>NC_072392.2:57582500-62582500 GCF_028885625.2 Pongo pygmaeus
TCTTCTACGGAAAACACTGCATTGAGCAAAGGTTGTACTTTTGGAAGATGGACGTTTTATAATGATAAGTTTTGACAACTTGCTCTGGTTGCCATGTGTCTCCCAGTCCTGCTGGTGGGTGGGTATTTGTCAGGAATGAGAATATGTGTGAGATGGTCTGCTTTATAGTAGCCAGTCTTGATTTTCAACTTCCAGGGCCTTCGGCATCCTTTTGGCTCTGTAAACACAGAAGGCTTTGCTGCCCTTGGCTGTGCTGTTGGAGAAAAGGAGAGTATCCTGTTTAGGGAGGTGCCGGTCTTCAGTTTCAGAACCATTGTTTGACACCTTTAGTTCCCCCCATGGACTTCTTTATGTCCTTCCTTGTCCATAGTTTGGAACTTACAATCTGAGTATTCCTTCTATTGAGCTACTCTTCAAGGTCTACAGAAGCCATTTTTGTTTATAAAGCTGTAATTTCTCACAGCAGATCATTTCATTATTTGTCTTAATTACAGAATTTGAGAGAAAAATAAAATCCTTATCTGTACTTAACAAAGGCCGCCAACACTTTTCTGTAGACCACCAATGATTCTTGTTTCGTAGCTTTTTGTTTATAAAGGCAGTGTTGTATTCCACAGCAGCATTACACACTGTCTGAGTCTGCTTCTGTGACTCAGACAGCTGGCAGGTCCAAGATAGAGCATATGGATGACGCTCTAATGACATCTGTCCAGTTGTTGTAATCACATATTTGGTAGACAGCTGAAAGACCCACTTTCACCTTAACTGAGTTTATGTGACTAATTTTAAATTTACTGTAAACACTTTTTTATGTGTCTCATGCTTATTAATACTTAATAATAATTCCACAAGTATTTGTCTCAATTCTAAATCCCAGAGCACCATAAAAACTGGCAAAATATCTTCCCAATTAATTATGAGAAATTCATCTGTACAATTTTCTTATTAATTCTCATATCCAAAAGAACCACAATACAATCCAAGGACCCCAATCATTAGAATAACCACAAAACTGATTCTTAATTACCTCTTGCCTGGGACACCGCAGAAGTAACCAAATCGGTCCCACAAACATAAGCCTCTCTAACCCTGCCACCTCCCCCAGTTTATGTTACCTAATATGGTGAGAATCTTCTTCCTCAAATAATTTTTATCCTGTCATCCCTGTTCTCAAGAATCTTTGGTTGTATCCCATTTTACAACATGAAGTTCAAATGTTTGAATGGAGGTTTAAAAAGTCTAGCCATGCTTCTTGTACATCCCCTCTAGGAGCACACCCACTCTAATCAAATTGACCTTTTTAGTTTAGCTAGACTCCAACCAGTTCTGATTCTAGCTCCTGAAGTCAGTGTCAAGAAATATTTGTCTTGGCCAGGAGCGGTGCCTCACACCTGTAATCCCAGCACTTTGGGAGGCCAAGGCGGGCTGATCACTTGAGCTCGGGAGTTCGAGACAAGCCTGGCCAACATGCAAAACCCCGTCTCTGCTAAAGATGTAAAAATTAGTCTGGCCTGGTGGCGGGCACCTGTAATTCCAGCTACTTGGAAGGCTGAGGTGGGAGAATCACTTGAACCTGGGAGGCGGAGGTTGCAGTGAGCCGAGATTGTGCCACTGCACTCCAGTCTGGGAGACAAAGCAAGACTCCATCTCAAAAAGGGGGAAAAAAAAGAGGATGTTGGAGACCTAGGTTCTAGAGTAAACTCTGCCACTACCTAGCTAGGTTGACCTTTAACAAGTCTATTTAACTTTTTCTTAGGTTATTTATAAGAGAGTTTCAAAATGAAAAAAAATACTATGTGTTTGTAATTTTATGATTATAATTCCATTTAAGTAAAATAACAAAAATAACAGTTGTATCATAGACATTAGAGAGTTCTTACCTGGAAAGTTTCATTTCCTAATGATATCACTGAAACAGCAGGTATGACAGAGGGTTCCCTGACTTTGATAGTTTTAATTATCTTAATTTATCTTCTGGCCTTGGGCTTATTAAGTTTTGAATTAGGTATGAAAATTATTAAGCCAGGGGTATAAATTACAATTCATTAAATAAATTCATAATATATTTTATACTCTTAAAATGAAATTATATTCCAAACTCTTATAATTAAGCGTGAACAATTTGCATTTGAGATTTTAAAATAAAGCCTAAACATTGGTCCCTTCCTTCTTCACTAATTTATTTCTCCGTAAAGGCCTTTCTTCCTTGAGGCCTGTGAGCCTCCAGACCTTTGCAGCCTGTAGTGGTCTGCACTTCTCTGTTTTTCTTTCCCTGAGAGTGCTGATTAGTGACTTGTGGTGTGGATTCTGATTTATCGCAGACCAGAGCTGCCCCTTAGGGGCTGAGCAGAAACACTCATGAAGGAGCCCTGATTAAAAAGAGTGGTAATGAAGACAAATGTTTCAGAGGGAGTTGAGAGAAAACCAGTCCTTGGCATTCCCCGTAGCTCCTCTGAGCTTTTGAAAAGGAGGTAGTGGTAGCCAAAGGAAATATTTCTTCTTTGTTGTTTATTTCTCATGGCACTGGAAACATTTTTCTTTTCCTCTTGGGTGTTCTAATTCTCACTTGTTAACTGCTTTTCATGCAGGGTTGCAATTAACCCCTGGCAGATACCTCACCATGTTCTCCTTATAGCCACTCTGTCCCCAAAGAAGTTTTTAATGCTTTGACCTATAACCATTTTAAAATTCTTCAGACTTGACACTTGCCTAATTTCTCAGATCACTAAATCACACTTCTGGTTTTTTCCAGTGATTTTTACTAAATTTGGTGTTAGGTACCTATAATCACCTTCCCTTCTTCTTATTTTTGCAAGACAGAATGCCAGCAGAAAAAAAACAAATTCCTGTTCACTTGGTCATTTTAAACATAACCAGGTCAAAAGTTTCAAATCTAGCGTTAAGTCCGTAACTGAAGGCACCATTCCAAAATTACTTGAGTATAGGTGAGAACTTGACAGATAATTATGGTTGCTTGACCTGGGTCTTGGGGCATCTACCAAATCTTAATGGTAATCTCACCGTCTGTGGCCATGTGAACTATAATCTACTGCCCTGGTCAAACTTAACCAAAATTCTGTTTTCTTTCAGAAGATTCCCTAACATTGGAATAAATGCTAAGAATATAGATTGTTTGTGCCAGGCTTATACAATGGGTCTCTAAACTATATTGAGTGGTCAAAATGCCACATTCGGAATACTTAGAGAGGGAGAAAGGTAAAGTGCCTTGGAAGTGGTGAAACATTCTAGGGAGCAAGAGCACACCACTGTGCATGCTCCTGGTTCGTGTGCTGCAGACTGTGTTAAATGCAGAGGAGGCAAGGTGGAGAGAAGGAAAGACAAGAGAAATGGAAGATAGAGTCCACTCCTCTATCCCCGTCAATGAGAAGAAGCTCCTTACCAGGTCTATGTGGGTCACGGGGCAAGATCAAAGAATCCAAGCAAGGTTCATAAAATTCCACCACCCCTGATTAATGACCTGACCTACTGAAAGATTTAACTTCCAGAGGCAGGTTGTGGTTTCTGATCCAATCAAGTGGATTCCTTTTCTTGGAGAAAGTCTCCCTGTACTGAAAGAATCTTGTCAAATATCCAAGGCTAAAGGAAAATTTTAAATCTAATCCAATCAGATGAAGAAGCTGATAAAAAAAGGTAGAACCATTAGTGGGAGAGCAGCATTTAAAATTCTCTCTATGGCTTTTCTAGGCTTTTTACCTCTGTCTCAAGCAAAACAAAAACAAAACCCCAGAACAACAACAAATGAGTTGAATGTTGCTCAGATTTGGAGTATTTGATGTTACCCCTTTCTGATGAACATCTGAGATTAAAGATCTGCATTAAAGATGAAATAGAACACACTAAGAAAAGGGTTGGGTAAGAACTTTCACACTTACTTTGTTTCTCTTGAGGTTGGGTCCATCTTGAAGATTAAACTCTTCCCCAAATACAAAGGCAAGGTCAGGGTCTGAGTTAGGCTAACGGATGTCAAGTACAAGTTCTGTAGGAAAAAACAAAAATTGCTGCCACTCATCTGCCAAGAGACAAAGATTTAGGCTGCTGGACTAATTGCCAAGTTTGTAAGATTACTTCAGGAGCACCCTCCAGGCTAGTAGAATTCCGTGCAAGTTTCAACCATTTGACATTACTTCCCTGTTAAGTAGGGAAGAAAGACTTAGTAATTTTAAGGACTGAACCAAATTCCCCCTCAAGTATTGATGCACTCTCTTCCCAGTCTGAAATAATGGCATACTGTTCTTTATTTTTCCTGGCTTCAAACAGGCATATTAAGATTTCATGGATCTCTGAATCTTTCTTTGAGGATCTGGGAACACGTCAGAAAAACCAGATAGAAAAGAGGGAAGAGGAAATAGGTTATTTCCTTAGCCTCCTGAAGCAAATGAATTGGAAGGGTGCTTTCTGTGACTTTCATTGGCCTGCAACTGCCTGGAATCTCAAAAAAAAAAAAAGGAAACCCAAAAAACCATCTTTGATTCCTTACTGTGTAATCTTTTAACAAAGTATTTTGCAAACCTACTTAGCATGTGATTTTCACATATGTATTCCAAGGAGCAATGGAGCAGAGTTGGAGAGATGAAAGCATTTGAAGACTGCAAAGTAATTTTAAATTGAGGGGTATACTAACAAAGGAGTCATATACAAAAAGGGAGAGGAGGTAGAGTTGGCCTGATGTGGAAAATAAATATTTCATATAGTCTGCTATAGTCTGGCCAGTATGAATTAAATAAAAGTCACATTCATAATGAACACTGGAGCAATTATACATCCCAAAAAGAAAGGGAAGAAATACCATTTCGTAATAAGAAGATGAGGATCAATAATAGTAGTGAACACTTGTTGATTTTTAAAAAAATCAACTGTTAGGTACTGTGCTCAGACTTTATGAGCATTGTCTCATTTTTCATCATTTTATAAATCAGGAAATCGAGGTCTTGTGAGGGTAATGTGTCTGGATTGACACAGTAAGCTGGTGGAATGAGGACTCGGAACCGTGCATGTATGACTCCAGAGCCCTCGCTTTTTACACCAGCCTCTACTGCCTCCCTGTGTGACTCTGGTCAGTTAATCCATTTGTAAAATGAGAGTATTGGACTGAGCAATTTCTAGATCCTTTTGGTTCTAGAATTATAGAAAAGTGTTTTAAAGTCGAGAGAACTGTGTTATGGTGGGACATTTAGAGACAAACTGAAATAGTGATTGTAATGACATTTCAAGTTAATGATAGCTAGCATTGATGGAGCCTGTACTATATAATTATGTAATTATATTTACAAACACCTCATTTAATCTTCAAAACAATCCTTTTTGACATCAGTTTTTTGTTCCTAAGAAAAGTTAAGTAACATCTCCAAATCACAGAACTAGAAGTATTCATGAAGATTCAGCCACATCAAAGATCCAAAAGATGGTTTTTAAGATTTTAAATAGTTAATACTCTACTTTTCTCTTAGATTTTTTTTTTGAAATAAAACATTTGTACAAGTTAGTAAAAGTGATATACAGTATTTCTTCAAAACTGGAATGTTATTAGAGTTCTTGCTTGAAAATAGTTCCAAATTAAACATATGAGGTTTCCAGTAGTTTGAAGACTTTAGAATCCGACTTGAGATCAAATCAGAACTATCTGAGACAGTGAGGTCACCTAAACTGCGACGTGTGAAGTGCCCTGTTTCATGCTTCTTATAATGACATGATAAGTCCATTAGTATTATCTTTATTATAACAGATTATTATAAATGGTACAAAGTTGGTTTCTTATTATCTGGTACTTTTTGTCACTTAGCCCTAATTTTCTTAATTCAAGGACGTATTCTGTTTGTATTAGGGAGCAAGTTTAAGACTGACTTCGCCACACTAATCAAATTACATCAGTGTCAAGTGCTCACTAATTAACACAAAATTTATATCTGCATTAGGTAAATGTCATTTCACCACAGTGGCCTGAAATAAGCTTTTTATTCCTTTGAATTAGCATACCATTTCATTGTAAGTATTACAAACAAGCTAATGACAAAATTTAGGCCCATGTACATTTGTTATTTAGCTGGAAATAGCTAGAAGACAGTCAGTACTTCCAAAGATCTGTAGGAAAATGCCCTGCTTCCTTTTTTGACTGATCAGCTAGCTAACTTGTCACCTTGAGGTCCTGTGTGTACATCATAGCAGGGCTTAGCAGACTACTGCCACCCCCTGTCTATATGTAGCTCACGGGCTAAGAACAGTTCTCACATTTTTAAATGGGAGGAAAAACATCAAAAGATTTTTTGAAACCTGAAAATCATATGAAATTCTAATGTCAGGCTCATAAATAAGTTTTAATGCAACAGAGTCATGTCTGTTCACTTATGTATGTCTATGGCTGCTCTCCCTATGACGGCAGAGTTGAGCAGCTGTAACAGACACCGTGTGGCCTAAAGATACTTACTGTCGGGCTGGTTACAGAAAATGTTTTCCAACCAGAAGCTCTATTCCAAATTCTTTCCTAATGTGGCATACAAAGCCTTTAGGATCTGGCTCCTGTGTGCCTCTCCTGCTGCTGCTGCTGCTGCTGCTGCTGCTCCTGCTGCTGCTGCTCCTGTTTCCGCTTCTGCCACGGCTACCACCACTGCCGCCTCCTCCTCCTCCTTCCCTGCACCCCTTTGCGCCTGCCTTCCCCGCGACCGGCAGCCTGAGCTCTAACAATTCTCAACTACTAGCACCTCTTAGACTCCAAAATGCTTTGCACTTATTTAAATGTTTTCCCGTGCTCTTCCCTCTACATAAAATCATTTCTTTCCATCCTGACTACCCATGGCGAGCTCCTATCTTCCAATATTTTTACTTAAGCATCCCCTCTTCTTCTCTGCACCCGGAGCATCTTGGACATAGCTTTGTTTCCACCTTGCATTCCCCCACTAGACAGTAAGCTTTTTCAAGACAGATACTGTCTCTTCTTCATCTTTATATCTGTAGAACAGGGTTTCTCAGCCTAAGTACTGAAGGTATTTTGGACTGGACAATTCTTTGTGTGCAGCTGTTTTATGCATCATAGGATGTTAAGCAGCATCCCTGGCCTCTACCCATTAGATAGTAGCATGCCCCCTTCCCTCAGATGCCTCCAAATATTGCCAAATGTCCCCTTGTGGACAAAATTGTCCCATTTATTTATTCAGAGATGGAGGCTCGATGTTGTTGCCCAGGCTGGAGTGCAGTAGCGCAATCTCAGCTCACTGCAACCTCTGCCTCCCAGGTTCAAGCGATTCTTATACCTCAGCCTCCTGAGTAGCTGGGATTACAGGTGTGTGCCACCACACTCAGCTAATTTTGCATTTTTAGTAGAGATGGGGTTTTGCCATGTTGCCCAGGCTGGTCTCCAACTCCTGGCCTCAAGTGATCCACCCACCTCGGCCTCCCAAAGTCCTGAGATTACAGGTGTGAGCCACTGTGCTCAGCCAATTGTCTCCATTTAAGAACCACTACCCTGGAAACCAGCAGTAACCAGACCCTGGTGGGTGCTGAGAAAATGTTGAATTATTCAGATAGTTGATTCACATTGAATTGTATACATCAAATGTAAGAATTATGAATTACATTTCAATAAAACTTTTTTTTAAAAAAAGTATTGGTTTACTATTAGTTATTATTTGTGGCATTATTATGAGGTGGTTTCCATTTGTTTTCCACAGTGGCCACCAGTGCAACTGATTTTGTCATATGCTGTACTCATTGATGCCAAATATGTATATCTTATTTAATGCTGACTTCAAACCTGGGAAGTTGATTTGGTTATCTCTTCTTAACTTTTTGGAAATGCAGACACAAAAAGATTCAGCAAATTGCTTAAAATCGAGGTAACTAGCAAGCATATATCAAGGGATACATGACTCGGCTCTTGTCTAGTTTCAAAGCCTGTACTCATTCTGTCTGACCATGTTGCTTCCATAAGCCACATGCCGGCCACATAATGAACTTCTTGATTAGAAGAAAATGCATATACCTACCAAAAATAGTATGTGTATACAGCAAATATGAGCAATTTCTAAATAATGGGAGCATTATTTTTGTTCAAAATGCTAAAAACTGGGGCCGGGCCTGGTGGCGCACGCCTGTAATCCCAGCACTTTGGGAGGCCAAGGTGGGCGGATCACCTGAGGTCAGGAGTTTGAGACCAGCCTGGCCAACATGATGAAACCCTGTCTCTACTAAAAATACAAAAATTAGCTGGGTGTGGTGGCGCACGCCTATAATCTTAGCTACTCTGGAGGCTGAGGCAGGAAAATCACTTGAACCCAGAAGGCGGAGATTGCAGAGCCGAGATCACACCAGTGCATTCCAGCCTGGGCGACAGAGCAAGACTCCTTCTCAAAAAGATAAACAAAACAAAAAGCTAAAAACTGAATTATCAGTAGAACAGCCCATGTACTCTATGGACAGTGATGGGTTTTTGTTTTGTGGGAGTTGTTGTCTTGGTTGATTCGGTGTTTTCTTTGAGTCCACTGAGGAGCCACTGTTTTCTTCCATATCTTTAGATCCTGATATGGTAGGACATGCACAATCTATTTTGAATCATCATAAAGATTCAATTTTCAGCCTACAAAACCAAAAGAAAATTCATAGGGCATCAGTTCTCATCTTTCAGATAGAACCTAGGACCTGTGAGGCTGGTAATCTTTGGAATGGCACTGTATGGTAAAACTTTCTGTGATAATGGAAATGTGGCATATCTGTGCTGTCCAATATAATAGTCACATGTGGCTACTGAGTGCTGGGAATGTGGCTATTATAACCAAGGAACTGAAATTTTAAATTTCATTTAATTTTAATTGATTTAAATTTAAATAGTTTATGTGGCTAGTGGCTATCATTTTGAATAGCACAGCTTTAGAAATCTTAGCTTTGACAAAAACCACAAACTTAAGTTTATCCCCATCAAACATCTTAGGTGCCAGAGATGGCAGATTTGGATTGAATAAATTATCCATGTTGAGTATCTACGTGGGAATTCCTACTTATACAGTGCCGATTCAGAGATTACTGTTGTACCTTGGCTATGTGACTTACACACAGACCAAATTACTCTGCTGGGGGTAAATTCATACTCCAGTGTTACTTAAACATTTCTGAACATCTTTTTGTAAGCAATTTTGCATTTTTTATTGACTTGATTGTTGTACTAATTACAAAATAAATTATCCATTTAGGGGGCAATGTTGAAGCATCGAGGAATAAAAGGATAACTGTGGTATATTTGATTGTTTTCGGTGTTTAAGAACTCTTATTAGAATAAGAGACTTTTGCTTTATTGAAGTCTTATAATTTTTTTACTAGAACATTTGTTTTTTGGCTCTTGATCCAAATGACAGCTGAATTTAGGAATTCAGCAGAAAAGTAACAGTTCTTCTTTTTGGGCATTTTTCTGATTATTTACTTTGAAATTCAGAGGATTCTATGTCTTGGAATATTTTTTTCATACCCATAATATTTGAATGGTGAAGATAAGAAAATTATAATAAGTTGATAGGTTTTCATCAGCAGTACATTCTTAAAAAGAAGAAAACTATTTTATTTCAAATGCTATCCTAAATTAGCTGTAATCTTCAAGTTATTTTTAAACCCACTTTATGCTTTTGCTTACATTTGTTTATTAAATCTATTAGATCTAGAAAAAACAATTAGAGGCAGAGATGGATTTTTTATTCTTGGATTTTCAAGAATTGTTATCTTTTTATTTATACCTATTTTCCCCCTGTACTTGTATTGCTAGTGATAGAAGTTCTGAATTATGGATACATTCTTAGCCTTAAAGAGTACACATTTTTTCCCTTAGAGTTATAGATGATCTAATTTAAAAAGTTGGAGGACTTAAAAAGAAAGTGTGAAGATTTTTTTTTTTCTTCATTTCCTGATTTGCTCCTTTAAGGAAGTGTGAGAAGGTTAAAGATGTCTGTGACCTGGCCAAACGAGGTTCACAAATGCTGTTTTCATATTTGTGGTTTTGGTGTTTCCTCTTACACATGTGTCTTCCTTCTTCAGTTTCTCAGTCTGTCGAGAGAGCATGGCTGCACCCTGTGCATTCTGGGCACACATCATCTGGGCTCAGTGCAGGCTTTGTTTATAGCAGAAGCCATAATGTATAATGTTCAGGAGTGGGTGAGCTACCTAAGAAACTCCCTTTGAAGGATTCCTTGTGTGGACTGCTTATCAGAAAAAGTGTAAATGCTGTTATTAACTGTTTCCTAGAACTCATACATGCAGCATAGTTCAGTGTGATTAAAAGTCATCATGCTACATGATGTAGGGAATATAAAAAATGAAGAAGGCATGCTCCCTGGCCCCCAGAAACTTGGAATTCAGTTGATAAAAATACAATCCTAGTGACCATAGAACAAGGCAGATGGAATTCTCTCAGAATGCAAAGAAAGGTAAAATTTGTTGTCGATTAGAGAAAGTTTTATGGAAAAAAATGCCGTTTGAGCTAGAATTTGAGGAATATGTGGAATTTTGGCAGGTGAAGATTGAGGAAAGGGATACCTACTGTCAAGACACAAAGTGATATGACCGGGCACAGTGGCTCACGCCTGTAATCCCAGTACTTTGGGAGGCTGAGGTGGATGGATCACTTGAGGTCAGGAGTTCGAGGTCAGACTGGCCAATATAGTGAAACCCCATCTCTACTAAAAATACAAAAAAATTAGCTGGGTGTGGTGGTGCATTCCTGTAAACCCAGCTACTCAGGAGGCTGAGGCAGGAGAATCGCTGGAACCCAGAAGGTGGAGGTTGCAGTGAGTCAGGATCACACCACTGCACTCCAGCCTGGGTGACAGAGCAAGACTCCATCTCAAAAAAAGGAACAGAGTCACCAAGACATACACATACTGGACCAATTTGGGAAAGTACGGAAGTTTGCTTTGAATATATAGCAAAGGATATGTGAGGGATAGCTGTGGAATATCCAACTGTCAAGGAAGGTTAGGACCAGACTCTGAAAGTAGAGTGCTGGTGGGAGATGTGGAACAGGGGACAAGAGATGGAAGGTTTTGAGTTGGGGAAAAGTATTCCGGCAGCAGGATTGAAACATTAAAGAAAAGTAACCCTGTTAAGTGGTTATCACAATCAAACATTTACCAAGTAATCACAGCAAGTGAATTCAATTTGTAAAGTCATGTAAAAGTTGCTTATCTCTCCACTTTTTTTTTTTTCTGGAGAAGCAGCACTCTGGCATTTTGCCATCTTAGTATGGCCTTTATATAACTTTGGAATTCAAAAGAAAAGAGAAAACTCTCTTTGTAAAGTCAATTAAAAGCTAATTGTTTGTGATTTTTTAAGTTAATATATATTTACATAGTTTATAGTTCTTACATAAAACTTTCATGTTCTTTTCCTTATAAAATGACTCTGTAACTTTGGGCACATTACAGATTGTAATGTAGTGGATTGATGGTACATGATTTAAAAGAAATCTTGTACTAATCTGCAAGTATCCTGAAAAATGTTAAGTAAGGAAAAAGCATGCCTCCCTGTGCTCTTTGTCCATTTGAGTGTTTTTTTTCCCCCAAAAGTATAATAGTGAAATGGAGCAGGCGTGAAGCCCGTGAGAGATCATTGCTACCACTTCTACTTTTCATTATCATGTCTCTTTATCCTGATTCACCTGTACAGCAGGACTAGGCTGGTTCATTTCAACACAGTAAATAGAGTATTTATCCTCTATTGCCCTCAGAACTTACACAAATACATAAATGTTACATTCTTCAACAAAGGGCCTTTACATTCATATGTAGGGCATTTGATTGCTTAAATGTTGAAACAATTATAAAGAAGTTAAATTAGGTTGGGCATAGGGGTTCATGCCTGTAATCCCAGCATGTTGGGAGGCCAAAGTGGGAGGACCGCTTGAGACCAGGAATTTGAGACCAGCCTGGGCAACATACCAAGACTCTGTCTACAAAAAAAGTGTTAAAAGTAACCACGTATAGTAGCAGAAGCCCATATTCCCAGCTACTTGGGAGGCTGAGGTGGAAGGATTCCTTGAGCCCAG
Source organism: Pongo pygmaeus (assembly GCF_028885625.2). Taxonomy (NCBI): domain Eukaryota; kingdom Metazoa; phylum Chordata; class Mammalia; order Primates; family Hominidae; genus Pongo; species Pongo pygmaeus. The sequence goes on from NC_072392.2 coordinate 57,594,535, forward strand.
GAGTTCAAGACTGCAGTGAGTTATGATCACACCACAGCACTCCAGCCTGGGTGACAGAGCGAGACCCTGTCTCAAAAAATAAAAGTTGAATCACCCACGTTTTAGATTATGAGCTTATTAAAACTTAAACAGGCTGGGCATGGTGGCTCACACCTGTAATCCCAGCTCTTTGAGAGGCTGAGGCGGGCGGATCATGAGGTCAAGAGATCAAGACCATCCTGGCCAACATGGTGAAACCCCATCTCTACTAAAAATACAAAAATTAGCCGGGCGTGGTGGCGCACGCCTGTAGTCCCAACTACTCAGGAAGCTGAGACAGGAGAATCGCTTGAACCCTGGAGGCGGAGGTTGCAGTGAGCCGAGATCACACCACTGCACTCCAGCCTGGTGACAGAGCAAGACCCCACCTCAAGAAAAAAAAAAAAAAAAAGTTAAACAGTTATACAGAGATACTCCAATTCTTGAAAGAAGTTTGTTGAGGATAAGATTTATTTAAATGGAGTAGTTTTACTCTTATTTCCACTCTCATTTTCTCCTTTTCCCCAGATATATATACCTTCTCATTATTGGTGTTTATTACATGTAAGATTCTCTTGTTTACTTTTTTTTTTTAATGAGCTAAGTTTATTATTAAGGTACTTGGCTATGTACTGTATATACCTCATCTCATTCAATCTTGTTGACAGTCTGTTAGGTAATTGTTATTATTTCCATTTTAGAGATGAGGAGACAAAGACTTAAAAAGGTTATTTGCCCAGTTAGTAATTGGCAGAGCCAAATTTAAACCCAGATCTGTACAATTGAAGCTGATGTCTTAACTACTATAGTACGGTGGCTTCCTTGATGCTAGATGATGTAACCCCAGTTTTGGTAATGCAGGAATACTGATCCAATCCAAAGTGGATGTTTGCATGGAGGAGTCAGAGAATTTTAAGAATGAAAGGGTACATGGAAGCCATCAGCCCTCATGTAAAACAAAAGTCCTGTGTATCTGATAAATGTTCTCTGTTTAACTAGATTTGTATAGTGCCCTGGGAGTACTAGTTAGCTTTAGTAACAACATTCTGGGGCAGGGGAGGGTGGGGGAACGTATCATCAGAAAAAATAGATTTGTGGATATAGAGGTGAAGGCAGGAAGAGGCAGTCATATAGAATGATGTGCTTGGAAGATCTCTGCCTTTTCGTGTACTGCATCTGACAAAAATGGATTTGATGACATCTGGGATTTGCTTCAAAATAATAGAGGAGGAGGGAAGTGGATTTGGATTTGGATGGGACGGGATTGGCCTGGTTTGATGGTTGTTGGGGTTGTATGATGGATGCATGGGTTTTATTATATTTTTCTATTTTGATGTATGTTCAAAATTCTCCATAATAAAATGTTTTTAAAAGTTATTTGAAAGTACTGTTTCCATGATTTTATAGTGGTCAGATTATGTATATGTTTTCTTATCCAAAATTCTCTTGGTTTTTCTCAGAAGCTTTTTCTTCTAGCATTTGTTCCCTTTTAGAATCTCCCTCACCTCTCTTTCTGATTATTTATTAAAAGAACTCAATTTTTTCAGTGCTGAAGGAGAAGTTAACTATCAAATGCTCATATAGCTACAGTGTTGGGATAATTTATCTAATTTTTCTTATGAGTAAGTTCTCTTTGACTTTATTTTTGAACTCAACTTGCTTGCATTGTTCTTGTTAGTAAAAAACATTGCTAGGATGTACTTAGTAATTGGAGTCAGCTGCACTTAAGACTGTTCAGCCAGACTGTTATTTTAGCCTTCACTAGTAGGGTTTTTAACACCAGTTTGACCTTACTTTGAAACATTCTCAAAATACCATACTTTAATATCAATTTATATACTTTCATATTAAGGCAGGGCCGGGTCCCTCAGGAAAAAAATAATGAAATTTTTACTTCCCACAAATGTAGAATAAAGGTAGATATTCTGATTTTGTTTTTTAAAGAAAAATAGAGGTAAAGACTCTAAAATTTTTCTTTGGTCAGGACATAATGCTTGCAAATACATTCTAAAGTTAAAGTGTAAGTCGGCCAGGCATGGTGGCTCACGCCTGTAATCCCAACACTTTGGGAGGCTGAGGCGGGTGGATCACCTGAGGTCAGGATTCGAGACCAGCTGGCCAATATGGCGAAACCCCACCTCTACTAAAAATACAAAAATCAGCCAGGCATGGTGGCGCGTGCATGTAATCCCAGGTACTAGGGAGGCTGAGACAGGAGAATCACTGAAACCTGGGAGGCAGAGGCTGTAGTGAGCTGAGATCGTGCCACTGCATTCTAGCCTGGGCGACAGAGCAAGGCTCTGTCTCAAAAAAAAAAAAATAATAAAATAAATAAATAAAGTATAAGTCACAGAAAGATAGGACACCTACAAATTAGGGGTGCTGGTTTCATTGGCCTGTGTGTCCTACCATTGCTTTGGGATAGAGACTGAATCCTCAGTGTGAAGCACCAAGTAGATGGTGATTATTCATGAAATCAGAATTTTTTTCCTGAAATACTAAATTCCCATAACTTATGCAAATTACATTTTAGGCAAGTAATGCTCAAATTTTCTGTAAGTGTTCTGAAAATAAGTTTTAAGTTTCTGTTCATTTCATAGGAGGACAGTTGACTCCTTTCTACTCTTTTTTTTGCCATTGTCCCTATTTTTTGCCACTGGTAAACTCCTGCCTAGAGGAATGCCAGAGGCAGAATAAATTTTGGAGTATAGATTTTTTTTTTAGGAGGGTTATAGTATCCTGAAGACTTCGTTTCTTTCTCTGAAGACACAACTATCAGCAAATCCATATAAGGCAAGTGACTCCCTACCATCTCTTCCGAGTCTTCTACATGTATGTCTAGATACTATGACAGATCCAGTGCCTGTGAAGACCTGGAACATTTCAGACAATAACACAGATGTTTTCTTATGCTATATATAGGAATTAAGCAAGTGTTTCATAATGAAGTGTCCCTCCAAGCATTCTCTATTTTCTGGTAATGCAAAACTGTTAGACATCCAGTAAGCAGCCCTTTTTAGGTCTAAAATGTTGACTACTTTATCTGAAATGTTTGGCCTAATATTTTTTATAAAATCTCTGTGAAAGTTTGAAAATTTATAATTGTTGATCCTCAATAGTCAAAAACCTAGTCATTTAACAACACAATATTTCTCTGCGTGTTCTTGAGCGTGTATTTAAGTTAGCTTTAGTTAACCCTTTATTTTCTGGACTTCTTCAAGTCAGCTCTTAGAATTGTTTTTATGGGTTGCTGAGGAAGCTAAAGGTCAAAGATATTTTCTTAGTCAGTTGATTTACCTCAAAGAATTACTTCATGTAGATTAACTGAAATAATGATACTGCTAAGATTCGCAGATTAAGATCATTATAGCATTTGAGTAGGCCCTCAGTGACAAATTGCTCTAAACCTGTTTGGCTCAGCACCATAAGGTTTAAAACATAAAAATATAAAAGTGCTTAAAATTTTCTTTATGTTTCCTTATCAGAAATATTCATTTAGACCATAACAACTGTTAGAACAAGATAACAACTCCAGGCCAGCTGTCAAATGTTTACCATTATCAAAACTCTCCCTGGAGGGAGATGCAACTTTGGCTCGCCTCACCGGCAGTAATTTAATTTTTCCTTCATTCTGACTCGGAAATGGCAGCATTTTTCAAAGCTTCCTCCCACTGATGGCTGAAATTTTCCTTGTGAAATGATTTCCACCAGTCTTGAATCTTTCTTGTTTCTGCCGTCTTCACCTTTGCTGATGGTTCTGCAACTCATCACCAGCTATGCAAACTGACAGTTCACATCCTGGGGCAGCAGCGGGGTCTGGCCTGCAGAAAGGAGCAGCCTGACCAAATTTACGCTCACAAGATCTCTTAATTCACAAAAGCATTTGCTCTAGTTCCTGTTCTCTGCTGCAGGGGCTACGGAGAGGGAGTGGGGGTTGGGGGAGGACCATTGGGAGAATGTTCTGAGGAGAAGAGAGGCTCTCTTCACACTCTACTGAGTACACAGACTTTGGAGATGAAAAACAGACGGAGAGAGGCATTTCCAACCATCTTGCTGATCTGTGCAGGAGTTCATTGAACTGTACAGCATAGCACCAGACCCTTGTGTCATTTAATGTTACTTCAAAAAATTATTCTTAAATGTTCAGCACAAATATCCCTCCCATTTTTACTTAAGCTGAAAAAGAATATAAAAATTAAAGAGAAATTAAAAATCTAAGTCTTGCAGTGAGAATGACCAGAAATCATTTTCCTCTCTGGGGGGTTCCTGTTTAATATGAAAGTCCTCTTAACAAGCGTGGACAGAGGAAGTTTTAGGTTTGATTTGAACTTCATGTACATGACATATTTCATTTTTTTTTCTTCCCTCACAAATTTCAACCCAGGCCACTTGTTTGCAGAGACTGCCAAACCTTCCATTGCTGCTTCCAAGATACTCCTGGAATCTGAGATTACCTTTTATCCTCTTGATGGACCATGTTGTTATTTTTGTCCTTTTCCCTGCAGCTCTTCTGCTTTGCTGGGGAGGACTCATCCCCCTATGCATGATCTACCCCCAGATAGCTGACACAGTACTTGTTCACAAGGTTACTTACCGTTTTTTTTTTGTTTTGTTTTTTTTGGTTTTTTTTTTGAGACAGTTTCACGCTGTGGCCCAGGCTGAAATGTAGGGATGTGATCACGGCCCACTGCAACCTCCACCTCCTGGGCTGAAGCGATCCTCCCACCTCCGTCTCCTGAGTAGCTGGGATTATAGGCTCAAGCCACTACACCCAGCTGATTTTTTTTTTTTTTTTTTTGTATTTTTTGTAGAGACAGGGTTTTGCCATGTTGCCCAGGCTGGTCTCGAACTCCTGCGTTCAGGAATCCATCCCCCTCGGCCTCCTAAAGTGCTTGGATTACAGGTGTGAGCCACTACATCCAGCCAAGGTCGCTCACTTGTGTACCAGTTTGGGTCACTCTGAAAATTGCTTTGAAATACTTATTGTTTAAAATGACTGAGCTGTGAGGAGTGTTTCTGCCCTCTCCCCACAACCCTCAAATATCTAAAACAACCTAATCAAATTGGTAGTTTGTTTTCATGGCTTTCAAAATGGAACTAAAATTAAAGTAAAAATGATAGAATCTTGACCTAGAGTGGCAGATTTGAATTCTAGGCTTTGCTGGTCCACTGATGATGTTCATTTTCTTTCCTTGTGACTCTCATAATCAGGGTAAAAAGACGAGATTGTAGGTGATAACACAATCCATTCAGAATGTATGACTTTGCTGAATTGAGGTTGATCTTTAAGTGTGAGTAAAATGTTATGCAAATTGGTAGTTTAAATAATATTTCAGAGGGGAACATGCACTTGCTAGAGAAAATGAAAATATTTCAAACCCACTTAGTTTTTTTTAATGGCAGATGTTTCCTTTTTTTAATTTTTTTTTGAGACAGGGTCTTGCTGTGTTGCCCAGGCTGGAGTGCAGTGGCGTGATCATGGCTTACTGCAGCCTCGACCTCCCAGGCTTAAGCAACCCTCCCACCTCAGCCTCCCGAGTAGTTGGGACTATAGGAGCACGCCACCATGCCTGGCTAATTTTTTTTTTTGAGACAGAGTCTCACTCTGTTGTCCAAGCTGGAGTGCAGTGGTGTGATCTCGGCTCACTGCAACCTCCACCTTTCAGGTTCAAGTGATCCTCATGCCTCAGCCTCCTGAGGACCTGGGACTACAGGCACATGCCACCACACCCAGCTAATTTTTTGTATTTTTAGTAGAGACGGGGTTTCTCCATGTTGGTCAGGCTGGTCTCAAACTCCTGACCTCAGGTAATCCGCCTGCCTCAGCCTCCCAAAGTGCTGGGATTACAGGCGTGAGCCACCACACCTGGCCATACCTGGCTAATTTTTGGTTTCGGTTTTGTAGAGAGGGGGTTTCGCCAGGTTGCCCAGGCTGGTCTTGAACTGCTGAGCTTAATCAATCTATCCACCTCAGCCTCCGAAAATGCTGGGATTACAGGTGTGCACCATTGCACCTGGGCCAACAGGTGTTTCTTATATCAAAGTAGAGCTAATAGATTTCTGTTTCTCAAAAAGTGTTCTCAAGTATAACTCACCTGCTTCCTTGTTTCAGACTGGCCATTTCCCTAATTGCCTGAATTAGCGGTGTTTTTATATTCTCAATAAAGCTTTGGGGAATACATACCTTAGAAATGTATAAGTTGGGGTGGGGCACCGTGGCTCACGCCTGTAATCCCAGCACTTCGGGAGGCTGAGGCGGATGGATCACCTGAGGTTGGGAGTTCAAGACCAGCCTGACCAACATGGAGAAACCCCATCTCTACTAAAAATACTAAATTAGCCAGGCGTGGTGGTGCATGCCTGTAATCCCAGCTACTCGGGAGGCTGAGGCACGAGGATCGCTTGAACCCGGGAGGCGGAGGTTGCAGTGAGCCGAGATCATGCCATTGCACTCCAATCTGGGAAACAAGAGTGAAACTCTGTCTCAAAAAAAAAAAGAAAAGAAATGTATAGGTTGGTTGGGAATGCAGATACCAATACAAGATACAGTATGTGCTAAATTCCACAAGGAACATTGTTGAAAGTAAGTGCTATAGGAATTTTAGATAAGTAGAGACACTCAGAAGGTTTAGAAAACTGTGTGTGTGTGTAATTTATATTAATACATCTCACACACACACAGAAGTTTTTGTATTATTTCCAGAGCTTGATATATTCTCTGCCCATAAAATGTTTAGCTGATATGTCTGTGAAACCTCCCTCAAATTTGGAGCCAACTCATTTTATTTGGTGTAGTAGCTCATATAATAGTTACCTTTTATTGAGTACTTACTATGTACCAAACATTATGTGCCAGACACTGTTCCAAACACTGTGTTAAACCACTTCATGGAACGTTCCAAAACTCAGAGGCTACACTGGCTGGATTTAAGTGGTGGGGGTTATACAGCAAATTACCTACATTTAAAGTTGCTGCTGCCGTTTCATTCCATGTTGCCAACTGCAGAAATGTGGGCTCGGTGTTCCCAGACTTTCCATTTAGTCAAAAGAGACAGGAAATTCACATTTTTATGGATATTTCCTGATTTTTTAAACACTATAGGCTAACTGAAACAGTTTGTGGCTTTTGCATTGTATGTTCCACTCCATTTTATCCTCATAACATCCCTACAAGATAGGTGTAATTATTTGTATTTGCCCACTCTCAACACAGCTAATACAGAGCAAAAGTAGAAATCTATTGCAGGTCTGTCTCCCTCCAAAAACTATGTTGTTATTGCGCTTCCTCCTCTGCTTCCCTAAACTCATGAAGGTGGTACTGTTGGCAAAAAAATGTGCTGTTTGGTTAAAGCCAGGCCCTTAACAAAATTATCAAACGGCATGGTACTGTATCACAGAGTGCCATTTTCCAGAAAACAGTTATTTATGGCTTTGGGAAAATTAATTATAACATGAAGATAATGATAACTGCAAATATCAAACAAAAGCTCTGTTGACTTTGCTACAGATTTTTTATTTCAACCCCATGGTACTTCTAGAAAAGGCACACAAATACTCTAAATTGTTAACAGAGTTCTTCAGGTTTCTCAAAAAGTGGCAAAAATATTAGTGGCAATTTTACAAAGCCTGACCTTGCCAGAAAGAGATATCAGTAGTTCTCAGGGTCTACTAAATATTTAATCACTTTTATTAAAATTCTAAATGAACTTAGACACCTTGAGGAGTTAATGCACCTCCACAAACCTGCTTTCAGCTGGTAAGATCAGGCCCATTATTATTATTATGTACAGCTGTAAAAAGCTGGTTCCATAGCATAAATTGCGAAATACTTAGGCCAGAAGATTATTCAAGAAGAATTGTATTGCTTGTTCAGTTATATATTTTGATCTTTATAGCTAGTAGTTTTTTTTCTCATGAGAGTTGGGGATTAACCTTGCTTTTAATGTAAAAAGTATATCAGTGAGGGTAAAAATAGAAAATGAAAATAGATTTTTAATGGCAACTTTGGCTCTTAGCATTAATTTCACATGCATTTTTCATTCTGAACTTTTAAACAGTTTTGAGAAACATATGAGAGATTTGTGAACAGGGGCAAGGGAGGGTCAAATGTATCAAATCCTTGGATTCCAGCAAATGTAGGATTTGTGGAAGAGCAGAGAAGCACACATGTGTTGGGAATGTAAATTAAAATAAAACCCCACTTTGTGAAGGCTTTGAAAAGAGAGTGCACCCTGTTATGGCAAATGTCTGAGGCGTTTGTCTTCTTAATAAATTAACCAAATATTAAAATAAACATTACTTTTATCAGTCTGCATTTTTCCTCTCTGGATGAAAGTGTTTCAGGAAAAATCATAAAAGAATCTATGGTAGCTCAGAGAGGTTAAACTCAACAGTTGTTTTCTTTGAAGTCTCTGGCCATGAGGTTAATTGCCAAAACTGCTTGTGGAAAAGGTGGTAACAATTTAACAAGACTGTACAACTGCAGAGACTTAGATGAATATCAGGTGTTTGCAGATGTTTTTTCCTAACAGGAAAGGGGGTGGGGAGGAGAGGCGGAACAGAATGAGAAACAGGGGAAGAGAGAGGCCTGAATAAAGTCCCAACTAAACAGCCAATAATTCTTTGTTTGCTTAGCCAATCATCCTGTAATTGGCCAGGAGGTTAATAGGAGTCTATTGATTGGTCAGGAAGATTGCTTACTGTGGCTATTTTTACAGTATGCTCCCAGACAGAAGACTGCAATTACTGGAGCTCTCATTCCCACTCTTTAGGGCCATGGCTGCTCTGATTTATGAAACCCGATCAGGTTGCTGTTGGCAGTTTATGTTTTAAGTGTTGCCTTCTGGGTCTTTGCTGCTTATGGGTCACTGTGCTATTTCTCATCATTTATTGTGGTCATTTGAATAGGTAAGCTTATTTATGACTTACTGAAGTAGGAATACATTAAAAATAATAACCACCACCCACGTGCACTGAAAAGTGGGAACCATCCTACAAGATGTGTGACAGAGCTCTGCTTGTTCTAGAAACAGAGATTCTGCTACCAGTATAGTTTACAAAAGACCAGGAAATACAATAATAAAGCCCTTCCTTTCTCTGTCTTCAAGAGACATGATTCTCAACTCTCCTCATTAATTCCTAATTGATTACACTTAGATTTGCTTTTGTATAACTTCTCATAATTAGATTTGGTTGCTGGTATGTTAGAGTTAGGAAACTGAGGCCAAGCTGTAAATGTCTTTAACCCCCAGATTGCTTTTGGAACTTGTGACAGGGCTCTTCTAACTTAACCCATCCTGACCTGGTCTTGACCTTAGCATTACTAATAAGGTACTTACCTCATCATTTCGTTTCTCACTTACTGAACGTGACTATAAATCCTCCAGTTAACTCAAGATTTTGGTTTTCCACACTTTTGCAAACCTTCTTTTGTAGTTCCCTGGGAGCCCAGTTGAAGGGGAGTAAATCTTTAATGCTGATAAGGCCCTGGAGCCACAGATTTCTGTGTAGCCACATCTAGACAACTGAATTTCACTTACACTTCCAACTTCTCATTTAAAGCTACAATGACCACAACTACTGCAATTACTGTTACTGCTACTACTACTGCTATTACAGGTTGGCCATCCCAAATCCAAAAATCTGAAATCTGGAATGCTCCAAAATTCAAAACTTTTTTGAGTGAGTGCCAATATTACACTCTAAGGCAATGTTCATTGGAGGATTTTCGATCTTCAGATGAGGGATTCTCAACCAGTAAGTATATAATGCAAATATTCTAAAATCTGAAAAAATGCAAAATTTAAAGCACTCCTGGTCCCAAGCATTTCGGATAAGGGATAATCAACCTATACCACTACCTCCTCCTCCTGTTTTTTCCTACTTTTTTTTTTTTTTAACCTGTTAAGGTCTTCCGCAAATTCCTGCATTGCTTCTAATCTAAACATCTCTTTCATTCAACATTTTTTTTTTTGAGATAGGGTTTCACTCTGTCACCCAGACTGGGGTACAGTGGCACAATCATGACTCACTGCAGCCTCAACTTCCCTGGCTCAAGCGATCCTTCCAGTCTCCCAAGTAGCTGATACTGACTAGCACGCCCAGCAAATTTTTAGATTTTTGGCAGAAACAAGTTCTCGCCATTTTACCCAGACTGGTCTTGAATTCCTGGGCTCAAGTGAGCCTCCTGCCTTGGCCCCCCAAAGTGCTGGGATTACAAGCGTGAGCCACTGCACCTGGCCAACATCTATGTTTTGAATGACTGCTGTATGCCAGGTGCTCTTGGCAAGGTCTCTGGATACAGTGTTGATGAGATAGACCACAGGCTTTTCATGCCAATACTCCTCCTGCAAACGTGAATGTTCCTAAAATGCACCAGACTTACTGTAAGAAGTATGGCAAGCACCAGCTCCACATAGTGACACAGTACCAGAAGGGCAAGGATTCTCTGTGTGCCCAGGGAAAGTGGTTTTATGATAGGAAGCACAGTGGCTTACAGTAGTATGTCTGGAGTTGGTTCCTTCCGGTTGGTTCATGGTCTCGCTGACTTCAAGAATGAAGCCGCGGACCTTGGCAGTGAGTGTTAGAGCTCTTAAAGATGGCACGGACCCAAAGAGTGAGCAGTAGCAAGGTTTATTGTGAAGATTGAAAGAACAAAGCTTTCACAGCGTGGGAGGGGACCCAAGCGGGTTGCCGCTGCTGGCTGGGGTGGCCAGCTTTTATTCCCTTATTTGTCCCCTCCTGTGTTCTGTTTTTGTCCTATCAGAGTGCCCTTTTTTCAATCCTCCCTGCAGTTAGCTACTTTTAGGATCCTGCTGATTGGTGCGTTTTACAGATCAATGATTGGTGCATTTTACAGAGTGCTGATTGGTGCATTTTATAATCCTCTTGTAAGACAGAAAAGTTCTCCAAGTCCCCCCTCGACCCAGGAAGTCCAGATGGCTTCACCTCTCAGTAGGCAGACTGAGCCTATTTTTCTAGGAAAGGGTTAAAACTAGGAAGAAAATAGTGCTAAGGCTTGAACATGTTGAGCCCAACCTCAGATCTAAGAGAATGCTGGTAGAGGAGGTAAGAAGAGAAGAATGGGCCAAATGATCCAGTTCTAAGTTTCAATCTTTATATTATTAATATTATTATAAAGATAATAAAGTCTTAAGGTTATCTTCTAAAAAAATACCCCCACACTGCAGATTCCTGATCATTCTCCTTCCTCAAAGGACCCTTTTAGTTTGGTGAGTATACCTCTCTCCACAAATCAGCGAAAGATGTGCTTACCCCAACTGGGGCAAAGGATCTAAAACAGCTTCCCGGAGATTTATTTTTCTGTAAGGGAATCCCTTATTGTTAAACTGTTATTTTTGTACTGCCTGAACTTGGATATAATGCCTTTTCTACTTCCTTCTTTTGAAAGAAATTTTCTATCATCCTATACTAACTTACAGTTTTTCTTGTCCTCCTGAGCTTGCTGCAGCTCAAAAGAACCTTCATAATTTACTCCCCTGTCTGTCAGTAGAAGCTGGAACTCCCTTTCTCTTACCATAGCTTCTGTAAATAAGAGAGGTGGCCTTTTGCTGCCTGTCTCCCATTATCTCACTTTAGAAGTCTATTCTGGTGGTAATCTCACCTTTTATGAGAGTGTTTTCAACTATTGTAACTAACTTGTTGTTCCCATAATACAATGTTGTAGGACAGTGCTAATCTGACTTGTCCTTCAGTGTGGTAATTATGGGCCAAGTAAAGTAAAATGTTAGTTGCTAAGTCTTCAGTGGGGTACTCTACCACCAGTTCCACTAGACTTTGAGAATATCATTCCTGCCTTTCTGCCTGGTTCACGTCTAGGCAAGATTACCTCTTTTTCTCTGTTTTCTTACTATTTTAATAATTGTTTTTACTATGAATATCGCCAGGAAAGAGATGACTTTGCACTTAAAAGATGCTAACCACATAATCTCTCCAACCTCACCAAACCCCCAGTGTAAGGTAGCATCTCCTATTTAATTTGGAATTCATAAGAGAAGTTAGTTTGTTACTTTTAAATGGACTACAGTTTCTTTATCGTCTGCTTTACCATAATCCAAAAATTTCAGAACCCCAGAGGAAGGTCCTTAAGATTAATTATCTCTACCATTGTATGCCGTTAGAATCCTTGTATCATGTATCATTTTTTTTTCTTGTTTTTTGGTTTGTTTTGCTAAACTTTGCTGTTTACCTCATTATCAACTTTTATATCAGAACTCAACAGCAGTCATATTAGGATTCTTTAGTAACAGCGATGTGTGCACTTTTATCTTTGCATTTAGGGGTGAAATCTGCCACTGTTTTCCAAACGAATTAACAACCAACCAACAACCACACACAAAAAAGGAATAATTCATGTTCTGACACTAGCCAGCTTAAAGGTCTCATTGTTTTAGTATCCTTTCACTGTTGGTAAAGAAATTAAGAGAATGGAGAAAACAGCAATCCATTGGTTTAGTGAAGGGAAGCAAGGTTGAGGGGGTAAATGTGATGTTCATCCCCCCACTGCCACTTTGTTCTCCTGAAGGACCTTTCCTTTAGATATTTGTCTCACTGCCTTCCTTCAGTTTGTTTTCTTTTCCCTTGTTTTGTTTTGAACCAGTGTGTCCTTTGAGGAAGGAAGGAAGGAAGGGAAGGAAGAAGGAAAGGAGGAGAGAAGAAAACTCGTAATACAGCAAAGATTGTGAACTGAGAGTTGGGGCAAATGCAATATTTGGTGATGTAACTATTTCTAAACCTTTGTGTGCTGACCCAGCTTTGACACAGTCACCGTTTTTTGGAACAACTCGGAGGGATTTTCTTTGCGAAATTCTGTGATTTCAGTTTTCATAGTTTCAGGACTAAATTGCCAGCACAAGCTTTTTTTTTTTTTTTTTTTTTTTGAGACAGGGTCTCCCTCTGTTGCCCAGGCTGGAGTGAAGTGGTGGGATCACAGCTCACTGCAGCCTAGACCTCCTGGGCTCAAGCAGTCCTCCCAACTCAGCCACCCCAGTAGCTGGGACCACAGTGTGCACCACCACACCTGACTAATTTTTTTACTTTTAATTTTTTTCTACAGATGAGATCTCCCTACATTGCCCAGGCTGGTCTCAAACTCCTGAGCTTAAGCGACCCTCCCCACATGGGTCTCCTGAAGTACTGGGATTACAGGCATGAGCCACCACGCCCAGCCTCAGAGAAATTTTGTTCTTGAGAACTAAAACATGACTTGTGTTAATCATCAGAATATTTATTTAATGTGTTTAATGTAAAAAGGAATTAAATTATTGTAAATGAAGGCACTAAATTTATTTTTACTCTTAAATTACAATGTTGAAGTATCCTTTTGATCAAATGCAACTTGTTTTTTTTTTTTGGTGGGGGGTGTTTGGCTTGCAAAAGATAAATCATTTCAGAAATGTTTTCCTATTTGCACTTTTTCTTGAAATTTTCTTTTGAGTATGGAAAAGTGATCAACAAACAATACAGAGAATTTTTAATGAGACATCTCAGGCATCGTGGAAGGCTCTTGCCTGAGTCACTTATGTGATGACCTCAACAAACCCATTTTATTGTACAATGAAAAAAGTGTACAAAGCTTACATATGATTTTTTTTTAATTTTCTTCCTGCCAGAGCATGGATTAAAGAAACTTTAGTAAAGAGTAAAAAATTTTAAGACACACAGTTTGATATGAATTTTGGTAAAAGTTATCAGAGACAAATACTAGTGGGCCAACGAAAACACTGTATTTATAGGAAAATTTGAATTGGGGCAATAAATATGTCCTGAGGCTTTGGCGGCATCATAAAGTATTGGTGCTTTATTTTTTGTGATATATTGTTTTATCAACAGAAGTGAGCACTTGTGTTCAGAAAAGGATAATTCACACTTAAATCTTGTTTTTATTTAATCAAGCTTAAATTACAGGTTAGAGTGGTAGCAAAAAAAAAAGTCTAATATTTAGTTTGAATCTTAAATTTGCCACCCAGAGCTGCTCTCTCTAGGAGCGAACCTCTCTGGTATTTGTCAGTAAACAACAGAGAGATACAGGCTCCCAGATAACAGGCATTTGGTAAACTGGTGACAGTCATACAACCGAGAATGTTAAAATGACTTCAGCTCTTTCTAGCTTCATTATGTCAGCCTGGCAGATCACATATGGCATTATGGAAATCAGCAAATGAAAACCATATTGATCAGCATTGAGAACAAATGTAAAAAAGGTGGTCTCAGGGAGGAGCAGAGAAGAAGAATGCTTTCCTGGTCAACCTGATAGGCCCTTGTTAAGGCCTTTTAATCATTTATTAATGTAACCCTCCTTCTTCCCTCTCCACTCAGATTACCTCAGCCACAGAGCATCCTGCTCCATTTATCTTTTAATGCTTCCTTTATTTAATTTATTTTTAAGCTCTAAGTTATACTCTTATTTCAGAATTGAGTTTTACTTTTCATGGTATTGTTTTAAGTGACTTAAATGACTTTTCCCAACAAGCTCACCAGGCATTCAAAGGAAGAAAAGCATTTGCTGAGATTCACCTATCAGCAAATAATTTACTCGGTATGCACCACAAACAAACGCAGAGAGACAGACAGTCAGCCAGACACATTAAACAAAAAAAAGAAAAGTAAAATCTGAGTTGTTACTAAGCCTAATTCTCTAGTTAAAGTTTGGGTCAATGTATTCATTTTAGTCTTCTTTTCAGGGATTGGAATTGAGCCTGGTAAAATTCCTTAGGTCTAAAACTGGAATCTCAGGCACCTTCTCTTTCCCTCTTCATTTTCTGAGTTCAGGAGAAAGGCGGAGTTTTGTTTTATCTTGTTTCTTTTTGGGGAAACTTAGAGTAATATTTGGTCTGCCAAAATGAGATAGAGAAATGGAAATACGTGCTTTGTGAAGGATCCTGTTTTCCTTGAGTTTCCTTACCCGAAATGGTCTCTTTGGTTTTGTAGGTTCAGACTGAGGTTGGAACGGGCTTGCTTCTCTCTCTCACCTCCCTACCCAACCCTGCCTCCCCTTTTATTTTTATGTCGAGTTTCATCATTTGGTAAGAAATTTCAGAGGGATTTTTAAATATGAAACCGTGTCTTTTTGTAGTTGATGAGTAACCTATGGATGTGAATCCTTGGAATCCTAATTGGCACATAACAATAATTGTTTCTATCCTGCTATAAACCATAAGTAACTCTTAAAAAAATTCACATGCACACAAAAAATCTGCAGTGTGGATATAAGTTAATGCCCTGAAGCTGGTACATACAAACCAACTCAACGATGGACTCCTTTATGAATGATTTAGGTAATTGACACAATTTAACATTTGCAATTATTTTTCCTTTGAGACAACACTTAAAAAAAACAAATTCTACAACATTTAAACAGTTGAGGCATCAGTTTCCTATAAATTTAGTATTGAATTTCAAAATACGTATTTGTTTTAAAAAGCAAATGTGGTTAATCTCGAAATCATTGAACTTTCTCTTTGCTCTGGACTCCTTGTCTGAGGCTGTTTGGGATGGATTAATTTTAACTTTTCTTTCCTGTTTCTTTGTTTTCCCAGTGCATCTGGGGGAAATAACTCTGGTTGATTTGGATATCAAAAGATGTACAATGTTAAGATCTAGTTTATCAAAATAGAATTCAATAATTTTATTCATTTTAGCTCTCCCTTGAGACTCCAAAGATATATTCAATAATATATTTGAAAAATCCAGGTATAAAAATCTCTTCTATCTTTTCTTCATCTTATATACTCCCTGATTTCTAAGTACTTTTCCTCTTAGACTCATATTATTATCCCACTTTCCTTTCTGGGCTCTACATCAAACAGTGTAGGAATTACAGCAGGAGTGCTATCTGTGGAAGACTTACTCCCCTTGTTTGTTGCAGAAGAGCAGAACATTAAACAGTGAGTGGACTATGCAGAAACGCTCTCCCTCTCCGGTTTTTTCTCCCTCCCTGCCTCTTTTTTTTTTTCTTTCTTGCCTCTCCTTCTCTTCCTCTCTTTCTCTCTCTCTTCCCCCCCACCCCCATTCCCAATGGGAGTGTTGTTTATAGAGCATTATAATTTATAACTGAAGAGAGTGGATTTAATTTCAGTGGAGAGGCTCGCCAGCAGGGCGCCAGCCTGCAATCATATGAATCAGCAAGCTGCAAACTCTATTGAATGGAAAGTATTATCGCTGGCCACAAACGGACACTGTTTCTCCTAAACAACTCCCTTGGTGCAGGAAGACCTTGTCTTCATTCATCTATTTTACATATCTACTTCTGTTTTAATTTTGCCATTTCCTAAAAGTGTTTTCTGTTTTAGATTGCAACTTTTCTCTAACTACCTTATTTCCTGATGCAATATTGAAAACTGCTATTGTATATTTCTGACTGATTTGATAGCTCTTTTTTCCTTATTCTTTACCATGTATGACTAGTTTTCTGTTTGCTTCTCCTTCCTATATGCAACTCTTTTTTTTTATGAGACCTGTTAAACCTGCCAAAAGACTAACCATTAGCATTAATATTGTAAAATGCTAGTCAGTTTGGATCACCTCAAGTTTTATTTAATCATGGATATTTTGTTTATACTCTGACGTTTTTTCTACATTCATGGAAAGATTTATTTTGTTGTCTTGCAAACATCTGGGAGATGATTTCTTATTCTTTACATGACCCATCAAATGTCTTGTAATGTTAGTACTTGTGCCTTTATACCACATTTTTCTCAAGTGTTTCAGTCATTTTTTTAGGAAAAGGGATAGAATATGTGCAGGACTTGTGGCTGGTATTTGTTTTTTGCTGTAACTCAAAATCACCTGCTTTAATGTAGCTGAACTAAATCTCTAGGTCATTCTAAAAATCAAGTTGCACCAACTTTGCTGATACCTTTTTAAGAAGTATTTTACTGAATTCATGTAGCTATTATAATTGTTGGGAATTTTGGTAGTGAATCTTTAACTGAGATTAGACAGATTGCATTACTCTTGTATCAAGTATCATGCTATCTTCATCCAGACTTTTAAATAATTTCAACACCTATGCCTTAACAATAAAATCCCAGTTGCACAAATAGCGGGTTAACTGATAATGATATTTCCTTAAAGGGAAAGAGGGATAGTACATGAGACAGTAAGGCAGCTCCGATAAAGGAATTTGATTTAGATTTCATTGGAAAGCCAGACTAGTCTGACTACATTTATTTAAAATAAAGGTCTTTAAAGATACTATCTGAAATGCAAAAATTAGCAGATAACAAAAGTGAACTTCTAATAACAAAACTTCTAATCAGAAATTTGATTAGAAGTTCATGTTTTGTCAGAAATAGATCCTTTTTGTTATATAAAAGGAAATTATTTATACATCAGCTTGCATATTTTCTTCACACAATTTAACATCAACAACTCAAAATATATGTAACCATAATTTTTCTCATTTCAAGCACAAACTTGTGAATCCATATATATTCATAAATTTTATCCTTTAAAGTGTGAGAATAGAGTTATAGTCTTCACTGTCTCAGCTAGGTTTTTCTTTTCTTTTTCCTTTTTGCCTTTGATTACTCCATAAGAATTACACATAGGAGCAGAAAATCAATATGTTTACTTCTGCTTATTTTCAAAATTGAATGTTGCTGTGGTTTGATATCAGAGACGGTATACCCAGTATCAGCTTTGAGAGATTTTGTTTGGTTTTAGTTTAAAATTCCTTGTGTGGGTGGATATTACCTCTGATAACAATTAACTCTCAGTAAAAGTAAAATGTTCATTTTTTTCCCCCAAGAAGTAGTGTGTGAAATGAAGAAGAAAATTGTGAGATGATTTCAGGTGAACATCTTTCTAAATCCTTTTATTCAAACCATTTGGTAAGTCTGACCCAAGATATATGGATTTTTATTGAATTATTAAGATTACAAAAACTACAGGCAGCTATCTTCACACATATCTTCAGACAGTAATCTTGTGCATTTTTAACATCCTTGAGGAGGTGGGAGAACTATGTTGAAGTGCAGACATTTGATTAAGGTTGGAATGACTCAACAGTAGTGAAAACACCCTTGCCTTCATCTTTTCAGAGGCCTGGAGAGGGAGGCCCTTTGGCTTTTCACTTGAGTCCTGCCTTCTTTGTTTTTGTGTTTTGTTTTGTTTTTGCCTAAAAGATGTTCCTCTCTACCTGTAATGTAACATTCAAGAAAAATCTGGTTTATTTGTGCCTCATCCTGATTAATTCCTATTTTCAAAATCTACCATAAGAACTCTCAAAATCCAATCCTAGAACAGATAAGTTGTGTTTGCCTGTGTATTCTCTGCAAAAGATTAGTTTCTTTAAATTTATACGCACAAGTTAATACCTTTGAGAATTTTCTGCAATTGAAGTAAAAGAAAAAATATGTGGTTGGTATCTTTGATTTTTTTTTTTTTGTAGTGACAGAGTCTTGCTGGTATCTTTGATTTAAATAAGAATATATATTGAAAATAGAACCATCTATAAATACATTTGTCCAAAATCTTTATATGCTACTAGATTCAAAGATATAAATTAAGTACAAGGAAGTGCCATTCACTAAAAAGTTGCTTTTTATCATTTAAAGCAGGGTGGTTATTTTTTTTTGCAGAATTTTTGCATGTTATAGTGACCTGACTTCCTAACATATTATCTGATTCCTTGATCAGAAAAACTTTATAAAAATAGTCTGAGTTAATTTTTTTTTAATTTACTGAGTAACCTTGTAAAAGTCCCTCCACTAGTCATATAGTGAATATGTCACATTTAGGTAATTGCCATTGCTGTGCTTGACGGTTAATATACAGAATTTCCGAGCACTGATCTAATAAAACTTGCTGGGGCATCATGGCAGACAAGTATGTCTCCCCTCCCTGTGACTGTGCTCCTGCATGGTATGCTTGGCAAGCTTAGCAAAGCTTAAAAGTCAGCTGCATCTGTGTGATCCAACTTTGCTTTGACTGGGAGCAATTGAGTACACCATTTGTTTTTTCTAAATATCACAAAAATTGTATTTTCCATTTACTAGGGCCTTTTAAGAAAAAATGCCTAGGGCTGATGGTTTACCAACTTTTCTACCATGTATGCCTCCAAAATATAAAAAAGGTCATGGTCTTATTACTGATTGTAGTGGACCACACTATGGTCACTCTAGTTAAAACTGCGACCTTGAAGCGGGGGTTGGATAAGGAAGGCCCTACTTGTGGCAGCTTTCCTCCACATTTTGGAGCTTTGATGTGTTCCTGCAGCTGATATAAATGCAGGGAGGGGGTGTCAGGGAGAGGCAGCTGGCTGGCAGCGACAGATTAAAATATTTCTGACCCACAAATGTAACCAAATGCCCATATTTCTTCATTTAACATAATTAATACCTTGTATTTCCACTGACTTTGATAAAGTGGCCTTCCTCTTCCCATCCCATCCCCCTTCCCTGTGTCAACTTTGGGACGACTACATGAGATCCATAGTTAAAATACTCTGCAGATGATGAAGGATAGCATGTCTTAAAAAAGCTAACATAAAAGTCTCAATTAGGTTGCTGCCTAGCAGGAAGCTTATAACCACATTAAAATGGAAAAGTTATTTCATTTTTAGTATACTGTATTTCAGCAGCAAGTGTTGCAATCTGAGAGTAATATGAAACATTTTGGTTTGGCTGCCAAGTACATCCACATTTTGTTATAAATGTATAATTACAGGAAATATATGAAAAGTGTCAAATATTTCTTATCAAATATTGTTAAAGAGGTATTCTGGTTGCATTTGGAATTTAGAAAAGGCCTGGGATGGATTTTGATCATGTTACAAGGTCCACTTGTTGCATTTAATCTAAAGCAGTTGTCCCAATTTCATTACCACAGAGCATAGTGTTTTAAAATTTATTCTTTAAAAGACAGAGATAGTGGCACAAAATGTGCTGTGGGTTTAAGAAATATTTGATTGATCATGTGATTATATCAGTATCTTTTTTTGTTTTATTTTGCCTCAGTATACACATTTCTGAATGAAAAGATAGACGATGTCTTTATTTTAAACAATCTAGTGGTGGTTGAAGAGGCCATCTGGAAAGGTGATGTCAACGGAGGGTAGAGTGGTTGCTGGTGGAGGGGAGTAGCCAGCGCCCCTCCCCTCAGCACATGTACCAGCCCCCGCACTTCTAGTTTCATGGTGCCTGAGTTGCTGTCTGGTTGGTTGAACTCATTCTCCTCAGCTTATATTTAACTCATCGCTTGTTCTGGAAAAGTAGTAGTACTGCCTTCTCTGGCCTTTATAAACATGATTGCTGGACAAAGATGAGCAGCACGGATCTGCTGCGATGGTCAGAATTCAATTATATTACTCTCTCTGAGGCAAAAAGCACACATTTAATAACTAAATTGGATTCCTTCTACTAAGAAATCCTAAATTTGTGTTTAATAGCCACCTAAATGTAGAGCTGATTTATATTTATAGGCTGGTTGTAGATTTGGTTGATAGCATATAAAGTTTGATCTGTATGTGGATGGTTTTACTACCCCAAATGAAATGTACATATCCTGGTCCTGCACCATGTTTTTCTTCAGTAAAAATTGAAGATCTTTTATTGGGAAATATCCTGGGTAAGTAAACAGTGATTGCAATGTGTGTGGAGCCACGGTTCTTACAGGAGTGGGTGTGGTTCACATAGGAAGTGGGAGTCTAGTTAAGATTCCGATTCTCTGTGGGATGGGGATAGGTAGGGAATCATTTCTCAGGAGAAGGAGAGCTTGCAAATGGAAGGGGTGTTCCTGCCAGCTGGGTTTCTTTGCATTCCCAACAGAAGGATGTTTCATATGCATTTGCCTCTACAAGATAGTCTCATATCATAGATATAGAGAAAGGACAGGTATACACACCGTATTTTATTTGGAGATATCCTGACAGAATTTCTGCCTATCTTTTTTCCTGCTACGGTCTGTTGTACAGCAGCAAGACCAAGATGATTCCAGTAATAAGCCTTATTGGTATGGTTCACTGATTTTTTTGGACTCTGCATTTATTTTAGCAGACTTCCCCAATAACATTTTGCAGTTTTCAGCTTTTAGTTGTTGAAAACAAAAATAATAAGTAAACCAGTTCAGGGATATATTTCTGTTTCTGAAACTGATTCCATGTCATATTGCCCTCCTTGGGGAGGAGCAACGTCTCCAGCCGAGGCTGCAACCCGAGGAACCACTCCTGATGGAATATGAGAAAGAAAAGTGTATTATTTACATGCTTAATGTTTTGCCTTTTGTTATTATTTGGGACACTCAAGAGGACCAACATGACGTTAGAGCTTTTTACTTAATAAATTATATACATATATATCTTGCTTAAGTTTTATAGGTAATCCTGGAAGTTTAGTCTTACTTTGGGAAAAGATCAAGGCAACATTCTATTCACATTCATTCAGCAAATATTTGTTGAGCACCTATTATATGTCATAATAGTGAGTGCCTAGAATACATTTACCAGAGGAGATGTTGTTCCTATTAAATGAGTAAAACCCTGCAGCACACATGATAAATATTATTTTTAAAAAGTGGTTTTAAACCAGGCATGGTGGCTCACGCCTGTAATCCCAGCGCCTTGGGAGGCTGAGGTGGGCAGATCACGAGGTCAGGAGATCGAGACCATCCTGGCTAACACGGTGAAACCCAGTCTCTACTAAAAATACAAAAAATTAGCCGGGCGTGGTGGTGGGCGCCTGTAGTCCCAGCTACTCGGGAGGTTGAGGCAGGAGAATGGTGTGAACCTGGGAGGCGCGGAGCTTGCAGTGAGCCGAGATCGCGCCACTGCACTCCAGCCTGGGTGACAGAGTAAGACTCCGTCTCAAAAAGAAAAAAAAAAAAAAAAGGTTTTTTCTATGCTAAAATTTAACAGATCAATTCTTCTCAACTATTAGGAGATAGGATGGTTTCTATTCTCTTAACACTTGAATGACCAAGATACTTTAGATCTGAAGTATAATTACAGTATGTTTTTCCAGGGCAGAGCTTCTCAGAGTCTTTATTTAACGGTTTCATTTCAGAGTCCTTTATGGAATGTAGATTAAGAAGTAGTAATATTCCATCTACCCAAAAGTCAAACAAACAAATTTTTTAAAAACTCAAATAGCCAGGCACGGTGGCTCACGCCTGTAATCCCAGCACTTTGGGAGGCCGAGGCGGGCAGATCACCTGAGGCTGGGAGTTCGAGACCATCCTGACCAACATGGAGAAACCCCGTCTCTACTAAAAATACAAAATTAGCCAGGCATGGTGGCGCATGCCTGTAATCCCAGCTACTCGGGAGTCTGAGCCAGGAGAATCGCTTGATTCTCCTCTGCCTCTGGGAGGCAGAGGTTGTGGTGAGCCAAGATTGCAACATCGCACTCCAGCCTAGGCAACAAGAACGAAACTCCGTCTCAAAAAAAAAAAAAAACCTCAAATAAATCAAAGATTTATTTGAAATGACCAGATTTTTGGGCACTGAAATCAGTGATAAAGACATGACTTTTTTTTTTTTTTTGAAACAACAATACTGGGAAATTTATAAAGCCCTTAATAGAAAGTGATGAAAATACTATGGAATCATGTGTGTAGTAATTCCGAATCAATGGCAAGATGTTGAATTATCTTCTAAATTTTTAAAGAAATATATTCAGTGTAGTTTTTTATTAAACATGTGCTATGGTTTCAATATGTCCCCAAAGTTCATGTGTTGGAAATTTAATCTCCAATGAAAAGGTGTTAAGAGGTGGGACCTTTAAGAGGTGATTAGGTCTGGGCATGGTAGCGCACACCTGTAATGCTAGCACTTTGGGTGGCCAAAGCAGGAGGACATTTGAGGACAGGAGTTAGAGACCAGCCTGGACAATATAGTGAGACCCCATCCCTACCAAAAAAAAGTCAACTAGATCATGAGGGTTCCACCCCCATGAATGAATTAATGCTGTTATCACAGGAGTAGGTTAGTTATTGCAGGAGTGGGCTGGTTATTGCAGAGTGGGATTCTGACTAAAGGGTGAGTTCAGTCCAATTTGCTTGCTCTGTCACATGCTTGCTTCTGCCTTCCATCGTCCACCATAGAATGACCCTTACCAGAGCCTGGTGTCATGCCCTTGGACTTCCCAGCCTCCAAAACTGAGCCAAATAAACCTTTGTTCTTTATAAATTACCCAGTCTGTGGTATTGTTATAGCAGCAGAAAATGGACTAAGACAGCATGCTTCATAATCTTCTAGTTCCTTATGAGTTAGTATCCACAAATGATGGGTAAGGTGCCTGTTCATTCATAAGAATGTTCTGTGAACCCCAACATGGTATTCATTTCCTGATTGGACCACTTTCCTGGTCCATTATGGAAAGGTGAACAAACAAACAAACAAAGCCCACATGGGCATTCAGATTGAACAGTGATGATCCTTAGTTGGTTCTCCATGGAGGTGGCTGTTAAAGAAGCAGAGTGCTTGACAGGCCTGCCTGGAAGAAGGCAAGCAGTAACAGTTTCTATCCATTCAATTCTTACTCCTTTTTTATGCCCTTTCCTTACCTAATAATTTCCCTAATTATCTGGTATATTTCAAAGGAAGCTCTGTTAGGACCAACAGCATGTAAATTAGACACTTTTCTCCCAAAAGGAGCCTTGGGATCCAAAGGAATTAGAATGAACTCACCAAAGAAGCCAGATCCTTTCCTAAAAGCGCACTTAACCTTAGTGCCCACCAATGTATATCCTGGCCACATATATTTGCAGTAGTATTATGCACTCTGAGGACATTTACATTCTTTTTTAAAAGTTATTCTACTTTTTTTAAAAAAAGTTTTAGGCTGGGCGCAGTGGCTAACGCCTGTAATCCCAGCACTTTGGGAGGCTGAGGCGAGTGGATCAACTGAGGTTGGTAGTTCAAAACCAGCCTGACCAACATGGAGAAACCCCATCTCTACTAAAAATACAAAATTAGCCAGGCATGGTGGTGCATGCCTGTAATCCCAGCTACTCGGGAGGCTGAGGCAGGAGAATTGCTTCAACCTGGGAGGCGGAGGTTGCAGTGAGCCAAGATGGCACCATTGCACTCCAGCCTGGGCAACAAGAGTGAAACTCTGTCTCAAAAAACAAACAAACAAACAAACAAAAAAACCTTAAAAACCATTTTTTTAAAAAATACTAAAAAAGTTATTCTACTATTTTTTAAAAAGTTATTCTCTATGTTTAAGAAGTTATAATTTCTAGAGGACTCTTCACTTACATTACCTGGATTAATACTTGAAAGAACTCAAAGAGGCAGGAATTACTATTTTATATTTTATAGATGAGTAAATGGAGGCTTAGAGATGTTAGGTTATTTCAGCATAGTTACTAAGTGATAGAGCTGGAAGTCAAACTGAGGTTTTGTAAATCTAAGTTTTGTCTTTCCACCAAGTGACACTACATAATTCTTATGATGGTAAGGACATAGCTAAAGTAGGTAATTGCTGCTTCAGCTTCTTGATGAATGAAGGAAACTGAATCTCATAAGTTTTTCCCCATAATTTCTAGTTTAGTCTTTGCAAAACAAAGCACCTCTCCCAGGATTCCTTTTGGCAGATTATCAACAAGCAAAATCTTTGAATTCCCTCATGGCGTATTTTTTGTCCTATAAAGTATCTTATTTAACTGTGGCTTCATCACGGTCTTCCCTCCAAACTACTTACTAGTTAAAAGGCACTTTGCATCAGGCCCTTCTAGTAGCAAATAGCTCCATAAAGCATTTCCTTTTTCTTTCTTTTTCTAAACATTTTATTATTATTATTACTGTCTCTCTTTTTTTTTTTTTTTTGAGACAGAGTCTTGCTCTGTTTCCCAGGCTGAAATACAGTGGTGTGAGCTCAGCTCACTGCAACCTGTGTCTCCTGGGTTCAGGCAATTCTCTTGCCTCTGCCTCCCAAGTAGCTGGGATTACAGGCATGCACCACCACACCTGGCTGATTTTTGTGTTTTTAGTGCAGACGGGGTTTCACCGTGCTGGCCAGGCTGGTCTCAAACTCCTGACCTCAAGCGATCCGCCTGCCTTGCCCTCTCAAAGTGCTGGGATTACAGGCATGAGCCATTGCACCCAGCCTGAACTTTTTATTATTTTTTAATTTTTATTTTTAGAGATATCATCTCACTCTGTCGCACAGGCTGGAGTGTAGTGGCACAATCATAGATCACTGTGGCCTTCAATTCCTGGGGTGGAGTCATCCTCCCACTTCAGCCTCCTGATTAGTTGGGACTACAGGCATTTGCCACCATGACTGGCTAATTTTGTTGTTGTTGTTGTTGTTGTTGTTGTTGTAGAGATGGAATCTCACTACTCACTACTCCATCTCTACAACAACGTGGAGACCCAGGCTGGTCTCCAACTCCTGGGCTCAAGCGATCCTCCCACCTTGGCCTTCCAAAGTGCTGGGATTACAGGCATGAGCTACCACGCCCAGCCGAGCACTTCCTTAAAGAATCTTATTTATTTTGTGAAATAGGTAAATATTTATTGAATGCTTATTGTGTTTTTAGCAGTGTGGGAGGTGAGAAAACTTTTCCTTTCCTAATTCAAGGAGCCTTAGTTAGGAAAGATGAGGCATAAGTGCATTTCAATTACTTAAAAGATGAAGAAATACCACAAGGCACTATATGAGTAATTGCAAAATTAATGGCACAGAGAGTAAATGCTTATCATAATATTAGAATTGTGACACTGATAAAGTCCTTATCTAGTCCCACTTCCTTAAAAGAAGATAAAACTCAGAAAGATTAGCAATACAGGCTTAAAATTATACAGCAAGATATTATTGCCAGATCTAGAATTCGAATTCAGATCTTTTGACTACCAGTCTCTCACCTGAACTAACTCTCTCCTTGAACTGCAGATACTTAGATTTTTGAGAGGGAAATAAAATCTCACTATAGACAGTTTTAAGCTTCTGACACAATATAGCAGATGTCTGTGAAACTGTGTGCTATACCCTGGACATTAGGCACTAGGTACTAGAAAAGGTGGTCCCCTGACTCAAGTAGTTTACAGTGTAATAGGGTAGACCTCTGAAAAACTAGACTACAAGGTAAACTTAAGGAAATGACACAGAAGAGCTTTACATACGTATGCTGTGGGAGCCCAGACATCGGAGGAGAAACCCTGTTTATTAAGACTGGGGCTTCTTGTAGGGGATACCTTTGAACAGGTGGCAGTGTTTGGAAGAACATTTCATACAAAGGAAAGGGCTGTGATTTGCATTTTGTTTGTTAGTGCTTTCATGATTTGTAGCTATTTTCTTTTACTCTTTCTAGTCTCATCTTTGTTCCCCATGCCTACTTTTCACTGTCTTAGACAGCTGTACACATGCCTCACTGGTAAAACCTACATTTTGATATTTGATGTAACTATAGGTTTACTTCTCTCCTCTTTGGTATGATACAGCGCTGCCTGCCTCCTGATGGTAGACATCATTTTATTTCTCCATTGGCTTTTATCACTCATTGGAAACAAAGGAAATTTATGCCCACTGACAAAATTAAGTATTGGCTTATTTCATTTGCTGGGTCAGGTTTGACTTTTCTTTTTTCCCATCTGTCTCCTTCTGTATGTTTTTTATTTCTCTAACTCTAGGCTTTTTTTCTGACCTTCCACAGTTTCCCCTCTGTTAACTCCCACACTCTGGAAGATCTTTTTGATGACTCTTTGATCCAACTCTGTGTTTATATCTATCATGTGGACATCTCTCGTTCCTTGAGCCTTTTCTATTTCTTCCTTCTCCTATATTTTGTATTTGGCGTTGAATTACCATCCTGCAAAATGGGCTGACTCCATTTTGTGTAAAAAATAAATGCAATCAAATGAAAGCTAATTTATTTTTAACAGAGACTTTGAATGCCTGGAGATTAGGTCATAATTTTCTCACCTTTTCAAATATTTATCTCTAATTTTCTCTCCTGCCAAAGTCTAGAATTCCAGAGTGTTTTTCCCTAGTAATTTAATTAGGCCACAAGTTTGAGGCTTAATGGTGGATCAAAAATGTATGATATGCTTGAGAGATCAAGACAGCAAATTGATTACTGTTGTAGCAAAGGTTGGCAAATGTGGGAGAAGGAGCAGGTTCTGCCCTGTGCTGCAGGATCTGAGTCAGCGATCAAGGTCAGTCTCAGTTCATTAACTTCTTCTGAAGGCTTATAGTCATTGCAAATATAACTGCTTATACTTTATGTTATCATTATATAGTACGGTTTTGGAATGACTCATGTTTACCTCAAATGTGTCCTAGAGTAACAGAAGGATGCTGAAATGTCTAGAGTAGTATAAACTGATTTCTCACCATTTTGCCTAGTTTCCTAATGCCCACAAATGGAAAAGTCTCACCTCTTAAGATGTAAGTGTGGATAAATACTCTCACATGTGCTGAGATCAGACAGCGGCCTGCTTTTAAATGAATCATCCAAAAATCATTATTTATTTTGAGGAGCAGTATACAAGGATTCTCATTGTACTTCCAGCCAATACATTATTTAACATTGAATGCATTTCATATTATTAAGATCTCACCATTAAGAAAGATGTTTTCTCAACAATTCTAATACCTATGTCATTCTTATGTTCAGACAATACCAAAACTGTTTTTAACTGTAAATTGCTACCCTTAAGCCCACTTTTAAATGATGTTTAATATATTCCACTTGAAACAAAATGGCAAATCATATTAAGCTTAACGGTTTTTGAGAAGTCTAGAATGAAGGTAACATTTTATGTGCCCAGTCCTTTACATAGAAGTATAATAACTTGGTGTGAGATTTTTGTATATGGATAACCTAGCTGTGCAATGAGATAGGATTCTTCTTCCTTTTCTTTCCTTGTTATTTAAAAAAAATTGAGATGGGGTTTTGCTATGTTGACCAGGCTGGTCTCAAACTCCTGGCCTTAAGCAATCCTCCCATCTTGGCCTCCCAAAGTGCTAGGATTACATGTGGGAGCCCGGCCGAGATAGAATTGTTTCATATCAGGATTCCTCAGTGTACTTTGGAAGCACTCCACACCAACCTTTATAAATAAACAGAAAGTCAGAAAAATTGTTATACTTTTTCATTTGTTAAACATATTTTAAAGACCATTTGATTTTCAGACAGTGGTGGTGGTGATAAGATAATGTATTGAGGTTGTTTTTAACCCAAGAATATCTATGGATATGGGACCATTTTTACTTATCTCATTTAAAATAGGTTTTGATCCAATTTCTGTGAGTTGATTTTTCTGAAAATGAAATAATTAACATTCTTTTCTTTTCTTTTGAGATGGAGTCTTGCACTGTCGCCCAGGCTGTAGTGCAGTGGTGCGATCTTGGCTCGCTGCAACCTCCACCTCCCGGGTTCAAGCAATTCTTGTGCTTCAGCCTCCTGAGTAGCTGGGATTACAGATGCACGCCACCTCACCTGGCTGATTTTTGTATTTTGAGTAGAGACGGGGTTTCACCACGTTGGCCAGGCTGGTCTCGAACTCCTGACCTCAGGTGATCTGCCACCTAAGCCTCCCAAACTGCTGGGATTAGAGGTGTGAGTCACCGCACCCGGCCAACGTTTACTTTCTAATCATTAGTTGGGTATTCCACACGTCGAATTATACAAGGCCTTCAATAAATGCAGGCACCAGACTTACCCTTCTGCCCTTCTGCTCGAAACAAACTGAACAATGATATAATGTAATGGTTTTTTGTTTTGGTTTTTTGGGTTTTTTTGAGACGGAGTCTCACTCTGTCGCCCAGGCTGGAGTTCAGTGGCGCGATCTTGGCTCACTGCAAGCTCTACCTCGAGGGTTCACACCATTCTCCTGCCTCAGCCTCCCGAGTGGCTGGGACTACAGGTGCCCACCACCACGCCCGGCTAATTTTTTGTATTTTTAGTAGAGACGAGGTTTCACCGTGTTAGCCAGGATGGTCTTGACCTCCTGACCTCATGATCCGCCTGCCTCGGCCTCCCAAAGTGCTGGGATTACAGGCGTGAGCCACCGCGCCTGGCCGATACAATGTAATGGTTTTCAAGGTATTGGGTAACAGGCAGTTAAGGATAGTGATCCCTGAAAGATGGGAAACAAATGAAGTGAGCCCTGCAATTGTCAGAGCTCGTTGCTGGTACATATTGAAGGAAGGGGAAATCCAAGTGGAGTGCAGCAGTCTTCCTGAGTGGAGGAGATAGAGGTGGGAGGTTGGGGAGGCCAAGGTGGCTAGAGCTCACAGGGCAGAGTCCCTGAGAGGAAAGAGCTGTACACAGAGAGAGAACATTCTAGAGATCTACAGAGGACATCCTGTAAGCCTTCAGCTGAGCACATGGGAAACTACCCAAGGCCCAGGAAAGAGCCACTTAAAAAGATCAGAGGGAACATTCACTGGAGCTTATGCAGGGCTGAGAGTAATTTCTGTTCCCATTAGCCAGATTGGGAAAATCTCATAATTTGCAGGTAAACAGATACAAGATTTTTGTGTCAAAAGTGGGGCAAAATTTCCTCTAAATTCCTGTAGCCTTCCTTGCTTAAAAGCAAGACCCACGGCACCTCCTAATTAAGTTGCTTATAATCAGTGATAAAGATAAAAATGTTGTAAGGTTCTTACACTGTACGTGAAGTGATATAATACATCCTAAATGTGTAGACTTGGATAAGTTACAAATATATGCTATACATTCTAAAGCAGCCTCTAAAGTAACATAGGTGTAGCTAATCAGTTAACAAATGAGATAAAATGGCATCCTAAAAATACTCAGTAGATCCAAAAGAACGCATGGGAACCAAAAAGAAAAAATGGAACAAAGAATAAATGTATGAACTAATAGAAAACATTTAGCAAGATGGTAGATTTAAACTTGGCCGTATCAAAAGTCATATTGAATGTAAATGGTCTAAACACTCAATTAAAAGATAGGAAATGTAAGATTGGATAAAAAAGGCAAGAATCAACTATAATCTTCCCCGTAAAAATCTCACCTAAATATAAAGACATGAATAGGACAAAAGTAAAAGGATAGAAATAATGATATATTATGCTAACACTAATTTTATTTTATTTTTTTTTGAAACAGCGTCTGTCTCTGTTGCCAAGGCTGATATGCAGTGACATGATTACAGCTCACTGCAGCCTCAAACTCCTGGGCTCAAGTCATCCTCCTGCTTCAGCCTCCTGAGTAGCTGGGATTTCAGGCATGTGCCACCATGCCCTGCTAATTAAAAAAAAAAATTTTTTTTGTAGAATTGGAGTCTCACTGTGTTGCTCAGGCTGTTCTTGAACTTCTGGAATTAAGTGATTCTCTTACCTTGGCCTTCCAAAGTGTTATGATTACCAGTGTGAGCCACCATACCCAGCAAACACTAAACTTTAAAAAGCAGGAATGGCTATATTAATAGACAAAGTAGACTTCAGAACAAAGAATATTATCACAGAATAAGGAAACATTTCATAATTACCAAGGGGTCGGTTCGTGAAGAGAACATATCAATTCTGAATGTTTGCCTCATTACAGAGCTTCAAAACACATGAAACAAAACTGATAGAACTGCATGTAGAATTAGGTGAACACACAGTTATAGTTGGAGATTCAACATCTCTTTCTCAGTCCTCAATAGAATAGACAAAGAATCAGCAAGAAGGAGATAGAATATTTAGAATAACACTAATCACCAACTTAATCTAGTTGACATTTACTGAAAAACAAAAAACACTACCAGCAGCAGGAACCACCTTCTTTCCAAGTGCACACAAACTATTTACTATAATAATTCATATTCTGGCCGGGCGTGGTGGCTCACGCCTAATCCCAGCACTTTGGGAGGCCGAGGCAGGCGGATCACGAGGTCCAGAAATCGAGACCATCCTGGCTAACACGGTGAAACCCCGTCTCTACTAAAAATACAAAAAAATAATTAGCCAGGCTTAGTGGTGGGCGCCTGTAGTCCCAGCTACTCGGGAGGCTGAGGAGGGAGAATGGCATGAACCTAGGAGGCGGAGCTTGCAGTGAGCCGAGATCGCGCCACTGCACTCCAGCCTGGGCGACAGAGCGAGACTCCGTCTCAGTAAATAATAATGATAATAATTCATATTCTGAGTCCTAAAGCAAGCCTCAATAAATCTAAAGGATTGTCTGGGCGCGGTGGCTCACGCCTGTAATCCCAGCACTTTGG
The DNA here is from genome assembly GCF_028885625.2 of Pongo pygmaeus. Lineage (NCBI taxonomy): Eukaryota > Metazoa > Chordata > Mammalia > Primates > Hominidae > Pongo > Pongo pygmaeus. Next base: position 57,625,694 of record NC_072392.2, read on the forward strand.
GAGGCCAAGGCAGGCGGATCACGAGGTCCGGAGATCGAGACAATCCTGGCTAACACGGTGAAACCCTGTCTCTACTAAAAATACAAAAAAAAAAAAAAAATTAGCTGGGCGTGGCGGCGGGCGCCTCTAGTCCCGGCTACTTGCAACTGAGGCAGGAGAATGGTGTGAACCCGGGAGGCGGAGCTTGCAGTGAGCTGAGATGACGCCACTGCACTCCAGCCTGGGCGACAGAGCAAGACTCCATCTCAAATAAATAAATAGGATTTAAGTCATACAAAGTGTCTTCTGACCACAATGGAATTAAATTAGAAACCAGTAGCCACAAGGGATTTGGAAAAATCACCAAATATTTAGAACCTAGCACATCTAAATAACTCATGGATTTAAGAAATAAAAAGGAAAATTAGAAATTGTTTTGAGGCTGGGCACGGTGGCTCATACCTGTATTCCTAGCACTTTGGGAGGCCAAGGTGGGAGGATCAGTTGAAGCCAGGAGTTGACACCAGCCTGGCCAACACTGAAATCTCATCTCTACTAAAAATAGAAAAAAATTAGCCGGGCGTGGTGGTGCACACCTGTAGTCCCAGCTGCGTGAGAGGCTGAGGCATGAGAATCATTTGAACCCGAGAGGCAGAGGTTGCAGTGAACTGAGATTGTGCCACTGCACCCCAGACTGGGTGACAAAGCAAGACTCTGTCTCCAAAAAAAAAAAAAAATTGTTTTGAACTAAATGAAAATTAAAACATATCAAAATTTGTGGACACGCTAAAACAGTACTTAGAGGGAAATTTATAACACAAAATGCCTATATTAGAAAAGAAAAAAAGGTCTCAAATCAGTGGCCTCACCTCTCATCTTAAAAAACTATGTAATATGGCCCAGTGCTTTGGGAGACTGAGGCTGAAGGATCACTAGAGGCCAGGAGTTTGAGACCAGCTTGGGCAACAGAGGAAGACCTCACCTCTATAAAACAGTTTTAGAGAATTAGTTGGGCATGGTGGCGCACGTCTGTAGTCCTAGCCACTCAGGAGGTTGAGATGGGGGATGACTTGAGCCCAGTGGTTGGAGGTTACAGTGAGCTATGATCATGCCACTGCACTCCAGCCTAGGTGACAGAGTGAGACCCTGTCTCAGACAAACAAACAAACAAACCCAAAAACTATAATACAGATCAAAGTGGAAATTATTTAAATAAAAACAGAAAAACAAACCTTAGTTCTTCATTTTAACACCAATAGTATAATCCATTTTTAAAAATGGAAATTGGACATCATCAAAATCAAGAAAGTCAGTTCCTCTAATGATACTATTAATGGATTGCCACACACCGGAAGAAAATTATTTAATATTTTTAAATTTACAAATAAAAATTGTATATATTTGTGATGTACAACATGACTGTTTTTGTGTGTGGTAAGAACACTTGAAATTTACTTTCAGCAATTTTGAAATGTATAGTATATTAACTGTATGAACAGTAAATTGTTAACTGTAGTCACCATTCTGTCAAACAGATCTCAAGAGACTTACTCCTCCTTACTAAAACTTTGTGCCGTTTGACCTACATCTCACCATTTCCCTCACCCCAGCTGCTGATAACCACCGTTCTACTACTCTCTGCTTCTGTGAACTTGATTGTTTATCATATCTGCACATAATTGAGATCATAGGTCATTTGTCCTTACATGCCTGGTTCATTTCACTTAGTATAATGTCCTCCAAGTTCATCCATGTTGTCACAAGTGACAGGATTTCCTTCTTTTTTAAGGCTGAATAGTATTCCATTGTGCATATGTACCACATTTTCATTTATCTGTTCATCTGTTGATGGACATTTTGGTTGATTCCATAACTTGGCTGCTGTGACTGGTGCTGTAATGAACATGAGAGCACAGATATCTCTTCAACACACTAATTTCCTTTCCTTTGTGTATATACCCAATTTTAGGATTGCTCATGGTTTGTATGGTTAAAATAAGGAAATGGCCAAGGTATGATTTCAATAATCGCATGGTGTATTACCATACAAAGAGATTCTCTTCCCTGCCTCCCTACAATGCTCAAACAGGGGGAGAAAATGAGAAAAAAATCTTGTAGGGAATACACTCGATAGACACAGTGAGTTCTATTTTATTTAGAGTCCAATTGATGAATTCTGGTAGCTCAATTAAGATAGAATCAGGCCTCAGTGGAAGTAAAGTCTAATCAAGTTCGATATGTACTTTTCTATGAGAGCTTCTCAGGAGAGATGGTTTGACCACACAAGTCCTTGTACACTAGTGAGTGGTGCAGGTATTGGCAGATGAGACTTTGGAGAACAGTTTGAAGGCTCACAAAGAGTAGTCCTGCTGCATCCTGAGGTTTCAGTGTGTCTTGTCAAAGTCCTGGGGTTAGGCCAGGCATGGGTGGTTCACCCCTGTAATCCCAGCACTTTCGGAGGCCAAGGCAGGAAGCTCACTTGTCTGCAGGAGTTCGAGATCAGCCTGAGCAACTTAGTGAGACCCCATCTCTGTAAAAAATATAAAAATTAGCTGGGTGTGGTGGTGCATGGCCATAATCCCATCTACTCAGGAGACTGAGGCAGGAGGATCACTTGAGTTTGAGAATGCAGTGAGCTATGATTGTGTCACTGTGCTCCAGCCTGGGTAACACAGTGGAAAAAAAAAAAAAAAAGCTCTTGGGTTTACATGTGTTTTGGAGTCCAGTGGTTGAGACCAGTAACTCACATATGTGGTCTGATAAGGGGTGATGTAACATTGTCATGGGGAAGGGCATTATACTCCATGTTTTTACCTTAGCAAAACATATGTCACCAATGTAGCAAATTATGTGAATGTTTGGAATCATTTCAAAGCTGTCCCAGCTAGATTATATGATAGCTCTATTTTTAATTTTGGGGAAAACCTCAATACTGTTTTCCATAATGGCTGTACTAATTCACATTCCCACCAACAATACACTATGGTTCACTGGGAGAAAATATTAATGGAAGCTACACATTGGGAGAAAGTATTTTCCGATCACCCAACTGATAAAGGACTTGTATCCAGAATATATAAATTTAGAAAGCTCAGAACTCAAGAATAAGAAAGCTAACAACTGAATTAAAAAATAGGTAAGTTTGAGACTAGGCGTGGTGGCTCACGCCTGTAATCCTAGCACTTTGGGAGACTGAGGCAGAAGGGTTGCTTGAATCTAGGCGTTAGAATCCAGCCTGGGCAACAGAGTGAGATCCCAGCTCTACAAAAAATAACAGAAAATTAGCTGGGTGTGGCAGTATGTGCCTGTAGTCGCAGCTACTCTGGAGGCTGAGGTGGGAGGATCGCTTAAGCCTAGGAGGGGAAGGCTGCAGTGAGCCATGATTGTGCCACTGCACTCCAGCCTGGGAGACAGAGCAAGATCCTATCTCAAAAAAAAAAAAAAAGAAAAAAGAAAAAAGAAAAAGAAAAAATTTGGACAAATTTAAAATGTAGACGAAATATTCTCCTTTAAACTGTCAACCTTATTTATAAGGTAAGACGTGTATGGTTATTTAATATATTATGTATATATATTTAATATATGGCTAATATATACATTTTTCTGGCTTTATATATAGATATAAAACCAGAAAAGCTATTTACCCAGAAAATTTTTTTCTTCCTATTTTTGTTTTCATTTTATTCAGTGATATAATTTTTATTCTTATTTCCTGATAGTAAAAGAAAAAATGAACCCAACCTTCAAAAGGCCGAGGCCTTGTCCCCCCATTGTCAGTGATTTGTTTTTTCTGACAGGTTGAAAATTGTGTAATGTCTATTTATTTATTTATTTATTTATTTATTTATTTATTTATTTAGAGATATGGTCTTGCTCTGTCACCCAGGCTGGAGTGCAGTGGTGCTATCATGGTTCACTGCAGCCTCCACCTCCTAGGCTCAAGTGATCCTCCCACCTCAGCCTCCCAAGTAGCTGGGACTTCAGTCATGTGCCAACATGTTGCAGCAATTTTTGAAATTTTTTGTAGAGACAGGGTCCCACTGTACAGTGCCCAGGCAGGTCTTGAACTCCTGGGCTCCAGTGATCCTCCTGCCTTAGCCTCCCAAAGTGCCAGGATTATAGGCATGAGCCACCTCACTCTGGCCTCAATCTTCTATTTTTAAAAATGAGCAAATGATTTGAACAGATTTCACCAAAGAAGATATATAGATGGCAAAGAAGCATATGCAAAAATGTTTAATACCATTAGTCCTTAGAGATTTGCAAATTAAAACAAAAATGAGATCCCACCACATGCTTATTAGATATCCCAAAATTTAAAATGCTGATCCTACCTAGTCTTGGGGAAGGACATAGAGCAACTGGAGCGATTGTACATTGCTTTTGGAAATAGAAAATTGTACAAATGTTTTGGAAAACTCCTTGATAGTTTCTTAAAACATTAAACATAGACTTATCATATGATCTAGCCATTCCATTCCTAAATATTTAACCAAAAGAAATGAAGCATTTGTCCATATAAGAACCGTACATGAAAGTTTAGTATCAGCTATATACACTTGTAGTAGTCAAGAACTGGAAATAACCCAATGTCCCTTAACAGGTAAATGGAGAAACAAATTGGTATTTATCTATAAAATGGAATACTACTCAACAATAAATAAGAATGAATTCTTGATAAATGCAGTAATATGGGTGGATCTCAAATAAGCAAAAGGAGCCAGAACAAATGAATACATACTGTATGGTTTCATTTATATAATGTGCTAGAAGATGCTAACTAATCTGTGGTAATTGAAAGCAAGAAGTGGTTTCCTGGATATACAAATGAGGCAGGAAGAGAGATGGATTACAAAGGGGCATGATTTAACCTTTGGCAGTGATCACTACACTATGTTCATTATCTTGATTGTGGTGATGATTTCATGGGTGTATACATATGTTAAAACTTGTAAATGGTGCACTTTAAATATGTCTAACTTAGTGTATGCAATTAAACTATCAAAATATATTCTCAAGGATGGTGGTTTATACCCTCGTTCTGTATTCTGTTCAGCAGTGCTATTTTGAGATTTTTTTATTTAGTATACCAATTAATTTAGTAGGTCTTTTAAGTGGAAGTTATATAGTGTCTATCTGTTGCACCTGACTTGTTTCCAAACCCATCATTATTTAATGAGAGAGCTAAATTCATGGCATTTTGATTTTGGACTAAACATTGAATACGTACATTACATAAGACTATATATTATAGCTACTAAATGGGTAGTCTTTTGTCCTACATCTCTACATTCTATCATAAAAAATTAGACACTTGTATCTTTGAATGTTTGAGTTGGTATTTTGCTTCAGACTCTTCAAATACAGACTTTAATCCCAATCTCTTTCTTTATTTTAAATTAAAATTCACAGGTTCTGGTTGGGTGGGCTGTATACACTCAATCTGCCCTCTTATTCCATGGAAGTCCTGCTTGGACATTATATTCTGAAATCTGTATTACAAAGTCTTTTATCCTTTTATTAGTTTAGTACTTTAAACCTTAGACATAAAAAAGAAGACTATCAGTGAAAATCAATTGAAATGTAGTTAGATAAAGATCTGATGTACAAGCAGAAGGCTTAGTTGCAGCACAATATAATCAATTAGGACTCTCCAGCTGCATACAGAGTTTTACCCATCCAATCACTTTTCACACGTTTCTTCCATTAGCTTGACTAGAGTTATTCTTCTTTTTTTAATGTGAATTATGATGAATGAGATTGTTGTTATGAATATAGAGATGGGTCGTTATCCTACAGAAACCAGATCGTGCTGGTGTTTAGTGATTAGGGCTATCTGCTTCTGCTATCAATAAAGTACAGATTTATCTGTCTCAAATTATGATTGGGAAGCCAGTAGTTATTGTTATCTAATTCATTTAACAATGTTACAATACAAATGTATAATATAAAATTGTTTTTGTTCAGCTGGGTAATTGACATAACTTTTAAGTTGTGAGGGTAAAGGAATATAATTTATCAAATAGAGGTGGGAAATTTTTCATGGCTTAAAATCAAATAAATATTACTCAGGAATTAGTACCCCCAAATTTAACACCCTGGGTATAGCCTTTAAGATGTCAAAATGTGGAAAGAACAAATGAAGTTTACGTACCCTATATGAAAACACTGGAGCTTTGCAAAGTAATGAGCATCGGTTTATTACAGAAGTTCTGTAATTAATTATTACAGTCTAAAAAATGATACGATGTTTTCCTGGGCTTGGGTTGAGGAATTCAGGAGGTGGGAAGGAGTTATTGGATCTAGTTTAATGCACCAAGTGACTGGAAATGGCATTGCTAGTTAAATTGGGCCCTCAGCCTAACATTAGCATTTTTTATTAAAAAAAAAAAATACTCAATCCTTAGAAAACTTCCACCCAGGTAGATTAGTAGAGAAGGTCTTGCTAGAAACAGCTATTTAATTTTAATCAAACTTGTTTTTCTTTGCCCTTAAAATTGAATTTTTGTTTTTGTTCTTATTTTAAGTTTTTCCTATTCCAGACTCTTATTGTCAGAGAAAAAGGCTTTTTTTTTTTTTTTTAATCTACAATACGGTACCTACAATACTTGGCCCTCACAGATGTCAGTGCATGGATAGAAAAATTTTATTGTCTGCAGTCATGGATAATTTTAGCGTCATGTGGAAAAGTAAGAACTATTGCCTGACTATATTGGACACCAAAGAAAGCCCCAGTAGACAGGCTATTCTTGGAGCTTGCAGGCCTGCCTTTGAGGCCCATTGATGAAAAGACCTTTGTGTTTTGTGCCATGAGGTGGGGGAGGAGTAGTGTTCAGTACTAGAAGAGTTAATAAACACCAAGAGCTGTGCTCATCTTGTAGCTTTACTAAGGCTTAATCTGTAAGCTTGATTACCTCCTAACCCTCTATCTCTTGCCTCTCCCTTCAAGCACTGCAGGGGCTTTATGGTGGTATTAGTGGCATTTTGCCCAACATTGGCTTTAGGGAAATCATTCTATAAGAAAGAACAGCAGAAAGACTGAATCTGTCTGCTGTGTGTGGTCATTAACACAAGGATAACCTTATGAACTCCAGAGGGAGGAGGGGATGTCTGTCCTTACTAGAAAACTACAGGTAAAATATCACTATTTTTTTCTCTCTCTCTCTCTTTTTTTTTTTTTTTTTTTTTTGGCAGCCCAATTTGTTATAGGCCTAGTGGCATCATCTAGAAGCACTCACTTGAGATATTTTCAGCAGGATATTCAGTTGTTTATAACGGAGTGTCCTTTGTATTCTCTGAGCTGTTTTCATAAAAATATATCTGCAAGCTGTAGCGACCTGGGACTTTTTGTTAGAGACACATACACAGAGTTTCTATGTAATTAATTCCTCGTATTGGGATATTTTGGAGTCCGAGACCAGATTGAGTGCACCGTTTTGCCAAACATCATTAAGTCATTAGTGTAAGGGACTTGTTATGAAGGACCGATTAAAAGCTCAGAGAAGCTGTCATACATTTTTATATTAATCCCAAGAGCTTTCTAATATTCTTTTCTCATTCTAATGAGAAGTCTCAGATAATGATGTATTATTTCACTTAAAAAAATCTTGGAAGATAAACCAAGACAGGAAAATGATTATGGCCACAGATAAGAGATTAAACTATTCAGCCAACATGTGTAATAAATAAACTCTAAGCCAATGTACTGTTAAACTGGGAGCCACTGGGTAGAAATAATTTGGCTAAAATTCTGGCTCAGTGTTGTCAGAGGATATGAAAGAAATAATGAAAATTTTCCCTTGCCTCAGGGTAAGTAGTAGACTGTACATCCAGACTTGACCATCGGGTCACCTGAAGGACAGGTGCCCTACAAATATGAGGAAACAACTCAGAGGACCCAATAGCAAATGAGGCACTTCGATAGCATGTGATGGCTGAAGCTTGCTACCTGTCTCAGGAGCATCAGTCCCATGCTTCATGTCTGCACAGTGGAGCATAAAGCAGCAGCTCAGATGGCATATGGCACTGTCTGCAGTAGGCTTTGTGCTATAGGCACAGAATAAAGTTATCCTAGCCATGTAGCACTTGAAATGAGGGGGAAATAAGACAACCATGTAGAGCCTGAGAATAGAATATAAGCTCCATGAGGACAGGGTCTTATCTTCTGTCGTTGCTTCCCTAGTTGGAATAGTCCCTGATGGATTATAGCAGTTTGATTTAAAAAGGATCTAAGGTCAGGCACGATGGCTCACACCTGTAATCTTAGCACTTTGGGAGGCTGGGGTGGGGGATCACTTGAGCCCAAGAGTTTGAGACCAGCCTGGGCAACAAAGTGAGAACCTGTCTCTGCAAAAAATTAAAAAAAAATTAGCCCAGAATGGTGGCACACGCCTGTAGTCCCAGCTACTCAGGAGCTGGGAGGATCACTTGACCCTAGGAACTCGAGGCTGCATTGAGCTGTAATAGCACCACCGCACTCCATCTTGGGCAAAAGAGCAAACAAACAGTTTAATTAATTAATTGGTATGACTGGTGAGGAACAAGATGATTAGTTCCTTGCCTAAGCCCATGCTTACATGCTAAGGCCTGAAACTGTGAAGACCTACTGGTAGTGGTTAAATGTAGGATTTTAATCAGATCAGAGCAAAGTATGGAGTTGCCATGAAATAATTCTGATAGCCACTCAGAGAACTGAGAAGTGATTTATTGCTGGAGGTGATATTATCTTTGAACCTTTGCTTGACCATTTATGGACCAATACACCCAGAAACAGTCTTTTATGTAGTAACCCAGCCAAAGAGCTTGACTATTTTAATCGTTTCCCTTTAGTAGTCTGGTCATTTCTTTTGTCTTTTGAAGAAAATATCCACTAATTGGTGTTTCTTTCTGAGTTGCCAAATGCTGAGAAAGCAGACAGTAATTGATGTAGTGAAGATATTTTGCTTCTGTTACTCTGATCATCTACATATAGAGATACACTGGATGATAAGAGTCAACTCTAAAATCAAAATAAATAGAAGCTCCACCATGATTTTTTTCATTGTCTGCTGTAACTAAGTTTGCTTTTATTCTTGAGTTGAAGTACATGATATGACAGCAGAGATTGGAAAACTTTTTAGTTGCTTAATATTTTATTTCTAATACCAAAATTCTTGCTTTTTCCATCTTTTTTTTTAATCTTGAGACAGGGTCTCACTCTGCTGCCCAGGCTGGAGCACAGCGGCATGATTCTAGCTCATTGCACCCGCAACCTCTTGTGCTCAAGGGATCTTCCACCTCAGCCTGCCTTGTAGCTGGGAGTATAGGTGTGCACCACTACACCTGGCTAATTTTTTTAAAATTTTGTTGAGATGAGGTCCTACTGTTTTACCCTTTTGGTCTCAAACTCCTGGCCTCAAGTGATCCTCCCACTTTGGCTTCTCAAGGTGCTGGGATTATAGGCATGAGCCACCACATGTGGCCATTGCTTTATGCTTGAGATTAAAAATACTGTCTCGTAGTATCCAGATATTCTAAATTTTGTGAAAGCATCCCACCATTTTTGAGAGGCATCTAAACCATTTTTAGCTAGTTGTTTATTAACGGGAGTGGAAGAGTGTGGACTATGAGTTTGTGATAACGGTTATTTTAACTTCTTATTTTGAAAAATTTTAAACATAGGCAGAAGGAGAAAGAATAGCCTAAAAAATCTCCACTAGCCATCACCCATCTTCAATAATTATCAATAAATAACCAAGCTAATTTCATCCTTATCTCCCTAACCCTACTCTTTGCTGGTTGTTTTTATTTTAACAGCTTTATTTAGGTATAATTTACATACAATGAAATGCATCCATGGTAAGTATATAATTTAATGATTTTTTAGTAAATTTACAGAATTATGCATCCAACACCACAACGGAGTTTTAGAATATTCCTATTACCCTGTGTTCCCATATGCTCCTTAATAGGAGCTCACACTCCCCAACCCTAGGCAGTCATTGATCTAATTTCTGTCTCTATGTATTTGTCATTCTGGGCATGTCATGTAAATGGAAACATACAATATGTAGTCTTTTGAGGCTGGCTTGCTGACCTAATGTTTTTGAGATTCATCCATGTTGTCGAATGTAGAGTGTTGTGGACTATGTCAGTACTTTGTTCTTGGGGTCGTGCGCCCCTTTTCACTGAGCTTTCTTGGCCTTTATCTTCACTTGAATTTGTGGGCTATGTGCTGAATAACTTCCCTGTTACTTTCAGTGTTGTTTTAGAGGAAAACACAGTTGTTGTTTTGTCTTTGTTTTAATGAACTGTTATCTCCTGTGTGTCCATGCTGATTCTTAAGTTGTTTAAGGAAATATTTCCTTAATAGAAGAACCTTCTTTCAGGATCCTCCTATTCTTCCTCCCAATATTGAAAATCATTTTTTAAAATTTGCCATTACAGTTTTTCCTGAAGAAACTCCCCTTCATTTAAAAATCTATAGTTTCTTGCTTTTAGAAAAGAAAAAATTACTTTAAAATTTGCCATTTCGTATGTCAGTTGCCAAATTGTCCACTCTGGGAAAATTCATTGTGAAGAGCTCATAAGAACAAAAGCATGATCTTAAGTAAGGTTTTTAGACAAACATGTTTTGAACTCCATGTTGTCTCAAATTAGAAATTTTCCCTTATCTCCATAGTTCAAAATATATTTTTATTTAATTCAATGTAATATATTTTTAATTAAAATATATTTTAATTCATATGATGTCTCAAGCCAAGCATTGTACAAAGGACTCATAAACATATGTTTGTTATATTTTTCTACATGAAGTTTGTTAAGATGTTTAAAATGTCCCCTAAGCATGGTGCTAAAGTGCTATGTATCTGTTGTTCCTAAGCTTTATTTAGGTAAATGTTATAGTGCAGTTTGCTGTGAGTTTAATGTTAGTGAATCTACAGTACAGTATGTCCAGAAAAAGAAAGAGGGAGTTCACCAACCTGTACAAAGCTTCTTGGGAAAATGCTAGGGTAGTACCTATAGTGCTTGATTGAAACTATGGAAAAGATAGAAAGGTGGCTAAATTTGTGAATTTATGAGAAAATGACTGATACAATTGTTGATAAGCTGAAAGCCAAAGAAATTTACATTACCCAGGGTCAGGAAAATGTTATGCCCTTCCCAGCTAGTGCTGGCTGGTTTGAACGTTTCAAAAGGCAATATGTTGTGAAGAATATTAAACTTTCAGGCAAGGTATGGTCTGCAAATGCAGAAGAATTTTTAAAGTACCAGCTTAAATGTTACACAGGAAAAGGGTTATGTGGAAAAGCCAGTTTTCAACACTGTTGAGACTGGCTTGTTTTCGATTGAGGAGACATTGGCAAATGAACCGATGTTACATATTAATAAATGACATTTTAGTTGATGGAAAATGTCGTGACCAGGGTCTTGCAGGAACCTAACCCTGTTTTTCCCGTAAAAAATATCAGTATTCACTAATTCAGTGTTCATAGTGACTAAGTACCTTGAATAATGAGAACAGATTGTCATTGATAAAGTAATTGTGTGCAAAATATGTAGAGAACTCATAACTCAATAATGAGAAAAAATCTCAAAAAGTGGGCATTTGGACAAACACCACAGAAGATTTTTAAATGACAAAAAAAAAGACATGAAGAGTTGCTCTGTCATTAGTCATTGGGGAAATGATACTGTGTACAACTAGAATGGCTGAAATTAAAAGACTGACAATACCAAGAGCTGGTGAGGATGTGAAGAAACTGCAGAACTCTTACACTGTACGTTGTTTTGGGGAATGCAAAATGGTATGACCACTTTTTAAAATAGTTTGGTGGTTTCTTATAAAGTTAAATATACACTTGTCATCTAATCTAACCATTCTTTTAATAGTAATCTACTCAGGAGGATGAAAATCAGTGTTTATAAAAAAAGATTGTATGTGAATGTTCATTGCAGTTTCATTCGCAATAGCCAAAAACTAAAAGCAAACCAAATGTTCATCAACTGGCGAAGGGACAAACAAATCAAGTTACCTCCCTACTTAACGATAAAAAGAAGGAAGTACATAGCAACATAGATGAATTTCAAAGCATTGTGCTAAGTGAGAAAAGACAGACATAAAAGAATATATCATCTGTGATTCTATTTATATGAAGTTCTAGAAAAAGCAGAACTATAGAGGTAGAATGCAGATCAGTGATTTCCAGGGGCCAGGAGTTGGGGGAAAGGAATTGACTCTGAAGAGGGATAAGGGGACTTTTTGGAGTGATGGAAATATTCAATATCTTGATTGTGGTGCTGATTACATACTACAAGCATTAAAAAAAAAAAAAAAAAAAAAAACCTTTATCACTCTCAACACTTAAAATGGGTGAGTTTTATTGAGGGTAAACTAAAGCCCTTACAAAGCTGGTTAAAACAACAGTGACAGAAACTCTTTACCAAAACCTGTAAGGCTTTGGTTGACTTGCCAGGATCAACTTGCCAACGCAAACCAAGACTTTGTCACCAGGGACATTCAAGATAGACCCTTCACTAAGAGATTTTAAGAACTCACTCAAAATAAATAATAAAATTAGTACCTACTTTTCCAACTTAAAAAAAATAAAAATTTTATTTGAATGTATAAGCCTCTACTTCAGCCAAAGCTCCTGGTAGGTTTGGGCTATCTCCATATACAGTAGTAATAATTAAAATTTTTCTTTCTTCAAATGGCTACTAGTCTAATGGTTTAAATACTTACCCATATTCTACTATATTGTCTTCCATGACCATGCTGTGACCTCTCAAAACAAAAGTTACAGATCGGAAGTAACCAACTGACAATTACAGTGGTTGATACACTCCAGTTTAAATAGAAGGGTCCTCGGTTAAAATATGGTTCATTCATCGGTCAAACTGTCCTTATTTCCTTTAATTGAATTAAGATGGACAAATGAGAGATGTGTGCAAGACAGAAAAAAAAAATCCTTTCACAAATCACTGTTATCCTCTCTGTGAGTGTAAAATGAATCAATTAAAAGCATGTCAAAGCATCTTTTACTGTTGAACATCTTTAATGCAGAAAACATTTATAAAAAATTTGAGTGAGAAATCGGTTACCTTATACAGTTAAACATAGTTTAATGTTATCTCTGAGAATTGTGGATTATTTTATATCCTCATGTTTGGCTAAAAATTATAACTTTGTGCTAAGAAAGCCTTCATTTTTCCTCTTATCCTCAAGTTGGAAATACCGACTAAGAAAATACAAAATATAAGAAAATACACAATTCACACTTGTATACACAGAATTTAGTTTCATCTGTACATTTACTAAATAGTTCCTTAGGAGAGGTATAACATTAGGATGGAGGGTGAAATATAATTTTTATTTTTTCACCTAATAGCCAATTGCTTTGAAAAATGTAGTGCATCTTCTCTTTCTAGTGCCTTGAATTGCTGTTTAACATATGATAGCTTATTTATATATTCATACACATTCTGTAAAACCATTTTTAACCCATATGTTAAGGTTGTCTTTATTACAGTTAGTTATCCATCCCTATATCTTAGCTCTGTTTTCACTAGTATATACATGTAAATGTATACTGCTTAACGAAAACATTTTTAACCTGTGTGTTGATTTTGTTACAATTATCTATCCTTTTATCTTAGCTCTGTTTTCAGTAGTATACACATGTAAATTTATGCTGCGTAACTCAGAGCCTGCTTCCACTTTTTCATACTTGAATATGTTTTTTCCTGCTTTCTAAATTTGGTCATAAATATGCTCATAACTTATTTTAATTGTTCATTTGAATTTTTGTCTTAATATTATTTTAAATTTTCAATCGGTTCAAAATTCAAAACATAAAAGGATACATAATGAAAAATCCTTTCTCCCTTCCCTGCCCCCAGCCACCCAGTTTCTTTGTTCAGAGGCCACCAATATTAACAGGTTTTTTTTTTTTCTTTTTGAGACAGAGTCTCGCTCTGTCGCCCAGGTTGGAGTGCAGTGGCACGATCTCAGCTCACTGCAAGCTCCGCCTCCTGGGTTCAGGCCATTCTCTTGCCTCAGCCTCCCGAGTAGCTGGGACTACAGGCACCCGCCACCATGTCCAGCTAATTTTTTGTATTTTTAATAGAGACAGGGTTTCACCGTGTTAGCCGGGATGGTCTCGATCTCCTGACCTCGTGATCCGTCCACCTCGGCCTCCCAAAGTGCTGGGATTACAAGCATGAGCCACTGCGCCCAGCCAACAGTTTCTTTATTCTTCCAGAAATGTTTTATGCAGTACACATTTGGGTAGGGGAAAAAAATGAAGTAACCCTTATTCATTCAAAATTTCAAGGGATTATAGTACCATTGGTTTCTACATTTTATTTTTATTGAGTCAACTTGCCAACACAAACCAACATAAACCAAGACTGTAAGTGTTATCAAGGACATCAAGATAGACCCTTCACTAAGAGATTTTAAGAACTCACTCAAAATACTCTCAGCATGAGGCTTTTAGAGTTTTCTATCTTTGGACTTTATGTTGCTGATATGTGTTCTCGGTTAGATTTCTGGTATGTCTGTGAAACTCCTTTCTTATCATTCGTCTTTTAGTCGTGGACAAAACCAGTAAAAGAGAGCATGGATATGAATTATTGAGTAGCACTGATGACCAACAGAGTTACCCATGTTGCTTTTCCCTTAGTTTATAGTCTATACTTAAAAATTTTTCCTTCTAAAACACCTAGAGCTGAGAATGACAATTTTACCCCCTTACCTTCATAATAAATAAATAGAATTTAAAAACACAGAACAGAAAGCTAGATTCCAGAAAAATGTTGGCAACCATGTATAGGGTTATTTATTGATGACTTTGCTCATTGGCAGTATAAAGTGTATGTCACTCGTCATTAGCAGTAACAATTTCACCACGTTATGTTCTCTTTTTATTTTCTCTGGTGGCAACATGTGTCTGAACAGGGCCACTGGCTGTGGGTCAGGAGGTCAGTCTTTGAGGTTAAGAGTGGATGGGGTCATTTGCTATTAACCTAAGATTAGCAGCTAAGGTTTTTTTTTCTTTCTTTCTTTTTTTTTTTTTTTTTTTTTTAACAGATTTCCTCCATTTGTATAACATGCCAAATTAATCTTGCCCAATTTTAGAAGAATTTCTCCTTTCCAGTCTGCATTTTATTTGCTTAAATTTATCATTAAGGTATTTTTTTTTCTATTCAGGTTTCTTTCTAGCCCTCATCCTAGTCCTCAAAACAATGTTAACTTTTTCTAAAATTTAAAAATTTTCCTGTCTTTAACATTCATCTTCCAATGTACAAATGCAGCTAATATTTTCTCTGCTGTTGAACTTTTGAGGGAAAAACAAATACATGGCAGAATTGTAGGATTTCAGGGATGTCTTCACTCCTAAAACAATCTCTCCTTGCTATTCTTGCTATTGAACAGTCTCCAATTCTTAAACTAGCAAGTTTTGTTGTTGTTTAACTTTAAAGATCTATTGAGTTGGTACCCTGATACCTGAAACCTCCTACTTCTCTTTTCTCTTCAGCCAAAAGTATTACCTATTATGATGTAATTTCATCAGTCATCTTTGAAATATAAAGAGAGTGCTTGTATAATAAGAAGTGTGTTCTCCACGGAATTTTTCAACAAGAGAGTTCCCACTCGATTCCTAGTTTATATTCTGGTATGGACCACAAGTCTGGGAGGCAAGTGGATTTTAGGTGTTTTATATCAAAATTGTTTATCTTAAATCTTGGCTCATTTGATTACTAGGATATTTTACTTATCTTTAAACAACTTTATTGTTATTGGTTATTCTCTTTCTTTTTCTCTAAACCTTAGCAGTAGGTCTTAGCTTGTGCTAAGCATATAGAGTCCACTGTGGATGCAAGTACAACAAGCGAGGAGAGGTCCTTCAGGCAACTGCTCAGAGTGCTGTGTCAGGCTTAATGGGTATAAAGGAGAAGAAAGTGAAGTATATACATACAAATTTTAAATATGTTAAACCTATGATAAGATACAGATTAAAAATCAACTGGATTTCAAATCATATTATTCAGTAAAGAATGGCATACTTGCCGGGCGTGGTGGCTCATGCCTATAATCCCAGCACATTGGGAGACTGAGGTGGGAGGAGCCTGGGAGGTTGAGACCAGTCTGGGCAACATAGTGAGACCTCATCTCTACAAAACATCAAAAAATCAGCCGGGCGTGATGGTGCATGCCTATGGTGCCAGCTACTTGGGAGATTAAAGCAGGAGAATTGCTTGAGGCCAGGAGGTTGAGGCTGCAGTGAGCTGCTATTATGCCCCTACACTCCAGCCTGGGTAACAAAACAAGACCCTGCCTAAAAACAAAACAAAACAAAACAAAAAAAAAAAGAGAGAGAGAGAGAGAACAGCACACTTCAAAGGGTATGGTCTTTGTTGCTACGCTCCTTTATGTGCTTGGAGTTGAGGAAGGTGGAGAATATTTAAGGAAAGCTTTCTGTCGAAGTACCCCCGGGAGAAGTGTAATAGCAATCCAGGTAGAGAAGATAAGCATAAGTGAAGGCGCAGCGGCAAGAGAAGCCATGGTATATTCAAAGAGCTCATAAGGAGGTTGACCTTGCCATCATATAAAGTCCTAGCAGGCAAGTCATAAGATATTAATCCAGAGCAGTGTGTATTTTAGTTAAGGAACTTGGACTTTATCCTATAAGGATGGAGAAGGGTCTTAGGCAGAAGAGGAGTGACAGGGTCAGGCTTGCATTTTAAATGTAATTTGGGAGCTGTAGAGAGAGCAGATTTGAAGAAAGGTTTACAGTGAAGTCAGGGAGACCACTTAAACTGTTGACCTGACACCTAGGGCAGGGGTAAATGGAATCGAAAGGAGAAGAATGGAGAGGAATAGAAAGTTGAAAAATAGCTACAAGTAAAAATTGTCAGGCATGGTGACTGGATATCGGTCATGAGGAGAAGGGGGAAGAGTTTAATATAAATCCCAGTTTCTGTCTATGCTAATTAAGTGGAAGAGAGAATGTAAGAGAAGCAGTTTAAAGAGGAGCTCAATCCTTTTAGGAATTTGACCTTGATGTGCCTATGAGATGACAAAAGGCAGGTCAGCTGGCCCTGAGTAAAAATGTGGGTGTTATCAACATACAGCTATGGAAGGTGAAAGGGAAAGTATGCAGAGTGAGAAAAATCGTGGGTCTAAGGACATGCCCTGAAAATCAGCAAAATATTACAGACTTGCATAGGATAATTTGTACAGAATGAACTGTCAAAGAAGCAAGAAGAGAACCTAAAAAGTGCAGTGCCAACAGGAGTCATAGGGGAGTGAGCTTCAATCAGCAGTGTCATTCCTTATAGAATAGTATAGTGGTTCTCAATGATGAGGACAGAAGTAGTCATTGTTTTATAACAGTAAGCAAATTATCAGAGGCAAGAGCAGTTTGAGTAGAGCAGGAAAGAGGAAAGCCACATTACCATGAATTATAGAATGAATAGAAATGACTAGCCTGGCCGGGTGCGGTGGCTCACCCCTGTAATCCTAGCACTTTGGGAGGCCAAGGTGGGTGGATTACCTGAGGTCGGGAGTTCAAGACCAGCCTGGCCAACATGGTGAAACCCCTTCTCTAGTGAAAATACAAAAAATTAGCTGGGTGCAGTTGTGCGCACCTGTAATCCCAACTACTCTGGAGGCTGAGGCAGGAGAATCACTTGAACCCGGGAGGCAGAGGTTGCAGTGAGCTGAGATCACAACACTGCACTCCAGCCTGGGCTATGGAGTGAGACTTCATCTCAAAAAAAAAAAAAAAGACTAGCCTGGGCTGCATAGTGAAACCTCATCTCTACAAAAAAAATTTATTTCATTTATTTATTTTTATTTTTTGAGATGGAATTTTGTTCTTGTTGCCCAGGCTGGAGTGCAATGGAGTGATCTCAGCTCACTGCACCAACTCCCGGGTTCAAGCAATTCTCCTGCCTCAGCCTCCCAAGTAGCTGGGATTATAGGCATGTGCCACCACACCTGGCTAATTTTGTATTTTTAGTAGAGACGGGGTTTCACTGTGTTGGTCAGGCTGGTCTCAAACTCCTGACCTCAAGTGATCCACCCACCTCAGCCTCCCAAAGTGCTTGGATTACAGGTGTGAGCCACCGTGCCTGGCCTACAAAAAAACTTTTTTAAGTAGCTGGGTGTGATGGCACATGCCTGTGGTCCCAGCTACTCAAAAGACTGAGGCAGGATGATTGCTTGAGCCCAGGAGTTTGAGGTTACAGTGAGCTATGCATCACCACTGTACTCCAGCCTGGGTGACAGAGCAAGACACTGTCAAAATAATAATAATAATAAATCAGCCTGGGGAAAATAAGGAGACTCTGTCTCTACAAAAAAATAATTAAAAAAAAAAATTACCCATCTACTCAGGAGGCTGATGTGGGAGGACTGCTTGAGCCCAGGAGGTTGAGACTACAGTGAGCTCTGATTGCACCACTGCACTCCAGCCTGGGTGCCAGAGTGAGACCCTGTTTCCAAAACAAAAGCCATAAAGTAATACTTTAATATGAATAAAGACATATTAGAAAGTGAGCAAGTAGGAGATGAATTCACTCAGGTGATAGGACAATAATAAAACAATTAAAAAATTTAAGATCCTCAAAAGGACAAAGTAATAACTTTACAAAACAAGAAATTGTATAGCAAAAGCTTGCAGAAAGGAAGCAAGATAAGAACAAGTGGATATGAAAAATAATCACTTCAGGCTGGGTGCGGTGGCTCACACCTGTAATCCCAGCACTTTGGGAGGCTGAGGTGGGCGGATCACGAGGTCAGGAGATCAAGACCATCCTGGCTAACACGGTGAAACCCCGTCTCTAATAAAAATACAGAAAATTAGCCAGGTGTGGTGGCAGGCGCCTGTAGTCCCAGCTACTCGGGAGGCTGAGGCAGGAGAATGGCATGAACCTGGGAGGCAGAGCTTGCTGTGAGCCGAGATCACGCCATTGCACTCCAGCCTGGGCAACAGAGTGAGACTCCGTCTCAAAAAAAAAGAAAAGAAGAGAAAAGAAAAGTAATTACTTCAAAATATCAGCAGTAAAATAATAGACATTGAAATGAAACTCAGTAACAATTTTAGACTGTATATTTGAACAGTAGTTCACTCAGAAGGAAGCACAGAGGTAGAAAAATTGAAAGATTAGTTAGTTGAGAAACATACAGTTTAGAGTCCAGGCATGGAGGCTCACTCCTGTAATCCCAGCACTTTGGGAGGCCGAGGCGGGTAGATCACCTGAGGTCAGGAGTTTGACACCAGCCTGGCCAAAATGGTGAAACCCCATCTCTACTAAAACATACAAAAATTAACTGGGCGTGGTGGCGGGTGCCTGTAATCCCAGCTAGTCAGGAGGCTGAGGCATGAGAATCACTTGAACCCAGGAGGCAGAAGTTGCAGTGAGCCGAGATTGCACCACTGCACTCCAGCCTGGGCGACAGAGCAAGGCTCTGTTACAAAAAAAAAAGAAACATAGAGTTTAGAAACGTCAATATTTATATAATAAGAGTTGCAAAATAATATGATAGGGAGAAGCAACGTTCACATAATAACTACTAAGAATTTTCCAGAATTGTAGACCTCAGATTGAAAGTATAATTTGAGTGTTGAGAAGAGTAAATAAAAATAAATTTGTATCTATGTATATTGTAGTATAATTGAAGACCATTGATTTTTAAAAGGCTAGCTGAGAGAAAAGACATCTTTTCTACATAAATGTGAAAATTAGGTTGATGATAGACTTCTAATTTGGTGACAATAGATGCCAGAAGGCAATGCAGTAATTTACCAGAGTGCTGAGCTGATAAAAAAGATATTATTTTTATCTTACAATTCTATACCCAGCTAAAATTCAATACTTTTACATAGTGGCAGGAGTTTACCACTGTCATGCTTTTGTTGAAAAAGAAAATCCTTTAAAAATGTGCTTCACCAACGAAATATAAATGTAGAGGTAAGAGTGGTATGCAAGATTCAGAATTACGATGGTAGTTAACTTTAAATTTTATAATGAGAATAGCAATACCTTTCATATTATAATTTACTTACATGGAATGAAAACCTCAGACAGTAATGACAAGAATGATGTGGAGTTGTTCACTGGCAATTAAAGCATATTCAAGACAAATATTGAGATACTGAGTAGCCCAGAAAAAACTATGGTATAAAAATTTAAGGACGCTGCCGGGCACTGTGGCTCATGCCTATAATCCCAGCACTTTGGGAGGTTGAGGCAGGTGGATCACCTGAGCTCAGGAGTTCAAGACCACACTGGCCAACGTGGCAAAACCCCTTCTCTACTAAAAATACAAAAATTAGCTGGGTGTGGTGGCACATGCCTGTAAGCCCAGCTAGTCAGGAGGCTGAGGCAGGAGAATCACTTGAACCCAGAAGGTAGAGGTTGCAGTAAGCCGAGATCATGGCACTGCACTCCAGCCTGGGTGACAGAGGGAGACTCTGTTTCAAAAACAATAAATAAATAAATAAAAATTTAAGGACAAACCATAATAGAAATATAATCTATAGCTTCCAAACATATAGAGAAAAAATTACTATAGAAAACTATCAGTGCAATACAAGGCAGGAAAGAACAGATCATACAAAATAAGATAGTAGAAATAAGCCCCAATATGTCAATAATCAAACTTCAATGACAGGGGATATAAGACTGAATTTTTGGCCAGGTGCAGTGGCTCACGCCTGTAATCCCAGCACTTTGGGAGGCCGAGGTGGGCAGATCACCTGAGGTCCGGAGTTCGAGACCAGTCTGACCAACATGAAACTCCATCTCTGCTAAAAATACAAAATTAGCCGGGTGTGGTGGCGCATGCCTGTAATCCCAGCTACTCTGGAGGCTGAGGCAGGAGAATGGCTTAAAGCCGGGAGGCGGAGGTTGCTGTGAGCCGAGATCGCGCCATTGCACTCCAGCCTGGGCAACAAGAGCGAAACTCTGTCTCAAAAAAAAAAAAAAAAGATTGAATTTTTGAAAACCTAGTCATATTCTGCTTATAAGAAAAGTACAAGCCAGGCGTGGTGGCTCACACCTGTAATCCCAGCACTTTGAGAGGCTGAAGTGGGCGGATTGCTTGAGGTCAGGAGTTGGAGACCAGCCTGTCCAACATCGCAAAACCCCATCTATACTAAAAACACAAAAATTTGCCGGGCCTGGCGGTGGGCACCTGTAATCCCAGCTATTTGGGAGGCTGAGGCAGGAGAATCACTTGAACCCAGGTGGCACAGGTTGCCGCAAGCCAAGATCGTGCCACTGCACTCCAGCCTGGGTGACAGAGCGAGACCCTGTCTCAAAAAAAGAAAAGAAGGGAAAGGCAGGGAGGGGAGGAGAAAGGAGGGGCATCTGCAGATTGTGGTATTAGCTTGTATTAGTGGTGTCAAATTTTAAGTCAGATTCTGTTGTAAGCAACAAATGGCTTCATTCTTTCCTCACTATTACAAATGCAAGACAGAGAAAGAAAACGTGGCCTTGTAATGTCACAGACTTTGTCATTGGTTAACCCGAGTTCAGAGAGGCTTCCAAATCACATCAGTTAATTCCCCCAGCAAGTGAAAGCTGACTGAAATTATGAGCTGCCTTTAAAGCAATTCTAGCCCTCAAGCTTGTGAGGAGTCATAAAGATATACTAACTAAGCCGGGTGCAGTGGCTCACTCCTGTAATCCTAGCACTTTGGGAGGCCGAGGCGGGTGGATCACCTGAGGTCAGGAGTTGGAGACCAGCCTGGCCAATATGGTGAAACCCTGTCTCTAGTAAAACATACACAAATTAGCCAGACGTGGTGGTGGGCACTTGTAGTCCCAGCTACTCAGAAGGCTGAGGCAGGAGAATCGCTTAAACCTGAGAGGTAGAGGTTGCAGTGAGCCGAGATTGTGCCACTGCACTCCAGCCTGGGCAACAAGAGCAAGACTCTGTCTCAAAAAAAAAAAAGATATACTAACTATGTGACTCTTAGATTCATAGGCTAAATTTCCTTTTGCATTGTTTTTCAAAGACTGAAAATGCCTATATTAGGAAATGTCTTCACTTTCCATCTCCAGCTCCCCTATTTGTCAGTTCTTCTATTCTGACCCCTAAGATGTGGTTCACATTTTAATTATAGTTACATATGGCAGTCTCCATCTACCATAGCCAGCCAGCCTGCAGGCTTGAAGAGAATGAAGGAGAGCCTAATACTGCCTTCTTTCTGACAAGCTCTCATGGAGCTTTCACAGTTAAGACTCTTATCAATCTGTTGCAATGACTGAAGTGTCCTGTAAATGATCACTTATTACAAATGTTCAGGTGGAAGTGTCACTTTAAGCATTAGCAATTTATTTTTAATTACATTTCTTTATTCTTTACATATATCAATTGTGCTTATGCCCAGAAGGACCTGATACAATACGTGAAAGTTGTAAAACTTTGCTGTTCATTCTCTTCTAACTGCAGATGAAATATTGGTTGTCCAGGATAAATCATCCTTAATGGGATATTTATACTCTTTCCACCAAACACTGTGCGTCTCTCCACCAGCCGTACTCTCCCTATTTCCTTTTTTTTTTTTCCCAGACAAGGTCTCATTCTGTTGTCTAGGCTGGTGTGCAATGGTGCAATCATGGCTCACTGCAGCCTCAACCTCCTGGGCTCAGGTGATCCTCCTACCTCAGCCTCCCAAGTAGCTGGGACTGTAGGCTTGAGCCACCATGCCCTGCTAAACTTTTCTTTTTCTTCTTCTTTTTTTTTTTTTTTTTTTTGTAGGACAGGGTTTCGCCATGTTGCCCAGTCTGGTCTCAAACTCCTGTGCTCAAGTGATCCGCCCACGTTGGCTTCCCAAAGTGCTGGGATTACAAAGGTGTGAGCCACTGCACCCGGCTCCCCTTGTTTTTTAAAGATGGAATTTCTCTCTGTTTCTCAGGCTGGACTCAGACTCCTAGACTAAAAGCTATCCTCTCACCTCAGCCTCCCAAGTAGCTGAGACTTATTTATAAGCTTTCCAGTTAATTGTGACTACAGTTATGCACAGATAAAACATAGGTTTATTCTGGTTGGTAATGATCATAAAGAATGATCTGATTGGCTATCTTTGGGAATGATTGTTTGTAGACTGTAGTAAAGATGAAAAGTCCAAACTGATTTTTATCTTTTTGTGCTGTTAAAGTATAAGGATCTAGAATTTTTATTTATGGACATTGATGTCAGAAGCATATGTATGTAGTTTTAAAACTGAAAATATAGCTTGTTTTTACCTCTCATCTGACTTTGGAGACCGCAGTCGCCTTTGCAGATCTATCTAGACAACTTCTGAGGTTTATTCAAGCCTCATTTGTTGCTGCTCTAAATTCTCGCTCTGACCCTATCTGAAATCAGTGTAGTCTGAACTACTAGAGAGAAGTTATTCCATAACACAGTGAATCTCAGAATTTATTTTTTCAACTGATACTTCCAGCTCTGGATTCTGTGACATTTGCCCAAAGGGAAACACCGGTCCCTTGGATTACACTGTGCATCCATTGTCTGAACTGTCACAGCAATAGCGCGTAAAGCTGTTTGCATAGCGTGCTAACTCTATCAGGGTCATTTCCAGTCTGTGGCCGCTAAAAATGAAAACCATGCCCCAGCCGGGACAAGAACAGGGTCAACAGCTGGCAAAGGATATGGCAATCATTTATATAAATATGCTTTCTCAAGCCCACAAAAACAAAAAACCCCAACCCAACAGCTGGGAAGGGTTGGAAGTAGCCCCAAGGCTGGTTAGTCCCCTTCCAGATGGGGAGGTTAGACTGGGGCTAGCCAGACTGCTCCACATAGACTTCCGATTCGAATTAGAAATGAAAAGACGAGAGGAAAGGGAAAAGGAAGAAAGGCTACAAGCATGACTGCTCTGTTTTTCACCTAACTTAATCAAATAAGTGAAGACTTTCTGAGACGGAAGGCTTGCATTTATTGGCATTCATGCTCCGTTTTTTCTGTTTATCATAGTGTCTAATACACTTTTTAACTGCTGAAACAGAAAACATATATGCTCTAAAGTATAGTTTATATATAATGTCATGGTTATTTGTAGACAGATTGAGGAACCAGTCTCAGATTTATGTCCTGTTTACATCTCCCAAACACTTATGTAGAACATTCAATGCTAGAGAAGATAATAATTGTGGTGTTGGCTCACTCCCAGAATTTTATCCAAGGGATAGGGTTCATTTTTGTAATTTGATTTACTTTATAATACATCGTTATTGCACATCTAATATATGCAACAGAATAACGAATACCATTTTCCTGGGTTCACCTTAAGGTTGCATACCATGAGGCAAAGTATTATTTTTGTAACCTGTTGATGCTTCAAGAGGCAAAGGTGGAGAGTGTATGACTTTCAGACTCTTCCAAGAGTGACATAGTAAAATAAAAGACACCACAGTGATGAAGAAAAAATTTGTTCTCATTATCTAGAAATGGGCTGCTTCTTCCTAATAATGGAGAGTTCTGCTGAAGCCAAATTGAATGGCAAGCAGCACTTTCTTCCTCTCCAGTCTTATGTTTGCTTAAGGGAAAGCTTACATAATGAATACATTTATAGGTGTAGGATGAGCTCATGATATCAGAATCCATAAAGATATATAAATTAGGCTCTTTTGCCAACATTGAGGCATTGTCTTAGAGAATCTTCTGCTTTGACATAGAAGTTAGGTAATGCATTTTCCTTCTTGTAACGATCTGCCTGAAACAAACATTTAGCCTTACTCATGGAATGTCAAAACTAGAAGGAACTGTAGTGATCATCTCAGATACTTCCTCTAATGAGTAGTAAAGATCAGAAAGTTAGAATGTGCAGAGGGAGGATGCTGTGGACCCCTCAATCAGGTATACATCCTCCAACTATATACACACAGAGGACCCTATACTGAGAAAGAACAGTGCCAAGCCAGTCTGGATAAAGACCCTCAGGAGACCTGAATTATCAAAGCTATCTGCTGATCCCTCAAACACTCAGATTTACTGTGTAATTGTATAAAGTAAACTTCCCACTTTGTTCTGTGGCCCTACAGTATCAAAACAAATGTTTCCCAAGCATCAGCAGTTGATTAGAAATTCTCATGACTTCTAGATGTGGTTTTGGTCATTTCCATAGATAAGTAATAAGATCAGTGTGTTAGGTGTTGGCTCTGAAAGTCTATCCCATCTGTCTATATAGTAATGAATATTAGATTTTAAGCTTGTTGGGGGCAAGAAAAGTAGATCACCTTCATGTTTATATCCACTGAGTCTGGCACATATGAGTACTTAGTGTATGTTTGCTGATACGCGATTAACAGAAAGTGCAGGATATGTTTTTTTTTTTTTTTTTTTTGAGACGGAGTCTCGCTCTGTCCCCCAGGCTGGAGTGCAGTGGCCCAATCTCAGCTTACTGCAAGCTCCACCTCCCAGGTTCATGCCATTTTCCTGCCTCAGCCTCCCAAGTAGCTGGGACTACACGCGCCAGCAACCACACCCGGCTAATTTTTTGCATTTTTAGTAGAGATGGGGTTTCACTGTGTTAGCTAGGATGTTCTCTATCTCCTGACCTCGTGATCCACCCACCTCGGACTCCCAAGGTGCTGGGATTACATGCCTGAGCCACTGTGCCTGGCCCAATATGTTGATTTTCAAATAATTCATTAATTTAAATATTTTCTTCTATAATAGCTACAACAATTTTATACTAAAACTTTTGGGGGGAAGGGCCATTACCTTAATTTACACAATAGATCAGTTAAGTTTTGCAAGAAGGTGAAAGTAGACACACATGTTTTTGACACGTTGTTATTGCTATTCCTGCCATCTTTGATTCTGACCCATTTTTAGCTTCTGTGCATTTACTTTTAGTTAATCTGTTTGATTTGAATACACTGTTCAGTTAGTCTCAAACACTTTCTTAGCATTTATCTTCAAACCTTAAGTGTGAAAATGAGACAGAGGCTTAGAGGTGTCCTCGGAATTTTAGAACTAATGGTTTAATTTCCTGACTCTGAGAGTCCAAATGTTTTCTTAGATTGATGTGGATTGGTTTAACGTAATTGGAAGTTTGAAAGGTACATGTTTCTAAAGCTTTTAAGATAATGATACTTAGAAATCACTGATTGTTCCTTGATGATGAATGCCTTTAATATATGTTTACAAGCTCCAAAACTTTTAATATATCTTACCATACTCTGATTACTAGAAATATATAAATGAAACCAACATTTCTCTATCCTGGAAAAAAAGTGTCCAGTAGAGTCTGTCCTTCCTGAGCTTAGTTAAAGCAATTCTTGTATCTTTGTTTTATATTTTTTTAACCTTTTCCAATTCTTAATATGTTTGTGGTCTTACTGGGATATACCAGGAAGAAATTTCTTCCTTCTATTTCTTCTCCCTCTTTTTAGCTGTCTGTATATCACGTAGAACCATAAAATGCATGTTTTTATCTGTTCTGTTGTATAGAATGTATATGCTGCCAGCCAGCCTTACTCTTCCCTCTCTATACTGCCACAGCTACAACTGCTTCCCTGTCAAACATTAGAAGAACACAGGTAGGCACCTAGTGCATGGTGTTACAGTCAAGACAACTTGACGTCATACTGACTACAAATTACCTCCCCTAGTTTAAAGGCAAATAGTAGCTATCACAACCAAATTTAGAATGTGACACCATTGTTTAGGTGTATGTGATTCATTTTGATTATCTAATCACATATTTTTTTCCCTTCCAATTTGTGCCCTGACTGTACCTTGTGAAAGGTTAGAACTGGGATAATAACTATGATGAACAAGTTATTCAAGAAATACTTTCAAGGTGGACAATGTTAACTTTAAACAGTGAACACAAAGGGTAATGAATTACTAATACCATAGTTCCCTTCTCAAACAGCAGTGACAGCTTAATTTTGATAGGATCCCTATGATCTTTGTAAGCGTATTCATGCCAGGAATGTTGTCCTCAGCAATAGATCCTATCTCTATCCCTTTTCCAAAAGCCCGGTAAAGTTAGTTTGCTTAAAACTACCTGAAAATATCTTTCTAGACATCCACCTTACTGCAGGGCCTTAGGGTCATAACCTCTTAACCTTACGGGTTATAGGTCTCTTGCTTTTTGATCTTTAGTTTTTGCCTACTTCCTCCACAACATTCAAGCCTTGTTATGTAAGGAAATTGGAAACACCAATTTTGGATGAGATAAGTTACCCTTTCTTCTAGAAATAATCCAAAAAGATGATTTTAAATAGAAACATGTTTGGGAAAAATTTAGCAAAACTACAGCATCCTGTCTAAGCCAGTTTGAAGTTGCCCCCCTTCATTTCTTACCCTCTTTATAAAAAACAAAACAAAACCAACTTAGAACTTACTGTTGACTTTGATAAAGTTTTTATTCAGGTCCCAAAGGCAGCTTGCTTGAGACATCAGAAGGAGTCAGAGTGGTCTGAGTGAATGAGAAGGAGATTAATATTAATACAATTAGTCAGTTAGCTTATTATTCTTGCCTTACTGGGCAGTACACTGTTTGATAATAGTGACAACTAACATCAATTTGGCACTTACTATTGACAAAGCATTATTTATTATTTTATAACCATAGCAACTTGGTAAAGGAGAGATTATTATCCTTATTTCATAATAAAGGAAGCTGAGCTTCAGAAAGGGCCCTCGGCTTGCCAAAGGCCATATGGTAAATCAATGACCAAGCTGGTGTGGAATGTTAGCCTCCTGGATCCTGATCGTTCAGCCTCCCAAACATTCCTACTGAAGAGGCTTTAGGACTAGAGCGTATTTCTTTTGATTATCAATGTGGGTGGTAGTAAGGTATCCTCAGCTGTTTGGCTGGCTCTCTTATTATATTAGTATCTTTTTACTATTATCTTGCTTCTGTTTCAGCCAAAATTTGGATTTTATTTCTTTGCCACACCCATAGGATCAGGTACAGTTAACCTGTTTGAGCCTAATAATCAAGTATTGTACTGAAATTCCAAATAGAATTGGAAAATGTACTTTTTTTGATGGGTTACCTTTCCTCTTTCCTGCCTCAGCCAAACAGTCTCCATTAGAAATAATAAAAACCCTCACAGGATTTTAAAGCCAAGTTAGCAGCCCTGAGTCAGGACAGGTGTTTATTTTTAATTCATACTCACAAAGCACTGTTTACCCATTTACCAGACAGAGCAAAAAAGGACAAATAGTAAAAAAAAAAAAAAAAAAAAAAATCATAGGTCATACAGTTGTCTTT
Organism: Pongo pygmaeus; assembly: GCF_028885625.2. Classification (NCBI taxonomy): domain Eukaryota; kingdom Metazoa; phylum Chordata; class Mammalia; order Primates; family Hominidae; genus Pongo; species Pongo pygmaeus. The sequence goes on from NC_072392.2 coordinate 57,653,911, forward strand.
TCGTTCCATAAAAATTAGGAGGTCTCTTTTAAAGCATTAAGATAATGTTTAAATAAATACATTTTAACTCGAACCTAAAACCAAACAATGACAGGAATATTTCTCCTTAAATGCAGACTACCTGGCATTCACAGGTATCTGCTAGAGGCAAAGTCAGAACGAGGAGTCCTGCAGACAGTAATCATTTCCATCTCATGGAAATCACCCACTTGCCTGACTCACAAGAGCACTGAAGTGTGTGTGTTTATGTGTGTATTTGTTCTGAATTTGTTTTGATTTTATCAGGCTTGCCAGCTGCATAAGTGGGCAAAGAATGTAATGTGGAAACCATCCATTGCCACTGGAAAAAGGATCCAAGAGGAATTCCTTAAGCTGGGAACATGAGCTGTGAGCAACATGTTTAAATAGCTAAATATCCAAAGTTTGAGTCATGTTCATTTATTTTGGGGGATACACTCTCTTCTTTGAGGCTGAAAGAGTCCTTCTGACTTAGACTATAACAAATGTGGTGCTGGAGGAGGTGAGAGACTGGAAGCCCTAGCGAGTTTGCTCAGGTTGTGGTTAATGATGAGAGAGGGTACCATGACCCCCTTCGTGAAGTACATTCCGTGTTCAATCTGAAAAATCCATGGGCTTTTAAAAAAGCCTTTTCTGTACTTTCCAGTGAGGGAGAAAGGTAAGGGAAAGGAAACTAACTTTTCTTTTTTTTTTTTTTTTTGAGACAGGGTCTCGCTCTGTAGCCCAGGCTGCAGTGCAGTGGTGCGATCTCGGCTCACTGCAACCTCCGCCTCCTGGGTTCAAGTGATTCTCCTGCCTCAGCCTACTAAGTAGCTGGGATTACATGAATGTGACACCACACTCGGCTAGTTTTTGTATTTTTAGTAGAGACCGGGTTTCACCATGTTGATGAAGCTGGTCTCAAACTTCTGACCTCGTGATCCTCCCGCCTCAGCCTCCCAAAGTGCTGGGATTACAGGTGTGAGTCACTGTGCCCAGCCTCTTTTTTTTGTAATTTTTATGTGCCAGACACTATTCCAGGTACTTTCAGAAAGGTGGTGATTTTTTTTTTTTTTTTTTTTTTTTAGAGACGGAGTCTTGCTCTGTCTCCCAGGCTGGAGTGCAGTGGCGTGATCTCGGCTCACTGCAAGCTCCGCCTCCCGGGTTCGCGCCATTCTCCTGCCTCAGCCTCCCGAGTAGCTGGGACTACAGGCACCCAAAAAGGTGGTGATTTTTCTCCCCATTTTGCGGATGAGGAGACTGATGAAATCTGAAATGATTTGCGCAATGTATCACAGCGAATAAGGTTGGGATGAGGATTTTAACCCAAGATCTGGCTCCAATGCCCATGCTTTTCTTAACTCCCTTGAAGCCTTAACACTCTCAACAAAGAGTTTACTTTCCTTTTTTCCCCTCCTCATTTTCTTTTTTTTTTAATATTACTTATTTAATTTTTAATGGTTGAGTTTACTTTTCTTCTTATTTTACTTGTTTTTCTTCTAAAGGAGCTGTCTGGGCTAACTACTCCATTGGTTAGAATATGATGCCTTTGAGCCCAAAATCTTGTTTGATCTCAGAATAGGCCAAGTTAATATTTTATAAAGAAAAGCTGAGAATTATATGGCATCACCATTAACCTGCCATTGTCAGAAGAATATGAGATGAGCTAAGAGTATATCTGACTCAAAGCCAACCCAAAAAAACAACTCAAAAGCATGTCTTGTTGTTCTCAGATGGTCTGAGTTTTCAAAAGAAAAAAGATGATGAGTCAATCGTAGAAATAAATAGCCTAAATATCTCATAGATTAAGTCAATTAAGTAAAGATTCCCCTTATGTATTTGCCCTATTTTAATGTAGGTAATCAAGGTACTGAATTTTTTCTAGACAGGTTGTAGTATCAGCGTAGTGATGAAAGTAGTCTTCCTCTGCTGTGAATTAGGGCTAATATCAAATTTTGTGTGGTTGCTGAAGAAGTTTACTGTGCACTAGCTCTCTCTTCAAAAAAATTAAGTTACATTAAATTTTATTTATTTATTTGTAGCTCCTAGATCTAAAAGGGAATAGTTTTTCCCCTCACAATTTCAAGACTTCTCTTTTATTCTTCTTTTTTTCGAGACAGAGTTTCACTCTTGTCCCTCAGGCTGGAGTACAATGGTGCGATCTCAGCTCACTGCAGCCTCCACTTCCTAGGTTCAAATGATTCTCCTGCCTCAGCCTCTCGAGTTGCTGGGATTACAGGTGCCTGACACCACACCTGGCTAATTTTTGTATTATTAGTAGAAACAGGGTTTCGCCACGTTGGGCAGGCTGGTCTCAAACTCCTGACCTTGTGATCTGCCCGCCTCAGCCTCCCAAAGTGCTGGGATCACAGGTGTGAGCCACCGCGCCCGGCCTTCATTACAATTTTTATTTTGTCTTCCTGATTTCTGGGGGATAAGAGGGGAACCAAAAAGATAGTTTATGAAGAACTTAACAGTTTCCACATTGCCATTTCTGTAAAATCAGGAAAAGAATAACAGATGTATTACAGACTAGTTAGGGAGAAAAGTGATCAAAAAACACTTGATACTTTTAAATTCGTGGAAACTTTGAGCTACATGTTTTGCCTTCCGTTCATCTTTGTAACCATTTTTTTTTTCAGGTTGAGTGTGATTCTTTCTTCCCAGCTGGAACTTTCAGCCTTGTCCCCGAGACCAAAGGCTCAATCAGTGTCACTCTGCAGAGAATGTTTTCAGTATATGAGTGTCCTCTCCTTGGCACTCAGTTGGGACAGTCAGCACTGCCCCTGCCCCAGAGCTAATTAACTGCATTGCCATCAGAGCTCTGAAGTGACAGAGGCAAAGGGCAGAGAATGGAACCAAGAGATCATTCAAAATGGGGTTCAAGCTGGGAGGCAGTGCCGGGCCCCCTTCTTTCACAGCTGGGGTTTTGGCAGCCTGTCCTCGGGTTGTTCAGCCTGGTGACCCTAGCCGCCTGTGATTTACTAACTGTTTTACAAATGTTTCCTCACTCTGGGAGGTTTGATATACTCTTCATCCTCCTCAGCTCACCAGAGTCACTCAGTCTCTGAGCCAAACCTGCATTTGTTTACAACTTTTCCGGAAATTTTCACAGAGGGAGAGAAACTCTCCCTCCTCTTTCAGTGTTTTATTTTTAAGTCAACACTTTTCTGAAGTTTATTTGTGCTAAACCAAATTCTCCTACAAGGTATTGCTCTGTATTCAAATGGGAATTGCTGTGTTTCTATAAATAGAACGAAGGTCATGTGAACGAGTTCAGAAGATTCGAGATATCACATTTTACGAGACCTTTACATTTAGTTCACTATTTTTTGAAAATAATATTCTATGTTTGGATTTGTCTTTTTTTCCCACATTCATATTAGACTGCGCATTATGTGAAAAATTGAATTTGGGAAACATTGAGTGGAATATTTTTTAAGCTGAAATACCCATGTTAAAAATAACAAAATGTGTTGTTGCTTCATCATTGTAACTTTCTTAAAAACAATTTATAGCCCCTTTATTAAATATTTCTAGAATATAATTGCCTCTGAAAACACAGTACCAGGGTTTTTTTGTTTTCGTTTTTCTTTAAATCTCATTCCCATTAATTGCTCAGTCTTTACCTTGGCGGAGAATGAAAAACTGCCTTCGAACTTATTAAACATTTAGAAAAACTTGACGGAAAATTAAAGAATTGGCCTGGCATGGTGGCTCATGTCTGTAATCCAAGCACTTTAGGAGGCTGAGGCACGCAGATCAGTTGAGGCCAGGAGTTCGAGACCAGCCTGGGCAACAGGGCAAAACACCTTCTCTACAAAAAATATAGAAATTAGCCTGGCGTGGCGGCGCATACCTGTAGTCCCAGCTACTCAGGAGGCTGAAGTGAAAGGATCACCTGAACCCAGAGAGGTTGAGGCTGCAGTGAGCCATGATTGTGCCGGAGTGAGACCTTGTCTCAACAAAAATTAAAGAATGACAGGATAAAAATTTAGGGAGGCTGATTCCATCTGCAATCAAAAGCCAACTTTCGGTCCACACTAAGTAAGAAGTATTATTTGTCTCATTTCTACCTATGAAAAAAAGGTTGAAACTGAAAGGAAAGAAAAAAAAAGGCATTATTTATTTTCCTCCTTTTCTGTCTTCTAGAGCCAGAACAGACAGAATATATCCTAAATTGGATACAGCCAGAGAATAGTTTCCTGATAAAATATGTTTTAGGAAGGAAAAATGGTTACATTTCAGCGTATACAGCTGGACTTCCTGGTGGGCCTCCCACATTGTCAACATCAGTACCATTTATTTGTTGACCAACAGAAGACCACCAGAATGAGGTATTTTCATTTCTGCATACTTCTAATTCTACAAGAAAGATAGCTGTTGAGAGAGCTAGTATGAAGGAAATGGCAAACAAACACCTTAGGTGATCCTGTGTGACATTCAGGAACTATTGCAGACTTCCAGGACTCAAGACAGTCTCCTCAGCCATAATGTCATTGACCTTGACATACTCAGAACAAATTGGTCTTTGTGATTGCTACCACATGCTGTAGCGCCTCCTAACCCTGCCATTGGTCTGGAGTGAAGCGGGGCAGGAGAAAGGGCTCCTCATCAGAGGATATGCTTCTTTTATGTTCCTTAGACTTTTGCCCAGCATGCTTTTCCCACTCTATTTAGTCTTAAAATGGCTAATTTAAAGTTTCTGAAGCTTTGTAGGAGCCACAGAGTGTACCTAGTTTTGCCAAGCAAGGACTGAATAGGTGAATAGTCATTGTATTCTTAGGGTGTGAAACTGTTTCAGGAGCAAAAGATAAGGCAAACACAACCAAAAAGACAGCCTTTCTGCTTAGTTAGGAAGATAATTTACGCCCCAAAGCTCTTTCAGTGATCTGTACCCATCAGACCAGTAGAATTTGAACTTTTTTCCCAACTGAAGAGTCAACTGAGATGAGTAATTAGCACACTCCTCACTTCTGATTTTCTTTTACGTCTGTAGGTTTTTTCATTTATATGGAGAACACAAGTTGTAGCCAGTGAAAGTTTGTATAGGCCCCTCTGTTTCTTGCACTCTAGTTATAGGCACTTGCTAAATGTTTCTTGAGTGGATGAATGAATAAGTGAATCCTGGACAGATTGAGATGTATGGGATAAGTCATAATCCTGGCAAAACCCTAATTAAACACAGTTGAACCATTGCCTTATGCACAGGGCAACCTCAGGCATTCTCTGTTCATCGTGTCTGCAGTGTTCCCCAAATTCTGAAGCAGAGATGTCTAGATGCTTATTTAGTGCGGAGGGTCACTTTCTTTATATTTTAAAATCAGTAAGGTCATACTTAACTTCGTTTGTACATATTAATATATCTATAAATGTTGGTAGTTCCTTTGTGGTACTATGAATGACTATAATATTAACTAAACTGCATTTTTAGATTAGAAAATTGTGAGGGGGGACCAACTGCAGTGGCTCACACCTGTAATCCCAGCACTTTGGGAGGCCAAGGCGGGTGGATCACCTGAGGTCAGGAGTTTGAAACCAGCCTGACCAACATGGTGAAACCCCCGTCTCTACTAAAATTACAGAAATTAGCCGGGCGTGGTTTTGCACACCTGTAATCTCAGCTACTCAGGAGGCTGAAGCAGGAGAATCACTTGAACCTGGGAGGCAGAGGTTGCAGTGAGCCGAGATCTCGCCATTGCACTCCAGCCTGGGCAACAAGAGCGAAACTCTGTCTCAAAAAAAAAAAAAAAAATTGTGAGGGGGGATCCCCTATGAATGTACCAGTTTTTACTTTGATCCAATCAAGTCGTTTTGTGTGGTTTGTTGTTTGTTGTTTGGTTTTTGGTGTGTTTTTTTAAATTTGATTTCCACATGGATTCAAAATAATTTTGTTTGGAAAGAACAGATATGTCAGGGGAACAAGTGACACGTAAGCTACAACAGAGTATATTTTTCAAGCACCTCTTTATTTGAAGATGCAATATTAGTATTTGTTCTTTCTTAGCACCTTTTTGAAGTTGTCTTCACATGAACTCTTGCAGTGTGCCAAGGATAGCAGAGATGTTTTTCAAACGTTTATTGGCTACACACATAAAAGAACAGAAATTCCTATTTTTCTTCTCTGTCCTTATATTACTATATCACCTGTTCTCCAGCCTATGGGTACAAGTGATTGACATCATTTTCTTGTCGATAAGTATGATACTTATACATCTGTCTTGTTCTTCTTACTGTCTGCATATTAATATTTCTAGATGAAGATATATATTAATTCATTTAATCTTCATTATAACTTTAGGGTGCAGATACTGTTATTATTCTTTGATAGATGAAGAAACTAAGTTCAAGAAAGATCCCAAATGTGTCCAAGGTTACAAAGACAGTGAATGCATGACTATATTCAAACCAAGATGCCCTGGCTCCTGAAGCTGTGCTCATGATCACCAAGCTGTTTCCCATGGCATTCTCTTCTGTGAAGGGATTATCATCTAGTTGATGGCTTCCCTATGGATGTTGTCTAACATTTTTTGCATTTACAGACGAAACTGCAGTGAACATCTTTATACATATTTCCTTGTGCAGTGGTTAGCATCGTAGAAGCTTGAATATATCTGCTTCTTAGCCTCCCACCCAAATTTCTATGTTGCTTTAGAATCCAGAGGAGAAAATCCGTCCTCTTACATGGCTTAAGGAAATATGCTCACAGAGGGCCCATTTTTCAGTTTTCTTAGAGTTGTGAGATTTAAACTAAGAGAAATAAGGCACATACATATTTGTGTGTTGCTTAGTGAGAAGTGGTGGGTAGGAATAATTTTTCTGTTTCTGCTGAGATCTTATTAGTAACATGGCTAAAAACATTGGCTTTGCAAAATTCTCAGTCAGATTCTTGCTCTTAAATAGAATTAGAGGGGAAAATTACTATTAGTCTTTTATATGGAAATAACAAAAAACTTAGGAGATAATGTTGATCACATACCCTTTTTTATTATATCTTAGTAAGTAACTTATTTGATATTTTAGAAAGTGGTTTATAAAAAATTTATTGATTTCTACTTAGTATTTCAAATCTAAATTCAGGATGGGAAGGTTTTATGAACTTTCCAGAGACTAGTAACTTCCTATTCCACTTTCCTGGGCTTGGTATTTTAGTTATTGTATTGTCTACTCATATATTTGACTTTTCACTGTGTTTCATTTTGTCTAAAGCGGGACTCTTCTCCTCCCAGGGACCAGAGAATTTTCTTCTTGATGTTCTGTTAAAGCCTTGCTAAGCTCTGACTCAGCCTGACTTTAAATCCATAGTTTCATTTTCTAACATTATTAATGATTAATATTGAAGCACCAAAGAAATGAAATGTGCTAGTAAGTGTTGTTAAAAAACTGAGAGTTTTTCTTCTGTTATGGACATTTCTTATCCTCAGCTTGAGTTTAACTCGAATCTCATTAGCCCAGCTTAATTTGAGGATGTTCTGGAAAGAAAGAGGGAGAACCAAAGCAAGTGGTCATCCCAAATGCTAATATCAGAGACTCTCTTTTAAAGCTACTAGGTCCATGCTTCTATGAAGAAAGCAGGTATCCATGTTGTTGATGCTCCCCAGAGAGAGCCTCAGACACATTTTGTTCCCAAACAGAATTAGAAGGAAAAGGTCTGCTTAGCTGTCTTTTCCTGTTTAAAATACAGCTGCCCCTGCAGTAGAGCCCTTGTCAGCTCGCTAGTGCTCTCTGCAAACTTGCGGTGCAAGTCTGTGATATAAGTGGTGTAGAGTGGTTTTGTTGCTAAGAGAAAAGTGCTAAAAAGGAAAAAAAAAAAAAAGGAGGGCCTGTATCTCTTGTATAGCTCAGATCCTTTGGGTATTTAATGTACAGTTTCAGCAAAAGACACTCAGAATTATACCTCTGGTTGGTTCAAAATTGCTTAAATGTTGAAACATATGGTCTCATGTTCCATTTGTTAGGAAACAACCAGCTGTTCTCAGCCTGCCAAATCCAAGTAAACATCCACTGTGTGGAAGAGTGAATCTGAAGTGGTTCAGTAAAAACATAAAAGCTGTTTTTGCTGAAGAAGAAGAAGAAAAAAAAAGGCCACCCCGAAACAACAGCTAGTGAAAAAAAAAAAAAAAATCTTGTTCTGATAACATCTTTTCCCTGGATTGCTTAGAGTTGGACTGTGGAGTAGGAATGACTCTAGAGCCGTTTCAATTTAAAAAGATTTGTAGGCAAACTTGCTGTCGTCTTCTGTTGGTGAAAATCGTGATTGTCTTGGTTACAGTGATTATTTTAATAAAATGCAATTATCTGAATAATTAATTTATTTGACTACTCTACTGTGTCCTTCATTCACAGAGGCCAAAATGTCAAAGATCAAGTAGATTGGGAGAATAGGAAAATTCTCATTATAAAGGCAAGGGGAGGAGGGAAAGGATGAAATATTTGGAATTTCAGTCCAGTGGTTTCTATTTATCTGAAATGTCAAGGGCAGTGTAAAATGTATTTTTAAAATGTGTTTCTGTATGGTTTGTGCCCATTCTTGGCGTGGCTGTGGCTGTACAGAGGCCATTGTTCTTTGAGGAGTATGAGGGGGTGTCTTTGTCCAAAGTGACAAAAAGAAGACTTGGAAGACTGGGCTTCCTTTGTTCCTGTGCGGTGCTGTAAAATTTGGTTTGAAATTAGGACCTCAGGGAAGGACCTTCAATAGAGAGCTTTCATTTCCTGCCAGCATTTTAATCACTCTGGGGTTTAAAGTGGATGGCCGGCCAGCATAATGGCCCTATGTTTAATAGAACAGCTTGTATCTTGAAGGCCAGTTAAGGGACCTGTCATCCGCCCAATATTCGTCTTTTCTGTTTCCTGTCCATTTATGAAGATCACCCACCCTTTTAGGTGGCTTCCCTGGATCATTTTGTAGGGGAGCTGCCGCCACTGCTTCTTAAAGAGGCTGAACAGAAACCCAGTTGAATGTGGTCCAGTCTTCAGCCCATGCAGGGAAGTTCTGCAGAGTGCTTTAATTAGACACGAAGTTCACCACATTTGGGAGTTGATTCCGTCAGTTGTAGAGGGACTGTCCCAGATTTCACAAAAATATAGAATTGGAAGAAGATTAAAATTTATCCATATCTCAGAATTATTGGCACCTATTGACCTGATACGTGCTCACATCATCACTGTGGTGGATGTTAATGTCATCCTGTCATGCACAGGAGTAACTTATCTCCTGAGGGGTGAAGTAACCTGGTGGGTTTGATCCTGTTGTATACAAAGGAAATTCACAGTTTTTCTAATACAGTGGCTTGTTAACTCTCAAGGCAGGCTTCCTTTGGAACCATTTAGAAATTTACCTTTATAGTTTATTAGATGATATCCAGAACTCCTAAAGGAGTAAATATTGGAGACAAGACTTGAAAGAGAGAGCCAGCAGTAAGAAGTAAGGGTTCTGAATTTCTTCCCCAGCTCATGCCTAGTGGGTAAGAGTAAGATAACATCAGTAAAAGCCTGAGATTCACTAAGTTTTCATGTAGGAACTGTCACTGAAATTGCTCTGTGACCAGGTGTTAAGAATGGCCTTGTGTTGTCAGTAATGGTGAACTGCTTGGCAGAGGTAATTTTAGGGGTAACTATTAAATAGGATCACAAAGTGTTTCCCTAACTCTGAGTAATAACATACATGAACGAGGGGAGAGAAGGAAGGGACCTTTTCAACTGCTAGCACACTCTCTATCCCATCTCATAGCCAGTTGTGCTGCAGACAAACAAAACCAGAGAAGCCACTTTTCACGGACATTTTTCTTTTTTGCAGATACGTATGGGTTATCATGGTGGAAACAAAGGCATGTATAAACCTCATTCAGCAATCTTTTCAGATAGTGTCTGAAAAGATTCTATCACCAATCTATCTGAGGTCAGCTTAATCCATACCCACAGAGATGATGAGCCAAAGCCTTCCCTAAGCTAGGGTCCCATAGTCTTCCCTAAGCTAGGGTCCCAGCGCTGGGTGGGGAACAGGAGAAAAGGCCTGGGGCACGGGGGAGAAAAGGCAGTTGCAGAGAGTAATGTTTGGAGGCATTCTCAGTTATTCAAAAGGAATGGAATGACGTTAAAATTCTCCCAAAAAAGGTTGGAACCACCTCAGCTTCCCTTTCCCCACTCTGTAATCAGTAATCATTGTCTGGTATGTTCAGATGATAATCCAGTTGGCCACCAAGGGGTTGTGCTTCCTTACTGACTGTATTTGTGATCTCTAAGACTTTTCAAACACGGGTTTAAACATCCAGAGACTCCGGCCTCTTTGAGAGTCATTCTCCCACTGTGTCCCTTTTGACTTCTTTTGTCATGTCTCTAGTGCAGATTTCCCAGCTGCCCAATTTGAGCCCTTTTGAGTTGACCTCCCTTGGATGAGTAGCTCTTTGAAAGCTGATTTAAAGTGAGTGTTGCTCCACCTAAGAGCTGTTGTCTGAAAAAAGCACTATCTACAACAGCAGAGGTGGCCGAGAAAGGCAGACAGGCTCTCCTGAGGCTGGTTTTGCAGATTTGCATTGGTCTAGTAGGAATTACGCATCATTAGACTGAACTTCTTATGTTTGCATCCAGGTCATTTCTCCATCAAAAAAAAAAAAAAAAAAATGCCACTGACATTTCAGCCAAGGAACCATCATTGTACTTACACCAGTCTGTTCCCACACATGAAATGTTATGCTTCAAATAACCACTCAACAACTCATCTGAAGGTCCAGAGTATGTTTACTGGGTAAAATATTTCAGGCATAGACTTGGAGAGCAAGCTGCCCACCAGGGCAGGGCCTTAGCATAAAGTTAATATCGTCAGAGATCTGACTATAATCCATTTCATTCACTGTTGCAGTTTGCTGTGTGGGTGTTTCTACAATGTGGGAAACTTGTTTCATTGAAGAGTCTGAATATTTTGTAAGGATGTGAAGAGTTGCAAATAATCTTTTCTGTAAGGCTATGAGGAGAAACAAAGCAGCTAATGTTAGAAAGAACTGGTACACGATTGTTTTCTGTCATTTGTAAAACTAAATAGGAATATTCTGGTCTTTACAGATTTATATCCTCAACTTGTTGCTCCTTAAAGATTATACAAAAAGCATACCTGTGAAAAGATCTGTTCTACTGGAAGGATATCCTATTTTGAAGCTCAAATAGTTTTATTTTTATTTACATATTTATTTTCAGAAATAGCGTCTCCCTCTGTCACCCAGGCTGGAGTGCAGCAGCATAATCATAGCTCACTGCAGCCTTGAACTCCTGGGCTGAAGTGATCCTCCATCCTCAGCCTCCCAAAGCACTGAGATAACTAGTGAGGGCCACCACGCCCAGCCTTGAAGCTCAAATAATTTTAAGATATAAGATGATATATGTAATAAAGCATAATTCTTTGTCTATAGAAAATGTGTCTGTATGTTCAAAGGGCTACCTAAATTTTGTTATATTAACAAAAGAAAAGGTATGGAATAAAGTGTTTTATATATATATATATAAACTATATTGTATATTTGTAATATAGTAAAAATAACATATACATGTATAAAGATATATACATATAAATATATAAATATTTCTGTGTATTCAAGTCAGTAGAGTTACCCAAGATGCCTTCATTTTTGCCTTTAGGCAATGAGATTATGCTAGCCTTAACTGAAACTTTATTAGATTCAGTGGTGCTAGTTTCCAATTTCTATTTCTCAGCTTCTCTTTGGAATCACAATTCATTAGAATCATTCATTAGAAAACGAATTGGCCTTTGTGGATACCCCATTCTTAGGCTATAGCATTTGGTTAGCATCGTTCCTGTGGGCTCCCTTTGGAAAATTTGCCTGTATCTATATAAATCCCAAGTCCTTCCTTTCAAAAGCCTTTGCTTATACTTTATCCCTTATTCAGTTAATACCTTTTTCATTATATTGTACGTAAGTGCTTTTATGTTTTAGATTTGAATCCCAACTAGATAGTTTGGGATAGTTCTTTGGGGCAGGACCCATGTCACACTTTTTCTGTATTCCTCAGAACCAAGCACACTATTTAGCATGTAGGTGTTAGTTTCCTTTCCTTGTTAAATTGTTATATATATATTTTTGTTTGTTTGTTTGTTTTTTGTTTTTTGTTTTGAGATTGAGTCTGATGCTGTCACACAGGCTGGAGTGCGGTGGTGCAGTCTTGGCTCACTGCAACCTCTGGCCCCCAGATTCAAGCGATTCTCCTGCCTCAGCTTCTTGAGTAGTTGGGATTACAGGCTCCTGCCACCATGCCTGGCTAATTTTTGTATTTTTAGTAGAAACGGGGTTTCACCAGCTTGGCCAGGCTGGTCTTGAACTCCTGACCTCGTGATCCACCCACCTCGGCTTCCCAAAGTGCTGGGATTACAGGTGTGAGCCACCGCACCTGGCCTATTCATATATTTTTATACGAAAAAAGTAAGGCATGAAAAGAGTCTTATTATTTGTTTAGTTGACAGGAAATTTAAAGAAAAAGTATTGCTATAACCATCCTACTTCAAATTCCTAGAGTAATCTTTCCCACTCCTTTCATTTTAGCTCTTCTCTCTTCCTGACCTATAACTGTCTTTAATGGTCTTATATTTGCATGTTTTTTTAAGTAGTGAAAGAAGGTTGGAGGAGGAATGTACAGATGGATAGATGTACATTTAACTGCAGAGACTGGATTAGAACACACACATTCAGAATTTTCTGGATGTGTTTAGTATATCATGATTACCAAATCACAGCTCCCAACATGTGATTATAAGGGTAGCAGGCAGGGAAGAATTTAATGAAATCTTAAACTTTGCCTTCTGCCCTTTTGTATTTGTCCCAGGGTAGCAGAGAAGAGACTATAGTAATATAGTGCAGAGGGAACACAAGTGGGAATTATGGCAGCCAAATGTCTCCCAAAGTGAAAGACAAGAAGAATGGGGGCTGCATGTGATTGCTTCACTGCACAGTAGGCTGGAGATTCTACCTAACCTCCCAGGACTCCTAGCATGGTTGGTTTCAAAACTCATTTGAGCTATAGGAATAGGCCAGGCGCGGTGGCTCACATGTGTAATCCCAACATTTTGGGAGACCTCACAAGGATCATGTGAGGTCAGGAATTCAAGACCAGCCTGTCCAACATGGCGAAACCCCATCTCTACTAAAAAATACAAAAATTAGCCAGGTGTGGTGGCAGGCACCTGTAATCCCAGCTACTCGGGAGGCCAAGGCAGGGAGAATTGTTTGAACCTGGGAGGTGGAGGTTGCGGTGAGCTGAGATCATGCCATTGCACTCCAGCCTTGGCCGCAGAGCAAGACCCTATCTCAAAAATAAATAAATAAATATTTTAGGCTGGGCGCAGCAGCTCATGCCTGTAATCCCAGCACTTTGCAAGGCCGAGGCAGGTGGATCACAAGGTCAGGAGATGGAGATCATCCTGGCTAACATGGTGAAACCCTGTCTCTACTAAAAATACAAAAAAAAAATTAGCTGGGTGTGGCGGCGGGCGCCTGTAGTCCCAGCTACTCGGGAGGCTGAGGCAGGAGAATGGCATGAACCTGGGAGGCGGAGCTTGCAGTGAGCTGAGATCTCGTCACTGCACTCCAGCCTGAGTGACAGAGCAAGATTCCGTCTCAAAAAAAAAAAAAAAAATTAAAAAAGTTTTTTTGATGAACTATAGGGATATTTTGATGGACTGTTCTTTGGAATTAACAGGTCCACAAGCCAGTGGCTTTTCTGGAAAATACTGAAAGCTAACTATTCAGAAGAGTATATTCTAGCTAAGGGTGTACTATACAGGTGGTAACCAGTAGCTAGCAATAACAAGCTTGTTGTTGGTTTCACTGCAGAAAATTTACCACTTGCATGTACTTACTGCATTGGTTTACCCTCAGGAAAAAGAAATACAGCCTCTATATACCTCTTACACCCAGTAGATAGAAGTAATCAAGATCTCTTTTGATAACTGGAGCAGATAAGCAGGAAATATAACTAACCAAGATTAATTTCACATATTATCTATTATTATAGTTTTTCCTAATCTACCCCTTGACTTAATCTAATTCTTTTCAGTTCAGGGAGCTTCCTGAAAATGGAGGACAAGGATACATTTCACCTATGTCTTATGCTTTAACTCTTTTTAGAGAGGAACAAATCTCTTTTGAAATTCATTTGTTAAAGAAAATATTTCAGAGTCACTAGCAAAAGAAAAGTACTTTCTTAGTTGATTCTTTTTGCTCTGGATGGAGTATCTAGAGATCTGGGTTTTTACTCATCATTGTCAGTAACTAGCTCTCTGTCCTTCTGACACTTCACCTCTCTGTTCTTCAGTTTCGTACTTTGTGAAGCATCTACACTAGATGATTCCTGTCCTCCCTCTAGATTTGTAGTAATTCTATTGATAATATTACTTGAAGAATACAGGCAACATTTAAATGTAAATTTCCAAACACCTGCATTCCAACATCTCCATAAAGTGGGAACCAACATACATTATGCCACTGACTATAAAATACAGAGGAACATACTTTTTAAGCCACTTAAGCTCAAACTAAAATTGTTAGAATTTAAAGAAGTGTGGAAGGTTAACATTAACCTCTCCAAATTTCCATCTCTTTTCACATTTACCTCCTTAATTTGCTAACCCCTCAGTTCTTGATATCCAGGCTCCATTAAATGTGAACACTAACGTCTCTTGGTGCAGTAGTTCTCAACCTTGACTATACATTAGAATTCCTTGGAGACCTTTTAAAAATTCCAGTTGAAGTTGGAGCTTAGGCATCAGTATTTTTCAGACTCCCTGAGTAATTCCAGTGTACAGCCAGATTTGAAAACCTTTGTCTTAGTCAGATCTCTGTGCTTTTCAGGATATAATAGGTAAATCCACTTTTCTAGTATATTCAAATATATATTTTGGTTGGTTCTCCCAGTAGTAGATCACTGATATTTCAGAACACTCTGCTGAATATTTTATTGACCATATATTTTATTCCATACTAATTTCTCTGATAGTCATATCACTTCCTTTGGAGAGAGAGCACTGTTTCAGATTAGGGAGCACAATGTGAATTTTCTATTCCCATTTCCTAAGATTAAATTTTAAGCTAGCAGGGAGATTCCTTAAAGTATCATGGGATGTCCAGAAGTTCAGGATGGCCTGAGACAGATGAGTGGATTTAGAGTGGTGTTGATGTGCGTTTATTTATAACACAAGATGTTCCTAGTGGGATTATATCACCATTTTGTCAGATTTTTCTTAAGTCTGCAAGGTACTGAAGGGGAAGCTTTTTTCTTTCAGCAGTCGGCTCTAGCTAAAACAGAAGTATAAAGTAAAAACACTTAACAGCTCAAATCGACATATCAAATTGAAACATGTAGGATTATAGTATGTATCATTGTACCTATGAACTAGGCAGGTCAATAAGTATTTGTTTATTTAATTTAATTAATTAATTAATTTATTTATTTATTTATTTTTGAGATGGAGTCTTGCTCTGTCACCCAGGCTGAAGTTCAGTGGCAATCTCGGCTCACTGCAACCTCCATCTCCCGGGTTCAAGCGTTTCTCCTGCCTCAGCCGCCTGTGTAGCTGGGATTACAGGCACCTGCCACCATGCCCAGCTAATTTTTGTATTTTTAGTAGAGACGGGTTTTCACCATGTTAGTCAGGCTGGTCTTGAACTCCTGACCTCGTGATCCACCCACCTCAGCCTCCCAAAGTGCTGGGATTACAGGCGTGAGCCACCGCGCCCGGCCTATATGTTGATTTTATGTGATGTGAGATGATTTTCAAATAGACTATTCCATGAAAATACAGGATTTAAATGTGCATCTGCTTGAATCTAAATACCTTCATATAGGTAGTCAGTCTGCAAAGTTGTTTGCCTACCATGTGTAGTTTAAAGTTAGCACTAGTTTTGGCCGGGTGGGGTGGCTGACACCTGTAATCTCAGCACTTTGGGAGGCTGAAGTGGGTGGATCACGAGGTCAGGAGATCGAGACCATCCTGGCTAACACGGTGAAACCCCATCTCTACTAACAAATACAAAAAATTAGCCGGGTGTGGTGGCACGCTCCTGCAGTCCCAGCTACTCAGGAGGCTGAGGCAGGAGAATTGCTTGAACCCAGGAGGCGGAGGTTGCAGTGAGCTGAGATCGTGCCACTGCACTCCAGCCTGAGTGACAGAGCAAGACTCCATCGCAAATAAATAAATAAACAACTAAAAATAAACTTAGCACTAGTTTTAAAGTATCCTCCATTTTTTGTGATAGTGAAAATCTAGATTCCTGAAAAGAATAGATTATTTCCCCAGCTGGATGATTTCCAGTCCTTACAATGGTTTGGAAGCATTTAGTAGGCATATTATGGCCCCAAAATCATTTTGGCTTAGTTTGGCTTGCCCCAGTAATGTAAATTATAGGAAATCTTTCTTGAAAAAGATAAACAGGAACTAAGAGCAGAAATGCTTTCCCCCACCCACCTCCCCTCGTGGTTATTTGGAGCTATTAAAGGAGTGGGCAAATAAATGAAGGGCATATTCCCAGGACCTAGACACTCCAAAAGTCTGCATTTTTATCCTGTTAGGTTTTCCAGACCTGATATCATTAGGCAGCTTCCTCTGACTAGCTGATTTTCTTGAGAAACATTATTCTTGATCCTGTAACATCCCACACTGCTTTGCTTCTACTCCTCTAAGCCTTTTTTCCCCTCCCTTCCTAAAAGTAATTTTTTACAGAAATTCCTAGTGCCAAGCACAAAATAAACTAGAAAAGTGTCGGACTTCTCTGTAACAACAGTCTTGGTGGCAGACTTTGTTGCTCCTCTGAGAGGCCTTCATGCTTTTGAATGAGTACTGTTACAATAGATCACTGATAATTTAGTGGACTGGTTACCACCAGAATCCTTGGGATTATCTGACCTTCTCCAAGTAGCTCTCCATTTCAGTATTGCTGTGTTTACCATCTGGTTATTGTATCACAATCTCGATCCAGCCAGAACAAGAAGAACTGAGATGGTTAAAGGAAAGACTCCTAAATGTTGGGTCACGAGAGATTAAATTGGGCATCTTACACCTTGTTCCTCCTGGAGCTGACTACACTGACTTTCTCAGTCTGAAGTCCCCTCTCTACTGCCGCATTCCGAGGCTGCTGTGAGCCCATTATCACAGTGAGTAGTAGCATCCAGAGGTTAGGTAATGCCCCTTTTCCTAGCCAAAAGACTGAAGACTGAATTCTCCTAAGATTGTTGGGCTTACCTTAAATTCTTTTATTAAAATGGAAAATGCCCAAACCCCAGTCTGTCTGTCCTTAGAGCCAGGGAAAAGGACCCTGAGACGTACATGCTGTTGGCATCAGTTAAATTTCATGTTCCTAGAGGTCCTACAATCCTGTATGTAAAGCTACAGTGGGTAATTGCAACTACATTATAATTATTTTGGTAATGACTCCCTTCCTCTCACCAAGAGGCACAGGGATGGATCTGCGCAGTTGCCTGCTACGAACATCGTGGTTCAAGTAACTGATATTTGTTGTTTAGGCAAGCAAGACATCCAGCTGATGGGCTGAACATCTCCGTTCCATCCTGCTGTTTAGTTTTGTGACTAAATAGCCACTTACTCATTTCCTGTATTGTCACATAACTTTTCAGTTCTCAATTTGCTATGAGGACAGAGACTTAGCTAGGGTTACTGCAGGTCCACATTTGCCTGGGTCCCAGCTTTACTTGTACCAGTTTAATTATCATTGCTGCTTATGTCACTCAAAAGTGTACCAGTTTGGATGATAGTCACCTTATTTATCACCCTATGTTAAACATAGGAGAACCAAAAGAAAGAGCTACTAAATGGAATGATACCAGAATCTGTGCTTCTAAAGTAATTAGAATTAGCCTGTATGTCCCATTGTTTTCAACACAAGTAGTGTCACTGGAATCCAAAAAAGTGATCTCCCTCCTCATTTTCTGTTTGCTGATAAAGAATGGCTCTCCAGAATTAGGATTCTGCACTCCGTAACTAATATTTTTATAGGAAATATGAAATGAAGTAAAGTCCAAAAGCAAACAGGTCTGTAGCCTTTTCAAGAAGTGTTCACTCTTCTTATGGGGGACGAAGGTGAGTAGATGATGGTAGAGTAGGTTGTCCTCTAAACATACAATCTCTGAGAAAGATCCTTGTCCAAAAATCCTGTGTCTCAGTGGTACCCAGCGACACCCTGGAGAGGAACATTCCAGTGATTCCTTTCTGGGCATATTTCCTAGGGAGTTTTGGGAGTCATCCAGTGATCAAGTTCAGGACTTCTGGGGCAGACTCAACATGAGTCTTCCTTTCTCAGAGGTGGCCCATTGACTTGGTCTCTGTGTGCCCATATTACTGGTGCTGCCAGCTCAGGGAGTTTATGAAATTTTGATGTTATGAAATTAGATTGTTGCTTATCTTGTACCTTCTTGCTCATAGTATTGACAGTACCACTGAATTGCTTGAGGCAGATAGCATCTCAGCGATCACTGTGCTATTTCAGCTTTCTGCTGCTGACAACATCAGAAGTGTTTTAACAGGGTTTTAATGGGCAGCCTCTGTAGCTCCTTGGAGGGTTGCAAATAGCTGCCGTGAGAAACCCTCTCTGCTGCTCTGGGCTGACATGCCCTCTTTTCTCATCCAGCTGCTGCTTGTTTAGATGGCCGCCTTCCTGGTGACAAGCACTTCTTATTTGGGCTGAGCAGTACTAGGACTTGAATTCCAGAGATGAGATTGTGTAACATAAAAAAGGAAAGGTCTTTTAAGGACATTTTCTTCCCATCCTGTTTGGGGTAGGAAAAACAAGGCAGGTTATTGGGGGAGAGAAGTACGGCAAGAAAGAGGGTCTAACCAGAAATAAGTTTGCCATTCCCAGAACCTTTCAGAGGAAAATTCTGGTGTGCCATTAAAACTAAAGTTTTCGGCTGGGCGCGGTGGCTCACGCCTGTAATCCCAGCACTTTGGGAGGTCGAGGCGGGCAGATCACAAGGTCAGGAGTTCGAGACCAGCCTGGCCAATACAGTGAAACCCCATCTCTACTAATAATACAAAAATTAGCCGGGTGTGGTGGCAGGCGCTTGTAATCCCAGCTAGTCAGGAGGCTGAGGCAGGAGAATCGCTTGAACCTGGGAGGCGGAGGTTGCAGTGAGCCAAGATCGTGCCACTGCACTCCAGCCTGGGCAACAGAGTGAGACTCCGTCTCAAAAAAACAAAACAAAACAAACAAACAAATAAAGTTTTCTCATTTGATGGAGTCACAATAATCTATTTGGAGAATATCAGGCCCACAGCTTCTATTTTCTATTTAATAGCTTACCCACATTTTAGAGTTTACAGGTAATTAATGCTACTTTGTCAACTTGGTTCCATTATTTGATCTTCAGATTCAGTAAAGTAGCTGAATTCTCAACTAATGACTTACAACTTCAAATTTTAGGATTAAACGGAATGGATATCCACTCCACCTGGAATTCTCTTTGCTAAAACAATGAGGTAGTTCAGTGAGGTAATACAATGACACTACATTGATTTCCCCCCTGTGGCGCCAAAGACAGTTCTTGATCTCCACACCCAGTGGCAACGGGGTACTCGAAAGGGAACTAGTGGTAAGAATGGAAGAAAAGAAAAAAGTGGCCAAATTAACAAAGTTATTGGTGTGATACAAGAACTTGGTCTAATCAGGAGGGGCTTCTGAGGAAAAGATGTCTGTGTTCCACCTAGAAAGTGTAGTTTGGCCGGGCGTGGTGGCTCAGGCCTGTAATCTCAGCACTTTGGGAGGCTGAGGTAGGTGGATCACGAGGTCAGGAGATCGAGACCATCCTGGCTAACACGGTGAAACCCCGTCTCTACTAAAAACACAAAAAATTAGCCGGGCGTGGTGGCGGGCGCCTGTAGTCCCAGCTATTCGGGAGGCTGAGGCAGGAGAATGGCGTGAACCCGGGAGGCGGAGCTCGCAGTGAGCTGAGATCGCGCCACTGCACTCCAGCCTGGGTGACAGAGTGAGACTCCGTCTCAAAAAAAAAAAAAGAAAGTGTAGTTCATAGTAGAATCCCAGTGTTACAAAGTGTCGGTGCAGATATCAGCTGCTATAATTGTTTCTCTACATCACTTTCCCTTTCAGGGACATGGAAACAGTAGTTTGCCTGGCTCATTCTAAAGAAGATCTCAGGATACTTCCTTCTAATGTTAGAGAGAGAGAGAGACTTCCTTTACTTCAAGCCCTACCTACTTACAATTGGTTTTTATCATTATCACCATCCACAGTGTTGCAGGCTGCCTGAAAAAAATCTCCTATCAGACACTTCAGGCCATTTCACAGCTTCCTCTTCCCAAACCACATTGATAGCACTGGGTTATCATCTATCCTTTAGAGATTTAAGATTCTTAACTTCTTGTCACCAGCAGAGGCATGACTTCAGCTATTAAGGGATAAATCTGATTATCACGATTGGAAGAAAAAGCCCGTACACCTCTGGGACACATTATGGCATGGATCCTTGGGAAGGCCCAAGCCTGTTTCCCCTTCACTTTCTTAGAGCTGGGCATCTCTCCTAAAGCTGCTGTTGCTGTGTGCTATTGGGACTGTTACCCCAACCAAGATCCTAAAAAAAGGCTTAGATATGCCTGTGGTTGGGGTGCTCTGCAAGGCACCAAAAAAAGAAACCTGCAGAAGGCTACATACTATGAAGGAATAAACCACAAGAATGTGGGCTACAGGAGAGTATGATGTGAAAAGCATAAACCCTAGAGTTACCCGGAACGCTAACCACCTCACTAACTAGGAAATGGGTTTGCCTGCCTCTGCCACAGTTTCCTCATTTGTAAAATGAAAATTACAGTGAGAATTCTAACTTACATCATAAGTTTGTTGGGGATTAAATAAGATAATGCAGTATGGCACAGTACCTGGCACACGGTGACGTGCTCAACAGGGGCTGATATTACTATTACTATTAAGAATACATGCCTGCTGCTCACTAAGTGTACATATAATCCCTCTGTGTGTTCAAAGTGCATAATTTTAGGGAATTTGTTAACAGTCATACTGACATAGATACAAATATAGAGAACATATAGTGGCAGAATAAATAAGCCAAGATATGAAATAATAGTGGGGAACTGTAAAGAAATGATAAAAATAAGGACTTAGCATAAACCTTTGAAAGAAAGGGCCTCCATAGGCTTGTCAAACCATAGACTTCAATTTTGAAAACCTCTGTTCTCTTTTACAGTCGAAAAGCAAGAAACTTAGGCTTGACTAATGAGTATGGTCTTGGTGTGGTCCTTGCTTTCTCGAGGCCTCAGTTTTCTCTGGAAACTGGGAGAGGTGGAGTAGATGGTCTCCAAGGTAGCTTCTGGTCTAAAATTCTGTAAGTCTACTTAAGAAAAGGAGTCGTAGCATTCCTCTTTTCGCTGTTGCTCAGTGGTATTTGCCTGAGGTGCAGATGTTTCGTGGATCTCCCCTGATAGATTTTTCTGTGAAATCTCAGGCTCCTGCCTCATGTCTCTAGCTTAGTAATAACTGAACATGGTTAATTTGTTCTGGTTTATTGCTGATTGGGTGATTTATGTCACGTGGTATATGGGGTTTTTGTTTGTTTGTTTGTTTGTTTAATTTTCATTCAGCAACCAGTGGTCTTGGTCAAGGTGGGCCATGGCCACTCTGCGACTCTAGGTCGATTCGTCTGCCTGTTGGCTTTTTTGATTTTTGCTTTGAAGTTTCCTTTTGCCTCAGTCAGCTGCCTTGAATGAAATTATCTGCTGCTGCTCTGGGCTTGTGATTTCCTTTGCTTTCATGTTTGCTCCCTTTCTGAAAGATGGGGGTTGTAATTTGTTTGCTGTTTAGGAGCCAGCCCTTCAGCTTCCTTTCAGTGATAGCATCCTGCCTGCCACACTGGGCTTTTCTCCTTTTCCAGTCCGGTTGTTCCCAAAATCACTAGTTTAATTCTCTGTATTTGAAGAATGCCAACGCAATATCTCCCTTTCCTTACTCACAACTGCAGTTGGTAATTGTGGAATGCATTTCCTACAAATATTAATTTTACTTTCAATATGTGACAGGATGCAGCGCCTTTTTTTGTTTGTTTTTTTTTTTTGTTTTTTTGTTTTTAAGACGGAGTTTCACTCTGTTGCCCAGGCTGGAGTGCAGTGGCGCAACTTTGGCTCACTGCAACCTCTACCTCCTGGGTCCAAGCAGTTCTCCTGCCTCAGCCCCCCAAGTAGCTGGGATTACAGGCATGTGCCACCACGCCTGGCTAATTTTTTTTTGTATTTAGTAGAGATGGGGTTTCACCATGTTGGTCAGGCTGGTCTCGAACTCCTGACCTCAGGTGATCTGCCTGCCTTGGCCTCCCAAAGTGCTGGGATTAGAGGTGTGAGCCACCACGCCCAGCCACAGAGCTGTTTTTTATAAATATTCAAAACATTTTAAAAGTTAATAGAGATACCTGTAATCCAGTCCTAGGGAGCTTGTAAATCGTCTGACCTGGTCATTCTCCTATCTGCCCTTGGGTACTGTGTCCATGCTCAGGCACTTTCCTATTTAATATACTACCTGCCAATAACTAGCTAAAAGATATCTTTAACCCTGAATCGTTAGAAAGATACCAAGGTTCTTTTCATGATGTATGCTTTTTAAAAATTTAAAACTAGCAATTAGGATACATTTGAAAGGAAGAATGTCTTGATTTCTTGGATATTGTATAGAACAACTTGTATTTGCACCTCTGAGGGCCTTTGATGAGGTGGCCATTTAATGAAACACTCAGCTCAAGTGTTTTCAAAACAGCTGATTTACTACACTTGGATACCTTGTGGCGTGTAGAATTGGGCCTGAAGTTGTCAACCAAGCAGCAGAGCTGGAACCCAGTTGTAGTGATCATGTCTGAAGGATGTCTGCTAAATATCATGTGCTCGCGTTTGAATAGAAGGAGGTGGGTCAGAGTGAAGTTGTTAATCTTCAATTTTTTTCAAACACCTCTAATTGAGAGTAGAAAAGCATTTGCTTTCTATCAATTTGATAGTCCATCTTTTCTCCTATATTTGATTATAAAAAGCAGTTTTTGTTTTTATCCTATATCTTTATTATTTTCCCATTGATTTATAAGAGAAATCTTTGAGCATCTATTAATGTACATCTCTGTACCATGGATGATGGGAAGATATACAAAGTAAAGTTCTTGCTAGCAGGAAGATGGACTGAGTATATGTATGACTATAAAGTGATATCAAAAGTACAGGTGAAGTTGTGGCAACATTCAAAGGAAAGGGAAATCAGTTTCCTCTTGAAGTTCAGGAGAGATTTCATGGAAGAGGTATCATTCGAGCTGAGTTTTGTTATATGGAAATAAGAAAGGAAAGTCATCCCAGACAGGGAGAACAGTGCTCAGGAAACAGGGTGTACATATGGGGACGAGCAGGTGGTTTGGTTTGCCCATCAGACAGCGTGGCAAGGACAGCAAAATGAGATCCAGTCTGAGAAATAAGACTATACAGTGTAGTCCTTTGAATACTTTGCAGTGTTTCATATACATCTGGAGTCAATTGGTTCGTTGGGATTTGCATCTTGCGTCCACCACTTCTTACCTCTGCGACCTCGGGCATATTCCTCATCATCTCTGTACTTCAGTTTCTTGGTCTGTGAGAACTAACAGGTGAAATGAATTCTAAGTATATGTTTCATTTAATATAGTAAATCTAAAATATCATTATTTCAAGGTTTAATCAGTATAAAAATAGATTGAAGTACTTTTAGCACATTTGGCTTCAGCCTAGCCATATTTCAAGTGCTCAGTAGCCACATGTTGCTAGTGGCTACCATATTGAACTGCACAGATCTAGAACATTTGGAACCCGTTCTTCTGTTCTCCTGTCTTTGGTTTTGTGTACACAAAGAGAGAAACATTAGGATTGAACACAAGCCATTTCATGCTGATATGCATAGCTACCACTTACAGATGTTGTTGAGATGCAAGAAGTTAATCCAAATACATTTTGGTCTCAGTTGGCCACAGGAGACTTGTCAGCAGTTACATGGAATGAAAGCAATCACTGCTAGCAAGTCCGTCCTTTTGGACATACAAGTATCGCTCTGCCTTTTTTTTTTCTTTCTTTTTTTTTTTTTTGTGAAGAGAAATAAGACTCATCTCTCCTTTATTCTTTCCTGACCATGCCTGCCTTTGTATTCCTGACAGTCTTGGAAGGACACAGATTATGTGGTAAATATAATAATTACCCGTCTTCACATTAGACGCGGCCCTTTGAATTCCCAGCACTGATCTAATTCCAATTGCTTCTGAAGTTTACCTTTTACACTTGTGTTGGTTTTAGCCAGTGGATATTATGTCAAAGGTCATGAACTTGTACACTTCCCCTCCAAAGATTGACAGTATCAGTGCCCAGTTTGTCAAGATCTCTCTAGATTAGTTTATTTAATTTTGCTGCAGTTGGTTAATTCACAAAATCATAAGGCCTTTTTCTTCTTTCAAATGCATAGCAAGTGAGGGACAAAGAAGAAGGAAAAGGAGTGGAATTCAGTTTCCTCAACATCTTAATTATCTCAGTTTTAAGTTCTTCTATAAGTGTGTCTCTGTGGATGTTGCTTTACTGCTTAAAGCATCTAATTGAAACCAGATCCTTAAATCTCTTTGGATCAAGAAGCAGTAGTAAGCCCAGGGCATATTATCCCTACAATCCAGAAATACTTAGGTGTCTTGTATTTGATGCACGTGTAATCAGTTTACTCTCCCAGCTCCTTTTTCTACCTAAAATCTTAGTGATGTAGTACAGTGGTAAAGGAGATATTTATTCCTGTTTTGAAAGGATACAACCAAGGTAGGGAAGGCTTCATTATTGGTGATTATTCAGAAGACCTATTTTCTTTACATATGCTATGGAAACAATACTGTTTTCAGCTACAGAATACAGTACATGATTATACTTTTGTAAATTGTGCGCTTTTCCCCTGTCATCTGCTAATTCCAATTTGATACTGTTTTGTGTTCAAAAATACAGCATGAGCAAGCTGTAATGGTGCCTGTCTAGAGTCCCAGCTGCTTGGGGGGCTAAGGTGGGAGGATCATTTGAGCCCAGGAGTTTGAGTCCAGCCTGGGCAATATAGCAACACCCTATCTCTAAAAATTAAAAAATTCCTAAAATATCTACTGACCATAATAGTGTCTATCAAATGCATTTTCACATTCTTGTTATGTCCAAATTCTCTATAAACAATTCAGGAAATAATTGTTTTGTGATACCTAATTTTCAGGTAAGCCCAGCTGGTCTAAAAAGATTGGCAGTATTTGAAACATTTAAATTATATTAACAGTTTTTCTTTTTTGTATAGTTGAAGAAAGAATTAAGACATTTCAAACTTTTGTATGGAGATCTTTGTTAAGTGGATTTTATGCTTGCTTCTTAAAATATATTGAATACACTTTGCTGTAGGACAGGGCCTAGCCCATAATAGGCATGCAGCTCTTATTTGAATTGTGTTGAACGACTCACTGTTATGAGCATCCAGTATTTACTAGATCTTAGATTTTAAGGGTTAGAATTTTTTCAGTGTGATCTTTTTTGTTCAGATGCAAAATAGCTCCAGTAGTCATATGTATTTTCTGTATTTTTTCCTTTTTTGCCATCAAAGCTGAGAACCTTATCTCTTAGAAACCTTTAATTGACTACCTAATATGTGCCAGATACCCATAGCTTTACATGGGATATCTCATTTGATCCTCACAGCAGCCATATGAGATTGCTGTTACTGTATCACATTTACATATTAGGGAACTGAGCTTCAGAGAGAATCACATTTGTTCTGACTGCTGTCAGTTTGCCTGCCTATATCCTGTAATATCCCTTTCCTTTTTAATTTGTTGCTTCTAGTCCTGAGGACCAGAAATCCAGATAAATAAAATATGCTTTGGTGGGCCTTCCTGATGGGACCCTCGAGGGAGGAGAGAATGGAGACCGGGAGAGGAGTTCCAGGTTGGGGTGTATGAGGTGGTTAACTGGGTGCAATGCCCCTTTCCCATAGGTTATGGTTACTCCATAGTTAAGCTAATTTACCTGGTTAGCCAGAATGAACTGATTTTGGCTAAAGCCTTTTCTTGTCTAGGAATGGAGGAATTACCTGAATGAGTTCCCACAGACTGTCCTAGAGGGGCCACAGACTGCTCTGAGAAGCTAGTGCAATTTATGAGTCCTCTTCTGAAAAAATGCAGATACTCATACATATACAATGTCGCATGTGCTTTCAGGGGTTTCAGGACCCCTCTGAAATCCATCCCTGGATCCCAGATTAAGGTAATTCATTTGGCCTCTGTGGGTGGATGTTAATCACTAATGCTGTTATAACCTAAACATGTCCCTAAGACCAGAAATTATAATTAAGAACAGAGGAACTCTAGGGACTGTAGGAAGTTTGAAACAGAAAAGGGCTTTCTTTAGCTTTTGGGAGGAATTTGTGTTTGCCCATGAATGAAGTGAAATGACCAGATAGACAGTAGAACCAGGCCTGTGTGCTGGGGAGACCTTCTGTGCCCTAAGGCCACATGGCCGAGAGACAGGTGTGGGAAGCCAAGGAAGAAGAAATTGGGGATAGGTCCTGTTAATTTACACCAGCCCATCAGGTTAGAGCACACTCGGGAAAGTTCTTGCTACTCTGAAGGCGATTTTTAGAATCAGAAACCTATACTTGAGAAACATAACTTTTTGTGTTATTTATATTTTCTATAATGATTTTCTTTTGCTCTCTGCTTGATTTTATGTAAAATTTGTACTAAGGTCAAACATTGAAAGGGAATTTTGCAAATATCTGAGCCTCTCTAAAGGGAAGAATAGGTGACACAGTGGGGTTGGCAGCACTTTTCCTGTTACTTGGGAGTGAACCCTCAGGGAAATAAAGTGCAAAGGCTTAGCCACAGGTGTAGCCATAGAATCCCTTTCAACCTGGAGACTGTCCTTTCCAATTTCCAGCATAGAAGGTTTTGCATCTGGTTTTCCTAAGAAGGCCGCTTCCTTTACACACATTCCTGCATACTGTGCTTCACCCTCAAGGCCCAGTAGAAACCAGCAGTAGGACCTTCCTCATTTTTCAGCAAGTAGGACTCCTTATTTGAAGGACCGGTACCTGGCTCTTAATTGAAGTCTTGAACAGTTTCAAAGATGGGAAAATTCTTCATTATTTTGCTTTGAGATTCTTCTAAGCCCCAGCTGAGAAATTATGAAGGAGACTGTAGACACATCGAAATCTATTACCAGAAAAGTTGCCTTAACAGGAAACCATAATCTATAGTGTATTTTTTTAAGGTGGGAAGGACACATGGGTATGGTGTATTTTAAAAGGATTTAAAAGCACTAAAGTATAGGCACACCTCATTTTACTGCATTTTGCTTTATTGTGCTTCACAGATATTGCATTTTTTACAAATTGAAGATTTGTGGCAACTGTGTTAAGTGTGTAGACACCATTTTTCTAACAGCATGTGCTCACTTCGCATCTCTGTGTCACACTATGGTAATTGTCACCAGATTTCAAACTTTTGCATTATTATTTTATCTGTGATCAGTGATCTTTGACATTACTATTGTAATCGTTTTGGGGCACCCTCAAACCATGCCCATGTAAAACAGCAAACTTAATAAATGTTTTGCGTTCTGACTGCTCCACTGACCAGTTGTTCCTCCATCTCTCTGCCTTTTCTCAGGCCTCCCGATTCCATGAGCCAATAAAATAATATTGAAATTGGGCCAATTAATACCCCTACAATGACCTCTGAGTGTTCAAGTGTAAGAAAGAGGTTCGTCTCTCACTTTAAATCAAAAGCTAGAAATGATTAAGCTTAGTGAGAAAAGCATGTCAAAAGCTGAGACAGGCTGAAAGCTAGTCCTCTTGCAGCAGTTAGCTGAGTTGTTAATGTAAAGGAAAAGTTCTTGAAGGGAATTAAAAGTGCCACTCCAGTGAGCACAGAAGAAAGTAAAACAGCCTTGCTGCTTGCTGAGATGGAGAAAGTTTTAGTTGTCTGGATGGAAGATAAAACCAACCACAACATTTCTCAAACTGTTGGCCTCAAGCAGTCCTCCTGCCTCGGCCTCCCAAAGTGCTGGGATTACTGATGTGAGCCACCGCACCTGGCCACCCACCACATTCCTTTAAGCCAAAGCCTAATCCAGAGCAAGGCCTTACCTCTGTTCAATTCTATGAAGCTGAGAGAGGTGAGGAAGCTGCAGAAGAAAAGTTTGAAGCTAACAGAGGTTGGTTCATGAGGTTTAAGGAAAGAAGCTATTAGCATAATATAAAAGGGCAAGATGAAGCAGCAAGTGCTGATGGAGAAGCTCCAGCAAGTTATCTAGAAGATCTAGCCAAGATCATTGATGAAGGTGGCTATGCTAAACAACAGATATTCGATGTAGACGAAACAGCCTTCTATTGGAAGAAGATGCCATCTAGGACTTTCATAGCTAGAGAGGAGGAGTCAATGTCCGGCTTCAAAGCTTCAGTTGAAGGACAGGCTGATACACAATGGCAATTAAATCTCAACATTAGTTTTGAAGGGGATGCTCACACTATAGCACAGACCAATTTTCTTTGTCTAAATACAATAGTTTTCCTTCCAGGCAGCCTCAGTTCACGTTCATGAGCCACATTCTTGTGCTTCTCCATTTACATAGCTCTAATAGTAGAGGAGAGATGCTCTATGCATCCCTCTTACCCAGTCTCTAGATATGGAGCCACAACCTTGCCTGCTACCAGCTGAAAATTCTCCTGAAGCTAGGCTTTTATCTTCGAATTATAAGATAGTGTTGGCCGGGCGCGATGGCTCACGCCTGTAATCCCAGCACTTTGGGAGGCCAAGGTGGGCGGTTCACCTGAGGTCAGGAGTTCAAGACCAGCCTGGCCAATATAGCAAAACCTGGTCTCTACCGAAAATACAAAAATTAGCCGGGCGTGATGGCGTGTGCCTATAGTCCCAGCTACTCAGGAGGCTGAGCCAGGAGAATTGGTTGAACCCAGGAGGCCGAGGTTGCAGTGAGCTGAGATCATGCCACTGCACTCCAGCCTGGGTGACAGAGTGAGACTCCGTCTCAAAAAAAAGTGTGTATATACACACACACACACACACACGTATAGTGTTGATATGTGCATATATGTATACTTTGTTTTAATATGTAAGCTATTTGTCTGCCAAATTACTTTTTTCATAAAATTTTAAGCAAAACAGCTCTTCCTGGTCCACCATTACATACCCCCCAGAAACACTACAATAACATAACATTGATAGAGGTTACAATTTTTTTTCTAAACTTTTAGATACGGGGGCACATGTGCAGGTTTATTACATGGGCATCTTGCACTCAGGTAGTGAGCATAGCACCCAACAGGTAGTTTTTCAACCCATGCCCTGTCTCTCCCTCCCCCTCTAGTAGTTCACAGTATCTATTGTTCCCATGTTTATGCCTATGGGTGCTCAAAGTTTCACTCCCACTTAAAAGTGAGAACATGTGGTATTTGGTTTTCTGTCCCTGCACTAATTTGCTTAAGATAATGGCCTCCAGCTCCATCCATGTTACTACAAAGGACATGACTTCATTCTTTTATTCCATGGTGTATGTGTACCACATTTGCTCTATCCAATCTGCTTGTAGATGGGCACCAAGGTTGATTCCATGTCTTTGCTCTTGTGAATAGTGTGGCAGTGAACATAGGAGTGCAGGTATCTTTTTGGTATAATGATCTATTTTCCTTTGGATATATATACCCATAATGGGATTGCTGGGTCAAATGGTAGCTCTGTTTTAAGTTCTTTGAGAACTCTCCAAACTGCCTTCCACAACGGCTGAACTAGTTTATAACAACAGTGTATAAGCATTCCCTTTTCTCTGCAGCCTCGCCAGCATCTAGTTTTCGCCTTTTTTTTTTCTAAGAGATAAGGTCTCACTGTGTTCCCCAGGCTAGTCTCAAACTCCTGGACTCAAGCAATCCTCCTCCGACCTCGGCCTCCCAAAGTGCTGGGATTATAGGTGTGAGCTGCTGTACCTGACCTGACTTTTTAATAATAGCCATTCTGACTGGTGTGAGATTATATCTGATTGTGGTTTTTGATTTGCATTTCTCAGATGAGAGTGATGATGAGCATTTTTTCATGTGTTTGTTGGTTGCTTGTATGTCTTGTTTTGAGAAGTGTCTATTCATGTCCTTTGCCCATTTTTTAGTGTTTTTTTTTTTAATTTTTTGCTTGTTAAGTTTCTGATTATAGATTCTGGATATTAGATTATTGTCAGATGCATAGTTTGAGAATATTTTCTCTCATTCTTTAGGTTGCCTGTTTACTCTCTTGATAATGTCTTTTTATTGCTTTATCTCCATTTTGCAGATAAGAAACAGGTTTTAGAAGTTTCAGATATTTGTTCAAAGTCATACCATGAAGTACAAAGCTGTTTTTTAACCCATGCCTTTCTTAAGTTCCAAATCCATAATGCAGAAACCATGCTGGGCATTAAGGAATCCTACCTTCAAAAGAAATGAGAAGGCTGGAGATAGTGGCTCATACCTGTAATCACATCTGTAAGCACTTTAGGAGGGTAAGGCAGGAAGATAGCTTGAGCCTAGGAGTTTGAGATCAGCCTGGGCAACATAGCAAGACCCCGTCTCTACAAAATAATTTTAACATTAGCCAGGTGTGGTGATACACACCTGTAGTCCCGGCTACTCAGGGGGCTGAGGTGGGAGGATCATTTGAGCCTGGGACATCGAAGCTACAGTGAGCCATGATTGCACCACTGCACTCAAGCCTGGGAGAGACCCTGTCTCAAAAAAAAAAAAAAAAAAAAGAGAAAGAAAGAAAGAGGCCTGACGCAGTGGCTCACGCCTGTAATCCCAACACTTTGGGAGGCCGAAGGGGGGGGGGGGGGGGCGGTGGATCACAAGGTCAGGAGTTCAAGACCAGCCTGGCCAATACGGTGAAACCCCATCTGTACTAAAAATACAAAAATTAGCTGGGCGTGGTGGTGGGCATCTGTAATCCCAGCTACTCAGGAGACTGAGGCAGGAGAATGGCGTGAACCCGGGAGGCGGAGCTTGCAGTGAGCCGAGATCACACCACTGCACTCCAGCCTGGGTGACAGAGAAAGACTCCGAAAAAAAAAAAAAAGAGAGAGAAAGAGAAAAAGAAATGAGGAGAGTTTAAAAGCATTCCACAAAGTCAGTGGTTAATGTTAATTTGTGTATATGTAATTTGTGTATATGTTAATTTGTGTAGTGTGCTTTGTGATAATTTAGAAGCAATTAATTCTGGATAGACATGTGTATTGTATGTAATGACAGACTGTAATGTAAAATACTGATTGTAATGTTTTATTTTGGCCAAAAAAAAGGTGTGGGGTGGGGAGTAATTTTCCTCAAAATCATTATCTGGCAGGGTGGGAGGCTGTTTTTCTTTTGTATACAGAGAAACAGAGTCCCAGGTAGGAATATTTGTGTATTCATGGCAGTTTGGCAGACCCTTGGAATATAACCTTCTTCATGGTCCATGTTCTAGTCCTGCCTTGAGAACCCTCTTTTGAGTAAAGAAAATCTTCAAAAACCCATCTCTGGGTTTCATCCTGAGGATCCAGGACCGGTGTTCTCTTTCTTAAGAGGAAAAAAAATCACAATGGTAGAAAATTCTTTTCAAATCCTACTGTAGTCTCGACTGATCTCTCTTCTCATTGCTCTTCATTGGCCTCTTCAACCCTTCTGACTGTATATTAGAAATAATTATTATCAGCATTAAAACAACTTTGTCTATTTTAATTATTTTCTTTATGTTAACTATTTTCTTTTTAGAGTTGCTTATCTGTTTAGCAGGCCACTGCATTAGCCTTGAGCTAGTATTGTAAGATGCAAAATTATGTTGCCGGCATCAGTTGGGAATTTCATGGAATTTGCTTCTATTTGACTATATTTCCAGATGGAACCATGTGCCAAAGTGTTTGTTTTGGGCCTCCATGAAGTCATTACTTTGCAGTGATCTGTAGCTAGACTGCTCTCTCTTGGGACTAACCTGTGTGACTAATTTGAGTAGGAGGGTGATAAACTTTGTTACCACTTAAAAAGGGGCTAAAAATACTTCTTTTTTTAAAAACCCCTCTCCATATTATCTAGCAACACTCTTTGAGGGATAATGGAAAGGAGGTGATAAAGATTAGAGCTGATTGGGAAGGTTCTGAATGCCCAAGTTTCATTTAGGAAGCTTCACACCTCTGAGCCCCAGGGAAGAGTTTGGACCCCAGGCTTTTACAGGTTTGTAGTAAAATCTGAGCTGCCCAGAACACTCTGTGGCTAATGGCTTTTGCAGAAGTGATTCTACAACTAAAGATGCCAATCAACTAAGCTTGTATTGGTTCATCGTCCAGATCTAAAAATGATTGTTGAGTTATTGTGCTAAATATTTCTAAGAAATGCTTCTTTTTAAGTTGCAGTCTTATGATCAAAACACAGTAAATGAAGGGCTTCCCTGAAAGGTGGAGCCAGTAGACTTGATTTGGAGATGAAGCATATACCGAACTCGAAGACTGGAGAGGTATTTTTGCCTTAACCCTGTCTCTGATTCACTGAGGGACCTTGGATAAGTCACAGTCTTCCTGTCTCATGTTTCTTTTACTTAAAAATGAAAGCATGGATTAGGCTAGCTCTTCGTCAAACCTCCCTTCTCAATTCATCTTCCTAATCACAGAACTCTTTTTCTAATAAAATTTTATGCAGGACCCCAATCTGTAAAACAGATACAAGAAGATATGCTTTGGTTAATGGAGGGCACAGGGAGAATCTCTCTCTGGCTTCAGTTCTGGCCCCTGAGGCTCTTTCCTGTCTAGTTGAGCTTTCTTTAAGAGCTCTTCCAGCTGTGGCATTCCATCCATTATTCTAATTAATGTGAATTGAGTATTACTAATATCAGGTTTGGGTTTTTTTTTTTTTTTCACTTAGTACCCACATCATAGAGCAAAAAAAAGTGGTTTTAAATTGCAGAATGATTTAAGCTAGTAGAGGGTGTCATTCATTGATATTAAAGATTAGTACTGGTCTAAACATAGCACTATTAGAAGTTACAGAAATTCACAATAGAAACCCTCTTCCTCTGTCCCAGAATGCATGGAGCAAGAATGCAGAATGGGGAAGTAAATGATAAACCTGCAACCATTAGTGCTCACTTTCTAAGCTTCCCACTGAGTACTGGGATACAGCTCTCTCTTCCTTCCTCTCCTTCCTCAAATCCTACATTCCTACACCATTGCTGAGCAGGTTGCAATTTTGGCCTAGAGTGATTACTCCTGATTACTCCTGTCCCTCTCTCTGACTGGAGCCAGGTCTGAAGTACTCTGTTTTCCACCTGTCATCTCAGCCAAGACCTTGCAGATTCAATACTAAACTGTTGTATAGGATTAAATTCTGAGCCTTCTAGGAAAAGTTTCAGAATGTGTTTCTTTGCTGTTGTTAATTGCAAAATCAACAGACCTCCCTCCCAGGGAGAGGAGTTTCCTTCTCCTTTAGTGGGCTTCCCTCTAGCAATTCAGGAGCTGCTAGAAGCAGATTAACACCTACAGTTCCAGACCAGCTTAGAGCTCACTTCATTTCCCACTGTGCAGCATTTCACCAACCCATGGACCTATGGCTAGTCATTCCTGCCTGTCCTGCGCCAGGGCCTTTCCCAGCCAGCAGTCTTCCCACTGACTGTTAGAACTATACTCTCTAGCTCAGGCTTTCTCCAAAAAAATAAAAAATCATAGTGCTGCTTCGCATTTTCTCTCAACTTCGCATTTTCTCGCAAAGCGCTAGGCTTTGTCCTAAGCACTTTATTTATTTATTTATTTATTTATTTATTTATTTATTTATTGAGACAGAGTCTCACTCTGTCACCCAGGGAGGAGTGCAGTGGCATGATTTCGGCTCACTGCAACTTCCACCTCCCGGGTTCAATTCTCCTGCTTCAGCCTCCCAAGTAGCTGGGACTATAGGCGCACGCCACCACTCCTGGCTAATTTTTGTATTTTAGTAGAGACAGGGGTTTCACCACATTGGCCAGGCTGGTCTCAAACTCCTGACCTAAGATGATCCGCCCACTTCGGTCTTCCAAAGTGCTGGGATTATAGGCGTGAACCACCACACCTGGCTGTCTGCCCCCCGCCCCCCGCCTGTCCTAAGCACTTTAAATGTGTCAACTCATTTGGTCTCTTTGAAAAGAGTGGCCAGGTGAAGGCTGAAGGACCGGATAAGTGCAGTTTCCAGAATACTTCTTAGCTAGTTATAGCCTAAGACTTGCAGACAGGCAGCCTGGGAAGATCTCAAACAAGTAACCTTCAATGAAAACATACAGTTTTGAGAATTGAGATATTTGACAAATGATTGAGCCACTCGAGTTGCTTATGTATGAATGTGCTTGTTTAGCAGGTAGAGTTATTATTCTCTTATGTTCAAATTTATTAACAAGGGTTTAATTTCATTCCAAACAGATTGTGTCAAGGTGACTATGTAGTACAGAAGTACAGTGAAATATGAGATTCCTGAGCCTTTAGTAGATGCTGAGCTGGAGACCCCCGTTAGTGCTACCTCTTTCTAAACAGCTCCAGCCATGAAGCTTTTGACCTTTTCACCTTTAAACTTTGTTTGAACTTGGAAAGAAGACTTTTGAATTGTTAAAAAAAAAAAAAAAAAAAAAAGTAGAAGGAGGAGAAAGAAAGACAAGGGAAAAAAAAAGGTTAGGGAGGCTACAAAAGAGATGTGGAGACTGGGGGAAAAGGACTGATTATATGTTAGCTTAACAGTAATACCAGGAAAATAATCCTCCTCTTGTCTAGGAGTTTCTGCTACTGGGAGCCACAGGGTAATCAGCTCACATGACATACCCAGAGGCGAATGCTAGCCTGTGCTGTTTTTGAACATATTCAAACAAAGGCTGATTATCCAAACAAGAATTTGGACTGCAGCAGTCGGACCAGTTAAATTATAGTTAGTAAAACTTGGTGCCTTGTGAGCTTGGAATGTTACAATTGCAGCTGGATCTTCGTTTGTCAGGCAGCCTTACTGCACAATAAAACCAGAGATTTTTATCTCCCCAGGACTCAGTTTAACTCCTTGGGTGCAAACAGAAAAGTGCCAGCTATCATACCTCAGAATCCTGGCAACATCTGTCCCCACTCCTGTCAGAGTTCATGAGGCAGTGGCATTTTCGTGGTGTTCTGTAGGAAAGTGGGAGGACAGGGGCAAGTTGCTCTTCTTCTTAGATCTTATGTTGGAGATAATAATTTTTATTTATTCATTACTTTAACAACATTTTTTTTTTTGAGATGGAGTCTCGCTCTGTCGCCCAGGCTGGAGTGCAGCGGTGTGATCTCAGCTCACTGCAACCTCCGCCTCCCAGGTTCAACCGATTCTTCTGCCTTAGCCTCCTGAATAGCTGGGACTACAGGCACCCGCCACCATGCCTGGCTAATTTTTTTGTATTTTTAGTAGAGACGGGGTTTCACTGTGTTAGTCAGGATGGTCTTGATCTCCTGACCTCGTGATCCACCTGCCTCCGCCTCCCAAAGTGCTGGGATTACAGGCGTGAGCCACCGCACCCGGCCACTTTAACAACATTTATTAAGTGTTACTATGGACAAAGCCCTGTGTTAGTACTCTACTTATATACAAATGGCTATAAAAAGATGGTATAAAGTAGTCAATTGTAAATAGGTTTCAAAATGTTGTGAGTAAGTGGAGGGATGATGGAGAAGGTAAAAAAAAAAAAAAAGGCTTTTTGGAGAAGGTATGATTTGAGCTGACTTTGTGGGAAAGTAGGATTGAATCTTTAAATGTGGCTCTCAAAGTGATTTTATGCAGCAGGAACAGCACAAAGGAAAAATTGGAGGCAGGAAAGTTGGATCCTGGATGTGAAGGAAGGTAATAAAAGAGAAGACTGAAAAAGTAGAATAGCCTCTGCATAGCGGACTTAGGATGCCAGGCCTGAGAGTGGACTTCCTTTGGTAAAGCAAGAGGAAGCCATTAAAAAGTTATCTTTTTTACATAGCTGTCAAATAATAATAAGTTAACATGTATTGAAAGGTTACCATACTGAGAGGTGGAGCCAGCTGGACTTCCTGGGTAGAGTGGGGACTTGGAGAACTTTTCTGTCTTACAAGAGGATTGTAAAACACACCAATCAGCACTCTGTAGCTAGAATTGTAAAACGCACCAATCAGCGCTCTGTAGCTAGCAAGGGGATTGTAACATATACCAATCAGCACTCTGTAGCTAGCAAGAAGATTGTAAAATGCACCAATCAGCGCTCTGTAAAACACACCAATCAGCACTCTGTAAAATGCCCCAGTCAGTGCTCTGTAGAATGCACCAATCAGCGCTCTGTAAAATGCACCAATCAGGATCCTAAAAGTAGCCGATCGCAAGGAGGATTGAAAAAAGGGCATTCTGATAGGACAGAAGTGGAACATGGGCGGGGACAAATAAGGGAATAAAAGCTGGCCACCCCGGCCAGCAGCGGCAACCCACTCAGGCCCCCTACCAGGCTGTGGAAGCTGTGTTCTTTCACTCTTCACAAGAAATCTTGTGGCTGCTCACTCTTTGGGTCCTTGCTACCTTTAAGAGCTGTAACACTCACCTCGAAGGTCCGCAGCTTCATTCTTGAGGTCAGCAAGACCCTGAACCCACTGGCAGGAACCAACCCTGGACACAGTACATGGGACACTGAATACTCAAAATAATTCTGGAAGAAAATAGAGACTCAGAGAAACGAAGTAACTTTCCCAAGACTGCTCAGCCCATAAGCAGCAGAGTCACGATTGAAATCTAGACTGACCACAGACCCCCAGCTCTTAACTGCTTTTTGTATTACTCTCTATTCCTTTTAAATTGGCTGACTTTATGATCATAATGCAAAATAGATTAGCCATATTTTTATATGGAGGCAGGAAGCTTGACTCTAATGGATCACCCATATTCCTGAATTGGATGATTATGGTAAAGAGAATTGCTTTACAGGGATGATTTTTATATTGGAGAAGATACAGTTATGATCACCACCCTGAGTTGGTTTAAATATATGGGTTATAACTTTGTATGAACAAGAGTTTTGTTTTTGTTTTTGTTTTGTGAGACACAGTTTCACTTTTGTCGCCCAGGCTGGAACAGTGGCACAATCTTGGCTCACTGCAAACTCGACCTCCTGGGTTCAAGCGATTCTCCTACCTCAGCCTCCTGAGTAGCTGGGATTACAGGCACACGCCACCACACCTGGCAGTTTTTCGTTTTTTTTGTTTTTTTTTTTTTTTGAGACGGAGTTTCGCTCTTGTTGCTCAGACTGGAGTGCAGTGGCGTGATCTTGGCTCACTGCAACCTCCGCCTTCCAGTTTCAAGCGATTCTCCTGCCTCAGCCTCCTGAGTAGCTGGGATTACAGTCGCCTGTCACCACACCTGGCTAATTTTTGTATTTTTAGTAGAGATGGGGTTTCACCACATTGGCCAGGCTGGTCTCGAACTCCTGACCTCGTGATCCACCCGCCTCAGCCTCCCAAAGTGCTGGGATTACAGTTGTGAGCCACCGCACCTAGGCACAAGAGTATTTCTGCTTGACCAATTCCATCATAACGAGATAATCTGCCCTCATAGCTATTTCTGACAGTGATTTATGGTAATGCAGAGCTGGCTTTGGCAGGTCTTATGTCTTTATGGCCTTGCTTTTTCTGAGCGACACATTTGCTACCATGGGTGTACGGCTCTCCATTTCCCAGTTTCCACGAGGTGTCTTCACCGTATTCTTATCCTCTGCTGACCCTGCCACTGTCTTGTTTTCTTTCCTGTCCTCTTTGATATACTCTGTTATTGTAAGCCAGGCTTGTGGCTTCTGGGAGGGGTGATTGGCAGGGTCAGTCAGACATAAGCACTGAAACGTGTGTCCCAGAGGTGGAAGCCAGATTTCCTCTCAGGGCCCTGAGGCTAACCTCCTGTGATGGCTTCATGGCTAGAAATAGCAAAAGTCGAAATGGATATTGCAGATAGTCCAGACAAGCAAACAGAAGTCCAAATGCTTGGGTACCTAAGATTTTTTTAATTTGTTCGTGTATATTTTTAGCAATAGAAGCAATATAGCATACCTTTGAGCCAGTTTTTCCTAGGTGTGCCAGGTGGGTTGGCGTTCACAGTTCTCAGGAGACAATCAGGTACTGATTTAGTGAGCTCATTTTTGAAATGCAAAAGCAAAAAGGAATAAAATAGCAGGTTACCGTAGTATAGATAGTAGGAGTTGATTGGCACCAACATCTTTATTTAGTTTGGGTTAGAACAGATTCTCTGCACATCAGATTTGAAGAGGAGATCTTAGTTTTTATAGCAGTACCATCAAAGATAGTTATATATCCAAGAGGAAAGCCTGAGTTTGAAATAATGATTAGCTCTACAGATTTTCAGCTTTTTGTTTTGGGGTTTTTTGTTTTGTTTTTAATTCAATTTGCAAAGCCTCTAGCAGATAGTTCTGAAACCTTTGTGAACGCTTTCTGTAACTTATGAAGGTTTTGGAAATTTGGTCTAGTGATGAGTAATTCTTTCTGACGTTAATCATTTGCATTTTATCAGTGGCTCCAAGATTAATATAAAAAGAGAACTTCATTTACTCTGAGTGATCATGTTTCAATGTGTTAATGTTTTAGGAGTAGCAGAGGATAACATGCAACTGTTAAGATCTAGATCATGCTAAAAGTATTAAAGTTGGCTTTCAGAGATTAGTTTTTTCCTACTTAAAATTAAGAACTTAAAGATTTTAATCAAGATAATCCTAAAATGTCTTAAGGTGCAACTTATTCCGGAGGTGATACCAGTTGGAATAGTAAAGACCAAAGGAGAAATTGTGAGTTAATGTTTACTTTTTTATTACTATTTTAATCAAATGGCTTTACAACTTGACCTTTTAAATGTGAATATATTTTTTTAAAAGAACACTCAGGTATGTGAAGCCATAACTGTTGTATTGGAAGTTCTCAGCCCTAAAAGTTCTGCACTTGAATGTTAAATATATGTGTGATAAAAATATTTTCATTGGGGTTTTCTGTGTGGGCATTTACATTCTCCTGGTGACAGGTGTTTTGGTGAAGAGAAAAGCATCTTGTAGATGTTTGGGATCTGTAACCATGCTGTCTCAACAGCAGCAGCAGCAGCAGCAGCAGCAGGAGCTACCATTTATTGAATGCCTGCTCTTATCATAGGCACTCCTCTAGGCACTCTACAGACATAATTTCTTCTCCTTACAACCATCCTGGTGGGTAGAATAGTATTTTTATTTCACAGATTCAAAAACAGCCTAAGAGAAGATAAGTGGTAGGGACAGGCTTTGAACTCAGGTTTCTCTGATTCCAAAGTCCATATTCTTTTCACTATACCATGATATTAAAAAGGAACAAGTAGGGCCAAGCACAGTGGGTCACGCCTGTAACCCCAGCACTTTGGGAGGTTAAGGCGGGTGGATCACTTGAGGCCAGGAGTTCGAGACCAGCCCGGCCAACATGGTGAAACCCCATCTCTACTAAAAATACAAAAAAAAAAATAGCCTGTAATCCCAGCTACTC
Organism: Pongo pygmaeus; assembly: GCF_028885625.2. Lineage (NCBI taxonomy): Eukaryota > Metazoa > Chordata > Mammalia > Primates > Hominidae > Pongo > Pongo pygmaeus. Next base: position 57,693,491 of record NC_072392.2, read on the forward strand.
TGGAGGCTGAGGCAGGAGAATCACTTGAACTCAGGAAGCAGAGGTTGCAGTGAGCTGAGATTGTGCCACTGCACTCCAGCCTAGACAACAGAGACTCTATCTCAATAAATAAATAATAAAAATGAACAAGTGTAGCTGACATTTATCTGAGACTTATCAGCCTTAGCACACATACACTAAAAAGTTTAAAACAGATTTTATGTTATTCACTAGAACAGATTCATTTACCTATATCATTGAGCCCTATAACTAAAGGGTCCATTTCTTTTAAATTGATCTCAGACACACAGAAGTATATCTTAACTAAAACTTTCTTCCCAAAAAGAAGCATTTTTAAAAGGTACCAAGGGCTGTTATTCTTAGAATGATTTGATGAAATCAAAAACAAAAATAGTTTAGGCTTTTGATTAGATTTCAATATGCCACTCTTACTAGGGAGCTTTCTCTTGTTTGGGCATGACAGGATTTTTGCCATGAGAAACCTTCTAGAGCTTCCGCCCCCTCAGTTCTCACTCTCCATCACTTACCCTTCAAAAGACTCTGAATAGCAATTACAATACAGTTAGGCTTTCTTTGCGGGACCCTCATATAGTGGGCACACTGAATATGTGGATTTAATATTAGAGGCTTGACTATTTGAATGTGATTGCAAAAGTCAGTGAGGTCTCTGTTATTACTACGAATTTGTAGGTTGGTATTTAGCTTAGCAAGTGGTGAAGCTAGTGAGTGAGCCTGTTTACCACCAAGTACCCACGTCTCCCTTTGGCTCTGTTGTTCTCTGCTTGTTTCATCTTGTGACTTAAAACACACACACCTTAGCCAACTGTTTATGCTAATGATGAAAGAGAAGTCAAAGTAAATAAGCTTAATAAAATAATAGTTTGAGCCTGCGCAGTGGCTCCTGCCTGTAATCCCAGCACTTTGGGAGGCCGAGGCGGGCGGATCATGAGGTCAGGAGATCAAGACCATGCTCGCTAACACGGTGAAACCCCATCTCTACTAAAAAAAAAAAAATTACAAAAAAAATTAGCCAGGTGTGGTGGTGGGTGCCTGTAGTCCCACCTACTTGGGAGGCTGAGGCAGGAAAATGGCGTGAACCCAGGAGCCAGAGCTTGCAGTGAGCCGAGATCGTGCCAATGCACTCCAGCCTGGGCGACAGAGGGAGACTCCATCTCAAAAAATAATAAGAATAATAATAGTTTGGAGGTAAAACCAGTCTAAAAAATGTACTTACCTATTTTTTCTCTACTAACAGCATTTAACATGTAAAATAAAATTTTGTTGAATAAATGTTAAATGTTTCTGAGAAATCTGAGAGCTTTCATAATAGTATAATATTCAGGTTTTTTCGTGTTTGTTTGTTGTTTACTAAAGAGGAATCATTTCTCAGTGTTAAGTATATCTGGGACCAGAAATGGCTCTTGTTATCCAAGGTAAAGAATCCAAATATTGGCCAGGTGTGGTGGCTCACACCTGTAATTCCAGCACTTTGGGAGGCCGAGGCGGGCGGATCACCTGAGGTTGGGAATTCGAAACCAGCCTGACCAACATGGAGAAACCCCGTCTCTACTAAAAATACAAAATTCACTGGGCGTGGTGGCACATGCCAGTAATCCCAGCTACTTAGGAGGCTGAGGCAAGAGAATTGCTTGAACCTGGAAGGCAGAGGTTGCAGTGAGCCAGGATCGCACCATTGCACTCCATCCTGGGCAACAAATGTGAAACTCTGTCTCAAAAAAAAAAAAAAAAAAAAAAATCCAAACATCAGGAAGAGAGTATAAATATCAGGGTCTGACCTAAAGGAGACCTTGAGATGTGTGCTGGTTAGCCCTTTGACAAATCTCACAGTACCTTAAAACACATATTTATAGCGATGTTTGAGTAACTTGGAAGTCTATCTTAGACCAAATACATGTTTGGTTAATGTTGCTAGGCATAAAGTGTAGCCCTCCTCCCTTCATATGAGATCCTTTAGACGTGACAAGACCCGCCTGTGATGCCTAGACCCTTCTTCCATTTAGAAGGACATCACTGAATGCAAATTTGCAAAAAGCTATGGCAGAACCTATGGTTAAAATCTCATAAGATGCAAAGAGTCTGGAATTTAAGAAGCTAAGGGAAAATATATGTCCAGAGCCTATCTTCTACCAGTCAGCCTTGTTTTTGCTTAGATAAGTTTATTCTTTTTCTGAGCCAATGTTGAATTGAAGTAATAGTGATCACAGCTTATCACAGTTCTCTAAAGATTATTGCCTCCTTCACTGCCTTCATGAATTAACACCAATTTCTTCCAAACAGAATTCTTTAAAAAAAAAAAAAAAAAAAAAAACTTTATTGAGCTATGATTGACATACAAAAAGCTATACACTTTTTTTTTTTTTTTTTTTGAGACGGAGTCTTGCACTGTCACCATGTCACCAGGTTGGAGTGCAATGGTGCCATCTTGGCTCACTGCAACCTCTGCCTCTTGGGTTCAAGCAGTTCTCCTGCCTCAGCCTCCCAAGTAGCTGGGACTACAGGCATGCACCACCACACCCATCTAATTTTTGTATTTTTAGTAGAAATGGGGTTTCACCATGTTGGCCAAGATGGCCTCCATCTCCTGACCTCGTGATCCGCCCGCCACAGCCTCCCAAAGTGCTGGGATTACAGGCATGAGCCACTGCGCCCTACTGCTATACACATTTAATGTCTACACTGTGATGAGTTTGGAGATACATATATACCTATCCATCACCTCCAAAAGTTTCCTGCTGCTCTGGCAGAATCTCTTTCTTATTTAAAGCTGAGTAATATTCCATTGTGTCTATATACTATATTTTCTTTATCCATTCATTCATGCATGGACATTTAGTTTGCTTCCACATCTTGACTATTGTGCATAATGCTACAGTGAACATTCCATACAGTGAAGTGGAGATACCTCTTCGAGATCCAGATTTCAGTTCCTTTTGATATATACCCAGCAGTGGGACTGCTGGGTCATATGGTAGTTTTATTTTTAATTTTTTGAGGAATGTCATAAGTGTGTCTCAAGAAAATATAAAGACAGTATAAGAAGACTTAGAATTGAGTACAGTTTGATTGAATCTAGGGTAATCACCATTATCCTGATTTTCAGGACTTTCATTCACTTACATTCCTTCATGTAGCACAGTTCCCTGCCAGAAACATCCATCATGGAGGAAGTGAGTACTAGAGACTTCAGGGAAAATAGTAACTTCTAACTATTTTATGTAGTTGAGGGATGAGTGTTTTGGTTCTTTCCTAAAGAGACGGAATCTGCTCTGTCAACCAGGCTGGAGTGCGCTGGTATGACCATAGGCCTCTGCAGCCTCAAACTCCTAGGCTCAAGCAGTCCTCCCACCTGGGCCTCCCGAGTAGCTGGGAATATCAGTGTGCACTACCACAACCTGCTAATTTTTTAAGTTTTTTTATTTTTTATTTTTTAAGAGATAGAGTCTTGCTATGTTGCCCCAGCTGGTCCTGAACCCCTGGCCTCAAGTGATTCTCCCTGTCTCAGCCTCCCAAAGGGATGAGTTTTAACATGCTAATTACTTTAAGTTTTAAAAGAATAATATGTCAAATTAAAGCATTTTTAAACCTCTTTTTTTTAACTCAAGTAATACATACTTATTATTTAAAAAGCTTAGGAAAAAACAGAAGAAGAAAGAAGAAAACTAAAATCACTTGTAATTTCCTTACCTAGAGTTAACAACTATTAACATTATGGTATTTATTAAGATTCTTCTATGCATTTGTATACACACATATATACGCTCTTTTTTGTAAAATGAAATCACACTGAGCTTATTTACCATTAAGTAATGAGTCTTACCTGTCCAGTAATTAATGTGTTTTCCTTTGCTTTTTTACTTAGCACTATATTGTGAATATCATGCACAAAGACAGTTTGGAAACAGGGTGACTAGAAGTCGACAAAAATATGTGTTACAAAAGAATAACAGTAGGTAAAATTCAGAGTATTATTTTAATTTACTGTTAAAATTACCCAAATCTCACATACTTTATTCAGTCTATATTTTTAAAAATTGGATATATAGGCCGGGCGCGGTGGCTCACGCCTGTAATCCCAGCACTTTGGGAGGCCAAAGCGAGCGGATCACGAGGTCAGAAGATCGAGACCATCCTGGCTAACATGGTGAAACCTCGTCTCTACTAAAAATACAAAAAATTAGCAGGGCTTGGTGGTGGGCGCCTGTAGTCCCAGTTACTCGGGAGACTGAGGCAGGAGAATGGCGTGAACCCAGGAGGCAGAGCTTGCAGTGAGCCGAGATCGCGCCACTGCACCCCAGCCTGAGTGACAGAGCGAGACTCCATCTCAAAAAAAAAAAAAAAAATTGGATATATAGGGAAGGAGCAATTTTTTAAAGATTTAACTGCAATTGCATAGTATTTTGTGATTTCATTATTCATCTTTCTAAATGTGGTGTAATAGACTTTAATTTTAGTAAGTGTATCAGTCCATTCTCACGCTGCTATAAGGACATAGCCGAGACTGGGTAATTTATAAAGGAAAGAGGTTTAATGGACTCACTGTTCTACATGGCTGGGGAGGCCTCAGGAAACTTACAATCGTGGCGGAAGGGGAAGCAAACAGGTCCTTCTTCACATGGTTGCAGAGAGAAGAATGAGTGCCCAGTGAAGGGGGAAGCCCCTTAGAAAACCATCAGATCTCGTGAGAACCAACTCACTAAAACAAAAACAGGATGGGGAAACCGCCTCCATGATTCAATTATTTCCACCTGGTCCCTCCCAGGACACATGGGGATTATGGGAACTACAAGTCAAGATGAGATTTGGGTGGAGACACAGCCGAACGATATCAGTAAGTATTTATTTTTATTTATTTTTTAGAGACAAGGTCTTGTTATGTTGCCAAGGCTGGATTCAACTCCTGAGCTCAAGTGATCCTCTCACCTCAGCCCCCCGAGAAGCTGGTACTACAGGCATGTACTAGCACACTCAGCTTAATTTTAGGAAGTATTTAAGCAAATATTATTGATCTGTATAAAACTGTTCATTTTAAAAAGTGAAAAGTTGTTTCCAAACAATTCAATTAGTTTTCTCTTTGGTAGAAAAATTTGGTGTCAATTAGTTTTTCTCTTTGGTAGAAAAATTGTATATGTTCAAATCAAAGTTGTAGAAGTACCTCCCTGCCTAACATTCAAGTGGTTTCAGATGGTAGGCTTTAACATAACAAGATGAGATATTGGGCTCTCAGAAAAAGCAGTTCCTAAGGGAACACCTACATTTAGTACTTCTTTTTCATGTTAATGAAGTTCTGTCTCATTGAAAGAAAAAAAAAGAGATTGTTGAGTGGAGGTACCTACTGCCTAGTGCAAAGTCAGGAAGGCTGTGGAGCTGATGGGCAGCTCTTCAGAATCCAGGGGTCCATTATTGGTACACTCAGCGTGAGGCTGAAGCTGGAAGGTCACCTCCTCTAACGTGAATAAAACTGAAGCTGTGAGAGCTCAGGTGATCCACCCAGGGTTCCACAGTGATTGAGAGGGCTGAGACTTTAGAATTCTGCCTTCTAACACCCAGATTTGGCCTACCTCACACACTGACAGGAATTCTCTTCTATCCTGGGAGAGTCTTACAACTATCACGACCTCATAACTGATCTAAGATGGCTTTCTGGAGATGGGCAAGTCAGGAATAGCTTTTAAATAGGTTGCTATGGCCAGGAACAGTGGCTCACGCTTGTAATCCCAGCACTTTGGGAGGCCGAGGCAGGCAGATGGCTTGAGTCCAGGAGTTCAAGACCAACCTGGGCAACATGACGAAACCCCATCTCTACAAAAGATACAAAAATTAGCCAGTCATGGTGACATGTGCCTGTAGTCCCAGCTATTGAGGAGGCTGAGGCGAGAGGACCACAGAAGCAGAGGTTGCTAAGACTGGAGATGGCGCCACTGCACACCAGCCTGGGTAACAGAGCAAGACTGTCTCAGGAAAAAAAAAAAAAAAGAAAGATTTATGTTGTTTCCCCCAGTCCCCTAGGTCTCTCCTTTTACTTCCACAACCAACCAGAAGTCAACGTAGGAGCCTTGGTGTTAGGTGTAGGCTAGGGATGGCACCTGACACGGCATCATTGGAGCCTGTGTACTGGAATTAGACCAGTTGCTACAGGTTAGCTCTGTTGGTTGTCAAGAGAATTTCCTTTTCTTTATTAAAATGCAAGTCATGCTTTCGTTTTAATACAGTATCAACCATTCAGCCTTGACATGATTTAAAATGAATATGGGTAGTTTTGCCTTTGAGAGTGTGTGTGTGTGTGTGTGTGTGTGTGTATGTGTGTAATAACCTAATTGACAAGCAATCATGACGTTTTCCATGAGCCTGATGTTATCCCATCATTCGGAGACCCATTTTGTTTAATTTGTTTTTTCATACAGTTTCTGGTGGGAAAAATGCATTGCTTTAGTACCGAAATTAACTTGATTGAAATGTCTTAGACTTTATCATTTCCAGTGGCTCAAAAGGTTATTTCCCAAGTGTTTAATTTTTTAAGTACAGTGTATATTAATTTCACTGCTACTTTCTGACATTCATCATTCCATGAGAAATTATCACAAATGAATACATCAGACTTTTATTTACACTCCAATTCCTACTCAATGTAAAGTTATTTAACTTTGACGATAGCATGCAAATTTGATAAAGATGAGGTTTTTAAAAACCTGAACCATTTATTGATTTGCTAAATATAATTTTCACATTTTCCTTATAGTATTCTATAATACATCTTTCAGAAGGAAAACACTTGAAAACTAATATAATCTTCAGGAACTGTTCAATCAGAAATAATGAGTGGAGAGGTCACTTATCAAACATATATTGTTTAAAATACTTATGTTTAAGTATTTCTAGTCTTTGAGGTAAAAAGTTCTGCCACAAAAAGTATGGATTCATGGGGCTTCTGAATTCTGTACAACATGTCACGATTTCTGCTCTTGGGCTAAAGATAGAAAGTAAAATAAAATGTTCTTTGTCCATTTAGTTATCCTTGACTCCATGAAATTCTCCAAAGTAATTACTGGTGACCACAATACCACCTACCAGCAAGAGCAGCATTGACCATGTGCCAAGTCCCTTATTGCTGACCACAGCTGCTCTTGACTACAGCAGATGTTTCTTCTTTTGCCTTGGCAGTAAAATTTTATTAAGCAGTTTTGCAAGTAGAGAGCAGCATACTCTACCTGATGAGTGACTGGAGATCTTAGCCCTTTTGTGCAATCAGCTTAGATTTCTCCTATCTACCATCAGGCCCCCGCCTCTAGGTTCCTTGGATCTCACCAACCAGGCCTCAGGCCTTGTAAACTGCAGTCCTCTTGGGTTTGCTTCCCTACCCACCCATGTAATTTTCCCAAAGAAAATAATGTTAGAAGAGCAGCCGCACTTGTGGTTACAACTTGCGGCATTAAAAGGCTGTCACATTGGAACTTTGCTCCTACCAGTTGTGGGTTTACAAAAAGGAGTTGGGGTACTTTGTTGGGATGTTTTGTTAGGATGCTTTTCTGAATTTTTCCACATCTCTTTGGTTTGGATGTTGACTTGGAAATCTCTTTTGAATTAGCTTCTTTTGGAGAGCTTTCTGCTTTTCTGAGCACTTCCTGAATCCTTTCCCCTTCAAAACCACCAAGGGAACTTCTTCTGATCCTATCTCTTTTGTAGGTGGTACCCTATTTGAGTCCTTCTGAAGACTGGAGCACATAAAGGCCTGATTTTTTTTCTGAGTTGGATTGGATGGTTTAACATAATTTGTCTCTATGTTTTCTGTCCTGGGTAAAGGAATATATTTGTGAGTTGTGGCTGATACTACTTTAAAAAATTCCAAAAAGAAAATCTAAAGGACCATTCCTATGATTATTGCAACCCATTTCTCAGGTCTTTCAAAGAAAACAACTCGTAAAGATACTGGCAGTTGAAGGTCTAAGTCCCAGCCTGGCATGAATTCCCAGAGAGCCTTGGGGCTTGGGAGGAGGGGTAAAATACAAGATTAGAGTGCAAAGTCCATCTGGTGAGAATTTGTCTGGTTTGTGCTTCCTCAGCAGGGAGGAAGTAGCAGTGACCTCAGTCCTGAATGGTTATTTCAGAAGTGTATCATGGTGGGAATTTAGCCAGCTTTGTGGCGGATGACCAACCCTGATAGCCTGATTTTTAAGGCCCCTAACACAAATGATACCAGGACTTCTTTGAATATTCTATTTAGTCTGTACTAGGACACATAGGACAAGATGAGTGACTATTTTAGACCTATAGGTCAAGAAGTTTGAAGCAATATATTCACCTTTTACACTTCAAACCACTTAGAGTATCTTAAAGAAGTAGTGTACTGACAAATACTTATAAAACTTCCTTCTTCTTTGCTCTTAAAGATAAGACATTGTTTTAGATGAATATATATTCTTTTCCTATGTATTCTACTATTCCTGAAAAAATTTGTTTTTAAAATAAGAAACTTGGCTGGGCTTGGTGGCTCACGCCTGTAATCCCAGAACTTTGGGAGGCCGAGGCAGGTAGATCACCTGAGGTCAGGAGTTTGAGACCAGCCTGGCCAACATGGTGAAACCCCATCTCTACTAAAAATACAAAAAATTAGCCGGGAATGGTGGCGGATGCCTGTAATCCCAGCTACTAAGGAGGCTGAGGCAGGAGAATCACTTGAACCCAGGAGGCAGAGGCTTCAGTGAGCCGAGATCACACCACTGCACTCCAGCCTGGGCAACAAGAGTGAAACTCCATCTCAAAAATAAATACATAAAATAAAATAGAAACTTGAAAATAATACCAGCACTGCTAGAGTGGGTATTTGGCTCAGTTCAGGCCTGTGCCTTTTTTTGATGTTCCCAGAGCAGAGCACTCCTTAAACTAGGATGAGAAAAGTTAATTTTAATCCTCCAAAGGCTTATTTGCTAGCACAAAAGGTCATGAAACACACCCAAAACTATATTGCTAAAATCTGAAGGAGAGAGATCTCAACAGCAGAGATGGACTCTAGTGTCCCAACATAGAATTGTGTCTCTGGCTGAAGAAATAGTTTGTTTTAGGAACGTCAATACAAAAGCTACAGAATGGAAGAGTTTTCCCTTAACTGATCTAAGGGAAAATTCTTTTTCTCATGTTGTTTTAGGAAGCTCAGAATTATTTAGAAATATTTGTGAAATCATGGTCACAGGAGTTATTTCCAAGGATGTTTAAGTAGCTGCTCTCTGCCCATTATTTTTATAATTACTACACCTTAATCGGTTATCTGTCAAAAGGGAAAAAACTTTCTGTTATCTACCTGATGGACCCACGGGATACAAAAAAGAATGTGATGACCCAATCACATTTAAAGCTTTTAAAGCTCCCTTTTGAGATGATTTCTTAGGGTACTAAAATATCACCTGCCCCAGAGTTTACAAATCAGAAATTGAATGAGGCAGGCTTAAAGAGGATCAAAAAACAAGATACCAAATGAGAGCAGCCATTGTAAAACTAGAGAAGGTTACGAAATGGTCCTGCTTTTCTATAAGGAAGGTCGAAGACACCAGGCCCCTTGCCCTGGGTTTGTCTGGTGGAAGTTTAAGGAAAGTTCATACCCTGGGCCCAGTAGAGAGCTTTGCCTTCATAATTGTCTGCATATGATTTGACAAACATAAGACCTCAGTGTTCCTAGATCATTTATCCCCCTCAGCAATGTGCTAAATATGAAGTAAAAGGTTACCAAAGGGAGGATAGGGAAGAAAACCTAATTACCAATCCTGGTAATTTTAAACATGAGAAGACGTATAAACAACGGCTTCTTCATACACTTGTGAGTTCTGACATGTTGTGAAAATAGGGCCTGCTAAGCCATTGAAAGAATTTTCAATATATTGTGTGAGATGGAAAGAGGACCAAGAGAAGGCTTGTTTTTCATTTTAAAGAATTGCTTTAGAAAGCAAGGTTGTAAGTGAGCACTGCTCTGTGCTGTATCAAGCCGTAATATCCAGTGAGTCGTGAGGGCATTAGGGAAGCACTGGAGACATCATAAGAAACATTGGAGTTAATGTTTGAGATAAGGAAGATGATTATCTCTAAAAAGAAACTGAAATTAAAGGACACAGTCTCCCGTTTTCGGACAGCTAAAAGGTATTCTTTTCAGTGATCTCTCGTTTACTAACCCATGTACATGCTGTGAGGGTGTGAACTAGAAACCAGGCTTTTAAGCTGAGCTCTGGATACTTGTAGACTGAGACCTTGGGCGAGTTACTGCCCACTTTGGCCTCAGCTTCCTCACCTGAAAATGAGTGATCAACCAGGTAATCTCTATGGGGCCCTTCTGGCCCAAGGAGTCTATCAGTCTGGTTTTTGAACATTATCCTACACTGGACAATCTCAGAAAGGTTTTATGACTTGTGGGTGCCTTTGTGGTACTTCATATGAGTGGGAGGTCTTAAGACTGTGGATCCCTCGGGAGACCAGTGTCTAATTCTACTACTTCCTCCTCCCCAAGAATTCAGATGGTGAAACACCCTCATCCCTCCAGCCCTGCCCCCAGGAAACCCTTCATTCAGAAAGGTCGTTTCATTTCCTGTGAGCCAGTCTTACATCACTGGTGCAAGAATTGGGCAGTGCTTGCCCTGCTGGAAGGTGAGACATTGGAGGCCTCAGCCTAGTGTCCCAGACAGTATTTGTCAGGCTGATGATAAGCTGGTGGAGAGTCTGTTAACTCAAGGCCTGATTCTAATGAATTTGGGATTCCTTGCTGAAAAAAAGACTGGGCTGGGTGTGGTGGCTCATGCCTGTAATCCCAGCACTCTGGGAGGCTGAGGCGGGCGGATCACCTGAGGTCGGAGTTTGAGACCATCCTGGCTAATATGGCAAAACCCCGTCTCTACTAAAAATACAAAAAATTAGCCGGGCCTGGTGGCAGGTGCCTATAATCCCAACTACTGGGGAGGCTGAGGCAGGAGAATCACTTGAACCCGGGATGCAGAGGTTGCAGTGAGCCGAGATTGCACCATTCCACTCCAGCCCGGGCAACAAGAGTGAAACTCCACCTCAAAAAAAAAAAAAAAAAAAAAAGACTGGATCCTCGTCCATCCAAGATGCTGCCCTTGAGACCTCTGGGTTGATGACTGATATGTTGGTCTCTTGGGACAGAGCTGTACAGTTGAGAAAAGTAGCAAGAACATCAGATCTCTGCAGGTCATCTGGCCCCCATAAAAAAAGCAATAGCAACTGGGAAAAGGCTAAACTGCTAGGTTCCCAGCTATACTGGATTATTAGACAAAGCCACCCATTCCATCTTTGTTTATAGAACTCATTTTCAGGAACAAGTGTTTTATAGTGAGGTGGAGGTTGTAAAGAAGCTCTTTATAATGAAGATCCCAAATATGTGAGCCTTCTATCAAGCTTGATCTAAAGGAACTTTACACGGGTGGCAGTTTAGAAGAAAAAGAGAGAAAAGGATAAAGAAAAAAACTAATAAAAATAGCTGAGATCACTCAACAGTTATCAAGAAACAGATACTACAGTTTTATAACACGAAGTACTAAAAGTATATGCACTCTTAAAAGGCAATTAAAACGTATGCTCCAAAACTATAAAACATTTTCTTTTCATCTGCAACATAGAGGGCAGATTACAACACATTAATAACGTTTTGTTTAGAGTTCAGTTTCTGATGGTTTCCAAATGTAGTCTGTGTAGATTAACCAGAAGGACTCCAGTTCCCTTTTTTAAGAGCGCTTGTAAAGGAAAGCAATGTGGTAAGATTGTTATGAAAAGAGAGTGTATTTAGGAAATAGCACTTAGCAGGGTCTCTCTGAATGGCTGCCAGGTCAGGAAGCTGAAGTGCAAGGCTTGGCCCTTGTTCAGCCCCCCCAGTTCCAGCTTCTTGACCACACAGTACGTCAAGAACATGTCACAAGCCAGCCAGGAAGACTCAGCCCCGCCCATGGGCCAGCTTGGCACGGCTGCTTTCACATAACCCAGGGCTCCAGAGGGGCCGGAGGCAGGCATTCCAGGGCCACGGGAACATGCAAGTTTTTAAAATAGAAGTGAAGGACTTAAAAAAAAAAAAAAAAGCCTGGGAATTAAACAGTTGCTGAGTCCTTGAGTCCTTATGGAACATGGTTCCTCATGTAGAGTAGCAAAGGTAAAAAGGGCCTTAAAGGTTATCTCATCCTCTGCCCTCTGCTTATAGACAAGGACATTGACCTGCTTACAACCATAGTGATAGAACCAATTGTGGAATCCATATCTGTCAGCTCTTAGTCTGCTAAACACACTGGCTTCTACCTCACTGGGCTAAGCTGCCCTTTCTTCCTTGGATTTTGACTCTAGAAAGCTGTCCAGTAATCTGTTCCTATACCTTTTTTTTTTTTTTTTTTTTTTGAGATGGAGTCTTACTCTATTGCCCAGGCTGGAGTGCAGTGCTGTGATCTCAGCTCGCTGCAACCTCCGCCTCCTGGGTTCAAGCTATTCTCTTGCCTCAGCCTCCTAAGTAGCTGGGATCACAGGCATGTGCTACCATGCCTGGCTAATTTTGTATTTTTTAGTAGTGATGTTGACCAGGCTGGTCTCGAACTCCTGACCTCAGGTGATCCACTTGCCTTGGCCTCCCAAAGGACTGGGATTACAGGCATGAGCCACTGAGCCCGACCTGTTGCTATACCATTTGTTCCTACTACTTGCCTAACTGTTCTATGTCTCAGTCTCAGTTTCCTCGTCTACAAAATGGAGATAATACCAATGCCTGGGCTGGGCCCGGTGGCTCAAGCCTGTAATCCCAACACTTTGGGAGGCCGAGGCAGGCGGATCACCTGAGGTCAGGAGTTAAAGATATATATATATAATCAATGTCTGCTTCACAGTTACAAGGATTGATAGAATAAACATGTGTAACATTTACAGTGCCTGGTATGGAATAAAGGCTCAATAATGTTATCTATTCCCATTAATAATAATATTATTAGCATTATACTATCGTTTGTCTTATTGCTACTACTATTTCTACAGTTGCTACATTAGCAGTCGCAGGAACTTGGCCTAGAGCCTAGGCATGGCGTATGAGCTCTATGGTAGTAGAAGGTCAGACCCAGGATTGGAGGAAGGGCAGCTGAGTAGAGGGGAAGATGAATCTCGGATGCCTCTGGGCCAGTGCTTCATAAAGTCCTGTGCTCAGATTCCAGCTGTGGAACAGAGGTGCGGAGGTGGATTTTAATGTTATTGTTGTTTTTGCTTTGTTTTGCCTTTCCATTTTTGTTGTATGGTTTTAGTTGAAAGAGACTTTAGAGATGATTAAGTATACATTACAGTTCAGCCTCCGCAGTTTACATGGGGGAAAACTGAAGCGCAGAAAGAAAAAGTGACTTGCCTTATATCTTGCTAACCTTACTTGGTAATTGAGTAGAGCTCTCTTGTCTAATTTACATATAAAAGGAAAACTGGAGAAGAAAGAGCCTTAGGATAATACTCATAAGATCTAAATATCCTTTAGCCTTTCTTCTACATCAGGCCCACTGGGACCCTACTTAAAACCCTCATTTTGACCTGGTTCCTTAGTCAGCATGGAGACAAGCCTGAGGAAAAAACTCAAGAGAGCTGGCCTCCTTCCTTAGGTATTATTAGAGAGCAATCCCCTATAAAAGTTAAGTGGATGTTTGTTTTTTATTTAAAACCTTCAGGAGATTTAACCCTGCTGGGCTGCTCCTGCCTCACCCACAGCAGTGTCCCTTCAGGCCTCACATAACACTTCTGCTGTAAAGAGGGCTTGCTTTCAGAATGCTTGAACAACTCTGACATGCACATTTCTTTGCTTAATACAAGGCTCACTGATTTAGAAAGTAAAATTACTTTCTTAGTTGATGCCTCAATTGTTTTTTCCTTTGAGTTCTTATCTCTCCTTTGCCCTAGTGTCAAGTCAGTTTTCCTGTTTTGCTAAAATGTTTGATCAACTTTAAGATTAGAAAATTTATGGCGGGGTACGGTGGCTCACGCCTGTAATCCCAGCACTTTGGGAGGCCATGGCGGGTGGATCACAGGGTCAAGAGATGGAGACCAGCCTGGCCAACATGGTGAAACCCCTTCTCTACTAAAAATACAAAAATTAGCTGGGCATGGTGGTGGGCGCCTGTAGTCCCAGCTACTCAGGAGGCTGAGGTAAGAGAATCACTTGAACCTGGGAGGTGGAGGTTGCAGTGAGCCAAGATTGCGCCACTGCACTCCAGCCTGGTGACAGAGTGAGACTCCATCTCAAAAAAAAAAAAAAAAAAAAAAGATTAGAAAATTTATACTGCTTTAAATACCCAGTGAGTATAGTATATGATTGCTGGAAAAGTCGTTCATCCTTACCAACAACAATACAGTAACAACAAAACCATTACCTAGAAAAACCAACTAGAAATTCAGTGAGAACATTTTAGCTTTTTCCTTTTAAATTTTTAAAATTCTGACATTGCCTGATTACATTGAAACAGCCCTGTTGTGGCATCCTACTTTCTTTTTCCTGGTATTTTCCTCTTTGGGACTTTGGTTTCATTAATCTCAATTTGTTCTGAAGGCACTAAGGCAGATTTTCAAAGAGCTGTAATTGTCACAGGGAGAGCACAATGACTTATTGAAGTTTCACATGTTGCTCTTTTTGGAACTACCAGAGATTGGAACCAATTCTCCATCCACATCTCTACCCGAGAGTTAAGTTTTCCCTTCTCTGGTGCTTGTCAAAAGTATTTCTCCCAGCTAATCTCATTCCCAGTTGCCAAAGAAAAGAACTCAAGCATAACTCCTCATCTCCAGGTCACCCGACAAGGTAAGAAGAGAGATTAAATGAATGTGCCCAAGTTTCTTTCCCTTACAGCCTCCAGATCTCCAGAATATACCTTCTTTAGTTTCCACATCACATTTTCCTACATTTCTTCTTAATTTGATGAGTCTTGAGAGTATCGCAGGAAACTGGTATGACTACCAAGGGGACAGAGGCCTTTGTAGCACATCAATACCCCAAGTCTATCCATCCTTCTCCAGAAACACAATGGGCACATCTTTGCACCCTGTGGAATCAGTGTTAGTGCTGAAATCAGAGTAGACTTGGCTTTGTACTTCTGTCTGGGTAGTTGGCTTAAGTGCTGTGTCTGTATTGAGTGACACTTTTCCATCAGAATTCTTATTCTTTTGGAAGCCTAGACTATATCTTCATTTGACCACACTGTGCAGGGTTTTAGTGCTAAAGGGTTCCGGTTTTAGTGCTAAAGTGCTCTTGTGGAGAACCTTATCACAGCTTTCTTTTCCCTAAGTTATTTGTGGTAAAGTCCTGGCAGTTTGTTTAGATGTTCAGTGAGTGACACCTAATAGAAGAAGTGGATGGGGCTGGACTTCAAGGTGGTTTGGGGTCTTGATGGTTTTCTTACCAAGTACTATGAAGAGATTTGCTCCTAGACTTTAGAGATGGGAAATGCTGCTCTCTTTGCCCCTGAAAATTGAGTCTGGTCAAATTGACAAGTTATTTTCTGAAACTCCGAGTCATAATTGTACCATATTTATTTTCTGATTTTTTTTTAACCTTTCAGTTAATAAATGTTTCCCAGCCTCTGTCAGCCTCTACTGGTAATTAGGAGAAATGGGCCAATGGCTTTATGTAACTGAGGTTTCTGTTTTAACATGAAAGTACTATATTTACCTTCAAAATGACCCTCACTTAGATCAGACTACCTGGGGTTGTCAAGCCTTCCATCTTCAAGCCAAGAGGTAGTTGGATTTTTGTTTTTTTGTTTGTTTGTTTGTTTGTTTTTGGTTTATTTTATTTTTATTTATTTTATTTTATTTTTATTTTTTGAGGCAGAGTTTCACTCTGTCGCCCAGGCTGGAGTGCAGTGGCGTGATCAAGGCTCACTGCAACCTCCGTCTCTGGGGTTCAAGTGATTCTCCTGCCTCAGCCTCCTGAGTAGCTGGGATTACAGGCGTGGGCCACCACACCTGGCTAATTTTTGTATTTTTAGTAGAGACAGGGTTTTGCCATGTTGGCCAGGCTGGTCTCAAACTCCTGGCCTCAAGTGATCCACCCACCTGGGCCTCCCAAAGTGCTGGGATTACAGGCGTGAGCCACTGCGCCTGGCCGTTTGGTTTTGTTTAGGTGTCTTTGTCCATGGAGTGCTATGTGTCCAGGGTTGTTGCTCACTTCCTGCCTTTGAAACCAGTGAATTGTGTCACCAGAGAGCCTGGGATACAGAGGTAAACTGGAGACAAGAGTCACACAAAAATAATCATTTCAAAAGAAACCTGAGGCTTTCAGGGTTGTTGGTATGCCATGGCACAAGGACCCAAAGTGATCTTCTCAGGCCTCAACCCCAGCCCGTGCAGATGGTATTTGAGCCACTTACCAGTAAAGGTGAACCTTAGTACTGCATATAAGTAAGTCTCTCAGTAATTCCTTGGGGTGAACCTAGGTTCTTTTTGAGGTATTTTCTCTACCAAAATCAAGATTTTTGGATTTAAAAAAAATTTTACATTATGCTTTGTATTTACACAGCATTTCCGCTCACATGATTTCCTTTTAAATCTCAATCTTTGAGATCAGTGTTGTCATGCCCATTTTGCTGATAAGGCTTAGGGAAAGAAACTCTACAATCACATTGCTAATAAAGGGCAGAACTGGCCAGGCATGGTGGCTCATGCCTATAATCCCAGCACTTTGGGAGGCCGAGGCAGGCAGATCACGAGGTCAGGAGTTTGAGACCAGCCTGGCCAATATGGTGAAACCCCATCTCTACTGATAATACAAAAATTAGCCGGGTGTGGTGGCCACACGCCTGTAGTCCCAGCTACGCAGGAGGCTAAGGCAGAAGAATCGCTTGAATCCAGGAGGCAGAGGTTGCAGTGAGCCTTGATCACGCCACTGCACTCCAGCCTGGGGGACAGAGCGAGACTCCATCTCAAAAAAAAAAAAAAAAAAAAAAAGGGCAGAATTCTGACATTCCACGCATGTCTTCAGTCGTTTCTTCAAGAATACTTTTACCAAGCCACCTTCCTTTGAATGGAATACTTTAGCGGTCCCAAGAGAGTCTACCTTTATATCAAAATAGCAAATATTTTGGTCATGTTAAAATACCTTTCTTCTCAAAAACTTTGATGTGCTGCATCTTCAAATAATAGAAATCTTAATTCATTATTATCTTGTTTAAGGTAACATTATGTAGAGGGAGGAACACGGAATTTGGGATCAATCAAATAATTCAAAATATGATTCTTCTCTGTGATAAACGTGTGACTTACACTTAGCTTGTTTCTTCATCTAGACAAATGTGAATGGTAAACCAGCTCAAAGGGGTCTTGCAAGTATTAAATGCAGTGACACAAACACAGTGCTTAATATTAGTAGGAATCCAATAAACAGACGTTTCCCTTCCCATTTTCACTCTGGTTCAAACTGATCTTTTCTTTCTTACCTCCCACTTCTTTCTTAGATCAATTCTTTGCTCATGGGAAATGTAATTGTTAATCCTCTCTTGAGCATAGATTTTCTCTTCCCACCTTATTATTTTTGTGCACACTGTTCCTTCCTCTGAAGAGCCCTGCTCTTCTCAGTGTCCTTCGTACACTCCTGGTTAACCACCTACAGGATTTCTACTCATCTTTCAAGGTTTAGAGAAAATAGCGCTCTTCCTTGCAACCTTTCTGATTATTCCAATCAAAAATTGTCTTCTTTTCTCTGAATATCTTTGTATTTAATAGTCATTGCCCTCTTATGGGACTTACCATGTTTCGCCTGATGTTGTCTTTAAGTATGTAACTTTATTTTCTTTCCTGTCAGACTTTAAATTCATTGTGTAAAGGGGTTGTTACTTCGTGCCTCTGGATATCCACCATAATGTGTAGCGTAGTTCCTAGGAGGCTGCATGGTATGATCAAAAGAACACAGGTTTTTAGAGGCAGGTTTATCTAGGTTTGAGTTATGGGTCTGCCACTTCTTCACTAGCTGTTGACCTTAGAAAAGTTGCTTCACCCTCTGAGCCTCTGTAAAATGTGAATAATCATACCTACTTCATGATATCATTGTGTGGATTAAATGAAATCGCATGTGAAGTGCCTGGCACAAAACAGGTGCTTAATAAATGTTAGACTGTTCCCCTTGCTCATAATACAACATTGATTAAGTAAGTAGATTGATGTTCACTCCTTATTGCATGATTTTCTAAAGTGGAGAATTTTGGATAATAAATTTTAGTAGACTCATTTGATGTAACAGGGACTAGTATACACCCTCTGTAGTTGATTTGGGAAGCCAGGCATCACTCTGTGGAAGGACCACAGAACACTAGCTAAATATTGACAACTGACTATGCCGTCTTATTCCAGCATATGGATTTGTATTCGTAATTCCCCAAGATAAGATTTTACCGTCTCTCTTAATTTTATTAATCCATTCTAAACTGACAGATGTTGCAGTGAGCTTTGAGCTCTTGGGGATTCTTGTTTTATTTCTGATTAAAAGCTGAGTTTCCTTCTTAAACTCAAGGGTCTAAGTATCAGTGCCCTTCTCTCCTAAACAGCTTGCTTAAATGCCAGAAGTAAACTTGTTATTCTCTATTGGATACTAAAGAAGCTTTTCAGTGTCTAAGCCGCTTCTAAACACGTTTCCTTCTAGGAGGCAGAAGAGTGGGAATTGTTTAGCATAGTACCTGGTACTTGGTAGCTGCTTAGTAAACAGTAGTTAGTATGATCATTACTTGTATTTACATTTTTATTTTGAAAGAGCATGGGGAGCGTAAGCAGAGCTCACAGAACTAAGTCTGTGTTGATCTGTCTTCTTTTTGAGGGCACACAGAATTTGAGAACACTGAAATTCAGCCAGATAATGACCCAGGGTTATGGTCAGGGTTCCAGTATGGTTTGTGCTTTTGTTCCTTCTTGGAGTCCAGCTCCGACTTTAATAGCACAGTAACTGCCAGTTCCTATCCATAGGGGTTGAGAACATCGTTGGATGATATGTTTAATACTGGAGATGCTGAGGTTGTCTAAGTCGTGGTCTCTTCTTAGGTTACTGGCTGGTATGTGAACTGCTACTCCAGAAAGCAAGTTGGTCAACAGAAGAATTTTAATGAAGCCATTTAAGTTTTCCAGCCATTGGAGCTGGTTCTCTTTGTTGTTCTTTTTTTCCCCTTCCATCAACCTACTTTCAAGAAGAGGCTCATGTTCTGGTTCCAGGGCACTAGCCTTAGAGTGGGCAGTTGTTCATTACTGGCCTAGGACAATCATATTGGAGATCTCCCTGGACATCAGACACTTGCTATCATTTCTGTTCTCTTGTTGGCTGATCCTCCTAGTGCTTTTAGGGGCACCTGAGGTCACTTTTTGCCATAAGGCATGTCACTCTGTGGTATCTTACTAAATAGGATATGCTTTTTATTACTTTGGACTGACCTAGTGATAATAATACTAATAGCCACTATTTATTGAATTGCTGTGTGAGGTAGGCATTGTACAGGCTGCCTAACATAGTTTTTTATTAATCCTCACAACAGTCCTTTAAGGTAGGCATTAAGGTAGCTATTCTTATGCCCATGTTACAGATAAGTACTGGATAAGTTAAATAACTTGCCCAAGGTTTAAACAGCTACTAAATGCCAAAGCCAAGACTTAACTTCAAAGCCCTGTTTCCACTTTATTTACAGAAAGCTCAAAGTGCCCCTGAAACTCTGAAATCACTGTGGTATTTCACACTAACTTACCAGAAATTCCCAGGACATTAATTCAGGGATCTGAGTTGAGTGTGTAGAGCATTACCCAATATGAAAACAGTGGAGTTCCACAGTTTTATGAGAAAACCCAGAGAAACCCATAGTACATTAGACAAATTGGAATTGAAAAGCTTAAGTAAAAAAATATTCATTTTAAGGTCATCTGTTTATACTGACACAAGGTCTATAGAAAATGAGAGAGTTGGCATCATGTTTCTGAAATATGCAATTTTACAATGGGAACGTGTTATAAAATGCCCTGCCACTGTTGTTTTCCTTGGGATTTAGAGTGAGAGACATGAAGGCTGACAACTCTCTTCCTGTTGTAGGTCAGAGCTTCAAGGAACTCTGTAATCTTCCCACCAGCTCTATTCTCTCCTGGAACTCACGGGTAAAATTAGATGCTGGCTGGACTTCAGTAGTTGAGTTTGAAAGCTTTCAGAGGCCAAGTCAGACAACTGTAGCAGACTGCTTTCTCACAGTACCACTTTGAGAGACACTTTGTACAGACTAACATAGATTAGTAAACCGATGAGTGTCTGGCAATTTTGCCATAAAACGCCATCAATAACAACGCCTATAGGAGCAGAAGAAAATGATCTTTGTGTGGTTAATCTTGGAAACAGGATCAGGCTTTATCTTCCTTTTACCAATATGCTGCCTTTACCTCTTGATGTTGCTGTACTCTAGTGTACTGTTACAGTTGAAAAGCAACAACTCTAGATGAGGATTTAGTTGGAACTATTTTATTATATACATTATAATTGACTCTAGGAGGCAGACATGGTGAAAAGGGTGTGGGAAGAAATTATTTAGAGGGTGAATGCTCTCCCAAACTATCATCAAACGCATTTATCTAATTTGACACATTTTGCCTGGAAGTCATAGAAAAAGACTGAGGTGCCCCCATCAAAATATAAAGAGTCAGAAACTAAAACCAGACTAAAAAGGGCCAACCCATTAGGGAAGTACCTCCCTGGGGAGTGGGTGCGCAGGGAAAGGAGGTTTGATGGCAATTATTAAACACTGATTCAAGAATATGTTTAGAGGACCTGTGACCCAGGGAAATCCTCCTTCCCAGTCTTAGCTGGGCGAGGGACAGTTAAGTAAAAAGAGTTCTGCTTATTCTCTGCTGCAGGATGCTACCCCCTGACCCTTTATAAGTCAGCCTTGCTTGATTACTCCTTTTAATTCAAGGCTCAAAACAGCTTGTAAAGTTTTTTTTATCATTCCTTTCCAGATTGTGTGGGCCACACTGTAGCATTTTGTCCACATCTGTTTTCCAACCTCATTACTCTTCTGTTATTACATTCATTAGAAAAAAGAGCTGTTTATTTCTTTTCTGCATGTTTTCCCCCTAGTTTCAAAAGCTAAAATGGTAAATCATGTGGTGTTTGATGTGACCATCTCCACGATTTCTAGTATACAAATTGGTGGTTGCATATACAGGAATTGGTTGAACTTTATTGTTTAAATTAGCTATACCCCAGCCAAAGCTCACCACTCATATGAGGCTGTTTCACTGTAGACTGAGATTGTCAAGACTTCTCATTTCTGTATCAGAATGGTTATATCATTCCCTCCAGGGCGCATAGCAATAATGTGAATTTTTTGTCTAGTATGACTCCTGTGCACTTTAATTTGAATATAATTATTTAAAGACACGTGGAAGCTGGGGGCAGAGCTTTAGAATTTAGGATAGTTTTCTTAGTGAAGAGAAAGCTAAGAGAGATGAGACAAGGATGTCCACGAATACCGTTTCTATTCAATGTTATACTAGAAGTACTACCCAGAGCAATGAAATAAGAACAATGGATTAGAGGAATAAAAATTGGAAGAAAATAGACACAGCTGACCTTATTTGCAGATTATATTATTTGCTTCAAAGACAATCCAGAAGAATGAACAAAGTGTTAGAATTAATAAAATAATTCAGCAACACTGCTGGATACAGAATTTGAGGATGTTCCTTCATGATAGTAATAACCAAATTAGAAAAAAAAAAAAAGATCCTATTTGCAATAATAATCAAAAGCACAAAGAAGCTAGGAATAATCCTTAGAAAACATATGCAAAACCTTTACAGGAAATGTATAAGGCAAAGTTGAAGGAATGAAAGAAGACCCACATAAATGGACATAACATATTCATAGATAGGGAGACTTTTTTTTCTTTCTTTTCTTTTTTTTTGAGATAGAATTCTCACTCTTTTGCCCAGGGTGGAGTGTAGTGGCACGATCTCCACTCACCACAACCCCGCCTCCTGGATTCAAGCGATTCTCCTGCTTCAGCCTCCCGAGTAGCTGGGATTACAGGCATGCACCACTGCGCCCAGCTAATCTTTGTATTGTTAGTAGAGGTGAGGTTTCGCCATGTTGACCAGGCTGGTCTTGAACTCCTGACCTCAGGTGATCCACCCACCTCGGCCTCCCAAAGTGTTGGGATTACAGGCATGAGCCACCTTGCCCGGCCAGGAGACTTAATTTTTTTTTTTTTTTTTTGAGACAGAGTTTCGCTCTTGTTGCCCAGGCTGGAGTGCAATGGCACTATCTATCTTGACTCACCGCAACCTCCGCCTCCCAGGTTCAACCAATTCTCCTGCCTCAGCTTCCCGAGTAGCTGGGATTACAGGCATGTGCCACCACCCTCGGCTAATTTTGTATTTTTAGTAGAGATGGGGTTTCTCCATGTTGGTCAGGCTGGTCTCGAATTCCTGACCTCAGGTGATCCACCCGCCTTGGCCTCCCAAAGTGCTGGGATTACAGGCATGAGCCACTGCGCCTGGCCCAGTTAATATTTAAAGGCTGTCAATTATCCCCAAGTTAATCTAGAAATTAAATGAAATTCAGATGAACACCCTAAGAAGTTTTGAATTACTCAAAGTCTTAGCAGGAAACCAATGGCACACACAGAAGTGTTCACCGAGGGGAGTCAATGAAGGACCTGTTTACAAAGATGTGGACAAAGCTTAAGGAAACCAAGAAACCAACAGGGGAAGTTGAGGCACCCTAAGCTAGCAAAAGCAAAGAAGCACCGTTAGCACCCCTGGGCCTGAAGCTGCAAGCAGGTGGAATCGTTATCAGAACCCAGACAGTGCTGTAGCTTTAGCTGTAGAGAGGCCCATCTGGCAGGCCTTCAGTAGAGGAACAGCTGCTACTAACCTGGACGTAGGTGCGAGGGAGCCAAGGAGAGAAATACCTTGACCTATTCCTCCCTTTGCCCTTCATTCTCTTTCCATTGACTCTCATTAGCTGAATATAAGAAAGAGAGACCCAGTCGATGCTGCCCATGCAGAGTTCAGCCTCGTGGGACACAGAACAAGGTGAAGAGTGGAAAGTGTTTCTGAAGGAGCAATCAGAGAATATCCAGTGCAGGTGTTTTTCATAGTATTTTTCAAGGTGATCTTGAACTGCTTGTGGAAGATCGGAGGATTAAAATCAGCAAGGAAAGATTTTGAAGAAACAGACCTATTATGACTTTTATTTAAAATCTCAATTTCTTTCCTGCCAGATATTAACATGTATTATAAAGCTGTAATAATTAAAGCAAAATGGTATTGTTTCAGAGAAAGACAGACAGTGGAACATAACTACATATATGTAGAAACTTGATATATTACAAACCAGTGCTGAAAGATGGACTGTTCAGTAAATTGTGCTGAGACACATGATTATCCACATAGGAAAAACTTAGGATTTCATATTAGGATAGCAAAAATAAAAAATTCTGACCATACGTGTTGGCAAGGGTTGGATACTCATACATTGTTGGTAGAAGTATAAATTGACATAATCCTGTCAGAGGGTAATTTACAATGTCTAGTAAAGTTATGTGGATTCTAGAGCCAGACTATTCCCTGTCTGTAAAATGGGGTTAACAAGTGATCCTCAGAAGATTATTGTGAAGATTAAATGAGTTTATATACATACATATATATATGTATATATATATGTATAAAAGATTGTATAGATATAGATATAATGCTTGGAACAATGGTTACTACAAAATAAGCTCTATTTAAATGTGTCATTATTGTTGTTATTTCTAGATCATGCAGTTCTACTTCTAAGTATGTAATGCAGAGAAAATTCTGACTTGTGTATAAAAGAAGACTCATTCAATAATGTTTATTTCAAATGAACAAAAAAGTAGTTGAAAAAAATCATGCTATATTCATTGTATAGCAGTAAGAATGAATGAAGTAAACCTGTATGTAGTAACATAGATAAGTCTTTTTTTTTTTTCTTTTTTTTTTAGAGAGAGACTCTCACTCTGTTGCCCAGGCTGGAGTGCCATAGCATGATCTTGGCTAACTGCAACCTCTGCCTCCTGGTGCAAGTGATTCTCGTGTGTCAGCCTCCCACATAGCTGGGATTACAGGGGTGTGCCACCGTGTCCAGCTAATTTTTGTATTTTAGTAGAGACAGAGTTTCACCATGTTGGCCAGGCTGGTCTCAAACTCCTGACCTCAGATGATCCACCCACCTCGGCCTCCCAAAGTGCTGGGATTACAGGTGTGAACCACCATACCCAGCCTCATAGATAAACATGTTGAGAGGGAAATAAAACCAGATTGCACAGGAATATGAATAATCTGATATTGAGAAGGCAGGAGACATGAGAATGGGAAATGGCACAGAGATATTTCAGCCCTATCTCTAATATCTCATACCTTTCAAACATTTTCTAAAATCTGAGCCAAAAAGAGAGCTAAGCCATTAATTATGGTCAGGTTTTAGAAATATGAAAGGGATATTACAAGTATGATAGAGAGAAATTGCCCTACAGAGAAATTGCCCTGTGTGGTCTTTGGAGGCAGATAGCCCTGTATTCAATTCCACTGTTTATTTTTATTAGCTGTGTAATCTTATATAAATTATTTAACATTAGTTACCTCACCGGGTTAGTTTGACAATTACATGGGGCACTGTATATAAGAAAGCACAGTACCAGCTGGCGCGATGGCTCATGCCTGTAATCCCAGCACTGTGGGAGCCCGAGGCAGGCAGATCACCTGAGGTCGGGCGTTCAAGACCAGCCTGACCAACATGGAGAAACCCTGTCTCTACTAAAAATACAAAATTAGCTGGCGTGGTGGCGCATGCCTGTAATCCCAGCTACTTGGGAGGTTGAGGCAGGAGAATCGTTTGAACCCGAGAGGCAGAGGTTGCGGTGAGCCGAGATCGCACCATTGCACTCCAGCCTGGGTAACAAGAGTGAAACTCTGTCTCAAGAAAAAGAAAAAAAAGAAAGCACAGTACCTGATATATAATAGATATTCAGTAATTGTTCCCTTCCTTCCCCTCTTATACAAGGAAGAAAAAAGATGAATCAACATCTCCCTTGGAAAATACTCTAGACCAAATTTCTGCTTCTGTGTGCCTGGTTTCTGCAATCTTGTTTGGCTACAATTCATGTTGACTTTAAGTAAGGATTGCCAATTCATGCCCAAACTTAGTGAAGCAAGCTCACTTGATAAAGAAATAAATTTCAGGATTTAACTATGTAACACCATCATTGTTTTTCCCCCCATCAAGTAGTATATCTGCCAGGGTTTGTGTGTGTCATGCTGTCCTGGACTCTGTATAGCAAAGATTTAATGACCATGGACCTTACCTTTGTTCTAAAAAAAAATCTTTGACTCTACCATTTTTATAATAAACACTTGCAAACTCACACCTTCTCTTGCTAACTGAGCAGGAGAATAGTTGCTCTTTTCTTTCTCTATATAAAAGACAAATGTCTTTATCTTGTGGAAAATCCAGTGTCACCTTTCATAGATACTAAAATATTTCCTTTCTTCATTTCTAATGAGACTTCCTGTTTGGTTATTGTTTTTATAAAGATATGAAATCCATATGAAAGCTCTTGTGGTTAGGGTCAGTTATTCCAAGGGGGAAGCCTGTCCTCGCGTTCATTAAAATGATATCTCTTCTAGGCATACCTCTTTTGATCATTAACAAGCAACTGAATACTTTTCTTATGAATACTTCTGTAACAACCAAATTAGCAAATATAGCCTTGTGCTTTAGGATTTGATCTTATTTTTACCTTAGTACTTGGGAGTTTAGAGTAAAACATGCAATGCTAAGAAAAGACTGTGCAATAGGTAAAGGAGACAAATGGCTTAAAGAGAAAGAGACACACACCATCCACACACATGACCATTAGTGGACAGAGAAAACGGCCAGTATGTGGAAATTAAAAGGACGATCTTTCTTGTATGCTTCTCACAAGAAAATTCATCCTGAGGAATTTCATTTCAGGCAAGGCTTGGGAAAGGGGAATTAGTTTCCAAAGGAACGTATGAGAAGCACCTTGGGCCTGAATGATTTAACACTGAACTAAGACTTGGTATCTGAGAAGCTATATCTAAGAGTGGAGAGATGAAATAAGAGGCTTAGGAAAATTTTCCTGCCTAGTGTCCTCAGGGTTTACCAAGCTGACCTTACATGTACGTACTGTTTTCCAAAACTGACATATTTAGGAAATCTTTAAAAATATCTAATTGCCACAATTAGTATGACTCACAGCCCTTTGCACCTTCTGTTGTTATGGAGTCCATCCCATTTCGTGTTAGAAATTTTCTGTAATGTAAGCCTATTTAGTCTATTTTCTCCCACTTTGTAAACACCCTTTTTCCATAGTTGCAAATGTCTCCACCATTATTTGTTTCAATTTGTAAATTTCAGAAAGGCTAGAATAAACAGCGTCCTCACACACGCACACTCATCCATTGCCAGACATGCACTATCTCTGGCCAGAGATATAGTCAAAAGCGGACCCTCCATACTTTCTTTATAGCACCAGAATTCCAAAGTGAGATTCTTTGCTTCTTGTCCCCTTTCTACCAGGATAGGAAAGTTAATTTTTTGTGTTGTTGTTTGTTTGTTTGTTTGTTTGTTTTTGAGATGGAGTCTCGCTCTGTCCCCCAGGCTGGAGTGCAGTGGTGCGGTCTCGGCTCACTGCAAGCTCCGCCTCCCGGGTTCACGCCATTTTCCTGCCTCAGCCTCCTGAGTAGCTGGGACTAGAGGCATCTGCCACCATGCCCAGCTAATTTTTTGTGTTTTTAGTGGAGACGAGGTTTCACCGTGTTAGCCAGGATGGTCTTGATCTCCTGACCTCGTGATCCGCCCCCCTCGGCCTTCCAAAGTGCTGGGATTACAGGCGTGAGCCACCGCACCTGGCTGGAAAGTTCATTTTTAAATTGCCACAGTGGTTGGTAAATTAAAATATATTAAGTCATGATGTCAAGGCTTTTATTTTTTGAAAAGAAAAAACTAATTTAGGCCAGGTGCGGCGGCTCACGCCTGTTATCCCAGCACTTTGGGAAGCCAAGGCGGGCGGATTTCTTGAGGTCAGGAGTTCGAGACGAGCCTGGCCAACTTGGTGAAACTCTGTCTCTACTAAAATACAAAAATTAGCTGGACATGGTGGTGTGTGCCTGTAATCCCAGCTACTCGGGAGGCTGAGGCAGGAGAATCACTTGAATCCGGGAGGCAGAGGTTACAGTGAGCCAAGATTGTGCCACTGCCCTCCAGCCTGGGCGACAGAGCAAGACTCTGTCTCCAAAAAAAAAAAAAAAGAAAGAAAGAAAAGAAAAAAGGTAGCAAGAAGGTGAAACATGGAATTTTCCAGAGCAAAGCCAGGAAGTACTGTGTAAGAAAGGACCGTGTGATCTGCAACATGACCATAGGGGAAGACTCTGCCCTCCTTTGTTTTATTCTCCTCCATGTCCAAGAACCTGTCCTATATAGGTCTTCGTGTGCACAAAGCTCACTGAAAACCCATACTCACCCCTCCCCGAAAAAACTGGGTCACATATCTCTTGAATATTTAATGTAATGTCCTACATTTGGTGCCTAGAGAGAAACTGTTACTCACTTGTAGATGTCACTCAGGCCACAGATAGACTGTCATTCACTGAAGATACAGTACCCTTAGTCATATTTGATCTTGGGGACTCTTTGCACCTCTGTTTCTTCCACCTTTGTCTGTTTTGCATTTGTCGTTTATTCATTCAGTATTTTCTATTAGCTAAGGATTGATGGCTTGACTACTCAGACTTGCAAATGAATAAGACATAGACTCTATGTTTAATGTATATTCCTCAATCTAGTTGGGAAAGTAGAATTTTACAGTCAATGATAGTGTTTCTGTCTATCCCTCTCTTTTTGAATCACTACCACCGACCCCCACCACTACCACAATTTTTTCATTTTATTTTGCTTTCCATTTGCCAGATTCAAATTATTCTTTTCATTGTCATATAAAAGAAAACATAACATTATCATCTTAAATGTCCACTACAGTAATACATATGTATATTATTGTACAACAGCTCACTAGAATTTTTCATCATACAAAACTGAAACTCTATACCCATTAAACGATTCCCATCCCCACCAGTAATTGTCTTTCTGTTTAGTTTTTGTTTTTTTGTTTTTTTTTTTTTTGAGACACAGCCTCATTCTGTCACCCAGGCTGGAGTACAATCTTGGCTCCTGGGTTCATGCAATTCTCATGCCTTAGCCTCTTGAGTACCTGAGATTACAGGCATGCACCGCCAAACCCAGCTAATTTTTGTATTTTTAGTAGAGATGGGGTTTCACCATTTTGGCCAGGCCAGTTTCGAACTCCTGACCTCAGATGATCCGCCCGCCTCAGCCTCCCAAAGTGCTGGGATTACAGGTGTGAGCCACCATATCCAGCCAGTAATTGTCTTTTTATGATTTGCTTATTTCACCTAGCATAATGTCCTCAAGGGTCATCCATGTTGTAGCATATGGCAGGATTTCCTTCTTTTTTAAGGCTGAATAATATTCCCCTATATATATATATATGTATATATATGTGTGTGTGTGTGTGTGTGTGTGTGTGTATACCCCATTTTCTTTATCCATTTATCCATCAGTGGACATTTAGGTTGCCTCCATCTCTTTGACTATTGTGACTAATGCTGCAGTGAACACAGGTGTGGAACATCTCTTAGAAATTATATTTTCTTTTTTTTTTTTTTTTTTTGAGATGGAGTTTTGCTCTTGTTGCCTGGGCTGGAGTGCAGTGCCGTGATCTCGGCTCACCACAACCTCAGCCTCCTGGGTTCAAGCGATTCTCCTGCCTCAGCCTCCCAAGTAGCTCGGATTACAGGCATGCATCACCACACCCGGCTAATTTTGTGTTTTTAGTAGAGATGGGGTTTCTCCATGTTGGTCAGGCTGGTCTCGAACTCCGAACCTCAGGTAATCCACCTGCCTCGGCCTCCCAAAGTGCTGGGATTACAGGCATGAGCCACCGTGCCCCGCCATTATATTTTCAATTCTTTTGAATATGTATCAAGAAGTGGGATTGCTGGATTATATATGGTAATTCTATTTTTAATGTTTTGAGGAGTCTCTATGCTGTTTTCCATAGTGGCTACACCATTTACATTCCCACCAACAATGCACAAGGGTTCCAATTTCTCCACATCCTTACCAGCACTTGTTACTCTCTGTTACATTTGTTTGTCTGTTTGTTTGTTTTGATAGTGGCCAACTTAATGGGTGTGAGGTGATCTACCATTGTGATTTTGATTTGCATTTCTCTGATGATAGTAATGTTCTGCTAGCAACTTTTCATACAACTTGTTGGCCATTTGCAGTTATTCTTGGATTAATGTCTATTCAATTCCTTTGGCCTTTTTCTTTTCTTTTTTTTTTTAATTAAGACAAGGTCTTGCTCTGTTGCCCAGGCTGGAGTGCAGTGGCATGACCTTGGCTAACTGCAACCTCCGCCTCCCAGGTTCAAGCGATTCTTGTGCCTCAGTCCCCCAGGTAGCTGAGATTACAGGCACGTGCCACCACGCCTGGCTAACTTTTTGTATTTTTGGTAGAGACGGGGTTTTGCCATTTTTTCCAGGCTGGTCTCAAACTCCTTGCCTCATGTGATCCACCCACCTCAGCCTCCCAAAGTGTTGGGATTACAGGAGTGAGCCACCAGGCCTGGCCTTTTGCCTTTTTTTTTTTTTTGAGACGGAGTCTGGCTCTGTCACCCAGGCTAGAGTGCGATGGTGCGATCCTGGCTCACCGCAACCTCCACCTCCCGGGTTCAAGCGATTCTCCCTTCTCAGCCTCCTGAGTAGCTGGGATTACAGGTGCCCACCACCACGCCCGGCTACTTTTTGTATGTTTTTTAGTAGAGATGGGGTTTCACCATGTTGGCCAGGCTGGTGTCGAACTCCTGGCCTCATGTGATCTGCCTGCCTCGGCCTCCCAAAGTGCTGGGATTACAGGCGTGAGCCATCACGCCTGGCCCTTTTGCCGATTTTTTAATCAGGTTGTTTCATTGTTGTTGAGTAGTAGGAGCTCTTTATACATTCTGGATGCTACCCCCCTATCAGATATACAGTTTGCAGATATTTTCTTCCACTTTATAGGCTGCCTTTTCACACTGTTGTCTCCTTTGCGACACAGTTTTTAAGTTTGATGTCGTCCTATTTGTCTACTTTTGCTTTCATTGCCTGTGCTTTTGTTATCATGTGTTACAAATCGTTGCTAAATCCAATGTAATGAAACTTCTCCCCTATGTTTTCTTCAGGTAGTTTTATAGTTTCAGGTTTATATTTTTTGTTTTGTTTTGTTTGTTTGTTTTGAGATGAAGTTTCGCTCTTGTTGCCCAGGCTGGAGTGCAATGGTGCAATCTCAGCTCACTGCAACCTCTGCCTCCCAAGTAGCTGGGATTACAGGGTTCAAGCAATTCTCCTGCCTCAGCCTCCTGAGTAGCTGGGATTACAGGCGTGTGCCACCATGCCAGGCTAATTTTGTATTTTTGGTAGAGACCGCGTTTCTCCATGTTGGTCAGCCTGGTCTCGAACTCCTGACCTCGTGATCCGCCCGCCTCAGCCTCCCATAGTGTTGGGATTGCAGGCGTGAGCCACCACGCCTGGGTATATTTAGGTCTTTAACACATTTTGAGTTTTTTGTACATGGTGTAAGGGAAGGATCCAACTTTTATTCTTTTTTTTTTTTTTTTTTTTTTTTGAAATGGAGTCTCACTCTGTTGCCCAGGCTGGAGTACAGTGGCACCATCTCGGTTCACTGCAATCTCTGCCTCCCAGGTTCAAGTGATTCTCCTGCCTTAGCCTCCCGAGTAGCTGGGATTACAGGCGCGTGCCACCACGCCCAACTAGTTTTTTGTATTTTTAGTAGAGACAGTTTCACCATGTTGGCCAGGCTGGTCTTGAACTTCTGACCTCGTGATCCGCCTGCCTCAGCCTCCCAAAGTGCTGGAATTACAGGCGTGAGCCACCGCGCCTGGATTTTTTTTTTTTTTTTAGATGGAGTCTCGCTCTGTTACCCAGGCTAGAGTGCAGTGGGGTGATCTCGGCTCACTGCAACCTCTGTCTCCTGGGTTCAAGTGATTCTCCTGCCTCAGCGTCCCGGGTAGCTGGGATTACAGGCACCCGCCATCACGCCCAGCTAATTGTGTGTGTGTGTGTGCGTGCGTGTGTGTGTGTGTGTGTGTTTAGTAGAGACGGTGTTTCACCATGTTGACCGGGCTGGTTTAGAACTCCCAACCTCAAGTAATCCACCTGCCT
The DNA here is from genome assembly GCF_028885625.2 of Pongo pygmaeus. Taxonomy (NCBI): domain Eukaryota; kingdom Metazoa; phylum Chordata; class Mammalia; order Primates; family Hominidae; genus Pongo; species Pongo pygmaeus. Next base: position 57,724,802 of record NC_072392.2, read on the forward strand.
CAGCCTGCCAAAGTGCTAGGATTACAGGCGTGAGCCAGCACGCTCGGCCCCAACTTTATTCTTTCGCACGTAGTTAACCAGTTTTCCTAGAACCATTTGGGGTTTTTGTTTTGTTTTGTTTGAACAAGGTCTCTCTCTGTTGCCCAGACAGGAGTGCAGTGATGCAATCATACCTCACTGCAGCCTCACACTCCTGAGCCCAAGCAGTCCTCCTCCCTCAGCTTCTAAAGTTGCTGGGACTACAGGCACACACCACCATGCCCAGCTAATTTTTTTATTTTTTGTAGAGATGATGTATCATTCTGTTGCCCAGGCTGGTCTTGAACTCCTGGCCTCAAGCAGTCCTCCCACCTGGGCCTCCAAAAGTGCTGGAATTAGAGATGTAAGCTGTCATGCCTGGCTACCATTAATTGAAGAGACTGTCCTCAAATTACGTTTTAAAGAAAAAACTGAAATATATTCCTTCTTCTATAGAAAAGTGCTTCAAACATATTGTATACAGAAGCAATCAATGAGTATGCAGCCAAAATATAAGAAAATAAGAATTTTAGAATCTTTTTGGGTACTTAATGAAAAATACTAGGTTGTTTTTTAGGATTTGGCGATATTTATGGTGTTTGTCAGTGTTTAAAAACATGTAATTTTGCCCAGGGCACAGAGGCTCATGCCTGTAATCCCAGCACTTTGGGAGGCTGAGGCGGGCAGATTGCTTGAGCTCAGGAGCTCGAGACCAGCCTCAGCAACATGGCAAAACCCTGTCTCTACAAAAAGTACAAAAATTAGCCAGGCATGGTCTCATGAGACCACACCTGTGGTCTCAGCTACTCGGGAGGCTGAGGTGGGAGGATTGCTTGAGCCCAGGAGGGCAAGGTTGCAGTGAGCCGGGAATGCACCACTGCACTCTAGCCGGGTGACAGAGTAAAACCCTGTCTCAAAAAAAAAAAAAAAAAAAGTAATGTTGATCATCTCTCCTCATTCTAAGTAAAAATTACTTTCATATATAAGTTGTAGTGTGTAAGTTTCAGGCTATCCATAACTAGATCTACTCCTGTTCAGATACATTACATTTTGTATCAATTTTGCCTTTTTATCTCTTGATATCTGCCCCAATCTAGACATGTTGACCTTCATACCTGAAACAGCATCATGTGTGGTCTCTGTTCACTGTCACGCTGGGGAGTCCCTATGGCTCACTTCTGCATTAGATCTCCTGTGCCCTCCTGTAACCCCTGTGTTCTTTCTTGGCTTACTTCCTCACTTTGGTAATTCTTTTATGTAGATCTGAGTTTCAATTTTCCTTCACCCAGATTTCCGTTAACATTTCTTGAAATACCAGTATGCTAGCTAGAATTCTCTTAGCTTTTGTCTAAAAATGTCTGTTTTGCCTTTATTTTATTTTATTTTTTCTGAGACATGGTCTCACTTTGTCACCCAGGTTGGAATGCAGTGGCATGATCATGGCTCACTGGCAGCCTCAACCTCCTGGGCTCAAGCAGTCCTCCCACCTCAGTCCCCCAAGCAGATGGGACTACAGGCGCGCACCACCACCCCCGGCTAATTTTTTGTATTTTTTGTAGAGATGGGATTTTGCCCTGTTGCCCAGGCTGACTACCTTTATTTTAAGGGATATTTTGCTGAATATAATGCTGCATTTTAAAAATACCATTTTTTAAAAAGCCAGATGTCATTCTGGCTTGTGTGGATTCTGACAAGAAGTTAGCAGTTATTCTTTGTTCTGTACGTCATATGTCTTTTACCTTTGGCTACTTTTAAGATTTGTCTATCTATTTCTCACCATTTTGATGATGATGTGCTCTGGATTGGTTTTATTTATGTATATCCTATTTTATAGTTTGTTGAGTTTCTTGGTTCTATCAGTTTATCATTTTTATCAAATTTGAAAATTTTCTGGTTTTTTTTTTCAAAAATTTTTAATGCCTGACCCTCCCTCTAAGACTCCGGTTTCATGTATCAGACCACTAATATTGTCGCATAGGTCACTGTGGCTCTGTTCTTTTTTTTTTCTTAGAAGTTTTCTTTTTCTCTGTACTACAGTTTTGTTTCTAGTGCTGTATCTTCAAGTTTATAGGTCTCTGTAGTGTTTGATCTTTTGTCAAGTCAATTAAGCAAATTTTTTATTTTTAGAAGTTACGTTTGGTTCTTTTTTTAATATCTCCCATTTCCTGTCTTCATTATGTTCATATTTTCTTTAAAATCTTTGAATTTTTTTTTTTTTTTTTTGAGACAAGGTCTCACTTTGTCACCCAGGCTGGAGTGCAGTGGCACAATGTCTGCTCACTGCAACCTCTGCCTCCTGGGTTCAAGCAATTCCCTGCCTCAGCCTCCTGAGTAGCTGGGATCACAGGCGTGTGCCACCACACCCTCCTAATTTTTGTATTTTTAGTAGAGACGGGGTTTCACCATGTTGGCCAGGCTGGTCTCAAACTCCTGACCTCAGGTGATCCACCCGCTGCGGCCTCCCAAAGTGCTGGGATTACAGGTGTGAGCCACTGCGCCGGCCTGAACATGTTTTTAATAGCTGTTTGAACTTCCTTCTATTAAAAACCTACAGCCAACACCAGACATAATGAAGACTGAAAGCTTTCTCCTAAGATCAGGAACACAGCAAGGGATGTCCAGTCTCACCACTGCTATTCACTCAAGTACAGGAGGTTCTAGCTAGTGCACTAAGGATAAATAAAGAAACCAAAAGCATCTCAATTGGAAGGGAAGAAGTAAAACTGTTTCTATTGCTAGGAAACATAATTATCTGTGTAGAAAAACCTATGAAATCTAATTTTATTGATTTATTTGGAGACAGGGTCTTGCAGTGTCACTCAGGCTGGAGTGCAGTAGTGCAAACATGGCTCATTTCAGCCTCTATCTCCTGGTCTCAAGTAATGATCAGCATTTGAGTAGCTGGGACCACAGGTGAACGCCACCATGCTTGACTAATTTGTTAATTTTTTTGTAGAGATGGGGTCTCACCATGTTGCCCAGGCTAGTCTCAACTCCTGGGCTCAAGCGATCCTCTCACGTCAGCCTCCCAAAGTATTAGGATTATAGGCATTAGCCATGGCACCCAACCCTGAAATCTGTTTTTGAAAAGCTGCTGGAACTAATAAGAAGTTTAACAGCATCAGAATATAAGATCGATATGTAAAAATTGATTGAATTATCTATATGCTATCAACAAATAATCTGAAATTGAAATTTTAAAACAATACCATTTATGATAAGTAAATATCATAGATCTTGAATGGAAGTATATAGAATAAAGGATTCATTATAGGGATTAGGTCTATACAGGGCCTTATGTGATTGTTGGTGCTGTTGAAGAGTCTGTTGCCATTAAGTCTCTTGGTGGGCCTGAATGTCATGCAGGGCTGAAGCTGGGAAGAAAGCTCAGTGTTTAGCGGCAGAGAGAAAGGGCAAATTGGAACCCATGTGCATTTCTCAGCCAGGATCTCACCTTGTCGCCCAGGCTGGAGTGCAGTGGCACAATCACAGTGAGCAGTGGCTCACTGCAGCCTTGTCAGTGTCTTTAGCCTTGATAAAATGGTTGACTGACCTGCAGAAGGAGCTGGCACTGTTCACTACAGAGCTGCACATGCACTTGGCCCAGAAGTCGGATAATTTGAAGGAGACTATCTCATGAGAGCTGGAAGACATGTAGCCTGGCAGGCTGGCCAGCACATCAGTGACAGTAAGCACAAACTGCCACAGCACCATGTGCCCTACATTTAACCTTCACAGCATAATGATTGCTGCCATCTTCCACCTTCCAAATCTCATGGAAATTTTTCTTATGATTAACCCCAACTCATAATCATACATGGAAGAGAATTATCTGAATCATAGTTCCAGATTAGCTAAATTGATACAGTACAAAGTCATTATAATACTTAATAGTTTTTTGATAGCCTTAGGTAAAAAACCTTATAAACGGCAACCTATTTTGCAAGGTTGTAGGATATACTATCAGTACATAAAAATCACTTGTGTTGGCCAGGCGCGGTGGCTCACGCCTGTAATCCCAGCACTTTGGGAAGCTGAGGTGGGCAGATCATGAGGTCAGGAGTTCGAGACCAGCCTGACCAACATGGTGACACCCCATTTCTACTAAAGATACATTAAAAAATTAGCCAGGCATGGTGGTGAGCGCCTGTAATCCCAGCTACTTGGGAGGGTGAGGCAGGAGAATCGCTTGAACCTGGGAGGCAGAGGTTGCAGTGAGCCAAGATGGTGCCATTGCACTCCAGCCTGGGCGACAGGACGAGACTCCGTCTCAAAAGAAAAAAACAAACAAACAAAAAAACACTTGTGTTTCTATACAGTAGCAATGAGCAAACCGCAAATAAAATTAGGAAAGCTATTTCATTTACAGTAGCATCAAAAAGAACAAAGTATTCAGGAATAAATTTAACAGAAGTAAAAATTTTATAAACTACAAATCACTGGGAGAAATTACAGAAGAACTAAATAAATGGAAAGATACTCCATGTTTATAGATCAGAAGACAAAATTGTTAAGATGGCAGTGCTCCCCAAATTGATCTACAGATTTAACACAATCTCTATCAAAATAATCTCTATCAAAATCTCTATCAAATAAGCTGACTTATTTGCAGAAATTGACAAGCTGATACTAAAATTTACATATAAATTCAAGGGTGCAGAAAAGCCAAAATAATCTTGAAAAAGAACAAATTTGAAGGCCTCGACTTTTCAATTCAAAATATACTTCTAAGCTACAGTAATCAAGACAGTGTGGTACTGGCATAAGGACAGACATACACCATAATGGAATAGAATTGAAAGTCCAAAAATAACCCTCACATTTACAGTCAATTGAATTCTAAACATGGATGTCAAGACATTTTCTATGAGGAAAGAATAGTATTTTCAACAAGTGGTAGGCTGGGCATGGTGGCTCACACCTGTAATCACAATGCTTTGGGAGGCCAAGGCAGGAGGATCACTTGAGGCCAGGAGTTTGAGACCAGCCTGGGAAACATAGTGAGACCTTGTCTCTTATAGGAAAAAAAAAAAATTTAGAGGGGCATGGTGGCGTGTGCCTATAGCCCTAGTAACTCAAAAGGCTGAGGCAGGAGGATTGCTTTTTCTAGGAGTTCAAGGTTGCAGTGAGCTGTGATCATGTCAGTGTACTCCAGCCTGAGTGACAGAGCAAGACCCTGTATCAAAAAAAAAAAAAAAAAAGTGGTGATGAGACAACTGAATATCCACATGACCCTACCTCATACCATACACAAAAATTAACTCAAAATGGGTCAAAGACCTAAATGTAAGAGGTGAAGCTATAAAACTCTTAGAAGAAAACATATGAGTAAATCTTTGTGACCATGGATTAGGCAGTAGTGTCTTATATATGACACCAAAAGTACAAACAACAAGAGAAAAATAGATAATAAACTGGACACTATCAAACTAGAAAACGTTCAGGCTTCTAGGAATCACATCAGGAAAGTGAAAAAAATGACCCACAAAATGGGAGAAAATTTTTGCAAATCATATATCTGATAAGGGATTTATATCTAGAATGTATAAGAATATATAAGAACTACTACATACATACACAATAATGACATATGACCCAATTAAAAATGGGCAAAGGATCTGAATAGACAGTTCTCCAAAGAAGATACACAATGGCCAATAATCACGTGAAAAGATGGCCAACATCATTAACCATCAGGGATATTCAATTCAAAACCACAAGCAGATACTACTTGGCACCCACTATGATGACTGTGATCAAAAAGATAGATAATAACAAGTGTTGATAATGATGTGGAGAAGTTGTAACCCTCATACACCGCTGGCAGGTATGTAAAATGGTGCAGCTCCTTTAGCAAACTGGCAATTTCTCAAATGGTTAACAGAGTTACCCTATTATCTAACAATTCCACACCCAGGTGTATACCCAAAAGAAATGAAAACATGTCCACACAAAAAATGGATGTTTTGTTTTGTTTTGTTTTGACGGAGTCTCACTGTGTAGCCCAGGCTGGAGTGAGGTGGTGCAATCTTGGCTCACTGCAACCTCTGCCTCCCGGGTCCTGGTTCAAGCAATTCTCCTGCCTTAGCCCCCCTAGTAGCTGGGATTACAGACACATGCCACCATGCCCAGCTAATTTTTGTATTTTTAGTAGAGACGGGGTTTCACCATGTTGGCCAGGCTGGTCTTGAACTCCTGACCTTGTGATCCGCCCGCCTCGGCCTCTCAAAGTGCTTGGATTACAGGCGTGAGCCACCATTCCCGGACAATTTTTGTGCTTTTTGTAGAAACAGGGTTTCACCATGTTCCCAGGCTTGTCTCAAACTCCTGGGCTCACATGATCCGCCCACCTTGGCCTCCCACAGTGCTGGGTTTACAGGTGTGTGCCACCATGCCCAGCCTCTATCAACTGTTGGATGGACCTACCCAAAGGAATTGAATGCAGGAACAGGAACAGATGCTTCTGCATTCCTTGTGGCATTATTCACTATAGCCCAAAGATGCCAACACCCTAAGTATTCAACAGATTCATGGATAAACAAAATGTGGTGTGTTCCTACAATGGAACACAAAATATTCCATAAAAAGGAATGAAGTTTTCATACATACTACAGCAAAGATCAGCCTTGAAAATATTTGTGACTGGAAGAACCAGCCAGTATGGTTCCACTTATATGACATGTCCACAATAGGCAAATCTATAGAGACATAAAGTAGATTAGTAGTGGTTTTCTAGGACTGGGGATATGGGGAGATTGGGAGGTAATGGCCAAGGGGTACAGGGTTTCTTTTCAGAACAATCAAAATCTTCTAAAATAGATTGTGGTGATGGTTGCACAATTCTGTGAATACACTAAAAGCCATTGAATTATGTACTTTTTTTAAAAAAAAAAAAAGATGGAGTCTTGCTCTGTCACCCAGGCTGGAGTACAGTGGCATGTCTGGGCTCACTGCAACCTCCTCCTCTCAGATTGAAGTGATTCTCCTGCCTCAGCCTCTTGAGTAGCTGGGATTACAGGCATGTGCCACCATGCCTGGCTAATTTTTGTATTTTTAGCACAGACGGGGTTTCACCATGTTGGCCAGGCTGGTCTCGAACTCCTGACCTCAAGTGATCCGCCCACCTCGGCCTCCCAAAGTGTTGGGATTATGGGCGTGAGCCACCGTACCCAGTCTGAATTATATACTTTAAGTGGGTGAATTGTATGATAGGTGAATTATATCTCAATAAATCTTTTTTTTTTTTTTTAAGGCAGCCTAGGTCTGACACACCTAATAGAACAGAAGCTCTTGCTTCTTTCTTCTCTTTCCATCGGTCAGTGATGCCCTTTGTGGGCAGGTTTGTGCACAGATCAGGGGTTCCATTCCATTCCTTATTATTTGGGTTCTTCTTGAAGAGCAGCTTCTGCCTAGCCCATAGTGGCTAAGAGATTCACAAGCCAGTTTGTATTTTGCAAACTTTCCCTTGGGGCCTCAGCAGAGGATATTTTTAGAACAGCTGTGGGTCTAATTTTGATGTGGCCCAGTGACTGTACACCAGGCCTCATCACTGCCTTTGGGATAAGCATATATTACATTCAGTCTTAATCCCTTGGAGGACACAGAGTTGTTCAGTCCATCCTGGTGTAGACCGCAAACCATGTTTAAAATAGTGGGCTAAGCCACTGGGCCTCCATGATGAGGTGGCACTGGTCCCTCTGCTTGAGTGAAGAAAAAAAAAAAAAAACTAGGCAGGTAACCACAAGCCAAGTTGGGCTTGGCTGCTGCAGGCTGATTGGATGACTGTGGTAGTACCAGCTTTGCTAAATCTCGTCTGGCTCACTTTTTCTCCCTCTCCATGTCTCTACATCTTTCTTTTTTCTCAATCCTGCTCCTTCTGAGTCTACCTTAACTCTTTGTTTAGCTTGGCTCCAGAACTATAAGTACTTTCCTTTAGTCAAATATTTATCTCTTAGGTAATTTTCTCCCTACTGTCAGCAGAAGTCAAGAAATCCTCTAGTTCAACAAAGAGTAGAGTTGTAAGGGACCTCACACTCTTCTACTCCAAGCTCCTTCCTTTACACTTGAAGACGCTGGTGCCCAGAGAGAGGAAGTATTATGCCAAAGTTACCCACCAACTTAGGCTAGGCCTGGGATTTGGTACCATTATCTCCTCACTCGTGGTTCAGTACTCTTTCCATTTTTGAATGAAGGACACACATTACAGAAAGAAGCAGGAATCTGAGCAAATTCCAACCACTTGAAATTATCTTTGTGATAGATACAGACATAGGATCAACAGTAGTCCACCTCAAAGACAGTTATTGTTTCTTAAAGTCCAAGAGGCTATTGGTTATCACTGAGTCCAGCTTGGGAAGGTCATCAGATTTGTCTTTGGAAGGGAATGTGAGGTAGTTGACCTGGTAGAAAGTGTCTAATTTGGAATCAGGATCCAGGTTTGAGTGACAACTTTGCCACTTAAAGATTTCACATCTTGTATGAGTAATTTATTCTCTGTGCTTCAATGAATAGATCTATATAGCAGGAGTAACAGTACCTACCTTAGAGTGTGGTTGTACAGATTTGATAAAATAATGAAAATAAAAGCTTATTTTAACTTGAAACAAAAGATGTATTCACACGAAAAGACTGGCATTGTTGTGTGTGTCTTCAGCAAGATGTGACCCCCTCCAAGTGTATTCTTATGACAGATAGTGCTTAAAGTGGGCAGCGCCAGAGCTAAAGGTTCCACCAGTTCTCTTCACACATGCCTGATCATTTGGGCAGCAAAGATGGAGCTATCTGGGCATGTCTCGACCCTTAACAGGTTGAAGGCTTTCTCCCAACAAGTCCCAACTGATTGGCCTGTTGTATTCACGTAGTATCTAAGCCTTCTAAAAAGGTATTGCATACTGTGTGGTTTAAAAAGAAAATCAGGCACAAAATGGTATAAAAAGATACCTACTCTTATCTCCCAATCCCTGCCCAGAGGAAATAATCACTGTCAGCAGTTTACTGTGCATCATTCCAAAGATATTCTGTGCATCCTTTTTTCTTTGCATCAAAAAAATACCCTACTATGCACACTCTTTCCATATATCAGTACATCTTGGAGATTTTTCCATTTTTAGTATTTATAGAATTTCCTTAGAGGCAACATAGTTTTCCACAATTTATTTCATAATGCCTATTGTTGGATGTATAGATGGTCTTCAATCTTTTGTCATTATAAACAGTGTTAAAGTAAATATTTTACATCTTAGGACATTTGTGTAATTTCATCTGTATGAATAGTTCTTAGAAGTAGAATTCCCAGGTCAAAGGATAAGTGACCTAGGAATTTTTTTGTAATTTCATTATTTAATGTCAAATTTTCCATCATCATCACCATACTAAGTTCTATTCCCACCCCCATGTATGAGAGTACTTATTTCTCTACGCCTTGCCAGTACAGTATGTTATCAGATTTTTTGGTCTCTGCAAATCAGATTCAATGTGTTATTTTATTGTAATTTAGATTTGCATTTCTCTTAGACTGGCATTGAACGTATTTTCACAAATTTAAATGCCATATTTAGTTCTTTCATTGTTCATGGTTTTTACCCATCTTTATATTGGGTTTTTTATCTTATTCATATTGATTTGGAGGAGCTTTCTATATACTAAGCAAATTAGCACTCTATCATATATATTATAAATATTTTTCGAAGTTTGTCAGTATCTTTGCCATACAAATTTTATCTTTTGTTTTTTTTTTTTTTTCCTTTTTCTGGAGAACGGGGTCTCGCTATATTGCCCAGGCAGGTCTCGAACTCCCGGGCTCAAGCTATCCTCCCGCCTCTTACCTCCCTGAGAGCTGGGATTACAGGCGTGAGCCACCGCGCTTGGCCTCAAATTTTAAAATTTTATGTGTTTATCAATGATTTCTGGGGTTTGTATCATACTAAGTATAGCTTTCTCATTTCTCTATTTTTAAAAAAATTCTTTGTTTTATGGTAAATTTTTACTTTCTTTTCCGCTACTTCCTTTTTACAAGACTGTTGTGCACATAATAGATGTTCAAGACTTTTTTCTAAACAGCTATTTCAATTTAGGCTGTTTCATGTAATGAGAGGAAGCCTGAATTTGGATTCAGAAGACCTCATTGACAACTAACTATAACACATTCAAACTAGTTACTAGGTACCTGCCTCCTGCATTTTTGTGAATATCTAATAAGATCAAGTGAATTTAATATATAAGAAAGTCCTTTTTAAAGTATAAAGAAATTATTTGGGACAGTTTTTCAGTGAACACATTCATATATGCTTTTATTATTTTTCTCCCTAATTGGTCTCAGGTTTGAAATAAAATTTGTCTCTAGGAAAAAGCAAAGCTCATAAATGTGGAGTTTTCTTTATTGCTTCTTTGGGAATACCTTACCAATGAGAGGGCTTTCCTGAGCCTTGGTTGGGAGCTGAATGAGAAGGGGCAATCGGGCCTCTGGTGAAAGGTTCTCCCCAAGTGTCCAAACTAGTACCTTTTAAGAGTAGGATGGTTGGAAAAAGTGGGTAGGACATTTGCATAATATTCCAGGACAGAAAGTTCACTTTCATTGGGCTGAAAGAGTTCAAAGGCAAAGTCTTCTGGGAACTAAAGTTGGTTTCGTTGGCTTACTCTTAGACAGATGTGACTTCCTGTGTCAGCGAGGGAGGCTCCAAGGACAAGTTGAATGCCCGAGTTATAGAAAGTTATGTTTGTATTGGTCGTTGCTAATAAAACAGAGTATCTGGGGTGTTTGAAAAAGAAGGAAGCCCATCAACACAGAGTATTATGAACCAGACCCTTCCAGAAGTCTCTATACCTCACTTTGAGAGAATTTCCATTTTGGTTTAATGAGTTGGTCACATTGCATCATCCCTTTATCTACCCAAAATGTGAATTTTAAACGTTTTTTATCAAGATAATTTTTTCACAGAGTGAAATGCACAGAGCTTAAATGTGCAAGTAATTAAATGAGTTTTAATGAAGGGGAGAAATCACAGTAAAAAAATATATTTTTAATATATTTGTATATTATATATAATACATATTTTATATTTTTATATATAAAGTTTTTTTCACTGTGATTTTCCCCCTTTAAAAATAAATCGGCCCATGGCATCTTTTATTTAAATAATACTATGATGTCGTGATGTTGTAATACTAAAAGTTGTGTTGGTTTTTTTGCTCCATGTTGCTCCTTTATGTATTGAAAACAATTGGACAGCCATGACATTCAATGGTGCTGCCTAGTTCCTTCAGAGATTTTACCATTTTATTAATGTTTTAATACAAAGGTGACCATTTTTACTGGAAGAGTACCAATGAATTCAACTAGTCTTGGTTTGGAGGACTACAACACATTCAAACTAGTTAGCTTCATCCACCAGACATTAAGCACCCACTCTATGCTAAGTACTTTATATTATGTTTAGCTCATTCTCCCTATTATATTTAGTTAACTCTCCTATTTAGTTCATCAGCGATGATGAAGGGAAGACCAAGTGAATTTAGAGGGGATTTGTACCAAAATGAGGTTGCAAAAGTAAATTGATTTTTTTTTTTTTAGACGGAGTCTGGCTCTGTTGCCCAGGGTGGGGTGCAGTGGCGCCATCTCAGCTCACTGCAAGCTCCGCCTCCTGGGTTCACGCCATTCTCCTGCCTCAGCCTCCCAAGTAGCTGGGACTACAGGCGACCGCCACCACGCCTGGCTAATTTTTTGTATTTTTAGTGGAGACGGGGTTTCACTGTATTAGCCAGGATAGTCTCAATCTTCTGACCTCGTAATCCACCTTCCTTGGCCTCCCAAAGTGCTGAGATTACAGGCGTGAGCCACCGCACTTGGCCGTAAATTGATTTTTTAAAAAAAAAATTTAGAGACAGGGTTTCGCTCTGTCACCCAGGTTGGAATGCAGTGACGCAGTCATAGCTCACTGCAGCCTCAACCTCCTGGGCTCAAACAGTCCTCCTGCCTCAGCCCCTCAAGTAGCTGAGTCAGCAGGCCACCACACCCAGTTGTAAATTGATTTTTAAGCAGTTAGAACTTGAACTGATTCACCTGGGCAGTTTTAGTTGTACCTTTGGTATTACAATCTTGAGAGGTGAAGCTGCCTGGGCTTCTGGGTTGGGTGGGGACTTGGAGAACTTTTCTGTCTAGCTAAAAGATTGTAAATGCACCAATCAGCGCTCTGTGTCTAGCTAAAGGTTTGTAAACACACCAATCAGCACTCTGTAAAAATGGACCAATCATCATTCTGTAAAATGGACCAATCAGCAGGATGTGGGCAGGGCCAAATAAGGGAATAAAAATTGGCCACCCACACCAGCAGTCGCAAACCTGCTCAGGTCCCCTTCCATGCCAGGAAGGTTTGTTCTTTCACTCTTCACAATAAGTCTTGCTGCTGCTCACTGTGGGTCCACACTCTAGCTTTATGAGCTGTAACACTCACCAGGAAGGTCTGTGGCTTCATTCCTGAGAATGAAGTCAGCGAGACCACGAACCGACCGGAAGGAAGAAACACCGGACACATCTGAACATCTCAAGGAACAAACTCCAGACACACCATCTTTAAGAACTGTAACACTCATCGCGAGGGTCCGCGGCTGGTTCTTGAAATCAGCCAGACCCAAGAACCCACTGGAAGGAACCAATTCCGGACACAATCTGAAGACTTGTTCGCCTCTGTTGCTGCTTCTGGGCTCTTTGCAATTAGCAGTGCAGCCCACAACTGCATTTTTTTTTCCTCTACTCTTTTTTTTTTTTTATTCCTCCTGCTGTTTAGGCTTCATTCTAACTGGCTTTTCAGCCTATCTGGGCATTTATTTGTTTCCTTAAGGCCATGCCAGTTGTTGCAAAGATGAAGGAATCCTCAGAGCTCTCAGGGTCTCTGCTTAGGAGAGCCTCCACTCATCAGTAAGTGAGGAGATTTGCCCAGGCATGGCAGGGCATAGCACAGTGACCTGATGCCACCTCAGAAGGGACAGCAGAAGCTTCCCCAGCACCTAGCTAATGCCTGTTGTTGAATGAATGTATAAGTGAAGTTCTCAAGCAAGTGTCATCAAGGTTCTCTCCTGGTTCTCCTGTCTGTAGGCTTCTGAAAGCTTTGCTGCCCTAAATTCCTGTCCTTGGTCTCTGTTGGGACCATGCCTACTGACTGATGCTAACCTCGGGGTCTCTTCTGTCCCCTAGTGATTCAAACCAACTATTCTGAAACTGCCTCCACCTGGGCAGACCAGGGACCACAGGAACCAGAGAAATGAAAAGTATCACTTGAGAACTAAATTGGGGTGCTTTGCTTTTCCCATCCTCCTAGGTTGTGTGTGTGTGTGTGTGTGTGTGTGTTTCTTGCTAAAATACAGCAAAGGAAGGGGAAACAAATATAACAATTAGTGCGTGGCAGAGTCCCTGCTAATAAATGTATATAAAAGAGAGAACTGAGTGCTACTTCTCCAACATAACTTCCACGTCTGAATACTTTGTTTTCTGCAGATTTTCAACAGGTGTCAGTTACACTTTACTTGGCCCTAAAGTGAAAAGCTCTACATGCTTGGTTTGGTTTATCCACAGGATCTAGACTAGACTAGACTAGAGGATTGACTCAGTGAAAATGTTTACTCCTCTAATTAAGCAGAATTAAGGTCTGGGCTCAAAACTGTCTTGAGCTGTGCTAGGCATAATTGAGATGCATGGACTTTGTGTAAATAATGTACTTCTAATTGGCTTTGATTAAGTGCAAATTAGAATCACACTTCACTCCAGTGTGATTTACATTCCTAAGCCCTTTTACTAACTGAAGTACTGTGGGTGGCCGATAAGGCTTGTTTATCCAGGAGACAAGAGACTAGGAGCTAGGAGCTGTGGATCTGCAGTTTCCCAAAGGTAAAGGAGCCTGCAGCTGAGACTCGAGTTTCTCATGTCTTCCCTCCCATCTCCAGTCCCTACTTTAGGTGAATCAGCTTTAGTCCTGTAAATTCTAAAGCTCTACCAATTGTGTTTTTATTTTCAAGACTTAGCTTACACACACACACACACAAGTTATGTGAATACATGAATATTGCAGTTTGTCTTGTGAAACCTCAGACCTAAAACCAGCCCCAGGATTTGACTGTCAATATCATGACGCCTTTTTACTCATGGACCAGAAACATTTCATAAAGGAAACAACTGGTGGGAAGTTTTTTCCAGAGAGTTCCCAGTGTGTGGGTGTGAGTCAACAGACTGCTACAAAGTAGCTTAAACTCTACACACATCTTCCTCTGGGATTTCTTTGCAGCTTTCAAAGGGTAGATCTTTGCAACCATCCCTTGGGGAGCCTGCAGGGCGGGGTGCGGAGGGTCTGCGGGGGTGGGGGGCTGCTGAATATGAGACATTTCCTCTTGCTTCTGAATTCTCTGAATCTGCATTTGAAAGTTATCGTGAGCAGATGAAGCAGAGGTTGCTGGGTTTTTATACTGATGTCTGCGCCCACTCCTGTGCTGGTGAAGTCTGGCGTGTGGAGAGGCCTCTGGTTATTGGGAGGCCGGTAAATGGCCAGCAGGATAGGAATCCGACATGGTGTTTATGACCCTGGAGGCCATAGATGACTGGACCTAGAAGGGTTTCTCCAGACTTTCTCACATTAGCATGCTGCTGCTTGGTGCAAGACCAAAAAATAACATGTCAGAATAGGGATTTTCACACCAGCAGGGAGTGCTAACAGTGTGCCATGATCTGTGGGCATGCTGTTAGCAGGGCTAAGTTAAATACTCGCTTTACACCGTAGTGAAGGCGGCTCCCAGGGCAGCCAGAGGAGCATGTCACCTTCAGAGAAGGTTGGACCGTAAATATGTTTGGTCTCTAAACTCTGCCACGGGCTTACCAGAATGAGAAGGTAGCATATTTAGGCAAATTACACTACAGAGATCCTGGCCAGAGCGAGGAAAGACAGAGAATGCTTTCTAGGCCCTTTATACTGCATTCATTCATTTATTCATTCACTGAAACTTTATGGGCCACCTACTGAGCCAGACACCAGAGATGCAACTAGAAAGATGCCACGGTCTTTACACCTAAAGAGCTCTATGGAGGCCGGGCGCAGTGGCTCATGCCTGTAATCCCAGCACTTTGGGAGGCCGAGGTGGGTGGATCACGAGGTCAGGAGATCGAGACCATCCTGGCTAACACGGTGAAACCCCGTCTCTACTAAAAATACAAAAAATTAGCCGGGTGTGGTGGCGGGCGCCTGTAGTCTGAGCTACTGGGGAGGCTGAGGCAGGAAAATGGCGTGAACCCGGGAGGCGGAGCTTGCAGTGAGCCGAGATGGCGCCACTGCATTCCAGCCTGGGCGACAGAGCGAGACTCAAAAAAAAAAAAAAAAAAAAAAAAAGCTCTATGGAGTTGGGGAACAGATCTCTATAGAGATAAATGAGAACCAAATGTGGTAGATGCTGCAGCAGAGAGGAGGAAGCCTGCAGTAGGGGCTGCCTTGGGGAAAATTGTCTGCCATACTGCATTTGTTCAGAGCAACTTGGAGTCAGCTTGAGGGCCACATGCTGTTCCAAGAAAGTGTACTTTGCAGGGCATGGTGGCTCACACCTCTAATCCCAGCACTTTGGGAGGCTGAGACAGGAGGATCACTTGAGCCCAGGAGTTCGAGACCAGCCTAAGCAACATAGTGAGACCTCATCTCTATGAAAAATCAAAAAATTAGCCAGGCATGGTGATGGGCACCTATAGTCCCAGCTACTACTGAGGCTGAGGCAGGAGGATCACTTGAGCCCAGGAGGTGGTGGCTACAATGAGCCAAGATGGCATCATTACACTCCAGCCTGGGTGACAGAGTGAGACCCTGTGTCAAAAAAAAAAAACCAACAAGCCAAAAAAGTACACTTATTATTGACTTTCTGAAGAAAAAGCAGTAATAACAACAATAGGATATTAACATTTGTTCAGTACATACTATGTGCCAAGTACAGTTCTAAGTATTTTTGTTCATTTTCTCATGTAATCGTCACAGCATTGAAAAGGTACCATTATTTCTATTTTAAGAGGAGCAAGCTGAAGGTTGCAGGGATTAAGTAACTTGCAGAGGAATCGGGACTCGAACTTGATTCTGATATCTTTACAACTCTAGCTTGTTACTCTACACCAAAGTGTAAAAGACAGTGAGTCAGAAGCCCTGGGCTCTGTTGCTGACTTTCTTACCAGCTGGCTGTGTGCTCTTCAGCAAGTCACTCCCCGTCTCTGCCTTGGTTCCTTCCTTAACCACTCCATTAAATGAGGCACTCAATCAACTTGAATCAAAGAAATTACATGGGCTGTGGAGAGGGAAAGTGTAAGGTCTTTGATGGCTTGCTGTGCTATTATTGGTTGTGAATTTTGTGACCTTGACTTGTCATCTGCTGGCCCTAAAGTATGTAGTGTTGATCTTTGTCAGTCTTACTTCTTGACCTAGGTGCTTGATTCCAGAAAGCCTCTTAAAGTGGGGCTCTGTATCTTTCTTTGTTAGGAGTGGATCCAGGCAGCAAGGGCCCAAGGTTATCAGGCACAAGGGCTTTGTCCCAGAGCCATCTCTGCTACAGATTGTCCTAGCTTTAGGTTGGCATGCACTTTCTGCTTCAGATCCCCAGTGAGTCCTTGTTGGCAAATGTGGTGCTTTGATCTTTTAAAAGTTGAAGTTCAGCCCAAGACCTTCCCCAAGGTCAAGTTCTCCTTCATTCCCGGTGGCTTAGGAGGAGTGCTTTCTTGTCTGACTGATAGAGACAAGGAACCAAGTCGGCAGCAATCACAAGATATGGCGGACTAAAGGACTGGAAATTTTCTTGACAGTTTTTAATGCAGAGATGCCTAGAAAGAAGCTACCACCCCACATGCCAATCCTCCGAGCAGGCCTTGTACCCAGCCATGGGCGAAGGGGCTGTACTGAGAACCACCAAATCCTGGCCTAGCCAGGATGGTGGCTGGTGTTTTGCAGGTACGTTGGTATTCAAAAAAGCCTTAGAACAGAAGATTTTGGTTTTGGAGGATAGGGGTGGAGCATGAAAACATGCTTTTAGTATTTATCTATAACCAATACAATGTTTAAAATGACCCGTCCCATTCGGGAAGGGCCACGCAGGCCTAATGGCCCCTCTGCACATTTCCTCTTGGGCAAGGCCCAACACAAGTGCACCCTCCTTTCCACCCCTTAGTCCACTTCTTGGAACAACTTGTTTCAGGCTCTTAATGTTGTCTAATCTTTCTAACCATATTCTGGAACTTTGACTTTGACCTTGAGTTATAGTTCCAAGTACTAAGCATTACTTGGGAGAGAATGTACCCCCGTGACTCAGCTGGCTCACTCAGAGTGGCGGGGTGTGGTGGGGGTGCTGGCCCAACAGACTCTAGTCACTCATGGAAAGGGGTCTCTCTCCTGACCATTTCCAGACATCTTCACATGATCTCAGTTTGATTTTTAGCTTCCTTTTTGCTCTTCGCTTGTAATTTCTCAACATCAGACATGGCTGTTTACCTCCACGTACATTACTGCCATGTGAAACCACTCTGTCCTCTGAGAGCAAATAAACTGGCTTTAATGGGTGTGCTGTCAAGTAACAGCTAAAGGGTTAAAAGTTTGAGCAGGCAGACTGGCCAGCAGGAGTTAGTGGTGTGGAGTAAGAGGGACGCCAGCCTGTCTCTAAACTTTTTGGCCCTCCCCGAGTACAGAGATGAAGGAAGAGCCTCTATAAATCACTGGAGATTAGAGACCCTGTTCTTGCCGACTCCACAGGGTTGCACTGCTTAATGTCAAAGCCTCACGTATTACTTTAACAGCACTCCTTTTCTTTATTAAATCCACTTTGAAATAAAAAAAAAAAATGATGATCTTTCCAGTAAGGGGGAGAAGGCTAAAAGGATTTAGAAAGTATCTGCTGTGTTACATTACAGAGACTAATAACTGTTTAGGGAGTAAGTAACATTTTTGCACCATCTTAAGCCATAAAAACGAAAAGAGGTATAAAGGTCTGTTCCTTAGAATCAATTTGTTTGAGTGTTTATTTTGCCCCGTGTCCTTGCCTCCAGGTTTCCTTCAAAGTGTGAGCAAAGCAACTGGGAAACTGATGTGAGTGCTGATAGCCAAAAGGTCTGGGACACTAAATTTTTCAGAAATTAGGGTGTTTACTTGGGTTCGTATGTGTAAAGGGAGCATGGGAAGGGAGTGTGGTGGTGGAAAGAGTTCTACTTTTATACTTAAAAGAAAAAATGCAAACTTTGTGTTCCTTTGGAGGCTGAGACTAAGCTTATCTCCTTCATCTGACTTTAATGAAGACATATTTTAAGCAGCTGCACCCATGTCAAATGTCATATTTTGGCTCAAAACATCCACCTTCTGGGTGGGAGGTTTCTCAAACTAAGAAGTTGGTAGTAATTATAAGCTAATTGAGGAACAGTAAGCAGAAGTCTGATTGTCACAAAACGTAAGTTTAAAATTATATAGATGAAAAAAGAGTGGCATGAATTGGTTAATTGTTAAAGCTGGCAGTGGGGTTTATTATACCATTCTCTCTGCTTATATATGTTTAAGATGTTCATAATAGAAAAACAAATCAGTTTAAATAAAATGCTTAGCACTTAGTAACCAAAAATAAACCAATGTGAGCTAAAATATTAAATCACCAATTATAGCATTTTAATTTATTCTTTCAGAGAGATCTCTAGATAACGAAAAACGACAGAGAATTTGGGTGCTTCTAATTTGTTTACTACCCATTAGGGCTTGAAGCTTCTTTCTGTTTATTCCTTTATAGTCAGATGCCCATTACTTCAACAGAATTGTTCCAGGAAGGTAGGATTCCGTCATTAAAAGCCCAGAAAAAAAGCCTTGAAAATCTTGGGAGTAAATGTGGTCAAGGGACTTTTTAGTTTGCCTTTTTTTTTTTTTTTTTTTGAGTCAGGGTCTCGCTCTGTTGCCCAGGCTGGAGTGCAGGGAGTGCAGTGGCATGATCTTGGCTCACTGTGAGCTCCGCCTCCCGGGTTCACGCCATTCTCCTGCCTCAGCCTCCCAAGTAGCTGGGACTACAGGTGCCTGCCACCACGCCCGGCTAATTTTTTGTATTTTTAGTAGAGACGGGGTTTCACCATGTTAGCCAGGATGGTCTCGATCTCCTGACCTCATAATCCGCCCGCCTTGACCTCCCAAAGTGCTGGGATTACAGACGTGAGCCACCGCGCCTGGCCTAGTTTGCCTATTTTAGCCAAGCACTGGCGAACCAAGTCCATTTTGTGTTTAGGGTTTCACTTGTTTATTCAGCGAACATTTGATGAACAACTACAGCCTACTAGGTACTTTGCTAGCTATTGGTGATTTAAACAAACAAACAAACAAACAAAAAACGAATAACCCAGGCTCCAACTCTGGAGAAACTTACTATCTTAAAAGGAAATATTTAAAACATGATTACATATAAAGTAGCATGAAACCTTAAAAATAAAGGCCACTTTTAAACATTACTATACTTGATGTGGGGAGGGGAATTGAGCTTGCTTTCTGTAGCTCCTGGATTATGACTTAGAGTAGGATTGTGAGATTTGAGATGAGCTAGGAACTGTTTTCAAGCCAACTGCTAGATTGGTATGATGTTGTTTCCATTTGCATTTTGAAGTTTGGAAAGGGTTCACACCTTTAAAATGTGGTTCATATTTGCCGGGAAAAAAATGGCTTGTTTTGCTGTGCTTCCCATCCAAGAGCTGACAAGTCACAGCTTTTTATTCTGACAAACAGCTTGAAGGTATCACCTCTGCAGGCTCCTGACACAATGAATTGCGGTTCTTCATTTATGGCAGTTTGTGCTTCGTGTACACTTTCATGTGTTTAGGATGGTTGCCCAGTTTTAAAGTAGCAGCTCTTAAAATAGCTGGAAATGGATTTGGAGTTCAGGTTTGGTTGAAAGGGAGCTGATGGTGGTTGTGCGTGTGTCAGTGTGTGCACACTTGCAAGCCTGTATGCACGCCCATGCTGCTGTGAGTCAGTCCAGAGCAGTTTACACAGGAGTCCATTGTGATAGAAAATATAAGGCATGTAGGGTGAGGAGGAAGAGGGAGGGAGGATTGCATCTAGTGATCCTGGAACAGTTGCTCAGACCAGCATTTAGTGTTTTATTAGGAGAGAACAACTCTATAAAAGGAACAAGAGGTTCAATCATTATAGAGTGGGGCGACAGGAGGCAGCTGCCAGCATGACTTTGAAAACCCTTTGAGATCCTAGAAGACTTGCCACATATAACGTGGAGCAGCTGCTGGGATCATTTAGGAGAAATGCAGAACTTGGCACCCACCCACCCCTTCAGGGGATAGATTCTAGGATCACCCCAATGTTTTCTTTAGATGAGTTCCAACCCCACCCCACCCCCACTTTCCTTGCCATTGAACATTCTCACAGCAGCTCTTGTATTTTCTTTTTTATTCCAGGTAGTTTAGCAGAGAATTAAGAGAAAAGGATAGTCGCCTAGTTTGATTTGAAAAGAAATGAGGGGCCAGGCATGGTGGCTTACGCCTGTAATCCTAGCACTTCGGGAGGCCGAGGTGGGCAGATCACTTTGAGCTCAGGAATTCCAGACTAGCCTGGGTAACGTGGCAAAACCCCATCTCTACTAAAAATACAAAAATTAGCCAGGCGTGGTGGTGGGTGCCTGTAATTCCAGCTACTCAGGAGGCTGAGGCACGAGAATCGCTTGAACCCAGGAGGCGGAGGTTGCGGTGAGCCGAGATCACGCCACTGCACTCCAGCCTGGGTGACAGAGCGAGGCTCCGTCTCAAAAACAAGAAAAAAGAAATGAGGGGTGAGAGGTCCTTTATGCTTGGGGGTCAGGCAGGTGTGGCCAGGTTGGGAGAATACAGAGGGTCCCCTATTCTTATGCCCGTATGTGTACTTGATAAACAGATTGCCAGAACCTTGCAAACTGTCACTTACATGATGTCATGCAAGTAACAAAGTATGTGAATTTCATTTTTAAAAAATCTGCCTAGGATGTCTGTTTTTCATCAATACGTACAGAATATTTGCAAAGTTGAACCCTTCAACTTTAAAAATCTCCGATTAAATCATATAAACGTAAGCAATAACCAATGTTCAAATAAGCCAGAAGAAGGTTATTTATGGGGGGTTATTCTTGACAAGTGTATCATTTGACATATGTATAAAATTTTTGGTATAGTTTTCTCAAAGTATAAATGCCAATAACTGCTGAAATTTGGCAACCAGCACGTTTCTTCTGTGGACTCACGTTCTGTAAGCAAGCTCAGAGACCACCAGTATGTTAGTAAAAATTATTACTGATGTAATCTTGAACGGGAGGTAGCCCCAACTTCACTCGGGAACAAATAGAGGGAAAATTAAAGGGTAGATGTGGAAATAGTCATAGTTTCATCTTTAGAAGGGATATTAAGAAATCGTGCAGGTTGGAAATCTCACTTATAGCTTGAGAAAATCCTCCTGCCCCTCTACTCCAAGAGATTCTGATAACTTCTCTCCTGCCTTACCTCCCTCACCCCAGTCTGAAAATCATTCCCACTCTTACTAATGGGAGAGCTGCCTGTCATCAGATATGTTGAGATGGTGAAAAAAAAGTTAAGAACTGCACATTTAACCTTCCTGGCTCGTTTTTAAGACAAGACTATTAGGGCCCAGAGAAGTCCCGTAGAGGATAGCAGAACAAGGTCTTCATATTCTGTCACTTGGAAGTGACAGCTATATGGACCCAGCCATTTCTAAGACATTAAATCACAACCCTCATCCTGTTGCCATATGACCAGGGATCAGCACTGTCAAGTATGAAAGAGAGAAGACTATAGGGCTGGTGCTATGAGGAACTATATAGGGTCATATCCTTAAGTTCCATTATGTGCAAGATCTACTGGAAATAGCACCTCATTTTTATTTTTCAGACAGGATCTCACTCTGTCACCCAGGCTGGAGTGCAGTGGCATGATCTCAGCTCATGGCAACCTCTGCCTTCCGGGTTCAAGCGATCCTCCCACTTCAGCCTCCCAGGTGTCTGGGACTACAGGTGTACGCCACTGTGCCTGGCTGATTTTTGTATTCTTTTGGTAGAGGAGAGGTTTCACTATGTTGGCCAGGCTGGTCTCGAACTCCTGACCTCAAGGGATCCACCCTCCTTGGCCTCCCAAAGTACTGGGATTACAGGCGTGAGCCACAGCATCATTTTTCTGCGAAGTAGGTTGTTGTATCTCTAGTTAAATAGTTAAGCAATAGAGTATTTCATCCTTGTATTTTCCAGTCTCCAAAATAAGTTGTTATTTTAAAATACAATAAATGTATAGAACAGATCCCAACTACTGTAGTTAAACTTATAATGGAGTTACTCATCATGTTTGAAAAAAGTCTTACAATATAATGTCATATGTTTTTATTCCAGGCCCACAAATAGGTGGTAGTACTATGATGTCCCCACTCATGGGTCCTTTCCCTCTTTATTTGAGGGACAAGGAACTTCCCACCAGCCTAGGGAAAGTCATCCATCCTAAGTATCTTTAAACATTTGATTAAGTCATACAAGGAACAAGCAGAATTATGCTAGCCACAGCGTGGTATTTGGAATTCCTTTTGTTATTAAAAAATTCCATGCTGGTTGTATGAGTTCAGGAAGCCTGAGGAGGGATAAGAAAAAGACCTTTTGTCTAGTGCTGTTTTAACACACTTCTTCAGGTGTTGGTGGGCAAACTGGCCTTGAAAGGCCTTGAGTTCTTAACATAGCTGAGTCTCAGGCCCAGGCTGGGTAGCAGAAATGCCCTACCTCATTGAGTACTCTTCTGTTTCATCTCTTCTGTCCCTGTATTTGTCTGGATTCTCAAAACATTGTATTGTCACTTAAAAATATTAAGAAAGGCTCCATCCAGTCTCCGTTGCTGGAATTTAGTCGGTATTTGATGCAGCTGGTCTTTGGGATGAGCTCAGTCTTCTCCAAACATCATAAGGCAGTTTCTCTTGAGACTTCTGGTTCATTGCTACTCTTGAGATCTTTGCCCCGAAGTCAGCCCTCTCTGCCCCTATGGTGCCTTCAGTATGACAGGTCAGTTAAACATCAGCTGCCTTAGTAATTCAGGAAACAAAGACAGCCTCCAGGCCTCTGATGACATCACTACTCAAGACTGTGTCTGGCAGGAAGGGCTTGGTGTCACTTTATGAAGGAGACAAGCTGAGAATCGCACCTTCTAAACAGTCCCCACTAAGTGCTGAAGTCTTGATTGGAGATGTGCTGTCCCGAGGCTTCTCTCTAAGCCCTTGGAGGGTATGCTCCCTAATAAGCTGCCCCAGAGAGGCAGTCCAGACAAGGAATTCCCTTTAAGTGGTGGGTCACAACATCTGGAATGATTGTGCTGGATTACTAGGGAGCCTGGGCAGCAACGCTTTTCATCCTTCCTTAAACTTTATTCAAAAGAGAAGTGGTTTATAAGGAGCAGGTGATACGCAAAGAGGCATTGGTGATGGAGACTTCTGCTGGAGGGCAGCCTGGCTACTGGGGAGGATGGGCACAGAGCCCCTGTCTCTGACACTAAATGCCCAGCATAATCCCCAAAGCAAAGGACAGACTGAGAGAGTTTCGTCAGATGAGTAGCTGTCTCTCTGTCTCTGCCGGAGGAACTCCTTTGCTGTGGGATTGCTGCTGCCAAGAGTGACAGTGCCCTCCCGATGAGGGTTCCTTTGTCCAGGTATTTACCTGGTTATAGTAAAACCTATTTCTGATACCACTGCAGTCAGAAAACTGTCTTGTTGGGATGTCCATGGTTGCCGTTTGAAATTTCTGTAGGTCAGGCTGGGCACGGTGGCTCATGCCTGTAATCCCAGCACTTTGGGAGGCCGAGGCGAGTGGATCACAAGGTCAGGAGTTCGAGACCAGCCTGACCAACATGGTGAAACCCCGTCTGTACTAAAAAAAAAAAAAATTAGCTGGGTGTGGTGATGCACGCCTGTAATCCCAGCTACTCAGGAGGCTGAGGCAGGAGAATCACTTGAACCTGGGAGGCGGAGGTTGCAGTGAGCCAAGATTGCGCCATTGCACTCCAGCCTGGACAACAGAGCAAGACTCCATCTCAAAAAAAAAGAAAGAAATTTCTGTAGGTCATCACAATTTTCAACACAACAGTTGCTTAGACAGCTCCTGCATCAGCCCAAAAGGGATATGAAAAGTTTCTTTCTTCCCTGAAAATGAGTTTGATTTTGCCAGTGATATTTAGAAAAATATTTCCAAAATTTCTTCCCAGCGACATAGAATGTAAATGTGTATCATTACCATAAGAGACAGATGTCTGTTTCCATACTCTCTCATTCTTCCAGTCAGGTTAAACAGGCTTTATCCAGAGGTCATATGCATTCTCCAAGTTCTTGGTGGTTACCTTGAGTTAGCCGTAATGATAATTTGATGGAACAGTTGCTGGTAAAATCAGCAAAGGCAACTAGCACGATCACTATGAGTTGATGGTCCCAAAGGCCCATCCAATGGGTTTGAGGGAACCCAATGGTTCCAAGGCAGGCAGTAATAATATTTTTCCAAACTTCAGGTTCTCTGTGGAGAGGCTGTTCTTCAGAATTCTGCCTCTTTTTGAAAAAGGTAATTTTGACGAAGGTACATGAAATAGAGCCCTAATATTGACATCATCTCCAGCCAAAGTTCTCATTCCCCAGTGTGAATTCTTTCCTGTCCCTCTTGCAATGATTACTATGTTTTTCTGTAGGAAAAGATGTATTTACTAGAACGTATTTCTACCATTTTATTGGTTTATTTATTTATTCAACAGAAATTTATTAAGCACCAACCACATGGCAGAGGAGGCATCCTGGAAAAATCATTGACTAAACCAAGTCTTGAAGAATGAGTTGCAATTAGCCAGGCAGCAGCGAAGAGGGAATAGCGCTTGCAAAGTCCATTTACAAGAGGAGACGGAGCACAAACAAGGAGCTATGTTTAGTTCAGGACGGCCAGGACATAAGACATAAATGCTTGGAGTTGTAGGAGAAATAAAGGGCTGATCATGGGGAGGTTGGGTATCATGGTAGACAGTCTGAAGGCTTTGGGGAGCCCCCTTGGAATTTTAAACAAGGTAATATGATCAACACGTGTTTTGGAAAACCCACTTAGGCTACAGTGTGGAAAATTGATTGAAGTCGGGTGAGACTGGATCCAGGAAACCGCCAGGTACCAATTATTCATCGAAGTGAGGAGTGATGAATGCCTTCCGTAAGGTAGGGATAGGAGGAATGGAGAGGAGGCGCCAACATGGGAAAGGAAATTCAGGGGCTCCATGACAGTCAATGCATACGGGATTTAGAATGCAATAGAAATGTGGGAGTCTAAGATGCCACTCAAATTCTGGCTTGATAACTGAGTAGAAAGCAGTACCAGTCACAGAGGAAGAGGCTGGTGATGGAGGAGAGAAGGTGTGTTCACTTTGGAACATACTGAGTTAAGGAGCCTAAAGAGCAGCCGAGGGAAAGGGAAGCCAAAGTCATACTCCTTGACTTTTTCTTTATTGGCTTAGACTGTCTGGTGATCTAGTGGTGTGTGTGTATGCTGGGGGAGGGCAGAGATGGGCACGTGAAAACTCTCAGCATCCAAGGGAAGTTCACCTAAACCCTCCTGTTGAGATTATTTCCAAAATTTGACCAGATGTTTAAGCAAATTAACAAATGATTAAAGCAGCAGTCGGTGGGGACCTAGACCCCTGTGGAAATAAGCAAAGGGGCAAAACTGCGGAGAAAGCCAAGCCCAGGTGTTCTTGTTGAAGGGAGGTCAGTGTGATGGGGGTCCTCAGTGGTTGATGGGCAGAGTCAAAATGAAGCAAGTCAAAATGAGTCTGGTGGAGAGGGTGAAATCAGAAATCTAGGAAAAGTACAGGTGTTCATGTTCACTGTGAGAATAACTTCCACCTAACAGCTATGCTCTCAACGATATTTTTATTCCATCCACTGTTGGTAGCACATTCTACTTTTCTCTATAGCCAAGTATTTTTCTTTCTCTAAGGGATGTCGTCCCTTAAAAAGACTGTTTCCAATAGTATCAAAGGACTACCAATTAGTATTTTGTGGCAGCAAAATGAACTAGCAGCTGAGCAGCTAACTTGGGTCTCCCTTCAGCTTCATTAGTAGCTTTTTGTGGGGCCTTGGGCAGGTCATAGGTTTCTCTCTGGACCTTAGCTTTCTTCCCCATAAAGTTAAGGAACCTATCCTAGCAGGTTTCTAGAGTCACTTTCAGCATGATCCTTCTATATCTGTGTTCATTACTGGTTTGAAAAGGCCACGAGTCTCTCTTAGAATGGCAGCTTCTTCTCACTCACCAAAGACGTAGGCCTGCACATCAGCAAAACACTTCAGTAAATTGTAGTTCCCAGCACACTTTATGCCTAGTGTGTAACAGGGCTGGAAAACTGCCACAGAGACACTCACTACAGCCCTTAACTCACCAGGGGTCATTTAGAATGTCAGGTTTAAAAATCAGCTGTCCCCCCAGGCCCCTCCCCACCCAAAGTCAGCTCCCTAGCTAGCCTCATCTAGAGACTGCATTTCTCATTGATCTTAAAATAAAGAAGGAAATAAAATGAAAAGCACTTTGGCTCTAGTATGTGGAAACTCTTCCAAATGCCCTGGTCTTTGTGACCATGCGAAGGCTGGCTGTCTTGAGCATCATCACTCTCTGTGTGAGTTGATCCTCTAGCTCACGTTCTCTGCCCTGAGAATAATGATGAGAGAGATGCTCGGGAAGGCCCACTGCCTCTCCAATCTACTTCCAAAAGGGAGCCAGAATCCAAGCCCCCAAAGGGGACGTTCCACATCCTGCATCCTCCACCTTTCCAGTCATCCTTCTCATCCTTCTCTGGCAACAGAGAGTTCAGTGCCCTCAAGTGTGGGCTGCCTTCCAGTTCGAAGTAGTCACATGCCATAATTTATTTATTTATTTATTATTATTATTATTTGAGACGGAGTCTTGCCCTGTCGCCCAGGCTGGAGTGCAGTGGTGCGATCTTGGCTTACTGCAATCTCCGCCTCCTGGGTTCAAGCAATTCTCCTGCCTCAGCCTCCCGAGTGGCTGGGATGAGAGGCACCCTCCACCATACCCGGCTACTTTTTGTATTTTTAGTAGAGATGGGATTTCGCCATGGTGGCCAGGTTGGTCTCTAACTCCTGACCTTAGGTGATCCTCCCACCTCAGCCCCCCAAAGTGTTGGGATTACAGGCGTGAGCCACCGTGCCTGGCCTATAATTTAAATGTAGATAGCAAAAGATGAGATTCTGAGGGCCGGGCACAGTGGCTCACACCTGTAATCCCAGCACTTTGGGAGGCTGAGGCGGGTGGATCATGAGGTCAGGAGATCGAGACCATCCTGGTTAACACGGTGAAACTCTGTCTCTACTAAAAATACAAAAAATTAGCCTGGCGTGGTGGCAGGCACCTGTAGTCCCAGCTACTTGGGATCTGAGGCAGGAGAATGGCGTGAACCTGGGAGGCGGAGCTTGCAGTGAGCTGAGGTCGCACTATTGCACTCCAGCCTGGGCGACAGAGCGAGACTCCATCTCAAAAAAAAAAGAAATGGGATTCTGAGTAAACTTGGGATAAGGTGTTCAAATAAATTCATGCCAACTCATAGCCATTTCATAGCATTCTTTAGAGGGTTTGGTGTTCATTGCCCAAAGAATCTCATTAATATTTGTGCTGTTAGTGTGGGGCAGTTAATGAGTATCAAAATGTTTGCTTCACACCCAGCTATTAGCCAGAGAGGTTTAGTTGCTTACCTGTGGTCACACAGCAAGTGAGTGATGAGCCAGGATTAGGGACAATCCAGGTGGTAATGAAACAGAAATGTTTTGGCTCTGACAGCATAGTTCAGCAAAAGGATGCTGGTCCTAGGACAGGGAGTGCAGCTTAGCCTTTGAGTCCCATTGTTAACCCAGGAGAACTGTATTTTCTACTTTCCTGAATTCTATTATGACAGGTTTTAAAAAATGATTTCAAATTTATGTGTATGTATGTGCATGAAAATATGTGGCTGCTCACAGATACATGTATGGAAGATGAAAGAGAAAAATGGACAACTTATAATTACAGATATTTTCGTTCATCTGGTATCCAGATGATCTCCCTTGATTCTGACAGTTTTGACAAATCAGTTTATTAAAATTGTAAATGTAACCCAGAGCTGTTTAGTACAGTACTAGGCAGAAGGTGCTTTCTCCTCACGTTACATTTTGCTGTTGCATTATTAGAAGTAAATACAGCTTATACTGAAAGGACAAAACAGCCAGCCGGTCTTCTATGAGAAAGATGTCACTTGCCACGTATAGTCCCAGTTGGTTTCACTGTCCCGAGACCCTAAGGATGTTTTCATAGAGCTCTGACCTTGATGAAGCACAGAGAAGTGTCTGGTCCCCATGCCCGCCCTCCTCCCCTTTAACTCCTCGCCTGCCCCTTCAACTTCAGTTTTCTAAAGAGAAAACTTGCTCCCTAAGCTCCCAGAAGGCATTACTCAGGTGACATTTGGGGAAGGAAATCGTCAGTAGGGCAAGTTTTAATTTAGGGCATTTAAACCCATTGTGCTTAAGTACCAGATTTCATTGCAAACTCTTTAGAAAAAATGTACAGCATCTTGACACAGTGTTCCTGGCCAAAAAAGAAAAGAAAAATGTGTGGCAGTAAGTGATGCCATGGGAGGGCAAGCTGGGAACAGTGAACACTCAAACAATGAGAGAAGAAATGTACAAAATGTGGAACTCTATGCATTCACTGAAAATAGGGAAAAGAATACCTTTTTTTCCTCATCACCTACCACAGAAAGTTCAGAGAAGTTTTTATTTCATATCTGATTAGCTTCAATTGACAATGTTTTCCACACTCTGATTTTGTTTCACCAGCTTTCCCCCTCCCTCTCTCTTCTAGCCTCTGCCCAGGAATCATTTGTAGGCAAACACATATATTTGTGACAGGACATCTTCATCTTTGTGCCACAGACCACTGGCAATCTGGTCAAGCCTGCAGACCCTTTCTCAGAATATTTTTAAATAAATAAAGTATGTAGGAACATAATTACCAAAATATTTTAAATGCCCACACATTTATGATATAGTAATATATGTACTTATTTTTAACATATTAACTAAACAGAATTCATCACTGCTATACTTTCAAAGTCAAAATGTGTGTGCACCAGGGGTCAGCAAACTGCAGCCCACAGACTGTTTTGTAAATAAAGTTTTATCGGAACATAGCCATGCTCATTCATGTACATATTGTCCATACCTGCTTTCACACTACAGCAGCAGAATTGAATAGCTGGCCTCATGTCATATGGCCCTCAAAGTCTAAAATATTTGCTGTCTGGCCCCTTTCAGAAAACGTTTCCCAATCCCTGGTGTAAATTGCAACAGTAGTAATGTGCAATGAAAAGACTGATTTTGACTGGGCACGGTGACTCACGCCTGTAATCCCAGCACTTTGGGAGGTCGAGGCAGGTGGATCACGAGGTCAGGAGTTCGAGACCAGCCTGGCCAACATACTGAAACCCCATCTCTGCTGAAAAAAAATACAAGAAATTAGCCGGGCGTGGTGGCAGGTGCCTGTAATCCCAGCTACTGAGGAGGCTGAGTCAGGAGAATTGCTTGAACCCGGGAGGTGGAGGTTGCAATGAGCCGAGATCGCACTATTGCAGCCGGATAACAGTGAGAGACTCCGTCTCAAAAACAAAGACTGATTTCTCTTGGTTACAGCCACAGGTTGCTAACTACTGTTTTCTGCCTACATTATAATTGATATAAATGCTACATTTCAGTTAGAAGTTAACAAAAACGTAGGAGTGATTTTTTTCACAATCCAAATTCATGGACCACCTGAATTCTATTCATGGATCCCATGGAGGCCTGTGGACCCCAGGTTAGTAATCACCAAATGGGATTACAGTTAAAAGAGCCTTTCAGCACAAATAAATACTTTCTTTACAGTGTAAGGAATCTGCACCCTTTCCGCCCCCTCACAAATGTCTGCATATTTTCATATCAATGAAAAAGACATCAGATCATCTCTAGAATTAGGGGAAGCACAGCCACTTTGAACGCTTATTCCCATTCTGCGGAGACCCAGTGGCTTGCTGAGGGAAGGCTAGTTCTGTCAGCTAGTCCTAAGAAAAAGTTGAGATTCTCTACACATACAGTCAGCTCATTACCTCCTCCCTATCCCACTCTTGCGATGCCAGGAGAAAGAACCAAGAATTCCCCCCTCCCCCCACTCCCAGGGTTCTCCTGTTCTCTCTGGTGTATTACTTGACTTTCCTCATCTTGTCTCTTAATGTCACATCAGAGTGTACCGCGGGATCTGACTTTGCCATTTATGTGGCTATGATGTCTTATTCTCCAGAGACAACTTCAAGTATTCAGCAATAACTCATGTCCACTTAATGTGAAAATTGGTACCATCTAATAGAATCTTCAACATGCTAACCACACTATTCCAATAATGAAATGCAAATTTTCCTGCCTTTTTACTATGGTCATTTTTAGATTCTTGAGGAATGAAATAGCCTCTTTATTATGAATTAAGAACTGGAAATTAAGATGTGGAGTATTCTTACACTATTTTTAGATAGTCTCCTTATCTGGAGTCCTAGGCTATCTTGTTTAATACTGACAATATAATTACAAGGTGCATGTCATTATTACTCCCATTTTCTTGCTAAGAAAACTAAGATTCAGGTTACATTGATGAGGGACAGAATTCTAGAATTCATATTTTTTTTCAGCTTTGAAAGAACAGACAACCCCACTTTATCTGATCCTTCATTTACAATATCAGCTACGGCCTCTGGATGTGTTTTTATCTAAGAGAATCCTACAGTAGTTCAGACTTTGTAGAGAAAGGCGGTGAGACGGAACAGTTCTGGCCATAGGGGATGTAGGGTCAGGATCACTTTCTAAATTTCTTTTCCACGAAATACGGGCTTTGAGAGAGAAGACCATCTATCTCTAAGGTCCCTTCCAGTGCCATCTGACCATCCATAGCTCTAGGATATTCAAAGCAAAGGATAGTTGAGGCAGCTCAACTTGTGATGAGCTCCCCTGTCTGCCTTTCAGACTGGCCATGGAAGGGAAAGGCCTGTCTGACAATGGGACCTCTGAGATGGACCCGAAGCACTTCAGCCCTTGTCTTGTGTGCTGAGCAGCTCTGCTGATACAGCAAAGCTGGGGGATAGTATTGATTTTCCAGATAATATTAGCATGTCATCTTATTGAGACAGAATGAAGAGGATTTATGGGGAGACAGAGCCACACACTGCTGCAGGAGGCCCAGTCTGTGGGCATCTTCTGAGCTGCCTAAATCAAGAATAAAATAGTCCCTCATCTATGAGCATGGGGAAAAATGTAAACAAACACCCGTGTTTGGGGATACAGCAGTGGTCTGGAACTTCTGAACGGCCAGAGAAACATCCAGTGGGTGGGAAGGAACACATGGGCTTCACCGAGCAATTAGTGCTGTAGGTTTAATAGAGTTTGAGTACTGATCTAGATTCAGCTCCATCGCCACTCAGCTTCCGGGATGGTGATTTGAACTGACAGTATTACCACCTGTTGTTCATTGGACTTTGCCACTTTCTCCTCCTGCTGTCATTTCTCATTACTGCCCTTGACTTCTTTCTAGAAGAGTGGGTATAGTGGGGAGTGACCAGCCCCCAGGAAGAGGACACAGGTACACGGCAGTGTGCACCCTCTCTTTTGCCTATTTCTGGCTCTGCATGGCTTGAGGCAGAGTTGATATTTTCTGATCCCTTTTGTTCCCTTACAGCAAGCACTTACCATGCTGTACTGTGGTTTTCTGCTTACATTTCTGACCTCTTTCTGGACTGTGAAGTCCTGAAAAGCAGAGGCTGCAAATGCATCTTTGTGACCCCAGCACCAAGTCTTGTGCCTGGCACTTAATAGGTGTTTGGCAGCATTTGTTGGAGAGATAGATGAAGAGTAGACATATTGTTCCTAGTCTAACCCATCCCAATCATCCTACACTCCCAGCAGTGCCATTTGTCATTATTTTCTGAATCTCAGTCTGTAACACCACCATCTACCCTATCAACAAAACTAGAAATGGGGGAATCATCCTTACACTGTCTCCTTCCTCACTTCACACACACCAGTCACCAGTTCCTGCTGATTGTTTCTCTCCAAATAGTTCTCAAATTTGCTCTTTATCCTTTTCATCCCTGTTACCACCCCCAAGTTCATTGCCTCACTGTTGTAATTTAATTATCTGGTCTTCCCACCTTTACTTTGGCCTCCACTCATCTGTCCTGTGACACCACTGCTCTGGCCATGTCACTACCCATGTAAAGTCGTTGAGAGGCTGCATTTGCCCACAGTAAGAAACTCAAGCTTCTTAGCAAGGCCTGCAAAGCCTTTCCTTGGTCAGGCTTCTGCCTGCCCCTGTATCCACAGCTCTGACCACTTGCTGCCTTGAGTTTTATGTTCCAGTGCCACCAGATTTCTTGTAGTTACCCATATTAGTCATATACTATTTCGTGCCTAGAGTGTCCTTCTTGCTCTTGTTTTTTCCATTCCCATTCATACTCATTGAGACTCAGCACATAACGTCACCTCACCTGGGAAGCCTCGTCTAACCTTATTTCCCCCATGAAAGGAAGGAGGGAGGAAAAAGGAAGGGTTAAGGTACGTCTCCTTTGGACTTTCATAGAGCTCTGTACATGCCTCAATGTCCCTGACACAGGTAGTCGCCTCCATAGTGAATTGAACATCCAACATGCCTTTGCAGTTCCCTAATACCCTTGAATTCTATTTTCCTTCCCAATCCTTTTTTTTTTTTTTTTTTTTTGAGGCGGAGTTTCGCTGTTGTCACCCAGGTTGGAGTGCAGTGACACAATCTCAGCTCATTGCAACCTCCACCTCCCAGGTTCAAGGGATTCTCCTGCCTCAGCCTCCTGAGTAGCTGGGATTACAGGCATGCACCACCACGCCCAGCTAATTTTTTTTGTGTGTGTTATTAGTAGAGACGAAGTTTCACCATGTTGGCCAGGCTGGTCTTTAATTCCTGACCTCAGGTGACCCGCCCACCTCGGCCTCCCAGTGTGCTGGGATTACAGGCATGAGCCACCGTGCCCGGCCCCCAGTCCTTTCCTAAGTGTTTATTCATATTGGGATAGAACTAACAAGTAAATGTGACCTTTTTTAGGAGGATTACCATTTGTATAGGGCTCTGTTCCTCTGAAGATAGAATACTGGCCTTAGTCAATGAATGAAGCAACATCTCTTGGGGTTGCCAGATGACCCTGATCCATAGTCAATCAGCCAAACCTATGATTCAGCTGGTTAGTTGGGTTAACAGCTTCCTTTCCACCAGTATGGTGTGAGGAGTGGGGAAGGCAGCAGAGTACCACTCACAGCCTGCCCAGTGAGCCCAAAGCAGTAGTGAGCCCAGTCAGAAGAAAAGCCTGGCATACTAGAAAGAGCATGGCCTTTGAAAGATTGGTCAGCCTGGGTTCAATTCCACTGTTTACCTCTTCACTGTGTGAATTTGAGCAAGTTCATTAAGCTCTGTCCTCATCTGTTAAATGTGCATAATCGTTTACATGAATTGTGGTAAGGATTAAATGAGGTCATATATGTTGTCTGCTCAGAAGAGCCACTAGCTCATGGAAAGTGATCAATAATGATGGCTGTGGCTGGGTGCAGTGGCTCACGCCTGTAATCCCAGCACTCTGGGAGGCTGAGGCGGGTGGATCACCTGAGGTCAGGAGTTCGAGACCAGCCTGGGCAACATGGTGAAACCCCGTCTCTACTAAAAATACAAAAATTAGCTGAGTGTGGTGGCAGACACCTATAATCCCAGCTACTAAGGAGGCTGAGGGCATGAGAATCACTTGAACCTGGTTAGGTGAAGGTTGCAGTGAGCTGAGATCATGCTACTGCACTCCAGCCTGGGCCATAGAGCAAGACTCCATCTCAAATAATAATAATAATGGCGCATTTGTTGTTGTTTCCCCTGTCTTGATCCCCTGGTGGATGGTCATTGTGCAGTAGAAACAAGAGATAATCCTGTGTGCTTCCTTCTTGTTTCACTGAATTTGGCCTCAAGTCTACCTGAATGCCCTTAACCAGAGTTCTGGAACACTTCTGACTTAGGAAGCCTCAGACACCCTGGTATGTTTCCAGTTTTCCAACAGTTGAGGAAAACATGATAAAGCCGCAAATTCTGTATGTGGAAAAGCAGTGCAGTGTGAAGAATGGTATACACCTGAGTCATTTGTTGGCAACAGTGTGATCTTGGGTACATTCTTTTGAATCTCTGCATCTGAGCTGTAAAGGTACCATGAGTTATTTGTATTTCTTCATCAACACTTTGCTTACAAATTAAAGCACTTTGGTACTATAATGGTGATTTGGTTATTACTATTTATTACCTAGACTGCAGGCTTAAGTATAGCAGTTAGAGAACAGCACACTTTGTTTTGTTTTTAAGTGAAAAAACAATTCCCCTTAAGAAGCGGAAAGTACTCAATGGCACCAAATATTAATTTTTAAATATAATTCAAGAAGCCTGGCTGGGCACACCAAGGTCATGCCTGTAATCCCAGCACTTTGGGAAGCTGAGGTGGGAGGATTGCACTAGCGCAAGAGTTCAAGACAAGTCTCGGCAATGTGAAGAAACCCAGTCTCTACAAAAAGTAATAAATTAGCTGGGCATGGTGGTACACGCTTGTAGATCCTACTTGGGAGGCTGAGGCAGGAGGATCGCTTGAGCCCAGGAGCTCAAGGCTGCGGTGAGCTATGATTGCACCACTGCACTCCAGCATGGGTGACAGAGTGAGACTCTGTCTCAAAAGAAAAAAAAACAAAGCTCTTTTCTTTAAAATATTTCTTTGAAACTAAGCCAGAGGTACTATTACCTTTTGATCACTATTATTAATCATTCCTTAATAGAACTTTGGATTTTTCCCCAGGCTTAATTACACTGGTTACTTCTAATTCTTTGTGATTTTCCTGGCTTCAGATCTTTCCAGGAACAGCTCTGGGTCTCTTGGCCAATTTGGCATCAGGGCTCTGGGCCTTTGTCCCCAGCTTCTGTGATTCTCTCAAAGGTCTTTCGGTATTGATCAGAGAGTCATTCCCACTGAGTCCTTCAAGTTTTCTTTTACTGCTTCCCCACAAACTGTAGAATGAGAAAAGGATGATTGAAGTGAAGAGCCTAGCCTAGTGCCAGCCCAAGTTGGGACTTGCTGAACATTGGTTTCCAGCCCTGTGACCCCAGAATACCCCACAGTTACACCTCAGCTGTGGGTTCCTCTGGGACTGTTCCCCAGAAGGAGATTTTTCTGCCAGTTTTAATTTACTTTTTGGGGAATGAAAAAAACTACCTGTAATTTTTCCTCTCTACTTTTACTAGAGTTTACTAGAGTTTTCCTCAAGTTCCTTGAGTGTAATCTCAGAGAAGAATCTAACCCATGTTTTCTTTTTCCCATTGCATTTACTACAGTTACAACGATAATAAGTGTTGAATTAACTTTCTCTAGCTTTTAGCCAACATGTAAGCACTCCCCTTTAAACTCTGTCTTCTGTGTTTGGTGTCTACCTGTGTAAAATAGGAATAATCCCAATCTTCTCAATGAGATTTTACCAAAATAAATTAGCATTCATAAATAAAAGGAGCTATATAAATCTGAGAAACTGTGGAGAGGGCTCTAACTAATTTTATGTCCAAGTGCTCTACATAAAATTACTTTTTCCCAGGTGTTCTAGAAAGGGTTACATTCCTGAGTAGGGTCTTAATGGCCAGTTCAAGAAATAATCAAGTTAAGTGTATTTAATTCATACTTTTAATTCATTTTCTTGTAATACCTTCTGTTAGACACTTCCATATGACCTATGTCAAATGCACAGCAAAACGTCTGATATATGGTTACAGATCTAACACAAATAATGTTATGTGAGCAACCCCAAACAGTACACCTTGACAATGTGGAGACTCAGATTTTCAAAGCACTCATTAAATTGAGCAGAGAAATAATCTATTTCATCCAGTAACCTTTTGTTTTATGTATTTAGCAAACCTTTATCAGAGAGAGCTATATGTGGACCTCCTAAAAAGGGACCTGGTAATTCGGGTCAGAAACTAGACCAGCCAGGCGATGGAGTTTGTGCATCCCAGCGCTGTAAACAACAGCGCGGGCACAACTGGCCAAGCCCTGGAAGTGCGGCCAAGTGTGTGGGGACTCCTGGTGTTGTTGTTTATGGCGTCTGGCAAATATTTCTACCCAAGCCTTCAGCTAGTTTACAGCATTTCATTTTACAGCCCATCATGATGATAGTAACCAACCCCAGAAAAACATCAACAAGCATTAGCAGCCATAGTGTTGGAAGATGAATGTGACCCCAGCGACCTCCATTCCACCCCCCGACCCCCATCCCACTCCCACCCCATCCCCCTCACCGTACCCTCTAGTGTTCAGTGAATTTCTGCAGCTAAAGTGGTTGCCATGGGTCTTGGGTCAAAGGAGGATATTTGGAGGAATTTTTCTAAACACATGCATACAAATGTTGAGAAATAGCACTTTAAAAAAGCAGGAGTCATACACAGACCCCAGCCCTTCTCGGTGAGTAAGACAAAAGGCAGCGTGATCTATAAATATGGTAAAGTGCCTTGAAACGATGAGTCTGCAGAGGCAGGGGGTTGGGGGTAGTTAAGGGAAGGCAGGAGGAAGACAACAATTACATATTAAGTTGCATTGGTTAAGAACAGAAAAGTATAACTTGGCATGAGTTCCCATACTGGCCTTTTAGAACGGATTGGTCTGTAACACCATACTAAGTCTGTTTTCTATCAGTGATTCCTAGCCAGCTTATTAAACAGATTTATACAATGAAAGAATCTCATAACAGAAACATTCACCTTCTTTATTACTTGGCATTATTTATGGTTTGAGTTTTTTCAGCTACTTTTTTATGCACTGGAATCTGCCAACATTATCCTTAAAAAGTTTATGTACCAAAGTATAAGTAGGTTGGGAGAATATTATATGTCTCCTCTCTCCAGCCACGTGGCCTCCCCCAGCAGAGGCTCTGAGGACCTATCTGTCCCCTCCTCTGAGTGTCTTCGGCATGGAATCCTCTTTCTTTCAGGAGTCCGTGATTCTTGACTGAAACAAGGGTTAGTTCCCCACCCCCATGCCCCTCGAGGAGTAATACTTCTTTCAGCCTTGGGTTTAGTGACAGGGAAAAAAGAACGTTAGCTCATGTGAGGATACGTATAAGGGAATTAGATAACTGTCTACTCATTTGCA
This sequence comes from Pongo pygmaeus, assembly GCF_028885625.2. Lineage (NCBI taxonomy): Eukaryota > Metazoa > Chordata > Mammalia > Primates > Hominidae > Pongo > Pongo pygmaeus. Next base: position 57,762,114 of record NC_072392.2, read on the forward strand.
AACATCTCAAAATTGTCAAGATGGAAAAGAGACCCAGAGTCCCCTTTCGTCCTCCACATTCATTCTAGGGTAATAAGGGCGGTGTCCATTTTTTGACGGAACTGGTATGGGCAGATGAGCATGCCTGAGTACTGAACACTACAGTGTCACTCCCCATGTTGCCATTCTGCAGAAGAGGAAGCAGGAAGCCACCGACAGGGGCGTAACTGTGGACCTAAAGTGGACATCAGGGGGGTCGCGGCAATGCGGCCCTGATCCTTCCCTGCCTCACTTGCCTTCTGCTTCCCAGCTTCACCATAGCTGGGAAGAATATTTTGATTTGTTTGTTTTCCCTGAGAAAGAACAGTTTCTATCTCGAGTATTGCCTCCTTTCCTGAAGCGTGTTCTCCTTCCCAAGGAAAACACACACATCCAGAAGGCACTGTAAGCAAAGCCTGGAACTGGAGAGATGACCCAGGGTCTTTGGGATTGCGGAACAGCTGCTGTGGAAAAGTAGTGGCCTGTTTATGAGTTGAGGAGGCAGGACGGGGTGACAAGAGGGAGCCCGAGAGCCTCCCATGAATCTGTCTGCACCCTTGTGAGAAGAAGCCCATGAAGTCAAATGACAGCTTGTTTAAGGAAGCCATGAACTAGCAAATGTAGTTAAAGATGAAGGGGTAAAATGAAGGGAAACGCTTATGCTTAAAGCAGTTTTCCTTTGAAAAACTACAGCATTTAGGCTACCAGGTTGTGTTTCCTTAATAGGAAGCCATATCCCAGCCATGTGGCAAGAATTAGTCATTGCCTTCCGTATGGTTAGTAATAATAAATGTAAGAATTTAGAGGCTAATGAATCAGTGGGAGTTGCTATGGGTTTGCTGGGTGAATGAATCAAAGGCAATCCCTTCTTTCTCCCTGCTTCCATCTTTCCAGTCCTTTCCTCCTGCTATGCTTTTATGCGTATGAGCTTTCATCTCTGGCCCACTAACCCCAAGGATCCTTTGAATAATCTGGAAGGAGACCATCTAAAGAACTCTCTAGCCAGGTACAGTGGCTCACGCCTGTAATCCCAACACTCTGGGAGGCCGCGGCAGGTGGATCACCTGAGGTCAGGAGTTCGACACCAGCCTGGCCAACATGGAGAAACCCCATCTCTACTAAAAATACAAAAATTAGCCAGGTATGGTAGTGCATGCCTGTAATCCCAGTTACTTGGGAGGCTGAGGCAGGAGAATCCCTTGAACCCAAGAGGCGGAGGTTGCAGTGAGCCGAGATCGTGCCATTGCACTCTAGCCTGGGCGACAGAGTGAGACTCTGTCTCAAAAAAAAAAAAGGAAAGAAAAAAAGAACTCTCAAATCTGTCTCTAGCCTACATGCAAATCACCTCCCAGAAACTAATCTGTTCCCCTGAGCCCAAGTATTAAGCCGAGCTATGAACCAAAAATTAGAGGTATGAGAGACATGAAGTGGGGCAGGCCTCTGTGCCCCGCCCTCCAAGAGCTCACTGTTTAGTGCTAGAGACTGATGTGAAAACAGATTATCATAGTGATAAAAACCGTGATAGAAAAAGGATGACCAGTTCTTTTGGCCTGTGTGTGTAGGGGAGGCTCTGGGAGGCAGGTAGAATGCCAATGAGGATCTTCTATGACATGAGTGGCTGTTGAGCTCAGGAGATAAGAATTTGGAGCTGGAGCAGTTCACTTCAATTTTAAATCCCAGCCCTGTCTCTTAATAGCTGTGTCACTTTGAGCAAGTTACTTACCTCTCTGTGCCTCGGTTTCTTCATCTGTAAAATAGTATACCTACATCCTCGGGTTCCTGTGAGAATTCAGTGAGTTAATATGTGTGGAACACTTAAAATACTGCCTGCCCCTAAAATTACTGCTTGGCAGTAAATGCTATGTGGATGTTACTTTAAAATTATTATTATTTTTACATATCTTATGTGAATGTGCCTAAATGTGATATGTATATATTTTTCCTTTTAAAAATTTGAGATCATAGTATACAGAGAGCCCAACTTACTTTCCATGTCAGCACATGTAGATGTACCTTAAGACATTAGTTTAAAACCAACTTTCTTTTGAAAAACTTTCCAGCCTCATCAGAGATTGGGGATTCTATGTGAGGGCACCTCTCCAAGATTGGATCTTGCTGTGGTTGATGGAGTTACATCCTTCACAGCACGGTCCAAATTAGAGATCTCCAGTCAGGCTGTTTGGTCTGTGAAACATTTGGATATTTGTTTTTTAAATCCATATTAGGACATGTTATTCAGTGTTTGGAGAAATTAGTATGTACTAATTTCTAGGCTGCTTGAAGAACTTGGGGGGTAAATTGTTGCTCTTAAATCCCCTTAAAATATAGGGCAGATGCCAGGCGCGGTAGCTCACGCCTGTAATCCCAGCACTTTGGGAGGCCGAGGCGGGCAGATCACGAAGTCAGGAGATCGAGACCATCCTGGCCAACACAGTGAAACCCTGTCTCTACTAAAAATACAAAAAATTAGCTGGGCATGGTGGTGGGCGCCTGTAGTCCCAGCTACTCAGGAGGCTGAGGCAGGAGAATCTCTTGAACCTGGGAGGCGGAGGTTGCAGTGAGTTGAGGTCACGCCACTGCACTCCAGCCTGGGTGACAGAGCGAGGCTCCGTCTCAAAAAAAAAAGCATATCTATATATGGCAGAAGGGATCTTGGCACCCTGTGTTGAAGAGATACGTTTTTAAGTCAAGTGTAAGGTAAGTAGGTCACGCCACATCTCAACCTCATCAGGCTGTACTTCTGCAGATTGTTGTGGCTTCTGGGTGTCCTGTTAGAAACAAAGCAGGAGGGGAGAATCGTTTGATCTCTTGCTCCTAAAATGTGAGCCCTAAGCTGTCAGTAAGAGGTACTGGCCCTTGCTGAGTCCCATTGTTCTCCCTCGTTCACCCCTTAGGTGACAGTGGATCCAACTCTCCATAAGCAAGTCTGGGATTCTGCATGTTGTGCTTATTTGCTGTCTGTGGGGGGGTCTGTTAGACAGGTCTCTCCAAGGAAGGGGAAGGGAGCAAGGAGTAGGGGGGTATCAGCTCAGAGGGGCTAGCAAGTCCAGTAGATGCCAGTTCTCCGGAAAGACAGGTTCCCTGTGTGATTCACATCTGGTACTGAAGTGGCTAGAGCAGTTGGCACACCGCAAATTGACACTGACCTTGGCCATGCTGTTGGGGTAATTGGACTTTCAGGATGGACTCCCCGAACAATCTTGCCACTGTGGCTGGCACAAACAGGCTTTTCTTTAGCAGCAGACGTTCATGTCTTCTTGCTCCAACTTTTTTTTCTTGAACAAACATATGTATTGTGGCCAATGCAAGGAAAATCCCACTCACCATTTTGATCTGAGTTGCTTCTGTCCTGGAACAATAGTCTAGTGTACCAGGGGCCCTCGGGATGCTGGTTTCCATGCCCTGGTCTAGTTTTATGAATCTCCTTGGAAGACCCTAAAGGCCAGGAAGCCATCGGTATTTCTGCAGGGCCTCCTACCACCATCGGGGACATCAGTGGCTCTGTATCTGATTGTCAGAGCGTGAGCTTCAGCAGTAGCCTCGGGGTCAGGACTGGTTACAATCAAAGAGCTTTCTAAGTGCCTGCCCTTTCTCCCACAAGATGGCCTCTTCACAACTTAAGTGGGCATAACCGAAGACTTGCATTCCCCTTTGAGCATCCACCTCACTCAGGTAGAAGAAATGTGTCTCCAAGCACTGCCAGCCTGTGAATAAGCACTTCTCAAGTGCCAGGTACAAAGTTAGACACTTCCCATCTTTCACCTTGTTGATCGCCTCAAAATCCCGTGAGGTTTTTAACCACTCAGTAGCATTGATTGAGAAATCTACTCCATGTTAGGCTTAGACTACACAGTGGTGACCAAAACAGTCTTTGGATTCATGGCGATTACTGCCAGGTAGAGAAAGTGAATGCTGTTATTTTGCTCTAAGAGGAAACTAAGGTTCAAAGAACCAATACTTTCTCAATGCCATACAACTGGTAAAGGGTGTGGCCACGATTACAACACCATGATTCTACTCCAAAGACTGTCTTCCCTCCACCATGCCCTACTACCTTCCTGTAGGAAGCTTAATCTGCGGTTCTACTTAAAATATGAGGAAACATCTGGAATATTAGTTTTCAACCACATTTCAGACACAGAAAATGGAGCCTAAGGAATAGCCCAGTTGGCTCCTCTCTGAGAGCGGGTAAGAGTAGAAAAGAATTGCTGAGCTCAAGCATTTTGTTACCAGAATAACCCCACAGGAGAGGCCTGGCTGAACTGGGATTTGTGTGGGCCAGACAGTGTAGGGGATTTATTTCCAAGGCTGGAGGACAGAGCTTGGACTCGGGTCCGGCTCAGCGTCCTCCCTCGGGTCCTGCTCTCTGAAGAGGTACAGCATCTGGAGGAGGACTTTCCGGCCAGGGTACAGCTCCTCTGGGCCAAGGCAGTTAACGATTAAACAAGAAGCAGCCTTTGGCTACAAAGCTAATGGTTTGGGTTCCAGGGCACAGGATAAAAATACACAACTGGAAAGGCAAGCTCCCAATTAAGTGGAAGAGCTCAAGCAAGAGATGTTTCAATGCCGCGGAGCCAGTGACCACACATGGGCCTGCTGTCTCCTCCACCAGCCCCACTCGCCCGGCCCCATACTTAGTGCTGGCTCCAGAGTCTCGTGGGGGAAGCCGGCTGGCAGCACACAGGCCGTTCCTCTTTTCCATTGAAAGAAAATCTTACTTGCCTTCTGCCCAACGGTTTATCTTGCTTGGCATCTTAGGATAGTAGAATGCCAGAACTGGAAGGGCCTTTGGGATCATCTAGCCAGTCCAGCTCCCTGGTTTGATGCTTTAGAAACCGAGGCACACACAGGGGAAGTGACTTGAGCAGAGTCACCTTGTCAGTTCTTGGCAGGGAGGAGATTCACGTTTTGATCTTCTAATGTCCGCATTCTCTTCTCCCTTTGTACTAAGCTGGCACCATTAGCAGCCTGCCAGTTGCACCTCTTCCCTTTGCTCCCACAAACCTAAAAGCCCTCGGTCCTTCTCCTCTTTTACAGGAAAAGATACTGAGGCAGGGAGTGTAAACGGTGCCCACAGAGCTGACAAGTACAGATGCCAGAAAGGGAACCGCAGAATCCCGCCCAGCAGGCCTGGGCCTTCACCATCTGACCGCATTCCCTCTCTAAGAACATGTTGTGGGAGGACTGAATTTGGCCTCCTTTGAGCTCTAAGCCTGCAACAGCCCTCCTAATGACTCTACAGTTCCTGGCTTCCTCTTGCCACCGACTTTCCCCTCCACCGCTGCCTGGGACAACCTTACAGCTACAGTGACTTTGAGTCTTGCCAAGACAAGCCCAATAGTTACTTTCAGACTCAAGTGCTTGCCAAGCCTGAAATAGTAATTGCCTGAAGGGTTCCAAAAAGCTGGGCTTTATCTGCAGCAGAGACTTTAGTAAATCAAAACACAGGTCTTATCTCCCTATTCTCTCCCCTCTGTTGTGTGGTCTCCTAAATGAAAAATGTTACCTAATTGCCTAAAACAGCTGGCTTGATGTTTAATTACTTCAGCTTGCTAACCTGATATTCTGGGCCAATAAACTATACACAGGGAGTGGATAATGCTCTTTACAGATCGGACTTGTCCAGGTTTCCTTTGTGAGAAATGTTGATTTCAGCCACCAGAGGGAATTCCAAATTTGAATGCTCTCAGCAGTCGCCGTGCTTGTCTGATGTTGGAACTCCTCTTCACCCATCCGAGGAACAGTGTGCCTGGAAAATGCCTTGAATCCTCTCCCCAGCATTCCAGGGGCAGTCTCCTCCGCACGCCACACTGCTCAGCATGCACTCCCTTTTCTTTTTTTTTTTTTTTTTTTTCAAGACGGATTCTTGCTCTGTCACCAAGGCTGGAGTGCAGTGGCATGATCTCGGCTCACTGCAACCTCCGCCTCCAGGTTAAAGTGATTCTCGTGCCTCAGCCTCTCAAGTAGCTGGGATTACAGGCACCCACCACCACGTCCGGCTAATTTTTGTATTTTTAGTAGAGACAGGGTTTCACCATGTTGGCCCGGATGGTCTCGAACTCCTGACCTCAGGTGATCCGCCCACCTCAGCCTCCCAAAGTGCTAGGATTACAGGAGTGAGCCACCACGCCCAGCCAATGCACTCCTGTTCTGAGACACAGGAGGGTATGCAGAGCAGTCTCAGAGCGGACGCTAGCTGGCAGTGGTGCCATTGCTCTCGCCTCAGGCTTCCTAGAGCAAAGAAGCCCATGGAAGAGGTTGCACAGCGTCGCTGGTTAATGGCAAAGCCCAGGTATGGGCCAGTGAACCCCAATGATGCTGGGGTGCCTCTTCCTGTCCCCGAGGACTCTGCAGCCTCAGCCTCACCCATCAGTGCTTCCCCATGTAGGTCCTGGAATCTGACCAGGCTGACTGACCCCCCGTTTCATGCCCCATGCCTTTGCTGGTACTGGTCCCTGAGATGTCCCCTGACATGCCCCTCATCCAGCACCTCTGCCCTCCCATCCGCCTCCACATGCCGCTGCTTCCCCTCCACGGCTCCCCTGCAGTAGCACACCTCTGCACAGCTTTCCTCTTTACTCCTAGCCAGGCTCAGAGGGACCCACAGCTGACACCTTAAAGTCACCTCCATTGTCCACCTACCTACTCCTCTATCTCACTGAACCTCTTTAGGACCAGGATTTTCCCTTTTCATTTGTGTTTTCCAGCGTCTAGGATAGTGACCAACTATAGCAGGTGCTGGCCAGGCGTGGTGGCTCACGCCTTTAATCCCAGCATTTTGGGAGGTCGAGGCAGGTGGATCACCTGAGGTCAGGAGTTCGAAACCAGCCTGGCCATCATGGCGAAACCCCATCTCTACTAAAAATTACAAAATTAGCCAGGCATGGTGGCGCATGCCTGTGATCCCAGCTACTCAGGAGGCTGTGGCAGGAGAATCACCTGAGTCCAGGAGGCAGAGGCTGCAATGAGCCGGGATCACACCACTGCACTCCAGCCTGGGTGACAGAGTGAGACTCCATCTCAATAATAATAATATTAATAGTAATATAGCAGGTACTTAGTAAATGTGTGCTGAATGTGGGAGAGGTATTTTTTAAGGAAAGCCTAAGATGTCATTCTTAGAGCAGCAGAAGAGATGATTTTCATGCCCCATGCCTTTGTTGGTACTGGTCCCTGAGATGTCCCCTGACATGCCCCTCCCCCAGCACCTCTGCCCTCCTATTTGCCTCCACATGCCGCTGCGTCCCCTCCACGGCTCCCCTGCAGTAGCACACCTCTGCACAGCTTTCCTCGTCGCTGCTAGGCAGGCTCAGAGGGGCCCACAGCTGGTATCTGATAAAATAAAGGAAAGGCTAGAGGGAGGGAGGGAGGGAAGGAGAAGGAGGATAAAATAAAAGGAAAAGAAGAGGTATGTTCTTTGGAAAAGAAATCCATGCGCTCGGAATGATGTGGCTCCTTCCATTTTTAGTCAAACATCTGCTCAACTGTATGTGCTGTGCTAGATTCCTCGGGGTCATGTACAATAATTCCTGCCATGTAGGTTTATTAAATTAATAGTTTCAATTTAAATTATGTTTAGCTGTTTCCCCACTAAGGAACTCCTCATGAATTTGATCGATTCATGCAAGAAGCTAACTCCAGCCATTGCCAGCCCTTCTGTAAAATGGCTACTATATGATCCAGAATTCCCTCTCACCTCAGACACTGATGGTACTATTAGAGTTCGGGAGGCTTCAACAGTTCTGAGATAGGTGTAGCATATACAAAAATTCCATTCACTGCTTTGTTTTCTTAAAAAAGTTTAGGGTTCCAAAGAGTAGTATCTTCTCTCCAAATTTAGTATACTTATATATTATATCCATCGTATTATATTTAGCTCTTATGCCCTAGGTATTTGATCAATTTGAGCATTTCATTGCCAAGCTTTTAAGAGACCCCTGCTCCGTGTCTTCTTGCTATCCTCACTAGCTTGAGACAAAGTAGAAAGGCCAGAGAGAGAGGGGACTCCTCCGGAGCACACCCGGGACACACAATATACAGTATGATGGGATAAAACAATGTAAAGGCATGCTTCTTAAATAACAGGTCATGTGCTTTAATTATTTCATCTACTGGTGGTGTATTGCCTTTACTGGGAAACAAGCCTTTCCCAAACACCTGCTTTGTAGGGCTGGGCTGAGTCAAGCTGGGAGAACCAGACGGTTTCTGGTGTTTGGGGCATGGACCAGGAAAGTGCAGCTCGTGGCAACATGGAGGGCTTCGTAGACGGTGGGGTGAGGTCACTCTAGGAGACGGCTCGGCGTAGAGACCTGGGTCAGCACGGTAGTAGCACCGTCAGGGGCAACTGGCAGTGAGGCCTCAATAGCACCTTGAGAATTCAGCGAGACGAGACCCCTTTGGGTGGGGTGGGAGAGTAGTAGTTGGCAGGGTAAGTAGGGCACAGTTGTTCCTAAGAACTAAAGCCCATCAAGGCAGGGGTCCAGTACCCAGATTGGGGAACTTGACCTCAGGGATAGGATAGAAGCCTAGTAATTAGAGCAGAGACATGGTGTCAGAGCCAGCCAAGGGCCCTGCCATGGGAGGCCCGATGTGGAATCTCCTCCCTTTTAGCCACCTAAGGGCAGACTTGAACAGAGGTCCCTGGTGAGGTATGTGGGTGGGGGTCCAGGCAGAGCCTGAATGAATGCCATGCGCAAGGCTGTTCTGGCAGGTGTGACGTGTAGGACCAACAGTGAAAGCACAGCAAGAACAGGGTTTGTGCTGCAGGTGTCCAGGCTGTGCAGGAAGCAGGGCCAGAGGCCGCCTCTGCTGCTAGAGCTACATGCCACTCCTCGGCTCCTCCCTGCCACCATCACACCAGGAGTCAGGGCCCTGGGAGGCGACTAGAACACACCAAAAAAGGATGGCTAGGACTGTTTCTCTGCAAGGTGGAATCAGCTCTTCATTTAGGATATAAGCTGTGGCCAGAAGTTACTGAGGGTTCTACAGGTGGTGTCCATCTAGGCAGGAATAGAAGTTCCAGAATTAACTGACTTTTCTCAATTGGAAACTTTCTTCTCAGGCTCCAGAATCTGCAGTGTACTGTCTGCAGTCCTTGGTGGCGATGGAGCAGCAGCCCTCTCCTGTCTTCCCTGCCTACTGTTAGAACCAAATGTAGTCTTTCTTGAAGACAGCACCATCTCCCTCTCCCAGTGACATCAGCAGCCCCTCCTCCCCCTCCCCCCAATTGACAAATGTGGGCATTTCAAAGTGTCTTAATGGCATTAACGAGGGACGCACTGCTTAATCACGGGTGGAACTGCCAACAGATGAAGGGTTATTTCCCGTGTTCCTCCCCACCCTGCAGTGAGGCAGCAGCCTTGTGTTGGGGTTTCTGAAGAGCACTCCTGCTCTGAGGACATGTGCTATTTCCAGCCAGAGTTGTCCACCTGCAACTTTCTGCTAGGGTTAGCAGTTTCATCTCCCATTATTAAGAGTCCAGCTGGAGTGTCTTTGAAGTTGGTCCCATCATGTTAAATGTTAACTGTAATTTCTCTTGGCCCTTGCTGGAGAGTGCTTTCCTTCCCGTTGGTATGATAATAGCCGCAGCTATATTGTCCATGTGCTAGCTGACCACCTCAGCAATTGCTTTCACTCCCGGAGTGACATAGAAGGAGCTTTGTACTGTGCATCGTGAAACTTGGGTTTTGACCTGGTTCTGCCAGGAAGCCATGTGATCTTGAGCAAGCTCATTCTCTTTTCTGATCCTCATTTTTCTGCTCTGTACAATTCTGGGTAAGGGCTAGAGGATTTCTAAAGCCCTTCCACTTCTAAGTCTGTGATTCCAAGATCGGGAGAATGCACAGTTACTCGCAACTCCTTTTTCTCCCTCTACCCTGGGCCTACGCCCCTCGCTACAGTGCTTCTCCACATGCTGATCCCAGTAGGTAGCCAGGGTCAGGGAATACTAACAATATGTAGAGAGCTCAGGATCATTCTGACCCTTTGAACTTGAAATCCTCAGAGAGCTTTCTATTCTAATAAAAGGGCATAATCTTGGTGATATGAACCCCCTACATTAAACTCCATTATATTAAGGAAACCTTAGAACTCGGATGTGCAATCTAGCTTGATAATTTACAATTCTGCTGGGATTAGTATGAGGAATAATTATATCTATTTATTCCACTGTCAGAATGTTGACTCTAGATTTTCATATTGTCTCTGTCACTGAAGATTATAATTAAATAATATGTCAAATGTATTGATCATATTTTTATACATTTGCTTGATATGCTATAGAGGCTTTTTTTTTCAGTATATCACGAGATTAAATTCAAAAGTTTGCCAGGCCATCTAGGTCTGTTTAAGAGATTTTTTTTTCCTGAATAAACCACAATTTTTTGATGGCTTGTCATTTTGACATCAACTAAAGTAATTTCTTTTCTCCTTAGTGCAGAACTGTATCTCTTTTAGCCTTTAGTCAGACTCAGTAGCTATCATGACATTAGAATAAGAAGTAGTATGTATCTTTGAGGGTAGGCTTTAAATTTCCTTTGTGCATAAACTCACAATTTTCATAGAGTAGTCTTTTTTCTTTTTCTTTCTTTCTTTCTTCTTTTTTTTTTTTTTTTTTTTTTTTTTTGAGATAGTCTTGCTCTGTCGCCCAGGCTGGAGTGTAGGGGCACAGTCTCGGCTCACTGCAACCTCTGCCTCCTGACTTCAAGCATTCTCCTACCTCAGCCTCCCGAGTAGCTGGGATTACAGGCTCGTGCCGCCACACCCAGCTAATTTTTCTATTTTTAGTAGAGACGGGGTTTTGCTATGTTTGCCAGGCTGGTCTCGAAGTCCTGTCCTCAGGTGATCCTCCCGCCTTGGCTTCCCAAAGTGCTGGGATTACAGGTGTGAGCCACAGCGCCTGGCCAGAATAGTCTTTTTTTCTGTGCATTTATTATGAGAACTTTTCCAGTGGAATTTGAACTCAAGTCTCTTTTACTCCAAAGCCCAGTTTTTCCTTCTGCATCAGATGGTCCATTCCTAGACAGTGGCACTATGAACCAAAAGACCTGGGTTCCTCACTCATCTCTTGGACTCTTAGCTAAGGAATATGGTGAAAGAATATATTCAACTGAAGCCTGGGCACGGTGGCTCACGCCTGTAATCCCAGCACTTTGGAAGGTTGAGGCGGACAGATTACGAGGTCAGGAGATCAAGACCATCCTGGCTAACACGGTGAAACCCCATCTCTACTAAAAATACAAAAAAATTAGCCAGGTGTGGTGGCAGGCGCCTGTAGCTACTTGGGAGGCTAAGGCAGGAGAATGGCGTGAACCCGGTAGGCGGAGCTTGCAGTGAGCCAAGATTGCACCACTGCACTCCAGCCTGGGCGACAGAGCGAGACTCTGCCTCAAAAAAAAAAAAAGAATACATTCAACTACAAATTTTCTCAGCCTATTTCTCTTCTGCTTGAGTCACAAAACATTTACCTACTTTACCCAGAGGGTATAATTAAACCTTTTCTAATACTTGCTTTGGATGTGTGTTTCATATATATTCTTAAGTAGTATAGAGGGTTTCTTCAGTCTGCCCGAAACACATGTAATCAGCTCTTCAGTCACAATAATAATAAAGCACATGTGTAATGTTTCACAAAGGGCTTTCATATACATTATCTCAGATGAGCATTAAAGCATGCTGTGATATAGGCAAGGATTATTACTATTAGTTCATTTAATGGATTCTTTTTAAAAAGACTCAGAGAATTTAAGATTTTCCATATCATCCAGCTAAGATATAATAAAGCTGAGACTAGAACTCATGTCTTCTGAATCCTTGATCTAGTGTCTTTTGGCCTTCTTTTTTTTTTCTAATGAGCTTTACAAACATAACTAAAAATATATCTCCAGCTTCCCTTACCTCTTCATTTGTTTAAGGCAGATTCTTCATTTTGCTGTAACATCCCATCCTCTGAATAGATGTGGCATGAAATAAAATGGTAGCACCTTTTTAACCCAAGTAAGGACAGAGCGTTAGCAAAAGAAGAAAGATCCTGATTCTATTTGACTGAGAGACTCGCCTTCCTCCTACCCCACCTCCCATCTCCCTTCACCATTCACACTGTGGCTTCTTGGGGAAGCTCGTGACCTTTTCAAAGAGCTTGATTGTAGTCCTGGGCCATGAGGAAATGCATGAGCAAAAGCGGCAATGGTGAGTGGCTGATGACCTCAAGAAGAGGCCATTTGATGTCGGGTGGTAAGAGGCTGTGGTCAGGAAGCGCTTTCCTCCCTGGGCCATCTGGATGCCCCTACAGGCCGCCAGGCTGCTTGTGCCCTTATCCCTTCACCCTCAGGGAACCTTGCTTTGTTGACTGACAGTTGGGTTGGCATTTGGTCTTTATCATCAGGGATTCTTCACAATAGTGCAAGCCCTAGGAAGGCAAGCCAGCAAATCGTTCTAGTCTCTGAGAACAAGACTGACCTAGTGTTCTCCGATCTGGCCATGCTTCTGCTGGGAAATGAGGGGATAGTGGGGAGAACCCTGGAGGGCTGGATTTTAATCCTTGCAGTCTGTATGAACTTGGGCAAGTTATTGATCTCTGAGCTTCAGCTTAGTTCCTTTTTAAGTAAATTGTGGATACTAACACCTATCCCCACTTTTTTTTTTTTTTTTTTTTTTTTTGAGACGGAGTTTCCCTCTTGTTGCCCAGGCTGGAGTACAGTGGCACAATCTCAGCTCACTGCAACTTCTGCCTCCCAGGTTCAAGCGATTCTCCTGCCTCAGCCTCCTGAGTACCTGGGATTACAGGCTCAAGCCACTATGCCTGGCTACTGTTTGTATTTTTAGTAGAGACGGAGTTTCTCCATGTTGGTCAGGCTGGTCTCGAACTCCCAGCCTCAGGTGATCTGCCTGCCTTGGCCTCCCAAAGTGCTGAGATTACAGGTGTGAGCCACCACACCCGGCCTCACTTATTTCCTCAGATTAGTATTGGGAGGTGTGAGTGACCTCATGTGTAAAGGTGCTTTGCTCAAATGCAAGGGACCTGCTCTGAAGGAAGGGGCTAGGCTCTGGGAGACTGTTGTAGGGGACCTGTCAAACTGAGCAGTTTTTAAGATCAGAAAGAATTGTTTTCTCTCCTCACCCTTGGTGAGGACCAGCATTGCCTGCCAGGGTTACACCCATCCCTCCAAGCCCTCCGCCCTCCTCTAAGGAGTGAGATTGTAACTCTGCCACTATTCGGCTGTGACATTTCTTCACATCTGAGGCACAGCCAAGAACATGGCCTCACTCTCCCTCCCACCCTTCTTTCCTTTTTCCTCCCTTTCTCCTGCCTTCACTTCATTTCAAACAAGTGAGTTGTGTTAGTTGGTTTTTTAATGAGCTTTTTCCAGCCTCTTATTTTTTTGTCCTTGACCATAAAGAACTCCCAGTTACCCAAAGCTGAAAATAAAATTTGGCAGAAGTAAGCCAAAAGTATAGTCTCATTGGTGTTGATATTTTTAAGCCTCTCTTGAGAGAGAGAGAGAGAGAGAGAGAGAGTGGGGGGGGGGCGGTCCTCTGGGAGAAAGGGGCAAATTGTCATGGAATAAATATCTGTTTGAGTACCCTGGGGTGAGGACTTTACATCTTTTTCTGAAAACAAGGCGCCTTCCTTTTTTTTTTAAAGGCGTGTTGTGGCTATTTTGATGCCTTTTGAAAGTGCCACAATTAATTTGATTGAGCTGCTAAGCAGTTGGTTTAGACAAAAAAAAAAAAAAAAAAAAAAGGAGAATGGTCACATGGATTTAGCATCACATGGGGAATTCACTGTAACCCAGCCGTCTTTTAGGCAGCTGATGACCACGGGCCAGATTGTTCATTTCACAAAGGGGAGCCTTTTAAAAATGAGAAGACTTTTGTCTAGAGCCCAAACTTCCCCAGGGGGAAGGACTCATTTATAACCCATTCTGATTATTATTCTCCTCTTAAATCTCACTGGTTAAATATGAATTTATGTGGAGCACTCAGCTACAACATGGAAATAAGTAGTGCAGTGAGCAATTAGCATAAGTGAGTTCCAGCCCTGGGTTCTAGTCCCAGCTTTGACCCTCCCTGGTAAGCTGTGTCATCACAGGAGTGGCCCTAAACTGACTTAGGATTTGGTTTTCTACTCTGTGAACTGAAGCTAATTCCTCCTACCTGGGAGGATTGATATGGAAGAGAAAGTTGTTGATAATGTAAAAATGCTTTGAGAAATATCTTAGCTGTTCTCAAAATTATAAACTTGGGAGTGTGGAGGGGGTTGGTGAATTTGGGGAGAAATTGGTGACCAAGGTCTCCAGTTCCTTCCTCCATATGGCATCTCTGTCAAAAGCTGAGCCTCTGTTTCCTTAATAGGCCACTTCCCTCCAAGGATTCAGGGACCATTCATCACCGTGGTGCCTAGTCCCCAGGAGGTCAGTGGCCTGCTGCGGTGCTCAGCTGCTGGTAAGCGATCCAGCAGAAGCCGGCAGCCCTGGCTTATCCATGGCCCCCTGGCCCCTGTGTGGGTTCCTTGGCTCCGTGTTTCTCGTCTTTCCCAGACGCTTCTTCCCTTCTTGTTTGCACATTCTTCCTGGAGGAAAATGATAGCTCATTGTCAAAGGTTGGGCGGGAGACGAGGTAAGAACTGTTAGTGTCTGTGAGATGTTTGGGGATTTCCAGCTGGAATCCTCACACTTCTTTGGCTGGAGCTGCCTTCCTCTGTGTTCTCAGTGTGCTCTTGTAACCCTCTGCTAGATCACTTAGCACATGGGACATACTGGGACTCTTCCCATCAGGCTGCAAACTCCTCCAGAGGCAGGGACCCCATCCTTCTGATTCTCTGTATCCCCAGAGCCAGACATATGCTAAGCACTCGAGAAATGTTTCAATCAGTGAGTGAATTAGAGGCAGGAGAGACCCTACCTCCTTTATCATACACATTGATGAAACTGAAGCCTAGAGCTAATATGTGAGGTGATCACACAGAGGATACTAGAACTAGGATTAGACTAAGGCAGAGATTCACCCATTTGACCCCTGCAAGGCTGATCACTGTCAGGGCAGGGCAGGGAGAGGCTGCCCCGAGTATGTGTGGTAGTATTAATATATGTACATGTAATATTTGTGTGTGTTTAATCCCAGTTCTAGTATATCCTGACTATAGTATATCTATATATATCCTGACCCCGGGTTGGCTGTGTGTTAAAAAATCAAACTGAAATCGCCTCCAAAAGGAAGGCAGCACCGAATGACAATAAAGTAAGAGCTGGGCCTAGGGTCAGCAGCCTGGCGTCCAGCCCTGCCAGCCACTGGCTGTTTGACCTTGGCTGAGTCATTTCCTCTCCCTCATCTCATTTGCCTTGTTTATAAAATGGTATCCAGTCAGGCGCGGTAGCTCACTCCTATAATCTCAGAAGGCAGGAGGATCAGTTGAGCTCAGGAGTTCAAGACCAGCCTGGGCAACCTAGTGAGACCTCATCTCTATGAAAAAAAAAAAAAAAGAAGAAACAAAAAAGAAGATGTAGACTATGTGATCTATGAAATTTCTCCATGTTCAAAAGTCTAACCTTCTAAGACTTCTAAGAGTTTTAGAAGAAAAGTTTGAGCTGCTAGAGGAGAAAGAGGAAACAGTTTAAAAATTAAGTTAGAGAGTTCTTGCAAAGGAGATTTTTTTGTTAGAGACACTGAAAATTCTTCTCTTAAAACTATTTCCACTAGAGGCCATCCCACCATGCACAGTTAGCCTGGGCTTTAAAGCCCCCCTCCCTCCACTGCCAAATGAGTTGCTGATGGGAATTTTTTGAATGTTTGACTCTGTGTCTCTGTGGACCACAACAGGACCACAGGCTGTTACACAGTTAGCATTTAACTTACATTATGAAGTGACAGAATCGCATTTGTGTGGCTGATAGAGACCATTGCAAGTAACTAACAACCGTACAAATAGCGCCCTGACCTTTTCGTATCTGTGGGGGCTGATTCTCAACCTCCACCCTGTCCTGCACATACTCGGGGTGGCCTCTCCCCACCCTGCCCTGAACAGTTATTAGGGCTCACAGGGCTTGCAGGGTGACCCTCTGCCCCAGGGATATGGGCACTGCCCAGAGGGTGGTGAGCCTTTCCTGGGAAGACCTGCACTGGCTCTCCCCCAGGGCTTTCCATACCAATTCATTCTTGGTCAGTGGCAGGCACATTTCACACTGAATTCCACCCCATGGGGCTGTGTCTAATTGGACAAATTTGAACAGCAGGCAGCACAGCCACTGCCGCAGGGAACATTGATATATGGCCCAAGCAAGAGACTAAAATCTTAAAGTGACAGGGCCCCGTTTTCAAAGAATAACTGGCTGGCTTCCAGGAGTAACAGGCCTGATGATGACCAGCAGGAGAGAGATGGGCCAACTCCACAAAGCAGGGGCTTTTTTAGGGAGGTGTTTTTGAAATGAGTGTCTCCATTTTTCCTGGTCTTGGTGGCAAGATAAACAGGATAGGGTGGTCCCTGGGGACCGTCATCTGGGACCCAGTCATGCCGAATGTTTCTCTCACTAGAGACTCACAGTATCTGTATCCAGATTAAATCTGGCTAATATATACCGCAGGGAAGCCTTGGCAGAGAAAAGAGTAAAAAATCATGTTGCCATACATTACTAAGCACCCACCATTCATTTGTTTGGCATCCATCAAATCTCTATAAATGCTAACTGTGTGTGCTATTAAATGCACTCTGCCCGGACACAGTGGAGCTTGTGAAGTTTGTGGTCTAGGAGGGGAAAAGACATTAATCGAATAATCTCACAAATTAACATAATTACAAATTGTGTGAAGTATAATGAAGGAAAAATTCCATGTGGTATGAGAGCATCTGAAAAGGGTATGCAGGGAGAGTTTCCCTAAGGAGTTCCCATTTAAGCTTGGCTCTAATGGGTGAGATAAATCAGCAAAGGGAGTAAGAGGGCAAGAGGAAGAAGAAATGCTTAAGGAGTTGAAAGAGGGCCTCGGTGGCTGGAGCTTAGCACCTAAGCGGGACAATAGCCTGGGGTGACTGTGGGGTCTTGCTGCTCATGTGGACTTGAGTTTTATCCTAAATGAGAAGCATGTTTTCAGCAGAGGGTGAGTTTTGAAAAGATCACTCTGGCCTCACTGTGGAAGACAGGAGACTGTTAGAGAAGTCGAGTAGAAGATGATAGAATGGATTACGCTGGCCCAGTAGCAAATAGAAGTGGACAGTAATGAGTGTTATTTAGGAGGTAGATTCCACAGGGCTTTGTTACGGAGTGGACATGGGTGGATGGAGAGGAAGAGATGTTAAGGATGCTCCCCAGTTTTCTGGCTTATTTCACTCATTTGATGTCATTCACTAAGAGCTCCTAGTCACATGGAGGAGGAGGCTTGGATACATTACATTTCCAGTGGAGATTTGAAGATGTTAAATCCACAGTCGGATCTATGGGTCTTCAGCACAGAAGAGGTGTTTGGTCTAGGTATTTCCTTAGGAAAGAATGGGGAGAGAAGAATGGGAGGTGATAAAAAGATAGATTGGACACCATCTCTTCTTTCAGGCAGCTCAAAATCTATTTGTATTTGTTGTTAGAGGAAGAAAAGAAAAAAGAAATAACAAATAGTAGAAGGAAAAATATTTTTAAAGGAAATATAAAAGGGCAATAAAATTTTTAATTAAAAGACAAAACAGGTGGGGCGCGGTGGCTCACACCTGTAATTCCAGCACTTTGGGAGACCAATGTGGGCAGATCACGAGGTCAAGAGATTGAGACCATCTGGCCAACATGGTGAAACCTCATCTCTACTAAAAATACAAAAATTAGCTGGGTGTGGTGGCGGGCGCCTGTAGTCCCCGCTACTAGGGAGGCTGAGGCAGGAGATCACTTGAACTCAGGAGGCAGAGGTTGCAGTGAGCCAAGATTGCACCATTGCACTCCAGCCTGGCAACAGAGTGAAACTCTGTCTCAGAAATAAAATAAAATAAAAATAAAAATAAACAAAATTTTAAAAAATCAATTTTAGAGGCAATTGGACTACAGAGTCAAGGAGACATTTACAAGTTAATATAATAAATGTAAATGTTTATGATGTCATAGAAGTGTAATGAGACTATATGGAGGGTTAGATAACAGGCAAGTATGTGGAGACGAGGGAGCAAATAGAAAATGAAGCAAAAAAAAATTTTTTTTAGATGGAGTCTCACTCTGTCACCCAGGCTGGAGAGTAGTGTAGTGTCACAGTCCTGGCTCACTGCAAGCTCTGCCTCCCGGGTTCAAGACATTCTCCTGCCTCAGCCTCCCGAGTAGCTGGGATTACAGGCATGTACCACCAAACCCCGCTCATTTTTGCATTTTTGGTGGAGATGGGGTTTCACCATGTTGGCCAGGCAGGTCTCGAACTTCTGGCCTCAAGTGGTCCAGCTGCCTCAGCCTCCCAAAATGGTGGAATTACAGACATGAGCCACTGTACCCTGCCCAAGATCTGACTGAATAACACAAAGGTGACATCCAGTTCAAAGAACTTAGTGGTAGGTGTGACTTTAAGGTTCGGAATTGTTGATCAGATGCCGTTGGTGTAAATTGTGTAAATTGGTGTACCCTTTTTGGAAGGCAGTTTGGTAGTAACCATTATACGTTAATAGTTTATTCTCTTTCACCCAGCAATTTATCTTCTAGGAATTTATTCTACAAAAATATAGGTAAAATTATTAAGGTACAGACAAAAGCACTGTTGTAACGGCAAAGGAAAAAAATGAAATAATTTAATTATTGGTCTGTAGAGAGAGTAACAATAAATTTTCGTATGCATATATCATGGAATAACCTATAGCTTTAAAAAAACCTTAAGAACATTTTTAAGTTTTAAAAAAGCAGGTGAAAAACAATGTGTATAATATGATCCTATAGAGAAAAAAAAAAACAAACTAGTAGAAGCATAGAGCTCCATTAACAGTGCTTGTCTCTAGGGAAGTAAACAACAGAAACAAACAGGAAATTGTCACTCTGTTTTGTGGTTTTATATAGTTAAAATAGTTTACAATTACCATTGTCAGTTAATTTGGGCTGCTATAACAGAATACCATAGACTAGGTGGCTTAAACAACAGGAAGTTTATTTCTCACAGTTATGGAAGCCGAAGTCCAAGATCAAAGTGCTAGCAAGCCTGGGCACAGTGGCTTATACCTGTAATCCCAGCGCTTTGTGAGGCTGAGGCTGGCGGATCACTTGAGCCCAGGAGTTCAAGACCAGCCTGGCAACATGGCGAAACTCCGTCTCTACAAAAAATATAAAATTAGCCAGGTGTGGTGGTGTGCACCTGTAGTCCCAGCTACTCAGGAGGCTGAAGTGGGAGGATCACCTGAGCCAGGGGTGGTCAAGGCTGCAGTGAGCCTTGATTGTGCCGCTGCACCCCAGCCTGGATGACAGAGTGAGATCTGTCTCAAAAAACAAGACAACAAAAAACAAAATGCCAGCACATCTGGTGTGTGCTGAGGACCCACTCCTTGGTTTGCAGGTAGCCATTGTCTTTCTGTGCCTTCACATGGCAGAGCATGAAGAAGCAGGCTGTTTTTTTTTTTTTTTTTTTTTTTTTTTTGAGACGGAGTCTTGCTCTGTCGCCCAGGCTGCAGTGCAGTGGTGCAATCTCGGCTCACTGCAACCTTCGCCTCCCGGGTTCAAGCAATTCTCCTGCCTCAGCCTCCCAAATAGCTGGGACTACAGGCACCCACCACCACGCCCAGCTAGTTTGTTGTATTTTCAGTAGAGACGGGGTTTCACCATGTTGGCCAGGCTGGTCTTGAACTCCTGACCTCAGGTGATCGGCCCGCCTCGGCCTCCCAAAGTGCTGGGATTACAGGCGCCTGGCCAAAGCAGGCTCTTTTTCTAAGGGCACCGATCCTATTATGAGTACTCCACCCTTGTGACCAAATGTGCCCCACCACCAAATACCAAAACATCAGGGGTTAGGGTTAATATAAACTTTGAGAGGACACAAACATCCAGGTCATGTTATTATTATTATTATTATTATTTTTTTTTTTTTTTTTGAGACAGAGTCTTGCTCTGTCACCCAGGCTAGAGTGCAGTGGCGGGATCTCGGCTCACTGCAAGCTCCGCCTCCCGAGTTCACACCATTCTCCTGCCTCAGCCTACCAAGTAACTGGGACTACAGGCGCCCGCCACCATGCCAGGCTAATTTTTTGTGTTTTTTTAGTAGAGACGGGGTTTCACCGTGCTAGCCAGGATGGTCTCGATCTCCTGATCTTGTGATCCACCCGCCTCGGCCTCCCAAAGTGCTGGGATTACAGGCGTGAACCACCGCGCCCAGCCCATGTTGTTATTTTTCTAATCAGAAATAACAGTAAAGACTTTTGAAGAAAACAGAAGTGAGAGGGCAGGAATGGTGACTGACTATGGAATAGCTCCGGGTGAGGGTGAGGAGGAGGAAAAGGGGTTCCATCCTACGTTCGTCCTCGGCGCTCACCCTCACCGCCTCCTCCAAGCTTACCTGCAGGGCCTTGCCAAGTAAACCAATATTGCAGTACAGAACTCAGTCTAGATGCCCGGAGGTCTCTTCTGAGTTGAAAAGCCTTCAATTCACTGAAGATGGTCTCTGAAATTTCTAGTTCTTTTCATAGGCTGAGAGAAGGGCTAAGAGTAGGTTTTTTATTTCTTCATTTCTTCCTACCTTCCTTCCCTTCCCTTTTCTCTCCACTTCTTCTCTCCCCTCCCTCCCTCCCTTCCTTTCTTTCTCTCTTGAGACCGGGTCTTGCTCTGTCACCCAGGCTGGAGTACAGTGGCGCAATCACGGCTCACTGCAGCCTCAAACTCCTGGCCTTAAGTGATCCTCTGGCCTCAGCCTCCCAAAACACTGGGATTACAGGCATGAGCCACCATGCCCGGCCAGTAGTTTCTCACTTTCCCAAGTGTTCATTTTGAATTGGCCTGGGCCCCCAAATGCAGGCCTTCATTCCCTGGGCAGCAGGCCATTCTTCTCAGCGGAAGGTTTTATGAAAGAGGTTAGCAGGTGCCTCTGCGGCCAATTGACTAAGTCCATCATGAAGCTGAGACTCACATTCCTGCTCTATAGACTCCATAGCTTCTCAGACCTCCACAGCCACAGGCCCCCAGGAGTCCCCCTGCCCATCTGGCTATTCCTCAGAAACACACGCCAGTGAGCACACAGGGGACACCTGAAGCGCACAGAGGACTCCGGCAGCAATGGCCAGGGAATGAGGAGACCCGAGTTCTAATCCCAGCACTATCACTGTACTCCATAGCGTGACTGGGAACAAGTAACTTTCTTTCCTGGGCTTCGGTTTCCTCATTTGCAAAATCAGCCAATGGTGGTGAATGGTCTCTGCCAGCGTTGACATCCTGCAATCATTGTGCGACAGTTCTGCCATCTCTCTACTGGGTCAGGTGAAACCACCTCCCAAAGGGCCTCTCTGGGTGGTGAGTGTGCACTAGCACAGTGCCAGGGGAGCTGTTGAACAAATGCAACTCCTTGTTGAAAACTACTATAGGTGCTTTCCGTAGAGGTGAGAAAAGCATGTAAGACCATGTCCTGCATTCCAGGAGCTTCCAATTTTCCCAGAAAGGTCAGAGAAATACACATGAAACAGATGAAACAGTAGCAGCCCTAGAACCCTCAGCACACAGGGGTAGGGGATGGAGAAGATGGGGGCTGGAGTGGGAGGGGGGCTCTTTGGCTGGACAATTGCCAAAGGTTCCTGCTGATCTTCAGAGTTTTTCCTTTCATAAAGCATGTGACAAGTGCTTTGCCTTGTTTCATTCTAGGACGTTCTGTTCTCTGGATCTGTTTCTGACAGGGTATGATCACTGGAGCTTCTGAAATTTATTTGGGAGTGGGGAGAGGGTTGGCAAGCAGCCAGATGCCCCTATCCCTTTATTGGAGAGTATCCTGGCCGCCTACCTTGGCACAGGAGGAGGTCACCAGGTTCAAGCCCAGAACTAGTTCAAAACAACTTTAGCCTCAAGAAAAAGGTCCAGGCCAGGCACAGTGGCTCATGCCTATAATCTCAGCACTTTGGGAGGCTAAAGTGGGAGGATCGCTTGAGCCTAGGAGTTCAAGACCCCCATGGACAACAGGGTGAGACCCCATCTCTATTTTCAAGTTTTTATTTTTAATTTTTTTTAAATGGAAGGAAAAAAAGAAAAAGGTTCAAATCATATAATCCTTCCTGTGGTGTGGGAAAGTGAAAGGAGAATTCTTGTGATGAGAACTCATGAACGCAGAACAAGTTTGTGTCACTCCAGTCTAGCGTGGCTTCTCAGTGTGTACTCAGCACGTGGCAGGTGTGATTGTTGGCCTGAGGTGATGACCTGCCTGAATCCTCAGCCCGTCACCAGGGCTGGCAAGAGCTTTATCTGCCCATAACTGAGTCCATGATGGGCTCGAGTGGTATGCTTTTTTGGGGTTTGTACCAAACCGGCCTTTTTCCCTGTATCATCCTGTGCTGGTCTGTCTCTTTTGCATGTTTGGGCTAATCTTCTCCATATGTGTGTCTGGTTTGGCATGTGGGTCTCGACCTCCCATGAGCAGGGCGAGGCTGCCTCAGACAAGTGCAGAGTTGCCACCCAGCCCGCCGGGCTCTGGAGCTGGGCCACGGGCTCCTCTCTCTGGAAAGGCTCTGCAGAGAGACACCCGGATGGCTTCTCTTCTGTGTTTCGGGGACATGAGAAGGCATTCTTAGAACAGATACTGCCTGGTGACCCACCTAAAACAGTCTTACTAGGACAGCAGGCTTAAGGTATGCCTAGCGCTCAGACACCTAGTCCTCCAGGCCCTGAACATCCTGCTCTGACTGCAGCATCCCCTCCCCTCCCTTCACCATCCGAGAGGTCAGCTTCCTTCACCATGGGAGCCCCTGCTTGCCATGTTTGTGAGGGGCAAACACTTCACTGGTTGGTAGGGCTTATGGCTCCATATTGAAAGGAGGGAAACAATTTGACAGCAAGAAAAGAATCTCCTGTGAAGAGACTGTTGCAGTTTTACAGAGTTCTTTCCAATTGATTGCCTCTATTAATCTCTGTACTACTCTGTAACATAGGAATTATTATCCCCATCTTTTTATTATTTTTTATTTTTTTATTTTTTGAGACAGAGTCTTGCTCTGTCACCCAGGCTGGAGTGCAATGGCATGATCTCAGCTCACAGCAGCCTCCACCTCCCAGGTTCAAGCCATTCTCCTGCCTCAGCTTCCTGAATAGCTGGGATTATAGGCATCTGCCACCACGCCTGGCTAATTTTTGTATTTTTAGGAGAGACGGGGTTTCACCATGTTGGCCAGGCTGGTCTCGAACTCCTGACCTCAGGTGATCTGCCCGCCTTGGCCTCCCAAAGTGCTGGAATTACAGGTGTGAGCCACGGCACCCAGCCTATCCTCATCTTAAAAAGGAGGCAGCTAAGGCTCAGAGAAGTCATGTTACAAGTCTAGGGCAGAGCTGGGACTATATTCTGGCTTCCTGACTCTGAATTCAGTAACCTTTCTAGAATACTGCCCTCCCTAAACCTACACTGCTGCAGCCTGGAGGTTCCACAAGCCCTTTCTCATAGACCCCAGCAAGGTGCTTTCTCCCTGGACCCCACTCACACCTATTTCTGGACCTTTATTGGCAGGTAGGTCAGAGAGGACACCTGTGTGATCAGAGAAACGAAGTCCGGTGAGAGGAGCAAGTGCAGTTATGCGCAGGGAGCAGCTGGTCCCTCAGACCTTGCCAGCCACCTCCGCGGTGGTTGTCGGTCTTGGAAAAGCTCCATCTTCAGAGGGGTTTGTGCCCAGCAGCTGATCTCTGCCTGTAATCTTCAGAGGGCACCAGTTCTTACCAGACAATAGCTGTCTATGACCTCAGGCCAGGCCTAGGACAAAGTGAAGACATTCTGTGAGGCAGGCAGGCCTCTGTCTCAGCATCACCAACAGCTCACCCTCCTGTCCGCTCACATTCTGGTGCCCCCAACCCTTGCCAATCCCGTGCAAACCACACAATGTCTGCCAGCGCTCACTGCCTTCCTGAGCCCAACAGCCCCTTTCTTGCCCACTAAACTAGCACTAGAGCTTTATCAAGTTCTTGAACCTTTCTTTTTTTTTCTGAGACAGAGTCTCGCTCTGTCGCCTAGGCTGGAGTGCAGTGGCGTGATCTCGGCTCACTGCAACCTCCACCTCCCAGGTTCAAGCAATTCTCCTGCCTTAGCCTCCCCAAGTAGCTGGGATTGCAGGGGCACACCGCCACACCCAGCTCATTTTTGTATTTTCAGTAAGATGGGGTTTCACCATGTTGGCCAAGCCGGTCTCAAACTCCTTACCTCAAGTGATCCGCCCATCTCGGCCTCCCAAAGTGCTGGGATTACAGGCGTGAGCCATGGTACCCTGCCAAGTTCTTGAACCTTTCTGGTCATTTGCTTCCCTGATTGAGAGATGAGTCAGCATTCATGTATTCATGCATTCATTCATTCAGATATTAATTCAACATATAATTTGATTAGTCCCTAAGAGAGCCCTAGAGACTCAGAAAGGTAATCAGACACAATCTCAGCCCCGCAGGTCTTCACAGCCTAGCAAGGGAGACAGATATGTAGAAAGATGATCACAATACAGTAGAAGTATCAACAAAGAGCTTCTGAGCTCATGTCAAAGCCATCTCCCTTGAACACGGATGAGAGAGGGAGGATGTGGGGATCAATAGTTACTTCCTTAGAAGTCATGGTAAAAGCACGTAGGAGACAAGGGTGAGCTGGATGACCTTGGGCAAGTTATGTAACTTCCCTGAGTTTCAATACTCTCATCTATAAGACAGGATGATAAAACCTATGTTGCAGAGTTATGTTGTAAGAATAATGGGCCGGGCACGGTGGCTCACGCCTGTAATCCCAGCACTTTGGAGGGCCAAGACGGACGAATCACCCGAGTCAGGAGTTCAAGACCAGCCTGACCAACATGGAGAAACCTGGTCTCTACTAAAAATACAAAATTAGCCGGGCGTGGTGGCCCTGCCGGTTCTCACAGCTACTCAGGAGGCTGAGGCAGGATAATCGCTTGAACCTGGGAGGTGGAGGTTGCGGTGAGCCGAGATCGCGTCATTGCACTCCAGCCTAGACAACAACAGCAAAACAACATCTCAAAAAAAAAAACAAAAAACAAAAAAACAAGAAAATGATGTATCCAGTCATTGAGCCAGTGTCTTACACATAATAGATCCTAAGAGGGCAAAGGAGCCACAACAAATGTTGAATTGTATTTTTGGGAAACCTAAGTGTCACAGGAACAGCTCACTGTAACAGCAACTAGTATTTATTAGTGCCCAGAAAATGCTTGACCCACTGATGGGCCTTGGCCCAGTAGCTAAGGCTGAGAGACCTTTACTGCACCTGGCCTTTGCAGAAGTTGGTCTGTGGATGGGGAGAGCCTGAACCTGCCTGAGGACTGCACCTGCCTGAGAACCTGACTGAGGTCCTGAACCTGAGCACAGGACCTCAGCTACCTGGCACTGTGGTCATCCCAAGGGCACCCAGAACAGACCAGAGTTCTTCCTCAGGCACATCACTGCCCCAGCTTTCAGCCTGGTGTCATTTTCAACCCATTTCTTTTTCTCACCAAGTTGACTCAGCAAACTTCCCTTAGGGAGCCTCATTTTAGGCAAGTCTGCTTCCTCTAAAGTCCGCAGGCCTTGCGTGTGCTCTGTACGTTCACAGCAGCAATTCCTTCCCAGGGCTAGGAGGGGGACTTTCCCCTCTGGCCTAACATGCTGAATCGTCCTTTCCAGGGCACACTCGCAATGTGTCTATAGTCAAGGTCCCCAGTGTTGCAGGACCACCTCTTCTTCCCCTCTGACTCAGAACTACTCTTTTCTGCCTGTTGGGTCTCATCAAAGGATCTGGGCCTTTTTTCCAGTTGTAAGACTCTCAGCAATGACGCCAAGATGCCCTCTGGCCACTGCTTTTCTACAGCTGCCTCAGCTCCAAGCTCCGAGGAGTCAGGGTCCCTGTGAGTCAACGCTTTGCAGGAGAGCGTCCACTCCCTAGGACTGTGCCTTCTCCTCTGGGTGCTGACTGACTTCTCTGAGAAATGCTCTTCTGGGCCAGGTGCAATGGCTCATCCTAGCACTATGGGAGGCTGAGGCAGGAGGATCGCTAGAGGCCAGAAGTTCAAGACCAGCCTGGGCAACAAAGCAAGACCCCATCTCTAGAAAAAATCAGAAAAAAATAAATGCCTTTCTGGCTTTGAGGGTTAATTGCCTTTCATAGAAACTGGAAGCAAGGGAGAAAAAGCAGCTTCTGGTTGTATTTTCTTCTCAGAAATCTATAAACTCCAATCTGGCCAGAAACACAAAGCGCCAGAGTCTGAGCTGGAGAGTGGGCACCTGAGAGGGTACCGCCCAGCCTGGCAGCTGTGGCTGCCTGCCAGATTGACAGCTGTCTTTAGACCTCACCCCAAGGGGCTGCCAGCCCCCCACCTCGGGGAGCCCTCGCTCCCAGCCCCCTTTCCATACTTTTTCAGATACAGAGCGTGTCGGCTTTCCTTTCACGCCTCCAGCTCCAGAGGCCCTGGCCCAGTGGTGCTGCTCTGGATCAAGGCTTTGCTAAACTCCCAGCTCCCTGGTTTGCAAAGCAAACTTCAGCCTTTTACTATTTACCTTGGCAAGTCCAGGACCAGATTGATGATCTGTAAAGTGGATTTGTTATTTGGCTGTTTGCTTTGGCAGCTCTTGAAAGCGCTTTGCTGATTACAGTCCCAGATGTCATTGCATACATTACCCTGCTCTATAACGGGGCTTTGAACACTTTAATTTGAACTACAAATACTATTAAGCTTTTTGCACCTCTTCTGCCTTTAGTTCTTGGATATTAAATATCGGAACAGACAGCCTGCATTCTCTTAGGCTTCTTTCCCCAGTCTTTGTCAGCCTCCTCCCACGGAGAGCTTCGAGCTTTCTTCCTCTTCTCTGTGGGTCTTTCTAGAAACCTTACCCACCTATGCCCACCTCTAGCCCAGCTACGCTGGCAGCAGCCTTGCCAGTTTTTACATAACAGGCTTTCTAGTTTGGAAGGTGCACTGTGTTCATACCACGCCTGGCTTCCCCGCAGTCACAATCCTTTGTACTTTGTACTGGGGCCCCATTTCATTCATCCACAGGGGTGCTGTATCCATTTTTTGTTTGTTTGTCTTAATGTTACTGACAACTTTGTTTGGGGAAAGCTAGATTTGGGGGCATGAATGTGTCATGTCATTTTGCCCAGAGAGGAAAAGTCTTCTCCAAAATTACACAGAAAAGGCAGCAGCAGAACTTTATCCTTTCTGGCTGGGCGTGGTGGCTCACACCTGTAATCCCAGCACTTTGGGAGGCCAAGGCAGGCAGATCACCTGAGGTCAGGAGTTCGATACCAGCCTGGCCAACATGGTGAAACCCTGTCTCTACTAAAAATACAAAAATTAGCCGGGCACGGTGGCATATGCCTGTAATCCCAGCTACTCAGGAGGCTGAGGCAGGAGAATCACTTGAACCCGGGAGGGGGAGGTTGCAGTGAGCCGAGATTGCATCATTGCACTCCAGCCTGGGTGACAGAGGAAGACTCCATCTCAAAAAAGAAAACAACGACAAACTTTATCCTTTCCGAACTCCAAGCCTGATATTTCTGCCCAGGCTCCCTTTTTTATACTTTATTTAAAATCGCCTCACCTGAGTGGAACAGGGATGTGAGCCATGTCAGTGTCTGTAAATAGAGGCGGTTGCAGGTTCGCGTATCTTGGGGAGTTATTGGTGGAGAGCACTGGTGTTCCTGGCTAATGTGGTGTCTGTGATTCAGTGTTCTCCCAGGTCAGTGCTGCTTCCTGTTGTAAATAAACCATTAGCTGGGGGCCTCACCTCAGGAAGCAATTTAAGGCCCAAGGGAGGTGGCCAAAGAAGTCAGCTTGCAGTCTCTAGGAGGAGACGCTTGGCTTTGCCCACAGCCCTCGGCCCCAGGTCTCCCTCTTGGAGCAACAAAATGCTCCCAGGGATCCTCCTGCCAAGATCCTGCCAGGCTTCCCTTGCCTTTGATTTGCCAAATTCCATGTGAACAGCCTCCGCGTCTGTTACTCTCCGAAGAAAATTACAGCTTCTACTACACCTAAACTGAATGTCGGTGGTATTGTTTTTAATTGTTTTTTTTTTCCTTTTTCTTTTTGCGCTCACCCCTTAAAGGTCATTTTTGATCTACTCCCTCTCCTCTAGCCTTAAAGTGTCCACCAGGTTCTTGGCTGAAACCCTTCAGCATTTCACAAGGTGTTAGAGACAGAGAAAGCCTCCTTGTTATGGAGAATTTGTGGTGTGCCTGTGAATATTTCCACCAGTCCTGCAAGGAAGATAGTTCTATCCCATTTTATAGTTGAGGAAACCAAGGCTCGGTGAGGTAAAGCGCCTCATCCAGTACCCCACAGCTCTGGGGTATTGTTAGTCTGGGTTCTGACGTAGGAACTGCAGCGTTCCTTCTGTGTCGTGAGCACCTCAAAGGTAGGTCGAATGTCACGCTTAATGTTGTATCTCAGTGACTAACCCTGGGCCCGGCTTATGTTATGTTAGGTGCCCCATAAATATTTGTTGGATGAATAACCATAAATCCACTCAAGTGGTTCTGATTTTAAGTGACTGTGTCATCCCTGTGGCCAGTCTCTGGCGGGGGCGGTAGGGGACAAACACTTTCAACTTTGAAATATTTCAGTTGAAGAAGTTAATTCACTTTGTAAGTTTACTTTAGGAGTAGAGATTATTGCAGTATTTTTGGCCACCACTCTCAAATTCTTCTAAACCTTTACTATAATAAGCAAATTCAGCAGATTAAGGACATACTTAACTGCCAAATGGTGTTCTGAGCTGTGTAAAGTTACCAGTCGCTTTTTTTTTTTTTCTTATATAAAAGATTGTGTGGGTTCTGTGAACTTCTCTGCTTTTTTTAGCTCTTCCTGTTTTATTGTGTTTGAAGTGTCTTTGTGGTGACCTGTTGGGATTGGATTCTTCCATATGGAAGTGTTTCTTTAACTTTTTAATCATTTCTTTTGGGAAGTAGAAGGTTAGGGGTAGCAGATGTTGTTCTGGCATTGTTTGCCGAGTGGAGGTAGGGGCTTTTGGAGCTGTGAGTCAGGCCAAAGCCAGCCTGGAAGAAGAAGGCTGTCCCAGGGGTGGGAGGCTGCCCATCACTGTTGGATCTGGCAGCGCAGGCCCGTGTGGGAGTCGTAGCTCTTTGTGTCCTCACTCTGATTAATGCCTTTTCCATTTCCTAGGAAGAATACATTTTCCCCTGTGACACTGAAAAGTTATTTTTTTCAGTGTCCCAAGGCAAATTCTTATCAGTCCTCAAATGGAAAGGCTATCTGGTGCCTTTACCGGAAAAAAAAAAAAAAAAGCAGAAAGGAAAAATAGCAAATAAGATGAACTCTTCTTTCTCCCGCTTCATGGCAGTCATGTCCCTCTTCATACCCCATTTCTTAGTGGGCCAAAGTTTAACATCTTGGTTTTGGGAAAAAAAAATTCGCAAAGACCCATCTACTTCTCCCATTTTCTCATGTTCTTTTGGACCCTATTACTCAATCAGTGACATGTGACCCCCTGGGAAGGTTGTTCTGTGGAGGATGCAGAAACTGATGATTGGCAGTCATCTTCCCAGCTCTCAGCTTCAATCCTGATTCTGACAGTGGCAGGCGCCACTTGCCCTTGGTCTGTTTTACTCCCTGCCCCTAGTGCCCACCTCTCTTTCATCCCAGGTTGCACCCAAAAGCCAATGAAGAAAGGGTTTTGGTTTGGAGAGTGAGAGCCCTGAGGCACTGGCTCCCTTGGATCCAGGCGATAAGGATACAATGGAAAGGCCCGTGGAGCCGCCTAAAGGAGCTCAAACTAGGACTTCCCTTGGCATTCTATTCCTTTCTTGACCAGACCAAGGCTTTGCAGGTAAACTAGGGAATCTCAGCATCTAAAGACTGAGGAGGCTGGACACATTGGCTCACGCCTGTAATCCCAGCAGTTGGGAAGCCAAGGTGAGTGGATCACCTGAGGTCAGGAGTTCGAGACCAGCCTGGCCAACATGGTGAAACCCCATCTCTACTAAAAATACAAAAATTAGCCGGGCGTGGTGGTGCGCATCTGTAATCCCAGCTACTCGGGAAGCTGAGGCAGGAGAATCGCTCGAACCTGGGTGGTAGCGGTTGCAGTGAGGTGAGATCGCACCACTGTACTCCAGTCTGGGCGACAGAGCGAGACCCCATCTAAAAAACCAAAAAAGACCAAGGAGATGAGTGGAAGAGCCAGTAAAAGAGACTGCAAAGTAGCGGCCGGAAAGATGGGAGGAAAACCAGGTAAGTGTGCTGTCCCGAAAGCCAAGTAGAGAGAGGGATCAACTATGTCAAAAGCACACTTGACCTGCTGAAAGATGAGGCCAGATGATAACTGAGAAATGGCTGTGGGATTCAATAATGTGGAAGTCTCCGCATTAATTGATTTGTTGAAAAAGAAATGGGGATGTCATTAACTTTGGAAGAGTGGTTTCAGTACAGAGAGGGGGGCAAAGCCTCATTGGAGTGTGTTCAAAGAGAGAAAGGGAGGAAAGCAGTTGTAGACAGCAAGTCCAGACATCTCTTTCAAGGAGTTTTGATTAAGGGAAAGAGAGAAATGGGGGCGGTAACTAGAAGAGGAAATGAGGTCAAGAAGGTCTTTCTTTTTTTCTGTTTAATGGAAGAAATACTAGCATAGTGATGGCAAGAGGGGGTGGGGGCTGGTGCATAGATTGAGGGATTGACCTTGGTGGAAGGAAGGGGGACTGTATATACACAGATGCAGGGGGTGGGTGGATGCCAGGACAGGACTTTAAATCCCTTTCTGATGGCTTCCATTTTCTTGATGAAGCCGTCATCTAAGCCCTCCACTGAAAGTGAGAATGGTGGAGAAGATATTGGCAGTTTGAGGGTAGAGGAGAAACGATGAAGTAATCATTTAGGAGGGTGGAAGAGTGAATGCGCTCAGGAAATAGCACTGGAGGGCAGCATTAAACATCCGTCTGGTGTGAGTGATCACCAGGTCAGGCTCAGACCCGTTAGCATGGTGTGCTTTCCTCCCTGCTGTGAGTCGCTGCGGGGGACAGGGCGTGGGTAGAAGTTGGATTTAACAAGGTTGTGGTTTCACCAGGCCGGTATGGCCAAGGGAAAGAGGGATGCAGAAGCTGAGAGTGTGTGCAAGGGGCTGAGTCTGACAACTGGATGTGGTGGGAAAAGAGGACATGGAGTGGGGGGACAGTGAAAAGCAGGCGGGATCAATGTATTATAGACCCTGGCGAGGTTGAAGGCTGCTTGGAATTGGGTTAGCAGAGGCAGAGAAGCAGAAAGAGAAGAGACGGCAGTCAGTGTGGGATATTTGAGATTAGGATTGTGATGAGATTTGCAGTTATTGTTAATTCCATCAAAGGAAGGGCCGTGGCAGTGAGCGGCAGAGGGGAAGGAGAAGGGCGATGGAAGGGAGGAGGGTCAGGGCCTGAGAGGCCAGGTTGTTGACAGGGTCATCTGTGTGACTATGATCGGGTTAGTGTTGTGACACTGTTAGAGTGGCAGTGAAGCAGAAGCTGGAATCGTTAAGGAACAGGGAGTGTGAGTGTGCTGGGGGATGGGGTGGGCCCAGGAACAGACTGTAACAAGAAGGGGCAGTGGGTGGAATAATCTTATGACACAGTCGAAGTTGGGGGTTTTATGAAAGAAAGAAAAGTCTGCATCTACGAGGAGCAAAAAGAACATCAGCTCCCACCCCGGTCTAAGGGATGAGAGAGAGAAGTCAGCCACCACAGGAGAGGACTCCGGGGCAGGCGGTGTCCTCAGAGGAGAGCCTGGTATTTCCCCAGATACAGCAGTTTAGAATTTACAGAGAGAGCGAGCGTATGGACGCTTCCTGTTCTGTTTGATCCTTTCAGTAACCCTTCAAGTGGAGAGGCAGGTACATTATCCCCGTTAGGCACATAAAGACACTGAAGCTGGTGGAGCCGGAACACTTGTGCAGTGGCACTCAGCTAGCTGCTGATGATTCCTGGTCTTCTGACTCCAAGTTCAGTGCTCCTTCCACAGCATCATACTGCCTGCCTTTAGGAGGCCAGCAGTCCCTCCACAGAACCCATAAAATCACACTTGATGCACAGTTGCAACTGAAAAGCACACCCAGTCCAAAGCCGCAATGGTTGTTATCACGCTGCTTCCATAACGTGAGATTCAGCCCCCAAAGATGGATTCAGGGAGTGGCAATCATCTGGCCCTTTCTCTGCGATACCCAAAATATCTTAAACTTAGTAGCCAGTACTAGGACACAAGTGGGTATTCCTTTTCAGGGATGATTTGGATAACAATTTTTGAATGGAAATCATAGTTTTAAGAAAGTTCCGAGGCCACAGCTTTCTAGATATGATTGACAGAAAAGTGATTATGAGACGTGGACAGGCAGTGGGGGCAATCATGAACTTAGGGCAGTGGTTTAGGGCTTGGTTCTTTTGAGACGGAGTCTCAGTCTTTCGCCCAGGCTGGAGTACAGTGGTGCGATCTCGGCTCACTGCAACCTCCACCCCCCAGGGTTCAAGCAATTCTCCTGCCTCAGCCTCCTGAGTAGCTGGGACTACAGGCATGCACCACCACACCTGGCTAATTTTTGTATTTTTAGTAGAGACGAGGTTTCACTATGTTGGCCAGGCTGGTCTTGAACTCCTGACCTCAGGTGATCCACCCACCTCGGCCTCCCAAAGTCCTGGGATTACAGGCGTGAGCCACTGCGCCCAGCCGAGATTTTCTTTTAAAGGAAGGTGAGAGAGTAACTTCTTGGCCACCTTATCCTATTTTCCCAGCCTCCTGGGCCACCGAGAAGGGTCAATTTGTGGAGGGGTGGCACCAAATGCCTCTATCATTCCTCTCTGCCGTGGCTCTTCATAAGCACGTTGGCCAAGGCTGTTGCCACACAAGGTGGGAAAGTAACGTTTCTAAAGGTGCCATGTGGAGGAGCAGAACAAGTCCTTCCATTGTGCACTGTTGTGTATGGTGCCAGAGTAGCTTCTGAATGGAGAGAATTACACAGGTCTGCATCCTGTTCTCTAAGTACCAATGGTCAGGCAGACACACCGATCCAGGCAGGAGCAGCGATCTGGCCATGGTTTATAGCAACAGGGAGTGCCTCAGAATCACCTGATGAGCTTTTTAAAGATACAGATGCCCAGGCCCCAAACTTTTGCCCCAGAAATTCTGACTCTAGTCTGGAGTGGGCCTTGTAGCTCCATGCATTTGAAAAACTCACTTGTTGATGTGAGGCCCCTTGGAGAAGTACTGGTTGAGGAAGCGTATGCAGAGGTTTGAGCCAAACAACTGGATGGCAAGGCAACAGACATCCCACTGCCGTTCCTCTGCCACCTCTGAGTGTGATCAGATGTCTCTCCTATCAGATTCCCTTCCCAATATTATCCTCCAGGAACTTGTGATTATCCTCTGTCTAAGTCAAAAGCAGCTTAATTCCTCTAAAAACAGTGCCAGTTGGGCATTTTGCCTGGAGAGAGAGAAGCAAATCTGTGTCAGTGTTCTTTGCTCAGTTCTGCTCTGGAGCCCCCATGGCGACACCCTCTCTCTTTGGACCACCTCCTCCCCTTTTGCTTCCTTCCACACAGTCCAGTGCTTTGTTAGGTACCTGCATCCCAGCAGGACTGGGGACCTGGCTGGATGTGGGCTTGGGCAGAGTTGGCCAGATGAAATGTGGTTGGCAAGAAGGTCCTGAGTGTGCTGAGACAGGCAAGAGTCAGTAATAAGATCAGAGAGTAGAAGACTAGGGCCAGGAGCGTGGGACAGGCTGAGGATGCCGGCTAGCCCCCAATCCCAGAGAGCATGCAGCTGAGTCTAAGAGAGGCTTCACTGATACCCATAAGGAGGCAGAATATGCAAACCCTCTTTGCTTAGGGGAACCTGAGTTCACCTGCCAAAATCATCCTTTGACATTAAAAAAAAAAAAATCCCCTTGCTTTTAAAGAGCCAACCTCTTACCAGTTGCTTCTCTTTTGTCAGAGACATGAGCCTCTTCAACCAAGTCTCTGGATCTTCTTGTCAAGACTAATTTCCTTTTAGGCCCAGCTTCATCTTCACGGGGACTTTCTTCCATCTGTGCACTGACGTTAGTGTCCCGTTGTCATTTAAAGTCCTTGATTCTCTGAGACCACTATAGAGACTTTAAAGAAGGTGGGTCCTAAGTTTTGAGGGTACCATGGAGAGCAAAGCAGATGATATCTCTGCCCCCATGGGGCTTATATTCTAGAAGAGGAAACAGCCAGCAGTGGCAATAGTGTGTTACATGCTGATAGGGCAGGTTCAGGGCAACTGACCTAACCTAGGAGAGGATCAGAAAAGGCTTCCCAGAAGTTCGATTTAAGCTGCAGTTGAGGGATGAGCAAGGCGAAGATGTAAAGGCCCTGGGGTGAAAGGAAGGAGGTTGTTGGAGGGACTGAGGGAAGTTCATCATGGCTTACCAAAAGGAAGGGAGTGGGAGAGATGAGCCATGGGAAGCCAGCAGGGCCCAGGTCATTAAGTAAGGGACAACCATGGCGAGGAGTTGCAATGTCACTCCAGCCCCTTGTTTGCCACCATGGACAGGTATTTTATGATTCCTGGATCTGAAATACACACACACACACACACACACACACACACACCTCACACACACACACACACACACACACACACACACACACACACCACACACACACACACACACACACACACACCTCACACACACACACACACACACACACACACCTCACACACACACACACACACACACACACACACACACACCTCACAGAAAAATAGCCACTCTGTCCCTTCTCATGTG
The DNA here is from genome assembly GCF_028885625.2 of Pongo pygmaeus. Taxonomy (NCBI): domain Eukaryota; kingdom Metazoa; phylum Chordata; class Mammalia; order Primates; family Hominidae; genus Pongo; species Pongo pygmaeus. The sequence continues at coordinate 57,796,985 of NC_072392.2, forward strand.
GAGGAAGCACAGGGTAATCTGGATTATAAACCATCCGCCTGGGGCAGAGCTCGCCTGCTGTCATCATCTTCCTCCACCTCGGGATGCCACTCAGCCTCACACAGCACCAGATCTCTGATGAAGAATAGAAGTGACAAGGGCAAAATCAAAAACTCTCCAGAATGTATTCAGTGGGAAACTAAAGCCGGGAAGGGCTGTTCTCTTGTTCCCAGCCAACACTCACACTCCTGCCTGCTCTCATCAGAGGAGACTCCGCTTCCGCTATGCCTGACTGGCTGACTGGGCGATTCTTTGGGGGCTGTGTTTTGTGCTTGTCACTCCCGCCCTGGGTCACTTTTAAGATGTGTGGACTGCTGAATCTTTAAAGGAAACAATGAGCAAGGGAATCTCAGAGGCAGTTAGTTGGCAGGTTGTTTGCCGAGAATGAGGAAAGAGTTGTGACAGGCTTGGGGAGCTTGAGGAGAGGAAGAAATACAGGAGGGAAGTAGCCAGGAACCCATGGAAAAATGAAGGAGGGAAGGAGGGAGGAAGGGAAGGAAGGAGGGTAGGCTGAGGAGTAGGGAGCACCTAGCTGATAAATTTGTCATGGTGCCATTTGACACAGCATGTGCTTTTTGTGTAGCACAGCTCAGCAGCCTGGATGGTTCATCTTGATGGGTTTGGCAAAGCGGAAGTGGCAGATAGGCTAGGGGGAGCAGAGGTGGGGACTTTAGGGTGGACTTAGTGAGAGTGTTAGAGGACCTATGAGCCCCAAACACAGGAATGGGCAGTGAAAGAGTGGCACCAGGAGGAAGCCAGTGGATTGGGATGATAGGGAGGACTCCAGGGGCAAGCAGGCTCCTTGAGGTCAAAGAGCATGATTAGAATAAGGAAGTGAGTGGGAGAGACAAATAGGAAGTTTCATGATGACTATGTGGGCTTTCTAAGCTTAAAATCCTAGAAGGGCCAATTGTAGATGATGCCGTGAGCCAGCTGAGTGAGTTGCTGGAGTGAAGGTGAAGGTCGTTGGTGTGCGGACTGGAGGTCAGTGAATTTAAGGCCAAGGGTGTTGGCTTGGTCATGCACCTGACATCATACTTTTAGTGTTTGGCAGGAGTGGTTGAGAAGGTAACAGCGGGGTGGGTGCCATAATCCTTGTTGAAGTCGAGGAGTTGACTTAGAAGGCCTGCAGAGTCCAGTGACAAGGATGTTTGGGACAGATTTTGTGAGCTCTGAGCTTCTCTCCTGACTGGAAGATCATTCCTTTGGAAGAGGTGATATCATCCACAAAGAGCATTTGTATTCCTTTGGAGAAGAAGTACTTCCTTTTATTGTCAGGTCATTTTAGCATGATTGAAAAATCAGGAGAAAACTTTTTTAAATGCCTGAAAGGAATGTTATATGAGATGTCTAAAGTTCTGTCCTCTGGTTCCAGCTCTGTGGCCTAATACAAAGTCACTTTATACCTCAGCTTCTTTCTGAAGCAGAAGAGGTGCATGGGGCTGTTGTGAGGCTCCGTGGGATAGCAGCACATTCAAGCATTGACTGTGTATCAGGTGCTGTGCTGAGCACATTCATTGAAGTCTTGCTATTTTTAGTATTCCCATTTTATAGCTGTATAAATTGAGCCGAGAGAGGTAAATAATTTACCCAGGGCTATATAACTATTAAATGACACAACAAGGGCCTTGAAGCCTGAGCCTTTAACCATTTCCTATACTGCCTCTGTTAGGCTCTGCAAATATAAAAATAAGATAAAGCAATCAGTGCCAAGTGTAGGAGAAGGCATGAAGGCAAGCCACTTCACCACAGTCTCATCTACGCTGTGTTAGAGGATTAGCATGTGCTGTGGGGATGTGGTAGAAGGACTGGTTCCTCGTCCAGGGTGACTCCAGGAAGGCTTCCCAGAGGAGCTTGCACTTGGGCTAAGTCTCACATCTGCAGAAGGCAGTTCGTCATGTCACTTAGTCACTTGGCACCTCTTCTCATGTTGGTCCGAAATACGCCAGATCACTGTCCTCTCCCTGTGTCCTGTTTTGCCCCTTGGGGACACAGAAAAATTGATTCCCTTTTCTATAAAATCACTCTTTAAATATTTGATTTTTGTTTTAACAATTTTTTTTTTTTTTTTTTTTTTTAAGGCAGAGTCTTGCTCTGTCACCCAGGCTGGAGTGCAGTGGTGCAATCTCAGCTCACTGCAACCTCCGCCTCCAGGGTTCAAGTGATTCTCCTGCCTCCTGCCTCAGCCTCCCAAGTAGCTGGGATTACAGGCATGCACCAGCACACCCGGCTAATTTTTATATTTTTAGTAGAGACAGGGTTACACCATGTTGGCCAGGCTGGTCTCGATATGCTGACCTCAGATGATCCACCCACCTCAGCCTCCCAAAATGCTGGGATTGTAGGCATGAGCCACTGCACCCGGCCAGAATCACTCTTCAGATATTTGAATAGTGAAATTGTAACTTTCATATTGTCTTCCCCAAGTTAAACAACCTTGATTTCTTCCTTCCCTTCTTCCTGCTAGGTGCCAGGAACTGAGGCACTGTGCTGTGCACTGGGGACAGAGATCTAGAAAATGAAAAGCCAGATGCTGCCCATCAGGAACTTACAGTCTAGTGGGAAGAATAGGGCCATAAAATATTTTATTGCTTTTGTCTGTCTCCTTTACCAAATTTCCCATCATCCAGCATAGCGGCTGGTGCACAATAGACATCTATTTTGTCTGTTGTGGAATTGGTGACTCTAGGTGCTATGTGAAGGTAAGCCTAGGGTGTTGTGGGGGCCGGTTGGAAGACCTAAGTCAGACCCAGAAGGGGAGTGGTAGACTTCTCCAGCTGACCTAAGTCCTCAAAGATGAATAGGACTTCAACAGGGAAGGCATTCCAGGCAGAGGGAGCAGCAGATGCACAGACACAGGGGCAAGGCGCGAGGTGGGGTGTAGCATTCAAGTCTGGAAAGCTGCTAGAGGCCAGATGATAGACAGTTGTGCTAAGAAAGAAGATTGGGCTTAATCCTGAGGGCAGATGAGTAAAATGTTCAGATTCACATTGTAGAAAAGGTCACTCAGGTGGCACTAGGAAGAATGAATTGAAGGGAAGCCACATTAATAGGCAGAAAGACCAGTTTAAAGATTGCTAGAATAATCCCAATGAGAACTGGTAAGAGCCTAAGCCCAGTGGCTAAGGAAAGTAGGAGACAAATTCAAGAGGGCTTGGGAAGTAAAATCCACAGGACTTACTGGTCAGCTGGGTGGAGGGGCAATGTTTGGGTCAATGAGATGGTGTTGCCACCCACCTAAGTAGGGATAGAGAAGGAAGAGCAAGGGCTGGAGAAGTTAGGTCATGAATTTGTTTGGGAGATGTGGAGTTGGAGATGCCTGCAGAACATCCAAGTGAGGGTGTTTGGTCTTACGCAGATGGTTTTGGAGCCCAGGAGAGACCTGAGTTAGAGGTGCAGTTTTGGAAGTCAGTAGCATATAGGTAGTTTTGGGTATTTGTAACCATTAGAGTAGCTGAGCTCACCCAAGAATAGTTTACAGAGAAGGAAGAGAAGAGGACTGAGGGCACCAAAATTTGAGTTGCAGAGAGAAGAAAACGAGGCCTTGGGAGAGACTTGGGAGCTGTCAGAGAGGGAAGAGGAAAACCAAGGAAGCTAAGGATGGGAGTAGTCAGCAATTTCCCAATGAAGTCAACTTGCTTTATAGAATCTGGGTTGCCCACAAGGGACCACATCATTGTACCTAAGCTGCCATGATCATGGGAGGACAGTCACGTGCTTTTTGCAACCTCTTGGGCAGAGATTCTTTTTTGTTTTTTTTTGAGACAGAGTCTCACTCTGTCGCCGAGGCTGGAGTGCAGTGGCGCGATCTCGGCTCACTGCAAGCTCCGCCTCCCAGGTTCACGCCATTCTCCTGCCTCAGCCTCCTGAGTAGCTGGGACTATAGGCGCCCGCCACCACGCTCAGCTAATTTTTTGTATTTTTGGTAGAGATGGGGTTTCACCGTGTTAGCCAGGATGGTCTTGATCTCCTGACCTCGTGATCCACCCACCTCAGCCTCCCAAAGTGCTGCGATTACAGGCGTGAGCCACCGTGCCTGGCCCTCTTGGGCAGAGATTCTTAAGGCTGGATTTGAGGACCTGTGCTTTGGAACAGTGGTTCCCAAAATTACTGGATAAGAATCCAGTCCTACCCTAGAATCACTGTGCTGGAATATCCAGAAGGGCCTGAGAATTCATTTGCTCAGTAAGCATTCCAGGTGATTCTTCTCATGAGGGAAGTCTGGGAATGACTCCAGACCATAGGTTCTTTCCAACTGCACAAATCACAACCCCACTCTCCCACCCTACACACTAACACCCTCCAACCTAAAGTTCTTGAGAATCCCCATGATCATGAGCCACTGTTACTGATGGAACCATGTCATGAATCCCTCAGATGTGTGGGGATGGAAATGCTAACCCACTGACTGAACAGAGTTTCTGAACAACTGAGTAGGAAATTCTGCACTTAGATTATTGGTCCAGTGGAAATTCTGCACTTAGATTATTGGTCCAGCTCTGCTTCTCCGAAAGCTTTTAGACCAGAGCCCCTCACTGCCCCCTGGTGTAGACAGTCTGATTGCCTACTCCATTTTGTGGAATAATGGACCTGACTGTAATCCAACATGTTTTTTAAAGCTAGCATATGTTTCAAAGCTGACTATTAAAGAAGTGTGGAAGAGGTACCATATGTAGACAAAGAAGACGTTTTTGGGCAATTGCCATGGAAAGAGCTAGCTCTACTTTTTTATATATTTAAGACCTAACACTGCTTCATGTCCCCAGCAGTGGAATTCATGAAGCATGTTTAATACATCTGCTCTCGGGAGTAATTTTGTACATAAGGCCTTCGTCTCTACCAAAGGTATTAGCATAGAAACAGTTCAGAAGGCCAGTGCCCTTTGTGTGAAATTGCAAATTTGTGAAATTCAAACATTGTCATTCATTTCTGAATAGTTAAGATCAATAATCTCTCCTGAACAATTGGCTTTGGGACATTGTCTTTCTAGGAAAAATAGAAACATAAATTATACTCATTTAAATATTGCAGAGAGAAGGGACCTACTGAGGAGAAAACTCAGGAATGTGCCTCTAAGGAACTTAGGGACCTCTCCTTTTTTTGGGTTCTTTTATTTCATTAAAAAATATACAAATTTTGGCTGGGTGCCATGGCTCATGGCATTACAGAGTGCTGTAATCCCCTCCACTCTGAGGTCAGGAGTTTGAGACCAGCCTGGCCAACATGGTGAAACCCCGTCTCTACTAAAAATACAAGAATTAGCCGGGTATGGTGGCGCACACCTGTAATCCCAGCTACTTAGGAGGCTAAGGCAGGAGAATCACTTGAACCCAGGAGGCAGAGGTTGCAGTGAGCCAAGATCGTGCCACTGCATTCCAGCCTGGGTGACAGAGCGAGACTGTGTCTCAATAAATAAATAAATAAATAAATAAATAAATAAATTTTATTGTGTATATTTAAGGTATACCCAAAGGGAATTAAATCATCACTTCATAAAGATACCTGTGTGTCCATGTTCCTGCAGCATTATTCACAAAGCCAAGATATGGAAACAATCTGTCAGTGGATGAATGGATAAAGAACTGTGGTGTATGTATACAATGGAATATTATTCAGTCTTTTTTTTTTTTTTTTTTTGAGACAGAGTCTTGCTGTGTTACCATGGTGGCGGTGTAGTGGTACAATCATGGCTCACTGCAGCCTCAACCTCCCAGGCTCAAGCGATCCTCCCATCTCAGCTTTCTGAGTAGCTGGGACTACAAGCATGTGCCACCACACCTGGCTACTTTTTTCTATTTTTAGTAGAGATGAGGCCTCCCTATGTTGCTAAGGCTGGTCTTGAACTCCTCCCAAGCTCAAATGCTTCCCCTGCCTCAGCCTCCCAAAGTGCTAGGATTGCAGGTTTGAGCCACCATGCCCAGCCTTCAATCTTAAAAAAGGAGATCCTGCCATTTGCCACAACTTGGAGTTACTTTAGAATGAGAGATTGAAGGATGGTGCTGTCTGGTGGTCCCTTTCAGACCCATCATACGTACTTCAGATCTAAATATAGCGAAGGCTTGTTCTTTCCTACATTCATTCAGTAAACAATTGTTGGGCACCTGTTATGTGGCAAGATCTGTGCTGGGCACTTTCTTTGTCCTTATATATCTTTGAGACATCAAAATAACTTCAGGGTGAGCTCAGTTTGATCCTGGAGGACAGGAATTGAGTATCTCATGTAAAGGCATTGCTGGTGACTTCCCATTTCTAGTTTAGCTGCATCCTGAACTATTGTTTCCTTTCCTCAAGAAGCCAAACAGCATGGGAATTATCCTTACATCTCAAAGTACCTGGTGTAAAGTGGTGAAAGCACCAACCGAAGGCCAGCTGGTTTCTGGGAGTAAAATCAGTACTTGACATTCAGATTCCATGTTCGATTCTTGAATGATCTGTCATATAGCCTATCATTTGAATCTTAGCACAATTTTGAAACTTACAATTAGCAATAATAACTAGCAGTATTATTCCTCTTATACAGTGGAGAAAGCTGAAGTTCCGGGACGTTAAGTGCTTTGCACAAGGTCACGTGGTTAGGACATACTAGAGCTAGGTCGAGCACAAGTTTCCCACTGTGGATTGAGTGCTCTTTTTGCCAACAGAGCTCAATGGCCTTATAACCACCTCATCTCTCCCTCTTCGCCATCTCAGAATGGCTTAACCAGGAGGATGTAAAGAGGTGCTAAATGAAGAGAAGAGATTGCAGCTAGGTGAAAAGGCACAAGCAACTGCTGCTTGAGGGTAGCTCCCAGGGCAGGGGTGGAAGGAGATGGGCTGGTTCATCCTCCACCACCCATTTCAGATATTCAGAACTGGAGAGCCACCTCCTACATCAGAGGACATACAGCTCATCTCTAGGCCTCTTCCCTTTAGAGGACTACTGACTGTTTGCCAGCTCGTTGAGCTGTTTATTAGGTATTTCTACAACAAACACTGCTTTTACTTTTTTACCTATTTTTTTCCCCAATCTGAGGGATATAAGAAAACTATTCTAGTAGTTTTTCAACCCTAAAGGCATTTCTAAAACTAAAATGAAACAGTGAGAAATTAATTCCTTCGTTCAGCTGTTAGCCCTAATTCAGAGTTAGATGACAGGTCCATGTCCAGCTGACGTAGTAACAAGAGGTCTCTGGGCCCCTCCTGGGAGCCCCTTGGTGCTTTGGCTTTTTTCTTTTTTCCCTCCTTATGGATGAATCCAATCTTCTAATCCAGTATGTACCTTAGGCCCAAAGATAAAAAGATAGGTTTCTTTGCACACATAAACACACCCTGGGCTGACTATAAATCTGCTTCTTGCCTGAGTATAGCAGAAACAAAATATGTTGTTTCCTCCTCAAGGGAGGAATTGGCATTTCTTCCACAAGGAAGGGGTTAGAGGAGGCTCTACTGGCCTTTTTGAACTTACTTCTCAGCTAGGGAAATGAATAACATCCTGGTTGGCCTCGGTGGAGTAGAAGTGGAGGGAAGAAGGGGTGCTCCTGACCCCACACTCGAGCCGCAGCCTCGGAATCTCTTTACCCATAGGCGCCACACTTGGCACACCATGAGTCTGTGAGTTGAGGGGAAATCATAACCAGATTAACGCAGTGATTTGGGCATTTTTTCACACTTACTAACGAAGTGGGCTTTTGACAAGGCCTAAGCGGAGCCTTCTCTGCAGGCAAGCTTGGACTCCTCACCCCTCTCCTATAGGCAGTAAGGCCTGTAAGAGAAAAGGGCAGAGATGGACCCAAGCCTTGCTTGCCCTCTGCAGCTGTGCAGAGAAGGCCTGGTGCCGCCACACTCCTGCTCGGCTCCTAGGCTGCTAGCGGGAGGTATGAATCTCTCTTGTTTGCTTTAATGGAGTGTTAACCCCCGTTGCTGGAACTCATGTTAATGCCTAACACAAGGCTGGGACTGCAGGGAGAGGCCAAGGGACTGGCAGCTGAAGGCAATTTGAGGATTGACCTCATGGGGTGGGGAGAGGGAGGAGAGGAAAGGGAGACACCAGTTGAATGTCTGCTGGATAAACAAGCCGGATGTAATGGGCCCAAGACCGATGTGCAAGACCAAGGTTCTGTCTGCTCCTGCTTCTGTCACAGGCCATGTCCTGTCCCCTCCCCTCCTTGGGCCTCCATTTCCTTGTGTTTAAAAGAGGAGATAGAACCAGATATACTCTAAGGGGACCAACAGCCAAAAAACGCTTTTGGGGACAGGCCAGGGGGCGGGGAGTAGGGTGTGGGCAGTGATTCTGCAGCTTCCATGCACACAGATCCCCTGGGGGTCTTATTAAAATGCAGCTGGTGATGCAGGAGGTCTGGGGAGGGGTCTGAGCAGCTGCCTTTCTCACAGGCTTCCAGGTGATGCCGCTGCTGCTGGTGGGTGGAGCACACTTTGAACAGCAAAGGTATTGAGTGCAAAATTGGATTCTCCAGTCTTAAGTTCTGCCCCGCACTTCACTTCCCTGCCCTGATTTCCTCAACTGTGAAACGGGGAATAGTAATCGTTGCCTTATCTTCCTCTCTAGGGGTGTTGTGAGGATTAAGGGAGCAAATGGCTGCGAAAGCACCTTGTAAAGGGTAGAGCAGTGTGCAGCGTGAGGGATTATTATCATTGTTAAGACGTCTACGCCTCGTTGCTCACCCTGTGTGTTCCTGCAGCTTCTCAACTTTTCCCTCCTTTCTCCCTGGTTTCCACGCCTGGGCTGCTGAGTCAGGGGACCAGCCAAGGCTGGCGAGGGCTGAACAAACACTCTGACATGTCGAAGCAGGAAATGACAGTTCCCAGGCAGCCCTCTGTTTTAGGTGTGGAACAGGCTCCAAACACACTTTGTGTGATAAACTCTAGTTAACACCAAGCTGAGCTCTACCTCCACCCCCACAGGCTGCAAGACCAGGACATGAGGCTGAAAGTCAGGGAAGTCCCTGTGAGACGAGGGCCCTGGGCAAGCACTGGCCAGATTGTAGCAAGGTCACTCACCAGGCCACCCCGCTGGTTCCACTTCGGCACCCACCTCTGGCAGCCATGATGCTTCTGCAGCATGCCAGTTTGTTCGCTGAGACCTTCACAGAGGGTCGCACAACCACCCTGGACAGTGAGAAACTAAGGTGACTGAGGCAAGTCATTGAACCACCCTGAGCCTCGGCTTCCTCATCTATGAAATGGAGTTGACAGCATCTGTCCTGCCTGTGGTAAAAATTGTTGTGATCCCACAACCAAAAGGAAAGAAAGAATTATGAGAAAATATGTACTTATTCTGTGAAAATATGTGAGATATTCATGAGAGACTTCCTGTTCCAGTGGACTCTTCCACCGCCCTTGAGTGGGGAACATCCAGGACTTCACACTCATACGCTCAGCCCATCACCCTTTTGTGCAAGGTGCAAGATCCTCTGCCCACCTGAAGCCTCAAGGCCTGATGGAAACCATCCCCAGCCACTCCAGCGAGTGACCCCACCATTGTCCAAAACAGTGCTGCTGCTTAGCCTGCTCTTCTCAGGCCAAGTCTTTGTTGAACAGCTTCAGTGTAAGGGCCTGGGAAGTCGGGATTCTGTAACGTACCTTCCCCCCAGTCAGAATGGCAGGCCAGGCCCAGATCTTCATCCCAAGGCCCCTGCACCTGAAAATCTGGTACAGGTTTGTCCTTTGGAGTGAGAGCTCTTGGGTTTAGGTGGTCGAGAGAGGTGGAAGATTGACCACACACTCCAAATACACATGTTTATTGCCCAAGCTGGGAACACCATTTTTAAAGCCCACATCGTTAGGAGACTACCAAAATAACAAATCTAAAAATGGGTCAGGCATCAAACTAGTCAACTCCAGTACCAGCAAGCACATCCGGGACCCTCCCCTTCAGGGCAGGTGGACTGCTGCTTTCCTTTCCCCGCAGCTACTGTCCCAGGGCCTTAGAGGAACAAATAGCCCCTGGCTCCAGATCGGAGCCAGTGTGCCCACCCATCCCTCCCTGCTCTTTGAAATTCCCAAGGCCAGCAGGGGCCCAGGCCTGCAAAGCTGGGCCTCCAGACACCTCCACTAGCTGGGGAGGCAGAGAGTTCGCACTCTGAGGAAACACAGATCCTCAGAGGAGAGTAAAAGGTCAGAAATAATCCAAGAGGACAAGCCACTCGTGTCTGTGTGTATATTGGGTTTCACATCTGAAGTCCAGTCATGATAAATCTGGTTTTTGAAACATCTTCTTTGACTAATAAAAACAGAAGACTTCTTGGCCCCAGGTTTCAGACTTCAAAGTTCTCAGTTGAGAGCCTCATGTTTGACTTATTTGTGGAGCACAGAAATCACAGGATTTAGCTGGGTTGCTCCCTCCACCCCCTACCACCCAACTGCAAGAACACTTAAAAATTCTGGAATAGAAAGACTGAGCTGAAAACCCCTCACTGGCACTGCAGCCATATTTTCAAAATAAAAATTCAGCATGGTAGTTTTAGTGGAGAAATGACAGGCTTTAGAGCCAAATGAACCTAGGATCCTAATCCTGACTGTACCCTTGACCTTGTCATCTTGAGCAACAGTTTTACTTCTCTCTGCCACAGTTCCTTGAACTGTAAAAATGGGAACAATAACATCCACCTCATAAAGTTATTGGGATGATTTCAATGCAGTAGTGTGTATAAAGTAGCTATGCCTGATGCAAAATGGACACCCGACAAATGTTAGTTATCTTACCTTTCCTGATACCTGACCACAGACTAATTATTTGGAATGAGGACTGTCCTAGAAAACCCAGTTTGTATGCTTGCTGTCTTGAGAGATTCAGTTCCTTGTTTTTCCATTGAAGGAATTGCGAGGTTTCCGAGGATAGTTTGTCTTGCAGTGTATTCTGAGCCCTGCCATAGGAATCCTATCACAGCGCTGTGTGTATGTTTTCTATCCACCCGAAGAAGCAGGCCAGAGCAGCCTACAGGAAACATTTTCGTTTTCTTTTCTTTTTTTTTTTTTTTTTTGAGACTGAGTCTTACTCTGTGGCCCAGGCTGGAGTAAAATGGCACAATCTCGGCCCACTGCAACCTCCACCTCCCGGGTTCAAGCGATTCTCCTGCCTCAGCCTCCCGAGTAGCTGGGATTACAGGCACCTGCCATCCTGCCCAGCTGATTTTTGTATTTTTGTAGAGATGGGGTTTCACCATGTTGGCCAGGCTGGTCTCGAACTCCTGACCTCAGGTGATCCACACGCCTCGGCCTCCCAAAGTGCTGGGATTACAGGTGTGAGCCACCGCACCTGGCCAGGAAACATTGTCATTGCAGCCCAGCTACAAAATGATTCTTCTCTTCCCACTTGGAAGGGGAGAAATCATGAGTGTGCCAAGTTTAAAACAGAAGAGTAAAGGGTCTCTGGCATCCAGTCTGGGAATGCCAGTTTCAGCCTGACTTGGAAAGCTCTCTTGTTCCCTGAAGCACCTCCATGTTTGTTCTGAATGTGGAGCCAGTCAAGATTCTCCTTACTGGAACCTACACTGATGACTGATCTCTTGGGCTCACAGCCCTGCTCAGTGACCTCATGATATGTGAGGGCCTCAGCCATTTCTTGACAGTCATGAAAAGGTGTCTCCTAGGAAGCCAGGCCTGTTTATCCAGAGTTTAGTTGTAGGGAGGGGAGACAAAGAGGACACGTAAAGAAATCAACTCCTTCCAGAGTTGTTCTAGCCCTTTCTGATCTGATGTATGAAATTTGTACAGAGGTGGAATCGTTTCTGCCATTTTTCACACACAAGTTGGTGCACATTCCTAATATGAATTAAAAATAAATATGCCATGTGTACACAGGGATGAATCAACATTGCATGCAGCCAGCCATGGCCACTGGGAGAAGAGTCAGACATGGGCCTGGAGCTGCAGGCTCACCTGCCCCGGGCTGAGTCAGGACCGAGCACAGGACTTGACAGAGGAGGCATCGCAGCAAGGTCAGGTGCCTCCCATGCTTCTTATGGACCCACCACCTGGTCCCAGCATGAGTGCTTCTCCCAGGAGGCATTTTTTTCTCTCTCAACTTTTTCTTTTCTTTCTTTTTTTTTTTTTCTTAAAAAACTGATTACAAAAATTGTAGGCCAAGTGCAGTGGCTCATGCCTGTAATCCCAGCACTTCAGGAGGCCAAGGCAGGAGCATCACTTGAAGCCAACAGTTTGAGATCCAGCCTGGTCAACGAACAAGACTCCATATCTACAAAAAATAAATTAAATAAATAAATAAATAAAATAACAGGCGCCTATGGTTCCAGCTACTTGGGAGAGGTGGGAGGATTGCTTGAGCCCAAGAGTTCAAGGCTGCAGTGAGCTATGATTGCACCACTGCACTCCAGCCTAGGTGACAGAGTGAGACCCCGTCTCTAAAAAAAAATTTTTTTTTTTTTTTTTTTGAGACAGAGTCTCGCTTTGTCTCCCAGCCTGGAGTGCAGTGGCGTGATCTCGGCTCACTGCAGCCTCTGCCTCCTGGGTTCAAGCAGTTCTCTGCCTCAGCCTCCCGAGTAGCTGGGGTTATAGGCGCCTGTCACCACACCCGGCTAATGTTTGTATTTTGAGTAGAGATGGGGTTTCACCATCTTGGCCAGGCTTGTCTTGAACTCCTGACCTCATTATCCACCCGCCTCAGCCTCCCAAAGTACTGGGATTACAGGCGTGAGCCACCATGCCCGGCCAAAAATTTTTTTAAAATAATAAATAATGATAAAAAATATAAATAAAATACAAAAAAAAAAAAAAAAAAAGGAAACAGCTGGGCACAGTGGCTCAAGCCTGTAATCCCAGAACTTTGGGAGGCCGAGATGGGTGGATCACTTGAGGTCAAGCGTTCCAGACCAGCCTGGCCAACACGTTGAAACCTCATTCTAGTAAAAATACAAAAATTAGCTGGGCATGGTGGCATATGCCTGTAATCCCAGCTCCTTGGGATGCTAAGGCACAAGAATCACTTGAGCCCAGGGGGCAGAAGTTACAGTGAGCTGAGAGCATGCCACTGCCCTCCAGCCTGGGCAACAGGGTGAGACTCCATCTCAAAAAAAAAAAAAATTGTAGGAAACATATGGAAAAGTATAAAGTAACAGAAGAGTCCCCTATAGCCTGACTACCCAGAGACAGCATGGTTAACATTTTGTCGTGAATCATTTAGAATGTTTTTCCATGTTTCTTTTACATTGTTCAATAATAATAACTGTATACTTTTGTCTTTTTAAATTTAACATTGTATCTTAAAGAATTTCTCATTATAAACATCATGTTTATGACTACCTAACATTCTACTGCAAGAATGAAGTATCATTTTCTTAACAAGTACCATATTGTAGGGCTGTGTTAAAATGGCAATGAGCGTATTTATGCATGATGGTTGTTGCTTCCTAGGTTATTTATTTTGGCTAGATTTCTGGAAGTGGCATCCCTGCCTAGGTCAGTAGTTGGGCACGTTTTTAATTCCTTTTTTTGTTTTTTTTTTGAGACAGTGTCTCCCTCCATCACCCAGGCTGGAGTGCGGTGCCACGATCTCAGCAGACTGCAACTTCCACCTCCTGGGTTCAAGTGATTCTCCTGCCTCAGCCTCCTGAGTAGCTAGGATTACAGGCATGCACCACCACGCCCAGCTAATTTTTGTATTTTTAGTATAGTTTTCCCATGTTGGCCAGGCTGGTTTTGAACTTGCGGCCTCAGATGATCCGCCTGTCTCAGCCTCCCAAAGTGCTGGAATTACAGGAGTGAGCCACCGCGTCTGGCCTTGATTCTTAATACGTATTGCCAAATTGCCCTTCAGATAGCTTATACTAGTGATATTCCTGCCCGAAACAGTCAATCTCATTCCGTTCTTACCCGTGTTGAGTATAATTCTGCTTGTTTATCGAAGAATTTAGGGAGCTAAAAAGTTCTATCCCCACCCTCAGATGTGGGGAGATCAGAGCTAAGAGGTTGCTTCTCCTACTCTCCTGTGCCCCCTGCAGGCATCCTCAGAGAAAGTGGGGTGCACATACTCACCGTATGCTTTCATTCCCCACCAACGGCCCTTGCTATGTAACTGACGCATAACCAGTCAGCCTGACCAGTGGTGTTGCCCAGGCTCCAGTATTGCTCCTCTGGCTGCTTGCCTCTGGCCCAGTGTTCCCTCAGTCACTCTCTTAGCTTTTCATAGAATCCGACTGCCCCAAAGAAGAGCTGCTTACAGAGCCCTGGGGCAATCCTCTAATTTTGAATGGGCCTGTGTAGCTTACAAAGCACTTGTCAAAAGACAAAATTATAAAAAACTTCATTATAGATCTAATTGGCTTTTATTTGTGATTCATGAATCTGGGCAGCCTCCATTCTACAAAATAGAATGAGAGCTCCCACTGGGCAGTGGTAGAACAGCGGGTTTTATAAGGTGAGATCAAGGAAACAACAGAAAAAAAAAAAAGCTCATTGGTTAACATCAGGTTTCTTCAAGGTGTTTTTTGTTTTGTTTTGTTTTGTTTTGTTTTTTGAGACGGACTCTCTCTTTGTTGCCCAGGCTGGAGTGCAGTGCCGCGGATCTCATTGCAACCTCTGCCCACCAAATTCAAGTGATTTTCCTGCTTCAGCCTCCTGAGTAGCTGGAATTACAGGCATGCGCCACCATGCCCGGCTAATTTTTGTATTTTTAGTAGAGACGGGGTTTTGCCATGTTGGCCAGGCTGGTCTCAAACTCCTGACTTCAGGTGATCTGCCCACCTTGACCTCCCAAAGTGCTGGGATTATAGGCGTGAGCCACTGTGCCTGGCCAGGTTCTTTTTTTGTAAAGGATTAAAGGCTACCCTGACTCAGTTAGACTGAAATCTCCATTTTCAGGAATACCTGGTCTGTTTTGGGATCTATCTGCTTCCTTAAAGTTTCAGTTTGATTATGTGGCATTTAGCATGGGTGATTCCATTTCATTTTGGTCTGGTCTGTGGGGGCCTAGTGCAGGAGCTCAGTTCAAAACAGTGGCCTCCCATAACTTCTCTTTTTCTTTTTTTTTTTTTTTTGAGACAGAGTCTCACTCTGTCCCCCAGGCTGCAGTGCAGTGGCGCAGCCTCGGCTCACTGCAACGTCCGCCTCCTGGATTCAAGAAATCTCCTCTCAGCCTCCCAAGTAGCTGGACTACAGATGCACGCCACCACACCCGGCTAATTTTTATATTTTTTAGTAGAGATGGGGTTTCACCATATTGGTCAGGCTGGTCTCAAACTACTGACCTCAGGTGATCCACCTGCCTTGGCCTCCCAAAGTGTTGGAATTACAGGTGTGAGCCACCATGCCCAACCAACTTTTGTTTAATACAGTCTTTCATAATACTGTCTGATCTGATGCTCACAACAGCCCTGGAAGCCAAATATTTGTTTCCCTGTTTTATAGGTTTATTATTTTCCTAGGCTGCTTTAAGGAATTACCATAAACTTGGTGACTTAAAACAACAGATGTATTCTCTTGTATTTCTGGAGGCCAGCATTCTGAAATCGGGGTATGAGCAGGGCCATGCTGTCCTTCCTTGCTGCTTCTGGCTTCTCACCACTCCTGGCATTCCTTGGCTTAGGCAGGATAACTCACATCTGTCTTTGTCTTCACATGGGTTTCTTCCTTCTGTGTCTCTGATCCCCTCTTTTCTCTTTTAAGGACACCAGTCATTGGATTTAGGACCCACCCTAAATCCAAGATGATCTCAACTTGAGATCCTTAATTACATCTGCAAGGACCCATTTCCAAATAAGGCCACATTCTGAGGCTCCTTCTGGACATATCTTTTGGGATGTGTGGTGGGGTGGAACACCATTCTACCCATTGCAGTGGATAAGGAAAGCAAGGTTCGAAGAGGGGAAATGACTCTCCCAACGTCATGCAGTGAGAAAGTAACAAAAGCTGGCGTTTGAACCCAGGTCTTCTGCTTAACATATGCCTTTAATTGGGTAAAAACAAGACTCTTATGGTATAACTGCTGATTGTTATCTGGTTTGTAGAAAATGAAATTGGTAGCTTTTACCCTAGGATACCTCAAATATCAGACACCATTTTCTGGAAGTATATTATTGTTAACGACATTGAAACTACTAGTGCCAATGTGAACCCCTTACATGGGCATCATTTACTTTATTTTCTGTGTCATAAATGGGGAAATTAAGACCTAGAGGGATGATTCTGCTGAGAGACAAAAAGAATTAAAAAAAAAAAAAAGACCCAGACGGAGTAGCAACTTGCCCAGAGTAACCAGAAAAGTTAATGGGAGAATTCCAATGATGACTCAGACGTAATCTATGTTCTAAGCTTTAAAGTGTGCATTCTGCAATTGCATATTTTGCAGTTGTGAAAATGGTCTCCTTGTCAAAATAACTATGTTAAATTGCAAAGAAATTCTTAGTCCAGTTGCTGTTGAACTCTTCTTCCCTGGCTCAGGACCATGCGATATGATACACATCATATATAACATAATATAATGTCTGATCTATGTCTATATCTGTCTCACTGTGGGAGAACCCTGGCTTATATAATTGGCCATCAGATGTGTCCACAGGTATAATATATAATATAGCTGTGGTATATGTAATATACCTATGGAAACATCTGATGGCTAATTATATGAGCCAAGGTTCTCTAAGGAAACAACTAATGAAAGAGATATCTACAGAGATGCATAGATATAAGAAGATTTATTTTGGGAATTGGAAATGGAGGTCAAGAAGTCCCACTGTCTGCTGTCTGAAGGTAAAGAACCAAGGAAGCTGGTGGTGTATAACCAGGGGAGCTGATGGTGTAAGTCCTGATCCAAGTTCAAAGGCCTGAGAACCAGGAGTACCAGTGTCCGAGGGCAGGAATTAGTGTCCTAACTCCAACAGAGAGAATAAATTTGCCTTTCCTCCACCTTTTTAATATATTTAGGCCCTCAGTTGAATGATGCCTACCCACAATGGTGAGGGCAGTCTTCTTTCCTCAGTCTACCAACTGGAATGCTAATCTCTTCCAGAAACAACCTCCCAGACACACCCAGAAATAAGCCTTGCTGGCTATCTGGGCATCCCTTAGCCCAGTCAAGTTGATACATGAAATTGACAATTGCACCAAGAAGAGCTAATGTCCTCAGCCTGTGCTTATAGGAACCAACTGTGGAGAAAGGGGTGCTCCCTGCAGCAGCACTCTTAAGCTCCATTTGGTGAGCAGTTTGGTAAGCTTGCCAAGGAGGCTCCCCTCTACACTGGTTCCCCTCATCATGCCTGGGATTATTTCTTAGTTATTATAGACGTCATCGTCACAACCTTTCACCAAGGAGGGCTTACATCTTGGAAAGCACTGCTTAATGCAGGTTTTGCTTTTGGTATCTGGCCTCCCTGGTGGTTAGAAATCTGATCAACAGGCTCTCAGCAAAATCCAAACCTGGGCAGAACCTCATTAATGCAAAGCGGAGCCTGTGCCACAGTCTCTTAAATAGCTAGAGTGTGATTAGACACTATCAGCTTAGAGGAGCATCCTACCTGTCCCCCTCCACCTGCAGTCCCTAGGCTTCCTTGCCCCTTTAACAATGGTATACAAAGGCAATGCACGTGTTCCCCCAGCCTCCCCAGGAGCCACCAGCTTGCCAGCTGTCGCAGCATGCCTTTAATGGGTTTGTGAAACCCAAGAACCTGACCCATTTCTCCTCTGGGGAAAGAGTATAACACAGGATGCCAAGCTGGGAAGCAGGATTCGGGACGCTCACCTGGATGAGACCAGCTCTCTCTGCCGTCCTAGATAGATTGTTTTGTTTTTTTCCAATTTCCAGGATCTCCAAATCTAAAATAAGTGCACAGAAGGCAGTAGAGTAAAATTGTGACATTGTTTTCTGCTCACTTATCTTCTTCTTCCTTCCTCTCTTTTAATTTTAACTCCCCTTTCTGCCTACTCTGACCCTAGATATTCAGGCTTTGGTACCCCAGCCAAAGGGTGTTGACTACAAACTGACTGTCAAATTTCATAATCAGTCAATAAACGAACCTGTTTTGAGCAAGCATGATGTACAAAGTTCTGTGCCTATTTTCATTATGGAGGAATTCATGCCCTCGGGAGCTTCTAAACTAGTTAGAAAAGCAGTTCATGTGAACAGTGTAAGGCAGTACGGAAATAAGGCCACAGGAATGATCTAATTAACCTGGGGTCCACAGGTGGGTTTCAGAGGCATCCATAGATGCCCCAAAATTGCCTGCATAATTTTGTGTATGCAAGCACACATTTTTTTGAGTAAGTGCTTAGCTTTCATCAACTTCACCTGGAAAGATAGAGAACCGTTTGTGCCGTTAGAGTTTGAGCAAGAGTAGTCTTTATACCTTCGGTAGTTGAGCAGGTAAAACTTGAACTCATTCTTAGAAAATGGTATTCAGGGCAGGAGGCAGCCCTGAAGGCAAGAATCCCCAGGAGATAGCCTGTGAAGACTGTTGCACTTACAACCAGATGCCTCATGTCTCTGAAAGTCAGTAAGATGGAAACCTATACAATGGTGATCATTGCTGCTTCCCATAATTGGGTGAAGTCACATAAGCTCCTCTTTCTTTCTTTTTTTTTTTTTTTAACTCACTCTGAACCTTGTACAGTGCTCAACTCATATCATAGTGGACACTAACAAATATTTGATATATGTGTGAGTTAACTGAAATAACAAATGTGAGAGGGCTTTGTAAATAGCAGAGCACTGCTTCAACAAAAGATCTCTGTTGCCAAGCGTGTGTATTTTGTCCTTTGCAAACAGCCTGCACTAAGTGAGCATCTTCTCCCTGCTTGAAACTGACCCTTTCCCCTGTAATGGGACTCAAAGGGCCAGCTCATCTGATGGAGTGTCCCTGGGCTGCTCAGATGAATGATAGCTGTGCTGTCAACATGGACAAGATGTGCAGTTTCCTAAGAGCCCAGAGATGACCTCACCCTCCAAGGGCTTGGCCTCTTCACCCCAGTGCCTGCTGAAACACACCTGCAGCCTTGCTCTCGCTCTGGGACAGGGAGATTCCAGGAGCACATTTGCTGTCCTCAGCAAAGAGGCTACGAGGGGTGGAAGGGAAAGAGACATTGGGTATGGCAGAGCCTCTGATGGGACTCCTAGCAGGATAACAGGACCACTGATTGTATCCTCTCTATGACGTCTCAGGACGGTAGAAATGATCAGGTGCTTCTTTGCTGAACACTTCTGGTATCTCCCATCTTTGCTCCTCAACTTCCTAGCTGTGCCCATGCTAAGAGAGAATAGACCCACTATCAAATTTTGTTTCTCCTGTGTGTCGTCCCATAAACAAGGTGACTCGTCGTCATCACCACCAAACTCCAAGCAACTCGGGCTGGTTGGGAGTGGGAAGGATTTTTAAATGTCATTTGTTGAAGGTGACAGGAGTTCTCAAAATGGTAGGAAAGATAGAAGTGGTTTACACATATAATGGTTCTTGGCCAGGCGCAGTGGTCATGCCTGTAATCCCAGCACTTTGGGAGGTGAAGGTGGGTGGATCACTTGAGCACAGGAGGTTGAGACCAGCCTGGGCAACATGATGAAACCCCATCTTGACAAAAAATTAGCTGGGCATGGTGGTGCACACCGGTAGTCCCAGCTACTCGGGAGGCTGAGGTGGGAGGATCACTTCAACCCAGGAGGTTGTGGCTGCAGTGAGCCGTGACTGCACCACTGCACTTCAGTCTGGGCAAAAGAGTGAGACCCTGTCTCAAAAAAAAAAAAAAAAAAACACAGTTCTCCACTGCAGGTGTTGCTGAGGGAAACAATGTGTGAGCTGATAGAATGAGCTCCAAGCTAAGAATTAGAAACCCTTGTTCCAGATCTGTTGCTCAGAGACTTTGAACATGTCACTTAACTTCTCAGAGCTTCCAGTTTCACCACCATAAATGGGGGATAGTACCTCTACAACCTCTCAGGATCATTATGATAGTCAAAATTTATGATGATGCCTCAAGTGGTATAAAGGCATACATATTTGTCATTAAGAACATACACATGAACACACCTATTACATACAGAACACTCACTATGTGTCAGGTCTTTTACATTTATCTACTGCAGTCCTCGCAACAGTCCTATGTGGTTGTATTGTTTTTCCATTTTTATGGATGAGGAATCAGAGACGCATGCCTGGAATCATACAGCTCACGTGTTAGTCTTTCCTGAAGTCCAGGCCTATTTCCATCTGCCACTATGACACTAGCTCATGATTCTTTTCTCCTGTGTACTGTTACTTTATCCCTTAAAATATTACGTACCCCTCTGGCCTTTACCATCTCTTATGGACTGGGCCCACCCTCTTACCCTAACCTTTCTTGCTATAACATTGATTGATTGATTGATTGACTGATTGATTGACTGAGAGTCTCACTCTGTCACCCAGGCTGGAGTGCAGTGGCTCAATCTTGATTCGCTGCAACCTCTGCCTCCCAGGTTCAAATGATTCTCCTGCCTCAGCCTCTTAAGTAGCTGGGATTGCAGGTGCCCGCCACCATACCCAGCTAACTTTTGTATTTTTAGTCAAGATGGCGTTTCACCATGTTGTCCAGGCTGGTCTCAAACGCTTGGCCTCAAGTGATCTGCTCACCTCGGCCTCCCAAAGTGCTGGGATTACAGGCGTGAGCCACCGTGCCTGGCCCAATTTCTTTTGTTTGTTTTCTTCCTGCTTTGGCTTTTGATATTCCTCTTGGTCCTGCTGTCAGCCCACCTGCCTTGACCTCTGAACACAGTAATGCAAACATTAACTGAGCTCCTTTCTAGAGACAGACCTCCTGCTCTTGTGAAGTGAGAAAACAAATGGTCATTCTCTTCCCAATTTTCCATGCTCTGAAACATCTCTGTCCATAAGAAAGCTGAGTGTATAAGCAGCCAGGTGTGGTGGCTCACACCTGGAATCCCAGCACTTTGGGAGGCCAAGACAGGTGGATCGTTTGAGATCAGAAGTTCAAGACCAGCCTGGCCAACATGGTGGAACCCCATCTCTACTAAAAACACAAAAATTAGCCAGGCATGATGGCACATGCTTGTAGTGCCAGCTACTCGGGAGGCTGAGACACGAGAATCGCCTGGACCCAGGAGGCAGAGGTTGCAGTGAGCCAAGATCATACCACTGCACTCCAGTCTAGGTGACAGAGTGAGACTGTCTCAAAAAAAAAAAAAAAAAAAAAAAAAAAGCTGAGTGAACAGGGAAGAGGAGGGCCCACGTTTTCTTGTTATCATTAAGCCCTTGCGTTGCATGCAGACCCTTCAGAAAAATGATGATGCTTTAGCACTGTAGCACTAGATCTTGTCAAATAAGGTCTAGTGGGGGAAGTGCTGGAAGTGGGGACTTTGCTTAATCTCTTCACTCCTGTGAGACAGGGCAAAGGGTTATTCATTCTAGTTTAGAGATGGAAAAGGAGCTAGAAGGACTGGCCGCACATCATGCAGTGAGTAGGCAGCAGAATCAGAAGCTTAGTGGATGTCAGCAGTCCTGTGTGTCCCTGGGGAGCTAGGCACCTGGGAGTTGTTGCCAAGGGTGGTTGAGTGTTGGCTCTGAGCTTGGCACTGCCAGTGCACAGCTCTAGCACAGTTCAGGCCTTGGGAGAATTATCTGACACCCAGCCCCGCACCCCCAATTTCCAAAGCCTAGCTTACCAGATCTACAGCCTGACCCTACTTGATGGAGAGAGGTGGCAGAGGGAGCTCCCCATTCTCAAGTCCTACCTGACAAGCTGATCCCAAGCAACCCACTCCTAAGGTGGGCCTCTTCTTGGGGAGATGCCCTTATAGATGCTGCCCATTCTCCCAGTGCCAGGAATCTTCCCTACAATTAGGTACGAGATAAATCAAAGCCAAACTTGGCTGATGAAATTCAGGAGCCAGTAGTGACCCTTGCCACACATATAAATCGCAGCAGGCTGGCCAAGGGCCTTTGTCTGGCCAGGAGAGTTCAGGATTATCTGGCCCTCTTTGCTGATGTATGGAGTCACCGGCTGTCGGAGTGTTTACTAACGGTTATCACCTCAATGCTGTGGCCATTATCAGAGGCAGGGCCGCCTGCCGAGGCTGGGGCTCGCACCCTCTCTATTACCACCTGTCATTGGCAGGGAGTGTGTGCTGACACTGCCCAGCCCTCACTGCCTGGGGAAGATAGTTTCTGACGGCTGATCAAAGAGGAGAAGCAAGGCCTGATAAAGAGTGTGTGTTTTGTGCACTTTTAACTTTGGGAAACGTTGGCATTTGCATTTTTTCCCCATCTTCCCGATGCTGGCAGGAACCAAGCCCAATAAATGCAGTGGATTCAGTTACCTAATCGCTGGGGAAATGGTATGTGCTTAAAGCAACAGAGCATGACTATAATCTCCTTCCAAGAGAGAGTGGATGAAATAAGCTTTCACAGAAGACTTGCTGTATAATAAAGTAGAATAATTCAAATTCGGACTTTGAAGTGATCTTGCATGTAAAATCTAATCTTAGCGTTCAGCAGAACACCACAGACTTTTTGGAATTGGGGAGCAGCTTTGGCTTAAGGACAGATCCTTGCCGAAGATGCTATCACCCACCTCTTTGCTGGTATCCCCCAAAATAATTCCCTGGTTGTTCATATGCCCTTGGGTAGCTGGGAGACCAGGTGGTGAAGTAGAACGTGTTCTCAACTGAGGCATCAGGAGAGCGAGTTCTTGGACCTCGTCTGCCACAGCCTTGCTGTTCCATCTTGGGCCATAACTTCTCTGAGCTCCAACTATAAAATGAGGAGGTTGGTTATAGGTTATAGAATATAATGGTTCAGAAAGCTTTAAAAACATTAGGCTATATAACCCCTTCTTTAAATGAAAATTTATTTATTTATTTGTTTGTAGAGACGGGGTCTCGCTCTGTTGCCCAGGCTGGTCTCAAACTCCTGGCCTCAAGCAATCTTTCCGCGTTGGCCTCTGAAAGTATTGGGATTGCAGGTGTACGGCACCACTCCCCGCCCTAAGTGAAATTTTAGATGGAGTCCCATTGTATCAAAAAGAGGAAAGTAGGGATCCGTTTGGGTTGAACCTGGGAAGGGGGTTGCCTTCCCCGTCCCACTTCTTAAGGTGGTCCCTGAAGACCAGGGGAACCCTGTAGCTCCTCAGAAACAGTTGTAAAACCACCGGCCTCAGTGTCACGGAAGTCACTCCAGAGGTCTGCACTCTCTCAGCGGCATGAGCTGTTTCTCCTGCGCTACACAGTCTGTTCGCGGCGTGCTTCCATCCTACAGGAAGGCTAAAATGGACCCTGGGTATGGACAGGAGCGGGTGGGAGGTAGACAAGAACGGCCTGCTCCCTGAAGGCGTGGACTTAACGTCAGATGTCCCGTGTGTGCCACAGGTACCTTTGACCGGAGCGTGACCCTGCTGGAGGTGTGCGGGAGCTGGCCTGAGGGCTTCGGGCTGCGGCACATGTCCTCCATGGAGCACACGGAGGAGGGCCTCCGGGAGCGACTTGCCGACGCCATGGCCGAGTCACCCAGCCGGGACGTCGTGGGATCCGGAACAGGTAAAGGTGTCATCAGACTTCTAGCCTGACTTGGTCAGGACCAGCACCTGTTGGTGCAGAGCTTCTTTGGAATCGTTTGTGGGCATATGTTTGTTTTTGCTGTTGGTTTCTTTAGTTAGCACTCCGGTGGCTGTCCATTGGAGGAGCTCTGGTGTTGGGAAACCCTGTGTAAAGGGGAGCTCCCAGTGGAACTGCCCCTCCCACGTGGAATACCACGTGCAGGATTGCCATGATCAATACCACTGTGCGAGTGGCTCCCAGAAGGACACTTTCCTCCTTTGGGGGTGTCCCCACGTCTTCCAGCAGTGCTCAGGCACTGAGTCCTCAGGCTGTACCTCTTCAGACACGCTGGAGACTTAGAGATTGGCAAGTCTCAGTAGGGCCTGCCAACCTGAGCGGAGTAAGCATGAAGCAGGCTGGGCTGGTTTCAGCCCCCACCAGCTTTTCCTCATGCTGCCTTTGGCCTTGCATTCTTGCCTCTGAGCGAGTCCAGCAACTAGGGTCTGGGTGGCTTCCTGCATCCCAGAGCAATCAGAAGACATCCTTAAATGACGAGTGAGCCGTGGCCCAGCCAAGCGCGCGTTCATGTGCATGCACACGCGCACACACACACACACACACACACAACATGCACTCAGGAAAGCCCCCAGTCATCCGTCTCCAGTACAGCTGTAATACAGCCTGCCTCTCCTTTCCAAAACCCTTCTTTGTTCTAGATATCTGTGCTGTTAGTGACTGCCCTAGCCCTGCTTTTGTGCTGACAGAGGCCGCCCCAGCAGGCCTCTTCCCAGCTTTCAGAGGGAACTTTCTATTGGGTGCAGCTGACTCTGGCTGGAGGCCTTTTCTCTCCAGCTTGCCTGAGTCCTCTCAAGACTCTGTCACTCTGCTGTGCACTGCTCCGTTCCCGCTCCACATGCCTCCCTGGAAAGAGAACCCCAGTAAGGAGAAACTTACAACCCTGGGGCAGGCGCTGATCAGGACCAGCAAGATTTAGAGTCAGAGCATTGAGGCAGGGCTTGAAATGTCTGACATCATCACAGAGTCCCACTTCCCCGTGGCTCCTCCAGATCTTTAGATGTTTAGGTTTAGAGTCAGGCGTTTCCCTCACCCATCCCCATGCCAGTACCTCTGTTCCTTCACTAAGACGTGTCATCTCCACAGCACTAGCTGTGTGGCCCGCCTATGGTGCTCCTGTAATAACTGGCAAATGAACAGGATGGAAACGATGGGTGCAAGGGAGGAAGAGGAGGAGCTTGGCTACATGGGTAGCATGTCATCATGCCATTGTTCTCCCAGCGGGACCCAAAGATGAGAAGCATTTACCAGGGCTTGACTTCACTTCCCCTGGAAGGGGGCCTAAGTGAGGAATGTGGCTTACGGCACAGCCTTTTGCCTGCATCTCTGGGGTCCCTAGCCAGCCTCGGCTCGCATAAACCAGAGCCTGGTGCCACTGGACTCACTCCCCGGCAGCCTCCCTCTTCCGAGGCCTGGAGGAGCTCCTGGGTGGCTCTTTTCTCCAACCACCTCAGGAGCCCCTTGGAGCATCTCACTGTCATCCGGCAAGAGGATTTGAAGGTGCATTGAGTTACAGCTGTGGAACTTCAGCCTGGCATAGTAACCTGCACAGCCCTGGCAGCGATGCATCTGCCAGACAGCTGAGGGATTCAGGAGAGGCTTTGTGGCCTTAAGCAGGTTCATGAAATTAAAAAGAATAAAAAAAGAGAAAGAAAGAAAGGTAGAGGAAATTAAAACTGCATGACCCACAGGTCAGAAAATAGGAGAC
Organism: Pongo pygmaeus; assembly: GCF_028885625.2. Taxonomy (NCBI): domain Eukaryota; kingdom Metazoa; phylum Chordata; class Mammalia; order Primates; family Hominidae; genus Pongo; species Pongo pygmaeus. Next base: position 57,822,271 of record NC_072392.2, read on the forward strand.
TCCCTTTTTTTTTTAGCAGAGGGATTTCATTGTCCTCCCCAAACTGTCACCAAAAGGAATTCAGTTGGTTTTCTCTGACCATATTCGATGTATATTTTATTTTTAAGAAAAAACTTTTTCCTTTTTTCTTTTTTTTTTTTTTTTAAGGTGGAGTCTTGCTCTATCACCCAGGCTGAGTGCTATGGCACAATCTTGGCTCACTACAACCTCCACCTCCCGGGTTCAAGCAATTCTCCTGCCTCAGCCTCCTGAGTAGCTGTGATTACAGGCACCCGCTACCATGCCCAGCTAATTTTTGCATTTTTGATAGAGATGGGGTTTCACCATGTTGGCCAGGCTGGTCTTGAACTCCTGACCTCATGATCTGCCTGCCTTGGCCTCCCAGAGAGCTGGGATTATAGGCGTGAGCCACCATGCCCAGCCTAAAACTACCCCCATTTTAAAGGCCAGTAAGCAAAGCAGATATTATGGAAGTTACCCAGTTTCCATGGTTGAGAATCACTTTTCACATTTTCCAACCAGAGGTAAAGCATCAGCCTGGTAGTGCAGCCCACGACTTTGAAAGGGCACCCTGGTACACCCATGCCCGGGTCAGCATACTACCCGGAGGTAGTCGGGGAAATACAGTGCAACGTGGGTGAGAATTTCCAGCAAGCCACTCTTTGCCCATAGCAACCTCTCAGTCCCCCTCTTTCTTCCCACAACTCTACTTCTCTAGGTGGCTATAGGACAAACGAGGTATCAGCAAGTCTTTGCCTCTGATAGGTCCTCTGATGCACCAGAGCTAAGTCAGTTCCCTTAATGCTTTCAGCAGGCACCACATGTGACACAGCAATTGGGACCGATGGCCTCTTTATCAAAGTATGAATGAAGCACAGAGACCAACTGAAAACTTGCTCTCATGATCCCTGACACAGAAGCCTATTCTATAGCACGCCTTACTGTTACATAGGTGTAGTCAGCCTTGATTTGTGGATTTCTGTAATGTAAAAACTCCTATTATGGCCAATTTCAACCTGTCACACGGTGTCAGCCAGCTAACAGAGGTTCTGGAGATGTAACAGTCTGTGCACTCCAGCACCTGGCTGGTAAGCTGTACCCTAGGGCAGGTCAGCTCCCCTTAAAGTAAAGCAAAACCTTTTCAAACCTCACTATTCAGAGTGGTCTGGGGGTTGAAGGATAGCTTTGGTCAAAGGATACACAGTTTCAGTTAGATGAGAAGAGTAAGTTCAAGAGATGTATTGTCCAGCATGGTGACTCTAGTTAATAACAATGTATTCTTGAAAATCACTCAGAGAGTAGATTTGAAGTGTTCTCGACACAAAAAATGTTAAGTTTGTGAGGTAATGCATGTTAGTTAGCTCGATTTAGCCATTCCAAATGTATACATACTTCAAAACACCATGTTGTACCTGATAAATATTTATAATTTTTATTTGGCAATTCAAAAATAATTTTTTTTAAAAAAAGTGTGGTCTTCAGACCCACAACAGCATCCGTAGCCAGGCGCTGGTGAGAAATGCAGAGCCTCAGGCCATGCCCAGCCCTGCTCAGCCGAGGTCTGCATTTCAGCAGGATCCCTGTGCATGCTGAAGTTTGAGAAGGTCAGTTTTAAATTATGGTTAACTTATAAGACAGCGTCCGTGATGGATGCTGACCAAATAGTTGAATTCAATCACCTATGTGATTTGCAAGTCCAGTTCTAAGATAACTGGCTGAATTGCATTTTTGCTAATATCCTTCTGCCCCTTGCCCCTGTCACCCTTCCATCCTTCCATTCGGCAAACTCCAATTTGAGCTCAATCCAACTCTGCTCTTACACCTGGGTTCCTGAAGAAAGAGCACATATTATTCCAATTGCTGCCTCTACAGATCCGTGGTCTCTACTCTCCACTGGAGCCTGCTCTGTGTTTTCCTCGTAGCCCCGCCCCATTCTCAGTTTGCACCCATCTTTTGCAGCAGAAGCCAGTGCCTAGCGCAGTGTCTGCGACAGAGACGCAGAGACGATGAATTCTTACTCAGCCTCTGGCTACTTCTCAGTCCTTTTCTTCTGTCGTCCTTAGGCGTATTTCTCAAGGCCTTGTCTTGGCCCTGGTCTCTTCTCTCTCAGTACCTGGCAATCTCTGCTTCCATGTCTCCAATTACCATCCATAAACTGATGATTTCCAAATAATTTCCAAGTTGGCTTTCTCTCCTGATCTCCAGAACCATCTATTCAGCTACCTACTGACATATCCACATGTCTACGAACTGAATTCCTCTCTTCGGGCCCTTTCCTTCTCTCGAGTTTCCCCATCCCGGTGTCCAAAGCCCTTTGAGACCAGCCACTGCCCTCACTCCAGACTCATCTCTTGCTGCCCTGGGCCAGCTCCAGCCAAGCTAAACTCCCAGAGGGTCCCTGAGCACACACAGTCTCTTGCCCGCCAGGCTTCTGTGCATACTTTTCCTTTTGCCTGGAATGCTGTCTCTGAAAGCCCCCTCCTCTCTCTGTTACCCCCCTCAAAATAACTTGACTAATTCCTGCTTAGCAGACATTCCTTTCAATATTGCCTTTTCTAGAAAAATAGAATTTTTAAAGTAAACAAAACATTGACTTATTCCCACTGTTTTGTGTCTAGGTAAAGATATAACTTAATACCAGTAAAAAAGCTTTTTAAATAAACACCTGTGTACATATTAAGTACATTTTCTCTTTTGACTTTAACTCTTTCAATAACTGTAGCTGCACCTTGTCTTTCTTTTTAGTGTTCTCACACATCCGATATCAAAAGCCCAGGCCTTATGCATGGGTCCAGATTCGTGTGTAAAGTATTCCTTTTTTTTTTTTTTTTTTTCTGAGACGGAGTTTCGCTGTGTTGTCCAGGCTGGAGTGCAGTGGCGTGATCTTGGCTCACTGTAACCTCCGCCTCATGGGTTCAAGCCATTCTTATGCCTCAGCCTCTTCTCCTCAGGCCCTTTCCTGAGTGGCTAGGACTATAGGCATGTGCCACCACGCCCAGCTAATTTTTGTATTTTTAGTAGAGACAAGGTTTCACGATGTTGGCCAGCTGGTCTCGAACTCCTGGCCTCAAGTGATCTGCCCGTCTCAGCCTCCCAAAGTGCTGGGATTACAGGCATGAACCATGGTGCCCCGCCCCTGTTTAAAGTATTCTTGATGCATCTCTGTTGCAGGAAGTATCTGTTTGCTGCTGTTAACTTCTTTTTTTTTTTTTTTTTTTTTTTTTTGCTCTGTCACCCAGACTGGAGTGCAGTGGCGCGATCTCGGCTCACTGCAACCTCCACCTCATGGGTTCAAGCGAATCACATGCCTCAGCCTCCTCTCCTGGGGCCCTTTCGTGAGTGACTAGGACTACAGGCGTGTGCCACCACGCCCAGCTAATTTTTGTATTTTTAGTAGAGACGGAGTTACACCATGTTAGCCAGGCTGGTCTCAAACTCCTAGCCTCAAGTGATCTGCCCACCTCAGCCTCCCAAAGTGCTGGGATTACAGGCATGAACCACTGTTCCTGGCCCCCATTTAAAGTATTCTTGATGCATCTCTGTTGCAGGAGTTATCTGAGTATGTTTGCTGCTGTTAACTTCTTTTTTTTTTCTCTGTCACCCAGGCTGGAGTGCAGTGGCACGATCTTGGCTCACTGCAACCTCTGCCTCCAGGGTTCAAGCAATTCTCATGCCTCGGCCTCCCAGGTGGCTAGGACTACAGGCATATGCCACCACGCTCAGCTAATTTTTGTATTTTTAGTAGAGACAGGGTTTCACCATGTTGGCCAGGCTGGTCTCAAACTCCTGACCTCAAGTGATCTGCCTGCTTCAGCTTCCCAAAGTGTTGGGATTATAGGCATGAGCCACTGCGCCCGGCCTGCTCTTGACTCTTAAGTGCTCACAGAGTCAGCTCTCAGGGTCCAGGAGACTGTTCCCCGTGACTGTTCCTTCCTGCGGCCCCGGGCTCACTGATTCTTCTTTACAGTGACAGCTTTAAAGATAGGAAAAGGCTTCATCTTTTCCTGTCTGCCGTCTCTTTAACAGTCTCTGCTCTAGTCAGAAGTAGTTATTCTTGGGGATCACATAGTGGGCTCAGTCTTTGCCTCTTACCTTCTGTCATATACACATTTTACTTCCTGACCTAGTTCACCCACATCTATAACCCTTCACAAAACAATATTACAGCCAGTGCATTCTAGTCCTTCCTTTTCTTCTGTTATTCTAAGAATTATCTTGTACTTTCTATTTTATTTCATTTTTCAAAAAATGCACTCATGACCCACTAAAGTGATTTCACAATACATTGGTGAATGGCAATCTGCGCTTTGAAAGTCAACACTCTAGCTTATTCACCTAAATCCTCTGAGTTTTCCCATTTATGTATTAATTACTCTGCAGAAAATGCTTTAAGATTATGTTCAACTAAAGCGCTTCCAAAGATTTCTGTCAGAAGCTACTTTTATATACTGAAAGGGCTGTGCCTTTCTTTTTCTCTTGTTAACATAAAAAGCACACTTTGAACATTAGGCAGTTTTTAAGTGATCACGGGATGGTTTCAGCAAGTTAATAACAAATATTTGTTGATTGCTGTGTTTTGCAAAAGATGACCTAAAAGCACTATTTGTGTGTGTGTGTGTGTGCACACATGCATGTGTCTTTCATTTTAAGACCATACAAAGTAAGCTCTCAACAAATGTGAGCTGTTTTTACTGGAGTTGATCAGATATGTACAAAATAACTAATCCAAATATCTCAGTGTATTGGACCCCTCTCCTGCCTCTAGAATCAGCTCTTCCAAAGGGCCTTGGAACTCCTGCCTGGGTCAGTACGGAGGGCTGGGAACTTTTTCATTCTAAGGCTACATTTCCAATAGGGGTCATATTAGCCCCGTCCCATCCCAGGGTGCCACATGATCAGATGACAATAATTGTAGGCACCAGTGCCATGCGTTAATTATCTTTTTTTTTTTTTTTTTGAGATGGAGTCTCACTCTGTCACCCAGACTAGAGTGCAATGGCACAATCTCAGCTCACTGCAGCCTCCACCTCCCATGTTCCAGCGATTCTCCTGCCTCAGCCTCCTGAGTAGCGTGGATTACAGGCATGCACCACCGTGCCCAGCTAATTTTTGAATTTTTAGTAGAGACGGGGTTTCACCATGTTGGCCAGGCTGATCTCAAACTCCTGACCTCAGGTGATCCACCCACCTTGGCCTCCCAAAGTGCTGGGATTACATGCATGAGCCACCACACCGTGCCAATTATCTTATATTTTAGCCATCCCTACTCTCTGGTAGTCTCATTTTAAAAGCAGATAATTAATTTATCAGTATTTGCTATAGAAAGTAGTTGACCACATTGGACTTTGCAGACATTTCAGAAGATGTGGTGGTGGTTAGAATTTTCTGCATCCCACATATTTTTAAAATCTGCAATTTAGAGAGAACTTTACCCACTCCAGCCCTAGGGGTAGATAGATGCATCCTACTGGCCCAACTCATTGCAAGGCCATGGAAAAAGGAACTGACAGTGTTGCCCCAGGAAGCTGGAGAAGTGACACTTACATGTGTTATGTGGGCCTCTCAAGTCCCTTTCCCAAACCTGAGATTCTCTGATTCTAAGTGAAAGGTGAGCCTCCTTTATGGGTCCTGGGTTAGCCACACTGTTCCTGTCCTAAGCAAACCTGGAGGTCGTGTGAGCTGAAGATGCTGCCTTCACAGGGCCATCGTGGCTCATAGCCCCGTAGGTCACATTCCCTGCCTCCCTACCACACACAACCACCAAGCTGCTTTGATCTTTCCAGAGAATCTTCTCTCCTCTTCCTACAGCCACTCTATCAGGCAAACTGGTATTTACCCCAGATACCCGGGAAGGGTTAGTCTTTTGGCCTCCTGAAAGTAGGAATCGCTCTCCTCTCCAGGATCCCCAGTGTGGCCGCCCATGAGACCCAGTCTTGTCTTTAATTTTTTCCTCCAAGCCTCACCTCTCCAACTTCCTGGGTCCCCTCTCAAGATGCGCAAGGGTGATTCATCTGTGCAAGCCATAGCTTCTGGCTTGGTCTGGCTCTCTTGCCAAAGTCTTTAGGCTTCTCTGGGTAATATCCCTGATTGCCCACTGCTCCTAAAATTGCACCTGTCTCTGCAACAGCGAGTTCCTCAGCAAACGCTATCACCCAAGCAACTTAGCCAGAACCTAGGGCTTTTCCTCTGCCTTATCTAATTGGGCCCTGGAGTTTTCCTCCTTCTACAGCATCTACAAAAGTTCTCTCAGTGTCTTCTCTTAATGACCTCATCAGTGGCCCAACGTGTTCTTTCTGTGGTTGGGGCAGGCAGGCTGTCTATCGGTATCTGCCAGTTTCTTCCCCAATAGGCTGGAGAAAAATAAGAGAGACAAGTTTCCTACCCTCAAAGAGATTAAAGCCCCGGAGGAGGCCACAGTACTGAACGGTGGGTCTGTTTCTCTCTGACTTCTACCCCCAGCTTCCCACTGGGCCTCCCTAGCTGAGCTGGACCAAGTAGAACTCAGGAGTGCTCCCCTGCCCACAGGGCATGGTCTTTCTAGGATGCAGAGGCAAAGCTGGAACTCCCCAGTGCCTAATGCCCTGATTGCTGAGGGTGAGAGAAGAAAGTGTCCCCAGAGGCACAGGGCCACCAGATAGAGGGCCCAGTCCCACCAGCAGGTCACAAGTGTCCCTACCCGGGACAAGAGGGAGCAGCTGCGCCAGTGAGACTGTGGGACAGCCGGTGGCCTCGGCAGGGGTGGTGTTGTTGGTGTTGCTATTTGTGTCTCGGTTCAGTGTCGGATTGCCTATTCCTAGCTATTTTCCACTGGCAGGAGAGGCCAAATCTGAGAGTCCTTTCAGTTCCCAGCACCAAGCTCCCGCTATTGGGAAGAATGTGGTGTTTTTTTCCCCTTTTCGATGGGATTTGAAGCCCTCATCAAGAAATGGGGTAAACCTGTGACCCTGGGCGAGTGCCTTTCCCTCTCTGGGCCAGCTGCTTCCTCTGTGACGCAGTGTGGGGAGGAGGAGCTAGTAAATGTAGTAATCACTGGCCTCCTATAACTCTGATGTCCTGGCCGCTGCAGGGAGCACTCAGTCTCTCTCATTTACTCCTCTCCACAATAGCAGTGGCCACACCTCCCGTGGGACTTGTACGCCTCAGACTCTGCCTGCCACATAAATGTCCTCTAATTGTCAGAGCACTGCCAGGTAGACCTTCCCTCTCCAGTTTACAAATGAGGAAACGAAAGATTTGAAGTGAGAGTATAACTAAAAGTTGTGGGATTAAAATAAGAAATCTGGAAAGAGGTTCCAGTTATTAAGATCCTGCCGGTCTCCCATGGTCTGAAGCGTTGGAGTTTTATCAGTTATTCTCACCTTTTATTCAGAATAAGTAGGGATCCAGCAGAGGAAGGGGACTGTCACTAGCAGGGCCTGCCTTGACTGCCGTCGCACTTCCCTGCTCAGAAAGTGTCCAGGCCTGCACATTGCACCCAGGCTCCTTGCCATCACGTTTCTGTCTCTTACAGGCCTTCCCCACCTTCCCTTCCAGCCTGACCTCCCACCTCCCCTTCTGCAGTAACCTCTGCGTATTTCACCTCCTCCACCTTCTTGCCAATGTAGGATCCCAGCATCCCCAGCACACACCCTGTTACCTGGCCCTGGTGCATGTTGGTCACCCCTCAGGACACCACCGCCCTCCCATCCTGCCCAGTCGTCGTCTTAGGCCAAGCTCAAATCTCACCTCCTCTGTGTTGCTTTCCCTGACCATGAAGCCAAATGTGTGCAACTCTCTCTGTCTCTGAATTGCTGCACCACCTGCTTGCTGGATACTTGGCCGTGGGCAAAGAGTGTATGCTGCCTTTTCCATTAACTCGCTCACCAATTCCCTTCGTTTTGCCATTGGAAAAGGGCCGGCCCTGGCGGTCCTTTCCCTTCAGCCCCTCCCTCACCATACTCCCACAAGTGTCTTGAACCACTACTGGTTCTTTGAACCGAGTCTGAACCATCTTTGTTATCCCCAACCACCAGCCTTCTCCCTGCCCAGCAACCAGCACCGGAAGGAGAGCCAGGCTGAGCTTCAGTTAATGTTTGTTGAGTGACTGGATGGGTTTCTGTGGCCCCTGAGAGGTAAATGAAAGCCAGTCAAAGCAACGGGAATAGTTATTGATTAAAAGTCACACTTGTTAGTTTCTGGCCAGGTCTCAAATCTGATTCTGGGTAGATCATTTCCCCCACCCCACCTTTGTCACTAAGGCTACTGGAAGCCCCGCCAGGGGCAGAGCTGTAATGGGAGTTTGGGCTGAGACTCTCCTCTGCATATTTCTTAGTTGTCTAAAGTCACTTTTCAACTCTTTCACCAAGGCACAGTGATTCCTATCAACAAGGAGGAAGTGCCAGTGTGACCTCTGTGACCCTTCAGAGTCCCCTCTCCAGGTGCTGCCCCAACATGAAGCAGGAATTCCTGTGGAAAGGCACAGGCTTGGACCGAGGGGCTGGGGGAGGGCTGTTGGACCCCCCAGAGCACAGGCTCTCCTCTGGAAGCATTAATGTAGGTAAATGGTTAACAAAAGGGAGGATTTCTCCCTGTTCCTCCTCCTCTGCCGCAGTATTGACTTTTAACCACTGACCTTTCTGTGAGGTGTGAGATTCTGAACAAAGTTGAACGCAGTCATGGATGGTTAAATTCCCACCTTTCCCTTCTGCCCCTGCCTCTGCCCCTCTGCCTTCTCGAAACATGGCCCGAGATGTGGAGGCCACCCCCTGGATGTGGTGGCTGCTGAGAGAGGGAGACACACTTGCTCACAGAAAATGAAAGTTGGCAATGACCCTCTGACCCTTTAGGAATCCAGAATCTTGGCTCCTAGAAGCCATAGAGCACTGTACCAAGAAGGCCAAGCCAAGCCAATCCGATTGAACTGAACAGAGAAGTGAAGTTCCCTAGTAGAAGAAGGCATTTTGGAGCACCCATCCCGGAAACAGCTTTCCAGCCTTGGCCTTTTACTTATTTCTTCCTGTCTACTTCTCCTCCCTCGTCACCCCTGCCCCCAGGGACCTGCCGGCCCACTGCATAAGACATTTTTTAATTTGCTGGCAAAATCCCCCAGCACCAGGCTTCGCAGCTCTCCCCTGTTACCCACATATGTTTTATGGGGTGTAGCCCGCTAGCTTGCAGTTCCACCCCTCTGCACCCTTCATTGAGTTTTGGGAGAAGCGCCATCCAGTCGTGTCATTTGTTCAGGATGACTTTTCCATTCCGTGCCTGCTGCGTTCGTTTTCCTGGAATGTTCCCATCATCTCCCAGCTCCAGTTGGCCAGGGCCAGCATGCCATCTCCATGCTGTTGTGTGGGACTGTTTGGTGCTGACCCGAGGGGTGGGTTGGTGGAGTATGAGCGTGGGCTGGGTCCTTATAAGGCCTGGAGTTTCTCGGTTTCATGCGTTATCCATCCCCGACCACTGAGAGCTGAGTAGGATCCCGTGGTTAGTGCCCTTGAGCTGGTCTTTGTGACCTTTCTCTAAGCAGCCCAACCACACACTGCCATGCAGCTTTGAACTTCAGACCTGGTTTCTAAATCCATGGAAGCTGAGAGGAGGAAGAAAATCTGAGGGGTTACCCAGGATGCCGGCTTTCTCTCTACATCCTTCCCTACCCCAGCCCTGTGCAGCAGGCAGGAGTGTAGGAACTCAGGCAGCTGGACTGGGGAGGAGGGAGAGAGGGAAGGATGATACCAGTTTAGGCTAGTGAGAAATCTGTAAAACCCTAGATGTGCTGTGCCTGGGAACAGACCATGAACACCCCCGCAAAGCTCTCAGTGGTCAGGCCAGATTTGGGTAACGACTCACTTTGATCTCAGCTCTTCCTGCTCTCTTAAAGGTCCAGTTTGTGATCCTCTTTAAAGGAATATTTTATTTTCAATACAGACACAGCCCTTGACGTAGCAGTAAAAACCTTCCCCCCTGAGAGACACGTGGCTGTGAAGTGTTTTGGTATGTAACGTCCTATCTTTGCCTATGTGGAAGGGGTTGTCCCATTGCTTCTTTTGTCCCTCAAGAGGGTGCCCTCCTACGCCCTCGTGCCCCGGCCCAGGAGCACTCTAGGGAGGGCAGGGGTCAGCTCAGACGGGAGGTCCCTTCTGGAAGGGGACTGGTTTGGGATGGGGAGTGGTTGTCATCCTTCACCCAACAAGAGTTTCTTTGAGAACGCCACTCCCTGCCCCCCACTTTGAAGATGGAAGTCAAATTTTCGGACTCTGCTGTGCAGAGCAGGGAGGTCACTAGGCTCTAATGCATTTACCATTGACTGCCCCTCTTGTAGTGCGTCTATTAGTGAGTAATTTGATTTGTACCTATTCATTTGCAGTCCCTGCAGGAGCCTGGAGCTGGCCCCTAGTATAATTGGTGCTGTCTCTATTTTTACATCATTAGATTAGCCCCGACTCCTGGCCACTTGTTGTCTGCGCTTGTCTGTCCATTTATACAACCTAATGTAACACAAAATTCATTACTGATCACATTACTTTCAACTCTGAAGCCAGCCTTGTGATAAACATTTGGTTAACCCCTTCCTACCCAGGGGAGGGCTGACAGAACAAATGCATTTCCACCCGACAGGCAAATCGATATCTTAATACACCAAAGTGGAATTGCATTTCTAGATTTGTTATTCCTCCTGGAGGAGCAAATGGAAAGGCTCGCCTGAGCCAGCTGAATTGAATAATGAATAGATCCCCGGCACCAGCAGCCAGTCTGTGAGCACAGCACAGAGGCAGACCGGCATCAGTCAGGCCTTTTCTATCTGGACGGGCGGCGGCACCACCACAATTAGCTGAGACTGTGATCCTTTCCCAGCCACGGCGTGTGGGCTTGAGACACAGGCTGGGACCCCAAAGAGGGCAACAGAGGCCGTGTCCCAACACCATTCCTTTGGCTAGCTAGGTTTGGCCTAGAACACTCGACCAAGAACTGGGTTATTTAACTTCAAACCTTGTTCACTGATGTCAAGGCTACCAGACGCTAAATGCCACCGAGAAGTTAAATCTGTTACTAAACTCAGGTTTACCATTTGGAAACAAACCTAAAAAGCTCTTCCTCTTTAGAGCCAGGTCAGTGACATTGGGATTGGTTGGTTCACACCAACTTGCGTGTGTGTGCCTGTCCCCAGGGCCAGCATTCTTCAGCACGCAGATGCCATGTGTGCCTGTATGTGGTTCTGGTTCTCTGGTAGGGTTGCTGTGAGCAGCATGTGGGACTCTAACACGGGAGCTGGCCAGGAGTCTTAAAGGGACCTCAACCTCAGCACAGCATTATTAATCTAGAAAATTCTCTCCTATCCCCAGCCTGGTCATCCTCTCCCCAACCCCCATTGGTCTCTGGGTAGCAGCCACAGCCGCAATAAGTCATTAACTTTCAGGACAGCTTGTTTCAAAATGAAAAATACCCCCACTTATTAAGAAACTCTCATAAAGCCTGGGGCCGGGCGCAGTGGCTCACGCTTGTAATCCCAGGACTTTGAGAGGCTGAGGAGGGTGGATCACCTGAGGTCAGGAGTTTGAGACCAGCCCGGCCAACGTGGTGAAACCCCATCTCTACTAAAAATACAAAAATTAGCCAGACATGGTGGTGCATGCCTGTAATCCCAGCTACTCGGGAGGCTGAGGCAGGAGAATCAGTTTTTGTTTTTTGGCTTTTTTTTTTTTTTCTTTTTTTGAGACAGAGTTTCACTCTTGTTGCCCAGGCTGGAGTGCAATGGCGTGACCTCAGCTCACTGCAGTGTCCACCTCCCGGGTTCAAGGGATTCTCCTGCCTCAGCCTCCCCCCGGTAGCTGGGATTACAGTCACCCGCCACCACACCCAGCTAATTTTTTGCATTTTTAGTAGAGACGGGGTTTCACCATGTTGGTCAGGCTGGTCTCGAACTCCTGACCTCAGGTGATCCACCCGCCTTGGCCTCCCAAACTGTTGAGATTACAGGCGTGAGCCACCGTGCCTGGCCAGGAGAATTGTTTGAACCCAGAAGGCAGAGGTTGCAGTGAGCTGAGATTGCACCACTGCACTCCAGCCTGGGTGAAAGAGCAAGACCCTGTCTCCAGAAAAAAAAAAAAGAAAGAAACTCTCATATAGCCTGTACCACAATGATAAGAAAAACTGGCATAGGGGAAGGAGAATGGAGCCGTTACCATGAAAGTCATAAATGCCATGAACTAAAAGAAGCCATGAACAGAAGATCCTCCAGTGGGAAGGGAAGCCGGGAAAAGCAGCCCTCCAGGGACCATTCTGCCTGGATTTGGATATGGGGAAGTCCTGGGCAGGAGGCCGAGGGGCAGAGGCACTGAAGCCTGAAACAGGGCACCCCCTCTCACAGAGGACTGCACCTTGGACCCTGCTGTCCCTTCAGCTGTCCAGAGCCCTTCCAGGCCAGAAGTGGCAAACAGTCCTGAGAGACATGGAGGTCCTGGAGATTCCTGGAGAGGGCCAGGCACCACTGTGGGCCTTGTCTATTAGACGGATTCCTCCACCATCTCTCATACCTCTCCTCCTTCGTGTACAGGGAGGGGGTGGGGAGAGGGGCGCCTCCTTGCAGCAGTCCCAGGGCCCCAAGGTGAGAAGTAAGAGGTGGGGAAGGGCCTCACCCTGCCCTGGGCTGTAGGGCCAGGCCAGGTACAGGGAGGTCCTTGTCCCAAAGACTCCAGAATCATAACCCTCAAGCACTTCCTACTGTGAGGAGCTACAAAGCAAGCCAGGGTCCCCTCAGCAGGGTATTATGGCACCCCCACATCCCAGCAGTGGAAGGACACTGGTGTGTCACTGAGGTGAGCCTGGGCACAGTGCTGTCTCCTCAGGGTCGGGGAGACCCTTTCAGAAGGAGTAGGGGCACTAACTCACCACCCCCACCCCTGACGAACCCCCAGCACACTGTCTTGCTCGACTGCAAGCCCGCAGCTTTGGCCTCAGCTGTTAATCCTCTCAGGTGGGTAAATGGAACACGGGGTGGGGGAGATCCGTGTATCGCATGCTGGCCCCAGCCCCATAAGCTCTAGGAAACAGATAAGAGCACAGGCCTTTGCCTTTGCGGAATAGGACGGACCAGTGGCAGGCAGGAACGCGCGTCTGCCTGTGGAATGAGAGACTGTGATTTCTTAACCTTGATGGAAAAGGGGAAAGCCACATCTTACCAAACTCTTCCGCTGCGTCGTAGGGAATTTAATTACATTTGGACATTTGAATGAGAAGCAGATGTGGCTCTGGCCCGCTGGCCAGCAGCTCTCAAAGGACAGCCGCTCTCCTGTGGTCTGCAGGGCTCAGTGCTATCTCGTCACGCTGGAGGGTAGCTCGGGGAGACCCCTTCCTGAGAACTAGGGTGGGTCTTCCAAGCTTCAGGGCTGGACTTCAGGACACAGGCAGGTCAAGGCCAGCTGCCAGCACCTAGTGCCAAGGACGAGTCTCCAAGCCCTGTCCCCTCTTCATAGCCGGGCACAGCGGGCCTGTGTGCCGGTGCCTGAGACTCCTCCAGGCCCCTCATTGGCATCCACACAGAGTGGTGGCGTGGCAGCACCTGGCTGGGCATTCTCCATCCCCCAAGCCCACCTGCCATGCCCCTCAGCACTGAGTCCACCCTAAATGGCATCAGCCAAGGCTCTGCCCCCAGGTTGGCACAGAGTAGCTGGAGCTAGGAGAGACATTTCAACCCCTCTCCTGGGGGGCCCTCCACTGCTAAAGACAGCAGAGGCAGCAAAGCGTATTTTTTACCCAGTTTCACGTGCGTGTCCAGTGCGGGTTCTGCTTCTTAAAGCCCCCTGCATGCTTTTCTCATTAGAGCCGTACACGCCCAGTGAGGTCACTAGAGCAGACCCTCCCCTCCTGTGCCACAGATGCTGATGCAGATGAGAAGTGAAGTGACTTGCCCAGGTCATTTGGCACATCTGTGACAGAACTGAGGCCAGAGCGAAGTCTCGGCCTCCTAGCACAGTCCTCCTCCTCCCTAGGCCGTCCACAGGGAGTGGCAGGGCAGGGCTTCTCCCACATCTGGCCGATCCTGAGCATGGCTCCAGCCAGTCCTCAGATACATCCAAACCAGCGACAGAGGAGCTGGGTCAGCACAGCATTTTCTCTCCCCTCGTATAGCATGTGGTGACCGCATGTACTCTGCCAGAGGAGAAAGGGGACTCCTTTCTCAGTCCCTGCTAGCCCCAGCCCCTCGTCCTCCCAAGCGCTCACTGCTGGTAGGCAAAGAGGACCCCTGGTCTGTGGGCATGGCAGCGAGCTCTGAAGCCTGAGGGAGGAACCTGGTGGGGAGGGGAGCCCCACACTGCAGGGTGAAGCCTGGCAGGCGGGTGGTGGGGAAGAGGGAAAGCGCAGGGGAGCCAGGCAGCCTGGGACGTGGGTATGCTCAGTGCGGTGGGAAGCAGGGCTGCCTTTAACTGCTGCACTTTTCACCTCCTAAAAAGTGCCCTGGGGGCTGAGGCTGGCTCCATCCCAGAGTGTGGTCTCTGACAAGGCTGTCAGGGGTTTAGAGCCAATCTCAGCCAACTCCATCTCTGTCTCACCGAGCAGGCCCCCGCCTCCTCAGCCACGCTCTGGAAGAGACAGCAGTTGTTTTCAGGCACAGGACTGGTGTAAGACAAGCAGCCTGGAGCCATGTCTGCCTGGGCCACCACCTCTCCAGGTGCCAGCGCCAGCACCAGGAGGCTGCCAGCCCTGCTCAACCCCACACAATTTGCTCAAGTCTTCCCTCCACTTACTCTCTCTCTCTCTCTCTCTCTCCAAGCCCCATTTTGCATAGCTGGTCCTGTTTGCAGGACATAAGGGCCCTGTGTGCAGGCCCCTTGCTGACCAAATTGATCGCTTGGGGCAGACCCCATATGGTTCATTTGCTGAACTTAGAGCAGTCACGTGACTCGCTGGTCTCCTCTTCACATGTCCCATCAAGGGAAAATGCAGAAAATGCCTGACCTCCTAATGAGAGGACCACCCCCACTACATACCTCACTCCCCATTCAGGAACCCCCAGGCAGAAGGTACTGAAGCTGTTGGTTGCAAACCTTCTCAAAGCCAGGCACTGGGCAAGCGCAGGCAGCTCTGCTGGCTGCTGTGTGCTGCGAAGCCATCCGCTCCCCTGGGCCACCCTGGAGCCCAGCCCCAGCAAGGGTCTTAACCACAGTCCCTGCTGATGTGGGAGAGCTGAGAGGTGGATGCAGGAGGGAAAAATCGATGCATGTCAACAGAGTTGGAAATTTATTTTCCATCTTGGAAGAGGGTATTTGCAAAGAGGCGAGGAGGGAAATGAAAAGCTGTAAACACACATCTGCCATCTTCCTCCCTGGGCCATTTCTTGATTAAAAAGAAAGAATCCTTCCCAAGCTCCAGTGGAAGCCAAGCTGGTGAGGGCCTGGATGGCAGAGACACCTGCTGGGGAGGGAGGCTGGAGAGGGACCCTGTAGTCCTGTGGATCATCACAATGACTAATCCGATTGCAGCAATAATAGTAACTCACATTTGCTGACTGGAAGCGTTAAGCACTTTGTGATGCACTCTACATGCATTATTTAATTTCATTCTTAGAACCAGGCCATGACACAGGCATTGTTAACCTCATGTTCGGGAACCTGAGGCACAAAGATTCGAGTAACTTTCCCAAAGTCTCCCAGGTAGCAGGTGGCCGGGGGCTGTGCTGTTAACCACTTCCCTAAACGCCTCCACCAACATGGGCAGACACTGCCCCTCTGCCTTCTCGGGTCCTCTGAGGCTGGGGGATGGACTGGCCAGGGGAAACATCCTCATCCTCCTGCTCACTGCTGGCAGCAGGCAGAGCTGTGGGTGCAGGGTCAGAGTGGACTCTAAGGTCTCATCCTACTCCCACCAGTCAGCGTGGGTGGAGAAATGCAGCCAGGGCCCAGTCACAGTGCTCTGCCAGTCCCTTCAGTGGGCAGCATCAATGCTCATGTACAGAGCTGTGGACGCTGCTCCTTTTGTGGTGACAGAAGTGCCAGAGCTGCCCAAAGGCTGAACCAGGGGCCCCAGGCAGCCTCGTCCTAAACACAAACAGAGCACTGTCCTCCCTGGCCCCTCTCAGGTCCCTGAGACTAGGGCTCAATGCCCCCTGCTTCCGAAGCCAGAGGAGCTTTTCTCAGGGCCTTTGATTGGCCAGACGTCCAGCTTGGAAGAGACCCAGAGAACACCAAGCCCAAAGCAGGACTTCCTCGCTGTTTTTTGTTTTTTTGTTTTTTTGTTTTTTTTTTTTGAGATGCCAGGCTGCAGTGTAGTGGCACAATCATAGCCCACTGCAGCCTGGAACACCTGGGCTCAAGGGATCTTCCTGCCTCAGCCTCCTGAGTAGCTGGGACTACAGGCACGTGCTACCGCGCCTGGCTAATCTTTTAATTTTTGGACACGGTTTTGCTGTATTGCCCAAGATGGTCTTGAACCCTTGGCTTCAAGTGATCCCCTTGCCTTGGCTTCCCGAAGTGTGGGATTACAGGTGTGAGCCACTGTACCTGGCCCGACTTTACCTCCGACCTGCTGCTGGGGCCCCTGGTTTGGCCTCTCCAGCTTTCCCTGTGTCTCACACAGGTCCTGTGCCCTCTGCATTTCACCCCTCCCGGGGAGTCTGCTGCCCGTCAACTCACAGCCTGGCAAAGGGGCCACAACACTGCACTGTGGGTGGAGGGGCATGGGCCCATGCTGCACGGCCCAGCTCAGGAGTAGGAGGAGGTGTGGGCAGCCATGCCCTTGCCTCCTCACAGACAGAGAGCGACCCCACCCCACCCCATCTCCCTGGGCACACGCCCCCAAGTGACCAGGGTTGCTTCTCTCTAAAAAGGCCAGCCCCCACCTCCACCCCCTCTGACACCTCTGAGTTTGGATGGGCTCCATATGGAGTGGGGCAGCATGAGGATCCAGCTTGCGTTTTTTTTTTTTTCACCCTGAGAACAGTAGTGCCAAGGATTGAGCTGTCTCATCCTTCACTTGTTTCATGAGAGCGGAGGCACCTTTCCTTCAGGTTGCTACTCATTCATCATCCCCCTACCCCTCGGGGCTGTCCATCCTGGCCCAAGGCATAGAGGGGCAGCTGCGGGTAACAGGCCCATTTCCAACATGAGCCAACAGGGAATGGCTCTCCAGCATGGGCATGGGGGCCGGTCTTAGAGATGCCGGAGCTGCCAGCACCCTGTGGCCCGCACCAGCACCCGTTCTTTCTTGTGGGGTGGGGGTGGGAGGTGAAGAACCAGAGCTAGTGATTGCTTCCTCTTCCTTGGTTTTGCTCTCTGCAATGTGGGTATATAGCGCCCACCACCCAGGGGACCACATCCCTGGAGAATGCAAGGTCACAATGAGGTGACTGGGTCTAGCCACTTGCCTGGAAGCCACTCCTCCTCTCCTGCCCTACTTTGGGGCCTGGAGAACAAGCTCTTTTAAAGCTTTTCCCACTGACCAGAATCTGCACACCTCTAAGGGGGGAGGCGGCTGGAGACACTTCCCTCATTTCCTGCCACAGAGCCCCCAGCACTCTCTTCCGGGCCCTGGCAGGTTCCTGATGGACTTCCCCCACAGGTCCACCTCAACCGCAGGACAGCTGCCCAGACCTGGAGGTCTTGGGAGTGGGGGAGGAGGGCAGCAGCCAGGAGTTGGGCCACTGAGTCAGAAGGTCCAAGGGCATCCCTGAAAACCGCAGTCTGTTTCCCTGTCCTCTTCCGGCAACCCACCTGCATGGGGTCCCATCTGGCACTGCATGGGCCATAGGTCCCCACCCCTCCCACTTCCTAAAACTGTTCTTCATGTTGAGCCTGTGACTCTTCTCCCCCTCCCCCACTCTGAATGGGGTCTTGGCCCCCTCTGTCACAGCAGATCCATCTCTGGGACCCCCCAAGACAGATTGGTCCCCAGCCCCTACACATGCATGTCACCGTCCTCCTTGACTGCAAACTCCCCCTCCTCACGGTGTGCCCCCACGCCTCCTGACACCTCTCCACCTGCTTGCAGAGATCAGTGTACTTCTCAATCGTTGTCCATATCTTTTCCAAAAAGATTCCTCAATGCTTTTCTTTTCAAAAGGGAAAAAAAAAGGAAAAAAAAAACAATGCCAACAGCCCAGCGTCCGTGAGCAACCCAACAGTAACAAAGCATGCGTTCGGGATGGAGGAAGGTAAGGCCACACATTTCCATTTGCCGCTTGCTCATAGGGCTGGGCGGCCGGGATGACTTGGAGGGGGGAATCTGAGCAGCCCTCCTCCCCTCCACTTCCCACACACACCCCTGCCTGCAGGGGGAGGAACAGAAGGGGTCTGAGAGGAGGCGTGGAGAAAAGTGCCCACAAAGCTGCCCCGGGGCCGGCAGTCCCCCGTTTCTTTCACTGTTAGTCTGTGTTGAAGAATGGGCCCCCACCTCCGCTTACCACATCATTCATTCATTCATTCATTCATTCATTCATGCTAGAAATGTTTAGGGCGCCCATGATTTTCCAGGCCACTAGGGATACAGAGATAAGGCACAGAACCCCCCTGAGGGGGTCTCCCCTAGATGAGACACATGGGACGATGAGGAGGCCTGGGCTAGGAGTCAGCACAGCACAGGGTAGGGTCTGGTGGGCTCTGCTTGGGGGACAGGACGGGCTCACAGAAGAGTGGACACTCGTGCTAAGCTTTGGAAGATAAGTAGGTGTTCTGGGGCCCAGGGAGCCGGTGAAGGGCTTTTTAGAGCAAGTTACAGGAGCACAGGCCCAGAGGCCTAGAACCACCTGGATGGGTCCAAATACCACAGAGCTTCATCACTTTTGTGTCTCAGACATAATAATGGGTATCACTAGTGAGGGGTTGGCGGCAGGTCATGGAAGGCCATTTCATAGTGCTGGGGAGTTCAGACCTTGCCCTGGGAACTGTTAGGAGTGGCTGAAGGCTTTTACGCAGAGGAAAAGCAAGATGAGGGCTGTGCTGTAGACAGCCCACTCTGGCTTTGGCACAGGGTGGGTGACCTGGAGTCAGGAGACCGAGGCACACAGTGCAGGCTTAGCCAGGACAGAGGCAGAGGAGGGAGAAGTTCAGCAGAGCCTTGGTTACCTTACCCTGGGATGCCGGGGCGAGGGAGAACGCTGCCCCCATCCATCTTACCCGGGCCTAACTGGCAAAGGGAAAATGCAAGCAAGGCGCTCAGGTTGTCCCTGGCCCCCAAGAACAGGACATTCATCTTGTAAGCCCCTGGGCGGCTTTCCCTGCACTGTGGTGTGATGGGCTGGGGTGCGTCCATGAAGATTCATTGGTGGGACCACCGAGGCTGCTGGGGTATTTGCTGGGGGCCTGTGCCAAGGGACGGTGGGGGTGCCATGCCTGGGCCCGGGCTCCCGTTTCCTGGCTTCCTTGGCAGTGTGGATGTGGAGGCATTTTGCATCAAGGCCATTAAACCTGCCCCTGAGCTGTAAAAAGGGGCCAGCCTTACCCATCCTGATGGCCCTGCCTGCTCCTTCCTCAGGGGCCTTCTTCCTTAGGCCTGGCTGCCCGATCCTGAGGAAGCCCCTGCTTTTCTTGCTCCTGCCGGTGCTCTTCTCCCGCCCGCCTGGCCCTGCTGTCAGCGCCCCCTAGTGCCGGGCCGGCCGCGCATGAGGGCGGTGGGACAGATCGCCCACAACTCCTCGGCTTGCTTGTGGGGAAAGAAGGCAACAGAGGGGTCTCTTGGAGTCTGGAGCTTCCATGTAGAATCCCCAGGGTCTACTCTTGGCTTTACCACCCTCTCCATCTCATGGCACAATGGCCTGTCCCCCCAGATTAGGGTGATACCAAAGGAGGAGCAGGAAAAAAAGATCCCACCTGCCTTGTTTTCTATCCGTATCCAGATAGCTCTTGACTTTCCCAGGCAGCCAATGTCCCTTGGAGGTCAGGGACCATAGTCAGGCCCTCAGTCCCTGTCCACAGTCCCATCCCCCTACTTTCCCCAATTTGCCAAGAGGCCCTGGTGTCCCAGTGAACTGTCCCACCGAGACCCAGGCGACAGACTCGGCTGATGGATCCCAAGGGCCCCTCCCCTCCCCAGGCCCAGGTGCGCACCTCCTCCCCACTCCACTCTGTGGCTGCTGCAGGCCTGCGGGGAGTGGGGGTCAGTGGCTCATTCCTGGCTGGCTGGTGTTGGCCAGCCCAGGAGTGAAGGCCATGACCCCTTCATTCCCTAACCAGAGCCAGCTGTACTGCGCGTGTGGTGGCGGGGGGCCCGGGAGCGGTTGCAGGGTGAAGACCAAGGTCTCGAGCCAGACCAGATGAGTGCAACGTTTTTGCACATCTTGCTGTTTCAAGTGACTGCTTTGAGGTCCTGCACTCCTGGGTGGACAGGCCAGACTCCTTCAGTCACAGGCAGGCATCCCTTGGAGAAGGAAAGGTTGCAGGTCTACATATCTTGGCTTGGGGCAGACTCCAGAGACTGCCCGGTGTGTGTGTGCCCATATGTCAGAGCCCCCGGGGGAGACTGAAAGGGAATCGGAACTGACCACCTTCAAAAAGCCAAGAAGTAATTGGTTCTTCCTTGCACTCAGCAAGCAGGGAATTCTGTTCCCAACCCACCTACCCCAGGACCTGACTTGGGCCAAGAGATGGTAGGACAATTGAGGGGTCCATAGCTGAATGAGATGCATCAGGCTGCCATATCTGAGGTGGCAACATGGATGTGCAGGGCCAGGGAGGCAGAGGACGAGGAGGGCAGGACTCCCTGCCTGCCCTTCAGGTTGCTGCTGAGGGGCCTCCAGGGGACTTGGGGCCTAAGAGGAAAGGAGAAAGGAGGCACTTCAGGCAAACAGGGACCTTCTCAAACCAGGCATCCCCTCCCAGGGAAACAGGACACTTGCCAGGAGGTGCCAAAGATGAGCCAAGACCTGGCCAGCAGACAGACTGTGTGGGTGAGCATGAGTGAATGAGTGAGTAGCAAAGCCAGGCAGAAGCTCCAGGCACAGGCAGGGCAGGAGAGAGGTGGGGACAGATCAGGCAGGGATGCTGCAGGCACTCCCGTGTCCTGGCTTCTCCCCGCCTGCCTCCCCTGTAGAACCGGGACAGAAGGCACTGTGGAGTTGGGGGCATGCTGGCTGAGCATGAGTGTGTGCAGGCATGGGTACGGGCTCGTGAAGAGCTGTGTCGTCCACACACATCGTCAGGGTGGCCGTGCTTCGGGCCTAAAGGGCTTCCCACAACAGGGAGACCGTGCTCTCACACCGGAGTCTGCCAGCCAGGGGGCTTTCCCTCCCCTGGCTGAGCCTTCCTGTGACCTGAGCTGCCCCCTGCCCATCCAGGGAGCAGGCGGGCATCCCCCTGCGGAAGGACACAAGTGAACCCAGAATGGTGCCTCAAGGCAGGCAGCCTGGCCCAGATGGCGCCCCCACTCCCCAGACCCAACTCTAACCAGGCCTGGCCCTCTCCTGTGTCTTGCAGAACTTCAGCGAGAGGGAAGCATCGAGACTCTGAGTAACAGCTCAGGCTCCACCAGCGGCAGCATACCAAGAAACTTTGATGGCTACCGATCTCCGCTGCCCACCAATGAGAGCCAGCCCCTCAGCCTCTTCCCGACTGGCTTCCCGTAGGTACCAGCAACCTGCTTCTGACTGGCCAGCCCCCTCCCCTGCTGGAGGAGGGGAGAAGCCCCACTCTGGTCCTACCCTTCAGTCTCTGCTCTTCCTTCATCAACCACCTTCCCCAAGCTTAGTGACAGCAGCCGCCCTTCCTACCTGGATGGAGAAGAGACCCTTCTCCAAGCACCTCGGTGCACCTGCCCTCTGCCACACCCGTCAGTGGAGGCTGTGGCCAGGAGAGACTGCAGAAGCTCGGTCCCTGTGTATGTTTGCATATGACATCCTGCATTGGATCCGCTTTTGTATTTTTTAACCTTACCCATGGTGGGGCGGGTGCGGGGGGGGGCCTGGAACAGTGACCAGATCTGGGGGCCTGAGTGGGGACAGAGTTGATGGTCCACCTGGCCATCTTGATCCTGAGTGGACAGTCACAGCCTCAGCTCATGTCTGGCTGTGACACACACTGCCCCCAGCTTCCCTTGGTCAGCCCCGCTCCAGCACGGGGTGAACGGAGGCCCAGAGTTCTAGGGAAGGAGGAAGGGAGGGGATGCCTCCTCTCTTCCTCCTTTCTTTCCCCATCTGTTCATGGAAAGAGTTTGTCTTTCTTATCTTTAAGCCCCTTTACCCTGGTCCTGTACTGATCAGTGAAGGAAACCGTGGTTACTGAGGCCCTGTTGAAAAGTGCACGTCTTGTCCAATAAATCACGCTGCAATTGGTGTCCATCCCTGAGTTGCTGGGGTCAGGGTCCTCTCCAAACGCTGAGCAGAGTCCTATGGCCTGAGTGCCCAGGATCCCAACAACCCCTTTCATGTGCAACTTGGGGGCAGAAGGAGTCAGTGGAGGATTGGAATGGGAAGAACTTTTGTCCTGGAATTTGGATGGGGCCTGATTTAAGCCCATTCTCCAAGCATCTTGATTTAAGCCCATTCTCTAAGCATCTTGCCTGTTACCAGAGGCAATGAGTTCTTGGGGTGCCACAGGGTTGGACCCTCCTCCCTGGGGATCAGGGTTTGCCATGTGCTGGTGGGTTGCTGTCAGGGAGAGAGTCTGGCAAAGCCTTATCTGGGGGGCACCTTGTTGTAATTTTCAGATGACAAGTTCCTGATTTTGTCCCCCCGCCCCACCACCACCACTTCTGGACCTAAAGTAAGTAGCAACAAGGACACAGGAACAGGCAGAAAAAATGGTGCGTTGAGCAGGAAGGAGACGAATGCTAGTCCTTTGCCCCCTTCCCTGGCCCACACTTCCCAGAGACCCCAGGGAGGCCTTGGAGAATGGAAGGAAACCCACAGAGCCAGGTGTGGTTTGGGGCAAAGTTTAATGGAACAGCCATAGAAAAGTTGAGTTCACAAACAGGCCTTCCCATGCAACTGTCCAGTCAGACCTGGGGCAGCTGCTGGGGACCCTGCCCCCTTCACACACACCCATCCCATCCATGGTGCCTGAGAGGCCTTCATCTTCAGTTCCCTCCACCAGATCAGTTGGGCATGTTGGGGGCAGAGGTGGAGGGTTGTGGAATCACACCAGGCTCTGTAAGCTAAGAAGATGATCCTGCAAAGGGTGGCGTAAGCCAGTCCCTCCAGCCTGGGCACCTGCAGGGCGAGAAGTCACATGCCAGACTGAGGCATGCTTGGGAACACTAGCCTGGCCCCAGCAGTAGGGGGTGCTGGAGGAGCTGCAGCTTTTCCCCATCATCTTGCTGAATTATTGATGGGCCTGGCACTGCCCCTACCCCCAGCTACAGCCATGTTTCAGTCAAAAAGGGACAAGGAGGAGAGTGCTACCAGGCTACCTGTGCATGCTGCCCATGGCCTGTCTTCCTGGGGATGGGTTCAGCTGCCCTAGGAAGCATGAGCCCCTCTGAAACCACCCCAGGACACATGGATGTGGCAGAGACCTTGCTGCCAGGGGCTCTCTCAGCCATTCAGGGAACTGGCTGGCAGCTTACAGAGTCAGGAGTCCTCCCTGGCCCGGCCCTTACCCTCCAGCGGGGGCAAAACAGCTGTGGCCTCCCCCAAGCAGGGAAAGTGGTGGGTGTAGGGCTGGACTTGCCGGCTGAGCTTGCAGGACAATCTGGTTATTCATCTGCTTGAAGTCAGGGCAACTCTTTGAGTATGTGGGGGAAGGGTGAGGATAAGAGAGACCAGATAAGCTGGCCCCACAGCGGCTGCCCGCTGGAGCTCAGGTTATCAGAAGGGCCTTGGGCCTGGCCTCCGGCTAATTGGGGAGGTTATGGAGCCTGCCATAGCCTGTAATCAGCTGGAAGTGAGAGCTGGGCCCCAGGGTTGGGGACCTTACTGGCCACTGGCCCCAGAGCAGCCGCTTCCTATCCCCTACAGATAACATCCAGGGCAATCTGGGACTCATCCCCAGCCCCAGCAGACCTAATGGTGGCATCACCTGGGAGGGCATCAGAGCATGAATCAAACTGTGGCTGATCAGGGGACCTTCAGGAATCCATGTGACCTCCCGATTCTCTCAGCACTACCTGGTCAACAGGCAGCTTTACTACAGACTTCCTCTCAATTTGATGAAGGAAAAATATCTTCATGATCTGGAAAGAGGCCGGTGGGAGCCAGCGTGGCAACTGAAGGAGCAAGAGTACTAAGATGAGAAAAGGCACGGTGGGCCTGAGGCCAATTCAAGCACACAAGCTCAAACACCAGGGCCAGCCCCTCTGTAAAGGAGCAGAGGCCAGGCCAGGCAGCCACCAGTCTGAAAGTGGATATGGTTTCTCAGTGGTAATTTTTTATTTTCACAATTCAGGGACTCATGAAACTAGAAAGGACCTGAGAGTTCTGTTCGATCCTCATTTTTTTTTACAGATGTCAAGCCAGCCTGAGCCCCAGAGAAGGGCAGGGCCATGCCCAAGGTCACAAAGTCACACGCCTAGTGAGCCGATCCCTGTCTGCACCTGGCTGTTTCACACCCTGGCCAGTTCCCTTAGAGGGACCCAAATCCGAACTGACCTCCCTGTCCTGTGCCCCTATCCCATCCAGAACGCTGACCCGGCTGATCCCCATCCTGACTCTATCAGGCTTCCTGCCTGGGCTGAGAGATTGAATTTGCAGCTGCTCCCTTGCCCCTGTGTAGCTGGAAGGCAGCCCTCCCACTGCAGACCTAGAACTGGAGGCTGTAGAGGCAAAGGGACAGTGCATCCTGTATGTCTCGAATTCAGAGCAAGAGCCCAGGGGAGGGTGGCAGCCCTGGCATCTCAGGATCACCTTGCTGTAGGAGCAGGGGTAGGCAGCTCAGCAGCACGGGCTTCTTAGGAGTGGGTTTGGACTTGCTCTCTTTAAGGTCCCAGGGTCGCATCCCAGCTCTGCCACCAGCAGGTACGTGGCCTTGGGTACATGACTGCACCTCTGGGATTCAGGGTCCTCATGTGTAAAGGAGGGAGTGGAAGGGAGAGAGCAGCATGCCCTTCCCCAAGGCGCGACAGAGCAGAAGCAGGCAGAGGGGAAGCTGCGGGTCCACAAGGCAAACCCTGGTTCGGTTCGAGGGGAAGTTGACAGCCAGGCCAGGTGCCCCTTAGCAGGGATGGGGAGGGCGGAGCCGGCACAGCTGGAGCCCGGATTGTGGCACGCCGTCACCATGCTGCTCCGGGGAATCCCGACCCGCTCCCTGCGAAAGCGTTTCCGAACGCGAACCCAGAGCCTGTGAGCGCGCCGGCAAGACCCGCCCCCCTCCCCGCCCCACCGCCGCCCGTCGCAGGTGAGCCCGTCCTGGGGTCCTTCCTGGGCTCTACCCTGTCTCTCAAGCCACTCAGTCGATCGCCCCGTTCACGCTCCCGTGATCCCAGACATCCATAACCATGATCTCGCCTCCATGCACATCCAACGCACGAAGGTTCACAGACGCGCACCTCACTTCTGCGGACCAGGTGTCTCAAGCGTACAGCCGCCACCCGCGGAACCGCGGCCCCGGGCCAGTGAGTCGTCTGCAGCTCCCCGGGTTACGGGATTCCCCAGAACTCTGGGAAAGTCACCCGAAGTCCATCGGGGATGTGGCCTTGGTTCTCGGCCGCGTGATCTCGCCCCTAGGTGCAGAACGACGCCCTTCCCGGGCCCACAGCTGCCAGGCTGGGCCTTGCCCTCGCATCCGCCGGGAAGACCAGGGACGGGGCCACACAGGCCGTGGCTGCGGAGACGCTTCCCGGGGCCACCCCGCGACCAAGAGGGAGTCGAGCCGCCCGCTCTCCCCGCGTCCCCCGCCCCATCCCAGCCAGTTGGCCCGACCCTGCGCGGGATAATTGGGACGGGAGGGAGGCGACGGGCGGGCGGCGGCTCCAGAGAGACTGCGCGCCTGTCAGCGGCAATTTGTTTAAGTGGACGGGACGGGCTGGGCCACTGCGGGCTGGGGTCACCGAGGCCGCGGCCCCCACCCCAACCAGACCTGGGACCGCAGGGGAGCCCGGCCCGGCCGCTAAACCGGGCTGGCTGGCGCCAGGGCTCCAGGAGGTGCGGTCCGGCGGGGAAGCCGTGATGGGAAGCGACTCTGTCCAGGGAGTGTCCTTCACCCCCACACTCCCCACGTCCAGGCAGTGACCTACGGCCTGGCGGCACCCTCACAGCGGGCCCATAGCACGGGGCCACACACGTCCCCTGAGCTTAGCCTGGGCACATTCGTCTGCCACCGAGGGTTTAAGCCAGTCTGCAGCCCGCGCCGCGTCACCCGGACGCACGTCCGTCGTCCGCTCTGCCACGCGGCCGCACAGCCCGAGCTTCCTGCTGCCCATTGCCCGCGGGCTCACGCAACCCCGGCCCTGCACACAGGAGGAAGCGGCGGGGACCCCCTGCCACCTCGGAGGCTCAACCCGGGGAAGGTCCCAGCAGTGCCCCTTAACCCTGCGAGAGGTGACGGGGCCGGAGGACGGAAGGGCAGCCACGCCAGGCTCAGGACCGCGGCCCCACCCGGCCCAGGCCGTCCGCGCTCCCGCCCCCTTTCACTGTTGCGGGAAGCGCTGGGCGCACAGACCGCGAGCCACCAGCCCAAGCCCGCCCGACGCCCTGGCCGGAGACCGCCTGCGAGAGGGAGGGGCGGCCGAGCGCGCGTCCCCCGCCTGTCTGCGGGACCCGGCCGATGCGAAGTGACAGGGGCCGGAGCTTTGTTGTGGAGCCTCGGCCGCCTGGCGCCAGCCGCCCCCGCCCGCGCCCTCCCCCTCCAGCCCCGGGCGGCCCGCGAGGCGCCCCCCGGGGCCTCTTAAAGGAACACGCACACTTGGCCCCGGGGACTCCGCCAGGGGCGCGGGTTCCTGGGAAGGGAGAGGGGGCCGGCCTAGGCGGGGGAGGGGCCCAGCGGAGGCCTCAAGGCGCCGCTCCAGGGCCGCCCAGGCCTCCCCAGCGCCAGCTTTCGATGAGCCTCGGGCATTCCTAGCTGGAGAGTTCGGCTGGGGGTCGCTACAGACTCTTCAGAGCGGCTGCAGCAGGACCTCAGGATGATTGCGGGACCGCGGGGCGGGGCGAGTGGTGGGATCCTGGCCCGGAAGAGCCCCGGAAAGCCAGAGGGAAGGTCGGTGCCACTGTAGGTGGGGTCGCCGTCCCCAGATGCAGCCGCTGCACTGTGGCCGCCAGGTTTCTAGGTCAAAAAACCCAGGCCTGAGTGTTTTAAACTCTTCAGGCCTCGGACCCCTGGACCCCCTATGGATGGACTAATAAAATGGACTAATGTCTAAAACGCACACATTTAGATGTACACATACTCTTACAAGGACAAAAGTATGTATACACACACACACACACACACATACACACGCACTCGACTTTGCAAATGTATTCACGGATTCCTAGGCCAGTACCTGGGTTCCCGGCTAGGGAAATCTGCCCTGGTTATTATCTGGTCACCTCACCGGCTGCGCAAACGTGTCCACAACGGGTCCCTTTCCGAGGGGCCACATCTCGCCTAAGGTGGAGCCGGCAGGTATTTGCCTGTGGAAAACTGCAATGGATCCTGCCCCGTCTGCGTAGACTGCGCAGCGCGGAGTCAAAGATTCGTTCTGGCCAGAGAGGAGGTACTAAGAGAGGTGCGACCCAACCAAGAACGAGGTCGTGGAGAAAACCCTGTGGGGGCGGCGCTCACATGTGCGGTGATGAGGAGTTGTGAGGGCCCTGGGGTCGGTCCCGAAAAGTAGGGAAAACGGTCGCAGAGGCCAAACTGCTTCCACCGGTCCCGAATCCGCACTGCCAGGAGAGATCCGGCCTTCAAACGCTGCTCTCAACGTTCAACAACGAGGTGCCCTGAGACCAGTGTGCGCAGCGGGCGGGTGCCTGCATGGGTCAATGTTGGATGTGGGATGTACGCGCCCACCACGCGGTTGTACGGGTGGGAATGTCACCCGTGGCTAGTGCATGCTCTGTCTTTTCCTTCAGAACACGACCTTCAGGAATCAGCCTGAGTGTTGGCGCCCGAGCCCGATTGGAAGCAGGTGCGTGGTCGCTTCACTCTCCCCGTGCACACCTTGAGTTACAGCTCTCGCTGCGCACAGAGGGCACCACACGGGGCCCGAAACACACGCGCACACACACACACACACACCCCATCACATCATGCGGGGGAAAACTGGGGCTGCCGGAAGACAGAAGACGAAGACTGATCACGGAAGAGGGGGCTTCAATCACAGGTGCTCGCAGACACCCCAACTCCCGCACGCGTTACTTAGCACTCCCTAACTTAGGAGACGTGCGCTTCCGAGAGATGAGAACAAACTAAAAAAGTGGTTGGCAGGGCGAAGAGAGGAAGCCGGTATTTCGGATGAAGGAGACTTTCGTCTCCGGTACCGGATAGGGCGAAAATTCGTTGGGTCGCGGGTGGAGAATCCGGGGTCCGCCCGCGCGGTGCCTCCCTGTGCTCAGCGAAAGGTGCGCTCACCTTCCTAGCCCCGAGGACCCGCTCCTCCTGGCCGCTGGAAAGCTCAGGGCGGGGCCCGGGCCTGCGGAGAACTCCAGGTTCCTTCCGAGTCTTCCGGTGAAGGCGGGCGCGGGTAGGGGGTCCCCGCGTTTCCCCAGCGCAAGGCCGCGTCCCGCTCCCGCCCGCGCCGGCCCCAGCAGGGCTCGGCCATGGCTCCACTCACCAGCTCCCGCCACCTGGGATCCGCTCCCGGACCTCGGCCGCCCGAGCCTCCCGACTTGCCCGCCCACCGGCCTCGCTTTCCAGTGCCTGCTGTCTCTTTCCGGGGCGCAGGGACCCCCAGGCGGCGCCACGACCGGGAGCTGGGTCGGAGGCCAGGCTGGGGCTCGGACCAGAGCGGCCGGGCCTCCAGGCGCGGGAGAAGGAGGGCGCCCCCTCTCCTCTCGGGGTCGTGTCAATGCTTTGCACTTGGGGCCGGCGTGCGGCTGCGGGTCCTTCCCCAAGGCCCCGGGACCCGGGCTCCCCTCGCCTCAGGCCCTTTCGGCGGGTCAGGTCGGCCCTCCGCGCTCTCCAGTCCCGCGCAGGCAGCCGCAGGCGCGGGCGGGCGGTGGGGGCCGGGGCAGGAGGAGGGGTCTCGGGGCCCGGCGGCCCGTCATTGGTTAATATTTTATTCTGTTGACATGTTTTCTTACTGCTGAGGCTTCCGACACCTTCTCCCAGGCCCCCCCTCCCGGCCGGAGCTTGGCCTGAGCTGTCAAAACCCCGCCCCCGGAGACCCACAATTGGTCCAAAAAGCGTAAAATCAGCAATCAAGGGGGGCCTGGCTCGTTAGCGCAGGGGATCCGAGCTGGGCAGGACATGTGAGATAGTCACAGTTTTCCAGAGATCACGACAAGATCTAACCAGTCGCGCGTGGTCCCCGGCGCCAGAGCGGGCCAGCCCAGCCCAGCCCAGCCCGGCCCCGCGCAGAGCCCCCGCCGCCCCCGCGCACAGAGCCCGGTGCCCCTTGCGGTGCGCCGGACGGGGAACCCGGAGGAGCAGCTGCTGCGCCCGCCACCCGGGTCGTCCGTCCTCCGCGCGCGCCGCCGCCCGGGCCGGGGGTCCGAGCCGCGCGCCCCCGGCCCCGGCCCCCGGGCGCCTGGGCCGGATG
The DNA here is from genome assembly GCF_028885625.2 of Pongo pygmaeus. NCBI lineage: Eukaryota > Metazoa > Chordata > Mammalia > Primates > Hominidae > Pongo > Pongo pygmaeus. The sequence goes on from NC_072392.2 coordinate 57,851,782, forward strand.
TCCCGATGAGAGAGCCGGCGCTGGCGGCCAGCGCCATGGCTTACCACCCGTTCCACGCGCCACGGCCCGCCGACTTCCCCATGTCCGCCTTCCTGGCGGCGGCGCAGCCCTCCTTCTTCCCGGCACTCGCGCTGCCGCCCGGCGCGCTGGCCAAGCCGCTGCCAGACCCGGGCCTGGCGGGGGCCGCGGCCGCGGCGGCGGCGGCGGCAGCAGCGGCCGAGGCGGGGCTGCACGTCTCGGCACTGGGCCCGCACCCGCCCGCCGCGCATCTGCGCTCGCTCAAGAGCCTGGAGCCCGAGGACGAGGTGGAGGACGACCCCAAGGTGACGCTGGAGGCCAAGGAGCTGTGGGACCAGTTCCACAAGCTAGGCACGGAGATGGTCATCACCAAGTCCGGGAGGTAGGGCTGCCGGCCGGCTGGAGGGCTCTCGGGCGGGCGGGCGGGCGGGCTGGGGCACCGGACCGCACGGATCAGAGCAGAGCCGGGCACTCCCGGCTCCCGGCTCCAGGCTCTGGCCCTGACTCCACGCTTCGCTCCCACGGACAACCAAGTTGACTTTTCTCGTTTGGCACTGGAGCGATTTTTTTTTTTAAACGAAAACGCTAAAATCCTCCCAATGAAATAAAACGAAAACATACTGCTAAAGAATAGCCCCAACCGTTCTGAGTCCCAGCGCAGAGGAGGTCCCGCGGCTTGGCCCTGGTGGTCTCCTCCGCCCCGCGCTCTCGCTCTTCTGCGTCCGGGTCCGTCTCCGAGCTCCGGGGAAATTCAGCCTCTCCCAGACTCTGCTCCGACCCCGAAGCCCCTAGTGGGACCTGCGCCCAGCTAGCCCCAGGCCGGTCCCTCGCTTCCCGGCAGCGAGCCCCGGGTCAGCCGAGCCCTCCGCCTCAACCGGCTGGGAGCCCTTTCTCGACCGCGGGCATCCGAGCCCTGGACTCTTCCGCCGCCCCAGGCCTTAAAACCTGAAGAAAGCCACAGCCCCGGCCCCTCCACCCTTCGACTCAGCCACTGAGAATCCAGGCCTCGGGTTCACCCTCTTCCCCCGAACTGCACGGCCAGGATGTCTTATCAGGCTCTGTAGCCCAGTTCCCAATACAAACACCCTCCAAATTTATTTCTGGGAGCTTCCGTCCCAAGTGGGTATTTCCCCTGAACGAATTTCGGGGAGATTCAGGAGAAGCGAGAATATTTCTAGAGGGCCTAGACTTCTCTCCTGGGCATCAGCTTTCATCTCAGATCAGGGAGAAAGAGGGTCCCCAGATCTGAGCACAAGGCTTAAGGGAGGCCATTTAAGAGAGGGTCTCACAGGCAGAAATGGGATCTCCTGGGAACAACAACCACAGGTGGGGTCTTCCGGGCAGTGATGAGAGGGCAGAGCAGACGACCACAGGGGAAACAGCCAGGCGGCAGCGGTATGCGCAACGAGGAGGCATAAATAAAGGAGGAGAGGGGTCCTCGGACCTAGAACAGCCGGTTCCAATGGGATCTCCTCCCTTCCCTCCCTCCCAGGCGGATGTTCCCCCCCTTCAAGGTGCGAGTCAGCGGCCTGGACAAGAAGGCCAAATACATCCTGCTGATGGACATTGTGGCCGCTGACGATTGCCGCTATAAGTTCCACAACTCGCGCTGGATGGTGGCGGGCAAGGCCGACCCTGAGATGCCCAAACGCATGTACATCCACCCAGACAGCCCAGCCACGGGGGAGCAGTGGATGGCCAAGCCTGTGGCCTTCCACAAGCTGAAGCTGACCAACAACATCTCTGACAAGCACGGCTTCGTGAGTGTTGGGGCAGGGTGGGGACGGTGCAGGAGACTGTTGACCCAGCACTGCAGCTGAGCAGGAGAGCAGGGCGGCAGGATCTCCCAGGGGGAAGCGCTGGGCAAACCCCCTGCCCGGGTCACTGCCCTGTGGCCTGCGTGGGCTGGGCCTGGGCCCCAGGTCTCTCCTCTGCAAGCCTGGGAAATGGTGGGGTCGGTGGCTGGCAGCTCACAATCTCAGTTCGTCAGGCGGTGGAGGGCCCCTCCTACGGTCAAGAGGGAGGCAGGTGCTGCCAGGACTGGGTCTGCAGTGCTGGACCACGGAGGTCACCTTGCTCTTGGCCTGTAGGTGCCGAGCTTGGAAGACCTGCCCATGACCTCAACTTGTCCATCACCCTTCTGCCAAGACCCGCGTTCCTGGCCCTCCCCCAGGACTAGGGGATTTAAAAGTTAAACCACCCTCCCCACCCACCCCCCAGCCTCCCTAAGACCTTTCCCTCCTCCCACAGGCAGATGCCCAACTAGGAGGAGAGAGTTTGGGGGTTCTCTCCATTTATGCCTGAGCAAGGCCCCAGCGAACGGGGGGGTGGTGTTTCATAGGGCAAAAGGGACTGCCCATTCTGAGGTAGGGCAGTTGGTGAGCCCCTGAAGGTTGGAATCTCCTCTCTGTGGGGTTAGGGGGCTTACCAGTGCCAGAAAGGAAGAGAGTGTTAAGAGTGGAATTGTAGGGCTCTGTTTTGTTTTATTTTGTTTGGGGTTTTTTTTGGGGGGAGGGGTTGTTTGGTTGATTTTTTTTGTTTTGTTTTTTGCTTTGTTTTGTTTTTGCTCTGTCTCGTTTCTGTTTCCAACCGGGAAATATTTTTTTAATGGCAAGAGAAAGAGAAGCTGTGAAAAAAGAAAAGCGAGAGGAAAAGTAGAAGAAAAAGAAATACGGGTGAGAAAAGAGCAGAGACGGGAGAAAATGGGGAAGAGGAAGAACCGAGAGAGAGAGAGAGAGAGAGAGATAGAGACAGAGACAGAGACAGAGACAGAGAGACAGAGAAGTGGAGAGGAAGAGGTCAGGTACCCAAAGAATAGAAAAGCTCGGGCCCGGGGCTGGCGGCTGCCGGCTGACCCCCACCCTCCCCGCAGACCATCCTAAACTCCATGCACAAGTACCAGCCGCGCTTCCACATAGTGCGAGCCAACGACATCCTGAAGCTGCCGTACAGCACCTTCCGCACCTACGTGTTCCCGGAGACCGACTTCATCGCCGTCACTGCCTACCAGAATGACAAGGTGCGCGCGGCGGGCGGTGGGCCCAACCATCCATTCATCGCCTCCGAAGCCCCCCACACGGGATCCGCGCGCTTGCGGCCCGCCCCCGAGCACCGAGCCTCGCATCCACACGCGCAGCACCCACGGAAGTCCTCAAGGCGCCCTCTCAAGCCCACCGCGCGCACACACAGGCTCCCCTGGGGCGAGCGAACAGCTGGGCCCTCGTTCGGGTGGAGATGTTTACTTAGCAATTAGCTGAGACTCCGGGCCCGCGCTGACATTTTTACATTTTATTCGTTTATTTCTTGGCTCAGGAATGAGAATGTAAATGAAGAGAGGGCCCGAGGCAATCTGCTCAGGCTCTACCGATGCTCAGAACCCGGGGCCCAGTTTTCACTCTCTCGGGGGAGCCAGAGGGTGGGACAGGTGACACAGCCCCCCAAAGCACCCCTGGCTACTGCTGTGGGTCAGTCCACGCCCCAGACCCCTTGGGAGGCGCTTAGAGAATTTCCTTCCAATCAAAGGGCTTTTTCTGCTTGCGGCTTCTCCACCCTTGTTCCAGTGAGGCAGAGCATCACCCCTCTAGGCCTGTGCCCTTGTGCGCCACTGTCGAGTGAAAGAGAGGGTACGAGTGTCCGTGCCGGTCGTTGTGGCTTTGTGAACCAAGGTGTACGCTGGGCTGTGCGTGCTCCGTTTGGGGTGTGTTGGATACCTGTGGAGGCGTGTGAATTCGTTTGGTTCTGTAGGCGCTTGTTCTGTCTGTGCACACTTGGCGTGTGTGCGGTCCCGTGAGTGTGATTTGGCTTTGTGTGTACCTGCAGCCTTGCGTGTGAACTGCAGTCTCTGTGCGCGCCTGCTCGGGTGCGGAGTCGTTTAACTTGTGCAAGCCCGCGGGCGTGCGTGCATGCTTGGGCTGGTTCCGACACTGCGGCACTGCTTTAGGCCTGTGTGGGCCTGTCTAGGGATAATTCCTCGAATGAAGTTTTTGGAGGACAGACCCCGTCGCTTTCCGCGAGGCCCTCCCACCGGTCTCAGCTCGGGGCGTCCCATCCCAGGCGCGTGGGTACCAAGTGGACGCTCCCCGGGTCTTCCCTCTGCGGCCAGCAGCCGCTGACCTCGGGATGCCCCCGACCAGGCTGGAAGAGCCACGGCCTGACTTAGCGCCGCCCCCTTGGTCCCCGCAGATCACACAGCTGAAGATCGACAACAACCCGTTTGCCAAGGGCTTCCGGGACACCGGGAACGGCCGGCGGGAGAAAAGGTGAGGGGGCGAGGACAGCAGCCCTGTGGCGGGTGCCCGCGGGAGCAGCGAGCAGGAGGGATGGAGGGATGGGCTCCCAGCTGACCTGGTTCCTCCGCTCATCCCCAGGAAGCAGCTGACGCTGCCGTCTCTGCGCTTGTACGAGGAGCACTGCAAACCCGAGCGCGATGGCGCGGAGTCGGACGCCTCGTCGTGCGACCCTCCTCCAGCGCGGGAACCACCCACCTCCCCGGGCGCAGCGCCCAGTCCCCCGCGCCTGCACCGCGCCCGAGGTGAGGGTCGGACCGGAGGATGGAGAGGGAGGTGGGGGCGGGGGGGGTGGTCCTCAGGTCGCTGGGCTGGTCTTTTGCTGAGCTACCCGCTAATCTGAAAGGCCAGGAAGGAAACGGGTTTCTGCCCCGGGACTCCCCTACGAGGGCGGTGCCCGGTAGCCAGAAGATCCGGCCGGACTCCGAACCTGGCCCCTTGGGCGCCGTGTAATTCTATGGCTGTAGGGTTTCCTCTCCACGGCTGGGTTCCTTCCACTGTAAATCTGGGGTCTTGGATTAGGTGACCTGCAGCTGCCCCTTGCCCGACTCCAGCAGCTCCTCCGACTAGGCATCCCCGAGAGCAGCCCTTCCCGAGTGTCCCTGATCCTGCTCATCGGCCTCCGCCCAGGCCCCTGTAATCCGCGTGCCCTCTCCCCGCAGCTGAAGAGAAGTCGTGCGCCGCGGACAGCGACCCGGAGCCTGAGAGGTTGAGCGAGGAGCGTGCGGGGGCGCCGCTAGGCCGCAGCCCTGCTCCAGACAGCGCCAGCCCCACTCGCTTGACCGAACCTGAGCGCGCCCGGGAGCGGCGCAGTCCCGAGAGGGGCAAGGAGCCGGCCGAGAGCGGCGGGGACGGCCCGTTCGGCCTGCGGAGCCTGGAGAAGGAGCGCGCAGAAGCTCGGAGGAAGGACGAGGGACGCAAGGAGGCTGCCGAGGGCAAGGAGCAGGGCCTGGCGCCGCTGGTGGTGCAGACAGACAGTGCGTCCCCCCTGGGCGCCGGACACCTGTCCGGCCTGGCCTTTTCCAGCCACTTGCACGGGCAGCAGTTCTTCGGGCCGCTGGGAGCCGGCCAGCCGCTCTTCCTGCACCCTGGACAGTTCACCATGGGCCCTGGCGCCTTCTCCGCCATGGGCATGGGTCACCTGCTGGCCTCGGTGGCAGGCGGCGGCAACAGCGGAGGTGGCGGGCCTGGGACCGCCGCGGGGCTGGACGCAGGCGGGCTGGGTCCCGCGGCCAGCGCAGCAAGCACCGCCGCACCCTTCCCGTTCCACCTCTCCCAGCACATGCTGGCATCTCAGGTAAGGCCTGTGACCCCGCGGCAGCGCCAGCGAGGGAGAAGGCCCAGGGAGCTGGCGGCGAAGCCAGCGGAGGGCCCGAGGGTGCCAGGGTCGCTGGGAGCCTCTGGCAGGCAAGAACTCCATCCAGGGGAGGCCCCCGGATGCCCTTTGGGACACCTGGGTTCTGAGAGACGAGGACTGTGTTGTAAGTCCAGGGGCTGGCCAGGGTGCCGCTTCTGACTCCCGTGTGACCTTTGGCAAGTCCCTGACCCTCTCTGGGCCTGCTTCCTTCCCTATAGCCCCAGCGAGGAGTGCGGTGCCCATCGAGACTCTTCTGACCCTCACAGACCAGGGCCACCCCTGGCTTGTGAAGTCTTCTCTCCTGGCCTCAGGACATTTTTCTTGAGAACAAAGACCCTTGGCTCCCTGTCCATTCTGAAAGGCTAAGGTGGCCAGACAGACAAAAGGGAGGAGGAACATTTGCATTATTTTCTGGACAGTTGACCATCAGCCCTCCCAGAGGTCTCTGGCCCCTCCCAGACCTTCTATGAAGTCCTCTGTCCTGGCAAAGGACAAGGCTGGTCTCTCCCCTACCGTGAGTTCCCAGCACCCCCAGCCACATGTCAGGGATGAGAACTCAGCTCCTCAGGCCCCATTGAAATTCCGAGCTCCCAGGGGAGTGTTAATGAAAATGTGGCTGGGGCACAGTAAGGAGATCCGATGCGGACAGTAGCCTCTTTGGTTGCTTGGGTGGAATATTCCCTGTGGAAAGATTTGGAATCTCTTCATTCATTTTCTTCCCTCTGAGGTTTCTGGCAAATTGAACCCCTGAGATCTTATCTCAAGGGAAGGAAAATAGCAGTTCAGGTCTGAGAAAGCTCCTTTGCTTCAGAAGCAAATATTTTAAAAGTTGGGTTGGTGGGGAGGGTTGGGAGGCAGGCGATTCTGAAACGAGTTTTACACACAGCTCAGTGTAAGGGTGTGTGGAGTGTTTGAGGTATCACCATCACTCATCTGGGGCTCTGGGCTGGAAGGGAAGCCTCTGGAGAAAGTTCAGGGCCCAGAGGTTTAATCTGCACCCCTGATTATTTGTGTATGTGAATGCCTCCTCCCCAGACAAACTGGTAATGATCACCAGCATCACAGAGGTCACGAGGAAGTCAGGGCTTCTAGACACAGCCTGGCCAACAGGTGCATGGCCTGGGTGAGAATACCAGCACCTGGGAGGTATCCGTTGGTAGGGCTGCTGGTAGTTACATTCCCAGGCCAGTGCAGCCCATCCCAGACATCAGGTAGAGCCAAATCCCAAGAGAACTGAAGCCTCCCTCCTTCCTCCCAACCTGGGATGCCAGATCTGAAATGCCCAGTAGGACCTGACACTCTCAGGAGGGGGTATTTTCTCAGGCCTGATGAAGCTGCCTCTTTTCTTCTTCCTGCTTGAGCCAGGCCTGAGGCTCCCTGGGAGCCCAGCGCAATCATCAGCCCCCTGCCCTCCTCCCCATACCCACTGGCTCTGGGGAGTAAGACATTATCTCAAAGGTCAGGCCGTGCACCAGCCAGACCTCATGAACTCAGGAAGGTGCTTGTCCAGGAGTTCCTGGCTGCTGTGCCCTTCACAGGCAAAGACTGCATTCCTTCCTCAGCTGCCAGTGAGGTGCTGCCAGGCGTTCCCTGTAGAACTTTCAGGCCAGTTTATGAACTGGTTGGCACCTGTGTCCTCCTCCTGGCCCAGGCAGGAGAACCGTGAGCAGGCAGAAGGAGACTTTGCAAAGTGCCTTCCCCAGCGTGTGTGCCCTCTGCCCTTCAGAGCCTGCAGATAGGAGGGGTGGCGAGGACACTGTTCTCAATGAGCAGAACCTCCAAGACACCCAAAGCTGCCTGTTTGCCACCTGGCCCTATGCCTGCCCCGTTTTCTCCCTCAAAGCCTTCACCCATGCTAGTGCAGTCACCTGGAATGTCCCTTCCATTACCCCTGCTGTAATGCCCAGCACAGAACTTGATGGCAGGCCTTTGCATGGTAGCCTGAAGCGATCTCACCCTTCTAACTGGGTTTGGCGACAGGAACACTGGCTCATGCTTACCTGTGCTGCCTGTGGTTATAGTTATGCGAGTTGTGGTTTTACATCTCTAAAACAGCAGGGCACTGTGTCCAGGGGATAGATAGCACCACCCCAGCACCCAGCCCACCTTCAGAAAGACTTCAGGAAAGATGTCTAACCCTTGTCTTGTTCTGTTTCTTCCAGGGAATTCCAATGCCCACTTTCGGAGGCCTCTTCCCCTACCCCTACACCTACATGGCAGCAGCAGCCGCAGCCGCCTCGGCTTTGCCCGCCACTAGTGCTGCAGCTGCCGCCGCCGCAGCCGCCGGCTCCCTGTCCCGGAGCCCCTTCCTGGGCAGTGCCCGGCCCCGACTGCGTTTCAGCCCCTATCAGATCCCGGTCACCATCCCGCCTAGCACTAGCCTCCTCACCACCGGGCTGGCCTCCGAGGGCTCCAAGGCTGCTGGCGGAAACAGCCGGGAGCCTAGCCCCCTGCCCGAGCTGGCTCTCCGCAAAGTAGGGGCCCCATCCCGCGGTGCCCTGTCGCCCAGTGGCTCGGCCAAGGAGGCGGCCAATGAACTGCAGAGCATCCAGAGACTGGTGAGTGGGCTGGAGGGCCAGCGAGCCCTCTCCCCAGGCCGGGAGTCGCCCAAGTGAGGGGCTGCCCAGCTGCTCCCCTGCCACGCAGGCCACCCGGGCTGCCTGCCCCTGCTGCTTGGGACGTGTAGAGCACAGAATGGGTATTTATTTAAATAAAGGAGAAAAGTGGGCTGCAGCAGCCGGAATAGAGCCTCGTCTGGCAAGTTGGGGCCTGGGACACTTCCCTGGGCCTCAACAAGGATCAGGCTGCTGGAAACGCAGTCACTTGGGAGCTGCTGGGCTAGGTCCAGATCCGCTCCAGCGTCAAGGTGGCATCCGAAGGTGTCTCTGGTCTTCCAGCGAGGTGGGAGAGGCCTCATCCAGGGCCCAGCGGTCCCTGCAGAAGCCAGAAGGTGCAGGGGCCAGGGGTGGGAGCATCGGAGGGAGTCCCAGAGCCCTGGACCTTGGGCCTAGACCGCGTGAGAAAACTGGGTTGAGGGAGGCTGGAACCAGTTACGACTGAAGTCAGTGTAGACCTGAGCTGAGAGGGAACCTGTTAGTCTCCCCACCTCTTCCCTGAAGAGACAGGCACCCCTCCCAGCCGTGGTCAACGGAGGGAGTGGCCCTTCTGCCTTGAGTCCCCAGGGGGAAAAAAAAAGATATTTATGAAATAAATGGTAATTTGTGTAAATAAGCTTTAAGGTTTCCAGAATATGCAAATTGGTATTAATTTATTCAAAGGTGTACATTGCTGTGTACATATATTTAGAGATTAACTCATACATTTAAAGTTTTTTTCATTTTACATGAGCATCTATATTGTACAGGGCTTGGGGAGCCCTTGGCTGCGGGAGAAGGCCCAGAACCCTGGAGGAGCCACCACCCCGCCGGCCCCTCGACCCCTCGGCCCCTCCGCCCGGGTTTGGCTCGCCCGGCCCGCGGGCTCCACCTCAGGTTTTCACTTTTCGCTCCGGAGCGAGAACGAAACGACAAAAACGCGAGAAAACAATAAAACGCTACAAAGCGAAGTGAACGGCGCTGTGCGCTCTGTGGGTCGCGCGGGGCTGGGGCGCTGCACGCGCGCAAGGAGGGACGAGAGGCGGGGACAAAAGGCTGTGCGCCCCTCGCCCGGCGGCAGCTGCACCCCGGGGACTGCAGGGCGGCACGGCGGCAGGGCGGCTGGGGCGCTGGCGGAGCCGCGAGGCCGGGCGGCGCCGGCGCGGGACGCAGGCTGAGTCCCAGGCCGGGGCTGGGCTCCCCCTGCCGGTCGCTCCCGCCGCGCGGCGCAACGGGCCTGGGCACCCACCCGGGCCGGGAGGAGAGCAGCCGAGCGGCCTGGACTCCTGGCTTCTGACTCCCTTTCCGGGAAACCACACTGGAAACGCATCTCCTTTCAATGCTTCTGGGTGGGTGGGCTGGGAGGATGGGTGTTCCTTGTCCAACCTCTCCTTTCCGAGGAGGGGTTAGGCTGTGTCCCCCCACCACCCCCCGCCAAATATCGCTGAGCCTAGAATTCTTTCCCCTCTGTCTGCCTCCTGAACCTCAAAGACAAACATTTCCTCCGCGTCAGGGCTGTTGGCTAGAGTGGCAAAATCTGGACTAAAAGTTCTTACTTTAACTCATCTATCTAAATCCCTCTTGGGAGAGTAGGGAGTGGGGTCAGTGGGCTATTTCCATTCCTGCCTCAGTTTCCCCTGTATAATAATGGGCTTGGCTGGGGTCTCTCCGGGGTCCAGCTGTGTCAGTCTGCATTAGGCTGGTCCTTCCCCGAGACCCACTCCTGCAAGGACAGCTGCCTCCCTCCCCACGCCGGTGAGCTCCCCAGAGCCGCACCCTCCTTGCCCACCTAGCAGGTGTCTCCAGCCTCCACTTCTAGCAGTGGGTGTGGGGAAGGGGTGGGAGCTGGGCGGGCACTCCTTCAGCCCTGGGTCTGGTCGGTCACCCAGCACGCCACCTCCTTCCAGTTCTCTCCTCTTTAAGCCTTGGGGACCCTGAACGCCCTGCCCCAACAGGCTGCCCACCTTGGGCACTGCACAGGGTGGGGCTTGGGGAGGGTGCTGGCTTCCAAAACACCAGGGACGTTGAGATGGAGGAAGGGTGATGGTGAAGGTGGAATGGACAGTTGGGCCCCCAGACGCTCAGGACGCCTTCGTAGGCTGATACATTTGCAAGGAGCGAGAGAGAGAGAACCAGGCCCGCCTCTTCAGAAGGGGGCTGCCCCCAGGCCACGCCGAATGCGGCTGGAGCGGGGAGGGGACTCAGCCAGTGCACAAGTGGGAGGTTGCTGTAGAATGTATCCCAACCCCAGAGGGTGGGTTCTGGCTTCCCTGCCTCAGACCTGCGGGCAGGTCCGGGAACCCGACGGGGACAGAGAAGCCCGTTTTCCAGCCTAAATAGAAGCCCGTGGGCAGCGCGTTTGCTGGAGGTCGCTTTGGGCTGAAACTACTCTCATACTCCTAGAGGAGGGGCGCGTTTGCGTCCCGCGGCTTTTCACTTTCAGCAGGACATTAGGAGGGAGACGAGAGTCGGCTGCGGGCCCGCGGCGGCCTACGTACAGGGCTGCGGACACCAGGGGGCAGCACCGACCTAGGGTCGCGGGAGGGGTGCGGTGCGGGCATGGGCGCGGGGGAGGCGGGTGCCTGCGAAGGCCGGGCGGGGCGGCCTAGTCGCGGCCGTTTTTAGGCCGCGTCGTTGCTGCAGCAACCCGGGTGGGGTGGGATGGGACTCCAGGGCCTCGAAATCCCCCACCCCACTCTCGCCGCCACCTCCCGCCGCACATGTTCCCTCCGAGTCGCCCACCCGGCGCTCCGCGGGGCCCCAGCTGGTAGCCTGAGTGCGACTGCCGGAACCCGCGGCCGGCGGCTGGGCCTTGTCCCAGACAAAGGCTAGGCCACTCCCATGCCCAATTAAGCCACCCTCCTCCCCGGCCTCCCAGCCCTCATTGTCCCCGGGGTCGCCAATTAGCCTAGGCGCCCCGCGTACCCGCCGCTCCGGTGCCACAAGGCCTCCTTAACCCTTCAGGGCCTGGCCCGGGGTCCTTGGACGGCAGAGCCGCCGGCACACGCGTGGCAGGAGGGCCTGTGCTCGGACGATGGCGATACCTGCTGGCGGCCTAGCCTGTCGCCTCGGGCCCTCGCGTGTGGGGCGTGTGAGGTCTAAGAGGGAATTGTGCATGTCGGTGTGGGGTGGCGCGTGCGATTCCCGGAGGAACTCGGAGATGGAGGGTGTGAGTGCGGGGGCTCCGAGAGACCCCTAGCGGCTAAGCCGCACGGATCCCAAGGCCCGGGAGACCTCATTTCCTCTCGGGTTAATCGGAATCTTCCGAGCCCTCAAGCCCTTCCTCCTCCACTCCCCCGCCGCTGCTGTGGAGAACCGGAGCCACCGGTGTGGCCTGGCCCTGCCCTCCCGAAGGGCGCAGCTCCCGGGCCCGCCTCCCCAGCTGACCGCGAACTCCCGCGCGGGGTGCTCCTGGGGCGGGAGGGGCGCGCTCAGCATCGCTCTCCCCGGGACTCCCAAGCGCAAGCGCCCCGGCTCGAGGCCGGGACCCCCTATTTCCCGGTTATGGGACGGCCCCTTGAGGGACAGCCTCTACGAGCCCTGGATTTACACCCCGAGCCTGCCTTCCTCCCCTCTGGGAAGGACCCAAAATCCAGTCCCGCTTCCTCCCCCTCCTTCGCAGTCCTTGGCCCCGAGGTGCGCAGCACCGGTGGTCAGGCGGGATCCCGCAGGAGGCCGAGCGCTCCATGCTCGCAGGACTGGGCGGCAGCTGAGGGAGCCCCCGCCCTCTTGGGAGGGAGCCCGAGCTCAGGGTCTCCTGGGCACCCTCCCGGGAGCGCCTTCGGGGTGGAGGCTGGTCGCCGGGCACTGAATGTGTCCGAGCACCCCCGGGGCGGTTTTGCACTTGGACTTCCTTTTGGGCTCTCCGGAGGCGCATATCTGTTCCTCCTATTGGATGGGGCCGGGGACCCCGAACCCACTCCGGAAGCACCGATTTCCAGAGCTGACGGCCGCGCCTGGTTTCCCAGAGAGTCCTCTTGGCAGCTCCCGCAGCTCCCCACCGGGAGCACGAGTGGGAGCGAACCCAGAGCCCCCCCAGGCCTCGGGCCTCGGCAACTCCCCACAGGTCCACGAGATGGCGCTGCAGGCCAGGGCCCGGGCCGCGGCCTCACAGCCTGCCTCGGGCGAGAGCGGGAGACAGACGGCGGACCCCGGCAAGCGGGGCACGGAGGCACAGCCACCGACACAGGCAGAGCCGGGTCCGGAGCCCGGCACAGCCCGCCGAGAGACCGAGGGACTCCGGGGCTGCGGACACACTGAGCGGAGGGCTTGAGGCTCGGGGTGGGGCCTTCTCCCCTGCTGCCGGAACCGCCCGGCAGCGCCAGCTCGGCGACCTTCCAGGCTGCTGCAGACCCCAACCTGTCCTCTTCTGTGCGCCCGCGCGGCTGGGCCCTCGCGTTCTCTCTGCGGGAAGTGAGCCGCCAGACTCCGGCCTCCTGGGCCCCTCCGAAGGGGGCTGTGGCTGGGATCCGAAGCGCGCGGGGCGCACGGCCCTAGGAGCGCGGGGCCCACTCGACGGTGAGGGCTTAGGGGCGGGATGGGGAAGGATCGGCGGGGATCCAGCGCTCCTCCAGCGGAGAGGGCCCCCTCGGCTCCGACCCGCCCTCCTCACCACCTTCACCCGGCTGTTCAGGGCGGGGTCTTCAGGGTTGCGGGCAGGATGTGCCCTGTGGAGCTGCTCACCTAAGTTCCTGCCTCCGTAGGGGAGGCTTTGGGCTGCGTTATTCCAGCGGGAGGTGGTGGGGACTGGGGAGGGCCCAGGGGTCAGCCTGAGAATCTCGCCCTTGGATTAAAAGCCACCAATGCTCTGGGTCAGGTCTGAATAGGAGGCTGGGGATGTAAGACCCGTTGGCTGGGAAATGCCAGAGTTGGAGGGGTGGGGCTTACTTAGAAGCCTGTTTCCAGCTGACCCTTTATGTCCCCAGATGAGCTCTGGCACCCTCAGAGATTAACCCTACACACGTTTCCTAAGGGCACACGGCTAGAAAGCAGCCCGGTTAACACCAGTCGAGGGTCATTTCCACTGCGATACAGTCACCGGCTGGGCGATGGGACCCAGGCCAGATGTCGTCCCTGCACTAGGTTCTCAGCTCTTTTCTCTTTCAAAGTACAATGTAGCAGAGAATAGGACCAAATCTTTGGTGATTTAATAATTATCTACATGCTCATCTATGGCTGAAGCAGCTGCTTGGTAGGAAACCTGGACAGGAGATAGATAGGTACAAGGTCGAACTCTGCCTCTAGAGCTGTGAGTGCTCTTCGAAAATGTGACTTTATTCTCTGGGCTGCAGAAGCCTCATCTGCAAAATAAGTAGTTTGGACTAAAATCAAGTTGATCTGCGAATGGCCAGTTGACCTGGGTCCAGTTTCCCCCCACCCGCCCCCACCCCCGTCCCGCCCCCAGCCTCAACTGCTTCAGAGAAGAGCCATGTTCCCATTTAATGCTTGAGGAACCTGAGCCAGAGGGATAGGCAGAGTCACAGACCTTGAGGACCTTCGCCAAGATTCTTGGGGTGGGGGACTGGGTTGGTGGCCTGGACGAATTCCAAATTAGGAAATTGCATTCTAGGGCCCGGCTGCCTCCATTCCCTGTGGGGTGCGTTTGTCAATCACAGCTTGGCCTTCTACCTCGAGCAAGCTGCTTTTGGAGAGATGCAGACTAGTGGGTTGCGGGCGGGAGCCGGGGGTGACTTTGGTGCCCAGCACTACAATTTGTTGACTGTGTGTGACTTCTCTCCAAAGAGAGACCCCAAAGAGAGAAAGGGATACCAATGAAGGCCATTCAGGCACCCATGTTTAAGGGGGTCCCCCAGGCTAATTTCTTACTTGCGGGGAAGCCTTCATGGCAGTCAATGCGCTTTCACATGTGGCCTCTCCCCGACCCTCACTGGCCGGGTGGAGAGTACGAGTCCCCGTTTCACAGACATGACATTGGGGTTCAGAGAAATGAAGTGAGGTGCCCAAGACCATCCAGTAAATAAAGGACGGAGCTCTTTCACAATCCCTTGGGCCTGGCCCTTGGAAACTTTTGCTGATGAAGTGATGATGGGTGAGAGTCAGGCTTGCAGCAGGAAAAGGGCAAACGGGGCAGGGGAGGGAGTGCCCGGATGTCCTGGCCAGGAGGTGTGTCCGTGGGAGAAGCAGCCTGGCTGAGAGCCCAAGTCCAGCAGGCCGGGGGGAGGGTGGCCTCATGGCTCCAGTCAGCCCAGCTGGGCCTGCAAGGACCCCTGGTTGGGGCAGGGGCTTCTCAGCGTAAAACCCTAACAGGGGCATTGAGAGGATTACCCGAGAGGGGGGTGCGTCCTGTGCTTAGCTCAGGGCGTGGCTCATGTTCGCTCTCAATATTATTTTTTTCTCTCTCAAAGAGAACAAGCAGAATGTCCTCTGGCTCCGTGGTGCCTGCTCCTCAGCCCGACAGGAGCAGCTGTGGAACAGCCACTGTGTGTTTAACATACACGCAGACATTTGATTGAATTCTCAGCACTGGGTGGCTGGTATGATTATCTCCATTTTACAGAGGAGAAAATGGCCCAAGGTCACAGAGTATCTAAGAAGCAGGTCACAGGGCCACACCAGGCTCTGGCCGACCCCAGGCCTGTGTCCTTTCCTGGAGCCTGGCGTTCCTGCTGCACACCCCTGGGCCACAAGGTCCCCCTGGCATTTGGCTCAGCCTTGTGGCTGGCTGTCCTGGGACTGGTTTACATTTAGCCCTGGACTGGCTGGTCAGTTCCTTCATCCAGCTCCCGCTTTGGGTCTTATTTATTTCCTTCTTGGGGGGCTGTCCAACACTTCCATGCTTTGCCTGCCCATAACTGTCCCCGTTTGCCCATGACAGTTCTGGTTTGAGTACTGGCATCCTGAGTTCTGGGAGACCCCTCAGTTCTGAGCAAGTCACCCAATAGGTCACCCTGCCATCCCCACACACATACCCTTACACTGGGCCAGGAGACCCAGCAATGAGTGAAACAGATACCAGGACCCCCACTGAGGGAGCCAATGATCTGGTAGAAGATAGAGACATTCAAGGAATATATCCCTTCCCAAGAGAAGACACAGCAGTGCATAGGGGTGGGGTGGGAAAAGGCTTAGCCCCAGCAAAATGGGGGCAGAGAGGAGCCGCAGGGCCTCAGAGAGGCTGGGGAGCTGGCAACTGGCCTGGTTTCTCCAAGGAAACTACCCCACCAAGCATCTTCACATGGGCATGTCTTTGTGTGTTCGTGTGTGTGTGTCTGTGTGGTAGGTGCATGTGTATGTGCATAACACATGGCAGGAGTGCCAAAAGCCCTTGCTGGATGAGTGAATGAAGTCCACCTGGTCCCTCCAGGATAGCCCCCCACCCCCAAGTCCTGGGCCAGAGGCCCCTCCTCCAAGTACACTTGAGTCCCCTGCAGAGAGCTCCAGAAGGCTTCTGGTCTCCCCATCCAGGCCTCCTCTGTCTCCTGGGGAACTGAGCCCAGGGAGTGTGTGTGTCTTGCCTGAGGACTTGCCTCTGCAGAAGAAAGTTCCAGGCCACCCACAGACACTCCCAGCCCTCAAACCCTGCTCTCCAGCTGTGCCAATGATTCTCTGCTCTCTAAGGGTCTGGAAACTTCTGGACTCTGGAGCAACAACCTTGTTCCCCAAGGCCAGGGCAGACCTCTCTATCCGAGTCCCTTCGGGAAGCTCCTAGCATGTTTGCCCCCACAATCTTTCTTGTGGCGCAGACAGCCTTCCTGAAATGCAGCTGAGATGAAGTCACCGCCCTGGTTAAAGCCTCCCAAAGCCTTCCCTTGCTCTTGGGGTCAAGCCCAGCCTCCTTAGCCTGGCACTGGGGCTTGTGTGAGTCCTGCCTACTCGCCCCCTTCCCCAGGACTCCACCCCCACTGCCCACCTCTAGGCTAATCTTGCTGGCCTTATCTTGGCCTCTGCATATGCACATCCTTTTTCCTGGGCTTCCTCGGAAAAACAGCCCACTAGCTCCTTCTCCAGGGAGCTGCTCCTCTGCCTTCTTCCTCCTGAGTTGGGTGCCCACGAACGCCTTGTTTCGTGTTGGTAGTCAACGAATGTATGGACTTGGGCAAGTTACTTTACCCCTCCTCCATCACCGCTGCAAAGTGGGGATACCAGCACCTGCTCATGGTGGTTCATAGTGGGGCCGGCCAGGAGCCTGGACCAGTGAGTGATGGTTCCCGTCCCTTTGGGGGACCGTGAGGGCGGCTGAGGATGGGGCCTGGGGGCGCTCTGCGAGTGGGGACATTCCCCTCAGCCCAGCGCGGCAGCCAGGGTTGGGCCTGCCCCCTTCCCCTCCTGAAGGCCAGGCGCGGGCCGAGGAGACCCTGCCTGAATGTGCCCTAAACCTAGGGGGTTTAGACTAGAGGGGTGCTCGACAGGCCTGCGTGCTGGGTGTCTGCAGATGAAAGACGACGAAATCCTGAGGCCAATGAGCCTCCGTGCGCATGCGCGCTGGTGACACCTCCTCCCTCTCCCAGGGAAGCGCGGCCAGGGGAGGGGCGTTTCTTGCCGCAGGACGGTTGCCGGTGACCCGGCCGGATTACTGTCATCTGTGGACTGCCTGCGCTGTGCGGGCAGTGGCTCCCTCCTACCACTAGGTGGGGATCTGGAGTCGTTCAAACGAGGACTCCAGGCCTTGGGTTCAGGCCTGGAGCCCCTCGCCCTCCTGCCGCCAGCCAGGGTTTCCCAACCTGCCTGACTGCCGCCTCCCGGGCACTGGGCCCGCGCCCTGTGCCTCCACTCTCATTTCTAGCTAGGTCCTGCTGCCAGGGAATAACATTGAGGGAAATGAATGAGAACACGGACTGTGCAGCCAGAGAGGCCTGGGTTCAAATCCCAGCTGCACCTTTAGTTCTGGGGATTTGGCTCGTTGGGCCTCCACTTTCCTCATCTCTAAAATAGACTCGTCTACTTATTCTGCAAAGGGCAGAAGGAAATGTGGCTTCCCTGATCGCCACCCAGAGTGAGGGGAATGGACAGTGTTCTGTGTCGTCTGATCCCTCACATAGGACAGCTAACCTGGACAGCGCCTGTGTTCCAAGACTTCCTCATGCTCCTGTCTCACTGATAGAAACTTACCTGTTCCAGGGCTCCCTCCCTGGGGACCTTGCTGGGAGAGAGGGGCCCATCTGACTTAATGCACTGCCTTTCCAGGTGCTGTGCTTGCAGCTTCCATCTGAGCCAGAGTGGGGAACCCATCTGGCCTGGGTCCCAGGGGCACCATTGCAGAGGCGCAGTTGTCCCCACCCCACCATGCCCATCACAGAAGGGCCCTGCCTCTTCTTCCTCTATCAGGCTCTGGGTCAAGGCTGAGGGATAATTTCCCTTCTCCCCCATTCACAGGCAGGAAAACTGAGGTTCAGAGAACCCAGGACAGGTTCTATCAGTGGGGAAAAGGGAAGGTTTGGCCCAGGGAAAGGGAACATGGAGGTTGGGGTTGTTCCTTCTAAGTCGCCAGTCTTGGTCTTGGTCACGTTGGTTCAGGTGTCCCCTTCTCCCATGCCTCATTGATCTTTCCCCTGGCATAGGAGGGATTTGTATGACAGTCCCCATCTGTTCAGACACCGGAACCTGCTGCGCCCAGAGGGAGCTGCCCTCCCTGACTGTCACCCCTTTGGGAGCCAGAGGTCTCTTCCCCAGGGTGGAAAGACAGAGGTTAAGAAGGGGTTAACTCTTCTTGCCTTCACATCACGACAACAAGTATGTGTTGAGCAATGGCTGCAGTGTCATGTGCTGCGCATCCTCCCTCTTTCTCTCATATGCTCTGGACTCCTTGCCATTTTTTCTTTCTTTTTAAAAATTGAGGCCGGGCACAGTGGCTCATGCCTGTAATCCCAGCACTTTGGGAGGCCGAGGCAGGCAGATCGCCTGAGGTCAGGAATTCGAGACCAGCCTCACCAATATGATGAAACCCTGTCTCTACTAAAAATACAAAAATTAGCCAGGCATGGTGGTATGTGCATGTAATCCCAGCTACTCGGGAGGCTGAGGCAGGAGAATCGCTTTAACCCAGGAGACGGAGGTTGCAGTGAGCCGAGATTGCACCATTGCGCTCCAGCCTGGGCAACTAGAGTGAAACTCTGTCTCAAAAAAAAAAATTTTTTTTGAGAATATTATTTGCATAAAATGTACTATTAAAGGGTACAATTCATTGGTTTTTTACTATATTTACAAGATTGTGCAACAATCACCACTGTCACTTCCCAGCCCTTGACAACCACCAATCCACTCTCTGTCTCTGTGGATTTGCCCATTCTGGACATTTTATATCAATGGAATCATATACTCTGTGTTTTTTTGTGACTGGCTTCTTCCACTTAGCCTAATGTTTTCAAGGCTTACCCATGTTGTAGCACATATTGATACTTTCATTCTTCATACAGCTGAATCATATTCCATTACCTAATGATACCACGTTTTATTTATTCACCATCAGTTGATGGGCATTTGGGTTGTTTCCACATTTGACTATTATGAATAATGCTGCTATGAACATTGATGTACAAGTCTTTGTGTGAACATATGTTTTCATTTCTCTTGGGTATGTCTAGGAGTGGGATTGCTGGATCAAATAATAACTCTAACATTTTTCCCCACCAGCATCCAAAGCAGTTTAATGCTAACTTTTTGAGGAGCCACCAAACTGTTTATCAAAGTGCCTGTACCATGGTACCCTCCCACCAGCAATTCCTTACCATTCCTTGAATGTGCCAGACACACTCCTCCTTGGTCCCTGACTTCTTTCTTGGAGAGGCCATCGTTGGCCATCTGATGTAAAATAGGAGCCCACTTTCACCCCCTCCACTCCCTTCCTCCCTTCCTCTGTTTGGTTGTTGATACCGGACGTGCTGAGGCTATTTTACTTACTTACTTTGTTTATTGCTTCCCCTCACTAGAATGGAGCTTTGTTCATTGTTCTATCATTGGTCCTAGAATACGCCCGGCACATATAGGTGCTCAATCAATGTTTGTTGAGTAACATGAGTGAAGAAATGTAGGGTGCCATGCTGGGTACACAGGGCATAGCATGGTAAGATCTCATGGAAATGGACCAAGTGCTACTGAGGCCACAGGGAGGTAAACCGAGTGTCACTGAGGCCTCCTGCCTGGACATTTCTTCACCTATTGAGTCAGCCATGGGGGTTCAGGACCACCCATGCTCTCACCCTCATCAGACCAGCAGAGAAGAAGAACTGGGCCTCCTCCCTCAAACTAGGCAAGAGGTGGGGAAACAGGTTAGTTAGCCACATAGTCGTCACGACCGTTCTGTCTACTGACTGGCACACTGTAGACAGTGCAATCACTGAGTGAAAGGATTTGAAGTGTGGCAATTGGAGAGGATATTCAAGTGTGTCAGTGCCCTGCGTCAGCCCTGTCTGTCCCCATCCAGGTCTCAGTCTGCCTTGGAGACCCAGATGTGAGAGCTGCTCAGCAGGGAAGGATGTTGGCCTTTTCCCATGCCAGGAGTGAGGGTCACAGTCCTGGCTGTTCAGCCAACCCAGCGGGTCTTTTATGGCTTCACCTCAGCTGGCCTCTGGACATATTAGTCAGGAATCCTTCAGTCGTACGGACAGAAATCCAGCTCAAGCTGAAGAAAAAGGGCAGTTTATTGGCAAGCACAGGACCTGGGAAGCGCAGGGGAGGGGCAGCTGGCCTTCAGAATGCTCGCTCTCTCTGTCTCTCTCTCTCTCTCTGCTTTCTCTCTCATTTCTTTTCTGTGTGTATTGGCATCACTCTCTCCTACCACAGATGGGCTTCTTCATGTGGCAGGGGGCTTGGCTGCAGGCAGCTGTGGGTTACAGAAATACAGCTTAGTGGCTTAAAAGGAAAGGAAATGGCTCTGCTGTTCTACTTAGAACAATCACAGGGAAACACTCGGATTGGCTCCCTGGGATCATATGCCCACCTCTCTCCTCCACCCAAACAAACAACCCATTCTCCTTTGCCAGTATTGTCAGTTGTGGCTACACCAGAAAACCAGGCTTGCTGGTCTCTCTCTCTCTCTCAAAATGCATGCTGACTGCCAAGTACTTCGCAATCTCTCTCTCTCTCTCTCTCTCTCTCTCTCTTTTTTTTTCTTTGAGACAGGGTCTGTCTCACTCTGTCATCCAGAATGAAGTGCAGTGGCGTGATCACAGCTCATCACAGCCTCAACCTCCTGGACTCAGGTGATCCTCCCACCTCAGCCTCCCAAGTAGCTGGGACTACAGGCACATGCCACTATGCCCAGCTTTTTTTTTTTTTTTTTTTTTTTTTGTAGAGACTGGACTTTCGCCATGTTTCCTAGGCTAGCCTCGAACTCTTCGACTTAAGCAATCTTCCTGCCTGGGCCTCCCAAAGTGCTGGGATTACAGCCATGAACCACTGCGCCTGGCCTCATTTCTCTTAATCCACACAACTGCTCTGGAGAAATATATACTGGTCAGGGCTCTTTTAGCTCCTACTGACAAAAGCCCAACTCAAATTAGCTTAAGCCCAAAAGGGGATGTATTACTCTACATAATTGATAAAAGCAGGAGTAGACTTCAGGCATAGCTGGTTCCAGGGAGTCAAATAAGCCTGGGCTCTTATTGGCTCCAGCTCTTAGCCAGACTTCCCTCTCTATTGGCTCAGCTCTCAGGTACATCCTACCCAAGCAGCAAGAAAAAATGACTGGGCAGCCTAGGCTCAGATGGTCTTTAGAGCCATTATTCCCAGGGGAAAAGGGAGACTGCTTTCTGTGCATAGAGCAAACTATCTCGGGGGACTGGTTGGCTCCCATGAGGGTCCAATATCTACTCAGGGCACAGGACAAAGAAAACCATATTTGGCCAGGTCAGGTCATGTGCCCACTCCTGCAGAAAGAGGATGAAACAGAGCTGTGAGGAGTAATGCCACTGGAGTAGTGACAGGGCAGACTGATTGGATGTGACCAGCTATATGACTTTCCCATTGCACACATGAGGCTTGGAGAGATAAGGTAACTTCCAGTACCATAGAGCTAGAGACAGTCAGGATTCAAACACACGTCTGTCATCTCTTCCCAGAAAACCACCCTGCCTCCTTTTAAAGTGCTGAGTTAAAACATCCCTTGAAGAAGTAGATTCCTGTTGACAGCTGTATCATTCCTAGTACCCCTTGCAGCAACTGCCATAGAGAGGATTGCTTGGGAGGTGGGGTTGGCTGCACTCGCAGACAAGATCCTTTACTAGCTCTCCATGGTTGAAAGGGTCTCTGGTCATTGACTCCAGGTGTCATACTAAATCATCAATCCAAACAAGGTTTGATTTTTGGCAAGGGTGCCAAGATCATTCAGTGTGGGAAGGATAGTCTTTTCAACAAATGGTGTTGGAAAAACTGGATGTCCATATGCAAAAGAATGAAGTTGAACCCTTACCTTACATAATATACAAAATTAACCCCCAAATGCATCAAAGACCTAAACTTAAGAGCGAAAGCTATAAAACTCTTAGAAGAAATCACAGGGGGAAATCTTCATGACCTTGAATTTGGCAATGGTTTAAAAAATATGACTCTAAAAGCATAGATGACAAAAGAAAAAACAGATAAATTGAACTTCACAAAATTAAATTACTTTTGTGCACCCAAAGACACTATCAAGAAAGTAGAAACGCAACTCACAGAACGGAAAAAAGGATTTGTAAATAATATATCTGATAAGAATTTAATATCAAAATATATAATTCTACAACTTAACAACAAAAAGAAAAATAACTCAATTACAAAATGGGCAAAGGACCTTGAATAGACACTTTTTCCGAAGAGGATATACAAGTGACCAGTAAGAACATGAAAAGATGCTCAACATCATTAGTCATTAAGGAACTGCAAATCAAAACCACGAGACATCACTCCACACTTACCAGGATGGCTAGAATTTAAAAAGAGAGAGAGAGCCAGGAATGGCAGCACACAACTGTCATCCAATCTACCTGGGAGGCTGAGGAGGTAAAATCACTTAAGCCCAGGATTTATAATCTAGCCTGGGCAAAATAGTGAGACCACCATCTGTACTAGAAGGAAGAAAGAAAGAGAAAGAGAGCGAGAGAGGGAGGGAAGGAAGAAGGATGGAGGGAAGAGGGAAAGGGAGGGAAGAGAAGGGAAGGAGGAAAGAAAGAAAGTCCAAACAAATTGGCAAGGATGTGAAGGAAAAAAAATTTTTTTTGAGACAAGGTCTCACTCTGTTGCCCAGGCAGGAGGGCAGTGGCGCAATTATACCTCACTACAGCCATAATCTCCTGGACTCAAGTGACTCTCTGCTTCAGCCTCCCAGGTAGCTGGCTTTATAGGTGTGCACTACCACTCCTGGCTAATTTTTGATTTCTTGTAGACGAGGTCTCACTATGTTGCCCAGGCTGATCTGAAACTCCTGAACTCAAGTGATCCTCTTGCCTCAGCCTTGCAACATGCTGGGGTTACAGGTATGATCCACCACACCAGCCCTGGATGTGGAACAACTGGAACTCATACACATTCTGTTAAAAATGTAAAATGGTGAAGTTTCTGTGGAAAAAGTACGGTGGTTCTCCAAAAAGCTAAACATAGAGTTACCACATGGTCCAGCAATTGCACTCTTAGGTATACACCCAAAGGCACTGAAAACAGACACTCAAGCAGATACTTGTACACCAGTGTATATTGCAGCATTATCCACAGTAGCTGAAAGCTGAATACAATCTCAATGTCCATTAACAGATGAATGGATAAACAAAATGTGGTAAATACATTCAGTGGAATATTATTCAGCCACACAAATGACTGAAGTTCTGATACATGCTATTTGCTCTATATTGTATATACATGCTATAAAATATAGATAAAACTTGAAATCATAATGCTAAAGTGAAATAAGCTAGACACAAAGGCACAAATATTGTATGATTGTGCTTTGCTGAAATATCTACCATAGGAAAAGCCACAGAAACAGAAAGGAGAGTAGAGGTTACCAGGGGCTGGGAGGAGAAGGTAATGAGGGGTTATTGCTTAATGAGTACAGAGTTTCCATTTGGAATGATAAGAAGTTTCAGAAATAGATTGTGGTGATAGTTGCATAACAATATGAACGTACTTAATGCCACTAAACTGTACACCTAAAATGGTTTAAATGGGAAATTTTAGGTTGTATATGTATATTTTGTTCCAACTTTAAAAATATGGGGGCTGGGCGTGGCATCTCACAACTGTAATCCCAGCACTTTGGGAGGCTGAGGTGGACAGAGGACCTGAGGTCAGGCGTTTGAGACCAGCCTGGCCAATATGGCAAAACCTCATCTCTACTATAAATACAAAACTAGCCGGGCGTAGTGGCGGGTGCCTGTAACCTCAGCTACTCCGGAGGCTGAGGCAGGAGAACTGCTTGAACCCAGGAGGTGGAGGTTGCAGTGAGCAGCTGCACTGTACTCCAGCCTGGGTGACAGAGTGAAATAAATAAAATATAAAAAATAAAAAGAAATCATAAAATTAAAATTAAAATAGGACATGAATGTAACAAATATACCCCACTGGTTGGGGATGTTGAAAATGGGGGAGGCTGTGCATGTGTGGGGGACAGAGGGAATATGGGAAACCTCTTACGAATGAACAAATTTGTATGAATAGACAAACACCTTTCTCTCAGTTTGGCAGTCAAGCGAAAACTGCTCTAAAAAATTTAATAAGGATATGCATCTTGCACATAGAGAGGTCTACTTGACAATTTGTTTTCCAACAAATATGTATTGAGCAAGCATTCAGTGCAGGCATCTGATTGGCACTGGGAGGTCCATGACACAGTTGTGCCCTCAGGGGGCCTGGGGCTGCAGTGGAGCTTGCCAAGTTCTCAAAGAGAGAGGGGAGCTGGATGAGAAGGACATGTTGAGAGCAAAGAACATGAATTTGCCTCCTCAGTGTTTCCAAACTGCCCAGGGCATTGATTAAAAGCATTAAAGTCATCCAAGTTCCATCCTGACCTATGAGTCTGAACGTGCTCGGCTGGATCTCCATTCCAGGCCTAGGTGGGAATCCACAGCCAGAGGACTTGAACTAGGAGGGATTGAGAAGGGCCACGCAGCTTCCTCCCTGCCCATGGGCAGTGAGGATTCACCAACTCCGTTCTCTCCACTCCTAGAGCCTCATGCCCTGGCTGCCAGAAGTTGCCCTGTCTAAAGCTCTCCTTCAGGAGAAGCTCAGACTTTGTGTCCATCTTGGGACAAACAGAAAACAGCTCTCCCACCCTTTCCATCCCACCATCTTTCAGAAACGTAAAGGCTTATTAAAAGCTTCTGCAATTTGGGCAAAGTACCGATCCTTTGCATAGATGGTATTTCTGCTCCTCTGGCCTAAAAACTCAACGCTAACCCAGTACCCCTGGCGAACACATCCACCATGTTGAGAATGGTAGGTGTGGGGGTGCGTGGGAGAGGTTCTGCCCTCTGCTCACTCAGGCCTCAGGAGCCGAGGTCACCATGCACCTGCTACTCTTTGGGCATCCATTTTGTTTTCATGGGCCAAGCCCTGGAATGGGGAAGGCGTATGTGGACAGTGGGCAGAAACATTGAGAGAAGGTCTGTGTCTCAGCCAGAGTTCACCTGGCACCTCGAGGTCAGCCACTAGACCCCTTCTTAAGGCTGGCTGGGCACTGACTTAGGCATCCCCAGCATGCCAGGCCTTTGGGCAGAGGGCAAGAGTTCAGGCCTCAGCTGTTCTTCCCAACCTAGAGGAGGGTAGCTGTCTTCTATTTGAGCATATGCTTTGGGATCGTATTTTAAAATCCTAAATCAGGACAGCAGACCTGATAAATAATTTGTGAATTGATCGTTGTGTAAAGTCCTTTAAAAGTATCCAAGTCAAATCGGTTACATATTGAATACATTTCTTGAAAAGAATGCAGCTAAAGTGACTCTGTCCTGGAAATGTGAGGCCAGGGGTTCTTAAACAGGGGCAGTTTTGGACCCCATGGAACATCTGGCAATGTTTGGGGACATATTTGGTTTTCACAACCTGTCACCAGCATCTAGTGGGTAGAGGCCCGGGATGCTGCTAACTATCCTACAATGCACAGGGCAGCCCCCACAATTTGGAATTCTCAGGCCCCAAATGTCAGTAGTGTTGAGTTTGGGAAACCTTGCTCTCGGCTCTCTGGGGCTGTGCCTGTGCACCCCAGGGTGTCAGCCTGGCCTTGGTTTTTTCCTCGTACTTCATATCTACTTTGGTCCTGTCTGTGACACTATTGTCAGAGGGGAGAGGCTTGGAACCCCTCAGCTCTCTGCTGCTTCCTTTTTTGTTGGCAGATGCAGGGAGATGACTACCTTTGAAGAGGTGACCCACATACCAACGCAAGCCTGGCAAGGGGCAGGGGGTGTCTTGAGTAAGCATCTCCCACTGGGAGAGCAGGGACCAGATGCAGAAAGAGGGTGGGAAGGAGCACTGGATTTAGAGGGAGAGGCACAGGCTCCAACTCTGTCCGACTCCGCCTCTAACCTGGCCATTTAGCCTCTGTGCCTCAGAGGCATTGTCCATGGGGCACAGGTTCTAAACAGAGTTGTTGTGAGGGTTAGGGAGAGGAAGGATGGGACAGGGTTGTGGAAAGCACTAAGGCTGGACAGCAGCAACTTGTGGAGTCCCCGCTGTGTATGCTGACTTAGGAGGGCCCTAGCTGGGCTGGCAGGTTGGGAGAGGGCAGGGCTGGGCCGAGAGAATGGAGTGTGGAACGCTGGGAGTGCGTGCTCTCTAGTTACAGTGACGTGCAGACAACTGGTGTGCCTGGAGCACAGAAAAGGACTGGCTGGCAAGATAGTGCCGGGCAGCACGTGGAGCCTCCCATTTGGGGGTGCTGCTTTCCTTTGTAGCTCTCAGACAGAGGGAGCAGGAGGCCTACATGCATCTGGATGTGCACCCAGGCCTCGTGCCTGGAGGTTAGCACAGGGAAGGATGTGCTGGAGCAGGTGGGCTCCGTGTATTTGGCCAAAATCAGGTTGAGGTTGGGCACCATGGCTCATGCCTGTAATCTCAACACTTTGGGAGGCTGAGGTGGGAAGATCACTTGAGCCCAGGAGTTTGAGTCCAGCCTGGGCAATATAGCAAGACCCCATTTCTAAAAAAATTTTTTTTAATTAGCTAGGTGTGGTGGCATGCATCTGTAGTCTCAGCCTGGAATGGCTGAGATAGAAGGATCACTTGAGCCTAGGAGGTCGAGGTTGGAGTGAGCCAAGGCCACGCCACTGCACTCTAGCCTGGGCAACAGAGCGAGACGCCTTTAAAAAACAACAACAACAACAAAAAAAGATAAATTAGATTTGAAAGTCCTAAAAGCATCCGTGTGTGTGTGTGCGTGTGTGTGTGTGTAATTTTTAATTTTAAAATTTTTTTTGTTTTTGTTGTTTTGCTTTTTGTTGTAATTTTTTTTGAGACAGAGTCTTGCTGTCACCCAGACTGGAGTGCAGTGGCACGATCTTGGCTCAATGCCACCTCCAGCTCCTGGGTTCAGCTTCCTGAGTAGCTGGGACTACCGGTGTGTAATTTTTTTAGAGGAGGTATTGGAGTACAGAGGTCACACTTGCTGCCCAGAATTTAGAAACAGACATTCACTGACTAGGAGTGTGACCCTTGGGCTGTTATTCAGCTTTTCTCTACTTCAGTTTTCTCATTTACAGAAGGTGAATCATAGTGATGGGGCCAAAGGAATGCAGGAGCCCACTGAAAGAGCTCCCAGTGGCCAAAGCTAGAACAGTTTGAGCAACAGAATACATAACGTACTACTGAATTATAACCCAACATATAACACAAAGATCCAGGAGTTATACTGAGACAAATAAATGATTGAGTAAAATAAGTTAATCAATGGGAGAGAATAGACAAATCTGTAAAGAAGAACTCCAAATATTGATGTAGATACTCCATGCTTAAGAAGGTGGAGTGTAACTCCCCACTCCTGAAGCGTGGGCTGTGCCAGTGATTTCCTTCCAGCTACTACAGTATGGAAAGGGACAAAAGGAAGCCCTTCACAGTAGAAAGCTGGCAAACACTACCTCACTCTGGTGACCAAGGCTAGCATCATTAGTGAGAAGTCATAACATGTCTTCAATATGATTGATGAGAATGACACCCCACTTCTCTGGCATTCCTCCTCCAAACCCATAACTTCAGCCTAATCATAAGAAAAATACCACACAAACCCCAATCAAGGAACATTCCACCAAATGCCTGACAGCACTTCCTAAAACTGTTCAGGACATCAAACACAAGGAATGTCTGAGAAACTGGCACAGCCAAGAGTAGCCTATGGAGACATGATAACGAAATGCAATGTGGTCTCCTGGATGGAATCCTAGAACAGAAAAAGGGCATTCAGTAAAAAAAGCCAAGCAAGTCTGAAAGAAGTGTGGATGTTAGTTGTGACAAATTGGTATGGTTTGGCTGTGTCCCCACCCAAATCTCATCTTGAATTCCCACGTGTTGTGGGAGGGATCAGGTGGAGGTAATTGAATCATGGGGGCAGTTTCTCCATACTGTTCTCGTGATAATGAGCAAATCTCACGAGATCTGATGGTTTTATAAGCATCTGGCATTTCCCCTGCTTACACTCATTCTCTCTCCTGCCGCCCTGTGAAGAGGTGCCTTCCACCATGATTGTAAGTCTCCTGAGGCCTTCCCAGCTATGCAGAACTGTGAGTCAATTAAACCTCTTTTCTTTATAAATTACCCAGTCTCAGATATTTCTTCATAACAGTGTGAGAATGAACTAATACACAAACATACCATATTAATGTAAGACGTTAACAATAGAAGAAACTGGGTGTGAGGCAGAATATGGGAAGTCTATGTGCTGTTTTTGCAACTTTTCTATAAATCTATTCTAAAAATGAGTTTATTTTTAAAAGTAAGTAATAGTGTCTACATTATGTTGCTGCATTCAATAAGTGATTTATATCAAGCATTTGATGCACTGGTATATGGTGTTTAATGTTAGCTATTATTTATTACTATTGTTCTTATTTCTATTTTTCTTATTGAGTATATGAGTATACATTTTTCTTATTAAAACAGCAATGTATACTCATTACAGAAAAATTTACAAATGAGCCAAAGAAGAACACCCACAACCCTACACTCCCAGAGAGAACCACTGGTCACACCTTGCTGTGGATCCCTCCCGAGGTGTCATTAATTTTTATAAAGCTTGGATCACTCCATACATACAGTTCAGTAAATGGCCATAATTTATTTAAGTAACCCATAAATTATTTGATATTTAGGTTGTTCTAACTCTTTGCTCTTACAAATAGGCAAGAGCACAAGTAATTGACTAAGCATTAATTAGGAAGATAAAAGAAAACCCTGAAAAATTATAAAAACTGGACACTAATGCTGAAATAGGCACAGAGGATGCTCAGTAGTTAATCAAAATGACCTCATCCGAAAATCCAATGGCTGACTTTTCTTTTCTAGATCTGTTTTATTTCATAATTTAAAAATATTTTTTTAAAGTAAAGAGGGAAAGATTACCTGACAAAATTTGTTTTTAGAGCTTAAAAACTTCATGTATTTATGATGATGAGAATTTTTTTAAAAAGCTAAATTTGCTCAATGGATTAGTATAGGCATTTTATCCCTACCTGTGCATTCTTTTTAAAAAGTATTTATTTATTTGTCTATTTCGAGAGCATCATTTTATCCTTTTTATTGTATATTTTAAGGTGTACCACTTGATTCGATATACATTGTGAAATAATCACTGCCATAAAGACAACTGACATATCCGTCACCTCACATAGTTACCTTTTTCATGTGCATGGTGAGAAAACTTGGGATCTACCTTCTTAGAAAATTTCAAGCATATGGTAGAGTATTGTTACCTATAGTCATGAGGCTTTATATTAGATCTCCAGAACTCGTTCATCTTGCATAACTGAAACTTTGCACCCTTTGACCAACATCGTGTAATCTTCCCCTTCCCCCAGGCCCTGGTAACTATCATTCTCTTCTTTGTTTCTAAGAGTTTGACTATTTTAGGTTCCACATACAAGTGAGATCTTACAGATTTGTCTTTCTGTGTCTGGCCTATTTCACTTAGCATAATGTCCTTCAGGTCTATCCATGTTGTTGCAAATGACAAGATTTTTTTTCTTTTTTAAGGTGGGATAATATTTCATTGTATATGTATGCACCACATTTTCTTTGTTCATTCATTTTTTTTCATTTTTTTATTTTTTCTTTTTTTTAAGACTGAGTCTCATTCTATCATCACCCAGGCTGGAGTGCAGTGGTACAATCTCGGCTCACTGCAACCTCTGCCTCCCGAGTTCAAGTGATTCTCCTGCCTCAGCCTCCCGAGTAGCTAGGATTATAGGCGTCCACCACCATGCCCAGCTAATTTTTTATTTTTAGCAGAGATGGGATTTCACCATGTTGGCCAGGCTGGTCTCGAACTCCTGACTTTAAGGGATCCACTGGACTCAGCCTCCGAAAGTGCTGGGATTACAGGAGTGAGCCACTGTGCCCGGCCTTATTCTTTCATTGCTGATGGACATTTAGGTTATTTTCATATCATTGCTATTTTGAATAATGCTGCACTGAAAATAGGAGTGCAGGTAACTTTTCCAGACCTTGATTTCAATTCCTCTGGACAAGTACCTAGAGGTGGGATTGCTGGATTATATGGTACTTCTATTTTAGTTTTTTGAGAAACTTTCATACTATTTTCCATAATGGCCATACCAACTTATATCCCCACCAACAGTATACATAAGGGTTCCCTTTTCTCCACACCCTCACCAACACTTATCTTTTTTTTTTTAATACAAGTTGAGTGTCCCTTATCTGAAGTGCTTAGGACCAGAAGCATTTTGGATTTTTTTAATTTTTTTTGAGATGGAGTCTCACTCTGTTGCCCAGGCTGGAGTGCAATGGTGCGATCTCGGCTCACTGCAAACTCCACCTCCCAGGTTCAAGCAATTATCTGCCTCAGCCTCCCGAGTAGCTGGGGTTACAGGCACCCATCACCATGCCTAGCTAATTTTTGTATTTTTAGTAGAGACGGGTTTCACCATGTTGGCCAGGCTGGTCTTGAACTCCTGACCTCGTGATCCACCTGCCTCGGCCTCCCAAAGTGCTGGGATTACAGGTGTGAGCCACCATGCCCAGCCGTGCATTTTGGATTTTTTTTAAAAGCTTGGAATATTTGCATATACATAATGAGGTATCTTGGGAATGGAAACCAAGTCTAAACACACAATTCATTTATGTTTTATATATACCTTATACATATAGCCTGAAGGTAATTTTATACAATGTTTTAAATAATTTTGTGCATGAAACAAAGTTTGTGCACACTGAACCATCAGAAAGCGAAGGTGCCACGATCTCTGCCACCAATGTGGACAATCTGTGGTTGTTTGGCCTCACCATCATGCCTGAATCTGAATGTATATGCTACTAATTAAACAATCGTGTTCTTACATTTATTCACACATAAGTACTTAACAGTAAGAAATATGACACACCTTTTTTTTTTTTTTTTGAGACAGAATCTCACTACTGTGTCGTCCAGGTTGAAAGGCAGTGGTGTGAACATGGCTCCATGCAGCCTTGACCTCTTGGGCTCAAGCAATCCTCCCGCCTCAGCTTCCCAAGTAGCTGAGATTACAGGCACACAACACCATGCCCTGCTAATTTTTTAATTTATTTCTTATTTTTGTGGAGACAGAGTCTCAGCATGTTGCCCAGGCCTGTCTTGAACTCCTGGCTCAAGCAATCCTCCTGCTTCGGCCTCCCAAAGTGCTGGGATTAGAGGCATGAGCCACCACACCAGCCAACAACAGATTTTGTCTTAGAAGTGTCTTTTTGATTTTATAAACGAACATGATTTCTTGTTCTGTTATGAATGTATGCTGCTTTAGTCCTTCAATAAGCCCATCATACATTTTCACCATGCCATCTACAGACATTTTTTCTGCAAAAAATGTTAACAATGTCATCTTCATTGCCACTATTATCATGATCACTTTGATTTGGAGCCACTTGGCTATTTCATCATCAGCCAATGAGTAAATAACTGGAGCCTTATTATCAATGTCAAGAAACCTTTTGCTGTCTACTTCTAACTTACTGGCAGACTCTGAAGGTATATTTTTTGCATATGAAAGAAGGTCAGATATCATTTTGTTCTCACTTGACACCAATTCTTTCTCACTTGATACACAATTATCCAAAGTCACCACCTTGTTCATCATCACTGAACATAGTCAAAGGTCAGAGGTTGCACCAGGCATGCACAACTATGTCTTTAGTCACTGTGTTGCAAGCACTGGCAACAGTATACGCGGCATCCTTCATATCACCTCCTTTTGAAAACCGTCTGCACTCATGCCTCTGTTCACTGCTGCTAGCATTCTGTTCAATAAAGTGTTTTTACATCTACTCTTCATTGACCTAAGGATACCCTAGTCACATTGAATTAATGTAGTCACATCTGAGGGAAAGTACACGGCATAAACATTATTTTTTTGTGAGAATTTCAGCTGGAGAATGAGCAGAACAGTAATCAAGGAATAACAAAGTCTTACATCATCGTGCATTCCAGCTTCCCTGCAGTGAGTACTAGCCACTGGTACAAAATGTTTGTGAAACCAATCATAAAAGATGTCCGTGATGATCCATGCCCTTTTGTTAGCATAATAGCAGACTGGTAAGAGATCTCCTCCTTGATAACAGTGAGGATGCAAGCTTTTGCCAATCACAGCAAGTTTATACTTACAGATGCTGGCTACATTAACACATCCCAGCAGGGTTACTCTATCCTTGGCATCTTTTTTTTTTTTTTTTTTTTTTTTTAAAGACAGAGTCTCGCTCTGTTTCCCAGTCTGGAGTGCAATGGCGCAATTCTGGCTCACTGCCAACCTGTGCCACCCAGCTTCCAGCGATTCTCGTGCCTCAGCCTCCCCAGTAGCTGGGACTACAGGTGTGCGCCACCACGTCCTGCTTTTTTTTTTTTTTTTTTTTTGTATTTTTAGTAGAGATGCAGTTTCACCATGTTGGCCAGGCTGTTCTCAAACTCCTGACCTCAGGTGATCTGCCTGCCTTGGCCTCCCAAAGCGCTGGGATTACAGGCATGAGCCACTGTGCCCGGCCTATCATTGGCATCCTTAATTCCTGTCTCATCAAGTGTAGTCAGCGTGTTTGTGGGGCAATAATGCCAAAACAGTGATATTTCATCAGCATTATAGACTAGTTCTGGTGTCAGATTTTTGTTAGTGATGACTCGGGCAAACTTGTCAATGAATTTCTCTGCTACTTCATGATCAGCAGATGCTTTATCACCACAAATCTTTAAAAATTTAATGCTGTCTTTTCTTAAATTTCTGAAACCAGCCTGTTGAACATTCACAGTTCCCTTCAATTTTCTGTTCACTGTGATAGATCTTTGCTTGTTTCATGATCAGTAGCCAGTATTTACTGCAACACTTTTGAACCCATTCTTTCAATACATGATCGCGATCTTCATTATTAACTTTATGCACTGTTTTTCTTTTTGTTGTTGTTATTGTTTTTTTGTTTTGAGACAGTGTCTATGTCACCCAGGCTGGAATGCAGTAGCTTAATCTCAGCTCACTGAAACCTCCACCTCTCCAGCCCAGGCGATCCTACCACTTCAGCCTCCTGAATAGCTGGGACTACAGACACGCATTACCACACCTAGCTAATTTTTTGTTTTTTTGTTTCTTTGTTTTTTCAGACAGAGTCTAGCTCTGTCGCCCGGGCTGGAGTGCAGTGGTGTGATCTTGGCTCACTGCAACCTTCACCTCCCAGGTTCAAGTGATTTGCGTGCCTCAGCCTCCCGAGTAGCTAGGACTATAGGCACATGCCACCACACCCAGCTTATTTTTGTGTTTTTAGTAGAGATGGGGTTTCACCATGTTGGCCAGGCTGGTCTCGAACTCCTGACCTTGGGTGATCCACCCACCTTGGCCTCCCAAAGTGCTGGGATTACAGGAATGAGCCACCATGCCTGACTGATTTTTAAATTTTTTTTGTAGAGATGGGGTTTTGCCATGTGGTCCAGGCTGGTCTTGAACTCCTGAGCTCTAGTAATCTGCTTGCCCCAGCCTCCCAAAGTGCTGGGATTATAGGCATGAGCCACTGCACCCAGCCTGTTTTTCTATTTTGTTTTTTTTATTAACTTCTGTTTATTGCTTTCAGCATAGAACTTCAACAGTTTATCCTTCTGTTTCTTCAGGTCATATATGGTGGTCATTCCAACACCATACTCTTCTGTAAGACATTTCATACTTACACTGCTGTCCAGCTTCTCCAATAGCTTGATTTTCTGTGCTATAGATAAACATAACTATGTCCTCTTTTTCTCACCACTGTTGCCCACAGGAGTATCTGAAGGCCTTTTTGACATTTTCAATAATATCTTTACGCCACAGAGCAGAGAATAAGCCAAAAGAAATATCACAGTAAGTAATGCACATAGGTATTGGCCCCATGTGGGGCACTGTGGAGAACCTGAAATTGGTGCATCTGGCCTGCACACCATTTTAAAAATGAGTTTTTAAATGGGTTATGCCATTTTATAACCCTTGGTGGATGTGCTTACATGTGGAAATCTGGACATGTGCAGAAGACATGTCACAGCCGAAGGGGGCTGAGGGTGGATTCCCCCTTGGGGATGCTGAATAAATTGTGTGTTGTGTGCCTGCATTTTCATTATGGCCAATCATATGAGGTTAGATGTAGAATGTTCCACTTGTGGTGACATGTTGACGCTCAAAAACTTTCAGGTTTTGAAGCATTTCAGGTTTTGGATTTTTAGAGTAGGGATGCTCAACCTGTAATGACCATCCTGACAGGTGTGAGATGATATCTCATTGTGGCTTTGTCTTGCATTTCTCTGATGATTAGTGAGCACCTTTTTATATACTTGTTGGCCATTTGTATCTCTTCTTTGGAAAAATGTCTATTCAGGTCCTTGGTCCATTTCTAATCAGGTTATTTGTGTTTTTATCGTTGTTGTTTTTGTTTTGCTATTGAGTTGTGTGAGTTCCTTATATATTTTGAATATTAACCCTTTATCAGATATGCGGTTTGCAAATATATTCTTCCATTCCACAGGTTGCCTTTTCAGTTTGTTGGTTGTTTCCTTTACTATACAGAAGCTTTTTAGGTTGATGGAGTCCCACTTGTTTGTTTTTGCTTTTGTTGCCTGTGCTTTCGGTGTCACATCCAAAAGTTTTTGCTATGCTCAATGTCAAGGAGCTTTTCTCTTATATTTACTTCAAAGAGTTTTACAGTTTCAGGTCTTATGTTTAAGTCTTTAATGCATTTTGAGTTAATTTTTGTATATGGTTTAACAGTGGGATCCAGTTTCATTCTTTTGCAGGTGGATATCCAGTTTTCCCTGCAACATTTATTGAAGAGTCTATCCTTTTCCCCCATTGTGTATTCTTGGTGTCCTTGTGAAAGATTAGTTGACTATAAATGCATGGGTGTATTTTTGGGCTCCCTATTGTGTTTTATTTGTCATTGTCTGTGTGCCAGTACCATATTTCTTTGATTACGATAGCTTTGTAATATAGTCTGAAATCAAGGAGTGTGATTCCTCCAGCTTTGTTCTTCTTTCTCAAAATTGCTTTGGCAATTTGGGGTCTTTGGTGGTTCCATATGAACTTTAGGATTGTTTTTTCTATTTCTGTGAAAAATGCCATTGGAATTTTATAGGAACTTCATTGAATCAGCAGATTGTTTTGGAGTATGGACAATGTAACAATATTAATTCTTCTAATCCATGTATATGGTATATCTTTTTATTTATTTGTATCTTCTTCAATTTTTTTCA
This sequence comes from Pongo pygmaeus, assembly GCF_028885625.2. Taxonomy (NCBI): domain Eukaryota; kingdom Metazoa; phylum Chordata; class Mammalia; order Primates; family Hominidae; genus Pongo; species Pongo pygmaeus. The sequence continues at coordinate 57,886,843 of NC_072392.2, forward strand.
TCAATGTTTTATAGTTTTCAGGGTACAGATCTTTCACCTCCTTGGTTAATTTATTCCTAACTATTTTATTTTTTTGATGCTATTGTAAATGAGACCATTTTATTAATTTCTTCTCTGGGTAGTTTGTTGTTGGTGCATAGAAATGCAACTATATTTTATATGTTGATTTTTTATCCTGCAACTTTAATGAAGAAGTGTATTAGTTCTAAAAGTATTTAGGGTTTTCTCTATATAAGATCATGTAATCTGCAAACATGCAATTTAACATCTTTCTTTTTGAATTTCTTTTTTCTATTCTTCTTGCCTAATTACTTTGGCAAACACTTCCAGTACTATTTTGAATAGAAGTGGTGAGGGTGGGCACACTTGTTTTGTTCCTGTTCTTTTTTTTTTTTTAAATTATACTTTAAGTTTTAGGGTACATGTGCACAACGTGCTGTTCCTGTTCTTAAAAGGAACAGTTTTCAGATTTTCTTTGTTGAATATGATGTTAGATGTGGGCTGTCATATATGACTTTTATTATGTTGAGGTACATTCCTCCATAACTCATTTGTTGAGAGTTTTTAATCATGAAAGGATATTGAATTTTGTCAGATGTTTTTTCTGCATATATTAAAATGATCATATATTTTTTATCCTTTGTTTGTTAATGTGGTGTACTTCACTTATTTTTTTGTATATGTCAAACTGTCCTTGCATCCCAGGGATAAATTCCACTTGATCATAGTGTATGATCCTTTTAATGTGCTATTGAATTCAGCTTGCTAGTATTTCATTGAATGCTGTTTGTTTATTGATTTTCTGTCTGGTTATCTATCCAAGGTTGAATGTAGCATATTGGAATCTTCTATTACTATAATATTGCTGTCTGTTTCTCCTTTCAGTTCTGTTGTTATTTGCTTTATATATTTAGGTGTTCCAATGTTGGGTGTATGTACACTCACAATTGTAATACCTTCTTAGTGAACTGACCCTTTTATCATTCATTATATGATGACCTTCTTTGACTGTTGTGACAGGTTTTGACTTAAAGTCTATTGTGCCTAATATAAGTATAGCTACCTCTGCTCTCTTTTGGCTTCCATTTGAGTGGAATATCCTTTTCCACCCCTTTACTTTCAGCCTGTGTGTGTCTTAAAGCTAAAGTGAGTCTCCTGTAGGCAGCATATAGCAGGATCTTGTTTTTTAGTCATTCAGCTATTCTGTCTTTTGATTGGTGAAATTAAGTCATTTATATGTAAGGTAATTATTGATAGGTAAGGACTTACTATTGCCATCTAGTTGTTTTCTGTTTTGCAGTTCCTTTGCTCTTTTCTCTATTGTTGTCTTCCTTTGTGATTTAATAATTTTTTATAGTATTTTGTTTTGATTCCTTTCTCTTTGTATTTTGTGTATCTACTACAGAATTTTTTCTTTGTGATTACCATGGGATTACAGAAAACATTCTAGTGTTATAATAGACTATTTTAACCTGATAAAAACTTAACTTTGATCACATACAAAAACTTTAACTTCTTTTCCCCTACATTTAATATTATTAATATTACTGTTTACATTTTTGTAATGTGCATTCATTAGTAAATTATTGCAGCTATAGTCATTTTTAATACTTTCGTCTTTAAACTTTTACACTGGTGGTAAAAGCAATTTACATACTACCATTACAGAATTAGACTATTCTGAATCTGACTATACATTTACCTTTGCTAGCAAGTTTTATACTTTCATGTTTCTTATATTTAGTGTCCTTTCATTCCTCCTTCTTCTTCTCCTTCTTCCTTCCTCCCTCTCCCTCTCCTTCTTCCTTCTTCCTTCTCCCTTCTTCATCTTCTTTCCAGTGCTCACTGATGTCCTTTCATTTCAACCTGAAGAACTTTCTTTAGTACTTCTTGTAAGTAGTAATGAACTCCCTCAGCTGGAAAAGTCTTTATCTCGCCTTCCTTTCTTAAGAATAGATTTGCTGGGTAGAATATTCTTGGTTAGCAGTTGTTTTTGTTGTTTCAGCACTTTGAATGTGCTGGAACTTCGACTCATAATGCAAATGTTGTTTTGTTTCATGTCCCGTAAGTTACACAGGCCTTTTTCATCCTTTCTTCTTATTGTTCCTCTGATTGGATAATTTCAAATGATCTGTCTTGGAGTCCACTGCTTCTTTCTTCTGCTTGAGTCTCCTGTTGAAACTCTCTATTGAATTTTTCAGTTCATTCTTCATATTCTACAGCTCCAGAACTTCTGTTTGGTTCTTTTTTATGATTTCTATCTTTTGGTTGAATTTCTCATTTTGTTCTTGTATTGTTCTCCTGATTTTGTTTAGTTGTCTGTGTTCTCCTGTACCTCAGTGAGCTTCTTTAAGTCACTTATTTTGAATTATTTATCAGGCAATTCATAGGTCTCAATTTCTTTGGGATCAGCCACAGGAGCTTTATTTTGTTCCTTTGGTGGTGTCATGTTTTCTTAATTCTTCATGTTCCTTGAAGTGTTGCATTTCTGTCTTTGAAAAAACAGTCTCCTCTTCCAGTCTCTACTAACTGGCTTTGGAAGAGAAAGACATTCACCAGACAATCAAGAGTTTGACGTCTTTCAGGCCTTTTCTATGGATTCACCTATTCCACTCTCTTGTTCCCCCTTGTGGGGGTAAATCTTAGGATTGTGTGCCTACTCTCAATCCTGTAAAGTCAGGCCAGGTGTTGAGGGCCTCCTCTTAATTTTCTCCAGGATAGTGCCTTGAAGTGTTCAAGGTTGTGCACCTTCTCTCAACCCTGCAAAGTTGAGATAGCTGCTGATATCTATGTGCTGTCTGGGGGGATTTGCGTGTGTCCTCTGTGGTGGCTTGCACTCACTATCTGTGGAGGCTCGGGTGCTCTGTCTCAGGAATGCATAAATGCCATCTGAGGACTTTTTTGCATGTGCCATTTCAGGGGCACATGCAGAGTGGTGTGAGTCATCCAATTGAAGGTGTTGAAGATGAGGCATCCCACAGGGTTTTCATGGTTTTCAGACTCCTGGTGGAGTCTCAAGCCAATTAATAGGGTCTACAGCTGGTTTTTGAGACTGTGTGGTTGCTCCTAGCTCCCCCAAGACTATTAGCTGTGTGATCTTCTCAGTGATCTGGGTGGGGAGAGGCAGAAGTGAGCCTCTTGGGTAACAACCTGTGAAGTTGGGGAAGCTGGACACTCACTTCACTCTCACTATCCCCCATGGAAGAAACTGTGGACTTGGGGACTGAGCTATGCTGCCTTGGGAGTAGGGTGATGTGGGTTAAGTGAAACTGTTCTTCCTCTTTTTCTTTTTTTTAGGTGGAGTCTCGCTCTTGTTACCCAGGCTGGAGTGCAGTGGTGCAATCTCAGCTCACTGCAACCTCCGCCTCCTAGGTTCAGGTGATTCTCCTGCCTCAGCCTCCAGAGTAGCTGGGACTACAGCCGCCTGCCACCATGACAAGCTGATTTTTTTTTTTTTTTTTTTTTTTTTTGCAGAGTCTCACTCTGTCACCTAGGCTGGAGTGCAGTGGTGTGATCTCAGCTCACTGCAACGTCCGCCTCCCGGGTTCAAGCTATTCTCCTGCCTCAGCTTCTTGATTAGCTGGGATTACAGGGGCGTGCCACCATGCCCGGCTAATTTTTTGTATTTTTAGTAGAGACAGGTTTTCACCATGTTGGCCAGGCTGGTCTCAAACTCCTGACCTCAGGTGATCTGCCTGCCTCAGCCTCCTAAAGTGCTGGGATTAGAGGCATGAGCCACTGCATTCTTACCTTCATCAACGTATCTAGTTTCAATTGTTTTTTCTTTTCTTTCTTTCTTTTTTTTTTTTTTTTTTTGGCTTAAACAGAGTTCTATAATTGCTTCACTGGACTCCTGGTTTCCTACTTGAGGTACTCTTCTTGTCCATGGATGGCTGTCAAAATTGATGTTTCTATGGAAGTATGAGGACTGGAATCTCCTATTCCACCATCTTGCTGTCATCACTCTGGCAAAAAGGTCAAGTGGTTATCTCTTTTGTTTTCTTTGCAGTCTGCCATAATTGCCAGATTCTTTCCAATGAGGACATTTTACTCTAAAGTAGTAGTAATACCATGGACAATGAATGAGTCTAATCTTTTTCAACCAAGTTCATTTCACTTTCAAGTAAATCTATTTACTCTGTAGTGTTGTAAATGCTTCCCAAATATTTAGTAACTTGAAATAAATGAGTATTATTTTGCTCATTTTACAGATGAGGAAACTGAGGACCAGAGAAGCTAAGTAGATCACCCAAGGTAATACCTGAGATGTATGCACCCAGTGGCCAAGTTCAACCACCATGTCATGCTGTCCCCAAACCCCCTGGGCCAAATTGCACGTAGTTTACAGCCTGTCCCAGGCTGACAAGGAGGTGACAATTGCACTAAGCTTTATGATTCTGAAGCCTGGAATCTGGAAGCCATGGAATTCCAAAAGTCTGAAGAGGCCCCCTCTAAGTTGTGTGGCTTTGGGAAAGTCTCTTACCTCCCCTATGCCTTTGTTTCCTTATTTGTAAAATGTGTGTGATACCATCTGTATTCTTTCCTCCTCCTCAGGGTTGTTATGAGCTCAGGTATATGTGAAAATGTTACATAAACTGTGAAGGATGTAGGTAGGCAGGAAATCAAGGGAGCGATATCAAAGAGATGCCGTGTGAACAAAGGTGCATTAAAAGGACTGTGAAGGCCATTGTGAGGGAGCTGTGTGAAAGGGAATTTGGTTCCTGAGGAGGGGTAGTGGGACTGGGGTAGAAACAGGTTTGGTGTTAAATCTTAGAGGACTTTAATGTCAGGTGATGCACGGGGATGTTACTGACAGTGAAATAAGGAGGGTGGGCTATGAAGAGTCATCCACTGAAAAATACAGCATGATTGTCGGGTTGTCTTCAGCCACTCTGCTGGGTCTCTAGGCCCGACTCTTGAGTGAGTGTGAGAGAGGGAGCTCCCCAAGACAGGCCCTCTGGGCAGGTGAGGACTCCAGTGATGTATAGTGACTTGCTGGCAAGTTTTAGTCAATGCCCATGAGAGGGAAGCTGGCACAGGAGGCCAGCATTATGGTTCTTTCCAGAAGCCCAGGAAAACCAGAGTGTGAGCTTCTCCCATTTGGTGGGTCCTTCCAATTTGTGGTAGCCAGCTCATTTGATCCTCCAACAGCCTGGAATGGAGATGAACTCTTATCTTCCCTCCACTACTCTGCTCTTCCTAGTGTCCCCAGTGACTCTAACTTCCTCCTTCTCGAATCCTTCTTAATACGGTTGCCAGTAGTTTACATTGCTGACCTCTCTCTTGCTCCTGAAAGGTTCTTTTGCTGCCAGGATTGCACTCTCTCAGCCAATTTTTTAACTGATTCTTCTCAGGCCCCTTTGCTGATTTCCTTTCTTTTCCACACCCTCCAAGATTCCATTCTTGGTCTCCTTTTCTTTTTCAATGAATTCTCCCTCAGTGGCCTCATCAACTACCAGTATGAATGCCCACTGTGTACTCATGTGTCTCAAATCGTGATCTCCAGACCCTGTATTTCTTATCATGACTAAAATGAAACTCATCTCTGCCCATACTCACTGCCTCTTCTCTCACTTAATGTCATCACAATTACAAAAGGTTCTGTGTCAAAGCTGTGACAATGTACCTGGTTGGTTTTAGCAGAGAGGGGATTTTTTGGAAGCATGGGGCAATTCACTGACATGAAGAAAAGTCTTGAAGGTCAAGACTCATAAATAATGAAGGCCAGAGCAGCTCTGGGAAGCTGAACAGTGGATACAAGTGAATGGCTTCCCTAGGGAATGAAGACTGAAGAATGTAGTAGAAGAACATTATCTACCATGTAGTGTTTGTTGAATCTAAAATGAACTGTACAGTTAAGGAAGCCGAGGCCCAAAGAGGATGATTCAACTTCTATCCCTTCATTCTGCCATTAGGCTCGAGATTGGAATTACAGGAAGAAAGCATCTGAATGCACTAACTAGGGTCACATGGTCTTAGCTGGCGGTAAGCACAGCCCTTTCAGTGATGGTCCTAACAAACTGTAACTCAATCCTGATATTGTCAATCTTGTTTTTAAAAGCCTCTAGAGAATGATTCTTTCTCCTAAAACTCAACCAGCATTCTGAATCTGAAAAGGGGGGGATGAAGTCTGTGTGTAAAAATATCACAACTGTCCATCATACTCTGGCCCAGAAACATCTTTAACTTCTGCCTCTTCCACACTTTACTTCTCCTAAATATCTTTCTAATAACTTCCCTTCCCTCATGACTCCTTGCTGCCAGTCTCTACCTGCAAATCTATTTGCAGACTACCAGTCATCTTCAACAATACATTCTGGGCTGGGCACAGTGGCTCATGCCTGTAATCCCAGCACTTTGGAAGGCCAAGGTAGGCGGATCATTTGAGGTTAGGAGTTTGAGACCAGCCTGGCCAACATGGTAAAATCCTGTCTCTATGAAAAATACAAAAATTAGCTGGACGTGGTGGTGGACGCCTGTAATCCCAGCTACTCAGGAGGCTGAGGCAGGAGAATCACTTGAACCCAGGAGGCGGAGGTTGCAGTGAGCCAAGATTGCACCACTGCACTCCAGCCTGGGCAACAGAGGGAGACTGCATCTCAAAAATAAAATAAAACAAAATAAAATAAAATAAAATAAAATAAAATCTGATCAGTCCAAGCTTCTCCTTCCCTCCCCCCGCCCCCAAAAAGAACCCTTTATGGTTCCCCATTGCCATTAGCTGAAGTTTTTAATATGGTTTACAAGGTCTTTCCCAACCCTTATCTTTCCACAAGGCTTCATTTACCACTCCAGCCCCACTACTCCTCAAACAGGCCTCTCTATGCCTATGTCTGTATTCTTCCTTTCTCCTGGATGCCTTTCCCACATTCTCTGTCTCGAAGGATCCCATTCATATTCGTCTTTCATAGATAGCATCAGATCTCACCTCTCATGGAGACTTCCTCAAACAAGCCAGGATGAGTTGGTTAATCCTTCTTTTGTACCTCTTCACACTCAGTAAGGACTTAAGATTATAGCCCTGAGCACATTTTATTATGGCGTTTGTTTACAAGTCTGTCTTCTTCACTGGACTGGGAGCTCCTCTAAAGTAGGCCCTGAGTTTTCCTCAGCTTTATTGCCCTGGTGCTTAGCATTGTGCCTAGCATGTGGTGTTTGGTGAATTTTAAGTGAGCTGTACGGATGAGGAAACTGAAGCCCAAAGAGAACAAGTTGCACACTTAGAATGAGCAACCTCCCTAATGGCAATCAAGTTGGAGAGATAGTTGTGATCAATCAGATTGGGCTTTGTAATCATCTAGGCAGTTGCTAAAGACTGGAAGTAAAGGGTAGTCACCAGCTATCTCCCTTTGCACTTTGAGAAAATAATGCTCAACAGGCTCAAACTTAAATGGTCAAGAGGGATTTAAGTTAAAGAAGAGAAAGACCTCCTTGTTCCTGGGTCTGGTAGACAAAAAAGTGAGCTGACTCAGAACGTTTGTGAACTTTTTTGCCTCTGGAGGCTTTTACAAACAAGATAGACCTTATTATCAGGGCTGAGTCGAAAGTCCTGTTAGAGGTGGACAAATGGCTGAGCTGACGTCTGAAGAAGCTGCCTCTTGAGGAAGCCCTTGAGGGGCAGAGGAACCAGTGAGAAGACTTCAGTTCCCAGGGAGGTCAAGGATGCTTGGGGGAGGGGGAGACAGAGGAGGGGGCCCTTCCTAATTAAGCCTCTACCCACGAGTGAATGTGAGGCTAATAAGGCGGCCCCATTCCAGGGCACCTCCACACCCAGCCAGCCGGTCTGCCTGTTTATTGCCCGTATGGAGATCATTAATGCCTCCTGACACTGGGGTCACTCCCGGGGTCAATCCCGGAGCCCGTTCTGGAAAACAAGGGGAAATGAACTTCCCAGCACATGTGGCTCAGCCTTGGCAGGGAGGGGGACTCTGGTCACCCCACACCTCAGCTCTGGGAGAGATCAGCACTCCAGGCAGTCAGACCCCCCAAAACAATCCCTTCTGCCCATGCTGGACTCAGGGGGGGTGGTCCTGGGGAAAGGCGAGGTGGAGGCCCTTGTCTGGGCCGGGACAACCCCCACTGAGGCTGTCCCAACCGACAGACAGACACTAATCCCCTGGCGACGGACTGGGCTGGTGTCTGGGAGCTGCAGCTGCAGCTCAACAGGGGCCAGGCTGCTGGCCGCAGGTGGCGGGAAGGCGCAGGCCTGGTGACCACGTGGGCGCGAGCTTGGGCCTCGGCCCCACCCTCATCCGCTTCCCCCTTGTTGATTGGGCCCCTTCCCCCTCCGGAATCCAAGATGGTGGAGGGGGGTGGGCTTCCAGGGCAATTGGAGCTTCAATTGGTGGAATGCAGGCCCTTTGAGCTGAAGGACAGCCTCAGTAGCCACTCAGGGTGCTCCTGCTGGTGACGGTGGTGGGCGCTCAGCCGCGTTACCTCACACTTAAGCAGCCGAGGTGACCTCAGGAGTCGGTCTCCCGCAGGCTGGCGAGAGCCACAGTGAGAACGAGGAAACTCCGGACGGCCTCTGGGCAGGCCCCTTACCAGCCTGGGGCGTCTTCCTCGATAATGGAACTGAGAATCAGTCCCTACCTGCCCGGCAAGAAGACGGGAAAACCTCCAACTACCTTGGAGAAAATCAATAGGATTATGAGGTTAATGCCAGAGCAGGCTGAGTGACAGTTACCAAATAAATGATCTTGGGAGGACATGGCTGAGGTTAAACGAGGCCCAATAAATAAAGGAACGTGTGCAAAGGAGAAACTTAAGAAAATGCCAGGACGCCGGAGGCGGGGGGTGGTGGTCGGGCCTAGGGACTCCTTCCTGTCCTCCCGTCGGGGACCTGTTGAGTTTCCCAGAGGAGCCACAACCCCGAGCCTGCCTTTCACAACCTGCAGACTCGGGTCTGCACCCTGTTCTGTGCCAGTGTTGGCGTAGCTCCAGGGCACAGCACTCCTTGGACAGCTGCATCCCCCCGGGCTTTGGAGACTGAATGAGGGAATGGAAAGTCTTACTGTGGAGGTCTGACCAGTTAACAGAGCCCCAGCGTGCCTCTGACTCCTTAGAGAAAGGACCAACTGCAGCAAGAGGGGTTGAAGCTGGATGTGAGGAGGCACTTCCCGTACAGATTGATGAACAGAGCTTATGGGCCTTGGAGGCAAGGAAGTTTCCCGTAGGCCTTCAGCTGAGTGTCTTTTCTTCATGAAATCTGCTAGAGAACGGTTTTGGTGACTGAGCAGTAGGCAAAGTCCCTTCTCCAATTTCTTCCAAATCTTCCCACTGATGCCTACATCAAGCCTCCTTCCATTCCCTTTTCTACTTTGCCTGCCCCTTTAGAATTGGGGATTGAAAAACCCAAGCACAGAGAGCAGCTCTGGGTGAGTGGGGCCGAAGGCAGATGGGGGACGTTTGAGGAAGAGGGCAGCAGGGAGAAGAGGGCCTTGGTGACATGGGATGGGGGCACTCAGGAAGCTCCAGGACACGCTTCTTGGGACGGCAATTGGAAAAGAGGCTTGAGCTTGGTACAGACTGCCAGAAGGGCCCTGTGATGTGGGGAAGGAGCGGAAGGCACCAAGGAAGTGCCTTTTGTTGGAGTTTCATTCAGCTTTGTTGCCATGAGTCATTTGGCTTTGTGTTTACATAGTGCCTTCATAGTAATAAATCAGACTGAAGGAAGGAGAGAGAACGGTGTTCTGAGCCTCCGGTGCAACCCTGTGGTGTGTCCCTCCGTACCCAGGGCTGGATTGCCTCTGGGGCAGTAGGTCTGTGGCCAAGTAGGTGGGGTGTGGGGTAGGAGCAGAGGGTTCTTTGCCCGGTGGCCTGTTATAAAGGATTTTATTCCAGATGAAAGCGCAATTTTCCTTATCGTCACTTGTTTCTGATGTAGTCAAGAATTTCCCTTTTTAAAAATTTGTATTTTATAGAGATAGGGTCTTTTTGTTGTTGTTGTTTGTTGTTTGTTCATTTGTTTTTTGAGACAGAGTCTCACTCTGTCACCCAGGCTGGAGTGCAGTGACGCAATCTCAGCTCACTGCAATCTCTGCCTCCCGCGTTTAAGCGATACTCCTGCCTCAGCTCCCAAGTAGCTGGGATTACAGGTGTGCACCAGCACACCCGGCCAATTTTTATATTTTCAGTAGACACAGGGTTTCACCATGTTGGCAAGGCTGGTCTCCAAATCCTGACCTCAAGTGATCCAGCTGCCTCAGCCTCCCAAAGTGCTGGTATTACAGGTGTTAGCCACCGCGCCCGGTGGAGATAGGGTCTTGCTATTAAATATATTGCTCAGGCTGGTCTTGAACTCCTGGGCTCAAGCAGTTCTCCCACCTCAGCCTCCCAAAGTGCTGGGATTTACAGGCCTGAGCCATTGTGCTGGCCTAATTTGCCTTTTTTGTCCAAGGCTGTGTTCTCAGCTAGAAAGGGCCATCAACACCATCTTTGCACATGAAAAGCTTGCAGCAGAGTCTGTGTGTACAACGCTCTTCATTCTGTTAGCAATGTGTCCTGGTGAATGAGCACCCCACTCCTGGGGTCCTGCTGGCTTTCTTCCAGTAGCTAACGTGGTAAGAGTCTGCAGGAGACAGAGAATGATGTTCTTAGGAACATCAAGGATACTGGAAGTGCCCTCTCTTGGAAATCTGAAGAGAGAGATGATTAAGTTTTTGGTCCCTGGGTGAGTATTTTATTTTTTAGCAAATGAACAATAATAATAATGAATAGGTTATGATCTTGGGTTCTTGAGCCCTATAGGTCCAGTAACCTCTTTACTTACTGTGAGACCTTGGTCAAGTCCTATTTATAATGATACCTGTATTTGAGTGTTACCATGTGCCAGGCACTATACATGTTACTCTTACAACAACAATGTGAAGGAGGCTGTGTTATCCCTGTTTAACAAATAAAACCTGCTTAGGCTAAGAGACTGGAGAGCAGTTTACTTAAAAGCATAGGCACTGAAGATTCAAACTAGTTTGGCTTTAAATCTTGACTTCATTTCCTGGTTGTATGACATTGGGCAAATTATGTGACCTCAATTTCTTCATCTGTAAAATTGGGTTTATGATAGTAACCACCTGATAAGGTAGTGAGACTGAAATGAGATAATGTGCATAAAGTTCTTAGAATTCTGCCAGGCATATTGTAGGTGTTTGATAAATGTTAGCTATAACTGTGAGCCCTCAAAGCACTTTTATCTATGTACTGTCACTTCATCCTTTCTGCTACCCTATGAGGTGGCTGTTGTTATTAAATTCATTTATAGATGAGGAAGCAGAGCCTTAAAACTCTGCTGTAGCCTTAAAACTCTGACCTAGAACATGCTGTAGGTCCCTCTGTAAACAGACCTGAATTCAGGCCTTTAAACTTCAAATTCCAAGCATTTTCTGATACTCTCCCATTCTTGAATTCTAATTTATTTTAGCCCTTCATTCAGAAATATCCCCAAGGAACCGAATTTAAAGCCAAATTGGGATTATCTATGCTTAGGAAGAATGCAAAGGAGAAAGGAAAAAAAGGGAAGTGTTGAACAATTAAATAATATCTCTGATTTAGGAATTTTTTTCACCTAGCATAACCCTAGGAGATATATCTTTCTCTTGTAGTGAAATAAGCATGTATTTCAGAGAAGTCTTACTGGAGGAAATGGAAGGAAGTAAGGATTCAGGAGCATGTAGTGTAAGGATGGGGGAGGGGAAAGCTGACCTTCTACAGAAAATCCACCAAAGAAAAAGGTCTCTGGATCAGGAGGTCTAGATTGCTCAGGCTATGCAAAACCCAGACTTGATCATTCATTTGTTACCTCTGTAGTGTCTCAAATGAGAGTTAAAGGAGGGATCCATCTGTGCTGTTGGTGAATCACTGTCTCTGCTCTCAGTCCCAAAGGGGCTCAGACCAGTCTGCCTCACCCAGCTCAGAGATCAAGGCAGCCCAGTCCTCAGTTCCTTCTACCTGGAAGTTTCTGGTTCTCCCTGACGGGAGAAGGTCTGGGAGAGCAGGGTGAGAGGTCAGGTGAGCAGAACTGCATCTGTGGTGTGAGGGGAAGCACCTGCAGCAGCAGCAGCTGCCACCTCTACCCATCCCCTCCTCGGTCCTTCTCCAACTTCCCAGAGGGAGCTCAAGCTGCTGCCCCACAGCTTTCCTGAGCTTGCTAATCTGAATGGGATGTGGGCTGAGGAATCTGGAACCAAGACTTGGGGCTACTGGGTGACAATAAAGCTACAGGGGGACAATAAAGCTACAGGGGACAGATCAATTTCCTGCTGCCTCATCCATCCTTTCCCTTTTGGAGCTTAATAAGAATCCCAGGCCTTAGACGACAGCATACACAGAAAAACATAGCTGGGAAAGAAGTGAGGAGGGATTTTGTTTCCTGGTTTTGAACGGGAAGGCACAAGCACATGCGCACTCAGGTAAGTAACTTTCATTATGGAGGAAGGCACTCAGCACTGAGCTGGTGAAGCAAGAGGATGGCTTGAGCCCAGGAGTCTTTGAGGCTGCAGTGAGCTATGACTGCATGCCAGCCTGGGCAACAGAGTGATACCCTGTTTCTTAAAAAAAAAAAAAAAAAAAGAAACACTGAGCTGGGAACTTTTACATATGCGTCAGGAGTATATTTAGCTGTAAGTAACAGAGATCCATCCAGACTAACAATGATGAAAAGAAATAAGGTTTATTTTTCTTATTTATAAGAAGCAGGCTGGCACTGGTTTACCTGCTCAATGATGCCATAAGGAACTCAGGCCCTTTCTGTTTTTCCTTGGATATCCTTAACATATTGACTTTCATCCTTCTTGCCTTAAGGTCTCTAGAGGGTGAGAACTTCAAGGATCTCATCTGCAGGGGAAAGGAAGAGCATATCTTCCCCTTTATCAAGAAAGCAAAATATTTCCCACAGCCTTTCTCCCCGCCAGTCTTCCGTTTAGGTCTTATTGGCCAACACTGGATTACGTGGCCATCTCTAGCTACAAGAGAGACTAGGAGAGCAGAGAACAGGATTTTCATAGACTAGTGGTTCTCAGCCTTGCCCGGAACTCCTGGGCTCAAGCCATCCTCCTGCCTTGGCCCCCTGAGTAGCTAGGACTACAAGCGGCGCCACCATGTCCGGCTTTGGCTCTACTCACAGAGATTCTGACTCAGTTGGTCTGGGTTAGAGCTTGGCATTGGTATTTATTAAGTAAGTGCTCCAAACACCTAATTTTTTAAAAATTGTAATTGCTTTTCACTACACTATGGTGCCAGCTCATCCTCCACCAAAAGGTCATCCTTAACCAAAGCCACCCCAGGCTCTAGGGAGCCACCCTACTGTGCTGACTGGCATCCCCCACTTATCCTGTAGCCCCTGCTCTCTCTGAGATTATTTAGGTGATTAATTACTCAGCTTGCAGGTCATTCATTAATGAATTTGCAGTTAGTGACGGGTTAGTCAAGTAGTTGGGTAACTAACAGAATGGTCAGTTGGCCTTTCCTCCTGTTTGTGTGTCTAACACACAGTAAGCATTTGATATTTCTTTGGATGAATGAATCCACAAAATAGAGAAAAAAATGGAGTTAATACAGTATCAAATGAGATGGCAGCTGTGAAACCACTTTGTAAATGGTAAAACACTGTACAGATAAAACAATAAACATTTATATTAGAAACTACTTTTATTTTTTCTTTGTTGTTAAATTTTATTTATTATTATTATTTTTGAGACAGACTCTCACTCTCACTCTGTCACCCAGGCTGTAGTGCAATGGCACTATTTCGGCTCACTGAAACCTCTCCCTCCCAGATTCAAGTGATTCCCCTGCCTCAACCTCCAGAGTAGCTGGGACTACAGGCATATGCCACCTTGTCTGGCTAATTTTTGTATTTTTAGTAGAGACAGGGTTTCACTGTGTTGGCCAGACTGGTCTCAAACTCCAGGCCTCAAATGATCCGCCTGCCTAGGCCTCCCAAAGGCCTGGGATTATAGGCATGAGCTGCTACGACCAGCCGAGAAACTACTTTTTAAAATTCAGGGCCAGGACAAAGTCTGTTCCTTCACCATTCACCAAAGAGTTACTGTTTCCACAGTTCTGATATAGAGAACTACCATGTTGCTCTGCTGCTCATAAGCCAGATTTTATTCTCAATTATAGCAACTTTGTCAGCACTTAGTGATAGCATTATATGCTTACTCCTTTTTCCTTGATCCTAATGTGTTTTTATACTTGTGTTTTTATTAGCTAATTCTGGTTATAAACCACCTCAAGCCTTTTGCGGAAAAGAGAAAAGTAGAATAAATTTTTAAAATACTTGGGAGCTAGCTTTTATCAACCATACATTAATATAGGCAATCCTCACAATAAGCTAGTAGGTTGGCATAATTATCCCCATTTTATATGAGCATTAATGGACTTGCCCAAGGTCACATAGCTGCAAAATGGTGAGCCAGGAATCAGAGCTAGGTTTCAAAACCAAGGTGAGCCTGCTACCAAACCTGAGCACTTTTCCCCAAGCCAACCCAAATCAGTGTGACCGATGTGTGGCACAGTCAGTTATTTGTTTAGCTAGTTGAGGAGGATTTTCATACTTTGAACTCCTCAAAGTAGTTTTGGAGAAAAAAAAAAATTGGTCGTCTCCTCTTCTTCCCAGGCTCTTTTTCAGCAAATACTATGCAGCATCCATTTCAAGCTTTTCTATTATTTTACATACGACTAAGAAGAAAAAACGCTGCTAATTAAGCTATGACACACCGCTAGCTATCAGATGCATCTCAGTTTCAGAGATACCAGAATGTGAAAAATGTGTGTCTTAGAGTCAGTTAAATGAGGTATTCCATTCTAATAATGGGGAATGTGCGTACAGAACCTCTCTCGTTTACTCACTTGCTGACTGGTTTGCCCCTTCCTTTTTACTGCCAAAAGCTTACCTGTCCCTTCCATATCTCATTTCTCCATGTCATCATGAACCTGTTGATATTAATTTAGACTGTCTGCCATGAGTCTCCAGAAAGCCTTGCACTTATAGGAAGGTTCCAGTCTAGTTTGTTTGTTTGTTTGTTTTATTAAAGAACTATACTATACAATCTCAGTATGAACTTCCTCCAATGACTGTCAACAAATTCTTTCCAGAGTCTGGCCTAGCTCTAGTCTTCCCATTGTACCTGGAGATTCACTGCCCTCCCCGTTCACCATTCCACACAGTAGTTGGTTGCTTAGTCTGTATACTGTTTATTTGCAAGGGATTTCCCTACAGGCTGTTGGAGAGGTCATGCGAGGGGGCTTGCGAGCAGAAGCTGAGGCATGTCATCCAGGTCTCCCTAACACAGGAAACACAACTCCCCAGGCATCTCCTGAAACACCAGGGCCTTCCCTTTCTCCATTCCAGGAGTCCGCAGGATTGGGGAAGGATTCCGCTTCTCCACTCCTCTTGTATATTATTTCCCCTCCCTGGTTTGAGACTCCATGAGAGGAATGGTGATGGGGTGGTGGGATCTGGTACTGCAATGGTGATAGGGACTTGAGTAGCGGCCCACTGTTGAGCTGGATTTCAGGCTGCTGACAGCAGCAGCGACTGGCTTTTCTGAGTTGGTGTTTTGCTTCCGCCTTTGAGTGCCGGGTGGTAAAGAAGGCATTGATGTTGGCTTTCCATTTCCTAGCATTAGAACAGGGACAGACCCATCCAGGAAAATAATTTCCCTGTCCTCTTCCCTTCAAGCTGATTTTGAGGTCAGAATCCGGAAAGGGACAGAGGCTGGTTGAGGACACTGGTGGAGGGAGGGATGCAGCCCATGCTAAGCACTAAGGGACCACTCTGGGGATCCTTATTGATGAGGATTCTGCTGTCTTTGCAGATGGGTGGGCAGGCCTATTTCTGCCCCAGGATTCTGGGCATGTGACAGACGGGGAGGCTGGGGCACAGGCTGGGGTCCACATGGGTCTGTCTGCCAGTGGAAAGGCAGGGTCCTTGGGAGGTACAGGCAGAGAGAAACAGAGGTAAGTGGAGACAGAGAGCTCAGAGGCTGGGCAGGGAGGTCTAGGTGCTGAGCGGGACTCCCTTTCTGAAGCGGAAAGGACCGGGTGGCTGGGAGCAGGACGCTCCCCAGTCTCCACTTCCTAGGGCTTCCTCTTCAGCTCTCCAGGATCTCAACGAGCTGCCGCGGAATCCTGGCCCTGGGCCGCAGTTTCCCCAGGAGGCTCTGCCAAGCCTGGCACCTTGCAGCCCGGCCTGGGCTCTGTCAAGGCCCGAGCCGGACTCGGCTCCACTCAGAGGCCGGCCCAGCACTTGCCTGCCGCCGCCGCCCCGCACCCGGCCACCGGGCTTCCTCCCTGTCCTCACCCCGACCTCCGCGGCCGACTTCGAGGCGCGCCAGGCCGGGTCCAGCGCCCGCGGCCCCCTGGGCCGGGACAAGGAGGGCGGGTGAGCAGAAGGGCCGTGCCCAGGGCCTGGAAGTGCGAGGCCGCGTGGTGGGCATGGCAGGGAAGCGGAGCGTGGGCCTGTGAGGCGCGTGTGCGCCTGCGACCTCGGGACCAGGGCTTCCAAATGAACAGCGCGCACGGCTGGGAGCGGGGCTTGGGGAGCGGGGCTCTGCGGGCGGGGAGCCCGCAGCCGGGGATCAGTAGAAGCCGCTGCCTGGAAGCGGGCGCCGGCAGGGGGTGGTCAGACCCGGTCTTGGAGCGTCCTAGTCTTCGGGCACGGCGGGGCCGGGCGAGCCCTCCTGGTTGTCGAGCCTCGGCTGAGAGCCGGGCTGCTCGACCTTGCTTCCCGCCTCTCTAATCTAAACCATGCGGGGCTCGCAGCCCCTACCCGGCTCGCGGGGCCCGAGGGCCAAGAGGAGGGCACTGGGCCGCGCGGTGGAGGAGCCGGCGGCTCGCATGGGGCTCGGGGTCTTGGGGACCGCGACGCCGGGGAACCCTGGAGCCCCCCTCCCCGGGGGACAGCGAGCGCGGACTGATTGACAGCGGCGACGTCAGCGCGGAGGGGGGGCGGCCCCAGAGGGAGGGAGGGAGGAGGAGGGAGTTGAGGCCCCAAAGTGCAGCCTTGGAGATCAAGGGCCCGCTCCAGATCCGGGATGTGTCCAGCCCCGAGGGCACGGCGGGCAGCTGGACCCTGACCCAGCGGCGCGGAGTCGGAGCCCCGGCCGTCCCGCGCTCCTCGGACCCGAACCTGCAGGGGACCTCGGGCTGCTGGCGCCTCCGCATGCGGCACCGCAATTAGGGTGAGTGTCGGTTCCAGCCGAGTGCGGACGAGCTGGGCGTGCGGGGCTGGGGCCACAGGGGCTCAGGGTTAGGCTGCGGGGTCGGACAGAAGGATGAGCTGGAAAGGGGCGAGTCACGCGACCCGGGGAAGAACTTCAGGGGCAGTCAAAGTTGCAGGAAGGCGGCGCGAAGTGCCTTGGGTCGGGCCGCCGCCTCGGCCCGACACCCAGTAGTTGGGGCACGAGCCCTCCTCTCTGAGTAACGCGATGAATTGGGTCTAGAGACCCAAGAGCATAGAAATATCGACAGCGCCAGCACCCTAAGAACAAGGCCGTGACAGGCGGAGCGGTGGCCTGGAAATTGGTGTTTGCAGAATACGCAAGGCCAAGGAAGAGGGCCCCGGTACTGGAGCCCGTGTAGAAATATGAGTGATCAGAACACTAGACTCAGAGCTTTTGATGCAACAGACTAGTCAAAGCAAGGAACATTATATATAAATAATGATCGATGATTAAAGATTATAAGAATGTGAACAATTACCAAAGAAAGGGCTAATCGGCATAACTGATATAACACGTGAACTTTCAAATAATACAATCATAGTCACTTTCAGAATCAAGTGAAAATAGTAATCATGATTTTTAAAAGGATTAAAGACAAAGTCATTCTAAATAGAGGAACAATGTAAGGACTGTTTATTAAAACCAATTGCACTAATATAACATATAGTAATAGTGTAACAAATTACCAAACTGTAGGAAACTAGGAAACGAACTGTAGGAGAAAGATGAACAATGAAAATGCTATTAAGGGAAATACTATTAGTGGTGGTGATATAATAATATAATGTATTATTGATACTATAGTGAACTATTAAAACAAATATTAACTAAAATCTTAGGAGCAATAGTAATATAAATAAAGACATATTAACAAGAATTGCTGGAGTAATATGACAATTTATGACCAATGTATTAATAGTCACAAGAACATTATAAATAATGGTTGAGTAATAAGAAGTATTGTACCAATGTGATGAAAAATAATCAGAGTATTAAGAGCTACAACAATGTTACAAAGTATGACAAAGTAACAAGAAGTAATGATGTGATGAAAAATAACTAGTGAGTTAAGATCTGTAACATTACAAATAATGACAAAGTAACAAGATACTGTCAGGGTGTGTTGAAGAATAGTACCTGGAGTGTTATGAGCAAGCCTAACAAAACAAACTGTGGTTGGATAACAAGAAGTATTATAAGGATGTGAAGAAAATTAACATGAATTTTGAGAACAATTATATAACAAGTTATGGTAAACAAGAAGTTATTGAAACAGCCTGACAAAGTATAAACAAAATGAAGAGCAAGCAACGGAAACGTATTAGGGATACAAAGCAAAAATAAAAAATAACAATAGATTGACGTGACCTATGAATGTGCCAGGCGGGCCTGAAATGATGGAACAGTGACAGGAAAACAACAAATTTAGTAACAGTAAGTTAACGAATCAAAGCAGGGCTTTAACCATACAGTATTGAAGATACAAAGTAGTAATAATCTACGCGATAGGATATTCTCAAAGTTTCCGAACTAACCAAAATACTACTCTGGTAATAAGGACAATTAAAATATTTTAAAAAACAGTACGAAATAGTAACAGTTCCCCTAGTGCAAGAAACATATCCCCCAGTAACCTAAAAATGAAAAGAAAAATGCTGTCGTCTTTGGAAAACGAGGCAGCTGAAGGCAACAGACCCCATCGCAAAAGCAGCGGAGGTTGCGGGCCGCACCCGCGGAGGAGTGGATGTGAAGGACAAGCGCGGACCGCTATGCGGTGCTGAGTGCGGGACCCCGCGGTGCTGAGTGCGGGACCCCGCGGTGCCGGCGGCGGCCGAGCGCGCCCAAGCTCGAGGTCCGAGAGGACCGCGGGGACGGCTGCCCCTGGCCAGCCGGGCGTGGAAAAAAGGAAATTGCTGGGAAGGGGGCAAGCTGTCGCGAGGTCAGGATGTGGCTTCGTGGCGGAGAGAAAAGGAAGAGGCAAACCCTGAGCCCGAGAAGCAGAGCACCGCGCAGGCCTCGTCCCCAGTCCGAGCTGCGGGACCGGCGTCAGTGGACGCGGGCGGTGAACCAGCTCCTCACAGGGCAGGACTGAGCGCGTAGGACTGAGAGCGCAGGGCGCGAGCCGCAGGGCTCCGCTGCACGGCTCTGGGTGTGACGAGAGCCCAGCAGAGGACCCCATGGCCATGCGGGCCAAGCGCGAGACAGCCCCTCCTTGCGACCCCGCAGGCCGCCACATCTGGGACCAGCGGATCGCTTGGTCGCTGGAGCCGATCCCGCCGGGGCCCTAGATATAGTTGGACCCAGCGCGCTGGCCGGAGCGGGCAGCTACCCTACTGGGGCAGCGGCCCCCTGTGTGGGGACTCCTAGGTTTCCGAGGCTCGGCCCGCGTTCGCACGTGGCCCGAGGCGGGTGCTGGCGCTGGCCATGTCCAGCGAGTCTCACTCCCTGCGGGCGGTGGCCGAAGACTGGTCGGCCTGTCAACCTTATCTTTACGGGTTTTTCCCAACCCAGACTGGCCCCGGCCCCTTTTTATCGCCTGGGTTGCACTTGGCTTGTTTACTTTGCGAGGCCCTGGGAGTCGAAGTCTAAGCCCGGGATGAGGAGGCCTCTGAACAGGATGGGCGAGAGGCCTGAGCCCGGGGATGCTCCGGGAGGGCCCGGGGAGAGCGGGAAGAAGGTAGGAAGAGAAAGGCGAGACATTCCGCCTCAAGAGGGGCCGTCAGACCTACAGAAAGCCCCGCTGGAGCGCCCAGGTCCAGCAGGATGGGGAAGAGCAGGGAGGTGGAAACGGGAAGCGGAGCAAGCGGGGCACACCCTTAAGGGATGCGGGCAGGCTGGCCTCTCAGGCTGTGCTCTCATCCTGACGCCCCAGGACCTGCTTCGGGCAGGGAGCAGGCACCTGAGTAGGCGAGGGAATCAGCCAAGACACCCGAAGAAATGTAGCTGTGCCAGGCAGGGCTAAGCGGTTCCTGTGAATGGGCCCAGCCTGCTGGCCTGGTCCTTCGCTGGGAAGGGTGTGGGGGTCTTTAGGCCCAAAGCAGAGCCCTGTGGCGCTAAAATGTGCCTGAGTGAGCCTGTAGGTTCGAACTCGAGCACCAGGCAGGGGAGGCCTGGGCTGAGGGCAGAGCCTGGATCAGTCACCCAGGAGAGTGTGGCTGCTCAGGCTGGTGGGATGCTGTGTGAGGGGCTGTGTTTGGGTGTGAGGCTGTCTGTGCCAGAACGGGTAGAGGATGTGTGTGGACGGGGAGTGTGTTGGAGTGAAAGCCTTTGGTTCAGGAAGTCTCTACCTCAGTGCTGTCTGAGGGGTTGGGTGAGGGCAGATGGGTGAGCTGGGCCTGAGGTCCTGAGGCCCTCTCTGCACACAGGTGTGGAGCTGCAGGAGCCTGGGCCCTGCCCTCCAGCCTGGCTCTCCTTTCCTGCATGGCCAGGAAGTGTCCTGGCTGTCCTGGGCCCACAGAGAGGCCTGGACCCCAGTCATTGGGGAACAGCCGAGAAGACCCAGGCCTCAGGCTCCACCAGAGCCCAGTAGGAGGGAGGGACTCGGGGTGCAGCTGTGGCAATGCCGAGAGGGCGGTCCCTCCCCTAGACCTACTCATCACAGAACCCCACACCCAGGGGCAGGCAGACATTGAACTGCCGCAGACCCTCCCAGGTCCACAGCCTGAAAGGAGGAGGCGAGGGACCTGCCTTCCTTGCGGGCTCCCTCCTCCAGCTCAGGAGGGGGCGGGGTCCACGTGCTCCAGGGCTGCCTCCGCGCGCCCCGCACGAAGTCCCGGAATCGGCTGGAGAGGGCCAGGGGGCCTCTGGCGAGTGTGGACCTGGGCGAGTGACTCGTTGTGTGCTGTGCCCGCAGGAGATGCTGCAGGATAAGGGCCTGTCCGAGAGCGAGGAGGCCTTCCGGGCCCCGGGCCCAGCGCTCGGCGAGGCCAGCGCAACCAACGCCCCCGAGCCCGCGCTGGCAGCGCCAGGCCTCAGCGGAGCCGCGCTAGGCAGCCCCCCGGGACCCGGGGCCGACGTCGCCGCCGCCGCCGCGGAGCAGGTAGGGCTGCGCCAGCCGTCGGGTAGAAGTCGGTCGTCGGTCTGCCTGCGGGGCCGCCTGTGTCCATCTTTCCGTCCGATTGTCGGCAGGACTCGCTTTCAGGAGGACCTGCCTGCATTCAGGACGGTCTGCCTGTTCGTTCTCTACTGGACAGGGCTCGCTTTCTCTGCCTTCTGGGTCCTTCTCCACTTTGAGCCCTCGGGGCTACTCTGGGACAAGCCGGAGCTAGAGCTAGAGATAGAGGAGAGGGCGGTAAGAGAGAGGGAGACCCCCGGAGCATCTGAGCGAGCCTGGACCAAGTGTCCAGCTCCAACAACCCGTAGAGGGCCTGGGACCGAACGGCGGAGGGGCAGGAGGAGGCCACCCCGCCGGTGCGCACGGGAGCCGCTGCGGGGCTCCGAGGCCTCTGGGACGTCGCCGAGGGCTTCACAGTGATAATCGGACAATCACAGTGCACAGGATGCTGCCTGGGGATCTGTGTGCACTATCTGCAGACGCGCGCCTGGCCGAGGGTGCGTGCGCCTCTCCCTGTCTGTGTCTGCCCCGGGAGCCTGTGGCTATGGCCCGCCACAGAAATGTTCATGAGTGAGCAGGAGTGTCGTCTAACCTGCGCTGGCCACTATGTGTGTCCTCTGCGGGTTCCTCCGTAAGTGCAGCTTCAAAGGAGGAAGTTTTAGCCACCGATTAATTCTTCTGTATTCACGAATAGTTCAAAATCGTTCTGTGAAACGAAATCTGGAGCCGTGGGCTCCGGGCGGGCAGGGTTCCGCACAGCTCTTCGGGTCTGGTTCTTCTTTCCTCAGGCTCCGCGTGGAGCCCTGGGCCAGGCAGACACAAGTTTCTCTCCCTCCCATCCCCAGACCATCGAGAACATCAAGGTGGGGCTGCATGAGAAGGAGCTCTGGAAGAAGTTCCACGAGGCGGGTACCGAGATGATCATCACTAAGGCTGGCAGGTCAGCGCTGGGAGATTTACTTCCGGGGATGGCGGTGGGGAGCAATGGGGGCCGGGGGGTCCCTTAGAAGTCCTCTCGGCCCCGGCCTGGTGGCCTGGGGAGTCCTCTCTGCCTCCTCGGGCGTCAGTGCCACCTCCCTTCGCAGCTTGGGACTGGGCCGCCAAAGCCCGCAGGGGACCACCGCAGCCGCGCGGGGCTTGCGGGAAAGACCGAGGGGAGGAGCAGCGCTATGCAAATAAATCCAAACAGGGATCGCGACGCCCAAAGTCCCAGCTCCAGCACTTTTGGCCCCCTGGGGGGCCGCTTTGCCCTCCTCCCTTTGAGGACCTGAGGAGGTTTCTCAGGAATGCATTGATTGGGGACCCAGAGATGCCTCTCAGCAGATGGGGAGAGGGAAGTAGACTATGCTGTTCGGTTTTCATACATTTTCGTGAGTGACTCGAACCCCAAGTTTTTCATCCCAGGGGCGCCGCTCTTCTGTTTCCATCCCCATCTCTGGCCAACGGGAAAGCACTACGTTGGGCTCCGTGTGTGTTGTTGGGGGAGCGGCCCTCGGTGGCTGCCAGAAAAGGATGATTTATAAAGTGGAAACATCTTTAAAATGCGCTGGTGTCTGTGGGAGAGAACAGGGAGGAGAGGATGAGAGGAGGAAGACTCACGGGGGGTGGGGTGAGTGAGAGATTCGCTGGGGCTGGTGGGGTGGGGGCAGGAGTGTGGAGGAGAACGGTTATCAGGTGAAGGCGGATTGCTGTAGACAGAGACCCTGGCAAGTTCAGGTTCAGGAACTCCCTCCCCACCCACTCTATCCCCTCCACATACACACACTTGATTTCGGTCCCTGAGGACAGATTAGGTGTGAAAATGTCCCTTTGCCTGGATGTGTCTCATAATGGGGATTTTGAAGGAATAACATGATGAAACCTCAAGTGCCAGGGATTTGGAGTCAGACCATGGTGGGTGAGGGATCCAGTTCCAACTCAGCTACTTTTATCTGTGCAACCTCAGACAAGGTACTTAAGGGTCTCTGCTCCCTCTCCACTCCATCTGTAAAAGAACAGGTCTTGCCTCATACATTGTATGTAAAGCACCAAGATCCTGTCACATGCAAGCACACAAGAAGTGCTAGTGAATAATATTAGCAATAATTAGAGAAGTGTCCGGCATCCCACTCAGTATTTTCTTCTACTTTTTAGAGAACTCAGTTCTGCTGAACCACTTAGCGAATGATAGACTATTCAAAGGAAACAAAAAGCCGGCTGGTTTGCTGTGTGCAGCGTATGGGGTGCTGTGGTCCTTCCTGTCTCTGCTCACTGGCAGGCCTTATAAAGTTTCCTTTATTTTGTTGAGGGTGGAGGTCTGGGCACTTGGCCACCCTCAGGTCTTAGCCAGGGAGGTGGCATCACCACTCAGGGCCTCTATCAGGAGACAGAGTAGGTTTATTTTAGGGCTTGAGCTTGCTGTATTTTGGGGATGGAGATAGGGAAGGAAGACGCATGAAGGGGCTGGCAGAGGGTGCAACATGGAGCAGGCATTGAGGACAGTGGAAGCCAGGTGTCACAAGCCCTGCCTCTTTCTGGCTGAGTGCACTTGGGCAAGTCACAGTCTCCTTGTAGCTCAGTGGTGTCAGGGAAATGGTGACCATAGACCTATCTGCTGTCCCTTCCTTTTCTATCACTGTGAAACTCAAACCAGGGAATCACGTGGATGATGGTTGGTAAATGGATAATCCACTTGATGAAGTGCGAAGGGGAATGGGGCTATTTCTTGTGCCTGCTGGTGTGGAAAGAAGGTAAGAAAGAGAAAGTTTCAGAACTTCCATTTTTAGGCAGCAGAAATAACCTTGTCTCTTGAAAATAACTGGCCAGCATGTTCTCTGGGCATGTCTGGCCTCTGGCATTTTAAACAAAAGACATTTTTTTTTTGTTTTCCTCAGTAGTGTTTCCCGCATCTGCATGGGTCCTCCTCCTCCCTCTCCCAACACATACACTTATACACACACTTCCATAGGCGGCCAGCTTCAGGCAGATGTTTGTGCTTGATCCTAGTTGAGGCTTAGAGATGGACCTTAGGGAATTATGATAATATTTTTAAAATGGCTGTGATGATGTTGGCCAATTATGGATCCATCACAGCTTTTCACTTCTCTGGCAGAAAGTTATCCTTGCACCAGGTCTGGTTCTTAAGAAAATCACTAGTCTCATGCCCCCAACCCCTCACCCCTCACAGACCCCATTTCCTCCTTCATAGCTGCCCTCCTCCTTCAACAACCACTGTATTGCTCTGATCTACATTACTTAGGCTGTGGTTCTTCAACATCCTGGGCAGTGCCTCTCCCTGCTCCCCAAATTCTGTGTGCCTCTAGTGGAACCCTTCTTGGTACACTTCCATTTGTCAGTCTGGGCCTTGCTGCTAAACCTGGAATCACAGCTTCCTAGATGGCTAGAGCTGGAGGAGAACCAACAGAACATAAACCAAACCCCAGAGAAGGGAAGTTAGGCAGTTACCAGGTCCACACAGGAAAACAGATGAGACACCCCACCCCCAGAACACAACCCCTACTTTGATAAGTTCCCTTGATTGCTTTTTTACGGGGTCCTATTCAGTGTGGATTGTGGCTCTGCCCTAGAGACCCTGGTTGATTAGGGACATGATAACTGCCATCTGGCTGGGCAGGAGCAGGCTCTGGAAAAGGGGAGCCAGAATGTTCTCAAGCCAGGTTGAGTTCTCAGATCACAAGTTTCCTTCCTACCTTAGCCCTCTGGGTCCTTGAGAGTCTTGAAGGTCGACAGAGAGAAGAATCCCTTTCACTGGATAGTGACTTTGAACTGCCAAACAATTTGGCCTGGTGAATAAAATGCCAACCACAGTGGGAGCTACCAGTTTCTGAGTACTCAGCAACCTCCATGTCAGGTGTGAAATGGGGGCCACAGCCCTCCGCAGCCCGTCTCAGTCTCTTGGGTCTCTGTGTCCAGAGGGTTGGTGCTGATAGCCGCAGACAGCAGATCCCTCTCTTGGCCTCCCCACATCCCTGCCAAGCTTGATACATGTGAGAAACTGCATTTTCTCCCAAACATAGATAAAAGTGAGCTCCACAAAAAAATTTAAATATAAACCTCCCCAAAATGAAAATTGCCTAACTGTCTCACTGCCCTACTCCTAGGTCATGGTTTTGCCACCAGATAAATCTCCACTATCAGCCTTCATAGCCTGTTGAGTTCAATGTTGCCTGTGTTAGTGACAGTGAATTTGCGTTTGAAAAATGAACTACCGATGAGAACTCCTGTTGAACCTGTATTGTTTGTTATTCTGAGGCAAGGATTTGGCCCGGCTTAATCCGGGGCTTCAAAGCCAATTGCCCTCACTCTGTATACAGAGCGTCAGAGCCCAGTGGCGTGGATGATAAGAGAAGTAAGGGTTGAAGACACTGGGAAAGTGGGTTGGGGAGAGAGTGCTTTGATCTCTTTTTAAAGTATTTTCTGAAAGCAAAAGTCTATCAGAAGGAAGTGCCTTTAAAAAAATCTAAGAGAAGCAACTGATCTTCCAAAACAACATCCATTCCACACACTCTCACCCCTGCCCCTCCCTCAGGGAAAAGATTTCTTAAATATGCTTTGGGTGAATTAGAAAACTGTGTGTGTATGCCTCTGTGTATGTGTGTGAAACATGGAAATCGATTTATTAGCTTCAAAATCAGAACTCACTTGGCTACAAAAGGCTTGGTCTCAGTGTAGGTGGCACCAGCAGCCCCACTCCTAACCCCCAGCCTTGGATGCGGGGCCCTGGCCTCTTCCCGGCACACCCAGGATTCCTCCTGAAAAGCCCCACGGACATCAGGGTTGGAGAAACAAAGGGTTTTCAGGGACCCCTGCCGTTTTACTGCTGTAGGGTTCTTTTCAGACTCTGAGCTCCAAGGCGCCTGTGTATGTGTACACACATACATAATTTTTAACCTAAATGTATTGAAGTGGAACATTCCTACAGAAGAGTCCACACGTCTTAAGGGTGCAGCTTTACAGACTTGCACAAAATAAACACACTCGTGTAAGCTTCATCCAGATAAAGAAATAGATCATCACTACCACCGCCCCAGAATCCTTCTTGTGTGCCTACCCAGTCCGAGCCATCCCCACCTTTGAAACCGCTCTCTAGACTTCTGACCCCTTCTGGCTGGTGTTCCCCTACATTAAGGGAGGGTCCGTGTAGCTGTTCCTGGAGTCCCCAGGGACCTCCGAGAAAGTCGGGGCTGCAGTGGGGTTGGGGCTTGGGGGACCCTCCAGGTGGAGAGAATCTAGGGGTATCCCCTAGTCTCTGTCCCTTTCCCCAGGAAAGGGGCTGAGAGTAAGCGCCTTGAATTTGGCCACCGCTTTGGCCGGGGAGCTCCTGCGGCTCTCGCAGCGCAGCTAGAACTTGCGTGTTCCCTCAGCAGTGAGTTCGCAGTTACGGGTTTGTTGCCAGAATAAAAAAAGCCCCAAACCCTTGCCCCGCGCCCCGCGCGCCTCCAACACCAAGAAACGTCCGAGAAAGCTTATCTTAGCAGTTCATTCTAAAGCCATTTCCGAGTATGAATAGATAAAGGCTCCAGCCCCGCACCCTTTCAAGAGCTTGTTTCATGATCAGAGGAGAAGCCCCGGGCTTTCATCTCCTCCCGGGCCGGCGAGCAGGCGGCTTGTTTATTCCCCTGGCGGAGCCGTTTCCGCGTGTGCTGAGGGGAACCCCCATCTGTCTGGGGGAGCGGGGAACTGGGGGAGCATGGAGAGGGCGCTTGGGGCGCGGAGGGAAGGTGCGGGGCACGTGGAAAGCGTGCCGAGGGGCTGGGAAGAGGGAGGGACAGGAGGACGGGGTGGGAGCAGGGAGAGGGTAGGGGGCGTAGGTAGAGCGTGCAGGGAGGGGAGCGGGGGAGCGCGCAAGGAGGGGGCGCGTTGGGGCGGACCCAGAGGTAGAACGCAGAGTGCCCGGAACAGGCGGGCTTCTCCGCCAGCGCTGGTGGCAGGGCCTGCGTGGACACAGGCGGCACCCGCAGTGTCTTCCTTCTTGGTCACCTCCCCCACCCCAACACACAAACAGGGAGGCGTTGCTTTCCACCGTAGGGTGTTGGTTTTCAGGTACATTCTATGTCGTAAATCACAGAAACAATTTACATCTCACTCCATCATTTCAAACCTTTCATTAGAGAGGCAAAGCTCATAGGAAGTCACAGCTCCCAAACCCAGCCTGGCCTCTGTGGCCTGAGGCATGCCACGCTGGGGAACACCCCCAAGTCAGGCGTCTAGGCACCAACTTTAGTCCCTTCAAGAACCCAAGGGCAGATGCCCAAGGGGCCTTGAATTCTCCCCTCGACCTGGGCAGGAAGCCAATGGAGGGGACAGAGGGGGCCTCACTTTCACAGGCAGCCCTTTCCCAATGCTGGGTGGATGCTTCCTCCTTCTGGAGCCACCTAGGCAGGGAAACGATAGTGCTTAGGGCCCCCCACCCACCCCAGAGTGGGTTCTGCATGGCTCAGAAGCAGTCCCCCAACTAGATCCTGCCAAGACCTAGACATCTGTTGCATTGAAGGCAATGGAACTCCCTGAGGCAGTTCAGGCCCCAGCAGGGGGCTTTTGAACTCCCCATTCAGACCAGACATCCTATGTCCCTGTCCCCCAGCTTCTGAGCGCTGCTGCCTTAGGTAGAGGGGAATTGGTGGGCAGGGGAGGTGAGGCTGGGAGGTACTCCCCTTCCCTGTGCCGATGCCCACATCTCCTTATCAGTCAGGAATCTGGCCTATGATCAGCTTCCAGCAGGGGCCAGGTCCCAAGACACCAGCTTGGGCTGCAGAGAACAGGCTCCTCAAAGGCCTTCCAGAAAACATTTAGTCAGTGTCAGCCTGGCCTCCTGGGCTGTGGAAATGAAGCCCAGCAGGGAGAAGGATAGGGGAAGGCCAGGGCCCTTTAGCCTCCTCTCAGCCTAGGCTATGATGCCTGCCAAAGTGGCAGTGAGCCCTTCACTCCTGGCCCCCTATGTGGACACTGGCCCTGGAGGGAAGCCATGGCTGCCCTCTGCTGTTGCCACCTGGAATGATGACAGGAAACAAGCTGAGTGCAGGCCCCCGGTGCCAGGCCAGCCCAAGTATGGCCAGGGCTGCCCCCATTTTGTGGCTGTTTCTGTGGCAGTTACAAAATGGTGGCCTGGAGGGGGCAGGATTCTTGGCCTTACCCCAGGGAAGGGGGAGGCGAGGCAGCTGCTGCCCTCCCTGCTTCAGCTGTTGGCCCACCAGGAGAGAGGCAGGGCCAGGAAAGGGTGGTGCAAGCTCCAGCTGCGCCCCCAGGCCTGATAGGGGGGCTGGTAAGCAGGAGGCAGGGTTGGGTTCCTGAGCCCCTCACTTCCCCCATTCCTGGAGAGGGGGCGGGGTGGACATTTGAAAATGCTTTCAATTGACATCTGAGACAAATTCTTCTACAAGGTTTATAAGTCCCTAGACTTGCAGCTAGAACTTCCCTCCTCCCTCCAGGCACGCACACATCCACACATGCGCACTTGCACACCGCTCACATGCGCCTGGGCACACACACCCCACATCCCCAGGTCCCCACCCTGCAGTGCTTGCACAGGCCTCTCCTCCAGCAAGAGAGGGGCACAGGCGGGGCTGGGTGGGGCGTGGGCTGGCAAGGAAGTGAACCCTCCACCTTGGTCGGGGTCCTGGCCTGGGCTTAGGGCCTGCCAGCTTATAGAGGCCTTGATCCTTTCTGGAAGCCCTGTTCTGTCCAGGTAAGCTGGTGCCCCTGGTGACAAAATAGGGGCCTCTGATCAGCTGTTTGTGGCATCTTGGACAGCTTCTCCAGGGTCCTGTACTGTCTTGGGTTAGTGAGAGGCGGAGAACCACCTGGTGGTTGTCCCAGAATGGACCAGCCGGGCAGTGGCACAGCTCAGTGGGGCTTAGTGTCTTCACTGTGTCTTCAGCTAGGTTTGGATCCTGTTTCTCTTGGGGAACACCTTTGTGGAAGATCAGCTGTGGTGGGGGGTGGAGTCTGAGGAGGATTGTGGGAAGTTCCGTTCTTCCCTCTGGTGAAGTCAGGGACCTAGTGACTAGGGGAGGGAGCTGTGCCCAGAGCGTTTGTGTATGCGCTGTGCTGTTGTGTGTGCGTATGTGCTGAGGGGTGTGCGGAAGCCCCCTCTAGAATGTGCCTTGAACCTCAGGGCCCTGGACAGCCTTGGCATGAGCTGCAGGAAATGACAAACTTTCTGGGTTTTGGTGAATCCATTTTCACAGAAGTAGGTCATACCACTTCTCCATTTACTTTGCTGAGGGTGGAGTGCAGCAGGGGTCCGTGGTAATTCACGCAGCAATCTATGAGATAGGCGGTAATGTTATCCTCATTTTAGAGATAAGGAAACCAAGGCACAGAGAGGTTCAAGCAAGTTGCCCAAGGCTTATCAGTGGGGTCCAGGCTGTGACCATGGCAGGTGGTTTCAGAATCCATGCCCTCTCTTATCCATGAGGCTCCCGGACCGACTTTCCCCTGATACTCAGGGTGCACAGGTCCAGGTAAGGTGTTCATAGGGAGAAATACCCCTGATAGACACACTGGAAGAACCCAAACCTAGCAGGGTTTTGGACAGCAGTCTCCTGTTTTCCTGAAAGCTGGTTTTAGGCCTAAGGATTTCCACAGAGGCATGACCCAGAGGAAGCAGCTCATTATTTATGGAAGCAGCTGACGGGGGTTTCCGGCCCCCTGTAACTGCACCCCAGAACTTCAGTTGTGTGTGGGCTGGCAAAGGACAGGAGGGAAATTAAGGCAGCAAAGTTGGCATCAGAATCTGCTCCCACAATCCTGACTGGGGTCTCTGTGCTTCAGCTGCTCACAGGCACTAGCCCCAAGTCTTAGGGGATTATGGAGGAGGGGATAAGTGAATTTGGGAAATGGTGTAAACTCTCCTCCTAGACACAGACTGATAGCTGCAGGGGCTCAGAGACAGCAGCCAGTGCCACCTTTTCACTGTGCAGCACGGGCAGAGGGGGAAGTGAGTTGTGCAGGTCACACAGCTCTGACCAATGCCAGGATTGCTGGCCAAAAGGGCAGCACCTGTTAGCGGCCTTCTGCCCCCTTGCTCACTCTGTTCCATCTCTCCTGGTGCTCTGTCCACATGCTCCACCTCACCCCTCGGCTCCCCCAGGAGGATGTTCCCCAGCTACAAGGTAAAAGTCACAGGCATGAACCCCAAGACCAAGTACATCCTGCTGATTGACATTGTCCCTGCCGATGACCATCGCTACAAGTTCTGTGACAACAAATGGTAAGTGGACCCTGACCGCATCACCCACCTTCCCTCAACTGCCCACTTGCCACGCCCCCACCTAGTGTTTTGTCCGGGGGATTTCTTAGCTACCTGAGTGACTGCCCAGGTCTGCAGGCTGGAGTCCATTGCCTGGAACTGGCTGTACAGAGGCTGAGGTGGTCAGCGAATGTCTGCATGCCTGCTTCAGGTGGGGCTGGGGTTGGGCTGAAAACCAGCTGCATGTTTGGGAGTTTGGTGGATTGCAAGTGTCTGTACTCTCCTTATGGCCATGGGTAGTCAGGATTTGGTGACTATGCTCTCAGGTGACAGACAAATCATTAACACTGGCCAGATTTAGACTGTCAGTGCTTCACTGTGGGGAAGATGGGAGCAGTTCTCTTGGGGACTTTAAGAGCAAGGCCATTACCTGCTGTGTGGGGCCACTCTCCTGTTTCTGCATGCTCTCCTTGGCTTCAGGCCCCTCCAGCCATCCAGATGAAGGGAGGCTCCACCAGGCGGTTGGTGGATGGGACCCTTTGGCAAGGGGCTGGGAGACATACAGAGGTAAAGAGACAAAACCAAAAGGGGCCAGGTAAATAAACGCTGGGCTAACTTTCATGAGGCCAACTCCTTAGTCCCTGACTGCCTGGGAGCTCGGAACAGGGCTCCGAGAGTGAGCAGCCAGCCAGGACACTGGGCTCCATGGCAAGTGAGCCACAGAGCTGGAGAGATTGGGCCGAGGAGGCAGGATTTGGTGGCCACATCCTGGCAAGGGCCATGTTTCTGTTTCTTCTCCCTCTCTGGGCTAGAACTCAGAGCAGGCTCTGGCTGCGGGGAGAGATACCAATGAATTTCTTACCATTGTTTTGGGGACCAGCCTTTTGAGAATTGTCTAGGTCCTCTGAGAAGCTCCCTCTAAATAATATAATTTATAACATGTGACAATCATAATCATACCAGGTGTAGTGGCTCATGTCTGTAATCCCAGCTACTCTGGAGGCAGAGGCAGGAGGATGACTTGAAGGTCAGGAGTTTGAGACCAGCCTGGGTAATATAGTAAGATCCTTGTCTCTACAAAAAATGTAAAAAGTTAACTAGGCATGGAGGTGCATGCCTGTAGTCACAGCTACTTGGGAGGCTGAGGCAGAAGGATTGCTTGAGCCCAGGAATTGGAGGCTGCAGGGAGCTATGATCATACCACTACAATGGGTGACAGAGTGAGAACCTGTCTCTTAAAAAGAAAAAAAAAATTAAATCATAAGTGTAAATATACATAGAAGTGCCTAAATCTCCTCACAATATCTTTGTGATTAGCCCCAGTCCTTCAATTAAATGATCCCATTTCTCTGTAACCTCCCCTTTTTTTTCTACTGCAGTAAAATAAAGGAGATTCAGAACTGCTCTCTCCTCCTCAGCATCCTCTCCTCTGTCCCTCACACTCCTACCCTTGAAGTACTAATTTGACTATGTGGTGGGACCAGCAGCTATTTTTTTCTCTGGTCAGTGGGGGTTTGCTCCAAGAGGGGACAGGGAATCTGGCCTCACCAGCCCCTGGAGTAATCTCCTGCTCTTACTGCTCTGTTGGCAGGATGGTGGCAGGGAAGGCTGAGCCGGCCATGCCAGGAAGGCTGTATGTCCACCCGGATTCTCCTGCCACAGGGGCCCACTGGATGCGGCAGCTGGTCTCCTTCCAGAAGCTGAAGCTGACAAATAACCACCTGGACCCCTTTGGCCATGTAAGCATGGGGGCTGCCCGGCCCCAGGAGGCAAGTCTGGGGCAGTTTTAGGGGTGGGACAGGCCAGGATGGGGATAGGGAGAATCCACTCCGGGATCCAGCTCCAGGCTTTGGCACTCACTGACCAGTTTAGGGAAGGAGCGCAAGGCTCTGAGGCCTGCAGAGAGCTGGACTTCCTTTCCGGCCACTTACTGGCTGGGTAACTCTGGACAATTGTCTCAGCTTTTTTGAGCCTCACTTTCCTTGTCTAGAAAATGGAGATGACCATATGTACCTTTCATGGTTGTGAGACTTAAATGAGAGGGTATACAGGAAGCACTTTGCATGTAGGAGGTGCTAAATAAATGGCAGCTATGATGATAAACGTGACGGGTCAGATCTCAGCTTCAGTTCCCCAAAATCTTGCCTTGCTGGAACGTAACACAAGAAGGGTAAGCCTTTTCGAGCAAGAGTCACGGATGTGTTCCAAAGCCCCTCTTTGGTGTGTACTGTCTGCCTGGACTGACAGCCGCCTGCTTCTGGAAGGAAAGACCTTGCTCTGGCTCACATGGTAGCTCCTGCTGGGTTTAGCCTGGTCCTTACAGAAGAGATTCTGAAGCCCCAGGGATGCTGCTGACGCCCCATCCAGGCTGCCCAAGCTCATTCTTTCCCCATCTGGCCCTGGCAAGTCCACAAAAAAGAGATTTTTATGTGGAAATTTTTAGCTCAAGTGTGTGGCAAACAGAAGTCTGGGGACCTGGTATTATCTGCCAGGGCACAGGCCCCACCCCTTGAGACTGCTCGTGGTTACTGGGGAAGTGCAGGGCAGAGGCAGTGGAGGCTTTGAGATGCAGGTGTGGCTGTTGGGGTTACGAGATGTGCAGGTATGTCTCGCTTTTACGCCCCAGCTCTGAAACATAGTTCCTATGGAAAACTCCAGCCATGCTTCTTTTCTGATTGATGGGTATGTAACTGGCAATGAGCTTTTAGTTTTAATTTCTCAGAATCTGTTCAGTTCACTTCTGAGTCATTGGTGAGCTATAAACGAGCATCTAGGAGAATGCTTAATTAACACAGTCAACTCCTGACTTATCTTATCTGGTTTGTGAGTCCCTATACTGGGTTTCCCATACAGGGCAGGGAGATTCCCAATGGGGAGGATCAACCAAGTTCCCACCTCCCCGAGCCCCAGGGCATTTCAGCTGAGAGGCAGAGGGGCTTCCTGGGTCTCCCTGGGCACCATCCTGGTCAAGACTTTGTTCTCAGTCAACTCCTACCCAGCTTCCTATGCTTGGCCAGGCTGTGGCACCAGCCTCAAAGGGTAGGGAGGGTCTCTGTGTGGGGAGGCTAGGGAACCTGGCCCACGACTGCACACACACACAGACCCCATGGGGGGTGAATACAGAGCTTGTGGGGAGCTGCATCTTTGGGTGGCCATTTGTCCCTAGGGATCCAAGCCTGGAGAGGATTTTGGATGCGCCAGCTTCAGCTTGTTGTCAGGGCTACCAGCCGCAGGGATGTCTCAGAGGACACCTCTGCTTCCCCGAACTCTAGAAAGTGAGAGTGGAGGGAGTTAAGGGATGGAAAGCTGCGCCTTCTTTAGGAAGTGGGAGAGAGCGCTCTGGCCTTCACAGCCCAGTAGTAGATTTTCACAGCCTGGTTAACCTCTTCAGTGGCTCTCCCTGGGTCTGTGAGTGGTTTGTGATAACCTGCATAGAAGTCAGGGCAAGTGAGGCTGCTTGATGGGCTTGTGATGCTGGGGGTGCCCCTGGCTACACCTGTCACGCCTGCCTGGGGCTTCCCTTGCCTTGACGATAGGGATACTACCCACGGAAACTCAGCTTTCTCCCTGGACGAGTGGGTTGCAGAGCATCTTCCTTCTCCCTTCATCCCCACACTTACCCAGTACTTGCAGTTTATTGGCTACAACAGCCCTGTGGGTGTGGTAGGGCCCAGGTACTGTCTCAGACCCAGGCCTTCTGCTTCCCGGTCCAGTGTCTCTGGGCTTCTCCACTGCCTTTCTGTACCCAGGGCTCTCGCTGCGGTATCTTCACCTATTCAGAGCACCCTTGAAGAGGAAGCAGCCTCTGGCCATTCAGACAAGGGCTGTGGAGGGACATATCAGGGCACAGCAACCCATTTGGACATTGATTTTCTTCTGCCCCTTGGCCCGTGCCCGTGGGAGTGGTGAGCTCCCATTGAAGGATGAAGGAGTCACCCTTCTTGGCTTCTCGGTGCAAGAGGCCGGGGAAAAGCCACGTTGTATTGGGAATTGCCCTTCCTTCTGCACAACCACTTCTACATTTTCAGCTTGCCCTGAAAGCTTCCAGGCCTCAAGGGACTTTCTCCAGCCACATGGGCTTGGACTTTTCTTGGGAATCCTCATGGTATCCCAGAAGCTTGAGTAGCTGCCTCCTATTGGCAGCCCTCACCCCCAACTCCTGCCCAAAAGGGCGGGCTCTCTCCTCGCAAAAGGGCAAGTTGAGAGCTCAGGAGAGTGGCTGTGGTATCATCTTGGGGTCCAACAGGTGGACTCAGTGTCCTTCTAGCTTGGAGATCCCTGGGCCCAAGCCATTCCATTTCCTCATCCCAGGAGATGAGCAGGGTGGCTGAGAGCCCATGTGTCTGCTTGCTGGTGCCTTAAGGCTTCAAAGAGCAGGAAGCCCTGACTGTCGGAGGCGGGGGTGTGGAACAGCTATTTTGGGATAATCCGGGTTTTCCTATCATTCAAGATTCCTTTCTTCCATGAATGCTGCTCTTCTCTGAAGTCTGAGGACCTTAGGTTGAAGTCTTGGGCCTGGTAGCCTGTCCTGTATGGCAGATGGGGCCCTGGAACAGGAACCTCTCAGACCACATGGCCAGAACCTCCTAAAAGGACTGAGCTCTCACTAGAGCACTCCTTGTGGGTTTTTGCTGTGGGATTAGGAAAGCCTTTACAGCAGAAACCCACAAGGAATTTTCCAGTCCGAACCTTGGAAGGCAGGTTCAGGAGGGCAGATTCAGACCTGGGAGTCAGCTCCAGTCCCGCAGTTGGGCCAGGCAGGAGCAGAAAGGACCATGGGGCTGGGGCTGGATGAGCTGCCTCCAGGTGGCCTGAATTTAGCTTTGCTTCTGCTGTTCTGCTGGCCACAGAAGCTGCCTGCCCACTGTCCCTCCTGCCTGCCACTATCTCCCATGCCCAGCAGTGTCTTGTGCCAGGTGACTATGAGATGGGAAAGGAAGCTGCTTCCCTCGGCTTTCTTCCTCTTCTCCTCTTCTGAATAAGCTTCTAGCAATACCTGGGC
The DNA here is from genome assembly GCF_028885625.2 of Pongo pygmaeus. Lineage (NCBI taxonomy): Eukaryota > Metazoa > Chordata > Mammalia > Primates > Hominidae > Pongo > Pongo pygmaeus. The sequence goes on from NC_072392.2 coordinate 57,922,314, forward strand.
TTCAGGAAGTCGGGGAGGGCCTCACTGGGGCATAGGTGGGACCTGTATCCTGTAGCACGATGAGGAAATGGTGGCATGCAGTTATCCCGGATTGCTGAGGAGGGAGGGCCAGTTTATGATTTCTGACACAGTGAGTCCAAATGTTGGAGGGGCTGCATTAGCCCCTGGGCTAGAGGTGTGGACTGCAGTTCCTCAGTCACAAAGTAGCACGCATTAGTCCCCTTAATATGCGACTTCCCTCTAGCCACTGGGCTTCATAACTGACATAGGCCTGACTGCCACACCCTTAGGCCTGGGACTATCTTCCCACCTTCTTCGCCTAGGTAGCTACTCCTGAGCTGCAGGATCCAAGCTCAAATGCACCTTCTTCAGAGAGAAAGGTTGGGGTCCTCATTCCATGCTGTCAGAGCACTATGCACCTTTTCATGCTAGTACTTGCCAAAGTTTTAATTTTATACCTATTTGCATCTTAAAATTTTATTTATGAATAGGAAATATTTTCACAAGCTTTAAACATAAATCATTGAATAAATTAAAATGTCTACAATACGACATCTCTCTCTACTTGTTCCTGATCCACTGTTTCTTTCAACCCCCAGTACAGGCAACCATGGCTACCAATTTCTTTTCAGCAATTTTTTTTTTTTTTTTTTTTTGCACATAGGCAGAATGTGTAATCTGGAATCCCCTCTTTTACACACAAAAGGTAGCATACTATAGAAACATTTTTTGCATTTGCTCTGTAAACTTAATAATATTTCTTGGAGAACAGTCCATTCAGAGACAGCTTCCTCATCCCTTTTGCAGCTGCACAGAATTATTATTATTTTAATTTTTTTTGAGATGGAGTTTTGCTTTTGTTGCCCAGGCTGGAGTGCAGTGGCGCGATCTTGGCTCACTGCAGCCTCCACCTCCCGGGTTCAATCAATTCTCCTGCCTCAGCCTCCTGAATAGCTGGGATTACAGGTGCCTGCCACTACGCCTAGCTAATTTTTGTATTTTTTTTTTTTTTTTTAGTAGAGACAGGTTTTCACCATGTTGGTCGGACTAGTCTCAAACTCTGACCTCAGGTGATCCACCTGCCTCGGCCTCCCAAAGTGCTGGGATTGCAGGCATGTGCCACCGCACCCAGCCTGCAGCTGCATAGAATTTTATCAAAATGATTGTTTCAGAAATCGTGTAGCCAGTTCTTGTTAAAGGAATTAGATTTTTTTTTATTCTTTGCTCTTCTGATTAAGCTTGTACATATGCCATTTTATGCTGTGCCAAGTATATCTGTGAGATAAATGGCCTGTTCAAAGGGTACATGGATTTGTAACTTTGAAAATATCACCAAATTCCCCTCCTTGGGAGCTGTACTGATGTATATATTTTCACCACTGCTATGGCCTTACCAATAAGGGTGGGAGAACAAACTTGTGGATTTTTGTCAGTTTGACAGGTGAAATGTGGATATCAGTTTTAGCTTTAATGTGCATTTCCTTTATTATGAGTAAGGTTAAGCATTTTCTTTTAATAAATTTCCTCTCCTGTGAACTGCTGTTCTCATCCTTTGCTCATTTTTCTTGTAGGTTTTCGATATCAATTTCTAGGAACTCTTATAAATCAGGAGGATGTAGCTCTTATCTGTGATGAGTTACACATGTCCAGGTTATCATTTGTCATTTGGTTTTGCCTGTAGTGATATTCCCACGCTGATGCTTTTGATTGAATTGATCAGTCTTTTCCTTATAGATTTTGGATTTTGAGTTATTGAAAGCCCTAATCCGCTCCTTACTTATAAGAGACTTTTCTTTTAGTATTTTATGGATTTATTTTTACATTTCAACCATTGATCCTTTTGAAATTTATCCTGGCATTGATTTGAGGTGTGAATCCAATTTTTTTTTTTTCTGCAGAGCTATCCAGTTGTCCCAGCATCGCTAATTGAGTCATCCCCTTTCCTCCCCTGGTTGAGGTGCCTTATTTCTGAACACTAAATCCCCATATGAATGTGTGCCTGTTCACACGCCAGTCTTTTAACTGTTGAGACTGGATAATAGGTTTTAGTGTTTGGCAGGACTGGGCCTCCTTGATCTTCAGAGTTTTCTTGGCTAGTCTTGTCTATTTTTTCACATAAACTTTAGAATAAGCTTGTAGTGTTAAAAAAAGGGGCTTATTTGTATTTTTATTGGATTTGCCTTAAATTATAAATTTACTTAGAGAAGACTGATAGGAAGGCTTTTCTATTTGCTGAGGGTTTTCTGGTCCTTCAAAGCGTATTCGGGTTTCCTTGAAATGGCCCTGCACGTTTCTTGTTAGGTGTGTCACCTGATTTGTTACAATAATAAATTCAGCCTTTCTTTCACTACATTTTCTCACCACTTATTTCTGCTCATTTTCGGGGTTACTATGTGACAACCCCACCAGATAGTAAACCATGAGGTTTCCAATCACTGTGACATTCTAGTGCCTAGCCACCGTGTCTGGCAAGCCAGTGGGTGCTGGTGGATGGTAAGTGCATGAGAAACTCCTGAAGGGGGTGGTTATTAGACAGCAAAGCCACTTCCCCTGCCAGGGGCAGATGTCCCCCCAAAGCTTATGCTGCTAATTTGCCAGTGGGGACCCAGAGCTATTTATCTCCCTCTTTCCTCCTTTCCTCCCACATTTGCTGATCCCTGACAATGTGGCAAGCCCTGAACTCCAGATCGGGTACCACCCTCCCCAGCCAGGTTAAGGTATGAACTCAGGCTTGGAAACTAGTACCAATTCTGGCTGTGCCTGAAATCGGCTGTCTGATGCTGGGCAAATGCCTGCACCTCCCTGACCCTCAGTCCCTTGCCTGTTAAAATAAGCGCAATAATAATTAATACCTACTTTATACGGATACTGTAAAGATTAATTTTATGGTGGATGTAAATGACTTAGCACAGGGCCTGGCACATAAGCTATGCTCAGTAAGTGCCAGCTGTTACTGCTGTTGCCATGGCAGAAGGCAGGAAGGTTTGGAGGCCCCACTGTACCACCCCAGTGTTGCTCCCGTGGGAGTGAGGCCTAAGGTTCCCTGGGCAAGGCCTCTTGAGTGGGCTGATGGGCTCCCTGACTTAGTTCTAGTTTAAATTTTCCTTGGATGCACCTCTTATCATTCTGGGTCTCAGTTTTCTTTCTTTTCTTCTTTGGTGTTTAAGCTGAGATCCTGTCACTGTCCTAACCTCTTTGTAGGGCTGGGGAGGATCAGAAGGATGATGGAGAAGGTAGTCACAGAAAGTAAAATTATGATACAGGGTAAATCTGGTTTTAGTATCTGACAAAATGGACATTAGCCACACTCTTGATGGGCTAGCATCCAGATAACACGTGTTCTGTGTTCTGTAGGGCCCGCTGACCCAAGTCCCTTACAGTGTTTAATTGGCACCTTCTCATTAACTCTGAGTTTGTTGAGAGCAGTGTGTGCTCTCTCACAGGCCATCTGGATCCTGCTCCAGACTGTGTCTCCAACCAGCTGTGTGTTCCTGGGCGAGTCACGTCTCCACTACTAGCATTCTGTTCCTCATCTGTAAAATTAGAGAGCTGGACACAAATGATCTCAATGGCCTGCCTCTCCATGCCCTAATGTTCTGTGATTCCAATGTAGATAGATCTGGGCTTTATTGGCCAAGCACGCTATGGCGATCTCTTGAGGAGAGGGATGTTTGGCGCAATTGCCGTTGTTAAAATAGAACAGGCTTCTGAATTGTGGCCAGAACATAATGAATCCCATTTCTGTGAAAGAATGATGATGACGGAACCAGTCATGTAGTGGGGTTGTTGACGTGGCTGGCGCATTTGGCCCCATATCCTCTGCAACAAATATAAATGTGAAACTCTGGCAAAGTAGTTTCATGTGGCGCCTGAGGAACTTCCGAGCAAAGCCAGGTGTGTGAATCACTGAGTTGGTTTCACATTCTCCCGGCTGATGGGACTAAGGCTCAAGTTTATACTTGTCTTGGCTCAATGGGTGGGACTTTCTTCCAGATACCTGTCCAGGTTCTAGACTGTCAGTCAGAAGGAGTGTTTGGGGCCACTTAGTCAAAGGCCCCACTTTACAGATGGGGACCCCAATGGTTGGAGAAGGAGAAGAGCTTGCTCAGGATTTGACGCTGGTGAACAGAGATCACGAAGGCGTCTGCACCCTTCTTGACTTCTCTATGACTGGGGTTACCCTCACCTAGTGGCTCCCACCTGCCCCTGTAGGACTGGCAGCTTCCCTCTCTGCAGGTTTCCCTGTGAGCCTGGCTGGTTCCCTGCCTCGGAAGATGTGTTGGGCAGTCTCTCTGCCCTAGTCGTCAGGGACTTTGTCTGATGGGCTAAGGAGTTTGGCCTTTATTCCAAGGGTCAAGAGGGAAGAATCAAAGGTGGATTGTGGATATAAGGCATTTATTGAGCCCTATATAGTGGCAGCAGTGGTAGGAGGGGATGTGGGGGAAAGAGGAGGAAATGCAGAAGGCCCTGCTCTTAAGCAGTGCATATCTTCCTGAATTTCCCAGAAGGTTCTGAGCAGGAGAGTGAACTGATGGGATGTGTTTCAGGAGGAAATGGAGAGAAAGTAGATGGAGGTAGGGGGAGGCTGTCCTAGCAGCCCAGCCAGAGATGGTGGGGCCTGAGGCAGGGATGTGCAAAGGGAATGGAGGGGCTTTTGTTTTATAGATAGAGTCACAGGAATCGGTCACTGAGTGGACCTGGAGGTGGATGACAGTGAAGAGAAGGGGAGTTGATGATGATACCCAGAGCTTTGACCAGCCCACAACTGCTTGTGACTGCCCAGGTGTCACAGGAGCAGGGTGGCTGCTGCCATGTGTCCTAGTGTCCTGCACAGCCTTCATGAGGTGCTGGTGCCTATGGCTCTGTCCTGGGTTCTCTCAGCCCACAGTCTCTGTTCTCCCTTTGTGCTGCCACCTTTGGAGAGCTAGAGTGACTGGGGGAGGACTTCATGCCAAGGAGCTGGAACATCGGGGAGCTCGGGGAGATCATCTCTGCACATGTTTCATCACCACTTTTGACCTGGGAAATGCCTTAGAGATGATCTCGTCTCTAGTGAGCAAGCAAAGACCAGAGAGGAGGGGACTTGCCCACGTTCCCACAGAGAGTTTGTGGTCGTGGCCCAGATCTTCCCACTCTCAAACCCGACCTTGCACTCACTAGATCCTGTCTGGGGCCAAAGGAGCCTGGAGGTACAAAAGGATAAAAGGTATATCCCTTTCTCCTGAGGAGTTTAGAGCTTAATTGAAGGGACAAGAAGAAATAGGAAGCTACTAGGATGCAGAATGACAACCAGGTAGATAACACATGAGAAGTAAGTTTCAGAACTGGGCGTTCAGAGCAGGCCTTTGTACCTGAGACTTCCTGGAAGAGCTGGGTCTTCCTAGAGGAGATGTTAGGCCCAGAAGGAGAGAAAAGAATGGGAAAGGAAGATCAAGACAGCAGAGGGACCTGCATGTGCAAAAGTGCACAGGTAGGAACTGGGCATTCCTGGAGCTATCAGGCCACCTCCCAGGTATTCCATTGCTGGATCTTCCAGGAACGTGGGTCCTTTGTGGACACCTACAGCTCTGTGAATACTGCATGGTGATGGAGTCACCTAAAGGGGCTGGGAGGTGTTTTCCAGGCCCAGTTCCTCTCACCACAGGAGCATTCCCAGCGTCCTGGAAAGGGACAAACATCGAGGCCTCTCTGAGCGGGACCTGTGTCCCGTAGCCTCACTCTGCATTCCTCACCTGGCAGGCCCCCAGTTGGGCAGCAGGTCCCCAGCTGCAGGACCTGGTTTGGGGTTTGGGAGTTATGTACTTGCCTCGTGAGGGTCCGGAGGTTTGTCACTGAGGGCTGAGGCGGAAGTGGCCAGTGCAGTAGGCAGAAAGTGTGGTTCCTGCTGGATGGAGTCACCCAGCTCAACCAAGGAGCCCAGGGAAGGCCAGTACCCACAGCCCAGGTCCTGGCCCACCCGTTCCTCAGCTGAGCTGGTTCTCTAGGCTATCCCTGTGCCCCAGGGCACGATAAGAGCAGAGTCTTCCCAGACTAAGACTTTGGCCAAGGCTTGCCATAGAAGAGCCTGACTCTGGCCTTTCTCTTGTCACTCTGGTCACTAACGGGTTAAACCTTTCATTAAGCGTCAGTGCCAGGTCCCATCCCTGGAAACCTAGAAGGGTGGCAGCCCAACGACCAACCCAAGGAAAGGGCACTGCCAGCTACAGAGAGGGAAGCCCAGAGGGGAAGGGGACCCGAGGGCCCGCCTGGCCTGGCCAGGACAGAAACGAAAGGGTTAACAGAAGCCGCAGGGCTGATAAAATGCCCCAAATTCCTGGTCCTGCCTTCAATGGGGAGGGCGTCTGGCAAATGTCAACGATGAAAAATACATTTTAATGGCACATCATGCAGCTGCTACCGTGGGGCGCAGCCAAATGAAGCAGGTTTGGAGCAGCAACTACTGTGAGCGGCCCCCGGAGGCTCCAGTGGCCGCGCCTCCAGGGCGCTTTGCTAAGCTTTGTCCAGCCGCGGCAACCCGCCTCCCCCAGCCCATGGCATCCTCAAGGGCCCTTGGGATCGGGGGCCTCTAGCCTTCTATGGCACTATTTTGGAAACTGTGCCGTCTCCTACCTTAGCACCTTGAACGCTTGAAGAGCTTCTCTGAGGGCTGGGAGCGGCCTTGGGCAGGTCTGAAGGCAGGATACATTTGGGTCTCCCCAGCACGCCGTCAGCAGGCCTCTGTGAACGTTGAGAAATGCATAAACAAGGCTAGGTGTGGTGGCTCACGCCTGTAATCCCAGCACTTTGGGAGGCCGAGGTGGGCAGATCACTGGAGGTCAGGAGTTCGAGACCAGCCTGGCCAACATGGTGAAACCCTGTCTCTTCTAAAAATATAAAAATTAGCTGGGAATGATGGAGCACACCTGTAATTTCAGCTATTTGGGAGGCTGAGGTATGAGAATCGCTTGAACCCAGGAGGTGGAGGTTGCAGTGAGCCAAGACTGCGGCACTGCAGTCCAGCCTGGGCAACAAGAGTGAGATTCCATCTCAAAAAAAAAAAAAAAAAAAAAAAGAAGGAAAGAAAGGAAAGAAAAGAAATGCATGAACAAATGAGCAATGTGACAAAAAAAGTTACAGTGGGACATTTTCCTCAGCTTCCTCCCTCTCTCTTATCCTGCAAAACCCAAGTATTTCTAGAAGAGGCAGGTCATGTGTAAGAAGGGTATTGAGAAGAGGTGAGGCTGGAGGGGGACCCCTGAGGGAGGGAGGTTACGTGTTATGTTCCCATTTACGAATGTGGAAACTGAGGCACAGAGAAGCCCAGTGACTTGTCTGAGATCAAACAGTGACTCTGTGGCACCCTGGACTTTTGCTGACAGCTCAGAATTCCACCTGCTACACTGTGCTGAGTTCACAGTGGGCTTTGACACTGTTAAGGGCTTACTCAAGTTCTCCATTACCGCAGGGAATCAATTGGTCACATCAGGAGGGCCTGGGGCTGGGCGTTAGTGCTGGTGCAGAGAAGTTAAGGAGGGCCAGGGTGGGGAGAGTTTGGGGCCCAGGGGCCTGGTTCTTCACTTGGGAGCTCCAGTCCTGGTCGGTAGGCCCCGGATCCTGGGCTTTGAGGAGAATGAGAAAAACCAGGCCAGGGCCAGATGAATGAGGTCAAGGGCCTGGGGCTTGTGGATGGGGACCTGGAGCTCAGCATGAGACCCTTCTCTTCCAGATCATCCTCAACTCTATGCACAAGTACCAGCCGCGGCTCCACATCGTTAAGGCTGATGAGAACAATGCTTTCGGCTCCAAAAACACTGCTTTCTGCACCCACGTGTTCCCAGAGACCTCCTTCATCTCTGTGACCTCCTACCAGAATCACAAGGTACAGCCACTGCCCCACAGCCCCACTTAACACCACCCTGCATTCTCTTCCACCATGCAGAGAGGCAGAGTGTGAAGCCAGAGTCCCAGCAGGCCTTGGGCAGGCCCAGTGCAGGGACCTCAGAAGCCTAGAGTCCCTCGGAGCCGTGAGCAAATCGAATGATGAACAGAAAAGGACCCTAGATATGTCCATCTCCAGCACAGAGGAATTACGATCCCTGTGTTTTGGGGAATGGAGAAAATTGGCAACTGTAAAAACCAGGACCTTGGAGCCTGCCTTGTGGTTTGAGCGTTGGGCCCTTTCATTCCACAATGTTCTTTCTCCTGGTTCATCTCCTGGTGCCTTCAGAGAGAGGGGTAGGGAATGGGGATAGGAGCCCTGGGGTGCTGTCAGCTGGGGTGTGGAAGCAGAGCCTGAGCGGAGGCCCTTCCCAGGCTGTGGTCAGAGGTGCCCCAGCCACCTCCCCCCATCGCTACTGCCCGGCCCAGCCCGGCCACCCCCACTGCGTCCCAGTCACTGACAGCCATGCTCTGCTGCCCATCTGCTTTCCACAGTATGCACACAGGGACTGGCAAGGTGGGCAGGGGTCACTGGGGAAGGGCCATGGCTGTGGTGGATTTTAGGCAGAAAAGTGACAGAGTCGGAACTGCATCTAGAATGGTCACTCAGAGACTGATGTGGTAGTTGCACAGACTCAGGCAGCAGGCCCGGGATGCTCACTGGGAAGATGTTACAGGTCCCCAGGAGAGACCCATGGGGACAGAAGTCCGGCAGTGCAGAGGGCTGGGGAGCAGGAGAAAGAATCGGAGGGTGGAGAGCAAGGAGTAGGGAGCCAGGGACAAACCAGGTGTGAATGGCAAGACCCACTTCCCCAGACCTGCCCCAGTTCCGCCTGTGCCTGGGGTTGGGGAGGAGGGAGGGCCAGAGGCCAGTCCAGTCCCACCCTCCTCCCCAAGGAGGGTATTGAGAAGAGGTGAGGCTGGAGGGCGACCCCTGAGGGAGGGAGGTTACGTGTTATGATCCCATTTACAAACGTGGAAACTGAGACACATTTGTGTGCCTCACACTGGTGACCCTATGTGTTTTCTCCCCACAGATCACCCAGCTGAAAATTGAGAACAACCCTTTTGCCAAGGGATTCCGGGGCAGTGATGACAGTGACCTGCGTGTGGCCCGACTGCAGAGGTGGGGCTGCGGAGCCTGGGGGTGGGGCGGGCAGATGGGATGCAGGCACGTGGCCTCTGTGTATCTTCACTCTCTTCCTGTCTCTCCTCCTGTCCTCCCCACCCCTTCAGCAAAGAATACCCTGTGATTTCCAAAAGCATCATGAGGCAGAGGCTCATCTCCCCCCAGCTGTCGGCCACACCGGACGTGGGCCCCCTGCTCAGCACCCACCAGGCACTCCAGCACTACCAGCACGAGAACGGGGCACACTCGCAGCTCACGGAGCCTCAGGACCTGCCCCTCAGCACCTTTCCCACCCAGAGGGACTCAAGCCTCTTCTATCACTGCCTGAAAAGACGAGGTAGTGCTCTCCTGGTCTAGAAGCCCTAGAGGGTCAGAGGAGGGGTGAGGTTCTCCCCGAAACCACTCTGCAGCTCCCCCCCACCCCCCAACACACACACACTCATCTGGTGCTTGTGTGGCCTGGGAGAGTGGGCTTGAAGGGTTAGGGATCACAGCTGGGTGCAGGGCCATCTTTTCCAGTGCAGGGGTGCTGGTTCTCATCTCTCATGCTGCCTTTGGAACCCTCACAGACAGCTTGTAGCCCTGGTGTCCCCAGACACCTTTCCAAGTGTTGCTTTGCAGTCACTGCTCTGAAAGCCTCATGGGGTGAGCTGGGCTCTGCCTGGAAGCGCAGGAAGAGGCTGACACTTCCCAGTCCAGAGGTTTTGGGATTGGGGCTGTTATTTGTCAAAGCAAACTCAATTCCAGAACAGGGAGGGCTTGATGTCTCACGTGCAGGGCCTTCCACCCAATCATTCCTTCCAGGATCTGCAGAGGCTGCTTGAGAGTTGAGATGAGCTATTGTGGATGTAGGTGGGGGCTGGGAAGACAAGCCACAGCACCCTCTGTGCCAGGCCTCTTCGTAAAGAGGAGGAGCCCAGAGCTGGGCACCATCACATCTGTGCTCTGTGCCAGGTCTTGATCCCTCCATGGATAGAATTGCAATGATTCGTGTTACTCCACCAGAAGACCTCATGGGGCCGCTGAAATTCCCTTTGGAATGAGCCTGGGGACTTTTGCTTGCCATCCAGAATGTTCCCTCAGCCCTGGTCCTAGGGACTAGCCCAGCAGAGCTCCGAGATCCCCTGTACAAGTCTCGTTAGAACTCAGTGACCTAGAGCACGGGTTGGCAAACTGTGGCCTTCAGATCTAACCCAGACTGCTGCCTGTACAAAATAGTTTTTACATTTCAAAACAATTGAAAAAAATCAAAAGAAAAATATTTCATGAGATGTGAGCATTATGTGAAATTAAAGTTTTAGTGTCAAGTTTTACTGGAGCACAGCCATGCTCATTTACTTACAGGTTGTCTGTGGCTGCTTTCATGGGACAACAGCAGAGTTTTGTAGTTGCAACAGATACCCTGCGGCCCACAAAGCCTAAGATATTTACTATCTGGCCCTTTGCAGAAAAAATTTGCCCAGTCTTGACCTAGAGTGAATAGGCCACCTGCCAGGATCAAGAGCTTAGCGCAGGGAGAAGAGAGGGATTTGGAGAGAAGACGGAGAATCGGGCTGAGAGAGGGGCAAAGGAGAGAGCTGGGCAAGGGAGAGGAGCAGGTCTCCCTGGGCAGGGCAGATGCCACCAGCAGGGGCAGAGGAGAGAGGTGAGTACAGGCCTTCACACCCACTTAGCCCCTCTGCTTCCAGCCCCGTGGGCGCACACACAGACTCCCCAAATGAATCCCTGGAGGAAACAGGAGGAGGGAGGCCAAGATGAGCCATGGATGAGTGGGGCTGTTGTTGTTGTTGTTGTTTTTTGAGACGGAGTCTCGCTCGGTCTTCCAGGCTGGAGTACAATGGTGCAATCTGGGCTCACTGCAACCTCTGCCTCCCGAATTCAAGTGATTCTCCTGCCTCAGCCTCCCCAGTAGCTGAGATTACAGGTGTATGCCACCATACCCAGCTAATTTTTATATTTTTCATAGAGATGGGGTTTCACCATGTTGGTCAGGCTGGTCTCGAACTCCTGACCTCAGGTGATCCGCCCACCTTGGCCTCCCAAAGTGCTGGGATTACAGGTGTGAGCCACTGCACCCAGCCCAGATGAGTGTTCTTAAATTGGCTCAGTGGGCTGCTCCCCAAACCCTCAGGCCTGGGTCAGCCCTGGAACCCAGGGGAGGTCATGCCACTCCAGATAGTTAGGCCTTCCTTGTAGAGGATGTCGAGAGGCATACACACATGATTTGTGGCATCTGATGTCATCTTTCCCCAGAGTATCTGCTTTGCCTGAAAAGTATGTCACCTTTTTCACTTATTATCAGTTCTATTTCTTAATTTTGTAGACACTGTGGTGTTGGAATCTGTGTAGTAAAAATCTGATGGCTCTTCTTTAAACACATGTGAGGTTAGTTCATCTTCTAAAAGCAACAGAAACATGCCTACAAGTGGCTTTGGCTCCTTGAGGTCTTCCTGGGAGCTGAGGATGGAGGCAGAAACCTCACGGCCTTAATTTTCTGGCTACTTCAGACAGATGTGGCCTCTGGGCATGGGCTGGCCTGGCAAATGCCTCCACTTTCCTTGGCCAGGGAGGGCCTAGCCTGAGAATGCCACTGCACACCAAGGCCTCTCACTCTCCCAAGAGTCAGGCTGGCGAAGGATCAAAGCCGAGTGCTGCCTGGCTAAGCCTGGCCCTCAGTGTCCGTTGATGTGGTGTCCCCCGTGGCCTCTGAGTAGGGTCCGTAATCTGACCACTTCTTGGCGGCTGCCACCCTATAAAAGCTGTGGCTGATTGAAATGGCTCTGGGAGTGCCATGGCAACATGGGGAGGGCGGGCCTGGAGGGACAAGGACAGGCTGTCCCGGCATCCAGCAGGGTGCTCTGGGGCCTGGGCTGGTGGAAATGGTTCTTCCTGAGTGTTACTTTGTCTTTCAGCAGATGGTGCCCGCCACCTGGACTTACCTTGCAAGCGATCCTATCTGGAAGCCCCCTCTTCGGTGGGGGAGGATCACTATTTCCGTTCCCCCCCTCCCTACGACCAGCAAATGCTGAGCCCCTCCTACTGCAGTGAGGTGACCCCCAGAGAAGCATGTATGTACTCAGGTTCAGGGCCCGAGATTGCCGGGGTGTCTGGGGTGGACGACCTGCCCCCACCTCCGCTGAGCTGTAACATGTGGACTTCAGTGTCGCCGTACACCAGCTATAGCGTGCAGACGATGGAGACTGTGCCATACCAGCCCTTCCCCACGCACTTCACCGCCACCACCATGATGCCGCGGCTGCCCACCCTCTCCGCTCAGAGCTCCCAGCCACCAGGAAATGCCCACTTCAGTGTCTACAATCAGCTCTCCCAGTCTCAGGTCCGAGAGCGGGGGCCCAGCGCCTCATTCCCAAGAGAGCGTGGCCTCCCCCCGGGGTGTGAGAGGAAGCCACCCTCGCCACATCTAAATGCTGCCAATGAGTTTCTCTACTCTCAAACCTTCTCCTTGTCCCGAGAATCTTCCTTACAGTACCATTCAGGAATGGGGACTGTGGAGAACTGGACTGACGGATGACTCTCACGTCTCCTCCGCAGCCCCGGGACTGTGTTGCTCCAGTATTAACCTCTGTGGGTGGCCTGCACTCTACCAAGAAACACAGGAAGGTATTCCAGAGTGTGTGTGTGTGTGTGTGTGTATGTGTGTGTGTGCACGCGAGCATGTATGTATTTGGAGAGCATCCATCTTCTGACATACAACTGAGGTCATGACAAGGAAAAAAAAAACACCACATTTATCTAGGAAGTGATTTTGGCTGCAGGACCTGGGTCTATTGTTATCTGACATCTCTTGACATGCCCATGGGTGGGATGGGAGTGGAGGGTTCATATGAGTTATTGAGAGGGTTTTATAATGGTTGATTTACTCAGGGGCCAGGTGGGGAGGTCTCTCCCATGGGGAAAGATTCTCACTGCTGGGGCGGGAAGATTCTCACTGCTGGGGCGGGAAGATTCTCACTGCTGGGGCGGGAAGATTCTCGCTGCTGGGGTGTGAGGGCTCTGTGCACACCTTAGAGTTCCTGGCTTTCTCTTTGCAAGGGGAGCTGAGAATCTGGTTTTGGTAGCAGGAGGCCCACTCCTTTGACTTCTGGAGAGTCTGTGAGACTGCCTGAGAGGTGGGCTCAGCTAAGCCACAACGTGTACTTTGATAGTACAGCTGGCTGCTCAGTGAGTGGCCTAGACATTGATGACTGGAGCTCTGAGGTCTGAGGGATGACGTTCGGAAAGGGTCATGTGCTAAATGTCACCTGAGGGGTATTTTTAAAGGGTTTTCTTTTCCTTCAAGAGGAGGGAAAATGCAACCAGTAGCATCTCTGTCATCATTCAGATTTTGTAATAAAGTACAGAGCCCTTCCCCCTAGGTCCCCAACATACAGTTTCTCACTCTGGTGTGTGGAGAGTCGGCCTCCCAGGCACCATACCATCTGCATCCTATGACGGGCAATTATGAAACACGCCTCAGCTGGCATCATCCCCAGGAGGCCACGATGGAGCCGATGTCTGGCATCTCCAGGGCCTGTTCTGCTCTCAGAAAATCTACGCTTCTGGAGCGAGAAAGCCCAACAGAAATAAAGATAATTGAAAAACAAATTTGTTTCTTCCAGTAAATTCAGCCGGTGAGCTCAGAGGAGCAAAGAGAATTCTCCAGTGTGGCGCTCACAAAGTCCTCAGCCCTGCGTTTTAGCATTGAACACCACCAGGCCATCAGTGTGGCTGGGGTGAACTCTCCATCAAACTTGGGAAATCACTAAACTCTTTGCATGCTGAATAGCTATTTATATATTATATAAATAAATAAATATATATTTTATATATATATCTCTCTCACAAATGCAGGCCACATGTCAAATTCAGCTTTGCTTTCTACAAATGAATGAACTTAATAAAAATAAACTTTGGAGGGGGTATTTGGAAAGACGTCTATTTAAATTTTTATTACATGTTTGATATTAAAAACTAAGAATGGTTTAGATAAAACATATAAATAAATATATATATATAAACACACACACACTACAGATAAAGCTTTTTTAGAAAACACGTTAGCTAACAGGTGATATGGAACTTCAAGTGTTTTGTTATATAGCATGGACGTTTTATTTTGCATATCGGAACATAAAGCCATTTTACAACTGTGAAGTGTGTGGATGCTCTTTATTACTGACTTGTCATTTCTTGGCTCTGCAATGGCCTCTGCCTCTTTTTTGCTGGTATTTTTTTTCTCAAGTGTCAGGTGAGGCCCTCAGTGCCTCTGAACATTTGTACCGTGGAGCCTCTGAGCTCAGAGTGAAGTCACTTAGGACCAACAGAGCAATTGTACCTTTGATCTCATGCTACTCCCCGGGTTATGAATCTGGACTCCAGGGTCCACAAAGACCCCAGAAGGGCAGGGCAGGCAGTAAAGCAAGAATCTGTCTCCTTTCAGCAGTCAACACATAAGCTGGCCATTTGTGGGAAGTGGTCTCGTAAGTAGGGAATTCCTGGTGGGATTTATGCAGCTGCTTCAGAAAAGGAACTGAAAAGCAGGTTCGAGTCAGCGCCGGGGGCTTCCTGGAGCAGTCAGGGGCGTGAGCTCATCACCACCATCATCCCAGAATGGGTGAGTCAAGGCCTGGCAAAGTCCCCATTCGCCTGCACCTTTGCCAGGTCCCTGAAGCTTGGCCACAAGATGGAGAGAGGAAAAACAAGGTGAATCCAGGCCAGGTTCACCCTAGATTGGAAGAGGCAGGCGTAGGAAGGTGCTGCTGGGTGTCCCTCCTTACAGCCTTGCCACCTGCCCTGAGCCTCATGGCTTCTTCCCCAAAGCTACTTACCCGCATCCACCATCTCCACTGCAGGCTGGTCTAGGAACCCAGGAAAAGAGAAGGCAAAGGAGGCATGCCCTTGAATCCTTGCCCTGTCAGGACTGAGATGAGATTTCCTGCTGGGTAAAGACTCAACCTTGTCTCCTGTTTCTCCAGAGTCCTTTTGTGGCTCTAGGCTGCTCTCTGGCTGGACTTCTTCCTGCAGAACAGGAAGCCAAGCTCCATCCTCCCTTAGCTGTTGGCGCACACCTTGGGCTTCTTGGTCATGGAGAAAGATGTTAACTGAGCTTGGCTCAGGGGACAGGGAAAGGGAGGGCTCTTCCTAACTCCCACCTGCTGTGCTCTTTTCTTTCTGGGTGAAGACAGCACATCTGGGACACTCCACACCTTCTAGAGCGCAGGCAGAGGGCTGGAGGCAACGTGGATGTTCCCAGGTTCTCCCCAAACACATGGTTGGCTGAGTCTGACATGAAGAAAGCCGCTTCTTAAAGGGGTATTTTGCCTCGAGGCAGCCCACGGTTTCTGGCCAGCTCGCTGTGAAGCGTGAGGTCCCTGGGCTTCCCCACCTGGGCATGGCCAGAGCCGGGCCTGCAGTGGGATTTGTGGAACTTTCCTGCCCCTCTGAATCAACAGCTCAATAAAAAGGGGGCACATGGGATATCCTGAAACAAAGGGCACCATTCAGGAGCGCCAACAGGTCATACATCATCGGCCAGAAACCTGCCACATGAAAAGGGTCTGCTTCTGCTGTGCCCTGCCTGGGAAGGGGACAAAAGCCAATTAACGTTCAGCTGCATGTCCATGGGAAGGCGGCCCTGGGGGCTGTGCTCTCCAGCCCAGGGCCAGGCCCCTCGGGGGAAGCCGGGGCAGACCTCTCAGCAGCAACTCAGCCACAGACAGTTGGCCCTCAACCGCAGAAGAGCCTGGAATAACAAAAGGGAGAAGGGAAAGAGAAGCTGGGTCAGACTGACAAATTGTTAAAAAACCAAACCAACTTCCAGCCTTGGCTGGGCCTCAGGGGGTCAAGAGGCCTCGGCTCGCCCCACTAATGGAGCCTGCTGGAGGAGTAGCAGCCCAGCCTCGCAGTGTCTTATCTTACAACATAAAATTAAAACCCACTTAAAAGGCCGGAGGGCATGTTAACATTCCCCCTGCTGTCTAATTGAAGTAGTTCCCAGCGCAAAGGATTTCACTTGAAAGATGTCTCTGTCCCAGCCCGGGTCTCCAGCTCAGCCAGCAGGGGAAAGGGGTTGGCGGGGTGGGGGGAGGGGGCAGCGACTGTTTGCTTGCCACCCTCACCCAGGCGGCAGGTGGCGACAGCAAAGGTTAGAACAGTCTGGGTTGTTTTGTATTTTTTAAAAATTTACAAATTCATTAGCAGCTATGTCAGCAGAGGCCACACTCTTGACAAGAAGACCTGGTAATGATTCAAACGTGGTGAGTCCTGCAGTGAAACCTGGCTGTTCCTGCAGCCGAGAGATTTCCATGCCATTCCCCGGCAAGCCCTCTCTCCCCCCACGCAAATCTATGACAGGTCTCCAAGGCATACGGAACCAATCAGGGACATCCTGTCAAGGTGATGAACTTGCACTGGCCATCCCGAGTAATGGGAACCAGTCAGCCTGAAGCCGGCCTGGACTGAAAGCCAAGGTGACAGCTATTAAGCAATTGTGCGCCGAACAAAATGGCAAAGCGGCCGGGTAATCAATTCAATTTCGATGGGCAACCCGAGCAACCGCAGCGGCTGTCGCAGCTGATTAGGGAGGGCCGGGCTGGAGCTTTCAATGCGAGCCCGTCACAGATCAGAAACAGGCCCGGGATGAAAAGGGAAAGAACCGTCTCCTGAGAAGCAGGCGATGAAGGACTCTGTTTTATGTGACTGGGTTCTTCCTCCTCTCCTTGAAGAAAGAGGAGAAAAAAAAAAGCAAGCAGTTTGGAGATTAGATAGTTTTCTTTTCAGCCATTTATCATTATGAAGGAAAGTAGACAGCGCAGGGGCGGAAGAATCTCCAGTGGGATTTCTGCGAAGTCTCACTCGGAAGGGCCAGGTTTACATGATGCAGCTCAAACAGCCCTGCTTATCACAGCAGCCTGACGGGGTCTGCAGAGCATCGAGGGTTCCTCTTCTGTAACAAGGGCGAACAGGCCCCAGTGCCCCGAGGAGTGCAGAAATTCTCCTGCAGAAACCCCAAACCAGCACACTGCATCATTTGTGAAAGTTAAAGCCTGAGTCAGAATAACGGGGAGAGGAGGAAAAATGGCAAAGGAAAAGACGAGGGGATTGTGCACGGTCCCTGCAGGGGAGGCCCCAGTGGTGGCCCCCCATTTCTCCCTGGCCCAGGTTGGGGCAGCAGAGGTCCCTGCTGTGTCTGCTGGCCTGTCAGCACTGATCCCAGTCTGGTGGCCGGCCCTGGCAGCCTGCTTGAACATTCTAGGCTTGTGTTTGGTTGTTCTGTGCAAGGGTTTTGGGGTGCAGAGCAAGGGGCACTCACAGGCACAGAAGCCGAGAGAGAGAGGCCAGCCATGGGGATGTGGAGGGGTTGGAAGAGGCTTGAGAGCAGACAGCAAGGGATGCAGAACCAGGAGGAAAAGGGCCATTTTGGAGCCAAGGGTGGGTCTTGGGGCAGGAGGGCTCAGGGCTGGGACTGGGCCGGTGGTGAGGGAGGAAGGCTGACCACCTCCTCTTTGGAAAACTAGAGCAATGGGTGCATATTCAGATAATTCTTAGAAGAATCGCAAATGGAGAATTGACCTCACTAGTCATCTAAAATGCAAACTGAAGGGATAACATGCCACTTTCGTCTACCAGATTAGTGAACATTTAAGAAAAGGTGTTGGGAAACTCTCTCGGTCATTGCTAGTGGGAGTACAGATTGATATGGTTTTTCTGGAAAGAGCAATTTGGTAGCGTGGACAAAGACTCTAAAGGTGTTCATTCCCTAAAGAAAATAACCAGGAATACGGACATAGTTTAATACTGTATGATATTCATTGTGGTTTTACTTTTTAATAGCCCCAAACTGGCTGAAAGTAAATTGGTAAATTATGAGATACTCACATTCTGGAATATGATGCTGTCATTGAAATCATGTTTACAAAGGGCCCTTAATGATATGAGACTTGATTTAAAACTAAGTGAAAAAAGAGGATCCTAATGTAGAGTACGATTTCAAGAACATTTGAAGTGAAAACAAAAAGATTGGTGTGTAGCCAAACTATAGATCATTACATAGCAGTTAACAAGGGGATGAACTATATCTGTATATACATGAAATACTATGTGAAAAAAAGTTCCTGACATATGGTCTCCCATGTGTGTGCAATACAAAACAAAAAACCACTCTGGAGGTCCCAACATCGATTAAGCAGAAATGTCCAGGAGATGGGGTGCATTTATGTGTATATGATATATGCATGTATGGTGTATATGTATGACGTGTATTTGTGTGTGTGTGTGTTAGGGACACAGACATGATTTAGAAGAAATTGCTTATGATGATTCCCTCATATATCTCTGTTTTGTTTAACTTGTTACAATGGGCACGTATTATTTCTGCAATTAAAAGATTTAATTAAATTAAAAAAAAAAACAAACTTGTGATTGTAGAAGTAACCAAAGAAAAGAAAAAGAAGAAAGGCTAAAAGAAACTGTTCCCAGTGCTAACGGCAGTAACGTCAGGATGTGGTGGATCTGCTGAATCTCTGCCCGGGTGGACGAAGGTTGACTTCTGGGCCTCCTCCCCATGTTTGCTTTCCTCCCCTCCCTGGCTGTCCCCCTCAGACACCTTGCTCCTGCCCAGGCCTGCAATGCTGCTGTTGTTCAGGCTGGGGCTTTAGCATTTTCCACTCCTCCCTAGGTCCTCTCCCTGGGTGACGACATCTGTTCCCACGGCTTCTCTCACCAACATATGCCAACGAACCTCAAGTCCAATCTCATTTCTCTCTCCTGATACCGTCTTCTGGACATTTCTGCCAGAAAGAGATGTTAAGTCCTCCAATTCAGACTGGAACCCAGACTCTCCCTCCAGGCCTCCCTCACATCCTCCGTTTTGGTAATGGCACCACCAGCCAGCATCCAGTTGCTCAAGTCAGAAGCCTGGGCTTCAGTGCCAGCTCCCTCCTCTCCCTACCTGCCCTACCCCAAATGCTCACCAAACTGCAGATTCTACCTCCTAAAGATCTTCTACATCTCTACACGTTTCCTCTCTTCCAGCAGGCCTGGCAGCGTCTGCTGTAATGGCAAATTTCCGGGTCTGGGCAGGCCAAGATGTCAGCTGTGTAAGGCTATGGAGCTTGGGGCTGCTGTGAACGGTCCTCCTGGGCCCTAAGCTGTCATTCGTGGAGTGATGGTTTTCTGACATGTGGAGCCAGGGAACTGCCCACGCAGCAGATGCGAGGCCACTCAACGAGAAGACTGCTGCCTTCATTGGCGACCCTGCTTTCAGCTCTGCGTGGCCTGAATCTTGTGCTCTGGCTGCCACGTTGCGTGTGGTGAGGAAGCAGGGCACTGCTACAGGCCATCCCCCAGGGTCACAGGCTGCTGGAGAGGCCTGTTGCTTCCTAGGGGCAGGTGGGCCTGGGAGTACTGGATCAGGGGTTTCCAGCATCTGACCCCCAAGCCCTGACACCTCTTTCTCCTTCAAAGGTTCCAAATGGTCTCTTCCTTCAAACCCTTCCATGGAAGGCCACTCAGTCTATGCCAAGATGAGACTGGCCTTCCCTCTCTCTCAAGAAGAGAAAAAAACCTGAAACAAATGAAACTAAGGCCAAGAAGCCCCCAAATATGGCTCCTTGTGTAAAGACTCTAGCACAGGGCCTGGCACAGGGCACGCTTTTGGGAAACAACAGTGCTCCTGCATCCTTCCTCCCTTCACAGCCTGACCTCTCTCCCTCTTTCCAACCCTAGCAGGTACCTGCACGGGCCATCGGACAGCAGAGGAGGAGCCACTCGTCAACCTGCCTGCAGATAAGCTATTGAGCAAGACAAGTCTCTCAGCATGTGCTAATATAAACCTCTGGCATTGGGTGTAAGGAATTGTGAGACTCCTCCAGATATAACTGAGTGAATAATCTGTGGCATTTAGAGAGCACTGCTCTAATGGGAAGGTGGAAAGTGTACTCCTATTTTATGACTGAGCACATTGAGGCTCCTCTCAGACCCTTCCCAGATGTCATGGTTTCTTCTTTTAGAAACACCCTCAACAGGAGAAATGCTCATTCCAGCAAGAGCCACCAGACACCCCCGGTTCTGAGAATGTAAGGCAGCTTTGTGTGCCTCTCCTTTTCCAGGCCAGGCAGGACAGTGCCAAGTAGGGCTCTTTGGGATTGAGAGCTGATCAAAAATGGGGAGGCCAATGGCCACAGGGTCTTTGGAGGCTCAGTTGGTGAGTTCTGTAGAGGATCCTCCAGCATCAGGTTTGACAAAGTCTGAACCAGGTTTTACTTATTTATTTATTTATTTATTTATCTATTTATTTTTAAACAAGGTCTCGCTCAGCCACCCACGCTGGAGTGCAGTGGCACCATCTCAGCTCACTGCAACCTCCACCTCCCAGGTTCAAACGATTCTCATTCTTGTGCCTTAGCCTCCTCAGTAGCTGGGGTTACAGGCATGCTCCACCACCCCCAGCTAGTTTTTATATTTTTAGTAGAGACGGGGTTTCACCATGTTGGCCAAGGTGGTCTTGAACTCCTGACCTCAGGTGATCCTCCCGCCTCCGCCTCCCAAGGTGCTGGTATTATAGGTGTGAGCCACTGTGCCCGTGGGCCAGGTATCCTTTACGCCTGCTGGCTACCTGCAGCCTTAAGAGTTCATGACTTGGCCGGGCGCAAGATGACTTCTACCAAGGTGGGCGGATCACCTGGGGTCAGTAGTTCAAGACCAGTCTGGCCAACATGGTGAAACCCCATCTCTACTAAAATACAAAAATTATCTGGGCATGGTGGCGGGTGCCTGTAATCCCAGCTACTTGGGAGGCTGAGGCAGGAGAATCACTTGAACCCAGTAGACGGTGGTTGCAGTGAGCCACAATCAGGCCACTGCACTCCAGCCTGGGTGGCTGAGTGAGACTCCATCTCATAAACAAAAAAAAAGAGTTGATGACTTAAGACCTACCTTGCTGCTGCTTCTTTTCTAGCCTTCTACCAAGAATAGGTGCTGAATTTTGCACTCGGATCTCCCATTTTCTCCTCAGGGGTAAATGCTATCTCACTGAAGTAGATGTCTCAGCATCTGTGAGGTAGTGGCACTAACTCTGCCTCTTAAGCCAGAAATCCTGGGTTCAATACTTGGCTCTGTCACTTTCTGGTTTGTGCCTGTAAGCATAGCCATTCCTTCTGTGCCTGTCAATGCAATGGAGATAATATTGCAAATAACATCTGCTTCTTGGGATCATGGAGATTAAAATAACATATGTGAGAGGGCTTGGCACATTCTCTGTCTCTGATGTTCCGATACTAAACAGGAACTCAACAAATGCTGGTTCCCACCCTCCTTCCTTCCCCTCTTATGGAAGGGCATTGCTTTAGATTTCAGATTCAGAAAAGGAGCGTTGAATCTGAACTGAGTTTTAGCTTTCTCATCTATAAAATGAGAAAAGAAAAAGACATTTACACTGAGTTTGTTAGTAATCAGCCATCAGCCATTGGACTTGGCACTCTACTATATTAGGATTATTATATCTAATCCTCCCCACAACTTGGTAGGAGAGGCATTATCACCACTATCTCACAGAGGAGGAAACTGAGGCTCAAGGAGGTGAAGAAACTTGCTCGAGGTTATGGGCTAAGGGTCAGAACTGGCTTCAAACCCAGGTCTCTCTAACCCAAAGCTTTCGCTTTTTTCTCTAAGATGCCACTACCACTGCGTGTTCTGTGCCGGTCTTGCCTTCTTCCCTTTTCTCCTAAGGCCACTGGACCCAATCGATGTGTATTTTTAGTGACTTTCTGTTTATTAACAAAAAGGAAACAAACATGTTTTAAAATAAGTTTATGACTTGAAGCATGCAAAATGGCAGAGGGTTACCCTTTCAGAGGATGATAATTTACAGTCACCTCCACCAACTCCAACCACCCATCCCCACTGCGCCATGAACTTGGGTTGTCTTTTGCCCTCCACTTCACAGAGAAGGGGCTGATCAAAGGAGGGGCTGTCATTGCACTAGCTCTCACCCTCCCCATGTGGGTGAGTCAGCTCGGCCCAAGCTGGTAGAGTCAGGAAATAGTTCAGGTACCTCGAAAACAACTGTTTAAAGTGTTTGGGGGAAAATAAAGCGTTTTGGGGATGTCCCTGAGCCCCACTTGGCTTGGGTAGCAAAGCTAGGGTGTCCTTTCCTTGTCTTTCCAACTCTTGGTCAAAATATGCTTCCTTGGGACGACTTAGAAGAGACTTGTTTGGGAATCACTTTTCTTTAACTTCCAGAATTCCTAACTAGGGTGCCTGAAGCAAGGGCTGGGTCTGTGAAATGACGCAGCTCCATGAGGAATGATGGAAACTATGTGAGCTGCTTTTAATAGCATCAAATATGGCACAGCACAGTCCTCCTTCTCCCTAGCCCCCACGTGCTGGTAGCCTGGCCCACATGCTCTGTGGCCCAGACTGAAAAGCCAGTGGCTGTCTCTTCAGGGCGGCCATGGACCTGAATACACGCGGGACACAACATAGGAGGTTCAGGCATTAAGCTCCAGCCTGTCCCATGAAAGACCCAAATGTAATTTTCTGGCCCAAGAAAATGAACGTTTGGCTTATTTTTCTATCAGTGTAGAGGAGAGCACGGAGCTTGGGACTCAGCATGAGGAGATGAGGTCCTGGTCGCATCTGTCACATGCTGGCCGTGTCTCCCGTCTCTCTGAGCCTCCTTTTCTTCCGCACAGCTCCTCACAACCCTTGCAGCGCTAAAGGATGATGATTCCCAAATCATGTTTGCAATCACGAATTTCTCAGCCACGGCAGGGCTCTGTCTGAATCTATAGCAGACCTCTCTGGAGCAAAGTTAGGGACGGAGGAACTAGAACTTCTTTTTCTATTTATCTTACATTTTAAACGTTTTCCAATACTTTTCAAATATCGAATGTCTATATTTGTATAGTAGTACGTATGTATAATTTGTAAATCAATTTGTAAATAAGATATTGGTAGCTTGTGCTTTAAGGTTTCTTTGTTTGTTTGAGATGGAGTCTTGCTCTGTTGCCCAGGCTGGAGTGCAGTGGCACCATCTTGGCTCACTGCAACCTCTGCCTCCCAGGTTCCAGAGAGTCTCATGCCTTAGCCTCCTGGGTAGCTGGAACTACAGATGCACACCACCACGCCCGGCGAATTTTAAAATTTTTAGTAGAGATGGGGTTTCACTATGTTGGCCAGGCTGGTCTCAAACTCCTGGCCTCACATGATCCACCTGCCTCGGCCTCCCAAAGTCCTGGGATTACAGGTGTGAGCTACTTCGTCCAGCCTTAAGGTTTTTTGCTGAAGGGAGGTGAGATTAAAAAAAGTGTGGAGACCACAGGGGGATGGGGAAGTCACCAGGAGGCTCTGCTCACAGGCTGGGACCTCTGCCATTCCTGTCATGCCCTGGGCTCTCCACCATCCTCCCAGAGGTGGATCACCAGAGCTCTGGGTGGAGAGGTCAGGCCCAGGAGTGGAAAGAGAAGAGGCCTGGAGCTTCACTCCTCATTAGATGCCTGCCTAATCTCTGTGAGCCTGTCTCTCCACGTTAATTAGGGGCAATAAAATACTCCTTATCTTTCAAGGTTATAGAAAAGATTAAATGAGATGATAGAGATGAAACGTGTGCTCAGTTCAAGTTGTTCCCCTTCCCCCCACATAATTTGCCTGTCTGCACGGGACTCATTTTAGATGTCTAAAAGAGTGAGATTTTTCTTTTCTGGGAAATTCCATTTATTGACTTTATTGCGTCTCCTGTCTCACAGTTAAGCCTCCTTTACCAGACGCCAAAGTCCAGATCTACGTGCGGTTAGGTGCACAAGGCCAGTAGCAGGAGAGTGACGCTGGGCGATTCCTGCCTGGTCCTCCCAGCCCTCTGAGCGCCCCCCACTGCCAGGGGTTTGGGGCTCATCCAGGACACAGGACAGCATTCAAGGACACTTAGAAAAGAATGTGCCTCCAGCAGGTCAGCCAGCCATCCTCACCAGTGCCCCCAGGAAGGGATGGCTTGAGCTTTGCTCCCTCATTCCAAGTCTGTTGCCACACTCGGTGACACTGGGATATATCTATTGTCAAAAGAAAGTCCCAGCTTTGTTGCTGTGTTTTTGGAGGTCTTGGGCAAGTCCCTCTATCTTTTTTGGCTTCAACATCCTCTGTTATAAAAAGGGATGAGTAATATCTGTGTTGCCAATCTCCTGGCCTTGGTCCACAGGCCAAATGAGATGCTTCTGAATGAAAATACGTAGTAAGAAGTGAAAAGGATTGCGATGAGTAAGCTTCTTGTTGGTCCAGTCAGTGCCAGTCCATGCTCATTTCTTCATGAAAAGACCCACTGATTTTTATAGGGTAAGGAGGGGGAATGATTGGCAAGGCACTGACCAATCCCATTAGCTCTGAGAGGGGGATGATTTAGCATCACCTGCCTTATCAATCTCCCTGCCCTGCCTGCATCCTCAGCTTTTGGGGAGGTCAATTTCCGGCACACACAGAAAAGCCTGTGGCTGTGGCCGGGAACAATTGGCCACAGTGCTCCTCTCGTGTTGATCCTTTCATTTCCTCCTGCCGGGGACAGCGGTTCTAAGTTTCACGCTACTCTTTTGGACTAATCATTTACAACAGCCCTGAGCACTCAGCCCCTCTCTCACTTTGCTGTCCAGCTACTGCTCTGTATGGCAAAGTCGCTAATTGGGACGTGATCCTGCCCAAATGGCAAGAGAGATTCAAGCAACCGGTTCCCTGGACCTCAAATATCCTGCCCCCAACTTTACAGCTCAGGCGGCCATGGAGGAAGCGTGAGTCATACTTGAGAGATGAGGCCGCGGCTTAGGAAAGGCTTCGGCAATGACATTTTTCACGCTTTTAATAAACCCTTGTATTATTAGAACTTGCCAAAGCTGAATTTAATGAAAGTCTTAGGCCCTAAGGCCTGAATTTTTCTTTTGTATCGCAAAATGAAACCAACTGGTTCAATTCAAATTAACCCCAGAAAATGTGAGGGCTTTATATTTCTTTCTTTCCCCCCGCCTTTCTTCTCTCTCTCTTTCTCTGCTCTCTCATTTTGAAATTTTGCTGTGATTACAATCTCTTGGAAGAAAAGGAAATGTACAGGAGGAAGAAGAAACCAAACATGAGAAATACATTCAGATAGTTACAACTTTCTCTATGGGAGTCCTTAAGCAGTTACCCATCACTGATACAAGTTCATATGAGAATTTTTTAAAGGAGAGAATGAAAAGGCAAAAAAATAAAGAGGTCCTCTCAAATTGTACCGAAGACACAATAGAATTTAACATTCAATTTTATGAAAGCTCCTTCAATTAGACCTGCTAAGCATCAATCTTGTGCAATACCGGTGCCCCCAAACAAACAAACAAACAAACAACCATTTCATAAATAATAAAATGACACGTTCTTTATTTTTCAGATTTCTGAGGCTGAGCCCTTGGAAACTACCCTGGAAGGGGGCAGTATTAGGGGTGGTAAAGCAATGTGCCACTGGGCACCTGGCCTTCAACTATTCAGAAGCTACGGTGGCAGGAAATAGCTCAGCGGCAGCTTCCGTGTTTGCAGGAGCTAATGAAAAGACATCTTTTTTCCCCCTCACAGCTACGTTCATAAACAAATGTTCACTATCCAACCTTCACTCCCATTTGGCACATAGTTCCCAATAGAGCAGGCCTTCAAATGCCTCCTTGTCCTTTATGGAGCAGAAAGGTACAAGGGCTCAGCCTTCAAGGCCTTCCCTGCGGGCCTTCCTGAAGGCAGGTCAGTCAGCCTCAGGGGGCACACGACCTCCACTGGAGCTACTGGACTAGAAAGTTACCCAAGATGTGGGGAGGGAAATGACTGCAGATATCCTGCCTTCAGCATCTAGAGGCAGGCAGTGGAAGGGGGCTGGGAAAAAACCCAGGCCCAGAGCTGCCTTTGTCTTGGCTGATTCCTCCTTTTGGGAATCAGGCTCAGCTCCGATTCCTGCAGGGAAGTCCCTGCTTGGCATCAAGGCTGGTCTCAGGCATAAGATCCTAATTATTTGAATGGTATTTGTTTTCATAGCTCTTTTTTTTTTTTTTAAATGTGTCCAGGTCGATGGCATTTTAATGCCTTATTAAACAGGGGTTTTACAGCAGTCTGTCTGTTCAGTCTCTGGGCCCATGCCTGCACTTTGTGTGCAGGGATTTTATCTTTCCTGCTGGCCGAAAATATTTTCCAAATTCCCTATAAAAGTTTTCGAGATTTCCTAAGACAAATAGAGCTCCACCAGCTCTAAAATGACCTTGATGCAGTCGGAATTATATTCAGACATAGGCTTTCTCCCCTGTTTACACAAAGAACTGAACCTCACTTGTACTCATGAACTGCCGTTATGAGGACACCAAATTTGCTCCACAAATGTGCTGGTGCATAAAAACACAACTGTACCTGGGATGGCTCACCAGAGTCCCATACTTTACTGGTTTCTTCCATCCTCTCAGATGGCCGCCTTGGCTTTGAAGGCAGCATCAATAAAGCCTGTCCCGGATGCAGTTTCCATAAGAGTGGGCAGCAGCTCCCAGCTGAGGGAGCAGCCAGGCCTGTAGCGGGAACATGGCTGTTGTGAAGACCACAGAACCCACCCCTTTTGTTTACGTGCAAGTGTTTAAACCTTTGTGAAAATGAATTGTCTTTTCAGAAAGAAGATGGATTTAGAAAATATTACCATAAGCCACAAGTCAGGCTACTTAGTATTATGGAAAAAACCTAGAACAGACGTGGGTTCAAATCTCCTTTCTGACATGCTGTAGGGTGTGATCTTGGGCAAAATAAAAATAAAAAATAGTACCAGGTTCTTTATTTTTAAAAATGGGGGAAATTATATATGTATATGTCTCAGGGTGGTTGTGAGAATCGAAATGAAGTAACGTGGCTGGGCGCGGTGGCTCATGCCTGTAATCCCGGCACTTTGAAAGGCCGAGGCAGGTGGATCACCTGAGGTCAGGAGTTCGAGACCAGCCTGGCCAACATGGTGAAACCCCATCTCTACTAAAAATACAAAAATTAGCTGGGCTTGGTGGTGGGCACCTGTAATCCCAGCTACTTGGGAAGCTGAGGCAGGAGAATCACTTGAACCTGGGAGATGGAGGCTGCAGTGAGCCAAGATTGTGCCACTGCACTCCAGCCTGGGCAACAGAGTGAGACTCCGTCTCAAAAAAAAAAGAAAAAGAAATGAAGTAACATATATAAAGCACCGAGGGCAATGACTGGCAAGAGTAATTGTAAATAGTAGCTACTATCTCCATTTCCTGAGAGTCCTTAGGACTCAGATGGGCAGAAGCACAACCACTGTGTGCCCTGAGCCTTTGATAAGGATTCTGGAGGTGGCAGGGGAAAGGAGGTCTCAGAGACTGAGTGTCAACTCTGGGCCAGATACAGCTGTAGGCAATGAAACTAGAATTTAAATTCCAATCTGACTCCAAGATCTGCAAGGGCTGGTTCCACTATGCAGATTGGGGAAAGTGTTGAAATTAAACATGGGGAATTATGTCAGTGGCCTGCAACACAGCCTAAGCCTGAACCAGGCCAGATGGGGCTCATTTTGCGGAGGTAGCCTTAAAAAAACCCGTCCAATAGTTACTGTGTAGCCACCAGGAAGCTCCCTCTGAATTTCTATTTTGCTAGGTCATTTTTCAGCATTACCCTTTTGGTGGTATTTCACCAAAAATGCCACATTTAGTATTTAAGACAGACAGACAAATACCCTGGGAAGGAGTTCGTAGGGATGTCCAGCCCGTTCAGAACATTCCTGCTTATTCCATGTCTGCTGGTGTTAAGCACGTCACAACCAAAGATGGAGGGTTGTCTGATGGCTGCAGTACAAAAGGACAATTAACCAGGGGTCATGTTTATGCTTCTATGGTTAGAACCAGTCATTTATTTAACTAAGACTTTCCACTTTCATGGAATCAATGAATACTCTGAATTTCAAGGACAATTGTATGTTTCATTCCTTGAAACTCTATTTGATTCTTTTTCAAGTCAGCTTAGCCTTAAAAATTATTGCTTTTTCTGATGTTCACAATCTCTTCTTTTTTGTATTTAATTATCTTAAACAATTTTAAAATAATTTCTAGATGATAATTCTGTTATCTGAGGTTCCTGTGGGGAGGGGGTGACTAATCTAACTGCCATTTATTCGGTCTACTGATATTTCACAACAGATATTTATCTTTTATTGTTTTATAATTTTGTGAGAATTCATCCTAAGCTAGGGTTTATCTCCTGTCAGATTCCTTCAGAAAAGTTTTGTTTGCTTTTGAAGATTAACCTTTTATGTTGATTTTTAGTTCGGAGATTGTTAGACTATGCAGGAAGTATAAATTCAGACGCCAAAGCCAACAGAGGACAAAATTTCTTTGTCTTGTGCTGAGTGAGAGGGTTTTTTAAATTTTTATTTTTTATTTTTATTTGAGACAGTCTCACACTGTTGCCCAGGCTCAAGTGCAGTGGCACCATCTCGGCTCACTGCAATCTCTGCCTCCTGGGTTCAAGCGATTCTCGTACCTCAGCCTCCCAAGTAGCTGGAACTAGAGGCCCGCACCACCACACCCAGCTAATTTTTCTATTTTTAGTAGAGACAGGGTTTCACCACATGTCACCCACACTGGTCTTGAACTCCCGACCTCAAGTGACCCACCTGCCCTGGCCTCCCAAAGTGCTGGGATTATAGGCATGAGCCACTGCTCCTGGCTGGCGTGGGAGTTTTGGGGGGTTTCAGCTATTCATAAGTCTCAGTATTGACTCCTTTAATTTCTTTTCCCCATATGTCAGTTAAAACTCAAGCTCCTGGCTGTCTTGAAGAATAAAACTGGAGGGGTCTTACACTACAAGAGGACCTATCATAAAGCCATAGCAGTTAAGGCTGGCGCAAAGGTAGATGAATGGGCCACTGAACAGAACAGAAAGTCCAGGAACAGATGCACACACATATGATACCTGAATTAGGAAAAGGGTGGCATTGCAGTGGAAAAGAGTGGTGCTGGGCCAATTGGATATCCCTATGGAACAAAATGAAGTTTGAGTCCTGACTCATACCATACACAAAAAATAACTTTCAGATTGTTTGTGATCTATATATGAACTGAAAACAATAAAATATTTAAAAGAAAACATAAAGTAATATCTCCATGACCTTAGGCTAAGCAGAGATTTCTTAAAGAGGACACAAAAAAAACTGTCATAATTGAAAACTGACAGATTGGTCTATATTGAAATAAAAATGTATGTGTATCAAAAGATCCACTAAGATAACAAAAAAAAAAAAAAAACAAGCACAGAATAGAAGATATTGAAGACTCAAATCCAGAACGTATTTTTAAAAACTTCTGTAAATCAATAAGAAAAATGCAGACAACCCAATAGAAAAATGGGCAAAAGACTTGTAAGGGCTGTTTGCAAAAGAGGATACTCAACTTGCCAAGAAACATATGAAAAGGTGCTCAACTTCAATAGGCATCAGGAAATTGCAAATTATGACTACAATACTGCTGAACTCCCACCAGAATAGCTAATAAAAGAAGGTAATACTGAGTGTTAGTGGAACTTTCATCCACAGCTGGTGGGAATGCCAATCGGTACAACCACTTTGGAAAATTGTTTGTCAGTATCTACTAAACTGTCAGGATCCTATAACTATGTATAGTAGGAACATACCCTATGGCCAAGCAACTTCCCTCTTAGTTATATCCAAAAGAAATGCATACACGTTCTTTACAAAAGGCATGTATAGCATACTAACAGTGTATTATTCATTATAATACAAAAATGGGAACAACCCAAATGTTCATCTGCAGCAGAAAGAATAAATAAATTGTGGAATTCATACAGCAGTGGGAATGAATCAGTTACAACTAAATGCAAAAGCATAGCTAAATCTTACAAACATCATGTTATGCGAAAGAAGCCAGGCTTAAATGAGTACACACCTTATGTTTTCATTATACAAACTCCAAACAGGCAGAACTCCTTCAATGTCGTTAGAAGTTAGAATAGAGTTTTCCTTGGAGGGATGAGTAGTGACTGAATAGGTTACAAGGGGGGGCCTCTGGAGTGGTGGTAAAAGTCTGTTTCTTGGTATGGGTACTAGTTACATGGTTGTGTTCACTTTGTGAAAATACATCCAGGTGTACAACTTTAACTTGAGCAAATTTTTGAATGCCTGTTACACTTAAAAAAACTTTACTCAAAATAAGTTTATTTTTAAAAGATAATCTTCTGGGTGATGTGGCTCACCCCTGTAAACCCAGCATTTTGAGAGGCTTAAGCGGGAGGATCACTTAAGCCCAGGTGTTCGAGACCAGCCTGGGTAACATAGAGATACCCCATGTCTCCTAAAAATTTTTTAAAAATAGCCAGTCGGAGTGGCACACACCTATAGTCCTAGCTACTTGGGAGGCTGAGGTGGGAGAATCATTTGAGCCCAGGAGTTCAAGGTTGTAGTGAGCTATGGTTGCACCACCACACTCCAACTTGAGTGACAGAGCAAGACCCTGTCTCTAAATAATAACAATACTAATAACCATAATCCTTAACCAATTGTTAACAGAAAAACAAAATTTAAGCCCTTTTTATTAATAACACAGGTTCTGTAACCCCAGGTAGTCCCAGCATCAGCTTAAACTCCTTTAGTTTGTACATTTTTGGACTTCGAGGGTTTCTTTTACTTTCCTGCAAGTGCAGTTGCTTATTTAAGTGAAAGCTTCTATATTTTTATCCATCTTCCAAGAGGTTTCTGAGCAGGAGTATTTTCAGGTTATCTAAGTCACAATATTGCCAAAATCAGAAGTCTTCTATGAAAAGGTGCTCAACTTCAGTAGTCATCAGGGAAATACAAATTATAGCCACAATGCCTACCATTATGCCCCTGTTTTTAAAAATTTCCTTAAGCATTTTTACTTCCCAAATGGCTCTGTTGTAACTGTAACAGGGATCTAAGCTGCATCAACTATGAGGCAAAAGACACTGGTGATTTAGAATAGTCTTCAGTTCACAAATGATTCTTTAAATGTCACCCAGGACTCACAGATGAGCCAAGTGCCTTCCTTGTTGTACCGGGTAACCTATCTGTCAGCGAAAAGGTGGGGAGAGAGTAATGACAGGAGAGAGGGAACTCTGATTTGAAAGAGTTTGCTTTCTCTTTCCTTTGGCCTTAGTGTGTTTGAGAATGCTGGTTCAGATTCATTTTTGAAAGGTCTGATGATAAAACGTGCTGAGATGGAGCAAAGAAATTTAATAGGCATATGGACACTAAATCTTGTGGAACTGTTAGTCTTCAGGTTGGCAGGGAGAGGGTTAGATTAATATTGATATAGAGATACTTTCTCATTAGTTCACAAAGTGATTATTTCTTTCTGTTGAGTCTCTATTTAAAGTTTTAGTCAAATTGAGAAAAATGTCCAAAAACAGGATGAATCAGGTAGTTTCAGTCCTCTGCCTCTGTGCTGAGCTCTCTAGTATATTTCATATGGGAAACAGAAGGCGGACATGGTCCTGTAGTCTAGGAGCATGTTCTTTTAACTGCGGACTCAGAAGTAGCAGTAATGTCAACAATGAGGGGTATAATTACCACCCACAACATTGGCCATATGAAAGAAATTCCCCTAACTTCCTTCCTCTGCATCTCCAAACTTAGTTCATTCTTTGTTTTTATTGTGCGTGGTATTTATTTTAATACTTTTCCACTATTTTTCTAAGTGGTTATTTCTGAGATGTAGTAAGAAAACGGCTTTTATTTTGTAAAGGATTACTATGACTCTCTTGAGTCTGGAAGTTTTTATTTGTTTCCTTTAGATTTTCTGGTTAATCTTGTCATTTTCAAATTATAGTCACATGTCACTTAACAATGGAATACGTTCTGAGAAAGGTGTTGTTACGCAAACACCCTAGAGTGTATTCACACAAACCTAGATGGAATAGCCTACTACACACTTAGACTATGTGAAACAGCCCGTTGCTCCTAGGCTACAAACCCGTATAGCATGTTACTGTACTGTATAATATAAGCAATTGAAATATAATGGTAAATATTTGTGGATCTAAACATATTTAAACATAGAAATGGTGCAGTAAAAATATAGTATGAAAGATTTTAAAAATGGTACACCTGTGTAGGGCACTTACCATGAATGGATCTTGCAGGACTGGAAATGGCTCTGGGTGAGTGAGTGGTGAGTGAATGTGGAGGCCTAGGACATTACTATACACTACTGTAGACTTTATAAATGCTGTACACTTAGGCAACACTAAATTTATTTTTTAATAATAATTTTGTTTTTTGGGACAGGGTCTCGCTTTGTCACCCAGGCCGGAGAGCAATGGCAAGATGATTGCTCACTGCAGCCTTGACCTCCCAGGCTCAGTTGATCTTCCCATTTCAGCCTCCTGGGTAGCTGGGACTACAGGGGCGTGCCACCACACCCAGCTAATTTTTGTATTTTTTGTAGAGACAGGGTTTCGCCATGTTGCCCAGGCTGGTCTTGAATTCCTGGGCTCCAGTGATCTGCCTGCCTCAGCCTCCCAAAGTGCTGGGATTGCAGGCGTGGACCACCATGCCCAGCTTTAATAATAAATTAACCTTAGTTAACTGAAGGTTTTTATTTTGTAAATGTTTTAATTTTTAATTTTTTCAACTTTTGACTCTTTTGTAATAAATAATACTTAGCTTAAAACACAAACCCATTGTACAACCGTACAAAAATATTTTCTTTCCTTCTATCTTTATAAGATTTTTTCTATTTTTAAAATTATTTATTTATTTTACTTTTAAAACATTTTTGGCTAAAAATGAAGGCACAAACACACACCTTAGCCTAGGCCTACACAGGGCCAGGATCATCAATATCACTGTCTTCCACCTTCACGTCTTGTCCCACTGGAAGGTCTTCAGGGGCAATAACACACAGGGTGCTATCATCTTCTATGATAACAATGCCTTCTGGAATAACTCTGAAGGGTCTGCCTGAGGCTATTCTATAATTAACTTTTTTTAATAAGTAGAAGGAGTACACTGTAAAATAATGATAAAAAGTATAGTAAATGCATAAACCGATAACAAAGTGGCTCATTATCAAATATTACGTACTGTGAATAATGGCATGTGCTGTACTTTTATATGACTGGCCCCATAGTGGGCTTGTTTACACCAGCATCACCACAAACACCCGAGTAATGTGTTGCACTCAGACATTAGGGTGGCTACCTAACATACAATTTTGCAGCACTATTACAATCTCATGGGACCACCTCGTAGCATATGCAGTAGGTCATTGACTGAAATGTCAACTCTGTTGATATTTCAACCTCTCTGCTTCCTTCCTCTCTTCCTCTCTTCATTCCATTGTTCCTTTCTATCTTTTTGTTGGATGAAACTTACTTTAACGCTAATGATAAATAAATGCAATGATAGTTGACCTTCTTGTCTTGACTGTTTTATTGAAATTCTTCTAGTGTTTTATTATTGTATTTTCTTTCATTATATGTTTGATGATTGTATCTGTTTCCATTTGATCTTCAAGAACATTATTTATTTACTGATTTCCACATTTATCATCTTATTCCTAATTTTTTTTCGCTTGGCATTCTGAGTGATTTCTCTTTTAGGTTAACCTAGACACTAAGGATGTACAAATCAAGAGACAAACGACGTCTCTCTGTCTCTCCAGTACCAACCTCTGTATTCCTATTGCCTTCTGGGTATTGTTATTTGATGTCCTCTAGATAACTCAAGCTTGATGTGTTCAAAACTGAACTCTTTTCTTTTCCAAAACAAACAAGCAAACAAACAAACAAACAAAAAACTCCTCCTCTGTGTCCTAAGCAGAGGTTGATGATTCATCTGGTCATCTAAGCGAGAAACCTCAGAGTCAATGTTGCCTTCATCTTTTTCCTCCCTCTCCTTTTCACGTATGATTGGAATGCAAGTGTTTTTGTTGAACAAGGTCCAAAGAGTGGAACAGCAAATTAGAAGCTTTCATGTGCAAGTTGCTATGAATGATGTGAAATAAGATATGCTCCCCACATTTGTAGTAGTAAGAAATGAAACTGCTATTTCAAACAAAAATTGATAGCAGTCAGTTCTCCTATAGAAAAGTTACAAAACTGATTTTCAGGGTAGATAACATTATTGTTTAGGAAAACACCTGATGGAACTTTTTGGCTGAGAAAGGCACAGCTGAGATGTGGTAGACAGAGAAAGAGCTGAACCTCTCTGTGGAATAAAGTGAGAAGACTTGAGTTTCTGCAGAGAATCAGTGTGAAGGGGATGGGTGGCAATCAGAGATGACAGAGATGTAAGGATATATGAGAAGGAATTAGGGAGAAAGGAGGGCTTAAAAAGACGGCAGTAAGCCAGAATCAAAGGATAGAAGAATTTCTTTCTTTCTTTCTTTCTTTCTTTCTTTCTTTCTTTCTCTTTCTTTCTTTCTTTCTTTCTTTCTTTCTTTCTTTCTTTCTTTCTTTCTTTCTTTCTTTCTTCCTTCCTTCCTTCCTTCCTTCCTTCCTTCCTTTCTCTCTCTCTCTCTCTCTTTCTTTCTTTCTTTCTTCCTTTCTTGGAAAAATTCTCTGTCATGGGGAGGGCCTGGGGACTTTCGGACCCTGCTGTCTCGTGATCACTCCCAAGTTGTTTGCTCTACCACCTTGTTAGCCCTTCTATGACTCCCATAAAAATATACTATCCCTAACAGCCTGTGTAGATGGTGTTGAAGGAAACGAAGGGTGAGGGCAATAAAAAGAAGTACAGCCTCCTCCACATCACCCCTCCCTGAGGCCAGTGTGGCTGGTAGCAGCACCGCGTGGAGGAAGGACAGTTTAGGACTGTGCCCTTGAAACAAAACCCCCTTTCCTCAAGGATACCAGAAAAAAAATGACATTTGAAAGGGGGCAGGCAAACACTTGGATTTCACTTTCACTCTAGTGCACTTTGTAACTGTGTTACAAAGCAGTGGCAGCTAGGTGCCACAGAGTGGTACATGCAAAAGACAGTTGGAGTTCATTAGAGGAAAACAGAAACACTAAAAATCACCAGGTCTGGGGAGGCCTTTGATATTAATGAAAATGGAGTGAGATAGAAGTATCTGAATAATGCCAGGTGCAGTGGCTCACACTTGTAATCTCACCTACTCAGACTCAGGAGGCTGAAGGAGGAAGATCATTTAAGCCCAGGAGTTCAAGGCTGCAGTGAGCTATGATCACACCACTGCATTCTAGCCTGAGTGACAGGGCGAGACCCCATCTCTAAAAAATAAAATAAAATAAAATAAAATCTGAATATAAATAACAAAAGCAACGTGCACACCAACAACACAAACACAGGTCAATGGGCTATGAGTTACTAAACACTATAACAATGGCTTTGGCAAGTTTAAGGGCACATTTTAAAAAGTAACACAACACTCAATATTTGCTGATTAAATGCATGAATGAAGAATCTGTTTAAAGTAATTCAGAATGGAAAGGTTATAAATGAACCAGTGTAGCTGATCAAGTGGGAAAGATTGTAAAATAAAGGAATGAATGGCTTACAAGGAATATTTGAGATCTTGAATTGGTATGTGTACTGAAAAATAAATTTGGCTAACGAAGAAACAAACCACATAAACACTAGGGCATCTAATTACTTTACCAACATCATGTACCTGGTACTGGCCAGGCCAAGGTAAATTGATGAAAAGATCAACCGAGGGGGAAAAACCTTAGAAAGATTCTTAAATTCTTCACTAAAGAGCAGTAAAGACAGAATTGGAGGGTTTGAATCCAAACACCACTGCAACTGCCTCCTGATTCATTCTGATCATAGGTGGCTACTCCGAGTATATTAAAGTAACAGAGAAAAACCTGTGCAGGAGGGGGCGTGTGTGTGTTTGTGTGTGTGTTCACATGTGTGTTTGGGGTTTGGGTCTGTGTGCTGTAACAGGGATGGGGGAGGATAATATGAACGAAGGTCTAGGGGACATTTTTGAGTGAAATTTTGTGATTAACAAAATAAAAATTGGAATGCCCAATTGTACTTTGTACAATCCTGGCCTAAAATTTTGTTCTTGTAAATAATAATATTGGCTTTTCATTTGACAAATACATGGGACGTGGTGAGTGGAGTTAGAATGGTTAAACACATGGTGCTAATATTCCTGAGTATTTAAGGAAAAGAATCAGACCCCAGGCCAACAATTATTTCTCTACTACAGTCTTCACATGGGCCAAATGTGTGGATATGAGTTGGGGGAGACTGGCGGAGGACAGGTTTGTGGCAGAGCTCACAGATGGGCTGAGCAGTTTGACTGCTGGCGAAGGGCTACGCTTCCTAAGGCAAAGGGAACATTTGCTGAGAGCTGTGTGCCATGTAGGCAGTTGATCTGGATCATCTTATAGATTCTCACAAGCAACTGAGGCAGGTGCAATTATCTTCATTTAGCAGACAGGAGACTGAGGATCTGAGAACTTACATAGTGGATAAGGATTGGAAGTTGGTTTAGATACCAGCTTTGTTCAGCTCCACAGTGATCCCTAAGTAAGGGTAAGGATTTCTTTTTACAATTTCGTATTGACTCTCAGGAATAAATAATCTTTTTGTGACTCTGATAGCTGTTTGACACTAAGCAAAATTCCCCTAGAACAGGTGAAAGTTATCAACCAAAGCCTGTGCTTTTTGGGGGCCTCTAGAGACAGACTCCTGCTTTGAAAAAAAATGTGTGTGAAATAAACTGAATCAACTCCAGATTCCTCCCAACCAGCACTACCCAAGAGGCACCGGGGGAGGCACTCACTAAGGGCGAACTAAATCCCAGCTTATTTTTCCCCCTATGAGAAACAATTATGTAAGAAAAGTATGAAGATAGTAATTACAAACTGTATTAAAACTTTTGCTTATCAAAAGCCAGCATAAGTAAGTGAAAAGATAAGTTGGTAATATATTTGCAACACATTAGCTAACAAAGATACACCACATGTAAAGAATGTCTATACATTAATAAGAAAAAGATAAACAATTCTGTAGAAAACCAGTAAAAGATGGGCACTGTGGCATGCACCTGTAGTCCTGGCTACTCAAGATATTGAGGTGGGAGTCTCATTTGAACTCAGGAGCTTGAGGCTGCCATGTGCTGTGATCGTGCCTGTCATAGCACTGCACTTCAGCCTGGGAAACAAAACAAGACACTGTCTCTTAAAAAAAAAATAGTTGGGCAAAAGGCTTGAACATTGTATTAGTCTGTTTTCACACTGCTATAAAGACACTACCTGAAACTGGGTAATTTAGAAACAAAAGAGGTTTAATTGACTCACAGTTCTGCATGGCTGAGAGGCCTCAGGAAACTTACAATCACGGCAGAAGGCAAAGAGGAAGCAAGGCATGTCTTACATAGTGGCAGGAGAGAGGGAGGATGGGGAAACTGTCACTTTTAAAGCATCAGATCTCATGAGAACTCACTCACTATCACAAGAACAGCATGGGGGTAACCGCCCCATGATCCAATCACCTTCCACCAGGTCCCTCCCTCAACACATGGGGATTACAATTCTAGATGAGGTTTGGGTGGGGACACAGAGCCAAACCATATCAAACATGTACTTCACAAAAGCACAAATAGGACTGACTGATAAATGCATGAAAAAGATGCTCAATCTCATTGAAAACCAGGAAAATGCAAATTAAAATCACAAAGAGTTACCATTTCACATTTACTAGATAGTGAAAACGTAAAAAGTCAAATAAAACCAAAAATTAAAAGAACATAGAGCAACTGAAACAAATACACACTGTTGGTGGTTGTGTACGACCATTTGGAAAACAATTTGGCATTATTTGGGAAGTTGAAGACGTACAAACTCTATAATCCAGCAGAAAGAAATCCCTGGAGAAATTCTTGCCATGTTGCCCGGGGGCAGGTATGGTAACGTTCAAAGCAGTATTGTTTGCAATAGCAAAACACTGGAATCAATCCAACTATCTATCAAGAGGAGACTTGTTAAATACATTTTAATATAGTCAAGCAATGGAATATTAAACATGAGTGAATGTTGCAAACATGTTGAATGAAAGAAGTTGCAGAAGGGTACATACAGTATGATACCTTTTTTTTTTTTTTTTTGAGACGGACGGAGTCTAGCACTATTGCCTAGGCTGGAGTGCAATGGCACAATCTTGGCTCACTGCAACCTCTGCCTCCTGGGTTCAAGTGATTCTCTTGCTCAGCCTCTCGAGTTGCTGGGATTACTCACGCCTGCCACCATTCCCAGCTAATTTTTGTATTTTTAGTAGAGACGAGGTTTCACCATGCTGGCCAGGCTGGTCCCTGACCTCAGGTGATCCACCCTCCTCGGCCTCCCAAAGTGCTGGGATTACAAGCGTGAGCCACCGCACCCGGCCTATGATACCATTTTTATGAAGCTCAAAACAAAAAACTGAACAGTGTAGTTTAGGTTTACATACTTACATAGACTTACATAGGTGAGCCACATGTAATAAACATGCCAGTAAGGATAGTGCAGCCTGCAAGGTATAGGAGGAGAATTTGAAGTTGGGGAGGAATGCATAAGATTATTTGGTGGTGTGAGTGACTTTTTTCCTAGCCTGTGTTTTGGGTGCATAAGTGTTTATCTTACTGTTCTTTTGCTTAATATATACTTTGTATAATTTTAAAACATGGAGAACGAAACAGTACTAACAGCTTGGAAATGTACTGGCTTTAAGAGGAACTTCACTAACTTCTCCTCCTAATCAGTTAATATGCATTGAACACTTTTATGTTGTCTTATTGACTCCCTTTGGAATGGATTTGTGGTGATTAAAGGATTAGACAGCAGCAGGTAAAATTGTTAACTGTTGGTAGGTCAGCAGTTTGCTGTTGACATTTAAAAAGGAAAAGTTAAACCTCAGGTTTGACTGACCCCTGTGTTCCATGGGCATTTCGGTGGTACCAGTATTAATGAAGATGTTTCTGAAAATCCCTCTGTTAACAGAATCCTTGTTTCCAGAGATAGAAATCATGTTGGTGGCCTGGGGTTGGGCTCAGAGCCATGGATTCCTCTCCCTGTTTCCGAACCAGGCACTGTAGCCAGACATTCCCTTGCTCCCCTGAGATAAGCCTTGACTCCCCCAGTCTCTCGGCCTATTTGGGATCTAGGGACAACCTCTTGCTCAGGAATAGGGAGGTCCCATAGGGTGGTTGCCCTGCTGCTGCTCTGCCTTTCGTTCAGAGGGACATATGCCCAAGCTACTATTGTCACTTCTCTTCCTGAAATTATCAAAGCCCCAACACTTGGGAAGATGAGGCTCTTTGAACTTCTTGCAGATCAAGCAGACTGGTACAAGTGCCAAGTTGCCTGAGTATTAATTACCCGAGCTAAGTCATGTGATTCAAGCTCTCACAACTCTCAGGGTCCCCTGCCATACTTGCAGAATTAGGAAATATTAGCTTCTTGCCACGTCAGATTCCTCAAACATTGGGATTTATAACGTCACTCTTGGGAGCTTTCTCCTGGGGATTTATTCTTTAATGTAGCTCATATTTTGAATGTCTTTACCAGCCTCAGTGGCCAGTGAGAGGTATTAGAGGATGTGGAATGAGTGGAAATCTGAAAATGAATCGGTTAGAGAGCTTTCCACTAATGATCACTGTAGATACCTTCACTTCTCTGAGTTACCTATACATTGCTACCAATAAAAGTCAGTCTATTATATGTGTTGACATATATGATCTTTCCTGTTTACAGAACACCTGAACGGAGAGTTTAATTATCTCCAATTTAATAATAAAAGAATTGGAGGTTTAAATACATATTGGTCAAGGTCACAGAACCTGTAAAAACCTGAATCAGCTGCTGACTCCAATCCTCTAGGAAGCTGCCTCCAGTTGGAAATTGAAATGTCTTTTCAAGTAAGAACAGCTTCAGGCCCCAGTAGTAACGGTAAAGTTCATGTGACATGTTGCTCTGAAGATGCAACAACATTAGATTCTACTTATTTTCACTGCTCTAGTGCAGTGTGTAGGGAATCTGTATTTCTGGAGGAACAATATTACTTTTTCATAACACATTTTCTGCAAATTCACAGAGGCAGGGCTTTGCTGTATCATAGAAACACAGTTTAGAAGCCCATTTTTACCAAACAAGGCTTTGGGGGTGTTTATAGGTGTCCCCAAAATGTCTGAAACTAGACATGTCTCCATTTTTGAGCACACAGCTTTAAAAAAGCTAAGAGACTGGATGCCAAACTTCAGTCCAGAGTGAATTTTTACGACTTGCGCTGTAAACCTATGAAATTAGGGGTTTAAAATGGAAATGCTGACACAATATTTGCACTTCATAGAACATCAAGTGCTGGTGGGGGTAGTGCTCTCTGCTCACTGCTGCTGGCCCCTGCTGGGCTAGGAAACTTCCTGTCCAGCTTTCTTTACTTTGGGGCCTCTGGTTCTCTACTAGACTTCTCCAAGCCTCCCTCTGGCCTGGCTAGAAAACGCAGCTCAGACATAAGCCCATCTGCAGATGTTCAGGGTCAGGCTCTGAGCTGGCTGTGGAGTCCAGCCTGGGGAAGCCTTACTGGTTTCAAGCTCTCTGGTGCTGCCTTGGACTGCTGGCCAGGACCTCCTGGCCTCAAACCTTCCAAGTGCCCCTGAAAGGCACTGCTTGGGGCTATGTTCCTTCTAGGGCCAGCCACCAGCTTCCTGTGAACCCTTCTATGACTGCAGAATGGAACCATTCCTGAGGCATCCAGGGCTCCCGCTGGATTTACTGGTGGCTTTTGCTGAGTGCTGAGTTTATATCCTCCTGAAAGGAAAACCTCTATTAAAAACTTTTTCCTTCATGGCAGTAAAGTGACAGATGGTGATTGCTGTCTGAAAGTTACCCTAGATCAGCTTGGCTTCAAGCTTACACAGACTTTGAGTCTGACTGCCTGGATTCAGATCTTCCAAATACCTACCTCACAGGATTGTTTTGAAGATTAAATGAGGTTGGTTGGGAGTGGTGGCTCACACCTGTAATCCCAGCACTTTGGGAGGC
Organism: Pongo pygmaeus; assembly: GCF_028885625.2. Lineage (NCBI taxonomy): Eukaryota > Metazoa > Chordata > Mammalia > Primates > Hominidae > Pongo > Pongo pygmaeus. The sequence continues at coordinate 57,963,364 of NC_072392.2, forward strand.
CAAAGCAGGCAGATCTCCTGAGATCAGGAATTTGAGACCAGCCCGGCCAACATGGTGAAACCCCGTCTCTACTAAAAACACAAAAATTAGCCAGGTGTGGTGGCAGACGCCTGTAATCCCAGCTACTCAGGAGGCTGAGGTGCAAGAATCACTTGAACCCGGGAGGTGGAGGTTGCAGTGAGCCAGTGAGCCGAGATCATGCCACTGCACTCCAGCCTGGGTGACAGAGCAAGATTCTGTTTCAAAAACAATTATAAATAAATAAATAAATAAATAAATAAATAAAAGTGATATATGCGAAGTGTGCGACACGCCCTAGGTAATTATTGAGTGAAGGTAGTGGTCTTTTATCTTGAAGCAAGAGACAGAGTATGGAACTGAGAGGACTGGTTCTGAGGGGCCTGCACATGAATGAATCTAAGGGAGGGAAGAATGGAAATTGATGACTTCAAAATAAAATTGTATTTGCGCAGTGCTTCCTAGTGTATAATCTCATAATTTAATCAGAGCACCCCTCTAAGGAAGATGATCTCAATTTTATAGACTGTGGCTCAGAGAGGTTAAGCATCTTGGACAAGGTCATGCAGGGAGTAGATGAAAAGCCAGGGCTTGAACCACATCCTGATTCTAAGTTTAGTGCTCTTTCCACGACTTCATAGATTTCTTCTGTTTCATAGATTTCATGAAACTAGAAGGAGTGGGAGTAATAGTGGAGTCCTTGGCCGGGTGCGGTGACCCATGCCTGTAATCCCAGCACTTTGGGAGGTCAAGGCAGGCAGATCACTTGAGGCCAGGAGTTCAAGACCAGCCTGGCCAATATGGCGAAAGCCTGTCTCTACTAAAAGTACAAAAATTAGCTGGGCAAGGTGGCATACCTCTGTAATCCCAGCTACTCGGGAGCCTGAGGCACGAGAATTGCTTGAACCTGGGAGGCTGAGGTTGCAGTGAGTCGAGATCACGCAACTGCACTCCAGCCTGGGTGACAGAGCAAGACTCTGTATAAAAATAAAAAATTAAAAAAAAAGTGGAGCCCTCATTACATTAAAAAGACTGATTTTACACCTTCAAAAAAATGATTCATTATTTAAAGAAAATGTATTCCATTTCTTTATCACTAAGGACTCCAGAACATGTAGCTTGGAGTTAGTACAAGTGAGGCTCCAATGAGCATTTTCACTCTTGTCGCTCTTGTCGCCCAGGCTGGAGTGCAATAATGCAGCCTCAGCTCACTGCAACCTCCCCCTCCCAGGTTCAAGCAATTCTCATGCCTCAGCCTCCCGAGTAGCTAGGATTACAGGTGCCCACCACCAAGCTTGGCTAATTTTTGAATTTTTAGTACAGACAGGGTTTCACCATCTTGGCCGGACTGGTCTTGAACTCCTGACCCCAGGTGATCCATCCACCTCGGCCTCCCAAAATGTTGGGATTACAGGCGTGAGCCACCACGCCCAGCTGAGCATATTAGTTTTAAAATGGAATTAAACTGAGTTTTCTAACTTAATTCCTCTTTCTTTTATACTTTCTCCAATTTTAACTTCAGTAATTTTCTTTTTCTTGGAGATTCTTATAATACCTTTCCATCCATGGTCAGAATTTACTCGCAAAACAATAGAGTAAAACAGCATAAAAATAATGGAAGCTGCTTAAGAAAGTGTTTCATGGGGCCGGGCGCAGTGGCTCACACCTGTAATCCTAGCACTTTGAGAGGCCGAGGCGGGCAGATCATGAGGTCAGGATATCCAGACCATCCTGGCTAACACGGTGAAACCCCGTCTCTAGTAAAAATACAAAAAAATTAGCCGGGCGTGGTGGCGGGCGCCTGTAGTCCCAGCTACTCGGGAGGCTGAGGCAGGAGAATGGCGTGAACCCGGGAGGCGGAGGTTGCAGTGAGCCGAGATTGCGCCACTGCACTCCAGCCTGGGCGACAGACTCTGTCTCAAAAAAAAACAAAAAACAAAAAACAAAAAAAAAACCAAGAAAGTGTTTCATAATTTGGTAAAATTTGCTTAGATATCTGACCCCCACATAAATGTGGGCATGAAATAAGCAACAAAACTCTAGTTTGCTGCAGTCACAAAGGAAGGTGTGATGTAACCCAAGAACTGTCATTTCTTCTGCACGTTGGAGAAGAATTTTTCAGGTTGTTCTGTTCTCTTCCTAAAAAAAAAAAAAGAAACAGAGAAATGGAGAGAAGATAAAAAAGCAAGAGAGTAAGAGATATCAAAGCTGTGCGAGAGAGAGTGGCGGTGGCATGTATTTTGCAGGGCGCAGAGTGAAAGAAAGTGAACTTTCATTTGTAACAGCTTTAAATGGTTCTGTTCAGGAGCTGATGGGGAACAATTTTGCTAGTGCTATGGAAATACGGTTCGAAGGACTGCAATTACAGACCAAACTCTCAGCATTTGCAGACAGAGAAGCTGAGAATTTTCTGCAAATAGTTAAAAGCATTTGGACAAGGTAGACCAGTAGGAACATAAGACAGCATGGAGCTCAGAAAGTCAGCAGTCAATGTACACAGCAAAAGAGTCGAACCAGGAGACAGACAACCCACCAGTTATTTAGTGTAAAATGATTGGTGCTTAATATTGAAACTGTATTATTGTATAAAAGAACTGATGATTATAGTTGAGTTTAGAGATTTACATTTAAATTAAATAATAAAATATAGCTTATTCTACAATGTACATTTTGTCCTATAATATACATTTTATTATATAATATACATTTAGTCAAGCCTTTAAAAGGATCAATGAGATCCTTTTAAAAGTCTTTATGGGCTGGGCGTGGTGGCTCACTCCTGTAATCCCAGCACTTTGGGAGGCCGAGGTGGGTGGATCACCTGATGTCAGGAGTTCAAGACCAGCCTGGCCAACATAGTGAAACCCCGTCTCTACTAAAAATAAAAAATTAGCTGGTCTTGGTGGAGCGTGCCTGTAGTCCCAGTTACTCAGGAAACTGAGGCATGAGAATTGCTTGAACCCAGGAGGCGGAGGTTGCAGTGAGCCGAGATCACGCCACTGCACTCCAGCCTGGGAGGTTGCAGTGAGCTGAGGTCGTGCCACCGCACTCCAGAAAAATAAAAATAAATAAATAAATAATAAAAAATAAATATAAAAAAGTATGAAGTCTTGAGTTCAAACAGACAAAATCCTTTAACTATTCATGATACTCGAACCAAGTGGATTCCAGTTCCCAACTCTAGCTGGGATTTTGATGCCAAAAATTGGCAGGAAAGACAAAACAGCTGAGAATAGTGCCTGATGAAGGTGAACCACACTTGCAACTGCTTATATGTGGTCAGGTTTGTGTTAATGACTCTTTATGCTGTGGCATTCACAAAATTTCTCTCTTGACAAAAATCTTGGGATTTTTCCTCTTTCTTTCTTTTTTTTTTTTTTGAGACGGAGTCTCTCTCTGTCGCCCAGGCTGGAGTGCAATGGCGTGATCTCGTCTCACTGCAACCTCTGCCTCTTGGGTTCAAGCAATTCTCCTGCCTCAGCCTCCCGAGTAGCTGGGATTACAGGTGCCCACCACTACGCCTGGCTAATTTTTGCATTTTTAGTAGAGACGGGGTTTCGCCATATTGGCCAGGCTGGTTTCGAGCTCCTGACCTCAGGTGATCCGCTCGCCTTGGCCTTCCAAAGTGCTGGGATTTCAGGCATGAACCACCATGCCCAGCCCCTCTTTCTTTTACTGGTAAGAAATTATAGCCATACTGCATCTCTCAGCTTCTCATGATCTCAGACTCCTATGGTCTCACCATTATTCCTTTCCTAATACATTCCATATTTTAGGCCATATATCTCCCCTGAGCCAGTCAGAGCTCAGTCTCTCCAGAAACACAGCTATAAACCAGGAAGAAAGGGAAAATGAAGGGTTAAGTAAAGAGAGAGAATGAAGCTTTATGTATGACCTGCTATGTGTCTAGAACTCCGTTACATACTTTATATATATTTCCTCATTTAATCTTTGTAACTGTTTATCAGTCTTATTTACTCTATCAGATGATGAATCTGAGGTTCAGAGAGATTGAACAACTTGCCCAAGATGACACAGCTAACAAGTAGAGGAGCTAAGATGCAAATTTGGGTCTGTCTGATTCCAAAACTCATGTTCTTTCCACTGCACCACACTGCTTTCCAAAACTTTCTCTGAATAATCAAGACTTGTGTTGCGAAGTATGAACCCAAGGTAAGTGATGATGTATTTTACTCATATAGCTAGTCTAAAACCCTTACATAGAACTTGTGAGTCACAGTTGTCTGGTTCCTAAGCCTAGAGCTAATTAGAAAGAAGTAGCAAATTAAAAGATGTGGGAGGATTTTGTGAGCAAGTGCACTGACTACAGTGAGAAGAGGCAGATGGCAGCTTGATAGTAAGAAAAAAACCACATTCAAAAGCAGATATGGCTGGGCGCGGTGGCTCACATCTGTAATCCCAGCCCTTTGGGAGGCCAAGGTGAGCAGATTGCTTGAGTCCAGGAGTTGCAGGCCAGCCTGACAACATGATAAAACCTTGTCTCTACAAAAAAAATACAAAAATTAGCTGGGCATGGTGGCATGCACCTGTAGTCTCAGCTACTAGGGAGGCTGAGGTGGGAGGATCGCTTGAACCCGGGGAAGTTGAGGCTGCAGTGAGCTGTGATCATGCCTTTGCACTCCAGCCTGGGTGACAGAGTGAGACCCTGTTTCCAAAACAACAAAAACAAAAACAAAAAAACAGATATAAGAATAAAAGCATATAAAAATTAACAAAAGCTTCACATTAAGTGATATTCATACTAAAAACTGCTATCATTTAAATAGTACCTACTAAGTGTCAGGGTCTGTGCTAGATGCAATGATTTTTAAAACTCAGAGCACTTCCACTTTTATTTGTTCACAATGGGCCTCTGCATTGATTTCACTTGTAAAAAGAATTTTGGAGTGAACAGTACTTAAAAAAACTGCCTTTTATCACATAATTCTCAAATCATCATTATGAAGTTTGATTCTAGCACTCCCATTTTACAGATGAGAAATGGGAGCTGAAAAACATTAAGAAATTTGCCCAAGGTCACATAGCTATTAACAGCGGGAGCCAATATTCCAACACAGGTCTGCTGACTTCGGAGTCTGTGTTCTTTCCACTGTCATGCTGCCTCCACATTTATAGGGATGGCACTGAGTCATTAAAAAAGGTTAACTTATAGCCGTTTAAGAAGCCAGGGAAATTACATTGTTTAAACTGGTGGAAAAGTGTACTTAAATGGCAAGCACCCAGCTACCTGGGAAACTGAGCTCTTGGGAATGTCCAGATACATAATAACAGGGGAGCGACACCTTTCCCAATTTTACCTTTATATGAGTGTAATTTTGTAATTGTCATGTCTCTTTCTTGAAGATGTACTTACATAGTAAACATGAGAATGATACAATTTTCAATTGGAATGTGTATTGTCACACCTTCATGGCAATGACTTTGTTGAACCACCATTCATTAATAGAATCTGCACATACACATAATTTATAAAGTACTATTCATAAAAGCACATTTTATGAATAATAATCTGTGGGCTGCAGAACCGGTATCTTTCATGACATCTTTCTAATGATCTTGTTAGAGGGGAAAGTAGTTATAAATCATCCTTCAAATCCCTTAAAGGTTGAGAGGTAAGTAGTAACTAGTCATCTTCAGAACTCATTGGATTTACAAGTTTATCCTTGAATAGGTTCATGACTGAGAGTGGGCCTCATTAATCTTAATCATATCAATCTGAGTACCTAGTAAAGTTAGGTCAGCAATGGCTGCTATCAGAGACAGTCAGGACATACTGCAGACAAGAATGCACTCAGTTCATAGACACACATACCCAGGCCAGATAACAGCCAGGGATTTAGGAGAGATTCTCTGCAGACACAAGTAGTCTCAATAATGACAATAGCTAGAGAAAGGCTCCCAGAGCCAAACACACAGCTGATAAAACCACTGAGGTGCAGGGTCAGACCAGACTTAAGCTCAGATTCATCCAGAACATTAATGGCTCTATTAAAAAAAATTCAACAGAAACCTTGTATTCAACAAGTGGCCAATTTGGGGCTTCCATGGGTAGACTGCGATTGTCCTAGGAGACAGGGCTGGATAGCATCAAGCTCAGGAAGAACTCTGCTCTGAGCCCTCCATTTTAGATGTGAGGAGATCACCACAAAATGCAGAATAAAAGGGAGGGGGGTAAGGAGAAACCACATCGTGTAGACAGATTTTTGCATTTGTTGGAGATGAGAGAGAAGAGAATGGTACAATTTTCAACTGGAATGTGTATTGTCACACCTTCATGGCAATGACTTTGTTGAACCACCAATTCATTAGTAGCATCTGCACATACACATAATTTATAAAGTACTATTCATAAAAGCACATTTTATGAATAATAATCTGTGGGCTGCAGAAGCGGTATCTTTCATGACATCTTTCTAATGATCTTATCAGAGGGGAAAGTAGTTATAAATTATCCTTCAAATCCCTTAAAAGTTGAAAGGTAAGTAGTAAGTAGTCATCTTCTAAAAGACTAGTCTAAATACTAAAAGTATAGATTGACCTGACCAGAGAAGTGAAGAGGGGTCATCTGTCACACAGTGTCGTGAACCTAACTAGTTGGGTTAGTATTTTCCAATATTTTTAATCTTGTGAAACATGCAAACTTGCCGGGAAGCTGCAGGGTAGATATTCTTCTCTCCTCTCTCCATCTCTCCAGCCAAAATAGCTTGTTCACTTACTCTGTTGAATTTCTCAGAGAGTCTGTAAGCTCCTTATGAGCAAGGATATCATATTTTATACATCCCTATTTCCCTACAAAGCCTAGTACAAGAACACATAGTAGGCTTTTGGTAAAACTTTGTGGATTTTAACTGCCCTTTCTGCTTTCTGCCACTACACAGAGAAGACATTCACTCTCTTCTCTCATTGTTTTTATTAACTAAACTTCTTAACTCTTGGTCAAAAACTTTTAAAGTGTGAAGAAACACAGCACTTGAAACTGACAAAGGAAGCCCTTGTGACATATACAAAGGTCTCAACAAAGGGGATGAGAACCTATGTTGGGTGATTTGATTTCAGCCATCCTTGATTTAGTGAGCTTTCAGATTTGCACCTTACTTTACTTTTGTTTTGTTTTTTTTTTCTAGGTTTAAGCTTTGTCTTTTCCCTCTCTTTCTTTTTTAAACCTTTGGAGAACTTTTATTTTATGCTTCCTCATTTAGCTTTGTAACAACAGGAGTAATTGCTTTAATTATAATACTGCCTGTCACTAATGCATTTTTAACAGCTTCATTGAGATATAATTCACATACCACACAATTCATCCACTTAAAGTGTACAACTCAATGATTTTTAGTGTATTCACAGAGTTGTGCAACTATCATCACAATCAATTTTAGAGCATTTTTATCACCTCAAAAATAAACCCCATACCCTTTAGCTCTTTCTCCCACTCCCTTTTCCCCCCCCTACACTTCCTAGCCCTAGGCAATCACTAATCTACTTCCTGTCTCTATAAATTTGCCTATTTTGGACATTTCATATAAATGCAGTCACACAATATGTGATTTGTGATGGGCTTTTTTTCACTTAGCATAATGTTTTCCAGGTTTGTTCGTGGTGTACTATGTATCAGTGCTTCATCCTTTTTATACCCAAATACTATTCCATTGTATGCACAGACTACTTTTGTTTAAACATTCATCAGTTAATGGACATTTGCATTGTTTCTGCTTTTGGGGTACAATGAATAATATTGTTACAGACATTCAAGTGCAAACCAGATAAAAACATTCAATAACAAGTATTGGGTTGATGAAGATGTGGAGAAATTAGAACCCTCACACACTGCTGTTTGGAATGTAAAATGGTGCAGCTGCTTTGGCAAAGTGTCTAGAAGTTCCTCAAAGTGTCTAGAAGTTCCTCAGTCATCATAGTTAACAAATGGCCCAGCAATTCCACTCATGGGTCTTTTTTGATTCTAGCCATCCTAGTAGATGTAAAGTGATATCTCATTGTGGTTTTGATTTGCATTTCCCTGATGACTATTGATGTTGAGTATCTTTTCGTGTGCTTATTGGCCATTTGTATATCTTCTTTGTAGAAACGTCTATTCAGATCTTTTTCCTTTTTTTTTTTTTTTTTTTTTTTTTGAGACACTGTCTTGCTCTGTAGCCCAGGCTGGAGTCCAGTGGCACAATCTTGGCTCGCAGCAACCTCCGCCTCCTGGGTCTCGGTTCAAGCAATTCTCCTGCCTCAGCCCCCCGAGTAGCTGGGATTACAGGAATGTGCCACCATGCCCAGCTAATTTTTGTATTTTTAGTAGAGATGGGGTTTCACCATGTTGGCCAGGCTGGTCTTGAACTCCTGACCTTGTGATCCGCCCAGCTCAGCCTCCCAAAGTGCTGGGATTACAGGCGTGAGCCACTGCGCCCGGCCTCCTTTTCCCATTTTTAAATTGAGTTATCTTTTTATTATTGTGATACATGTCCCTAATCAGAAATATGATTGCAAGTATATTATCCCATTCTGTGGGAGAATAAAACAATACAATATTTTACATCAATATTTACATCATGAATATATATATAGAATAGAACTGAAAATCTAGAAATCCTGTGAAGCCTAATGTATCTTTATGCCAGTACCACACTGTCTGGATTAATGTTGCCTTGTAATAAGTTTTGGAATTGAGAAGTGTGACTCCTTCAACTTTGTTCTTCTTTTTCAAGATTGTTTTGGCTATTCCAGGGTCCATCAACTTTCTATATGAATTTTAGAATCAGTTTGTCAATTTCTACCAAGAAACTAGCTGAGATTCTGATAGGGATTGTGCTGCATCTTGCCATCTTAGCTATATGTCTTCTGGTCCACAAATATGAGATGTTTTTTCATTTATTTAGATCTTTAAATTTTTCTTTCAAAAAATTTTTGTAGTTTCCAGAGTATAGTTTTATACTTCTTTTGTTAATTCATTCCTCAATAAGAATTATTTTTTATGCTATTGTGAATGGCATTTTTTAAATTTTAGTCAAATTGTTCATTACAAGAAATGTTCATAGAAATACATTTTTAGGCTGGGCACAGTGGCTCATACCTGAAATCCCAGCGGGCCCAGGCGGGCAGATTGTCTAAGCTCAGGAGTTCAAGATCAGCCTGGGCAACACGGTGAAACCCCATCTCTACTAAAACACAAAAAATTAGCTGGGCGTGGCGGCACGTGCCTGTGGCCCCAGCTACTCCGGAGGCTGAGGCAGGAGAATTGCTTGAACCCAGAAGGTGGAGGTTGTAGTGAGCCGAGATTTCCCCATTGCACTCCAGCCTGGGTGACAGAACGAGACTCTGTCTCAAAAAAAAAAAATGAATTTTTGTATGTTAATTCTGTATCCTGAAACCCTGCTAAACTCATTTATTAGTTCTAATAATTAGTGGATTTCTTAGAATGTTCTACATAGATCATATCATCAGCAAATGTGGATAGATTTAGTTCTTCTTTCATCTTCTATTTTTTGGAAGAGTTGGTCAAGAATGGGTATTAATTTTTCTTTATAGGTTTGGTAGAATTCACCAATAAAGACATCTTTCTGGGCTTTTCTTTGTGGGTAGCTTATTTTTTTTTTATTACTCATCCAATCTCTACTTGTTATCACTTTATTCAGATTGTCTATTTTTTCTTAAGTCAGTTTTGATAATTTTTGTGTTTCTAGGAATTTTTCCATTTTATTTAGGCTATCTAATGTAGTGGCATACACTTGTTCATAGTATTCCTTTATAATCCCCACTTTCATTTCCAATCCTAGTAATCTGAGTCTTCTCTCTTCTTTGGTCAGTCTAGCCAAACGTTTGCTAATTTTGTGAATCTTTTCAAAAACCAGGGTTTTTTTGTTTTATTTAATTTTCTCTGTTGCTTTATTTCTTTATTTCTTTATTTCTTTATTTCATGAATTTTGCTTAGATCTTTTTATTTCCTTCCTTCTGCTTGCTTAAGGCTTAATTTGCTCTTCTTTTTCCAATGTCTTAAAGTGGAAGGTTAGCTTATGAACTTGAGATTTCTTTTTTTTTTAATATAAGCATTTATAGCTATAAATTTCCCTCTAAACATTATTCTAGCTGCATCCTATAAGTTTTGGTATGTCATGTCTTAATTTTCTTTGTCTCAAAGCATTTTCTTTTCTTTTCTTTTTTTTTTTTTTTTTGAGATGGAGTCTCACTGGAGTGCAATGGCGCTATCTCGCCTCACTTCAACCTCCACCTCCCAGGTTCAAGCGATTCTCCTGCCTCAGCCTCCCAAGTAGCTGGGATAACAGGTGCCCACCACTACACCCGAGTAATTTTTTTTTTTTTGTATTTTTAGTAGAAACGGGGTTTCACCATGTTGGCCAGGCTGATCTCGCACTCCTGACCTCGTGATTCGCCCACCTCGGCCTCCAAAAGTGCTGGGATTACAGGCATGAGCCACCGCGCCTGGCCATCTCAAAGCATTTTCTAATTTCCCTTTTGATTTCTTCCTTGGCCCATTGGTTATTTAAGAGTGTGTTAATTTCCCCATACTTGTGAGTTTTCCAAAGTTCTTTGTGTTATTGATTTCTAATTTCATTTCATTGTGGTAAGAGAACAAACTTGGTGTTATTTTTATCCTGTTATTTTTATCCCTTTATTTTTCTGAGGCTTATTTTATGGTCTAGCATATGGTTTATGCTGGTCCACTTTTCTTAAGCTATAGCTGTGGATTCCTTAGGTCATGAAGAGCCTGAATATGATAGAAAGAAGCACCATCAAACTGGGTTTTAACTCCAGCTTTTCTGTTTGGCAACAATATGGCCTTGGAATGTCCATTTTCCCTCTCTGGGATTCAGTGTCCTTATTTGTATAAAGAAGACCAATTTAGACTAGAAGACTTCTAAGGCTAAAGGACTGGTTTTAAATTCCAATTCTTAGCTGGCTGTTGTGGCTCACGCCTGTAATCCCAGGCACTTTGTGAGGCCAAGGCTGGCAGATCACTTAAGTTCAGGATTTCGAGACCAGCCTGGCCAACACGGTGAAACCCCGTCTCTATTAAAAATATAAAAGTTAGTGGGCGTGGTGGCGAGCCCTGTAATCCCAGCTACCAGCTACTTGGGAGGCTGAGGCAGGATAATCACTTGAACCCGGGAGGCGGAGGTTGCAGTGAGCCGAGATCATGCCACTGCACTCCAGGTTGGGCGACAGAGCAAGACTCCATCTCAAAAAAAAAAAATCCAATTCTCTCACTAGTCTGAATAAGTCCTTTAATCTCTCTGAAGTGAAGTTTCCTTATCTCTAAAATTAGGATAATAATACCTAAATTTCCTGAGTTGTTTTGAGAATAGAATAACATATGCATAATTACTGGCTTATAGTAGCCCTTCAATAAATGAGCTTTGTTGTTGTTGTTTTAATGATGAAAATTGTCTATTTGTCCCATGATCCACCATAACACAACAGGCTAAGTTCACCTCATACAAAAACTTATCTGTTTGGCATTTGCTCCCCAAAGCCACCAGCTGATGTGGCTTGTGCTGGCCCACTTTTATGGTCCACTTTTAGGATCCCATGTGTATAATATACTAGAATGAGGCATTTCATCGTAGCATCAATCTGAGCCTCAATGAGGCTTCTTACATAAGTGATATTTTCTGTTTTGTACTTGATGTCTACTTTCCTCTTCAGAGATCATGGTATTTCATAACTATTTGCTTTATAATTCTATACTAGGTAGAACTTCTTACCTACAGGGTGTGTAATCAAGTTTTCTAAGATGTGGAGAAGCAGCCAGAGAAACCTGGGTCTCAGGGAAGCATTAGGACATCGTACATCCTAAAAATCCAGCCCCATAAAGCCTCTCATTTTAATTACTTTGAGCTCCTTGTCTTGTCTTCAGTCACTCCACCTGAACATAAAGAAAACAAGATCGATTTTGAAACCCAGCAGGGAAGAAGAAAGAAGAAATTCTATCAGACTGATGTAGGAGGTGGAACTCTACTCTGGAGGTGGGGCTTGGACACTGGACCAAATTGAGGACTAGCTAAAACATCCAGGGCAGAAGCACCTTCCCATAAGACATGCCCACTAGTGTGCCATGTCAGTTTATCATTGCCATGGCAACACCCAGAAGTTACCACCCCTTTCCCTGGCAACCACCCAACAACCTGGAAGTTACCACCCTCATCCTAGAAATTTCTGCCTAAGCTGCGCCTTAATTTGCATATAATTAAAAAGTGGGTATAAATATAGTAAGCCCTGCCTCTGAGCTGCTACTCTGGGCACATTGCCTATGGGGTAGCCCTGCTCTGCAAGGACCCATACACTGCAGCTTCAATAAAAGTTGCTGTTTAACACCACCAGCTCGCCCTTGAATTCTTTATTGGGTGAAGCCAAGGACCCTCCCAGGCTAAACCTTGATTTGGGGGCTTGCCTGTCCTCCATCAAGACCATGCAATATCTGGAAATAGGAGGGGCTGAATCTGAGACTAGAACTCACGGCACTTATAAATTTAGAGATCTTATAAATATGGGAGAGGAAAGGAAAGGTCATTCTTTGGGGGAAAAAAGGAAAGGAAGGTCATCTGACGCTTACTGAGGTTATCTAGCTACTGATGCCTGAAGAATCAACTCAGGTGTGAATAGTGATTGTAGGGTAAAGCACCTCTTGATAAAATACCCCTGGCATAGGATACTATGGTAGAGAATGAATGGGAAAATGGCAGGCGTTACTTCAGGCATTTAAGCTATGTTTCTTTGAAGAAAGTTGGTTCTCATTTGTGCCACAAAATAGGAACACAAAGAGTGGTGAAGAGTGAGTAGGAGGAAGCTGGAGAAGTTGTCTCCACACTCACATACTCTTTCTTTCCAAAGATTAAGTCTGTTAACAACTCCACTAGCTCAATTAGGCCAGGTTTTGGCAATATAGGAATGCAGTCAAGGATAATTTATTCCTAGTCAAGAATTTGCTAGGAGTCTACCAGGTGCCCCATCCCACATCCCAGAACAGCAAATTCACTAGAGGAATTGGCAGCTTTTCCAAACCTCTACACTAGACCAGGACTCCAAACGTGTAGCAGCCACAATGCTTTCCTTGGAAGAGCCTCCGAGCTTTTATTAGCTTTTTGCTGTTTTTCTAGGTTAAACCCATTGGAAATTGGATTCTCTTTAAAAAGAAGTCTATTTTGGTTGAGAATACAGAGTGTGTGGAATAATCAAGTCATGTAATCTCTGGGGCTTTGGATTAAGAATTCTCTACCCATGACGCATCATATTTAGCTTTTATTTTTGGTGAAAGCCTAGTCTAAGAAATTGTATGAAAAAATAAGCAAACAATCACAATCTTTGGAGAATAGAAATGACGTCTGACTTAGCTATTCAGTGAGCCTTGAAGATTCTGGCTTTGTCCTTGCATGTTTTAGGTTAACAGGTGTTTCCAGAAAAACGAGTCATGTTTATTTAAGGCCAGTATTGGTGGCCAATAAAAAGGCTGGACTTCTTGGCTCTCAGATGCAGTGTGATTTTGGATTTTTCTCTCTACTACATTAACCACACATTCTTTAAAGAGTACTTAGAGTCCTGGGAAGGATGTAAAATGTCAACACTAAACTAAGATTACAAAATTCCTGGAATCATAGCAAACATGTTGTTAAGGATCAAACTGAAGATGTGCAAATCAAAAACAATACTTTAAACATACTCTCAGCTTTTCAGTTCATTCCAAAAACTCAACGATTGCTCCAAATTCAGGGCAATGGCACTTCCCTCCCCTTCTAGGTTCTTCTCTGAAGAGCTTGGGGCACTTTCCAGACATGACTTCATTTACTCTCCCTGCAACTAGCAGTGTGGGAGAGAAGAGCAGAGCTATTCTCTATATATTACTTATTGAGGAAAAGTGTCCTAGAAAAGAAGTGATGTTAGAGTCACATCAGATGTTAGGTGAAAGAGTTGTGTGCCTTTTTGCCTTTGCTAAGACAAAATCCATGGAATGTGAAAGCTGGGAGAAAACTTAGATACCATCTAGTGCAGTGGTTTCATATACAAGTAAAATTTCAAAACAATTTTAAGGATCAGCTATATATTTGGCCAAAAGAACACTAGAAAAACAATATTTGTCATCCCATGAAAGCAGGGATGTTACAATGCCAAAGAGGTAGGAAGAAAACCTCAAAATACACGGTAGTCCTTCTCAATAAAGGACCATTTGCAACTTTATATCAACACACACACAAACACAAACACACTATATTTCCCTAGTTTTTCTCTTTGTATCATCATAGACCAGCTTCAGTAGAAGGGCAGATGTATAGGAATTTAGCCTACACCTTTATTTTACTTATGAGAAAATTAAGACCTGGAAAAGGAAGTAGGGCTACCAGATAAAACACAGGACACCCTATTAAATTTGAATCCCATGCAATATTCTGGACATACTTATGCTCCCTAATAATTTGTTGTTTATCTCAAATTCAAATTTAATGGGGCATCCTGTATTTTTATTTGCTGAGTCTGGCAACTCTAAAAGGAAGTGACTTCTAGTTACTTGACTTGAAGTAACCTTGCTTAATAGTAAAATTAGAAGGAGAAATCAGTTCCGAGTCCAGTAAATTCTTTTTACTATACTGTGCTACCTTTTAATGCATCATAGTCCTGCTCTAATTCAATACAATTCATCACCCATGCTAATTCATGGCTTGGGTATCCACAATCACCTGCCCACCTCTAATTCTAATTTCATTGTTCGTAATTCTGATACTTTCCTCTTTAGATCCCAAAGATTCTCTCTCTATACTGGCAGTTATCAAACTTTTTAGCCTCAGGACCCTTTATTCTTAAAAAATATTGATGACCCCAAAGAGTTCTTTATGTATGTGAATTATATCTATCAGTATTTAGTGTACTAGAAACTAAAATTGAGAAAAAATTTAAGTATCTTTGTATTAATTCATGAAAAAATAATAAGCTTATTACATGTTAACAAAATAACAAATTTAATCTTTTAAACTATATTTTCCAAAACAAAAATATCAAGAAGAGTAGTAATGGGTATTATCTATTATTTTTGCAAAATCTCTTTATTGTCTGGCTTAATAGAAGACAGGGGATTCTGATATCTGCTTCTACATTTGATCTGTTGTGAAATGTTGTTTTGGTTGAAGTGGATGAAGAAAAAGTAGCCTCAGCCAGGTGGTTCACGCCTGTAATCCCGGCACTTTGGGAGGCTGAGGTGGGCGGATCAGGAGTTCAAGACCAGCCTGGCCAACATGATGAAACCCCAGCTCTACTAAAAATACAAAAATTAGCCAGGTGTGACGGTGGGTGTCTGTAATCTCAGCTACTCAGGAGGCTGAGGCAGGAGAATTGCTTGAGCCAGAGAGACAGAGGTTGCAGTGAGCTGAGATCGCACCATTGCACTCCAGCCTGGGCAACAGAGCAAGACTCCGTCTCAAAAAAAAAAAAAAAAAGAAAGAAAGAAAAAAAAAGAAAAAGAAAAAGTAGCCTCAAACAGACATGTGGTTGAAAAAGGAAGGAGTGTTTCAAGTAACCTTTGGAGATCATCGTGACTATTTTTAAATGTTACACCAAAAAATTGATATTTCTTTCAAAAATTGATACTTCTTTAAAGAAATTGATAGTTTCTTAATGATTAGTTGCAGTGCAGAATGCAAAACCTTATTAATAAAATTTTGTATTCCTTTACATTAAAATCATTGGCTTCTCATATACTTTGAGTGGATTACTTCCCCATGAATGATTTTGTCACATAATTCATTGGCAACTTGGAAAACATTCGTTCACTAAGTCATGCAGATCCTCCAAATGTTGGCACATTTCCTTATACATTATCAACAAATCACATTTGTTAATATTTGTGATATTTGTTAATGTCATCATTCACATGATCAAAAATGACTGAAAGTTTTCTGAAATTCTGTTTTTGTTTGGAAGATGGAATTTTATTGTTGGCAACAAATACTATATGCTTTGTTGAAGTGGCAGGCTTGTTTTCTCATCATCGAGAAAATGTCTAGCAAATCTGAGTAACCAAAACTTGTTTGTCAGTCATTTTTCAAGTAAAAATAAGGTGCCATGAAAAAAAGCAGCAAACTCAATTTGCCACTCAAATGATTACAAGATAGTTTTCCTTGAAATGGTCATTATCCTTTGCTATGCAGCAGAAGTGCCTATGTGTTCTTCTCATTTCGCCACACTGACCCTTAAAAAGTCCTGTACCAAGAGCTGAGATTTAGAAAAATAAATGTTACTTCATCAAGGATATTTTCAAATGAAACTGGCTTTTTTTTTTTTTTTTTTTTTCTAGACGTAGTATCGCTCTGTGGCCCAGGCTGGAGTGCAGTGGCGCGATCTCGGCTCACTGCAACCTCCGCCTCCCAGGTTCAAGCAATTCTCCCAAGTAGCTGGGATTACAGGTGCCCACTATACCCGGCTAATTTTTGTATGCTTAGTAGAGATGGGGGTTTCACCATGTTGGCCAGGCTGGTCTTGAACTAGTGACCTCATGATCCGCCTGCCTCGGCCTACCAAAGTGCTGGGATTACAAGCATTTTGTAATCCCACCGCGCCTCGCCTGAAACTGGCTATTTTTATTTGTTGTTTTGTTTCTGTTTTTAATGTGAGTGCATTGTGATGAAGAATGCAGTGACTACTAACCAGTACAGTTTGGTGACAGCAGTTTTACCAACATTACTTTTCAACCACCAGTGCAAATGTCAACATAGTGCAAAAGACAAATTATGCCTTAGGATTATTAAGAAAATAGTTTTGCCCTTTGGATCCCCTGAAAGGATCTTGGGAACTCTCAGTGGTCTGTGGACCCCACTTTAAGATCCACTGCTCTATACCACCTTTGCTCTAACACGCTCAGAACCAGCTGAAATGCTTAACAAGAAACTCAAGCCTAAAACTCATTAATAGGGACAACTCTTTCATTCCAACTCATCACCACAGTATAAACCTGCAAGGAAGCCTTTTTCTTTATTAATTATGAAAAGATATCTGTGGCCTACGATAGAATAACCTAGATTCTGTGAACTGCTCCCAAATGCATGTTTTTCCTTGGGCCTAGGATGTTCCTTGGCCATCTCCTTCTCCTAATTCTATGCATTCTTCTGGGAAGCGTTCTCAAATCCCCTAAGACTAAATTCCCATTGCATTGTGCTTATCATCATGGGCAGGGGTTAGGAGAGCAGGGAGAGGAGAATAACATTAAGGGCCTACTGTATTTCAGGCATTACGCTGGATACTTAACATTTAATGCTTACAAAAACTGTGCAAATTAATTTTATAGTTTAGAGAGGGTGAAAAATGTAGGTAGTAAGAAGACCTGTTTGAATCTAAAGCTCTTTGTACTCAATCATGGGTTCGTTTTCTATTGCTTAGGGAAATTTGATTTAGTTACAATTTCTCTTATCTTCAAACTTATAAAGGGGCTTAGGTCAATGATCTCTGATTCTTGGCTCTTTATTGAGCTACTGACCAATTATTCAGCAATCTATATCGAGATTGATAACCATCATTTTTTACACTTCTCTGCAAATCAGAGAGGGCTGAAGAGAAGCTATGACAGAGATGGGCTGGGGAGGAGCAGAGAGAGGGGTGAAGGGGCTGTGATGGTATGAACTCCGAAAAGATATATTCAGCCCATTTGTGGAAATCATCAGATGGCTAGAAACTGATATTCAAAGTCATACTATTAGAAAAGAAGAGTAAGCATACAGGGCATAATTTTGAAAAACAAAATAAAACAAGGCGGGGAACTTTGTCCTGCCAAAAATCTAATTGTTTTGTTTTTTGAGACAGGGTCTCACTCTGTCACCCAGATTGTAGTGCAGTGGCACAATCTCGGCTCACTGCAACCTCTGCCTCCTGGGCTCAGGTGAACCTCTCACCTCAGCCTCCCAAGTATCTTGGACTACAGGCACGTGCCACCACACACACGCACGTGCTGATTAATTTTTTTTTTTGAGACGGAGTATTGCTCTGTCGCCAGGCAGTGGCACAATCTCGGCTCACTGCAAGCTCTACCTCCTGGGTTCATGCCATTCTCCTGCCTCAGCCTCCTGAGTAGCTGGGACTACAGGCGCCCGCCCCCACACCCGGCTAATTTTTTGTATTTTTAGTAGAGACGGGGTTTCACCGTGTCAGCCAGGATGGTCTCGATCTCCTGACCTCGTGATCTGCCCGCCTTGGCCTCCCAAAGTGCTGAGATTACAAGTGTGAGCCACCGCGCCCGGCCTTTTTTTTTTTTTTTTTTTTTTTTTTTTTTTTTTGCAGAGACAGGAGTTTCACTATATTTCCCAGGCTGGTCTCGAACTCCTGGGCTCAAGTGATCCTCCTGCCTTGGCCTCCCCAAGTGCTGGGATTACAGGTGTGAGCCACTGCGCCTGGCAAAAAAAATCTAACATTTTGACATTTGATACTGTAAAGTTATAATGCTTAAGACACAAAAATCATAAACTAAGAAGGAAAAGATTGGAGAATTTGACTATTTTGGAAGTTAAAACTTAAGTTTATCAAATGACGTACCATAGAAAAAATGAAAGACAAGACACAGGCTAGCAAAAGATATTTGAAATCTAGAGAACCCACAAAGGATAAGTGCCCAGGATACACAAAGAATTTCTACAAATCTGTATGAAAAAGACAAAAAATCCCTCAAAAAGGGATGAAAGATAGAAAATTATATTTCACAGAAGCTGAAACATGCATGGGTGGTAAATAAATAGATATTAAACCTCACTAAGTAGGCAGAGAAATGAGATATTTCACATCCATCAGATTAACAAAAATTAAAAAGTCTTTTAATGCTAAGTGTTGGGAAGATAATGAAACAGACCCTGCTGGTGGGAATGTCATTTGACTCAATGATTTTGGAAAATAAATTGATAATAAATAGAAGAAGCGATTATGCATTCATGCCACAACTCACCAGTTCCACTTTGGGGTTATGCTCTAGAGAAGTTCTTGTTCATGTGCACAAAAAGATATGCACAAGAATGTTCACACTAGCAACGTTAATAATAATAAAAAATAACAGATAGGCTAAAAGTCCATTCACAGGAAATTCAAAAGTAGATGCAATACAATAACGTAGAGGAGTGAAAAGTAGTAAGTGAGAGCTCCAGGTATCTATGTGGATTGCTGTAAGACACAAAATGTTGACAGAAAAAAAGCAATTTTCATAGGCGTACACACAGCATTTCTATAAGGTGTTTAAAAATGGATATTAATACTATATATTGTTTAAAGATACAATACATATATAGTAAAATACACAAAAGTGTCTGGAAATGATAAAGTGCTAGATTCCCTCATCTAGCGGATTGGAAGGAGGCTGCAGCTAGGGAAGGCGACGCACAGACAGCTTCAATTTTATTGCTAATGTTTCATTTCTTCAGTTAGGCTGTGGGTAGAGAGGTGTTTGCCACACTATTTTTTACACATTTTTTATGACATAATGTTTTTTAAACCCAAGGGCAAATGTCTGAAAAATATTTTTTTAGGCATCTCAAGGATATATATCTTCTCTGGGCAGCCAAACCTTTTTCTTCTATTAGTTTTTTATCAGAATATTGATTTTTTTTTATCAGTTGGATTACTTTAAGGCATAGTTTCAGACAAAATAACACAAAAACTCATTTTTACCAGTTAAGTTTCACAATATCTGCCTTCTGGATTAAAATAATGCAGTGCAGAATTTAGCTTATGTCACGGGGGTCAAGGGAAGAAAAAAGAAATAACCATATCTGGAAAATAGCATGGAGAAACAGGCCCTGAATGCCCACAGTTTATTTGTTCAGGCTTGTAGCAAGGAGTAAGGGAAACATGAAAATACCATGGTCATAAATTGTCATGTAAAAGACAAAGAGAAACTCTGGAATATTATGAAACTATAAATTACTTCTGCTGAAAGCGTAGAATTTGCAGTATCCCCTTAACCAAAGTTTCACCTCCCCACTTTTGACAGAATAACTCCTGTTCTTTGGAGAAAAACACATGAAATAAATGTAAAACCTGAGAGGGAAATCATCTAATATGTACATCACCTGCCTAATAAAATGAGAATAAATTTGGTTTTTTGGCCAAGTAGATTTGCTTATGTTTTAACTTAGTTAGAGGCACACGCCATCTAAATTAGATATTTATTTTCATTTCAAAAGCACAACACAAAGGGACAAAAAACAATTTTATAATGTTTAAGTGGTTTTGCTTTCAAAAACAGACATCCTATGATAGAATTTCTATTTATAAAATAAGACCCAATCAGTTTTTAGGTTAGCATACAATCAAGTCTATTTATTAATTGTGCTAATGAGATCCTGAAACATCACAGTTTGGCCTCCAGCTTGGCCCTGGGATCCCAGACCTGTGGTACTGAGTTACAGGAGTCCACAGATCCGTTTACCCCAGAGATTGCCAGCACTTTAGTCACCAAGCTAATGGCGGCAGGTACCAAACAATGACCTCTCAAAAATAAACATATCTGCTCTTTTAAAACTCTTTCTCTCAAATCCTAGAAGGCAGCAGGCCTCATGAAGAGCTACCTGCAAAATCCTTCCTTTGAAGAAATACACAAATGAGTCAATCCCCCGTTAAGGGATTTGCTAAAAACAAAGGTCCAGGAAGCCACATAAAAATGATTTGTGAGGCTGCTTGACGCCTGACATTTTTTTTTTAAACCCTTTCTATGCTCCATTTCAAAAAACAATGCATCTGCAGGCAACTTGACTGCTATTTAAGGCGAAATGCTGGTCTCAGATGTATATTTGAGGCATCTATTCAATCTGGAGTTTACTATAGCCAAGGCCTAAACCATAAAAATGGAGTTGGTAATGAAAACACGGAGAACTTTAACTAGAGTCAGGGCCAGATTGCCATTCCGTCTCTTCCAGCACCTTCTACTTACGAGAAGTTACTGCCAAATGGAGCACTGGCAAGTTGCAGAGTGAGTCCCCCTTCCTATGGGCTGATGTGACTCTCACCCTAATGGGACGTGGTAGTGCCTGGGAGCTGCTGGTTGGTGCAGTTGTGCTGGGAAGATATGAAGCTAGAACTTCAGGGGCCCACTCTGAGGGTATCGCTTTGGCTCTATTCCATGTGTTATATTGAATGGTAGAAGCAGACATGTATTTTTCAATAGTCTGTATTCCATACAGAAGAAAGAATGGCCAGTGTTAGTCTAGTACTATATTTTGATTATGAGGAAGAAAAATTACAAGAAATTTAATTCAACAAGCATTCACTATGAATAATAATAACTATGATTTTTGAGGGCTTACAAGTTAGTCTTCTGCCAAGGACTTTTCAGACATTGAATTGTGTAATCCTCTTAATATTCCTAAAGATATGACTATTATCCTTGTTTTATAAATGAGGAAACTGAGGCCCTGAGAGATTTAGTAACCTGATTCAGGTCACACTTTTACTAAGTGGCAGATCTGGGACTTGAGTCCACATCTAGTCAAACAATAAAACCCTTTTCAATACACTGTAATGCTTTTTCAGAGTTATCTTGTATGTGAACTACTAAAGATGCTGTGAAATCAAAACATTTGGGTATGTTAAAATGCATTATGTCTCCCTGAATGATGTACTATGTAGTCGTAGGTACCAGAACTCCATTTTGTAGTGGGAATGCTAAAATATGAAAAGGTTGTTTAGTGTAATATAGCACTGTAAGGAAGATCCGTGGTCTTGACCTGACCGTTTTGACTATACTGCTGTAAGAAAGTTATAAAACATTCAGTATCTGACTCCTCTTCTTCTCCTACCGTGTTTGATCTGACAGTAAAAGTTTACAAAACCCTCTTTGTCCCAGACAATGTTAAATAATGGAAGAGGGGAAAATTACTATTTTTCCCCCAAAGTTATTCACAAATAAGTTGGCTAAAAATTCAAAAGATGTATGAGCTCTTTTTGGAATTAATTCATTGAAAAGAACCATTACAGTATCTATATCCCTTCCCATCTGGAATTTATTTTTTAAGACGCTCGTTGCTTCTCACAGGTTCAATGTTACCCATTTCACACCATTTAACTATTGAAAGCACTTGAAATTCCGGACCATAGGAGCAGAACCAGGGTCTTTCCTCGTGATGCAACTAATGTGTCAGACTTGTAAAATAGCTCTTAGTGGCGGGCCTCCATTTGGAGAAAGACGGAAACTAGCTTTAAATACTTAGAGCTTTAATATCTAGTCCATTACACTAAAGCAGGGTCTTGTAAAGAGTCAATTATGGGATACTTCTGATTTGATCCACATGCAAGGGAAATCCGCTTCTTTGCCTTTAAATCCCCGTTGTAAGTGTCTTGTTTAAATAATTAGTGACACTTTTTCTTTGATCAAATTGATTCATAGTTATTCTTCTATGTTAATTTAAAACTTAATCCACAT
This sequence comes from Pongo pygmaeus, assembly GCF_028885625.2. Taxonomy (NCBI): domain Eukaryota; kingdom Metazoa; phylum Chordata; class Mammalia; order Primates; family Hominidae; genus Pongo; species Pongo pygmaeus. Next base: position 57,985,793 of record NC_072392.2, read on the forward strand.
AAAACTCTAAAGCAGATTTTAATCTTGCATAAAGAAAGCTTTCTCCCAAAGAATGGAGTTTTCCAGAAAACATTTTAAGTTTTAAAACATCATTAGTTGATTGAAAATAAATTTATTTTTCTATAAGGAAATATGAGAGTCTATCACAAGCCAAAATCGTAATGTTATTTTTGGTATGTAGCGTGATGCTTTTCAGACACACACACAAAATATAAACTATATGCTTAATAGCATGCCTAAGCAACTAAGCAACTAAGCAACTGAGACCTCTAAAGACAATCAAATGTAATCTCAGTTTATGGTTTGGGGGCTAAAAAGTTTACATATATTTGAAACATATTGTCAAAGGGTTAATATCCCTCATTTAAACTTTATTTAGAATCTAAGAATTGATAAATAGAAATAAAAGCAATATGCCAGGTTTTACTTATCAAATTCAAACTTTAAAAAATTATAATATCTAATATTGGTCAGGGCACTGGGAAACTGGTACTCTCATGCACTGCCAGTGGGTATTAAATACTAGTTCTCTGAAGGGCGTTTGGAAAGATATATCAAAAGCCTAGAAAATGCACATTACCTCTGATCCAGCAATAACAATTCCAGCAATTTAGGAGTCTAGTCTCAGGAAACAATCATAGTAAGAATTCAGTTATGGAGATATTTCAACACTGATTCTAACAGTGAAATATTGGGAAAAAACTAAAAGTACCTCAACAAAGGATTGGTTATATACACTGTACTTGTACTCACAATTGTATCCCTCGTACCTATTGAACAAATGAAGAAATATCTATATCCCTTTTAAAAGGATGATGTACACAAATATTCTGTTATGTGTATTTGAAACATATGGTCAATGAGTTAATATCCCTAATTTAAAATTTACTCATAATCAAATGTGTTAGGGAAAATGGTCATAATATATACTTTTTTTTTTTTTGAGACGGAGTCTTGCTCTGTTGCCCAGGCTGGAGTGCAGTGGCATAATCTCGGCTCACTGCAAGCTCCGCCTCCCAGGTTCATGCCATTCTCCTGCCTCAGCCTCCCGAGTAGCTGGGACTACAGGCACCCACCAGCATGCCCGGCTAATTTTTTGTATTTTTAGTAGAGACGGGGTTTCACTGTGTTAGCTGGGATGGTCTGGATCTCCTGACCTCGTGATCCGCCCACTTCGGCCTCCCAAAGTACTGGAATTACAGGCGTGAGCCACTGTGCCTGGCCTATTTTTTTCTTTAATTTTATTTGTTTATTTATTTTTGAGATGGAGTCTTGCTTTGCCACCCAGGTTGGAGGGTAGTGGTACGATCATGGCTCACTGCAACCTCTGCCTCCCAGGTTCAAGCGATTCTCCTGCCTCAGCCTCCCAAGTAGCTGGGATTACAGGTGCCCGCCACCATGCCCAGCTAATTTTTGCATTTTTAGTAGAGATGGGGGTTTCACCATGTTGGCCAGGCTGGTCTCGAACTCATGACCTCAAGTGATCCACCCACCTCCACCTCCCAAAGTGCTGGGATATTACAAGCATGAGCCACCGCTCCTGGCCACTATTTTTATTTTTAAAATGCAAAGATGTGGAGAAAAATTGGTAGGCTATACAGATACTCCTCAATTTATGAACATCATAGCTTAGCCTTAGCCTACCTTAAACATGCTCAGAACATCGACATTAGCCTATTGTTGGGCAAAATCATCTAACACAAAGCCTATGTTCTAATAAAGTGCTGAATATCTCATGCAATTTACTGAATACAGTACTGAAAGTGAAAGCTAGAGTGGGTGTGTTGGTTGTTCACTCTCCCTGCCGCTGCCCAGCATCACAAGAGAGTATCATACTACATATCCCTATCCTGGGGAGAGATCCAAATTCAAAATTTGAACTATGGTTTCTACTGAATGGGTATCGCTTTTGCACCATCGTAAAGGTGAAATATCACAAGTCCAGCTGTTATAAGTCAGGGACCATCTGTACATCAAAATGCTAATAGTGGCTATTTCTGGGTTATAGGCTAATGTTTATTTTCATATTTTCATCTCTGAATTTTCTAAATTTTCTAAAATAAACATGTATTGCTTTCATAATACGGGTATAATTTCAAACACTTGTGTAATTTTGAATTATTTATACAAGAAATATATTCTCCAAGTTTTAAAAAATATCTAAGTAGGGAGCATAAATATTGAAAGTACTTCCTTCCTATCTCTATTCCCAATTCCACACCCTTTCCAAGACGCGACTACTATTAATAGTTTGGTTTATCCTTTCTGATTATTTTTCTATGTATCTTGTATATATATGTACACGTAAATATATTTCAATTTTGATTTTAAAATGTTGTTCATAAATGGGATTATATTCTGTGAATCCATAAAATCATAATCTACATAGTCAGCTCCATGAATATTTACGTTATTTATCTTTTTTTTTGCTATTATAAACAATGCTGGAGTAAACATCTTCATACGTATGTCAGTGTATACAGGTGTAAGTATTTATCTAGGATAAACCAAGAAACTTAAGTAATAGGTTGATGAGAGTGGGCATTTCAAATTGCCTTTCAAAAAGTCTTTTAACATCCCCTGCCTGCATGGCACATTTATTATAATTGATGAGCCCACACTGACACATCATTACGCCTAGAGTCCATAGTTCACATTAGTGTTCACTCCTGGTGTTGTGCGTTCTATGCATCTGGACAAACATAAGGACACGTATCCACCATTATAGTACCATACAGAGTAGTTTCCCTGCCCCCAAATTCCCCTGTGCTCTACCTATTTGTTCCTCCCTCCCCCTCAACTGCTGGCAACCACTTATCGATTTACTCTCTCCGTAGTTTTGCCTTTTCCAGAATGTCGTATGGTTAAAATCAATACAGGCATACTTCTTTTAGTTACACTTCACCGACACTGCGTTTTTTAGAAATGGAAGGTTTGTGGCAACCCTGCATCACATAAGTCTGTCGGCACCATTTTTCCAACAGCGTGTGCTCGCTTTGTATCTCTGGGTCACATTTTGGTAATTATCACAATATTTCTAACTTCTGCATTATTATTATATGATAATAATAGTTATGGTGAACTATGATCAGTGTTCTTTGATGTTACTATTGTAATTGTTTTGGGGCACTAAAACTATGTCCATTTAATACAGCAAATTTAAGCAATAAATGTTGTATGTGTTCTGATTGCTCCACTGACCAGCCATTCCCCTGTCTCTCTCTTTTTCCTCAGGCAAAGGAAAATTTTTGAAGATAATTAAAAGTGCTACTCCTGAAAATGCATGAATAATAAGAAAGTGGGAGGCCGAGGCGGGTGGATCTCCTGAGGTCAAGAGTTCGAGACCAGCCTGGCCAACATGGTGAAACCCCATCTCTACTAAACATACAAAAATTAGCTGGGCGTGGTGGCGGGGGCCTGTCATCCCAGCTACTCAAGAGGCTGAGGCAGGAGAATTGCTTGAACCAGGGAGGCGGCGGTTGCAGTGAGCCGAGATCACGCCACTGCACTCCACCCTGGGTGACAGAGTGAGACTCCGTCTCAAAAAAAAAAAAAAAAATTAAAAGAAAAAAGCAAAGCACCCTTATTGCCGATATGGAGAAAGTTTTAACAGTCTGGACAGAAGATCAAACCAGCCACAACATTCCTTTAAGCCAAAGCCTAATCCAGAGCAAAGCCCTAATTCTCTTTTATGAAGGCTGAGGGAGGTGAAGAAGCTGCAGAAGAAAAGTTTGAAGCTGTAAGAGGTTGGTTCATGAAGTTTAAAGAGAAAAGAAGTCTCTGTAACATAAAAGTGCAAGTGAAGCAGCAAGTGCTGATGTAGAAGCTACAGCAAGTTATCTGGAAGTCTAGCTGAGATCATTGATGAAAGTGACTACACTAAACAACAGATCTTCAACGTAGACAAAACAGCCTTCTATCGGAAGAAGATGCCACCTAAGACTTTCATGGCTAGAGAGGAGAAGTCAATGCCTGCACTACAGCTTCACAGGCTGACTCTCTTGTTACGAGCTAACGTCGCTGGTGATTTTTTTTTCTTTTTTTTTTTAGAAGGAGTCTTGCTCTGTCGCCCAGGCTGGAGTGCAGTGGCACGATTGGCTCACTGCAACCTCTGCCCCCGGGTTCAAGCCATTCTCCTGCTTCAGCCTCCTGAGTAGCTGGGATTACAGGCACCCGCCACTATGCCCGGCTAATTTTTGTGTTTTTAGTAGAGACAGGGTTTCACGATGTTAGGCTGGTCTCGAACTCCTGACCTCAGATGATCCGCCTGCCTCGGCCTCCCAAAGTGCTGGGATTACAGGCGTGAGCCACCGCGCCCTGCCCGCTGGTGATTTTAAGTTGAGGCCAATGCTCATTTACCATTCTGGAAATCCTAGGGCCCTTAAGAACTGTGCTTAAATGACCCTGCCTGTGTACTATAGATGGAATAATAAAGCGCACATCTATTTACAACATTGTTTAGTGAATTTTTTTTTTTTTTGAGACAGAATTTCCTTCTTGTTGCCCAGGCTGGAGTGCAGTGGCGCCATCTCGGCTCACTGCAACCTCCGCCTCCCGGGTTCAAGCGATTCTCTTGCCTCAGCCTCCCGAGCTGGGATTACAGGCATGTGCCACCACACCTGGCTAATTTTGCATTTTTAGTAGAGATAGGGTTTTGCCGTGTTGGCCAAGCTGGCCTCAAACTCCTGACCTCAGGTGATCCACCCGCCTTGGCCTTCCAAAGTGCTGGGATTACAGGCCTGCGCTACTGTGCCTGGCTGAATTTTTTTTTTTTAATAATTTCAACTTCTATTGTAGATTTGGGGGTACATACATGTGCAGGTTTGCTACATGGGTATATTGCATAACACGGGTTTGGGGTATGAATGATCCCATCACCCAGGTAGTGAGCATAGTACCCAATAGGTAGTTTTTCAGCCCTTTCCTCTCAACTGTCTCCCCCACCAGTAGTGTCCAGAGTCTATTGTTCCCATCTTTATATCCATGTGGACCCAGTATTTAGCCCCCACTTATAAATGAGAACATGTGGTGGTATTTGGTTTTCTGTTCCTGCATTAATTCACTTAGGATAATAGCCTCCAACTCCATCCATGTTGATGCAAAGGACCTGATTTCATTCTTTTTTATGGCTGCATAGTATTCCATGATGTATATGTAACACATTTTCTTTATCCAGTCCACTGTTGATGTGCACCTAGATTGATTCCACTCCTTTGCTATTGTGAATAGGCTGTGATGAAAATACAAGTGCATGTGTCTTTTTGGTAGAATGATTTATTTTCCTGTGGATATTTTCCTTTGCCCAGTAATGGAATTGCTGGGTTGAATGGTAGTTCTAAGTTCTTTGAGAAATCTCCAAGCTGCTTTCCACAGTGGTTGCACTAATTTACATTCCCACAAACAGTGTATAAATGTTCCCTTTTCTTTGTAGCCTTGCCAGCATTTGTTATTTTTGACTTTTTAATAATAGCCATTCTGACTGCTGTGAGATGGTATCTTATTGTGTTTTTGATTTGCATTTCCCTGATGATTAGTGATGTTGAGCCTTTTTTCATATACTTGTTGGCTGCATGTATGTCTTCTTTTGAGAAGTGTCTGTCCTTTGCTCACTTGTTAATGGAGCTATTTGGTGTTTTGCTTGTTGAATTGTTCTAAGTTCCTTACATATTCTGGATATTAGACCTTTGTTGAATGCATAGTTTGCAAATATTTTCTCCCATTCCGTAGGTTGTCTCCTTGCTCTGTTGATAGTTTATTTTGCTGCGCAGGAGCTCTCTATTTTAATTAGGTCCCACTTGTCAATTTTTGTTGTCATTGCTTTTGAGGATTTAGTCGTGAATTCTTTGACAAGGCTGATGTCTAAAATGGTATTTCCTAGGTTTTCTTCTAGAATTTTTAGAGTTTGAGGTCTTACACTTATATCTTTAGTCCATCTTGAGTTAATTTTTGTATATAGTAAAAGTAGGGGTCTAGCTTTATTCTTCTGCACATAGCTAGCCAGTTACCCCAGCACCATTTATTGACTAGAGAGTCCTTTCCCCATTGCTTATTTTTGACAGCTTTATCAAAGATATGATGGTTGTAGGTGTGTGACTATACACTGGGTTCTCTATTCTGACTCATTCATCTGTGTATCTATTTTTGCACCAGTACCATGCTGTTTTGGTTACTACAGCTTTACAGTATAGTTTGAAGACAGGTAATGTGATGCTTTTAGTTTTGTTCTTTTTGCTTAGGATAGCAAAAAGTGTTGGTTATTCAGTTTCTTTTTTGGTTCCATGTAAAGTTTAGAATAGTTTTTTCTAATTCTCTGAAAAATGACATAGGTAGTTTAATAGGAATAGAGTTGAACCTGTGGATTGCTTTGGGCAGTATGGCCATTTTAACAATATTGATTCTTTCAGCAGTGTTTTGTAGTTCTTCTTGTAGAAATCTTTCATCTCCTTGGTTTTATGTATTCCTGGGTGTGTGTGTGTGTGTGTGTGTGTGTGTGTGTGTGTGTCTATCGTAAATGGGATTGTATTCTTGATTTGGCTCTAAGCTTGAATATTATTGGTGTATAGAAATGCTACTCACTTTTATACATGGTTTATTGAATGTTTTAAGCCCACTGTTGAGCCTACTGCTCATTAAAAAAATTCCTTTCAAAATATTACTGCTCATTGATAATTAACCTAGTCATCAAGAACTCTGATAGAGATGTAGAAGGAGATTATTGTTATTTTTATGCCTGCTAAAACAACATCCATTCTATACTTCATGGATCAAGGAATAATTTCAACTTTCAAGTCATTTTTTAAGAAGTAAATTTTGTAAGTCTATGGCTGCTGTAGATAGTGATTTCTGTGATGGATTTGAGCACAGTACATTGAAAACTTTCTGGAAAGGACCCACCCTTCTAGATGCAATCACATTTGTGGTTCACGGGAGGAAATAAAAATATCAATATTAACAGGAGTTTGGAAGAAGTTGATTTCAACCCTCACTGGATGACTTGCTGAAGTCTTGGATAATTATTAGCGTTTTTAGCACCAAAGTTTTTTGGGTTTTTTTTTCTGAGACAGAGTCTTGCTCTGTCATCCAGGCTGGAGTGCAGTGGCTTGATCTCAGCTCACTGCAACCTCTGCCTCCTGGGCTCAAGCGATTCTCAGGTTTCAGCCTCCCGAGTGGCTGGGACCACGGACAATTTTTGTAGAGACAGGGTTTCACCATGTTGGACAGGCTGGTCTCAAACTCCTGGCCTCAAGTGATCTGCCCACCTCAGTCTCCCAAACTGCTGGGATTACAAGCGCAAGCCACTGCACCTGGCCAGCAATAAAATATTTTTAATTAAGGTGTGTACATTGTTTTTTAGACATAATGCTATTTCACACATAAGAGACTACAGTATAGTGTAAATGTAACTTTTATATGCATTGAGAAACCAAAACATTTGTGTGACCCACTTTATTGTGATATTTGTTTTATTGTGGTAGTCTGGAACTAAACCCACAGTCTCTCTGGGGTGTGTCTACAGTATGCAGCCTTTACAGACTAGGTTTTCTCACTTAGTAATATGCATCTAAGTTTCTTCCATGTCTGTTCATGGCTTGATAGCTTACTTATTTTTAGCAATGAATAATATTTTATTGTATGGATGTACGAGTTTGTTTATTCACCTGCTGAAGGACATTTTGATTTTCCAAGTTTGGGCACTTTGAATAAAACTGCCGTAAATATCTGTGTGTAGGTTTTTGTGTGAACATAAGTTTTCAACTAATTTAGGTAAATACCAAGGAGCAATTGCTGGATTGCATGGTAAGCATTTGCTTAATTTTGTAAGAAACTGCCAAACTGTCTCCCAAAGTGGCTATACCATTTTGCATTTCCACCAGCAATGAATGAGAATTCCCTTTGCTTCATCCTTGTCAGTACTTGATGCTGTCTGTGTTCTGGACTTTGGCCATTCTAATAATTGCAGTGGTATCTCATTGCTGTTTTAATTTGCATTTCCCCAGTGACATATTATGTGGAGCGTCTCTTCACATGCTCATTTTCCATCTGCATATCTTCTTTGGGGAGGTGTCTGTTAAGGTCTTTAGTTCTTTTTAAAAAATTTAGCCAGGTGCAGTGGCTCATGCTTGTAATCCCAACAATTTGGGAGGACAAGGCAGGCAGATCACCTGAGGTCAGGAGTTCAAGACCAGCCTGGCCAACATGGTGAAATCTCATATCTACTAAAAATACAAAAATTAGCTGGGCATGATGGTGGGTGCCTGTAATCTCAGCTACTTGGGAGGTTGAGGCAGGAGAATCGCTTGAACCCGGAAGGCAGAGGTTGTAGGGAGCCGAGATCACACCATTGTACTCCATCCTGGGCGACAAGAGTGAGACTCTGTCTCAAAAAAAAAACTAGTTGTTTTTCTTATTTTTGAGCTTTAAGAGTTCTTCAGTTCTTCGTGTAGTTTAGAAAACAGTACTTTATCAGATATGTCTTTTGCAACTATTTTCTCACAGTCTGTGGCTTGCCTTTTTTTTTTTTTTTTTACAGTGTCCTTCACAGAATAATCTAACTTTAATGAAGTCCAGCTTATCAGTTCTTTCTTTCATGGACCATGCTTTTGGTGTATTTATTTATTTATGAGACGGAGTCTCGCTCTGTCGCCCAGGCTGGAGTGCAGGGGCGCGATCTCGGCTCACTGCAAGCTCCACCTCCCGGGTTCTCGCCATTCTCCTGCCTCAGCCTCCTGAGTTGCTGGGACTAGAGGCGCCCGCCATCACGCCCGGCTAATTTTTTGTAATTTTAGTAGAGACGGATTTTCACCATGTTAGCCAGGATGGTCTGGATCTCTTGACCTCGTGATCCGCCCGCCTCGGCCTCCCAAAGTGCTGGGATTACAGGCGTGAGCTACCGCGCCCGGCCTATTTATTTATTTATTTATTTATTTATTTATTTATTTATTTACTGAGACAGGGTCTCACTCTGATGCCAAGGCTGGAGTGCAGTGGCACGATCTCAGCTCACTGCAACCTGTGCCTCCCAGGCTCAAGTGATGCTCCTGCCTCAGCCTTCTGAGTAGCTGGGACTATAGGCATGTGCCACCACACTTGGCTAATTGCTTTTGTATTTTTTGTAGACACGGGGTTTTACTATGTTCCTCAGGCTGGTCTCAAACTCTCAAACTCCTGGGCTCAAGCAATCAATCCTCCTACCTCAGACTCCTGCAGTGGTGTCATATTTAAAATCTTTGCCAAATCAAAGGTCATCGAATTTCCTCTTATATTATCTCCTAGGAGTTTTATAGTTTTCTGTTTTACATTTAGGTCTGCGATAAAGTTTGAGTTAATTTTTGTGAAGAGTGAAAGGCCTATATCTAGATGTATTTTTCTGTATGTCCAGTTGTTCCAGGACCATTTGTTGAAAAGACTGTCTTTTCTCCATGGTATTGTCTTTGTTCCTTTGTCAAAGATCAGCTGAGTATGTTTATGTGGGTCTATTTCTAGGCTCTCTATTCTGTTGCATTGATCTATTTGTCTATTCTTTCACCAAATACTATCAATACCATGTCTTGATTACTATAGCTTTGTAGTAAGCCTTGAAATTGCGCGGTGGAAGTCCTCTAACTTTGCTCTTTTTCAATATTGTGTTTGCTATTCTGGGTCTTTTGCCTCTCCATATAAACTTTAGAATCAGTTTGTAGAAATCCACAAAATAACTTGCTGGGATTTTGATTGGAATTGCATTGAATCTATAGGTCAGGAGGGAAGAACTGACTTCCTGACAATATTGATCTTCCTTTCCATAAACATGGAATCTCTCTCCATTTATTTGGTTATTTGATTTCTTTCATTGGAGTTTTGGAAATCATGTAAATATTTTGTTGAATTTATACTTAAGCAATTCATTTTTGGGGGGTGCTAAATAAAATAAACAAGTATAATTTTAATTTCAAATTCTACTTTTCTATTGCTGGTATATAGAGAAGTGATTAACTTTTGTATGTTAACCTTATATCCTGCAAACTTGCTATAATTGCTTATTAGTGTTGGGAGCTTTTTTTGTTGATTCTTTCAGATTTTCTACATAGATGATCACAGCATCTGCAAACAAAGAAAATTTTATTTCTTACTTCATGGTTTGTATACCTCTCTTACTTCCTTTTATTGTCTTATTGCATTAAATAAGACTTCTAGTCTGATGCTAAAAAGCAGCAGTGAGAGGGGACATCCTTGCCTTGTTCCCAATCTTAGTGAGAAAGCTTTGAATTTCTCACCATTAAGTATGATATTAGCTGTAGGTTTTTGTAGAGGTTCTTTATTAAATTGAAGAAGCTCCCCTCTGTTTCTAATTTACTGAGAGTTTTTATCATTAATGGACATTACATTTTGTCAAATGCTGTTTTGTGCATTTATTGATATGATACAGTGATTTTTCTTCTTTAGCCTTCTTTTGATGTGATGAATTACATTAATTGATTTTTAAAAGATGAATCAGCTTTGCATACCTGAGATAAATCTCATTTGGTAATGGTGTAGAGTTTTTTATACGTTCTTGGATTCAATTTGCTAATATTTTGCTCAAGATTTTTATATCTGTATTCATGAACAATATTGGTCTGCAGTTTTCTTTCTTTGTAATGTCTTTGTCTGGCGTTGACATTAGGGTAATGCTTTTATCTTCTGAAAGTAAATATGGTAGAATTCGCCTATGAACCCACTTGGGCTTGGTGCTTTCTATTTTGTAAGGTCATTCATTACTAATTCAATTTCTTTAATAGGTATAAGCCAGAGCATTTCTTCTTATGTGACTTTTGGCAGATTGTGTCTTTCAAGGAATTGGTCCATTCCATCTAGGTTATCAAATTTGTGGGCAGAAAATAGTTTATAGTATTCCTATATTATCTTCGTAATGTCCATAGGGTCTGTAGTGATGTTTCCTCTTTCATTTCTGATATTAATAATTTGTGTCCTTTCTCTTTTTTCTTGATTAGCTTGGCCAGCGGCTTATCAAAGAACCAACTTTTGGATTCATTGATTTTTCTCTTTTGAATTCCTATTTTCAATTTCACTGATTTCTGTTCCAGATTTTATTATTTCTTTTCTTCTACTTACTTCAGATTTAATTTGCCCTTCTTCTTTTAACTTCCTAAAGTGGAAACTTAGATGACTGATTTTAGATCTTTGTTTTCTAATGTACGCATTCAATGTTATAGATTTTCCCCTAAGCACCGGTTTTGCCACATCCCACAAATTTTGATAAGTTGTGTTTTTATTTTTATTTAATTAAAAAATATTTTAAATTTTCTCTTGAGATTTCTTCTTTGACATATATGTTATTTAGAAGTGTATAGTTTAATCTTCAAGTATTTTGGTATTTTCCAGCTACCTTTCTGTTACTGATTTCTTGTTTAATTCTGTTGAGGTCTTAAAGCAGACATTGCACGATTTCTAAATGCTTTTAAACAATGCTTTTAAACAATGCTTTAATTATTATACTTTAATTATTTTAAACAGTGCTTTAATTATTATATATTTATAGCAGGTTTTGGATGTGGTAAGGTAATTGCTCCCTCATTGTTCTTTATCAAGTAGTTCTGTTATGGTCTTATTCAGTTTCTTTTTAGTAAATAATTGAGAATCAGCTTGTCAAGTTCCATGGAAATACTTACCAGGATTTTGTTTGAGATTGCATTAAACTTATGAATAATTTGAGGAGAACTGTCATCTTTACAATATTGAGTCTTCCAATCCAATAACATGGTATTTATCTCCATTGATTCTTCTTTTATAGCTTTCACTGAGGTTCAGTAGTTTATTTTATGTAGTTCATACACATTTCTTCGTAAGTTTATTCCTGGGAATTTATTTCCTGTAATTGCTGGGATATAAGACATCTATTGATGTTTCTACACTGATCTTTAGTTAGTTACTTTGCACATTCTCTTATTAGTTCTTAGAGCTGTTGATTTTTCTAATTAGCACACGGTTTGCAAACAATGACACTTTTGTCTGTTTCCAACATTTATTATTCTCATTTACTTTTCTTATCACATTGCATCGGCTTTCAGTATAACATTAAACAGTAGTTATAAAGGACATCCTATCTGGTTCCAGATTTTTAAGGAAATGCTTATATATTTGATTAGATTTCTAATAGATAAATTTTGTCAAGTTAAGGAAGTTTACCTTTATCTCTAATTTACTAAAAATGGTTGTCTGTTTATTTAATAAGGAATAGGTGCTGAGTTTTATTAAATTTTTTTAAAAGTCGGGACTATTGAGATTATCTTTTTCTCTGTTAATTAAATAATTTATAGACTATTAAATCATCTTTGCATTTCTGACATATATCCTGGTTTGACATAATGTATTTATTTAAAATATCACTGGACTTGATTTGTGAATATATTATTTAAATTTTTGCTCTTTCATAAATGACATTGGTCTATATCTAAGTGTAGGCTGCCCTTGTATAGATTTGGTTTCTGCCTATGAGGCTGAGATAGAAAGTTTTAGCTCACTGTGTTCTAAAGCATTTTATCTATTAGAAGAAACAATTATTCCTTGAAATTTGTAGATTTTGTAGAGGAAGACTTCTCACTTAACATATTTTTAAATATATTAAGTTGTTTATCTTATGGAATAGATTTTGTTGTTACATTTTTCTGGAAAGTCTTCCATTTTATTTATATTTTAAAATTTATTGGTATGTAGATAAACTTTAAATGTATTTATTTGTGCTTTCTTTGTTCTTGATCAGATTTGCAAGAACTTTGTATATTTTACTGATTGTTTTAACTTCAATTTTTTGTATTATTCATTGGTTCTACTAGTTTGAGTTTTGCATTAATTTCTGCTTTCATCTTGATTAATTCATTACTCCTTTGGGGGGCTTATTTTATTGTTTTTTCCCCTCATTCTTTGAGTCAAATGCTTAATTAATTCATTTGAATCTTTCTACATTCTATTAATACTCTAAAAGTATCCTCTAAATATCACTTTGTTTGCATCCAGTAGATTTTGGTATATTGTGCTTTTCTTGATTTTTATTTCCACATAGTTTGTAATTTGATGGAATAACATTAAAGATGTTTAATTTTTTTCTCATAGAGAGATTTTTGGGGGAAGTATCCTTTATTAATTACTAATCACTAATTTTATTGAATTGTGATTGGAAATTCATGTCACATAAGATTTCTGTTTTTCTGGTATTTGTTAAAATTTCCCTTATAATTTAATACATAGCTGAATTTTGAGAATCTTCCATGGATGTTTGAAGATAAATGTATTATGCTTTTCCTGGTATAATGTTCCATGTGTGTTGTTTAGATTTGTTTGTTTGATTGTTAGTTTAAATCCTTATGTCTTTACTTTGTGTGTGTACATGATCATCTGATTTCTCAGAGAGAGTTGTTAGACTCTTCCACTTTAATTGTGGATTTGTGAATTTTTTCTTGTATTTCTATCAATTGTTACTGAATAATGTATATTTTAAGGCTATGTTCTTGTTCATAAAAGTTCAAAATTCTTAATTCTTCCTGATGGATTATATTTAATCTTTGTCTCTTTTGTCGTTTTTCATCTTTTACACTAAAACTAGTATTTTGTCTGAAATTAATATTACTATATCTGCTTCCTTATTTTAACATTTATCTGGGATAGATTTTTCCATTTCTTCACTTTAAACTTCTCTTCATCATTTTATATTATATATGAATCTTGTAAATAACATATGACAAGATTTTTTAAAAACCTAATTGGATTTTCTGTCCTTTAATTGGAAAATTTAACCAGTTTACATTTATTAAGAATACTGGTATATTTTGACCTAATCTTGCTACCTCACTTTATGTTTTCTATTTACTATTTTTTTAATTGTCTTCTGTTGGATTTATTTATTTCTTCTTTTTCCCTTTATTTATTGTTTTGGAAACTATATATTCCATTTTCCTAATGGATTCTTTTACATTTTACATTAAGCTTTCTAATTTTTCACTTTTTAAAATCCTTTGTGTATATATCTAGGCACCTCTTGGCCCCAACACGAGTCTTAGCAAACATTCATCTTCTTTCTTGTACTTTTGTCTTTCTTCTTCTACCTCACACGTTGAAGTCATCTGGTACTTTAGTTCCAGGTTGTTGTTAACTATTTTACATTATGCTTGAATATCATCACTTATTTTAGGTTTTACTTCTTTGCTTACCGTTTGTTTCTGATATCTCTTATAGTCCTCTGAATTCCTTTTTTGGCAGGGGTTGGGATGGCTTATGTGTTTTAGTAATTCTCTAAAGAGAATATTTGTGGGTGATAAACTTCTAAGTCTTACTGTGTCTGAAAATGTCTTAATTTTTATCCCACTATGTAAATATTAATTAACTAGGAATAATATTTTAGTTTTAAAATAATGTTCCCTCATTATATTGAGATATTATTTCATCTCAATATAATTTTGGTATCTAGTCCTAGTAATTAGACATGAAATGCCAATGTAAAATCTATCCTTTTGTAGATGGTTTTTCCTGTCTTTATTCTTGGTATTTCGATGTAAGCCCATGATGCGGGCCTTTTCAATCTGCCTTCAGACCTGGGAAATTTTCTTCTATTATTTCTTTGATTATTTCCTCCTTCCATTGGCTATGGTCTCTTTCAGGAGTTCTTCAAAATATGTAATCTGATGGGCTTTTTCTTGTTTTTTAACATTTTATGACTTTTTTGGGAGAAACAGGCATATAATCAGTTCAAAATTTTAATCTAGTCTTTCTATGTATTATTAAGGAAATTTTAAGACAAATGTCAAATTATACTTTTGAATGTGATTGAATTTGGGCTCTGGTTATTTTTCCAAATAATATATTTTTTAAAATCCTTGAACGGATTCCCTTTAGATAACCCTATGGAATTTTTCACTCCTTCAACCAATATTTATTTAGGCCTAATTTTTTCTTGGCATTGTTCTAGGTTCTGAGGATTCAAAGTTTTTTAAAAAGATCCAATTTTACAGTCTGACACAGAGTTTCTCAACCTTGGTACTACCCATGTTTGACTGGATAATTCTTTGTTGTGGGAGGTTGTCCTGGCCTTGAGAAGATGTTTAGCAGCATCTCTGGCCTCTACCCAATAGATGCCAGTAGCACCACCACCACCCCATTACTGTGACAATAAAAAATGGATCCAATCATTGCCAAATGTCCTCTGATGGGCAAAATTGCACTGCCCCCAGCACACTCTCTGTCACCACTGAGAATCATTGGTTTAGCAGGAGAAATAGCTAGTATACTACCGGGTCTATGGCAGTGGAAGAATATATAGAATGTTGGCACAAAGAAGGTAACTGTTAACCCTGCCTGAGGTTCAGGAAATGTTTTACAATGCAAAAGATAACTTGGCCTGGATCTTAAAGGAAGAATTAGGTACTGGTCAGGTAAACAAGGAATGAGGGAAGAAAGAATAGTAATATTCAGGAGAAAAACAGCATGCGAAGACAGAAAGGTTGAAACAGTTTGATGCATCTGAGAAACTCCTAGGAGTTCAGTTCAGTGTGTGGTTGGAATATAGATCTGAGGGCTATGGTAAAAAGGGAAGAAAACAATAAAGCTGGAGAGGTAGTTAGGGACAAGGTTATAAAGGAACAGGCAGCCTATGCTAGGAAATTTGTGCTTTGTTCAGCAGTGATGGAAAACCACTGGAAGTATTAAGCAGGGAAATGGCATTTTAGAAAGATGGTTTTATAAATATGCAATGAATGGTTTAAAAAGATATGAAACTAGAAATAGGAAGACTGGATAGAAGAAAATTATAACAACTAAGTTAAGGACCCAAACTAGGGCAATGGGGGCCAGAGAGATGGAAAATGGGACATGCAATATATAGGAGGTAGAAATGATAAAATTTCCTGATTGTTATATGGAGAATAAAGAATTGGGAGGATTAAGGACAATGTCAAATTTTGGTGAAAAGAAAGGGTAAATGGAGCTGTTCTTAGCAAATTGTGTTTACAGGTAGAAAATTCAAATAAGTATCCCTGGGACAAAAACAAAAAACAAAGAAAACAAGCAAAAAAACCGAAGTGTCTTATAGCTCTATAGTTCTAAACACAATAGACAAGACATAAATTGATAGTTTTTAGAAAAACAGAACCAACACCCCCCATCTTTCCCCAAAAATCACTGTTTACTTTCATCACAACAAATTTCAACATCTTCTCTAAACATTTTCTCATGGTCTTTTTATCCCAAAGCTTTAAGAGAATGCTTTATATATATTTTTTCAAATTATTTCACTGTTGAGTTAACTGTTTTTTGACACATTATTTCAGCTGCTACAAAAGACTGTGAAATTTTAAGCCAAGATCAGATCATGAGGACTAAATTTTTTTATTTATTAATGACATAAAAAATAGACAATTGTATCCATAAAATGACTTAAATTCTGTAAGCAACCATAAACGCCAAATAATTCAAGGTTGGGAGAATCTTTTTTTCAGCATCTTTGCTGAAGAACTATGGTACTGAGGACCTCTACTGTTGAGAATACGAATGGCTTCACTGCTAGGATTAAATTTTCAGGGAAAAAAACATCAACTAGGCATAGGCAATCTACAGTCTGCCCAAAGTACAGAAATTATTTTCGGAGGCACACGGATAGTTGTGTCACTGGAACCTACGCAGACATGCGTATGAGGTAGAATTTAGGTCTCCTCTCACCTTCTGGACTTCTCTACCTCCGTGTGCCCAGGGTCTAGTGCTGTCTTCTGGCTTGAGTCTGTGTTGGGCCTGATTACTACAGGGTTTTTTTTGTTCTTGTTCTGTTCTTTTTTCTTCTCTTTTCTTCTCCTTTCTTCCTTCTTCTTTCTTTCCCTCTCTCTTTTCTCTTTCTCTTTCTCTTCTTCTTTTTCTTTCTTTCTTCCTCCCTTCATTCTTCTTTCTTTCTTTTTCCCTCCCTCCCTCTCTCCCTGTCTTTCTTTCTTTTTTTTTTTTTTTTCCTTTTTTTTGAGACAGAGTCTCTCTCTGTCACGAGGCTGGAGTGCAGTGGTGCGATCTCGGCTCACTGCAACCTCCGCCTCCCAGGTTCGAGCGATTCTCATGCTTCAGCCTCCCGAGTAGCTGGGACTACAGACGTGTATCACCACGCCCTAGCTATTTTTTTTATTTTTAGTAGAGACGGGGTTTCACCATGTTGGCCAAGATGGTCTCGATTTCTTGACCTCGTGATCCACCCGCCTCACTGCAGCCTCCGCCTCCTGGGTTCAAGCGATTCTCCTGCCTCAGCCTCCTGAGTAGATGGAACTACAGGCATCCGCCACCAAGCCCAGCTAATTTTTGTATTTTTAGTAAAAACGGGGTTTCACCATGTTGGCAAGGATGGTCTTGATCTCCTGACCTCGTGATCCGCCCGCCTCACCCTCCCAAAGTGCTGGGATTATAGACGTAATCTCAAATGCCACAAACTATAGGATTGGAAGAGATTTCTTTTGTGTTTATATTTAATATCTGGATGGCCATGGCTGGGTATGTAGTGCACTTGATCTTTTTTTTTGAGACGGAGTCTCGCCCTGTCGCCCAGGCTGGAGTGCAGTGGCGCGATCTCGGCTCTCTGCAAGCTCCGCCTCCCGGATTCACGGCATTCTCCTGCCTCAGCCTCCCGAGTAGCTGGGACTACAGGCGCCCGCCACCACGCCCGGCTATTTTGTATTTTTTTTAGCAGAGACGGGGTTTCACTATGTTAGCCAAGACGGTCTTGATCTCCTGACCTCGTGATCCGCCCACCTCGGCCTCCCAAAGTGCTGAGATTACAGGCGCAAGCCACCGCTCCGGGCCAGTGCAGTTGATCTTTAAGTGAGATTTAATTCCAGTATTTCCATGACACTCATTATTAGTGTTTGAATTGACCCAAGCACCTCTCTGGTATAGTTTGGCCAGTAACTGTCCCACATGCTAGGATTTGAATTTAGGTCCTGCTATTTATTAGTTTATTACCAAGGAACTTGTTCAAGTTACTTGACCTCTCACTCAATTTTCTCCTCTGTTCAAATGTGAGAAATAACATTTTTAAAAAAAGTTTGATCAAGTTAGATTTGTGAAAACATGTAAGACAGAGACGGATACAAAATGAATGTTCAATATTCCTAATGTCCCTTCTCTCCCTCTCCCTTCCCTTTATAAAAAATCAATTCAGAGTGAGAAATATCTGTGTTGAAAAATACGCTTAAGGGGGATCCTTTATCAACAACATATTTCCAAGCCAAATGTGAGTCAAACCAAATTCGTGTCTTCATCGGATTGTGCTTTTACCACAAGAAATTTTCTCAGATTAGGATTTATGTTGACAAAAGAAATTGGGTGTTAGAGGGCTTGGTCGTACACGAAGCACCAAAGCTGTAATCTGCTTTGTATAACGATTTCTATAGAATTACAAAGAGTTTAGTCAACTCCCACAGTCATATGTGAATTGTGAGGTTTGGTGCGCGGGCAAGTGAAGGAAAGGATCCTATGAAAGCTGACAACAAGAGAAAGCGAAGCCCCAAATGTAAAGAAGGCCTACATCATCTCTACGCTATCCAATCCCATTCACAACATGGCAGCATTGTGCATTTGGGCCTCTATACAAAGAAAATTCATCAGCTCCTGTGCCTCGCCTTCCAGGACTCAGAGTGAGGCCATCCTGTCACACGCTGTTTTGTTAAAAAGATATACCAAACCGGCCAGGAGCGGTGGCTCACGCCTATAATCCCAGCACTTTGGGAGGCTGAGGCGAGTGGATCACTGGAGGTCAGGATTTCAAGACCAGCCTGGCCAACATGGCGAAACCCCATCTCTACTAAAAATATAAAAATTAGCCGGGCCCGGTGGTGGGCACCTGTAATCCAAGCTACTCTGGAGGCTGAGGCAGGAGAATTGCTTGAACCCGGGAGGTGGAGGTTGCAGTGAGCCGAGATTGCACCACTGCACTCCAGCCTGGGCGACAAAGACTCTGTCTCAAAAAAAAAAAAAAAAAAAAAAAAAAAGGCAAACCATATGCAGAGACCCATATGCTATGATACAAATGCAAGCCGGTACACATGAATGTATTTTCCCACTGTCCAGAGATCTTGTTGTTGCAAAAAACAAAATCTTGGAGTGAAATGTAAAAGCTAATGGCTCCTATTCACTGTGAAAAATGAAGAGGAAATGATAATCGAGTTGAAGAAATAGCAGGTTAGCAGTTGGGAGATCAGAGACCCAAAATACCTCCCACTGTGTATCTGTGGGACCGAGGTCAAGTCCTCTCCTCTAAATAGTATTTCAGTTTCCCCACCAGAATGCTCTAAAGAACAATCCTGGCTTGTGCTTCAAGGGGAGGAGATAATAAGCATAAAATACTTTGCAATCTTCCTTAAGACAGTGTTACTTAAATCCCAGTCATTACTACACTAATACACTAAGATGATAGTACCTGCAGGAAGGCAGGCATCACCTTGAACACAGAGAGCTGTTAATCACCTCAAATCCCTCAAGTGTGTCAAGTAAACGGCAAGGGAAAGATACAAACCCTAGTACCGGTGTCAGGATGGTTTTGTGTGTGTGTGTGTGTGTTTGAGACGGAGTCTCGCTCTATCCCCCAGTGTGTCTGTGTGTGTGTGTGTGTGTGTTTGAGATGGAGTCTCACTCTATCCCCCAGGCTAGAGTGCAGTGGCGCAATCTCGGCTTACTGCAACCTCTGCCTCCCGGGTTCAAGCAATCCTCCCACCTCAGCCTCCCAAGTAGCTGGGATTACAGACACATGCCACCATGCCCGGCTAATGTTTGTATTTTTTGTAGAGATGGAGTTTCATCATGTTGGCAAGACTGGTCTCGAACTCTCCCTGACCTCAAGCGATCCATCTGCCTTGGTATCCCCAAGTGCTGGGATTACAGGTGTGATCCACTGCACCTAAAATCTCCTCAGAGTGATTTTGTATAAGCCTTGAGCCTTCACTGTGAACATTTTGCTTCCAAGAATAAATGATTCTGAATTCCAAGTAACCTCATTACTATGAGATGAGATGGTCTTGACCAGTTTACCACTCTTGAGGCTTTAAATCTTGGCAGCACTGCTATGATTCCCACCTAAACCGAAGCGCACGTGCAGGACTGTGGTGTCATCGTAACCAGAAAGAAAGATGCTTACTTTAACTAAGGAACCTACTTCCAACCTGGGATTATAAAATGCCTACCTAAATCCTAACTGCAACTTTTATCTTAGACCTCTCCTCCAACTAATGCGGTCAGTGCAGATCAAATGTTTAGATTGATAAATGCGGCTTACTGGTGTGAGAGACTCACTCATTGACAGAGCCCAGAATCCAAAGGTGATTAGTTGACTAAAGAGGGAAGACGAGCACCAGACAGCCTTGTTTGTCATTTTGCACACTTAATCGCATAAATCTCATAACACCAACTGCAGCTGCATGGCAGGAAATTAAATACTGACAAAAATAAAACCAAAGCTCCCAAATCAGTTCAGACACCTGTTTCGCAAGAATCAGTGCGATAAGATCATCTGTGGGTGGCAATTGTTTTTTCTGTACCATCACTTGATAACTATTTTTCTCCCTGTTCCTTTTTTTTTAGTTAAAAACACAGATAGAAAAACATGTAGACATCCTTAATAGTTGAATATTGACACACATACTTTAGGATTCATTTTCATGAAAGTGGCTGCTTTTTGTATAATGTAGATGAATGTTATATTCCAGATTAAAAGCAGACCCAATTCTAATTGAAAACAAATAGAGTATCCTCTAACTGTGGTTACTAATTTATACACAATATATTTACTATTTCAGAAAGAAACTGGCTTAGGAATTTCCTTTAACTGTACCCAAAAATGCTAAAAATGACATGTATTTCCTTACACACACTTGTCCAATTTGATTCTAATCAAGGCTTCCCTCTCAAAGCATATATTGGTTTTTAAAAACTTTTTAATTTCTATATCACTTGGACTGGACCTACATTGTTTAAATGAATAGTTTGTAAGGCAGATTCTAACCTTTTAAAAATCCTAGTATGTGAGAATATTATTTCAAGATTGTTTTATCTAAATGAAAAATATCAACTTAAAAACTATAAAATTTGCTTTGCTTAAAAGAAAAAAAAGGTAGCCACAGTCTTGTACCATCATTTGATAACTATTTTTCTCCTCTGTTCTATTTAGTTAAAACCACAGATAGAAAAACATGTGCAAATCAGTAAAACATTTGAGAAAATGTTAGTGAAAAAGGAAAGAAGAAAAGACCCTCTTCTGGGAAAAACCTACTATTTACGGGTAATGCTAATTTTAAAATGTTTTTTAATTTTAAAATAATCTTTAAATAGAAAACTTTTCATCAGATTTGACTTTAAGCAAAGGAACAGAGTTGAGTTTCACTTTCACAGTGCAACTACACAGAAAATTCCAGAGATGTTCAAATGCATCAGGCACCTACAAGAGCAACCTCCAAGCGGGTGAAACTCAGGAAAGCTCCGTGGAGGAGGGTTTTCGTGGTTTTTGGAGCACCACAACTCTTTTCAAAACATACCAACGTATGGAGAATAAAGCATTCCAAGCACAAAATGAGCACCCAACAAGAGCTGCAAAAGAATCTTTTACCTAATTAAAAGCTTAAATTTACAGAACTTCAGAGCATTGCCGTTTCAGCTTGACTTTGCCAAAATAATCAAGCAGGATGAAGCAAAACAAATACAGGAACAACAAGCCTACCGCTCTGGTTTTGATTTGCTGCCCATTACAGTGGAGCAGTTTGGCCTGCTCGGGCTAGACGCTTTCAAACATCTTCCAAATGCCCTATAATGACACCTAATTTTACATTTAACTCTTGGAGGAAAATGTTGTTTTCCTTGTGATAGTATTTGTTCTATTTGAACATTATCAAACTGTTTGTTCTAATCCATTAGGAAAAACCATAATAAGGCTCATCTAGAGGCTGTTCCTAGTTAGGAAGGTGACTGAAAAGATTTAGATCTTGAGTCTGTCTTTAAATCTTCTAAATGAAAGATGATTTACAATTGAGCTACGAAAATGTGAACACTCTCAAGTCTGGAAAGTTTCAGTCTGAATCTAGATATCTTGTAAGTCAACGCAAAAGACTCTGTTTCACAGGACCAAATTTTACAAAAATCAGGCTCTATGCTCAAATCTCATTAATAAATTGTAAAGGGTTCACATACTATGTTTTAAGTTCAGCTAGTTTCAGCTGAGGCACTATCAATATTTCCTTATAATGTACCAAGAAATGAATAATAGGGCTTGCATTTAGAGATAGAATAGCATAGAGTGCTAGAAAATTGTCACATCATGATCACTTTTCTTTCAGAAAAAAATATATTTCTAATAGTTTGATAAATTGGAATAGGGAGATAAGGTTTCCCAGGCTGCTCAGAAGAGTCCTCTAGGTTTAGCTACAAATTAAGGTCAATTTTTATAAACAGCAATTTCAAATTATTTAAAATTTTGACCAGTTTAGGAGTGTCTGATTTGGGGACCTCATCACTGCACTCCAGCCTGGGTGACAGAGTGAGACTCTGTCTCAAAAAAACAAAACAGGTCGGGCACGGTGGCTCATGCCTGTAATCCCAGCACTGTAGGAGGCTGTGGCAGGCAGATCACCTTCCTGAAGTCAGGAGTTCGAGATCAGTCTGGCCAACATGGTGAAACACCATCTCTACTAAAAATACGAAAGTTAGCTGGGCAATGTGGCATGCACCTGTAATCCCAGCTACTAGGGAGGCTGAGGCAGGAGAATTGCTTGAAGCCGGGAGGCAAAGGTTGCAGTGAGCCAAGATTATGCCACTGCACTCCAATCTGGGTGACAGAGTGAGACTCCGTCTCAAAACAACAACAACAACAAAACCACTTTCACAGCCACTATTTCATCAAATCTTCTCAATATGTATGAAGTGGATATTATTATTATCTCAAGTAAATGCTTTGGCTTCCCTTTTCTGTACTCAGCCATGCCCTTGCCCTTGTCCAGAGATCCAATTTCCAGGCAAGAAGCAGTACAATGTGGTGGAAAGACCTTGGTTAGAATCCTGGATTTGGATCCAGAATCCAAATCACTTTAGGCAAATTTCTTTTCACTGGAGATCATTTTCCTCATCTGTAAGACAATTGAATTAGACCATGTATCTTTAAGAATTCATTCCAGTTTGAAATTCTCTGAATCCTCCAGAAAGGAGGAATACTGGACGACAAAGCCCACATGATCATATTACCCAGGACTCTCATTAGACCTCTGGGTAAATGTTATTAAACTACCCAACTAACTCTGAATAGTCAAAACAAGAACTAAAGGTTAAGAAACTGGAAGATTTGAAAAAATGAAGGTTAGTGAGCTAGATAGATGAAATCTTCCAGAAAGAAAAAATTACGTGGTAAAAGGTGTGTGCATGGTGTATGTATGCATAAGTTTTACTACAGATAGTGAAGGCAAAGGAGAAAAAAAGAATACAAATCAGGAAGAAGACAATGACAAGAACAAGAGATTTGCAAAACGGTGTCAGAACTGACCCTTCTGAAAAGTGAATAAATACAATTCCTCAAAAATGAGGGTAACGGTTACTCAAACTTCTTGTCCTAGAGGCACTACGGGTAGTGGCTAGAATATCAAAATAGGACTCAGAAGGCAGATTCTATTACAACTTAAACTCTGATATTTATTAAGAATATGTCGCAGCTTAAGTCACTTTGCCCATCCAGATCTCATTTTAGTCATCTGTTAATGTGAGACTATCTCCGTTTATTTATCTGTAAAAGGAAGGCATAGGACTCAATGATCTTTAAGGTCCCTTAGAGATCTTATATTTTGTGACTCAACATGGTGAAATGAAAGCATTTTTCAGTAAAGTTAGCTAAGAATCTAAGAAATGCCTTAAAAGTTGACATAATAATAATATCCGCTTCATTCACATTGAAAAGATTTGATGAAATGATGGCTATGAAAGTGGTTTTGTTTTTTTGAGACAGGGTCTCACTCCATCACCCAAGCTGGAGTGCAGTGGAGAAATCACAGCTCATGGCAGCCTCGGCCTCCCAGGCTCAAGTGATCCTCCCACCTCAGCCTCCCAAGTAGCTGGGACTACAGGCACGTGCCACCATACCTGGCTCATTTTTGTACTTTTTTAGTAAAGACAGGGTTTCGCCATGTTGCCCAGGCTGGTCTTGAACTCCTGAACTCAAGAGGTTGGCCCACCTCAGCCTCCCAAAGTGCTGGGATTATATGCATGAGCCACCATGTCCGGCTGAAAGTGTTTTGTAAGCTATAAAATGCTATGCAATTGATGGTAGTAGTAGATATTATTTATCAACATTTTAAGAAAATGAGTTAATGTTGATGAAAGTTTCAGCACGCCATAGTAGATGGTCAACACATACTTTTTAAATAAGTACATGGATTCGAAGGAGCATGTCCAATTCCACAATGAGAAAACTGATAAACAGATTTGCAGATATGAAGGGGGGAAGCTCATATCCACATTGTTGGGGAATATGGGAAAATAGGAAGCCCAGTTCAATAACAGAGCAAGGGAATGTGTGGAAAAATGCTTCTTCCCCTTAGAGAAAAATTTCTATTTTTGATTCTTTGGTTTCAAAAAAAAAAAAAATTTTAAGTGCCAACCATGTGTAAGACTTTATGTTAATTTCTTTTTCTTTTCTTATCTTTTTTTTTTTTTTTTTTTTTTTGAGACAGAGTCTGTCTCTGTCACCCAGGCTGGAGTGCAGAGGCACGATCTCAGCTCACTGAAACCTCCACCTCCCAGGTTCAAGCGATCCTCCCACCTCAGCCACCAGAATAGCTGAGACTACTACAGGCATGCGCCACCACGTCCAGCTAATTTTTGTATATTTTTAGAGAGACAGGGTTTCGCCACGTTGACCACACTGGTCTTGACCTCCTGGCTTCAAGTGATTCGCCCTCCTGGGGCCTCCCAAAATGCTGGGATTACAGGTGTGAGCCACTGTACTCGGCATTTATGCTGTTTTCTTGAGCATGGAGATCAGGTGTTCCAGGAAAAAGAAGATGATTCTTGTCCTCAAGAAGCTTACAATTAATTTGAGAGAATCATAAAAACATGCTAACCATGACATAATGTGACAAGTATGGTTAGTAGACACGGTACTAGGTCCTGTAGAACTGGGAAATAGGGGGAAGAATTTTGCTTGGGAAGAGTGGAGGATGGAGAACGGAGAAGATTTCCGGTAGGAGATCTTTTGTAAGCTGCACCTGAAAAAATGAATAAGATTTCATTAAGCTCAAAAGGCAAGAAAAGCCTCCAGGCAGAAGACTGAAAGAAAGAGTTCGAGAATAGAAATACAAGTGATTACCAAAATCCCATAGATTAAAATTGAGTAGGAGGGTGACAGAGCAATGGTTAAAATCTTGATTGTTTAAGAAATCACCATCTTCACAATCACACTAACAATCACAATGTGGCCGGCGCGCTGGCTCACGCCTGTAATCCCAGCACTTTGGGAGGCAGAGGCGGGCGGATCACCAGATCAGGAGATCGAGACCATCCTGGCTAACACGGTGAAATCCCGTCTGTACTAAAAATACAAAAAATTAGCCGGGCGTGGTGGCGGGCACCTGTAGTCCCAACTACTCGGGAGGCTGAGGCAGGAGACTGGTGCGAACCTGGGAGGCGGAGCTTGCAGTGAGCCAAGATCGCGCCACTGCACTCCAGCCTGGGCGACAGAGCGAGACTCCATCTCAAAAACAAAACAAAACAAAACAAAACAAAAACAACAATCACAATGTATTTTTTAAGAGTGATCTTCTTGGACAGACTGTTTGTACAATAACTAATTCCAAAAGTGTCAGCATGCAGACGTGTGTTTTGTGGGGTATTTTACAAAGGAAATTAAAAAGATACAAAACTGATCCTTTCAGAGCTTAAATTTAGACTAATGTAGTATTAGGGACATCACAGAGCTTTTTTTAAAAAAAAAGAAAACATTTTAATTCTTAGTTTGTAGTCAAAATGGGCTTAAAGGCAACATGACCTATAATAAATTGCCCCAAAATTGTATGGCTAAATACTTACATTTAAGGCTTGGACTTTTTAACTCAGATAACTTTTAAGAACACATATTGACTTATTTTTTCATCTTTTTCCAGGGCATTCTTTTAGCTCCCTTCCAGTGAGGGGGCATGTATTTTACCCGCATTCCCATCCCATCTGACCACTTGCTAATCAGTCTGGTTGAAATACCTCTCCAAACCTATCCTCACCACTAGTTAATCACCCTAAGTAGTCACTTTTGAGTGCTGCAATGTAGGGCATACCATCCTTGCCACATTCCCAGATCCTACTGGCTTAGGTCCAGATTTGGGGACTGGAAATTCAATCAGAACCATGCTTTCCTATGGAATTTGACCTTATATTATTTTTAACACATACAGTCCAACAGAAACAAACAGCCATGAAAGGGAACTTCACATACTAAGCACACAGCAAGCTGTTAGGTAAACATGCCAGATTATGCCAAGTACATAGCCGCTAAGGACACGATTATCCTGCAGTTCCCTCATTTAGCATTTTTGCTGTTAGAAGATAGAAGCCCATCCATCTGAGTAATGCTAAAATAGGTGGTCTGGTCTAAGGACCTTTGGAGAAGACAGTTCTGGAAGGGTGGGAAAGAACCCCTGGGTCTTTTTTTCAGTCCCTTTACATTTCCCGTGTTCCACAAAGGTCAAACTACTTTTATAAAAGGAAATGAAATGTTACAAACCAGCACTAAAATGAAATCACTCTA
The DNA here is from genome assembly GCF_028885625.2 of Pongo pygmaeus. Classification (NCBI taxonomy): domain Eukaryota; kingdom Metazoa; phylum Chordata; class Mammalia; order Primates; family Hominidae; genus Pongo; species Pongo pygmaeus. The sequence continues at coordinate 58,012,548 of NC_072392.2, forward strand.
TTTTCTCACCTAACCTCACCACAGTCAGGGCGTTTGGAACTCATATCTCCCTATTTCCGCTAAGCTGTGGTTCCCAATTTAAGATTTTAAAAAATATCTCTGGCTGTAATTCACATGCTGTAATTCTTCAGAAGAGGATGTAATTCTGGAATTTCTTATTTAAAAAGTAATGAATTAATAAGAAACTGGATGCTTCAACTTCTAAATCCCAATCAATTTTTTCATTGGTTTCTTATACTAATTACAGCATTCGTATATGTACACATGTACCTTCAGTATATGTGTGTGTGCTTCTATTGTTAAACACATGCGTATTAAGGAGGCTACCAGGTTATTTATAGGTGCCAATCCTGAACGTCCTCACTTGCACGACAGGGATATTTTGCTTTGTAACACTTTCCTTTGGTTCCAACTGGAATAAACCCACTTTGTTTTCGCTTGTTTGTTTGTTTGTTTTTGCGGTGGGAGGAGTTGTTTCTCTCTCCCTCTCTCTTTTTGAGACAGGTCTTGCAGTGTTGCCCAGGCTGAAGTACAGGGGTGCAATGATAAGTTACTGCAGCCTCGTTCTCCCAGCCTCAAGTGAGCCTTTCTACCTCAGCCTCCTGAGTAGCTGGGACCACAGGCACATGCCACCATGCCCAGCTGATGATTTACTTTTTGTAAAAACGGGGTCTCCCTATGTTGTCCAGGCTGTTCTTGAACTTCTGGGGTCAAGTGATCCTCCTGCTTCGGCCTCCCAAAGTGCTGGGATTACAGTTGTGAGCCACCATCCCCAGCCAATAAACCCACTTTGATTAAGGTAAATATAGTTTCAGACACAAACGATGTACGTGGAGAGGTTTTCGTGACAAAATTCACCTCTAGCGAGGACACAGAGACAATATTTGTTTGTTTGTTTGTTTTGAGACAGAGTCTTGCCCTGTCACCCAGGCTGGAGTGCTGTGGCACAATCTCGGCTCACTGCGAATTCCGCCTCCCAGGTTCAAGGGATTCTCCTGCCTCAGCCTCCTGAGTAGCCGGGATTACAGGCGCCCACCACCACACCTGGCTAATTTTTGTGTTTTTAGTAGAGACAGGGTTTCATCACGTTGGCCAGGCTGGTCTCGAACTCTTGACCTCGTGATCCACCCGCTTCGGCCTCCCAAAGTGCTGGGATTACAGGCATGAGCCACTGTGCCTGGCCACAATATGTATGGTAATATTTGAGAGGCAGCATAGCATCATGGTTAGGTTTGTAGAAAAATTGTGCAGAGTCTCGTATACCAATTGCCTCAGGTGCACAAAGTTTCTCCTATTATTAACATTTTGCACCCAGTGTGATACATTGTTACAACTGATGAATCAATATTGACCAATTATTACCAAAATTCATAGTGTGCATTAGGGCTCACTCTTTCTGTTGTTCAGTTCTCTGGGTTTTGACAAATGCGTAGTGTCATGCATTTACCATTACAGTATCACACACAATAGTTTCACTGCCCTAAACATCCTCTGTGTTCCATCTGTGAACCCCTTCCTCCTTCCAGCGAAACCAATGATCTTTTTACCATCTTACAGTTTTGCCTTCCCAGATGTGATATAGTTGGAATCATACAGCTGGCTGAATCATACATTCAGCTGGCTTTTTTCACTTAGCAATACGCATTTAAGATACCTCCAAGTCTTTTGGTGGCTTGACAGCTCTTTTTTTTTTTTTCTTTTTTAACAGAGTTTGTTTTTTACAGTAGTTTTAGTTTCACAGTAAGATTGAGTGGAAGATACGTATATCTCCTGGTTCTTTTTCAGTAATTGCTGAATAATATTCCTCTGTATGGATGTACCAGTTTATCCATTCACCCATTGAAAGTCTTGCTTACTTTCAATTTTTGGCACTTACGAATAATGCTGCTATAAACATTCAGAGCATTGTTGCATACACATGCAAAGTACTTAGAAGAATACTTGTACTATAGCAGTACTATGAGCCATTACCTTATTTTAAAGATGAAAAAAGGCCGAGCGTGGTGGCTCACACCTGTAATCCCAGCACTTTGGGAGGCCAAGGCGGGCAGATCACCTGAGGTCAGGAGTTCGAAACCAGCCTGGCCAACATGGTGAAACCCTTTCTCTACTAAAATACAAAAATTAGCTGGGCATGGTGGCGGGTGCCTGTAATCCTAGCTACTCAGGAGGCTGAGGCAGGAGGAGAATCACTTGAACCCAGGAGGCAGAGGTTGCAGTGAGCCAAGATTGCACCACTGCACTCTAGCCCGGGTGACAGAGTGAGACTCCATCTAAAAAAAAAAAAAAAAAAAAAAAGAAAGAAAGAAAAAAAGATTTAAAAAACAGTTTCAAAGATTTGCCCAATGGCACTCTGCTAAAAAGTAGTAAAGTTGTAAACAGGAAAATATACCTACTGAACTATATATGTTTACTCAAAAAGACCTACCAATACATGCATTCTGTTCAGTTCCACTGATGATACAAAAATGAAGACATGTCCTCTATATATACATGCATAATCTCAATATAATATGCTGAATAGAGAGTTTTTTTGGAGACAGAGTCTCACTCTTGTTGCCCAGGCTGGAGTGCAAAGGCATGATCTCGGCTCACTGCAACCTCCACCTTCCCAGATTCAAGTGATTCTCCTGCCTCAGCCTCCTGAATAGCTGGGATTACAGGTGCCTGCCACCACGCCCGGCTGATTTTTTGTATTTTTAGTAGAGACGGGGTTTCATCATGTTGGCCAGGCTGGTCTTCAACTCCTGACCTCAAGTGATCCACCTGCCTTGGCCTCCCAAAGGGCTGGGATTACAGGTGTGAGCCACCACGCCTGGCCGGGACTTTTAACTTCAACCTAGAACCTCTAGAGAAAATGATGCCTGAATTGGTTCTAAAGAATGAGGAAGAATTATCCAGGCAAAGATGGGAAGGGCCACGCTGGCAGAGGGAACACAATGAGGGAAAAAGACACCGAAGGTATGAAACAGCATGTTGTGTGTATGTAACAGTCTTTTTAAAAAAAAATCCAATATTGCTAGAGCATCAAATTCTATAGCAGATGGAGAGATGCAGAAGATAAGATTGAGCAAGGCATGGGGGTGGGAGGGGAAGACCTCTTACATGCATATTAAAGAGCTTGGACTTTATTCAGTTGGTTATGAAAAGCCACCAAGACTTTTGAGCAGGAAGTGTTAGGCAGATTGTTTCCGGGGCAGTGTGGATAACAGAGGTAAGAGAAGGCAAGGTTAGAGACGGGCAGGAAGCCCAGCTGGGAAGCAAACTAGAATGGACGTTTGAATTAGCATTAGTAGTGGGGATGGTGAGGTTTGCCCTTAGGCTATGTCTATTGGGCATTGACAAAACCTGGTGAAAAGTGAAACTGTTAAAAACAGTTTGCATAGTATTCCATGGTGCATATGTGCGGCATGTCCTTCACAGGGGCATACGTGAAGCTGGAAGCCATCATTCTCAGCAAACTAACACAGAAACAGAAAACCAAACACCACATGTTCTCACTCATAAGCGGGAGTTAAACAATAAGAGTACATGGACACAGGGAGGGAAACAACACACACCAGGGCCTGTCAGGTGGTGGGAGGAAAGGGGAGGGAGAGCATCAGGACAAATACCTAATGCACGCAAGGCTTAAAACCTAGATGATGGGTCAATAGGCGCAGCAAACCACCATGGCACATGTCTATGTATGTAACAAACCTGCACTTTTTGCACGTGTCCCAGAACTTAAAGCAAAATTAAAAATATATATATATATACAGTTTGCAATGATAATACACAGTAATATATCACCAATTTAATAGCTTTTTTTAAAAAAAAATAACTTTTTCAATTGTAGATAATTTACCTGGCTATTATTTTGACATCAAACACATGTATAATCCTAATACTATATTAATAGATGCAAATATTAACTCAAATCAACTGTAAGCTCCTTGAAGGCAGTATCTTTTTTTATATTTATGTAACAGTACATGGCCCAGTCTTGAGTAATAGGCATACTATAAATACTTGTTGATTAGTGAAGCTTAATTATTATATTAATATGTTATAAGAAGACATTTATGCAGCCAAAAAGCACATGAAAAAATGCTCATCATCACTGGCCATCAGAGAAATGCAAATCAAAACCACAATGAGATACTATCTCACACCAGTTAGAATGGCAATCATTAAAAAGTCAGGAAACAACAGGTGCTGGACAGGATGTGGAGAAATAGGAACACTTTTACACTGTTGGTGGGACTGTAAACTAGTTCAACCATTGTGGAAGTCAGTGTGGCGATTCCTCAGGGATCTAGAACTAGAAATACCATTTGACCCAGCCATCCCATTACTAGGTATATACCCAAAGGACTATAAATCATGCTGCTATAAAGACACATGCACACGTATGTTTATTGCGGCACTATTCACAATAGCAAAGACTTGGAACCAACCCAAATGTCCAACAATGATAGACTGGATTAAGAAAATGTGGCACATATACACCATGGAATACTATGCAGCCATAAAAAAGGATGAGTTCATGTCCTTTGTAGGGACATGGATGAAGCTGGAAACCATCATTCTCAGCAAACTATCGCAAGGACAAAAAACCAAACACTGCATGTTCTCACTCATAGGTAGGAATTGAACAATGAGAACACATGGACACAGGAAGGGGAACATCACACACCGGGGATTGTTGTAGGGTGGGGGGAGGGGGGAGGGATAGCATTAGGAGATATACCTAATGCTAAATGACGAGTTAATGGGTGCAGCACACCAGCATGGCACATGTATACATACGTAACAAACCTGCACGTTGTGCACATGTACCCTAAAACTTAAAGTATAATAATAATAAAACTTAAAAAAAATTTAAACAGTTATATATTAAATAAATTATAAATAAAAGTGAAATTGGGAACATTTACAAGAAAAAGAAAAAGTATAATTTTGACTATAATAAAGCTCAATCTTAGTGTATGATATAGTTAACAGATGTTAGTAAATTTATCTAAAGAGGAGAAATTCTAAAAGCAAAACAATTATTCTCACAGTGGCAAATAATTACTTTCCAAATTACTTCTACGGAATTTTTTTAAAAAGCAAAAACTAATAAAGATATCAAGAAATTTCCAGAAACTGAAGCTATACCTTTAAGAAAAGTTGCTGCAACATATCTGGGAAAGGAAACCTTTTCAGAGACATGATCAAAGGATTACCGTGTTCAGTTTAAAAAGCAACACGCACACCTGCTGAAATATTAGTTTTCTATTAATGTTTACGCGGTATTAGACTCTTTAGTATTTTTCTTACAGCTCTTCTATAGGATGAGAAGTCAACAAAAAGTTATCTCTTTGTGCCTTTTGAAAATTCTACATCTGTCTAGAGGCTGAAACTTCTTTGGCGTCTTTCTTTTGTTCTATTGTACACACTGGTGAATTTTTATTTAAGTGACTCACTATTGATGTGACTTGTGAAAAGTTCAGCATAGCTGGCAATTAAATGAAGGCATTTTAGAAAACATTACAACTTTTGTGTTAATGGGTGTAACCCAAAAGATGGGTCTAGTGAATATTCTCTTTTATGTATTATGACTCCACCACATTAAAACCAGATGATAAATAAACACTAAAAACACTTTTAAGTACAAGGTATTATCAAGCAAAAGTCATTGATCTTGTACCTAACATGCTAACAATGATCAAACAATATCACTTATGAGTAAGAGTACAGAATGAACAATACTGCATTCTATATAAATTGTAAATCGCTTGAGCTCATTCAAAAAATATTTTCAATTGGCCTTGAACTTCTTTTCACTGGAAACAATTATCACTAGGAACTATTTTGTCTATGCAAACTAAAAATGAAAATGAAGTGAAAACAAGCTGAAAAGTTCCTGAACAAACATCTGTTTTTCTATAGATCTGATAGATTGGATACTTTGAAATATTTTAAAGCTAAAAGGAATTTCAAACACCCTAGATTAACACTGAAATTGACTTCTCTACCTGGTTTTTAAACGTGTTGATCTCTGAGACAAGAAGCCACATGCTAATTAACCCAGGTTTCATTTCAATTAGAAGTTCAAAGAAGAAACACATTTTGGAAGTTATGGTTACTAATCTACCTGAGAACTATCTTTGAGAGGTAACTTTGTTTTCTTTTAAGTGTTTCATGTGCATTTTTGTTACTCAAAAGCAAACCTATACTTGAGAAGTCTTAAAAAAAAAAAAAAAAAAACAGACAGGGTCTGGCTCTGTTGTCCAGGCTGGAGTGCAGGGCGCCATCACCGCTCATGGCAGCCTTAAACTCCTGGGCTCAAGCCATCCTCCCGCCCCAGCCTCCCAAGTAGCTGGGACTACAAGCACATGCCACCATACCCCGTTAATTTTTTTTTTTTGGTAGAGATGGGGGTCTCACTAAGTTGCCCAGGCTGGTCTCGAACTCCTAGGCTCAACCATTCTTCCTGTCTGGACCTCCCAAAGAGCTAGGAAGACAGGGCTGAGCCACCATGCCAGGCCTTTAGATGTCTTGATCTGTTGGTGGGAAGCGTTCCTCACCAACCTCCACCTATCTCCGATTTTTTTTTTTTTTTTTTTTTTTTACTTCCAGACTCAATACCCACCACAAAAAGATGCCAGAAAGAGATACTACAAATGTGCAAGTCATTACCACAACCACTGAAAATAGAATGTTTCTACAGGTTCAGCTTTAGCTCATCTATCTCCTCTGTGTTTACCTAACCAACCACACCTATGTGGACATAGTGATTCACAGAGAAAAATAATAACCCATACTTAAGCATAAAGATCAACAACAGAAATACCACCCAGGGAAATACTGTTACGAGTGACGTCATGAGGTGCATTTAGCCTGAAAGATGCATAAACGAATTGCTAACCTAATGGCTCAGGTGCCAGCGAATACTAATTGGAGCCAGACCTCAAGTCAATCTTTGAGGCCTTGTAACTGACAACGTCGAGCACTAAAAGTAGGAATGTAGGAAAGGAGAGGATCAGGGACATGCATCACGCTTGAAGCCAGAACAAATGTCCATCCTGCATCAAAAGAGAGGTTGCCTTTGTGAAGTCCACAGGTTATGAAAAGTAGCTATACTGGGGTGGGGAATGGGGGTACCTGAAGGATGTATAAAACTGTCAAACACCTATGCTTACCCTTGATAAAATTAGTTTCTCAAGCAAATATTGTTGAAGGCTAAGGACTGGTCTGAGAATACAACTGTTGTAAGTTCTGACCTAATGACACTAAATACCTACAGATTTAGTGTGTACATACTAAATATGTTTATGATCCTGCCAATACTTTTTAATGCTTTGTGTCTTATAGCTTAAATTCTATAATCCTGGTTGTAACAGAAAAACATGTAGAAGGCATTATGACTGTGTCATATATGACCTTGATTATTAGAATTTTCAACTGCTCAAATAATTAAACAGGGCTGTATTGGAGATGGCAGGACAATCAAGGGAGGGAGACCAAGTTATGAGACATTTGTGAAAGTCTTTTATGGCTTACAATTACATAACAATTTTACAATATATTTAAAATATTGAGGAAAGAAAGCAAAATACAGTGAGATAGGTATGATGTCTTCTATAAAATTTTTGTGTTTGTTTGTTTGAGACAGAGTCTTGCTCTGTCACCCAGTCTGGAGTGCAGTGGTGCAATCATGGCCCACTGCGTCCTCGACTTCCTGGGCTCCAGTGATCCTCCTACCTCAGCCTCCTGAGTAGCCAGGATCACAGGAATGAGCCATCACACCCAGCTAATTTTTGTATTTTTTGTAAAGACGGAGTTTCACTATGTTGCCCAGGCTTGTCTCAAACTCCTGACCTCAGGTGATCAGCCTGCCTTGGTCTCCCAAAGTGCTGGGATTACAGGCATGAGCCACTGCACTCAGCCAAAAATTTTAAAACTGTGTAAAGCAATATTACATATTGTTTATAAGTTCAAATATGTTATAAATATATAAAAATAAACGGGACAGATTCATACACACCAAATTCGCTGAAGCCAGTATACCAAAATGTTATCTGTAAAATCCACTCATTGGTTGATTGACATTTGAGTTGTTTCCATCTTTTGACTATTATGAATAATGCTGCTATGAAATTTTGTGTACAATTTTTTTGTTTGATTACATATTTTCAATTCTCTTGGGTAGGTACTTAGGAGCAGAATTGCTGGATCACATGGAAATTCTATAACTTTCTGAGGAACTGCCAAACTGCTTTCCCCAGCAGCTGCACCATTTTATATTCCCAGCAGCAATACACAAGAGTTCCAACTTCTCCACACCCTCACTAGCCCTTGTATTTTCTGTTTTTTAAAAATTATACCCATCCCAGTAGGTGTGAAGTGGTACCTCCTTGTGGTTTTGCTTTGTGTTTCCATAGTGACAAGTGATGCTGAGTATTTTTCATGTGCTTATTGGCTACTGCCTATTCAAGTCCTTTGCCTATTTTTTAACTGGGTTTGTTGTTGTTGTTGAAAGGTAAGATTTTTTTAAATATATATTCTAAATACTAGATCCTTATCAGATAAATGATTTGCAAATATTTCCTTTCATTCTTTAGATTGCCTTTTCACTTTTTTTCTTTTTTTTCTTTCTTTTTTTCTCTCTCTCTCTCTCTTTTTTTTTTTTTTTTTTTGTTGTTGTTGCTTTGTGCATGAGAGACAAGGTCTTGCTTTGTTGCTCAGGCTGGAATGCAGTGGTGTGATCATGGCTCACTGCAGCCTCAACCTACCTGGCTCAAGTGATCCTCCCGCCTCAGCCTCCCAAGTAGCTAGAACTGCAGGCATGTGTTACCATGACACCCAGCTAATTTATTTCTTGTTTTTTGTAGAAATGGGGGCTCCCTATGTTGCCCAGGCTATGGCCTCCCAAAGTGTTGGGATTACAAGCATAAGCCACCATGCCCAGCCTTTTCACTTTCTTAATACTGTCCTTTGATGTACAAAGTTTTTTAACTTTGATAAAGTCCAATTTATCTATTTTTTGTTTGTTTGTTGCTTGTGCTTTTGGTGTCATATCTAAGAATCCATTGCTAAATCCAAGGTCATAAAGATTGACACCTAAGTTTTCTTCTAAGAGTTTTATAGTTTTAGATCCTACAATTAGGTCTTTGATTGATTTTGAGTTTGTTTAAATATATGGTGTGAGGTAGGGACCCAACTTCTCTGGCATATGGATATCCAGTTGTCGCAGCACCATTTATTGCAAAGATTATTCTTTCCCCATTGGAATGGTCTTGGCACCTTTTTCAAAAGTCCATTGACTATAGACACGTGGGCTTATTTCTGTACTCTCAATTTTATTACATTGAGCTATAATCCTCATGCCACCATGAATAAGGATGTACACACTCTGTACAACAAATTGTAAATGCTTTCATAGTGATACTGGGTCATTACTGTTAGTATCAATTGTATTGTGCAGTAACAATGCCACCTCAAGGTCTACCAAAATAAATGGGTTATTTAACTTCAAAGCAAATAATCCCAAACTGGTATTTTTGATTATTTATGTTTTAAGTGGCTATCCTTCTCTTGCTAAGAGTTGTATGTTGCCCTACAATCAGCATGCCTGCCATATTTGCAATCTCATTTTTCCCTTCCTAATTCATTATCTTTAATGCCTCTGTGAATTCAGATAAGTGGGTTCTATTCATTCAATAAGCACTTTGAGTGTCTACTATTTTGGCTTATGAGGAATTGCAAGTGACTTTCATATGGGATGGTGAGTATGACAGCACTCTCAATTCAACAGGTGTACACAGCTCATTGTAAAACAAAATGATAAATATGCTAATAAAGGTGGGAATCATGTCACGAGAGTATAAAGAAGGAAGCATTCATTTAATCCAAAGAGATAGGAGAAGGTTTCACAGAGGACATGACATTTAAACTAGGCCTTGAAAGATTAATTGAATTTTGTCAGATCCTGTCAGATTAAGAAGGATAGGAAGTACATTTTAGGGAAAGAGAACATACCATATTCAGGCAACAGTAAGTAGTCCAGTGTCACTACAGTCGTGGTAAAAGGCAGTGGGATGAACAGGTGCTGTGGCTCAGCCTATAATCCCAGTAGTTTGGGAGGCCTAGGCGGGTGGATTGCTTGAGCTCGGGAGTTCCAGATCAGCCTGGCCAACATGGTAAAACCCTATCTCTAGTAAAATTACAAAAATTAGCCAGGCCTGGTGGCACACGCATGTAATCCCAGCTACTCGAGAAGCTGCGGCAGGAGAATCACTTGAACCTGGGAGGCAGAGGTTGCAATGAGCCAAGATCACACCACTGCACTCCAGCCTGGGTGACAGAGCAAGACTTGATCTCAAAAAATAAAAAACTAAAACTAAAAAGGAGAGAAACAGACAGATGAGCGCAGGGTTAAGAGAACAGCCATGCACACAGTACTATGCTAAGAAGTTTGAGCTTTATTATGAAGGCAACTGGAAGGCAGTAAAGATTTTTGTTTGGAAAATGATGTGATCATTTCTATTTTAGGAAAAAAACTGAACTGGTAGTGGTGAGACTGAGGCCAGAGGGAGTTGAAAGGTTAATTTATTTTTCTTTTTTTGAGACAGGGTCTCACTCTGTCACCCAGGCTGGAGTGCAGTGGTGTGATCACAGATCACTGCAGCCTCAACTTCCCAAGCTCCAGCAATCCTCCCGCTGCAATCCTCCCACCTCAGCCTCCCAAGTAGCTGGGATCACCGGCACGCGCCACCATGCCTGGCTCATTTTTGTGTTTTTTGTAGAGACGGGGTTTCTACAATGTTGGCCAGGCTGGTCTCGAACTCCTGGGTTCAAGCGATCTGCCTGCCTGGGCCTTCCAAAGTGCTGGGATTATAGGCATGAGCCACGCATCCAGCTGGGAGGTTGATTTTTAATCAATATGTGAGATGATGAGGACTTGGCAATGGGAATAGTTTTGTGATTTATAAAAGTAAACCACCTGAGTTAGAGTTTGAGGCACTTTCTGATGGGTAAAGTGCATAAGAAAGTCATAGTACACAGATTTTGAGATGCTCCTCTTGGGGGTCCTATGAGGAAAGAAACCGTTAAAAGAGCACGGGCTTTAGAGTCACCAGGGTCTCAGCCCTGATCCTGCCGTTTCTTAGTTGCTTAACTATGAGCAAGTTCCTTAGCATTGTAAAGACATACCATAGAACAGGTACATTGCAACTTCTGCCTCCTAGGTTCTTGCAATTCTCCTCCCTCATCCTCCCAAGTAGCTGGGATTACAGGTGTGTGCCACCACCCCCAGCTAATTTTTGTATTTTTAGTAGAGATGGGTTTTCACCATGTTGGCCAGGCTGATCTCGAACTCCTGACCTCAAGTGATCCACCTGTTTCAGCCTTGCAAAGTGCTGGGATTTCAGGTGTAAGCTACTGCACCTGGCCAAGGTACATTAATATTAATATCACAGGGTTAATGGGAATCAGTGACTGAGATAATATAAATGGTATTCAATAAATGTTAGTTTTTGTATTTTTCTCCCCCTCCCAGATTCTTCACTATACTTTTGGTGGTTGAGGGTGCCGTATAATTGACCTTGAGATTTAGCATTATTATAACTGTTTTGAGGTTAATTAAGGGGTTGATGAGAATAGTGACTCTGATGCTTCCCCTTCAACTTGACACAATTCTTTTCTAAATTTTGCACTTTAGTGTGGCAGCTGGTTGACATATAAGGTGCATGCCATGCTGTCTTCCGTTTCTGCTGCCCCTCTGTTTGGAATGCCTTTCCTCCATCCCTTCCAATACGCCAGGTTAGCTCACCAGGCTCAACTGAAAACTCATCTCCTTCAGGAAGCTTCTTTTCTCCTCTACCCCAGGTAAGGTCTGCCTTCTCTGGGTCCCCGTGTTGTTGTATAATACAATGCACTAAATGCAGTGACAGAGTGCACCATATTTCAACGATCTGTGTGTTTGCTGGGTTCCCCTTGTGGATGACAAAGGATCAAGAACTGTGTATTATAGATGATCTTTGTGTTTCCTCCATTCCCATCCTGGGCCTGGTACATACAAAACACTCGATAAATATCTGTTGAATAAAGAAACAAACAATTTTTAAAAATCACCCACCACCCATTTCAAGTGCTTACAAGTCACATCCACTTTCCCGTCTTGAAAGTGCTACTACTTACTAGCCTGTCTTTCTCCTCAGAGAAGAAGCTGGCATGGCGCTGATGGAACCGATCTTGTGAAAACTCCTGCATTTCAGTCTGGCTCCACCATCATGAGCTGTGAGATCTTGGGCAAGTCACTGATTCTCTTTGCCCTTGCTTTCTCAGAGGCAAAGTGAGAATAATTATGGATTTGTAGCAAGAGTTAAATGAAATAGGACATAAAAGAGTCTTACATAGTATCTGTCACATAATGAGTTTTCATCATTTATTGATATGTATCATTTTCATTATAAATTTAAGTTAGAATATAGCTGGAAATGAAAACATTCTCCTGAAAAATTTGGATCCGTCATGCAATTAACTCAGATTATTCCAATCATCCAGGGAACTCTGTTAAATTGCTTTTATTTCTACTGTTATCCCTAGAACCAAAATGAACTTCTTAATAAAGTAAAACACCCCAGCCTCAAAGTCCTTGCCAGTCATAAATAACTTGAAAGTTATTTAAATGAAGATATACTGCCTCTATAATGGGGTGCTGTCTATAAATCAGGAAGAAAAACAAACAAATAAAAAGCCTATTAATGTGAAATGCTGACAAATCTGTGTTTTCAAGGGACCTACAATTGGTATTTTCAGAAGCTTTAACAAAATACACATTCATTGTGTCTGTCTCCCAAGCACTAATAAGTCTGATCACAGTGACTTTAGAAATGGATGCTTGCAGAGTCGAGGCAAGTTTTCACTCCCAACAAAGAAAAATTCTGGCTGTTTTTTAAAGTGAGTGAACTGTAGTCCTCCGGGCACCAAAGAGCTTTTATGGCTCTTTCTCACACATCAGCCCTGGGAGGCTTTGGAAAGGATGTATTAGTGTGATGCTGCCATCTGCAGCCAGGACTTTCCATATGCTTTGATAACCTGAACAAATACTGATCCTAGGCCCGGCCAGCCAGCACACGTTTTAAATGGTCTTTCAAGTTGCTTCCCTGAATAGGGACGTACTCGTTAGTTCCAAAAGAATTTTTGGCCGACATTTCTCCTGGTTACCAAAGGAACCCATTTTAGTTTCAGTTCAAGAGAAATTTCATACAGAAGATGCTTCCACTTGATATGAGTTTTCCTGAAGTTCCATGGCACTCATTTCTATAAGATGGTATTACTACAGGAACTTTTTCAAAAGAATGAAGTTGGTGTACTTGGATGATGCTACGAACTCTCTTCAGAGGGCAGTTGGGTGAAGCTGTGGCACAGTCATTCATAGGCAGGTAATTCAGCCCCCGGGGGTGCTGGCTTCAAATGTCACTCACAGGATTGCCCCCTGACCAGCTTGCCTTGGGTTTTGCCCTTTCCCTCTGTTCTGACAGAGGCAGAAGGAAATAAGATAACAGCAGAGGGCATCAGTCTTTTTTCTAGAAGACAATTTTTTTTCTGGTTGGACAATTAGCATCCAACTAATATATAAACTGCATTTATGAAACACGCAACCCTTCCAGAAATAACCAACCAATTTCACAAAAATGAAACTCATGTCTACCATTTCCATCTTTAACTTGTTTCCAAGTTTGTTTTCTTTCAGCTAAGTATTTGATCTCTTCTGTCCCACACTTTTTAAAAAATTTTTCTTGTCTCATTATGAGTCATCTTACGTTCTGCAAGCTAAGTTTGCTCCTCCTATATCTCAATGCTCATCAAAGAACAAAATAATAAAAATCAATGTTCATAATCTCCTTAAAATATCATCATCTGAATTATCTTATTTATACCTTCATAGCATCTCAGTGTATTTTATATTGAGTTTGACTAGTTTCCCAAATGTGAATAAAAATACCACAGGAAATGCATAGGTTATATTAAAAATATTAGTGTGTTGATATCCTTCCCAGCAACAGAACATACACAATTACTTGATGTTATACAACTACTTTTGGTCATCATAAGCCATATAACTACACCACTCTTTTCTCTTACTTGGCAGATGGGAAAAATAAGTTACGTAAGGGTTAAGTGACTTATTCAAAGTCATCTCAAGTAATCTGTGCAGACACTTAGAGATTCTTATTGTTCAGATCTGTACTGAGGTCCTTGCAAGAACATTAGTCTCCTCTTTTTACCTCTCTAGTGAGAGGTTTACTTCAAATTTTTATCTGTAAAATGGGTATCAATTTCTCAAATCGAATAGTAGGAGAATAATTTGTGACAACCCATTTAGCTCCTAAGAGATGGACTAGAGAAGAAAAATGAGATGTCAAATTGGAAAGCTTATTTAGTGTTAAGGAGAAAATCTAAATTTAAAATGGTAGCTTTATGTTTTTATAGCTTTGGTAGTACATATTACTAGAAAGTCATTCAGTACAGAAGCAAGTTTTTCAGTTTGTTTATAAGATAGTTAAGAAAAAATTGGTAGCAATTTTATTGCAAAACAAAAGGTTAAGTAGAAAAATCTAGTTAGCTTATAATCAATCCTTTGAAATACTCAGGATAAAATAGAAATATCTTAATAATTATTACTTATTGCTTTGAATCATACCTATGCTTTCTCAAGATGTAAGCAGGTTTTTTTTCCTTGCCTTGAAGAGAAAAGACAACTATTATCCTTCTATCATCTTCAGGTATTTTTCTCTGGGCATGATATTTTTAATCATCCATTAGAATTATGTCTATAGAGGGAAGCATAAATTTCAAATAACTCTAAATACTTAAAATACATTCAGAAACATATAAACTTTTGCAAGCATCTTACTCATCTTTCATTGTATTATAAAACCACCAAACACACATTTTACAATTATTTTTGTTACATAAACAAAATATTTCCAAGTAGAATTTGGTAGATGGTAGATTTCAAGTTAAACAAAAACGATGCCCATAACATATAACCAATTGTTTATTAACTCTGAATGGTTTAAATTTTTACAATCAAACAAGGTCTTGAATAGAAAAAAAAAGGGCCTATACATAATACCAGATCCAAAAACAGAAACAAGCACTAGTTACACTGTCCAGATATTTTCATTTTACCTATTTAACACATATCTCTAGTAATGGTGGTAGAACCCTGACTATGCTAAAAACCACTGAACTGTATACCTTAAAAAGAGTGAATTTTATGGTATGTGAATTATATCTCAATAAGACTTATTTTTATTTTATTTATTTATTTTTTTTTTGAGACAGAGTCTTGCTCTGTCGCCCAGGCTGGAGTGCAGTGGTGTGATCTCCGCTCACTGCAACCTCCGCCTCCCGGGTTCACGCCATTCTCCTGCCTCAGCCTCCTGAGTAGCTGGGACTACAGGCGCCCGCCACCATGCCCGGCTAATTTTTTGTATTTTTAGTAGAGACAGGGTTTCACCGTGTTAGCCAGGATGGTCTTGATCTCCTGACCTCGTGATCCGCCCGCCTCGGCCTCCCAAAGTGCTGGGATTACAGGTGTGAGCCATTGCACCTGGCCGCAAAACTTATTTTAAAGAACACGTCTAGCTAAATATTCTGTAGGAAATAATACATAATTTTTTTCCTTGCTAGCACAGTATTTTAGAGTAGATACAAAAGTGAAATAAAGTGTTCGTTGCAGCCCAGATAAAGTGATGCCATCTGTTCAGAGTAGGATATCTTTTGTGCTGTATTTACAAGCCTCAAATTCTGATTTCAAAGATTTGTGTGAAATTCCCACTGAAACCAGTGACCATTACACTACATAGCTTAGGGTATAATTTGGCACAATCTGCAGTATACTGGTATTTTTAAAGGATTCTTTGTTACAACTTTCATCTGTTTTTGTTTAACTGACAAAAAGATCAGGCAAAGGTCATGATATTTCTTTAAAGAAAAGTCTGGATAAAACACGAAAGTTACCCCAGTACAGCAATACAGATTTGCACTCACTGAAAGTTTTCGGAAATAAATATTGTATGCACTGTCCATTTGGATTTTGAAGGAGGAGTAGTTAGAAGATTCATTCTTTTCTGAAAAAATGGTTCTGATCGTATCAAAGAATCTTAGAGTCAGAAGCACTTTAGTGATAATCTGGTTAAATCCAATGCCGTCCTTGATGAAGTAATAGAGACCCAAAGAGGTTAAGTAATTTACCCAAGGTCACACAGCAAGTTAGTGAAAGAGCCAGATCGAGAATGCGTCTCCTAATTCCCTAACCAAAGCTTTTCATCCTCTCATTCCCTAAACAGCTATCACCTGGGGAAAATTAAAATCTGTTAGGTGTCCCCCATCAAAAAAAATTGTATTTGTCATAATCCCACATACAGCAGGTGCTTAAGAAGTATTTTAAAATTATGAATTATCTTCCATCTATTTTTACTGGGTTTTTTTACACAACAGTTTTGTGAGATATTTTGTAATTAATCTCATAACGAAGAAAATTGGACAGAGAGGTGTTAAGGGGAGTTATGGAAGAAGTCAAACAGCAGCCACATCTCCTTCCAGATTCCACTGTGCCTCATGAAATCTCAAGAGAGTTTCAGAAATCAGCCATGTGATTAAGCCATGAAATGAACATGATCGTGCTCTGCTAGAGAGTGTAAGCTGAAACAATCGTCCTGGAAAACGCACAATTTCTATCAAGAGCCTTTAAAATGTTCTTATAAAATAATCTAATAATTCTATGTCTGGTAGCCAATTATATAAATGTAGACCAAGATGCAGAGATACAAGTTTGCAGAGAAATGTTCATTGCGGTGGTACTCATGATAAAGTGATAAACATCAACAAGGGAATAGCTAACAATACCATAGTATATTCATTTGATAATTACCACTGTAGGCTAATAAAAGGAAATTGAGGAGAATTTAACACACAACATTTTTTATGTGACAATGTGAAGTTTAAAAAGCAGAATATAGAACTGCATATATGGTATGTTTTTTGAAAACATAAAAACCCATGCACAGAAAAATATGTTGGTTGTCTTTGGGGCATAAAAATCTGGGTGGTTTTTCTTATATTATCCATGTTTTTAATGAAAAAATATGTATTGCTTTTATAGTAGAAAAATCTCTAATAAATATTATTTAAAATAATAAATACTGTTAAAACAAACATAATATGAGCTAATTGATCAAAAACAAATCCAGAAAATATAATTAGAATCTACCATTGGAATAAAGTATGTAAGGGCTTTGGCTTCCGATGCCCTAACACTACATCATGTTTTCCAATGCCATAATTTCTGATGTTGTTGCCAAGTGCTTTTTTTTTTTTTTTTTTTACAGAATCACACATAATTAGTAGCTAACAATATATATATCGTTCTTTGAGAGTCTAAAGAATATCATTCACTCTAGAGCTTGTAAATATTTCATTCAATTGATTTGCTTGATCAGACCACACCAATTAAAAGCAAACTGCATATGTCTCCCAAACTGAGTTCAGGGGAAGGGGCTCCTCTAGTTGCCTCCTGTGAGGTTTCCTAATTTAAGTCAGTCCCTGTTTTACTACACATGGTGAAGTCGTGTTATCTCTTTGGACTATACCATCATCTAAACTCACACGAAAGCACGAGGGGCTGTAATCTCTCATTCCACAAAACCCCAAGTTAACCAAAGTTGTCACACATAGATCTGGAAAGATGGCAGACTCTTTAAAGATAATAGCAACTGTCTAAAAGGATAATAAAACATTGTTTTGAGCAAAACGAAACAAAACAAAAACAAAAAACCAGGTCCTAGTGAACTATTAAGAGGAAATTTTCATTTAAAGATGAGACTTTGTGAAGGGGGATTTCAAAATTCCTGAGTCTCACCTTTAGAGAAATTTCCCCCTGTTGCTTATACTTTGAAATAAAAAGTCCAGCTAGAAGAACCCTGTCTTCCTCTGTCAGCGTGATCCACGCTCCAGCATTTGCAATGAAGATGAGACTTTCCTGACTAGATCTCAGGAAGACAGCCATGAAGGCAAACTGACAACCTGTGCTTCTGCTGTCAGAGATCTGCACATCAATCAATAAGACTCCATATGGCATCTGTTTTCAGTGATCATGTCACTTACCATCAACATCACATTAAATCCTTGCGGTAAAAATGGGATCTTCCCCGCATATTCACAAGCGAGTGATCTCTGATTTCATCCCCAGGCCTCTCACTTGGGGAAGAGAGCACAGTGCAACCGTGTCTCCTGCCGCCTGTTAGCGTGGTGACACACGTGCATGGGAGGGGCTCTCCCTCCTGAAAAGGAATGAAGACTTAATCCTCCACCAGACTTGACTTCATTCCAGTGTGTGCTTTCTCTACATTCAATTAAAATGGGCTTTGAATTTCACATTGCTCATTTCTAAGTGTAAGAACATCATTATCTCTGGTTTTAGAGCTCTTCTATTATTTAGCAACTTCTCATATCCTTTTGATGTTTCACATGTTCACTCCCATACTGGCCCGCTCATCACTCCTGCTCTCTCCTCAAAAAAGCAATACAAGATAGCTAGTTAAACCTGGAGTACACTTATATCAACAGAAGAGTCCAAATTGAAATGCCAGAGAGAAGATGACTGGTGTCAGGATATAACCTCATGGTTTTACAGGTTTTGGCATAGTGTTCAGGGGGAAGTCATGCTGGAGGGGTGCCACTAAAACCCACACGAGTACAAGTTGGTCTTTTAGTATTATTTCAGATCCTCGATGGAAGAAAAATGCATGTCTGGGAGCAATCACACTCAAGCATACATCTTCCTCTGATGCAATTTTGTGAATCCAAAGTGATAAAAAGAAGTTGTGACTTTTGACATTACCGAATAAATCCCGAGGTACTGTTTGAATCAATCAGGTTACTTCTTCCTCTGAAATAAATTCAGTATGTTTACACTCTTACCATATGTCAAAAGAATGCATTTGGAAATCTCATGAATTAGCTCATTTATTGAAAAAAAAAAAAAGCAGGGTAGGGAGAACTCACGTAGAAAACTGCATCATGTTTGCTCCCCCTCCACATTTCTGGTCATTCTCTAAGATTTGCTCCTGGGGAATGCCTGGCTTTTATTGTCTCTTGTTTCGGGAATATTTGACAAGCAAGATTGCACCCATCTTAGATGCTAACGAAACGGCCTTTGAGTACAGGGATAGTTAATGTTACATATGTGTTCAGAGTTAGCTAAGGAAGAGCAACTCTCTCCCCTAGTCTCAAACCAGCTACAGTGCTGAGGTCGTATGGATGCAAGATGAAATCAGTCTGTTAACGCCTCCCATTACTTAAGAAGCAAAATAGCCCATTGCTCTAAGATTGATCTGGCTTTCTACCTCTCTGCTCTGATCTGTAGCAATTATTGTTTATTTTGGCCTGTAATCACATCCACTCTTGAATTCTTCCCTAATTGTTCTAGAAGTAGCTCTCTTGCCTCTGGAACAGGACTAACTTATTTAAGGATATCCTAAACTTGCCACAGTCCCTCCAGCCCAGTGTACCCTCATTAAAATGACTTGAAATTTCTCTCTTTGTCTTAGAAATCTCAGTGACAACACACACATTTTAAAAAGTGTTGTAAGAATCAATTCATTAATATTTGTGCAGCCCTTCAGAAATTTAAAGCCCCAAGCATTGTAGTTGGATAGCAACTTAGTAAGATAATTAGCCAACCACTTCTAACTTGAAACTGTGTAAGTACGGACATGTTTTACTTCTGAGTATTTTATTCTATCTTCCTTTTATTGGCTTAAGCATAATACTACACATTCTGATGACTCAATTTGAGTGAAAGAAAAAGAGACGTTTTTAGTTTGAATAAGAATTACCTTACCATTTAGCAGCATTGTTTTCTTTCAGTATACAGAATGTTTTTCATTTTAATCCACCATTTTTAATGCCCTGAGCAGAAAGACTATTAAAGGTAAACACCTGAACTTATCCTCTAGTTTAGGAAGGCATTTGATCACGAGTTTTGTTTTACATTTGAACCAGGACACTCTTTAACATGACAGCCCCTCCTAGAGTGGAAAGAGACTATTGATTTCTCTTAAACACAGTTAAACTTTTTTTGTGGTGTGTACTGGCTTTTGTGGTGTGTACCGGCTCCTGACCTCTGAGCTCAGACCATTATAATCTTCTCTAAATACATAACCTTTGAGATCCATTCCCCAAAGCCCTGCTGGGAGAGATTTCCTGCCATTTTTCTAACATTCCAGGACCCAAGCACACAGTGAAAATATACATTTGTTTTAAAGCAAAAATTAGAATAAAATAATAATTAGAAGCCAGCTAAAATTCATAAAATGTTTAAATGCATTTACTAATCATTTTTTTTCTGGCAAGATGTGGTGTTAAAGCCATAAATAACTCTTAGCCTAAACTATTTTGAAGACAAGAAAGCAACAAATAAGTGAAATAATAACTTCAAATAAATAATAGAAAACAATAGAAAAAATCATTTAAAATAAAGGATTATTTTTTAAATAAAAAGTTATTAAATTTCATTTACTTTGCTGAGTACTATCATTAATATTACTCTTAGGGGAGAGTTCATTTCATTTTTGCATCCTCAATGCTTAACACAATGCCTACAACAATGAAGGCACTCAATAAATATTTAACAAATGAGTGAGAGAATAAATGAATGAATGGCTAAATGGCCAACATTTGCTTACCACTGATGTTCAGTTTACAGATGTATTTGAAACAAATATCTAGAAGACAAACAAATAATCAGAAACCAAATATCTTTAACCTGGATTCCTTGAAACTAACCTTAGAATTCATTTGAGAGTAAGTATTTGAGAGCAGGCTCAGTTGAAGAAGTTATTGTGGAAGAGAGAAAAATTCAGAATCCCAGGTATTTGGATGTCTCTAAGTAGATGCTTAGAGAGGTTAAAGTTGGTGGACTTTATTGTCAATAATACTTAACTTTTTGTTCTGAATAACTTCTAATATTATTTCACAAACTTCATTCAGGTCTGTATTTATGCAAATAATATTTACAGGTAAAGGATCATATTATTTTTCTAAAGTGTATTTAATTTTTAAAATAATAGCCACAGGGGAAAAACCACAGGGGAAGCTGATCTTGCTGAGAGAGAATACATTTGGACTTCTTATTGGGATCAGGGTCAAGAATATGCCCAGAAGTGTGTTCATTGAGGGCAATACAGAAAATATTGGCATATGTTATCCATTTGGGAACAACTATATGTATCTGCATTGACATCGAGCAATTTGTTAGACCCAGAGGCAAGATTCTAAATGATGTACTACAAACAAGGCAAAAACAAGAAAACGGTTTAAAAAGCACATCATTAGATTCAGAATACAAATACTACACCCAGCTAGTTTAAACAGAAAACACACCACCTTGTGGAATGAAAGATAAATGCTTTACTATGTTCTGCCACTTATGAATGATGTCATCACTGTGATTACATGAAGAAAAAGCTTCTTAGCCCCAGATGGTCACCATTCCCTGTCTCTGGTAGCCCTGGTATTTATAATTAAGCATAATTTTTGTTGAATTCAACTGTATAAAAACACTGCCTTTTTTCACTGATAGGAGTGGATGAGCACACTGTTTTATTACTCTCTCAGCCTTCATTAATGGTTTTTCTACAGAATTTATTGTTTTAGTATAGTAATCACTAGCTTTGCCTAGATAATAAGAACAGACTTTCAAATTTTTTTTAGAGAGAGACAGGCTCTTGCTCTGTTGCCCAGGCTGGAGTGCAGTGACATGTTCACAGCTCGTTGCAACCTTGAACTCCTGGGCTCAGGCGATCCTCCTGCCTAAGCCTCCCAAGCAGCTGGGAGTACAGGCACGTGATACCAGTCCCCATCTCCAACAATGGGGAATACATTTCAACATGAGATTTGGAAGGGACAAACATTCAAACCATATCACCCAGGTAATTTTTTTATTTTTATTTTTTGTAACAATAGGGTCTCACTATGTTGCCCAGGCTGCTCTTGAACTCCTGGCCTCAAGTGATCCTCATGCCTCGGCCTCCCAAAGTGCTGGAATTACAGGCTTGAGCCACTGTGCATGGCCCAGAATAGACTTTTAGAAACCTCTTTTCTATTAGTTTCCAAGAGGGGTCAGAGATTTTTTTTTTTAATGTTTATTAAACTTTATGGCATTCAAACAAAGATACTGTTTTTACTTCCTACACGTGTGATGTTAGGTACCAGCTAATTAATGTGGAAAGAAAAGAGTCGTAATTCTTGTCTGTTAATGTTCGTATACTAAATACATAACTCAACCCTAACTATTCCCAAGATACTATAGAGTTTAGAAACCATGTGGTTCAACACCTTCATTTTTAAAATTAGGAAATTGAGGCCTAGAAAGGTTAAGCAAATCATCTAAAATTACACTATCAGTAAATGGTTAAGCCCAGATCCCAGGCTTAGTGCATTTTCTACTGTATAACACAATATTGCTTAGAAGTAGAGTGAATTTTAAATGAACTTTCCAGATAGTAAAATTCATTATGTTTAGCAACTATGCTACTTACTCAAAAGCTATCAATCCCTCATTATTTTTTATATTTCACATCTTAAAAATGATACTAAAGTTTCACTCTGATGAAAATAAAGCTATTTTATCCACTTCCTAAATGTGATATTTTAAAAACATGCATTTTACTTTGAGATTTGCTTTGTTGTATATATATTTTTAAAATTAAGACAATGGAAACACTTCTGATTTTTCCATTAGCTATAAAAGCAATGTATTTGCTTCAAGATGAGAAAACGATGTATGTATTTAATCTGTTGCACATACGAATTCTGCCAGACACTTGGCTGGTCCACATTACATGAGTTTGATGACAGCTATCTTGCAATCTCTAATTGAGGGAGCTTTAAGTAATGTGCTAAAGCCATGTTCAGCGTGTGTAGCAATGAAGAAGCCCAGATACTTGAGAGAAATTGTTCACTGGAGCTGTTAATAGAACCCAAATTCCAGTTTGTAAGGCTGCCAGCTGCAACCCACTTGTGATAAACCATATGAAAAGGAACAGATGAATCCGATACAAATGATTTATATGAGAACACAGAAATCTGCTATTGAAAGTTCACACTAGTTGATTTAAAACAAAAACAACAAATACATCTGTCTATCCTTTTTGCACTATTACATTAAAATAAGAACAGGCAACCTAAGCAAAAACTCGTCAGTATCCTAAAAACATGTAACATTGAGCACATTTATTAATAACTTCCTTCTTTTGAAAGTTTTTAAAATGGAATTAGAATACCATTTGTATCATTTCCTTTATTTAAAAATGGGTGCAAAATTCAGAAAAAGCATTTATTGTAATGATTCATAGATGGCAAACAAAATGTTCTACATTCCTAGATGAGTCTTATAAGAAAATATTAGGCCAGGTGCAGTGGCTTATGCCTGTAATCCCAGCACTTTGGGAGGCCGAGGCGGGCAGATCACCTGAGGTCTGGAGTTCAAGACCAGCCAGACCAATATGGAGAAACCCCATCTTACTAAAAATACAAAATTAGCTGGGCGTGGTGGCACATGCCTGTAATCCCAGCTACTTGGGAGGCTGAGGCAGGAGAATTGCTTGAACCCAGGAGGCAGAGGTTGCGGTGAGCCAGAATCACGCCATTGCACTCCAGCTTGGGCAACAAGAGTGAAACTCCATTTCAAAAAAAAAAAAAGAAAGAAAGAAAAAAGAAAATATTAATTCAAGCACACTAGGTTTCTCTTTTTTTAAAAGTACATATTTGTCAGTGAGGAAAAGAAATGATCATATCAAGTTACTAAAGTTGACTTGAACTAACCTATGTTGTCATTTAACTCGTACTTTTTTTTTTTTAAGCTGTGGACAATTTAAAGCAAGAATTTTCAATCTACGGATTTTGACCCATTTATTGGGTTCTGACGAGAATTTTAAAAATTGAAATAGATACAATGGCAAAGGTACATTTGACACAGTGAAGACAGCAACTTTGGGTCTTAAGATCAAATGTATTTCTTAATGTAAATCATGGTTAAAAGTTCAAAAAATGATGATTTAGAGTAAAACAAATATAAAAATCATTGCTAGTTTTCTTCAACATTTTGTGCATGTTTCTCTTCTTGGGTTTCTTTCTTGATAATCCTTAGCCCTTTTATCACTAATTATCACATCCTGGAATTTATTTTCCACACTTAAAGCTTTACAGATGTAAGGAAGAAATGTGTAGACTAACAGATAATGAAGAAATATGTGGCCAAATCTCCCTAGAAATCAATTTATTTTTAGTAAATCGCTAGGAGTCAAGACATCTAAATATCTTTTCTATAATTGTCATGAGACAATTGCACAAGTCCTGTTCTGGTCATTTCCCTGGTGTATTTGGTGAGAATAATTATTCCTGCTACTAAATCACTTTGCAGAAACCTTGGAAAATTAGTATTAGAAGACTAATCATATTGCAAGCTGCTCTGAGCAAAATGTTGGCTAAATACATGGATAAAAAGAGGCCTGCTAACATAGCAATTTAAGGCTCCTAGTAATTCTCTTCTTTGCATGTTTTCTTTATTTTCATTTTTACTTTTTTTTTTTTTGAAACAAGGTCTCACTCTGTCACTCAGGCTGGAGTGCAGTGGTGCAATCACAGCTCACTGCAGCCTCGACCTCCCAGCCCCAAGCAATCCTCCCATCTCAGCCTCCCGAGTAGCTGAGACTACAGGTACATGCCACCACCCCCGGCCAATTTTTATACTTTTTGTAGAGATGGGGTTTTTCCATGTTGCCTAGGCTTGTCTCAAACTCCTGGGCTCAACTGATCCTCCCACCTAGGCCTCTCAAAGAGCTGGGATTAGAGGTGTTAGCCACCACACCTGGATGTTTTCTTTCTAATTATTTCTTATATCCTTTGAAATATTTATCTTAGGTAAGATTTTTTTTCATGTGTTTACCCTCCTCATTACAATATAAGAGGATCTTCGAGAATAGGGGATGGCTTATAAGATTCTATATTATTTTTCGGGCCCAGAAAAGATCTCTATAAGCAGAGGTGACTCAAGAGATGCTTATAATACTAATTAAATAAATCATGATGAATGGCAAGGGATAGACAAAGAATTAAAATTAATGATGAGCTAGAAACAGACTCTACTGACCTTAAAATAAACTCTATGAAGTCCAATGCACAAGGAGGTGAGGTTAAAGCATGCTAACTTGTAAACAGGTAGAAAAAATGGATTCACAGATTTTCATGACACAAGGCTTTACTAATTTCTTTAGCTGGATGCTTCCCTATCACTGGGCACTAAAGACTCTTGCGTCATAGTCTTTTTGCTATTATTAAGCCAGAAAACAGAGATAATGTGCCAGCCTACCTACACAAGACAAATCATATTTCTCTCCAAGAACCTCATCAAGGGCACTAAGCTAAAAGTGGTAACTGAATTTGGTTCCATCTACATAATGGCATAATCAAGATGGAAAATGATAAAAATATTATGACAGCTGATGCGTTCCCTAGAGACTGACAAGAGTCCAGTAGCAAGGTCCAGATCCACATTGGAGTCTGTACTTGAACAAGATACAGATATCATATTCAGTAACTAGAAATATTCCATCAACCCTCATCCCCACCCCACCCTTCCCCATAACGGACTCAATTATCAAGTGGCAAGAACAATTCTCCATAGGGAAGCTTGGTGCCTTCCTTCAAGAACGTGCCTACCATTCTACAAGAAGTAAAAATCATGGAAAATTAGTTTCCACAGGGAAGATCATCTGAGAAGGATGGGCAGTAACAACTTTGGGGCAATGAAGTTAGAAGGTTGGCATAGCTCTTCAAGGAATGTCAAGAACATGGCCAGAAAATGCTCAACATTATAGTAAAAAGTTGACAGAAATGTACCCAACAGAAAACTTTGATGCTCATTTTGAAAAGGTAAAGCTGCCAGAAGACTAAGACACTGCTGAAAAAATGGGCACAAAAAGAACTACAGTGGTAGAGTTGAGATCTAAAAATGTACCATTTTTGCATATGAGAGTAGCCTTGTTCCAGTTCATTATCTAATTTGAGTGAAGTGGAAAGAACATGGGCTTTGGAATCATGTAGACCACGAGTTTTCAGTCTAGCTCTTCTAATTGAGAGATGTATGATAATAAGTATCATCAACCTCTCTTAGCTTTGTGTTCTAAAATGAAAAGTTAACACCTGCATATTAAATGCTTAGCTTAGCATAATTTCTAGCACATTGTGGGGGATCTAAGTGAGATCTATTATTGCTGCTTTTAATAGATTTATTTCTGTAGTTCTGTTCTTGCCCATGATTTCCCTCGTGACCATTAATACATATTTCGAGGCTTCTGACCAGAGCGTGAAGGCACCATCCGTGCCATGAAACTTGGACTCACTCATTAACTTCAGTGAACAGAGCCAACCCGATCTCACAGTGCTGGGTACCCTGGAGAACTATCTTAGTTGGCAAAGAATTATCTACATTTCATAACATTTTGTTGGAAGTATTTGAAGTAGGTGGACTAAAGTAACTTTGTTTTGTGGTGACCTGTGGCCAAATTATGATGATCAATAATTTGCATATTATTGTAAGTATTCACAATAATGAGGATAATGAGTAACATTTACTTCTAATTTATGGTCTCTACTATATTATGCTTTTGCTGAAGCTTGAAGAAAGCTCATATGTACATAGACGGTGTGTCTAAAAGAAACAAGATTTTTTAAAAAATGTCTGACTGTATACATCAAATGAGCAATACCTCCTACAAAGGAGTTCCCTTGGGAAGCTATACAAATATTGTAACAATCCTGCATTAGATCAAAACACTTTTGGAACTTCTATATTGGAATTGCCTTATGACCTAGTTTATGAGCCATATAGAAAACTCAGTCTCATTAATTTATAGTCACACATAATTAATTTTTCACCTCTGGTGGAGTTACCCAGCTTGATCACCCATTTTGGCTCTGAATGATTTTGCTGCTTCCAAAATAAAATCCAATCTCAAAGTGTGAGTATTTGCCACTATCTAGAGTGTTTAGGAGAACATATCACATGTTATGAAGGCAATTCCAGAAAGAACTCCAGAATTTCAGATTCTGGAATAACATATCTCATGGCAGTGAGTTTGCTGAGGGGAACTCTCCTCTGCGCAGCAAGTTGTATTTAATAGTATATTTGTTTTTAAGACTATTCATCCAACAAACAATTATTGAGGGCTAGCTATTGTAAATTTGTTCTTTCATTCATTTGCTCAAAAATTATTTATTGAGTCCCTATTACTTGATAGGAACTGGGCTAGGAACCCAGCAGTGAATAGGAAAGACATGGCCACTATTCTTGTAGAGACTTCATCCAATTAAGAAGACAAGTACTAAACAGCAAAGAGAGGCGTAATGGAAATGATTTTGAAGCCGAGATTTGAAAGATGACTAGGAATGTTCCAGGTAGAGGGAACAGCATGTGTAAACGCTTGAGGGCAAGGGAGTGTGATGTTGCAGGAACTGAAAGATGTTCAGTATGACCAGAGCATTTAGGGAAATAGCAGAAGACTGTCAGAGGCCAGACCATACAAGTCCTAATAAGCCACATGAAGAGTTCAGACTATTTCAGTTGCTCATACACTAAAGAAGGGATATGCAACTCTGCTTGCAGAATGGATCGGAGAGAAGAGAGACTGGAGGTAGAGAGACGGTTTAGTAGGTTATTAGGAAAATCTGGGAGAGGATGATGGCAGTAGAGACACAGAGAGGTGCATGAATCTGAGAAATGCTCAGGAGGCAGTAGCAATAGGACTTGAAGATTTATTAGATGCCAGAGATTTTAAAGGATAGGGAAGAGCTAAGGATGAGTATCGAGTAGCTGGTTTGGGAATGAAGGGTATGATGGTGACTTTCACTGAGCTGGGGACACTGGAGAAGGAGCTCTAGTCATCCGGTGGAGGAGAGATGATGAGTATACTTTTGGCTATGCTGTGATTGAGGTGCCGGGAGAGTATCCAAGGAAAGACGGTAAGTAGGTGGCTGGATATCCAAATCTGTGTCTTAGGACAAAGATGGGACTGAAACTATTTGAGGATCATCAGCAAGAGGAATGAATCTGATTACCTATGTTGAGTGTGCAGAGTGAAAAGAACACAAGGCCTCGGAAAGACCCCTGAGATGCACTAATATGTAAGAGCTGGGTAGAAGAAAAGATGACCACAAAGGAAACTGAAGAATAAGCCAGGGAAGAAGGCAGATCCGGAGAGTACGGCGCTTGGAGACCAAAAAAAGAGAGCATTTCTTTTCTTTTCTTTTCTTTTTCCAGCAAGAAGTCATAACTTTATTTATGATAGAAACAGTACAAATTTCAAACCAAGCTGCAGTTATTCCTTTGAGACACCAAAAAAAGTTGCTTTCAGATGGTTACATTGTTAATTCCATAATCGCATTTACAATATCATTACTGTTGTTCTTCAGAGCTCGGACTGCCTTTGCTCTCGACACATTTACTTGTGACATGACCAATTCTATGTCCTTAACTTCTACACCTGTTTCATCGACCTCTTCCTCTTCACTCTCCTCTTGTACAGTTGGAGTCTGTGTGTTTTCTTGAATGTTTGCGACAGCTTCACCTTGAACTTTGAATTTCTCAGCAGCTGCTAGTTGTGCTTGCTGAGATAAATCTTGGATCTTGGCTTCCCCAAAAACTATGTAGGCATCGGAAGCAGGGCTGTTGTAGACATCCGGTTTTGTGATGACAAAGAGGATATTCTTAGATTTCCAGATAGTGACTCTAATAACTCCTGTAACCTGTAGAAGACCCAGTTTGGACATAGCCTTCAGTGCCCTCTTTTCACTCCGACTCTGTTTTGCTTTACTGACTGGTTCTTCATCAATTTCAGCTGCTGCCACCAGCCGGGCTTTTTGTGTGGTGGTCTGGGTGGAATCCTGTTCTTCAAGGCCTGGTACTGATTCACCACTATCAGATGCTGTTCCAGACCCTGTCTCAGCCTGGGGCTGCGGCAACTCCTGCTCTGTAGCAGGGACGGTTTCTGTGGCTTCGCCAGGCATTTTGTGCAGGGAACGCGGAAGCAAGATGGCGGCAGAAAGAGCGCGAGCAAGAGCGTGACCCACGCTTGTTGCAGAGGGAAGCAAAAAGAGAGCATTTAAAAAGACATTTGTCAACAGTGCTACATTGCCAAGAGGTCAAGTTGGAATGGAAAAGGATCTATTGGATTTAGAGACTGTAAGTTACGCGGTCTGAGTGGTGTGGTGTGAGTGGCACTTGGGAATTGGTTAATGGTCAGTTCCTTGAAAAAGTGACTAAATTGGGGAATCATTTTTTAAAATTTACATTATTTAACATGCTCTTTTAACTGAAAACATATCACTGTACTTTTATTTGCCAGTCTTTTGATAAGAGCCCTAAGCCTTTCTTTGAGTATTATCTGTTTATTGGAATTCAGCCTCGGTTTTCTCACATAAATCATATCCATAAAGGTATTGTCTATCATTCCCTGTTTTGGTTTATTTAAAATAGACCAAGAACTCAAAGGTGATCATCAGGCAATCTGAACGCAGAATCCTAGATATTTATGGTTTCCCTCGATCTTTTCTTGCTCCCCCAATTGAACGGAAAATTGTAAATGTTTCCAAACCATTCAATTTAATTTGCACAGAAACAACTATTTCATTTTTTCTATTTATATTTCATATAAGTTATATAATGAGTTTATGTAATAATCAGTTAAATTACATAATTATAGTAATAAGAATACCCAGCATAAATAGGTTAAATAAACACAACTGATTCTTGGTAAGCCTATAAC
Source organism: Pongo pygmaeus (assembly GCF_028885625.2). NCBI lineage: Eukaryota > Metazoa > Chordata > Mammalia > Primates > Hominidae > Pongo > Pongo pygmaeus. Next base: position 58,042,415 of record NC_072392.2, read on the forward strand.
TGTATAGAGAAAACAAAAAATCCATAGAAAAGAAAACCAAAAAACAAAAATCCGTGTATGTACTAGGCAGTAGCACGTTAGCTACAGAGTGTGCCGTTGGCTTCCACCAATATGTTTCATGAAGGCAACAGAGAGTATCAGTCAATTTGCATTATGTTGGCTAAATATACGTTAAGAGAGCTTTTGCTTTAGTTACAGGGGATGGCTCAGAAGGCAGTTAGATTGCAGTGGGCTGAGAAGTAGGAATTGAAGAAATGGAAAGATTGGATTAGATCAGAGTACTCTTACAAGAAGTTTAACTGTGCGGGAGGAGACAGTGCAGTAGCTGAAGACATAGTTATAGTTGGCGGATAGGTAAACACATATTCTTCCTAAGAAGAGACCTGAGCATGTTTAAATTCTAAAAGGAGTAGTTAAATACAAATGAAAGAGGGAAGTTGATCAGTGAAGGTTCTGAGGAGCCAGGAATGAAATCCATGGCACATACAGAACGACTAATCTTGAATAGCAGGAAAGGCATCCTTTTCATTGTAATAGGAGGAAAGAAGAAAAATATGGATTTGGGTGCAAGCAGATTTTTAGGTTTGGTAGCACAAAGTCAAAGGAGTTCCTATCTGGTAACATTTATTTTTTTTTCTAAGAGGTTAGAGGAGCTGTCTGCTGAGAGTGAGGGGAAGGCAAGAGAGTTAAAGGTTTATGTATAATGGAAAAGACTTGGAATAGGTGCTGCATAGAAGGAAGAAAACGATCACTAAAGAAACACAATAGGATAGTAATTCAGTATTGAGGTCCTAGCTGAGATAGGCAAATATGTGCTATATGCTGGGTTGAGCAGGTTAAATGGGAGGAACATGCAAAGATAGGTAAGACACAGTTTCTGTTCATCAAATGAGAAAGAGAGACATATAAACAAATCACTTAAAAAGAATAGAAGATATAAATTGTGGCATATTGTGAAAATTGGTAAACTAAGTTGCACACAACCACATTAATAAATCTTAGAAAACTTAATATTGGCCGGGTGTGGTGGCTCACGCCTGTAATCCCAGCACTTTGGGAGGCCAAGACAGGAGGAACACAAGGTCAGGAATTCGAGACCAGCCTGACCAACATGGTGAAACCCCACCTCTACTAAAAAAATACAAAAATTAGCCGAGTGTGGTGGCGTGCCTGTAATCCCAGCTACTCAAGAGGCTAAGGCAGGATAATTGCTTGAACCCGGGAGGTAGAGGTTGCAGTGCGCCAAGATCACGCTACTGCACCCCAGCCTGGGTGACAGAGCAAGAGTCTGTCTTGAAAAAAAAAAAAAAAGAGAGAGAGAAAATGAGAATGATTATCATAAAAGTCAGATCATGATTACCTCTAGGAGAAAAGAGAGGAGTGTGATCAGAAAGGGACATAAAGAGGACTTTTGGCGTGCCAGTGATGTTCTAGTTTTTGACCTGGATAATGGTGTATTTGGTTGCAGCTCAATCAGGGAAGCAGAACCTCTTTGGGTCATAGGATAAGGGATTTATTATAGGAATTAGACCTTACACAACTGTGGGAGGAGCTGGGGAAGTAACGTCTCAAGAGGAAGTTGAAGGACCAGTGGCGTCACCAACTGATCCAGCTGAGAAACCAAGCACATCCAGCTGCCAAAATGAGACTGCACAGACTCCTTTGGCTACTGAAGGAGTCTGTGGGAAGTTGTTGCTTCTTTGGGTCTGCAGCCAAACATCTGGTCCTGAGCCTGGGACTGCTGTTGGGGAGGAGAGTTGCGTGTGGCACAGGGAAGAGCAAGGACACCTTGACCCTGTGAGACCTCTGCGTCTCTCTGTATCCACACCCACCACAGCAACTTGCAGAGAGAAGGGCTGCTGCTTCATCTCTGTCTCCCAAATCTCACACAAGCTGCTCTTTTGGCCATGCGCAGAAGGGGACTCTGGGAAACACAGTTCCCAGGTTAATCAATTTGAAATAAAATGATCCAGCGCAGGTGGTTACATGAGTTTCACTTTGTAATTATCCATGATAATGTGCATTTACAGTTCTGACATTATTATAATTTTAAAAAAGACTTTCAGTTAATCAGTCAATAAAAGAATAGGCATGGCATTTCAAGGTCCATGTATGATATGTTCCCATAGTGTTACTAGAGTATGTTTTTAAAAAGTGCTATGAAGCTAAAGAGACAGCTCTGCCTGGGGGCATCAGGAAAGTTTTCATAGAAAAGGAGACATTTCAATATAGTAATAAAAATAGCTACCATTTATTGACCACTTACTATGTATCGGACATTATAATATGCTCTTCATATAATTTTTACAACAATCCTATGAGCTAGACATTATACTTCCAATTTTTCAGATAAAGAAACTGAGGTCCAGATAAATAAATTAACTTGTCCAATCTAACAAGAAACAGATCAGAAATTTGAAATGCCTCTAGTTTACTCCAACCATTACTCTCTATGGCCTTCCATTTGAGTCTCTTTTTTTTTTTTTTTTTTTTTTGAGACAGAATCTCACTCTGTCACCCAGGCTGGAGTGCAGTGGTGCCATTATGACTCACTGCAGCCTTGACTTTTCAGGCTCAAGCAATCCTCTCACCTCAGCCTCTCAAGTAGCTAGGACTACCAGCCCTTGCCACCATGCCCAATTAATGTTTTGTGTTTTGTTTTTGTAGAGATGGGGTCCCACTGTGTTACCCAGGCTGGTCTTGAACTCCTGGGCTCAAGCGGTCCTCCCGCTTTGGCCTCCTGAAGTGCTGGGGTTACAAGCATGAGCCACTGTGCCTGGCCGGGCTTTTTAAAATACCATCTTTTCTTACCCAGTCTTCCATTTGAGTCTTCACGGGCAATAATATACCTGGCAGGCAGAAGGAACGGCATGAGCAAAGAGTTGGCAACATGAATGAGTGTGGTTTGCTTGCGGAAGATTAAGAAGGTTGATGAATGTGTGTGTAGGAGATGGTGAAAAAGGTGAAAGATACGCTGTAAAATTTATTGAAGATTTTTATGCCATGATAAAGTGTTTCCAACTTACCCTCTAGTCAAAAAGAAGTCATTGGAAATTAATAAGTAAAGAAACAGCACTAACAGATTGTTTTCCTGGCAGTGATTATTTAATAGCCATCTATACCTTTGCGTCTGTGAGTAGACTTTTTACCTGGACTCTTCTTTCTTTATTTTTTTCTTTTTGAGACAGAGTCTCACTCTGTTACCCAGGCTGGAGTACAGTGGACTGATCTTGGCCCACAGCAGCCTCAATATCCTAGGCTCAAGCAATCCTCCTGCCCCAGCCTCCTGAGAAGCTGGGACTACAGGCACAAGCCACCATGCATGGCTAATTTTTTTTTTTTTTTTTTTTTTTAGTAGTTAGGAGGTCTCACTTTGCCGTCCAGACTGGTCTCAAACTCCCGAGCTCAAGTGATCCTCCTAACTTGGCTTCCCAAAGTGCTGGGATTACAGGCATGAGCCACTATGCCCAGCCTGACTCTTCTTTATTCTTTACATAGAACTTTCCATCACATGATTTGTTTTGATTCTCACAATTAGCCTATGAAGAATGTAGAATAGGTATTATTATCTCCATTATATGAACTTGAAAACTGAGGCTCAGTAACGTTAAATAATTTGTCCAATGTCACTTGGCTAAGTGACAAACTTTGGAAGAGAAGCCACATTTCCCTGACTCCCTGTTTTCTCTTCTTCCTACCCCCTGTTGCCTAACTTGACCTGGGCAAATGTCAAAGAAAACAAAACGAATCAAAATCCCTGTGCGTTTTCCAGTGAGCTGTAGCCAGGCCGAGTGAATTTTCCGTCTCTTGAATTCTAGGTGCTGAGAACTGATTGGCGTCATCATCTTTTGAGAAATTCAGCTTTAGTCATAGAATTTCTATTTGAACTAAAATTATATGACTCAGATATCTTTTGATTTAAACCTAATGACAGCAAATTGGTTCATAGTGGGAATACAGTAATTCTGGATAGGCATAAGTTTTGTATTTTTAAATGAAACACAGTTTTTGAATTGCAATGAACAAGAGAATGTAATTAGTCCCAATTGCCAAATCAGAAATTCTGCCAGGAATTTCAAGAAAGGAAAGAAAGAATGGAATCGCGTTCAACATCAATGCCAGGGAAAGAATGCTTCCAGAGGCTCGAGGACTCTCCATGGGAAATCAGTTCCCTCCAGTTCCTTAAATCTCCACAGCTGTACCTTTCATCAACAACGAGCATTTCCTCGATTTTAAAATTCCTGGTTTGGTATTCTGTTTTCCTTTATTAAAACTCCTGTCATTGCTCTGAAATCCCCACCTCCATTTATAAAGTCTGAATGTATGAAGGTCGTGAGGATTTTGTTTTCCAGTGGTATCCGATTTTTCCTTTAACGTAACCAGTGAGGAGGAATAGAATAAGGGCTGGACTGGGGCGGCTGGCATCTGAAGTGCTTGCTTGCGAGCTTTTCTTTATCGCTTGTTTGTTTCCTGGATGTCTGTCTAAGGAGATGCCGGAGTCCGTGTCCTGATAACTTACTGGGTCTGTAAAGTGACTGTTGATGAGAAGCTTCCCCACCACCCCACCATGATTACACTGAAATTCAGAATTCTACCAGAAGACAATTTTCTCAATTCATCACCCTTCCAAGGACATTACATAGGTCTCACTTTCTCAGAGTGAGCAACAGCAAAGCAACATAGAAAGAAGGCACATCAGGCTTCCATCCCTTCCAATTTATATTACTTTGTTTCTCAACTGGCTTTTAAGCTATTGCAAGTATGTATTAATATCGTCTCTCTTTGCAAAACTGCTTAGGTCTGAAGACTTGAAAACAAAAACATAGGAATATATATATTTCTTCCAAAGCAAAAGATACATATGTTTTCTTCACAAGCAATAAAATATTGGGGATAGGTGTCAAAGCATCACATGATTCTGGTGTCTTATTAAAATTGGTAGTTTTCTAGATCCCAGGAGTTCCATGAATAGACAGTAGCGTTTCTCTTCATTCTCAATGCCAGTTATGTCTACCTGGAAGAAGAGATACACACTTAAAGCTGATGGCAAAGGCTACTGAATTGGTTTATAGGAGAATTCCACTTTGATTATTTTGTTTAGACTTTTTTTGAAAATATTTTATAATCTGTTAAGATTCAACAACATCAGGGAAAAAATGATCTCAAAAGCCCTATGCTTTACTCAATTTCAGATAATTATGTTAAAAATTGTGTAGAACTACAATCAGAGGAAGGTTCTAACTAACTTTTAACAAAATAAAGGCCAACAAGTCGACTTCCATAGAACTGGCTCATTGGCATTAGCATATGTTAAGAGACAGAATTGTTTTATTTGAAATTGTCGTATATTTGAAATTGTCGTATTTCACCATCCTCAACATTAGGTGAATTTTTTTTAAAGTTTCAGTGATCCCAAATGAATTTCTGATTTTCATTAGAAAATTGCTAATCATGTTTTCTAGAAAATGTCTCTAATTTGAAATTAAAGATTTTACTAAAAATAAAGAAATAATAACAAAATAGGTTTTTTTCTTTTCTTTTTTTTTTTTACCTAAGCTTTCTCTCTTTCATTATTCTTACTTGGCTTGAAAGATGCTGCTTTATGCCCAGCCAAAAATATGAAAGATTCAAATACAAAGCATTTAAGTACTGAGCATATTGCAGTATGTGATGCTGGCCTCACCATCCTATTGGCTCCTATCCACAAGAATTCAAAATGGAAAATGTACCTAATGACGGTTTATGCATGACTTCTGGGAAATCTCTTTGGATTTAATTTTTAAAAATTTAACCCTATTCGTCATTTCATATAAGTGGTCCCAAAGAGATCTCCATAAGTGGCCAGCTTTAATTTGTATGCCTCAGGGGTTCACAGGACTGTAAATGGAAATGAAGGGTTGGCCCTGGTCTCAAAATGACAGCTTGCTTGGTTACAGGCAGGATATGGTAGTTCAAAATTAGCCACAATTATCAGAGTCTTGCGTTCTACCTCCTGCTTATTTAGCAACCTGAGTCCCTCAGTCTAAACCTGAAAGGTTATTCTAACTGCATCTGATCAAATACATTAGCTGAATTAGATTTAATCCATTGCTCAACACCAGCTCCTTCTTTAGACAAATGGTCTAAGTGTCTTTTCTTCCCTACCTGTATAATTGGAGATTATTCTCTTGGGTTCTGTGATGAAATACTAAACTCCTGCTTTTGTTGCCTCTACCCAAGGGCTTAGGGCTTTTTCCTGTGCTTGTGGCTGGGGAAAGTAGCCCTTTCTTTCTCTTGTACTTCGCTTGTGTCTATAGCAACACACCCTCAAATACTTATCTTGTTTGAATGGGAAAAAAAATCCTGTACTACTTGTTCAGATTTATATGTAAAAAATAATATAAGGCCACAGTTATAGGTAGGTAAAGTGGCTCCATAATCTAGCTTTTTGTAGTACAAACACAGTGAAAGATCTTGTTTCTGGGTATCTCTATTCGGCTACTGGGCTTACTTCTCCAATCAGTCTAATCTAGATAGTTTTCTGATCAGTTTTGAGAAGGAGATAATATTAGTCTAACCCCTTTTACAGATAAGAAAGAATTTATGAGTTAGGCTTTTGTGTTTGACTTATGCTCTTTCTTCTATAGTTATATATTAAAATCCTATTAAAATAATTTAAAGTGAGTTAATATATGTGAAGCATTCAGAGCAGTACCTGTACCTGGTACATGATACTATATAAACATTTGCTCTTATTTTGAGTTTGTTTGTTTGTTTGTTTTAAGAAACTGGGTCTCACTGTGTTGCCCAGGCTGGTCTTGAAATCCTGGCTTCAAGCAATCTTCTTGCCTTGGCCTCCCATTCCAACTCCTTTGTGAAGTCTTCCCTGTTCTCATCTGGCCACTCCTCTCTCTGTATAATCAGGTGCTTCTTGGACTTGTTTTCCATTTTAAACTTACATTGTATTTAGTTGCTTCTGTTGCTGTCTCCCTCACTAGACAGTAAGCTATTTGAAGGCAAGAACCATGACTTTTCTTTGTATTATCTTCCTCTTCAGTGCCAATCATATTACTTTCAGGCATTACATCCTTTAAATACTGTTCATTGGTTTAGTTGCACTGATGATCTTCAAAACCGGTGGGAAGTTATTAACCAGCGTAGGCTTCGCTCTTAGACCTGCCTACAAATACTAAGAGACGTTAAATTAGTTTATCTATGGTGTAAATTGGGGTTGTGATAAAATTAAGCAAGTGGCACGGTCAAATGGCAGGGACCAGAAAAAGGGTAATTGCAAAACAGCAGTCAAAAATTGCACAAACAATGGGATTAATTTAGATTGGAACTCACTAAAGCAGCAGGCAGACTGAGGCTCAAAATTAGGTACAAGGATCGATACTAGGTAAGGGAAAAGGGCAAGCTGAAGCATGGTTCAGACGCCATCCACAGGTAGCTGCAAACTTAAGAAGGTATCTGAAATGGCTTCTAAGTGTTGCATTGACAGTGACTGTGGAATCAGAGATCAAAAGATCATAGTCTCTTAACTAGGAAGGATAAGTCTTTCCACATTCGTTTTGTCCCCAAGATGTTTGTTAAAAGATCTCAGCTTATTAGAGTAGTTCCCATTTATCCAGGCTCATCTTCACAAATGTACCTTCCAGAGCTGTGTCCAGATAGTAATGCTATGTCTTCAAAGAGGAGCACAGATTTAATCATTACTTAATTAGAGAACCAATTCCAATTTTCTAAATACTACAGGATTTTCCACGTTGAATTTGTTCTCTGGAACTCCTAATGGCTGGGCTTTTGACCAGAGTACCAATAGCATTCACCCTTAATGCTCACTAAGTGGAACATTAGATGCACAGCTCTCTAGATGTTGTTTGGTTGCATATGGCAGGTCCTTAAGTCTAAAAGTTATCCCTCTCAATTGTGTACCCCTATGCAATACCACATGCTTCTGACCTCAAATTCCACAGTACTGCTTACTTGGATCAGAGAAGGAAGAAAAGGAAGGGAGAGAGGGAGGACATTGTGTAGGAAGGAAAGTTTAATAATGAGTTTGGTGGGGCAGACAACAGAAAATGCTGTCTAGACTTAGAGGTTGCTGAGAAGCTGAATTTAATAGTTTTGATAATAGGAGAACTAAAGAAGATGTATTTCAGTCTTTAAGAGAGTTAAAGAGGGGTCTAAGTGCAGAAGGTTAGAAGTACTTGGCCTCTAACCCATTAGTGTGCACTTGGGACTATACTTATATCTTGTCCCAAAATTGATTTTTCATTTGTAAAAGGGCGTGCCCCCCAACAATTGAATTGTTTTCAGCTAGAAAGTCTGCAAAGAGCTCAGGACGTTGAGTAAAGATGTTTTTTATGTTTCTGTCATTTGGAATCTTAACTCTTAAAGAGGGTTAACCAGATATTTGTGTTTGTAAAGTCCAAGAACTCTATTGCCTGAGAAAGGGAGTCATCCTAGACTTCCCCCTCTGTAGTGGGCATCTGATGTTTCTTTGGCTATCTGAAATTCAATCTTCCTCCCTAACACCACCCTAACATTTGGGGGGGGGTGAGGATTTTCTTTACTAAATTTTGAAGACTATAAATCGAGATACCTTGTCCTTGCTCTATGAAAGCTGATGGGGCTCTCAGATGCAATTGTATGCTCCTTCCATAAGATCTGTAACTCTATTGTCTTGATTATCAAAAGCCAACCATATGGCTTAAACTCAGCTAGCTGGGAGTGCCTTTTCTGGGACTTCTCTTTAGTTCTCCTATTAGCAAAGCAATTGACTTCAGCTTCCCAGTGACCTCTAAGTCTAGACAGCATTTTCCTGTTTTCTGCCCCACCAAACTCAATATTAAACTTCTTTCCTTCTTACACAAGGTCCTTCCTCCCTCCCACTCAAGTCACAGGTGCAGTGAGACAGGAAAAATCAGTAGGACCTCTTTCATTCCAGTGGCAGCAGCCCAGTGAAACTGTCAATTAGCTCCTACTGACTTGGCCCCTGTCATTTCTAAGCCTAGTTCTCCACCCTTTTGATGAATTTTTTTAGTTGTCCAATATCCTTATTTTAAAAATTCCCTTTTTGTTTAAGCCAGTCAGATTTGATTTTTATTATTAGCAACCAAAGAACTCTAATTCAATATCCCTTTTCCCACACATTTTCCTCTTCACTCAGTCCTGTTTATTTTAATTCCAGAACAGATCTTGACTCTATTTTATACAGCTACTTTGACATCACCTCTAAGCCAAGCTTTTTTTTTTTTTTCTGAGACAAGTCTGTCACCCAGGCTGGAGTGCAGTGGCGTGATCATAGCTCACTGCAGCCTCCAACTCCTGGGCTTAAGCGATCTTCCCACCTCAACCTCACGAGCAGCTGGGACCATAGGCATGCGTCACCAAACCCGACTGGTTTTTTGTTTCTTGTTTTGTTTTGTTTTGTTTTGTTTTAGATATGGGATCTCACTGTGTTGTCCAAGCTGGTCTTAAATTCCTGGGCTCAAGCAGTCCTCCTGCCTCACCTTCTCAAAGTGCTGGATTACAACAGGCGTGAGCCACTGCACCTGGCCAAGCTTTTTTTTGATATGCAATCTTTTCTTACCCAGACCACTGCAAGAGCATTCATGCTTCCACTGTTGTCATCCTCAAATCTAATCCATTTTCTATATTGCAAGCACATCGATCTTTTACAATTCAAATCTAATCATGATATTCTTCAGTCTAAAACTCTTGCTTCCCACTGCTCTTAGAAGAAAATTAAAAATCCTTAAGAAGGCCTGTAACACGTTTCATAATCTGGCCCTGGTGACCCCTCCAGCCTTGTTTTACTATATTCTCCCCGCCGGCTCACTGAGCTCCAGCAACTTTGGCCTCCTTTTCATTTCTCTCTTTTTTTTTTTTTTTTTTTTTTTGAGATGGAGTCTCACTCTGTTCCCCAGGCTGGAGTGCAGTGGCGCGATCTCGGCTCACTGCAACCTCCACCTCCTCGGTTCAAGTGATTCTCCTGCCTCAGCTTCCTGAGTAGCTGGGATTACAGGTGCGTGCCACCACGCCTGGCTAATTTTTTTATTTTTAGTAGAGACAGAGTTTCACCATGTTGGTCAGGCTGGTCTTGAACTCCTGACCTTGTGATCCATCCCCCTCAGCCTCCCAAAGTGCTGGGATTACAGGCATGAGCCACCGTGCCCGGCCCCTTTTCATTTCTTGAACACACTAAGCTTTTTCCTATCTCAGGGGCCTCAAAAACGCAGCTGCCTCCACCCAGGCTACTTCTACCTTGCCAATTATCCGCCTGCCTGTCTACTCTTCCCTTCTCACCTAAAGTGTCGCTAAGGAAGGCCTTTTTGGCCTGGCACAGTGGCTCATGCCTGTAATCTCAGCACTTTGGGAGGCTGAGGCGGGCAAATCACTTGAGGTCAAGAGTTCAAGACCAGCCTGGCCAACATGGCAAAACCCCATCTCTACTAAAAATACAAAAATTAGCTGGGTGTGGTGGTGGGCACTGTAGTCCCAGTTACTTGGGGGGCTGAGGCAGATAATAGGAGAACTAAAGAAGATGTACCCAGGAGGTAGAGGTTGCAGTGAGCCAAGATCGAGCCACTGCATTCCAGCCTGGGCGACAGAGCGAGACTCCATCTCAAAAGAAAAAAAAAGAGAGGCCTTTTCTTATCTCCTAATCTAAACACTACTCTTTTCCTTCAGAATAGTTATAATTTTTACATACCTATTTTTAAAATTATTCAGATAATGTCTATCCGTGTACATGACAAGGTACAGGCGATGTCCCAATGCTTGTTAGCTTCAAGAGAATGGAAATCACTTCTGCTTTGCTCACCACTCCATACTGAGTGGATTGCTAGCACCCAGTAGCATGCCTGACTTATAAAAGTCCTTTAAGAAGCATCTCAATTCAGATGGCTGAATGAATGGATGGGAGTCATCACATCATAATTTCTTCTCCTACCCTCACCATTACTTCCTATACTAAATCAATTACTCAATCAGCAAGTCCTTCATTCAGTCTCTAAACACATGTACGCCTCTCTTATCATTGCTACAGTTTAGTTCAGACTCTTATCATTTCTCCCCTGGGCCTTTGCAATAACTTCCTAACTAGTCCTCTTGTCCCCAGTCATGTCCTTCTCTCACCTTTCACACTGCAGGTGGAGTGATCTCCCAAAATCATTAATCTGATCGTATCACCTCTTTACTTACAGTGCTTTGATAGCTTCTCATCATCTGCAGAATGAAGGCCAAATTCCTCATATAAAGCCCTAAGTGACTTGGTTCTCTATATATCTCTAGCTTCTTTCCCCTACTACTCTCTACTTTTAACTTGTGCTCTCTTTCTTTTCCTTTGCAGTTCACTTGGCCTACGACACTGGTGACACTGTTCTTCACCTCACCAACTCTAACATCCCACAGCGCCCCGTGTCCTGGCACAGTTTACTATGTTGTGTTGCACTTTATCTGTTTATGTGTCTGCCTCTGTCATTACAATGAAAGTTCCTGGAGGACATGAACTATGTGTTATTCATATTTCTATTATCCTTGCAGGGCCTTTTTCAACCTGCAAGTTGCAATCTAGTCGTTGGTCATTAAATCAAATTAGTGGGTTATGGCTAGTATCAGTTTTTAAAAATTATGTGGAAGAGAAGAGAAAGTATCAGACTATACCACATATAGTAAGGGTAATTTGCGTGTGTGTGTGTGTGTGTGTGTGTGTGAAACTTTTTTTTTCTTTTTTTTTTTGGGCGGGGGGGGGGGCAGAGTCTTGCTCTGTCGCCCAGGCTGAAGTGCAGTGGCGCGATCTCAGCTCACTGCAACCTCTGCCTCCCAGGTTCAAGCTATTCTCCTGCTTCATCCTTCCGAGTAGCTGGGATTACAGACATGTGCCACCATGTTCGGCTAATTTTGTGTTTTTAGTAGAGACAGGGTTTCACTATGTTGGTCAGGCTGATCTCAAACTTCTGACCTCAAGTGATCCACCCATCTCAGCCTCCCAAAGTGCTGGGATTACACGTGTGAGCCACCGTGTCTGGCCTGAAACTTTTTTATATGCACATACATGTATAAAATATGTATTAATAAGCATGTGAACTAGTTCCCTATGTACAATGTATTTCTTGCCATAATATTACAGTAAAAATTTATTTTCTGAAGAATGTTATTCTAATATCTAGAATATAGAAGGAGCTAAATAACTACCCATCTTAAATCTTTTTGGAATGAAGTAGAGGGGAAAACAAATGTGTCTGAATAAACCTAACCTCAGGGAGCCCATGATTTCTCCTGCTTATCTGACTTCTTACTCTTCAATGCCCAAATTATTTCCATTCATCAAGAAGACGTAAAAATCTTAAAAATTTATACCTTTAATAACAGAGCTTCAAAATACATGAAGCAAAACCTGATAAAACTGAAAAGAGAAATAAACAAACCCACAATTATATAAGATATTTCAAAACCCCTCTCTCAATAACCGATATGACAAGTTGACAGAAAAGCAGAAAAGGTACTCAGGACTGAAATAATGTCAACCAACTTGGACAGTCCAACTAACAATAGCAGGATAAATATTCTTTTCAAGTGCTCGTGAAACATTTACCAAGAGAGACCATATTCTGGCCCATAAAACAAGTCTCAATAAATTTTAAATGATTTAAGTCATACAAGGTAAGTTTTCTGACCACAGTGTAATTTAATCAGAAGTCAGTAATAGAAAAAGGTATTTAAAAATGCCTAGGTACTTGGAAATTAAGCAACATTGTTCTAAATAACCAATGAATCAAAGAAGAAATCACAAAGGAAATTTGAAATTATTTTGACTAGAGAGAAATTTTTAGGACTAATAGCCTATATTAGGAAAGAAGAAAAGTCTCAAATTATTGACTTCAGCTCATACCTTAAGAAACTGAAAGAGTAAGATCAGATTAAACTCAAAGGAAGAAGAAGACAGGAAACAATAAGAGAATAGAAATCAATAAAATGAAAGACAGTAATGAAGAAAATCCATAAAACCAAAAGCTTGTACTTTATGAAAATCAATATGATTGATTAACCTGTAGCCACTCTAATCAAGAAAATAAAAGACACAAATCACCAAAATCAGGAATAAAAGAGAATACATTACTAAAGATCCTACAGACATTGGAAGAATAATAATGGAATATTATGAGCAATTTTATGCCCTAAATTTGACAGCTTAAATTAAGTGAAAAAATCCCTTGAAAGACTCAAACTGTAAAAGCTCATTCAAGAAGAAACAGATAATCTGAATAGCCCTATATCTATCCACAAAACTGAAGCTGTTAAAAATAATTTCATAAGAAAACTCCACTGCAAATACTACTTAACATTTAAGGAAGAAATAATTCAATTATATACATACTCCTTCAGGACCTAGAATGGTCAATGCAATTTTTATAAAGAAGAACAAAGTTGGAGGATTAACACTATCTGATTTCAAGACTTAAAAAGATGTAATAGTCAAGATAGTGTGGTATTGTAAGTACAGACAAGTAAGTGGAACAGAATTTAGAGTCAGAAATAGACTCACACATATATGGACAACCTTTTTTTTTCTTGAGACAGGGTCTCACTCTGCAGCCTTGACCCTCCTGAGCTCAGGTAATTGTCCCACCTCAGCCTACCAAGTAGCTGGGACTACTGACACATACCACCATACCTGGCTACTTTTTGTATTTTTTGTAGAGACAGAGTTTCACCATGTTGCTCAGGCTGGTCTCAAACTCCTAGGCTCAAGCAATGCTCCCGCCTCATCCTCCCAAAGTGCTGGGATTAAAGGCATGAGCCACCATGCCTAGCCTGGACATCTTATTCTTGACAAAGGCACAAAACCAATCCAGTGGAAAAAAGATACTAATTTCAACAAATGTTGCTGGAATAATTGGATTCAAAAAAATAAAATAAAATTGGACTCATACTTCATATCACATGCAAAAATTACCCCAAAGTGCATCATAGACTTTAAATTATAAGACTTCTAGAAGAAAATACAGGAGAAAAATATCCGTAACCTAGAGTGAAGCAAAAATGTCTTAGATATGATACCAAAAGTATGATCCATATTGACAAATTTGATTCATCAAACTTAAAATTTTCTGTTCTTCAAAAGCCATTGTTAATAGAATGAAAGGTCACAGACCAGAAGAAAATACGTGCAAGGCATATATCTGATAAAGAACTTGAATCCAGAATATATAAAGCACTCTTAAAACTCAACAACAAACAAACAAACCAATTTTTTAAATGAGCACAAGATTTGAACAGACCCTTCACCAAATAAGATCTATGGATGATCTATAAACACATGAAAAGATGCTCAATATCATAGTCATTAGAGAAATGTAAATTAAAATCACAATAAAATGTTACTACATACCCACTAGAATGGCTAAAATCAAAAAGACTGTGCATGCCAAGCGTCCACAAAAATGTGGAGGAACTTAAACTTTTATATCTTTGCTGACAGGAATGTAAGATGGTACAATCACTTTGGAAAACAGTTTGACAGTTTCTAAAAGGGTCAAACATACACCTACCATATGATTCAGCCATTTCACTCCAGGTATTTACCAAAGGGAAATGAAAGAATCCATCCATACAAAGATTTGTATGTGATCGTTCATAGCAGCTTTATTTGTTATAACAAATAACTGGAAATTACCCAAGTGTCCATGAACATGTGGATAAATAAACAAATTTTGCATATCCATACAATGGAATAGTACTGAGCAATAAAAAAGTAAACTATTGTTATGTGCAACAACATGGATGAAATTTCAAAATAATTATGCTGAGTGAAAGAAGCCAGACAAAAAAGAATACATACTGTATGACTATATGACTCCATTCATACAAAATCCTAGAATATGCAAACTAATCTATGGTGACAGAAAGCCGACCAGTGGTTGTTTGGGGACCTAGGGGTAAGGGGTTGCAGAAAAAGAGGTGGGAGGGGGACCTACGAAGGAGGCATGAGACAACTTTTTGAGATGATGAATGGCCTCATGGGTTACAAATATGTCAAAACTTGTCAGATTATACAGTTTAAATATGTACAATTTAATGTATGTTAGTTATATATCAGGCCGGGTACGGTGGCTCATGCCTGTAATCCCAGCACTTTGGGAGGCCGAGGTGGGCAGATCACTTGGGGCCAGGAGTTCAAGACCAGCCTGGCCAACATGGTGAAACCCCATCTCTACTAAAAATAAAAAATTAGCCGGGCATGGTGGTGCGCACCTATAGTCCCAGCTACTCAGGAGGCTGAGGCAGTAGAATCGCTTGAACCCAGGAGATGGAGGTTGCAGTGAGCTGAGATCATGCCACTACACTCCAGCCTGGGTGACAGAGCAAGACTCCGTCTCAAAAAAATTTTTTTTAATTATTTATCAGTTAAAATGAATTTAAAAATAAATGGAACAAAACTATTGAAGCACTAGAAGAAAATAAAAGATGGCTGGGTGCAGTGGCTCAGGCCTATAATCCCAGCACTTTGGGAGGCTGAGGCTTGTGGATCACGAGGTCAGGAGATCGAGAACATCCTGGCTAACATGGTGAAACCCCATCTCTACTAAAAATATAAAAACAAATTAGCTGAGTATGGTGGCAGGCGCCTGTAGTCCCAGCTACTCGGGAGGCTGAGGCAGGAGAATGGCATGAACCCGGGAGGCAGAGCTTGCAGCGAGCCGAGATCATGCCACTGCACTCCAGCCTGGGTGACAGTGCAAGACTCCTTGTCAAAAAAAAAAAAAAAAAGAATATAAAAGACATTATTTCATATTCTTGGGTGAAGACGACCTTTCTTTGCACTCACTGAAGCTAGAAACTCAGTAAAAAGGCTAATATAATTCACCACATAACTGACCACAAATTTACCACATAACATAAACTAAGTTAAAAGATAAACTTCAAGGCCAGAACTTTGAGAGGACAAGCGGGCAGATCACTTGAGGTCAGGAGATCGAGACCAGCCTGGCCAACATGATGAGACCCCATCTCTACTAAAAATACAAAAGTTAGCCAGGGGTGGTGGTGCGCATCTGTAATCCCAGCTACTCTGGAGGCTGAGGCAGGAGAATCACTTGAACCCAGGAGGCGGAGGCTGCAGTGAGCTGAGATCGCACTACTGAACTCCAGCCTGAGAGGCAGAGTGAGACTCTGTCTCAAAAAAAAAATAAATAAATAAATAAACTTTAACATATGATACACAAAAGACTAATACCTTCACTATATAAAGGGCTCTTACAAATTAATTTTTAAAAGATGAATACTTAAATAGAAAAATAGGGAAAAGGTATATATTTCCTGGTAATTCACAAATGAAGAATATTATAATTGTCAATAAATGTATAAGATGTGTTACTCCATTAGTAATAGAAGGTTTTTTGTTTTGTTTTGTTTTGTTTAGTTTTTGAGACGGAGTCTTGCTCTATCACCCAGGCTGGAGTGCAGTGGCACGATCTCAACTCACTGCAACCTCTACCCGCTGGGTTCAAGCGATTCTCCTCCCTCAGCCTCCCAAGTAGCTGGGACTACAGGCACTCGCCACCACGCCTGGCTAATTTTTGTTATTTTTAGTAGAGATGGGGTTTCACCATGTTGGCCAGGCTGGTCTCAAATTCCTAACCTCAGGTGATCCACCCACCTCGGCCTCCCAAAGTGCTGGGATTACAGGCGTATGCCACCACGCCCGGCATAAGATTTTTAACTTATAACAATAAAATAGAATTTGTATTTTATCTAACTGGCAAATATTGGAAACATTATCCACAGAGCAAGTGAAAGTGTGGAGTACTCTTGCACACTGTTGGTAGCAGTGGAAATTTGCATACTGATGGGTATTACTCTCACAGCAATTTGGCAAGATACATAAAATTATAAAATATCTCAACACTTAAATCCAATAATTTGAATTTTTAGGAATTTACTCCAAAAAAATCAGCATTTTGTTTATAATCACTCCAAATTGGAGACAACTGAAATGTTCATCCACAGAAAGTCTCACTAAAGAAATTGTGGTTTACCTCTATGTTGTTCCACTGTGACCAAAATACCATGGTCATCATTAAAAATTACGAAGAGCTATATTATTGACCTGGAAAGATATCTATTAAGTGAAAAAAAAGGTGCTTTGCAAAGTACTATGTATAAGTGTAACTAAATTTAAAAAGTAGTTTGTAAAAAATATCCTGGAAGGATATACAGCAGACTGTTATTAATAACAATGGTTTTCTCCGGGTACGGTGGCTTACGCCTATAATCCCAGCACTTTGGGAGGCCAAGGCGGGTGGATCACTTGAGCTTAGGAGTTCGAGACCAGCCTGGCCAACATGGTGAAACCCCATCTATACTAAAAATTAGCTGGGCGTGGTCTGGCCACCTGTAATCCCAGCTACTCAGGAGGCTGAGGCAGGAGAATCGCTTGAACCCAGGAGGAGGAGGTTGCAGTAAGCCCAGATCTCACTCCACTGCACTCCAGCCTGGGCGACAGAAAGAGACTACGTCTCAAAAAAAAAAAAAAAAAAAAAAAAAAAAAGTCCGTATAGTAAAAGATCCGCATTTTAGAAAAACAAATATCTGATCTAAAATTATTCAATAAGAATTTTATGGCCGGGCGTTGTGGCTCAAAACTGTAATCCCAACACTTTGGGAGGCCAAGGCGGGTCGATCACCTGAGGTCAGGAGTTCGAGAATAGCCTGACCAACATGGAGAAACCCTGTCTCTACTAAAAATATAAAAATTAGCCAGGCGTGGTGGCGGGTGCCTATAATCCCAGCTACTTGGGAGGCTGAGGCAGGAGAATTGCTTGAATTCGGGAGGAGAAGGATGCAGTGAGCCAAGATTGCACCACTGCACTCCAGCCTGGGCAACAAGAGTGAAACTTCGTCTCAAAAAAAAAAGAATTTTGTAATAAAATTCTTAATAAAACTCGTTTCTACCTGGGTTTTTAAATGTTCTAATTTGTTCATTAAAGCTTTTAAAAAGTGCTGCTTCTATTGAAAAGTCAGGAATAATTTTCCTGAATGGTGATTTTTTTCCCGCTTTCTAGGCAGTGGTTCCTAACCAAAGAGTTTTGAGCAGGAAAAGTACAAGAGCTTGTATAACCAGCTCTGAGTAAAATACATCTATCATCACTTCGTGAGATGACTTCCCACTAAACAAACACCTGGGCTAAGAAAATTAATGGATAAACCAATATTGCAAGCCCGGGCTACATTCATATGTATTGGATTAGTTTATATTCACATCATTATTTCTTGTTGAAAAGTATTCCACTTAAATAGTTTAAAAATTTGCTTTCACGAGATATTGTCATATTTAAACATACACTGAACATACTCTGGATAATGTTACACAAAAGTTGTGAAACTCTGTAATCATTTTTGAAAGGATACTGTATAATAATTGTGCTGTATATTTACACATGAAAACAAAGCACTATAAGGGACACTAGTTGTTAGAGTGATATGTCTCAAAGCGAATCATCTTCAAATTGTAAAAATTCACACTGGGGAATGTTGGCAAGATCAAGATATTATTAAAGATAATAATAAGTTATATATCAAATGTGAACTGCATCATTTCTCTGCACCAAATTTTACCACACAGCTGCCTATGACAATTTAAACAAAACACCCAAACACATTATAAATCATGCACCCCCCCACACACCCTCTTAAGCAAAAACATCTACCAAGTATACAATCAAATTAAAACTGTAGGAGAGATTTATTAGCTTGTAGATGTTCCTAATTATTTGAAAAACTTGTCTGACGTTCAATAGCAACATCATTCAAGAGCACAGTTCAGTCTTAGGAAAGGGAATCCAGTCATGAAACTGATCATAGAGAATGTTTATTAAGTCTATGTTCCAGGGCAAAGCAAACTTTTTGGAAATAGGCTGGGTTTTATTCTATAATGCACACAATAGGTCTCAGTCTTTGCCGCTATCTAGAAGGCTTGCTACACACAGGAGATACAGTCATACAGCAGGTATACCAGGAAAGGGGCAACAAGGAGAGAAAGGGGGTAAGATTTATTACCTTCAATTATTTTCGTTCAAAACTTTCCTCAGGGCACAGGCACATAATATATCGTACTTTCCATTACTTAGTACAAATGTAAAACATATCTAAAAAACACATTTCATCTTCATAACATATTAAAATAACAAGTGGGATGTCATGACGTTAATTTGACAGATGGACTGTCATTTAGCAATGTTGTACAACATTAGTTAACAGCAAATTAATATCATCATATCCAATTTTTCTTAACAGCTAGAAGCTATCAGATTGGAAAAAAATTAGTAAACAAATCTTTGATTTGTTGGGGGCGAAATAGCTAGCTAAAATATGCAAATGCAATTCACATATAATTTTAAAATAGCTACCTTTTACAAACTTAAAGACAAATGGTAAATAGTCTAAAAACTCTGATCTCAGAATCCTCCCCCCCGACTTTATTGTTCACTAAGCTATTGATTTTTTCTGACAAGTTCGCATGTACATTATGAATTGACTCATAAAAATTTTCAGCATATTGTACCAGGTTTATTATAGCCATCCTTACTATATATTAAGACCAGTATCTTTTCATCAACACCAGCTGTTAAGCAAACTCAAGTGACACAGTAGATTCATGATTAATTCACAGAAAAGAAAGCAAAAATAGTGTGACATAAATTTAATTTCATTACACTTTGGCATTTAAAGCCGTATTTTATACCCCACTGACCACAAAGGACTTCTCTATTGTAAAAAAATCTTGCTCTATACAATGCTAACAACAACACCATTTACCAAATGCAGGTTCATTTTAGTTTAAATTCTTTATCAAATTTTGATATATCCGAAATAATTTTAATAGTACTGAAATAACATGAGAAAATTATGTCTTGCAAATTTATCCTCACTGATAAGTTAAGGGATTTTGCAGGTCATTTCTGTTAATATTTTTTTCTTTACCTAGTGCATAAAGGGTAGGAACAAAAGAAGAAAGAAAACTTCCAGCCTGATAACAGGGTTTGAGTCAAAACATCAGCTTAACTTTATCTGGCTCTTGGAGCAGTAGCTGGAAGGGTCGCAACAACGTGGCTTTGCATCTTTAGTAGCTGCATTCTAGAAAAACATAAAGCAGTGATGTTATAACATTAAATTGACCTGCTTCTCATATACTTTTTAGCAAATAAGTTATAATTTCCTAGTGGAAACAAGAAAGACCTGATTTCAGGAATGATTTTATGAAACTTTAGGAAGGAATTTACATGCTGTTTGTTTAAAACCTGTGAATTCTACTTCCTTTGAAGAGCTAACTCATTCCACACCAATACCATATAACATTTCTCCAGGTTTTTTATGTATGTTAATTTGGTCATCCCAACTGGATTTTATATTCCTTGAAACCAGGGGCCATGGCTTAAACTTCCTCTTTATTCCCTTATTAGCATAGTGCTAAGCAAATAGTATGTACTCAATAAATACCTGATTGTGAAATTCTAGCAATGTTTATCTGTTTTTAAAAATCTAGCTGTATTGGGCCGGGCATGGTGGCTCATACCCATAATCCCAGCACTTTGGGAGGCTGAGGCAGGTGGATCACCTGAGGTTCGGAGTTCGAGACCAGCCTGACCAACATGGTGAAATCCCGTCTCTACTAAAAATACAAAAATTAGTTTGGCGTGGTGGCAGGAAACTGTGGTCCCAGCTATTCAGAAGGTAAGGCAGGAGAATCACTTGAACCTGGGAGGCAGAGGTTGCAGTGAGTCAAGATTGTGCCATTGCACTCCAGCCTGGGGGACAAGAGCAAATATTCCGTCTCAAAAAGAAAAAAAAATGTAGCAAAATCTAGCTGTATTTGTTTTACCCTCATAGTCCAATTTTACTAGCTGTCTGTCTGCCTTTTCTGTTTATGACTTATTCTGAGTCTCATTTTTTTCTTCATTTTATCTGTTACTCACCCCACCATCCTGAACTTCTCTTTTTCTTTCTCTTCCCACTCCCAGGAGATACTATCTGTCCAAGTACATATATATATATATACACACACGCACACACACACACACACACATATATATATCCAAGTACATGTATTTTTCCAAGTACATATATATGAGTACATATATATACACACACAATCGTCAATATGCAACATACTTTTAAAAGTTATGTAATATTATAATTTTATATATTGATAATTTAGAGTTTTATATATAAACAATAAGTATACTTCGTTCCTATCTTATTGGTTTAAAAGAAAGCTAGAAAACAGGCTGGATGCCGTGGCTCACACCTGTAATCCCAGCGCTTTGGGAGGCCAAGGAGGGTGGATCATTTGAGGTAAGGAGTTAAGAGACCAGCCTGGCCAACATGGTGAAACCCTGTCTCTACTAAAAATACAAAAATTAGTGGGGTGGCGGTGGCGCACACCTATAATCCCAGCTATTCAGGAGGCTGAGGTGGGAGGATTGCTTGAACCCAGGAGGTCTAGGGTGCAGTAAGCCAAGATTGCGCCACTGCACTCCAGCCTGGGCAACAGAGTGAGACCCTGTCTCAAAAAAAAAAAAAAAGAAAAGAAAAGAAAAGAAAAAGAAAGCTAGATTTTTTAGGCTATCTTAAATTGATTTTTCTCCCTAAAATAACTGATCATTTATTCTAGTGGTTTGTCTACATTATCCCAAAATACAGCAATAATTTCAATCAAGTATCACATTCTCTACTTAAAATATTTAATTTTGCTAATTTCTTGAAAACTGTATTTTGCAGTATTTGCCAGTTCCATTGGAAGAAAGTGGTTGTTACTGACAAAACAGGATTTTTAAAAATCATTCTTGATTTTTTATAGTGGTGTTAGCAATCCTATCTCCACTCAATGCTCAGCCATTCCTAGGTTATGAAGCTTTGAGATTTCTGATTATTTTGGGAGAAGTACATCTAGTATAGTAATTGATACACAGAGAAGTACATCTAGTATAGTAATTGATACTACGTATAGAATTTAGTAGGAAACCTAAATTCAATTCCTACCCTCGTAATAAAAACAGAATGGTGGTTCAGTTTCCATATCTGTAAGATCTGAACTGTGTCATTCATTCATTATTCATAAAGAAATGTATTGTGCCAGTTAGAGTAATATTAACAAAAGGTAAAAAAAATCTAGTAATACGATATATATAATGCAATTATTATACTACCATTTGAATATCAAAATATTTCAGAGAAAATTTTATTCTGTAATTTGAACTATACTATGGATAGGTACTTTGAGCAAAGGCTTATAGAAAGTCAATATCCAGATTTGAGATTTTGGCATTAACAATGTGTGGCTGAAGAAATAAATTAATCTGTGTGTTAGTAAATTGCAGTAACATAGGTATTTTAAATACAAGTTGGCCAATGGTAACAGTTTTCTATGGGTAAAACTGCCTATTTCAAGTACCCTGAATGGTGTTTATTGCCTTTGTGAAGTATAAGGTTTTAAAAAATCTAAAACTGGAATCAGAATATTATTATTATTATTATTATTATTTATTACTTTTGACACAGGGTCTTGCTGTCACCCAGGCTGAAGTGCAGTAGCATGATCACAGCTCACTGCAGCCTCAACCTCCTGGGATCCAGAGATCCTCCCACCTCAGCCTCCCAAGTAGCTCGGACCACAGGCACGCACCATCACACCAGGCTAATTTTTTTATTTTTTCTAGAGACAGGGTTTCACCATGTTGCCCAGGCTGGTCCCAAACTCCTGGGGTCAAGCCGTCCTCCTGCCTCAGCCTCCCAAAGTACTGGTAATACCGGTGTGAACCACCATGCCTGGCCCAGAACATTATTATTATTTATTTTTATTTTTTTTAACTGCTTCTTGCGGAGCAGGACTACCCCATAGGCAGTGTGCCCAGAATAGCCCAGAACATTCCATGATTCTGTATCAAATAAGTAACTAGTCATCACGAATCTTTAAACTTACCTTAAATGTAGGTGCAGAAAGAAAAAAAAGTAACTCCCCCATGAGATTTATCCAGAGTGACTGTCATTAATCTACTGATTACTAGTGTATGTGAAATTCCATCAGAATTGTCTTTGTAACTATCTCTTTGGTTTTTTTTTTTTTTTCCAATGACAAGTATTTGTCGTTGTAACCATTGTAACAGGCAACTGTGATATAATAAAAAATGTATATCTGACCTTTGTCCTGGATTCCTGGCACAGACAAAAACCCATGGAATTTCCTGAGTGATAGGAGTATCTTTATTATGCTAATGAAATGACTGGGCAAAGCCCCTAGATAGTTTCAAGAGGAGGGCTGGTCATCAGAAAGAATAACAACATGATTAAAAAATTGGAGCATTAGGCCAGGTGCAGTGGCTTACGCCTGTAATCCCAGCACTTTGGGAGGCCAAGGCGGGCTTATCATGAGGTCAGGAGATCGAGACCATCCTGGTTAACACGGTGAAACCCCGTCTCTACTAAAAATACAAAAAATTAGCCGGGCGTGGTGGCGGGCGCCTGTAGTCCCAGCTACTCGGTAGGCTGAGGCGGGAGAATGGCGGGAACCCGGGAGGCGGAGCTTGTAGTGAGCCTAGATCGCACCACTGCACTCCAGCCTGGGCGACAGAGCGAGACTCGTCTCAAAAAAAAAAAAAAAAAAAAAAAAAAAGATTGGCACATTGACCAGCCCAACCGTCAGAGAGGGGAGGAGGCTGGAGAGTTCAATTAGGTGGCTGATTTAATCAATCTTGCCAATGTAAGGACACTACGGCTCAGGGGAGCTTCCTGGCTGGTGAACATATCCATATACTAGTGGCACATCCTGACTCCACAGAGACAGAGGCTCCTGTGCCTGGGATCCTTCCAGACCTTGTTGTAGTTATGTCTTCATCTAACTGTTCATTTAGATCCTTTATAGTAAAACAATTATTTCAAGTATAGTGCTCTCCTGAGTTCTGCGAGTCATTCTGGCAAACCACAAAACACAAGGGAGCCGTGGGAAGCCTCAATGGCTGGGCAGAAGTGTGGGCGATTTGGTCACACCCAAAACTTATGACTGGAACCTGAAGTGGAGGCCGTGAAGGACTTTGTCCTAAGCCTGTGGTGTCTGATGGTGACTCTGGGTAGTTGGTGTTAGAATTGAATTGAACTGGAGGACACCTGGTTGACATCAGGTAACTGGGTGTTGAAACACAGCAACAAACACTTTTATTTCAAGAATTGTAAACTTTTAGATTTATTTCTACTCTGCTTCCTGCAATGTGTAACTAAACAATTTAAATAGTTTTTAAAGGAAAGATGTCAGTGATGTCACAGCCATTACGCCAATTGCTGTTTCTAAAGTTACTTTCATTTTAACAAAACAAATTTTTAAAAACCCAAATTATTACCTACTAATAATACATATGCAGAATGCACAGGGCATGAAAATAAAAGCCATCGTGTACCTATTCAAAGGTCTTTATTACAATAATTTTTATAGAGGTCAAAAGTTAAACCAAACAGACTATGATTTAATGGGAAAGCAAGAGCTAAAATGCTAAGAACTCAAAACACTAGAAATTTTAGAATATGAACTTTCTGTTTCATGAATGTCTTTATAGAATTGTCTTTGTCGACTATACAATGTGAATTCTGCTATTTAAAATAGAATTTACATTAAACTCTAGATAAAAAGCATTCTGCTAATTTTTGTTTTTGCAATAAAAGATGCAGTGCCAGCATGAAAAAGGTTGGATTACAAATTCAGAGAGCCCTTGAGCACAAGACTGTACTGAGAGTTAAAAATCATCATAAACATTGGTGAATTCCACATGTCTCAAAGAATTATCAATTTTAAAGATGGATGAGAAACAGATGAAACGTACAGTAAAGTTGCCACAAGGACTAAGTAAAAGTCCTCACCACTATTTTTACTAACACTTAATAGTGAACAGTTTTAAAACATTTGCTAAATGCACTTACTAGAAACTGAGGGATGTGAAAGTTACTTATAAAAAAGAAATGCTGAAGATTCAGGAAAAAAAAAGGTCAGTTCCTTTCTGATACAATGCATTTCACAATTTAAATAATTCATCTGGTGGTAAAATCTGAAAAACATATTTTCCAGCACACCTTATCCACTTATCATAGTATAGGAAAATAAGTGGATTTCAATTTGGTGATTTAACCTATAGCTTTAAATCTTTAATAAACAAACTTGAAATTCCAAACTTTAATAATGAAAAGGCCATAACTGAAATGATGTCAACCCTGGATATGAATCTCTTACCAACATGATGAAAGCCCCACTTGGAGAGCCGCACTTCTGGTCAGCAGCTGCATTTTTGTTTTAATAAAAGGAGAAAGGGTGCCAGCACACCAGTGAGATCCAAGACATGGTTACTACATAAGCAGAAGGATTAATTGCTTTTCCAGAAAGCCAGAGTAAGCTCTCCTTCCACTGTCCCATCAGGATCAGCTTCCATAAAATGAGTGTAATAAGATAATGTATTACATACGCCGGTAACTCCTACCAGCAGTATTCAGCTGCACAAAGCCATACATATTTATATCAATCAATAAAAACTTCATTGCTACATATATTTCAGACACCACATTTTAGCTCTGTCTTTAACGTGCAGATAAGATAGGCTATAAAGAAGCAAAAGTGCATTTTCTTACCCCTTGAAGAATCTGTCCACCATTCCTCTACTATCTTCTTGCTAGTGAGATAAAGAGCAATAAATATGTATTAGAGATTTTGGAAAAACAGCTCTAACAATATGAAGGATCTGGTTTACAAAAGCTACAAACATTTTAATTAGCACCCAGATGATTAATATATGATTTTATGATTGATGAAATTTGGAGAGATCATTTTATTATCCCATGTATAGGCAAGAGAAGGTACATTTAGGTTGTGTTGTACCATGATGATTTCATAGGCTCAAACCATCCTTTTGAGGTGAACATGGAGGAGAAAGTTATTTCTAAACTTAACACAGAAGGGAGCATGACAAAGGTTACCCTCCAATCAGAAAAAGAAATATTTTCTTCTAGTTCTACAGTACGGAGCTTACTAAATCGTTTAGGTTTCTAGACCACAACCTAAATGTATCTTCTCATGGCTATATATGGCATAATCAAATGATCCCTCCAAAACCTATCAATCGTTTTGGAAACTATTAGAGAGCCTAAAAACCATATATTCAGATTTATTTAATAAGTACAGCAGTTCTGAGATTCATTTTGAAATTCTGGCCCACTTATGAATATGACACAATGTACTACTATTTTAGAAACTGAAGGTTTCTCTTGGAGATTTTTTTTTAAGATAGGTCTTTCTATTTAGGGGAGTAGATAGATTATCGTTGTCCAGTGAAATATAAACCAAACCTAAGACAACCTCTTTACTCAAACAAATGCTGTTTGTTGAAATGATATAAAGAATCATTTAGGTCTCTGCTTCAAATTTGGGGAGAAACAAAAACAAAAGCAAAATTATGATGTTAAGCTAAAAATGTTTAACCTGCATACCTTCTTAATCTCTCTCTCTCTCTGTGTGTGTGTGTGTGTGTGTGTGTGTGTGTGTGTCTGTAGCATTGAAAATAGGTAAAAGGAAGAAATTACTGCCTTTACTCAGAAATATTCCATAGTAGCTTTAGGAAAAATAGTATGTACAATATTATCATTTTGAAAGCAAGCTATCCGCTGCTTAAAATATTTTAACAATATCAACCTAGCATTTTCTAAATTCTTAATAAAATTCTTTTTTGTTGTAGCCTTTACCTACCCTGAGAAAAAACATACAATACTATTCATCCTCTATTATAATGTCCCTGATGATTTCCAAATGTTTCTTTGCTATGCAGCAGAAGTATATGATTTCTGATCCAGATGCTTTAAAAAGCAATTCTAACAAAGAAACTTAATCTGAACTGAACTTGGCACAGATTCCAAAAACCTATAGGATGATGTTTTGGAAGCTGCTCAAACAAAAGTTGAAACAGAAATATGCATCCACAACCATATATCTCTGGCTGTTAGTAATAAATGAAGGATACAGACTTTTTCCATAAGTGTGGGTGAATAGAAGTTAATGCTTATAAAATACAGTTTAAGTACCAAAACAGTATTTGAGATTGATGCTTTTTATTTTAAAGCAAAAGCATTTGTTTAATTCACAAGAAGGTAAAAATCAAATAAAGAAATGTTATACTTGTTCTTTGAAAGCTATTCAGAAACTTCAGTGCCCAACCTCAAGAAAGGAGTTATTTTCTGTATAATATGTAGCACATTTATGGCATAAAAGTCTACAAAATATTAATATAGAGAGATAAGGGTATTTGGAGTCAGTTTCTTCCAGTGAACAAGAATAAGTCAGGTACACAGGTTTGCAGACTCATTTTGGAGTCCCAGAAGGAGAGGAGAGGAAGAATGGGCCAAAATAATATTTGAAGAGAAAATGCCTGAGAATTTTAGAAACTCAGGAAATATATCAAGCCCATATTCGGGAACTGCTACATACCCCAGGAACAATAAACATAAAAAATCACACACTAGTAAAATCATAGTAAAGTGTTAAAAATCAAAGGCAAAGAGAAAAATCCTAAAAGTAGTCAGAGGAAAGGACACATGACATTTCAATGTAAACAATGGAAGTCAGAAGACAATAGACTGTTATTTTCAAAGTGCTTAAAGATAGTAACTCCAACCTAGAATTCTATTCTCAGTGAAAATATCTTTCAAAAATGAATGTGAAAGAATATTTTCAGACAATTAAACACTGGAAGAATTGATTACCAGCAGTCCAACACTAAAATAAATACTACTATATAAAAAAATAATTTATTTTTGTATATTGACTGTGTATCATGAACCCTTATTAAACCCACCAATTAGTTCTAGTAGCTTTTTGGCAGATTCCTTAGGACTTTTTTACATGGGTGATCATGTTGTCTATGAATAAAAACAGATTTACTTATTGCTTTCCAATCTGTATGACTTTTTTTCCCTTCCTTTGTTGCACTGG
Source organism: Pongo pygmaeus (assembly GCF_028885625.2). Taxonomy (NCBI): domain Eukaryota; kingdom Metazoa; phylum Chordata; class Mammalia; order Primates; family Hominidae; genus Pongo; species Pongo pygmaeus. Next base: position 58,070,415 of record NC_072392.2, read on the forward strand.
CTATGGCTTCCAGTACAATGTTAAATAGAAGTGACGATGGCAGATATCTTACTTTGTTTCTGATATAAGGGGAAAGCATTTAATCTTTCACCATAATTAAGCATGCTAGTGGCTGTAAGTTTTTCATAAATTCCTTTTTCAGCTTGTTTATTGAAAGTAAATGGATGGTGAATTTTCCAAGACCTTTTTTTTTTTTTTTTTTTTGAGACAGAGTCTTGCTCTGTTGCCCAGGCTGGAGTACAGTGGCATGATCTCCGCTCACTGCAAGCTCCCCCTCCCGGGTTCACACCATTTTTCTGCTTCAGCCTCCTAAGTAGCTGGGACTACAGGCACCTGCCACCATACCCGGCTAATTTTTGGTATTTTTAGTAGAGATGGGGTTTCACCATGTTAGCCAGGATGGTCTCAATCTCCTGACCTTGTGATCCACCTGCCTTGGCCTCCCAAAGTGCTGGGATTACCGGCGTAAGCCACTGTGCCTAGCCTTTTTTTTTTTTTTTTGAGACAGAGTCTTGCTCTGTCACCCAGGCTAAAGTGCAGTGTCACGATCTTGGCTCACTGCAACCTCCACCTCCCAGTTCAAGCAATTCTCCTGCCTCGGCCTCCCAACTAGCTGGGATTACAGGTGCATGCTACCATGCCCAGCTAATTTTGTGATTTTAGTAGACATGGGGTTTCACTATGTTGGCCAGGCTGGTCTCGAACTCCTGACCTCAGATTATCTGCCTGCCTCGGCCTCCCAAAGTGCTGGGATTACAGGCGTGAGCCACCGCACCTGGCCTGAGTGCTTTTTCTGCATCTATTGAGATAGATGCATGATTTTTCTTTTTTAGACTATTAATAGGATGATTAAATTGATTACCTTTTAAAAAATCATAGATTATTTTTTAAAACTCACAGATTCATAGAAAGTTGCAAAGATAGTACACAGAGGTCCTGTATATCCCACTTTCCTCTATTACAGTTTCATCTGTAATATGAAATGTGGAAAACCACAGAACTCTGATAAAAGAAATCAAAGATCTAAATAAATGGAGAGATAGTCCATGTTCATGGATTGAAAGAGTTATACTGTTAAGATGTCAGATCTTCCCAGCATAATCTATAGATTAAGATGAAATCCCAGTCAGTATCTCAGCAGCTATTTTGTGGTTACCAACAAACTGATTCCCAGTTACATCTTATATAATTATAGTAAAATATCAAAACCAGAACACTGACATTGACATGAAGTGTATGTACAGTTTTATGCCATTTTATAACATATGTAGATTCATGTAACCACCACTGCAATAAAGATACAGAATGATTCCAATTCCATTACTAAAAAGATCTTCCTCATGCTACCTCTTTATACCCATTTCCCTCCCTGCCACCATTTCTAACCTCTGGAGACCACTGATTGTTTTTTATCTTTATAATTTTGTCATTTGAAGAGTGTTATATAATGGCATCACATAGTATGTGTTCTCCAGAGAGACAGAAGTGATAGGATATAAAGAGAGAGATATAAAAAGAAATTTATTAAGGGTATTGGCTTGCTTGACTATGGAGGCAGAGAAATCCCACAATATGCTGTTTGCAAGCTGAAGAAGCAGGAAAGCTGTTAGCACAGCTCAGTCCAAGTCTAAAAGCCTCAGAACAAAATAAGCCAATAGTGTAACTCTCAGTCCGAGGCCAAAGGCCCAAGAGCCTGGGGGGAGGGACTGGTGTGAGTCCCAGAGTCCAACAGCCAGACAACCTGGAGTTCTGATGTCCAAGTGCAGGAGAAAAAGGGAATCTTGGCTCCAGAAGAGAGAGAGGAAATTTGCTGAAATCCTCCACCTTTTTGTTCCATCTCGGCCCCCGGCTGATTGAATTATGCCTGCCCACAATAAGAGCAGATCTTTCTCACTCAGTCCACCAGCTCACATGCCAATCTCTTTTGGAAACACCTCACAGACACACTTGGATCAGCCCAATCATTCTAATTAAAAGCAAAACCACCTAGTTTCCCTTTCAGCAGAAGAGAGATGGGCTCAGTGCCTACTGAAGCACTGAGAATACATAATGCTTTACCAGCTATCTGGGTATCCCTTAATTCAGTTAAGTTGACACTCAAAATTAATCATCAAAGTATGTGACCTTTTGACATTGGCTTTTTTTTCCACTCAGCATATGCCATTGGGTATGTATCAATAGTTCACTCCTTTTTATTGTTGAGTAGTATTCCATGGTATGTAGGTAGCACACATTGTTTAACCGTTTACCTATTGTAGAACATTGTGGTTGCTTCTAGCTTCTGGCTATTACACACAAAGCTGTTATGAACAATCGTGTATACGTTTTTGTGTGGACATAGGTTATCATTTTTCTGAGATAAGTCCCAGGAGTGCAATTGTTGGGCTGCGTGGTAAGTACATGTTTGGTTTATGAAGAAATTGCCAAAATATTTGCCGAAGTAGCTGTAACATTTTACATCCTCTCCATCAATTTATAATAGATCCAGTTTCTCTGCATTCTTGCTAGCACTTGATATTGTCATTATTTTTTACTGTAGTCATTTTGATAGGTGTGTAGTGATATCTTATTGTGGTTTAATTTGTATTTCCCTAATTCCTCATGATGTTGAATATCTTTTCATGTGCTTACTTGCCATCTGTATATCTTCTTTGGGGACATGTCTCTTCATGTGTTTTTCACATTTTTTAATTGGATTGTTCAATTTTTTTAACTGTTGAGTTTTGAGAATTGTTTATTTATTCTAGATACCAGTCCTCTATAAGACACTTGGTTTGCAAATATCCCCCAATCCCGTACGCTGTAGCTAATTCTTCCATCCTCTTCATATGAGCTTTCAAAGAACAAAAGTCTTATTTTAATTGAAATCAAATTTAGAGAAACAATTTATTGATTTTTTTTACTATGGTTTTGCTTTTGGTATCAAATGACTCTTTGTCTAGCTCTGGATCCCAAATTTTCTCCTATGTTTTTTCGCTAAAGTTTTATAGCTTTTTATTTTACATTTAAGTTCATGATTCACTCTGAGTTAATTTTTACAGTTTTTGTATGAGATTTAGGTCAAGATGTATATTTTTACCTAAGGATGTTCAGTTGCTCCAGCATCATTTGTTGAAGAGATTATCTTTCCTCCATTGAATTGCTATAACACCTTTGTCAAAAATCAGTTAAATATATTTCTGTGGATATATTTTTGAATTCTCCATTCTGTTTTATTGATCTATGTGTCTATCCCTCCAGCAATATCTCTCTGTCTTGCTGAGATGAGAGATATTGTCTTGTCTTATTATTGTTATATAATAAGTCTTAATGTATGGTAAAGTGATTCCTTCCATTTTATTCTCTTGCCAAGCTACTAGTCTGTTGCCTTTTTGAAGAATTTTGTCTATATCTATGACAACTCTTGCTGGATTCACAGTAAATTTATATATCAATTTAAGGAGAACTGACATCTTTACTATGGTTAGTCTTCCTATCTTGTGAACATGTGTCTCGCCATTTATTTAGATCTTCTTTGATTTATTTCATCAGTATTTTGTAGTTTTTGACATACAAGTCCTATACATGTTTTATTAGATTTGCATCTAGGTATTTCATTGTTAAAGTGATTTTAAATGGTGGTGTCTTTTCCACACAAACTGTAGAATCAGTTTGTTGGTTACCACAAAATAGCTGCTGAGATATTGACTGGGATTTCATCTTAATCTATAGATTATGCTGGAAAGATCTGACATCTTAACAGTATGACTCTTTCAATCCATGAACATGGACTAACTCTCCATTTATTTAGATTTTTAATTTCTTTAATTAGAGTTCTGTTGTTTTCTACATTTAGATTTTATACATACATTGTTAGACTTATGTAATTCATTATATTGGTACTATTATAAATGTTTTTTAAGATTTCGAATTCCAATTATACATTGCTGGCAATAGGAAAGCAATCAACTATTGTACATTAACTTTGAATCCTTCAACTTGGCTATATTCATGTATCAGTTCCAGCAGATGTTTTTCAATTCTTGGGATTTTCTACATAGCTATACATTCATGTCATTAGCGAATAAAGACAGTTTTGTTTCTTCCTTTCCAATAAAAGGTATGCAGGTTGATTTTATTTCCTTTTCTTATCTTATTATAGAGCTAGAATGTCCAGTATGAACTTGAATAAAATGGCAAGAGAAGATATCCTTACCTTTCTTCCAGTCTTCAGAGAAAAGGTATCTAGTTTCTCATCATTAGGTATGATATTAGCTGTAGGGTTTTTTCTAGATGTTCTTTATCAAGTTGAGGAGTTTACAGAGAATTTTTATCATGGAATATGTATAAAATTTTATCGCATCTTTTTTATGCACCAATTGACATGACTCTATGATTTTTCTTCTTTAGATTGTTGATATTGTGGATTACATTGATTTTCAAATGTTGAACCAGGCTTGCATAGTTATGGTGTTAACACTTTTTACATATTGTTAGATTTGACTTACTGATATTTTGTTGAGTATTTTTGCATCTATATTTATAAGAGATATTAATGTGTCATTTTCTCTTTTTTTTTGAACGGACTTTGTGTGGTTTTGGTAGTGGGTATATTAACTCTATAAAATGAATTGAGAAGTGTTCATTTCTCTTCTATTTTCTGGAAAAGATTGTGTAGAATTGATGTTAATTCTTGAAACATTTGGCAAAACTCTCCAGTGAAACCATCTGGGCCTGAAGATTTCTTTTTCTGATGTCTTGGAATTATAAATTCCATTTCCTTAATATTTACAATGCTATTCAAATTATTTATTCCATATTAGATGAGTTGCAGTAATTTGTGCCTTTCAAAGAATTGGTCCCTTCAATCTGTCAAATTTATATGTAGAGTTGTTTTTAGTATTCTCTTATTTTCACCTGCAGGCTCCGTAGCAATATCTCTGTTTCATTATTGACATTGGTAACCTGTGTCTTCTCTTTCTCTGTCAGTCTTGCCAGAGTTTTGTCAATTTTATTGATCTTTCTTAAAAAACTTTTCCTTCATTGATTTTTTTTTCTTTTTCTTTTCTTTGTTTTTTGTTTGTTTGTTTGTTTTTGAGACAGAGTCTCGCTCTGTTGTCCAGGCTGGAGTGCAGTGCAATCACAGCTCACTGCAGCCTCGACTTGTCAGGCTCAAGCAATCCTCCCATCTCAACCTCCCAGGTAGCAGGAATTTCAGGCACATGCCAGTACACCCAGCTAATTTTTAATTTTTTTGTAGAGAGGCAGGCTTACTATGTTGCCCAGGCTGGTGTTGAACTCCTTGGCTCAAGCAATCCTCCCACTTTAGCCTCCTGAAGTGCTGGGATCACAGGCATGAGCCATGATAATATCCACCCAGCTATTTTTTTTTTAATTTCATTGATTTCTTGTGTTTATTATATATTTTCTTATGCTTGCTTTGGGTTTATTTTGTTCCTCCTTTTCTAGTTTCCTAAGGTGAGAAGTTTGATTACTGATTTGAGAGTTCTTTTCTGATGTAAACATTAAGTGCTATAAATTTCCCTTTCAGAGCTGCTTTAGTTGAGTCCCATAAATTATGGTATATTGTATTTTCATTTTCATCATGTTCATTCACTGCAATATATATATATCTATACATATATATACACATATATCTATACATATATATGTATATATATATACACGTGTATATATATACGTGTATATATATATATATATCTATTTCCATTGAGCCTTCCTCATTGACCCACAGATTATAGTATTTAGAGTCTGTTGCTTAGTTTCGAGTGCTTAAAGATTACCCTGTTATTTCCTTTCTCTTTCTGCTATTTGTTGCCATTGGTTTCTAGTTTGATTCCATTTTGGTCAATCATCATGTGGTTTCAATTCTTTTAAATTTACTGACTTTTAAAAATAGTCCAGGGTATAGTCTATCTTGGTATATGATCTGTGGCTGCTTGAAAAGAATGTATAGGCCAGGCACGGTGGCTCACACCTGTAATCCCAGCACTTTGGGAGGCCAAGGCATGTGGATCATCTGAGGTCAGGTGTTCGAAACCAGCCTGGCCAACACGATGAAACTCCATCTCTACTAAAAATACAAAAAAATTAGCTGGGCGTGGTGGCGGGTGCTTGTAATCCCAGCTAGTTGGGAGGCTGAGGCAGAAGAATCACTTGAACCCAAGAAGCCGAGGTTGCAGTGAGCCAAGATCACGCCACTGCACTCCAGCCTGGGCAACAAGACTGAAACTCCATCTCAAAAAAAAAAAATTAAAAAAGAAAAAAAAACAAAAAAGAAAAGAATGTATATTCTGTTATTGTTGGGTGTTGAGCAAATGCTTTTCCTGCTGGTTGATGGTTTTTTGAGCTCTTCTATCTTGTTGCTGATTTTCTGTCTAGGTATTCTATCAACTGCTGAGTATAATGTTAAAATCACCAATAACTGTGTGACTATTTTTCCTTTTAGTTCCATCAGTTTTGTCTTAACATATTTTGCCCTTCGGTAGCTTTGTGCATACACATTTAGAATTGCTCTGTCTTCTTGGTGGGTTGACCCTTTTATTATTGTATAATTTCCCTCTTTTTTCCTGGTAATTTCATTTACTCTAAAGTCTACCTTGTCTGATAGCACATTACTATATTTTTCCTGCTGTCCTTCTGTCCTGAATAATATTGTCCTGGATATAGAATTCTGAATCAACGGTTCTTTTATTTCAGTACTTGAAAAATATTGTTCCACTTTCTTCTAGCCTCCGTAATTTCTGGTAAGAAATCTGTTCTCACTTGAATTGCTTTTCTTATCGAGTAAGTGTAATTTCTTACGCATTTCATTCTTTTTTTCTTTATTTTTCAGAAGTTTGACTATGATGTCTTCATGGATCTTTGGTTTATCCTGCTTGAGGGTCACTGTTTCTTGAATATGAATGTATATGTCTTTTGCTAAATTTGGAACTTTTTCAGCCATTATTTTGTAGAATACATTTTCAGTAAGGTGTTTCATTTGGGAATGATAAAAGTGTCTTTTAAAATAATTTCTAATAGAATTCCATTATAGTCAAAGCACAAAATTATTTGAAATCTTTTAAATTTATTGAGATTTGTTTATGGCCCAGAATGTGGTCTACTGTGGTGAATATTCCATGTGAAATTGAAAAAGAAAAAAAGTATATCCTGCTGTTGCTTGGTGAGTGTTTTTAAAAATACCTTTATTAAGATATAAGTCATAAACAATAAAAATCACACATTTAGAGTCTAATGTTTATATTCACAGAGTTGTGTAACCATCACCACAATTTAATTTTAGAATATTTTAATTCCCCTCTAAACAACATCCCATACCCATTATCATCCAATTCCCTTGGCTATCCCAGTCCCAAGCAACCACTATTTTAACTTCTTTCTGTTTCTACAGTTTAAAAATTGAGATATAATTCACATATTATGCAAAAACAAAATTTACCCATTGAAAGTGTACAATTTGGTGGTTTTTAGTATATTCACAAGGTGGTGCAACTGTCACCACTATCTAATTTCAGAATATTTTCATCACCCCAAGAAGAAACCCCACAGCCACTTGCAGCCACTTCCCATTTCCTTCTAATCCTCCCAGCCCTAAGCAATCACTGCTTTTTGTTTTTATGGATTTGCCTATTTTGGACATTTCATATAAATGGAATACAATATGTGGTCTTTTGTAACTGGCTTTTTCACTTAGCATAATGTTTTTAAGGAACATCTGTGTTGTAGCATGTATCAATACTTTATTTCCTTTTATTGCTGAGTAATAGTCCATTACATGGATATACATTTTATTTATATATTCTTTAGTTGATGGAGATTTAAGTTGTTTCCATTTTTTGCTATTATGCATAATGTTGCTATGAACATTTATGTACAAATTTCTGTGTGGACATATGTTTTTATCTCTTCTGAGTATTGACCTAGGAATAGAATTGCTGAGTCGTATAGGAACTCTATGTTTAACTTTTTTGAGAACTGCCAAACTGTGTTCCACAGCACCTGTACTGTTTACATTCCCACCAACAATGTTGGAGGTTTCCAATCACTCTGCATCCTCACCAACACTTGTTTGTCTTTTTAGTTACAGCCATCCCAGTGGGTGTGAAGTGGTCTCATTGTGGTTTTGCATTTCCCTAATAAATAGTAATGTTAGCATCTTCCCATGTGCTTATTGGCTACTTTCACATTTCCTCTGGAGAACTGTCCATTTGGATCATTTAACTCATTTAAAATTGGGTTATTTGCTTTTTTTATTATTACATTGTAAGAATTCTTTATACATTCAGAATATGAATTTCTTAATAGATATATATTAGCAAATATTTGATTGTATTCTGTGGGTTGCCTTTTAAAATTTCTTGATGATATTGTATGCAGCACAAAAGTTTGGGGTTTTTTTTTTGTTTTTTGTTTTTGAGATGGAGTCTCGCTCTGTCACCCAGGCTGGAGTGTAGTGGTGTGATCTTGGCTCACTGCAGCTTCTGCTTCCCAGCTCAAGTGATTCTTCTGCCTCAACCTCCCAACTAGCTGGGATTATAGGCATGTGCCATCATGCCTGGCTAAGTTTTGTATTTTTAGTAGAGACAAGGTTTCATCATGTTGGACAGGCTGATCTCAAACTCCTGACCTCAAGTGATCCGCCTGCCTTGGCCTCCCAAAGTGCTGGGATTACAGGTGTAAGCCACTGCGTGCAGCCATTTGTAGCACAAAAGTGGGCTGTGTTTTTTTTGTTGTTGTGTGTTTTTGTTTTTTTTTTTTTTTTTTTTGAGACAGAGTCTCATTCTGCCACCCAGGCTGGAGTGCAGTGGCATGATCTCGGCTCACTGCAGCTTCTACCTCCCAGGTTCAAGCAATTCTTTTTTTTTTTTCCAAGATGGACGCTTGCTCTGTCTCCCAGGCTGGAGTGCAGTAGCATGATTTCAGCTCACTGCAGCCTCCACCTACCGGGTTCAAGCAATTCTCTGCCTCAGTCTCCTGAGTAGCTGGGATTACAGGCGCCCACCACCACACCTGGCTAATTTTTGTATTTTTAGTAGAGACGGGGTTTCACCATCTTGTCCAGGCTGGTCTTGAACTCCTGACCTTGTGATCTACCTACCTCGGCCTCCCAAAGTGCTAGGATTACAGACGTGAGCCACTGTGCCCGGCCGGTTCAAGCAATTCTCCTGCCTCAGCTTCCCGAGTAGCTGAGATTATAGGCGCCCACCATCACACCCAGCTAATTTTTGTATTTTTAGTAGAGACGGGGTTTCACCATGTTGACCAGGCTGGTCTCGAACTCCTGACCTCAGGTGATCCACCTGCCTCGTGCTGGAATTACAGGCGTGAGCCATTGTGCCCAGCCAGCACAAAAGTTTTTCACTATGATGTAGACCAACTTATTTTTCTCATGTTGCTTATGCTTTTGGTGTTGTGTTTACAAAGTTGTTGCCTAATCCAAAGCTATGAAAATTAACTCCATAACTTTATTCTAAGAGTTTTATAATTTAATCTTTTATATTTAGGTGTACAAGCCATTTTGAATTATGTTTTCCATACGGTATGAGGTAGGAGTCCAACCAAAATTTAGATACTCAGTTGTCATGGCACCACTTGTTGAAAATACTATTCTTTTCCAATTATTGTGTGCCTTTGTCTAAAGCTTAGAGTTCTTTAAATAAATTAAATTAGGTCAAGTTGGCTAATAGTATTAGTCAAGTCTTCTAAAATCTTGCTTGTCTTTTTGTCCAGTTGTTCTATAAATTAATGAAAATGAGGTATTGAAATTTTCAAACGTAATTGTGAACTTGTCCATTTCTGCTTGAAGTTCTTTCAGTTTCTGCTTTATGTATTTTGAAAACCTTATTACTAGGAATAGAAACATTTAGGATTATTACATCTTCTTGATGAATTGATCCCTTTATTGTTATGAAAATACCATATTTATCAATGGTAATATCCTTTGCACTTATATCTACTTCATTTAGAATTAATATAACATTTCAGGTTTGTTTGGTTATTATTAGCAAGTATTATATTGTGATTTATAATAAGAAAATATGTATTTTCATATTTGTCCCTAGTTCCTGACACAGAGTTCCTAGAACTCTTATAATTGCCCAGATGACAGGAGCATCTTTTGTTCTAATGAGGCAACTCTTGGTGGGCTGCTGGATGGGGGCGGATGCCTAAAAGACCAAGCCATGATTAGAAGCTTGAAACTTTCAGCCACCATTCCCTAGGATAGGAGAAAGGCTGGAGATTGAGTTAATAATCAGTCATGTCTACATGATGAAGCCACCATAAAAATCCCTGAACTACAGGTTCAAGGGGCTTCCCAGTTGTGAACACATCCACGTGCCAGGAGGGGTGGTGCACCCCAACTCCATGGGGACAGAAGCCCCTGCACTAGGAACCCTTCTAGAATTCCCCCTATATATCTCTTCATCTGGCTGTTCATCTGTATCCTTTATCATATCTCTTATTAATAAAATAAACTGGTAAATGTGTTTTTCTGATGTCTGTGAGCCATTTTAGCATATTAATCAAATCTGAGGAGGGGGTTTTGGGAACTGCAGCTTATAGTCAGTCAGAAGTATAGATGACAACCTACTACTTGCAATTGCCGTATGAAGTGAGGAGCAGTCTTGTGGAACTGAACCATTAGCCTGTTGGACCTGACTCTAACTGCAGGTAGATGGTGTCAGAAGTAAATTGAATTGTGGGACACCCAGTTAATGTCTGCTGGAGAACTGTTTGCTGCGGGGAGAAATCCCCACATATTTTGATCACAGAAATTTTCTGTATTGTGATGAGGGTAAGAGTGAAAAAAAATTTGGTTTTTTCCATCTCAAGCAAAACATGGTATATTTTTCTACCTCCTACTTATTTTTTTACCACTTTTAATAGCTACATAATAGTTGTATGTATTTTGGTAATACATGTGGTATTGTGATTCATGCATATAATTGTAAAGATCGAACCAGAGCAGTTGGGATATCTATCACCGCAAACATTCACTCCTTCTTTATGTTGGGAACATTCCAGTTCCTCTCCTCCAGCTATCGGGAACTATAAAACAAATTATTGTGAACTATAGTCAACCTGCTGTGCTACCAAACACTGGATCTTATTCCTTCTAGCTGTTTGTTGTACACACTAAACAACCTCACTTTACATCCCACCTCCTCCAACATCTTCCAGTCTCTGGTAACCACCAATCATCTCTCTACCTCCATGAGATCCGCCATTTTAGCTCCCACATATGAGTGAGAGCATGGACTATTTGTGTTTCCGTACCTGGCTTATTTCACTTGACATGATGACCTCCAATTCCATCTGTGTTGCTACAGATGACAGGATTTCATTTTTATGGCCAAATAATATTCCATTGTGTATTTGCATCACATTTTCTTTATCCATTCATCCATTGATAGACACTTAAGTTGATTATATATCTTGACTATTGTGAATAATGTTGAAATAAAAATGGGAGTGCAGATATCTCTTCAACATACTGATTTTCTTTCTTTTGCATGTATACCCAGCAGTGGGATTGCTGGATCATATAGTATTTCTGTTTTTAGTTTTTGAGGAACCTCCATACTGTCTTCCATGGCTATACTAATTTACCTTCCCACCAACATTGTACAGGTGTTCAGCTTTCTCTTTATGCTCACCAGCATTTGTTATTTTTTATCTTTTTGATAAAAGCCTTTTTAACTGGAGTGAGACAATATCTCAGTGTGGCTTTGATTCACATTTTCCTGATGATCAGTGCTGTTGAGCATTTTTTCCTATACCTATAGGCAATTCGTATGCCTTCTTTTGAAAAATGTCTACCCAGATCTTTTCCCCATTTTTCAATTGGATTATTTGGGAGTTTTAGGGTTTTTTCCAATTTTGTTTTGTTTTGTTTTGTTCTTGCTGTTGAGTTCCTTATATATAGTCTCTAGTCAACTGGATAGTTTGCAAATATTTTCTCCATTCTGCAGGTCTTCTCTTCACTTTGGTGATTGTTTCCTTTGCTGTGCAGAAGTTTTTTAGCTTGATGTAATGCCATTTGTCTATTTTTGCTTTGTTTCATGTGTTTTTGCTGTCTTACACAAAAAAATCTTTGCCAGACCAATGTCCTGAAGCATTTCCTCCATTTTTTTTCTTCTACTAGTTTCATAGTTTCAGGTCTTAGATTTAAGTCTTTAGTGCATTTTGATTTGATTTTGTATATGCTGAGAGATAGCGGTCTAGTTTAATTTTTCTGCAAATGATTATCCACTTTTCCCAGCACCATTTATTGAAGAGATACCTTTTCCCAATGTCTGCTCTTAATGCCTCAATTGAAAATGAATTGGCCATAAATGCACAATTTTATTTCTGGGTTCTCTACTCTGTTCCATTGACTCATGTGTTTATTTTACACTTGTACCAAGCTGTTTTGGTTACTATGGCTTTGTAGTATATTTTAAAGTTTGTTAGTATGATGCCTCCAGCTTTATTCTTTTTGCTGAAGATTGCTTTGGCTACTTGAAGTCTTTTGTGGTTTCATACAAATTTTAGGAGTTTTTTTCTTTCTGTGAAGAATGTTGTTGGTATTTTGATAGAGATTACATTGAATCTGTAGATTAGTTTGGGGAGTATTAACATTTTACCAGTATTAATTCTTCCAACTCATAAGCATGGGATATCTTTCCATTTTTTGTGTCCTGTTCAATTTCTTTCCACAGTGTTTTTTGTTGGTTTTTAAGATGGGATCCTGTTCTGTCACCCAAGCTGGAATGTAGTGTCATGATCATAGGTCACTGCAGCCTCAAACACCTGGGCTCAAGTGATCCTTCTGCTTCAGCCTCTCAAGTTGCTGGGACTACAGACATGAGCCACCATGCTTAGTTAACTTATTTTTGTTATTATTATTATTATTATTTGTAGAGACAGTGTCTGACCGTGTTGACCAGGCTGGTCTTGAACTCTTGGCTTTAAGCAATTATTGGCCTCCCAAAGTGCTGGGATCATAGGCATGAGACCATCCATGGCCTCATCAATGTTTTATAGTTTTCGTTGTGGAGATCTTTCACTTCTTTAGTTAAATTTATTCTTAGATATTTTGTAGTTATTGTAAATGGGATTGCTTTGTTGACTTCTTTTTCATATTGTTCTTTGTTGGTGTACATAAATGCTACTAATTTTTGTATGTTGATTTCCTATCCAGTAACTTTATTGAATTCATTTGCCAAATCTAAACATTTTTTTGATGGAGTCTTTAGGGTTTTCCAAATATACTAGTATGTAATCTGCAAACAAGAAATTTGACTTCTTCCTTTCCAACCGAATGTTCTTTACTTCTTTCTCTTGCCTAATTTCTCTGGCTAGGACTTCCAGCACTATGTTGAATAAAAGTGGTGAAAGTGGACATTCTTGTCTTGTTCCATATCTTAGAGGACTTTCCATTTTTCTTCATTTAGCACAATGTTAGCTGTGGCTTTGTCATATGTGGCCTTTATTGTTTTGAGGTATGTTCCTTCTAAACCCAGTTTGTTGAGAGTTTTTTTTTTTAATCATAAAGGGATGTTGAATTTTGTTGAATGTTTTTTCAGCATCTATTACAATGATCATATGGTCTTTGTCCTTTATCCTCTTAATGTGATGTACTGCATTTATTGATTGACATATGTTGAACCATCCTTGCAATCCTGGGATGAACCTCACTTGATCATGGTGGATGATCTTTTTAAAGTGTTGTATTCTGTTATTTTGTTGAGGATTTTTGCATCTATTTTTATCAGGGATATTGGCCTGCCAATTTCTTTTTTAGTTTTGCTCTTATCTATCTAGTTTTAGTATCAGTGTAACACTGGCTTCATAGAATGATTTTGGAAGTACTCCCTCCTCTTTAATGTTTTGGAGTAGTTTGAGTAGAATTAGTATTCGTTCTTCTTTAAATGTTAGGTAGAATTCAGCAGTAAAGCTATCTGGGCCCAGGCTTTTCTTTGATTTTCTATTTCTTCGTAGTTCAATCTTGGTTGCTTGTATGTGTCCAGTAATTTATCCATTTCTTCTAGGTTTTTCAATTTGTTGGCATATAGTCATTCATAATTGTCTCTAATGATCCTTTGTATTTCTGTGGCATCAATTTTTATGTCTTCTGTCTTGTTTCTGATTACTCGGATTTTCTCTTTTTTTTTGCTCTTTAGCAAAAGCTTTGTCTATTTTATCTTTTCAAAAAAACCAGCTTTTTGTTTTGTTGATTTTTCTAATTTTTTTAGTCTCAATTTTATTTCTACTCTGATTTTTAATATTGCTTTCCTTCTACTAATTTTGTGTTTGGTTCGTTCTTGCTTTTCTTGTTTCTTGAGGTGCATCATTAGGCTGTTTATTTGAAAGCTTTCTACTCTTTTGATGCAGGTGCTTGTTGCTGTAAACTTTCCTCTTAGTATTGCATTTGAGGTATCCTATAGATTTTGATATGTTGCATTTCCATTTGCATTTGTTTCAAGAAATTTTTAAATTTTCTTCTTAATTTGTTCATTGACCCATTGGTCATTCAGAAGCACGTTGTTTAATTTCCATATGTTTGTATATTTTCCACAGTTCCTCTTGTTACTAAATTCTAGTTTTATTCCACTGGGGTCAGAAAAAATACTTGATATGATTTTGATTCTTTTGAATTTGTTAAGACTTGTTTTGTAGCCTCATAGATGGCCTATTCTAGAGAATATTCCATGTGCTGATGAGAAGAATGTGTATTCTGTAGCAGTTAGATGAAATGTTCTGTAAATGTCAGTTAGGTCCATTTAGTCTAGAATGTAGTGTAACTCCAGTGTTTCTTTATTGATTTTCTGTACAGATGATTTGTTCATTCCTGAGAGTGAGGTGTTGAAGTCCCCTACTATTATTGTATTATAGTCTTATCTCTCCCTTTAGATCTATTAATGTTTGTTTTATATATTTGGGTGCTCCTGTGTTGGGTACATATATGTTTACTGAATCCTCTTGCCGAATTGATCCTTTTATCACTATATATACCCTGTTTATTTTACTGTTTTTGACTTGAAATCTATTTTAACTAATATAAGTATAGCTACTTCTGCTCTTTTATGGTTTCCATAGAATATCTTTTTTTCAACTCTTTCAACTCTAACAATATTACAGTATTCCAAATTTGTCTATATACTGACTTTTACCAGTGAATTTTATACTTTCAAATATTTTCTTTTTGCATATTAGGATCACTTTCTGTTATATTGAAAACTCCTTTTAGCATTTCTTGTAAGGTAGGTCTAGTGGTGATAAATTCTCTCAGCTTTTGCTTATCTAGGAAAGACTTTCTTCTTTATGTTTGAAGGAAAGCTTTGCTGAGTACAGTGCTCTCAGTTGACGGTTTTTTTTCTTCAGCACGTTGAATATGTCATCCACTCCCTCCTGACTTGTATGGTTTCCGCTGAGAAATCTGTTGCTAGATGAATAAGAGCTCCTTTACGTGTTATTTGCTTCTTTTCTCTTGCTGCTGTTAGGATCTTCTCTTTGTCCTTGATCTTTGAGAGTTTGAATGTTATATGCCTTGGGGCAGTCTTATTTGGATTGAATCTGTTTGGTGATCACTGAACTTCTTGTACCTGGATATTTGTGTCCTTCTCTAGGTTTGGAAAGTTTTCTGTTATTATTATTACTTTGAATATGCTTTCTACACCTTGCTCCTTCTCAGCTCCCTCTTGAACACCAACAACTCCTAGACTTGCTCTTTTGAGGTTATTTTGTATATCCTGTAGGTATTCGTCATTCTTTTTTAATCTTTTTTTCTTTTTTCTCCTCTGACTGTGTATTTTCAAATAGTCCATCTTTAAGTTTCCTGATTCTTTTTTTTGGTTCAATTCATTCTGCTGTTGAGAGCCTCTATTGTATTTTTTCAGCTCAGCAAATGTGTTTATCAGTTCCAGGATTTCCATTTGATTGTTTTTATTAGTTCAATCTCTGTTATATTTTTCTGATAAATTTGTGAATTGCTTTTTCATGTTACCCTGGAGTTTTCTGAGTTTCCTTAAAACTGCTATTTTTAATGCTTGATCTGAGAGCTCACACATTGCCATTATGGTAGGGTTGATCACTGCTTCCTTGCTTTGTTGACTTGGGGAGGTCATAGTTTTGTTTGCTGTTGTTTCTTGTGGATGTACATCTATGGCTTCATAGGATTACTTCCTATGCTTCAAGGATTAGTTACTTATACCTATCTTCACTTGATCTCTTGTTTTGGCCTTTCTAGGTTATGTTTCCTAAGAGGTCTTTTACAGTTGTTTGTTGAATCCCTTTACTCCTAGATTGCTGCCTCATTTTCAGCACTAGATGGCGCCTTAAGCCCAGGGTTGTCTTGACTCTCACAAACGTTCATTATTCTAATTTCATTCTTCCACATGTCAATATACAACTTTTCTAGCATCAATTATTGAAGGGACTGTCTTTTCCTCATTTTGTATTACTGGCATCTTCACCAAAAGTCAATACATAAAGGCATTGATTTTTTTTTTTTTTTTTTGTTCTCTATTCTGTTCCATTCGTAGATGTGTTTTTAATGCCATTTCATAATGTTTGAATTACTATAGCTTTGTAATATAGTTTGAAATCAGGGGGTGTGATGTCTTCAGTTTGTTCTCCTTTCTCAAAATTGCTTTGGCCTTGATGGGTCTTCTGTAGTTCCAAAGTTTAGTATTGTTTTTTTCTAGTCCTGTGAAAAAAGTCATTGAATTTTTAATAGGGATTGCATTGAATCTGTAGATTCTTTGGCTAGTATGAACGTTTTAACAATATTAATTCTTCCAATCCATGAACATAAGATTTCTTTTCATTTATCTGTGACTTCTTCAATTTCTTTCATCAATGTTTAATAGTTTTCAGTGTACAGATATTTCATTTCCTTGATTACATTTATTACTTATTTAATTAACCATTCGCATAATTTAAAAATTTGTCTGCTCCTTTCACTGGACTATGATCTCTAGTGTCTGGCTTTGTTCTCCCTTGTATTTCCAGGACCCAGTACAGTCCTTGCTATAGAGTGTATACTAAATAACTATTTGTTGAATTAATTAATTTAAAAATTAGCAAGTTTCACAAGTGGAAATGAAAACACAACATACCAAAACCTATGGGATATAACAAAAGTAGTAATAAGAGGAAAGTTTATAGCAGTAAGCTCCTATATCAAAAAAATATAAAAACTTCAAATAAACAACCTAACAATGCATCTTAAAGAACCAGAAAAGCAAGAGCAAACCAGCCAAAATTAGTAGAAGAAATAAAATAATAAAAATCAGAGTATAAATAAATAAAATCTAAATGAAAAAAATACAAAAGATCAATGAAACAAAAATTTGTTTTTTCTAAAAAGATAAGCAAAATAGAAAGACCTTTAGCCTAAGAAAAAAAGAGAGAAGATCCAAATAAATAAATCGAGAGATGAAAAAGGAAACATTACAACTGATACTGCAGAAATTCAAAGGATCATTAGAGACTACTATAAGCAACTATATGCCAATAAATTGGAAAACTCAGAAGAAATGGATAAGTTCCTAGACACATACAACCTAAGATTCAACCATAAAGAAATCCAAAACCTGAACCAACCCGTAACAAGTAATGAGATCAGTCCAGGCACGGTGGGTCACACCTGTATTCCCAGCACTTTGAGAGGCCAAGGCAGGTGGATCACTTGATGTCAGGAATTTGAGATGAGCCTGGCCAACATGGTGAAACCCCACCTCTACTAAAAATACAAAAATCAGCCTGGTGTGGTAGCACATGCCTGTAGTCCCAGCTACTTGGGAGGCTGAGGCACAAGAATTGCTTGAACCCAGGAGGTGGAGTGTGCAGTGAGCTGAGATCACGCCACTGCACTCCAGCCTGGGTGACAGGGTGAGACTGTGTCTCAAAAACAAACAAACAAACAAAACAAACAAACAAAAAAACGGAAAAACAAGTAATGAGATCAAAGCTGTATTAAAAAGTCTCCCAGCAAAGAAAAGCTGAGGACCCAATGGCTTCACTGCTGAATTTTACCAAACATTTATAGAAGAACTAACATCAATCCTACTCAAACTATTCCAAAAATAGAGGAACTTATTCTATGAGGCCAGTATTACTCTGATACCAAAACCAGACAAAGACTAATAAAAAAAGAGAACTATAGGCCAATATTCCTGATGAACATTGATGCAAAAATCCTCAACAAAATACCCGCAAACCAAATTCAAAAACAGACTAAAAAGATCATTAGCCATGATCAAGTGGGATTCATTCAAAAGATGCACAGATAGTTCAACAGATGCAAATCAATCAGTGTGATACATCATATTAACAGAATGAAGGACAAAAATCATATGGTCATTTCAATTGATGCTGAAAAAGCACTTGACAAAATTCAACATCCCTTCATAATAGAAACCCTCAAAAAATTGGGTATAGAAGGAAGATATTTCAACACAGTAAAAGCCATATACGGCAGACCTACAACTAGTATCATACTGAATGGGGAGAAACTGAAAGCCTTTCCTCTAAGATCTCAAACAAGACAAGGATACCCACGTTTACCACTGTTGTTCAACATAGTACTGGAAATCCTAGCCAGAGAAATCAGACAAGAGAAAGAAAAAAAGGGCATCCAAATTGGAAAGAAAGAAAGAAAATAATCTCTCTTTGCAGATGATATGATCTTATATTTGGAAAAGCCTAAAGACTCCACAAAAAAGCTATTAGAACTAATAAATGTAGTACAGTTGCAGGATACAAAATCAACATAAAAATCTGTGGCATTTGTATATGCCAACAATGAACAATCTAAAAAAGAAATCAGGAAAGTAATACCATTTATAATAGCTACAAATGAAATAAAATACCTAGGAATAAACTTAACCAAAGATGTGAAAAATCTCTACAATGAAAACTATAAAACATTGATGAAAGAAATTGAGGAGGGCACATAAAAAATGGAAAGATACTCCAGGTTCATGGATTGGAAGAATCAATATTGTTAAAATGTCTGTATTACCCAAAGCAATCTACAGATACAGTGCAATCCTTATCAAAATACCAATGACATTCTTCACAGAAATAGAAAAAACAATCCTAAAATGTATTTGGAACCACAAAATATCCAGGATAGCCCAAGGTATCCTGAGCAAAATGAACAAACTGGAGGAATCACAGTACCTGACTTCAAATTATACTACAGAACCATAGTAACTGAAACAGCATGGTACTGACATAAAAATGGACACATAGACCAATGGAGCAGAACAGAGGACCCAGAAATAAATCCATACACCTACAGTGAACTCATATTTGACAAAAGTGCTAAGAACATATACTGGGTAAACGTTAGTTTCTTCAATAAGTGATGCTGGGAAATCTGGATATCCATATGCAGAAGAATGAAACTAGACTTCTATCTCTTGCCATATAGAAAACTCAAATCAAAATGGATCAAAGGCTTTAATCTATGACCTCAAACTATGAAACTACTACCAGAAAACATTGGGGAAACTCTGTAGAACATTGGACTGGGCAAAGATTTCTTGAGTAATATCCCACAAGCACAGGTAACCAAAGCAAAAATGGACTAATGGGATCACACCAAGTTAAAAACTTTCTGCACAGCAAAGGAAACAGTCAACAAAGTGAAGAGACAACCCACAGAATGGAGAAAATATTTGCAGACTACCCATCTGACATGGGATTAGTAACCAGAATATATAAGGAGCTCAAACAACTCAATAGGAAAAAAAATCTAATAATTGAATTAAAAAATAGGCAAAAAACCTGAATAGACATTTCTCAAAAGAAGACATACAAATGGCAAACAAGTATATGAAAAGGGGCTCAACATCATTGATCATCAGAGAAATACAAATCAAAACTACAATGAGGTATCATCTTACCCCAGTTAAAATGACATATCCAAAAGACAGGCAATAACAAATCCTGGCAAGGATGTGGAGAAAAGGGAACACTCATATGCTGTTGGTGGGAATGTAAATTAGTACAACCACAATAAAGAACAGTTTGGAGGTTCCTCAACAAACTAAAAATAGAACTGCCATATGATCCAGCAACCGTACTGCTAAATATATACCCAAAAGAAAGGTAATCAATATACCAAAGAGACGTCTGCAGCCCCATGTTTATTGCAGCACTATTCACTAGAGCCAAGATTTGGAAGCAACCTAAGTGTCCAACAGCAGACTAATGGATCAAGAAAATGTGGTACAGACACACAATGGAGTACTATTCAGCCATAAAAAAGAATGAGATCTTGTCATTTGCACCAACATGGATGGAACTGTGGAGGTCTTTATGTTAGATGAAAATAAGTCAGACACAGAAAGACAAACCTCTCATGTTCTCATTTATTTATGAGAGCTAAAAAAAATAAACAATTGAAGTCATAGAGATAGAGAGTAGACAGATGATTATCAGAGGCTGGGAAGGGTAGAGGGGCTTGGAGGGGAGGGCAGAGGGGAGTTGGGATGCTCTAATGGTACAAAATATAATTAGATAGAATGAATAAAGTGTAGTATTTGATCGTTACAACAGGGTGACTGCAGTCAACAATAATTTATTGTACATTTAAAATAACTAAGAGTGTAATTGGATTGTTTGTAACACAAAGTAAGGATAAATGCTTAAGGTGATGGATACCCCATTTACCCCGATGTGATTATTATGCAGTGTATGTCTGTAGCAGAATATCTCATGTGCCCTATAAATATATACATCTAATGGCCAGGTGCGGTGGCTCACACCTGTAATCCCAGCACTTTGAGAAGCTGAGACGGGCTGATCACCTGAGGTCAGGAGTTCGTGACCAGCCTGGCCAACATGGTGAAACCCCATCTCTACTAAAAATACAAAAATTAGCCAGGAGTAGTGGTGCACACCTGTAATCCCAACTACTCAGGAGGCTGAGGCAGGAGAATCACTTGAACCCGGGAGGCAGAGGTTGCAGTGAGCCGAGATCATGTTATTCCACTCCAGCCTGGGAGACAAGAGTGAGACTCCATCTGGGAAAAAAAAAAAAATCTATCTATCTATCTATCTATCTATCTATCTATCTATACATCTATCTATACATACACACACACACACATATATATACATCTACTATGTACCCACAGAAAAACATTTTTTAAAGATACAGCTTAAAAAAAAGAATAAAAGCTCTAAACCCTCAGATATGGTTTGGATCTGTGTTCCTATCCAAATCTCATGTTCATTTGTGATCCCCAATGTTGGAGGTGGGGCCTCGTGGGAGATGATTGGATCATGGGGGTGGATTTTTCATGAGTGGTTTAGTACTGTCCCCTTGGTACTGTCCTTAAGTTAGTAAGTGAGTTCTCACGAGATGTGGTTGTTTAGAAGTGTGTGGCATCTTCCCCCCCTCTCTCTTGCTCTTGCTCCTGCTTTGGCCATGTGATATGTGCCAGCTCCCCCTTTGCCTTTCACCATGATTGTCAGTTTCCTGAGGCCTTTCTAGAAGCCAAGCAGATGCCAGCATCATGCTTCCTGTACAGCCTGCAGAACCGTGAGCCAATTAGACCTCTTTTCTTTATAAATTACCCAGCCTCAAGTATTTCTTTATAGCAACTCAAGAACAATTTAATACACCCTCCTTTAAAGGAGACAAAATGATGATGTGCTCATATACAACTACTTAGAAAATGCTCAACCCACCTTAAAGGAGGAACTTAAAAGTCATTACAGTATTTTAAAGTTTAAAAAGTCAGCAAGTTTCATATAACTTTATAATTTTCTTAATATATTATTATATATTTATACATTGAGTTTTATTTAGTAAATCAAATTATTATTAAAGCTATTCATTTATCTGATATACTCTATAATTAACATTCTTGGGACAAATCTATCTGCAACTTAAACAATTCTAAAAGCTTATTTAATGCACCTGATATTTGAAAAACTGACCACAGAGAAATCAAACAACTAAATTATATCATTTATAAAAGCTGTACAATATTGAAAATATTCTTTTCTCTTTTTTGATTGATGTTTTGAATTCACTCTTCTAAAGTCAAATAACGTGCCAATAACAAAGATGTGATTTATGTTTGGTAACTCCTAAAAGAAAGGTCAGTGGCAGCACAATCAGCATAAAATACAATCCTACTTTAATGGCTCTATTAGAATATGCAACATCCAATCTTTAATTCCTATTTTTACCAGCTGTTCTTGCTATCTTCTGATTTCCTGCTTAAGACTATACAACCTTAAAGTTTCAATTCAGGAAGGCAGAGACACATTAATTTACAAAATGACAGTATGCAAAAAAAAACCTTTCAGGGCACTCTTACAATATGCATGCAACCTTCAAATCTCGCATGACAAATTTTCAAAACTAAATGAGTTTTTTCCTTAAAAACTGCTTCATACCATAACTAAAGTAGGTATAGCCAGGCACAGTGGTGCATGTCTGTAGTCCTAGCTAACTTGGGAGGGTGAGGCAAGAGGACCACGTGAGCCCAGGAGTTTGAGGCTGCAGTGAGCTATGATCATGCCACTGCACTCCAGCCTGGGCAGCAGAGCAAGACCCCACCTCCAAAAATTAAAAAAAAGATTAAAAAGGTATTACTATATGGCAAAATTTATCATCTTTATTTTCATACAGTTTACAGAAAATTTATTTATAAATAAATTTATGAAGGCTGAAGCCCACCAGTAGCACAAAGTACAACTATGTATACATTAGCTAATAAAAAAGTATGCACACTCTTGTAAATTTCTTAAGTCAGAATATAACAACCAAAGAAAAATTGCACATACATTTATGTTTATAAAATTTATTTAATACTCATCTACTTACCTACAAATCTCAAACAAATTGGTAACATATCATCAGAATTGATTTAATATTAAAAAGCCTTGCTAGAATTTAGAATGTTGACTAAAATATACCATTGATGTTTAGAATGGTCAATGTATATCATTAATAATTGTAAGCATTTGCTATATCGATTTCTAATCCTTTAAGTTTCTGTTGATGTTACCTATATAGTGAGAGACATCCTTCTCTAAATCTGGGAAAGCTTTGAGCTTCTTAAAAGGCAAAAAAATATATAGACCATTTCAAAGAGTGTACATGTAGTAACTGAAATTCATCAGTAAGACATAATGAAAAACAAACAAACATACAGGTCCACAGGCTTTGTAAGCAATTAGACTTGGATTTAAATTCTAGCTCTCCTACTCAATAACTGTTTGACAGTGGGCAAATTACTTGGCATTTCTGTGTCTCGGTTTCTTTATATGTAATAATTTTGGTAATGATTATTCACAATAATTTTAGTAATCATTATTCACTATTGTTGTCAAGAATAAATTAAATAATGTACAGAATAAGCACATATCCTTTCCAACTGAAATTCAGTGTTACTTACATCATGCTTTCTCCCACATGATTGCTCTTAAATGTGCATCAAACTTTACAGTTCACATAACACTTTGATATGTGTGTGTGTATATATATGTGTGTATATATATATATTTATACTTATTACTTTGAGCCACAAGAAGAGCAGAGAGAACAACTCCAATTACAGATGACAAAATTAAGGTTTAGAGAGTATCAGCAGTTTGCCTAAATTCATCCTGTTGTAGCAAAATCATTGTCTTTACTGTTATCAGAAAAATTTATTTTCTATTAGGGAGGTAACAGAAAAATATTTTGCTTAGAAAAACACTTTGATGTGACCCTGGGGTATAAAAAATGAGATTCTGAGAACATGGACAGCTGGAGACAGGAAGTAAGAGCTAGGTAATCTTCTCCACATTCAAAACAAGCGGGAATTCAGGCATTAGCATAGGGTAGAATTAAAAATAGAACAGAGTGAGGAAGGAAAAGGATGGTTAGCAATCTTTGGGGTCACCGAAGTACCTTTAAAGAATGGGAGGAGTATTTGGTTAGGTGCAGTGGCTCATGCCTAAAATCCCAGCACTTTGGGAGGCTGAGGCAGGAGGATCCTTTGAGCCCAGGAGTTTGAGACCAGCCTGTGCAACATGGCGAAACCTCGTCTCTACAAAAAAATAAAAAATAAGCCAGGCGTGGTAGCACATACCTGTGGTCCCAGCTACTCAGCACGCTAAGGTGGGAGAATCGCTTGAGCCTCGGAGGTCGAGGCTGTAGTGAGCTGAGATCATGCCACTGCACTCCAGCCTGGGTAACAGAGTGAGACCCTGTCTCAAAGAAAAAAAAAAAGCATAGGAGTAGGTAATATACACTGTGATGTGTAATTCTCTCCGTTTAAATCTCCCTCTTTCCAAATGTACAGTCAACCTTGTAGTCTATGTATCTACAGACATAAATTCAAGTAAATTTCTTTTTATTCATTCTTTTTCTTCTTTTTCCTTCCTTTTCCTTTTTCCTCTCTCTTTCTCCTTCTCTTTTTTAAAAAAGGAATATTTATTCAATTCCATATCTGGGTTAGCACAGTGTGAGACAGGGACAGCATATGGAGAAAGAAGAAATAATTTGTACCTGAATAAAATCAACGGAAGCCTAAGCTTGAACTTCATGATAAAGAAGAAAACATACCAATCCCGCCCTCTAGATTCACAGAAATCTTGGGTAAAGGAATTAGTCTTTCACATGCTGTTCTTATTTAGATTTTAAGGGAATTACAGAGGTAAAGCTAAGACTAGTACTCAGGTTTTAAAATTCCTAATCCAGTATTCTTTCTAATGCCCAAATGGAGTATTAACTCAGTGTCACAAGGACATACAGGCCAGGAGTTAAGATCCACTGAGTTCTAAGAAGATTTAGATGATGTTGTAAAAAATAATCACTACACCAATGATGAAAATAACACGATGGGCTGATATCCTGTCTGCACCAAAAAAAGGTGAGATCCTGTCCCCACCAAAAAAAGAAAAAAAAAATCAGACTCTCTTAACACCTACCAATTGTCTGCTAAATGTTATATAAGGAGCCTTTGCCTTTTGACAAAATTACACTATTGTTAGGACCGATTCAAATTATATGAATACACTGTATACATAGTACATACACTTTCCCACCTACACCTCATACATATTTATAATTAGAAAAATTATTTTAAAAAGCAGAAAAAAGTAGTAGGACCAGGAATGAGAGGAATGACTAGAAGTGTGACTTAGAGATGTTGAAGAAAAAGATTGTTCACTTTGACATTTATTGAGCATCTTTCTTTCCCTTTCTCTCTTTCTTTTCCTTCCTTCCTTCCTTTCTTTTCTTTCTTTTCCTTCTTTCTCTTTCCTTCTTTCTTTCCCTCCCTCCCTCCCTCCCTCCCTCCCTCCCTCCCTTCCTCCCTTCCTTCCTTCCTTCCTTCCTTTCTTCCTTCCTTCCTTCCTTCCTTCCTTCCTTCCTTCCTTCCTTCCTTCCAGGTTAGAGTTGCTATTTGTGAAGAACATATCTCAAGGGGAATAGAAGACCTACACCAGTCAGATATCAAAAGCTATTTATGATCGAGTGGTTAAATGTATACAATAGACAGGAAGCATTATTAGAAAAGTGAGGGATTCATGTGGCCACAAGGTTAAGGGAAGGTTTCACAATGGAGATGAGTCCTAAATAGGAAAGGCAAGATAGTCAAAGTGATGGAAAGAAGTGTTTTAGGGTCAAGGAACAACTTCTGCAAAAAATCTAGCATCGAAACAAAACTGGCCAACTGATCCTCTTTATTAAAGCAGTGTTTTTTAAGCTATATTGACTAATATTTGCTATCTTTTATAAATGAATGGTATTTCATTACACTTACATTGTGCCATTTGTCAACTCATAAGAATTATTTTGGCACTACAGTAACTAAGTCCACTTAGACCATCACTCACCTACACCATCAGCCAGTGTTTTGTAGTGCTGTAGAAAAGTTTGCTTCAGATACTATAAAAATATTTCCATTAAAGGGCAAATATTTTCACTCTTAAATAGATACTATAGAAATCGTTTTTACAAGCTATTATAAGCATTTATAAAATGCTTAACAATAACTCATCCCTAATATAATGTGTAATGTGTGAATTTGAGAGGCTCCAGTTCCTGATAAAATATAAAATCATAAATATCCTTCCCTAAAACTCACTGGTCAGGAAATATGAAAGGTAACCATCTAAATATATCTGCTCAAAAGTTTTAAACCAGATTATAAAGCTAAGTCCACCTGAACCCTTAATGGGTGAGGATTTCATTCTAAGGCTGCAATAACTTCATTTATGGCCAAGTCTCAACTCCAAGAGCAGACAGATTACCAAAGACATTCTGGAGATCAGTATGAAGCACATCCTGCTTAAACCAATTATGCTGAAATTGTCAGATTGCAGCTGACAGCCAATTTCATGCATTTCATTTCCATCAAGTTCACCTAATAATAACAATAATAGCAGAACATGAAAGATGTCATTACATATCATTCTTTTGGAATATTTAAATGTAGATGGATATTTTACAAATAACATTCTGTGAGCCACATACAGAGAAGCTCAACAAATGTGAGTTTAAGAAAAAATATGTCATAGTAAAAATGTGGATGTAATATATATATTGCTTAAAAATTATACTTTCACGATTATTTTGTTTATCTCTATCTCATTGATTCATTTTTTAAAAAACTAACATGCAAGTTTAAATAGTATATTTAATCTTTATTACCTCTGCACCATTTTATTAACAAAAGTGGGAGATAAAATAAATCAAGGTAGAAGAGCAATTCTTAATTTATAATTTTCTCACCTTTGTACTAGTTTTAAGTCACAGCTTCTGAATGGTGCTCTACAATAGACACCCAAAAAACAGCTTAATAAACATGATTGGCAATCATTTCATACATCCTTCAGGCATAAAAGCCTGTTATGAACTAAGAGAAATTCATGAGCTTTTTCTAAGACTGTTCTTTACAGTGTGTTTGCATAATAATAAGGCCCAATCTGTTGGAAAACAAGTAAAGGGCAAATTAATAAGGTCATCATTTTGGTCTAATGATGCTTAATGCAGTTTTAGCAATCTGCTCAAGACAAAATGTAGCCACTCAGACATAGCCAATTATGCATTTGTGTGGCAGATGAAATCTTTAATGATGAATCTGATTAACATTCAATAATAAACATACAGGCTGAGAAAATGACCAAGCTACCTCCTGCAAACATCATCAACTAAGGCTTTGTTCAGATTGAGGTCAGACTGGTATTCCAGAAAGGCGCATTAAGATAAAAGTTTATCAAATGTGTTAACATGAATCCCCCTAAAAAACCCACAAAATCCCTATTATACAAAGGCTACCTTTGCAACAGCTGACTTGTCTGGTCAGTTATGAAAAAATAGACTAAACTTTTTCATGGGTTGCATGTGTTTAACTTTTTAGAATGGTTTTAAATTAATTTGCTTTGATCTCCAAACACTGGGAATATGATAAAATTGGGCCACAGGAGACTTAGAAGTTCAGTTCCATTGCTTCAATTTTTCTACCAGTGATCCAATGTGAGCAACTCAAAAGGAATCTGTTTTACTCATGTTCCTAAAATGCCTTGGATCCAGTGGAGTTCAAGAATTGTTACTTATATAAATAAGCATTACTTAATAAAGAATGGAAGCGGTTAGACAAGGATATCGCATATCATTTATTTTATTTTATTTTATTTTATTTTATTTTATTTTATGAGACAGAGTCTTGCTCTGTTGCCTAGGCTGGAGTGCAGAGGCACGACCTCTGCTCACTGCAAACTCTGCCTCCCAGATTCAAGCGATTCTCCTGCCTCAGCCTCCTTACTAGCTGGGATTACAGACGCCCAGCACCATGCCTGGCTAGTTTTTGTATTTTTAAGTAGAGATGGAGTTTCAACATGTTGGCCAGGCTGGTCTTGAGCTCCTGACCTCAAGTGATTGCCCTCCTCGGCTTCCCAAAGTGCTGGGATTACAGGCATGAGCCACCATGCCGAGCCCACATATTGTATATTTAAGACATTTTATTGAAGTATAGCAAACATACAGAGAAGTACACAAATAGTAAGTTAAAATCTCAATAGATTTTCACTAAATGCACATACCAATTAACCTGTAGCCAGATTGAAAAAAACTGAACATCAAGAAATAGCATCCCAGAAGTGCAGTCACTAGATCCCTCCCTACCAGCTCACTAACTTGACTATAAAGACCAAATGTTAATTTTGCTAGTTTTTTCGTTTTCTGTTTGTTTATTTGTTTTTTATGGAGTCTTGCTCTGTCGCCCAGGCTGGAGTGCAAGTGGCGTGATCTTGGCTCACTGCAACCTCCATCTCTGGTTTCAAACAATTCTCCTGCCTCAGCCTCCCGCATAGCTGGGATTATAGGCTCGTGCCACCATGCCTGGCTAATTTTTGTATTTTTAGTAGAGACAGGGTTTCACCATGTTGGCCAGACTGGTCTCGATCTCCTGACCTCGTGATCCACCTGCCTTGGCCTCCCAAAGTGCTGGGATTACAGGCGTGAGCCACTGCATCCAGCCTTTTGCTAGTTTTTGAACTTGTGCCTCACTTTTTTCTTTCAACACGTTTGTGAGATTCTTCAATATTTTTGAGTGTAGTTGGAGTTCATTTTCATTCATGGCTGTGGAGGATGTATCATTTGCTTGACAAACATTTATTATCTCTGTCTATATAAATATTCATATTATAGAAATAGTTTTTACAACCTATAATAAGTATTTATAAAATGCTTGACAATAGCTCGTCCATAGTATAACATTAAATGTATGAATTTGAGAGGATCCTACCTTGGAAAAATATAAAATCATAAATATCCTTCCCTAAAACTCACTGGTCAGGAAATATGAAAGGTAACCATCTAAGTCTATCTACTCAAAACTCAATCACTGCTAGTGGTAGACTTGGGATTATTTATCCTTTCTATGACTGTTTCTGTTTTATAGCTACTATGAATTGTGCTGCTACAAACAATTTGTATGTCTTCTGGTGAACATACATATGCATTTCTATTGGGTATATACCCAGGAATATTGCTGGGGCATAGGACATACGTATGTTCAATTTTAGTAGCTACTATGAAACAGTATTCCAAAATGGTTATACCAACCCATATTTCCATTAACAGTGTAATGAGAATTCTGGCTGTTCTACATCTTTAGCATTTTCTGGTTTCATTTTAGCCATTCTGGTGGGTGTATAGTGGTGTTGTACTATGGTTTTAATTTGCACTCTCCTGATGGCTACTGAGGTTGAGTGTCTGTTCATACATTTATCGGCCATTTGAACACCCTTCTGTGTGAAGTTCCATTCGTGCCTTTGGTCCACGTTTTGTATTCCATGCCAAACTGTAATGTCTTCTGAATGTGGTTATATTAACCAGCAAGTAAATAAAATCTGAGCTTTTATTCCATTTTTAGAAATCTGACATAAACTGAAATACAGATGGTCCCTGACTTATGGTAGTTTGACTTACAAATTTTCAACTTTATGATGGTGTGAAAGTGATACGCATTCAGTAGAAACTGTACTTTGAGTGCCCATATACCATTCTGTTTTTCACTTTCAGTACTGTATTTAATAAATTACATTAGATAGTCAACACTTTATTCTAAAATAGGCTTTGTGTTAGATGATTTTGCCCAACTGTAGGCTAATGTAAGTGTTCTGAGCTTAAGGTAAGCTAGGCTAAGCTATGGTGTTTTGTAGGTTAGGTGTATTAAATGAATTTTCTATTTATTATATTTTCAACTTATGATGGGTTTATCAGAATGTAACTCCATCATAAGTTGAGCAGCATCTGTACATCTAAATGTTTAAGTTTCTGAGCCTATGGTGAAACTAAGAAATAAAAAACAACAAAAAACATTATTATGTAAACTAGTGAAGAAACTCATGATAATAATTATGTTAAAGGACGGTATCAAGAATTTATCCTGACTTTCCTATTTAAACTGTACCTCTGAGGAGCTGAATAGTACATAAGGGAAAAATCTCTTCTAGGAGTACTCTGTATAACTACATAAGGGATGACAGAATTAAAATATCACTATTTTGCAACTCTGATGAATTAATGGCCATAGGCGTTGAGAATCAATGGCTGTTAACATCATGAAAAAAGAGATACTCTTTAATGCTTCTTGATGGAAGAACACAACCTATGAAGTAGTCTTGCCAAAGTCAAACCTGAATCTAGATGACCCTCTAGATGCAACTATCAATTTATGGAAAATACAGGTCAGAGGAGTATGTTAAACTATACCATAGGACAACAACCAGCCCAATCCAGACTGTGGAAAACTCTATAGTACAAATACCTTGATTGGCTTTTATCAAATAAATAAATTGCAAAAAAAATAAAAGAATAAAACAGATGATGGAGGGGGACCCTATAGATTAAAAGAGACTTAAAAGATACATCAAGGCCAGGCATGGTGGCTCACATCTGTAATCCCAGCACTTTAGGAGGCCAAGGCAGGCAGATTACCTGAGGTCAGGAGTTCGAGACCAGCCTGGCCAACATGGTGAAACCCTGTCTCTACTAAAAATACAAAAAAATTAGCTGGGTGCTGTGGCAGACATCTGTAATCCCAGCTACTCGGGAGGCTGAGGCAGAAGAATTGCTTGAACCTGGGAGGCAGAGGTTGCAATGGACCAAGATTGCACCACTGTACTCCAGCCTGGGCGACAAAAATGAGATTCTGTCTCAAAAAAAAAAAAAGACACATCAACAAATCTCAATGTAGGCACCTTATTAGAATCCTAATTCAAAACTTTTTAAAACCTTAAAGATTTTATACTATTTATTAAAAGACAATTTCTGATAATGGTGAAGTAGCTTCTATTAGATCACTCCTCCTACCAGTAACAATTATAAATTTTGAATTTTTTAAATAAAACCATTTTTGAAGTACTAGAGAGTGACCAAAAACAGAAACTTCAGGAGACACAATCTTCGAAAGATGTGAAACACATTTGGAGAGATCTTTCTTTAATTAGTTTTCCCTTCAGTGAATGCCCCAGTTCATGTGTCAGGGAATAAAGCTCAAGCAGAAAGTTTCAGTCTAACAAGAATGAGGAAACACAGTTGAATCTGAGACTGCTAGAATGACTAGAAATTAAGGGAAGAAATCTTGGGCGTGATTGTGCCACAAAGAAGGGAACTCTAAAATGTAAGTATAAATATCCTTCCAATCCTTGGTTGACTCTTGAACAACTGTACATGTGTAAGACATGTCTCCAACTGCCCAGTGGAAAGCTGTAGCTGTAAGGTAGAAAGAGCTGAGAAGACTTCAGCAGCTGCTTATTGCTGGGAAAATAGAGTTGGGAGTTCAAGTTCTACTAAGTTAGAGGAACACTAGGGCTTTCCTATTAAACCCCAGGAAGGCTACTCTACACATAAGGACTATATCACAGGACTAAGAGCAAAATCAAAATAGACCCATTCTAACAAAGTTGAAAATCTAGCCTTCACAAGATTAGAGCTATTTTCCAGTAATTTAACTGTCTTCCAGAATAAAATTCAAAATTCTTCAGAGGAATATAACAGAATCTAGAATATGTTATTCACAATTTTCAGTATATAATAAAAACTAGATGTATAAAAAAACATAAAAATGAGACTTAAAGAGAAAAAACAGTCAATTGAAAGATATCCTGAGACAACCAAATGTTGGAATTGGGCAAGAACATTAAATAAACTATTATAAACATGTTAAAGATTTTATAGGAAAAGATAAATATAATGGGTAAAGAGATGGGAGAATTTTAACAGATATTTGAAAACTGCAACAAAACCAGAACTCTTAGAGCTGAATAATACAATACTTGAAATAAAATGTTTACTGGATGAGCTTGACAGCAGATTAAAAACAGCAATCAATAAATTTGAAGATACAATAATGGAAACTATATGAACTAAAGTACAAAGAAAAAAATCATTGAGGAAAAATGAGTAGAACCTCAGTGACCTGTGAGACAATATCAAGTGGTCGAACATATATGTAACTGGGGTGTCAACTGGAGAGAGAGAAAATAGGGCAAAGTTTGAAGAAATATTGGCTAAAATGGTTTCCATTTTATTTAAAAGATCTACCCTCAGACTTAAGAAGCTCAGCCAAAACCAAGAAAAATAACTACAAAGAAAATTATACCTAGGAACATCATAGTTAAACTGATAAAAACTAGAGGTAAAGAGAAAAAGTCTTGGCAGTAAGAGAAAAAAGTTATATACAGGGGAATGATGAGAATGATGGCAGACCTTTGTTTAATAACAACAGATGCCAGAAGACAACATCTTCAAAGTTCTTGGGGGGAACATCTTGCCAGCCTAGTATTTTACGTCCAGTGAAAATTTCATTCAAAAGTGAAAGTGAGATCTGGTGTCCAAAGAGACAGCAGATCTGCTGTCTCCAAAGATCTTGGAAGTCATCTTTCCCATCCTGACAACAAGGAACGCTGACAAAACTGAAAATCAACAACTTTTCTTAGATCCTCCAGATAATTGAGATCATAAGGCAAACTGTTGCCCCCAGAATTGGAGAGAGAGATGGGCAGATATAGAGAACCACAACTTACGATAGCAGAAATCCCTGTGGGAACCAAATTGGGGTAAGAAAACTTAAACTGTTATTGATAAATTGCCAGAGGCACAGTATAGATGAGTTTGAGAGTCAAAGACTTCATGGGGACCCAGTTATAGGAGGATTCCCACACTTTTGTGAGTTTTACCTCCAAGAGCCCTACCAGGTTATCATTGTTAAAATCACAAAAATATCCCTTGTGCTTCCAGGTGATGGAGGGGGAAAGTAGCCAATTTAAAATATGTCCAGAACATTCTGTTCTTAACAAGGCCTGCCCTCAAGAGAAACTACTTTATCAGAGCCCAACCAACTGGGATTTTATTAGAGCCCAACCAATTTGTGGGAAGAGAAATACCCAAATTCGGCTCCCTCTAGCCTTTCACATGGGGGGAGGAAATGTCCAACCATAGCCCCCTCAATTCTTCCTGGTTCACCTAACAGAGAAAACAAAACAAAATAAAACTGAGAAGAATTTGAGAAGCCAGATACATAGGCTCACTAAAAAATTGAGACCAAATTGTAAGACCATAGAATGCTTTCCCTCCCACCAAACCTTACCACATCAATAGGGCTCCTACATAATAACAGGGGAATATAACTTAAAGAACTGCACATCTCAGACGTTATTTAAGAAAAATAGCAGAGGAGGCAAAAGCAAGGACACCAGAGGAAACTGTAGCCCCCGACACCTGCAGATACAGCAAATAGTAAACCCAAACTAACTTCTAGACAGATAAACATAAAACCTCACAATAAAGCTATTTATTCAGTTCCTTTTACCAAGTACATCATGTCCAACTTTTAACAAAAAATTATAAGGCATATTAAAAGACAAAATAAAATTTGAAAACATAGAGCGAGCATCAGAAGAGGATTCAAATATGGCAGAGATATTAGAATTATCAGACTGGGAACTTAAAACAACTATAATTAATATGCTAAAGAATCTAGTAGAAAAAGTGTACAATGTGCAAGAATAGGTGGACAATGTAAACAGAGATGGAAACCCTAAGAAAGAATTGAAAGAAAATGCTAGAAATCAAGAACACTGTATCAGAAATGAAAAATGCCTTTGGTAAACTCATTAAGATACTGGACAAACAGCTGAAGAAAGAATCAGTGGACTTGAAGAAATGTCAATAGAAATCTCCAAAACTGAAATGCAAAGAAAAAAATTACAAAAAGAGACAGAATATAATATCCAAGAACTGTGGGGCAATTACAAAAGGTATAACATATATGTAATGGGGAATACCAAGAGAAGAGAGAAAGAACCAGAAGACATATTTGAAGCAATAATGACTGATAATTTCCCGAAATTAATGATAGACAACAAACCACAGATCCAGAAAACTCAAAGAACACCAAGCAGAATATATAACAAAAGATCTATACCTAGGGCTCAGCATGGTGGCTCATGCCTGTAATCCTAGCACTTTGGGAGGCTGAGGCAGGCAGATTGCCTAAATTCAGGAATTAGAGATCAGCTTGGGCAACATGGTGAAACCCCATCTCTACTAAAATACAATAAATTAGCTAGGCATGGTGGTGCATGCCTGCAATCCCAGCTACTCAGGAGGCTGAGGCACAAGAATTGCTTGAACCCAGGGGGCGGAGGTTGCAGTGAGCCAGAATCATGCCACTGCACTCCAGCCTAGGAAGATCTACACCTAGGCATACCTACCATATTCTAATTTCAGAAAATCAAAGACAAAGAGAAAATCTTGAAAGCCAGAGGGAAAAATCATGTTACCTATAGAGAAGCATGGATAAGAATTACACTGCACTTCTCAGAAAACATGCAAGCAAAAAGACAGTGAAGTGAAATATTTAAAGTATTGAAAGAAAAAAACCACCAACCCAGAATTCTGTATCCAGCTAAGTTATGCTTCTTGTGAAGGAGAAATAAAGATTTTCTCAAACAAAAATTGAGAAAATTTGTCACTAGTAGACCTACTTTCCAAGAAATATTGGCCAGGCGCAGTGGCTCATGCCTATAATCCCAGCACTTTGGGAGGCCGAGGCGGGTGGATCACTTGAGGTCAGGAGTTTGAGACCAGCCTGGCCAACATGGTGAAATCCTGTCTCTACTAAAATACAAAAATTAGCTGGGCATGGTGGTATGTGCCTGTAATCCCAGCTACTCGGGAGGCTGAGGCAGGAGAATCGCTTGAATCCACTAGGTGGAGGTTGCAGTGAGCCAAGATCGTGCCACTGCACTTCAGCCTGGGTGACAGTTAGACTTCGTCTCAAAAATAAAAAAAAAAAAGAAATATTAGAAGAAATTCTTCAGAAAATGATCTAGATCAGTGTTGTGGGCTAAACTATGTTTTTGTTTTTTTTTTTTTTCAAAATTCTTTGTAGGGCCTTTAAAGTGGTAATGAAGTTAAAATTGGGTCATTAGTGTGGACCGTAATGGATTGTGACAAGTAGTCTTATAATAAGAAGAAATCAAGATATAGACAGAGACAGATCCCAAGCACATGCACACTTAAATCAAGGGATGACCATGTAAGGACACAGGGAGAAAGCTACCACCTACAAGCCAAGGAGAGAGAAATCAACCCTGTTAACACTCTGTTCATGGACTTCTAGCTCCCAGAAGTGTAAGAAAATAAATTCTGGTTGTTTAAGCCATTCAGTATGTGGTATTTTGTTTTAACAGCCCTAGCAAACTGCTAGAAACTCAAATCTACATAAAGAAAGGAAAAGCATTAGAGAAGGAATAAATGAAGTTAAAACAATCTTTTATCTTTATTTTTCTTAACTGATCCAACATATGCTTGTTCAAAATAATAATAGCAGCAATATATTTAGTGATTATAGCTTGTGGATAAGTGAAACAAATGACAGCAATGTTACAAGTGGTGGGAGGGACAAATTGGGAATACTCTGTTGCTATATAATTGCACTACCCATGAAGTGGTATGGTTTTTTGAAAGAGGATGTAAACTAGTTGTAAATATAAGGGAAGGAGGTACAAATAGGTGGAGCATAGAGGATTTTTAGGACAGTAAAACTATTCTGTATGATTCTATAATGATGGATATATGCAACTATATATTTGTCCAAACTCATAGAATATACAACATCCAGAGTGAACCCTAATGGAAACTATAGACTTTGGTTGCTAATGATGTCAATGTTGATTTGTTGATTGTAACAATGTACCACCCTGGTGTGGGAAGTTGATAGTGAAGGAGACTGCATGTGTATGGGAGGGGGTATGTGAGAACTCTCTGTACTTTCCTCTCAATTTTGCTGTGAACATAAAACTGCTCTAAAAAAAATAAAGCTTATATTTTAAAAACCATTGCCTAATCCAAAGTCAAGAAAATTTACCTCTGTTTTCTTCTAAGAGTTTTAACTCCTAAATTCAATCTCGAATCCATTTTGAGTTCACTTTTATATAAGGTAGGAGTCTAACTTCCTCATTTTGCATGTGAATATCTTGTTGTCCCAGTACCATTTGTTGAACTATTTCCCCCAATGAATTGTCATTCACTCTTGTCAAAAATTAAATGACCATAAATGTATGGGTTTATTTCTGGACTCTTGACTCTATTCCATTGTTTGTGTATCTATCCTTATGGCAGTACAATACTGTCTTGATTACTGTGGTTGTGTAGTAAGTTTAGAAATGGAAAGTGCGATAGTTGTGTTGAATCCGTAAATCAATTTGAGGAGTGCTGCCATGTTAATAATATTAAATCTAGGCTGGGCGTGGTGGCTCACGCCTGTAATCCCAGCATTTTGGGAGGCCAAGGTGGGTGGATCACCTGAGGCCGGGAATTCATGACCAGCCTGACCAACATGGAGAAACCCCGTCTCTACTAAAAATACAAAATTTGCTGGGCATGGTGGCGCATGCCTGTAATCCCAGCTACTTGGGAAGCTGAGACAGGAGAATCACTTGAACCCAGGAGGCAGAGGTTGTGGTGAGCCGAGATTGCGTCATTGCACTCCAGCCTGGGAGACAAGAGCAAAACTCTGTCTCACAAAAAAATAATAAATAATAATATAATATTAAATCTTTTGATCCATAAACGTGAGATGTTTTTGTTAAATTCATTTCTAGGTATTTTATACTTTTTGATGCTATTGCAAATTAAACTGTTTTTTCAATTTCATTTTTGAATTGTTCATTGGCACTCTATAGAAATACAACTGAATTTTGTATATTGATCTTGTATATTCCATATTGATGAATTTATTTATTGGTTTTAATTTTTTTAGTGGATTCTTTAGGATTTTCTACATATAAGAACATGTCACCTGCAAGTTTTACTTCTTTATTTATTTATTTACGTATTTATTTGTTTATTTATTATTATTTTTAGAGATGCTCTCTTGCCCAGGCTGGAGTGGGGTGGCATGATCATCATTCACTGCAGCCTTGAACTCCTGGACTCAAGTAAGCCTTCTGTCTCAGCCTCCCAAGTAGCTGGAACTATGGGCCACACCAGCATGCTTGGCTATTTAAAAAAAAAATTATTTGGTTTTGCCTACTTCTAAAAAAAATTTTTTTAGAGATGCGGATCTCACTATGTTGCCCAGGCTGGTCTCTAACTCCT
The DNA here is from genome assembly GCF_028885625.2 of Pongo pygmaeus. NCBI lineage: Eukaryota > Metazoa > Chordata > Mammalia > Primates > Hominidae > Pongo > Pongo pygmaeus. The sequence continues at coordinate 58,107,535 of NC_072392.2, forward strand.
GGCCTCAAGCAATCCTCTCTCCTCAGCCTCCCAAAGTGCTAAGATTGCAGGTACTAACACCAAGCTTGGCTGGTTTCTTCTTTCCTAATCTCAGTGATTTATTTATTTGTCTTGCTTAATTGCCTTGGTTAGAATCCCCAGTAATGTTGAATAAAAGTTTCAAGAGCAGACATCCTTATCTTGTTCCTGATATTAAGGGGGAAAGCATTCAGTTTTCTCCATTAAGTATGATGTAAACTGTGTGGTTTTCATAGATACATTTTATCAGCTTGAGGAAGTTTCCTTTTAGTTCTAGTTTGTTGTTTTTTCATAAAAAGATACTAGATTTTGTCAAATGTTTATTCTGCATCTATGGAAATAATCATGTAGTTTTAATCTTTATTCTATTGATGTGGTGTATTACATTAATTGATTACTGAATTAAATGATTTCAAGCTTGCATTCCTGGAATAAATCTCACTTGGTCATAGGATATAATCCTTTTTATGTTGCTGGATTCACTTTCCTAGTATTTGTTGAAGATTTTTGTGTCTAAATTTATATGGGATATTGGTCTATAGTTTTCTTGTGTTATCTTTGCCTGATTTTGGGATCAGAGTAATACTGTCCTCTTAGAATGAGTCGGGAAATGTTTCCTTCTTTTATGTGTTTTGGCAGAGTTTGAGAAGGATTGATATTAACTCTTCTTTAACTATATGTAGAATTCACCAGTGAAACCATCTGGTCCTGGGCTTTTCTTTGAGGGAAGGTTCTAAATTCTTAATTCAGTCTCTTCACTTGTTATAGGCCTATTCTGATTATCTATTTCTTCTTGAGTCTGTTTCAGTAGTGTGTGTCTTTCAAGGATTTTGTCCACCTCATCTAAGTTATCTATTTTTTTGTCATATAGTTGTTCACAGTAATAATCATTTTTATGTCTTTAAGGATGGTAATAATTTGACTCTTTGTTTTAATCAAGATAGCTAAATGTCAACTTTTGTGGAAGTTTTGAAAGAACTCTTTTGGTTACTAATTGCATAGCTTACCTTTTCCATCCTGTTACTTTCAATCTATTTGTGTTTTTGAATCTAAACTGTGTTTCTTATAGAAGGCATATGTGATTGTTTTGTAAAAATCTATTCTGCTAATATCTGTTTCTTGATTGGCATATTTAGTCCATTTACATTTTATGTGGTTACTGATAAAGTAGGATTTATGTGTCTCATTTTGCTATTTATATTCTATGACTTAAGTATCTTTTGTTCTTCTATTTATCAACTATGATCTTTCTTCATCCTAGGTATTTTCTTGTGTACCATGCAAATTCCTTTGTTGTTTCTTTTACCATACTTTTAAATTTTTTAGTGATTGCTCTGGAGATTACAATTAGCATCTGTTTTCATTTCCCCCAATATAATATCTTGCAAAACTGTAGTATGATATCACAACCAGGCTGTTAACAGCAATACAGTCAAAAAGCTGAACATTTCCATCACCCCATAGATCTCTCATGTTGCCCTTTTATAGCCACACCCTCTTCCCTTCTACCTGTACGCCTTCCTTAATCCCTGGAAATCACTACGTTCTATTAAATAAAAAATCTGGGCCAGCTCATAGACATTTTCTTTGGCTGCTTTTTACCCTGTGTATTTTGCACACTTTGCTGTTTATTTGCATATCTAGTAATTTTTTTGTTGAAAACTGGGTATTTTAGAGAATACATTGTAACAACTCCAGTATTTGGTCCATCTCTCCCCAAGGTTTTCTTGAACTAATTGTAAAGATTCTCTATTCCCTGCCACTGAGTTCTCCTGAATGTGTGTGTGTGTGTGTGTGTGTGTGTGTTTTATTGTTTTTGTTTTTAAGCATGGGTTTCTAATGGTCCCCTCTGGGTCACTATAATTTAGTGATCAGCTAAAGACCATCACATTTCCTAAAATGCTTTTCTATTATTTTTCAAGGATATCCTCTGAAGGCCTACCTTCAAACTTTAAGCAGTTCATAAGACAGCCTTACCTTTTACTTTTTACTTCTGTAGGACCTCAAAGTCAGCTGGAGTGATTGGCTGGGGCCTTCTCCCTTCCCTATCTTCTGTGAGCATGTATAGCAACTTATTCATGCATGCAGCCTTTTAGATTCCCCAGGAATATATGAGAGCTTTTCAAAGTTCCCTATGCTTTTCTGCTTCTCCAGGGTTTCCTGTTAAGTTCCTAGCCAGACTCTTGTTTGTCCCATCTGAAAGCACAGCCTTAGGTGGCTGTGATGTTGCCGGAAGACCAGTAGTGCTTCAATAGGGTCCTGGAGGCCCACTGCCCCTGCTCCACCCCACCCCTCAACTCTCAGTTAAATCAAATAGCTACAACACCCTGGGAATAGAGATTTTCCAGGTAGCTGCAGGTTGGAACAAAGTATTGACTGTGCTGTGGGATGTTGATTACTCAGATACAAGTGATATATCTGGATTAAAAATATCTCTAGAACATATCTCATTTTCATCAATGAGACTGCCAACAATAGTTATAAAAACCACCTTCAGTAAATCCAGAAACATCAGCAACAATCCATTTGGCACACTGCACATTTGCACATACAATCATCTCAGACTTCAGATTCTCAAACATCTTCATAGTTTAAGAGAATCATTTCATTAAATAAGTTTAAAAATAATATCTGATTTTTGGTGTGCTAATACTATATAAGAATGAACAAAAGAATAAAAGTGAGATATTTTTGAGGAATGTGGGTGATGGTTATATTTGATTAACACAAATAATAAGTGATGAGGTAATTTCCTAACTTACTAATATAAGAGTGTAATATGAATGGATATGATAGGGCATAACCATAAAAGAGAAAACCATATTTGAAAAATAATTCAAATCATCTGGTCTCCACTACCAAAATAAAATTATGCTTACTCTCTTGTCTAAATTTCTTATCAGTCAAGACAACGGAACAAAACTTTTTTACAAAATATTTATTACATTTCCAACTGGGAAAAGTAAATTTTAAAGAATAAAATATACATCCCTGCCAGAACTTTTCAGTGTTCCCATACTGCCAATTTTACCTTCCTTGGAAGAAAGATAAGCTCGATTTTTTTCCCATAGAGAAATATTAATTGTAAGGTGTAATTCACCAGCCCGCAAAGAAATAATACTTAACTATGTTCTTCCTGTGAGCACTCCATTAACTGTATGCTTATAAATGGCATTTCCTCTGAACGTATATTAAAACTCACCTTATAAAATCCATAGCAGTGCAGCATTTCTTGTTGCTAAGGGACTATGATACCACAGTATTTCATGATGCTAAAACAGGAATATTATAGTTTAAATTTCATATGCCTCGCTATCATCGGACAATTTAAACAATGAAATGGAAAAATGTTCAACATCTAATTACATTAATTAATGTTGGAATAATGCACGATCCTGCACTTTCTTATAAAGGACTAATTTTAAAGTAGTATCTACATTAATAATATTTCCTTATCATCATTATGATTATTGTTGTTAGTTAATACTTACGGAGCTACTACATCATGCCAGGCACTATTCTAAGTGGTTTATATGAATTAACTCATTTAACCCACTAACCCCTAACCCCATGAGTTAGGCATTATTTCCCCGTTTTGCACAAAAATAAACTAAAGCACGGAGAAGTTAAGTAACTTTCTCAAAATCGTAGAATTTATAAAAAGGCAGAAGTTGAATTTGATATCCAAGTGGTCTCATTGCATTGTTTACATTCTTAACTGCTGCACTCTTACATTGAGAAAACATTTTTAAAAATCTTAACTACATTTAGTTACCTGAGATTTGTTTTTTAAAGTGATGTTATTCACAGCACTTGAAGAACATACCTCGTCTTACCCATAGAATGAATATTTGCTGAAAGTACTACCATCCTCTGATGGAATTGTTTACATTACTACTATAACTTTGAATCTGCTTGGTTTAGGGATGTGCAATAGGAGTTTACATTGAGTTGGAAATCCGACCCTTATTTTACAAGACTAATCTTTGGGTCATGTCTTTGTCTCCAATGTATATTCAATCCTGATTAGGCTTAAATGAGCAGATTAAAAACACACACAGAGATAAGACTGGCTTACTTTAACAATGCAAGTTTTAACGTATAACATGGAAGCATAACGTGTCCAAATTTTTATGCCGCCATACTAAATGCCTTTTCAGTTTTGGCTTTGTTACTTATGGTTTAATGCCAAGCATATAAAAATACTACATTTGGGAATAGTTCATCTTTAATAGCATATCATACTATTTTTTTAATCAATAAGAGAAATGGGCCTTATTAATCATATTTATCTATAGCATAGCAATACTTCATATATCTTCATTATTACATGAAGATAGTTATGCATGCACAGTGTTATCTTAAATTTCAGAACAAACATAAACTTACCCTTGATTCAGCAATATTAAAGAGACTGGTTGATCTATTCTACACTGTAAGTAGCTGAAAGAACATTATTTCATATTCCAGATGGCATTTAAAGATAAACTTATCTCCATGCTTACGAAAATTTTTAAAAGCCTTTCATAAACCCTAAACTACCAGATTTAACATCTCGATTTCACTTGTAAACGTCTAATAGAAAGCAGATTGGATGTTAAGACTGGATCGTGTTTTTAAAAAACATTAGCTCAACATATTCAAAGGGAAAATGTAAGAATCTTTAGTCTAACATAGTATAGAAGAGTACAGAAAATAAGTAAAAAAAGAAAAAAAACAAAGAATAACAGCTTACATTTGTGAATGCTTATGATGTAAATTCATTATTTAATTTTATCCTCATACACCTCTGTGAGGTATTACTGTCCTCATTGTCTGGATGAGGAAACTTTTAGGGAGCATAAGTTAAAGTTAGAAAGCAGTAGGCTGGGGTTTAAAATGTTCAAATCCAAAACTCAGGATCAGATCCCTTTGGTTTAATGCCTCCTTAAGAATCAAAACATTTTCAAAAGGAAACATAATTCCTTGTTTTCAAATAAAACTATGTAGAACTGGGAACACTATTAACAAATCTCCACATTCTAAAATTCTGTGGGTTATTTGAAGAAAATCCGCCCACATTAATTAAATGTGAAATGATGCCTTTCAAAATTTTAACACCAGTTCATCTTAAAACAGAACTTTGATTATGCTATAAAATATGAGAATGCAATCTTTCCCATGATAGAGGCTATAATAGAAAAAACACAGATCCTGAAGATTCCTATTCTAAGAGAAGGCTATTTTAAAAGAAACTTTAAAAATGCAAATATTTCCTCAGCATGTAGAAAAAACAAAGTAATTTTTCCCAGGCTTCCACATCTGTGGGAGTAGCATTGTTTCTTTGACGGTACATTCACAATGCTAATAGGTGTCACTGCTGTACATCTAGTTTCAAGACAAAAAGTTTCCGTATATTCTTCAGTTGAACAATCGACCAAACAATCCAAATTTTAAAATTCCAAGGACAACCTCCTTTATGCTGGACTGCCATTTTAATAAAGTGAGCAAAACTACAAGTTTTCCTGGAGGTACTGAGAGCCCCAGGTGTTGAATGATTTATAGTGATTCGTAAGTGAGCATTTGCTACTTTTTGTAGAAATCAATGGTGCTGTACAACAGAGGTACTTATGGCAGAGGGAAGACAATAGAGCAAGAGGGAACCTCTCTTACGCACCCCCACTTACCCAGTCTTATTTGGGCTGGAATTACATTTGTGCATGGAAATCACTGTCCATTGAACAGACAGAGGAGTGGAAACTCAGAATGGAGGAGACATTGGATGAGGTAGCTCAGAAAAATAGTAACAACACGACCTTCCACTTCAAACTCGTGGGTATACATTGAAAACAGGAAGAATTTGTGTAGTAATATGACTATCAATCTATGTAACATTGTAGTTCTCAGAAAAACTTCTTAGAGTCTTCCACATTGCAATAAGCCAAAAAATTCATCACAACCACATATTCATTTTTTGATAAATGAGTACATTACCACAAGAAAGAATTTCCAATTCCAGAAAAAATATTGAAATTGGTCAAAGCTACAAAGTACTAAAGGGAACATTATTAGAACCATATGATCTGACCATATGTTTCTGCAAACATTTGTAACCAAAGCATGAATGGTCCACCTTTGAGTGGGTAGCGGCAGGGAAAATCTCAAGTTATAGTTTTAAGTGTCTTTTATACTTAAGTGTTGAATGAATAGATATTATCATAGAACTTGTTACCCACAGGTTTTAAACAGTCAGAAAAGAGAGTTTAAATGAAGCCACTGATTTCAAAAATGGGAAAATAACAGATGGGGGTGATTTGAAGTCAGTATTCTGGAATATAAGTAATATGCTTCTCGTTGGCCATATCACTTTTAGGGATGAGTGGAGTTTGTTATAGGATTATTTTTGGATGAGTACAGGGCTTGAGATAAATCATAATGTATAGCTTAGTCCCTTCTATTCAACGTTAGAAACAGGTATTAGTATGACAAAAATGAACATGATGAACAGACTTGAAAGTGGTTCGGAAACTGTAAAAGGGCATGAGGCAACCGGAGACATTTATACAAAGGAAAAAGGACTTGGGATTACGGGCCATTTGTTTGTATGTAAGCACCCATCTCACTGTTTTTTAGGAACAGCTGGTGGAACCCAGTTTCTTTTGTCCTGTAAGTTGCCTGCATGCGTTGCTGCTCATCCTATACAAAGCTGAGCCTGCCAAAGCATCAATCTGGACTTGTGCGCCATGGAAATGTTTTTTGGGGAGTCATTATCGGAAACAGATGAAGCAATGCCTCCTGTATCTAATGTGATATTTGTTATTTGTACATTTCTTTGTTTTGTACAAGTTAAGTTTGAGGTTTTTTTCTTTGCGGTTTTTTAGAGGAACGTATTTTTTTAAATGATTTATAAGTTACTTTTCATTTCCAAACTCATTTAAAAATAAAAAGGTACCTTATTTACATTTGAAGACTTTAGAAAGTGACAAGGAGGCAATGTAGCCATTCAATACATTTACCTTCATTCTTCACTGAAGTCTGATAAACCATTAATGTGGATTTTAAATGGTTAAGGGCGACATTAAATGGCATTGCCAGTGATAACATAAAATAACATTTCTTCTTAGGATCTGTACTCTGACTCATTTAAGCAATGGCAAAAAGATTTTGTGCAATTTAACATTCAGGAAGATTTTTTGGATTTTTATCAGCCCTGTAGTCTTGGAAAAAGCTTTTATAAATATTTCTAAGAGTAAAATAAGGAGGAAAATACTTAAAAAAGGCATATCACCCATGCCTATGTCCTGAATAGTATTGCCTAGGTTTCTTCTAGGGTTTTTATGGTTTTAGGTTTTACATTTAAGTCTTTAATTCATCTTGAGTTAATTTTTGTAAAAGGTATAAGGAAGGGGTCCAGTTTCAGTTTTCTGCATATTGGCCAGCCAGTTTTCCCAGCACCATTTGTTAAATAAGGAATCCTTTCCCTATTGCTTGTTTTTGTCAGGTTTGTCAAAGATCAGATAGTTGTAGATGTGTGGCGTAATTTCTGAGGCCTCTGTTCTGTTCCATTGGTCTATATATCTGTTTTGGTACCAGTCCCATGCTGTTTTGGTTACTGTAGCCATGTAGTATAGTTTGAAGTCAGGTAGCGTGATGCCTCCAGCTTTGTTCTTTTGGCTTGGAATTGTCTTGGCTATATGAGCTCTTTTTTGGTTCCATATGAAATTTAAAGTGGTTTTTTCTAATTCTGTGAAGAAACTCAATGGTAGCTTGATGGGGATAGCATTGAATCTATAAATTACTTTGGGCAGTTTGGCCATTTTCACGATATTGATTCTCCCTATCCATGAGCATGGAATGTTTTTCCATTTGTTTGTGTCCTCTCTTATTTCTTTGAGCAGTGGTTTGTAGTCTCCTTGAAGAGGTCCTTCACATCCCTTGTAAGTTGTATTCCTAGGTATTTTATTCTCTTTGTAGCAATTGTGAATGGGAGTTCACTCATGATTTGGCTCTCTGTTTGTCCGTTATTGGTGTATAGGAATGCTTGTGATTTTTGCATATTGATTTTGTATCCTGGGACTTTGCTGAAGTTGCTTATCAGCTTAAGGAGATTTTGGGCTGAGACAATGGGATTTTCTAAATATACAATCATGTCATCTGCAAACAGAAAAAATTTGACTTCCTGTTTTCCTAATCGAATACCCTTTATTTCTTTCTCTTACCTGATTGCCCTGGCCAGAACTTCCAATACTATGTTGAATAGGAGTGGTGAGAGAGGGCATCCTTATCTTGTGCCGGTTTTCAAAGGGAATGCTTCCAGCTTTTGCCCTTTCAGTATGATACCGGCTGTGGGTTTGTCGTAAATAGTTCTTATTATTTTGAAATACGTTCCATCAATACCTAGTTTGTTGAGAGTTTTTAGCAGGAAGGGGTGTTGAATTGTATTGAAGGCCTTTTCTGCATCTATTGAGATAATCATGTGGTTTTTGTCATTGGTTCTGTTCATGTGATGGATTACATTTATTGATTTGCATATGTTGAACCAGGCTTGCTTCCCAGGGATGAAGCCGACTTGATTGTGGTGGATATGCTTTTTAATGTGCTGCTGGATTCAGTTTGCCAGTATTTTATAGAGGATTTTTGCATCAATGTTCATCAGGGATATTGGCCTGAAATTTTCTTTTTTTGGTTTTGGTATCAGGATGATGCTGGCCTCATAAAATGAGTTAGGGAGGAGTCCCTCTTTTTCTATTTTTTGGAATAGTTTCAGAAGGAGTGGTACCAGCTCATCTTCATGACTGAAACACCAAAAGCAATGGCAACAAAAGCCAAAATTGACAAATGGGATCTAATTAAACTAAAACGCTTCTGTACAGCAAAAGAAACTATCACCAGAGTGAACAGGCGATCTACAGAATGGGAGAAAATTTTTGCAGTCTGTCCATCGGACAAAGGGCTAATATCCAGAATCTACAAGAAACTTAAACAAATTTACAAGAAAAAAACAACCCCATCAAAAAGTGGGTGAAGGATATGAACAGATACTTCTCAAAAGAAGACATTTATGTGGCCAACGAACATATGAAAAAAAGCTCATCATCACTGGTCGTTAGAGAAATGCAAATCAGGCTGGGTGTGGTGGCTCATGCCTGTAATCCCAGCGCTTTGGGAGGCTGAGGCAGGCAGATTATGAGGTCAGGAGATCGAGACCATCCTGGCTAACACAGTGAAACCCCATCTCTACTAAAAATACAAAAAATTAGCTGGGCGTGGTGGTGGGCGCCTGTAGTCCCAGCTACTTGGAAGGCTGAGGCAGGAGAATGGCGTGAACCCAGGATGGGAAGCTTGTAGTGAGCCAAGATCACACCAGTGCACTCCAGCCTGGATGACAGAGCGAGACTCCATCAAAAAAAAAAAAAAAAAAAAAAAAAGAAATGCAAATAAAAACCACAATGAGATACCATCTCACACCAGTTAGAATGGCGATCATTAAAAAGTCAGGAAACAACAGGGTGCTGGAGAGGATGTGGAGAAATAGGAATGCTTTTACACTGTTGGCGGGAGTATAAACTAGTTCAACCATTGTAGAAGACAGTGTGGTGATTCCTCAAGGATCTAGAACCAGAAATACCATTTGACCCAGCAATCCCATTACTGGGTATATACCCAAAGGATTATAAATCATTCTACTATAAAGACACATGCACATGTATGTTTACTGCAGCACTATTCACAATAGCAAAGACTTGGAACCAATCCAAATGTCCATCAATGATAGAATGGACAAAGAAAATGTGTCACATATACACCATGGAATACTATGCAACCATAAAAAAGGATGAATTCATGTCCTTTGCGGGGACATGGATGAAGCTGGAAACCATCATTCTCAGCAAACTAACACAGGAACAGAAAACCAAACACCACATGTTCTCACTCATAAGTGGGAATTGAACAAAGAGAATACATGGACACAAGGAGGGGAACATCACACACTGGGTCCTGTCAGGGGGTGAGAGACTAGGGGAGGGACAGCATTAGGAGAAATACCTAATGTAGATGACGGGTTGATGGGTGCAGCAAACAACCATGGCATGTGTATACCTATGTAACAAAGCTGCACGCTCTGCACATGTATCCCAGAACTTAAAGTATAATTTTTAAAAAAGTGAAAAAAAAGGTGTATTACACCAACAATTATATTAATTTCCTTTAAAAATGCTGCCAATTGCATAAATTTGTTAAGGTGTGTTTGTGGATGTATGTTAGCCACTCAGAAGGCAACTCTATGAAGAATTATTGCACATAGTGGTAACAATAAAACAAGTAAAGATATTATCATTAAATTCCATTACCACCACCAAGTACTGCTTCTCATTGTAAATTATATGGTTACATGCAATCACAAAGAATGTGACTGAGTGGCTTTTTTTTTGAGAGAGTCTTGCTCTGTTGCCTAGGGTGGAGTGCAGTGGCGCAATCTTGGCTCACTGCAACCTCTGCCTCCCGGTTCCAAGCAATTCTCATGCCTCAGCCTCCCGAGTAGCTGAGATTACAGGTGTGTGCCACCACGCCCGGCTAATTTTTGAATTTTTAGTAGAGATGGGGTTTCATCATGTTGGCTAGGTTGGTCTCGAACTCCTGACTTCAAGTGATCCACCCACCTCAGCCTCCCAAAGTGCAGGGATTACAGGTGTGAGCCACTGCCCCCCGCCTGAGTGGCTTTTTATTTAGTACTTTAATTTGTTTAACTTTTTAGTTATCTACAATTGTACTTTTCCCTAAGAATACCTTGAGAAAGTTGAGTGAATAAGAACTAAACCATGTTAAAAACAATGTGGTGTTCTGCCATCAATATGTTGGTCTCAGTTCTAAATCTCTCTGGGCCTTAGTTACTTTATGTTTAAGGAAAGTAGATGACTTGTAAAGTATTCTAAAATATTAAAACAGTAATAAAAATATAACAAATTGAACCAGTGCCAAAACAAAAGCAGCCAGTTTCAAGATAGCACGGTTGGCCGGGCGCGGTGGCTCATGCCTGTAATCCCAGCACTTTGGGAGGCCGAGGCGGGCAAATCACCTGAGGTCAGGAGTTTGAGACCAGCCTTGCCAACAATAGTGAAACCCCATCTCTACTAAAAATACAAAAATTAGCCGGGTGTGGTGGTATGCACCTGTAGTCCCAGCTACTTAGGAGGCTGCAACAGAAGAATCACTTGAACCTGGGAGGTGGAGATTGCAGTGAGCCAAGATTGCACCACTGCACTCCAGCCTAGGCAACAGAGCAAGACTCCATCTCAAAAAAAAAAATAGTATGATTTAGTTTATTTGTGGAACTGAATAGTGCTATAAATTGGGCACTTACTATTTTAAGGCATGTGCCGGATGCAAGAGTGACAAACAGTCTTACCTTGTACAGACTTATAATTCTGGTACAGAAAACAAGCAAAAATAGACAACTTTATTATGGTATTGAAAATTCTATGTTGAAGTTACATCCTGGGGGTCAAGGTAGGTGAGGTACACTTAATCTAAGCTTACTATGTCAGGAAGACATGGCAAGCTTCCAGAGAAATAATGTCTCAATTGAATTTCTCAGGATGTGTAGTAGTTTGCTAGGTAAAGAGGAAGGGAACTCTGCATAGGTGGAAGAGCATTCGCCAAGGTGATGGATATGAAACAGCATGGTCCGTTTTTATATTTTAGAGACAGGGTCCTGCTCTGCCATCCAGGCTGGAGAGCAGCGGCATGATCATCGCTCACAGCAACCTCAAACCCCTGTCCTCAAGGGATTCTCCCACCTTAGCCTCTCGAGTAACCAAGGCTACAGGTTTGCACCACCACACCCAACTTTGTATGTGTGTGTGTGTGTGTGTGTGTGTGTGTGTGTGTACAGATAAAGGTCTCACTATATTGTCCAGCTGGTCTGGAACTACTGGCTTCAAGTGATCCTCCTGCCTCAGGCTCTCAAAACACTAGGATTACAGATGTGAGCCACTGTGCTTGGCCAACATGGTCTGTTTTTAAAATAATTCTTAGGAATAAAGTTCACAAAGGGTGGCTAGGAGATGAGGCTGGAGATGTTGGGTAGGACCAGATTACAAAAAGCCTGGTATATCTTCCTATGGAGTTTTGACTTCATTTTGAAGACTGCAGGAGGCCGATAGGCTGGGAGACAAGGGAGGGAATAGGTATAGAAGGAGTAATAAAATGAGCGCTGGAAGGACGCAGGATGGTGATCCGAGAGAGGTGTATTAGTGCTCATGGTTACGTGAGTGAGGAAGTTTTAAGGTATAGTCAATGTGGGTGGATGAAATGGAGGTGAAATCACAAGAGTTTAAGTCAGGAAACTGAGGATTGGTAATTAGGTATTGGTAAGGTGTTAAGAATCTGGAATTGGAAGTTATGACACCAGGGTACTAGTCCTGACTCTAATGTCACTAATTATCTATGTTACTTAAAACAAACCCGTTAAGTTCTTCTTATTTTTAGAAGATTCCTTCTTCCCATAAAAAAATTACTAAGTACCTACTCTGTGTCCAGAAGTATATCATGCTCTAGGACTGTGTCTGCCCTCAAAGAGCTCATACTCAATGTGAGTTAATGTATCTTCATTTAGTATTATTAAAATGTTATAAGATAATTCTGAAAAGTAAGATAATGAGGCTTGCTTTCAGATTCCAAGACTATGCCTTTCATAAAGAGATTCTGGAGAACAAAGGTAGATGAAAATCAATATGCAAGTACAAACATATATCAACAACATACTGTGGCATTATGGACTAGTGTGAAGAGCAGTATGACCTTGATTGTAGTCTCATTATGTCTCATTTTCCTCCTTTGTAAAATGAGGATAATACCACCTGTGCTGTTGACTTTGGCAGGCTGTGTTGAGAATCAAGTGAGCTAATGGTTGCGAAAGCTCTATGATATATTTCCTGCTATGCACTAAAGCACCACAGAAGATGTATTTGCTATGCTCTTGTTCTGTTCCCATTAGGTTAGTTAACACAACAATTCAGAGCAGAGAGGCTAAGAGACCTGGAGATGGGAACATCAGGGAAAACAGCATATCCTGGTACTCCCTCAAGAATATATTTCAAGGCTGGGCATGGTGACTCACACCTGTAATCCCAACACTTTGGGAAGCCGAGGCAGGGGGATTACTTTTTTTTTTTTTTTTCAGGTGGGATTTTGCTCTTGTCGCCCAGGCTGTAGTGCAATGACATGATCTTGGCTCACTGCAACCTCAGCCTCCTGGGTTCAAGCAATTCTCCTGCCTCAGCCTCCTGAGTAGCTGGGATTACAGGCACCTGCCACCATGCCCGGCTAATTTTTGCATTTTTAGTAGAGACAGGGTTTCACCATGTTGGCCAGGCTGGTCTCGAACTCCTGACCTCCCAAAGTGCTGGGATTACAGGCGTGAGCCACCGTGCCTGGCCCCCTAGGTGGATTAGTTGAACTCAGGAGTTCAAGACCAGCCAGGGCAACATGGTGAAACCTTGTCTCTACACAACATACAAAAATTAGCCAGGCGCATGGTGGCATGTGCCTGTAGTCCCAGCTTCTTGGGTGGCTGAGGCATGAGAATTGCTTGAACTCAGGAGGCGGAGGTTGCAGTGAGCCAAGATTGCACCATTGCACTCCAGCCTGGGTGACAGATATATAGATATATATCTATATCTATCTATCTATCTATCTATAAAATTGCAAGCATTTTTTTCATTAAAAAATTAAAGAAAGTCTGTGAGGACATTTCCTGTGTTAAATGACTTCCGCTGTTAACTTACAGATTCTCTACCACAACTATAATTTGTACCTACCAGAATGTGTATACCTAACAAAGCTCTGTTGGGTGCCTTTCTTTTATTATAGCTCCCATCATACTGTACCATATTGCACAAGCATTTACTTGTATGCAAATTAAGCTATGAATTCCTGATGAATACGATCCCTTTCTTATTCAACTTTGGTATCCCTAGAACATAGCACAGTTCTTGATGCAAAGCAGACTCTCAAAGTACGTCAGATGAATGAATGGATTAATGAATACCAGCTAATATGGAAAGCTGTTCTTATCCTTAGGAGATCACAGTGTGCAGGAGAGACAGACTTGTACACAATTAATTGCAATATCATACAATACATATTACCTTGGGACATAGGCAGGAAAAATTAATTTTGTCCAGGGTGATAATGGGACTAAAAAGCTTTTACAAATAGGCCGACATTTAGGCTAATTAATTAGTTGATGTGAAGTCGAATTCATATTTTAGAATACAATTGTGTTACAATAATTATCTTCATGAGAATCTCAAACAAAATTGCAAAAGTCCAACATTCTTTTTGTAGGTAAAGTTGCCAAAGGAACACCCTGTAGAATAAGAGGAAGAGAAAAGACAATCTCTGGCCCACAGTTGAAGGAATAAAGGTTTAGTAAACAGGAATGGAGAAAGGATGGAGGATTTAATGTGGTTCAGGTAGTAAGAATAAAAAGTTTGGAATAGAGAAAGGTTGCTAGAGTCTAGAAATTGGTCAAATGAAATAGGCATATGTGAGGGCTGAGAAGTAAACACATTAATAAAATGCTCAATTCAATTCCTTTGGTCAGCAAATATAGTGTTGGGAGTACAAAAACAAATGCAGACAAAATAAAAAAAAAAAATCCCTGACCTTATAGATCTTACATAGAATTTTTCTAATTGGAATCCACGGATTTCAATGTTCCCTTGATATTTTCTTGTTTACAATACGTACAACTTTTAAGATATAAAATATGATATGTAAAAATAGAAAGTAGTCATAATATTTAAGTCTTACTAATAAAGGAATAATTAGATTTTTTTTTTTTTTTTTGAGACAGAGTCTTGCTGCGCCATCCAGGCTGGAGTGCAGTGGCGCAATCTCGGCTCACTGAAACCTCTGCCTCCTGGGTTCAAGCGATTTTCCTGACTCAGTCTCCCAAGTAGCTGGGATTACAGGCACCCGCCACCACACCCACTAATTTTTTTGTCTTTTTTTAGTAGAGGTGGGGTTTCACCATGTTGGCCAGGCTGGTCTCGAACTCCTGGTCTCAAGTGATCCACACACCTGGGCCTCCCAAAGTGCCGAGATTATAGGCATGAGCCACTGCACCTGACCTAGATTTTTAAAAATAAAAAGCTTAAAGTGTTTTTCAGCACATGACCAAATTCTAACAGATTTATTAGCCCTTTGAAGGTGCAATTTTGGGATACCAAGATATCAATTATGCTGTTGTTTCAGGTTCCTAACAATTAATAATTGAACAGTGCTTCAGAATTTATAAAGCACTTTTACATATTGAATGTTACCCCATTTAATCCTCAATAACAATGTTTTTTTTTATTTATTTTTGCACACTTTTTTTTGGTAGAAAACAAAGCTGAGGCTCAATGAGGTAAAGTAAAATGACCAAGTTTTGCAGGGCAAAACTCAAACTCATTCCCTTGACCAGCTAGTCCAAAAGAACTTCCATATACTCTTCTGCACTTGATTCTCATGTTTGATCTACTTCTTATTATCCCCATTTTTTAAAAATTTATTTCTAAGTGTTTTATTTTTTCACAATTATAAATGGAATTATTTTTATTATTATTATTATTATTATTATACTTTAAGTTTTAGGGTACATGTACACAATGTGCAGATTAGTTACATATGTATACATGTGCCATGCTGGTGTGCAGCACCCATTAACTCATCATTTAGCATTAGGTATATCTCCTAATGCTATCCCTCCCCCCTCCCCCCACCCCACAACAGTCCCCAGAGTGCGATGTTCCCCTTCCTGTGTCCATGTGTTCTCATTGTTCAAGTCCCATCTATGAGTGAGAACATGCGGTGTTTGGTTTTTTGTCCTTGCGATAGTTTACTGAGAATGATGATTTCCAATTTCATCCATGTCCCTACAAAGGACATGTGCCACATTTTCTTAATCCAGTCTATCATTGTTGAACATTTGGGTTGGTTCCAAGTCTTTGGAACCAACTATTGAATAGTGCCGCAATAAACATACGTGTGCATGTATCTTTATAGCAGCATGATTTGTAATCCTTTGGGTATATACCCAGTAATGGGATGGCTGGGTCAAATGGTATTTCTAGTTCTAGATCCCTGAGGAATCGCCACACTGACTTCCACAATGGTTGAACTAGTTTACAGTCCCACCAACAGTGTAAAAGTGTTCCTGTTTCTCCACATCCTCTCCAGCACCTGTTGTTTCCTGACTTTTTAATGATTGCCATTCTAACTGGTGTGAGATGGTATCTCATTGTGGTTTTGATTTGCATTTCTCTGATGGCCAGTGATGATGAGCATTTTTTCATGTGTCTTTTGGCTGCATAAATGTCTTCTTTTGAGAAGTGTCTGTTCATATTCTTTGCCCACTTTTTGATGGGGTTGTTTGTTTTTTTCTTGTAAATTTGTTTGAGTTCATTGTAGATTCTGGATATTAGCCCTTTGTCAGATGAGTAGGTTGCAAAAAATTTCTCCCATTTTGTAGGTTGCCTGTTCACTCTGATGGTAGTTTCTTTTGCTGTGCAGAAGCTCTTTAGTTTAATTAGATCCCATTTGTCAATTTTGGCTTTTGTTGCCATTGCTTTTGGTGTTTTAGACATGAAGTCCTTGCCCATGCCTATGTCTTGAATGATAATGCCTAGGTTTTCTTCTAGGGTTTTTATGGTTTTAGGTCTAACGTTTAAGTCTTTAATCCATCTTGAATTAATTTTTGTATAAGATGTAAGGAAGGGATCCAGTTTCAGCTTTCTACATATGGCTAGCCAGTTTTCCCAGCACCATTTATTAAATAGGGAATCCTTTCCCCATTGCTTGTTTTTCTCAGGTTTGTCAAAGATCAGATAGTTGTAGATATACGGCATTATTTCTGAGGCCTCTGTTCTGTTCCATTGTATTATCCCCATTTTAAGATGAAAAAACAGAAGTTCAGAGAGATTAAATAACTTGCCCAAAGTAAGTTGGCAGTTGGAGTTGGAACATACTTCCATGTCTAATGGTAACAAAATTCATGTATATTGCCAATCAACTTTAAAGACAAATATAGAAATATTAATATATCAACTTACTTTATTGTAATTTTTATTTTAAAAATGTTTTAAAGGGATGGGATCTTGCTATGTTGCCCAGATAGTGCACTGCACCCTCAATCTCCTGAACTCAGGCGATCCTCATGCCTCAGCCTCCTAAGTAGCTGGGACTACAGGTGTGCGCCACTGTGCCCAGCTTTACTTGATTGTAATGTATATTAGGTGAGCTTATAATCTAAATAATTCCTTAGTTTAAGGTTATGCCTATCTCCAACAATGATACTAAAAAATGGTACAAAATAAGCTTTTATAGTTCCTACTTGCTCCTGCTTTAGGTAATAATTCAACTCCATAAGCAATACCATAAAGTCCTGACTAGCAAGGCAGGTCCGTGGGTCCTTTCACAACAGATAAAAAAAATTAACATTTTGAAAGGATAGTTAATTTTAAATATGAATACCATAACATCAGTTAGACAAACAGGGAAGAAGACAGCCAAATAGGAACAGCTCTGGTCTGCAGCTCCCAGCGTGATCAATGGAAAAGACGGGTGATTTCTGCATTTCCAACTGAGGTACCTGGTTCATCTCATTTGGACTGGTTGGACAGTGGGTACAGCTCACAGAGGGTGAGCCGAAGCAGGGTGGGGCATTGCCTCACCCAGGAAGCACAAGGGTTTGGGAGATTTCACTTTCCTAGCCAAGGGAAGCCGTGACAGACTGTACCTGGAAAAAACGGGACACTCCCGCCCAAATACTGTGCTTTTCCCACAGTCTTAGCAACTGGCAGACCAGGAGATTATCTCCCATGTCTGGCTTGGCAGGTCCCAAGCCCATGGAACCTTGCTCACTGCTAGAGCAGCAGTCTGAGATCAACCTGCGAGGCTGCAGCCTGGCTAGGGGAGGGGCATCCGCCATTGCTGAGGCTTGAGTAGGTAAACAAAGTGGCCAGAAAGCTCAAACTGGGCGGAGCCCACTGCAGCCCAGCAAGGCCTACTGCCTCTGTAGACTCCACCTCTGTGGGCAGGGCATAGCTGAACAAAAGGCAGCAGAAACTTCTGCAGACTTAAACATCCCTGTCTGACAGCTCTTAAGAGAGCAGTGGTTCTCCCAGCACGGCGTTTGAGCTCTGAGAATGGACAGACTGCTTCCTCAAGTGGGTCCCTGACCCCCGTGCAGCCTGACTGGGAGACATCTCCCAGTAGGGGCCGACAGACACCTCATACAGGCAGGTGCCCCTCTGGGACGAAGCTTCCAGAGGAAGGATCAGGCACCAATATTTGCTGTTCTGCAGCCTCCGCTGGTGATACACAGGCAAACAGGGTCTGGAGTGGACCTCCAGCAAACTCCAACAGACCTGCAGCTGAGGGACCTGACTGTTAGAAGGAAAACTAACAAACATAAAGGAATAGCATCAACATCAACAAAAAGGACATCCACACCAAAAGCCCATCTGTAGGTCACCAACATCAAAGACCAAAGATAGATAAAACCACAAAGATGAGGAGAAACCAGAGCAGAAAAGCTGAATATGCTAAAAACCAGAGTGCTTCTTCTCCTCCAAAAGATCGCAGCTCCTCAGCAGCAATGGAACAAAGCTGGACGGAGAATGACTTTGACGAGTTAACAGAAATAGGCTTCAGAAGGTCAGTAATAACAAATTTCTCTGAGCTAAAGGAGCATGTTCTAACCCATCACAAGAAAGCTAAAAACCTTGAAAAAGGGTTAGACGAATGGCTAACTAGAATAAACAGTGTAGAGAAGACCTTAAATGACCTGATGGAGCTGAAAACCATGGCATGAGAACTTCGTGATGCATGCACAAGCTTCAACAGCCGATTTGATCAAGTGGAAGAAAGGGTATCAGTGATTGAAGATCAAATTAATGAAATAAAGCAAGAAGACAAGATTAGAGAAAAAAGAGTAAAAAGAAACGAACAAAGCCTCCAAGAAATATGGGACTACGTGAAAAGACCAAATCTACGTTTGATTGGCGTACCTGAAAGTGATGGGGAGAATGGAACCAAGTTGGAAAACACTCTTCAGGATATTATCCAGGAGAACTTCCCCAACATAGCAAGGCAGGTCAACATTCAAATTCAGGAAATACAGAGAACACCACAAAGATACTCCTTGAGAACAGCAACCCCAAAACACATAATTTTCAGATTCACCAAGGTTGAAATGAAGGAAAAGATGTTAAGGGCAGCCAGAGAGAAAGGTCATGTTACCCACAAAGGGAAACCCATCAGACTAACAGCAGGTCTCTTGGCAGAAACCCTATAAGTCAGAAGAGAGTGGAAGCCAATATGCAACATTCTTAAAGAAAAGACTTTTCAACCCAGAATTTCATATCCAGTCAAACTAAGCTTCATAAGTGAAGGAGAAATAAAATCCTTTACAGACAACCAAATGCTGAGAGATTCTGTCACCACCAGGCTTGCCTTACAATAGCTCCTGAAGGAAGCACTAAACATGGTACAACCAGTACCACCTACTGCAAAAACATGCCAAATTGTAAAGACCATCGATGCTATGAAGAAACTGCAACAATTAGTGGGCAAAATAACCAGCTAACATCATAATGACAGGATCAAATTCACACATAATAATATTAACCTTAAATGTAAATGGACTAAATGCCCCAATTAAAAGACACAGACTGGCAAATTGGATAAAGAGTCAAGACCCATCAGTGTGCTGTGTTCAGGAGACCCATCTCACGTGCACACATAGGCTCAAAATAAAGGGATGGAGGAAGATCTATCAAGCAAATGGAAAGCAAAAAAAAAGCAGGGGTTGCAATCCTAGGCTCTGATAAAACAGAATTTAAACCAACAAAGATCAAAAGAGACAAGGTCATTACATAATGGTAAAGGGATCAATTAAACAAGAAGAGCTAACTATCCTAAACATATATGCACCCAATACAGGAGCACCCAGATTCACAAAGCAAGTCCTTAGAGACTTACAAAGAGACTTAGACTCCCACACAATAATAATGGGAGACTTTAACACCCCAATGTCAATATTAGACAGATCAACAAGACAGAAGGTTAACAAGGATATCCAGGACTTGAACTCAGCTCTGCACCAAGTGGACCTAATAGACATCTACAGAACTCTCCACCCCAAATCAACAGAATATACATTCTTCTCAGCACCACATTGCACTTATTCTAAAATTGACCACATAATTGGAAGTAAAGCACTCCTCAGCAAATGTAAAAGAACAGAAATCACAACAAACTGTCTCTCAGACCACAGTGCAATCAAATTAGAACTCAGGATTAAGAAACTCACTGAAAACCACAGAACTACATGGAAACTGAACAACCTGCTCCTGAATGACTGCTGGGTAAATAACAAAACAAAGGCAGGAATAAAGATGTTCTTTGAAACCAATGAGAACAAAGACACCATGTACCAGAATCTCTCAGTGTGTAGAGGGAAATTTACAGCACTAAATGCCCATAAGAGAAAGCAGGAAAGATCTAAAATTGACACCCTAACATCACAATTAAAAGAACTAGAGAAGCAAGAGCAAACAAATTCAAAAGCTAGCAGAAGGCGAGAAATAACTAAGATCAGAGCAGAACTAAAGGAGATAGAGACACAAAAAACCCTTCAAAAAAAGTCAGTGAATCCAGAGCTGGCTTTTTGAAAAGATCAACAAAATTGATAGACCACTAGCGAGACTAATAAAGAAGAAAAGAAAGAAGAATCAAATAGATGCAATAAAAAATGATAAAGGGGATTTCACCACCGATCCCACAGAAATACAAACTACCATCAGAGAATACTGTAAACACCTCTATGCAAATAAACTAGACAATCTAGAAGAAATGGATAAATTCCTCGACACATACACCCTCCCGAGACTAAACCAGGAAGGTGAATCTCTGAATAGATCGATAACAGGTTCTGAAATTGAGGCAATAATTAACAGCCTACCAACCAAAAAAAGTCCAAGACCAGAGAGATTCACAGCCAAATTCTACCAGAGGTACAAAGAGGAGCTGGTACCATTTCTTCTCTAACTATTCCAATCAATAGAAAAAGAGGGAATCCTCCCTAATTTATTTTATGAGGCCAGCATCATCCTGATACCAAAGCCTGGCAGAGACACAACCAAAAAATAGAATTTTAGACC
This sequence comes from Pongo pygmaeus, assembly GCF_028885625.2. Lineage (NCBI taxonomy): Eukaryota > Metazoa > Chordata > Mammalia > Primates > Hominidae > Pongo > Pongo pygmaeus. The sequence goes on from NC_072392.2 coordinate 58,128,744, forward strand.
AATATTAAATAGGAATTTTCCCTATTTAATAAATGGTGCTGGGAAAACTGGCTAGCCATATGTAGAAAGCTGAAACTGGATCCCTTCCTTATACCTTATACCAAAATTAATTCAAGATGGATTGAAGACTTAAATATTAGACCTACAACCATAAAAACCCTAGAAGAAAACCTAGGCAATACCACTCAGGACATACATGGGCAGAGACTTCATGACCAAAACACCAAAAGCAATGGCAACAAAAGCCAAAATTGACAAATGGGATCTAATTAAACTAAAGAGCTTCTGCACAGCAAAAGAAACTACCATCAGAGTGAACAGGCAACCTACAGAGTGGGAGAAAATTTTTGCAATCTACCCATCTGATAAAGGGCTAATATCCAGAATCTACAAAGAACTTAAACAAATTTAAAAGAAAAAACCCCATCAAAAAGTGGGCAAAGGATATGAACAGACACTTCTCAAAAGAAGACATTTATACAGCCAACAGACACATGAAAAAATGCTCATCATTACTGGTCATTAGAGAAATGCAAATCAAAACCACAATGAGATACCATCTCATGCCAGTTAGAATGGTGATCGTTAAAAAGTCAGGGAACAACAGATGCTGGAGAGGATGTGGAGAAATAGGAATGCTTTCACACTGTTGGTGGGAGTGTAAATTAGTTCAACCATTGTAGATGACAGTGTGGCGATTCCTCAAGGATCTAGAACTAAAAATACCATTTGACCCAGTAATCCCATTACTGGGTATATACCTAAAAGATTATAAATCATGCTACTATAAAGACACATGCACACATATGTTTATTGTGGCACTATTCACAATAGCAAAGACTTGGAACCAACCCAAATGTCCATCAATGACAGACCGGATTAAGAAAATGTGGCACATATACACCATGGAATACTATGCAGCTATAAAAAAGGATGAGTTCATGTCCTTTGCAGGGACATGGATGAAACTGGAAACCATCGTTCTAAGCAAACTGTCACAAGGACAGAACACCAAACACCCCGTGTTATCACTCATAGGTGGGAACTGAACAATGAGAACACTTGGACACAGGGTGGGGAACATCACACACCAGAGCCTGTTCTGGGGTGGGGGTCTGGGGGAGGGATAGCTTAGGAGTAATACCTAATATAAATGATGAGTTGATGGGTGCAGCAAACCAACATGGCACATGTATACCTATGTAACAAACCTGCACGTTGTGCACATATACCCTAGAACTTAAAGTATAATAAAAATAAATTAATTAAAAAAATAAAAATACAGGAAAAGAAAGAAAAAGAGAAAATATACCAAGACAATACTGCATCTAAAATAACAACAAACTAGTACTAAATACTTTTAAAACTTTTCAACTATATGTGAATCATATATAAAAGATAATGGCACCTAGTTTACAGAAATGGTATGCCTCTTGTACAATTTTGTGTTTTATAATAGCAAGGAGCCAAATCAAACTTTAATATTGAATTCTATAAATATTAATGTAAAATATTTTCATGTGAAATGATGAAATTTTGGGGAAAGCGTTAAGATAATCAAAATAATATAAATTCCTGAAAAAAGGAAGACTGAGCCAAGAAAATACAAAGTTATTATAAAATGTACTAAAATATCTACCTAATTATGCCTTGTTACACATTCCTTTTAACCAATATTTACCATTGGGTTTTCAAAGGTTAATTTCTGGGAACAGTAAATTTCATATAGCTTTTGTTTTCTTTCCAATACATTGAAGCTTGTTTATTACAGAGTGGAATTTGGTGTAAGATGGGTTGTTTTGGACCTGGTCCAAGAGGGTTTAGTTACTGAAAGCACCTCATTATAAGGTAGTCTTACCAATAAGGTGATCCACTGGCTCAGATCCCATGTATATTAAAACAAGGCTCCATTGTGGAGTACAGGAAGCCAGGCAGCTAATGGTTCTATCAAATGAAACTTAAGAAACAAAATTCTTTTTTTTTTTGAGACATGAAAATTGTTTAAGGCTAGAGGATCATAAGCCTTGGTCACTTTTCCAAGTTTCTATTTCCTGAAGTGATGTTCTTTATTGTATTTTTCATAGCTCTGCAGTTATTTTACGTTAAGGTTTTAGCTTTCTTACATTCATTGTTTGATCTCGTCTTAAAATTTTTTTTATTATCAAAATTTTCATCAATACTATCTATTTATAAAAGATTAACTGCATTTACCTGTGGAAATAGATAATAAACCACCAAGAATTCATAAAGGTTAAATTCTTGTGTAACTCATTGAGAAATCTGAGTTTAAAAGAGCATATGCAAGAATAATTGTGTGGTAATCAAATACAAAAAGAATGCCATCACTTAGAGATGACCATGATAACCAGTCTTTCAAGTGATTTTACAACAAAATTTATAAAATTTGATGAAATTTTATAAGCAGCCCTAAAGAATTAAATATTTTAAATGTGTTTTAATATAGGAAAGTAATACATTTTAAACACATTTTAAATACATTTTAAACACATTTTAAATGTGTTTAAATATTTTAAATGTGTTTTAATATAGGAAAGTAATACAAAAAAGTCTAGTTGCAGAAAAATAACGGGGAAAAGCTTTTTGTTAAAATTAATGTTTTGAATAGAAAGATCTTAAGAATAACAACAAAGCCTTAGAGAAACTTAGAAACAGTGCCAAATTTAAAACCATGTAATAACTAAGTGCATATAAACATAGTAATAGTTTTATAACCCAATTCTAGACAGTTTTAAATAATTTAATCAAGTCATGAAACATCTACTCTTTACATTGTACCTTTCTTCCATGAATAAAGCCCTGTCTCTAACCGGTAGTTTTTCTGGTCTGCAGCCTATGTGCTCTATATACTTTCAGTCCTTGAATAAATTCAGTATTAGATAATTATTTCACATGCATTGAATATGTCACATAAATTATATGATAAACAATCTCTACCTTATACATCTCAAAAGCTTAAAAAATAAGCCAGCCAAATAATTTTTCTTTCCTCAAATCTTTATTGTCAGTCTATTACCTATATATCTATAGTTAGAGAAGGCTTCATATAGAGCAAGGGTGCACTCCAGATATATGATTCATCTACTAATTAATAATGAATAACTTGCAATGTGCCAGGTGCTCTTCTAAAAGCATTTAGATGTTTTAACTTATTTAACTCTATAAACATTTCTTTTAAAAGTATGTTATCAGTCATGAAAATGGCCTACATCCTACTCTATAAAGGCCAGTAGTTTACTTCTTGGAATATCATCTTGGTCAAAGTCATGATCTCAGGAGAATATACACCTGTTTCAACAGTGATTATCATTGTATAAAATTTTTGAAACATCTTTTGGAATTACTAAAGGGTTGTGACACATCTCTATGTATATTCTCCATAATGAAAATTTTTAGCTTCAGGGAGAATTAAATTTTGAAAAGAATAAAAAATATCTAGGCCAGGCATGGTGGCTCATGCCTGTAATCCCAACAATTTGGGAGGCCGAGGTGGGCAGATCACTTGAGGTCAGGAGTTTGAGACCAGCCTGGCCAACATGATGAAACCCTGTCTATACTTAAAAAAAAAAAAAAAAAAAATTAGCTGGGTGCAGTGGTGTACACCTGTAATCCCAGCTACTCAGGAGGCTGAGACACAAGAATCGCTTTAACCTGCGAGGCAGAGGTTGCAGTGAGCCAAGATCGTGCCTTTGCACTCCAGCCTGAGCGACAGAGCAAGACTGTCTAAAACAAAAACATATCTAGCTAGGGAAAGGGGAAAGTATTGGAGATGAAGTTGGGTAATAACACTAAGATATGAATAATATGCTTAATTTTCTCATGTAGTTTACCAATTCTAAAGGTAATTTCTTTTTTTTTTTGAGACGAAGTCCCGCTCTGTCGCCCAGGCTGGAGTGCAGTGGCGCAATCTCGGCTCACTGCAAGCTCCACCTCCCGGGTTCACGCCATTCTCCTGCCTCAGCCTCCCAAGGCACCCGCCACCACGCCTGGCTAATTTTTTGTATTTTTAGTAGAGACGGGGTTTCACGATGTTAGCCAGGATGGTCTCGATCTCCTGACCTCGTGATCCGCCCGTCTCGGCCTCCCAAAGTGCTGGGATTACAGGCGTGAGCCACCACGCCCGGCCCTAAAGGTAATTTCAAAAGTCCTCAAAATGTTTTAATTGTAGCATTGTGAAAATAAATATCTAGCTTTCCAAGTTATTATGCACATATTCATACCATCTGTGTCAGTCTGTTCTCATGCTGCTAATAAAGTCATACCCAAGACTGGGTAATTTATAAAGGAAAGAGGTTTAATTGACTTACAGTTCTGCATGACTGAGGAGGCCTCAAGAAACTTAAAATCATGGTGGAAGGCACCTTTTCACAGGGCAGCAGGAGAGAAGAATGAGAGTGAAGCAGGGAAAACCTCCTTATAAAATCATCAGGTCTCATAAGAACTCAGTATCATGAGAACGGCATGAGGGTAACCGCCCCCCCAATTCAACTACCTCCCACTGGGTCCTTCCCACAACACGTCGGGATTATGGGAACTACAATTCAAGATGAGATCTGGGTGGGGACATAGCCAAACCACGTCGCCATCGTTCCCTAAATGTAAATGAGTAAGAGCCACTTTACTTTTTTAATGAAATAATATGCTTTATTTTAACCGTTCTGGAACAAAAGCAAATGAAAATCGACTCAGAATATCAACAGACATTCCTTTATAGATTCTTAAAGCACAAAGAAATTTGTATGATTTTATAGTACTAACCGCTGCATTTTACAGATGAAACTAATTCCCTGAAGGGTGTGGTGATTGCCAATATGACTTAGCAAATTAGTGGCAGAGCCAGGTGTAGAGCCCAAGTCTCTTGTCTTCTACCAGGTATTTATTCGTTTCACTACCCTACTATCCCTATCTGTGGTTTAAGAATAATACCAGAGGAGATAAATTGTTTCACCCTTTCAAAACAACGTAAAAATTACCTTCTAATCTAGTATTTGGTATTTACTGCTCAATGATCAACTAGAAAAAATATATAATACTAGATGGGATCTAATATATTCTAAATTCTTTAACTGGTAAATTGTCAATTTAAATGTCTTTGAACTACGCTTAGAGTTGTAACATCAAATGCTATAGAAACAAGCTGTAAAAATCTAAATGTCTCAAAATGGAAGCAAAGACATACCTATATAATAATTCATTTATCCAAATGAAATGTAAAATAAATCCTTACTGGAAATTTTGATTTGAAAATAATAGACCATACAGAATTCTTGGATAGCTCACAAAATTTCAATTCAAATTACTCACAAAAAGTCCCAATGCCCAGTGAATAACAGATGTTTCTTAAAAAAAGATCAATGAATGTATTTTTGGAATGATGTTAGAGATGAGCATCTTTTATAATCATTTTTGATTAGACATATAGCTTCATTCATAAAAACACAAACAAGGTCAAAATTCACAGAAAGGATTACTGTGCCCTAAGGAAACATATTTTAGCTGCAGCTATAAATGTGGGTTTGCTTATCAAATTTATATATGAAGTTTTCTATCTTAATCATTGTATAACTAAAGCTTATGCTAGAACAATACCAGAGGGGATAAATTGTTTCACCCTTTCTAAACAATGTAGAAATTACCTTCTAGTCTAGTGTTTGGTACTTATTACTCACTGATCCACTAGGAAAAATATATAATACTAAGCAGGATCTGGTATTTTTTTCCAAAATGATGGTGAAGCTAAATAATTAGAATAGAAAATTTGGAATACTTCATTTGGCATTTTATATCTTTACATCAATTTGTTTATGACATGTTTGGTTTTAGGTTTATTATACAAAGAATGTAAAACAATTTCAATTAAAAATGCATACTACTTTCTTAATTTCTCTTAATTACTTATAAGTAGGTAGTTTAATAACGAAATAAACCTTTCAAGACAAATGGTGATCTCTAAAAAAGTCTTGGACTGAGTTGAGGTAAAGTCTTGGACTGATTTGAGGTAAAATCTATAATGAAATGACAGGTGTGACTAGATTAGACTGCTATTAATTTTTATGTATCAGTATGAAAACAAATGGATGAAGAGCACCACCTAATATGAATATTTACGTGAAACTAGAAGTGCCCTACGATCTTTGGATAATTTTAAATTGCATTTAGCTAAGGAAGACTTATTTGAGGACAATATTTTATATGAATTACTTTATCAAAACTCAAGAATAGGCCAGGCACAGTGGCTCACACCTGTAATCCCAGCAACTTAGGGAGGCAGAGAAGGGCAGATCACGAGGCCAGGAGTTCGAGACCAGCCTGGCCAACATGGTGAAACCCCATCTCTACTAAAAATACAAAAACTAGCTGGGCATGGTGGTGCACACCTGTAGTCCCAGCTACTCAGAAGGCTGAGGCAGGAGAATCGCTTGAACCTGGAGGTGAAGGTTGCGGTGAGCCGAAAGCACACCACTGCATTCCAGCCTGGGCAACAGACCAAGACTCTGTCTCAAAAAAAAAAAAAAAAAAAACAAACCCAAAAACTCAAGAATAATAACATTTACATTTCTGAACATAAAATAGTTTTTTAAAAAGTATGCCACTTATTCAATTTACAAATTATTACTTACAACAGAGTTTAACATAAGCATGATGACATATTTTTACTTACAACAGAGTTTAACATAAGCATGATGACATATTTTTACTTAGCTTGAGAGTTAAGTATTATTACTTAAAACCAGGAAACATGCCTTTATTTTTGGAAGGAGATGGTTTAAAGTTCTTTATTTCTATTTCATGAGTTTTTCCCAGTTCCAGTTCATTTATCCAAGTTGTTTTTACATTACCATCAATGTCATCAATTTTACTTTCTTCAATATGCAGAATTCCATTCAACTTTGTATCTGTGCAATCCTCAGCTTTCACTTCTCTGGCTGAATCTACTTCTTTTGTAGTTCTAATTTCAAAAAGGTCTTTAGCTAAAATGCAATCTGAATTGTTAGCCAATCTATTTCCTCTATCAGTTTCGGCTAAGTCATTTTTTTCTTCATCTGTATCTTCAGGATCATAAAGTTCAGGTGTAAAATAGATAGATTCATCTTCTGCTTCTGTTTCAAAATCTCTATTTGAAGTGGACTGTTGATCTTCACTTACTAGAGACAATTCAATGTCTGGATCCAGGGCTTCTTCAGAACAGAGCGGATGTTCAGAATGATTTTTTCTACTAAGGGTGGCATCAATCTTTAATGATGAAATAATGGTTTCTGATTGAGGGCATGATCCAAATGATGTGTTTACTGTAAGATTTGAGGATTCACATTTATCAGTGAAGGGCAAAACAGTTTTACTTTCCATCTTTTCTGTTTTGAAACGGGGAGGACTAGAGGCACTATTCTCTGATGACCTGAGCTCAGGTGTTGCCTTCGGTATTTTACCAGTAAAATACTGTCCCAAAGAATTAAAGCTTGACCAGCTAACTCTCTTTGTTTGTTTGTTGAAAGTTGGGCTTGTGGATCTGGAAATCACAATTTTTTCTGCTTTCCCTGCTTCTTCCAGGAATACTGGATCATCTAAGAATACAAGAATTTAAGAGATTTAACTTTCTGCTCCTAGCTAACATAATTGTTAAGTTAAAATAATTATTTATTAGAAATACCTAAATAACTCTATAGGATACATAACTTAGAGCCCCCAACAAATACTAGTGGATTTTCATCCTGGAACAGAATATTAACTCTGAAAGAAATCTTAGGTCTCTAGTGTTTCCTAGCCCAAGTTATAATGCTGTCTGGTAAACTATCAAATTCCACAGCAGGGAGCTCAAGAATGAATGAGGAAAGAAGGGGTAAAAGGGAAGAGGAAGGGAGCTGAGTAAAGGAGGGAACAGGCTGTAAACATTTGCCTTGAAAATCCACTAACCAGTGACTGAGAAAAACTTACCTAGACTAATTCTTTTATTTAATAAGTAAGGAAAGTGACATAAGGCTAAGTTATTTGCTCAAAGTTATAAAACTGGTTAGTGAGAAGACCAAGACTAGAACTTAGGTTTCCTGATTACCAAGTTAATCGGCTTGAATTCACTATTTATAGTGAATTTTATATTACTATTTTGTAGTATTTATATACAAAATTGTAGTATTTATATAAAAAATTGTATTACTATTTTGTAGTATTTATATACTACAAAATAAATGTTTAAAAATTGATTTTTTTTCTTTTTTTTGAGTCCGAGTTTTGCTTTTGTTGCCCAGGCTGGAGTGCAATGGTGCAATCCTGGCTCACTGCAACCTCCACCTCCCGGTTCAAGCGATTCTCCTGCCTCAGCCTCCTGAGTAGCTGGGATTACAGGCAGCTGCCTCCACATCCAGCTAATTTTTGTATTTTTTAAGTAGAGACAGCGTTTCACCACACTGGTCAGGCTGGTCTCAGACTCCTGACCTCAGATGATCCACCCGCCTTGGATATATGAATTAAAACAACTGAAATTATATCCAATGGTATAGACCAGAGTTTGGCAAACCTTTTCTGTTATAGGCCAGATAGGAAATATTTAGGCTTTGTGGGGCATAATGTATCTGTTGCGACTACTCAATTACGCTGTTCTAGTGCAATACACACAAATACTCAACTCTGCTGTTGTTTGTAAAATGTAAATAAATGGGTGTGACTACATTTCATTAAACTTTATTTACAAAAACAGGCAGCAGGCCAAATTTGGCCCATGGGCCACAGTTTGCCAATCTGATACAGATGATTATTTCAAAATATTTTAAAATATTATTTTTCATCACTTAAAATAAAGGTCTCTCACCTCCTAAAAATAAATAAGTTCATGAGAACTATCTATATAGGAAAAGAAGTTCATATAGAAGTATCTACATAAAAAATTAGGCCAAATTTTTATATAGCCTTTAGAATAACATCTACCACTTATATGGTACTTTACAATGCTGTGATATTTATAATTTTGACCTTTACAACCCAACCTGAAGGGACAGCTAGGCAGGCATTTTTTTTTTTCCTATTATGACTCAAAAAGGGCAAATGACTTGCTCATGATCACAAAGCTAGTAAGTGGCAAAGCCAGTTAGTGGAAAACCAGAAAATATGCTCTGGTCTCCTGACAAAAGTTTGTTCCCATTACAATACACCATACTGTTTCACTACTTTATGATAACACCTTATATTACAAACCACCATATTTAAGGAAATTAATCTATACCCAAATAAATATCATTTCACTAAATATAATGAAAGACTTCTCTATCAAAGGTAAATGGGAAGAACTTTTCATACTTTTCTCCTTTCTGGAGATAATGCCACTTGGTAGAGGTAAATTTTTGGTAATAATTTTAGGACACTGTAGTTCCTGGACACACATCTTTGCTTCATCTTCCACAAAATTTTCTGGTGATAGATGACTTGCTGCTTCCAGTAAATAAGGTGGGGTACCGTAGTTTAAAGAGGTCACTTCAAGTGTAGACTCATTGTCCTGTATATTGGTCCTGTCCTTTATGGATACATTAAGAACTTTTTGATGCTTTTTGGAAAATTCAGCCAAGGACTCCAGTGCACTTTCAAAGGTTGAATGGTGCTGAATCTGCTGCCGTACCCATTTAGAAAGTCCTAAAGAAAAAGGTAAACCCAGGGGAAAATTTGGTTACTTAGTTATTAAAATATTACATGCTAAGGTAATACACTTGCTTTTTCTAGTGAAGTAATCTAATTTGTATTTTGAATATACAGAATGGTTCTCCATATGTTTTTTCTGCAATTCAGCAATTTTACTACATATGTATCAGTAACATATGAAGTAACATTCATATATCAGTAACATATGAGTAACATTCTCTTTATATACAGTAATTGTCAAATGGAGAGAGAAAAGAGGCAGTGGAAGTAGGGCAGAGATGGGAAAACATATTCTCTGGTTAAGAATAACTCGTGAATATGGCAAATTTAATTTCATCATAATTCCCCACAAAAATTGCCTATTTTTTTTTTGTAGGGAAACTAGAAGTTGTAATCAATACAACTTACCATTCTAATATTCTAAATTTTACTCCTTTTGCAAAAATAATTTCAAGATTCTAGTCTCAAGTTTTTTTGTTCCCTTCCTCCACCAATTCCAAATACATCTTAAATTAAAATTATTCTGGAGGTGAAATAAATAACACTGTCTTATGGGCAAATCACATCCCTTCTGAATTTTTATGATATAATTATTTTTAATATATAATCAAGTTATAAAGGATATGATTTGACCTGTGACATAAAAACTGCATAAAAATGAAACCTAAGAGTTTAAGGTGTTTTCTAGTATGGTGTACTTCCAAATGAAATGCAAAATCAGATATTTGGACTTTTACAAATAAATATTCCCTGCTAACACTACTAAAACTAGCATCATCTTTTGGAGGAATTAGTTTTAAAAGTCACTATAGGGTAAAAATTTAAGTTCTAGATTTTAAAACTAAAAAAATTTTAAATAAGCCATTTCCTTGAAGTTTTTTATTTTGTTCATTTGGGGAATATGATTAGACCATAAAAATATGTGAAATTCTCTAAAATTGAAAATTTTTAGGCTGAGTGTGGTGGCTCACAGTATAATCCCAACATTTTGGGAGGCTGAGGTGGGAAGATTGCTTGAGGACAGGAGTTCGAGGTTGCAGTGAACTATGATCACGTCACTGCACTCCAGCCTGGGCAACAGAGTAAGACCTGTCTCTAAAAAAGAAATAAGTAAATAAAAATAAGAATTTTAGTACTGTATTTACCTCTTCATTTCAACCTTTTTATAATCAAAGAGAGCCTTTTCAATGTAAAATATCATTGTCTGCTTTTGAAAACTTGAAAGAATCTGAGCTCTACCTGCTTACTAGACACCAGCACTTAGCATTTTTGCCTTTAGTTACTGTTTGACCTATACTACTGCACACTTTACGTGGAAAGGGAAGATAAAACAAAGCAATATTTTCTGCTTTATGTTTTAATATCAAACCAAATACAGTAATTAAGCTCTGAAATTGAAAAGGTAGAGTCTACACCCACACATGGCTAATCTAAAACAAAATTTAACATCTCTTTATTATAATAAAATGTTTTTTTTTAGCTAAAAGGTAATAATAAAGATACACATTTATCCCATGGCTCTTTAATAATAACTCCTGGTATTGACTCTGAAAACTGTTTACTGTTGGATGAAACCATCGAGTGAGAAAAAAATGATACTACTGGCTGCATCAAAGCGGTAGGAAAATTTGTGGCACCCTCTCGTCATGATCACCACTTCAGAATAGTACCTAGCTGCTTCTTCCTGGGGAGAAAAGAGAAAACTGGACCTTATGTCTTTTTCTGAGAGGCTGCCCCAGGGACTGGCTTCTATCTTACCTGTACTGAAGAGATGACATGAGCTGGCATACCCTACACGCCCAGGAGCCACTAAGAACAAAAGCACTGTGCAGCAAGTTTCTGCTCCACAGGAACCACAGTGCAACAGAGGCCCATACAGTTTGATGGCCACTCCCTCAGAGGGACAGAAAAGCTGGAGTGTGCGCATCCAACATCTTGGCTTTTCAAGGAGCTGTCTAGGGACTAGTTTCTGTCTTGCTTGTCATAGAGTACTGACTGGACCTAGCATACTCTGTATGCCTGGAATCTACTAAGAACAAAAGAGAGTCAGGCGTGATGGCTTATGCCTGTAATCCCAGCACTTTGGGAGGCTGAGGCAGGCAGATTACTTGAGCCCAGGAGTTTGAGACCAGCGTGGACGACACGATGAAACCCCATCTCTACAAAAAATACAAGAATTAGCTGGGTATAGTGATGTACACCTGTGGTCCCAGTTACTTGGGAGACTGAAGTGGGAGGATCCCTTGAACCCAGGAGGCTGAGGCTGCAGTGAGCTGAGATTGTACCACTGCACTCCAACATGGGTGACAGAGTGAGACCCTGACCAAAAAAAACAAAAAACAAAAACCCAGCAAATATGTTTAATAAGGAATTTACAGACAAGTCCAAAGAAGACAGATCCATGGAAAAGGTTTGAGAGGCTCCCAGAATGCCTACCTGGGCTGATGAGTGAAGGTCTTTCCCTATACAAAACCAGTCAGTAAACACTGTGAGAGGTGGCTGTTTTTTCAAATGTGTGGATACCATACAAGGTTACAAGAAACATAAAGAAACAGGAAAAAATAACTCTGTCAAAGGAACAAAATAAGTCTCCAGAAACCAACCCTAAAAAAAAGAGCTATATGAATTACCTGGCAAGGAATTTAAAATAACTGTCAACATGATGCTCACAAGTTCAAGAAAATAATACAGAAAAAAAGAAGAATTTCAACAAAGATAAAGAATATAAAAAAGAACTAAACAGATTTTGGAGCTACAAAATGCAATAACTGGACTGAAAAATTCACTACAGGGGTTCATCAGCAGACTTGATCAAGCAGAAAGAAGAATCAGGAAATTTATTTTATTTTATTTTATTTATTTATATTTTATTTTTTAATTTAATTTTATATTTTATTTTATTTATTTTATTTTATTTTATTTATTTTTTATTTTATTTATTTTTTATTTTATTTTTTATTTTATTATTTTATTTTATTTTATTTTATTTTATTTTACTTTTTGAGACAGTCTCGCTCTGTCACCCAGGCTGGAGTGCAGTGGCGCCATCTCGGCTCACTGAAACCTCCACCTCCCGGATTCAAGCGTTTCTCCTGCCTCAGCCTCTCAAGTAGCTGGGACTACAGGCATGTACCACCACACCCAGCTAATTGTCGTATTTTTAGTAGAGGTGGGGTTTCACCATGTTGGCCAGGCTGGTCTCGAACTCCTGACCTCAAGTGATCCACCTGCCTCAGCCTCCCAAAGTGCCCAGAATCAGGAAATCTGAAGGCAAGTCGTTTGAAATCATCCAGTCAGGGAAGCAAAAAGGAAAAAACAAAATGGAAAAAAAAAGTGAAGGCTTATGACTTCACTTATGACTTGACTTATGGGGCACCGTCAAGCTGACCAATATACACATTCTGGGAGTCCTAGAAAGAGAAAGAGAGAAAGGAGCAGAAAGCTTATTTATAGAAATAATGACCAAAAACTTAATAAACCTGGGGGGAGGAAAATGACATCCAAATACACGAAGCCCAGCGAACCTGAACAGGATGAACCCAAAAGTCTGTACCAAGACACTTTATAATCAAAGTGTCAAAAGTCAAAGAAAAAAATAGAAATTTGAAAACAGCAAGAGAAAAGCAACTTGCCGTATACAAATGAAGTCCCATAAGACAGTCACTAGGCTGGGCATGAAGGCTCATGCCTGTAATCTCAACACTTTGGGAGGCAGAGGTAGGAGAATTGCTTGAGCCGAGGAGTTTGAGATTAGCCTGGGCAACACAGTGAGACCCCATCTCTACAAAAAAAATTAAAAATTAGCCAGGTCTGGTGGTGCATGCCTGTAGTCCCAGCTGAGGCTGAGGTGGGAGGATCACTTGAGCCTGGGAGGCTGAGGCTGCAGTGAGTCATGATCACGCCACTGCACTCCTGCCTGGGTGGCAGAGTAACACCCTATCTCCAAAAAAAGAGAAAGATTTCTCAGGCGACATCTTGCATGCCGTAAGGAAGTGGGAAGACATGTTTGAAGTGCTGAAAGAAAAAAACCTGCCAGTGAAGGATATTATATCTGGTAAAGCCATCTATCAAAATGAATAAGAGGTAAAAACTTTTCCAGATAAGCAAAAGCTGACGGACTTCACCACTAAACGTGCCTTACAAGATATGCTAAAGGAAGCCTGCTAAACAGCAACACAAAAGCATAAAGTTTGCTCGTGAAGTTAAAAGTGTACACAAATACAGAATACTTTAATATAACAACAGTGATACATAAATAATGTTTAATTCTATACAGAAGTTAAAAGACAAAGTATGGAAATAACTATAACAGTATGTTAGTGGATACACTATATAAAAGGGTATAATTTGTGACTTTAATAATAAAATGTGATGGGGAAAAGTAAAAGTGTAGAGTTTATACAACTGAAATTAATTTGTTAGCTGAAAATATTTTTTATTTTGTTTTATGTAACTATGTTTTATGTAAGACTCATGTAACCTCAAAGGAAATATCTATAGAAGGTATACAAAAGAAAAATGAGAAAGGAATCAAAGCATTTTTCTTCAAAAAATTAAAAAATGAAAAGCTTTTAAGACCAGAAACAAAGCAAAGATGTTCATTCTCACCACTTCTATTTAGCTTAGTACTAAGAGTCCTAGCCAGACTATTAGGCAAGAAAATAAAATAAAAGGAATCCAAATTGAAAAAGAATAAAGTAAAATGATCTCTCTTTGCAGATGACATGATCTTTTATGTGGAAAACCCTAAAGATTGAAAAAAACCTGTTAGGACTAATAAACAAATCCAGTAAAGTTGCAGAATACAAAAATCAATGTGCAAAAATCACTTGCAATTCTAGACACTAAAAACAACCAAAAGAGGAATTTAAGAAAACAATCCCATTTATAATAGTATGAATGAAGCTGGAAACCATCATTCTCAGCAAACTATCGCAAGGACAGAAAACCAAACATCGCGTGTTCTCACTCATAGATGAGAACTGAACAATGAGAACACTTGGACACAGGAAGGGGGACATCACACACTGGGGCCTGTTGTGGGGTGGGGGGGAGGGGGAAGGGATAGCATTAGGAGATATACCTAATGTAAATGACGAGTTAATGGGTGCAGCACACCAACATGGCACATGTATACATATGTAACAAACCTGCATGTTGTGCACATGTACCCTAGAACTTAAAGTATAATAATAAAAAAAAAAAAATTAAAAAAAATCCCAAACCAGGGAAAAAAAAATAGCATCAAAAATAATAAAATACCTAGGAATAAACAACTAAGGAGGCAAAAAACCTGTACATTGAAAATTATAAAACATTGCTGAAAAACAGTAAAGATAACACAAATAAATGGAAAGATATCCCATGTTCACAGATTGGAACACCTAATACTGTCAGAATGTCCATACTACTGAAAGCAATCTTTTTTTGAGACAGAATCTTGCTCTGTCGCCCAGCCTAGAGTGCAGTGGTGCGGTCTTGGCTCACTGCAACCTCCACCTCCCAGGTTCAAGCCATTCTCCTGCCTCAGCCTCCCGAATAGTTGGGATTACAGGCACCTGCCACCGCACCCGGCTAATTTTTGTATTTTTAATAGAGATGGGGTTTCACCATGTTGGCCAGGCTGGTCTCGAACTCCTGACCTCGTGATCCACCTGCCTTGGCCTCCCAAAGTGCTGGGATTACAGGCGTGAGCCACCATGCCCGGCCGCAATCTAAATTCATATGGAACCACAAAGGACCACAAATAGGTAAAAGAATCTTGAGAAAAAAGATAAAAGCTGCAGGCATCATACCTCCTGATTCTAAAATACATTACAGAGCTGTAATAGTCAAAAAAGTATGGTACTGGCATAAAGAAAACCATATAAGCCAATGGAACATAATAGAGAGCTCAGAAGCAGATCCACACATATATGGTCAGCAGATCTTCAACAGGGTGTCACTGGGGATTGATATGCTTTGGTTATTTGTTTCCTCCAAAGCTCATGTTGAAATGTGTTCCCCATTGTCACAGGTGGGGCCTAGCGGGAGGTGTGTGGGTCATGGGGACAGAACCCTCATGAAAGGCTTGGTGCTATGATTGTAGACTTTCTGAGGCCCTCATTAGAAGCAGATGCTGGTGCCATGATTCTTGTGCAGCCTGCAGAACCATAAGCCAAATAAATCTCTTATCTTTATAAATTATCCAGTCTTGGTGTTGGCAATGATTGTTTGGATATGACACCAAAACCACAGGCAATAAAAGCAAAATTAGACAAAGAGGACCATGTTAAACTAAAAAACTTCTGTGCAGCAAAGTAAATAATCAGCAGAGTTAAAAGACAACCTACAGAATGGGAGAAAATATTTGCAACACATATATCTGATAAAGAGTTAATCCCCAAAATATATAAGAAACTCCTATATCTCAATAGCAAAAAACAAACAAACAAAAAAACACACCAAAAACCAAACCAAAAAAACAGATACGCAAAGAAATCCAAATAACCCAATTAAAAAATAAGCAAATGAAAAGATGTTTCTCCAAAGACATATGGTTCGGCCAACAGGTATAGAAAAGATGCTTAACATCCCTATTCATCAGAGAAACGCAAATCAAATCCACAATGTGCTATCACATTATACCTGGTAGGAGAGCCATTATGAAATTTAAAAAGGAGAAAGAAGAAAAAAGGAAATAAGCATTAGGGAGGATATGGAGAAACTGGAACCCTTGTGTGCTGTTGGTGGGAATGTTAAATGGTGCAGTTGCTATGAAGAACAGTATCAAATCAAAAAATTAAACTTAGAACTACAATGATTCGCCAATCCTACGCTTGGTATTTATTCAAAAAAATTGAAATCAGCATCTTGAAGATATCTGCGTTCCCATGTCCATTGCAGCATTGTTCCCAATATCCATGAGGGAGAAACAACATAAATGTCTACTGACAGATGAATGGATAAAGAAAATATGGTATAATGTATACATAAAATAAAATATTAAGCAGTCATTGAAAAGAAGGAAATCCTGCAACATAGATGAACCTTGAGGACATTATGCTAACTGAAATGAGCCAGTTACAGAAGGACAAATACTGCATAATTCAATTTATATGAGGTATCTAAAACAGTCAAACTAATAGAAGCAGAAAGTATAGCGGTGGTTGTCAGTGGATGGGGGAGAGGGAAATGGGGCATTGCTGTTCAGTTGGTGTTAAGTTTCAGTTATGTAAGATTTAAAAGTTCTAGATATCTGCTGTGAAATACTGTGCTTATAGTTAACAATATTGTATTGTGCACTTAATAAGATGGTAGAGCTCATGTTATGTGTTTTCCACCACAATAAAAATATGAAGATTGTTACTAGTTTTTACTCTAAGCCCAGCTGAGATCTTACCAGATATATAGCGACCTGGGTTATTCCTAAAGCGATCATCCACTAGAATAAGAGCTCCCCAATCATTTCTGTGTCGAATACATCTAGAAAAAATAGGGAAAAAATCAAATAATTATAACATTGGAAATAAATCCAGTTTTCCAGTGGGACAGACAGAAAATTGGAAAAAAATCAATTTTATAGATTCCTTTAAACAATTTGTTATTATCAGAAAAGTTATAGAAGCTATCCAATACAATGTAACAAAGTAGATGTATTAAAAATTCCCTGCTTTTTCCAAATATGGATAACTTGCATCCAAAATGCTGTATTTTATTTTGCACTCAAGAAAATTATAGAAAGTACTTTCTAAGATCTTTCTTAGCCAATAGACCCTTTGTTTTTTTTTTTTACCTTAAGTATTATATATAATTGTAGGTTTTATGTAAAGGTCCTTTTTACTAGTTTGATGAGAGTTTTTAATCATGAATAAACATTTAATTTTGTCAAAAATATTCTAAAATTCAATTGACATAACATGTAGTTTTTCTTCTTTTGACTGTTAATATGGTAGATTACACTGGTTCATTTTCAAACACTGAATCATCCTTGCATTCCTAGTCATGGTGTATTGTTCTTTTTATAGATTGTTGGATTCAATTTGCTAGTTTAAAAAAATACATTAAAAATAAAAACATACTTTTTAATAATTATTAAACAATTTTAAAGTGTACAATGCAATGGTTTTTGGTATATTTACAAGGCTGTATAACCTATACCACTTATCTATCCCAGAACATTTTCACCACCCCAAAAAGAAACCCTGTGCCCACTAGCTGTTACTCCAAATTATCCCAATTATTCCCCATTACCTCTGGCAACCACTAATCTTTCTGTCCTTAGAGAGTTGCCAATTCTGGACATTTCATTTAACTGGAATCAGACAATATGTAGCATTTTGTATCTGGCATACTTCACTGAACATGATGTTTTCAAGATTCACTCATATTGTATCATTTCTCAGTACTTCATTTATAAGTTAATGTTTCCACTTTTTGGCTACTGTGAATAATGCTGCTATAAACATTTGGGTACAGGTTTTTATATGAATACATGTTTTTTATTCTCTTGGGCATATACCTAGAAGTGGAATTGGTGAGTCATATGGTAATTCTATGTTTAACTTTTTCAAACACTGCCATACTGTTTTCCAAAGCAGCTACACATTTTACATTCCCACCACCTACGTACAAGGGTTCCAAAATCTCCACATCCTCACCATCATTTGTTATTGTATACCCTTCTAAAACTATATCTACCCTAGGAAGTGTGAAATGATATTTCATTATGGCTTTGATTTGCATTTCCCTAACAACCAATGACGTTGAACATCATTTTTTATGTGCTTACTGGCCTTTTTTGGAGAAGTCTGGTCAAATTATTGGTCCACTTTTAATGGCCCATTTTGTCTTTTTATTATTAAGTTGTAAGAGTTCTTTATATATTCTGGATACTAGATCCTGCTACACATGATTTACAAATATTTTCTCCATATGTGAGTTGTCTTTTCCACTTCTTGATACTGTCCTTTGAAGAATAAAAATTTGAACTATAACAAAGTCCAATTTATCTACTTTTTCTTTGGTTGCCCGTGCTTCTGATAGCAGATCTAAGAAACTATTGCCTAATACAAGGTCAAGAAAATTTATACCTCTGTTTTTGCCTTTTTCTGTCTTTGATCCACTTTGAGTTAACTTTTGTATATGGTGTGAGGTAGGAGTCTAATTTCATTATTTGCACATAGATATCCAGTTGTCCCAACACCATCTGTTGAAAAGACTGTTCTTTCTTTGAGTTGTCTTGGCACTCTTGTCAAAAACCAGTTCACCGTAGATGTATGAATTTTTTTATGGACCCTCAATTCTACCCATTGATCTATACATCTGTCTTTATGCCAGTACAACATAGTCTTGATTATTGTAGCTTTGTAGTAAGTTTGAAATAGAAAACTGTTTGTTCTCCTAGTATGTTCTTCTTCTTCAAGATTGTTTTGACTAGTCTGGGTTCCTTGCTTTTCCATAATAATTTTAGAATCAGCTTCTCAATTCCTTCCAGAAAGTCAGCTGGGATTTTGATTAGTGTTGTATTTAACCTCTATATCAATATAGGGGAGTGTTGATATCCTAACGATAAGTCTTCTAATCCATGAACATGGGATTCTTTCCATTTATTTAGAATTTTCTTTCAATAATGTTTTCCAGTATTCAGTATACAGATCTTTCATCTCCTTAGTTAAGTATATTTCTAAGTATTTTCTTCTTTCTGATGTTATTTTAAATGGAATTTTTTAAGTTCATTTTTAGATTTTTGGCTGCTAGTGAATAAAAATGTCATTGATTTGTTAATATTGGTCTTGTAACCTGAAACCTTACTGAACCTATCAGTTCTGTTATTTTAAAAATGGATTTCTTAGAATTTTCTTAGAATGTAATATATCATTTGCAAATAAAAATAGTTCTGCTTCTTCCTTTCCAATCTGTATACCTTTCTTTCTTCTTCTTGTCTCACTGCCCTGGTTAGAACCTCCAATACAATATTGAATAGAAGTGGTAAGAGTGAAAATCACTGTCGTGATCTTGAACTTAGGAAAAGCATTTCAGTCTTTTAAGATTAAGTATGATGCTAGCTGTGAGCTTTTAATAGATGACCTCATTAAAGCCAAGTAAGTAACCTTATATTCCCACTTCGTTGAGTATTTTCATCATGAAAATGTGTTGAATACTGTTGTATGCTTTTTTTTTTTTTTTTTTTTTTTTTTGCATCTTGAGAAGATCGTGTGGTTTTGGTCTTCTTTTAATATGGTGTATTACATTAATTGATTTTATAAAGCACGTTGAACCAATCTTGGATTGCTGGGATAAATCTTACTTGGTCATGGTGTATAATCCTTTTAGTATGTTGCTGATTCTGTCAATGGCTTTTATTTCCACAGTCATATGAAATATTGCTGTACAATCTTCTTTTCTTGTAATGTATTTTACTTGTTTTAGTATCAGGTAATACTGGCCACATAGAATGAGTTGGTAAATATTTCTCTTCTATTTTTTGCTAGAGTTAATGAAAGATTAATGCTAATTCTTCTGTAAATTTTTGGTAGAATTCATTTGATCATGAGGCTGAGGCAGAAGAATCACCTGAACCTGGGAGGTAGAGGTTGCAGTGAGCTGAGAGATCATGCCACTGCATTCCAGCCTGAGTGACAGATTGAGACTTTGTCTCACACACACACACACAAAAAAAGGCCAGGCGCGGTGGCTCACGCCTGTAATCCCAGCACTTTGGGAGGCCAAGGCGGGCGGATCATGAGATCAGGAGATCGAGACCATCCTGGCTAACACAGTGAAACCCTGTCTCTACTAAATATATAAAAAATTAGCCAGGTGTGGTGGCAGGCACCTGTAGTCCCAGCTACTCAGGAGGCAGAAGCAGGAGAATGGCATGAACCCAGGAGGCGGAGCTTGCAGTAAGCTGAGATTGCACCACTGCACTCCAGCCTGGGCAACAGATAGAGACTCTGTCTCAAAAAAAAAAAAAAAAAAAAAAAAGGCAGGGGGGAAGTGTTTTGATGACAAATTCTATCTTTACTTGTTATACATCTATTCAGATATTCTATTTCAGCTGGTCACAGTGGCTCATGCCTGTAATCTTAGCAGTTTGGTAGGTGAATCACAAGGTCAGGAGTTCAAGATCAGCCTGGCCAACATAGTGAAACCCCGTCTCTACTAAAAATACAGCCGGGCATGGTGGCAGGCACCTGTAATCCTATCTACTCGGGAGGCTGAGGCAGGAGAATTGCTTGAACCTGGGAGGCAGAGGTTGCAGTGAGCTGAGATCATGCCATTGCACTCCAGCCCAGGCAACAGTGTGAGACTCTGTCTCAAAAAAAAAAAAAAAAAAAGATATTCTATTTCTTCTTGATATATTCTCAGTATTTTGTGTCTATCTATGAATTTGTCCATTTAATCTAAGTTATTTGTCATCACACAATTTTTGAAGGTATTCTCTTATAATCCTTTGTATTTCTGTAAGGTAGTAACATCCCCTCTTTCATTTCTAATTTTAGTAAATTAGAAGTTCTCTGTATTTTCTTTGGTCAGTCTTGGTACAGGTCTGTCAATTTTGTTGATCTTTTCAACAAATCAACTTTTGTTACCTTGGTTATTCTCTACTGTTCTTTGAATTCTCTATTTCATTTATTTCCTTTTTAATCTCTAGTATTTCCTTTAATTGCCTCACTTTGGGTTTAGTTTGCTCTTTTTTTCCTAATTCCTTAAGGAGGAAGGTTAGATTATTGATTCCAGATGTTTACTCTTTTAAAATACAGGTGTTTACAGTATTTTTTTTTTTAGACAGAGTCTTGCTCTGTCAGCCAGGCTGGAGTGCAGTAGCATGATTTCGGCTCACTGCAATCTCCGTCCCCTGGGCTCAAGCAGTTCTCCTGCCTCAGCCTCCCAAGTAGCTGGGATTACAGGTGTGTGCCACCACACCTGGCTAATTTTTGTATTTTTAGTAGAGACGGGGTTTCACCATGTTGGCCAGGCTAGTCTGGAACTCCTGACCTCAGGTAATCTGCCTGTGTCGGCCTCCCAAAGTGCTAGGATTACACACGTGAGCCACCGCGCCTGGCCTAGATGTTTACAGCTTTTTAAAGTTTCCCTGGGAGCAGTACTTTCACTGTGTCCCTGAAATTTTGAGACATTGTTTCCATTTTCATTTATCACAATGTATTTTTCAATTTTTCTTCTGATTTCTTCTTTGACCCACTGGTTGTTTAAAAGTATGTCATTGAATTTCCATGTATTTGTGAGTTTTCCATTTTTCCTCCCATTATTGATTTCTGGTTTATTTCATTGTAGTCAGAAATAATACTTGTAATGATTTCAACCTCTTAACTTTTATGGAAACTTATATTTTATGGATGAACGGATGGCCTATCCTGAAGAACATGCCACGTTCACTTGAGGAGAATGCGTATTTTCCTGTTGTTGGGTGAAGTGTGCTACAGATGTCTGTTAGGTTTGTTTGTAGTTGTTGGTTTGTAGTTTTGTTCAAGGCTTTTATTTTCTGTTGATTTTCCTTCTAGTTGTTCTATCCATTATTGAGTAGGGTGTGGTAGTCTCCAAGTATTACTAAATTATTGATTTCTGATGCTTTTTGCTAGATGTGTTTTGGGGCCTTTTTGTTAACTGCATATGTTTATAATTGCATATTTAGACTTGTTATACATTCTTGAGAGAATGGCTTTTTTTTTTTTTTTTTTTTTTTGGACAGGGTCTTACTCCAGTTGCCCAGGCTAGAGTGAAGTAGTGAGATCATGGCTCACTGCAGCCTCAACTTCCTGGGCTCAGGTAATTCTCCCACCTCAGTCTCCTGAATAGCTGGGATTATAGGTACACACCACTACACCCAGCTGATTTTTTTGTACTTTTAGTAGAGACAGGGTTTCATCATGTTGCCTAGGCTAGTCTTGAACTCCTGAGCTCAAGCAATCTGCCCACCTCAGCCTCCCAAAGTGCTGGGATTGCAGGCAGAATGGCACTTTTATCATTATAAAATGTTAATTGTTTCTATTAACTTTTTTTTGTCTTAAGGGTCTATTTTATCTGATATTAGTATAACCAAACCAGCTCTCTTTTGTTTACTATTTGCATGGTATGTCTTTTCCCATCATTTTATTTTCAACCTATTTGTGTTTTTTTAAACTAGTGTTTCTCTTGCAGACAGCATATATCACATTATTTTCAATCCATTCAGCCAAACTTTGCCTTTAGATTGGAGTGTTTAATCCACTTACATTTAATGTAATTACTGATAAGGTAGGATTTACTCAGCTATTTTGTAAAATACTCACTTTGCTATTTGCTTTCCATATGCCTTACGTATTTTGTTCTTCTGTCTTTCCATTACTTTCCATTTTCTCCAATAGACACTTTCCAGTATATAATTTTAATTCTCTTGTCATTTACATTACTATATTTTCTTATTTTTAGTGGTTGAAGAGTATAATAAACATATCAACCAGTAATAAACTAGTCAGGATAATTGCCAATTTAATTTCAATAGTACACAAAAATGGTCCTTCTGTTCCCTCATCTATCACCTTTGGGTTGTTATTGTCATATAAATTATATCTTTAAACATTGTACGCTGGTGCAGAAGAATTAACATTGTAGGTTGGATTGTTTACCCCTAGAAAGGTCTGTTTAAAGGTGGCCCTGGGCTGATGAATGAAAACTTAGATTCAGGAGAGTACCTGTGATTGACTGATAAGAGTGTCTCACTGTGCCTGAACTGTTTGAGTGAATAATATATTAATGCTGAATACTTATTCTCCTTTTGAGAGTCTAGTCTTCTGGAAACTGCTAGGCAGAGGCTGCCTATATGACCAGCCCCAGTAAAATCTCTGGGTGCTAATGAGTTCCTCTGATCCCTTGGAAATATTTCACACATGTTGCCGCAACTCATTGCTTGGGGAAGTGTGTCCTGTGTAACTGCACTGGGAGAGGACACTTGGAAGCTTAAGACTGGCTCCCTAGACTTTGTCCCATGCACATGTTTTGTTCTCTTTGCTGACTGTGCTTGATGTCATTTCACTGTAATAAATCCTAGCCATGTATACAGTTATATCCTGAGGCTAACTGTTCCAAGTGAATTACTGAACCTGAAGGTGGTCTTGGCAACCCACGAGACAATCACCACAGATTTACAATTATTATTTTATGCAGTTGCTCTTTTAAAAAATCAAGAGTAAAAGAATTATAAGCAAGAAGTACATTGATATTAACTTTTATATTTACATATGTCGTTATCTTTGTGGGTATTCTTTATTTCATTGTGTGCATGACTTACTTCCTAATATCCTTTCATTTCAGCCTGAAAGACTCCTTTTAGTATTTCTTGTAGGACAAGTTTGCTATAGAGTAATTCTCTTGGTTTTTGTTTATTTGGGAATGTCTTAATTTTTACCTTATTTCTGAAGGACAGTTTTGTTAGATGTAGTATTCTTGGTTGACAGTCATTTTCTTTCAGCACTTTGAACATGTCAATTAACTGCTTCCTGGTCTGGAGGATGTTTTGTACATGATGAGTTATTTCTCTCTTGCTGCTTTCTAGATTCTCTCTTCTGGCTGTTTGATTTCAACCATCTAGATAGGAATCTCCCTGAGTTCATCCTACTTGGAGTTCACTTATCTTCTTGGATGTATAAATTAACGTTTTTCATCAAATTCGGAATATTTTCAGCCATAATTTCTTTAAATATTCTTTCTATTCTTTTTTCTCTCCTCTCCTTCTGGGACTCCAAATATGCATATGTTGGTATGCTTGATGAGGTTTTACAGGTCTCTGAGATTATGCTAGCTGTTCTTCATTCTTTTTCTTTCTGTTCTTCAGAGTAAATCATCTCAATTGATGTTTAAGTAAATCAATTCTTTCTTCTGCCTGCTTAAATCTGCTGTTGGGCCCCTGTAATGAATATTTCATTTTAACTATTATACTTTCCAACTCCAGAATTTCAATTAGGTTTTTGTTAAGCAAATTTTATCTCTTTATTGATATTCCCTATTTAGTGAGGTGAGACATCATTCTCATAGTTTTTGACACAGTTTGCTTAGTTATTGAACATATTTGAACTAGCTTTCTCTCCTAAGGCATAGCTTTGTCTACTAAGACAAATGTCTGGGTTTCCTCAGGGAGAGTTTCTATTATTTTTTTCTCTTAGTTATACTTTCTTTGTTATGTGTCATGATTTTTGTTGAAAACAGTACATTTTAAATAATATAATGTGGCAAATATAGAAATCGGATTATTCTCCCTCTTCAAGGTATTTTGTTCTTGTAATTTTTCTAAAATAATCCTGTAAAGTCTGTATTCTGTCATGTGCGGTCATTGAAGACTGCTTGGTTAACTTAGTAGTCAGCTAATAATTAGACAGAGATTTCCTTAAATGTCTAGAACCATCACGTCTCCCATTCTTTGCCAAGAGTCTCTGCATATATTGGGGCATAATTTCAATCTTCAGCAAGGTAGGTAATAACTCTGATCTTGTTTTCACTTCCTGCTTCAGCAGAGCACCACGGTGATAGCTTAGGGCCTTTTCAGGTCTTTTCTTAGCATGTCCACATCACTGGTCACATGCACAGTCCTACACATATGCATGGCCCACTAAAATCCCAGGAATATGTCAGAACTTTAAAAGCTCTCTGTGGACATCGCATTCCTCAGCTTTTCTCTTTACATTTTTTGGCTAGCCTCTCACTTGCCCCAAATGTCATTCATTGTCTCAGGCAACTGTGAAGTTAAACAGCTGGCTGGGTGAGCTCTGAGTCAGGTCAAATAAAGATAGCCTTGTGAGTGGGGTCTTCCAGGAAACTCCCAGGTAGGTCACATAATTCTCTGGAAATGTACTCCAGACCTGTTTTGCTCCCTCCAATGACTGTCGGGTTGTTGGCTTTCCTCATGATTTCAAGCTGTTGGTTTTTAAGGCTATTGTGAACTTGTAGAGAGGTGAGAACAGAGCAAGTTAAAATACCACAAAGCTTACTGTTCTTACTACAATTCAGCTATTTTTAAGGAGCAAATGCTTCCTAGAATGCTGTAACTTTTGGTTAATACCCAGAGTTTTGATAAAGTTGCTTATTTTTTCCTATTTTCTCATTGCTTTTAGAAATTTCAGAGGTCTTTGTTCTGCCATTTTTGAGGACCCTACCCAATTTGCTGGCACTCTGTTGAGGACATCTTCATCTGTGTTTCAGAGGGATATTGATCTATAGTTGTTGTTGTTGTTGTTTTTTAACTTTTATTTTAGTTTCAGGAATACACGTGCAGGTTTGTTATAGAGGCAGATTGCATGTCATGGGGGTTTGTTGTGACAAATTGGGACAGATCATTTTGTCACCCAGGTAAAAAGCAGGATAGTATCCAACAGGTAGTTTTCCTTGAATGGTAGCTCAACTCTTAGTTCAAACAGCTTAATTTTAAGCTCTCCACCCTCAAGTAGGCCCTGGTGTCCATTGTTCCCATCTCTGTCCACATATACTCAATGTTTAGCTCCCGTGTATAAGTGGGAACATGTGGTATTTGGTTTTCTGCTCCTGCGTTAGTTCATTTAGAATAATGGCCTCCAGCTCCATCCATGTTGCTGCAAAGGACATGATCTTACTCTTTTTTATGGTTACATAGTATTCCATTGTGTATATGTACCACATTTTCTTAATCCAGTCTACTATCAATAGGTATTTAGGTTGATTCCACGTCTTTGCTACTGTGAATAGTGCTGCGATAAACATACAGATACATATGTCTTTATGGGAGAATGACTCACATTCCTTTGGGTATACACCCAATAATGGAATCGCTGGGTTGAACAGTACTTCTGCTTTAACTTCTTTCAGAAATCAACAAACTGCTTTCCACAGTGGCTGAACTAATTTACATTCCCACCAGCAGTACATATGCGGTCCCTTTTCTCTGTAATTTTGCCAGCATCTGTTTTTGTTTTTGTTTTTTTGACTTTTTAACGATAGCCATTCTGACTGTTGTGATATGTTATCTCATTGTGTATGTATGTGTTTTTGTTTGTTTGTTTTGAGACAGAGTCTCACTCTATTGCCCAGGCTAAAGTGCAGTGGCACAATCCCAACTCACTGCAAACTCCACCTCCCAGGTTCAAATGATTCTCCTGCCTTAGCCTCCCAAGTAGCTGGAATTACAGGTGTGTGCCACAACACCCGCCTAATTTTTCTATTTTTAGTAGAGATGGGGTTTTGCCATGTTGGGCAGAGTGGTCTCCAACTCCTGACCTCAAGTGACCTGCCCGCCTTGACCTCCCAGTGCTGAGATTATAGGCATGAGCCACCACGCCCAGCCACATTGTGGTTTTGATTTGCATTTCTCTAATGATAGTGTGTTGAACATTTTTTCATATGCTTCTTGGCCACATGCATGTCTCCTTTTGAGAAATGTCTGTTCATGTCCTTTGGCCACTTTGTAATGGGGTTGTTTCTTGCTTGTCAATTTAAGTTCCTTATGGATTCTGGTTATTAGACGTTTGTAAGATGAATAGTTTGCAAACATTTTCTCCCATTCTGTGGGTTGTCTTTACTCTGTTGATAGTTTCTTTTGCTGTGCAGAAGCTCTTAAGTTTAATTAAGTCCCATTCGTCGATTCTGTTTTTGTTGCAATTGCTTTTGGTGTCTCCATGATGAAATCTTTGCTAGAGCCTATGTCCAGAATGATATTTCCTAGGTTTTCTTCAAGAGTTTTTAGTTTAAGGTTTCACATCTAAGTCTTCAATTCACCCTGAGTTGGTTGTTGTATATAGTGTAAGGAAGGGGGTCCAGTTTCAATCTTCTGCATACGGCTAGCCAGTTAGGTCCCACTTGTCAATTTTTGTTTTGTTGCAATTGCTTTTGAGGACTTAGTCACAAATTCTTTGCCAAATCTGATGTTTAGAACAGTATTTCCTAGGTTTTCTTCTAGGATTTTTATAGTTTGAGGTCTTACACTTAAATCTTTAATCCATCTTGAGTTCATTTTAATCCATCTTGAGTTGATTTTTGTATATGGTAAAGGGTAGGGGGTCCAGTTTCATTCTTTTGCATACAGCAAGCCAGTTACTCCAGCACCATTTATTGAACAAGGAGTCCTTTCCCCATTGTTTATTTTTGCTAATTTTGTCAAAGATCAGATGGTTGTAGGTGTGCAGTTTTATTTTTAGGCTCTTATAGTTTCTTTTTTTCCTCCCTTTTCCTTTTGTTTTTGTAGTCTTCATCTGGTTTGGTTGCTGGTTAATTCTGGTCTCATAAAATAAATTGGGAAGGATTGCATCTTCTACTTTTTAGAAGACATTATGTAAAATTTGTGTTATTTCTTCTTTAAATGTTTGGTAATATTTGCTAGTGAACACATCTGGGTGGATAATTTTTTAGAAGGCTTTTAACTATGAATTCTATTTCTTTGCTAGATAGCTATGCATGTTATCTATTTCATCTTGGGTGAATTTTGGTATTTTGTGGGTTTTGTGGAATTAATCTACTTCATCTAAGTTATCAAATGTATATGTATAGAGTTGTTCGTAGTATTCTCATATTATTCTTTTAATGCCTGTGGAGGCTGTAGTTATACTATTAATACCGCTTTTATTCCTGATATTAGTAATTGCGGCTTCTCTTTTTTTCTTTGTTAATTTTGCTAGAGGTTTATCAATTTTATTGATCTTTTCAAAGAGTCTATTTTTTTTCTTTTTCAATTTTTATTTTATTTTAGATTCCAGGAGTACATGTGCAGGTTTGTTACAAGGGTATATTGCATGATGTTGAGTTTGGAGTACAACTGAACCTGTTACCCAGAAAGCAAGCATAGAACACAATAGGTAGTTTTTCAACCCTTGCTTCCCTCCTTCTCTGCCTCCACTTAACATTCATTCCCTAGTGTCTATGTTGCCATCTTTAAGTCCATGCGTACCCATTGTTTATCTCCCATTTATAAGTGGGAACATATGGTATTTGGTTTTCTGTTTCTGTGTTAGTTTGCTTAGGATAATGGCCTCCAGTTGCATCCATGTTGCTGCAAGGACATGATTTCATTCTTTTTTAATGGCTGTGCAGTATTCCATGGTGTATATGTACCATATTTTCTTTATCTAGTCCACCGTTGATAGGTATTTGAGTTGCTTCTATGTCTTTGCTTTTGTGAATTGTGCTGTGATGAACACACAGCTGCGTGTGTCTTTTTGGCAGAATGATTTATTTTCCTTCGGGCATATAACCAGTAATGGGATTGCTGAGTTGAATGGTAGCTCAACTCTTAGTTCAAACAGCTTAATTTTAATTTCACTGATTTCATTATTTTTGTTACAATTCATCAATTTATACTTGTTTTTATTATTCCTTTTTTTCCTGTTTGCCTCACATTTATTTAGCTCTTCTTGTTCTAGCTTCATAAGGTAGAAACTAAGATCAAAGATTTGAGGACGTTTTTTCCCAAAATAAGCATTTAATGACATAAATATCCATCTGAGCACTGCTTTAGCTGCAGTCCTTACATTTTGATATGCTGTATTTTCATTTTTGATCAGTTCAAAATATTTTCTAATTTTACTTGAAACTTGCTGTTTTGCCTATGGATTATTTAGAAATATGCTGCTTAATTTCCAAGTATTTGGACATTTTTCTGTTATTGATTTCTAGTTTAAACTAGATTACTAGTTTAATTCCATTACAGTCAGAGAACATACTGGACTTGAGTTGGCTAATAATGTTGCTCAAGTCATCTATATCTTTATTAGTTTGTCTACTAGTTCTGTTATTGAGAGGAATTTTGAAGTTTCTAACTATAATTGTGTATTTGTCTATTTTTCTCTTCAGATCTGTCAGTTTTTGCTTCATGTATTTTGACACCCTGTTTTGGGGTGCATACACATTTATGATTCTTATGTCTTCTTGGTGAATTCACCCTTTTATCATTATGTAATGTTCTCTTTTATCCCTAATTTTATTTGCTTGGAATTCTACTTTATCTGGTATTATACAGTTACTTGAGCTAGATCATTGGTATTTTGAATTCTGATCTCCTTTCTTAATCTACCTATTAGTGTTTACTTTTCAGAGTTCTCAAACAGCTGCTCCACATATTCTGTCTAGGTTTTTTAGACTACTAAATATCCTTACTTCATCTTATCTAGGACTGAAACACCAGAACTATTTTTTAAAGTTAATTTTATCTTTGTAAATTTTATCAAAGAAACACAAACACACAGTTTTATGTTTTCAATGAAAAACATAACTGTCCTTTCCCCACCCACCTCCTGTTTACAATTCCCATTCCTCAGAAACAATTACTTTCAATATTTTAGGTAGCTCTTCTGGTTATTTATCTCCATATTTCTAAGGAACATTCATCCTACTACTACTTCTTGGTTTTTGAACTTTAGAACTTATGTACTGATTCTCTCCTGTGGAAGATGTTTATTTCTCTTATACCACTGATACTTCACCATCCCTTCCTGGGAATATTAACAACTGAGTCACATAGTGCACTATAATTAGATTTCCTTTATTGTACAAGACTTTTTGCCTTCCCTGGAGTTAATAACTGCCTCTTCTTTTTATGGATTAATTTTTAATGTTTTCTGTCATTAATTAATCCCCAAACCATGCCATAGCTGTAAAAATTCTTCCAAGTATGGTCAAACCTTCTATCCTCTGAACTCAATTTAGACTACTTGCTGCACTGTTATCATTCCAGAGTTTTCCTTCCTGGTTGTTTTAGGAATTATCTTTGCCTCTATTCTGGATTGGAACCCTAGTTCCCTGCATCCTTGATATTCCTTTTTGAATTTTTTTTTTATTTTGATGGAGCACATCTTCCAGTAACATCTTGAGAAAGTGTCCATTTGAAGCAAATGTTTTAGGTCCTTGTATGTTGAAGGCTTTATTTTGTCTTATAGTTTATTGATAGTTTGGCTCATGTAGACTTAAGTTACAAATCAAAAATTTCCCTAAAATATTTGAAGACAATTTCTTCTATTTTTTTGGTTTCAATGTTGCTTTTCACAAGTCTGTTGTGATTCTGATTCTCTATCTTTTGTAAGATAGAGACCTGTCTTTTTGTCTTTGGAAGATTTTAAGACTTTTTCTTTATCCCTTGGTACTTGGAAAGGGCACAGTGAAGTGCTTTGTAGCTTTTCCTCCTTTACCTGTGCCTGAGTGAGCCCCTTCAACCAGGAAATCGTGTTACTCAATTCTGAGAAATTTTCTTGAGTTATTTCTTTGAGATGTTTCTTTCCTTTATTTTTTCTGTTCTCATGATCTGAGCCTTCTATTTATCAGAAGTTGGTTATTGCATACTGATCCTCTAATTTTCTAGTTCTTCTTTCCCACTTTCTCTTTTTCATCCGGAAAATTTCCATTTTATCTTCCAAGCCCTATTATGCATTTAAAAATTGTTGGTATCATGTTAATTTCTAAGAACTTTTTCTTATTCTTTTGTTCTTGTTTCATGGGGGCAATATGGTACATCTCTATGGATATTAAGATTTTTTTTTGAAGATTTCTCCTATCTGGGGGTTGGCAAACTATAGCCTATAGTGCCCACAAAAATAGCCCATGTCTTGTTTTTGTACAGCCTCCAATGTGTAGGAATGGTCTTCACATTTTTTTTTTTGAGAAGGAGTCTCATTCTGTTGCCCAGGCTGAAGTGCAGTGGTGCAATCTCGGCTCACTGCAACCTCCGCCTCCCAGGTTCAAGTGATTCTCCTGCCTCAGCCTCCTCAGTAGCTGGGATTACAGGTGTGTGCCACCATACCTGGCTAATTTTTGTATTTTTAGTAGAGATGGAGTTTCACCATGTTGGCCAGGCTGGTCTCAAACTGCTGACCTCAAGTGATCATTTTTAAGAGGATTAAGGAAAAAACAAAAAATATGTGACAGAGACTGTATGTAGCCTGCAAAGCCTAAAATATACACAATAGTCCCCCACAGCCACAATCTTGCCTATGGTCAAAGTTACTCATGGTCAAATGTAGTCCAACAATATTAAATGGAAAATTCCAGAAATAATTCATACATTTAAAAATGCATGCCCTTCTGAGTTGCATGATAAAAATCTCATGCTGTCCCACTCAGGATGTTAATCATCCCTTTGTCCACCATGTCCATGCTGTATACTCTTTTTGCCCATTAGTCACTTAGTAGCCATCTTGGTTATCAGATAGAAAAAACATAGTATACGTAGAGTTTGGTACTATCCATGGTTTCAGGCATTTAGTGGAGGTTGTGGAATCTATCTTCTGTGGACAAGGAGAGACTACTGTACTGTCTGGCCCTTTATAGAAAACACTGAACAATCCTTGTTCTAGTCTGTTGTGTTGTTTCTATTTTCTCAGAGTTCTTCTGCTCTGTTTTTGTTTGCTTTGTTGGACTTGTTTTGTTGTTGTTGTTTTGGTCTGTTTTTCATGTTGGACTTTCTTTGACAATCTGTTGAAGACTCTGCACTTACTTAAGAGTAAGGTACTAAAATACTGATTGGCAGCTCTGAATGTATGGGTAGAGCTTATAGGCTGGGAAGTTTGCTATAGGGTAATTTGGTAAGAACTGGGCCAATTTGTAGATATTTTCTCATGGGGTGGTCAGTTTCCCTAAAAAGGAATCTACATGCTTGGGAGATGTAAGACTGATTGTCAGCCTACTCAGAGCTGAAAAGAAAAGGGGGATGGAGTTCTCACATTCAGTATGTAGAATCCCTGTATATAATATTAACCTCCATCTTTAATACATCCTCAGCTGTGCCTGGTGTTGAAGAATACAGAGACTCTGTTGTTCAACCTTTCCAGAAGTAAACCTGGGTGAGGAAGGGGGCTAATTGTTTCTTATACTAATTTGCAACCAAGCCACCTGTTTTTAAACCTTACTTTCATTGACATTTTAGATTGCTCCAAATCCTAGGCTTTTTCATGCATGAATCTGAAAGTTCTTGTTGACTATCATCAATGTAGATTTAAATTTCAGCTTTCCCTTGCCTGCTAAGTCATTCAGTCATTCAGCTGTTTTCCAGTGTTCAAAATTTGTTGATATCGCTTGTCTGTAACTGTCTCCTCTCTCTCTTTGTAACATTGTAGGTTTGACATTTTCATTCCTTTATTATCATAGGATTTTGAGGGGGTGAAGAGTAACATAAATGTTCAATTTTTCTACAAAGACTTCAAAAATCTAAATTTTATAGGGCATTATTTTTTGATATTATTTTAAAGTAAACTATAGGCTCCAAGGCAACAGACCGTAACACTGGGAAGGATAGGAAGAAGATTAATATTGTCAATACTACAGAAGAGTATTGAAAGTCAATGGAAAGTCAGTGTGCCACTGTATTTTGGTTCCAGTTTGATTTATGTTTAAAGCATTCTGTGGTATGGTAGAAAGGTATTTCTGTTAATGAAACAATTCAAAGAAAAAAGATTTCACCTTTTCTTTTTACCATTGTTTTCAAACTGCCTTGCTTAAATGAATTATGCCCGCTTGAGACAAAGATTATACTTTCAGTAAAGCAACAAAGACTAGTTAGGAAACTCATAGTGCAGTTGTAACCTGGTTGCAAAACCATCTGGTGTGTTTCCAAAGGCTGTTCTTATATTTCATAGACTTATATTACTTCAAATACTCTAACAGTCCCATGTGTGCTTAAAAAAATTAACATTAAAAAGAATCCATTGGTTTCTGCTTACTTTAGATCTTCTGTATCCCTTACAAGAAGAGTGCCTCAGAGTATAAGCACCTTTTCTGTCAATCAATATACATTATGAGTTTTATTAAGTAACATAAAACATTTGCTTGATCTTTATTTTTTTAATTTAAAAAATTTTACTTATTGATTGGTTTTAAAAGCATAAGTTCCTTTGTAACAAATTATTAATTATTGACATTATTCCCTGAAAATCAGTAAAATGATAGCTGGGCTCTCCATCTTAAAAAATTAATAAAATTCTAAAAGTACAGTATTATATATCAATACTATAAATACATGATTTTTATGATATTCCAGGAAAGCATGTTTTGAAGCTCTAAAAGCTCTCTGGGCAATGTTGTATGGCAGGAAAAAGCACTGAACCTCACATTTTTCACTAATTCAACAAGCATTTGAGACTCGGTTGCTGAGAATGTAAAAACATGTAACACATGTTCAAGGAAGAAAACAGATAGGCTATTACAATACAGTGAGATATGTGCTATAATACAGATAGCAACCAAAATGCTATAGGTTTACTAAGGTATAAATAACTCTAGTTGGAGAAGTTTTAAAGGTCCTCATAAAGGACATGACTTTCAATGAGGTTTTGATTGCTAAATTTGCCAAATGAATTGTATGACAACT
Organism: Pongo pygmaeus; assembly: GCF_028885625.2. NCBI lineage: Eukaryota > Metazoa > Chordata > Mammalia > Primates > Hominidae > Pongo > Pongo pygmaeus. The sequence continues at coordinate 58,162,672 of NC_072392.2, forward strand.
TATAAGCCAAGGAAAGCATAATGAAAGAATATAGCATGTTTGATAGTTTAATAGTGACATGTTTAATAGTGAAAAATTCGGTGGCTAGAGGTAGAGGATAAGGATGAAAAAGCAGGTATTACAGTTTTAGAAGTGGATGGGACCAAGATGTAAAGGGCCATTTAGTAGCCATGTGGCCTCAGAAAAATAATTTAATTTCTCAAAACCAGTTTAAAAACAACTCAGGCTGAGGCAGGTGGATCATCTGAGGTCAGGAGTTTGAGACCAGCCTGGCCATCATGGTGAAATCCCGTCTCTACTAAAAATATAAAAATTAGTTGGGCATGGTAGTACGTGCCTGTAATCTCAGCTACTCAAGAGGTTGAGGCAGGAGAATCGCTTGAACTTGGGTGGAGGAAGATGCAGTGAGCCAAGACTGCGCCACTGCACTGGGTGACAGAGGGAGACTCCATCTCAAAAAAAAAAAAACACATAGCAAATCAAATAAAACATCAAGTAGCAACATGCATTGCTATTGGAAGTGATTGGTAGAAGAATCAAATGAGATAATATATGTGGAAAAGGTTTGTAAATGAGAAAACCACATACAAATATAACTTTTGTTTCACATGGTTTCTTGAAATTCAAGGCATTGCTTATACTAAAAGGAAGAAAAAAATCAACTGAGGTAAGAATATTTATTTTCCACAAATTGAGTATAATGACTAAAAGTCAACAATTTCAAAAATATATTCAAGCTCCCCTAGAAACTATTAGCTGAATATTAAAATTCAAAAAAAAAAAAAAAAGTCAGTCAGCAGGGAGACACAAAGTAAGCAGATGTGATGCTTCAATAACCTGCAGTGCAACTTGATTCCAAGTAAAATGGGATTTCTAGGGAGAAAAGGGGAGCAGGATCTCTGTAGCTTAACCATAGACCTTAATCACTCAGTTTGAAGAAAAGCACACGCAGAATACCATTCTAAAATGATGGGGAGTGGCTGGGTGTGGTGGCTCACGCCTGTGATCTTAACACTTTGGGAGCGTGAAGCGGGAGGATCACTTGAGGCCAGGAGTTCAAGACCAACCTGGCCAACATAGTGAAACCCTGTCTCTACTAAAAATACAAAAATTAGCCAGGTATGGTGGCATGTGCCTGTAATCCCAGCTACTCAGGAGGTAGAGGTAGGAGAATCGCTTGAACCCGGGAGGTAGAGGTTGCAGTGAACTGAGATCGTGCCACTGCTCTCCAGCCTGGGCAACAGAGCAAGACTCTCTCTCTCAAAAAAAAATAATAATAATAATAAAAATAAAAATAAAAAATAAAATGATGGGGAGTACAGTGGGTGACATGTTCTAGGGCTTAAATCTAGTTGTTGTAGTCTTATGTCTAAGCTATACACAAATACACATAGCTTATGTATTTGCATATATATACATATAGCTATGTCTAAGCTATACACAAATCTGAACTCACATGCAATCTGGTTTACAAATGGGCTAATTTAAGTACACAAGACACCAGAAAAATAAAAATTTTTGACTTGACTGGGTAAGATTATGATTAGTTGTGGGACTTCTGGTTGAAGTGCAAATATGTCAATTGGTCATGTTTTCATGATTTTACTCTTAACCTATCTCTTTTTTTTAGATGGAGTCTCCCTCTGTTGCTCAGGCTGGAGTGCAGTGATGCAATCTTAGCTCAACGCAACCTCCACCTACCAGGTTCAAGCAATTCTCCTGCCTCAGCGTCCCCAGTAGCTGGGACTACAGACGCACACCACCATGCCCAGCCAATTTTTGTATTTTTAGTAGAGACGGGGTTTCACCATGTTGACCAGGCTGATCTCAAACTCCTGACCTCAGGTGATCCGCCTGCCTCCGCCTACCAAAGGGCTGGGATTACAGGCATGAGCCACCTCACCTGGCCCAACCTGTTTCTATGAATTATCCAAATGCCTTACAGCTTCACTGGGAAATAAATAATTACATGGTTAATTAAAATGTCATGGAGAATATAAAATATTAATTTGTGCCCTGAACACGGTGGCTCACGCCTGTAATCCCAGCACTTTGGGAGGCCGAGGTGGGCGGATCACAAGGTCAAGAAATCGAGACCATCCTGGCCAACATGGTGAAACCCCATCTCTACTAAAAATACAAAAATTAGCCGGGCGTGGTGGTGCGAGCCTGTAGTGCCAGCTACTTGGGAGGCTGAGGCAGGAGAATCACTTGAATGCAGGAGGCAGAGGTTGCAGTGAGCTGAGATTGTGCCACTGTACTCCAGCCTGTCTACAGAGCGAGATTTCATCTCAAAAAAAAAAAAAAAAAAATTAATTTGCACAAAACCTAATTATAGCATTTACAAATTGGACGTTGATGCCCTACAATATGAAATTAAGGGATAGTAATGCACCACATAATGATGTTTCAGTCAATGTGAAGTGCATATATGATAGTGGTCCCATAAGATGATAATGGAGCTGAAAAATTCCTATCACCTAGTGATGTCACCATTGTAACATTATAGCACAATGCATTACAAGTGCTTGCAGTGATGCTGGTGTAAACAATCCTACTGTGCTGCTAGTCTTATAAAAGTATAGCACATACAATTATGTATGGTATATAATACTTGATAACAATAATAACTATGTTACTGGTTTGTGTATTTACTATACTGTACTTCTTATCAGTAGAGTGTACTCCTTTCACTTATATTTTTAAAAAAGTTAACTATAAAACAGCTTCAGGCAGATGCCTCAGGAAGAATTCCAGAAGAAGGCATTGTTATTATAGGAGATGACAGCTCCATGCATGTTATTTATTGGTCCTGAAGACCTTCCAGTGATTCAAGACATGGAGGTAGAAGACAGGGATATTAATGCTCCTGATCCTGTGTAGCCCTAGGCTACTACATGAGTGTTCATGTCTTCATTTTTTTTTTTTTTTTTGAGATGGAGTCTTGCTCTGTCACCCAGGTTGGAGTGCAGTGGGGTGATCTCGGCTCACTGCAGCCTCCACCTCCCGGATTCAAGTAATTCTCCTGCCCCAGCCTCCCAAGTAGCTGGGATTATAGGCACCTGCCACCACATCCAACTAGTTTTTGTATTTTTAGTAGAGATAGGGTTCACTATGTTGGCCAGGCTGGTATCGAACTCCTGACCTTAAGTGATCTGCCCACCTTGGCCTCCCAAAGTGCTGGGATTACAGGCTTCAGCCATTGCGTTCCCCATGTCTTCATTTTTAACAGAAAAGTTTAAAAAGTAAAAAAATAAAAAATAAAAATTTAAAAAATAGAAAAAGCTTATAGAATAAGGATATAAAAAATTATTTTTGTACAGCTGTATAATTTGTGTTTTAAGCTAAGTGTTGTAAAAGAGTCAAAAAGGTAAAAAAAAAAAAAAAAGATAAAAAGTTTATAAAGTAAAAAAGTTACAGTAAGCTGGGCACAGTGGCGTGTGCCTGGAGTTCCAGCTACTTGGGAGGCTAAGGTGAGAGGACTGCTTGAACCCAGGTGTTCGAGACCAGCCTGGGCAACATAGTAATACCCCATCTCTCAAAAAGAAAAAGTCAGAATAAGCTCAGGGTAATTTTTATTGAAAAAATAAAAATAAATAAATTTAGTATAGCCTAAGTGTACAGTGTTTATAAAGCCTACAGTTAGTGTACAATAATGTCCTAGGCCTCCACTTTCACTCACTACTCGGTCGACTCACTCAGAGCAACTTATAGTCCTGTAAGCTCTGTTCGTCGTAAGTGCCATATACATTTGTACCATTTTTAATATACTGTATTTCTATACCATATCTTTACTGTACTTTCTCTACATTTATATACTCAATTACTTATCCTTGTGTTACAATTGTCTACAGTACAGTAACATGCTGTATAGGTTTGTGATCTAGGAACAATAGGCTATACCATATAGCCTATATGTGTAGTAGACTATACTATCTAGATTTCTGTAAGTACATTTTATAATGTTCCCACAACAATGCAATTGCCTAACAACTCACTTCTCAGAATATATCCCTGTCATTAAGTGATGCATGACTGTATAAAATGATGATTTAAAAATGAGTTTCACAAAGCACAAATCTTAATGGGCAAGAATATTCAGAAGTAGGAGAATCATGATTAAATGTTTAGTTGGTGTTAATTCTTTAGGATCACGACTATAGCTTGTTTTAACCCTTCTTCAATGATTTGCTAACTTTTTTTTTTTTTTTTTGAGACAGGGTCTGGCTCTGTTGCCCAGGCTGGAATGCAGTGGCATGATTTCGCCTCACTGCAACCCCCACCTCCCAGGCTCAAGCGATCCTCCTACCTCAGCCTCCCGAGTAGCTCACATCTGTAATCCCAGCACTTTGGGAGGCTGAGGTGAGTGGATCACTTGAGGCCAGGAGTTCCAGACCGGCCTGGCCAACATAGTGAAACCCCATCTCTACTAAAAATACAAAAATTAGCTGGGCATGGTGGCGCAGCCGGCTACTCAGGAGGCTGAGGCAGGAGAATTGCTTGAACCCGGGTGGTGGAGGATGCAGTGAGCTGAGATCACGCCACTGCACTCCAGCCTGGGTGACAGAGTGAGACTGTCTAAAACAATAATAATAATAATAATAAAAAGTAATTATTTTATTTTTTCTTTAATTATTAAATATCCTTCAGTTTCAATGTTATCCTTCAACATTATCACTATACATAAAAGACACAAGAAAGTATAGATAGTAATCACATTGTTATCTAAACCTTACAAATAACATTAAAATGAAAATGATATTTTTTTCTGTCATATGTCTTCTTTACATAGAAGCAGAATGAAAAATTGTGCAACTACAAAAGCTCACTGGGCAGTAAAATAGATTTTGTTTCTATTTGATGATATTTTAACAGATACACAGATTCCATACTGAAAGTACACTTTCAAATAGAATATCTCCCTCACACTGGCTGGTATATCAATTTTCTTCCCTGACATTTTGGGGGAGGTGAGGAGAGAGGTCTGTTTATCTATAAAATTGTTATCTGAGCTTTGATGTTCACAAGACAAAACTTTTTTGATTTGATAAGCTTTCTTTAACAAATATTTACTGAGCATCTTTGTGTGCTATTCATTGTTAGATCAAACATAAAATTTCTTTAAACTTTAGCAAATTGTGAGTTTTGTTTTGGGAATAACTTATTCTTATTTACTCTTTTCAAATTCTCCTTGTGACAGCTATCATTGAATACATACCAGTTCCTACAGTTCCAGTTAAATAAAATTTTACCAAGTTTATTATAAAGAGTAAAGTAGCAAGACTAGCTTTATATATATAGCCCTGTCACAGATAATATTATATTAAATTTCACTCCACTTACCTACCAAGGGCCTGGTTTAAGGCCCTGTATGCTTGAATTTCATACCACTGACGGCCAGGTAGAAGACCTCTCAATTTTGAATGGTGGTCATTGTATTGTCGTTTTAGTTCAACCTAATAATTTTAAAATATATTTTAAAAATTAGTAGATAATTAAAGCTCATTTTAAACATCATATTAACTTCTAACAGTTTGAATATACATATTTTTAGGGTAGAGATTTTATTTTGTTTTTCAGTACTGATTTTTTTCGTTTCATTTAAAATAGTTTTATTTAGCTTCACATTCCCTAAATTACCTAATGCATATAACTAATCAGCTGTGTGATCTCAAGCAGTTTTATTGAACTTACATTCATTAAATCCACACAATTTTCAGTGTACAAGTAGATGAGTTTTGACATATATAGTAATGTAACCACCATCATAATATAGAACATTTTCATCACCCCCAAAAGTTCCCTCTTATCCCTTTACAGTAAATTTCTTTCTTCCACTGCTGGCCCTGGCAACCACTGATCTGCTTTCTGTTTTGCGCTTTATAGAATTTCATATAAATATTATCATATACTATGTAAGGACTTGTGACTTTTTTCATTTAATATACTTTTAGAATTCATTCATGTTGAAAGGTTTATAAGTAGTTCATTCTTTTACATTTATCCAGTCTGGTAATCTCTGCTTTTTAATTGCAATGTTTAGACCATTTACATTTAATATAGTTATTGTTATGACTGGGTTTAAGACTACCACCTTGCTTCCCCCCCATCCCCCAATCTGTACCATTTTGTTTTTATCTTTTGGATCAATCAAGTTCCCCCCCCAATTAATGCTTCCATATTATTTCCACTACTGGATTATTAGCTATGTCTTTGTGTGTGTGTGATTCCTCTAGGGTTTATGATATACATCCTTATTAGTCTACCTTAAAATAATATTTTACCACTTCACATATGATGTAAAAACAATACCACAATATACTTCCATTTCCTTTTATTGTCCTTTATGCTATTGCTGCCATACATTTTAGTTTTATACATGCTATAAACCCATAAAACATTTTGATTATGCTTTAAACAGTACATTATCTTTTAATTTTAAATAAGTTTATAATTTTGAAATAAGTTTAGATTTACAGAAAAGTTCCAAAGATAGTACAGAGATTCTTTATACCCTTTACCTAATTTCCCCTAATGTTAACATCTTATATTACTATAGCTCATGTCAAATTAAGAAATTAACATTAGTACATTAGTATTAAATAATCTATGTATTTTATTCAGATTTCCGTTTTGTCCCAAAAGATTATCTTTTAAAAGATACTGTATTTACCCACAGATTTACCATTTCTGGCACTCTCTTTTTCTTACGTAGATTTAAATTTCCATCTGGTATCATTTTTCTTCTACCTGAAGAACTTTCTTTAATATTAGTAGTGCAGGTTTGCTAGCAATGAGTTCTTTCAGCTTTTGTTTTTTCTGAAAAGCCTTCACTATCTTCATTTTTAAGAGATTGTCCCACTTGATCAAGAATTCTAAATTGACAGGTTTTTTTCTTTTGTTAAAGATGGCTTTTCATTATTTTCTTATTTGCATAGTTCTGAATAAAAAATATGCTATTGTCCTATTTCTGTAATGTCCCCCTTTCTTTTAGCGACTTTGGATTGGATTACAATGTGCTGTTGTGTGTATTTTGCTTGAGTTTTATTAAGCTTCTTGGACCTGTGGGCTTATAGTTTCTATCAAACTTGAAAATTTTTCAGCCATTATTTCTCTAAATATATATATTCTCCCACCTTGAAACACTTTCTTCTTCTTTAGACTCCAATTACAACTCTATTAGACTACTTTATATTACTCCACATGTCACTGACCCTCTTTTTTTTCACTTTACACTTCATTTTGGATAATTTTTATTTATAAGATTTCAAGTTCACCAAATTTTCCTTCTGCAGTGTCTAATCCATCCAGTGTATTTTTTGTTTCATATTGAGAGATTTCACATAGGTTTTTAAAAAATAGCTTCTGTTTCTCTTTTCAGTATGCTCATGTTTTCTTCTATCTTCTTTGAACTTACAGAGCATAAAACATAAGATATTTTAAAAATCCTTGTCTGCTAGCCAGTTCTAACATCTCTGTCATTTCTGGTTTTGTTTCTATTGATTGATTTTCCTCTGTATTACGGGTTAAATTCTCTTCTTTGCATGCCTGCTAATTTTTGATTGGATACTAGACATTGTGGGCATTAAGTCAGTGGTTACTGGATTTTGTTGTGAATGCAATTAGGGTACTTGGAACCAGTTCATTCTTTGGCAGCTTTGTTAGGGAAAGTCAAGAGCAGCCTTTAGTCTAGGGCTAATTTATCCCCCATACAAAGGTGAAACTCTACTGATGACTGTATCAAGTACCCCATGTGTTATGAAGTTTTTCTCTTCTGGCTGCTGGGAACTCAAACTATTCCCAGACTCTGTGAGCTCTAGGAATTTTTCTGCCTACTTATTTCCCTGGCCTTATGTAGCTTCCTCTCATGTATATGCCAATCAGTACTCGACCAAAAACTCAAGGGGACACCTGTGCAGATACCTGGAGCTTTCTCTCTATGTAGCTCCATCCTCTCTAGTACTCTGCCTTGCAAATTCTAGCTGCCACGGACTTTCCCTAAACTTTATCTGTTTAACTCAGTGTGACCACTGAGCTCTGTTTGAGTTTATTCGCCCTGCACTGTGGCCTAGTAATTGTCTCCAGGTAATAATCTGGTGCAACTGTACTATTCCAGGACAAGTATATCAAATGCTACAGTTGTCCCTTGGTATCCATGGGTGACTGGTTTCAGAACTTCCCTCAGATACCAAAATCCATGGATGCTCAAGTCCTTGATATAAAATGACTTAGTATTTGCATAACCTATGCATATCTTCCTTTATACTTTAAATAATCTCTGGATTACTTTAATAGCTAATATGATGTAAAGCTATGCAAATAGTTGTTACATTGTAGTGTTTAGGGAATAATGACAAGAAAAGAATCTGTACATGTTCAGTACAGAAGCAATTTTTTTTCAAATATTTTTTATTCACACTTAGGTGAATCCACAAATGCAGAACCCATAAATACAGAGGGCCAATTGTGTATTTTTGTAGTAGAAGCCTAAATAAAGATATGTGGAGTTACTTTCTTGAAGGAAATCATTATATTGAAGAGACATTGGCCCCCCTATGTTTACTGCAGCACTATTCTCAATAACCAAGATATGGAATCAACCTAGGTATCCAACAACAGATAACTGGATAAAGAAAATGTGGTATATATACACAATGGAATACTAAACAGTCATAAAAATGAATGAAATACTGTTATTCACGGCAACATGGATGGAACTGAGAACAGTACCTTAAGTGCAATAAATAAAAAACATAAAGTTAAACACCACATGTTCTTGCTCATATGTGGAAGCTTAAAAATGTTAATCTCAGCCGGGCGTGGTGGTTCACACCTGTAATCCCAGCCCTTTGGGAGGCCAAGGCGGGCGGATCACCAGGTCAGGAGATCGAGACCATCCTGGCTAACACGGTGAAATCCCGTCTCTACTAAAAATACAAAAAATTAGCTGGGCGTGGTGGCGGGCACCTGTAGTCCCAGCTACTCGGGAGGCTGAGGCAGAAGAATGGCATGAACCCGGGAGGCAGAGCTTGCAGTGAGCCAAGATTGTGCCACTGCACTCCAGCCTGGGCGACAGAGCAAGACTCTGTCTCGAAAAAAAAAAAAAAAGGTTAATCTCATAAAAATAAAAAGTAGAACAGAGGATACTAGCAGATGGGAAGGGGAGAAAGAAGGGAGGGATGGGGAGATATTTGGTTTTTGTCTTGTTTTTTTGAGAGACAGGGCCTCAGTGTGTCACCCAGACTGGACGGCAGTGGTGCGATCATGGCTTACTTCAGCCTTGACCTCCTGGGCTCAAGTGATTCTCCCACCTCAGCCTCCCAAGTAGGTTGGACTACAGGTGTGTGCTGCCATGCCTAGCCAATTTTTTTCTTTTTTAATTTTTATACAGATGGGTTCTTGCTATGTTGCCTATGATGGTCTCCAACTCATAAGCTCAAGAAAACCTCTCACCTTGGCCTCCCAAAGTGCTAGGAATACAGGCATGAGCCACTGCCCCTGGCTGAGATTTGTTAAAGGATATAAAGTTACAGCTAGATAGAAGGAATAAGTTCTAATCTTTTATACCACAGTAGGATGACTATAGTTAACAATATTACATCATTTCAAATAACTAGAAGGAGGAGATTACATGTTCCCTACACAAAGAAATGATAAATGTTTGAGATGACAGATATGCTAATTACCCTGATCTAATCAATAAACATCATATGTATCAAAACATCACTGTGTACCCTATGAATATGTACAATAATTATCTGTCAACTAAAAAATAAAATAAAGAGTAAACTTCTTGGAAACATTTTAGACTTTCAAGATGTATTAACAAAACTTATACAGTAGTTCCCTCTTAGCTGCAGTGGTTTAAGTTAGCTGCGGTCAACTGTGGTCCAAAAATATTAAATAAAAAATTCTAGAAATAATTTATGTTTTAAATTGCCCAATGTTCTGAGTAGCATGATGACATCTCATGCTATCCTGCTCCATCCCACTCAGATGTGAATCATCCCTTTGTCCAGTGTATCCATGCTGTACATACTACCCACCAGCAGTTAGTAGTTACTTAGTAGCTGTCTAGGTCTAATCGAGTGTCATGGTATTGCAGTGCTTAGGTTCAAGTGACCTCTATTTTACTTAATAATACTTTACTAAATTGTAAACCTACTCAAGAAAAAACAAAGTATTTTCCGTGTAGTCTACAACACTATTAACTTTTTTTTTTTTTTTTTTTTTTGAGACAGAGTCTCGCTCCATCGCCCAGGCTGGAGTGCAGTGGCACGATCTTGACTCACTGCAACCTCCACCTCCCAGGTTCAAGCAGTTCTCCTGTCTCAGCCTCCCAAGTAGCTGGGACTACAGGCGGCCGCCACCATGCCTAGCTAATTTTTGTATTTTTAGTAGAGTTGGGATTTCACATTGTTGGTCAGGCTGGTCTCAAATGCCTGACCTCAGGTGATCCACCCGCATTGGCCTCCCAAAATGCTGGGATTACAGGTGTGAGCCACTGTGCCCAGCCACTGTTAACCTTTTTAAATAAAAGAACATGCTTTAGGAAAGAGAACAGTACACTTCTGAAAATCAGCTTTCAAATTGGGAGGTTAAAAATTTTTATCTTACTGTAAGAATAAAATCTAAGCTTTTTTTTTTTTTTTTTTTACACGGAGTCTTGCTCTGTCACCAGACCGGAGTGCAGTGGCACGATCTTGGCTCACTGCAACCTCTGCCTCCCAAGTTCAAGAAATTCTCCTGCCTCAGCCTCCCGAGTAGCTGAGACTACAGGCGTGCACCACCACGCCCAGCTAATTTTTTGTATTTTTAGTACAGACAAGGTTTCACCATGTTGACCAGGATGGTCTTGATCTCTTGACTTTGTGATCCACCCACCTTGGCCTCCCAAAGTGCTGGGATTATGGGCGTGAGCCACTGTGCCTGGCCAAAATCTAAAAACCCAAAATCCCACCCTTTTTATTTTACATTCCCTCAAAAGAATCTGTCAAATTTCTAAAATGAAACTTTACAACTAGGATATAAAGGACATATAAAGGACATAGACTTTGCTTTTTTATTTTTTGGACAGAGTACCACTCTGTCACCCAGGCTGAAGTGCAGCGGTGCGATCTCAACTCACTGCAACCTCCACCTCCTGGGTTGAAGCGATTCTCCTGCCTCAGCCTCCCAAGTAGCTGGGATTACAGGCGCACGCCACCATGCCCAGCTAATTTTTTGTGTATATATATTTTTGTTTGTTTGTTTGTTTGTTTGTTTTAGTAGAGACAGGGTTTCACCATGTTGGCTAGGCTAGTCTTGAACTCCTGATCTCAGGTGATCCGCCTGCCTCAGCCTCCCAAAGTGCTGGGATTACAGGTGTGAGCCACCACGCCCAGCCAACTTTTCTTTTTTTTTTCTTTTTTTTTTTTGAGACGGAGTCTTGCTCTATCACCCAGGCTGGAGTACAGTGGCATGATCGCGGCTCACTGCAACTTCTGCCTCTTGGGTTCAGGTGATTCTCCTGCCTCAGCCTCCCGAGTAGCTGGGACTACAGGTGTCTGCCACCATGCCCAGCTATTTTTTTGTATTTTTAGTAGAGAGGGGGTTTCACTGTGTTAGCCAGGATGATCTTGATCTCCAGACCTGGTGATCCCTCCACCTCGGCCTCCCAAAGGGCTGAGATTACAGGCATGAGCCACTGCCCCCAGCCCAACTTTGCTTTTTAGGGCAACATAAGTAGTAAATGATAACATAACACCATAGTAAATATTATGATATGTAAATACCCTCCCTGGAAATTCAGCAATAAAGCACATGATAATTAAGACTATAAGAAAAAATACTTTTAAAATTCTGTCCAGCTGGGAAAAATATATGTATTTCCTACCTATCTCTCAAAAATGTAACTAAAGCAGCTTCTCTTCTTTAACAATATTTTCCTCAAAGAAAGTTGACATCTACTTTGTCAGACATAATAGCTTATGTGTTTTCAAAATTTCCTACACCATGGACAGACCTGATACATTATAGTTGTCACTGTTCCAAAGACAACAGTTGCTCTAGGACGTATTAGTTATAAATGGAATATTTAGAGTGAATATGGCAACTATTAAATAAAATTATGACTCCTTGGTCTTTTATTTTTCATTAACATAATTAAAATTTTCTTTATGGCTACATTGTTTTAATTTATTGCAAATTTTCAAACACCTTTTACACTCCAAACGGCCTTTAAAATACTGCCAATATTTTACCCAGGGGAATTTATTTTAGATAAAAAGTTTAAAAACCTACAAAAAAACAAAAAACTCCCAAACAAAAAACAAAACCCTGAAATGAATTGTATATAAAGGTTAACTTTGAAATAGTTCTTATTACATAAACAGATTTTTTAAATTAATCAATAATAAAAATTACTTTGTGAGCTCACAGTTAATTGGAAAAAGCAAAACTAAGGGTTAAGAAAAGGTAGAAAGTGAGTACACCTCATTTTAATGACATCAGAATCTATTTCATTGTACACTTAGGGATTATCAAGTATGAAAATCAATGCCCAATTTAAAATGACATACAGCATATGTGAAAAAGCCAGTTTCTCCTGCCAGCAAATAGCCTAAATGTTAAGTAAACCAAAGGCTGGAAGGGATTAGTTGAAATGTCAAAAGACAACCTTTTACTTTTACCTGCTCATCCTTATAAACACATTCTTATCTCTCAGGCATGCTTTCCAAACAACTAGTTTCGATGTGCACCAGCAAAAGGCCCAAGGCAAGCTCTGCCATCTTGTAACTGTCAAAGAGATTAGTCTTTGATCTATTTGGGAGGTCATGCCCACATTCACATTACCTTATAATCTAACAACATTATACCTGTTGACCAATGCTTCCTTAATGCCTAATGAGACAGACATTTTACATTATGGAAGTTAACTGTGAATGTTTTTTCTAAGTTTTGACAGAAAGTAAACACCATAAACTGAGCTCAAGTGTGGTTTGGGAAGATGATCTTTTAGATCAGTTAATATTACTTTTCAAATACATTTTACAAGCCTTTCCCAAAATAGAAAGCTATACTTAATTGTACTTTCTAGAAACAGTTTAAACCACTTGCTCCCCATCCCCAATAAATTAGTGTATGTGTAATTTTGGAGGGGTGTGAAGAGCAGGAAAAGACAAACTATTTTATTAAAAGTTGCAAACTGAAGGCCCATAGTTGTGTTTTGTGTGGCCCTTACTGTGGCTTAAAATAATTAAAATTTATTTGCTACCATCTAAAACTTTGGCTATCTCACCACTGTCCTCAACTAACCCACTCATTTAAATAACCTGTTTAATTCATGTAGCTGCTTGAGTTTGCAACCCATTGGTTCAGATGCTGCATAGATTCACAAAAATTTATCATTTCATAATTGAAGGTCAAGTTTGTACCAAATGTAAAGCACCCTTACTATGATAGTTTTTAGGCAAATAAATATATATCTGCATCAAAATCTAACCTAACTGACATAAGTAGAAATAAGATCCTCAATAGCAAAGGCATTGATAATTAAGACTGAGGCAGTTTAGAATTGGGTAAAAATACCCAATAGACAGATGGCATTCAAGCAGAAGTTATATGATTTTGGATTCTGATTTTTACCATTATATCATAATGTACTTGAGATCGAACAGAAAGTTTCTTAAGTTCTCCATGCCTTGGTTTTATTGGAAACGGTATAAGTAGCAGAGCACTTATAGCAGCAATAGACAATATGAAATAATCTAAAAGATTATACTCTATATGTCAACAAGAAATTAAGGTCACAATTATTAACATTAGACTTTTTCAACTTTCAGTCAAACTCAACAATGTTGGTCTTAAATAGCTTTGTACAAAAGTAGCCTTTTTAAAGTTTATCAGTAGCTTCTGAAAAAATAAGTGGTGTGATAAATATGAGCTGGAACTATAAATGCATCTCTTCATTTTACTGCTGCTTCACATGAAAGATGGTGGATTTTATCCCAGCTCATACCAATACATATTATGATTTCAGTAATAAATGCCTTCCTGAAAGCAATCAATAGAAGAATATAATTTTTTTCTTGTATGTAAGCTTGAAGACAAAAGTTCAAGCCTCCAAATGAGACTAAGGACAAATAATCAGCTGAACTACGTAATTAAAAATATTAAGAAAACTTTGCTTCAGAAAAATAAACGCATTTGTCTAGCAAACACTCGAGTAGAGCAGTTTTATCTTCAGCCAAGGTGCAGGGCCTAAAGCCTAAACATTTACAGCAAACCAAATCTGGAAGACAGAGTCTGTGCATTAGAGACATTTGCTGCTCCGTATCATCATAGTGTAAACACTTCTATCAGGGTATCACAATATAAATTCCAATGGTTAGAATTATAAACTCAGCATAAGATCTTGTATGTGATATAATTTAGCTAGATTAAAAAGAATATAGCTGGTTTTATTTCATCTGGCATATTTTCAAGATTTCTGACACAGTTAACCAAATAGAGTATGTGTGTGTGTATATACACTTTTTTTAAATGGGGAAAATGAGTTAGTTTCTGCCAAGAGTTAAGAAGCCAGGCTCCCTTTTAAATAATAATGATAAAAGCACATTAGAAATGGTTTTTAGTTGTTACTTACTTTCCCTGTTACGTTACAACTTGACCACAATAATCTATCAAGACATAGTAACAGCAATATATTTCACATATGCTTTAAGACTGTTTTGGATAAGGTGCTTCTTTTGGTAGAGAAATCTATATTAAACTTAGTATCACTAATTGTCAGTGTTGACTAAAATAACCTGGATATTTCCAACTTAAGAAACAGAACAAAATATATCCCTCTGAAATCAGGTATCTCCTCTTCTCAACATATTCAGCCTCAACTGGTTATAAAAATATAACCAGTTTTTCCTATTAAAAAGTTAATACTCTAAGACATGCAAGAAATCTTAGCATGCTTATTCTGTAAAGGGCTAAGTTAAGTTTTTATTTTTATTTTTTAGAGACAAGGTCTTGCTCTGTCGCCCAGAATGGAGTGCAGTGGCATGGTCATAGGTCACTGCAACCTCCAACTCCTGGGTTCAAGCAATCATTCTGCTTCAGCCTCCTCAGTAGCTAGGACTTACAGATACGTGCCACCACACCTGGCTAATTAAAAAAAAAATTATTTTAGAGATGCAGTCTCACTACATTGCTCAGGCTGGTCTTGAACTCCTGGCCTCAAGCAATCCTCCTGTCTTGGCCTCCCAAAGCTCTGGGATTAAGGTGTTATCCACCGTGCCTGGCCTAAAAAATTCTTTTTAAGAGTAATGACCTTTGTGTCAATCTAGTTAGGTTATCCATGTTAAAATATTACTCAATCAAAACTGCAAATGTTTAAATTATCATCTCTAGAACATGCCACCATTCATGTTATAGTTTATTTTGAGGAAGAAGGTATAATGGAAAAAAAGAAAAAGCACATGGCTTGGAATCAAGGCTTTGAGACTTAGGTTGTTTGACCTTGGGCAAGTCACAGTACCCCTTTAAAATTTCCTTTCTCAATTTCTTCTTCTGTAAGAAGGGGCTTAGAATTAGAAGTCTCTTAGCTTTATTGAAGTTGGAGACTGTGTGCCAACCTTACCTTATAGAATTGGCTGAAGAAATAAATGACAATATGCATGAAACAGTAAAGCATCAGATACTAGAGGTAAGTGGACAGGAAAGTGATTACTTACCCCACATTTCTGAAACCCAGTGTAGGTTTCGGTGGACTTTAAATGCTGTCATAATATATTGCTGCATGGTATGTGAAATAAGCCATAAGGCTGTGGAGGCCATATAGTCATTACCTTAGTCTGTTCACCCCAAATCATTTTACCACCTGGACTAATTCCTTCTGAAAGAGCTCTGACTACATTATTCAATGTTTGGCATATAACTTTAGGTGAGTTAAAAAGTAAGTTTCTTGGGTTCTTGGAGTGGCTACTTTTTCATCAAGTGTCAATGAAAATATATACATTGGCAGAATACATACAGAACAGTGTTCAAACAGTTTTGAAACAAATCTTTTAAAAAATAACTTCTACAATTGATCTTAAATTTTCTAAGAAATTTTAGCTAACATTAGCACTCTTTAATATCCTCCATAATACTTTTTGGTCACTTTTCAACTTATGAGGTGTTTTTGAAAGCATAACTATATAAAATATGCTAGTGGTGTAATCTATGAGAATGCGTGCATGATTGGTGCCATATTAGTCTAAATATTATTTTATTCAAATATCTTACAATCTAGAGTTTTTCTTGTTAAAGTCACGTATGAGAGCCCAATAACTATGAATAAACTTTTGCTAGCAATAACAACTAACAAAATAAAATATTATCTTATATAAGAAAGCAGTAAATAGAATCAGAGGTTCTTAAAGGAATGAGCTAATATTAAGAGGATTTAATAAGGGGACTGAGTAGTGGTGCATTCAGCAGGTGACAGAGACCTACGTCTACTTTATATAACACTGGAAAAAGGCAAGATTGCTCATGGAAGAGGCTTTTGGAAGCCAGAAGATGTAATATGACGCATAATGGCACTCAGGGAATTATATAAAGGTTACTGGCAATGGTAGCATAAAAAGTAAAAGTTAATCCCAGTGAGAGGAGGCTCAGACTCAGCTTTCATATGATTAAACCCTAACATCTAAAAACAAACCTAAGCAAGAGCAAGCATGTACATAAGAAAAAAGATTAAATGAGTACTGGAAAATACTGAAAATATACTTAAAACCTTAAAACTTTATTACCGCCACAGTCCAAAAGATGAAGTATAACACTTTTGCTATCTAGATTTTTATTATTACATCCAAATTATATTTCAGGGCCAGGTGTGGTGGCTCACGTTTATAATCCCAGCACTTTGGGAGGACAAGGCAGGAGGATCACTTGAGGCCAGGAGTTCAGGACCAGCCAGGGCAACATAGCAAGACCCTGTCTCTACAAAATAAAAATTAGCTGGGCATGGTGGTAGGAGTCTGTAGTCCCAGCTACTTAGGAGGCTAAGGCAGGAGGATCATTTGAGCCCAGGAGTTTGAGGCTGCAGTGAGCCATGATCACACCATTGCATTTCATTGTGGGCAACAGAGACTCTCTCTCTCTCTCTCTCTCTCTATATATATATATAAATATATATATAATCTTTCAAACATGAGCAAAGGTTTGATTTTTTTTTTTTTGAGACAGTCTTGCTGTGTTGCCCAGGCTGGAATACAGTGGCACGATCTTGGCCACTGCAACCTCTGCCCCCTCAGTTCAAGCAATTCTTGTGCCTCAGCCTCCCTAGTAGCTGGGATTACAGGTGTGTGCTATGACGCCCAGCTAATTTTTGTGTTTTTAGTAGACACGGGGTTTCGCCATGTTGGTCAGGCTGGTCTCGAACTCCTGACCTCAAGTGATCCACCTGCCTCAGCCTCTGAAAGTGCTGGGATTACAGGCGTGAGCCACCACACCTGGCCACAAAGGTTTGATTTTTAAAATATATGATCACTTTCTACCTTTGAAATATTATTGCCAAGAATATTTGATTCAGAGCTTTTCAAATGTGAATGTGAGTTTTGGAATAAGACATATGGAATCATAGCACTTTGATAACTCATGCTTTATCTTAGAAAGTAATGCAGACTTCAATAAGTCAAAAAAAAAAAGTTCATTTCAATAAGTCAAAAAAAAAAAAAAACAAAACCCAGACATTTCTTTTTCCCTTGCCTATCAGAGAAACTGCCTTCAAATTAGAAGACAAATAGGAAAGAGAAACACAGTCTCCAACTTCAATAAAGCTGAGAGACATCTGATTCTAAGCCCCAATATATGAACATAAAAGGTAGATGGACAAATGTTAAATGACTAAGCAGAAAAGAGAAAGTTCAAACCAACGTATCCACAGAGTTACTGCTGGGACATAAGCCAGTTTGACCTGCAGGAGTTCAGAAAGTCTCAGGAAATGGAGGTATAAGGAAACTGTTGGGAGGATGCGTACCACAAAGATGAAACAGTAAGCAAGAAACAAGAAGATGTGAGACCCAGGAAACTGGCAATCCATCACAGAAGACAGACAAATCAGATTCCTAGGATGATAGCAGTTATTGGATGATAGCAGGATATTGGCAGTAATCTGGGCTTGATGAGCAACTTAGCCCTGACCGAAGTAGAAGATCAGGAGGCTCCAGAAATGATGTCTCCAGGAGAAAAAAAGAACTGGCCTGTTAGCAGGTCTGATAGAAAAACTGTATTGAGAGGCATGGCACACAACTATTGGAAGGTAACAAATTTATTTAGATAAAAATCTTTTAAAAAGAGAAAAAGGCAGTGGAAGAGAGGAGGGTTCTATCAACCCTAAAGTTCAAAACAGAAAGGAGGACAGGCGGCTGTAACTCCAGCACTTTGGGAGGCCGAGGCAGGTGGATCATCTGAGGTCAGGAGTTCAAGACCAGCCTGACCAACATGGAGACACCCCATCTCTACTAAAAATACAAATTAGCTGGGCGTGGTGGTGCATGCCTGTAATCCCAGCTACTCGGGAGGCTGAGGCAGGAGAATCGCTTGAACCTGGGAGGTGGAGGTTGTGGTGAGCCAAGATTGCACCATTGCACTCCAGCCTGGGAAACAAGAGCAAACTCCGTCTCAAAAACAAAACAAAACAAACAAACAAAAAGAAAAAAAAGAAAGGAAATCATTTGATTACAGGGAACAGTATTTTCATAGTCATGATAATGTACATAATAACTATAGATTTAATTTAAAAATGTAATATAACTATATTGGGAGGCTATAAGAAGGAAAAAGCAGAGTAAGTGAGGTAAAATCCTGTCTCAAATAGGAATTTAATAGTTCATGTCTAAAACTGATTAAATAAAGATAAAATGTGGAGGTAAATACCAGATAAAATAGCTAAAGAAGTGAAAGTCACTGCCTGTCAGAAGCAGGGGCTAGGAGTGGTGGAGGCCAAAAGACTGTTAGAAGAAAAAGCTATCTACTGTATTTAGTGTATATTAGACTCTTGGTAAGTGCTTTATTGGACATTTTTCAACTTGATAAACCATAATTTAAAAACAAATGAAGATTATTAATTTTAATTTATTGTATACATTTGTATGCCTCACTATGTAAAACAGTGGTGCTCAACCGAGAGCAATTTTGCCTACCAGAAGATAATGGCAATGTCTAGAGATATTTTGGGTTATCACAACTGGTGGCAGGGTGACCATGGGGGGTGTCTAGTGGCATCTAGTGGGTAATGCTAGAGATGCTGTTAGACATCCTGGAATGCACAGGACACTCCTCAGAACAAAGAATTACCCAGTCCAAAATGTCAATAGTGCCAAGTTTGAGAAACACAGCTTGAAAGTAATTTCAAGCCACAAATCTGGTATACTTGATGCAGTAGGAAAATACACTGAGTTATTTGTATAGCTTACTATAGTCACTGATGCACTGGGGTGATGTGTCCTACAGTTAGAAAGTATAAACTGAACTCATTCCCAAGCTTTCAAGCCTTTAATCCTTGGGGAAAACAGGAAAGAGTGATGTTGTAAACATGGAACAGCAATATCTACTACAGCTTATGTTATTTGAGACCTTAAAGCTTTACAGTTAGAAAAAAAGTGACATAGTCACCTGAAGCCCCTCTACATGTCTACAATCTGTAGGCATTGAGAGAATTTGACTGAATAAACTGATTAAAATTCACAACTAAAATTCTCCTCTAAAGAAAAAAATTAGTTATTTTCAGAGAAGCTAAAAAACAATCCCACCACTGCCCTTAAGGTAGAGCTGCTGATTATGCTCCATGCCAACATTAAGTAGGTAAGTGTCAATCAACCTTACAAGTCCTCAGGGTGATAATTTCACTTTTAAATCCTCCAACCTAGTTTGAGAGCCAAATTAATATATAAAGGTCAAAGTTCCTTTTCTCACCAAAAATAAGATGAGCACAAGAAAATAACTTCAGAATTGTTCAAAAATCAAAACCAAAAGTTTTTATTTATTAATTATCCAGAGAAATTTCCAGCAATATTTTCAGGCATGGCTTTATTTATTTATTTATTTATTTTTTGCTAAGGAAATACAACGACATGAGTATTAGGAGAAAAAGGTCATCAACCAAACTTGCTTAAAATTTTGGGATTTTAAATATTTCCATCCTTGATCCCAAAATATCTTTAAAAAATATGGAGAATTTAAAAAATTAACCTCAGCAATTCATCCATTTGTTTTGTGTTTTTTTGTTTGTTCATTTGTTTTTCAGAAGGGATGGAAACAGAGGGGTTTCATTAACTCATTTTTTACTGGCCAAGGTAAATACAATTTATTAACCTAGACAGCTTACTTAGATTTAAACTAGGTTTTAATTTTGGAATTTCAAGATATACTTAGAAACCGCTTTTAAAATACTTTTGGCCAAACTATCTTTAAAAAAAAAAAAAAAAAAAAAAAAGCTGAGGGAAAAAAAGTACTCTGAGGAGGAAAAAAAGGTTTAAGTAATTGAGGATATACTCACTCTAGACTTTTAGAGGTGACAAGGTTTTTTCTTCTATATCTGTGATGGAACCTAAGTATTTCCAAAAATTCCAAGAGTAAGTTGCTGAACTCCTAAATGTTAAAGAGTTAAGTATTACAGCACTTTAAGTTTATATTCACATCCATTTCCCCTGGGTAACCATGTATTATTATCGGAGCTATATCCAGGTGGGTCTCTGTATCAGATGCAACACTATAACCAGAACTCCACTCCACTCTGACCTCAGGCTGTGTTCTTGGATCTGGTTTCCCATAACTTAGAATGTCCCAAATCCTGAAAATGGCATACAGAGTCCTAAGTGATTTGGCTCCTAAATACCTCTCCTAGCCTCTATTCACATGCCATTCTCTCAGACTCACAATTTCAGCTTCTTTCAGTTCTTGGAAACTGCTATCCTCTTTCCACCTTAGAACCTTAGCACATGCTGTTCTCTCTGTTGAGAATACTCTTATCCATTCTGTACACATTCATAACTCCTAGTTTTCTTTCCAGTGTTAGGTTAAATATCACTTCCTCAGGAAGCCTTTCTTGATCCCCAAAGACCTGCTATAACGTTCTCAGGGTTCCTGTGACTTTTTCTTATAGCCTTCTTCACAACTGTGATTGTTTCTTCATTACGTTAATGTCAATACTCCTTGCTAGACTATAAGCAACATGAGATGGGGGGCTATAAACTGTGTTGTGTATCACTGTGTCCCCTGAGTCTATTATAATACTTGGTGCTCTAGCCAGATATTAAAAAAAGAAAAGGTTGCTTTATTATTCTGAATAGTTGCTTTTTTTCTTTTCTTTCTTTTCTTTTTTTTTTTTTTTGAGACAGAGTCTCTCTCTGTCACCCAGGCTAGAGTGCAGTGGAGCAATCTCGGCTCACTGCAACCTCCACCTCCCAAGTTCAAGCAACTCTAGTGTCTAGTGTCTCAGCCTCCCAAATAGCTGGGATTGTGCCATCACACCCAGCTAATTTGTGTATTTTTAGTAGAGAGAGAGAGGTTCATCATGTTGGCCAGGTTGTTCTCCAACTCCTGACCTCAAGTGATCTGCCCACCTCGGCCTCCCAGTGATGGAATTACAGGTGTGAGCCACTGCACCTAGTCTGAATAGTTTTTATAATCTGAATAGTTTTGTTGTAATCTAACCTCTGATGAGGCCATTCCACTTTATCAAATGTTTGTATATTTGAATCTCACTGTAGAGAAGATTCAAATTTCATCTCTCTGGCTCCTCCATCCCTTTTAGGCAAGTCAGTCAAGTAAATTGGTATCTGCAAGGGAGGCAAAAGGTGTTGGTCAACTTCAGCTTTCCTAAGCATCTGAGCACCTGGTTTCTATTCCACCAAAGCATCTTGTTATATGTTCCTGTTCTTCCGTAAATTATTGACATTACTAGTGTAGAGACAGCATCTTGTTCATTTTTACACCTACGGCATTTTGTACAAATTAAGCTCTTAAAAAAAGTTTGTTAAATGAATGAATAAGTGCATGACAAAACATTCAATATCATTAACATAATTTTTTTTTTTTTTGAGACAGTGTCTTGCTCTGTCGCCCAGACTGGAGTGCAGTGGCGCAATTTCGGCTCACTGCAACCTTCGCCCCTTAGGTACAAGTGATTCTCCTGCCTCAGACTCCCAAGCAGCTGGGATTACAGACACGTGCCACCACACCGGAGCTAATTTTTTGTGTTTTTAGTAGAGACTGGTTTTCACCATGTTGGCCAGGCTGGTCTTGAACTCCTGACCTCAAATGATCTGCCCACCTTGGGCTCCCAAAGTGCTGGGATAACAGGCATGAGCCACTGCACACGGCCGTCATTAACATAATTTTGATAGAAGAGTAATTCAAAAGGGATTGATAAATCTATTCAAAAGGAACAGATGAATCTACCTAAAAGGTTTCTGAAATCAAGTTCCTCTTGATATACTACAGTCCTTTGCATTCCTGCCCTCATTCATTTTCTCGTGAATATTCATATTGCTGTCAAAGCAAAAGGAATAACAATGGAACAATATCATTCTCCTTAAAAAGAAATCTGTTAGATTTAAGAATTCTAATACAGCCAGGTGCAATTGGCGAGAGTCTGTAATCCCAGCTGCTCGGGAGCTGAGGCAGGAGATCACTTGAGCCCAGGACCAGCCTGGGCAATATAGTGAGACTCTGTCTCAAAAAAAAATTTTTTTTAATTCCAATATTACCATCATCTGATAATATTTTGACAGTTGAAAGCACTGGTTTAACATGGTTTAATGTGCTTTATTACTTTATTAATGCTGTTATCCTTTAGGGAAAGCACCCTTTTTCTGTGGTTTATAAAATGCCAACAATGCATGGAAGCCTATCAATTTTTTTGTGCGTGCTTGTTATAAAGTCAATAACTAATATAACTAAAATAGATGTCTGAATTTTTCAATCATAAATGTAATTTTAAAAAATTGATTAAAATAATATATACCCAAATAGTTTGGTACATTCAGAGCTAAGATAAGTTTCCTAAACAAAAAAAGGAACTCATAATGGTTATTGTATGCTAATAGTAAGATAGACATTCAGATCACTATGTGAATTTTAAATAGTTTCCAAATAAAATCTCGTTTGATAACTCAACATACTATATTACCAAAAAAACCCACAAATATAAAATTTATTAGCATGATAAATTATTTTAACCATTGTAAGGGCACTTCTGACAATGAAAAGTACCATCGAATTTTATTAAACCAATCATAAAAATCTAACACACCACTTCAACATTTTAAAAATATAAACATTTTTAGCCATATGCCATGGTTTTATAAATTTTTCTTCAGAGAAGTAAAGGAACAATACCTACGAATGAGAACTTTTCTATATACTATTATACTATGCTAGGCAATACAAACAAAATGCAATTTTAAAACCTAAATATATTTGTACCTTATCATGTCTCACAAACTATGTCCATATCACCAATTGGAGAGGTGGATGCCTCAATTATAAAGTTGAATACTCCTGTAATTGTTAGATCATAGTAATTGGCCAGAGGATTTGCTTTAGATATCCATTAAAAAGGCAACCTTGTTATACTATGATTTAATTACATGAAAAAGAAAACAACTTTTATTTTAGTTATACTTTTCCATTGACATCTAGTCATATAAAAGCCTTGGTTCATTCTCATGCCCCTCAAATGCTTTGGTTTAGTGCACAGAAAGTTTTCTTTTTAACTATTATACGATTAAGTATATCCTTTTGAATGATCAGAAGCATCTGGGAAAGGTGGAAGTGAAAAAAAATCCTCACTGGGAAAGTTAGCTTAATGCTTACCTTCAGAGTAGCCCATTATCAACATTTCATAGTGGGTTTCTTTATTTTCAGGTCCCTCAGGTATGTGCAATAAATTATGACTTGAACTAAACAAGTCACACTTGGCTCCAAAATGAAATTTTCCTACCTCTACTTTCTAGTCCCTAAGGTGGGAAGAGGAAATCCTGGTCACAGCCAAAGGAGTTATATTTTTGGCTCTAACATACATTTTCCTTCTTCTCGAAAAGCCAAACCCTGCTATTGAGACTGCAAAGTCTTATGTTAGTATTTTAAACTGTATTTTAACTTTTACTTCCATAATCTTTCTCAAATTTAAGAAAAAATTTTAGTATCATAAAATTAATGTCACTGCCTTCTTTTTCCCACTCAAATCACTTTTCTGACTCAATGATCTTAACCTTGTTAAATATGAATTCAAATGAAATAGACAAAATAATGCAGAAATAGGTTGTTTCATTTCTATAAGGTAGAATATTTAAACTTTTATTTAATAAACAACTTCTACTTATTAGACTATTAATGTAAAAGAAAACTATAAAGTTCTAATTTAAGGTCCTGTAATTTGAAGCATAGTTTTAGTTTTGGAAGAGCCATCTATGGAGGTCATTTAGATCATCATCTCTTTTCATAGGGAATAGGAGGATGGCAGACACACCCTAAGGTGATATACAGAGAGTCACAACTTTGTAATGCTCTCCCCTTAAGTGAGGGCAGAACCAGTGATTTGCTTCTAGCCAACAGAATATGGAAAGGGTTCTGGGATAGTCACTCTTAATTAGGTTATATTATATAGCAAAAATGATGGGAAGTTATTCCCATGATTTTTTAATTTTATTTTTTTCCTCACAAGTTTATTAAGTTGTGTAAGACTCTGTATTGGCTGACTGGGGTTAGAGAGCTTCCTATTGGCCTCTGGAAGTAAACTGTCATGATACGAGGGGGCTTGTGAAAAGGCCACATGACAAGAAACTATGAATAGCTTCGTGAAGCCAAGAGTACCCCTTAGGGCTAGGCACAGTGGCTCACACTTGTAATCCCAGCACTTTGGGAGGCTGAGGCAGGTGGATTATTTGAGCTCAGAAGTTTGAGACTAGCCTGGGCAACACGGCAAGATCCTGCCTCTACAAAACAAAAAACACGTTTAAAAATTAGCTGGGTGTGGTGCTGTGTGCCTGTAGTGCCAGCTACCCAGGAGGCTGAGGTGGGAGGATTACCTGAGCCCGAGAGGCCAAGGCTGCAGTGAGCCATGATTGCACCACTGCACTCCAGCCTGGGCAATGGAGTGAGACCCTGTTTTCAAAAAAATTTTAAAAAGACTGCCTCTTGGATGGATTAGGAAAAACCTCAGTCCTACAACCACAAAAGGACCCCAAGTGCCAGATAACAACACAACCTGGCCAACACTCTGACTGTAGCAGTTTTGTGGAACCCTGACCCAGCTAAGCCATGCCCACACTTGTGACCAATGGAAGCTGAGACAATAAATGTGTGTTAAGCCACTATGTGATAATTTGTTACACAGCAATAAAAAACTAATACAGGCTGGGCATGATGGCTCACACCTATAATCCCAGCACTTTGGGAGGCTGAGGTGTGAGCATCCCTTAAGGCCAGGAGTTCAAGGCCAGCTTGTACAACATAGCAAGACCTCACCTCTCCAAAAAAAAAAAAAAAAAAAAATTAGCCAGGTGTGGTGGCATATGCCTACAATCCTAGCTACCCAGGAGACTGAGGCAGGAGACTCAATTGAGCCCATGAGCTCAAGGCTGCAGTGAGCTATGATTGTGCCACTGCACTCCAACCTGGGCGACAGAACAAGACCTTGTCTATAAAATAAAATACAAATATTTAAATAAATAATAAAAGAGGGATAGCCAATATAGTCAATATAAGATACTCCCTCCACTTATTATGTTCTACTATGTATTAGATAAAGTGTAAGATGCTGTTGAGGACTGAGCACTCCCTTCTACATATCCTCTAATGATTTACTACTATAACTACCCTGTATTGCCTCCTTATGAGTCATACCACTGTTTACTACCATCCTGTTCATTATCATCTACTGATTACTATCATTTCCATTCTTAAAGTCTCCAGGAATGGAGGGTGGTTGCTGTTGTTTTTAAAAACAAATAACAAAGTCAAATACAATTTTAATAACTTCTATTAAAACCCCATTCAATCATTAACTAAAACATTTATTCAACACTATGTTTTTAGGTAATATCTTAGTTGTAGAGACATAAAGATGCTTAAGAAATTATCCCTATCCTCAAGGTACACCATGTAACAGATTATAAAACATCTTTATAAACACTGAATACGTGCTTTAGGAAATAATAAAGGACACTGGTAAAGGTAACTGTGCAGGTGAATACTACAATATGCTTTTGAATTGCAATTCCTCTGTTTTCCCTATATGATTTAAAAGGCAAATGCATAAAAACAATAATTAAAAATTAACAGCCACACAAAGTATAAAGATGGAATCTGTGACAATAACAATATAAAAAGGGAGGAACAGAGATTCAGATGATAGTTATAATCCCCAAGGTAAATACTAAAAACCAAAAACTACATATAAAAGGAAAGAAGGGAATCAAAATAGTATACTACAAATCAACTAAATAGAAAAAAGGAAATGATGAAGGATTGAGGAACAAAAAGCACATGACACAAGAAAACAAATAGCTACATAGCAGAAGTGAGTCCTTTCCTATCAGTAATTACTTTAAATGTAAATGGTTTAAACTCTCCAATTGAAAGGCAGAGATTGGCCAAATGGATTTTTAAAAACCTGATCCAACTATATGCTGTCAATAAAAGATTCACTTTAGATATAAGGAAATTGGACCTCACCATATATCACATAGAAAAATTTATTCAAGAGGAATCGAATATCTAAATTAAAGAGTTACAACTGTAAAACTCTTCAAGGAAAACATTAGGGGCAAATATGCATGATGTTGGATTTGCCAATATTTTCCTAAATATGACACCAAAGCACAGGCAACAAACAAACAAACAAAAAACAGATAAACTGGACTGCATTAGAATTTTAAACTTAACTTTTATATTCCATAGAGGCATACAAATATTTTCAAATACTTGTTTAACCATTTATAAAAATTTTAAGAAATCACCCATAATGATGCTCTGACATATTTCAAGTATTTTAGGTATTGACTGCTATATTCTGGGCATTTCCAAATAATAAAAAGCCTTCTTAATCATTATAAAAACTGCATGCTTATACTCTTAAAGCTTATAACACACCAGTCTTATAAATGGATAACTAACAAATACCTTTTAGTTATGAAAAAATGTGATAGTTGAGGACTCCTTTTTGAAGTCATGATTCTAAGTCCTTTGCCATATGTGATAGAAATTATCCCTTTTCTCCCCTTCCTTGACTTTGAGATTGTTCATGGACATGTTTTGGGCAACAGGAGGTTAGCAGATGTGATGTAAATAGGTATTTGACTTAACTGCTTATACAGTTAAGCCTGCCCTCTTGTACTACTGCCATTGCAATGATAACATGCCTTGGCTAGTCTGTTGGTCCACAAAGAATGAAATACAGGTGGAACAGAGCTGACTCAGTTGACTTCAGCACAGATCAGCCAACTAGGGCAGAGTAGCTGAGCCCAGCTAAAATCGAGAGAGCCAACCAACCAAGCCCAAGCCTAGATCATCTGTCACCCAATCACTTCATAGATGTATGACCTGTAATAAATGATTGCTGTTTTAAGTCACTAAGTTTTGGAGCTGTTACAGAAGAACTGATCCAGACATATGGCAATAAGAAATACACTTCCCAGTACATCTAGTAGTGCTGGTAAATAATTTCACTTTTTCTATCCTTTGTCCCTGCAGCTTGAACTATTCTTGTGTCCACTCTACTTGTACCTTTTGGGAACCACTGGGGATAACCCTTTAGAACCACCTTCCTCCCCTCTACCCAGAACCCATTGATGCTTCTGTTATTTTGCTATTTTATGCACATAAGCAGAACTATGACAAATAGGATCATGACTGAGGAATGTCAGAGTAGGCCATCAGGTGTCTTTTTTGCATGACAGACTGAGATATTATCTAGGAAGAATTTATCCTGAGGAAAAAAGCATTAAGAACCCCAGATTGGTATAATAACAATGTTCAAAATCATAGCTGTTGAGGCAAAGGTGGAGAAAAAAGAAATGGAATTTCCTTTCCTCACAAATGTATATTTTTAATTTTAAGAATTTTTGGAAAATAATGAAGAATAACATAATAAATACCTGTATTCTCATCATATTTTCTTGCAGCTTATTTTCTTTTACTAAAAATTATGGAAAATTAAAATTCTTCTGCTAACTACTCTGAATATCATTCCCTTCTCTTCTCCTCATATGTAATCAGAATTATAATCTTGATGATCCTTTTAGGCCTTGTTACTTTGTATGTATAATATTTAGTACAACCTAGTATTAGCCATAAAGTTTTTCTTCTTTTCCAGGTCTCAAGAACTCATATGTAGGGTCCAAGGAAGAGAGAGGACATAGGCAAAAAATGGAAATAATTAGTTTTAGGGGAAAAAAATTGTATTTTATTAAGATATTGGAAGAAGATGTGGTCTAAAGAAGGGAAAAGGATTCTTTCCACTTTAACAAAGCAGCCTTAGTGCAATAATGTAGAGCTAGAGTAAAATGGTAAGACATTAAAAGGAGATAATACCAGTGCCAATAGCAGTGCCATCAATAGCACTCTGCTTCAGTGGAATGCAGCACTAATGCTGTTGATGGTGACAGTAGTTTTCTTGGGTAGATGTCAACTGTTTCATCAGTAGCCGTAGTCAAGGCAGCATCAGCCATTTTAGAATAGGAGACCCAGCCTTGGGCATAGCCATTAGTGCCCTCAACAGTAGCACTGGTTAACTGGAGAAAGGTAGTGGAAACCGCCAAAGTTACTGGAGGCTGAAAAAGTATTAGACTCTGAATCATCAAGTGAGATACCCCCTGAAGACTTTCAGAAATTTTGAAGAGGTCCAGAGGTTACGGAAGAGTAAGGACTACCAAAAGAAATACTGCTTATTACTGTTAATGTTACCTAAAGACTGCTATGGACTAGAAAAATAAAAGTAAAATTATCTAATTCACAGTACCAAGTAAAGTATTAACAATTAAAAAGATAACTATTCTAATGAAACAACTCCTGCTTTGGTATGAGACCCTAACTGATTGTATCCTAGGAGGAGGGATATAGGTCATAATCAATAAGTCAGCTCAGTGGTCAGAAAATCTCAAGTTTTCTTAGATTGCCAGCGCTTTCAAATGCCTGTAGGAAGTAAAAGAAAATCCTCCTTGATGAATAATAAGTTCAACTTAGGCTCAAATTATTACTATAGTTTTTTAAATATATTGTTTAGGAAACAGTCAGTGATAATGAGATACAACTGTTTCTGGCCAAGATTGAGTAAATGGTTTAAGAATGTTTCTTCCATTGTAAGTAATCGTATAACTGGGCAAAATAGAGCAATTGTTTTCAGATAATAGACACCAAACAGCACAAGACAGTAATTCTGGAGCTAAGTGGAATTCATTAGGTGAACTCCATTATCCCAGTTCTCTGCTTGGGCATAATTTCCTGACCACAGCACAGAGCATTAAAGTACAAGCAGAGCACAGTGGTCCTGTTGAGCTGAGGTGGAAGAGATCAGAATATGGAGTGACTAAATCACAAGATCTGCAAGGCAGGACACTGGAGAGAAGGGAGCCAGATGGACAAAAGACCCCAGGATTCCCCGGAGGAACCCATGAGTCTGTGGTTAAAAGACTGATAAAACACAAATTGCTGAGCTTCACTTCCATAGTTTCTGATTCGGCAGGTCTGGATGAGCCTGAAAGTCTTTATTTCTATTAAGTTCCCAGGTGATACCAATGCACCTGGCCCAGGACCAGACTTTGAAAGTAACTCTTGTTGACCAAAGACAGTATAAGTTGAAAATAAAATAAAATCTGTATCTACTAAATTTTTCTCACTCATTCAGATTCACCAAAGATTTAAAAATGTCTAAGGATACAGGAAAACATATACAGGCATCCCTGAGAGACATTGCAAATTTGGTTCCAGACCACCCCAATAAGGAGAATATCATAACAAAGTAAGTCACATGAATTTTCTGGTTTCCCAACACATATAAAAGCTATGTTTACACTATACTGCAGTCTATTAAGTGGGCAACAGCATTATGTCTCAAAAGCCAATGTATATACCTTAACTTGAAAATATTTTATTGCTAAAAAAGGTGAATGATCATCTGAGCCTTCAGTGAGTCACTCTCTTTGCTGGTAGAGGGTCTTGCCTCAGTGATGGCTGCTGACTGATCAGGGTGGTGGTTGCTAAGGTTGGAGTGGCTGTGGCAATTTCTTAAAATAAGATGACCATGAAGTTTGCTCTATCATGTGACTCTTCCTTTCACAATAGATTTCTCTGTGGCATAAGATGCTCTTTGATAGCATTTTACCCAACATAAAACTTCTTTCAAAATTGGGGTCAAGCCTCTCAAACTCTGCTGCTGCTTCATGCACTAAGTTTATTTAATATTCTAACTCCTTTGTTGTCATTTCAACAATGTTCACAGCATCTTTACTAAGAATAGTTCCTATCTCAAGAAACCACTTTCTTTGCTCATCCATAAAATGCAACTCCTTGTCTGTTCAAGTTTCCTCATGAGATTGCAGCAATTTAGTCACGTCTTAGGCTCCACTTCTAATTTAGTTCTCTTATTATTTCCACCACAGCTACAGTTACTTCCTCCACTGAACTCTTAACTCCCTCAGAGTCATCCAGTGAGGGATGGAATCAATGACTTCCAAACTCCTGTGTTGATATTCTGACCTCCTCCCATGAATCATGAATGTTCTTAATGGCATCTAGAATGGTGAATCCTTTCCAGAAGGTTTTTAATTGACTTTGTCCAGATGCATCGGAGGACTCGCTATCTATAGCAGTTATAGCCTTGTGAAATGTACTTCTTAAGTAATGAGACTTGGAAGTAGAAATTACTCCTTTATTCATTGGCTGCAGAATGGATGTTTTGTTAGCAAGCATGAGAACAACATTAATCTCCTTGTACATCTCCATAGAGTTCTTGAGTGACCACATGTGTGGTTAATGAGCAGTAATATTTTGAAAGGAACTGATTTTTCTGAGGAGTAGAACTCAATAATGGACTTAAAATATTCAGTAAACCATGCTGTAAACAGATGTGCTGTCATGCAGGCTTTGTCATTCCATCTACAGAGCACAGGCAGAGTAGATTTAGTATAATTCTTAAAGGCTCTAGGATTTTTAAAATGTTAAATGCGCATTGGCTTCAACTTAAAGTCACCAGCTGCACTGGCCCATCACAAGAGAGTCAGCCTGTTCTCTGAAGCTTTGAGGTCAGGCATTGACTTCTCCTCTCTAGCTATGAATGTCCTAGGTGGCATCTTCTTTCAATAGAAGGCTGATTCTTCTACACTGAAAATCTGTTGTTTTGCATAGCCACCTTGATCAATTATCTTGGCCAGATCTTCTGGATAACTTGCTGTAGCTTCTCCATCAGCACCTGCTGCATTACCTTGCACTTTTAAGTTATGGAGATGGCTTCTTTCCTTAAACCTCATGAAACAACCTCTGCTAGCTTCAAACTTTTCTTCTGCAGCCTCCTCACCTCTCTCAGCTTTCACAGAATTGAAGAGAGTTAGGGCCTTGCTCTGAATTAAGTTTTGGCTTAAGAGAATGTTATGGACAGTTTGATCTTCTTTCCAGACACTAAACCTTTCTCTATATCAGTAATAAGGCTGTTTGCTTATTATTTGTACATTCACTGGAGTAACACTTTTAATTCCTTTGAAGAACTTTTCCTTTGCATTCACAATATGTCTAATTGGTTGGTACAAGAGGCCTAGCTTTTGTCTTGTCTCAGCTTTCAATATGCCTTGCTCACTAAGCTTAATCATGTCTCACCTTTGATTTAAAGTAGGAAGCATGCAACGCTTCCTTTCACTTGAACACTTAGGGGCCATTGTAGGGTTATTCACTGGCCTAATTTCAGTATTGTTGTGTCTCAGGGAATGGAGAGTCCCAAGGAGAGAGAAATGGGTGAAGGGTGGTCAGTGGAGCAGTTAGAATACATACATCACTTATCAATTACGTTTGCTCTCTTCAGTGGGTACAGTATGAGGTGCCCCAAAACAATTATAATAGTAACATCAAAGATCACTTATCACAGATCACCCTAACAGATATAATAATAATGAACAGGTTTGAAATATTGTGAGAATTAACCAAAATGTGACACAGAAACAAGTGACCACATGCTGTTGGAAAAATGGTGCCGAAAGACTGGCACAATGCAGGGTTACCACAAACCCTCAATTTGTAAAAAAGCACTATAAAGCAAAGCGCAATAAAATGAGGGATCCCTGCAATTAACTTTATACAAAACCAATGACTCCTGTAATAATAAAACTTAAGGTTTTGATGGCCTACCTGTAGATCTTTCACATTTGGAAAAGGAATTCCTATTGTTATGACAGCACGGGCATTGTCATCTGAGAAATCCAGACCCTCACTCACTTTACCACGACAAACTGCTACCAGGAGAGCTCCATCTTAAACAACAGAAAAAAGCATATCCAAAATTCTCAGAAATTGCTTATTCTTGTCATTAAATACCTGATTTATAATTATAGTAAATATAGTAGCAAAATTTAATAATCAAAATAAAACACTATTATGAGATAAAGTTTTAAAAGTTCAATGTCTTTAAGTAAATAAGGGGAACAAAATTACATTTATATGCAAAAGGGTAGCAAACCAATTTACAAACTGTGCATCTTCCAGATAACTTATACAGTAAAAACATGTCAGAATAGCAACTTGCATATGAACTCAGACACAGAGAACACCATAATATATACACCATAAAAAGATACTGACATGTTATATTACCTCTTTCTTGCATTGTTCATAAACTATTACTATCCCTTCACATCAAACTTTTTTATTTTATTATTTTTTGTGTGTGAGACAGGGTCTCACTCTGTCAGCCAGGCTGGAGTGCAGTGGCACAATCACAGTTCACTGCAGCCTTGACCTCCTGGGCTCAGGTGATCCTCCCACCTCGGCCTCCCAAGTAGTTGGAACTATAGGCACACGCACCACACCCTGCTAATGTCTGTACTTTTTGTAGAGGCAGGATTTCACCATGTTGCCCAGGCTGGTCTCGAACTCCTGGGCTCAAGTGATCCACCAGCCTCAGCCTCCCAAAGCGCTAGGATGACAGGCAAGAGCCACCACGCCCGGCCTCACATCAAACTCTTCATGGATATGCTCTAACTTGGAATTGAGTTTTCAGTTATGTTTTGAAAATTCAAGTTTACCGTAATAGAATATAAGCACCAAGTGTACTAAATGCATCAAAATATAGGTCTCATTTGGCTAGTAAGGAATATATTTATATAAATCCTAACTGCCTTTTTGCCAAACTATTTCAGGTAGTGCACTGAAGACTATGAGATGATGGCATCGTTTTTCTTAAAGTTGAATCAGCATACCCAAGTGAAAATATTCATAGGAAAACAAGTATAATTAAAAGAATTTCTTTACCCAATTTATTTTCTTTTCACTCAGGATTATAATTTTTCTCTTAAGTGTAATTCATTTAAAAATATAAAATTATAATTGTACCTTCTTACTTTGTAATAAAAAATATTTTCTCACTGACCATGAAATAATTTCCAGTTACCTTTCTCTCCTTTGTATTTGATTGCATCATAGTACACCTGCAGTAATTCATCAAAATTCGTTTTTTCTCCTCCCTGTGGTTCTACAATGACTGTCTTCACCAACTCCAGATTATGCCATAAACCAGTAGAGAGCCAACGTTCTTTTAATTTTTCTAATAACTAAAGAGGAGAGAGAAAAAAATTATTTTTTGTCTGTCTAGCTAAACAAACTTAACTTCATTTGTTTAAGCCAATGTGACTACAGCAAGTATATTAATCTCTCTGTGTCTTTTCTCATCTATAAAATGAGGAAAACAATATATCTCATAGAGCTGTTATGGGGTTAAATTTATTAACAGATTTAGAGAGATCTGAATGGTGCTGGCACAGTTAGCTGCTGCCGCTGCTGTTGCTGTTACAATTACCACCAACATTGCTGCTGCTGCTGCTGCTACTACTACTACTACTATTATCTTGGCAATTTCTACCACCACCACCACCACCACCACCACCACTACCACTACTACTACTTCTACTATTATCTTGGCAATTTCTACCACCACCACCGCCACCGCCACCGCCACCGCCACCACTACCACCACCACCACTACTACTATCTTGGCAATTTCAAAAGCAAAAGCAAAAAACAAAAAACCTCTGTCAAAGTTAACAAACTTTAAGTTCTCTCTTTAAACCTAAGGTGAAGTTTCTTAATATTCTTAAATAGTCTTCAAATGAAGATGATTTAAGATCATTTTACTAAGTGTATAGGCAGATAAGCTCATTATTTGAATATTTGATCATCATTAATAACCTGCATTGAAAAAAGATATAAATAAAGACTCAGCAAAGAAGTAGAAAATATATGGGCACAAATGGAACATTTGCAGCCATGGGCTAGGTTACAAAAGGACATTCAACAAATTTTAAGCAATCCTTATCATATTGATCACATATTTCAACAATTATGCCATGGTAGATTAAAAGTCAAGCCCCAGACAAAAACTCATCTTGATTGATTGATTGATTTTAGAGAGAGGGTCTCTGTCACCCAGGCTGGAGTACAGTGGCAAGATCATAGCTCAGTGCAGCCTCGAACTACTAGGCTCAGGCAATCCCTCTACCTTAGCCTCCTGAGTAGCTGGGACTACAGGTGCATGCCACTACACCCAGCTAATTTTTATATTTTTTATAGAGATGAGATCCTGCTTTGTTGCCCAGGCTAGTCTCAAACTTCTGGTCTCAAGGGATCCTCCAGACTCAGCCTTCCAAAGTGCTGAAATTACAGGTGTGAACCAACACACGTGGCTGTAAAACTCATATTCTTAAAAACCATATGAGTTAAATAGAAAAACACAGTAGAATTCATGAAATCTTTAGTTATGAATAAGAAAAGCACTCAGAATTCGAAACATGTGGTGTACAGCAATGGTAATACTTGGAAATACATTTATAGCTTTAAATATATTTATTTTTAAAATGTCAAAATAAAAGAATCAAGCATTCTTTCCAAGAAGCTAGAAAATGAAATATAGCAAATGCAAAGAAGTTAATAATAAAGCTGAATAAATGAAAAAGACAAAAGCTAATATTAGAGATTATTATTTAAATTGAACTGTTTTATCCACTTGTTATATACTATGAGTTCTACACAATTTGGACAAGTTATTATAAGAAACCACCCAAAATTCTCTGGAAAACAGCAACTGATCAATTTTTATAAGATAGTTTATTTCCTCAATTTTACCTTTAACTATTTTTAGACATAAACTTCTTAGTAAGACTATAAAACAAAACATTAGTAAAATAGTTAACTGCTGTACAATATGCTTTAATTAAATAGGAAGAACTACTTTAATTCCATAAACACAGCTAAGAAGTTATTATATTACCTTTTATTCTCCAGAAAAAGACATCAAGGGAGGAAAAGAGGAACAAAAAAGCTATAGTTAGACAGAAAACAATTATTGAAATGATAATAGTAAGTCTTTCCCTATCAGTCATTACTTTAAATGTAAATGGATTAAATTTTCTAATCAAAAGGTATAAAGTAGCTGGATAGATAAAAACGCTGTCTGCAAGTGACTCACTTTAAATTTAAGGATACCCATAGGCTGAAAGTGAAGGGATAGAAAAAGATATTACTTATAAATGGTAACCAAAAGACAGCAGAGGGGGCAATTCTAGGATACTAAATAGATTCTAAGTCAAAAATTGTCACAAGAGACAAAAAAAAAAAAAAAAAAAGGACATTATATAATGATAAGTGGGTCAATTCACTGGGAATATTTAACAACTATAAATATACACACAACCAACATCAGAGCACCCAAATATAGCAAGCAAATAGTGATTGTACTGAAGAGAGAAATAAACAGCAATATAAGACGAGTAGGAAAGTCGAATATCTCACCTTCAGTAATGAATAAAACATCCAAACAGAAGATCAATAAGGAAACGGAACTTGAATACTAGAGACCAGATGGACCTAACAGACATATATAGAACATTTTACCCAACAGCAGCAAAATACATATTCTTCACAACTGTACATGGAACATTCTCTAGGACAGATCATATGTTAGGTAACAAAGCAAGTCTTAACAAATGTAAGATAAAAATTAATACCAGGTATCTTTTGCAACCACAACAGAATCAAACTAAAATTCAGCATCAGAAAGAAAACCAGCAAATTTACAAAAATATAAAAATTAACACACTTTTGAACAACCAATGAATGGGTCAAAAAAGAAATCAAAAGGAAAGTTATGAAATTATCTTGAGACCAATGGAAAAAAAAACACAACATACCAAAAGTAAGAGATACACCAAAAGCAGTACTAAGAGGAAAGTTTATAGCAGTAATGCCAACATTAAAAAAGAAAGATCTCAAGTAACCCAATTCCACACTTCAGGAAACTAGAAAAAGAACAAAGTAAATTCAAAGTCTGCAGAAGGAAAGAAATATTAAGATTAGAGCAGAAATAAAATAGGGAACAGAAAAACAATTAAAAAACAGTTGGTTTTTGAAAAGATAAACAGAATTGACAAGTCTTTACCTAGATTGGTTAAGAAAAAAAAAAGAGAAATAAAATCAGAAATGAAAGAAGAGACACTGATGCCACCGATATAATAAAAGACTACTCTGAAAAATTATATGCCAATAAATTGGATAAACTAGATGAAATGGACAAATTCCTAGTAATACACAACCTACCAAGACTGAATAATGAAGAAACAGAAAATCTGAACAGACTAGTAAGGAGACTGAATCAGTAACAAAAAGTCTCCCATCAAGGAAAAGCTAAGGACCTAAATGGCCTCAATACTGATTATACAAAACATTTTTATTTATTTAATTTTATTAATTTTTTATTTTCATTTCTTTGCTAATTAA
The DNA here is from genome assembly GCF_028885625.2 of Pongo pygmaeus. NCBI lineage: Eukaryota > Metazoa > Chordata > Mammalia > Primates > Hominidae > Pongo > Pongo pygmaeus. The sequence goes on from NC_072392.2 coordinate 58,199,665, forward strand.
TTAATTTATTTTTGAGATACACTCTTGCTCTGTCACTCAGGCTGGAATGTAGTAGTGTGATCATAGTTCACTGTAACCTCAAACTCCTGGGCTCAAGCAATCTTCCTGCTTCAGCCTCCCAAGTAGCTAGGACTAGAGGCATGAGCCACCATGCCCTGGTAATTTTTTTTTGTTGTTGTAGGTATAGAGTCTCACTATATTGCCCAGGTTGTTCTTGAACTCCTGGCCTCAAGTGCTCCTCCTGCCTTGGCCTTCCAAAGTGCTGGGATTACAGGTGTGGGCCACTATGCACAGTCCTCTATGAAACATTTAAAGCAGGGGTCCCCAACCCTCAGGCCACAGACCGGTACTGGTAGAATCCAGGCTGCACAGCAGGAGGTGAGTGGCAGGTGAGTAAGCATTACTGCCTGAGCTCCGTCTCCTGGCAGATCAGCAGCAGCATTATATTCTCATAGGGGTGCAAACCCTATTGTGAACTGTGCTTGCAAGGGATCTAGGTTATATGCTCCTTATGAGAATCTAATGCCTGATGATCTGAGGTGGAACAGTTTCATCCTGAAACCATCACCCCCACCCCCAACCCAGGTCTGTGGAAAAGCTGTCTTCCACAAAACCAGTCCCTGGTGCTAAGAAGGTTGGGGACCATTGATTTTAAAGACTAATACAAATGTAGATTCAATGTAATTCCTATCAAAATCCCAATGACATTTTTTACAGAAACAGAAAAAAATACAAAAATTAATACACAACCACAAAGGACTTGGAATAATCAAAACAATCTTGAGAAAGAACAACAAAGCTAGAGGCATCGTGCTTCATGACATTTACATCTTACAAACCCACCATAATCAAAATAGTAATTGCATTGCCATAAAGACAGACATATAGACCATTGGAAGACAATAGAGAGCCTGGAAATAAATCCACACATGTATGATCAACTGATCTTCAACAAGGGTGCCAAAAATACATAATGGGGAAAGGACAGTCTCTTCAACAAATAGTTCATTCAGGGCAAACAATATCCACATGCAAAAGAATAAAACTGGACCTTTATCTTACACAATACACAAAAGTTTACTCAAAATGGATTAAAGGCTTAAATGTTAAGATTTCAAACAGTTGGCCGGGCGCAGTGGCTCATGCACTCATGCCTGTAATCCCAGCACTTTGGGAGGCCAAGGCGGGCAGATCACGAGGTCAGGAGATTGAGACCACTGGCGGGCAGATCACGAGGTCAGGAGATTGAGACCATCCTGGCTAACACGGTGAAACCCCATCTCTACTCAAAATGCAAAAAATTAGCCGGGCGTGGTGGCACGCGCCTGTAGTCCCAGCTACTTGGGAGGCTGAGAATCGCTTGAACCTGGGAGGCGGAGGTTGCAGTGAGCCAAGATCATGCCACTACACTCCGGCCTGGCGACAGAACGAGACTCTGTCTTAAAAAAAAAAAAAAAAAAGACTTGAAACTGCAAAACTCTTAGAAAAAAACACAGGAGAAAATTTTTGTAACATTGAATTTAACAATGATTTTATGCATATGACATAAAAGCACAGGCAACAAAAGTAAAACCTACGATTGGGACCACAACAAACTAAAAGGTTTCTGCACAGTAAAGGGAAAAAAAAGAGTGGAAAGGCAACCTAAAGCATGAGAAAAAATATCTGCAAACCATATATCTGATAAGGGGTTAATATCCAAAATATATTAAGAAACTCAATATTAAAAAAAAAATTGAAAAACAGGCAAAGGACATGAATAGACCGTTCTCCAAAGAAGACATACAAATGGTTAACAGGTATATGGAAAGATGCTCAACATCAGTAATTATCAGGGAAATGCAAATCAAAACCACGATGAGATATTAGTTCACAGCTGTTAGGAAGGCCATTATTTAAAAAAATAAATAAAATAACAACTATTAGTGAAGATGTTGTGATATTGGAATCCTTGTGTATTGCTGGTGGGAATATAAAACAGTGTAGCCACTGTGGAAAACAGAAAAGGAAATAAGAATCAAAATAAAACCATATATATAGAAATGTTTTATGGGTTTCAATATACAAGTCTTTTACCTCCTTAAGTTTATTCCTAAGTATTCTATTTGTTTTGGTACTACTGCAAATGGAAATGTTTTCCTAATTTCCTTTTCAGACAGTTTGTTGTCAGTGTATAGAAATACAACTCATTTTTGTATGTTAATTTTGCATATTGCAACTTTACTCAATTTATTAGTCCTAACAGTTTTTTTAAAAATAAGATATTTAGGAAAGATCACGTCTGTAAACAAGGACAATTTTACTTTTTCCTTTCCCATTTGGAAGACTTTTATTCCTTTTTCTTGCCTAACTGCTCTGGCTAGGAATTCTAGTACTATGTTATACAGAAGTGGCAAGAGTGGGCATCCTTGCCCTGTTTCTGATCTTAGAGGAAAACCTTTCAGTTTGCACCACTGAGTATGCTACGAGCTTCTTACATATGACCTTTATTATATTAAATTTCCTTCTATTCCTACCTTGTTGAGAATTTGTATCATGAAAGTGTGTTGCATTTTGTCAAATGCTTTTTTGCATTATTGAAACAATGCATGAAGATTCTTTTCAGCAGATGGTGTTGAGAAAACTGGATCACCACATGTAAAAAGAATGAAGTAACACCTTGCCTACATAATAAACAAAAATTAACTCAACATTGGTCAAAGACATTACTGTAAGAGCTAAAAATATATAAAACTCTAAAACAAAAAAAAAAGAAGGCTTTATGACCTTGGATTTGGCAATGATTTGTTGGCTATGACACCAAAAGCATAAGTAACAAAAGAAAAATACAGATAAACTCGGATTTCATACAAAATTATAAAACTTTTTTGGATACTGTCAAGAAAGTTAAAATGATAGTACACAGAATGCAAAGCATATGGCTGATAAAAGATTAACATCCAGAAGATATAAAGAACTCCTACAACTCAACAACAAAAAAACCAAACAGATTCAAATATAGGCAAAGGACTTTAATAGACATTTCTTGAAAGATTAAAAAAAAAAAAAAAAAAAAAGGCCAAAAGGACATGAAAAGATGCTCAACATCCTTAGTCATTAGGAAACTGCAAGTCAAAACCACAATGAAGTCCCACTTCACACCCATTAGTATAACTACTGTCCAAATAAGTAAGTGTTTCAAGGACATGCAGAAACTGTAACTGTCACACATTGCTGGTGGCAATGTAAAATGGTACAACTGCTGTGGAAAACAGTCTGGCAGTTCATCAAAAGTTCATAAGCATAGAATTACCATATGATCCAGCAATTCCACTCCTAAGTATATAACCCCAAATATCTGAAAGTACTAGGATCCAAACAAACAGCTGTATGCTGATGTTTATAGAAGCATTATTCCCAATAACCAAATAGTGGAAACAACTCAAGTGTCGATCAACAGATGAATAAACAAAATGTATGACCTACATGCAATGGAAAATTATTCAACTATAAAAGGAATGAAATTCTGACAAATGCTTGAATATGGATAAACCCGTAGTAAGTGAAAAAAGCCACCGTATTTTTGTACACAAAGTACAAATATTATATGATTCCACTTATATGAGGTACCTAGAACAGACAAATTCTTAGAGATGGGAAGTAGAACAGAGGTTACCAGGGCCTGAGGGAAGGGGCTAAACAGGAGTCATCATTCCATCAGTACAGTTTCTGACTGAGATGACTGAAAAGTTTTGGAAAGGGATACTGGTGATGGTTGTACAACATCATGAATGTACTTGATGGCACTAAATTGTACACTTAAAAATGCTTAAAAGGTAAATTTTATGTTACGTGTATTTTACCACTATTTTAAAAATTGAAAAGAACACACAAATGAATACTATGTAGTAACATAAATAAATGAACTAGTTTCTCACATATTAACAAGGATGAATCACAAACTTTTAGATGTTGAGTAAAAAATGCAAATATAGATAGATAACAAATATGATTTCATTTATATAAAGTCCAAAAACAATATGTTCTTTGAGAAAAATATATATAACTTTAAAAAACTCACGAAACTAATACCTTTAGCTTTAGGGGGATACAATTGGGAAGGAACAAATGGAGGATTTTTTTTTTTGAGACTGAGTCTCGCTCTGTCACCCAGGCTGGAGTGCAGTGGCGCGATCTCAGCTCACTGAAATCTCCACCTCCTGAGTTCAAGCAATTCTCCTGTCCCAGCCTCCTGAGTAGCTGGGACTACAGGCGGACACCACCACACCTGGCTAATTTTTGTATTTTTAGTAGAGATGGGGTTTCACCATATTGGTCAGGCTGGTCTCGAACTCCTGACCTCAGGTGATCCACCCCTCAGCCTCCCAAAGTGCCAGGATCACAAGCATGACCCACTGCGTCTGGCCAGATGGAAGCTTCTAATGTAGAAATAATGTTCTATTTCTTCAGCTGGGTGATGGATACTCAGATCTCCATTTTATTATTATTTAAAATGTACATATTAGTTTTGTAGACTTATATACACACATATTTCACAAATATAAAATATAAAAATTAAACAACATTAGTCTGATTATTAATATGATGAGTTAGAGGAGGGGTTATAACAGGTACATTTAGGCTACTAATATAGTAATCCAGAGATGGCGGTAGCTTGAATTAGAATGAGTTAAGAAAAAATATGCAAACCTTGAGAATAAGATAAAAAAGAAACAGTACAAACTTTCCATTTCAAATGGAGGCAAAGGCCCATTAGAAGATTATCTAGGGAAATACACTTTGTTGAACTCACTGTTCACTATTAATTAAGGTTCCAGACTTAGCAAAATTATATTTTCAACTTAGATATTTTTGTCTAATACAAATACAAATCATTTCTGTCCAGGAGAAAAGATAACCCTAAAGGTTACTATTTATTGCCCTGTAGTACCTCAACCAGTTTTCTTATAGTCTATTCCTTTATTAAATTGCCTACAAGTACATAAATCCTTAAATGCTCTCTGAATAGGCAAAACATCATACTTTTTCTTCATTAATCAGTGAGTTTAATAAAATCTGTGATAGGTGTTAACTTTACATGTGAGCTATGACTTTATCTTTTTGAAAATTAACTGTAGAGAAAGAAAAGTGAACAGATTATAAAAATACTTAAAATTAAAATGAATAAGGTATGGTGTTGGATGGGACATGACAGGGAAGGGAGAAAAAGGTTCACAGGTGCTCTGTAGGTATATGATTAGCCCAAATATGATTACAGTACCTGCTATGTTTTGAACATTTGTCCTCTCCAAAATGTTGAAATTTAATCTCTAATGTGGCAGCATTGAGAGGTGGGGGATTTTAAGAGGTGACAGGGTAACAAGAGTGCTGCTCTCATGAATGGATTTGTCCAGTCATGTATTAATGGTTTATCATGGGAGTGGGACTAGTGGCTTTATACAAAAAGGAATAGAGACTCGAGCTTGTATACTCAGCCTCCTTGCCCTGTGATACTCTGAGCCACCCTGGGACTCAGCAGAGAGTTCCCACCAGCAAGAAGGCCCGCACCAGATGCAGCCTCTCAGTCTTGAACTTCTCAGCCTCTGTAACTGCAAGAAATAACTTCCTTTTAAAAAATAAATCACCCAGTTTCAGGTAGTCTGTTACAAGCAACAGAAAATGAACTAAGACAGTACCATTCATTCATACAGGCAACACTGGCAAAGGACCAAGACTGGAAGGAAAGATTAAAAGTTTGTTGCCTTTAAGATATCCAAATGGAAATGTTGATATGGCAGTTGGGTATATGGGCATAGTACTTAAGGTAGAAGTCTGAATTTAATTATATATTAGGAAGGCATGACAAAAGATAAAACTAAAAAAGAATGCATAGTGATGAGATTGCCTAGCGGGAGAGTACAGATTTAAAAGGGGGGACCAGCAAGAAAACCTTATTTCCTCTCTTTTTTTTTTTTAGAGATGGGAATCTCACTCTGTTGCTCAGGCTGAAGTGCAGTGGTGTGATCACAGCTCATTGTAGCCTCACATTCCTGGGCTCAAGCGATCCTCCCACCTCAACCTCTCAAGTAGCTGGGACTACAGGTATGCACTGCCATGTCTGGCTTGAAAAAAAATAACAACAACAACAAAAAACCAGACAGGGTCTTGCTGTGTTGCCAAGACTGGTCTCGAACTCCTAGACTCAAGCAATCCTCCACCTTGGCTTCCCAAAGGGATTATATGCATGAGCCACCACACCCAGCCCCTCATCTCTATTACTGCTCATCCAATTCATCAGCAAATCCTGCCCGCACTACTTTTACATTTATCTAGACTCTAAACATTTCTCACTATCTTTACTGCTACCACAGTGGTCCAAGCCACCACCATCTATAATCTAGATTATAGCAGACTCCTTAACAGTCACCTTGCTTCAGCCTATGCTCTCTACAGTCCATTTTCCATACAGCAGCCAACATAATCCTTTTAAAACTAAGTTTAAACCCTCCAATGGCTTCCTATTGCATTTAGAACAAAATCTAAATTCTTACTGTGGTGTGATTTTACCCAGCTATTTCTTTGACCTTATCTCCTTCAATTCCCCATACTTCAGTCCTACTCTGCTACACTGGCTTCCTTTTGCTCAAACTAGGTACTCTCCTGTCTCAGGATTCCCACTATCTGAACATTCTTCCCCCTAAATCAGAATGGTTTGCTTCCTCTCTTCCTTTACACTTTTACTCACTGTCACCTTCTCAGATAGGCCTTCCCAAACCATCCAATTAAATTCTAAATGACCACCCTCCAGCGCCCCCCCAAAAAAATTCCAACCCCAGGATCCTCTTTTCCCCCTTTCCTTGCTTTAGTTTTCTACATAGCACTTATCACCATCTGTATTAGTCCCCTCAGGCTACCACACAAAAATATCAGACTGAATGGCTTAAAGAAAAGAAATTTATTTCTTACAGTTATTAGTTTAAGCCACAGATTGAGTGGCTTAAACAAGAGAAATTTATTTCTTACTTCTTGGCTATGAAGTCCAAGATCAAGGTGCCTGTTAACCTGATTTCTGATTAGGGCTCTCTTCTTGGCTTGCAGACAGCCACTTTCTCTCTGTGTCCCCACATGGCCTTTCCTCTCTATTCAGAGAGGGACAGGGAGAGAGAGCAATGGAGTTTTCTGGTGTCTCTTCTTATAAGAACACTAATCCTATCAGATAAGGCCCCCACCCTTACAACCTCATTTAACCTCAGTTACTTCCTTAGAGGCCCCATCTCCAAATAACACACTGAGGGTTAGGGCTTCAACATAAAAAATTTGGTGGGATACAAACATTCAGTCCATAATATCATCTAACATATTAGTAGCTTTCTGTGTCTGTCATTTATTTTCTGTCTCTCACCCTGGAATACAAAAGGACAATGATTTTTGTCTGTTTTACTTACTGCTGATTGCCCAGTGCATAGAACAGTACCTTACGTATAGAAAGTGGTCAGTAAATACTTGTTGAATGAATTTTATAAATGAATGAAAAATGAAGGTCCAAAACAATGGAAGGTCAGGAAGGAGAGTAGGGAGGGGTAAAACATAACTGTAAAACCATGTGCCCAAGTCCTTAATAAAAGAAGAGTTGGCTGGGTGCAGCGGCTCACACCTGTAATCCCAGCACTTTGAGAGGCTGAGGCTGGAGGATCACTTGAGCCCAGGAGTTCGAGACCAGCCTGGGCAACTTGGCAAAACCCTGTATCTACAAAAGTACAAAAATTAGCTGGGTGTGGTGGTGTGTGCCTGTGATCCCAGTTACTCAGGAGGCTGAGGTGGGAGGACTGCTTGAGCCCTGGAGGTTGAGGCTGCACTGAGCTGTAATCATGCCACCGTACTCCAGCCTGGGTGATAGAGTGAGACCCTATCTGAAAAAACAAATAAAAATAAAATATTAAAAATAAGAGTATCCAGATGCTTTGTAAGATGACAAAGATGAAGGGGAAAGAGGGGTATGACTAAAAGACATGAGCAAAGAGACTAGCTAGACTAGACTAGTTTTCTGTTGGTGAGACTTTGTTCACTCATTCCTTCGCCCCTTCCTTTCTTCTCCCCTCCCTTCCGGAAGAAAACAGACAGGTAAAGATTTAGAAAGAACAATGGAGACTAAATAGGATACTAAGTCTGAGATACTGCAAGTTACGAGAGGAAAGGATGGTCACAATTTGGAAGGTCTGACGAAGTGGTATGTCCTCTGGGTCTATCCGGATTTTAGTTCGGGCAAAGAGCTATGAGGAACACTTCATAAAAGGGAGAATTTGGTGACTATGACACATTTCCACAGAACCCAATGTGTTTATTTTAATTTCTTCAGTGGAGATTTTTTTTAAAAGTACCTTAAAACCTTTTGTTAAGGATTACACAGGGGCTACATGCAAATTTGGAGTACAATTCTATAGCAAAAACTTACTGGTTATTTTACTGAAAATGGCCTACAGCAAATTTTCAGTTTCAGATAACAAAATATTTAGGTCTACAGCTTTTATATTCTCATTGCAGGTGACACTTGAATTACACGTTTAGACAGCTTAACTATTTCCGTCTTGCCAGAGAAATCACATAAATAAACACAAAAATAACTCAACTGTTAAATTCTCTTAGGTATCCTAACTAGGCACCTAAAAAATAACTTAAAGGAAAGTACAATGACACAGAGCTCTCTCAGGTCTTATGGCTTACATATATGAAAAATGTGAGGTATCTTTGTCAAAAATATCTTACTTAATAGCTCATAAAGGGTAAATACTATTCATATAGGGAGACCAGCCAACATATAGTGATAGAGATGATTTAATTTACTAATTTGTGTTCACATCACTTCAATTTGTTAACCTCAGAGGCAATTTTTTTAAAAGTCAGATCTCACAAACTAAAAGACACTTTGGAATGTCCATGTCTTATCTGGATATTGTCATTTTACTTTGTCAAACTTCTTTAAAACTAGTATTTCACTAGGGAGGCAATAAGTTAGAATGCAACCTAGTGGGGAAATCCTGCATTTGCTCAATGTCCATAGCTTTTACACAGTTCCAGATGTTCAGTACATTAATAATACACGAACTCAAAGCCTCTTTTTGAAACTTTAGAAAGTGCAAATTGCATTAAGACCTCTTTGCCCTCATTAATGGTATTGTTACAATCCCAGTCCTCTGGAAAATGTTTTTTGGCATGTGTTTAACTTTATAATATTGCCATTTACTCACTTTAATAGCCAGTACTCAAGTCTTAATGCTTTTAATAGGCCTGCCTAAATAGACTACCATCTTTTGTAATCTTACTCACATAATTTATTTCATAAGTAGAACCTGGTATATTTTTCCATCTAAAGATGATTCTTCATTATTCATTTCATGAGGTAGTCATATGTTTTAAATGTTTACTTTCTTTTATTCAGTTGATATGTACCCATAGGTGGCATATGTTAGAAATAAAAAAGAGTTCCTTTTAAATACTAATAAAAATGAAAAAGTAGTAGTGGTTTTTAAATAACTTTTTTAGTTACAGTAAAAATGAATGTCCTTAATTTTTGCTAAATACAAACTGAAAATATAAGAAAACCAAGAATATGAATTTCTATTGAAACAACTTCCTGTTTGGTGATATTTGACTCAGCACCTTCACCTCAAGAGGCTGGGTTATATTTCAGAATCAAACTTTCAATGCACACAGGTGCAGTCAGAGGTGCATTTGGAGGAATAATATAGACAAATACTGCCCTAAAGTGAAAGTAAGACCTCTGTTGGCAATCTAACTGGAAATGAAGATCCTACAGCCCTCTCTGAAAAGGAACACTCTCTCTCATAAATTAGTTAAAATACTGAGGACTCTGAAAATGTTAGAGCTGCACTACTAATGCATTACTGCACTAGTGACACCTTGATTTACAGTTACTTCTTGATACATTCTGATAAAAATATACAATGATATTTACAATGCAAAAAACTTCAAAAAATGACATTTGTAAAACAACTAATATATTTACACATGAAAATCTACTTTCCTGAATTCATGTGAAAAGAAAACAATAAAAGCCAGACGCGGTGGCTCACACCTGTAATCCCAGCACTTTGGGAGGCCAAGGCAGACAGATCTCTTGAGCTCAGGAGTTCGAGACCAGCCTGGGCAACATGGCTAAACCCCATCTCTACAAAAAAATTAACTGGGCATGATGGTATGTTCCTGTAGTCCCAGTTACCCAGGAGTCTGAAGTGGGAGGATCACCTGAGCCAGGGAGGTAAAGACTACAGTTAGCCAGTGATTGTACCACTACATTCTAGCCTGGGAGACAGAATGAGACACTGTCTTGAAAAAAAAAAAAAAAAAGAGAAAAAAGAAAACAATAAGTACTCAATACTATGTTATGTATGGAACAAATTCTTAACTCTTTGAAACATAAATTCTGAATTACTGTTGTTTCATCAACAGTTAATTCATCAATGTCTAAAGTAACCATTTAGATAAAATGTATATAATCTGACTTGTTTTGCTTTTTTAGAATGAAGAACTATTGACTGAGTTAATAATGTTGGCTAAAATCTGAATGTATAAACTTATTCACACAAATTCAACTATATGTTTCATTCTTTTCCTGAATAGATTAACTGTAGGCGAAAAAGGCAACTCGTTTTCTATACTTCTGTAAATGGGCTAATAATTAAACTATAATGAGGTCAGTGCTCTTGCACTATTAGAATCCAGGCTGAGGGAAGCAGATGAATAAGAAGCAACCACTATAATGTTACCTAAAAGTTACTACTTTCAAGTATTGCCATCTGAATCTGCTGTAAATTTGTTGCTCTAAAACTTGAAAAGAAATGTTTTGGAGAAAGCATCGCTTCGCAATCTAGTGAATAATATCCAAAAGAAAAATATTTAAATTACAGTGCAGTGCATAACAAACAGAAAGGTCTCAAGGCATACCACTACAGGAAACCATCAAATCACAAAGGAAGACAGCAAGAGAAATAAAGAAACAATGTACCTACACAACAACTAGAAAATAATTCATAACGCTGGGTGGGCATGGTCGCTCATGCCTGTAATTTCAGCACTTTGGGAGGCTGAGGCAGAAGGATTGCTTGAGGCCAAAGGATTACTTGAAGCCAGGAGTTTGAGACCAGTGTGGGCAAAACAGCAAGACCGTGTCTCTAAAAAAAAAGTTTTTAAAAAATGTATCTGGGTGTGGTGGCACGTGCCTGTAGTACCAGCTACTCAGGAGGCTGAGGTTGATCCCTTCAACCCAGGAGTTCAAGGTTATAGTGACCTATAATCATACCCCTGCACTCTGACCTGAGTGACAGAGCAAGACCCTGTCATAAATAAATAAATAAATAAATAAATAAATGGCAGTAATAACTCTTTACCTTTCAATACCTACCTTGAATGTAAATGAATTACACTCTAGCAAAAAGACATAGAGTCTTAATTGCCAGAACAATTTAGAAAGAGTAAGAAAAGAAGATCCAACTATATGCTGCCTACAAGAGATTTGCTTTTAAGGATGCACACAGGCTGAAAGTGAGCAGCTGAAAAAAGCTATTCAACGAAATGGAAACCAAAAGAGAGCAGGGTTATCTATACTTACATAAGACAAAATAGACTAAGTCAAATACTGTAAAAAGAAACAAAGAACATTATTTAACAAAAAAAGGTCAATTCATCAAGAGGATATAACAATCGTAAATACATATGCACCTAACATCAAAGTACCTAAATATATAAAGCAAGTATTAATGGATCTGAAAAGAGAGATAGATTCTAATACAATAATACTAGGAGACATCGATACCCCACTTTCAACAATGAACAAATCATCCAGACAGAAAATATATTTAAAAACACTGGACTTAAATAAATTTAGACCAAATGGACCTAACAGGCATTTACAGGCATACCTTGGAAATATTGTAGGTTCAGTTTCAGACCACCACAATAAAGCAAATATCACAATAAAGTGAGTCATACATTTTTGTTACCCAGCATATATAAACAGTTATGTTTATACTATACCACAGTCTATTATGTGTACAAGTGGCATTATGTCTAAAAAAATACATACCTTAATGTTAAAATACTTTATTGCTAAAAAATGCTGACACAGAGACATGAAGTGAGTACATAGTATTGGAAAAATGGTGACAATAGACTTGCTTGACACAGGGTTGCCACAAACCTTTAATTTATGAAAAAAAAAAAACCCAGAATATTTGCAAAGTGCAATAAAGCAAAGCACAATAAAATAAGGTATTCCTGTACAGAATATCCCATTCAAGAGCAACAGAATACACATTCTTCTCAAATACTGTAAAATAGTCTCCAGGATAGATTATATTAGATTATATATTAGGCCATGAAACAAGTTTTAACAAATTTAAGTTTGTTATCATATCAAGTATCTTTGCTGGCCACAATGGTATAAAACTAGAAATGAGTAACAGGAAAATTTGGGAAAATTCACAAATATATGGAAATTAAACGACATGTTCCTGAACAACCAAACAACCAAGGGGGCAATGAAGAAATTAAAAGGGAAATTAGAAAAATATATATTGAGACAAACAAAAATGGAAACACAACATACCAAAACTTAAGGGACGCAGCAAAAGCAGTCCTAAGAGGAAAATTTACAGTAACAAATGCCTACATCAAAAAAGAAGATCCCCAATAAATAACATTACTCCTCAAGGATCTAGAAAAAGAAGAACTGAGGCCAAAATTAATAGAAGGAAAGAAATAATAAAGATCAGAGAATAAATAAATAAAGTAGAGACTAGGAAAACAACACAAGAATCAACAAAACTATGAACTGGTTTTTGAAAAGATAAATGAAATCAACAAACCTTTAGCTAGATTAACAAGAAAAAAAGAGAATATTCAAATAAAATGAGAAACAAATGAGGAGATATTATAACTGATACCACAGAAATACAAAGGATCAAAGTGACTATTACAAACAATTATGTGCCAACAAAACAAACTGGATACCTGGAAGAAATGGATAAATTCCTAGACATATACAACCTACCAAGACTGAATCATAAAGAAATAGAAAATTTAAACAGACCAATAATGAGTTCTTTCCAATCAAAGAAAAGCCCAAGACCTGTTGGCTCACTGCTGAATTCTACCTAACAGTTAAAGAACTAATACCAATCTTTCTCAAATGCTTTCAAAGAAGTTGAAAAGGAGGATATACTTCTAAATTCTTTTTACATGACCAGCATTATCACCCTGATACCAAAGCCAGATAAGGACAATACAAGAAAAGAAAACTATAGGCCAATATCCTTGATAAATAGAAAAGCAAAAATCCTCAACAGAATACTAGCAAACCAAATTCAACAACACATTAAAAGAACAATTCAACATGATCAAATGGGATTTATCACTGGATGGAAAGATGGTTCAACATATGTAAATCAATAAATGTATACAGCACATTAATAGAATGAAGGACAAAAACCACATGATCATCTCATTAGATGTAGAAAAATCATTTGACAAAATTCAACATCCTTTCCTGAGAAAAACTTTTACTAAATTAGGTATAGAAGAAATGTACTGCATATTTGGCCAATAAAGGCCAAATATGATAAGCCCACACTTAACATTATATTCAATGGTGAAAAATTGAAAGCCTTACCTCTAAGATCTGGAACAAGACAAGGATGCCCACTTTCACTATGTCCATTTAACGTAGTACTGAAGTCCTTGCCAGAAAAATTTAGAAAGAGAAAGAAATAAAAAGCATCCAAATAGAAAAGAAAAAAGTGAAACTGCCCCTGTTTGCTGAAGACATAATCTTATATATAGAAACCCCTAAAGACTACACCAAAAAACTTTAGAACTAATAAATGAATAAATACAGTAAACTTGCAGGATACAAAATCAACACACAAAATATCAGTAGCATTTCTATATACTAATAACAGACTATCCAAAAAAGAAATTAAGAGAACTCCTTTTACAATAGCTACCAAAAAGAGAGAGAAAGAAAGAAATTTAACTTAAGTGAAGAAAGGCTTGTACACTGAAATCTATAAAATGTTGATGAGAGAAATTGTAGAAGATACAAGTAAATAGCATGATATTCTGTGCTCATAGACTGGAAGAATATTGTTAAAATGTTCATATTACCCAAAGTGACATACTGATTCAATGTAATCTCTATTAAAATTCCAATGTCATTTTTCATACAAATAGAAAAAAGAATCCTAAAATTCATATAGAGCCACAAGAAGCTCTGAATAGCCATGGCAGTCACGATTAAAAAGAACAAAGATGGAGGCATCACACGACCTGATTCCAAACCACACTGCAAAGCTATAGTAATTAAAACAGCATAGTATTGGCATAAAAAACAGCCACAGTGACCAATGAAACAAAGAGTACAGAAAGAAACCCATGTATGTGCTCAACTGATTTTCAACAAAGGTGCCAAGTATACACAATGGGAAAAAAAGACTCTCTAAAAATGGTGCTAAGAAAATTAGATATCCACATGCAGAAGAATGAAAATGGACCCTTATCTCACAATATATAAAAAAATCAACTCAAAATGAATTAAAGATTTAAACCCAAGACCTGAAACTGTAAAACTACTAGAAGAAAACAGAGGAGGAAAACTACATAACATTGGTCTAGGCAATGATTTTTTGGATTTGATCCCAAAAGCACAGGCAACAAAAGCAAAAATAGGCCAATGGAATTACAACAAACAGAAAACAATGAACAAAGTGGCAACCTACAGATTGGGAGAAAATATTTACAAGCTATATATCCAATAAGGAGTTAATATCCAAAATATATAAGAAACTCAAACAACTCATTAGCAAGAACACAAATAACTCAATTTAAAAATGGACAAGGGACTTGAATAGACATTTCTAAAAGAAGACATACAAATGACCAACAGATACATGAAAAAATGCTCAAAATCACTAATCATTAGGGAAATGCAAATTAAAACCATGATGAAACATTACCTTATGCCTGTAACAATGGCTACTGTCAAAAAGATGAAAGATAACAAAGTGTTGGCGAGGATGTGGAGAAAAGGGAAGCCTTGCACACTGTTGGTAAGAATGTAAATTAGTACAGCCATCATAAAAAACTGAATGGACGTTACTCAAAACACTCAAAACAGAATTACCTTATGATCTAGCAATCTCACTTCTGAGTATTTACCCCTAAAATTTGAAGTCAGTTTGCAGAAGAAATATCTACACTCCCTTGTTCACTGTAGCATTATTCATTTGGCTGGAATTGGAGAACATTATGCTAAGAGAAATAAGCCAGGCACAGAAAGATAAATGTCTCATGCCCTTACTTTACGTGGCATCTAAAACAACTGAACTCATAGAAGTGACAGTAAAATGGTAGTTACCAGAGTGTGGGGCAACCACCCTTCTACTTTCTGTCTCTGAATTTGACTACTCTAAGTACCTCATATAAGTGTAATGGTGTATTTGCCATTTTTATGACTGGCTTATTTCACTTAGGCTAATGTCCTCCAGGTTCATCCATGTTGTAGCATGAAAAGAAATACCCATTTATTATCTCACAGTCTCTGTAGATCAGAAGTCCAGACACAGGGCAGCTGGTATGGGAATGTTGGGAAGGTTGTGCATGTGTCGGGGAAAGGGGAATATGAGAGCTGTCTACACTGTGCACTCAATTGTGCTGTGAACCTAAAACTGGTATAAAAAACACCATCTATTTTTTAAAAATACCATGTGACCTATCGTCTTCTCTACATTGAGCTGCTATCTGTAGAATCTTTTCCTTGATGACTTTTTTTCTTTATGATCTCTCATGTTAGCATGACTTCAAGCTAACATTATCTATACTAGGCAAGCAAGGTGAATCTTATTTCTAAAAACTCCTCAGAAATAGTACTTTGCACAAAGGCAAACAACCAATGCACTGGTATGAGCTCTAACCATTCATTCACCATGTCTTGTAGAGACTGATGTATCTTTTGAAAGACTTTTCAAAAATGCAATAACCCTTGAGTTAACTTGATATCTTAAAATCAAAGGCTAGAGATTGGGAGAGTTCGCTTCTATAATTTGCATCTGCTGTATATTTGAGAATATATAAAATACAAGAACCCAAATAGATGGGTGAAACTCTTAAAATGTTAAAATCATAGCTAGAAGTTAGAAACCTGTGTAAGCCATATTAAAGAGATAAAGTAAGTACAGCATTTCTCTATGAACATAGATGAAAAAGGATGGAAAGACACTAGATATTCAAGATACACTATACATACATGAGGTGTCAAATATCCAAGGTACATTAAATATATCTGAGGCATATAAAATACTACCCAATATCCATAAAATCTTATTCAGCCACCCATTGGTGACACCCATTCTGGCTCCATGTATCCTCTGCCCAAGAAAGGCAAATAAAATACATTGTAACTCAGCAGGCAAACTGATGGACTACAGCTGTGTCCAAGTGCATTTGCTCTGGCCTTACTCTAATAAAGTGTGTCAATTGTGCATCTGTTGGGTCCCCTTTCGTAAACCTCATTTCTAGTCTCTGTAAGCACACCATCAGTAAAGAAGAGCTGATGTGGAAAAGAGAAAGACAAGACATAAACATTGCACAGCCCAGGATTTAGGTAGTGTGGTCCTTCCACCCACTTACATTATATTCACATGTTAACCTACCATCAACTCTTTCCCCTTGCCTCCCACTGTGTGTTTTAAATATCTTTACTAAACTATATGGTTCAAGCATCCCAATGTGGTGTCACTTTTTTGTCCCATGACCTCTGGGATAAGTATATTTGGAGACTACCACTGCATCAAGTTAAAGTCCCTCCTGACACCACCCAAATCATCTAAATTCAAAAGGTGCCAATACGAAACTGTCAGCCAAAAAGGAAAATCAATTGGTTGCTATTACGAAGATTAACTGAGTAGATATTAAAGATTGTAACCAAGATGAAACAACTAGAACGTCCAAGTTTTTCTAGTCCACATCAAGCTCAAAAATTGCTTTAATATGTAAAATGTACAGTAAATTAATCATAAGTTATATTTAACTAATTTGTCTGTCATTTCCCAAAAGTGCTTTCTATATTTATCCTTATATCCATGAAAAATAGTTTAGAACTAAGAGGGTGGGGGGAGCACAGGGAGTTAGGATGAATTCAGCTTCTAAATTTGCTACTTGATCCCTGCCTGCTATGGTTTGAATGTCCCCTCCCAAAGTCATGTTAAAATGTAATTGTCATTGTAACAGTATTAACAGGTGCAGCATTTAAGAGACCATTAGGCCAGAAAGGTTCTGTCCTCATGGATGGGTTTAATGCCTTTAAAAAATAAAGGAGCTTTTTCTTTCTGTGTCACTTGCCCTTTCACCTTTCACCTCGAGATGATGCAGCAAGAAGGCCCTTACTAGATGCTGGCACCTTGATACTTGGACTTCTTAGTCTCCAGAATTGTGATAAATAAATTTATTTTCTTTCTATCCAGTCTGTGGTATTCTGTTATAGCATCAAAAAATTGACCAAGACACTGCCTTCTCAAACTAAGTTACCTGGACATCCTTGACTCTAGTTTAATCTTAACTTCTCTGCCTTTATTCTCGCTAGATTTTTCACTTAAAAATTATAATACATATACATACATAAACACACACATATATACATATACACACACGTGTGTGTGTGTGTGTGTGTGTGTGTGTGTGTGTGTGTATATATATATATATTTTTTTTTTTTTTTTTGAGACAGAGTTTCACTCTTATTGCCCAGGCTGGAGTGCATGGCGTGATCTTGGCTCACTGCAACCTTCACCTCCTGGATTCAAGCGATTCTCCTGCCTCAGCCTCCCAATTAGCAGGGATTACAGGCATGTGCCACCATGTCTGGTTAATTTTGAATTTTTAGTAGAGACGGAGTTTCACCATGTTGGCCAGGCTGGTCTTGAATTCCTGACCTCAGGTGATCCGCCCTCTTTGGCTTCCCAAAGTGCTGGGATTACAGGCGTGAGCCAGCATGCCCAGCCTAATCAATATATTTTTATAAAGCTTTTTTGAAACCAGATGTGGTACAAATATATTCATGTTACTTATAGATAGTACATAAATGACTATATACATGCACACACACACACACACACACACACACACACACACAGAGCAAAAAACAACTTGGTTATTAAATTGTTACTTTCCAACTGCCCTACTATTTTCATTCAATTGTTAAAGCAGCTTTTTAACATCCTCTTTCAGAGTAGCTCTTATATCTATTTCCCTAACAGTTTAGCTCATAAGCAAAAACGAATGTGAAAAAAAAACATAAATACAGATATACCAATATGTAGGTATTTTTATATAAGTGCATATTGTTCTAAATAAAAATAATAGGTCAAATTAATATTTATCAGATCAACTATATTTCAAACACTAGAATACTATTACGAGGATAGCGCTGAACTAGAAAATCAGGAGTTCTAAGGCAAATGCTTTCACTAATTAAATGTATGACCTTAGCCATATGAATTGTCTACTCAGAATGTAGTATGTGCCCAGTAAATGTTTGTCAAGTGAATAAACAAAGGAACAAACAAATGAATACTTATTGTTTAATAACCAAGAGCAGAAGTTCTCAAGAACTACATCTAACCTGAGAGATATACAACCTCTCTACCACATCCCCAAAGCCTCAATGGCATAATGATTCTTTCTATTTAACACTGTAGAAAAAAATATTTCTTGAAAAGGCTCAGTTGATCACTTAAAGCAAATTTATATCTATAGAAATTTCAGCCTTCTACACGAGGGGAAAAAAAAACACTTTTTAATGTAGCAATTTAGTTTCTCCTTTAGATTAAGTGCGGTATAGCTTTAAAAATGAGAACCATAACAAACTAGTAGCACTGCAAATTTCTTAACATACAAATTTAATGCTGAAGAATACTTTAAAAAACTACAGCTAGAGAGTGAACAGGAATGTTTGCATTTGATTCCTCATCTGACATTCAGTGATGAATGTAAACTATTCCCTCAGGGAAGATGGTTTATACATATTACTCATAAAGATGTATTTTTTTTAAGTTGAAGTCTGTATTGTATGAATAAAAAGATCCAACTTGTTACTTTGGCACCAGAGAGTCTCTTTTCAAAATGATTTAATAGAAAAGTTTCTATTCTGTTTATATGGACAGAAACTTCTCTGTCCATATAGAGTTTAGAAACTCTTCTACCCATAAAAATGAACTTTCAGAGAGTTCTAAAGCAATGCCGCTACTACTTAAATAACAACAGAGTCAAAATCAAATTTATCTTAGTGGAAGAATGGCATTTCTCCTAGTTACCATAAACTATTGGTCTGAAAGAATGTGGGGAAAAAAACTAGATAAACAACATTCTCACTCTTACCCTTAAACAAATGCTGCAGTTTACATCAAAAGAATATTTGTTTTTACTCAGTGAAAGAGTAAAGTTTTGAGTAAATCACCCATTCCAATTATCTAGTACAGGAAGAAAAACTGGCCATTAAATATAAGGGGGAAAAAATGACCACTAAAATGTATGGTTTGAAAAGCTTTAGACATATATTTTTCTTTTTTAGAGATAATGTCTTGCTATTGGCCAAGCTGGAGTGCAGTGGTGTGATCACAGCTCAATGCAGCCTCAAACTTCTGGGCTCAAGCGATCCTCCCATCTCAGCCTCCTAAGTAGCTGGGACTCACAACACCACACCTGGCTGATATTTTTTGTTTTGTTTTTTTAAACACTGGGTCTCTCTATGTTACCCACGCTGGTCTTGAACATCTGGCCTCAAGTGATCCTCCTACCTCAGCCTCCCAAAGTTCTGGGATTATAGGCTTCTGCACTGGGCCTAGACTTCTATCGTATGTTTCTTTCTTTCTTTCTTTTTGATTTTTAGTAGAGACGGGGTTTCACCATGTTGCCCAACCTGGTGTCAAACTCCTGAGCTCAGGCAATCCACCCACCTTGGCCTCCCAAAGTGCTGGGATTACAGGTGTGAGTCATCACACCTGGCCCTTATCCTATGTTTCTTTTATGAAACTCTGCAACCAGTCTTTACATTACATTTTCACACAAGTGAAGCTAAACTCTGTGATTATGAAAATATTTTCTGTGCCTTTGCTAATACATGTCTCCTTGGTCCAGAATATTATATTCCTCACTCCCACATCTACCAGTAGAAATCTATCCACCTTTCTTTAATACCCACTGAAATATCAACCACCTCCTCTAGGAAGCTCCTCTGCTTCATTCAATCACATGTGATCTCTTCCTACTCTTAATTCCATTATCAGTCTTCTTAATCTCTCTAATGATTATAAATTTTGTCAAATAATGCAAGGATGTGTACACTTATTTTATACCACAACCTAAACTGAAATCTTCTTGAAGAGACAGTAACTTGTTCATTTTTGAATCTTTAACAGGACTTAGTGCAGTCCTCTGCACAAAGTATGTACTCAATAATGATTTCTTCAATGGATTAAGTAAATAAAAATAAATGTGAAGTAGTTATGAGATTTCTCAGGAAGATCTTAAATATAATATAAGCAAGGCTCTCAATATAAATATTTTGGTATTTTAAAGAAATTCAACTAAAGATATTTAAAGTTCTTTCTCAATACAAAGTAAGTATTAGTATGTGGAATTAGGCTGTATTGCTCTACAGGCAAATCACAGGAATTTTAGTTTGTAGTTCTAAAATACCTCTAACTTCAAAGGCAGTAAGAAAGACTTGGAACAATAAGAGTTACTCTCCATTCATTCGTGTGTTTATTCATCAAGCATTTATGGAAAGCTTATTATGTGCAGTTATTGATGCCTTTGCTACCTAAATTTCATAAATATTATTTCACTTTTATTAATATTTTCATATGCCATAGTCACAAATCTTTATTCTAACGGTTCTTCCTAACCTTTTTCTTACCCTGATAAATTAACCCCTGTGATAAAAAGTTTATGATAGCCCCTAAGATTCCTACTCCCTATATACAACCTGCATAAACTTCTCCCCGTTGTGAGATAAAAATAAGACTTTACTTCCATGATTAGATTATATTATGTAGTAAAGATGGGGGGATTTTATGAATGTAATTAAGGTCTACCTCAATTGATTCTGAGTTAATCAAAAGGGAGATTATCTTAGGTGGGCCTGACTTAATCAAGTAAAAATCCTTAAAAGATACAATGCCCCCCTACAGAAGAGACACCTTTGTTGGCTTTGAAGAGGAAAAAAAAAAGTAGTAGTAGTAATAAGCTGCCATGTTGTTGAGAGGGCAATATGACTAGGACCTGAATGCAAACTTTAAGACCTAAGAGTCATCCTTAGCCAACAGCCCGCAAAAGACTGGGTATCTCACTCAGTCCTACGACTACAAGGGATAAATTCTGCAAACAAACTGAGGGACCCTGGAAGCTAATCTTTCCCCAGTCAAGCCTTTAGTGAGACCACAACACCAGTTGACTCTGCTGGGAGCCTTGTAATACACTGAGAAGAAAAACCCAGCTAAGCCATGCCCAGACTCCTGACCCACAGAAAGAGTAAGATGATAAATGTGTATTGTTTTACGGTGCTAATTTTGTGGTAATTTGTTATGCAACAACATAGAACTAATACAACCCATCTAATTATATTTCAATCCTGGTTCCTAATGTCCCCCTGAAATGAATTCTAATGTAGGCTTTCTGTCTTCTGGATGGTCAATGTCAAACCCCTCTGAAATGAAAACTAGATGGCATAATATTAATACATTTAATAACTGTAGTCACTGTACTATGTGAGAATTGACAACGGTACTGACAAAAGATTATAATAATGTGCTAGTGTGCTCTTATGTCTAGATTCTGAAATTCCGTAGCAAATTTATTTTTGCCAATTTTATTGGACTTCTGATTTCAGCTCCAATATGTAAAGAACTGGAAGTCATCACACCTGTTTTACAACAGAAAAAAGTTAAACAAACTAAAAATCAATTATTTTTCTGGGATCCATCTGAGAACTGAGGTCACAAGGCAAACTGCCACCCTGAAATCTGGAGAGACAGGTAAATACAGAGAATCAAGATATGCTTACTGGGACAGTGGCCACTAAAACATAAATTGACAGAAATAGTTAAAAGATAATATTGATGAATTGCTGGAGATAAAATATGAACTAGTTTATAAGTGAGAAACTCCTAGGGGTTGCAGTCTTGCCAGGGGGCCCACAACTTTTAAGACATTACCTCTAAAAATCCCACCAGGTTCCCACAGTAAAGAGCCAAGAAAAACCCTACTGTTTAGGGCAGGAGGAGGGAAAAAAAAACAACCACTTTGAAATACGTTCAACGCATTCTCTAAAACAAAGGCCAGTCTGCCAGTAAGGAAGATTTTACCAGTTCCTTACCCAACGTGAGGGAAAGGATCATTTCCTAAACTGCAGCTCCCTGCCATCTAATCTTATGATATGAATGAAGAGCTCAGAAACACTTGTGAAGGTCACAGGCAAGGGACACAGTCATGCTAAAAGACTGAGACATAATCATAGGATTAGAAGATGCTTCCTGTTCCCCATACCTTACCACCACATCAACAGGGCTCCAGAATAACAGCAGAGGGTTACAACAGAGAGAGACAGCTGCAAGGCTCAGATTCTATTTAAGAATAAGTTTTTAGGGACATTGGAGAGTAACTCAAGTCCACATTAAGAATTAATTAAAGAGCACTGGTCAAGATAACTACAAGGTAGTTATAAAAGACAGTATAAAATGTGTTTTAACATAGATATAAAAGACAATATAAAATGTATTATTTGTTTTTAATTTTTTTTCTATCTGATTTGAAAGTCAGTTGCAAAAGGTAATAATTGTAAATCTGTGTTGAGAGACATACAATGTGTAAAGATGTAATTTTTATAATAATGACACAAAGAAGGTAGGATAAAAAAACAGCTACATAGGATTAAAGCTTCTGCATTCTACTGAAAATTAAATTAGTATTAATCCAAACTACATAAGATGTTAAATATAATTCCTAGGACAACCACTAAGAAAATAACTAAAAAATACACAGTAAAAGAAAAGCCAAGGGAATTAAAGTGACACATTAGAAAAATTTAAATGGCACACTAGAA
Source organism: Pongo pygmaeus (assembly GCF_028885625.2). Taxonomy (NCBI): domain Eukaryota; kingdom Metazoa; phylum Chordata; class Mammalia; order Primates; family Hominidae; genus Pongo; species Pongo pygmaeus. The sequence goes on from NC_072392.2 coordinate 58,222,809, forward strand.
AATATCTGTCATTAGATTCAAAAGGCAATGATAGAGAAATAGAGGGAGAAAAGGCACCAAATATACAGAAAACAAACAGCAAAGTGGCATTTGTAAACACTACCTTAGCACTAATTACATTAAACATAAATGGGGTAAACACTCAAGTTAAAAGGCAGAGAGAAGCAGAATGAATTTTTTAAATGCTCCAACTATACGCTGTCTATAAGAGACACACTTTAAATTTAGACACAAATAGGTTGAAAGTAAAGGGAATGTTATTCAGCCATAAAAAGGAATAAAGTATTAATTCATCCCATAATGCTGAACATGGAAACATTACACTATGTGAAAAAGCCAGACACAAAATGTCACATATCGTATGATTCACTTTAGATGAAATGTTCAGAAAAGGCAAATCTATAGAAATAGCAGATTAGTGGATACTAGGGAATAGCAGGTAAGAGTAGGCAGTGAATGTTAATGAGTAAGGAGTTTCTTTTTGGGGTCAGAAAAATATTCTGGAATTAGACAGTGGTGATGATTACACAACTTTGTGAATATACTAAAAATGACTCAATGCAAAAATGGGCAAAGAATTTGAATAGGCATTTCTCTAAAGAAGATGTCTGAATTACTAATAAGCACATGAAAATATACTTAACATCACTAGTCATCAGGGAACTGCAAATCAAAACCACAAGGAGATACTACACTTTACACCCATTTGAAAGGCTATTATCAAAAAAAACATAAAATAACAAGTATTGGCAAAAATGTGGAAAAACTGGAATCCTTGTGCACTGCTGATGGGAATCTAAATTATGCATTGACTATTAAAAAAAAAAGAGTTTGGTGGTTCTTCAAAAAGTTAAATTTAGGCTGGGCGCGGTGGTTCATGCCTGTGATCCCAGCACTTTGGGAGGCCGAGGTGGACAGATCACCTGAGGTCAGGAGTTCAAGACCAGCCTGGCCAACATGGTGAAACCCTGTCTCTACTAAATATACACAAAACTTAGCCAGACATGTTGGCACACACCTGTAATCCCAGCTACTCAGGAGGCTGAGGCAGGAGAATCACTGGAACCTGGAAGGCGGAGGTTGCAATGAGCCGAGATGGTGCCACTGCACTCCAGCCTAGGTGACAGAGTGAGACTCCATCTCAAAAAAAGAACTTACATTTAGAATTATCACATGATCCAGAAATTACATTTCTAGGTATATATCCAAATGAAAGCAAGGTCACAAATAGGTATTTGTACACCAGTGTTCATAGCAGCATTATCCACAACAGGCAAAAGGTACAACAATCCAAATACCCATTGACAGATGAATGGATAAGCAAATGTGAGATATATATAAAATGAAATATTATTCTGCCATAAAAAGGATTCTGATGTATAAAGATGGACGAACCCTGAAAACATTATGGTTAATGAAATAAATCAGAAACAAAGGACAAATACTGTATGATCACTTATATGAAGTAGCTACAATAGCCAAATTCACGGAGACAGAAAGAATACTAGAGGGTAACAGGAAATGGGGAAAAGGAATCTGGGGAGTTATTTTGTGGGAACAGAGTTCTTATTTGGTATGATGAAAGGTTCTGGAAATAGATAGTGGTCATGGTTTTCTAACATTGTGAATGTACTTAATTGTACACATACAAAAAATGCTAAGGCTGAACGCAGTGGCTCACGTGTGTAATCCCAGCACTTTGGGAGGCCGAGGTGGGCAGATCATCTGAGGTCAGGAGTTCAAGACCAGCCTGACCAACCTGGAGAAACCCCATCTCTACTAAAAATACAAAATTAGCCGGGTGTGGTGGCACATGTCTGCAATCCCAGCTACTCAGGAGGCTGAGGCAGGAGAATCACTTGAATCCGGGAGGCAGAGGTTGCAGTGAGCCAAGATCACACCATTGCACTCCAGACTGGGCAACAACAGCAAAACTCCATCTCAAAAAAAAAAAAAAACAAACAACTAAATTTTGTTATGCATGTTTCACCACAATTAGAAACGACAATAAATATCAGAAAAATAAATCAAAGACCTGCGAAGCCTCTGGGGATGTGGGACTGGGAAGAAAGGAGGAATAGTATAGTGAAGGGAGCTGTTGTTTTTTCATTATAACCATTCTAACATTATTTAATTATGTATAAGAATTATTTTGATAAATTAAGATATTTAAAGCTAAAAAAGAAATTAAAATAAAGAATTTAATGACAAACAACAAAGTTTTAATGATATGTATTATAAAGGATTACTATCCATACTATATATTTAAAAGCCCATACAAATCAATTAAAAAGACAAATACAACCAACACAAGCAGACAATAAACAAAAATTTTAAAAGAATTAAACAAAAACCTGCAGAACAACTAATTGACAAACCTGACAAAAACAAAACCTGACAAAACTTGACAAACTTGATAAAAACAAGCAATGGGGAAAGAATTCCCTATTTAATAAGTGGTGCTGGGAAAACTGGCTAGCCATATGTAGAAAGCTGAAACTAGATCCCTTCCTTACACCTTATACAAAAATTAATTCAAGATGGATTAAAGACTTAAATCTTAGATTTAAAACCATAAAAACCCTAGAAGAAAACCTAGGCAATACCATTCAGAACATAGGCATGGGCAAGGACTTCATGACTAAAACACCAAAATCAATGGCAACAAAAGCCAAAATTGACAAATGAGATCTAATTAAACTAAAGAGCTTCAGTACGGCAAAAGAAACTACCATCAGAGTGAACAGCCTAGAGAACATTCTGTAGGCTCCCATCCCTACAGAATGGGAGAAAATTTTTGTGATCTACCCATCTGACAAAGCGCTAATATCCAGAATCTACAAAGAACTTAAACAAATTTACAAGAAAAAAACAAACAACTCCATCTAAAAGTGGGCAAAGGATATGAACAGACACTTCTCAAAAGAAGACATTTATGCAGCCAACACACACATGAAAAAATGCTCATCATCACTGGTCATCAGAGAAATGCAAATCAAAACCACAATGAGATACCATCTCACACCAGTTAGAATGATGATCATTAAAAAGTCAGGAAACAACAAATGCTGGAGAGGATGTGGAGAAACAGGAACGCTTTTACGCTGTTGTTGGGAGTATAAATTAGTTCGACCATTGTGGAAGACAGTGTGGTGATTCCTCAAGGATCTAGAACTAGAAATACCATTTGACCCAACCGTCCCATTACTGGGTATATACCCAAAGGATTATAAATCATGCTACTATAAAGACACACGCATACGTATATTTATTGCAGCACTATTCACAATAGCAAAGACATGGAACCAACCCAAATGTCCATCAATGACAGACTGGATTAAGAAAATGTGGCACATATACACCATAGAATACTATGCAGCCATAAAAAAGGATGAGTTCATGTCCTTTGCAGGGACATGGATGAAGCTGGAAACCATCATTCTGAGCAAACTATCACAAGGACAGAAAACCAAACACCGCATGTTCTCACTCATAGGTGGGAACTGAATAATGAGAACACTTGGATACAGGGTGGGGAACATCACACACCGGGGCCTGTTCTGGGGTGGGGGCCTGGGGGAGGGATAGCATTAGGAGAAATACCTAATGTAAATGACGAGTTGATGGGTGCAGCAAACCAACATGGCACATGTATACGTATGTAACAAACCTGCACAAACCTGCACGTTGTGCACATGTACCCTAGAATTTAAAGTATAATAATAAAAAAGAAACTATGAGATAATAAATGTTTACTGTTTTAAGCCACAAAAAAATTAAACAAAAACCTGCAGAACAATTAATTTCGCAACCAAGAAATAAACTCAATTGGAACAAAGTATATTCGAAGGATTTCCTGTGTCTTTATTTTTAATTGAAAAGGTAGAAGCAGAAAAATAATCTTTTCATTTTGCTAATATATATACAGTCACTAAAAAGTTATTTCAATGTTATAGTCTCTAGTCACCCAATTATAAATGTCTGTAACTAAAATTCATACTGTCTGCTATATGTATTCCAAGCCTAGCAGAAAAATGTCACCCAGACATCTCCTATCTCCCTTTTTGTGACTATGACTGGAAAATATAAAAAGGTTTTAGCAATGAAATAAGATTTTGCTTTTATCTCTTACATAACTGTGGAGTGAGTACAGTTTCCATAATCCCATAAATAACTTTTCTTCCAATTTCCCAGAAGATATTTGTCTCCATATTTAAGAATTAAAAGTCCTACAGTTTTATTAGGTAAGACCAACTCCCTACACGTTTTATTGTATGACTTAGTATCAAGCTTAATTACTAGTTTTCCTAAATATAACTGTTTGGTGTAGATGTTCACACTGGAATAAATCTTGTTTTCCATTAAGAATTTTAAAAAATGTTTACGTCCATTTTATGTTTAGATATTCTTGTAAAAAATTATCTGATTAAATATTTTTTTGAAAACAAATCCTTTAATTTATCTACAAGAGACTAATTGCTTTAGTGTATCCCTAGCTATCAAAGTACATATATATAAAAGACAAATATATATACAAAGTACATATATAAAAAGACAGCAGAAGACAGCAAAAGTATCAGTATTGTCATTCAAATATATTACTTCCAAATGCTTCTGTCCTTAGAGGTATAACTTCCTGTGGAAAAAAGAGAAGGGAATGCCACTTCTCTACATTGGATTTAGGTTAGATTTTGATACAATGTGATGTTACTTTCAGGAATTATATGTGGTTTCAATGCTTTGAATATTAGGAGGACCAAAATATACTAAATAATTTCGAATTAACTAAAAAAATTATTAAAAATCAGTGACTCTAAAAACAACAACAAAATTCTTCTGGCCAGATACATGAAGTAAAATGAAGGCAACAAATATAAAGTTTGGCTTAGATTAACTTTAATGAAACATTCAGAAATGTAATTTATGAAAATAAAAAAGAATGCTCCCTTTCTTTCTACTCTGAAAATATCGACTTGTCCCTAAGAATAAAAATAATGTACACATAAACACTTCTCCTATATAATTAACATTGCTTGAAGACTTTTATTCTTTCAGATTATTTTATTTTATTTTAGAGAGAGTCTTATTCTGTTGCCCACGCTGGAGTGCAGGGGTGCAATCATAGCTCACTGTAACCTCAACCTCCTGGGCTCAAGCAATCCTCCCACCTCAGCCTCGCAAGTAGCTGGGACTATAGGTGTGTGCCACCATGCCCAGCTAATTTTTGTATTTTGTTGAGGCAGAGTTTCACCATGTTCTCCAGGCTGGTCTCGAACTCCTGGGCTCAAGTGATCCTCCCAGCTTAGCCTCTCAAACTGCTGGGATTACAAGCGTGAGCCACCACGTCCAGCCTTGCTCTTTCAGACTTTTAAGTAAAACAGAGGTAGGACAATCAGGCAGTATCTTAATCAAAAAATAAGTAAAATAATATGTGATGTTTAGAAAACTATAGTTATTACCTTGTTGCCATTACCCTAGGCAGCTTACTGTGGTAATTTTAAAATTAGCATGACAATGTTTAAAATGTAAATGATTATTTAAAGGCAAAAGAAACAATAAATATTCCCTTACCTTGTAAGATGGCAAGAAACACAAAATTCCTTGGCTCACAGTCTGGCACACAGATAACAAAAGTGCTCCCACTTCATCTTGGAACTCAAATGTTTCAGTATTCTGGAAGGTAGCACAGAGATTCCGACCCTTGGGGCCTGACCCAATGGTACCAACCCAAACCTAGAATATGAATATGTCATTATTAGAGTTATGCCTGAAAAAGGCATGGAAATTAGTATTTATTTAGAAGTATTTACATAAAAGATCAAGCAACAAGTTTAACAAAAATGTATTTTTAAATTGTCAGGGGTTTTTCTATTACCTTTAATTAACTGTATACAGATTTAATTGATAAATGTTTTGCTTTAGGCAGATCACTAAATTCTCTTAGAGTGAAAATTCTTTGAAAGCGAAACAGGTTGTACCTGTCTCTGTTTACTTAATAGCTTTGCAAAATTTAAGCATGTAACAAATTTTTGTTAGGTGAGTAAATGAACAATTGAAATGATGAATATATACCAATAGCAGAAACAGATAATTCCAAAATACTGGGGATGAAGGCCAGTATAATTTGCCATAGGCAAGTATCAAAAACGACAGGAACTACTCTTTCAAAAATTCATTGGTGCTCAAAGATCCTTAGTCATAGAAAAAATCACACCCACCACATTTTACAGTTATTTGCAATTCTATCTCCCTAATATGTAGAGAGAGGGAGAGAGAAGAAATTTTGCAAAATGTTAACAAGTGATGAATCTAGGTGAAGGATATAAAGATATTCACAATTTTATCTTTCCAACTTTTCCGAAATTTCTAATTTTTTGAAATACAGTTGAAAGAATCAATGGATGAATGAATTATCAAAATGTAGCATTGAGTAGAAAAAAACAAACTTTTTCATTTGCTCTCACACCACAGCAATCAACACAGAAAACTTCTGTGACCAAATGTGTGGGACGTTTTTTCCACATACCAAGCAATCACTTCTGCAACAGACATCAACTGGATGTCCTCTAATTCAATTCAATTCTGATACTATCCACTGGGAGATAACTTCAGATACCAGAGGTTGAGGGCTCAGTCCCCAAGACTGCCCCTGATTTCTATTGCCAGTCACAGTTGTTTTTACTTGTGCTTCTGACTGATCAGCTAGAAATCGGGCATCCCACAACCATCTGCTTGGGTTCAATTAATTTGGTAGAGCTGCTCACAGAACCCAGGGACACATTTACCTACACTTATTGATTTATTGAAAAGATATTACAAAGGATACAGATAAAGAGATGTATGTGGGAAGGGGCTCAGAGCTGCAATTCCCAGGCACATCACACTCCAAGTGTTCAGGAACCTCCAAGTGTTTAGCTATCTGGAAGCTCTCTGAACCCTGTCCTTCTAGGTTTTTATGGAGGCTTCATTCTGTAGGCATGATTGATTAAACCACTGGCCATTAAGATAAACTTAACCTTTAGCATCATCTCCCCCAAGCCCTCCCCAGAGGTTGAGGAATGAGGGTGAAAATCCCAACTCTCCTATCATGTCTTGTTCTTCCCGGAGGCCAGCCCTGATCCTGATGCTACCTAGGAGCCACCTACCATTAGTCATCTCATTAGCATACAAAATGTCACTTTGGAAATTCTAAGGATTTTAGGAGTTGTATGCCAGGAAATGGAGTGGAAGACCAAATATATATATATTATAAATCACAGGCATATACACACAAGAAACATTATTCACCTTTAAAGAGGAAACTCTGGCACATGCTACAACATAGATGAACTTTGAAGACATTATCTGCAACATGGACAAACCTTGAGGACATTACACTAAGTAAAATAAGCCAGTCACAAAAATGACAAATATTTTATGATTCCACTTATATGAAGTATTTATAGTAATCAGATTCATAGAAATAGAAAGCGGAATGGTAGTTACCAGGAGCTGGGGAGAGGGGGAGAATAGAGAGCTGCTGTTTAATGGGAACAGAGTTTCAGTTTTTCAAGAGGAGAAAGTCTTGAGATTGGTTGCACAACAATATATACATACTTAATAAGACTGAGCTGTGTACTCAAAAATGGTTAAGATGGTAAATTTTATGTATATTCTACCACAATTAAAATTTTTTAAAATTTTAAGTTGAAGGAAAACATTACCATATAACAGAATCCAGCTGCACAACTACATTATTATAATTCAGTGACATTATAGGTTAAATGGACTTTTGTGCAGTAGGCTGAGAATATAGAGCCTGTAATAACATTCTTATGAGAAAACATATGCTGAATTTACCAACTTCCCATATTTATCTGTGTCTCTAAAGAAAGCAACTTGAAAATGTGGAACATGTATTCTTCCTTCACTGCTGCTCATAGTCACATTTCTCAACAGGAACACTCTGGCATTTGGAAAGCACAATTCTTAGTTACATAGGAGTTTAGCATTCTAGGTTCCCAACTACCAAATGCCGTAGTTGCTCCCAAGTAGTTGTGAGGACCAAAAATGTTCCCACCTATAAACCTGTGTATATAGCTTAATAAAGAACTAGCATTGTGTTAGGCACACAGGTGATGTTAACTTAACCACTTTAGCATTAACCACAGCTTAATATAACCTGTGTGCCTAACTAACCACTTTAAAATACTTCATAAAAAGAAACCAGAAAGCATAATGAAAAATGACAATCTATACATTTCTACAAAAATTAAAATAACATTTAGTAGGCATCATTATAAAACATTAAAATCTTAAATCATAGGACTCATAAGAGTACTTTTAATTCATTTCAGATATTCAAACGCGCTGAACACTTGCTAAATACCAGCTGTTAATCTAGGCACAGAGGAAGAACGTGGATGTAAAAGGAAGAATCAGGATACACTGTAGTCTAATGGAAAAGAGAAGCATAAATAATTACACAAGCTGGGCATGGTAGTACATGCCTGTAGTCCCAGCTACTCAGGAGGCTGAGGCAGGTGGACTGCGTGAGCCTGGGAGTTTGAAGCCAGCCTGAGCAACATAGCGAGCGACCTTGTCTCTAAAAAGATAAAGTCTGGCCAACATGGCAAAACCCCATCTCTACTAAAAATACAAAAATGTGCCGGGCATGGTGGCATACACCCATAATCCCAGCTACTCAGAAGGTTGAGGCAGAAGAATCGCTGGAACACAGGAGGCAAAAGCTGCAGTTAGCCAAGATCGCACCACTGCACTCCAGTCTGGGTGACAGAGCAAAACCTTGTCTCAAAAAATAAAAGTAAAAATAAAAATACAGAGATAAAATAAATAAAATATAAATAGGCTGGGCACAGTGGCTCACGCCTGTAATCCCAGCACTTTGGGAGGCTGAGGCAGGTGCATCATTTGAGGGCAGGAGTTCAAGACCAGCCTGGACAACATGTTGAAACCCCATCTCTACTAAAAATAAAAAATTAGCCAGGCGTGGGGCACACACCTGTAATCTCAGCAACTTGAGAGGCCAAAGCAGGAGAATTGCTTAAACCTGAGTGAGCCAAGATCACACCACTGCACTCCAGCCTGGGCAACAGAGCGAGACTCTATCTCAAAAATAAATAAATAAATAAAACACAAATAATTATACAATGAGAATTAAAGAAATCAAAATTTTGCTTTCATTACAAAACTAAAACTTACTTAAAAGAAAAAGCTGAAATACAGCCTTTTGTATCCCAAGTGACTGGATTATTTCCTTCTGTTGACACATCATTAAGTAGCTAACAGATTTTCTTTTACTGTAAAACTGGAATGTTGAATTTCCTACCAAGATTTACTTGCTGGCACTTCAGGTATCTTCTAACTTGTTTATATAGAGTTATATTGAAGTAGTAACACTAAGGCCTTCCAAAAAAAAAAAAAAAAAACTAACCTGTGAATTTTTAATGACATGATTAGCCTCCAGCTGGATAGTAAATGTAACACCAAGTTCTGATGAAAAGGATTTCATTGGTGATAATGTACCAGATGTCAAAACAATAGTCTGAACTTTGCCATTAATATCTGAAAAGGCCTAAAAGAAAACAACATTAGATAAATAAAATTATCTTTAAAAGAGGCTGGGCAAAGTGGCTCACACCTGTAATCCCAGCACTTTGGGAGGCTGAAGCAGGAAGCTCGCTTGAGTCTAGGAGTCTGAGACCAGCCTGGGCAATATGGTGAAACCCCGTCTCTACAAAAAATACAAAAATTAGCCGGGCATGGTGACGCATGCCTATAGTCCCAGCTACTCAGGAAGCTAAGGTGGGAGGATCGCTTCAGCCCAGAAGGTCAAGGCTACAGTGAGCTGAGATTGCACCACTGCACTCCAGCCTGGGTGAAGAGCAAGACCCTGCCTCAAAACAACAACAACAACAACAAACAACTATCTTTAAAAGAGTCAACCACATTTATTAAAATGCTGGTACTGAGCAAGAAGACAAAATTTCCATTTACATGATGAGCTTACCACAGCTGGATTTAAGCACCAAAAGTTTAGCACATGAACTGCAGTTTTCTGTCGTGAACGTTTCTTATTTTTTGGTAGAACCAACAACCCATTTTTGTCTGAAATATCAATCTGATTTGTCCAGGAGTAAGTCTGTTGAATTGCAATTTTATAATCATCTGCAAATCTAGATGCAAAGAAAATGCTAATTAAGTGGCAAAACTTTTAAAACCTATGACCCAGCTACATACAATATAAAAACTGATTACATTAAAACTCATTTCAAAGAGCTGGTACCTTCCCATTCAAAAATAACATTCTCCTTACCATTAATTAAATTCAGTAATTCTGATATTAATAAAGCCATTAATCATAGAATCAACTGATTCTCAGAGGGAATATTAGAAATCATCTAACCATCTATCTTTTATCAGCTACTTCCTAACCTCATTTTCAAACATTACATATGTCATGGCAGAAGCAGAATTAAAATCCAGGCCTCCTAACTCCCAGTCCAGAGCTCTCTGCATGCTCTACTACATGATGAGTTACAAAATAGAAAACAGTATTATGGTTAAAGAGACTAAAAGGTGGGTTATACTTTTTTATTACAGTATTATGGTTAAAGAGACTAAAAGGTGGGTTATACTTTTTTATTAAATGAGAAAATAGAAAGATAATTTTTACTGAAAGTTTTTAAACTATTAGCAACAAGTTATAAAATTCTTACATTCCTTTGAAACCTGAGTCTCAGCCTTCATCTACTTTTAATGAAGGTGCTGAACCAGATGATATCTGTGATCCCATCCAGTTTATAACTACTTTCAATAAGAATCAAGAAAATGGTTAAGCTTAAAAATAAAATGTGGCCAGGCATGGTGGTTCACACCTGCAATCCCAGCACTTTGGGAGGCTGAGGCGGGTGGATCACGAGGTCAGGAGTTCGAGACCAGCCTGGCCAACATGGTGAAACCCCGTCTCTACTAAAAATACAAAAATTAGCTGGGTGTGGTGGCAGTCGCCTGTAACCCCAGCTACTCAGGAGGCTGACGCAGGAGAATCACTTGAACCTGAGAGGCAGAGGTTGCAGTGAGCTGAGATAGCGCCACTGCACTCTAGCCTGGGTGACAGAGCAAGACTCCATCTCAAAAAAAAAAAAAGAGAGTAAAACGTGGTATTCTCTATCATGTCTTCACTATAGTATTTCATTATTCAAAACAAAGGGGAGACCAGGCGCGATGGCTCACACCTGTAATCCCAGCACTTTGGGAGGCTGAGGCGGGCAGATCACGAGGTCAGGAGATCGAGACCATTCTGGCTAACACGGTGAAACCCCGTCTCTACTAAAAAATACAAAAAATTAGCTGGGCGTGGTGGGGGGCGCCTGTAGTCCCAGCTACTTGGGAGGCTGAGGCAGGAGAATGGCATGAAGTCGGGAGGCTGAGCTTGCAGTGAGCCGAGATCGTGCCACTGCACTCCAACCTGGGCGACAGAGCGAGACTCCCGTCTCAAAAAAAAAAAAAAAGAAAAGAAAACAAAGGGGAAATCTTCATATCAGATTTGGCCATGATTTACTGGAAAAAAAAAAAAAAAAGAAAAGAAAACAAAGGGGAAATCTTCATATCAGATTTGGCCATGATTTACTGCTTTTACACTAAAAGCACAGGCAACAACAAAAAAAGAGAAAGATAAATTGGACTTCAACAAGATTAAAAATCTTTTCTGCATCAAAGGACACTATCAATAAATGAAAAAACAACCCACAGAATGAGAGAAAATATTTGTAAAGTATATAACTCTTACAGGACTGACATCCAGAATATCTAAATAACTACAACTCAACAACAACAACAACAAAAAACAATAATTCAAAAGTGGGCAAAAGACTTCAATAGATATTTCTCCAAAAAAGACATACAATTGGCCAATAAGCACATGAAAAGATTCTCAACATCTCTAGTCATTAGGAAATACAAATAAAAACCAGATGACATCACTTGATACCTATTAGGATGGCTATTATACAAAAAATAAAATAACGAGTGTCAGCAAAAACAATTCTGATATATGCTGCTACATAAACTGTTGGCAAGGATGTGTAGAAATTGGAACCCTTGTGCATTGATAACGGGAATGGAAAATCATGCAGTTGCTGTGAGAAACAGTATGGTGAGTCCCCAAAAAGTTAAATGCAGCATTACCATATGATTCTGCAATTCCACTGCTAGGTACTTATATACACCCAGAAGAACTGAAAGCAGAACTCAGATATTTGTACACCAACATTCATAGTAGCATTGTTTACAATAGGCAAAAGATGAAAACAATCCAAATGTCCATTAACATAAGAATAAATTAACAAATTGTGATATATACATACAATGGAGTATTATTCAGCCATAGAAAGGAATGAAATTCTGATATATGCTACTACATAAATGAACTCTGAAAACACTGTGCCAAGTGAATTGAAATAAGCCAGACACAAAAAGACAAACATTGTATGATGGCTCTTGTGTGAAATACCTAGAAAGGACTTCATAAGATGAAAATAGAATACAGGTTAGCAGGTGATGAAGGGAAAGACTCTAGGGGTTATTATTTCATGGGTACAGAATTCCTATTTGGAATGATAAAAAATTTCTGGAAATCTCTGGAAATGAGTACAATGTACAACACTGCAAATATACTGTACTTAATGGCACTGAGCTGTATACGTAAAATGGTTAAAATGGTGTATTTCATGTATATTTTACCACAATAAAAAAAAATACCAGAACTAGGTACTACTATAACTTAAGTTACAGGATGAGAGGGGTTGGTTGTTTTTCATTTTCCACAGTTCGTACAATAAAAAAGGGACTTTCTGACACTGTAGGAACATAAGAAAACTTTAGCAATAGAAGATAACAATTTAATGTGAATTAATTAAATATATTTATTTAATTATTTCAATATTCATTAATATAAAAGACTAATTTTGGCCAGGCATGGGCTCACACTTACAATCCTAGCACTTTGGGAGGCTGAGGTGGGAGGATCACTTGAGGCCAGAAGTTCAAGACCATCCTGGTCAACATAGTGAGATCTCATCTCTACAAAAAAAAAAAAAAATTAAAAAATTAGCTGGGTGTGGGTGGTGCACACCTGTAATCCCAGCTACTCAGGAAACAGGTGGGAGGATTGCTTAAGCCCAGGAGGTCAAGGCTGCAGTGAGCTGTGATCATGCAACTGCACTTCAGCCTGGGTGACAGAGCAAGTCCCTGTCTCAAAAAAGCATCAGACTAATTTCAATTCCTCTAAGTCTGTGTCAGTAAGAGCAAATATATAATAATATCTATAATACTTGTTTTCAATTCTCCTATTTACTCACCCAAAATTGGTATGTATTAAACACATACTAGCATCCAAATTAGGCTATTTTTAAAAGGAAAATACATACTAGTTATCTTCACTTACCTGCTATTTTGCCTAAAAAGATAGTCAAGTACCATAAAAAGTCCTTTAAGCATTATTTGAGTTGATGCACTAATAACAGGTACTTCTCTTGTCTCCTCTTTACCATAAATTGGTAAGATTTTTTCCTCTTTTTGAAGAACAGCAGAAAAATGTCCCTATAAGAAATTACCATATTAATTATAGAGGGGTTGGGAGGGAATTGGAAAAAGAAACTTCTCAAAAATATAATGAAACCCAACAAAACATGCATTGAAATTTTAGGTGAACAGAATTGCTATAGTTTGATAGTCTGACTTCTCCAAATCTCATATTGAAATTTCATCCCCAGTAATGGAAGTGGGGCATATCAGGAGGTTTGGGATCATGGGGGTAGATACCTCATGAATAGATTAACACCCTCCCTAAGTAGAGAGGAGGTAAGTTAGTGCTCTGTTAGTTCCCATGAGAGCTGGTTGTTAAAAAGAGCCTGACACCTCCCTCCTTTCTCTCTCTCGCTTCTTCTCTTGCCATATGATCTGTACAAACCAGTTCCCCTTCACCTTTTGCCATGAGTGGAAGCAGGCTAAGGTCCTCAAAAGCAGATGCTGGAGCCATGCTTCTTGTACAAGCTGCAGAACTGTGAACCAAATAAACCTCCTTTCTTTATAAGTTACCCAGCCTCAGTTATTTATAGTGATACAAAGAAAGACAATTATTAACAGCACAATGCTAACAATATATTTTAGATTGCCATATTAGCAAAATTCTCCTCAGAGTCAAAGACTCTTTAATAATAAGTTAGGTATTTAGAAGATTCAATCAGGGTATTATTTGGTGCCTTTCAGATGTAAGGAATTAAATAAAAATGTAGCAAATGGCTTCTCCAAAAGGCTTTAAAGAGTTGATATGTTGCGTTAAATCCATGAATTATTTCCAGAAAGTAATTCTGATGCTGAGAATAATATGACTACATCACAAGCAAAACTAAATGACTTAAGGAAACAATACATGCTAAATAACAAAATGTATGTTAACTGGCTCTTTGGTCTTTACATGGCTCATAAGTTTTAATATGGATGAAAGTGTGGACATTAAAACAAAATTATAAGAAAACAGAAGAGTATGTTCCCCACATTGTAAAAGAGAAAATTCTGAATACTGAAGCAATAAAAGATATTGGTGACAACTCTGATGTCTGACAATAAAATGTGTTCAATGAAAATAAAATGGGGAAATAGGATAAATAAGATACATTTTAATATTCAGATATATCATGAAACAACACAAATCTGTAAGAGTAAAAATCGGCCTTCACTGAACAAAACATTAAAGAATACAAATAAGTAGAAAGACTTAAAAAACAAACCAATAAAGAACAAACAAGAAAGACACATGAACTTGGAAAAATATTCAGCCCTGCAAGGAAATACAAATATCAAATTATTCTTTTTGAAAAATGAAGTCCCCTCAGCAACACCTTACATCAAGGCTTAATATCCTTCTCCAACACCGGCAGAACACTGGCAATTTACTCTGATAAAATATAGAAAATATAAACTACTAAAGGTGAGGCGCTGTACTAAAAACAGAAGGGCTAAATGAAATCCTACATATTCAGTCATTAGAGTACTCCGAGCTCAATTCCAGTTAGGTTACCTACACATTGGCAGCTGGGTTGGGGGGGTAGAAAAATAGAAAACTAAGCAATGGAAGAATAAATAAAAAGTTAATTATGGTTCCTTAGGAAACATACATAAAGCTGTATAAAAATATAATCAAGTAAGCTACATGACATTACTATCATGGGCTATAATAATACATACACGTGATGATATCCACGCTGAATATCAATATAACTATACTGGCAGAATAGAGAGTGAAGAGAGAGAAGAAAGAAGGGCAGAAAAGCAGGAAGCAAAGGAGGAAGAGAGAGTGCATGAGTAAGCGTGTGTGTGTGTGTGTGACACAGAGAGAAGAGTGTGTGCGAGTGTGTGCGTGTCTAAAGGAGCTAAATCATCATTATACTTAACAGAAAGTCAACAGAAAACATCTAAAATTGAAAACTCCAAAGAAGCAGAACCCACGTTATTTTTTTAAATGTGGTTAAATATCAGAAGAAATCACTACAAGAGATAAAAGTGCACTCCAAAGTGAGAATTGGGATTGAGGAGTGGGTCAGAGGAATGCTTTTCTCAACAGAACTAATTGACTCTTTATATTCTATAGGTATACTACCTTGGTAAAAATTCCTGAAAATGTTGATAACCATAATGATGAATTTCTTAGCCAACTAGAATTAGGGCAAATTTCCTTAATCCAATAAAAATAACTATAAAAATATATAAAAATATATAATATTTTATTTAACAGCTCTAATTAAATTTATTTTTTAATTTAATTAATTTAATTGAATTGAATTAAAATTAACAGCTTTATTGAGCTATAATTCACATGCTTAA
Organism: Pongo pygmaeus; assembly: GCF_028885625.2. Classification (NCBI taxonomy): domain Eukaryota; kingdom Metazoa; phylum Chordata; class Mammalia; order Primates; family Hominidae; genus Pongo; species Pongo pygmaeus. The sequence continues at coordinate 58,238,694 of NC_072392.2, forward strand.
AATTTACCTTTTTAAAGTGAGTTCTGTGGGTTATTTTTATATTATCTATTTTATATATTATATATTTATATAATATATAGTATATATTTTATATATTATATAAAATATAATATATATTATATTTATTATATAAATTATATAGTATATAAAATATATTATAATATATTTTATATACTATATAATTTATATAGTATATATTATATAAAATATTTATATAAAAATATATAAAATATATACTATATTATATATAAATATATAATATATAAAATATATAATATAAAAATAACCCACAGAACTCACTTTAAAAATAAATTTTAAGCATGTGACTTATAGCTCAATAGAGCTGTTAATTAAAAAAGAATTTTTAATCAGAGCAAACGTCTCAATAAAGGGTGCAATACTAGTAATTGTTCCTTTAAGCAACAAAACCAAGATGTCTTTTTCTTTTTTTTTTTTTTTGAGACAGAGTCTCGCTCTGTCGCCCAGGCTGGAGTGCAGTGGCGCGATTTCGGCTCACTGCAAGCTCCACCTCCCAGGTTCGCGCCATCCTCCTGCCTCAGCCTCCTGAGTAGCTGAGACTACAGGCGCCCGCCACCACGCCTGGCTAATTTTTCGTATTTTTTTTAGTAGAGACGGGGTTTCACCGTGTTAGCCAGGATGGTCTCAATCTCCTGACCTCGTGATCTGCCTGCCTCGGCCTCCCAAAGTGCTGGGATTACAGGCATTAGCCACTGTGCCTGGGCCAGGATGTCTTTTTCATTGCCTGTGATAAACAGCGCACTGGAAGTCTGAGCCAGCATAGTAAGAAATAAAAACATGAAGAAATAGAAAGAAGTGAGAAAGAAAGAAACCGGTCATTATTCAGACAATATGGTTATCTACATGGAAAATTTAAGATAATCTGTGGGCAAACCTGTAAAATAATTCAACAAGGTGGTTAATAAGACAATTATAAGATAAATAAATAAAAATCAAACACCAGTTTTATATAGCAATAACAATTAAAAATGTAATTTTAAAAATATATCATTTGTAATGGAAACAGAAACTAAGCTACCCATGAATAAATCTAACCAAAAGCATCTAATCTTTTAAAAATAAAATTATAAAATTTTATTGAAAGATAGGAAAAAATAATAAATGAAGAACTATATCTTGTCATCAATGGGAAAACTTCATAATGTAAATACATGAATTCTTTCCAAATTAATCTATAAATACAGTGCAATTACAATAAAAATTCTAACAGAACTTTTCCTAGAGATTATAAGCTAATTCTAAAATTCAAATGGCAGAGTAAAACAAAGGACAGCTGATACAATTCCAAAGGAAAATAATAAAGTAAGGGATATGCCCTACTATATATAAGCACTTTTCTTAACTCATTAATTAACAAATGTGACAAATTAGAGAAACAGAATGGTGGAACACAATCAAGTCCAGATATAAATTCACACATATATGAAAATTAGACGGGCTGGGTGTAGTGGTTCTCTTTTGTAATCCCAGTGCTTCAGGAGGCCAAGGTGGGAGGATCGCCTGAGGCCAGGAGTTCAAGACCAGCCTAGGCAACGTAGTGAGACCCTGTCTCTACAAAACATAAAAAAAATTAGGCCAGGCACGGGTGGCTCATGCTTGTAATCCTAGCACTTTGAAAGACTGAGGCGAGTGGATCACTTGAGCTCAGGAGCTAGAGACCAGCCTGGGCAACATGACAAAAGCCCGTCTCTACAAAAAAATACAAAAAATGAGCCAGGTGTGGTGGCACACTTGTCCCAGGTACTTGGGGGGGCTGAGGCACAAGAATTGCCTGAACCTGGGAGACAGAGGTTGCAGTGAGCTGAGATCACACCACTGCACTCCAGCCTGGGTAACAGAGTGAGATTCTGTCTCAAAACAAATTAAAAAATAAGTAATTAGCCAGGTGTGGTGATGCATGCCTGTAGTCCCAGCTACTGAGCAGGCTGTGGCAGGAGGATCCCTTAAGACCAGAAATCCAAGGTTACAGTGAGCACCATTGCACTTCATTCTGGGCAACACAGCAAAACCCTGTCTCTTAAAAACAAAAAAAAAGTTAAGAAATATTTTTTTAATTAAAAAAAGAAAATTAAATAGGTAGCAGAGGTAGCATTACAAATTAGAGGGAAATTAATATGCGCTATTTAGGAAACAGTGCTGGGACAATTCTGTATCCATACAGGAAAAAAACTGATTCATAAATTCACAACATAAACAAAATGAATCCAAGGCTTTGTAAAAGTATTTATAAATCCCATCCTTTATAAACAATAAATGCCTTAAAATTTTTAGGAGAAATTTAACATAGGATAAGAAAAGACTGCTTAAAGTAAATTCAAAAAGCACAATTCATAAGGGATGTTCATATCAGAACTGTTTATTATACTGGGAAACTGGAAATAACCTATATTTCAACTTATCAGATTAATCAATTTAGAATAACTACACTCATAAAAATGCTACACTGCAATTAAAAATTATGTGAAGGAATCTTTACTTACATAGGAAAGTATACATAATATATTGTTAAATTAAAAGAGGGTAAAACAAATGTGTCATATCAGAAATATATTTATAATAAGCAGATATGGCCATAGAAGAAGGCATAAGTAGACATAAAGCACAATGTTCATAATGTTCATCTTTGAGTTTATGAGTCATTTTTCTTTGTGCCATTCTGTATTTTCCAGTTTTTTTCCTTTGACATATTTTATTTGTACATTTTATAACTGACACGTGACATATACAGTAGAATGAACTAATCTTACATGTACACCTCACTAAATACATACACCTCCCCATGTAACTAACCCCTGACCAGGATACAAAACATTCCTAGAATCCCAGATGTTCCTTTGTGCCCCTTCTCAGCCCAAACTGCTTCAAAACCCCACATAGTTGTAACCAGTACTTCAACTTCTGTCACCATAATTAGGTTTGTCTGTTCTTCAACTTCATAAAAATAGATTTATACAGTTTATACCCTTTTTAATCTGGTTTCCTTCACCTAACATAATATTTAAGATTCATCTAGGGCCAGGCGCGGTGGCTCACACCTGTAATCCTAGCACTTTGGGAGGCCATGGTGGGTGGATCACCTGAGATCAGGAGTTCGAGGCCAGCCTGACCAACATGGAGAAACTCCATCTCTACTAAAAATACAAAAATTAGCCAGGTGTGGTGGCACATGCCTGTAATCCCAGCTACTTGGGAGTCTGAGGCAGGAGAATCACTTGAACCTGGGAGGCGGAGGTTGCAGTGAGCTGAGATCACACCATTGCACTCCAGCCTGGGCAACAAGGGCGAAACTCCATCTCAAAAAATATATATATATATATTTATATGGTTGTGTTGGAAGTAGTTCATTTTTTATTGCTATATAGTATTCCACTATATGAATATGCTACAATTTATCCTTTTTTTTTTTTAAACAGCGTCTTGCTCTATGCCCCAGGCTGGAGTGTAGTGGTGCAATCACGGTTCACTGTAGCCTCAACCTCCTGGGTTCAGGTGATCCTCCTGCCTCAGCCTCCCAAGTAGCTGGGACTACAGCACATGCCACCACCCTGGCTAATTTTTTGTAGACACAGGGTCTCACTGTGTTGCCCAGGCTGGTCTTGAACTCCTGGGCTCAAGCAATCCACCAGCCTCAGCCTGTCAAAGTGTAGGATTACTGGCATGCACCACCACCCTCAGCCCCATTTTATTGTTATATAAGTAGCTTTCAAAGTGCAAACAATTTATGCAAAAAATATTATGAAAGATGTCACAATATGGAAAAATTCTTATAATAGATACCACGTTGCATTTTATAAACGCAGGGCAAAAATTTAAGTATATCCTGATTAAAATATATGTTTTAATAGTCACATGCCCAGAATGCTATTGTGATCATGTTGGCAATTATTTTAATCATTTTTTTTGTTCAAAAACCTCTTTGAGAAATAACATCAGCAAGATGGAAGAATTTGAGTTTTCTAGCCAGGCACAGTGGCTCACACCTGTAAGCCCAGCACTTTGGGAGGCCAAGGCAGGTGGATCACTTGAGGTCAGGAGGTTGACACCAGCCTGGCCAACATGGTGAAACCCCGTCTCTACCAAAAATACAAATATTAGCCAGGCATGGTGGGGCATACCTGTAGTCCCAGCAACTCGGGAGGCTTAGGCATGAGGATCGCTTGAACACGAGAGGCAGAGGTTGCAGTGAGCCGAGATCACGCCACTGCCCTCCAGCCTGGGCAAGAGTGAGACTTTGTCTCAAAAAAAAAAAAAGAGAGAATTTGAGTTTTCCATTGTCATCTCCCAACAATGAACCAATTCTGACAACCACTCACATATGACAGTACCTTTGTTAAGAGTCTAAGAGTCTAGCAGAGAAGTTCCAGGACCCCACTGGAGCAAAAAATCCAAGAACAGATGCATTGAAGAGGGCAAAAAGTATAGTTTCATATTACCTACATCACCCCTGCCCCACGGAAGTACAGCTCAATGCCAAGAGAGCCTCCATTAGCCCACAATTCTTCCCATGGGGAAAAGTGAGAATATAGTGAGTGATTAATGAAATAAAGAAAATGTGGCACATATATATATAATGAAATATTATTCAGTCTTAAAAAAGAAGAAAATTTTGCCATTTGCAACAACATGGATGAAACTGGAAGTATTATGCTATCTGAAATAAGCCTGATAGAAAGACAAATACTGCATGCTATCACTCATATGTGTAATCTAAAAAAGTTGTACTCGTAGAAGCAGAGTCCTCAGTCCCAAAGTTCACTGGCGAAGATGTAGAACAACAGGAACTTTTGTTCATTGCTAGTGGGAATGCAAAATAGTACAGCCACTTTTCGTCAAGAGACAAAGTCTTGCTGTGTTGCTCAGGCTGGAGAGCAGTGGCTATTCACAAGCACGCAATCATAGTGCACTACAGCCTCAAATTCCTGGGTTCAAGCAATCTTCCTGCCTCAGCCTCCCAAGTAGCTGGGACTACAGGCACATACCACCATACCTGGCAATTACAGCCACTTTTGAAGACTGTTTAGCAATTTCTTGCCAAGCTAAACACAGTCTTACCATATAATACAACAAGTGTGTTCCTAAGTATCCAAATGAGTAGAAAGCTTGTCACTAATAGAAATGTTTATAATAGCTTTATTCACAATTGCCAAAAACTGGAAACCATCAATGTTTCTTTCAGTAGGTGAATGGATAAACTGTGGTACATCTAAATAATGAAATATTATTCAGCTATAAGAAGAAATGAGCTATCAAGGCAAAAAAATACATGGAGGAATCTTATATGCATATTGCTAAGAAAGAAGCCAGTCTGAAAAGACTACATACTGCACAATTTCAACTATATGGCATTCCAGAAAAGGCAAAACAATGGAATTAGTAAAAAAAAATCTGTGGTTGCCAAGGGTTTGGTGGGTGTGGGCGTGGTGTGGTGGAGGGATGAACAGGTGTAACACAGAAGATTTTTAGGACAGTGAACACACTCTGTATGATACTGTAGTGGTGGATTCTTAGGCAAAACCTAATTGAACTTTACAACACAAGGGGGTAAACCTTAAGGTAAACTATGGACTTTAATGAACAATACTGTAGCAATAATGGTTCATCAATTATAACAAATATACTACACTATTGTAAGAGATCAATAATGGAGAAACTATGGAGTTGGTGTGTATTGTGTATGTGTATAGGTGTGTAGCTGGGAGTGGGAGTATATGAGAATTCTGGACCTTCTGCTTAATTTTTCTCTAAACCTAAAACAACCATTCTAAAATACGTAATCTATTAATTTAAATAATAGCAACAAAAAAAGAAAATATATTCTTATCAGCAAAAAACATTAGAAGATATAATGAAATTTATGCAGCCTCTATTTAGAAAAATGTACAAAAGTATATTCACATAAAATTTTGCAAATAGCTTCATAAGTTTCATAGTCTTCCAAAGCCTACTCATGATCTCTCCATGAATATCAGGTTTATAATTTCTAAATTAAGATGAACAAAATAGGAATTTCTCTATTTTCTAAAATTTTAACTTTTACAATTGACTAAGTAAATCTACAACCTAAAAATATTGACTCCTTTTAGCTTTAAACAAAGCAATTAATCCCTTTAAAGACTAATTTCCTTCAAACCAAATAATGCTATATTTTCACCCACAATTTACCCATGCCATCACTTAAAGATGATCAAATTTAGATAATAAAATTTTTTAAAAATTAAATTGCTATATTTAAAAATTCTAGGTTACTGACTAGATTTAATCTGGATTTAGTCACAACTAAATCACTTCTAAATCACTAAATACATTTCACAGGTAGAAAAAAAATCTTACCTGCAAAATGGGAAAAGTAGCAGTGGTGATGCCCATTTTGTGTAAAGTTAAGAGCATTTCATTTCCACTCCATATTTTACAAGCTGATTCATAATCTCTTTCTACAAGATATTCAGAGTTTGCTTCTAACCAACTGAAATAAAATAAAACAATTGTGTCAACCAGTATCATCCTTATACACACTATTTCAACAGAACAAGAGAATCATCATTATTGTCATGTGTTGATCCGTATATCTTGACATTCTTAGGACATGAATGTGGATTAATTAAGACACCTTTTAAAAAGCATTCATGTCTCATATTGCAAAATAAACTTTATATAACTAAAAAGAAAGCTTTTATTCAGAAGAAACAAACATGCATATGATTTCCCACTTGTTTTGTGGATTCACATTGCTTAGCTAATATCTCTTCAACTGAGAGCCAGGTCTTAGGTACTTATCCCAAATATATATAAAAGGAAATGCAAAACAACCTAATAAAGAAATTAAAGTGTTACATATTAACACAAAAAAGAGAACTACTAGAAAATATATAAATACATTCATTGATATATATACACATTCATACATTAAGTGTTTGAATGCCTATTTTATTCCAGACATTGTTCTGGGTAGTGAAAATAACAGCAGTTAAATAAAATAGGCAAGTTCCTTACTCTCATGGAAATTACATTCTACTAAAGGGAGACAGGAATAAACATAAAAACAAATACATAAACAAGAAAATATCAGGTAGTCATGGGATACTATACAGCCATAAAAAAGAAAGAGAACATGTCCTTTATAGGAACGTGGATGGAGCTGGAGATCATTATCCTTAGCAAACTAACGCAGGAACAGAAAATAAAATACTGCATGTTCTCACTTATAGGTGAGAGCTAAATGATGAGACCACATGGACAAGAGGGGAACAGCACATACTGGGGCCTATCGGATGGTGTAGGGTTGGAGAAGGGAGAAGATCAGGAAAAATAACTAATGAGTTATAAGGCTTAATACCTGGGTGATGAAATAATATGTACAACAAACCCCCATAACATGTTTACCTGAATAACAAACCTGCACATGTACCCCTGAACTTAAAAGTTAAAAAAAAAGTTCTAATAAAATGAAAAAAAATCAGGTAATTATATACAAATAAATTATGAAAATAAATTAGTTTAATATAACCTAGTTGCTACTTTAATTTCAATGTCAAGAATGCTCTCCCTGAGGTGACATTTATTCTAATAACTGAATGCAAAAAGTATCCAGTCATGGGAGAATCAGAAAGAAAGAAACATCCAAGCAGAAGGAATAGCTAAGACAAAGGTCCTGAGGTGGTTAGCAAATTTTGCTTGTTTGAGGATCTGAAAGAAAGCCAATATGATTTGCAGCACAATGGGCAAAAATGAACAATGGTATGAACAATGTCAGAGTGATAAGCAGAAATCAGGTCATCTTGAGTCACGATAAGAAATCTGAATTTATTCAAAGTGCAATGGGAAGGCTTGGGTTTTAATTTTTAATTTTCGTGGGTACATCATAGGTGTATATATTTATGGGGTACATGTTTTGACACAGGCATGCAATATGTAATAATCACATCATGGAAGATGGGGTATCCATCCTCTCAAGCATTAATCCTTTGTGTTACAAATAATCCAATTATATTTTTAGTTATTTTTAAATGTACAGTTAAATCTTTATTGACTATAGTCACACTGTTGTGCTATCAAATACTAGGCCTTATTCATTCATTCTATTTTTCTTTTTTTTGTACTCATTAACCAACCCCTCCTCCCCTGTGATCCCCACCTACTACCCTTGCCAGCCTCTGGTAAACCATCCTTCTACTCTCTATCTCAATGGATTAAATTGTTTTCATTTTTAGATCCCACAAATAAGTGAGAATATGTGATTTTTGTCTTTCTGTGCCTGGCTTATTTCACTTAACATAGTAACTTCCAATTTTATCCATGTTGTTGCAAATGACAGGATCTCCTTCTGTGTTATTGCTGAATGGTACTCCATTGTGTATATGTACCACATTTTCTTTATCCATTCATCTGCTGATGGACATTTAGGCTGCTTTCAAATCTTGACTATTGTGAACAGTGCTGCAGCAAACATGGGAGTACAGATATACCTTTGATATACTGATTTCCTTTATTTTGGGTATATATCTAGCAGTGGGATTGCTGGATCGTTTGGTAGCTCTATTTTTAATTTTTTGAGGAACTTCCAAATTGTTCTTCATATTGGTTGTCCTAATTTACATTCCCACCAACAGTATACAAGGGTTGTCTTTTCTCCACATCCTCGTCAGCATTTGTTATTGCCTGTCTTTTGCATAAAAGTCATTTTAACTGGGGTGAGGTGATATCTCATTGTAGTTTTGATCATCAGAGAAATGCTGATCAATGATGCTGAGCACTTTTCATATGTCTGATTGCCATTTGTGTGTCTTTAGAGAAATGTCTATTCAAATCTTTTGTCCATTTTTAATTAGATTATTAGATTTTTTCCTACAGAGTTGTTTGAGCTCCTTATATATTCTGGTTATTAATCCCTTGTCAGATGGGTAGTTTGCAAATATTTTCTCCCATTCTGTGGGTTGCCTCTTCACTTTGTTGATTGTTTCCTTTGCTGTGCGGCAGCTTTGTAACTTGATGTGATCCCATCTGTCCATTTTTGCTTTGGTTACCTGTGCTTGTAGGGTATTGCTCAAGAAGTTGTTCCCCAGACCGATGTCCTAGAGAGTTTTTCCAATGTTTTCTGGTAGTAGTTTCATAGTTTGAGGTTGTAGATTTAAGTCTTTAATCTATTTTGGTTTGATTTTTGTTAATGGTGAAAGATAGGGGTCTTGTTTTATTCTCCTGCATATGGATATCCAGTTTTCCCGGCACCATTTATTGAAGAGACTGTCTTTCCCTCAGTGTATGTTCGTGGCACCTATGTAAAAAATGAGTTCACTGTAGGTGTGTGGATTTGTTTCTGAGTTCTCCATTCTGTTCCATTGATCTGTGTGTCTGTTTTTATGCCAGTACCGTGCTGTTTTGGTAGGAAGGTTTTAAATACAGAGTTTTAAATAAAAGAGAGACTATCTATTTTACATGTTTAAAAAATGATTCTAGCTACCAAGCTAGAATTGATTACTGGAGAAAGATGAGTGAAAGTAGAGACCTGTTAGGAGGTTGTTATAATATCCTTGTTGAGAGAAGACTGTAGGATGATAGATATGAACAATCAATGACATTGAGGAATTGGGGATATACTGTGTAGGTGGCATCTATAAGACTTACTCATTAATTGGATGAGGTGAGGCAGTAAGGATATTATCAAGGATAGTATTTGACTTTTTTATTTGAGGAACTGGTACATACTGTTTGCTTAGATGAGGAAGACTGGGGAGAAAACAGAACACAGGGGAAGGGAAGGAATTCTGTTTTAGATGTAAAGTTGAAATGTCTATTTGATATCCAAAAAGAGCTATAAAGTAGGCAGTTGGATATAAGAATGGCATTCTAGGGAGAGGTTGAAGCTAGAGACATAGGTTCAGGCCTCACCAGTACTGCAGATTATATTCTAAGCTATGATACTATAAACTATTTAGGGAAAATAGAACTACAAAAGAAACTAGGTCCCAGTACCAAGTAAGTCCTGAGGCACTCCAACATTTGGATGGCAAAAAGAATAAGAATTATCAAAAGAAATGATAAAAGAATGGACTGTGAGAAGGAGGAAAACCAGAGATGTCACAGAAGCTAAGACAAAAATGCTTTTCAAAGAGGTAGTCATCAACTACCCAACACCACTGACTGGCTGAGATAAAAGAAACAATAACCTCTGTATTTGGCAATACAGAGATCACTAGTGATCTTGATAAAAACAATTTGCGTAGAATTGTCCAGAGAGCAACACTGCTAGGATTGATGAGGGAAGAATGTCAAGTGAGAAAATAGAATTAGCAACTATAGACAACTCTTTCAACAAACCATGCTGTAAAATAAAAACCACAAAAATCTGCATGGCAAAACACCACCAGAAAAGACACAAATGACAAAATGGGGTGGAAAGTATTTACAACTCTTATTGCAGGCAAAGATTTTAATTCCCTAAAATATGAATGGGGTTTTATAAATCATTAAGAAAAAGAACCACAATAAGAACAAAAAAAGGACAGAGATGTCAACAGGCAGTTGACACAAAAGGAAATATAAATGGCCCTTAAAGATGCTTAATTTCACGCATATTAAGGAAAATGAATATTAAAACTACATTGGGATAACACTTTTCATCTAGCAGGCTAGAAAAAAACAATTTCCATACTCTTATACATTGCTGGTAGAAGCATACATTAGCCCCCGTCATCCACCTATTGTGTAAATGTTAGCAATATCTATTGAAATTATAAATATGTCTATGCTTTTACCCAACAATTCCACTTCTAAAAAGTTTCCTATAGATATATTTGCATACAAATGAAATTATGTATGTTCAAAGTTATTCATTACAGCAGTTTAAGAGCAAAAGACTAGAAACAACCTCCTCTATTAATCAGAGGCTGGTTAAATAAACTATTGCATATCTATATAATGGAATTCTAGATATCTATTTTTTTTTTTAAACTGAGAAAGCTTTCTAGGTCTTAACATGGAAAGGTCTCCAAAATACACTGTGAACTGAAAAAAGCAAGTTGCATAAAAACGTATGTATACTATGCCATCCTTTGGACAAAAATGAGGGACAAGAAAATATATCTAATATTGGTTCATAAATTAGTAATATGCATTGAATGATAAACTTGTTTAGGAGAACACAGACATTAAACAGATCAGGGATGGAACTGGAAGGAGGTTTTTACTATACAAATTTGTATACATTTTATCTTCAAACCATGTGACTGTATAACATTCAAATTTTTTTAAAGTATAATGTGAAGGAAACAGAAAAATGCTACAATAAATGAAATGGGATTCAGAGTTGGGAAGTTTTTTTCTATGGTAACAAGATTCTAGATCAACAACTTAATGTCTAATAAAAGAAAAATTATCTAGTGTAAATTGTCATAAAGCTAGTACTAAATATATTACTTTAGAGTATTGAAATCTTGATTAATTAAAACCCATGAAACTAGAATCCTATTTAAATTGGAGAATAAAGCAATAAATTAAAGCCATGAGCCAGAATTTTAAAATATATTAATTAAAAGCATGTTTAGTTTCTGGTTCAATATCCTAGACACATCCTTCGGGGCTATTACATTATCCTGCCAAATTAGGAATAAGATTCACAATTATTCATTTTTAAAAATCACTTACTTTCATTATATTCTTGTGAACAAGACAAAAGGTTGGACTAGCCTTGTTTTTAAACCTTAATTGGCAAGGAACGATTCATTTCCCAAGAAGCCTAGTTAACCAAAGTTTACTAACTTTAAAATACTCTGGCATAATCAAACATATTTTTCATATAAAGGCAGCACAAATACACTAATAGACAAATCTTCTTACTTAATGAGGCTATAGCACACAGCTCGTAGGGGTTCATGATCTTTCTTCCTTATATTATTGTTGACCATACTATCTAGTTCATCCCGAGCAAACCGAAGCTGAACTTCTGTTACACTGTAACTTGCTGATTCCCGAGCACAGTCCTCGATGTTATGAGCTTCATCTAAAATGACAACCTGTTCTTTCAGATTTAAATCCATCTATAAGATAAAAGAATTTTCTTGTAAAACATTTGGCAAAATAGATTTAACAACAGCAGGCAAGATATTTCATTTTAAAATTCACACTATAGGCCAATATTGCAAATGCAGTTACATAAGCAACAGATTCTAGGTCTTAAATAAAACTTCTGAAGCACTATGGCCAACCAAATATCAGCTCTACATTACTGTGTTTGCCATTTTTTTACTCTTAAAATACTTTGCAAACCTATCGACAACAACAAAAATATGTCAGTGAGTCTGGATCAAGGTACCACAGGCTACACAGAAGGGTATAAAATCCCACTATGAAAATGTTTCCAACATAATTTTACAAACTAATTATAAGACCTTTAAAAGTAAAATAACAATATAAGATTAAAAGCATAAGACCTGTAAAAGTAAACTAACAATACAAGATTAAAAGCATAAAACCTTTAAAAGTAAAATAACAATACAAGATTAAAATGACTCTTAAAATACTAACATAATATAACATATATGTTTTGTTTTAATCTGTCCTGCAATCCTTCTCCAACATGGGAGTTGGAGAATTGTTCTTCTCCAACTCCCATGTGATGCTGGCAGGACTATTAACCTGTGAATCAAAGGACATCATCACTTTCACAACGGGGGTAAGGCCCAGGATTGTCAGTTAAATAGAGTATTCCATCCTTCTGTGGTCACAGTGACTGGTTCAGGTTCAGGAATAGACATGTGATCCACGGTAGGCCAACCAGAGTAATTTGGAGGGACTAATATGTGGCCATGCTCTTTTCTCCAGGTGAGCTAGCTGCTTATGGTTATCTTTGTTCCATAAGCAAGAGTGAGAACTTGCCTGAGAATAAAGCCATCACAATAAAGAGAATCAAGTATTTTTTCTTAAGCATTTTTTAGGGTAGGTTTGTGTCACTTGCAATAGAAAGAGTACTGACTAATACAAGGAACTGTCACAAAGCAATTGTCAATGAGTTATTTTGAGGAAGTAAGAATACACAGACAGCTGAAAAGTTGAGAAAAAACCATGGAAGAGTAGGAAATATATTGGAGTTTAAAAGATAAGTAGGATTTGGATTTGGACACACAAAGAGTGGGCAGGGCATTCCAAAGAGTTGTCATCAAAAGCAAAGATAAAGAACAAGGTATCCTCAAGGGAGTATGAGGTAATTTTTGAAGGATTCAAATTGGGCAGATCCAGGTCAGACTACTGAGCATCTTGAGTGTAAGCTTAAGAAATATGAACTTTATCTCATGAGCAAAGGAAGCAATAGATTTTTAAGCAGATAAAAGGATGTAATAAAAGCAATATTTGGAAAACTGACCTGGCATTGATATGCACAGTGTCTCAGAAGGAAGAGATCTAGTTAAGAGATAACCAAATAAGAGGTAGGATAGAAGGGGTAGTAAACATAATGCCTATTAATTTGGATCTTAAAGAAATAGAAAGCTGAGATGAATTGTGCAGTCAGATCTGAAGACAGGAATAACAATTGACTATGCCAAGTTTTTCACTTTTTGTCTTATGCTGTTAACAATTGCATGTCTCTAAAAAGAACCAGGCAAATAAACACAAAGGCCATTATCTGAAGTTCACTTCTCAAAGCTCACAAGGCATAATTTTATTCCCCCACATAAGTTCTTCAAAACATAGTTTTTTCAGAGAAATGTTTTTAAATAATTCTTTTTGAATATTCATAAATACAAAGAGAAATCCTGCTGTAATCCCACTTCAGTCACTGTGTTCCTTAAAACTGCTTGTTATTTTGGAAATTAAAATGAGTGGGTTGATTTTAACACACGTTAGGATATGTTTTCAGTACTCTAATATGTTTACACAAATTTATTTACATAAATTAAAGCAAAAAAAATTAAAACATCTAAAAGCTTTTACATTGAACATTTATATCTCCATGAGTAGGAAGAAGGTTCTCATTTTTACACATATACTCACACTTTCCCTTATTTGTGCATCTAGAAGATAGTTGTAGGGACAAAATATGATGTCAGCATCTTGTATTAGTTCTCGGGCTGTGTAATATGGACAGGCCTTTATTTTCTTCCCCAGGCTGACAAGTTCTTCTATATCCCAGGCTTTGCACATCCCTTGGAAAGTCTGTAATGTGTGCTGATCACTAATTTTATGAACTCCATGATAAAAATAGCAGGATTTTCCCTAGAAACAAATATGCATAACTGAAATGTGAACCAATATTAGAATAGAAGGAATAAAATAAGCTTATCTCAGAATTTGAGGAATATCATTAAAGCCACAAGGCTAAGATTTTACTGGCTACGCCACCACACCCGGCTAATTTTTTGTCTTTTTTGCGACAATACCATAGCTACAACCACAACGAAGTCTGGTTGACTCAGACTTAGATAGAAGTCCAAATCAGAAGAGCTCCAAATACCCTAAATTAACTTGAAAAAAAAATTTATTTTAAATATGTTTGTTATGCCTTTTCTTTTCTGATTAAACTGATGTTAGGCATGAAATACTTCTGAAAGGATTCACAAAACAATGGTATCACTGGTTGCTTCCAAGGATGAGAATTAAGTGACTGGGCACAGGAGTGAGAGATTTTTCTCTGGAGACCCTTTTGTACCTTTTCAACTTTGAGCCATGTGATAGTATTTCTTATTCAAATATAAATAAGAAGGAAGGAAGGTAAGTAGGTAGGTTGGAATGTCCTAAGGGGAAAAAAAGAAAGTAACAGTATTCACTACAAAATATTCAGGAGTACTAAAAAAAGCCTAAATTATCCATAATTCTATTACACAAAGAATGCACTGGAAACATTTTGGTGTATTTCATTTCATATTTGTTCTACACATGTGTATATAAGGATATCTCTACAATGTGACCCAATATTAAAATAACAAGAACAAGCAAGGCACGATGACAGGTGTGAGCACTTTGGGAGGCTTAGGCAAAAGGATTGTTTTAGGTGAGGAGTTTGATACCAGCCTGGGCAATGTAGCAAAACCCTGTCTCTACAAAAAATAAAAAATCTGCCAGGATTGGTGGCATACGTCAATGGTCCTAGCTACTCAGGAGGCTGAGGCAGGAGGATCACTTCAGCCCAGGAGTTCGAGGATGCAGTGAGCTATGATAAAGCCACTGCACTCCAGCCTGGGTGACAAAACAAAACCCTATCTCTAAATAGTAATAAAAACAAGAACAAAGCAAATGTTCCCCAGGCATTGAGGATTATTAACAATTCGGCCACAATAAATAAAATTTTTTATAAAACTGTATTCCTTTATTTTCTTCTGTCTAGCGTATTAAAAATCATACAAGGAAAATCTTGACATCACTAAGCATCTTTTCATTGCTGCTCATATATGTACATTAAATTAATGTGCCATAGCTGATGAACGAGTTTTCTTATTACTGGGCTTATAGACTGTTACCAATTTCTGCTTTATACATAAGGCTGCAGTGAGCATTCTTATGCTGATTTCTAAATATTTTCTTAGTCTATATTTTTAGAAACGGCATTATGGGATCAGACGCTACAAAGTATTTTTAAGTTTCTTGAAAACATATAGTGAAATTATCCTCCAGAAAGTACATATTGTTTTGCATTACCCTTTTCCCATGTCCTTATCAACACTGACGTTATCTTTTGTTATCTCTATCTTAAAAGTAAAAAATAGAATCGTTTTGATTTGTATTTTTTATAGTTTCTAGCAAAGTTTAACATAGTGTTGTATGAATAGTCTAACAAGGTTCAACAGTAATTTGTGTTTCTTCTTTTATGTTATCTACTAATGCCCTTTGCCATTCTATTACCTTTTTTTTTTCAGAGATGGGAGTCTCACTCTGTCACCCAGGCTGGAGTGCAGTGGCATGATCCAATCTTGGTTCACTGCAACCTGCACCTCCCAGGTTCAAGCGATTCTTGTGCCTCAGCCACCAAGTAGCTGGAACCACAAGTGCATCACCACATATGGCTCCTTTTTTGTAGAGACAGGGTTTCGTCATGTTGCTCAGGCTGGTCTTGAACTCCTGAGCTCAAGTGATCCGCCCGCCTCGGCCTCCCAAAGTGCTGGGATTACATGCATGAGCCACTGCACTCCACCTCATTCTATCGCTGGAAATAAAAAAATTTCATTACAGGCTGGGCACAGTGGCTCATGCCTATAATCCCAACATTTTGAGAGGCCAAGGCCGGAGAACTGCATGAGCCCAGGAGTTCAAGACCAGCTGGGCAGCATACGGAGACTCAATCTCTACAAAAAAAACAAAAAGAAATTAAACCGCAGTGAGCAGTGACCATGCCACTGCACTCCAGCCTGGGCAACAGAGTGAGATCCTGTCTCAAAAAAAAATACTCATTACATGCATTAATAAAAAAATAAAATGTTTGATAAAACCCAGCCCTAACAAGAGTGTCTCATATACTATTAAAAATGTATAAAATTAGAAAAGTATATATATTTTTAGTAGAAGTATAAAATTCTAGTAGTAGAAGTACATAGGCAATTTGTCAAAAAACTACCAAAATTTAAAATTTTACCATTAATGTGAATAGATGTACCCTATACTGTTAAATAGCCAAAAAATTGAAAATAAACCAAATGTCTACCCATAAGGGACATGTTAAATAAATTATGGTAAATTAATACAAAAACTTTAGCCCTTAAAAATGATTTAGATTTGTCTATGTGTTGATTAGGCTCTCTATGTTGAGAAAAACATGTTGAATAACGTGTATAGAATGATTAAATTCATGTAAATTGCTTTTTTAAAGAATATATACACATACATTATAGCAAATACATTTTTTAAACATTCTGGTAGAATACATATATAAAATCTTACAGTAGTTACCTTAAAGGGTTAAGGAGATGGAGGATCTAGAAAAAGCCTCTCTTTTCATTTTCTAACCACATACATGTACTACTTTTCTTTTTCAACTGTCATTGGAACTAAGTGGTAGAATAATGGGCCACTTTTATTTTAATTAATTCTACTATTTATTTTAAAATGATTTTGAAATAGAAATATTTATTTTTCCTAAAATAAATATTTAACAAAAAACAACCATATATAAAATATATAAATTATATTAGGGATAAAAGACTTTGAGGTAGCTATATACGTGTGTGTGTGTGTGTGTGTGTGTGTGTGTATATGTGTGTATGTATGTACACACACATATATACATATGGGTTCAAGCACTTCTCATGCCTCAGCCTCCCAAGTAGCTGGGATTACAAGCACGCATCACCACAGCCGGCTAATTTTTTGTATTTCTAGTAGAGACGGGTTTTGCCATGTTGGCCAGGCCAATCTCAAACTCCTGACCTCAAGTGCCCACCCCAGCCTCCCAAAGTGCTGGGATTACAGGCATGAGTCATCATGCCCGGCCAATGTATTTTTTACAAATACATAATAATTTCCCCATATATATATATATATTCAAAATACTTTTGTCTAATAATTATTAAAATTATAAAATACAAAAATAATTAGTCTAACAAGGTTCAGCAATAATTTGAATTTCTTCTTTTAGGTTACCTACTAATGTCCTTTGCCATTGTATTACTGGAAATAAAAGGTTTCATTACAGGCTGAGCACACTGGCTCATGCTTATAATCCTAACACTTTGAGAAGCCAAGGCAGGATGAAATGTCTCTCTCTTTCTCTGTGTGTGTGTGTGTGTGTGTGTGTGTATAAAATTAAATTGTATTTGTATATGTCTGTATAATAAATTAAATTGTATATATATATACACACACATATATGCATATATATAATCTTTATATTTATATGTATTTTTATCTATGAATTATCCAAAAGGAGAATCCATGTTTTCAAAACACACGTACATCAGTACATACACAAATGTATCTAGATATTGCTAGAAACAAAGTAAACCATAAGAGATTCATAACCTATAAAAGAATGTCAGCAAAATAAAGGACAAGACATGAATAGCTGAGGACCAGTTCTCCTAAAGCTTTGTATTCAGCCATGTTAAAGGATGATACCTGTTAGTCCTCCAAAGTATTAAAAATAAAAATTAGGAGGAAAGGACTCAACTAACTATATTTATTTAGGCCATTTTCTACATTATTTTCACTCACTTTCTCTAACCTCTACTGTTCTTATTCTTCATACTGTGTCAACTTCTCCCTACCTCAATGCCATCTTTGGATTTTGTTTCTAGTGTAATCAAAATAGCAATGGATGAGGAATCAGAAAATTTGGGTTCTGGTCCCTCCTTGCTAATTACTTGTCTGACTGAGCAAACTCCAGGGCCCATTTTTCTCATGTGACTAAGCATCAAAATAATATTTGAACCAGAAGGCTTGTAAGATTCCTTCTGACTCACTGACTATATCATCTCTAAAATTCCTTCCAGCTCTAAAATTCTGTGATTCAGGTAAAAATGTGTCAATCATCTTTCATACTCAGTTTGATACAGACTGAGTTTAATAATAGGAATTCACCATTTCTTCATTCCAAGCTTCTTCCATAGAATTCTGCAAGCTTACCTTTATACAAAATGATCACTAAAGTGCCTTTAGAATCTATGACTATGAGCTATTAAGTCTCATTTTAACCACAAAAAGATATATATCTAAAATAATATTTCAGAATTGTCATTCCTGACTCTAGTTAAAATTATTTTTTCTTAACTGAAACAAAAATTAACTTTTAACAGATAAGTGCATACTTTTCCAGTATAAGGGCACTTTAGTAAAAGAAACAATGAACAAAAACACATGTGCCTTGGATCAAGCCAAAAAATCAGAAAGTTTACACTTTAAGGGCAGTTAGAATGACACCCCTCTGCAGGCTGATAGCAAAACCAGAAAAGCTCATCCATTTTAGCAGTGTAACACAACCCTGAGGAAGTCTGTCAATTGAAGTGTTATCACACTTTAAACACTTCCATTCAAATTGTCAGTTATCTATTTATCATTTCGCTTTGGTAATTCAGTCATAGTAAACACAGACACCTATGGTGACTTTGTAATTGCCCCTCATTACAATACCAAAGTACTAACAGGGCTTGAGAACAAGAAAGAGGATGTTCATGTATGCCCGTGAGGTAAGCATTCTGAGGCAGAATTAGGTCAAGGCAAACCACAAGCAGATATCTTCAATTATTCATATTACTAATATTAAAAAATAAAATACCTGTTCACTTTAAGACAAACTAAAGGCCAATGAAAAATTTGGACCACTGAAGTCTGTTGAATTACTTCTTATTTTTACATGATTCAAACTTATGAGTAAAGATCAATAAAAACATAACCAGCGCTGTAGGATTCTAGGTTACACAAAATGAAACTGTCTGCCTTCAATACCCAATCTTACACGTTATCATTGCTTTTACCAATGTATTTTGCCAATGTATGTTTTTGGTTGGTTGGTTGTTTTTGAGACAAGCGTCTTGCTCTGTTGCCCAGGCTGCAGTGCAGTGGCGCGATCTTGGCTCACTGCAAGCTCTGTCTCCTGGGTTCAAGCGATTCTCATGCCTCAGCCTCCCAAGTAGCTGGGATTACAAGCATGTGCCACCACGCCCAGCTAATTTTTTGTATTTTTAGTAGAGACGGGTTTTGCCATGTTGGCCAGGCCAGTCTCGAACTCCTGACCTCAAGTGCCCGCCTCAGCCTCCCAAAGTGCTGGGATTACAGGCATGAACCATCAGGCCCAGCCAATGTATTTTTTACAAATACATAATTAATTTCCCCAATAACAAGTAAAACAAAAAAAGATAAAAATATGGTGACAATGCCAGCAAGTCTTCTTGCATAGGCTATATAGCCAAAAAATAAATTTCAAGCGTTTGAGGAATTCAGCAGATCACTTAGTCACTATGGAAAGCCATCTACTTATGCATGAAATTCATGGAGTTTTACCATAAAGAGCTTTATTTTATTATTTTTGAACACCTGACACTTAATACTTTCATCTCTCCTTGATGAGAAGTTTTTTAATATACAGAGTAAAGGAATTTCACAATTCCTCAGTTAGTCAGAAATAACTCTTTGGAAATAAATATGACTGTAGAATTTCAACAATGGCTTTGATTCAATAATTCTGTATTCTCTCCTGGCTCTGAACAAGTCACTCAAGTTTTGCCACTGGAACACCTTACTATTTATACTTTATAATCTCGTTTGAATATCTGTTAAAGTATCTTTTGACTATCCCTAAATAAAGCTTAAATAAATTTTCATCTAATAAAAGAGAGTATTAAGGAAGAAAAGCATAAAACAAAATAACTAATTCACATTATATGGTAAGGGGTGATATATCAATGAAATGAAACTCTGGGGGCTATAGCTCACAGTTTTTCGTGTAGAACCAACTCTAATAAGATACTAGTGAAAAACAAAACAACTCTAAAAATATATTAAAATATCATTGGTTACTTCATAGTTATCAATTTATGGTTCACTGATTTGGGGGTATAATTTCATACTTGCAACTTCAATTTTAGAGTAAACTAATTATCACACCAGAACATAGGCTCCCAAATTAATACTGCCAAAAAAAATTATTTGAAAGTCATATAAGTCTTTAGTAAGAAAGACTTCTCTATTTCCACCAAGCCCAAATTCATATTATTCTAATTTCCTTGGAAAATTTCAAAACCACCAATGACAATTTTTGAAAGTTAATAATTTAGTATAACTTTATTAAAAGACAGGTTTGTATTTATCAGAATTATGAGGTGGGATAATCATTATATTTCTCATTGAATTAAAAAAATTCAAACTTTTCCCAAACAGAGAGCCTAAATAAACTATCTGCTTTTGAAGTTTTTAAGTATGTAAAGTATATTAATTTGATCTAATTAGACTAAATCATTTAAACACTTCTGTCTCCTCATATGACATCATCCAAGTTTGACTATTTTTGGTAGCAGGATTTAAAAGAAGAAACTAAGATATCTGACTACAACAGAAATTAATTTCAAGGAATTAAATATCCCCAAGCTTTAAGACCAAATCCCATACTTTAAAACTTGACTAAAGATTTTGTTACAGGAAAATTATTTTTTAAAAGATATCAATACTAGCAGTTAATTTGATTTTCCAAAGTTGATTATCACTAAAATGTACATATAAAACACATACTGAGTAATTTAAATATTTTCAGCCTTATTTTTTCTCTAACACAAAGTAACTTTACTCACGTTTTTCCCATCTAGCAATTCCATGCACTTCTCATTTCTGTTGAAGTTACCGACTGCCTCAGGATGGACACAAGTATGATCCCTGCTGGAAAGAATAGTCATTGGGACCCCTGAATATGCCGTCCTCCGGAGCTCTCTAGTAATCTGAGCAATCTGCTTGTGTGTGCGTGTCCCAAAATATATTTTGGGTATCTTGGATTTCCCTGTATGATCCTTCTTAATGGTATTCGATGACTCTTGACTGTTTCCTTGTTTAGTAGAACAACAGCACCTAGAACAGTGGCCAGGGGTCTGTAAGAAAGGAAAGAAATGATAACTAATATCTAAACTACCATAAAAAACGTTATCAAACCTCACATGGAATCAGAACCTGTAAGTAACGAATCACAATGGTCAAATAAAGAGAAATTACAAGAAATTATAGTATCTAAAACTTGCCATTAAAGAAAAAACTACAAATACAATTTAAAATTGGTCCTCATTCTTTCTTTTAAAAGTTATAAATGATATTTCCACATTTGCATTCTTTCTGACATACCACTCTAACTCTCCAATTCCAAATGTTTTGAGTACATTTTAACTCTCCTCTTTCATAAATTATAAAAATGATAAAACAAAGTAGGAACAATTTTAATTTTTTCTTAGGCTTCATATGAACTTGTGATATTATAGTTTAGAGTTAATAGTTTTGTCCACAGCATAGTTCATTCAAATATTCCTTAATACACCAATGCTTTTGAAGCACTTTTAAATATAGTTTACAAAAGAACAGAATTATCAAGTTGAATCTAAAGGATCACTTAACAACTTCAAAAAGAGAAAATTCTTCTTTAGCAAAGGTACGAAAATAAATGCAAAATATTAATATTTAATAATGAAAGCAGGTTGCTTGTGTGGAACAAGTATATCTGAAATTCAATTACCTGCCATGGAGTGTAAACCCATCAGTAAAATTATCATCCAGGATAGTTTTTCCTGGACAATTTCACTTGTAACTCAGTTTCATAACTGAAATAGTTATATAAATGTCTCTTTAAACAAACCATATGGAACATCAGGAATATAGTCTACTTAATTTACCTGATTTTTCTCTTCTGTTTCCAAATTCTCAAATACTAAAAAAAAAAGAAGTTTAATGCTATATATTAGAACTCACAGGTTCTTAATAACTACTTCCTTCTAAGTCTCAATTATTACACCAAATGACACAGAACAAAGTCTCATTTTAGAGAAATAGTGTAAAATGGTTAATTTATAGAAGTGGTCATTGATGGGGAGGGAAAAAAGGTAAATAGCATTGTAACTTAAAAGACTGTGTGCTAAAGAGTTTTAATTTAGTAGAACAAACACTCTACTTGACTTTTTTTTTTTATTATTGTAATCAGTAAGATTAGCCTTCATAAACAAATGCTAAGTCATAGCATGTTACACCACAATACTGGGGATCAAGCTGTCTTTTAGCCTCAACTCAGTGGAAAAGCAAGTTCAAATTACTCCCAGTCTCACTCAACCTTGTCCGCCATTAAATATTACAATACATGATAGAATGGATGTAAATGTGACCCTTCTGGAGCTGTCACTCACTGGGATAAAAGGTTCACTGATGTGCCAAATAAACAGTCAGTCAAAGCAGATAAAGTTACAGCCATGCTGGAATTGTTACATTCTCCTCTCAGGTTGCCAGTAACAGCAGATTTCATTACAGAGTGCTGCCACATTAAATAGCCAGTTCCAAATATCCTGCCTTCTATATTGAATAATTACTTATTCACTAAAAGGATAAAAAGAAGAGTTATGAATGGGGCTCTTGTCAACAGTGAGGCAGGAAACAGCTGACATGTGGTTTATGTTACATATGTTGCAATATCCAACAATTTATGGTCACAGAGAAAATGGAATGCAAATTATATCATGATATTTCTGACTGAATTCTTTTTTGGCTTTTGCAATGATCACATTAATCAATTAACATACAAAAAGAATTAAGGTAACTCAATTAGAATTAATTTACTTTTTCATACCATCAATCTTTTCGCTCAATTATACTATTTCTCTTCCTTATGATACAGTTAAATTCATGTGAATACTAGAATGCTATGGCCCAATGCACTGTTATGTACTATATAGATACATTATATCTAAGCATAAAAGTAATCCAATAAAGTAGCTTTTTCTCAAGGCTGGGAAAACTTACTTTTTGATGTTATACTTTTCAACATCAATTCCACTTAAAGCTTTACCATCTACTCCTTTTAATTTAACCTTTTCTCTTGGTCAAAAAAATTCAAACAATAATACAGAAATATTTTTTAAAAATCAACTATCCCATCACAAATAATTTAGTGTATAACTTACTGACCTTCATATATACGTATCTTTCATATCTTTTTTTCAAATAGAAAGGGATGCTATTATACAGTTTTACAATTAGATACTTTGTTTGCAAAGTTTTTAATTTTTAAAAGGGGTGAATTTGGCAGGAATAATTTAATGTTCTACTTATCTTTAAATGTTACACCAGTAGTGGTACTAACAAAAGCAAAAGATCAAGAACTAGTATCAGAAAACTTCTCTCACTACAGTGACTTTAGTTAGGACTTTAAATCTGTTTTTTCACTCCATAATTCAGAATACTATAAACCACAGCTAACTTTATATTAAACGTTTTTGTTTGTTTTTTTAAGTTGTAAAGTAATATGAACGAATTATAACATCTATGAACTTGAGTAGACGCCTCAAGAAGATGGTTTTCTTTTTTTTTGTTTGTTTTTTTGTTTTTTTTTGAGACAGACTTTCACTCTCTTTGCCCAGGCTGGAGTGCAATGGCATGATCTCGGCTTACCACAACCTCCGTCTCCCAGGTTCCAGCGAGTCTCCTGCCTCAGCCTCCCAAGTAGCTGGGATTACAGGCATCCACCACCACGCCTGGTTAATTTTGTGTTTTTATTAGAGACGGGGTTTCTCCATGTTAGTCAAGCTGGTCTCCAACTCCCGATATCAGGGGATCCGCCTGCATCGGCCTCCCAGAGTGCTGGGATTACAGGTGTGAGCCACCACGCCCAGCCAAGAAGATGGTTTTCAATAGGTACTTAGGCAAGTAAGATACAAGGTGGAAATTAAAAGTTAATTCCTTTTCCTTTGCATTATTAAACAGGAATTATTTCTTCAGAAGCAATCGTCTATTAAAGTTTCCATTTAAAAGATTTGGTACAGGCCGGGCACGGTGGCTCACATCTGTAATCCCAGCACTCTGGGAGGCCGAGGCAGGTGGATTGCTTTGGGTCAGGAGTTCAAGACTAGCCTGGCCAACATGGTGAAACCCTGTCTCTACTGAAAAAACAAAAATTAGCCAAGCATGGTGGCATGTGCCTCTAGTCCCAGATACTCGGGAGGCTGAGGCAGGTGAATCACTTGAACCAGGGAGACGGAGGTTACAGTGAGCCAAGACCACGCCACTGCATTCCAGTCTGGGCGACAGAGCAAGATTCCATCTCAAAAAATAAATAAATAATAAAAGATTTGGTACAATCATATTTGAAGACAGAAAAACTGTTTGTAGTAATATAACAAAGGCTTCAAAAAGTCACTTATAACAAAAGATAATTACCTGTACCAAAATCAGCAACTTTCAATACTCTAAGAAAACTAGAGGAAGGATCCTGATGCCAGCAGTGTCAGGTCAGAATATCCCCCAATCAAATTACCAGGCTAATACTTTATGGCCTCTCTCTGAAACCCTTTGACCCAGGGGTCTTAAAACAATTAGATGAATAAAATTAAATAATTTCGTATCTCTTATTGAGTATTGGTCCTGCTAACAAATGACCATGTTTATCTTTCACAAAGACTTTTTTATTTTCCCTTTGCTGTATAAATTGACAGCGATTTCCTTTGCTCCAGGAAACTAGAGAATAAACTTTATAATATTCACTCTCATCCAATATATCTTAAAATCAATACATAAGACATGGGCTTCCCAAAATTTGTAAACTCTAAGACCTATAAGTGGCTACAGAGTGCCAGAACCAAACTCTTTAAGAAATGGCTTCTTCTCCAAGCTAGAAACTGTTCAGAGTCCTTTTACTTCAAGAAAAGGCAAGAAAACCCAACCCAAGTAACTGCAAAAATATACTATCATTAAAAAAAAAACACAAGAGATACATGTGGATGTGACAGCTATAATATTTCCATGTGCAGTAGCCAATTGTTTAAAAATACATTTCAAATCTATAATTACCAAAACTGTTCTTAGAACATCAGCAACCAAGGATTTTCAGAAAATTTTTCTTGTGTTTAATAAATTATATTCCCTCTCTTGTTGTATTATATACAGACATGTCTAAATTCTTTCAAAGATGAAGGATTTGAAGATTTGATCTTGAAAGAAAGGCGAATTGCTGAGTCCTTGCCACTATTCCTTTCACAAGCTATAAGTTCAAATGGTAACATACCACAATGTCAACTTCTAAAGTTTTATAACTTTCTCCAAACTTTCCCTACCACTCACACAAAAAAATATACTATGCCTAAATACCTGAAAAATGAGCATAGCGATTAAATATTTTTAGAAATGGAAAATGATAAAGAAATAGGAACTAATTTCATTGCCAAAGAAGAAGTTCATTTGCTAACTAAATCAGGAGAGATTCTCAAAGGAGACTACAAATTGAATTCCAAAAGCAGGCAGGAGTATGAAAACTAAGTATATAAAGAAGTAGAGAGAAAAAGAGACTGAAGAGAAACCTGTTTGAATGAAATAAAAGGAAAACTAGGACAATGAAACGGTAAAAAAAAATACAAAAACTTTTATTCTTCCATAACTTTCCACATGTGCATGTATTGTCTTTCCAACCAAACTGCAAATTCCTTGAAGACAGAAACTATGTCTTACATTTCTTTATATAGCTCATTCATTGAGAGTGGTGTTTTGCACATAAATGTAACTTAGCTTTTTTTAAACTGATGAATTATGACTAAATGTCCCTGAACCAAATACTGTACCCATGCATTACAATTAAATCTGACGGATGCTTAAATGATGTCCTAATTTGAAGTGCTGCACATATCAAAAAGATACTTCAAAATCCAGATTAGCTTTTAAAGGAAAAAGTACAGGACAATTACTATTTTTCAAGGCCAAAAAGAAAAATCATCTTATGCTAGTATTTTAGTCGTGACAAACATATATCCCAATATTTTTATTAGTAATGATACTGCCATTTTTAAGACTGTCCTTGTGCTAAACATTTTTCATCTAATATCCCATTTCATTCACTCATTGACTCAAGAGACATTAGAATCCCCATATATCAAGCCACGGAGAAGACAATGACAAGGATCACCTCATCTTACTGACAAAGAGAGCTTCATTCTTAAATTGTTCTACAAAGTGTAGTTCTTGGAGTTTATCAAACCATTTTCACTCATAAACTAAGGAATTGTTTAAAGTTAGTTCTATTATTTTATGAATGCAATTACAAAATATTCCTAAGTACAATCTTCATAAGAATTGTTTTAACTTATTAGTTGACATTTAAATCAAATATGTTATAACAAGATACATGTTATGTCCCCCAAGGGAAAAATAAAAAACAAAAACTTTCAATTAATAGACTCTTTAGAGCAAGAGTCAGCAAAAGAGCCAGACAGTAAACATTTCAAGCTTCAAAGGCTATATGGTCTCTTCTTCCATAAGAAGATATCTTTTATGATCCAAATGTAGAGAAGGATTTCCTAAAACAATAAACCAAAAGCACAAATGACTGAAAACACAGCTTCATTAACATGTTAAACTTCTATTTAAAAATACATATTCCTTAAAGAAGGAAGGAAAAATAGGCAAAAAGGGGGCACAGGCTGACAGAAGATATTTGCAATGCATAGTCAAGTGAGGATCAGTATCTGTAACATATAAAGAATTCCAATAAATCTATTTTTAAAAGACAAACCCTACAGAAAACCAAGAACAGGCAAATCACAGAAGAGAAAAGCTGAAAGGCTAATAAATATCTGAAAAGATGTGCCATCTAATGTACAACTTCACTAGTAATTAGGAAAATGCAAATTAAAACCATAATTAGATTCCATTTCCTATCCACCAGATTGGGTATTGGAGAGGATATGAAGAAACTCTTATTCACTGCTGATCTAAGTATAAATTGGCACAACTACTTGAGAGCAAATTGGTGATCTAGTGAAATCAAAGATACATATACCCTTTGACCCAGCATGACACCATTAGGTATACATGCTAGAAAAACTCTTGCACATTAAGACAGATACAAGAGGAATATTAATTGCAGCATCGTTTTAATAGTGAGAAAAACAAGCTACATGTATCAACAGAAGGAATGAATAAGTAAATTATGAGCTTTTTCCAATTAATGGAATAATATTGTAATGAAAAAATATGAATAACAGTTGTATGCATCGACATCGATAAACATGAACAAGCAGTTGAACAGGCTGAGTATGGCTTAAACAAAATTGTATTTTCCCTATAAAATTCTAAATAAGTTGATGATAGAAATAAAAATATAAAACTTCAGGTAGAGAGTGAGGAATCACGACTATGGAAGATAATCTTTAAAGCTAACGATTGTTGTGAAAAACATACCTGAAAAATGCTACAAGTGCTGAAATAAAAAAAAAAAAAAACACAATAAATATACTCTGTTCTGGTTTCTCCTCAGTTGTTTCATACCCGGCAGAATAGCTTTCATCTTAACACCTCCTCCCCAAAAGTTTTCAACCTAATTTATTAGGAAATGGGTTCTCAAATTAGGGTCCATGGGCTATTACAGATCACCCAGAAACTACAGACAAAATTTTGTGTGCATTTTTAGAAAGTGAACCCATAACTTTAATCAAGTGCTCAAGGCAGATTGTGACTGATTTGGGTGAGGGCTTTATTCCAGAATTTATATCTGGTTTTTTAACGAAAATCAAATGGAAACAACATTTTCTTTACAACCAAATTAGCCAGACATAGTTATTCTGTAAAGGAATAAACAACAGCCAAGAGAATTTCATAAAGGTTCCTCCACTGCTTCTGAACTCATTTCTATTTTAATGTTTGTTAATTACCTAATATTAACATAAGGCTAAAATACTTAGTTCACTAATGTATATTTCTAACTTCATTTTACAGATAAAAAAGGAAATTCAGAATAATTCAAATTCCCACAAAATACACAATAAATTTGTGGAGAAGTTGAAATTCATAACCTTAAATCTTAAAGTGAAGCTTTAACAGGATTATTTTCATCTACCACTTAAGCAAAAAAGCGAAACACTGCCCTTTGTTTCAAAAAGTCATGCACATGAAGAGCTAGTGGTAAAAGGCCAATGAACATAGAATTATACTACAATCTTTGAGACATAAAAAAGGGTTTGTTAATCTTTATCAACCATTTGCTGTTGTCCAAGCCATCTAAACAGGTACTGAATGCCCGTTGTGCAAAATCTCACATTAGCACACACTCTAGTAAGATAGCAAAAGTAACATAACTATACCTTTTCAACTATTCTTTTTTTAAAAATTCAAACAGTAGTAGTACCCTACTGCCACCGTTTCATGATTATACTGCACAAAGCAGCTGTTTATCCACTCACAGCAACCAGCAGGTGAACCTGATTCAATATTTATCACAGGCTTTCACAGATCACTGCTAACCAAGCAAACGCTTTAATTAAGCTGGAACTTGCTTCAAAGAGCTCATTCAAGATGTCAATCAGCAGGTAAGGGATCAGATACAGTGTCAGGTGAGAGTGTGTAATACAAATCCACAACTTTCTTCATCCCATCGCTGTAAATTAGCCTGCTCTAAAGTTCAGACTCTGATTGTAACAGACTGCCAGTCTCCTGGAATGTGTAACTGAAGTCACTCAAATTCTATTGTGAAGGTTGTAAGCAATATGTTAAACTGCAATGGGCTAGCACATTAAGACAGATCCTTTTCACGGTTGTT
The DNA here is from genome assembly GCF_028885625.2 of Pongo pygmaeus. Lineage (NCBI taxonomy): Eukaryota > Metazoa > Chordata > Mammalia > Primates > Hominidae > Pongo > Pongo pygmaeus. The sequence goes on from NC_072392.2 coordinate 58,267,897, forward strand.
TTTTGATACCATAAGTGTTTGTTACCCTACTCTCCACTTACTGTTTACTTTCTTGCCTAGTGTAAATGGGAATTCCTTAACACAGTTGCTCCAGTTTCTGAAAAGTCTGTGTTTCAATAGAGTAAATCAATAAGAATTCTCAGTTTAAGAACAAGCATATCATAAAGATGACTGACCTGCTATAAAGCAAAAATTATCCTGGTATAATAGAACTTTACATAGATGTGATTATAGCAATGAGTTTCAAAGCAGTGATGAGTCATACTGGTCAACTTTATGAGAAAAACCCAGGGTGTTTATAAAAAATAAAAAGGGGAAAAGAAGACTAAAATGAGAAAAATGAGGAAGTGGGCGGGTAGGGGGAAAATCTCTTCTTTAAATAAGAATGCCAGCTAAGAATTGTAAATAAAATGATAGAATTTTAAAAATCACCATTTTGCAACTTTCCTGTACTAACTGATTCAGGCAAGTTACATAAATGGATGCTGAAATCTTTCAGTGAAAAGTTATTAGGGAACAGAATATTGACAAAGTCTCAAAATATCACCCCACAGATTATTCATTAATTACAAAAGGAAAATGTACCTTTACAATGAAGAGACCTGACGGTGACACTCTAACCAAGTGGTGAAATTCAGCATCAATGGTATTGAGACTAACTGGCTTCATATGCCTCCTGATATAAGAAACATACTCTTGTGCCCACCTTCAATAAAACTACATGATTATTAAATCCAAACAATCAAGACATGAATCAAAAAGAACCTGGGAATAGAGAAACTGTGGTAAAAAGACATATATGTATTATTTAGTCGGTGAAAATTCATCCAATTGTAATTTATGATATGTACACTTCGTTATAGATTGTATTTCAAAAAAGCTTTTAAAAAAACCCTATCCCTTGGGATTGCAGGTAATTTTTAGTTTCTCCTTTATGGTATTTTTCAAACTTTCTTCAATGAACCTTTTAAAATGAGAAAACAATGCTATCCTATCATGTCATTTTCCACATATTAACCAAAATGCTATAAACAAAACATATGAAATAGAGATTTGTGCTTCTATGGGCTTTAAAAATTAAATAGTTATTATTACATACAATCTCTAAAGCAGCACTACCCAATAGGATTTTCTGTGATGACAGCGTATTTGATATCTGCACTATTCAATATATTTGGCATTAGCCGCATGGGCATTTGAAATGTAATTAGTACAACTAACTGAATTTTAATTTTAATTAATCAAAAAACATAAATACATGTGGCTAGTGGACAGAATACATTTAAAGTATTATAAGAGATTCTAGAAAACCAATGGTTATTGCAGGTGCATTGTATGTGTGAGAAATTATCTTCATAAATTCAAGTTAGAAAGGAAAAAGTAAAAGTACAGTGTAAAAATTGTGTGCTCATAGGTAAAAATGGGTTCTGCAGGTTGCAGCTCATGAAAACTGGGTCCACAATTTTTGTAGATTAGTAAACTACTTTTCTTAATCTTTTTTGTTCTAATCTTTGTCTGAATTCCAATCAAAATCCTAGCAAGATTTTTTTTTTGGTAATCTAAATTTAATCTTGAAAATAAATAAGTGAGAATAACCAAAACTTTTTGGAAAAATAAGATGGGGACAGGTGTGATGGCTAACACCTCTAATCCCAGCACTTTGGGAGGCCAAGGCAGGCGTATCACTTGTGCTTGGGAGTTCGAGACCAGCCTGGGCAACATGGCAAGACCTCATCTCTAAAAAGGGGTGGGGGGGGGGAAAGATGGGCAAGTAGGGTACATATTTCTATAGATGTAAGAATTTCAAACATATGATAAAGATGCTGTATTAGGCCCCTCTATGGACATGTGTCCACCTATTTACTCTGAAATCACTATATCCCCTGCTGAAAGGCTGAACCTAATATCCACATTAATAACACATGTCCAAAGACACTCTCAGGTATAGCAAGATCAATTAGTTTCACTTTCCCAAGAACTTGTATTTGGGGCATTTAGACTGAGTTGATTAATTACAGAGAATAGGCCACATCATTTGGTAGATTTTAGGCTTCCACTTTGAGATGTCATGGTAAGGTCATATGAAAGAGTATAAGTATCTAGAAAAATCAATCTGCAAAAAATAATGAGAAAACTTTGCTGAGAAAGTCACACTAGAGGCCTCAAAGAGAACAGAGAAGCTGCCTAAAAACTTTTCAGGTCCAGTGAGAGGAATTATATCTCCTGCATGATCTTTCTTTCAGTGGGTTTCTATTTCTTAAAAAGCAGATCACTCCCTTAAAAATCCAATTTAAAAATGGGCCAAAAATTTGAATAGACATTTCTCAAAAGATATACAAATGGCAAACAGACATATGAAAAGGTGCTCAACATCACTGATCATCAGAGAAATGCAAATCCAAACTACAGTGAGATATAATTTCATCCCAATTAAAATGGCTTTTATTGGCTGGGCGCGGCGGCTCACACTTGTAATCCTGGCACTTTGGGAGGCCGAGGTGGGCAGATCACCTGAGGTCAGTAGTTCGAGACCAGCCTGGCCAAACTGGTGAAACCCCATCTCTACCAAAAATACAAAAATCAGCCAGGCGTGGTGGTGCATGCCTGTAATCCCAGCTACTCAGGAGGCTGAGGCAGGAGAATCACTTGAACCTGGGAGGCAGAGGTTGCAGTGAGCCAAGATCATGCCACTGCACTCCAGCCTGGGCAACAGAGTGAGAATTTGTCTCAAAAAAAAAAAAAAAAAAAAAGGCTTTTATCCAAAACACAAGCAATAACAAATGCTGGCAAGGATTTGGAGAAAAGGGAACCCTCATATACTGTTGGTGGGAATGTAGATTAGTACAACCACTATCGAAAACAATTTGGAAATTCCTCAAAAAACTAAAAATCGAATTACCATAGGATCCAGCAATCCCACTGCTAGGTGTATATCCAAAAGAAAGAAAATCAGTATATCGAGGAGATATCTGCACTCTCATGTTTATTGCAGCATTATTCACAATAGCCAAGATTTGGAAGCAACCTAAGTGTCCATCAACAGACGAATGAATGAAGAGAATGTGGCACATACACAGTGAAGTACTATTTAGCCATAAAAAGAATGAGATCCTGTCATTTTCAACAACATAAATGGAACTGGAGGTCATTATGTTAAGTAAAATAAGCCAGGCACAGAAAGACAAACTTTGCATGTTCTCACTCATTTGTGAGAGCTAAAAATTAAAACAGGTGAACTCATGGAGAGAGTAGAGGGGTGGTTTTCAGAGGCTGGGCAAGGTAGTCTAGGGAGGGGAGAGAGTGGAGTTGTTAATGGGAACAAAAAAGTAGTTAGAAAGAATAAATAAGACCTAGTATTTGCTAGCACAATAGGGTGAATACAGTAAAAAAAAATAATGTAATTGTACATTTCAAAATAACTAAGAATATAACTGGATTATTTGTAACACAAAGGATAAATGCTTCAGGTGATGGATACCTCATTTACCCTAATATGATTATTACACATTGCATGCCTGTATCAAAATGTCTCATGTACTTCATAAATATATACACCTACTATGTACCCACCAAAATTAAAAATTAAAAAAAAAAAGCAAACCACCCTGTTTAAATCAGGTGGCATTTCAAATCTGTGGGGGAAATTATTCAACTAATATTTAGATGAATGACTATTTGGGGAAAAAAATTAGATTCTATCTCCCACCTTACATCAGAATAATTTACAGTTGAATTAAAGATCAGTATATAATAACTGAAACCATAAGACTTCCAGTCTAATACGGCAGATTAGGTACACACATTTGCCCTCCTTCCCACCTAAAACACCACTAAAATAAACTTACTTAGTAGCTGAAGTTGCAAACTGGAGGTCCACAAATCATACCTGCTTCACAATCATGTTTTGAATGGCTACACAGAGTTTTATAAATTTGAACCACTTAAAAATTATGAGATGAAAATCTATAGTGTTGGTTTCTTCTAGAAAAACTGGTTGACTGGCCACATTAGGCCTGTATTCTTACAGGACAGCAATCCACTAACATTGACTAGATTGCCACATTTGGATGAGACATATACTCCCAAGGTATCACAGTACCTGCCACTTAAAGAATGTAATCACATGCACTTACACTTAGACCCTTTCTTTCATTCATGCTACCTATCTGGTGCTCATTTAAGTTGCCAACCCTGGTTACAGAAGTGTAAAAAGGGCCGGGTGCAGTAGCTCACGCCTGTAATCCCAACACTTTGGGAGACTGAGGGGAGTGGATCACTTGAGGTCAGGAGTTCAAAATTAGCCTAGCCAACATGGCGAAACCCTGTCTCTACTAAAAATACAAAAATTAGCCAGGCGTGGTGGCACACACCTGTAATCCCAACTACTCCGGAGGCTGGGGCAGGAGAATCGCTTGAGCCGGGGAAGCGGAGGTTGCGGCGAGCTGAGATCCCGCCATTGCACTCCAGCCTGGGCAACGAAGCAAGACTCAGTCTTTAAAAAAAGAAAGAAAGAAAGAAAGAAAGTACACTCCACAGAGTGGGAGGGGGCTTGAGCAAGAGGCTCAAATGCACTGGTTACAAAATTTTCTGGAGTTTAAATACTCTAGCAGTTTCCCATTGGTTATTTTGTTGCACACTATGTAAATGAACACGTGGCCTGTGACCAGGCTGATTGGTTGTGGGAGGCAACCAATCAGAAGCTGAAGGGAAGCTACAGTTACATCCTATGCAATGGAAGACATGGCCCATGACCAGTCTGATTGGTTGTGAGAGGGGACCAATCAGAGGCTGAAGTGAAGTTACAAAGTTACACCCTATGCACATGAAGACTGGTTGTGGGAAGGAGAGGTACTTTCCATTCTTTCATCTGCCATTCAGTAGAAAGGCGGGGTGTTACAAACAGAGTAGCCTCTGATCCTTTTGTTACTTGGCGTGAAGAGGTGAGTTTTTCTTTTTGATTCAGTTTTAGGAAGTCAGTGTCAATCGGCCTTAGGTTCCCTGCCTCCAGACTCTATTCTCCTGCCTCAATTTCATTCTCTTTTTTTTTTCTTATATTTTTTACCTTTTTATTTTTAATTTTATTTTTTTTTACAGACAGGGTCTCATTCTGTTGCCCAGGCTGGAGTACAGTGATATAATCATAGTTCACTGCAAAGTTGAACTCCTAGGTTTAAGCAATCCTCCTGCCTCAGCTTCCTGAGTAGCTGGGACTACCACGCCTGGCTACTTTTTGCATTTTTTGTCTTTTTTAAATTTTTCTTAAGATACAAGATCTCTCTCTCTCACCCATGCTGGAGTTTAATGGCACAATTATGACTCACTTCATTCTCAACCCTCAACCTCCGCGGCTCAAGTGATCCTTCCGTCTCAGCCTCCCAAGTAGCTGGGGCTACAGGTGCATATCACCACATCAGGCCACCATTTCATTCTCAGCAGATATTTAAGGCTCAATGAACATTACTGGTAGAAATAAGCAACAAAATAAATAAATCTCACATTAAAACTGCACATGAAAACATTTGTTATTGACTAAAAATTGTCAGAAGAATCAATAATAGCCACCAGTAAAAGAACTAAATGACAGAAGACATAATCAATAAAAACCTGGTGTGACTGGTTTTTGATGTGAAAAATATAAATGAATGAATGAAATGTCTTCCCTATAAATGTTACATAAAATTAGTAAATGACAAAAAATAAAAGACAATAAAAGAAGAAGAAAAGCTATTTGACGAATAGACTGATAATGGGATTCTCATCATTTTTTTTCTGTAAAATCTTTGATGTTACTAGAATTTTTATAAGCAAATATCACTTTTATAAAAACAATTACATTTTTTAAAAACATAAACAGAAAAGAAAACAATATACAGGGTAGAGATACTACCATAAGGAGAAGTAACTAGTTTTTCAGGGCTTGCAGAATCATTTTACTCAATTTGATAAGATTTTCGTCTTACTAATAGATCCAGTTATGTGCCCTCTGGGAAAAATACACCAAAAAGCACCAAGAAAGAAAGGGAACTGGACGGACTATCCAGTAAGGCCAGTCAAATCAATCATACAAGTTGAGATGACTGAATAGGAAAACAGACTGCTCTCACATCTACTATTGTTCAGAATATTAGATTAAGGAAAGAGCTGAGACAAGGTTTCCTTGTGGAAGGACAGGAGAAAACATAACATGGTTATAGCTAAGGAAAAGAATCAATAGAAAGGAGGAAAAATAATTGACAAACATCCAGTGACATGTAAATGTGTAGTGGGATGTGAATGGGGAAAAGTTTGTGTTTAAAAAAAAAAAAAGGCACTGTATGACTAATACCGGGACCAACAAGTTTTCAGTTTAAAGGTGGGACGGTTCCAAATGACAATGAAGTCCCATGTGTAGTGGTGCTGTTAAATTAATGGCTAAATTAGGTCGTAAGTTTCAAGAAGGCTGAGGAACTATGGTCAAAATAGGAGATCATCAACACAGATCATGAAGTACCCCAGGATGGTGACTGCTTCTCCTACTCCAGATTCACTGAGCAACAAGGAGAATCTGACATTTTTACTGCCCTAATGTGTGCCTACTTCACTAAACCTCAAAAGCATCTATCTTTAAAAGATTCATACATGTTTCCAATGCTGTTGTCAATATCAATTATCTTCTGAATGAAACGTTAACCTTGCACAAGTAATGCAACATCTGGCTTATAGTAGTTTTCACTTAGAACAACGCATATATTTGTTTAAGTTTTCCAAAAGGCCAACATTTAAAGAAACAATAAATGTCCTTAAAAATATGAATGTATGGACTTCTGCTTTTAGCCATAAGAAGAAACAGAAATCTTATCTTGCACCATAAACTACTAACAAATTGGACAAGATATATGAAACAATAGTTTTCAGACACTGAATTGTGATCTCAGAGAGAAGGAAACAAAGAGGTGATAACTACATTACTTTACTTCTACAGATGAAAAAACAGAATAACTGAAAAGAAAAATCCACTAGTAAGATTAACACCAAATTAGAAATAGCAGAAGAGATCAAGGAGCTTGACAAATCAGCAATAGAAGGTAGACAAAATGAAGCACAAAGAAGAAAAAATAGCTTAAAAAATTAACATATAGTCAGTGATGTATAATATCAAGCTGTCTAATATACACATAATTGAAGTCTGAAAGGGAAAAAATGAGTACTTAAGAAAACATTTTTAAATGGCTCAAATTGTTCATAATTTGATGAAAACTATAAAATCATAGATCCAAAAAGCTCAAATGAGCCCCAAGCACACAATAAACACACACACACACACACACACACACACACACACACACACACACACACACCCCTTAGTTGAATTGCTGAAAGCAGAGATAAAGATAGAATTTTTTTTTTTTTTTTTTTGAGACAGAGTTTTGCAGTTGTTGCCCAGAGTGATCTCAGCTCACTGCAACCTCCGCCTCCTGGGTTCAAGTGATTCTCCTGCCTCAGCCTCCTGAGTAGCTGAGATTACAGGCATGTGCCACCACACCTGCCTAATTTTTTGTATTTTTAGTAGACACAGGGTTTCACCATGTTGGCCAGGCTGGTCTCAAACTCCTGACCTCAGGTGATCCACCCACGTCAGCCTCCCAAAGTGCTGGGATTACAGGCATGAGCCACCGTGCCCGGCCTAAGATAGAATTTTTAAAGCAGCCACAGATTACTCTATAGAAACTATGTAAGACAAGCCAAGGGCAAAATATCTTTTAAGTGCTGAAAGAAAGAAAATGTGAACCTAAACTTCAATACCCAGTGAAAATGTGTTTCAAAACAAAGCGACGGTTCCTATCAATAACCCAATGAAGTTTCTTGCAGAAACAGAAAAATCCATCCTAAAATTCACATGGATTCTCAAGGAACCCTGAATAACCACAATAATCTTGAAAAAGAACAAAACTGGAGGTCTCACATTTCCTGATTTCTAAACTTACTACAAAGCTACAGTGAGCAAAACAGCATGGTACTGGCATAAAAACAGAAATATAGACCAATGGAACAGAACAGAAATTCCAGAAGCAAACCCCCACATATATGGTCAAATAATTTTCAGCCAGCCTATCAAGACCATTCAATGGGAAAAAGAACAGTTTTTTCAACAAATGGTGCAGGGAAACCTGGATATCTACACACAAACAATGAAGTTGCACCATTATAATATGTGCAAAAATTAACTCTAAATGGATCAAAACCTTAAATATAAAAGCTAAAACCATAAAATTTTTCCAAAAGCACCAGCGATAAAAAATGAACTTCATGAGATAAATTGGACGCATGAAAATTAAAAACGTTTATGTATCATAGACCACCATCAACAGAGTAAAAACGCAACACACCAAATGGGAGAAAATATTTACAAATCATGTATCCGATAAGGTATTAATATCTGGAATACATAAAGAACTTCCACAACTCAACAATGACAAAAGCAATCCGATTCCAAAATGGACAAAGGCAACATCATACTGAATGAGCAAAAACTAGAAGCATTTCCCCTGAAAACCAGCACAAGAAAAGGAAGCCCGGCCAGGCGCAGTGGCTCACGCCTGTAATCCCAACACTTTGGGAGGCTGAGGCAGGCAGATCACAAGGTCAGGAGATCGAGACCATCCTAGCTAACATGGTGAAACCCCATCTCTACTAAAAATACAAAAAATTAGCCGGGCAAGGTGGCGGGCACCTGTAGTCCCAGCTACTAGGGAGGCTGAGGCAGGAGAATGGCATGAACCCCAGAGGCAGAGCTTGCAGTGAGCCAAAATTGTGCCACTGCACTCCAGCCTGGGCGACAGAGCGAGACTCTGTCTCAAAACAAAACAAAACAAAACAAAAAAGAAAAGAAAAGAAAAGGAAGCCCTCTCTCACTACTCTTATTAAACATAGTATTGGAAGTCCTGGCCAGGGCAATCTGACGAGAGAAAGAAATAAAGGCCATCCAAATAGGAAGAGAGGAAGTCAAACTATCCCTGTTTGCAGATGAAGATGACATGATCCTATATCTAGAAAACTCCACAGTCTCAGCCCAAAAGCTCCTTAAGCTGATAAACAACTTGGCAGGATACTAAATCAATATGCAAAAATTACTGACATTCCAATTCACCATCAACAGTCAAGCCGAGAGCCAAATCAGGAATGCAATCCCATTCACAATTGCCACAAATAAACAAATAAATAAATAAATAAATAAAATAAGTAGGACTACAACTAACCAGGTAGGTGAAAGATCTCTACAAAGGGAACTACAAAGCACTGCTTGAAGAAATCAGAGATTTCTTACAAACAAATGAAAAAACATTCCATGCTCATGGACAGGAATAATCAATATCATTAAAAAGGTCATACTGCCCAAAGCAATTTACAGATTCAATGCTATTCCTATTAAACTACCACTGACATTCTTCAGAGAACTAGGAAAAACTATTTTAAAACTCATATGGAACCAAAAAAGAGCCCAAAAAGCCAAGGCAACCCTAAGCAAAAAGAACAAAGCTGGAGGCATCACACTACCCAACTTCAAACTATACCACATGGCTACATTAATCAAAACATCATGATACTGGTACAAAAACAGACACATAGACCAATGAAACAGAATAGAGAGCCCAGAAATAAGGTCACACCTACAACTATCTGATCTTGAACAAACCTACCAAAAACAAGCAATGGGGAAAGGATTCCCTATTCAGTAAATGGTGCTGGGATAACTCACTAGGCATATGTAGAAGATTGAAACTGGACCCCTTCCTTACACCATATTCAAAAATTAAGATAGATTAAAGACTTAAATGTAAAACAAAAACTATAAAAACCCTGGAAGACAAGCTAGGCAATACCATTCTGGACATAGGAACAGGCAAAGATTTCATGATGAAGACATCAAAAGCAATTGCAACAAAAGCAAAAATTGACAAATGACACCTAATAAAATTAAAGAGTTAATGCATAGCAAAGGAAACTATCAACAAAGTAAACAGACAACGTACAGAATGGGAGAAAATTTTTGGCAAACTATGCATCTGACAAAGGTCTAATACCCAGCTTCCATAAGGAACTTAAATTTACAAAAGAAAAACAAACAACCTCATTAAAAAGTGGGCAAAGGACATGAATGGACACTTTTCAAAAGAAGATATATATGCAGCCAACAATCCTATGGAAAAAAGCTAACAGTACTGATCCTTAGAGAAATGCAAATCAAAACCACCACAATGAGATACCATCTCACACCAGTCAGAATGGCTATTATTAAAAAGTAAAAAAAAAAAAAAAAAAAAAAAAACAGATGCTGGTGAGGCTGCAGAGAAAAAGGAACACTTGCACACTATTGGTAAGAATGTAAATTACTTCAACCATTGTGGAAGACAGTAGACAGTGTGGCAATTCCTCAAAGACCTAAAAACAGAAACACCATTTGACCCAGCAATCCCATTACTGGGTATATACCCAAAGAAATACAAATTGTTATATTATAAAGACACATGCACACGTATGTTCATTGAAGCACTATTCACAATAGCAAAGACATGGAATCAACCTAAATGCCAATCAATGGTAGACTCGATTTTAAAAATGTGGTACATATACACTGTGGAATACTATGTAGCCATTAAAAAAAATGAGATTGTGTCCTTTGCAGAAACTTAGATGGAGCTGGAGACCATTATCCCCAGCAAACTAATGCAGGAACAGAAAACCAAATACTGTATGTTCTCACTTTTAAGTAGGAGCTAAATCATGAGAACACATGGAAACATAGAGGGGAAAAACACACAATGGGGCCTATCAGAGGGTAGAGGGTGGGAGGAGGGAGAGGATCAGAAAAATAACTAATGGGTACTAGGCTTAATACCTGGGTGACAAAATAATCTGTACAACAAACCACTACCACACAAGTTTACCTATATAACAAAACTGTAATCTCAGTACTTTGAGAGGTGAGGCAGGAGGATCACTTGAGACCAGAAGTTCAAGGATAGCCTGGCCAACATGGTGAAACCCCGTCTCTACTAAAAATACAAAAAATTAGCCAGGCGTGGGGGCACACACCTGTAATCCCAGCTATTCGGGAGGCTGAGGTGGGAGGACTGCTTGATCCTGGGAGGCAGACGTTGCAGTGAGCTGAGATAGTGCCACTGCACTCCAGCCTGGGTGACATAGTGAAGCCCTGTCTCAAAAAAGGGTAAAGGACTTGAATAGACATTACTCCAAAGAAAATACACAAATGGCCAATAAGCAGAAGAAAAGATGCTCAACATCACTAATCATTAGGGAAATGCAAATTAAAAACACAAGATACCATTTCACACCCTTAAAAATGGCTATTCTTTAAAAAGTACAACAAAACAGATAATGAGGTTGGCAAAGATGTGGAGAAATTGGAACCCCTGTGCATTGTTGATGGAACTGTAAAATGGTACAGCCACTGTGAAAAACAGCTTGGCAGTTCCTCAAAAAATTAAATATAGAATTACCATATGGTCCAGAAATTCCATTCTTAGGTGTATACCCAAAGGAATTGAAAACAGGGACTCGAACAGATATGTACACCAATGTTCACAGCAGCATTATTCAAAATAGCAAAAAGATGGAAACAACCCAGATATCCACTGGCAGATGAATGGACAAACAAAATGTGGTATATCCATACAGTGGAATATTATTCAGCCATAAAAAGAAATAAAATTCTGACACATACTACATGGTGGATGAACCTTGAAAACATTATGCTAAGTAAAATAAGCCAGACACAAAAGGACAAATATTGTATGATTCCACTTACATGAGGTACCTAGAGTAATCAAATTCATAGAGACAGAAAAGAGAATGGCATTTTTCCAGGGGCTGGACAGTAGGGAAATACAGAGATATTGTTTCATGGGTATGGTGTTTCAGTTTGGAAAGATGAAAAGGTTCTGGCACTGGATAATAGTATATAAATATGCATAATACCACTGAATTTACACTTAAAAACAGACAAATGGTAAATTTTATGTTATATATATTTTACCATTAAAAAGATGAAGGTAAGAAAAAAGCTGAAAAAATATTTGCAATTCAAATGTTAAATAAAGCTCTTTAAGCTAATAGAAAAGTTACACAACACAGAAACTTGGACCTACACAATGAAGGGCACCAGAAGTGAAAAACTGGAGGGTTAAGAAAAAAATTATTTTCCTCATTTGTAAATGTGTACATAGCTGATGATTTAAAGCAAAAATAACAAAACACTGTGAGGGCTATGACAAATGTAGAAGTAAAATATTTGACAAAAATGGCACAAAACATGGGAGAGTGGACATGGAAGTATACAGGTTCTTACACATTATTTGTGAGTTGAAATATTATTTGAAGGTACACTGTGATAAGTTTAAGATGCAAAGTATGAAGCAACTCCCAAAAATAAAACTAAGAGGTATACTTAAGAAGACAATGGTGAAGGTAAAATAGAATCCTAAAACATGTTTAATTAATTCAAAGAAGACAGAAAAGGGGAATAAAGAAAAGTTGGAACAAACAGAAAACAAATAGTAACCACAGTGATAATTACACTGAATGTAAATAGTATAAGTGTTCCAATTAAAAAGAAGAGGTTGTCAGATTGGATAAATAAAGAAGACAATTATTTATAAGAAATTGATCTTAAATCTAAAGACACAAATAGGTTAAAAATAAAAGGATGAAGAATATATACTATGGAAACATTAATCCTAAGAAAGCTGGAGTGGCTATATCAATGTTAGCCAAAATGGATCTCAGAACAAAGACATTTCATAATGATAGATCGCCTAATACATCAAGAAGACATAATAATCTTAAATGTGTATACAGCTAATAACAGACCATGAAAACCCATGAAGCAAAAACTGGCAGAATTGAAAGAAAAGGCAAATCCACAATTATAGGATCCTTATAGTATTCTCTAATTAATTTATACGTAGACCAAAAAAAAATCAGCAAGGATACAGAAGATCTTAGCAAGATAATCAACAAACTTGACCTGATTTTTATAAATGAATACCTATACTTTCCAAAAACTCACAGAGCATTTGCCAAGACAGATCATCAAATTTAAAAGAATTGAAATCATATAGAATCTATTCTCTAACCACACAAAAATAAATTAGAACCCAATAAGAGAAAAATATCTAGGAAAAAACACCTAGTTAGTGTTTATTTAGACTTCTAAATAAATCTTGGGTCAGAGAAGAAATCACAAGGGAAATCAGAAAAAAATGTAACAACATCAAAATTTGTGGGATACAGATAAAGAAGTGCTTAGAGGGAAATGTATAGCTTTCTTTGGTGTTTTATTTAGGAAAAAAAAAAAAAGTCCAAAATCAGTTATCAACTATTTAAGTTTCAATCTTTTTTTTTTCTTTTTTTTTGAGACGGAGTTTCGCTCTTGTTGCCCAGGCTTGAGTGCAACGGCACGATCTCGGCTCACTGCAGGCTCCGCCTCCCGGGTTCAAGCAATTCTCCTCCCTCAGCCTCCTGAGTAGCTGGGATTACAGGCACCCATCACCACGCCTGGCTAGTTGCTTGCATTTTTAATAGAGACAGGGTTTTGCCATGTTAGCCAGCCTGGTCTCGAACTCCTGGCCTCAGGTGATACGCCTGCCTCAGCCTCCCAAAGTGCTGGGATTACAGGGGTAAGCCACCATGCCTGGCCAAGTTTCAATCTTATGAAGCTAGCAGAAGAGCAAATTACATCCAAAGAAAGTAAAACAATGGTAATTAAAAAAAAAAAGCAGAAACCAACAAAATAGAAAATGGAAAAACAGAAAGTCAACAAAAACTTTTTAAAAGATCAATAAAATGGATAAACCTCTACTACCTATTATAGATTGAGCAAAATGAATTCTAGATTGAGGAAAAAAAAAGGAGATAGACACAAATTATGAATATCAGAAATGAAAGAGGGCATATCACTACAAATCCTACAGACATTTAAAGAAATAAGAGAATATTTTGAACATTATGCCAATAAATTCAAAAATTTGAATGGACAAATTTATTGAAAGATACTAATTACTAAAACTGACTCAGAAACAGAAAATGTGAATGGTCCTATACTCATTTTAAAAATTAAATTTAAAAGTAAAAATCTTCCCAAAAATAACATATAAGGGCAAGATGGCTTCCCTGGTGAATTCTATCAAAAATTTAAGGAAGAAATAATACCGATACTTCCCAACTCATTTTATAAAGCCAACATTACCCTGATATCAAAGCCAGATAAAGACATTACAGAAAACTATAGACCAATATTCTTATGAACATAGATGCAAAGAATCCTTAACAAAATTTAGCAAATCAAATCTCACAATTGTATAAAATGGGTCCTACACCATGATCAAGTGGGTTTTATTCCACTAATTTACAGTCAGGCCAACATTCAAAAACCAATCAATGTAATTTACCATATCAACAGGATATAGGAGAAAAAACATATATATAATCCTACCAAGGAAGGCAGTAAAATTTTAAATATAAAATCCAACATCCACTCATTATAAAAATGTTCAGCCAACTAGTGATAGAAGGAAACTTCTTTAGCCTGACAAAGGGCATAGACAGAACACCTAGCACAAATGTCATATGGAACAGTGAGGGACCAGAATGTTTTCCACCACAAGATTGTGAACAAGGCAAGGGTATCCACTCTCATCACTCTAATTCAGCCTTGTACTGCATAAAAGGTAAACACTGTAAAGGAAGAAGTAAAACAGTATTTACTAGAGAATGAAACATGCAACTTTGTGTAGTTAGAAAGTCCTAAAGACTCCAAAAATATCAACTAGAACCAATAAGTGATTTAACAAGTTGCAGGTTAGAGGGTAAATATACAAAAATGAATTCTACTTCTATAATAGTAACGAATAACTGGAAGGAGATTATAAGTGGAATCATACAATATCTGTCCTTTTATGACTGGCTTATTTTACTTCACATAATGTCTTCAAGTTTCATCTATGTTGTAGTACATGTCAGAATTTCCTTCCTTTTTAAGGCTCAATAATATTCCATTGTATGTATATACCACATTTTTTTATTCATTTATCAATGAACATTTTGGTTGTTTCCACCTTTGGGCTATTGTGAATAACACTCCTATGAACACTGGTGTACAATTATCTGAGTACTTGCTTTCAATTCTTTTGGATATTTGCCTAGAAATGTTATTTCTGGACCATATGGTAATTCTGTTTTTAACTTTCAGAGGAATCAGGAACAAGGTTTTTCAGTTAAACATACAGAAAGGGAGAAAATTAGAATGGGCCCTCTGGTACTGGAATGGAACTGGATGTATTGGTATAAACACTCATAATTTTCAGTGTACAGACAGACAGATACAGAAAAAATATAGATATAAATGTATATGTCTATGAGTCTGGGTTTGTGTATACAATACATTGTGTATATTCTCTAGCTGTCTGCTGAAAGGGCCTGGAGCAGCAACTCCAACAGCAATGAGCAAAGCTAACTCCCAGAACACAGCATTTAAATGTTATTTTTCACTAAATGGAACCAGGGTTCCTTGGAGAAATGGCTGAATCCAAGACTAGGGCAGGGAAAATACAAGGTGAGCCTGGAACACTATCTTTTGCCAAAAAATAAGGAAGTGTTCCAAGAATGATTTATATATTAGAAAGACACAAGCAACTTAACTGGTTTCCCACTTGAGTACCAAAACAAATCATATAATAATTATAACCCACTGAATAAAATGGACAATCACAAGTCCATAAAGATATAAATAAAATGAGCAAACTGAATTTTTGTAAGGACATGTTATTTATATAATTTCAGAGTTCTTCCCCATAAAGTCCTCTTTTATAAAGGCAAAAAGATAACTGTAAAGTTATATTTTTTATCTAGCAGATATCATATTAATCAAGTTATCAATCATTAATGAGAGGAAATGAAACTGTGTGCCACCTTATAAGATACAATGAGCAGAAGGCATCAATTCTGTGACATTCCTACCAAAGATAAATAACCTCAGTCTAATGAGGAGAAAACCCAAATTAAGAGACATTCTAGATAAGCTGTAATATTCTGAAGTGTCAAAATCATGACAGTCAAGGAAAGACTGAAGAAGTGTTCCACACTGAAGTTGTTACTAAAGTGATAACTAAATGCGATGCATGGTTCTGACTGGATTCTTTTGCTTTTATAAAAGTGTTATTAAGACAACTGCTGAAATTTAAACCGGTTCTGAGTATTAGATGGCAACAATGAATCAATTTTAACTTCCTGATTCTTATGGTTATATTGTGATTATGTATAAGAATGTCTTTGCTTATAAGACATAGGCACTAAAGTATTTCAGGGTGAGGGAACATCAGGGCAACAACATACTCTTAAATGGCTCAATTAAAAAAAGATATTTGTATTGTATTGTACTTCTCTATAATTTTGTGACAGCCAAACTTTTAAAAAGCTAAAATAACCGAAAGATAAATTTACTGGGCAGACAGTTGGTCAATTAACGAAGTAGTTTTCAAAGGTAAAGTTATCTTTCCACACCCAGTATCCATGAATGAAAACGTTCTACATAACAATTGTAGATACTATCACCACTGAATAGCTACACTCATTACACCACTGAATAGCTACATGTCGGCTGGTTTGCTATACATATTTATTTCATTAATGTATCTACACATCAAGAAAACTTAGAGGAATGGCTGAATTTTGTCAACTTTCTCTGAATATTCACCAAGTTCACTCAATATGATAAAGAAGATTTGAAACTTTTGAGAATTAAACATTTCCACCATAGAGAACACTACTATGTTTTCTCCAAGCTCTCAAAAAATTGTAATTATTGGGCCGGGCGCAGTGGTTCACTCCTGTAATCCCAGCACTTTGGGAGGCCGAGGCAGGCGGATCATTTGAGGTCGGGAGTTTGAAACATGCCTGGCCAACAAGGCGAAACCCCGTCTCTACTAAAAATAAAAAGAAACTAGCCAGGCATGGTGGCAGGCACCTGTAATCCCAGCTACTCGAGAGGCTGAGGCAGGAGAACCGCTTGAACCCAGGAGGTGGAGGTTGCAGTGAGCTAAGACTGCACCACTGCACTCCAGCCTGGGTGACGTAGCAAGACTCCACCTCAAAAAAAAAAAAAAAAAAAAAAAAAGCCATAATTATTGGAGCTGAAGGAAACACTCAAGCAATTAGTCATCCATTCTATCATCCTACCCCTAGGCAAATTTGCAGACAAGGCAAGAGATTCACACTAACTCCACTAATCTCTGGCCTAACTTAACCAAGATTACAATAGTATAGAACAGGTGTTGGCAAACTTTTTCTCTAAAAGGCCAGAGATTTTCCTGCTGGCTGAACATGAAAAGAAAGAAAAGAAAAATAAATAAATAGACAGAGAGTAAATATTTTAGGTTTTGTGAGCCATACGGTCTCTGTCACAACTACTCAACTTTACTGTTATAATGCAAAAGTCCCACAGACTATATGTATAAACAAATGTAAAATGCGTTAAAAAAAACTTTATTTATAAAAACAGGCAGCAGGCTGTATTCTGCCCATGGGTCATAGTTTGCCAACCACTGGCATAGGAAAAAAGATTACGACAAAAAAGTATCCATGAAAATAGACCTGCTAAATTTTACTATGACCGTGATATATTAGGTGAAAAATAAAAGCTATATACTATAATCCTAATTTTGTGTGTGGGGAGGGAGTATATATGTAATATATGTGTAATATATGTCATATATACTACATAACAAATATATGTAATATATACTACAGTATCAACCCCTTTACAGGGGTTGAGCCCTGTACAACATCTGATTACAGGAGTGAGCCACCACGCTTGGCCCAATAATTACGATTTTTTTGAGAGTTTGGAGAAAACATATTAGTGTTCTCTATGGTGAAAATGTTTACATATATATGGTGGAAATGTTTACATGTATACTCAGTTGATACTGAGTATATATGTAATATATATATACTCAGTTGATACTGAGTATATATGTAATATATACTACGTAACAAAAATGGCAACAAATTCTACTTATCTTTGTAAATAAGCTCCCTTTCAAGGTTACTTTGTAGCTCTTCCCTCCAAGATGTGAGCTTTACCCCTTGAGTCTGGATTTGGTCATGTGATTTGCTTTTGGTGACTGGAACATTAGCAAACCTGACACAAACAGAGACTCAAAAGGCATTTGTACACTGGGGCTTGTTCTCTTGCTGCTCTTGGAACCCTGAGGCCACCATATACATAAACCAGAATTAGCCTGCTAGATGATGAGAGAGACCCACCTCATGGTCCCAGCTGACTACCAATCAACTCCCTGAAGCAGGGCTGCCTTGCTGACTTACAGCTGACCTGCAGTTGACCACAGACACATGAGTAGGCCACCTGAGATCAGCAGAAGAAATGCCCAGCTGAGCCCAGCCTAAATTGCTGACCCCCACAACAGTAAGCTAAATAAATGGTTGGTTTGTTACAGCAACAGATAACATTGCATGTGTATGTGCACGCACATGTGCGCACTTAAGAATAGACAGCAGGCAAAATACCAGGGGTTGATATTGAGGAGACAGTTTAATTAACGATTAATGTTAATAATTTAAGTACACATTTTGGTGGTTCCCAAATTTTCTCTTAGATGATGCTTTTATATTCAGAAAAAAGTTATTTAGAAATATAAAATTTAGTTCAATATAAAAGTATTTTTCATTATTTCCACTAAATATTGAAAGTCTAAAAATACGGACATCTTGACCTGATGTATTTAAATGAATTCATAGATTTTACGTTCTAACAGAGTTTGGAGATAAACAGTTACAGGTACAAAGAAAACTAAGCAAAGGACAAGACAACTACCAGCACCAAAAAAAATAAATACTGGTTTAGGGAAAGAACTGTAATGAGTTAAAATATTTAAAGAATTATAGTAATGCAAATACCAAATGCTGGCAGGCTGAAGGGGAGAAGTAATGAGAAAGGAGAAAAGGATAGGAGGAAGACAACAGAAAGTATCTAAAACCGAAAACTCGAGAGAAAAGCAAAATATGCATGCTACTTCAAAAACTATCAGAATAAAAAGGAAAAATAATTGAACATTATTTACTTCAGATAGTGGGAATTGGTGAATAATAGAATTAGGGCAGGGGTCTACTGCTTTTCTGTTTGAAGCCAAGTGGAATTCTCTGACATATTTTTTCACACACACCGTTAAAAAAAAATAAAAATTTAAAGAGGAAAAAAAAAAAGTCCAGGAACCAATCCAAGTACATATAACAATTTAGTACATGATAACAGCAAAACTTCAAAACTGGAAAAATTATTAAGTGACACTGGGACAACTGATCAACTATTTGGGAAAATATGCAATTAGAGCCTGACCTCATACATGCATGAAAATAAATCCCATAAACAAGAGAGTTAAATGCACAAACAAAACTATAAAAGAACTATTAAAAATATCCTTATAAATTTATAGAAAAATATCTAGAAAGATCCTCATGAAAGTGTTCATGGTGTTTGCTTCTGGGAAGCAGAAAGGGGGATGGGGTTAATATAAGGGAGAACATTTTAATTTTTATTCTGTATTGGTTTTTATAATATTAAAGGTTTTTCAAAAAATGTTATTACTCTTTTTTTTTTTTTTGAGACAGGGTTTCGCTCTGTCACCCAAGCTGGAATGCAGTGGCATGATCACAGCTCACTGCAGCCTCCACCTCCCGGGCTCAAGCAATCCTCCTGCCTCAGCCTCCTGAGTAGCTGGGACCACAGCATGAGCCACCACACCAAGCTAATTTTGTTTGTTTGTTTTTTTGTAGAGACAGGGTCTTGCTATGTTGCCCAGGCTGATCTCAAACTCCTGGGCTCAAGTGATCCACCTACCTCAGCCTCCCCAAGTGCTGGGATTACATGCATAAGCCACCATGCTTGGCCAAAAACAATTTTTAAATCTGCATTGTCACCTGTATTTAACAATACTGTCATACCCTCTTAGGTATAAGGATCTGAGTAAAAATTGTAAGCTACAAGAAACAGTGGTGAATCATACATCTACTTACTATGGCCATTTTTTTCATTCATTTATTCAACAAATAATAGGAGTAGTTACTAGGTGCAGACTCTGTGCCAGATGCTGGTTATAAAAAACTGAAAAAAAGAGACATTACACTTGTCCTTATGGTCAGTCTGGTAATGAGGCAAACAAAACAAAACAGTTAAACCTACAAATAAATAAATAATTATAAATTTGGGTAAGCATTGTAAATGCTTACATTTGGTGTTGAGACACTAAAAGAGGGACGAATCTTGAATAAATAACCTGCATGGTAATGCATATAATATGACCTGTAACAGTATAAAAATGAACTGTCATCAAAAAGTCATCTGGAAGAGTTTATTCAGAGACAGAATAGTGAGGTGGTTTAGAGGATCAATTCCAGAGCCAGACTGCCTGGGTTTTAATCCAGCTTCTACTCACCAGGTTTGTGACATGAACAAGTTATTCAAATACTCTGTGCCTCAGTTTCCTCAGGTATAATTGGGGAAAATATTAATACCTTCCTGATAGGGTTGTTATAAAGATTGAGTTAAATTCTTTTATTTTGAAAACCGTCAAACCCGAAGAAAAGTTAAAAGAACGTGACAATAAGCATCAACTCACATGAACCTGTATTTGCCAGGTGAATTAATATTTCTAAAGTGCTTAGCAGAGTGTCTGGCACATAACACAGTAAGCACCAGTATCACCATATATATGCAGTTATGTTAAATAGCTATTTTAAATAAAAGTAAATTAAAAGTATAAAGCAAAAGAAAGAAGGGTAGGAAGGAAGGAAATAAAAATGGGGTATGGGAGGAAGAAAAAGGAAAAAAAAATAGCCTAAGGATCGCCCCAGTGTTAACACTTTGTAAGAAGGTCAACAGCGCACTCTGCTGGACCCAAGTGTCTTCCACACACCAGGCCCAAGTTATGAATTAAAATAATATGCTACTGCTACATTAAATCAAATATAATTACTTTAATTAAAGTATATAACGAATGTTAGCATTTATTTAATGAATAAATAAAAAGCAGGTATAAGCGTAAGAATGTATCTGAAGACAACCCTGGCTATTGTGAGGATTTACTTAAAAAATGAACAGAATATAAATAAATCTAGAGAAAATGATTACGAATGACAGAACAAAATAATATCAAAACGTTAACATACTATTCTAAAAAACAATGTTTTTCTTAACTATATTTTGACCATGTGGAGACAGATGCTTCACTAGATCTTTGACGTATGAATTGTCAGATTAAGAAAATAAATCTGAACTGTAAGGAAAGGGATCCAGCAGGGGACAGCAGAAAGTTAATTATATAAGAAAAGGTACTGACACTATTTTCCGACTTGAAAAGAGAGTTAGGAGACTAGAAATGACAGAAAAATAAAGAGACAACAATCTAATTCTCCAATCCACTGGGTGGAAACTAAATAATGTTCATAAAAACTAAGAAAATTTGAAGAACCTAAAAAGTTTAATGTCAAATTCAGGGGAAAACAGAAATCATCAAACTAATTTATCATTTAATTTATGGAAGAAGGTTTGTCAAAAGTAATGCAACTGCAGATTTGAAAAACGTGAAGACTAAGACTCACACCTTTGCAGGGATAAGAGAACTAAACCATTAATTCATGAATCCAAATAAATATTTCTATTTAAAAAATACTGTACTCCCTAGTATCATATAATAAAAAGCAAGATAGGAAAAGCATCCTTAGAATTTAAAGGTGTTAGAATTCAATTAGATATAACGTATCTCCTGACCTCATGATCCGCCCACCTCAGCCTCCCAAAGTGCTGGGATTACAGGAGTGAGTCACCATCCTGGCTAACACGGTGAAACCCTGTCTCTACTAAAATATAAAAAATTAGCTGGGCGTGGTGGCGAGCGCCTGTAGTCCCAGCTACTTGGGAGGCTGAGGCAGGAGAACGGTGTGAACCCGGGAGGCGGAACTTGCAGTGAGCCGAGATCGCGCCACTGCACTCCAGCCTGGGCAACAGAGCAAGACTCCCTCTCAAAAATAAATAAATAAATAAATAAAGTATCATTAAATCTAGTCCCACCTGTAAACTAGTTCAACCCTTGTGGAAGTCAGTGTGGCGATTCCTCAGGGATCTAGAACTAGAAATTCCATTTGACCCAGCCATCCCATTACTGGGTATATAGCCAAAGGACTATAAATCATGCTGCTATAAAGACACATGCACACGTATGTTTATTTTGGCATTATTCACAATAGCAAAGACTTGGAACCAAGCCAAATGTCCAACAATGATAGACTGGATTAAGAAAATGTGGCACATATACACCATGGAATACTATGCAGCCATAAAAAATGATGAGTTCATGTCCTTTGTAGGGACATGGATGAAATTGGAAATCATCATTCTCAGTAAACTATCGCAAGAACAAAAAACCAAACACCGCATATTCTCACTCATAGGTGGGAATTGAACAATGAGAACACATGGACACAGGAAGGGGAACATCACACTTCGGGGACTGTTGTGGGGTTGGGGGAGGGGGGAGGGATAGCATTGGGGGATATACCTAATGCTAGATGACGAGTTGGTGGGTGCAGCGCACCAGCATGGCACATGTATACATATTTAACTAACCTGCACGTTGCGCACATGTACCATAGAGCCTAAAGTATAATAATAATAATAATAATAATAATAAAAGAAAATAATAATAATTTAAAAAATTAAAAAAAAAAAATCTAGTCCCACATTCTTTTTCCTTCCATATGAAAGAACTGGTTTTGACAAAAAAGTTACTTACCCAAGTCTCTCAGTTTACCTTATTCAAGATTATTACAAGGTCTAGATTAAAATACAACAGATAAAATGTGAGGCATTTTGGTCTGAAGAAAAAAGCAAAAATAAAAATAAAATATAAAAAAACCGAGGCATATGATCTGCCAGCACAAGAAAAGTTCTAATATATGGACTACTTTTTTTTCAATTACTTTATCTAAAAGTTTTGGCAATAAACTCATTTCAAAAGCTACTGTATAATAAATATTAAAACTTACGACATTAATACACATGAAACTATTTTTCTTCTACTTTTTATGAAACCACCTATCCCAAAATCTACAGAAAATACTTTTATGATTTGTAATAAGTCACTTTGTAAAGACTAAGAAATGTTACAGCTGAAACCAAAGTAATTTCCTACAAGGAAAAATATTTACTCCTCTATGACACCCAAAAATCCCATTTTTTAAATAAATTACCTCTACTCATATCCCCATTATTTTTTCTTATATTACAGTCATGGAAATAATTAGTCCTTGTTCTCTGAAAACCTAGATGTATTATTTAATGCTAGAAATCCATGAGAAATTTACTAACAATTTACTTAACATACAAAAAGGAGAAACATTCATACTCACTAAAACTATACATTTTATAATGATTATATTTCTATTATAACTACTTATTCTATTTTTATGTTAGGAAGAAAAAAAATAAAATTGAAAATACAAATCATTTTACTTATGTATTTTTGGGGTTTTTTTTCCCATAACCTTTCAGAAAGCACATAAAATTACTTTATACAGTCATGTTTTTCATCAGACTACCATGAAAAGAAACAAATATTAGAGCTCAACCATATGTTCTTTGCATTGCAAAAGTGCTTTGATGTCTGTTAAATTTACTTTATGCATGTTTAATTAGTATGGCATATATCTCATGTCTTCTTGCAAACAAAAATTCAGTGTCACACTAGTGAAATGTTATCATTTGACAGACTAGATTTAATTGAGAGATTTAACTTGTTCAACAAGTTTTCAGACTTACGAGAAATTGTCAGAGGCCTATATCTTAATGTTATGAGTAATAAATCACCCACTTATGAAAAATTATTCCATTTCTAGAGATATGCAGAGTTATACCACCTAAAGCCAAGGAAGGAAATATGCAATTTCTGGTTTAAAAATAAAACAGATATAAAGATACAGATATACAATTATAGATACAGCTATATTTTACCAATGAGAAGACCATAATCAATGATCAACATATATCAGCATACTACATAACCAAAAGGAGAAATCAATCAAAGCATTAGGCTTAAAATTAAGGTGCTCAACCAAGGGCACAGTAGCTGTGCTTACGGTCAAGCGGTTTAGACTCAAAATATTTCAGCCATAAACATCTTTAACGATATCAAAAGAATTTTTGGCCAGGTTCCGTGGCTCACGCCTGTAATCCCAGCACTTTGGGAGGCCGAGGCAAACAGATCACCTGAGGTCAGGAGTTCGAGGCCAGCCTGGCCAACATGGTGAAGCCTCATCTTTACTAAAAATACAAAAATGAGCTGGGCGTGGTGTCGGGTGCCTGTAATCACAGCTACTCGAGAGGCTGATTCAAGAGAATCACTTGAACCCAGGAGGCAGAAGTTGCAGTGAGCCGAGATCGCCCCACTGCACTCCATCCTGGGTGACAAGGGAGACTCCATCTCAAAAAAAAAAAGAAAATGAATTTTCTACTAAACTCTAAACCTAACTCCTCAAAATTTATAATGTTGATCAGTATTATCAACAATAACATTAATAATACCTTTCAGCAGCATTTAAAAATAAGAACTACAAGGCCAGGTGCAGTAGCTCACACCTATAATCCTCGCACTCTGGGAGGCCAAGGCAGGTGGATCACTTAAGCCCAGAAGTTTGAGAGCAGCTTAAGCAACACAGCGAAACCTTGTCTCTAAAAAAGTTAACTAAATAAATAAAATAAAAATAAGAACTACATATTACTCCAAGCAACCTACAGATTCAATGTAATCCCTATCAAAATACCAGTAACATTCTTTACAGGAATAGAAAGAACAATCCTAAGATTCATATGGAACCACAAAGACCCTGAATAGCCAAAGTAATAGTATGCAAAAAGAAAACTGTAGGCACCACACTATGTACTACACAAAGCTATAGTAACCAAAACAGAATGGTATTAGTATAAAAACAGACACATAGACCAATGGAACAGAATAGAGAACCGACAAGTAAATCCAGGTTTTTACAGTTGACTGATTTTCAACAAAGATGCCAAGAACACATATCGGGGAAAGGACCCTCTCTTCAATAAATGGTGCTAAGAACACTGGATGCCCATATGCAAAAGGAAAAAACTAGATCCCTCTCACCATCTACAAAAACCAACTCAAAATAGATTAAAGACTTAAACATAAGACCCAAAACCATAAAACTACCAGAAGAAAACATAGGGGAAAAGCTTCAGGACACTGATCTAGGCAGATTTTATGGGTAAGAATTCAAAAGTACAGGCAACAAAAACAAAAATAGACAAATAGGACTGTATCAAACTAAAAAGCTTCTGCACAGCAAAGGAAACAACAGAGTATAGAGACAACCTGTAGAATGGGAGAAAATATTTCCAAACTATTCATCTGAGAAGGGACTACTATCCAGAATATACAAGGAACTCAACAGCAAAAAATAACAAATAATCTGATTTTAAAATAGGCAAAGGGTGTGAATAAACATTTCTCAAAAGATACATAAAGCCTACAAGAACATGAAAAAATGCTGAACATCACTAATTATCAGGGAAATATAAATCAAAAGCACAATAAGATATCATCTCACCCAGTTAGAATGGCTTACTATCGAAAAGACAAAAAAAAAAAAAAAAAAAGTTAGTGACGATGTGGAGAAAAAGAAACTCATACACTATTAGTGGAAATGTAAATTAGTACAGACATTATGGAAAACAGTAATGGAGGCTTCCCAAAAACCTAAAAATATTACTACCATATAATCATATAATCCAGCAATCCTACTACTATTTATCCAAAGGAAAGAAAATCTAGAGTACAGTGGCATGATCATATCTCACCACAGTCTGAAACTCCTAGAGTCAAGTGATCCCCCATGCCTCAGCCTCCCAAGTAGCTAGGACTGCAGGCACGTACCACCATGCCTGGCCAATTTTTTTTTTAATGTTGTACAGATGGAGTTCTCGCTATGTTGCCAGGGCTGGTCTCAAACTCCTGGCCTGAGTGATTCTCCTACCTGAGGCTTCCAAAGTGTTGGGATTACAGGTGTGAGCCACCACACCCAGCCAACACCATGTTTATTTAGCACTATTCGTAATAGACAAGATAAGGAGTTGGCATCAACCTAAATGTCCATCAACAGATGAATGAATAAAGAAAATGTGACACATATCCATAATGGAATATTATTCAGCCATAAAAAAAAGATTGAAACCTTGCTATTTGCAGCAACATGGGTAAGCCTGGAAGATATTAAGTGAAATAAGTCAGGCATAGGCAGGTAAGTACTGTATGTTCTTACTCATATGTAGGAGCTAAAAAAAATGAGCTCATAGAAGTAGAGTAAATTGTGGTTATCAGAGGTTAGGAAGGGGTGAGGGGAGGGGAGGATAAGGAGAGGTGGGTTTACAAATTTATAACTACAGCTAGATTGGAGAAACAGGAGGAATAAGTTTTGGTATTCTATAGCACTCTAGGGTAAATATGGTTAACAATAATTTCTTACATATTTTCAAAAAGCTGTAAGAGAGAATTCTGAATATTTGCAACACAAAGAAATGACAAATGTTTGAGGCGATGGATGTGTTAATTACTCTGATTTGATCATTACATATCATATACATGTATGAAAATTATCACACCGAATCCCATAAGTATGTATAATTATTATGTGTCAACAAAAATAAACAAAAAATAAAGATAAGAACTACAAATATGTAATATTATTAGTCGGTATTATATAGAATCTTTCATCAGCAGCAGCTAAAGGTAAGAACTACAAATGTGTATCCATCTGCTGCTGTTACTACTACTACTGCTGCTGCCACTTCTACTACCACTTAGTACTTAAACTCTCAGGTATGCCAGATACTCTCAGCACTGTCTAGGTATTAACTTGTTTAATCCTCCTAACAGCCCCATGAGATAGGTACTATCACTAACCCCATTTAACAAACAGCTAAACATAATACCAAGAGTTTAAAAAATCAAGGTTATACAGTTAATAAAGAGTAGAGCTATGATTAAAATCCAAGCAGTCTCAAGATATGAAAATAATCTAAGTGTCTGTCAATGGATGAATAAAGAAATTGTGGTGTGTATGTGTATGTCAATGGAATATTAGCCCTAAAAAAGATCCTGCTATTTGTGACAACATGAATGAACCTGGAGGGAGGACATTATGCAAAGTGAAACATGTCAGATGTAGAAGGAAAAATACTACATGATCTCACTTACACGTGGAATCTAAAAAAGTCAAATACATAGAAACAGAAATCAGAACAATGGTTACCAGGGCAGGGAGGTAGGGGATTTGAGATGTTGATCAAAGAGTAAAAAGTTGAATTTACATAGGATGAATCAAGTCTAGAGAGCTAATGAACAGCATCATGACAACAGTTAATAATACTATATTCTAGGCTGGATATTTCAATATTGGCTTTAAAAATTTCAGGTGTTCTCAACACACACATACACACACACACAAATGTAAGGAGATGAATATGTTAATTAGCTTGTGATATGATTTAGAAGTGTGTCCCCTCCAAATCTCATGCTGAAATGTGATCCCCGAAGTTGGAGGTGGGGCCTAGTGTAAAGTGCTTGGGTCATCAATGGCTGGTGCCCTCCTCACAGTAATGAGTTGAGTTCTTGCTCTGAGGTCACATGAGATCTGGTTATTTAAAAGAGTGTGGAACCTCCTCTGCTCGCTCCTCTGTCCTCTCTTTCCATGTGACAAGTTTGCTCTCTCTTTGTCTTCTGGCATGCTTGTAAGCTTCTTGAGGCCCTCACCAGAAGCAGATGCTGACACCATGCTTCCTGCACAGCCTACAGAACTGTGAGCGAAAATAAAACTCTTTTCTTTATAAATTGCCCAGCCTCTGGTATTCCTTTATAGCAATTCAAACAGACAATCACAGCTTGGCTGTAGTAATAATTTCACTGTGTATACATATATTAAAACATTATGTTTTACACCTAAAATATATACAATTTGTATTTTATGTATTTATTTTTAATTTTTTTTTAGAGACAGGGTCTCGTTTTGTCACCCAGACTGGAGTACAGTGGTTCAATCATAGTTCAATACAGCCTCAATCTTCTGGCTCAAGGGATCCCCCTGCCTCAGCCTCCTGAGTAGCTAGGACTACAAGTACACACCACCACACACAGCTATTTTTTTTTCTATTCTTCGTAAAGACAGGGTCTCGTTATGTTGCCCAGGTTGGTCTTCAACTCCTGACCTCAAGCAATCCTCTCACCTTGGCCTCCCAAAGTGCTGAGATTATAGGCATGCGCCATGATGCCTGGCCCAATCTTTATTTAAAAATTAAAATCAGGCAGTATGTGTCCAAAGTCCATTCTCTTAACCAATAAAAACAAAACAAGCCAGGTGCAGTGATTCATGCCTATAATCCCAAAACTCTGGGAGGCCCAGGCAAGAGGATCACTGGAGGCCATGAGTTTGAGACCAACCTGGGCAACACAGTGAGACCTCATCTCTACAAAAAATAAAAATAAAAAATTAGCTGGGCATGGTGTTGCACATCTGTAGTCCTTGCTACTCAGGAGGCTGGGGTTGGAGGATCACTTGAGCCTGGGATTTTGAGGTTACAGTGGGCTATGATCACACCACTGCATTACAGCATGGGCAACACATTGAGACCCTGTGTCCACAAATAAAGCAAACAAAAACAATTTCCAAGAAAAAAAAAATCTTAATCACGGCTGACTCTATACTTGATTTGTTTATCCGTGAGCTTCTACATATTTCTTTCCTTATCTTGGTGTTAGAACCCTATTTAGGTGGCTCCAGAACTGCAGAGAGGCATTTTACAGAGAATATAAAATAAAGCGATTAGGGCATTTGCCAGAACATGAGAATGCCTAGGCAGGATTTAGCTCTACTATTTACTAGCTTTGTGATCTTAGGCCAGTTTCTTCCTTCTCAGAGTTTCCTCATCTGTACAATGGGAATACCAATATACCTGCTTCATAATCATTGTAAGAACTCAGTAACATTTGACAAATATTTATTAGACAACTAATATGCACCATATGCTGTTCTAGGCATGAGGGACACACATGAAAAAGACTGACATTACATCATAATGGGCCAGACAAATAATAAACAAGGAATCAAGTAATTTCAGATAATAGTAAGCCCATGAAGGACAGGAAAGAAAATGAATGAGAAAACACTGTGGCAGAGCCCAACATATAGCTTACATTATAATGATGTTGATGATTATTGCAATTTAACAGAAGAAGCTTCTAGATAATGTCTCCAACTATTAATATAAAGCTTCAGTGAAGATCACCAACAAAACGCAAATTAAATGTACAGTAACTGAAAACAAATCTGTGGTTGCCTGGGAATGGGGGGACAGGGCAGAAAAAAGGTCCATCAGTCTATCTTGCACTTAGGATGGACCTTTTCTAGGCATCATTTTGCAATATCATGCACTGGTCATTTAAATAATATTTAGTTCGCTGAGTTTAAGTTCACTGAGTTTTACAGATCTTACAAATGTTGACACATTTCATTATATAAATACAAAAAGTCATATTCTGTAATATCACCAATTTCATCAGAAAAGTCTGTAGTTATCACAAAGCTGCCAAGCTCAGAGTATATACAAATTTTTTAAAATTCTGATTTTCACTTGAAAGCTCAAATTTTATCTGGCTCATTTTATCATAAAGAATTACCACGGTTAGTACATCATTCACTCTTTTTCAAGCAAAAATGATGTTCCATGACAAAAAGTGGCTAGTCAGCTCACAATCCAAACTATCCTACAGGCACTTCTCCCCAGGACATCCAACCTGCTTCTGTATGCAAAAGTGTTTTATGAGTTCTATTCATTTCTTCACACAGGATGTTAAAAACCTAAAGAGCTGAGATTAAATACAGTTAGTAATTTTTACTGCTTCATCAAAGACATTCTTAAATGAAACTGGTTTTTTTCAAAACTGTGATCTAATAATGCTGAAGAAAACTATTATTAGTATAGGTTGGGTTGAGGCCAAGGTGGGCAGATCACGAGGTCAGAAGATCGAGACCATCCTGGCTAACATGGTGAAACCCCGTCTCTACCAAAAATACAAAAAATTAGCCAGGCGTGGTGGCAGGCGCCTGTAGTCCTAACTACTCGGGAGGTTGAGGCAGGAGAATGGCATGAACCCGGGAGGCGGAGCTTGCAGTGGGCGGAGATCACGCCACCGCACTTCCAGCCTGGGTGACAGAGCGATACTCCGTCTCAAAAAAATAAATAAATAAATAAATAAATAAATAAAAATTATATAATTTTATAGAGAGAGAGAGAGAGAGAGAGAGAGAGGGAGAGAGAGAGGTTGGAGCCAATACCTTGATTTCTGCTAAGGCACCAACAGTTTTACCCATTCTTGCTTTTGTACTACCAGTACAAATGTCAAGACAATCCAAAAGGCAATAACATATTTTTTCCTTTTTTTTTTTTTGAGATGGGGTCTCACTCTGTCATCCAGGCTGGAGTGTAGTGGTGCAATCTTAGCTCAGTGCAACCTTTGCCTCCTGGGCTTAAGCCATCCTCCCACCTCAGCCTCCCGAGTAGCTGGGACTACAAGTGTGCACCACAACACCTGGCTAATTTTTGTATTTTTTGTAGAATCAGGGTTTCGCCTTGTTGCCCAAGCTGGTCTCAAACTCGTGAACTCAAGTGATCCACCCGCCTTGGCCTCCCAAAGTGCTGGGATTACAGGCGTTAGCCACCACGCCTGGCCTACAACATCTTAATATTATTACAAAAATAATTTTCACCTCACAGACCACCCCCAAAAAAATCTCAATATCTAGAACTCCTTGGACTACTCCTTGAGAACTGTTGCCCTAAGGATCCTGAAAGAACTTTAAGGAGTTGGAGAATTTACAAACATTAAAATACAGAACAGAAAAAATGACTTGCAGATCTCTCTCTCCAATTCTCTTATTTTATAAGGAAACAAGGCATAGAGAGAATAGACTTTGCCATCTCACACATTAGTAACAGAGATGTGACAGCATTGAGGACTTCTGAGTTGGTTTCTACTGTCTTTGTATTATACTATTCTTCCTCTTTTGTCAAAAATTGGTTTAGAAAATTCCGTATTTTCCTTCTTTAAAACTGAACAATGGCATTAATACATACTTTCTGTGGCAAAAAGGAGTTTATCTTTCCCAGCGGAGAGTTGAGTTTTACAGTCTTTCCTGAATCAACTTTTGCATCCAAATTGTGTACTTCTGTTCCAAAGCAATGACGTTTTCTAATCTGTAAACACAGAACCAAAATGAAGTTTAAGGTGAACTAGAAGTTTAACTGGTTAGTTGTTCTCAAAGGCCAAAACAGCTCTATGTATTTTTTTCCTGCATCCAAAAAAAGACTATTTCTAACAGGCAGTAATGAAACAAATTTTAAAAATGCAAATAAGCACCTCATTACAATACTTAAAGGAAACAGAACATAGTAATGACTCATGAATCTTAGCCAAACTATCTTTAATTAGTGATGTAACAAAATTAGAGTACTGTAAAATGAACTTCTCATAAAATAGTCCCATCATATGGACATCAAATATACTCATATTGGAAAGTCCAATCATATATCTAATTGGAAAATAAAAGCAAGTCAAAACTTAAGCACAATTCTACATTGAAAAGAACTTAGAATAAAACTTTTAATGTAAACAGTCATGATTTCCTACAGGATGGAATAAATTACTCGATTACTATTATCACTGTTACTTACTAGATATTTGATAAACCAAGTTGTCTTTGATTAAATTTCTTTTATAAATACCACTAAGTTTTCTTTCCAAACTGCATCCATGCTTTTCCTATTTGTGAAAGATCTATTCACTATATAATTGGGGAGAAAAGCATTTCTACTGATAATCTCATTCCCGCGAAAAATGAAATGAGAACCAGTGAAGTGAGGGAATAAATGTTTTATGTTGAGCCCTACCTGATGACATGCAACTCTACGTACACATTTTGTCAGGGGGAAATCTCTATAGGTTCACACCTCATTTGTCATTGGTACTTTGATAAAAATAAACTAGTTCATTCTATTTCTAAAAACAAGGCTGAATTATAGAAATTTATAAAGATTGTGAGTGGAACAGTTAAACTACATAAGAATGCAAGAACCTTGAGTATACTCAATTAAAAGTACCCAGTTACTTGCCTACAAATAACATCCTAATTAATAATTTTTTATTTTATGTTTTTATTTATTTATTTTTTAGAGACAGGGTCTTGCTCTGTCACCAAGGTTGAAGCATAATTGCATGATCTTAGCTCACCACAGCCTTGAATTCCTAGGCTTGAGCAATCCTCCTACCTCAGCCTCCCAAGTAGCTGGAAAGTAGTCTATAAGGGCTACATGTCTGATGAGCCTGTAGGGCTCATGCCACCACACCCGGCTCTTTTTTTTACTTTTTTGTGGAGACACGAGCCTTGCTATGTCACCCAGCTGGTCTCAAACTGCTGGACCCAAGAGATCCTCCCACCTCAGCCTCCCAGAGTGCTGGGATTACAGTCGTGAGCCACTGTATTCAGCCTAATAATTATCTTTTTTATTTGTAACTAAATCTATTAAAATCCCAGCCTTCCTATCTCACTGCCATGAATTTTGAGAAAACATTGTGTTCATATGCATCCAAATTTCATTTAAAATATCTGGTAATTCAAGCCTTTTAGTAATTTTTAGAAATAAATATACCTATTTTATCATGTATCAATCTTAAAAACTCAGTAAGAATACATCTTGTCATTACATTAAAACTATAAATTCCAAAATATCCATAACATGAATAATCATATCAAAGGTATTTTAGCCAAAAGAAAATGCTATTTTAAGATAGAAACAATGGAGGAGTTAAAAAGTACAAAGTAGTATATCACTAAGATATGCCTTAAGTAAATATTTTACTATCATATTCCTCATATATAAGAAACACCATGCAGTTTCACTTGAATGACATGTTACTGTGAATAATCTGCTATAATAACAAACTCCTTTGTAACAAGTAACTCTACAAAATGAAATTACAACAAATTACTATTTAATTTATGGCTGTCACATGACCCAACTAATCTCTACAAGTGCATTAAAAACTTGATACTTGACTACCATGTTCAGCTGTAACTAACTGGGTTATTTACTGCCAATAAACTCTGTTTACCTGCTGTGTAGTTTCTAAGGGTCGAATTCTTTTCTTCTCTACTTGAAAATCATCATTTTCATTTCTGTATACAGATGCCTGTTTCTTAGCAGATAACTTTGCAGCCAGAGTGGTTTTTTCAGGGGAGTCTTATATAAGTAATAAAAAAAAAATAGCATAAATAACTTACACACAGGCAATTTTTCTAGAAGAAAACTGGAACCAGGATGTAAGGCTTATTTCTAGAAATTTCATACCATAATCTAAAACATGAAACTTAAACATGTTTAAAAAGCACTTCTCTACCATTCAGTTTACTTTACCAAAGATTTTGAGAAACATGCTTTCAATAGGAAAAGTCCAATTGGATTTTTTAAATCGCTTTATGTACTTGTAGACTACTCCCAATAACATGATTTAAAATGTATAACTGCAAGGATCTCTGAAGAAAATATATTTCATGTCTGTAAAAATCTTTCTTTACAGTATCAACGTTTCTTTCCTACTAAGTTTCTCCACGTTCTGTAGAGCAAAACCATTGATTATAGAATCAAGCTCATATAATCTTTTAATCCCATAATCCTGAAAGCTCCTTCTCAAGGTCATCAAGGACCTCCTAATCACCAAATAACATTAATTATCCCAATCTTACAAATGTGAACACTAGGTTTTTAAAAGTCCAGTAGCTTGCCCAGTATCATATAGTTATTAAATGGTAGAGCTTGGATGTGACTGAATCCTGCTGTGTGACTCCAACGTCCATACATGTAACCTCTTAGGCATACAGCCAACACTGTCTTCTTGGAACATAGCAAACACATTTTCTTCTTCCTTAATGTCTATAACACTGCTCTTAACTATTCTCATACATTGGTTTCTCCCTTTTCCTAAATATAAATATTCTTAAAGGTACCCTCCTTCCTCTTTGCTTCTCTCTAAGCATTCTCTCCACTCCCATGGCTTGAATTAATTTAACAATCTTTTTTTTTTGAGATGGAGTTTTCCTCTTGTTGCCCAGGCTGAAGGGCAATGGTGTGATCTCACCTCACCACAACCTCCATCTCCCGGGTTCAAGCGATTCTCCTGCCTCAGCCTCCTGAGTAGCTGGGATTACAGGCATGTGCCACCACGCCTGGCTAATTTTGTATTTTTAGTAGAGACACGGTTTCTCCATGTTGGTCAGGCTGGTCTCGAACTCCTGACCTCAGGTGATCCACCCGCCTAGCCTCCCAAAGTGCTGGGATTACAGGCATGAGCCACCGCACCCAGCCAACAATCATTTATTACATTGAGTCTATCCCACGGCCAAACACCATGGAAAAACAGTGAAAAAGAGAATCCTTGGCCCTAAAGGATTTACAGCAGAGAAAAACCTACATGAGCAGGTCCAATACTGTTTTCAAAACACAAATTTGAGGCCGGCCCCAGTGGCTCACGCCTTTAATCCCAGCACTTTGGAAGGCCGAGGCGAGTGGATCACTTGAGCCCAGGAGTTCAAGACCTGCCTGGGCAACATGGCAAAATCCCATCTCTATTAAAAATACGAAAATTAGCTGTGCATGGTGGTGCAGGCCTATAATCCCAGCTACTCGGGAGGTTGAGGCATTAGAATCTCTTGAACCTGGGAGGCAGAGGTTGCAGTGAGCTGAGATCCGCGCCATGCACTCCAGCCTGGGCAACAGAACAAGACTCTGTCTCCAAAAAAAAAAAGAAAGCTTGAGATTACATAAACTCAGAAATGAACCTATGCCACATAGCACTGATTTTCAAGTTTTTTCTAAAGTGTAGGACTATTTTCTTTTTAAAGAAATGTTGCAGCTGGGCACAGTGGCTCACACCTGTAATCCCAGCACTTTGGGAGGCCGAGGCAGGTGGATCACCTGAGGCCAGGAGTTTGAGACCAGCCTGGCCAACGTGACGAAAGCCCATCTCTACTAAAAATACAAAAATTAGCTGGGCATGGTGGTGCATGCCTGTAATCCCAGCTACTTGGGAGGCTGAGGCAGGAGAATCACTTGAACCCGGGAGGCAGAGGTTGTAGTGAGCCAAGATCGCGCCACTGCACTCCAGCCTAAGTGACAGAGCGAGACTCCATCTCAAAAAAAGAAAAAAAAAGAAATGTTGCTTAAAATTTCCAAAATAGGGATGAAAGACCCAGAACTTCCCTGATCCACTTTCCCCCTTTCCTTATGAGTCATGTTTCTTTCTTTATAAGGTTCTTAGAAACACAGTTTGAAAACCACTATACTCTAAAAATCCTAATAGTTTTGCCTTTCAGAAGTAGGTCTTTAATCTACCTTGAATCAGTTTTTATATATGGTATAAAGTAGGGCTCCAATTTCAATTTTTTCCATATGGACATCTAATAGGCCCAGCACCACCCAAGTTCTTCCTTTCCCCTACAAGCTGTAGGGGCACTTCTATAAAAATATCAAGTTTCTGGATACATGTGGGACCAAATTAGGGTTCTCTATACTTTTATATGAGTCTATCACTGTGCTAACCTCAGTCTGTCTTAATTACTCTATATTTACATACAATAAATCAGTATATTTGGTGGATCAAATCTCTCACCTTGACCTGCTTCTTCAAAAGCATCCTGGCTATCCTTAGTCCTTTGCATTTCCATATATATTTTAGATAAGACAGGTAATTTTGAGCTCTGCATGTCCAGGCAACCAGTAAAATAACCATAAAATAAACCTAGATCAGTGATTCTCAACCGGGCCAATTTTAACACCACCACTTCTCATCCCAGGCATAATGGGCAATGTCTGGAGACATTTTTGGTTGTCACAAAAAGAGCAGAGGTGGAAATACTACTAGCATCCAGTGCATAAAGGCCGGGGGTATTGCTAAACATCTCACAAGGTAGAGCTCCTGCAACAAAGAGTTATCCCACTCAAAACGTTAATAGTGCCACTGTGGAGAAACTCTATCCCAAATAAATAAGGGGCAAATTGGCATGGGCCTATTAAGAGGGTAGGGAATGTCCACCCAAAATGATCATTTAGTTTTAGAAAACTGAAATGCCGTGTGCCAAATAAGGGTAACCCCAATTCATAAAAATAAAAATCATATTATCATCACATACAAAAAGGCTTATCGTCCTGGTCTTGATAGCAAGGGAGTTTGAAGGAAGTTCATCAAAGGTGTAAAATCTTTAAGATACAAAGTTAAAAAGAAAGAAGATATCTCCCGATTATGTTTTTTAAAATCTTCAAGAAACCTAAGAAACACCCAATAGAAAAATGGAGGTTGGGCACAGTGGCTCACACCTGTAATCCAAGCACTTTGGGAGGCTGAGGCGAGTGATCATTTGAGGTCAGGAGTTCGAGGTCAGCCTGGCCAACATGGTGAAACCCCATTTCTACTAAAAATACAAAAATCAGCCGGGTGTGGTGGCAGGTGCCTGCAATCCCAACTACTCAGGAGGTTGAGGCAGGAGAATTGCTTGAGCCTGGGAGATGGCGGGTGCAGTGAGTTGAGATTGCACCACTGCACTCCAGCCTGAGCAACAGAGTGAGACCCCACCTCAAATAAAAAACAAAAGAAAAATGGCAAACAACTTGATTAGGCAATTCACTAAAGAGGGTATCCAAATGACCAATAAACATATGAAGTCACCAGAGAAATACTAACTAAAACCCAATGAGAATACCACACATACACAAGAATGACTAACATTTTTTTTAAAACTATAAATATCAAGTACTAACAAAACTGGTGAACAACTTTCATATACTGCTGCAGGGGTTGGAGGGATCTAACCAGGGATGCATAAATTGATTCAACCACTTTAGAAAATGTTGTCAGTATCTACTATAGCTGAACATATGTATATACTATAACCAGGTATGTGTCTATAGACAATACTTACCTATTTGCACCCTTTGAACAAGAATGTTCATAACAGCACTATTAAACAATACTGAAAACAACCCAATGCCTAACAACTGTAGAACAGATTAATAAACTGTGGTATATTCATACAAGGAAATAATACACAGAAACAAGAAGTACTACTATATGCAACAGCATGAATGAATCTCACAAATACAATATTAAGCAAAAGACAGACACAAGATTACATATATAATTCCATTTCTTTTTTTTTTTTGAGACGGAGTTTCACTCTCTTTCTATAAAAAGGCAAAACTCATCAATGGTCACAGGAGGACAAGAATTACCAATGGAAAGAAGGGACAGTGACTGAAAAAGAAGATGAGGAGGGCCTCTGGGGTGTTGGTAATGTCTTTTTTTTTTTTTTAATCTATGTAGTAGTTATGACAGTGAAAATTCATCAAGCTATATACTTAGGATTTGCATTTTTCTATATTTAGGTTACAGATTAAAGGATTTACTTACAAATATAAAGAGGGTATCAGAATACAACCTTGATTTTTCCGATTTGGACTATTCTAAATAACACTGACTCACAGTAATGTCAAAATCTAGTTGTGTACATATGGATAACTCATTTTTGATAAAGACACAAAGGCAATGTAGTGGATAAAGGATAGCCTTTTCAACATATGGTGCTGAACAACTGGATATCCACATGCCAAAAAAGAACTTGAATCCATACCTTACACCATATACACATATTAACTCAAAATGGATCTTAGACCTAAATGTAAACCTAAAATTCTATCTGATCAAAGACTCATATTCAAAATGTTTAAAGAAGCCTCAAAATTTAACAATAAGGAAACTAATAAAAAATAGGCAATTATTTGAACAGACATATCATCAAACAAGATACAAGGATAGCTAATAAGAACATGAAAATATGGGAAATAAAAATTAAAACCACAATGAGATACCGCCACATGCCTATTAGAGTAGCTAAAATTAAGGCCACGTATGGTGGCTCATGCCTATAATCACAATGCTTTGGGAGGCTGAAGAAGGCAGACCACTTGAGCCCAGGGGTTCAAGACAAGCCTGGGGAACACAGTAAAACCAACAAAAACTACAAAAATTAGCCAGGTGTGGTGCATGCCAGTAGTCCCAACTACTAGGGAGTCTGAAGTGTGAGGATCACTTGGCTCCAGGAGGCAGGGGGTGCAATGAGCCAAGTGAGCCAGGATCACAGTACTGCACCCAGCCTGGGTAACAGAGTGAAACCCTATCTCCAGAAAAAAAAAAAGAAAAAAGAATGGCTAACATTAAAAGGACTGACCATACCAAGGGTTCACAAGGATGTGAAGAAACTGGAACTCTCATAACTGCTGATGGGAATGTAAAATGGTATGACCACTTCATGAAACAGTTTGGAAATTTCTTAAAAAGTTGTCTGGGCACGGTGGCTCACGCCTGTAATCCCAACACTTTGTGAGGCACAGATGGGTGGATCACTTGAGGTCAGGAGTTACAGACCAGCCTGACCAACGTGGTGAAACCCCATCTCTACTAAAAATACAAAAATTAGCCAGGTGTGGTGGCACATTCCTGTAATTCCAGCTACTTGGGAGGCTGAGGCAGGAGAATCATTTGAACCCGAGAGGCAGAGGTTGCAGTGAGCCGAGATCGCGCCACTGCACTCCAGCCTGGGCAAGAGTGACTCCGTCTCAAAAAAAAAAAATTAAAACATACACACCTACAAAGCAATCTGGTCATTCCGCTCCTAGTATTCACCCAAGAGAAATGAAAACATACATCCGTACAAAGGTGTAGACACAAATGTTCACAGTATCTGTCTTTGTAATAGCCCAGAACTAGCAATAACCCAAATATACATAAACAGCCAATAACCAATTTGTGGTATATCCATGCACAATTACTCAGAAATAAAGAAACAAACTATTAACATATGCAACAACATGAACAACATGGAGGAATCTCAAAATAATTGTCTTAAGTGACAGAAGCCAGACAAAATAAGTATACATCCTGTATGAATCCATTTATATAAACTATAGAAAATGCAAACTAATCTATAGTAACAAAAATCAGATACGTGGTTGGTTGGGGAGGTGAGTCATGGAGGGGTGAGAAGGAAGGATAACAAAAGTCCATGAGAAAACTTTTTGGGAAAGTGAGCATGTTTAAAAAACTTTGGATAAAGTGAATATGGGGTTGGTGTGTATGTTCACTGTCTTGATTCTGGTGAAAGTTTCATGGAGGTAAATATGTCAAAATGTATCAAAGTGTACCATTTAGGCTGGGCGTGGTGGCTCACGCCTATAATCCCAGCACTCTGGGAGGCCGAGGCAGGTGGGTCACTTGAGGTCAGGAGTTCGAGACCAGCCTGGCCAACATGGTAAAACCCTGTCCCTACTAAAAATAGAAAAAATTAGCTGGGTGTGGTGGCAGGCGCCTCTCATCCCAATTACTTGGGAGGCTGAGGCAGGATAATTGCTCGAACCCAGGAGGTGAAAGTTGCAGTGAGCCGAGATCACACCACTGCACTCCAGCCTGGGCAACAGAGGAGATTCTGTCTCAAAAAAAAAAAAAAAAAAAAATGTATCATTTAAATATATGCAATTTGTTATGTCAAGTAAACGTCAATAAAGCTGTTTTTAAAAGGTTGTATATAAATATTATACACCAGAATTCCTATAATTAGCTGAAAATTAATCCCATTCATACCTAACAACAAATATTTATCTAGCACCTACCATATGCCAGGCACCCTGCTAGAGTTCTAGGGATACAATGGTAAGCAAATTGACAATATTCCTAACCTCATGAAGTAGTCTGCCAAGGAAGCAGAGATTAATAAAAGATTTAGACAGACACATATAATACAAACTGTAACAAGTGCTATAAAGGAAAGGTACACAATGAGAAGACAGACTATAATAGCGAAATCAAATCTACTCTGACAGAAAAATCAGTGATGGATACCCCAAGGAAGTCACATGTAAACTGAGGAAGAAAAGGATAATAAATTGAAGGTGGAACTTTGCTCAGAAGAGACACTAATAGAAGCAAAGGCTCTGAGGAAGGAGAAAGCATAAATCTTTGAAGGAAAAGGAAGAAATCCAAAAGGCCAAAATCAAAACAATGTAGACAACACTATTGGTCACCTATTTAACAACTGTTCCACTTCTCTTTCCTCATTCCTACCAGAAGTTCAATCATCTACCCTCCTCTGTATACTTACATGCTTTACAGGAAGCTGACTCCATCCTCAATTTTAGGAAATGGATACTGTTTGTTTTGACTTAAGTCAATCATGGCAACCTCTGTCTCCCTGCCAGTGACTGGTAAAGGAATAGCATGAGTAAAAGCAGAAAAAAGGTTTATTGGATGCTCTAAACAAGAAATGGTAGTTTGGACTATGGAAGTACCAATGGATATGGAGATGTACATGAAGAAATAAGAAAGAGCAAAGTGTCCAGGATGTTCCCTAGGTTTCTTAGGTAAATAATAGTCTATCCTTTCTATACAGCCAAAAGCAGGTGAAATATTTTTTAAATATATTAATAATCTTACGTTACTCTTAATATATTTCTCTAAAATTAGTAAAAATTATTTAAAGATCACACATAAACATACCTGATTCTCATGTAGGATACTGGCCTCAGAAGGCCAGGCAAACTTATCAAGAATGAATCAATGAGGCAAATTAGATTTCGTCTTAGGATACAAACATTGTTTTATAGAATTCTAACATACAATTAACAATACTGGCTACAAATAACATCAATTTTGGAAAATCATTTATTTTGCCTTGCCTTCATTAAAAAATTATTTAGACCAACAAAATGTCTCAATAAATCAAAAGTCAAACCAAGAATTTAAAAACGTCTATGGATTTTTGACCACTCTGTGCTATTTTAAAATCATTCCAGAGAAACTAAAGAGAGATATATAATCAGTCATGCTAACCAAACTTATATAAATTAGGGCTTATAACAGTAATAATTAAGACTCTTATTACAGATTACCAACTGACCCAGGCAAAATATAAATTACCTTGACAAGTTGATGAAGTGCCATTTCTTTCAGAAGGTGGTGTGCTTGGATAGTTGAAATGATGTGAAGTTCCTTGGTTCATGTCATTGTTTGTAAAATCCTTTGAATGGCATGTACAACAACATGACGATGGTACTTCAGCTTTTTCGCTTACATCCTCATCTGCTGGCTTTCCTAAAAATAAAAGAACCTCTATTTATAATATATCTAATTAAAGAAACATTAATCATTCTCTGCAGCTAGGGTAAGTAACCAGCCCAGTTCACCCAGGATTGGGAGGTTTCCTAAGATACAAGATTTTTAGGGCTAACACAAGGAAGGTACCTGGCAAACCTGGACAAGCTGGTCACTTTATCTGCAGCATCAAATTAGGACAGGAGAGAAATAAGCCAAAAACGTTTGGTCAGACACAGTGGCTCACGCCTGTTATCCTAGCACTTTGGGAGTCCGAGGCAGGCACATCAATTGAAGTCAGGAGTTTGAGACCAGCCTAGCCAATATGGTAAAACCCTGTCTCTACTAAAAATACAAAAATTAGCCAGGCGTGGTGGTGCACGCCTGTAATACCAGCTACTCAGGAGGCTGAGGCAGGACAATCGCTTGAACCCGGCAGGCAGAGGTAGCAATGAGCTGAGATCGCGCCACTGCACTCCAGCCTAGGTGACAGAGCAAGACTCTGTTTCAAAAACAAAAACAAAAACATTTATAGGGAAATTATCACCCATTTATGTAATCTGTAAAAATCTAATAATCTAAGATCAATAATGTAACAAAAGTACAACTACTCAAGTATTCATTTATATTAAGATTTATCTAAAATTCAAGAATGGATTGAAACAAGGACCTAAAGTATATCCTTAATTACTACTCTTTCCCTAAATGGAGAATTTGAAAGTTCAATATATTAAATAATAATCTAACACATAAGCGTTAAATCATTCCCCAAATTATACTTCTATTTCAAATAGAAACATGTTTTTTGATGTATTAATTCTGATACTTGCATCAAAATACATTTTAAGGTCAATATTCAAATCAATAAAATAGGTAATTTTAGTGCCTAAATACCAAATTGTAATAAGTTTACATTGTGTGCCTACATTGTATACAAATGTACCATTCATATACCCCCAAAAAAGCTAAATAATTTATTTTTAAAAATAATCAGTATTGACATTGTTTTCCCATTTGTACCATATAAATATTCTAATTCTATTTTCCAGACTTCTGCCATTAAGACCTGAAGTTAGTACCAATAAACTCATTTTTCCCAAAATTAACATCAGTGAGAATCAAAATGAACAACCAAAAGCTTATGAAATATTTACTGTTTTTTTTTGAGATAGAGTTTTGCTCCTGTTGCCCAGGCTGAAGTGCAATGGCGCGATCTCGGCTCACTGCAACCTCCACCTCCCAGGTTCAAGTGATTCTCCTGCCTCAGCCTCTCGAGTAGCTGGGATTACAGGCACACGCCACCTCACCCGGCTAATTTTGTATTTTTGGTAGAGACAGGGTATCTCCACGTTGGTCCGGCTGGTCTCAAACTTCCAACCTCAGGTGATCCACCCGCCTTGGCATCCCAAAGTGCTGGGATTACAGGCGTGAGCCACTGTGCCCAGCCTTAATATACTCTTATTAGTAACAAACATTTCATTTTAAAAATGTATATATATACCTATATACACATACATACATACATACACATACCACGTTTAACCTCAAATTCTCCTAATACTTTAGGTTAAAGCCATCTAATGTAACTAAAATGTATCCAATATTATATTTCTGATTCATTATGTAGTTTATATGGTCTTTCATAGAAGTAAATATTAATAGGCATTTGTTAGCAAACAAAGTAAAAATAGTTTGGCCTGGTGGCTCATGCCTGTAATCCCAACTACTTAAGAGGCTGAAGCAGGAGAATCACTTGAGCCTGGGATTTTGAGGTTACAGTGAGCTATGATCACATCACTATGCTCCATCCCAGGTGACTCCACTCAAAAAAAAAAAAAAAAAAAAAGGAAAAGTAG
This sequence comes from Pongo pygmaeus, assembly GCF_028885625.2. Taxonomy (NCBI): domain Eukaryota; kingdom Metazoa; phylum Chordata; class Mammalia; order Primates; family Hominidae; genus Pongo; species Pongo pygmaeus. The sequence continues at coordinate 58,311,143 of NC_072392.2, forward strand.
TGGGAAGTAATATAAATTCATACAAACAATATTATACTAAATTTCTGTTTATCTGGCATTTAAACAAGTAGAAAGATCAACTAGAATGTATTCTTTTTTATATATTCCATGTGCTAATGTTATGAGAAAGGAACAGGTAAGCAAATATATTAAAGGAATCCCCCCCAAAAAAAGCAATTAGTACGTGTTATAGCATCATGACAGCCCATCTCTTGCATCTTTTACATATAAATTATCATCTAATTATTTTTATAATAACTCTAAGCATCCAAAACTTTGTTTGTTTGTTTGTTTTCTTTCACCCAGGCTGGAGTGCACAATCACAGCTCTCTGCAACCTCGACCTCCTGGGCTCAAGCGATCCTACCACCTCAGTCTCCCAAGTAGCTGGGACTACAAGTGTACATCACCATGCCTGGCTGATTGTCAATTTTTGTAGAGATGGGGTATCACAATGTTGCCCAGGCTGCCAAGTCTTTATGTACTTTCTGACTCATCAAAAGACTAAATTATGTTCAATACTATTTTAGCATTAATTAAATATATTTTGCTATATTGAAACTCTTTTGGAAGATTTATAACTTATTTTAAAGAAACATCTTTAAATGAATATTTAAGTTAGCGACAGCATGGCTGAACCAGTCTGGATAAAGAATACTGTATTATATTTTTTCAGATCCCAGTAAGCAACCTGAAGATATCAAGCAACTACTTACCACTAAGAGATTGCTGCCATGCTAAAGCAGAACAAAGTAAGGCTAAGCTTTTTCCACTTCCTGTGGGACTCTCCAACAAACAATGTTGCTTACTGTTTAATCCTCTGAGAATCTATGAACACAGAAACCAATGAAAAAGATTAATAAACATATTAACTTTATAAAGGTCTCTCTCCATCTGAAGTATAAATAGAACAGCAAGGAGAAGTGAGATTGCACTCCAGGGAACATAACAATAGCAGAAGGAACTCGTATTTAGTTAAATCCAAACTGTATTCCTTTACACCTCTCCCTAAGATTATCTTACCAAAATATCAAGCACAAGAGAAGAAATGAAAAGAGCAATCCGTGCCAGAATTATGCAAGCATCAACGATTTCTGTAAAACCAGAATACATTACTACCTATCAATATCTTTGATGAAAACTTAATGAAGGATACTGCTAGTGAGACTACAAATTGTTACAACTACTTGGTAGAGAAATAAACAATTTCTTATAAAGTGAAGATGCCCAGCTCCAGCAAGTCCAGGTCTATGTGTACACCAAAAACCTTTCCCACATGAACACAAGGAAACATGCATAAGAAAGTTCACAGCAGCAGCCAGGCGCAGTGGCTCACACTTGTAATCCCAGCACTTTGGGAGGCCAAGGCAGGTAGATCATTTGAGGTCAGGAGTTTGAGACCAGCCTGACCAACACGGTGAAAACTCGTCTCTACTAAAAATACAAAAATTAGTGGGGCGTGGTGGCACATCCCTGTAATCCCAGCTGCTGGGGAGGCTGAGGCAGGAGAATAGCTTCAGCCTGGGAGGCAGGGGTTGCAGTGAGCGAAGATTGCGCCACTGCACTCCAATCTGGGCAACAGAGTGAGACGCCGTCTCAAAAAAAAAAGAAAAAAGAAAGTTCACAGCAGCACTGTTTGTAATTGCAAAAGAATGTAAACAACCTAAATGTCCACCAATAAGAAAATGGACAGATAAATTCTGGTATATTCATCCAGTGGAATTCATACAAGAATTAAAATGGATTAAGAATCAACAGTGCTATACATTAAAAATAATGCTAAGTTAAAAAACTCAAGTTCTGCATGAAAGATAAGGTACAGTATCACATCAATGCACAGTTTAAAATATGTAAAATAATATTCTATATTGTTTATGGATACATATATATGTAATAAAAGTATAAAACATGGCTAGGAAAGGAAAAGAACAAATTCAGGATACTAATAATCTTGTTACCAGTAAATAAGATATGAAGTACATATGGCAAAATAGATGTAACAAAACTGGAAAGCTGGTTTACTCAAATTTGTATATTAATTTTCTATATGATCCAAACAAAAAAATGGTGAGAAAAATAGTGTTCTGTGTAAAAGATAGTAAATACTCTGTAGAAAGCAGTTTTTCATTAAAAGTATAGAAATTCCAAATGAGCTGAGAACATTTTTCAGAATGTTCTTCTTTGCCTTAACCACAGATATATATAGTTTAGCTGCAATCAGTAGTTTCCCAGAGGTTAGATATTCTTCCAAGTAAACCCAGAAAATATTCTCCATTTACTGAGAATATGAATGCAGTCACACACTCAATGTACTTTATAGGTCATAAGTATCTATATCTTAATAAAAACTTAACTGCTGAAAAATACTTACAGAATTCATCATAGCAAGCTGTGACGGGTAAGCTTTATAAGGAAAGTAAATCTTCACCCCGCCAATTGTATATTCAGACCACACTGAAGACATAGTGCTTTCCTGTTTATTTCAGATTCCTAACTACGACAGAAATGAAAATGGCAAATATTGAGACACGCCTTACAAAGAAAACCAGAGAACCAAAACTAAGAGAGAAATCTGGAAATAAAAACTGGAATTAATAAAAGTATAAACAAAACAAATGGAAACAAAATAATTTCCTAGTCTTATAAATCACAGTGGTCAAGAGCATGTCTTAGAGTCTAACAAATCTAGATTTGTATCCTTCACTCTGCCAGGTATTAGTTGTGTGACTTCGGGAAAGTTAGTTACCTTCTCTAAGCCACAGTGACTGCATGTACCCCATAGGATTGTGGTAATGATTAAGTGAAATAATGTGCAAATATGATAAAGTACATACCAGATTAAACATGAGCTCTTGTAACAGTTAGATCAGATGTAATCAACCTACAGAAACAAATAAGTTCCTGAGGCCTCTCTCTCTACAACTCTGTAGCACCAACCACTCTTTCTCCAGTTCTTTCCCTTTGTGTTACCCCTTTCTGCAGTCCTCCAGTTAGAAGAAAAAAGCTGTGGACCAGAAGTCAGGAAGCATAGGTTCTATACCAGGTTTTGGTATAGTGCCTGGTATGTTATCTTTGATTCAGGTATGTTATCTTTGACGTATCTTTTTACTTCTCTAGTCTAAGATTCTTACCTGTGATAACCCCTAATTTAATTTAAAGGCTGTTGTAAGAAAGAGAATGCCTTGGCACATAGTAGGCACTCAAAAATGTTATTTGAAGATCAGTAGAGTATTATAGAAACAGGATGGGCTTTGGACTAAGGCAATCCTAAGTTTGAATTCCACTGTGTGAATCACCTAACTTCTCAGAGCTTGTTTCTCCATATATGGAATTGAAATAATACTACTTACCTGACAGGGTTTTTATGAAAATTAGCCAGGGCAGAACGTACCTAACCCAGGATCTGACACAGATGAGGATCACTTTAATCCTCACCTCTTCTAAACCACTTTTCTTAACCTAGGATCCACAGATGTAATTCAGAGACAATGACCTCTTGAAATTGCAAGCATAAGTTTCTGTACATGATTGCATTTTTCTGAAGAAAAAGTCCATAGATTTCTCTTCCCGTAAATATATCTCAAGGAAATCAAAATAGCGGGGGAAATTACATACACTGTTATTAAATAAGGAATTATTTGCAGTCGTGGGAAAAAATTGTAAATTCAATCTGGGGACGAAGAGATGGTTAAAATAGCAATTCAATAGATTATGAAGCCAATAATAACATTCACCACTGCTTGTGTGTTCCAAAAGAAGAACCACTATTCTAGGGTATTTTCCAGCTCTAACATTTTGCGATTCTATCTGTAAAGCTCTGAGAATGAGGTATGGTGGAATCTAACCTCTTAATATGAATCAACAACTCAACGGTGGCCTAGTTACTCAGATATAATCTAGAAATCAGCCCGTCCTGTACCCCGGCTGTGGCAACAATAGTGTCAAAATGGGGTAGCTTCCGCCAAACATTGCATAAAGGATAAACATACCCCTCTGCCTCCCGCCAAGAATTAACGCAGCGCCCGGGCTAAGAACAGGCCTGCGCTCAAAGGAAGTAAGGATAGGCTACCTCCTCAGGTTTTCTGCCCCGTATCTCCCTCCTCCCCTAGCTAGTTGAGATCCCCGAGGCCCTGGTGATCCAGTCACCACCGATGGGCCCGCAGGCGGTGCAGGACTCAAGCCCTTTCCGTGGACTTCCCTCCGACTTGCCTGTCTGGAGGGTAACCGAAGCAACGCTCTGAGCTCCGATTCACTGAAGAAAAGGAAACCGACTTCTGAGAGCAAATAAAGCGGAGCCCTGGAAGAGAAGAAAGGGCACGAGCCCTTCCTCCTCCCTCTTCCTGGCGGGGCTGCTACTTCCCCGGCCTGGTGTGCAGGCTTGGGGCCGCCGTACCTTTCCTCGACTCCAGCACTCACCAGACCCCTCAACCACACAGCCCGAAACGAATTCCCGCCTCCCGCCCCCTCGACTCCCAGCGCCCAATAGCCCAGCAAGCTCGACCAATCACCCGCCAAGGCCAGGAATCAACCAATCCTGGCGCGAGGTGAGGGGGCGAGAACTTCGGCATCCAATGGAAGTCTCCGGAAAAAAAGAACAAAAAAACACAGGCTCAAGGTACGCGGCGGCACCGGAAGGCTGTAGCCACTCCAGCAAATCCCTAGTGTTTGTTTAAAGTAGAAAGTCGTCTGGGTTTGACTTTTGAAACCGGCGACAGAGTCTATGCAGCAAATTCCTTGGAAACTGGAAGTCTCATTCTTCACGTCCGTAAGACCAGCGAAAAGGAAATATCTTTAAGCTTTGCCAAGTTCTTTGAGCATTTATCAGTGCCACTCAATTTAAATTACCCAGCTTTGCAGTAGCCAGGATAGCGAAGACTGAGGCGGGAATTGCCAGGCTGCTGAGCCAAACTTAAGAAGGCTCTGTGACATCGGGCTACAATCTATCTTTCATAATATTCAAGGCTTTCCCGGATACTAAAATAAGCCAGAGACAAGCTCTCAGGGCCTCCAGTATCAGATCACTTCTACATCCATTAAGGCTTATCCGCCTTCTATCCCTCCTAAGACCAGTTTATTATTTGCCAATAGTATTTTAATTTACTCAAAGAAAAGGAGGTTCATCATGATCTTGCCAAATCATGTTATTTTTTTAAAAAATCTGTATAACCTAAACTTGGCTCAAATAATAATGTCCCCAAAAGGCAAAACCTGATACTGTTTCTCAAATTCAAACAACTAGTTTGGGGAAGGAGTTTGCTGGGAAGAAGGCGCAGGAGGGGGCTAGTTGATTTGTTTGCCTCATTGTCAATTGTGATATATCTTACCAAAAATGACAAAACTTGTAGTCATAAAAATAAACTCTACCCTTTGACCTAGTAATCTGAGCTCCAGATATTTATCCTAGACATAATCTAAACCAAAGAAAATGTGATACCGCAATTGACAATAATACCTATTGGCAATACTGAAAAAAATTATGAACTTCCCAGTCTAGTAATATGGAGGTGGTTATGACAGATGAATTCAATACATTATGAAGCCAATAAAATCATAAAAATTAAACTTGCAAGAAAAAATCCCATATAAGGTTAAGTGAAAAAAGGCAAAGCAAACCCCAAACTGGGTTTTAGGAATTCAGTAATGTGAAAACATATATGAATGAGCAAAAATGGAGTAATTTACTGTTAAGACAATGAAAGGAAGGATAATGTTTAAAAATAAATCCTTAAAAATACCTTCAAATTGTTATTTCTCTTTTATAATTTTTAAAACATCAACTCTTGGCCGGGCGCAGTGGCTCAACGCCTGTAATCCCAGCACTTTGGGAGGCCAAGGCAGGCGGATCACCAGGTCAGGAGACCAAGACCACCCTGGCTAACACGGTGAAACCCCGTCTCTACTAAAAATACAAAAAATTAGCCGGGCGTGGTGGCGGGCGCCTGTAGTCCCAGCTACTCGGGAGGCTGAGGCAGGAGAATGGCGGGAACCCGGGAGGAGGAGCTTGCAGTGAGCCGAGATGACGCCACTGCACTCCAGCCTGGGAGGCAGAGCGAGACTCCGTCTCAAAAAAAAAAAAATCAACTCTTTTGAGTAACTGCTCTAGTATAACTACTCTCATTTTCCTCTCCTAAGTTACTAAGGGTTTCAACTGGCTCTCACCTTGCATTGCCATTTAACGTATGTGGCATAACAGAAAGGGATACACGTAGGCCCTGGAGCCATACAGACCTCGAATACAGTCCCTTGAACCGTTCCCTCCAGGTTAACTCTAGTGGAATGAAACACAAAAACTACAGGTTCGTTTGATAAAGAATATGAATGTTTATAAACCAATATTCAAAATAGCTGCACACGTCTGTTTTCACTTGAATAAAAAAACACACTGTGACAAATTTTATAACCTTAAATTAAAATACATGAATATTAACATTTACTATTATATTTACACATTTTACTTACATCATCAACAAATCTGATGAAAAAGAGCATATGTGATTATTTTAACACAGCAGGTTATGACCAGTCTTTGAATATTGATCCAGGAATGTGCACTGCATTTAGTTAGAAAACATACTTTAACTTTTTCTGAACTCCTAGGGCATATCTATTCACACAAAATATCGCAAGGCCTCAGTTAAAAAAAAAAAAAGGAGCAGTTGTATTTAATCTTAAGGGACTACAAAACTGCCTTGTTTAAAAATATGAAAATTCTTATGCTATTTTTAAGCATATACTTTTATTTTTCACATCAAAATTACTTAATTGAACATTAAGCATCTAATAAAAAGTTATAAATATTCTATCACATGTGATACTATGCACTTCATGATTTGAAACAGCTACAAACTCGTTCTCATAGATGAGGTAGGGCCAGTAGTAACCCCATTTTACAAAGGAAGAAAATGAGATGTGACTATTTACTAGTGAAAAGGCTAAAGTTTAAATTTCATTTCTCAAAAACTACACCTTCTTATTAGCCTAACTTCTTTTACAAGTGAAGTGTTCTGGCCAGGTGCGGTGGCTCACACCTGTAATCCCAGCACTTTGGGAGGCCAAGGCGGGCAGATCACCTGAGGCCAGGAGTTCAAAACCAGCCTGGGCAACATGGCAAACCCCCGTCTCTACTAAAAATACAAAAATACAGGTGGCGCGTGCCTGCAGTCCCAGCTACTCAGGAGGTTGAGGCACGAGAATCCCTTGAACCCAGGTGGCAGAGGTTGCAGTGAGCCAAGATCACCCCACTGCACTCCAGCCTGGGCAACAGGGCGAGACTCCACCTCAGGAAAAAAAAAAACAAAAAAACCACAAGTGAAGAGGTCTGTTTCAAGCGGGGGTGGGGAAGTGTGTGATTGAGGTATATCTCAGAGAGAAAAAAGGGAATTACTTTCTACATTGATAATTTTTTTTTAATGATTAGGGTTTACCTGAACATGTCTGCCTAATCAATGGAAGTTACTGACAGAGGACTGCAAAATCCTTCAGCAAGACAATATTTTCTACATTTTAACTTTTCCTCAGGTTCACTGCATTTTCTTACTCAAAGATCTCAAAGTAAGATATGAATTATAATCCTGATGACAAACCAAGAGCTCTTTAATCCAGTGGGTTTTATTGTTCTACCTTCATTAAATTTGATACATATTTCCCCCCTCTGAGCATTAGGTAATAAAGCATTATAAAAATAAATTTAAAACATAAAACTAAATGAGATCTCCTCTCAGGTTCTTCTTTGAACAAAGATGTTTCTGTAAACACTTTTACACCAGTATCTTAAAATTCCAAATTATTCAAGTATCTCTTTAAACATATGGCTTCATATATTAATAAAAATTGAAGCAAATATGTGAAATCTTTAAATCCTCATCTGTAATTCCACAGATATCATTTACAAAAGCTACTTGCCTTTTTAAAAGTCTTCTCAATACTCTTTCTTGAGAACTAGAATTCCAACTTGCATTATTATTACTTGCACTGCAAATCTTTGAGATTCCTACTTGTGTTTTTAACTCCTATTATTTCCTTAATTCTCCTTTCCCTTTACCCTTTTTTCCTCTCTCATCTTTGCATCTTTGTCACATTCTGTTACAAGCTCACAGTTAAACACTAGGGCTACCCACAGACTCATTTTTATAAGAAATTAAAGGCATGGCAGTCTTCACTTCAAAAGTTAAATACAAGGCCAAATTCCCTTTCCAATAATGAGTTTCTTACATGTGTTCCCAGTGGAAAAAAAAAAAAGCTCAGCTGCTACAATAGAAACATACCAGCAAAGCAGATCCAAAGACGTGCCAATCAGAAACAAGCAAGCATAATTCTCATAAAGTTCTAAACTATACTCATGTTGAACTGAATTGTTTTAGTGATTCCAAGACAATACTTTACTGTTCCCATTCAGTTTAGAGTTGTTAGTAATATGCAGATTCATGTTGGGTATATGCAGCAACAGCTTCTTTTTTGTTGTTGTTTTAAATTTTGTTTTAAATTCCACTAACACTCATATTTATTATTTCAATTACTGTTCTTTCAATACAGTGACAGAGCTGTACATCAGGATCCATGCTTCCAGTGTCCCTGGACCCATTTTTATAAGATGAATCTTTACAGATTTGAGACCATCCACTTGGTTTCTCCTTTATTTGTTGAAGACCTACAACATAAGGGAAAAAAAACATTAAGGCCAAGAAATTTGGAAAGGAATTTGGCCTTTTTGTTTGAGATATTAAGATAACCCTTGAAAATAAGTTACCACTTACGTGTAATAATTGGATCAATGTCTCTTGTCTGAGTGGCAACATCAGAGGCACAAACTTGCCCTATTTGGATCAGCAAAGACATAATATCCTCATACAATGGAGGAAATGCTCGACAAAAAGAGACCAAACTTGGCAGAGTTGGCATAAAAAAAGCATACCGCTTAGCCTGTGTTAAAACTGTTGGAAAGAAATGAAACAATATTTTAGTTTACAAATATAAATTCAACACAGCTTATACAACATACTAAGGGGAACTATGCTCTGTGCTGGAGATATGAAGTTCTCTAAACACAGCCAACCCCTGTCTTCAGAAGGCTCACAATCTAGTAGTCTCAGTCTTTATCCAAGATACAAATTATTATGCACAAGTTTTGCGATAAGTACATTACATGCATTATTTCACTGAATTCCTACAATCTTATGAATGACCAAAGTACTATTATGGCACTCATTTTATATATGAGAAAACTCTTAAAAAAGGGTTAGAGAGGTTAAGAAACTTGTTAAAGATCACAAGCCAGTTAGTGGTGGGGCTGAGATTGAATTCAGGCAGTGTAAACTCTTAATCACTACAAATAATTATAACAGGACATAAATACAATGAAAAGAAAAATAACAGGGTATTATGGAAATATTATAATGAGAAAGAATACTAAGTTAACTATGCCGTAACATTAAGGGTTGAATTATAGTTCATATATTTTAAAGTAGTTTATTTTCAGACCATTTTATTCTACAAACCAGAAGGTAGTTAAAATATCAGAATATGTTTTAGAACTTATGAAGACATCTAATACATTTATCTTTCATTTATACATATGATGATATTTTTCTGGAACTCTGAGCATTTGTAATAAAAGAACATTTGTTATCTACTGATACAATTACATTCTGAAAGTGTATTTGTTTTCCATTTATAAAATACAGAAAGCTTATATTTACAAATCTATATATATTCATTCACAAAATGAAAAATACAATTTGCCTACCTATTCATTCCCACTACACTATAAATCACATTTGTAAACAGAAGTTTTCAAAAGAATTCAAAAGATGGCATAAGTTAAACTAGTATTTAACACATATTGTATCATACTGTCTCAGAGTGACAGAAAAAACATATTGCATCACTAAATGCAGAAAATATAGGAACTATAATAATTTATGTCAGATGTTTGTTGATGTTGATTGGCTACATACCTGTTAACAAAGTTCCCATGACATTGACAGCTAAACGAGCCACACTAAGTGACTTTGGTAATGCATATTGTATACACAAGTGAGAAAGCAACTGGATAGCAAATATCTGCAATACAAAATCCAGTTATTACATGTTTCTCAAGAATATCTTTAGGTATTAAAAATTATAAAATGTTTTGTATAACTAGTAAGACTGGAGAGAGAGATCAATTGTCCTAAAGCTCCAAAATGCTCATTACCTGTTTCTCAAGTTCTGGCTGTGCAATAAGCTCAGGTATGAAATCTAGACAGATGTGCATAGATGGAATACCTGCGACCGTCAGAGGCAAAAGTTCACATGGATAACCCTATCTCAACAAGAAACGGGAAAAAAGTCAGAAATAACTATAAAAGTACAGATAAAAATACAAATGAAAGATTTCATTTCCTTTCTGTAAAAGTTGCTCAGAAGGCTATAGTGCCCTATATGTAACCTGGCATTTCACTTTTCTGATGCACTAGAATAGAGATTAAACTATCGAACATTTCATTAGGTTAAAAAAAAAACAACTAAAAATCTGGATTTTTCTCCATATTGCAAAAGCCCATCGATCATTTGTGTTTTCTCTGGTTTCTAAATGATCCCTGTTAATATAGTATTCAAAGCCCCCAAGAAAAATAAAGTTCAAACACAAAGCATCATTCTTTGGAAACAGACCTGAAAGTGAACAAGCTTAGCAATGTTGGGATCTGCAATGTACATTTGGTGCAAGAGACAACAGATAAGGCACTGAACTTCTCGAAGGTTACAGAGCAAATTGTCTTCTCCTTCCTCCATTCCCTTATTTGGAGCGCTGGTGGTAATAACACTTTGAACATTTCTTAACAAGCTATCTGGATTGACACCATTTGCTTTCTCCTCTTCAGTAGGTAGGCAAATCTCTAAGAGAATCTGGACAGCTGCACTATCCTATAAGCAAAAAAACATAGTAAAAGTAAGAAGTTTCTGAGAAGTTAAAAAACAAATCAGATTTTATTTTCACATGAACAGATATGATAAAATAACTAATTTCTTAAACACACATACACAAAGAGGTACTTCTAAGAGCAGAAGTGAGCAATCTGTAGAGCAGTGGTTCTCACCTTTTTAGGATTATGAACCCCTTAGGAATCTAAAGAAAACAATGTACCCTCTCCCCATAAAAATTAACATACATAAACAAACATCATTACATAATGATATCGCATATCTCTAAAACAGATCCATGGACTCCAGTTTAAGAATATCTACTAGAAGAGTATTATGAATTCAGTTACATCCAAAACAGGCCCTAGGCAAAAATGACTTCTACCAGAATGTCCTTTCCTTCCTCTTAATCTCCCACTTTTCCCAGGATGCTATCCTGATTTCCCTTTTTTTCAACCTGTTTAAGGCTCTGGTTTCACAAGGAAAGAGTCTACCTTACCATCCATTCCACCTGCACAACTCATTGCTCAGTATACAGGCTTGAGCATCATTGCACAGAGCAGTAGCTTGAGGGGTAATGGCAATATACTTGAGGCCCCTATATATAAAGGAGAGCTAAAATCACTCTCATCTAGCAGAAAGAAGTAAAAAATAAAAATGAATACATGACATCCACCTCTGATACACAGCTACTGCCTAAGGTAGAGAAAACAATTACTTGAGCTAAGTGATTAAGAACTTATAAAGTGAGGTTAGACTACTTTATAATCATGGTTCTTGGGGAAAGGAGTTTTTGGTTACTGTTATTGTTATTGTTATTGTTTTGTTTTGTTGTTGTTGACTCAGGAACCAGAGTGCCTAGGAGTGAATCCTGGTTCTGACATTTACTAAATGTGTAACCATGAGCAAGTCACTTAACTTCTCTGGGTCACATTTTCCTATTCTGTAAAAATGGAGATAATACTCTATACCTCATAGGTAGGTTATAAAAATTAAATGAGCTAATATATTTCAAGAACTTAGGCTAGCACCTACCATATGGTAAGCATTACACAGATGTTAGCTTTTATGATCTTCAATCCCTTATCTGAAACTCCTAGGAACAGATTTATTTTATTGATTTATTTTTGTTGTTACTGTTGAGATGGAGTCTCGCTTTGTCGCCCAGGCTGGAGTGCAGAGGCACGATCTCAGCTCACTGCAACCTCCGCCTTCTGGGTTCAAGCCATTCTCCTGCCTCAGCCTCCCAAGTAGCTGGGACTACAGATGTGGGCCACCACGCCCAGCTAATTTTTGTATTTTTAGTAGAGATGGGGCTTCAGCATGTTGGCCAGGCTGGTCTCAAACTCCTGACCTCAGGTGATCCACCCACCTTAGCCACCCAAAGTGCTGGGATTATAGGCATGAGCAACCATGCCCGGCCAAAAAACTTTTCTAAATATAAAGTTGAACTGCTTAGATTGTCATGGTATTTATCACTGCCTGACATTATACATGCACTTGTTTTTCTGTTGTCTGTCTCCATAATTTGACATTTGATCTTAAGAAACAAATAACTAAGGATTTTGTCTTCTTCACCACTATATCCCCAGTTCCTGGAACAACACTTGGCACACAGTAGGTGTCCCAGTAAATATTTGTTGAATGAGGCCGGGTGCCGTGGCTCATGCCTGTAATCCCAGCACTTTGGGAAACTGAGGCGGGTGAATCACCTCAAGTCAGGAGTTCAAGACCAGCCTGGCAAACACAGCAAAACCCTGTCTCTACTAAAAATACAAAAATTAGCCAGGTGTGGTGGCGTGTGCCTGTAGTCCCAGCTACTCAGGAGGCTGAGGCAGGAGAACTGCTTGAACCCGGGAGGCGGATGTTGCCGTGAGCCAAGATTACACCTTTGTACTCCAGCCTGGGTGACAGGGCGAAACTCTGTCTCAAAAAACAAAAAAACAAAAAAAAATGTGCTGAATGAATAAACATATAACTCTAAACTCAGAATAGGTAAACACTTAAATTTTATTAAAATATAAATCTTATTTAAATGGTTATTTCATTCATATCATGAAGATTATTCCTGATTTCAGAAATACAACATATCTGACATTCAGGAGCAAAGGTAACATCATTGTAATAGATTCTATAATAAAAGAAATGCACAATATGTCACCAATGTACATGGAGGGCACAATGTGCCATCTATTGAAGTGATTACACTAGTAATCACTTCAAGAGAATCACTTCAAGAGAAGCCCTTGCTCTTTTTGACTAAATTTTACTTTAGCAAAATTTACCTGAGCGGCCAGTAATGCATTTTTCAATTCTTCTCTGGTAACTTCCGGAGCATCAGTTTGTCCAACTAAACCGATTGTATTATTCTGGGAAGGCCTATCTTGCTCTGTTTCCTTCAGATGAGCACTAAGGTAGGCTTTAGATGCAAGAAGATATCCATTCAACATGTGTAGGGTAATATCCATCAGTGGGGGGCATCTAAACAAGGAAAGCAGAAAAGAAAAATATATCAGAAACAATATAAATTTATAAATTAGCCAGACCATGATCAATTTAGTTTAAATGCTGAGAAAAACCTGAGTAGTACATAGTAACTTTTCCCACTAAAATATTCATTCTCAAAAGTTTAATATATGTTTCTTATTCTCCGTATTTCAAGATTATATAAATAGTATTACTTGTTTCATCTTATCAGCTAAAGTCAAATATGTATAATGTAAATTCTAAAGAAAAGATGACCAGGTGCGGACAAAACAATAATGCATGAAGAAAAACTGTAATATACGTACAAAAAGCTGATATCCTTTATAGATAAAGAGCTCTTTAAGTCAATAAAAAATATAGGCTAAAATATAAAGAAGAAATAAAATGGCCAGTAAATACTGTTAAATGTCCAATCTAACAAGAATATAAATTAAAATGGGAATCTATTTTCACCTATCAAATTGGAAAAAATTATATAAAATAGTGCAGGAAAGTATATACTATCAAACACTGCTATGGAATGTAAACCAGTGCAGCCTTTCTACATAGTAGAATGAAAATATGAATTAAAAGTCTTGAAAACGAGCACGACACTTTTGCCCCAAGAATTCCATTTTTCCATGTTCTAATGAAATACTCAGCATGGGGAAATGCACATAATCACCAAAGCACTATTGATAATAGCAAAAAGTAGAAATAAAATATCCTAGGGGATTGGGTTAAGCTAGCTCTATAAAATGGAATACCATGTAGCCAATTAAGATAAGAATATAAACTAGGCACAGTGGCACACAACTGTAATCCCAGCTACTCAGGAGGCTGAGGCAAGAGGATTGCTTAAGCCCAGGAGTTCAAGACCAGCCTGGACAACATAGCAAGACCCCAACTCAAAAAATAAAAATAAATTTGAAATAAGAATATTAACATGAAAAAAGGTTCACAAGTTGTTAAGTGAAAAATCCAAACTACAAAAACATTAGATACAATTTGATAGCAGAATTTAACAACTTCCTTAAAAACTGAATCACCTGAGGTGATTCAGGTGTAAGCTCACCTATTTCAGTGGATTTTTAACAATGATAAATCATTTTTTCGAGAAACAGCTCTTTTCTAGAAGTGTTATTTATTGTGGTTTTCCTTTTATTAGATACTTAACATCATTTACATATACAGTTTGTTCTTCTGATTCCTATTTCTTATGAGACCTTAATCTTACCAAACCATATTTAGCTAATTTTGCAGATTTTGTCACTTCGAGAATGTCATCCCTTGGTTGATGACAGACAAGTTTAAATATCAAGTGTATCCTACTTAGTCTTTCTTACTAGTTTCTCTCTCCTCTAATCCATCTAGCACAAAGCATCTTTTCCTAAGTTATAACCCCAACCACATTAGCCTAATATTCAAGGCCCTCGATAGCCTGACCCCAATTTAACTTTCCAACTGTAAAATGTTCTCTTTTCAAAAATAACCCTCTTCACGCCTTTCTCATTCTTGCTTCTAAACTTCTGCTCATACTAGTCTTTTTCTCAAAGTACCTTCCTTGACTCCCTGACCCCCATCTTTATACTATTAGATGAACAAATATTCACCTAAACCCTATGTCCACTCTTCTTTTTTTAAGTTTAAATAAAGCGGTGGGAGTGAAGAGGGAACAAAGAAATCTGTACCTGATTATGATCAATCAGTTGTAAATACCACTGCACTCGAACCAGCCCTAACTCCATTCTTTAAAACATTACCCATGTCCCATCTCCTCTGCATCTTTCCTGAACTTTTAAGAACATTCATTTACCACACCATTCATCCACATGACCATATTATGTAACTTATCATGTATCTATCTTATGTCCCATGCAGATGATAATCACTTTAAAGGAAAGCCCCTCAACTTATATATTTTTGATAGTACTTATCATAACAACTGTGACTCAAAGATTAATGATAGGAATTAACTAAATTCTACCTTTTGAGATGAAGCCACTTCAAAGCAATGCTTAAGTTTAGCAACTGGTAAGGATTTAGAGCCAAAAGTGGAATCAATGAAGCTAACATCACTATTGTGCATGCCAAAAAGGTCACAGTTTTAACGCAGGTAACGGTTCACAAGAAACCAGTTTTTTAAAAACCTTTTTAACATGAGAACAGAGATAGTTATTCTTTACTGGTCTAAATTGTGAGAGAGAAAAACCACTATTGGTGGTACCAAAACCAAGATTGGCATTTCTCTAAAGCTAGGTTTTATTAATCACATACTAAATATTAAAATGAATATACATTTCATGAATAAACACAACTAAAAAAAGACAAAAAAACTGCACAGGTCACACTGCCTACTTATCTGCAAGAAAAATTAAAATATAAGTTTAAACTGAATTTCATCAATTTCTTTTGACTCTCCAAAGTACAGCTCTATAATAAAAATGAAACTCAAATGACATGTACCTGTGAACCCTCTGATCACACCTTAGGACAATGAGAGGATCTATCATCAGGTCATTCTGAGTATACTTTTGTTGTCGTACAAACTTTATTGAAGGCTGAAGTGCATTAACTGTCATTACCCATAGCCTGATGAGAAAATAATCACATGTTCAAAATAGTTTTTTATATAATTAAAATCTGTAGCCATCCAGTCCTTTCTTAGAAAGTTATATTCAGTAAATAATTAGAAAATACATATGAATGAACTTTGAAAAAATTTAAGCTACAGACATCTAACCTATTATAATATCTCTTTAAAAAAAAAACAGATAAAACAGTAAACACAAAGTAGTTTCAGAAACGTTCACAGTTGTAATGGAATAATCATGGCATATAAAATTAAAACCTGAGTTAAAACCTTAGTTATACCATACTTGCTATATGACTCTGTGTAAGTCACTGAGGCTCTCTAAACTGTTTCCTCATCTGTAAAATAGAAACGACATAATACCTGTAAATGAAATAAGACTTGCCAAAACAGATTCTGTATCTAGTTCCGTAAATATAAGTCACTATTCTGGATTTATCATCATAAAGTCTCCAAGTGAGATGCCACTTTGAGATTAGACATTAATAGATTATAAGTGGTTAGTAAAATGACTGCACATTATAATTACTAAGGGTTATGCAAATACAGAAGGTACTTGATCTTACAGTGAAGCCCAGGAATCCACCAGAGAACTTCCCCCTCTTAAATATGACTGTATAAACAAGGATCATCAGACACTTAAAGCTTTTACTTTGAAAAAGATTAAAATATACAAACAGAAAAAAAGGAACTCCAAACAGAAAATGTAGGGATAAGGAGAAAAAAAAATTTCGAACTATTAATATCCTAAAAGAATAAAGTATTTTATACATGAAACAAGAAAAAGAGGCATTTAAGAATATTCAGATAACAAACAGCTCTTAGAATTAAGAAGAACAGGGCCTGACACCATGGCTCACATCTGTGAAATCCCAGCACCTTGGGAGGCTGAGGCAGAAGGATAGCTTGAGCCCAGGAGTTCAAGACTAGCCTGGGCAGCATAGTGAGACACCATGTTTACAAATACTAAAAAAATTAGGCAGGCACAGGGGTGTGCACCTGTAGTCCAGCTATTTGGGAGGCTGAGGCAGAAGGATCGTTTGAGCCCATGAGTTTGAGGTTACAGTGAACTATGATTGTGCCACTGCAGTCCAGCCTGGGTGACAAGGCAAGACCCTGTATCTAAAAAGTAAAAATAAAAAATAAATTTTTAAAAAATGAACTAGAATTCCACACTTAGGCTAAATATCAATCACATATGAGAATAATTCAGCATCTCAAAAAAGTTAAGTTTACCACACTCTTTCTCAGGAAGCAAGATGAGTGTGTGTTCCATTCACTAAAACGAGGATATAAACCAAGAAAGAGAAAAATATGGAATCCAACAAAGAAGAGTAACAATAGCAATTTGTCCCAGATGGGAACATGAAGATGGAAAGCTCTAAAAGGAATGTCTCCAAGAAAAAAAAAATAGTGTTTCTTTTGTTTTTTTTTTTTTGAGACAGGGTTTCAGTGGCACGATCTCAACTCACTGAAGCCTCGATCTCCTGGGCTCAAGCGATCATCCTGCCTCAGCCCACCAAGTAGCTGGGAATGCAGGCATGCAGGCACCACCATGCCCTGCTAATTTTTGTATTTTTTGTAGAGATGGGGTTTCACCATGTTGCCCAGGCTGGTCTTGAACTCCTGAGCTCAGGGGATCCGTCCACCTCGGCCTCCCAAAGTGCTAAGATTACAGGTGTGGGCCAGTGCACCCAGCCAAAAAAATGTTAATGATACATTATCTGATGTGCTATGATTAAGTGTAAAGTAAATTTCCCCTCAATAATGAAGCTTGGGGATGAATTAGTTATTGGTTATTGATACCAATTTAAAAAACTGAGCAAATGGAAAAAAGGTATTAACTAACCCAACGTATATGTTGAGTAAGGGGGAGGGCACTTGCATAAGAATGAAATTGTAATTAAAGGATTATCACATAGCTCAATTATGAAATCACTTCTGTAGTCATAATAATATGCATTTGAAATATTGCTTTAACAAAAATTTTAATATACCTGTGTTGCAAGAAACAGGAAAAGGGGCAATGTGTATTAGAAGAAGTGGGACTCACAGCAGGGGAAGCAAGTAAGAGAGCTAACTAACTTTCACCTTGTAGAGTAGAAAATCAACAGATAATTTCTAAATTGGAAAATCAGGAAATTACAGTCATTATAAGAGATATATGGGGAGGCTATAAATACCAGAATAAAAAGATAAAAGAGATGAAAATAGTTGTCTCTGGGGAGCTAAAGTCTAAAATACAAAGGTGTGAGGCAGACCTTATATACTACTTAACTTGTATACTATTTATAGCCCAGTAGTCTGGTTTCTAGACCTGTCCAGGTGTTAAGGATCCAATCTATGAACCAGCAGAGACCCAATGACTAAAGACAAACTTTGCTGCACACTGAAATCACCTGGGGAATCTTTTAAAAAGTACTGACGCCTGACTCCCACTCACAAACAGCCTGATTTAATTGGCATGGGTTCCAACCTGGGGATCAGTAGTGGTAAAAACTCTCCAGGTGATTTTAATGTGCAGCAAAACTTGGAACAACTGCAAAGATCCAAGATATAACAGTGATCTAAATCATAATTAGCCACAAATAACTATACATGATAACTCAATTTTCAAGAACTTCCTAAAGTTAGAAATACTGTAAGGTTTCTATTTCAATAAAGTTTGCTTTACTTAAAGATATAACTACTATTTAGTAGTCTTAAGAAAGGAGATACATTGTCATATAGTCAACAAATACTGCTATGAGTGGTCTTGTGAAAAATTTTTTAAACAATTAAATTTAGGTTATTGTATATGATCACTGCTATATAATTATCTATGACATGTAACAATACACTGAATTTACCTTCTAGGCATCACAGTATTAAGAACCATCCATAGTTTATTGACTGTTTGCAGAATTCTCCGTGGAACCCCTGAATTCAATAGCTGGCTCATATTGGATGTTAACACTTCTGCATATGGTATAAGTTCACTGGCAGAGAGTAGAGTCAAGTGTTCTATAATCTGCATCACTTGTGTGTGATTTACTGGGACAGCTGAAAATGCTAAAAAGAAAATTCAGCAATCATAACCTAAATTCTATACAGTTTATCAAGCAGGAAGTAGTATTGTTCTCTCAGACTATAGACCAAACAAATCAAGAAAACAATGTGGCTAAAAAGTAACTATAGTTACTTGCTATTGTTTCCTACAGAAACCTAGGTACAATTTCAACTAAACTTATTAAAATAAGGGCCAGCTGGATGCGGTGGCTCACACCTGTAATCCCAGCACTTTGGGAGGCCAAGGCGGGTGGATCACTTGAGGTCAGGAGTTCGAGATCAGCCTGGCCAACATGGTGAAACCTCCTCTCTACTAAAAATACAAAAATGAGCCAGGCATGGTGGCAGGCACCTGTAATCCCAGCTACTTAGGAGACTGAGACAGGAGAATCACCTGAACCCGGGAGGCGGAGGTTGCAGGGAGCTGAGATTGCACCAGCGCACTCCAGCCTGGGTGACAGAGCAAGACTCCATCTCAAAAAAATAAAAAAATAAGGGCCCTAAGAAAAATTCATGCAAGTGTAGTTGTTCTTTCATAAAGAACAAAAATACCTTTTTTTAAAAATCACATTAATAGGATAGGCATGGTGGCTCACACCTGTAATCTCAGCACTTTGGGAGGCTGAGGCAGGAGGATTGCTTGAGTCCAGAAGTTCAAGACCAGTCTGGGCAACATGGCAAGACCACATCTCTACAAAAAGTAAAATAATTAGCCAGATGTGGTGGTGTCCCTGTAATAGCAGGTACTCAAGAGGAAGATCCCTTATGCCCAGGAGACAGAGTTTGCAGTGAGCTGTGTTCCTGCCACTGCACTCCAACCTTGAGCCTGGGCAACAAACCCTGTCTCCAAAAAAAAAAAAAAAATCACTTTACTGACCCAAAGACTAATCTTATTTTCTTGGTGATTCAGACTGATCTTATTTTTTAATTTATTTTTTTCATTTTAGAGATGGGAGTCTCGCTATGTTGCCCAGGCTGGTCTTCCCCGCCCCCCCCCCCCCCCCCCCCGCTTGCCTTTACCAATCAAGAGCCCAGGATGGTTTTGAATTCCCGGCCTCAAGTGATCCTCCTGCTTTGGCCTACCAAGGTGCTGAGATAACAGGCATGAGTCACTGTCCAGCCCAGACTGATTTTAAAAACAGGACTGAAAGAGGAAAATATGCTGAAGTATTGCTTTTGATAGCTAACATTTATTTGAAAGGCTCAAACTTGAAATTTTCCTCCAGGTGGTCCCCTTATAGGATGTAAGCACCCAGAAGATTGCTGTTACTAAAAAATATCTAGAACTATGCTCTCCAATAATCACTAACCACATCTGGCTATTGAGAATCTGAAATAACTAGTCCAAATTGAGGTGTGTTATAAGTGTAAAATACACAACAGATTGCAAAGACTAAGTGCAGGAGTCTTAGTGGGGGGTAAAATATCTCATTAAAATTTTAATATTGATTACATGGTGAAATAATATTGGCAGGCCAGGCACAGTGGTTCATGCTTGTAATTCCAGCACTTGGGGAGGCCAAGGCAGGCAGACTGCTTGAGCCCAGGAGTTTGAGACCAGCCTGGGCAACATGGCAATCCCTTCTCTACAAAAAATACAAAAAGTAGCTGGGTGTGGTGGCATGTACCTATAGTCTCAGGTACTGGGGAAGCTGAGGCAGGAGGATTGCTAGAGCCTGAGAGGCAATGAGCCAAGATTGCACCACTGCAGTCCAGAGTGGGCAACAGAACAAGGCTCTGTCTCAAAAAAAATAAATAAATAAAAGAAAAGAAAAAATATTGGCCATATTTGGTCAAATAAAATGATTATTTAAATTAGTGTTGCCTGTTTCTTTTTACTGGAAAGTTTATAGGTGTTATAGCTCACATTATATATAGGTGTTATAGCTCACATTATATTTCTATTTTAACAGTGCTGATCTAGAAGAACATTCTCCATTATATAGTCCTATTCCACTGCACATATTTCTTTTTTTGAGATGGAGTCTCACTCTGTCGCCCAGGCTGGAGTGCAGTGGCACAACCTTGGCTTACTGCAACCTCGGCCTCCCGGATTCACACCATTCTCCTGCCTCAGCCTCCCGAGCAGCTGGGACTACAGGTGCCCGCGACCAAGCCCGCCTAATTTTTTTTTATATTTTTAGTAGAGACGGGGTTTCACCGTGTTAGGCAAGATGGTCTCAATCTCCTGACCTCATGATCCGCCCGCCTCGGCCTCCCAAAGTGCTGGGATTACAGGCGTGAGCCACCACGCCCGGCCTACACTGCACTTATTTCTAACCAGTTTAGAACCTTTCTAAAACCACACCACCTTTTTAGTGACATAATATAGGACCTATGAGAGAAAAGATACAAGCACATCAGAAAGAAATGGTAAAAATTCCTGGCCAGGCACAGTGGCTCACGCCTTAATCCTAGCACTCTGGGAGGCTGAGGCAGGAGGATCACTCAAACTTACAAGTTTGAGACCAGCCTGGGCAACATGGTGAAACCCCATCTCTACAAAAACTAAAAAAATCAGCCAGGCCTGGTGGCTCACACCTGCAGTCCCAGCTACTTGTGGGACTCAGGGAGGAGGACTGCTTGAGCCCAGCAGGTGGAGGCTGCAGTGAGCTGAGATCACACCAGTGCACTCCAGCCTGGGTGACAGAGAGAAAGACACACACAAACACAAAAGGAAAGGAAAGGGAAGGAGGAAAGGGAAAAGGGGGAAAGGGGAAAAGGAGTAAAAGGGGAAAGGGGGAAAGGAGGAAAGTGGGGAGGGGAAGGGAGCATAAAATTCCTTAAACGCAAAGAGTATTTTATACACTTAAAATACATTCACCAAAACATTGTTATATCCACGGGAAAATTCTGTATGATATAAGATTTCAATTAGCCTACCATCTCGTACTACAAAAGGGGTTAAAGGAGTATCAATAATTTACTATACCTTCTTGGAGTTGTTTGGGAGAATGATTTTTAGCATTATTAGTCAGGAGCATTCGCCGTAGCAGGGCATCAGTCCCTGTGATTTCTTCTTCACAAATCCAGTCATCCACAATACATAAATGTGGGTAGTTAGTAGCAAGGAGACGTAGTAAAGCTGAATGCAACCCTTGAAAATTTACAGAAAATCAATTGGATTCTTCATGCTCAAACACCAGAAGCTTCCCCACCCCTCTCATTTTTATCAAGCCATCAGCCCACAAGGAAAGAGGGTTATGCTCTAAGTCAGTGTTTCTCAAAAAATGATTAGATGGCGGGGCGCGGTGGCTCACGCCTGTAATCCCAGCACTCTGGGAAGCCGAGGCGGGTGGATCACCTGAGGTCAGGAGTTCAAGACCAGCCTGGCCAACATGGCGAAACCCCGTATCTACTAAAAATACAAATATTAGCCGGGCGTGGTGTTGGGTGCCTATAATGCCAGCTACTCAGGAGGCGAAGGCAGGAGAATCGCTTGAACCCGGGAGGTAGAAGTTGCAGTGAGCCAAGATCACAACATTGCACTCCAGCCTAGGCAACAAGAGCAAAACTCCCATTCAAAAATAAAAAAAGAATGATTAGAGCACCACCAGCATCACAAGCTTGGGAAGCTTGTTTCATGTGCAGAATAATGAATACTATCCCAGGTGACTAGATCAGAAGCTCTAGAATGGAGGCCTAGGAATGTGCACTTCTTGTGCATGCAAACTACAGTTTAAGAACCTCTCGACAGTCATTTGATCAAGGGAAACTGCTTAAATGAAGATCCTGAAGTAATGTGATAAACAGTGAGCTGGGAACTACTACTTATAAAGAAAGTTTTCAACTTTCTTCCACCCCACCCAACATAACAGTCTCCTAAAGTTGTTTGACATAGCAATGGTTCAAGAGTTCAGGGTAGAGGAAAGAAAAGGAGGAGAAAAGAATGTCCATTTGGGGACTATCATATATGGTTTGGAAAAGGTTCTATTCAGAAATACTGATAGGCTTCTGTAGAGAACATGCCCTTTCCTCCAACCCTGTTGAGAATCATTGCTATAGATATGGTAAAATTAAAGTTGCCCACTTTGAATACCTGAAAGGTCTCAGGTACTTTATGTACGTTTTCTCATCTCTCCCTAACATTCATACAAAGTAAGCAATGCCTCCATTCTACTGTAAGGAACAAACAATGCTGAAAGACATTTATTAATATTAACAACCCTAAAGTCACACAGCCACATACGTCAGCCAAGAGAAGCAGTACTGATGATATCCACAATGGGGGGCATTTTTTCTTGGTTCAAGAAGTATTAAAGAAGACCAAAAGAAATGGGAAAACTTGTTACCAAATCAAAGCCTTATTTATAACATTTTACCTATACCACAGTTTGACTATTCATGACTATTAGGTACAATGTTAATAATGAGAGGCCGCATGCGGTGGCTCATGCCTGTAATCCCAGCACCTTGGGAGACTGAGGGGGATGGATCACTTGAGGCCAGGAGTTGGAGACCAGCCTGGCCAACATGGGGAAACCCTGTCTCTACTAAAAATACAAAAATTAGCCAGGCGTGGTGGCACACGCCTGTAATCCTGGCTACTTGGGAGGCTGAGGCACAAGAATTGCTTGAACCTGGGACGTGGAGGTTGCAGTGAATCAAGATAATGCCATTGCACTCCAGCCTGGGTGACAAGGCAAGATGCTGTCTCAAAAAAAAATTATGACACCATAAAAATGCCTATTTAGTTAATGAATTAACGAAGTACTACTATGCTAAGTGCTTCGCACATAAGTACCTAATAAACATTGTTGCTACCATACTATTATCATCATAACAGTAAGACTACGCAGTAGTAGTAGGAATCAAAGTACTTTAGATCTAATTATCCTCTTATTATGCAAATCAAATGATACCACTGCTTAATCCCAGTAGAAACAATACCCAATTCCTTTCTCATAGAAATAGCTTAAAATTGATGTTTCTGTGTTTGAAAAGACATCGTAACAATCAAAAATGGCATTACTTTAACATTTAAATTTCTAAATGCATACAGGAATACATATACAGTTAAAACTATACCCAACCATCACAAAAAAGACTGCTTACAAAAGTGTAAACTAATCAACATTTCATACTCTTTTCGATAAAGTATATCAGTTGCCAAATGCTGTTAAAAATAACATTATTTTCTGGAAACAGATTATACAAAGAAGCCAGGCACGGTGCCTCAAGCCTGTAATACTAACACTTTGGGAGGCTGAGTAGGGCTCTTCACTTGAGGTCAGGAGTTCGAGACTAGCCTAACCAACATGATGAAACCGCGTCTCTACTTAAAAAAAAAAAAAAAAAAAAAAGATTATACAAAGATATAAGTAAATAAATGCTGCAGACATCCGGTTAATGATGACCAATGAAGGCTCATGTTTCTCCTTGAAACCAACCATAATAAAGAAAGAAAAACAAAATTCCGGCCAGGCACAGTGGCTCATGCCTGTAATCCTAGCACTTTGGGAGGCTGACGTGGGTGGATCACCTGAGGTCAGTTCGAGACCAGCCTGGCCAACATGGCGAAATGAGGTCTCCACTAAAAATACAAAAATTAGCTGGGCATGGTAGCAGGAGCCTGCAGTCCCAGCTACTCGGGAGGCTGAGGCAGGAGAATCACTTGAATCTGGGAGAAGAAAGTTGAAGTGAGCCAAGATCGCACCACTGCACTCCAGCCTGTGAGACAAGAGCGAAACTCCATCTCAGAAAAAAAAAAAGAAAAAGAAAATTCCAACTTAACAGAAAGAAAAACACCCACACTCAAACATTAAAGAGGTATTTAATTAAGAAAAACCTCTAGAAAATTAGCTGGGCATGGTGGCATAGGCCTGTAGTCCCCGCTACTAGAGAGACTGAGGTAGGAGGATGTTTGAGCCCAGGAGTTTGAGGCTGCAGTTACCCACTGCACTCCAGCTTGGATAACATAGTGAGACCCTTTCCCTAAAGAAAAAAAAAAAAAAAGAAAAATATCTAATTTCAAAAAACACTATTTCTACCTAACAGGATTTATAGTAAAAATATTATAATATATCCATACTATGGATCATAAAACAATCAGAAACAGTAAGGCAGATCTACCTGTACCGACATGTAAAAATGTTCAAGACTCCAAGAAAAAAAACAAGCCTTAGAAGAGGCAGGGGAGGCCGGGCATGGTGGCTCACTCCTGTAATTCCAGCACTTTGGGAGGCCGAGGTGGGCAGATCACTTGAGACCAGGAGTTCAAGACCAGCCTGGGCAACATAGTGAAACCCTGTCTCTACTAAAAATCCACAAATTAGACAGGCGTGGTGGCGCGCATGCCTGTAATCCCAGCTATTTGAGTGGCTGAGGCATGAGAATCACTTGAACCCAGGAGGTGGAGGTTACAGTGAGCCAAGATCATGCCACTGCACTCCAGCCTGGATGACAGAGCGAGCCACTGTCTCAAAAACAAAAACAAACAAACAAAAGAGGTAGTGTATAATACTATTCAGAGTTAAAAAATTTTTTTTTTTACTTCTGTTAAGTGTCTGTTAGGTTCAACCACAAGAACCTGCTGTTTCTGTAGCTCTAAATTAGCCGAATATCTGCAATTTCATACAGTTCAACCTACAGGAGAAAAAAGCCTGAAAATATATACCAGCTGAAAATAGCTAGGGTTGCATTTTAGGGGGCGGGGTGGTTTGCAATAACTGAAATAATAGATTTAGTGAGGGAGGCAAAGAGGAATTTCATTCTTGAACTGTTTGAATTTTTAACATTAAGCACCTATTACACTTCATAACATAAACAGAAAGGTTTTTTAACAATAAACTTTAGCAGTAAAGAGCAAAATAAAACATACCTCCCAACTCCTGCTGCAGCCCTTGAGCCTGTCGAATAAGGAATTTGATAGGAATCTGATCCATTAAAGAAGAAGAATATGATTTGGGCTTTCTTTGCATGGCAGCTATCAAAGATAAAAAGTGTAAAATAAATAAAATGTCCAGAAACAACAGAAATCTTAACCTTCAACCCAAATGGAAACAAAAACAAGGTCAAATTACTTTTAATGCAATTAACCTGCGAATATAGCATATAAAAGATGAAGAATCATTACGAAAACAAGTGGCTACACAGGAAGAACAAGAACATACCTGGAGCAAGATCTGGAAAATGTCCTGAAATTTAAAACTAGACAGAAGAAAATTCATAACAGGTTGAGAGAAGCCATGTGCAAAAGTGCCCTACACTAAAAGAACCAACAAGTGAGTCAAGATTTTCCCAAACCTAATGAGAAGATCAAATGTGATCATGAACATACGGCCTAGAGCTTCATGATTCCAATGCATCTTATAAAAAGAAACTGTAATTTTATCTTTTTTTTTTTTTGAGATGGAGTCCACTCTTTTTGCCCAGGCTGGAGTGCAGTGGCACGATCTCAGCTCACTGCAACCTCCGCTTCCCAGGTTCAAGCGATTCTCCCGCCTCAGCCTCTCAAGTAGATTGGCTGGGATAACAGGCATCCACCAGCATGCCTGGCTAATTTTTGTATTTTTAGTAGAGACGGCATTTCGCAATGTTGGCCAGGCTGCTCTCGAACTCCTGACCTCAGGGGGATCTAGCCTGCCTCGGCCTCCCAAAGTGCTAGAATTACAGGCGTGAGTCACCGGGCCCGGCCAATTTTTTTTTTTTTTTTTTTGAGACAGAGTCTCGCTCTGTCACCAGGCTGGAGTGCAGTGGCGTCATCTTGGCTCACTGCAACCTCCGCCTCCGAGGTTCAAGTGATTCTCCTGCCTCAGCCTCCTGAGTAGCTGGGATTACAAGCGCCCACCACCACGCCCATCTAATTTTTTGTATTATTAGTAGAGATGGGGTTTCACTGTGTTAGCCAGGATAGTCTCGATCTCCTGACCTCATGATCCACCCGCCTTGGCCTCCCAAACTGCTGGGATTACAGGCGTGAACCACAGTGAATTGTATCATATTATATACAATAGTGGTGACTGAATCTTTTTTTTTCCCTGAGATGAGTCACTCTGTCACCCAGGCTGGTATGCAGTGGTTCAATCTTGGCTCACTGCAACCTCTGCCTCCTGGGTTCAAACAATTCTTGTGCCTCAGCCTCCCAAGTAGCTGAGACTACAGTTGCTCGCCACCACACCTAGCTAATGTTTGTATTTTTAGTAGAGATGGGGTTTCGCCATGTTGGTCAGGCTGGTCTCAAACTCCTGACCTCAGGTGATCCACCAGCCCCAGCATCCCAAAGTACAGGCGTGAGCCATCATACCTGGCCTCTTTTTAAATTAAGTTAGGCAATACGAATTTGACTTCCTTCTCTCACAACTCCTACCCTCAACCAGCCACGCCCACCCTTTTTTTCTTCTAAGTCCATTTTAATTTGTGTACTTTTGCTGCTATCCTAATTCAGTGCCTACTCACCTTTTGTTTAAATATCTTCTATGGCCCACTTTCCCTGCCTCCAGTTTAATCCATCCTTCAACCTGCGGCCATAGTCATCTTATTTAAATACAGATTTGGCCACCTTCAGTGAATCCTCACATCACACAGAGTAAAGGTCCTTGCCAGTCAATACTATCTTTCTCTGTCTCATCTCTACCGTATTCTATATACCTGGCACTCAAAGCTCATTCCAAGGTACTTTCCTTTACACCACAGGAATATATGAGAATCTCAATCAGGGTGTTTGTAGTTTCACAAAGGATATACAATATGTTTATTCTCTTACAAACTACAAACAGTAAAGCTCAACCATTTTTATTTTATTAAGGACAAGAAGTATGTAAGTGCAAGTGTTAGAATAAAGGTTGAGAAACACTGTCTATATAGACCACATATATATCATATACTCTTATTTAGATATAATCTCCCTTTTAAGTTAATAAATTAGCATAGTTTTCCATACCAATCTTTTATGAATTAAGAAAAAATCAGAAGGCAGTTAAAACAATAGTTACAGGTTCCAGAAATAGACAAATCCTGGTTCCAATACTTATTACAATACTTAATACTAACTTAGGGAAGTTACTTAATTTCCTTGTGCCTCAGTGTTCTCCCCTGTAAAATAAACGTAACCACACCTATCTCATAGAATTGTTATGAGGGTTTACATGAGTTAACTATAAGACTAAACTAAGGCCAGGCAAAGTGGCTCATACCTGTAATCCCAGCACTTTGGGAGGCCAAGGTGGGTGGATGACTTGAGGTCAGAAGGTCGAGACCAGTCTCACCAACATGGTAAAACCCATTCTCTACTAAAAATACAAAATTCAGCGGGGTGTGTTAGCGGGCACCTGTAATCCCAGCTACTCAGGCGTCCGAGGCAGGAGAATCACTGGAACCTGGGAGGCAGAGGTTGCAGTGAGCTGAGATCGTGCCACTGCACTCTAGCCTGGGCAACACAACAAGACTCTGTCTCAAAAAAAAAAAAAAAGACTAAACTATATGTGTACGATTAAAAAGCAAAAAATTATTTCAGATTCCTAGATAGGAAGACTTAATACTGCAAAGATGTAAATTCTCTCCAAATTAATCTATAAGTTTAACATAATTCTTATCAAAATCCCAACATAATTTTCATTTGTGAAATTTAACAAAATTATTATAAAGTTCACGGAAAAGATTAAATATGTGAGAATATACAGAAATTCCAAACAAGAACTGTATCAAAGACACAGAAAATGTCAAAACATAAAAAAGAAAATCAGGCCGGGCGTGATAGCTCACACCTGTAATCCCAGCACTTTGAGAGGCTGAGGTGTGTGGATCACTTGAGGTCAGGAGTTCGAGACCAGCCTGGCCAGCATGATGAAACTCCAGCTCTACTACAAATACAAAAATTAGCCAGGAATGTGGTACGCACCTGTAATCCCAGCTATTCAGGAGGCTGAAGCAGAAGAATCGTTTGAACCCGACAGGCAGAGGTTGCAGTGAGCCAAGATCACACCACTGCATTCCAGCCTGGGTGACAGAGTGAGATTTTGTCTCAAAAAAAAAAGAAAAACAAATTAAAAACTACACACAAAGGTCAGGAGGATCACCCACACCTGTAATCCCAGCACTTTGGGAGGCCAAGCCAGGAGGACTGCTCGAGCCCAGGAGTTTGAGATCAGCCTGGCAACATGGCAAATCCCATCTCTACAAAAAATAAAAAAAATCAGCCAGGCATGGTGGCATCCGCCTGTGGTCCCAGCTACATGGGAGGCTGAGGCAGGGATCCTGTGAGCCCAAGAGATCAAGGCTACACTGAGCCATGTTCATGCCACTGCACTCCAGCCTGGGTGACAGAGTGAGACTCTGTCTCAAAAAGTAAATAGATGAAATGAACTACACACACGTAGGAAGTATAAACACAGGTAAACCTTCTTTTTCAAATACAGGAAAAAATACCACTTTATAATGATACCATGCATGCTAAATCTGACCTTCTGATATTATGTGAAGTAACTAAGTTTCAAAGCCCATTTGAGTGACATTCTCTGTGTGCGTGTGCGTGCGTGTGTGTGTGTGTGGAGATGGGCATCTTGCTGTTTTCCAGGCTGGTGTCAAACTCTGAGCACAAGTGACCATCCCATCTCAGCCTCCCAAAGTACCAAAGTACTGAGATTACAGGGAATGAGCTACCATACCCAGCCCAATGTTAACGGCAAAACGAAACTCTTCAGCCAGGCGCAGTGGCTCACGCCTGTAATCCCAGCACTTTGGGAGGCCGAGGCGGGCGGATCACGAGGTCAGGAGATCGAGACCATCCTGGCTAACATGGTGAAACCCCGTCTGTATTAAAAATACAAAAAAATTAGCTGGGCATGGTGGTGGGCACCTGTAGTCCCAGCTACGCGGGAGGCTGAGGCAGGAGAATGGTGTGAACTCAGGAGGTGGAGCTCGCAGTGAGCCGAGATCACGCCACTGCACTCCAGGATGGGCAACAGAGCAAGTCTCCGTCAAAAAAAAAAAACAAAAAACAAAAACAAAAACAAAACAAAAAAAAAACGAAACTCTTCTACTTTTTTATTTTTTTTGAGACACAGTCTCACTCTGTCCACCAGGCTGGAGTGCAGTGGCGCAATCTCAGCTGGCTGCAACTTCCGCCTCTGGGTTCAAGGGATTCTCCTGCCTCAACCTCCTGAGTAGCTGGGATTACAGGCATGAGCCACCACACCTGGCTAATTTTTGTATTTTTAGTAGAGACGGGGTTTCGCCATGTTGACTAGGCTGGTCTGGAACTCCTGACCTCAGGTGATCCGCCCACCTCGGCCTCCCAAAGTGCTAGGATTACAGGCGTAAGCCACCTCGTCTGGCCTTTTCTATTGTTTTTGATTAGGTTGTTACTCTTTACACTACTGGAAGGAAGACTGGGCAAAGACTCAAATCAAGAGAAAAAAATTCAGTTACAGCTCCATCAGGTGTTAAATTTATATTTAGTGAACAAGATCTATACAATTGTTAAAATACAGGCAATTCTGTTATCTATTAATTTAGCCTCTGATAAGGAGGACTGGGCCATAAATCGTGGTTACATACCCCAACATGCATGATTTATGTATTAAGTATACAATGCCCACATTGCAAAGATTATAAAATGATACTAGAGTTTGTTAGAATATTGCCCTTCTTTTATCAAAAAACAGTTTGGAAAGTAACAAAATACAAGCTAATAAAATAAACTACCACTAGAACCACTCCTCTACGTACAACTTACCTAAAGTCTTTGTGTTTGCTAGAAGAGCCTCCTCATAAGACAGTATATAGTAGAGCACCAAAAGCTGTGCTGTGATACTGAAATGCTGATTAAGGCGGATGTTGTCACCCTGGAGGTAATATTACAAATACTCTGAAATACTTTGAATTTCATGAGTGCTTTTTTTTTTCTTGATAGTAAAAGAATCAAAATAGACTATCCAGCATTGCTGCTCCTAACTCAGGTAAAACAAGAGAAATGTTGCTTTGTGTGTATTAAACTCAAAAAAACAACATGAAATCTGAGACGGCATGAGAGATGAAAGGCAACATGCTTAAGTGGTCTTTAAGATAAGACAAAGAAAAGACTTCAGCTACTACTCAATAGCAAACCCATCAGGCTGCTTCTGAAAGACAGGAGTCCCAAGTATTATATGAAATTACCATGAAGAAAGTAACTCCTAAATAAGACATTGTATACTTAAATATATTTGTGAAAAATGCAACTGTTTTTCCCTTCTAACTAACTGGGGAAAAAATACTTTCATCAAATTTTCCCTAAATGAGCCAGGAGCGGTGGCTCATACCTGTCATCCCAGCACTTTGGGAGGCCGAGGCAGGCAGATCACCTGAGGTCAGGAGTTGGAGACCAGCTGGCCAACATAGTAAAACCCTGTCTCTACTAAAAATATAAAAATTAGCCAGGCGTGGTGGCACGTGCCTGTAACCCCAGCTACTCAAGAGGCTGAGGCATGAGAATCACTTGAACCCAGGAGGCACAGTTTGCAGTAAGCTGAGATCGTGCCACTGCACTCCAGTCGGGGCAACAGAGTGAGACTCTGTCTCAAAAAAAAAAAAAAAAATTCCCCCTAAATTAAGGTAGGTATATCTTAGATTCCCAGGATGCTAAACAAACCTATGCTGAATATCTTGAAATCCCACACAGTACTTGATCAAATACACAATCTCCAGGGAACCCTTTTAGACTTTAAAGTGAAACTTAAAAAAAAAAAAAATTATTGGCCAGGCGCAGTGGCTCACACCTGTAATCCCAGCACTTTGGGAGGCCAAGGTGGAAGGATCACTTGAGGTCAGGAGTTCGAGACCAGCCTGGACAATATGATGAAATCCCATCTTTACTAAAAATACAAAAACTAGCCAGTTGTGGTGGCACGTGCCTGTAGTCCCAGCTACTCAGGAGGTTGAAGCAGGAGAATCGCTTGAACCCAGGAAGCGGAGGTTGTAGTGAGCCGAGATTGCCCATTGCACTCCAGCCTGGGTGTCACAGCGAGACTCCAGTCTCAAAAAAAAAAAAGGCCAGGCACAGTGGCTCACATCTGTAATCCCAGCACTTTGGGAGGCTGAGGCAGGTAGATCACCTGAGGTCAGGAGTTCGAGATCAGCCTGGCCAACATGGTGAAACCCTGTCTCTACTAAAAATACAAAACATTAGCCAGGCGTTGTGGCAGGCGCCTGTAATCCCAGCTACTCGAGAGGCTGAGGCAGGAGAATCACTTGAACCAGGCCGACAGAGGTTACAGGGAGGAGGAGGTTGCAGTGAGCCAAGATCGCACCACTGCACTCCAGCCTGGGCAACAAGAGTGAAACTCCATCTCAAAGAAAAAAAAAAAAAAAATCTTACACAAGTGCCTGTTTAACAAACTACTTGGAACTAATACCATTCTTTTAATTTTTACAGGTGATCTAAAGAAATTTAATCTAATTTTAAATTCAGAACTACCTAGAAGTCCTCTGATAGGAAAATAAAAATATGGGTTAAGTAAGAAGAACTAAAAGAAAAATAAGTTAATAGTATAAAAGAACCACTATTTTACCCCAATGACTCCTTGGAAAATATTGAGTATCTCCTGTTCTGTCACTGGCTGATTTGTGGCTTCTGGATTAGATTTCGACGCAGGAGTAAGTATAGAATTTATGTACACATCAATCAAAGGAAGTAATTGAGGATGAAGTGGAGTAGAGGTTTCACACAGCTGTCTATAAATCCAATCCTAAGAAAGAATGTTATAGACACTGAATTAATTGTGGCAAAAAGAAAAACCAAGCAAAATTATAAAAGTACATACAGTTTTACATGAATTATGAATCAATAAAACTCACTATTAACTTTTGGCAGTTCCAAATATATTATCTAGTATCATAACTGCCTTTGACTTTAAAATATGAACTACCTTTATATCTGTATCATCTTAGGTGCAACCCTCCACTAGAAGCTTGCCTTTCGGTTTAATCTATTCGTTTTTAAGTAGTGGGAAAAACATTTTACGTCCCTACCATATCTGTATTTAGAGCAGCACGTGTGTCGTCATGGGAGAGCTCACATTAGATAGGAATTTGGAGAGAGAGAGACAGGTCCTTCACAGCAAACCCTCAGATAGACTAAGAAAGTGTCTTTGACAAGCACTTACAGGAGACTATCACTTAACTATCGCTGGATGGAGGACATGCAAAATATTGGGTGTGCATGTGAACTCTTAATTCTTAGCTATTTTACTTACTAAAAATATAAAGCAGAAGATGCAATCTGGCTAAATCACTAAATCACAAAAAACAAGGGACAATTAAAAGTGATATATCATGCATGTATTATTCACTGTTCTTTGTAAATATCTGAAAAAGTTTCAGTCTACTTTACCTCCTGGGTCTTAAGACCTTCTCTTCAGAGGGCCTTTTAACTTGTTAGATATAGCCAACTAAGACAAATCAAAACATGTCAAAATTCTAAGTTAGGTGTGAGGTGTCCTTGTGACAAATCAACAAATACCAGTCATGGCAACTTCCCCAATTTGTAAAACAAAACCAGGTCCACTGCAGTGTCTCACACCTGTAATCCCAACACTTCGGGAGGCTGAAGTAGGAGAACTGCTTGAGACCAGGAGTTCAAGACCAGACCAGCCTGGGCAACATAGCGAGACCCTGTCTCTACAAAAAAAACACTTTTCAAAGCCAGGTATGAGGCCAGGCATGAGGGCTCATGCCTGTAATCCCAGCACTTTGGGAGGCCGAGATGGGTGGATCACGTGAAGTCAGGAGTTTGAGACCAGCCTGGCCAACATGGTGAAACCCTGTCTCTACTAAAAATTAAAAAAAAAAAAAAAAAAAAAAAAAAGCCAGGAGTGGTGGCTCGCACTTGTAGTTCCAGCTGCTTAGGAGGCTGTGGCAGGAAGACTGCTTGAGCCCAGGAGTTTGAGGTTACAGTGAGCTATGACAGCCTGGGCGACAGAGTGAGACCCTCTCTTTAAAATAAAATTAGAAAATGGCAGTTTCTAAGTTTTAATGAGATAGCCATGTGCCACTATTGAGAATTTAAATGGAGTATTATGCATTTTGAAAATCTTACATTGTTTTAAAAATCTGAAATTACTATATAATTATATAATTATGATTACTATCCCTAATTACTATACTTATATAAATGACTAGTAACTTAGCTTAATACCACACATTTCCTACACAAAACCCACAATAAAGGCCTACAAACTGAAATACAACTGAGGAGAAAGCATTAATTTAGGTTGTTCTTTGAAATATAAATTTAGGCCAGGCACAGTGGCTCACACCTGTAATCCCAGCACTTTGGGAGGTTGAGACGGGCATATCACTTGAGGTCAGGAGTTCGACACCAGCCAGCCAACACAGTGAAACCCTGTCTCTGCTAAAAATACAAAAATTAGCCAGGCGTGGTGGCACACACCTGTAGTCCCAGCTACCTGGGAGGTTGAGGCAGGAGAATCACTTTAACCCAGGAGGCAGAGGTTACAGTGAGCCAAGACTGCACCACTGCACTCCAGCCTGGGTGACTGAGCAAGACTCTATCTCAAAAGAAAAAATATATATATATAAAAATGTAGGGGCATGCTTTTATTTTATTTGTTTTATTTGTAGGGGCATACTTTTATTGACACTTTGTGCTTGGTAAAGGAACGGCTCCTGAGAAGCTGGTAAATACAATGAATAGGCAAAAATCCAGTAATGTTGGCACTCAGGTTGCTGGTAACAGGGACCCGAACTGCATGAGCTGTGACAACCTAAAACGGAAAAATAGTATTAGTAATATAATAGAACTAAATATAAAATTATTTTGAAAGAGAGATTAGTAAGTAGATTGTCAACACCTAATACAAGTGTGGTCCCTAGAAATGAATGATGAAAATAAATTATTACATGTTTTAATTGTCTTTGAATGCTGAGGAAATGTACATTTAGGGATTTATATAATTCCCTAATTTTTTGTTTATAAACATAGATACATACACAGTGGTGTGATAAGGTAAAAAAATAAAATAAAATTTTGAAGCATACAATCTGGGCTCAATAACTTTGAAGAAGTCATTTATCTTCTGAATCTTTTTCACATCTACAAAACAGGACACTGCCATACCTGCCTCAAAGCATTGTTACGGGGGGAAAATATTCTTTTTGGAAAAACATCATATGAACTATAAAGCAACACATAAATATAAACAGAAATATTTATTCTCAGTATGTCATGCATAGGCTCTAATTGTCTTTTAAAGACCCTCTTCAAAGTTGTCTTCCAATTGGTTCAAATTTAAAGATAAAAAATAACTTATGATTCTCCCACATGCTGTGTGACTATTTGTAATTCAGGAGTATATGTGCATATGCGTGTTGAGGGTGGGAGGGATAGTAAAATATAGAAATAAAGATATTAATAGCCATGAAAAAGCAACTGGCTGGGTGCAGTGGCTCACGCCTGTAATCCCAGCACTCTGGGAGGCTGAGGTGGGTGGATCACCTGAGGTCAGGAGTTCAAGACCAGCCTGGTCAACATGGTAAAACCCCATCTCTACTAAAAATACAAAAATTAGCCAGGCGTGGTGGTGGGCACCTCTAATCTTAGCTACTTGGGAGGCTGAGGCAGGAGAATTGCTCCAACCCAGGAGGCAGAGGTTGCAGTAAGCTATGATCATACCACTGTATACTAGCCCGGGTGACAAAGTGAGATTAAAAAAAAAAAAGAAATGAAAAAAATCCTTAGGCTTATCCATGGACAAAAGTGCTAAGGCTAAAGAAGAACATGTTAAGTATAAGAAATTTAGACTCTAGCCTGTAATCTAGTTAGAAATGAATTTTACAGCCTCAAGGTTTAAATAGGACTTCATTTTATCTTTCTCCAGACACATTAAAACAATTACCCCTTGAGATGCCCTACCAGCAACATCTAAGAGTATTCTCCTAAGTATCTACTCAAAGTCTCCAAAAATATATAAATTCAAAAGATGCTTTGGTATGTTATGACTAGTTTTAAAACTGTATTTTAAATGGATTATTCTTTAAGAAAGTTTCAAAGATGAAATAAATCATCATGAGTTTAAAAAGAAAAAAGACCATATTATTTTCTTAAGGTAAGACACACAAGTTTTCTCCCAAAGAATATTGTAAAAGAAAGTTAAATAAGTACCTAAGAATAAAAAGAAATACCTGCTCAGTAAAAATTTCCTGTGTGAAGATTGTCTTCATCCTGCTCAAGGAGCTTGGCTTAATTACAATCTAAAATTACCAAAAGAATTCCAACAGCATGTAAAAATATATGAAACACAATTTATTCTAGGGAACTTATCTAAAATGGCTGTGATACACATAAATGTTCAAATGTTCAAGTACTCTACTCTGTTTTAGAAATGCTTTCCCAAACCCAACATTAAAGTGTTAATACTCAGAAACAGAACCAATATAAAAAGCACTTAATAAATACTATTATTGGCATTTTCAGTCGGTTGGGGGAAACAGATTATTTACTACATGGAGCTGGGATAGCTGCCCCTCTGTGAGGCCAAGAGAAATATGTGTGTGTGTGTATGTGTGTGTCTGTATATACACACACATACACACACAAATATATGTATATATGTATATATACATATAGACACACATACACTTTTTGTACATATCACACCATGCACCAAAACAAACTCCAAGTAGATTAAAATGTTCAAATGTAAAACATGAAGCCACCCAAAAAACTAGAAGAAAATATAAGTGACCACTTATATAAACCCAAGAAAGGAAAACATTTCTAAGCATAAGAGCAAAACAGAAAACACAAAAAGAACATTTACAGCCAGGTGCGGTGGTTCACGCCTGTAATCCCAGCACTTTGGGAGGCTGAGGTGGGCAGATCACAAGGTCAGGAGATTCAAGACCATCCTGGCTAACACAGTGAAACCCCGTCTCTACTAAAAATACAAAAATTAGCCGGGCGTGGCGGCATGTGCCTGTAGTCCCAGCTGCTGGGGAGGCTGAGGCAGGAGAATGGCATGAACCCAGGAGACGGAGCTTGCAGTGAGCCGAGATCGCGCCACTGCACTCCAGCCTGGGCAACAGAGCAAGACTCCGTCTCAAAAAAAAAAAAAAAAAGACATTTAATATACTACATAAAAATAATAATGATAATAATTTCCACATGGCAAAGTTAAATGGCAAAAAAGACTGGAAAAAGTCAATTATAACATATTGAACTCTCCACTTTTAAAGATACTATAAGATATGTCACTGATTTAATATTACAGTAGCTTTTCAAGAAAAAAGTAGGAGTTGGAACACTACCACTTTCATATTACATGTCAACTGTAAAATGAATCCCAATTTCAATATTGGGTAAAATATACATCTTGAAATATATGAAGTAAGATGTATAAGGCATAATGACATATCTTTCCTTTTGAGTCAGTGAAAGAAAAAAATAAATCAAAGTCCCTACAGGAAAATTAGGATACTGATAAGCTTTTCACAAAAGAAGTAAGCCAAAACACATAGATTTTAAATACTAAAGTTTCACTAGTAATCAAAAAATTCAAACTAAGTGACACCACTGTTCATCAACCAAATTTGCAAAGATTAAAAAAAAATAGTAATGCTCAGTCATGTAGAAAGTTTAGGAAAACAGGAGTTCTTACTAATGATAAGAGTTAAACTGATACAATCATTCGAAAAGATAATATGACAGTACTCATGAAACACCTTAACATAGTCATACCGTTTTCCTTAGCAATTAATTACCTTCTAGAAATTTGCCCTAAGAAAATGATCCAACAGATGTATGAAGAGATACGTGTGGGTGCCTATGTGTGTATTTACATAAACAAGGATATTCCTCTAAGCATTATACAGAAACTAGAAAATCTACATGGGAAATAATAAGGGACCTATTAAGAAGATCAAACAATGGACTATAAGACAATGCAGTCATTAAAAATTATACTGTATTATAATATTTATTGATATGAGTAAATGCTCATCATATATTAGTTTTTTTAAATTACCAAATATGTACATCACTTTAAAGAAAGAACAGACATCAGAATATTAATAGCAGTATACTAGGTATCTCTGAATCATGGAATTATAAGATATCTTTCCCTTTTCTGTGCTTTCCAAGGTTTTTGCATGAGTATCTATTATTTTAGTAAATAAAGGTTTCAAAATGCATTTTTTTCTAAGCGCTCTTGATAAAACTTCTATTAAACAATTAAAATTACTTAAATGAAAACAATCTATTTACACTACAACAAAATGTCCAGCTTAGAAACACCTTTTTTTTTTTTTTTTTAGAAAGAAGTTAAAAGAAAATTACCTTCATCCCCAAAGTGGAACAGACCAAGTCAATGATAGCACTAAGCTGGTTGCTGTGAAAGTACATAGCCACCAATAATAACATCTCCCCAAAAGAAGCAGAGACGCCTGAAGTACTGTCAAAACAAAATAGGAAATATGAATTTTCCAAAGAGAGAAGAAGAAAAGCTTTCTCAACTAACTAAATCAAATTATCTTACCTCTCAAAATACGCTTCTTCCTTTATCATCCAACTTAGCCACACCACCATCAGCTGCTCCTGTTCAGGTGTACTATATAAAATATACCAGAATGTCACTGGTTTCAATTAGATATACTAGTATATGAATAAAAAGCATTCTGAAGTTATTTTTGGTAGAAATTATTTTTCCTGCCCTATTTTCAAGTATCAAGTCAAATTAAAGGCTTGCTGAATTGGGCCATTAATTGTCATTGAGGTATGAAGTAATTCTAGAGCTCAAGAATGAGGACCTTTGCTTTTTTTCATGGATCCCCTCTCAAAGTCTTAGTTACTGCCTTCACAGGTTGGAAAGAGTAAGCTTCCTCACATTCCTCAGAAAACAAAGGCCCCTTGGGATTAACCTGTTAAAACAACTATACAACAGCTGATACTTATTTCATATAGAAAAAAATCTAGTGTTAACACTTAAGCATCAAAATATCACAAACTGAGTGCCAAACAGTAATGAGCAGTCCATCTTTTGGAAAAATGAAATTTAATTTATAGAAACCTTATGAGTAGATTTCAAAGTTACAGAGAAACAAATGATCACTAATCATGGAAAAAAAGGCACTCACAGGCTCACCAGATATGAAAAATGGCTATAAAAATACAATGACTTTTCTCTGAGACAATGTCTTGCTCTGTCGCCCAGGCTGGAGTGCAGTGGCGCAATCATAGCTCACTATAGCCTCGACCACCCAAGCTCAAGTGATCCTCCCACCTCAGCCTCCCAAGTAGCTGGGACTACAGGCATGCGCCACTGCATCCAGCTAATATTTTTTATTTTTAGTAGAGGACAGGTCTCGCTATGTTGCCCAGTCTGGTCTTGAACTCTCGAGCTCAAGTGATACTCCTGCCTAAGCCTCCCAAAGTGCTGGAATTATAGAGGTGAGCCAGCATGCCTAGCCCAACAATGACTTTTTAAAGGGAATTCCTAAATTCTGAGATGGAGTTTCACTCTTGTTGCTCAGGCTGGAGTGCAGCAGCGCAATCTCAGCTCACTGCAACCTCCGCCTCCTGGGTTCAAGCGATTCTCCTACCTCAGCCTCCTGAATAGCTGGGATTACAGGTGTCTGCCACCACACCTGGCTAATTTTATATATTAAAATATTTAGTAGAGATGGGGCTTCACCCTGTTGGCCAGGTTGGTCTCGAACTCCTGATTTCAGGTGATTGACCCGCCTTGGCCTCCCAAAGTGCTGGGAATACAGGCCTGAGCCACCACGCCCGGTCTAAATTTTAATTGAAAAGTACAAGCTGACGTTGACTTGTGAAAATTTTTTCACCAATCTCTTTCCACTTCAGTGCAGTAAAAATAGATGCAACTAAAAGCAAATGAAAAGTATGCTTCTTCTATTACCAAAAGCTAAGAAAATAAAAAAGGTCATTCTCAACTATACCTAAACCATATAACAAATAATAAAGGGTTATGTAGTAGAAAGATTACAGCCTTTACAGCCTACCACATCTGAGTGAGAATCCCATCTCTGCTAATTACTGGTAGTGTGATCTTGAAGAAGAAACACAAATAATCTTTCTTTTTCTTTTTCACTGTAGCTCTCAAACGTTAAGAACTTTTTTTTTGTATTTGAGAAGAAGTTTCGTTCTCGTTGCCCAGGCTGGAGTGCAATGACACAATCTTGGCTCACTGCAACCTCCGCCTCCCGGATTCAAGAGATTCTCCTGCCTCAGCCTCCCGAGCAGCTGGGATTACAGGTGCCCACCACCACACCCAGCTAATTTTTTATATT
The DNA here is from genome assembly GCF_028885625.2 of Pongo pygmaeus. Lineage (NCBI taxonomy): Eukaryota > Metazoa > Chordata > Mammalia > Primates > Hominidae > Pongo > Pongo pygmaeus. The sequence goes on from NC_072392.2 coordinate 58,351,391, forward strand.
TTTAGTAGAGAAGGGGTTTCACCATGTTGGCCAGGCTGGTCTCGAACTCCTGACCTTTAGGTGATCCACCCACCTTGGCCTCCCAAAGTGCTGGGATTACAGGCGTGAGCCACTGTGCCTGGCCTATCTTAAGGACTTTTAAGTATCTTTCTAAACATTAGTTTTTCTATCTATAAGATATGGACAAAAATAACTTATAAGGCTGGGCACAGTGGCTCTTGCCTGTAATCCCAGCAATTTGGGAGGACAAGACAGGAGGATAGCTTGAGTCCAGCAGTTCAAGACCAGCCTGAGCAACAAAGTGAGATCCCATCTCTACAAAAACATTTAAAAATTAGACAGGCATGGTGGCACATGTTTGTAGTGCCAGCTACACGGGAGGCTGAGATCGGAGGATTTCTTGAGCCCAAGAGGCCAAGGCTGCAGCGAGCCCTGATTGTGCCACTGGACTCCAGCCTGCAAAACAAAGCAAGATCCTATCTAAAAAAAAAAAAATACCCTATAAGAGTAATGAGTATTTGAGATAATGTTTAGAAAGTACTTCAAGTAAAAAGAAAAGAAAGAATTCATGTACCTAATTTTACACCATCCTGAAACTCCATTAAAGCTACATTAAAGGGATTTTCTTAAAAGGCATAAACGCATAAGATATTGAGGAGAGACAACACCACAAAATATTGGAAGCTAGAGAACACATAGATAAGTGGAAATGGACTTAGCAGACCTGAGGAAGCAAAATGCTAAACTGGTAGAAGAGAAAACCCATCCATTTTATACCACGGAATTCCAAAAGGGCTCAGGCTACTCCAGGCAGTTCCAGGACTGAGAGTGAAGACAGACTAAAATTAAGAGGTTGACATTCTATATAAGTAGTAGACCTCCAAATCACCTCCTGCATTCTGCACAACTAGAAGAATACCCTTCCCTCAGCAGAGAGAAGACTGGAGATTTATTGTCTGGAGGTGGTAAAATCACGCGTCTGAATTAAGGGACAACCAGGTATATCTGGAGCACCATTATGAAAGTAGGAGAATTAAGTAAATGATTATACTGCAAGCTAATATCTACCAGCCCTTAACCCTCACTCTTTAACTTTGTTTATGGGTTTCTGTATAGGCCTTCCCTCTCCAGGCCAGACAATAATCTTTAGAACTCTGATCAGCCCAAGAGTTTCCCAAAGACCCACTTATGCATTAGAGGTTCTAATATGCTTTTTCATTTCCAAGTCTTAAATATGAACAATCGGCCAGACATGGTAGCTCACACCTGTATCCCAGCACTTTGGGAGGCCAAGGCAGGCAGATCACCTGAGGTCAGGAGTTTGAGACCAGCCTGACCAACATGGAGAAACCCCATCTCCACTAAAAATACAAAACTTAGCTGGGGGTGGTGGCGCATGCCTATAATCCCAGCTACTTGGGAGGCTGACACAGGAGAATCACTTGAACCCGGGAGGCAGAGGTTGCGGTGAGCTGAGATCACACCATTGCACCATGGGCAACAAGAGCAAAACTCCGTCTCAAAAATTATATATATATGAACAATAAATATTGGCTGGGTGTGGTGGCTCACACCTGTAGTTGCAGCACTCTGGGAGGCAAAGGCAGGAGGATCACCTTAGGCCAGGAGTTCAAAATCAGCCTGGGCAACAAAAGTGAGACCCCATCCCTACAAAAAACTTTTAAAAATAAGCCAGGTGTGGTGGCCCACACTGGCCACTTGGGAGGCTGAGGTGGAAGGATCTGTTGACCCCAGAAGTTCAAAGCTGCAATGAGTTATGACTGTACCACTGCGTTTGCCCTGAGCAAGAGAGAGAGCCCCCATCTCTAAATAAATAAATAAATAGAAATTTAAAAATAATAATAAATATTAAGTATCTGAGAAAAACTTCTAATTTTAAAAACAGAGACCAAAAAAAGGCAGGGAAAAAAAGCAACTTAGAGAAAAGAAGCAACACAAATAATAAAATCTCTTCAAAATCAGTATGACTAATATCAAAGAAATTATGCTATAATGAACCAATAGACACTACAAAGAAGAAACATTCAGAGAGCCAAAAAAGCGCTCTTAGAAATTAAAGACTGAATAGGAATTGAAGATAAAGTTAAAGACAAATCCTAAAAGGCAGAATGATTTTTTTTTTTTTTTTTTTTTTTTTTTGAGATGCAGTCTCGCTCTATAGCCCAGGCTGGAGTGCAGTGGCGCAATCTCGGCTCACTGCAAGCTCTACCTCCCAGGTTCACGCCATTCTCCTGCCTCAGCCTACAGGACTACAGGCGCCCACCACCATGCCCGGCTAATTTTTTTTTGTATTTTTTTTTGCAGAGATAGGGTTTCACCGTGTTAGCCAGGATGGTCTCGATCTCCTGACCTCAGGTGATCCGCCTGCCTCAGCCTCCCAAAGTGCTGGGATTACAGGCATTAGCCAGTGTGCCTGGCCATTTTGCTTCTTCAGAATGGGTATGTGTGAAGTAAATTCTTTTTGAGACTGGGTATTTCTGAAAATATCTTTGTCCTACTTTGACACCTGATTGATAGTTTGACGGGGTATGGAATTCTAAGTTGGAAATAATTTCCTTTCAGGACTTTGAAGGTGTTGCTTGTCTTCTAACTTCCAGTGTTGTTAGGAAGTCTGACATTCTGATTCCTGGTCCTTTGTGTGGCCTATTCGTTTTTAATATGGAAACTTGTAGGATTAGTTTTTTATCCCCAGGGTTTTGAAATTTCTGGATGATATGCCTTAGTCTGAGTCTCTTTTTGACTATTGTCCTAGGCATTCAGTAAGCCCTTTGAACCTGGAAACTCATGTCCCTCAGTTCTAGGAAATTTTCCTGAATTAATTTGTTGTTAATGTTTTCTTCTTGGGTGTTCTCTGTCTAAACCCTCCTTTTATTTGGAATTGGACTTTCTGAAATGATTGTTGTATTTTCTTATCCTTTCCTCTTTTCCTTCCCCTCATCTTGTTCTACTTTTTAGAAAACAGCTTTATTGAGATGTAATATATGTACCATAAGATTTACCCAAAGTGTACAACTGAGTGGTTTTTAGTGTATATACAGAGTTACGCAACCACCAACACAACAGAATTTTAGAACCTGTTCAGCACTCTAAAAATAACTTGCTCATTCTAAGACCAGGTACAGTGGCTCACACCTGTAAACCCAGTGGTTTGAGAGGCTGAGGTGGGAGGACTGTTTCAGGCCATGAGTTTCAGACTACCCTGGGCAACATAGCGAGACACTGCCTCTTAAAAAAAAAAAAAAAAAATTCTCCAGGGATAGTGGAACGTGCCTTAGTCCCAGCTATTCAGGAGGTTCAAGCAGAAGGATCACTTGAACCCAGGAGTTCAAGGTTACAGTGAGCTATGATTGTGCCACAGCACTACAGCCTGGGTGAAAGAGCTTAAAAAAAAAAAAAAAAGAGGCTGGGCACGGTGGCTCACACCTGTAATCCCAGCACTTTGGGAGGCCGAGGCGGGTGGATCACGAGGTCAGGAGATCGAGACCATCGTGGCTAACATGGTGAAACCCCGTCTCTACTAAAAATACAAAAATTAGCCAGGCACGGTGGCCGGCGCCTGTAGTCCCAGCTACTCGGGAGGCCGAGGCAGGAGAATGGCGTGAACCCGGGAGGCGGAGCTTGCAGTGAGCCAAGATATGGCACCACTGCACTCCAGCCTGGGCAACAGAGCCAGACTCTCTCAAAAAAGAAAAAAAAAAAAAGAAAGGATAGGTTTTCTTTTTAATTTTTTTTTTTTTAAACAAAGACAGGAGTCGCACTATGTTGCCCTGGCTGGCCTCGAACTCATAGCCTCAAGCAATCCTCCCGCCTCAACCTCCCTAGTAGCTGGGACTACAGGTGTGAGCCACCACGCCTGGCTAAGATGATGATATGAGATATAAGAAACAGGAGATCCAACAAAGGAGAGATGAAGCAAGTCTCCAAAATGATGGTGAAGGTCAATCCCAGGATGAGAGCTTTGTACTACCAGGTATAGCTGGTAACCATTTCAGACCAAAATGCTCCTGAAGAAATCTCCTCAAGAAGATGAAACTCACAGACTATCTAATGAGTCAAAACACCTGGAGAGAAGATTTAGGCTGGCAGAGAGTTTGAGGTTACATGAATGGTACATACAACACCAAGAAAGTTAAAAGCAAAAAACAAAAACATAGGATAAATATTAATCCAAAAAAAACACAAGTTTTACAAGGAAGTAAAAAATAATCATATACTGCATGGTTTAGTTCTCAGTAGTGCTTACATAATCATAACAACTATATATTGATCTAATCTAAATTATAACCATACTAGGAGAATGAGAGGATAGGAAAGACATGTATGGATGTGTTTAGGACAGGGAGAAAAAAGACACAGAACTAATTTCTCATCTTTCATACTGGGAACTCAACAAAAAATACCTAAAAGCAAAAATCAAGAGGTATCAAATACAAACATATTATTACAGATGTAGCAGTAAAACACAAAATAAACAGCTAAAAGAATTGAAAGACACTGCCTCTAAAAAAGGTGAAATAGGAAGGAGAGAAGGAAGGACTGCTATTTGCCTTAACAAATCCTGAAGAACTATTTTGACTTCTTTAAACAATGTACATATGTAAGATAAATAAAATGAATCAGATGCTACTGATACCCTTATTTTAAAAAAATACAAATAAGCTGGGCCAGTGGCATACACCTGTAGTCCCAGCTACTTGGGAGGCTGAGTCAGGAGGATTACTTGAGGCCAGGAGTTCAAGGCTGCACTGTGCTATGATCATACCCATGAACAGCCACTGTACTCCAGCCTGGGCAACAAAGCTAGACCCCTTTTCTTAAAAATTGAAAAAAAAACAAAACTACAACTGTCCACACCTAGACCAGCTTTTGTAGAAAGCTCTTATCTAATGCTATACAATTTTATTGAGTAAATAAAAGTAAACCTTGAGAAAATGGAGCAACTTATATAGTTAGGTACCTGACAAGTGTAGAAAAGGCCAGTAGCATACAAAAGGAAAGTGAAACAAAGCGAACCCCAGCTGGCGTAGCAGGAGGACGGCTCGTCATCAACTGCAACAATTGCTCAGCTTCTTCTTCAGTTGGTCTAAAAAGGAATACATCATTAGGCTTTACATTTTTAGTTGGGATGAAGAAGAAAAAGTGAATTTTTAACCTTTTAGTTAAAAATTTTAAACTTTATAATGATACCTTGCTATTTATAAAATCTTTAACATCTCAAGTTGCCAAATGCAAAACTGTTGAGAAATTACAACTACAGTGTTTTACGGTGGACACAAATACAGGCAGGTCCTCCCTTTGCCCTGTAGTGTGAGACCATAAAAATGACCATGCAAGCTGAAATCATGCAACACAATTTTAATAATCAATGGTGAAAAGTATGGTTGTACTCTATCTAGCCTTTAAAATTTTTGTCAAAACATTAAAAACTCTGTTGATTATAATGCATAAGGAATTTTTTTTTTTTTGAGACAAGGTCTTGCTCCGTCGCCCAGGCTGGAGTGTAGTGGCAGGATCAGAGCTCACTTCAGCTTTGACCTTCCAGGCTCAGGTAATCCTCCCACCTCAGTCCTCATGTAGCTAGGACCACAGGTATGCGCCACCGTGCCCAGCTTATTTTTTTTAGTAGAGACAGGGTTTTGCCATGTTCCCCAGGCTGGTCTCAGACTCCTGGGCTCAAAAAATCCACCTCCCTTGGTCTCCTAAAATGCTGGGATTACAGGTGTGAGTCACTGTACCCAGTCAGGAATTTTTTTTTTTTTAATGGTAAAACTAATATTTTTATAGTACTCTAATTGAAAATATTAGAAACATTGGGAATTAAACTGTTTTCTTTCTTTCTTTTTTTTGAGACAGAGTCTCGCCCTGTTGCCCAGGCGGGAGCGCAGTGGCACAATCTCGGCTCACTGCAACCTCTACCTCCTGAGTTCAAGCAATTCTCCTGCCTCAGACTCCTGGGTGCTGCGACAACAGGCACACGCCAACATTCCCAGCTAATTTTTGTATTTTTAGTAGAGAGAGGGTTTCACCATCTTGAACAGGTTGGCCTCGAACTCCTGACCTCACTGATCCGCAAGCCTCGGCCTCCCAGAGTGCTCAGATTACAGGTGTAAGCCACCGTGCCCAGCCTTAAAGTTTTTTATTTCTTCGTAAAGACTTTATCAAGAGTAGTTTAAACAGCCTTTGCCTCCTTCTTTTTTTTATGTTTTTTGTTTTTGTAGCAATGGAGTTTCACTCTTATTGCCCAGGCCGGACTGCAATGGTGCAATCTCAGCTCACCACAACCTCCACCTCCTGGGTTCAAGTGATTCTCCTGCCTCAGCCTCCTCAGTAGCTGGGATTACAGGCATGTGCCACCACACCCAGCTAATTTTGTATTTTTAGTAGAGACAGGGTTTCTCCATGTTGGTCAGGCTGGTCTCGAACTCCCAACCTCAGGTGATCTGTCCGCCTTGGCCCCACAAAGTGCTGGGATTACAGGCGTGAGCCACTGCGCCTGGCCTATGCTTTCATCTTTATTGGCCAACTGTCTCTTCCAATTATCTGTTTTTGGAATATAATGTTCCAAAAACTGTTTCCATGTTTTGGAACATGAGTTTCTTATGGAGAGAAAGGAAGCAATACAGGTTGAGTAACCCCAATCCAAAAATCCTAAAATCTGAAATGCCCCCAAACTCCAAAACATTCTGAGTGCCAATATGAGGTAATAAGCTCAAAGGAAATGCTCTTTGGAGCATTAACGATTTTGAATTTCCGAATTAGGGATGCTAAATCGGTAAATATAATATAAACATTCCAAAATCCGAAAAGTTCTAAAATCCCAAACACTTCTGGTCTCAAGCATTTCAGATAAGGGATATTCAACCTTTACAACTACCTCCTCTGCTATATGTACATGAATCAAATAACAGGTGTGCAGTAACCAGCCACCGACAGACTTTGAAAGAAGTGAGGCCACTGGTCACTAATCATGATGTACATCTGTTATTTACTTAGTGATATGTGGCCTGAGGAGCTCACAAACTCTATGCAATTATCTGGTTAATGTATCATGGCAACTGAAATGTCAACTGTGTTGAGAGACCAGCATTATTTAAATAAACTGGCGTAACTGAAACTCATGCATATTGGAGACATGCAAATGAGGACTGTATGTACAATTATTAAGAACATTATTCAAAAGGATTTTGTATGGTGACTAAGAAACACTGTATTGGCCAGGCACAGTGGCTCATGCCTGTAATCCCAGCACTTTGGGAGGCTGAGGCAGGCGGAACACCTGAGGTAAGGAGTTCAAGACAAGCCTGGCCAACATGGTGAAACCCCGTCTCTACTAAAAATACAAAAAAAAAAAAAAAAAAAAATTAGCCAGGTGTGGTGAGGCAGGAGAATCGCTTGAATCCAGGAGGCAGAGGTTACAGTGAGCCGAGATCATGCCACTGCACTCCAGCCTGGGCGATGGACGGAGATTCCATCTCAAAAAAAAAAAAAAGAAAACACTGTACTTATTAATCGCATCATATTAATTTTAAACAATTATTTATGATATCAGCTGTAAAAGGAAACAAAGGAGAGATTTACTTCAGCTAGTCAATGGTAAAAGATCACTCACAGATCATTCACTATAGTTTTGTCAAGCTGTGTTGAAATCACAGGTTTCTTTAAACTGTGATTGGAAATTGATAAACTGCTCTGGCTCCTCCCATATTTATATAGTTCTGTTTACAATCAGAACAAAATCATCTCTGCTAGGAATTCTTGGCCTTAGGATTTCATTCTTCTTACAGGCCAGCCCACTACCTGAGTCCAACAGAAAACTTTAATCCTCTGAATAAAAGGCCTTTGGCTCACTTTCCTGAGAATAGAAACAAGAAGGTAAAATGACAAAAAGGTAAAATATCAAACTATTGAATACTTGAGTCCAGCGATCCCCATCAAAGCACAGTACAGACGTAAGAGTGCACTGGCTTTCACAACATGCTCTTCTTTCAGCCCCGAATACACAGATACATTGGGCTCCATGTCCATATCAGCTTCTTCCACAATTCGGGTGCTTCTTACTGTGGGAAGAATGCCCATCAACTCCAGAAGAAGCTGCCTTCTCATCTGCCAAAGGACAGAACTGCTGGTCTCTCTTTTTCTCTGAAAGAAATACAGATCACAAAAGGAAGAAAGCGTGAAGCATTTACTAAACTAAAAGGGAGCTAAAACACAGCTCCCCACTTAAACACTTTCAAATTGGCCTATTTGAAGAGATTGTCGTGACTACAGAATCTCATTTTAACCAATCAAGCAAACTCAAAATGCACTAGTTTATCTGAAGAATGAATATTCCCCATAATTTGGATAGGTTGCAGAGGAAAGATTAAATTAGTGACAATTTGAATTGTGGAATATTATTTAAATGGTACTTTCAAATACATAAAGACTAACAAAGTGATATGTGGTATAGGAGAAAATGCTCAGATTTTGAAGACGTAAGTTCTTGGGGTTTAAATGCCAGCTCTACTATTAGATGATTATATACCTTTAGGTACATTGGTTAGCCTCTCTGAACCCCAATTTCCTTAATGACAAGGAAATATTTTATCAACAGTATTTACCTTATAGAACTCCTATAATTAAGAGTTTACAATTCTTGCCCTGATGCAGTGGTTCACGCCTGTAATCCCAGCACTTTGGGAGGCCAAGGTGGGCGGATCACTTGAGGTCAGGAGTTCGAGACCAGCCTGGCCAACATGGTGAAACCCCGTCTCTACTAAAAATACAAAAAAATTAGCCAGATGTGGTGGTGCATACCTGTAATCCCAGCTACTTGGGAGGCTGAAGCACAAGAATCGCTTGAACTGAACCCAGGAGGCGGAGGTTACAATGAGTCAAGATGGCGCCACTGCACTCCAGCCTGGGCAACAGTGATACTCTCGTCTCAAAAAAAACAAGAGTTTACAATTCTATAACCACTACAGTTCTTCAGGTAGGGACAATGTCTTAGTCATCTCTCACTCTGCACAGTCTAACATTGTGCCTAATATACAGTAAGCACTCAAAGTCTGTTAAGTAGACAAATGAACAAAGATAATACATGTATGAAAGCAGTTCTAAACTATACAGGGCTAGACAAATGTTAATTATTATCTTTTGAGTGTCTCTAAGTAAAATACGATAGACCTGCTTTAATAACAACAGTAAGTTCAAAGAATAAAGGTTTATCATATACAAAGGACAACTACAAACAAGATGAGCATGCCAAGTGCTTAATGCAGTACCTGACATATATGAAGCATCCAATAAATAAACGTTAACTTTGTTTTAAAAAGCAGAGCTTAAAATCAGTTTTCAAATGGGCTACAAAGTAGAACTTGAATATTTTTAAAAACTGTGATTCAGTAGCTTAAAAAATAGACTACAGGATATAAGCAGTATACATGTTGTCTAGCTAAGTGACCTCAACGAGTTAAATCGCAATCTGCATTAGCTCCTTCATAGGAACTCTATTCACATAGTTAATATAAATTAGTTTTTGAAAAATTAAAATATTTTGCAAGTTAAAAACTGCTGCAAAATACATATGCATAAGCAGGTGAATGTATAAAACAAAAAATGTGGTATACACATACAATGGAATATTATTTTTCTTTTTTTTTGAGACCCAGTCGTGCTCTGTCACCAGGCTGGAGTGCAGTGGCGTGATCTCAGCTCACTGCAACCTCTGCCTCCCATGTTCAAGCGATTCTCCTGCCTCAGCCTCCCAAGTAGCTGGGACTACAGGCACGCACATCACGCCCTGCTAATTTTTGTATTTTTAGTAGAGACAGGGTTTCACCATGTTGGCCAGGATGGTCTCGTTCTCCTGACCTTGTGATCCGCCCAACTCAGCCTCCCAAAGTGCTGGGATTACAGGCGTAAGCCACCCCACCCAGCCCTTACTTTTTATTTTTATAGATTTAGGGGGTACAAGTGCAGTTTTGTTACACGAATCTATTGCATAGAAGTCCGGGCTGTTGGTGTAGCCATCACCCTGATAGTATACCCTGTACCCAATATACGTAACTTCTCAACCCTCGCCCCCTTCCCACCCTCCCATCATTTGGAGTCTATGATGTGTATTATCCCACTCGCTTATGTCCATGTGTACACATGATTAGCACCCACTCATAAGTGAGAATATGCAATATTTGACTTTCTGTTTCTCCGTTATTTCACTTAATATAATGGCCTCCAGTTCCATCCATGTTACTGTCAGACATGATTTTATTCTTTTTTATGGTTGAGTTGTATTCCATGGTGTGTGTGTGTGTGTGTGTGTGTGTGTATACATATATACGTATGTGTGTATATATGTGTGTGTGTGTGTGTGTATCACATTTTAAGCAACCATCCGTTGATAGACGCTTAGGTTGATTCCATAACATTGCTACTGTGAATAGTGCTGAAATAAACATACAAGTGTAGGTACATTTTTTATATAATGATTTCTCTACCCAGCAGTAGGATTGCTGGACAGAATGGTAGTTCTACTCTAAGTTCACAATGGAGTATTATTCAGCCTTTAAAAAGGAAATCCTGACACATGTTACAACATAGATGAACCTTGAAAACATTATGCTAAGTGAAATAAGCAAGATACAAACGGAGAAATATTGTGTAATTCCATTTACTTGAGGTAGCCAGAAAGGGTAAATTCATAGAGACAGAAAGTTGAATAGAGGTTACCAGAGGATGGGATGATAGGGGGAATGGGGAGTTATTTAATGGATATAGAGTTTCTGTTTGGGATGATGAAAAAGTTCTGGAAATGGGCCAGGCCCGGTGGTGGCTCATGCCTGTAATCCCAGTACTTTGGGAGGCCCAGGTGGGTGGATCACCTGATGTCAGGAGTTCTAGACCAGCCTGACCAACATGGCGAAACCCAGTCTCTACTCAATATAAAAGCAGCCAAGCGTGGTGGTGGGCACCTGTAATCCCAACTACTCAGGAGGCTGAGGCAGGAGAATCCTCGAACCCAGGAGGTAGAGCTTGCAGTGAGCCGAGATTGCGCCATTGTACTCCAGCCTGGGTGACAGAGTCAGACTCCATCTCAAAAAAAAAAAAAAAAAAGTTCTGGAAACGAGAGTGATAATGGTTGCACACTGTAAATATACTTAATGCCACTGAATTATATACTTAAAAATGATTAAATGGCAAAATTTTGTTATGTATATTTTATCATAATAAAAACATATATACACATATGTATTAAAATTTAAAAATACAATAACTTATTTCAGTGACCTAATGCACCAGTTCTCATGAGTCTGGCCCAGAACCCTGGAGATATATTCTTTCAGGGGGTCCGGAAAGGTGTTAATAATACTCAAGATATTATCTGTCTTTTTCTTTCTCATTCACTCACAAGGGTACAGTGCAGTTTCCAAAGGCTTCTATCAAGCCAGACATTGAAGATATTTGAAAAAAATAGAATAAAATAAAACTATCATTCTTCTCATTAAATTTTGTTTGGGAAAACACAGTTAGTTTTCATTTAAAATATGTTATGTTCACATTTAATAGGGTTATTGTTGTTTGGTTTTGGTTTTTTTTTAGAGATGAGGTCTCGCTATGTTGCCCAGGCTAAAGTACAGTCGCTATTCACAGGTACAATTATCACACACTATACCCTAGAACCCCCTGGCTCAAGCAATCTTCCTGCTTCAGCCTCCTAAGTAGCTGGGACTATAGGCACATACCAACACACCAGCTGTTCCTATTTTTAAAAGAACTAAATAAATATTTCAAATATTTAAGTGTTAATTTCTAATATGGTAATTATCAACAGAAAAAAGCCACATAAACAAAAGCTCTTTGGTATCCTTAGTGATTTTTTAAAATATAAGGAGGTCCCTGAAACTAGAAAGTGTGAGAACCACTTGTCTAATGACATCATTCAAAAAATGTTTCTTTCTCTTTTAGCAGCTGCTAAAGTATTCTGACCCTTAGCCTATACAGATATTTAACCCTCACCTGCTGTCCATTTCGGATAAAAGTTCCAAACCAAGTCCGGACTTTCGCATTTGTTCCAAGAAGCAAACCACTTACAAAACAAACCAAGTCACTCACTCCATCCTCACAAGCTTCATTTTTAGTATGATCCAATGTCAAAGCCACACCAAGGCCTGGCAAGTGACATTCTTCCACCTAGCACAGAAAAGAAAACAAACTGAATTCAGTATCATAAGCAAAAAGGGCAAGGATGCTTCCAAATCTAAATATCTAAAGTTTAGAGGAAGAACTCCTACAAAACATAAAAACCCAGAGAGGAAGGTAACATATCCAGTATATAAATAAAATTCCCAACCTCTACAGGACTCTAAAACCATCTTGAGAAGAGTTCTTGGACCTAATATAAAGGCCTTTGTCTAATAAAACACAGGATCACTTACCACCATGCCTCGGACCTTGAGGGCCTGAGAAGGATTCATTTTACACAAGAAGCGTAAGGCATCTGTCCTGCGCCTTCCTCCAAGACTTTCTTCATCTTGTCGTTCTCCATTTTTTATCAGGCCCCTACAAACTAACATGATAGAAACCGTCTTCTTCAGCCTTCAGAATTAATTGTTTATGAAGATTTGACACGACAGAAGAAAAGGATCAGGGTATTTGAAAGCACGACAACAGAAATTGGCCAAAATGAAGCAAAAAATGAAAAGAGACTTAAAAAAGAATAGTAAACTCTGGGACAATATTACACATTCAAACACACTTGGAATTACGGTCCCAGAGAGATAAAGAAAGCACAAGACAAAAATACATTTGAGGGGCAGTGGCTCACACTTGTAATCCCAGAACTCTGGGAGGCCAAGGTGGGGGGTGTGGGTCGTCTGAGTTCAGGAGTTCAAGACTAGCCTGGCCAACATGGTGAAACCCATCTCTACTAAAAATACAAAAATTAGCTGGGCGTGGTGGCAGCCACCTGTAATCCGAGCTACTCAGGAGGCTGAGGCAGGAGAATCGCTTGAACCGGGAGGTGGAGGTTGCAGTGAGCCGAGATCGCATCATTACACTCCAGCCTGGGGCAACAAGAGCGAAACTCCGTCTCAAATAAATAAATTAATTAATTAATTTGAAGAAATTTTCCCAAGTTGAATGAAAACTCTAAACCCAGCTCAATGAGCCCTAAGTGGGACAAATGCAAAGAAAATCATACCAAGAAACATCACATGTCAACTTTCTGAAATCAGTAATAAAAACAAAATCTTAAAAGTAACCAGGGCCGGGTGCAGTGGCTCACACCTGTAATTCCAGCACTTCGGGAGGCCGAGGTAAGTGGATCACTAGGTCAAGAGCTCGAGACCAGCCTGGCCAATAAGGTGAAACCCCATCTCTACTAAAAATACAAAAATTAGCTGGGTGTGGTAATGCGCGTCTGTAGTCCCAGCTGCTCAGGAGGCTGGGGCAGGAGAATCACTTGAACCCGGGAGGTGGAAGTTGCAGTGAGCCGAGATCACACCACTGCACTTCAGCCTGGGTGACACAGCAAGACTCCATCTCCAAAAAAGAGAAAAAGTAACTAGACCAGAGGATGGGCGCATCACCTGAGGTGAGAAGTTCGAGATCAGCCTAGCCAACAGAGTGAAACCCTGTCTCTATTAAAAATACAAAAATTAGCCAGGCATGGGGGCACATGCCTATAGTCCCAGCTACCCCGGAGGCTGAGGCAGGAGAACTGCTTTAACCCCAGGGGAGGCGGAGGTTGCCGTGAGCCGAGTTCATGCCACTGCACTCCAGCCTGGGCGACAGAGCAAGACTCCGTCTCCCCAAAAAAAAAAAAAAAAAAAAGGAGCCAGAAGAAATTAAAGAAAAAAAAAAAAGTAGCCAGAGGGAAGAAGAAACTTTACAGAGGAACAAAGATAAAATTTACTGCAGAAAAGAGAATGACATCTTTGTTTTTTGTTTTCTTTTTCCTAGAGATGGGATCTTGCTTTCTTGCTTGGCCACCATACTAGTCTCAAACTCCTGGCTTCAAACAGTCCTCCTGTTTTGGCCTCCCAAAGTGCTGGGATTACAGGTGTGAGCCATACACCCAGCCAGAACGACATCTTTAAATAGCTAAAAGATGATGTCAACCTAAAATTTTATACCCTTTGAAAATATATTTTTCCAGACCAAAAAAGCCGGTAAAATTTGTTGCAACAAACCCACACTACAAAAAATAAGGGAAATTCTTCAAGTTAAGGGGAAATTATACCAGATGGAAATATGGAACTACAGAAAGGAATTAAGAGCACCAAAAATGGTAAATATGTGGATAAATAGTATTTTCCTCTATATTTTAGTCTTTAAAATATAATTAACTGTTTAAAACAAAAGTAATAACAATTTGCTCTAAGGTTTATAATTCATGTAAAAGTAAAATCCATGACAACAATGGCACAAAGTACAAGAGGAAAAAGAAAATAAATAGAAAACAAATAACAAGAAGATTCAAACCTAACCACTATAATAATCACATTTAAATGGTCTATGTATACAGTCTAAACACTCCAATTAAAAGACAGAGACTGCCACTAGATTAAAAAAAATCAAGACCGAACTATACCTGTCCACAAGAAATCGACCTTAAGATATGGACAGATTAAAGAGATGAAGAAATATATACACCATGGAAAAACTAATTATAAGAAAGATGACATGGCTGTATTATTCAGACAAAGTAGACTTGAAAAGAAGGAATATTATCAGCAATAAAGAAGTCTATTTTGTCACGCCAGTAATCCCAGCACTTTGGGAGGTTGAGGCAGGCGGACCACTTTAGCCCAGGAGTCTGAGACCAGCATGGGTAACATGGTGAAACCCCATATCCACAAAAATACAAAAAATTAGCTGGGCGCGGCTCACGCCTGTAATTCCAGCACTTTGGGAGGCCGAGGAGGAAGCATCACGAGGTCAGGAGATCCTGACCATCCTGGCTAACACGGTGAAACCGTGTTACTACTAAAAATACAAAAAAATTAGCCGGGCGTGGTGGCGGGCGCCTGTAGTCCCAGCTACTCGGGAGGCTGAGGCAGGAGAATAACGTGAACCCAGGAGACGGACCTTGCAGTGAGCCGAGACTGCGTCACTGCATTCCAGCCTGGGCAACAGAGTGAGACTCCGTCTCAAAAAAAAAAATTAGCTGGGCCCAGTGGTACCCGCTGGTAGCCTCACTCACTCAAGAGGCTGAGGCAGAAGGATCACTTGAGCCTGGGAGATCAATGCTGCAGTGAATCATGACCACACCACTGCACTCCAGCCTGCGTGACAGAGCGAGACACTATCTCAAAAAAAAAAAAAAAGCGTATTTTGGAGGTTAAAAATCTCTACAAAGAGGCCAAGCACAGTGGCTCATGCTTGTAATCCCAGCACTTTGGAAGGCCGAGGCAGACAGATCACTTGAGGTCAGGAGTTCAAGACCAGCCTGGCCAACATGGTGAAACTCCGTCTCTACTAAAAATACAAAAATTAGCCGGACGCAGTGGCTCATGCCTATAATCCCAGCACTTTGGGAGGCCAAGGCAGGCGGTTCACAAGGTCATGAGATCAAGACCATCCTGGCTAACACAGTGAAACCCCGTCTCTACTAAAAACACAAAAAATTAGCCGGGCGTGGTGGCGGGCGCCTGTAGTCCCAGCTACTAGGGAGGCTGAGGCAGGAGAATCGCTTGAACCCGGGAGGCAGAGGTTGCAGTGAGCCGAGATCACTCCACTGCACTCCAGCCTGGGTGACAGGGCGAGACTCCGTCTCAAAGAAATAAATAAATAAATAAATAAATCAGCCAGGTGTGGTGGCCCATGCCTGTAATCCCATGTACTTGGGAGGCTAATGCAGGAGAAATGCTTAAACCCAGGAGGCAGAGGTTGCAGTGTGCCGAGACTGCGCCACTGCACTCCAGCCTGGGAAACAGAGTGAAACTCTGTCTCAAAAAAAAAAAAGGCCAGGCGCGGTGGCTCATGCCTGCAATCCCAGCACTTTGGGAGGCCCAGACGGGTGGATAACGAGGTCAGGAGATCAAGACCATCCTGGCTAACACGGTGAAACCCCGTCTCTACTAAAAAAAAAAAAAAAAAAAAAAAAACAAAAAATTAGCCAGGTGTGGTGGCGGGCACTTGTAGTCCCAGCTACTCGGGAGGCTGAGGCAGGAGAATGGCTGAACCCAGGAGGCAGAGCTTGCAGTGAGCCGAGATTGCGCCACTGCACTCCAGCCTGGGCGACAGAGCGAGACTCTGTCTAAAAAAAAAAAAAAAAAAAAAAAAAATCATATAAGACACAAATGAATGGAAAAACTTTCCAAGCTCATGGATTGGAAGAATCATTATCTTTAAAATGGCCATATTGCCCAAAGCAGTCTACAGATTCAACACTCTTCATATCAAACTACCAACATGATTTTCCACAAAATTAGAAACTTTAGGATACTAAAGTTCATACAGCAAAAAAGAGCCTGAATAGCCAAAGCAATCCTAACAAAAAGAACAAAGCCAGAAGCATCACATTACCTAACTTCAAACTATACTACAGGGCTACAGTAACCAAAACAACATGGCACTGGTATAAAAACAGACACACAGGCCAGGCATGGTGGCTCACGCCTGTAATCCCAGCACTTTGGTAGGCTGAGGCAGGCGGATCACGAGGTCAAGAGATCGAGACCATCCTGGCTAACACAGTGAAACCCCATCTCTACTAAAAATACAAAAAATTAGCCAGGCGTGGTGGTGGATGCCTGTAGTCCCAGCTACTCAGGAGGCTGAGGCAGGAGAATGGTGTGAACCCGGCAGGCAGAGCTGCAGTGAGCCAAGATCGCACTCCTGGACTCCAGTCTGGGTAACAGAGTGAGACTCTGTCTCAAAAAATAAATAAATAAATAAAAATAAAAATAAAAATAAACAGACACACAGACCAATGCAACAGAACAGAAAACCCAGAAATTAAGCCACACACCTACAATCATCTGATCTTCAACAAAGTTGACAAAAATAAATGACAGGGAAAGGACTCCCTATTTAACAAATGGTGTTGGGATAGCTGGCTAAACATATGCAGAAGAATGAAACTAGACCCTATCTTTTATCATATACAAAAATTAACTCAAGTTGGATTAAAGATTTAGATGTAAAACCTCAAACTATAAAAATCCTAGAAGAAACACTAGGAAATACCATTCTGGACACTGGCCTTGGCAAAGAATTTATAACCAAGTCCTCAAAAGCAATTACAATGAAAACAAAAATTGACAAGTGTGACCTATTTAAATTAAAGATATTCTGCATGCAAAAGCAACTATCAACAGAGCAAACAATCTACAGAATGGGAGAAAATATTGACAAAAATGCATCTGACAAAGGCCTAATATACAGAATCTATAAGGACATAAACAATTCAACAAGCAAAAAACCACCCCATTAAAAGTGAGGAAAGAACACGCAAGATACTTCTCAAAAGAAGACATACAAGCAACCAAAAAACATGAAAAAAATGCTCCATATCACTAATCATCAGAGAAACACAAATCAAAACAATCATGAAATGCCATTCCACACCAGTGAGAATGGCTATAAAAAAGTCAAAAAATAATAGGTGCTAGCGAGGCTGTGGAGAAAAGAGAACACTTACACATTATTGGTGGGAATGTAAATTAGTTCAGCCACTGTGGAAAGCAGTTTGGAGATTTCTCGAAGAACTTAAAACAGAACTACCATTCGACCCAGCAATCTCACTGCTGGATATATACTCAAAGGACAACAAATTGTTCTACCAAAGACATATGCGCTTGTATGTTCATCCCAATACTATTCACAATAGCAAAGACATGGAATCAACCTAGGTGCCCATCAACAGTGGATTAAATAAAATGTACATATATACCATGAAATACTATGCAGCCATTAAAAAGAATGAAATCATGCCCTTTGCTGCAACAAGAATAAAGCTGGAAGCCATCCCATCCTAGGCAAATTAACACAGAAACAGAAAACCAAATACCACATGTTCTCACTATAAGTGGGAGTTAAACACTGGGTACACATGGACATAAAGATGGGAACAATGGACACTGGGACTACCAGTGGGGAGGAAGAAAGGGGACAAGGGCTGAGAAACTACCTATTGGGTACTATGCTCATAACCTGGGTGACGGGATCATTCAAACTCCAGACCTCAGTGTCATACAATATACCCATGTAACAAACCTGCACATGTACCCCCCTGAATCTAAAATAAAACTTGGAATTTTTTTAAAAAGAAAAATTAAAACAAAGGTGACAACAAATTGAATAATATGTAAATAATGTTTAGAAAGAGGAATATAACTATAATTGTGAAAACTAAGAATAAAGAAATCAAATTTGACTTGGGGAAAAAAGTATATTTTATAATGAAAAAAGGCTCAATTCATCATAAAGATATAATCATCCTAAATGCATATAAACCCAACAAAAGAGCTTTGAAATACATGAAGCAAAAACTGACAGAACAAAAAGAAGAAATAGGCAAATCCACAATTATGTCTGGAGACATCAAAACTCCTCTCTCAGTAATTGATAGAACAAGTTGACAAAAAATCGGCAAGGACACAGTTTACAAAGAGCTTTTACATACCATCTGATATTCAATAAATCTCTTTAAAAAGTCAGAGAACTATTACACTATCAATATCTCCATTTTACAGAGGAGAAGTATTTTGGTTTGTTTGTTTGTTTAAGACAGAGTCTCACTCTGTTGCCCAGGCTGGAGTGCAGTGGCACGTTATCGGCTCGCTGCAACCTCCACCTCACAGATTGAAGCAATTCTGTCTCAGCCTCCTGAGTAGCTGAGATTACAGGCATCCACCACCAAGCCCAGCTAATTTTTGTATTTTCAGTAGAGACGGGGTTTCACTATGTTGGCCAGGCTGGTCTCAAACTCCTGGCCTGAAATGATGCACCCACCTCGGCCTCCCCAAGTGCTGGGATTACAGGCATGAGCCACCATGCCCAGCCAGATGAGAAGTATTTTGATAGAGCTCACACAAAAAGTGAATGACAAAATCAGGAATTATAACTCCAGTGTTTTTCCTCCCAGGCTCCTAATTCACAAACTACCTTGCTCAACAAAATGCTTTTATTTTTATATCACTCATACCCAAACAACAACCTTCAATCACTGTAAGTTTTAAATAGAGGTGAAAAAATGTAGTCGATTTTTCTCAATTTCTACTTTATACTTCTCTGTAAACTGACAGCAGTAGGGCTAAAAAACAAAGGTCTGATTCCTAGCATTTCTCATTATACATATCCCATATTGCTCTCTTGATATTTCACAGATACATGTACCTTCTTTGATCCCTGATTATAGATATTATATCTTCTAGTTCCTTGGGTTGTTTTTTTTTTTTTGAGACGGAGTCTTACCCTGTCACCCAGGCTGGAGTGCAGTGGCGCGATCTTGGCTCACTGCAACCTCTACCTCCCAGGTTCAAGCAATTCTTCTGCCTCAGCCTCCCCAGTAGGTGGGACTACAGGCGCCCACCACCACATCCAGCTAATTTTTGTATTTTTAGTAGAGATGGGGTTTCACCATATTGGCCAGGCTGGTCTCAAACTTCTGACCTTGTGATCTGCCCACCTCGGCCTCCCAAAGTGCTGGGATTACAGGTGTGAGCCACTGGGCCCAGCCTGATCTTTAAACTCAATACAATTTGTGAACTCAATATTTCTTAATACATAGTAACAAACTTTCAAAAGACAAAATCTCAAATAAAATCCCATTAATGTTTCTTCTTAGGTCAAAAAGATAGGTCCTGTACATGTCCAAGCAAGTCTTTTCAATATCCCATATTAGAATCATATTTACCTTCATTAAAACTATCAGGAACATTGGCCACCAAGAGACACAAGAACCAGGCACCATTTCTAACATGTAGCAAAGCTTCAGCTACATCAACTATAGGGAGCAAGGAAGGGAGCTCTACAAGAAAACAAAGTCAGTGTTAGTCTTTGTTAACAGGTGCACTCCACCACACCCAGCTAATTTTTTTAATTTTTTGTGGAGACTGAATCTCACTGTGTTGCCCAGGTGGGTCTCAAACTTTGGCCTCAAGCGATCCTCCAGCCTCAGCTTCCCAAAGTGCTAAGATTACAGGCATAAGCCACCATGCCTGGCCCCAGTGTTAAAGAGTGATATTTCTTTTTTTTTTTTTTTTTCTTTGAGACAGGGTCTTGCTCTGTTGCCCAGGCTAGAGTGCAGTGTGTGATTATAGCTCACTGCAGCCTCAACCTCCTGGGCTCAAGCAATCCTCCTGCCTCAGCCTCCTAAACTCCTAGAATTACAGGCATGAGCCACCATGCCCAGCCAAAAGTGACATTTCATTGTATTATTAAATATCTTTTGACATTTCACAAATGTCATCTAAAATAAAGTACTTTCTTCTCATAGTCTAGCACTAAGCTGTCCAGTAGGATACCCACTAGCAACATAAGGATACTTAAATTAAAAACAGTTCAGTTCCTCAATCACACTAGCCACATTTCAAGTAATCCATAGCCACAAAGAACACTGGACAGCACAGCATAGAACAGTACAGGAAATTTTATTTTATAGAACTGGTCTAAAGAGCTATTTTCATGAAAATTTTATTTGCTTTTTATTTATTTATTTTTTTTTTTGCGACGAAGTCTCGCTCTTGTCCCCCAGGCTGGAGTGCAGGCGCAATCTCAGCTCACTGCAACCTCTGCCTCTGGAGTTCAAGCGATTCTCCTGCCTCAGCCGCCCGAGTACCTGGGATTACAGACGCCTGCCACCACACCAGGCTAATTTTTGTGTTTTTAGTAGAGACAGGGTTTCACCATGTTGACCAGGCTGGTCTTGAACTCCTGACCTCAGGTGATCCACCCACCTCGGCCTCCCAAAATGCTGGGATTACAGGTGTGAGCCACCGTGCCTGGCCTATACTTTTTTTTTTTTTTTTTAAGAAAACGTCTCAGCCAGGCGCAGTGGCTTATGCCTGTAATCCCAGCATTTTAGGAAGCTGAGGCAGGCAGATCACAAGGTTAAGAATTTGAGACCAGCCTGGCCAACATGGTGAAACCTCGTCGCTACTAAAAATACAAAATTAGCTGGGCATGGTGCTGCATGCCTGTAATCCCAGCTACTCGGGAGGCTAAGGCAGGAGAATCGCTTGAACCCTGGAGGCGGAGGTTGCAGTGAGCTGAGATCACGCCGCTGCACTCCAGCCTGGGTGACAGAGTGAGACTCCATCTCAAAAAAAAAAAGACAAGGTCTCACTCTGGACAGAGTGCAATGGCACAATCATGGCTCACTACAGCCTCAATCTCCCAGGCTCAAGCCATCCTCCTGCCTCAGCTTCCCATGCAGCTGGGACTACAGGTATACACCACCACACCAGGCTAATTTTTTTCATTTTGGTAGAGGCAAGGTCTCACTATGTTGCCCAGGCTGGTCTTGAACTCTTGAGCTCAAGTGATCCTCCTGCCTCGGCCTCCCAAAGTGCTGGGATTACAGGCATGAGCGACAGCCTTCTTTACATTTTTCTGTCCTCTTTTATTTCTATCATTCACAGCTGTTATATACAATCTGGAAAATACAAAAAGGTATGAAGAAGAAAATTAAAATCTGCCCTAATCCCATCATTCAAAGTTAATAAAAACTGTTTCCGCAGGCCTGTAGTCCCAGCTACTCAGAAGGCTGAAGTGGGAGGATCCCTTGAGTCCAGGAATTCAAGCCTGCAGTGGGCTATGATCCTGCCACTGTACTCCAGCCTGAGCAACAGAGCAAGACTCTGTCTCTAAAAAAAAAAATAAGTATTTTATTTTAATTCATCAAGGGTATTGTTCTTGCTTTAACTTTTACCAAAACTGGGATTATATTCTACTTAACACTTTGCCCTTTGCTTTTTTCACTTAACATATTGTAAACATTTTCCAAAATCATTAACGAGCATTAAAGTCATTAAATCAAAGATACCATGTTAATGTCTGCATAATATGTCACACTATGAAAATAATATAATTTACTTAATCATTGTCCAACTATTAGTCACTTTTGACTTAAAATCACGTAACATGTTTGTTATATGATCCCTAAAATAACACAGCATACCAGGCTAAGAAGTTACACAGTATCATTTAACAAGAAACTATATATGAAATCCATCTTAGCACTCAGTACAGTACCTGCTTGTAAAATACAAAGTACATCTGCAGCTTCCTCCAAATATACTGGACTCTCAAAAAGTTCAGAAGACTTGAAAAAAAATTCTCCATTGGACTCAGACACCTTAAAAAAGAAAAAAAAAGATATAAACTCTATTAATTTCAGATAATTAAATCCCTATTTTTATAATTATTTCTTGAGCTCACAGATTATGTCTCTTAATGTATCACTAATATACCACAGCAGAATATGCAGTATTCGATCAATTTCAACCAATTTAACCACACACAGCAGTCATGTTAATTATGATTCAGATATAGCAGTATCAATCTCAAGAACTGATATCTATCTAAATATTTGGAGACAACTGGAATTAAAGGATAAGGCAAGCCAAAGAAATGAACTACAAATGCAGCCTACATAAACTGCTTTAAAAAAGCCAAGAACAGTCAACCTAAAGCAGTTTAACAAATATAAATTCATGGCCAGGTACAGTGGCTGACGCCTGTAATCCCAGCACTTTGGGAGGCCAAGGTGGGTGGATCAACTGAGGTCAGGAGTTCGAGACCAGCCTGGCCAACATGGTGAAACCCTGTCTCTACTAAAAATACAAAAATTAGCTGAGCATGGTGGCCGTCTGTAATCTTAGCTACTCAGGAGGCTGAGGCAGGAGAATCGCTTTAACCCGGGAGGTGGAGGCTGCAGTGAGCCGAGATAGCACCACTGCACTCCACACTGGGAGACAGAATGAGACTCCTTCTCAAAAAAAAAAAAAAAAGAAAAAAGAAAACAAACAAACAAATATCTATCTATCCATCTATCTATCTATCTATAAATTCATGTTCAATTCCGAATAAACTGTTGGAAAAACAAAGAATTAAAGTTTAGATAACAAAATCTACTAAGCTTTTTGGAAATTCCCCACAAGAGTTTCATAACCATATTTCCCATATAAGGAAGAGTGTCAAACTAAAAAACTGGAAATCTCCCAGAGGAGAAAAGTCACTTATTTATTAGAGCCACCAAGCGAGGCATTAAGGAAAAGATGAAGGAAAACTCTTGGCTGAAATTTAAAAGTATCAAAATAGGCTGGGCATGATGGCTCATGCCTGTAATCTCAGCACTTTGGGAGGCTGAGGTGGGAGGATCACCTGAGGTCAGGAGTTCGAGACCAGCCTGGCCAACATGGTGAAACCCCGTCTCTACTAAAAATACAAAAATTAGCAGGCATGGTGGCGGGTGCCTGTAATTCTAGCTACTCAGGAGGCTGAGGCAGGAGAATTGCTTTAACCCAGGAGACAAAGGTTGCAGTGAGCGAGATCACGCCACTGCACTCCAACCTGGGCAACAAGAGCGAAACTCCATCTCAAAAAAACAAACAAACAAAAATAAATAAAAGTATCAAAATAGTAAAAAAGAGAAGGAAATAATAATTGGTGATGGAAATTTTAGAAAAATTTTTTAACATACCTCAAAAACTATCTAAAACTCGGCCGGGCGCAGTGGCTCACGCCTGTAATCCCAGCACTTTGGGAGGCCAAGGCGCGCGGATCACGAGATGAGGAGATCGAGACCATCCTGACTAACACGGTGAAACCCAGTCTCTACTAAAAATACAAAATATTAGCCAGGCATGGTGGCGGGCGCCTGTAGTCCCAGCTACTCGGGAGGCTGAGGCAGGAGAATGGTGTGAACCCGGGAGGTGGAGCTTGCAGTGAGCCGAGATTGTGCCACTGCACTCCAGCCTGGGCGACAGAGTGAGACTCTGTCTCAAAAAAAAAAAAAAAACTATCTAAAACTCACCAAAATCCTCTCTACCAGTATTTTCTATGGAAACAGAATTTAGTCCTTTTTGTCCACAACTTATAAAACTAAACTTTATTTACTATAAATTGACTCCCCAAAATTATAACAGTAAATAAACATAAAGATCTAATTTAGTGGGTTTTTGTGGTGGTGGTGGTGGTGGTTGTTTTTGAGGCAGTTTTAATCTTGTTGCCTAGGCTGGAGTGCAATGGCATGATCTCGGCGCACCACAACCTCCGCCTCCCAGGTTCAAGCAATTCTTTTACAGGCATGCACCACCACTCCTGGCTAATTTTGTACTTTTTAGTAGAAACGGGGTTTCTCCATGTTGGTCAGGCTGGTCTTGAACTCCCAACCTCAGGTGATTCGCCCACCTCGGCCTCCCAAAGTGCTGGGATTACAGGCGTGTGCCACCACGCCCAGCTAATTTAGTTATTTATATGATAGACCTTTGACATTCAAAAATTTTAAATTCAGAGTTTCAATTAACCATAATTACCCAAAGGTCTATGACCTAAGTAATCTATAATTTTGCAAAGAAGATAACTTGAATAGCTTTCATTAGTGTAAAGAAGCACTTTGGTCATTTAGTGATTGAGACTAGCCAATCATCCTACATTCAATTCAGCATTGATACTCCCCTCTACTGTCATATATGAGGCTGTTACTGCTCATCCAGTGTCTAAATGAATCACATACATTTTTCAGTTATTCACATTCAGTTACTGAAAATGTTACTTCATTACACTTTATGGGAGAAATTGTATCCCATAAAGGTATTATCTGCTAATAAATTTGATAATCTGTACAAGCCTTGAGATGAATCCCTTTCTAAATGTCAAGAAGCCACTGTGTATGGATTCCATACGGAAAAAAATCCCTCTGATAGAAAATGCAGAACAAGTATAAATGAGAGAAAATGATAATTAGAGAAAGCCTTTAAGGCAGACTTATAATATCCTTTCAGGCTTTGAAAGGAAAACAAATATATAGAAATAAATGTAGAGAAGGCCGGGCATGGTGACCCATGCCTGTAATCCCAACACTTTGGGAGGCTGAGGTGGGTGGATCACCTGAGTTCAGGAGTTCGAGACCAGCCTGGCCAGCCTGGTCAACATGGTGAAACCCCATCTCTACTAAAAATACAAAAAATTAGCCAGACGTGGTGGCGGGCACCTGTAATCCCAGCTACTCAGGAAGCTGAGGCAGGAGAACCGCTTGAATCTGGGAGGCAGAGATTACAGTGAGCCGAGATCATGCCACTACATTCCAGCCTGGGCAATAAGAATGAAACTCCGTCTCCAAAAGAACAAAATAAGAGTAGAGGAGAATTCAACCTGCCTGACTTCTTGTCTCTTTTTCTGTCTACCTCCCTATACATAGACATCAAATCATGCATACTTTGAGCTGTGGTTAAGAGAAATGCACCTTGTTCATAATTGCCAACAGTTCACTAAGCACAAGACGCAATCGACGAGGTGAATCACTGTGTTCAAACTCTAACGTCAGTCCATGCTGAAGCTGTGATACCAGGATGCTCTCTCCACTGCCTCCTCCAAGTTTATGCCTAATGAAGTACAAACATGTAATATAATTATGAGAACACTGATATGGAAATAATTGCATAAAAATTATCTTTTATTGAAATAAGCTACAAAAGGATGTATAAAGTGTTCTAAAATGTTCTGTTACTTCTGAAATGCTATTTAGTTTGCCTATGTATTTCAGGGATTCACATCCTACGTATAATAAATACTCCACCACATAGGCCGGGCACGGTGGCTCACGCCGGTAATCCCAGTACTTTGGGAGGCCGAGGCAGGCGGATCACAAGGTTGGGAGTTCCAGACCAGCCTGGCCAATATGGTGAAACCTCGTCTCTACTAATAATACAAAAAAGCCGGGCATGGTGGCGCGTGCCTGTAGTCCCATCTACTCGGGAGACTGAGGCAGAAGAATCACTTGAACCCAGGAGGTGGAGGTTGCAGTGAGCCGAGATCACGCCACCGCACTCCAGCCTGGGCAACAGGGCGAGACTCGGTCTAAAAAAAATAAAAATAAATAAATAAATAAATAAATAAATACTCTACCACAACTGACAATTAACACTCACTTCCACTAATGGTGGCTTGCTACTAGATTCACAACGGGCAGGGAAGGACATAGCATCTGCCCAGAATCTTTGGGAATATCTAAGCTTTAAAAGCCTCCCAAGAGGCTGGGCCCAGTCAGTGGCTCACACTTGTAATCCCAGCACTTTGGGAGGCCAAGGCAGGTGGATCACCTGAGGTCAGGAGTTCGAGACCAGCCTGGCCAACATGATGAAACCCCGTCTCTACTAAAAATACAAAAAATTTGCCGGGCATGGTGGCAGGTGCCTGTAATCCCAGCTACTCGGGAGGCTGAGGCAGGAGGATCACTTGAACCCGGGAGGCTGAGGTTGCAGTAAGCCAAGATCACGCCATTGCACTCCAGCCTGGGCAACAAGAACGAAACTCTGTCTCAAAAAAAAAAAAAAAAAAAAAAAGCCTCCCAAGTGATTCCAATAAATCCCTCTAATCTAGGGGCAGTTACCCTACCTACTTCCCACTGAAACTGGCCTAATGAGTTTAGCCCATATACAACAGCACATTGCCAAATTTCTCTAGATAACATTTTATAACATGGAAGTCAAAAGATTCTGGAATTGTAACTATAAATAGAAAAGACCTAAGTAAAATGCTCTCCAGAATTTAGATTCTCATTATCTCTTTTCTGGAGAGCTCTGAAAAATATCTGATTCCCTATTCTTTGTCAAATCCAAATCCACATATAATATAACATGACATTACCTAAGCTGCTGTTCTTTGCTGGCATCTTGTTCTAAAGCGTGAAAGTCCACGGACAACAATGCAACAATGGAGTTGACAGCTTCCACTCCAGAAAGAAGGCGAAGGATGAGTTTCTTATCCTGAGCCCAGCTTTGGCTCTGGTCAGCAGGTGCACAAAGTGCCATCCGTACCAAGCAGGGCAGGAGAAGTCTTAATTCTGGATCACTTAAAGATGCCAGGCGAACAACATCCACCTTCTGCATTGCTTCAAAAGCAAAAGGGCTGACAAACTGAAGACTTGTACATTCAGTCATTCTTACTGTTTGTTGATCCTAATGGTAAAAATACAAATGAAAGTAGGAGTTTAACTTTCACATGTATGAACACCCAACTTTCTAAAAACCCTGAAAAATGTGGTGTATCTTTAATAGGTCCCTATGCTGGCAATGTTCCTGGCACAACCAAGACAAGTCTTCTCTGTCTCCCTAGGTTTATACTGTCACCTGGAAAATGGGAAAGAAAAGAGAGTATATTAATGTCTCTTCCAGCCTTAGGAAACTTCTGCTCTAATACTCATATTTTACAAAGAAGGAATATGAAGCCCAGAGAGATGAAGTAACACGCCCAAAGTAGTATTACTAGTTAGAGGCACAATCCAAGGCTGAATCCTCATCTACTAAAATCCCAGTCCAAGACTTTCTCCACTATATCAGTCATATGAGCTCCACAAAATGTAAACAAAAGTAAGTGAACGGTCATAGTTAAGTGCTTTCTTTCATACCCCGATAGTTTCACATGCCTATCCCGATATACATCAAGCACTATTGGGCTTCTCTTTCTCACCCTCCACGAGTCGCTGGAAAAACTAGCAAATCACTGGGCAGAAGCAATGCCAGATTCAAGGCTCTGGAAGCCACAACACTATCCTATGTCCCCTGTGTTACCGGGTAAATAGCAGATGTGTGGGTGCTACGTGAGAGAGAAAGACGCGTCTCATTAGCGCAATTCTCTGTCTCCAGGAATCATCCAAGGCACAAAAAGCAAACAAACAAAAAGGCAGTGAGCAGGCAGCCAAAGCAGTCCCCTCTCAAGGCCGACCGACTAGCAGCAGCGTGGGTAAAAGTCGTGGGTAAAAACTGCTTTGCTTTCAGGGAGGGGCTGCTCTTTTAACAGAGGGGCGGGCTGACTGGAGCAGAGGAGCCAAGACCTGTGTGCTCCTCCGTCTCGGCCCGGGCGCAGCTAGAACCAACAAGTCCTTCAGGCTGAGCAAAGTCTGGCCAGGCTCCGACACGGACCTAGGAACGCGCTGAGGCCAGAGAAGCGGACGCTTCATACCTTAAGATCTACCCTCCAGCCTCACGGAACCCCACACGGACTCCGCGTCCTAGAAGCGGGACGCGGCAGAAATCGAGAGCGCAGTCCGAAGTTGGGCCTAGGCGATAATCCGGAACCCCAAACCCTAGTTGTGCCTCGAGTCGACTCGGACACCAAGAACTCAGACGCCGGGACCAACCGGGTTGTCGATACAAAGTGGGGAGGACGGGGGCACCACACAAAGGCAGAACCGGGACTGTAGGAACGGAAAAGCGGGAGACTTTTTCAACCTGCACCCAGCACCTTCATTCATCCCCAGCGTCTGACTCCCGTCGGCCACCGTACTGGTCTGAGAGGAAGGGTGGCTGCGAGAGGAAAGGCAGAGACGTCGGCGCCAATGCAACTGTGCGCGTGCGCGGCCCCGCCCCTTTCTCCACTCTGTTTGCCCTCCGCTACTTCCTCGCCAAGAATTTAGGAATGTGATTCTGGTAGTCTCTGTTCTCCAGAGCCTACCACCTCCTTCCTTTTAGACAAGCCACTGAGCCCCTCAGAACTTAAATTTCATCATCACGGGATTGCCATGGCATTCAAATGGCATAACGTGTGTTAAAATTGTTCCCACTATTCTTTGACACTAGTGGTACCAAACTGTACTCTTTAAATCTCTGTCCGTGCCTTCCCGGAACCAAAATTCTAGAATCCCAGGATTTGTAGGAGAATTTTAAAAGTGATCTAACCCCAACCTTTCTTCCGCTCTTGACCTCACACGTCCGCTGTCAGAAGTTAAACACTTCCTTTCAGGTTCTTAACTTGGGGGACCCATAGAACCTTAGAGAGGCAATGCACGGGGATTCAGGAATTCTCTGGAATCCATTCAGAACTGAGTGCTCCGCACTTCTTCTGGGAAGAGGGTCCAAAACTTTCAACAACTTCTCAAAGGAAGTCTGATCACTCAGAAAAGAACCACTAGTCTATATATGAAGAACCGCTAGTCTATGTGTCTTCATACTATTTCTTGTTCCTAGTTCGATCAACGTTTATTTGGCATCTTCTATTTGCCAGATATTGTGCTAGGAGCTGGAAATAAAAATATTTTACAAAGATATAGTACTTTATAATCTCTTTAAAAATAAAGTCAGAGCCGGGCGTGGTGGCTCACGCCTGTAATCCCAGCGCTTTTGGAAGCCGAGGCGGGCGGATCACCTGAGGTCAGGAGTTCAAGACCAGCCTGACCAACATGACTAAACCCCAACTCTACAAAAAATATAAAAATTAGGCCAGGCATGGTGGCTCATGCCTGTAATCCTAGCACTTTGGGAGGCCGAGGCGGGCGGATCACGAGGTCAGGAGTTCGAGACCAGCCTGACCAACATGGTGAAACTCCATCTCTACTAAAAATACAAAAATTAGCCGGGCATGGTGGTGTGCGCCTGTAATGTCAGCTACTTGGGAGGCTGAGGCGGGAGCACTGCTTGAACCCGGGAGGTGGAGGTTGTGGTGAGCTGAGATTGTGCCATTGCACTCCAGCCTGGGCAATAAGAGCAAAACTCAGTCTCAAAAAAAAAAAAAAAATTACCCCAGCATGGTGATGGGCACCTGTAGCCCCAGCTACTTGGGAGGCTGAGACAGGAAAATCACTTGAACCTGGGAGGCAGATGTTTCAGTGAGCAGAGATCGTGCCACTGCACTCCAGCCTGGGCGACAGAGCCAGACTCCGTCTCAAAAAATATATATATATATGACTTTCAACATAGATCAGCAAAGGAAGAAAAGAATTGGGTGTTGCAATGCTTCTCAAAATTTTTTACACCTGACCCACAGTAATACATTTCACATTGTGACCCAGAACAAACATATGTGTTTATCCACGTACAAAAATAAGTGTTTAAGTGTATAAATTTATATGCTACATAAACATATAAATATATAACATATAAACCCACATTTACATGGAAACAAACATTTCATATAATAACACACACACTACATGTTTCTACTTCTCTTTAAAAAACTGCTGGTCACTGCACACTAAAACTGATTTCACACTCTATTAATGGGTTGCACACTGTACTGTCCTGGCATTTTTAAGCTAATATTTGGGATTTATTTATTGAACACTTGCTAGACACTGTAATGAATGCTTTATATATATTATCTGATTTAATCTTGTGAGGTAGCTAATATTATTCGCCTTTTGCAATTGTGGAAATTGAAAGAGGGTAAGCAATTTCATCTCCATGGATGATCATTTCACAGGAAAAGTGTGAAGGCAATGCAAACATTGGTTTGAGGGATGAATGAGAGGAAGATGTGGGTATGAACTAAGTGATTTTAAAGATCCTTTCCAACTCTAATTATGATCCTCTGTTCACTAACGGAGAAACAACATGCAGATTCATTATCTCCATCTTGATCTATGGAGAAACAGAAAATCACTGAATGAGATGGCTGCAGTGTCACATAATGAGTGCTGACACTTCCTCCAAGTCCCCCTCTCCTTCTCTTCCAGTTCACCAACTTGACCTTGAGTTGCTCAAGCCGGAAACCTAAAAGTCATCCTAGACTCTAGCCTCTCCCCCTTGTATTAATTTAGCAAAAATCTTTATAATCATTGAAACATTGTAATGTCTGCCAATAAAACTTTTTTTTTTTTTTTTTGAGACAGAGTCTCGTTCTGTTGCCCAAGCTGGAGTGCAGTGGCATGATCTCGGCTCACTGCAACCTCTGCCTCCCAAGCTGAAGCGATCCTCCCACCTCAGCCTCCTGAGTAGCTGGGACAATAGGTGTGCACCACCACACTTGGCTAATTTTTTTTTTTTTTTTTTCAGACAGAGTCCCGCTGTGTCACCCAGGCTGGAGTGCAGTGGTGCGATCTTGGCTCACTGCAACCTCCGCCTCCCAGGGTCAAGCAATTCTCCTGCCTCAGCCTCCTGAGTAGGTGGGATTACAGATGCCTGCCACCATGCCCAGCTAATTTTTTGTATTTTTAGTAGAGGCAGGGTTTCACCATGTTGGCCAGGCTGGTCTCAAACTCCTGACCTCAGCTGATCCACCCACCTTGGCCTCCCAAAATGCTGGGATTTCAGGCATGAGTCCCTGTACCCAGCCTCTCCTTTTTTTCCTTTTCGAAACAAGTTCTCAAGAAAAGAGCGGCAGTGCAGTTGCGCGATCTTGGCTCACTACAGCCTCAACCTCCTGGGCTCAGGTGATCCTCCCACTTCAGCCTCCCAAGTAACTGAGACTATGGTCATGCGTCACCACACCTGGCTAATTTTTCTATTGTTTTGTAGAGACAGGGTTTCATTATGTGGCCAGGCTGGTCTTGAATTCCTGGACTCAAGCCATCCGTCCCCCCTCAGTCCACCAAAGTGCTAGGATTACAGGTGCAAGCCACTGCACCTGGCTTGACCAGCTAGCTTTTATTCTTCTACTTTATTTTTCAATCAGACTGGAGGAAGAGAGAAACAGAGTAATGAAAAAAAGAGAAAAACACATTAGAATATCTATTATGTTTCATGTATACTAGGTGCTTAATGTAGGTTGCAGAGTAATTGAGCTTCCAGCAGTTAGAAGACCTAACTATACAAAGGTGAGGACCAATGTCCTTTAGAAATAGTCATAGAATTCCAGAAGCACAAGGATCTCAGAAGACATCTTGCTCCATTTTGCTCAACATGATGCTCTGTATAGTGTGACTATTTTATCTTGTAAGATGTCTTTCAGGAGGGCACGATGGCTCATGCCTGTAATTCCAGCACTTTGGGAGGCCGAGTCGGGTGGATCACGAGGTCAGGAGTTCTAGACCAGCCTGGCCAATATGATGAAACCCTGTCTCTACTAAAAATACAAAAATTAGTTGGGTGTGGTGGTGTGCGCCTGTAGTCCCAGCTGCTCGGGAGGCTGAGGCAGGAGAATCACTTAAACCCGGGAGGCAGAGGTTGCACTGAGCCGAGATTGCGCCACTGCACCCTAGCCTGGGCAACAGAGTGAGACTCCATCTCAAAAAATATATATATTCTTTCATGTTTCAGCCTATAAAGATCTTTGACTCTTTTACACTGGCTATCTGTTTTAGCTTAGCAGATCATATCTTCATTAATATTATGGATAAAACATTGAATAGAATTGGGTCCAGCCAAGACTTCTAGTTCAGCATTAGAGACATCCCTCCAGGTTGACATAGCTCCACCAATCAAGGCTCAAGTATGAGACTGTTTTATAAATCAGCCCAACTACTAAAACACTACCCTGCTTTGGGATAAAGTTGAATTTCCTTAGGATGGAACTAAAAAGACAGATTGATTGATTATATTTTTTTGAGACAGAATCTCGCTCTGTCACCCAGGATGGAGTGCAGTGGCTCAATCTTGGCTCACTGCAACCTCCGCCTCCCGGGTTCAAGCAATTCTCCTGCCTCAACCTCCCAAGTAGCTGGGATTACAGGCGCCCGCCACCACGCCCAGCTAAATTTTTGTGTATTTTCAGTAGAGACGGGGTTTTACCATGTTGGCCAGGCTAGTCTCAGTCTCCTGACCTCAAGTGATCTGCACAGCTTGGCCTCCCAAAGTGCTGAGATTACAGGCGTGAGCCACTGTGGCAAGCCCTAAAACAGACTTTTTTTTTTTTTGAGATGGAGTCTCACTCTGTCACCCAGGCTGGAGTGCAGTGGCACAATCTCAGCTCATTGCAACCTCTGCCTCTTGGGTTCAAGCGATTCTCCTGCCTCAGCCTCCTGCGTAGCTGGGATTACAGGCACCCACCACCATGCCTGGCTAAATTTTTTTGGGTATTTTCAGTAGAGATGGGGTTTCACCATGTTGGCCAGGCTGGTCTCAAACTCTTGCCCTCAGGTGATTTGCCCACCTTAGCCTCCCAAAGTGCTGAAATTACAGGCTTGAGCCACTGCACCCGACCCCAAACAGATTTTTATGGTCTGACTTAAAACTCTAGCTTGGAGTCCTGCCGTATCCCACCATGGTGTCATTTTAGTCAGTTTGAACTGTTTATGTCTCAAATCCTTCTCAATATTCTTGGACCTTCTCATCACAGTTCCTCCTGTCTAGAATGCTTTTCATTCTCTTTCTTAATGCAAACTCCTAAGCGTCCTTTCAGTCTCACCTCCAGTGTTCCCTTGCTAAGAGACCTTTCCCTGAAAAACCACCTACCGTTTAACTAATCTGGTATCCCTATTCTATGCTCTCAAGGCACCTTTTGCTTCTTTCAGCTATACTAATTAACACATTATATTGCAATTGTTAGAACTTCTCTGTCTCTCCCACTAGAAAGTATTTTGAGAGGGCCGGGCGCGGTGGTTCACGCCTGTAATCCCAGCTCTTTGGGAGGCCGAGACGGGTGGATAACGAGGTCAGGAGATCAAGACCATCCTGGCTAACACGGTGAAACCCCATCTCTACTAAAAATACAAAAAATTAGCCGGGCGTGGTTGTGGGCACCCGTAGTCCCAGCTACTCAGGAGGCTGAGGCAGGAGAATGGCGTGAACCCAGGAGGCGGAGCTTGCAGTGAGCTGAGATAGCACCACTGCACTCCAGCCTGGGGGACAGAGCGAGACTCCGTCTCAAAAGAAAAAAATAAAAGAAAGTATTTTGACAGCAGGGACCATATTTTAGTTCCTTGTCAAAGGCACAGTACGACACTTAACATCGCTTTGTTGAATTAATGATTCAAGCATAAAGATACCACAATGCATAGTTTGCAAATATTCTCCCATTCTGCAGGTTGTCTGTTTACTCTGTTGATAGTTTCTTTTGCTGTGCAGAAGCTCTTAAGTATAATTAGATCCCATTTGTCAATTTTTGCTTTTGTTACAATTGGTTTTGATGTCTTTGTTATAAAATCTTTTCCTGTTCCTATGTCCAGAATGGTATTGCCTAGGTTGTGTTCCAGGATTTTTACAATTTGGGGGTTTACATTTAAGTCTTTAATCCACCTTGAGTTGATTTTTTATATGGTGTAAGGAATGGGTCCAGCTTCAATCTTCTGCATACGACTAGCCAATTATCCCAGCACCATTTATTGAATAGGGAGTCTTTTCCCCATTGCTTATTTTTGTCAGCTTTGTTAAAGATCAGATTGTTGTAGATGTGTGGCCTTTTTTTCTGGGCTCTCTATTCTGTTCCATTGGTCTATGTGGCTGTCTTTGTACCAGTACCATGCTGTTTTGGTTACTGTAGCCCCGTAGCATAGTTTGAAGTCGGGTAACATGATGCCTCCAGCTTTGTTCTTTTTGCCTAGGATTACCTCAGCTATTCGGGCTCTTTTTTGGTTCCATACACATTTTACAATAGCTTTTTCTAGTTCTGTGAAGAATGTCATTGGTAGTTTGATAGGAATAGCACTGAATCTGTAAATTGCTTTGGAAAGTATGGCTATTTTAATGATATTGATTCTTCCTATCCATTAGCATGGGATGTTTTCCATTTGTGTCTTCTGTGACTTCTGACAAATGTGTAACATCCAGCATCTATAAGAAACTTAAAAAAAAAAAAATGTAGAAGAGAAAGACAGCCCTGGCCAGGCACAGTGGCTCATGGCTGTAATCCCAGCACTTTGGGAGGATCACCTGAGGTTGAGAGTTCAAGACCAGCCTGACCAACATGGAGAAAGCCTGTCTCTACTAAAAATACAAAATTACCCAGGTAAAGTGGCGCACGCCTGTAATTCCAGCAACTCGGGAGGCTGAGGCAGGAAAATCTCTTGAACCCAGGATGGGGAGGTTGTGGTGAGCCGAGATTGTGCCATTGCACTCCAGCCTGGGCAACAAGAGCGAAACTCCATCAAAAAAAAAAAAAAAAAGACAGCCCCATTAAAAAGTGGGCAAAGAGGCCGGGCACTGTGGCTCACGCCTGTAATCCCAGCACTTTGGGAGGTCGAGGCAGGCGGATCACAAGGTCAGCAGTTTGACACAAGCCTGGCCAACATGGTGAAACCCCATCTCTACTAAAAATACAAAAAAAAAAAAAAAAATAGCATGGTGGCGTACACCTGTAATCCTAGCTACTCAGAAGGTTGAGGCAGGAGAATTGCTTGAGCCCGGGAGGTGGAGGTTGCAGTGAGCCAAGATCATGCCACTGCACTCCACCCTGGGTGACAGAGGGAGACTCCGTCTCAAAAAAAAAAAAAAAAAGTGGACAAAGAACATAAGAAGACATACAGGCGGCCAACAAGCGTATGAAAAACAGGGAAATATCTCTGAGCATTAGAGAAATGCAAATCAAAACCACAATGAGACATCTCACACCAGTCAGAATGAGTATTTTTAAAAAGTCAAAAAAATAGTGCTCACTTTGGCAGCACATATACTACAATTAGAACCATACAAGGAAGATTATCAATTTTTTTTTTTTTGAGATGGAGTCTCGCTCTGTCGCCCAGGATGAAGTGCAGTGGCACGATCTCAACTCACTGCAAGCTCCACCTCCCGCGTTCACGCCATTCTCCTGCTTCAGCCTCCCGAGTAGCTGGGACTACAGGCACCTGCCACCACGACTGGCTAATTTTTTGTATTTTTAGTAGAGACGGGGTTTCACCATGTTGGCCAGGATGGTCTCGATCTCCTGACCTCGTGATCCGCCCGCCTCGGCCTCCCAAAGTGCTGGGAGTCCAGGCGTGAGCCACTGCGCCCAGCCTTTTTTTTTTTTTTTTTTTTTTTGAGATGGAGTCTCGCTCTGTCACCCAGGCTGGAGTGCAGTGGCACAATCTCAGATCGCTGCAACCTCCACCTTCCGGGTTCAAGCAATTCTTTTGCCTCAGCCTCCTGAGTAGCTGGGATTACAGGCGCTCGCCACCATGCCTGGCTAATTTTTTTTGTATTTTTAGTAAAGACAGGGTTTCACCATGTTGGCCAGGATGGTCTCGAACTCCCAGTGATCCACCTGTCTTGGCTTCCCAAAGTGCTGGGATTAGAGGCATGAGCCACTGTGCCCGGCTGCAATTTTTTTTTTTTTAATGCCAAAGAAGAACAGATGCTGGCAAGGTTGCAGAGAAAAGGCAACACTTATACACTGTTGGTAGGAGTATAAATTAGTTCAACAATGTGAAAAGTAGTGTGGCAATTCCTCAAAGAGCTCGAAATACCATTTGACCCATCGATGCCATTACTGGTTATATATCCAGAGGAATATAAACCATTCTACCATAAAGACACATGCACGTGAATGTTCATTGCAGCACAATTCACAGTAGCAAAGACATAGAATTAATCTAAATGCCCACCAATGACAGATTGGATAAAGAAAATGTGTACATATATACCATGGAATACTGTGCAGCCATAAAAAAGAATGAGAGCATGTCTTCTGCAGGAACATGGATGGAGCTGGAGGCTGTTATCCTTAGTAAGCTAATACAGGAACAGAACACCAAATACCACGTGTTCTTACTTAAAAGTGGTAGCTGAATGATGAGAACTCATGGACACAAAGAAGGGAACAACAGACAATAGGATCTACTTGAGGGTGGAGGGTGGGAGTGGAAGGAGGCTAAGGAGAAGAAAAAATAACTATTGGAAAATAGGTTTAATACCTGGGTGATGAAATAATATGTACAACAAACCCCCATGACACAAGTTTACTTATATAACAAACCTTCACATGTACCCCTAAACCTAAAAGTTAAAAAAAAAAGATACCATGGAATTTTACTAAATAACCTGCTGAATGTTCATTCTCATAATTAGTTTATCAATACTGTCAAAATAAAAGATGAGGGCCAGGCATGGTGGCTCACGCCTGTAATTCCAGCACTTTGGGAGGCTGAGGCGGGCCAATCACGAGGTCAGGAGATCGAGACCATCCTGGCTAACACAGTGAAACCCCATCTCTACTAAAAATACAAAAAAATTAGCCTGGCGTGGTGGTGGGCGCCTGTAGTCCCAGCTACTCAAGAGGCTGAGGGAGGAGAATGGTGTGAACCCGGGAGGTGGAGCTTGCAGTGAGCCGAGACTGTGCCACTCACTCCAGCCTGGGCGACAGAGCGAGACTCCGTCTCTAAAAACTAATAATAATAATAATAAATAAAATAAAATAAAATAAAATAAAAGATGAGATTGATTCCAGTTACTCTCTTTTAGGTATGTACTGCATTGTTATTCATAGCACTTTAGAGGACTTGTCAAACTAATTATGTTCATACAAGTGTGTTTCCAAATATACTGAAGGCTTAAGGTCAGAGGTTTGTATTTCTTTCTTTCTTTTTTTGAGACAGGGTCTCACTCTGTCACCCAGGCTGGAATGCAGTGACATGATCTCGGTTCACAGCAGCCTCCGCCTCCTGGGTTCAAGCGATTCTCCTGCCTCAGCCTTCTGAGTAGCTGGGATTACAGGCACACGTCACCATACCTGGCTGATTTTTTTGTAATTTTAGTAGAGAGGGGGTGTCACCATTTTCCCAGGCTGGTCTCGAACCCCTGACCTCAAGTGATCCACCTGCCTCGGCCTCCCAAAATGCTGGGATAACAGGCGTGAGCCACCACACCTGGCTCGAGATTTGTATCTCATAACTAGTGTATAGTAGATTATTTTATTGTACAAACTGTTTTAGTGAAACTATGCCAGTTTCTAATTAACTTGTTGGTAAAGTTAGGTAAATTTGTTAGAATTTCTGGGACCTGGCTGGGCGCGGTGGCTCACGTCTGTAATCCTAGCACTTTGGGAGGCTGAGGCGGGCGGATCACTTGAGGTCAGGAGTTCAAAACCAGCCTGGCAAACATGGTGAAACCCCGTCTATACTAAAAATACAAAAAAATTAGTGGGGTGTGGTGGCGGGCACCTGTAATCCCAGCT
The DNA here is from genome assembly GCF_028885625.2 of Pongo pygmaeus. Taxonomy (NCBI): domain Eukaryota; kingdom Metazoa; phylum Chordata; class Mammalia; order Primates; family Hominidae; genus Pongo; species Pongo pygmaeus. The sequence continues at coordinate 58,389,305 of NC_072392.2, forward strand.
ACTCAAGAGGCTGAGGCAGGAGGATCTCTTGAACCCAGGAGGTGGAGGTTGCAGCAAGCTGAGGTTGTGCCACTGCACTTCAGCCTGGGCGACAGAGTGAGACTCCATCTCAAAAAAAAAAAAAAAAAAAAAAAAAAAAATTTCTGGAACCTACATTAAAAAAACTAAAACTGAGGAAGTTGCTCATTTTCACTTAGGCAGGACCCTTCCATTTCCCACACCATTTCTGAAATCATATCTGCAAGTTTCTTCAGCTCCCAAGATGTAATTCTTGTGGATCCAGAGACTTGAGCAACTAAGTAGCTCCTTGAAATCTGTTAACTATCTTTGGTTTGAATTCTATCATAAGCATGTTATTTAGAGCTTGAAGACCCAAGCTGAGCTGGGGGTGGAGGGGTGGGGCTAGGGACAGAAAGGAGGTAAATCTGAATAGATCTAAATAATTTTTTTTTTTTGAGACGGAGTCTCGGTCTGTCCCCCAGGCTGGAGTGCAGTGGCTCGATCTCGGCTCACTGCAACCTCCAGCTCCTGGGTACAAGCAATTCCCTTGCCATAGCTTTCTGAATAGCTGGGACTACAGGGGCCTGCCACCATGCCCGGCTAAATTTTTTTGTATTTTTAGTAGAGTCGGGGTTTCACCGTGTCGGCCAGGCTGGTCTTGAACTCCTGACCTCAAGTGATCCTCCTGCCTTGGCCTCCCAAAGTGCTGGGATTACAGGCATGAGCCACTGAGTCCAGTCAGGTCTAAATACTTTTTGTATCTTACCCATCTGTACTCTTATTGGAACATATTTAAAACTCCTTTTTGTTGCCTTTAATTATCCACCTATTATGTTCACGTTTCCAAGTAGACATTCTCTTGTAAACCTTAGTTTATTCTGAATTTGGCTCTTCTAGAGAGCCTAAGTATTAAACAATCATCTCTCACGCTTTTACAAATTTTTTTTGAGACAGGGTCTCACTCCATCGCCCAGGCTGGAGTGCAGTTGTATGATCATGGCCCACTACACCCTCGACTTTCTAGGCTCGAGTGATGCTCCCACCTCAGCCTCCCCAAGTAACTGGGGCTACAGGTGTGCACCACCACATCCAGCTGATATTTTATAATTTTCAAAATTTTAGCAATTTCCTTTGAGGTTCACAAAGCTAATTAGAAAGATATAGTTATCATGTTCTTTTACAAATGAACAACTTGTGACTTCAAGAGGTTAAGTGTTTTGCCCCAGTTCACAAATGTGGCAAACCTAACAACTGAGGAATCCTAATCCAATGATCCTAAACTACTTCTAATATTAAAACGAGTCCAAAGTAGTTAGAATTTTATAACTTCATTAAAAGTATTTGCAAAACACACTTCAGCAAAGTTCTGTAGAGGTGTTTTATCACAAAAACTCAATTCAAAAATGTTTTTATTAAAAATATTCAAGTTGGCCAGGCACAGTGGCTCACGCCTGTAATCCCAGCACTTTGGGAGGCCAAGATGGGAGGACTGCTTGAGGCCAGGAGTCCAAGACCAGCCTGGGCAACATGGCGAGACCTCCATCTCCATAAAAAATACAAAAATTAACTAGGTGTGGTAGCACATACCTGTAGTTCTGACTGCTTGAGCCCAGGAGGCTGTTAGAGTGAGCCAAGAGGGTACCACTGCACCCCAGCCTGGGCAACAGAGTGAGACCCTGTCTCTCAAAAAAAAATTTTTTTTTAATATTTAAATATCTTACTCCAATGCTGGGCATTGTGTTGGACTCTGGAGATACAATGATGAGCAAAATAGATCTAATTTCTGCCCTCATAGAGTTGTCTGGTGAAGACAAATAATCATACAATTGGCCGGGCGTGGTGGCTCACGCCTGTAATCCCAGCACTTTGGGAGGCTGAGGCAGGTGGATCACCTGAGATCAGAAGTTTGGGACCAGTCTGCCCAACATGGTGAAACCCCGTCTCTACTAAAAATACAAAAAAATTAGCAGGGAGTGGTGGCAGGCGCCTGTAATCCCAGCTACTCGGGGAGGCTGAGCCAGGATAATTGCTTGTACCCGGGAGGTGGAGGTTGCAGTGAGCCAAGATCGTGCATTGCACTGCAGCCTGGGCGACAAGAGTGAAATTGTCTCAAAAATAAATAAAATAAAAATCATACAATTGTAAACTATGAAAAACACTACAGGCCAGGCACAGGTGGCTCACGCCTGTAATCCTAGCACTTAGGGAGGCTGAGGCAGGCAGATCACCCGAGGGCAGGAGTTCAAGACCAGCCTGGCCAACATGGCCAAACCCCATCTCTACTAAAATACAAAAAACTAGCCAGGTGTGGCACCATGCGCCTAGTCCCAGCTACTTGGGAGGCTGAAGCTGGAGAATTGCTTGAACCCGGGAGGCGGAGGTTGCAGTGAGCAGAGATCGCACCACTGCACCTCCACCCTGGGCAATAGAGCGAGACTCTGTCTCAAAAAAAAAAAACAACACTTACAAAGGCTCCATCTAGGGTATTACAATAAGAGTGTGTAACAAGGGAGCCTGATCTGAAGCAAGGGTGTATGTGGAAATCAGGTGGAGGCTTTAAGGCAAAAAATACCCATGGGGCTTTCAAGGAACTCAAATGACTAAAAAGCAAGGAGGAAAACAGAGAGAGGCCCATTTTGAGACTGTATTCATCTTTAAAGCAAGAAGCAGCTACTAAAGGTTTTCAGCTACCAAGGACCACAGTGAGTGTAGAGATCAGATAGGAGTACCTGTCTATTGCAATGGTCCACTCAGATAAGGTAGTTTTATCTAATGTTATATAGCAATGGATAATGCTAATTTAGACTAAGATCAGGACAGCAGAAATAGAAATGAACATATTTGATAGTACACAAGACTGATAGTTTTTGATGAATGGTTACAAGGAAGTTTATGGTCTGCACAACAGGATAGATGGTAGTGTCATGTACAGTGACAAGGGACAAGTGGTTGTTCTCTAGGGACCAAGTGGCTTTTGTAGAAGATAACTGTTGGTTTTACTGATCAGATATGCTCCAAACAAAAAGAAAATGACAAAACCAACACTTAAAAACTCACACATTCTGAATGCAAGTCTGTAAGACATTACATGGCTTGGACACATGGCATGATTTAAATTTATCACTTTGATTTTTTTTCTCTGTAGTAGGTAGGAGCAAAATAAGGAAGTCTTTAAAGCATCAGCCTTTAAACTTTTTTTTTTTTTTTTCGAGACAGGATCTTCTCACTCTGTCACCAAGGCTGGAGTGCAGTGGCGTGATCTCGGCTCACTGCAACCTTGCCTCCTGGGTTCAAGCGATTCTCCTGCCTCATCCTCCAGAGTAGCTGAGATTACAGGTGCATGCCAACACAGCCTGGCTAATTTTTGTATTTTTAGTAGACGGGTTTCACATATTGGTCAGGATGGTCTCCAACTCCCAACCTCAGGTGATACGCCCACCTCAGCCTCCCAAAGTGCTGGGATTACAGGCGTGAACCACCATGCCCAGCCTAGCCTTTAAACTTTACAGAAGGTCATTCTTGACAGTTCTGTTGGGTTGCTCTAGAAGGAAAAGACAAAACAAAACCCAGCTCTAACAGTATCAATTTCTATTAATCTCAAGCAGAATTTCTGGTTATAGCTATAGTACACTAAGGGTACAGGTTCTTAATCTTCAGTCCAGGATTGATAACTCCCCTACAGTAGACAGGAAGGTATTGGCAAAAGCAGAATAACAGAATAGACACCTCAGGAATACACTCAAGACAGTTAGATTTAGCCAGGTATGGCAGCAACTCATGACTGTAATCTCAATGCTTTGGGAGGCCGAAGTGAGAGGATGGCTTGAGGCCAGGAGTTTGAGACTCGGGCAACATAGCGAGATCCCATCTCTACATAAAATAAAACCAGCCAGGCGTGTTGGCATGCACCTGAAGTCCCAGCTACTAAGGAGGCTGAGGCAAGGAGGACTGCTTGAGCCCAGGAGTTCAAGACTGCAGTGAGCTATGATTGTTTGGTATTCCAAATTTTCAAATGTACCAAAATTATCAATGTACTAATACATATTGGTGCTCCATTGTGGCTGTAGCTGAATTATGTGATTTTTTTTCCCGTTTCCTAAGCTTTCATATATTTTTGAGGTTTAAAATAAAAATAGCCATGTGTGTAGTTTTACAAGTGAATACCCCCTTTAAAAAAAAGCTTGATTTGCAGTTTTTCGCTATACATAAGACTATAGTAAAAAAAAAAAAAAAAAAGATAGAAACAAACCAGAGGTAATATAATAGTGCTTGATTAAAGATCTGTCAGACAGAAAATAACCGAGGATAGGCAGTTCAAACAACATACAACTCCTTTTAGAGGATAATTTTTAAAATTTTTGCAGCAAAAACTATTTCAAAATGATCACAATAATTTTGAAGTATGTCCTTACTTGGCTTAAGTCTGGACAAAAATATTTTAAATGTGTGCTTACAGAACATAGGCAGAGCTATTTTTGATGGATTACTCACTTCTGAACATTATTCTTATGATCAAATAAAAATAGGATACAGCTAAGCTTTAAGTATTTGAAGGTAGCTTGTTTGGACTAGACAATACCTAACTGGCCAGCCTACAAGGAATTGGTAGGTATATAAATATACAATTATTCTACATACTGTACATTTGTATGTGATTAAAATCCTTTTTAAAATAAAATACTTCAGAAAAATTAAAAGACCATTAATCAGTTTCTAGGCTGTCTCCTTCCATTTATAATGACACAAAAATACTGCTACTAATTTTGCACAAATTTAATATGGAAATATTTTCAACAGAATAAGACACAACAATGAAGGCTTCATGAATAATTTATTCCATTTGAAGTTTTGTTTTTTGTTTTTGTTTTTTTTTTTAAAAAGTATAAACCTTTTCATTTCCTCAATCACAATTTGTACAACTCAGTGTTATGGCATTCGGCAGCAATAGTGTTTGTTCCTTATTCTCTTTTTGTCACGTTAAAAAGAAAAGCAATTGGACCATATTAAATGTCACTGCTAAACAATAACTTTAAAACACCCCTTCATAAAGTGACCAAGCTATTTTGAGAGGGTTGATGCTGACATGTCCAGTAATGACGTTACAATTTGTAGCTTAAACTCAATAACTTTAAGGTCCACATATCCAGTTTACTTTGAAAACTAAAGCTGTTTTAAAACTTCATGAATACATCAACCTGAGGAGTATTTTAGGTCCCAAATCCAGTTTTTAAATTTATACTCCACAAAAAAGAAAATACATACATAAAAATTTAAACCACAGTTCTGGGCCCATTAAAACACCAAAAAAGACCCCCCAAAAAGTTAAGATTTCCAGCTGATTTCTGGAGGGGTGGGACAAAATAAGAATGTATATTAAAAACATTTTTCCTTAATTCAGACAAACTAAAATCTTAAGAGGAAACCCAGACCAAAATATCACTCATGCAACATTAAGTGTATTAACTGATTGATATGCAATGCCATAGTGGATGAATAGCAAATTATATGATGCAATAGCATTTAAAAACTTTTTAATCTATTCAATTTGAACATTTTAAATAATGCAACATAGTATTCTGATATTACAGTATTAACATAGTGCTTGATTAAAGATCTGCAAATCTTTGTAGTAACACATTAAGTTAAAAAATTACCTCAGAAGGTAAATATGAAGACGAAAGGAGAATATTTTAATACAGTAATCTGTGCCATACTGACAATTGAGTACGAATACAGCTGAGGATAGTTGACTAAGTAGTAAGAGCTTAATTTTAGTGGTTTAAGAAAAGTTTAGAAATATTTAAAAATTACAGCTACTTTAAAATTTAAGGATTACATATAAGTACACTTGGTGGCCTTCTGGCCAAACAATAAGGTGTACAGAAATTTATTCATACAGTGTTAATTCACAGTCCTGATAACTCAATGGCTTGCATAAGAAAGGTATGGCTAGATGTTTCTCACTGGCTGGAAGCAGACATTATATAACTAATCTTTTTAAATGACAAAATACTGAACTTCCATCCTGCTTAATAATCATGGATACCTGCACAAAAAAAAGATGTTAGCACTGTAACAAAGAAGTCAAGGTGTTGGTAATCCACTGCTATAAAGTATAATATTTTGCTTACCTATTTAAACAAAACTACCCATACTTGTCTGTGACAGTACATTAGTAAGTCAAATCCATCATCCTGCACAAGGCTTAATTTCTCAAATAAGTCTACTGAGCTTTTCTAATGGTTATTTAATAACTTTCTATTGAGTGTGAATGGATATATGAAGGGAAGAAAAAAAATCTTATCAATAAATCCTGTATATTTGGGAACTATTCCCTGACTCCCAAATAAAAAATTATTGTATACTGGGTTCCCTCCTTATGGCTCCATATTAAATAATATGTCAGGGAATAATTTTAAATCTACTTTCAAACTGAGGTGTGGTTACCACAGGTTAGTGATTTTAAACAACTGAGAATATAACTTTTATTTTGTAAAGTCACCATTAAGTGTATAAAAAGGATACTCTTTTTATGGAAATTCCAAATAAGCACATTTTCCTTCAAATCTCAGACAAGTTTTTTTTTTTTTTTTTTTTTTTTAAAGAAAGTACAGAACAAAACATACCAACATAATGTGTGGTGTGTTAGCATAATTTAAAAACAAATGCAGAGAGGTGATCTTTAAATTTAATATCAAAATATGCTGACCATTAGAACTGCATTATAATTTTGAAGAAATGATTGAAAACCTTTGTCACCAATTGTGTTTGCTTCATAGAAAAAACAAGACTTGCTAATGTTTTCATATACACAATCTGAAGAAGTTATGTTGTTCATAAGAAAGTGATACTTAATTCTAAGCATAGAGTATTCACAAAACAAGTTTCAGTAAAAAAAAACTAAAACGAACAAAAAAACACTGAAGTAGAGTTTTGTAAATACAACTGATTTTGTCCTTGTAGATAATTAGTGAACGTACAAATAGAAATTTTGCTAGACTGCTTCCAAGAAAGCTAGGTAGACTCGGTGACTGTGAATTCAAGTCAGCAATGCAGGTAGGAGGCGAACTTGGGCTCTTTTTGAGCAGCACTGTAGAAAGGATTTTTCAAGGGGGTACAGCCTGCATAAAAGCAGTTATCTTGGCATGTGCAAACAAGAAGGGGGAAAGTTGTATTGAAGGAGGGGTGAATTAAAGTCCCTAAAATTCAAGTCCCTTCTTTAGGGAGGTGAGAACCTCCTTGGCATATGCCCTACCTTAATCTGAGCTGTGTTATAGAAAAGTACAGACTCTGGTGTTTGGGACTGACATCTCCAAACCAAGAAAATTAAATAAATAAAAAAGGCAAGAGAAGTTTAGAAAATGGTTCTTTCACTAGTGGAATAGAGTCTGAATACCAGAATTCACTGAGAATCTATTTACACCACAGTTTGATTGCGCGCACACACACACACACCCATACATATGCATACTCTCACATACATTCCCAATCTTTAATTTAAAAAAAAAGTCAAACAATCAAGAATGACTGCTTGAAAAATAATTTGTAAAATGCCTAGAGCTGGGCTAAATTTCAACCTTATAGCAGATCCTGAAAATAAATTTCATAATAATATTCCCATGCCTAAATGTGCCACTGTTAAAACTGAAAAAAATTTAAGCATGTAACATTAAACACCAAAATTAGTTTAAGCATTCAGTAGCAAATGGTTTTTCTTGTAAAACTAAGTTTCTTTCACCAGAAATGGCCTGAAATATTAGTCATAGCCCTAAACCATAGTACAAAATATAACTGAAGAATTCTCATTTTATTCTAAGTTAAACCACCTAACAATACCACTTGTATATTGCCATCATGTTATTCTGTAAAGATGTGATATATAAAATGCTGTAAGACCTGGTACCTTTTCAATTTATAAACACAGTGAACTTCATTACTGTACATGTACTCTGCAACTACAGCTTAGCTGTAAATCCTCCACACACAATGGTATGGACATTATTCCCCCTCTATCCCCGTTAAACTGTACATCGAGACAATACAAATTTACTGTCCCACCCACCCCCTTACAAAAAAATAATACTCTAAAAGCAACCCTACTGCAACTTTTTAATTAAGACGATTACATATATTTTAGACCAATTGCTTTAAAGCAAGAAGGCAGTATAAACCTTCTAGGAAAATTTTTATAAAAGAGGTTAAGAAATATAAGACAATTTATACATTTAAAAACTTACAATAAATAAGAGAAGAGATGCAGGCATTTTTGAATACTAGATACTATAATCCAATACAAGAACATCTTCATGTTCTGAAGCCATATGTTGAAATTCATTGTTCCTCATGTTTCCTCTCCATGCTTTTAATATTCATTTAACATGACTGGGTACTATGGCTCATTACTTTTCACAAATACTGTGACTGGAAAAAAAAAAGGTTAATTTTGCTACGAAAATGTTATAATACGTTTTGTATGATCAGTCATCATCCTAAAGAGTTCAATAGAGTCAATGAAAAATAGCAGGGTTATAGCCCCTCCCCCCAAGTCAAAACAATATTTGTTGAAGTAATAAGAATTAGACCCCATCACAAATGACTTTCACTGAGAAGATAATTGTAACTTAATCCTGCAGCGAAACATCCATTTTTCCTTGTTCTTTTCTTGCACAGTTCCATCAAATGAAGATCACAGCATATTCATAATAAAGTTATATAACTGATTCAGCACCACAAAATGAATTGGGAGACATGAGCGTCTGTCCTGGATTGCAGGGTCACAGGTTAGCCAGGAGAGTGCATTGTACTGTTCCAAAACAAACCTGAAAAGTAAATAAACTGCATAAGTCATGTATTTATTTCCAACCTAGATTGTGGAAGCAGTTTTCAATTATGGCATTTAAGACTCAAAGTCACCTTAAAAACGAGTGTAACAGAGAGACCTTGGGGGGAAAGAAGCAATTTCCATAAAAATTACTCTCAAAAGTAGATTACTCAAGTTAGAATAGCAGTGCTTATCTAGAGATCCACTGGTACACAACTGTAAATTCTTGCCAAAAATGAGAGAAATAGATAAGAATCAACATTATATTCTTTTAAAGCTGCAGTGACAAACTGCTAATGGGAAAAGAGTTGTACCTGAGGACATCTGAAGTCTGATTTGAGTCAAGTGGGTGGGAGTGTTTACTGTGAAGCAGCTCGTCAGATTGCACTGAAGGCACGTGGAGGTGCAAAGAGGCCTAAGAAGGTAACAGGTAATCAATCAGTCAGCCAAACAGAAAATAATCTGCTATTTAGTTTTACCTTATTCTCCCAATGTATCTTATAAAATGATGAAATACATTTTAGTCCTATGTTATGAATGAAAGCCACTATAAAAATGCTTGTTCTCTTTAACTAATTCATTATAGAAATGATTTTTTTTTTTAAGTAGGGGCAGGTTCTTGTTCTGTTGACCAGGTTGGTCTTGAACTCCTGGCCTCAAACAATCCTCCTGCCTTGGCCTCCCAAAGTGCTGGGATTACACGCATGAGCCACGGCGCCTAGCCAGAAGTGATTTTTAAGTGCAAAACTTATTTTGAATCTTTCCATTTCCTTTTCTTTAGCTTTGTTTTTGAGACCACACAATAATCCTTAGAAAAAGAATTTCTAATTATCTGCTAAGTCTAATTTGCCTAGATGTGCAAAGTAAATGTTTAAGGAGGCACTAAATTGAGTAGTTAAACCTGAGTAGTCTGTCCTTAAGGTATATGACACCCTTTATGACTACGCAGACATACCTAAGTCTAGCACTGAAAAAAGTAACAGGAATAAGCATAAGCAAATAGTTTGGTTACAGCACAATAAACCATAAACAAGCTATCTTCGGTTGAACTGAGAACACTCTAAGTAATACAGTGCACAGATGCCTGCTTTGCCCACTCAATTTCATAATAGAGGGTAGGTAAAAACTGGCACACTCATTTAGATATGGCAATGAACAGTGGGTGAAAGGAATGAACTACTCCACACTCCAATTAAATGAGTCATTTTGTTTATAAGTCAATATAGTATTAAAAAGCTATGACAAAACAATGGTGATGTTCACTGCAATAACTCTTGGTAGATCTCATTCTGTACACTGTATAAGGTACTATTTTATATTTAGGTGCTCTCTCCTCTGCAACTGCAATACATGTAGAAACTCATGTAGTCTATTTAGGAATATAACCAAAAATAGCTATGTTTGAACTGTCTACAAACTCTTGATTTATGGAGTTATAAGCAAGTCTCACACTGCAAATCACTACAAATTTTTAAAATGTAATTAGTACCAGTACTCTATTCCTATGATAAAAAGGGATCTAGCTAACAACCCGCTATATTTCCAAGCAAAGAGAAAAAACCAGGTGGCTTTACTGCCTACAGTATAAAACTAAAATGAGATATATGAAAAAAAAGTGAACAAAAATTATGGTAAATTATGCCTTAGGTGGTAGTTCATAACCAGAAGTCCCAATCTTGTTACAATGTATCTAAGGGTGAATGCCCGCTTTATACTATCCTTTCTGCAAATAAATACTGAGTAGGAAAAGCTCTAGATAGTCCCTTGGACTTTTTGTAAACTTGTGTTTCCTGAACACATCCCCTGAAACACTAAGGTAATAAACTATTAACAGGTGTTAAATAATTCTTTCCTTGTGTATTAATAAGTTTGGGAAATGCTAGGTAAACTATCCTATTTACCTCTGTTTTTCAGAGACTTTAGTGTGCATACATGTATTATGACTAGAAAAGAGGACAGACAGCATGTGTAGCACCCTCCCAAAGGACCAAAGAATCCTTTGTTTTGTGGAGACACCAAAGACTACTAGTATATAGAAAATCCCTGACCTCAGGTGATCTGCCTGCCTCAGCCTCCCAAAGTGCTGGGTTTACAGGTGTGAGCCACTGCACCCGGCAGCAAGTATTTAAATTAGCATGATTTGTGGATTAAAAACAGTCAACTTCCAGTGGGTTTACATAAGAATAAGTGAGTCACATCTAAATTTGTTATTCTGGAACAATATTAGCAGCAGTAATAAATTCTGTATAGGGCTTTTATATCTCATTTTGTGACTTATCTCCACTTCATGTTACATTGCTTACTAACAAATTCGGTTTTGTTTTTTTGAGAGAGGGTCTCCTGTCACCTAGTTGGAGTGCAGTGGCATGATCATGGCTCACTGCAGCCTCAACCTCCTGTGCTCATGCGATGCTCCCTCCTGCCTCAGCTTCTCATGTTACTAGGACTACAGGCACATGCCACCATGCCTAATATTAAAAACTTTTTAGAGAGACAAAGTTTCACTATGCTGTCCAGGCTGATCACGAACTCCTGGCCTCAAGTGATCCTCCTGCCTCAACCACCCAAAGTGCTGGGATTATAGGGGTGAATCACTGTGCCCAGCCTGAGTTTGTTGTAACAAATCACTATGAATCGGAGTCTCATTATTGTATTTAAAAACCACTCAGTTTTTTTTTTAACACAGCAATCTACACACAGCTAGAAAAACTTTTTTAAGTAGTAAATGAAACTAAAAATCAAGTATTACAAAGATTATAAATCTTTTTTTTTTGTTTTGTTTTGAGATGGAATCTCGCTCTGTCACCCAGGCTGGAGTGCAGTGGCGCGATCTCGGCTCACTGCAACCTCTACCTCCCAGGTTCCAGTGATTCTCCTGCCTCAGTCTCCCAAACAGCTGGGACTACAGGCACGTGCCACCACACCTGGCTAATTTTTTGTAGTTTTAGTAGAAACGGGGTCTCACCATGTTGGCCAGGCTGGTCTCGAACTGCTGACTTCGTGATCCACCTGCCTCAGCCTCCCAAAGTGCTGGGATTACAGGCATGAGCCACTGCGCCCAGCCCAAGATTATAAATCTTTTATTCCCCAAAATAACGCAGCATAACAGCAGTGCAGTATGATGTAATTCAAAGAATAACATAATAATCATTAAAAGACCCAGGTTTCAGTCTTGAGTCTATTACCAATTTATGACTTTAAACAGGTGAGTTTTTCTGAACTTAAATATGCTCACCTAGAAAATGAGAAGGTTAGACAGAGGTAATATAAAGTTTTTCTCAGCTCTAAATTTCCATATATGCAGTCGAAACAGACTGAGCATCCCCACTTTGAAAAAATCCAAAAGTGGAAACACTTCTGGTCCCAAGCATTTCGAATAAGGGATACTCAATCTACACTAACAACAAGGGTCCTAGGAGTTTGACTTAGCAATAAAGTTCTAAAAATATAAATTTAAAAACTAGTTTTTTGTTTTGTTTTGTTTTTTTGAGACAGAGTCTCAGACACTGTCACCCAGGCTGGAGTGAAGTGGTACGATCTTGGCTCACTGCAACCTCTGCCTCCCAGGTTCAAGCGATTCTCCTGCCTTAGCCTCCCGAGTAGCTGGGACTACAGGCGCCCGCCACCACACCTGGCTAACTCTTGTATTTTTAGTAGAGACGAGGTTTCGCCATGTTGGCCAGGCTGGTCTCAAACTCCTGACCTGATGTAATCTGCCTGCCTCGGACTCTCAAAGTGCTGGCATTACAGGCGTGAGCCACCGTGCCTTCGTGATCTTGTTTAAAGAGTCGCATATGGCAATGCATTTAAGAACTTAGACAAGCTATAAGACTTAAAAAAGCCACTTCTATATTTCTCAGGACTTAGGCTGTCAATCAGAATTATTTAGGAACTGGGACAGAAATGCCAATACCTTAAGAAAAAGGGGACACTGATATTGTGCTTGAGGACATGCTGACCAGAACCAGTCAGGTAATGGACCTGCTTTGGCAGTTGATACAAAGTAACCAAGGGCCAATGGTTGCTGAAGAATATTAGGTACTTCCTCATGAGGTTCTGTCGATAGTAGCCGATCAGTACTCTGACCCTTAAAAAGACAAAATTAAAAGTATATTAGTTCACTCAGTATAACTAAGTACCAGATATAAACACAGAATGGCTCATAGCAATCAGTCTCATTATCTTATGACATCGATTTAACAAAATACTGAAGGATATTGAAAAAAAACCAGTTTCTATGTACTTAGGAGTATTATAAGTAAAAGCATTAATAGAACATATTTTAAGGATTGCATTAAATGAATATGCCAGCTGTTTTAACAAGTCTGTATTATTATGCCAAGCTCAAGGGAAAGTGTATAAAACTTCACAGATGAGTAAAAAATACAAAATTTTCAATGACATCTTTAACTTTTTTGCTAATATTCCTTTAAGTCCTGAAAACCACACCCCAATCAAAAGGTGAATTTAATTTAGCTTTGTTAATCTAGCACTATCTATAAAATGCAGTTAATAGTGTGAAAATTATTATAGCAACATAAAGGGACAACTACCAAGTCACATGCATATCCTTTGGATTAGTTAATGTATTTCTTGGTATTTAAGGAAACAGATAAAATAAAAATAATATGCATGAAAACGTTCATTACATCATTATCTATAACAAAAAACCTTACATGTCCAATATTTGGGGAAGGACATAAATTACGGTATAGCAAAAAAGCAATATTAAAAAGCTGATTATACTTATTGAAAATTGCAATATAAACATATGTGGAAGGAAGATAATTTGCTTAAAAGTAAAAATGGTTTTATTAAGGTGGTGGGATTACTGGTGCTTTTTGTTATACGTATTTCCTATCTAATTTCTTTGCAGTTACAAAAAGGAGGAAGGAATGCAAAGTAAGACTGGAAAGATCCTTCCCTACTTTAAAAGGGCAAATTTTATACCTATGCATACAACAATAATCAAGTCACCAGTATATATAATTTTTTTTTCTTTTTTTTTTTTTTGAGATGGAGTCTCGCTCTGTCGCTTAGGCTGGAATGCAGTGGTGTGATCTCGGCTCACTGCAAGCTCCACCTCCCGGGTTCACACCATTCTCTTGCCTCAGCCTCCCGAGTAGCTGGGACTACAGGCACCCACCACACCTGGCTAATTTTTGTATTTTTAGTAAAGACGGGGTTTCACTGTGTTAGCCAGGATGGTCTCAATCTCCTGACCTCGTGATCCACCTGCCTCAGCCTCCCAAAGTGCTGGGATTACAGACGTGAGCCACCGCGCTCAGCCCAGTATATATAGTTTCAAATAGAGAGGTGTTATTAACTGAAGCCCAGTTCGTTTTTACTTCAAATATAAGGACAAGACAGCCTGCTTCCATAACTGCTAAAGATAAAAAGGGGGAGTAGATGGTCAGTGTTTTATCTGGTCTTATGAGAAAATTAATATTTTTATTATATTCCTTGTCACAGCCCTGATATGAATGGCTGCTCTTAGAGTTATATATAGTGATTCTGAAAGATACTGTGATCCTATATCTGAGTAAAAAGCTATGGTGAACTGCCACAAAAACTACAAAAAAATGACTAATGCCAATAGTCTAGAAAATACGGATTCAGGGAAAGTACAGCCTTAGAGATTCTCTTAAAAATGTGCAATTCAAAGTACTGATGTCTATGATGTAGAAATGCATGAATGTACTATTAATTAATCTCAACTCTTGCTAATTTCCAAGGAAAAATAGCATTGCATTTCATATATTAATCCATTACTAAGTTAAGGAATGGCAATTAGATGATCTCGGCTCACTACAACCTCCGCCTCCCAGGTTCAAGTGATTCCCTTGCCTCATCCTCCTGAGTAGCTGGGACTACAGGTGCGTGCCACCTTACCTGGCTATTTTTTACATTTTTAGTAGAGATGGGGTTTCACCATATTGGCCAGGCTGGTCTCAAACTCCTGACCTCGTGATCCACCCGCTTTGCCCTGCCAAAGTGCTGGGATTTCAGGCGTAAGCCACTGCGCCCGGCCCAGAAAAACTAAAACTTATAACACAGTTACCTTGCCCGCATCACCTCCATGGGGGTAATGAGATCCTGGAGAATGTACAGGAGAACCAGTTGGAGAAGCAGGAAGGATATTAATGATATCAGGGTCAAGATCATCTCCTGTGTCTAACAAATCAAAGATACCCATTCCATCTGCTCCATCTAAACAGGAGAAAGAAAAGAAATTTAAAACTCCATTTTCCATATCCTATGGTCATTCACAGGAAAGGGTCAAAGTAAATGAAATTTTAACCAAAATGGGTTAATTTAACCAACATTTACTGAGTGTCTACCATGTGCCAGGTATTGTGCTAAAAGCCGTACAAATAATTATGCATAAACAAGCATGTGGTGGTCTGAATAATGGCCCCCCAAAAGATGTCCACATCCTAATCCCAGGAATCTAAGAATATGTTACCATAAAAGACTTTGCAGATGTGATCAAGCTAAGGATCTTGAGATGGGGAGATTATTCTGGATTATCCGGGTGGGTCCAATGTAACCACAGGGGTCCTAATAAGAGGGAGGCAGTAGGGTTAGAGCCAGTGAAGGAGATGTGATGACACTATACTGCTGGCATCCAGGATAGAGGAAGGGACCACGAGCCAAGGAATGCAGGTAGCCTGTAGAAACTGACAAAGGCAAGGAAACATTTTCCCTTAGGACCTCCAGAAAGTAATCAATCCTGCTGATATTTTGAATTTGGCCCAGTGAGACTGATTTTGGACTTCTGACTTCCAGAACTGTAAGATAAAATAAATGCGTGTTGTTTTAAGCCACTAAATGTGTAGTACTTTGTTAGAGCAGCAATAGGAAACTAATACAAAGCAAACATAGTACAAATGAAATGAAAATGTGTTTAAAGTGGGACTACAGTATTCCTCCTTATCCATGGGGGATACGTCCCAAGACCCACCTCCATACCCACAGATTCCTGAAACCAAGGATAGTACCAAATCCTATATACCGGTTTTTCCTTTACGTACACACCTATGATGGAGTTTCAATTACAAGTTAGGTACAGTAAGAGATTAACAATGAGAATATTAGAACAATTATAGCAAGATACTATAATAAAAGGTATGTGAATGTGGTCTCTCTCTCTCTCTCTCTTTCAAACTATCTTATTGTACTGTACCCATGGGTAACTGAAATCATGTAAAGCAAAACCAAAGATAAGGAGGATTACTGTATTTACGAATAATACCATGTTCTTTATTAAGTAAAATATTCGAGTTATTATATCACACACTAAAACAAAAGAGTATAATGACCATACTTGTGACTTTAGAGATGTGAGAGTTTTTAATGTAGCTCAGAATAACAATAAAATCTTATTTATTTTCTCTTCTACTAAAATGCAATCTATAAATTCACCTGGAAAAGCTACATCCCTACTTTGGCAGTTTATATAAATTACATTATTTTGGCAAATCAACATAAGAGATATATAAAATGAGTTCATGTACAGGTACTTCAAAAGCACAAGGGTAAACCTATACAAATATTTTGTGACCAACTATTGCCTTTTAAAATAAGTAAAGATGGCTGGGCATGGTGGCTCACGCTTATAATCCCCACACTTTGGGAGGCCAAGGTGGGTGGATCATTTGAGGTCAGGAGTTTGAGACCAGTCTGGCCAACATGGTGAAACCCCATCTCTACCAAAAATACAAAAATTAGCCAGGCATGGTGGCATGCACCTGCAATCCCAGCTACTCGAGAGGCTGAGGCACGAGCATCGCTTGAACCCAGGAGGTGAAGGCTGCAGTAGGCTGAGATCGTACCACTGCACTCCAGCCTGGGAGACAGAGTGAGTGAGACTCTGTCTCAAAAAATTTTTAAAAAGTAAAAATTTATGGGATAATTCACAGCACCAGTTCTGATATCAACAAGGTAAAAGAATGATTGTATTAGTTTCCTGTTGCCACTTTAACAAGTTACCACAAACTGTTGGCTTAAAAACAACACATATTTATTTTCTTACAGTTCTGGAGGCCAGAAGTCTGAAATCAGTTTCGTTGGACTGCAATCAGGATGTTGGCAAGGCTGAAGGGGATAATCTGTTTCCTTGTCTTTTTTCAGAGTCTAGAACTATATTCTTTGGCTCATGGGCTCTTTCACCATCTTCAAAGTCAGCAACATAGCATCTTCTCCCTTTGACTTTGCTTCTCGCTGTTTCCACCACACGGCTTTCTTCTCTTCTATGTAGTCAAACCTCCTTCTGCCTCCTTCTTATAAGAATACATGTTATTGCATTAAGGGCCCACCTGCATAATTGAGGATAATCTCTCCATCTCAAGATCCTTAACTTATCACATCTGCAAAATCATTTTTTGGTAAAACAAGGTAACATTCACACGTTTCAGGTACTGGACATGAATTTATTTTGGGGGGTATTCTTCAGACTACCAAAATGGAACAAATTACCTACCATTGTTGGGATTGAAAGCTAAATCCAAATTTTCAGTGGTATAAGTAGCTGAAGCTACTTGCACAGAAGCAGAAGTAGGAAACACAAGTATATGAGTACATGATGTATCCTGTGGGGTATTTAGCTGAGATGTCTGCATGTTTAGAGTCGTGCTTCTTCCAAATACAGAACCAGTTGACACAGAATCTGAAAATGGAAGACATTTTTTCTTTTAGTAAATGAAGAATAAATTTTATGTAATACTTAAAAACTTAACTGCATAAAGAATTAAATCTGATATAAACTAAAGATAGCTAACCTGGCATAATAACAAAAGAGCCTTGCGGCTCCATTGCCACCAAGCAAGCACTGAGAATGCTAGGGGAGTCTGCAGCAGATATACCACACATTCTACACATGTCTTTGAGCCTTTTACTTAGAGACTGCAAGTTTCGACGACTCAGCAAACAGCTCCAATCTGTAGGTATCAACAGTAAAAAAAAAAAAAAAAAAAAATCAAAGTAACAGCATTATTAATATCCTGTAGAACCAAGTTAAAGTTAAAATATAAAAATAGTTAATGGCTTTTAAATTAGTGTATTCCTCAAACAGGAGTCATCATCAAGCCAAAATTCTTACTGCTGATGCTACTCAACATCCTTTATCCTCCTAATATTAGGATACACCAAATTCAACTGGCATCTGCTCAACAGAGGATGAGTTAAATAACAATCAGAAAGTGGAAAAAACAGAAAACAAGTAAGAACAGCAGTAATAAGACTGATATTAAAGTTAAAATAAGAGTAAAATGTCTTTTTAAAATTTGAATTAAGTCATTTGTGGCCTGGACATATGTGGTTCCTTATTTGATAACCTTTGCATTTTATTCAACATACATACCTAGATGTGGTCAGAACAGTGTGTGAATTTACATAAAACGGAAATATAAATACTAATAAAAGCACAATTTTACCTTTCAATTCTCCATGACCAATCCTTCCTAGACGACCAATTACAACTCTCCATGGCAATGAACTCATTTGTACAAGTCCTAAGCACCACTCCCAAAGTTTCTGTAGACCAAATTTTCTAGCAGAACTTTTTTTCCGACGAGCCCTATTGTATGAATAAAGAGAGTGTCATAAATATTTCTAAAATTTATATGATTTTGCTGTTTTTGTTTTTTTGAGATGGAGTCTCACTCTGTCACCCAGGCTGGATGGAGTGCAGTGGTGCGATCTCGGCTCCCTGCAACCTCCACCTTCGCAGGTTTAAGCGATTCTCCTGCCTCAGCCTCATGAATAGCTACAATTACAGGTGCGTGCCACCACATCCAGCTAATTTTTTGTATTTTTAGTAGAGACGGGGTTTCACCACGTTAGCCAGGATGGTCTCGATCTCCTGACCTCATGATCTGCCTGCGTCGTCCCCACCAAAGTGCTGGATTACAGGTGTGAGCCACCATGCCATCCCGACATTTTGAGAGCTCAAATTTGTGAAAAACAGATCTCCTTAATTTTAGTGCTTCACGAAACCTTTACATAAGTCTTAAGTGAGAATATTCATAAAATCATAGGTTTGGCATGTTAGTTTGCTTTTCTATTTCACATTATAGTATATAAATTTTTTTAAAAATTTGTCTACAAAACACCTCAATTCATCAGCAATACTGCTCTACACCAGGGATTTTTTTTTTTTTTTTTTTTTTTTTTTTTTTTTTTTTTTTTTTTTAGATGGAGTCTCACTCTGTCGCCCAGGCTGGAGTGCAGTGGCACAATCTCGGCTCACTGCAACCTCTGCCTCCCGGGCTCAAGTGATTCTCCTGCCTCAGCTTTTCAAGCAGCTGGGATTACAGGCACACACCATCACATCCAGCTAATTTTTGTATTTTTAGCAGAGAGGGGGTTTCACCATGTTGGCCAGGCTGGTCTCAACTCCCGACCTCAGGTGATCCTGTCTCAGCATCCCAAAGTGTTGAGATTACAGGCATGAGCCACTGCGCCTGGCCCAGTAAACTTTTTTTTTTTTTTTGAGACGGAGTCTTGCTCTGTCCCCTAGGCTAGAGTGCAGTGGCGTGATCTCTGCTCACTGCAACCTCCGCCTCCTGGGTTCAAGAGGTGGAGGTTGCCAGCCACCTTGACCCAGCAAACTTTTTTTAAAGAGCCAATACTTCAAATGGAAATAGCCAGATTTGGTCCATGGGCTGTAGTAAGCAATCCCTGTTCCATACTATAAGTTGAAGACTGACCAAAACACCACACTTCTCAGTCCAAACAACATTGTTACATGTTTTCTGCATACATGTCCTTCACTAGCCAAATATGCAACATAAGCACTCTTTGGCTGAGCAACAGTGGCTATTACTTTTTTTTTTTTTTTGAGACGGAGTCTCACTCTGTCACCCAGGCTGGAGTGCAGTGGTGCCTCCTGAGTTCACACCATTCACCTGCCTCAGCCTCCTGAGTAGCTGGGACTACAGGCGCCCGCCACCATGCCCAGCTAATGTTTTGTATTTTTAGTAGAGATGGGGTTTCACCGTGTTAGCCAGGATGGTCTCGATCTCCTGACCTCGTGATCCGCCCGCCTCGGCCTCCCAAAGTGCTGGGATTACAGGCGTGAGCCACCGCGCCCAGCTGGCTATTACTTATTATTTTTTTGAGACAGAGTCTAACTCTGTCACCCAGGCTAGAGTGCAATGGTGTGGCCTCGGCTCATGGCAATTTCCATCTCCTGGGTTCAAGCTATTCTCCCACCTCAGCCTCCTGAGTAGCTGGGACTACAGGCGTGTGCCACCACATCTGGCTAATTTTTGTTTTTTGGTTTTTTGGTTATTTTTGAGACAGAGTCTCGCTCTGTTGCCAGGCTGGAGTGCAGTGGTGTGATCTCAGCTCACTGCAACCTTCGCCTCCTGGGTTCAAGTGATTCCCCTGCCTCAGCCTCCTGAGTAGCTGGGACTACAGGCGTGTGCGACCACACCCAGCTAATTTTTGTATTTTTAGTAGAGACAGGGTTTCAGCATGTTGGCCAGGATGGTCTTGATCTCTTGACCTCGTGATCTGCCCGCCTGGGCCTCCCAAAGTGCTGGGATTACAGGCGTGAGCCACCATGTGAGGCCTAATTTTTGTATTTTTAGTAGAGACTGGGTTTCACTATGTTGGCCAGGCTGGTCTCAAACTCCTGACCTCAGGTGATCCGCCCGCCTTGCCCTCCCAAAGTGTTGGGATTACAGGCGTAAGCAACTGTGCCCGGACAACAGTGGCTATGACTTACTGAGCACTTACTATGTACCATCCATTGTGCCCAATCAATTTACATGTAATACCTCATTTCATCCTAACAACTCTATGAGACAAATACAATTATCCTCCAGACTTTACAGATAAGTAGGCTGTAACTCAGCTGCATAAAGGTAGTTTTTCCAAGGTCAGTAGTGGCAGGTTTGGGATTTGAGCCCAGGTCTCTCTGACTCCATCACTGCCCCTCTTTTTTCTTTTTTAAGACAGATTTTTGCTCTTGATGCTCAGGCTACAGTGCAATAGCGCCATCTCGGCTCACTGCAACCTCCGCCTCCTGGGTTCAAGTGAGTCTCCTGCCTCAGCCTCCCAAGTAGCTGGGATTAAAGGCATGTGCCACCATGCCTGGCTAATTTTTTTGCATTTTTAGTATTTTTAGTACAGTCAGGGTTTCACCATATCAGTCAGGCTGGTCTCGAACTCCTGACCTCAGGTGATCCACCTGCCTTGGCCTCCAAGTGCTGAGATTACAGGCATGAGTCACCGTGCCCAGCCCCATCATTGCCCCTCTTAACCATTATCCCACTTCTACTTTATCAAGGTAGTAAAATGGTAATACTATTTTGATAATGAAAAGGGTGGGTTTTTTTGGTCTACTTTCTCATACTTCACAGATTAGCATATTCTTTCCCAAGTTCACTTAATCAGTATAAATATCCAATTAAAAAAATCAAAATTGTATCAAGGAAATAAGATACGAAGCACTGTTCTAAGGTTTATAATATAAAGCTTAACAGACTTGTTAATGTTTATAACCAATAATATAAAATTAATGTTTCTATCTTCTGCTTCCCCAGCACCATTAAGACCTAATAATCATTAGATATTTCTGCATATATTTAACTTCTCACCTAAAAAACAGGCTTTTATATAATAAGGAAGAAAATAAACAATGGAACCCAAATCTTTTTTTTTTTTTTTGAGACAGGGTCTTACTCTGTCGCCCACGTTGAAGTGCAGTGGCACAATCTCAGCTCACTGCAGCCTCGACTTCCTGGGCTCAAGTGATCCTTCTGCCTCAGTCTCCCGAGTAGCTGTGACTACAGGTGCGCCACTATGCCCAGCTAATATTTGTATTTTTGTAGAGACGGGGTTTCGCCATGTTGCCCAGGCTGGTCTCGAACTCCTGGACTCAAGTGATGCGCCTTGTCTCAGCCTCCCAAAGTGCTGGGATTACAAGCATGAGCCACCACGACTGGCCAGAACCCAAATCTTAAAACTAAAAATCATTTCACGAATTTGCTTTTCAGGTTCTCCTGTACAGCATTCACTAGCCTTGAAAACATGTTTCAAGGCTCTACTAAAGGCTTGAAATGTTTATTAAGTAATAACTCAAAATGAGGCTCACCTGTTGGGACCTATTAGTTATATCCTTTGTAAATAAATGGACATGATATTTACTGCCAAGAATTCTAAAATGGCCATCATATTCTGAAGACATCTAAACTTTTTTTTTTTTTTGAGACAGAGTCTCATTCTTGTCACCCAGGCTGGAATGCAATGGCGTGATCTCGGCTCACTGCAACCTCCACCTCCCAGAGATTCAAGTGATTCTCCTGCCTCAGCCTCCTGAGTAGCTGGGATTATAGGCGCCCACCACCACACCCGGCTACATCCTAACATTTAAATGATAAAATTTTAAATCGCCAATTTTAGTAAATGAAGTTAACTTACTCAGTTTATTAGGGGCTATATCTTAGATGGTACATGAGAAAAGTTTAAATGTTCTAGATACTTTACTAGACCATTTTTTTACATTTTTCAAAAATGTTCAGCTAAAATAATCGCCTCAAGCTTTATGACACAGAAGTTAGTGACCTTAATCTTTTTTGTTCATATAATAGATTAATCATAATTATTTTTAATTATCTTAGTTATACAGTATAAACATTCACTACAGAAAGAAGTAAAAAGCACCCACAACCCCACATCTTAATATTTTAATATATATAAAACCTTCAAACTGGTTTTCTATTCATTAAAAATGAAACAAAATGTTACAAATGGAATATGATATGATATATTTAGGGAAATACAAATACCTATTTGGAACGTCGATGTTAATGATACAAGTTTCTAAGAGTTCTCCATATAGATCTGTGCAAGATGCAAGAATCCACCTTTGATCATGTGATAAACAGTATCCCACAAAAAGAACATTATATTTCTGTCCAGCTTCTCCAAATGTTTCTCCTAGCTCTGTCTGTTTGTCCTTCACTGGAGCCAGAATAAAAGGAGGTGCATAAAGTCGAATACACTCTGGTCTCTATAAAATAAAAAATTAAGGTATTATCATACTATACAATCTTAGAGAAATACTGCATTTAAAATGTAATTCGTATCTACCCAATTATAAGATAATTGGAAAATGAGAGCTAAGCCAAAAATTGCACTTAGTTTTGCGTAGTATCATAAAAATGTTGGCAGGGCACGGTGGCTCGTGCCTGTAATCCCAGCACTTTGGGAAGCACAGGTGGGCGATCACCTGAGGTCAGGAGTTCGAGACCAGCCTGGCCAACATGGCGAAACCCCCCCCCACACACAATATTAGCTGGGCAAGGTGGCGCATGCCTGTAATCCCAGCTACTCAGAAGGCTGAGGCAGGAGAATCGCTTGAACCCAAGAGGCAGAGGTTGTGGTGAGCTGAGATTGCCCCACTGCACTCCAGCCTGGGTGACAAAGCAAGGCTCCATCTCAAAAAAAAAAAAAAAAAAAGTATGTATAGTCATTGAACTTTGGTCATGAAAAACATATACTTACATCAGGACTTCTAAGGGCAGTTTCCATGGCTAAACCTGGACCAAAGCCAGTCAATGTTTTCACATTGGTTGATGTTGGAAGTGGCCTCCGACACTGGGTAAAGGCCGAAAAAGCCAGGGATTTTAAATGCTGGGGATAGATTTCTCTATCTTCATGCTTCACAGGTTGCAACAGGTACTGACAAGGAATAATCTACGAAGTATAGGCAAATATTACAAATGTTAAACTTCCAAAAGAGAATAACAGGAACTGTGGATCTAAAACTCTAAAAACTTTTTACTAGAAAATTTAAACAAAACCTAATTTAAATGAAAATTTAAGGATTGTTTTCTTATCTATTATGTAGGCTTTTAATAAGTAGCCAATTTTACCAATGGGTTCTGAACTAAAGGACTATTTAAAACCTATAAAACTTTCTGGCTAGGTGTGGTGGCTCACACCTGTAATCCCAGCACTTTGGGAGGCCGAGGTGGGCAGATCACGAGGTCAAGAGATGGCCAACACGGTGAAACCCCGTCTCTACTAAAAATACAAAAATGAGCTGGGTGTGGTGGCATGCGCCTGTAGTCCCAGCTACTCAGGAGGCTGAGGCAGGAGAATCACTTGAACCCAGGAGGCGAAGGTTGCAGTGAGCTGAGATCACACCACTGCACTCCAGCCTGGCGATAGAGCGAGACTCCGTCTCAAAAAAAAAAAAAAAAAAACAAACAAAAACTGTAAAATTTTCTATATAACAATTATATTAATAGTGCCATTGACTAGTCCTGTTGAAGTCTATAAAATAAATTCAAAATTTCTTCTAACAACTTAATATGGTTAATTGCTTTCTCCTTTTCTTGCAACCTGTCTTGTTTAGGTACATGCTACATTTTTCTATTTAGGCTCATGAATTTAAAAATTGGCTTATAAAAGTAACACAGGGGAAACATTTAATGTACTTAATAGAATTTTTTTATTCTGTATTATTACTGTCATATGACTATGAAGTTTATCTTTTATAAATTCTCTAACATTTATATTATGATATTAAAGTAAAATCAATATAATAGAACTTGGCTTTTAGATACCCAATTTGAATACAGAAAAGTAGTATCTGAAACTTCTGACAACATTAAGCTGTTTTACATAATTTTAATTCACAACATCTATCACTCTTACCTGTACAGAAACAGTACTCTTGATATGAGGAGGAAGAGTCTGGACCATTTCTAGAAAGCATCGAAGTAGCCCCAATGTCCACACACTAGAAGAGTTAGTGCTCTCGTCTGTATTTTCATATGTAAAAGGATCAATTATATAAACAACAATTGCAGGTGGATACGTGACTGCATGTGAATCACCATCTGTGGGGATTCCCACTTTATCCCGATCCATCGTGCTAAAATTTAAGGTAGAAATGAGACAAAAAGTTGTACTGTATATGCTTGGGGTAGCATCTAAGCAGGTTCTTAATATCCCCCTCCTCCCTCTTTTTTGGTGAAAGGTGTCAGAAAGCCTCTCTGAAAATGAAGGACATTTCTTTCTCACCAAAATGAACCATAAACATTGCACATACAATTTCACAGTGTATAAAGACACTTGCCTTAAGAGGTCTTGCCTTAAATTTACCAAAAAAAAAAAAAAAAAAAAAAAGAAAGAAAAGAAAAAAAGAATTCTTAAAACCATAGGGTATTAGATACAAAAGATGGCTTAGAGTTTAAGGGATAAAACTGAGACAAAGACAGGTCTCTTTGTCTGAGGCTATCTCAAATAGCTTCCCAAATTTATAAAGCTGGCTACAGGTAGAGCTAGGCCAGAAAGAAACCACGTTTCCAGACTTATTCAATGTTCTAGTACATTTTTAGACTATATAGATATATCTTTTTTTTGAGATGGGGGGGTCTCACTATGTTGACCAGTGGTCTCAAGCAATCCTCCTGCCTTAGCCTCTCAAAGTGCTAGGATTACAGGCATGAGCCACTTCACTTGGTCCCATTTTTAGACTATATACATTTATTTCATACTTTACAGCTTCAATAGTGTACAAGTTTCATTCTTTGATGGGTGATTTGATTTTTTTACACTTCAAATCTATTCATATGTTCAAGATGAGTGGATCAATCTCGGTAATGGTTTGTTTTTACCCACATGAGTATAATTTTGGGCACAACTGCATCCTGGGTAGCTGACAGATATAATTAAGCTCCGGCCAACTTAGCCTATAAATCAAAAGGGAAGATCAAAACCTTCATCAAAAAAGGAATGAGAGCTGTCATAATCATTCTTGTCACCATAAATAACTTGGAATCACTGTGTAAAGTACTTAATGTATATTATATCATATTACTCTCATCTTACAGATAAGAAAACATGCTTAGAAAGTTAGAGTTTCCCCGAAGTCACAAAGCAGGTAAATGGCAGAGCTGAGATTCAAACTTTAGTACAACTCTAAAGCCTCTGAATAGACTGGGTCAATAGTGACTTCTCAATCACCAGAGTGATTTGCACAGGCAAATCTACTTGACAATTATGCCACAGAAGACTCAAATGTCACATGGGTATCTGGGCTATATGGTTTTCAAGCTCTTAATTCTCACCCTCAGATTCTAGAATTCTATGATAAAGACTTTATGAAGTAAAGTCCTCATTATAATTTTATACATAAAATATTCAACACTAGTCCGGGTGCGATAGCTCATGCCTGTAATCCCAGCACTTTGGGAGGCTGAGGCAGGCAGATTGCTGAGTCCAAGAGTTCCAGACCAGCCAGGGCAACAGGGCGAAACCCTGTCTCTACAAAAAAGTAGCTGGGCATGGTAGTGCACGCCTGTAAGTCCCAGCTACTCAGGAGGCTGAGGTGGGAGGATCACCTGAGCCCAGGAGGTCGAGGCTGCGGTGAGCCGCGATCACGCCACTATACTCCAGCCTGGGTGACAGAGTGAGACCTTGTCTTAAAAAAAAAAGATACAAACTAAAATTACAAGAATAAGATAAAAAAGCACTTTATGACCATTCAAAATGTCTTATTTAGAAAAAAAGCAGCATGGCTGGGCATGGTGGCTCACGTCTGTAATCCCAGCACTTTGGGAAGCCAAGGTGGGCGGATCACCTGAGGTCAGAAGTTTAAGACCAGCCTGGTCAACATGGCAAAACCCCGTCTCTACTAAAAATACAAAAATTAGCCAGGTGTGGTGGCACATGCCTGTAATTCCAGCTACTGGGGAGGCTGAGGGAGGAGAATCACTTGAACCCAGGAGGCAGAGGTTGCAGTGAGTGGAGATCCCGCCACTGCAGTACAGCCTGGGCAAAAGAATGAGACTGTGTCTCAAGACAAAAAAGAAAGAAAAAGCATCATAGTTTTTTTATTTCTGCAAAAATCAGTATTTTTAAAGGTACCTTTCAGACACATCAGGATGTGGCTGAGTGGGAAGTGAAGATGATTCTCCAGAAATCCCAGGTGTCTGTAGAGCTGATGTCTGTTGCCCTCCTAGCTGACCACTCTGAACTGTATTTGCTTGTGTAGACATGGATCCTGCAGCATTACTGTTCATACTGCCAAAGGGTGGAAATGAAGGTAGTTTATTTGATGGTACTCCACTATTCAAGTTGGAGGATGATGAAGATGAAGTTGAAGCTGTGGTCAAAGTTGAATTAGCTGTGGCAACTGAAGTAGATATGGCAACACCTGAAGTCATTGTCATAGCGCTGCTCGCTGCAGATGCTAAGGTGGCAGATGGAGTATTAGCATTTCCAGTATTTGTCATCGGAGGTGGAGTAATCAAAGACTGACTTGTAGGGGCAACTAAATTTGGCTGGGAAAGTAGAGAGCTGTCCAATGGCAGGGAAGCAAGATAAGGACCTAAAGAATAAAAACAGGTAGGAAATTTAATTCTTTATTTCACTGACTGTTTTTTTTTAATTCTACTGTGTAAACAGAATCATAATCTAGTTGATGTTTTCTTGGTAATTATAGCCCCGAAACTGCTTGCTAATGGTATGACCTACACTTGCTTTCTATTTTCCCCTGGAGACTGAAGAAACATATTTAAAATGGAATTGAAAAAGCCAGAATTTTCACTCAAAATTAAAGAAATGATTACTATGAAAGTGTAACAAAATTCTATTTTCTAAGTATAATTAAATGTAAAAAAAGGTATCTAGCAATATTCATCAAACTATTCAAAGGGTTTCTAAATCACAAATCAAATAAATATTGACTACATTGACAGCTAATTAAAATATAAAACGGTATAATGTTATCATGGGGTTCGAATTATAGGAATGTCTAATGAGATTCAATATTTTGGTTCTGCATCTCTTTGGATTAAGTCTAAAGGAAGTCCACTGATCTTTATTTTTCAAGAGTATTTATAAGCAATACAGTTGGGCACGGGTAGAATAAAAGAAAAAAAAAGTATGTAACAAGCAAGTCTTAAACAGCTGTCATTTTCTTAGCTACAACAAAGAACTATTTCTTGGTTTGGTAGAGATTAACTATAAATTATTTTATCTCTAAACTGTAACAAATGAAGAATCTTCATGTTATTAAAACATCAGACCCTACAGAGGCAACAGAAAATGTATTTATAACCCATAATTTCTTCCTACCTGATGGGATCCCTCATTAGGGATCAGCAAACTTGTTCTGTAAAGGGTCAGATAATAAATATTTTTGTCTTTAAAGCCACACAGTCTCTATCAAAACTACTCAGCTCCAATGTTGTAGCACAAAAGCAGCCAGAGAAAATACATAAATAAATGAGGATGGCTGTGTTCCAATAAAATTTTATCTACAAAAACAGCTGGTGGAGCAGGCCACATTTTGCCAACACCAGCCTTATACAATAAATACAAATTCAATACCTAGGTCATATCTGCAGACTTGTGCATAAAGCTTGAGTTTAGAAAATGCTTCATTGTTACCATCAGCTGCCTGAGAAAACCATTCTGCTACCAACTTTTCTGATAGTTTCTTTGATGCAGTAGATCCAACTCTCATGATCCCATCTGTTAACAGTCGAGAAATAGGTCTATGTTGACCTAATCGACAGGACTACAAACATACATACAGAAAGAATTAGTAAATTTATTATTATATTTAGATACACATTATAAAACCAAGCATGAAAGCTACTTAAAATAGGCTTAACCACTTGCAATTAACAGTTATGATAAAAATATCAAGGGTGTTTTTAGAAGTAGGTCAAAAAAACAAACATATCAAGGGTGAAATGGTGCCATAGGTCTTTTTCATTTTTACATTAGAAATTCATTAATTTTTTTTCAAAATTAAAATATCTCTAATGAAAAAACACCTAGATAACAATAGTACTAGAACCATTTGGTTTGAATAAAAGCTTGCAGAATGCAGACATAAGTGAGCATAAAAATGCAGTCATTTTAGGTATACATTAACACCAATTCATGAATTATGAATACACATATCCCTAAGTCAAAGCAAAATAAAAACTGGTATAAAAATATATTTATACACCCTCTCCCTCTAGTTCTGTGAGTCACTGATTTTTGTTATTAGAAGCCCAATGTCAAATAAATTTAAAACATTGGATTAAGCAAACTTAGAAGACTTCTTTACTGGAAGAATTTCAAGGCCTTTAAAAACTTAATACGAATTGTGAATCTCTAAAAGGCAATATAATATACAATGTTTCCTCAAGCCTATTTAACTATGGAACTTTTTCTCTGAGAGGATTTTACCGGACTGATATTCCAAATAACACCCTTTGGGAAATGTTTATTTATTAAAAACACACTACAAATACCTTGTAATTATGTGGAAAATTTTATAAGGAAGCTAAACTAACATACACTAACATTCAGATTGTATAAGGAATCAAAATTTAAAGACTAAATTTCCAAGCCTTTGTGGAAAAAGGAAGGAATAATAAAGTAAGACTTTATGTCCCATAACACTTATAATTTACAATTATTGCGCCTGGTGATGGATATGTGAGAATTTAACTTAAAAGAAGAGGCAAGAATTTCAGACCTGAAATGGACCTTAGCGATATCTAGCATAGATTTATTTTACATATGAGGAAAGTGAGGCCTAGTGTCACTACCTGAAATCCTAGAGAATAAAGACTAGAATTTTTGTAAATGTAACTTTTTTTCCTGGCTATTTAACATTGTTACCCTTTGTTTTAGAAAAGGCCACATTAAAAGGGATATATATCTATATGCCCTCAATGTTTCTTCCTCCAATAGGGGGATAGCCACTCTGACCCATGGCATACACATCTAACAGACTGGGTCAAACTCAGCAAAGAATGTAACTGGCTAGTATGAGAAATAAACATCTAATCTGACATCATCACTGTGTCCCAATCAACTGAACTGCCCAGTGTGCTGTATATACAACAATACAAATCGTAAGGTAGTTTTAAAATGTCATCTCTTTTTAAACACCTACCTCATATATTGCAGTAAGATCTCTAAAAAAGCTTTTGGCTCCATTTAACAAGGCTTCATTTTCTGGACACAGTACAACATAGGCTATATCTCTTTGAGATCCATAGGGTTCCAGCATAAGTCTCTCCCAATAAGGAAGAGCAAATGGAGAAAGCACCAGATAATCATAATCATAACCCAACAAAAATGTGGGGATTGGCAGTGGTTCTGGGGATTCATCAGTTCCTAAATAAGAAAGATGTATTTTAAGAAAACACTTAAAAACAAGACATGTTTCCTTTTTATTTATTTATTTATTTACTATTTTTTTTTTTTTTTTGAGAGGGAGTCTCACTCTGTCGCCCAGACTGGAGTGCAGTGGCGCCATCTCGGCTCACTGCAAGCTCGGCCTCCCGGGTTCACGCCATTCTCCTGCCTCAGCCTCCTGAGTAGCTGGGACTGCAGGTGCCCGCCACCACGCTCGGCTAATTTTTTGTATTTTTTAGTAGAGATGAGGTTTCACCGTGTTAGCCAGGATGGTCTCGAGCTCCTGACCTTGTGATCTGCCCACCTCGGTCTCCCAAAGTGCTGGGATTACAGGCATGAGCCACCATGCCCGGCCTCCTTTTTATTTAAATGTCAAAAGTTAATGAAGTCATTATTAGTGAAAATATTTTATTAGAGACAAAAATACTTAATGCCAGTGGTCAAGACTTTTCAACATTAAGGAATTTCCTAAACAAGTCTTTTTATTTACTTATTTTTTTGAGACAGGGTCTTGCTCTATTGCCCAGGTTAGACTGCAGTGGAACAATCATGCCTTACTGCAGCATTAACCTGCTGGGCTCAATCAATCCTCTGGCCTCAGCTTCCCGAATAGCTGGGACTACAGGTGTGTGCCACTATGCTTGGCTAATTTTTAAAGTTTTTGTAGAGATGGGATCTTGCTGTGTTGCCCAGATTGGACTCAAACTCCTGAGCTCAAGTGATCCTCTTTCCTCAGCCTCCCAAAGTGCTGGGATTACGTGCAGGAGCCACCATGTCTGGTCTGCATTTAAATTTTTGACATGGGGCTGGGTGCAGTGGCTCACACCTGTAATTTCAGCACTTTGGGAGGCTGAGGTGGGCAGATCACCTGAGGTTGGGAGTTTAAGACCAGCCTGACCAACATGGAGAAAGCCCGTCTCTACTAAAAATACAAAATTAGCCAGGCATGGTGGTGCATGCCTGTAATCCCAGCTACTCGGGAGGCTGAGGCAGGAGAATTGCTTGAATCCAGGAGGTGGAGGTTGCAGTGAGCCGAGATTGTGCCAGTGCACTCCAGCCTGGGCAAAAAGAGCAAAACTCCATCTCAAAAAAAAAAAAAAAAATACACTGTAGGCCAGGTGCTGTGGCTCATGCCTGTAATCTCAGCATCTTGGGAGACTGAGGTGAGAGAATTACTTGAGCCCAGGAGTTTGAGGCCTAGGCAACATAGTGAGACACCATCCCTATTTATACATTTAAAAATAATATAATTTTAAAAATAGAAAAAAGAAAAAACCTTACTAAGAGCGCAGATCTCATGTTAAGTGTTCTTTTTTTTTAGTTTTTTTTTGTTTGTTTGTTTTTATTTTTGAGATAGAGTCTTGCTCTGTTGCCTAGGCTGCAGTGCAGTGGTGCGATCTCCACTCACTCCAACCTCCGTCTCCGGAGTTCAAGCAATTATCTCACCTCAGCCTCCCGAGTAGCTGGGATTACAGGCACACATCACCATACCTGGATAATTTTTGAATTTTTGGTAGAGATGGGGTTTCACCATGTTGGCCAGGCTGGTCTCAAACTCCTGAACTCAAGTAATCCGCCCACCTCAGCCTCCCAAAGTGCTGGGATTACAGGCGTGAG
Organism: Pongo pygmaeus; assembly: GCF_028885625.2. Lineage (NCBI taxonomy): Eukaryota > Metazoa > Chordata > Mammalia > Primates > Hominidae > Pongo > Pongo pygmaeus. The sequence continues at coordinate 58,420,914 of NC_072392.2, forward strand.
TCACCATGCCTGGTGAGTGTTCTTACCATAATAAAAAAATTTTTTAAAGAAAATGACCAACAACCTAATAGAAAAATGGGTTAAGAACATGGAGATTACAAAACAAAACTATCTCTAACACATAAAAAGACGCTCTTTCTCATTAAAAAAGCAATTTAAAATTAATAATAGCAAACAATAATTCTATGTGCTAGGTACTGTTCAAAGCTCTTTGCATGTACTGACTCATTTAATCCTCACAAAAAACATAAGGCAGAAACTATTATTAACTTCATTTTAGAGATGAGAAAACATAAATGAGGAAGTTAAGCAATTTCTCTAGTATTTCACAAGAAGTAGCAGAGTAGGAATTTAAACCCAAGAAATCTATCCCCACAGTCTGTACTATTTAATCTCTCAAACTGTAATGGGAAATAACCATTTTTCACCCACTGAATCAGCATCCTACTAGGCAAGGCTTTGGGAAAACAGGCACTTTAACTGGTAGGAATTCAAACTGATATTACAGGGGCTGGGCATGGTGGCTCACACCTGTAATCTCAGCACTTTGGGAGGCCTAGGTAGGTGGATCACTTGAGGCAAGGAGTTCAAGAACAGACTGGGCAACATGGCAAAATCCCATCTCTACTAAAAATACAAAAATTAGCCAGGGGTGGTTAATGCATGCCTGTAATCCCAGCTACTCGTGAGGCTGATGCATGAGAACTGCTTGAACCTGGGAGGCGGAGGGTGCAGTGAGCTGAGATCATGCTGCTGCACTCCAGTCTGGGCAAGAGAGTGAGACTGTCTCAAAAAAAAAAAAAAAAAAAGAAAAGAAAAGAAAAGGCATTACAGAATTACAGAGAGTTATTTAGTTTTTTGTTTTTTCTTGAAATACACGTCTGGGTGCTTATAATCCTAGCCCTTTGGGAGGCTGAGGTGGGCAGATCACTAGGGCCCAGGAGTTGGAGACCAGCCTGGGCAACATGGCAAAACCTCATCTCTACAAAATATACAAAAATTAGCTGGGTGTGGTGGTGCACAACTGTAGTACCAGCTACTTGGGAGGCTGAGGTGAGGGGATCACTTGGGCCCAGGAGGTTATGGCTGTAGTGAGCCATGATTGTGCCACTGTACTCCAGCCAGGGTGACAGAACATATCTCAAAAATAATAATAATAAATAAAATAAAAATACACCCATGCTTTAAAGCCAGGGATCTGTGCATTACTGAAAAGTAGCTGTAATGATAATGGTGGAAACAATTTGTATGTTCACAAACACTGCACTGGTAAAATATATTATCATATGTAAAGAACAATGGAATACATATAGCCATAAAAAAAGATAATCTCTATATGTGCAGATAGAAATGATCTCCAAAATCAGTTAAGGTACAGAAATAAATAAATAAATAAATAAATAAATATCTACCTTTTTTTTTTTTTTTTAAGATGGAGTTTCGCTTTTGTTGCCTAGGCTGGAGTGCAACGGTGCGATCTCGGGTCATGGCAACCTCGGCTGGCGGCAACCTACGCCTCCCGGGTTCAAGTGATTCTTCTTCTCCTGCCACAGCCTCTCAAGTAGCTGGGATTACAGACTCGCACCACCATGCCCGGCTTATTTTGTATTTTTAGTAGAGATAGGGTTTCTCCATGTTGGTCAGGCTGGTCTCGAAGAACTCCCGACCTCAGGTGACGCACCTGCCTTGGCCTTCAAAAGTGCTAAGATTACAGGCGTGAGCCACCGCGCCCGGCTACTATCTTAGTTTTTAAAATAATGTAAAATTTATACTAAAATATATTTTCTGGCCAGGCGCGGTGGCTCATGCCTGTAATCCCAGCACTTAGGGAGGGTGAGGCAGGTAGACCACTTGAGGCCAGGAGTTCGAGACCAGCCCGGCCAATGTGATGAAATCCTGTCTCTACTAAAAATACAAAAAATTAGCCGGGCATGGTGGCGTGCACCCATACTCCCAGCTATTCGGGAGGCTAAGCCAGGAGAATTGTGTGAACCCAGGAGGCGGAGGTTACGGTGAGCCAAGATGGCACCAGTGCACTCCAGCCTGGGCGACAAAGCGAGACTCTGTCTCCAAAAAAAAACAAACAAATAAAATAAAATAAATTTTCATTGACCTGCATTTTTCACAGAATATTAGTTTTGTAATGAGATTTATTTAGCCATTAAAAGAAAGAGAAAAGGAAAATATAGGCAAATCTACTACTTTCATATGTAATACATTCCAAATCCATACACGAAAGTCAAAGATTTCAAGAAGTATTATTCCAAATATATTTGAAAAACTCCAATTACAGCCCACCTTTCAGAGACAATCTTCAACAAATAGTTCAAATATTTGGAATGGTATTTTCATCACAGCTGACAATAAATCTGCATACCTATTATGAGAATTCATTTGCTACTCTGGTCACAACCAGCAAATTTCTTCTTTGTTGTAATTCTTTTTAAATGAAGACCTTAGGGCCTTTTATCACTAGTATAACCCTCATTCCCCACTCCACCTCCCTTTTTCATTTAATTTTGTAAAATAATTTATAACAAAAGTATTTTTTTTGCCTTTTAAAAAAAAATCTTAGCAGTATGTCCCTTTCTTCATGTAAAATCTTGAGGGAAAGCCCCCTATGTGTAAGAACAGACCTAAGAGAAGCCACTCCTTTTGAAGTGGAGTTGGAGAGTTGAGTAAGCTGAATGTTGGAAATGGTGGGGAAAAAAAGCTAGGATTGGACCACAGTGGCCTTAAGAATATACCACAAATATATTTAAAGAAAACTAATGTGCTTATTCTAGTTGGGCACAGAAATCTGAGGACTGATATAAAATCAGTCATTATATATCACTATAAATTACTTACCATAAGAGCCTCGGCCAGCCATTTTATGAAATTGTTGCCAAGTGAGAGGACCCTGAACACCCCAAGGTCTTACTGTTCTTTTTTTCTGAATGGCATCCTGAAGAACTGGCTGAAGAGAGAGGAGCATTCGAAGTATATCCTGTGAGCACTGCATACTCACATCTACGAGCATTTTAAAAAAAACAAGTAATTAAGAATTGCTATTGCCAACACAAATAAAACTTTAAGATAATACAAAACACATATAGGGAAGTTCAGGTCTTCATCATCAAGAAGATTAAACCCTTACTTGTACAGAGAATTGCATTAAGTTCTATAAGATGATCTGTAGAAATGGTTCTTCTAGATACTTACAACCAAGAAGACACACAATAAAAAGTTACTGTAACTTATTTCCATAAAAAGTCATTCATTAGCTGATTAATCAATTTATAAATTAATCAAATAAATTTTTCTTTTTGCATTTATGTTGGCTGTTTTGGTGCTGTAGGTATTTTACCAGAAAGAGGTCTGCCTCACATTGAAATTATATCCCATAATTAGCACTACTATGGTAAAGTGAATAAAGACTGGTCATAATTATTAAAGTTTAATTTGAAAAAAAACAGTAGACTTTAACAATTCTAAAATACAGAAATTATACAGTAACTTGCTCACACTGCTAAAAAGTGTATTATCCATAAATATTTTATAAGCTTATACATCTTAAATATTTATAGATTATCAAATCATGACCTGCATTTCTGACCAACTATCAGAATGGGTACGAAAGGTGCTCCTCATAAATGTCAAATGGCTCAAGGAAAAATCACTAAATGATATTGATACAATAAATGTGGCTCCCGGAATGGTCCAGTTGTACCACTAAACCTGTTTGAGCACAGTTATATTAAATCATTCAATTTTAATTCGTTATTACCTTTGCCTAATTTATCGTAATTGGCCCCAATTTCCTATACCTAAAAAGTGTAGTGGCTGGGCCCAGTGGCTCACACCTGTAATTCCAGCACCTTGGGAGGCCAAGGCGGGTAGACTGTTTGAGGTCAGGAGTTTGAGACCAGCCTGGCCAACACAGTGAAACCCTGTCTCTACCAAAAAATACAAAACTTAGCCAGGCATGGTGGCACATGCCTGTAATCCCAGCTACTCGGGAGGCTAAGGCAGGAGAATCGCTTGAACCCAGGAGGCAGGGGTTGCAGTGAGCCAAGATCATGGCATTGCACTCCAGCTTGGGTGACAAAGTGAGAGCCTGTCTCAAAAAACAAAAACAAAAACAAAAAAAAAAGTGTACGGAACTAGATAAAACTAAGTTCCAAACACAATACTTAATATGTAATATGCTTAAGTAAACTTTTGTATACATAGTAGAATACCATTTAGCAGTTGAAAATGCTAACAGGCCGGACTTGGGTGGTGGCTCACGCCTGTAATTACAGCACTTTGGGAGACTGAGGCAGTCAGACTGCTTGAGCTTAGGAGTTCACAGGCAGCCAGCGCAACATGGCAAACCCCTGTCTCTACAAAGAGTTAGCTGGGTATGGTGCCACACACCTGTGGTCCCAGCTACTCAGGAGACTGAAGAGGGAGGATCACTTGAACCCATGAGGTCAAGGTTACAGTGAGCCATGATAGCATAACACTGCACTTCAGCCTGGACAACAGAGCGAGACCCTTTCTCAAAAATAAATAAATAAATAAATAAATAAAGATGATCACAAAAAAATACCTATCAAGTACTGTGCTTAATACCTGCATGACAAAATAATCTGTATGCTGACCCCCAGGACACAAGTTTACCTTTTACTTAATATAACAAACCTGGCACATGTACCCATGAACCTAAAAGTTAAAAAAAAGGAGTGATCATGGAGGATAATCAATCAATAGAAATAAACTGAAAATCCAGAAATCAAACCTCATGCTTATGATAAACTGATTTTTGACAAAGGTACCAAGACAACTTAAAGATAACATTTTTCCATAGATGATTCTGGGACAACTAGATATCTACATGCAAAAGAATGAAGTCAGAACCCTTCCATATACTATATACAAAAAATTCAGAATGGATCAGAGATCTAAATATAAGAGCTAAAACTAAAAAGTTATTTCAAAAAAGTAAGAGGAGTAAATTTTCAAGACCTTGGGTTAGGTCCTGACCTAGATATCAAAAGCACAAGCAACAAGAGAAAAAATAAATTGGACTTCATCAAAATTAAAAATGTTTGTGCTTCAAAGAATACCATCAAGAAAGTAAAAAGATTCACATCCTATGGAGAGATGAAAAAAAGGAAAGTGAAAGAAGCTGAGTGTGACAGTAGGCCCCTGTAGTCCTAGCTACTTGGGGAGGCTGCAGCAGGAGGATCACTTGAGTCCAAGAGTTTGAGACCAGCCTGGGCAAAGTAGCAAGACCCCGTATCTTAAAAAAAAAAAAAATGAAAAGACAACCCAGAGTATAGGAGAAAATATATGCAAATCACACATGTGATAAGGGGGCTTATGTCCTTGTATCCAAGATATATAAAGAACTCAGGACTCAATAATAAAAATACATAAAAATCTAATTTTAAAAATGGGCAAAAAATCTGAAAAGGCATTTCTCCAAAGAAGATATACAAATGGACAACAAGCACATGAAACAATCTTCTACATTATTAGTCATAGGGAAATGCAGATGAAACCACAATGAGATACTACTTCACACAAAGTATCACAATGAGATACTCTGATTATAAGATGACTATAATAAGAAAAACAATGTGACAAGTATAAGTGAAACCCTCATATATTGCTGGTAGTTATGTAAAATGGTGCAGCTGCTATGGAAAACAATCTGGCAGTTCCTCAAAAGATTAAACAGGTCAGGTGTGGTGGTGCATGCTTGTAATCCCAGCTACCGGGGAGGCTGAGGCACAAGAATCACTTGAACCTGGGAGTCGGTGGTTGCAATGAGCCAAGATCGTGCCCCACTGCACTCCAGCCTGGATGACAGAGCGAGACTCTGTCTCAAAACAAAACAAAGGCCAAGCGCAGTGGCTCATGCCTGTAATCCCAGCACTTTGGGAGGCCAAGGCAGGCAGCTCACCTGAGGTCAGGAGTTTGAGACCAGCCTGGCCAACATGGTGAAACTCCGTTTCTACTAAAAATACAAAAATTAGCCGGGTGTGGTGGCGGGCGCCTGTAATCCCAGTTACTTGGGAGGCTGAGGCAGGAGAATTGCTTGAACCTGGGAGGTGGAGGTTGCAGTGAGCCAAGATTGCGCCACTGCACCCCAGACTGGGCAACAAGAGCGAGACTCCGTCTCAAAAAAAAAAAAAAAAAAAAAGATTAAACAGAATATGACTCAGTGAATCCACTTAAGAGTAATAAAAACATGTCCATATAAAAACTTGTACACAAATGTTCATGGGAGCATTATTCATAATAGCTAAAAAGTGGAAAAAACCTAAATATCCATCAACTAATGAATGGATAAATAAAATACGGTATCTTCACATAATGGAATATTATTTGGCAATAAAGTACTAATATGTGCTATAGCATAGATGAACCTTGAAAACATTATGGAAAGTGAAAAGAGCCAGTCACTGAAGACCATACAGTATATAATTCGATTGATATGCAATATCCAAAAGCGGCAAATCTAGACAGACAGAAAATAGACTTAGTGGTTGTCTATAGCTAGCAAAGAAGGTTGGATGGAAAAAGGGAGTGACTGCTAACGGGTAGGGGGTTTAATATGAAAATGTTCTAAAACCCACTGTGTTGATGACTGTCCAACTCTGCATACTAAAAAGCAGCCAACTGTACATTTTAAATGGGTGAATTGTATGGTATTCTTAATTTTTGTTCAGCAAGTATTTTTTTTATAATTAGAACAGAGCTTTGTCTGTCTTCAACAAAACTAATGTTGTCATTAAAATATACAAACTATACTGGCTGGGTGCGGTGGCTCACACTTGTAATCCCAGCACTTTGGGAGGCTGAGGCGGGTGGATCACGAGGTCAGAAGATCGAGAACATCCTGGCTAACACGGTGAAACCCCGTGTCTACTAAAAATACAAAAACTTAGCCGGGCATGTGGCGGGCACCTGTAGTCCCAGCTACTGGAGAGGCTGAGGCAGGAGAATGGCGTGAACCCGGTAGGCAGAGCTTGCAGTGAGCCGAGATCACGCCACTGCACTCCAGCCTGGGCAACAGAGTGAGACTCCGTCTCAAAAACAAAGAAACAAAAACAAAAAAAATACATATATATACAAACTATACTTTGTAGACTTTTAAATTCATTCAAACATAACCTTCTTTCAAGATATTAAAACTAAATAAACAAATCCAAACATCTATTTTAATATCCTGATCATCTACTGTGTTAATTATTCTAGGTGTTTAGATTATAGACAAAAATCTTTGCCTTTACACAGAACTTTGCAAAGAGTGCACTTAATGGGGGTAAGAAACAACAATTAATAAATTTTATTATGTTAGAAGGTAACAGTCCACTCTATGGAAAGAAAGCAAGATGGAGAAGAAGAAGAAGGGTTTGCATTTTTATAATGAGAAGATGATATCTGACAAGATTTAAAGGAGACAGAGTTATCCACATAAATATCTGGAAAACGAGTATCCAAGAGGGAGGAAACATGCCAAGGGCTCTAATGCAGGAGCTTGCCACCATTTCATGATGCTGCTATAATTTAATCAAAGTATTCTAATATTGCACATTTATGTTTTCCAACATTATTATTTTTTTTTTCTCGAGACGGAGTCTCTCTCTGTCACCCAGGCTGGAGTGCGGTGGCGCGATCTCTGCTCACTGTAAGCTCCCCATCCCGGGTTCCCGCCATTCTCCTGCCTCAGCCTCCCGAGTAGCTGGGACTACAGGCGCCCGCCACCACGCCCGGCTAATTTTTTGTAGTTTTAGTAGAGACGGGGTTTCACCGTGTTAGCCAGGATGGTCTTGATCTGACCTTGTGATCCACTTGCCTCGGCTTCCCAAAGTGCTGGGATTACAGGCATGAGCTACCGTGCCTGGCCCATTATTTGTTTTTAATACTGAAAATTTTTAATTGAAATATAAAGGCTTTTCTTTCTTTCCTCAAACTCCTGGTCTCAAGCAATACTCCCGCCTCAGCCTCCCAAAATGCTGGGATTACAGAGGTGAGCCATGGTGCCCGGCCCCATTTGTCTCTTTCTTGTACTAAATTATTTTCTTTGGACAAGTTGTTAAGAAATTCATTTTCAAGTCTGCAGCTTTCTGTTTACATCAGTGCTTACTGTTATTAAAAAAACATATACCAGGTAAAGCTCAATATTTTCCATTATTTGGCAAATAAGTTGGTTCTTAAAAACAAAATAATTATAAAGAGTGCCACTAATCCTCCTGCTGCTGTCATTACCACTACTAACATCTGAGTTCTTACTATGTGCCAAAAACTGCCTTTTTTTTTTTTTCTTCAGACCAAGTTTCACTCTTGTTGCCTGTGCTGGAGCGAAATGGCAGGATCTCGGGCTCACTGCAACCTCCAAAACTGCTTTTTTTTTTTTTTTTTTAATTTTTTTTTCAGACCGAGTTTCACTCTTGTCACCTGGGCTGGAGTGCAATGGCAGGATCTCGGGCTCACTGCAACCTCCACCTCATGGGTTCAAGCAATTCTCCTGCCTTAGCCTCCCGAGTAGCTGGGATTATAGGCATGTGCCACCATGCCCAGCTAATTTTTGTATTTTTAGTAGAGATGGGGTTTCACCATGTTGGTCAGGCTGGTCTCAAACTCCTGGGTGGCTCACGCCTGTAATCCCAGCACTTTGTGGGGGGCCAAGGTGGGCGGATCAACTGCCCTGTTTTATATGTATTATTTCATTTGATTCTCTCAATACCCTGTAAAGTAAATCTATTATTGACCCTATTTTAAGAAATCAAGGCACAGAAAGGTTAATTAACTTGGCCCAAGGTAGCAGGTAGTATATAGTGCTAGAGTCATGTTTCAAACCCAAGCAGTCTGAGTCCACAGCCTATGATCTTAACTACTTTATATGGCTTAAAATAATCTTTCCCTTTTTTTGAATACCTATGATATTTATTTGTATCTTTCCCTTTTTAAATTTGGTCGCTGAGAATGAATAATTGGATAAATGCTGATACTATGTCATATACATGAACTTAATCACTGGTCCATGTGTTATCCTCTTACATTTCAAAAATTTCCTTTAATAATAAAATGAACAACTGTAATCTCACTGCCCAAGAACTAGAACATTACCAAAAACGATCTTATTAAATGCTTCTCCCTATCCCTATCTCTTGGTCATTTTTGGACACATGTGAAATTTCAAGAATTAACCAATATTCTCAATTTTATGTGCGTTAAATAATACATTTAGTTATGCTTGTTTCAAAACTTTATTAACGGTAATACATTAAAGAGGTATTTTTAAAGGGTATCTGACTATATGTAATCTTCTGGGACTTGTTCCCTCTTCCTCTCCTCAATAGTATCACTAAGATTCATCTATTTGTTATATATAACTGTATTCATTTTCAGAAGCCATATAACATTCCATCTGTACTATCATGATTACTCAACCCTGCATTACATGGCCATTTTTTTCTTTTTGAGAAGAATCTCACTCTGTCAAACAGGCTGGAGTGCAGTGGTACAATCAAGGTTCACTGAATCCTCCACCTCCTAGGTTCAAGCTATACTCCCACCTCAGCCTCCCAAGTAGCTGAGACTACAGGTGCATGCTACCACATCCAGCTAATTTTTGTATTTTTAGTAGAGATGGGTTTTGCCATGTTCACCAGGCTGATCTTGAACTCCTGGGCTCAAATGATCTGCCTGCCTCAGCCTCCCAAATGCTGGGATTACAGCTATAAGCCATATCTGTCAATTAAAAGAAAATTCCTTTCTATAGGATCACTCCCAATGCACCTTTAATAAAATAATAATAAACCTCTCTTTTAACCCTATTATGCAATTTCTCTGCTATTTACAGCAAAAGTCCCCAGAAAATTGTCTAAGTTTGTTTCTCATCCCGTTCTTTTGTGAACCCACTCCAATCAGATTGATTGAAACTGCCTATCAAGGTGACCACCAACTTCTATGTGGTCACATCCAATAGCCTGTCCCAGTCTTCACCTTAATGTATCGAAGTATTTGATAGAGATGATCACTCTCTTCTAAATATTCCCGGGCCGGCCACGGTGGCTCACACCTGTAATCCCAGCACTTTGGGAGGCCAAGGCAGGTGGATTGCCTGAGCTCAGGAGTTTGAGACCAGCCTGGGCAACACAGTGAAACCTCGTCTCTACTAAAATACAAAAAATTAGCCGGGTGTGGTGGTGTGCACCTGTAGTCCCAGCCACTCGGGAGGCTGAGGGAGGAGAATTGCTTGAACCCGGGAGGTGGAGGTTGCAGTGAGCCGAGATCGCGCCACTGCACTCCAGCCTGGTGACAGAGCGAGACTCTGTCTCAAAACAAAAACAAACAAACAAAAATTCCCTATACTTGATTTCTAGGATACCACGCTCCCTTGGTTTTCCTCCAACCTCCTTCTCAATTTCCTTTCCTGGTGCCTCTTCTCCCTCCCCACCTCTAAATGTCAGCTCCATCCTTGTACTACTCTATCTACAATTACTCTATAGGTTATTTCATCCAGATCCACAGCTTTTCATAATGATAACTCACACACAAAATTTTTCTATCTCCAGACCCAATCATTCCTCTGAATTTAAAACATATTATCTCCAAATGTGTATCTGATTTACTCCCCAGTGTTTCCCTCCTCTGTAGTTAGTACTACCATTCACCCAGGTGCTCAAGCTATTATTGATGCCTCATCTTTTCTTACACGTCTTTTGGCAAACCCTGTAGGTTCTATTTCCCAAATAACCTAAAACCTATTACTTACATCTCGTTGGCCTCTTATCTTGTCTAAGCTACCGTCATCTTTCACCTAAGCTACTGAAACTGCCTTCCAAATGATTTATCCTGCTTCTGTTCTCACTTTCACTACTTCCAAACCCCACGGCTATTTTCCACACAACAGCAACAGAGAATCTTGCTCTGTTGCCCAGGCTGGAGTGCAGTGGCATTATCTCAGCTCAACACAACCTCCGCCTCCCAGGTTCAAGCAACTCCTCTGCCTTGGCCTCCTGAGCAGCTGGGACCACAGGCGCACCCCACCACGCTGGCTAATTTTTGTATTTTTCACCATATTGGGCAGGCTGGTCTCGAACTCCTGACCTCATGATCTGCCCACCTCAGTCTCCCAAAGTGCTGGGATTAGATGCGTGAGCCACCGCACCGAGCCATTTTTTTTTTTCTTTTAGATGGGAGTTTCACTCTTGTTGCCCAGGCTGGAGTGCAGTAGTGCGATCTCGGCTCACTGCAACTTCTGCCTCCCGGGTTCAAGTAATTATCCTGCCTTAGCCTCCCAAGTAGCTGGGATTACAGGCGCCCACCACCAAGCCCAGCTAATTTTAAGTTTTTAGTAAAAACGGGATTTCACTATGTTGGTCAGGCTGGTCTCGAACTCCTGACCTCAGGTGACCTGCCTACCTTGGCCTCCCAAAGTGCTGGGATTACAGGCATGAGCCACCATGCCAGACTGAGAGATCTCTTAAAAAACAATCAGAATAAGGATCATGTTACTTTCCTTGTCAAAACTGTTCAATAGCTTCCCATCACATTTAGTATAAACCACAAAGGCCTTACGTGGTCTATAAGACTCTAAATGATGCTGGTGAATGGCTACCTCCTAAATTTCATCTCCTTCCAGTCTCCCTATCACCCAAAGCATTCCAGCAGCATCAGTCACCTTAATGTTCCTCAAACATGTAAAAGCAAAATACTCCCTCAGTGTCTTTGCACTGCCTGAAACACTCTTCCCTCATTTAACTACATAGCTCACATTCTATGTTATGTAGGAGTTTGCCCAAATGCTATCTCCTCAGTAGTATCTTATCTGACCATACATCTAAAATAGTACGTACGTGTCTTTTTCTACTGTTTTACTCTGCTTTTCCTCCAAATTACTTCTTACTATCTATTAGAAGCTTTTTTATTTCCTATTTTCTCCACTAAATTATAGATTCAAAAAGGGCAAAGAATATGTGTGCTTTGTTCAACAGTGAATCTAGGCTAATACCTGGCACATACAAGGTGCCCAGTAAATACTTAATGAGTGAAAGAATGTTGAATAAAGCAGACCACCAGCAATGCTATGCTAATAAATATATGGAATGTGCCTTTCATATTCCTACATAAGTATATAATTACAGATTTATAATAACCATACTTTTATTGGTGAAATTAAACTAAACTGCTAAGAAATTCTCCCTTTAAAAACATCATCCATAAAGAGTTTTAAGTCCAACTTTAAATGTCTTTATTTGCTACATGGGAAATTGCCTTTATTGCTTTTTCCTAAGAATGAAAAGCAAAGTCATATAACTAAAGGGAAATAAGCAAACAAAAAAGTATTTTATTGACATACTTACCGTTTCTCTTGGACCAGGGGTGTAAGCATGAACTTTTCACAAGTGCTTCATCAACTTTTCCTCCTGACATGTTATCCATGAACTGACGCCCATGTTCTAATGCAAGGTAGCAGTCATTGCAACAGTCACGCTCTTCAACACGTACCCAATTGCTAATTATACCACTTTTAGGAAAAGGATCTTGGTCTGCTGCTCCAAAGGGTGAAAATAAATTAGTGCACTGATCTTGCAGCAATAATATCAAATCATCAGATAATTTTTCAGATTCCTTTAGTCCTCCATTAACATGTTCAGCAGAGGTAGCCCTGAGAGCTTCAAAACGTTTTTCTGCTTCTTTGCCACAGTCTGTATTGCGTCCTATGATATCTAGTTCATCTTCAAGAAATAATCCTGAATTGTTTCCAAATTTTCTGTTCATGACAGCACTGAAGCCACAGGTACACCTATATTGTGCTTCCTGCGTTGGATCCGGAATGTAAACTCCAACATCGGCACCCTTGATATTCATGTTGCAGACACAGATGCAACAACTATCAAAGTTACAGTCTTTAAACAAATTCATAACTGATTCTGAAAGGATGAGGTTTACATAAAGACTGTGTGCTTCAGGGATGGAAGGGACAGTTGCAGGTTCAACAGAATTAAGGGGTCTGCATGTAGATGGGGTAGAAGCTGGTGAATACAAGTCTGAATTTTCGTATTTGACTGAACCTTGAGCACTAGCAGGTCCACCAGCTCCACGAGGAGTCCGAGGAGTCCTTGGAGTCCTTGGAGTTGGAAACCGAGGGGTGGATGGAGAAGGAAGAATTCCTGCTCCGCTGTTACTAGGAGGTGCACTGCTAGGAGGCATCCCAAAAGAAGTATGAGTTTGAGGTGTATAAGCAGGGCCATATTCTTGATCCATATTACTTCCATCACTATCACCACCAGGGTAAAAGAAAATCAAATATATATATAAAGGAACATATTAGTAATGTGAAATACAACTAAAAACGTCCCAAATGTTTTTCAATTACACAGAAAATTATGAAAGGACAAGTATTGCAAGAATTACAAGCACAGTCAATTCTTATTTCTGGTTAACGTATCTACTCTAAGTGATTGCTGTGGACTAAGGATCAATCAACAAGTTCAAAAATGATTAATAAGCACTCTATATGCTAATGCATACCTAGACATCCATATTTACTATCTATAAACTTTGTTTACTAGAAATACTTATATTTCCTTGATTCTAAGATGCTACTGACTGTAAAAAAAAGAAAAATGATTTTAGAGATGTTTATGTGTAAAAAGGGAAAAATGGTAATTTTAAGATGCTACCACTTATAAGACATCTCAAATTCAGATTTCTTTTAGCCTTGAGTTGAAACTGACAAAGTCAGAGATGTTAAAATGTGAAATAAGTGTGGAAAAGATGGCAAATGTAAAAATGGGAGCAATTTAAAATTGCAGCCCAAAAGAAAAGGTGCTTTGGAATACAAATCAAGCATAATAGTCTTAAGTTTCCTAATAGTTTATCCATACCCAATTAACCTTTTTTTTTGAGAGAAAGTCTCACTCTGTTGCCCAGGCTGGAGTGCACTCATGCGATCTCGGCTCCCTGCAACGTCTGCCTCCCACGTTTAAGCCATTCTTGTGCCTCAGCCTCCCAAGTAGCTGGGACTACAGGCATGTGCCACCACGCTTGGCTAATTTTTGTATTTTTAGTAGAGACGAGGTTTCGTATGTTGGCCAGGCTGATCTCAAACTCCTGACCTCAAGGGATACGCCTGCCTTGGCCTCCCGAAGTATGGGAATTACAGGCGTGATTCACTGCTCCCGGCCAATCACTATAATTGATTAACCAGAAATAATTTTTAGAATTTTCAAAAACCAATTTTATTTTTCCAGCATACCAGGTAAATCTATGAAAAAAAAATTAAAGCTGTATAAGCAGTCACATACTATTGTAACAACATAAATCATACCCCTCTTTGATGAATGGCATTGCAGGCCCTGAAGAAAGCAATTCCAATTTTCCAACAGTCCAACTCTGACGGTAAATACACTCTTCTGGCAATTTGATAGGGGGCAGATATTGGCTTGGTAGAGTTTTTAGAGGTGCAAACATGGAACATCCCACTAGAATTTGACAATTTTCAGGCTTATAGACATAAGAAAAATCCTACAATATAAAGATGGTAGGTTTTTAGTATCTTATCTTCTAGGGGGAAAAAATACACAAACAATTCAAACAGGCTCTGGACCTTTTTTCCTTTCTTTAAACAAAATAAAATGTAAATACAATTCTATTATTTTCTTAAATGCATTCTTAACAGTGACAACAACAATTCAGTCCTCAACTTAGCTACAAAACTGCAACCACTATAAAATAATTTTTGACTACGGCAACAAACTAATTCTATAAGAAAATATAGGAAGTGAATTATTTTTCTAGAAAAAACATACTTACTTTAATTTCAGAAGGTTTGGGGCTACAGAATCCCTCATCAACCTCAATTTTGAACTGTGCTCCTATACTAGAACTATTTCCTTCTAGAACAGTTCCTCCAGGTGTTGTATCCATACTACCATATTCTTTATTATTCATATTCATTGGGGAAAATCCCATAATATGTTGTTCCAATGATGGTGGTGTAGGATACATTTTATGAAGATCTGCAGTGCCTATATTTAATAAAAACATACATTTTAACATGACTAAAAATAGGCGAATCTGTGTTTAAAACAAAAGGAGTGGGGAGCTTTGTTGAGATTAAAAGTTTGCAAATTTATCTCAAGCACAGATGAGGGAAGCTTACTTATGCAAGATAATGGGTCCAGATTTCCTGTCTTTGATTCCTTGCAGCTGGCTTTATCATCTGATCCATTCGCTGATTTTTTAGATCCAGGCTATTTAAAAAAAGCACATATTTATCTAAAATTTTACATCCAATGTGATCTCAAAATAGTAATCATTCAGATATAACTTAACAGTAAAGCCCATTCATTAAAAGTAGTATTTTGAACCTGTGATACAGCCAAATACATACTAGTGTTGAAAGATATAAAATATTTCTTAATCACTGACTCCAGATTTATTTATTTGGTAATATTTATTTGGTAAGCCTCGAAATTAAAAGGAAAAAGTTCCTCCAAAGAAAATGACCAATACTTTCAAAATACACAGAAGTAAGGTTAACCTTAACTTAAAACCCAATAATAAGAGGCCGGACACGGTAGCTCACACCTGTAATCCCAGCACTTTGGGAGGCTGAGGCAGGCAGATCAATTTGAGGCCAGGAGTTTGAGACCAGCCTGGCCAACACGGTGAAACCTCATCTCTACTAAAAATACAAAAAATTAGCTGGGTGGGGCATGCCTGTAATTCCAGCTACTCAGGAGGCTGAGGCACAAGAATTGCTTGAGCCTGGGAGGCAGAGGTTGCAGTGAGCCAGGACTGCACCACTGCACTCCAGCATGGGCAACACAGTGAGACTCGTCTTAAAATAAATAAAAATGAGAAAACCTGCAATAAGAAGGGGTTGTAATTAACATTAGAAATGCTTCTTGGTAAAAGATATTTGCAAAGCATTTGTCTCCTTAAGTTGAATACACTGAAGTTTCCTATATAATCAATCACTCACCTATCTAAATTCTTATTTATACTTTCACCTTGTTTTAATAGTCTCCCTACTCCTGCAAAAATACTGTTAACAGGTAAAACTAAGTACAAACTTCAGAAGATCTAATGACGAAGCAATAGAGTTCCTAACTTTTAGTAGATTGAACAAACAAGTTTTACTATCTCCAAGCTCTTACCAATGTTTTCAGAGCTAACATTTGTTCCATGTCTTCTGTTAGACAGTTTGTGATAAATATTAATATGTAGACCACGTTCTGACTACCACCTTTTTATTTCAGAGGAACCACAGCTGATAGAGGAATGGTAGTAGAGAGAAAGTATGAATGTGCCAAAGCATTCAAGGATATAGTCGCCTAGTAAAGGGTGCCCTAAAATGTACTACACTATGGGATATACAGTAAAAGTTTATGTATCTGCAATATATATATATGTATATGTACACACACACATATACACACATATAGAGATATATATGTTGAGAGAGGACTAAATGCATATTATGTAGGAAAGGAAAGATCAAATGTACCATAGAAGTTTCCAAGCTACCTTTATGCAGATGAAAAGGAATTCCCTTTTATGATAATGCAGCACCCAATTCATTAATTTGACAGAGACTTGACATTCTAGGGAATCTCATTTTAAGCTTTAATTTCTTTTATCTTCACCTTTCTCTGCAAATGGGTGTTAAAGATTAAATATTATTTTTTTCCTCTTTTATTGTTATATCATGTATCTGTCTTATAATTGCTGTGATGCAAAACAAATTCAAAAGAACTGGTATTCCTTAATAAATTGACAAAGCAAATAACTTTAATGTCAATTATGTATGTGTTCTCTGAATGAGTAAATTCCAGAGTCATTTCTCCAACTACACAATCAAACAGGAAAATAATTCTGCTTCCTAAAACTACAAAACAGAACATACGGCAGAGCTCAAATTAAGGTTAATCATGTGTCCCCCAAATGTAAAAACAAAACGAGAAACAAAACTCTCAAAGTTTATAGATGACACTATGGCAAGACTACTCAAACATGAGATTTAAAAAAGAAATCAATGAATGAGATTTTACTACATTTCCTATTGTTCAGGGCTAAAACATAGTATTAAACTCACAAATCACTTCTAAAACATAAAAAAATAATAAAATCAAGGAAAACAAATTATAATCCTATTCATTAATGAGATACTCACTGTTAGTTCATCTTCATCAGAATTGAAGAGATTATCAAGGTCAGTATAAGAGACAGCCAGGTCTGAGTCATAAATCAAACTTGTTGATGGAGGACGGGCATGACTAGTAGGGCGTGGAGCATCTACAAAAGTCAATCAGAAAAATAAAATTAAAACTGCTACTACTATGCCTGTAATCCCAGCACTTTGGGAGGCCGAGGAGGGTGGATCACGAGGTCAGGAGTTCAGGACCACCCTGGCCAAGATAGTGAAACCCCGTCTCTACTAAAACTACAAAAATCAGCCGAGTGTGGTGGCAGGGGCATGTAATCCCAGCTACTCGGGAGGATGAGGCGGAGAATTGCTTGAACCCAGGAGGCAGAGGTTGCAGTGAGCCGAGATAGCGCCATTGCACTCCAGCCTGGGAGACAGAGCGAGACTCCATCTTAAAAAAACAAAAAAACAAACAAACAAAAAAAAAACTGCTACTACTGACCACGTAAGTACTATTCTTTTTAAATTAGACATATAACTTTAAGGTCATAAGGGGATTATGCAACAAGAAATTGTACTTTATTGTTTAAAATCGAGAAAGTGTTTTTATAGAAAAAAAAATTATAAATAAATGATGATATCTTTCCCAGGAAGCTCACTAGAAGGTCAGGTAATCCATAAAATAGCTAAGTACTCTACATGAATAATTAATGCATCAAATAAAAATATAAATACTATTAGAAAAACAGAATTAAATACACATACACACACTTGTAATTTTTTTTTTCTTTTTTTCTGAGACGGGGTCTCGCTCTGTCACCACCAGGCTGGAATGCAGTGGTGCAATCACACCTCACTGCAGCCTTGACCTCTTGGGTTCAAGCAATCCTCCCACCCCAGTAGCTGGGACTACAGGCACGTGACCCTATGCCCAGTTAATTTCTTTTTTTTCCCTCAAGTTGGGGTTTCGCCATGTTGCCCAGACTGGTCTTGAGCTCCTGGGCTCAAGCAATCTGCCTGCCTCTGTTTCTGAAGTGCAGGTGTGAGCCACCTCACCTGGCCTGTATTTTTCTATCTTTCTGAAATGTAAAGGAAGAACAGAACAATGATTAAGAGCTGACTCTTGGGCCAGACAGACTTTAATCTGAATCCCAGCTCCACCACTAACAGTATGACCCTCGACAAATTACTTAATGTCTCTGTGCCTCAATACCAAGAATAAAATGTAATAGAATGTCGGTAATGTGCTTTGCCCAGTACTAGGTGCTTAAGTACTAGATAAATACTACCGCTTAGTTACCGTACTACAATTTTATTTTCCTACCCTCTTGCCCCGTTTTAGGGTAACAAAAACATGATACCAATTACAATGAAAATTAAACTCCCAATATATTCCCGCACAAGAAAAACAATTTGATACATAATCTCCCAAATCATTCTCTGTCAACTGACTTGAGACAGTCCTCGTTTTCAGAAAGATAAAAGTCACTTCCCCAGTGTCTCTGGTGTGTCAGTTCTAAAGATTCACTAGAGCTGTGCCTTTGAAATTTTAAGAGTAAGTAAAAATCATCTAAGATACTTATTAAAAACCAAGATTTTGAAGCTCCACCTTGGAGATACTCCAGAATGTAGTATATGTTTCACATTTTGAGAAAGCTAAACTACAGGCACAATAAGGGGCTTACATGTTTCCTATATCCCAGGGAACATCCTAGGATAGGTAAGTAGGCCAAACAACCCAATTTGTTTCTGAGTTGTTTTTTTCTTTTTTTTAATGTATGTATTGTGAAATGGCTAAATCAAGCTATTGAACATATTCATTACCTCATATACAGGTACTTTTTTTTATGTTGAGAACACTTAAAATCTACTCTGAATTTTCAAATATACAATCTATTATTAATTGTAGTAACCACAATTTACAATAGATCTCCTGAACTTATTCCTCCCAACTGAAATTTTATGTCCTCTGGCCATCCCCATTCCCCCACCCCCAGTCTCTGGTAATCACCACTTTACTTTCTATTTCCATGAATCCAACTCTTTTTTTTTTTTTTTTGAGAAAGAGTCTCGCTCTGTTGCCCAGGCTGGAATGCAGTGGCGTGATCTCGGCTCACTGCAACCTCTGTCTCCCAGATTCAAGCGATTCTCCTGCCTTAGCTCCCGAGTAGCTGGGACTACAGGCGTGTGCCACCACGCCCAGCTAATTTTTTGTATTTTTAGTAGAGATGGGGTTTCACCGTGTTAGCCAGGATGGTCTCGATCTCCTGACCTCGTGATCACCCGCCTTGGCCTCCCAAAGTGTTGGGATTACAGGTGTCAGCCACCACGCCCAGCCATATATTTTAATTTTTAAAATATTTAACATTTTATTGATTGATTGATTGGAGATGGAGTTTCACTCTTGTCACCCAGGCTGGAGTGCAATGGAGCGATCTGGGCTCACTGCAACCTCTGACTCCTAGATTCAAGCAATTCTCCTGCCTCAGCCTCCCAAATAGATGGGATTACAGGTGCGCACCACCACACCTGGCTAATTTTGTATTTTTAGTAGAAATGGGGTTTTGCCATGTTGACCAGGCTGGTCTCAAACTCCTGACCTCAGGTGATCTGCCCACCTTGGCCTTCCAAAGTGCTCGGATTACAGGCATGAGCCACTGCGCCTGGCCTATTTATTTTTTTTACACAGATAGGGTCTCACTACGTTGGCCAAGGTGGTCTTGAACTCCTGGCCTCAAGCATTTCTCCTACTGTGGCCTCCCAAAATACTGAGACTATAGGCATGGGCCATGACACCTAGCCTTGCAGCAGACTTTCAAATCAGGTAGGGTGATGCCACCAACTTTGTTCTTTTTGCTCAAGACTGCTTTAGCCATTCAGGGCCTTTTGTTACCCTATACACGTTTTAGGATTGTTTTTTCTATTACTGTGAAAAGTGTCACTGGAATTCTGATAGGGATTGCTCTGAATCTGTAGATCACTCCAGCAAAGAATCCAAACTGCTGAATTTCCAAGCCACCTAGACCATTTGTTCATTGTTCAGATAGATTTTTTTCTTATTTTTGGTTATCCACAGACTGACCCACTATTTATTCCAAATATTAAAACTTTGTCATCGAAAAACACACACCAGAAGATGACTTACTTTGCCCACATCAAAAGTTAAATGGATTTTGCTGTACATCATAGTGAATAATAACATATTATATACTTGCAAATTGCTGAAAGTAGATTTTAAGTATTCTCACCCACACACACAAAAAAGGTATGTAAGGTAATGCATGTTAAATAGCTTGATCTACCCATTCCACTATATATACATACACACACATATACACACACATATATACATACACACTCACACATATATATGTAAAATAATTCCAAGTGTTTGCTCACTGAAGACTTGACAGTACTTTCAAGCTTATAGTTGTGGGGTTACAATAGGAGACTAACAATTCTCCTCATACCAGTCTCCACTGTTTAAATTATAACTGAAAAATGATTTAGAATAAGATAAACTGTAACTGTGTTGTGACACAGAATATGAGTAAAATGTTAAAAAAAATGTAAATATATATGTATTTACATATATATTTTGGTGTGTGTGTGTATATATATAGGGTCTCACTGTATATATATATATACACACACACTCGGCACACTGTGTATATATATATATACACACACTCCCCCCCAAAACATCATGTTGTATACCATAAATATATACAATTTTTACTTGTCAATTAAAAAAATTATTTTAAAAGTTAAATGGGTTTTGTAAATGAATTACTATACTATGTCTCTCTATTCCATTCACAAGGAGTTTAAGTCAGACATATTCAAAGTGGAGTCTTGACCACTGTGTCCCCAACACCCAAACAGTACCTACACATAACAGGTGCTAACTAAATATTTGTTGAATTAGTGGCCTCAGAACAGCTCTCTTAAGTTGTGTGTGTGGGAAGAAAATGACAACAAAATTCCAGTAAAGTTTAATTTAGAAATTGTGGTTTTAGATCTGAAGGACCTTAGACAATGACCTTATCTCCTCATTTTACAGGTGAAAACTTTAAAGCATTTTACTCATATTTATTCTATGTCACAACACAATCATAGTTGAGCTTATTCTAAATCATTTTTCAATTTTTATTTATTTATTTTTTGAGACAGAGTCTCGCTCTGTCACCCTGGCTGCAGTGCAGTGGCACAATCCCGGCTCACTGCAACCTCTGCCTCTTGGGTTCAAGCGATTCTCCTGCCTCAGCCTCCCAAGTAGCTGGGATTACAGGCACCTGGCACCACACATGCTTTATTTTTGTATTTTTAGTAGAGACGGGGTTTCACCTTGTTGGCCAGGCTGGTCTTGACCTCCTGACCTCTGGTGATCCACCTGCCTCGGCCTCACAGGTGTAAGCCATTGTGCCCAGCCCATCTTGGCTCACTACCACCTCTGCCTCTTGGGTTCATGCGATTCTGCTGCCTCAGCCTCCCAAGTTGCTGGGACTACATGCATGCACCACCACGCGAGGCTAATTTTTGTTTTTTTTGTTTGTTTGAGACAGAGTCTCGCTCTGTCACCAGGCTGGAGTGCAGTGACATGTTCTCGGCACACTGCAACCTCTGCCTCCCAGGTTCAAGCATTCTCCTGCCTCAGCCTCCCAAGTAGCTGGAACTATAGGCGCGTGCCTCCATGCCCAGCTAATTTTTGTATTTTTTTAGTAGAGACGGGGTTTCACCATGTTGGCCAGGATGGTCTCAATCTCTTGACCTCGTGATCTGCCCGCCACGGCCCCCAAAGTGCTGAGATTACAGGTGTGAGCCACTGTGCCCGGCCTAATTTTTGTATTTTTTTAGTAGGGATGGTGTTTCACCATGTTGGACAGGCTGGTCTTGAACTCCTGACCTCAAGTGATCCACCCACCTTGGCCTCCCAAAGTGCTGGGATTACAGGCGTGAGCCATGGTGCCCAGATCCATTTTTCAATTATAATTTAAACAATGGAGACAGGTATGAAGATAACTGATAGTCTTCTAATTGTAACCCCCATTGCTATAGGCTTGAAAGTAGTGTCTTCAGAGAGCAAACACTTGGCGTTATGATGATGAAACACTACTGTCAACCAACTGGACATCAGTATCTTTCTCCCATTTTTTTCAAGTGTGTTTTTCCTGGAGAGTATAACCACAGCCTTGGCATAGTATAACAATGGCCTTTTCTCAATCGCTTTCCAGTCAATATGTGCCTTCATTCTTTTACTTCCTTTCACACAATTCCCAGTAGAAGGGTGTGAGAAATCTATTACATAAAACTGAGTTTTTAATAGAAAACTATTTTTATATGTAAAAACAGGAAAGAGGTTGCAACAATTAAAAACACAAATTCTATCACCTGAACTTGCTTCTTCCAATAAAAGATAACCAATAAATCCATCATTTAAGAAAGATTCCTTTCTATGAAACATAATGAATTATACAAAAAGGAATATTAGAAGTCCAACAATATCAGATCAGTCTGTAGTAACAATCCTGGAATGCAATATTTTGATTAGGAAATAAAGGTTTTACCTTGCTTGATAGAGGGACTAAATAATGACATAGCATCTTCTTCATGTGATAACACTGTTACACTAGATGTCCCATCTTCTACCTGCAAACAAATATTGCATGTTAGGCTGAAATATATAATTTACCAATAATAAAATCTACCAATTATTGAGGAGCTGTGTGTCAGGCATCCAGCTAAGTGTTTAACATACATTATCACTGATTCTTACAGTTCACAAGTAAGTAGTATGCTTATTATTACTTTTTTTTTTGAGATGGACTCTCGCTCTATCACCAGGCTGTAGTACAGTGGCACGATCTCGGCTCACCGCAACCTCTGCCTCCTAGGTTCAAGCGATTCTCCTGCCTCAGCTTCCCGAGTAGCTAGGGCTACAGACACGTGCCACCACGCCTAGCTAATTTTTGTATTTTTAGTAGAGATGTGGTTTCACCACATTGGCCAGGATGGTCTCAATCTCTTGACCTTGTGATCCGCCCACCTCAGCCTCCCAAAGTGCTGAGATTATAAGTATGAGCCACCACGCCTGGCCTGTGGTATGTTTATCTTATAGACAAAAGTAGAGACTCTAATGTGCCCCAGAAAATATGGCTGATAAACAGTGAGAGCTGAAATTTTATCCTAAATCTGTCAAATTCCAAAGTCCATGTTATTTCTTTTTTTTTTTTTTTTTTTTGAGACAGAGTCTCACTCTGTCACCCATGCTAGAGTGCAGTGGCATGATCTTGGCTCACTGCAAACTCCCCCTCCTGGGTTCAAGAGATTCTCCCGCCTCAGCCTCCAAAGTAGCTGAGATTACAGGCATGCACCACCACACCTGGCTAATTTTTGTATTTTTAGCAGAGACGGGGTTTCGCCATGTTGGCCAGGCTGATCTGGCTCTCCTGACCTCAGGTGGTCTGCCCGCCTCAGCCTCCTAAAGTGCTGGGATTACAGGCGTGAGACACAGCGCCCAGCCAGTTCACGTTCTTTCTATTATACCTGCAGCCTTCCCAGCTATCACTACTCTCATACTTCCAAAAAGACAAAATTTCAAGTACCTGGCATATAGTAGGGCTAAGTAAAACTTTGTGAAACTTATTTTGTATTAAACATATTATTAGGGGCCAGGCACAGTGGCTCACGCCTGTAATCCCAGCACTTTGGGAGGCCGAGGAGGGCGGATCACTTGAGGTCAGCAGTTCAAGACCAGCCTGACCAACATGGAGAACTCTCATCTCTACTGAAAATACACAAAATTAGCCAAGTGTAGTGGCGCATGCCTGTAATCTCAGCTACTAGGGAGGCTGAGGCAGGAGAATCACTTGAATCAGGGAGGCAAAGGTTGCAGTGAGCTAAGATTATAACATTGCACTCCAGCCTGGGCAACAAGAGCGAAACTCCATCTCAAAAAAAAAAAAAAACTCACACGTATTATTGTATCCTTTTCATAACTTTACAGAATTTTTTTTTTTTTTTTTTAGACAGAGTATTGCTCTGTCACCAGGCTGAAGTTCACTGGCATGATCTCAGCTCACTGCAACTTCTGCCTCCTGGGTTCAAGCGATTCTCCTGTGTCAGCCTCCCGAGTAGCTGGGATTACAGGCACCTGCCATCACACCCAGCTAATTTTTGTAATTTTAGTAGACATGGGGTTTCACCATCTTGGCCAGGCTGCTCTCGAACTCCAGACCTAGTGATCCACCCACCTCAGCCTCCCAAAGTGCTGGGATTACAAGCATTGGCCACTGTGTCTGGCCAATTTTCGTATTTTGTATTTAAGACATAATTCCTGTGTAGCAAAGTTATCTTAATCTTAACAAATTCTCATATATTTGACTTTTAAATTTTTAATCTAATAACTATGTATCTTGCACTTCATTTTTACTTCTAGGTGCACTGTAAGTTCCTGAATCACATATTCAAAAATAGCACATATTTTTTAAACTCAGTGATGTATATTCTATTGTATCTTTGAAAATTGGTAATTTACTTACAATATATTTTAAAATCACTGTCAAAATAGCCTACCTAAATGTCCTGATTTCAATTATGACAAAATTTAATATGCCCTTTATCCAACCCAGAAACTTTTAAACAACAAAATATTTTCATTATCAAGAGGTCAGCTATAATTGGTACCATGTGCTTGATTTACCCATTCAAAAAAATACATTTTTCTTTTTTTTCTTTTTGAGACAGAGTCTCGCTCTGTCGCCCAAGCTGGAGTGCAGTGGCCTGATCTTGGCTCACTGCAACCTCTGCCTCCTGGGTTCAAGTGATTCTCCTGCCTCAGCCTCCTGAACAGCTGGGATTACAAGGCGCACACCACCACACCCAGCTACTTTTTGTATTTTTATTAGAGACAGGGTTTCACCATGTTGGCCAAGCTGGTCTCGAACTCCTGTCCTCAGGTGATCCGCCTGCCTGGGCCTCCCAAAGTGCTGGTATCACAGGCATGAGCCACCGCACCCGGCCAAAAATACGTTTTTCTAAATAAATGATTACTCTTTCTATTCTAAGACAAAAGAAGTGAGATAACTGTGGTACTAAGAGTGTTACTATATGCAGTGCTACAAAATCAACAGTGACCCTTTGGTGTACTGTGATTTCTCTTACCTTGTGTTTTTTTCCAGCTTCTCTCTCACTATTTTGTCTATCTTTTTTATCAGGAAAAAGGAATTCCTCATCTCCTTCAACAAATGCATATGGATCAATTTTAGGTTCTTGTTCTGCATCAGATGCTATTGCTGAAAGATACTGGTTTTTAATTTGATATTGCTGCACTAATTCATCAGAAACTTTTAAAGGTTTCTTACATTGCACCATTAACCTGCATAAAAAAATTAAAAAAAATTAATTATCCACATAAGCATTAAAAATTTCCAAAATGACGTTAAGTATCATAATGTTTTTAGAATTACTTAAAGATTATCTAACCTGCAATCCCTTATTTCACAAATGAGGAGGCATGAAAATATTAAATAATTTATTGAAGTCTAAAATTTAGCCATAGAGAAATGGGGCCAAAATCCAAGTTTCCTAACTATATGATCTTCCTACCAAAATATGTTGTCTTTAGGTAATTCACGGTTTAGGTAATTCACGGTTCTCAAGTCCTCAAGCACATTATTTTGTACAAATCCATTCCCTGAAAGGGGCTCTTAAATCTAAACTGCTCCAGTACAGTGACTCAAAGTGGGAGCTTTATAAAAGTGAGTAAGATACTTTTAAACAATTTATACATTTATACAAGGAAAATGATTATGTATTTTTTTTTTTACTTCCATGAGTAGATATACTTCAAGTTTTAAATTTTTGAAGGCCTGATTTGTGTTTCATGAAAATAGCATTATTACTATTAATTCTGGCAAGATGTTTCACAATGGAAAGTGAAGTTTCAGTGCAAGTATCTGAGTTCTTTTCTAATCACATTGGCACATCAATTTTTAAGTTATTAGTCTTCTGGTTCAACACAGCGACTAAGAAATTGTTTCTTTTTATTCTCCTAAAATAACCAATAAAATGACAGGAGATGACAGAATAAAAGAGAAGACAACAAGGAAGTTGGAAAGATGAGCTAGTGGAAACTGACAGACCACAGAAAGCTGAAATCTAAGGATAAAAGAGGGATGCCACAACAAGAAGCAAGCTGATCTATACCAAAGAACCCTGGAAAGCATCAGGAGTTTTTTCTCTCTGAAGATCCAACTGCTCGGTGAGTGTGAACACAGAACATTAGCTTCTGGTTTGCATAAGACATGTTTAGACTCTCAAATTCCTATTCTCTCGGGTTTACAAAGCTAAGGTTCTCAGGTTGTCATAACAGTAGCTAGCAGCCAAGCTTGTAGTCAGATCATGTCCAGAATCTTGCAATGACATTTCACTCTGAGAAAAAAACCAAAGTCCTTATACCATCCTATGAAAACTTCCCATCATCTTGTTCTTCTCCTCTTCAACTTCATCTTTTACTATTCTAGTCCTCTCTTATACTGCTTCCAAGGGCTTCCTTTATGTTCCTCAATGGGTTCCAGACCCATTCCTGGCCATTTCTTTTATTGGAAACATTCTCCTTCCAAATATCTGCATGGCCGACTCACTCACTTCCTTCAAGTCTTTGCTTAAATGTCACCTCTCTATAAGCCCATAACTACCTTATTTTAAATAGCAATATGCCCATGCCCACTTGCCTCAATAATAATCCCCCTTACCCTGCTCTATTTTCCTGCATAGCATTTATCTTTTAACATATTACATAATTTATTACGTTCATAGCTGACTGTCACTCACACTAGAACATAAAAGCTCCACAAGGACAGGGGTCTAACCTTTGTTCACTAATTTAGCACAGATGCCTACAGTACCTGGTACATAATAGGTGTCAATACTTGCTAGTGAATAAATGAAATCTAAAAATCAGACTGTTTTTGCATTAGTACTACTAAAATACACTATCTTGTACTTTGAAATAAACAATTTTTACACACTAGAAGGTACCAATGCCACTGCTTATCTACTCTGAGTACTAAGACAAAAGTTGTAAGATATGTAAGGTCTGGTAGCAATGAAGGTATTTGCAGATTGTACATTCTTTGAGTGACAGGGAAATCTTATCTCATTCATCTATTCACTAATGCCTAGCACTAGTAGCACTTGATCTCTTACAAACTCAGGGCAAAGCAGGCCATCAAAACAAAAACTGATTTCTAAACATGCTATCAAATGCTCAAATACATATCATTATTATTCCAAATATGCCCCAGATTTATTGCAAAAACTAAAATCCCAAGCATACAAAAACTTTCTGCTGTGGGAACATAATGCTAGCACACTGTCATGGGGGATATGTTTTATAATTAATCACCAGAATAGTTCTGTTCTATAAACAGCTGAGTATCAAGTGTAGTTTTTACCTCACCACATTAGACTCTAAATAACGGTTAGCTGAATTGTCTACCAAATATTCACTAATGCAAATCTTTTTAAAATAGTAATTCTAACTACTTTGATATGTACTTTTCTTATTTAATACTTAAAATAACATTTTAAGATAAGAAGCAAAGGGTATTGTCCCTGACTTTGATGTGGAAATTATGTAAAATCAAGGGCTTTGCTGAGGTCACATAGTGGCAAAGTCAGAGATGAAAAGATTTTAAGTATTCATATTCAAATAACTATTCTTAGGGAAGAAAGGATAAGAAATCTCCCTTCCCCCAGCCTGAAAGACACTACTACTTTCTGCAGAGACAAATAAAACAACTGTGTTTCATATTACGTTGTCCTCTGGCAGAAGTATAAAAACCTTCACACTGTTTACATAAGTAGTTGCTAGACTACTGTGCAGTAACATTATTAAAAAAACCAATTCTACTGCACAGGGCTCTATTAAAATAAAAATGAGTAAACCAAATGCATTACCTAAATATGACTTTTTGTTATTTTATTGAATCATTCTCACAGACATTAGCATGTGCAAAGAATTTAAATGTAGTCAATTTCAAGAGTATCAAGACACAATAAATTTTAAAATATAAATTCATTTACATTATACATTCTATATTTAAAGCTGATAATACTTAAAAATTGTTACTTTTAAGAGATGCCAGATAAAAAAACTCTAATTACCATACTGCCAACATCAATTATATAGTACACATACACTTTTAGAATACGAATAACCCTCTCCTTTCCTCAAACGAACTTTCACATACAGCCAAATAATTAACTACAGACACAGTTTCAATTAGACATAAAGCTAAATACAGACAAACTGCAAAAAGATCAGGTACAGCCATGAACAGGAAGTGCTGCAAGGCCCAAAGCATTATATTATTCATTAATTGCAACTCTTTCCTTTTACTATGACAATAACATACTATCCTGAAATGTACTCATATAGAATTTAACATAGCTTATGGTAGCGTATGCTGTTATGCCTTTATTCAATAAAAATTCTTCCAGATGAGGTATGACAGTTTTTAAGGATTGACAATTATAGAAGCAGATAAGCTATAGACGGAAAGTTAAGAAACAAATGAATGCAATAATGTCAAAATCTTCCCACCGTTATTTATTTTATTTTATTTTACTTTTTTTGAGACAAGGTCTTGCTGTCACCCAGGCTGGAGTGCAGTGGTGCGGTCTCAGCTCACTACAACCTCCACCTCCAGAGTTCAAAGTATCCTCCCCTCTTCAGCCTCCTGAGTAGCTGGGACTACAGGTGTGTACCACCACACTTGGCTAGTTTTTTATTTTTTGTAGAGACAGGATCTCACTATATTGCCCAGGCTGGTCTTGAACTCCTGGGATCAAGTGATCCTCCCATGTTTGCCTCCCAAAGTGCTGGGATTACAGGTGTGAGCTACTGCGCCCAGCCTAAAATCTCCCACTTTTTAAATGGTACTTTTTTTTTTTATTACCATCTCCTATATTCAGAATCAATCCCTAAACTGAGCCAAGGTCACTGTCAAAGGAAAGCTTTATTTGCATTAAAATAAAACAGCAAATATAGAAGACTTACTTAAAAGATTTAGAGCACAGAAAAATCAAAACAAGTTTATTTCATCACAGACTTCTTTCTGTGAATCAAAGGCATTCAGAACTACGTTTCAGAGATCAAATAATGCATTCTATAACAATATACATACAAATCTGGTATACCACTAACACAACATAGGAGTTAATTCTATTGATGAACATCATGGTTAAGATACCCTGACATACTTTGGCTACAGAATAAAACATGTAAAGAACTATGCTCAAATACAGTTCTTTCTTTGCTCAGGGTTTAGACAGGTTTCCCTCTGAATCAGAATCACAGACTAAACAATCACAAATTCTTCTAAAACTAAGTGCTAAACCCATGAAAAAAGATATAATGTTTCTTGCCAGAAATTTTGCTATCTTTAAAATTTATATAGTTCTTAGCCTCTATTCTGAAATACATGCTATCATTAACTAATAGAGAAACTAAAAAGAATTAGAAACAAAAAAAGATATTTGCCACATATATCTTATATATGGGTTATGCTATGTTCCACTCCAACCTCTCCTTCCCCACAAGTAAATTCTAACAAATTAGAGAAATTTTACTTTTACAAACATAGTCAATGAAAAGTTAAACATAAAATTGCTACACATGAAAGTCTAAGAATAAAAAAGGTACTCAGAAATGATAAATTCTATAAAGCTATACTAGTTAGGTAGCCATCACCACCTGAAACTGCTGATCAGAAAAATCAAGAGGGCTGGGTGCAGTGGCTCACACCTGTAATCCCAGCGCTTTGGGAGGCCAAGGTAGTAGCATCACCGGAGACCAGGAGTTCAAGACCAGCTTGGACAACATAGCAAGATCCTGTCTCTACAAAAAAAATGTTTTTAATTAGCCAAGCAGTACTGTCATATGCCTGTAGTCTCAGCTTCTTGGGAGGCTAAGGAGGATGGATGGCTTGAGCCCAGGAGTTCAAGGCTGCAGTGAGCCATGATCATGCCACTGCACCATAGCCTGGGTAACAGAGCAAGATCCTCTCTCATAAAAAGAAAAAATAAAAATCAAGAGTATTAATTTCTTTCACTAACCCACTACTATGGAAGGACAGTGCCACCTTTCAATAGCAATCAATGGAAACATTTATTTATACCAAACAGAAGATGGAGTTTCACTTAACATAAATAAAACAAAGCTTTGAATTTCTCCTACCGTAATTTTCTATTAAGTCACATACCTGTAAAAGTTCCACTATTATAAATCCACTAGTTCTCTGTTTCTACTGATGCATTCTTGTCCTTTTGCATTGTATATCTACTCTAACTGGGTTATCAACAGTCCCCTCTATTAAGTTTCAGACATGATCCCAACTGCCTGATGGAATCTCTCAGCAGGCACCTCACACTGCATTCACATGTTTACGATGTACTCACATTACACGTACATAGCTAAAGTCATGTAGTACAAAAAGATGAAAAGCCTAAGTATCAATCTCTCTCCTTCAAGATAACAAGTACTATTTCTATCATCTAATTAAGGTGGAAAAAAACCTACGTATACGCCAGCATATATGTATGCACATATGTACTTTGTTCCTCATCTACATACAGAGCTTCTCATATCAGCCTATACAGATTTCCTTTGCTTATTTAAGTGGATATGCCATTATTATTTAGCCAGACCTTCATTATTTAGCAAGACCTTACTTTCATAAGGTGTATCAATAGTTTTGTTTTTTGTTGTTGTTTTTTTTTTTGGAGACAGAGTCTTGCTCTGTTGCCCAGGATGGAGTGCAGTGGCGTGGTCTTGGCTCACTGCAACCTCTGGCTGCCAGATTTAAGTGATTCTCCTACCTCAGCCTCCTAAATAGCTGGGATTACAGGCGCCTGCCACCACACCCAGCTAATTTTTTGTATTTTTAGTAGAGACAGGGTTTCACCATGTTGGCCAAGCTGGTCTCAAACTCCTGACCTCGTGATCCACCCACCTTGGCCTCCCAAAGTTCTGGGATTACAGGCGTGAGCCACCGTGCCCAGCCTAGGTATTTCAATAGTTATTCCAAGGTACTTCTACTTAGAAATGCTACTTTAAAAAAATCAGAAAAATTAAGTTTGGTAAGATTTAGCCTAAAGTGGGTAAAAACAATGGTATAGACACCTTCAAACCTATTCTTCCTCATCTTTCCACCTCATGAACTAAATATGCTTGGCCTTAAACTCTCTTGTTACTCTCCTACTTTACTATTCAACTGGCTGCAAAGTCCTTCAAAATATATTCCACAGCATCTATAACATTCATACATCCCTGCTACTTCTAATTTCCCAGTGTCAGCCTCACATCACTTTCTATGAGTTGTTCAAACATGTCCAAACTGATCTCCTTTCACACAGACGTATCTTTTCATTTCAAGCAACCTTTCAATAACATTACTTGGTGAGTTTTTCCAAAATCCTTATTTTCTAAAACTTGTTATTTTATCTCACTCAATACTTGCAATAGTCCCTCCATCATCTCAAGGATAATATATAAACTTATGAATACTATTCTGCTATTCCATTCCATAGTCCTACGCTTTTCAGGTCTGATTTCTCATGAAGACACACCAAACTACTAAGGAGCACCCCTATAATCTAATCATACCAAACTACATAAAGCTTCTGGATCTTCATAAATGGAATTAAATTATTCCCCACTCCGTGTCTGTACTATATTTTATTTAGACTTCTATCGGATAATATGCTATTTTCCATTAGACTACAATTTCATTTACGGTCAAGAGTAAATTTATTTTATACACTAACAGTGCCCCACAGCATCCTGCATAAGAGAAACTTCAGTTTTATTGAAACTAATTTAAAAAGTACCTTTTAAGCATATGAATTTAAAAAGAAAGATAATACTCCTAAGAAGAGATACAAAATGCAGAGGACTTGCAACAGCCCTGTAATTAATTTTATTAAAATTAACTGCTAAACATTTAAATGCATTTTCAAAACTCAAAGAATGGAAAAATAATAATAGATATTTACAATTGACTAGGTGACAGAAATTCACCAATTTACTAATATAAACAAACCAGGCTTCTGAATGAATTACTCTATGACTAAAAAGGTGTTTGATCATATTACATCTTTAAAATTATAAGTGCTTCCAGAAAGAATTTAAGAAGGTTGTTTAAATGCCATCAAAAGAGGGCCGGGCACAGTGACTCAATCCTGTAATCCCAGCACTTTGGGAGGCTGAGGCAGGTGGATCACCTGAGGTCGGGAGTTCGAGACCAGCCTGGCCAACATGGTGAAACCCATCTCTACTGAAAATACAAAAATTAGCCAGGTGTGGTGGCACACGCCTGTAATACCAGCTACTCGGGAGGCCAAGGCAGGAGAATCACTTGAACCTGGGAGGCGGAGGTTGCAGTGAGCCGAGATTGCGCCATTGCACTCCAGCCTGGGCAACAAGAGCGAAACTCCATCTCAAAAAAAAAAAAAGCCATCAAAAGAGAATAACAGTAATTCATGGAATTTATTTTAATGACAGGGAACATCATCTAACTTTGTCAACTGGTTGTACCACTTTCTACAAAGAGACAACTATTATTTTGATCCTTGTCACATCATATCTGAAGCAATATTAACAGCAGGTAATAAATTATCCAGTTATTCCAACAAAATCCTTTTCACTATGGGGAAAAAAAGCATTTTTGTTTCAGCATAATAAAAGACCATGTCAAGTATCTCACTCTAGTTTGGAGTGACTGAAATAGTATGGAGAATCTCTCCAATGAAGTCAATCAGTAAACATGCTGATCTTTCTAATAATTATTACTTTAGAATTCAATTTTCTGTTACAAGTTACTCATTATATTAAAGTACCTTAACACTTTTAACATTTTGAGCTGGATAATTTTTTGTTATGGGAGATTATCCTGTGCACTGTAAGATATTTAGCAGCATCTCTAATTTCTACCTACTAGGTGCCAGTAGCACGCCCCAAGTTGATAACCAAAAATGTCTCTAGACATTGGCAAATGTTACCTGGGGATGGGGCTGGAGGGATATAAAATTGCCCCAGTTGGGAAATACTACACAGAACAATAATTCCAGGAAAAGGACAGAATCATCCAGATGATTATTTTTAAAAGAAACTTTTAACCTACCAACTATAGAACAATTATATTCCATAAATGCTTCTTAGTTAACATAGCAGCTAAGCCTCTGATGGTTCACCTTCTGGATATTTACGTTATCAACTAATCTATTATCATACTACAAAAACAAGGCTTATATCTAAAAGCGAATTGTGGCCAGGCGCAGTGCCTCACACCTGTAATCCCAGCACTTTGTGAGGCTGAGGCGGGTGGATCACCTGAGGTCAGGAGTTCGAGACCAGCCTGACCAACATGGTGACACCTCGTCTCTATTAAATACAAAAAATTAGTCGGGCGTGATGGTGCATGCCTGTAATCCCAGCTACTTGGGAGGGTGAGGCAGGAGAACTGCTTGAACCCAGGAGGCAGAGGTTGCAGTGAGCCAAGATTGTGCCATTGCACTCCAGCCTGAGCAACAACAGCAAAACTCAAAAAAAAAAAAAAAAAAAAAAAAGCAAAAAGTGAACTGTGACATGATACACATTTCAGTAACTAGTATAACCAAAACAATACTCACATAAGACATATAATTAAAATTAAAACTCTTTTATTCAATCTTTTTTTTTTCCTTGTCTATAAGGCAGAAAAAAAGGGTGACAAGGAATAGGCAAAGCATGTTATTTCCTTAACTTACATAATTACAATCCAGTACCACTCTACCCTGCATGCTACTTTTCTACACTATGCTTCCTCCTTCTCATTCTTATTCAGTGAGAAAAATGTCAAATAATTTTAGAACAGAGTTTAAGGTTAAACTGTATTAACTTCTAAGAGACCTTCATTTTACTTACAGATAGTCATGTACACAAGCAACCAATACACTTATTTAAAGTTATGGCTAGAATTAACAGCTCTTATGAATACAATATGCCCACAAAAACTCACTATTAAAGTTTTTAAAACCAAAAAACTTCATACCACCACATTTTTACACACATTAAATAAGAATATAACCTGGAAAGAAAACAAGTTTTAAAGTAGTATTTTAGGGCCATTTCATTCACCCAAACATTTGCTGAATTTCTATTGTGTACCTAGAATTGTTCTAAGGGAGTGTGTGTGTTTATGCTAGAAGAATACAGCAGTAAACAAGACAAGAGTCCTTGCCCTCATAGAGCTTACATTCTAATAGGGAAAAGATCATTAGCAAATACATAATATAATTTCAGATATATGCTAAGAAGAAATTAAAAGCAGTGTACAGGATAGGCAGTGATTTGGGAAAGACCATAGTTTAGATAAAATGGTCAGGAAAATCTTCCCTGAGAAGGTAACTTTTGAGCAGCACTGAATGATAAGAAGGGATAAGCAGTTCATCCTCTTTATAATCCAATTCTAAAAGGCCATGAGGAATGAGCTTGGCTTTTTGAATAATTTATCAAGGATGCTGGTGTAGCTAAATCAGGAGACAAGTAGGATACCAGTAGGTAACATGGGTGAAGAACTAGGGAGGCAAGAGACTGCATACAATCTTACAGATCAGGAGAAAGGGTCTGGATTTTACTCTAAGTGTAAAGGGAAACTATGGGAGAGATTTAAGCAAATAAATAAGACAATATTTTACTTGCAATGATTACCCTCACTGCTGTGTAGAGAATACATGTAGAATAGAAACAAGGAGACTAGTAATCTCAGGCAAGAGCTGAGGCTGGCTTAGACTTGTATTACATTTAGCAAGAGTAAGATTAAGATCTTTTAAGGCTTGTTTCTAAGACATCATTTACTTTTTTTTTTTTTTTTTTGAGACGGCGTCTCGCTCTGTCGCCCAGGCTGGAGTGCAGTGGAGCGATCTCTGCTCACTGTAACTTCCGCCTCCTTGTTCAAGCGATTCTCCTACCTTAGCCTCCGAGTATCTGGGATTACAGGTGCATGCCACCACACCCAGCTAATTTTTGTATTTTTAGTAGAGACAGGGTTTCACCATGTTGGCCAGGCTGGCCTGGAACTCCTGGCTTCAGGTGATCCACCCGTGTGGCCTCTCAAAGTGCTGGGATTACAGGCGTGACCCACCACGCCCAGCCCTAAGATATCATTTACTTTCAAGAGACCTGCTGACTATTAAATAAGCTCACTGTCTTCCACAATCCCTAAGAGTATACTGATATCTCTTAATTAACAATCCAGATTAATTTTAATTAAAAATAAAATCATAGATGGGCAGAGTGGCTCGTGTCTGTAATCCCAGCACTTGGGGAGGCTGACACGGACTGATCACTTGAGATCAGGAGTTCAAGACCAGCCTCGCCAACATGGTGAAACCTGACCTCTACTAAAAATACAAAAATTATCTGGTTGTGGTGGCGCACGCCTGTAATTCCAGCTATTCTGGAGGTTGAGGCACAAGAATCGCGTGAATCTGGGAGGTGGAAGTTGCAGTGAGCCGAGACTGCGCCAATGCACTCCAGCCTGGGTGACACAGTAAGCCTCTGTCTCAAAATAAATAAAATAAAATAAAACAAAATAAAATCATACTAAAATACTTTTAGATTCAAAGGGCCAGATGAAGCACAGGACTTATCTGCTAAAATGACAATAAAAGCATTTTAATTTACTATTATTTTTTAAGAGACAGGGTCTCACTGCTGCCCAGGCTGGAGTACAGTGGCTATTCACAGGTGCAATCCCACCACTACCAGCATAGGAGTTTTGACCTGCTCCATTTCCATCCTAGGCTGGTTCACCTGTCCTCAGGCAACCTGGAGGTCACCATACTGATGCTGAACTTGATGCAGACACTTAATCGGCATAGTGCACAGCAGCCCAGAACTCCTGGGATCAAGCAATCCTCCCGACACAACCAGAGCACTCGGCTAGGTATTTTAAAAGAGAATAAATCTCTAACAGTAGGAAAAATGAGAGAGAGGCTATAAATGCCCCAGATATTTCACTGAGTCTCAGGGAAGCTCAAAATAAGATAAAATACAGCAGAAAAAGTTCACAGCCTAGAATATGCAAAAGAAGGGATTATAGCCCAACTACATAAACAATAGGAGAGTCTAACTGCCTGGAAAAGTCAGAAAAAATCTGGACTTAAATCTCCAGACAGAAATGAGAAAAAGGGGTCACTTTGGTCACACTGCCTATGGGGGTAGCCCTGCTCTGCAAGGAGCAATTAAAAAAAAAAAAAAAAAAAAAAAAAAAAAAAGAGGAGGGAAAAGAAAAAGGAGAAGCGGAGACAGGAGGCAGAAGAAAAACAAAAATGAGAAAAAGAGCTGAAAATGGGGCAACAAGAAAGATTCCTTTTTAAGGAAAATGAATAAACTACCTGTCAAAATAAACATAACATTCTCTTCATTCTGGAATTTTAGGAATGGTTGCCTTCCCTTCCAAAAATTCCCCATCCAGTTATCATAAAGCGAATTATCTGACACCTATACACATTACATACTAAAGTATTTATTGAATGAGCAAGGCCCACCAGTCAACAAGCTCTACCTATATACAACATTTCCAATCAGCCTATCTATTCTCTCACATTAAAATACGTCCAGACAGGCCAGGTGTGGTGGCTCATGCCTGTAATCCCAGCACTTTGGGAGGCCGAGGCCAGTGGATCACTTGAGGTAAGGAGTTCGAGACCAGCCTGGCCCACATGGTGAAACCCCGTCTCTATTAAAAATACAAAAATTAGCCGGGCATGGTGGCACGCACTTGTAGTCCCAGCTACTTGGGAAGCTGAGGCAGGAGAATCATTTGAACCCGGGAGGTGGAGGTTGCAGTGAGCTCAGATCACACCATTGCACTCCAGCCCAGGAGACAGAATGAGACTCCATCACAAAAAAATAAAATTAAAATAATAACAACAATCAAGTCGGGCGTGGTGGCTCATGCCTGTAATCCCAGCACTTTGGGATGTCAACGCAGGCAGATCACGAGGTCAGGAGATCAAGACCATCCTGGCTAACAAGGTGAAACCCCGTCTCTGCTAAAAATACAAAAAATCAGCCAGGCGTGGTGGCACGTGCCTGTAGTCCCAGCTCCTCCGGAGGCTGAGGCAGGAGGGTTGCTTGGACCTGGGAGGCGGAGGTTGCAGTGAGCCGAGACAGCACCACTGCACTCCAGCCTGGGCGAGACAGCAAGACTCCATCTCAAAAACAAAAAAACAAAAAACAACCAGAAATACGACAAGAAGAATCCGAGTAAAGAACAAGACCAAAATAAAGTAATTCTAGAGAAAAATAAAATCACAGAACATCAAACAAAGGAATGTTATTTAAAAAAAAATCAGTTGAGAATGTTTTTAAAACATGAGAAACAAAAATTCAGAATTCAAGAAAGCTGAGAATCCCCTGAGAAAACAGAGCACCATCTGAATCATGGAAGTTTTAAAAAGAATTTTTTAGGAGATGGTATTATCTAAGAAATAGGGAATTTCCAAATGGCAGAACAAAGGCCTTCAAACTGAGTTAGACCTTGGCCGGGCGTGGTGGTTCATGCCTGTAATCCCAGCACTTTGGGAGGCCCAGGCGGGCAGATCACGAGGTCAGGAGATCAAGACCATCCTGGCTAACATGGTGAAACCCCGTCTCTACTAAAAATACAAAAAATTAGCCAGGCATGGTGGCGAGCGCCTCTAGTCCCAGCTACTTGGGAGGCTGAGGCAGGAAAATGGTGTGAACCCGGGAAGCGGAACTTGCAGTGAGCCAAGATCGTGCCACTTCACTCCAGCCTGAGCAAGAGAACGAGACTACGTCTCAAAAAATAAAAAAATAAAAAATATAAAAAATTAGCAGAGCGTGCTGGTGCGCACCTATAGTCCCAGCTACTCGGGAGGCTGAGGCAGGAAAATGGCATGAACCCGGAAGGCAGAGCTTGCAGCGAGCCGAGATCCCGCCACTGCACTCCAGCCTGGACGAAAGAGCGAGAAAAAAAAAAAAAAGAAAAAAAAAGCCGGGCATGGTGGCTCACACCTGTAATCCCAGCACTTTGGGAGGCCGAGGTGGGCGGATCATGAGGTCAGGAAATCGAGACCATCCTGGCTAACACGGTGAAACCCTGTCTCTACTGAAAAATTAGCCAGGCGTGGTGGTGGGCACCTGTAGTCCCAGCTACTCAGGAGGCTAAGGCAGGAGAATGGTGTGAACCAGGAGGCGGAGTTTGCAGTGAGCAGAGATCGTGCCACTGCACTCCAGCCTGGGCCACAGAGCGAGGCTCCGTCTCAAAAAAAAAAAAAAAAAAAAAAAAAATTGAGTTAGCCTTTCAAGTGCCCAGCACAAGGACTGGAAAAAAGATCATTATATCTGCTACACAGATTCTTGTGACATTTCTAAAGCTAAGAGAAGACCTTAAAAGCCTCACAGAAGAGATCACGTTTTTTTAAATGAGCAAGAATGAAACTCACTATTACACATTTCTTCTGTAGATACCAAAAGACAGTAAAGCAATGCCTATGAGTTCAAGGAGGAAATGATTTTCAATTATGAAACCAACATGTAGCCAAATTATCAATCCAAGCATGAGGGCAAAAAAATCAGGTCATTTTCAGAAATACAAAGGATGCCAAATTTATCTCCCACTCTTCCCCCACCCCCTCCCCCCGAGGGAGCTAAAGATATTCACCAATAAAGGCAAAACCAAAAAGAAGCCACTAGTTATAAAAAATTGTGGTATTAACTAGAGTCTAATCAAAATGAAATCCTAGAGAGCTGAAAACAAGTCTAGAAAGCAACTGGTTCACATTATAACAGAAATAAGAAAGTATTAAACTCCATATAATAGTTATGTTATCTGGAGCAATCTGATGTTGAGAAAAAAAGCTACATTAAAAAATAAACATAAATTGATAATGAAAATGTGACATTTTAAGCAAATAAAGTCTAAGACATTATTTAACCTATTAGTAGCATTTAAGCAATAAGAGTAATACACTGGAAAAAAAAAAGTAATTCACTGACAATGATCTGATAAAGAAGGAATCGTAATCTTTGTACATTCCTTGGCCTTGTACTAATAAATAGGTAGACAGTTCTATTGAGCATAATGGTATTTTATTGGTTGATTTTCAGCTTTTAAAAAAATTTATATGTAAAAGGCTTATTAGACAGACTATAAATTTATTTATAACAACATA
Organism: Pongo pygmaeus; assembly: GCF_028885625.2. Classification (NCBI taxonomy): domain Eukaryota; kingdom Metazoa; phylum Chordata; class Mammalia; order Primates; family Hominidae; genus Pongo; species Pongo pygmaeus. Next base: position 58,460,305 of record NC_072392.2, read on the forward strand.
GAAAGTCAAGGGATACCTGGAAAAAAGCCTTCTTCTGCCCAAAGTATAATATTAATACAATGGACAAAGAAGGCAAACCACCAATGGAGGAAGAAACCTATAGCACATAAAACTAATAATGCAGGATTAATACCCAGAACATGCAAACAATACATCAGAAAAAAAAAAAGAAAAATGGACTAAAAAATACGATGACTAGGCAAGTCAGAGAAGAGGAAACCTAAATACCCCCAAAACATTTTAAATGATGCTCAATCTCACTAGAAATCTGGAAGACACATATTTAGACAATGAGATGACATTTTGCGTGCTGTAAATTAGTGAAATTAAATCTCATAATACCAACTATAGACGAAAATATAGTGCAACAGCCATTCTCATACACTGCTGGTTCATGAGGGTTTAAACTATATACCAGTTGTTGAACTGCAATTGGGCAACAACCCTTAATGTTGAAAATGGCTTTTAGATGTATTTCCTAAAGAAATTCTTATACAAGTAAACAAGGAAATGTGTACCAAACAAAATGGAAAATGTTAGGGTAAAAAATTGAAAATAACCAACATATCCAAGTTTAGATATTTACCATATATTCATAAGGAAATACCATAAAGCAATTAAAATGAATAACTAGACCTACATGTATAAAAACATGTACTGAAATAATAAGTACCAAATTGAGGCCAGGTGCGGTGGCTCATGCCTGTAATCCCAACACTTCAGGAGGCCGAGGTGGGTGGATCACTTGAGGTCAGGAGTTCAAGACCAGCCTAGCCAACATGGTGAAACCCCATCTCTACTAAAAATGCAAAAATTAGCTGGGTGTGGTGGCACACACCTGTAATCCCAGCTACTCGGGAGGCTGAGGCAGGAGGATCGCTTGAACCCAGAGGCGGAAGTTTCAGTGGGCCTAGATCATGCCTCTACACTCTAGCCTGGGCAACAGAGACTGTCTCAAAAAAAAAAAAAAAAAAAAAAAAAGGTACCAAATTCAGGACAGTGGAAGGAAGACTGGAAGAAAAACAGTACATGGGAATTCTAACTATGTAAAATCCTTAAGTTGGCTGATGTACAAGTGTTTACACATTATTTTCTCCACTTTTTGTGGCTAAAGTTATTTCATAATAAAGAAGTTCCCTGAGGAAAAAACACAGTAAAGGAATAATGCAGTTAATACTCAATGAATTTATTCTTGTAAATCCTACCTTGAATCCAATACTGAGTCCTAGTATTAAGAACTTGCATCACTTCCACCCTTAAATTATAATGGTGACTATTAAAAAAAATACATACTCTGTAACTGATGTTACATTTTCCTGTCCAAAAGGTCCAACTGGATCATCCTTGAATTTATCACTTGGAAGTTGAGGTGGTAAAAACTCTACATCTTTTTTCTTTGGGACCTTGTAATACTTCCAGGCTATATTGGCTTCATCTTCTTCCAAGTTTACTGCCGTACCAACATACACTGTAGGTTCTACAGCTTCCTGATATTGAGGTGGGAAAGACTGGGACAAACTGTCTATCCTATCTTCCACTGGTTTAGAAGGAACCAAGGGATCTGGTGTTGGCATTTGATAAAAATGTTGACTCTGAGGAGTTGAAGGTGTTTTAGTCACTCCTTCATCAACCACATCACAAGGGTGAGGACTAAGTGGGGGTGGTTGAGGTGAATTTGCCATTTCGGTGCCATGCATCTGAGGAGTCTTTGCTACATCATTAGTTCGGATATTTGAAAATCTCACTTGACTGTCTGGAGCAGAGATCACAAGTCTTTGGCTGGCTGAATCTGCGTCCATGCCAACATCATCACTAACAGACACACGATGGTGAAAAGGAGTCAAGGGGCGTTTCTGTGGCTTTTCACTCTTTTCTTGTTTCTCATTGGTCTTGTGCTTAGGAAGTATTTGTTGTTGCTGACCTAAAGATGGTGCCTGTCCTTGTTGTCCAGCATTTCTTGACTTGAGATTTTTGTGCCTGAAAAGTTAAAATAAAGGTTTCATATTTACAGTATCACTATTATGGTGAAATATAATACCAGTTAATAGTATTAGACACTTCAGTTATCATTTGTTTTTCACATATAAAAGTAAAATAATTTGAATTTGAAAGGGGAAAAAATACTTTGCTCGTGACCTAAATAAAATATAAGGGTATGCAGAAACATTCATAAAAGCCAATTATCTCATGCTTATTTAATAACCATGTGATCAGACAGCCAAAGATTATGTCTTACATGATTTAAATATTTTAGTATCTAATTTAAATACAGAGGTAAGATTCTAGTTAAGGTTAAAAGGTATAACAAGGCTTGAAATTTACTCACTTCTAAATGTACCTGATATTTCCTGTTAGTAATTATTATAAATTAATGGCTTGGCTAAGCTTAGTCATCACCTACAATCCTACAGCAACTGGCCAGAAAGCATATTCTACTCTACTGAATACAAGTTACATCAGTCTGGAAAGTGCTAGAATTGACTGACTGATGGGCCTCACACCATACCTACCTTCTCCAAATACTTAGCACTACAAAAAGAATAAGCTGACTAGAAAAGGGAAAGAAAATGCCTAAAATAATTTCCTCCTCATAATTTGAAGCAATTCTAAAATGAAGAACTTAAATGATACACCTAAAAATCAAATAATTTTGTTAAGTTTAAGATTTCTAGGCTGGGCGTGGTGGCTGACATCTGTAATCCCAGCACTTTGGGAGGCTGAGGTGGGCGGATCACCTGAGGTCAGGAGTTCGAGACCAGCTTGGCCAACATGGTAAAACCCCGTCCTTACAAAAAATAAAAAATTAGCCAGGTGTAGTGGCACGCACCTGTAGTCCCACCTACTCGGGAGGCTGAGGCAGGAGAACAGCTTGAACCCAGGAGGTGGAGGTTGCAGTGAGCCGAGATCACGCCACTGCACTCCAGCCTGGGTGACAGAGCAAGACTCCGTCTCAAAAAAACAAAACAAAACAAAACAAAACAAAAAACATTTCTTTCAGTGCGCCTTGAGATTTCCAAACTCAATGAGATATATATATACACATAACATTATTTTTACACTAAGAAACTTTTTTTTTTTTTTTTGAGAGGGAGTTTCGCTCTTGTTGCCCAGGCTGGAGTGCAATGGCGTGATCTCAGCTCACCGCAACCTCTGCCTCCCAGGTTCAAGCGACTCTCCCGCCTCAGCCTCTCTAGTAGATGGGATTACAGGCATGTGCCACCATGCCTGGCTAATTTTGCATTTTTAGTAGAGACAGGGTTTCTCCATGTTGGTCAGGCTGGTCTTGAACTCCCAACCTCAGGAGATCTGCCCGCCTCAGCCTCCCAAAGTGCTGGTATTACAGGCATGAGCCACTGTGCCCGGCCAAGAAACTTTTAAAATGTGGTAAGATATGGAGTTTACACATTCAGTATTCATTAGGTTTTACTTTTTAAATTTTACTTTTTTGCTGAATCAGAGCTATCCAGAAAGAGTATTAAAAAGCAGTGACAGGCACTTATTTGAAAAACTCTGTTGAGAAGACATACTGAGACACTTTTTTTTTTTTTTTTTTTGAGACCGAGTCTCACTCTGTTGCCAGGCTGGAGTGCAGTGGTGCAATCTTGGCCCACGGCAACCTCCGCCTCCCAGGTTGAAGCAGTTTTCCTGCCTCAGCCTCCCGAGTAGCTGGGACTACAGGCGTGCGCCACCACACCTAGCTAATTTTTGTATTTTTAGTAGAGACGGGGTTTCACCATGTTGGCCAGGATAGTCTCGATCTCTTGACCTCGTGATCCGCCCGCCTTGGCCTCTCAAAGTGCTGGGATTATAGGCGTGAGCCACTGCGCCCGGCCGAGACACCTTTTTGTACAGAGCCTGAGATATCTTATTGTGCATAGAGAAAAAAAAGAACCAAAGTTACCAAAGAAAACCAAACTCGTTTCAAAAGGACACAGGAGAAATCCACCATTATCCTAATATTAAAATCAAAGATATTACACAAAAAGAAAACCATAGACCATTATCTCTTAACAACACAGATGTAAATAATTAACAAAATATTAGCAACTCAAACCAGCAAAATATAAAAGAATAACACATCATGACCAAATGAAGTTAATTCTGGGAATGTAAGGTGTAGCATTCAAAAGAAAAAAATATCATGCATCACATTAACAGAATAAAAGAAAACCGTATTATCTCAATAACTATAGAAAAAACCCTACTAATACTATTAATACATTCAACCCCTATTTATATACACTTGGCAACCAAGGAATAAAAGAAAATTTGCTTGATCTGATAGATGTCTATGAAAAACTACAGCTAATCTCTTACTTGATGTTTAAGCATGAATAATTTCTCAAGATTAAGAACAAAGCAAGAATATTAGCTCTCAACATTTAACATTTTATTGAAGGTTTTACCCAATGCAATAAGGCAAGAAAGAGGTCAGAGATTTCGGAGGAAGAAGATAAATTGTCTTTATTCATAGTCAACATTATTACAAACTATACAGTAAGGCCAGGTGCAGTGGCTCACACCTGTAATCCCAGCACTTTGGGAGGCCGAGGTAGGTGGATCATGAAGTCAGGAGTTCAAGACCAGCCTGGCCAACATGGTGAAACCCTGTCTCCACTAAAAACACAAAAATTAGCTGGGCGTGGTGGTGGGCACCTGTAATCCCAGCTACTCAGGAGGCTGAGGCAGAAAAATCGCTTCAACCCAGGAGGTGGAGGTTGCAGCAAGCTGAGATCACACCACTGCACTCCAGCCTGGGCGACATAGTGAGACTCTGTCCCACCCCCCACCAAAAAAACAAACAAAAAAACTACACAATGAAAGGGTCAGGCTGATCCCCACCTAATCAATCTTAACATTACTAGATACGGGACAACCAGATACTGTGTCTCTCTCACGTAACATAATACAAAGCAACACAGCCACCATCTATGAAATACTCTTGCCAAAAATTGAAGTTGAGTCTAATCAAGTAATCAAGCCCCCAGATCAGCACTGAGCACTGTCTAGAACTTTCTATGATGATGGGCAGTTCTGTATATGTTTATAAATATATATTTTTTTGAGACACAGTTTCACTCTGTCACCCAGGCTGGAGTGCAGTGGCACGATCTCGGCTCACCACAACCTCTGGCTCCTGGGTTCAAGCGATTCTCCCGCCTCAGCCTCCCGAGTAGCTGGGATTACAGGTGCCCGCCACCACACTGGGCTAATTTTTGTATTTTTAGTAGAGATGGGGTTTCACCATGTTGGTCAGGCTGGTCTTGAACTCTTGACCTCAAATGAGCTACCCATCTCGGCCTCCCAAAATGCTGGGATTACAGGCATTAGCTACTGCACCCAGCCTATATATGGCTCTTGAGTACTTGAATTGTGGCTAGTGCAATTGAGGAACTAATTTTTTAAGAGACAAGTCTTGCTCTGTCACTGAGGCTGGAATGCAGTACAATCATAGCACACTGTAACTTCAAATTCCTGGACTCAAGAGAGCCTCCCAAAGTGCTGGGATTACAGGCATGAACCACTGTACCCAGCTGAGGAACTGAATTTTTAATTGTATTTAGATCCAATTACTGTAAATTTAAATAGCCAATAGTAGTTACTAACACAGCTACTATTGGATAGCTCAGCTCTACAGCTACCTTCCATTTACAGAAATGCAAAGGAAAAAGGAAGAAATTAAATTACACTAAAAGAAGTAAAATTACATGACAAGTAAAATGAAAAATCCAGAATGTGGAGCACTCTATAGGGAGAACTGACCTAGTTTTACCAACCAAGTCAATGTCATGAAAAGGGAGCAGGAGACAACTAAAAGGAGAGATTTAGAAAACGTAACAACCAAATGTTTACTCCTTGTTTGAATCCTAGTCAAATAAACTATCTACAAAAAGACATTTCTGAGAAAATCTGGACAAGGTATCATAACATTAGGTATGATGGCAGAATTATATTCATGTAAGAAGATATTCATATTTTTTAGAGCCGCATAATGAAGTACTGCAGAAGTGTAATATTTAAGATTTGCTTTAAGAATCTTTATCAAGAGCATAGCATAGGGATTTGCCAAATAAAGTATTACATATCTATAAAATGCAGTATTATGAACTTTTTAAAAAGAATGAATCTATAAGTGCTAACATGGATAAACACCCAGGCTGTTTATCAAAAAAAGAGTAAGTTGCAGAAATGCAGCATGATTCCATTTGTGTGAAAGAAAGCAACAGGAAGACCTACATACATAAGAGGGGAACCTGTTAATTTTTAATTTTATATTCTTGTGTACTGTTTGAACTTTTTATTTTATTTATTTAATTTTTGAGACAGTCTCGCTCTGTTGCCCAGGCTGGATTGCAGTGGCGTGATCTCTGCTCACTGTAACCTCTGCCTCCCAGGTTCAAATGATTCTCCCACCTCAGCCTCCCAAGTAGCTTGGATTACAGGCACCTGCCACCACATCAGTATAATTTTTTATATATATATATATATATATATATATATATATATATTTTTTTTTTTTTTTTTTAGTAGAGACAGGGTTTTGCCATGTTGCCCAGGCTGGTCTCAAACTCCTGACCTCAAGTGATCTACCCACTTCGGCCTCCCAAAGTGCTGGGATTACAGGCATGAGCCACTCACCTGGCCTGAACTTTGTAAAAAAGCATTGTTTTTTTAAACACAGAAATTTGTTCAAAAACACAAAACAAAACAAAACAAAACAAAACAAAAACCCAGCAGGTCCTACCCAATGTATGAATAATCCCTTCTCTTTTTTTTTTCCTCATGCTATTGCCCAGGCTGGAACACAGTGCCGTGATTAGCGCTCACTACAGCCTCCCAAGTAGCTGGGATTATAGGCAAGAGCCACCTCATTGGCTTGAATGGGTTCTTTTTGAATACTTTCATTGACAAGGACCATACTACTGTATAAGGAGACGCATCCCCCTCATCAAATAGCTCCAACTGCTAGAAGGTAAATCCCTAATATTGAATAGAAATTCTTCTTTTCTGTATCTTCCGGCCCTTCAGTCCTATTTCTACCTAATTTATAAAGCTGCGCTATCCAATAATGGTAGCCACAAGTTACACGTAGCCATTAGACACCTGACAAGTGGCTAGTCCAAACTGAGATGTGCTATAGATGTAAAATACCAATTTTCCAAGACATGTTATAAAATAAAGGAATGCCAAATATCTCACTAATATTTCATCACAATTACTGTATGTCAAAATAATATTTTAGATAAATCAAGTTCAATAAAATATATTGGGCTGGGCATGGTGGCTCACGCCTGTAATCCCAGCACTTTGGGAGGCCAAGGCGGACAGAACACCTGAGGTCGGGGGTTCTAGACCAGCCTAGCCAACACAGTGAAACCCCATCTCTACTAAAACTACAAAAAATTAGCCAGGTGTGGTGGCAGGCGCCTGTAATCCCAACTACTCAGGAGGCTGAGGCAGGAGAATCACTTGAACCCAGGAGGTGGAGGTTGCAAGTGAGCCAAGATCACGCCACTGCACTCCAGCCTGGGTGACAGAATGAGACTCCGCCTCAAAAAATATATAATAATAATAATAATAATAATAATAAATAAAGTAAATTAAATTTTAAAGATCTTCAGCAAGAGAAAAGGTCTAGTTGAAGCAAACACAGTAAGTGAATACGAATGGTTGATAAACAGGAATTCATTGCCCAATTCGCTTATTTTTGTCCATGTTTGAAGTTTCTAATAACAAAACAGAGTAGAACTAAAATGCTAAAAAAAAAAAAAAAAAAAAGCATGAAAGATTTGAGGAGCAAGATTAAAGTATTCCAAGGTCCTCCTTGTTCATTCCATAAAAAGAGCGTAGACTCTAACTTTAGACTTTAAGGAAAGCAGGCACAATAAATGATTAATTCAATTAACAAAAGAATAAAAATAGAACATCAAACTTCTAAATCAAGAGAAGAAACTGAAAAAAAGAATATAAAAAGGAAAAAATAACAGTATCATTAACTCATCAATTATTCAAATATTTGTCTACTAAATTCAAAGTATGGTCTATGAACCTTCCTTTTCAGGGGCTACAGGGGTTCAAAACTATTTTCATAATAGCACCAAGACACTGCCTTTTTTATTATGTTGAAATTTACAAAGATGGTGCAAAAACAATAGGCAGCAAAACTTCTAGCAACTGAACATGAATCAAAGGGAGTGGTACCAACTGTACTAGCAGTAGTAGTCATTGCTTTCTCCACCACCACACATTCAGTTTGTTGTTTTTTATGATAGTATCACTTAAGAATGTCCTTCATGAAGACAGCAAAAATAATTTTTATTACTCTCAATCCTTATACACATCTTTTTACACTCTCTATAAAGAAATAGGAAGTGCATATAAAGCATTTCTCCTATAGATTTGAAGTACAATGGCTATTTTGAGGAAAAGCGCTTGTACAACTGTTTGAGTTACAAGCTGAAACTAGCTTTTTTCATGAAACACCATTTGAAGAACAAAGGACTGGTAGATAAACTAAGATTATCCATATTTGGTCATTTGGAAGATTTGTTTATTAGGTTATCAAACATGAACAAAATGAGTCTGTCATTTAAGGAAGAACTAATCATTTTGAGCTTGACTGCTAAACAATGACTACTACTGCTAATACAGTTGGTACCACTGCAATATTTAGAATTTTGGAAAACTGTATCTGACACAGTGAGCTTGAGCTTTCTAATATTTAAATACTTTTCAGGTGAGATCACTGGTAATAGTAATGAATGAAATATTTTGATACTCTGTATTGGCTGAATTCCACATCCTCAAATTCAACCAACCAGAGATGAAAAATATTATTTTTCAAAAATGAAAAGTTAACAGTACAACAAAAAATAATATAAATTGTAAAAACAATGCAGTATAACAACTATTTACGTAACACATTGTATTAGGTATTATAAACAAACTAGAGATTGTTTAAACTATACTGAAGGGCCAGGTACAGTGGCTCATGCCTGTAACCCCAACACTTTGGGAGGCTGAGGTGGGTGGATCACTTGAGGCCAGGAGTTCAAGACCAGGCTGGCCAACATGGTGAAACCCAATCTCTATTACAAATACACACACACACACACACACACACAAAGTTAGCTGGGTGTGGTGGCGCATGCCTGTAGTCCCAGCTACTTGGGAGGCTGAGGCACGAAAATCACTTGAGCCAGGGAGGGGCAGGTTGCAGTAAGCCAAGATCACACCACTGCACTCCAGCCTGGCCAACAGAGGTGAAGACCCTGTCTCAAAAAAAAAAAAAAAAAAAAAAAAGTATACTGAAGGATGTATATGGGTTATATGAATACTAACTTATTTTATATGAAGGACTTGAGCATCCGTAGATTTTGTTATCTGTGAGGGTTCCAAAATATCGATCCTACATGGATATTTAGAGATAAGTATATATAACAAAATGTGCCAACATTCAGATCTGTATAACCCAGTGAACTGATATTTTTCAAATGACCAATGCATGATGTTACAAAATCGAAAGATCCATTCAGTTATTAGTGAAGTACAACCACTGACAGGGCTTTAGATTCCACATTACAACCAACCTTTAAGAAACTACCACTTGTCAAGTTTTGGTGTAGTACCAAAGAAGAATATCCACAATTATCTGAAAAAGTTATTAAAATACTCTCTTCCCTTCTCCAATTGCATAGCTACATGAGGCTGGATTTTCTTCATATACTTCAACCAAGACAATATCCAGCAATAGGCCAAATGCAGAAGCAGATGTAAAAATTCAACTACCTTACTACACTCAATATTAAAGAGACTTGCACAACTGTAAAACAATGCCACTCAATTAGTTTTTTTGCTACTGTTTTGGAAAATATAGTCGACGTCTATTTTATTCATGTTAATATGCACTGAGATTATTTTTAATAAGTGGTGCTTTAAAATTTCTCTAAAATATAAATAGATGTAATAAACATACTTTGTAGTCTTCAGTAATTTTTTAAGACTGTAAATAAGTTCTGAGACAAAAAAGTTTGAGAATTAGTCTCCTACTGCAAGGCAGTAGGAGAAATAGGATCTCCATTCATCTGAGGTGAACTATTTAGTTATGTCCCAAGTATACAAGGGATGCGAAAAGTAAATGGCCATACATTCACTTACCCAGCTATTAAGAGTAAGAAACTATTAACTGAGGCTACATACTAATAGCAGAAGTTCTCTAAATTTTTGACAACATTAAATCAGCCCTTTTCTTCTATACAGACCTCTTTCTAAAAGCTAGTTTCTTTAGAGAGTACAATTGAATTTCTTTTTTTCTTTTTTCTTTTTTTTTTTTTTGAGACGGAGTCTCGCTCTGTCACCCAGGCTGGAGTGCAGTGGCGCAATCTCGGCTTACTGCAAGCTCTGCCTGCTGGGTTCACGCCATTCTCCTGCCTTAGCCTCCCGAATAGCTGGGACTACAGGCGCCCACCACCAAGCCTGGCTAATTTTTTTGTATTTTTAGTAGAAACAGGGTTTCACTGCATTAGCCAGGATGGTCTCGATCTCCTGACCTTATGATCTGCCCACCTCGGCCTCCCAAAGTGCTGGGATTACAGGCGTGAACCACTGCGCCCGGCCAAACAACTGAATTTCATGCTAGAACACAACCACATTGAGCAATCTTTGTAAAAAAAAAAGAAATTGTCCTCAAAGCACAAACCGAGTAATCCTTTTAGATTATTTTTTCCTACTGATGTTAGGTATGCATTACTTTAATGTTAACATTGAGAAATTTAATGTACTGTTTTTTACTTAGCAGCCTGCTTTCTATGTGCAGTTTTCCTATGACCATTCCACCACACTAAAGTCTAGTATCAGTAAATGTGCGCTATTCAATCTCGCTAACGAAAAATGCAACAAACAATTTTATGCTTCTCACTTATTATAATGGCAAAAAATAATTTTAAGGATACTTCTCAGATCAGTGAAATCACAAGAAAAACCAACATTTTCTATATGCAAAAAGTGCGAGTAAAATCGGTAGAATCTTTTTTGATGTCACACATACTTAAATAGCCCTCTCGCCTACAACTCTTTATCACATCACCCACCTAGTTTATTTCCTTCCCAGCACTCATTCAAATTTAAAAAGGATTTAAAATCCTTCTTAAGGCTGGGCACAGTGGCTCACGTCTGTAATCCCAGCACTTTGGGAGGCCAAGGTAGGTGGATCATTTGAGGTCAGGAGTTTGAGACCAGCCTGGCCAACATGGTAAAACCCCATCTCTACTAAAAATACAAAAATTAATCTGGATGTGGTGGTATATACCTGTAGTACCAGCTACTCAGGAGGCTGAGGCACAAGAATCCCCTCAACCCAGGAGACGGAGGTTGCAGTGAGCCGAGATGGCATCACTGCACTTTAGCCTGGGCAACAGAGCAAGACTGTCTCAAAAAAAAAAAAAAAAAAAAAAAACTTAAAAATAAATTATCTGCCTCACTTCCAATAGAATGCAGACTTCATAATAGCAGGAGCTTTGTTAGCTAGTGTATTCTGAGCCTAGGACACCTTCTGTCACAGAGTAAGGATTCAAAAAAACCTACTAAATAATTGATAGTTACAGCAGTATTACTTTTTTTTTAAAGCTAGCACAAGCAAAAAACACCTATGGAAACAAACCATATGTCCATCAAATCCAGAATGATTACATAAACTATGATACTTCCATTCAGCGGAATATTAATAACTTTTTTTCATTTTTCTTTTAAAAAAAGAGAGTATCACTACATTGTCCAGGCTAGTCTTGAACTCCTGGCCCCAAGCAATCCTTCTCCCTTGGCCTCCCAAACTGCTGGGATTACAGGCATGAGCCACCATACCCAGCCCCAGGAAAATTTTTAAACAATGAAGCAGAGCTATATAAGTAACTAATATGGAAAGATCTGAGGCACATTAAGTGAAAAAAATTAGCTGTGAAAAATAAATCAGAATAATCCTTATGTGAGGCCAGGCATGGTGGCTCATGCCTGTAATCTCAGCACTTTGGGAGGCTGAGGCAGGAAGATCGCTTGAGCCCAGGAGTTCAAGACCAGCCTGGACAACATAGCATGACTCCGTCTCTACAAAATATTTAAAAATTATCCGAGCATTGTGGCACACACCTGTAGTTCTAGCTAGTTGGGAGACTGAGGCAGGAGGATCGTTTGAGCCCAGGAGTTTGAGGCTATAATGAGCCATGATTTCATCACTGCACTCCAGCCTGGGCGACACAGCTAGTCTCTAAAAAAATAACAATATTTATGTGTTGAGAGGAGAATACATAAAATTAAGTATGGAGAAATAGTATCTAACTGGCAACTAGCCACTTCTAGGGAGAGTGAGTAGGCTTGGGGGAGAGAAAGGATGGTCAAGGGGAACTTAGGCTTTATTCATATACTTTAAATTTCTTAAAATAATTTATATTCATGTAAATTGTCTGTTACAGTTATGAATTTTTTTTCTTCCCAAATCATTTTTTAAGAGAAGCCAATGTTATCAGGCAGGGTCCAGGCCTATCTTTCACACAGAAGAAATTCACTATAGAGAACTGGTTATACAAAACAGAAGAAAGTGAGGAAACCCAGAGACTAGTAACAGCAGGGAGCTTCTATGACTTCTAGCACTGAAAGGACAATAAGATGATGTAGTCTCACCATATCCCAGAAGCTCAGGATGGTGCTAGAACCATAGCAGGATCTGCTCAGTAGTAACTGGGACCATGAGGAAGGGGCTGTGTTAATAGGACACAAGGGAGCTGCTGCTGGAGTTGGCTCAAAAAGGGACTGGGGAAAGACCCTGGCTTCTTCCCTCCTCTCACCCTCCAATCTTCTGTTAGTGCCTCCTATTAGCCAACTCCAGAAAGCAAAGGAGTCTAGGAAATTTAATTCCCTGCAATACAGAACAGAGAAAAAGCAGAAATGGATTTGAGAGCGAGCTAGAGGCCGATTTAACAGAGTCAGTTATCAATGTATGCCCCAACCTCCTATATATTCTATGGCAAAGAGGATACACATGTAGTAGCTCACTGTCTATCTGTCCTACCCTCACTTAAGAAATAAGCTAGATTTGTGGTGGGCAGAGAACCTAAAGTACAAAATGTAATACTAATTTTTTTTTAAGTAAATGATTAGAAATGCTGTATTTACTAAAGGAGCAAACTAACCAAAGCAAGTCACATGTATCGATTATGTAAAATTTTAGCATATTAAATCTCTATATGCCTGTGAGAAATTTCTGAAAATATTTTTTTAAATGACTTTTTTTTTTTTTTTGAGACGGAGTCTCACTCTGCCACCAACACTGAAGTGCAGTGACGCCATCTTGGCTCACTGCAACCTCTGCCTTCCGGGTTCAAGCGATTCTCCTGCCTCAGCCTCCTGAGTAGCTGGGATTACAGGCGTGTGCCACCATGCCTAGCTAATTTTTGTATTTTTAGTAGAGATGGTATTTCACCATGTTGGCCAGGCTGGTCTTGAACTCCTGACCTCACGTGATCCACCTGCCTCAGCAACCCAAAGTGCTGGGATTACAGGCATAAGCCACTGCGCCTGGACAAGAGAAAATAACTTTTTAAAAATAAAAGTTCAGCTTAAAGACCAAGAATTTAAACCTATGTTGCCAACATGCATATTTTAATGCCTTCCTCTAAAACCATTTTAGACAAAATACTTAAAAGCCACCTTTTCAAAAAGAATAAAAAAGTCTAGTTTAGGAACTAAAACAGAATTATTTGATAAAAATTCCACTAGTGGGAAAGAAAATCCTAATTTATTTTTTTCTTAACTTTTATTTTAGGTTCAGGGGTAAATGCGTAGGTTTGTTACATAGGTAAACTCATGTCATGGGGCTTTGTTTACAGATTATTTCATCACACAGGTATTAAAGGACTAGTATCCAATAGTTATTTTTTCTGCTCCTCTCCCTCCTCCCAGCCTCCACTGGACCCAGTGTCTGTTGTTCCCTTCTTTGTGTCCATGAGTTCTAATCATTTAGCTCCCACTTATAAGTGAGAACAGGCAATATTTAATTTTCAGTTCCTGCATTAGTTTGCTAAGGAAAATGACCTCCAGCTCCATTCATGTTCCTGCAGAAGACATGATCTCATTTTTTTTAACGACTGCACAGTATTCCATGGTGTACATGTGCATTTTCTTTATCCAGGCTGTCAGTGATGAGCACTTAGGTTGATTCCATGTCTTTGTTATTGTGAATAGTGCTGCAATGAACATTCCCGTGCATGTGTCTTTATGACAGAATGTTTTATATTCCTCTGGGTATATATATCTAGTAATAGGATTGCTCGGTCAAATGGTAGTTCTGGAAAAGCTTAATTACATTTAAGCATTCTTTTAGTCTTAGACCAGGGATTAGCAAACTTTTTCTGCAGGGAACCAGAGAGTAAATATTTTATCCCCTGGGGGCCAGTCTGTGTCACAACTATTCAACTCTGCCGTTGTGGGGCAAAAGTGACCACAGACCATATGTAAATAAATGAACGTGGCTGTGTTCTAATAAATCCTTATTTATCAATACTGAAATCTGAATTTCACACAACTTTCACATACCATAAAACATTCTTTATTTTTTTCAACTTTTAAAAAATGTAAAAATCATTTTCAGTTGGCTGGCCTTGGTGGCTCACACCTGTAATCCCAACACTTTAGGAGGCCAAGGCAGATGGATCACCTGAGGTCAGGAGTTTGAGACCAGACTGACCAACATGGTGAAACCCTGTCCCTACTAAATAATACAAAAAATTAGCCAGGTGTGGTGGTGCGTGCCTGTAGTCCTGGCTATTCGGAAGGCTGAGGCAGGAGAACTGCCTGAACCTGGGAGGCGGAGGTTGCAGTGAGCCGAGATCACGTCATTGCACTCCCGTCTGCGAGACATCGTCTCAAACAAATAAAAAAAAATCATTTTCAGCTTATAGGCCATACAAAACAGGCAGTGGGCCAAATATGACGAATTCATCAGTTTGTTGACCCCCATTCTTATACAAATTATGTTCAGATTAGGTGTGTTTTTTTAGCTATTTTAAACTGCTCAACAATAGCTAAATATATCCTTGTTTGTATTCCAATCTCTCTAACAGAGGTAAATTTTCAACAAAGTTGCCAGACTTTAAAAAATTACGTATTCTTTAATCCAAAGAGCCTCCATAAGAATATTCAATTTATGCAAAAACATAACAGCACACTTGAGAGAGTCTGTTATTATATATTCAAACCAACAGAGCAAATGTAAGAAAAACCTTGGCCCTAACCTGCAGGCACTCCATTTCTTTGGTTCACTTCCATGAGAAAGGTGACCATCTATTCCATCACAAGTTCTGCCTAGGGATGTCAAGGCCATTATTGTTTACTTGAGGGCAAAAGCCTATGATCTATGTTTAATCTGCAGGATAAAATAATAAACTCTAGGCAACATAATTATAAAACTTCTCATAACCAAATCTTATCAAAAGGCCTTAATATATAAACTAAATAAATTTCTAAAGAATTCCACGTTCATCTATTCTTCTACCAATCATTCAACCAATATAGTCCATTTGAAAGCGTGACAGTTTTGTCATGCTTTGACAGTTTTGCTCCCTTGTGACCATTTTTCCCTTATAGAATCCTATTTTCTGAATCTTATTTCAACACTTCACCTACAGCTGCCCAAAGAATGTTATAAGAAATAACTCCACAAAATCCAGCACTGTATTTACCATTAAAAAAAAAAAAAAAAAAAAAAGACTGTAGCTGGAAGCATTCCCCTTGAAAAGTGGCACAAGATAAGAATGCCTCCTCTCACTCCTATTCAAAATACTATTGGAAGTCCTGGCCAGAAGAATCAGGGAGAAAAAAATAAAGGGCATTCAAATAGGAAGAAAGGAAACAAAACTATCCCTGTTGGCAGACAACATGATTCTAGACCTGGAAAACCTTACAGTCTCGGCCCAAAAGCTCCTTCAGCTGATAAACAACTTCAGTAAAATTTCAGGATACAAAATCACTGTACAAAAATCACTGTACAAAAATCACTAGCATCCCTATATACCAACAACAGCCAAGCTGAGAGCCAAATCAGAAATGCAATCCCAGTCATATCTGCCACAAAAAGAGTAAAATAACTGGGAATACAGCTTACCAGAGAGGTTAAAGATCTCTACAATAAGAATCACAAAACACTGCTCAAAGAAATCAGAGATGATGCAAAAAACCAGAAAAACATTCCATGCTCATGGATAGGAAGAATCAATATCCTTAAAATGGCCGTAATGCCCAAAGCAATTTGGATTCAATGCTATTCTTATCAAACTACCAATGACATTCTTCACAGAACTAGGAAAAACTATTTTAAAATTTGTATGAAATGCAAAAAGAGCCCAAATAGCCAAGGCAATCCTAAGCAAAAAGAACAATGCTGGAGGCATCATGTTACCTGGCTTAAACGATACTACAGGACTACAGTTACCAAAACAGCATGGTACTGGTACTAAAACAGACACATAGACCAATGAAACAGAATAGAGAGCCCAGAAATAAGGCTGCACTGCCACAACCATCTGATCTTTGACAAAGCTCACAAAAACAAGCAACGGGGAAAGGACTCCCTATTCAATAAATGGTGCTGGTATGACTGGCTAGTCATATGCAGATGACTGAAATCGGACCCCTTCCTTACACAATACGTTTATAAACATCAACTCAAGATGGATTAAAGACTTAAATGTAAAACCCAAAACTATAAAAACCCTGGAAGACAACCTAGACAATACTATTCTGGACACAGGAATGGGCAAAAATTTCATGACGCAGATGTCAAAAGCAATCACGACAAAAGCAAAAATTGACAAATGGGATCTAATTAAACTAAAGAGCATTTGCACAGCCAACAGAAATTATCAACAGACTAAACAGATAACCTACATAATGGGAGAAAAGTTTTGCAAACTATGCTGGCAAATGTCTAATATCCAGTATCTAAAAAAACTTAAATTTATATAAAAAAAAGCTATTAAAAAGTGGGCAAAGGACATGAAAACTTTTCAAAAGAAGACATATGTGCAGCCAACATGCATATGTAAAAAAGCTCAACATCACTGATCATTAGAGAAATGCAAATCAAAACCATAATGAGATAACATCTCACACCAGTCAGAATGGCTATTATTAAAAAGTCAAAAAATAACAGATGCTGGCGAGGTTGAGAAGGAAACATTTATACACTGTTGGTGGGAGTGAAAATAGTTCAACCATTGTGGAAAGCAGTGGTGATTCCTCAAAGAGCTACAACTACCATCCGACCCAGCAACTCCATTACTGGTTATATACCCAGGGAATATAAATAATTCTACCATAAAGACACATATATGAAAATGTTCACTGCAGCACTATTCACAATAGCAAAGACATGGAATCAACCTAAATGCCCACCAATGACAGACTGGATAAAGAAAATGTGGTACATATATACCATGGAATACTGTGCAGCCATAAAAAAAGAATGAGATCATGTCATCTGCAGGAACATGGATGAAGCTGGAGGTCATTATCCTTAGCACAGGAACAGAAAGCCAATTACTGCCTGTTCTCACCTATAAGTGGTAGCTAAATGATGAGAACTCATGGACACAAAGAAGGGTCCAACAGACACTGGGGTCTACTTGAGGGTGGAGGCTGGGAGGAGGGACAGGAGCAGAAAAAGTAACTACTGGGTACTAGGCTTAGTATCTGAGTGACAAAATAATCTATACAGCAAACCCTTGTGACATGAGTTTACCTATTTCACAAACCTGCATATGTAACCCTGAACCAAAAATAAAAGCTTAAAAAAAAAGAAATGAAATTACTCTTCAAAATCCAATACTGTATTTGTTATTAAAAAAAGATTGTATCACGAGGTCAGGAGATCGAGACCATCCTGGCTAACACAGTGAAACCCTGTCTCTACTAAAAATAAAAAATAAAAAAAAAAAAATTAGCTGGGCATGGTGGTGGGCGCCTGTAGTCCCACCTACTTGGGAGGCTGAGGCAGGAGAATGGCGTGAACCTAGGAGGTGGAGCTTGCAGTGAGCCGAAATCGCACCACTGCACTCCAGCCCAGGGGACAGAGCAAGACTCCGTCTCAAAAAAAAAAAAAAAAAAAAAAAAAAAAGATTACTGTAGGCCAGATATGATGGCTCACACCTGTAATGCCAGCACTTTGGAAAGCCAAGGGGAGGACTGTTTGAGGCTAGGAGTTTGAAACAAGCCTGGACAACATACCAAGATCCCTGCTCTATGAATTTTTTTTTTCTTTTAATTAGCCAGGTGTGGTGGCACATGCCTGTAACCCTAGCTACTTGGGAGGCTGGGGCAGGAGGATCGACTGAGGCCAGGAGTTTGAGGCTGCAGTGAGTCATGATCACTCCAGCCTGGGTAACAAAGCAAGACCCTGTCTCTTCATTTTTTAAAAAAAGGAAAGAACTCTTGGGAGAAATTTCTCAGGCAGTGCCATTGAGGAAGGAATGCTTTTCTCAAGAGATTTATATGCCTTGTATACCTTATAGATACTATATTATATATGCCATAGCTCCATATAAAATTGTCTTTTATTTAGCTACTAGGAAACAAAACTTTCAGAGTCTGCCTCTGGTAACAGTGAATGAACTGAAAGCTTATATTTACATGTACTTCTATAATCAGCTTCAAATTCCTGAAATATTTTTCCTGAATTTTCTTTTGAAAAAATCCTAACATCATGTTCATGTAAGCTATTTCAAATAAAGTGGACATAAGCATTCAGTGGCATAAGAAACTATCACACATAGGCATCAATCGATCGGGAAATAACTACCTCAAACAACTGCAATTTGTTCTTTGTGTGGCTTCAACAAAATCCCAGGATGCCACTTTGGCAGCTGTCGCTTCTTCGCATAGACCACCTGATGAAGCAGAATACTTCCTCCTAAGATTTAAAGTTACAAAATTCTTTAGAATTCATAAAATTTTCTATTAAACCTCAATGTAGCATTAAAATTAATTTTAAAGATCAACATTATGAGTTAAAGAAAAATCAAACAAATGACTGTTTATACTTTAGATATCTTCTAATTATCAACATGCAATTTTTGAACTTATAAATGAAAATACACACTTGTTCTGTGCTCTGTTCATATTGCATTCTTGCCAAACTCTATCCACCACATGATTTGCTAATTTTCTGGGTATTTTCCCACCATGGTGGCTAGTACTATCGGAGTTGAAGCCATCAGATACTGAAGAAAATTTGACCCACTTCTGGGCAGACTGAGGATCAACTGAAAACAAAACAAAAAAACAGGCTGTAGGAGAATAAAGGTAGGTTTAAAGTAACATTATTTGGGTTTTTTATTAATTTGTGATACAAGCTGCTCCAGCTATCTGGTAAAATTATTTATATTTTGAGATAAAAAGCATGCTACTTTTTGGAACCAGATCTCATTAGGCAAATGTGGCAATCAAGTACATCTCTGTAACCTACCACTCTCGGTACCAAGAGTGGGGTTCTCAGGAGCCAGGCATGGCCAGCACACGGTGGCGTGTGGGGGGAGGTGGGCTGAGGGCAAGGAAGGAGGTGTCCCATGGATCATGCTGTATAAGCAAACCAGACTACCCTGATGCCCAGAGTGACATCATCAAGATCAGAGGCTGGCCAGAGGTGGGTAGACTGGAAGGACTTCGGAGTAGTGTGAAGGGGCCCTGGACACCAGCCATGGAGCTGCTGCACAGAGCCTGGCTTCCACATCAAGGTGGGGTTTGGAGCCCAGGATGAGCCCCTGCAGTGGCAGCACTCTGGCCCTTCTGTCCCTGCCAGCCTCTGACCTGGGTCAGTCAATCATTGCTGGATTTTAGCCAAACACTTTAGTGTTCTCATTTAGTTGGAAATCAGACAGTCTTTTTTGTAAGGTCAGCTAAGCATGAGCATATCTGCCCTCCATTGCAAAAGGCTCTTCTGTTTTTGTATGTTTCTCCTCCATTGTAAAAAGTTCTTCTGTGTTTTTGTTTTAAAGGTAGATGGAGGGAGGGCAGAGATATAAACCTGTTGCATGAATCAATGGGTCAGAACTTTAGTATATGCGTATGTTCTTCCGAGTGACATGGCATTTTGCTGAAAATAAGCACCTTGGTAACTAAACTCCTTTTAATAGCTAAAACGCTTTAGTTCTGTATTGACAGTTACTGTAAAAGCTTGGGTTTATTTTTGTAGGACTTAACGGCTAAGAATTAGAACACAGCAATGGGCTGCTCTCTTGGAGTAATTTTAATTATAGATAAACACACAAACCTTTAAAAATAAAAGCACGCTACTTTTAAATACAGAAAGCAAAATATCTAAAATGGAATGCAAACTGGATGGCAGTGTATCAATGCTGATTTTCTGACTAAGAGGATCGAGTAATAGTTGTATAGGAGAGTGTTCTTAATTCTGGGAAACACACTGAGTACACAGGAGTGATGGGACATCATGTCTGTAGCTTGTTCTCAAATGGTTCCGAAAAAGACCAATGATAATGAATGTACATACATACAGAGAGGGTGATGGAGTAAATAATAACAGTTTGGAAATCTGGCTAAGGAAATTAACTTGTACTACACTTGTAAATTCTCAAGTTTGAAACTATTTCAAAATAAATTATTTCTTAAGTACTTACTGTACACAAAATAACAAATTACCAGAGCTGATGAGACAAATTACTGCTATACCTGTTTGGACTTCCTCAGGAGATGTAGGTGGTGTAAGTGTAACCGAAGACATAGCAGGATCTCTTGTGGAAGCAGGCACTTGGTGGACACCCAAGCAAGAAGATGAACAGTGAGTGGATCCCACAGGGCTAGGAGTAGGAATGTCTGACTGAGGGACTAGAACAAAGCATGCTGGGTAGATCATTCGGACACCAGCTGAAAGGAAAAAAATGGGACAGGAAAACCAATTACCTTTGTGACTAGTGAATTAGTTTCACTCAGAAGTACTATAATGGAAAAATAGGTATCACATTTATACAAATAAAAATACATTTTTATAAATATAAGCTTCTTTGGCATAAGTTTTTCTTTTTTTTCTTTTAGAAGAAACCACAATAAACCACAATAAGCTGTCAGTGGTGGTTATCTCCGCTGAGAGAGATTTGGAAAAAGGCAGCTTTCCTTTTAATTTTTTAGATTTCTAGAAATGTGTTTTTTAAATCTTTATTTGCATTTCTGACCAACTTAATGTGTATTACTTTTTCAATTTTATTTTTTAAGTTTAACAAAGGTAATCTGGACACTAGAATTACGAACCATTTTCTACTTACTTTTCTATATGCCTCTATTTTAAAAGCCTAAAAAATGTGTGTTTTTTCCGTTTTTGTCACAACTGCTCTGGTAGTAATGTGTTTATTAAAAGTGAACACTGGTAATCTTTTTCTCAAAAAAAATAGACAAACAACAACACAAAAAAAAAAAAAGCCAGGAGTGGTGGCTCACACCTGTAATCCTAGCACTTTGGGAGGCCAAGGCAGGTGGGTCATTTGAAGTCAGGAGTTCAAGAGCAGCCTGGCCAACATGGCTAAACCCCATCTCTACTAAAAATACAAAATTTAGCTGGGCGTGGTGGCAGGCACCTGTAATCCCAGCTACTCGGGAGGTTGAGGCAGGAGAACTGCTTGAGCCCGGGAGGTGGAGGTTGCAGTGAGCAGAGATCACGCCATTGCGCTCCAGCCTGAGCAGCGACAGAGTGAGATTCCGTCTCAGAAAAAAAAAAAAAAAAAAAAAAAAAAAAAAAGATGAAATGAGGTGATCTTCACGTATAACATTACCATTAGATTCCCTTAAATACAATATGGTAGATTCTAATTCCAATTATCTGCTAAATTATACTTTCTCCATGCCTCCTCTCATGCCTCTCTGAGGTAGAGTATATGTCTTCACTCCATTGTCAGGCTATGTGACTTGCTCTGGAATGTAAGCATGTGATATAAGCCACATCCTAACAGAAGCTTTAAATATGCCTGCAGGGTCAGTGCAGCTTCTCTCACTTCTGTCTTCTGCTATGAGATTAACATGTCCCAGATATGGGTACTTTGTTAACCTGGGTCCCTGAATGAGAGGACACAGAGAATACAGCCAATCTGAAAAAATCTGACCCTTTTAGGCTGGGCGCGGTGGCTCATGCCAGTAGTCCCAGCACTCTGGGAGGCCAAGGTAGGTGGATCACTTGAGGTCAGGAATTTGAGACCAGCCTGGCCAACACAGCAAAACCCCATCTCTTCTAAAATTAGGTGGGCATGGTGGCATGTGCCTGTAATCCCAGCTACTCGCAAGACTGAGGCAGGAAAAGCGCTTGAACCTGGGAAGCGGAGGAGGTTGCAGTGAGCCAAGATCACGCCATTGCACTCCAGCCTGGGCAACAGAGCGAGACTCCGCCTCAAAAAAATAAAAATAAATTAAATAAATAATAAAAAAAATTTAAAAATCTGACCCTTTTGGCAGGCAGAGCATGCCAAACAAGGTCATGAATTCTTTAGTTACATTTTCTGTCTCTTAAGTTATTGGAAGTGATAGTTTTACCAAATGGTAAAACATCATATAACACAGGTTGTCAACTTTTCAGCCTCCAAATATTAATACATTCACAATTAACTGTCCCATCCTAAGCATGCGTCCCTCTAGACAGAATATATTTCCCTGCCCCAATGACTTTGGCTTGGCCATTTAACTAGTTTTGTCTAATGCAATGTGAGCAGATGTAACATATCCCATATCCCAGAAGAAGCTCTGAGTACACTACATGGTTAGGTTCGGTCCCTATTATTCTTCTGTTCTCATAAGAACAGCATGTCCTAGCTACTGGGATATTCATTTAACCCAGGTTACAGAATGAGCAGATACATGGAGCCAAACCAGCTAAGATGCAGCCCTTAAGTAATGTGGGCAGGAAATAAGGAATAAATCTTTGGTGCTGAAAGCCACTGAGTTATTAGACTTGTTTGTTATTCAGCAAAATATAACTAACACATACAATCATGCGTTTTCCCCTTAGGAATAATACTCAGGATCCATACCAACAAGAACTTCTACTGCAGCTAAAGAATCATCTTCCCAATCCATATCTTCCTGTTTTTCTTCAGACATCTCCTTCAAGCAACATGAGATAGGATAGAACTGTTTCCATTCACCAATTAATTTTTTTGTAGCTGAATCAGACATCTTGAATGCCTGTCCTGTTAGAGTGCCATTTAGTCCAAATGGGCATAAGATAACTAGAAACCCAAAGCAGACATCAAATAAGTAACAAAAGACTGTTTTACCAAATAAGAACACAGTGAACAATGTGGCAAATAATCGTGCAATTATAAAAAAGAAAATGAAACCAATAATAACCATTCCAGAGAAAAATCAAATTATACTTCGTTACTGTAAAGATAAAGTACAACACTGAGTTTATTATATAAACTGTTAAAAATTTGTCTGCCCAGGCTGGGCATAGTGGCTCACGCCTGTAATCCCAGCATTTTGGGAGGCTGAGGAGGGTGGATCACCTGAGGTCAGGAGTTCAAGACCAGCCTGGTCAACATGGTGAAACCCTGTCTCTAATAAAATACAAAAAAAATTAGCTCGGTGTGGTGGCACACACCTGCAATCCCAGCTACTCGGGAGGCTGAGGCTGGAGAACTGCTTGAACCCGGGAGGCAGAGGCTGCAGTGAGCCAAGATGGCACCACTGCACTCCAGCCTGGGCAACAGCGGGAGACTTCGTCTCAAAAAAAAAAAAAAATTGTCTGCCCAAACTCTAAGAATTTTAATAGAAGCTGGGAATATTTGTGTATCCTTCAATTTACTTTGACTCCCACTAAGAAAAAGCATTCTAAGTAATCTGAGGAAAAACAATATAGATATATAAATCTAAATATTTATAATGTACTGCCATGTAAACTTTAAAAAGCAAATATTAGGTTTAAAGTTAAAATAAGAACACACTGCCAACCCTTAAAGGCAATTCAGCAATCTTATAAAATATTTCTTCTAGAATTCAACTTTTTTCATAGTGTAAATAGTATCAAAAGTCCCTTTGTAGCTATGTTACACGTGGCTCTGGCCGGGCATGGTGGCTCACTCACACCTATAATCCCAGCACTTTGGGAGGCCAAGGCAGGTGGACCACTTGAGGTCAGGTGTTCAAGACCAGCCTGGCCAACACGATGAAACCTAGTTCTACTAAAAAAATACAAAAATTGGCCAGGCGTGGTGGAACACGCCTGTAATCCCAGCTACTCGGGAGGCTGAGGTAGGAGAATTGCTTGAATCCGGGAGGTGGAGGTTGCAGTGAACCAAGATCATGCCACTGCACTCCAGCCTGGGCGACGGAGCGAAACTCCGTCTCAAAAAACAAAAACAAACAAACAAACAAAATATGGCTTATATGACCAGACACACAAGATAACCTTGAAAACATTAACACATATAAATCCAATCACTATCTAAAAGAACACTTTAAACTACTTCACCATTCACGGTCAAGAATTTTTTGGTAATACCTGTATTTAAAAATTTATTTCACTGACTTAACACTCTAACGGGGAAGAAAAAAGTAAATGACATCAAAATCATCATCAAGCTAAAGATCAGGGGGAATTCCATCAATCCCCAAATGTAAAATTATGAAGTTCAATAAGGATCTTTCAATAAAAGATCAAATACCTAATATAATAAAATAATCTACCTTGAAATGGGCTATTAGACTGTTGAGCAAGGGTGATATGCTCTTCACTGAGAAGGTATACAGGTTGATGTTGGTTAATTTCCACACTGGTACAAACATTGCTGTCTCCATGCAAGAAAAAGGTGAAGGAGCAGGACAAGTGTTCACTAAAAAAGAAGAAAAAGTTATATCTTAGTGATGACTAGTGGCCAAAAACGTTAACTTGCTTTTCTTTATTAGGAAGTATGCAAAAACGCATACTCTATTTTGCCCAAAAATTCTACTTCATCAGAAGGAAAAAAATCATGGATATGAGCAAAGACTTAGCTATAAGAAATGTTCTTTACAACATTGTTTATGGTAGGAAAGGCTGCAAATACAGGAACCAGTTAAACGAGTTAGGTACATTCACACATAGAATTATTATATAGCCACAAAAATAAGTTAAAATAGAAGAGTAGGTTTATTGGAAAGGGATAGGCTACCAAAATAGTAGGGTCAATTTTTTTTCTCTTTTTCTTTTTTAAAGAAAGAGGGTCTCACTATGTTGCCCAGGCTGGCTTGTATCTCCTGGGCTCAAGGGATCCTCTTACCTCAGCCTCCAAAGCAGCTGGGACTACAGACGTGGGCCATTGAACCCAGCTTTTTTTTTTTTTTTTTTTAAAGAACAAAAAGTTTTATTTGGATAAAGAAAATAAAGGCGGACAACAGAATTAACAGTGACTTAATTTTTATTTTTGCCTATTTTCCCCTCTATATAAGAAACTAAATACAAATATGTTTTCTCACTTTATTAATTCTCAATTGGACTAATCATTTAATGCAATCCCCTCCCAACCAATAACATTATTTTAAAGCAATAATGGGTCTTACAGTTGAAGGCATCCTAGAATCAAGAATATATGCAAAACAGTACACCTTAATGAAATTCAGGTATGGCTGGGTATACAGGTTGGAAAATAAAAGTTCCCAACGACACCAGAGGTATCCTCCTTAAGATACAATTTAGAAGGGTCAAGTTGCGCAGAAGAGGATAAGATTGTACACTAAGAAAATAAACTCTTCTTATTCCTTCTCCACACATTTATCTTAAGAATTCATCTTTAAAAAAGTTTTTTAAACTATGATGATTAACCAACTCAAAACCTGTTTTATATATGTATAAGCCCTCTTGAATTTCTTCTGGATAAGCAGAACATAGTGAATTAAAATTAAATTACAGTAGAAGTAACGCTAGAGTTAACAGAAGTGGGAAAATAGATGGTAGAAAAGAGGCAAAAAGCAATACAGAGCTAAGAATTTCTATATCTTATACATATGGAGTCAACACAAAATGTCTAAACTTGATAGAACAAGAAATAGAAATTTAAGCATGTTATTCAAGTTACAAATGTAACTGACAGAGGATAGGCTGAAGGTAGTGAGTTACCTCAGTTGACTGTTCAGTTAGTTGCAGATCAAACTCCTTGTTCTACTCTTTCCCCTCTTTCTACTACTGCATATGTGACTAGTCTAAAAAATGCTTTTAATCGAAATAAATTTTTTTTAGGCCAGGCACAGTGGCTCACATCTGTAATCCCAGCACTTGGAAGGTGGGCAGATCACTTAAGGCCAAGAGTTCAAGACCAGCATGGCCAAAATGGTGAAACCTCTATCTCCCTAAAAATACAAAAAATTAGCCAGGCACGGTGGCAGGTGCCTGTAATCCCAGCTACTTGGGAGGCTGAGGCATGCAAATCGCTTGAATCCAGGATGTGGAGGCTGCAGTGAGCCAAGGTCGCACCACTGCATTACAGCATGGGGACAGAGTAAGACTGTCTCAAAAAATATGTAAGTAAATAAAAATAAAATAAAATAAAAATTAACGTAACTGACAGAAAAACTAAAAATAATATAACTAAAATAAAAAACAAACAAAAACCTTATCATTCTTGGTAAGAAAGCAGTGACAATGGAAGGGAGTGGTGGCTCATGCCTGTAATCCCAGCACTTTGGGAGGCTGAGGCAGGAGGATCACCTGAGGTCAAGAGTTCGAAACCAGCCTGGCCAACGTGGCAAAACCCTGCCTCTACTAAATATACAAAAATTAGCCAGGCATGGTGGTAGGCACCTGTAGTCCCAGCTACTCAGAAGGCTGAGGCAAGAGAATCGCTTGAACCCGGGAAGTGGAAGTTGAAGTGAGCCGAGATCGCACCACTGCATTCCCAGCCTAGGCAACAGAGGAAGACTCTGTCTAAAAGGAAAAAAAAAAAGAGAAAAGAAAAAAAAGGAAGAAAAGAAAAAAAACCAGTGACATTGTTGAAAGTTGATAAATCAAGGCCCAGAGGCAGTATAAAAATCTCTGGAATTATGACAGTAACCACCAGAAGTAAAACAAAGTTAAAAAAAAAAAAAAAAAAAAACCAACCTGGTTACTTCTGGAAAAGGGAGTTGGATATTTGAGCAGGAATCTTTAAGGTTTTTTAATTTATAATACCATTCTGTTCTGCTTGAATTATATTAAAGTTTTTTAATTTTTATAAATTATAAATTCTATATATTAATCAGTCATTACTATACATTTCCTCACGTCAATAATTTTTATTTTTATTTAATAAAGTTTTATTTAGAAATAATTTGAAATTTACAGAAAAGTTGCAAAGACAGCATAGGGAGTTCCCATATACCCTTCACCCAATTTCCCCTAATGTTAATGAACATCTTAGATAATCATTTGTCAAATAAGCAATTAACAATGATACACTACTATTAACCAAACTCCAGTCTTTATTTGGATTTTCTACTTATGTACTTTCTCTGTTCCAGGATCCAATCCAAGATACCACATTGCATTTAACCAACAGTTTATAATAGAAAAGAAAAAAAAAAATAAGCTTGTTTCTACTCTGATTAAAATGTTAATCTTGGCCAGGCGCAGTGGCTCATGCCTGTAATCCCAGCATTTCGGGAGGCCGAGGCAGGCAGATCACAAGGCCAGGAGTTCAAGACCACCCTGTGCAATACGGTGAAACCCTATCTCCATTGAAAAATACAAAAATTAGCTGGGTAGAGTGGCACGCGCCTGTAGTCCCCGCTACTCGGAAGGCTGAGGCAGGGGAATTGCTTGAACCCGGGAGGCGGAGGTTGCAGTGAGCCGAGATCACGCCACTGCGCTCCAGCCTGGGCGACACAGTGAGACTCCATCTTAAAAAAAAAAAAAAGTTAATCTTATTGGAATAATTACTGGTTGAAGAATTATGAAGACTAAAGACATTTGCTTTAGTAAAAAGGGTATAAATCTAAAATAACCACCAAATCAAGATAAGTAAAGAGACTGTTAATAGTAACTTTGAGAACTATCCACTCAGGAACAGACCATGTGCTATTGCTCATTTAAAGTAAAAAAACTGAAAGCCAGGTGTGGTAGCTCACGACTGTAATCCCAGCTACTGGAGAGGCAGAGTTGAGAGGATCACTTGAGGTCCAGAGTTCAAGGCCAGCCTGGCAACATAACAAGTGCCTGTCTCTACAAAAAATTAAAAAAACAGCAAGCCATGGTGGCACACATCCATAGTCCCAGCTACTCGAGAGGCTGAGGCAGGAGAACTGCTTGAGCCCAGGAGTATGAAGCTGCAGTGGGCTATAATCGCACCACTGCACTCTGGCCTGGAAAACAGAGCAAGACCCTATCTCTAAAAAAAAAAAAAAAAAATTTACTTTGGGAGGCCGAGGCGGGCAGATCACGAGGTCAGGAGATCGAGACCATCCTGGCTAACACAGTGAAACCCCGTCTCTACTAAAAATACAAAAAAAATTAGCCGGGCGTAGTGGCGGGCGCCTGTAGTCCCAGCTACTTGGGAGGCTGAGGCTGGAGAATGGCGTGAACCTGGGAGGCGGAGCTTGCAGTGAGCCGAGATTGCGCCACTGCACTCCAGCCTGGGCGACAGAGCGAGACTCCGTCTCAAAAAAAAAAAAAAAAAAAATTTAAATAAATAAATAAATAAAAGAATATGACCAGACTGCCCACTGGCCTAAGGAGAATGAGAAACATACGGAATAGACTTCTACCTAATCTGTAGTTTAAAGCATAAAGTATGACATCAACTGGCTAACTGCTCCCCACCTCCACCACCTCAAGTTGACCTCCAGTTAAACGAATGAGAATACATAACTGCTATTTTTAAGCCACTAAGTTTTGGGGATGGTTAGGTTATAGCAAAATAACTGATACAGAAATTAGTACCAAAAGTGACGCACTGCCAGAACAAAAACCTGAAACATGTGGCTTCTGCTTTGGGCCTAGATGGTGGGTGTGGAGTAATCTAGGACACTAGAGAAATGATGAGGAAGCTACTATGAGAGACTGGGAAATGATGACCCATGCTATATAATGGAGAAACACTTTGTGGAATCATTGCCAGAAATAATCTGCAAGGCAGAAAATGTGCCTAATGAACTTAAAGAACAGATCAAGTCAAAATGCAAATTGGTTTTTAAGAGCTATACTTGATAAAGTACTAAAAGAAAGAGGTAAATATAGAAAAGAGCTTACTGGCTTGCAAGCATAATTTAGAGAGAATACAGACAACTCAGGACCAGCAGGGTTGATAAATGAAACAAATACATGGTGTCATTACACAGCCTCAGCGAAAAGATCAAATCAAGAGTGTGACTCTAATATCCTGTTATAAACACATCAAATATAATTTTTGATACCAATTGAAACATTAAGATTTGGGTTTTTTCCTCATAGTTTTAAGCCTCCATACATTTACTTTTATCAAAGAAACTTTTTAATGTAAACAATCATATGCTACAAATTTTCTTCTGCGTGGGAATGCACATATAGCCATATTTGTGCTTTTCTTTCTTTTGAATGTCCTCTTTTCTGACACAATTTTTCTATATAACTAAGAATGAGTTACAAAGTATGTAAATACATAAAAGATAATTTCTAAACAGTATTTTTCTCTTAGAAAAACGCTAATAATTAATAATTCTGAGAAGAATATGTCCATTATGCTCATTATATGTGCTGACATACAAAACAGGCAGAAACCAAATTTCAAAGCATTTTTCTCTCTTAACTATAATAAAGGACATGAGAATCTAAAAGCAAGACCAAATGCTAAAAACTTAAATGAAAAACTGATAGTCAACCAGCTAGAATTACTATGTATTTTTCAATATTACAAGCTTTTTACATGTTTTTCAGGCAACCTCAGAAGACTAATGCATGTCTTGGTAGGGAGGCAAATCTTTAAAAAGAATTCTAAGAAGAATTATTAATTAAAAATACCATGCTAAGGAAAACATTTATTAAGGAAGAGCTGGGTGTGGTGGTGAGCACCTGTAGTCCCAGCTACCCAGGAGGCTGAGGGTGGGAGGATACTTGAGGCCAAGAGTTCAAGCTTGCAGTGCACTTTGATCAAGTCTGTGAATAACCACTGCACTCCAGCCTGCGCAACAGGGTGAGACCTATTTCTTTAAAAAAAAAAGAGAGAGAGAGAGAAGAGACTCAAGCAAGAATAACCTACTATGTAAAGAAATTGTAATTTGATTAATTTTAGGGTAAATATGCTACAGAAATGATTACGAAAGCTGTGTGCTTACTTAGCTACTGAATAGTAAATTTTTAAAATCTGAATTGCCAATACTTCCAAGAATATTTATAAGTAAAAGCAATAACCTAAAACAGTCTCATGGTCTTTATCTTTAAAAGACAAAGGGCCAGGTGCGGTGGCTCACACCTATAATCCCAGCACTTTGGGAGGCTGAGGTGGGCGGATCACTTGAGGTCAGGAGTTTGAGACCAGCCTGGCCAACTTGGCAAAACCCCATCTCTACTAAAAACACAAAAATTAGCCGGGTGTGGTGGTGTGCGCCTGTAATCCCAACTACTCAGGAGGCTGAGGCATGAGAATCGCTTGAACCCAGGAGACACAGGTTGCAGTGAGCCAAGATCACACCACTGCACTCCAGCCTGGGTGACAGAGGAAGACTCCATCTCAAAAAAAAAAAAAAAAAAAAAAGACAAAGAGTAATCCCAGTACTTCGGGAGGGCAAGGCAGGATCATTTGAGCCCAGCAATTTGAGACCAGCCTGGCCAACAAGGTGAAATTCCATTTCTACTAAAAATACAAAAATTAGCTGGGTGTGGTGGCACACACCTGTAATCCCAGTTACTAAGGAGGCTGAGGCAGGAGAATCACTTGAACCCGGGGAGGCAGAGATTGCAGTGGGTCGAAATCTTGCCACTGCACTTCAGCCTGGGCAACAGAGTGAGACTTCATCTCAAAAAAAAAAAAAAAAAAAAAAAGACAAAGCGGCTAGGAGACCTGAATTTTATAACCTCTTATCTACTGTTTAATCAGTGGAGTATAATTCTTAAAAACACAGCTTTCAACTGTTTCATTTCATACATGAAATATTAAATAAGAGAATTTAAAAACAGCCAGTCATGCCTGTTACCTCAGCACTTGGGAGGCTGAGGCAAGAGGAGCTGGGCTTCAGCCCAGGAGTTTGGGACCAGCCTAGGCAGCATAAGACCCCATCTCCACAAAAAAATTAAAAATTAGCTAGGTGGGGTGGTGCATGCCTGTGGTCCCAGCTACTCGAGAGGCTGAGGCTGAGGTAGAAGGAACATCTGAGCCTGAGAGGTTGAGGGTGCAGTGAGCTATGATGACACCACTGCCCTCCAGTCTCCAAACAAAAACATATTTAAAATGGATTTTTCTCATGACAAAGCATTTTAAAAGATTTTAAAAATTATTTTAAAAGCATTTTTAACATTTTAAAAATCTATTTTCCTGAAAATATTATAATATGGGAAATGTTTAAATATACATTAATTTGACCTATCTTAAATATTATTTAGGAAAATAAGTTTACTCTAGTATGTATAAAATCATAAAAGTCATCTTTCAACTTTCCTAACAGTCTTTCCAATGAGCACTTACCCACTTCATTTTTTAATTTTATGGTTTAGAGACAGGTTCTCACTGGAGTGCAGTGGTACAATCATAGCTTGCTGCAGCCTCAAACTACTGGACTCAAGAAATCTTCCCATCTCACCATCTTGAGTAGCTGGGACTACAGGTGTGTGCTACCATACCCAGCTAATTTTTTTTTTTTTTCCCCTAGGGATGGCAGGGGCAGGGGCTCACTATGTTGCCCAGGCTGGCCTCAAACTCCTGGCCTCAAGCAATCCCCCCACCTTGGCCTCCCAAAGTGCTGAGATTACAAGCATGAGCTAACCACATCTGGCCCCATTTTATCTTTTAAATAAGAAAATAAAATTTGGCTTCTTGATGTAAAGGGATAAATTGGTCCCCAAGGAGTCTTTGTAGCAATCCAATATTCCAAAGTACAAAACATGTAACCAATGGTCTCAGCTCCCACTGTTTATCTGCCACTACCCTATTTACTAACAACACTCAATCCCAGCAGTCTATGATCAAAGAATCACTACCTCCTATACTGCTAGCATATAATCCCAATATACAATAGTCTGATCTTATTGTAACATTCAATGGTTTAAAATAAACCAAGTTTGTATGTGATACTGGAGGGAAACAATATTCTAAATATGTGATACGAGTTTTTTTGTTTTTTTTTTTTGAGATAGAGTCTTGCTCTGTTGCCCAGGATGGAGTGCAGTGGTGCGACCTTGGCTCACTGCAGCCTCCGCTTCCCAGGTTAAAGCGATTCTTCTTCCTCTGCCTCCTGAGTAGCTGGGATTACAGGCGCCCATTACCATGCCCAGCTAATTTTTGTATTTTTACTAGAGACAGGGTTTTACCATGTTGGCCAGGCTGGTCTCAAACTCCTGACCTCAAGTGATCTGCCCACCTCGGCCTCCCAAAGTGCTATAATTAAAGGCATGAACCACCACGCCCAGCCAAGATTTTTTTTTTTTTTTTTTTTTTTTTTGAGACAGTTTCACTCTTGTCACCAAGGCTGGAGTGCAATGGTGTGATCTTGGCTCACTGCAACCTCTGCCTCCCGGGTTCAAGCAATTCTCTTGCCTCAGCCTCCCAAGTAGCTCGGATGACAGGCGCCTGCCACTGCGTCCGGCTAGTTTTTTTGTATTTTTTTAGTAGAGATGGGGTTTTGCCATGTATTGGCCAGACTGGTCTTGAACTCCTAACCTCAGGTGATCTGCCCACTTTGGCATCCCAAAGTGCTGGGATTACAGGCGTGAGCCACTGTGCCGGCCTGAAATTTTTTTTAAGAGATGGCGGTCTCCCTGTGTTACCCAGGCTGGAGTGCAGTGGCTATTCACAGGCAGGAGCACTACAGCCTCAAACTCCCCAAACTCCCAACCTCCTGCCGCAGCCTCTTAAGTAGCTGGAACTACAGGTGTGCACCACCACACCCAAATCTCTGAAATCCTTATATTAAAGGCAATATTCTAGTCAGAGAATATTATAAAACAATTAGAAAATACCAACATAGTAAATTCAGACTTGCTTTTTTTCCCAAGGAGAAATGTTATTTATATCATCCCATCAAACATTTTTGGTATTTAACACTCAGAAAAGTGAGTTAAAACAAAAACATGTCACCACAATAACAATCCAAAGTATTATTAGCTACTACAAAGGATTGCAGAGAATACTGTTGCTCTCCATGAGCTCACACTACAGTATCTAAAACAAAAAGTTATGAATGAGGCAGAATTTTATAAATGAAACTTGAACAATCTTCCATCGTGGAAAAAAAAGTTCCTCAAATTAAGTACTGACATTAATCAAAAGATTATTTCTAAAACAGAAAATGAAGATGTGCTTATAGATTAAAGCTGGCTGCTCTAACAGCAACAATTCCATATGTATGCTAGATTAGGCAGTGCCACATCAAACCTATTTCTAGCATTTGTATTAAGCAGCTACAGAAAAATGATACCCCATTTGCCAGTACAGAATCTGAGGCACAAAGAGGTTAAATGGCTTATGTTAAAATCATAATACTAGTAA
This sequence comes from Pongo pygmaeus, assembly GCF_028885625.2. NCBI lineage: Eukaryota > Metazoa > Chordata > Mammalia > Primates > Hominidae > Pongo > Pongo pygmaeus. The sequence continues at coordinate 58,493,967 of NC_072392.2, forward strand.
AGAGAACGCTGACTTCAAATTCTAAACACCCTATCAACCAATTAAAAAAATGGGCAAAAGACTTCAAAAGTCATTTCTCCAAAAATGATATACAAATGGCCGATAAACACATAACATGCTCAACACATCACTAATCATTAGGAAAATGCAAACCAAAAACACAATAAGATACCACCTCACACCCATAAAAATAGCTTTAAAAAAAACAGGAAATAACAAGTGTTGATGAGGATGTGGAGAAAATGGCACTCCTCTGCATTGCCTTTGGGAATGTAAAATAGTGCAACCACCACGGAAAGCAGTATGGAAATTCCTCCAAAAATTGTACTTTAAATTACCATATGATCCAGCAATTCCACTTCTGGGTAGACACCCAAAGGAACTTAAAGCAGGGACTTGATGAGAGATGTGTAGACCAATGTTCATAGCAGCGTTATTCACAACAGCCAAAAGGTGAAAACAACCCAAATACCATTTACAGATTAATACATAAACAAAATGTAGTGTATACATACAACGGAATACTATTCAGCCTTAAAAATAAGGGGAATTCTATCACATGCTTCATAAATGAATCTTGAAGATTTTATCCTTACTGAAATAACCCAGACAAAAAAGGACAAACACTACATGATTCCACTCATATGAGGTATCTACAACAGTCAAGTTTCTAGACTGACAAAGTAGAATGGTGGTTATATAAAGCAGAAGAAAAGAAAAGAAAAATTGAAGAGCTACCACTCTTTTATGAGTAGCCATTCAGTTTGGGATGATGAAAAAGTTCTGCAGACAGATAGTGGTGATGGTTAACAATGTGAATGTACTTAATGCCACTGAACTGCACACTGAAAAATTATTAAGTTTTATGTTATGTACATTTTACCACAATAAAAAAGAAACTGTAGTCATCTTTTTTTTTTTTTCCTTTGAGACAGGGCCTTGCTCTGTCACTCAGGCTGGAGGGCAGTGGCATGATCAGAATTCACTGCAGTTTCCACCTCCTGAGCTCAAGCGATTTTCCTGCCTCAGCCAACAAAGTAGGTGGGACTACAGGTGTGAGCCACTATGCCCAGATAAGTTTTAAAATTTATTTTTTGTAGAGATGAGGTCTCACTATGTTGTCCAGGCTGGTCTTGAACTCCTGAGCTTGAGCAATCCTCCTGTCTTGGCCTCCCAAAGTGCAGGGATTACAAGCATGAGCCACTGTGCCCAGCCTCCCCTAGCCATCTTAACTCTGAGATTATTTTTATTCTGTGAATTCAAAAGTTTCCAAACTTGTCTTACATTAGGATCTTCTAAAATTTCCAAAGCCCAGATTACAGTTCCAGGTTAAGACACAGGCATCAATAATTTTTTGTAAGCTCTCCAGGTGATTCCCACATCCAGACAAGTTTGGGAATCATTAATCTGTATTTCTACAGCCTTCAGAGTAACTTTTAAATTTTTAAATTTACAGGTGTAATACCAGTATCAGGTATTATTAACATAGCTCCATGAACAAAAGATCTATACTACAATCCAGAAGTTAACATCTTACCTGTGAATCCTGTACGTATTTCTGCTCACTCAGTGAACATATTACTTACATTATACATTAAATAATACTTAGAAAGTGGCCAGGCGTGGGGGCTCACGCCTGTAATCCCAGCACTTTGGGAGGCCAAGGCGGGTGGGATCATAAGGTCAAGAGATCAAGACCATCCTGGCTAACACAGTGAAACCCCGACTCTACTAAAAACATAAAAATTAGCTGAGCGTGGTGGCACATGCCTGTAGTCCCAGCTACTCGGGAGGTTGAGGCAAGAGAATCGCTTGAACCTGGGAGGCGGCAGTTGCAGTGAGCTGAGATTGCGCCACTGCACTCCAGCCTGGCAAGAGAGCGAGGCTTCATCTCAAAAAAAAAAAAAAAAAAAACCAACTTAGAAAGCAACATTATTCTGGTTTACCACTTCAAGTGTTCTGCAAAATGCTGCTTTTTATTGTTGTTTTTAAGTATTATGTTTTTACTATTTCCTATAACTTAAAAAAATACATGTGTAGGAGATATATTGGTCTATAGGGGTCCATAATCTACCTCATATTTTTCATGCCTAAAATGCAGCTCCAACACTTGATAGCTGTATGAGCTTGGACAGATTTGTAAGAGTCTACAGTAAGAATTATAGAAAGAAATTACGGTAAGAAAGGCTGGGCATGGTGGCTCACACCTGTAATCCCAGTACCTGAGGCTGGAGGATCACTTGAGGCTAGGAGTTAGAGACCAGCCTGGTAAACATGGCCCGCAGAGAAACCCCATCTCTACCCAAATTACAAAACTTAGGTGTGGTGGTGCACTCCTGAAGTCCTGAGTATTTGGGAGGCTGAGGCAGGAGAACTGTTTGAGCCCGGGAGGCAGAGGTTGGAGTGAGTCAAGATTGCACCACTGTACTCTGGCCTAGGAGACAAAGCAAGACCCTGTCTCAAAAAAAGAAAGAAAGAAAGAAAAATTATTGTAAGAAAACCTCAACAAGGAGGAAAAATAGGAGAAAGAAAAGTCTTAGCATTTAATTTTTCTCATAAACGTTCTAGAAAGCATGAAAATGTAGAAAATTGACCACGCAAATTCTAGTGACATCATCACTTAAGATTTCAGAAATGACACATAATAATCTTGATGACAGACATTAAGGACAAAACATTACAGACAGGCTGCACGGAAAACAATAAAAAGGCACATCCAGTCTGCTGAAGTAACTACACCTAATTTAGCAGAGAGTTCGTATCCTGACTGATACACAGTATGGGATTCTTCTTGCCTTTGAGATTCTGAAGCATACTCACAATTTAGCATACAATTCCAGAAGGGTTCATTGACCACCAGAGAAGGTACCTTTCACCAGTAAACACTACCAAGTTCAACTGGGCTTAAAGCCCTAGAACTGTGTTGTAAATACAATAGCCAATACACACATATAACTATTGGTGACTTAAAATGGGGCCAATCCAAACTGAGATATACTCTAAGCATAGCACACACATCTAATTTCAAAGGCAGTACAAAAAGTAAACTATTTCATTAATACCTTTCTGCATATTTAATTATATGCTGAAATGATATTATTTTGGACTTACTGAATTAAAAAATATATTACAATTAATTTTGCCTATGCATTTAGGTTTTTTTTTAACTTTTTAAATGTGCCTAATAGAAAATTTTAAATTACATATGTGGCTCACATTATACTTCTACTGGACAGTACATTAGATGACAGGAAGAGAGGAAATGAGTCCATAAAAAACCTAATAGCAATAGCTCCTAGCTTCTCTAGAAATTTGCCTTTTCGGAGACAGTGAGAAACCTAACCAAAGGACATCCTAACGCTACTAATGGTTAATAATACATTTTCAGGGGTGACTTACATCTCATGGTGCCTATTTTTAATCAGTTTTGGAGATCACGAGATAATGTAAAAGCCATACATATGGCAGAAAATAAACACAGCTTTATGGGTGAAATTTAAAGCATATTCTTTCATTTACTTCCTTAAAAAAATCGATGAATTTCTTTATTGAAGCACCAAAAGTACTGTTTTAATTATAAATATAAAGGTTCTTGTGTAAGCAATATCACCCAAAAAAATAACTTTCTGCAATGATGAAAATGTTCTAGATCTACACTGCCCAATACAATGGCCATTAACAACAGCCAACCTTTCCTTCCTGTGAACTTTTACTGCTTTATCCCACAAAACCAAAAATTTATCACTCTCTATGGACTACTAATTCCAGGGCTCTAATTATTCTAATACAAAGGCTTAGAACATATTGAACCAAACATTTAATCCTATTTTCTTTATGTTATATCCAGCAAGGATTTATTATATCCTATATGTACATGTCTATATGTATACACATAATGTAATATGGACATACAAACACACATATATAACATGTAATACTCTATATTGCTTTTTTTTTTTTTGAGACGGAGTTTCACTCTTGTCACCCAGGCTGGAGTGCAGTGGCACGATCTCTGCTCACTGCAACCTCCACCTCCCGGGTTAAGTGATTCTCCTGTCTCAGCCTCCCAAGTAGCTGGGATTACAGGCACGTGCCACCACACCTGGCTCATTTTCGTACTTCTAGTAGAGATAGGGTTTCACCATGTTGGCCAGGCTAGTCTCGAACTCCTGACCTCAAGTGATCTGCCTGCCTTGGCCTCCCAAAGTGCTGGGATTACAGGCATGAGCCACCACATCTAGCCTATACTGCCTTTTAAAATTGGAATTAAAGATAACTATTTTACATAGAGGAAATATATCAAAAAAGATTTAACAACATATTTTTTCCATAGAAATCAATTATATATAGTTGAGGGAATGGGGTAAGATTAAAGTATATATTAAAATCAAACATGCACCCTATTAACTATTTCCCTCCTATTCACAATCTCATCTGCCACTTAACAAAACCTCCTATGTCACTATATACGTAAGATACTGAACTAGCTGTCTAAAAAAAGAATTCTTTACTAGTATGTTTCTACTCTGTATACCCTCCTAGAGGCATTTAAAACTTTTGCTAAATACACAAACTTTACTGCACACTCAGCTAAATGGCTACAACAGATTCAACATGACAAAAAGCTTAACCAAACACAATCTTAAGAAAGTTCTTGGCCAGGCGTGGGTGGTGTGTGCCTGTAGTCCCAGCTACTCTGGAGGCTGAGGTGGGAGAACCAATTAGGCCCAGAAGTTTGTGGCTGCAATGAGTTATGATTGCGCTACTGCCATCTATCTTGGGCACAGAGCAAGACCCTGTCTCTATTTAAAAAAAAAAAAAAAAAAGTTTTTATTCAAGATAATCTTATTCAAATGCACTCTCAAACATCGCAAGTTCAGAATATCTTTTATAGAAGAAACTAAAACCTACATTAAGTCAATGGTACTTATTACAACCCATTTACTTGTGGGCTCACTAGAAAACTCAATGCCTGTCATGTGATCCAGTCCCCAGCAATGTAGGAAAACACCTAAACTATTCAAGAAAACACTGGTCATCATTCTTTTAACCAATTATCTTAAGACTGGTTTGTTCCTGTGGTTACTCTTACACTTGTGGGATTCTTTACAGGTAACCTAGCTGTATCCCTAGAATTTCATTCCATTTCCTCTTTCAGTCCCTAAAGACTGTTAAACAGACAACTACATGTAGGTCCAGATTATCAGAAAGTGAGATTTTTTTCTTTAAAAATTTTAAAGAAAGGAAAAAGAAGATAAAAAGGTAAGGAATATTATTTTCTCCTTTGTTCAGGTCAAAGTAGTCTCACAGCATAAATTTTCTTTCTTTACAACTCTTGTTCTTTTTCAGAATACTTATACCAAAAGTGAATTGATTAGTAAACAAAAACAGTCTATACAATACTTATGTTTCAGAATGGTCTAGAAATGCATTAATTTATAATCAATCTTTATCTACCTTCCCTATATCATTCCATTGAATTCAACAGAAAAGAAGTCCCAAATAATAACTTAAAGATAGACTCAGCTGCTTGACTTTTCTCCTACTTGCTTTTCCAAAGAAGGAAAAAGGGTAAGAAAGTTCCTGTAAAAAAGAGATTTGAGGACCAGCATTTATCTTTCCAGAATAAAGTCAGTTATTATACCACAACTATGGTTCAAGAGTAACTCCAAAGAGCATACACTATTTCTGGTAACACTTCACTAATAAAATACAATCTTAATTTAGTTCCCCTCCTAAATGGGTCAGCCCATGGAAAAACACTAGTGCTCAATTACATGGTTAAATAACAAGCGGCATCTGTTGGATTCATGAAAATCTCCAATTAAAAGTTGTATTTTTGGCCAGGTACACTGGCTCATGCCTGTAATCCTAGCACTTTGCGAGGCAAAAGAAGGTGGGTTAGCTTGAGCTCAGGAGTTCAAGACCAGCCTAGGCAACATGGTGATATCTTATCTCTACAAAAAATCTACAAAAATTAACCAGCCTTGGTAGCGTGCACCTGTGGTCCCAGCTACATGGGAGGCTGAAGTGTGAGGACTACTTGAGCCTGGGAGGTTGGGCTGCAATGAGCCATGATTGTGCCACTGCACTCCAGCCTGGGTGACAAAGTAAGAGACCTTATCTCAAAAAAAAAAAAAAGTTATATTTTCAATTTTTTTTTTTTTAAGACAGAGTCTTGCTCTGTTGCCCAGGCTGGAGTACAACGGCACAATCCTAACTCACTGCAGCCTCAACCTTCTGGGCTCAAGTGATCCTCCCACCTCAGTCTTCAGAGTAGCTGGGACTCTGAAGTCCCACTTCAGAGTGTGTGCCACTGTGCCCGGCTTTTTTTTTTTTTTTTTTTTTTAAAGAGACGGGGGTCTGCAGCCATAAAAAAAGAATGAGTTTGGCTGGGCATGGTGGCTCACGCCTGTAATCCCAGGACTTTGGGAGGCCGACGTGGGCAGATTACCTGAGGTCAGGAGTTCGAGACCAGTCTGGCTAACATGGTGAAACCTCGTCTCTACTAAAAATACAAAAATTAGCCAGGCGTGGTGGTGGGTGCCTGTAATCCCAGCTACTCGGGAGGCTGAGGCAGGAGAATTGCTTGAATCCAGGAGGTGGAGGTTGCAGTGAGCTGAAATCGTGCCACTGCACTCCACCCTGGGCGATAGAGCAAGACTCCATCTCAAAAACAAAAAGAATGAGTTTATGTCCTTTGCAGGGACGTGGATGAAGCTGGAAACCATCATCCTCAGCAAACTAACACAAGAACAGAAAACCAAACACTGCATGTTCTCACTCATAAGTGGGAGTTGAACAGTGAGAACACATGGACACAGGGAGGGGAACATCACAGACTGGGGCCTGTTTGGGGATAGGGAGCATGGGGAGGGAGAGCATAAGGACAAATACCTAATGCATATGGGGCTTAAAACCGAGATGATGGGCTGATAGGTGCAGCAAACCACCATGGCACATATATACCTATTAAAAAACCTGCACGTTCTGCACATGTATCCCAGAACTTAAAAATAAATACATAAATAAAATAGGATCATTAAAAAAAAGAAAAAATGAGAGATGTGGGTCTAGCTATGTTTCCCAGGCTGCTCAAGCGATCCTCCCATCTTGGCCCCAGAGTGGTGGATTATAGGGGTGAGCCCATATTTTCAATTATTAATAGCCTATAAAGAGTTTTTCATAAAGCCAAGAGCAGTGGTTCACGCCTGTAATCCCAGCACTTTGGGAGGCTGAGCCGGGAAGATCACTTGAGCTCAGGAGTTGGAGACTAGCCTGGGCAATAAAGTAAGATTCTGTCTCTACAAAAAGTTAAAAAAATTAGCCAGCTGTGGTGGCACATGCCTGTGGTCCCAGCTATACAGGAGTGAGCCGTGACTGTGCCATTGCACTCCAGCCTGGGCAACAGAGTCAGACCCTGTCTCCCCGAAAAAAAAAAAATTTTCATAAAGAAAAATACTTCCAGTATCTCGCATGGCTTATTGAACACATTCATTTGCCTCCGCCTTCCTCATGAAACTGTCTCCATAAAGACGGTAAAAGGCAGGAGGAAGACGAAGAGAATGGTGTAAGTGGCAGCAACAGACAAGAGCTAGCCATAAAATTTGAGAAGCTAGCACGCAAAGGCAAAAATGCTAACTGACTTAGATAAGGCAAAGGAGAAGCCAAGATATAAACTGAGTCAAACCACAGAAGCTAGAAACCATCATCTTCAGCAAACTAACACAACTCACTCGTAAGTGGGAGTTGAATAGTGAGAACGCATGGACACAGGAAGGGGAACATCACAGACTGGGCCTGTTAGGGGATAGGGAGCACAGGGAGGGAGAGCGTAAGGACAAATACCTAATGCATATGGGGCTTAAAACCCAGATGAGGGGCTGATAGGCGCAGCAAACCACCATGGCACATATGTATCTATTAACAAACCTGCACGTTCTGCACATGTATTGCAGAACTTACAGTAAAAATAAACAAACAAACAAATAAATAAAATAAGATCATTAAAAAAGAGAGAGAGAGAGAGAGACGGGGGTCTAGCTATGTTTCCCAGGCTGCTCTCAAACTCCTGGTCTCAAGCCATCCTCCCACCTCGGCCCCTTAGTGGTGGATTACAGGCGTGAGCCCATATTTTCAATTATCAATAGCCTTTTAAGAGTTTTTCATAAAGAAAGCCGGGTGCAGTGGTTAAACTTACAAAGTTATAAACTGAGTCAAACCACAGAATCTCAGAAAGGCTCAGAAGTTGAAGGTACTGGTATATATACATATATATATATATATATATCTCTCCCTGAAGGTGGATGTATAGGTGTAACTGAAAAGAGAAGGGGCTGGGCACAGTGGCTCACACCTGTAATCCCAGCACTTTGGGAGGCTGAGGTGGGCAGAACACTTGAGGCCAGGAGATCGAGACCAGCCTAGCCAACATGGCGAAACCCCGTCTCCTTAAAAATACAAAAATTAGCCAGTTGTGGTGGCTAGTGTCTGTGGTCCCAGCTACTTGGGAGGCTGAGGCATGAGAACTGCTTGAACCCAGGAGGTGGAGGCTGAAGTGAGCCAAGATTGCGCCACTGTACTCCAGCCTAGGTGACAGAGACTGTTTCAAAAAAAAAAAAAAAAGGAAAGAAAAAGAAAACAGAAGGAATGAAAGTTCAAAGATATTAGAGCCTCTCCACTTTCTTCCAGATCAGTGAAAAACTTAAGAGGTCCACTCTTTGAAATGGTTGAAACAGAGGGACTCAGAATTAGAGATATTCAGATACAGCTGAGATGATGTATTTAAAAGATTAAGTGAAAATTTAACCACTATATAAGTGAGCCCCACCTCCAAACCTCCTTTCCCCAATAAGTTCACTAAACACTGGCAGCCCAGCTTATACCCTCTAGTAAGAGTACTGAAAGTCTCCTCCGGGAAAACTACTTAAGCAGGTGACAGGGTGTACAAATACTGGCAGTTGGGTGACAAGCACCCAATAAAAACGGTCAAGTCCCCAGATCATTCACTCTAGTAAAGCCTGCAATGTCATAAGCTACTCACATACACAGAACCTCCAGTTAGCATTTTAGTGCCCAGAAGTCTAAGAGGGTTGCTAATCAAAGATTCTATACCCAGTCAAAACTATCAATTATAAGGAGAGAAAAGAAAGAAACTTAAGAGCCTGCGATTCTGTGGTTTGACTCAGAATTCCAACATTGAGGATCTCAAAAGTATTACCATCCTTGCACTCTCAGGAAACTACTCTTAGGTTGGGCACCACCATAACAGTAAATAAGACAAAAAAAAAAAAAAGGAGAAATGAGAAATGAGGGATCCAACAAGAAGGGAAAAGCAAAGAGAATTCCCAAGATGACTACTGTGAAACAGGACTACAGAACTACTAATCCAAATCGGAAAAGAAGAATGAAGGGTAACAACAGGGATATTAATTAACAAGAGGGGAAAAAAGAGGAAACTAATAAGATTATACAAAGTCCTTGAAGGTAGGGAGAAGCGATTTATACTTTTAGTGGATAGTTTATGGATCAACTACCAACAGGTACACAGATCAGGAGTCAGCAAACTACAAAGTCAGCTAGAAAATATTTCAGGCTAAGTATTTTCAGCTTTGCAGGCCATCTGTCTCTATCATAACTATTTAACTCTGCTCTAGTGTGAAAGCAGCCATAAAACAATCTATCAATGAATGAGCATGGCTGTGTTACAACAAAATTTTATGTACAAAAAAAGTGGCAGAGTACAGGCAGGAGTTTACTAACTCCTAACATTAATAATTAAGTGAAAAAAAGGGATAATCATTAACACCTGGGAAAACAAAAAGATGTACAAGAAATGAAATGTGAAGGTGGGGCGGTGGCTCACGCCTGTAATCCCAGCACTTTGGGAGGCCGAGGTGGGCGGATCACGAGGTCAGGAGAGCGAGACCATCCTGGCTACATGGTGAAACCCCGTCTCTACTAAAAATACAAAAAATTAGCTGGGCGTGGTGGCGGGCACCTGTAGTCTCAGCTACTAGGGAGGCCGAGGCAGGAGAATGGCGTGAACCAGGGAGGTGGAGCTTGCAGTGAGCCCAGATCGCGCCACTGCACTCCAGCCTGGGTGACAGAGCGAGACTCTATCTCAAAAAAAAAAAAAAAAAAAAAAAAAAATATTTATAAAATTATAACAGTATAAACAAATATTGTTTTTACCAAAAGTTACAACTATATTGGCAAGATAAGGAAAGGGAGAGGAAGCCAGGTGCAGTGGCTCATGCCTGTAATCCCAGCACTTTGGGAGGTCAAGGTGGGTGGATCACTTGAGGTCAGGAGTTCAAGACCAGCCTGGCCAACATGGCGAAAGCCTGTCTCTACTAAAAAGACAAAAATTAGCTGGGTGTGATGGCAGACACCTGTAATCCCAGCTACTCAGGAGGCTGAGGCAGGAGAATCACTTGAACTCGGGAGGCAGAGGTTGCAGTGAGCCGAGATCATACCATTGCGCTCCAGCCTGAGCAACAAGAGTGAAACTCCGTTTCAGGAAAAAAAAAAAAAAAAAAAGGAAAGGGAGAGGGAAAAGAAGTGTGCACAGAAGTGCCAATATCCAAGTGTTGAGTCAGGGGAAGTAACATAACTAACCTCTCAATAGAATTTCAATGGTAGGCTGTTGTGACAAAAAAAAAAAAAAAAAAAAAAGTCCACTAGATTAATCCTAACTGGTAACTCAAGAATAAGCATGTTATTTCTTTCAAAATTTTTAAACAGGTTAACTTAAAAGAAACAGAAGAATTAAAAAGGGCTGCTTCTGAGGAGCAAATCTATTCATTGGGGCTCAGGATTGCAGCTTTTCATTTTAAATCTTGGTAATCTGTTTGACTTCTTAAAACTATATAAATCTATATGCCTGGCTGGGAGCGGTGGCTCACGCCTGTAATCCCAGCACTTTGGGAGGCCGAGGCGGGTGGATTGCCTGAGCTCAGGAGTTCAAGACCAGCCTGGGCAACATGGCAAAACCCCGTTTCTACTAAAAACACACAAAATTAGCCAGGTGTGGTGGCACACACCTATAATCCCAGCTACTTGGGAGACTGAGGCAGGACAATCACTTGAACCTGGGAAGCAGAGGTTGCAGTGAGCTGAGATTGCACCACTGCACTCCAGCCTGGGCAACAGAGTGAGACTTTGTCTCAAAATAAATAAATAAATAAACGTATATGGCAGACATTGCTAACTGCCTACCCAATATCCATTTCCACTCTTTGATCTTTGGTATCTATCTAATATCCATCAGCCCTTTCTTCTTACTAACAAAAACTTCATTTGTTCAGAGCAGCTGCTTCCAAATAGAAGATATTTGTTTCTCTTAGTATGGCCAAAGATATATCAACTAAAGTTTCCAGAAAATAATTCACTTTCTGACTCAGGTGCCACACCTTCTTACTTCCTCCCTTCCTTTCTCTTCCTGCCTGGAATCCACTGTGAGGTCTGGAGGTGCAACACACGGGAGGACCATGAAGATGTAAAGATGGCACAGAGAAAACTCTGGGGAACTTTGAATCCTTGATGACATTATTTAACAGCTATACCAGTACTAAACTATCTACCTCCACACTCCTTGCTACTGAGAAAAATCAATCCCTACATAAGCCAAGTAGTTAATGTTTTTCTGTCATTTCCAGCTGAATGCGTTCTGAACTTATGCAAGTATTTTGTTAACAATAAAGGTTTACGTTAATTTTCAAAGAAGAAAAAAAAATGAAAGCACCTTTATTTATCCGGGCTTATCTACTCATCCAGTCTTACTAAAACTAAAAAGTCTGAAAAAAAAAAAAAAATCAAAAAAAAAAACTCCAGGTGCACATGAAAAAAGATGTGCATATATGACATCAAAGACCTCAAAATGATTATAATCTCAACCAAATGTTCACTTCACATCCTCTCGCATCTTTCAGGAAAAATTAGTAAGTTCCCTTTAATTTTCTCTTCCCCACATCCCAACTTACTTGCCACTGGTTCATCTCTCTTGAAGTCTCACTAACTCAATGACTGCTGGAAACTTAAATCTTTTGAGAGACTATGCCTTCTATTATCTAAATCACGGAGAAGCGAGTAACCTGAAGGTTTTAATTGCACAGGAGAAGGAGGTATCTATCGTAAGTCTTCTGTGCCTCTATCTGCAACTACTCTAATAATTAGTGTCATAAATTTGCTTAATTCATTGCTCAAGAAAATTATAAGCTCTCAAAGAGTAAATGGTCTTATATAGAAAACACAAATTTAAATTACTTTAATTAAAGGGAATTGAGAGATTGGGAATAAGAAGGGTTAACTTAATCCAAAACATACTCACAGATCACTATCTTTAACAGGTGTTGTTACTTAATTTTAATATCAGAGTGCTGTGCATATATTTCCACAAATACTAAAAAAAAGATACTTCCAAGCCTAAGCCTCTGCTTTCATCCCATATTTTGTCTATCATCCCAAATCAAAATTTAGGCCACTGTATTAAAATACAGCGTATTCCTACTGTAAGAAAATTCTTAAAGTGTGTAAAGGGAAGTTTGTAAAGTGGTTAAAAAAAAAAAAACCTAGTCAGGTACTAGATACCTGACTGTATCTAGTACTTTGTCACTGACAACCTCCGGAATATGTCTGTATATTAGCTTGTTTTATCCCACATTCTCTGTAAAGACACAAAAACGAACAAATCTAAAGAAATATCACATCAGAATTTAAGATAGCTTACCTTTTATTTATAGGTTTTTCATCTTTTTCATAAGGCTTCACAAACCACTTGCCAATACGTACAAAATTCCTGTTCATTAAACACCGTTCCAATAGATTGTGAACTGCTTTGAAAAGCAGGGTACGGCATTCATAGGAAAGTCCATTCTCCCACACTCCATCTTCTTCTTCTAAAAGACAAATGAAGGAAATAAGAAGTCAAACAGTGACACTATAACCTATTCAGAGCCAAGTTAAAAAGGGTACAGTTTAAACTCTATATTCATCAACACTAGCTTACCCCAGAATATTAAGCTACAATCACTTCAATGTATCTCTAGACATTATCAGGTTTCAAAGTTACGCCACAAGGAATAAAAGGTCTAAGTACCACATATTCTATTAAATTACCTGAAAAGTATTTTTCCACCTTATAAAATTCAATGACATCATGAACATACTGAATTGGTTCCTGTATTAATGAAAAGACACTTGTTTGTATAACCTGGAAAATATTAAACACACTCTATACCTATGATGCCAATTTCTAAGCTGGCTCACTTGTTACTTTGTCCTAATTCCCCTAGTCATTCAACCTGCCAAAAAAGTTAGCCAGTTAATAATTAAAGTCAAAACATTTCATGTCCATCAGCATTCTAATCCACGACTCCACTATAACACTAAGTGATGAATAAAAAGGAAGCTGTTGGCACAGAGCCTAACAAGCAGTGCACTATCAGCCACCTTAGGTCTCATTTCAAACAAATTATTCCCATGATTATTATTCAGTATAGGACCCTTTACTTGGGGGAGAAATGTAAAAATTTAAAGACTTAAATTGTAAATGGCACTTTGGTCATATAAAATTATAGCTATCTTCACTAACTATATAGCTTCAATTTTGCCAGCAAATCTATTAATCACTCCAAGTTAATTTACCAAAAAAACATTAACACAGTCATTTTGAGATAAGTCTGGATGTAGGTCAGAAAAAATTTTTTTCATACTCTATCCATTTCATATTTGTCACAAAGCATCCAATAAATCATGCTACAAATAATGATACCACTTCAGCACTTTAACTTTCATTACAAGATTTTAAATTGCTTAGTCTAAATATAATTAACTCTCCTTCTATAGCCTATATACCTTTATAAACATTTTATAAATATCAGTCATCTGTGTTCAATGTTTAAGTAAAAATAAAAGACAAACCTTTCTCAATTCAACACCAAAAATGCATATACTATACCATAGAAAAATAGACACAATATTAGCTTTTGAATAAAAGCAAAGACATGTATTAAGAGTTACACATGGTTTATATGCACAACTTATACAACAAATGGGTAGAATAAACATTAACTAAAAAGTATGATAGTGGACTTTAACTGCACCAGAAATTCTGTGCCACTACAAAGATTAATGTTGCTTTTATATTTTTTCCTAAATGACAGTCAAGTCTTTCAAAGCAACTAATTTTTTTTTTAATTTTATTTTAAATAAGCTTTAGGCTGGGCACAGTTACTCATGCCTGTAGTCCCAGCACTTTGGGAGGCTGAGGTGGGCGGATCACCTAAGGTCAGGAGTTCAAGACCAGCCTCGCCAACATGGTGAAAGCCCATCTCTACTAAAAATACAAACATTAGCCAGGCGTCATAGTGCAGCCCTGTAATCCCAGCTACTCGGGAGGCTGAGGTGGGAGAATCACCCAAGAGGGAGAGGTTACAGTGAGCCAAGATCGTGCCACTGTACTCCAGCCTGGGACAGAGTGAGATTCGGTCTCCAAAAAAAAAAAACAAAACAAAACAAAAAAACAAAAAAACAGGTAAGCTTAGGGAAAAAAAAGTAGAATAAGCTTTAGAAAATGACAATATTTCAGAATTGGAATAGAAGAATTTTTTAAGTCTAATATTAATCATAAATATTAAATAGGAAAAATTCACATTCTATTATATCAAAGACACCGTTATCTACTTCCATTTAAAACCAAAACGTTTATGGGTTTCACTTCATTAAAGAAAATATTAGGCTAGGAGAATAGAGAAGCAGCACAAAGTGACTTCACTTTAATTAATTAAAGGTCTAGATCACAAGCATATTTGTGAGTTGATGACAAGAAAAGAGAAAAGAATCTCAATTGATCTGCTTTCAATTTAATGAGGTCCTACCATTTCAAAATTAAATAGCTACATTAAGACTTTTACCTCAAATTATGAGACTTATGACTACTAGAATACACATGTTCTTAATTCCAACAGAATTATGTTAGGAATATCTCCCAATTCTTCACCTCTTTACAATCAATATAGTATCTTTTATTTTTATTACCTTTTATTTCAAAAATCCCTACCTTCTGATGGTTGTAACACTTGTTCTACATAAGAAGCCACTACCAACATATTTTTCCTAAGTTTTAAACCATCAAAGACCCAAGACACAGTTACCATTTATAAGTATCAAGGTTGTACAGTTGTTATAAACTTCAAATAAGTTAGTCATTTAAAACTAGAGAATGACTTTTTCTTCCCAAAAACAGTAAATAAAAAAATCTGCTTTCTGGGAGGCTGAAGCCAGGTATGGTGGCTCATGCCTGCTATCTGGGAGGCTGAGGCCAGGTGTGGTGGCCTCCCAGCACTTCAGGAGGCCGAGGCAAGTGGACCACTTGAGGCCAGGAGTTCGAGACCAGCCTGGCCAACATGGCAAAACCCCATCTCTACTAAAAATATAAAAATTAGCCATGCATGGCACGGCTGTAGTCCCAGCTACTCAGGAGGCTGAGGCATGAGAATCACTTGAGCCTAAGAGACGGGAGTTGCAGTGAGCTGAGATCACACCACTGCACTCCAGTGTGGGCGACATAGCGAGACTCTGACTCAAAAAAACAAACAAAAAAAACCTTTGCAATAGTAAAAGCTAAAGCACAATAATTTATAAATTTTCACATGAAATTCTGAAAATTTTATGGTTTTATTTTGTAAAATCTATTTTAGTTAAACTTGCAGTCAAATGATTTAAGAATATTTAATGTGAGGCCATGCGCGGTGGCTCATGCCTATAATCCCAGCACTTTGGGAGGTTGAGGCAGGTGGGTCATCTGAGGTCAGGAGTTCAAGACCAGCCTGGCCAACATAGTAAAACCCCATCTCTACTAAAAATACAAAAATTAGCTGGGCGAGGTGGCATGCACCTGTAGTCCCAGCTATCCGGGAGGCTGAGGCAGGAGAATCACTTAAACTGGGTGGCAGAGGCTGCAGTGAACCGAGATCACGCCACTGCATTCCAGCCTGGTGAAAGAGCAAGACTCCATCTCAAAAAAAAAACAAAAAAAAAAGAATATTGAATGTGGCTTAGAAAAGTAATCAGTATTAATCTTCAAGCATTTCTCCCTCATTATTCTAATGCTTTCAAAGGGGGTGGGCATCTTATGTCCCCAGTGCCCAGAATTCTCATTAACATTAAATAGGAGCTATGCATAAAACAAGTAGAGACCACCTGTTGAGGTTTTCTAAATCCAACGTATCTCTGAAGTATGTCTTCATCTATATGGCAAGTGACTAAGCAACCATTACACTAAAGTAATATAATTTCATATTTTGTTGCTGAGAAAAACGAGAGTAAGTCCTAATAACGCTCAATAAAAAGTCTGAAGGCTTTTGGTTTTGTTGGGAATCACTTAGAAACAAGAAGCCTACTAAGCCAAGCTTCTAATACCCTGACAATCTAATAACCATAATAAAAGTACTTTCTACATGTTGTATTCAGATATGAAAAGTGAAATGGTATAACCAACCCACTCAAGGCACAGTGATATGCACTATTTACACTAACTGAAACAAGTTCTTGAATCTCAACACCAGCATTATAATAGGGAGGGAAAGGAGAAGGGAATATATGGCAAATCTTTACCTATCTCTTTTGAACTTAACCAGAGCCTAATAGAAAAAGTCTGCTTAACCTATTTAAATAGTTTCCTCCTCTAGCCAGGTGCAATGACTCATGCCTGTAATCTCAGCTACTTGGGAAGCTAAGACAGAAGGATCACTTGAAGCTAGGAGTTCAAGACTAGCCTGGCAATACAGGAAGACCCTGACTCCAAAAAACTTTTTTTTCAGTTAGTAGGGCATAGTGGCAATGCCCGTAGGCCCAGCTGCTGGGGAAGCTGAGGTGGGAGGATTGCTTGAGTCCAGGAGTTGGAGGCTGCAGTGAGCTATGATTAAGCACTGCAGGCTGAGTGAGACAGTCAAGTGAGACCTCCATCCCTACAAAAAAAAAAAAATTTCCTTCTCTTGTAGCTCTATGTCCAGAGAAAATAAAGTTTCAACTCTGCATTCTTAGTACTTTTCTGTTACTATTAGCATTACAGTTATTAATCATCAGTGTTTCTTGAAATTTTTATGGACTATTTATTGGAAGAAAACACAAATGCTAAATTTGATTACCATATTTTTTTCCTGAAGATGCAGATTACAGTAGTGCCAAAGTATGTGATAAGTCATCAAAATAATTCTCTATCAATGGGGAAAAAAATCACAACCAAAAAAGCAGATACACCCTGCACTCAACATTTTTCTCAAAACTGGCATCTTTAAATATCTCCACAGTGGTAATAAATGAATCTTCTCCTATATAATTTTGCTAAACTATTAAAATGTAACATATGCTAATAAATAATGGCTCAAAATTAACATGGTAGAAAATACCATGTATTTCCTGAAATAAAGAGAAATGTTTAAATGCTAGATCAGTGTTTCTCCTGAATAATCATTAATAACCCATACATTCAACAAATATACTGAGAGCCTTAAGTTGGCTGCACCATTATCTATGGCAAAACTTGAAAACTGATTTAAAAACAGCCTAGTATGTTATGTTTGGCTTGAAAATTTAGAAGATACACTTGATCAAAAAAACAGTATGCAGAAGAAATACAGCAAATGAAGTTGTCACCTAGGAGACTAGCCAATTTAAACAGTCGGGCCACATCACAAGTAAATTTTACAACAGTAGAAAGGAATTACTCTCTTTAGACTACATGGGGCACAAAACAATGTTTTAGTTTGGCTGGGACTAGATTCCTATGCCTGGCTGTTTATCTATCTGTCAATCCTATTAACAGCTATCATTTAAGGTTAAAGTCCACTACAGTTAATATCCTTCAATAAAAACATCCAAAATTAAATTCAGAACAATAGTCCACTTAGTTTGAGCACTATCCATTATGATAAAATTCTGGTATAATAAAACTATCTGAACATGTTACTAAAATCTACTTTACAGACCTCAGGAGTCAGGAAAAAGAACAAATATTTTTAGCCCTGAGTTTTTTTAGTTCACAAGGTATCAGTTTTCTCAAAGAGTCTCATCACAGTCTAACTTGCTATGATTTTTTTAAGATGACAAATGGGAGAGGACGCAGTTTTTGCTTTTATTTTTATTTAAAGGGAAAGAATAAAAGCCAATGATGACAGCAATCGAATTCCAAAAATGTTAGAACACAGAATAAAAATACATAGAAAACTCTCCTTCAAGAACACATTAATGAAAATGATACAATCTTGCTCTGAAGCAAATTAACAGTACACTGAAAAGTACCAGTCCTATCCATTACAGAGATTTTTGACCAGAGGGACTGAGCTAAGATTTTCCCATCACCCATTTTATACCTCTTTCACCCACTATCACACAACCACTAAACAAAGCTACAAAATTGAATTTTTTTAAAAAAGGGGCCGGGCATGGTGGCTCATGCCTGTAATCCCAGCACTTGGGGAGGCTGAGGCGGGCAGATCACCTGAGGCCAGGAGTTCCAGACCAGCCTGGCCAACATGGCGAAACTCCCACTAAAATCTCTACTGAAAATACGAAAATTAGCCAGGCGTGGTGGCACATGCCTGTAGTCCCAGCTACTCGGGAGGCTGAGGCAGAAGAATCGCTTGAACCTGGGAGGTGGAGGTTGCAGTGAGCCAAGATCGCCCCACTACACTCCAGCCTGGGAGACAGAGCGAGAATTCGTCTCAAAAAAAAAAAAAAAAAAAAAAAGAAAGAAAGAAAGAAAAAAGCTGTAACCCCAAAGGAGTTTTATTCTCTAATCCTTTTTGTATCAAAACATATCGACACCGATTCAACTAATCATTATCCTATAGAGGATAAAGCAAAACGTAAGAAAATCATCTATGTTTGGCTTTGGAATTCAAGAGATTTTTTGAACAAATAACCTTCCGGAATGTTATAGTTAGGCTAATACTAGTTAGCACAAATCCTGATCCAAAAATCATCCGGCCTTTGCAAATTACTTTGCTCAACAGTATCGACTTACTGCTACAAAATGAGTAACTGAGGGTTTATA
The DNA here is from genome assembly GCF_028885625.2 of Pongo pygmaeus. Taxonomy (NCBI): domain Eukaryota; kingdom Metazoa; phylum Chordata; class Mammalia; order Primates; family Hominidae; genus Pongo; species Pongo pygmaeus. Next base: position 58,513,024 of record NC_072392.2, read on the forward strand.
AAGTATGTATTAAATCAGACGTGATTTGCTGTAACTGATCTTTGCCAGTTAGCAATAAAATAAATTTACATTCTATTTCTACACATCAGCTAAACTTGAAAGGAAGGTAACCCAAACAAATGCTAAGTGACATAAGAGAAACTGAAATTTAAAATGCACTATGGAATCTGAGCAGATTCTTCAGAACTGTCGAAATCATCAAAACCAAAGAAAGTCTGAGAAACTGTCACAGTCTAACAAAGCCTAAAGAGACATGACAATTAAATGTAATAGGGGTATCTTAAATTAGATCCTAGGAAAGAAAAAGATATTAGGCAAAAACATAAAAGACATCCAAATATATACTTAAGTTAATAATAAAGTATCAATACTGGTTCATTAGTTAATTTTTAAAAATACACTGCATGACACAAAGGAGCTAAGGGGGTTAAACAAAGGCAATTCTGTATTTCTGTTATTGAATATTCCAGTTAAGAAAAACTGAGAATTCTAATCTTTGAAAAAAGAAATGCTTTCCCTCTTCCCCCACTACCAAGAAAAATGAGGGCAATATTATCACCATAATAAAAAACACTTCAGTAACAAGATGTGGTGTGTGCTGAACCAAACAGAAGGACACTGCCTGTGAAGAGCAGGCTCAAGCTAAATTAACCAGCTTTTTAGTTACCACCTGGGTCCTTCCGGTACCCCTTTCCTCAGTGCTACACCTCCACTTGGAACTCAGGACTGCCTCCAGCAGCTGATGCTACCCTGTACTGTCCAGCTGCTCTCTTCTCAGGGGAGCTTAAAAGAAGGAAATAGAGTGCCACAGATGGAAGAAATGAAAAAGGGGTTAGCTATAGAGACAGAGGCAGACTAATTACCCCAAGAGGGAGGCAGACGCTGTCCCTAGAGCAAAGAAAAGGGCAAGACAAATATATTCCATCTGAAAAGACCTTATTATTCTTTAAGATACGTCTGATTTAAGTAACAACATTCTTAAGTAAATAACAGGTTTTATTTTTAAAAAAAAGCTAAAACATTATATAAATAACACTGACTATGCAAACTAAAACAGTACACGACAAGCTTTGGAACAATAAATATGATCATATACCACTCCTAACTGTATTTCAGTTTACTATTTCACTCACTTCACTTTGATAAATTTTTAAGTTATTTATGGCCGGGCGTGGTGACTCACGCCTGTAATCCTAGCACTTTGGGAGGCCAAGGCGGGTGGACTGTCTGCGCTCAGGAGTTCGAGACCAGCCTGGGGAACACGGTGAAACCCCACCTCTACTAAAAATACAAAAAATTAGCCAAGTGTGGCAGCGTGTGCCTGTAATCCCAGCTACTCGGGAGGCTGAGACAGGAGAATCGCTTGAACCCAGGAGGTGTAGGTTGCAGTGAGCTGAGATCGCGTCACTGTACTCCAGCCTGGGCGACAAAGCAAGACTCCATCTCAAAAAAAAAAGCTATTTACTATTCATTAGCATTCAGTAAAGTCTGACAGCAGTTAAAACCCAACCTCCTGCCTGTAATCCCAGCACTTTGGGAGGCCGAGGCTGGTGGATCAGAAGCTCAGGAGATCGAGACCATCCTATCTAACACAGTGAAACCCCGTCTCTATTAAAAATACAAAACATTAGCCAGGCGTGGTGGTGGGCGCCTGTAGTCCCAGGTAGTCAGGAGGCTGAGGTAGGAGTATGGCGTGAACCCAGGAGGCGGAGCTGGCAGCAAGCAAGCTCCACTGCACTCAGAGAGCAAGATATCGTGCCACTGCACTCCAGCCCGCAGGACAGAATGAGACTCCGTCTCAAAAAAAAAAAAAAAAAAAAACCCAACCTCCCAAAATTACTTTCATTCACGTTCAAGATCACTATCTATTTTTTTTTGAGACAGAGTCTCACTCTGTCGCCCAGGCTGGAGTGCAGTGGCAAGATCTCAGCTCACTGCAACCTCCGCCTCCCGGGATCAAGCGATTCTCCTGCCTCAGCCTCCCAAGTAGCTGGGACTACAGGCGCGTGCCACCATGCCCAGCTAATTTTTGTATTTTCAGTAGAGACGGGGTTTCACCATGTTGGCCAGGATGGTCTCTATCTCCTGACCCTGCGATCTGCCTGCCTCAGCCTCCCAAAGTGCTGGGATTACAGGCGTGAGTGAGCCATGGCACCCAGTTGATCACTATTTTAAAGGTACAAGTAACTACCATTTTTGAAAATTATGCTAAAAATCAAAGCTAGAGAAAAATGTTTAAGACTGTAACCTAGTTTCAGTGGAGAAAACATATCTGACTGGTAACATGAAACCTAGAAGAAAAAACTGACTTTTAACAATATCCATCAAAGCAGCTCACATCTAACTTTAATAGTCTTTTAACTTCCACAATATTTTTTCTATTATGGTAAAACTAGGCCAGGTGCAGGGGCTCACACTTGTAATCCCAGCACTTTGGGAGGTTAAGATGGAAGGATCACTAGAGTTCAGGAGTTCAAGACCAGCCTGGTCAACATAGCAAGACCCCATCTCTACTTAAAAAGAAAAAAAGAAAAAAAAATTAAACGTTATATGTCTCTTAAAATTATCTTTGATTCTACAAAGTGTATTTCATGGAATCTTAAAAAAAGATCTGTTTAGTCTGTTTAGATGCTCTGCCAACTTTATTAAGAAGACCAAAGCCCCTAAGTCACCATTATAGTTTTATCAATAATTATGTTTTATCAACAAATATATTTTATCAATAGTTTATAGTTTTTCAACAATGTTATACAGTCTCCAAACATTCTAGTAAGGTGATTTTTATGACCACTTAACAATTAAAATAACTCAAATACTATATCCAAATCAATGAAAGAAAAAGGAGGCTGGGGACTTAGCTTTTGGCATGATTAGAAAGTACTGTCTTGCTAAAACTACTACATATACATATATCATGTATATGTACATATACGTATATACATATACACATCATTTTACACATTTAGAACTACATTAAATACACAGACCTAAGGACTGGACTCTGCAGCAGGCATCTTATTAGAAAAACTACAAAAGCTGGAAAGCTTTCTTGAAGAATTGCAATCACTCTCAAAAATAATAATTAACACTGGAGAGTATGTTCATTAGAATGTGAAAAGCAATTATCAAAACATACAAATGTAACACGTACATTCCTACATAAATGTTGGTCTTACTAAGTACCAGTTCAAGATACAGACACCCAGAATACATTCTATCCAAAAATAAAATAGATCCTATAGGTCATAGGGACAACAACAAAAACTTCAGAGTACTCAATTTCAAATAAGAACTTAAAAAAAATTATCTAGAAATCCTAAATTTATCTGTCAAAAATCATTATCAAACTATCTTACTGAAGTCTTTGGAACCTTATAGCATACAACCAATCATTACATTCCTATTATCTAAGATTCAGTTAATACTGACTTTCACAGTTTAAAGCTTCAGTAATTATATGAAAAGCTATAGTTTCTCTTTCTAAAGTAGCATTTGGTCCTAAAAGTCAAGAAAATAAGGAAGTAATCACATTGATTTGCTCACAATAAAATTGTTTGTGTAACCTTTTAGATTATGATCCCATGTCCTATAAAAGCTAAACAAGTTGGCACTTGTCTCTTACTATGTTTGACAGAACAGTATATGAGTCACTTTCCAAAAATAACTAAATTAACATATGCCTTCATATGTTAATCAAATAGCACAAATGACAATAACAAAATACTTCCATGCCTTAAAACACACACACACACACACACACACACACACACACACACACGGATAGTTACATTTCCAGTACTTTTAGAATCATCTGCCTACTCAATGCAAAAGACTCAACTTCAGCAGTGGCTGAAGTGACTCAAAAGTTACATCTGGCTTCTAAACTATTACATGACTTTGTTAGGAACTCTGTTTCCTGATTTCATTTTTTTAGATTAATGTAACATGCCTTCTTTGGGCCCTAACTACCTGTGAGAAATTAAGAACAGAGGTGGTGGAAGGAGAAAGTCATTCACGCCTTAAAAACCCAGCTATAACAACATGGATAATTTAAGTAAAATAAAATAATCATGGTGAAATAAAACAAGCTGAATTTTTATCTGGCCTCCTAAGTGTCCCACAAAAACAAACTTAATTTGTAATACATATGACATTTTGGGAGAAGTATACAATGTTGCTATATCATTAGTTAGAAATGGAAGTTTCTTTCACCTGATAAGTCATGGTGAATAAGGTCAGCAAAACTGGGGTCTTCACCCCACCAAAATATCCACAATTCTCTTCTTCCAGGTCTTTGATCTCGCCGCCAAACACCAAGTACATCTGCCTTAAGGCAGCGACTAAAACTGCTCAAAATGGGGTCTTCTTCTGTCACAGGAAACAGAATAGGGGCAGAAGTTGGGCCTTGCCATACATATTTTTTCCATTTAATTCCTGTCAAGTCAGCCTGAAGGAAAGAAAGCATTATGTTTTATTATTGCATATTCACTCAAAGTCAAAAGTACTCAATATGATGTCTCTTATTTCATTAAGACATTACAATTTTTCAATGTATGCTTGAGATACTGAATGCAAATTAGAACAAAAAAAAAGACTTTATAATTCAACAACCAAGAATTTTAGGGAGAAGAATACAGTTAAAAATTACCACCACCATGTCACTGAATAGCAAGCAAATATGTACTCCAAGTAGAAATAGAAGAAACTGAATGATGTTAAATATAGGCACACACTTCAATATGCAAACAGAGTACATTTTTCTCTGTCCTAACTGGTCACATTTGTTCATTGGTGTCAAACTTTTAACTGAAAATCAATTATTAAAGACCCTATCATGGGTTTTTATTCCGCATTTACATAAGTAACGTCTCTAATGAAAAGACATCTGAACAAGTTCTGAAAAAATCTACGTTAATTCTTCACACACACCCCTGTCGGAAAAGTCAAATAGCTACTCACAAAGAACTGTCAGATTTGTGCTAGTCTATCTTCAAAGAACCTGATCCTAAAAGTACCAAAAATAGACTGAGTTGGATAAAATAGAAATATAAAACCTGGTGTATGTCTTATTATATGTGAAGAGATGCTGATTAATGGACATCGAAAAGAAAAACATACTGTAGACGAGGATAGAGTATTAAAGATCTCAATTTAGCATCCGGAAAGAAATTCGACGAGAGGAATTCAGTAATTTAATCTAACTTAAAGGAGCAAAGCATAAGGTGCCAAAAATGAAACTGCTGATACATGACTGGCAGTTTACACTTGCCAACTAGTTGTGCTCCTCCCACTTAACTCACTTACCTATCATATACTCTTAATATTTCTCATAGCACAAAGGAGAAAATGAAAAAGTAAAGTCACCCAAACTTAAAGTCATTGATGAAGCTCAGCTACTGTCCCATACAGGACAAGTTATTTGCAACAGTTGGTACTTCTGAAAGTCTTAACTGTTGGATGTTACAGTAGGAGACCTGGGCTAACCTACACAATGGTCATCCCTACATCCCGCTTCTCTCGACGTTCCATTTCAATCAAACAAGGGAGCAGCCTGCTCAAAACATTCTGAAAAAGCAACCAAAACACAATAAATATAGAAACAGTGCAAAACCACAGCACCTCGTCCATTAGCCCCCTTCACTCTCACAAAAACATTATGTTCTAATAAAAGCAAGATGGCTATAAATTGTCAAAAATGGCAAACTGTTTTCAAAGTTTAGAAAGAAAACATATGAAATGGCACCTACTGGTTTTTACAGAGAGATCTTAAGTCACCCAAGGAAGAAACTAACCTGGCGTTAGTTTGACTCATACAAAAAAAATGTAAAACGAAGACAGGTTTCTAGGGCATAAGTTCTGGGGTCCTGTTTACATGGGGAAACCAAATTTAAAAGGTAAGACATAAAGGCGGTGGGGAACAGCGGCAATAATGGAAAGTGTGAAGCAGGGATACAGGGCCAATAAGGAGAAAAGCAACAGTTAAGCAAGACAAGAGGGAAAGGTTACTGTCCTGCCAGATAAGGAGCTCAAGTTGAGGACGAGACTACGATGAGAAGGAGAGTCCGAACCAAGAAGAGAAAAAATGCCAACACTCCCCAAACAGAGCCCGGGACCGTGGGAGAGCGAACGCCGTCTCCCGGGGCTGGCCGCGGAGCTTCGCAGGGCGCCGGCTCCGGCTGGGCCTCGCCCGGGTACTCGGGCATCTGGACCAGACCCGGCCCCCTCCCCCACGGCCCAAGGGCGCACCTCGCGGCCCCCCTCCCTCGGCGCCCGCCGGCCCCGGCACTCACCAGGCAGAAGAGGTTACAGTGACAATCTTCCAGGCTGGCCCCGTTCGGCACGAAGGAGGCACTCATCGTCCCTCACAGCAGCCGCCGCCGGCGCCACAACCCACCATCCGCCATTACCGCCGCCTCCGACCAGAGAGAGAAACACAGACACCGGGGAGGGCCGGGGGGGGTAGTGGTTGGGGGGGCGGTGGAAGAGGAGGCCGCCGGGCCGCCCGCCCTCCCCACCCACCCCCCCGCCGCCGCCGCCGCCGCCGCCGCGAGCAGCCCCCGCCGCCCGGCCGGCACCCAGCCGCCCGGGGCCGAGGGCCGGAGGCGGGAGGGCCGCGCCGCGCTCGCCTGGCGGGCCGGACTGCGGATCCCGCAGACGCTCGTCTCTCTCTGGGGGACGGAGGGGATGTGTGCCCCTACCACAAGAAAAATAATAAATTACACAATAAATAATCAAAATCAAGTCCGAGACGGCAGAGCCCAAGCCCTGGACGGTTCTCCCGGGCAGAGAAGCGCCCGCACAGGGGCGGGAAGGGCGAGAACCGGGAGAGAAGCCCAGGCCCCCGGCCCGGCAGCGGCGATGTCCTTAAGCCCAGAGTCTCCTCAGCGGCGGAGGTGGTGGCGGCGTCTGCGGGCTCAGACCATTCTCTGGCTCTGTCTTCGTGTCGTCCCTGGGCCGAGCCGGCCTAACGTTTGCCCTCCTGCGGCCTCACCGGCTGGACGCCGTAGTCTCCCCCATTTTGTGGGCCCAGCGGGCGGTGTTTTTCCCCCTTTAATCCGAATTCACGGGTTTTCCCTTCGCTTTAATGGCGGCCACAGGGACCAGCTCGCCCTCTCTGCTCACCCATTGGCCGCCTTGAGGTCACGTGGGCCCGGGCTCCGTTGGGAGGGGGAGAGAGAAGTGAGCGAGGGAGGGCCGGGAAGCTTTCGGCCGAGGCGGTGAGCCCGGGGGACGGGGCAGCCAGCTGGTGGCCACTAACATAGCGCCATCTGCTGGGTGCCCCGGCCAGTATTAAACGACCCGGAGCCCTGGCCCTCTCTTTGCGGGGAAATTTACAGTCCAGGAAGGTTCATTTCACAAATCAATGAGAATTACGTGGAAATCACTTTGAGTTCTTTGGAAGAGAAAGTATTGGCAAAAATTCCAAGACATTCTCATTTATTTCGCGAGGCCGCTGGGGTGCAGGTGCAAACCTCTGGATTTGGGAGTCAGATGATCTGGATGGGGATAAGACTCCGCAACCTAAAAGTTGTGATATGAAGATATAAATTTAAGAAACAAAATATTGTCCTGTAGTTAATAGGCTGGGAATTAGAGCCACACTGCCTGGGTTCCAAGCTTGAGCAAATCACTTCCTGCTCTGTCTCTGTTCCCTCATCTGTAAAATGGGGAAAACATATCCCTTACCTCACAAGCTTATTGTAATGAGTTAATACAAATTAAGCAGGTAGCCCAGTGCTCCGCACAGATAAGCACTGTTAAGAGTTAACTATTATTGTTGTCATCATTACCTCATATAGTTATTGTGAGGAGCAGGAGAACTAGTGTATGTAAAGATCTCACTACTTTTTTGTTGTTGTTTACTTCTGTCTCTCTAGTGCCTAAAAAAAGGGTCCTGGCACACAGTAGGTGCTTGATATTTGTATATTTACAAATGAATAGGTGGTAAGAAGTAAGAACCAAACAAAAGGTTTATTCTCTTTCCCATAAAACACCCAGTGCTTGGATGGGTTACACTTCAATATGAGTTCAAAACAGCTTCTCTGACGGTTTTAGGATTGCAAGAAAGAAAGAAGAAAAAGATGATTCAGAAGTTAGAAACATCAGTGAGTTAGGACTTACTGTAATTTTATGTAAGTATTACAGATACATAATTATGTATTATGTATTACGGATACATAATTGTATCTGTAAAATGAATAGTAGACTCTTCCATGTCACTTCTTCAGCCACGGAATGAAAGGAAGTCCTCATTCATCCACTTGTTCATCTGTGGTGGTGAAGAGCCCAAATCTGAAGCCCAAAGCCTGGAGAAAAAGTTCTGCCCCTCCCTAGTTAGTCTTAGATCAAATTTGACCTTAGATCAAATTAATTTCTCTTTCTCTTGGTTATTGTAAAATGGGGGTAATAAAAGTACCTTTCTCCTAAAGTGACTGGTGAATGAAACAATGTAGGTACAGTGCTTGCCACAGTGCTTACTTAATGTTAATTATTAATATAATTTTAAAAATCATTGAGAACGTGCTGGCTCAATTGAGTGTGTTCCTGCTCTGCGCTAGGCCGAGGATACAAATAGGAATAAGATACCTGCCTGTCCCTCAAGATTCCTGAAGAGAGGCACTAAAGGAAACATTTCCTACAGAATAAGGTAAAATACAATGGGGGTAATTGCTTGAATAAAGTATGTACCTACTATGGCATAGTAAGTGCACTAGAAGAAGAGCATCAAAGTTAGAGAAGGTGTCATAAAGTAGGTAGCATTTGAAATCAGATTTGAAGGGTAAAATGAATTCTTATAAAGCCCTTTGAAGCAGTTAAATCTTATTAAACCTAATTCGAACCCAAAGTCCACATATCAAAGTCAATTATACAACCAGGACTAATTCAATCCAGGAGCTCAAATCAACTAAGGTTGGCATCCTTTATAACTGAGTGCCAGCACCAGGAGACAGCAATCCCCAGATCCAATGAGGTAAGCGCTCCTCTGCCCATTTCCCTTTCCCTGAGAAACTCCTCAGATCTTTGTTCTGCAGCTTTCCTCAGGCTGAAATGCCCTCCTCACATCTAAAGGGGTCTCCATTCTCCTTAGAAGTCTTGCCCTCCCATTGCCCCCACCCCCTGACTTGAGCACCATCCTCAGGATTCCAGTGGCAGGTAGAATGTACCTGAAACCTACCAGGTAGGAGGTAACATTTGATTGACCTTTCTGTTTGAATGTCAATCTTTTCAAAAAGAAGAGGGAGACAAGGAGACAGAAGCGAAGAAGGAAGACCCAGAGGAAAAAGTCTGATGGAGGATCGCAGAAGGGAGCAGGAGAGAGAAAGACAGGACTGAGAGAATGGAGAAGCAGATTAGAATGGGAGGGATCCCAGTTGTGAGGGGAATGGAATCATTGGGAGAAGGGAAAGAGAAGAAATAAATATTTTCAGCCCACAAAGAACGTATCAGTAACCACTTACATTCTGTAAAAATGACATTTTGTGTGATTTAAAGAGTAATGGAGGCCGGGCGCAGTGGCTCACGCCTGTAATCCCAGCACTTTGGGAGGCCGAGGCGGGCAGATCACGAGGTCAGGAGATCAAGACCATCCTGGCTAACACGGTGAAACCCTGTCTCTACTAAAAACACAAAAAGGCGGGTGCCCGTAGACCCAGCTACTCGGGAGGCTGAGGCAGGAGAATGGCATGAACCCGGGAGGCGGAGCTTGCAGTGAGCCGAGGTCGCGCCACTGCACACCAGCCTGGGCGACAGAGTGAGACTCCGTCTCAAAAAAAAAAAAAAAAAAGAGAGAGTAATGGAAATACGGACTTTGGATATACCATCCTGGTGGGGGATGTTGATAATGAGGGAGGCTGTGTATGTGTGGGGGCAGGAGTTATATGGGATTTTTAAAAAGTAATGGAAATAAATAAAAACATTACACACATATTGTCGGCTGGGTGTGCTGCGTCACGCCTGTAATCCCAGCACTTTGGGAAGCCGAGGCAGGTGGATCACCTGAGGTCAGGAGTTCAAAACCAGCCTGGCCAACATGGTGAATGAAACCCCATCTCTACTAAAAATACAAAAATTAGCCAGGCGTGGTGGCATATGCCTATAGTCCCAGCTACTTGGGAGGCTGAGGCAGGAGAATTGCTTGAACCCGGGAGGCAGAGGTTGCAGTGAGCCAAGATCATGCCACTGCACTCCAGCCTGGGTGACAGGGTGAGACTCTATCTCAAAATAAATAAATAAAAACATTACACACACATTGTCAAAAGTTTGGCAGATACATAAAAGCATAAAGATGAAAATTTTAAATGTACATTACCCAAAGAAGTCCGTATCATCACCATTCATAATCACTTTTTAACATTTTGATGTATTGACTTTTCCCTATATATCTTTTTCCTACATGGTTGAGATCATACTATATGACCACTTAACTACACACATTTATTAACCATCTAGTATGTGTTAGGTCATGTATTGACAAAATAGAGCATATACAAGCAGTTCATAATCTTGCTTATAATGGCACTTGAACAATTAGACCAACTGGGGTCAAAACTCCATACTTGGCCCAGCACGGTGGCTCATGCCTGTAATCCCAGCACTTTGGGAGGCTGAGGCGGGTAGATTCTTTGAACCCAGGAGTTTGAGACCAACCTGGGCAGCATGACGAAACCCCCCACTGCAAAAAAAAATAAAAAAATTAGCCAGGCATGGTGACACGTGCCTGTAGTCCCAGTTACTTGGGAGGTAGAGGTGGGGAGGTCGATTAAGCCTGGGAAGTGGAGATTGCAGTGAGTTAAGATTGCACCACTGCACTCCAGCCTGGATGACAGAGTGAGACCCTGTCTCAAAAAGCAAGCAAACAAGCAGAACTCCATGCTTGCCAGCTCCCTAACTTCAATCTACCGCTTTGTAGAATGTGTATGTAATAATAGCACCTAAATGTCAGAGTTGTTGCAATGATTAAAAGAGATAATCCAAGTAAAATAGGAGCCAATCAGGAATTTTAAGATTAATTTTAGAGGTTACTTTGGGTCAATAATCTGGGTCAATAATCACCGATTGTCTTCTATTCTTTGAAATATGGATTCACTCAATGATCTGCATTTAAAACTGTTTTGCAACCCCTTCTGTCTTGTAGGGGCTCCATTCTGAATGAGATGGTAGAGGCACTGGCTTACAAATTACCACTTAGCCTCCAGGAAGGTGACAGAGTTACATCACCTGAGACAGACAAGTCCAGGAAAGGGCACCTGATGCTCCACATTGTGATTCAGAATCATATGATTCTGAAAAATCTGCAAGGTCTAGAGCAGCACTGTCCAATAGAAATGCAATGAGAGCTAAAACCTATTGAAATAAAAAAAATAAATTTTAAAAAAAGGTACAATGAGAGCTAAATAAGTAACTTGAAATTTTTCAGTAGCCCTGTTAAAGAAGTAAAAATTAGGGCCTGGTGCAGTGGCTTATGCCTGTAATCCCAGCACTTTGGGAGGCCAAGGTGGGCGGATCACGAGGTCAGGAGCTCAAGACCAGCCTGGCCAACATGGTGAAACCCCGTCTCTATGAAAATACAAAAATTAGCTGGGTGTGGTGGCACATGTCTGTAGTCCCAGCTAGCTACTCAGGAGGCTGAGGCAGGAGAATCGCTTGAACCTGGGAGGTGGAGGTTGCAGTGAGCCGAGATCATGCCACTGCACTTCAACCTGGGCGACGAAGTAAGACTTCGTCTCAAAAAAAAAAAAAAAAGTAAAAATTAATGTGAAGTACATATTTTATTTATCTCAGTATGTCAGAATCATTATCATTTTACATGTAGTCAATATAAAAATTATTGAGATAGTTTGCATTCCTTTTTTTAACCAAACCTTCAAAGTCCACACTTATTTGCACTTATAGCACATTTCAGTTTTACCTAGCAGATTTCAAGTGGCCGTTAGCCATTTGCAACTAGTGACTACTGTGTTGGAGAGTACAAGTCTAGAGTCAAACGCTGAAAGCTAAGGACCAATTAAGCTGTGGAGTGAGTGGTCTTGAGCCTGGGGACAATATTGATTTTCTTAAGGTCATTTTAATGGTTTAATGTTGTACTTAATTCAATAGAAAAAAAGGTTAAGAAGTTACAAACCATTTTATTTCTTGAATGCGCAGACACCACTTCATTGAATATAGAAATAAACAGACCTAAAAGAAATCAGCAGGTTGAGACACTTAAAAAAAATTTTAATTCAAAGCATCAAATATCCTGAGTTGTCTCAAAAGTTGCTGACTTGCCATTTTTCTCAGTAGTGTAGCATCCACCCTCAACCTCAAGTTTTATTTCATTTTAATTGTTTTATTTTAATATTAAAGTCTACTTCCCCTAATTTTCTTACTTTGAAATTACGTTTGTAAACCATATGTAAATCAGAAATTCCCCTCCCCTATCTTTCTCCTACTTGAGCCAGTCATTTGACCTCTCTGGACCTATTTTCTCAAACATGAGGAAGAGATTGGCTTAAGTAATTGCTATGATTTAACACCTAGTATGTGACAATATATATCAGACACGGTGTCAAGTATCTTTGCTACAGTTTCTGATGTAAGTACCATATTATCCCAATTTTCTAGCTTGAGATACTGAGGTTTAGAGAGCAACCTGCCTCTTTGGCCTCAGGCCAAAGAGGTCTGTAAAGTATGCTAAGGAAGCCTAATCTACCAAGAGAAGCTCTAAAGAAACTTCTTAGGGAAAACAGTTGAAACCAAGTCTTGAAGGATGAGTTGGGTTGAGCAAGGAAAAGATTGAGAGGGAGAAGAAGGACAGGCACAGAAAGAAGATGGGGAGGCCTGAACAGCTTGGTGTTAGTAGGAAATGATTTGGCTGGTGAAGTAACCCCAGGAACAAATCATGAAGAATTTGGATTTTATCCGAAAGAGAAAAACAACTTTTTTTTTTTTTAAGACAAGGTCTCTGTCGCCCAGGCTGGTGCGATCGTAGCTCACTGCAGCCTCAGTCTCCTGGGCTCAAGCAATCCTATCACCTCAGTCTCCTGAGTAGCTGCGATTACAAGAGAGTGCCACGATGCCCAGCTAATTAAAATTTTTTTTTCTTTTCTTTTTTTAAAAAATAATTTTAAATAAAATGAGATGGGGGTCTCACTGTGTTGCCCAGGCTGGTCTCGAACTCCTGAGCTTAATTTTTAAACTTTTTTTTTTTGAGATGGAGTCTCGGCCTACTGCAACCTCCACCTCTCGGGTTCAAGCGTTTCTCTTGTCTCAGCCTCCCAAGTAGCTGGGATTACAGGCGCCCGCCACCACGCCTGGCTAATTTTTGCATTTTCAGTAGAGACAGGTTTCACCATTTTGGCCAGGCTAGTCTCGAACTCCCGACCTCAGGTGATCCACCCACCTTGGCCTCCCAAAGTGTTGGGATTATAGGCATGAGCCACCATGCCTGGCCAATTTAAAAATTTTTAGTAGAGATGAGGTCTCGGTATATTGCCTAGGTTGGAAACCATTGAAAGACTCTAAACATGAGAGTGACGAGCTAAGATTTGTTTTTAGAAACAAGATACCAGGAAACTTGTTGAGGGCATTTTGGTAATCTAGGCAGGAAGTGAAGAGACCTGAACTAATTAAGAAGAGCTGGTCTAAAAACATCCTTTCTGTTTTGCATCTATTCCCTCAGTCAAGGTGTCGACAAGGAAGATATGAAAGTAGAAGAAATCACTTTTGCAAAAGGCTGAGTATTCTTTTCTTACTGAGCAGATGATTTTTCTAAGAGTGACCAAAGCTGAAAGAGGAGACAAGTGTAGTTCTTTGAACCTGCTCCTCCTGCTAAAAAGTTCCAGGCAGAACTTTGGTCTCACAGGATAATTATTCCTGCCCAGATACAAACTGATTTGTAATTTTACTATTCTCTTCCCCCAAGAAAAGGTTCAAAGGAGTTCAAAAGATGTGACCAGCCAATAAAATAGAAAGATTAGTCTAGAATCTCTTGACTCAACCAAGAGTTTAAAGGGATGTAATAGTAATGTAAACAGGCTGGGCACAGTGGCTCACGCCTATAATCCTAGCACTTTGAAAGGCTGAGGCAGGTGGATTGCCTGAACTCAGGAGTTCGAGACCAGCCTGGGCAACATGCTGAAACCCTGTCTCTACTAAAAATACAAAAAATTAACCAGGCATGGTGGCACACACTTGTAATCCCAGCTACTCGGGAGGCTCAGGCATGAGAATCGCTGGAACCCGGGAGGTGGAGGCTGCAGTGAGCCGAGATTGCACCACAGTACTTTCAGCCTGGGTGACAGAGCAAGACTCCATCTCTAAATAAATAAATAAATAGTAATATAAACAAAAGTACTAGAGTTATATAACATTTCTGCCACTGGTTTTGACATTCCTTCATTCATTCACTTAATAATATTTATGTTTACTATGTGCAAGGTTCTATGCTAGGTACTGTGATGATTGAGCAATATGAAACAATGCATCAGAAATAGATCTGACCCTCAAGAAGATTTTTAATTCTCGGATGATAAGATATGAAATAAATAACTACAATTTTTATTTGAAAATGCGAAAAATTGATATAGATCAAATGCTGTGGAATTGAAAGAAGAGGGGGCTACCCCAAGTCACAAGGAAGAAAAGGTTAGTGGAGAAAAACTTTGCATTTTAAATAGATACGAATTAATGAATAAGATTTGAACTTGCAGAGATGTGGAAAAGAGCAATTTAGGCTAGTGCTTCCCAAACTGGAGTTTGAGGACAAGGTTTTGAAGAATGCTACTGGGAATTCCATGCAAAAGAGTTCTTGGCTGTGCTGTTAATTTGCCTCTGTTCTTTTTTTTTTTGAAGCAGAGTCCTGCTCTGTTGCCCAGGCTGGAGTTCAGTGGTGTGATCTTGGCTCACTGCAACCTCTGCCTCCTGGGTTCAAGCGATTCTCATGCCTTAGCCTCCCAAGTAGCTGGGATTACAGGTGCCCACCACCATGCCCGGCTAATGTTTGAATTTTTGTATTTTTAGTAGAGAAAAGGTTTCACCATGTTGCCCAGGCTGGTCTTCAAATCCTGACCTCAACTGATCTGCCCACCTCAGCCCCTCAAAGTGCTGGGATTACAGGTGTCAGCCACCATGTCTGACCTTTTTCTTTTTTGAGATAGGGTCTCATTCTGTCACCCACGCTGGAGTGCAGTCTGGAGTACCGTGGTGCAAACGTGCTCACTGCAGCCTCGACCTCCTGGGTTCAAGCAATCCTCCTACCTCAGCCTCCTGAATAGCTGGAACCACAGGCGTTCACCACCATGCCCACTCAATTTTTTAAATTTTTTGTATAGACAAGGTCTCACCATGTTGTCCAGGCTTACTGTAGCTAGAGGCTGCTCCTTGGAAATGACATTTCTCAGGCTCCCTTATCAATTTCCTTGTGGTTTGGTTTGGCCAATAGAGGCAAGGGTGGCCAATGAGTGGCCATGAGGAAGCTAGGATTTTCCCTCTCCCTGTGCCTCAGTATTAGCTGTATCTTTATGGCGCTAACTGCAAATGAACAGTTCTTCTCTCCATAGTCCCAACTCTGTTGGGCAGTCCTGGCTCCTGGGCTATAGTATGTTTGTTATCTATTGCCATATAATAAATTATCCCTGAACATCACAGCTTAAAACAACAAGCATTTTATCTCACACAGTTCCTGAGATTTAGTAACCTGTCAGTGACTCAGCTGATGTTTCTGGCTCAGGGTTTCTCATGAGGTTTCAGTCAAGATGTGGGCTGGGGCTGCAGGCATCTCAAGGCTAATGTAGGACTGAGGCACTCACTTCCAAGCTCACTTACACGGTTATGGCCAGGACACAGTTTCCTTCTGCCAGGTGGGCTTCCCCTCAGAGCTGCACACAACAAGGCAGCTTGCTTCTCCACTAGGAAGAAGAAGGGGGGGAGAGAGAGAGTCCAAGACCAAGATGGAAGCTGCAGTCTTTTTGTAACCTAATCTCACAAGTTATATACCATCACTTCTGCCACATGCTATTGGTCACAGACCAACTGTGATACAGAGTGTGCGGGGGCTACACTAGGCTGTGAATACCAGGAGGGAAAAATAACTGGGAGCTGGCTCATGCCTGTAATCCCAGCACTTTGGGAGGCCAAGGAGGGTGGATCATTTGAGGTCAGGAGTTCAAGACCAGCCTGGCCAACATGGTGAAACCCCGTCTCTCCTAAAAATACAAAAATGGTGAAACCCCGTCTCTCCTAAAAATACAAAAATGGTGAAACCCCGTCTCTCCTAAAAATACAAAAATTAGCTGGGCAGTAGTGGTGCACACCTATAATCCCAGCTATCAGGAGACTGAGGCAGGGGAATCGCTTGAGTCTGGGAGGGGGAGGTTGTGGTGAGCCGAGATCACACCAGTGCACTTCAGTCTGGGTGGGTGACAGAGTGAGACCCTGTCTCAAAAAATAATAATAATAATAATCATAGGGAGCTATCTTGGAGGGTAGCTACCACAGTCCACCATCTGTCCCCAATGATTTGTTGCTCCCACATGCAAGATACACTCACTTCTTCCCAAAGTCACCAGAAGTCTCCCCTCTTTACAGCATCAGCTTGAAGTCCAGGTGCAGATGAGGCTCCTTGGGTAAAACTCCTTAAGCAGAGCTCCTTGAGTACAGTTCCTCTCCGCCTGTGACACCAAAGAGACAATTTATCTTCCCCTCTATATACCCAACATACAACGATGAGACAGGTGTAGCAGGATAGAGGCTTAGTTATTCCTTTTCAAAAAGGGGGGGAAATGGCAGGTGCAAAGGAGTAACTGGCCCATTTTAATTCTGAAATACCACCCCACCACCAACTTTGTAGGTCTGTGAATCTTACTGGGGTTCACTTCATTAGACAAAAGTTATACCCACAAATCTCTTTCAGGTAAGCTCTACTCCACCTTGAGCTTCTGATAAGATGCCCTTAAGCTTCCTAGCAGTTTTGTCATTTTACTGAGAGAATACGGTATGGGAGGCACACCTTTCATCTCTTTCAGAGCTTTTTGTCTAACTGAATAGTACTCTGAGGCACAACCGTAAATCTTCCTGAGATTTTATTTTTGTTTATTTATTTATTTTTGAGACAGAGTCTTTGTCGCCCAGGCTGGAGTGCAGTGGCATGATCTCCGCTCACTGCAACCTCTGCCTCCTGGGTTCAAGCAATTCTCATTCCTCAGCCTTCTCAGTAGCTGGGATTACAGGCATGCACCACCACCCCCGGCTAATTTTTGTATTTTTTAAAATAGAGATGAGGTTTCTCCATGTTGGCCAGGCTGGTCTCTATCTCCCAGGCTCAAGCAGTCCACACACTTCACCCTCCCGAGTAGCTGATACTACAAGTGTGCCTGGCTAATTTTTTGTATTTTTTTTTTCATAGAGAGGGGGTTTTGCCATGTAGTCCAGGCTGCTCTCAAACTCCTGGGCTCAAGAAATCCACTCCCCCATGGCCTCTCAAAGTGCTGGGATGACAGACATGAGCCACAGCACGGGGCAATGTTACTTCATTTTCTTGCAAGCCTTCACCTGCAGCCATTTCAAACATCATGATGTTTCTATTAATAGCTTCTGTGAGGTACTTTAGACTTTGACTAATATTCTGCTCAAAGCCCACTGCCTAGTTCCAAAGTCACTTTCACGTTTTAGAATTTTGTTCTGGCAAAACCCTACTTCCGGGTACCAAAATCTGTATTAATTATCTATATTTCTGTGTAACAGGTTACTCTGAGATTCAGCAGTTTAAAACAACAAATACTTATTATCTCACACAATTTCTGAGAACTGGGAATCTGGGACTTGGATTAGCTCAGTGGTTCTGAGGTAGGAAGCAGGACTTAACTCCAGAGTTGGAAACTCAGACACCGGACCAGATTGAGGACTACCTTAAAGGGAGGGGGTTGGCTGGTGTGGTGGCTCATGCCTGTAGTCCTAGCACTTTGGGAGGCGAAGGCGGGTGAACCAATTGAGCTCAGGAGACCAGCCTGGGCAACATGGCGAAACCCATCTCTACAAAAAAATACAAAAAACATTAGCCAGGTGTGGTGGCACAAGTCTGTGGTCTCAGCTACCAGGTAGGCTTAGGTGGGAGGATTGCTTGAGCCCAGGAGGTGGAGGCTGCAGCAAGCTGAGATCGTGCCATTACACTCCAGCCTGGGTGACAGACTGAGACCCTATCTCAAAAAAAAAAAAAAATTAAATTAATTAAATACATTTTAAAAATATAAAGGAAGGGGGAGAAGGGAAAAGCAGCTTTCCATAAGACATGCCCACCAGTGTGCCATATCAGTTTACCATTGCCATAGCAACAACCGGAAGTTATACCCTTTTCCATGGCATGATGACCTGGTGACTGGAAGTGGCAACCCTCTTCCTAGAAATTTCTGCATAAACCACCCTTTAATTTGCATGTAATTAAAAGTGGATGTAAATGTGACTACAGAACTGCCTCTGAGCTGCTATCGTGTGCCTCTGTTGCTGCTGTACACTGCTGCTTCAAAAAATGTTGCTAACACCACTGGCCAACCCTTGAATTCTTTCGTGTGTCAAGCAAAGAACCCTCCCAGGCTAAGCCCCAATTCTAGGACTTGCTGCCCTACATCAGTTCTGGCTGAAAGTTTCTCATAAGGTTGCAGTCAAATTGTCACCTAGAGCTACAGTTATTTCAAGGCTTACCTGGGACTGGAGAATCTGTGAGAAAAATCTGTAGCACATCTGAGTAACAGTTCCTCTTCCCTTACTCCTTGCAGCATCTCCCTCATGTTGCTCATCTCTGGGTTGTCCCACCATCCCTCTATTTGCCCTTTGAATTCCTCCCCTACATTTTAAACTAGTTTCTCTCATTATTATATTCCTTGTATTAAACTCCTTGGCATAGGTACTGTTTTCTGGATCCTGAATTATATAATAGTCAACTAAGTATTATTGAGCTGAACAAAGTTAAACAGATTTCTTACAAAAGAATTTCTCACAGCTTTTAATGCGCATTGTAAATCTCCCGGAGGAATCTATAACATGCAGCATTTCCCATACTGTTTTGGTCACAGTCCTCTTTTGTTTTTTTACATGCAACTAATAGCTAGCATGCAAAAGGCATAAATTAGAAACATCACAGTTCAGTTTGACTGAAACAACAAGTATATGAAGGAAAAGAGTACAAAATATGATGAAAAGAGGGTAGAAGCCCGGCGCGGTAGCTCACACCTGTAATCCCAGCACTTTGGGAGGCTGAGGCGGGTGGATCACCTGAGGTTGGAAGTTCCAGACCAGCCTGACCAACACAGAGAAACCCTGCCTCTACTAAAATTACAAAATTAGCCAGGCATGGTGGCGCATGCCTGTAATCCCAGCTGCTCAGGAGGCTGAGGCAGGAGAATCGCTTGAACCCGGGAGGCGGAAGTTGTGGTGAGCCGAGATCGCACCATTGCACTCCAGCTTGGGCAACAAGAGTAAAACTCCATATCAAAAAAAAAAAAAAAAGGTGGTGGGTAGATGCTGAACCATACAGAGTAAAGTGTTTACACTTGATCCTATAGGCATTGGAGAGTCAATGAAGGTTGCCTCCTGCTAGGTTAAAAGATAGAATTGTTGAGCTAAATCATTTAACCACAGTAATACACTTTATTTTTCTTTTATACTCTGAACTACTTAATACAAAAGGAAAATTACTTTTCTTTTTGAGTTGGAGTCTCATGGTATTGCCTGGTCTAGAGTGGAATGGCTATTCCCGGGGGTTATCATTGTGCACTACAGCCTGAAACTTCTAGGCTCAAATGATCCTCATGTGTCAACCTCCCAAGTAGCTGGCACTACAGGCACATGCCACCATGTCCAGCTGAGAATTACATTTTAAACCTCTCTCTTTCTTCTGCCTTTACCTTTGGTTCAATAGGGTTGAAGACCTTTGGCCCAAACTTTAGAAGCCTCATATTGTTTGCCTTATGTTTTCAGTATGGTAGAAGAAACTGAAAAAAAAAATGGGGAGACCCTTGGGAGAGAAAATATTTCAACATACCCCCTAAAACACAGCATTGTCAGTGGAATTAAAAGATGAAGGAATTCTTTTCAAAATAATTGGTGATAAGAAAGGAAGACGGAAGTATATCTCAGGGAAAGAATTAGCTAGTGATTAGGAAAAGAACAAACATCCTTTCTGAAAACTAACATTTACATGGCAGCACATATATGGCTTATTTATTGCTGCAAAACAAATTATATCAAAGATTTGTGGCTCAAACAACAAAAAACGTTTTTTTTGTTTTTAAAGACAGATTCTCACTCTGTCGCCCAGGCTGGAGTACAGTGGCACTATCTCAGCTCACTGCAACTTCCACCTCCCAGATTCAAGCAATTCTCATGCCTCAGCCTCCCTAGCTGGGACTACAGGCACGCACCAACACACCCAGCGAATTTCTTTTTGTATTTTTAGTAGAGACAGGGTTTTGCCATGTTGGCCAGGCAGGTCTTAAACTCGGCCTCAAGTGATCTGCCCGTCTCGGCCTCCCAAAGTGCTGGGATTACAGGCGTGAGCCACTGCTCCAGGTCACAACAATAAACATGTCTATCTCATAGTTTCTGTGGCTGGACAGTTCAAAGTTAGAATTTCTCACAGGATTCATTCAGATGCTGGCTGTGATTGCAGTCATCTGAAGGCTTGAGTCAGGCTAGCAGATCTGCTTCCAAGAGGGCTCACTCGTACGAATGGCAAGTTGGTGCTGGCTATTGGCAGGAGGCTTCATTTTCTTTTCACATGGGTCTATCTCCAGGGGTCCTTGTGTGCACGGAAGCTGGCTTTCCCCAGAGGAGGGGATCCAAGATGCCAAGGCGGAAGTTACAGTCGCCTTTATTATCTAGCCTTAGAAGTCCCACACTGTCACTTCTGCAGTAATCTATTTGTCATACAAATCAGCCCTGATACAATGTGGAAGGGGAATACTATGATGTAAAGATCATTCTAGGTTACTTTGGAGGCTACCTTCCACATCATGTTTTTTACCTTTCTAGGTCCTTTGCTGGTACTCTTTTCCTCAACAAAGCAACTTACAAAATAGATACATCTTGGGTAGCCAAATCAAGTACATCATACTGAAAACGTCACAGTATCTGGTCAGATTTTTAAAAATTTCAGTGTAAGTTCAGCCAGTCATCTGGCTTTCTGTCTTTTGAAAAATGTACAGCTTTCCTGTTGCAAAAAATAAGCAACTCAGGAATCTCTCAAGAACAAGGACAGGTCCAAAGGCTGAAAATACAGCATTAATGGAGAAAAGCAGTGTGTGATACTAGTTTTGGCATTCTTCTACTCGCCGTTAATACATTCATCTGTATTTTTTTTTTCTGGGATAGGCATGTGTAATATTCCACATGCTTGATTTTAGAAGATGTCTTTTTATTTTTATTTTTTTGAGACAGTCTCGCTTTGTCACCCAGGCTACAGTGCAATGGCATGATCTTGGCTCACTGCAAGCTTTGCCTCCCGGACTCAAGCGATTCTCCTGCCTTAGCTTCCCAAGTAGCTGAGACTACAGGCACATGCCACCACACCTGGCTAATTTTTGTATTTTTAGTAGAGACAGGGTTCCACCATGATGGCCAGGCTGGTCTCAAACTCCTGACCTCATGTGATCTGTCCGCCTTGGCCTCCCAAAGTACTGGGCTGGGATTACAGTCATGAGCCACGGTGCCTGGCCAGAAGACTTTTTTTTTTTTAAAGCATGAAAACAATATAAATATTAAATAACTTTTGTTTTCTGTAAAAAAGCCCAGGCTGCATCCATTCAAAACTTATCTTTCAATGTGGAATAAATTACTAAAAGTATAGGACCAAAATCAATGTTACATTTTAATTAACAAAAGGATGTATTCTTCTCACAGGAACAACCTCAAACTTTATATAGTTCCCCACTATGAGATTATTCCAAAGATAAAGGACTGCACTTTCCATCTATGATTTGAAAACAGAGGCAGTACGGTGTATGCAAAGGATCAGTTCTAGAATTAGACAAGGATTTTTTTTTTTTTTTTTTTTTTTGACAGAGTTTTGCTCTTGTTGCCCAGGCTGGAGTGCAACAGTGCAATCTCGGCTCGTCACAACCTCCACCTCCCAGGTAGAAGCCAGTCTCCTGCCTCAGCCTCCCGAGTAGCTGGGATTACAGGCGTGCACCACCATGCCTGGCTAATTTTGTATTTTTAGTAGAGACAGGGTTTCTCTATGTTGGTCAGGCTGGTCTCGAACTCCCGACCTCAGGTGATCCGCCCTCCTCGGCCTCCCAAAGTGCTGGGATTACAGGCGTGAGCCACTGTGCCCAGCCAACTATTTTTATTTCTTCTTGTTGTTGTTATCCTTGTTTTGACACTTCCTGCACTACACTCATTGATTCCCTTTTCATCTTATGTGTGGGCAGCTGATAACCTGTTCAGTCTCCACTATCTCAGGTTAACAATTCCTCCTACTGGCCAGGCACGGTGGCTGATGCCTGTAATCCCAGCACTTTGGGAGGCCAAGGCAGGTGGATCACGAGGTCAGGAGTTCAAGACCAGCCTGACCAACATGGTGAAACCCCATCTCTATTAAAAATACAAAAATTAGCCTGGCATGGTGGCGTGTGCCCATAATCCCAGCTATTCTGTAGGCTAAGGCAGGAGAATCACTTGAACCTGAACCTAGGAGGCAGAGGTTGCAGTGAGCCGAGATCACACCACTGCACTCCAGCCTGGGCGACAGAGCAAGACTCTGTCTTAAAAACAAACAAACAAACAAACAAAAGGCCAGGCACGGTGGCTCACGCCTATAATCCCAGCACTTTGGGAGTCCAAGGCGGGCAGATCACTTGAGGTCAGGAGTTTGAGACCAGCCTGGCCAACATGGTAAAACCCCGTCTCTACTAAAAATTAAAAAATTAGCCAGGTGTGGTGGCGGGCGCCTGTAATCCCAGCTACACCAGAGGCTGGGGCAGGAGAATCACTTGAACCCGGGAGGCAGAGGTTGTAGTGAGCCAAGATCTCCCCACTGCACTCCAGCCTGGGCAACAGAGCGAGACTCCATTTCAAAAACAAAACAAAACAAAAAAATTCCACCTACTTTCTTATATTAATCATCAAGTGCCCTGGGGAACTATGACTTCTCAGAGACATCTTATTACATTTTTACCATAGCCAGCACCATACCTTGGGGACTCTGGTAATAATAAAATAATAATAAATATAATTATTGAACATTTACTGGCCCATAGTGCTAAGCAATTTACATGGATGATTTTTTTTTATTGGTTTCTTGGTATCTTCTAATAGATTATTTGATTTCATCCTCTCCACAACCATAGGAGGTCAAATTTGAGCAGATAGGTCTACAGAGGCTTTATTTGCATTATTATAAATTAAACCATTTACAAAAGACAGTGGCTGGATATGTTAAGGTATATGACTAGCTCTATACACGAAGATGTAAGAGAGGAAACTTCTGGCATACGTTTACTAAACCTAGGAACTACAGATAAAACTGACACTACTATTTTTTTTTTTTTTTGAGACGGAGTCTCGCTCTGTCACCCAGGCTGGAGTGTGGTGGCGAGATCTCGGCTCACTGCAGGCTCCGCCTCCTGGGTTCACGCCATTCTCCTGCCTCAGCCTCCTGAGTAGC
Organism: Pongo pygmaeus; assembly: GCF_028885625.2. Classification (NCBI taxonomy): domain Eukaryota; kingdom Metazoa; phylum Chordata; class Mammalia; order Primates; family Hominidae; genus Pongo; species Pongo pygmaeus. Next base: position 58,536,659 of record NC_072392.2, read on the forward strand.
TGGGACTACAAGCACCCGCCACCACCCCAGACTAATTTTTTTTTGTATTTTTAGTAGAGACAGGGTTTCACCGTGTTAGCCAGGATGGTCTTGATCTCCTGACCTCGTGATCTGCCTGCCTCGGCCTCCCAAAGTGCTGGGATTATAGGCGTGAGCCACCGTGCCTGGCCAGATACTACTATTTCTTGCAGCCCCCAATCAGCCTCACCTGCTAGCACTTACACCCTAAGTAGTCCCCTCCTCTTGAATAAGGGCCAGGCAGAATGTAGCAGAAGTGACTCGTTGCCTCTTCCAGCCCTAAGCCTTAAGAAGGCCTGATAGCTTCCACTTTTATGCTTTTAGGAGCCCTGAGCTACCATTTGAGAAACTGACGTGGAGAAGCAGATTCCCTGGGAGTATAATGTGAGAGAGGAGGTCTAGCCTTACCAGCATCCAGTTGAGCCCAGCGTTCCAGATGTCACTGATAAAGTGTCAGACACGTGAGCAAGGCCATCCTGAAGATGCCAGCCCTGACCGCCATCTGACTACAGCTATGTGAGACACACAAATGAGACCAGCGGAGCTGAACAGCATGGCACTCACCAGTCAATCCGCACAATCATGAGAAATTACAAAAAAAAAGATTGTTGTTTTAAGCCACTAAATTTTGGAGTGGTTTTTATTAAGCAGCAATAGATAACAAAAATGCTACTAATGTTAATAATGTTAAAGGTTATGTTTGGTTTGGAGTCCTATTAGATAATATTAGGTCAAGAGGACCAAACGTATCAGAATCCTACCTTAGACTACAGCCATTACCTCCTCCTTCACCCTCACCAAGGTCTAGAGGGAGAAATCTACACACATGAGACAGTGGAGAAGGTAAATAAAAACCACCACTACCAGGGCAGCCAGAACCCTGCTTAGTCAAAATGGACACCAGGCTAGGCATGGTGGCTCAGGCCTGTAATCCCAACACTTTGGGAGGCTAAGGCGGGCAGATCACCTGAGGTCAGAGTTCGAGACCAGCCTGGCTAACATGGAGAGACCCCGTCTCTACTAAAAATACAAAAATTAGCTGGGCTTGGTGGCGGGGGCGTATAATCCCAGCTATTTGGGAGCCTGAGGCACAAGAATTGCTTGAACCTGGGAGGCGGAGCCTGCAGTGAGCCAAGATCCCGCCACTGTACTTCAGCTTGGGCAGAGCAAGACTCCATCTCAAGAAAAAAAAAAAAAAAAGGACACCGGCTGAAACAGGCTGCACCTTGCACCTTCACGGTATGACTGTCCACCTGGCTGTTCCCTCTGTCTAAGCCTGAGAACAGGCCTAGGTTGGAGTGTCACTGCAGTCTCATGGGGAAGAAGGAAGAAGAACCCCAAACGGAGCCACACCCACGTTCAAGACCTAAGCACATCCACCATGATGCTGAACACGGGAAAAAATAGCCCAGTTAATGTCTTAGAATCTGACTAACCAGATTAGCCACTTCTCTCACGGAGAGGAGGGAGAACAAGAGGAAGATAAGGAAGAAACTGAAAGTGTCCCCTTTCCTAGACCCTGTACACATTGTCTTATTTAATCCTCACAAAAAATCCAGAAGGTAGATATTTTTCTTACCCTAGTATCCATGAGAAGATTAAATAGTAGAGAGATTGAGTAACTTTTTCAAGGTTACATAGTAAGTATTTGGAATTACAGGGGTGGGTGGGGGGAGTTACCTGGCAAAAATGAGAAGAGATGCCTTTGGAGAATGGCACATTGTAAATTCACTCACATTGTTCCTCAGTTGTTTTTTTTTTTTGCTAAAGTAAAAAACCAAATCAAATGAAAATGCTGTAGGGCCAGGCACGGTGGCTCATGCCTGTAATCCCAGCACTTTGGGAGGCCGAGGCGGGCAGATCACCTGAGGTCAGGAGTTCGAGACCAGCCTGACCAACATGGAGAAACCCCATCTCCACTAAAAATACAAAAAAAATTAGCCAGGCATGGTGGCGCATGCCTGAAATCCCAACTACTTGGGAGGCTGAGGCAGGAGAATCACTTGAACCCAGGAGGCAAAGTTTGTAGTGAGCTGAGATTGCGCCATTGCAGTCCAGCCTGGGCAACAAGAGCAAAACTCCGTTTCAAAAAAAAGGAAAGAAAGTGCTGTACCGTTAGAGGCACCCAAGGAGAGAGGGCCCAAAGTCAGTCTTTTCTGTGGCTTGATTGTAGAACAGGTGGAGGGAAAGTATCTCTTTCCACTTCAGCAGAGAAGTGGCTGCACACTGGCTGTGGCTGGTGATAAGAGTCAGGAAGCAGCCACTCAGAAGTGCAGAAGAGGCTTCCCCTACCTCCGTATATCCTTGAGAGATACAGAAGGGACCTGTGGTGTTAATGACCTCTTTGTAAGGGCTGCTATGGTCCGTAGCATCCAATTGTACTGCCACACTAGACTGGCCTGGAGAAACGTGTGTTACCCAAACATTACATCTCTGACGAAAAACTATATTTGTTCCACCCCCACATTCTCCATTCAAGTTCCCAGAAGTTTGCAATTATCCTCAAAAGAAGTTTCCAGACAAGGCTTACTCAGCTTTGGTTTTCAGTGGGATGAGATTGTTTTGTTTTGTTTTTTCATTTCTTTAAACTTGGCTGACCATTGGCATTCCATCCCCAGATGGTGCGTACAGGCCAGTCATGAACCACAAACCTGTTTCCATTCACTCTTCACCTGCTTGTTCTTTTTGCTCCTCTCCCTGGATTTGTGGCTCTACAATCCAGCTGGATCTATGCATCTCCCTCTTTTGTTCCTGTCACCCTCACTACATAACCTGTTGGACCTCTCTTCGGGCCTCTTGGACTTTGATCCTTGCCCAGTTTTCAGCTATACTAACTCCTCTGGCTTGGTATCCCACATTAACTAGCTGAAGTTCTCCATACTAAGTTCCAGTATTGCAGAATTGCCCCAGCCATCTGGACCTGGGTGGCATGTACTGTCTAAGCCCTATGCATTGGGAAAGAAACTCTATCTGGAAAAAACAATGGCAGGGACGAAAGAAGAGTTGCCCTTTTTTTTTTTCGAGATGGAGTTTTGCTCTTGTTGTCCAGGCTGGAGTCCAATACCGAGATCTCGGCTCATTGCAACTTCCGCTTCCCGAGTTTAAGCAATTCTCCTTCCTCAGCCTCCCGAGTAGCTGGGATTACAGGCATGTGCCACCACGCACGGCTAATTTTGTATTTTTAGTAGAGACAGGGTTTCACCATGTTGGTCAGGGTAGTCTCGAGTTCCTGACCTCAGGTGATCCGCCCACTTCGGCCTCCCAAAGTGTTGGGATTACAGGCGTGAGCCACCATGCCTGGCCAAGAGTTGCTTTTAAACTATACTTGCTGGCACTACCAGCAAAATTTTTACCTGCCCGCCTCTGCACTCCTTTCCTCTGACTCCAGGAGATTTGGGAGTATAAAAAAATCTCCTTGGTTACAACAACTTTGGAACACTGTTTGGCAGTATCTACTAAAACTGAACATATGCATATACTTTTACCCAACAATTCTACTCCTAGATACGTACCCAACAGAAATGCACACATATGTTCATCAAAAGACATGCACAAGAATGTTCATAGAAGGATTATTCATAATAGCTAAAAACTGGAGTCTCCAAATGTCCAACAGCAGTAGAATGGATTAAAAATAGCATATTCATACAATAGACTATAGAGTAATGAAAAAGAATGAACTACGTTATACACAACCTGGATGAATCTTACAAACACAATATTCAACAAAAAAAGCCACACAAAAAAGAATGCATAATATACATTCCATTTATATGAAATCTAAAATGGACAAAATGAATCAATGTTATTACAAGTCAGAATAGTGGTTATCATATGGGGAGTAGTAATCAGGTGGGGGCATCAGAGGATTGGGTGCTGGTAATGTTGTGTTTCTTGATCTGGGTACTGATCAGTGCATTCACTTTGCAAAAATTCATCCAGCTGTATACTTGCAATTCATGTACTTTTCTAAATATGGATATACATGAATAAAGTGAATGACAGAAAGAAAAATGTCCTTGCTTTCTCCTGAAAATGTAGCTATAAAGGATACCCAAGGTTAGTGACTGAGTAAATGAATTTTCTTGTTTCCCATTTGTCATTTGGGAAAACGTAGCAATATGTGATTCTTCTGCTATAATGGATACCTGTCCCCTGTACAAGTGGACATCATGATATTTGGTGGGACATGACCAGTGGGATGGTTCACAGCCAACATTATACAGCTCTCCAACTCTTGGTTCTCAGGTGGACTGGAAGGAACATCACTGTGGGCCTAGCTCTGAGAAGGATTTGGAGGGTGTCCTAAGATGAGTTAACCAGATTGACTGGATGAGACAGCTTACAGGCTGAAGAGCGTAGGGCCACAGCAAATTTAAAGGACACTGTCAAGGTCCGAAGGTGGAATAGAAGAACAGGGAGAGTATCTTAGAGAACTACTTCATCAAAGACGTTAGGCAGAACAGCAGAAGATAGGTACATGACAACAGGATGGAAATGGAGACCATCAGGACAGAGCGAGTGGTTTTGGAAGAAAATGGAGCCTGGGAATGAACAATCACAGGCTTTCTCTAGGGCTTTTTTTTTTTTTTTTTTTTTTAGCCTCTATGGAAAGGGCAAGAGCTATAAAAGTGCTGAGCTGCTATAGACAAAAGTTCCGTACTGTTTCCACTACTCTCCTTTCTGGGCTGTTTGTTTTGGTGACATTCTCCATTCACGTTTTACCTCCAGACTCTCCTTCCAGCTTCTAGAATTTTGTTTCCTTGAATATTTTTCAGTTCTCTGGCTTCTACGATTTGGGCCTCCTATTGGGGTGAAAAATTTTATACTTTAGCCAACGACATCCCAGCCCCAACCCATGACTCCCAACGCCTTATAGGTCAACTATATTCCTCTCCTTCAGTCACCATCACCCCACGAGGATGCGGATCCTGGATTTAAAACAACAACAACAACAACAGCAGCAGCAGCAGCAGCAGCTGGAACCAAGCAAGCCTATTGCTTCAGAATTCAAGATCATTTCTTTGCTGCTGAAGCCCCTGTTCACCTTCTCTGATACTCCATCCCTGCTCTACTCTGGTCCCTTTTGGACTATGTTATTGTACTTGGCAAATCCATGCAAGTTGGCTTGGGAATTTTTCTTTTCTTTTCTTTCTTTCTTTTTTTTTTTTTTTTTTTTTTTTTTGAGACAGAGTTTTGCTCTTGTTGCCCAGGCTGGAGTGCAATGGCATGATCTAGGCTCACCGCAACCTCTTCCTCCCGGGTTCAAGTGATTCTCCTGCCTCAGCCTCCTGAGTAGCTGGGACTACAGGTATGTGCCACCATGCCCGGCTAATTTTGTATTTTTAGTAGTGACGGGGTTTCTCCATGTTGGTCAGGCTGGTCTCGAACTCCCAATCTCAGGTGATCTGCCCTCCTCAGCCTCCCAAAGTGGTGGGATTACAGGTGTGAGCCATTGCACCCAGCTAGCTTGGGAATCTTATAAAGAGGTCCCTAGTATGTCTTCCACGTTGGGAATTCCTCCAGGCTTTAATTTTTTCTTTAGCCTTTGTTTCTAATCCTGTTGTTTTTCCATATATGTTGGTTCTATACCTTGGCACCCCTCTAGGACAGTAAGGACAAGAGGCACCCTACCCTGGTTGCTCTAGGATGCCACCCTTCTTGGCCATCATTATTTCATTTTATACCATCAGGAGAGGATAATCAGAATTCCTTTGTTTCTATGCTCTTTCTTGCTGCTTACCTGGCTATTTGATATTCTCTTTCTAAAATGTTGCAAACAGATCTTAGTCAACAGCAGCAATAAAGGGTGGTGGAAGTCTGCATTTTGGAAACCAACAAAATGGAGTTGAAATCCTGCATCTATCTACCACCTATTAGCTAGGAGACTTTGTGCAAGTTACTTAACCTTTCTAAGCTTTAGTTTCCTCATCTGTAAAATAGGGATCAAGTCTTGAAGGGTTGTTTGGAGGCTTATGTAATATTATGTGAAGATAACATCTGGCCCATATGAGCGACTTAATAAATGCTGGCTGTTATTGTTGGGCTCTTTGTTATAAGAACAGTCATTATCTACCTTCCCAGTTACTGAATGGTGTTAAGGAGTCCAGCTGATCTGAAAAAAAATGAATGCATTTGCTGAGAAGTACACAAATGAATCCCTCTTTATGAGTGTCAGCCAAGAGAAGCATAAATAGCAAACTCTGCAAAGAAGCACATTCTGATGTACAGAAGAATGCAATTCAAGAATACAAATTAGGCCGGGCATGGTGGCTCACGCCTATAATTCCAGCACTTTGGGAGGCCGAGGCAGGTAGATCACCTGAGGTCAGGAGTTCGAGACCAGCCTGACCAAAATAGAGAAACCCCATCTCTACTAAAAATACAAAATTATCTGGGCATGGTGGTGCATGCCTATAATCCCAGCTACTTGGGAGGCTGAGACAGGGGAATTGCTTGTACCAGAGAGGTGGGGGTTGTGGTGAGTCGAGATTGTGCCATTGCACTCTAGCCTGGGCAACAAGAGTGAAACTTCTTCTCAAAAAAAAAAAAAAAAAAAAAAGAAAAGAAAACAAATTTAACACCAAAATTGCATTTCACAATAAAAGGCACAAATATTAAGAAACTGAAATAATAAGAAAGTCACAGTCCTAGAGTATTGCTGGTCTCAATAAATGGCTTTGGATTGTAGTAGGCCCTAAGAGAAGCTAGTTCCAAGTAGTATATGTTGGATCTGCCTATATAGAATTCTAGAAGGAGATGGTAGTTATGTTGAATGTGGCAGCAGGCTGAGGGTCTGAGAGCACAAGGCTGCAACATGAAATGCAAGGGTTTGAGCAGCAATAACACAAAGGCCAATTAATCAACAGAAAGCAGGAGTAAATAAATATCAGAGGGCAGAACAAGATAGTATGACCAAAGTACATGCAAACAGTCTGCAGGGAGCGGAGCTATTGATCCGTCAAACAGCTGGCCTCAGAGAGGGTCACAGAAAATGTGGAAGGAGAAGTAAAATTGGAGGGAGAGCAGCAAGGTACCCAGAGCCAGAAGAGGAGAGCTCGCAGTGCAGAAGCAATATCCTCTCTCAGCTTCAATAGCTATTTATTTCTCTCACTTGGTGAGAATGCATCTGTAGTGAGCCCGGTCTATAATCTTGCAGGCAATAGTAATTGGATGGCTAGGAGTGGGGCTGAGACATTACAAGGTTCTCAGGAAAAACATTTCAGGACGGTCTTCACAGGCTTCTTGGATTCAGGTTTACCTGTGTGTCATTGATAGAAAGAGAGGACTTGATCGGAGCATGGATCTGATGAGTAAATCCCCCATGGGCAGTCAGTCCTCAGGTCCATAGCCTTCCCAGTTAATAAAACAGTAGGATTATCCATGGTTACTTTCTGAAAAAATTATGTGGTGTATCTAGCAGTCTTCCTGGTTATAGTCCAAACACGGAAATAGAGGAAACATTCTGTGCTGGGGTCAAGTTTTCCTTTTAGATGTGCAATGCCAAATGTATATTTTTTAATTTACTTTTGAGACAGGGTCTCCCTCTGTCACCCAGGCTGGAGGGCAGTGGCATGATCTCAGCTCACTGCAGCCTTGGCCTCCCCAGCTCAAGCCATCCTCCCACCTCAGCCTCCCGAGTAACTGGGACCAAAGGCGCACACCACCACGCTAGACTAACTTTTTGTATTTTTTGAAGAGACGGGGTTTCGCCATGTTACCCAGGCTGGTCTCAAACTCCTGGGCTCAGATGATCCACCAGCCTTGGCCTCCCAAAGTGCTGGAATTACAGGCACGAGCCACTATGCCTGGACTTGTACAAATTATTTAACCAGTCTGAGTCTTGGTTTCCTCACTAGAAAAATGGAGAAAATATCTTTTGGAAAGAGTTGCTATGAAGTTTAAAAGAGATACATCTCACCATGCCTGACACATTGAAGCTAAGAGCACTTAGTAAGTGGTCTTTCTATTTTCTTTCTGCTGATCCTTGATTGAAAGAGCTGTGTCTTGGTTGGGCGCAGTGGCTCATGCCTGTAATCCCAGCACTTTGGGAGTGAGGCTGAGGTGGGCAGATCACCTGAGGTCAGGAGTTGAAGACCAGCCTGGCCAACTTGGCGAAATCACTTCTCTACTAAAAATACACAAAATTAGCCAGGAATGGTGGCGTGGACTTGTAGTCCCAGCTACTCGGGAGGCTGAGGCGGGAAAATCGCTTGAACCTGGGAGGCAGAGGTTGCAGTGAGCCGCAATCACACCACCGCACTCCAGCTCAGGCAACAGAGTGAGACTCATCTCAAAAAAAAAAAAAAAGAAAAGAAAAGAAAGAAAGAGCTGTATCTTATTTCTTATTGTGAGGTTCCCTCCATCTAGCAACCTACTTGGACTTTTTAGACATACTTGGCTGCTATCTTGATCCTAGGTGCTCTCATAAGAACATAGAGAAATTTGTAATTACGGTATGGTAGAAAGAATAATTGCTCCCTCAAAACAGCCATGATCTAATCTCCGGAGCCTGTGAATATATTACCTTACTTGGCAAAAGGGACTTTGCAGATGTGATTAGTGTTAAGGATCTTGACATGGGGTTTCCTGGGTGGGCCCAACCTAACCAGTGAGTCCTGAAAAGCACTGAACCTTTCCCAACTGATGTCAGAGGGAGATGTGACTGGAGAAGGGTCAAAGAGATGTGTATGTGAAAAGGACTCACTGTTGCTGGCTTTGAAAACAGAAAGGAACCATGAGCCAAGCAATGAAAGTACCCTCTAGGAGCTAGAAAAGGCTAGGAACCAACTGGGTTGGGTGGCTCGTGCCTGAAATCTCAGTGCTTTGGGAGGCCCAGGTGGGAGGATTGCTTGAGCCCAGTAGCTCAAGACCAGCCTGGGCGACATAGGAAGACCCTGTCTCTGTAAAAATAAGCATGGTGTGCCTGTAGCCCTAGCTACTCGGGAGGCTGAGGGGGAGAATTGCTTGAGCCCAGGAATTCCAGGTTGCAGTGAGCTATGATTGTGCCGCTGCACTTCAGCGAGAAACCCCATATCTTCAAAAAATAAAGAAGTCGGCGGGGCGCAATGGCTCACGCCTGTAATTCCAGCACTTTGGGCGGCCAAGACGGGTGGATCACCTGAGGTCAGGAGTTCTAGACTAGCCTGGCCAACATGGTGAAGCCCTATCTCTACTAAAAAAAAAAAAAAAAAAAAAAAACACAAAAATTAGCTGGGCATGGTGGCAGGCACCTGTAATCCCAGCTACTCAGGGGGGCCGAGGCAGGAGAATTGCTTGAACCCGGGAGGCAGAGGTTGCAGTGAGCCGAGATCGCATCATCGCACTCCAGCCTGAAGGACAAGAGTGAGACTTCATCTCAAAGAAAAAAAAAAGTCTAGGAAACAGGTTCTCTAGAGCTTCTGCAAAGGAATGAAACCTTGCTAATACCTTGATCTTAGCCCAGTGAGGTTTGTGTCGGACTTCTACAGAACACCAAGATAATATGTTTGTGTTATTTAGGCCACTAAATGTGTGACAATTTGTTTTAGCAGCAACAGAAAACTAACATATACAGGCACTGAAAAGGGCTCAAGACCATGAGGGTAATTGACAGTATGACTAGATGATTCATAACCAAGCAATATGTGTGGATGATGATTTGATAAAAAATGATCTATCTTCTTAATTCCTCTTAAGTATTATTCCAAAATAATGTTTATTTTTTATTTATGATATTCAATTTAAAAATACAGATTTGGCCAAGCAAACCTATTTGCTCTTGCTCAAGAGTGATAAGAGCATTTTCTTAAAATGTGTGGTGATAAAATACGGTATGTGTGGCAGGGGTTCTAGGTTGAACCTAAGCTGTGTCTGCACACTGAATTCAAACATGTCGGGCCAGCTCATGAGCTGGCCATGATTCTAGCCACAGAAAGGGATAATGTGCTTCATGGGATATATAATAATTGGACTCCTCAGGGCTCACGTGCTGTGCCTAGGGGTGCCTAAAACTGAGACTCCCAGGAAATGGCAATTCATTCAAGTCACCTTTAGTAATAAATGGTTGATTGTAAAGGCACATATTCACGGAAACCCAGGAAAGGCTGAGCAATCAGGATCAGGAAGAAAGGGCTAAGAAGGTGGCTATCGATTCAAGGCAGTTCCAAGACCTTAGCCGTGGGATTTTGTGAATCTTTACTCTTATGTGACTCAGACACTCCCTTTGTGTCTGCCACACTCTGTGCTCACAACAGACTGGCGTTCATACCATCTCATCTGTGTCTTTTCTGCATCATTGGTTATGCTTACTCATAACTAGGCTTACTCATAACCTGACTTTAGCCAAACCTTTGATTCAAACAAGTCCTCTCTTGACTTCCCCAGCTTCTCTTGACCCCATAGCCTTTCAACTTTATTCATGCATTTATTTGCTAATTTGAAAATATGCAGCACTTATAATGTACCCCTATGCACTTGATTATCTAGTCAGAGAGGCAACAATCAAATAATTACAAAAGTGTTGCAGGTGCATTCTGGGGGACTCAGCTCATTTGTTCAAACAAGGCCCTAGGATGTGCTGCTGGATGCTCTGTGAACTGGCTGCCTTCAGGAGCAGCAGCAATGAACTGGCCATCCTGTTTAATACAACGTGACCTTTCCCTCCCCTCAAAGTCCAGATACAGCTAATGAAACTACAGATTGGCATTTGACCAAGGACAATTAATACATTGGCTGGCCAGCAACCAGCAGTTTAATTCAAATTAATAAGCTTCCCTTAGAAGGAAGAAATTACAGCATAATGGACATTATACAGAATGGACATGTTTACCACAGGGGGATAAATTTTGTATTCCAGAGCCATAATCTAAATGTAGAAGGACTTCATCCATGGAGAACTTTCTCATTGTGAAAGAGAAAGTTAGAGAACACTTGTTTGATTCAGGAACTCGAAGCAGGGAGCAGGGCAGAGAGCAGGGTTGGTTTTACGTAGAGTACAGGGCTGTGTTTGTCACTCAAATGATGGCCAGAGTGAGGCTTAGGGAAACTGGGCCACTTTCCTTGCAGGAAAGTATCATAGCCCCAGTTAGGATTAAATCAGTTATAGTTTTCATGCAGTTTGCTTCTCAGGGATTCTCTGGGACAGTCCTTGGTCTGGGCCCAAGTGCATGTGTTTCAACACAGCATTGACTCTTATGCCAGACTCCAGGTTGTCATGTTTATCTTAAGCAATTTTCTTTACAAAAAAATGGAATTAGGCTGGGTGCGGTGGCTTACGCCTGTAATCCCAGCACTTTGGGAGGCCGAGGCAGGTGGATCACCCGAGGTCAGGAGTTCAAGACCAGCCTGACCAATATGAGGAAACCCTGTCTCTACTAAAAATACAAAAATTAGCTGGACGTGGTGGCATGCGCCTGTAGTCCCAGCTACTCAGGAGGCTAAGGCAGGAGAATTGCTTGAGAATCCGCCTGGGAGGCAGAGGTTGCAGTGAGCCGAGATCGCGCCATTGCACTCCAGCCTGGGCAACAAGAGCAAAACTCTGTCTCAAAAAAAAAAAAAAAAAAAAAAAATTGAATTGAATTAACTTTTTTTTTTTTTTTGAGACAGGATCTCCCTCTGTCGCCTAGGCTGGAGTGCAGTGGTATGATCATAGCTCACTGTAACCTCCACCTCCTGGACCCAAGCAATCCTCCCACCTTGGCCTCTCAAGTAGCTAGGACTACAGGTACAGGCCACCATGCCAGGCTAAGCCTTAGGCAGTTCTCAACGAAGTATTTTAGAGATGCCATGACATTTTAGACAAGCCATACAAAGTCATCATGGCACAACTACAGCACATGACCTTGAATTCTCCTGCTGGAACCCACAGTTAGGAGTTTATGTAGAGAAGGTCAGATTGAAAGGCAGCCCCTTACACTGTTGATTGTGGGTTGGCAACAAAGTTGGCATGGCTCAGTTAGCTATAGGTTCTGTGTCATGTCACTGCCGTAGCTGGAAAGGAGGTGAGGCTCCAGGAGTGTTGATAGTACAGGATTTTCTTTTCTTTTCTTTTCTTTTTTTCTTTTTTTGAGACGGAGTTTCACTCTTGTTGCCCAGGCTGGAGTGCAATGGTGCAATCTCAGCTCACTGCAACCTCAGCCTCCCAAGTAGCTGGGATTACAGGTATGCGCCACCACACCTGGCTAATTTTTTTGTATTTTTAGTAGAGACGGGGTTTCACCATGTTGGCCAGGCTGGTTTTGAACTCCTGACCTCAGGTGATCCAAAGTGCTGGATTGGCCTCCCAAAGTGCTGGGATTACAGGCGCGAACCACCGCGCCTGGCCACAGTAACAGCATTTTCTAAGAGGCAGATTGACTAAAGGGCTGGCAGCTCCTGGGAGTTTGTGTACTCTGCTTTTGGGAATAAAATGTAGGCACAGTTGTTCTGTTGTCTGAAGATAGCCTTCATTTTGAAATAGAAACACACAGAGAACTAAGTTTCCTCTGAGACCGTCAGGTGGTATGTCCCAAAACTGACTTGGAAAGAAGTACTTGGCAAGAAATACAACAAAGTTACTTGGGGTTATTGTGGTTTATGCAGACCCAAGTCACAGTCCTGGAACGCCGAAGCAGGAATCCAGAACTATAGATCTGCCAAGAACAGAACATGGACCAGCAAATTGGATGTATTGTCCTTCATTATGAGAGCCCAGGGGTAGAGGAAAGACAAGCACGAAAGATATTTCAGTGTCTGGAAGATCTCTAGCTGCTAGAGACCACTGGCATCACCCATCCCCTCTTTGTAGGATCCTTAGGGGCTGTCTGGTTCAGCTGTCTCGTATTACTGGTATAATAAATACCAAGTCCAAGAGAAACTAACAAACCTTGCCTACTTCAATTAATGGTTGAAGCATGAATAAGACTCGTGGGATGACCTCCTTTTTAAATGAGATCTGGCAGGAAATGATCATGGTCAGAGCTGAAATGTCTTTTGTGTGAGCATCACATTTACACACATGCTGAGAATCCATGTGTTCAACAGGTCGTCAGCATGCAGCGAGGGTGTTGATAAAGTTGTCCCAGGTCCACGGTAATGACTGGTGAATGGTGTCATTTAATCATGGAGCTGGGCAAGCCAGAAGCCTCAGTGGCCCTTGATCCCTGCCCAAATCCAGTCTATCACCAAGTCTTGTCAAAACTGCCTTCTATCTACTTCTTTTTCTTCAGAACTGGGCTCACTATCATCTTCTCTTGCCTGGGCTTCTGGGACAGTGTTCTAATGGTCTGCCCACATTTCCACTGCCTGCAATTTACTTTTCTCACAGCAGCTGATGGTCTTCCCTCTACAGCCTTATTTATTTATTTTATTTTATTTTATTTATTCATTTATTTTTTAGATGGAATCTCGCTCTGTTGCCCAGGCTGGAGTGCAGTGGTGCGATCTTGGCTCACTGCAAGCTCTGCCTCCCAGGTTCACACCATTCTCCTGCCTCAACTTCCCGAGTAGCTGGGACTACAGGCGCCCGCCACCGCGCCCAGCTAATTTTTTTGTATTTGTAGTAGAGATGGGTTTCACCGTGTTATCCAGGATGGTCTTGATCTCCCGACCTCGTGATCTGCCCGCCTGGGCCTCCCAAAGTGCTGGGATTATAGGCGTGAGCTACCGCGCCCAGCCTATTTTTTAATCGTTAATTAATGAACTTTATTTTTAGAGCAGTTTCATAGGTTTACAGAAAACTGAGCACATAGTACAGGGAGTTCCTTTATACCCACTTTCTATGCCACTCACAGTTCCCCCTATTATTAGCATCTTGAATTAGTGTGGTACATTTCTTACAACTGATAAACCAATATTGATACTTATTATTAACCAAAGACTGTTACTATGAACCAAAGCTTACATTATGGTTTACTCTTCTGTTGTATAATAAATGTGTGACATGTATCCACCATTGCAGTATCATACAGAATAGTTTCGCTGCCCTAAAAATCCCTCGTACTTCACATCCCTTGCCAGTGGTTGTTTCAAAAGTGGATCCTGTGGCCGGGTGCGGTGGCTCGTGCCTATAATCCCAGCACTTTGGGAGGCCAAGGCAGAAAGATCACTTGAGGGAAGTCTGGGCGATATAGCGAGACCCCATCTCTACAAAAAATTAAAGAATTAACCAGGTGTGGTGGTGTGCACCTGTAGTCCCAGCTACTCAGGAGGCTGAGGTGGGAGGATTGCTTGAGCCCAGGAGTTCAAGGCTGCAGTGAGCCATGATTGCACCACTGCACTCCAGCCTGGACAACAGAGTGGGACTCCATCTCAAAAAAAAAAAAAAAATTAAAATGCAGATCTTTATTACAGCAAAACATACCTCCAAAAATGCAGATCTTCTGTCTCTCCCCTCACTCAGCCTTACCTTGTTCCACTATCTAGCATTCTGTCTCCAACCATACAGGTCTTTTTGTTTCAATCCCTCAAGCCACACTCAATTCTGTCTCAGAGTTTTGCTCATGTTGTTTTTTCTTCATGAAATGTCCCTTTCTACCTCCCGGCCCCAACTCCAGGTCTTATCACAGCTGCCTCCTTCCTAAACTGTGAGCTCCTCACTGGCAAAGCTGTGTTATTGTACCTATGGTACCCAGCACATAGTGGATGTGTAATAAATGTTTGCTGAATAATATTAATAATTCAATTAATAGATGAAGAGAACAACAGCACAGAGTTTCACTTGATTGTGAGGAGCTTGGGAAGGGTACTGAAAGTTTGCAATGATGGCTAGGGGATAAAAGGGAAGGAAATGCTGATAGGAAAAATGCCTATTCAATAGGCTGAGAACACAGCTAAAAATTTGTAGAGACAGCCAGGCACATGGCTCAGGCCTGTAGTCCCAGCACTTTGGGAAGCCAAGGGGAAAGGATTGCTTGATCCCAGGAGTTTGAGACCAGCCTGGACAACATGACAAGACTCTGTCTCTATAAAAAGAAAAAAGAAAAGAATTTAATTAGCTGTGCATGGTGGTGTGCACCTGTAATCCCAGCTACTTGGGAGGCTGAGGCAGAAGGATGCTTGAGCCCGTGAGTTTGAGGCTACAGTGAGCCGTGATCATGCCACTGCACCCCAGCATGGGTAAAAGAGTAAAAGTCTGTCTCAAAAAAGAAAAGAAAATTTGTAGAGGCCTCAACCCATCGGATGGTGTCAGGGGAGAGAGCTGGATGAATAGTTACAGTGATAAAGAGTTTAAGATTTGCAGGGTGGAACTGTTCTGGTAGTGACAAAGTACAGGGTGTGGCCATAGGAGTCCACTGAAGAGAACTGGAAGTGAAGATGCTGAGTATGAAAGGTCAGGAAACTAAGAAGCTGGGTCATTGAGTGGGTGGTCCACAAAGTCAGCAAAATCTCCCTTCCGCCCAGGAAGAAGAAGTGAGACAGGTATTTAAGAAATATGGCTGATGGATGACAGAGATGAAAGGAGAGAAGATGACAAGTTGGATGTCATGGACTTCAGTGGGGCAGAGGTTTTTCATAGGGGAGAAATTGTTAGAAGGGTCTTAGGGAACTGGAAGAATGTTGTTGCTAATGCCTCCCTGTATTGGGGGCATGAAAGAATAAATAGCTTCTACTCGAAAGAAGTACAGGGGAAGTGGTAACCTCAGGGGAAAGCCAGGTTTCAGTTCAGGCTAGAAGGTGAGGGAGTTTGCAAGGTCTCTGGTTGCACATAACAGAAATCAGCTCCAGCTATCTGTGGCCAATAGTGAGTGACGGGTTGAGGGAGTTGGGTATCTTGGACAGTTGCACAAGATGGTAGCCACAGGCCTATCATTATGGGTGAGAAGATGCTATGACGGTCTTGATGAGCTGGGAAGACACTCCAAAAAGGTGTCCACTTTAAATAGTTCTGTGAAGAAGTTAAGGAAGTAGGAGAATTCACCAACAGACAGGGGTTCCATAGGACACAAATATTAATAGAATGTCTGGGGAAGTAGAGAGAAACAGAAGTACAGAGAAGTATGGGGATTAGAGTGGTCTCTGGGTTCCAAGTGGTGGTATCAGGAAAGTGGTATCTAGAATGGCAGGTACAGGAGGACCTACAAGCACATGGTGACATTTGTCGTGTCTGTCTAGCCCCTATTCTATTCCAAATATCTGTCTGCTCCCTGATTCATCTTCACCCATTGAATTAGAGTTTCTTTCCTTTGTGTGTGTGTGTGTGTGTGTGTGTGTGTGTGTGTACAGAGTCTTGCCCTGTTGCCCAGGCTGGAGTGCAGTGATGCAATCATAGCTCAGTGCAGCCTTGAACTCCTGAGCTCAAGCAATCCTCCCACCTCACACTCCTGAGTAGCTGGATATACAGGGGCACCACCATACATGACTAATTTTTTTGAAAAATTTTGTAGAGTTGGGAGTCTCACTGTGTTGTCCAGGCTGGTCTGGATCTCCTGGCTTCAAGCAATCTTCCGACCTTGGCTTCCCAAAGTACTGGGATTATAGGCATGAGCCCAGCTGAATTTGAATTTCTGACTTTCTTTTCCTCATCCCCTTTCTTTGCCCCAGAACATCTCTTAGAGCTTCACTGTGCCACCAAGACTTCTGCTACCTCCTTAAGAAGCTGCACCCTGGATTATTTCTTAAACACCCAATGTGCGGGTTGGATGCTGACCCAGCCTGCTCCACCGAGCCCTGTGAAGCCCCCACCATCTTCTAACTTACCATATTATATTGTAATATTTTTGTGTCTCTCTTGTGTTCTAATCTATGAGTTTCTTCAAGAGCAGGCATCGTTTCTTGTTCTTATTTACAGTCCTCCCCTGTAATGTCTAGCACATTGCTCATGACCCAGGCAGGGATGGACTTGTTGAATGACTGACTGAATGACTGAGTGAGTGAATGGACTTTGATCTCTTATTGTCCTGTTCCTGTAGTCTAGAAATGTTAGACTCAGAAGTACCCTCTCTGGCAAGACTTTCCCATTCTTGCCCACGCTTTTATCTGATTTTCTGGTTTTGATTTCATGCTTGCCAGACATAGACCATTTGCTGGGCTAAAGAAACCCAGCTTGAGAGATACCCTGTCCCAATTCTTCCTAGCCTGCTCCTCCCAGGATCCTCCCAGAACATGGGTCTGAGACATATCGAATGTTTTCTCCACTTCCTAAAATGACATCTCTATAATATAGGCTGAGTCCCCATCCCTGAACACTTGGGTTAGGGCCAGGATCACCTGGTCCATATTCCCCAGACTGAGTTTTTTCCCACCTTCAACACATCTACCATCCTAACAGGAGGGAAGCCCAGGTTTAGTGAACAGAGTGGCTGAGAAGTTACACGGCCATGATAATGCCTGATTTCAGGAAAGGGATTACTTCTCGAATAGCAGGCAGATGACATGAGAGCAGGTACAGGCTATGGGAGCTTCAACTGTATGGGCGATATTTTATTTCTAAGATGGGTACATACTCATTCGTGATTCCTTAAATCTCTCTCTCTTTTTTTTTTTTTTTTTTTTTTGAGATGGAGTCTCACTCTATCGTCCAGGCTGGAGTGCAATGGCATGATCTCTGCTCATTGCAATGTCCACCTCCCGGGTTCAGGTGATTCTCCTGCCTCAGCCTCCCGAGTAGCTGGGATTACAGATGTGCGCCACCAGGCCCAGCTAATTTTTATATTTTTTTAGTAGAGATGGTGTTTCATTATGCTGCCCAGGCTGGTCTCAAACTCCTGACCTCAAGTAATCCACCTGCCTGGGCTTCCCAAAGTGCTGGGATTACAGGCCTGAGCCACCACACCTGGCATAAACGTTTTGTAATCCTGAAACATTTCAATGACAAAGCTTAGAATGAGAGGTACTCAGCTTTTGCCTTAGCAGAATGCCTGCAGGTGGACCTGGGGATAGAGACAGTAGTGGTTAATGGACTCTA
This sequence comes from Pongo pygmaeus, assembly GCF_028885625.2. Classification (NCBI taxonomy): domain Eukaryota; kingdom Metazoa; phylum Chordata; class Mammalia; order Primates; family Hominidae; genus Pongo; species Pongo pygmaeus. The sequence continues at coordinate 58,554,540 of NC_072392.2, forward strand.
GGGGTTTAGGGGAATTAAATCAAAGTGTTCAGCAGAGAGAGGACAAAGGGGCAGCAGAGGGCTTCTGGGCTCAGGGCCAACATCTTGGACCACAAGGCTATAAGCTCAGTTTGACTGACTGTAAAAGCCTGTGAATCTATTGTGTTCACTGGCGAAAATCTTCAAAATAGGCAATCCCCAGCTTATTAGTTTATTTGTTGGTCTGTTGTCTGGAACTGGGAACGAGTTTTCCTATAGAAACAATATTACAAATGGTGGCTCTGCCCCAAGGCCAGCCCACACAAGCTCACAGAACCGTAATGTACCTGAAATATTGTACTTATAATACTAAAGATCCTGACCACTATTTATAAAAGTGTTTCTGTGGGAAAGTGCATTTCGAGTTTTAATGCCGGTAACACATATTCCTCAGCCCTGTGAGTCCTCTGGACTCTTGACCTTACTCCCACTGTGCTGATTCTTATCAGAATGGCACCATAAGTGCTGGCACCATAAGCAGCAGGAAGGAAAGTTAGTTGCTTTCTGTTGCTACAGAATTCAAGTTGAAGTTTCAAGCAATTCATCTTCACTGAGCTGACCCCAACCCCTACCATGTACCCTGGCCTGTGATCTAAGTTTAGCCTTTTAAACACAACAAAGAGCCTCTTATGCAAAACATGCCTTGTGCACACTATCCCAAGCTGATACATAAACTCTGTCACATTAGGGACTCAATTTGGATGTTTTTGGAATGTCAAAGATGAGCAGGAGTCTTCGTTTCATGAGGAAAATGGTCTGGAAAATTTTGGGACTGGTAAAATCCCTGAGACACTGGAATGGGACAGCATTTGAACAGGGGCTTGTATAATCAAGTGGAGAAGTCACCTGATGTTGACTGAAAGGAGATGAAAAATGTCCCTAAGGAGGCCAGGCATGGTGGCTCAAGCTTATAATCCCAGTGCTTTGGTAGGCCGAGGTGGGCGGATCACTTGAGGTCAGGAGTCACAACGCCAGGAGTTTGAGACCAGCCTAGCCAACATGGTGAAACCCCATCTCTACTAAAAATACAAAAATTAGCTGGGCATGGTGGCGCCCGCCTGTAATCCCAGCTACTTGAGAGGCTGAGGCATGAGAACAGCTTGAACCCAGGAGGCAGAGGTTGCAGTGAGCCCAGATCGTACCACTGCACTCTAGCCTGGGGGACAGAGAGAGACTCTGGCTCAAAAAAAAAAAAAAAAAAAAAAAAGTCCCTAAGGTTAGAACACTGGTGTCTTTGGCAAGGACAAGTATCTCTGAGTATGATACAGATACTCAAATACTCTCACTCAGAGAGTTCAGGTGGAGAACTGAAATCTGAAAGATCCACGTGACATTCTGGGGGCCTAAAAACTATGATTTCTTCATAGACAAAAGATATTTTCTGTTGGCTATGAAGATTGTAATTGTAGGAAACTTTCTCACTATATCCAGAGCCCCAGCCTCAGTGGTAGAGGACAATGACATGTGGTGGTCCTGTTGGCCTGGAGAAGTAGCAAGGATTCAAGATTAGAGCCTGGGAGAGTCGCAGAAGCTGTTGAAGGACAGCATGAGTCCCTGCGACACTCAGGCCTACAGCCACTTTGGGCAGTTGGGGCTTCGAGCCCTAGTGCCACACAGGGCTTATTTTGGTAAAGCACTCTGATTGGGACAATACCTTTCCTCTATGGTATACAGTCTTGATGGGACTAGAAATCAAACTGCCTTGTTCTTCTCTAGCCAGGGAACAAGGTGAACAGACTGTCTTCTTAGATTTGAATCTTGAGGCTGGGCATGGTGGCTCACACCTGTAATCCTAGCACTTTGGGAGGCTAAGGCTGATGGATCGCTTGAGCACAGGAGTTCGAGACCAGCCTGGGCAACATGGCGAAACCCTGGCTCTACAAAAAAAATACAAAAAAATTAGCTGGGCCTGGTGGCGTGCACCTGTAGTCCCAGTTACCTGCGGGGCTGAAGTGAGAGGATCGCTTTAGCCCAGGAGGTCTAGGTTGCAGTGAGCCGAGATCACGCCACTGCACTCCACCCTGGGTGACAAAGTGAGGTGCTGTCTCCAAAAAAAAAAAAAAAAGATTTGAATCTTGAATGGCATAACCTAGACACTAAAAGCTGGTTGGCACCTATTGTCCCAGCATTGTGCACCCAGCCACCTTAACCTCTAGAGTTGCCTGGCTTCCTGTCTTCCAAGCAGACTCTCTAGCTTTCCCATGAGTCCCATCTGCTACCTATTATCCTCCTAAAACAGTTGTCTCCTACTCAAGTCATCCAGTCTGTTTCTGTTTTGTATGATTGAGGAACTCTAACTAATACAGACTCTGATGGCAGAAGGTTGATAGATCAAGGAAAATCTGCCAGGACAATTTGTAAAGCAACTCAAAGCCTAAATCAGCAGAAGGAATAGTTATAGCGTATCATCTTCAGATACAAAAATGACAGTTCATATCATTAAGATGTGATGAGCTCAACTTTTACCTGATATGTTCACAATGTCAAGTTCAAATTTAAAAAACAAAAAACAAGCAAACAATAAAACCCTTTTGGCCAGGCACAGTGGCTCATGCCTGTAATCCCAGCACTTTGGGAGGCCGAGGCAGGCAGATAATTTGAGGCCAGGAGTTCGAGACCAGCCTGGCCAACATGGTGAAACCCCATCACTACTAAAAATACAAAAAATTAGTGGGGCGTGGTGGCTCGTGCCTGTGATCCCAGCTGCTTGGGAGGCCGAGGCAGAATTGCTTGAACCCGGGAGATGGAGGTTGCAGTGTGCTGAAATCATGCTACTGCACTCCAGCCTGGGTGACAGAGCAAGACTCCGTCTAAAAAATAAATAAAAATAAAAAATAAAAAAAAATTAGCCGGGCATGGTGGTATGTGCCTATAGTCTTAGCTACTTGGGAGGCTGAGGTGAGAGGATGGGTTGAGCCCAAGAGTTTGAAGTTACAGTGAGCTATGATCACACCACTGCAGTCCAGCCTGAACAACAGAGTGAGACCTCATCTCTAAAAACAATTTTTTTTTTACCTGAGAAGGCAAAGATGGGTGAGTAGAAGGAAGGTTAATATAAATATTATTCTGGGAACAAGTTACAAATTCCTAGCCCTGCATCATGCAATTTACTCTGATGACATGATAAATATGTTGGCTGTATTCAATGGTAACTATGGTTTTGTCTCATTTATTTTGGGAAATAAATATATTCATTTATATTAATAGAAGGATTTTTAGGAAAACAGGCAAATTGCAATGCCATTCCTTTGTTATCATTTAAAATAACTGAGTTAAGATTCAATGGTAGTTTAAAAATAACAATGGAGAAAAATGTGTCTGGAAATGGCCAGTTGGCCAAATGAAGTGCAGTATGTTTCAATTCAACTAGTTGGTATTTTCTTTTTTTTTTCCTCTTTTTTTTTTTTTTTTTTTTCTTCTGAGATGGAGTTTTGTTCTTGTCACCCAGGCTGGAATGCTGGAATGGCGTGATCTCAGCTCAGTGCAACGTTTGCCTCCTTGTTTCAAGCAATTCTCCTGCCTCAGCCTCCCAAGTAGCTGGGATTACAGGCCTGCACCACAATGCCCAGCTAATTTTGTAGGCATTTTCTATTTGCTCCATGATTAGCAGACTGGGTGGCGGAGCTTGTCTGAGAAAGGGCAGGCTACTTTATCCATCAATGCCTGGTGCAAAGACATGCCATCTACTGCACCGGATGATCATCTGGGCCTCAGGCTATGGGACAGCCTGATCCTCAGCCCATGGAGCAGCCTGGTCCTTAGTCACAGGACATGTTTCCCATCCCAGGGGAGCTCAGGTTTGTGGGTTCCACTCTTGAGATCTAAACAACAATGGACTCACGGGGCTCAGGCAGCTTTCTCTGATCCAGTTTGTCTCTCTCCCACCTGAGTTGAGGCCACTGCAGCGTAGATAAAAACTAGGGACACTCAATGTGCATGCTGCCTCTCAATTCTTATCTTCCACTGGAGGCCCAGGACTCAACCTTGTCCTGGAAAAACCCCCTTCCTTCTCCCCTTTGCCGTGTTTCTGCCATCATCATAGCCTGTGCCTTCCCTCACCCTCACTCCCAACGAAACCCTATCTCACCCATGATTTCTGCTTCCAGAGTTCTGGCTCAACACGAGTTGGAGCAAAGCACTTTTAGACACAGAAGTGAAGCAGCTTCCCTGTTATATAAATGGGACGATACAATAGATCTGGTGCCATGTGACAACCCTCCCCATATAGTCCCTTCAGAGGCAGAGGCAGAGACCTTAAGCAGCTGTCATTGACCCCCTCCTTTTTGTGACAGTTTTAATCAGCCTCTCCACCTCCTTCTTCCCAGCCCCAGTGCCCTTTGTGATAAAGAAAGGGTATGGGCCTGGGATGCGGGAGGTGGAGAGGCTGATAAAGGAGGCTTTCTGCCTCTATGGAATTACCACTTCTGAGTCCTCTATCTGAGATCTCTGTTTGCTCTGATTTCTAACTTCTGGCACAGGTCTTTACAAAATAAAAACTTCAAGGAGCCTACAACTTTATCCAGATTTGGAAGGAAAATGAGAGAAAAACTGCCTTATAGATTGGTAAGTCTAAATCATGGCATTGCCTTTTGCCTATGTAGAGTCTCAGTCATTTAAGGAACAGTATTGTGTGTGACTTTGGGGAGGTCATATGTACCTGCACAATCTCCTGAAATACTTTCCCAACCTGACATAAGCCCAAGAGCCAGGTTCCTTGACCACTGGCCATAGTGTCACTCCAAGCCAACTCCAAGAATTGGGCTAGAGATCCCCATGGTTACCTACATCATGGCTGTAAACTTTGTACCCAGCCAGGTACAATTATTCCTGGGATTCTTACAGCCTTCTGCTTTTACTAAACCAAAATTTACCTTCTCAAAAGGAAGAAGTTTCCCTCAGTTATAGAGTTAAATAAAGCACTCTAGCAGTTGAAGACTTGCTTGTCTCTTTCCCAGCTTTGACTTACCTGGACGCAAAAAGCCCTACACCATTGAAATCAACACCTTTAACAGTGCAGTGGGGTCATATGGCCCCAAGATAAGTGATCCGTGGCTCAGGCAACAGTCAGTCTCTGCAGAAGAAGCTAGTCTGGTTGATATCAACCAGCTGACATAAGATTGGAAATCATTTACCACGGCCATCTTTGTGGTCTGGAAGCATCACCCCCAGGTATCCAGCATCCTGTAGTAATGTGTTTGGAACATTAGAGCCTGGTGCTGTTCAGACAGACCTAGATGAACACTTAAGTGTTTGGATTTTACTATCTCATAAACTTGGCAGTGAAATGGCCAGGTGACTTCTCTATTTCAAAACACTAGGGAGTAGAGGAAACATTTCTATTCTTGGAAATCCTCCTGTAGCTACAATAAATAAAAGCAAAATCCAAATGTCTGCGGTTCATAGTGCCTAGCACAGGCACCTAGCATAGAGCTAGAGTCACCCAGGAGTAAGTCGGGACACACCATGAGTCCTCTTTACCCAGACCAGTGGCTGTTTTTCCACAAGCAGGGAGCCCTGTCACAAGTACTTTGCCTTTCCATAACAGTACTGTAATTCTCACCTCATGTACCTCAGAAGGAAACCCTGCTGATTTAAAGCATTAAATATAAGAAGATAACATCTTAAAATACTAGAAGAAAATGTGATAAATGTTCATCTTGCTCTTAAAGAAAAACCTTGTAATCATTAAATCAATAGAAAAAAATGCCAAAATAAATAAATTCAGTTACATAAAAGAAATATATTAGCTACAGCAAGTTATCATAATAAAAATAAATGCTGATCAGGTGCGGTGGCTCATGCCTGTAATCCCAGCACTTTGGGAGGCCACAGCACACAGATCACTTGAGATCAGGAGTCCAAGATCAGCCTGGTCAACATGGTGAAACTCTGTCTCTACTAAAAATGCAAAAATTAGCTGGGCGTGGTGGTATGTGCCTGTAACCCCAGCTACTTGGGAGGCTGAGGGAGGAGAATCGCTTGAACCTGGGAGGCAGAGATTGCAATGAGCCGAGATTGCGCCACTGCATTCCAGCCTGGGCAACAGAACAAGACCCCATCTCAATAAATACATGCCAATAATTTAAATAAAATAGAATAAAGACTTTAAAAAATACTTTCTTATGCATTTAAATAAATTCATAAGAAAAGCATTGTGATTCAAGTTTAGAAAAATAGGTAAGACTTGGGCCAGGTGCGATGGTTCATGCCTGTAATCCCAGCTCTTTGGGAGGCCGAGGTGGGCAGATCACCTGAGGTCAAGAGTTCAAGACCAGGCTGACCAACATGGAGAAACCCCGTCTCTACTAAAAATACAAAAATTAGCCGGGCATGGTGGTGCACACCTATAATCCCGGCTACTAGGGAGGCTGAGGCAGGAGAATTGCTTGAACCCAGGCAGTGGAGGTTTCAGTGAGCCGAGATCACACCACTGTACTCCAACCTGGGCGACAGAGCAAGATTCCATCTGAAAAAAAAAAATGCTCAGACTCTTTGAACTACTAATTTTATTTTAAGAATCAAATCAGACGCCAGTCACAGTGGCTCACACCTGTAATCCCAGCACTTTGGAAGGCCAAGGCAGGTGGATCACCTAAGGTCGGGAGTTCGAGACCAGCCTGACCAACATGGAGAAACCCTGTCTCTACTAAAACTACAATATTAGCCAGGTGTGGCGGCACATGCCTGTAATCCCAGCTACTTGGGAGGCTGAGGCAGGAGAATCACCTGAACCTGGGAGGCAGAGGTTGCAGTGAGCTGGGATTATGCCATTGCACTCCAGCCTGGGCAACAAGAGCGAAACTTCTTCTCAAAAAAAATAAATAAATAAATAAATAACTATCAGAAACGTGAATATAGTTTTGTGCACAAAAGTGTTTATCATAATGTAATTTAGAATTGGAAACAACCTAAATATTCAACAATGGTGAAAGTGTTATAATAATTTGTGATATATATAGATGAAATTCGTGGCTCCCATATGCAGTCATTAAAAATAATTTTGTTACATAAAGATACTTATGAGACAATGGTAGGTGTAAAAGTCAAAATAGGGCCAGGCGCAGTGGCTCACGCCTTGGGAGTGGCTCACGCTTGGTGTAATCCCAGCACCTTGGGAGACAGAGGCTGGTGGATCACCTGAAGTCGGGAGTTCGAGACCAGTCTGACCAACATGGAGAAACCCCGTCTCTACTAAAAATACAAAATTAGCTGGGTGTGGTGGCGGGCGCCTGTAATCCCAACTACTCAGGAGGCTGAGGCAGGAGAATGGCTTGAACCAGGGAGGCGGAGGTTGCAGTGAGCCAAGATTGTGCCACTGCACTCCAGCCTGGGCAACAAGAGCAAAACTCTGTCTCAAAAAAAAAAAAAAGAAAAAAAAGGCAAAATAGCAAACTGAATAAATCATAAACTATATTTTTAAAATAAAATTAAAAGAACAATTAAAGGCTGAACACAGTGGCTCATGCCTGTAATCCCAGCACTTTGGGAGGCCGAGGTGGGAAGATCCCTTGAGACCAGCCTGGGCAACATAGTAAGACCCCATCTCTTAAAAAAAAAAAAGACCAATTAAAATTGATGGGAGTAGAAATAATTTTTTTGTTTGATTCTTTATCCTTTTCTATATTTTCTATATTTTTGCAGCCCAATAAATGTTTTTAAAATCACCTCTGAACTTTTACTAGTAGTGCTTTTTTTCGACAACTTTATACCATAATGAGATTTCTGATGGTGCACAAAAACCTGCAGTTTATATAATAAGTGACAAATCATTTTTATTCATTAGATAATTGCATATTAAGTAACTGTGTTTTAATATCTATTATCTTAGAGGATAACTGAGTTAATCAGTAGAGTTTACTTTAGACTGAAATAATAATTGTACAGTTTAGTCTGAATGTCTTCAACACTTTGAGCAGACCCCTCCCAGATGGCAGCCTGAAGGACAGATGGTCTGTCAAAGGCTCCTGGCCTCTGCTACCTTTGTCTTGGGTCATATCTCTGGGCTCCATCCTTTATCTCACTCTCTTGGCCATGTCTGACTTCTATATAAGTTCTTCAACTCAAATCAGGTTCCTAATATCCCCAGCGCTCTTGTCTTGATGTCTTAACACTTCCCTTCTTCTAGCCGGGCACGGTGGCTCACGCCTGTAATCCCAGCACTTTGGGAGGCCGAGGCGGGCAGATCACCTGAGGTCGGGAGTTTGAGACCAGCCTGACCAACATGGAGAAACCCCATCTCTACTAAAAATACAAAATTAGCTGGGCATGGTGGCACATGCCTGTAATCTCGGCTACTCGGGAGGCTGAGGCAGGAGAATCGCTTAAACCCAGGAGGCGGAGGTTGTGGTGAGCAGAGATCACACCATCGCACTCCAGCCTGGGCAACAAGAGTGAAACTCTGTCTCAAAACAAAAAACAAAAAACAAACAAACAAAAAAAACAGTTCCCTGATTCTTCAGCTTGATCCCTTTGACATGATAGTTTGAGACTGCAACCTAGACCAAGACCATGCAGCGATTTCCTGAGGCTCCGTGTTTGCTTGGAGTCTTGTCCCAGGTCTCCAGAGTTCCTGCCTGGCATGGCACCCCCAATAAGTTAGTAAGGCACCTGCTCCTTGGTTGGTCCTCCTTCCTTACCCTAGCTCAGCTAGTTCTGCAAGAACAGTCTTCTAGGCCAGTTGAGAATGTGTCTGGGCCAGCTCCCCATCCTGAGGATCTGGCACCCTCCGGTGGCCATGGGTGGGTGCACTTAGCCTAGCAGTGAGTTTCAGCGCTAGGGCCTACTAAAATGTCCCCAGGCGTATTAGCACCCTCCAGTGACAGTTTAGTGGCGCTACTTCAGAGAGCTGCTATCAGATCCTGGCATGCCTTACTTCTGCAGAGTCCCTTGTAATTCAATTCACCTCCTGCAACTTGCTGATGTATCAAGATAGACTAAGATCTACATTCTTAAAGGAGAAGCCTTTTGAGGTTTTGCATTTGGCAGGAAAGTTCTAAGTACTAACTCGAATGCCAGATACTGAGCTAAATGCTTTATAAACATTATCATAAATAATCTTCACAACAACCCTGGAAGGTAGCACCTATTTTTAATCTCCACCCTCTAGAAAAGGAAATCAAGGCTCATGGGGTTGGGGGGCGGTTATATAGAAGTCAAGGTTAAGCTAAAAGGCCAACAGTTCCCTGTTAGTTGATGGCTAAGCTTGGATTTAAAACCAGCTCAACCTGACTCAACCTGACTCAGGTCCTATGCTTTAATAAGCCATACAGTCTCCTTAGGACATTGGGATACTCTCAAAGATCATTATATATATATAGAAGTTAGTCTGTATGAAGAAGAAAGTTTTTTTTTTCCCCAAGACAGGGTCTTGCCCTGTCGCCAGGCTGGAGTGCAGTGGCACAATCTCAGCTCTCTGCAAGCTCCGCCTCTCGAGTTCAAGCAATTCCCCTGCCTCAGCCTCCTGAGTAGCTGGGGCTACAGGAGTGCACCACCATGCCCGGCTAATTTTTGTATTTTAGTAGAAACGGGGTTTCACCATGGTTTTACCGTGGTCTCGATTTCCTGACCTCGTGATCTGCCCACCTCAGCCTCCGAAAGTGTTGGGATTACAGGCATGAGCCATCACACCCGGCCTAATGTTTGTATTTTTAGTAGAGACGGGGTTTTACCATGTTAACCAGGCTGGTCTCGAACTCCCGACCTCGTGATCTGCCCACCTTGGCCTCCCAAAGTGCTGGGATTACAGGCATGAGCCACTGACCCCAGCCAAGAAAGAATTTTTCAAAGCTGGGCATGGTGGCGCACACCTGTAGTCCAGAGGTACACAAGAGGCTGAGGCAGGAGGAACCCTTGAGCCCAGGAGTTGAAGGCTGCAGTGAGCTATGATGAGAGCCACTGCACTCCAGCCTGGGTGATAGAATGAGACCTTGTCTCTAAAAACAAAGCAAAACAACAACAAACTAAACTTATAAAAAAATATGTAGAGAGAAGCAAAGACAAGAGTTAGAGCTAGAGTCCTGACAGGGCTTAAGCTCTTGGTTCTAGTTGTTCCTGAGGCCCAAGAATACCATTGTCCTCTTCCAGACTTGGTTTTTTCATCAGATTCTCCAGCCCTTCCAATAAATTCCCCTTTATAGACCAGTTTGATGTGGCTTTCTGCCACTTGTAATGTAAGAGCCCTACTAAAACAGGAAAGAAGTAGAGGACTTTGGAATATAGTCTACGTACTAACACCCACAGCAGCATTAGACAGGATACTGATGATCCACAGTCTGATCCACACTGTGTTATTTTGGTTGCAAGAAACAGACAGTCAATTTACTAGAGACAAGTTACTCATTACTCAGAGACAATTCAAAAGGATGGTTCATAGGAAAAACAAATGTGTACCACACCCTGAGTCAATTGAACCTCATAGCGTTGGAAAGGATTGGAACTACAGCTGTAGCACTAGGGAACAACCACTGCCTCCTTTCTCTCGGGCTTTTTTTTTTTTAGATGGAATTTTATTTTGCTCTTGCTGCCCAGGCTGGAGTGCAATGGCACAATCTTGGCTCACTGCAACCACCACCTCCTGGGTTCAAGCAATTCTCCTGCCTCAGCCTCCCAAGTAGCTGGGATTGCAGGCATGCACCACCACGCCCAGCTAATTTTTTAAATTTATTTAGTAGAGACAGAATTTTACCATGTTGGTCAGGCTGGTCTCAAACTCCTGACCTCAGGTGATCCACCCACCTAGGCCTCCCAAAGTGCTGGGATTACAGACATGAGCCACCACACCCGGCCCCCTAGGGGCTTTTTAACCTCTCAGTGAATCAGCACCACCCTCTCTGGACCAGCCTTTTCAGCTTATTCCCCTTGCCCCTGGCTGGAAAAAAAAAGAAAAAAAAGCCACTCTAGCTCCTGAAGCTCTGTGGCTTTTCAGTTTCAGCTCATAACAAATCAAAACTTTCCTTTGTGACACTTTATTGTGAGTTCCCAAGAGGGAAGATTTGACTTCTGCTTAACTTTTTAAACCAAAGCTCAAGAGGCATAGGTCACTGGATATAGCTTAAGGCCACACCCTTGGACCAGGTGACCAATTAGCTGTAGTCATGGTCATGTGGCCCATTGCCCACTCAGTAAGTTGAGTGGGTAGGGATTTTACTCCAAAGGGATATGGGGAGGGCCAGTAATAATTGGCATCTCTAATCAAGTCTACTTAATTGTAATTTTAACTCTTGCCAATAAGAAAAATTAAACACGTTGTAAACATGGGCAACCTATTCCCCAAAGACCCTCTCTAATTATCTAGTTGGCAAGAGGACTCACCTTCTGGTGCTTGTAGGCATGTGTGTATCCTCTAACTCAAAGTGCACCTTCTTCAAGTCCCCAGTCTCGCCTGCACCTGCCTTAAACACTGTGCAGTGAGCTAGACTACTCCACTCATTTGGGAGTCTATTAATTTTTTTCTCCCCTTAACCACACTAAAGACTTTGCTTAGTAAAGCATTTTGAAGATTTAGAAAGTGACTGCTCAGTCTGCTTAGGATTTATATCCCAAACAGATGTGCCAAGAAGTCATAGGAATCAAACTGCTATTCTGTGAGTAGAATAATATATTAACTTGCCTTTTAGTAGTTTTCGATTACACAGCTGTACAAATTGCAATGGAGTCTTCATAGCTAAAGTTGCTTTTATCAAAAGTACATTGCTTCTTCAAGGTAGAGGTTTTAGCATAGCAGGCACCCTGGGGGACATGCATGCATCCTTATAAAATACTGCTCATTACTTGCAATAAAATCTTCCAGGTAGTTGAGATATGGTAGTTCTGAATTCACCTTGAGGAATCCTCTGCCCTTCATCATCACTGAACTGTGTATTATTTCACAGTGAAAATAAGGAGTTCCTCAATATGGTACCAACATCTTACACTTTGGTCTCTGTGACTCTCAGTATTCTTGACTGTCAAATTGGGATATTGATACCCATCTTACAGGGTTGTTGTAAGTAGCCAATGAAACAATGTTTATAAAGAGCTTAGCAGCTGGGCGCGGTGGCTCATACCTGTAATCCCAGCACTTTGGGAGGCCAAGGTGGGTGGATCACGAAGTCAGGAGATTGAGACCATCCTGGCCAACATGGTGAAACCCTGTCTCTACTAAAAATACAAAAATTAGCTGGGCATGGTGACATGCACCTGTAGTGCCAGCTACTCAGGAGGCTGAGGCAGGAGAATCTCTTGAACCCGGAGGTGGAGGTTGCAGTGAGCAGAGATGGTGCCACTGCAGTCCAGCCTGGTGATAGAGCAAGACTCTATCTAAAAAAAAAAAAAAAAAAAATTATACTAAAGGAAGAATCCTCCACAACTTTTATCCGAGAATTGTTACTTGGCTAGAAATATTGTGTGAACATCTATTTTTGGCAACCTGGAAAGCTGGATAAAGGGCCCATTAGCTAAGATATATTAAATCTTGATTTGAATTACAACTAACATACATTTTTAATTTTTTCTAGGGTTTCATGAAAGGGGTCAAAAATTTTTTAAAAAGTGAGTTCAAACAAGAACGGAAACAATAAGCATAAAAGCCGGAAAGGCCAGTACCAGCCAGTACCAGTCCTAGAACAAGGAGAGTAAGCTTGGAAGTGCACTGCAAGGTGTGGCAATTACACCTGAGTCATTGAGCCTGATTCTGCAAAGGGAGCTTCAGAGATCCCTGATCAATTGCATCTGAGAGCTCCCTACAGATTCAAATGCAGGTACTCCCTGGAGGAAAGCAACTCTCGGTGCGTGTCCTTGGGATTTCCACAATTAAGTTAAATAAAATATAAGCTCACAATTAAGAAAAAAATCACTGGACTCACTGGCTGGGCACAGTGGCTCATGCCTGTAATCCCAGCACTTTGGGAGGCCAAGGCGGGTGGATCATGAGGTCAGGAGTTCAAGACTAGCCAGGCCAACATAGTGAAACCCTGTCTCTACTGAAAATACAAAAAATTAGCCAGGCATGGTAGCATGTGCCTGTAATCGCAGCTACTCGGGAGGCTGAGTCAGGAGAATCACTTGAACCCAGGAGGTGGAGGTTGCAGTGAGCCGAGGTCATGCCATTGCCCTATAAGACATCATGAGTTAGGATGAATAGAAACAACAAACAATAAATTTATATCTGTAAGAACTGAAGAATTGGAATCAGAATTGTCATATACAGATTATTAAGTAAGCTTTTATGAACAACTTAAAGAAACCAAATATGGAATGAAATAGAGAAAGAAGCAAGGAACTATTAAAATGACCAGAAAAATTAAAAAAGAACTAAATAGAACTTTTAGGACCAATATATATAGATTTTGAAATTAGCGACTCAGTGAATGTGTTAAAAATAGAATAAAAATAGCTAAAGACAGAATTAGTGACCAGGAATTTATATCTGAGGAAATCACCCAAAATGCAGCAGAGAAAGTTAAAAGGCATGGAGGGTAAAAGGCATGGAAGGCAGAACAAAATTTAACATATGTCTAATTAGAGTTCCAAAGGGAAAGAATAGATAGGAAAAAGGCAATATTGAGAAGTATCAGTTCAAAAATTTTCCTGAGGCCAGGTGCAGTGGCTCACGCCTATAATCCCAGCTCTTTGGGAGGCCGAGGCAGTTGGATCACCTAAGGTCAGGAGCTCAAGATGAGCCTGGCCAACATGGTGAAACCCCGTCTCTACTAAAAATAGAAAAATTAGCTGGATGTGGTGACGGACACCTGTAATCCCAGCTACTCAGGAGGCTAAGGCAAGAGAATTGATTGAAGCCAGGAGGCAGAGGTTGCAGTGAGCTGAGATCATGCCACTGCACTCCAGCCTGGGTGACACAGTGAGACTCCATCTCCAAAGAAAAAATTTACTGAACTGATTAAAGATGAATCCATGGACAGAGAAAGCACAGCACCTATCAAGAATGACAAACAGAACTCTATACCTAGACATATTGTGACGAAACATCACCAATGCCAAAAATTAACACCTTAAAAGTCCCAGAGAAAAAAAGCCAGAGCACCTAAAAAGAACAAAGAACCTACCAGAAGACTTTTTTTTTTAAAGGAAACATAACAATAGTTATATTAGTGCTCACAATAGCCCTATGTAGTAATTACTATTATTGTTTCTTTTTAAGATAAGGAAACTGGCTGACAGAGAAAGCCCAAGGGCCTACAGATACACAGCAACAAGGATGTAGCTTAGAAACACAATGTTGAGAGGAAAAAGCAGGTAATAAAACACTGCTTCAGCCATAATGTAACAAAGTTGATGAATCTTAGAAACATTGCTAAGTGAAAAAAGCAGACAGCAGGAGATTACATACAGAGTGTCATTTTTATAATGCTCACAAACAAAATTAAATAATATATTGGTTAGAAATACTGACATGTGGCAGGGCATGGTGGCTCACGCCTGTAATCCTAGCATTTTGGGAGGCCTAGGCGTGCAGATCACCTGAGGTCGGGAGTTCAAGACCAGCCTGGCCAACATGGTAAAACCCCATCTCTACTAAAAAATACAAAAAATTAGCTGGGTGCAGTGGCGCGCGCCTGTAATCCCAGATACTTGGGAGGCTGAGGCAGGAGAATTGCTTGAACCCAGGAGGCAGGGGTTGCAGTGAGCCGAGATCACGCCACTTCACTCTAGCCTGGGTTACAGAGCGAGATTTCGTCCCTCCCCCCAAAAAAAGGAAAGAAAGAAAAGAAAAGAAAAAAAGAAATATTGACCGTGCATGATGAAATTACTTTTAAAATGTAAGAGTGAGCCCGGGCATGGTGGCTCACGCCTGTAATCCCAGCACTTTTGGAGGCCCGGGCAGGTAGATCACTTGAGGTCAGGAGTTTGAGATCAGCCTGGTCAACATGGTGAAACCCCCTCCCTACTAAAAATACAAAAATTAGCTGGGCGTGGTGGCACAAGCCTGTAATTCCAGCTACTCAGGAGAATGAGGCAAGATAATTGCTTGAACCCGGGAGATGGAGGTTAAAGTGAGCCGAGATTGCGCCACTGCACTCCAGCCTCCAGCCTGGGCGACAGAGCAGGAACTTGTCACACACACACACACACACACACACACACACAAAGCAAGAGTGAAATACTCAAAATTCAGGATAGTGGTTACCTCTTGAGAAGGGGGATAGAAGAGTGGAATAGGGAGAAGAACAAGAACAAGTTACAAAGGCAAAAGTAATGTTCTAGTTCTTAGACTGGGTAGCAGGGAACAGGGACTCATTTTATTATATTTCACATTTACACATCACTTGTATTCTTTCATATGCATCAAATGTCACATAAAAAAAATAATAAGGCTGGGAGCAGTGGCTCACACCTGTAATCCTGCACTTTGGGAGGCTAAGGCAGGCAGATCACCTGAGGTCGGGAGTTCGAGACCAGCCTGACCAACATGGAGAAACCCCATCTCTACTAAAAATACAAAATTAGCCAGGCATGGTGGCACACGCCTGTAATCCCAGCTACTCGGGAGGCTGAGGCAGGAGAATTGCTTGAACCCAGGAGGCGGAGGTTGTGGTGAGCCGAGATCATGCCATCGCACTCCAACTCCAGCCTGGTCAACAAGAGCGAAACTCAGTCTCAAAAAAAAAAAAAAAGAAAAAAGAAAAGAAAAATAAAATAAACTACCAAAGGACTAATTTTAACTGGATTCCTAAAACATACATTTGAAAACACTGGTTCATCCTTCTGATTGATGGTTGAGGGATATTATCAGACTGTAGAACTTAACTGCCAATTTTTTGTAGCAAATCTTGAAAAGGCTTGCTACATAATTTTTTTCTACAAAATTATTAAAAGCTTTATTTACCACTGGAATCATTCAACAAAAAGCAAAAGCAAATGAGCCTGAAAAAGGAGCTAAGCAATTACTACCTAGGGTTGTCATGAGCACTGATAAACTATGGTTATATTTCCTTTTTTTTTGATTAGTTGAAGACAATGATGCAAGTCATTGCTGGCCTGGGATTTTAAATCACTGCTTTTGTATGTTCTCCCCAAATGGAATGGTCTATTCATACAGCTTTAATAACAGGTATGCTATTCACATCATTTGAATGGGTATCTTCAAGTTTGTATTCCAGATGGCAAAAAAAAAAAAAAAAATTCTACATAGAAAAAAATATATTTATAGGACAACTGTATTAGGAATAATTAGTTTCATCTTGCATTTGGTGTCATGTAATTAAAGTTGGTAATAAATGAAAAAAATTGGTGTCATTTTTTTTCTTTGGTTACTGTCCTGCCAAAATATTACAAAAAGTCAAATTAAAAACATATAACAAAATTGTTTTCTTTTGGTGGTAGGATTATAAATAACTTCACTTTTTGGCCAGGCATGGTGGCTCACGCCTGTAATCCTAGCACTCTGGGAGGCCGAGGCAGGCAAATCACCTGAGGTCAGGAGTTCAAGACCAGCCTGGCCAACATGGTGAAACCCCGTCTCTACTAAAAATATAAAAATTAGCCAGGCATGGTGGTGGGTGCCTGTAATCCCAGCTACTCAGGATGCTGAGACAGGAGAATTGCTTGAACCCAGGAGACGGAGGTTACAGTGAGCCGACACGGTGCCACTGCACTCCAGCCTGGGCAACAGAGTGAGATTCCCCTCAAAAAAAAAAAAATTTTCACTTTTCTCATATCAATATTTTATGAACCAATCAGTTCAGTTTTAACGTAAATAAATACACCTGGTTTTCAATCATAGTAAGAGATTTACTCAATAAATTCTACATGAATGTATTTGTACTGGACTGAATTTACATATTAATCAAGTTCGAATTGCTTTTCTAGATCAATTTTATGCAAATATATTTACTACTATTTAAATATTTTTCTTAATAGAAAGTGCTCAAACCAAAATCTCTAATTAACAATTAGGAAGCAAAATCAAAATTGTTAGATATTTTCACATTTCATCTTAGAGAAAGAATTCTTTGAAATGGTATTGTCTTGTTTTTCAATCCTTTTAATAAATTAAAAATTGCTAGACTAATTTAAAATGATTTTTCCTATTACCTGTATTTCCCTCATATTTTAATAGTTTATAATTATCATTAAAACATCTTTGGCTGGGCATGGTGGCTCACGCCTATAATCCCAACACTTTGGGAAGCTGAGGTGGGTGGATCACATGAGGTCAGGAGTTCAAGACCAGCCTGGCCAACATGGTGAAACCCTGTCTCTTCTAAAAATACAAAAATTAGCTGGGTGTGATGACACACATCTATAATCTCAGCTACTCGAGAGGCTGAGGCAGGAGAATCACTTGAACCCAGGAGGTGGAGGTTTCAGTGAGCCGAGATCGTGCCACTGCACTCCAGGCTGGTGACAGAGTGAGACTCTGTCTCAAAAAAAAAAAAAAAAAGAATCCTTATACACATATTTATGCTGAACTACCTGGTAATACAGATAATAATTCATTCCATTGTATTGGGCCCAGTGATTCTCAACTAATCTTTTTGATATCTCACTGAAGTTATGGTATTAAGAATTTCTTTATACATGAACACAAAGAGGGGAACAAAAGACACTCGGGCCTACTTGAGGGTGGAGCATAGGAGGAGGGAGAGGATTAAAAAAATAACTATTGGGCGGGGTATGGTGGCTCATGCCTGTAATCCCAGCACTTTGGGAGGCCGAGGTGGGCAGATCATGAAGTCAAGAGTTTGAGACCAGCCTGGCCAACATGGTGAAACCCTGACTCTACTAAGAATACAAAAATTAGCCAGGTGTGGTGGTGGGTGCCTGTAATCCCAGCACTTTGGGAGGTTGAGGCAGGAGAATTGCTTCAACCAGGGAGGTGAATGTTACAGTGAGCGAGACAGTGCCACTACACTCCAGCCTGGGCAACAGAGCAAGACTCTGTCTTGAAACAAACAAACAAACAAAAAAACAAACAAAAACTATTGGGTACTAGACCTAGTACCTGGGGGATGAAATAATCTGTACAACAAACCCCTGTGACATGAGTTTCCCTATATAACAAACCTTCACATGTACCCCTGAACCTAAAATAAAAGTTTAGAAAAATTTTAAAAAGCACTTATATAAAAAAAAGAATCCTTTTGTTAAAGAAAGTTACCTAAACAAGCTTAATATTACTTTTGCAAACAAGATTTCAAGACTCAATGAGCACATCAAGGAAACAGCATCCGTTAGAGAAGCCTACCCCTTCCTATTGGGGGTTTCACAGGTTGCACAGTGCAACTAGGTTTAGGTGATAAATTTAAAAAGCAAAAGGATGTCAGTGTAGCAGCTCTCTGCAATATAAGTAATATCTGTATCTTTGAAGCCTAATACTGAAACCAGATGCTCAGTTTTATGACTTCCTTCTCTCAAATGACAAGATAAGAAGAAAAACATATATAAGTCAGTTAGTGTTATCAGGAAGTGATTATTAGTTTTGCGGAAAACATAATGCCTTTGGGGCTTTGAATGAAAGTACTAATTTAAACCATTCCCAAAATGAATGAATATTCAAATGAAGTAGTGCGTAAACTTTGCTTGCCTAGGACTAACATAAGTATTTGTGACTCTATCATGTATGTTCTTTGGAATTTTTCTCTTTCATCTGAAAAAGTCTTTCACCTGGTTACTCTTTTGGAATCATATTTAGACACAATGCTTGGATTTTTCCTTATGTATAATAAATCAATTAATGCAACTCCTTTCCATTAAGAACAGTCCACTAATAACTGAGTGAGCATGCTTTAAATTAACCTGATATTCAAGAGCCTGTTAAGTTTTAAATCTATGGATTAAAGTCTTACCATATCTAAATCTATGTTTTGTAAGAATTACTCAAAGTGTATACATTTTATAATTAACATTTTAGCAACATCAGGATTGAAATTATTGTCTTAAGAGAGTCTATAAACTCCTCAGAACAAGGACTATATCTTTCATATCTTTTTGCTCCCCAGAACGTCTGCTGGGGTGAATTGGAGAGTTGTTTAGCAGTGAGGGGAGTTGGATTAATAACAGTAATGGGACAGGTAGGCCAGAAGAGAAGAGACAAAACAGCATGGAAAGTATGTGATTTCAGACTTAGTAAATGGGCAGAGCCCAGGGCTAGGAAAACATGGAAAAGACATGTGGGCAAGGATGAAATATAATTTTGTGCATCTTTAAATACAGTTATACGTAAAATACAGACATCAGCAAATTTCCCGAGTCCCACTCTTTTGGGGCTATGCGGATTTCAGTGAGTCAGGATGGCAGTGAGCACAGATGGAGGAAGAGACATTGCTGTTAGGTAAAGGTCCATCATTCAGTTGCTTGTGTCCATATCTTATTAGTGAAGTGCATGTGTGTGTATCTCAACCACAAATTCAGGTGCTCTGGGAATGTACATTTATTTTCCTATGATACTAAGTTTCTATTACAGGCTTCCATTCTATCAAGTGCATCAATCAGGATGTGGAAAGAAAACAGAAAGGTCCAGTGCGGTGGCTCACGCCTGTAATCCAAGCACTTTGGGAGGCCGAGGCAAGCGGATCGCCTGAGATCAGAAGTTTAGACCAGCCTGACCAACATGGTGAAACCCTGTCTCTACTGAAAATACAAAAATTAGCTGGGTGTGGTGGTAGGCGCCTGCAGTCCCAGCTACTCAGGAAGCTGAGGCAGGAGAATCGCTTGAACCCGGGAGGCGGAGGTTGCAGTGAGCTGAGATCACACCACTGCACTCCAGCCTAGGTGACAGAGTGAGACTCCGTCTCAAAAAACAAACGAACAAACAAACAGAAAACAGAAACTGCTGCAAATGTTTCAGGCAGGAAGGGATTTAATATGAGGAATAAGATGTTTACCACTCTTTGGAAAGGGCTGGGAGAGCAAAGGTCAGGGAAAACCACCACTAATCTGAGGAAATAAGGAAGTTGCAGAAATCTTAAAAAGCTATCTCAGCTGCCTGCATAGTCAAAGCAGAGGGAATTCAGCAAGACACCCAGAAGCCACTGTAAAATGTTCACAGAGGCCCATGTGCCTTTGATGTCGGAGGAACAATGGTGGCTTCTGCTTCTCTTTCACCTTTCAAATCTTACTGGAATGCCTCCCATTGACTGAATCTAAACAAGGTTGTTATCAGGAGAGCTTGGGGAAAGTAGTCACTAGAAGTACCGGGAGGTGCTTACAAGAACAGGGATGGTTTTGAGTACCAACAGACAATATCTGGCACGTGGTGGAAATTTAATCTCAGTTAATTCAATGATCCTTTACTCTTTCCCTGGCTAACAAACGAGTTCTGGGCGATGTCTGTAGTGTCAGGCACTGAGGCAGTGGGTGCAAGGGAGGGCGTATTCCGTTTTTATGGGACCTGAAGTTTACGCACCTGGGGAGGAGGGAGTCTATTAAAAACAATTAAAAAAATATGAAATTAGATGCAAATATGAATTTTTATTTAGAATGAGAAAAAAACACAACAAAATATCAAAACATGATATTTTTATTATGGTGTTTTTTAGCTTCATAATTCATAATTGGTAATGTCATGTAAATGTTTAGAATTCTCAGGACGGGTGTGGTGGCTCACGCCTGTAATCCCAGCATTTTGGGAGGCCGAGGCAGGCAGATCACAAGATCAGGAGTTCGAGACCAGGCTGGCTAACATAGTGAAACCCTGTCTCTACTAAAAATACAAAAATCAGCTAGGCATGGTGGCACAAGTCTGTAATCCCAACTACTCAGGAGGCTGAGGCAGGAGAATTGCTTGAACCTGGGAGGAGGAGGTTGTGGTGAGCCGAGATCGTGCCACTGCATTCCAGCCTGGGCAATAGAGCGAGACTCTGTCTCAAAAAAAAAAAAAAAGTTTAGAATTGTCAAGTCTGGTAAAACTTCTACCAAGTATTTTTCATAAAGTAGCTATAGAGATTTTTTTTGAAATATTAATCTCAATTTTTGAATTGATTAGCTGATTAACCAGTTTATCGTCGATGTCCTCATTGTAGTCATACAAGTTTTAAGCTATTTTTCTCAATGTTGGCACTTTGTGTCATATCTGAGAAATTTAAATTTTTTGGCTGGTCTGAGTGCAGTGGTGTTTACAACTAATTGATCACAACCAGTTACAGATTTCTTTGTTCCTTCTCCACTCCCACTGCTTCAATCGGTTAGCCTTAAAAAAAATTTTTTTTTAAAGAAATTTAAATATTTTCCCCAATGTGTTCATATGCTCTATTTCTCTTTATTAATTGGATGGTCAAAACAATCCGAAAGTCTATTACCTTTCTTTGAAATTTAGCTTGGCCTGTTAATGAATCATTGCTTTCATTATGATTTGAGATTTATTTTTGTTATAATTTACTTCTTGGTATAGAATAACGTCCATTGATTTAATTGCTGATATTTATCACTCTGCTTCATATTTTATTAATTTTTTCATAACTGTAAATTTTATCGGAATTTTCTTTCATTTCTTTAAAAAAACACATTTAAATTAAAAAAAAATTAGCCAGGCATGGTGGTGCACACCTGTAGTCCCAGCTACTCAGGAGGCTGAATTGGGAGGATTGCTTGAGCCCAAGAGTTTGAGGCTGCAGTAAGCTACGGTTGTGCCACTGCACTCCAGCCTGGATGACAGAGCAAGACCCCATCTCCAAAAGAAAAGAAAGAAAGAAAGAAAGAGAGAGAGAGAGAGAGAGAGAGAAAGAAAGAAACATTTAATTTAATGATTACAAAACAGGCATTTCCCAGGCTGGAATGAGTTGCAATCTCAGCTCACTGCAACCTCCACCTCCCGGGCTCAAGCAATTCTCCTGCCTCAGCTTCTGAGCAGCTGGGATTACAGGCATACGCCACCACACTTTGCTAATTTCTGTATTTTAAGTAGAGACAGGGTTTCACCCTGTTGCCCAGGTTGGTCTCGAGCTCCTGGGCTCAAGTGATCTGCTGGCCTTGGCCTCCCAAAGTGCTGGGACTACAGGCATGAGCCACCGTGCCTGGCAGGAAGTATATCATTTTAACTACATTTTAACTACAATAAAGACGTTTTGAAATGTTTCAGTGGCTGGGTGAGGTGGCTCATACCTGTAATCCTAACACTGTGGGAGGTTGAGGCAGGCGGATCACCTGAGGTCAGGAGTTTGAGATCAACCTGGGCAACAGGGTGAAACCCTGTCTTTACTGAAAATACAAAAATTAGCCAGGACTGGTGGCACACACCTGTAGTCCCAGCTACTAGGGAGGCTGAGGCAATAGGATCGCTTGAACCCAGGAGGCAGAGGTTGCAGTGAGCCGAGATTGCGCCACTGCACTCCAGCCTGGGTGACAGAGTGAGAGCCTGTCTCAAAAAAAAAAAAAAAAAAGATATATTTCCTTTTTTTTTCTTTTTAAGATAGGGTATTGCTCTGTCACCCAGGCTGGAGTGCAATGGCTCAATCTCGGCTCACTGCAACCTCTGCCTCCTGGGTTCAAGCAATTATCCTGCCTCAGCCTCCCAAATAGCTGGGATTATAGGCACGGGCGACCACACCCAGCTAATTTTGTATTTTTAGTAGAGATGGAGTTTTGCCATGTTGGCCAGGCTGGTTGCAAACTGAGTGAAACTTCATCTCAAAAAAAATAAAAAAGTAAATTATTAAAATTTAGAATATGTTATCTTGCCATATGAGCATCCACTTGTTCCTCACCTAACTTGCCCCTCTGCCTTTCTGCACATTATCAAATAGGAATGGGGTAGGCTCCCGAGCATCACAGCTCCCTCTTCTCCTGCATCTATATTAAGTTTTCTTTCCTGCCCTACCCCAGCCATCGCCACCCCACTTGAACCTGCTGCTTGTTCAGTATCTATGAGTCTCCTACCATAGCCCCTTGAAAGAAATTACACCCTTGGGAAGGGTTTCCAAGGTACAAATCCAGAGAGTCTTGTAAATAAATCCACCAGGCATATTATAAAGGGACAACTGTTGCAATCATCCTACTCTCTTTCTCCCTTTCTCCCTTTCTTTTCATCCATGTCTCTCTCTAATTCACTCCATCTTCAGTTGGGTCTGCAGCTTCCACACCTAGGCTGAGAGGTCACAGAAGCAGAGTGTCCCACATTCTCAAGCCTCTTTGTGATGACAGCAGCAGCTGGGAAGGCTAGTGAAGCATGGCAGGGAAATTAGGAGAGAAATGGAAACTCTAGACCAAGAGAGAGCAGGTGGTTTTTTGTTTTTGGTTCTGCTGTTCATTGAGAGGCTCTTCCCCAGAGCAGATTCTGCATTTTGAGGTTCTGGGTGCCCTCTTATTTTCTGCAGGACAATGACAATTTGTCATCGTATCATACCTCAGCCTTACCTTCTCCACAGTTCCTCTGTGTCTCTCAAGATCCACTTTCCCATTCTCTCGCTCTCTTTTATTTTTTTCAGACGGAGTTTCCCTCTGTCGCCCAGGCTGAAGTGCAGTGGCCCGAACTCGGCTTACTGCAACCTCCGCCTCCTGGGCTCAAGTGAACCTTCTGCCTCAGCCTCTCCAGTAGCTGGGGTTACACCATACCCGGCTAATTTTTGTAGAAAAATTCCATTCTTACATGAAGACTCCCATCCCTATGGCTCAGCCTTCAAGATCCAACTGAAAGAATGCATCATCTTCAAACCTTCCAAGATTCTTTTAAAAAAAGTTTTCTTGAGATGAGGTTTCACTATCTTGTCCAGACTAGTCTTGAACTTCTGAGTTCAAGCGATCCTCTGACCTCAGTCTGATGGGATTACAGGCATAAGCCACTGCACCCAGCCACCTTCTAAGGTTCTAAACCTCTCCCCATCTCACCTCACCTTCACTATTATTTCAGCTGGACTATTCCCCACCCCTGAGTTTCTTGGAACATTTCATTTACCCTTCTGTTACAGCACCGATCACCTCGAGCCTTGTGGCATACTTTAAGCAGATGCCTCATTGCCCTTGACAGAGGTGGGTGACCACTAGCTGGGCAGGATCCCTGTCTGGTTTATACCTATGCCCCCTCTCCCCACCGGCACCTAACACAGTGTCCTTTCCATTGCAGATGTGTGATAATGTTCTCTGAGTCAATCTCTTGGCCCTTACGCCACTACAGTTGCCTTCCCCTAGAGCCTGGGGCTCTATGTGTGCTCATTTCAACTCCCTTGCCTACTTGGGAACCTCCCTCTGTCCCTCTCCTCTCCTTTCCTGTTCTTTTCTGCCACAGTTTCCATCTTCCACCCCTGCTGCCCTGCCTGGTCTCCTAGTTAAATGCTGGCAATGCTCCTTTAAAGGTACGCCCTTTTGGCCGGGCGTGGTGGCTTATGCCTGTAATTCTAGCACTTTGGGAGGCTGAGGTGGGCGGATCACTTGAGATCAGGAGTTCGAAACCAGCCTGGCCAACATGGTGAAACCCTGTCTCTACTAAAAATACAAAAAAGTAGCTGGGCGTGGTGGTGGGCCCCTGTAATCCCAGCTACTTGGGAGGCTGAGGCAGGAGAATTGCTTGAACCCGGGAGGTGGAGGTTGCAGTGAGCTGAGATTGTGCCACTGCACTCCAGCCTGGGCAACAAAGTGAGACTCCATCTCAAAAAAAAAAAAAAAGCTATGCCCTTTTGCATGGTGGCTCATACCCGTAATCCCAGCACTTTGGGAGGCTGAGGCGGGCAGACCACTTGAGGTCAGGAGTTTCAGACCAGCCTGGGCAACATGGTGAAATTCTGTCTCTACTAAAAATACAAAAAAAATTAACCCAACATGCTCCCTTGAACCCGGGAGGCAGAGGTTGCAGTGAGCTGAGATCGTGCCACTGCACTGCAGCCTGGGTGACGCAGTGAGACTTTGTCTCAAAAATAAAAATAAAATAATGATATGCCCTTTTGGCAGTTGTGAACTCTCCTACCTCCTGCTCTTCCTGATGTTTACGCCCTTAGCTCTGCTGATATCGGCTGCTCTAGAAGTTTGCACTAACCAGATTTCACCTGTTCAAAATGATAGGCAGGAAGACCTCAAACCTCAACTTGCTCCCAGGCTCACCCAGCCCTAGGAAGGACTCTTCTTGGAACTGAGCCCAACATTAATAATACAGTAAAATGGGGAGGCAAGAGTAGCACCTGCCTTATAATCATGGTACATTAGACTTTTAATGTAAGTCGTTTTTCTTGTGGGAGGCAAGATCTAACTTGTTCTACATATGAATCCATGTAATGATAAGCTGTGATATACTGTAACTTACATTTACCCTTTTGCTGATCTCAAAATACTAAACTTCAAAGAAGAAAATATGCCTGTGAGGACTGAATAGTCTGAATTTTTCTAATCAATGAAACACGCACACACACACAGAGCTTTTTAGAGAAATTTCTCTAAACATGACTCTGCTGTAATTAGAGGAAAGGTGTACCTGTCATGTTTTACCAATGAGATTCTTGGGCTTAAAGAGGTCTGCTGTCTGGTTCAAGGTCCTAAAGAAAGTAACTGAATCTGCTCCACTGATTCAGTACAATGAAGAGTTCAAACAAGGTCCTACAAAATGATCTCCTAGCCAAATTCTCAGTTTCTTACATATGATGCCTAAATTCCCCTTCTTAGGAAGAACATTGACAATGAGATGTAGGGTAAGTTATTACAATGGAAATCAACATAACTATAGCAGATCCTAACAGTTGCCTACCCCAAGTACATTCTCTCCTTCTTCCATGCTACTTCCCTACTTCCTTTATTACTGAGGGCATCAATGCACCCAGCTAAAAGACCAGATTCCCTTTAAAACTATATGGCCTCAGCCGGGCACAGTGGCTCATGCCTGTAATCCTAGCACTTTGGGAGGCCGAGGCAGGCGGATCACGAGATGAGGAGTTTGAAACCAGCCTGACCAATGTGGTGAAACCCCATCTCTACTAAAAATACAAAAATTACCTGGGCATGGTGGTGGGTGCCTGTAATCCCAGCTACTCAGGAGGCTGAGGCAGGAGAATGGCGTGAACCCAGGAGGCAAAGGTTGCAATGAGCCAAGATTGCGCCACTGTAGTCCAGCCTGGGCAACAGAGCGAGACTGTCTCAAAACAAGCAAACAAACAAAAACTATATGGCCTAATGACTAAATTCTGAACAATTACATAAAAGCAGAAACGTTATGAAGGACCTGGGGACAGACTCCATAGAGGTAAACTTAATCAGCTGGGAGACGTGATCCTTTTGCCCTTCCACCTTTTTTTCTGCTGGGAATGCGGATGTGATGGCTGGACTTCCAATAGCCATCTTGAACCATCACTAGCTATACACGAGAATGGTTGATTTGTAAGACAGAAGGAAACCGGGTCTAATAATTGTGAGGCTACCAAACCAGCCCCGAACACCTCATCCATATGAAAGATAAATGAACTACCTCAGTTAAGCCATTTTTTAAAAAAAACTTTAGATTCAGGGGATACTTGTGGTATGTTCATGACATGGATATATTACATAATCATGAGGCTTGGGCTTCTAGTATACCCATCACCCAAATAGTGACCATGGTACCCAATAGGTGATTTTTCAACCCTCAGTCCCATTCCCACCCTCTCCCCATTTGGAGTCCCCAGTGTCTATTGTTTCCATCTTTATGTCAATTTGTACCCACTTTTAGCTCCCACTCACAAGTGAGAACATGCAGTATTTGATTTTCTGTTTCTCAGTTATTTTACTTAGAATAATGGCCACCAAGCTCCATCCATGTTGCTGCAAAGGACATGATTTCATTCTTTTTAAAATCTATTGTTATTTTAAATTTTCAATTATATGCAGCTGAATCTAATTATGACTGACAAAATAAACAGGCCTAGTAACACATTTTTATTGAGTTTTAAATGGACAAATTAGGAAGTACTTAAATATTTTTCTCTCTCTCAAATACATTATTAAATGACTATAAGCCTATTTTAATTTTTAAATAATATCTATTTCCGGCTGGGTGTGGTGGCTCACGCCTGTAATCCCAGCACTTTGGGAGGCCAAGGTGGGCAGATCACATGAAACCAGGAGTTTGAGACCAGCCTAGGAAACATGATGAAACCCTGTCTCTACTAAAAATACAAAAATTAGCCGGGCGTGGTGGCATGCGCTTGTATTCCCAGTTACTTGGGAGGCTGAGGCAGGAGAATCACTTGAACCAGGGAGGTGGAAGTTGCAGTGAGCCAAGATCACACCACTGCACTCCAACTTGGGCAACAGAGTAAGACTCCATCTCAAAAAATATATATAATAATAATAATAATATCCTTTCCCTTTGCGGGTGTAGTGAATGTAAAGAGGCACAAGGAAGTTCCTGGGATGCTGATACTGTTTGTTTCTTCATCAGATATGTTCAGTTTGTGAAGATGCAATGGCTGTACGCATATTTGAAGTATTCATATTTCTCTATATATATATTATACATCAATAAAAAGTTTCAAAATATAGTCATTGTAAATTTATCTTTTTGAGCAGAACTAACCAGTTTAGGTAGGATTAGAGATTTTAAAAGGCTAAATCCTCTGAGAATTGTGAAGATTAAATGAATAATTAATGAAAAATGAATGGAAATTAGTTAGTTTTAACCTATTTATTTATTTATTATTTATTATTTTTTTTTTTGAGATGGCGTCTCACTCTGTCCCCCAGGCCGGAGAGCAATGGCGCAATCTCTGCTCACTGTAAGCTCTGCCTCCCTGGTTCATGCCATTCTCCTTCCTCAGCCTCCCGAGTAGCTGGGACTATAGGCGCCCGCCACCATGCCTGGCTAATTTTTTGTATTTTAAATTTTAGTAGAGATGGGGTTTCACCGGATTAGCCAGGGTGGTCTCGATCCCTTGACCTCGTGATCTGCCCGCCTCTGCCTCCCAGAGTGCTGAGATTACAGGCGTGAGCCACTGTGCCTGGCCAGTTTTAACCTATTCAGTTACGCATCCGTGAATATTTTTGGAGAACCTACTATTCATCAGGCACTCAGCTATTCCTCTTGGTGCTAACGTAATTTTTTGCCTATTTTATTTTCATTCCTCCCACTAGACTATAAGCTTCATGGGGACAGGGACTAATCTGTTTTGTTCCTGTTGCACACACAAGTGTCTAACACTAATCTGTTTTGTTCATGGTGTACACATAGTTAACACAGTGCCAGGCAATAAATGTAATGGCTTTTAATGGAATGAATAACTGAGTTAATATATTATAGGTTAAATAACCTCTTATGGACCACTAGGAAACTGGATTTCAAGTTCCAAAACAACTGACTTTCATGTGATCTTTTGGAATTCATTTGTAAATTACAGGCAATCTATGGCTCTTCAGCATCAATATTCAATCATGAAGTACAAGTGAAATTTCAGGTGATTCTCTTAAAGTTTAGGAAATTATGGTGTCTAAAACATAAAGCCAGCTGCGGTGGCTCACGCCTGTAATCCTAGCCCTTTGGGAGGCTGAGGCGGGCGATCACCTGAGGTCAGGCGTTTGAGACCAGCCTGACCAACATGAGGAAACCCCGTCTCTACTAAAAATACAAAATTAGCTGGGCATGGTGGTGCATGCCTGTAATCCCAGCTACTCAGGAGGCTGAGGCAGGAGAATCACTTGAACCTGGGAGGCAGAGGTTGCAGTGAGCTGAGATCGTGCCATTGCACTCTAGCCTGGGCAACAAGAGCGAAACTCCGTCACAAAAAAAAAAAAAAAAAAAAAAAGGGCCGGGCATGGTGGCTCACACCTGTAATCCCAGCACTTTGGGAGGCCGAGGTGGGCGGATCACGAGGGGTCAGGAGATCGAGACCATCCTGGCTAACATGGTGAAACCCTGTCTCTACTAAAAATACAAAAGTTAGCCGGGTGTCGTGACAGGCGCCTGTAGTCCCAGCTACTCAGGAGGCTGAGGCAGGAGAATGGTGTGAACCTGGGAGGCGGAGCTTGCAGTGAGTCGAGATTGTGCCACTACACTCCAGCCTGGGTGACAGAGCGAGACTCCGTCTCAAAAAAAAAAAAAAAAGTAATAAAATAAAAAAAAAAAGGGTGAAAATCATAATGCAATTATCACAAGAAACTGTCAAAAGCCCTTAACTACACTAGTTAAAAAGAGTGGAACAGATTAACTTCTTGA
Organism: Pongo pygmaeus; assembly: GCF_028885625.2. Taxonomy (NCBI): domain Eukaryota; kingdom Metazoa; phylum Chordata; class Mammalia; order Primates; family Hominidae; genus Pongo; species Pongo pygmaeus. Next base: position 58,583,593 of record NC_072392.2, read on the forward strand.
TATCATAATGAAAATGCAAACACTATGACTAACACACACCATATCAAAATAGAACATTTTCGTTGCATGGCAAGAAAGAAAAGACGTCTGTGTTTTAAGCAATCAAAGAACAAAATTGAAAATGCAAGCAACTGGAAAATGGCAGTCCCTAGAAATTCTCTGTTAAAATACAGTAAACATATGACTATAAATTTTCAATATAATTTAAAGCATTCTCCTTGGTAGGTTAAAGAAATTGTCTAGATTCAAAAAGAGAGAAATATCAGTTTGACATCTGTAGGAGTCTTATTTTGGGAGTGCATACTCAGCCCCCCATCCTTTCTGTGGAAACTGCCTCTTGACAAAAGGGCAAGCCTAGACAGTCGTTTTTGTCAAACACTCCCACCATGGTGTATTGGACAACTGAAGATGTCTTCACCTAAGCTGAACCAATGAGAATCGTTATCCTGAGAACCTGAATCAGAAGGCCTTAAGTCTGTAGGTAGTGGTGGGCTCTAGAACTGGAAGGCCAACTAGAGTTGGAACTGAGGTTGGCACTATGGCTAACCAAAGTTTAACAAAAGCCAAAATTATGGGGAAGCAGAAAGTATAAATAAGCAAAGGAAGCCCACTTGGAAAAAAAGGAAAATGGAATATATATGCCAACAAGAGCAGAAGCAAAAGATGCTGGTTGAGGGGCATGATAGAAAAATGAGTTCTGTTCTTGAATTTTCAGTTTCTGTGAACTCTGGCTGACTGTCTTACTTTTAAAATAATTCAAGTAATTAACTAACACTCCTGTCCCTTCCCAGTTTCCCCAATTCTACATTTTTTTGAGACAGAGTCTCACTCTGTCGCCCAGGCTGGAGTGCAGTGGTGCAATCTCTGCTCACGGCAACTTCTGCCTCCCAGGTTCAAACGATTCTCGTGCCTCAGCCTCATGTGTAGGTAGCTGGGATTACAGGTGTGCGCCACCACACCTGGCTATTTTTTGTATTTTTCATAGAGAAAGGGTTTCGCTGGGCGCGGTGGCTCACGCCTATAATCCCAGCACTTTGGGAGGCAGAGGCGGGTGGATCACGAGGTCAGGAGTTCAAGACCAGCCTGGCCAAGATGGTGAAACCTTGTCTCTAATAAAAATACAAAAATTAGCAGGCACCTGTAATCCCAACTACTTGGGAGGCTGAGGCAGGAGAATCACTTGAACTCGGTGGGTGGAGATTGCAGTGAGCCGAGATCACACCACCGCACTCCACCCTGGGAAGCAAAGTGAGACTCCGTCTCAAAAAAAAAAAAAAAAAAAAGAGAGAAAGGGTTTCACCATGTTGGCCAGCCTGGTCTCGAATTCCTGACCTCAAGTGATCTGCCTGCCTCGGCCACCAAAAGTGCTGGGATTGCAGGCATGAGCCACTGTGCCCGGCCTCTAATCCTACTTTTTATTGGAACAAATATTTCTTCAGCATCTACTATTTGTCAGACACTGTTCTTTGCACCAAGGATATAGTAGTAAATACAAGAGAGAAAAATCATGAATTTATTGGGGTCGAGTGGGATAATTATAATGAATATATAAACAGATAATTATAATGCAGTGTAGTGAATGCAATAAACCCAAGGTACTATGAGAGAAGAATATCTTTTTTTTTTTTTTTTTTTTTTAGACGGAGTCTTGTTCTGTCGCCCAGGCTGGAGTACAATGGCGTGATCTTGGCTCACTGCAACCTCTGCCTCCTGGGTTCAAGCGATTCTTCTGTCTCAGCCTCCCAAGTAGCTGGGACTATAGGTGCCTGCCACCACGCCTGGCTAATTTTTGTATTTTTAGCAGAGACGGGATTTCACCATATTGGTCAGACTGGTCTTGAACTCTGACCTCAGGTGATCCACCCGCTTTGGACTCCCAAAGTGCTGGGATTACAGGCGTGAGCCACCACGCCCAGCCGAGAGAAGAATATCTTACTTGGCTTATGGTGAACTTCACCAAACATTTTATTTGAAATCGTTTAAGTAGAGTTTTGTATCTTGCAACCAAAAGAATCTGCTTGGGCCAGGTAAAGTGGTCCACGCCTGTAATCCCAGCACTTTGGGAGGCCAAGGTAGGCAGATCACTTGAAGTCAGGAGTTCGAGACCAGGCTGGCCAACATAGTGAAACCCCGTCTCTATCAAAAATACAAAAATTAGCCGGACGTGGCAGCGCATGCCTGTAGTCCCAGCTGCTCAGGAGGCTGAGGCAGGAGAATCGCTTGATCCCTGGAGGCAGAGGTTGCAGTGAGCTGAGACTGCACCACTGCACTCCAGCCTGGGTGACAGAGTGAGACTCCGTCTCAAAAACAAAACAAAACAAAAACAGAAAAAACAACAACAAAAAAACCCCAGCCCTGTGCGGTGGCTCACACCTGTAATCCCAGCACTTTGGGAGGCCGAGGCCGGAGGATCACCTGAGGTCGGGAGTTCGAGACCAGCCTGACTAACATGGAGAAACCCCACCTCTACTAAAAATACAAAATTAGCTGGGCGTCGTGGCACGTGCCTGTAATCTCAGCTACTCGGGAGGCTGAGGCAGGGGAATCGCTTGAACCTGGGAAGCGGAGGTTGCAGTGAGCCAAGATCGCCCCACTGCACTCCAGCCTGGGTGACAGAGTGACACTCTGTCTCAGCCTCCCAAAGTGTTGGGTTACAGGCATGAGCCACCTAAACGTGTGTGTGTGTGTGTATTCTACAAAATTAGTGTGGTGCTCCTCCCTCCCCAGGTGTGGTTAAAAATGCAGACAGCTTACCTAGGTTAAATTTAGTCTCCATCACTCATTAACATGTAACCTAGCACATATTACATAATCTGTGTTTGCATCTGTTTTTTATTTTACCTCACGGGATTTCTGTGAAGACTCAATGGGAAATTTATATGCAGAGCTTTAGAAGTATACCTGACATTTAATAAGTACTCATCAATTGTTAGTTGCCATTTCTATTATTGTTGTGGCTGTTATGTTAATCTTGTGTGTGTTGCAATTTGAGGAAGTGTCAGCTGGGAAAGGCTGGGTAGCGGTACTTGCATGTGATTGCCGTATTTAAAGTCTGGTCCTCAGCTTTGCTAAACTAAATTTTGTTAGTATACACAGAGACCAGCTCACATGAGTCATACTAGCACATATATATCAATGTGCCAGTTATTTTGTCACACAAATTTTATTGTCACACAGGACATTCTGATAAAGGTATCGGCTCCACTGACTTGACGCAGCTATCAGAGACCCAAGCAGACCACTCTCTTCCCATTAACATATTCTCTTTACAAGCAGTGTAAAATATTATTATTTTTTTTAAAATTTTTTTGAGACAGTCTCTCTGTCGCCCAGGCAGGAGTTCAGTGGCACAATCTCAGCTCACCGCAACCTCCGCCCCCCCAGGTTCAAGCAATCCTCCTGCCACAGTCTCTTGAGTAGTTGGGATTATAGGCACCCACCACGCTCAGCTAATTTTTGTATTTTTAGTAGAGACAAGGTTTCACCATGTTGACCAGGCTGGTCTCAAACTTCTGACCTCAAGCGATCCACCTGCCTCGGCCTCCCAAAGTGCTGGGATTACAGGCGTGAGCCACCACGCCTGGCCAAAAAACAGTAGTAATCTCTTTCTAGGCCTGCTAGCTGAGGGTGCTTACAGGTCACCTTGACTGGATTTTGGGTGTGCCCAACCCTTCAGTCTTATTTTAACAGCAGATTTCTCAGTTCTGTCATTCCTGCTGATGGATAATCTCATCCATTACCTTTTGAGTGTTTTCTAATTTTATTTCTCAGAGGGAAACCTCAACTTCAGCTTTAGGGGTGCAGTCGTTGCTAATATGAAAGATCATGTCAACCATTTCCAAATAACTTTATTCAATTTAAAATTACTGTGTACTTCCAGCCATGATAAAATGAAGTAGTATTCCTTCAGTTGAGTCTAAAATTGTCTTCTTCCCATCTTCTTGGAATCCTTGCTATTTAGATAACTCCAGAGGGGCAAATGCTTAAAGTATTGACTCATCTACGTGAGAGAGAGTGCTTGGCACTTATGTATGCTTTAATAGCTATCACTCCACGGAACAGATGTTTGTATGTTTCGTGGGCATCATAAATATTAAGAACGATGCTATAAGGTTTAGAAAGCATTTTCCATTAATTGTTAATGCTCACTGCATGGATAAGAGAGAGAAACTCCTTCGGGGAAAATCAAGAGACATTTTTATTTCTAACATTACTGTATTTCGATTTCAGGGCTGAAGCTGGAGAGAATTAGTCTCTGATTTCTGGAATATTATATGAAAATTCTAATTACTGTAATGCTTGAGTGTCCCTTGTTCCTTATAGCTCCGTATTGACATATGTAATGTGTAGTGATAATAGGAAACATGGTGGAAGGAGAAAGCAGGGGTGGATTCAAAGGCCAGTTCCACCTCTTCCTGGCTCAAGGATCATGGATTTACTTAGCCTCTTTGAATTTAGTTATTTAACCTGTAAAACAGAAGCTAATAAAAATAACCTCATGGCGTTATGACAATTTTTTAAAAATATGTAAAAATGCTAGGTCAATTCCTGGATTGCAGTTAATTCTTCTTTGCATCAAATTAGAGATAGTAAGTGCTTGGTGTGGGCTACACTCAAAAAAAGCCAATGTGTGCCTAAATTCTTTAAATTTTTGGCAAGTAAAGATTGCTTAGTGTTTCTTACCATCACATAGAAAGCTTTGCCCAGTAGGCTGGGTGCGGTGACTCATGCCTGTAATCCTAGCACTTTGGGAGGCCAAGGTGGGCTGATCACCTGGGGTTGGGAGTTCAAGACCAGCCTGACCAACATGGAGAAACCCCGTCTCTACTAAAAATACAAAAATTAGCCAGGCATAGTGGCACATGCCTGTAAACCCAGCTACTTGGGAGGCTGAGGCAGGAGAATCACTTGAACCCGGGAGGCAGAGGTTGCAGTGAGCCGAGATCGCGCCATTGAACTCCAGCCTGGGCAACAAGAGCGAAACTCAGTCTCAAAAAAAAAAAAAAAAGAAACAAAGCTTTGCCCAGTGAGACTTCAGGTCTCATATGCAGGTCTAGTGCCTGTCGATCTTTCCTGTCTGCCCATGGCATTTATTCACTCATTTACTGAGGGCCCACTAGGCACTATACAGGCAATATGATGTCTGACCTAAACAAGCTCATAGTCTTGTAAAGGACATTGATGCAAAAACAATTACAATGTCATGGTAAGTATTACCTCTAATCAATGCAAGTTAAAGGGTGGGGGAAGGTCAGAGGGAGTACACAGTTCTGTTTAGGTAAGGGAAAGAAGCATATTAAGGAATAAGAAATCCAGGTACCCAGGGCACCAGGACATACTGGATGCCACGAAAATGAGAAATGTGCTGGTTAACTCAGGTTTCTGTAGAAAACTCTTTACCTTGCTAGTAAAAGATAATTTGCTTCTGCTTGCACCAAAGAAGACAATGCTTTCAGATGGAAATTAACAAAACAAAACAGAAGACAAAAACCTCCTCTCTAGAGCTGACCTATGTCTGTTGATTAGTTTTATCATGAGCAGCTGCAGATGAAGTCAACTGAAATTCTGAAACCAAATCATGCATAGCACCAAGCTGTTTTTTTCTGGAATGAATTTTAAACTGTTGAACAAAGTCTAAATTTTAAATCCTTTGGTACATCTCCCAAATGGTCTGATTCAGTAAATTGCAAAAAAAAAAAAAAAAAAAAAAAAAAAAAAAAAGCGAGAGAGAAAGAAAGAAATGAGAATAAGAATTATAGAAAAATGAAGCTGGGCACAGTGGCTTATGCCTGTAATCCCAGCACTTTGGGAGGCTGAGGTGGGTGGATTACTTGAGGCCAGCATTCAAGACCAGCCTGGTCAACACGGTGAAGCCCCGTCTCTACTAAAAATACAAAAATTAGCCAGGCGTGGTGGCGGCGCACATCCATAGTCCCAGCTACTAGTGAGGCTGAGGCAGGAGAATCGTTTGAACTGGGGAGGCAGAGGTTGCAGTGAGCCAAGATGGCACCCCTGCAACTCCAGCCTCGGTGACAGTGCGAGACGTCGTCTCAAAAAAAAAAAAAAAAAAAAAAAAACCAAAGAAAAGAGAAAAAAAAGAACCTTGGCACGGTGAATTTGGGTGAATAGAGAGCATTTATTTTTCTTAGTCTTCTCAAACTTCTTTGAAGGTCTGTCTACACTTGCTGTCTCACTTTCTACCCATTTCTCAATTCACTACAACATGGCTGCTGCCTGCGCCACACCACGTAAAGGCTCCTTCCACTTCACCAACAACTTTCTTGTTGGTAAATACAGGGGGCATTTCTTCAGATCTTAATTGATTTTTCTATACTCTGATTGCTTCCTCTTTCTGAGATGCTTGCTTCCCTTGGCTGCTTGGAACCATAGTCTCCTCTTTCTGCTTGCTCCTTCTTAGTTTCCTCTTGGGCTTTTTTTCCTTTGCCTGACCCTTACATGTTCGAGCTCTTAGAGATGGTCCTAAGTCTCTACTCTTCTCACCTTCACCCTCAACCATGGACATTGAAAGATTCTCCCCGGGGCCTGAAAGCTTAAGGGATTGAATAACTCTTCCTTACTCAGGCCCAGTGCGAAGGCTCAAGGCCACTTGCACCAGCAGCATGCGTCAGCAAGATAGCAGAAGCAAGAAGACAGCTGGCCGGAGGACACATACCCCGGAAGATTGAGAGGTAGGCCGTCCGGGTACTACGTAGCAGACACGTCAGACTGGGACACTTCCTGTTTACAGAGCACTATAAAACCCCTGCCCCGGACTCACTTGGGGCTGACGCCGTTTTAGGCCTCAGTCCGCCAGCACCTAGGCGCTCACTGAGACAGCGTGTTGTTCCACACCGCCTCATGTTTGTTGGCGCGCTGTGCTCTCGGGGTTCGAACGATACAAGAGCCTTGCAGACATCTCATTTTATGGCTTTCTTTACTCTTTAGAAACAAATGACTCAAAAATCTATCATCTCTGGCCAGTTGCGGTGGCTCACGCCTGTAATCCCAGCACTTTGGGAGGCTGAGGCAGGTGGATCGCGAGGTCAGGAGATCGAGACCATCCTGGCTAACACAGTGAAACCCCATCTCTATTAAAAAATACAAAAAACTAGCCGGGCGTGGTGGCACACACCCGTAATCCCAGCTACTTGGGAGGCTGAGGCAGGAGAAACGCTGGAACCTGGGAGGCGGAGGTTGCAGTGAGCTGAGATTGTGCCACTGCACTCCAGCCTGGGCAACAAGACCGAGACTCCATCTCAAAAAAAAAAAAAACTATCATATCTACCGTGATTTCTTTGGTGAGACCCAAATGCGGTATTCATCTACCTTCTAGATATCACCTAGATGACTTACAGGCACCCCAAGCTCCAAAATGGAACACATCCTTTCGCCTCAACATCTGTTTCTCCTCTAGTGTTACGTAGCTTATTAAATAACTTTACCATGAACTTGGTTGACCACACCAGAAACCTGGGAGGTCTCCTTCAAATTGTTTGTTCTCTCTCCTCCACCCCCAACCTGTCCGTGATAATCAAATATGAAATCTTGTCACCTTGAAACCCTAAATATTTCTTTTTTTTTTTAACTTTTAAAAAAGTTTGGTAAAATACACAAAACATAATTTTTTTTTTCAAGACAGGGTCTTACTCTGTCACTCAGGCTGGAGTGTGGTGGTGCCATCATGGCTCACTGCAGCCTCGACCTCCCAGGCTCAGGCAATCCTCCCGCCTCAGCCTCCTGAGTAGCTGGGACTACAGGTGCCTGCCCCCATGCCCAGCTAATTTCTGTATGTTTTTTAGAGAAGGGAGGAGGGGTTTCACCATCTTTCCCAGGCTTGTCTTGAACTCTTGACCTCAAGCAATCCTCACACCTCAGCCTCCCAAAGTGTTGGGATTACAGGTGTGAGCCACTATGCCTGGCCCAAGTTTACCATTTTAACCTTTTTGTTTGTTTGTTTTTTGAGACGGAGTCTCACTCTGTCGCCCAGGCTGGAGTGCAATGGTGCAATCTTGGCTCACTGCAACCTCTGCCTCCCAGGTTCAAGCGATTCTCCTGCCTCAGCCTCCCGAGTAGCTGGGATTACAGGCACGTGCCACCACTCCTGGATAATTTTTATATTTTTAGTAGGGATGGGGTGTCACCATGTTGGCCAGGCTGGTCTCAAACTCCTGAGCTCAAGCGATACAGCCACGTCGGCCTCCCAATGGCCTAGGATTATAGGCATGAGCCACCGCGCCCGGCCCCATTTAAACCATTTTTTAACCGTACTATTCTGTGGCATTAAGCACATTTGCATTGCTGAATGGTGCAACCATCACTAATATCCATGTGTAGAACTTTTTCATCTTCTCTGATTGAAATTCTATACCCATTAAACATTAAATCTTCACTCCCTAGTCTTCACCCAGACCCTGGCAGCAACCGTTCTACTTTCTGTCTCTATGAATCTGGTACCGCATATAAATGAAATCACACAGCAGTTGTCTTTGTGATTGGCTTCTTTCACTTAGCATAATATCCTCAAGATTCATCCATGTTGTACCACATGTCAGAATTTTCTTCCTTTTTTAAGACTGAATAGTACTACATTGTACTACATTGTATGGATAAACTGTATCTTGTTTACTCATTCATTGCTTGATGGACTCTTGGGTTGCTTCCACCTTTTGGCTATTGTGAATAATGCTTCTGTGAACACAAGTGTACAAACATCTGCTTGAATCTTTGTTTTCACTTCTTTTGGGTATATACCCTATATGCACGAGTGAAATTGTTGGCTCATGTGCAAATTTTATTTTTTATTTTTTGAGGAGCCACCTTATGATTTTCTTTTCTTTTTTTTTTTGAGACGGAGTTTTGCTATTGTCGCCCAGGTTGGAGTGCAATGGCACGATGTTGGCTCACTACACCCTCCCCCTCCCAGGTTCAAGCGATGTTCCTGCCTCAGCCTCCCGAGTAGCTGGGATTACAGGCATGTGCCACCACACCTAGCTAATTTTTGTATTTTTAGTAGAGATGGGTTTCTCCATGTTGGTCAGGCTGGTCTCGAGCTCCCAACCTCAGGTGATCTGCCTGCCTTGGCCTCCCAAAGTGCTGGGATTACAGGTGTGAGCCACCTTGCCTGGCCCATATGGTTTTCTATAATGGCTGCACCATTTTACATTCCTACCAGCAATGCACAAAGCTTCCAATTTCTCTATATCCTCACCAATGCTTGTTTTTGTTTGTTTGTTTTCTGAGACAGTCTTGCTCTGTGACCCAGGCTGGAGGGCAGTGACATTGAGAGAGGAGAAAGGAAGAAACCGGTCAGGCACGCAGTTAGGGTGGGTCCTTGGTTGAATTCTTTCAAACAAAAGAACAGCTTGCAGGCACAGATAAGGGAACTTGCTCGGGGGGCTTGCCTAAGACATGCCCACAGCTGCACAGATAAGAAAGGCTATACAGGGCAGGGCACGGTGGCTCACGCCTGTAATCCCAGCACTTTGGGAGGCCGAGGCCGGCGGATCACGAGGTCAGGAGTTCAAGACCAGCCTGGCCACCATGGTGAAACCCCATCTCTACTAAACATACAAACATTAGCTGGTCATGGTGGCACGTGCCTGTAATCCCAGCTACTCAGGAGGCTGAGGCAGGGGAATTGCTTGAACCAGGACCTGGGAGGTGGAGGTTGTAGTGAGCCAAGATGGCGGTGCCACCGCACTCCAGCCTGGGCGACAGACCGAGACTCCGTCTCAAACAAACAAACAAAAAAGGCTGTACAGATGACTTGCCCAGACATGCCCACAATGGCAAATTCCATCCCCTGACACATGCGCAGTAAAGGGAACAAAGGAATATAGAGTAACTCCAGCTAAGGATCCGCATGCACACTAGGAGGACAGCGTGGAGCTACCACAAATTCGTGCCTTATGTAAATGCAGTAGCCAGCCCTCATCGGTTTCTTATAAAAGCCTTTGAATTCAACTGTAAAAATGACAGCCCTCTTCTGAGTCCCCTCTTTGCAGTGCAGAGCTTTCTTCTTTTGCTTATTAAACTTTTGCTCCAACTTCACCCTTTGTGTCCATACTCAACTTTCTTGGTTGTGAGACAAAGAACTTTGGGTGATACCTTGGACTACAAGAGACTGCTACATTGTGGTGCATTGGTGACACTAACAGCATGACCATGGCTCACTGCAGCTTCAACCTCCCATGCTCAAGTGATCCTCCCACCTCAGCCTTCCCAGTAGCTGGGACTACAGGCACACACCATCACACCCGGCTAATTATTTTATTTTTTGTAGAGACAGTGTTTTGCTATGTTGCCCAGATATCTCTTGAACTCCTGGGATCAAGGAATCCTCCCCCTTCACCCTCCCATAGTGCTGGGATTACAGGTGTGAGCCACTGAGCCCTGCTTGTTGTTTTGTTTTGCTTGAGATGGAGCCTCGCTCTGTGGCCCAGGCTGGAGTGCAGTGGTGTGATAGCTCACTGCAACCTCCACCTTCCAGTTTCAAGCTATTCTCTTGCCTCAGTTCTGAGTAGCTGAGATTACAGGCACCCACCGCCATGCCCGGCTAATTTTTTTCTTGTATTTTTAGTAGAGACAGGGTTTCACTATATTGGCCAGGCTGGTCTCTTGGCCAGACTAGTCTGGAACTCCTGACCTCAAGTGATCCACCTGCCTCAGCCTCCCAAAGTGCCGGGATTATAGGCGTGAGCCACTGCACCGGGCTCCTGCTTGTTTTTATAAGCATCATCCTAACGTGTGCAAAGGAGTATCGCACTGTGCTTTTGATTTGTATTTCCCTAATGATTAGTCGTGTTGAGCATTTTTCATGTGCTTATTGGCCATTTGTAAATCTTTAGAGAAATGTCTATTCACTTCCTTTGCCCATTTTTGGATCAGGTTGTTTAGTTTTGCTGTTTTTAAGTTGTAGGAGTTTTTTTTTTTTTTATTTGAGACAGAATCTTGTTCTGTCCCCCAGGCTAGAGTGCAGTGGCCCAATCTTGGCTCACTGCAACCTCCACCTCCCAGGTTCAAGTGATTCTTCTGCCTCAGCCTCCCAAGTAGCTGGGATTACAGGCTCCCGCCAGCTCACCCAGCTAATTTTTGTATTTTTAGTAGAGATGGGGTTTTACCATCTTGGCCAGGCTGGTCACAAACTCCTGACCTCATGATCCTCCTGCCTTGGCCTCCCAAAGTGCTGGGATTACAGGCGTGAGCCACAGTGCCAGGCCAGGAGTTCTTTATAAATTCTGAATATCAATCTCTTATCAGATATATGATTTGCAAATCATTCCTCTAAGGCTGCCTTTTCAGTTCGTTGATAGTGTCCGTTGATACACAAAAGTTTTTAATTTTGATGAAGTCCAATTTATCTATTTTCTTTTTTTGCTTGTGCTTTTGGTGTCATATCTAAGAAATTATGAAATCCGATGTCATGAAGCTTTCCTCCTATGTGTTCTGGTAAGAGTTTTATAGTTTTAGCTCTTACATTTAGGTCTTTGATTCCTTTTTTGTTAAAAATCTAATTCAGATCATGATACTCCTCTACTCAGGAGCCTCTGATCGTTTCTTATCTCGAGCAAAGTAAAAGCCAAAGTCCTTAGGCAAGGACGAAGCCCTGTGCTCTCCCCCAACCTCTCTCTAACTTTATCTCCTTCTACTTTCTCCCCAGTGCCCAAGCTGCTCACAGCCTCAGGGGCCTCCTTGCAGTCCCTCTGGCAGGCTCCAGCTCCCCAGGGCTCCTTCCCTTACCACTATTAAGTCATTGGTCAAATATCTTCTTAAAGAGGCCTTCTCTGATCATCCTATTTAAAAGTTAATTCCACCCAAATGCCTACACTGTATCCCTCTTTCCAGCCTTTTTCCACCCATAGAACCTATCCTTTGCTAACATACTATATATTTTATACTTATTTATTATTTATTTATAGTCTATTCCCCTCCCGCCCAACTAGAAAAAAAAAATGGAGATTTTAAAAATAGGGATTTCATTAAAAATGAAAATAGGGATTTAAAAATTAAAAAATTAGAGATTTCAGTGGCTGGGCGTGGTGGCTCACGCCTGTAATCCCAACACTTTGGGAGACTGAGGCCGGTGAATCACCTGAGGTCAGGAGTTCAAAACCAGCCTGGCCAACATGGTGAAACCCCATCTCTACTAAAAATACAAAAAATTACCTGGGCATGGTGGTGCATGCCTGTAATCCCAGCTACTTGGGAGGCTGAGGCAGGAGAATTGCTTTAACCTGGGAGGCAGAAGTTGCAGTGAGCTGAGATCGCGTCATTGCACTCCACCCTAGGCAACAAGAGTGAAACTCCGTCTCAAAAAAGAGAGAGATTTCTGGCCAAGTCTGGTGGCTCACACCTGTAATCCCGGCACTTTGGGAGGCCAAAGTGGGAGGATCACTTGAGCCCAGGAGTTTGAGACCAGCCTAGGCAACATTGTGAAACCCTGTCTCTACAAAACAATACAAAAATTAGCTGGGTGTAGTGGCTCGTGCCTATAGTCCCAGCTATTCAGGAGGCTGACATGGGAGGATCTCTTGAACCTAGGAGGTTGAGGCTGTAGTGAGCTGAAACTGCACCACTGCACTCCAGCCTGGGCAACAGAGTGAGATGCTGTCTCAAAAAAAAAAAAATTGGGATTTCCATTTGTTTTGTTCAGTTGTGTACCTGGAACCTAGAGTGATTTAACAAATGAATAAAATAAATGGATTGTACTACATATTTACCTGTTTCCTTCAGGAGACTCTAAGTTCCTTGTAGGTAAGATTTATGCCCAAGGTTATATCCACTGTTGTATTTACAAATTTACAGTGGGCAACAAACCAGTCTCTGACACTTATAAGTGTCTTGGTAGTCAATTATTTGTGAGCTACTGAACAAATTACAATACAGTCTGACAGTCTATAAAAAGACACTGTCAGGCCTCTGAGCCCAAGCTAAGCCATCATAGCCCCTGTGACCCGCATGTATACATCCAGATGGCCTGAAGCAACTGAAGAGCCACAAAAGAAGTGAAAATAGCCTCTTCCTGCCTTAACTGATGACATTCCACCATTGTGATTTGTTCCTGCCCCACCTTAACTGATCAATTGACTTTGTAACAATACACCTACCCCCCCTTGCCATAATGTGCTTTCTGATAGTCTCTGCCCACAATACACCCTCCCCACCCTTGAGAAGCTACTTTGTAATCTCCTCCCCTGACTTTAAGAAGGTACTTTGTAATATTCTTCCCCCAACCCACCCAGCCGCCCCACCCTCCCTTAAGCAGATACTTTGTAATATTCTCCCCCCCTTGAGAATGTACTTTGTAAGATCCATCCCCTGCCCCCAAAAAATTGCTCCTAACTCCACGGCTTATCCCAAACCTATAAGAACTAATGATAATCCCACCACCCTTTGCTGGATCTCCTTTCGGACACAGCTCCCTGCACCCTGGTGACTAAAAAGCTTTATTGCTCACACAAAGCCTGTTTGGTGGTCTCTTCACACAGATGCATGTGGCAGACACTTTCATATATTTCCATGCTTTGAGAATAGGAAGGAAAACAATTGGACTTTTGAAGCAGGGGAAGTGTGTAGCAAGGCAAGGATGGAGACCACCAAGTCCACAGACAGAACCAGAGCTAGCTTCTTGTGTCTTGGGAATAGTTCACACGTGTATTTATTTATTTATTTATTTGAGACAGAGTTTCACACTGTCGCCCAGGCCTGAGTGCATGACCACTGCTCACTGCAACCTCCGCCTCCCGGGTTCAAGAGATTCTCCTCTCTCAGCTTCCCAAGTAGCTGGGATTACAGGCACACACCACCATGCCCAGCTAATTTTTGTATTTTTAGTAGAGATGGAGTTTCACCATTTTGGTCAGGCTGGTCTCGAACTCCTGACCTCAGGTGATCCACCCACCTCAGCCTCCCAAATTGCTGGGATTACAGGCATGAACCACCACGCCCAGCCCCTGTATGTATTTTACGAGTTGATTTTTATTATGAAAAAAGCTTCATGTTCAGAGAACTATGAATCAAGTTACCGTTGTGGACTTGAATCAAGTTACCGTTGTGCTTCCTGAGAGCAGATTCCCTCTCTGACTTTTCCTGGAAGTTACACGGGCACTTCTTTATACCGTGCTGGGGAAGCATATCATTTAGTTTGTTAGCATTTCTTAGAAATCTTTCCAAATTGGCAAACCCACCAAGATAACTGCCAAGATATTTCTTGACACATTATTTTGACTTCAGGTTATTAGTTAGGATTCCTGTTTGGTATCAGATGTTTATTAGGCTCAGGCAGATGGGGCTTTGAAATATCTGAATCCAGCACATCCAGGGAAGAGAAGAAAATATAGCCACTGGCACAGGAATTCAGTTTGTCTCCCTTTTGGGCACCAGGAAGTGGAATCCAGGATCCTCTTCCCTTGAGCTTCCAAATAAAAGCTTCCCTTTAAATCCAGAAGTGGGGAAAGAACCTCCAGGTATTAGTGGCTCCAAGCCCTTTGCTCCATGGAAAGTAGATAAGGACAGGTGAGCAGGACTGATGGTCTGAGTGGGGTCCCCCCAGTTGCAGGCTCTGTCTCTTCCAAGCTCAGTCAAAGGTCAGTAGCAAAAAGAAAGCCTGGAATTTGACTGTTGTGATGCTGTGCTCTCCTGCAAACCCGGTGTCTGCACTGGAGGTTTCATCCCATTGCTCTGTGTCATTAGACACCCTGACCCCCATCACACCCTAGCCAGGTGGAGATGGAACTCTTTTCCATTAGAGGTCTTGAAACCCCCAAGTAGAGCGATTTCTATCTCCCTAATTCCTATGCCTTTTCAACCCCAAAATCCTCCAGGAACACCTGTCATCTCTGCACTTTAGAAGTCACAAAAATAGGGGTTACTGCAGCCTACTAGGGGAAAGGGACAATGAAAGGGGTGCTTTAGAATCATAGAATGTTAGTTCTTCTCAGAGGATCTTGTCCAGCTCCCTCCCTGCATAGATGCTAAGGCCCAGAGAGGTGAAGTGTCTTGGCCTCTTAGTGAAGAAATTAAGGCCAGTTCCTAGGACTCCTCGTCTGAATGGCCTTTTCACTCTTTCATTCTGACTTCCATCCAAATATGCTTGTGGAAATGAGAATGTTATAAGTTTCTAATCTACTATCTTTTATCTTTTTTTTTTTTTTTTGAGACAGGGTCTCACTCTGTCGGCCAGGCTGGAGTGCGGTGGTGCGATCTCAGGATTCAAGCAATTCTCCTGCCTCAGCCTCCCAAGTAACTGGGACTATAGGCATGCACCACCATGCCTGGCTAATTTTTGTATTTTTTGGTAGAGATGGGGTTTTGCCATGTTGGCCAGGCTGGTCTCAAAACTCCTGACCTCAGGTGATCCACCCGCCTCGGCCTCCCAAAGTGCTGGGATTTACGGGTATGAGCCACCGTGCCCAGCCTACTTTCTAAACTAATCTATAATCTAGTTTTCTTATAAGGCTATTGTGAAGGTGAAAGCACTTGGTAAATCATAAAGCATTATACAAATAAGGAGATCTACAAGAGAGGTCTGAGGTTGGGGAACAGTAGGAAGGGATGGTTTACACAGTTGAGCTTTAGGGCCCTGAAATTGTAGGCAAAGTGTTTTGTGTTTGTGCATTTTTCTGGGAAGAAGATCTGTAAGTTGCATTACTTTGTTATTTCCCAGAAAAGGTTAAGAAGAGCCACTGATGTTAGTACTTGACACCACTATCATCGATCTGAGAACTGTTCTAGTTCTACAGAGAGAAAAATGGAGGAGGAATCATTTTTGAGAAATTCATAGAGTTGCCAGATAAAATATAGGTTGCCACTTAAATCTGAATTTCAAACAACAAACAATGTTTTAGTATAAGTATGTCCCATGTGATATTTATATGAAGTTCACATTTAACTGGGTATCCTGTATTTGTATTCGCCAAATCTGGCAACCCTAGAAATTCACTCTCATCAACAGAGAAAAGGTGACTTGTGTTTTGATGAGCTTGCCTTCCAGATCTTGTTATAACTCGTTCCTGCTGGCAGAGAGCAGGATTGGGATGATGTTGTGTTTTAGAAGCAAACATAAAAGTCGGACAGCAGCCTCATTGAATATTAGACACCTTAGGGATTGTTTTGAATTGAAGCATGTCACCTTATTGATACCATAGCAGGGGCAGATTCAAGCTTTGCATGGCTTGAAATCTATATGGTACTGGGGACCTCCCTTGGGAAAAATAAGGCAAAATTGCAAGAACAAAATCAGATATAAATATGTATGTTTGTTTATTCAAATGAGAAAAGAATGCCCAATAAACCACTGCAGCCTTGATACTTAGAATAGCACCTGGTGGGCCAGGAGCAGTGGCTCACGCCTGTAATCCCAGCACTTTGCGAGGCCAAGGCAGGTGGATCACCTGAGGTCAGGAGTTTGAGACCAGCCTGGCCAACATGGTGAAACTCTGTCTCTACTAAAAATACAAAAAAATTAGCCAGGCATGGTGGCGGGCACCTGTAATCCCAGCTACTTGGGAGGCTGAGGCAGGAGAATCACTTGAATCCAGGAGGCAGAGATTGTGGTGAGCTGAGATCGCGCCACTGCACTCCAGCCTGGGAGACAGAGCAAGACTCTGTCTCTAAATAAATAAATAAATAAATAAATAAATAAAAGACTAGCACCTGGTACATAGTAAGTACTCAGTAGATTAAAAAAATAGTAGAAATCAGTGTTTTCTGTGCATGACACAAAGCATAAATAGTATCAGGAAGTCTAAAATTGCACTGTTACTTTGGGTTTATGTAATTGATGAAGGATTAATATCTTGTACATGAGGATACTTAATAAATATTTGTTAATGAACATTTAGTTTCTCATGGGGACGTTTGCCAGGAATCAAGAGCAGAAAAAAATGTCACATTTTCTGAAGTGAGCAAAGGTATTTGGGAAAATATGAAATATCTATATAATGTTTTGAAAACAATAGGGAAAGTTGTACCTTTTCTCAGTTTAACTTTTGTTTCCTTTTTGAGAATTTTGGCTAACAACTTCATGACAGGATTTTAAGTTTTGAAATATTGGTTTTCATATTTAATATAACCATTTTCCCTTTTTCTCTCTTTTCTTTCTTTTTTCTTTTTCTTTTTCTTTCTTTCTTTTTTTTTGAGAGAGGATCTTGCTCTGTCACTCAGGCTGGAGTGCAGTGGTGTGATTATGGCTTACTGCAGCCTCTACAGCAATCCTCCCATCTCAGCCTCCAGAGTAGCTGGGACCACAGGCGCATACCACCATGTCTGGCTAATTTTTTTTAAAAATTTTTTATAGAGACAGGGTCTCCCTATGTTGTACAGGCTGGTCTCAAACTCCTGGCTCAGGTGATCCATCTGCCGCAGCCTCCTAAAGTGCTGGGATTACTGGTGTGAGCCATTGCACCTGCCCCTTTTTCCCTTTCTCTTAAAATGAAGGGCTACTTGTTCTTTTAAAGAAACCATCCACAGGTCCACAGGCTGGGCAAGGTGGCTTATGCCTGTAATCTCAGCACTTTGGGAGGCCGAGGCGGGCGGATCACCTGAGGTCAAGAGTTCAAGACCAGCCTGGCCAACATGGTAAAACCCTTCCTCTACTAAAAATACAAAAAAAAAAAAAAAATTAGCTGGGCATGGTAGCACATGCCTGTAGTCCCAGCTGTTCAGGGAGGCTAAGGCAGGAGAATCGCTTGAACCCAGGAGGCAGAGGTTGCGGTGAGCCAAGATCGCACCACTGCACTCCAGCCTGGGCAACACAGGGAGACTCCATTTCTCCATCTCACAAAAAAAAAAAAAAGAAAGAAAAGAAAAGAAACCATCCACAAAGGTAATATGCTCATTATGGATTCTATCATTTACTGGTAAATATAATGTAGTAATTTCTCAGTTGGTCTTTGTATTAGATACAATAAATATCAGAATCAGAATAAATATCAGAATCAGAAAAACCTGTGTAGCTTATTTTTTCCCCTATATGTTACATAGGTTTTTTTAAATGAAGAGGTTTTTCTTTTTTGTTTCCAGATTAAACTGTGCTTTAAAAAAATATATACAGACAAGTATGGAATAAAAGCCAAGCTTTTTTTTTTTCTTGAGATGGAATTTTGTTCTTGTTGCTCAAGCTGGAGTGCAATGGCGTGATCTTGGCCCACTGCAACCTCTGCCTCCTGAGTTCGAGCAATTCTCCTGCCTCAGCCTCCGGAGGAACTGGGATTACAGGCACCCACCACCATGTCCAGCTAATTTTTTATATTTTTAGTAGAGACGAAGTTTCACCACGTAGGCCAGACTGGTCTTGAACTCCTGACCTCAGATGATCTGCCGCCTCGGCTTCCCAACGTGCTGGGATTACAGGCATGAGCCACCGTGCCTGGCCCAAAGCCAAGCTTTTAATTTATTCTATATTATACGTCAGAAGCAATACTAATAGAGAAATTCTTGACACAGTTTCTTCTCAAAGCATTTGAAAGTTCATATAAATTTATGCATGGAAAATATATGAAAGGACACCCATCAAAATGCTAGTGGTAATTACCTCCCAGTGATAGTGAAATTATAGGCAATTTTATATTCCTTTTCCCTGTCCATATTTTCTGATTTTTCTCAAGTAAACATATTAAAATGTAGAGATAACTCTTGGGAAACAGAAAGCTATTGCATAAGAAATGATCTTTGAGATATTAAACTTGACATTTGAGAGTCGGAGTTTTCACTTAGCATATTTTATCACCAGTAATGGATTGAAATTACAGCTCACCTTGCCATCTGTTAAATGGGAATGAAGAAAACATCAAAGCAGCAGAGTACATTTAAAGTACCTAGTATGGTGTGTATTATGTGCTTAATAAACTTAAGCTTTAGCTTTTGTTATTATTAGTATATGCTAAGAATCTAAAAATAAACTTCCTTGATACCCTTTAAACGTTACGTATTCTCAAATCAACAGGAGGTAAACACTTCGATCATTTAGAAAAGCCATCAGAGAATTAAGCTAATTTTTAGTTTTCCAATTTTCAATTAATAAAATATTTCTAATATACAGGAAATAACAAGAGAAACCCACCCTCTTTCTCACTCTTCTTAATTTTCAATTTTTTTTTTTCTTCTCGAGATGGAGTCTTGCTCTGTCGCCCAGGCTGGAGTGCAGAGGCGTGATCTGGGCTCACTGAAACCTCTGCCTCCCAGTTTCAAGCAATTCTGCCTCATCCTCTCGAGTAGCTGGGATTACAGGTGCATGCCACCATGCCTGGCTAATTTTTGTATTTTTAGAAGAGATGGGGTTTCACCATGTTGGCCAGGCTGTTCTCCAACTCCTGACCTCAGGTGATCCACCTGCCGTGGCCTCTCAAAATGCTGGGATTACAGGCGTAAACCACTGTGCCTGACCTCACTCTTCTTAAAAGTGAAATCTTGCCGGGCGTGGTGGCTCATGCCTGTAACCCCAACACTTTGGGAGGCTGAGGTGGGTGGATCACAAGGTCAGGAGATTGAGACTATCCTGGCCAACAGGGTAAAACCCTGTCTCTACTAAAATACAAAAATTAGCCAGGCGTGGCGGCATGCGCCTGTAATCCCAGCTACTGGAGAGGCTGAGGCAGGAGAATCGCTTGAACCCAGGAGGTGGAGGTTACAGTGAGCCGAGATGGAACCACTGCACTCCAGCCTGGGCAAGAGAGTGAGACTCTGTTTCAAAAAAAAAAAAAAAAGTGAAATCTTACAGGTACAACTAAAGCCCTAACCTCTCCTCTTCCCTTACCTTTCTCCCCAGAGATAACTATCCTAAAGCTCACTTGTGTCACTTCCATACCCACTTTTGTACTATTCCTACTTATATTTGTACTTTAAATCTCCATGCTTACATCTATACTTTACATTCAGAAATAACATATACGGCTATTTTTGTGTGGGGAAACACAAAGCCTAATCAGAAATTCCTTTTACTTGGAATGTTTTTCTTCCCCATTTTCCCATCTTAAACAATAATACTACATTTGTTTTGTTTTTGTTGTTGTTTTTAGATGGAATCTTGCTCTGTCGCCCAGGCTGGAGTCCTGTGGTGCAATCTCGGCTCTCTACAACCTCCGCCTCCCGGGTTCAAGTGATTCTCCTGCCTCAGACTCCCAAGTAGTTGGAATTACAGGTGCATGCCACCATGCCCGGGTAATTTTTGTATTTTTAGTAGAGATACAGTTTCTCCATGTTGGCCAGGCTGGTCTCAAACTCCCGACCTCAGGTGATCTGCCCACCTCGGCCTCCCAAAGTGCTGACATTACAGGTGTGAGCCACCGCACCGGCCTACATTTGTTTTTAATAAAACTTTGCTTTATCAAAATGAAATGACTCCAGTTATAAACTTTGCATTCCACATTAACACATGGTTGGTTGTTTTGTTTTGTTTTTTAGACAAGTCTCACTCTGTTGCCCAGGCTGGGGTGCAGTGGGGTGATCCCGCCTCGGCCTTTCAAAGTGCTAGGATTACAGGCATGAGCCACTGCACCTGGCCAACACATGGTTAGCTTTAAATCAATAAAATTACTATAAGATAAGCCAAATCTCCCTGAAGGCTCCATGTAGAATAGTTTGTAATTATATTCTAATTATGACTTATAAAACATAGAACTTAGAAAAGTAATTACTCCTTAATAAGTTTGTTCATTTATTGAGTTTTACTCTAAAATATGTTCTTAGGTAAACAGAACACATCTAATTAATCAATTTAATAAGGTACTGCACTTCTAGCAATAAAATCTTTTTCTAATCCTTATTCAAATTCAAAGTACCAAGCCATTGTTGGGAAATAGTTACTAATTCTCCAAATTATTATGATAATCCTATCCCTTCAAATATTGTTTTTTAACCTAAAAATATAATTTATGGAGAGCTGGTACTACAGACTATTAAATGGAATTAGCACATATATAGGCAGAGAATTACTAACAAGATGTTGTCAGTTTGAATGGTAAACCAATGTGTCTCCTAGTAGTCACCTCTTCTCTTCCTAAATAATCACAAAGTGACCACTTTAAAAGCCATTCTAAGCTGGGCGTGGTGGCTCATGCCTGTAATCCCAGCACTTTGGGAGGCCGAGGTGGCTAGATCATGAGGTCAGGAGTTCGAGACCAGCCTGGCCAACATAGTGAAACTCTGTCTCTACTAAAAATACAAAAACTAGCCAGGCATGGTGGCATGCGCTTGTCATCCCAGCTACTCAGGAGGCTGAGGCAGGAGAATCACTTGAACCTGGGAGGTGGAGGTTTCGTTGAGCTGAGATTGTGCCACTGTACTCCAGCCTGGGCAACAGAGCGAGACTCCATCTCAAAAAAAAAAAAATAAAATAAAATAAAAAAACACAACAAAAAAAAGCCATTCTAGGATTTTGCTGCAGTGAGTGCCAAGCTCTCTTCTAGAGGAGTTGAGCACCTTATTCCCTTTTTTTTTTTTTTTTTTTTTTTTGATACAGAGTCTCACTCTGTTGCCCAGGCTGGAGTACAGTGGCCTGATCTCTGCTCACTGCAACCTCTGCATCCTGGGTTCAAGAGAGTCTACTGCCTCAGCCTGCCAGTAGCTGGGACTGCAGGTGTGTGCCACCACGTCCAGCTAATTTTTGTATTTTTAGTAGAGACGGGGTTTCACCACGTTGGCCAGGCTGGTCCCGAACTGCAGACCTCAATTGACTCACCTGCCTCAGCCTCCCAAAATGCTGGGATTACAGGCACGAGCCACTGCACCCAGCCAGCCTTATTCATTTTGAAAAACACAAGGCAGTCGGGTGCAGTGGCTCACGCCTGTAATCCCAGCACTTTGGGAGGCCAACGCGGGCAGATCACGAGGTCAGGATTTTGAGACCAGCCTGCCCAACATGGTGAAATCCCGTCTCTACTAAAAATACAAAAACTTAGCTGGGCATAGTGGCGGGTGTCTGTAATCCCAGCTACTCGGGAGGCTGAGGCAGGATAATCGCTCGAACCCAGGAGGCGGAGGTTGCAGTGAGCCAAGATTGCACCACTGCACTCCAGCCCGGGCGACAGAGTGAGACTCTGTCTCAAAAAAAAGAAAGAAAAAGAGAGAGAGAAAAAAAGAAAACAACAAGTCTTCAGTCTTCCAGC
This sequence comes from Pongo pygmaeus, assembly GCF_028885625.2. NCBI lineage: Eukaryota > Metazoa > Chordata > Mammalia > Primates > Hominidae > Pongo > Pongo pygmaeus. The sequence continues at coordinate 58,605,696 of NC_072392.2, forward strand.
ACTTCTGTTGTTGGTGAGAAATGATAGCAACAAATGAGTTATATCATCCGTGAGACTTTTTATTCTTGGCTTTAATCCGTCTGGGCCAGGAGCTTTAAACTCAATGGGAATATCCAGTATTCTGTAAACAACATCCCCTCTGTCAAGAGCGTTGCTTGTCTCTTAACCGTTTTGTCACATTTTCTGGTCAGAAAAGCAGCAACATAGGATTGGAGTAGGTCCCTTCTTCCTTTCTCTGTCACTGCCATTGATATTATTTCTTATTTTTAAAATAGAGACAGGGTCTCACTTTGTTGCCTGGTCTTGAACTCCTGGGCTCAAGCAATCTGCCAGCCTCAGCCTTGCAAAGTGCTAGGATTACAGGCATGAGCCACCACACCCAAAAGAATAAAATAACTGGATAACTTCCTTCCAGTTCTTTTTGCCACTGAGAAGAAATTAACATTCAACTTTATTTTTCTCTCCATACTTTTCTTCCTAGTCATTTCCCGATAGGGAGAAAAAGACATAATTTATTAGCTGCTATTAACATTTACCCAAACTAATCTCCAATTTAAAAATAAACAAGGCCAGGTGTGGTGGCTCATGCCTGTAATTCCACCACTTTGGGAGGCCGAGGTGGGTGGATCACCTGAGGTCAGGAGTTCGAGACCAGCCTAGCCAACATGGCAAAACCCCGTCTCTACTAAAAATACAAAAATTAGCCGGGCCTGGTGGAACACGCTTGTAGTTCTAGCTACTCGGGAGGCTGAGGCAGGAGAATCGCTTGAACCTGGGAGGCGGAGGTTGCAGTGAGCCTACAAGCCTGGTGGAACACGCTTGTAGTTCTAGCTACTCGGGAGGCTGAGGCAGGAGAATCGCTTGAACCTGGGAGGCGGAGGTTGCAGTGAGCCGAGATTGCACCACTGCACTCCAGCCTGGGTGACAGAGACAGACTCCATCTCAAAAAAACAAAAATAAAAATAAATAAATAAATAAATAAGTCTTTTCACTAAATGGTGCTAGAAAAACTGAATATCAACACGCAAAATAATGAAATCAAACCCCTTCCTCACACAACACACAAAAGTTAACTCAAATGGATTATGTAAAACCTAATATAAATGTAAATGTAAGACATAAATGTAAGCTAAAACTATAAAATGCTTAGAAGAAAATATAGGAATAAATCTTCACAGTCGTGGGTTAGTCAAAACCTTCTTAAATATGACACTGAAAGCATAAATGACAAGATAAAAAATAGTTAAGTTGGTCTTCATAAAAATTAAGTCTTTTGAACAGGCGCAGTGGCTCACACCTGTAATCCCAGCACTTTGGGAGGCCGAGGGGGCCGGATCACCTGAGGTCAGGAGTTCAAGACCAGCCTGACCAACACGGAGAAACCCCATCTCTACTAAAAATACAAAATTAGCCGGGCATGGTGGTACATGCATATAATCCCAGCTACTCAGGAGGCGGAGGCAGTAGAATCGCTTGAACCCAGGAGGCAGAGGTTGCAGTGAGCCAAGACTGTGCCATTGCACTCTAGCTTGGGCAACAAGAGCGAAACTCTGTTTCAAAAAAAAAAATAATAAGTATTTTGTTGTGTTTCAATGGACACCATCAAAAAAGATAAAAGGTAACCCACAGACTAGGAAAAAGTATTTGCAAGTCATATTGCATGCATGCACTTCATAATGATATTTTGGTCAATGACAGACCACTAATAGGACAGTGGCCCCATAAGATTATAATATCATATTTTTACTGTATCTTTTCTACGTCTAGATACACGAATAACATTGTGTTACAAATGCCTACAGTATTCAGTACAGTAACATGCTGTACAGGGTTGTAGCCTAGGAGCATGGGCTATACCAGATAGTCTAGGTGTGTATTAGGCTGTACCGCTAGATTTGGGTAAATACACTCTATGATATTTGCACAATGACAAAATTGCCTAACAACAAATTTCTCAGACCATATCCCAGTAATTAAGCAACACACAGCTGTATCTCATGAGAGACTGGGATCCAGAATACATTTTAAAAACTCTTACAACTCGCCAGACACGGTGGCTCACGCCTGTAATCCTAGCACTTTGGGAGGCCGAGGTGGGTGGATCAAAAGGTCAGGAGATCAAGACCATCCTGGCTAACACGGTGAAACCCTGTCTCTACTAAAAAATACAAAAAATTAGCCGGGTGTGGTGGCGGGCGCCTGTAGTCCCAGCTACTCAGGAGGCTGAGGCAGGAGAATGGCATGAACCCAGAAGGCAGAGCTTGCAGTGAGCCGAGATCGCACCACTGCACTCCAGCCTGGGCAAAAGAGCGAGACTCCATCTCAAATTAAAACAAACAAACAAACAAAAAAAACAAAAAAACTCTTACAACTCAATGATAAGACAACCCAATTAAAAATGGACAAAGGATCTGAATAGACATTCCCCAAAGATGTCATCCAAAGCCAAAAAGCAATGAAAAGATGCTCAATCTCAATAGTCACTGGGGAAACACAAATCAAAACCACAATGAGATACTACTTCACATCCACTAGGATGTAGTAAAAAAGACAGATAATGACAAGTATTGATAAGGATGTGGAGAAATTGAAACTCTCATATGCTACCTGTGGGAATGTAAAATGGTGTATCCACTTTGAAACAGTCTGGCAGTTCCTCAAAAAGTTACACAAAGCTACCATATGACCCAGCATTCCACCCTAGAGAAATGAGAACATATATCCACACAACAATTGGTACATATATATATATATATATATATTTTTTTTTTTTTTTTACCGAAGTCTCGCTCTGTCTCCCAGGGTGGAGTGCAGTGGCGCCATCTTGGCTCACTGCAGCCTCCGCCTCCTGGGTTCCAGCAGTTCTCCTGCCTCAGCCTCCCAGGTACCTGGGAGAACAGGTACATGCCACCACGCCCAGCTAACTTTTGTATTTTTAGTAAAGATGAGGTTTCACCATCTTGGCCAGGCTGGTCTTGAACTCCTAACCTTAAACTTCTGATCCGCCTGCCTCGGCCTCCCAAAGTGCTGGGATTACAAGCATGGGCCACCATGCCCATCCGAGAACATTAGATCTAAGCCTTCAGTTTACAATCTAAGAAAGAAAATGGGCAGACACGGTGGCTCACACCTATAATCCCAGCACTTTGGGAGGCCGAGGCAGGGGAATCACCTGAGGTCAGGAGTTCAAGACTAGCCTGCCCAACATGGTGAAACCCCGTCTCTACTAAAAATACAAAAAATCAGCCGGGCGTGGTGGCAGGCGCCTGTAATCCTAGCTACCCGGGAGGCTGAGGCAGGAGAATCGCTTCAACCCAAGAAGTTGCAGTAAGCTGAGACTGCACCACTGCACTCCAGCCTGGGCAACGGGAGCGAAACTCCAAAAAAAAAAAAAAAGAGAAGAAAGAAAGAGAGGGAAGGAAAGAAGGAAGGAAGGAAAGAAGGAAGGAAGGAAAGAAGGAAAGAGAGAGAAAAGGAAAGAAAGAAACAAAGAAAGAAAGAAAGAAAGAGACAATGGTCTGTCCATTACATCCCATCCTGGCTCTTCCCTAAGTAAGAACTTCTCTTTCCCTACTAATGCAGAAGTTTCATCATGAGTTTTGTCTTTTCTGGAAAATGCAGAATTAATTTCTCTGTTTCGTCTCTTACTATATATCTGTCTATCCATTTGTCTACTCATCCATCTATCCACTAATCCATCCCTCCATCTATATATTTTTAATCAGAAGAAACCTTAGGAAAAAAATCTAGTTCAATCCTTTCATTTTATGACTTATTTAGAATGCCAAGATCCCATGAGGAGATGTACTCAAACCATGATTTTGTTAAGCACATATTCTCTAAGCCAATACATTTGGCAGGCAGAATCTACCAAGTATAATGTAAAAACTAGCTGGAATGGTGGCTCACGTCTGTAATCCCAGCACTTTGGGAGGCTGAGGCGGAAGGATCACTTGAGCTCAGGAGTCTGAGACCAGCCTGGGCAACATAACAAGACCCTATCTCTACAAAAAATTTAAAAATTAGCAAGGTGTGGTGGTAGCAGGGCGCACCTGTAGTCCCAGCTACTTGGGAGGGTGAAGTAAGAGGATCACTTGAGCCTAGGAGGTCAAGACTGCAGTGAGCCATGGTTGTGCCACTGCATTCCAGCCTGGATGACAGAACAAGACCTTGTCTCCAAAAAAGAAAAGCAAAACAAAAAGGTAAAAACTTGACTCAGGGTGTAAACATTGAGGATGAATGAGAAACAATAGTATTGTGTTCAAAAAGAAGTTAAAGCTGTAATGTTTGAATTCATCTTTTTTTTTTTTTTTGAAAATGGAAACTGTGAGCTCTGAGGGACAGAGGCCATGACTTATTCATGTTTGCCTTACACCACATCTGACACACAGCAGATGTTCCATGAACATTTGAATGAAGGAATGATTAAATCAATAAAATTACTTTTAGTAGGATTATGTTCTTGGCCCTGATTCAGATATGTCCAGTTTTTCTAGCCTGGTAGACTTTTTTTTGAATGCTGATGTCACTACCCAATATGTCTATTTCTTTAATTATAATATATATTTTTTCATATTGTAGTATTTCTGAAATCATGATGCATCTCTTATAGTTGATTTATTCAGATAATGTGTTATTTTTTCTGAAAAACTGTTATTAAATCAATGGTGCATCTTAAAATCATTGACATCTCAAAGCTGAGGAAATTAACTTGCTAATACTAGCTTGCTGTCAAAGTTTTGTATCATCAGAAAATGTGAGAGGTATGCATCTAAGTCATTGAAATTGTTAAACAAGTAAAAGAAAAGACAGAGCAATTTAACAGGGATAAATATTAGATGCTGAATTTGGATCTAAAAATCAACTACATATGTTCAAGAGGAGGGATATATGGCTCAACAGCAGCAGCAGCCCCTGTGCTGCCCAGTCCCGATCTGCCAGATCCTGCAGGTCATTATCTCCTCGTGGTCATGTTCTAGGGCCAGGAAGTTTCCCATTCAGCTAGTATTCCACCCCAGACTCTCTCTCTCTTGCTACCCTGGGCAACTAGTCCTAACATGTGGACTCTGACAGGCACAAAAGTGTTAGTAAATTTGGGAGTCTTTTTGGACAGACTTCAGGGGTATAATCATATAATCAACAGCAGTACAAGGGCAACAGATTTAGGAGTTTCAGTGAACTGTAAGCTTGATATGATCAATGATGCGATATAACTAGACATAAGGAAATCTAAGTAAATAGTTTCCAGCTTAAAGCTGGGTGTGATGGTGTGTGTCTATAGTCCCAGATACTCAGGAGGCTGAGGCAGGAGGACCACTTGAGCCCAGGAGTTCGAGGTTGCAGTGAGCTGTGATTGTGCCACTGCACTCCAGTCTGGGAAACACAGTGAGAGCTTATCTCTAAAAAGAAGAAAAGGAAAAGAAAAAGAGAAAGAAAAAATCTCTTCCAGCTGAAGTTAAGACTAGTCTTCCTTTCTTTCTGCCCTCCAGTAAAGTGCTGGGCTACTTCTACCCACACGCTTGAAGAGTAAAGCCATGCCCACAATCAGGCAATCAGAATAAGAAACAGACTGAAACTCTAATCACATAAGAAATAATCAAAGGACACTTTAGGAGGCCAAGGCAGGAGGATTGCTTGAGCCCAGAAGATCAAGACCAGCCTGGGCAATATAGTGAGACTCATCTCTAGAAAAAGAAAAAAGAAAAAAGAAGCCTGGCACGGTGGCTCACGCCTGTAACCCCAGCACTTTGGGAGGCCGAGACGGGCAGATCACGAGGTCAGGAGATCAAGACCATCCTGGCTAACATGGTGAAACCCTGTCTCTACTAAAAATACAAAAAATTAGCCAGGCATGTGCCTGTATTCCCAGCTACTCGGGAGGCTGAGGCAGGAGAATGGCGTGAACCCGGGAGGCGGAGCTTGCAGTGAGCCGAGATGGCGCCACTGCACTTCAGCCTGGGCGACTGAGCGAGACTCTGTCTCAAAAAAAAAAAAAAAGAAAGAAAGAGTCAAACGAATTTGAGTTATTTGTCTCGCCAACGACTGAAAAGGTGACATGTTTCCAATTATATGAATGATTGTCTTGTGGAAGAACATTTTGGGATTAAATTAGAACTGATATATAGAAGTTGCTGAAGATATTAACTCAATATAAATTAAACCATAATGCTTTCCAAAAGTGGGTTGGGCCGCCTCTCAAACAAGCTACCCATCTCTGGAGGTATTTAGGCAAAAATTAGGTGACGTCTTCTAGGGAATTGTGGTAGCCAGTCTCCAAGATGGCCCCATGATCCATACCTCCTGGTATTCATGCCTTTGGGTCATTCCCTCCCTTAGTTGTGGACTGGACTTAATGAGTCACTTCTAATTAATAGAATAAGACAGTATGCTGGGATATAACTTAGAGACAAGGCTATTAAAGGCAATATGGCATCATTCCCTTTATCTTGTATCACTTGCTCTGGGGGAAGCCAGCTGTCATATAGTGAGCAGCCCTATGGCAAGGCCCACATGATGAAGAACCGAAATCTCTTGCCAACAAGCAAGTGAGTGACCTTGAAGTGGATCTTCTAGACTCAGTCAAACCTTAAGTTGACTGCATCTGCAGCTGACAGTTTGACTTCAACCTCATCAAAGACCCTGGATTAGAACCACCCAGCTAAATTGCACCAGGATTCCTGACCCTCCAAAACCATTTTAAAGTTGATATATTTGGGGGTAATTTGTTTTGCAGCAATAGACAACAAATACAGGGATGTCATAGATGGTTCAGATATCTTGTTGGACCACAGTATTTTGTCTTTTATGATCCCTTTGGCTTTGAGAGTCTATGATCAGGTATGAAATGATATTTTTGTCCAGAAGATTATTCCCCAATGGGAGTTAATGATAAGCAAATGAAAACAAATTTCCATTGATATGCATTATTTTATTTATTTTATTTTATGAGACAGAGTCTCGCATTGTTGCCCAGGCTGGAGTGCAGTGGCACGATCCTGGATCACTGCAACCTCTGCCTCCTGGGTTCAAGGGATTCGCCTGCCTCAGCCTCCCTAGAAGCTGAAATTATAGGCACTCACCCCCACACCCAGCTAATTTTTGTATTTTTAGTAGAGATGGGGTTTTGCCATGTTGGCCAGGCTGGTCTCGAACCCCTGACCTCAAGTGATCCACCCATCTCAGCCTCCCAAAATGCTGGGATTACAGGCGTGAGCCACCACGCCCAGCCTAGAAACACTACCTCTTATAGCCAGAATCCTATTGTCCAACTCCACTCTACCATTTCTTTACTCTTGGTTCCACCCTTGCCCCTTCACCTACCACAGCCTGCTTCTTATCTGTGTTTACTTAAACACAGGCTTTGCTCCACCCAGCACCTGTGCAGCCCATTCCTGATCTGCCAGATCCTGCGGGTCATTATCTACTCCTGGCCATGATCCAGGGCCAGGAAGCTACCTATTCAGCCCATATTCCAGCCCAGCCTCCTCTCTCTCCTTGCTGCTCTGGTCAATTTAGTCCTAGCATGTGGACTCTGACAGGCACAAAGGTGTTAGTAAATTTGGGGGTCTCTTTGGACAGGGTTCAGGGCTATAATCATATTTTGAAAGCTTTCAGGTAGGGCATCCCACAAGGCTCATTCTGTCCCAGAAACCTCAAGTTTTGTGATTTCTACTCTACATCTTTTATACATTGGATCTTTCTTTTACTTAATGTCTTAAATAATTACCCAAGGTCTCCTCTCTGACAGGGAAACATTGAAACAACCTTTGGAGGGGCCGGGCAAAGTGGCTCATGCCTGTAATCCCAGCACTTTGGGAGGCCAAGGCAGGTAGATCATTTGAGGTCAGGAGTTTGAGACCAGCCTGGCCAACAAGGTGAAACCCTGTCTCTACTAAAAATACAAAAAATTAGCTGGGCGTGGTGGTGGGTGCCTTTAATCCCAGCTACTCAGGAGGCTGAGGCAGGAGAATCGCTTGAACCCAGGACACGGAAGTTGCAGTGAGCCGAGATCGCACCACTGCACACTCCAGCCTGGGCGATTGAATGAGACTCTATTTCAAAAAAGAAAAAAAAAGAAACAATCTTTGGAGATTCATTTTAGCCATTCATTTATAAAATTTTAAAGATAGTCTTTCACCTGTAGCACTAGTGATTGCCTCTAAGGTTCTCAATACAAGTTTAATAAAATAGTGATGTGCCTCAGAGTACAGGGCTGGGGCAGAAGAGGGCCCAAAGAAATGCTTTTATAAACACGTTAAGATCTTTGTGAAAGTAACTAATTCATGAATCTGTTTACCTTGGCAGTGTCTATAGGGTTCATGATTTCATGCCTGACGTTTTTCTTTTCTGCTCCAATACAAAAGTAAATCAGGCAAATGCATACTAGTTTTCCTAAAGATTCTTGAACAAACTTTTGTACAAACAGTGCCAAAAGCTGCACTAAAAGTGGAGGAGAAAGAGTTATGCTGGATGTGTTTAGCACCTATAAAATACTCAAGTAAATTGTGACTATTACTTTCAGTCAAATAGATGATCAAAGACATCCTCTCCTTTTGATCCTAGTTGTTCAGATTTCTACTGCCTTCCTCATCGGTAGAATTCACTAGGTCTATAGATAAAATCTGCAAAAACCTCAGCAATCAACAGGCAACTCTACAGCCTTTTAACAATATTGCTCTACCTTATTTTAGCACCTTATATTTCCCTATCACTTTACACCATGACATTCCTGCATTGAAATCATTATGTAAAATGAAATGTGAAGGGAAGCAGTTGTCAACTTTAGAAAGATCTGAGCATTTACACACCTGGCCCTTTCCAGTGGGCAGTTCAAAGGCAAAGCAATCTAGTCACAGAGGGAGGAGAGTTAAACTGAAACTATGACTACACAGTGTCTTTATTACTTTGAAGACCAAAGGGTGTTTGATCCTTGTTCTATTACCAGCTTCTTGGTAACACTGTATGAAGTGCACTGATGCATCTCCAGCATCTACGTTAGCATTTAATTCTTGCTCATCTACCTTTCCAAACAATCATGAGGAGTGTAAATAAAGAACATATTGTATTTAATAAATGCAAGTGACAGCATGGGAAATATATACTTCCTTTTAAAAGTAGTGTTTTAGGCTGGACGCAGTGATTTACACCTATAATCCCAGCATTTTGGGAGGCCGAGGCAGGCGAATCACGAGGTCAAGAGATCGAGACCAGCCTGGCCAACATGGTGAAACCCTGTCTCTACTAAAAATGCAAAAATTAGCCGGGCATGGTAGTACACGCCTGTAGTCCCAGCTACTCGGGAGGCTGAGGCAGAAGAATTGCTTGAACCTGGGAGGCAGAGGTTGCACTGAGGCGAGATTGTGCCACTGCTTTCCAGCCTGGCAACAGAGCAAGACTCTGTCTCAAAAAAAAAAAAAGGAGTGTTTTAAATTTATTTGGTCAATATAGAAGAAATACATGCTCATTACAGGAGATTTGGAAAATGTCAAAAAGATGAAAGAAATTTTAAAAAATCACATTATACCCACCACCCAAAAGATAGCCATTAATAATGTTTCAATTTCCTTTTGGGCTTTTATTCATGCACAGTTTAAAAAAAAACATTGCTGTGATCATTCTCTATATATATAGTATGTATATACTTTTGTGTCCTATTTTCACTTCCAATTATAACATAAGCAAAAAATGCATACTTTGAAAGTTGATGTGAGTTCAGAGTTTAGTAAAAATATGTGTTTCATTTGAATCAGAGTCAAGAATATCATATTCCTTTGAACATTACACAACATGTTTCTTCATCATTCCACCATTCCCTTTTGCATTGTTTAAGTTGAACATTACATCTTTTCTAGATTTTGGATAATGTTATGTTTTGGACAGTGAATATGATTGCTAGCAGTTATTTTATGACAAAATACATTGGAATTAAAAACATTATTTTATTTTATTTATTTATTTTTTGAGATGGAGTCTTGCTCTCTTACCCAGGCTGGAGTGCAGTGGCGCAATCTCAGCTCACTGCAACCTCTGCCTCTGCCTCCTGGGTTCAAGCGATTCTCCTGCTTCAGCCTCCTGAGTAGCTGAGATTACAGGCACGTGCCACCATGCCTGGCTAATTTTTGTATTTTTAGTAGAGACAGGATTTCACCGTGTTGGCCAGGGCAGTCTTGAACTCCTGACCTCAGGTTATTTGCCCGCCTCAGCCTCCCAAAATGATGGGATTACAGGCGTGAGCCACTGGGCCTGGCCAAAAACATTATTTCAAATCTATTGGTTTGCACCAGGTCTAACATTTATATCAAGAAATATTTTATTCAGCTTATTAACATGTTACCAAAGATCTAGCATTATCTTTAAATTGAAATAATTCTGTTTCTTATAATAATAATAGGCTTCTGTGAAGCAATGATTTTAAAACTCCATATCACAAATATTTATTAAACTCTTCAATGTTACATCAGTTTTCCTCCCACACACCCATACTGCAGTCCCAGAATAAGACGCATAACGAATAGTAATCAAGAATTAAGGCTTTCTTGTTAAAAACTGTCAAAAGCTTGCTACACCAGCATCCAGCGACAGGAGGAGAAATGTCTCCAGTCTACTACACTCCCCTGCAAGCCAGGTTTTAATTTGTTGAGAAGGGGGGAAAGCCTATAAAAATCTTGGCAAAATACAGAGCTGCTAATTTAATCAATTTTAGTAGTTAAAGCAGTGATTTCAAGTGCTAACACAATCTGTTGAAAGAACTAATTTCCAAGGTAGGGGAGATTCATTTATTTCTACTTTTTCTTCCCAGTTTTCCAATCTAAGGCTATGTGGGCAGCCATCATGCACTCACTGAGACACCCCTTCCCACGAGTTGAGTCTTGGGCCCTAACTCAATCCCTGAAGAAGCAGAGAAACAGGACTTCCTTTCCCCTGGGGAGGGCTTTCCAGGTGCAGATGAAGTAGACTTCAACTGATAGATACCTGTAGTAATAGATACTTGCTTGAGGGTGCATTAAGAGCTAAAATCATGCTGAACCACAAGAAAGGGCTGGGTGCTTGCTACACACTGCCCCCGAGAGAGAGAAGGGGTGCTCTGCGTCTCATTCTGAAATCTCCTCATTCTGAAATCTCCCAGTTCTCGGCCAAGCGTGGTGGCTCACGCCTGTAATCCCAGCAGTTTGGGAGGCCAAGGCAGGTGGATCAACTGAGGTCAGGAGTTCAAACCAGCCTGGCCAACATGGCAAAACCTCGTCTCTAACAAAAATACAAAAAAATTAACTGGGCGTGGTGGTGCGTGCCTATAGTCCCAGCTACTGGGGAGGCTGAGGCAAGAGAAACCCTTGAACCTGGGAGGCAGCAGTTGCAATGAGCCAAGATCGCACCATTGCACTCCAGCCTGGGCGACTGAGTAAGACTCTGTCTCAAGGAAAAAAAAAAAAAAAAAAAGAAAAGAAATCTCCCAGTTCTCACTGCCTCTCATCATTAAATTTCCTTTGCAGCAGTGTACTGGCACCATATTTTGATATATTAACAGATATGTTTCTAATTCCTGGTAGTTCCTTTATATCCCCTTGAAAGCTATACAATGAGACATTAATTACCTTGGTAAAGGGTTGCTACAGCAGAAAAGGCGTTTTGAGTATGATGAGCTAAACCCTGAAGATCTCAGAGCATGAACAATTGAGAATATTGCTAAGTGTCACCTCTGAAACTAGATAAAGTTTACTTGGGCTGGAGGAATGAAGAGAGAGAATCAGAAGGAAAGAAGGTTTAGATAGCAGTAGGTTCCTAAGAAAGGGTCAGGGAACTTCCCCAGGCTGGGCACGGTGGCTCATGCCTGTAATCCCAGCACTTTGGGAAGCCAAGGTGAGTGGATCACCTGAGGTTAAGTCAGGAGTTCAAGACCAGCCTGGCCAACATGGTAAAACCTGTCTCTATTAAAAAAAAGCCGGGCACAGTGGCTCGCACCTGTAATCCCAGCTACTCGGGAGGCTGGGGCAGGAGATTCACTTGAACTCAGGAGGGAGAGGTTGTAGTGAGCTGAGATTGTGCCACTGCACTCCAGCCTGGGTGACAGAGTGATACTCTGTCTCAAAAAAAAATAAAAAAGCTTTCCCCAGCTTCCTCTCATACCCAACAGGCATGAAGAAGCCAAGGTAGAGGGAAGCTGTGATGCATTCCCAGAACCAGAATAGAGCCCAGGTGGGTTTCAACATGCCACAGTCCTCTCACCCACCATGGTGAGGACTCAGAAGGAATATCTGGGTTGTGCACCTCAGCAGGTGAGACAGAGGCAGCCTCCAAGCAGCCCCCTGGGCATCGGCGTGGTGCAGGGAGAAGCAAAACATTTTTTTTTTTTGAGATAGAGTCTCGCTATGTTGCCCAGGGTGGAATGCAGTGGCACGATCTCAGCTCACTGCAACCTCCACCTCCCGGGTTCAAGCGATTCTCCTGCCTCAGCCTCCTGAGTAGCTGGGATTATGGGTGCATGCCACCACGCCCGGTTAATTTTTGTATTTTTTTTCAATTAGAGACAGGGTTTCATCATATTGGTCAGGCTGGTCTCAAACTCCTAACCTCAGGTGATCCACTCGTCTCAGCCTCCCGAAGTGCTGGGATTACAGGTGTGAGCCACCGTGCCCAGCTGAAGCAAAACATTTTTCACACACCTGAGAGTAACACAGACCTGGAGCAAGAGCTTATGCACCCCACCTAGTTTTCTGCAGTCCAGGAATGATGAGGGAACCATGAAGGTAGGGAAAAAGAGTATATCAAGAGAGGCTTTGCAGTTAGAAGAGACCAAAAAAAGTGCTTGGGAGGCTGAGGCGGGAGGATAAAAATAAAATAAAATAGGCCAGGTGTGGTGGCTCACGCCTGTAATTCCAGCACTTTGGGAGGCCAAGGCAGGTGGATCACTTGAGGCCAGGAGTTCAAGACCAGCCTGGCCAACATGGTGAAACTCCGTCTCTACTAGAAATACAAAAATTAGCTGGACATGGTGGCACACACCTGTAATCCCAGCTACTTGGGAGGCTGAGGCAGGAGAATCACTTGAATCTGGGAAGTGGAGGTTGCAGTGAACTGAGACTGCACCACTGCACTCCAGCCTAGGTGACAGAGTGAGACTCTGTCTCAGAGATAACTAACTAAATAAATAAGTAAATATAAATAAATAATAAAATAAAATAAAAATAGCCACCTGGGCCAAAGACAGAAGAATCAGATAGGACGTGGTACATGTTGGCAGATGCCAGCATGGTCTGATGAACAAGGGCAAGATACTACCTGTCCCCACCCTGATGCTGTGCCACTAGGTAAGTCCCCAGATCTCAGAGGAAAGAGCAGTGGGAACCCTAAACTGACTAATATTTGGTATCTGCCACTTAGCAGAATGACACTCTTCGAGTGCGAAAGAGAAATTAAGTCTTGGAAAAACGGAAAAAGGCGTATTTCTTGCAAAACTGATTCATGTCATGAGATTTATGCTGGTCACATGTATCCCATGGAATTTCCAATAAATGTATACCATAGGCAAAAAGACTTTGAAAAAATGTCATATGTATTAGACTTTGAATAAGAGTTGGACATCATGCAGGAGCGTGAAGAAAAGAACGTCTTTGTTGTGTTCTGATCAATATCACCTTCAGACTGGAATTACAGCTTTACTCTATTTCTTTGGGGGGTGGGGTAACTATTTTCCTTAGTTTGTTCAAGAATGGATCAACTGATTAATCAAAATTCTAGAAATAACTGGAGGACTGTACTATGCCGCCTGCTTTCATTAACTGCTCAGTTGGTGGACTGACAAAGCACTGTAATCATTTCTTCGCAATTCCCATGGTGAAGTCATCCCAAATGTCACCAGCATCATTCACCTCCCCATCAACTGCCACGTCTCTGCCGTGTCATGATGACCTGGGATAAAGGCTGTGGGTGGGGACAAGGGTTGTCACAAGTTGTAGATTAGACAAACCAGAAGGGACCTCAGAAAAGCATTTATTTTGGTTCTGGCTTCCAAGCAGGTCTGCAGCCAGATCGTTCAAGAGAACAATTGTCTATCCTATGTTTAAAGATCCCCAAAGAAGGCAATCTCTAATAAGCTGTTTTAATATATAAAATCTATATTTTGAGAAGTTTCCTCCATTTATTAAATCTAAACCCATCTCTTTTTGTTTTCTTCTTAGTGAGCGGTGATAAAAATACATCATATGATTCTGTTCTGAAATCCTGTTTTGGGCTTATAGATAGTATTTATTCTGCTAGAGATGTTGGCCCTTTTAGAAAAGAGTTTCTGGGCCGGGCATGGTGGCTCAAGCCTGTAATCCCAGCACTTTGGGAGGCCGAGGCAGGTGGATTGCCTGAGCTCAGGAGTTCACGACCAGCCTGGGCAACACGGTGAAACCCTGTCTCTCCTAAAATACAAAAAATTAGCCGGGCGTGGCAGTGTGCGCCTGTAGTCCCAGCTACTCAGGAGGCTGAGGCAGGAGAATTGCTTGAACCCGGGAGGCGGAGGTTGCAGTGAGCCGAGATCATGCCACTGCACTCCAGCCTGGGCGACAGAGCGAGACTCAGTCTCAAAAAAGAAAAAAAAGAAAACAGTTTCTGGCTTAAATGGGGATTTTGTAACTTGCTGTCTCAGAGGCAGATTCCTGATGACTAATGGGGTGATTTTTTTTTTTTTTTTTGAGACGGAGTTTCGCTCTTGCTGCCCAGGCTAGAGTGCAGTGGCGTGATCTTGGCTCACTGCAACCTCTGCCTCCTGGTTTCAAGTGAGATGGGGTTTCTCCATGTTGGTCAGGCTGGTCTCGAGCTCCTGACCTCAGGTGATCCACCCGCCTTGGCCTCCCAAAGTGTTGGGATTACAGGTGTGAGCCACTGGCCTGGCCTAATGGGGTGATTTTATGCAGTGTGAGAGCCAGCAGCTGGGTAGCTGGACACTTCTCTGAAGTGCTGCCTTTCCCTCAGGCACTGCTTGTGTGGAGATACCCAGGAGAGGACCAGAAAGAGCTCCCCAGTTGTGTCAGCTGTGAGGAAGGAAGGGAGAAACAAGAAGTGAAACCTGAGGCAGGACACCCTATTACGTGGCGCAAACAGGGTCACCTCTTGGGCAGTAGCTGTGACAGGGGAAGCCAGAGCAGAGATTTTGGTGGCAAAATATCTTGAAGTCCTGAACCTTGAAGTCCTATATGAAAATATCTTGAAGTTCTACGTGAACCTTGGATGGACATCACTCTAAGACAAGCATTTAAGATGAGTTACAAAAGAGTATTCCATTCTAGCATGGCAAGAAACCCGAGCAAAGATTATTAAGTGATCAATAAAGCTAAAGGTTAGTGGAAAAATGTAGTAAAGTGTACACAGGTACTTGTGAGCTTTGTTTTTCCCAATGATATCTTTAATTAAATGAGTAATGTCCGCCGGGCGTAGTGGCTCACACCTGTAATCTCAATACTATGGGAGGCTGAAGTGGGAGGATCATTTGAACTCAGGAGTTTGAGGCTGCATTGAGCCTTGATCATGCCACTGCACTCCAGCCTGGTCA
The DNA here is from genome assembly GCF_028885625.2 of Pongo pygmaeus. Taxonomy (NCBI): domain Eukaryota; kingdom Metazoa; phylum Chordata; class Mammalia; order Primates; family Hominidae; genus Pongo; species Pongo pygmaeus. Next base: position 58,621,228 of record NC_072392.2, read on the forward strand.
ACACAGTGAGACCCTGCCTCAAAAAAAAAAAAAATTAGTTGGGTATGGTGGCACACACCTGTAGTCCCAGCTACTTGTCACGCTGAGGCAGGAGGATCACTTGAGCCCAGGAGTGCAAGGCTACAACGAGCCATGATCACACCACTGCACTCCAGCTTTGGTGACAGAGTGAGATCCTGTCTCAAAAAATAAAATAAAATAATTTTTTAAAGCAATATTGAAATACATTCTCATTGTAAAAAAGTAAGCATTAGAATTATGGCTAATGGGCCAGGCACGGTGGCTCACACCTATAATCCCAACACTTTGGGAGGCTGAGGCATGCGGATCACAAGGTCAGGAGTTTGTGGCCAACAGGGTGAAACCCCGTTTCTACTAAAAATACAAAAATTGGCTGGCTGTGGTGGTGCGCACTTGTAGTCCCAGCTACTCGGGAGGCTGAGGCAGGAGGATCACTTAAACCTGGGAGGTGAAGGTTGCAGTGAGCTGAGATCACACTACTGCACTCCAGCCTGGGCGACAGAATGAGACTCCGTCTCAAAAAACAAACAAACAAACAAACAAAAGAATTATGGCTAATGTCCTCTTTGACCATTTCTTTCCCCCTGCAACTCCCCCACCACCCCCCATCCTAATAGTCACCCTAGAGAAGGGTCATTTTGTGTTTGGGAGATAACTTTCTGCTTTTCTGGCCAGTACAGCCTCTTCCTCTTGGAGTAAAGGAAGATAATGGGGAAGATGGCGAGGATGAGTCAATATTTCCTCTATTCTTGGACACAGGTTCAAAAGAGAATCATTGGGAGTTTCTCAGTCCAACCAAATCATGATGCAGTCAGGAAAAAGAACCTAAAATTTTGGCATGTAGTCTTCATTTTTCAATTTGCAGTATCAATGCCGATTTGTTTTTTTGTGTGTATATCTTTGTTTCTTTAGGCTTTTTTTTTTTTTTTTTTTTTTTTTTGAGACGGAGTTTCGCTGTTGTTGCCCAGGCTGGAGTGCAATGGCACAATCTCGGCTCACCGCAATCTCCGCCTCACAGGTTCAAGCAATTCTCCTGCCTCAGCCTCCTGAATAGCTGGGATTTCAGGCATATACCACCACGCCTGGCTAATTTTTTGTATTTTTAGTAGAGACGGGGTTTCTCCATGTTGAGGCTGGTCTCGAACTCCTGACCTCATGTGATCCGCCCACCTTGGCCTCCCAAAGTGCTGGGATTACAGGCGTGAGCCACCGCGCCCGGCCTTCTTTAGGCATTTTTCAAAAGAAATTAAGGGAAGGTACATCAAGCCCAACTGATCTGCCATCATTAACCTGGAAGCTTTTCATTCAATTTTATGTGTCATCAATCTTTGCTTCTAATCTCTGGAATATTGTGATAATTTCAAAATGATCTCCCTATTTCTCTGTCTCCTCATCTACCCATCTTTCTTCTCTCAACTCCCTTCCCTTTAATTCATCCATAGTCATAGTTATAAAACATCATTGTTGGCCAGGTGTGGTGGCTCACGCCTGTAATCCCAGCACTTTGGGAGGTTGAGGCAGGTGGATCAACTGAGGTCAGGAGTTTGAGACCAGCCTGGCCAACATGGTGAAACCCTGTATCTACTAAAAGTACAGAAATTAGCCGGGCATGGGGGCGGGCACCTGTATCCCACCTACTCAGGAGGCTGAGGCAGGAGAATGGCTTAAACGTGGGAGGCAGAGGTTGCAGTGAGCCAAGATCGTGCCATTGCACTCCAGCCTGGGCTACAAGAGCAAGACTCCATCTCAAAAAAAAGAAAAAAATAAAAAATAATAAAAAATAAAACATCATTGTTATTTTATCAATCTTCAGCAGCTTTTCATTGCCTACAGAATGGAGTCTCAGTTCCTCAGGTTGGCATTTCACAATCCGATTCCAAAATGTGAATCTACACTTAAACCACTCACTACTCAAACTTCATTCCAACCATTGTTCCTGAATGTTCTATGTGTTATGCCTATCTTGACATCAATACTCCAACCTTTACCTATCTACATTCTGTTCCCTTCATTTCTCTGAGTTCCATCTGTCTTTCAGAGTAGTGTGCTAGCTCTGTGTGTCACACAGAAATGAATTTTACAATGTAGAAATCCTGTACTCATTTGCAGTACAATTTGACAGTACATTTCAATAACCATAGGAATGTTCAAATCCTTGGGCTCAGAAATCCCTCTCCTGAGAATTTATTCTTTAATAAGCAGAAATAGAGGAAAGGTTAAGTCAATTATGATACATGTACTTAATAAAATAGGATACAGCTATTTAAAATTATAACTAGAAGCACTATACAGCTTATGAAAATGCTTATGAGAAATTAAAGAAAAACAGAGAATAAAATTGTGATTAAATCTGGAAACCTGGAAAGGGAACTAAGAAACAGTTGATTTATGAGGTGGTGGGAGGTTACGTGATTCTTTTTCTTTCATTTGGATTCCCTTGATGCCATCTTTTTTTTTTTTTTGATAAAAAAAGTCTCCCTCTGTTGCCCAGGCTGAAGGGCAGTGGTGCAATCTCAGCTCACGGCAACCTCCACCTCCGCTTCCTGGGTTCAAGTGATTCTTCGGCCTCAGACTCCCAAAGTGCTGGGATTGCAGGCATGGGCCACTGTGCCCGGCCCCTTTTTGCCATCTTAACACTGTTCTTATGATATATAATTGTGACATGTAATTGCTGTTCTTGGTCAGGCGCAGTGGCTCACACCTGTAATCCCAACACTTTGGGAGGCCGAGGTGGGCACATCACCTAAGGTCAGGAGTTCGAGACCAGCCTGACCAACATGGTGAAACCCCGTCTCTACTAAAAATACAAAAATTATCTGGGCATTGTGGCGTGTGCTTGTAGTCTCAGCGTGTGCCGAGGCAAAAGAATTGCTGGAACCAGGGAGGTGGAGGTTGTAGTGATCCGAGATCGCACCACTGCACTCCAGCCTGGGTGACAGAGCAGACTCCATGTCAAAAATAAATAAATATAAAAATAAAAAATTGCTTTAAAGAGTAATGTAGAGTTCTTATTTAAACTATCTGATCAGACATATGAATTGAATCTTTCTCCTCTTAAGAGTTCTTAGCATTGGCTGGGCACAGTGACTCATGTCTGTAATCCCAGAACTTTGGGAGGCTGAGGCGGGCAGATCACCTGAGGTCAGGAGTTCGAAACTAGCCTGGCCAACGTGGTGAAACCCTGTCTCTACTAAAAACACAAAAATTAGCCAGGAGTGGTAGCATGCGCCTGTAATTCCAGGTACTTGGGAGGCTGAGGCAGAAGAATCGCTTGAACCCGGGAGGCAGAGGTTGCAGTGAGCCAAGATCGCACCACTGCACTCCAGCCCAGGCGAGAGAGAGACTCTGTCTCAAAAAAAAAAAAAAAAAAAAAAAAAAATAGTTCTTAGAGTTTAGCAAGTTTGCAAGATACAAGGTCAATATACAAAAATTCTATTCCTATGTACTTGCAATGAAATTTTATTAATTGAAAAATTAATTGAAATTTTATAAAGTACCATGTATATAACACCACCCCAAATTAAAATATTTAGGGATAAATATAACAAAAACGGGCAATATTTGTTAGCAAAAAACTATAAAACACTGATCACAGAAATTAACAAGACCTAAATAAATGGAAAGATATGCCATGTTCAAAGACTGGAAGATTCAATATTCACATGTCAATTGATCTATAGATTCAGTGCAATTCCAATTAAAGTCTTAGCAGTCTTTTTTGGTAGAAATTGATAAGCTGGCCGGGCACGGTGGCTCACACTTGTAATCCCAGCACTTTGGGAGGCCGAGGTGGGCAGATCACGATGTCAGGAGATCGAGACCATCCTGGCTAACACAGTGAAACCCTGTCTCTACTAGAAATACAAAAAAATAGCCAGGCATGATGGTGGGCACCTGTGGTCCCAGCTACTCAGGAGGCTGAGGCAGGAGAATGGCGTGAACCCGGGAGGCGGAGGTTGCAGTGAGCCAAGATCGTGCCACTGCACTCCAACCTGGGCGACAGAGTGAGACTCTGTCTCAAAAAAAAAAAAAAAAGAAAGAAATTGATAAGCTGATTTAAAAATTTATATGGAAAAACAAAGTACCTGGAATAGCTAAAACAATTTTGATTAAAAAAGAACAAAGTGGAAGGACTCACACTACTTGATCACAAGACTTACTACAAAGCTGGACAGTGATCAGGAGAGTGTGGTATTGATATAAGGGTAGATATAGATCCATGGAACAGAACTGGGAATCCAGGAATAGACCCACACATCTATGGTCTTTTTTTTTTTTTGAGAGAGGGTCTCACTCTGTCACCCATGGTGGAGTGCAGTGGTGTGATCTTGGCTCACTGCAACCCACGCCTCCCAGGTTCAAGCGATTCTCCTGCCTCAGACTCCTGAGTGGCTGGGATTACAGGCACCCACCACCACGTCTGACTAATTTTTGTATTTTTTTTAGTACAAACGGGATTTCACCATGTTGGCCAGGCTGGTCTCAAACTCCTGACCTTAAGTAATCCGCCCACCTTGGCCTCCCAAAGTGCTGGGATTACAGGCTTGAGCCACCATGCCCCGCCTGGTCTATTGCTTTTTAACAAAGTGCCAAAATAATTCAATAGGAAAAAGATAGTCTCTTCAACAAATGGTTCTGGAATATTCAATATCTACCTGCAAAAACAAACAAACAAAAAAAAACTGACTTTGATTCTTTTCCATATTTTTAAAATTAGCCCAAAATTTAAGATTTTTAGGGAATAGATTATAGGCCTAAATGTAAAATCTAAAACATCTAGTAGACAGTCTTGTGACCTTGGGGTAGGGAAAGATTTCATAGATAGGCTGTAAAAAGTATAAATCATGAACTTTTTTTTCTTTCTGAAGCAGAGTTTCAAAATTAACAAAATTTCTAACATTGTTAGAAAATAAAAAGACAAGCCAAAAGATAAAAGAGCAAACTGGGAGAAAAAACTTGCAAAGATATAGCTGATCAAGGATATATAAACAACACTTTACCCATATATTTACCCATAATATACAAATAATATTTTCTTTTTTTGAAACAGAGTCTCGCTCTGTTCCCCAGGCTGGAGTGCAGTGGCGCAATCTCGGCTCACTGCAATCTCTGCCTCCCAGGTTCAAGCAATTCTCTGCCTCAGCCTCCAGAGTAGCTGAGATTATAGGCACCCGCCACCACGCCTGGCTAATTTTTGTATTTTTCCTAGAGACAGAGTTTCACCATCTTGGCTAGGCTGGTCTTGAACTCCTGACCTCGTGATCCACCCGCCTTGGCCTCCCAAAGTGCTGGGATTACAGGCAGGAGCCACCGCACCCAGCCAACATTTTCAATTCAATAGATTAAAAAAAGGCAACCCCCACCCCACTCAATGGACAAAAGAGTTGAACAGACACTTTGCAGAATAAGAGAAACAAGTGTTTAACAAATACAAAAGAAGCTGCCTTTCACCATAATTTACTAGGTAAAGGCAAATTTAAGCCACACTATAATGACACACCTACTAGAATGGCTAAAAATTTTTGAAGCTTACAATACCAAGTCCTGGAGAGGATGTAGAGCAACTGGAACTCTTAGACATTGCTGATGGGAAAGCAAAATAGTATATTCTCTGTGAAAGACAGTGTGGCAGCTCCTTCAGAAGTTGGGCATACATTTTCCATACAACTCAGCAATCCTACTCCAAGGTGTTTTCCCAAAATAAATGAAAATACATTTCCATTGCAGCATTATTCACAATAGCAAAGACTTGGAACCAACCCAAATATCCAACAATGATAGACTGGATTAAGAAAATGTGGCACATATACACCATGGAATACTATGCAGCCATAAAAAATGATGAGTTCATGTTCTTTGTAGGGACATGGATGAAATTGGAAATCATCATTCTCAGTAAACTATCGCAAGAACAAAAAACCAAACACCGCATATTCTCACTCATAGGTGGGAATTGAACAATGAGAACACATGGACACAGGAAGGGGAACATCACACTTCGGGGACTGTTGTGGGGTGGGGGGTGGGGGGAGGGGTAGCATTGGGAGATATACCTAATGCTAGATGACGAGTTGGTGGGTGCAGCGCACCAGCATGGCACATGTATACATATGTAACTTACCTGCACGTTGCGCACATGTACCATAGAGCCTAAAGTATAATAATAATAATAATAATAAAAAGAAAAAAAAAGAAAGAAAATACATTTCCATAGAAAGAACTGCTAGCAAATGTATACCAGATTTGTTTATAACCACCCCAAACTGGAAACAATCCAAGTCTATCAACTGGGGATGGATAAGCAAATTGTGATACATCCATACAATGAAATGCTACATAGCAATAAAAAGGAATGAACTACCAATACATTCAATGACACAGATAAATCTCAAAACACCATGGTAAGTGATTGAAGTCACACTCAAAGGGCTATATGTAATATTATTTCATTTATATGACATTCTGGAAAATCAAAACCAAAGGGACAGAAACAAGATTAATGATTGCCAGAAAATGGAAGTGAGGATACGGGATTGGGTACAAAGGAGCCTGAGAGAACTTTTGGGGGTGATGGATATGTTCCATATCTTGATTGTGGTGGTGACTATGTGACGCTGTACATTTTTGAAAACTCATTAAAACATACTCTGAAAAAGAGTACATCTTAATTCCATGTAAATTATGTCCCCATAAATCTGATTCCAAAATTGAATTCTGCATACTGACAGCATTGGCATTACCTGCGATGTTGTAAGAAATGCTGAACCACAAACTCCATCTGCATGCAGACCTTGTGTTGTAGGTCAGCTTCCTCAGGAAACAGGCCCTGAGATTCTGAAATTTGCATACAGGAGATTTATTAAGGGGAGATCTTAGAGGGAACAAAGTAGGATTGAGTAGGATTGAATCCATCTGCAGTGCAATTTGACAGAAGCCTCAGCTGAGCCTACAGGGACCTCTGGAGCTGGAATTACCTTCAGGGTCATCCCATCTGCTGAGCCTTTAGGCCCTCTCATCAAGCAGTCATTGGATGTGACTGCCCCCAAGGTCTGACCTTGGTTGGGCAAGGTGATTCTCTTTAGCTGAAGGAAATTTCCAGAGAATGACTCAGCTGAGAACCGTCAGCTGCCAACACTCCCAGCAGCTGGGTAAATGAGGGCCTCCATCCTGAAAAGAGAATCTGGGCAGCTCACCACAGCACCCACTACAGTGCACTCATTGCATCTTTTGAGTCCACTTGTTTCATAGAATAATTTCACTCCATCTTGGAAGAGCTCCTTCAGGGTTCTTATTGGTCTCTTTTCCTAAGGAAACTTGTAAAGACAGTGGGATGAACCACATCCTTGCCCCCACCAGTACCACAGCTGGTGTCAAGGTCACAATCAATACTCATCATCTTCCTTCTCTACTGCCCATTCCAGATTACCTCCACCCTCAACCAGCACCTCTTCTGGTCTAACTGGCCTATCTGAGAGATGGACCCTGATCCTTTTCCATGAGCAGTAGGAGTCCCTGATTATTATATCTTTCTTTCTCCAACTGTGATGCTGCATTTGTCCGTTACTGTCAAGATTGAGCAGGGGATGCCAGGTGCAGTGGCTCACACCTATAATCCCAGCACTTTGGGAGGCTAAGGTGGGTGGATCACTTGAGGTCAGGAATTTGAGACTAACCTGGCCAACAAGGTGAAACCCCGTCTCTACAAAAAATACAAAAATTAGCCAGGCGTGGTGGCAGATGCCTATAATCCCAGCTACTCGGGAGGCTGAGGCAGGAGAGTTGCTTGAACCTGGCGGGTGGAGGTTGCAGTGAGCTGAGATCATGCCACTGCACTCCAGCCTGGACGACAGAGTGAGACCCTGTCTCAAAAAAAAAAAAAAAAAAAAAAAAAAAAAAAGATTGAGCAGGGGAATATCAAGAGAAACCCCAGTGGATTACTTGGGTGCCAGACTTACTCTTCCCTGCCTCCATCATGTGACAGCAGTCCTATCTCCTCCTGATGAGGGCAATTCCTCCTGACAGGATGATGACTCATTTCCTTGCCTGCTGGTATCCTGGTATAAAGTACTTAATGTGACTGACAGTTTACTAGAACTCTTGTGTCCCCTGGTGGAAATATTTTCCCTCTGGGAATGAAGACTTCTAGATCCACGGAACCTAGAAGCACAAATTCCCTAAGTGAGCTATTGGGAGGGATGATAAACAGCCACTCCTACTTCTACCCTTTGGTTCCCAGACTCACATATTCTACCGTTTTAGGGACACAGCACTATATAATGGGCACTGATTTAGGGTATATACTGCATTCTGTAGGATGCCATCTATTAACTCTAAGCTGGTGTCTCAGCTGGCTTTCAAAGGCCATCCCATTACTGTCAGGCCAGATGTCTCTGGGTAGCATGGAATACGATAGGACCTATGGATCCCATGGTAAAGTGTCCTACTGACATACCTCCTTTACTGTTAAGTGGATCCCTTGAGCCAATACAATGTTTTATGGGTTCCCATCATGGTGGGCGAAGCACTATAAACCCTTGGACAGTGGTGCTAGATGAGGCAACACAAGCAAGAAAGGAAAATCCAGGCAGGCGAGGTGGCTCACGCCTGTAATCTCAACACTTTGGGAGACCAAGGTGGGTGGATCACCTGAGGTCAGGAGTTTGAGACCACCCTGACCAATATGGTGAAACCCCATCTTTACTAAAAATACAAAAAAAATTAGCCAGGCATGGTGGCATGTGCCTGTAGTCCCAGCAACTTGGGAGGCTGAGACAGAAGAATTGCTTGAACCTGGGAGGCAGAGGTTGCAATGAGCCAAGACTGTGCCACTGCACTCCAGCCTGGGCAACAGAGAGGACTCCATCTCAAAAAGAAAAAAAAGAAAGAAAGGAAGGAAAATCCATACCCAGGATATATGTTGATTGCCAAGAAGACAACTCATTGCCCCTTTTAGGATAGTGGGGCAATCAATAATGTGGTTGCTTGGCCTCCTTAAGGCATATTGTGATATCGAGGGCTTATTGTTGGTCTCTGTTGCTTGCAGACTGAACATTCAGCACTAGGGTAAGTTACAGCAGCCTTTATAAATGACGCTGGGCCCTTGAGTAGCTTCTATCCTTTCCAATGTGGATACTCACTACTATGGACTAAATGTTTATTTTCCCCCAAAATGTGTTCGTTGGAGCCCTAGCCCCAGTATAGCTGTATTTGGAGATGGGGCCTCTAAGGAAGTAATTAAGGTTAAGTGAGGTCATAAGGGTGGGGCCCTGATCCAAAAGGATTAGTGCCCTTTAAGAGACATGGTGAGCACTTGCTCTTGCATGTGCCTGCCCTCCCCTCCACCTCCCATGCACTGAAGAAAGGGCATGTGCCTACACAGGATGAAGGCAGCCATCTGCAACCAGACACCAACCTTGCTGGCAGTTTGATTTTTGGACTTTCTCCAGAACTGGGAGAAAACAAATTTCTGGTGCTTAAGCCACATTTTTTGTGGTATTTTGCTGTAGCCTAAGTGGATTAATAAACTCCATTTATGAGCACACTATGCCAGCCCTGTGGTGACTGGTAGCAGCTGGCTGGGTCATTCTGCCTAGTGCACTCCTGTTGTTCAGTGCCTCTCCCACGGTGGCTGCTGGGAGCAGGTATTAGCATGTGATGCAAAGATCTTCACATTTCATGCCCGTTCCTGTAGATCTGTGGACCTATATCTTCCCCATACCCCAGGCCTCCCACATTCTAATATTTCTCTTTTCGGGCCTCTGAGCAACCAATGAAGACATTCACTACTGCCATGAGCTCATATATACTTTTGCCTCGAGCCATGTGTCTCTCTCTACACAAAGCAGATGATCAGCACACTCCCCAAATCTCTAAACATTGGGAGGATTTCCTGTCACTTCTTATTTCAGGGCTAGTCCTGAGAGAGACTGTAGTTAGCAGAGTTTGTTTTCAGCTTGTAACCACATCAGAGTATAACTTGAACCATCCATGAACCAGTCTCAGTATTGTTCCTCCTTGGCCGGCATGGTGGCTCATGTCTGTAATCCCAACACTGAGGGAGGCTGACGTGGGCAGATCACCTGAGGTCAGGAGTTCAAGACCAGCCTGGCCAATATGGCAAAACCGGTCTCCACAAAAATACAAAAATTAGCCAAGTGTGGTGGCGCGTGCCTGTTATTGGGGCTGGCATAAACCTCACATGATGCTTTTTTTTTTTTTTTTTGAGACAGAGTCTTGCTCTGTTGCCCAGGCTGGAGTACAGTGGCGCAATCTCGACTCACTGCAAGCTCCGCCTCCTGGGTTCACGGCATTCTCCTGCCTCAGCCTCCCGAGTAGCTGGGACTACAGGCGCCCACCACCACGCCCAGATAATTTTTTTGTATTTTTAGTAGAGACAGGGTTTCACCTGTTAGCCACGATGGTCTTGATCTCCTGACCTCGTGATCCGCCCACCTCGGCCTCCCAAAGTGCTGGGATTACAGGTGTGAGCCACCTCACCTGGCAAATGCATTTTCTTTTTTTTGAGACAGAGTCTTGCTCTGTCACCCAGGCTGGAGTGCAGTGGCACCATCTCAGCTCACTGTAACCTCTGCCTCCAGAGTTCAAACCATTCTGTCTCAGGCTCTGAAGTAGCTGAGATTACAGGTGTGTGCCATCACACCTGGCTAATTTTTGTATTTTCAGTAGAGACGAGTCTTCGCTATGTTGGCCAGGCTGATCTCGCTTCTGAAACTATATGATATAATGAGTCGCATGGCCCAAGAAGCAGGACTGCTCGTACTGTAACCTGAAACCACTATGGAGCCCTTTCCTGCCCTAGGCCTCACACAATGCTGGTAGATTTCCATGTCACTTGGTAAGGTTTAAAGCAGTGTTCCTAAGTAGGTAATATGCTGCCACCAGAGCCCAAAGAGGCCTGGTAGGCATTATGCTTGCTTCTTAGTGGTGGGAAGTGCAAGATGGAATAACTTGACCTTTACTTTGGAAGGATATATCCTAGTATGCCTGAAGCCACTAAAACTTCACTACTGTGGCAGGCCCCTGAATCTTTATAGAACCCTCTGGAACACATGTCTTATCCAGGCCTCCAACAAGTATTTGTATTTCTTGCTATCTGGTCCAAATAATATAATGTCATTGATATAGTGGGCCAATGTAATATTCTGGGGTGTTCAGATGGTCAAGCTCCTTTCAGAATTTATTTCTACAGAATGCAAGAGAGTTAACACAACCCCAGGGCAAGACTGTAAATGTATACTGTTGTCTATCCCACATGAATGTGAACTTCTTCCAGTTAGGAATGGATAAGAATGCAGCCGGGTGCGGTGGCTCACGCCTGTAATCCTAGCACTTTGGGAGGCTGAGGCGGGTGGATCGCCTGAGGTCAGGAGTTCAAGACCAGCCTGGCCAACATGACAAAACCCCGTCTCTAGTAAAAAATACAAAAATTAACCGGGCATGGTGGCAGGCACCTATAATCCCACCTACTCAGGAGGCTGAGGCAGGAGAATCACTTGAACCCGGTGGGTGGATGTTGCAGTGAGCCGAGATTACACCACTTCACTCCAGCCTGGGCAAAAGAGCAAGACTCCATCTCAAAAAAAAAAAAAAAAAAAAAAAAACGCATTGGCCAGATTAATGGCTAATACCACAAACCTAAAGCCATGTTAATCTGCTCTAACAAAAATACCATTTGTAACCCAGCAAGCACAACTGGGGATACTCCTTGGATGAGTTTGCCACATCCTTCAGGAACTGAAATTCCTGCATTTCTAGCATTTCTACTTCACTTACAATGGACCGTTGCATTCTGGTTAAGGTCAGAATTAAGTGGGGAAAACATTACTCCTGCATTCGTGAAGTCTTCAAAGGTGGCTTTAATCTCTGCTGTGTTCCCTGGAGTGTAATACTGTTTTTTATTTACTCTCTTGGATGGAGGAGGAAGGAGTAGTTTTAGAGGTTTCTACTTGGCCTCCTCCACTATGATAGCCCTACTCTTACAGTCTAAAGAAGAAATTATTGGGAGAAGCAATCTGACCTGGATTCTGAGTATCCCTGCACATTCCTGCTAATATGCTGGGAAGACAAGACCTTGACTTCTCTCTACTTAGGAGATTTCTCTGGGTTGTACACACAGCAATGAACCTTGAGAGATGAGCTAATATCTCCTTCCAGGACAAAGAGTAGACTTGCATACTGCTTATAAAAATAGTGGATTCCCGGTCAGGCCCCGTGGCTCACGCCTGTAATCTCAGCACTTTGGGAGGCCAAGGTGGGTGGATCACGAGGTTAGGAGTTCAAGACCAGCCTGACAGACATGGTGAAACCCCGTCTCTACTAAAAATACAAAAATTAGGCCGGGCGCGGTGGCTCACACCTGTAATCCCAGCACTTTGGGAGGCCGAGGCGGGCGGAACACGAAATCAGGAGATCAAGACCATCCTGGCTAACATGATGAAACCGCATCTCTACTAAAAATACAAAAAAATTAGCCGGGTGTGTTGGCAGGCAGCTGTAGTCCCAGCTACTCGGGAGGCTGAGGCAGGAGAATGGCGTGAACCCAGGAGGTGGAGCCTGCAGTGAGCCGAGATCACGCTACTGCACTCCAGCCTGGGCGACAGAGTGAGACTCCGTCTCAAAAAAAATAAAAATAAAAATAAAATAAATAAATAAATAAAAATACAAAAATTAGCCAGGCAGGGTGGTGGGCGCCTGTAATCCCAGCTACTCAGGAGGCTGAAGCAGGAGAATCGCTTGAACCTGGGAGGCAGAGGTTGCAGTGAGCCAATATGGAGCCACTGCACTCAAGCCTGGGCGACAGAGCAAGACTCTGTCTCAAAAAAAAAAAAAAAAAAAAGTGGATTCCCATAAAAAGGAATGCGATCATGTCCTTTGCAGGGACATGGGTGGAGCTGGAAACCATTATCCTCAGCAAACTAATGCGGGAACAGAAAACTAAACATCGCATGCTCTCACTTCTAAGTGGGAGTTGAATGATGAGAACACATGGAAACATGGTGGGGAACAACACACACTGGGGCCTATTGGAGGGAGTTTCTGGGAGGGAGAGCATCAGGAAAAATAGCTAATGGATGCTGGGCTTAATACCTAGGTGATAGGTTGATCTGGGCAGCAAACCACCATGGCACACGTTCCCTTTTGCAACAAACCTGCACTTCCTGCACATGTACCCTGGAACTTAAAATAAAAGCTGAAGGAAAAAAAAAATCTTCTGCATCGCCTCTATGGGAACTGGGGGCAAGGGAAACAGATGCAGACATGATGCTGATACTGCTTGCTGTGGTCTGATAAAGTCCTTTGTCTCTGACCCAAGAGTCTCATATTCAACCAGCAAACATGAAACAATAACAGGCTAATGGCTTATACGGAGGGTAAAATCCTAGTCCCTGACAGCAATGATGGGGAGCAGAGGTGGTTCTTCCAACTCCCAAGTATTTCCATGTCATATTACATTGGCATTATACATCTGGAGACAGAAAATCAGGTGGGTCTTTGGACCCACTGTGAACTAGACCTGGGTCAAAGGCTCCATTTATTACCTAGCCCCAATATACTCCCACTTTAACAGGGAGACCACAGTGAAGCTTTGGGTCTCCAGGCATCAGTGTTAACTCAGGCCTTATATCCAACAGCCCTCAACAGGGTTGGGAATTACCATTTCCTAAGGAAATGTTCATTGGTTTCCTTGGAGAAGGATTGGGGGAATCACGATCATATACATTTGCTGTGGCACTTCTTCCTGGAAACCTACTCTCTCCTTCAGTCAAGTTCTGGGTTATGGGTTATTGGGGTGACTGCCCTCAAACTCCTACTTACCCATCTTTGATTTCTTCTGGTTGTACATATTAAACAATTGGCTTTTTGGCTGCTCCATCGATCCAGCCCCTGGGAATATAATGTTCTTTTTTCTTTCCATCTGGCACTTTTATTGTTTCACTTTTTCTGTTTGATTCATTTGAGTGATTTGGGGGTGTGATATGAACCATGGCTCCAGTTTATATCCTGATGGCTTTCCAGTTGCTCCACCATCACCTGATTCCATCACTGGATTTATTCTTTTATTGAATAGTACATCTGTTCCTCACTGATTTGAAAAGGCATTTTTGTTAAATGCTAACAATTAATTTTTTTCTTTTTTTTTTTTCTTTTTTTTTTTTTTTTTTTTTTGAGACAGAGTCTCGCTCTGCTGCCAGGCTGGAGTGCAGTGATGTGATCTCGACTCACTGCAGCCTCCGCCTCCTGGGAGGCGGAGAATCAAGCGATTCTCCTACCTCAGCTTCCCGAGAAGCTGGGATTACAGGCACTTGCCACCACGCCCACCTAATTTTTGTATTTTTAGTAGGTACGGGGTTTCATCATGTTGGCCAGGATGGTCTCGATCTCTTGACCTCATGATCTGCCTGCCTTGGCCTCCCAAAGTGCTGGGATTACAGGCATGAGCCACTACGCCCAGCCAAAACTTCATATTCTTATTAATTTTCTCCATAGCTCTCCTTGGATCAGTACTCCCTGATGTCACTCATTATGCTAATTATGCCCAGCTTGCATCTGAGGGTTAAATGCTATCTCCTGGGATCCTACCCGTTACTCTCAGGGATCCCAGTTCTGTGGCAGCATTTGCTACCATGAACACTGACCCATATGTAACAGCCACAGTGAGTTTCCCAACATGCCAGTGCCCCTCAGTCAGTGCATCCCTTATTGCTTTCTAAATACAGTGCCCTTAGACCCTCCCATGCCATAGTAGGCTGGCATTATGCAGAATATCCACTCTAATGTGCCCACTGCACTCAGCCTTTTGATCCCTTCCTCCACCATGGTCCATGATAGTTCTAGCATTTCTACTTCACTTACAATGGATCATTGCTTTTTCCAAACTTTGAGAGGCAACCAAGCAGCTTAATAGCACCATCTCCTGGGATCTTCAATAGTTGTTAAATCTTGTATCATGGGATATTGGCTCCACATCGATAGACTCTGTTATCCAATTTTATTCAGTGGTCCTTGATCCACTATCCTCAAGATATAGTGCCAGATGTACTTTGCTAGCTTCTGCTGGAATCTATGATCTAGGTCCTGCAGTTCCTTTGGCGTATACTGGACCTGAACGTGATAGAGAACCCAACCTTCTTTGGAACTTTGCTGCTCTTATAATGAAGGCCCGCTCGTATTCCTCAGCCTTTTCTGCTCTCCCATTGCAGGTGATGAGTCTCTATATGCTGCCAAGGAGGGCCTCTGGTTTTCACACTTCAACTTACAGGCGATTAATGACCCTCAGCCTTTCATGTCTTTCTCCAATGCAGCAAGAGCCAGAAGAAACAGCCATCCAATTCTCAAGTCCTTATATTAATATAATTACTATTGCCCTTGAAACTCTCAAATTCCTCTCCAGTCTATTCTCTTCCATCAGTTTCCCATTCCAGTTCCCTGCTGCTGGGAGGTTTTTTGTTGCTGTTTTGGTTTGGTTTGGTTTGGTTTGGTTTTCTTGTTTCTTTGAGACAGTCTTGCTGTGTTGTCCAGGCTGGAATACAGCGGCACCATCTCGGCTCACTGCAACCTCTGCTTCCCAAGCTCAAGTGATCCACCTCAGCCTCCCGAGTAGCTGGGACTACAGGTGTGTGCCACCATGTCTGGCTAATTTTTTTTTTTTTGAAACGGAGTTTTGCTCTTGTTGCCCAGACTGGAGTGCAGTGGTACAATCTTGGCTCACTGCAACCTCCACCTTCCGGTTTCAACCAATTCTCCTGCCTCAGCCTCCCGAGTAGCTGGGATTACAGGCACCCGCCACCATGCCCGGCTAATTTTTGTATTTTTAGTAGAGACAGGGTTTCACCATGTTGGCCAGTCTGGTCTCTAACTCCTGACCTTGTGATCCACCTGCCCCGGCCTCCCAAAGTGCTAGGATTACAGGCGTGAGCCACTGTGCCCGGCAATTTTTTTTTTTTTTTTTTGGTAGAGATGGGGTTTTGCTATGTTGCCCAGGCTGGTCTTGAACTCCTGAGCACAAGCAAGCCACCCGCCTTGGCCTCCTAAAGTGCTGGGATTACAGGCATGAGCTACTGCACCTGGCTGGAAGTTTTAATAATCACACCACAACCTCTTGCCACAGGTTTTATCAGGTGTTTATTGTAAGCCAGCTGTTGGGTGAAACAGCTCCATAATCCCATTTTAGAATTTGCTTCTCATGATAACTCCTGATACCAACTGTCATAAATTAGGTTCCCTGGGAAACAGACTCTGAGTCTGAGATTTACTCTGAGTCATGTGGGAAATTTATTTGGGAGTGCTTTAGGAACAGGGCTGCCAGATAAAATATAGCATGCCCAGTGAAGTTTGCATTTCAGGTAAACAAAGAGTGCAATATTTGGGACATGTTTATATTAAAAGTTATTCTTGTTTATCTGAAATTCAAATTTCACTGGGCGTTTGGTGTTTATATTTGCCAAATCTGGCAACTTCTGTCTAAAGAACAACACCTATGAGAAGTGAGGAAGGCAAACTTGTGAAGGGGGAGATGCTGAAGCAGTTGGAGGAGAGGCTTCAGCTGAGTCTATGGTGAGGTCTATAGGTTCGAGAGCCCTTCAAAGCTGCCCTGGGTCAGGCGCGGTGGCTCACACCTGTAATCCCAGCACTTTGGGAGGCCGAGGCAACGGGTCACCTGATGTCAGAAGTCCAAGACCAGCCTGGCCAACATGGTGAAGCCCCATCTCTACTAAAAATACAAAAATTAGCTGGGCATGGTTGTGGGCACCCGTAGTCCCAGCTACTCAGGAGGCTGAGGCAGGAGAATCACTTGAACCCAGGAGGCAGATGTTGCAGTGAGCGGAGATCGCACCACTGCACACCAGTCTGGGCAACAAAGCAAAACTCCGTCTTGAAAAAAAAATTAAAATTAAGAACAACAATAAAGCTGCCCTGCCTTGAGGAAGGGGGCCTAGGACTTCATTTTCCCACATCAACCAGCCATTGGATGGAGGCTGCCTCATATCAGGGAACATGATACTGCCTGAGATAGCTCTCTTCTTAGAGAGGTATTCAGCTGAGGGCTTTCATCTGCCAACACCCCCACCAGACTGGGGAATGACTGCCTCAGTGCCAATATGGGGAAATCCCGATCTGACCATCGCATCAGTACACCTACTGAACCAGAATCTGCATTTTAACAACATCTCCACATGATGTTTATGCACATTGAAGTTTCAGAAGCATTGGTTTAAGGCTGGTTCTCCAATTTTTGTGTGCATCAGAATCGCCTGGAGGGCTTAAGCTTCAGCTTTCTGGGCCCCCACCCCTGGAGTTACTGATTCTGTAGGTCTAGAGTAAAGTCCAAGGATTTGCATTTTTAAAAAAATTCCCGGCCGGGCTTGGTGGCTCACGCTTTCATCCCAGCACTTTGAGAGGCTGAGGCAGGTGGATCACTTGAGATCAGGAATTTGAGAGAGCCTGGCCAACATGGTGAAACATCTCTACTAAAAATACAAAAATTAGCCAGGCATGGTGGTGCATGCCTGTAATCCCAGCTACTTGGGAGGCTGAGGCAGGAGAATCGCTTGAACCTGGGAGGCAGTGGTTGCAGTAAGCCAAGATCACATCATTGCACTCCAGCCTGGGTGACAGAACGAGACTCTGTCTCAAAAAAAAAAAAAAAAAAAAAAAAAATCCCTGAGTGATACTGAGCTCCTGCTGGTTCACGGATTACACTTGAAGAACGACTGGCTCCAAATATACAGACATCTAATACCTTATAACCTGGAGGCAGGTGGCTACTGCAGCTGGTTCAGCTCCTCTACAACGCCATCAAGGACACAGGCTTTCCCTTTATGCTCTGCCATCATTAGCATATTAGCCCTTTGTCTTCCTGCTGGTCATTTCTGGTTTCAAGATGGCTGCCATAGCTCCAGTTATCACACCCGTGGTCAAGGCATGAGGGACGGCAACAGGCGAGCACCAGCTGTGAATTATTTCTTTTCTGAAGAAACAAAAGTATTTTTGGAAGTCCCTCACTCCTGCAGATTCTTTTTTTAATTTCATAAATCCATATCGTTTTAATTATTTCAGAAGCATGTGTGATATATTCATGAAGTGAGTTAATGTAGAGAGGACAAGACCAACCTATGTCTTCACTAAAAATTTCACAGAAACCCCAAAAACTACCCTTCATGACTGCCACTCATTCCTAGGAAAGGAAAGGAAATGAAATAAATCCAATCCCAAGGGAGGAATAATCAAATATGATTATTTATATGTGTATTTATATATAAATACATATATAATATGTACATATATTTAATATGTACATACATATTAGTAATAAATACATATATTTCAGTAAAGCTGCCCAAATCTAACTTCTCCTTCAACTCTATTATTTGAAAAGAAACCAGGCCAGCACAGGGGCTCTGTAATCCCAGCACTTTGGGAGGCCGAGGCGGGTCGATCACCTGAGGTCGGGAGTTCGAGACCAGCCTGGCCAACATGGTGAAACCCCATCTCTACTAAAAAATACAAAAAATTAGCTGAGCATGGTGGCGCATGCCTGTAATCCCAGCTACTTGGGAGACTGAGGCAGGAGAATTGCTTGAACCAGGAGGCAGGGTTGCAGTGAGCCGAGATCATGTCGTTGCACTCCAGCTTGGGTGACAGAGTGAGACTCTGTCTCAAAAAATAAAAAGAAAGAAAGAAAGAAAGAAACCAAAAAAACACATCTTGATGATTTTCTACAATAATTTTTTGCTTAGGGTTTTGTTTTCTGCTATTTTTTTTTCTTAAAGGAACGAAGTTTGCAGGTTTATTTTTATATGTCACTGTCCAGAACAGAGTATATGATCACCCTCATTGCAAGGGAGGCTGGAAAGATGAGGTCATCTAAACTTTATAGTAAGAGGTGGCAAGTGAGAAGAGGGTTGAGAATGGCTGCTAAGTTAACCATAAACATTTTATCTTGAGCTGTGGAGGTAATCAATACCAGAAACCTTTAAAAAAGAAGTTAGTTGTTGGGAGTGGGACTGTGTGTGGAAAGTGGAGGGGTGGGACACTGGTTTTTCACAGCAAGATCTTCTATACAATTTGATTTATTACCATGTTCATTATAAAACCCACCACTCCACTCTTTCTCATACTCCACCTTAGCAAAGCTTGTTGGCTCAACCTTCAAAAGATTTCTAGGGCTAGTTGCGGTGGCTCACGCCTATAATCCCAGGACTTTGGGAGGTCGAGGCAGGTGGATGAAATCAGGAGTTTGAGACCAGCCTGGCCAACTGGTGAAACCCCGTCTCTACTAAAAATACAAAAATTAGCCGGGTGTGGTGGCATGTGCCTGTAATCCCATCTACTCGAGAGGCTGAGGCAAGAGAACTGCTTGAACCCAAGAGGTGGAGGTTGCAGTGAGCCAAGATCGTGCCACTGCACTCCAGCCTGTGTGGCTGAGTGAGACTCTGTCTCAAAAAAAAAAAAAAAAATTTTCTAGAATTTATAACGTCTTGTCAGCTCCACTACCACCATCATCATCACTGTTTCTGCCCTTGGCCTGCTAGAATTCATAATCAACAGAGCAGTCAGTGCTCCTTTAAAAAAATCTCTCTTCTGGGCTAGGCATGGTGGTTCATGCCTATATTTCCAGCATTTTGAGACTCTGAGGAAGGAGAATCACTGGAGGAAAGAAGTTCAAGATCAGCCTGGGCGACATAGCAAGACCCCCCCCCCCCCACCCACCACCACCACCACCCTGCATCTGTACAAAAAATAAAAAAAATGTAGCTGAGTGTGGTGGCATGCACTTTAGTCCCAGCTGCTCAGGAGTCTGAGGCTAGAAGATTGCTTAAGACCAGGAGTTCAAGGCTCTGCAGCGAACTGTGAGCACAGCACTGCACTCCAGCCTGGACAACAGAGACCCTGTCTCAAAACACAAAAAAAGAAACAAACAAAAGCCCCTTCTGTGCTCAAAACCCTCCAGTCACTTCCCCCTCTCACTTAAGGTTAAAATAAAAATCTTTGCAGTGGCCTGCAAGTCCTCCCACATGACCTTCTGACCTCATTTTCTTTTCTTTTCTTTTCTTTTTTTTTTTTTGAGATGGAGGTTCGCTCTTGTTGCCCAGGCTGGAGTGCAACAGCACAATCTTGGCTCACCGCAACCTCCGCCTCCTGGGTTCAAGTGATTCTCCTACCTCAGCCTCCTGAGTAGCTGGGATTACAGGCATGTGCCACCATGCCCGGCTAATTTTGTGTATTTTTAGTAGAGACGGGGTTTCTCCATGTTGGTCAGGCTGGCCTCGAACTCCTGACCTCAGGTAATCCACCTGCCTCGGCCTCCCAAAATGCTGGGATTATAGGCGTGAGCCACCACACCTAGCCCTGACCTCATTTTCTCCCCCTGTCCATTACACTCCAGCCACCCTGGCCACTTGAATATTCCTCAAACACATGATCACGTTCCCACCTCAGAGTCTTATTTGCTATTCTCTCTGCTGAGAACATCTGCCCCTGTTCCTGGAGCATTCTTAACCAGTCTCCTCCAAATATCCATCCCCATGGCTCATCCCTCACCTCCCTCCTGTTTTTATTCAAACAATATCTTCTCAATGAAGCCTTCCTTGACTACCCTTGACCACTCTATTTAATAGCACAACATTTCCCCCATCCCTTGCTTTATTTTTATTCTAAGCACATGCCACCATCTCAAGCACTATGTATGCAGATCTTTGTTTATGAGCTGCCTCTGTCTCTAGAATGCAAGCTCATGAGCATAGGGGTTTTTGTCTGTTTTGTGCACTGCTGTATCCCTAGGCCCTAAAACAGAGCCGGGTACATAAGAAACCCTCACTGAATATGGGAGGAAATGCAAAACCTCAAAAGAATTATTAGAATTTTTTCTTTCTTTTTTTTTTTAGAGATGGCATCTCACTCTGTCACCTAGGTGTTGGGGTGCAGTGACACGATCATAAATCACTGCAGCCTCAAACTCCTGGGCTCAAGGGTTCCTCCTGCCTCAGCCTCCCAAGTAGCTAGAAATATAGGCACACGCCACCATGCTCAGCTAATTTTTCTTTTTCTTTTCTTTTCTTTTTTCTTTTTTTTTTTTTGAGACAGAGTTTCACCCTTCTCACCCAGGCTGGAGTGCAATGGTGCCATCTCAGCTCACCGCAACGTCTGCCTCCCGGGTTCAAGCGATTCTCCTGCCTCAGCCTCCCGAGTAGGTGAGATTACCGGCACCTACCACCTCGCCCAGCTAATTTTGTATTTTTAGTAGAGATGGGGTTTCTCCATGTGGGTCGGGCTGGTCTCGAACTCCTGACCTCAGGTGATCTGCCCGCCTTGGCCTCCCAAAGTGCTGGGATTACAGGCGTGAGCCACCACGCCTGGCAAATTTTTTAATTTTTCATAGAGATGGGGTTGTCACTATGTTGCCCAGGCTGGTCCTGTACTCTTGGGCTCAAGCGATCTTCCTGCCTCGGCCTCCCCAAGTCAGCCTCCCAAAGTGCTGGGATTACAGGTGTGAGCCACTGCACCCCATCATATATTTCTTTTTAAAGGTAAACATATGTATTAGAGTTCTTCAGAGATGCAGAACCAGAGTAATGCAGAACCAATAGGATATGTATACAACTGCATATATACACCTGCATTCTATTGGTTCCGCATCTCTGAAGAAGAGATGAGAGAGAGATTTATTTTAAGGAAACAGTTCACATGATACTGGAGGCTGGTAAGACTGAAATATGTAGGGCAAGCAGCAGGCTGCAATCTCAGTGAAGAATTGGTGTTGCATTGCAGTCTTGAGTCCAAATTCCCGAGGGCAGCAGGCTGGAAACCAGGTAGGGCTTCTATGTTGCAGTCCTGAGGAAAATTCTTCTTCAGGAAACCTCAGTGTTTGCTCTTAATGCCTTCACCTGCTTAGATGAAGCCCACTCACATTACAGAGCGCAGCCTGCTGTCCTCCAAGTCCACTAACTGTAACTGTCACTCACACATGAAAAACACCTTCACAGCAACGTCTAGGCTGGCATTTCACCAATTGACTGGGTACCATACTCCAGCTGGGTTCCAGGTTGACACATACAATTAATCCTCACAGCACAGAAAAGAAAAAGAAAGAAAGCTACACAATTCCTATTCTTTTTTTTTTCTTTTTTCTTTTCTTTTCTTTTTTTTTTTTTTTTGAGATGGAGTCACGCTGTGCTGCCCAGGCTGGAGTGCAGTGGCGCAATCTTGGCTCATGATCTTGGCTCACGGCAACCTCTGCCTCCTGGGTTCAAGCGATTCTCCTGTCTCAGCCTCCCGAGTAGCTGGGATTACAGGTACCCACCAACACGCCAGGCTAATTTTTTGTGTTTTTAATAGAGACAGGGTTTCACCATGTTGCCCAGGCTGGTCTCAAACTCCTGACCTTAGGCAATCCACTTGCCTCGGCCTCCCAAAGTGCTGGGATTACAGGCATGATCCACCATGCCCAGCTAACTTTTTGTGTTAAAAACACAAAAACTGCTAAAAGTAGAGATGGGGTTTCACCATGTTGGCCAGGCTGGTCTCTTAACTCCTGACCTCAAATGAACCAACCGCCTTGGCCTCCCAAAGTGCTAGCATTACAGGTGTGAGCCACCGTGCCTGGCCCACAATCCCTATTCTTGAGGGGTGATGGGAAAGACAGTAGGAAATACAGACGAATGTAACAAATGCCATGTTACAGAAGCACAGGGAAAGTTCTGTGGAAGGGTAGAGTTTTTGGTGGGGGGCCAGCTGGGAAGACTTCATAAGGAAGTGGTCTTTGAGTTCAGTCTTGCAGGAAACATGGAATTTCGATAGGAGGAAAGGGCATTTTTCAGACTACTGAAACCTAGAGCCTGAAAATGCTCGGCACATTTGGTAAATGGCCAAAAGTCTTCAGGAAGCAAACTCTTGCTACCATAGCATCTGCTTCCTGTACCTCCAATTCAATGCTAACATTATGCTGCCTTAATTTGCTCATTATATTTATTTTCCCATGTATAAGTCTTGATTCTCCATTCTTGAGAACAGGCATATCATACTTCTTTTTTGTCCCTAATAGTTCCCAGGTCATAGAAAATACTTAAAATTGTATCTAACTAAAAGTATGTGGCTAAGATGAACTTGCCTGTCCATGCTCCTATCTTCTGATATAATTTTTCTTTGCACAACTGCTCTTCTTCTGGATAAGTCTGTGTAGTTTAAGTCTACCTGAGCCGTACCACAGGACCAGGAGTGGGTGCATGATACAGCTTTATTCCGTCGCTCTCAGAAGTAGGGGCAGGCTCTGCTATACAGTCTAGGCTCTTTCTGTGGCAAGCAGTAGCAACCAATTCACACAGACTTAAGAAACAAAGGGGATTACTGCACGAAGAAATCAGAAAT
The DNA here is from genome assembly GCF_028885625.2 of Pongo pygmaeus. Lineage (NCBI taxonomy): Eukaryota > Metazoa > Chordata > Mammalia > Primates > Hominidae > Pongo > Pongo pygmaeus. The sequence continues at coordinate 58,644,634 of NC_072392.2, forward strand.
GACACAAACAAATGGATATTTGTTATAAACAAATGGATATATAAGCAAGGATCCATAATCCTTGCTTATGGATAAGAAGAATCAATTTCATGAGAATGGCCATACTGCCCAAAGCAATTTATAGATTAAATGCTATTCCCATTAAACTACCACTGACATTCTCCACAGAATTAGAAAAAACTATTTTAAAATTCACATGGAACCAAAACAGGCATCACACTACCCGACTTCAAATTATATTACAAGGCTACAGTAACCAAAACAGCATGGTACTGGTACAAGAACAGACACATAGACCAATGGAACAGAACAGAGAACCCAGAAATAAGACCACACACCTACAACCATCTGATTTTTTTTTTTTTTTTTGAAATGGAGTGTCACTCAGTCACCCAGGCTGGAGTGCAGTGGTGCGATCTCGGCTCACTGCAACCTCTGCCTCCCAGGTTCAAGCTATTCTCCTGCCTCAGCCTCCCGAGTACCTGGGACTACAGGCACGTGCCACTATGCCCAGCTAATTTTTTGTATTTTTAGTAGAGATGGGGTTTCACCATGTTAGCTGGGATGGTCTCGATCTCCTGACCTCGTGATCCACCCCCCTTGGCCTCCCAAAGTGCTGGAATTACAGGCATGAGCCACCACACCCGGCCAACCATCTGATTTTTAACAAACCTGACCAAAACAAGCAATAAGGAAAGGATTATCTATTTAATAAGTGGTGCTGGAAGAACTGGCTAGCCATATACAGAAAATTGAAACTGGAACCCTTCCTTACACCATATACAAAAATCAACTCAAGATGTATTAGGCAGGGCACAATGGCTGTAATCCCAGCACTTTGGGAGGCTGAGGCAGGTGGATCATTTGAGGTCAGGAGTTTGGAACCAGCCTGGCCAACATGGTAAAACCCTGTCTCTACTAAGAATATAAAAATTAACTGGGTGTAGTGGCAGGTACCTGTAATCCCAGCTACTCGGGAGGCTAAGGCAGGAGAATCGCATGAGCCTGGGAGGTAAAGTTTGCGGTAAACCGAGATTGCGCCACTGCACTCCAATCTGGGTGACAGAGTGAGACCCTGTCTCAAAAAAAAAAAAAAAAGTGTATATATATATATACACACATATATATATATATATACACACACATATATATATATATACACACACATATATATATATACACACATATATAAAAGACTTAAATGTTAAACCCCAAACTATAAATACCCTAGAAGAGGGCCAGGCGCAATGGCTCACACCTGTAATCTCAGCACTTTAGAAGGCCAAAGAGGACAGATCACCTGAAGTCAGGAGTTCTAGACCAGCCTGGCCAACATGGTGAAACCCTGTCTCTACTAAAAATACAAAATTAGCTGAGCATAGTGGCATGTGCCTGTAATCTCAGCTACTCAGGAGGCTAAGGCAGGAGAATTGCTTGAAACCGGGAGGTGCATTCAAGGCTGGGTGACAACAGTGAAACTCCGTCTCAAAAACAAACAAAAAAAACCCTAGAAGAAAATCTAGGCAATACTGCTCAGGACATAGGCATAAGCAAAGATTTCATGATGAAGACACCAAAGGCAATTGCAACAAAAGCAAAAAATGACAGATGGGATCTAATTAAAGAGCTTCTGCACAGCAAAAGAAACTATCGTCAGAGTGAACAGACAACCTACAGAATGGGAGAAGATTTTTTGCAATCTATCCTTCTGACAAAGGTCTAACATCAAGCATCTACAAGGTACTTAAACAAATTTACAAGAAAAAAACAAACAACCCCATTAAAAAGTGGGCAAAGGACATGAACAGACACTTCTCAAAAGAAGACATACATGCGGCCAACAAACATGAGAAAAAGCTCAACATCACTGATCATTAGAGAAATGCAAATAAAAACCATGATAAGATACCATCTCACACCAGTCAGAATGGCTATTTTTTTGTTTGGTTGTATGTTTGTTTCTTTTGAGACAGAGTTTCACTGTTATTGTCCAGGTTGGAGTGCAATGGTGTGATCTTGGCTCACTGCAACCTCCGCCTCCCGGTTTCAAGTGATTCTTCTGCCTCAGACTCCTAAGTAGCTGGGATTACAGGCATGCGCCACCACGCCCAGGTAATTTTGTATTTCTAGTAGAGATGGGGTTTCTCCATGTTGGTCAGGCTGGTCTCAAACTCCCGACCTCAGGTGATCCGCCTGCCTCAGCTTCCCAAAGTGCTGGGATTACAGATGTGAGCCACCACACCCGGCCGCAGAATAGCTATTATTAAAAAGTCAAAAAATAATGGATGCTGGTGAGGTTGTGGAAAAAGAGGAACACTTGTACACTGTTGCTGGGAGTATAAATTAGTTCAACCATTGTGGAAAACAGTGTGGTGATTCCTCAAAACCCTAGAGGCAGAAATACTATTTGACTCAGCACTTTTGTTCCTGGGTATATATCCAAAGGAATAAAATCATTTTGTTTCGAAGATACATGCACGTGTATGTTCGTTGCAGCATTATTTACAAGAGCAAAGACATGGAATTAACCCAAATGCCCGTCAATGATAGACTGGATAAAGAAAATATGGTGGCTGGATGGAGATACTCAACGAAATACCCTTTTCCTTCCATCCCACACCCCTCATGAGGCAGGGGCTGATTTTTGAGGACACCCTTGTGGCCACTTCTCACATTAGACCTTCCAGCACAGCCCATGGACCCGCCAGGGAAAGAGAAAATGTCCAGCATTAAAAGTGAAAGTTCTATCCTCACTAACATCTCAGAGAGCATAGGGAGAGACATGATGTTGACAGGAACAGTGTGGGTGGCCTGGTATCAGAGTGTAGCTCAAAGGGTGAGAGTGTATTCTGCCTACCTGGGTAAGGACTCTGCAGGTCTGTGACACTAGGAGGGCTCCAGAAGACAGAGTGAAGCTTTGATCGTCAAAGCTTCTAGCTCAGGAGTGGCTTGAATGGGGCAGGTCCAGGCCTGAGGTTCTGGTGACACCAGGCACCAATGACTTGAAAGCCACGGGAGCAACACCGCTTGGGGGAAGCAAGGAGGTATGGCTTCTGCAGAAGTCCTCATCCTCAGTGGTGCATGGTGACACCAGGAAGGGTCCTCATGTGTGGTGGTGAGCAGCATGGCTTTTGGAGTTAGCCTTCCTGGGCTTTATCTTGGCATCACCACTTACTTACTAGTCCCTAATGGTGGCTTCTCCATGGGGTGTTGTGAGGATTTGCTCAGGTAATGCAGGTGCACGATTGAACTCAGTGTCTTGCTTGTAGTTCTCTTTAGTGTTATTATTCTTATTAAGGGGCTCGACAGGATGTGAGACCTCAGCAGAAGACTCCTGTGAAGGATAATGGAGCAGAAGGGAAGGGAAAGGAACCTCAGAAATAACAGGGGTCTTTGCAGCAGTGGGGGTGGGGCTGAGCTAGGAGAATGTCGCCTATTCCTGTGAGAGTGAATCTGTCATTTTTTGTTTTTTTGTGTGTGCGTTTTGAGACAAGGTCTTGCTCTGTCACCCAGGATGGAGTGCAGTGGCATGATCTTGACTCACCTGCCACCTCTGCCTCCTAGGATCAAGCGATCCTCCCAGCTTAGCCTCCCAAATAGCTGGGACTACAGACGTGCACACCATGCCCAGATAATTTTTTGTAGAGATGAGGCCTCACTATATTTCTAAGGCTGGTCTTGAACTCCTGGGCTCAAGCAATCCTCCTGCCTCATGCTCCCAAAGTGCTGGGATTACAGGTTTGAGACACTGCATCCAGCCAAATCCATTGTTTTTACCCTTAGGGCTCTGAGGCCTCAGGAGACATGAGTTATTCAGGCCAGACAGGGAGTGAAGCTAGGATTCACAGTGGATTTTCAATACTTCACTAAGAAGCTTGGATTTCATTCGAGAGGTTGTGAAGAACAACTGAAGAGAACTGTATTAACATTAATCTGAAGGTCTGTGCAAAGAAGTCATAAAAGGGGAAGCTCCCAGAAAGAGAGACCAATTAAAAGATTATTACCATAGACTGTGGGAGAAAGCATAAGGAGCCGAAATAGGACAGTAGCGTCGAGAATGGAAACGAAGGGACAGATGTGAAGGAGACACTTGGCGACAGAACTATCCCAGGATATATAAAGCATCTGCTTGCCCAAGTCTTCAATGTGTTTCAGTCCAGATCCTAGAGCTTTAGAAACTATGCAAACTAGCACCTTGCCATATGCAATCCAACAAGCTCTTAGATTTTTAGTTGTTGTTTGCATTTACTGTTTTAAACAATTACATGATTTTCCCAACTAAAGTTCTAATTGCTTTATTGAACACTACATTGAATAATTATTCTCTAGCACAAATATCTTAGTTGATTTTCTATTCCCAGATCATTTTACATTTGTAGATTTTAAACTATTTTACCATCTGCTGACCCATTATAAATCAAATAATTTTTTTTTTTGAGATGAAGTTTCACTCTTGTTGCCCAAGCTGGAGTGCAACGGCATGATCTCGGCTCACCGCAACCTCCACCTCCTGGGTTCAAGGGATTCTCCCGCTTTAGCCTCCCGAGTAGCTGGGATTACAGGCATGCACCACCACACCCGGCTAATTTTGTATTTTTAGTAGAGACAAGGTTTCACCATGTTGGCCAAGTTGGTCTCGAACTCCTGATCTCAGGTGATCCACCTGCCTCAGTCTCCCAAAGTGCTGGGATTACAGTCGTGTGCCACCTCGCCAACCTCAAATAAATAACTAATAAAGTATACAATAAATGGCAAATATGACACTTAACAAAATGTCATGCTTTCTGTACTGTTGCTAACAGTGTCCATTTCTCACATCAGTGCTTTATTTTCCTTTCATATTGATTTAAAATACTTATTCTCTCACCAGGTGCAGTGGCTCCCACCTGTAATCCCAGCACTTTGAGAGGCTGAAGTGGGAGGATTGCCTGACCTCAGGATTTCAAGGCCAGCCTGGGAAACATAGAGAGACTTCGTCTGCACTAAAAATTTTTAAAAATTAGCCAAGCATGGTGGTGCGTGCCTGTAGTCTCTGCTACATGGGAGGCTGAGAGAAGAGGATTGATTGCGTCTGGGAAGTTGAGGCTACAGTGAGCCATGATCACGCCACTGTGCTCCAGCCTGGGCAACAGAGCAAGATCTTGTCTCAAAAAAGAAAAAAAAAAAAAGAGTATCCTCTATATGAAAAGAAGAAAAAGAAAATTAAAAAAAAAACCAGGAGAAAAAGAAATATGACAAATAAATCTATTAACAAATTATAACCAGATCACTAGGATTTAAGACAAATATACTAACATTAATGACTTGTTAATGCCTTTATTTGCCACTGTGTTCCTGATTTAAGAATTTGGGGCCTGGCACAGTGACTCACTCCTGTAATCCCAGCACTTTGGGAGGCCGAGGCGGGCGGATCACCTGAGGTCAGGAGTTTGAGACCAGCCTGACCAACATGGGGAAACCCCATCTTTACTAAAAATACAAAATTAGCTGGGCATGGTGGCGCATGCCTGTAATCCCAGCTACTTAGGTGGCTGAGGCAGGAGAATCCCTTGAACCCAGGAGGCGGAGGCTGCGGTGAGCTGGGATCGCACCACTGCACTCCAGCCTGGGCAACAAGAGCGAAATTCTGTCTCGAAAAAAAAAAAAAGAATTTGGATAGTACACTGAGAACTAAGAATTAGGAACACTTAAAAATGGAAGTAGAAATGTGCAAACCTGGGTGATTTGTTCAGTTTTCCAGGAATGAAATTATTTAATATTATGTGATATTATGCTTGCTTTTTCCTCAACAATTAACTGAGGCTAATGACACCTACCTCCCAATGTTATTGTGAGGATTAAACAAAGGAACTTCTGTTTTTCTTTTTGAGATGGAGTTTCGCTCTTGTTGCCCAGGCTGGAGTATAATGGCGTAGTCTCAGCTCACTGCAACCTCCACCTCCCAGGTTCAAGTGATTCTCCTGCCTCAGCCTCCCGAGTAGCTGGGATTACAGGTGACTGCCACCAGGCCCGGCTAACTTTTTGTATTTTTAGTAGAGACGGGGTTTCACCATGTTGGCCAGGCTGGTCTCGAACTCCTGGCCTCAGGTGATCCACCCGCTTCGGACTCCCAAAGTGCTGGGATTACAGGCATGAGGCACCATGCCCAGCCAAACAAAGTAACTTCTGTTAAACTATGAAGTGTGATACATATGTAAAATGTTACCTTTTTCTTTTTTTTCTTTCTTTTTTTGAGAGAGGGTCTTGCTCTGTCACCCAGGCTGGAGTGCAGTGGGGCAAACAGCTCACTCACCACAGCCTCGACTTCCTGGGTTCATGTGCTCTTCCTGCGTCAGCCTCCTAGTAGCTGGGACCACAGGTGCACGCCACCATGACTGGCCAATTATTATTATTTTGTACATACAAGGTCTCTCACTGTGTTGTCCAGGCTAGTTTTGAACTCCTGGGCTCAAACAACCCTCTCACCTTGGCCTCCCAAAGTGCTAAGATTGCAGGCATGAGCCACCACGCCTGGCCTAATTTTTCTAAAATACTGGAATTTAGAGTATGTTTAGTTAGCATTCATGAAGAAAGTTAATCCATAAATGGAATGGATTTGAACTGAACATTCTTAGGTAATTTGCTAACCAGACACATTTCTCAGCCATCTTGACTGGTCCGTGGAGATAACATACACTGTGGACAGGTGACAGGTGACCCGCGAGTACTTCCCCACTAGCATTAGCAGCCTGGCAGCACAAGACAGCTTATTTCCCAACAAGCCCTTTCTCTGGAGCCATAAAATAGCGTCATCAATTTTTTTTTTTTTTTTTTTTTTTAGACGGAGTTTCGTTCTTATTGCCCAGGCTGGAATACAATGGCACAATCTCGGCTCACCGCAACCTCTCTCTCCTGGGTTCAAGCAATTCTCCTGCCTCAGCCTCCCGAGTAGCTGGGATTACAGGCATGTGCCACCACACCCGGCTAATTTTGTATTTTTAGTAGAGACGGGGTTTCTCCATGTTGGTCAGGCTGGTTTTGAACTCCCGACCTCATGTGATCCACCCACCTCGGCCTCCCAAAGTGCTGGGATTAGAGGTGTGAACCACCATGCCCATTCGCATTATCAATTTCTTAAGCTAAAAAGAGACTTGTATTAATTTATTAAATCAAGTCGTTATCAAATGCCTGTTTTAAAGAGGTAAACTGAATGTTATGGTGGTTTGAAGCTGGGCAACCCACTTACAGTCTCTTATCGTCAGCACAAGAGCAGAATTTGGGTCCTGACAGACCTTAATTTGAATCCTGGCTGTGGTTGGTCACGGTGGCTCATGCCTATAATCCTAGCACTTTCTGAGGCTGAGGTGGGAGGATCCCTTGAGCCCAGGAGACTGAAGCTTCAGTGAGCTGGGATCAAGCCACTGCACTCCAGCCTGGATGACAGAGCAAGATCCCATCTCTTAAAAATTTATAAGTAAACAAAAAATTAAAAGATCCTGACTGCCACCGAGAGAGAAAGGGAGGGTCTACATATATACAACTGTTCCTGTTATCTTTTGCTGTATAATAATCCACCCCAAAATTTAGTGACTTAAAACCACAATTTATTATAATTTCTACTAATTCTGTGGGTTGATTTGCTCAGCTGGGCAATTCTTTCTTTTTCTTTTTCTTTTTTTTTTTTTTTGCGACAGTCTGTCTTTGTCGCCCAGGCTGGAGTGTGGTAGTGTGATCCCGGCTCACCACAGCTTCCACCTCCCAGGTTCAAGTGAGTCTCCTGCCTCCAGCCTCCTGAGTAGCTGGGGACCACAGGCGCGTGCCACCATGCCCAGCTAATTTTTGTATTTTTAGTAGATACAGGGGTTTCACCATGTTGACCAGGCTGGTCTTGAACTCCTGACATCAAGTGATCCGCCCACCTCCGCCTCCCAAAGTGCTGGGATTACAGGCACGAGCCACTGTACCTGGCCAATTCTCTCGTAGATTCTTTCACATAACTGCAACATGATGGTAGTTGGAAAAAGAGTCATCCGAAGCTCAACTAGAATGCACGACTGAGATGGCTTCTTCATTTATGTTGTCTTGTGTCTTAGTAGATGGAATAGCTACAAACTAGCCAGGAAACAGTCTCTGTCACTCTCCACGCAGCCTCTCTACAGGACTCACTTGGGCTTCCTCACACTATGATGCCTTCATGATACTTGGACCTCTGACACAGGGGGCCGCATTCCCCCAGAACACCCATTTCAAGAGCAAGTATTCCAAGAGGTTGAAAACACAAGCTGTCAGTCCTTCTAAAGTCTGGAACTGTCACAGGGTTACTTTTGCTGCATTCTATTGGGTAAGCAGACACAGGGCCACACAGATTCAAAGAGAGGGGAAATCAACTCTATGAGGAGAATGATAAAGATTTTTGCAGCCATTTTAAATTCATTACAACGACTATGAAACACTTCCTAGATATATTAAGTGGGAAAAAAAAAAAGGAGATTAAAGAATGTATGTTTAGCTGAGCACGGTGGCTCATGGCTGTAATCCTAGCACTTTGGGAGGCTGAGGCAGGTGGATCGCTTGAGGTCAGGAGTTCAAGACCAGCCTGGCCAATATGGTGAAACCCCATCTCTACTGAAGATACAAAAATTAGTCAGCAGTGGCTCACACCTCTAATCCCAGCACTTTGGGAGGTCAAAGTGGGTGGATCACCTGAGGCCAGAAGTTCAAGACCAGCCTGGCCAACATGGTGAAACCCCGTCTCAACCAAAAATACAAAAATTAGCCAGGCATGGTGGTAGGTGTCTGTAATCCCAGCTACTCGGGAGGCTGAGGCAGGAGAATCGCTGGAACCAGGGAGTCGGAGATTGCAGTGAGCCGAGATCGCGCCATTGCACTCCAGCCTGGGCAAAAAGAGCAAAACTCCATCTCAAAACAAAACAAAAAGAGCTGGGTGTGATGGTGCACGCTTATGATTCCAGCTACTGGGGAGGCTGAGGTGGGGGTATCGCTCAAACCCAGGAGGAGGAGGTTGCAGTGAGCTGAGATTGTACCACTGCACTCCATCCTGGGCAACAAAGTGATACTCCATCTCAAAAAAAAAAATTGTGTTTAGTATGGTATATTTGATTAAAAAAAAAGGAGAGTTTTTTTGTTTTGTTTTGTTTTTTTAAGAGACAGAGTCTCACTTTGTTGCCCAGGCTGGAATGCAGTGGTGTGATCATAGTTCACTGCAGCCTTGAACTCCTGGGCTCAAATAATCTTCCCACTTCAGTCCCTCCAGTATCTGGGACTGCAGGCACAAGCCACCACACCCATCTAATTTTTAAAAAATTTCTTGTAGAGACAGGGTCTCACTAGTTGCCTAGGCCGGTCTTGAACTGCTCGCCTCAAGTGATCCTCCCGCCTCAGCCTCCCAAAGTGCTAGGATTACAAGCGTGAACCGCCACACCAGGCCAAAGGAGACTATTTTATTTACTTAATTTATTTTATTATTATTATTTTTTTCTTGAGACAGAGTCTTGCTCTGTCACCAGGCTGGAGTGCAGTGGCGTCTTCTTGGCTCACTGCAACCTCCGCCTCCCAGGTTCAAGCGATTCTCCTGCCTCAGCTTCCCGAGTAGCTGGGACTATAGCCGTGCGCCACCATGCCCAGCTGATTTTTTTGTATTTAATAGAGACAGGGTTTTCACCATGTTGGCCAGGATGGTCTCGATCTCCTGACCTCGTGATCCGCCTGCCTCGGCCTCCCAAAGTGCTGGGATTACAGGCATAAGCCACCACGCCTGGCCAAGACTATCTTAAAATGTGTTAGTATATGCTCAGATAATATCAGCAATGATACATGTGAACCTGGTAAGTATTTTTAGGAAGGGGAATTAGATGACTGGGTGACAAAGATGGGAGGTGGAAACTTTCTATTGTATACTCTTTTTTATATGTCTTTAACTTTATATCATGTGCATATATTACCTATTCAAATTCGACATCAATTTTTATAGACATAACATTTGCCACAATTTATGTCACAAGTGAAATAGATATTGCTTGTGGTGGATAATCTGACAATACTTAACATAGTCAATTAAAGAAATATTAGTCTATTACCAGCTTTGTAGCTTCTTGATCTTCAGTGTGAAAAGCCTGTGTAAAAGATCACTCTGTTAAAATGGAACCAGTGGTCAGAGCAGCTACAACTGCATAATAGAACATAAAACACAAATACCAGCTCTTCAGGGAGGAACCATAGGGCTAATTTCCACATTCTTTACATTTCTTCGTTAGCATAACGGACAAATATTTAAACAATTCTTGCTCTAACAGGGCACATGATTTTTCATTAGAAATGGTTGCAAAATGGCTAGGTGAGGTGGCTCACGCCTGTAATCCCAGCACTTTGGGAGGCCGAGGCAGGCGGATCACAAGGTCAGGAGTTGGAGACCAGCCTGGCCAATATGGTGAAACCCTGTCTCTACTAAAAATACAAAAATCAGCTGGACATGGTGGCAGGCACCTGTAGTCCCACCTACTTGAAAGGCTGAGGCAGAATTGCTTGAACCCGGGAGGCGGAGGTTGCAGTGAGCTGAGATCGCGCCACTGCACTGCAGCCTGGGCAACAGAGCAAGACTCTGTCTCAAAAAAAAAAAAAAAAAAAAAGGAAAGAAAGAAATGATTGCAAAACTTCGTGTTTAACTATTAAGTCAGATTTGATTGAGTAAGAGGAAAGATAGGAAGAGAGAGGGAAGAAGAAAGTTTTGTTTCTATCTGTGAAGTATTTTAATAAAAATACTAGAGCTACAAAACTAGATGTTTTACTTGGTGTGACTGAATGGTTTCTTAATTTTGAGCAACAGTAACTCTCACCTGCAAATTACTGGCATCTCAGCTAGTATTACTAATTTGGGACACATTTAAAAAACAAGTATTAAGAGTCATTTTCCAGAAATTGTCAGATAACTGCAACAGAACAGTAATGAGACTGAACTTATTACAAAAAAATGCTCATTTTCAACAACTGTACTTTGGGCCTATCTGATAGTCTTCCTGTTAATGAGGAATAGTTTAGTTTTTTTTTTCAAATAAATCAAGGGATTGAATTCTTCGTAACTTTTTTTTTTTTTTCTGAAATGCAATAAAAATGTCCTGTTAAAATACAGGATTGCCAAGATTGATACTGGCTTTTGAAAGGATACTAATAACATTTTAGTTGCTAAGATTTCTTCTTATATATAGAAAATACTGCTGCTGTTCTTAAGAAGTATTTTAAAGATCCAAAGACAGAATTTTGATTGTAGCTTTTATACAATGTTGCCATTTTCCATGATTCTATTGCCAAAAAGGAAGGTATAGCATATGAGTACTATAAGCAGCCTGTGAATATCTTTGCTTGCAACAGAATTTAGAAGAAATGATAAATGTGTGCCACTTAAAGGGTATTGTGAAAGAAAATTGCAATGTTTTAAGGCAAAATGGGTCCACTGAAATAAGAAAGCTTTAAGTTAAATGGGAAAATAAATCATGATAGCCTCTCTTAATTTGCCATGATTCAGTATGGGTAAGGAGAAGTTAAATGTAGTAGACATATGTTGTGTTTTTCCGGCTGTCCACCATCCTCCCCTTCCCCCTTCCTCTCAGCAGCTCAATCTTCCCTTGGAAGGAATTTCCTATTGTATGTTTTGTTAATGCATGGGCTATCCCTGGAACACACCTCCCAATGCTCACGCCCAATACAGAAGCAGAGGGCTAGGTCCTTCCTCCAGCTGCCCTTTGGTGTCCCTGGGGAGGAGACACATGACCCAATTTGAGCAAGAAAGTGCTCCCTACCAGGATTTTGCATCTTGACTGAGTGAACCAGACTGGGGCCATCTGGGAGTCAGATTGCTCCCAGCGGCAGGAGCGTGGTACTGAGGCTGGGTGTCTCTGCTGCCTCACCTCCATGGCGCCCCTGTATCCAGCTGTATTCAAAGCCCTCTAGCCTTCTGTCATTTTGGTGAGTCTCTGATGCCTACCTGTGTTATTGAGATATGGTTTCTGTTGCATGTAACAGAAACCAAAAATAATGGATACTTAAGGCACAAGTTTATTTTTCTTTCACATGAAAGTTTGAACATAGGCATTTTAGGATGCTATGGTTGATCTGGAACCCAGAATACTCTGCCTGCTTTGCCATCCCCAAGGTATGGACTTCCTCATGGTCCACGATGGAGCTGCAGCCATCACATAAGTAATGGGAAAAAGGAAGAAGTATATACCTTCACCCTTCAAGGATAAGTTTAGGCTGGGTGCAGTGGCTGATGCCTATAATCTCAGCACTTTGGGAAGCCAAGGTGGGCAGATTACTTGAGCTCAGGAGTTCAAGATCAACCTGGGCAACATGGTGAAACCCCACCTCTACTAAAAATACAAAAATTAGCCAGGTGTGGGGGCATACACCTGTAATCCCAGCTACTTGGAAGGCTAAGGCAGGAGAATCACTTGAACCCAGGAGGCAGAGGTTGCAGTCAGCCAAGATCACACCACTGCACTCCAGCCTGGGTGAAAGAATGAGACTGTATCTCAAAAAAAAAAAAAAAGTAGCCACGCATGGTGGCATGCACTTGTAGTCCCAGCTACTCGGGAGGCTGAGGTGTGAAGATTGCTTGAGCCCCAGGGTGGTGCAGAGGTTGCAGTGAGCCGAGACTGTGCCTCTGCACTCCAGCCTGGGTGATGGAGTGAGAACCTGTCTCAAAAAAAAAAAAAAAAAAAAAGGATAAGTGTAGGAAGTTGCACACATTACTTCTGTTTATATCCCACTGGCCAGAACTTAGTCACATGGCTAGACCTAGCTGCAAGGGAGGCTGGGGAAAGTGGTCTTATGTGCCAAGGGTTCTTACTGGAACGTTTATGCTCTTTCCTGAGTAAAAAGGAAATAATAGAAATGAAATAACAACTAGCACTCTCTCACAGACCTTTCATAAATACTTCTTAAGACAGCCAGAGATGGCTTCTGTTACTTCCAACCAAGAATCATGTCTGATTCAGTGAGAACACCCTAAACAGAATGACTCTTATAGAGGCAGTATAATGGAGCAGTCTCTGGGATCACAATGCACCCCAAGGTGTAAACCAGAAACTGGGGCCGGGTGTGGTGGCTCACACCTGTAATCCCAACATTTTTGGAGGCCAAGGTGGGGGAATCCCTTGAGCCCAGGAGGTCAAGTCTGCAGTGAACCATGATCACGCCATTGCACTCACTCCAGCCTGGATGACAGAGCAAGACCAGGTCTCAAACAAACAAACAAACAAACAAACAAACAAAAAAAAGAAAGAAAAGAAAAGGAACTGGAACTCATCCTTATCTTTTTTTTTCCTTCCATGTTCAATCAACCACCCAATCCTCTTTCTTCTATCCTTTGATAATTCACATTTCCACCTCTTTCACTTCATTGTCTTAAATCAAGACTTTGCCATTCATTCCTCCTCACCCCACCCCACAATCCCTCCCATTCCACTACTCACCTGTAGAGAGCTCTTCCTCAAATCTAAATCTGCACAATGCTTCTTTAGTCTCCCTTCATAATGCTTCAATTAATTCTTAAGGATTCAATCCAAACTCTTGTGTGAAATTCAAGGCCCTTCACCACGTAGCCCTTTTAGTCTCATCTCTGGACACTCCTGTTGCCCATACTTATGTGCCTAGCACCTTGCATATTTCCCCATCTCTCTGACAGGCCTGCTTTGATGAGAACCCATCCTTGCTAACATGAACTATTGAGGTTTTCTGGCGCTACACGTGATTCAGTGTGGCAGGGAAGGAGAATGCGGGGTAGCATGATGTCCAGACAGATAAGAGACTAGACTGCCCCCCTTTTAAAGGGTATTTTATTTATTTTTTATTATTATTTACATATTTTTTGAGACAGAATCTCACTATCACCCAGGCTGGAGTGCAGTGACACAATCTCGGCTCATTGCAACCTCCACCTTCCAGGTTCAAGCGATTCTCCTGCCTCAGCCTGCCAAGTAGCTGGGATCACAGGCACCCACCACCACGCCCAGCTAATTTTTGTATTTTTAGTAGAGATGGAGTTTGGTCATGTTGGCCAGGCTGGTCTCGAACTCCTGGCCTCAAGTGATCTTTCCCCCCTTGGCCTACCAAAGTGTTAGGATTACAGGTGTGAGTCACCACGCCCAGTCTTTTAAGGGGCATTTTATGAATGAGAGATGCACAGTGACCAGAGTATTATTCATGTTCATTTCCACACTGAGTCCTAAATACTGTGCCAGATACCAACAACAATTAAACACCAGTAAAATGACAGGTCACTCGAAATCATGAAGACAACCATGGATTATCATATACTCTGGTCTACATACATTTCAACATTCTTTTTTTTTTTTCAAGTTTTATTTAGAATACCAGGGGAACATGTGCAGGTTTGTTACCTTGGTATATTGTGTGATGCTGAGGTTTGGGGTATGATTGATCCTGTCACCCAGATAATGAACATAGTATCCAATAGGTAGTTTTTCAGCTCCTGCCCTGCTTCCTCCCACCACCCAACAATCGCCAGTGTCTGTTGTTTCCATTTATTTATTTAATGTATTTATTTATTTATTTGAGACAGAGTCTCTGTCACCCAGGCTGGAGTGCAGTGGTGCAACCTCGGCTCAATGCAACCTCCACCTCCCTGGTTCAAGCGATTCTCGTACCTCAGCCTCCCGAGTAGCTGGGGCTACAGGCACATACCACCACGCCTGTCTAATTTTTGTATTTTTAGTAGAGACAGGGTTTCACCATGTTGGCCAGGCTGGTCTTGAACTCCTGACCTCAGTTGATCTGACCACCTCAGCCTCCCAAAATGTTGGGATTACAGGTGTGAGCCACCGCCTGGCCTATTGTTCCCATCTTTATGTCCATGTGTATCCAATGTTTAGCTTCCACTTATAAGTGAGAGCATGTGGTATTTGGTTTTCTGCTCCTGCCTTGATTCTCTTAGGATGATGACCTCCAGCTGCATCCATGCTGCTGGAAAGGACATGATTTCATTCTTTTTTATGGCTGTGTAGTAGTGAATGGAGTGTATGTACCACATGTTCTTTACCTAACCCATCATAGATGGGCACCTAGGTTGATTCCATGTCTTTGATATTGTGAATAGTGCTGCAGTGAACATAGGAGCACATGTGTCTTTTTGGTGAAATGATTTATTTTCCTTTAGGTATATATGTAGCAATGGTATTGCTGAGTCAAATGGTAGCTCTGTTTTACGTTCTTTGAGAAATCTTCAAACTGCTTTCCACAGAGGTTGAACTAATTCACATTCCCACCAACAGTGTATAAGCATTCCCTTTTCTCCACAGCCTTGCCAGCATCTTTTTTCTTTTTCTTTTTTTTTTTTTTTTTTTGAGACTGAGTCTCACTCTGTCACCCAGGCTGGAGTGCAGTGCTGTGATCTTGGCTCATTGCAACCTCTGCCACCCTGGTTCAAGCAATTCTCCTGCCTCAGCCTCCCGAGTAGCTGGGACTACAGGCACACGCTGCCACGCCCGGCTAATGTTTTGTATTTTAGTAGAGACAACATTTCACTGTGTTGTCCAGGCTGGTCTTGAACTCCTGAACTCAGGCAATCCACCCACCCTGGCCTCCCAAAGTACTGGGATTACAGGTGTGAGCCACCTTGCCCTGCCTGCCAGCATTTATTATTTTTTGACTTTTTAGTAATAGCCATTCTGGGCTAGGCATGGTGGCTCATGCCTGTAATCCCAGCAGTTTGGGAGGTCGAGGTGGGTGGATGGCATGAGCTCAGGGGTTCAAGACCAGCCTGGGCAACATGGCAAGACCCCATCACTAAAAAATACAAAAATTAGCCGGGCATGGTATCACATGCCTGTAAGTCCCAGCTATGAGCAGCTGACATGGGAGGATCGCTGGAGCCCAGGAGGTTGAGGCTGCAGTCAGCCATGTTCACACCACCATACTCCAGCCTGGGTGACAAAGCAAGACCCTGTCTCAAATAAAAATGTAATACTAATAATAATAGCCATTCTGACTGGTATGAGATCGTATCTCATTGTGCTTTTGATTTGCTTCTTTAATGATTAGTGATGTTGAACATTTATATGTTTGTTGGCTGCTACATTTCAACATTCTTTAACAATTTAACTCAACATAAGTCATCTATATGAGCTGAAATTACTATACCATCATATAGTCAGAGGTTACAGATAAATGCATGAAGATCATTTTTGCCTTGTCAAAATCCTGTACCATATACAGGTATCAATTAAGTGAGCAATGTAATAGTAAATCATTATACTCTCATAACATAAAAGAAAGAAAATACAGTTAATATGTACAAATAATATTAATTCTGACTATGTAATGAAGCCATGTTTTCTTATCAGGATGATCATGAATAAAATGAAATGATGGCACAAGGACATTTATTACATAATTTTCTACAGTAGAATAAATTCCTATATGTAACAGAAAGTCAGATGAAATTAAATTAAACTGAAAGGAAAATACTTGAATTAGACCAAATAAAGAAGTTTCTGATGAAAAATCATTACAGGAATGGATTACTGAGCTTGTTACAGACTCACTGGAATGGAAAATTACCTGTCTAGGATAACTCAATTATGGTTCTGCCTAGAGGCATGAGGCTGAGTTGAAGACTTCTGCACTAGGATTTTATAGTTTTATTGAAAAAAATATAAAACCTCCACAGTTTTAAATTTAATTTTTTTTTTTTTGGAGACGGAGGTATGCTCTTGTCTCCCAGACTGGAGTGCAATGGCACAATCTCGGCTCATTGCAACCTCTGCCTCCCAGGCTGAAGCAATTCTCCTGCCTCAGCCTCCTGAGTACCTGGGATTACAGGTGCCCAACCCCATGCTTGGCTAATTTTTGTACTTTTAGTAGAGACGGAGTCTCACCATGTTGTCCAGGCTGGTCTTGAACTTCTGACTTCAGGTGATCCACCCGCCTCGGCCTCCCAAAGTGCTGGGATTACAGGCGTGAGCCACGGCACCTGGCCTAAATTTAAACTTATTATGAGGCATATAGAGGAATGCGCCCATTTAGAGATCAAACTACTGGCTGGGCAACAGTTTGAACAATAGTTCTCAACAATCTAGTACTTTCCTTCACTTAAAGGTACACCACGCTGAATTACTGTGATATTATACATTATAATTTAGGTTGCTCTTTTATATGGAAATATGAAATTACTAATCTACAAATCTAGCCTTTCCAAGAAAGCTACAGGATGCTTGGAGTAAAATCAGAATTCTCCATTATTCATTCCACTTATATGATTGTTTGATGCAGGCAAGTGGGCAATCATTTACAAGTCAGTTTCAGATAAAAAAATTATTTAATCATTACATTGCTATAAACATTGAAAATATCAAAGAGTCAAAGAAGTTAAGGAAGAAAAAACAACTTGTCCTATTTATATACATTAAAATGCTAGCAAAAATGGGTATGTTTAAAAATCATAAATATTATATATATGCAGTTAATAGAGAGAATACAGTATACCAAAAATCATTCAAAAATTTTTCAGCTAAGAAATAGCAGTCTGGTACATTTCTTTACAGTCTTTTTTATTTTTATTTTTTGTATTTATGTATTTATTTATTTATTTTGAGACAGAGTCTCACTCTGTTGTCCAGGCTGGAGTGCAGTGGTGCAATCTTGGCTCACTGCAACCTCCGCCTACTGGGTTCAAGTGATTCTCCTGTCTCAGCCTCCTGAGTAGCTGGGATTACAGGCACCCACCACCACGCCCAACTAATTTTTTTATTATTTTATTTTATTTTTTATTTTTTGAGATGGAGTTTTGCTCTTGTTGCCCAGGCTGAAGTGCAATGGTGCCATCTCTGCTCACCACAACCTCCACCTTCTAGGTTCAAGCAATTCTTCTGCCTCAGCCTCCCAAGTAGCTGGGATTACAGGCAAGCACCACCACGCCCGGC
This sequence comes from Pongo pygmaeus, assembly GCF_028885625.2. Taxonomy (NCBI): domain Eukaryota; kingdom Metazoa; phylum Chordata; class Mammalia; order Primates; family Hominidae; genus Pongo; species Pongo pygmaeus. The sequence continues at coordinate 58,662,567 of NC_072392.2, forward strand.
TAATTTTTTGTATTTTTAGTAGAGACGGGGTTTCACCATGTTGGCCAGGCTGGTTTCAAACTGCTGACCTCAGGTGATCCACCTGCCTCGGCCTCTCAAAGTGCTGGGATTACAGGTGTGAGCCACCACACTTAACCTCTTCCAAGTATTTTATATTCATCATATATATTTTAAATAAATATTGCACATTTTCTTCTTTAAAGTATTTCTTTTTACTTAATTTCAGACTTACAGAAAAGTTGTGAAAATGGTACAAAGGACTCCTCTCTAACCCTCATCCAGATTTCAATCACACTTGCTTTCTCTCCTCTCCCTCTTTCTGAACCTTTTCAGAGTAACTGAGAGATACGATGCCCCTTTACACCTCAGACCTTCACTGTGTATTTCCTAAAAACAAGGAATTCTCTTGCAGTCACCACAGTACAATGATCAAAATCAGGAAATTAATATTGATATAAAACTATTATCTCATCTTGTTCATGTTTCACCAATTCTCCCAACAAAGCCCTTTGTAAAAAAATAAAATCCCGTATCATATTTTGTGTTTGGTTATGTCTTTTTAATTTTAGTCTCTCTTGGGGTTTCTTGATGTTGACATTTTTGAAGAATAAAGACCAGTTATTTTGTAGAATGTCCCTTAATTTGGAGTTGTCTGATGTTTCCTCAAGATTAGGGTCAGGTTATGCTCTTCTGGAAAAAACACCATAGAAGTGATGTCATGTTCTATTTAATGTGTCCTGTTAGGAGGCACGTTATGTCCATTTGTTCCATTCCTGGTGATGTCAACTTTGAGCATGGACCCTACATTTTCATTCATAATAATATTAGAAAAATTCCTTATCTCTTTCAAAATTTTTAGAAACATCATTCCAGTGTCTACAAAATATTTTATTTATGAATGTGTCATAATTTTATAACTGATCATATTTATGTTTCAGTATCATTGCATTGGTTAAGAACCAATGCATATAATATCATATCACAATGGAGTTAGAAATTTTATTGCACTTCTGATTTTAATAAAAATATTTTTAGTGGTTTTTTTTTTTTTTTTTTGAGATAGAGTCTTGCTCTGTGGCCCAGACTGGAGTGCAATGGCACAATCTCTACTCACTGCAACCTCTGCCTCCAGGGTTCAAGTGATTCTCCTGCCTTAGCCTTCCGAGTAGTTGGGATCACAGGTGCATGCCACCACACCCAGCTAATTTTTGTATTTTTAGTAGAGATGGGGTTTCACCATGTTGATCAGGCTGGTCTTGAACTCCTGACCTCAGGTGATCCACCGCCTTGGCCTCCCAAAGTTCTGGGATTATAGGCATGAGCCACCGCACCCAGCCAATCTCAGTCTTTTTTATGGCTGCATAGTATTCCATGGTATATATGTACCACATTTTCTTTATCCAGTCTATTACTGATGGGCATTTAGGTTGATTCCGTGTCTTTGTTATTGTGAATAGTGCTGCAATGAACATATGCATGCATGTGTCTTTATAACAGAATGATTTATATTTTGAGGGGTATACACCTAATATTGGGATTGCTGAGTCAAATAGTATTTCTGTTTTTAGGCCTTTGAGGAATCATCACACTGTCTTCCAACAATGGTTGATCTAATTTACACTCCTACATTTATTATTTTTTTTTTTTTAGACAGGTCTCACTCAGTTGCCCAGGCTGAAGTACAGTGGCACGATCTTGGTTCACTGCAGCCTCAACCTCTTGGGCTCAAGTGATCCTCCTGTCTCAGCCTCCCGAAGTGCTGGGATTACAGGTGTGAGCCACCACGCCTGGCACATATGTGCTTTCTTTTCTTTTTGGAGATGGAGTCTCGCTCTGTCACCCAGGCTGGAGTGCAGTGGTGCAATCTCGGCTCACTGCAACCTCCACTTCCCAGGCTCAAGCAATACTCCTGCCTCAGCCTCTTGAGTAGCTGGGATTACAGGCATGTGCCACCATGCCCGGCTAATTTTTGTATTTTTAGAAGAGACGGGGTTTCACCATGTTGGCCAGGCTAGTCTCAAACTCCTGATGTCAGGTGATCCACCTGCCTTGACCTCCTAAAGTGCTGGGATCACAGGTGTGAGCCACGGTGCCCGGCCTCACATATGTATTTTCTTGAGTGAGTGACAAAAGAGTAGATCCAGAACACACTTCAGGATTATACCTATCCTAAGTACAAACTTACATAAAAATCATTCTTTATGTATACAGTAGCAGGAAAAAAAGAGTCGAAAATTACTGTTGCAGAGACAGGACATATAAATAAACCTGATAAATAAATAAGAGTGGGGATCATAAATATTCTCTTAAGCCTTTTGGGAACAACTAGATAAGCAAATCTAGCCAGTCAGAATAGTGGACATTTGTAATTTGCCTCTAAAGCACTTATTATTCCTTTTCTGAGTCACACCAAGGGTTACTGCATCCAGCTGCACAGGTTGTGCACTGCACAACTCCAAGGGATGCCAATCACATTGCAGACTATGTGAATGGTGACCCTGGAGTTGTGCAGTGCACAGTCTGTACCACATTCCCAGTGATCTGGTCACAGCCCTAATTTTCCTTTGGAATCCACTGCTCACCCTCTCACAGTCAACACAATCTGATAGGATACTACCACTGACCCTAGAGTTATATATAACACATGGCTAGGCCTAATGCATCCCATTCCTCTGGCCTCTGGGTCAATGGTGGTCACATGAACCAAACCTAAACTAATCCACTCAGTTGGATCACAGAATTCTTGATATGAATGTACAGCCTTATGACATAATTTTCCAAATAAAGACTGATTTTTTTTACACTAACAGTACCTAATGAAGACAGCAACTGTACTAGTCCATTTTCACACTGCTAGGAAGAAATATCCAAGACTGGGTAATCTAAAAAGGAAAGAGGTTTAATTGACCCACAGTTCTGCATGGCTGGGGAGGCCTCAGGAAACTTACAATCATGGCAGAAGGGAAAGCAGGCACATCTTACATAGTGGCAGGAGAGAGGAAGTGAAGGGCGAAGAGTCCCTTATAAAACCATCAGTTCTTGGGAGAACTCACTCACTATCACGAGAACAGCACGTGGGAAACCACCCTCATGATCCAATCACCTCCCACCAGGTCCTTCCCTCAACACCTGGGGATTACAATTCAAGATGAGATTTGGGTTGGGACACAGAGCCAAACCATATCAGCAACTATCAATTAAGTGTGTCAACATGAAGAACTTATGTTTTTCTCCAAGCACTGATGATGGCATCTTTACCAACTTAGCCACTCTCTTATCTGGTCTCTGGTGCTCAGTTGATGCCATTGAGATGGAGCTGCAATGGGTCTAGTAAATATAGTCTTAGAAAAAAGTTTTTCTCTGACCAAAACAGAGACTGAACTACAAGAATCACCATAATCTCTAAGTAACCAGCCAAGGCTAGAACAGAATAGGCCACCACATATTAGGTGGTGGTGCATTCCCATCACTGCAGGTGATCAAACTCAGGCTGGGCAATCACTTATAAAACACATAGTCAAGGAGATACAAATGTGCCCTGGGGGCCTAAACTATTATATTGCCAAGGTGATGCCTGCAATGTGGGCTTTTAAAATGGTAAAGATATTCAAACATATGCATATAAACAGAAACATGATATTCTAAGAATTAAATAGACTATATTATATAGATTTGCCTCCAACATTTTTTGGAAGCACAGGAGTGTGACGATGCTTTCCCTTGCAGGGAAACTGAATTGTGATGCCAGTATGTTAAGATTATCAACCAGATTCCAGGGTGGTTTTCTTCACAATTTTGTTGAGATAGTCTATTTCTTCATGCATTATGTTATTTTTATGTCACTAATTTAAAATTTTAAGAAGACTCTTCCCATATATTTTCTCCATATAGCCATCAAAAAAGCACATACACAACACAGTGACTAATTTTTTTTGTCATTTATGTCTTTCACTTCACCAATTTATTTACAGATTTATGGTTCATTGACTTTTACAGTTGGAAAATTAATGCTAAATCAATACTTTGTATAAATTTATTATGATTTTACTGTAAATTATTTTGCAGTAGATTGCTTGACTGACATGGTGTAAAACTCTATTGTATATAAATGAAAACATTAAGTAAGTTGAAGGCATAAAATCAGCTAGCACCCTAATATAGCAGCTTTTGAGTGTGAAACTATATAGCATTTTTATGTAGCATATGGGAAAACTGTGCAGCATGGGAGTTTTTAGCATTAATTCTACAGTTGTACTAAATCTAACATGTCAGTCTCTATCTACAATCCAGCCACATTTAAAGTGCTAAGTTTTCACTGCTGCACTGAATGCTGAATTATCTAACATGGTGGTGTTTGAGGAAGCCCATCTTCATAAAGCAAGTCTAGACTATTTAGCATCTATACATGGAAATTGTCTCAACTACTGGGTATTCCAAAATGTAGTTTTCTTTCAAATTCAGGAGCCTTTCCAAAATTGCTCTAATGTGTTGAGCAATCTATCGTCTTTTAAGTAGAAGAAAATCTCCATCAATATAATACAAAGAAAAATATTTTTAAATTCCAATCAGCAAATTTTCAGGGCTTACCTTTTATTTCTTACCTATTTCTCTGCTTTAGACAAATCATAAACTGGAAACTGTACAATTGACTTGTATAAGGAAGAAAGTATACATAGTAATACATAGTAGCCTTTATATACATATATATATATATATTTCTTTTTTTTTTTTTAGACAGATGGCACCCAGGCTGGAGTACAGTGGTATGATCTCGGCTCACTGCAGCCTCCGCCTTTCAGATTCAACCTATTCTCCTGTCTCAGCCTCTTGAGTAGCTGGGATTACAGGTGCCCGCCACCACGCCTAGCTAATTTTTGTATTTTTAGTAGAGACAGGTTTCACCACGTTGGCTAGGGTGGTCTTGAACTCCCGACCTCCAGTGATCCACCTGCCTTGGCCTCCCAAAGTGCTGGGATCACAGGCATGAGCCACCATCCCCAGCCAGCCATTATATATTTTTTAACGGCACAGATATCATAAGTGTACAGCTCAATGAATTTTCACAAACTGAACATATCCATATAATTCTCAGCCAAATCAAGACACAGAATGTCAATAGCTCCCCAAAAGCCCCCCTCATATTTGCTCTTAGTCACTAGCCACGCCCCCTAAGTCCATATCCTGACTTCTAATTGATAGGTTAGTTTTGCCTGCTGTAAACTTTATGTAAATGGAATAGTACATTAGGACCTTTGTGAATGACTTCTCCCACTCAATTTAGGTTTGTGAAATGTAGCCATGCTATTGCATGTAGTTTGTTCCTTCTCATTGTTGTATACTATTCCATTGCTTAATGTACCACAATTTATTTATCCATGTTACTGTTAATTGAGCATTTAGTTAGTTGGTTGGATTTTGACTATTACAAAAAGTGCTACTGGCTGGGCATGGTGGCTCACACCTGTAATCCCAGCACTTTGGGAGGTCGAGGTGGGCAGATCACTTGAGGTTGAAAGTTCAAGACCAGCCTGCCCAACATGGAGAAACCCTGTCTCTACTAAAAATTTTTTGCCAGGCATGGTGGCACACACCTATAATCCCAGATACTAGGGAGGCTGAGGCAGTAGAATCGCTTGAACCCAGGAGGCAGAGGTTGCAGTGAGCTGAGATCTTGCCACTGCACTCCAGCCTGGGCGACAGAGCAAGACTCCTTCTCAAAAAAAAAAAAAAAAAAAAAAGTGCTACAATGAACATTCCAGAACATGCCTTTTGGTGAATATAAGTATGCATTACGTTGGGCATTTAACAAAGTACTATTTTAATCCTCCAGCAGTATGGTTAAAATGTCTACCTGCTATCTAATGTGTGCTCAGCCTCATGAACAATGACATATTTTTTCTAGTCATGATGTTAAGAAGGCAGCTTAGAGTTTTTCTGGTACAAGAAAGATATGACATTTCAAAACATCCTAGTAAAACATTTGGAATGTATTTAGATCTTCATATACTTAAAGCCTTAACTCAGGAGTGTAAAAGATTAACTTTTATTTTTATATCCCCACACTTAATTTCTATTTTGAGCCCCCATTCTGCCCAATGGCAGAAACTTAATCTGAGTGAATGCAGAATGCCTCCTCCTGCCTTTCCTCACTGCACCTAAGTTCCAGAGGCCAACGTGATGCTGGGGCTGCTAGTTGCCATTTATCTGGGCCACCATGTGCTGAGACCCTACCGTTCCCCTGTGGGGCCTGCTGGCCCCTGGGGAGTCTTCCCGGTCCTGGCTGCAGGGCCTCTTCAGATCTGCTGGTCCCTCTGCTGGGGCAGGGTGAGCAGGCAGCCTCCGCACCCTCTCTCAGGAGTGTGGCCTGCACGCTGCATGTCCACACTCGTGTACTCTCTTCCTTTGTGCCCGCGTCTTACTGGGTCCAGAGATACCCCTTAGTCCAGATTGGAGTAGGTAGCCTGGATCTCCACCTGTTCCTCCAAATCACTGTTGATGGCATGAACTTTATACCATGAATCTTCTAGGCCTTGGGCATGTGAAACTCAGAAGCCCAGGTTGGTTCTCATAACACAAAAGCTTTTCACCTGTATCATCTTTTCCTTGAAGCAGTGAATGCTGATGGCTGCAGGGGAATGGAGGCATAGATGGAAGAGAATATTGTTCCACTACTTAAATATACCTTTTTCTTTTCTTTTCTTTTCTTTTTTTTTTTAGATGGAGTCTTGCTCTGTCTCCCAGGCTGGAGTGCAGTGGCTTGATCTTGGCTCATGGCAACCTCCGCCTCCCGGGTTCAGGTGATTCTCCTGCCTCAGCCTCCTGAGTAGCTGGGATTACAGGTGCCAGCCACCATGCCCCACTAATTTTTTTGTATTTTTAGTAGAGACAGGATTTTGCCATTTTGCCCAGTCTGGTCTCAAACTCCTGACCTCAGGTAATTGGCCACCCCAGCCTCCCGAAGTGCTGGGATTACAGGAGTGACCCACCTCACCCGGCCCTTTCATTCTGTTACTTCTTTGAACTCCTTTCATCATTGCTTAATTATTTTTTATTTTTTATTTTTTTGAGACAGGGTTTCACTCTGCCACTCAGGCTGAAGTACAGTAGTGTGATCTCAGTTCATTGCAACTTCTGCCTCCCAGGCTCAAGCCATCCTCCTACCTTAGCCTCCCAAGTAGCTGGGACTATAGGTGTGCACCCTCACACCCAGCTAATTTTTGTATTTTCTGTAGAGATGGGATTTCACCATGTTGCCCAGGCTGGTCTTGAACTCCTGAACTCAAGTGATCCGCCTGCCTCGGCCCCCCAAAGTGCTGGGATTATTAGGAGTGCGCCACTGCACCTGGCCATAACCCTTAATTTAAAAAACAAACAAACAAAAACCTTTTCACAGTACTACTTCAAGTTTGCCATGATTGCAACTTGATTTACATCAGATTGAATTCAGTGTAGGCTTTGGTAAAATTCACAGCTCTTTTTTATTTCTAAAATAGTTTCAAAATTCTAGAGAAAAGAAAATTCAATAATAACAAACTATTATTAGTTTCCATGTATTAAGCACACAGTTTATGCCAGGTGCATTGCTGTCAACCCCATATATATTTTCTTATTTAATGTTTATAGCAACCTAGTGAAGGAAAGCATTAGCTCCTCGGTTTTTTTGTTTGTTTGTTTGTTTTTGAGACGGAGTCTCACTCTGTCGCCCAGGCTGGAGTGCAATGGCATGATCTCAGCTCACTGCAACCTCCGCCTCCTGAGTTCAAGTGATTCTCCTGCCTCAGCTTCCCAAGTAGCTGGGATTACAGGTGTCTGCCACCGCACCCAGCTAATTTTTTTGTACTTTTAGTAGAGATGGGGTTTCACCATGTTGACCCAGCTGGTCTTGAACTCCTGAACTCAGGTGATCCACCTGCCTCGGCCTCCCAACGTGCTGGGATTACAGGCGTGAGCCATGGTGCCTGGCCTATCTCCTCATTCTATATATGAGAAAACTGAGGCACAAATATGTGAACTGGCTTGCTTGAGGTCACAGAACTACGCTGTGAACCCATGCAGCCAAGAACTTGCCGTGAACCAAGAGTCAATGCCAATAACCACCATGTTACAGGACCTCAATGCAGAGAAAGAACAGGATCTGGCAACTTTGTTATTACTTTCTCCTTTAAAACATTAAAATCCAGGAAGAAGTGCCCTTTCAGACAAGAAAAACTGATAGCTCCTTCCTACTGCTTTCTGAATCTTGGTTCCCACAAATTAAATAAACTAGGCTGTACTGTGTAAATACCAGAGTGAACTGATTGAATTATTTGTTACAATTTCTAAGGTCAATTTGCAACATATAAAATTATATACAAGCAGGCAGTCATTGAAAATGTTTGTGGAAGGCTTATGAACTAAAGTTGATAAAAAGTATTAAACAATATGTGGACACACACACATACATCCGCCCTACAGAGCAGACAATCCCAAGTGCTACAGGGCTTGAGCAAATATCTTTAATGAAACTTAAGTTGAGTTAATGCCTTCCAAAATAAAAGCAGCTGCTTGTTTTAATATTATCAATGAGAAAGCTGTGATCTAAACGCATCAGGTGGAATTAAAAGTCATTTTTATTTCACTACTTTAATCCCTAGTCCTGAAATAACGGAACAAACCCCACAGTTTTACATTTCACTTCCTAGTAACTAAAGGAATGTATACTCATAACAAAACTTTCTAACCTTACGGAAAAACACAATAGAGAAAATGAAAATTCCCCAGAAAATTTTTTCTCCAGAGATTATCATTATCAACGATTTTTATTTCTTCAGATTTTTTCTATTCATATATGAGATCAGTCTCTATCTGCAGATATAGCTTTTATAAAACACAATAACAACTCCAAAAGCCTTAGAGAGCAATGGAGAACTTCATTGCAGCTTTGAGAAAATGAATAACTGAAAATTACATTGCAGGTCATAATAAAACTTCCAAAATGTCCACGTTAGCCATTTTCCATCTCACAAAACTGCCCTTTCTCTCTTTCTTCCTCCAAACTCATAGCTACCTTGTCTCAAACCTACTTCCTCTTGTTTCTTTTCCTTTTATGTTTTCCTATTCCTAAGTAAAGCAGTCTATAGGCATTTTTAGTTTTCAGCCTATGTGACCCCATGGTTGAACAATTTGTCAAGTAAATGAAGAATGCTTCCTCCTTAGAAAGGTCCCTCAAGGGAGGACAGAATGAGCAACAGAAAACACTCATAATTTAATGTTGTTGTCCTTTTCACACATATGTAGCTATATCTATTATATTTTATTTTACTTTATTTTATTTTATTTTAATTTTTTGAGACAGAGTTTTGCTCTGTCACCCAGGCTGGAGTGCAATGGTACGGTCTCAGCTCACTGTGACCTCCGCCTCCCAGGTTCAAGCAATTCTTCTGCCTCAGCCTCCCAAGTAGCTGGGATTACAGACATGCACCACTATTCCTGGCTAATTTTTGTATTTTTAGTACAGACAAGGGTTCACCATGTTGGCCAGGCTGGTCTTGAACTCCTGACCTCAGGTGATCCACCTGCCTCAGCCTCCCAAAGTGCTGGGATTACAGCACTTTTACAGCATGAGCTGCCATGCTCAGCCTATTTTATTTTGTTTTATTTTATTTAGAGACAGTCTTGCTCTGTCCCCCAGGCTAGAGTGCAGTGGTGTGATCGTAGCTCACTTGGCTAATTTTTAAACTTTTTGTAGATATGGGGTCTGGGTATGTTGCCCAGCCTGATCTTGAATTCCTAGGCTTAAGTGATCCTCCCACACTGACCTCCCAAATTGCTGAGATTACAAGCGTGAGCCATCCTGCCCAGCCTGTATCTATTATATAAGTTGGTTTTTTTGATTACTTTAATGCAAATAAGATTATACCATACTCTCTTCTTTGTCACTTCCTATTTTCATGTAATTTATGTTAGACATCTGTCGATGTCAGTATAAATAGATCTAGATCATTTTTTATAGTTGTATAGCTTTCATTACAGGGATGTTTCACAATTTATTTAGCCAACTACCTATTGTTAGACATTTGGTTATTTCTAAAGTTTTGTTATTTTATATAATGCTGTACTTATATAAAATATAGTTTTATATAATTATGTTTAATTATATACTACTACTATATCTGACAATTGACTTGTATCAAGAATATACAAAGAATTGTTACAAGTTGCCAGGCACAGTGGCTCACGCCTGTAATCCCAGCGCTTTGGGAGGCCCAGGTGGGTGGATCACTTGAGCCCAGGTGTTGGAGACCAGCCTGGGCAACATGGGGAGACCCTGTCTCTACAAAAATACAAAAATTAGCCAGGCATAGGGGCACACATCTGTAGTTCCAGCTACTTAGAGGCTGAGGTGGGAAGACTGCTTGAGCCCAGGAGGTCAAGGCTAGAGTGAGCCAAGATCACACCACTGCACTCCAGCCAGTGCGTTAAAGAAAGAAAAAAAAAAGGAAGAAGGGGGGGCGGCAGTTAAGTAGAATATAAGCCACCTCATCCAACCTTATTGGAACCAGTAGTTGACTGGTTAATCAGTTCAAGCAAGGAATCATAAAAATTGATGCATGTGCCGGGCGCGGTTGCTCACACCTACAATCTCCGCACTTTGCGAGACGGAGGTGGGAGGATCACCTGAGGTTAGGAATTCGAGACCAGCCTGGCCAACATGGCGAAACCCTGTCTCTACTAAAAATACAAAAATTAGCCATGCACGGTGGCACATGTCTGTAATCCCAGCTACTCAGGAGGCTGAGGCATGAGAATCACTTGAACCTGGGAGACAGAGGTTGCAGTGAGCCAAGATCATGCCACTGCACTCCAGCCTGGGTGACAGAGCAAGACTTGGTATTAAAAAAAAAAAAAATTGATGCATGTTTTAAATGTTTTATATTACCTTAAAAGATACAAATACGTTTTTCTTTTGACAAAGAGTCAAGGCCTTTTATTTTGAGAATGAGTTAACTTATTACAGTTCTACATCATGTTGCTTGCATAAACCATGCCCAAAACACATAGTTTATAATTTCCCATTTTGGTGGCTTTAAAGTGTAGTGTTCAGTGGGCTGTGGGCATCTGTCAATGTACTTTAAAGAGAGAATTATAGTGTTGGTTATTCCGGTGAATTGGTTAAGTGGAGACTGATTAAGAACTTCTATGATATATCTGTAAGATAAATTCTTAGGAATCAAATTCCTGGATCAAAGGATATAAGCATTTTTATGTTATACAGCTATTACCAAATAGTTCTCCAAAAAGGTTGTACCAATTTATACTCCAAAAATATTGTGTGAGAATTTTTATTTCCCAGACATCTTCATCAATAGTGGCTACTATGAATAGTTTAAATCTAATGATGCTATTTATTGAGTAATATTTATTTAAATTTCTATGTGTAAAATTAACTCAAAATGGGTCATAGACCTAAATGTAAGAGTGAAAACTATAAAACTCATATAAAAAATAGGAGTAAATCATTGTGATCATAGGTTAGGCAGAGTCTTATTAGATATGACACCAAAAGCACAAATGACAAAAGAAAAAAAATTGATAAATTGAACTTCATCAAAATTAAAACTTTTGTGCTTCAAAGAATACCATCAAGAAGGTGAAAGATTCACAAGTTGTAAAGATTAGGGGAAAAAAAGGTGAAAGACGGCCAGGTGCAGTGGCTCACGCCTGTAATCCCAGCACTTTGGGAGGCCGAGGCAGGCGGATCAAAAGTTCAGGAGTTTGAGACCAGCCTGACCAACATGGTGAAACCCCATCCCTACTAAAAATACAAAAATTAGCCAGGTATGGTGGCAGGTGCCTGTAATCCCAGCTACTCAGGAGGCTGAGGCAGGAGAATTGCTTGAACCTGGGAGGTGGAGGTTGCAGTGAGCCAAGATCGTGCCACTGCACTCCAGCCTGGGTGACAGAGCAAGACTCTGCCTCAAAAAAAAAAAAAAAAAAAAAAAAAAAAAAAGGTGAAAGACAACCCATAGAATGGGAGAAAATATTTGCAAATTATATACAAAGTAGGCCCATTTTATTTGTGGAAAATATGTAGCCAGACACAGTGGTTCATGCCTGCTGTAATCCCAGAACTTTGGAAAGCTGAGGTGGGAGGATCAATTTGAGCCCAGGAGCTCAAGACCAACCTGGGCAACATAGAGAGACCCTATCTCTACAATAAATAAATAAAATTAGCCAGATGTGGTGACATGTGCCTGTGGTCCCAGCTACTTGGGAGGTTGAGATGGGAGAATCACATGAGCCCAGGAGGTTGAGGCTGCAGTGAGCCAAGATCGCATTACTGTACCCCAGCCTGGGCAATAGACTGAGACCCTATCTCAAAAATACATATATATATATTTATCTAGATATAGATAAATATAGATATATAAACATATATATTATAGATACATACATAAATATATATACGTATTTATATATAGATATTTATAGATATATAGATATATATATATGTAACAAAATACGTTCCAAGACCTCCAGTGGATACTTGAAACTGCAGATAGTACCAAACTCTATATATACTATGTTTTTTTCCTATACATACATACATTCTTATGATAAAGTTTAATTTATAAATTAGGCACTGTAATAGAATAACAACAATAAGTAATAGTAAAATAGAACAATTAGAATATACATTTTTTTTTTTTTGAGATGGAGTCTTGCTCTGTCGCCCAGGCTGGAGTGCCGTGGCACCATCTGGGCTCACTGCAACCTCCGCCTTCCAGGTTCAAGTGATTTTCCTGCCTCAGCCTCCCAAGTAGCTGGGACTACAGGCGCTTGCCACCACGCCCAGCTAATTTTTATAAATAGATCTAGATCATTTTTTATAGTTGTATAGCTTTCATTACATGGATGTTTCACAATTTATTTAGCTAACTACCTATTGTTAGACATTTGGTTGTTTCCAAATTTTTGCTATTTTATATAATGCTGTACTTATATAAAATGTAGTTTTGTATAATTATGTAATTTTATAATTTGTATTTTTAGTATAGATGGAGTTTCACCATATTGGCCAGGCTGGTCTCAAACTCCTGACCTTGTGATCCGCCCTCCTCGGCCTCCCAAAGTGCTGGGATTACAGGCGTAAGCCACCGTGCCCGGCCAGAATATACTTTAATATAAGTTACATGAATAGTTTTCTCTCTCTCAAAATACAGTAATATTTGGGATTGCAGCTGCCTGCAGGTAACTGAAACTGCAGAAAGCATAAGGGAGACTACTGTATCTGACAATGGACTTGGATCTAGAACACATAAAGAACTCTTAACAACTTGATAATAAAAAAGGATATAACCCAATTTTAAAAGGGACAAAAGATCTGAACAGATATTTCTCCAAAGAAGATATACAAATGGCCAATAAGGGCCAGGTGCTGTGGCTTATGCCTATAATCCCAGCACTTTGGGAGGCCAAGGCAGGTGGATCACTTGAGGCCAGGAGTTCGAGACCAGCCTGGCCAACATGGCGAAAACCCATCTCTACTAAAAATATAAAAATTAGCCAGGTGTTGTGGCACACGCCTGTAGTCCCAGGTACTCAGGTGGATGAGGCACAAGAATCACTTGAACCTGGGAGGCAGAGGTTGCAATGAGCTAAGATTGTACCACTGCACTCCAGCCTGGGCAACAGAGCAAAACCCCACCTAAAAAAAAATGAATAAATAAAAGAAAGAAAACAAATGGCCAATAAGCACAAGAAAATACACTCAATTTCTGTCTTAGTCTGTTTGTGCTGCTATAACAAAATACCTGAGACTGAATAATTTATAAGCAAAAAATTTATTCTTCACAGTTCCAGAGGCTGGGAAATCCAAAATCAAGGTGATAGCACATTTGGCATTTGGTGAGGGCCTGTTCCATTGTTCCCATTCTTGCAGTGGCATCTTCACATGGCAGGAGGAGAAAGGAAAAAAAAAAAAGAAGAGATGTTATGTGAAGCCTTTTTATAAGGGCATTAATTTCATTCACGAGGGCAGAGCACTCATGACCTAATCACCACTTTGAAGGGCTCACTTCTTAACATCATCACATTAGGTCTTAGGTTATAACATGAATTTTGGAGGACACAAACATTCAAACCATAGAAACATCGTTAGCCATCAGGGAAGTGCAAATCCAAACCATGTTAAGATACCACTTCACACTCACAAGAATGGCTATAATAAAAAGACAGATAATAGCAAGTGTTCGAGAGAATGTGGAAAAATGGAAACACTCATATATTGCTGGAGGGAATGTAAAATGCTTTGCAATGAAGTTGGAACTGCTTTGGAAATAGTCTAGCAGTTCCTCCATACTTTAAACATAGAGTTATCGTATGACCTGGCAATGCCAGGCTTCATCATATTCCCAAGGGAAGTGAAAACATATGTCCACACAAAAACTTATACGTGAATGTTCATAGCAGCATTATTCATAGTAGTCAAAAAGTGGAGACATCTGGGCGTGGTGGCTCCCAACACTTTGGGAGGCCAAGGCAGGAGGATCGCTTGAGCTCAGGAGTTCGAGACCAGCCTGGCCAACATAGTGAAAACTGATCTCTACTAAAAATACAAAAATTACTAGGACATGGTGGTACATGCCTGTAATCCCAGTTACTTGGGAGGCTGAGGCAGGTGAATGGCTTAAATCCAGGAGGCGGAGATTGCAGTGAGCCAAGATCACACCACCGTACTCCAGCCTGGGTGAAAGACTGAGACTCCATCTCAAAAAAAAAAAACAAAGTGATAAACAGATAAATAAAATGTGTTATATTCCTACAACAGAATATTATTGAGCCATAAAAAAACAAAAGGAAAGAAGTACTGACACATGCTATAACATGAATGAACCTTGAAAACATTAGGTTACTTGAAAGAAGCCAGTCACAAAAGACCACAAATTGTATGGTTCCATTTATATGAAATGTCCAAATAGGCAAATCCTATCCTAAAAGAAAGTAAATTAGTGGTTGCCTAGGACTGAGGGATGGAGGAAATGGGGAGTGACTGCTCATAGGTATGGGATTTCTTTTGGGAGAAATGAAATATTCTAAAATTGATTGTGGTGGCCAGGCGTGGGGGCTCACGCCTGTAATCCCAGCACTTTGGGAGGTTGAGGCGGGTGGATCACAAGGTCAAAGATTGAGACCATCCTGGCCAGCATGGTGAAACCCCATCTCTACTAAAAATACAAAAATTAGCGGGGCGTGGTGGCAGGTGCCTGTAATCCCAGCTACTCGGGAGGCTGAGGCAGGAGAATCGCTTGAACCCGGGAGGTGGAGGTTGCAGTGAGCCAAGATCATGCCACTGCACTCCAGTCTGGCGAGAGAGAGAGACTCCATCTCAAAAAAAAAAAAAAAAAAAAAAAAAAAAAGAGAATGTTTCAGGCAGAGGGAAGAGAAGTGCAATGGTGCTATTTCAGGCAGAAGCTTGTCAGGTTTGCTGTGGTGTGGCTAATGTGGAAGGACTCAGTGGGAAGGAAAAGAGATGAGGGCAGAGTACTGGGCAGGGCCAAGTTAAAGCCATATGCATACTGTTACATTTTTTACTTGTCTAATATATTTCATTAAATATAGGCAAAACATTATAAATAAAGATATAACTTTTGATGTTTGTAAGGTCATCTGTTATTTGCACTCTTTTTTTTTTTTTTTTTTTGAGATAGGGTCTCACTCTGTCACCCAGGCTGGAGTGCAGTGGTGCGACCACAGCTCACAGCAGCCTCGACGTCCTGGGCTCAAGCGCTCCTCCCACCTTAGCCTCCTGAGTATCTGGGACTACAGGCACATGCCACCGTGCCCCACTAATTTTTTATTTTTTGTAAAGACCAGGTTTCTCCATGTTACCCAGGCTGGTCTCAACTCCTGAGCTCAAACAATCTGCCCACCTTGGTCTCCCAAAGAGCTAAGATTACAGGCGTGAGCCACTGTGCCTGGCTTGTTATTTGCATTTGTGATTTTAAAATTCCCTGTTTTTTATCATAAGACTGTCAGGTGCTTTCTGAACAGGAAATGACTTAATTTATGACTCAAAATACAAACAAATGTAGGTGATCAAATGCATATCTATGTCTTCAGTGGAAATATATATACATATAAGTCATTAATGAAGACAAATGAGAACATGAAATTCATGATATATTTTCTTTTCCATCACCTAGCCCCCTAAAGGAGAGATCTTTTTCATTCAGAGCCCTGGGTTTTGTTTTCTTTCATGATTTGCTTTTTTTTTTTTAAATAAGAGTTTATTTATTTATTTATTTATTTTGAGACAGGGTTTCACTCCCATCAGCCAGGCTGGAGTACAACGGCGTGATCTCAGTTCACTGCAACTTCTGCTTCCTGGACTCAAGTGATTCTCTTGCTTCAGCCTCCCGAGTAGCTGGGACTACAGGCACGTGCCACTACATCCAGCTAATTTTTTGTAGAGACAGGGTTTCTCCATGTTGGCCAGACTGGTCTTGAACTCCTGAGTTCAAGTGATCAGTCTGCTTCTGCCTCTCAAAGTGCTAGGGTTACAGGCATGAGCCACTGCACGGGCAAAAGACTTTACTTTTTAAAGAAAATTAACCTCTTTGAAAAAGTAGAAACGAGGCCGGGCGCAGTGGCTCACACCTGTAATTCCAGCACTTTGTGAGGCCGAGGCAGGTAAATCACTTGAACTCAAGAGTTCGAGACCAGCCTGGCCAACATGGTGAAACCCCGTCTCTACGAAAAATACAAACATTAGCCGGGTGTGGTGGCAGATGCCTGTAATCCCAGCTACTCGGGAGGCCGAGGCAGGAGAATCGCTTGAACCCGGGAGGCGGAGGTTGCAGTGAGCCAAGATCGCACCATTGCACTCCAGCCTGGGCAACAAGAGCAAAACTCTATCTCAAAAAGAAAAGAAAAAGTAGAAATGAGGAAGTGGCCAGCCTGTGTGGGGATCTAATCAAACAAATCTTCCTTTGATGAGGATAGTACTTAAGTTGAAAAAAATTTGCCTATATAATAAATATTGCAATACTTTATTTTAAATTTTTTGAGATGAGGGTCTCTCTGTGTTGCCCAGGCTAGTCTTGAACTCTTAGGCTCAAGGGCTTCTCCTGCCTCAGCCTCTCCAGTGGCTGGGCTAATAGGCACACACCACTGTGCCCAGCTCTACATACTGATTTTTAAATTTAAAAAAATCTACATTCTATATTTCCATCATAGCTTCTCCCTAATAAAATCTTTGTGAGTGTTTATGGGACTCCTTCCCTGGAAAATCTGCAAGCAGCCTGGTAGCTTTATATATATAGGAAAGCCAAAAGACAAACTAGGAATTATGTCAGAGATGGGGAAAGACTAAGGATCTTACCCAAATCAGTTGAGAATCAGCCTTAAGTATAAATGGGTCAGGTGTTGGTGGCTCACGCCCATAATCCCAGCACTTTAGGAGGCCAAGGCGGGCAGATCACTTGAGTTCAGTTCAATATCACCCTGGCCAACGTGGCGAAACACCATCTCTACTAAAAATACAAAAATTAGCCGGGTGTGGTGGCGTGTGCCTGTAGTCCTAGCTACTCAGGAGGCTGACGCAGGAAAATCGCTTGAACCTGGGAGGCGGAGGTTGCAGTGAGCTGAGATCACGCCACTGCACTCCAGCCTGGGCGACAGAATGAGACTCCGTCTCAAAAAAAAAAAAAAAAAAAAGTATAAGTGAAGCACAATTAACATTTTATAATTTTATAGAGCAAAAGTTCATAAAAATATTCTAATTAACTGTTTCTCCTACATCTTATAAACACTATTACCAAACCCATTTAATAAATTATATCATGCCATGGGTAAAGATTTTCAACAAGGAGTTGCTGGGATAAGAGTCAAAATTCTCCAGCATAAATTCACTGACAGGGATTTCTGTTCAATCTTTTTAAAATTCTAATACCCAATTTATTTTCTCTAGAGAATAATTCATGTAGAATCATAATCTCTTTGGTGGACCTTGATTTTTCCATCTGTAAAAGTATAGAACTAGTTTTGACTTAACAGTCAACAAATGCCTATGCCCTCTCCATATCTGGCTGATTAGAACGCCCTCATGTGTGCATTTGTTGTAATGTTTTAGAAATCTGAAAAAGACAATCTCAGCAGTAATACAATAAATAACATCTTCATTTGCAGATTTATGATAGCTTCAAGTATTACTTAGTAAATGCTAAAGGCAAATGCTGTAGTAGGTTAATCTTACTATCGTTCACTATCAAACCTTTCATATGCCAATTTTATTCTAAAACAGTGAAGTTATTGTTTTGGTTTAAATTTTAATGACAAAGGATTTTTTCCCTTAAAACTTCTAAGTATTTCATTATAATATTATTTCATCATTAGGCTTAAAGGAAAATTTGTGGTCAACTGAGTTGTTATTTATTATACATGATAGCTTGACATCATCTTTTTAGGGATGGAAAACAGCTCCAGGGACCAAGTCTAACTCAGTTTTTTGATATAAGAATTTACTTGTCAGCCAGGCGTGATGGCTCACACCTGTAATCCCAACACTTTGGGAGGCCGAAGCGGGTGGATCACAAGGTTAGGAGTTCAAGACCAGCCTCCCAAGATGGAGAAACCCCATCTGTACTAAAACTACAAAAATTAGCCAGGTGTGATGACAGGCACCTGTAATCCCAGCTACTCGGGAGGCTGAGGCAGGAGAATCACTTGAACCCGGGAGGCAGAAGTTGCAGTGAGCAGAGATTGCGCCATTGCACTCCAGTCTGGGCAATAAGAGCGAGACTCCATCTCAAAAAAAAAAAAAAAATTTACCAGTCTAAATCGTAATAATGTAATTTCTTCCTACTCAAAGAGACTACATTGGAAGAAGCCAAAAGAGAAGCTTATTTATTTATTCATACACTTCATTTATTTATTTATTTTTTGAGACAGAGACTTGATATGTCACTCAGGCTGGAGGGCAGTGGTGGGATCTCGGTTCACTGCAACATCTGCCTCCCGGGTTCAAGCAATTCTCCTGCCTTAGCCTCCTGAGTAGCTGGGATTACAGGTGTATGCCACCACGCCCAGCTAATTTTTGTATTTTTAGTAGAGACGGGGTTTCACCATGTTGGCCAGGCTAGTCTCAAACTCCTGACCTCAGGTGATCCACCCACCTCGGCCTCCCAAAGTGCTGGGATTACAGGCATGAGCCACCAAGCCCAGCCTAGAGAAGCTTATTTTTTTAAAGAAAATATACAAAAAAATCAAAATCTCATAAGTCCAATTGTATTTTTTTTTGGCTTTTAAAAAATGTTAATGCCCTCAAATATTCTCCTATCCAATCACTGTATTTTAAATGGCATTCCTCCAACAAATATTTGTTGAGCCCCCACTATGTGCCAGGATTGAAATATCAAGTTGAAGGAAGCAATAGCTACGAAGTAAAGCAAAAAAAGAAGTACTGGTTGTTTTTCCTTCTATAAAATGACCTAGTAATAACCACTTTACCCAGGAGAGTTGCTGTAAAGATCTAATAACATGACATATATAACCACAATTTCAAAAGAATGAGGTGTTAATAAAATGTTTGCAAGAGAAACCCTAGTAATTCCAAGCACATATTTTAGGAATTGTTTCTTGTGTAGAAAATCCTTGAATGTGAGGCTCTGCTGATTTTTTTAATGCGTATTCTCTGCTTATGTACGTGGATTTTTTTTTTTTTTTTTTTTTTTGAGACAGAGTCTCTCTCTGTTGCCCAGGCTGGAGTGCATTGGCACGATCTTGGCTCACTGCAACCACCACTTCCTGGTTTCAAGTGATTCTCCTGCCTCAGCCTCCTGAGTAGCTGCAATTACAGGCATGCGCCACCACACCTGGCTAATTTTTGTATTTTTAGTAGGGATGGAGTTTCACTGTGTTGGCCAGGTGAGTCTGAAACTCCTGACCTCAGGTGATCCTCCTGCCTTGGCCTCCCAAAGTGCTGGGATTACAGGCGTGAGCCACCACATCCAGTTGAATGTGTATACTTTAATTAAAATTTTTCTTCAAATTTTTCATAACAGGACAGAAAGTGGGAAGACAGAATTATGTCACCTAAGAAAAGAAGTCTGAACGGTTCTTTTCTTCATTGCCTCTTACGCTCTTTCTCTTAGCAAGTCATGGCATGAATTGGTTGGAGATGATACCAGTTGAGCCAAGAGGTCAGACTGGCTATACTGGACTAGACAGAAGGGAGCAATGGAAAAAATTCCCTGAAACCAGACACCAGCAGTCATTGATATTCAAATGAAGGCAGCATATAGATTATTTTAGTGGCTCTGTGGTCCTAGAGCCCTGAGGAAAATGGAATAGACTGTGTTGGTTTCCTCCCATCATGGGTTGGAACCCACTTCCTACTCTCTGCCTCTTCTTTCCTGTCTCCCACATATCCACAGCCTCCCTGCCTGCTGTCCTCAACCCATTCAGAATCCTCCACTGTATTCCACAAAAGTTTCATGCCCCACAATTCTGTCTTCTCCACAACCCAGTTTAAATTCTTATGTTTTCATATGGCCTATTGTTCAATTCTCCCCAACTTTTTAAAGTGTGATGACCCTCTCCCTGCCCTTTAAAACTGATTATGGAAATCATTTAATATACCAAAAGTAAATAAAAGTCTAACAAATCCCTAAGTACCCATTATCTAGCTTTGACTACTATCAACATATGAGACCAGGCTGGGCGCCGTGCCTCACGCCTGTAATCCCAGCACCTCGGGAGGTCGAGGTGGGTGGATCATCTGAACTCAGTAGTTTGAGACCAATCTGGCCAACATGGTGAAACCCCCTCTCTACTAAAAATACAAAAACTAGCTGGGCGTAGTGGCACATGCCTATAATCCCAGCCACCGGGGAGGCTGAGGCAGGAGAATTGCTGGAACAGCAGGAGGCTGCAGTGAGCCAAGACTGTGCCACTGCACTCCAGCCTGGGTGACAGAGCAAGATTCCAATTCAAAAAAAAAAAAAAAAAAAAAAAAAGCCAGATGTGGTGGCACACGCCTGTAATCCCAGCTACTCAGGAGGCTGAGACAGGAGAATCACTTGAATCCAGGAGGTGGAGGGTGCAGGGAGCCGAGATCATGCCATTGCACTCCAGCCTGGGTGACAGAGTGAGACTGTCTCAAAGACAAAAAACAAAACATATGAGACCAGCAGTTTGACTAGGTTAAAACATGGCATGAAAGTAGGTAGTGATTAGGGAATCAAATAACTTCTGAAATGAAAATTATTATAATAAGGCTGGGTGCAGTGGCTCATGCCTGTAATCCCAGCACTTTCGGAGGCCAAGGCGGGTGGATCACTTGAGGCCAGGAGTTCAGGAGCAGCCTGGCCAACATGGTGAAACCCTGCCTCTACTAAAAATACAAAAATTAGCCAGGCGTGGCGGCACAGGCCTGTGGTCCCAGCTACTCCGGAGGCTGAGGCACAAGAATTGCTTGAGCCGGGGACGGGGAGGTTGCAGTGAACTGAGATGACACCACTGCACTCCTCCAGCCTGGGCGACAGAGCGAGACTCGGTCTCAAAATAATAATAATAACAATAATTTTTTAAAGTAACACCTGATTTTAGGAGAGGCAAAACATAAAAAAAGAAAATTATAATATTTGAAAGTAGAAAATCAATGGAAAGATTAAATAGATGAATAGTATGAATGAATAATTTGTGACCTAGAAGATAGCCCCAAAGAAGTTACCCAGAATGCACAGAGACAAAGACATGGAAAGCATGAAAGATCATAGGTCATGGACGATAAAGCGCAAAGATCCATCGTGTATCTGGAGTTCCAGAAGGACGAAATAGAGAAAATGGGGCAGAGGCCATATTTGAAAAGTTATGACTGAGAATTTTCAAGAATTAATGAGACCCAAATTCTTAAAGAAACTCAGTGAACTGCAATCCAGAAAAATAAAAAGAAATCCACATCAAGACACATCATAGTGAAACTACAGAAAACTGAGGAGAACGATCCTAAAACAGCTAGAGAGAAATATATCCTACCTACAAAGAAACAAGTGAAAATGACAGCAGATTTCTCAACAGCAACGGAAGAAGCCAGAAGATAGCAGAATAATACCCCTAACGTCTGAAAGGAAAATCATTGTCAAACTGGAATTATATTCTAGCAAAACTATTTTTCAAAAGAGATCTTGAAACGATGATATGTTTTTCAATTATTGGATGATGGAAGATACCAGCAACTAGGAGTTCACATACCCTTTAGGTAATTCTTGAGGTTTCTAATGAGAAATTCTGAAGAACTGGGGTCTGTAGAAGTGGCAAACACTCATAGGCTGAAAACATAAAAACACTAAGGAAACAATGACTCTAACCATAACCACCACCAACCCCACCTCAATTTTTAATCTCAGTAGCCCTTTGGTTACACTAGAGGTATATGGTTCAACTTTGCAGATCTCGGGAGAGAACATTTCTGCTCCATTTTCTCAGGACTACCGCTCCAAAAAGGCTTTCCTAGGCCCCTCAGCTCCTAGGAGGAGTGGTTAATATGATTGGTCAGAGTCCAAGGCATTCCTTGGGCCTTATTTATTTCTCTTTTGTTCTCTTATAGAGGCCTCCTCTGCAGTCTGTGTCATGTTAGTTTCACGGAGAAGAGAGAAAACATCGAATATAACAGAGCTGCATAGCGGGAGGTACTGGATTTCCATTCCTGTGTATACCTCTCTGTAGCTCCCTCGATCTGGAATGCCAAAGAGAAGAGGGCACCCAGGGACCCAGGCATTGCTTGGTCCCTGGATCAATACCGTAATAATAATCTCAGAACCTCATCCATGTCTTCTAATGTGAATGCTCATCCCAACTCGGAAGTAATGAAGACTACAAGCTGCTCTCCCTGGAGAAAGTACAAGAGGCCACATCCAAACGCATGAGAAATAACTTCTCTCTCTTTTTTTTGTTTTTGTTTTTTGTTTGTTTGTTTGTTTTTTGAGACAGAGTTTCGCTCTGTCGCCCAGGCTGGAGTGCAGTGGCACCATCTCGGCTCACTGCAACCTCCACCTCCCGGGTTCAGGTGATTCTCCTGCCTCAGCCTCCTGAGTAGCTGAGATTACAGGTGTGCACCACCACACCCAGCTAATTTTTGTATTATTAATAGAGATGGGGTTTCACCATCTTTGCCAGGCTGGTCTCGAACTCCTGGCCTCAGGTGATCCACCCGCCTTGGCCTCCCAAAGTTCTGGGATTACAAGCGTGAGCCACCGTGCCCGGCCAATTAACTTACCTTCTCTAGATTCACTTTCCTTATCTCAAAATGGAAGAAAAATGTGGAATTCACATGGAATTGAACACTAAATGTTTTGATGAAATCACTTAGCACTCCAAAGAGGCTAAATGTTTATTGTATTAGTATAGAAACAGAACAAATTGCAAAAAGAAAAAGTGGACCCAAATACACACTGAATTCATGATATGATAAAACTAGCATTCCAGATCAGTGGGAGAAAGATGGCTTATGCAATAAATGTAATGAGACAACTGGTTAGACTTAAAAAAAAACCCAGATCATTACTTTATGCCAAAATAAACTACATATATATCAAAAATTGAAGACAAAATATGAAACCACAAAAGTACTAAGGGAAACATGGATGAATATTTTTCTAATCTTGGAGTGAAAAAGGCCTTTTAAAGCACGTGTTACCAAATTCAGAAGCTATAAGGAAAAAATTTTTTATAAATTTGGCTACATAAAAATTCAAGACTTAGACCTTTTTAAAAGACATAAAATCATACCTTTAAATGAAGGAAAAACATTCTATGTTTTTGAATAGGAAGAATTAATATCATAAAGGTGCCAATTCTTTTATTAACATATAAATGTAACATATGAATCCAAATTAGCATATAAGTGCAATTAGAATCAGAATACATCAATTTTTTAAAAAACTGGACAGTAATTTTAACATTCATATAGAAGAATAAATGAGATGGTCAAGAATATTTGGAAAGGAAGACCAGCAAAGGGAACCTGTCTTATCATATATTAAACTTAAAATTAGGCTATGGTAAATAAAACAGTATGATATTGGCACAGGAATAGACATCTAGATCATTAGAGAAAATAGCACAGTGGCTCATGCCTGTAATTCCAGAGCTTTGGGAGCCCAAGGCGGGAGGGTGGCTTGAGGCCAGGAATTCTTTTTTTTTTTTTTTTTTCTGAGATGGAGTCTCACTCTGTCATGCAAGCTGGAGTGCAGTGGCATAATCTTGGCTCACTGCAACCTCCACCTCCCAGGTTCAAGTGATTCTCCTGCCTCAGCCTCCCGAATAACTGGGACTACAGGCACCCGCCACCACGCCCAGGTAATTTTTGTATTTTTAGTAGAGACAGGGTTTCACCATGTTGGCCAGACTGGTCTTGAACTCCTGGCCTCCGGTCCGCCTCATCCTCCCAAAGTGCTGGGATTACAGGCCACCACGCCCGGCCTGAGGCCAGGAATTGAAGACCAGCCTTGACAACAAAGTGAGACCCTGTGTCTATAAAAATTTTAAAAATTAGGCCAGGTGTGATGGCTCATGCCTGTAATTCCAGCATTTGGGGAGGCCAAGAGAGTAGATCACAGATCACTTGAGGCCCAGAAGTTTGAGACTAGCCTGGGCAACATGGCAAAACCCCATTTCTACAAAAAATAAAAACAAATAAGTTACCCGGGCATGCTGGCATGTACCTGTAGTCCCAGCTGCCCAGGAGGCTGACGTGGGAGGATTGCTTGAGCCCAGAAGTTTAAGGCTGCAGTGAGTTATGATCATGCCTTTATACTTCCAGCCTGGGCAACAAAACGAGACTCTATCTCTATTTTTTAAAAAAAGAAAAACAGAACCCCAAAACTGATCAAACTACATGGCAATCTAATAAATGACTGATATGGTTTGGCTGTGTCCACACCCAAATCTCATCTTGAATTGTAGTTCCCATAATCCCCACATGTCGTGGGAAGGACCCAGTGGGAGGTAATTAAATTATGGGGGCAGTTACCCCCATGCTGTTCTAGTGATAGTGAGTGAGTTCTCACGAGATTTGATGGTTCTATAAGGGGCTTTTCCCCCTTTGCTCAGCACTTCTTCCTGCCACCAGGTGAAGAAGGATGTGTTTGCCTCCCCTTCTACTATGATTGTAAGTTTCTTGAGGCCTCCCCAGCCCTGTGCAACTGTGAGTTGATTAAACCTCTTTCGTTTATAAATTACCCAGTCCCGGGCAGTCCTTTATAGTAGCATGAGAACAGACTAATACAAGGACCAAGATGACTTTTTATTTATTTATTTAATTTTATTTTATTATTTTATTTATTTATTTTTTACTTTATTTATTTTATGGTGCTAGCATAATTGAGTATACAACTAGAAGAAAATAAAGCTAGTTCCTGTGGCAGACACTGCTAGTTGCCTAACCAATTTTCATTCAGAATCTTGATTTTGTTTAGGGCAGCAATGTGTCCAGACAAATCTATTTACCACCCTAGACTCTCTTGAAAATAAGAGTGGCCATGTCCCACTCAGTGAGACATAATTAGAAGTCTAATGGGTAGAGCTTCCAGGAAAGCTATTGTTTTCTTGATAAAAAGAAAAGAAGGGTGTCCTTCACCCTATATTCTTCCTGCCCATAATGTGTAAATGTGACCCTTTTAGTACAGAAACTGGCTTGCCTGAAAAAGAAAATAATAGGCTGGGCGTGGTGGCTCATGCCTGTAATCTCAGCACTTTGGGAGGCCGAGGTGGGCAGATTACTTGAGGTCAGGAATTCGAGAACAGCCTGACCAACATGTCAAAACCCCCTCTCTACTAAAAATACAAAAATTAGCCGGGTGAGGTACAGGCACTTGTAATCCCAGCTACTCAGGAGGCTGAAGCAGGAGAATCACTTGAACCCAGGAGGCAGAGGTTGCAGTGAGCCGAGATCGCACCACTGGACTCCAGCCTGGGCAACAGAGCAAGGCTCCATCTTAAAAAAAAAAAAAAAAGAAGAAGAAGAAGAAGAAAAAGAAGAATCCCTGAATTGTGGAACCGAAAGGGAGATGATGCCTGGATCTTTGATGGCATGGTGGAGCCACCACACCTGTCCTAATCTTTTACTTCTATTCTTCTTGTTACATGAAAAAACAAACCAAAAAAAAAAGCCCTATTTGATTTTTTTTTTTTTTTTTTGAGACAGTTTCACTCTTGTTGCCCAGGCTGGAGTACAATGGCATGATCTCGGCTCACTGCAACCTCCGCCTCCTGGGTTCAAGTGATTCTCCTGTCTCAGCCTCCCAAGTAGCTGGGATTACAGGCGTGCAACATCACGCCCAGCTAATTTTGTATTTTTAGTAGAGATGGGGTTTCTCTATGCTGGTCAGGCTGGTCTCGAAACCCCGACCTCAGGTGATCCACCCATCTCGGCCTCCCAAAGTGCTGGGATTACAGGCATGAGCCACCTCGCCCGGCCCCTATTTGATTAAGGCATTGTAGTAGAGATTCTATTATATAGAGTTGATTGCAAATTTGGGGCAATCAGCCACTATGTCATATAATGTAAGATAATATAACTTGAAATGCATTAGATATCTAAGTATAAAATAATAAAAATAAAAGTGAGGAGGTGTGTATGAAGAGAACTCGATTAAGAGGAATCATAAAGGAAAGTGACTATATGAAAGTTAAGTTTTTTCCATCGTGAAAGCATAAACGAAATTAAGAAAAAAAAATAGATTGGGAAAATATTTGTAACACATATGAATGAAAGCCTGTAACATATAAATAATTTCTACAAATTAATTAGAAAGAAACTAATGACAAATAGAAAAATGGACAAAGGCTACAAATAGGCAAATTGCAGAAGAGGAAATTCAAGTAGTTAATAAAAATATAAAAAGATACTGCTCAGCCTCATTATTCAGGAAAAAGCAAATTAAAACAAAAAAGAGATGCCACTTTTCAATAACTGGCAAAAATTATAAAGAGTAACCATATCTGCGCCAGGCACGGTGGCTCATGCCTATAATCTCAGCACTTTGGGAGGCCAAGGGAGGCAGACAACTTTGAGCTCAGGAGTTCGAGACCAGCCTGGACAACATGGTGAACCCCATCTCTACAAGAAATACAAAAATGGGCTGGCCGTGGTGGCTCATGCCTGTGGTCCCAGCTACTTGGGAGGCTGAGGCTGGAGGATCACTTGAGCCAGGAAGTGGAGGTTGCAGTGAACTGAGATCATGCCACTGCATTCCAGCCTAGGTAACAGAGCGAAAGAAACCCTGTCTCAAACAAACAAATAAAAAGAGTAATCATACCTTATACTGAAAGCATAAACAAAGGACACTCATACATGCTGGCGGGAATATAAATTGCTACAGCCAATTTGGAAAATAACATTTGAGCTAGCAGTCTGTTTGGGAAATCTATCCTACAGAAATAAAAGCATCAATATGTAACCAAGTAGCTCAGCTTCAAAATGCATTTTGAAACTTTTTTCCTTTCTTACATTTAGCCTTGAAACATACCTTGAAATTATTTGTTAGCTGGGCCTGGTGGCTCATGCCTGTAATCCCAGCAGTTTGGGAGGCCGAGGCAGGTGGATCACTTGAGGCCAGGAGTTCAAGACCAGCCTGGCCAAGATGGTGAAACCCCATCTCTACTAAAAATACAAAAATTAGCCAGCCTAATTTTTGTCAGGCTGGTGCAAATTTTGTTTTGGTGCAAGCCTGTAATCCCAGCTACTCAGGAGGCTGAGGCAGGAGAATCGCTTGACCCAGGAGGCAGAGGTTGCAGTAAGCAGAGATCATGCTACTACACTCCAGCCTGGGCAACACAGTGAGACTCTGTCTCGAAAATAAATAAGTAAATAAAGCTCTTTGTTTCTCTCCCTTCTCACCAGATAGATACTCTTGTGCACAGTGCTCGTTTATCTAATTATGCACTTATTTAGAAATTCCAGGTGCTAATTTTGAAACACATCAGGCATGAAGACCCAACTGCTAAATTCCAGAGATTACCTCAAGGCAGTTAATCTACAACCTGGCCACTGTTGAGATGACAGCCGCCCACGCAGCTGGACCGTGACTCAAGATAGCCCTGGAACAAGACACACAGGCCTCGTACCCAGCACCACTCCCGCATGGCTCCCATTCCAAGTTCCCTTATTTATTTATTTGTTTTATTGTATTTATTTATTTATTTTTTTGAGATGGAGCCTTGCTCTGTTGCCCAGGCTGGAGTGCAGTGGCGCAATCTCGGCTCACTGCAAGCTCCGCCTCCCGGGTTCACGCCATTCTCGTGCCTCAGCCTCCCGAGTAGCTGGGACTACAGGCGCCCGCCACCACGCCCGGCTAATTTTTGTAGTTTTAGTAGAGATGGGGTTTCACCGTGGTCTCGATCTCCTGACCTCATGATCCGCCCGTCTCAGCCTCCCAAAGTGCTGGGATTACAGGCATGAGTCACCGCGCCTGGCTATTTATTTATTTATTGAAACAGAGTATTGCTCTGTCACCCAGGCTGGAGTGCAGTGGCCCGATCTTGGCTCCCTGCAACCTCCACCTCCCGGGTTCAAGTGATTCTCCTGCCTCAGCCCCCCAAGTAGCTGGGATTACAGGCGTCCACCACCAGGCCCAGTTAATTGTTTTGTATTTTTAGTAGACGGGGTTTCACCATATTGGCCAGGCTGGTTTTGAACTCC
Source organism: Pongo pygmaeus (assembly GCF_028885625.2). Classification (NCBI taxonomy): domain Eukaryota; kingdom Metazoa; phylum Chordata; class Mammalia; order Primates; family Hominidae; genus Pongo; species Pongo pygmaeus. The sequence goes on from NC_072392.2 coordinate 58,691,248, forward strand.
TGACATCAAGTGATCCGCCTGCCTCGGCCTCCCAAAGTGCTAGGATTACAGGCGTGAGCCACAGTGCCCGGCCAAGTTCCCCTAAATTCCTGGGTTTACAGGCTTGAGCCACTGTGCCGGGCCATATTATGTAATTTTTAAAGCCAGTGTTATTGTCCTCATCTGTTAGTTCAGAGCAGCGAGGTCCAATGGAAATATAATGTGAGCCATACGTGTAGTTTAAAATTTTTAGCAGTCACATTAAAAATAGTGAAAGGAAACAGGGGCTCACATCTCAGATAAACTCAGGCTTTTTTTAAAAAAAAAAAACTCAGGCTTGGCCGGGCGCGGTGGCTCATGCCTGTAATTCCAGCATTTTGGGAGGCTTAGGCAGGCAGATCATGAGGTCAGGAGTTCGAGACCAGCCAGCCTGGCCAACATGGTGAAACCTCATCTCTACTAAAAATACAAAAATTAGCCAGGTGTGGTGGCACATGCCTGTAATCCTAGCTACTGGGGATGCTGAGGCAGGAGAATCGCTTGAACCCAGGAGGCAGAAGTTGCAGTGAGCTGAGATCCCACCACTGCACTACAGCCTGGGTGACAGAGTGAGACTCCATCTCAAAAAAGAAAAAAAATTCAGGCATGCTAATGAGGGCTTGTAGTTCCAACTATCTGGGAGTCTGAAGAGGAGGATCATTTGAGCCTAGAAGTTCCAGCCTGTAGCATGCCACGACTGTGCCTGTGAATACTGTGAATAGCTACTGCACTCCAGCCTGGGCAACATAGTTTTTTTTTAAAGAGACAGGGTTTGCTCTGTTGCCCAGGCTGCAGTACAGTGAGTGGCATGATGATAGCTCACTGGACCTTGAACTCCTGGGCGCTAGCAATCCTTAACACCTTGTTTGTTTGTTTGTTTAGACGGAGTTTCACTCATGTTGCCCAGGCTGGAGTGCAATGGTGTGATCTCGGCTCACTGCCACCTCCGCCTCCTGGGTTCAAGCGATTCTCCTGCCTCAGCTTCTGGAGCAGCTGGGATTACAGGCACACGCCACCATGCCTGGTGAATTTTTGTATTTTTAGTAGAGATGGGGTTTCACCATGTTGGTCAGGCTGGTCTCGAACTCCTGAACTCAGGTGACCTACCCTCCTCGGCCTCCCAAAGTGCTGGGATTACAGGCGTGAGCCACTGCACCTGGCCAACACTCACTTTAAAAAATACCTCAGCCTCCCCAGCAGCTGGGACTACAGGCAAGTGCCACCATGCCCAGCTAAAATTAATTTAATAACATGCTTTATTTAACCCGATATACCCCTAAATATTACCACTGCAACATGTGATCAATTAAAAAATTACTGGTGAGATATTTTACATTCTCTTTTATGTTCTAAGTCTTAGAAATCTGATGTGTATTTTACATTTACAGCATAATTCAATCCAGATTAGCCACATTTCAAGATTTTGTTTTACGGTTTTGTTTGTTTGTTTGTTTTTTAAGATAGGGTCTCACTGTATCACCCAGGCTGGAGTGTTGTGGTGCCATCATGGCTCACTGCAGCCTCGATCTTCCCAGGCTCAGATGATCCTGCCACTTCACCCTTCCAAGTAGCTGGAACTACAGGTGCATGCCACTACACTTGGCTAATTTTTAAATTTTTTGCAGAGATGGGGTCTGGCTATGTTGCCCAACCTGATCTTGAACTCCTGGGCTTAAGTGATCCTCCTGCCTCAGCCTCCCAAAGTGCTGAGATAATAGGCATGAGCCACCACGCCCAGCCTCAAGTTTTCAATAGCTACCTGTGGCTAGCGGCTGCTGCACTGGATGACACTAGTCTAGTCTAGGGCAGAGTCCATGATACATCGACATTACAGATGCAAACGTATGATTTCCCCCCGCCTTTTTTTTTTTTTTTTTTTTGAGACCAAGTCTCGCTCTGTCACCCAGGCTGGAGTGCAGTGGCGCAATCTCGGCTCACTGTAACCTCTTCCTCCCACGTTCAAGCAATTCTCCTGCCTCAGCCTCCCCAGTAGCTGGGATTACAGGCGCCCACCACCACACCCGGCTAATTTTTGTATTTTTAGTAGAGATGAGGTTCCACCATGTTGGCCAGGCTGGTCTCTTAACTCCTGGCCTCAAGTGATCTGCCTGCCTTGGCCTCCCAAAGTGCTGGGATTACAGGTGTGAGCCACCCAGGAGTTTGAGACCAGCCTGACCAACATGGTGAAACCCCATCTCTACTAAAAATACAAAAATTAGCTGGGCATGGTGGCACATGCCTATAATCTCTTAAAGAGAATCCAGCTTTATTACTGCCAATACATGACCAAACTGCTTCTATATTTGCCCTGGGAAAAATGGACAAAGGGAAATACTGTTAATTTATGAATAAAAACTTTGCAGAAAATTAGCCAGTGTTTAATTTTCCAAAACTTCCCTCTGTTCAGTAGATACCAGCTACTGATGACTACATATACTAGGGAAAGTTTAAAATTAGGAAATGCTGATTTCTCACATTATGAATTTCTAAATCCTGTGAAGAAAAGCTTAAAGAGCTTCTGAATATACAGAAGTTCCATTTAAGGACTAGGTCCTCCTTGTAGATGCACCAAAATATTACAAATTCCAAACTGAGACTTAATTCTCAAATTTGTTTTACTTGTTCTAAAACAATCTGTCCACAAATATAAAACTATAAGTAATAAATTATTATTTTCCCACTGTGGGAATCTTTAGTGTGAAAAGTATTCTATGAAAAGAATTTTTTAAAAAATAAATTATATAATAAAAAATATGTACAAAATGGGTTACAGAGGACAGTTTGTATACACATAGATAAAGACATTGAAGGTAACACACATAACTGTTAACAGGGCCAGGCATGGTGGCTCACGCTTCTAATCCCAGGACTTTGGGAGGCCAAGGTGGGTGAATTGCTTGAGGTCAGGAGTTCGAGACCAGCCTAGCCAACACTGCGAAATCCTGTCTCTACAAAAAAATACACACTCAAAAAAAAATTAGCCGGGCATGGTAGCGCACACCTGTAGTCCCAGCTACTTGGGAGGCTGAGGTACAAGAATCTCTTGAACCCAGGAGGCGGAGGCTGCAGTGAGCCAAGACTGTGCCACTGCATTCCAGCTTGGGTGACAGAGTGAGACCCTGTCCCCTCCCCCCTCCCAAAAACTGTTCACAGTAGTTACTACTGAAAAATGGGATTAAGGATGAACAAGATAATTTTACATTTTTAAAAATTCCCTACTAATTTGAATATTTTTATAATAAACACATATAACTGAAGAATAAAAGTAAAAAAAAAGAAATCATATTCAGATAGAGTCTGAGTTTTCATTAAACTGTTTAATACATGAGTTCAATATTTGTCTAAAAAAGCAATCTCTAAAATTATGCATCATAAGGTTGGATGTGGTGGCTCATGCCTGTAATCCCAGTACTTTGGGAGGCCGAGGCAGGCAGATCACTTGAGATCAGGAGTTCGAGACCAGCCTGGCCAACATGGTAAAACCCCATCTCTACTAAAAATGAAAAATTAGCCAGGCTTGATGGCCCGTGCCTGTAATTCCAGCTATTCAGGAGGCTGAGGCAGAAGAATTGGTTGAGAATTCTTCTCAACCAGGAGGAGAAAGTTATAGTGAGCTGAGATGGCACCACTGCACTCCAGCCTAGGCGACAGAGCAAGTCTCTGTCTCTAAATAAATAAATAAATAAAATTACGCACCATAAAAGTAACTTTAGGTGTATCAATTAAAATAAAGACTTCAGGCTGGGCACAGTGGCTCACACCTGTAATTCCAGCACTTTGGGAGGCCGAGGCAGGAGGGTTGTGTGAGCTCAAGAGTTCAAGACTAGCTTGGGCAACATAGCAAGACCCTGTCCCTACTAAAAATTTAAAAAATCAGCCAGGCGTGGTGCTGCCTGCCTCTAGTCTCAGCTACTCTGGAGGCTGAGGTGGGCGGATTGCTTGGGCCTGGTGCTCAAGGCTGCAGTGAGCCATGGTTGCACCACTGCACTCCAACCTGGGCGACAGAGCAAGACTCTGTCTCAAAAAAAAAAAAAGATTTCATAAACTTGCTGGTTAGATAGTATTAAAATTATTTGGTCAGGCTTTTAAATAACTACTTTCTATCAGTCTAGGAATTTTAAAAATCTTTGACTTTTACAGATTAAAACATAAAAAAGAAATATAAGCAATAAAAATATTAAATCAAAATAAAAAAATAAAAAAATAAAAAACAACAAAAAAATCCAAGAGTGCTTCCAAGTTTAGCTTGCCTTCCACTCAGGTGGGAGAAAGTTCAAATATTGCTGATCTACACAAAATATCAAAAATTAGTATGTTTTCATAACTTACTCATTTTAATTAATAACTCAATGAGCAATAACAGAAGTTCATTTCCAGTAATTGACTATGATTATTTAGCAGTCTGTGGTGCTAGAGAAAATATGAAAATTTAAAGCAGATATATATATATATATACACACACACACACAGTTTTTGAGACAGTATCTTGCTCTGCCACTCAGCTGGAGTTCAGTGGTATGATCTCAGCTTACTGCAGCCTCAACCTCCCAGGCCCAAGCAGTCCTCCCACCTCAGCCTCCCAAAGTGCTATAATTACAGGTGTGAGCTGCCATGCCTGGCCAAAAGCATATTTATTTAAAATACTACTGCTAGGCCAGGTATAGTGGCTCATGCCTATAAGCCCAACACTTTGGGAGGCCGAGGAGGGAGGATCGCCTGAGCCTAGGAGTTCCAGACCAGCCTGGGCAACATGGGGAAATCTGATCTCTACAAAACAACAACAACAATAAGCCATAACAAACAAAAATTAGCCAGGCTTAATCTAGAGATGATTTAAAAGTATTACAGGAGGGCTGGCCATAGTGGCTTATGCCTGTAATCCAGCCACTGGGGAGGCTGAGTGGAAGGATTCCTTGAGCCCAGGAATTTAGGACCAGCCACGACAACATAGCGAGACAGCTCTCCCACCCCCCAGAAATAAAAAAACTTACCTGGGCATGGTGGCACACACACCTGTAGTCCTAACTACTTGGGAAGTTGAGGCAGAAGGATCCCTTGCACCCAGGAGTTCAAGGATGGTCCGTGCACGCACTTCATCTGGGCCTGCAGTGAAATAGGCTGCTACCTTCCTGCCTGACCGGAGGGGCTGGGGGGAATCGCAGCAGGGAGAAAGCAATCCCTTCATCCCAGTTGCCAAACAGAACCCCCTACCCCCTGGATTTTTCTTCTCCCTCTATCCCTGATGGTTCTGGCTTTCCCAAACTGCTTTTGATCTTCTGATTCCTCCTGGGTTGAAGCAGACCAGTATTATTTTTTTTAACAACACCCCCACTCCTCTCCCTCCCCATGCTGCCAACTTCTTCTTCTTTTATTTATTTTTTTTATTTTTTATTTTTTTAGTAGAGATGGGGTTTCACTGTGCTGACCAGGCTGGTCTTTAACTCCTGACCTCAAGTGATTCACCTGCCTTGGCCTCCCAAAGTGCTAGGATTACAGGCGTGAGCCACTGCACCTGGCCTCAATATGATGTTTTGATACATGTACTACATGAACACTTTTTTTTTTTTTTTGAGACAGAGTCTCGCTCCATTGCCCAGGCTGGAATGCAGTGGCGTGACCATGGCTCACTGCAACCTCCACCTCCCAGGTTCAAGTGATTCTCATGCCTCAGCCTCCTGAATAGCTGAGATTACGGACATGCACCACCATGCCCGGCTAATTTTTTGTATTTTTAATAGAGATGGGGTTTCACCATGCTGGCCAGGCTGGTCTCAAACTCCCGGGCTTGTACCACTGAGCCCAGCCACCATGCCCGGCCAGAAATATGAGTGGTTTTTGTTTATTGATCTTGGACCCTACAACATTGCTGTACTTGTTTATTAGTTCTTATATGATTTATTATTTTTGACACATAATAATTGCACTTATTTATGGGGTACAGTGTGATTTTTCTTTTTTTTTTGAGACGGCGTCTCACTCTGTTGCCTTGGCTGGAGTGCTGTGGCGCCATCTCGGCTCACTGCAACCTCCCCCTCCTGGGTTCAAGCGATTCCAGTGCCTCAGCCTCCCGAGTAGCTGGGATTACAGGCATGTGCCACCACATCCAGCTAATTTTTGCATTTTTAGCAATGATGGCATTTCACCATGTTGCCCAGGCTGGTCTCGAACTTCTGACCTAAGGTGATCCACCCACCTTGCCCTCTGAAAGTGCTAGGATTACAGGCATGAGCCACCATGCCCAGCCTCAAGGCAATCCTATCAAAACCCCAGTTCTCTTCCTTGCACAGATTGTCAAGCTGATCCTAAAATTCAGATTAAAATACAAGAGTTGGCCAGGCATGGTGGCTCATGCCTGTAATCCCAACACTTTGGGAAGCTGAGGCGGGATAATTGCTTGAGGCCAGGAATTTGGGACCAGACTGGGCAACATGGTGAGACTCTCTACCAAAAACTACTACAACAAAATTAGAGTGGTGTAGTGGCTTGTGCCTGTAATCTCACCTATCTGGGAGGCTGAGGTGGGAGGATTGCTTGAACCCAGGAGGTAGAGGCAGCAGCGAACCATGTTCACACCTCTGCACTCAGGCCTGGGTATCACAGTGAGACCCTGTCTCTAAAAAAAACAGAAACAAAAACAAGGGAACCTAGAGCAACCACTGAAAAAAGCTGTTAAAAAGTAAAAAAAAAAAAAAAAAAAAAAAGAAGTACAATGAACAGGCTAAGAAAAAAATTAAAAAATAAAAAGGTGAGAAAAAATGAAGTCATATAAAATGGTCAGTTAAAACTACAAAAGGGAGAAAAATAGTGAAAGAAATACAAGGGACACAAAATAGCCAAAACAACCTTGAGAAAGAACAAAGTTGAAGGACTGGCACTTCCTGATTTCAAAACAGCACTGTATTAGTCTGGTTTCATACTGCTATAAATAACTTCCTGAGACTAGGTAATTTATAAAGGGAAGAGGTTTAATTGACTCACAGTTCAGCATGGCTGGGGAGGCCTCAGGAAACTTACAATCAAGGTGAAGGGGAAGCAAGGCGCCTTCTTCACAAGGCAGCAGGAAGAAGTGCCAAGAGAAAGGGGAAAGAGCCCCTTATAAAACAATCAGATCTTAGGAGAACTCAGTGTCACGAGAACAGCATGGGGAACTGCCTCCATGATTCAATGACCTCCACCTGGTTTCTCCCTTGACACATGGGGATGATGGTGATTATGGGGATTACAATTCAACATAAGATTTGGGTGGGGACACAAAGCCTAACCATATCAAGTACAAAGCTATAGCAATCAAGACAGTGTGGTACTGGTATAAGAACATTCAACATTCATATAGATCAATGCAATAGAATTAGAGCCCAGAAATAAACCCTTACATTCATGGTCAACTGATTTTTGACAAAGATGCCAAGAAAATTCAGTTAGAAAGAGCCTTTCAATATATGGTGCTGGGACAACTGAATTGTAAAAAAATTAATTTGGACTCTTATGTCACACCATACATAAAAATTAACTCAAAATGTAAGAACTAAAACTGTACAACTTATAGAAAAAATATACAAGTAAATTTAAAATTTTATTTATTTATTTGTTTTTGGAGACAGGGTCCCACTCTCACCCAGGCTGAAGTGCAGAGGTGTGAACATGGTTCACTATAGCCTCCACCTCCTGGACTCAAGCAATCCTCCCACCTCAGCCTCCTGAGTAGCTGGGACCACAGAAATACGCCACCATGCCTGGCTACTTTTTAATTTTTTTTTTTTTTTTGAGACAGGGTCTCACTATTTTGCCCAGGCTAATCTTCAACTCCTGGTCTCAAGTCTCAGCCTCCCAAAAGTGCTGAGATTACAGGTGTGAGCCACCATGACCCCCCAAAGTAAATTTTCTTGGGTTAGAGAATGTTTTCTTAGACACAACATTAAAAGCACAAGCAACCAAAGAAATAAATAGATAAACTGGGATTCATGAAAACTAAAAATTTTAGTGCTTCAAAAAATACCATCAAGAAAGTGCAAGTACCCACAGAATGAGAGAAAATATTTGCAAATCATATATCTGATATGGGACTTGTATTCAGAATATATTCTAAAAAAACTCTTACGACCCAATTAAGATAAAACCCATAATTGTCTTCTTTAAAAAATGCATCTGAAAAGACATTTTTCCAAAGAAGATATGCAAATGGACAATGAGCACATGAAAAGATGCTCAATGTCATTAGCCATCAGAGAAATGCAAATCAAAATCAAAATGAGATACTACATCATTCCCGCTAGAATGGCTATAATCAAAAAGATAGATAACAAGTGTTAGAATGTGGAGAAATTGGCACTCTCCCGCACTGCAACTGGGAATGCTAAATGGTGTAGCCACTTTGGAAAATAGTCTGGCAGTTCCTCAAAAGGTTATCATACGACCCAGCAACTTCATTCCTTGTACATATACTCATGAAAAATAAAAACATATATCCACATAAAAACTTGTACATAAATGTTAATAATAGCATTATTCATAATAATCAACACAAGAACAATCTAAATGTCCATCATCTGGTGAATGATTAAACAAAATGTGATATATCCATACAATGGAATATTATTTGACCATAAAAAGGAATGAAGTACTGACACATTCTGCAACATAAATAAACCTTGAAAGCATTAAGCTAAGTGAAAAAAGCTGGCGTGGCATAGTGGCTCATGCCTGTAATCTCAGCACTTTGGGAGGCCGAGGCAGTAGGATTGCCCAGGAGTTTGTTTTTGTTTTTGTTTTTTTCCAAATGTTTTATTGAGTATAGACATCTGGAGTACTATAAAACATGCATTATCTTTCTTCTTCGGTTGTTGAGTTGTGTTAAATTTGAAGAAGATAATATCTTCTTCAATATAATTTCAATATAATATCTTCTTCAATATAATTTCTGCTTTGTTGTCTGTACTTTCCAGCAGCCTTGACTGCATTTTCAGAACCTTCCCATCTAAAATCTTCATATTTCATTACTTCAGCCGTAATGCGTCCCTTTTCAAAATCTGTGTGAATTTTTCCTTGCAGCCTGAGGATCCTTAGTCTCTTTCCTGATGGTCCATGCACGCACTTCATCTGGGCCTGCAGTGAAAAAGTATTCTAGTTGGAGTGCTGCAAACCCAGCCTTAATGATCTTTGGCAAAGCACTTTGTGTCTTGTTCGCTTCCAGTTACTTCTGTCTCTCTTCAGCATTCAATTCTTGCCAAGACCCCACTAAAAGGAATGACAAAGGCACCTGGGTCATACTTGTCCACCCACTCTTTAATTTTATTTTTATCAACCATTTTTTTTTTTTTTTTTTTTTTTGAGACAGAGTCTTGCTCTGTCGCCCAGGCTAGAGGGCAGTGGCGCAATCTCGGCTCACTGCCACCTCTGCCTCCTGGGTTCAAGCAATTCTCCTGACTCAGCCTCCCGAGTAGCTGGGATTACAGGAGCATGCCACCATGCCTGGCTAATTTTTGTATTTTTAGTAGAGACAGGGTTTCACCATATTGGCCAGGCTGGTCTCCAACTCCTGACCTCGTGATCCACCCACCTCGGCCTCCCAAAGAGGTTTTAGTTTTTTATCTCCTCCTCTCACAGCCACCTTTTCTAGTTTATCTGTAATGGACCCAATCATCTCCTCCTCTTTAAGCTGAAGCTCTTCACGTATTATATCTGTATCTCCAATAGGATCTACACTTCCTTCAACATGCATGATATCATCATCTTCAAAAGCACGTGTTAGATGAAAGATGCCATCACAGACATTAAAATGGGATTTAAAAAAAAAAAAAAAGCATTCCCCAGGCCCTGCCCATTGTGAGCTCCTTTCACAAGGCTGGCAATATCCACTACATTTAGAAAGGCAGGAATTTTGCTTGCTGGTTTGTGGTACTGGCAAAGAAAGTCAAACCTTTCATCTGGTACAAGTACTCTGCTCTCATTAGGATCAGTGGTGCTGAATGGGAAGTTTCCTGCTGAAGCCTGACTATTGGTTAATACATCGAAGAAGGTAGATTTCCCAACATTTAGGAATCCACCAATACCAATTTTCAGTGAGGTTCCAAATCTTCCAATGATTGGGGGTGGTTTAATTCCATCACTTCTCTCTTTCCAGGGCATCGTGCTTGGCCTTGGCGATGACACGGGGCCCCAGCGACTGCGAGAGAAAGGTCCTACCGGCAGCCGGAGGAGGGAAGGAAGGAGAGAATGCAGGCCCGGCCCCTCCGCCGAGCACCACGCACTTCGCACTTCGGCGGCGGAACGGGGGAGCGGGGGAGGGCCGGGCGCCGAACGGCCAAGCCCAGGCATTTGAAACTAGCCTGGGCAACATAGCAAGACCCTGTCTCAAAGGCAAGGCAGGGCAGGGCAGGGCAACATAGCAAGACCCTGTCTCAAAGGCAGGGCAGGGCAGGGCAGGGCAGGGCAACATAGCAAGACCCTGTCTCAAAGGCAAGGCAAGGCAGGGCAAGGCAGGGCAGGGCAGGGTAAGGCAGGGCAGGGCAGGGCAGGGCAGGGCAAAGCCAGTCACAGAGGCCACATAATTATGATTCCATTTATATGAAATGTCTGGAATAGGCAAGTCCACGGAGACAGAATGTAGATCAGTGATTGTCAGGTCCTGGGGGAATGAAGGAATGGGGAATGAATGCTAAAGGCTATGGAGTTTTGGGGGATTTTTTGTTTTTTTTTGGAGAGAAGAAAATGTTCAATGGACAATGGTAATGATTACACAACTCTGTGAATATACTAAAACCCACCGAATTGTGTACTTTAAAGGGGTGAAGTCTATGCTATGTCAATAATAAAGCTGTTATTTAAAAAACACACTTGGGGTTTGTTGTCTGGTACAGAGGTGACTTTCAGATTTGTGCTGGTGGCAAGAGGGGAAAACAACTGCAAGGGCAGCAACTGCTGCTAAAGAAACACCAGCCGTTTCTAATTTTACACTGTCCTATATTTTGCTGTGAGTTTCGTAGCTTTCGATAATGCTATACTAGAGGCCAAAACAGAAATGCCTTTTATATTTTATTATAACAGCTAAACTGGGAAATAAACTCACCAATTGCTTTTTTAAAAAGGAAATGAGCTAAAAACAACATAGATGTAAGTGGAGCTTAAATAAACCTTTGCTTAGTAAGATGAATATTTCACAAGACAGGGAGAGTTTGGTAGTAAAAATAAAGTGTTACATTATTTTAAAAAGCATTTTGTTTCATTTACTGTAGATGGCCAAACATCATTTTAAAACATATGGTAAATCTGTTGGGTAGTAAAAAGAAATGACATCTTGTTTCCATTTTCTTATTCTTTCCAGTTTATCTCTTTATTGTAAATCATTTTCCATTGTGGGAGGATATTAAATTTAAATCAAACTGAGAAGGAAAAAAGCAGGACTTATGTTCATAAATTCATGTTTCTCTTAGTATTGCTGCCTCTTACAGCCATTTTATGAAGAATACTATGGCCTAAGTAGTTAATATTATTTTAAGATTTTTCAAATTGGTCTATTCCTGGATCTAAACAAATTGGAAAATTGGAAGTTTCTTTTCATTTCTTTTTTTTTAGACAGTCTCCCTCTGTCACCCAGCATGGAGTGCAGTGGCACAGCCTTGGCTCACTGCAGTCTCCACCTCCCAGGTTCAAGTGATTCTCCTGCCTCAGCCTCCTGAGTAGCTGGGATTACAAGCGCGCGCCACCATGCCTAGCTAATTTTGTATTTTTAGTAGAGATGGGGTTTAGCCATGTTGGCCAAGCTGGTCTCAAACTCCTGACCTCAGGTGATCTGCCTGCCTCGGCTTCCCAAAGTGCTGGGATAACAGGCATGAGCCACCGTGCCTGGCCGGAAGTTTCTTCTCTTGAGCAAACAGTTCTGTTTATAGGTCAAGAAACCTATTTACAAAAAGAACAAAAAATTTATGTAATTATGATATAAACATTTTAAATAAATTGTAATACTCTTTCATGATAAAAGATCCATGAACCAGAACTGGTAAATATTTAAGGAACAATATTAAAGTTTGTTTGTTTGTTTTTGAGATGAAGCCTTATTCTGTCACCCAGGATGGAGTGCAGTGGTGCGATCTCGGCTCACTGCAACCTCTGCCTTCCAGGTTCAAGTGATTCTCCTGCCTCAGCCTCCCAAGTAGCTGGGATTACAGGCGCCCGCCAGGAGGCCCAACTAATTTTTGTATTTTTAGTAGAGATGGGGTTTCACCATGTTGGCCAGGCTGGTCTCAAACTCCTGGCCGCAAGTGATCCACCCACCTCAGCCTCCCAAAGTGCTGGGATTACAGGCGTGAGCTACCGTACCAGGACAATATTAAGGTTGATTTGTAAAGATAAGTAATAATTAACATGTACAGTGCTTACCATGTCCTTAGACTATTCTAAATGCTCTGCATGAGAGTGTATGTGTTACCAAAACATCAGGGGTTTGGTCTAGGTCCTGCTGCTCTCTGCACAGAAAGCCAATCACTGAAACCACGATTACTGCCAAGGAAGAAGGCTTTAACTGGGTGCTGCAGCAGAGGAATTGGGAGCTCAATCTCAAATCCAACTCCCCGACTAACTAGGGGTTTATGTAGCAGAAAAGAAATGTAACAGTGTATAAGAAAACGAGAGGCTGGGCACGGTGGCTCATGCCTGTAATACCAGCACTTTTGGGAGGCCGAGACAGGCACATCACCTGAGGTCAGGAGTTCAAGACCAGCCTGGCCAACATAGTGAAACCCTGTTTTTACTAAAAATAAAAAAATTAGCCGGGTGTGGCAGCGCCTGTAATCCCAGCTACTTGAGAGGCTGAGGCAGGAGAATCACTTGAAACTGGGAGGCGGAGGTTGCAGTGAGCTGAGATCACACCATTGCACTCTAGCCTGAGCAACAAGAGTGAGACTCCGTCTGAAAAAAAAAAAAGAGAGAACAAGAGCTGGGGAGGAGCAAGGCAGCAATCATGATGAATGAGGGGTCCCCAAATCTCATTGTGTGGATGTGGTGACCTGGTGAGTTTCAGTTCTTTGATAATTTTTTTGAGAGGTCTAAAGGTAGTTTTTTGAGGAAAGAACTCAGATAAAACAAATGTGGCCAGGCATGGTGGCTCATGCCTGTAATCCCAGCACTTTGGGAGGCTGAGGCGGGCGGATTACCTGAGGTCAGGAGTTCGAGACCAGCCTGGCCAACATGGTGAAACCCTGTCTCTACTAAAAAAAATACAAAAAAAAATTAGCTGGGCGTGGTGATGCACACCTGTAGTCCCAGCTATCGGGAGGCTGAGGCAGGAGAATCACTTGAATCTGGGAGCCAGAAGTTGCAGTCAGCCAAGGTGGCGCCACTGTACTCCAGCCTGGGCAACACAGTGAGACTCCATCTAAGAAAAGTTAAATAAATAAATAAATAAATAAAATAAAATAAAACAAGTGTAAGTTTCAAGTTTAAGACCAGAAGGTCAGTTTATTTTTCTGTTGTTGTTCCAGTTTTAGTATATGTGCTGACTAAGCCAGCACAAGAAGGGGCAATTTCTCTGTTTATCCCAAAAAACTTCTATGGGACTATGGGGTCGGTTTCATATATACATACGTAAATACATGTATGTGCATATGAATGTGCATATTCCTCACAGTTATATAAATAAATAAAAAGTCTTCACCACCACAACCCCATTAAGATGAGGACACTGAGACAGGGCAAGGTTAGTCTCTCCAAGCTAAACTCAAGAAAGTTTGGCAACAGAGTCCATGTTTTTAATAATTATGCTACGTGAATATCAAGAGCTCTGAAGAGAACATTAAGCCAATAAATCCTGTCTCCTTATCGGTGTTTTTTTTTTCTTTTTTTGAGATGGAGTCTTGCTCTGTTGCCCAGCCTGGAGTGCAGTGGCGCAATCTTGGCTCACTGCAAGCTCTGCCTCCGGGATTCATGCCATTCTCCTGCCTCAGCCTCCCAAGTAGTTGGGACTACAGGTGCTCGCCACAACGCCCAGCTAATTTTTTTGTATTTTTAGTAGACATGGGGTTTCACCGTGTTAGCCAGGATGGTCTTGATCTCCTGACCTCGTGATCCACCCGCCTCGGCCTCCCAAAGTGCTGGGATTACAGGTGTCAGCCACCGCGCCTGGCCCCTTATCCATGTTTTGATACTACACTGTATAAAACACCAAGTGCTTTCTTTGGACATAAGGTACATCTAAAGCTTATTATAAACTTCTACAAGAAAAGGGGGGACTAATTTGTTTTGGAACCCTCTTTGGTCTATGTCAAAACTCTCTAGATTTAATGACTGAATTTAAGATTCCAAACAATTTGCCAATCTAAAGTACATTACTGGTTGGGCGCGGTGGCTCACACCTGTAATCCCAGCACTTTGGGAGGCTGAGGCAGGTGGACCACCTGAGGTCAGGAGTTCGAGACCAGCCTGGCCAATATGGTGAAACACCATCTCTACTAAAAATACAAAAATTAGCCAGGTGTGGTGGCACACGCCTGTAGTCCCAGCTACTCAGGAGGCTGAGGCAGGAGAATCGCTTGAACCCAGGAGGTGGAGGTTGCAGTGAGTTGAGATGGTGCCACTGCACTCCAGCCTGGAAGACAGAATGAGACTCCATCTCAAAAAAATAAAAAAATAGCTTTCTGCCCAGGGACACTGCCAAGGAAGCATCGTTAAAGTCTCTCTTCTCCCTGCCGTCATGTATAAGTCAGAGTCTCATAAAGAGCCCGAACAACTTAGGAAGCTCTTCATTAGACAGTTGAGCTTTGAAACAACTGATGGGAGCCTGAGGAGCCATTTTGAGCAATGGGAATGCTCACGGACTGTGTGGTCATGAGACATCCAAACACCAAGTGCTCCAGGGGCTGTGGGTTTGTCACGTATGCCACTGTGGAGGAAGGAAATGCAGCCATGAATGCAAGGCCACATAAGGTGGATGGAAGAGTTGTGGAAACAAAGAGAGCTGTCTCAAGAGAAGATTCTCAAAGACCAGGTACCCACTTAACTGTGAAAAAGATATTTGTTGGTGGCACTAAAGATGACACTGAAGAACATCACCTAGGAGTTTTTTTTTTTTTTTTTTTTGAGACAGAGTCTCGCTCTGTTGCCCAGGCTGGAGTGCAGTGGCGCGATCTCCACTCACAAGAGTTTTTTTTTTCAGACAGAGTCTCACTCTGTTGCCCAGGCTGGAGTGCAGTGCTGCGATCTCGGCTCACTGCCACCTCTGCCTGCCGGGTTCAAGCGATTCTCCCTGCCTCAGCCTCCCAAGTAGCTGGGACTACAGGCACATACCACCACGCCCAGCTAACTTTTGTATTTTTATTAGAGACGGGGTTTCACCATGTTGGCCAGGATGGTCTCAATCTCTTGACCTCATGACTCACCCGCCTCAGCCTCCCAAAGTGCTGGGATTACAAGTGTGAGCCACCGCGCCCGGCCAAGAGATTATTTTGAACAGTACGAAAAATTTGAAGTGATTGAAATCATGACTGACTGAGGCAGTGGCAAGAAAAGGGGCTTTGCCTCTGTAACCTTTGATAACCATGACTCCGTGGATAAGACTGTCATTCAGAAATACCATACTATGAATGGCCACAACTGTGAAGTTAGGAAAGCCCTGTCAAAGCAAGAGATGGCTAGTGCTTCATCCAGCCGAAAAGGTCAAAGTGGTTCTTGAAACTTTGGTGGTGGTTGTGAAAGTGGTTTCAGAGGGAATGACAACTTTGGTCGTGGAGGAAACTTCAGTGGTCATGGTGGCTTTGGTGGCAGCTTTGGTGGTGGTGGATATGGTGACAGTGGGGATGGCTATAATGGATTTGGTAATGATGGAAGCAATTTTGGAGGTGGTGGAAGCTACAATTATTTTGGCAATTACAACAATTAGTCTTCAAATTTGGGACCCAAGAAGGGAGGAATCTTTGGAGGCAGAAGCTCTGGCCCCGATGGTGGTACAGGCCAATACTTTGCCAAACCATGAAACCAAGGTGGCTATGGAGGTTCCAGTAGCAGCAGTAGCTATGGCAATGGCAGAAGATTTTAATTAGGGAAGAAAGTTTAGCAGGAGAGGAGAGACAGAAAAGTGACAGGGAAGCTACAGGTTATGACAGATTTGTGAACTCAGCCAAGCACAGTGGTGGCAGGGCAAAACTGCTACAAAGAAGACATATTTTAGAAAAATACTCGTGTGTGGGCAAAAAACTCAAAGACTGTATTTGTGACTAATTGTGTAACAGATTATTAGTTTCTCTTCTGTGGAAAGTGTAAAGCATTCCAACAAAGGGATGTTGGAATGGGTTTTAATGTAGATTTTTTTTGCACCCATGCTGTTCATTGCTAAATGCAATAGTCTGATCGTGATGCTAAATAAGTGTCTTTTTTTTGTTTTTTGTTTTTTTTTTGAGATGGAATCTTGCTCTGTCGCCCAAGCTGGAGTGCGGTGGTACAATCTTGGCTCACTGCAACCTCCGCCTCCTGGGTTCAAGCGATTCTTCTGCCTCAGCCTACCAAGTAGCTGGGACTACAGGGGCACACCACCATGCCCAGCCCATTTTTGTATTTTTAGTAGAGACAGGGTTTCACCATGTTGGCCAGGCTGGTCTCGAACTCCTGACCTGGTGATCCGTCTGCCTTGCCCTGCCAAAGTGCTGGGATTACAGGTGTGAGCCACCGTGCCCAGCCATAAATGTCTTTTTAAAGAAATAATAGTAATAATTTTTAAAAAATAAAGTACATTACTTTAGGATCAAATGTGGACACATTCAAAACAATGTACTGAAAAATGGGTCTTTATTTTCCAGAAGGTGAACCACTGGGCCACATGGTGTAAATTCATTTTTATATAAGAAATGTATCTACCTTAATTTGCTTGGATTTGGGGGTACAAAAAAAAGCAAAAGAGGCTGGACTTGGTGGTTAACTCCCCCAATCCCATCACTTTGAGAGGCTGAGGTGGGAAGATCACTTGAGCCCAGGAGTTCAAGACCAACCTGGGCTGTCACCAATCAGCCTGGGCTGACTCCGTTTCTACAAAAAAATTTAAAATTAGCCAGGTGTGGTGGTGTGTGCCTGCAGTCCCAGCTACTAGGAAGGCTGAGGTGGGAGACTGCTTGGGCCCAAGAGGCAGAGGTTGCAGTGAGCCATGATTACGCCGTTATACTCCAGCCTGCGAACGCAGGAAGACCCTGTCTCAAAAAAAAAAAAAAAGAAAAAAAAGCAAAGGAAACATACTTTGTGAGATTATAATCAACCCCATACAATAAATTATTTTAGAACAATTCCCAAAAGACATTTGGGAGAGAGACCACAGTTGTCTCCCTATACTCACATATATATGAATAAGCCCATACAATAATTTCTGATTGATCTTACTTAAACATCACTTTCTTTTTTATAATTTTTATTTATTTATTTTTTCTTGAGACAGGATCTCTGTCACCCAGGCTGGAGTGCAGGGTGCAATCTCAGCTCACTGCAGCCTCAACCTCCTGGGCTCAGGTGATCCTCCCACCTCAGCCTCCTGAGTAGCTGGAATACAGGCACATGCCACCATGCCTGGCTAATTGTAAAATTTCTTGTAGAGACAGGGTTTTGCCATGTTGCCCATGCTGGTCTTGAACCCCTGGGTTCAAGCGATTCTCCTGCCTCAGCCTCCAAAGTGCTGGGATTACAGGCGTGAGCCACCACACCTGAGTGACATATTTCTTTAAAACACTCAGTTATTAATAAAACATGTCCATCTTGTGTCAACTTTAATTGACTGAGAGTGGATGCCTGGAATTCTCTGTTGAGAAGGAATATGAGGCAGAGTCCAGGCTGATCCAGAGTGACTCTGATATCAATTGTATCTACCACAGCTATGGGTAAGCACAGTGGTAGCATAAGTGCTATATACCATGGCTGAATTAGAGGATACACTTTCTATAAATAAATTAAAAAAGATTAATTGTATTTTTGGCCCAGCGAGGTGGCTCACGCCTGTTATCCCAGGACTTTAAGAGGCCGAGGTAGGCGGATCACTTGAGGTCAGGAGTTTGAGACCAACCTGGCCAACATGGTGAAACCCCATCTTTACGAAAAATACAAAAATTAGCCAAGTGTGATGGCAGGCACCTGTAATCCCAGCTACACGGGAGGCTGGGGCAGGAAGAATTGCTTGAACCTGGGAGGCAGAGGGTGCAGTGAGCCAGGATTGCATCACTGCACTCCAGCCTGGGTGACAAAAGCGAAAACTCTGTCTCAAAAAAAAAAATGTATTTTCTCCCCTCATGGAAGTTAGAATGAAACTAGGAATATAATATAAGTATGCCAAACCATTTAAACCAAATGAGAACTGGGGCGGCGGGGGGGAAAGCCAAACTACTGAAGGCCATTTTTAATAAAAATAATACCATTTTATTATCCTCTAAATGAAAAATTAACACTCCAGGCTGGGCGCGGTGGCTCATGCCTGTAATCCCAGCACTTTAGGAGGCCGAGACGGGTGGATCATGAGGTCAGGAGTTCAAGACCAGGCTGGCCGACACGATGTAACCCCGTCTCTACCAAAAATACAAAAATTAGCCGGGCATAGTGCCAGGCACCTGTAATCCCAGCTACTTGGGAGGCTGAGGCAGGAGAATCGCTTCAATCCTGCAGGTGGAGGTTGCGGTGGGCAGAGATCATGCCACTGCACTCCAGCCTGGGCGACAGAGCGAGACTCCATCTCAAAAAAAAAGAAAAGGAAAGAAAAGAAAAATTAACACTCCAAGTTACTCCTCAAATGTTTCAGGAATGAATACCTGGGCCATCAGCTGTTTCATGTAAGGATGAAAGAGGAAGGAAACAGAAATTTGTGTTAAAAGGAAGCAAGCTGGGGCCAGATGTAAAGAAAGTAAGGGACGTACCTGGGCAGGAAGAGAGGAAAAAACATTCTATGAGGAAAGAGAGACCAGTACAAAGAAAAAGAGAAAGTAAAATTTTCCTATCTGGGTGAAGAATATTAAGAAAATTGGCCAGGTGCTGTGGCTCCCGCCTGTAGTCCTAGAACTCTGGGAGGCCGAGGCAGGAGGATCACTTGAGCCCATGAATTTGAGACCAGCCTGGGCAACACAGAAAGACCCCGAGCTACAAAAAATCAAAAAATTAGCCAGGCATGGTGGTGCACGCCTGTGGTCCCAGCTACTTGGGAGGCTGAGGTGGGAGGATCACTTGAGCCCTGGAGGTTGAGTCTGCAGTGAGCCATCATCATGCCACTGCACTCCAGCCTGGGCGACAGAGTGAGACCCTGTCTCAAAATAATAATAGTAATAATAATAATAATAGTAATAAAAGTTTAAAATAATATTAATAAAATAATATCCAAAATTTGGAAATGAGCAGAAGAGATGACTGAGTCTTTTCCATGGAATGCAGAATGCTGTTTAGACTCTCTGGGAATTGTCTGATTATTAGGTGTGTGCATCGTAATTTGATTTTCTTTTTTTTTTTTTTTTTTTTTGTGAGAGGGAGTCTCGCTCTGTCGCCCAGGCTGAAGTGCAGTGGTGTGATCTTAGCTCACTGCAACCTCCGCCTCTTCAGTTCAAGTGATCCTCCTGCTTCAGTTTCCCATGTAGCTGGGATTACAGGTGTGCACCACCACGCCTGGCTAATTTTTGTATTCTTAATAGAGACGGGAGTTTAACCATGTTGGCCAGGGTTGTCTCAAACTCCTGGACTCAACAGATCCTCTGGCCTTGGGCTCCCAAAGTGCTGGGATTACAGACGTGAGTCATCGCACCTGGCCTGACTTATTTTCTGTTCATATTTGCGTAAGAGACAAGTTTTTAACTTATGAAAATTGTATCTTAACAAGAATTTGTGTAGGAATATAATGATTAGCTAAGAAGCTGGTAAAAAGAGGACCTAGAAGACTTGGGATTCAATAATAATAGGCAATAGGAGAACAACAAAGAAGAACCACTATGTAGTTAACGAAAAGCCCACTGGTGTTTTGGCTTTTTTTTTTTTTTTGAGACAGAGTTTTGCTGTGTCACCCAGGCTGGAGTGCAGTGGCATGACCTCGGCTCACTGCAACCTCTGCCTCCCTGGTTCAAATGATTCTCCTGCCTCAGCCTCCTGAATAACTGGGATTACAGGCGCCTGCCACCATACCCGGCTAAGTTTTGTATTATTATTATTATTATTTATTTTTTTCTTTTTAGTAGAGATGGGGTTTTGACATGTTGGCCAGGCTGGTCTCAAACTCCTGGGCTCAAGTGGTCCACCTGCCTCAGCCTCCCAAAGCATTGGGATTACAGGTGTGAGCCCCCGTGCTCAGCCTGTTGGTGTTTTGTTTTGTTTGAGACAGGGTCTCACTCTGTTGCCCAGGATGAAGTGCAGTGATGCAATATAGGCTCACTGCAACCTTTGCCTCCTGGATTCAAGTGATTCTCATGCCTCAGCCTCCTGAGTAGCTTGGGACCACAGGTGTGTGCCACCATGCCCGGCTAATTTTTGTATTTTTAGTAGAGATGGGCTTTTACCATGTTGCCCAGACTACTCTCAAACTCCTGAGCTCAACCAATCCTCCCACTGTGGCCTCCCAAAGTGTTCGGATTACAGGTGTGAGCCACCGCACCTGGCCACAAATAGCCCTTTGTATCCATGGGTTCCACATCTGTGGTTTCTGCATCTGTGGATTCAGCCAACCAAGGACTGAAAATATTCAGGGGCAGGCCGGGCATGGTGGCTCACTTTGGGAGGCCGAGGTGGGCGGATCACTTGAGGTCAGGAGTTCGAGACCAGCCTGGCCAATATGGTGAAACCCAGTCTCTACTAAAAATACAAAAACTAGCTGAGAATGGTGGCACACACCTGTAATCTCGGCTACTCAGGAGGCTGAGGCAGGAGAATCACTTGAACCTGGGAGGCAGAAGTTGTACTGAGCCGAGATCACGCCACTGCACTCCAGCCTTGTGACAGAGTGAGAATCCACCTCAAAAAAAAAAAAAATGCTGGGGGGGAGGATAAAAGGATGGTTGTGTCTGAACTAAACATGTATAGACTTTTTTTTCTTATTATTCCCTAAGTAATAATAGTACAATTAATATTTATATAACAATTGCATTGTATTAAATATTTTAAGTAATCTAAGATGATTTAAAGCATACGGGTATGCATAGATTATATGCAAATACTGCATCATTGTATATAAGGGACCTGAGCATCCATGGATTTTGGTGTCCACATAGGATCCTGGAACCAATTCCCTAGAGATACTAAGGGATGACTGTATCCACTGTCTTCTCCGATGAGGAAATGGTGACTGAGCATTTATTATTCTCTAAGTTTGTACTTGTGCATATGTGGGTGACTATGTAGGTGTCCCCATTTTCACGGCAATATCTGAAGCTGTAAGATTCATAAAGAAGTAGCAGCTTGCCTGTAAAGAAAGCCTACAGAAGTGGGGAAATCAGTAGAATATGGAAGTTTAGGGAAGAAAGATTCCAGGAGGTGGGAACAATCTATAGCGTAGAATGCTGCAAAAATGTCAAGCAGGATGAAGTTTGAAAAGTGTCCATTCATTTGTTTATTCCATAAATATTTATTGGCCACTTAGTATATGCCAAGAACTGTATTAGGCATTAGATACAGTAATAAACAAAGCCAGGCCGGGCGCAGTGGCTCATGCCTGTAATCCTAGCACTTTGGGAGACTGAGGCGGGCAGAACACCTGACATTAGGAGTTGAGACCAGTCTGACCAACATAGCAAAACCCCGTCTTTACTAAAAATGCAAAACTTAGCCAGGAGTGGTGGCACATGCCCGTAATCCCAGCTACTTGGGAAGCTGAGACAGGAAAATCACTTGAACCCAGGAGGCAGAGGTTGCAGTGAGCCAAAATCACACCACTGCACTCCAGCCTGGGTCACAAAGTGAGACTCCGTTGCAAAAATATAAAAATAAGAATAAAGCCAGGCTCAGTAGCTCACGCCTGTAATCCCAGCACTTTGGGAGGCCGAGGCGGGAAGATCACCTGAGGTCAGGAGTTCAAGACCAGCCTGGCCAACATGGTGGAACCCCATCTCTACAAAAATACAAAAATTTGCAGGACATGATGGTAGGGGCCTGTAATCCCAGCCACTAGAGAGGCTGAGGCGGGAAAATTGCTTAAACCTGGGAGGCGGAGGTTGCAGTGAGCTGAGATCGCACCATTGCACTCCAGCCTAGGTGACAGAACAAGACTGTGTCTCAAAAAAAAAAAAAAATAAATAAATAAATAAGTTTAAAAAATAAAATGTAATAGGCCAGGTGCAATGGCTCATGCCTGTAATCCCAGCACTTTGGGAGGCCAAGGCGGGCAGATCACTTGAGGCCAGGAGTTTGAGACCAGCCTGGCCAACATGGAAAAACCTCGTCTCTACTAAAAATACAAAAATTAGCTGGGCGTGGTGGTACACACCTGTAATCCCAGCTACTTGGGAGGCTGAGGCAGGAGAATCACTTGAACCAAGGAGGCGGAGATTGCAGTGAGCTGAGATCACGCCACTACACTCCAGCCGAGGCTACAGAGTGAGACACTGTCATATAATACAATACAATACAGTACAATACAATACAGTACAACAAAACAAAACAAAATAAAATAAACAAAATCAAAATTGTCCCTTGCTGACATTCAGTATAGTGAAAGAGACATACATTTAACGACTCATTTAAGAAATAAGCTGGATGTGGTGGCTCACACCTGTAATCCTAACATTTTGAGAGGCCAAGATGAGGGGATAGCTTGAGGCCAGGAGTTCAAGAGCAGCCTGGGCAACAAAGCAAGACCCCGTCTCTATAAAAAATAAATTAGTGGGCCAGGCACAGTGGCTCACGCCTGTAATCCCAGCACTTTGGGAGGCCGAGGCTGGTGGATCACTTGAGGTCAGGAGTTTGAGACCAGCCCGGCCAACATGGTGAAACCCTGTCTGTACTAAAAATACAAAAAATTAGCCAGGTGTGGTGGCAGGGGCCTGTAATCCCAGCTACTCGGGAGGCTGAGGCAGGAGAATCACTTGAACCCAGCAGGTGGAGGTTGCAGTGAGCCGAGATCGCAGCATTGCACTCTAACCTGGGCAACAAGAGCAAAACTCCATTTCAAAAAATAAAAATAAAAATAAAAATAAATTAGTGGATGCAGTAGTGTGCACCTGCAGTCTCAGCTACTCAGGAGGCTGAAGCTAGAGGATCACCTGAGCCTGGGAGATTGAGGCTGCAGTGATAGTACCACTGCATTGCAGCCTGGGCAAAAGAGTGAGACCCTGTCTCAAAAAAAGAAAAAAAAAAAGTATTAACATTTTAAGACTCCAGTGCCAGTCAAGTTGGAGTAGTCCACTATAGGTTATTTCTATTGCTGGTTATAACTAAACACTCCAGAATAAATACAAAAAGCAACTACCTGTGCACTCTGAAAAGTAAACAAATGCAGAGTCAAACTTGGAGAAAGGGGCCCACATGGGAGTGAGTTTCCCTGTGTGTGTGTGTGTGTGTGTGTGTGTGTGTGTGAGAGAGATCTGAGGATAGGCACACAATGAGGCGTGGCAGTGCAGTGTGGACAGCTAAAACTCCCAGAGAAGCCCTGTCTGTGTAGATTAAGGAACTCAGAAAATGAGTCTCTGGGTTTCAGAGCTATAAGGGTAAAATGTCCATTTCTTCCCTCTCTCTCTTGCTGTGGCAGTGGCATGGGCAACTAACCCTCCTTGAGAAGCCCCATCATTCTGGCTCTAGGACAGAGGCAGGCAGTTGAGAAGAATCCCAGAGAGAAGACCTAGAGAAGGGTTCTCCTACTTCTGTGCATGAACAAGCATCTGTCCAGGGCTCCTTCCTGAGGTGCATATACACAGAATATCCCAAAGCAGCACAGCAAAAGCCTCGATAACTGAACAGCAACATAAGGTACAAGTCCAAGTCTAACCCCCAAAGGGCACAGATAGATGTAGGATGATCTAAAGCAGCACAGGACAGGCTTTGAAAACTGTCTTGACATTGGAATCCACAGGGAGAAAAAAAAGCAAGACAGACCTTGCAGTCTCAATCCAACCAGGATGACTGAATGCTGAAAACAACAACTAAAATCAGCATTCTCTGGAGGACTTTAATAGGACCCAGAGAGTCACAAAGGAATATTCAAACTGTTCAGGATACAAACTGGTATTATTCAACATACAAAGAGTCATGAAAAAGTGACCATTCTTAAGCAAAAAAGATAATCAACAGATACCAATGCCAAGATGATGGAATTATCAAAGACTTTAAGACAGCTATTACCAACATGCTCTATAAGATAAAAGTGAACATGCTTGAAGTAAATGTTAAGATATAAGTTCTCAATGGAAGAAAAAACTATAAAAAGGAACCAAACAGAAAGTTTACAACTGAAAAATATATCTGAAATAAAAAATTTCACTAGAAGGTATCAATAATAGGATAAAGATTACCAATAGAGGAAAGAGTCAGTGAAGATGGATCAAGAGAAATTGTCCAGGCCAGGCATGGTGGCTCATGCCTGTAATCCCAGCACTTTGGGAGGCCAAGGTGGGTGGATCACTTGAGGTCAGGAGTTAGAGACCAGCCTGGTCAACATGTTGAAACCCTGTCTCGCTCTTTTCCTCGGTGCTGCCTATGGAGGTGGCAGCCATCTCCTCCTCGGCATCATGGCCGCCCTCAGACCCCTTATGAAGCCCAAGATCATCAAAAAGAGAACCAAGAAGTTCATCCGGCACCAGTCAGACCGATATGTCAAAATTAAGCATAACTGGCGGAAACCGAGAGGCACTGACAACAGGGTTCACAGAAGATTCAAGGGCCAGATCTTGATGCCCAACATTGGTTATGGGAGCAACAAAAAAACAAAGCACATGCTGCCCAGTGGCTTCCGGAAGTTCCTGGTCCACAACGTCACAAGGAGCTAGAAGTGCTGCTGATGTGCAACAAATCTTACTGTGCCGAGATTGCTCACAAAGTTTCCTCCAGGAACCGCAAAGCCATTGTGGAAAGAGCTGCCCAACTGGCCATCAGAGTCACCAACCCCAATGCCAGGCTGAGCAGCGAAGAAAATGAGTAGATAGCTTGTGTGCATGTTTTCTGTTTAAATAAAAGTAAAAACTGCCAAAAAAAAAAAGAAACCCTGTCTCTACTAAAAATACAAAAATTAGCCGGGCACGGTGGCGGGCGCCTGTAATCCCAGCTACTCAGGAAGCTGAGGCAGAAGAATCACTTGAACCTGGGAGGCAGAGGTTGCAATGAGCCAAGATTGCGCCGTTGCACTCCAGCCTGGGCAACAAGAGCGAAACTCCATCTCAAAAAAACAACAAAAAAAAAAAGAGAGAGAAATTGTCCAATCTGAAGAACAGAGAAAAATAGATTAAAAAGAAAATGAACCGAGAGCCTCAGGAACATGTGGGGCAATATTAGATGGTCTAATGATCACATAATTGGAGTTCTAGAAGGAGAGGTGTATTTGTTTCCTGTAAATGCTGCACCAAGTGATCACAAACTTAGTAGCTGAAAAGGACAGAAATTTATTCTTTCTCAGTTCTATAGGCCAGAAGTCTAAAATCAAAGTGTTGGCAGGGCTGCATTGCCTCTGGAGGCTGTAGGGGAGAATCCATTCCTTGCCTTCTTCCAACTTCTGGCAGCTATCAGCATTCCTTGGCTTATGGCCATATATCTCTCTGCTCCATCTTCACATGGCTTTCTTTTCTGTGTCTCTATTGCCTCTTTTGCCTCTCTCTTATAAGGACACTTGGGATGGTATTCAGAACCCACCTGAAAAATCCCAAGGTAACTGACTCCTCTCAAAATCCTTAATTACATCAGCAAAGGCCCTTTTTCCAAATAAAATAATATTTATGAGTTTCAGGAATTAAAACTTGACATCTTTGGGTGGCTATTATTCAGATACTACAACAGAGAGAGATACCTGCAGAAAAAAATACATTACATATAGGGGAACAATGATTTGAGTGACTGTGGATTTCTTATTAGAAACCTTGAGGAGTAGAAACAGTGGAATATCTTTTTTTTTTAATTGAGACGGAGTCTCGTTCTGCCGCCCAGGCTGAAGTGCAGTGGCATGATATCGGCTCATTGCATCCTGGGTTCAAGCAATTCTCCCACCTCTGCCTCCACAGTAGCTGGGAATATAGGCGCATGCTACCATGCCCGGCTAATTTTCTTATTTTTAGTAGAGATGGGGTTTCACCATGTTGGCCAGGCTGGTGTAGAACTCCTGACCTCAAGTGATCCACCCACCTCGGCCTCCCAAAATGCTGGGGTTACAGGTGTGAGCCACCATGCCCGGTGTGGAATATCTTTAAATTGCTAAAATAAACTGTCTACCCGGAATTAGATATCAATGAAAATATCCCTCATTAATGAAGGGAAAACTAAAGATATTCTCAAATGAAGGAAAACTAAGATAATTCATTGGCAGCAGACCTGTACTAATAGAAAATACCAAAGGTGCCAGGCACAGTAGCTCACGTCTGTAATCCCAGCACTTTGGCACTTTGAGAAGCCGAGGCGGGAGGATCATATATAAAATTATATGCTTGGCTGAGTGTGGTGACTCATGCCTGTAATCCCAGCACTTTGGGAGATCAAGGTGGGAGGATCACTTGAGCACAGGAGTTCAAGACCAGCCTGGGCAACATAGTGACATCCCATCTGTACAGAAAATTTTAGAATTCAGCTGGGTGTGGCAGCGTGCACATGTAGTCCCAGAAACTTGGGAGGCTGAGGAGGGAGGATCACTTGAGCTTGGGAGTTCAAGGCTGCAGTGATTCCCAGACTGCACCACTGCACTCCAGCCTGGGTGATAGAGCAAGACTCTGTCTCAAAATAAATTAATCAAATTAAATTAAACGATATGCTTATATTAGAAAATAAATAAAACTAAAATAAATGAAACCAAATTGTATTGAAAATGCCAATAAAATAGATAAACTTTTAGTGATACTGACCAAGAAAAAAACAAAGATGACGTAGATTACCAATACCAGCAATGAAAGTGCTAATGTCAATACAGAGCCTATAGATGTTAAACGGCTAATAAGAGAATATTATGAACAACTTTATGCCAATTCCTTCAAGCTGACTTAAGAAGAAATATACAACCTGAATAATTCTATAGTGATTAAAGAAACTGGAATTTGTAGTTTACAACCTTTCCATAAAAAAAAAATTCTAGGCCAGATGGCCTCACTGGCAAATTCTACCAAACATTTAAGTACGAAATGATACCAATTCAACACAATCTCTTCTGCAAACAGGAAACATTTTCCAATTCAGGCCAGCATTATCCTGACATCAAGAACAGTTAAAGACATTGTAAGAAAACCAGCATCTCCCATAAACAGAGATGCAAAAATCTTCCACAAAATATTAGTAAAATGAATGCAATATATAAAAAGGGTAATACACTACAACTCAGTGGGGTTTATCCTTGAAATGCAAGGCTGGCTTAACATTTAAAAATCAATTGATAGGCTGGGCATAGTGGCTCACGCCTGTAATCCCAGCACTTTGGGAGGCCGAGGAGGGTACATTACCAGAGGTCAAAAGTTCGAGACCAGCCTGGCCAAAATGGTGAAACCCTGTCTCTACTAAAAATACAAAAATTAGCCAGCCATGGTGGCACACACCTGTAATCCCAGCACTGAGGTGATTACAGGTGTGTAATCACCTGTAATCGAGGAGGCTGAGGCAGGAGAATTGCTTGAGCCTGGGAGATGGAGGTTGTGGTGAGCTGAGATCATGCCACTGCACTCCAGTCTGGCGGACAGAGTTAAGACTCCATCTCAAAAAAACAAAAACAAACAAACAAAAAATCAATTGATAAATTTCACCATATCGCCAGGCGCAGTGGCTCAGGCCTGTAATCCCAGCACTTTGGGAGGTCAAGGAAGTCAGACTGCTCGAGGCCAGGAGTTTGAGACCAGTCTGGTCAACATGGAGAAACCCCATTTCTACTAAAAATACAAAAATTAGCTGGGCGTGGTGGTGCGTGCCTGTAATCCCAGCTACTCGGGAGGCTGAGGCATGAGAATCGCTTGAACCTGGGAGGCAGAGGTTGCAGTGAGCCAAGATCGCACCACTGCACTCCAGCCTGGGCAACAGCGGGAGACTCTATCTCCAAAAAAAAAAAAAAAAAAGACAAAAGAAAATTTCACCATATCAACAGGCTAAATAAGAAAAATTTTATGATTTTTAAATAAAGGCAGAAAAAGATTTGTCAAAATTCAGTATCCACTCATGATAAAAACTCTTAGCAGACTAGGAGTAGAAGGGAATTAATTTACTGGACCTGATAGATGACACCTACAAAAAAAAACTAGAGGCTGAGCACGGTGGCTCACACTTGTAATCCCAGCACTTTGGGAAGCCAAGGCAGGCGGATCACCTGAACTCAGGAGTTCGAGACCAGCCTGGCCAACATGGTGAAACCCCATCTCTACTAAAAACACAAAATTAGCCAGGTGTGGTTGCCGACACCTGTAATCTCAGCTACTGGGGAGGCTGAGGCTGGAGAATCGCTTGTAACTGGGAGGTGGAAATTGCAGTGAGCCGAGATCACACCAATGCACTTCTAGCCTGGGCGACAGAGCAAGACTCCAGCTCAAAAAAAAGAAACAAACAGGCCGGGCGCGGTGGCTCACGCCTGTAATCCCAGCACTTTGGGAGGCCAAGGCGGGTGGATCACCTGAGGTCAGGAGCTCGAGACCAGCCTGGCCAACATGGAGAAACCCCGTCTCTATTAAAAATACAAAAAAATTAGCTGGGTGTGGTGGCAGGCACCTGTAATCCCAGCTACTCAGGAGGCTGAGGCAGGAGAATCGCTAGAACCCTGGGGGCAAAGGTTGCAGTGAACTGAGATGGAACAACTGCACTCCAGCCTGGGCGACAGAGTGAGACTCTGTCTCAAAAAAAAAAAAAAAAAAAGGAAAAAGGAAACAAACAAATGAGCAAAACTTACAGCTGACGTACTTAATGGTAAAAGGCTGAATGTATTCCCCTTAAAATCAGGAGCACGGCACGGATGTCTACTGTCACCATTCCTATTTAATTTATTCATAACATCAAATTGGCAGTTACAGTTAATACAATAAAGCAAGAAATAAAAGGCATAGGCAGCAGAAAGGAAGAAGCTGTTTCTATTTGTAGACAACACTGTCTACAAAGAATCTACAAAAAAAGGCTCTGAAAACGCATAAATGAGGAATGGGCAATGTTATTCAAAGCCACAGCTTTTACTTCAAATTTTCTGTCTCTAGATCCTTATATCAAATTGCCAACTGGATATCTTCACCTGTGTGTTTCCCAGGAACTCCTAAGACTCAGTATTTCCAAGCCAAATTTATTGATATCTCTCCAAACTTGGTCTTTCAAAAAAATTCCCTATTCATCTGGTAATGCCACCAATTTACTTATTCTAATATAGCTTCCTAATATTGATTTATCCATCTATCCATGCTAAAAAATGAAGATTTGTCTTAGACTATTCCTCTTACCTGCCCCATATGCTTGGTCAAATAGGCTATCAGTTAATCTTGTTATGAAACCAACTGCCCCACACCTAGAGGCTTAAAAGAAAATAATCTATAGGCCGGGCGCAGTGACTCATGCCTGTAATCCCAGCACTTTGGGAGGCCAAGGCGGGCAGATCACAAGGGCAGGAGTTCGAGACCAGCCTGGCCAACATGGTGAAACCCTGTGTCTACTAAAATACAAAAATTAGCCGGGCATGGTGGCAGGTGCCTATAGTCCCAGCTACTTGGGAGACTGAGGCAGGAGAATAGCTTGAACCCAGGAGGCAGAGGTTTCAGTGAACCGAGATCATGCCACTGCACTCCAGCCTGGGTGACAGAGCGAGACTCCGTCTCAAAAAAAAAAGAAAGAAAAGAATCTATATTTCCTATAATTCTATGTGTAGACTGGCTCACTCTAGGATGGCCTCACACATATGTTTGGGGCTTCAAATGAGAATGCTGAGACAACTGGGAAGGCTGGTAGAGCTAGGGACACACTCAAAGTAGTCTCATCTTCTAGGAGGCTAGCCTTGATTTAATCAAATTGTGGCAAAGGGTGGCCAGCAGTAAGAGTGTGAATCCCAATGCAGAAGAATTTTTCAAGTCTCTACTAACATTACAATTGCTATTGTCCCAAGGGCCAAAGCAAATCACTTAAGTCAGTCTGTGAGGAGACTACCCAAGGATATGGACATTGGTAGGTGTGAAAAATTGGTGTGGGTAGTAGAGGGGGCAACGGAGCTTAACTGCAACAATCTAGGACACTTAACCCTACTGATTCCATTTCATAACCTCTCCAATCTCATTCTTCTTCTTTAATCCCACTTCACTGACAAGTTCAAGACCTCATCTTGTTCCTGAACTACTTATAATAGTCTTCAATGGAGCTTGCACTGCTACTATTAGCATATGAATTTTCTGAAAAACACAAATCCAGTCACACAATTCTGTTGCTTAAAACTCAATAGCTTCCCTTTGGCCATTAGAATAAACTAAGTGAGGCCCACAGACTCATTTTCTAGCTCATACTTACCTGACTTATCTCTTACTACTCTATGTACTCTACTCTTCCAAATATGAAAGACAGTCCTTAAAGGACCACGGTATTTCAATACCACCATTTTCCATATAATGTTTCTATCTGCAATGCCCTATTACTGCTTCTGTCCTGGTAAATATCAACTTATTCTTAAGATTTCATCCAGGAGGCTGAGGCACTAGAATCACTTGAACCCAGGAGGCAGAGGTTGCAGTGAGCCAAGATTACGCCACTGTACTCCACCCCGGGCAACAGAGCAAAACTCTATCAAAAAAAAAAAAAAGATTTCATCTTAAATATCACAAATTTAATAAAAGATTTCTTCCCTGACAAAGTTAAATGCTTCTACCTTTTGCTTCCATTGCATCTCACAGAACCTTCAATTATAGTGTTTTCTCCAAAATACTGTAATTATTTGTTTGCAAGTCTAACCATTTCCATCACCATGAGATGGAAACTTTTCTTTTTTTTTTTGAGATGGAGTCTTGCTCTGTCACCCAGGACGGAGTGCAGTGGCATGATACTGGCTCACCGCAACCTCTGCCTCGGTTCAAGCAATTCTCCTGCCTCAGCCTCCTGAGTAGCTACATTAGAGGTACGTGCCACCATGCCTCAATAATTTTTGTATTTTTAGTAGAGATGGGGTTCCACCATCTTGGCCAGGCTGGTCTTGAACTCCTGACCTCAGGTGATCTGCCTGCCTCACCCTCCCAAAGTGCTGGGATTACAGGTGTGAGCCACTGCGCTTGGCCCTAATTTTTATATTTTTAGCAGAAATCGAGTTTCACCATGTTGGCCAGGTTGGTCTTGAACTGCTGACCTCAAGTGATCTACCTGCTTTGGCCTCCCAAAGTGCTGAGATTACAGGTGTGAGCCATCATGCCTGGCCCGAGACTGTTTATTATGTCTCTCTCTCCAACATCTAGTATTATTCTTAACACTCAGTAAGTACTTGGCAAATGCTTTTTGAATTAACCAATTAAAATTAAAATGTCTATTTCCAACAGTCCAGATGCCAGTGGAAAGAAAATTTATCAGATAACAGCCTGTCACCAGGTCAAATCTTCTCATCAATTCAGTACTTTCTTTCTTCAAATATGTCACTTTTCAGTCAAGTTACTGGGGTGAAATGCAGCTCCAAGTGCACTAATAAACTTTCAACATGGACTAATATACCTGCAGTGTTATGAGTATGTCAAAAGGAGAATTTTTTTTTTTTTTTTTTTTTTTTTTTGAGACAGGGTCTCACTCTGTCCCCAGATTGGAGCAATAACGGCTCATTGCAGCCTTAATCTCCCTGGCTCAAGGGATTCTCCCACCTCAGCCTCCTGAGTAGCTGGGACTACAGGTCCTTGCCACCGTGCCCAGCTAATTTTAACATTTTTTTCTAGAGACAGGGTCTCTCTATGTTGTCCAGACTGCTCTCGATCTCTTGGGCTCAAGCTATCTTCTCACCTCAGCCTCCCAAAGTGCTAGGATTATAGGAATGAACCATAGTACCTGGCCAAGATGAGAATTTAAACACTACATTTGGTATTCTAAATTTACAAATGTACCAAACGTACTAAAATTATCAGTGTACTAATACATATTGGTGCTGCATTGTGGCTGTGGCTGAATTATGTTATATTCTTTTTTTTTTCCTGTTTCCTAAATTTTCACACATTTTGAAGTTTAAAAATATCCATGACATAGTTGAAATATTAGAATACTTACACAAATCTCCTCGGAAAATTCACTATAGCCTGGAGCCTGGCTCTCACCCTTACTGACCCAGAAATCTGTCAGAAAGATTTAAATTAGTAAGCACAGAGAGACTTAAGTATGCCTTCCACCACCGCCGACCACCCCTACCCCCACCCCCAACAAAAAAAGAAAGCCAATTTGTTTTTTTTTGAGATGGGGGTCTCTCTCTGTCTCCCAGGCTGGAGTGCCGTGGCACGATTTCAGCTCACTGCAACCTCCGCCAGCTGGGTTCAAGGGATTCTCCTGCCTCAGCCTCCCGAGTAGCTGGGATTACAGGCGCCCGCCACCAAGCCCGAGTGATTTTTGTATTTTTGTATTTTTAGTAGAGACAGAGTTTCGCCACGTTGGCCAGGCTGGTCTCAAACTCCTGGCCTCAAGTGATCCTCCCGCCTCGGCCTTCCAAAGCGCTGGGATTACAGGGGTGAGCCACCACGCCAGGCCTAAACCTTTTCTTTTTTTCAGACGGAGTCTCGCTCTGTTGCCAGGCTGGAGTGCAGTGGCTAATCCCAGCTCACTGCAACCTCTGCCTCCCGGGTTCAAGTGATTCTCCTGCTTCAGCCTCCGGAGTAGCTGAGATTACAGGCACGCGCCACCACACCCGGCTGATTTTTGTATTTTTAGTAGAGACGGGGTTTCACCATATTGGCCAGGATGTGGCCACGATCTCTTGACCTTGTGATCCACCCGCCTTGGCCTCCCAAAGTGCTGGGATTACAGGTGTGAGCTATCACGCCCCTCCTCAGCTTTGTTTTCTTAATGACCTTTTAATTTTGGAACAGTTTTAGATTAACAGAATTTATTTATTTTATTTATTTATTTTTTGAGACCGAGTCTCACTCTGTTGCCCAGGCTGGAGTGCAGTGGCACGATCTTGGCTCGCTACAAACTCCACCTCCCGGGTTCAAGCAATTCTCATATGCCTCAGCTTCCCGAGTATCTGTAGCAGGGATTACAGGTGTGAGCCAACGCCCCCGGCTAATTTTTGTAGTTTTAGTAGAGACGGGTTTCACCATGTTGGCCAGGCTGGTCTCTACCTCCTGAGCTCAAGTGACCCGCCTGCCTCGGCCTCCCAAAATACTAGGATTACAGGTGTGAGCCACTGCGCCCGACCTAAACTTCGTTTTCTTAATAACCTTTTAATTTTAGAACAGTTTTAGATTAACATAATTATTTTGAGGGCAGTAGGGTCCTCTACACCCCATGCGAGACAGGTTTTTCAACTCTAACTTCTACTTCCACCCCACGCAGACTCTCCGCACCTCTCACCTCTCATCTCGGGTTCTGGCAAGGCCTGATCCTCACAGCCCAAATTCACGATTGTGAGGAAAGATCAGCTCAGACCAAACGTCACCGCCCAGACAGACACAACTGGGTCAGGCGCCAAGCTCGCGGACATCCGAGCCCGGAAACCCTAACACTCCTCCAGGGGTAGGTTCTCCAAGCCTGAACATTTTTAACCTCAAAACGCCCAGGATCTCGGAGGCGTGTGGTGGATGCCACATAAATACATAACACGTAACAACAACTTATTATTTAGCGCCAGGCCTGCAGGCAGTTCTCAGGCGCAGCTCGCTTCTCCTCGCAGCCAAAAGACCCCGGAGACCGCGAGCTCTCCACTAGGCGCGGTGCGGGGGCGGGGCTAGGAGGCGGAGCCGGGGCAGGGCGCGCGCGCGTGAGAACGTCCGGGGAGCGCGCGCGCCGCCGCCGACGCCGCCGGGCTGAGAGACGAGCTTGCGGGGTTTGCGGTTGATGGCTCCGACTGAAGGGCTGGAGGCGGCGTATGCCGCTGTTCTTGCTGTCGCTCCGGACACCTCCGTCCGCTTCTGGTCATGAGAGGTTAGGCCTGGGGGAAGCAGGCAGAGGAGGAGGCGGCGAGGGGCCGCGGCGCAGGGGGCCCTGGGGAGAATAGGCACTCGAGGCTCGGACGTGGGTGGAGAACTCTGCCCTCGGAGATTCCGAAAGAGTTGTGTTGACCTTTCTTCCCCTTTTTCTCCTCTTTCTTGTTTGTGCATGAAGGAAAGTGGGAGGGTTCTATGTTATTTATAGAAAAGACACTGAAAGCCTGCTGTCCAACGTCGCTCTTCAGAGTTTTGACGAAGTAACACTCGTGGCGTCGGGGCCTCGGTGAAAGCCTTTAGTGAAAAGCACTGAAACCCAAACCGCCAGACACAGTGACTGCACCACTGTTCATTCCTGGGAGTGAAATAGAATGACACAGAACATTCCCTGACGTTAACTCTAGCCTCCTCCTAGACAAACGGGAAAAGCACGGCAGTGTGGGAAAGGCTCTGCGTTTTGTCAGCTGGGATTCCGACTCTGTTCTTCTGCTTCTAGGAGGTCCACAATGGATCATTTATTAGAGAGATCTTTCTCTGCTAGGGCCCTCTTTCCTCACACCCCTCCCTCCGTAATACACCACCGACGGTGGCATTTTATTGGGCCGACTGTGTAACTGTGCTTATTCAGACTAAAGAGTTACCTAGCAATTACATGGTGACTCTCCAAAGTATCTGTGCTTTAAATGTATTTAGGTAACATTCTTTTGCGCGGGGAGGTAATATTCTTGGTGGCACCATTAATTATTGGAAACTTTATGAGCTTTGGGAAAGCTGCTTGAGCAGAAAATCTAATTTGTAGGTCACCTAAGTGCAGTGTTTATTATTAGTTACCTATGATGATAATAAGGCATTAAGATTTAATGTTGTTTTTCTTCCTAACATTTCCAACCATTAAAAAATACTGGCTCACTCTTCCTTATGAAACTTCTTTGATGTAGAATCTATATCAGAGATGAAACTGCACCAGTTGGGAAAAGTAAATGTACCAGAGTATCCAGTGAGGACTGGTGCTCATTAACATCTGCTGGGTACCCATACTTCATGACTGTTTTGCGGATGCTTTCTGCCATTAGACAACTGGAAGCATTTGCAGCTCAACTTTTTTTTTGGTAGCAAATGTTCCCTAAAAGATCATTTGTGTAGCGCAGCAGAGCCTTGGCATTAAGGGAGAAGGGAGGAGTCCAGTGATAAATAACCTGAAAATTCATCTGTTGTGATTATTTGCTACTCCTTTAGTGAATAAAGGATACCCAGTGAGGAATATACTGCTGGTATTTAACTGCCTGTTTACTTAGAATATCTTCTATTTGATTTTTTAGGAGACAGAGGCCTGAAGCAAAGACATCTGGGTCAGAAAAAAAGTATTTAAGGGCCATGCAAGCCAATCGTAGCCAACTGCACAGTCCTCCAGGAACTGGAAGCAGTGAGGATGCCTCAGCCCCTCAGTGTGTCCACACAAGATTGACAGAAGGTTCTTGTCTTCATTCTGGAGATGTTCATATCCAGATAAACTCCATACCTAAAGAATGTGCAGAAAATGCAAGCTCCAGAAATATAAGGTCAGGTGTCCATAGCTGTGCCCATGGATGTGTACACAGTCGCTTACGGGGTCACTCCCACAGTGAAGCAAGGCTGCCTGATGATACTGCCGCAGAATCTGGAGATCACGGTAGTAGCTCCTTCTCAGAATTCCGCTATCTCTTCAAGTGGCTGCAAAAAAGTCTTCCATATATTTTGATTCTGAGTGTCAAACTTGTTATGCAGCATATAACAGGTAGGACATAATAAAACGTTGACTTGTTTTCATTCCTAAATTCAGTTAATTTTCTTTCATTATTGGTAATCTACTTAATGCATTCAGTTACTTATTTTCTGTGAGCTTTTATTATTGTATATGTTTATTTTTAATTTGTGTCATTGTTAGCTTATATAATCCTCTTTGATTTTTTTTTTCTTTCAATTAACTGGAACTTATTTTCTAACAGGAATTTCTCTTGGAATTGGGCTGCTAACAACTTTTATGTATGCAAACAAAAGCATTGTAAATCAGGTTTTTCTAAGAGTAAGTATAACAAGCAACTAAAAAATTATTAACTGTTTCTCTCCATAGACTTTAGAGAAATAATTTTGAGAGAAATAGGAAATAACTTGAAGGAAATAGGAAGTAATAGGATATATTGTAACATCCATGATTTATTAAATTTGTAATCTAAATCCTGGAATAAATTATCTCTCCTAATGCTGAATTCCTTTACCTTACCTTCTTTGTAAGAAAAAAAAATTGGTTACTGTTAAAGAAAAAGTAGTAAAAAGGATTAAAAGAGTTAGAACACGCTATCTGATCTGATTTGGCAAGTCCCTTCATGTTGTATCAGTTACTTTGACCATACTAAGTAATACCATCATCATGAAAAACTTTTAGTGGCTGGGCGTGGTGGCTCACACCTGTAATCCCAGCACTTTGGGAGGCTGAGGCGGGCAGATCATGAGGTTGGGAGATTGAGACCATCCTGGCTAACATGGTGAAACCCTGTCTCTACTAAAAATACAAAAAATTAGCCAGGCATGTGCCTGTGTTCCCAGCTACTCGGGAGGCTGAGGCAGGAGAATCACTTGAACCTGGGAGGTGGAGGTTGCAGTAAGCTGAGATCGCACCACTGCACTCCAGCCTGGGCTACAGAGCAAGACTCCATCTCAAAAAAAAAAAAAAAAAAAAAAGAGAAAAAAGACCTGGGCCAGGCGCAGGGGCTCACGCCTGTAATCCCAACACTTTGGGAGGCCCAGGCGGGTGGGTCACCTGAGGTCAGAAGTTTGAGACCGGCCTGGCCAATGTGGTGAAACCCCATGTCTGCTAAAAACACAAAAATTAGCTGGGCGTGGTGGCGCTTGTCTGTAGTCCCAGCTACTTGGGAGGCTGAGGCAGGAGAATTGCTTGAACTCGGAAGGCAGAGGTTGCAGTGAGCCAAGATTGTGCCACTGCACTCCAGCCTGGCAACAGAGTGAGACTCCATCTCAAAAAAAAAAAAAAGAAAAGAAAAACCCAAGGAATTTTTCCATAAGTTACACGAGCCCTAGTCATATAAATCATTGGGAAAAAGAGGATGAGTTTCTAAAATTTCACCTTAAGGCAACTTTAAATGGCTATGTCTGTGTAAAGTATCATGCATTCTGACCTGGAAATTATAGTTAAACCTATCAAACCAGAAAAATCTGAATGATTTAAAATTAGTAAAACTTCATTAAACTTGACTTTAAAAGTGAGATTACAGGCAAGGCACAGTGGCTCATGCCTGTAATCTCAGCACTTTGGGAGGCTGAGATGGGCAGATTGCTTGAGCCCAGGAATTGAAGACGAGCCTGGGCAACATGGCAAAACCCCATCTCTACAAAAAATACAAAAAATTAGCCGGGCCCACGTGGTGGCACGTGCCTGTAATCTCTGCTATCTGGGAGGCTGAGGTGGGAGGATTGC
This sequence comes from Pongo pygmaeus, assembly GCF_028885625.2. NCBI lineage: Eukaryota > Metazoa > Chordata > Mammalia > Primates > Hominidae > Pongo > Pongo pygmaeus. The sequence goes on from NC_072392.2 coordinate 58,728,874, forward strand.
CTGAGCCCAGGTGGTTGGGGCTGCAGTGAGTTGTGATCATGCCACTGCACTCCAGTCTGGGTGAAAGAGTGAGACCCTGTCTCAAAAAAATAAAAATAAAAAAAGGGAGATTACAACTACTTGGGACGCTGAGTTGGGAAGAATGCTTGAGCCTAGGAATTCTGGGCAATGTGTCGAGACCTCATATATTAAAAAAAAGTGAGATTAAAACATTAATTTATTAAATTCTTATAATCTGAGAATTTAAAAAATATAAACCTTGACAAGTGAGTCAAGGTTAAAATGCATTTTGAAATTTTCTTTTGTGGGTGGGTCCATTTTTTTTCTGAGACGGAGTTTTGCTCTGTCACCCAGGCTGGAGTGCAATGGCGTGATCTTGGCTCACTGCAACCTCTGCCTCCTGGGTTCAAGCGATTCTCATGCCTCAGCCTCCTGAGTAGCTGGGATTACAGGCACGTGCCACGGCACCTGGCTAACTTTTGTACTTTAGTAGAGACAGGTTTCACCATGTTGGGCATGCTGGTCACAAACTCCTGACCTCAAGCGATCTGCCGACCTCAGCCTCCCAAAGTGCTGGGATTACAAGTGTGAGCCACTGCCTCCGTCCTGGGTGGGTCCTTTATGTCAGCTTGTAGAAGACCTGGCTTCTTTTTTTTTTTTAATTTAATTTAATTTTCTTTCTTTATTTTTTTTTTTTGAGAGAAGACTTGGCTTCTTTGAAACATAGGTAATGTTTTTCATACAGTGAAAAAACTTGTATTTTAAACATTTGTTTAATATAAGAGTTCTATTTGGTCACTAAAGTTGTATAAAACAGAGTAACTGTGATGATTATGTACAGTTTAACATATTCTATATTAAGATTTAGAAAAATATTCTAAGTTAATGGTCATTAAAGTAAAACAGTTTAATGATATTTAAAATTCTGGCAAAATCAAAGTAACATTATAAAATTGTTTATCTTTCAGGAAAGGTCCTCAAAGATTCAGTGTGCTTGGTTACTGGTATTCTTAGCAGGATCTTCTGTTCTTTTATATTACACCTTTCATTCTCAGTCACTTTATTACAGGTAATTAGAGGTCCAAATACACAATTACATTTTTAATGTAATCATATATTTCATAGCACTTTGTATCTTACTTCACTTAGTACTTATTGTATTCAATTCAGTTCAGTTTTTAACTTTGTCCTTTCATAAGCGAGAGCTTTTTTTTTTGACGGAGTCTCACTCTGTCACCCAGCCTGGAGTGCAGTGTCTTGATCTTGGCTCACTGCAACCTCTGCCTCTCAGGTTCAAGCAATTCTCCTGTCTAAGCCTCCTGAGTAGCTGGGATTACAGGCACACGCCACCATGCCTGGCAAATTTTTGTATTTTTAATAGAGACGGAGTTTCACCATGTTGGTCAGACCTCCTGACCTCGTGATCTGCCTGCCTCGACCTCCTAAAGTGCTGGGATTACAGGTGTGAGCCACTGCACCCAGCCTCATAAGTGAGAGCTTTAAGTGACTTACTCAGATTTTGTATCCCCAGTGCCTTGGCACATAGCAGATGCTCAATAAATATTTAATTTTTTGATACCTGAGTTTTTGTTTATATATTTCATATTTTTAAAGTACCATTAGGTTGTTATTGTTGGGTCTTTGTTTCTGAAAGTAAGAACACTTACTAAATGACAGTAGCTGGTAAGTCTCCATGTCAAATGGGAGTATTCTGAATTTTCAGCTTTTATTAGAATATTAGAAGACCTGGTTTCACTGGAGTTAGAGAGATGGGCAAATCTGGGATGTAGTTTGGAGGTGGAGCCAGTATCCCTCAGATGGACTGGATTGGGTAGGTGGGTGGAGAGAAGCAAGAAAGACCTCTGGGTTTTTAGTCTAAGCAACTGGCTGGATGGTGGTGTCACTTCATTGGGTTGAGGAAGGAACTGATTTTGAGGAGAAAAATCAATAATTTTGTTTTGAACATGTTAAGTTTGAGAGGCTAAGTAGAATTGGTAAGAAAGTGGTTCCAAATATATGTCATGAACTCAGGGTAGAGGTTAAGGCAATAAATTTTGGTATCAGGAGCATATGGTTGATATTTAAAAACCACAGAACTGGACAAAACTAACCCAGGAAAGAGAGTGTAGAGAGCCCAGTTCTGGACATGACCACAATTAGAAGAGAAACAGCAAAGGAGACTAAGAAGAAACCAGCAGTGAAATATGAGAAATAGAAAAGTGTTGTGTTAAAAGTCTAGAAAGAAAATTATTCAGGGAGGGAAGATAGAAAAAGAGAGTGACCTTGAAATTTAGCCATACAGAGGGAGTTGATGATCTTGACAAGCAATTCATTGAAAGGAAGAGATGGAATCCTGATTGGAATTGGTTAAGAAAAACATGGCAGATGTCTGGTATTGATGAGTTTTTTTCGTTTACAGGCTAGAAAGGTGTCAACTATGACAAACCGTGAAGACTTTTTCCTTATTCTATGAAGGGAAGATCTAAAATCCAAACAGGTTTAAAAAGTCTCTTTAAGCAAAATGATCCTCCATTCCATTATTGTGAACTCTGACATCCTGCCAAACTCATATTTTTTACATATCAAAATAACATATTTGTAGCAAATTAAAACCCTTTATTAATACTTTATCTTTGTATGTTGCTCTGATAAATTTTGATGTTTTTCTTTTGGTAGCTTAATTTTTTTAAATCCTACTTTGGACCATTTGAGCTTCTGGGAAGTACTTTGGATTGTTGGAATTACAGACTTCATTCTGAAATTCTTTTTCATGGGCTTAAAATGCCTTATTTTATTGGTGCCTTCTTTCATCATGCCTTTTAAATCTAAGGTAAGAAACTCACTTATGCTTTATTGGAGTGATGTTATCGAATCACATTAATGCTATTTAGTCTTTGTTTAAATGAATCCTTTTACAATTTTTCAGTTTGCTAACTAGCTTTAATTATCTGTATTATTTCAGCTTAGCAACCATTTGTTCAGGCACTTGAACCTGATTATTAACCTATTTGGATAAAATCAGAATTATATTTGCTTCAGAATAATTTTAAAATCAGTCCCCACATCATATATGGGAAACTATTTAGATTTGTACTTCTGTTATCCAGGGCATTATCAATTGACAGTTGACTATATACAGTTATTCAGTGGTTTCCCATACGCAATAAAAACTTTTAAGTTCTTATAATCAGCAAAAACATACTCATGTAGGTTTTACTTGCAGTATACATAAAACATTCTCTCTCTCTCTCTCTATATATATATATATACATATATATATATATATATATTTTTTTTTTTTTGAGATTGTCTCTTGCTCTGTTGCCCAGGCTGGAGTGCAGTGGTGTGATCTTGGCTCACTGCAACCTCCGCCTCCCGGGTTCACACAGTTCTCCTGCCTCAGCCTCCTGAGTAGCTGGAATTACAGGCATGCACCACCACACCCAGCTAATTTTTGTATTTTTAGTAGAGACGGGGTTTCACCGTGCTGGCCAGGCTGGTCTCGAACTCCTGACCTCAGGTGATCTGCCCGTCTCAACCTCCCAAAGTGCTGGGAGCCACCGCGTCCAGCCTAGAAATTCTTTCAAAGCAGACCACTCAGTGATTGTAATATGTGAGAACCAGCTTGAGGTTCAGTCATAATCATGAAGATTAATTTTATAGTTATTTATATTATTGTATCATATACTCAGTGTTCTCAGTCTAATATTGTTTGTGCTACGTAGTTAAGTAGTTTGGGTAGTTCTGTTTGTTTTCTTCTTATTTTTTAGGGTTACTGGTATATGCTTTTAGAAGAATTGTGTCAATACTACCGAACTTTTGTTCCCATACCAGTTTGGTTTCGCTACCTTATAAGCTATGGGGAGTTTGGTAACGTAACTAGATGGAGTCTTGGGATACTGCTGGCTTTACTCTACCTCATATTAAAAGTAGGTAACATTACAAATCTTGTCACTGCATGATTCACATTAATGATTACTGATACATACTACTGTTTTCCTCTTTTAACAGTTTTATAGTTTATCTTCGTATCACTAGTTTGAAGTAATAGCAGGTTCTATATTTGTTTAGAAATGGAGAAACGGAAATAGACTGTCTTAATCCAGCAGTCCTCAGTTTTCATTGGAGGGAAGGGGAGTAGACCTTCACATAGTGTGGATTATCTGTGTAGGGAAAACAAGTGGAATAGAACATACCCATCCTCAATAGTAACACTGTCATACACATAATTCTTAAACTAGTAGAGTATCTTGTCCTGTTCTCTCCATGCCTGTGCCCCTCAACCTAAAAATCACTTTATGAAACTTTAAAATCTAAATGTTAAAAACAGGTGAATCAGATAAAATTGCTTTGACTTTGACATAGTTGTATTTGTTTTGATCAAATTGTTACTCTAGGTGTTTAAATGTACTTTAGCTTGTTGAGATGGCTCAAATCTATAAATTGAATAAAATACTCAGCACAAAATGATTAGTTGTGACATATAATGAGCATTAAGTTAATATGAGGATTTGATGTTACGGGATTTCAGCTTTGGTTTTTGGGTTTAGCAGATAGGACTGTTTGAATTAATAAATGATCTCTTATTTCTCTTTTCAGCTTTTGGAATTTTTTGGGCATCTAAGAACTTTCAGACAGGTTTTACGAATATTTTTTACACAACCAGTAAGTACTTTTTATCAGTTAAGAAAAACACCTTCACCTTTCTTCATTGCAAAAATTTTTTTAGTTCAGCAGTTTTACAAGAATGGATTTCATAAATAGATGATCCTTTTCTTTTACTTTGATTATTTTCTAGTACTTTGGCACTTGGGGCTATAATAATTTAGGAGTTTTATCTCTATGATCAGATTCTTGAATCACACATTGACAACCACCTGCTAATTGTTGCAGTGCTTATATATTTGAACTTGTCTCTTGCGCCTTCAATCCATTGGACATTTTTAAGGACTTGTAAACCCTTAACAATCTTATGAACTTTTGTTCCTCTTTTTTAATCCACAAATGGGAGCTTTGTGTGTTCCTATTAACTCCTTATTCACCTGTGAAAATCCTTCCACTGTAATTTATTGTGTATGTTTAGAAAGCTCATTGCCAAAAATCATGTCTCTTGCAGTTTTCTTACTGGAGCAAATTTCCCCATTGCTCAATTATATGTGCATAAATAACGTTCATGGCATGAAATTTAACAATTAATTGAGTCTCTGGTGTCATTTATAACATTATGTGATTCTATTGATGTTGCAAATTGCAGTGAAAGGATGTCATAGAGAACCCTAATTTACTACTTAGTAGCCTGAAAGGTTCCTAGTACCTACGTGTGGTCACCAGACTTCAGGGTTTGATTCTCAACTTTGCAGTCATTTCATCAGGGCCCAAGGAGACTGACTTAAAAGAATGCCCACCGAATAATATACCGTAAAAATAAAAAAAGAATTATGTCTACAAAGTAAATGAGACTAACTGGCCAGGGCATCTTTTCCCTAAGATAGAGTTAGCAATGTAGAAACAAACTTTGCTCATCCTATGCAAGCTGCTTTCTCTAGACAAGACATAATAAAATTCAGAGTTCAGCTTTGTCCAAGTCAGTTCAACTGATGATTATGTGAGCATCAACCATTTTACTATAATTGGTCTTGTAAGATTTGTGCCGAAATACTCTCAAGAAAATACCCTGATATTCTTTCCCTGAGACAAACTACAGAGAGGATATCAGTCATCAATACTTGGATTTGTTCAAGTCTCCTTTACCAGGGAAATCGCAGTTACTATCTGGAGAGGGAGTCTCCAAGATGCCAGATGAGTAATGTTTTAAAAGCTTGTCAGCATAATTATCTGCAAATGTACTTTGCTAAATGACACCTTACTGAAGGGAAATTGACACCAAGATCATCTAACAGTATCCTGACTTGTTTCTGAAATCTGTATCACCAGTCTCAAAAAACCTTAATTTTTAGTATCTTTATCCTTTGAGTTTTACCTTGATTTTGATGTTGTTAGCCTGAGACGTTTTAGTACAAGAAGTTTAGATAACTTCAGCTATGTTAAGTCATGCTTTACCCTCATGACCGTGACTGAACTTGGGTTTTCTTACATCTCTTTAGTTACCTCTTCCCCATCATTTCTACAGAAAGCAGGTTTCATTTGTAACATTTTGATTTCTCCAAATTTCACTGAGGGTTATTGACATCACATCTAGTTAATGACTAAGTTCTGAATCTGGTGAGGAAGTTAAAATCTTAGAGACGAGAAACTTGTTATTAGGACACTAGAAGAGAAGAAAATTCAAATAATTGCATTTTTGTTCAGTTAGTTTTGACAGTAGTTATTCTACCCAAGCGACATTTACAGTTGCAGTTTCTCCATAAAACTCTTTCATGTTTAGCACTAAATGCTTTTTATAATTTGGAATAAATTTTTAGACCTAGTGGCATAAAACTCTTTAGTGGTCCCTAAGTCTTCTTCATATTGCACTCACTTGGAGACCTTTCACATTATTTGTAGATTACTGGGTCACATCCCAATATCTCTGGTCTTAGTGAATCAATATTGTGTGGAACAGAGAAATCTATTTTTAAAGCAAGCTTTCCACATGAGTTACATTCAGCCAGCCAAGCTCTGGCTGGATTGACTTTATGAACCACTGCTGCAGGTAATAAGCTCAATTTGGCAGTCCTGGGTCAAATAATACATGGCTATAGATTTTATAATAGTTACATTTCAGATTGCTTAGTCTCTTAAGCCAGTTATGTTGAATTTGAAGCACTATCATCCTTTGTAAAGCTAGTAGATCTAACAATCTTTCAAAATCCTATTAAGTATTATTTAATGATTTCATCTTGGTGCACTCAAGAGGTGGTTCTGTATATGTGGTTCAGCTTTGAAATGTTTGTATCCTTTGGGAAGGTTTTCAAATGCCTGGTTCCAGGGAGATTTGAGAAGTACAGCATCACTTATGTAATTTGAGGAACAGAAAAGAAAGAAATTTGTAGATGAACAGAACTTACTATCTTCATAGAGTTATGGAGTAGCTGCCAGCAAGAGACAGTGTTCAGATGTGGATGATATTTGTTCAATATGTCAAGCTGAATTTCAGAAGCCAATTCTTCTCATCTGTCAGGTAATTACATTTTTAAATTTAAAAACCTAAATACAACAGTTCTCTGTGACTTGCAAAAGTCACATTTATGTTTGTTGTAAGGCAAAAAAATCTAGTGTTTAGTGGAAGGTAGCATTCAGGGTACATACTAGTGGATTGGCTAAGTTTTGTCTCATGTTCTGGTAATTTTTATGCAGAGGAGCGTATGAAGGGGAAAAAATAATTCAACTGGCAGATTGAATACCAAAGTGATTAAAAAACAGGCTATTTTATAATTGGATACTAGCCATTTAGAACAATACTGACATTTGTTACTGGATTGTGGCCCTTTCCTGTACTTTATGGCAGTTACTAGTAACTCAAAGACTTTAAGCTGTTATCATACTTAATCTTAAAGGTGTCACCTAAGGATAGCTTTTATGGTTAAATGGATGGTACAGCCAGAACACTAGTGGCTCTACCAATCATACTGCTCTTTGTCTTCTTGAATGTCTCATACGTTCTCCATTTTCACAATTGTAAAATGAGGGAATTAGTGCTCTTCAAAATCCCTCTCAGGCCGGACACAGTGGCTCACGCCTGTAATCCCAGAACTTTGGGAGGCCGAGGTGGGTGGATCACCTGAGGTCAGGAGTTCGAGATCAGCCTGACCAACATGGTGAAACCCTGTCTCTACTAAAAATTAAAAAACTAGCTGGGCATGGTGGTGGCAGTCACCTGTAATCCCGGCAACTCGGGAGGCTGAGGCAGGAGAATCACTTGAACCCGCGGGGGGCAGAGGTTGCAGTGAGCCAAGATGGCACCATTGCACTCCGGCCTGGGTGACAGAGCAAGACTTCGGTCTCCATCTCAAAAAAAAAAAAAAAAAAAAAAAAAAAAAGAATCCCTTTCATTCCCTACAATGTGATGGATTTAAAATGATTATCAAGTATAAAATCTAATTCTTAATTCCGTTACAGCATATATTTTGTGAAGAGTGCATTACCTTATGGTTTAACAGAGAAAAAACATGTCCACTCTGCAGAACTGTGATTTCAGACCATATAAACAAATGGAAAGATGGAGCCACTTCATCACACCTTCAAATATATTAAATTGTATAAACTATTGAGGCCACAAAATACTAATGTCATTTGGTCATAATGACTACTGATAAGGCATCAGAATGGATTTTCAGGGCTACAAGAAAAATGTCTCAAGATGGTTTTAGAATGTAAGACTTATGGTCCAATTCACCAAAAGATTAAATGAAAGAACCCTGTGTTTTAAAATATATATAATGTTCAACCTAATGTATATGCAACATTTATTCTATTCTAATTATTTGACAGGTAACTGCAGTGTTAAATTGTAAATGTGTTTTCTTAATGTTACCAAAACAGCAATTTGAAATTAGAACTAGTGGTTTTAGAGAACTCAGGTATTCTTTCCTGACATTGTTTTCAGAATAAAGAATATTTTTCATAATATTTTAAGATACATACTATCTAAAAGTAGAATTTTGTTCAGCATTGACTTTTATAATTCCCATCCTAAAAATTCTTAATATTTTCATAAAATTTGTATTTTTAAATGAAAATTCTAAATGTTGTATTTTATCAGTAACAGATTTTCTAAGTGAAGATTACTGAGGATGATACATTTTAGTATTATATTATTCTCTGTAGTAAGATTGGTAATCAGTGAAAATAAATGATTTAAATTCATTTTGTCTCTGGACGTCATAAATTCTTCCTGCCATCAGCTTTAATGTTCATGATCATGCTTTTTGTGTAGTACCATGGAGTATCTTGAAGTAACTATTAAAATAATTTATGTGGGTTATAAACAGCTGGCTTACTTGATGATTTGAATAGTATAGAAAACAAGACAAATGGCCAGGCATGATGGTGGCTCACACCTGTAATCCCAGCACTTTGGGAGGCAGAGGCAGGAGGACTGCTTGAACCCAGGAGTTCAAGACCAGCTTGGGCAACATCCCATCTCTATTTTAAAAAAAAGAAAAAAGTTTCAAGACAGATGCCCTAAAATCTTAGAAAAGAAAAGAATTGCCCTTATAATTAGTCCTCTCCATAAAAGTTTTGGAATTTTATGCTTGAATCACCATCAATTGGAAGATTAAAGCTTGCACTGAGAGGTGGTCATGAGGTTTTGATTGATAGTGGGTTTGTTCGCCTCTAGGTATTTCTGCAGGGTGCTAGAAAAGAGAATGAAGCACTTTCTCCCCTTGTTACTTCTAAGGAGGAATCTGAAACCTAAAACATGTCTGAAGGGCTGCTAGTGCTTGTATCTGTTTAGAGTACATCCATCAGTTTGTAGTCGAGGAAAAGGTGGTAGAAAGAACTTAGGAAGCAGAGGTAGAAAACAGATTTGCTGTACTGGTAAGACAACAGCTAAACCAGCACGTGAATTAATAAGGATACTGACCAACTGGCTATAGAAGGCACTTTCATGACTGTATGGCCATTCAAATTGACAAACGAACATTAGGAAGCCTGTACCTTTTTTTTTCTCTCCAGGTAAATACTACCAGGTTGTAAGTACAACTATATTCAATTACAGTATATTTCACTCTGTTATCTACTTTGAGACCCACTACAAATATTATTTAAATGGCTTTGTGGTGATGCTAACAGTTGTATTATTTAGGTATACAGCAGAGGATGGGTGAGAAAAACAATGTGGGATTACAATTCGGCTGTGAAGGACAGCCAAGATGACTTCTGTTCAAACACAAGAATAGCATTTTACTTCAGCCCTATTTAACAATACCTATTTAATACATTTGCTTACTCTGTAACTATTCAGACAGCACTGTTTCTTAATGTGATTAAATAACCAAGGAGGTGCATGGTGGGGTTTTTTTTTGGAATGCAGTTTACCTATAAATTGAAAAGGGAGAAAATCTAATGGAGCTATGCCATCCAATAACAGTGCTGATGAACTGGAAGCATTTCTTCCATCCCTCTATTCCTTCACCTCAAAAAAAGGTAATGTAGATTCAGAAACTCATTTACTCTGTGAATTCAGATCATGACTTCTAAAAGATTGTTTTACCAGTACTGATAAGCTACTATGTTGTATAGCAAGGCAAAATCAGTTTGGGAGCTTCTGTAGATCCCCTTGGCAAGTGTGGTATAATTACCTCACAGAAAAGAAGTGGTTAATGCAAAATACCCAGCTTACACTAGATATATTGAGACATTAGTTAAAACACATTTGTTCACTATGTTATTTTGTGCATACATATCAAATTATCAAATGTAGCTGACCAAGTGTAGCTGAACAAATTGTTGACTGTTAGCACAAGGTCTTCCTAGAGTTTTTTATGAAGGTAGCTTTCACGTAGGTTGTTACATGTATTTTTTTAAGTAAACAATTCATGTCTACTATCTAACATAACTTGAAAATCAAAGATGTGTAACATCTAACATAAAAATCAATACTAAAACTTGTTATATACTTAAATAGCTTCAATTTCTCAGCAGAACAGCTTTTAACCCATTCCTTATATACATAGTTTATTTATATGACAACTTGAACACATCTGACATGTTAATGAAAATAAATTATTTAAACCATTTATACAACTGATATGTATACTAATTCCTTCCTATCTTAGGATAATAAAAAAATAAATCACTTCTATTTTATGTTCATTCAAATTTGCATTTAATTTCTATTTACATTCATTCAATCCGAAATCAAATAATACAGTAAACTAAATACAAGATGAAAAGCAGAACAGGTGTTACCCTCATAGCACTCCTAATAAGGCAGCTGAAGAATTTTATTTACTGATAGATGCAAAGCCAACTTAGGATAGGAGAAACAATAGTTTAAAGAGCAAACACAAACATAGATGAACACATCTTTCAGATGTTATTCCAGATATCCACTGAGATAATACTTGTGCTATAATGTTAAGAATCACACAAGAAAAAGTACTGTATTAATCAGCAACAGACCACAGGTTATGTGTGACAAATACTTTTGTGATAGTTTGTCCAGCTTGCTAGTGTCTACTCCTATGAAAAAAGGTAGATGTTTGGACATTGATGTTTTTGAGAAATTAACCATTTTCAAAGCCTTAAAATCTATTCTTCATAAATTCAACATTTCTCATGGGAATAATCTTAGATCTAGCCCTTGTAAGCTAGGAACCACATGATTAACTGAATATTCAAAATAGGTCCTATATTAAATATATAATCCAAGGCTCAGTATATTAATACTATCTAAGATGCATCTTGTTTATAATCATTTATTACCTATAGTAAAGAATGTTGAATTTATGGAGTATCATACATGCATCCTCCACCCCTCCCCTCAAATTATCTTCTATCTTAAAAAATAGTATGGAAAAATCCTTCTTGAAGGATTCAAATTAGTTAAGACCATAAAGGGGGAAAAAGAACATAATTTTCCTAAAAATCTGGTTCAAAGTTCAATAATTAATACTTTACATTGTTAATCACAGCTGGTTTATAAATCCCAGTTTAGTTATTCTGTAATGCTACAAACCTTATAAAATCAAATTAGTAAACTTCAATTCAGTGATTATATTTTAATTAAAAACAGCATGTATAAAATAAAAAAATATCCTGTAATAGCTGATTTTAAAGAAAATAATCAAGTGATGAAAAAAAAAGCACTTAATCTCTTTTATACACTTACCTGGTATAACATAAAGAACCCTCTTAGAAACTCAAGACTAGTAATATCGACATCATATTTTAAACTATGCTTGGATTTGTACAAATAAATATAGATAAGCCATATTGCATAGGTGTGTGCTTTCTGTCTGTGACACTAATGTGACACTTGACATGTTTTCACAGTCATAGTAGGGATATCCATTTATGAAACAAGTTCTCAATAAACTTTCCACAGCATGGGAAATAAATTTCACTTAATAAATGTGAAGGCAGAAAAACTATGTATTTGTGTGGATGGTAGCTGTGCAATTAATGCTTTTTATGCAGAAAAGTTGCAGTGTTTGCCACTATTGCTGGCACTACTAATTATGAAAATGGTTTAACTGGGGTGGTTATAGCCAGCCAATCACAGTGCTCATGTTACTAGCAAATAGGACCTAGGAGGAATATTTTGGTGTATCAGTTTCACTGGAATTTGGTCAGGCAGTCAACACTACAGTTAGTAAACATATTTGAAAACAAGTATCAAGAGTATCACAAGCCATTTACAGTCTGAAATAATACCTGTACATATCACCATAGCTTTTCGGGTTCTGTTTTTTCAGACATCACAAATTGTCAAAGAACAAGGATCTGCACTTTTTAAGTATAATTTCTGCCCTTAATTATTATTGTAGCTTCTAATTTACCAGCAACAGTCAAAGTTCTCAGTAGGCTGCTGCAATAAGGGAGGAGGGGGGAAGAGGGAGTGATTTTTTTTTTTTTTTAAAGGCTTTCTGTCCAAAGATGAACTTTTATCAATTCTTTCAATATTGCCACAATTGAAAAGGTGTATTTCCAATCATTTTTCATGGTTCTGTTTTTGCTTACTGTCATAGGATTTCATCCCATCTCATTTGAGTTGCAATTTCAAAAAGCAAAGCCTTGCTCTTTTCTGACTGAATTCAACATGCATAAAGAATTTTATGGCTTGGATCCTATGGCTCAAAAAGGTTTGAAAACATAGCAAGCAGCATCTATTTAAAAAAATCCTAGGGTTGCAAAATATTACAAACTGACTTTGCACACTCAGACTGAAGACATTATAAAAGACAAAAAGAGGTGATAAAACTCAACTGCAACTGCATGATCATCTATTATACCAGTATGCACTGAAATATATTTTTATAAAGCTCTGCAGATATTAAACCCTTTCACCAGCTAAAGTCATGGAAATGCTCTCTTTAAGGCAGGAAATATTTAAGAAAGGTAAAGTTACCTTTATTTTCATTCTTTGTACCTGTAAATCATTTATGTAGATTTTGTTACAATTTCAAAAACATAGTGTCCTGTTAACATGTTTCCTAAATTAAGCCACTAAGTTTTCTTTCCTGTGGAAGACATTCATCAAAAGGCCATCAAATATTTTTACAATCAAAAAATGTAGCCCAAGTATAGGAGAAAAAAAAATAGACCTTTTTTTCTTTTTAAAACTGTTGAGGAAAAAAATATAAGGAAGGTAGACAGCAGAAACAGTAGAAAGAAGTAAAACTGAAAATCTTACCAATTTGCTGTAAAAAGATTAGACAGAGAGTGGGCCACAGCAACACCCTCTTCCCCTGGACATCCCTATCTCCCTCACCTTGCCGACCGCAGTATGTATTTATCCTGACTTCTGTTGTTCTTCAGCCATGGGCTGAACACATTTGGCGTCTTGAACCAAATACTGGTATAAGAACAGGTGGCGATTTTTTTTTCCAGTGCAATGCAGGCCCGGGACAATGATGAAATGTAGGACATACAACTTATGCCCATTCCAAGGCTTCCAGTTAAGCTTAGCACATAGCAGTACTGCAAGTAGAAATGATTAAATAGATTCTTTTTTTTTTCTCATATTACAGACAGGTATTGCAGCTGGGTTACTGAAAATAAACCCCAGGCACCCCAATCCCTCAAACGAGCCACAGCTGTGGTTAACAATGATTCATTTGCATTTTATTATTTCACCAAGAGAAGAAACAGAAGTTGTCTGGCTTTCTTCACACCAACCAATAATTTCGCATTTTAAAGTTTGGGATGTTTTTCATAATGAGCTGAATCAAAAATCTATTTGAAAAATATATATTTATATAAAAAAAAGATTCAGGTTGCTTGCACGTAAAACATCAATTGGTAAGTTTCTTTTGTCTTTGATTCCATGTTGCTGGAAAAAGTTTGACCAAGCTTGCATGCTAATTTGTCCTTAGTTGCAAGTATTATAGGCAATTTTGTACTTTGCCTAATGAAAGGATAACCCTTCTTCGACACAATCAGAACTCAACAGTGATTCAGAAGCAACATCCTACCCTTAATACTGTCAGTTTCGAGTCATCAACATGAAAATCCTTGATAAGGTTGAGAAGATGTCGCGAGGAATCAATTAATTGATGTGCCTAAGAGTTCAGCAATACTATTTTGCTTTAAGTTTTTTTTTGCACCATTGATTGATTTTTTAAAATCCACTTTATTTTTCCTGTGTCCAAAATGTTCTATGTAATGACGCTGACTCTCTGAAACTGTCATTTTGAGTCTTGTTTCACCTTGCAGGATGCTCACACATCGCCCTCTCCACCTTTTTTGCCTTAAATTCATTAAAAGCATTGCTCTGTCATAGATTCATACGCAGGTGCTCTGGCCGTTTGGAGATCATGGGAAAAGCTTGTTTTTTGTATGGCCCAGAGTTCGGCTGTCGTATTGGAAGTGGTGCCGATGCTTCCCCACTCATTGTGACATCCATCTGCTCTATGCCACTTGTTTCCATTGGGTATTCCACAGGTGTCTGAGGATTTGCTGTGCTGGCCGAAGCACCTCTTCCCCAGAAATCCCCAGGAGAAAATTTGACTGGGCTTTAAGACAAGGAAGAGCTATCATTCATTTGCTTAAGGGTCATCTCAACAAGACATATTTCCTTTACATTTAAAGGGAGTGGGGTAACATGACATTTATTTTCATTTAATTTTATTTTCACATGGATTAGCACAAAGGCAAAAATTGAACCATCTCTCCCCCGCCTAGATTAACTGCTAGAATTTCCTAACTGGTCTCTTTACCTCTACACCTCACCCCCAAAACCCTCAATGAGATATATATACATTTAAATACATATTATATATCTCATTTTACTCTCCCCTGCTCAAAACAGCTTTCTATTGCATTTAAAATAAAATACTTTTCCAAACCTCTGCCCTTTTCCTCACTCACCACACACTCCAGGAACATTGATTTCCCTTTCATTTCCAGGAAAAGGGCAACTTTTCTCCTCCCTCAGGGCTTTTGCATTTGCTGTTCTTCTGCCTGCAACATTCTTATACCTCCTATTTTTGTAGGGCTGGCTCTTTCTGTTCACTGCTAGATGTTACTACACCAGGGAGGCCTTTCTCTGATCACTGTGAGTAGAAGCCCCCTTGTTTTTCCTCTGCTCTCTACCACTACATTCTTTTTTTCCCCTTTTAAATTATAGCACTTAACACTATTTGTAATTATATTTTTGTATATCCTTTGTCTATTGTGACTTTCCCACTAAATTGTAAGCTTCATCAGGACAGGGACAATTCCTGTATTATAGTACTATATAGATACACACACATAACATGCAGAATGTAATGCTGGTACTCTTGGTGCACAATAAATGCTGAGTGAATGGATAAAGAGGACATTTGCCAGTATGGCTGCTTACTTTCAGGAGGGAAGGTAAACCATATAACATCATAGATTAGTCAGACTAGTCCTTTGCAATGTAAGATACAGATGTTGTGCTTATGTCAACCAAAGAGAATATGACAGTCTTTCATTTATATAACTTGGCATAAATTTCTTAAGCAAACACTCTTGTAGGTTGTTTAAAAGCAAAAAAAAGTGAAAATAAGAGTGTGAAATACCTGACAGGTGTTCGTGGGCTGCCAATAAATCTTCGAGGTGATCGGATTTTTGGTTCAAAGGAAAACTTTTCTTTCACACTTTCAAGTACAGATGGAGCCACATATGTAAAACCCTGAAAGACAGTAACAGTGGACTACAGAATGGCATTTTGTTATGTATCTCAAGAAAATGGGGTTGTTCAGTCTGACATACCTACACAATGATGCACACCTAAAACCACCAATGTGTACACTCTCCCACGTCCTCAACCTCATTTTTAGACCCGTTAACTTCTTTCCAGCCATTTCGTGAGGCACACACTTCAAGAAAGCAGAATTCCATTGAGCCTGCTCAATGTTTTGTTTGCTAGCAAACAAAATTCCACCCTACTGACAGGAATAGAAAAAAAACACGAAAATTCAGGCTCCATATGAAGATGTTAAATACGGCCAGGCACGGGGGCTCACGCCTGTCATCCCAGCACTTTGGGAGGCCAAGGTGGGCAGACCACCTGAGGTCAGGAGTTCAAGACCAGCCTGGCCAATGTGGTGAAACACCATCTCTACCAAAAATACAAAAATTAGCCATGCATGGTGGTGCACGCCTGTAATCCCAGTTACTCGGGAGGCTGAGGCAGGAGGATCACTTGAACCTGGGAGGCAGAGGTTGCAGTGAGCAGAGATCGCACCACTGCATTCTAGCCTGGGCAACAGAGCAAGACTCCATCTCAAAAATTAAAAAAAAAAAAAAAAAAAAAGATGTTAAATACTAGGAGAAATGTAAAGAAACTTCTAGTGTTTCTAGCCACACGCATATAAGCAATTAAGTTTATCACCCTAAAACAGTTTCTCATAATTAGACCAAAGCAAAAACAATTTTCTGACTTGGCATCAAAGTCAGATCTTGTGATCTTTCTGGTTTTATGCCAATGATTGGACAGAATTCGTTTTTTGTTTTGTTTTAAGAGATGGGGTATCCCTATATTGCCCAGGCTGGAGTGCAGTGGTGATATCATAGCTCACTGCAGCCTCAAACTCCTGGACCCAAGCTATTCTCCCACCTCAGCCCCTCAAGTAGCTGGGACTATATAGGCACGTGTGATCTCTGCCCAGCTAGAATTTGGTGTTTTCTTGATGAATAAGTATCAACATTTCAAAAACCTTCAGTTGTAATAGGCAAAAATGCAGTTTTGTTCATTTTAGTTCTCTCTTGGACCTTACTATTAGGGTACCGGCTGTCATTTCTCTAGCTGTCAATGTTCATTCTTTTAACCATCTTCACCTATCTTCTCTTCTATCTATCAAAATCTATGAGTAAGCATTATATATTACAATAAATAAGACTCAGCAAAGCTCTGAGTGAAGGCCCAAAGAGTGAGGTGCAATTCTGAAGTGCATATGATTTGTGACAGTTATATGTGAACTTCAGAGAATAATTTTACAAACGTTCTAGTGGACTAAAGCTGTAACTACCAAGAGGTACAGGCTGTGCCTTAATCATCTTTGAATTTCCTCTAATTCTGTGATGGAGTCTTACAACAGGAATTAAAATATTTGTTGAAATGAGGTTGCTAGAACCACATTATCCAGATAAGTGGGATATCACTGTGTGTGTGTGTGTGTGTGTGTGTGTGTGTATATATATATATATATATATATATTTTTTTTTTTTTTTTTTTTTTGAGATGGAGTCTCACTCTGTCGCCCCGGCTGGAGTGCAGTGAGGGGCGCGATCTTGGCTCATTGCAACTTCCTGCTCCCGGCTTCAAGCGATTCTCCTGCCTCAGCCTCCCGAGTAGCTGAGACTATAGCCATCACGCCTGGCTAATTTTTGTATTTTTAGTAGAGATGGGTTTTCACCATATTAGCCAGGCTGGTCTGGACCTCCTGACCTTGTGATCCGCCTACCTCAGCCTCCCAAAGTGCTGGGATTACAGGCGTGAGCCACTGCACCTGGCCTATTTTTTTATTAATGTTTAAAGAGATCCACTTTATGTACAGAATTCTGGCTACAACCTAACAAATGAGTCGCTCTGTTCATCATTAGCCAATTTAAGTAATTGTGAAAAGCTTAACAATACTTTAACTGGCAATGAAAGCTTCAATATCTCACTTTTACCACCACAACTTTGGATTTCTTGTAGCTAAATAAAATGCTTCTATTTTGTGGGGGAAAAACTGTCACATAAGTTGAAATTCTGCAATGTCCAATTGAGGAAAAGGTCTCTATGTTAAATCAAAGGTATAAATTCCACATCTGTAGTACATGAGAGAAAAAAAGAATGCCAAAATTAAAGTGATTCATGCCCACTTCTCTAACTGAACCTAAGATTTTACTAACAGAGATGCCGTAACTTTGATCATGCACACATCAAACTTGAATTTAAAAACATGCATGCACTCACTCATCTTTTATCTCTTATGTAATTAATACTGTAAGATGATATTTTGCCTATGTGCTCTATATTACTAATTTATAGGATTATTACTATTCAGTGTTGTTTAATCAAAACCATACTGTACTAAACACAACTTTTGCATTCCATGCTAACTTAATTTTTTTTAATTAATTAGTATTTTTTTTTTGATACAGAGTCTCTCACTCACTCTATCGCTCAGGCTGGAGTGCAGTGGCACAATCTTGGCTCCTGCAACCTTTGCCTCCCGGGTTCAAGTGATTCTCCTGCCTCAGCCTCCCAGGTAGTTGGTACCACAGGTGCACGCCACCACACCTGGCTAATTTTTGTACTTTTAGTAGAGATGGGGTTTCACCATGTTAGCCAGGCTGGTCTTGAACTCCTGACCTCAAAGTTATAGGCATGAGCCACCATGCCCCAACTCCATGCTAACTTTAGAGCTTATTTCTCATCCCATAAGATACAACACTAGTATTACATAGTGAGCAGTGTGGGGAAGAAAAGCTTGAGAATTAAGTTAGTGACAAATCCAGTGAACTCAAAAACACGGAAAAAAACACTCCCAAACAATTATTTTCCCCATATCCTAATCTCCCTAGAGGTAGTCCAAAAACGAATGACAAAAGAAAAAAAAGGATACAAAATGAGATAGATGTTCATGTGACATATTAAGTATAGTAATAAAATCAACAAGCATATGTGCTATTTGAGCAAAATAGTATGCATTCATGGTCTGCTGATATAAATCCATCATTTCTGTTGGCCAACATCAAAAACCTTTACTTTTCTGAGGAGACAAGCTATAAATCTATACAGACATTTCTACAATGAGAATTCACTATTACATATGAACCAATATATTTTGATGTCAAATATTCACAATTAATGTTAAAAAAAATCCCCTACTTGGCCGGGCGTGGTGGCTCATGCCTGTATTCCCAGTACTTTGGGAGGCCAAGGAGGGTGGATCAAGAGGTCAAGAAATCGAGACCATCCTGGCCAACATGGTGAAACCCTGTCTCTACTAAAAATACAAAAATTAACTGGGCGGGGTGGCGCACGCCTATAGTCCCAGCTACTCGGGAGGCTGAGGCAGGAGAATCACTTGAACCAGGAGGCAGAAGTTGCAGTGAGCTGAGATCACGCCACTGCACTCCAACCTGGCGACAGAGCGAGACTCCATCTCAAAAAAACAAACAAACAAAAAAATCCCCTACTTATGTTAAGAGTACCAAAAATAGGGCCAGGAATGATGGCTCATGCCTATAATTTTGGCACTTTGGGAAGCCAAGGCGGGAAGATAGCTTGAGTCCAGGAGTAAAATAGTGTGATTCTGTCTCTACAAAAAAATAAAAAATTAGCTGGATGTGGCACACACCTGTGGTCCAGGTACTCACAAGGCTGAAATGGGTGGATCACTTGAGCCTGCGAGGTCAAGGCTGCAGTAAACTGTGATCACACCACTACACTACACCCAGCCTGGGCTACAAGGTGAGACCCTGTCTCAAAAAACAAAAACAAAAACAAAAACAAAAAAGTACCAAAAATCTATAGCTGTTTCAGGAATAAAATACATGTAGTGAGGTTTTTCTCCCCGACTGCTATGACTAATTTTTGGTTGAGATGCTAAGCCAAACATCATTTTAAGTCTGTGGCCTAAAAAAAAAGGGGAATCATACTCTCCAAAGAATTGTACATTCCCACTCTAATTGCTAAAATAAAACGTTGGATTATGAAAATCAATTTTGTAGGTATCAATAAGTTATAAGGTCATGGCTTATTAAAAAAAAAAAAAGTGGGCCAGGTTACCTACATGAACTGCAAAGCAAGCAAACTGAATTTTCTTTGAAGAGCCCATTCTCATACTTAAAATTTCCCATGACTACATGGAAATTCTTTCACTTACCAGAAAGACCTGATTGGCACTTTCACTGAGAGTTGAGTCATCTGGGCTGTCGACAGGTGTCTGACGTGTAAACTTGGAATCAAACTGACTTACATCCTCTTCAGATTGCTTTATACGAACAAAATAATTTAGAAAATAATAAATAGTCCATGTTACATCAATCAAATGCACGGTAAGCTCTGGGAGCTCTTTTCACAGGGGTTAACTAAAATAAAGTAGTAGAATAGTCTTAGCAGGCACAGAATGAAGAAAAAAATGTAGGTGGAAAGTACTGAGTCAAATTACATCTTCAAATCTTAAACATGCACTAAAATAGATTTTAGTATACAGTTATTCCTATTAAAAATGTGAATATATCGACTGGGCGTGGTGGCTCATGCCTGTAATCCCAGCACTTTGGGAGGCTGAGGCAGGCGGATCACGAGGTCAGGAGTTTGAGACCAGCCTGGCCAACACAGCGAAACCCCATCTCTACTAAAAATACAAAAAATTAGCCAGGCATGGTGGCGTGTGCCTGTAATCCTAGCTACTCGGGAGGCTGAGGCAGGAGAATTGCTTGAACCCGGGAGGCACAGATTGCAGCAAGCAGAGATCGTGCCACTGCACACTAGCCCAGGTGACAGTGCGAGAGTCTGTCTCAATTAAAAAAAAAAAAAAAAAATGAATATATCAAGCTCAAAACAAGCTGGAAAAAATGTTAATATCAATTTCCCCTCTCACAAAGCTTCAGTGTGCCTAGTCCACTGGCTAAATCCCTGTTTAGAGATAATTAGTTCAGTTGGCTACTGCAGGTTTGTAATAAACCTGAAAAACTACTGAAGCAGAGTTAAAACATGAATAACACTGGTAAGATGCTCCAGTTAAAGTTTCTTCCCACAGCTTATTTCATTCCTTTAGAAATCTAAAGGAGCAAAAATAATTTTCTATTCTGCATGGTTTATAAGTTATATTTCCTTGTGAAAGTATAGTTATCACTTCAGTTCTAACCATGAGATTTATTTATTTAATTCCTTCTCTCTTTCCCAAAATATCTGGTTAGACTCTTGGGCCAAATGTAGGAAGTAAACAATAATTTAGAATATCTGACTTAATAGTAAAAGATGACCACATTGACCTTATAATTCTCTTGGAGCCCAGACTGTGAACCTGCACTCCCTGGAGGAATGGCTGATTCCAAGTGTGGGGAAAATGTACAAGATAAGCATAGAACACAGTTTCCTTATTTTGCTCTCTCGTACAATACCAGACTATGTGGTCATGTCAAAAGGACTCAGCATTCACTGCACCCAGCATTCACTGCACCCAGCATTCAATGAAGGGAAAAGTTGAGCATCAATAAAAATAACTGCCAGGCGCAGTGGCTCACGCCTATCATCCCAACACTTTGGGAGGCAGAGGCAGGTGGATTGCTTTTGAGCTCAGGAGTTGAAGACCAGCCTGGTGAACATGGCAAAACCCCGTCTCTACCAGAAACACAAAAATTAGCTGGGCATGGTGGTGTACCTGTGGTCCCAGCTACTCAAGAGGGTGAGATGGGAGGATTGCTGGAGGCCGGGACGTCAAGGCTGCAGTGGGCAGAGATTATACCACTGCACTACAGCTTGGGTGACAGAGTAAGACCCTGCCTCAAAACAATAAATGAATAAATAAAAATAAAATAACTGCAATGAAATGAAACACAAATATGTTAAAACACGTAAGTTCATAATATACTAAAAAAGAAAAAAAACACACACACAAAGTTCATTGGTCAATTCTGGAAGATGCTAGGGAACTAATTCATTATTTTGAAAACTAGGAAAGAATCAAACATACATCCTGCCTTTCCTGTATGAACTGTACCTTGGGTAACTAACTGATCAAAGAGTTTCTCTTTATGAAAGAATTCCAGCTAACAAAGAAAGAAGAAATAACAGTTAGAATAAGACCATTTCACAAACACCTGATGAAATTATAAAAGTAGGCTAGAGTTTCTCAACCTCAGTGCTACTGACATTTTAGGCCTATTAATACTTAGCTGTAGAGGGCTGTGCTCTGCTGACTCTTACCCCTGAAGGTACCTATAGCATTCCCTCCCCCAACCTGTGACAATCAGTGTATCTCCAGACATTGCCAAATTACCCTGGTAGTGAAATGCTGACACAGGCAATGATCAGTGACCACTAACATCACTTAAAAACACACACACACACACACACACACACACAAAACTACACATTATGCCTCCTGATCAAAGCATGCAATACTGAGAGTTTAATCTGAATCAGATCAACCACCTAAATTTAACTACCAGTTTTTGGAAATTCAGAGAACAGATGAACATGGTCAATGAAACTATGGGGATAATATCAGCAAAATCAAAATTTGAGAATTCTACAGGACAAATGGCCTAGTTTCTTCAATAAATCACAAGGGGAATCTATAAATGAAAAGAGACCTAAGAAACATAGTAACCAAACATATATACAGACCTTGATTAAATCCTTACAAACAGGAGAAAAAAAAATAATGGAAAAACAACAACAACAAAAAAATAAGGTGGGGCAACATAGGGAGACCTCATCTCTAGAAAAATTTTAAAAATTAGCTGGATGTGGTGATGCACCCCTGTGGCCCCAGCTATACGGGAGGATCCCTTGAGCCTGGGAGGTTGAGGCTGCCATGAGCCACTATCATGCCACTGCACTCCAGCCTGGGCAACAGAGAAAGACCCTCTCTCAAAAAAAAAAAAGAAAAGAAAAAGGAATTAAAAAAAAAAAAAAACCTAAGGAAACTGTCAACTTCTGAGGTGTGATGATGGGATGGCAGTTATGTTTAAACAAGATGACCTAATCATTTTTTAAGCTGGGCAGTAGGTATATGACAGTTATCTTCCTTACAATTGTTTATTGTTTTTTAAAGTGGGGACATTATGCTCCATGACCAAAAAATAATCACCATCATCATCCTCCTCCTTCTCCAACTATATCCTAAGGAATGGAAAAAGAAACTGTATTTTCTCAGATTCTGAGGTGGGAGAAAGACAATAACTAACACACTAACTCATTTACTCATAAACATATTGTTATGGGTTGAATCGTGTGCCTTACCCACCCCCAAAAAATTTCGTATGTTGAAATTCTAACCTCTAGTTCCTCAGAATGTGACCTTATTTGGAAAGGGTTATTGCAGATGTAATTAGTGAAGATGAGGTCCTACTGGAGTAGAGAGGAACCCTAATCCAATATGCCTGGTATCCTTATAAAAAGGGGAAATTTGGCCACAGATATGCACACAGGTAGAACACCATGTGAACATGAAGGCAGAGATCCGGGTGATGCACCTACAAGCCAAAGAATGACAAAGATTACCAGCAAACCACCAGATGCCAGGGGAGAGGCATGGAACATACAGTTTCTCACAGTAGTCAAAGAAACCAACTCTAACAACGTGATCTAGAACTTCTAGTCTCCAGATCTATGAGATAATAAATTTCTGTTGTCTAAGCCACCTGGTTTGTGGTACTTTGTTTCAGCAAGCCTAGCAAACGAATGCACATATATTCTATACTTTGAAGAAAAAATTCCCAGAGAATCATATTTAAAATGGTTAAATTAAGCAAAATAAAACAAACCAAAAAAAAGTCCCAACTACCTGAAATATTTAATTGTCTTAGGTAACTGACTTAAAAATAGCTAATACAGTCAATTGCCACTGGCTTTAGTTCTTTACAAGGTAGTACAAAAATAAAAGATGCTTGGCTGGGTGCAGAAGCTCACACCTGTAATCCCAGCACTTTGAGAGGCTGAGGCGGGTGGATCACTTGAGCCTAGGAGTTCAAGACCAGCCTGGGCGACATGGCAAAACCCTGTTTCTATAAAAAATACAAAAAAATTAGCCAGGCATGGTGACACGTGTCTGTAGTCGCAGCTATTCGGGAAGCTGAGGTGGGAGAATCACCTGAGCCTGGGGAGGTCAAGGCTGCATTGAACTGTGATCGTGCTACTGCACTCCGTCCTGGGTGACAGAGTGAGACCCCGTCTCAAAATAAAATAAAATAAAATAAAATAAAGATGCTGGAGAGGATAGACCAGAGATCTTTGAACTGCTAATAAAAATAATGTTTCTGTCTGCTCTGAGATTTTTCTTATTCTAAAAAAAAATCAAGTGATCCTCCTGCCTCAGCCTTGCAAGTAGCTGGGACTTACAGGCACAAGCCGCCACACCCAGCTAACTTTTAGATGTTTTGTAGATATGGAGTCTTGTTATGTTGCCCATGCTGGTCTTGAACTCCTGGCCTCAAACAATCCTCCCACCTCAGCCCTTTAAAGTTTGGGGATTACAGGCGTGAGCCACTGCACCCAATTATACGCTTTCATGTATACTTACCAACAGAGGTTTAAAGGGGGGCTCCACCTTTCGAGCCAGAAGTTCTTCCCAGTTAATGTGTCTGAAGAATGGATGAGCCTAGGAAAAAAAAAGCAGGAAGAAAAGTTGAGGTGACTAGACTTTGCTGGATTGATAAATTAATCACCTTTTTGAAGTTACAAGTCACAAAATAAGCTAAACTTATAAGCAACTACATATAACCCTCAGAAATACATAAAACTAGCATTATCTTCCCCACAAAACACCAAAGATGCCAATCCCTACTTGAACTTCTCCAGCGTCCCCAGGACCAGCTCCCAGACGAGAAGCAGCATTTCTTTTCAGCAGCTTTAAAGAGGAAAAAAAGCTTGGATAAAGAACCTTAGTCAAACTGATTTTTTTTTTCCTTTTTAGACTTTGCTTGTCTACTTTGCCTTGAGAAAATATAGTTTATTGGCCAGGCACGGTGGCTCATGCCTGTAATCCCAGCACTTTGGGAGGCTGAGGCAGGTGGATCACCTGAGGTTGGGAGTTTGAGACCAGCCTGGCCAACATGGTGAAACCCCTTCTCTACTAAAAATACAAAAATTAGCCTGGCGTGGTGGTGCATGCCTGTAATCCCAGCTACCAGGGAGACTGAGGCAGAAGAATCACTTGAACCTGGGAGGCGGAGGTTGCAGTAAGCCAAGATCATGCCATTGCACTCCAGCCTGGACGACAGAGCAAGACTCCATCTCAGAAAAAAAAGAAAAGAAAAGAAAAGAAAATATAGTTTACTAATTACTACTGAATATTGTTTAAGGGTCTGTAATCCCAGCACTTAGCACTTTGGGAGGCCAAGGCAGGTGGATCACCTGAGGTCAGGAGTTCCAGACCAGACTGACCAACATGGTGAAACCCTGTCTCTACTAAAAATACAAAAATTAGCCGGGCATGGTGGCGGGCGCCTGTAATCCCAGACACTCAAGAGGCTGAGGCAGCAGAATCGCTTGAACCTGGGAGACTGACGTTGCAGTGAGCCAAGATCGCACCACTGCACTCTAGCATGGGTGACAGAGCGAGACCCTGTCTCAAAAAAAAAGAATTAAAAAAAGAATATGAAAAGAAAGTCTTTAAACAAATCTGTACTTCACCTTCAAAAATTGAAGACTTTTTTTGTTCAATATTTATATATGACTCTTTATTCAAAGTATACATTAAATTCTATCTAGTTAAATCCTAGTCATTGAATCTTGTACTGTCAGTGACCATTTAAGAACCTTACCTTTTTAAGCAGATCTCTGGCTTCTTGTGTGAGGTAGGGAGGCAAATTGAGTTTACATTTGAGGATTTTGTCAATTGTTTTCTTTCTATTCTCCCCAGTGAATGGGGGCTAAGAGTAGAAGACAAGTGAAAAATATTAGCATATAAGAAACAAATTTTAAATAACAACATTATCCATTTCCTGAATTAGTTATGCATGGAGATCAGAAATGTATGCTGTGAAATGGGCTAACTGCTGAAGACCTTTATTTTGTTTTAGAGACAGGGTCTCACTATGTTGTCAAGGCTAGATTCTATTAATAATCCTTAGCTCAAATGATCCTCCCACTTCAGCCTCCTGAGTAGCCTGGGCTACAGGCATGCACCACTGTGCCCGGCAGATGTGCAGTTTTTAAGCAACAGGACAGAGGAAGTAGCAGTGTCCTGGAAGGAAGCCTGTGTTTCCACAATTAACTTGCTGTGTGATAAGTGAGCTATGTGATTTTATCCTTCAATTTCTCCATTTATAAAATAAGGGCATTATCTATTCAACATCTATTTCACAGGCCTGCCATGACATAGATCATTCAAATGAAAATGTTTCAGAAAGTATGAGATCCCATATAATCATACAGCATTATTAGTGTTAAACTGCTAATAACAAATCTTTGGGCTTTGAAAACTCCATTGGTAACATGTTCAGAAAGCACAGGACAGGTCTCTTGCTATAGTGACTCAGCACAGACCATAATACATGCAGCTTTTAACTGTGCACCTACTGCTCCAGTCAGCATGTCATACATTAATGCTCCCAAACTCCACCAATCCACAGCACGATTGTGGCCACTTCTCATCAAGATTTCAGGGGCCCTACAATGAGGAAAATAATATGCTTAAAAATTCACCCATTAGCATATCATCTGAATTAGAATTTTAAAAACAATATACAGAGTCAATGAGGGTACAGAAAACAGATACTATTCCTTAAAACAGGTAAAATTAGCTATTACCCCCAAACCAATTATGCTTAACATGCAGCTCACATGTATTCTATTGTTCCACAAAATGTGTGTGTGACTGTTCCATCATGAATAGATTCTTTGCATAGTCCAAAGTCTGTTAGTTTCACATGACCTACAATGAAAGATTACAGCATGATTATTCTCAGAATTTAAGTATGTGCAGTGTTTGAACATGTCATATAATACCTTAATCTATCCTTCCATTTAACTTTTCTTGCCTCAAATTTTCTTGCAGATGTCAAGAACAAGGTACCATCCATAAAATGGGATGTAACTGTTTAAGGCTAGGGCAAAGTCACCTTTTGCCAACGATACAATCTATCTAGTAAAGAGAAAATAAAGATAGAGAAAAAAGTGAAATAACCTGTTTAAGGCTCTAGCTTTAAGTATACACAAAATCCTCTACCATCCTGAAAAAGAAAAATCCTGGGAAAACTGTTTTTTCAAGTCTAGTTTAAGTACACAGACCCCAATAAACATATTCTGTACTTTTAAACAAAGGTATGAGATAGTACTTCAAATATATAGCTTTTATCACACTGAACTGTGAAGAGTTCTTAAAATGGTCTCAGAAACTCATTATAACAAGGTAGCTCATTCTGCCCAATGCTACCAATTAGGGGAAAGGAATAAAATTGCTAGATAGTATGAATCAATCATCACTGATCCAGAAAGTAAAAAACTTACCACCTTATACAAAGATCATTTCTGTTCAAGTTTAGCTTTCTTTACTGGACTGTCATAACAAGTGGTTCAACAGTCTCAGGGACTCTAGTATTTGAGGTTCATTTCACAGAAAAGGCACAATGACCTATTGATTCAAATGTAAATATATACTACACTCTGATACAGAAGAAGTATGGCCTTTATTTTCACAGAACCATCTGATACACTGAACCTTATAAATCAAAGAAGAAGTTAACTATTCTATCGCTTCCCTATTCTATCCTGTGACTTATAATTCAGATCAGAATCCAGGTTTTGGGGAGTGAGGAGGTGTTGATGAGAGGAAGGAAGAGATACTGATTCCCATGACATATTCAGTTAAGTATATCATTTCTCCTTAAAAAAAAAAAAAAAAGGTGGGTGGAGGAGTATAATCTGGAATGTTTATATGAGCCTTGGTCTTTCATACATCATTTTCTAAGAGTTTGAAACAATTAACTACCTCATGGATTATTCTGTAGACATCTAAGGATTAGCAGCAGCTACCACCTTCTAGATACCCTGGGTCAGCTGGTTGCTCCTTTGGGGTATAAGTGAATTGCCAAGTCTACCCACAGCCCAGATTAGCATAAGTTGAGCTGTCTGTAGCAGCATGCAGTTGTAGTCAAGGCTCACTGTGCTATATCTATAGCTGTATAGATTATCAGTCTCTCTGATGTTTATGTTTGTTGTTACAAACAAACAGCAAGAATAAACTGATTCTGGCTGGGGGGAAGGTGGGTTATGCCTGTAATCCCAGCAATTTGGGAGGCCAAGGCAGGCAGATCAATTGAGCTCAGGAGTTTGAGACCACCGTAGGCAACATGATGAAACCCCATTTCTACAAAAAATACCAAAAATTAGCCAGGTATGGTGGTGTGCCACAGTGGCCCCAGCTACTTGAGGGGCCAGGGTGGAAGGATCACTTGAGCCTGGGAGGCGGAGGTTGCAGTGAGCTGTAATCATGCCACTGTACTCCAGCCTGGGTAACAGAGTGAGACCCCCATCTCAAAAAAAAAAAAAAAAAAAAGAATAACCTGATGCCTACTAAACATCATATTTCCAAAGTTTTATCAAATACTTTGGTTCAATTTCAATCCTTTTTCCAGCATTAATAAAACCTACTCTAAGAAGCATAGCTTCTAATATTCACATATTTTCTTTTTCTTTTTGAGACGGAGTCTCGCTCTGTCACCCAGGCTGGAGTACAATGTCACGATCTTGGCTCACTGCAACTTTCGCCTCCTGGGTTCAGGCGATTCTCCCACCTCAGCCTCCTGAGTAGCTGGGATTACAGGCACCCACCATCATGCCCAGCTAAATTTTTTTTTTTTGTATTTTTGTAGAGATGGGGTTTCACCATGTTGGCCAGGCGTCTTGAACTCTTGACCTCAGGTGATCCACCCACCTTAGCCTCCCAAAGTGCTGGGATTACAGGTGTGAGCCACTGCCCCCAGCCAATATTTACATATTTTCATTATTAAAACTCAACTTATATAATTGAGATTCACTTTTCAATTTAAGTAACAAGCCAAAATTAATGTTTAGACTGGCTTTTACAGTCTAAAACATTATACAACATTTGATGTAAGGATTCCCAAAACATGAAAAACTATAAAGAGTAAGGATTAAACTAAAAAAGGCAGTTGAGCAACTATTATCCTCAACTTCTTTTACTCTCACCAAGCGTAATTACCTAAAGACTTAAAATATCAGCAAGTACTATGATGCCATGAATTCTGAGGGAGGAAATATACAAAATAGAGAGATGAGTATGGGGCTTTGAAAATGGCCGTGACCTATGTGGGAGGATTTTAAGATGATTATTTACTATAGAATTGTTTACGGTATGTCTCCACCTTGGTGATTAAGCATGATATTCTCCGGCTTCAGGTCTCTGTAGATGATCCCCTTTTGATGTAAATGCCCCAAAGCCATGGAGATTTCTGCCAAGTAAAAGCTGGAAACAAAAGTGATTTAATAAAATTAAAAAGAGTGTAATCTATCCAAAGCAGTTTATGTATGGAGCAAAATTCCTTGAAAGAAACAGACATGCACCAAAGACCAAATTAGTGGGGTAGGGGGATGTATGGGAAAAAGAGATGGCATAGGATGCTGCCAAAAGGCATGGGGACATTTATGTTTCACTCATTTTAGTGAAACTATAAAGTGCTTTATTTTGCCATTAGAATATACTGCTAAAATTGCAAAGATGTCCAGAATATGCTAAACTGCCATTGGTCATGTTTTGTTCTGTCTGTGTAGGAATTAAGCTAATAGCCATTCATTTCAAAGCAAATTTCTCCCATCTACACCCAACTTTAAAATCCCATAGGAAATAGGAACTTTGTTATTCTCAGAGATCACATCTTGATTTCAAAAGGTATCTTATAACCTGACCCTTAGAAGCCCACTCATCCCTTACTTAATACAGCTACATTTATTTATAGACAGCTCAGGCCCACAGTATCTGCCCTCCCTCCTGCCAGCCAGCCAGCCCACAACTATAAACTGTGTGACACTCAAATTTATCTACCTCAAAAGAATAAAGGGCTGAATCAACCCTGTCTGGATTCGAAAAGCACAAGGCACTGCAATACTGGCTGCATAACAATGTTGCAATCCTGCAGATTACTCCAGGATGGAGAGGGTGTGTCCTAGAGGACTGAGGCAGTTTCACAGCCAGCACCACCACAAACACAGCCTCCAACACGGCTCAGTGAGCCTCCTCCAAAAAAGGGCACTTCATCCCTAAGGCTCTTAAATGCAGCTTCTGTGTTAGAAAAGGCCTGAAATTAAACAATGGAATGCAGTTTTGGTAATTAAGGTAGAAAAAAACATTTAAGTGTTGTTTTCTATTAAATTAATGTGTAGGATAAACTGATTTACTGTGACTCAATATTGTTGCTTCACAAAAGGACGTGCATATTTTTAATTTGAAGCAGATGACATGTTTAGAAATAGGAGGGTAAATCCCATCCTGACTATACAATCAATCCACAGATGATATGCCCAGGCTTATCACCTCCCTAAGACTGCACCTTGAGAAACAGAAAGCCTAAAAAAAAAGGGATGATTTCTGACAATTTCCATTGTTCCACACATAAAGGTTCACTGGAAAACCACACTCACCCACAGCCAAGGCAGGCAGCTTACCAATTCAAGGAAAGAAAGCCGCAATGAGAATGGTTCTGTTAGGAACAACTGGTGTGAAGAGCGTTCCACTCAAGCCTAAGGGCAAAGGAATGATGTGACCTCCATAGCTGCCCAGTCCCAAAACTGCTTTTCCCCCTTGAGGTCCTGAGTGAGTGACTGGCTCCAGCTCAATTTACTGAATCATGTGGCTGCCCATAGTGGGAATGGGGCTTTGCTTGTAATTACCTGAATCTATGCAACCACAAAAAGTTCACTTACCAGGCAGTGTCTTCCATAAATATTCCCTCTCTTTCTAACTGCATAAATAGTTCTCCTCCTGTAAAAAAAATAAAAAACATTAGAAATAAAACAATATTTATTTCCAACCCACTTCTAATGAGAGAGTTTGTGCTTTCCTTCTAACCATCATTAAAAGACATCAGCCCCTTAAAAATGAAAAACAGATCCTAAAAATTATAGGTTTTAAAACTAAGTCCTCAGGATTCTATTTTTAGTAGCATTCTTATTCTTCTGTGACACACATATATTTAAAAACTAGAACTGGCTTGGAATTCCAGGTTTTATATCTACAAACTTTAAAATATTTGTAGATTCCAGACCTGAAGTTAAAAAAAAAATCTTGATTAAAGACTCTTTAACATTTTACCCATAAGTAGAAAAATGATAGTCTACAATTAAATCACCCTCACTAATTTTAGTGAATGCTCATATTTCGTATTTTCAGAACCCTTAAATAAACAGAATGAACCTGGCAGTGGCCTAATAAAAAACATGGCACAATTTGAGTATCAAAATAAATAATGATAATAAAAGGTTATATCACATTGAATGATATTAGGATCCCTAAGTCCACAATGACATAAATAAATAAATACATAAATGTTTTAAAGGGGGAAGAAGAGAAAGTTCTTTATTACAGTAGAATCCCAAGTAATAAGTGAAGAAGACATGATGGAATAAGAAAAATTACTTGGCAAACATCACAATTAATTGTTGCAAGCAAGATTCAATGGATGTCAAAACTGAATGTGGGCTGGGCGCAGTGGCTCATGCCTGTAATCCCTGTACTTTGGGAGGCCGAGGCAGGCAGATCACCTGAGGTCAGGGGTCATCTCTATTAAAAATAAAAAAATTAGCTGGGTGTGGTGGTGCATGCCTGTAATCCCAGCTACCAGGGAGGCTGAGGCAGGAGAATCACTTGAACCTGGGAGGTGGAGGTTGCATTGAGCTGAGATCGTGCCACTGCACTCCAGCCTGGGCGACAGAGTGAGACTCCGTCTCAAAAAACAACAACAACAACAAAACTGAACATGAAAGCTTGATGAAAGATATTTAAATAATCTCAAAGTATCTCCTCAAAAGATACTTATTAATTACAAAGGCAAAAATGTCACCAGGGAAAAAATCGGCAAACACCACCTTATACATGTGACCAAAGTTAACATCACAAGTGATGGGACAAAGATATAAATATCATGTATCTCTTGATCTGATGCATTAAGGAGGACACAATGTCACTTCAATGGTCCTGCCAAAATTGCATAACCTGAATCTAATACTAAGGAAACATCAGCTAAACCCAAAGCATTCTACAAACTAACTGGCCTGTACTAATCAAAAATGTCAACATCATGAAAGTCAAAGAAAGACTGAGGAAATGTTCCACATTAAAGGAAACTAAGAAGAGTTATAATTGCATCAATGTCAATTTCCTATTTCTGATCATTTTAGTATAGTTATGTAAGATACTGTCCTTGATTTTAGAAAATATACACTGAATAGGCTGGGCGCCATGGCTCACACCTGTAAACCCAGCACTTTGGGAGGCCAAGGTGGGCGGATCACCTGAGGTCAGGAATTCGAGACCAGCCTGGCCAACATGGTGAAACCCCATCTCTACTAAAAATACAAAAATAAGCCGGACATGGTGGTGGGTGCCTGTAATCCCAGCTACTCAGGAGGCAGAGGTTGTAGTGAGCCCAAGATTGCACCACTGCACTCCAGTCTGGGCGACAGAGTGAGACTCCATCTCCAAAAAAAAGAAAAGAAAATAAAGAAAACATACACTGAAATTTTAGGGGTAAAGAGAAATCATGTCTGTAACACTCTCTTAAACAGTTCAAAACAATTATGTATGCATGCGTGTATATATGTATACACATAGATACATATACATAGAAGGATAGAACGAAATAAATGTGGTGAAATGGTAACATCTGGGGAATCTAGGTGAGAAATATATAGGAATTCTTTGTGTGTGTGTGTGTGTGTGTGAGACTGAGTCTTGCTCTGTTGCCCAGGCTGGAGTGTACTGGCACGATCTCAGCTCACCACAACCTCCACCTCCCAGGTTCAAGCAATTCTCCTGCCTCAGCCTCCCAAGTAGCTGGGATTACAGGAGTGCACCACCATGCCCGGCTAATTTTTCTATTTTTAGTAGAGACAGGGTTTCACTATGTTGGCCAGACTGGTCTCAAACTCCTGACCTCATGATCCGCCCACCTTAGCCTCCCAAAGTGCTGGGATTACAGGCATGAGCCACTGAGCCTGGCATAGGAATTCTTTATACTACTCTTAAAACTTTTTGTGTTAAGTATGAAATTATGTCAAAATAAAGTTTTTCCGGGCGGGCACAGTGGCTCACACTTGTAATCCCAGCACTTGAGAGGCCAAGGCGGGCAGATCACCTGAGATCAGGAGTTCAAGACCAGCCTTGCCAACATGGTGAAAGCCCAGCTCTACTAAAAATACAAAAAAAAGCCAGGTGTGGTGGCGCATGCCTTTAGTCCCAGCTAATCGGGAGGCTGAGGCAGGAGAATCGCTTGAACCTGGGAGGCAGAAGTTGCGGTGAGCCGATATCACGCCTCTGCACTCCAGCCTGGGAGAGAAGAGTGAAACTCCATCTTCAAAAAACAAAAAAAAAAGTTTTTCCAACGGCAATAGTCACAAAACAGTTGCTACATTCTGTAGCTTTTTGTTCCATGTTACATGTTACTGCAAAATCTTTCTCAGAGAACTGAACTGTGTTTGCTAGAAATAGATACCTGTGGCCGGGCGCAGTGGCTCACACCTGTAATCCCAGCATTTTGGGAGGCCGAGTCAGGTGGATCCCCTGAAGTCGGGAGTTCGAGACCAGCCTGACCAACATGGCGAAACCCCATCTTTACTAAAAATACAAAAATTAGCCAGGCGTGGTGGCACATGCCTGTAATCCCAGCTACTCGGGAGGCTGAGGCAGGAGAATCACTTGAACTCCAGGAGGCAGAGGTTGCAGTGACCCAAGATCACACCATTGCACTCCAGCCTGTGCGACAAGAGCAAAACTCTGTCTCAAAAAAAAAATTAAGTAGACACCTGTGATCTAGAAATGATATGGAAGCAACAAGTTCCTACGAGGTGGTAGGCCCTGGCAAATGTGGATGATTTCCATTATAAGCTACATACCCCATCACTAAGGCTACATTAAACTAAAAACTCTTGTTTAAAGACCCAATTCCAAAAATAGTATGTTAAATAATCTTCCCAATTATTTAAATTACAGTATCTTACCCCAGTACAATTTGATGGCTCTGCATCACTTAGGTATTTGTTTTTCTGTTAAGTGAGTGATTACAAAGGAATTAAAATAAAATTTTACAGATGAGGAAAAAAAATCTTTAGTTTCCTCCATATTTGTCTGCCAATAGAAACATTTGGTCACATCTGAATTTGGTACTTCAGTGTACTCATCAATTTTAAGCACTATTTGATCATAATGGGAAAAAGTATTTTTCCATTGAAAAATAACATTTGACCCAGTTTCTGGAGCAAATGCAAATAATTACACCAAACTCTGTGTACTGACCACTGAGATACTCAAGGATGAGGTAGAGTTTTCCACCAGTCTGAAAGGCATAAATTAAATCCACGATGAAGGGATGCTTTACTTCCTCCAGAATATTCCGTTCTGCTTTTGTATGAGCTGTATCTTTAGCATTTCTTACTATCATTGCCTAAAGGAAAACAGATGATCTATAAGAACAAAATAGTGAACATTTTTATTCTATAATCTATTTTATTCTAAAATCTATTTTGTGTTTTTCTTCCCAATATTGAACTATTAACCATAGTTTCCACTAGAAACTGAGATGGAGTAATGGAAAACGTTCACTTTATATATGCCTCTGCAGTTTGGATTTTTTGCAGTGAACAGGTAAGTGAATTACCTAAAGAGACTTTTTAAAAAAGAAATCTGTAATCAGATTAAGTTTATTCATATATTCACAAACTACTGAGTGTCTACCATGCTCCAGGCTGTGCCAAGAAAGCAGAATAGAAGGAATGCCCTGTCCATAGGAGTCTAAAAGTCGACAGGAGCCCAAAGTCTCAGGGAAAAAAAGAAAGTCAATGTAGGTAAGCACACGATGGTAAGGATAAACAGGGGAACTACACCTGACCTAGCAAAAAGTCTTGCTTGAAAGTTATTAAAATGAAATGTGGCCTGGACGCGGTGGCTCATGTCTGTAATCCCAGCACTTAGGTGGGCAGAGGCAGGAGGATCGCTTGAGCCCAGGAGTTCGAGATCTGCCTGGTAACAAGCATGACCCCATTCTCCACAAAAAGGGTAAAAAAAAAAAAAGACAAAAAAGAAAGAACGAAATGTAGAAGGTAAAAAAATTCCACTGCAAAAGAGGCTTGATAGGACAGGATATGTCTGAGGAATCTACAAGTAGTTCGGTATGGTTAGAAGTGGTTACAGATCAGGCTAGAGAAGTAGGCAAAGGCCAGGAAATGGAACATCTGGGCAAAGGAAGGTCTGGGTGAAATGAACACACCTTTGGCTTTATGAAAGACACGTCTAGTAGCAGTAGGGAGTATTAGGAAAGAAATGAGACTAGTTAGGAGGCTAGTATAATAAACCAACTAAGAAGATCTAAGAAAATCAAGATAGAAAAAAATGAAAGGCTAATACATAATTTGCATTTGCTGACAAACTAGTTATGAGAAGAAATGATGATACCTTTATTCTGCATAAGTAATAGGATAGATAATGGTGCCATTCAGTATCGTCAAATGAAAGTGAAAAAGTTTTGGGAAAACGATGCCCTGTTTTAGACATGCCAGGTATAAGTTCCAGGAAGTTACCCCGATGGTACATCTCCATAAGTAATATGGAAAGCAAATACACAGGTTATTGGTTGCAACATTATCTGTGAAAGTGAAACACTAGAAACAGCCTAAATGCTCAGACATAGGATACTGGCCCAAAATCTATGGAATCTACACAACATGTAACAAAGCTATAAAAATGAGAAAAATCAGCCGGGCGCGGTGGCTCATGCCTGTAATCCCAGAACTTTGGGAGGCCGAGGCGGGCGGATCACGAGGTCAGGAGATTGAGACCATCCTGGCTAACACGGTGAAACCCTGTCTCTACTAAATATACAAAAAAAAATTAGTCAGGCGTGGTGGCGGGTGCCTGTAGTCCCAGCTACTTGAGAGGCTGAGGCAGGAGAATGGCATGAACCTGGGAGGCGGAGCTTGCAGTGAGCCGAGATCACGCCACTGCACTCCAGCGTGGGTGACAGAGCGAGACTCCGTCTCAAAAAATAAATAAATAAATAAATAAAATAAAAATAAAAATAAGAAAAATCTCTATAAAAACAAGACACAAAAGAGTATTTAAAAGTACAGCAACATGGATACTATGCTATCTTTTGTACAAGAAAGGGGAAATGAGAATATATATATAATATGTATCTGCTTATACCTGCAAAAATGAAGACAACTAAGATAAACTAAAAGCTAATGATAATGGAAGGGAAGGAAAAGAAATAAGACTTTTGAGAATACCTTCTAAGTAAAACCTCAATGGTTTTATCATCCATTTTTTTCTTTCCTAAATCAAATATTACTGTAATTATAAAATGTAGATTTTTTTTGAACCATATTAATGTTTTTTTTTTTTTGAACCATATTAATGTTTAATGTATTCCAAAAATAAAATAAAATCAACAAGGATGGGGGGTGGGAAGTACAACTGAATACAATAGGAATATATAAATTTAATTGACTATTACACCAATAACTTTACCACAGAAAGAGAGAAAAAAGATATAAGAGAAAAAGATTTTTTTTTTAGACAGAGTCTCACTCTGTCACCCAGGCTGGAGTGCAGTAGCATGGTCTCAGCTCACTGCAACCTCTGCCTCCCAGGTTCAAGTGATTCCCCTGCCTCAGCCTCCTGAGTAGCTGGGACTATAGGCACCTGCCACCACACCAGGCTAATTTTTGTATTTTTAGTAGAGACGGGGTTTCACCATGTTGGCCAGGCTGGTTTCGAACTGAGCTCATGATCCACCCGCCTTGGCCTCCCGAAGTGCTGAGATTACAGGCGTGAGCCACTGCACCCAGTGAGAAAAAGATATTTAAGTAATTTTAGACTGCACACCCTCAGTGGCCTGTATGTAAGCACACAAAAAATTGCAAAGAAATATTAAATCAAACTTAGTAGGTTTGTAGCTGGAAATACTATTGGTATTAAAATTTTCATTATGCACATATTGTACAACTGAACAAATGAGTGCATTTATTTATGCTGTTACCAGAGTTCTTCTCACTGTAGAAAAAAAGGAGATCCAAATATGAACTGAAAGAAGAATGTGGCTGAGCACGGTGGCTAACGCCTGTAATTCCAGCACTTTGGGAGGCCGAGGCAGGTGGCTCACAAGGTCAGGAGTTCAAGACCAGCCTGGCCAATATGATGAAACCCCGTCTCTACTAAAAATACAAAAATTAGCCAGGCGTGGTGGCAGGCGCCTGTAATCCCAGCTACTCAGGAGGCGGAGGCAGAAAACTGCTTGAACCCAGGAGGCTGCAGTGAGCCGAGATCGCACCACTGCATTCCAGCCTGGGGGACTGAGCGAGACTCTGTCTCAAAAATAAAAATAAAGAAGAATGCTATGGAATTGGACTAGAATTAGGGCTAACAATATGAAGCAGTTTCAAGAAAACTGCTTGAACCCAGGAGGCTGCAGTGAGCTGAGATCGCACCACTGCATTCCAGCATGGGGGACAGAGCGAGACTCCGTCTCAAAAATAAAAAAATAAAAATAAAGAAGAATGCTATGGAATTGGACTAGAATTAGGGCTAACAATATGAAGCACTTTGGGAAACCGAGGCAGGCGGATCACCATGTTGGCCAGGAGTTTGAGACCAGCCTGTCCAACATGGTGAAACCTCATCTCTACTAAAAATACAAGAATTAGCCAGGTGTGATGGTACACACCTATACTCCCAGCTACTCCAGAGCCTGAGGCACGAGAATCAGTGGAACCTGGGAGGCAGAGGTTGCAGTGAGCTGAGGCAGCCTGGGGTCCAGAGCTGTGGTGAGCCATGATTATGGCCACTGCACTCAAGCCTGGGCGACAGAAGACCCTGTCTCAAAAAAAAAAAAAAAAAAAAAAAAAAAAGGGCCAGGTGCAGTGGCTCACACCTGTAATCCCAGCACTTTGGGAGGCTGAGGTGGGCAGATCATGAGGTCAGGAGTTCAAGACCAGCCCAGCCAACATAGTGAAACCCCATCTTTACTAAAAATACAAAAATCAGCTGGGTATGGTGGCACACACCTATCCCAGCGACTCAGGAGGCTGAGGCAGGAGAACTGCTTGAACCTGGGAGATGGAGGTTGCAGTGAGCCAAGACCACATCATTGCATTCCAGCCTGGGCCAACAGAGTGAACCTCCATCTCAAAAAAAAAAAAAAAACAACATTTTTTTAAAGGGAGTATAGGGCCAGGCGCAGTGGCTCATGTCTGTAATCCTGGCACTTTGGGAGGCCAAGGTGGCTAGATTACGGGGTCAAGAGATCAAGACCATCGTGGCCAACATGGTGAAACCCCATCTCTACTAAAAATACAAAAAATTAGCTGGGCGCGGTGGCGCACGCCTGTAGTCCCAGCTACTCTGGAGGCTGAGGCAGGAGGATAGCTTGAACCCGGGAGGCAGAAGCTGCAGTGAGCTGAGATCACACCACTGCATGCCAGCCTGACTTCATCTCAAAAAAAAAAAAGGAGTATAAAAAAATCTTTACAGAAGAATGACAATATAGAAAAAATACAGAAAAAATAGAAAAGTCTCCCTTTTATAATCACTACAGTAATATTTGGGCAAGAAACAATCCAGATAAAACCATTAAGTAAAGATTATTATGGGACAGAATATTCACACCGTTTCTATCATTCCATAGATCACTTGTTAATTACAAAAGGAAAAAAAGGCCGGGAACGGAGGCTCATGTCTGTAATCTCAACACTTTGGGAGGCCAAGGAGAGCAGATCACCTGAGGTCAGGAGTTTGAGACCAGCCTAGCCAACATGGTGAAACCCCGTCTCTATTACAATTACAAAAATTAGGCAGGCGTGGTAGCAGGCACCTGTAATCCCAGCTACTTGTGGGGCTGAGGCAGGAGAATCGCTTGAACCCAGGAGGTGGAGGTTGCAGTGAGCCAAAATTGCGCCACTGCACTCCAGCCTGGGTGACAGAGTGAGACTCCTTCTCAAAAAAAAAAAAAAAATGCCCTTATTCTTAGAAGATGCACAGAAGAAATTAGGGGTGAAGTGCTATGAAATCTGCAGTTAACTCTCAAATTGCACATGAAGAAAATTTATTAAACTTAAAAAACGTGAATATTCATAGATATACATATATGTGGGGGCAGGTAGAAAGAGAGGGACACACAGACAAAGAAAATACGGCAAAATGGTAACAACTGGTGATCACAGAACTATTCTTGCAACTCTGAAAAGTTTAAAAAATTTCAAAGGTATATTATTTTTGAACTGCTCAGGAGGTTTAAATTTTTGAATTTTTAAAATAAGCAATCAATTGTGAGGAAGTCGGAGAAGCCACAGACTAAGAGATAAGATGAAAAATAAGGAAAGTAGAATCACAGTAATAAAAGGAACAGAGTTTCAAAATGCTGTGGTCAGCAGCTTCAATGCAAAAGAAAGTTAAATTAAAGACGAACTCAGTAAAGACAACTGGATTCAGCAATCGGGAAGTCAGTGATGACCTAGGGTACAAAAGCTTCACTGAAATAGTAGAGTTGGGCCACGTGCCGTGGCCCACACCTATAATCCAGCACTTTGGGAGGCCGAGGTAGGTGGATCTCTTGAGGCCAGGAATTCAAGACCAGCCTGGCCAACACGGTGAAACCCCATCTCTACTAAAAATACAAAAATTAACCAGATACAGCAGCGCACCCCTGTAATCTCAGCTACTCAGGGGGCTGAGGCATGAGAATTGCTTGAACCTGGAAGGCAGAGGCTGCAGTGAGCTAAGATAGGGCCACTGCACTCCAGCCTGGGTGACAGGGCAAGGCTCTGTCTAAAAAACAAAAAATAAAATAAAATAGAGTCAGGCATGGTGACATGTGCCTGTGGTCCCAGCTACTTGGGAGGCTGAGGTGGGAGGGTTGCTTGAACCCAGGAGTTGGAGGCTGTGGTGTACTACGATCGCATCTGAGAACAGCCACTGCACTCAACCTGGTCAAATAATGAGATTCTGTCTCTTAAAAAAAAAAAAAAAAAGTAGAATCATAAGTCAAAATACAGTAGTGAAAAAAGAATAATGCCTGTAATCCCAGCACTTTGGGAGGCCGAGGCAGGCAGATGACAAGTTCAGGAGTTCGAGACAAGCCTGGTCAACATGGCGAAACCCCGTCTCTGCTAAAAACACAAAAATTAGCCAGGCGTGGTGGCGGGCGCCTGTAGTCCCAGCTACTCAGGAGGCTGAGGCAGGAGAACTGCTTCAACCCAGGAGGCGGAGGTTATGGTGAGCTGCGATCACACCACTGCACTCCAGTCTGGGCAACAGAGCAAGACTCAGTCCCAGAAAAAAAAAAAAAAAAGAAAAGAAAAAAGAAAAAAATGTGTGAAAAAAGGAATGGTAGGCCAGGCATGGTGGCTCATGCCTGTAATCCCAGCACTTTGGGAGGCCGAGGCAGGAGGATCACCTGAGGTCAGGAGTTCGAGATCAGCCTGGCCAACATGGTGAAACCCCGTCTCTACTAAAAATAAAAAATTAGCCGAGTGTGGTGGGATGCGCCTGTAGTCCTAGTTACTTGGGAGGCTGAGGCAAGAGAATCACTTGAACCTGGGAGGCAGAGGTAGCAGTGAGCCAAGATCACGCCACTGCACTCCAGCCTGGGCGACAGGCTAGACAGAGTGAGACTCCGTCTCAAAAACAGAAAGAAAAAAGAAAAATGGAATGGTAATGTGTAATGTGGACTCCACTTCTCAAGAAGTTCCGCTATGAAGAGGTAAAGAACGTGGTAGCTACAGGAAGACCTCATGTGAAAGAAGGTTTTGTTTACCTAAATATGGTAGAGGCACAAATATAATTAAATAAAGAAAGAAGTCAGATAGGGGATGAAAACAGAGAGGATAAGTGACAGAGTAATGTCCCTGAATAGGCAGAAAGAGATGGTATCCAAAACACAGAGGAATTAGCCTCAGAAAGGAGAAGAAACAAATTCCACTAAGACTGGAGCCGGGCATGGTGGCTCATGCCTGTAATCCCAGCACTTTGGGAGGCTGAGGCGGGCGGATCACAAGGTCGGGAGATCGAGACCATCCTGGCTAACACGGTGAAACCCCGTCTCTACTAAAAATACAAAAAAATTAGCCAGGCATGGTGGCGGGCACCTGTAGTCCCAGCTACTCGGGAGGCTGAGGCAGGAGAATGGCGTGAACCTGGGAGGTGGAGCTTGCAGTGAGCCAAGATCGCTCCACTGCATTCCAGCCTGGGCGACAGAGCAAGACTCCATCTCAATTTAAAAAAAAAAAAAAAAAAAAAGACTGGAGAGCGAGGGAAGTCAAGTCTAGTAAAACTGCAGATCAACATGGTGGTGTTATGTTAGGTACTAAAACAGGAAGTCAAGGCCAGGTGTGGTGGATCATGCCCGTAATCCCAACACTTTGGGAGGCCAAGGCGGGTGGACTGCTTGAGCTCAGGAAATCGAGACCAGCCTGGCCAACATGGTAAAACCCCGTCTCTACAAAAAATAAAAAATTAGCTGGGCATGGTGACACGCACCTGTGATCCCAGCTACTTGGGAGGCTAAGGCTGGAGAACTGCTTGAACCCAGGAGGCAGTGAGCCGAGATCACGCCACTGTACTCCAGCCTGGGTGACAGAGACTTCGGTTCAAAAATTAAAATGAATTAAATTAAAATAAAACAGGAAGTCAAAGGAAATCACATCGGACATCCTTAAGTAGGAAGAGAAACAGTTGGCTAAAAAGAGTAGAGGGGCTGATAGGAAAGGCTCCAAACAGTTGTAGAGAATGGAAGGATTTATCTAAGGATATGCAGAAAAATTGCTGGGAAGTGCTTAGGGTCCAGGTGAGTTGGGGTCATAGAGTTTTCCCAACAGCAATCTATAGGTTTGCGTGATTTCTGTTAGTAATGTTCAGTAGCTGAAATATAGCAATAAAGGTGCGCTGACAAGTGAGCTGATGCAGATTAGGGCTTTCCTGAGCACAAGGTCAATGGAGCTAGCAACTGATAAAGTGGCCAATTATGCCCATAAGCCTGGATTCAGAATAAAGTGAAATAAGAAGGGGTCTAAAAAATTGAGGAGAAAAACAGAAAAGTCAAAGAACTAAAGGGCATAGGGCCAAAAAACAGGCATTGTAGGAATCAAGTAAGTCAAAAGTGAGAAAGTTATTGTTCTATGAAACCGCAATATTTCAGAGGTGGAGAACACCTTTGGCCAAAGGTTCTAAAATGTACAGTGGGAGGTGAACTAATGCCGTAGGCAATAGTATTTTGCTTCCATGGTATATTTTTGCTGCAACTGGTAGGGTCGGGTGATGGCTGTTGATAGTCTTTTCCTCACTATTCCACTCTAAGCAAATACCTGAATGGTACCATTCCTATAAGAAGTAAACAGTCCCAGGAGAACTAATAAATCCAGACAGAATGTCCAGATTGAAACAACTCACTTAAGGGGACACCTGGTTCTACTCTGATTTCATCTTAAAGGCTGGGGGAAGAGGTATACTCTTACCACACACTTAGGTCAGAGGGGTTAGTACTCTGCCTCCAGGATAATTAAAATCAGAAGGAAGGAACTCAAAGGGAGCCTATAGTCCTCTTACTTGGGGATTTAGAAATGAAAGCCCTGAACTTAACCCTAATGACATCTTTATTTTCATTATTTTTGCTATAAGCTTGCTTTCAAGGACAAGGAAGGAGACAGTATCAGATCCTCTAGCCAGGATTAAGAAAAGAACCCCAAGAATGGGAAACAATGGCAACCAAGCAAAAGCAGAGGCAAACAGCTTAGGTCCTAGATCCCTGGGCCCCAGAATGAGGCCTGACACTTAGCAGTAATTAAGTCTATGGATTTCCCAATATACCACCCCCACCCACCATGAGTGGGGAAAAAAACCAACACTCTTTTTTTCACTAGATACTTGTGCCAAAAACATACTTCACCCAAGATCTAATTATGCCTAATATGGTCAGGCCTGATTATCCGATATAAATAACACACCACAAGGAATGAATCAGTTAAGAATCTTGACCAGAGGCTGGGCGCAGTGGCTCACACCCATAATTCCAGCACTTTAGGGGGCTGAGGTGGGCGGATCACTTGAGGTCAGGAGTTTGAGACCAGCCTGGCCAACATGGTGAAACCCTGTCTCTACCAAAAGTACAAAAATTAGCCAGGCGTGGTGGTACTCACCTGTAGTCCCAGCTATTTGGGAGGCTGAGGCACGAGAATCACTGGAACCCAAGAGGCAAAGGTTGCAGTGAGCTGAGAACGCTCCACTGCACTCCAGCCTGGGTGATGGAGTGAGACTCTGTTTCAAATAAAAGAAGAAATCTTGACCAGTACTTCTTTCGACATTTCTGGGAAAAGCATTATTATGCTGCCTTCAATTCTATACCTAACATGTTTTACAGATTAAAAAATAATTAATCTAAAACAATTCCAACAGGAAAGTCAGATAGCAGATATCAATGTCAACCCACTGAAGCAGAAACTGATGTTAAGAATAGCTAGATGGCTTTTTAAAGACAATTACCAATAAAATTGTGGTCACAGTATTTGTTCCTCAGCTTTCAAACTGCGGAGTCATTTATACTGCTTAAATAAAAATCAGCAAGAAGGACCAAAGTTTTACAAGTCTTACAATTTTTTTAAAAAGTCACTTTGATTGTCTTTGAAAGCAGTTCTCCACTGGAACTTTTGTTCTGAGACAGTGGAGGCCGGGTGCAGTGACTCATGCCTGTAATCCCAGCACTTTGGGATGCCAAGAAGGGTGGATCACCTGGGGTCAGGAGTTCAAGACCAGCCTGGCCAACATGGCAAAGCCCCGTCTCTACTAAAAATACAAAAATTAGCTGGGTGTGGTGGCGGGCACCTGTAATCCCAGCTACTCAGGAGGTTGAGGCAGAAGAATCACTTGAACCCGGGAAAAAAAAAAAAAAGACAGTGGAATCTTTTCAGTAATCAATCCCAAGCAGGAATAAGAAAACAAACACACACATAATCCATCAGTAAAACTAGAAGACATGTGGAATCTGACACCTGAAAAGACAGAGTGGGGATAAAGCCACGGTCCATGATATAGCAGAGTGGGGTAAGATCAAACCTAAGTGCCTGCAAAGGGGAATACACAAAAGAAGTTGAATCTATCTACAGAACCCCAGCAAGGTTCAAACATTAGAGGTAAAATTAGAAGGAAGGGAAAAAAATAAAAGGAACTGAAGACTATAGAAGGCAGAAGGTGGAGGGCTAAAAACGGAGATCATCTGCAAGTCTGTATAAGGAACAGACAGACCAAAAAGGCTCCCATCTCCACACTAAGTCGAAGAACTAACCCTAGGAGAGTTAAATTCTCCGGGACAAAAAAAAAGTGAAAGATTAGATCCACAGAGTAAAGTGCTAACGTAACAACTCGAGTTTAGTGAAAGCCCGCGTGTTGAGAGGTAAGATCTCCGTCTTCTCTCACTCAGCTCCAGAATGCTTTTTCCAGGCAAAAGAATGGCAGAACTTTCTTAGCACCAACTGATCCTCCCCAGAAAAAAAAAGATCTACAGACAATATTTACTTATTTATTTATTTGAGATGGAGTTTCGCTCTTATTGTCCACGCTAGAGCGCAATGGTGCAATCTCGGCTCACTGCAACCTCCGCCTCCCAGGCTCAAGCGATTCTCCTGCCTCAGCGCCCCCAAACCAGCTGGCCAGGCTGGTTTTGAACTCCTGACCTCAGGTGATCAACCTGCCTCAGCCTCCGAAAGTGCTGGGATTACAGGCGTGAGCCACCACACCCAGCCCTACAGACACTATTATTTGAAGTTGTTGATCAAGTACCAGCTAACCACTTGACTACCCTGCAGAGAAGCTTACACACACAGAACTTCTGATCAGCTTTTCAGAGTTCTACTCTTAAGTATGAATAATCGGGCCAGGCGCAATGGATGGATTATTGAGGCCCAGGTGGACAGATCACTTG
Organism: Pongo pygmaeus; assembly: GCF_028885625.2. Classification (NCBI taxonomy): domain Eukaryota; kingdom Metazoa; phylum Chordata; class Mammalia; order Primates; family Hominidae; genus Pongo; species Pongo pygmaeus. The sequence continues at coordinate 58,773,811 of NC_072392.2, forward strand.
AGCTCAGGAGTTTGAGATCAGGCTGACAACATGGCGAAACCCTGTCACTACTAAAAATGCAAAAATTAGCCAGGCAGGGTGGCGCATGCCTGTAATCCCAGCTACTTGGGTGGCTGAGGCACAAGAATCGCTTGAACCCAGGAGGTGGAAATTGCAGTGAGCCGAGACTGTGCCACTGCACTCCAGCCTAGACGACAGAGCAAGACTCCATCTCAAGAAAAAAAAAATCATCATCAATGAATGACACCAGACATCTAAAGAAGGCCTCTAACATGGAACGAAGTGACTAAAACTGACTAAATCAAAGTCAAAGAAAACAGAAAGTCAAAAAAGAACATGCATAAAACAAAAGAACATTTCAAATAATTATAATTAAACTCTCAGAGAGGCCGGGCATGGTGGCTCACACCTGTAATCTCAGCACTTTGGGATGCTTAGGCGGATGTTTTGCCTGAGGTCAGGAGTTCAAGACCAGTCTGGCCAACATGATGAGACCCGATATCTGCTAAAAATACAAAAATTAGCCAGGTGTGGTAGCAGGCGCCTGTAATCCCAGCTACTCAGGAGGCTGAGGCAGGAGAATCGCTTGTCCGCAGGAGGCAGGGGTTGCAGTGAGCCAAGATCGCACCACTGCACTCAAACCTGCATGACAGAGTGAGACTCTGTCTCAAAAAAATAATAAACATTAAAAAAAAAAATAAAACTCTCAGAGGGATAAGAGAAGATATTATACTCATAAAACAGGTTGCTATAAAACAAAACCAACAAAAAGAATTCTGGAGAATCACAAATACAACAGCTTTAAAAAAAATTTAGTCGAATGGCTAAGCACAGTGGCTTACGCCTGTAATCCCAGCACTTCCGGAGGCCAAGGCGGGCGGATCACCTAAATCGGGAGTTCGCGACCAGCCTGACCAACATGGAAGAACCCCGTCTCTTCTAAAAATACAAAACTAGCCGGGCGTGGTGGCACATGCCTGTAATCCCAGCTACTTGGGAGGCTGAGGCAGGAGAATCGCTTGAACCCAGGAGGCGGAGGTTGTGGTGAGCCAAGATCGTGCCATTGCACTCCAGCCTGGGCAACAAGAGCAAAACTCCATCTCAAAAAAAAAAATTCAGTAGAAGAAAGTAAACAACAAGACAAAGAAAGGAAACGTGGAAAAGATAAGAAAAATTAGATGATCAGTCCAGGAGATCCAACATCCAACTAATTCCAATTCCAAGAAGAGAAAACAGTGGGAAGGAAATTATCAAATAAATCACATAAGAAAATTTCCTAGAACTGAAAGACTAAAGCTTTAAGATTAAAAGAATAAAAATAGGCTGGGCACAGTGGCACGTGCCTGTAATCCCAACACTTTGGGAGCCAAAACAAAACAACTGCTTGAGGCCAGGAGTTCCAGGCCAGCCTGGGAAACACAGGAAGACCTTGTCTCTACGAAACATTTTAAAAATGAACTGGGCATGGTGGCATGCATCTGCAGTTCTAGCTACTCAGAAGTTGTGGCAGGACGATCGCTTGAGCCCAGGAGTTACAGGTTACAGTGAAGTATGATCACACCACCACACTCCAGCTGGGAAACAGAGTGATACACTGTCTCTTAAAAATAAATAAATTAATTAATTTAATTAAATAGGCCAGGCGCAGTGGGCCATACCTGTAATCCAATCCCAGCACTTTGGGTGGCCGAGGCGGGTGGATCACTTGAGCCCAGGAGTTCAACACCAGCCTGGGCAACATGGTGAGTGCCCATCTCTACGTTTTTTTATTAGCCAGGCCTGGTGGTGCGTGCCTGTGGTCCCAGCTACTCAGGAGACTGAGGTGGGAGGATAGCTTGAGCCCAGGAATTTGAGGTTGCACTGAGCTATAATTGTGTCACCGCACTCCTGTCTAGGTGACAGGGCGAGACCCTATCTCAAAACTAACTAAATAAAAATAATAATCAAAGTCAAAGCAAGACACATCACTATAAAAATTTAGATCAGAAATAAAGAGAAAATCTTAAAATATTTCCACAGAAAAACAGGCCATGTGTAAAGGATTGGGAATCAGAATGCCAAAGCACTTCAACAGAAACTCTCAAGAATAGAAGAAAATTGAGCAAAATTCTAAGTGAAAATAATTTTCAACACTAATAACATAATCAAGTAAATAAAAACGTAAAGAAATTCTCAAATATGCAATATGGATATATTTTTATTATAAATGTATCTTTATGTACCTTTTCTGAGGGAGCCACTACTATAGTGTCACCAAAACAAGGGCATAAACTAAGAAAAAGGAAAAAAATGAAGATATGGGATCTAGGAAACAAAAGATCCAACACTGAAGGAGCCAAGAGGATTCCAGGGTTGTGGTAAAGAGAGAGTCGAGTCATAACAGTTGTGACTAAAGAGCTACCACTCCAGATGGGAACAGGTGGATAGAAAGTTCCTAAGATATGCCTTTGGGAAATAAATGGAACTGATAGATTATCTTACAAGCCTGATCAAAGAACATTAGACTGAAAGATGTTTTATAAAGTTGTTGGAAGACATCAGAGGACAATAGTAGATTCAAAGAAAGCAAAACAAAATGAGACGATGAGGATAAAGGAGGGTGAAGTAAACAAGAAACAAATCCTTAACTCGCATAAAAGAAAGTTAATACTGCCAAGCTCGGTGGCTCATGCTTGTAATCCCAACACTTTGGGAGGCCAAGGTGGGCCGATCCCCTGCGGTCAGGAGTTTCGACACCAGCATACCAACATGGCGAAACCGCATCTCTACTAAAAATACAAAAATTAGCCGGGTGTGGTGGTGGGCGCCTGTAATCCCAGCCACTCAGGAAGCTGAAGCAGGAGAATCGCTTTAACCCGGGAGGTGGAGGTTGCAGTGAGCTGAGATCACACCACTGCACTCCAGCCTGGGCAACAGAGTGAGGCTCTGTCTAAAAAAAAAAAAATTGAAAACTGCTGAATTAAAAAGATAGCAGTTGGCCAGACATGGTGGCTCATGCCTGTAATCCCAGCACTTTGGGAGGCCAAGGTGGGCGGATCACCTGAGGTCGGGAGTTCAAGACCAGCCTGACCAACATGGAGAAACCCCGTCTCTACTAAAAATACAAAATTAGCTGGGTGTGGTGGCACATGCCTGTAATCCCAGCTACTAGGGAGGCTGAGGCAGGAGAATCACTTGAACCTGGGAGGCGGAGGTTGCAGTGAGCTGAGATCATGCCATTGCACTCCAGCCTGGGCAACAAGAGCGAAACTGTCTCAAAAAAAAGATAGCAGTAGGCGAGGCACAGTGGCTCATGCCTGTAATCTCAGCAGTTTGGGAGGCCAAGGCAGGTGGATCACCTGAGGTCAGGAGTTCGAGACCAGCCTGGCCAATATGGTGAAACCCCGTCTACACTAAAAATCCAAAAATTAGCCAGGCGTGGTGGTAGGCGCCTGTAATCCCAGCTATTAGGGAGGCTGGGGCAGGAGAATCACTTGAACCTGGGAGACAGAGGTTGCAGTGAGCTGAGATTGTACCACTGCACTCCAGCCTGGAGAACAGAGTGAGAGTTCATCTCAAAAAAAAAAAGAGATAGCAGTACATGCTTATTACTTAGAAATAAGGAGATCAGAAACAGCAAAGAGTTACCTCAGCAAAGAATTGCAAGAGCTCTCTTTTCCACACTCACCAAGCAGAAATAAAAATAGGAATAACAGTAATGAAACATACCTCACATTCTAAAAAGTATTGCAATATTGCAACTGTGTTAGAAATACATTTTTTGCCGGGTGCGGTGGCTCATGCCTATAATCCCTGCACTTGGGAGGCCGAGACAGGCGGATCACCTGAGGTCAGGAGATCAAGACCATCCTGGCCAATATGGTGAAACCCTGTTTCTATCAAAAATACAAAAAAGTAGCTGGGCGTGGTGACATGCGCCTGTAGTCCCAGCTACTTGGGAGGCTGAGGCAGGAGAATTACCTGCACCCGGGAGGTGGAGGTTGCAGTGAGCCGACATCGCGCCACCGCACTCCAGCCTGGGCGACAGAGCGCAACTACGTCTCAAAAAAAAAAAAAAAAGAAATACATTTTTTCTGTAAGAGACTGGGTCTTGCTACATTGCTCAGGCTACCCTTGACCTCCTAAGTTCAAGCAATCCTCCTGCCTCAGTCTCCCAAGTAGCTGGAACCACAGGTGTGCACCACTGTACCTGGCTTGAGATACATTTTTTTGACTGCAAATTTTAGGCCAAAATGTTACAACAATTAAAAATATGACGTGATTGCTTCCCAGCCTTTTGGCTGAGATCAAGTGTAAAAATATGGTGTATGAGGACTAAAAAGGGGGAGTGGAAATCACCTTTTTAAGCACCTTCATGGCAAATATTTTCCCAGTATTTGCTCCTGTTACTTTTCGTACTTGAAAAACCTGGATTAAAAAAAAGTGTGTGTTATTCAAAGGCAAACTATGTCAGGCACACTCCCTTAATTCCTAGTTATAAGAAACATATGCCACAGCAGTTTATATTATAAAAAATATGTGCAAAAATGATCAGCTAAAAGAACAGACCGCATTAACAATCATGACTTTCCTGTTTGCTCTGCTGCCATCTGGTGGTAATGTTGGACAATGACCATCTAATAATAAACACTTTATATTAATATATCAAATCCTACTTAGAACAAGCTATAAACAGTGTTCCCAGAGGCATAATACCACCTTAAAAATTATAAAATATTTCATAAATTTCTTTCAAGGTTGCCACTGCCCTTGCTTCACGTAAAACTATTTAAAAATAGTTGACAGGAAATTACCGTTTATCTATTACTTAAAATAGTTTGTACTTATACTTGGCCCTCTGAATCTACAGGTTCAGCAGCTGCGGATTCAACCAACCACAGAATGAAAATATTTGGGGGAAAAAACAATAAACAATACAAACAATAAAAAATAATACAAATATGGCCAGGTGAGGTGGCTTACAACTGTAATCCCGGCACTTTGGGAGGCCGACTCGGGCGGATCACCTGAGGTCAGGAGTTCAAGACCAGCCTGGCCAACATGGTGAAACCCCATCTCTAATAAAAATACAAAAATGAGCCGGATGTGGTGGCGCACACCTGTAATCCCAGCTACTCAGGAGACTGAGGCAGGAGAATCGCTTGAATCTGGAAGGCAGAGGTTGCAGTGAGCTGAGATCGCGCCACTGCACTCTAGCCTGCGGGAAAGAACGAGACTCCATCTCAAAAATCATAAAAAATAACATAAAAAATTAAGTATATGGGAAGATGTGTGTAGCTTATATGCAAATACTATGCCATTTTATATAAGGCACTTGAGCATTGGCAGATTTTGTTGTTTGCAAAGGTCTTGGAATCAGTTCCCCCTTACCCCTCCCCCATACTGAAAGACAACTATAAACATTTTCATGCAACACCTAAAACATGTGAGATTCAAAGTGCATGTGTTGCACATTCAGGATGATTAGAAATTACAATGTGTTCTTAAGCATAAGAACAGGCTACAAATGTCTGCTTTGCAAAAATTAACACTACACAATAGCAAAAATAATTCTTAAAACTTAATCCTAACCAAGTTATTATCTAAATTATTTTGATAACAGAATAGTTTGGTTAAAAATTTTCGTGGGCAGAACTCATAAAAGTAACATCTTAAGTTGTAAAGCCTCGGGCAAAACTGTGAAACTAAATAGTTTTCTTCCCCCTTTTTATATTCCTCCAGCTTCCCCAATCCTATTGCTCCAGAAAACCAGTTCAGATTAAGGTCTCAGTAACAGATAGCAACTTAGAGTGCCATGTCTCTTGTAAGCAAGGAGGGGTTTATTTTTAAAGAGGATACCATTTAACCAAAGTAAAGAATGAACCCTCTAATAATATACTTTGCCTGGTACAGCTGTCTATTTATTTATTCTATGAATACTGACTGAGTACCTATTATGTGCCAGGCTTTTACATGTGTGGTGGTATGAAGAGAAGGGAAAACTGAACTTCTGTACATCCCTCAAACATACCAGCTAAGTGGTCATGATCACATCCTTTGCTGATAGCTGACAAAGATTGAAGATGACTGCTGGAACCAGGGTATAAAAATCAATCTATTCAAGACAGACAACAGCTCTCATTTCAAAAATATTGCCTACCTTTCCATAGCCCCCTTTACCAAGTACCCGAAGTAGCTCAAAACATTCTGGTCTGATTTTTTCTGGCCCTCTGTTCACACTAGTTTCTGAGATTTCAAATTTCTCACAATGTTCCATGCCACTGGGAAGAAAAGCAAAACCAAAAATAAATTTGCAAAAAGTTAAATTACTTTCAGCATAGTCAAGAAAAAGGAGAAAGAGAAATGTAATCTAATTAAGTAAAAGTAAAAAAGTACATGACAGCAAATTATCTGTGCTCTAAACAAACAGAACAGCAGGTCAAGAGGAGGGTGGCCTGATAATTATTTACCTCCTTGTTCATAGAATGGGCAATCAATTATTTACTTATTTTATAAATGTTTATTTTATGCACAAAGAGGTACTGTGGTTTTACATTGGGTAGATGCCTTGGATAATCCATTCAAGTAAGATCACTTAGTCCAACTTAATGAAACCTATATCCTTCGTGTACTGATGGAAACACTGGCGCACATATTGAGGCCGTATTTCTGGATCAGACCTTGCCGGTTTGAGCAGATGCAACAAGAGCAAGAACCCTGACTGAATTTTCACAGGTGACTCCAATACAGCTGCTGGTGACCCATCTTGCTCTTAGGAGTGCAACAAAGAAGACAATTATTTATTTTCATAAGCATCAAGCACCCCAAAATTAAGGTAAGTTAGAACAAGTTTATTAAGTTGACAAAGAAAAAAAGTCTTCTAGTTATTCAAATTTACTTCAATCAAAATATCTATGAAATTAGGTATTATCCAACCTCATTTGGCAACGTCAGCAGAAAATCAGGGATCTTTCCAAAACTACCCAATTAGTTCACATCACAGTACAAAACTTCTTCTATCTGTTTTTTCAAGTTATTAGCTTGATTTAAAGAATCCAACGGGCGTGGTGGCTCATGCCTGTAATCCCAGCACTTTGGGAGGCTGAGGTGGGCGGATCACTTGAGGTTGGGAGTTTGAGACCAGCCTGGCCAACATGGTAAAACCCTATCTCCACTAAAAATACAAAAATTCCAGCCTAGCCAACATAGTGAAACCCCGTCTCTATTAAAAATACAAAAATTAGCCAGGCATGGTGGCAGCAACCCATAATCTCAGCTATTCAGGAGGCTGAGGCAGGAGAATCGCTTGAACCTGGGAGGCGGAGGTTGCAGTGGGCCGAGATCATGCCGTCGCACTCCAGCCTGGGGGACAAGAGCGAGACTTTGTCTTTAAAAAAAAAAAAAAAAAAAAAAAAAAACCCCAACAAAAATTAGCCAGGTGTGGTGGTGCACTCCTGTAGTCCCAGCTACTTGGGAGGCTGAGGCAGGACAATTGCTTGAACCCAGGAGGTGGAGGTTGTGGTGAGCCGAGATTGCGCCACTGCACTCCAGCCTGGGTGACAGAGGGAGACTCCGTCTCCAAAAAAATAAAAATAAAGAATCCAAAAGGGGTAGCAATTGTCTCTGTCATTTAAATGCTTTCTACATGAGTGATCTATCTTCTCATTCTCCTCCTACAGCAACGCTTTTTACTTGAGAGTACAATACAGAGCAGATTAATCACCATACTCACCTAATGGAGCTTGTCTAAAATGACTTAAGATTACATGAATTTCTTTTTTGTTGTTGCTGTTGAGACGGAGTCTTGCTATGTCGCCCAGCTAATTTTTGAATTTTAAGAAGAGATGGGGTTTCGCCATGTCGGCCAGGCTGGTCTCGAACTCCTGACCTTAAATGACCCGCCCACCTTGGCCTCCCAAAGTGCTGGGATTACAGGTGTGAGCCACTGTGCCCAGCCAGATTGCATGAATTTCTGTTTGAATGACTGCATGAATTTCTGTTTGTATATTAAAGCAAAACAGAAAGCATTTGACTTTTTGAGGCATTTCTACAAATTTTTCTGTAAGAAAAGATTAAAACTGTGGCTCTTTATATTAAACTAACAACTCAGATTCATATTTAGTACTCTGAATCTGAATTAATATCTTTTCCTCAAAATCCATACATAATCTCAAAACTCTGATAGGCTATAATATTGATCAGATTTTGGTGCCAAATTCAATACATCGAGTTGATAAATATGACTACATATTTAAGAACAGGTTACAGGAATCACACGATTGCTATGAAATAGAACTGATAAAACCTACTTGTAAGAAAGACAACACAATGAAAATCTCTTCATATAAACTTACAGTTCATATGGTCCAACTCCCCCATGGTCCATGCTTTCATTTAACTGACCCTGAAAAATATGTTAAAGTTTCAGAAATAATCTCATAAACATAAAATTTAAAGGTTTAATTCTTTGTCTCATAACTGAAAGAGAATGAATGAAATAAACCAGCCTAACAATTCTCTTATACTTCAACAACAGGCAAATATGGTAATGAACAAAATACAGTACACAAACAACACTATGAGAATTTCACTCTAAATTATTTTACAAATAGAGATGAGGTCTTTCTATGTTGCCCAGACTGGAATGCAGTCAACAGCTATTAAGGGGTATGATCATAGCATACCAGAGCCTTAAACTCCTCAAGTGATTCTTCTGCCTCAGCGTTCCAAGTAGCTGGGACTACAGGTGCCCGGTTTTTTTTTTTTTCTTTTTTGTGATGGAGTCTCACTGTCACCCAGACTGGAGTGCAGCGGTGCCATCTCAGCTCACTGCAACCTCCGCCTCCCAGGTTCCAGTGTTTCTCCTACCTCAGCCTCCTGAGTAGCTGGGAGTACAGGCGTGTATCACCACGCCTTGTTAATTTTTGTATGTATATATATATTTTTTGAGATGGAGTCTTGCTCTGTCGCCCAGGCTGGAGTGCAGTGGCGCCATCTCGGCTCACTGCAACCTCCACCTCCCAGGTTCAAGTGATTCCCCTGCCTCAGCCTCCTGAATAGCTGGGATTACAGGTGCCTGCCACCACGCCCAGCTAATTTTTTGTATTTTTAGTAGAGACGGGGTTTCACCATATTAGCCAGGATGGTCTCGATCTCCTGACCTTGTGATCTGCCCACCTCGGCCTCCCAAAGTGCTGGGATTACAGGCGTGAGTCACCACACCCGGCCCTAATTTTTGTATTTTTAGTAGAGATGGGGTTTCACCATGTTGGCGAGGCTGGTCTCAAACTCCTGACCTCAGGTGATCCGCCCTCCTCGGCTTCCCAAAGTGCTGGGATTACAGCCGTGAGCCACCATGCCCGGCCCCAGCTTTTGCTTTTAATTTTATATGACAGACTGGGCGTGGTGGCTCACACCTGTAATCCCAGCACTTTGGGAGGCTGATGCGGGCAGATTACGAGGTCAGGAGTTCAAGACCGGCCTGGCCAATACGATGAAATCCAGTCTCTAATAAAAACACAAAAATTAGCCGGGCGCGGTGTCACGCGCCTGTAGTTCCAGCTACTCGAGAGGCTGAGGCAGGAGAATTGCTTGAACCCAGAAGGCAGAGGTTGCAGTGAGCCGAGATCGTGCCACTGCACTCTAGCCTGGGCAACAGAGCAAGACTCCATCTCAAAAAAACAAAAAAAAGCCAGGTGTGGTAACTCATGCCTGTCATCCCAGCAGTTTGGGAGGCCGAGGCGGGCAGATCACCTGAAGTTGGGGGTTCGAGACCAGCCTTACCAACATGGAGAAACCCCATCTCTACTAAAAAAAATACAAAATTAGTGGGGCGTGGTGGCCCATGCCTGCAATGCCAGCTACTCGGGAGGATGTGGCAGGAGAATCGCTTGAACCCGGAAGGCAGAGATAGCAGTGAGCCGAGATCGCGCCATTGCACTCCAGTCTGGGCAACAAGAGCGAAACTCTGTCTCGAAAAAAAAAAAATTTTTTTTACATGACAACTAAACTGTAGAGGCTACTCATGACTAATCAAAAAATAAAACCAAGTGAATTTTCCTTCAAAATGTACATTTATCTATTGGAAAATGTATATTTTCGGCCGGGTGCAGTGGCTCATGCCTGTAATCCCAGCACTTTGGGAGGCCGAGGCAGGTGGATCACCTGAGGTCAGAAGTTTGAGACCATCCTGGCCAACATGTGAAACCCCGTCTCTACTAAAAATACAAAAATTAGCCAGGCGTGGTGGTGGGTGCCTGTAATCCCAGCAACTTGGGAGGCTGAGGCAGGAGAGTCTCTTCAATATGGGAGGCAAAGATTGCAGTGAGCCGAGATCTCACCACTGCACTCCAGCCTGAGTGACAGAGTGAGACTCCATCTCAAAAAAAAAATGTATATTTTGTGTATTATGAAATTAAAAGCACTACATTCTGAATATGACTTAACAAATCAAATGATTTACACACAGTGCTATTTTGATGTGCTTTTAATACACAGAGTAACATAATGCTATAAACTAAGCCTAAGGTACCCACAACTAGTCCAGGGTATCTAGTGTAAAATGCGGCTGATCAAGACAAAATAATTAAGCAACATTGTCAAACAGTTGGAAGTCATGCTGGCCACACATTTATTCTGACCATAGAATAAATGAGTGCAAAATTTAAATAACCTTCTATATACTAGCAATGAACAACCCTAAAATGAAATGAAGATAACAATTCCATTCATAATACCATCACTAAGAAGTAGCTTAGAAAAAAATTTATGGCAGGTACAGTGGCATAAATAACTTTGGGAGTCCAAGGCAGGAGGATTACTTGGAGTTCAAGACCAGCCTGGCCAACACAGTAAGATCCTGCCTCCACAAAAAAATTTTTAAAAATTAGCTGGGTGTGGTGGCACACGCCTGTAGTCCCAGCTACTTATGAGGCTGAGGTAGCAGGATTACTTGAGTCCAGGAGGTCATGGCTACAATGTGGTAGTGATTGTGCCACCGTATTTCAGCCTGGGCAACAGAGCGAGACCCGGTCTCAAAAAAAAAAAAAAAAAAAAAATTAACCAAAGTGTAAGACTTACACACTGAAAACAATAAAACATTGCTGAATAAAATTAAAGACGACCTAAATAAATGGAAAGGCATTCCATGTTTATGGATCAGAAGATTTAACATTGTTAAGATGGCAATACTAACCAAATTGGTCACGGATTCAACTGAATCTTATCAAAACCCCAGGTTCCTTTCTTGCAGAAATTGACAAGCTGATCCTAAAATTCATATAGAAATGCAAGGGACCACCAGGCACGGTGGCTCACGCCTGTAATCCCAGCACTTTGGGAGGCCGAGGCAGGCAGATCATGAGGTCAGGAGATCGAGACCATCCTGGCTAACACGGTGAAACACCGTCTCTACTAAAAATATAAAAAATTAGCCAGGTGTGGTGGCGGGTGCCTGTCGTCCCAGCTACTTGGGAGGCTGAGGCAGGAGAATGGCATGAACCCATGAGGCGGAGCTTGCAGTGAGCCGAGATCGCGCCACCTCAGTCCAGCCTGGGGGACAGAGTGAGACTGTCTCAAAAAAAAAAAAAAAAGAAAAAAGAAATGCAAGGGACCGGGCAAGGTGGCTCACGTCTATAATCCCAGCACTTTGGAGGCCAAGGCACGTGGATCACCTGAGGTCAGGAGTTTGAAACCATCCTGGCCAACATGGCAAAACACCACCTCTACTAAAAATACAAAAATTAGCCAGGCGTGGTGGAGGGCGCCTGTAATCTCAGCTACTCGGGAGGTTGAGGCAGGAGAATTGCTTGAACCCATAAGGCAGACGCTGCAGTGAGCAAGATCACACCATTGCACTCCAGCCCAGGTGACAGAGCGAGACTCCATCTCAAAACAAAAAAAGAAAAGAAAGAAAGAAATGCAAGGGACCCAGGCCGGGTGTGGTGGCTCACACCTGTAATCTTAGCACTTTAGGAGGCCAAGACAGGTGGATCACTCGAGGTCAGGAGTTCAAGACCAGTCTGGCCAATACGGTGAAACCCCATCTCTACTAAAAATACAAAAATTAACTGGAGTGATGATCCATGCTTGTAATCCCAGCTACTCAGGGCTGAGGCAGAAGAATGGCTTGAACCCAGGAGGCAGAGGTTGCAGTGAGCCCAGATCGTGCCACTGCACACTCCAGCCTGGGCAACAAAGCTAGACTCTGTCGAAAGGGAAGGGGAAGGGGAAAGGGAAGGGAGGCAAGGGACCCAAAATAACTGATATGATCTTGAAAAAGAACAAAGGTGGAGGACTGACACTTCCCAATTTCAAAACATGTTACAAAGCTACAGCCATCAAGGCAGTGTGGTACTGTTATAAAGAAAGACATATAGAGCAACAGAATAGAATTGAGAGCCCAGAAATAAACTCTTGCATTTATATTGTCAACTAATTTTTGATAAAACTGCCAAAAATATTCATTAGGCAAGAGGAAATCTTTCAATAAATGTGTTGGAACAACTGGATATCCACATACAATTCAAATAATGATGCTAGGACAACTGGATATCTATATGCTACTTCACACTATACACAAAAATTAACTCAAAATGGAGCAAAGACCTAAATACAGAAGCTAAAACTATAAAACTCGAGCTGAGTGTGGTGTTGTATGCCTGTAGTTCCAGCTATCGAGGAGGCTGAGGCAGGATGATCACCTAAGCCTGGGAGTTCCACTCTAGCCTGGGCAACAGAGCAAGACTCCATCTCAAAAAAAAAAAAAAAAAAAAAAAAAAGGTCCTCCCAAGGGCCAGGCACAGTGGCTCACACCTGTAATCCCAACACTTTGGGAGGCTGAGGCGGGTGGATCACCTGAGGTCAGGAGTTCAAAATCAGCCAGGCCAACGTGGTGAAACCCCGTCTCTACTAAAAATACAAAAAATTAGCCGGGCATTGTGGCGGGAGCCTGTAATCCCAGCTACTCAGGAGGCTGAGGCAGGAGAATTGCTTGAATCCAGGAGGTGGAGGTTGCAGTGAGCTGAGATTGTGCCACTGCACTCCAGCCTGGGCAACAAGAGCAAAACTCCATCTCAAAAAAAAAAAAAAAAAAAAATCCTCCCAAAACTTAACAAGAAAATAAAATTCTTAAAAGAAGCATAGGAGGGAGTAAATCTTCATGATCCTGGGGAAAGCAATAGTTTCTTATATACAGTACCAAAAGCACAAACAATTTTAAAAATCAATAAATTAATTTACTGAAAATGTAAAACCTTTGCATATCAAAAAACACCAACACCATCAAGAAAGCTCAAAGAGACTGAGCACAGCGGCTCATGCTTGTAATCCTAACACTTTGGGAGGCTGAGGCGGGCATATCACTTGAGCTCAGGAGCTTGAGACCAGCCTGGGCAACATGGTGAAACCTGGTCTCTACAAAATTAGCCAGGCATAGTGACGCACATCTGTAGTCCCAGCTACTCAGGAGGATGAGGTGGGAGGATTGCTTGAGTCCAAGAGGTCAAGGCTGCAGTGAGCCAAAATTGCGCTACTCCTGCCTGAGTGACAGACTGAGACCCTGTCTCAAAAAAGAAAATAAAAACCACAGAATAAGACTATGCAAGGAATGCAGCCAGGCACAGTGGCTCAGGCCTGTAATCCCAGCACTTTGTGAGGCCGAGACAGACAGATCACAAGGTCAGGAGTTCGAGACCAGCCTGACCAACATAGTGAAACCCCATCTCTACTAAAAATACAAAAATGAGCTGGACATGGTGGTGAGCACCTGTAGTCCCAGCTACTCAGGAGGCTGAGGCAGGAGAATTGACTGAAACTGGGAGGCAGAGGTTGCAGTGGGCTGAGATCGCGCCACTGCACTCCAGCCTGGGCAACAGAACGAGACTCCATCTCAAAAAAAAAAAAAAAAAACAGAATGCCAGGTGCAGTGGCTCACGCCTATAATCCCAGCACTTTGGGAGGCCGAGGCAGGCGGATAATTTGAGGACAAGAATTCGACACCAGCCTGGCCAACATGGCAAAACCCAATCTCTACTAAAACTACAAAAATTAGCTGGGCGTGGTGATGGGCACCTGTAATCCCAGCTACTAGGGAGGCTGTGGCAGGAGAATTGCTTGAACCCAGGAGGCAGAGGTTGCAGTGAGCAGAGATGGCACCACTGCACTCCAGCCTGGGCAATAGAGCGGACTCCGTCTCAAAAAACAAAAATGATATATAAAGAATTACTCCGGGCTGTGCGCAGTGGCTCACGCCTGTAATCCCAACACTTTGGGAGGCCAAGGAGGGCGGATCATGAGGTCAGGAGTTCGAGACCAGCCTGACCAATGTGGTGAAACCCTGTCTCTACTAAAAATACAAAAATTAGCCGGACGTGTTGGTGCGCACCTGTAATCCCAGCTACTCAGGAGGCTGAGGCAGGAGAATCACTTGAACCTGGGAGGTGAAGGTTGCAGTGAGCCAAGATCATGCCACTGCACTCCAGCCTGGGCAACAGAACAAGACTCCATCTCAAAATAAATAAATAAATAAATAAATAAATAAATAATTACTCCAACTCAACAATAAAAAGACAAATAGGCCAGGCACAGTGGCTCATGCCTGTAATCCCAGCACTTTGGGAGGCCAAGGTGGAAGACTGCTTGAGGCCAGGAGTTTGAGACCAGAACTCTAAAGTGAGATCTCATCTCTAAAATAAATAAATAAAATATATAAAGAAAAAGATGACACACCCAATTTTTGAAAAATGAGCTAGGATCTGAATAGGTATTTCTCCAAAGAAAATATACAAATGAACAATAAGCAAATGGAAAGATGTTCAACGTCATTAGTTGTTAGGGAAATGCAAATCAAAACCACACTGAGAAGCTACTTCACACCCACTAGGATAGCAATAGATGATAAAGAGGAAAAGTAAGTTGGGGAAGGATGAGAGAAACTGGAACCCTCATACAGTGCTAGTGAGAATGTAAAATGGTGCAACCGTGTTGGAAAAGTTTGTCTCTTAAAAAATTAAACATAGACTTACTACTGTATGACCCAGCAAATCTACTCCAATGTATCTACTCAAAAGAAATGAAAAGTATATGCTCCACAAAGATCTGGGCACAAATGTTCACAAAAACTTTTTTTTTTTTTTGAGACAGGTGTCACTGTATCACCCAGGCTGGAGTGCAGTGGTGCGATCACGGCTCACTGCAGCCTCAACCTCCTGGACTCAGGTGATCCTCCCACTTCAGCCTCCCGAACAGCTGGGACTACAAGTGCACAGCACCATGCTCGGCTCTTTTTTTTTTTTTTTTTTTTTTTTGAGATGGAGTCTCGCTCTGTCGCCCAGGCTGGAGTGTAGTGGTGCAATCTCGGGTCACTGCAACCTCCGCCTCCCAGGTTCAAGCAATTCTTTGCCTCAGCCTCCTGAGTAGCTGGGATTACAGGCACCCGCCACCATACCCGGCTAATTTTTGTATTTTTAGTAGAGATGGGGTTTCAGCATCTTGGCCAGGCTGGTCTTAAACTCTTGACTTCATGATCCACCCAGCTCGGCCTCCCAAAGTGCTGGGATTACAGGCCACCGTGCCCAGCCTCAGTTCATTTTTTGTAGAGAATAGGTTTCATCATGTTGCCCAGGCCGGTCTGGAACTCCTGGACTCCAGCGATCCACCTGCCTCAGCCTCCCACAGTGCTGGGATTATAGGCATGAGCCCCCACACCCAGCCTTCTAAAAGGTTTATTCAGGCCAGGCGAGGTGGCTCATGCCTATAATCCTAACATTTTGGGAGGCAGAGGCAGAAGAATTGCTTGAGGCCAGGAGTTTAAAACCAACCGGGACAAAATCACAAGACCCCCATCTCTGCAACAAATCAAAAAATTAGCTGGGAATAGTGGCACGTGCCTGTGGTCCCAGCTACATGAGAGACTGAGGCAGGAGAATTACTTCAGCCCAGGAGGGTGAAGCTGCAGCAAGCTGTTTCACGCCACTGCACTACAGCATGGGCAACGGAGGAAGACCCTATCTCCAAAAAAAAAAGAAACAAAAAATGCTTTATTCACAATTCAAGTGAACATATGAATGAATAACTCAAATGAACATCAACTGGTGAATGGATAAACAAAATGCATTGTAGCCATACAATGGAATAACTATTTGGCCCTAAAAAGAAATGAAGTACTGATACATGTTACAACATAGATGATCTTCAAAAACATTATGTTAAGTGAAAGAAGCAGCTGGGCGCTGTGGCTCACGCCTGTAATCCCAGCACTTTGAGAGGCCAAGGCAGACAGATCACTTGAGGTCAGGAGTTTGAGACCAGCCTGGCTAACATGGCAAAACCCCATCTCTACTAAAAATACAAAAATTAGCCAGGTGTGGTGGCGCACACCTGTGGTCCCAGCTACTCAAAAGGGTGAGGCAGGATAATTACTTGAACCCAGGAGGCAGAGGTTGCAGTGAGCAGAGATCACACCACTGCACTCCAGCCTAGGTGATAGAGTGAGACTCCGTCTCAAAAAAAAAAAAAAGTGAAAGCCACCAAATATAAAACGTCATACACTATATGATTCCATTTATATGGAATGTCCAGAAAAAGCTTTTTTTTTTTTTTTTCAGAGACAGGGTCTCATTCTGTTGCCCAGGTTGAAGTGCAGTGGCAGGATCACGGCAAACTCAACCTTGGAGACTCAAGCGATCCTCCAATCTCAGCCTTCCAAGTAGCTGAGACTACAGCTGCACACCACCAAGACGGATAATTTTTTAATATTTTTCATAGAGACAGGGGTTTCACTATGTTCCAGGCTGGTCTCAAGTGATCCTCCTGCCTCGGCCTCCCAAAGTGTTGGGATCACAGGTATGAGCCACCACACTGGGCCTAGAAAAGCCAAATCTATAGAGATGAGAAATAGGTTAGTTGCCTGGGGCTGAGGGTGAGAATCAGAAGTAACTAAATTGGCCAAACTTTGTTCCTTTTTTTTTTTTTTTTTTTTTTTTTTTTCAGAGACAGAGTGCTGTTATGTTGCCCAGGCTGATTTCAAACTCCTAGGCTCATGCGCTCCACCTGCCTTGGCCTCCCAAAGTACTGGGATTACAGGTGTAAGCCACCATGCCCAGCCCCAAAATTTCTTCATAGGGTGATAAAAATTTCCTTTTTTTTTTTTTTTTAAGATGGAGTCTCGGCCAGGCACAGTGGCTCACGCCTGTAATCCCAGCACTTTAGGAGGCTGAAGCGGGCGGATCACAAGGTCAGGAGATCGAGACCATCCTGGCTAACACGGTGAAACCCCGTCTCTACTAAAAATACAAAACATTAGCCGGGCGTGGTGGCGGGCACCTGTAGTCCCAGCTACTCAGGAGGCGGAGGCAGGAGAATGGCGTGAACCTGGGAGGTGGAGCTTGCAGTGAGCCGAGATCGCGCCACTGTACTCCAACCTGGGCAACAGAGCGAGATTCCGTCTCAAAAAAAAAAAAAAAAAAAAAAAGATGAGGTCTCACTTTGTCGCCCAGGCTGGAGTGCAGTGGCGCAATCTCAGCTCATGGGAACCTCCGCCTCCCGAGTTCAAGCGATTCTCCTGCCTCAGTCTCTCAAGTAGCTGGGATTACACGCATGCACCACCATGCCTGGGTATTTTTGTATTATTGGTAGAGACGGGATTTCACCATGTTGGCCAGGCTGGTCTCGAACTCCCAACTTCAAGTGATCCATCTGCCTTGGCCTCCCAAAGTACTGAGATTACAGGCCTGAGCCACCGCGCCCGGCCGAGTGGTAAAAATTTCTAAAACCTAATTTTGGTGACGGTTGCACAACTCTGTAAATATACTCAAAGTCACTGAATTGTATAAACAAAAAACAACAAAAAACTTGGCAGCAGAATTTCAGTTATTGACATTACAATATATAGCTTTAAAATGAATCTAATCTGATTATGAACTCTCAGTTTACACGAAAGGATACTAATTAATTGAAAATAGACTCCAGGCCAGGCGCGTGGCTCACGCCTGTAATCCCAGCACCTTGGGGCCAAGGCGGGCGGATCACCTGAGATAGGGAGTTCGAGACCAGCCTGGCCAACATGGAGAAACCCTGCCTCTACTAAAAATACAAAAATTAGCCGGGCCAGGTGGCGAGCACCTGTAATCCCAGCTACTCAGGAGGCTGAGGCAGGAGAATCGCTTGAACCCAGGAGGTGGAGGTTGCAGTGAGCCAAGATCGCGCCATTGCACTCCAGGCTGGGTGACAAGAGTGAGACTCCATCTCAAAAAAAAAAGAAAAAGAAAATAGACTCTAAAACATTACAAGTCTTTAAGCAATCATGCCAAAACTTTAGAGTAATTAAGATATTAAAGTGAATATATCTTTCTTCAAAACTACCAGTACACAGCCAACATACACAACAAAAACACATAGGGGGGTGTGTGTGTGTTTTTAGCAACTGGGGGGGGGGGGTGTGTGTGTTTTTAGCAACTAGGGGGGTGTGTGTGTGTGTTTAGCAACTAGGTTTCTGTGTGTGTGTGTGTGTGTGTGTGTGTGTGTGCAACTAGGTTTCTGTGTGTGTGTGTGTGTGTGTGTGTGTGCAACTAGGTTTCTGTGTGTGTGTGTGTGTGTGTGTGTGTGTGTGTGTGTGCGTGCGTGTGTGTGTTTAGCAACTAGGTTTCTGTCACCCAGGCTGGAGTGCTCAAACTCCTGGACTCAAGTGATCAACTCTTCTCAGCTTCTGGAGTCGCAAGAGCCAGGCGTGTGCTGTGTGCTACTATGCCCACTATTTATTTTTTAAATTTTTTGTACAGATGGGGTCTTGTTTTGTTGGCCAGGTTAGTCTTGAACTCTTGGCCTCAAATGATCCTTCCACCTTAGCTTCCCAAAGTTCTGGGATTACAGGCACGAGCCATCATACCCAGCCAAAAACTGATAGTATTCTTATAGAATAAATGTTCAAATGCCCCCAAAACACAAAATTTTAGTCATAACTCACTCATGGTGTGACCAAATCACGATAACATGTAATACCAGGAATGTACATTTCATGATTACACACAGGCAAAGAGATGGGGCAGTATCAAGGGGAAAAAAACCAATTCTCACCATTTTAACTGAACACAGTTTCTTTTACGTGTGGGATATGGGGGTGGTCATGGTTAAAGGTTTTTTTGTCTTTATTGCTTTATACAATCACCTAGGATGGCTTCACTTTTATGACAAAAGACTAACTTCTTTCAGATGTGATAAAACTAGTATTACATAATTGTTTTTCTTTAATGTTAGTTTTACTTAATTCTAAATTAAAGACTACAAAGTAGTTAAGACTGGACCATGATTTTGAAGCCACCTCACAAGATATGCCCTGTAGCTATGTTTCATTTCCTGAGCTGGCCAGACCTGTAATGCTGGCACCTGCATATTGTGCTAACTTCTACCGTTACTGTCTAGGACAGAAGCATTTGAGGCACAAATCTTTTCTGCTACTCAGCGTTACCTCTGGAAGGCTCAAACAAGAAGTGTCAGCTAACATTATATAATACATACTGACAACTCTCTTTCACAGGAAACTCTTTACTCCTTTTTTTTTTTTTTTTTGAGATGAAGTCTTGCTCTTGTCCCCTAGGCTGGAGTGCAATGGCGCGATCTTGGCTCACTGCAACCTCTGCCTCCCGGGTTCAAGCGATTCTCCTGCCTCAGCGTCCCGAGTAGCTGGGATTACAGGCGCCTGACACCAGGCCCGGCTAATTTTTGTATTTTTAATAGAGACGGGGTTTTCACCATGTTGGCCAGGCTGGTCTCGAACCCCTGACCTCAGGTGATCTGCCCACCTTGGCCTCCCAAAGTGCTGGGATTATAGGCATGAGCCACCCCGCCAGGCCAGGAAACTCTTTACTCCTAATTTTTTTCTGCTGCCTTAAGCTTTATGGCCTATCCAATGTCTTTGCTGTGTTCATTAGGATTGACAAGATTCAGTAACTTAGAGGAAATGGAAGAAAGGGTAGAACTTTGCCTAAACTCTTGGGCTATTTAAAAATAGTTGCTGCTGGCCGGGCACGGTGGCTCATGCCTGTAATCCCAGCACTTTGGGAGGCCGAGGCGGGTGTATCGCCTGAGGTCAAGAGTTTGAGACCAGCCTGGCCAACATGGTGAAACCCCGTTTCTACCAAAAAAATACAAAAAATTAGCTGGGTGTGGTGGTGGGCACCTGTAATCCCAGCTACTCAGGAGGCTGAGGCAGGAGAATAGCTTGAACCCAGAAGGCAGAGGTTGCAGTGAGCCGAGATCGCACCACTGCACTCCAGCCTGGGCCACAAGAGCAAAACTCCGTCTCAAAAAAATAAAAAATAAAAAATAAAAAAAAGTTGCTGCTTTATAGTAAGTATATATTACAAAGCAAGATAAGTATTGATATTTTTTCTATAATTTTTCATAATCATGAATATTTGAGTATATACTATCTATATAGCACTTTGGTTTTCAAAAATTTTAAACCTTTTACTCAATAAAAATCTGATGTCCCAATCTGAAACTTGTACAGTAAGCCTGCGTGATTATTTCAAATTTTGAAATAAGAGTACCAAGTGAGAATTTTTAAAATTGCATTACAGTTTTCTACTACTCTTAATGCTATAGAGAGCAGAGAAGATTCCAATATTTTTGCAATCTAAATTCTCTGAAGGAAAACTTTTCCTTAGTTTCAATTCACTGCCCCAAATAATATCATCAACAGTGAAACAAATAAACAAAAAAGACACCCTCTCCCGCAAAACTCCCCTCTTATCAATAGGCTTTGATTATATTCCTCTGAGATATTTAAACAGAATCTTTTTATTTATTTTTTGAGACAGAATCTCACTCTGTCGCCCAGCCTGGAGTGCAGTGGTGTGATCTCGGCTCACTGCAACCTCCATCTCCTGGGTTTAAGAGATTCTCCTGCCTCAGCCTCCTGAGTAGCTGGGACTAGAGGTGTGCACCACCATGCCTGGCTAATTTTTGTATTTTTAGTAGAGACTGGGTTTCACCATATTGGCCAGGCTGGTCTCCAGCTCCTGACCTCGTGATGCACCTGCCTCGGCCTCCCAAAGTGCTGGGATTACAGGCGTGAGCCACTGTGCCTGGCCTTAAACAGGATCTTTTTTAAGTTAGGTGGCAGATATTCAACTTTGTCCATAAATGTATCAGTTTAGTCTCATCTTTTAATCTCTAATTAAATAAACTATGGAGATACCTACATTTACTAACGCATAGTCACTCTGTAATGTACCTTGAAAGGCACATCTCTCTAACGGGATCAATTAGTTTTAAAAAAAATACACACTATGATACTACAGTTGTAAAAACACAGCACCTCTAGTTTAACTGCAATTATTAAGTCTCTAGGCATATGAGGGTAAACCTGAATGATTGGTTCCTTAGCAATGACAAGACAAGCTGAATTTCTGTGAACTAGCTAATTGTTTAATACGCCAGGATATTTTGAGAGTACTGTACTTTATGTACTTATTTCATGTAACCCACATGTTATAGAAAACATCAGACATTAAGGAATTTACTCCAGGTCACAGAGTGAGTATGGCCAAAGGAATCTGAATTCACTTTTGACATACCACAAAGAGGAACATTATAAACACGACCAGTAAATGCAGTGAAGAACCTGTGCAATGAAGCTTGCTGAATTAAGTCAGAAGACACTATCACTATGTGATCTTTGGCTATCATCTGGCCTATGCCTCAGTTTCCTTACTATAAAATGAGGAAGACTGCTCTGATATGCACCAATGTTTAAAAACTTTGTGTAATAAATTAATTAGTCTATAAATTCACAAATAGAAACTATCAGAAGATTTTCTAAGAATCTAAACTTCTCTCATTTTCCAAAAATTTTTTTTTTTTTTTTTTTTTTTTTTTTTATTTCAGGGTAATGTGGATGTCACCGAATCTCCTTGGATTGCCAACCCAATCCTACTCCAAATCTTCCATTATCCATCTTGAGGCACCTCTTAGAAAAAACAACACACTAAAAAGAAATATTTTCAACTCCAAAAAGTGTTGCTAAGACATATTTTACAGAAGTCTCTTCCTCAAAACCCTCTTTAATTGCCTTTGCTCTTTCCCCAGACTTTCTCTCCCCAAGGTTGGGGCCATATTTCTTTCTCTTTCCTATTTCCACCAATTTTTCTGACCTCCTCCTCACACCCTCTCAAAATCCTACTTGCTTGTACCCAGCAGGACAAAAGCCCTGGAACACCTACTGTTCTTGAAACACAAGAAAGTGAAAAGAAAATTCCCAGTTTATACAGGAATTTTAATAGAGTACTGTACTTTCAAAAAAGAATAAACCTGGCTGGGTGCGGTGGCTCACACCTGTATTTTGAGAAGCCAAGGCAGGCAGATCACCCAAGGTTGGAAGTTCCGGACCAGCCTGACCAATATGGAGAAACCCCGTCTCTACCAAAAATACAAAAATTAGCCGGGCCTGGTGGCGGGCGCCTGTAATCCCAGCTACTCGGGAGGCTGAGGCAGGAGAATCGCTTGAACCTGGGAAGTGGAGGCTGCAGTGAGCCGAGATTGCGCCATTGCACTCCAGCCTGGACGAATAGAGCAAGACTCTGTCTCAGAAAAGAAAAAAAAAAAAAAAAAAGAATAAACCCAGTCTGGAAATTCTATCAGTTCAACTAATGAAGACATAAAGCACCTTCCTGTCCAGTTTTCTCCCCTGCCCTGCTCCAAAGCCACTGTCATAGAGAACCAATATAACCGATAAAGAGTATGGTATATGGTATATATAATGAAAGTAATCTCATATTTGTTTCCAATTGTATCTAGTGTACCATTATGTTTGATTAAGAGGCTAATTGGAATTCTGTATGAAAACATCATTGAAAAAGCAC
Source organism: Pongo pygmaeus (assembly GCF_028885625.2). Taxonomy (NCBI): domain Eukaryota; kingdom Metazoa; phylum Chordata; class Mammalia; order Primates; family Hominidae; genus Pongo; species Pongo pygmaeus. The sequence goes on from NC_072392.2 coordinate 58,796,649, forward strand.
ACACCGACCGGATGCAGTGGCTCACGCCTGTAATCCCAGCACTTTGGGAGGCCAAGGCTGGCAGATCGCTGGAGCTCAGGAGTAAGGGCCCACCCTGGGCAACATGGTGAAACCCCATCTCTACTAAAATACAAACAATTAGCCAGGATGGTGGTGCGCGCCTGTAGTCCCAGCTACTCGGAAGGCTGAGGCACGAGAATCGCTTGAGCCCAGGAGGCGGAGGCTGCAGTGAGCCGAGATCGGGCCACTGCACTCCAGCTTGGGCTACAGAGTGAGACTCCGTCTCAAAAAAAATTAAAATAAAATAAAATAAAAAGCCTGGTGGGATGGCTCACACCTGTAATCCCAGCACTTTGGGAGACTGAGGCAGGTGATCACCTGAGGTCAGAAGTTCAAGACCAGCCTGGGGCACATGGTGAAACCCTGTCTCTACTAAAATACAAAAAATTTGCCGGGTGATGTGGCGCGCCCCTGTAATCCCAGCTACTCGGGAGGCTGAGGTAGGAGAATCGCTTGAACCCGGGAGGCAGAGGCTGCAGTGAGCCAAGATCGCACCACTGCACTCCAGCCTGGGTGATAGAGGGAGACACTGTCTCAAAAAAAAAAAAAAAAAAAAAGCCGGGCGCAGTGGCTCACACCTGTAATCCTAGCACTTTGGGAGGCCGAGGCGGGCGGATTACGAGGTCAAGAGATAGAGACCATTCTGGCTAACACAGTAAACTCCATCTCTACTAAAAATACAAAAAATTAGCCAGGTGTGGTGGCACGTGCCTGTAGTCCCAGCTACTCAGGAGGCTGAGGCAGGAGAATCGCTTGAACCTGGGAGGTGGAGGTTGCAGTGAGCCGAGATCACACCACTGCACTCCAGCCTGGGTGACAGAGCGAGACTCTGTCTCAAAAAAAAACAAAAAAAAAAAAACCAGAAAGAAAGAAAAGAAAAGAAAAGAAAAAGCACACACCTCAATACCTACTTTCTAAACCGTGTGATTTTGATTTAGTCTCATTTGATTATGAAAACAACAGTATTGGCCGGGTACGGTGGTTTATGCCTATAATCCCAGCATTTTGGGAGGCCGAGGCTGGTGGATCATTTGAGGTCAGGAGTCCAAGAACAGCCTGGCCAATATGGTGAAACCCTGTCTCTACTAAAAATACAAAAGTTAGCCAGGTGTGGTGGCGCATGCCTGTAATCCTAGCTACTCAGGAGGCTGAGATTGCAGTGAGCTGAGATCGCACCACTGCACTCCAGCCTGGGCAATAGAGTGAGACCCAGTCTCAAAACAAAACAAAAGAAACAAACCAAAAGAACCGTATTATTTTAGGCCACTTAGTTTCTTAAAGTGTTCAAAATTCTTTATATACACCATCTCAATCTTTTGTCAACAGTAGGGCAGGTGCCAGAGGAGAAAAACTGAGGGTGAGGCAAGGAAAAGGAAGCCCCTATGTAATTAGAGCAAACATCTGACATCAGTCATTAACCCATGTATTCAACTAGACATTGGAATTTAGATGCTAAACTACCAAGAGGTTATCAACTGATGATCATTTGGTCCAGGATCAGTGGTTTAGTATGACAACATTTTTGAACTTCAGGTGCAATTTGTCATTTTTTGATAAATTTATCTAGGGAAAATAAGTTATTCGATAAAGATTAACAAACCACTAAGCCAGACAAGGTAAAACCAAGCTATGCATTAGGAAATACAATTCTAAATTTAGCACCCTAAATTACAGCAAGGAAAGCCCTCATACCACCATTCACAAGTCTCTGTTCAGGCAACTTATTTCTGGCAAGCTAAATCAAGGCTGTCAACTGTTTTTTTTTTTCCACTGGTTTTTTTTTCCACCCCAAAATTACATTAATTATTCTGAAAAAAATACAGACATCTTCAACTTGGGCAAAGGTTACAAGTGCCGTGTGTCCTTATAAATGCTTATTTTAAAAAGTCACACGGAAGGGGGTTAAAAAAAAAAAAGCAAACAAACAAACCCTGGAAGATTGGAAGATGCAGCAGAGCCCCCTTGCTCCCGAAATAAAACTCCTGGTGGCTGTAACAGCAGCGGCAGTGCTACTCCCGACAGAAGTTTTCAGCTGTCACTTCTAACAGCTGAGCGCTTCCTAGGAGAGAAGCGACAGGCCGAGAAGAGAGGTGGTTGTGGGAGGTCTGAAGATTCAATACTTGAAATTCTAGACTCGAAGGGAAACCCTCCACACTTCACCTGCACTTACGGGACACCCAGCAAGAGCAGCCCCCGTCTCCCCAACACACGCTCACGCCACCCGCGCCCCGCCACACTCAAGTCCAACAGCTCGAGGAATCGACCACGCGCCCGTTCTCTTTCCCTCTGCAGATTGCTCGGGGCTGCAATGACCTGGGGCTAAGGGTGCGACCTGCACCTGCGAGCCCCACAGAGGCCTCACACCTAGGGCCATGACCGCCCCGCCCGCTCCCCTGTCTCGGGCCCCGCGACCCTCAGCTCCTCAGGAGCCCCCCTGGGTCTCCACGCTCTAGGACACACCGCGCTTCCTGAGCCCGCGCCGCCGCCCCGGCCCTGTCACCTCGGGCCCCCGGGGACCCCGGGCCTCACCCCCTCCTCCAGCTCATCCTCAGAGCCCGCGTCCTCTGGCTGGTCCAGGTCTATGTCAAACACTCCTGCCATGTCCTCAGCTTCCCTGTCTCGGAAGTCCGGCGCTGGGTAAAAGCCGTCCCGCCTCCTCCGTCGCCTCATGGGCCCGGACCCACCGCAGCCACCACAGCCGCTGCCGCCATCACCGGCTGCTTAGGCTCAGTGCGTCTGCGCCTAGGCCCTAGACTGGCTCCTAAAGTTCAGCGCAGGAGCATGCGTACAGGGTTCCGTGAAGCCAAACTGTGGGCGGTGGACATGCGCAGAACTATCACCAGATCCAGGTGCTGGCAGAAACATGCGCAAAACACCAGCCGAAGCCGCGCTTGGCGACTAGAGCATGCGCATTGTCAGCTAGAGCTTTCGGTGGACAGTGAGCATGCGTACCATAGCCGAAGTTCGTAAATTGAAATTGAACATGCGTAATTAATCTTTCTGAATAGGAAAAAATATATACACAACAAAACTCTCCGTTTATGGAACATGCGCATTCGTTCTCAGTAAGTTTTTTCGTGTTGAAAGTGAGCATGCGCATGGTGAGTAGGTTGGTCCGAAGTTTGAACCGGACAGTAGCTCTGCTCCGCGTCTGGCGGTGAGTTGGGTTACGTGTGGGGAACTCGTGGGGCCCGTGGGGAACGGGAGACCTTTTGGCTTTGCTGTTTACTAGTTCTGTGGCCTTGGAAAAGTCAATAACTTTTCAGAGCCTCAGTTTCCTTATCTGTAAAATGAGGATAATAATATACCTACTTTACCGGTTTGACATTTTAAGCACAGAGTCTGTCTCACAACCCGCGGCTCATTTCCAGTGCTGCATAGACCTGATGTGAAGTCTTTATCAAAAATTGTCTTTTCCTAGGTAAAAATAATGAGGACCTGCTCTAATGTTTCTTTTGCTTTCTTTCTTTTTTAAATGGAGACAGGGTCTCGCTGTGTTGCCCAGGCTGGTCTGGAATCCCTGGGCTCAGGTGATCCTCCCGCCTCGGCCTCCCAAAGTACTGGGATTACAGGCATGAGCCATTGAGCCCGGTTAATATTTCATCTGGTTTTCTTTCTCCAAGCTGCATCTTTCTTGCTCTCCTACCTGAGCTAAACACAAAATCTTTCTTACAGGTCTTACTAAAGTTACCAGGCTAGACTAGTGGAGAAAGCGTAAGCCATTATTTAGAAGAGAGAAAATTAATGTTAATTGAATGTACAATGTTGAGCACACTTCTGTGTTCCACATGTTCATGTGGTGTGAAGGGTGGTACTGCTAATTTCTTCAATCAGCATTTGTTTTGTCTTGTTTTTATTTTTTTATTTTAATTTTTTTTTTTGGAGACAGGAGGATGTCACTTTGTCACCCAGGCTGGAGTGCAGTGGCAAGATCTTGGCTCACTGCAGTCTCGACCTCCCAGGCTCAGGTGATCTTCCCACCTCAGCCTCCCGAGTAGCTGGGACTTCAGGCGCACACCACCACGCCAAGCTAATGGTTGTATTTTTTGTACAAACAGGGTTTTGCCACGTTGACCAGGTCTGGAACAGCCAGGCTCATGTGATCCTCCCAGCTCAGCCTCCCAAAATGCTGGGATTACAGGTGTGAGCCACGCACCCAGCCTCTTTTTTTCTTTTATCACTCCTCAACTGAGGAGAATGTTTTGTTTTAAACGTATGTTTAGGAAAAAAGTGATTACAAATCAGATTTTGGAAACTATTGAGCTGTGTATGAATGGATTCAGGTACAGTAAATCACAAATCCCAAAACCATATAGAGAGTAAGAGAACTTCCCTGAATGACTAGCTCCTTAGACAACACAGCTGTTGTATCTCCAATATTATATATGTATGTGGCATTTTAAAATGACTTTTTGGGCCGGGTGCGGTGGCTCACACCTGTAATCCCAGCACTTTGGGAGGCTGAGGTAGGTGGATCACGAGGTCAAGAGTTTAAGACCAACCTGGCCAACATGGTGAAACCCCATCTCTACTAAGAATACAAAAATTAGCCAGGCATGGTGGCGCATGTCTGTCATCCCAGCTACTCAAGAGGCTGAGGCAGGAGAATCGCTTGAACCTGGGAGGCAGAGGTTGCAGTGAGCCAAGAGCATGCCACTGCACTCTAGCCTGGGTGACAGAACAAGACTCCGTCTCAGGGGGGAAAAAAAAAGACTTTTTATTGATATATAATTAACATATATGGCATTTTATTTGTTCTTGTAAGTAATGTAGTGGTTCTCAAAGCCTATTTTTTTTCGATTACAGGTTGTTTTTAGAGGCAATACACCTAGTTTGTGGCTCAGCATGTCAATTGTAACAGTGCAACTTGGTCAGTGTGGCAATCAGATTGGTTTTGAAGTTTTTGATGCTTTGCTTAGTGATTCACACAGTTCCCAGGGACTCTGCTCTAAGAGAGAGAATGAGGCATATCAAGCATCTTGCAAAGAAAGATTCTTCAGTGAGGAGGAGAATGGAGGTAGGTATGGCCCACAATCCTCTCCTTTCTTCTGATATAACCAACCCCTTCAAAGCCAGGCCTTCCACATGGTTTTCAAACCCCATTCCTTCCCATCTCACTAGGGAATTACTTTGTTTTTGCTTTTCGTTTCTATGTTAATAATCTTTGCTTTTCCAATGACATTTTCCCTTCTACATGCTCAGATCTCACCAATTTAAAACCAACCAAACAAAACTCATCTATTGACTATAGCTTTCTTCTTCTTATCTCTTTGCCTTTCATCTAAGATTCTCAAAAGAGGACCCTGCTGGCCGGGCGTGGTGGCTCACGCCTGTAATCCCAGCACTTTGGGAGGCCGAGGCGAGTGGATTACAAGGTCAGGAATTCAAGACCAGCCTGACCAACATGGTGAAACCCCCATCTCTACTAAAAATACAAAAATTAGCTGGGCGTGGTGGCGTGTGCCTGTAATCCCAGCTACTTGGGAGGCTGAGGCAGGAGAATCACTTGAACCCAGGAGGCAGAGGTTGCAGTGAGCTGAGACCGCACCACTGCCCTCCAGCCTGGTGACAGAGTGAGACTGTTTCCAAAAAAAATAAAAGGACCCTGCTTAACCACCTATGATACTGCTTCTGCCCCTCATAGCATCATTGAAGCTGCTCTAAGAAAAGTTTCCAGTGACCTCCGAATCACCAGATCCAACTACTGTTTTTCTTTTCTTTTTTTCTTTTTCTTATAGAGACAGGTTCTTGCTACACTATGTTGCCCAAGCTGGAGTGCGGTGGCTATTCACAGGTCTCAGCCTCCTGAGTAGCTGGGACTACAGTGCATGCCACCATGTCTGGCTTTCTTTTCTCTGTCTCTCTTTTTTTTTTTTTTTTTTTTGAGAGAGCCTCGCTCTGTCACCCAGGCTGGAGTGCAGTGGTGTGATCTTGGCTCACTGTAACCTCCGCCTCCCGTGTTCAAGCAATTCTCCTGCCTCAGCCTCCCAAGTAGCTGGAATTACAGGTGCCCACCACCATGTCTGGCTAATTTTTGTATTTTTAGTAGAGACAGGGTTTTGCCATGTTGGCCAGGCTGGTCTTGAACACCTGATCTCAAGTGATCTGCCTGCTTTGGCCTCCCAAAGTGATGGGATTACAGGCTCTCTTTCTTTTTTTTTTTTTTTTTTGAGACGGAGTCTAGCTCTTTCGCCCAGACTGGAGTGCAGTGGTGCGATCTCGGCTCACTGCAACCTCCGACTACCAGGTTGAAGCAATTCTCCTGCCTCAGCCTCCTGAATAGCTGGGACTATAGGCATGCGCCACCACGCCCAACTAACTTTTTTGTATTTTTAGTAGAAATGGGGTTTTACCATGTTGGTCAGGCTGGTCTCGAACTCCTGACCTCAAATGATCGCCCACCTAGGCTTCCCAAAGTGCTGGGATTACAGGCGTGAGCCACTGTACACAGCCTCTCTTTCTTTTAATTCACTTTACTTCTCTACTGCTTTTGATAACAGTAACATATAAAAACTCTTTCCAGCAGGGCGCAGTGGCTCACGCCTATAATCCCAGCACTTTGGGAGGCTGAGGCAGGCAGATCACTTGAGGTCAGGAGTTAGAGACCAGCCTGGCCAACAGGGTAAAACCCCGTCTCGACTAAAAATACAAAAATTAGCCGGACATGGTGGCACATACCTGTAATCCCAGTTATTCGGGAGGCTAAGGCAGGAGAATCACTTGAACCCGGGAGGGAGGTTGCAGTGAGCTGAGATCTTGCCACTGTACTCCAGCCTAGGAAATAGAGCGAGAAGCCATCTCAAAAAAAAAAAAAAAGACCAGGCATGGTTGCTCATCCCTGTAATCCCAACACTTTGGGAGGCCGAGGCGGGTGAATCACCTGAGAGGTCAGGAGTTCGAGACCAGCCTGGCCAACGTGGTGAAACCTCATCTGTACTAAAAATACAAAAATTAGCCGAGCGTAGTGGTGCGTGCCTGTAATCCCAGCTACTTGGGAGGCTGAGGCAAGAGAATCGCTTGAACCCGGGAGGCAGAGATTGCACCATTGCATTCCAGCCTAGGCGACAAGAACGAAACTCCATCTCAAAAAAAAAAAAAAAAAAAGACAAAAAACAACTCTCTCCTTGAACCTCCTTCTCCTAGTCACCCCACTTTTCTTCTCCAGTTGTTGCATCTCCCCTGTCCTCACTTGCATAATTCTCTCTGGGCAATTTCACTCTCATAGTTTGCTACATTTATTACACCTGTGACTTTCAGACCTCTAGCCCAGCCTCTCTTAAAAGCTCTAGACAGATTAGTGGATATCTCCACCCACATCTCTCATATGAACCTCAAACTCAACATCTCTATACCCAAGGCATCCGTTATTGTTCTTGTGCTCTTGCTGCATACATACCATCAAACAAGATCTGCTTATTTGACCTCCTATATACTCCTTGAAACTGTTCTTCCCTTTCCACTTTCACTGACGTTGCTTTAGTCTGGCTTTTGTTCTTTCTTACCTGGACTGTCTCAAGACACTCCTTTTAGGATTCCTTGCCTGGAGTCTACTGTCTATCACATCCATCCTCCGTACTGCTGTGTTTAAAAAGACATCAGCCAGGTGCGGTGGCTCATGCCTGTAATCCCAGCACTTTGGGAGGCTGAGGCAGGCGGATCACAAGGTCAGGAGATCGAGACCATCCTGGCTAACACGGTAAAATCCTGTCTGTACTAAAAATACAAAAAAAATTAACCAGGCGTGGTGGCAGGCGCCTGTATTCCCAGCTACTTGGGAGGCTGAGGCAGGAGAATGGCGTGAACCCAGGAGGCGGAGCTGGCAGTGAGCTGAGATCGCACCACTGCACTCCAGCCTGGGGGACAGAGTGAGACTCCATCTCAAAAAAAAAAAAAGACATCTAACAGCTGGGCACAGTGTCTCACTGTAATTCCAGTGTTTTGGGAGGCCAAGGTGGGAGGATTGCTTGAGGCCAGGAATTCAAGACCAGCCTGGGCAATAGAGCAAGATTCTGTCTCTAGAAAATAAACAATAAAAATTAGTTAGGTGTAATGGCACACACCTGAAGTCCCAGCTACTTAGAAGACCAAAGTGGGAGGATTGCTTGAGCTCAAGAGTTTGAGGCTGCAGTGAATTATGATCTACAGACATCTAACTATTCTTCGCCTGCTTGAAAATTTTTGGTGGTTTAACATGGCCTAAAAGATAAAATTCAAGCTTTTCTAGCATTGCCTATAAAGATTTCCAAGATTGAGGCCTACCTGCTTTTCATCCCCATCCATCACTTCTACCCTCTCCTTCTCCATCCTCTGCTCCAACAATTCTGAGCTGGATGTTGGACCCATGGTATTTTGTACCTCTAAATATGATGTTCCTTTGGTGTGGATTTGTTTGGTCATATCATGTTGCAGTGTGATTAAGTGTTGATGTGTTTATCTTTCCCACAAGTCTTTTTTTTTTTTTTTTTTTTTTTGAGACAGAGTTTCACTCTTGCCCAAGCTGGAGCACAGTGGTGTGATCGCAGCTCATTGCAACCTCTGCCTCCTGGGTTCAAGCAATTCTTGTGCCTCAGCCTGCTGAGTAGCTGAGATTACAGGCACACGCCACCAAGTCTTGCTAATTTTGTATTTTTGTTTTTTGTTTGTTTGTTTTGAGACAGTGTTTTGCTTTTATTGCTCAGGCTGGAGTGCAATGGCGCAATCTTGGCTCACTGCAGCCTCCACCTCCCAGGATCAAGTGATTCTCCTGCCTCAGCCTTCCGAGTAGCTGGGATTACAGGAGCCTGCCACCACGCCCAGCTAATTTTTTGTATTTTTAGTAGAGATGGGGTTTCACCATGTTGGCCAGTCTGGTCTTGAACTCCTGACCTCAGGTGATCCACCCGCCTCCGCCTCCCAAAGTGCTGGGATTACAGGTGTGAGCCACCACACCTGGCCAATTTTGTATTTTTAGTAGGGTCGGGATTTCACCATGTTGGCCAGGCTGGTCTCCAACTCCTGGCCTCAAGTGATCCACCTGCCTCAGCCTCCCAAAATGCTGGGATTACAGGCATGAGCCACCACGCCCAGTCTCCCACCTGCCCTTTCTAAGGCTAGTTTAATGTCTTTATCTCCATATTCCCATCATAGTCCATGGCACATCATAAGCATTCAGCATATGTTTGTAGACCTGACCCAGGTACCCTTTTTTTTTTTTTTTTTTTTTTTTTTTTTGAGACAGAATCTCACTCTGTCACCCAGGCTGGAGTGCAGTGGTGCAACCTTGGCTCAGTGCAACCTCTGCCTCCCAGGTTCAAGCAATTCTCCTGCCTCAGCCTCCCGAGTAGCTGGGATTACAGGCACATGCCACCACGCCGGCTAATCTGACCCAGATACTCTTTTAGGCCCACACTGATTCAGCCTGCTTAGCAAATGCTGGGCTTGGTGAACATCTGCATATGCCTGCTGCTGCCCACTGGGATTTCTAAGCAGTATGACAGATCTTTCTATCCCCAACCCCTGGATTTTTTTTTTTTTTTTTTGGATTTGGACACTTAGGCTCTGAGTTACCCAAATAAGACATAATAAATCTTTTTTTCTTTTGATGTTTTTGGGTTTTTTTCCCCCTCTAGTTCCAATTGCCCGGGCTGTTCTTGTTGACATGGAACCCAAAGTTATCAATCAAACGCTGTCAAAGGCTGCCCAGTCTGGCCAGTGGAAATATGGTCAACATGCATGCTTCTGTCAAAAACAAGGTTCTGGAAACAACTGGGCATATGGGTAAGAATAATTTCTTATGATTTTCAGTTTAGTGACAGCTACACAGTCAATTAATAGATAGCGAAGTTAGAACTGTACAGTTGATATACCAAGCACATAATCTTGAAATTGCTGTTTTAGATTTAGAATTTTATTTTACCCAGAAGAAACTTTCATTCCATGCCTATATCTGTGCTTAAGGTACAGGTAATGTTGAAATCAAGGATATCTTTCAGCAGGGTTTTCCATCTTCCTCACTGTCATGCTGCAAACTAACTTCCCAATGTAATGTCCATATGTGGCAGATATCTCAATGATAGAGAATACTACAAGACAGTAGTTCCCAAACTTTGCTGCACATGAGAATTTCCTGAGGTTCTTTGGAAAAGTCCTGATGCCTAGGGCTCACTTTGAGAGATTCTGATTTTTTTTTTTTTTTTTTTTGACCACAGCACTGAGTTTTATTAGGGATTTCATTAAGGTTAAATTTCTAGGAATGAGGGAATCCTAGTTAGAGGGCACAAAAGCCCACGAAGCCTCCTCAGATCTCATAGTGAACCACCGACTCAGGTTCTTTGGAGGGATCACCGCTTCGTTCCAGGTACAGATTATTATTGTAAGGATACTGCTTTGGTCCCACAGGATGGTAGACAGGGTACATGTCCCCCACCCAGAACATGAATATCATGAAAGCCATGAAGCCGAACAGCTGCATACACATGACATTCCAAGAAACAGGTGTGGGGGATGTATTCCTGGTATACATGTCTAGCTGCCAGTGCATCGGTTCACCCCAGTTCAATCTCAGGTCCAGCTGGTCCCAGCTATACCATGGATCCCTCTCATGCAGGGAGCTTTGGGTAGTCACCATACCCCATGTCATCATCCGGGTAAGGCTCGCAGTCTCCCACACACATGTTATACTTCTTGAGGGCGGTGGCCCGTCCTTTTGGGGTCCTAGGATAGGACCCTGGGAGCATGTCATTGGTCATGCGGGAGGCTGTCCGTGCGCCCAGTGGCACCACTTTCCGGGATGCCCTTTGCAGCCACTGGACTCCCAGGACCCTGGCCCTGGCCACTGCCATCTTCACCTTCACGTTTCCCTTCTGCTGAGATTCTGATTTAAGTGGTTTGGGGTAAAGCCCTGATGTTGGGTTTTTGGTGTTTTTTTTTTTTTTTAAGAGACAGAGTCTCGTTCTGTCACCCAGGCTGGAGTGCAGTGGCATGATCTCGACTCAGTGCAACCTCCATCTCCTGGGTTCAAGCAATTATCCTGCCTCAGCCTTCTGAGTAACTGAGACTACAGGCATGGGCCACTATGCCCAGCTAAGTTTTGTATTTTTTTTTACTAGAGACAAGGATTCACCATGTTACCCAGACTGGTCTGGAACTCCTGGCCTCCAGTGATCCACCTGCCTCAGCCTCCCAAAGTGCTGAGATTACAAGTATGAGCCACTGCGCCCGGCCTCATGTTGGGATTTTTTTTTTTTGAGACGGAGTCTTGCTCTGTTGCCCAGGCTAGAGTGCAGTGGCGCGATCTCAGCTCACTGCAACTTCTGCCTCCCAGGTTCAAGTGATTCTCCTGCCTCAGCTTCCCGAGTAGCTGGGATTACAGGTGCCTGCCACCATGCCCAGCTAATTTTTGTATTTTTTAGTAGAGATGGGGTTTCACCAGTTTGGCCAGGCTGGTCTGGAACTCTTGACCTCAGGTGATCCACCCGCCTCAGCCTCCCAAAGTGCTGGGATTACAGGCATGAGTCACCGCGCCTGGCCTGATGTTGGGATTTTTTAAAGGTCCCTAGGTGACTTTAATGTGCAGCAAATTTTTTTTTTTTTTTTTAGACAAGAGTCTCGCTCTGTTGCCCAGGTTGGAGTGCAGTGGTGCAATTTCGGCTCACTGCAACCTCTGCCTCCCGGGTTCAAGTGATTCTCCTGCCTCAGCCTCCCGACTAGCTAGGACTGCAGGCACTTGCCACCACGCCCGGCTAATTTTTGTATTTTTAGTAGATACTGGATTTCACTACGTTGGCCAGGCTGCTCTCAAACTCCTAACTTCAAGTGATCCACCTGCCTCTGCCTCCCAAAGTGCTAGGATTACAGGCATGAGCCACCACGCCCAGCCATGAGCAGCACAGTTTGAGAACCACTGTTTCAGGACTGTTGTTAGGAATATTAAATATTATACTGTATCATAAACTTGTAGAATTATCTGGTATCGAAAGCCCCAGGTAAAGGAATGGCCACTGCTCACGCCTGTGATCCCAGCAATTTGGGAGGCCAAGGCAGGAGGATCGCTTGAGCCCAGGAGTTCAAGTCCACTCTAGGCGACAAAGGGAGACCCTGTCGCTACGAAAAAATTTTAAAAAGAAATTAGCCAGGTAAGGCCAGGCACAGTGGCTCACGCCTGTAATCCCAACACTTTGGGAGGCCAAGGTGGATCACTTGAGGTCAGGAGTTTGAGACCAGCCTGGCCAACATGATGAAACCCCATCTCTACTAAAAATACAAAAATTAGGCCTGTTGCAGTGGCTCACGCCTGTCATCCCAGCACTTTGCGAGAGGCCGAGGTGGGCAGATCATCTGAGGAAAGGAATTTGAGACCAGCCTGGCCAACATGGTAAAACCCTGTCTGTACTAAAAAATAGAAAAAATTAGCTGGACGTGGTGATGGCTGCCATCCCAGCTACTCGGGAGGCTGAGGCAGGAGAATCGCTTGAACCCAGGAGGCAGAGGTTGCAGTGAGCCAAGGTCACACCATTGCACTGCAGCCTGGGCAACAAGAACAAAACTCCATCTCAAAAAATAAAAAATAAAAAATTAAATGGGTGTGGTGGCCTGTGCCTGTGGCCTTAGCTCCTTGGGAGGCTGAGGCAGAAGAATCACTTGAACCTGGGAGGCAGAGGTTGCAGTGAGCCGAGATCGTGCCACGGCACTCCAGCTTGGGCAACAGAGTGAGACTCTGCCTCAAAAAAAAGAAAAAAGAAATTAGCCGGGCGGCTGGGTATGGTGACTCTCGCCTGTAATCCAGCAGTTTGAGAGGCCGAGGAGGGCAGATCACTTGAGGTCAGGACTTTGAGACCAGCCTGGCCAACATGGTGGAACCCTGTCTCTACTAAAAATACAAAAATTAGCTGGGCGTGGTGGCCTGTGCCTGTGGTCCCAGCTACTCGGGAAGCTAAGGCAGGAGAATCACTTGAACCCAAGTGGCAGAGGTTGCAGTGAGTAGAGATCATACCACAGCACTCCAGCCTGGACAACAGGGCGTGTCTGCATCTCAAAAAAAAAAAAAAAAAGAAATTAGCCAGGGAAGGTTGCATGCTCTTGTAGTTCTAGATACTTGAGAGGCTGAGATGGGATAATTTTTTGAGCCTGAGAGGTCAAGGCAAGGCTACAGTGAGCTGTGATTTTGCCACTGCACTTCACATTTCGCTCCGGCCTGGGTGACGGAGTAAGACCCTAACTCAAAAAGGAAATAAGACGTGGGATGGGGGGTGCCAGGTGCCATGGCTAATACCTGTAATCCCAACACTTTGGGAGGCTGAAGTGGGCAGATCACTTGAGGTCAGGAGTTTGAAACCAGCCTGGCCAACATGGTGAAACCCTGTCTGTACTAAAAATACAAAAATTAGCCGGGTGTGGTGGCACGCATCTGTAATCCCAGCTACTCGGGAGACTGAGGTGGGAGAATCGCCTGAACCTAGGAGGCGGAGGTGGTTGCAGTGAGCCGAAATGGTGCCACTGCACCCCAGCCTGGGCGACGGAGCGAGACTCCGTCTCAAAAAACACAAAAACAAAAACAAAAAAATAAAAAAGGAGAAAATGAATAGCCTACAAAAGAGAGCTTTTGGAGGAAGATTAAAAGAAGTTGCTCACTGGGCTCAGTGGCTCATGCCTGTAATTCCAGCACTTTTGGGAGACTGAGGCAGGAGAATTGCTTGAGGCCAGGAGTTCACAACCAGCCTGGGCAGCATAGTGAGACCTTGTTTCAAAAAAAAAAAAATGTTGCTAATGGGTACAAAAATACAGTTAGATAGAAGGAATACACTCTAGTATTCAATAATACAGTTAGGAAATTATAGTTAGCAATAATTTATTGTATATATCAAAACAGTAAAAGTGGCCAGGCGCAGTGGCTCACACCTGTAATCTTAGCACTTTGGGAGGTTGAGGCAGGCTGATCACCTGAGTTCAGGAGTTTGAGACCAGCCTGGCCAACATGGTGAAACCCCGTCTCTACTAAAACTACAAAAATTAGCCTGGTGTGGTTCGGGCACCTGTAATCCCAGCTACTCAGGAGGCTGAGACAGGAGAATCTCTTGAACCCGGGAGGGGGAGTGAGCCGAGATCGCGCCATTGTACTCCAACCCCGGTGACAAGATTGAAACTCTGTCTCAGAGAAAAAAAAATAGCTTAAAGAGAAGAATTGTAATGTTCCCAACACATAGAAAAAATAAATGTTTGAGGTGATAGATATCCCATTTACCCTGATTTGATCATTACACATGTATACACATATCCAAATATCACATGTACCCCCAAAATAAGTACAGCTATGAAAACCCCGAATATTAAAAGTATCTGATTAAAACCTCAAAAATAAAGAGAACTTTCTATATACTCTGTAAATTCCCTCTGTTAGCAGTCTTGTTCGCCTGTTAACCCGTTTATGCCAGAGGTTGCCATTTTTTAAATTTTTGCATGAGTGAAAAATCTGACCTTAGCAATGACCTTGAGCAATAGGATATAAATAACTCCCACATGCTTAGCGTTCTAATAATGGAACACTAGGCATAAGTGGGTTAAATATATTCAACTTATGTATTTAAAATTTTGTCAGTCAGGGTACCTGTACCTTTCATGAGAGTTCCTTCACTTCCGTAGTTTTGAAAAAACCTCTCTATCCTGTATCTTTCTCTCTGCATTACATATCTGTGGTTAAATTGAAAAGTGTTTGTGTTTGTTTCTTTTGCCATTGCATAGTTACTCTGTTCATGGACCCAGGCATGAAGAATCTATAATGAGCCTAATCCGGAAGGAAGTGGAGAAATGTGACTCTTTCAGTGGTTTTTTCATCATAATGAGTATGGCTGGGGGCACAGGATCAGGATTAGGAGCTTTCGTTACACAGAATTTACAAGATCAGTACCCAAACTCATTGAAAATGAATCACATTATTTGGCCTTATGGAACTGGTGAGGTATGGACATGTTAATTGAAAAGTTTATGTTTTATGTTCTTTGCAATAGAAATAAATGTGGGTAAAAGATTGCTCTCACTGGCCAGGCGCGGTGGCTCACGCCTGTAATCCCAGCACTTTGGGAGGCCAAGGCGGGCGGATTGCGAGGTCAGGATATCGAGACCATCCTGGCTAACATGGTGAAACCCCATCTCTACTAAAAATACAAAAAATTAGCCGGGCGTGGTGGTGGGCACCTGTATTCCCAGCTACTCAGGAGGCTGAGGCAGGAGAATAGTGTGAACCCGGGAGGTGGAGCTTGCAGTGAGCCGAGATCGCGCCACTGTACTCCAGCCTGGGCAATAGAGCGAGACTCCGTCTCAAAAAAATAAATAAATAAAAATAAAGATTGCTCTCACCCTTTCATTGGAAATGTTAAGTTATGGCTTCCAGAATGGTTATTTAATATGAGTACCATATTATATATGGTATATATATATCTTCCCTTAAACTTGTCCAAACAGATGAGGTATCCTTGCTTTTAAAAATTTCAGAGAGGCCGGGTGCAGTGGCTCACGCCTGTAATCCCAGCACTTTGGGAGGCCAAGGTGGGCAGATGATGAGGTCAAGAGATCGAGACTATCCTGGCCAACATGGTGAAACCCCGTCTCTACTAAAAATACAAAAATTAGCTGGGCGTGGTGGCGCCGGCCTGTAGTCTCAGCTACTCAGGAGGTTGAGGCAGGAGATTCGCTTGAACTTGGGAGGCAGAGGCTGCAGTGAGCTGATATCCTGCCACTACACTCCAGCCTGGTGACAGAGCGAGACTCCATCTCAAAAAAAAAATTTTTTAAGAGATGGCTGGGCGCAGTGGCTCACACCTGTAATCCCAGCACTTTGGGAGGCCGAGGCGGATGGATCACCTGAGGTCAGAAGTTCGAGATCACCCTGGCCAACATGGAGAAACACCATCTCTACTAGAAATACAATTATTAGCTGGGTGTGGTGGCACACACCTGTAGTCCCAGGTACCCGGAGGCTGAGGCAGGAGAATCTCTTGAACCCGGAAGGCAGAGGTTCCAGTGAGCCGAGCTCAAGCCACTACACTCCAGCCTGGGCAACAAGAGCAAGACTCCTGTCTTAAAAAAAAAAATTTTTTTTTCAGAGAATGGCCAGGCGACTGGGGCTCATGTCTGTAATCCCAGCACTTTGGGAGGCTGAGATGGGCAAATCACTTGAGGCCAAGAGTTCAAGACCAGCCTGGCCAACATGGCGAAACCCCGTCTCTACTAAAAATATAAAAATTAGCCAGGTGTTTTGGCTCCTGCCTGTTGTCCCAGCTACTCGGGAGGCTGAGGCAGGAGAATCACTTGAACCTGTGAAGCAGAGGTTGCACTGAGCCTAGATCATGTCACTGCACTCCAGCCTGGGCCACAGAGCGAGACTCTATCTCAAAAAAAAAGTCAGAGACGATGATTGTGCTTCTTCTCTCAGGAACTGATTCCTGAGAATGTCTCTCTCACTCCAGTATATAAAGCAGACACCTTGACCTCATGTTGGGATTCATGGTGCCATTGCCACCCTCAAGTAATTTTTATTTCTTTCCATTGGGAGAAGATTTCTTTTTTCTTTTTCTTTTTTTTTTTTTTGAGACAGAGTTTTGCTCTTGTTGTCCAGGCTGGAGTGCAATGGCACGATTTTGGCTCACCGCAACCTCCGCCTCCCAGGTTCAAGTGATTCTCCTGCATCAGCCTCCCGGGTAGCTGGGATTACAGGCATGCGCCACCATGCTTGGCTAATTTTGTATTTTTAGTAGAGGCGGGGTTTTTCCATGTTGGTCAGGCTGGTCTTGAACTCTCAACATCAGGTGATCCACCCACCTCAGCCTCCCAAAGTGCTGGGATTACAGGCATGAGCCACCGCACCCAGCTTGAAAATTTCTATATAAGCCAATTTCCTGTTGATCAACCTAGCTGAAGAAACAAATCAGGTGAGACAAGTCACTATAGGAAATAAGTATGATAATAATGGCCAATTTTTGTTGTGCCCATACAAGGCATTGTTCTAAGTGTTTAACTTGCATTATATCATTAATCGCTACAGTTCTAGGAAGCCATTACAAATGAGGAAACTGGCTGGGCACGATGGCTGATGCCTATAATCCCAGCACTTTAGGAGGACAAGGCGGGTGGATCACTTGAAGCCAGGAGTTTGAGACCAGCCTGGCCAACATGGTGAAACACTGTCTCTACTAAAAACACAAAAATTAGCTGGGCATGGTGGCACAAGCCTGTAATTCCAGCTGCTCAGGGGGCTGAGACACAAGAATCTCAAACTGGGAGGCCGAGGTTGCAGTGAGCAGAGATGGTGCCACTGTACTCCAGCCTGGGCGACAGAGTGAGTCTCTATCTCAAAAAAAAAAAAAAAAAAAAAAAAAAAGGAAACTGAGCATAGAGAGATTAAAAAACTTGTCCAAGGTCATACATTTAGAAAGTGACAGAGCCCGGATTTGAACCCTGCCAGGATGCCTTGAGAATCTGTAATCTTAACCATTATTCTCTCCTACCTTTCTTTTTTCTGACCTTTTCCTCTCCAGGTTATTGTTCAAAACTACAACTCCATTTTGACACTTTCTCACTTGTACCGATCTTCAGACGCCCTCCTTGTTCATGAGAATGATGCCGTCCATAAGATCTGTGCAAAACTGATGAATATCAAGCAGATCTCCTTTAGTGATATCAATCAAGTCCTCGCACATCAGCTGGGAAGTGTGTTCCAGCCTACTTATTCTGCAGAAAGCTCATTTCACTACAGACGAAATCCACTAGGTATTTGTCCCTCTATACGTTGATTATAGGAAAGCCTTATGTTCTGAAAGCTTCAAAGTTTATTCTTTCTGTCTCCTCCTCTGCCTGAAGATACACTTAAGTCTTGCTCATCTCAAAACCCTTTCTTCACATCTGCTAGTTCTCTGTCTTATTGAAAAACTTTGAGAAGTTGCCAAAGGGCATTGGGTATCCACTGCTCTTCTTCAGGATTCTTTCTCTCTGTTTTTTTCTTTTTTTAATAGAAATCATGTTGAGATGTAACTCATCTAACATGCAGTTCACCCATTTAAAGTGTACAAGTCAATGACTTTTTTTTTTTTTGAGACAGAGTCTCATTCTGTTGCCCAGGCTGGAGTGCAGTGGTGCGATCTTGACTCACTGCAACCTCCGCCTCCTGGGTTCAAGCAGTTTTCCTATCTCAGCCTCCTGAGTAGCTGGGACTACACTACACTACAGGCGTGTGCTACCATGCCCAGCTGATTTTTGTATTTTTAGTAGAGACGGAGTTTCACCATGTTGGCCAGGCTGGTCTCGAATTCCTGACCTCAAATGATCCACCCGCCTCGGCCTCCCAATGTGTTAGGATTACAGGCGTGAGCCACCGCACCTGGCCCTAGCCTTTTCTTAAGTACAGCAGCCAGACTGAACTCTGGCTTTGCAGTTTTTAAAAGCATAAGTCAGATCCTGTTGCTCCCCTTTTCAGAACCTTCCTGAGGTTTCCCATCTCATCCAGAGTTGTCAATGTGGGCGTCAGCATTGTGTTTGGTGATTGGGAATTCAAAGAGATCCAAGTCTGCCATGTGGCATGACTTTCCGTAGTTGTGCTCTGACAGAGAAGGTGAGGAGTGGGGTTGGCCCAAGAATGGAATTTTGCCAGAAAGAGGAAGACTGATTGATTGAAAGGCAGGTGCTCCATGGATTAAGGTCTCAAGGAGGTTTAAGAATGGTTAAGGTGGCCAGGCGTGGTGGCTCACACCTGTATCCCAGCACGTTGGGAGGCTGAGGAGGGTGGATCACCTGAGGTCAGAAGTTTGAGACCAGCCTGGCCAATATGGTGAAACCCCAGCTCTACAGAAAATACAAAAAGTAGCCAGGCGTGGTGGTGGGTACCTGTAATCCCAGCTACTCAGAAGACAGGCAGGAGAATTGCTTGAACCCGGGAGGCGGAGGTTGCAGTCAGCTGAGATTGCACCACTGCACTCCTGCCTGGGTGACAGCAAGACTCCATTTAAAAAAGAAGAAAAAAAAAGAATGGTTAAGGTAAGAGTAGCTGAACAAGAAAGCTGGAAGGGAGAACAGATTGCAACAATTAATGATTCATGCATTGGCCGGGCACCATGGCTCACTTCTGTAATCCCAGTGCTTTAGGAGGCCAGGGTGGGAAGATCGCTTGAGGCCAGGAGTTCAAAGCCAGCCTGGGCAGCATAGCAAGACCTCATCTCTACTAAGAATTTGAAAAGTGGCCGGGTGTGGTGGCTCATGCCTGTAATCCCAGCACTTTGGGAGGCCAAGACGGGCAGATCACCTGAGGTTGGGAGTTCGAGACCAGCCTAACTAACATGGCAAAACCCTGTCTCTACTAAAAAAAAATACAAAATTAGCCAGGCATGGTGGCACATGCCTTTAATCCCAGCTACTTGGGAGGCTGAGGCAGGAGAATTGCTTGAACCTGGGAGGCAGAGGTTGCAGTGAGCCGAGGTCACGCCATTGCACTCCAGCCTGAGCAATAAGAGCGAAACTCCATCTCAAAAAAAAACAACAGTTAGGCATGGTGGTGCGCACCTGTAATCTCAGCTACTAGGGAAGCTGAAGTGGGGCTATCGCTTAAGCCTGGGAGTTCAAGGTTGCGGAGCTTTGATTGTGCCACTGCACATCAGTCTGGACAACAGAACAAAACACTGTCTAAAAAGAAAAAAAAAAGAATTCATGCCTTAGTGCTCATGAATTATTTTCTGACTATTGTGTATTTACTTGTGCTATGCAATAGAATTCAACTCTAGGTATTTTACAGAAAAGAATTCTACATTTAGAGGACACTCCATTAGCCCAAGCCCACCTGTGTAGCATCTTATGGATGTTTGTGTCAAAATTTGTTCTTTTCTTTAGGATGTACGTTATGAGTTTGTACTCCATGTTATAAAGTTTGTTTCATATTATGGTAATATATTTTTCCCTATCCTCAAGGTATTTTCTATAAATATATGAGACAGCTATAAATGTAAAGGAAATTAGCCTTTCTGCTTAATTCTATTTCATTGTAAATACAAGTTTCTAAAGATAGGCACATTCCTATCTTAAGGAATATCTAATCTTGTCTTCTTTCCAAATAGAGTTTCATGTTAACTTTTTTTTTTTTTGAAACGGAGTCTCGCTTTGTCACCCAGGCTGGATTGCAATGCACTGCAACCTCTGCCTGCCGGGTTCAAGCGATTCTCCTGCTTCAACCTCCCAAGTAGCTGGGATTACAGGTGCCCGCCACAACGCCTGGCTAATTTTTGTATTTTTAATAGAAACTGTGTTTCACCATGTTGGCCAGGCTGGTCTTAAACTCCTGACCTCATGATCTGCCCACCTAGGCCTCCGAAAGTGCTGGGATTACAGGCGTGAGCTACCATGCCTGGCTTATATTAACTTTCATGTTAACAGGATTTGATTATCACCTAACCAGATACGGTATGTAAAAATCTAGTAACATTCCTAAAAGAGTATTTAGTAGGGTGGGTGCAGTGGCTCACACCTGTAATCCCAGTGCTTTGGGAGGCCAAGGCAGGCAGATCATGAGATCAGGGCATTGAGACCATCCTGGCCACCATGGTGAAACCTCATCTCTACTAAAGTACAAAAAGTTAGCTGGGCGTGGTGGTACGTGCCTGGAGTCTCAGCTACTCGGGAGGCTGAGACGGGAATCACTTGATCGTGGGAGGCAGAGGTTGCAGTGAGCCGAGATCACACCACTGCACTCCAGCCTGGCAACAGAACAAGACTCCATCCCCCCCCAAAAAAAAGAATATAACAATATTTAGTGAACATAGAATGACAAGAAAAGCACATCAGTTCTCATGTTTACTTTGTTTTCCTGGAGTTTACCTAAATATTTCATTCACATTTCCAGTTATTCAGCTTCTAAATTGTAGTTTGCTTTTTGGCAAAGTGTATTTTCTCACTCATGCTCAAGTCGGTGCTAAAATGAAGCAAAGAGGTGGTGTGTAATAGACATTGTCTCTGAAATTGTATTTATATTAAAGATTAAATAATTCTGGTCTGAGAAGAGAAAAAAACATTTGGCCCAGAAAAACCTTCAAATCATGGTTATATATAGACCATTGGCAACAATGTAGAATAAAAAAAAATTAGTTCAGATTTTTTTTTTCTTTACAGGAGACTTAATGGAGCATTTAGTTCCCCATCCTGAATTCAAGATGCTGAGTGTTCGTAACATTCCTCACATGTCTGAGAATTCACTGGCATACAGCACATTTACTTGGGCTGGCCTCCTCAAGCATTTGAGACAGATGCTCATTTCTAATGCAAAGATGGAAGAAGGTAAAGAGTAGTCCAAAAATATGCAATCCACAAGCTGGAAAAAATGTCCATCCTGGAGTCTCAATATAAACTGGCTTGGACCAGTTTAAATAATGGTCCCTTCTTCTGGCTAAAGAAACTCCGGCAGAAACTCACCAGGACATCCTAGGAGGGTTTCTTAATCACGTCACAGTTTCATTACCAAAAGACATTTCAAATGAGTGCCAGATATTTTTCAAATTTTTATTTTATTTTAATCAAAGTAATAAATGAACATAGTTTTAAAAATCAAGTAGCCAAAACTCATTTAAATATATACTTAAATCCATACATTGCACTGTATGTAAATTATATCTCAATTTTTTTTTTTTTTTGAGACCGAGTCTTGCTCTGTTGCCCAGGCTGGAGTGCAGTGGCGCAATCTCAGCTCACTGCAACCTCCACCTCCCAGGTTCACACCATTCTCCTGCCTCAGCCTCCCGAGTAGCTGGGACTACAGGCGCCCGCCACCACACCCAGCTAATTTTTTGTATTTTTAGTAGAGACGGGGTTTCACAGTGTTCGCCAGGATGGTCTCGATCTCCTGACATCGTGATCCACCCGTCTTGGCCTCCCAAAGTGCTGGGATTACAGGAGTGAGCCACTGTGCCCAGCCAATTATATCTCAATTTTTTATTTTTTATTTTTTATTTTTTTTGAGACAGAATCTCACTCTGTCACCCAGGCTGGAGTGCAGTGGCGCGATCTTGGCTCATTGCAACCTCTGTCTCCCGGATTCAAGCATTTCTTCTGCCTCAGCCTCCCAAGTAGCTGGGATTGCAGGTGTGTGCTACCATGCCTGGCTAATTTTTTTGTATTTAGCAGAGATGAGGTTTCACCATATTGGCCAGGCTGGTCTCAAACTCCTGACCTTGTGATCCACCTACCTCAACCTCCCAAAGTGCTGGGATTACAGGCATGAGCCACCGCGCCTGGCCTATATCTCAATTTTTTAAAAGGTCAAGTAATGGGCCAGGTATGGTGGCTCATACCTGTAATCCTAGCACTTTGGGAGGCCAAGGCAGGAGAAGTGCTTGAGCCCAGGAGTTTGAGACCAGTCCGGGCAACATGGCAAAACCCCATCTCTATAAGAAATATAAAAAATTATTTGGACATGGTGACATGGGCCTGTATTCCCAGCAACTTAGGAGGCTGAGGTGGGAGGATCACCTGAGCCCAGGAGGTCAAGGCTGCAGTGAGCTGTGATCACACAACTGCACTTCAGCCTGGGTGACAGAGTGAGACCCTTTCTGGAAAAAAAAAAAAAAAAAAACTTAAGTAATGTCTGGTATGAATTTATGACAAGGAAAAACAGCAATCCTACACCTCCCCATTACACAGATGAAACTACTTTCAACGTCTTTAGCTATTTCATCTACAATTTGCCTCCATAGTTATAAATGTCTTACTTATATTGTTATCTCTTGCATTCCTAGTGTGAAAATTGAGAATTGAGCTGGGCGCAGTAGCTCACGCCTGTAATCCCAGCACTTTGGGAGGTTGAGGTGGGTGGATCACCTGAGGTCAGGAGTTCGAGACCAGCCTGGCCAACATGGCGAAACCCCTTCTTTACAAAAAATGCAAAAAAATTAGCCAGGCGTGGTGGCAGTCGCCTATAATTCCAGCTACTTGGGAAGCTGAGGCAGGAGAATTGCTTGAACCTGGGAGGCAGAGGTTACAGTGAGCTAAGATAGTGCCATTGCATTCCAGCCTGGGTGATAAGAGTGAAACTCCATCTCAAAAAAAAAAGGAAAATTGAGAATTGAATCATCTCACACCCCCTCTACACACACACACACACACACACACACACACACACTCTCTCTCACATTCATATATATACTGACACATATGTGCACACTCACACACATACGCATACAAACACATTTACCTTCATTCTTCTTCCTTCTAACATACTTGGGAGTTAGATCAGTTTTCAATGTTTGTATTACTTTTGCTATGTAAATATTATTCAGAGTAGAGCCTTGTACTGTGTACATAGATTATATTTTTTTGTGTGTACAATTTATTTTTCCTTCCTGGAGTTGTTAATCATTATATGTATTCAGTTGATATTCTCTGTACCTATTACCAACTTACCCTGAAACTTTTCTGTAAAAAAATGAATCCCTTCTTAGATGTGGTGGCTCATGCCTGTAATCTCAGCACTTTGGGAGGCTAAGGCAGGAGGATCGCTTGAGG
This sequence comes from Pongo pygmaeus, assembly GCF_028885625.2. Classification (NCBI taxonomy): domain Eukaryota; kingdom Metazoa; phylum Chordata; class Mammalia; order Primates; family Hominidae; genus Pongo; species Pongo pygmaeus. The sequence goes on from NC_072392.2 coordinate 58,820,211, forward strand.
CCAGAAGTTCAAAACTAGCTTGAGCAACAAAGCAAGACCCCATCTCTAAAAAAATAATTAAAAAAAATTAGCTGGCCCAGCACGGTGGCTCACGCCTGTTATCCCAGCACTTTGGGAGGCTGAGGCAGACAAGGTCAGGAGATCGAGACCATCCTGGCTAACACGGAGGTAGTAGACACCCCATCTCTACTAAAAATACAAAAAATTAGCCAGGTGTGATGGCACACACTTGTAATCCCAGCTACCCAAGAGGCTGAGGCAGGAGAATCGCTTGAACCCAGGAGGCAGAGGTTGCAGCGAGCCGAGATCATGCCCCTGCTCTCCAGCCTGGGCAACAGAGCATGACTCTGTCTCAAAAAAAAAAAAAAAAAAATTAGCTGGGCATAGTGGTATGCACTTGTAGTCCTAGCTACTTGGGAGGGTGAGGCAGGAGAATTCCTTGAACCAAGGGGTTTGAGTTTAAAATGAGCTATGATCATGCCACTGCACTCCAGCCTGGGCAACAGAGCAAAACCCTGTCTCAAAAATTAAAAAAGAGAATTCTTTCTCAATATGTTTAAACCCATCAGGTAAGCAATTACTTCCATTATCTGCTTAGAGACATCCTTCTGGAAGGCCTTTATCTTCCCATTCCATTCTGGACTGACTGCTCTCTAGGCTTGATAAGCAGCCAGCCCTGGCATCTCTGCTTGCCTCATCCTGATTTATATCTGTACCTCCTAGATTTCAAGTCTGCTTTCCTGATTTATTCCCTTATATTGATGGACCATACCTTTCAGGAGCTCCCTAAGAAAGAGTACAAGGAAAGTAAAGTGTTTGAGGCTACAAATATCTTCATTCTGGCCGGGTGCGGTGGCTCACACCTGTAATCCCAGCACTTTGGGAGGCCAAGGCAGGCGGAACACGAGGTCAGGAGATCGAGACCATCCTGGCTAACATGGTGAAACCCCGTCTCTACTAAAAATACAAAAAATTAGCCAGGCATGGTGGCGGGCGCCTGTAGTCCCAGCTACTCAGGAGGCTAAGACAGGAGAATCGCTTGAACTTGGGAGGCAGAGGGAAGTTGCAGTGAGCCGAGATCGTGTCACTGCACTCCAGCCTCGGCAACAGAGCAAGACCCTGTCTCATAAATAAATAAATAAATAAGAATAAATATCATAATTCTGTTCTACCATTGCATTTGAATGATAGTTTGGCCAGGGATAGGATTCTAGGTTGGGAATCATTTTCTTTTTACTGAGTATTTTGAAGGCATTGGTCTGTCATCTTCTCACTTACAGCGTTGCTGTTGAGAAGTCTCAGGTCATTCTGATTCCCAATCCTATTTTGTTATCTCTTGAAGCTTTTAGGATTTTCTCTTTGTCCCCAGCATTCTGAAAGTACTTGACGTGGGTCTTTGGTTTATCTCAGTAGAAGGTAAGCTTTATTTAATCTATTTGGTTTACTGTTGCATCTTTGGAGCCTGGAACAGTAAACGCTCAGTAATTATTTGCTGAGTTAGTTGCTCTGGGCACTGAATGGACACTTACGGACATTGCAGACTTGTGTGGGTTTCACAGTAAGGTGATCTGCTTGGCCATTTTATTGCTGGACTTCCAAATATCATACTCAGGGTATCTTATCTCTTGATCAGTTGCTTCCTCCTGCATCTCTTTCCTGAAGGCATGATAAGCCTGGCTGCCAGCCTTTTCAGAGCTGGACGGGGAAGACATGGACTGTTACGCTTTCCTGCGAAAGCTGCTACTTCGTGACCTGGTTTTCCAAAGGTTCTCTACAGGGCTGTGCCTGGTGTCACTGAGGCCAGAGCCTCCCAGGTTTAGCCTTTTCACAGCAGAAACCTCCTTCTAGGGGGAAGAGCGCATTCCTCCTACTGCAGGGAGTGGGGAAGGGGCTCTCACTGCTTCTCAAATAGATTTTTAGTTAATCCTCCTGTTTTTTTCCACTTTGATTTTTTTTTTTTTTTTTTGAGATGGAGTCACACTCTGTCGCCCAAGATGATGCAGTGGCATCATCTTGGCTCACTGCAACCTCCACCTCCCAGGTTCAGGTGATCCTCCCACCTTAGCCTTCCAAGTAGCTGGGATTACCAATGTATGAATGTGTACCACCACACCTAGCTAATTTTTGTATTTTTAGTAGAGATAGGGTTGTATCATGTTGGCCAGGCTGGTCTCGAACTCCTGACCTCAAGTGATCCACCTGCCTCAAATTCCCAAAGTGCTGGGATTACAGACATAAGCCACCGTGCCCAGCCTTTTTTTCACTTTGAAAAGTGTCTGGTCTACTTCCAGGACCTCAGTTGTGGGCAAAATTTTTAGCTTTTTCTTGTTGTGCAGTCAGTAACCATTTGCTCTCCAGCTTCCAAAATTTTGTTGCTGTTATATTCTCTCCTGTTCCCTTTTTTCTTGTTTATGCTTATCCTTTTATTGATTGAGCAGGATCTGGGGAGAGAGTGTCAGGAAACTGATATGCTCAATCTGTCGTGTGTAACTAGAAATCACTACTAGGTATTAATAGCATATATTATACCACAAATTAAGTTAGGCTTTTATACTATGAGAGTAGATTTTCTCAACATTTATTTGTAATATCTTACGGATTTTAGATTATAGTGCCAGAGGTTTGGAGATAAGTAGAAAGTTTACATGTAAAAATAGTGCTTCCTGAATTTTTTGGCCATAGTACCTGTTTTTCGAGCAATACCTGCTAATACCACAAGGAACACAATGTTCCTTAGAGTCATGTGAGACGTGCTGCTCTGAGCTCTCTTAGGTCAATAAACCACAGTTTGCTGAGTTCCCATGTGGAACTTTTAGGGTGTCAACATTTTTCCTTTTTTCTTTTTTTTGGGGGGGAGGGACGGAATCTCGCTCTGTCACCCAGGCTGGAGTACAGTGGCACAATCTTGGCTCACTGCAACTTCTGCCTCCCAGTTGAAGCGATTCTTTTGCCTCAGCCTCCCGAATAGCTGGGACTGCAGGTGCGCACCACCATGCCCATCTAATTTTTGTATTTTTTTAGTAGAGACGGAGTTTCACCATATTGGCCAGGCTGGTCTTGAACTCCTGACTTTGTGATTCGCCCGCCTTGGCCTTCCAAAGTTCTGAGATTATAGGCATGAGCCACCATGCCTGGCCGGGTGTCAACATTTTTTCACAGTTGTATAGTTTGAACATATAAATGTTTTCATACACATGTATGAATAGTATATGAATAAATATATATATATGGCACAAACCAGGTTGAAGGATCTAGTTTTATAACTCTTCATGTATTCTCTGCTCTGTGGGAAGATTTTATTTTGTTTTGTTTTTGAGATGGGGTTTCACTCTGTCACGTAGGCTGGAGTGCAGTGGCACAATCATAGCTCAGTGCAGCCTCAAACTCCTGGGCTCAAGTGATCCTCCTATTCCAGCTTCCTATAGCTAGGACTACAGATGTGTACTACCATAAGTGACTAATTTTGTTATTTATTTATTTATTTATTTATTTTTTTTTTTTTTGAGATGGAGTCTCACTCTGTCGCCAGGTTGGAGGGCAGTGGCGCAATATTGGCCGACTGCAACCTCCGCCTCCCGGGTTCAAGTGATTCCCCTGCCTCAGCCTCCTGAGTAGCTGGAACTACAGGCGTGTGCCACCACGCCCAGCTAATTTTTGTATTTTTAGTAGAGACGGGGTTTCACCATGTTGGCCAGGATGGTCCCTATCTCTTGAACTCGTGATCCCCCACCTCGGCCTCCCAAAGTGCTGGGATTACAGACATGAAGCACTGTACCCGGCCTAATTTTGTTATTTCTTTTATTTTTGTAGAGGTGGGGTCTGACTGTGTTGCCCAGGCTAGTCTTGAACTCCTGGTTTCAAGTGATCCTTCCACCTCAGCCTCTCAAAGTGCTGGGATTACAGGTATGAGCCACCGCGCCTGGCCTCTACGTAAAGATTTACCCTATTTCTCTCACCATCAGTATCTGTTTCTGCATGTTCTACCATTAGGGAGAATACGTGATCCAGGAGGGAGCAAGGCAGAAGTTAATGCCTTTTTTTTTTTTTTTTTGACATGGAGTCTCACTCTGTTGCCCAGGGTGGAGTGCAGTGGCACGATCTTGGCTCACTGCAGCCTCTGCCTCCTGGGTTCAAACGATTCTCCTGCCTCAGCCTCCCAAGTAGCTGAGATTACAGGCGCCTGCCATCACGCCCGGCTAATTGTTTGTTTGTTTGTTTGTTGTTGTTGTTGTTGTATTTTTAGTGGAGATGGGGTTTCACCATTTTGGCCAGGCTGGTCTCGAACTCCTCACCTCAAGTGATCCGCCTGCCTCAGCCTCCCAAAGTGCTAGGATTACAGGTGTAAGCCACCTTGCCTGGCCTTGAAGTTAACGCCTTTTGTGACCTTTTGTGATGTTATTTCTGCAACATCCTTTTGGTTAAGGTCAGCCCTCTCCAGTGTGAGAGCATACTGCCCAAGGGCTTGAATACCAGGAAGCAAAGATGATTGGGGTCATGTTGGAGGCTGACTACTATTCTCTGCTCTGTCCCTAAGTCATGTCCTCCCACATGCACAGTACACTCCTCCCTTCCCAAAGCCCCCAAAAGTTACATCCCATTAGCACATTGGTCCAAAATCTTATCCTCCAAAGGCAACATGGATTTATACTCCTTAAGTGAGATTTCTCACACTGTCACCCAGGCTGGAGTGCAGTGTCACTATCACGGCTCACTGTAGCCTCGACCTCCTGGGCTTAGGCAATTCTCCCCACTCAGTTTCTCAAGTAGCTGGGACTGTAGGTGCATGCCACAGATGCCAGACTAATTTTTGTATTTTTTTTAAGAAGCAGAGTCCACTATTTTGTCCAGGCTGGTCTCGAACTCCTGGACTCAAGAGATCCTCCTAGCGCAGCCTACCAAACTGCTGGGATTACACCCACCGCATCACACTGATCCTAAGATTTCTTGAGTATAGCCCTTTGAGTACAATTTTTTGCCCCAACAAAGTCTAGTGGAGTAGGCATAGGAGAATTGGTAGACCCTCCCTTTTAAACAGGAAAAATGATGCCTATAGTCCCAGCTACATCGGAGGATAAGGCGGGAGGATCATTTGAGCCCAGGAGTTCGAGGCTGCAGTGAGGTATGATCACACCTGTGAATAGCCACTGCACTCCAGCCTGGGTGACATAGTGAGAGACTCTGTCCAAAAAAAGAAACTAAAATACAGATACCACAGGACTATTTTTCTCCTCTTGTTCAAGGCCATTTATAAAATCTCTTGCTTTTGGGCTGGGTGCAGTGGCTCACGCCTGTAATCCCAGCATTTTGGGAGGCTAAGGCAGGCAGATCATTTGAGGTCAGGAGTTCGAGACCAGCCTGGCCAGCATGGTGAAACCCCGTCTCTACTAAAAATACAAAAGAATTAGCTGGGCGTGATGGCACACACCTGTGATCCTGTCTACCCAGCTACTGGGGGAGACTTGAACTGAGGTTCAAGGAGAATCGCTTGAACCTGGGAGACGGAGGTTGCAGTGAGCCGAGATGATGCCACTGCACTCCAGCCTGGGCAACAGAGTGAGACTCCATCTCAAAAAACTAAGTAAATAAAATAAAATAAAACCTCTTGCTTTTTTTTCTTTTGGTAGGTATTGATTGGCATGTACGGCCTCCTTTGTCAGGACTTCCTCCTCTTGGTAAAATGTCTCTCAACAAGGACCTGCATTTTAACACTTCCGTTGCTAACTTGGTCATTCTTCGTGGGAAAGATGTGCAAAGTGCAGATGTGGGTAAGAAATTCAGGTGAAAATTAAGATTTACATTTTGCACCTGTACATGCTATATGGTACAAATGGTTTTTAAAAAGTCCCTGTATTCTTGGAGAAAGGAAAGTAATAACTGTGTGTTTTAGTGGCAAAATTTGACCATGTTATCAGTTAGTATGTGACTAGACACCAATATAGAAGTGGTTTAAACAAGATAAAAGTATAATTCCTTTAGCTGGGTGTGGTGGCACACGCATGTAGTCCCAGTTACTTGGGAGGCTGAGGCAGAAGGATAGCTTGAGCCTAGGAGGTCAAGGCTGCAGTAAGCCGTCATTATGGCAGTGCCCTCCAGCCTAGGCAACAAAGCAAGACCCTGTCTCTATTAACAACAAAAAAAAAGAATTGTTTTCTGAACATCTGGCTGCCCTGTCACCCTTACTTTATTTACCATCTGGCTGCCTCCTTATAGAAATGAGCAGAGGAGGACCTGCCTCCTTTCCTTTTTTGTTTTGTTTTTTTTTTTGAGACGGGGTCTCACTCTGTTGCCCAAGCTGGAGTGCAGTGGTGTGATCTAGGCTCAGTGCAACTTCCGCCACCCGGGTTCAAGCAGTTCTGCTGCCTCAGCCTCCGGAGTAGCTGAGATTACAAGCATGTGCCAGCATGTCTGGCTAATTTTTGTATTTTTAGTAGAGACGTTTCTCCATGTTGGCCAGGCTGGTCTCAAACTCTTAACCTCAGGTGATCTGCCCACCTCAGCCTCCCAAAGTGTTGGGATTACAGGCGTGAGCCACTGCGCCCGGCTAGGCTTGCCTCCTTTTCTGAAAGTCTCACATCACATTTGAATTTCTGTCCCATTGACTGGGACCGAGTTCTGTGCCACACCTCACTGCAAGTTCAGTTAAAGTTTAGGGGAATTGATACTAAGGAAGAAGGGGTGAATGGGAATTGCTAAGGAGCAGGAATTGCTGGACAACCAGTGGTATCTGTGACAAGCATTTTGTTTCAAATTTTTCAGGAAGTTGAAAGAGCATTATTCTTTTTGTGTGCATTTGAGACAGAGTCTCACTCTGTCACCCAGGCTGGAGTGCAGTGGTGTAATCTCAGCTCACTGCAACCTCTGCCTCCCAGGTTCAAGTGATTCTCCTGCCTCAGTCTCCTGAGCAGCTGGGATTATAGGCATGCACCACCATGCCTGGTTGATTTTTGTATTTTTAGTAGAGATGGGGTTTGACCATATTGACCAGGCTGGTCTCAAACTCCAGACCTCAAGTGATCCGCCTGCCTCGGCCTCCCATAGTGCTGGGATTACAGGTGTGAGCCACTGCGCCTGGCTGAACAGGCATTATTCTTACTAGCTTTGTTTTTCTATGGCAAGTTTCCAGGTTCATTTTATCATGACTTCAGCAAGTATCACGTTTGCTACTTCTTGTTGTGATGCAAAGAAAACCAAGGCCCAGCACAGTGGCACGTATATGTTATCCCAGCACTTTGGCAGGCTAAGTCAGGAGGATCGCTTGAGGCTAGGAGTTCGAAACCAGCCTGGGCAACATAACAAGACCCCATCTCCACAAAGAATTTTAAACTTTAGCCAAGTATAGTGGTGCACACCTGTAGTCCCAGCTACTAGGGAGACTGAAGCAGAAGGATCACTTGAACCCAGGAGTTTGAGGCTGCAGTGACCAGTGATGGTGGTGCCACTGTACTCCAGCCTGGGTGACAGAGTGAGACCCATTATCAAAAAGAAAAAAGAAAACTGAACAATCTAGTCCCTGTAATGCCCCTTAGAGAAAGAACAAATAATAATTTAAAATAGGGCCAGGCACAGTGGCTCTCACCTGTAATCCCAGCATTTTGGCAGAGGTGGGATGATTGCTTGGGCCCAGAAGTTTGAGACCAGTTTGGGCAACATAGTGAGACCCCGTCTCTACAAAAAATAAAAATATTAGGCATGGTGGCGTGTGCCTGTAGTCCCAGCTACTTGGGAGGCTGAGGTGGGAGAATCACTTAAGGGCAGGAGGTGAAGGCTGCAGTGAGCTGTGATAGTGCCTCTGCACACCAGCCTGGTGACAGACCAAGATCCTGTCTCAAAAAGAAAAAAACAAAAAAAGACTAGCAGTATATTACTTTCGAATAAATGATCCATATTCATTGTACAGAAAAAAAAAGGACCAGTGCAGTGGCTTATGCCTATAATCCTAGCACTTTGGGAGGCTGAGACAGGTGGATCACTTGAGGCCAGGAGTTCGAGACCAGCTTGGCCAACATGGTGAAACCCCATCTCTACAAAAAATACAAAAATTAGCTGGGCATGGTGGCGGGCACCTGTAATCCCAGGTACTCAGGAGGCTAAGGTGGGAGGATTGCTTGAGCCCAGGAAGTAGAGATTGCAGTGAGCCAACATCATGCCACTGCACCCCAGCCTGGGCAACAGGCTGTCTCAAAAAAAAAAAATTAGTAATAATTCACACCTTTCAGAAGAGTGTTAAGAAGAATGCGCACCACCATGTACAGCTAATATTTTTTATTTTTAGTAGAAATGGGGTTTTACTGTGTTGCCCAGGCTGGTCTCGAACTCCTGGGCTCAAGCGATCTATCCTCCTCCATCTCCTAAATTGCTGGAAGTCATCGCGCCAGCCATCACAAGTTTTAAAAGGCAAAATAAAAGATCTCTGATGAAATAGACAAGAAAATATCTGTTTGTTTATTTGTTTTCACAATTACTAATTTATGCTATAAAAAGATGGCTTATCTTGTTTTTACTCTAGAGGGATTTAAAGATCCAGCTCTGTATACTTCCTGGTTGAAGCCTGTTAATGCTTTCAATGTGTGGAAAACCCAGCGGGCCTTTAGCAAATATGAGAAGTCTGCAGTGTTGGTCAGCAACAGCCAGTTCTTAGTAAAACCACTTGATACGATTGTTGGGAAGGCATGGAATATGTTTGCTTCAAAGTAAGTATAAAATAAGTCTACAAACCTTTCTTTTTTTTTTTTTTTTTTTTTGAGACAGAGTCTCACTCTGTTGCCCAGGCTGGAGTGCAGTGGCACGATCTTGGCTCACTGGCTTACTGCAACCTCCGCCTCCCGGGTTTAAGTGATTCTCCTGCTGCAGCCTCCCAAGTAGCTGGGATTACAGGCGCCCACCACCACACCCAGCTAATTTTTGTATTTTTAGTAGAGGCAGGGTTTCACCATGTTGCTCAGGCTGGTCTCGAACTTCTGACCTCGGGATCTGCCCACCTCAGCCTCCCAAAGTGCTGGGATTACAGGCGTGAGCCACCATGCACTGCAACCTTTCTAACCTATAAGCAGATACTGTAGCGTGTAAGCATGAGGTCTGATCTGCAGGAAGCATAGTTACCACTTTGTAGGTGTGAAGGTATGAAGCCTTGGGCACGTGACTTCAGGCTTCATTGCCTCATCTGTATAAGTGGGTCCTAACTGAGGACATTTCTGGTGAGGATTAGATAAGATAATCTTGTAAAACAGCTAGTACAGTGCCTGGCTAGTAAATGCTCAGTAATTGTTTGACATTATTAAAGTAGAATTTTATTATGAAGCAGGGACAATAAGATAGTTTTCAAAAATAAGATCCAGCCGGGCATGGTGGCTCACACCTTTAATCCCAGCACTTTGGGAGGCTGAGGCGAGCAGATCAGCTGAGGTCAGGATTTCAAGACCAGCATGGCCAACAGGGTGAAACCGCATCTCTATTAAAAATACAAAAATTAGCTTGGCATGGTGGTGGGTACCTGTAATCCCAGCTACTTGGGAGGCTGAGGCAGGAGAATTGCTTGAACCCAGGAGGTGGAGGTTGCAGAGAGCCGAGACTATGCCATTGCACTCCAGCCTGGGCAACAAGAGCGAGACTCCGTCTCAAAAAAAAAATTAAATTAAATTAAAAAACATAAGATCCTTGGGAGAGTGGAAGATCCTTATGTTCAATAAGATTATGATTAAATTCAACTCAGTTTGATACTAAGAAATGTCTACTTCATACTAACATGTTTTAGCAGATGTCTTGATCTCTTCCACAGTTACTTAAGTCAAAGCAAAATTCTTCAGATGACTGGACAAGGCTTCTAACTCTCTTTTTCTTTTTTTTTTTTGAGATGGAGTTTCGCTGTTGTTGCCCAGGCTGGAGTGCAATGGCACGATCTCCGCTCACTGCAACCTCTGCCTCCTGGGTTCAAGCAATTCTCCTGCCTCAGCCTCCCAAGTAGCTGGGATTACAGGCATGCACCACTACACCCAGCTAATTTTGTATTTTTAGTAGAGACGGGGTTTCTCCATGTTGGTCAGGCTGGTCTTGAACTCCTGACCTCAGGTGATCTGCCCGCCTTGGCCTCCCAAGGTGCTGGGATTACCAGCGTGAGCCACTGTGCCCAGCCACCTATAACTTTCATTAGCTCGGATACCCCAGGGCCCAGCCATCCTGCATGTGACCATTCCATAAAACCCCACTCAGGCTGGGCGTGGCGGCACACACCTGTAATTCCAGCACTTTGGGAGGCCAAGGTGGGCGAAGCACAAGATCAGGAGTTTGAGACCAGCCTGGCCAACATGGTGAAACCCCGTCTCTACTAAAAACACAAAAAGTAGCTGGGCGTGGTGGCGGGCACCTGTAATCCCAGCTACTCGGGAGGCTGAGGCAGGAGAATCACTTGAACCTGAGAGGTGGAGGTTGTGGTAAGCCAAGATGGTGCCACTGCACTCCAGCCCAGGCAACAGTGCAAGACTCTGTCTCAAAAACAAACAAACAAAAAAACCCACTCCACAGGGCCATGAACTCTGTCCTCTTCTGGTGTCATTCCCTTCCTACTCTCATTAAATGGTAGCAGCCATTATTATGTCAATTTAATTCATGTCTGCCCTTGATATTCTTTTTGCACATGATTTTTGTGCCTCAGAACATTTGCGGGGAGCAGCCAGGTGCGGTGGCTCACACTTGTAACCCCAGCACTTTGGAAGGCCAAGGCAGGTGGATCACTTGAGGCCAGGAATTCAAGACCAGCCTGGCCAACATGGTGAAACCCCATCTCTACTAAAAATGCAAAAATTAGCCAGGTGTGGTGGTGCACACCTGTAATCCCAGCTACTTGGGAGGCTGAGGCACAAGAATTGCTTCAACCCAGGAGGTGGAGGTCACAGTGAGCCGAGATCACACCACTGCACTCCATCCTGGGTGACAGAGACAGAGCAAAACCCTGTCTCAAAAAAAAAAAAAAAAAAAAAAAATTTGTGGGGTGGGAGGGATTGAGAGGGACCACCCTGGCACAACTACAAATTAAATGTCCTGGGAGCACCTGGGAGGCTTCACTCCATTCCTAGAACTGGATTGATGTGTTTTCTAGTTTCAAGGCTTATATGAAACTTCTCAGTCACTTTTCAGAGTTTATACTGAATATAGGGTGTTATATATATACACTGAGTAGACAGCCAAATCTGAACATGCTGCTCTTTCCTGGGTGCCTCTCCTTTGCCAATTTTTTGGACACTGAAAAAACAGGGAGCTTGACATAAATTTTGAAAGTTCAGGCCGGGCGTGGTGGCTCACACCTGTAATCCCAGCACTTTGGGAGGCTGAGGCGGGTGGATCACCTAAGGTCGGGAGTTCCAGACCAGCCTGATCAACATGGAGAAACCCCGTCTCTACTAAAAATACAAAAGTAGCTGGGTGTGGTGGCGCATTCCTGTAATTCCAGCTACTCGGGAGGCTGAGGCAGTCGAATCGCTTGAACCCAGAAGGTGAAGGTTGCAGTGAGTAGAGATCGCGCCATTGTACTCTAGCCTGTGCAACAACAGTGAAACTCCGTTTCAAAAAAAAAAAGGGCTGGGTGCGGTGGCTCACGTCTGTCATCCCAGCACTTTCGGAGGCTGAGGCGGGTGGATCACGAGGTCAGGAGTTCAAGACCAGCCTGGCCAATATGGTGGAACCCTGTCTCTACTAAAAATACAAAAATTAGCTGGGCGTGGTGGCATGTGCCTGCAGTCCCAGGTACTCGGGAGGCTGAGGCAGGAGAATCGCTTGAACCCTGGAGGTGGAGGTTGCAGTGAGCCAAAATCATGCCACTGTACTCCAGCCTGGGTGACAGAGCAAGACTCTGTCTCAAAAAAAAAAAAGTTCACTAATCTTTGGAGTAAACAAAGCAAATGTAAGACTTCTGAACGATTATGTGATCTTCAAATGTTCATGAGCTAGAAAAGGTCTGTTTATTGTTTAAGAGTTACTCATTTGCCAGACATTTTTTATTTTGTAATTTCTGTTGTTTTTTTTTCTACCAGAGCCTACATTCATCAGTACACAAAATTTGGAATTGAAGAAGAGGACTTTTTAGACAGTTTCACGTCATTAGAGCAGGTTGTTGCCAGTTACTGTAATCTCTGATCTTGAACAATGGGAAAAGTACCTTAAGGCATTTTTGGACTAAAATATTTTCAATACTATTTTCTCTGTAAAGTTTTCAAAGTTCTCCATCCTGGCTAACACGGTGAAACCCCGTCTCTACTAAAAAATACAAAAAATTAGCCAGGCGTGTTGGCAGGCGCCTGTAGTCCCAGCTACTCGGGAGGCTCAGGCAGGAGAATGACGTGATCCCAGGAGGCGGAGCTTGCAGTGAGCCGAGATCGCGCCACTGCACTCCAGCCTGGGCGATAAAGCGAGACTCCGTCTCAAAAAAAAAAAAAAAAAAAAAAGAGTTTTCAAAGTTCCATTCTGTTAAAGTAACCACGTAGAATGCTGAGTCTATTCTGCATACTATGCCCACAGAAAAGGAAGAAAACTTTTTAAATGGAGAATCGCATGTTTTCAATGAAAACATTCACTTGGTATTTCATTTGTAAGGAAAAAAAATGGTTCTTTTATAAAGAACTTTGGGGAAACACTTTGCTGAAATGTTGGGACTCTGGAACTAGCCAAGAAAAGAGAATATTCTCTTTGTCTACATGTTCCTAAATCTTTACTCCAAAACAACTCCAAAAACAACTCACAAAGCATGAACCAAACTTTCACAGCATAATTTCAAGCTAGGGAATTGTAATTCTGTACTTAATATATTCATGTTTGAAGTGAATGCTTTGAACCACAGGAGGGAGATGTTGTCAAATGCTACAGTGTGAACATGTATTTTGAATATTCTGTAACAGGGTAAGTTTCCACTCTAAGCAGCTATTTAAAAATAAATATGAGGATTTTGGTAATAAATGCTTATGCTTAAGTACAAAAGTAAATAGGTAAATGTGTACTTAGTGTGCTTTTCTTAAACTTTTTGGGCATGAGAAAATTGGCTCAGATTTTGTTTTGGATCTTGGAATGCCAGAGCAGATATTGATTTTATTCAATTATTGCTTTAAAATTACTTATAATGGGCTGGGCATGGTGGCTCACCTGTAATCCCAACACTTTGGGAGGGCAAAGTGGGAGGATCACTTGAGGCCAGGAGTTTGAGACCAGCCTGAGAAATACAGTAAGACCCCCATCTCTACAAAAAAAAAAAAAACATTTTAATTAGCTGGGTGTGGTGGGATATACTTGTGGTCCAAGCTACTTTGGAGGTTTGGGTGGGAGGATCACTTGAGCCTGGGAGGTCTCTGCATTCCAGCCTGAGTGACAGAGTAAGACTGTCTCAAAAAAAAAAAAAAAAAAAAGGAATGAAATTACTTATAGGTATTCAGCTGGTACAGATGATGGTTATATGCTTTTCAGTAAAAGGGGTAAGAATTTTCACCTAAATTTTTCACTAAGTTGAGAAAATTATCACCAAGGAAATATAGTTACTTGATGAAACTGACACACAAGATACGAGTTTCACCCAAGACAAAACATGCTTGGAAATTGACAACTGAGTTTGAAGGAAACGTTGTATTTCCATAAAACACATCACATGCAATATATTAACAAATGTAAAATGATAAACAAATAGGAACATTTTCCCTTTCTGACAAATCTACCAATAGTGACTTTTATATGGAGAAATGACAGTTCACAGCTTCACTGGTTCTTCTTTTTCTTTCCATATGGAAATGATTACCTTTTTACTGTTTTTCTTATCAACTGTTGCTATGATTTAAAATACTGAACCATATCTTATTTCTAAGGAATGTAAAAAGTGGTCGGTTCTGCTGCTAAAAGGCACACCCCACTGCTGCATTTCATTAACCCAAGTATACTTGAAAAATAATTAGATCATAATTTTTACAAAACAAGTTAAAGTAATTGTTTAAGCATTGAAGAGATCCACAGACTGAAATAATTTCCCAGACTAAACCAGCATTCATGAAGATCTGTAACTGAGTATCTCACCAGGGGTTAATCTGATTCTGAGGAACCTTGCTAGAAGTTAACTTGAAAGAAAGTCATAAGTTGCAATCATTTGATATTTGAGAAAATTCATGAGGTACCAATAGGGGCAAGTATATTTCTAATTTGGCAACTCGTGGAATCATTAGCAGGTGAATATTAGAAACAAATCCCAACTAGACAGAGCTCTGGGTCCATTTACTTATGCTATTTGACCCTGTTTTACGATCCACAACTGCATTATTTGATATGTATGGTTACCTATTACATATGTGTGTGTGTGTGTGTGTGTGTGTGTGTGTGTATATATATATATATATATTTTTTTTTTTTTTTTTTTTTTGAGACAGCATCTCGCTCTGTCATCCAGGCTAGAGTGCAGTAGTAGCATGATCTCAGCTCACTGCAGCCTCAACCTCCCAGGTTCAAGCAATCCTCCCACCTTAGACTCACTAATAACTGGGACTATAGGTGTGCACCACCATGCCCAGCTAATTTTTGTATTTTTGGTAGAGACGAGGTTTCCTCATGTTGCCTAGGCTGGTCTCAAACTCCTGGGCTCAGGCTGTCTACCTGCCTCGGCCTCCCAAAGTGCTGAGATTACAGGCGTGAGCCACCATACCTGGCCAATACCTAAGTATTTTAAAGCTTGGGTTAAAACATTTACATGGAAAATAATTTTTTTCTTGTCTACTTGGAATAACAAAATGTTTGCTCTTAAAATTGTGATTTTAAGTTAAAAATTAACACCAAGATGCTGATGTCAAAACTTCCAAATGGGGTGGCATTGGAAATGTGTGGAGATAATTTTTATTTTTATCTTCTCCATAATATATTTTTATATGTCTCCACAAATTTGTGTGGAGACAATGGCCAGTCAGCCAGGACAACATTGGCTCCCTTAGCTCCTGGGCATACAGACCCAGAAAACTTTGAAAGTGTAATTTCTTAGATTACGGGATAACTGGCACATTGCATTGTCAAATATTATCCTGCAGAGCCAGAATGCACCCCTATGGACAATGAGCACCATGTGAATGCAAACTGTTTCTTATTGTCAAGCTCTTTCTCTCTTATCTCCCCAATCTGTGCTTTTCTCAAGAGCTTAAGCTGTAGAACCTGTTTTTTCCCATGCATTCGCCACTTCCAGCCCTGGGATCTCCCCGAAAACTCCCCTCCCCCATCCACCCTTACTATTCAATCTACAACATCTCTCAACATCTTTCTCTTATATTTTACCCATCACTTAGAACTCACTAAGTATGCCAACAATTCACTATTATCAGCCAATTCATCCATTCAACCAGTATCTATTCAGTGCCAGGCATTGAGGAAGATGTTAAGGATACAGGGATCAATGCTAACTTGTCTGAATGAAGAAGCTTTTTGAGATGTTTAGTGCTACAATTCTAGCTTCCTAATTATTGCTCGTTATCTTGCCTGTGTGCATATTCACCTTTTTTCCAGGAAAGAATGTGGTCCAAGAAAGAACAATGAACTCAGAGCTCTGGTCTGGGCTAGACTTAAGTGTTGAAATGTCTCTTCACTGGCTCTGTAGGCTCTGTAAACTCTACTTTGCAGTATACATACTAGTGATTCTTCTCCTGACCACCATGTGTATCACACTTGAATTCCTGTCCAAAATTTTCTTTTAAAACATACTGCATATGTCCGTAACCCACTATCTTCTCTCATGAGCCCAAAGTTTGACAGATACACCTTTCTTGTTCTGCCACCTACCCACCAAATATGGCTTTAACCACTAGCTTGTCATTTTGGGCCAACAATCATTTATTTTATTTTATTTTATTTTTGAGATAGGGTCTCACTCTCTTGCCCAAGCTGGAGTGCAGTGGTACAATCATGGCTCACTGCAGCCTCAACCTCCCAAGCTCAAGTGATCCTCCTGCCTCAACCTCCTGAGTAGCTGGGGCTAGAGTGGTACACCACTACACTCGGCTAATTTTTTTTATTTTTAGTAGATACAAGGTCTGACTATGTTGTCCAGGCTGGTCTCAAACTCTGAGGCTCAAGTAATCCTCCTACCTCAGCCTCCCAACGGCCCTCCCTCCTCGGATTACAGGTGTGAGCCACTGCACCTGGCCAACCAACAATCATTTATGTTAAGAGATATTTCCTCAACTGTTATCAATCATATTGTTTCCTATGGGTTTGAGGAATGTGAGCTAAAAAAACTGGCTTCAGCCAGGCACAGTGGCTTACGCCTGTAATCCCAGCACTTTGGAAGGCTGAGGCGGGTGGATCACCTGAGGTCGGGAGTTCAAGACCAGCCTGGCCAACATGGTGAAACCCCATCTCTACTAAAAATACAAAAAATTAGCTGGGCGTGGTGATGCACATCTGTAATCCCAGCTACTTGGGAGGCTGAGGCAGGAGAATCGCTTGAATCCAGGAGGCCAAGGTTGCAGTGAGCTGAGATCGTGCCACTACATTCTAGCCTGGGCGACAGAGCAAGACTCCATGTCAAGAAAAAAAAAAGCAAAAAACTGGCTTTATGTTTTTAAATAACTTCCTACTCCTACACCCTGAAATGTCTCAGATGATGCAATGTCAATCTTATTAATAGATGGAAAACCATTTCCGCAAGTAGGAATGCTTGCACAAGGAGTTAAGATAAATAACGTAAATATTTCAAGTTTCTGGGAAACATAGTGTCAGGTCAGTGTATGGCATTCCAGCTGTGGAAAAGGGGAAAAGATACAAAGTCCTAATCATTTAGACTCTAGGGAGCCAGTGAAACAGGAAGAGATGAAAAGAAAGGTCAGGGGAACTGCTAAAAAAGAAACTTGATGGGTTTTGAATTATAAACTTTACCTAATATAAACGAAAAATAAAATTCTAAGCCTTCGAACATCTGAATGGATCCCTCCTATCGTCAAGGGCATTCCAAAGCTAATCCGAAAAACTTTTTCAGGCCATGATGGAAAGGGGGTAGGGTTGGACAGACACATACCCTGTTCCCTTTTGGAATTCCTGACAGAACAGACTCTTTTTATATTTTTTTTTTATTTTTTTGAGACGGAGTCTGGCTGTGTCTCCCAGGCTGGAGTGCAGTGGCACGATCTCGGCTCACTGCAAGCTCCACCTCCTGGGTTCACGCCATTCTCCTGCCTCAGCCTCTGGAATAGCTGGGACTACAGGCACACACCACCACGCCCGGCAAATTTTTTTTTTGTATTTTTAGTAGAGATGGGGTTTCACCATGTTAGCCAGGATGGTCTGGATCTCCTGACCTCATGATCCACCCGCCTTGGCCTCCCAAAGTGCTGGGATTACAGGCGTGAGCCACCACGCCCAGCCAGAACAGACTCTTACGTCTGGTAACAAACATTTATACTCATTGTTCTCTCCCTCCAAAGCCTGCTACCTCCAGAACAGACTCTTACGTCTGGTAACAAACATTTACACTCATTGTTCTCTCCCTCCAAAGCCTGCTACCTGGAGGCTTCACCTGCATAAAACCTTGGTCTCCACAACCCCTTATCTCAACCCAGACATTCCGAAGTTTTTAGACAATAATGTAACTCTTTCAGCCAATTAAAATTTTTTTTCCTTTTGACACAGAGTCTTGCTTTGTCACCTAGGCTGGTATGCAGTGGTGCGATCTTGGGTCATTGCAACCTCTGCCTCCCAGGTTCAAGCGATTCTCCTGCCTCAGCCTCCCAAGTAGCTGGGGTTACAGGCCTATGCCAAAACACCCGGCTAATGTTTGTATTTTTTTTTTAGTAGAGATGGGGTTTAGTAGAGACGGGGCCTCCCAAAGTACTGGGATTATAGACGTGAGCCACCGTGCCTGGCCTTGATTATTATTATTTTTGAGACAGAGTCTCACTTTGTCGCCCAGGCTGGAGTGCAGTGGCGCAATCATGGCTCACTGCAGCCTTGACCTCCTCTGGCTCCAGCCATCCTCCCACCTCCGTCTCCTGAGTAGCTGGGACAGCTGTGTGCCACAACGCCCTGCTAATGTTTGTATTTTTTGCACAGACAGGGTTTTCTTCATTTTTACCAGGCTGGTCTCAAACTCCTGAGCTCAAGCAATCCACCTGCCTCAGCCTCCCAAAGTGCTAGGATAACAGACATGAGCCACCATGCCTGACCTCACTCTTTCCTTTTTTTTTTTTTTTTTTTGAGACAGAGTCTCAGTCTGTCACCCAGACTAGAATGCAGTGGCACAATCTTGGCTTACTGCAACCTCCACCTCCTGAGCTCAAGCAGTCCTCCCACCTCAGCCTCCTGAGTAGCTAGGACTACAAGCAGGCGCCACCATGCTTGGCTAATTTTTAAATATTTTGTAGAGACGAGGTTTCATTATATTGTCCAGGCTGGTCTCAAATTCCTGGGCTCAAGTGATCTTCCCACCTCAGCCTCCTAAAGTGCTGGGATGACAGGCGTGAGCCACTGTGTCCAGCCCTTTTTAATACTTTTTGAAACATAGCAAGTAAATTGTTTGTTGTTATTGTCGTTTTTGAGACAGAGTTTTGCTCTTGTTGTCCAGACTGGAGTGCAATGGTGCGATCTAGGCTCACTGCAACCTCCGCCTCCTGGGTTCAAAAGATTCTCCCGCCTCAGCCTCCTAAGTAGCTGGGATTACAGGCATGCACCACCACGCCCAGCTAATTTTGTATTTTTAGTACAGACGGGGTTTCTCCATGTTGGTCAGGCTGGTCTCAAACTCCCAACCTCAGGTGATCCACCCTCCTCGGCCTCCCAAAGCACTGGGATTACAGGCGTCAGCCACCGTGCCTGGCAGTACATTGTTTTAAAATTAGGTATATGGGTTGCAGTGTATTTCTATGAGACAGGCTGTTCTAAACATTTCAGGAGCAAACTGCTGGGAATTGTAGAAACTGGAGTTGAACAGAGTTTGTCCTTACTAGGTGAGAGGTCACGGGAACGTGATGGTAAGAAACATGACATAAGGCCTTTGCTTAAGTTCGACTCATGCAATGAGTATGAAAGAGGCAGGATGTGAGCTTAATTAAACAAACATCCACTGAACACCTGCAAGGAAGGACACTGTGCTAGGGCGGGGTAATAATGAGTTAGACCTGGCCTCCGGCCACTAGGAGGCCACCACTTGGCATATTCTTTGCTGCAGAGCATATGCCTGATTCATGGTAAAGACTCCATGTTTACTGAACAGATTAACATCAATGTCTAAAAACTCTGGAAGAAATGTAAAGCTGCAACACTACAGGCACACAGTGAATGAAGCCTTAAAGCCCCCATTATGAGACAATTTGAAGAGTGGAGGAATGTCTGGTAAATCAGAAGATGGTAATAAGTAGTAGAAACATCTTTGGGCTAGTCACTGTGGCTCATGCCTGTAATCCCAGCACTTTGAGGGGTTGAGGTGGGCAAATCACTTGAGGCAAGGAGTTTGAAACTAGCCTGGCCAACATGGTGAAACCCGTCTCTACTAAAAATACAAAAATTAGCCAAGTGTAATGCACCTGTAATCCCAGCTACTCTGGAGGTGGAGGCATGAGAATTGCTTGAGCCTGGGGTGGCAGAGGTTGCAGTGAGCCAAGGTCGTGCCAGTGAACTCCAGCCTGGGCAACAGAGAGACTCTGTCTTAAAAAAAAAATTATTCTGTAAATTGTCACATAGATGGAGTGTAGGAACTCCTGGACACTCCAAGTTCATCCAGGTGGCACAGTAAGAAGGGAGAAATTAAAGATTAACTTTGGGGTCTTAACTGTCTCAACATGTTCTTCTAATGAACACTGCCTACTTCAGGGAAGACTAATAAATATACCACAAAAAATAAATGAAGCAGTCTAAAAAGAAGTATATAAAGTAGGAAAACTGTTGTGTATGAAAGAAGTTTTTACTTCTTCTTACAGAGACCGGGGAGTCTTTTATGCTCAGATGAATTCTTTATAATTGAAGAAGAAAATGCAGAACATCTGAAAACTTCTTTGATCTCGTACATTTTTCTAAAAGCAGTGCCCTCCCTTTTCCTTCTGAGATTGTGCAAAGTACTTTCATACACACTTTCTACCAGGAAGGCATCTCGTTATATCTGATTCCATCAGAAAGCCGGGAACAGTGACACCCCAGTCCTCCCAGGCTTTGAGAACTACGCACCCACGTGGGAGTGGAACATACAAGCAGATCTCTCCCTCTGAACTCTGGTACTCCTGGAGAGTGGTGTCATTGTGGTTATATGTTGTTTATTCTGAGCTCCTAGCCAGCCAGCTTCAATGAGCGATAACTCATTTACTGAAACATGTAAACAGGCTCAGCACCAAAGCAGCCAAATGGAAAGCCGCCTCGACCACATGCTCCAGAAGGTGTAACAAAGTCGTGATTCTGCCTTTTGGCTTGGCAAAGGCAGTTGGGAAGATGCCCTCAGGCTGACTTGGGAGCACTCCTGACCTCTGGGTTCTAGGATGCAGCCACTGCTGTCTAGGCTAGCACTGCTGGAATCTTGGACTCCGGTAGAAACATACAGGAAATCACATTGCCAAACTTTTCTCCTTATAAAGACAGATGATCTCTCCAGGAACTACCATCCTCTCAGTTCTCAAAGGGAGGGGCCATTGGTTAAGCCAGCGGGATACTGGGGAGAGGAATTTTAAAAGTTTACTGTAGCCCTAAGGTCCAGTCATAGTGCCATCTTTTTAACACCACCACCACATAACACGGCTTAAGGACATGTTACCCTGGAGAATTCTCTGAAGAAGTCCAGCTTATTCACTGACAGAAGTTACAGTGTGGTGTAAAGAACGGCACATTCACTAGGAGTTTAGGAGTTAGGAAGCCTGAGATAAAGAATATTACAGGCCCCACCATCCTACTGGTCATTACCGCCCCTCCACATATTCAAAACAGAATAGTCTGTCTTCCTCAGACTTGCCTCCTTTATATTCCTGGCTTGGTGATGGGCATTTTGCTGTCTTTTCAGGGGTTCTTTGGGTCCTTCCTCGCCATTTTCTTTTTTTTTTTTTTTTTAGATGGAGTCTCTCTCTGTTACCCAGGCTGGAGTACAGTGGCGCAATCTCGGCTCACTGCAACCTCTGCCTCCCGGGGTTCAAATGATCCTCCCATCTCAACCCCCCAAGTAGCTGGACCTACAGTAGAGTTTCAACCTGCCCAGCTAATTTTTTTTTTTTTTTTTTTGAGACAGAGTTTTGCTCTTGTTGCCCAGGCTAGGGTGCAATGGTACGATCTCGGCTCACCACAACCTCCGCCTCCTGGGTTCAAGTAATTCTCCTGCCTCAGCCTCCCAAATAGCTAGGATTACAGGCATGTGCCACCACGCCTGGCTAATTTTGTATTTTTAGTGGAGACGGGGTTTCTCCATGTTGGTCAGGCTGGTCTCAAACTCCTGACTTCAGGTGATCTGCACGTCTCGGCCTCCCAATGTGCTGGGATTACAGGCGTGAGCCACTGCACCCGGCCCAATTTTTCGTATTTTTAGTAGAGTCGGGGTTTCACCGTGTTGGTCAGGCTGGTCTTGAACTCCTGAGTTCAGGTGATCCACCAGCCTCTGCCTCCCAAAATGCTAGGATTACAGGCATGAGCTACCACCCCGGTCACCCATTGTTTTTCTAATGCTTTTTTTTCTCTCTCTCTCTCTTTCTCTCTCATTTTTTTCTTTTTCTTTTCTTTCTTTCTTTCTTTTTTTTTTTTTTTTTGGAGACAGTCTCCCTCTGTCACCCAGGCTAGAGTGCAGTGGCTCTATCTTGGCTCACTGCAACCTCTGCCTCCCAAGTTCAAGCGATTCTCCTGCCTCAGCCTCTTGAGTAACTGGGACTACAGGCACCCGCCACCACCTCTGGCTAATTTTTGTATTTTTAGTACAGACGGGGGTTTCACCATGTTGGCCAGGCTGGTCTCGAACTCCTGACCTCAGGTGACCTGCCCGTCTCAGCCTGCCAGTGTTGGGATTACAGGCATGAGCCACCACGCCCGGCCGGTATGCAGTGTTTTTTTTTTTTTTTTTTTTTTGAGACGGAAGTCTCGCTCTTTCGCCCAGGCCAGACTGCAGTGGCACTATCTCGGCTCACTGCAAGCTGCGCCTCCCCAGTTCACGCCATTCTCCTGCCTCAGCCTCCTGAGTAGCTGGGACTACAGGCGCCCACCACTGCGCCCGGCTAAGTTTTTGTATTTTTAGTAGAGATGGGTTTTCACCGTATTAGCCAGGATGGTCCCGATATCCTGACCTTGTGATCTGCCTGCTTGGCCTCCCAAAGTGCTGGGATTACAGGTATGAGCCACCACGCCCGGCCCCGGTACGCAGTTTTTTTAAAAAAAAATCTTAGTAGCTATCTTTTTAAGGAATAGAATGGGAGGCAGGTTTGCCCAAAGCAGTTCCCAGCTTGACTTTTCTTTGGCTTAGTGATTTTGGGGTCCCAAGATTTATTTTCCTTTCAAGATTTATTTTCCTTATGTTCTAGTGCGGCGAGCCCTAGCAAGAAAATAGACAAACTAGTTGTGAATTAGGTCGGTACTTTAAGGAAACTAAACAGCGAGCTAAGGCAGAGCTACAGAGGACTTGAGTGGAAAACCTGATCCTGTCTTTCTCCCCACCCTACACATAGCCCCCTATTTGTTCTTTCCTGGTGTCTGAGTTTTTTTCTGGTTAGAATACCTTTCGTTTCACTCCCCCTACCTTGTCAATTCAAATACTACTCCCCTCAGGAAACTTTTGTTTTGTTTTTTTGAGACACGGTCTCACTTTGTCACCTGGTCAACCAGGCTGGAGTGCAGTGGTGCAATCTTGGCTCACTGCAACCTCTGCCTCCCGGGTTCAAGCCATCCTCATGCCTCAGCCTCGTGAGTAGCTGGGATTACAGACATGCACCACTACGCCCAGCTAACTTTTGTATTTTTAGTAGAGACAGGGTTTTGCCATGTTGGGCCAGGCTAGTCTTGAACTCCTGGTGACAGGTGATCCTCCCACCTCATCCTCTTAAAGTGCTGGGATTATAGGCATGAGCCACGGTGCCCAGCTGTGTATTCACTTTTTAAATCCCCACTGGTGTAAGGTGCTGTGAAGAAGAGACAAAGTTGTCGATACAGATCTCCTCCCTCCAGGAGCCTGCAGTCTTCTTAGGGATTTTATGCATATATGCAGATAACTATAATACAGAGTGAGGTGAGGGCCGTAAAAAAGGAAGTGTGAAGAGATCATTGCTGACGAGGAAAGATCAGAAAAGGGTTTCCTAGCCGAGTGCTGTGGCTCACACCTGTAATTCCAGCACTTTGGGAGGCCGAGGCAGGTGGATTGATTGAGCTCAGGAGTTTAAAACCAGCGTGGCCAACGTGGTGAAACCCTGTCTCTACTAAAAAAAAAAAACTACAGAAATTAGCTGGGTGTGGTGGTGCAGCTCTGTAGTCCCAGCTACTGGTGGGGAGTGGGGCGGCTGTGGCGGGAGGATTGCTTGAGCCTGGGAGGTGGAGGTTGCAGTCAGCTGTGGCTGTGATCCCACCACTGTACTTCAGCTTGGGCAACAGGGTGAACCCTGTCTCAAAACAAAACCCAAACTCAAGACATTAAAATACTTTGAAAAATAAAGAAAGGACTGTAGAAATAGAAATTACTTTTACCCAAGTGTGGTGGTAAGTGCTTGTAGTCCCAGCTACTCAGGAGGCTGAGGCGGGAGGATGACTTGAGCCCAGGAGTTGGAGTCCGGCCTGGGTAACATGGGAGACCCCGTCTCCTTAAAACAAACAAACAAAAAACCTTGCTTTTAAATCATAATTATAGCAAACACCACTCTGGGAATCTGCCCACATGGATGGCTAAGAATGGAGCTGGCTTTTCCAACCCTGTGATACAGGGAAGAGTAAAGGCTGCTCATCTATTTAAATAGCAAAATTTGAGGTTGTGGCCTTGATTTTCTGTTATCTTCCTTTCTCCATCAACTACCTGTGATCAGGGCCGGGCGCGGTGGCTCACACCTGTAATCCCAGCACTTTGGGAGGCCGAGGCGGATGGATCATGAGGTCAGGCGATTGAGACCATCCTGGCTAACACGGTGAAACCCCGTCTCTACTAAAAATACAAAAAATTAGCCGGGCGAGGTGGCGGGCGCCTGTAGTCCCAGCTACTCAGGAGGCTGAGGCAGGAGAATGGCGTGAACCCGGGAGGGGGAGCCTGCAGTGAGCGGAGATCGCGCCACTGCACTCCAGCCTGGGCGACAGAGGGAGACTCCGTCTCAAAACAAACAAATAAACAAAAACAAAAAACAAAAAAACTACCTGTGATCACAAGATGAAACAAGTATGCTGAAGCTTGGACTTTTGCACTGATTTCTACAGAACGTAGTGGTTCAGAGCCAGAACGCCTCTGCTGCCCGCTCTACTTCCTTGTTTCCCTTGACAAATTACTGAACCACCCTGCCTTAATTTCCTCATGGGGTTGTTAAGTACAACACATGTGAAACAGGCCTGAAAATAATGCCTGGTACAAAGCAAACAATCATTATCAAAAGTTGTAGTAATCCACTGTGCTTCCTGGTACAGGGCACGACAGAGTTCCCGGGAGCTAATCTTGATTGCTGGTGCTCCCTGTGGTTGTTATGTACAAAGAAATTACCATGGAGGGAACTTGGAGGTGGGAAAGGGCTGGTGCAATGGGCAGAATGAAGAGGTGTCTGAAGAACCAACAACGTTAGGCTAGGCAGGAACATCTGGCAGCTCTCAGAGAGGTTTAGCAGTCCTTACTCAAGTGCAAGTGACTGTGAGGTGCACTAAAGAGTGAAAGGCAGAGAAAGGCCTCCTTGCCTTAGTCTTGGCCTTCATCTTTTTAACTAATGAAAAGAAGCTGAGTGCTCGCTTTGGCAGCATATACACCAAAATTGGAACAATATACGGAAGATTAGCATGGCCCCTGCACAAGAATGACACTCAAATTTGTGTTCTGTATTTAAAAAAAAAAAAAAAAAAAACAAAAGGCTGGGCGTGGTGATTCATGCTTGTAATCCCAGCACTTTGGGAGGCGGAGGCGGGTGGATCACCTGAGGTTGGGAGTTCAAGACAAGCCTGGCCAACATGATGAAACCCCGTCTCTACTGAAAAAAATACAAAAAATTAGCCAAGTGTGGTGGCATGCACCTGTAATCTCAGCTACTTGAGAGGCTGAGGCAGGAGAATCGCTTTGAACCTGGGAGGCGGAGGCTGCAGTGAGCCGAGATTGCGCCACTGCACTCCAGCCTCGACAACAAGAGTGAAACTCCGTCTCAGAAGAAAAAAAAAAGTTGGGAAAAACATGGTTCTCCAGGGCCGTGGCAAGCCAGGCTTCTGCACTACTGCCAAGAGGAGTGAACTTGAGCTGCTTTTTGTTTCCTCCACACAACGTGGTGAGGAGCCAAAGGAAGACAGTGATCTAAGTCATTCCCCACCTTCAGGCGGCACCATCCCTGTTTTCAAATCCCTAACTGCCTCACTCCCCTAAAGCATTTTTTCCCCACTGGAAACAGACTGGAACACAATTAAGCAATGTTGATCACTGCTTCAGTCAAAAGTGGTCTGAAGGGAAAAGCTGATGTGTTTTGTCCCTCAAAAGGGATAGATGGCCTCGAAGGAAAATGCCACATTTGGATTAGATTTGTGGTAGGGGAGGAGTGACCTGCCAAGGGCTCCTTGAATAAACAACTGTTCCTCAAAGGGCTTTGGGTGGAGGTCATCAAAGCAAGTTCACAGAAAGATCCTCCTCCCTGGTAACTCTCCAGAGATGGCTGACTCTCTGCTTACATAGGTAGTTCAGGGGTCCCACTTGAAGTCAGTTGCCCAGAATAAGCCAGAGCCTGCCCCCTCAAGAATTCAGGAATGTGGTTTCCAATGCAAATAAAGACTAAATTGTAGAAACAGTGCTGGAGTGTGTTCAAGCCCTCCCTCTAGGTCCTCTGAGTCATTTGGAAATGGTTAACAAACAGGTTGGACACCTGGGTTGATTACTGCTAAAGGGGATTTCCACACAAACCCTATACTGTAAAATCATCCTCTTGCCTTCCCAAAGCAATTCAGTTCCACTTTCTAGACCGAATGTGCTTTAGATTCCACATGTCCTAAATCAGATCCTAGGGTTCCTAAATTAGAGCAGCAACTGCTGCTGACACAAAGAAACAAGGAGCCAAGCAACTTTGTGCTTAAAAAAAAAAAAAAAAAAAAAAGTTTATTTTAAATTAAGAGGAACAGATGTCCAATGTTTCAAAAAGCCACACATTTGTGGATTTGGCTGACAAACTCTCTAAGCTGCATTTTATTTCTGTTCCCATAGAGTCAGCCAGCCACTTGCAACTGACTCACTTCTCTCTGGGCCACAGTTTGGGCCAGTCTCCTGACTACAGAATTAGAATCCAGATATCAAATGAATCCAGGGTGCTTGGGTGGAGAGCAGGTGTTAAAAGCCATCTAAAGCCACTCCTTCCCTGCTTTAATTTAGGAGTATCAACACCCACACAGCAAACTGCAAGGCTAGTGGGTCAAAGAGAATGAGCAAACAGTTGGCACCTGCCAATCCCAGCGCCACACAATTTTAAAGGCAATGAGTAAGCAGCTGCCTGGAACAGGTTTTTGTATAATCCTTCTTAAGAGTACTGGTTAAATATGCAAATACACACAGGTTATTTGCTGCAATTCAAGGCCTCACCCCCAAGGCAAATGCATTACCTCAGGTGAACTCTTGGCCTTGTTGGGAAGGGATAGGATCCCTAGCTCCTGTCCACCAGACACAAATGACTCAGTTGCTTCTAAAGTTTAAAGTACATGCTGTGCTTTCTTTTCTTGTTGTCTTTGAGAATAAATAAATTTATCTTCAGACACAAGGGTTTTGTGTGTAGTGTAGTATCTCATTTATGTTGTGTAAATACTGGAGAGGCTTCAATAAATGTTAGAGATAAAATGTTACTTGGCTTTTCAAAAACTTTAAACTCCTGCTTAGTTTTAATTTTTTGTAGCACCTCGAAAAATTATTTATGAATAAAATGAATCAGTTGTTTGTATTTTTTAATAGAAATGAGACTCTCAGGTCTATTGAGGAAGATCTTGCATGCCATCAATTTTTTCATGGTTCAAAACCTATTTACCCAGCAAATCTCACTGTATTTTCTAGACTGAACTTGTAACAAGTATTAAAAGCCGATACTCCCTTTTCTCCTCTTTACCTTCCAGATTTTTTAGTATTTATATATATATTTTTTGAGGCAGGGTCTGTGTCACTCAGGCTGGAGTGCAGTGACACAATCACGGCTCACTAATGAGGTGATCCTCCACCTCAGCCTGGGACTATAGGCACATACCGTCACACTTGGCTAACTTTTAAATATTTTGTAGAGAGGTCTCATTATTGTCCAGGCTGGTCTCGAACTCCTGGGCTCAGGAGTGATTTGCCTGCCTTGGCCTAACAAAGTGCTAGAATTACAGGCATGAGCAACCGTGATAACCAATATTCTTTATAATGAAAATAAATTAGAAAATGGTCAATATTTTCAGGTGGGAAAGTTAAAAAACTATTTTTGGTTTTAAATTCTTCAGTAAATTTTTCACTTATCAAAAGTTTGACAGAGTATCTGCTAGAAAACAAGAGCACATATGCTAAGAAAGCATTTTAAAATATATCTTTGTTTCTGGAGGAGTGAATGCAATGTTGTGAAATTCTTGCATGTATATCAGATGCTTTTTTTTTTTTTTTTTTTTTGCGAGATGGTGTCTTGCTCTGTTGCCCAGGCTGGAGTGCAGTGGCACGATCTCGGCTCACTGCAACCTCCGCCTTCCGGGTTCAAGTGACTCTCCTGCCTGTTTCCCGAGTAGCTGAGATTACAGGCATACACCACCACGCCTGGCTAATTTTTGTATTTTTAGTAGAGATAGGGTTTCACCATGCTGGCCAGGCTGGTCTTGAACTCCTGACCTCAAGTGATCCTGTCTTGGCCTCCCAAAAGGCTGGGATTACAGGCGTGAGCCACTGTGCCCGGCTCAGTCTTTCATTGGGAATGCCCAGCATGGTGGCTCACACCTGTAATCCCAGCACTTTGGGAGGCCAAGGCAGGATCGCTTGAGCCTGGGAATTCAAGACCGGCCTGGGCAAAACATTGAGACCATGTCTTTACAAAAAATTAAAAAATTAGCCAGGTAGGGTGGTTCATACTGGTCCTTGCCAGGGAGGCTGACGTGGGAGAATTTCTCAAGCCTGGGAGGTCAAGGCTGTATAGAGCCATGACTGTGCCACCACACTCCAGCCTGGGTGACATAGTAAAACCTCATCTCAAAAAAAAAAAAAAAAAAAAAAAAAAGCTGGGGTGGTGGCGGTGCATAACTTTTATTGCTGTACTTTTACTAAACTCTTTTTTTGTTTTGTTTTGAGACGGAGTTTCACTCTTGTTGCCCAGGCTGGAGTGCAATGGCAAGATCTCAGCTCACTGCAACCTCCGCCTCCTGGGTTTAAGCGATTCCTGCCTCAGCCTCCCGAGTAGCTGGGATTACAGGCATGTGCCACCATGCCTGGCTACTTTTTTGTATTTTTAGTAGAGACGTTATTTTGCCATGTTGTTTAGGCTGGTCTCGAACTCAGGTAATCCGCCCACCTTGGCCTCCCATAGTGCTGGGATTACAGGCCGGAGCCACCATGCCCGTCCCTATTTATTGAACTCTTGGCCTAAAAGGGATCCTTCTGCCTTGGCCTCCGAAAGTATTGGGATTATAAGCATGAGCCACTGTACCCAGCCTATTTCAGTACTTTACATGTTACCAGATTTATTCCTTAGATAAACTGTTCTTCTATCTCTTTTATTTTTATAGATGAAAGAAACTGAGGCTCTTTTAAACTTTCTCAGGTCACAAACAATGTAGAAGAAACCTGAACCGTCATTAACATAGACTATTACACACAGGGGAAAATGGGTTTTAAAGTAATATATATGGAAAGGCTTTTTGACACTAAAAGGTTGGGAATCTCTATGACCTCCTTACACATGGGTCAGGCTAAACAATTCGCCTCAGGGTACATGAGCGCAACTGGTTATTTTACTTAGTGCATGATCCATACTCAAATGAGTCATTGTTGAATGACTGGTGAAATGACAAAAAGCCTCATGTTGTTCTACTAAGGCTATGGATAGCACAGAGCACACTGGGGGCAGAGGCTGAGCACTCGATACTGCATATGTTTCAATAATTAACTAGTGTATTTAAGAAACTTCATTCTAGGTGGGCACGGTGGCTCACGTCTGTGATCCCAGAACTTTGGGAGACTGAGGCAGGTGGATCACCTCAGGTCAGGAGTTCGAGACCAGCCTGACCAACATGGCCAACCCCGTCTCTACTAAAAATACAAAAACTAGCCTGGCGTGGTGGTGGATGCCTGAAATCCCAACTACTCCGGAGGCTGAGGCAGGACAATCGCTTGAACCTGGGAGGCGGAAGTGGCAGTGAGCCGAGATTGTACCATTGCACTCTAGCCTGGGCGACGGAGCGAGACTCTGTCTCAAAAAAATAAAAAAATAAAAAAACTTTATTCTAGCATTCATAGGGAATGGAGAGGTGGCCACTATCCAAAATGAAACTAAAAACCTCTTTCTTCCCAGACTCATACTCCAGATTATGCATACACAGAATACAGAAAACTATGGGAAAACTGGACATTGCACATTTTCATGTGACATGGTCTGTTTTTTTGTCTTGCTCTGTCACCCAGGCTGGAGTGCAGTGGCGCCATCTCAGCTCACTGCAACCTCTGCTTCCTGGGTTCAAGGGATTCTCCTGCCTCAGCCTCCTGAATAGCTGAGATTACAGGTGTGCACCACCACGCCCGGCTAATTTTTTGTATTTTTAGTAGAAATGGGGTTTCACCATGTTGGCCAGTCTGGTCTCAAACTCCTGACCTCAGGTGATCTGCCCGCCTTGGCCTCCCAAAGTGCTGGGATTACAGGTGTGAGCCACCGTGCCCGGCCGACATTGTCTGTTTTAAGGGAGGTATTCCTCAGCTCTTCGGTGATAAACTGCTGATATATTGCACTGCTTGACAGTCACCAAGTTGGAACATGATAAATACTGCAGATGTGTAAGGCACAAAATGAGACTTATACAAAGTAGAGATGGAATTGCAAGAATTCCCAAGCCCTCTTTTTATTTACAGTGATACCAAACCATCTACTTGCAAATTCTCTGGTCTCCCATCAGCTGGAATTAAGTAGGTACTGTGTATCTTTGAGATCATGTATTTGTCTCCACTTTGGTGGATACGAGAAAGGAAGGCACGAACAGCTGAAAAAGAAGGGTATCACACCGCTCCAGCTGGAATCCAGCAGGAACCTCTGAGCATGCCACAGCTGAACACTTAAAAGAGGAAAGAAGGACAGCTGCTCTTCATTTATTTTGAAAGCAAATTCATTTGAAAGATAGTGCATAAACGGTCATCGTAAGTCAAACGTATCAATTAGACCTTCAACCTAGGAAACAAAGGTTTTTTTTTCTATTTAATAATACACCACACTGAAATTATTTGCCAATGAATCCCAAAGATTTGGTACAAATAGTACAATTCGTATTTGCTTTCCTCTTTCCTTTCTTCAGACAAACACCAAATAAAATGCAGGTGAAGTAGATGAAACACGACTAGAGGCTGACTTAGAAATTTATGCTGACTCGATCTAAAAAAAATTATGTTGGTTAATGTTAATCTATCTAAAATAAAGCATTTTGGGATGCTTTTCAAAGAAGGTCAAGTAACAGTCATACTGCTAGAAAAGTCCCTGAAAAAAAAAATTGTTAAGAAGTATAATAACCTTTTCAAAACCCACGATGCAGCTTAGTTTTCCTTTATTTATTTATTTATTTGTGGTCATGAAGACTATCCCCATTTCACCATAAAATCCTCCCTCCGTACTGCTGCCTTATGGCACAAAAGACTCTAAGTGCCACCAGACAGAAGGACCAGAGTTTCTGATTATAAACAATGATGCTGGGTAATGTTTAAATGAGAACATTGGATATGGATGGTCAGATGAAAGATACCAAAATGTCAGACAGCCCATCGACTGGTGTTGCCATGAGATTCAACAGTCAACATCAGTCTGATAAGCTACCCGACAAGGTGGTACAGCCATGGAGATGTCACGATGGTAGGCAAGACAAGCAGACATTCAGGCAGGATTTGATAAAAAAAAAACAAACAAAAACAAACCAAAAAAACCAGGCATTTCTGGCCTGTTAAGATCGAACCCCAATTCTATTCTATTCTGACATAATGCTCATAATGCTCCTAAAGGAAAAAAGTAAAATTGTTTATTTTCCTCCCAAGCAAAACAAAATGAACAAGTTCAATCAAAAACATCCCAATGGAAAAAAATCACATTAAGAATAAAACACTTACAGAAAGGCGAGAAAACTGGGTTACATATAAATTTGTGTCTGTTGAAACCAGAGTACACGCTAGAAAACATTAACACAGATATGACAGAATGTGGTTTTTTTTTAGAAATGGGTAATTTCTCTCTCCAGTATCCTTTCACTTGTATGAGATATCTCTCCTCTCCTGTTTTCACAAACCAAGAAATCCCCAGGTAGGCCAATCCCAGAGGTGCCATTTAGCAGTATGCAGCAGCCCAGCTTCAGCATAACAAAACATGCCTTGGTAGTGGCTCTCTCATGCAAATAAAAGAAGGCTTAAGAAATTCTTGTTGTAGGTGGATTAGGCAAGGCAGCCATTCAGCTGGTATAAGCTAAAAGTAAAAAATCAAAACGCTCAAGAAAATGGACACAATTTTGGAATGATTAAAGATGTCTTTATAAAGTTTTTTTCAAGACTTCATTCTAAATACACAGAATAAAAAATGGTGTCAGCTCACTTGTAAGACACCAACCAGATTTTCCTTATACTGTCTCAAAATTTAAAGATCAATTTCCCCAGAGGGTGTGCAATGCATCATAAAATGGCCCTTTTTTGAGGGTGGGAGAGGAAGGGTCGGGCAGGATGGAATATTAAATTGTAACATGATAAACATGCAAGACTGTTATCCAATCTAGATAATTTATATACATTTTGATGACTTAGGAAAACAAAGCAATCATTTGTGACAAGCCTAAAAAGCTTGACATATTTAACATACTTAGGAACTTTTTCTGTGTGGTGGGAATTCTCTAATTGTATCATGTGGGCCTTTTGAAAGTAACAAACAGAAGGCCAGCCTATTGCAAGTTTGCTGCTGAACATCACATTCCACCCTAAGAAAACACAAGGTGGATTGGATCGAGGGTGGACACCTTACCTTAGCACAGAAGGAAAAAGTATGTCAGTGCAAAGTATGGACTAAACTGCTTTCAGGAAAAACGTTGTAAAAATTGATACAGGTTGGAAAAGGGAATTTTCCTTCCTGGCTTGGAGTCCTCCCAATTTAAGGCAGAACCCATCCACTCCAATTTCTGCAGTTTAAAACTTTCTCTACTTATTTAGTTTTCTCCTCTGAGTTCAACCGCTGCTGGATTCGTTTGGCATAACTTTGTGCCATGGAGTTAATGATAGATAGGATGAAGTAACACACCATGACAACGACCAACTTTTCAAACATCCAGGACAACCAGTTTTCTCCCTGTAGAAATAAATGCAGAACAATGCAATGAAAAAGGCTTCATTAGTTCAGTAGCAAAAAGAGGATCATCTATAATGCTTGAAGTGTGTAACTTATAAAACCTAAAGAATTAAAAATGAAAAGTAAGCAACCCTAGCTACTCCGAAATCTCCACTCCTCTCCTTTTTACACCCAACTATCAAGATTTCACTTTGTTGGATGTAAAATCAGTGTTGAATCATACAGTTTAGAATGGGGTGAGTGTGAGGTTAGCTCTTCTACTAGGACCTAAGAATAAACTCTTTGATTAAACTCAACTCTGAAGTCGCCATGCAGATACTCGTGAGTACTGTCAAGACAGTTAAATATTTTTGTTCCAGTATTAGGAGCTGTTTTTAAAACACACAAATGTATCTGTTTCTGATGTCATGTTTGGTCAACTGAGGGCAGCAAAGGTCCACAAGAAGAGTGCAAGGCCATTAAAAAAACAGTGCTCCGGCCGGGCGCGGCGGCTCACGTCTGTAATCCCAGAACTTTGGGAGGCCAAGGCAGGCGGATCATCTGAGGTCAGTTCAAGACCAGCCTGGCTAACATGGTGAAACCTGTTTCTACTAAAATACAAAAAATTAGCTGGTGTGGTGGCGCGTGCCTGGAATCGCAGCTACTTGGGAGGCTGAGGCAGGAGAATCACTTGAACCCGGGAGGCAGAGGTTGCAGTGAGCCAAGATCGCGCCATTGCACTCCAACTTGGGCAACAAGAGCGAAACTCTGTCTCAAAAAAACCCAAAAAAACAAAAAACAAACCAAACAAAACAAAACAAAAAAAACCTGTGCTTCCCTCGAGTTTCCCATTTCAGGTTATTGCTTACTCATCCTCTTCTAGTCATTTCCCTTTGCCTCAGAATCGTTTACAGAAAAGACAGTCTAAGTTTTAAAGTTCAGCTATGGTAAGAGCCTTGGTTTATTAAAAAATTATCATTTTCCCACGGGTGAAAAGAAAAATAGAGTGAAAATCAAAGGGAGATATTCAAGTCACCTCAGTAAGTCTAATACTTTGTTATACTGTAAGTTTTAACTTTTTAATCCACTTGGGAAGTATATCTACCAATACATCATTTAAGATCAAGGCAACAACTCATTCTATGTAACAGAACCATTACTTTCCATTGGCTCTACCCTTGTTTTTGGGAGAAGATGTACAGAGGTTACACTTTCTAGTTTAAGACAAAGACAAATTTCCCAGTAGAGCATACACAGACGCTCAACTTCTGTCAAGGAACACTGGCAAACCAACCTCACTTATTTGCCTAAAAATGTGAGTGAGAGCTGTGAATGTAATTTCAGCCCGAAACTTCCCAGAGGGGAGAAGAAACCGGATTAAAGTCTTACCTGTGGTGTGCCCATTTCGCTTTTGTGGTGAAGCTTCTGCCGTTGAGCCTCCAGGTACTCCTGAAATGGCTTCTGCAGAGATGGACCTATGCCGGGGACAGCACTGGAAGCAGGGTACAGTAGCCCAAAGAAAAAGACACATTTGGGAAGAAAAGCAGGAAAAACATTAAAGAAAATGCACTTACCACCTGGACTCAAAAGGCAGGGATTGGATAGGAAGAGGAATAAAATATAAAAATCAGAAAACTGCTGAAATTCTGCGAGCTCTTTTTAGTTAAAAAAAAAAAAAATTTACTCCTTCTAACAACCCTTAAAAAGCAAAATCTCTCCCACCAACATGTCTGGGAGAAACCAAGAGCTGTAAATCAGGAACCGCTTCCAGCAAAAGAGCTAGTCCCCAGAGTAAGGCCAGCTCAGCTGATGCTGTACTCTGGTGTGGCACAAAGAATAAAATGAATGACTTCTCAGAAGTCCCACATTTATCACCACCAGTTCCTGTAAGAACTGGTTTGAACCAATTAATAAGGAAATGACTTATGCTTGTGTCATCCCTAGTTAAAAAAGAAACTGCCCGCCCTCTCTCTGACTTGTCCCCTCTTCTCAGAGGGGGCGGTCTTTCTCAATCTAAGTCCTTATTAGGACAATCTGTGCGTCATCCTTATCCAAAAAGAATGCATTAGCAAACTTGAGAGGCACCTCCCACTAGTCAGAAGTCAGTGATTAACAAAGGAACAAAGAAGGAACTATGAACTTTGAATCCTTTCATGGTTTATGGTAGACGGTTTGCACAGAAACTCCAGTACATTAGTAACAACTTGTTCTGAGATGATTGGGATAGTGATCTTTGATAAATTTATGTACTCGGAGCTCCTTCTCACCCAGAATACATGGAGGCAGTGCTGTTAAACCGGTTTGGCAACTGTAGCTAACAGGCTCCTGTTTTAGACATGCTTGCAGGCGTTTTTAAAAACGGTAGCTTGAGGCAACTTAGAAAAATCAAACATCTCTATTTTCTGTACCTTTTTAGTTTCTTATCTGTCACATAGGGCTAAGGACGTAAATAAGTTCAAACTCTTTCTTAGAGCCAGCCAAAGAGATTCCAATATCTATTTGCAGCACTGCCTAATGCTTGTCCTATTAAGTATACTGACTCAAATCCACTTCACTTCACTTCTTTTTTTTTTGAGACAGAGTCTCGCTCTGTCCCCCAGGGTGGAGTGCAATGGCACGATCTCAGCTCACTGCAACCTCCACCTCCAGGGTTCAAGTGATTCTCCTGCCTCAGCCTCCCAAGTAGCTGGGATTACAGTCGCCCTCCACGACGCCCAGCTAATCTTTGTATTTTTGTAGAGACGGGATTTCACCATGTTGCCCAGGCTGGTCTCGAACTCCTGACTTCAAGTAATCTGCCCACCTTGGCCTCCCAAAATGCTGGGATTACAGGTGTGAGCCAGGAGCCTGGCCTCACTTCTCTTTTTTTTTTTTTTTTAAGACATAGTCTCGCTCTGTCGCCCAGGATGGAGTGCAGTGGTGCGATCTCGGCTCACTACAACCTCTGCCTACTGGGTTCAAGCAATTCTCTGCCTTAGCCTCCCAACTAGCTGGCATTACAGGCGCTTGTCACCATGCCTGGCTAATTTTTTTGTATTTTTAGTAGAGATGGGGTTTCACCATCTTGGCCAGGCTGGTCTTGAACTCCTGACCTCATGATCCCCCTGCCTCGTCCTCCCAAAGTGCTGGGATTATAGGTGTGAGCCACCGTGCCTGGCCTTCACTTCTTTTCTAGAACAATTCCTTGCTGCTTTTTATAACAAAAAGCAGGAATAGAAGAGTTTTTGCTATTATATTTTATCAGATGCTAACACATCCCTAACTTCTGGCTGATTCTTTTCTTTAATCCTATTTATCTATCAGTCACCAAATACTTAATTGACGCCTTTTGCTGGGAAAAAAGCCAAAAAAACCCAAACTGCCCACAAGGAACTTAAAATCATTTATGGGGATTTGGATTCAAAACATAGGAAGATGCGCACACGTTGTGTGCGCGCACACACACACACGAACTGATCTGTGAACAAAATAATTTACAATTCAATATTAAAGTTTTTGGTACAGAAGATATATACCGAAGGAATTGGAGGGAGAAAAGAGAGATCAGTGAGGGGTGAAGTTGTTAAAAAGTCCTTTAGGCCATGTGCGGTGGCTCACGCTTGTAATCCCAACACTTTGGGAGGCCAAGGTGGGAGGATGGCTTGAGCCCAGGAGTTCAATACCATCCTGGGAAACATGATGAAACCCTGTCTCTACAAAAAATACAAAAATGAGCTGAAGATGGTGGCATGTGCCTGTAGTCCCCGCTACTCAGGAGGCTACAGTGAGAGCCCAGGAAGCTCAGGGCTGCACTGTACTCCAGTCTCGGTGACAGAGACCCTGCCTCACAAAAAAAAAAAAAAAAAAAAAAAGGATTCTTTAATGAATACTGAAGGATGTACAAAAGGCCTGAACAGACATATATAATAAATGTGAATAATGCACTGATCAGACCAGAAGACCTGTGACAGACATCAAAGATGCTGTGAACAATCGAGAGAACTCATTACCTTCAGACTAGCCTCTCACTGAGCCACCGCTCCTGGCCCTGACTTTTAAGTGGACTTATATTAGGGAGGCAGACTAGTAATCTTTCCTTATATATTACAGGTGGGAATGCAAATAGCTCATCCATTTAGACTAGAAATAAATGACATGAATATAACAAATATATAAAATATTTTAAATATTTAATATATTATATATATATATAAATATATGTATTTTTGTGTATATAAATATATGCACAAAAAGGTTGACCTTGAAAACTGCAAATTTATGTGGTCGGGCGCAGTGGCTCATGCCTGTAATTCCAGCACTTTGGGAGGCTGAGGCGGGCGGATCACCTGAGGTCGGGAGTTCGAGATCAGCCTGACCAACATGGAGAAAACCCGTCTCTACTAAAAATACAAAATTAGCCGGGCATGGTGGCACATGCGTAGAATCTCAGCTACTAGTGAGGCTGGGGCAGGAGAATCGCTTGAACCTGGGAGGCAGAGTGCAGTGAGCCGAGATCATGCCATTGCACTCCAGCCTGGGCAATAAGAGTGAAACTCTGTCCCCCCCCCAAAAAAAAGAAAAGAAAACTGCATATTTATAAGAACTTTCCTTTTCATAAATCAATTTTTTCACTTTAACAGTACTCTGGCCAGGTGCAGTGGCTCACGCCTGTAATCCCAGCACCAGGGGAGGCTGAGGTGGGCAGATCATGAGGTCAGGAGTTCGAGACCAGCCTGGCCAACACAGTGAAACCCTGTCTCTACTAAAAATACAAAAATTAGCTGGGTGTGGTGGCACACACCTGTAATCCCAGCTACTCGGGAGGCTGAGGCAGAAGAATCGCTTGAACCCAGGAGGTGGCGGTTGCAGTGAGCTGAGACCACGCCATTGCACTCCAGCCTGGGTGACAGAGTGAGACTCTGTCTCAAAAAAAACAAAACAAAACAAAACAAAAAAACAAAACAGCCTGGCCAACATGGTGAAACCCTGTCTCTACCAAAAAGACAAAAATTAGGCCGGCCGTGGTGGTTCACGCCTGTAATCCTAGCACTTTGGGAGGCCAAGGCGGGTGGATCACCTGAGGTCAGGAGTTCAAGACCAGCCTGGCCAACATGGCGAAACCCTGTCTCTACCAAAAAGACAAAAATTAGACCAGCCACGGTGGTTCACGCCTGTAATCCTAGCACTTTGGGAGGCCGAGGCGTGTGGATCATCTGAGGTCAGGAGTTCAAGACCAGCCTGGCCAACATGGTGAAACTCCATCTCTACCAAAATACAAAAATTAGCCGGGCATGATGGTGAGTGCCGGCAATCCCAGCTACTCGAGAGGCTGAGATGGGAGAATCACTTGAACCCAGGAGATGGTGGTTGCAGTGAGCCCAGATCGCACCACTCCACTCCAGCCTGGGCAGCTCAACAAGACTCCGTCTCAAAAAAAAAAAAAAAAAAATTAGCTGGGCATGGTGGCAGGTGTCTGTAATCCCAGCTACTTGGGAGGCTGAGATGGGACAATCACTTGAACCCGGGAGATGGTGGTTGCAGTAAGCCCATATCGCACCACTCCACTCCAGCCTGGGCAGCTGAGTGAGACTCCGTCTCAAAACAAAAAAACAAAACAAACCCCCCCCCTCCAAAAAAAAAAGTAGCCAGGCATGGTGGCACATGCCTGTAATCTCAGCTACTAGTGGGGGCGGAGGCAGGAGGATCTGCTTGAACCTGGGAGGCGGTGGTTGCAGTGAGCCGAGATCATGCCACTGCACTCTACCCTGGGCAACAGAGTGAGACTCCGTCTCAAACAAAAACAAGGCTGGGTGCGGTGGTTCACGCCTGTAATCCCAGCATTTTGGGAGGCTAAGGCAGGCGGATCACTTGAGGTCAGGAGTTCAAGACCAGCCTGGCCAACATGGTGAAACCCCGTCTCTACTAAAAATACAAAAAATTAGCCAGGTGTGGTGGCGGGCACCTGTAATCCCAGCTACTCGGGGGACTGAGGCAGGAGAACTGCTTGAACCCGGGAGATGGAGGTTGCAGTGCACCATTGTCCTCTAGGCTGGGGAAAAAGAGGGAAACTCCGTCTCAAAACAAAACAAAAACAAAAACAAAAACAAAAATAAAAATAAAAAACAGTACTCTAAGTTGTCATTTAAATCTACCAGGGATAGCCATAGTCAAGCCATTATTTAAGAGAAAATTAAGAACCAAGACCCAAATGTTAGAAAGAGTATAATGTTTTTGTTGTTTAGGGAAATGAAGAAGGGACTGGAAATAATAATTCTAGATTCCCTTCAAAATAATTTGAAAAGGTAAATAATTTGCCATTGTAAGTCCATTAAGAGATACACTTTATGTACCCATAATAATTTTAAAAAGACATACACTTTAGCTGATAGATACATTTTAGCTGATAGAGTACATCATATGAAGTGTATTCACATGATGTATAACTTATCTTGAGGATAATGCTGAGATTAATATACCAATTTGTTATGTGTCTCTATGTAGGTTTCCATGAAAGACTAGGAAAACAGATGAAAACAGACAAGAGGTTAAAAGTTTTATTTATTATTATTATTATTATTTTTCTTTTTATATTTTGTAGAGATGGAGTCTCACTATGTTGCCCAGGTGGGTCTCAAACTCCTGGCCTCAAAAGATCCTCCCACCTTGGTTTCCCAAACTGTCATCAAAATTTTAGTTACTTGTTTTTCATTTCTCTACCTCTACAATGACTTAGGCTACTGATGCCTCAGCTTCAACAAAGTACTCTTACACTATAGTTTGCTTAATTATCACTAAAGCTATTTTAGTAACGGACTAGATAAAAATAGAAATTACAGCTCTCACTCTTAACATGCATTTAAGGCAAACAATAATGCCAGCTCTAAATATCACCCGTCAAGTTATTCTCAAGCAGCAGACCGAAGCAAGAGTCCATTCTGACATTTAAGATTAACTTAAAGTGCACACACGGGGTAGGAGTAATAATTTGCAACACAGTTCAAAGGCTTTCTATAGTTGGTTTGGGAAATACCCTAAATGCCATTCTCCCTAAGCCATTACATTCTTGCAACCCTGTGCACCTTGCTAAAGATGCTAATCTCATCCCATAGTTAAGTTGGGGAAGTCCTCCAATTTGCCCTTAAGCTCTGATTAAATTCAAAGAATTACAATTTCGCTCGGGCATGGTGGTTCATGCCTGTAATCACAGCACTTCGGGAGGCCGAGGCGGGCAGATCACCTGAGGTCAGGAGTTCGAGACCAGCCTGGCCAACATGGTGAAACCCTGTCTCCACTAAAAATACAAAAAAAAAAAAAAAAAAAAAAAATAGCCAGGTACGGTGGTGGGTGCCCGTAATCCCAGCTACTCGGGAGGCTGAGGCAGGAGAATCGCTTGAACCTGGGAGGCAAAGGTTGCAATGAGCCGAGATTGTGCCACTGCATTCCAGCCTGGGCGACAGAGCGAGACTCTGTCTCAAAACAAAACAAAACAAATAATTACAATTTTGTGACATAGAAGAACATAAAGTAGGAGGAGAACAAACAGACATAGAATTATTTTTTCAGTCAACTGCAGGACTAAAATATACCTAAACTAGCTATGTAAGTAGGTACTTGCTCTAGGTGAGAAAGCCTTAGAAAAACAAAAAAAGAAGTAGGTTGGGCACCATGGCTCAGGAGTTCGAGACCAGCCTGGGCAACATGACGAAATCCTGTCTCTACTAAAAGTATAAAAAATTTAGCCAGGCGTGGTGGCACGTGCCTGTAGTCCCAGCTACTCGGGAGGCTGAGGCACGAGGATTGCTTGAACCTGGGAGGTGGAGGTTGCAATGAGCCGAGATTGCACTTCAGTCTAGGCAACAAAAAAAAAAAAAAGAAAGAAGTTGATCTCATTTGCTTTTCCTTGCTGTGAACCTTGAACACAGTGGATAGAAAAATCTTAGTGGGTAGTAGTATCTTCATATTTTTATTCCTGGCACAAACTTAACAGCAAATATAAGATTAAAAAAAATTTTTCCACCGGGCATGGTGGCACATGCCTGTAGTCCCAGCTAATTTGGAGGCTGAGCAGGAGGCTCTCTTGAGCCCAGGAGTTGGGATGGAGGCTTAGTGAGCTATAATCACGCCTGTGAATAGCCACTGCATTCCAGCCTGGGCAAAATAGTGAGATCCTGTCTCCGAAACAAACAAACACATTTCCAACAAATGATGCTAGTGGCGATTTTTACACTTTTGTTATTGTTAACTTCTGTTAAAAAAAAAAACTCAGGAATGCAAATAAAAATTTTTTTTAATTTAAAGAAAAAAACACAGACTCGAAACCTACTCAGAGCTCAAAATTGGTTTCATGGGAACAATATTTTCCCATGCTTACATACCTAGAATCTGTTAAACAGACCTAAGACAAACTTCTTGGCAAGCTTAAATATTGTTAAAAAAAAAAAAAAAAAAATCCATTCAAAATAACATTTGGGCAAAATTCTGCCAAGAGCCTTTGTCAAATTGCAAACAAAATCTATTATTTTTCTATGGTTTTTAATATATATGTTACTCTGCTTCTGGAAATCACTTATGTGACAAGAAATCTGTATTTTAGGCTGGGTGTGATGGGTCATGCTTGTAATCCAAGCACTTTGGGAGGCTGAGGCAGGAGGACTTGAGGCCAAGAGTTTGAGATCAGC
The DNA here is from genome assembly GCF_028885625.2 of Pongo pygmaeus. Taxonomy (NCBI): domain Eukaryota; kingdom Metazoa; phylum Chordata; class Mammalia; order Primates; family Hominidae; genus Pongo; species Pongo pygmaeus. The sequence goes on from NC_072392.2 coordinate 58,861,444, forward strand.
CTGGGCAACATAGTGAGACCCCTGTCTCTACAAAAGTTTAAAAAACTAGCTGGGTGTGATGGCAAGTGCCTGTAGTCCTAGCTATTCAAGAGGCTGAGATGGGAGGATCCTGTAAGCCTAGGAGTTCAAGGTTAAAGTAAACTAGGATTGAACCACTGCACTCCACCCTTGGTGAAAGAGCAAGACCCTGTCTCTCTCTCAATAAATCAATAGATTAGATAGATAGATAATAAATAAATAAGATCTGAAATCTGGCCAGGCAGGATAGGGTGGCTCATGCCAGTAATCCGAGCACTTTGGGAGGCTGAGGTGGGAGGACTGCTTGAGTCTAAGAGTTCAAGATCAGCTTGGGCAACACAGTGAGACTCTTGTCTCTACACCCACACACAAAATTAACCAAGTGTGGTGCACACCTGTAGTCCTAGTTACTCAAGAGGCTGAGTGGGGAGGACTGCTTGAGCCCTCCTAGGAGGTCGAGGCTGTAGTGATCTAAAATCACACCACTACACTCCACCCTGGGCTACAGAGGGAGAACCTGTCTCTTAAAACACAAACAAAAAAGATTGATTCACCTTGTTGTTTAGCCCTATTTACAGAGTGTATACTTAAAGTCTAAGCAGTTGAAGTCTCTAAGCCTAAGAATATTTTACCAGCATTAATAAAGTAAATTTTTTATTTAATATAGGCTCTGCTCCTTTCTCAAATACTTTTTTGAGGATCTCAGCATTAATGTGGGCATATAGGTTATATTTACCCTCCTGAAAAACATTCTGACATAAATTCTAGTAAGGAGGCGATAGCCTCTTTACAAAGAGTAATAAGCCTTTTTTCTTAGAAAAAAGTCTGGGCACAACAGTTTTTTACCTTTATTTCATTGTTTGTGCTGGGTTAGTATTCCCTCTGATGATTAATCACAAAGTCTAAAGAATCTCAGGGTGTCATAAGTCACATCCCTGAAAGCTTATAAATGAAAAAAAATTTTTTTTCAAGAGAAGATTCAGGTCAGGGTACTATAAAAAGAAAAGGGTGCTCAGCTTGGTGGCTCACTGTAATCCCAGCACTTTGGGAGGCCAAGGTGGGAGGATCACTTGAGCCTATGAGTTCAAGACCAGCCTGGGCAATATAGTGAGACCTCATCTCTACAAAAAATTTAAAAATTGGCTGAGCATGCTGGCATGTGACAGGAGGTGGGATGATCACTTGAGCCTGGCAGGCAGAGGTTGCTCCAGCCTGGGCAACAGAGCTAGCCCCTGTCCCCGCCCCCACCAAATCTGGATAGCCCAACTTCAGGAGACTGAAAACCTGTGCCCAGAGTTATAAAATTTAATTATGTTCTAAATGAATATCAGGGTCTTTAGAATTTTCTTGATTGAATGAGGACCACTGTATGTAAATCAATACATCAAATTTATCCTCTGACCCTGGAGAATTCTATCAGTTGAGATTTGGCCCAGGAGCACAGGAGTAGACTCCTATATAGAAAATGATCCTGTTCTAACTGAAGCCAACAACCGCCTCTTCTGCTGAAGAGGCTGAATTTTACATTTAAGGCACTAGTAGGATACACTTTCAGGAATGAAATTAAAGCCCTTCCCTATCCTACTCCCATTACAAGCTGATCTGTTATGTGTACAAAAGAGGCAAAGAGGGTGTGGGAGAAGATGAGCAACAAGACAGCCTAGCAATTCCCTTTCTCGGTAACAGTCTTGTAAATAATTCTCCATCTTCAGAAATGTGCACATTTTAGTCAAACATTATAGAGTTAAATTTTCCTTCCTACCCCCTAGGCAGTGATCTAAACAGGCTTAACGGCTAGTATTTTAATGAGTTGTCATTTCCTGTCTGATAAAGATTCTCACAGTATTTAACCACCAGTTTCCCTGGGGACCAACCAATACTAGAGCTCTATTCATAGTGACTCAGAATGGACCTCAGACTCTTGCCCTTATTCAAAAATGACAGATTGCCCTCCACATGAAACTGCCTTTCCTAGTAAGGTAGACTGCTCGGAAAAGGGTGGGGGAGTTTATCACGCAATCTTTCTGAAGAAGCCAAAGGCCATCACGCTGACTCATTAATATTTACAGCGTTTCAGCCCTTTATTAATCCAGAATAAGTAAATGAACAGGTGCTAACTGAAAATAAACTCATATTTAACCTAGTAAAAAAGGATCTAGTTATCCTGTGTGACTGGAATGAAAGTGTTATTATCTTTGCCATTTAACTGAACAGAACACATGAATCTTTTTGTTTTGTTTTGTTTTGTTTTTGGAGTTGGAGTCTGGCTCTATCACCCACGATGGAGTGCAGTGGCGCAATCTTGGCTCACTGCAAACTTCACCTCCGGGCTTCAAGCGATTCTCCTGCCTCAACCCCCTGAGTAGCTGAGATTACAGGTATGCGCCACTACACCCTGCTAGTTTTTGTATTTTTAGTAGAGACAGGGTTTCACTATGTTGGCCAGGCTGGTCTCAAACTCCTGACCTTAAGTGATCCGCCTGCCTTGACCTCCCAAAATGCTGGGATTACAGGCATGAGCCTCTGTGCCTGGCTGAGTATATGAATCTTTGAAGCTGATACTATAAGAAAAAACTGGTAACTGATGTATTCTACTTGCTTTGGATCTGAAATGTGGTAGCCCCCTAATTATGTTTCTTTACATCCAGGATCTTGGAATGGCACCCCAACATAAAATAAATTCAGGATGAAAATCACACACTATACTAGAAAATCTAGGGCTTTCTCATATATACAAGTTTGGACTGACAGTCTCTGGCACCTTCTAAAATTCGTTGTGATTTGACCCCAGGATCTGGGATTAAAACATCTTGAATTTCATTCACATCTGTGCCCTTTCAAATGACTAAAACCTCTTTTGTACTTAAGTTAGTCCATTGTACGCGGAGTGGTATTATGAACACATGACACCATGGGTTTCTTTCTGGCTGTGTAGAAGGAAGACCATGCTTTCTCCAGGTGTATTTTATCAGGTATATTGTTTCTACTGCCTTACAGCATATTTTATCACAAAATAATCTGCAATTGCCCTAGCTTTTGGAGATTTAGCATTATTTTCTGTAAGAATCAGATTGGAGGTTAGACCTCCTTATCATTAGCAGCTACTCTTTGAAATAAGCTAACATTAAAGAGAAGCTCTAGAGAACAAAACCTCATTTCAGAATGCAGACTTGAGCAGCGGGAGAAAAGCAGGTATTTGTGCTGATGAATGTGGCCAGAGCTAAAGGAGTGGTCTATAAGAACTAGGTAAAACTGATTGGTTGCCAAAACAAAACTCTGTTAAAAATCAACTGATTGCTTTTATAGAAAATGACAGACTGGTGGCAGCTTTTTTTTTTTTAAAGAGGTTGTGTCTCTTGCCTCAGCCTCCCAAGTAGCTGGAACTACAGGCGAGTGGCACTGCACCTGGCCCCAGTGGCGGCTTTTTTTTTGGGAACAGGATCTTGCTCTGTCACCCACCCAAGAGTGCAATGGCACAAACACAGCTCACTGCAGCCTTGACCTCCTGGGCTCAAGCAATCTTCCTGCCTCAACCTTCCAAGTAGCTGGGGCCACAGCAGCTAATTTTTAAATTTTTTTCTAGAGATGGGGTCTCGCCACGTTGCCCAGGCTGGTCTCAAACTTCTGGGCTCAAGCAATCCTGCCTCCCAAAGTTAGAACTTAGAACTCCCAAAGTTCTAAGATTACAGGTGTGAGTGGTCCCGGTGGCAGCTTTTTATAGTGACAGATCTGCACTGGCTTGAAGACTCACTGAGTTCTAAAACTTAAAAATCAGGCCGGCACAGCGGCTCATGCCTGTAATCCCAGCACTTTGGGAGGCCGAGGCCTTCTGAGGTCAGGAGTTCGAGACCAGCCTGGCCAACATGGTGAAACCCCGTCTCTACTAAAAATACAAAAAACTTAGCTGGGCGTAGTGGCAGGCACCTGTAATCCCAGCTACTCAGGAGGCTGAGGCAGGAGAATTGCTTGAACCGGGAGGCGGAGGTTGCAGAAAGCCGAGATAATGCCACTGCACTCCAGCCTGGGCAACAGAGTGAGACTCTGTCTCAAAAAAACAAAAAAGTAGGCCGGTCACGGTGGCTCATGCCTGTAATCCCAGCACTTTGGGAGGCCGTGGCGGGTGGATCACGAGATCAGGAGTTCGAGACCAGCCTGGCCAATATGGTGAAACCCCGACTCTAGTAAAAATACAAAAATTAGCTGGGCGTGGTGGTGCACGCCTGTAGTCTCAGCTGCTTGGGAGGCTGAGACTGGGTTCAAGCAATTCAGAAGGCAGAGGTTACAGTGAGCTGAGATCACGCCACTGCACTCCAGGCTGGGCGACAAAGCAAGACTTGGTCTCAAAAAGCAAAGAAACAAAAAAACCAAAAAAGTGACAGTATTGGCAGGACACAGTGGCTCATGCCTGTAATCCCAGCATTTGGGGAGGCTGAGGCAGGAGGATCGCTTGAGCCCAGGAGTTCAAGATCAGCCTGGGCAACACAGCGAGACCCTGTCTCAAAAAAGAAAAAAAAAGTATTGATTGAAATTCAATCTCACTTAAAAAAAGTTATGATCTCTGTCCTCAAGGAACTCTATCTAGAAGGATGCTGGGAGAGGGGGAAAAATGCACTTAAATGTACACTACAGAAACCAGTAGGTTTTTCATTAAAAGTAACCACAGTAGTAACTAGCTACAGCTGCACACAGGTGGATGCACGTGTGCACAGGAGAATAGACAGAATTCATGCTGCATCCCTACCAAATTCACACAGCAGCTATTTGAAACTGGTGCTCTAGTCTAAATTTCCAACTTCCAGCAAATGACCTCACTGGCTTCCAGAGTGCTCCCTCAGGAGTGTACCCCTTCTCTGCCTCAAAACATCTTGGAGTCTTCACTCCAGTTTTCAAGAAAGAACTGGTTCATGACGATAATCAATCCACTCCAGATTGATCCTATCTCAACCATCTCTTATCATTTATATGAATTTAACTTCTCTGTAATAGTACCTCACGGGTTTTGTTATGGATATGAAATGAATATTTATGTAAAGCATCTGGCATAGTGGGTGCTTACTGAATGTTAATTTCCTTCCCACATCCTTCCCTTTCTTCATTTGTATTTTCTATCTCTAGCATTTTACTAGAGTTTTTCCCTCAGCCTAAAATACACACTGGTCCCTCCTATTTAATGAATGAATTAATTCATCTGGTCAACAAATATTTACAAAACAATTACAATGTGTCAGACATGACTTTGGCTTGACCCTTCCTCTAGCCCACAATTCCATGTAATCCAATATATTTGGGTTTTAATTTTCATCATGCTACTAAAATGCTCCATTAAATGGTCAACGGTAACTTCCAAATACAATGCACCCATTTCTCATCTAACAGTCTAACTCCAGAACTCCTGTTTTAATCTTTATGCGGTCTCCCAATATCCATAACAAACATATAGAAAGGTTAAGTGTCAAAAGAGAAGGATATATAAACTACCACGAACATGAAGAGAAAGGGGTTTTCCCAAGCTGCAGAAAGAGGTTGTGTTAGACTGTATAACTGAGTCTCGGCAGCTGGGGTTTAAACCCTATGTTAAGCCTTAAATTCTATCCTTTCGTCAGATAATACAAATGTTGGGGTTCCACACTTCCATAACTCTTTCTGATTATTTTCAATGATCAAAGTCAAAGAGAATCAAATACATGGACCATTTTATATTTTAAAATGAAAGGACAGATTTTCTTTCTGTAGAATAAAAAGTCCAGGCCCACGTAGCTTATTCTGACCACTTTCCATACAGTGAGGAATAAGAAACAACATTCGGATTCAAGCACTTAATTACTCACTGGTTAAAATGATCTCTCTTGCCACAGGCAAGCCTGACTCTGAGGTCAAGCATCAAGTTAGCTCAGAAATAGGAGACAGCAAAGAAGAGCATGGAACATTCTGTATCTGGTAAAAAGTCCCTGTTCCAGCCAACACCATCCCCCAGCCCTCAAGTTCAATGATTGAGTTATGGAAACTTTTCTTGTGTGGTAAAACTGGGGACTTTGTCTTCCAATAAGACCCTGGCAACATGACAATGAGCCAATGTTCTGCATATGGTTTGCTGCGAGTCATATGCTTAATGTTGTTTTCTGGGAATTCACATCCCCTATTTGGTGAGAATATGGGAACATGTCATTTTAGTCATAACTTTAAAAGTCAGATTTGGTTATGCTCTTTAAGAAATATGTACAGGTCTCTCCCACTGGAGAAAGTCTAAAATTAAATAAAAATTAGTATTAAATTGTAATCAAAAAAAAAAAAAAAAAAAGGGCTGGGCACAGTGGCTCATGCCTGTAATCCCAGCACTTTGGGAGGCCAAGGCGGGCGGATCACGAGGTCAGGAGTTTGAGACCAGCCTGGCCAACATGGTGAAATCCTGTCTCTATTAAAGACACAAAAATTAGCCAGGCATGGTGGCAGGTGCCTGTAATCCCAGCTACTCCGGAGAATCGCTTGAACACAGGAGGCAGAGGTTGCAGTGGGCTGAGATTGCGCCACAGCACTCCAGCCTGGGCAACACGACAAAACTCTGTTTCAAAAAAAAAAAAAAAAAAAAAATCACAACTAACATAATGTCTTTTGAGCTAGAAGTTCCCTAGTTCTTTGGTTCTATCACCTGACTTTGGGTCTCGCCATGTTGACCAGGCTGGTCTCGAATTCCTGAGAATTCAACCGATCCATCTGCCTCGGCCTCCCAAAGTGCTGGGATTACAGGTGTGAGCCAACATGCCAAGCCAATTTTTTTTTCTTTCTTTTTTTTTTTTGAGACGGAGTCTTGCTCTGTCACCCAGGCTGGAGTGCAGTGGCGCTATCTCGGCTCACCACAATTTCCACCTCCTGTGTTCAAGCGATTCTCCCACCTCAGCCTCTTGAGTAGCTGGGACTACAGGCAGCCATCATCACGCTTGGTTAATTTTTGTATTTTTAGTAGAGAGGGGGTTTCACCACGTTGGCCAGGCTGGTCTTGAACTCCTGACCTCAGGTGATCCACCCACCTCAGCCTCCCAAAGTGCTGGGATTACAGGCGTGAGCCACGGCGCCTGGTCCTTTTTTTTTTCTAGAAGGAGTCTCCCTCTGTCACCGAGGCTGGACGTGCACTGGCACGATCTTGGCTCACTGCAATCTCCACCTCCCGGGTTCAAGTGATTCTCCTGTCTCAGCCTCCCGAGTAGCTGGGATTACAGACGCCCACCCCCACGCCCGGCTAATTTTTTGTATTTTTAGTAGAGATGAGGTTTCATCAGGTCGCCCAGGCTGGTCTCAAACTCCTGACCTCAGGTGATACACCTGTCTTGGCCTCCCAAAGTGCTGGGGTTATAGATGTGAGCCATCATGCCCGGCCCCAGCCAAAAGATTTTTGATACCCTTTTTTTTTTTTTTTTTTTTTTTTGAGATGGAGTGTCGCTGTGTCGCCCAGGCTGGAGTGCAGTGGCGTGATCTCAGCTCACTGCAAGCTCTGCCTCCTGGGTTCATGTGATTCTCCTGCCTCAGCCTCCTAAGTAGCTGGGACGACAGGTGCCTGCCACCATGTCCGGCTAATTTTTGTATGTTTAGTGGAGATGGGGTTTCACCATGTTGGCCAGCATGGTCTCGAATTCCTGACCTCAGGTGATCTGCCCAAAGTGCCGGGATTACAGGCGTGAACCTCTGCGCCCGGCCAAGGATTCATTTTTCATTCTTCCTTGCCTTATTATCTCATAATTTTATTTTAAATTTGAACTGCTGCTGGCTTTTTTCTTGCTTGTCTTTTGATTTTGTTCTCTACCATGACAAGTTATCTCTCCTTTATTTGTGACTGCAAGGTTTTAAATATCCTTCAAAAGACTGTATTCTGAAGTTTACTAATTTAGTTTGATGATTTGCTATGACATTCAGGGATTTTTTTTTTGTTTTTGAGGCAGAGTCTCGCTCTGTCACCCAGGTTGGAGTGCAAGTGGCATGATCTCGGCTCACTGCATGATCTGCCTCCTGGGTTCATGTCATTCTCCTGCCTCAGCCTCCCAAGTAGCTGAGACTACAGGTGCCCGCCACCATGCCCGGCTAATTTTTTTTGTATTTTTAGTAGAGATGGGGTTTCACCATGTTAGCCAGGATGGTCTTGATCTCCTGACCTCGTGATCCGCCCGCCTCAGCCTCCCAAAGTGCTGGGATTACAGGTGTGAGCCACTGCCCCCAGCCCGATTTTTTTTTTTTTTTTTTTTTTGAGACAGAGTCTCACTGTCACCCAGGCTGGAGTGCAGTGGTGTGATCTCGGCTCACTACAACCTCTGCCTCCCAGGTTCGAGCAATTCTCCTACCTCAGCCTCCCAAATAGCTGAGATTACAGGCATGCGGCACTACGCCCGGCTAATTTTTGTATTTTTAGTAGAGATGGGGGTCTTACCATGTTGGCCAGCCTGGTCTCAAACTCCTGACTTCAAATGATCTACCGCCTTGGCCTCCCAAAGTGCTGGGATTACAGGCGTGAGCCACCATGCCTGGCCCATTCAGGGTTTTAACAGTGTGAAGGGGAGAACTAACAATTAAAGGAGAATGTTTATTTTCTTTCTTCCTTTCTTTTTTTCAAGAATCAGTGTCTCACTCTATCGCCTAGGATGGAGTGCAGTAGTATGATCATGGTTCACTGCAGCCTCAACCTCCTGCCTCAAACAATTTTTCCACCTCAGCCTCTTGGGTAGCAGGGACTACAGGTGGGTACCACCATGCCCAACTAATTTGTTAGTGCGTTTTTTTGTAGAGACAGACAGGGTCTTACTATGTTTCCAGGCCAGTCCTGAATTCCTGGCTTCAAATGATCTAAAGGAGAATGTTTCTACAGCAGGTTAGAGACAGGGTATCTAGTGAGGAAATCCAGCTGTTCACCTCCTCTTTTCTGAAATAAAGTACTAATCTATTAATTATGATATGAAAACATATATTTGGGTCTACTAAAAATTTGTTCTCTTTATTGAACTTAATCTCCATTTTAGGTTTGGTGAGGCAACTTATTAATTTTCATTTGAACACTTGTATTTAAAAGCATTTCTGGCCGGGCATGGTGGCTCACACCTGTAATCCCAGCACTTCGGGGGACAGAGGCGGGTGGATCACTTGAGGTCAGGAGTTCGAGACCAGCCTGACATGGTGAAACCCCATCTGTACTAAAAATACAAAAATTAGCCAGGTGTGTTGGGGCCCACCTATAATCCCAGCTACTCAGGAGGCTGAAGCAGGAGAATTGCTTGAACCCGGGAGGCGGAGATTGGAGTAAGCTGAGATCACACCACTGCACTCCAGCCTGAGCGACACAGCAAGACTCTGTCTCAGAGAAAAAAAAAAAAAAAAAAGTATTTCCTACTTCAAAACATAAAAAAACCAATCATGTCATGCTCAACTGGAGAATCTGATTAAAAGATAATGTTATTAATGACAAAGACTAAAAGGATACCCTTTGGGATCTGATAATAAAGCTTTACTAGCATCTGCTGAGTCTAACTATTTATACTGTTTAATATATTATCTAGAAAAGAATGGCCGGGCACAGTGGCTCATTCTTGTAATTCCAGCACTTTGGGAGGCTGAGGTGGGCGGATCACCTGAGGTCAGGAGCTTGATATCAGCCTGGCCAACATGGTGGAACCCCATCTCTACTAAAAATATAAAAATTAGCCAGGCATGGTGGTGCAAGCCTGTAATCCCAGTTAATTGGGAGGCTGAGGCAGGAAAATCACTTGAATCCAGGAGGTGGAGGTTGCAGTGAGCTGAGATTGTGCCACTGCACCCCAGCCTGAGCGACAGAGCAAAACTCCATCTCAAAAAAAAAAGGCCAGGTGCAGTGGCTCATGCCTGTAATCCCAGCACTTTGGGAGTCCCAGGCAGGTGGATCACCTGAGGTCAGGAGTTCGAGACCAGCCTGACCAACATGGAGAAACCCCGTCCCTACTAAAAATAAAAAATTAGCCGGGCATGATGGCACATGCCTGTAATCCCAGCTACTCGGGAGGCTCAGTCAGGAGAATTGCTTGAACCCAGGAGGCGGAGGTTTTGGTGAGTCAAGATCCGAGATCACACCATTGCACTCCAGCCTGGGCAACGAGAATGAAACTCTGCCTCAAAAAAAAAAAAAAAAAGAAGAAAAGTAGCTGAGGTAATCCCTGTAGACAGTGCTAGGAAAATGATAAGGACATCAGGACATTCCAATGTCTGTCTCCTGAAAATAATTTTTCAAATACGACACAACTCATTTAATTCAATACAAATCTGAATCCAGTAGGTCTTGAATATTTTAGCATAACTATATTCAAAACCATCTTATCTTTAAGAGTAAAGGGTCACTGGAATTTTTTGAGGGGCCATGCTAGTGGGGTTTAAAATAAATTACTGACTTTGAAAGACGTAAGATAGGTCAGGTGCGGTGGCTCACACCTGTAATGCCAGCACTTTGGGAGGCTGAGGCAGGCGGATCACGAGGTCAGAAGATTGAGACCATTCTGGCTAACACGGTGAAACCCTGTCTCTATTAACAATACAAAAACTTAGCCAGGCATGGAGGCTGGCGCCTGTAGTCCCAGCTACTCGGGGGGCTGAGGCAGGAGAATGGCGTGGACCCAGGAGGTGGAGCTTCCAGTGAGCCAAGATCACGCCACTGCACTCCAGCCTGGGTGACATAGTGAGACTCCATCACAAAAAAAAAAAAAAAAAAAAAAAAAAAAAGGAAGAAGTAAGATATTCTGACTTAACTACATTGGCCTAAGCTTAAAGGCATTTCTATTTACCATAGATAAATAATATAATTTCATAAAAACTCTAAAGGCTGCGGAAATAGAAGAATCTGGGCTATACCAATGATTTTCTAATTTGTACTGGTCATGTGTTCACTTATTCAGCAGATTTACCAAGCATCTGCTATATGTCAGTCAAGACGCCAGGTCCAGTGGACATAACAGTAAACAAAATAGACATAATTTTTGCCTTTGAGAAGCTTACAGGTTAACAGTAAAAAGACAGTAATCACACACTCCTACAAACATAAGTGTAACAATATAACTATAAGTGCATGTAGTATACGTTGCTGTGAAGAAAGGCCCCTGGTAAAGATGGTATTAGATCAAGTCAGGGAATGCTTTCTGAGAATGCAATGGCTAAAATCTAAAGGACACTATTTAGGCCAGTGATTCTCAATGAGGGTGGTGGTCTGTTCCCCACGTGACATTTGGCAATGTCTGAGACATTTGTGATTGTCATGATTGGGAGGTACTAGTAGCATGCAGTGAGTAGGGGAGGAAGATGATGTTACATCTCTTATAATGCACAGGACAGTTCCCCGTAACAAGTAATTATCTGGTCTTAAAAAAGTCAATAGTGCCAAGGTTGAGAAATCTTGAACTAGGCAAAGAGAAAAGCACAAGCAAAGATCAGTGGTGGGAGACTCAAATATGGGCAAAGTAGTTTGAGCAGAGAAAACTGGAGGGGACAGATAACACAGAGAGGGCTTATAAACCCTGGTAAGGAGTTTTGGCTTTATCTAAAGAATGAAGGGAAAAACAAGTAAGTGAAGGGTTTTAAGAAGAGGAGGAGAAAGGGAGTGAAGACAGTGGTGATGATGTGCTCAGATTAAAATTTCAAAAAGGTTACTGACTGCAATATGGTGAACAGATTGGAAGAGAGTGAAACTGGATATATTGGTAGGTGAAACAAGTAGCTAAGTAATTTAACTTCCTAGAAACTCCAAAGGCTGGGGAAACAGAAGGTACTCGTGGTGAGGATGCAGGAGTAGCTGAAAAACTTCTTTCTATAACTGTTCAGTATAAGAAAAGAACAAATAATGCATGGTGTTATATGCACTGCACTCTGCAGTCTCAAGGTAGAGTAGTAGTCTCTAAGAATAAATGAAATGTTTTCCTTACATTAAAAAAATAAGGGGTTGGGAGTGGGGGCTCCCGCCTGTAATCCCAGCACTTTAGGAGGCCGAGATGGGCGGATCACCAGGTCAGGAGTTTGAGACCAGCCTGACCAATGTGGTGAAACCCTAACTCTACTAAAAATACAAAAATTAGCCAGGTGTGGTGGTGTACACCTGTAATCCCAGCTACTCAGGAGGCTGATGCAGAAGAATTGCTTTAACCTGGGAGGCAGAGGTTGTAGTGAGCTGAGATTGCATCACCGCACTCCAGCCTGGAGCGAGACTCTGTCTCAAAAACAACAACAACAAAAAACAAAAACATAAGGGAAGGCCAGGCATGGTGGCTCATGCCAGTAATCCCAACACTTTGGAAGGCTGAGGGGGGAGGACTACTTGAAACCAGGAGTTTGACACCAGCCTGGGCAGCAAAGCAAGACCCCATCACTACAAAAATGAATAAATAAATAAATAAAAATAAGAGACAAGAATATTTTTTGTCTTTATGTGATATATGGTCACATATAAAATACTTTATTTGTAAGGATTCAGGCAGCAAAACACTAGAGTAAATTTAATTTTAATTTTAAATGTAAATTTTAGTGTACAAGTTATAATCCACACTGATAAGCTCAGGAATTAATGAAACTAATGACTGGCTCCACTGAGTACAACCTCAAGAATATATTTTTTCCTTATTAAAGCTCAACTAGCAAATATTAAAAACTATTTTATTACAAAACATAGAAAAGAATGAATATATATATGACTAAAAAAAACCAATAGTCACAAACTCAACATCAAGTGGCATTTTTTTTTTAAATAGCAAAAATTTCCATAAATGTTTGCTCTGTAAGAGGCTTTTAAGATAAAGATTTACATTAAAACTAAACAAAGGGCACTTAAACTTGACACTTTTCCACCATGGGACAGCTGTACTACTGAATGAAAAGAAAACCTCTCCCCTCTAATAATGAATTAAAAACCTAACAACTTTTGGTTTTATTGCAATTTATTTTAATTTATTTTTTTTTTTAATTTTTTTTTTTTTTTTTGAGACGGAGTTTCGCTCTTCTTCCCCAGGCTGGAGTGCAATGATGCGATCTCGGCTCACCGCAACCTCCGCCTCCCTAGTAGCTGGGATTACAGGCATGTGCCACCACGCCCGGCTAATTTTGTATTTTTAGTAGAGATGGGGTTTCTCCATGTTGGTCAGGCTGGTCTTGAACTCCTGACATCAGGTGATCCGCCCACCTTGGCCTCCCGAAGTGCTGGGACTACAGGCATCAGCCACTGTGCCTGGCCAGTTTAGCCTTTTAAAATAACCTAATTTTTCTCTAGTGAAGTAATAGAGACCTGACAAATTTTGTTAATATTATGCCATCTAACATGACTTACTTAATGAAATACTAAATTTTCTTTTTTTTTTTTAGATGGAGTCTTGCTCTGTCACCCACACTGGAGTGCAATGGCATGATCTTGGCTCACTGCAACCTCTGCCTCCCAGGTTCAAGCGATTCTCCTGCCTCAGCCTCCTGAGCAGCTGGGACTATAGGTGCCCGCCACCACGGCCGGCTAGGTTTTGTATAAAATACTAAAATTTTATGTAAGATTTATATTTACATTAAATGCAGCTGTGTATCTGGCATCTAGTTTGGCCAAAAATCATAGCATTGTACTAAAGCACCATTAAACTGCAATGATATACACATATCTTTTATATAAAGACAATTTCTTATTTCTTTGGTGGGGCTACAGATTCAAACCCCAAAGCTTCTTTTAAACCCAGAATTATATGACTTGATAGATGTTTGGTTTACAATTAAACAGGGATAATGTGAGTTTTATCTTTCCCTACTATAGAACAAGAAAGTCTTCTTCATTTACTAATAACAGCAAGTTATTTTTGCTGCTCAAAAAATAAAGAACTATGTCAAAAATTCTATTTCAATTCAGTCTTGTACACATTTACTCCCATTTAAAGAGTAATTATATTAATATTAGTCCTTAAAGAATTACTTACCCAATGAAAGCCACCATTTGCTCCACTATGTGCTTGCTGAATGTTATTATAACAAAAATTTTCTGTAAAGAAAACACCAGTTAAAATAAATTATTTAGTCATCAAAAAACCAACATAAATTCACAATTCTGGTAATAGTCTAAAGAGGTAAGATTGTGCCCCTAATTGCAATTTTTAAATTTCTTTAAAAATAAAATATAACATTTCCATCCTGTCCAACATGGTGAAACCCCATCTCTACTAAAAATACAAAAATTAGCTGGGCGTGGTGACATGCGCCTGTAGTAGTCCCAGCTACTTGGGAGGCTGAGGCAGGAGAATTGCTTGAACCCAGGAGGCGGAGGTGGCAGTGAGCCGAGATCGCACCACTGCACTCCAGCCTGATGACAGTGAGGAGACTCCATATCAAAAAAAAGATTATAATAAAATAAAATACAATAAAGTAAATAAAAGATAACATTTAATTCAAATGTTATCAACTTTGTATTCCTTTTTTTTTTTTGAGACAGAGTTTCACTCTTGTTGCCCAGGCTGGAGTGCAATGGCGTGATCTCAACTCACCGCAACCTCTGCCTCCCAGGTTCAAGCGATTCTCCTGCCTCAGCCTCCCAAAGTACCTGGGATTACAGGGATGCGCTACCATGCCCAGCTAATTTTTTTTTTGTATTTTTAGTAGAGACGGTGTTTCTCCATGTTGGTCAGGCTGGTCTTGAACTACCGATCTCAGGTGATCCGTCTGCCTCAGCCTCCCAAAGTGCTGGGATTATAGGCATGAGCCATTGCACCTGGCCCTTTCTTTTTCTTTTTCTTTCTTCCTTTTTTTCGAGACGGAGTCTCCTTCTGTTGCCCAGGTTGGAGTGTAGTGGCGCCATCTTGGCTCACTACAACCTCGGCCTCCCAGGGTCAAGAGATTCTTATACCTCAGCCTCTCAAGTAGCTGGGATTACAGGCACACGACACCACGCCTAGCACATTTTTGTGTTTTTAGTAGAGATGGGGTGCCAGGAGGCCAGGATGGTCTCGAACTCCTGACCTGGTGATCTACCTGCCTCGGCCTCCCAAAGTGCTGGGACTACAGGCGCCCACCACCACACCCGCTAATTTTTTGTATTTTTAGTAGAGACGGGGTTTCACTGTGTTAGCCAGGAGGGTCTTGATCTCCTAACCTCATGATCTGCCCACCTCAGCCTCCCAAAGTGCTGGGATTACAGGCCTGAGCCACCGTGCCCAGCCAACAGTAGTCTTCTTTTTATCCACTCACTATGAATCTCAGGAACCTGGACAGGTTAGACTAATGTACATTATTTCTGGCAAGAAGACTAATAAGGCAAAGGTATACAATTGGTGTGTGAGTACTATGAAGCTAGCAAGGCTATTATTACAGATAATTTGTGAAGAAAAGCAGGGGGGTCTATATCAAAAACCAGTTATTTAGAGCTATAAATCTTTTATTAATCAACAGAGCTAGTAGTTCTTGCCTTTCAGTGATTTCATCACCATGAACTTTCCCTACTATCATTTCTTAACAATCAAAATAAGCCAATGCCTAAATAATTGCACAATTTCAACGCAAAACAGCAAAACAAGATTTTCTTTTTGTATGTAGCAGCTTGAAAAGTCACTGTTCTGGGTTAGACAAAAAACGTGTCACACATTTAAGAACATATGTCTTAGTCTTTCAGGCTGGAGGTCTGAGTGGGAATTCTACAAAATAAATAAAAGGCATAGACCACGGAAGAGCCCTCTTAACCACATGCATAGAAGAAACAAAGGAAAGGGTAGAGCAGGAGGAAAAAAGATATGGGAGGGAGGAACTAATTGTGCTAGAATGAACAAAGATGGAACCATCTGTAAAAGAAGTCCTTCATTGGAAAGAAGAATAGAAGAATCTTTTTTTTTTTTTTTTTTTTTTTTTGAGACGGAGTCTCGCTCTGTTGCCCAGGCTGGAGTGCAGTGGCTCAATCTGGGCTCACTGCAAGCTCCGCCTCCTGGGTTCACACCATTCTCCTGCCTCAGCCTCCTGAGTAGCTGGGACTACAGGCGCCCGCCACTATGCCCAGCTAATTTTTTTGTATTTTTTTAGTACAGACGGGGTTTCACCATGTTAGTCAGGATGGTCTCGATCTCCTGACCTTGTGATCCGCCTGCCTCGGCCTCCCAACGTGCTGGGATTACAGGCGTGAGCCACCGCACCCGGCCAGAAAGAAGAATCTTAAGACAGATTCAGTTATTAAATATGGAGTGCCTACTATCTGCCGGATGCTATTCTAGGCATTATAATACATCAGTGAACCAACAGACAAAAATCTCTGCCCTCCTGGGAGTTTATAATACTGTGTGTGTGCTGGTCAGTGTGAAGGTAGAGAGATAATAAAGAACAGTGATGTATTTTAAGGGTACAATAAGTAAGTTAAATGGTACATGAAATAACATAAATGAGTATGTTGCCTTTCTTAATTATTTGGGACAAAGGTAATATCTCTAAGGATACTACTTCTTCAAAAAATTTTTCTAAAAAGATACTCTTCTCATGCCTTTTCCTATCTAAGGATACTTCTACAGACAGAGGACTTGACTCTGTAGTGGAAGGGGAAATCTGATCTAACATTATAGGTAGATTGATTTGAATCTTTTAGGGGAAGGTTAATAGGAAGACATCAATAAAAACAGCAATATTTATTAAAGAAGGTTGTTTAATTTTAAGCTGAGGAAAAAGGGAAGAAAGAAAAGCAGACAAGGAGACAGGTTTACTATTAGGGTAGAAAAAAATCGGTGTGTGTGTGGCTTTCCCACTATTATTTCAGAATGGTTAAAATGTTTATATTACTAATATTGTTTACCCATAGAATGAGAAATGTTTGTTACCCTAAGCTACATCTGGATGTACATCAAGTGACATGCCTTTACAAAGTATTTCACTATGATACGATGGAACACAGCAAACATATCCCACGGTCTTAGTTTAGTGAAGGAACTCAGATTCTTTCCTTTCAGAAACATAAATGGATTTTAGCTTTCTTTTTCTTTTTTGCTTCCAAATAGATACAGGGAATGAGCTTTATCTTTACAGAGCTTGGTTGGATTCTAGGGCCTTAGGCAAGTATTTTACCTTCTCTAACACAGTTCCCTCATCTATGAAATGTGGTTAATAATGACCTCTCAGGATTGTCTGCCATGAGATAACTACTGCAAATTACCTTGCACAGGTCCTGATCAATAGCAGTCATTAAACAATTCAGTTTCCTTAATCATATCAATACATTAAAGTTAAGAAGGCAATGCAAAAGAATGGAAAGAACACTGAACTTGAAGTCAAAAGACTTGGGTTCAAATTCCAGCTGTTACTTACTCTCTTAAGCAACTATTACTTATTAACCTCCCTACCTCTGAGAATTACAAAATGGGTATAGTAATTCCTCTATCCCAGGATTATAAGAATTAAATCATATAGGTAAGTGCTTTAAAGTGTGAAGTTCCATAAAAAAATCAATCATCAGCCAGGCGCAGTGGCACGCCTGTAATCCCAGCACTTTGGGAGGCCAAGGTGGTAGATCATGAGGTCAGGAGTTCGAGACCAGCCTGGCCAATATGGTAAACCCTATCTCTACTAAAAATACAAAATTAGCTGGGTGTGGTGGCATGCGCCTGTAGTCCCACTTACTCTGGAGGCTGAGACAAAAGAATCGTTTGAACCTGGGAGGCGGAGGTTGCAGTGAGCTGAAATCATGCCACCACACTCCAGCCTGGGTGACAGAGAGAGACTCCGTCTCAAAATCAATCAATCAACCAATCAATCAATCAATCAATCATCATAAATTGAAAAAATCTGAGTATGTTTAAATATATACTAGTTTTAAATCTTTCTGAAATGAAAGGTCTGATAAGTTGCATATCTTACCACTACAGATAGGGTACTTATGGCATAATACGTTTTACTATAATTTATAGAAAGGCACTACATTCAAGAGGTATAAAGCAGGACACATAAAACTTATGGATTACTAGAGAAGTTCTCGTTAAGAAATAAAATAATCTTTATTTTTCCTTAGGTATTAAGGATTGCAAGAAGCTAAATGAAAGCTCTCTTCTAGAAGCAACTCTAAAGATTAAAGAAAAACCTATTTTCAGATACTTTGAAAATAATTTATTATTCACCATATTTTATTATTTGAAAAAATCCTGTATGGTATTAAATCTTTTTTTTTTTTTGAGACAAACTCTTGTTGCCCAGGCTGGAGTGCAATGGCACGATCTCGGCTCAGTGCAACTTCCACCTCCCAGGTTCAAGTGATTCTCCTGCCTCAGGCTCCTGAGTAGCTGGGATTACAGGCATGCGCCACCACACTCGGCTAATTTTGTATTTTTAGTAGAGACAGGGTTTCTCCATGTTGGTCAGGCTGATCTGGAACTTCCAACCTCAGGTGATCCGCCCGCCTCGGCCTCCCAAAGTGCTGGGATTACAGGCGTGAGCCACCGCATCTGGCCAGTATTAAATCTTAACCATAGTAACTAGCACTGTAATATTAAAAAACCTGTGTTTGTTGATTGAACAAAATACTTAATTTAAATGGGAGGAAATATATTCTTTGAAGTAGGAAAAACATCCATGAAATTCTGAGTGATTATGGCAGGAAAATAGAGGACAGATGCAATAAACTTGACCCAAATGACAAAATCTAAGATTATAAACCGGATAGGTAGAAGCAGCTGAAGTTTTCCTGTTTCATTCTTCCTTTCTAAGAACTGGAAGTAGAGAGGTATTACATAGAAACTTTGGGGATAGACACACTTGAAATTATCATGGAATCATACAAGGGCAGAGAACTTCACTGTTCTTTCCTTTCTTTTTTTGAGACAGAGTCTCGCTCTGTTGCCAGGCTGGAGTGCAGTGGCGTGATCTTGGCTCACTGCAACCTCCGCCTCCCAGGTTCAAGAGATTCTCCTGCGTCAGCCTCCCAAGTAGCTGGGATTACAAGCGCGCACCACCACGCCCAGCTAATTTTTGCATTTTCAGTAGAGACGGGGTTTCACCATGTTGGCCAGAATGGTCTCGATCTCCTGACCTCATGATCTGCCCGCCTCAGCCTCCCAAAGTGCTGGGATTACAGGCGTGAGCCACCACGCTTGGTTGTTCTTTTCTTTCTTTTGGTTAATAACGTTCTTTGTTACAAACCATACTGATTTAAAACAAATTCTTTCCAGGTTAATTTTTATTTTATTCTACTGAGATCTGCCCTTAGAAGGAAGTAATTCTTATCACAGTTCTAGAAGCACATAACCATTTTCCCTTCGTTTAAATTCTTAAC
This sequence comes from Pongo pygmaeus, assembly GCF_028885625.2. Classification (NCBI taxonomy): domain Eukaryota; kingdom Metazoa; phylum Chordata; class Mammalia; order Primates; family Hominidae; genus Pongo; species Pongo pygmaeus. The sequence continues at coordinate 58,880,699 of NC_072392.2, forward strand.
CTTTTCTCTCCTCTCTATTCACATATGCGTGCACATACACATATACATGCACACACCCTCCATCCTAAAGATTTTGTTAAGAGTGGCTTTGAGGACTAGCAGATTCTCACTTCTCTGACCACAACCCACATCTCCTCGCCTTTCAGAGACCTTCTTCTTCCCCATTCTCCTCCCACACTAACATCTGGCTGTTTTTCGGTAAAGGATATTGGTAACACGGGAGGAACTGCTTCAAACGCTCTATATATAGAGTATGTGAAAGAAAGTAAGAATTAGTGAATGGCAATATTCTCTCAGCTTGTGGCTGGTAAAACAAAACAAACAAAAAACTATGTTTTTTGGGCTGTGTATATAAAAATGATGTGCATCTTTCTGCACACAAACACTATTTTTGTTTGGTGAAAGTCCTGGATAAATAGTTTCACAGGGCAAAAAAATAAAGAAAGAAAGAGAGAAAGGAAGGAAAGAAGGAAGAAAGGGAAGAAGGGAGGAAGAAAGAAGAAAAGAAAGAAAACAAGGAGATCACTAATTCCAAATGACATTCTATGCTTTATTACCTAAGTAAGCTACCAACCAAAAAAGCAGAAAGAATAACTAAATAATTCACTTAAGGAATGAGCATGTTTCATCGTCTTGTAATGGGTTCATCATCATTAGGCAGTGAATCAGGGGGTATAATTACCTGGATATGCATTTTTATTATTGCTTTTCCAATTAGGGTTGCACCAAAGAAGGTCCAAAAAGGTACCAGAAAGTGTCCACATGTTATTCCAGCCAGATCAAATAAAGGATTTGGAATCTATAGAGAGAAAAAGAAGGACGTCCATATTATAATCCAAAGAACAATTTAATTTTATCACCCATTGATACGTGGTATTCTGCTTTCAGCCTGCTTACACTGCAAAGCAATATATGGGTTCCTTGATCACTACTGGATTGTTTAAAAGGAGGTTAGGCAAACATCCTAATGTGTCTAGAAGCTGGGTCTCATATTCACCTTAGGTGTTCAATCCGCTCACAGCAAACCAAGGTGTCCTTTTGCTTATATTACTCCCGGCTAAGGCACTGTGTGTGTGTTTGTGTGTGCGCTCATCACATGAGAACTGGATAAAGTAAGTGGACCTGCAGGAATTTAATCCCATTCAGTTGATTCCTGGATATTTGGTGGCTGTTTTCTAAGGTGAGGTATGAGTGAATAAAGAGCCTTAAGATTGTTTCAGCAGTTAGGGTTCTAAAATCTTTAGCTTGAAATGTGAATATTATCTGGAAAGCACTCATATCATTAGCAAATATTTTAATAAATTCTCAAATACATTTATGGGTGGATGTGCTGTTATTTTCAACATAAAATATTAATAATTTGTATTTTATTTTATGAGAGACCAAGTCTGAGGGCCATGTGACACAATTTATAAAGAAGATCAAGTGTGGAAACATGAAATCACACAGATTCAGATGTTTTGAATACTCAGTCCCAGACAAAGAAGTAATTCACAACAAATACCTTTTCCAAACATTCCCACATTTTAAGAATGCTAAAAGATACTTCATGTAAAAATGCAAAGAAGCCACAAGCAGTTTTTGAGCACTTCATCCATTCTTCTCCTATGAAAGTACTCTGACCTTGTGGCTGTTGGCTGAACCATTAATAAGCCAATTAATTTATATAATTTCATTTTTGAACTTTGAAAGAAAAGGCTAGTTATTTAAAAAAATTTGTCACATATGGTCTTTAAAAAAGACATGACTAAATTAGAATTCAAGTATTCCTTTGTTAGTAACACTTGGATTCAATGACTCATTTTTGTTTTTCTCATCCAAATTCAAATGCTTTAGGATTATTTCATCTCTTACAACCATATAATAATATCATTTACACAGCATTACACCTGCTATTGCTCATGTGACTCTCATAATTCTCTGAGTTATAACTTTTTTTCCTTTATCATAAGGTTCCAACTCATGTTGAAATGAAAATGAATTTAAAGTATTTAAGATATGTAGGCTGGGCGCGGTGTCTCACGCCTATAATCCCAGCACTTTGGGAGGCCGAGGTGGGTAGATCACTTGAGGTTAGGAGTTTGAGACCAGCCTGGCCAACATGGTGAAACCTTGTCTCTACTAAAAATACAAAAATTAGCTGGGTGTAGTGGTGCATGATTGTAATCCCAGCTACTGGGTAGCCTGAGGCAGGATCGCTTGAACCTGGGAGGCGGAGGTTGCAGTGAGCCAAGATCGCGCCACTGCACTCCACCCTGGGTGACAGAGGGAGACTCTGTCTCAAAAAAAACAAACAAACAAAAAAAGGATTTAAGATACGTAAATCAGAGTAGCCCTGAGCTAACATCGCTTTACACAGGTTTTATATAAATTCTTCCTTGTAACTAATACTTGAAACTTTGGAAAAAGACCTCTTATCTATAAATTTGAGGAAAGAACGAAGTCATCCTTATTTGGTTAAATGTAGTTTAATTTGGTTAAATGTAGTATATTCTTCATGGGAAGAATGGATTTTGTCTCTTTTATTCTTACTGATTTAAGCCATTTAGGTCTGAAGTCATCACTACATGATGAAATATTTAAAAGCCAATAAACAAGATGTGAACCTATTCAACAGAAAACAGCTCATTTAATAAGTTGAATTGGGCTGGGTGCAGTAGCTCACGCCTGTAATCCCAGTACTTTGGGAGACTGAGGTGGGTGGATCACCTGAGGTCAGGAGTTCAAGACAACCCTGGCCAACATGGTGAAACCCCGTCTCAACTAAAAATAAAAAAAAAGTTGAATGGGCCAGGTATAGTGGCTCATGCCTGTAATCCCAGCACTTTGGGAGGCCGAGGCAGGTGGATCACTTGGGCCCAGGAGTTTGAGACTAGCCTGGGCAACATGAGATCCTGTCTCTACTAAAAATATAAAAATTAGCCAGGCGTGGGGTTGCATGCCTGTAGTCCCAGCTACTAGGGAGGCTGAGGCAGGAGAATTGCTTGAGCCCAGGAGATGGAGGTTGCAGTGAGCCGAGATCATGCCACTGCACTCCAGCCTGGGTGACAGGAGGGAGACTCCGTCTTAAAAAAAAAAAAAAAAAGGTAAATGATTCACAAAATTACATACCCAATAAAGGTGACAGCATTTTTGTTAATTCAGGAGTATATATGGATCAAAATATAACACTACCACTTAGTAAAAGTTCTGTTTTAATACAATTCACTTACCGAAGCACAGGCCAAAATTCCAAAAAATCCAACTTTCTGTACTAGTTTTTGAACTGCCAGTTTGGCCCGGGAGGCAAAGTCCTGTAAAAAGGCAAATTTAGAAACATTAATGAAAAGTAGGAAAAGAAGGAAAGATGGTTCTTTCTAGAGTTTATTAAAGATCTCACAATCTGATGACACTGATTAATAAGATGAATGATGAAAAAAATTACAGTAAGTTGTTCACTGAAACACAAGTAAAATAATGATAGAATATTACATCCTTAAAGTTAAGCTCTTACCACATTTTAAGAATAAACCAAAACACTGTAAATTTAAATTTAGTATTCTCTCTGGATATTCTAGGGATTAACAAAATACTATAAACTAACCATGAACCAATTTATTATTCTGGAAACACTGGCCTACAACATCTACCTTTTCCTCTCTTCTATAATTTGCCAGACTTCATGAAGACATCTCTGCTGATCACTAGGTCAGAAGATGGAAAAAACAGTTATGTGGCAATAAGTAAGCCTTCATTATCCCAGAAGCAAAAGAACATCCTACATTTGCACAGCTTGTGCTAGTTTTGTAAAACATTCTCACCATGATTTTATTTGAGCCTTCAATTCTGGTATGTAGGTATAGTGGATATTATTATACCCAATCTATAGACCACAAAACTGCAGCCCAGAAAGGGTAAGTGATCAAGATCATAATGTCAGCTAGTGACAAAGATAGGACATGATTCAATATTCAGACTGTGAAATCAGTGCTTTTTACTTCACTCTGTTACCTCCTCCCATGCTGAAACATGCATTCGGCTGGCTAGTTCTTTCAGCATGTTGACGCTACAAATATTTGACTAATTCTTTTCTGGTTTTGAAATGGCATATATTCGAATCCAAATTCCAATGAAAATAGTTCATAAGACAAAAAAATGAGCTAATGTGTAAATGCTTTATTTTTTGTATGTGTGTAAATGCTTTATTAATAAGTCTTCATATCACAGAACCTCTTCCACTCTCTTTAGTCCAACTTTCTTTTTTGAGACGGAGTTTCACTCTTGTTGCCCTGCCCAGGCTGGAGTGCAATGGCGCGATCTTGGCTCACTGGAACCTCCGCCTCCCAGGTTCAAGTGATTCTCTCGCCTCCGCCTTCCCAGTAGCCGGGATTATAGGCACCTGCCACCACGCCCGGCTAATTTTGTATTTTTAGTAGAGACGAGGTTTCACCATGTTGGTCAAGCTGGTTTTGAACTCCTGACCTCAGGTGATCCGCTCGCCTCGGCCTCCCAAAGTGCCGAGATTACAGGCGTGAGCCACCGCACCCGGCCTTTAGTCCAACTTTCTAAAAGACGATAAAGAGAATATAGAAGCTGGACAGATCCGGCCGGGCGTGGTGGCTCAGGCCTGTAATCCCAGCACTTTGGGAGGCTGAGGCAGGCGGATCACAAGGTCAGGAGATCAAGACCAGCCTGACTAACACGGTGAAACCTTGTATCTACTAAAAATACAAAAAATTAGCAGGGCGTGCTGGCAGGCGCCTGTAGTCCCAGCTACTCGGGAGGCTGAGGCAGGAGAATGGTGCAAACCCGGGAGGCAGAGTTTGCAGTGAGCCGAGATCGCACCACTGCACTCCAGCCTGGGCGACAAGAGCGAGACTCCGTCTCAAAAAAAAAAAACACAAAAAAACAAAAAAGAAGCTGGACAGATCTATCATAGAGAGTAGAAACAAAGTTCAAAGCCAGAAAAGTAAACTAGTTGAAAAATATACTTCTCTAATTGGCACAGAATCTGTGTATCCCCACTTACAAAAACATTTTGACAAATAATATTGTGTAGAATAGTCCTACCAAGTTACCACAGTAGTTAATACTGAAATTAAAGCAAACAAACAAAAAACCTAACTCTACTTGTTGAAGATGATGAGAAAGTCAAAGAAACCAAACCAATAAACTATATTTTAAAAAAAATGATCAGTCAATATAAACACTTTCAAGTCCAAATACATAGGCTCTCAAAGTTAATCATTAGCTAAATTCTGCAACAAAATTTAGCAATTTTATAATTTATTTCCAAAGAGATAATTATTAATTTTTCTTTTTGGGATTAGACTTACTTTTTCACTAAATCAGTTATATCAGATTTAATTTTTTTTTTTTTTTTGAGAAAAAGTTTCACTCTTGTTGCCTAGGTTGGAGTGCAATGGTATGATCTTGGCTCACTGCAAACTCTGCCTCCCGGGTTCAAGTGATTCTCCTGTCTCAGCCTCCCGAGTATCTGGGATTACAGGCGCCCGCCACCATGCCTGGCTAATTTTTGTATTTTCAATAGGGAGGGGGTTTCATCATATGGTCAGGCTGGTCTTGAACTCCTGACCTCCCACCTCGGCCTCCCAAAGTGCTGGGATTACAGGCATTGAGCCACCGCCCCAGGCCTCAGATTTAATATTTTTAAACAACTGAACTACTGTAGCAAAGGGTATTTTCTATTTTTATTTAGATTTCTAGCTGAAGGTTAATTTTTTTCTTAGCATCTATTGCATTAAGTGTGAAATACTGAGTTTTATTTATTTAAAACCATATAAGAATATATAATCAATCAGTTTTCCTATATAGCTTATTTTAAAAACAAATTACATTTCTACTTCTATTACATTTTATTATTTACTGCTCCTTTTCACTAATCCTATCCTTCTGCAAAATCCATTTATTTTTAACAATTTATACAATTAGTCCCCAAATTACTAAGTTTATAATCCATTTGAAGCACTAAATAAAAACTGGTAAAAAATGTTTTAATTGTCTAAAGTATCAACAGATACTATTAAATTAAAAACTAGTTATGAAATTTTAATTACTATAGCACAAGAATTAAATATATAAAATCAGCAAAAATGCCTTCCTTGACAGCCTTTAAAATTTTCATAGCAAATCCACTTTTAATGAGAGGGAAGATTGTATTCAATTGCCAAGAAAAGGTAAAGTAAACAACAACAAAACCATATAAATTTTATTTTAAAGACAGCACAATTTTTATAAGTTTTCCAAGTCAGATATATGTGGGAACATTTTTCTATCAGCATTAATGTCACCTTTAATAGACACAATTATAGAAAATTAGTTTTTCTACATTAAATGGTATAGACAAGATCAACAAGTATTGTATTTAGAAGGTCTGGTGGCCTGCTTTCTTTTATATTAATTTCCTTTTTTTTTTTTTTTTTTGCTTTTATTTTGAGTTTGCCAAAGAGCATTATCTTAATTTTAAGGCTTTAGAATTTTCTGTTTATTTAAACCAAGTGACTAAGATTGTGCCATCATTTCAAACTGATGGCATTTTTCTACTCTATAGAATCATATATACACATACAAACTTAAATAGGAAAAGAGGTATAATTACACCAACTGATTTATATAAAGAAAAAAATGATTAAACATTAGGCAGATCACCTAATAATATCAAAGATACTTAAAACTACAGAAGAACCAGAAAACATGGTTTGAAAAACATCCTGAAAAGAGGTCAAAACACAGTGATCATTACTAACAAAGAGGAATAACAAGTAAGGAGCCATTTTTCCCTTTTAGGGAAGAGTATCTTTGCTTAATGGCAATTAGGCAAGAACAAAAAACAGACTTCTTGTTCTTTCAGATGCCTGAGTGCTCCTCTTAGTTATCCTTAAGGGAGCTTCAACAATCTTTTTTTGAGCAAAAAGAGTTAATCTATCCAAACACGTGAAGCTGAAACCTCCTTTTACCTTTTTTAATTTTTAAATTTGAAGCTGGCATGTATTATAAGGAAAACAAGTAAAGTGTCTTTTTAATAGAGAGCTTTACTTTTTAAAACGAGTGAAAGTCATCTACTGAAAAAGGATTTCACAAATTTTATTATGTATTTAACATACACAGTGACCGTGCTACTTTCAGTTCCCATAATTTTTTTCCAGGTCTTTCACAATATTCTCAGAATTTAAATTACATTATATATCAAATAATCTACAAACATTTACTGAAATTATATTAATATGAAGTCTGCACAGTTGTTTTTATTTCAAGAAAATAAACATTAGCATAATATGCAGTTTGATGAACAGTATTTTCTTGATTTTTTTCCTTGCCAGTGTAATGAAAACAAAACCAGGAAAGCACTGTATTGGTATTTTAAAATAGTAAAATAACTAATGTTGAATGTTTAGATCTCATAAACACGAATATATTTTATTGTTTCTTATTTTAAATTTATTTCACTTTTTTTCTTTTCTTTTTTTTATTTTTAGCCGGCGTCTTGCTGTCGCCCAGGCTGGAGTGAAGTGGTACGATCTTGGCTCACTGCAACATCTGCCTCCCGGGTTCAAGTGATTCTCCTGCCTCAGCCTCCCGAGTAGCTGGGACTACAGGCACACACTGCAACGCCCGGCTAATTTTTTGTATTTTTAGTAGAGATGGAGTTTCACCGTGTTGCCCAGGCTGGTGTCAAACTCCTGAGCTTAGGCGATCCACCCGCCTCAGCCTCCCAAAGTGCTGGGATTACAGGCTTGAGCCGGTGCGCCAGGCCCAAATTTATTTTACTTTTAAAGCTACATGTATAAAACTTAGTTATATGGTTTTAACAGCTTTATGTAATAATTTTATTGAAAACATTATTCTTTTATTGTTCAAAATGTTCTATATGTTATATGCAATTTTGCTTTCCTTGTTGCTCTGTAGTTTTAAAAGTTCTTTGTTTTTCTAAAAACAACTTCAGCATATTTTTTAATTATTTGCATAATTTGGCAGCTCTTTCTTATGGTCATTTTAGAATAATATTGCCTATGAACTAAAATATATATATTCTCACTTGCCTTTATAATGAGAATTTTATTCTATGTATATTGTTAATAAACTTGACTCTATTACTCACACACCTAACACCACCAAAAAGCTAAACCAAAACAAAAAAAATCCCTTTTATAAAATTAAAAAAAAATTTTAAACAAATTTTGCTGTTCTTTTTAGTCCAAGTAAAATAAAAAAGCTAAGTAAAAATACACACCAATATTAAACAATATTTTTAAGAAAAACTAAATAAAAGATTACAAACAAATTGTATGTTAGGTATTCAATGTTCCCATTAAATGTTAAAAAAAATTAATATTTCATTTGAATAGTTTTGGAGTATTGTGGGAACAATGTAGCATGTCCAATTTGATTACTTCCTCACATGTCATTTTTCACTTTTTCAAAAATCCATAAACTAAAAACAAACACCTTTTATTAGTTCCATTTCTCTGTATTTACATTTCACAACTTTTACCTATTTCACAACTTAAGTGCCTGAGATGACAGTTTCATTCTCTAAGGCTACTTAAATATGAAGCATGCATTTACAATTAGCAATTACAAATCATTTTCTACTTTTCTTTTTTCACAAAAATAAAACCAATTATAGGTAAATAAATTACCTTTCCTACCACAACCCATAGTGATTATATATGTAAACCAATCATGCTTCTGAAACGGAGGCGGAAGAAACATTTTCCCAAGCACTACAAGACTAATAAAAAAAAGTCACAGCAATTCCTTATCACTGAATTTCAAGATTAAATACAGAAAGACAAAGCCTTAAACTATGAATATGCCTGTACCATTGTTGCTTCACATTTCTTTTTCTTAAGAAAGATATTTATGATTGAGAGAGAAGAGAAACTACAAGGCTAATAATAGTCTGCAAAATATTGATCTTTGAATCTAATGATGTCAACATGAATGTAAATATATGAAGTAACTTTTATCTTCAAACAGTAACAGTAAACGTTTTCATTTTCACGAGGAAGCCATATGAAAACATCTCTTTAAAAGCAACAGAAGGCCATATGCGGTGGCTCATGCCTGTAATCCAAGCACTTTGGAGGGCGAGGCGGGCGGATCACCTGAGGTTGGGAGTTCCAGACCAGGCTGACCAACATGAAGAAACGTTGTCTCTACTAAAAATACAAAATTAGCCGGGCGTGGTGGCGCATGCCTGTAATCCCAGCTACTTGGGAGGCTGAGGTGGGAGAATTGCTTGAACACGGGAGGCAGAGGTTGTGGTGAGCCGAGATCGTGCCATTGCACTCCTGCCTGGGCAACAAGAGCTAAACTCTTTCTCAAAACCAAACAAAGCAAACCCAGAAAATTAGCTAGGCGTAGTGGCTGGTGCCTGTAATCCTAGCTACTCAGGAGGCCTAAGCAAGAGAATCGCTTCAACCCGGGAAGCGGAGGTTGCAGTGAGCCGAGATCGTGCCACTGCACTCCAGCCTGGGTGACATAAAAAAATGAAATAAAAACAACAGAAAATCCCTAAACATGTAAAACCAATGCAATGTTATTGAAGATAAATGTGTACTTGGTTAATATCTTATGGAAGTTTTATAACCCATTGCAGTCATGTGTGGCTTATATAACCCACTGCAGTCTTTATAACCCATTGCAGTCATATGTGGCTTAACAACTGGCATATATTCTGAGAAATGAGTTGTTAGGCAATTTCACTGTTGTGTGAACATCATGCAGTGTATTTATACAAACCTAGATGTTATATAGCCTACTACACACTTAGGCTATATAGTATAGCCTACTACTCCTAGGCTACAAATCTACACAACATGTTACTGTACTAAATGCTGTAGGCAATTGTAACACAATGGTAAGTATATGTGTATCTAAACATGTTTTTATTTTATTTTGTTTTATTTATTTTATTTTGGGACAGGGTCTCACTCTGTCGCCCAGGCTGGAGTGCAGTAGCGTGACTTGGCTCAATGCAACCTCCACCTCCTGGGTTCAAGCGATTCTCACACCTCAAACTCCAGAGTACCTAGGACTACAGGTGTGTGCCACCATGCCCAGCTAATTTTCGTATTTTTATTAGAGATGGGGTTTCGCGATGTTGGCCAGACTGGTCTCGAACTCCTGACCTCAAGTGATCTGCCCACCTTGGCCTTCCAAAGTGCTGGGATTACAGGCGTGAGTCACTACACCCGGCCTAAATATGTTTTTTGTTTTGTTTTGTTTTGTTTTTGAGATGGAGTTTAGCTCCTGTTACCCAGGCTAGAGTGCAAAGGCGCAATCTTGGCTCACTGCAACCTCTGCCTCCTAGGTTCAAGCAATTCTCCTGCCTGAGCTGGGATTACAGGCACCTGCCACCACATCTGGCTAATTTTTGTATTTTTAGTAGAGATGGGGTTTCACCACATTAGCCAGGCTGGTCTTGAACTCCTAACCTCAGGTGATCCGGCTGCCTCGGCCTCCTAAAGTGCTGGGATTATAGGCATAAGCCACCTCATCCGGCCTAAATATGTTTTTAAATATAAAAAAGGTACAAATACAATATGGTATATAAGATATTTTGGGCCAGGCACAGTGCCTCATGCCTATAATCCCAACAATTTGGGAAGCCAAGATGGGAGGATCACTCGAGCCTAGGACTTCGAGAGCAGCCTGGGTAACATAAGGAGACCAAGTCTCTATAGCTAATTAAAAAAAAACAATTAGCTAGGTGTGGTGATGCAAGTCTGTGTTCCCAGTTACTCAGGATGCTGAGGCAGGAGGATTGCCAGAGCCCAGGAAGTTGAGGCTACAGTGGGAGGTGATCACACCCCTGCACTCCAGCCTGGGCAAAAGAGCAAGATGATCCCCCCCTTCAACATACACACATACAAAAGATAAAACTATAGTATAGTAAATATATAAACCAATGACACATTTCATTTACTATCAAGTATTACATACTATATATAACTGTATGTGCTATATATATATATATAAATTTTTTTTTTTTTTTTTTTTTTTTGAGCTGGAGTCTTGTTCTGTCACCCAGGATCGGGTGCAATGGCACGATCTCGGCTCACTGTAACCTCTGCCTCCTGGATTCAAGCAATTCTCCTGCCTCACTCTCCTGAGTAGCTGGGATTACAGGCACGCGCTACCAGGCCCAGCTAATTTTTGTATTTTTAGTTGAGACGGGGTTTCACCATGCTGGCCAGGCTGGTCTCGAACTCCTGACCTCGTGATCTGCCCACCTCAGGCTCCTAACATCCTGGGATTACAGGCGTGAGCCACTGCGCACAGCCTGTATGTGCTATAGTTTTATATGACTGGCAGTGTAATAGGTTTGTTTACACCAGCATCGCCACAAACATGTGAGTAATGTGTTGTGCTACATTACCATGCCACTAGGTGATGGGAATTTTTCAGCCCCATTATAAACTGTCAGAAATGCAGTTCATCACTGGCTGAAAGGTTGTTATGTGGTATATGACTGTATATATTAAAACTACTGAGCTAATAATGCTTTCTTTTGGATTTGGAGCTGAAGTGATTTCACAGCAAATATTAAAAGCCTCAGAGCAACTGTTTCAATACTGATTCCTCATGTGTAATGGAAATTTATGTTAAAATATAGTCTATTTGTGAAGCTCTTGTGCCACCTAAAAACTACTTGCTGGTTTCTGCGTGCTAGTCAAATATACACGCCAAGCAATGAAAACTCTATTAAGCAGAAATGGAATGACTTGTCATGATGACTTAATAATTTAAGTTTTTTCAGCATAGTAGACAATGAGTCTGAAATAATAACTTGTTATTAAGACCCTAATAACATACGATTAAATATTTTCTAAAATGAAATACATTATACAATTAACTATTATCTTTATAGAAACTGCAATGTAAAACTTTCTGTAATGCAGTTATAACTTCAAATCTTTCTTGAACACAAAGTAAAAAGTGCCTTAATCACTATTTTCCACCCATTATCAGGGCTCTATGAGTTATTTTAATTTAAAAATATAGAGCATTAATTGAATTCAAAGTGAACAAAATATTCTTACTGTTGACTTCCTCGACAATATCACTAAAGTAATTGCTTATATTTTAATATTGCATATTTGAGTAGGTCCTCTTTAAATAAGCTTTTTTTTTTTTTGAGAGGAAGTCTCACTCTTATCCCCCAGGATCTCAGCTCACTGTAACCTCCGCCTCCTGGGTTCAAGTGATTCTCCTGCCTCAGTCTCCCGAGTAGCTGGGATTACAGGGGCCTGCCACCACACCCGGCTAATTTTTGTATCTTTAGTAGAGATGGGGTTTTACCATGTTGGCCAGGCTGGTCTCAAACTCCTGACCTCAGGTGATCCTCCCACCTTGGCCTCCCAAAATGCTGGGATTACAGGTGTGAGCCACCGCGCCCGGCCAAGTGAAGCATATTTTTAAGTCACACATTATTTATTGTTATTGAATTATAACATAATAAGGTCACGGGATAAAGACTGTGGTTAGGAAATAAATTCTAGAATTACCAAAAAAGTAGGGATATTGTTGAAATAAAGTGATTGTAAAACAAAGAAAATAGTTAATAAATTTTAAATTACTACCTATAAGATGTTGAATAACAAAATGCAAACCCATTTAAGAACAAAAAGTGATGAGAACTGAGTTGTGTAACTATTCCTGAAAATGAAACATTTTAACATCCAGCTGATGGCTTACACAGTTAGATAAAGCCAACTGTAAAATCAGAGATGGTCACTGGTATTTCTATATATATCAGAAATTAGGGTAAAACTCTATATAATACTGCAAGCAGAATACGTCACATGAACACATTTCATAAAAGCAAGGATATTTTATTCTGAAAATAACTTAGAGATTTAGAAGTTTTAAGAAGAGACTATATATAAAACATGCACTATAAACATAAGTTCTTATATCTATCAAAATCAATGCAGGCATAACTAAAAACTACCAGAAGCAAAGAAGGATCTGACTGTTCTCTGAAACAGTAAGAAACATTTATTTTGGCAACTAGCTAAATTTATTAAGTACTCAAAAACTAGATGTAACTAGAAATCTGAAAACAAAATTCACTTTAGGTTTCTGTTTATACTCATATTTATATTATCTAGGGCAGTTTCATTAAATTAAAATGTGGTGTGAAAATTTAGTTGGTAACAAATTACATCTTGCTTTTTCTTTTTATTTTTTTCTTTTGAGATGGAGTTTCGCTCTTGTTGTTCAGGCTGGAGGGTAATGGCGCAATCTCGGCTCACTGCAACCCCTGCCTCCTGGGTTCAAGCAATTCTCCTGCCTCAGCCTTCCGGGTAGCTGGGATTACAGGCATGCACCACCACACCTGGCTAATTTTGTATTTTTAGTAGAGATGGGGTTTCTCCATGTTGGTCAGGATGGTCCGGGACTCCTGACCTCAGGTGATCCGCCCGCCTTGGCCTCCCAGAGTGCTGGGATTACAGGCGTGAGCCACCGTGCCCGGCCTTACACCTTGTGTTTTAATGAACAGAATAAAATGGTGAGACCTCACAAGCAATGGAAGTGAATACTGTTTCACGAAACATTTATTCTAGTTACACACAAATTGGCTCTGGATTGCTAAGTACAATGTATTTTGTATTGTTGGCTACAGTTTAAAAAAAGAAGTAAAAAAGTCATTGATCTAGAGGCAGCTGTGCCTGTAGTAGGTCTCATGATGCTTTATCCAAATTACACTTTTCAAAAGTTACGTGAGAGCTGATCAACACAAATTTTTTTCATGTATACACACAGGAAATATATAATCCACTGTGAACACCACACATTTCAGAGTGTTGTGCCAAAAATGGAAGCTATCAACTATTTCTGGGTCAAGATCAGGATTAAATGGATTTCTTGATATACAGATGTATTTCTGTTACCAACTTTACGTGGGCAGGGTGCAGGACAGAACAGTATGAGTAGTTTTTTAAACTAAGGCATAACATATACAGTAAAGCATACAAATCTAAAATATACATCTTAATGGAAATTTACAACACACCCATGTAACCACTACTGAGATCCAGATATAGAACATTACCGGAACTCCAGAAACCCTGCTGGTGGCACTCCTAGTAATTACTCCCTGCAAAATAACCACTAACGTTGGCTTCCATTACCACAGATTTAGCTTTTCCTATTTTTGAACTTCATTTTAAAAATTTATTTTATCATAGTTTATTTTATTTTTTTGAGATGGTGTTTTGCTCTTGTTGCCCAGGCTGCAATGGTGCGATCTTAGCTCACTGCAACCTCCTACTCCCGGGTTCAAGTGATTCTCCTGCCTCAGCCTCCTGAATAGCTGGGACTACAGGCCCATGCCACCACACCCAGCTAACTTTTGTATTTTTTTAGTAAAGACAGGGTTTCACCACATTGGTCAGGCTGGTCTCAAACTCCTGACCTCAGATGATCTGCCTGCCTCGGCTTCTCAAAGTGCTGGGATTACAGTCGTGAGCCACCGTGCCTGGCATGAACTTTATATAAATGGAATTATACGGTATGTCCTCTTTTATGTCTGGCTTCTTTAGCTTAACATTATATTATGTCCAGGTGATTCATCCATGCTGTTGCATGTAGCAGTAATCAATTTGTTGCAGAGGCGACATATTATTCCACTGTATAGGTATATCACAATTTATTCTATTGTTGGTGGACATTAGGGTTGCTTCCAGTTTTGAACTATTATTTAAAAAATCTTTTTATTTTTCTTTTCTTTTTTTTTTTTTTTGAGACAGAGTCTTGCTATGTCTCCAGGCTGGAGTGCAGTGGCGTGATCTTGGCTCACTGCAACCTCTGCTCCCGGGTTCAAGTGATTCTCCTGCCTCAGCCTCCCCAGTAGCTCGGACTACAGGCATGTGCCACCACACCTGGCTAATTTTTGTATTTTTAGTAGAGATGGGGTTTCACCATGCTGGCCAGGCTGGTCTGGAACTCCTGACCTTGTTTGGGAGAGCCTGCCTTGCTCTCCCAAAGTAGTAGGATTACAGGTGTTAGCAACAGCGCCAGGCCTTATTTTTCCTTTTTAAGCTATCTCCTACAGGAAGGAAATTTTGAGTTACTATAAATAATGCTGCTATGAACATTCTTGTACATGTCTTCCGGCATATCCTTCTGGTGAGCATAGACTTACAAACGGAATTGCTGGATCATACAGTGTGTGTATGTTTAACTGTAGTAGACAGTGCCAGTTTCCAAAAGTGACTGTAAATCAAATTATTCTTAATATTGCTTCCATTTTGCCAACTGATAATAACTGTCAATTGAAAAAAAATCTAAAGGATTTTCCTTTTGTACAGATGGTTCTAAAGAGTGTGTTTGTCAGAATTAGCATGAGGATTGAGTAAGTTAAAGCAAGAAAACGAGGAACGAATAGCTTTAAATATTTTAAATGCTAAGTTTTAGAAAAACAACTTATAACATTTTGAAAGTTACTTCCAATTTCCTTAGGAAAACAGAGATAATTGCTTAGGAAAAAAAGGTACTTTTTGCGCACACTCAATTTGGGAAGACAAAATTGAAACCTTTTTCAGAAATCAGAATTCTTATTTAAAAGCAATTAAATTTAACTGAATAAACCTGATAACTACTATGTGCAAGGTAATAAAGAATCCAAAGACGAGAACATAGTGATTCGTTCATACACTCATTCAGTATATGTTTAACAAGTGTTTACTACATGCCAAATATTGTAGAAGTTGAGAATACAACGCTAAATCACACTGATAACAATCTGGAACCTCATGGAGTTTATATTCTAGTGGGAGGAGATGAAAACTAAATAGGACAGTCAGGAAAGGCTTCAGAGAAAAGGTGATCCAAAACATCAAAATTCTCAAGGAGGTGAGAGAGTAGGTCATGCTGACAATCTATGAGAAGAGAGTTCCGGCGAATTTTTTCCCTTGGCAGATACCTAATTTAGGGTATGTGTATGGAAGCAGAGGGTGCAGTAAGTAAAAAGGGAAGATGAAAGAAGGATGGATGAAACCTACAAAGCAAGAGAGAGCAAAAACAAGAAGATAAAAAGTGCTATAGAGAGAAACAACACAAACACCAGCAATTCTATGGTTTTTAATGATATCAAAATGACAGCATTGATAACACTAAATCTTTTAGGTTCTCTGAATCGCAGTTTGTTCATCTTTTCTGTAAAATGATGATAATAATGTCTACCACCATAAACACAGCTGAGTATGAGACAAAATTGTTCAAATTGAAGTTATACTGCTTAGTAAATGTCAAGAGACAAAAAACACCTGATACCCAATGAAGTAAAATATCTTGCCTGATTTATTTTATCTACTCAGTCGGACCTTATGATGAGCACAATTACTACTGCAATCTTACGATGAAAATAAGAGATTTTTGTTTTGTTTTAAATTTTATTATTATTTTTTATTTTTATAATTTTTAAATGGTAGAGAGAGGATTTCACCATGTTGCCCAGGCTGGTCTTGAACTCCTGAGCTCAGCTGATCCTTTGGGAGGCCTCCCAAAGTGCTAGGATTACAAGCATGAGCCGCCATGCCCGACCATTGTTTTTAATTTTAAAAAACATAAAAGAAACATGTTCATATCAAAGACGTAAGGGGGCTGTAAAATGGAAGGGAGAGAAAGAAGGAAAATATATTAAAAATAAAAAAATTATCGGCCAGGCACGGTGGCTCACGCCTGTAATCCCAGCACTTTGGGAGGCTGAGGCGGATGGATCACTTGAAGTCAAGAGTTCGAGACCAGCCTGACTAACACAGTGAAACCCCATACCCCATCTCTACTAAAAATACAAAACTTAGCTGAGCATGGTGGCACATGCCTGTAATCCCAGCTACTCAGGAGGCTGAGGAAGGAGAATTGCTTGAATCCAGAGCTGGAGGTTGCAGTGACCCAAGATAGAGATCGTGCCATTCCACTCCAGCCTGGGCAGCAAGAGTGAAACTCTGTCTGAAAGAAAAAAAGAAAAAAGGCCGGGAGCGGTGGCTCACGCCTGTAATTCCAGCACTTTGGGAGGCTGAGGTGGGCAGATCACCTGAGGTCGGGAGTTCCAGACCAGCCGGACCAACATGGAGAAACCCTGTCTCTACTAAAAATACAAAATTAGCTGGGCATGGTGGCGCATGCCTGTAATCCCAGCTACTTGGGAGACTGAGGCAGGAGAAGGTGGTGGTGAGCCAAGATTACGCCATTGCATTCCAGCTTGGGCGACAAGGGCGAAACTCCGCCTCAAAAAAAAAAAAAAAAAAAAAAAAAAAATCAAATCTGCCTTGCAGTGCCAACGATTAGTTTACCAAATCCTCCAACACAAGAAGGTAGAAATGGGTGCTATTACTTCTCCTAACTGCTTGTTCTTTAGGAGGAAATTGTTCAGTTATTTACACCTGTAATGATTATTTCACTATGATTACTAATCTTAAAACTCACAAACAACCTACTAGACATAAAACATTTCTTGTATAGTCTAGGAGGAAAGATGAGATGGAAGAAATACGGTTTCAGGAGGCTTTCTCGGGGGCTGACTCCAGTATTTATTACCATGTTCAGATATAAAGTAAGTAAATTATTCTTAGAAGCTCACACAAGCAAGCAGTGCTCTCTCTCCCTTTTTCTTATTCCAGCCCAGTTACCAGCATTGAAATTGGCCAGTATCTGCAGCGTCCTTTCCCTTTGTCTCTCTCCCTACTTAGATTTTCATTAAAAAAAAAAAAAAAAAAAAAAAAAGAAAAAAAAATGCAGGGCGTGGGGGCTCACACCTGTAATCCTAGCACTTTGGGAGGCTGAGGCAGGCAGATCATGAGGTCAGGAGTTCAAGACCAGCCTGACCAACATGGTGAAACCCCACCTCTACTAAAAATACAAAAATTAGCCTGGCGTGGTGGCGTGCGATTGTAATCCCAGCTACTCAGGAGGCTAAGGCAGAACTGCTTGAACCCGGGAGGCAGAGGTTGCAGTGAGCTGAGATCTTGCCACTGCACTCCAGCCTGGGCAACAGAGACTCTGTCTCAAAAAAAAAAAAAAAAAAAAAAAGGCCGGGTGTGGTGACTCACGCCTGTAATCCCAGCACTTTGGGAGGCCGAGGCGGGCAGATCACGAGGTCAGGAGATTGAGACCATCCTGGCTAACATGGTGAAACCCTGTCTCTACTAAAAATACAAAAAATTAGCCGGGTGTGGTGGTGGGTGCTTGTAGTCCCAGCTACTCGGGAGGCTGGGGCAGGAGAACAGCATGAACCTGGGAGGCGGAGCTTTCAGTGAGCCGAGATTGTGCCACTGCACTCCAGCCTGGGCAACAGAGCAAGACTCTGTCTCAAAAAAAAAAAAAAAAAAAAGGGCAAATGTGGTGGCTCACACCTGTAATCCCAGCACTTTAAGAGGCCAAGGCAGACCGTTTGTTTATCCATTCTGTTGTGAATGGATGTTTGAGTTGATTACTGGCTTTTGTTGTTATGAATAATGCTAATATAAATATATTTATACATCTTTCCTGATACACATGAGCAAGAATCTCTCAAGGATATATGCCGTGTTGAAGGGTATTATGTGTATTTAACTTTGAAAAATAATGCCAAACCGGGCGCGGTGGCTCATGCCTGTAATCCCAGCACTTTGGGAGGCCGAGGCAGGCAGATTACAAGGTCAAGAGATCGAGACCATCCTGGCCAACATGGTGAAACCCTGTCTCTACTAAAAATACAAAAATTAGCTGGGCGTGGTGGCGGGTGCCTGTAGTCCCAGTTACTCGGGAGGCTGAGGCAGGAGAATCGCTTGAACCCGGGAGGCGGAGGTTGCGGTGAGCCAAGATCACGCCATTGCACTCCAGCCTGGCGTCAGAGCAAGACTCCGTCTCAAAAGAAAAAAAAAAAAAGAAAGAAAGAAAAATAATGCCAAGTTCGTTTTCCAGGTGCTTGCACTTCTTTGGTTTGACTTTGCCAGCAGCACAGAGTTGGCGTTCTTTGTTGCACATCTTCTTCGCTACTTGGTAATGTCAGCCTTTAAATTTCTGTCATCCAAGTGTGTGTGAAATGACACCTTACTGAGCTCTTAATTTGTATTTGCAATTACCGATGAGTTTGAACATCATTTTATGTTTTTTGACCAGTCCTGTTTCTTTTCTGTGAAATGCCTCTGAATATCCTTTGCCCATTTTTCTACTTATTAATTTTGCCTTGATTTATGTATACACACATATTTGTGTGCACATATATACACACTTATGAGTATACACACTACATTGTGGTTTTAATATTAAACGTGTTAAAAAAAAAAAAAGAGGCCAAGGCAGGCGGATCACGAGGTCAGGAGTTCGAGACCAGCCTGACCAACAAGGTGAAACCCTGTCTCTACTAAAAATACAAAAATTAAATGGGTGTGGTAATGCTCGCCTGTAATTCCAGCTACTCAGGAGGCTGAGGCAGGAGAATCGCTTGAACCCGGGAGGTGGAGGCTGCAGTAAGATAATATCACGCCACTGCGCTTCAGCCTGGGCGACAGAGCAAGACTCCATCTCAAAATAAATAAATAAATAAATAAATACACACACGTGCGCGCATGCACACACACACACAAACATGGTAATTCTTAGGCAGCTGGCATCCACTCAAACTCAGGTGGGTGCCTGCCTAACTCCTACTAGAAATAAGAACGGACTCTGTAGCCCAAGAAGGACAAGTGCTCTAGACACTCAGGGAAAATATCTGAGTATGCAAGATTTATTACTGCATAGAAATAAGTAAAGGGATATATTACACAAGTAATTTCCTTTTTCTCTCTTTTTCCTGTCTGAAGCCAGTAACTCCTCATATGACAATTTTTCAAAATTCTTTTTAAAAAAATTAATAGAGGCCGGGTGTGGTGGCTCACGCCTGTAATCCCAGCACTTTGGGAGGCCGAGGCAGGCAGATCACCTGAGGTTGGGAGTTCAAGACCAGCCTGGCCAACATGGAGAAACCCCATCTCTACTAAAAAAAAAATTAGAAAATCAGCTGGGTGTGGTGGCGCATGCCTGTAATCCTAGCACTTTGGGAGGCCGAGGCAGGAGAATTGCTTGAACCCAGGAGGCAGAGGTTGTGGTAAGCCGAGATTGTGCCATTGCACTCCAGTCTGGGCAACAAGAGCAGAACTCTGTCTCAAAAAAAAAAGAGATGGGGGTGTTACTATTTTTCCCAGACTGGTCTTGAACTCCTGGACTCCAAGTGATCCTCCCACCTCAGCCTCCCAAAGTGCTGGAATTACAGGCATGAGCCACGATGCCCAGCCACTCATCTGATAATTATTATTATTATATATATATTTTGAGACCGCCGTCTCAAAAAATATATATATAATATATATATATTTTTTGCTCATGTTGCCCAGGCTGGAGTGCAATGGCTCAATCTCGGCTCACCACAACCTCCGCCTCCTGGGTTCAAGCGATTCTCCTGCCTCAGCCTCCCGAGTAGCTGGGATTACAGGCATGTGCCCGGCTAATTTTGTATTTTTAGTACAGACGGAGTTTCTCCATGTTGGTCAGGCTGGTCTCGAACTCTCGACCTCAGGTGATCCGCCCGCCTCGACCTCCCAAAGTGCTAGGATTACAGGCGTGAGCCACCGCGCCCAGCCTCATCTGATAATTATTTAGGTCAAACCGAAATAAAAAAAATCAGTAGATGACAATCTGCCATGTATAAAACATAACAATAATACTAGTCTGTGGAGAAAAAAAGAAAAAAGTCAAAATAGTGAGATGACTTAGACAAGCAAAACTATGAAAACTAAGTCTGTATGGAATTCACAAAACTGTCAGAGACAGGAAACTTAAGAGACTGAAAACAAAGGAAAAAGATAAATGGGAACTTCTCTATTATGGGAAATGTCAACAGTGACATTCTTTTCTGAGGTAGAACCAATCTTTTTTTGATTTTGAGACAGACTTTTGCTCTGCCGTCTAGCTGGAGTGCAGTGGTGCCATCATAGTTCACTGCAATCATGATTTCTCAGGCTCAAGCAATCCTCCTGCCTCAGCTTCCCAAGTAACTGGGACTACAGGTGCATGCCACCATGTATGATTAATTTTTTAACTTTTTTGTTTTTAGAGATGGGGTCTCACTATGTTTCCCAGGTTGGCCTCCAACTCCTTGGCTCAAGCTATCCTCCTACCTCAGTATCCCAAAGTGCTGGGATTACAAGCATGAGCCACGGCACCCGGCCAATAGAACCAATCTTAACAAATTTATAAATGGCTGTGGAAAAAGAAATGCAGAGTTTCAGTTCCAAATCTACTGTTGAAATTATATCTAAAGTAGAAGATGCTAAATTCATTACAGTAAACTGAAAGATTTTGCACACTTCAGCAAGCAAGTGGCAGGTCATCTTCAATACAGACAACAGCCAAGATAAAATGTTTGGGGAAAACTTATTTAAACATAAAACAATGGGGCCAGGCATGGTGGCTCATGCCTGTAATCCCAGCATTTTGGGAGGCCAAGGTGGGCAGATCATTTGAGGTCAGGAGTTCAAGACCAGCCTGGCCAACATTGTGAAACCCTGTCTCTACTAAAAATACAAAATTAGCTGGGTGTGGTGGCCTGTAATCCCAGTTACTAGGGAGGCTGAGGCAAGAGAATCACTTGAACCAGGGAGGCAGAGGAGTGAACACTCCAGCTTGGGTGACAGAGTGAGACTCTGTCTCAAAAAAAAAAAAAGAGCCGGGCATGGTGGCTCACGCCTATAATCCCAGCACTTTGGGAGGCTGAGGCGGGTGGATCTCCTGAGGTCAGGAGTTCGAGACCAGCCTGGCCAATATACTAAAACCCCGTCTCTACTAAAAATACAAAAAATTAGCTGAGCGCGGTGGCGGGCGCCTGTAATCCCAGCTACTCTGGAGGCTGAGGCAGGAGAATCGCTTGAACCCGGGAGGCGGAGCTTGCAGTGAGCCAAGATTGTGCCATTGCACTCCAGCCTGGGCAACAAGAGCGAGACTCCATCTTAAAAAAAAAAAAAAAAAAGGGAACTGGGAGCAGTCTTAAATTGTTTATTAAAAATGTCAGCAAAATGCATTGCTAAACAGGCCTATGATTTTAGAAATATGAAAAATGAGTACAGTTATGTGGCAATTGCCTCTGGAAAATCATGTGCAGTTGTGACTTTCATCATGCGCAGTTATGATTTCATGCTAGGAGAGACATAAAAGGATTAGATAAAGATCCACGGAAAAAACAATTGAGATTTGGGGGCTGTTGGATATAAAAAGTGAATAATTACATTCTCTAGAAAGGCTGAAGAGGAAGCTAAGTGAAATCTATAAAGCTATGAAAAATATGAGAGGAAATGAGAAGTATTTGACAAATTTTATAATATCAGAATAATTTGAGTGTAAACTTTATAACTTTTTTTTTTTTTTTGAGATGGAGCTTGCCCTGTCGCCCAGACTGGAGTGCAGTGGCACGATCATGGCTCACTGCAGCCTCTGCCCCCTGGGTTCAAGTGATTCTCCTGCCTCAGCCTCCCCGGTAGCTGAGATTACAGGCACATGCCACTACTGCCCGGCTAATTTTTGTATTTTTAGTAGAGATGGGGTTTCACCATGTTGGCCAGGCTAGTCTCAAACTCCTGACCTCAAGTGATCCACCCGCCTCGGCCTCCCCAAGTGCTGGAATTACAGGCATGAGCCACCGCGCCTGGCCAAACTTTATACCTTAAGAGAGGTAAATTTAAAACAAAATGGAAGCACTGCTTTATATGATGGGCTATAAACTTACTGAGTCTTTACTACAAGTAGTAAAAATACAAAGTTTTAGAAATTTGGATAAGTTAATTGATGCAGACCCATGTCGCGGAATGGGGCAAAAAAGTAAAATATATTCCTACTTTTGAGGGGAGCACTGAATGAATTATCATGCCCATTTCTTTAGATCTCTTCATAGGGCCTTAGTTTAAAAGCATGATAGTCATATTTTGAAGTTGTAAGACCTGAGATAGCAAAAATGGGAAGGAGACTCTATTGAGGGAAATCTCCTTAATAAGCAAGAAAGAACTGCAGATTGGAGCCAAACACGGTGGCTCATGTCTGTAATCCCTGCACTTTGGCAGGCTGAGGTGGGCGGATCGCCTGAGGTCAAGAGTTCCAGACCAGCCTGGCCAATATGGTGAAACCCTGTCTCTACTAGGAATACAAAAAAAATAGCCGGGCATGGTGGCGTGTGCTTGTAGTCCCAGCTACTTGGGAGGCTGAGGCAGGAGAATCGCTTGAACCCGGGAGGTGGAGGTTGCAGTGAGCTGAGATCACACCACTGAACTCCAGTCTGGGTGACAGAGTGAGACTCCGTCTCAAAAAAAAAAAGAGAGAAAGAAAGAAAGAAAGAAAGAAAGAAAGAAAAGAAAGAAAGAAAGAAAGAGAGAAAGAGAGAGAAAGAGAAAGAAAGAGAAAGAAAAAGAAAGAAAGAAAGAAAGAAAGAGAAAGAAAGAAAGAAAGAAAGAAAGAAAGAAAGAAACTGCAGATTGACCATGACAAACCAAGTATCCTGGCTAATTAGAAATAAAGGCACCTTTGCAATAGGAAATGAACATAATAGCTATTCTGCTGTCCAGGTCTTCCATTAAACTCTGATGTACCCCTCAAAGCACTCAGCAGTTATAACAGAGTGTGGGTTTGTATTTAGCATGTTACTGATTTACAGACTCATAAGCAAAAATAAAGAAGCGTAAGTAGTCTGTTGGTCCAAGTTATAAAGGGCCTTTTTTTTTTTTTGAGACTTGCTTTGTCACCCACGCTGGAGTGCAGTGGCGTGATCTTGGCTCACTGCAACCTCCGCCTTCCGGGTTCAAGTGATTCTCCTGCCTCAGTCTCCCGAGTAATTGAGACTACAGTTGCGAGCCACCACGCCGGGCTAATTTTTCTATTTTTAGTAGAGATGGGGTTTCACCATATTGGCCAGACTGGTTCCGCCTGCCTCGGCCTCCCAAAAGCGCTGGGATTACAGGCGTAAGCCACCACGCTCAGCCAAAAGGGGCCTTTTTTTCTTTTATCTTTTTTTTTTTTTTTTTGCTCACTGCAATCTCTGCTTCCTGGGTTCAAGGGATTCTCCTGCCTCAGCCTCCCGAGTAGCTGGGACTACAGGCGCGTGCCACCACGCCAGTCTAATTTTTTGTATTTTTAGTAGAGAGGGGGTTTCACCGTGTTAGCCAGGATGGTCTCCATCTGCTGACCTCGTGATCCACCCGCCTCGGCCTCCCAAAGTGCTAGGATTACAGGCATGAGCCATGGCGCCCGGCCCAAAAGGGGCCTTTCTAAGGGCATTTTATAAAAGGTATTTGAAACACAAACCTGAAAAAAAAAAACAAAAACCTTTAGTTTAACAAAGGTAACCTAATGCTTACCCAGTGCTTTTTTCGCCGCCATATCTGCAAACAGGTGTGGAAGTAAAAAGAACAAGCAGACATAACACAAAATTTTTTCTTTCTTTCTTTTTTTTTTTTTTAGATGGAGTCTAGCTCTGTTGCCCAGGCTGGAGTGCAGTGGCGCAATCTCAGCTCACTGCAACTTCAGCCTCTGGGTTCAAGCAGTTCTCCTACCTCAGCCTCCCAAGCAGCTGGGACTAGAGGCACCCGCCAGCACACCCAGCTAATTTTTTTGTAGTTTTTGTAGAGACGGGGTTTCGCCATTGTTGGCCAGCCTGGTCTGGAACTCCTGACCTCAGGTGATCCGCTCGCCTCGGCCTCCCAAAGTGCTGGGATTACAGGCGTGAGCCACCATGCCCAGCCACAAAACTATTTTCTTTTTTCTTCTTTTTTTTTGGAGACTGAGTCTCTCTCTATCACCCAGGCTGGAGTGCAGTGGCGGGATCTCAGCTCACTACAATGTACGCCTCCTGGGTTCAAGCAATTCTCCTGCCTCAGCCTCCTGAGTAGCTGGGACTACCGGAGTCCTCCAACATGCCCGAGTAATTTTTGTATTTTTAGTAGAGATGGTGTTTCACCATCTTGGCCAGGCTGGTCTCGAGCTCCTGATTTTGCGATCCGCCCGCCTCAGCCTCCCAAAGTGCTGGGATTACAGGCCTGAGCCAACGCGTCCAGCCCAAAACTGTTTTCTACTCCAATGTGCAAAGCAACCTAACAAGAAAAACCTTAAATATTTATTCTTATTTTCCTTGTTAATGACTAGACTGTATTAACCTCGTATTTTCATTTGAAAATCATCTGGTTTCAATGATAAATTGCTTTGTCATCAAAACAAATAATTTTTTTTAAATTTAGTTTGATGACTGACAGCATGGCTAGAACATAAACAATTTTAAACTTCATTATTGTATATTTTTTCCTGTGAGGAATAACTAGCTTCCACATTTTTTAGAATGTTTTTCCTATTTTGTTACAAAAGTGTAAGCCAAATAATTTTTAGGAGGTCGAGTTTAAAAGTTTTCACTAAATTAATTAATTAATTAATTAATTATTTTTGAGACAAAGTTCACTCTGTCACCCAGGCTGGAGTGTAGTGGCACGATCTCGGCTCACTGCATCCTCTGCCTCCCGTTTCAAGCAATTCTTTTGCCTCAGCCTCCTGAGTAGCTAGGATTACAGGCACCTGCCACCACGCCCCACAAATTTTTGTATTTTTAGTAGAGATGGGGTTTCACCATGTTGGCCAAGCTGGTCTCAAACTCCTGACCTCAGGTGATCCACCCGCCTCGGCCTCCCAAAATGCTGGGATTACAGGCGTGAGCCATTGTGCCCAGCCTAAATTTATTTTTTAAATAAGTAAGTCTAGCTAAAGGTGACAAGGCTAAATACAGAAATGCACATGTAAAAAGAAATGAACTTGGCAATGTATGGTGAGAAGACAAGTTTCCCATTGGCCATTCATTTAACAGCTTGCATCACATTGCAACTTGTTGATAATATGGGAATGAGTTAAAGAAATAGAAGAAACTAAAAGGGAGAAAGATTAAAGTCTGTGAGTGAGGTGGCAAAAGAGTTCAAAATAAAGTAAATGCTTCTAGAGAAAGCAAGTAAAAGGGGGCATGAAGAATTCCACTATAAATCATGCTA
Source organism: Pongo pygmaeus (assembly GCF_028885625.2). Classification (NCBI taxonomy): domain Eukaryota; kingdom Metazoa; phylum Chordata; class Mammalia; order Primates; family Hominidae; genus Pongo; species Pongo pygmaeus. The sequence continues at coordinate 58,906,738 of NC_072392.2, forward strand.
AGTGTGCTTAGACATCACAACTCCAGAATTACTCTAAGTGCTACCTTTTCTTGATGAACAAAGTGCAAGTAAGTGACCTTTGGTACCGACACCTAACTGTGCGAATAGTCAAAATATCCTGTAACAGAATCCATCAAGACCACTTAAAATTGCTTAATTTTGATGGTACTTTGTGATAAAATCATGAGCCAACTGTGAAAGACTATCTACCAGGCCCGCCTTTTCAAAAACTAAACATTATTGGGTGTGGTTGGTTGATTATGAAAAGAGAAACTACACTAATTCTTGGTAGTTTTGACAACGCCTTTAATGATAAAGAAGTGTGTTTAACATGTGTCTCTCATGTTCACTATGGTAAAGTTGATTAGTTTAACTCTTTGCAAACAAGCAAGAGATCCTGCACGCAGGAAGCTTTTCTGTGGAACTCCTGACGCAACACAAACCATAACAGTTACTGCAAAGCTTAATGCAAACCCTCTAGAGTCCACGTTGACAAATTCTTTAACAAGCCCTGTGGTTACAGGGAAGCTGGTTTCACTGTGACTCACTCCTGCTCAAACAGTTTACTGGAAATGAAGGGGAGGGGGAATTTTCAGAGAAGTCATGTGATGGCCAGACAAACCACAACCAGTAAAGGTTCATCAGAGTCAAAAACAGGTCCCAGCAACAACTGACACCCAGAGTGTTCAAATGGTACTAAAGGGTATGAAAATGTGTCCTGTTTAGTTTCAGATCATCTACACCATAAACTCTTTCATGAATCTGTATATGTAAAGGAAAAACTTCACAGCAGGAAAAACCAGCAGGCATTGACATGGTGTAGGCAACTGCAACTGCACACACTTCATAGGAAAATGTGCTTAAAAGAGAACAGCATTAGTGGAATGCCAAAGCACTTTCGTGAGTATTTAAATAATCTTATCAATTCCTGTCCCATAGTCTTTAAACTCAAATGATCAAACACATATTTTATCATTATCAAAAGAATCCTTCACTTTGACCCTATACTTTGAAAAGGGATGTTCGCTAGATAAATGTCTATTTTGTTTTACTGCATTAAAAAAAAGGCATTGGCCTTAAGAATGAGAACAACCATTACAAGTGATACACTGTTTTTTGGTTTTATATTTTCACTAGTAAAATAATGTAAATAACTCGAAACTTCTGAATAGGACAAAAATCCTATTAAGCCAAAAAATAAGATTTTTTTTCAGTCTTAAATTTAATAGAAATTAGTAAGGTAAAAGATACTAGTATTAAAACTTAATTTGGGGATTTAGCTTCAATATACAGAGTAGGTAGCAATTATTGATTATTAATTACATTAATTACTGTAGTCCTAAATAGAACCTAAAAATGTTCCCTTAAAAAAAGATTAAATTCAGAAACTATAAAATAGCCTTTGGGGAAATATTCAACCTAAAATGGTCTGCAGACTCATGAACGATACTCAACAGAAAGACAAGCTAATTGATATGAAAATAGAGGAAAAAAACTGATATTCTTTTTTATCTTTTTTTTTTTTTTTTGAGATGGAATCTCACTCTGTCACCTAGGCTGGAGTGCAGTGGTGTGATCTCGGCTCACTGCAACCTCCGCCTCTCGGGTTCAAGCGATTCTCGTTCCTCAGCCTCCCAAGTAGCTGGGATTACATGTGCCTGCCATCATGCCCAGCTAATTTTTGTATTTTTAGTACAAAAAATTTTGTATTTTTACAAGGTTTCACCATGTCAGTCAGGCTGGTCTTGAGCCCCTGACCTCAAATCATCCACCTGCCTTGGCCTTCCAAAGTGCTGGGATTACAGGCATGAGTCTTCATGCCAGGCCCCGACATTCTTTGAAAAGGTGAAGTTTTAAGACTTTTACATTTCTGATTTAATTTTAAATTTTCTATTCTGATAGCAATAATAAGAAGTAGGAAATTTCACATAGTCAGCAACCTAACACTGTGAGAAAGAATCCAAGTAGCAGGTCATTAAAACAGATGGCATTTAGGAAAGTAAACTCATTCGAAACATATTCTTGTAAGTAAATTTGTACCACAACATTTCTACTGTATTGTGTAAGCTTCAAATACAAAAATACCACAACCACTCCCAGACTTCTCCATTATTTCAGTAATACTGGCTGCCCTAATTTTTCAGGATACATCATGCAAATAAGTTCTTTTATTTTTCAAATTCCTTTATTCCTAAAGTATCTTTAATTTTTCTTTTTGGTTATACAGCTTATAGAATAAACAAATCACAAGAATCTTCATTCGTTTCTAAAGTATATAATTTTACAAAAGTTGTTTTACTCAATGTGAATTAAAATTTGCAAGTCTAAAAAAATAAAAAAAATTTAAAAAAGTAAAAAAATTTGCAAGTCATTTAACTTGGTGTCTTTTATACTATCTTCAGATGACAATTGCTCTCAGATGACTATTAAACTCAAAGATGCAAAACAGTTAAATCTTCCTTTCTTTGTAAAATTACTGGTGTTCAATTACATTTTACAGCAAAATAAGACTGAATATTCATGGACATGTTTCATGTAATGCTACACTTTTTCTTACTGTTATTTCATCATCTATTCAAAGTATCCACTGCATGAGTAGTATGTGCAACAGTAGGCAGGCATTGTTGAAAATACACACATTTTTAAGGCCCCTTCTTAAGGAGTTTACAGACTCCTGGAGAGATAAGAAAAGTCTATAAATAGATTTAAAAGAAGGTAGAATGTGGTAAGTGACACAAGAAAGACATAGCTGGGCTGAGATAGGAATTCAGAGACAATTTGAGAGGAGTGAAGGGGGTGAGGTAGGGGTAGGAAGGGAATCATAAAATAGTTCACAAAGAAGCCAGCAGCACATAAATTGAAAGGCAAGAAAACTGAAAAAGTAGACATGCAGATGGGAAGAAATGACACACTAAGCAAAGTTACGAAAAAGAACAATACCGCATAGTGGTGGAGGAAAACGTTAAATTATTCCAAATGATCAGGCTAGTAATTTTTAAACTTAAAAACTTCAGTTATTTAATTAAAAGAAATCTCTCTCCCTCTCCCTCCCTCCCTCCAATCTCTCTCTCTCTCACACACATACACACAAACACACACACACACACACACACACACACACTTTTTGATGGGTATTCTAGCAGTTTTTTAAAGTTCAACTTGAAAACCATCAATGCAGAGGATAAAAAACTGTTAAAGGGAAATCAGAAGTAGTTGTAGGTTGGGGCCAAGTAATGAAGAAAACTGGGTTAAATAGTTTAGATTTTACTCTATACACAGTGGAAGCCATCACAGATTTTTGAGCAGCAACGTTTCATAAGTAGAGATATTTTTCAGAAAATTATTTTTGTTACTTTGTGTGGGAAAAGATTGGGATAAAAAACTAGTAAAGAGTAGACCTACTAGGAAGCTGCCGGCAGTATTTAGGTAAGGGTTGAGAAAGGCCTGAACCAGCAGTGGGAAGGGAGAAGAGAGGGCATGTAAGATACTATGGAGATAGAATCAACAGGCCTTAAATAATTAATTACTGGGGACGGGAGGAAAGGAGGGAGTCAGATGACTCAGATTTTGATCCAAAGCAATTGTTAGGATGGTGATAGCATTAACAGAACACAGGAACAAAGAAGGAAAAGAAGATCATAAAGAGAATAATTAAACCTTGCATAAAACAGTCCACAAAGTACATAAACAGCTATCTAGACCTAACTTTTATAAATGATGCTAAAATTGCTCAAGGTCAGAGGAAGCTACATTCATTCATGTGTACCTCTCACAGACATCTAGTGGAAACATGATAGAAAGCCAAGAGCAAAAGGAAGTCAGCTTAGTGGAAAAATACTGCCTAATCTCAACATTGTACTCACAAAAATACAGCAGGTATCATAATAAATCAGAATACAAATAAATGCTTTAATCATCTTTTTTTTCCCCCTTAAAACATCTATAGTACGACATCCAACCATTAGTCAAGACTGGAATTTAAGCAAATAAAATTGTTTCATAACAACAATTTCTTTTTTTTTTTTTGAGACAGAGTCTTGCTCTGTCGCCCAGGCTGGAGTGCAGTGGTGCGATCTTGGCTCACTGCGAGCTCCGCCTCCCAGGTTCATGCCATTCTCCAGCCTCAGCCTCCGGAGTAGCTGGGACTAGAGGCGCCCGCCACCACGTCCAGCTAATTTTTTGTATTTTTTAATAGAGACGGGGTTTCACCGTGTCAGCCAGGATGGTCTCGATCTCCTGACCTCGTGATCCGCCTGCCTTGGGCGTGTTGGGATTACAGGTGTGAGCCGTCACGCCTGGCCACAACAATTTCTTAGTAAAATCACATACACCATTTAACCTAGTTGGAGAGCACATGGCAAAGCAATGAAAGCCAAGTGTTTTTTTTTGTTTGTTTGTTTTTACTTTTTTGGCTGATAAACTTATTCTAGTAAAGGGCTTTACCTTCAAAAATAAAAACCCATATTTTCTAACTCATTCTCACGCAATCTTAAAATTTAAATTTCCACTCACAGTTACTGATTGAGTTTACTTAATTTGCCGTTTTAGCTACAGTTGATTCAACTTTTCCATATTTTATTGCTTCTATCAAATTGGAGGTTTTACCAAATACACGTTATCTACGAGCCGATCCCAGCAACAAAGTCAGATAAACTTTGAATCTTTGCTAAACTGATTACTATAAGAATTTGTAAATCATAACCAATAAGATGCGACTAGAAAGATGTCAGTAAAGTTATAGCTTAGCAAATAAGAACCCAGTATCTTTTTAATATACCATTTCTAACATTCATAAAAATATAATAGAAAAAAGATGCAAATTAGAACAACAAAATATAAGACAAAACTAACATATTAAAATCACTTGGAAAATAGTGTTGGAACAATATACAATTAGTTAATTACCTAAGAAAGAAAAAAGTTAGATTCCTACATCATATCATATGTAAAAATATTTTCATAGATTAAAGACTTACACATAAAAGAATAAAACCATAAAAGTACTAAAAGAAAATACAGGCCAGGCGCGGTGGCTTATGCCTGTAATCCCAGAACTTTGGGAGGCCAAGGCTGGCAGATCACTTGAGGTTGGGAGCTCGAGACTAGCCTGGCCAACATGGTGAAACCCCATCTCTACTAAAAATACAAAAATTAGCTGGGCGTGGTGACATGTGCCTATAATCCTAGCTACTTGGGAGGCTGAGTTAGGAGAACCACTTGAACCCGGGAGGCAGAGGTTGCAGTGAGCCAAGATCACACCACTGCACTTCAGCATAGGCGACAGAGCGAGACTCTGTCTAAAAAAAGTAAAATGTAACAAAACATACCCAGTAAATGACATGGAAAAACTACTGGGAATAAGGAATAATACTGGCAGCATATGACAAAGGGCATCTTCTTAAATATGTAAACAAATAAGAAAATGAAAAATATATTATAAAAAATAGATATATGCACCTGTTAGATGAACATCCTATTTCTTCTTTTTTATTTGTATTTTCAGCATTTCATTATAATAAACATACTTTGTAGTAAGAAAAAAACTCGTTAAAGCAAAGATGTGAAAACATTTGATGGTGTGGAAAAATGTTCACGTTTTTAGATTCAAATCAAGTCACAAAACAACAAACAATATGATTTCACTCTTAGGTATATAAATATTTATAGAGAAAAGACTAAACGGCACTCACCAATTTTCTACAATGAGATGTATCACTTCGTAATAAAAAATAATTTTATAATAACATTGGTATCACATGTCTATGATACTGTGAAAAAGGAACTTGTGACTAAAATTTATGGTATGATTCTAATTTTTATAAAAAGTTAGGTATGCAAAGAAAGCAGTCTGGAATACAGTGATTATTACCCTACACTGGGTAGAAGGTGTGTGAGCTTTCACTTTTTACTTTATAATACTTCTGGAATGTAAGAATCTTATTACTAAAAGCACTTGTATAATTAAAAAATATGCAGATCTGTAAAACATAATATAAGCAAAGGGCCTAAGACAAATTCATGATTGAAAGCATTAAAAATCTTCTCTTTGCCAAGCCATAGCAAGAAACTCTCCTTTGAACAAGAATTAAAACATTGGTACTCTCTCAGATAATTTATAACATGGAAAACCGGCAACAGTCTCTTTCCACTTGTTCTCCCTCACCCCTTCAACTGCAAAACAACTATAAACAAATAAAAATTAAAAATCTTATACAACTTATCTAAAACTGGGAAAAAGTATGTAGGGAAAATTATATCCACATCCACTGAAATCTGTCATAAGCCACAAAATTGATGGAAACTGGTGAAAAAATCATGAAAAGGAATAAAGAAAAGAAAAATTAGGCTGGGTACAGGGGCTCACACCTGTAATCCCAGCACTCTGAGAGGCCCAGGTAGGTGGATCACCTGAGGTCAAGTAGTTTGAGACCAGCCTGGCCAACATGGTGAAATCCCATCTCTACTGAAAATATAAAAAATTAGCCAGGCGTGGTGGCGGACACCTATAATCCCAGCTACTTGGGAGGCTGAGGCAAGAGAGTCGCTTGAACCCAGGAGGCAGAGGTTGCAGTCAGCTGAGATGGCGCCACTACACTCCAGCCTGGGCAACAAGAGTGAAACTCTGTCTCAAAACAACAACAACAACAACAACAAAAAACAAAAAATCCAATATAGGAGAAAAAAACTAGTTCTTCACTTTTTATTGCATTAACCTGGATGAAAATATTGCTACATTATGGTATGGTAAGCACAGTACTACTACCATGCCCAGCTAATTTTCTGTATTTTTGGTAGAGATGGGGTTTCACCACATTGGCCAGGCTGGTCTCGAACTCCTGACCTCAAGTGATCTGCCCGCCTTGGTCTCCCAAAGTGCTGGAATTACAGGCGTGAGCCACTGCACCAGGCAACAGCATATGATTTCTAACAAAGAACATGAAACAGTATGTGTGTACATTTTGCTCACTTGATTTTTCAATATAAATAAGCATATATGAAATTAGGGACTGAGAAATGTACAGTTTATCTTAAAACAGTGATTTTAATTATTGGCTTTACAGGATGAAAATAGCCAAACCTCACAACCAACAGAAGTATTGTGTGCATTCTGGTTTCCACGACTCAAAGAAAAAGTGGAATTAGAGAAGATCCCCTCAAAAAGTAACTAATCAGGGACGTAAGAGATGAAAGAAAAAGATTATTACCCCAACAGTAAATAGATAAAGACTGTGAAAAGAAATGGTCAAAGTCTTCAAGAGCTCAAATTACATGGATAAAATAAAGAATTCTTCATCAAATTCTAGAAGATCTTAGTTTTTGGAATTGAGCTTTTAGATGGCAATAAGCTTATGAAATTCATTATTTAAAACTCTAAAATCAAAATCCTGCAAAGAATGAAATAAGTCTTCCAGTCTGATATTCCAGCCAATGCAGGGTGTGCTATGGATGGGATCCTTGAGAGATATCACACAGAGACAAGGCACTCACTGCACTCTGTGAGCAATAAGAATGACTTTTCTTAGTTTAAACCACTAAATATTGGGGTGATTTGTTACTCAGTAATACACAACTGGAATACTCTTTGTTCTAAAAATAACCTCAAAACATAGAAAGCAGAAACGAGAACTCAATCTTTGATGAAGTTAGCATTAACAAATGAGGACAGGACAAACAGAAGAAAAGATTATACCTGACAGCGTACAGGCGAGGGATATGTAAGAGAAGCAAAATACTTTGCCCCACAAAATTCCAAAAGAGCTCTTCAGCAGAACTGCCAGAAGAGGCTGGCATAGGGCTGAAAACAAGGAGAATGCAAAAGACTCCCAGGTCCATCCCTACGCAGCACAGCCAGGCAACTCTCTCTCCCATATCAGTAGGAGACATAGTCTCTAGACAAAAGTGAATGTTCTGGGCTCAGGACATACTTGTGCTTGCGTTTGTGTAGGTATTCACAGATGGAACAGAAGGTGAGTTAACCAACAGTCCACATACTAAATGGAGATCTCTAACCACTCTTCCCCAGTCTAGCTTTAGCGTGTCAGCAGCAACGTTGATACAGATGTTCCTTGACTTACAATGGGTGACGTGTCTTAACCCCTTTGTACTGAATATATCGTAAATCAAAAATGCATTGAATACATCTAACCTACCAAACATCATAGCTTAGCCTAGCCTCCCTTAGACATGCTCAGAAGACTTACATTAGCCTATAGTTGGGCAAAATTACAGTACACTGCAGAATATGGACGTTTACCCTCATGATCACCTGGCTGACTGGGAGCTGTGGCTCACTGCTGCTACTTGGCATTGTGTGAGAGTATGGTACCACATATCGCTAGCTGGGGAAAAGATCAAAATCCAAAATTCGACCTATGGTTTGTACTGAATGTGTATCAATTTCATACCATTGTAAAGGTGAACAATCATAAGTCGAACCGCTGTAAGTCAAGGACTGTCTGTATTGCCTAGGCAAGAAATTGAAGGATCCATCATGGAGAAACTGAACTATCACCAAGAAAAGATCAATAGACACTGATACATGGAGGTTCTCAGTAAATATTAAGCCTGGATGCCACCTGACTGTACAATAGGGAAGCCTCACCATCACTACACCTGGCCTGTACACACATAGCTTCCATTTAGCTTTTAAGTGCCTTATTCTTTTTTTTTTTTTGAGACGGAGTCTCGCTCTCACCCAGGCTGGAGTGCAGTGGCGCCATCTCGGCTCACTGCAAGCTCCACCTCCCAGGTTCACGCCATTCTCCTGCCTCAGCCTCCCAAGTAGCTGGGACTACAGGCGCCTGCTACCATGCCCAGCTAAATTTTTTTTGTATTTTTAGTAGAGACGGGGTTTCACTGTGTTAGCCAGGATGGTCTCGATCTCCTGACCTCATGATCCGCCTGCCTCTGCCTCCCAAAGTGCTGGGATTACAGGCTGAGCCACCGCGCCCGGCCTTAAGTGCCTTATTCTTATATAAACATACAAATAAGGATTATCAGGCTTTGAGGAAAGCCTCGAACTCCAAATTGAACAAACAGAAAAGACGATGCCTGAAAAATAACATACAAATTGCTTTTTGAAAATGAATATGTAACAGCAGAAAAACATTTCGATACAAGACTTAGAAGATAAACTTGGGAAATCTCATAGATAGTAAAATGAGATAAATATTAGAAGCAAAAAGGTTTAAAAAATTAAAAGGATGGGCATAGGAGGCCTAACATTGAAGCAACTAGAATTCCAGGAAGCAAGAACGGAGACTAAAGAGGGAAAACTCACATAAAAAATACAAGAACATTTCCCAAAACTAAGGAACAAGTTTTCTGAGCACCTATCAGAGTACACTTTATTTGTTTTTTTGTTTTGTTTTGTTTTGAGACGGAGTCTTGCTGTGTCGCCCAGGCTGGAGTGCAGTGGCATGATCTTGGCTTACCGCAACCTCTGCCTCCAGGGTTCAAGCGATTCTCCTGTCTCAGCCTCCCAAGCAGCTGGGACTACAGGCGCATGCGACCACACCCAGCTAATTTGTTTGTATTTTTAGTAGAGATGGGGTTTCACCATGTTGGCTAGGCTGGTCTTGAACTCCTGACCGTAGGTGATCCACCCACCTCGGCCTCCCAAAGTGCTGGGATTACAGGCGTGAGCCACTGTGCCAAGCCCAGAATACATTTTAAAAAGACTGTACCTCAGATAATGAACCTAAAAGCTTCTAGAGAGAGAGAGAGAAAAAAAAAAAAGTAGACTGCTTATAAAGAGGACTCAGAAGGGCATCGGTCCTCTGGATACCAATTACAGAAACTTGAAGACAATTGAACAATGCCTTCCAAATTCTAAGTATAAAAAGTGATTTTCAACCCACAATACTATATTCAGTTAATTAATTGTGAATGAAGAACATGCTAGTTTAGAATGTATGGTATCACATTTTCCATTTACTCACCCTTTCACAGAAAGCTACAGCAGAATATGTTCAAGCAAAATGAAGGTATAAATTAAGAAAGAGGAAGACAAGAAATCTAAACCAAGACAGAAGCAACTGTGCAGAAGGCCAACTGAACAGCAAGTCCAGAATGGAGTGGGAGCATGGAGGGCTCCAGAGAGATGACTTCATGAAAAAGAAAATGGAATTGATATAATTTTATTTGTGTTACCAAGTGGAAAGTGGTATCATGAGATGTTTTTACAGAGCTGTTGGAAGGGAGAGAAGGCAAGCCAGAGATTTAAAGACGATGCAAATTTGAAAATGTTAATTCTAAGAAAAAAAGGTTTAAAAACAAAAGGAGAAATAATCATAGTACATTAGTTGACTTATGAGAGAACAACTCTCATACCCATTTGGAATCCAAGTCATAGCAAAAAAATGTATAGCTGCAAGCCACCTTATATTTATTCCACTTCAACTTGCTGATTTCATATAGATAAAAAAAGAATTTTAGAGATGTTAAATGACATACATTAGTTAGTGCCATAACTCAAAGAACTATCAGTTGTCACAAGTCTCACCCATCTACTTCTGTGGACAGACTGGTTTCAGTAATCGGAATATACCAGTAATGCTGGCATTCTGAGTTTTTGTTCTACCTGTAAGTATGTGAAATTTGGGAAGTAACAACTAAATCCACTGTTTTCTATAAAGTTAGAAGAATGGTACCTTTCCAAACTCCCTCAAAGTTAACACAAGGGTCATATTAGATACTGGATTTTTAAAATGCTAAAAATAATTTTAAAAGTTTATATTTATAATAATTATTAGCATTAATATAAGCATTATGATGTCATGAGAGGCATAATATTTGGTTGGCAGATAAGGCAAAGCAGATACCAGGGCAATTTGCTCTTTCCACAAAGAGCAGATGTTCATGCCTCTTTATTTCATTTGGTTTATATTTGGCTATTCTAAATTCATATTTGAAAGTTTTGTATTTAATTAAAAACTATAACCATACTTGGTTGAATTTGAATTTTATTTCATAATGCTTCTTCTTTTTTTTTTTTTTAGGTGGGGTCTTGCTCTGTTGCCCAGGGTAGAGTACAGTAGTGCAAATGCAGCTCACTGCAGCCTCCACCTTCTGGGCTCAAGCAATGCTTCTGCTTTAGCCTCCCAAGTAGCAGGGACTACAGGAACGCAACACCCTATGCAGCTAATTTTTCATTTTTTGTAGAGATGAGATCTTGCCATGTTGCCCAGGCTGGTCTTGAATTTCTGGCCTCAAGCAATCCTCCTGTCTCAGCCTCCCAAAGTTCTGGGTAATAATGCATTTTTTAAAAGCCCACCTGAATTGAAGATGGAGATTCAATCTTTCAACAATGTTTTTAGGAATTTTCCTGAAAACAAAACACTCTGTTGAGATAACTGAGATAGAGGCTGATACACAGACTGTGATTAGGTCAAAAAAGCCTCAACCAATTATGTTATCGCTTGCCTAGGCCTAGCATTTAGTATTTTTCTGTTTTGAAAGTTTACCTTGCTCATCTTGAGGACACTGTCTAGAATACTCCAGGGCATTCATTAATCTGAGGGAGGCAAAGGCAAGTCTGAACTGCTGAATAGTTTGAACTGTTAAATATTATTCAAAAAGAAAGTTCAGGCCAGGTGTGGTGGCTCACGCCTGTAATCCCAGCATTTTGGGAGGCCAAGGTGGGAGGATCACTTGAGCCCAGGAGTTTGAGGCCAGCCTAGGCAACATAGTGGGACCCTGTCTCTACAAAAAATAAAAATTAGCTGGCCATAGTGGTATATACCTGTAGTCCCAGCTACTTGAGAGATTGAAGCTGGGGAATAACTTTGTGTTTTTTGAGATAGTCCCATTCTGTCACCCAGGCTGGAGTGCAGTGGCATAATCAGGGCTCACTGCAATCTTTGCCTCCCAGGCTCAAGTGATCCTCCCAACTCAGCCTCCCAAGTAGCTAGGACTACAAGCATGAGCCACTAGGCCCAGCTAAGCTTTTTAAAAAATTTTTTGTAGGCCGGGCGTGGTGGCTCACGCCTGTAATCCCAGCACTTTGGGAGGCCGAGGCGGGCGGATCACAAGGTCAGGAGATTGAGACCATCCTGGCTAACATGGTGAAACCCCGTCTCCACTAAACAAAATACAAAATATTAGCCAGGTGTGGTGGCGGGCGCCCATAGTCCCAGCTACTAGGGAGGCTGAGGCAGGACAATGGCGTGAACCCAGAAGGTGGAGCTTGTAGTGAGCCAAGATCGGGCCACTGCACGCCAGCCTGGGCGACAAAAAAAAAATTTTTTTCTGTAGAGACAAGGTCTCACTATCGCCCAGGGTGATCTCAAACTCCTAGGCTCAAGTGATCTGCCCACCTCGGCCTCTCAAAGTGTTGGGATTACAGGCATGAGCTACCACCCCCGGCTGGAGCCTAAGAGTTTGAAGCTGCAGTAAGCTATGTTTGTATCACTGCACTCCAGCCTGGGTGACAAAGTGAGACCCTGAATCAAAAACAAACAAACAAAACAAAACAAAAAAAGGAAGAAACAAGCAAAGAAAGAAAAAGTTCTACTATTACTATTGTCATATATACTACTACATATTGCTTACTAGTTTAAAGTTTTAGTAACTACTTAAGAATTCGATATAATTCATGTATTCCCCTAGCAAACATTTCAGCAGCTCTGCACACTACGTGGAATATAGAATGAAGCTGCTTTCAAGGGAGGAAAGGGCCACTATAGATATAGCCATAAAATAAGATTTCTTTCTTTCTTTTTTTTTTTTAGAGACAGGGTCTGTTGCGTAGGCCAGAGTACAGTGGGATGATCATAGCTCACTTGCAGCCTCAAACTCCTGCGCTTATGCAATCCTCCTGCCTCGGGTTCTCAAAGTGCTGGGATTACAGGAGTGAGCCACCACATCTGGCCGTTGATGTTATGTTTAACAATTAATTCAGAAGTTCTATTATTTTGGACTCAGAGCAGCAGTCTGCTTGGTAATACCTCTAAACAAATAATGGAGAAAGTAAGTTTCAGCTCCTTAACATCATTGGCAACATTAATTTACCCTAGTTTCTGACAAGGTGTTTTAGTGTATTAAGAGTTGTCTTATTGCATTTTTCTATAATTTTCTATTCTAAGATCATCTTTTATATTTTGACCTTTCTAAATATTCTATCTCAAGTAATATTTTTCTTTTTTTTTTTTTTACTTTAGCAGTTTTCTTCTTCAGAGTAACTACTAACAATTTTACCTTAATAGCCTCTTTAGGAAGAAGTAAAGTGTTCTATTTTCTATCCCCACTGTTCTTACTTGTGCAGACTCTGCATGTTCCAGCATCTCTTCAAATTCCTGATACTCTTCATCATCTGGTTCAGCACCTGAGAGGCGAGCTGCTCTGGCCATGAAATACGGAGGCAGCTCTCCGATTGCTGTACCGATACCCTAGGTGGAAAAACCAAAATACTTACAATGAGGTTCTGTTCTCAACAGTGACACTTAATAGATCAAACCCATACTCTTCTATATCACCAGAAGCATTTTGAGATGCAATATATTGGCGGAAAGCATACGCTACATAATCAAAATAATAAGAGTTTGAATCCTGGCTCTAATTCTGACCTGACGCTTGGCAAGCATCACATAAAACCCTTAAGACAAGCCAGGCACAGTGGCACGCACCTGTAGCCATAGCTACTCAGGATGATGAGGCAGGAAGATCACCTGAGCCCAGGAGTTTGAGGCCAGCCTGGGCAACATTCTGAGATTCCTGTCTATGAAAAAAAAAAAAAAAATCTTGAGACAACACCTGGCTCATTGCAGACACTAAGTAAATTTTAGTTCTCTAGAATCTCTACTTAGACTCTGTTATTTTTATCATTTGCCCCCCCCGCTTCTGATATCTAAACGATCTGGTAATAAGAATTCACCAGTGGCTGGGCATGGTGGCTCACGCCTGTAATCCCAGCACTTTGGGAGGCCGAGGCGGGCGGATCCCGAGGTCAAGAGATCGAGACCATCCTGGCCAATAGGGTGAAACCCCATCTCTACTAAAAACACAAAAATTAGCTGAGTGTGGTGGTGTGCACTTGTAGTTCCAGATACTCCAGAGGCTGAGGCAGGAGAATTGCTTGAACTTGGGAGGCGGAGGCTGCAGAGAGCTGAGATCACACCACTGCACTCCAGCCTAGCAACAGAGCAAGACCGTCTCAAAAAAAAAAAAAAAAAAAAAAAAAAAAATTCACCAGTGTATGTGTTAGATAAAAATTCTCTAGGAAATCTTCTGGAACTTCAGAAGTTGCTTTAATTTAAATACAACTTTTCTTCTGTTGAGTTAAAACTTTTAACAAATTGTGGTCAGAAAGCCCTTTGAAAACTAAACATTAGGATGAATAAGTTTTCTTTTTCTTTTTTTTTTGAGATGAAGTCTCACTCTGTCACGAAGGCTGGAGTGCAATGGCACGATCTTGGCTCACCGCAACCTCCGCCTCCGAAGTTCAAGCAATTCTCCTGCCTCAGCCTCCCTAGTAGCTGGGACTACAGGTGTGTGCCACCACGTCTGGCTAATTTTTGTATTTTTAGTAGAGTCAGAGTTTCACTATGTTGGCCAGGCTGGTCTCGAACTCCTGACTTTAGGTGATTCACCTGCCTCGGCCTCCCAAAGTGCTGGGATTACAGGCGTGAGCCACTGTGCCCAGCCAAAAGCAATGTTAAGCATTTCAGTTTGCTCTGTCTTATGGTTCTGCCTCCAAATGCTTTGAAAAGAATTCCCAAGGGACCAAATCAAATTCAAACATTTTGTATTCACAATGGGTGGAACCAACAATTTCCACGTGTAACTGCATTATCCATACTTGAAACAAGAATTTTGAAAAAGGGTCCAGGCGCAGTGGCTCACGCCTGGAATCCCAGCACTTTGGGAGGCCGAGGCGGGTGAACTGCCTGAGCTCAGGAGTTTGAGACCAGCCTCGGCAACATCGCGAAACCCCAATTCTACTAAAATACAAAAAATTAGCTGGGCATGGTGGTGCGTGCCTGTAGTCCCAGCTACCTGGGAGGCTGAGGCATGAGAATTGCTTGAACCCGGGAGGTAGAGGTTGCAGCAAGCTTATGGGTGACAAAGCGAGACTCTATCTCCAAAAAAAAAAAAAGAAAAAAGAGAAAAAGAATACTTAAGTGCCAAAAGATTAAGCCTACATTTAGTCAAAAAAAAAGACAGAGAAGGCAGGAGAGACATATATACATGGATATAGGCAAAAACCAAATCATATATATTGCTAAACAAGAAAAGTTGGTCAGACGTCATGGCTCACACCCATCATCCCAGAACTTTGGGAGGCTAAGGCAGGCGTATTGCTTATGAACATGAGCTGAAGACCAGCCTGGGCAACATAATGAAGCTGTCTCTACAAAAAATTATGCATTTGTGGTCCCAGCTTCTTGGGAGGCTGAGGTAGGAGGATCACCTGGACCCAGGAGGTCAAGGCTGCTGTGAGCTGTGATCATGCTACTACACTCCAGCTTGGGTGACAGATTAAGACTCTGCCTCCAAAAAAAAAAAAAAAAAAAAAACATGGTAATGTTGGCCAACTTTGGAGGATGCTAGAGAACCAACTTATTATTTTAAAAATTGGTATAATAAAGATCAAGTATTTATCTTTTTCTGATATAAACTGTATCTCAGGGTAACTAAATTAGTGACAAGGAAAAGTTTTCCTTCATCAAAGTATTACTTCAGGCCCAGTACGGTGGCTCATGCCTGTAATCCCAGCAGTTTAAAACCGGCCTGGGCAACACAGCAAAACCCTGCCTCTACAAAAAATTAGCTTGGCATGGTAGCTTGTGCCTTTAGTCCCAGCTATTCAGGAGGCTGAGGTGGGAAGATTGTTTAAGCCTGGGAGGTCAAGGCTGCAGTGAGCTGTGATTGTGCCACTGCACTCCAGCCTGGTGACAGAGTGAGACCCCGTCTCCAGTTAATAATTGAAAAAAAAAAAAAAAAAAGGTGTAATGTAACTGGGATACTAATATTTTATAACCTCTAATAAAATAATGGACATATATAATAAAAAATCATCCATGGTGCTAATATCACAAAAAGGAAGGACAAACAGACATTGTATCTCATGATAGAAATACACAAGGCTATGAAGTGTATTCCTATTTACAAAAAAAGACCACAATTTATCAACTCAAAGGAAACACAAGGAACAGAGCAACATGCTTAAATTATACTAATTAGAATTTAGTCAGTAAAATTCAGACCGTGGGAAATTATTTAACAGTTTCTTCAGCATAAATTCGAAAAGAAATAAAATCCCAGCACTTTGGGAGGCTGAGGCAGGAGGATCACTAGGTCAGGAGTTTGAGACCAGTCTGACCAACATTGTGAAACCCCATGTCTACTAAAAATACAAAAAATTAGCCGGGTATGGTGGTGTGCGCCTATAATCCCAGCTACTCGGGAGGCTGAGGTAGGAGAATCGTGGGAATACGGGAGGAGGAGGTTGCAGTGAAATGAGATTGCGTCATTGCACTCCAGCCTGGGTGACAGTGCAAGATCCCATCTCAGAAAAAAAAAAAAGAGAAATAAACGTAATCAGAAAAATTTGAACACTAATTGGATAACGAATTTTAAGAGACTACTATAGTTTCTTTTAGGTGTGATAATGCTTTTTAGGCCCCAAGGCTGATATATTTACAGATGATGTGTATTATGATATCTGGGATCAGCTTCAAGATAATTGAGAAGAGAATGAGAAGGGGTATAGATACAACAATATAAACTATTAGTTAATACTAGCTGAACTTGAGTGAGAGTATATTAAATTCATTTTATAATTCTCTGCACCTTTGGAAAATCTTCCATAGAAAAAAGTAGGACAGAAAGTGTAACATTTTACTCAAAACATGAACTTCTCCTAAGTTCAAATGTTAAGTCAAATGTTCAACAGTTCTGAAAGCAATCATGTGATTCAAGCTCATGACAAATTTCCTTAAAGTTAAGAAGGAAGTAACATAATGGACTGAAATGAAATCAAGAGCTGTATACTGTCTTATACGTAGTTGACTATATTTACTGTTATATTTTAGTTTAATTCTCCTAGTGTTTTCCCATATTAGCAAGAAACAATGGGAATCATGAGTCAGTACTCTCTTATTATGCAAATAAATACAAGGGAATTTAGTCATCCAGGCAGGTGTCCCAAAACACATTATATCCTAGACACAGACATTTATCTCAAATTAGATACTAAAGTCTCATCATTTCATAATCCTTACAATTTTATGATTCTCTATAAAATTCAAATATATATTTGTATAAGATACAAAATTCTTTACATTTGTTTATATTCAAAACAAAACATAAATTGTGGAACACTAAAAACTGTCAGCCTAAGTGTAATTAAGGAGAGAGAGTGACTGGCTTCTTTACTGCAAAATAAGTGGTATGTATAGTCAAGCAATAATTCAGAAAGCTCTCCTCCAAACCATCTACTACATATAAATTTATTACCCTTAAATCCTTCTTAAACTAGAGAAGAGTTTAATATGCACAAAATATGCAAACCAAGTGATAACACAGCATCTTCTTGGAGTGCTAATTTTATTCAAAGATTTTAGGGAAGACAAAAATTCTGAATTTGTACTTTTAAAAAGTTTTGTCAGGTGAGGTGGGGGAAAAACATTTTGTCAAGTAGACTCACAAGCAAATCTGCAGCATGGTGCTTTTATATTAAGAAATGTAAGTTTAATGATAAAAATCTGGAGAGCAGGAATTAAAAAAAAATCTATCTTTTTCATCGAGAAACCCTGTCTCTATTAAAAATACAAAAAAATTAGCTGGGCATGATGGCGCATGCCTGTAATCCTAGCTACTCAGGAGGCTGAGGCAGAATCACTTGAACCTGGGAGGCGGAGGTTGCAGTGAGTGAGATTGTGCCATTGCACTCCAGCCTGGGCAACAAGAGCGAAACTGTCTTTAAAAAAAAAAAGTTTTTATTTTATTTAATTAATTAATTAATTAATATTTTTTTGGAGACAGAGTCTCACCTTGTTGCCCAGGCTGAAGTGCAGTGGCACAATCTTGGCTCACTGCAACCTCTGCCTCCCGGGTTCAAGCGATTCTCCTACCTTGGCCTCCTGAGTAGCTGGGATTACAGACCTGTGCCACCACACCCAGATAATTTTTGTATTTTTGGTAGAGACGAACTTTCACCATGTTGGCCAGGCTGGTCTTGAACACCTGACCTCAAGTGATCCACCTGCCTCAGGCTCCCAAGTAGCTGGGACTACAGGGGCCTGCCACCATGCCCAGCTAATTTTTTTTTTTTTATTTTTAGTACAGACTGCTGTCTTTACTATCTTGGCCAGGCTGGTCTTGAACTTCTGACCTCACGCTCTGCCTGCCTTGGCCTCCCAAAGTGCTGGGATTACATGCGTGAGCCACCGCGCCTGGTGAATTAATTCTTATATATGGTGTAAGGTAAGGGTCCAACTTCATTCTTTTGCATGTGGATATTCAGTTTTTACAGCAGCCCCCTTGTTTTTTTTTTCTTTGAGACGGAGTGTTGCTCTGTCGCCCAGGCTGGAGTGCAATGGTATGATCTCAGCTCACTGCAACCTCCACCTCCTGGGTTCAAGCGATTCTCCTGCCTCAGCATCCCGAGTAGCTGTGATTACAGGCACCCACCACCATGCCCAGCTAAGTTTTATATTTTCAGTAGAGATGGGGTTTCACCACATTGGTCCGGCTGGTCTCGAACTCCTGACCTCAGGTGATCCACCTGCCTTGGCCTCCCAAAGTGCTGGGATTACAGGTGTGAGCCACTACATCCAGCCCCCAGCGCCATTTGTTGAAGACTGTCCTTGTAAATGTTGAGAACAATATTAACAAATTTAAACATAACTTAGTGTGTGCTGTATTTTTAATATAACGAGACAGCTACAAAGAAGGAAAGAAGAGCAAACATTTGACCTATTAATCAGTATTTATTGACATTCCTATACTACATGCAAAACTCTTTCAAAAACATTAATATTTTTTTTGAGAGAGTCTTGCTGTGTTGCACAGGCTGAAGTGCAGAGGTGCAATCTTGGCTCACTGCAACCTCTGCCTCCCGGGTTCAAGTGATTCTCCTACCTCAGCCTCCCAAGTCACTGAGAATACAGGTGTGAGCCACCATGCCCAGCTAATTTTTTGTATTTTTAGTAGAGATGGGGTTTCACCATGTTGGCCAGGCTGGTCTCAAATCCACCTACCTCGGCCTCCCATAGTGCTAGGATTATAGGAGTGAGCCACCGTGCCCAGCCCTATGTGCAAAACTTAATGCTGATTACTGTGATGCTAATACATTTAAGGTATATTTAATATTTTTTACGATCCTAAATATTATTTGGGGAAGAAAGCCACAATACCAGACAAATTAACTAATTTAAAGCATGTATAAAGCCAGGCCTAATAAGCACTACAGACAATATATACTACGGAAATTTGGAGGAGGCAGTTATCGCGGCCAGCTGAGATAGTGGTTTTCATTTGTTGGCCTTAAGGTTAATCCAGCAATGTAAATAATTTTTGAAAGAACAAAAGTATAATATTAAGAAAAAAAGACAAATTTACATACAAAGTCCCTTTTCTAGCATGTTCCAAGTATCTTCTGTTATTCTAACATTTTTTTCATCAAAAGACTAATGTCATCAAATTTATAAAGCATATGCAACTAGTATAATAAATTTGTTTCCAGTGTTTATAAAAGAGCAACAGGAAACATGACAATTTTTCCTGTCTTTCATATTCAACAAATTCAACATTATGGTATTTCCTTTACAATTCTTTTAAAGCAAAACATAATTGCTAACACTTAACTGTGTTTCAAAACTCTGCTTCTCCTGAGGGTATGGTATTCATGCTCATTTTAATGAGTTAAGATTTGTAAGTGATCTGTTCCATAATCTTTAATTTCCTAAGAAATTGTTAGTGGGAAAAAATTACAGGAACATAACAAATTCCAATGAGTTAAAAAAAAAAAACTCAAATGGTAACAGAAATCTTTAACCAATGAATTATTCCTACGGATGCCTGAATAAATTTAGGCATACAGGGCTGGGTGAGGTAGCTCACGCCTGGTGGATCACCTGAAGTCAGGAGTTCGAGACCAGCCTGCCCAACATGGAGAAATCCCGTCTCTACTAAAAATACAAAAAAATCAGCCGAGCATGGTGGCGGGTGCCTGTAATCCCAGTTACTGGGGAGGCTGAGGCAGGAGAATTGCTTGAACCTGGGAGACGGAGGTTGCAGTGAGCCGAGATCGTGCTACCACGTTTCAGCCTGGGCGACAGAGCAAGACTGTCTCAAAAAAAAAAGCAAAAAAAAATTTAAGCATAAAAAAAAATTGTGTGGATTAGAATCCATCTGCCACTTAACATGCCGTCCAAAGAATTTTGTAAAATAAACTTAAGCAAACCACAAAAAGAATAACTGGAACAACTGAAAGTAAAATTGCCATATACGATCATACAGCCTGATACGTTCACTATAATAAGGCTTGGTTTATATTAAGAAATGTCTGACCTTACTTTAGTTAGCATTATAATAACTCAGAAAATGAAATGAGCTCTCTAAGAACACAATATTTTCTTGTTGTTGTTGAGATGTAGTCTCGCTTTGTAGCCCAGGCTGGAGAGCGGTGGCGGGTCTCGGCTCACTGCAACCCCTACTTCCTGGGTTCAAGCAATTCTCATGCCTCAGCATCCCCAGTAGCTGAGATTACAGGTATGCGCCACCACGCCTGGCTAATTTGTGTATTTTTAGTAGAGGTGGGATTTCACCATGTTGACCAGGCTGATCTTGAACTCCTGGCCTCAAGTGATCTGCCTGCCTTGGTCACCCAAAGTGCTGAGATTACAGGGATGGCCACCAGGCCCAGCCAGAACACAGTATTTTAATCTAAAAGTAAGACATACGGGAGGATCACTTGAGCCCGGGAGGTTGAAGCTGCAATGAGCCAAGACGGCGCCACTGCACTCCAGCCTGGGCAACAGAGCAAGGCCTTGTCTCAGTAAATAAATATATAATTAAATAAACGCATTCATATATATATACACACACAATTCTTATTTGCCAAATAAATAAAAGTAAAATTTTAAATTAAAAAAAGACACATGACATTTACCAATCTAATATTTATATATAACTATATATTACCAATCTAATATTTATATATATTTTGTATAATTCTTAGATAAATTCTAAAAGCTTATCAGGTATAGAAATACTGGAACAAATTTTATAATGTAGTATACAGTTGACCCTTGAACAACATGGATTTGAACTGTGCCAGTACAAGTGATAATGGGTGTGCCTCTCATGGCTCCCCATCTACCTCCTCCACCTCCTTTGCCTCTGCCACCCCTAAGACAGCAAGACCAACCCCTTCTTTCCCTCCTCCTCCTCCTCCTCAGCCTCTTCAACATGAAAATGGAGTGGAAATGATGATCCATTTCCACTTAATTAATAATAAATATATTTCCTTTTCCTTATGATTTTCTTTGTAATATAGTATACAATACTATATTAACACATACAAAATATGTGTTAATCTACTATTTATCATTAAGGCTTCCATTCAACAGTAGGCTATTAGTAGTTAAGTTTTTGGGGAGTCTAAAGTTATATGTGGATTTCCTACTGCACAGGGGGTTGGCACCCCTAACCCACACATCGTTCAAGGCTCAACTGTAGTTCCATCATCTGTACTCCCTTTCCCTGCTGGAGTCTACTTGGCCTCAGTTGCTTTGTGATACATATGGTTCATGCCTTTCTTCTCAATGCCATTCACGAATAGGAGATGCTCTAAAAGGTTTCTTTTGCCTTGGAAGTAGGTAGCTGGTTACTGACTGAATCATTTATTGACAAGGAGTATGTTTAGATTCCATTTCAATAAGGTACAACACACTATCAAGATGGTGAGGTTAGTTTTAAACAAATATGAAAATGCATATCTTACCCACATGCAGGCTTCAATCCTAACTTTTGAGATGATACTCCACAAAGAAATGGTTCCTTCGGTGCCCCCTTCATCTGGACAAATAATCTGATCAGGATAGGGTGGTTCAGGAAAATTAACTGAATTGCATTCATAAGCAGCTAATGTAACTGAGGCTATATGTGGACCCTATAAAACAAATACAAGAAACTTCTGATGAGAGCTATTAAAAAATTATCAATACACGTTATTTTAAAAGTATATTAATTACTGTATAAGAAAAATCTTAGCTTTCAAAGAACAAAAATAATTCTAAATAATTTCAAGATGCCGTTAGTAATATGAAGAAAATAATCCTTCCCAGAATCTCTTCCTGGTTGACTTAAAAAAAATCAGATTTATTGAGGTAAAATTTACACATAATGAGTCACATATTTGAGGTCTACATTTCAATTAGCTTTGACAAATATATTCAGCCATATAACCACAACAATCAAGATACAGAACATTTCCATTACTGCAAAAATGATCCCTTGGCCAGGCACGGCAGCTCACGCCTGTATTCCCACCACTTTGGGAGGCTGAGCCAGGATGACTGCTTGAAGCCAGGAGTTCGAGACCAGCCTGGGCTACAAAGCAAGACCTCATCTCTATAAAAATTTAAAAAATTAGCCACACATTGTGGCATGTGCCTGTAGTCCCAGCTACTCAGGAGACTGAGGCAGGAGGATTGCTTGAGCCCAGGTGTCAGAGGCTGTAGTGAGCTATGATTGTGCCACTGCACTCCAGTCTGGACAATGGAACAAGGCCCCATCCCTTATAAAAAAAAATCCCTTGTGTTCCTCTGTGGCCAATTCCCTCCCTCAAGTCCTAGTCCCTGGCAACCACTGATCTAATTCCTTGCTTGACTTTTATTTTATTTATCTATATTTCTCATTTGTTAGATAATTCCTTTTATTAAAAAAAACTTCCTGAGCCACTGTTCTTTTAGGCACAATTTGAGAATATCACTTTATGTCCTTACTTAAAAACAGCTGGTGATGTACCACCTCATGTAACCTTTCCCAGTGAGATCATAAAGCAAAAATGTAACTGTGAAACCAGTATCAATGAGTTTTACACAATGGTTCCTAAAAGCACAAGATGAGGTGTCTGCATACTAGGGAGTTGGTTAAAATATAAATTCCTGGGTCCCTTAAGCATAGGTTGATAGATGTCCTCTAGCATACAGTAACTAGCAGCCATCAGCTATTATGAAGAGAAATACTTTATTTGTAGAATAAAATTATTTACATATATACACACGAGATTTTATTACTAACTATATTGTGCAAGTATTTCTGAATCTGAAGGTTTCTATTAAAGATTTCTCCAATGATTTTTCATAAATGAGTCAGTCCCACAGAAAAGTAAGTGGGCTCTGTGTATAAGAAAGTATTTTAAGATCACTTAATGAAAGAATCTGTGGTTCAAAGTACATAAAATCTAGTGATAAAAATAAAACTAAGACATTCTCCTATCAAGATAATAAAATTTTGTTTGATGTTAATATACAAAGTTGTTCACACATATGTGATATTTATCTCTAAATAGAATCGGCATTTTCTGTTAAAATAATACTTAAAAAATGAAATCCTTGGCACTAAATCAGTTAATAGTTTTTTCTGGATCAAAAAAATCGATGTGAAGTTTTAGCCTTTGTTCCTCTTTTTGGGGACTTTTAATTCTTGGAAATGCAGAAATATTAAAGTATTAAAATAATTATATAAGATTTTGAAAAGAATACTTTGACTACTTAGGTTTTTGAAAACTTATGATTAACCATGAAATCTACAATCATTTCTTTAAACACCAGGTGCACACAAGAGATTTCACACTCAGGGGAAAAAAGAATTATTTTGTGATACTACAAAAAAACCCCAAAGTTTGTGATATTCAGAATAACTGCATAGTTTGTGAAACATTTCTCCTCATACAATTATAGCTATCAGACGTAATTAAAAAAATAAGAAGAAATCAGCTGTAACTTCCACCTTTACTATTAGAAAACACAAAAGAGACATATGAATGCCAATAAGTGAAAAAGAAGAAAATTTAAGAGTTTGTCCATGCTGTCCCCATGTTGCTGTCCTCTTTGGCTACAGGTAGTCTACAGCTAAAGTTAGAAATGAATTTCAACTGAACAAAAATAAAATTGCCTTGGGAGCTAAAATAATGAGATTTCTGGGATATATAGGAAAGGAAAAGCTATATTTGCATTCCAGAAATATAAAAAATGTATCCTAACAGATTAAACATATTATCCAATAAAATAAAAGTTCTTTATAGTTTTCATTTTTAGTTATTCTGAAAAGGGAAATTTTCAACAATCTGATTTGAGATGTTTTTTCAAGTCTCTGATTTGAGAATTCTTTCTTCTAAAGAAGTCTGTTCATTCACTCAACTAAACTGACATATATTTTCCATAACCACACTAATAAGTCATGATTACTCAGCCTTTGAGGCAGATGTGGTGGTTCCCAGACAAAATGAACATTAACAACTCAGTTTCTTGTCCTTTGTTCATAGTTTAAACTATATTAAGTGATAGGAAACCTCACAAGTTCTATTCAACATTTTAGCTTAATGGTTTCTAAATATAACCAATTTGAATGAAAAAATATGTTTATGTGAAAAATTCAAATAAAAACAAAAAAATTTTTGATTAAAAGTTTTAAAAGTTACACATAATTCAAACTACTTTTAAAGTATATTTTCTAAAAACTACAAGTCTCACTACAATGTAGCAAATATGAGTCACATTTTTAACCATACTAAACAAAGAAACAAGAGGGTAAAGACCCAAACAGCTATAGTATTAATTGAAAAGCCTAACTGGATAAAACCTGCCACAGGATATAAAATTTATATATTTACTGAGCAGCAGGTTCCAACTCTTGTGGGAGCATGGGTTAGGGATCCTGGTCTATGGCTGAAGGTTTTCTGCCTCAGGGCCAGATGAAGTAACGGATACTAGACTTTCATTTCTATAGCAAACAATTAGAAAACTGGACAAAATATATGGGACAATTCTTTTTAGACATTGTACTACAGGCAGTACAGGGCTTTGATTACTAAGAGAAGGGATAAAAATGAAGAAACCATACATCGACTCTGGCTTCTTGTCTGTAGACACATTCCATGCCTGCCAAAAATTCCATGGTCAAAAGAGCAAGAGCCCAAACAAAGCATGTTGCTCCTGCCGAGTTGAGAATGAGATTGGGGTTCACGAGTTCAGGATTCAAGAAGGCTGAGGCAGTCAGAATTTATGAGGCAGTATAACAGAAAAGAGAAAGCTACACAGAGAGAAGGAACTCTAGAAATCTGCACGGGGTCCCCTTCAGACTCTGGCACACAAAGCTGCATTGCATGCTAAGGTGAGACCACAAGTCCAGGCAAAGAACTACTGGGAAAAGAACAATTACTGGGGATTTGTAAACTGACCAATTCCCAGAGTTCACACAGGCCTGGGAAACATTTGTGATCAACCAGCTAGAGTAGAGAGACTCAGCATTCAACCCAGAAAGGTCATGCCTGGGTAGGTACGACCTTTCCTTCTGGTCCTAAGGTGAAAGCTACTCTATCTAGTCTGACCCTAACAGAGTTTAAAACAAGTCTTAAAAAGATCAAGCTGATCCACAGGTAACTTAATTGTCCCCTTCACCCTGCCCCCACATCAATGTTCTATAGTGGAAGACAAACAAAATCCATACAATCAATAATTTAATACTACATATCTAGCATTCAATTAAAAATTACTAGCACTCAGTATTACTAGATATGCAAAGCAGCGAATTATAACTCATAACCAAAAGAAATATTGCTCAATAGAAACAGATCCAGATTTGATGAAAAGTATCAATCCGCAGACTTAAGAAACTGAACAAATCCAGTCAGGATTGACACAAAGAAAATAAAACACATGGGCTGGGTGCGGTGGCTCACACCTGTAATCCCAGCACTTTGGGAGGCCGAGGTGGGTGGATCATGAGGTCAGGAGTTCGAGACTAGCCTGGTCAACATGGTGAAACCTGTCTCTACTAAAAATACAAAAAATCAGCCAGGCGTGGTGGCAAGTGCCTATAATTCCAGCTACTGGGGAGGCTGGGGCAGGAGAATCGCTTGAACCCAGGAGGCAGAGGGTGCGGTGAGCTGAGATCTCACCACTGCACACCAGCACAAAAAAGAAAAGAAAAGAAAACATATAGGCCGGGCATGGTGGCTCACGCCTGTAATCCCAGCGCTTTGGGAGGCCAAGGTGGGTGGATCATGAGGTCAGGAGATTGAGACCATACTGGCCAACATGGTGAAACCCCATCCCTACTAAAAATACAAAAATTAGCTGGGTATGGTGGTGCGCACCTGTAATCCCAGCTACTCGGGAGGCTGAGGCGGGGAATGGCTTGAACCCAGGAGGCGGAGACTGCAGTGAGCCGAGATTGCGCCACTGTACTCCAGCCTGACATCAGAGCAAGATGCCATCTCAAAAAAAGAAAATAGAAAATAAAACGTAATCAAACTGCTAAAAATCATCACAATCATGTCATAATGAAATTGTTATAATTCAATGATAAGAGGAAAAGTCTTAAAAACAATAGAGGAGATAAAAATAAAACATTATCTACAGGGAAAAATAGGTCAGACTTTTCATCAGAAATAATGCAAACCAAAGGACATCAGAATTACTTCTTTAAAATGTCAAAGAAAAAAATACCTGTTAATCTGGGAGCTGGGAAAATATATTTCAAAAAAATATATTTCAAAACAGTACTGTGGGTTTATGACATATGACGAAGTAAAATATACAAGAAGTAAAATGTATGACAACTAAAGCATAAATTATAAATTATGGGAGGAGGAAATGAAGAACACTATTATAAGTTTGTTACATTTTATACAAAATGAGAAAATAATACTTCATTGTTCACCCTGTAAGTTAATGCAGCATATTGCAAACCTTAGGACAACCACTAATTTTTTTTTCTTTTTTTTTTTTGAGAAAGGGTCCTACCCTGTTGCCCAGGCTGGAGGGCAGTAGTGTGATCACAGCTCAGTGGAGTCTTGACTGCCCAGGCTCATGAGATTCTACCTCAGCCTCCCGAGTAGCTGGGACCACAGGCATGCATCACTACACCTAGCTACACCACTAAAAATTTTAACAGAAGTAGAACAAACAAGCAGATAAATTTAATACCAAAAAAAAGAAAACAAAAACACCAAAAAACAAAACAAAACAAACAAACAAACAAACAAAAAACCCCTCAGTCCAAAAGAAGGCAGAGAAAAAAGAAAAAGGAATGAAAAATTAGATATGACAAACAGTTTGGGGGTAGACTTAAACCCAATCATATTGATAACTACATTAATTGCAAATGGACCAAACATATGAATTCAGGCAGACACTGTCACACTGGATTAGTATACGCTGTCTATAAGAAACCCACTTTAAATATTAAGAACCCAGAAAAGAAAGAGTAAAGAGATGGGAAAAGAAAAACCATTTAAAAAATCCATAAAAAAGATAAAGTAGCTAAATTGATATTGGACAAAGTAGATTTAAGGACAAAGAATATTAACAGAGATTCATAGGAACAAATGATAAAAGGTCTAATTCTCAGGAAGTCAGACCAATTCTAAACGTGTATACACCCAATAACAGAGTGTGAAAATACATAAAGCAAAAACTGACAGAACAGAGAAATGAACAAATACCCAATTATAGCTGGAAATTTCTTTATTTTATTTTATTTTTTTTGAGACGGAGTCTCACTCTGTTGCCCAGGCTGGAGTGCAATGGCATGATCTTGGCTCACTGCAATCTTTGCCTCTGGGGTTCAAGCGATTCTCCTGCCTCAGCCTCCCAAGTAGCTGGGGTTACAGGCACCCGCCACCACACCCAGCTAATTTTTGTATTTTTGGTAGAGATGGGTTTTCACCATGTTGGTCAGGCTGGTTTTGAACTCCTGACCTCAGGTGATCCACCCAACTGGGACTGCAGGTGCAAGATACCACACCCAACTAATCTTGTTGTTGTTGTTGTTGAGACAGGGTATCTCATTCCATCACCCAAACTGGAGTGCAGTGGCAAGATCTTGGCTCACTGCAGCCTCAACCTCTCGAGTTCCGGTGATCTTCCCACCCCAGCCTCCTGGGTAGCTGGGACTACAGGTGTACACCACCACGCCTGGCTAATTTTTTGTAGAGATGGGGTTTTGCCTGTTGCCCAGGCTGGTCTCTAACTCTAAGTGATCTACCCGCCTCAGTCTCTCAAAGTGCTGGGATTACAGGTGTAAGCCAGAGTGCCCAGCCCAGCTAATTTTTTTTCATTATTTGTAGACAGGTCTCCCTATGTTGCTTAAACTCCTAGACTCAGGGGATCCTCCTACCAACGCCTCCCAAAGTGCTGGCATTACAGGTGTGAGCCAGCGCACCTGGCCCAGATAATTTTTTTTTGTTATTTTTAGAGATGGGTCCCCCTGTGTTGCCCAGGCTAGTCTCAAACTCCTGGGCTCAAGAGATTCTCCCACCAAGGCCTTCCAAAGTGCTGGGATTACTGGTGTAAGCCACCACACCTGGCTCCATCTAATTTTTCTATTTTTTGTAGAGACAGGGTCTGCCTATGTTGTCCAGGCTGGTCTCAAACTCAGTTCAAGGGATCCTCCTGCCTTGGCCTCCCAAAGCACTCGGATTAGAGGTGAGCCACCATGCCTGGCACATACATAGTTGAAAACTTCAACATCTATATTTCATTAATTGATAGAACAACTACACTGATAATTGTATGGACACAGAAGATTTGAATAACATAGAAAATACCACCCAGCAAGAGCCAAATATATATTATTTTCAAGTACACATGGAATATTTGCCAAGACAGACCATATGCTGTGCTATAAAATTAGTCTGAACACATTTAAAAGGATGTGACATGTGGCAAGGTAAAGATCAATACAGGGAGTACATCTTAAAGGGGCAAACAGGCAAGGCAGGGTGGCTCATGTCTGTATTCTCAGCACTTTGGGAGGCTGAGGTGGGAGACTCACTGGACCCCAGGAGTTTTGAGACCAGCCTGGGTAACATGGTGAGACCCTCCCTCTCAAAACAAAACAAAACAAACAAACAAAAAAATTAGCTGGGTATGGTGGTGTGCACCTGTAGTCCCAGTGAAGTGGGAGGACTGCTTGAGCCTGGGAGGTCAAGGCTGCTGTGAGCTGAGATCGCGCCACTGCACTCCAGCCTGGGCGACAGAGTGAGACCCTGTCTTAAAAAAAAAAAAAAAAAGAAAAGTGGCAAATAAAGGTCTGTTTTATTTTTGGTAACTCAGTATAGTTATTCTAGATGAAGTCAAATCAACAAGATAGCTTGGTTATTTGCAACATATTGGACATCTGGATTTGCTTCATTTCAGAGTTCCATATATCTAGTCTCATGAGCTGTATTACATTATATTTTCCAAAGATTGGTAATGGAATAATTTTGCCTTGTCCAGGATAAAAGATGTAGTGCTTGGCCAGGCAAGAGTATGTCTGGGTGACAGCAAACTATACTTAGATGAAAGGGTAAGATTTCTAGTAAGAGCAGATGTAGGTATTTGTCTGTGGAAAAAGATATTTTATCTTTTAAAAACTCTTTTTACGTAAGTTTAAAAAGTTACATTTCCATGATTTACATTCTTTCATGAGTTTTAGTGATTAGAAAAGTTTTAGTGATTAGAAAAAAACCAAACTGAGATAATTCTATGTAATCAATTTTTACTCTAGCTTCAAGAATAATAATACACTACTAGTTCTTCTAATTAAGAGAAACTTAGAATTCAAAAAAAATTGTCCTAGAAGGGTAAAATCATACAAAACCACATCTATCTATCTATCTATCTATCTATCTATCTATCTATCTATCTACCCATCTCCATCCTAATGTGGTAGTGAAGAGTTTTAAGTAGTTTTCTGATAATAATATAGTATCTATGTTAAGCCCAGAGAAAGAAATCCTTGTGCCACAAACACTAATTAGGGTCATAGTAAGAAAGGGATGAATATATTCATACTTGAATTTGTGAAAAAATCATATTAGTAAAATGATAAACTAGTATGTACACTGCTGCTTAATTTTAAGTAAGTAAAACATTTTCTGGATTTTGAACTTTTCAAGTTCTTTGGATTTATACTATAGCGGCTCATGATTTACTATAATTGTACCTTCTTCACACACTTTGTAGCATTTAAAGGATTGAAAAGGTTATACTCATTTCTATGTTTCATCAAGAAAAACAGTATACCATCCAAAAGACCAGAGACAGAATACTGTTGGGTTTACTTTAGGGTCCTTTCTTACAGAGATATCTTTTAAAAATGAAAGACCTAAAATGTTCATATTAATTATTAGCCTAATTTAGGCAAGTATATTTATCAACCAAGATGAAGAATACAACATCACATAGTGTGTGTCTGAGTATTTTTAAGGAAGGCAAGCAGACAAAACAGACAGACAGACATTCTTCCACTCTAGACGGCTCCCTCAGAACTGATAAAACATTCCTAAAGACTGGAGTTGTTTGGACAACATCTGTAATGTCAATTCATAGCCTAATCCATCATCTATACACAGAAGTCAAGTGAGATCCCAAAGGCAAAATTTCCAATTAGTTTTGTCTGGAAAGTTTAGGGCAAAGGTAATAAAATCAAGAATCCTGTGCTGATTCACTGGGAAAACATTTATTTGCCACACTTCTTCACTGAGGAACAAAAGCAGTCAGTGGTTAGTCTGGAATGTGATTCATTAGGAATATCTGGGTGATAAATAAACAAAAAAAGATGACAAATGGTTGTTTGTATGACTTGCAAAACCTTTGTTTTCTTTCAGCGGACTTCAGAAACCCTTTTGCAAACACAGGAATTCTCTTCAGAATTTTTTTAATCATTGTTTTTCTCATTAGAGTCAGAAAACAAGGTTATGGTCTACAGCAAATAATTCTAGAAGGCTAGAGTGTAAAATATCGATTCCCAATGGGCACTGACAAGTTTAACCAGTGTTTATATTCTTTTTGTGAAGAAGGTCCCAAGTTATGCCTCTGGTCTCTCTTAACAAAATGCAGTACAGGCTGGGAACCGTGTCTCATGCTTGTAATCCTAACACTTTGAGAGGCCGAGGCAGCAGGATCACTTGAGCCCAGGAGTTCGAGACTAGCCCGGACAACACAGTGAGATTCCGTCTCTACTAAGAAAAAATATTAGCCCAGTGTGGTGGCATATGCCTGCAGTCCCAGCTACTTGGGAGGCTGAGATGGGAGGACCACTCGAGCCCAGGAGTTCAAGGTTGCAGTGAGCTATGATCATGCCACTGCACTCCAGCCTGAGCGACAGAGCAAGACCCTGTTTCAAAAAAAAACCAAAAACCAAAACAAAAAACAAAGAAACAAACTGTCAAAAAGCAGTAACCGGGGCATGCATTAATGTGGATTTCAGTTTTCTAAATCTGTTGGTAAATTACTGTTGGTAACTTCTATCTCCTCCTTTGTTTAACAAAAAGCCTAATAATGCCTGTTACCTAGGTCATAGGGTAGAAATATGAGATTATACTATAAAAGTGCAAATGTAAAATTGCTGGCCAAAACAAAAGAAATATGAACTCTACAGTATTAGTTCATGCTCCAAGTCATAAGGTACTGTCTTTGAAGCTATTTTTATTATATTGAATTAATCCATACTAAAAGGCATGTTTGGCCAGGTGTGGTGGCTCACGCCTGTAATCCCAGCAGTTTGGGAGGCTGAGGCGGGCGGATCACTTGAGGTCAGGAGTTCGAGACCAGCCTGGCCAACACTGTGAAACCCCGTCTCTACTAAAAATACAAAAAATTAGCCAGGTGTGGTGGCGCATGATTGTAGTCCCAACTACTCAGGAGGCTGAGGCAGGAGAATCACTTGAACATGGGAGATGGAGTTTGCCGTGAGCCAAGATCGTGCCATTGCACTCCAGCCTGGGCGACAGAGTGAGTCTCCGTCTAAAAAAAAAAAAGAAAAAGAAGGCATGTTTCACCTTTGTTCTTTAGACCCAAGCAACTTTTGATCATACAGTTGACTTAAGTATTCAAGAGAAATGAACTACATATTTATGAGAGAGCTGTTAAAAAAAGGGGGGGGGGCTAGTATACATTGTTTAAAATGTATGCTCAACAACAAATTTAGGCTAAACTAAATTTTCTTGGCTTTCATTTAAGCATACATTAATAAACTTAAGGGCAGGAAGTTACCCAGTCTGTGCATACCCCTTTTCCTTGGCAAAAACCCAGCCCGATGTCCTGAAGACCTTGGTTTCTTCTTTTGATGTGGTGATGCTCAGCAGAGTTAATATATGAGTCATTCCTTAGGGGAAGACAGGGAGAAGAGCTTTCATGCCTTCATCAAACAAAAGGCAAATAGATTTTTTTCTAAGAAGGGTCTGTTGGTCTTCCTGAAACAGCACTGAGTCACTGCATGCTTATAGCCATAGTTATAAGTGTCTGGTATCAAGTCATACCAGAGCCTTAACTTTTGGTAATTTCTTTTTTGTCTTAAAAGGAGGATAGACAAATGAGCAATAAAGCAATAGTCAGAAGTCAAGCTGAATTGATAGGGAAGAAGCTGGCTAACAATTTTTTTAAAAAAGAATGATTCCACTTTACGGTATTAACTACTACAATATTTCACTTACTGAAACTATTTCACTATTTTATTTCAACCCATATCAATGCAGTTTTCCAAATAATATTTACTTTTAGCAATAGCCAAGAGTCAAAAAGTATCAGAAATGTCTATACTAAGGAAAAAACAGCTTTTAAAAAGTGCAGAATACTATACAGTACTTCCTCCTTAGGGTGCCATATACAGAGGAGGTCATAAATATGAAAAAGCAATTAAGATGTCAGATTTTTTAAATGTATAATTTTTTTGTTTTCTTTTTAGTCATCAATTGACCTGCACTTCAGGGTAAATGTACAATTTTTAACACATATTTTAATAACGAAATAATCCCAAACTTTAAAGCAGAAACAGGCTCTGAATCTTACACAGGGGCACATATCTCACAACTTTCTTTGTATCTAATTTATAAGAAAAAGTACTTTTTTTCTATAAAAATGGTCATATGAAACAAATGGCTCACAGATATCATTCAAAGGATAACACCTTGATGTTACAGCTTCTAATAAAACCTGATCTATTCTACAATGTAACTAAATAGTTCCCAACTTTTCTACTTCCAAACTGCTTCTAGAAAGTAAAACTAACACTTTAAACATGAGAAAATCCAGTGGTTAAAATATATGGCAAACAGAAAAATTGTAAAATATATTCAGCCTTCTACTTATAGCTAAATATTTGGGTATGTTTTTAAATTATAAAATGATTGTCGATCGTTTTTCTTCTCTTTACAGTTCTTTGTCTAGAAGCTGGGCTTAATTGAAAGGGATATAGGGCTTTGTGAAGTCTTTTGTCAGGAAACTGCTCCATCTAGTGTCAAAAATTGTACATACATCACATTATATAGGAGAGTAAATTGTAGCCCATGGATTCCTTTGCTATTAAGAACAGGCTTTATAAATCCTTAATGTTACATACAGTTTACAAATGGTTCTTTAATCATCTTTTTGTCTTGTAACTTGATGAATCATAATGTACATGCATATAAGGAGCATGTCCAAAATACATTTCTCATAATCAAGTACCAAAGTTGCTGTTTTTGTTAACCTGGTTAATTACAGAATTATGAATCATATTTCTGTTAGTGGGAAATAATTACAAGGTGGCTACTGAAATAACCCCATCACTTCTCCTAATTGTGTACAACATCTAAACTTTTTTTTTTCTTGAGACAGAGTCTCATTCTGTCGCCCAGGCTAGAGTGCACTGGCGCGATCATAACCTCCTTTGGCTCAAGCGATTCTCCAACCTTGGCCTCAACCTCCACCTGAGTAGCTGGGACTACAGGAGCATGCCACTACACCTGGCTAATTAAAATTTTTTTTTTGTAGAGACGGGGTCCCACTAGGTTGACCAGGCTGGTATGGTCTTGAACTCCCAGCCTCAAGTGATCCTCCTGCCTTGGCCTCCCAAAGTGCTGGGAATACAGGTGCGAGCCACTGCACCTGGCCTAAGCTTTTTAGAAATAAATTTTATTGTGCATAATTGAGGCTTACAATATGTTGTTATAGTATACATACAGATAACAAAATGGTTATACTATAGTAAAGCAAATTAACATGTCTATCATCTTACATAGCTTTTTAAAAATAAGAACAGCTAAAAATCTACTTAACAAAAATCCCTAATCCATTATAATTTTACAACAGTGGTACCTTAGATCTTTAGACCTGTTCATCCTACACGTGACATCTAAACTTAATCCATAAGTTATTTATTCCTCAAAATGGTTGCAATCTTGTAAAATCTGGTATTTAAGAGGAATTGAACATACCAATGGTTACATGAAACTGGAACCAAATCTTCCTGTCATCAGACAGCTCATTTAGAAGAAATTCTTCTGCTTTTCCCTTCATAAAAAGCTTTTTCTTTTTATTCTTAATTTTTTTATACAACTCATATATGCACAACTATATTCTTTGCTAAAGCATCATGTGAAACCTGTTATTTCTTGATCAAGAAGAGAGAAATTATAGTACTTATTTGGCAAATGGGTGAACCAAATACACAGATATCATACAAAAATCCTTAGAAGACAGCTAGCTCTCTCATTAAGGCTCCCAGGCTCACTATGTCTCTTCCAGTGTACTACTGTCATTCAATGAGTTGGAGCAGGGGTTAACACACTACAAACTGCAGACCAAATCCAGCCTGCTACCTGTTTTTATGAATAAAGTTTTACCAGAAAACGGCCACATTCACTCATTTATGTACTGTCTATGATTGCTTTCTCATTACAGTACTCATTATGTACTGTCTATGAGCATTTCTCATTTCTCATAAATGCTCACTCATTTATGTACTGTCTATGATTGCTTTCTCATTACAGTGACAGATCTGAGTAGTTGCACAGAGACTGGATAGCCCACGATGTGTAAATAGCTATGGATCTGACCCTTTACAGAAAAAGTGAGGCCGGATACAGTGGCTCATGCCTGTAATCCTAGCACTTTAGGAGGCTGAGGCGAGAGGATCTCTTGAACCGAGGAGTTTGAGACCAGCCTGGGCAACATGGAGAGACCCCGTTTCTACCCCTAAAAAAAAAACAGCTGCGTGTAGTGGTGTGCACCTGTAGTCCCAGCTACTTGGGAGGCTGAGGTGGGAGGATCTCTTGAGCCCAGGAGGTTGAGGCTACAGCGGGCCATATTCATGCCACTGTACTCCAGCCTGGCAACAGAGAGAAACCCTGTCTCAAAAAAGAAACGAAGATAAAAGAAAATGAAAAAGAGAAAGTATGCTCTCTAGCCCTAGGTTAGACTTTTTTTTTTTTTTTTTTGAGATGGAGTTTTGCTCTTGTTGCCCAGGTTGGAGAGCAATGGCGCCATCTCGGCTCACTACAACCTCCGCCTCTCCCGTTCAAACAATTATCTCGCCTCAGCCTCCTGAGTATCTGGGATTACAGGTGCCCCCTCAACCACGCCCAGCTAATTTTTGTATTTTTAGTAGAGACAGGGTTTCACTATGTTGGCCAGGCTGGTCTCAAACTCCTGACCTCAGGTGATCCACCCACCACAGCTTCCCAAAGTGCTGGGATCACAGGCATGAGCCACCGCGCCCGGTCTAGACCATTATTAAGATAGAAATTTTGACTCACAAAAACAGGCTGCATAGAGATGAACCAAAGGGGTCAACAGCAGCTATGTTCTCTTTATGCAAACATTAACTTACTATTCTTACTCTGGATATAATTTCCGCTACACGAGAGAATAAATAAGCATTCCTGATCGCTCATGTACCGGATCTTCTAAAAGGTAACCTGAACGCTTGCTAAGACTAAAATAAATCTGTCAATGGATTTTGGGGAATTAATATGCAATAAGAGTGCTTAAAAGGTGCTACCTGGCCGATCACGAGGTCAGGAGATCAAGACCATCCTGGCTAACACGGTGAAACCCCGTCTCTACTGAAAATACAAAAAATTAACCGGGCGTCCCAGCTACTCGGGAGGCTGAGGCAGGGGAATGGCGTGAACCCGGGAGGCGGAGCTTGCAGTGAGCCAAGATTGCACCACTGCACTCCAGCCTGGGCGACAGAGCGAGACTCCGTCTCCAAAAAAAAAAAAAAAAAAAAGGTGCTATCTTGGAAAAATCTGCCAGCCCCAGAAGCTTCTTTGCACCTAATCTACATACAAACTCAAATAAGGTAAATGAATGAAATTTGTAACTTGCACTACTTGCCAGGCAAAATTTGTTCAAGGTAGATATCAAATGAATGAACAAAAATATGCCTGCATAAGAACTAAAAACAGAGGAAATGCAGTTTACAAATGCTATTAATTTCTAATTTATTTAATATTCTTTATTTCAAAGTACAATATATCTCACTATAAAGATAAACCAGAGACATAAGCATATTAGCATATGTTGAATAAAATTATTTTAAAAATCACTCATTGTGGGCTGGGCGTGGTGGCTCATGCCTGTAATCCCAGCACTTTGGGAGGCCGAGGTGGGTGGATCACCTGAGGTCAGGAGGTCGAGGCCAGCCTGGCCAACATGGTGAAACCCCATTTCTACAAAAATTAGCCGGGTGTGGTGGTGGACACCTATAATCTCAGCTACTTGGGAGTGTGAGGCAGGAGAATCACTTGAACCCAGGAGGCAGAGATTGCAGTGAGCCGAGTTCGCACCACTGCACTCCAGCCTGGGCAATAAGAGCGAAACTCCATCTCAAAAAAAAAAAAAAAATTATTCATTGTACCTATTTTTTGTCTAAATTTAAGTAAATTGAATGCAAAGAGCATAATAAAATGTTTACACAGCAAGAAGTAGATGCACTTATTTGCTGGAGAAATAAAACGATGTACTAATATTTAATATAAAACTGTTATGCAAATTAAGAAAAAGCTATATATAGATTAGGTCATTTTTCATCAACTGTCACAAATAAGACTCAGATGTTAGGAACAGACTGTTTTGCCAATAAAAGAAGTCAAATTATTCTATCTCTCATAGGCTTTGCAAAGATTCTATTTTACATTAATATATTCAACATATATTTGTTGAGCACCTATTGAGTACTAGGCTCTGTTCTAGACAGTTGGAATACAACAGTAAGTTAAGTAGAGGTAATGTAAAACCTAGGATGATTTTACTTTCCTCCAGACAAGTTTGCTTCTAGTGGGTAGACGGGCTGGGCCACTTACAGTTCTAAGAAGATAATAAGATTATTTGAACTTGAGGCAGGGCATGGTGGCTCATGCCTGTAATCGCAGCACTTTGGGAGGCTGAGGGGGGCTGATCAATTGAGGTCAGAATTCGAGACCAGCCTGGCCAACATGGTGAAACCCCGTCTCTACTAAAACTACAAAAACTAGCCAGGTGTGGTGGTACATGCCTGTAATCCCACCTACTTGGGAGGCTGAGACATGAGAATCACTTGAACCCAGGAGGTGGAGGTTGCAGTGAGCTGAGATCACACCACTGCACTCCAGTTTGGGTGACGAGCGAGACTCTGTCTCAAAAAAAAAAAAAAAGATTATTTAACTTGAGCTTCAGTACCCATGAAAGCTGATTTATATCTAGTTCATCACATCTTTTAAAGTACGGCCCTTTAGAGTTCAAATTCAAAGCCTGCAGGTTTATCAGGGCCTATCCTTGGCCAGTCTTTCTTCTTTGAGTTTCCTGTATAACTTAGATCTTGGTCTTATAATTCTTTTACTCTCTTTAAACATATATACAAATACTCATATATACATATACTCACCTTTAAATATATATTTAAAAATTTATCAGCTGGGTATGGTGGCTCACGCCTGTAATTCCAGCACTTTGGGAGGCTGAGGTAGGCGGATCACGAGGTCAGGAGTTCAAGGCCAGCCTGACCAACACGGTGAAACCCCGTCTCTAATAAAAATACAAAAAAAAAAAATAGCCAGGCTTGGTAGCGGGCGCCTGTAATCCCAGCTACTGGGGAGGCTGAGGCAGGAGAAACACTTGAACCTAGGAAGCAGAGGTTGCAGTGAGCCGAGATCACACCACTGCACTCCAGCCTGGGTGACAGAGTGAGACTCTGTCTCAAAAAAAAATAATAATAATAATAATAAATTTATCCACTCTTTTAAGAAACTTTTATGGGAGAGTTGGTCCAAATTGCCTAGTCATCATTGTTGGAAATGAAAGGATCAGTGGTTTTCAATTATTCTATAACACTGTACTGAAATCAATTGTGGGAAATGTTCCTAATTTGTTAAGACTAGCTAAAGCATATAAATTGAAAATTATTACATTTCAAAAATAAATCAGAGTAAGAATAGTGATATTGCTAATTATAATAGCAGCAATCATTTATTGAATACCTTGCATTTACTAGGTACTGAGCTGAAAATTGTACAAGTAATTTCATTAATCCTCAAAACAGTCTTATCAGACGGGTACTATTATTATCACTCCCATTTACAGCTGAATGACTGAGGTTTAAAAGTTAAGAAATTTGCCAAATATCACACAGCTAGTAACCTAGCTGTTTGACTCTGAAGAGGCCCTATTTCCTATCATAGGAATGAAGGATTTAATGAAAGATTTTATTCTTTTAACAAAATTGGTTTCAATCACTTGCATATTCCTGAACAGTAAAGAAAAGATTGGACTTAAAGTTAGTATGTTTGGTATTACACCTGACACTGGGCATACCATAGGAGTTATGTCCTGCATGTAAATATGTGTATCAATGTTGTGGGAAGTCAGGGATCCCAAACAGACAGACCGGCTGAAACCATGGCAGAAGAACCTGGATTGTGAAGATTTTATGGACATTTATTAGTTCCCCAAATTAATACTTTTGTAATTTCTTAGGCCTGTCTTTACTGCAATCTCTAAACATAAATTGTAAAGATTTCATGGACACTTATCACTTCCCCAGTCAATACCCTTGTGATTTCCTATGCCTGTCTTTACTTTAATCTCTTAATCCTGTCAGCCGAGAAGGATGTATATCATCTCAGGACCCTGTAATAATTGCGTTAACTACACAAATTGTACAGCATATGTGTTTGAGCAATATGAAATGTGGGCACCCTGAAAAAAGAACAGGATAACAGCAATTGTTCAGGGAATAAGAGAGATAACCTTAAACTCTGACCGCCAGTGAGCCGGGCAGAACAGAGCCATATTTCTCTTCTTTCAAAAGCAAATGGGAGAAATATCGTTGAATTCTTTTTCTCAGCATGGAACGTCCCTGAGAAAGACAATGCGCACCTAGGGGCAGGTCTCTGAACTGGCCCCTCCGGGACGTACCTGTCTCTTATGGTCGAGATTGCAGAGGTGAAATAAACTCCAGTCTCCCATAGTGCTCCTAGGCTTATTAGGAAGAGGAAATTCCCACCTAATAAATTTTGGTCAGACCGGTTGATCTCAAAACCCTGTCTCCTGATAAGATGTTATCAATGACAATAGTGCCCGAAACTTCATTAGCAATTTTAATTTCGCCTCGGTCCTGTGGTCCTGTGATCTCGCCCTGCCTCCACTTGCCTTGTGATATTCTATTACCCTGTTAAGTACTTGATGTCTGTCACCCACACCTATTCGCACACTCCCTCCCCTTTTGAAAATCCCTAATAAAAACTTGCTGGTTTTTGTGGCTTGTGGGGCATCATGGATCCTACCAATGTGTGATGTCTCCCCCAGACGCCCAGCTTTAAAATTTCTCTCTTTTGTACTCTGTCCTTTTATTTCTCAAGCCAGCCGACGCTTAGGAAGAGAAAAGAACCTACGTGATTATCGGGGAAGGTCCCCCAATACATCAAAATGAAAGGAAAGGCTTTTTTTTTTTTTGAGACGGAGTCTCACTCTGTTCCCCAGGCTGGAGTGCAGTGGCACCATCTTGGCTCACTGCAAGCTCCGCCTCCCGGGTTCACGCTATTCTCCTGCCTCAGCCTCCCAAGTAGCTGGGACTACAGGCGCCCGCCACCACACCTGGCTAATTTTTTGTATTTTTAGTAGAGACGGGGTTTCACCGTGTTAGCCAAGATGGTCTCGATCTCCTGACCTCGTGATCTGCCTGCCTCGGCCTCCCAAAGTGCTGGGATTACAGGCGTAAACTACCGCGCCTGGCTGGAAAGACTTTTTTTTTAAGAGACAGGGTCTCGCTCTGTAACACAGGCTGGAGTGCAGTGGGACAATCATAGCTCACCACAGCCTTAAACTCCTGGGCTCAAGTAGTCTTCCCACCTCAACTTCCTGAGTAGCTAGGACTATAGGTGTACACCCCCACACCCAGCTAATTAAAATAATTTTTTTTTTTAAGAAATGGGGTCTTGGCCAGGCACTGTGGCTCATGTCTGTAATCCTAGCACTTTGGGAGGCCAAAGCAGGTGGATCACTCGAGGTTAGGAGTTCAAGACCTGCCTGGCTAACATGGTGAAACCCCGTCTCTACTAAAAATACAAAAATTAGCTGGGCGGTAGTGGCATGCGCCTGTAATCCCAGCTACTTAGGAAGCTGAGGCAGGAGAATCACTTGAGCCTGGGAGGCAGAGGTTGTGGCGAGCCGAGATTGTGCCACTGTACTCCAGCCTGGGCAACAGAGTGAGACTCCATCTTAAAAAAAAAAAAAAAAAGAAAGAAAGAAAGAAAGAAAGAAAAAAAACCGGGGTCTTGCTTTGTTGCCCAGACTGGTCTTAAACTCCTGGCCTCAAGTGATCCCCCTGCCCCCCTCTCCCAATGTGCTGGGATTACAGGCATAAGCTGGCCAGAAAGGCAGATTATTAACTGCTGAACTAATTAATGAATGAATGTGAGAAACTATTAAGAAATGCCCTTTTTACTTACATGCGTAAACTGGTTTTAGGCAGGCATGAATACAAGTAAATAACAGAATATGTCTCCTGGCTTAGTAGAGCCATTTGATGGCTTGGTTTTTGGGTGAAGTTGCTCTACACACATATATTTATCCAGACTAGAAACTGCAAATACAATACAGTATATTGGCTGTATTAGCAATGCCACCTAGTGGCAGCCAAATATAGATATATTTTGAAAAAAGTTGTAGAAGAATGGTTCTTAACATTTCACAGTCTTTGGAGAATCTGATGAATACTATAGGTTCTTTCTTGCTAGAAAAAAAGCTTATTTGCAATGATGCATAACAAGTACAGTGCTTTGGGAAATTAACAGGCCTCCTGAAACCCACTTTTTAATTATTAAAATTAACAGAACAAAGCAAGTAACCTAGTAGCCCAACAAACTCTCCGTAAGCCATCGGCAGAAAAAATTTATTTACTTCCCCTTCATCTCCTCCTTTCTGGTTAGCAACCACTATTCTTGCATAAACAGTATCTTAACTTGTCCCTCTGGGCTAGGTACTTGGTCTCTGCAAATTACTTGATTTACACTTTACTGAAATCAATTTACAAAACTTGATGGTTAGTAATTTTTCCCTGATGATTTTCATTAAATTTACTGATCAAATAAACACTAACTTTTATTTGTAACATTTAAAGAAGTGATGAGGACTTCTAAGACATCTTAATTTCAAGTTATAACCTTTCAGTTATATCTAAAAATATTACCAGGCATGTTGGCTCACGCCTGTAATCCCAGTACTTTGGGAGGCTGAGGCGGGTGGATCACCTGAGGCCAGGAGTTCAAGACCAGCCCAGCCAACATGGCAAAATCCTGTCTCTACTAAAAATACAAAAATTAGCTGGGTGTGGTGGTACACACCTATAATTCCAGCTACTTGGGAAGCTGAGGCACTATAATTGCTTGAACCTGGGAGGCGGTGGTTGTAGTGAGCTGAGATCACAGCACTGCACTCCAGCCTGGGTGTCAGAGAGAGATGCTATCTGAATAAATAAATAAATAAAAATATAAATGAAATTGTTTACGGATAAATTTAAGACAAATTCTCCATTTTAAAGCCAAACACGTAGGTATCTAATATTTTAGGAAATTTAGTAAGTCTTTTAGGTGACTAGTATACAACCAATTATAACTTACTAAATGATACTTCCAAAAAAAAATACCTTCCGCACTCTAGGAATCATTCATTCTAAACACAAATTTCAAAAACCTAACTGGGAAATTTTGCCTATTCAGAAAAAAATTCGTATTTCACTTTTAAGCTATGATTTCCAGTAAAGAGAGCCATAATAAATAATGAATTACATTTTTTCTGTTAAAATTAGTTTCTTTTTCACCACAAACTATTATCAAAAGGAGGCCCATATTTTTCACCAGACTACTCTCCCAATATGATCATTTATTCTCTTTGTTGAGGATTAGTTATATGGGTATATTGCAGAGGTGCCTGTTTCATCAGCACGTAATAGAACACGAGAATGTAACATTTCCCTAAGTGAGGATTATGTTAAGCCTGGAAAATGAAAGTAAGTGTAATTAGGACATCCTAAACACAACTGCATTTCCTACATAGAAAAGAAATGGTGACCAATAAGGATAAAATTCTGTTGATCACTAATCAGCAAGAAAATGGTATGAGCTTAAAAAAACTAACCAGAGATTATTTGAAATTGTTTCTATTAAGTAAAAACCCAGATCAGATTTTGAAACTTTTGACTTTGCTTTGCTTCTAGTTTCTTATTTTACTCTTTTCTATAATTGCCAAAGTTCACAAGTAAATAGTTTAAGCTTATTAATTAAAATTTTTACACTTGTCACACTATTGGTTATTGACTAGCTTGGCTCTTGGGAGGCCTGAGATAATTCATTTAAAGTGATGCTCACAGAGAC
Source organism: Pongo pygmaeus (assembly GCF_028885625.2). NCBI lineage: Eukaryota > Metazoa > Chordata > Mammalia > Primates > Hominidae > Pongo > Pongo pygmaeus. The sequence goes on from NC_072392.2 coordinate 58,949,570, forward strand.
TACCACCTAGTAAACATTCAATAAATGTTAGCTGTCTATCAGTCAGGATAGGTTAGATTATGATGTAATAACAAACAACACAAAGATCTCAAGCAACATCTATCATTTATGCTCACATTTCATTGGTCAAAGCAAATAATATGGCTGGAGTTCAGTAAGGTAGGGATGTAAAATCTTCCCATAGGAATGGGTACCACAAAATGGCCACCAAACATGAGTAAAAATAAAAGAACTGACCAGCTAGTATTAGCACAAGTATGACAATGATGTTTGCCCTTTTTGTTGTTAGTAGTGCTTAACCTCTTGCAAACTGATTTCCACCCCAACCAGTCAATTAAAAAATAAAGACTAGTGATATATTTTGTTTTCCTTTTGCTTCTCTGCAAATTGTATTTTATAAATGCTCTTTCTTCTTCATTCTTTCTGTTAAACCTAAGGGATCCTAAATGGAAGTCAGGATCAAAAAGGTCTAAGAACTAAAGGTCATTTGGTCAAATGGAAATGGCATATACTAGATCTCTCTTTATATTTCTTTTATATTTAACAGATTTCTCCCCAAGCTTCTAAATATTCAATTTCTTTCTTTCCTTCCTTTTCTTCTTTCTTTCATCTCTCTCTTTCCTTCTCTCTGTTTTTTTTTTTTTTTTCTGGTAGAGATGGGGTCTCATTATGTTGCCCTGGCAGGTCTTGAACTCCTGGTCTCAAGCAGGGATCCTTCCTTGGTCTCTCAAAGTGCTGAGACTACAGGCATGAGGCACCATGCCTGGACTTTATTTCTTTTTTAAATACTGGCTTTTTTTTTTTTTTTTTGAGACGGAATTTCGCTCTTGTTGCCCAGGCCAGAGTGCAGTGGTGGAATCTTGGCTCACTGCAACCTCCACCTGCCAGGTTCAACTGATTCTCCTGCCTCAGCCTCCTGAGTAGCTGGGATTACAGGCACCTGTCACCACGCCTGGCTAATTTCTTGTATTTTTAGTAGAGACGGGGTTTCATCATGTTGGCCAGGCTGGTCTCAAATTCCTGACCTCAGGTGATCCACCCACCTCGGCCTCCCAAAGTGCAGAGATTACAGGCATGAGCCACCGCGCCTGGTCAAATACTGGCTTTCTAGTCACTATCATCTAAAACAGTGGGTTTTGGGGGACAAAATCCAACAGATTCATGATTTAAAAAAAACCAAAAACCTCAGCAAACTTGGCATAGAGGGGTACTTCCTCAATCTGGTAAATAATATCTACAAAAACCTACAGCTAATATCATACTTAAGGGTGAGAAACTAGAGGCTTTCCCATTAAGGTTGGGAACAAGGCAGGATGGCCCCTTCATGACTCCTCTTCAACATTATTTTGAAAACCTAACCAATGCAATAAGACAAGAAAGGAAATAACAGGTATACAGATTGGGAGGGTAGAAAAACTGTCTTTGTTCACAGATGACATAATTATCTATGTAGAAAATCATAAGGAATCATCAAAAAAGTCTTGGAGCTATTAAGCAATTACAGCAAGGTTGCAGAATATAAGGTTAGTAAACAACCTTAAGCCAAGTTTTTTCTATATATTAGTAATTAATACTCATGTTCTATCAGAGTATATATTAATACTCATGATCTATCAGAAAATATATTTATATATTTATAAATATAGCATATATAGCATATATATAATATAGCACATATATATATATAGAGAGAGAGAGAGAGCAGTTTTTTAAAAATAATTGCCAAACGGGAACAAACAAGATATCCTTCAATAAGTGAATGGATACACAAACTGGTGGTACATCCATATAGAGGAATATTATTAAATAGTGATGAAAAGAAATGAGGTATCAAGCCAGAAAAAGACAAGGAAAAACCTTAAATGTATATTGCAAAGTGAAAGAGGTCGGTCAGAAAAGGATCATACCCTATATAATTCCAACTATAGTGTCTTCTGGAAAAGGCAAAACTATAGAAACAGTAAAAAGATCAGTGGTTATGAAAGGTTTGGGGGCAGGTGGGGAAGTGGAAAAAAAAGGTGAAGCACACGGCATTTTTAAGACAGTGAAACTATTCTGTATGATACTATAGGTATATACATGACATTATGCATTTGTCAAAACCCATAGACCTGTATAACACAGAGTAGATCCCATAAACTATGGGTTTTAGTTAATAATGTATCAATATTGGTTCCTCAATTGTAACAAATAAATTACACTAATACAATATGTTAATAGTAGAGGAAACTGTGTGGTGGGGAAAGGTGTATGGCAGTGGTCCCCAACCTTTTGGGCACCAGGAACCAGTTTCGTGGAAGACAAGTTTTCCACAGACCTGAGGAGGGGGATGGTTTTGGGATGAAACTGTTCCACCTCAGATGATCAGGCATTAGATTCTCATAAAGAGCATGCAAGCTAGATCCCTCGTATGCACAGTTCACAATAAGGTTTGAGCTCCTATGAGAATCTGATGCTGCTGCTGATCTAACAGGAGGTAGAGCTCAGGCAGTAATTCGAGTGATGGGGAGCGGCTGCAAATACAGATGAAGCTTCACTTGCTTGCCAGCTCGCTGATCACCTACTGCTGTGTGGCCTGGTTCCTAACAGGCCAGGGACCAGTACCGGTCTGTGGCCTGGGGATTAGGGACCCCTGGTGTATTAGAACCCTCTGTCTTTTCTGCTCAATTTTTCTGTAAACCTAAAACTACACTAAACAATAAAGCCTATTATTATTATTATTTTTGTTTTTGAGACAGGGTTTTGCTCTGTTTCCCAGGCTAAAGTGCAGTGGTGCAATCATAGTTCACTGTGACCTTGAGCTTCTGGGCTCAAGCAATCCTCCCTCCTTAGCCTCCCAAGGAGCTAGGACCACAGGCACATGCCACCACACCCAGCAAATTTATTTATCTTTTATTTATTTATGTGTTTTTCAGAAACGAGGTCTTGCTAGGTCTGGTCTTGAACCCATGGTCTCAAGTGATTCTCCTGCCTTGGCCTCCCAAAGCACTGGGAGCACAGGAATGAGTCACCGCGCCCAGCTCTAATAATTTTTTGTTTTGTTTTGTTTTGTAAGCGTTCTCAGTCCTTATAACTTTCCCTTCTCTTTCCATTCAACTACGGGCACCAGCAACCTACCTGGATGAAGTGAGGATCTCATTTAACTTGTAGCATAATTACAGTATACCTTTAAATTTCTCTTATTGCATACTTATAATATGTAATAAATGTGAACAAGTGAACATATAACTGTTTTCTATACAGTTAATGGCATCAAAATCTACCCAGTCACTCAGTAAAAAACCAGTAACTACACAGAAAAATGTTGCAAGATCTCATTCATAGACATACAGATGGGAGGAGATGTAGATCAAAGGATACAAAGTAGCAAATATACAGGCAGAACAAGTCAAAAGATCCAATGTACTCTACATACACTATGAGGACTATAGTTAATAACAATGTATTGTATTCAGTTTTTGCTAAACTAGTAAATTATAGCTGTTCTTGCCATGGGGAGTAAAAACGTAAAAACGTAAAAATGGGTAACTACATGAGATAAAGAACATGTTAATTTTTTCCACAATAGTAACCATTTTACTATATATATTTATATCTTATAACATCATGTTGTATACCTTAAATACACATAAAATATATTAAAACAAAAGGAAATCCAAGAGTTATCTTTCATTCCTTCTTCCTCCATAATAATGTACCACACTCTTGATTGTACTTCTAAAATTTCTCTCATATTTGTCCTCTTTCATCCCAAATGCTATTGCCATTCCAAGCAATCTTTTAAAACATCAAAGGTCTATACCATCTTTTGTCTTCATTTTGCTTGACTTCTCTCTACAAGTTCTCTTTATAAATACTCCTTGCTATCCATTCTTCCTATTACCTCCTGGGAAGCTTGTGTCTCTCATAAGGATAATCCTAACAGCTCCTCTTCTCTCCCACCTTCAATCTATCTCCCACACTATAGCCAGGATTATATATTCATAAATTGCAGATCTGGCTGTTTTACATATACTTAATTTTAGGGCATTTAAAATAATTTTTTTTTTGAGACAAGGTCTCACTTTGTCACCCAGGTTGGAGTGCATGGTGCAATCATAGCTCACTGCAGCCCCTATCTCCTGGGCTCAAGCCATCCTCTCGCTTCAGCCTCCTGAGTAGCTGAGACTAACAGTCCTGTGCCACCACACACGACTAATTTTTGTATTTTTGGTAGAGATGTAGAGATGTGTTGCTCAGGCTGGACTCGAACTCCTAGGCTCAAGTGATCAGCCTGCCTTGGCGTCTCAAAATGCTGGAATTACAGGCATGAGCCATAATTTGAATCTCTTTTGACATTCAGCAGAATCTGCTATCTGGGTTGCTTTTCAGAGTCTTCCAAATTAATTAAATGCTGCAAATGAGTTTCTTAATCTGGTTTTCCCAAGGAATATGAGGACAGGTCTAGACACGAACAGAAAAGTATCCTGTAACCTGTAATTCCTTCTTTTCCTCTCTCCCTCAACCTCTACTAGTGAATGTAGTGTTATTCTACTACGAATGCAGTTATTAGAAAAACAGTGATATGAGTTAATTCCCTAGGATTTATGTCCCTGTTTGAGTTAAATCACCAAGCAAACATGAACATAATTCTAAAGTTCCAAGTTTTAAACTCCCATAAACTTGGAGAAATGATATATTATACATTAATTCCCAAAGCATTCGTCAGATCATTAATTCAGTACTCTTCTGAGCCAAGCAGACAATCATTCCTTAATACTTATCCTAGCTGCTTCAGAGATGAATTCATTATAGCACAGAGATTGCAAGTGCTTGTAGTGATGAATTTTATTCAGCAATGGGTACTGCTTGACAACCTTTCGCCTGTTTTTCCCCAATGAAGATCAAACTGCTTTCAAATATGGAAGTGTTTTCAATTTATTATCTAGGGACAGGAACAGCATGAACAAGCAAGGCACATGGGGCACAAAATTCAATGAGGCACTTACTCATCCATTCTGTATCTGCATGACCCTGAGAGTGCCTATTTATATTTTGTGCCCTCAGTATCTAACTCAACCTCTCTCTAGTTCTAGCTCTGACATTATTCCAGTATATTTGTGAATGTTCAAAGGAAAACTGATCTTCATTCTCTCTTATTTCTTTTTCTTTTTCTTTTTTTTTTTTTTGAGACGGAGTCTTGCTCTGTCGCCCAGGCTGGAGTGCAGTGGCGTGATCTCGGCTCACTGCAAGCTCCACCTCCCAGGTTCACACTATTCTCCTGCCTCAGCCTCCCGAGTAGCTGGGACTACAGGTGCCTGCCACCATGCCCGGCTAATTTTTTTTGTTATCTAGTAGAGACGGGGTTTCACCATGTTAGCCAGGATGGTCTCGATCTCCTGACCTTGTGATCCGCCTGCCTCGGCTTCCCAAAGTGCTGGGATTACAGGCGTGAGCCACTGCGCCTGGCCATTCTCTCTTATTTCAACTAGTAAAAGAATATTTTTCAGAAGGGGCACTTTTTTTTTTTTTGAGACAGTCTTGCTCTGTCACCCAGGCTGGAGTGCACTGGCGCCATCTCCGCTCACTGCAAGCTCCGCCTCCTGGGTTTACGCCATTCTCCTGCCTCAGCATCCTGAGTAGGTGGGACTACAGGCGCCCGCCACCACATCCGGCTAATTTTTTGTATTTTTAGTAGAGACAGGGTTTCACCGTGTTAGCCAGGATGGTCTCGATCTCCAGACCTCATGATCTGCCCTCCTTGGCCTCCCAAAGTGCTGAGATTACAGGTGTGAGCCACTGCGCCCAGCCTAGAAGGGGCACTTTTTATACTTTGGTTTAAAGGGCTCAAGAAAGCATTTAGTTCTACATGTTAATACTCCATCAATTACATTCAATAAGAATACCAAAATAAATATCCAAGTGTGTAAATGATATTAAAGGATGTGAGGGAAGACATCATTTCTCACATGGAATTTTGTATATTTAAATGGACTTCATATATTAAAATAACAATTGCTTAAGCAATTAAATCTAGAAGGAAAAGAAAAACCTTCCACGCTAAACTAATTTAAATAAACAACCTTATTTGCTTAACTGGGGTTTTATCTTTGCTTTTTAAATATTAACCCTAAAGGAAAAACAAAACAGAACTCTAAGTCAAACTTAAAGCACTGACTGGAGGATCAGAATGCTTACAAAACACAAAGGTAATTAAAACAAATCTTAGAAATTTTACTTCTGACGTAAAAGCACCAATAAAAAGATAGGAAATATCATTTTTGCTTATTAAAATAAAATTATTCTTACCAGATAAAGCAGAAAGGTGTGCAGCCCTGTTCCAAGCCCAACAGAAGACAAAATTCCTAAGCCTATCCAGTAGGCATACAAAAGAAACTGTTTCTCTATACGTTGCACATACTGAAAAAAAGGGATGAGGTGAAAACCGTGAATTCTCTATACAGAAATGCGGTATTTATAAACCATCATCAAAATTAAATAAACCAACTAAAATAAGTTTCAAATAGGAAAAAACTAATAAGATTAAAAACCCATTGAAGAGGCCTAATTTCTTTAATATACAATGGCAAAGATGACAAAAAAATTAATTTAACTGGAATAAAGGCCTTATTTCTAAACCTTTAATAAAAGCCTTGTTTCTAAACCTTTAAATTCCTACTATTTACAGGACACAGGAAAAGCAAATTACGAATAAGATAATTTTGAGGATAATTTTAGATATATTTAAAATAAATGCATTTAGAACTGTAAAAACTTCTCTGTGATTAGCAGTAAACTGTTTCAAAATGCCATTCTAGAGTCATTTCTGTGATTGGCAGTAAAGTGCTTTAAAATACCATTCTAGAACCATTTCCTGTTAAAATACATTAATGTTTTGCTATTTTTACAAAAGAGGTTAACAAAGCATCCTATTTTCCCATCAGTAATGTTGTACATGTAGACTACAGGCAAATGAACCTGTCTTTTTATACAAATAAAACGTAATCATCAACCTTGGATGAGAGGCCTACCTATTTGGATGGGTCACAAAAGTATGTTAGAGAAAACAAGAAAACTTTGGCAGTGATTAATGGATTCATGCTGCTATGAATGAAAACCTTCAGGAAAGTTACATTTAAATCTTTGATTACAGGTAGAGTGGCCTGTAATCCCAGCATTTATGGAGGCCAAGGCAGGCAGATCACCTGATGTCAGGAGTTTGAGACCAGCCTGGCCAACGTGGCGAAACGCCATCTCTACAAAAATACAAAAAAAATTAGCTGGGTGTGGTGGCGGGCGCCTGTAATCCCAGCTACTTGGGAGGCTACGGCAGGAGAATCGCTTGAACCCAGGAGGCAGAGGTTGCAGTGAGCTCAGATCACACCACTGCGCTCCAACCTGGGTGACAGAGCGAGACTCTGTCTTTAAAAAAAAAAAATCTTTGAAGGTAAAAGGAATCACATACACCAAATATAAATGCTCAGCAGCCATAAAACATCACAAGAATATTTTTAGTGTATGCCTTTAAAAGTAAAACCTTTGAGATACTAGTTATGAGATAATGTTGAGGGCAGAAATTCTATAAAACCCACATTCGTCCCATTTGAAACTGAGATTAGAGAATTAGAGAATGTGCAAGACTAGAAACAGAATTGCTCGACCTCTCACCTGTTGATGTGCTCCTTCAACATAATACGTAGCTATAAGCACAGCAAGCAGCAGTAAAAAAGACACCACAATGCTTTGACGATGCCATAATCTTAAAAACAAATTAAAAAAAATAAATATCTCACAGTCTCACTTTCAGCATTCATCATTCTCGAAACAATTTCTTGCCGAAACAGTTAGGTTACCTAGCTCAGCTGGGCTGAGCTCTTTTCTTTACACATCATGGCCTCTTGGAGGAACAGAAGGGGGTCAAGGGAAGATACATAGGCAGAGAACCCAAGTTCTTATCATAACCCCCATTGTAGCCTTTTCCTTACCCAAAGCCTGATCTTATTAAACCTCAACTTATAATAATGGAAAAACATTATAGCATAATACAAAGAGCACTGGCCTTCAAGTCAGAGGACCTGGGTCAGAGACCCTTCATGTTGCACTTTCGGTCAGACACTTAACCAATCTGATTCTGTTTCTTGTTTTTAAAATCTTTATTTACTTTTTTTTTTTTTTTTTTGAGATGGAGTCTTACTCTGTTGCTGGAGTGCAGTGGTGCGACCTCAGCTCACTGCAAGCTCCACCTGCCGGGTTCAAGCTATTCTCCTGCCTCAGCCTCCCAAGTTGCTAGGACTATAGGTGTGTGCCACCATGCCCGGCTAATTTTTCTATTTTTAGTAGAGATGGGGTTTCACCATGTTGGCCAGGCTGGTCTTGAACTCCTGTCTTAGTGATCTGCCTGCCTCGGCCCCTCAAAGTGCTGGGATTACAGCCGTGAGCCACCATGCCCGGCCTTTGTTTCTTTTTTTCAGAGACAGGGTCTTGCTCTGTCATCCAGGCTGGAGTGCAGTGGCATGATCTTGGCTCACTGCAACTTCCACCTCCTGGGTTCAAGCTATTCTCCTGCCTCAGCCTCCCAAGTTGCTAGGACTACAGGTGCACGCCACCATGCCTGGCTAATTTTTGTATTTTTAGTAGAGACGGGGTTTCACCATGTTGGCCAGGCTGGTCTCAAATTCCTGACCTCAGGTGATCCACCCACCTCTCAAAGTGCTGGGATTATAGGTGTGAGCCACCATGCCTGGCCTAAAATGTTTATAATGATATACTTGTTTTACCTTCTTTATGGAGTTGCCCTAAGGATCAAAATCAGCTGAAAATGTTACAAAATACTTTATAAACTCTTAGCACAATAAAAATGTTAAGATAATAGTACAGATAATAACTTGGAAGGGCATGCCACAAGATAAGGCATGTAAAAGTTCGACTTGTTCTTTATGGTACTTGAAACAGGGCTTACAAGTACTAAATTTAAAGACAGAACACATTTCCATGGCAGAGTTCTTTTTCATTGGCTCAAACTATCAGTAAAACTGCCACGTATGCTGAACCTTGCCCTGCTAAAGAATCAGCGTATCTAAATTACACAGACCTGATTTCTCCTGACGGTAAAATCAGGAGAGAAAATAAAAATCATATTTTTCAGTGTTCTCCACTGCAGATTCAACATGAAAAAACAGTGGACAACTGTGATAATCCAGTAAACAAACAGCAAATAGCAATGTCTTTCCCTAATCTGTTTTTCTTCAACCTAAAGAAAGGAGAATAAATATGTTCCTATGGTAATATTCTAAAGGTAATTAATCCATTTTGATGGAGTAGAGGGCAGAAAGTAAGAGATTACTGAGGATTTTTTAAATGAGTAAATGAGGTGTATGTAAAAGGTAGTGGGAGAAGACTCTTTACTTTGAGGTCCATTCCTTCAAGATTACAAGGATTTCCAGAGAAAAATACTGCAAGGTAATGAGCGGCTGTCTCCACAGGACAATATTCTGCCTTTCTTCCCGCTCCCTCCTCTTCTTTTCATTCACTGAAGAGGGGTCTGAAAAACAATAGTGCAGAGATTAGAACAGAATTTCTAACATTTATGCTTATTCTCTTCAATCACTTTAGATGAAAAGAGTTTTGTTTATCTCCCAAATAACAACTAATAGCAAGTCCTAGAGTCTTGTGAAAAATGGCAACTAGTAGTACCTATAATCTCAGCACTTTGGGAGGCTGAGGAGGGTGGATCACTTGAGGTCAGTAGTTCAAGACCAGCCTGGCCAACATGGTGGAACTTCATCTCTACTAATAATACAAAAATTAGCTGGGCATGGTGGTACACGCCTGTAATCCCAGCTACTCGGGAGGCTGAAGCACAAGAATCCCTTGAACCTGGGAGGCAGAGGTTGCAGTGAACTGAGATTGTGCCACTGAAGACCAGCCTGGATAACAGAATGAAAGAGACTCTGCCTCAAAAAAAAATTTAAAAAGGCAACTAGTCCAAACTCAGCATAGAAAGGAGATGAGACAGTAGTTCCCCCTTATCCACAGTTTCAGTAACACATGGTCAACTATGGTCTGAAAATAATAAATGGAAAAAAATTCTGAAAATAAGCGATTCATAAGTTTTATTGTTTTAAATTTATTTTTATTTTTTTAAGAGACAGGGTCTCCATTCTGTTGCCCAGGCTGGAATGCAGTGGCATAATCACAGCTCACTTTAAACTCCAACTCCTGGGGTCAAGTGATCCTCCCACCTCAGCCTCCCAAGCAGCTAGGACTACAGGTGTGTACCACCGCACCCAGCTAATATTTTTGGTTTTTGTGGAGACACAGTCTCACAACGTTGCCTGGGCTCATCTGAAACTCCTGACCTTAAGTGATCTGCTCGCCTTGGCCTCCCAAAGTGCTGGAATTACAGGTGTGAGCTACTGCAGCCAAGCCCCTAAGTTTTATATTGTATGCTGTTCTGAGTAGTACAATAAAATCTTGCCAGTCCTGCTCCATCCAGCCCAAGACCTGATTCATCCCTTTGTTTAGCACATCCGCGCTGTATATGTTACCCCATTACTATATACAGAACAACATAGTATTTTTTCCTATATCCACTAGGGGTCATGGAATGTATCCCTCATGGATAAGGGGGCTACTATATTATAGTTGCCATTTCTTAATTAGTGCTACCTAGAGAACAATTGAGGCAAAACCAACTCCCTGCCTTGATAAACATCAGAACCTTTTGTAGAGGATGTCCTAAAGAAATGGTATTGAAAATTCCAGCAGTTGAATTTGGGATAGAGCTATAGATTTTGGGAAAATTACTGAAATAAGTCTAAATTGGTCCACCTTCTATGAAGGGCATTCTATCAACCTAGGATCATATTACAGAACAAAGTGGTTTAGATCGCAAAAATGGTGAGGCAAACTAGTTGGTTCCAATCCTGGCTCTGCCTTCTACTAGTCGCATGATCTTGGGCAAGTTAGTTAATACTTTTGTGTCTCAGTTTTCTCTTCTGTAAAATGGGGATCACAATAGTACATACTTTTCAGGGTCATTGTAAGGATTAAATGAGCTCATATATGTAAAGTTCTCAGAAGAGTTTAACACTTAGTAAGTGTCCAATTAAGATTAGCTATTAATTATCACCATCTATTGAAATTACAAAATGCTTTTGTTTTTGTTTTTTTGAGACAGGGTCTCATTCTGTTGCGCAGGCTGGGGTGCAGTGGTAGCACGATTTCGGCTCACTGCAACCTCCACCTCCCTGGTTAAAGTGGTTCTCCTGCCTGAGCTTCCCGAGTAGCTGGGATCACAGGCATCTGCCACCACGCCCGGCTAGTTTTTTTTGTATTTTTAGTAGAGATGAGGTTTCACCATGTTGGCCAGGCTGGTTTCAAACTCCTGACCTCAAGTGATCCGCCCACCTCGGCCTCCCAAAGTGCTGGGATTACAGGTGTGAGCCACCACGCCCAGCACAAAATGCATATACACTGTAAACCAGTAATTCCATTTCTAGGAATGATTAGGTATAAGGTGAAATGACTTGCATACCACAGCATTATTTGTACTAGCAAAAAATAATAACATATATTACCAACAGAGGACAGAAGAGTGATTAAAGTATGGCACACTCATACAATGGAAAGAAAAACTAAGCAGCCATAATAAAGAATATATATATATTTTTTGGGACAGGGTCTTGCTCTGTCGCCCAGGCTGGATTGCAGTGGTGTGATCGCAGCTCACTGCAGCCTTGTGGGCTAAATCGATACTCTCACCTCAGTCTTTCCAGTAACTAGCTAGAACTTGAGTAGCTAGCTAGAACTATAGGTGCATACGATCACATCCAGCAAACTTTTAAAATCTTTTGTAGAGATAAGGTTTCCCTGTGTTGTCCTGGCTGGTCTCAAACTCCTGGGCTCAAGAGATCCTCCCACCTTGGCCTCCCAAAGTGTTGGGATTATAGGCGTGAATCACCACGCCCAGCCTAAGAATCAGTTTTTCATGTACAGTTATAGCACAATCTCTAAAATATTAAAAAACACATGGTACAAAAGAGTAAGTATGACATGCTAATGTTAATTTTAAATTCCAATGGGGTGAGCAGTAGAGGAAGAAAATACAAATGTATGTGCTTGCTAAAAGGAAAGAAAAAAATAGCACACAAAAGCTCCTAATGGGAAGACACTATGATGTATGCAATGCCCATCTCTGAATCCTGAAACTCTTGGTGAAATTGCCAAGTTTACTGACAACCAAAGTAACCCAAAAGTCAGATCAGTGCTGCAAAACGTCCTCTGCAAGGCAATATGGTGATTAAAACAAACAAATGAGGCCGGGCACGGTGGCTCATGCCTGTAATCCCAGCACTTTGGGAGGCCAAGGTGGGTGGATCACTTGAGGTCAGGAGTTCAAGACCACCCTGGCCAACATGGTGAAAACCCATCTCTACTAAAAATACAAAAATTGGCTGGGCGTGGTGGTGCATGCCTTTAATTCCAGCTACTCGGGAGGCTGAGGCAGAATTGTTTGAACCTGGGAGGCACAGGTTGCAGTGAGCCGAGATCGCACCATTGCACTCCAGCCTGGTGACAGACTGAGACTCCGTCTCAAAAAGCAAACAAACAAACAAACAAATGAAAACTACGATTTCAGATTCCTTGCACTTCCTCTAAAAGAAGAGAATTGCTGTGAAAATATTACCACACTAGAGTATTATTTGCCATGTGTTTGAGATGTCAAACAATTTAAAAGCTAAAAAAAAAAACATTATGATTACAAGAAAAGAAAAACTTTTTTTCATTTTCCTTTAAATGCATGAAGGAAAGTTTCTACTTAAATCCATATTAATAAATCCATATTAATAGAAGTCATCATTTTCAGGGTAACTGTATAAACAGGAGTCAAATACACTGAAATTTACCACAAATTCCAATTTGGCTAAAATATGAGTTTATTCATCTCAAACTATAATTTTAAAATAAATTTTTAAATAATATTCACATTCTAACTTTTTTGATAACTATATTTAAGAACAGTGTAGTAAGTTTATAATCTACTTCTAGAATTACAAAATAGCACAATAAAATTGAGCACTGAGCAAAGCCAAATAAACACTGACCATACTACAAGATTAACAAGTAATAATCTTGTACTTGGAACACTGTTTATGTGATTGTGGCCAGGCTGCTTCTGCCATCACTATGAAATATCACCTTACAGGCCCTGACTGACCCATAATTTAATTTACTAAGAAGATAATATAAGATTAAAAATATAAGAAGTAATATATCTCTATTTTATTCCAATGAAAATTATATCATTTAAACCCATAGCACTCCTCCCTCCAAACCATCAAAATTTACCTGTGAAATTTCCATTATGTTGTTCCTTGTTCATTGCTACACGTCTCTGGTCACAATTTTTTCCATTCTCTGCCATTTCATAGATCAGTAACTCTTGAGGAGCTAATACAGCAAAATAAAATCCAGCAATACATTACAAACTTCTGCTGTGTAGCTGTGACTGAATAACACTGAATACAGGAATAACATCACAGTAATAACCCACACGATATGTATGATGTGTTTACACTTTTTTCTTTTATAACCAAAATTTGAACAATTTATATAGTTATTCTATTGAACAATTTATATAGATATTCTAATACAAATAGTAAAAATATAAAAGCCATATAGTTGTAAACCTTTTTCTAGTAGTTATTTCAGGGATCTTCCAGATTGAAATTTGGAGGTAATTTGTCCACAGAAGGAGGCTATCAAGCACTAGCACCTCCAAATGTTAACACACTGTAAGGTCTAACATCCTTCTAATTTACAATTAAATATCATACTACTATGTACTCAAAATTAACCTTATCATTTTTACCTTTTTACAGTTTTCTTTCATATTCCCTTTAACATTATTACATAAAAATAGAATATACTACAAAAGATGCTGCAACTGTTGATACATAAATCTAAGATCATAGACCAGTTTTATTTAGGAAACAATTCTACTGAATAAAATGATATGGGCAAAAAAAAAACAAAAACTTGAAATGTTTAAGATAGTTAAATGTACTTTATAACATGTTTCATACTACAGGTATCAGTACTTTTAATGTAATACAACATATAAAAACCAGGTTGCCTGTGATTGTATCATTCTTCAGGTGTTAGTAAAGCAAAACTTTCTACTCAAAAAGCACATCACTTCAATAAAAGGCTAAAATGCTGAGTCCTTAATACAATATTAAAACTTGCCCAGACACTTATAAAAAGACAACTGGGGCCGGGTGCAGTGACTCATGCCTATAATCCCAGCACTTTGGGAGACCAAGGCGGGATAATCGCTTGAGGTCAGGAGTTTGAGCCCAGCCTGGACTACACAGTGAGATCCCATCTCTACATAAGATAAATAAATTAGCCAGGAGTGATGACCCATGCCTGTAGTTCTAGTTGCTCAGGAGGCTGAGGTGGGAGGATAGCTTGAGCTCAGGAGTGAAAGGCTACAGTGAGGTATGATTGTACCACTGCATTACAGCCTGGGCAAAAGGGAGACCCTGCTTCAAAAAAAAAAAAGAAAGTGAAAATAAATACAACCCACAGGAGAAAGTATTTACAAATCATATACGTTTCATAAGAAGCGTGTATCAGGCCTGCAAACTCTTACAACTCAGTAATAAAAAGCAAATAATCCAATTAATAAATGGACAGCAGAGCTGCACAGATATTTCTCCAAAGATAAACAAATTGCTAATAAGCACATAAAAAGATGTCTAACATCTTTAGCCATCAAGGAAATGCAAATTAAACCACAATGACATACAATCTCATACCTGTTAGGATGGTTATTGTAAAAGACAGATAATAGGCCAGGTGCGGTGGCTCACGCCTGTAATCCCAGCACTTTGGGAGGCCAAGGCAGGCAGATCATGAGGTCAGGAGTTCAAGACTAGCCTGCCCAACATGGCGAAACCCCATCTCTACTAAAAATACAAAAATTAGCCCAGCGTGGTGGTGGGCGGCTGTAATCCCAGCTACTCGGGAGGCTGAGGCAGGAGAATCGCTTGAACTCCCGAGGCGGAGGTTGCAGTGAGCCAAGATTGTGCCATTGCAGCCTGGGCGACAGGAGCAAGATTCTGTCTCAAAAAAAAAAAAAAAAAGAAGAAAAAAGAAACAAAAACAAAAAGATAATAATAACAAGTGTTAGTGAGGATGTGGAGAAATCTAAACTGCTGGTGGGAATGCAAAAGAGTTCAGCTGCTTTGGAAAACAATCTGTCAGTTCCTCAAAAGGTAAAATACAGTTACCATATGACTCAGCAATTCAGGAATGTTCATAGTGACACTGTTAACAGACAAAAGGTTTTTTTTTTTTTTTTTTTTTGAGATGGAGTCTCACTGTGTCGCTCAGGCTGGAGTGCAGTGGCATGATCTTGGCTCACTGCAACCTCTGCCTCCCGAGTTCAAGTGGTTCTCCTGCCTCAGCCTCCCAGGTAACTGGGATTACAGGTGCCCGCCACCATGCCTGGCTAATTTTTGTATTTTTAGTAGAGACGGGGTTTCACCATGTTGGTTAGGCTGGTCTTGAACTCCTGACCTTGTGATCTGCCTGCCTCGGCCTCCCAAAGTGCTGGGATTACAGGCGTGAGCCACCGCGCCTGGCCTATAACCCAAATGTATTATCAACTGATGAAAGGATATAGGAAATATGGTATATGGTATACCCAAACAATGAAATATTAGCCATAAAAAGAAATAAAGTAGTAATACATACTACTGCATCAATGGAGTCTGAAAATATGCTAAAGTGAAAGAAGTCAGTCACAAAAGACTACTTGTTATGATTCCCATTTATATGAAATTTCCAGAATATGCATATCCATAATAACAGAAAGTGGATTAGCAGATTAGCTGGAGAAAAGTGGGGAGTAGCTGCCAATGAGTTGTGAGTTTTTTTTCTGGGGTGATGATAATGTTCTAAAATTGTTTTGATAGTTGCATAGATGTGAATATACCATTTAAATGGGTGAATTATATGATATGTGAATTATGCTTCAATAAAGCTGTTTAAGAATAGTCACCAGCAGGAACTATCCAAACTTCCAAATATTCATAGCAAATATATGTTATGAATACATATGAATAATATATTCATAGAAAAAGAATGGTATACTGTTCTACAAACCTCATTTATTCATTCATTCATTTAGTTATGTTGCCCAGGCTGGTCTCGAACTCCTGGCCTGAAGCGATCCTCCTGCCCCAGCTTCCCAAAGTGGTGGGATTCCAGGCATGAGCCACTACCCATGCTTCTCTATATTTAATAGAAGACCCAAGAGTATTAGGAGTATTCTCATGGCCAAGTGGCTCAAATTTTTATATTTTATGAGCAGATTCAGTGACAGTTTAGAATTCAAAGTCAGATATATGAGTTAGGGGGTTATATTATTAAGAAAGAAAATTCATGAAATCACTTGATAAGATGCTTGTATAAGGTTTGTTTACCTATTCACTCAACAAATACTAACTGAACACTTTGTATGTGCCAAGAGTCATGCTAGATTTATATTTAGCTGATCAGAATATGATATAGTCATGGATCCAATCTTCCTGTAGTTTGATAGCTGGTGCTAATTTATTCCTTGACTAAACTCTAACTATTGTAACTATTTTCAAAATTTATGCCTCATAAAGGAAAACAAGTGAAAGACTATAAAAATCACTAGAAAAAAAAGCACACATTCATCACTGTAATATTCTCCTTTTTAAGATACAATCCATTTGTGTATACCTTTGTGTTGTTGTCTTCGATGCTGAATAAGCAAATAAACACATCAAGAAATAAAATATAGGCTTCTATTAGTATAGACAGCCTTAAGTAGACAATCATAAGATTTAAAATCTGAAAAATCTGGATTTGATCCCAGATTTGCCACTGATTAGTTGTGTGATCTTAAGCAAAGTTTCATTTTCTTTAGTCCTTCATTGTTTGGATTCACAAAATGAGGACAATAATTGCCACTTTCAAATGATTGATGTGTAGATGAAATAATCTATGTATACATGTGTATGTTTGTTGATATGCACACATATGTGACTATAAATGCCAATACGTCAAAAGAGTAGGAGGTAATAAACGTACAAAATGCCTAAACTATAAAAAACAACTTCACAGCACATGCCTCATTGTTATTGTATCAGTGATGCCAGTGTTGTTCATTCAGCTCTCATTTTAAAAGTTCTGGGGTCTCCAATGGGCACTGAGGATACAAATATGAATAGGATAAGGAGGTCCCTGTCCTCAAGAGGATCACAGTCTGGTAAAGAAGCCAAATGAACACAAGAAATCAATTATAACAGAATGGGATGAAATAGGCATTTTAATAAAATTAGATGAAAAGACAATGTTTTAGTCAGGTCTTAAGAGTCTAACAGGGCAGGGCATGATGGCTCACGCCTGTAATCCCAGCATTTTCGAAGGCTGAGGTGGGTGGATCACGAGGTCAGGAGATCAAGACCATCCTGGCTAACACAGTGAAACCCTGTCTCTACTAAAAATACAAAAAAATAGCCGGGCGTGGTGACGGGCACCTGTAGTCCCAACTACTCGAGAGGCTGAGGCAGGAGAATGGCGTGAACCCAGGAGGCAGAACTTGCGGTGAGCGGAGATCGCGCCACTGCACTCCAGCATGGGCGACAAAGCAAGACTCCGTCTCAAAAAAAAAAAAAAAACAAAACAAAAAGTCTAACAGACTGGAGAAATTTGTAAATCTCTCTAAACATCAGTTTTTCTTAATTTGTAAAACAGAGATAACATGACACACATCAGAGGGTTGAGGATTAAATAAGATAATGTACATAAAATACTAACATATTGCCTCACCTTTCACGTGACCTCAATATATACTAGCTATGATGAAGATCGTGAAGTAGAAAGCACTATGGGAGCTCACAGGCAATATATTCAGACCAGTTCATAGAAGCTGAAAGTTTGACTCTGCAAACTTAAGTCATACTTGTGTGAAGATTCAGCCAAAAGATAATGCAGCCCAAGCAATTACAAAACAATAACAACAAAAACCAAAGATGCTAGAGCATCACAATAGGTTTACAAAATGGAAATCTATTTCACAAATCTGAATTTTATTAATAAAAAAATCAACTGAGGATGTTTGAAATGGAACCATATAAAAAAGTTCATGATTTTCCATCTGCCAGTCATTTAACTTGAAGCCATACTTAAGTTCTGCAAATACTTAAAACTATGTGGGTTTGGCCAGGTGCAGTGGCTCATGCCTGTAATCCCAGCACTTTGGGAGGCTGAGGCGGGCAGATCACCCGAGGTCAGGAGTTCGAGACCAGCCTGGCCAACATGGCGAAACCCTGTCTCTACTAAAAATACATAAATTAGCTGGGTGTGGTGGCTTGCACCTGTAATCCCAGCTACTTGGGAGGCTGAGGCAGGAGAATCGCTTGAACCCAGGAGGTGGAGGTCGCAGTGAACTGAGATTGCACCACTGCACTCCAGCCTGGGCAACAGAGCAGGACTCCATCTCAAAAAAACAAAAACAAAACCAAAAAAAACTATGAGTGTTCATATTCAGCCAAATCCTATAGGCAATATCTTTAAAAAATATTTTGAAGATATTTAAACATTTGTAAATATCTAAATATATGATAAATATTTACAAATAAGATATTTAAGGATATTTAAGATATTTTAAAGCCAGCCATTCATCTCTATCACAGTAAGTAAAATTTATTTAATTTGTGATGAAAAGATAAACAGGGCACAAAAGGGTTTGCCTTATAAATAACATTCTAAAACCTTTCTCCTACAAAACACTGATAATTGAACTCATTTGCCCCTATTTACTCTTTCCCATAGTGTCATTGTTTTACCCAAAACATTTTGGGTCTATGAGTGCGTACTTATAACAATGGTATTGCACAATTATTTGAAGGTTTTGTTTTTAAGCTATTGCAACAGGAGTTTTCATTTGAGCAAATAATGTGTTCTTACACAACGTGCTAAAAAAGAACAGCATACTGACATTTCCTTCTCCAAAATTCTCTCTAGAAAACATAATAGTCTGAAATTTTGTTTTGTAAGAAATAACCCAGGGAACGAAGTTATTTTCATCAGTCTATTTCTTCATAAACAAAATAAATTTGCAGTTTAAAAAACAACTTTTCAAAACCTTCTTGCCATTCCCAAAAGAAGGAAACAAAGCAGAAGGCCAAACAAGAGAGCCACTGAGGTTCTAAACAGTTAAGCTTGTAAAAGCATCAAACCCCCTTTTTTTTTTTGGCATTTTGACCATTTAGGATGATTTAAAACCATCCCAAGTATGAAACAGCCAAAATAAAAGAACCACTAGTGTTTTATAGTTAAGCTTATAAAAACTTCAAAGCTTTTCTGCATTTTAACCATTTTGTAAAGGATTTAACATTTTTCCTTGCCTTTCAAAATTCCCTTGAAAACACCCTCAATTACTTTGCCTCTTCTTCCCCCAATCATACGTACTGTAAAACTTTGTAAAACTGCAATGCCTCCAGAATCTTCTGCATTCTTATGATCTGTCTAAGCAGCCGAACATAACTGAAGAAAATCACACAATTACAAAGCCACTTCAAATTCTTAATTCAACAAATATATACCAATGGTCCATTATGTGCCAGTTATTATTATTATTATCATTATTATTTTGAGACAGTCTCGCTGTGTTGCCCAGGCTGGAGTGCAGTGGCACGATCTCGGTTCACTGCAACCTCTGCTTCCCAGGTTCAAGTGATTCTCCTGTCTCAGCCTCCCAAGTAGCTGGGACTACAGGCACCCGCCACCACGCCTGGCTAATTTTTGTTGTTGCTTTTTTTTTTGAGACAGTCTCATTCTGTCGCCCAGGCTGGAGTGCACTGGCACCATCTCGGCTCACTGCAAGCTCCACCTCCCGGGTTCATGCCATTTTCTTGCCTCAGCCTCCCGAGTAGCTGGGACTACAGGCGCCCGCCTCCAGGCCCGGCTAATTTTTTTGTATTTTTAGTAGAGACGGGGTTTCACTGTGTTAGCCAGGATGGTCTCCATCTCCTGACCTCGTGATCAGCCCACCTTGGCCTCCCAAAGTGCTGGGATTACAGGCGTGAGCCACCATGCCCTGCCTATTATTATTTTTGAGACAAAGTCTCACTCTGTTACGCAGGCTGGCGTGCAATAGCACAATATTGGCTCACTGCAACCTCTGCCTCCCGGATTCAAACAATCCTCCTGTCTCAGCCTCCCAAGTAGCTGGGACTACATGTGTGCACCACCACGACAGGCTAATTTTTATAGAAATGGGGTTTCACCATGTTGTCCAGGCTGGCCTCAAACTCCTGGGCTCAAGTGATCTGCCCATCTCAGCCTCCCAAAGTACTGGGATTACAGGCTTGAGCCACTGTGCCTAGCCCAGTTATTAAGATGCCAAAGCTCAAACCTAAAACTGATGATTCCTGCTAATAAACTTTTTTTTTTTACTTTGACAACTATTTCATTCTTTGTTTTTGCTCCCAAAACGTTTTACCCTCCTTTTTCCTTTCTTATTTTCAGACATTGACTTTCTTTTTTCTTTTTCTTTTCTTTTTTTTTTTTGAGACAGGGTCTCACTCTGTCCCCCAGGCTGGAGTACAGTGGTGCAATCATGGCTTACTGCACCCTCGACCTCCTGGGTTCAAGTGATCCTCCCACTTCAGCCTCCCGTGCAGCTGGAACTACAGGAACATGCCAACATGTCCAGCTAATTTTTGTATTTTTAGTAGAGACTGGGTTTCCCCACGTTGCCCATGCTGGTCTTGACCTCCTAGGCTCAAGTGATCCCCCTGCCTTGGCCTCCCAAAGTGCTGGGATTACAGGCATGAACCGTATCCAGCCCTGTTACATTTTTTTAAATAACAAAAGCAGTGAGAGAATTCACCAATCCCACTACTACTAAGCCTACTAAAATATTTATACTTCACCCATGTCAGCATTCTTTCTCTCTTTATGACTTGGCAGTGTCCTCTACTTACCAAAGGCCATTATGTCAATATATATATATCGTTTCCTTCCTCCTTCTCAGGGACTTTGCTCCTTCTGTTCTCACTGTGTAATCAATCTTTACCCCTTTATTGTCACCAGAAAATAAGTATTCAGCATTTCCCATTTTTCATTCCTTCTTCATAAAGTTCTCAAAAGAGTTGCCTACATATACAGGCTCCACTTACTCATCACCAAATTTCTGTCTGATCCATTGTGATATGACTTCTGCTCCGACAAATAAAAATAAATTGCTTTTGTGAAGATTATCGATTACCTCCATTTGCCAAATCCAAAGGACACGTCTTACTGAATCTCTTACCTTCGCCGAATACAAGTATCCACTCCCTATTTCTTGAAATACTTTCATTTTTCTTCCTATTTCTCTGACGGCTCCCCCTGCTCTATGTCCTGGGGTTCTTCAAAGCCTGGCCCTAGATTCCTTTCTGTGTTCCCTTTATATTCTCTCCCTAATGATGTCATCTATTCACTCAGCCTTAAATACCCCCTACATACTGACAATTCTTTCTTTCAAAGGCAAAATGATGTTGCCATACTGCTTTATGAAAGTGCTTTATGAATATGCTGTAAAAATAATTAGAATCACAGAAGGAACTTTAGAGAATATCAAGCCTATTCCACTTATTTACAGATAAGCATCTCAGAGGTAAGGGACTTGTATAATGCCACAGAACAAGTTAGTGACAAACCTGGAGGCAGGACCCAGATACAACGGTGATCTTAGGAGTACACCGACCTATTGGGAAGACAACCCCACCCTCCAAACTAAATCAAAAGTTATTTTTCTGAGAATTTTGAAAGGGACAAGCTCAATCTAGAAAAGAGACGTAATGTAAGAGCTGGCCCCAAAATGTGATTTAGGAGTTAAAGACTCAAATCTTTTTTCCTGAGACAGTCTTGCTCTGTCACCTAGGCTGGCGTGCAGTGGAGCAATCACAGCTCACTGCAACCTCCACCTTCCAGGTTCAAGCCATTCTCCTGCCTCAGTCTCCCCACTAGCTGGGATTACAAGCATGTGCCCCCCCAGGCCCGGCTAATTTTTTTGTATTTTTTAGTAGAGACGGGGTTTCACCATGTTGGCCACACTGGTCTTGAACTCCTGACCTCAGGCAATCTGCTAGCCTCGGCCTCCCAAAGTGTTGGGGTTACGGGCATAAGCCACTGTGCCCAGCCTAAGACTCAAATCTAATCAAATTGGGAGTACAGGTTGCTGTAAGTTTTTTATGTTACACTGGGGGGCATTATTAGGCTGGGCTCATAACCATAAAATTATTAACCAAACTGCCTGAAAAAAAATAATTTAAGGGGACTGGTTTTATGATAAAAGAGAAGTTCAACAAAACAAAATAGTAAGTCTATCTCCAGCACAGTGCAGCAGAAGTTAGCCTATATAAATCTCCTATCTACTGGGGCACACAGCATCATGATTACCAAGGGCTTTGATCATCTTACCATCCACCTTTGAGTTCATGCTCCCAAACAGTATTTTGTTTATAACCTGACTTCTCATGCTGATTAGCTATAAGGAGAGTATATGCTTGTAATGGGCTGAATTGTGCCCCCCCAAATTCATATGGTGAAGTCCTAACACTCGTGTGACTATAATTTGGAGATACTGCCTTTAAGAAGGTAATTAAGGTAAATGAGGTAATAAGGGTGGTACTCTAATAAGGACTCACGTCCTTATTGGAAGAAGCACCAGACAGCTTTCTCTTCTACCTGGACACAGAGGAAAGACTATGTAAGGACATAGAGAGAAGATGGCTGTCTGTAAGCCAGGAAGAGAGTCCTCACCAGAAATAAACCCTGCTGGCACCTTCATCTTGGACTTGCAGCCTACAAAACTGGGAGAAAAACAATTTCTGTTGTTTAAACAGAGACGGGGTTTTGCCATGTTTTGTCTGTGGTATTCTGTTATGACAACCCTGGCAGAGCAATACAATGTTGATTAGTATAAATAAGGGTATCCAGATTGCAGAATAGTTTTGTTTGTTTTGTTTTGTTTGTAGAGACAGAGTCTCACTATGTTACCCAGAGTGATCTTCTGGGTACCAAGTGATCCTCCTGTCTCAGCCTCCCAAAGTGCTGGGATTACATACAGGTGTGAGCCATCTTGTCTAGCTAGACTACCTTTTATCCAGAAAAACCTGATGTATTTTACTGCATGTGTCTTCAAACTGCCACAGTGACTAATCTAGCATCAACATACCCTGTTAATCTTACTTATTATCATCTTCGTCATGACCCATTTTATAGGGAAAAAGGAAAACTTGGTGGCTGAAAGCTGCCAATACGTCCTGACTTACTAGTTATATGACTTTAGGTTAAATAATTTGCATTTGTGCATATGTGTAAAATATCCCCATCCTTATTTTTCTTTTTTGAGACGGAGTTTCGCTCTTGTCGCCCAGGCTGGAGTGCAATGGGGTGATCATGGCTCACTGCAACCTCCGCCTCCTAAGTTCAAACAATTCTCCTGCCTCAGTCTCCCGAGTAGCTGGAATTACAGGTGCGTGCCACCACACCCAGCTAATTTTTGTATTTTTAGTAGAGACAGGGTTTCACCATGTTGGCCAGGCGGATCTCAAATTCTTGACCTCAGGTGATCTGCCCACCTTGGCCTCCCAAAGTGCTGGGATTACAGGTGTGAGCCACCACGCCCAGCCTCCATCCCTATTTTTATATCATCCTTAAATGTTTTTGTTTTGCTTTGGGGGACTCTCAACAAGTTAGCTTCTCTACTTTAAGATAATTTTTTTTTTTTGAGATGGAGTTTTGCTCTTGTTGCCCAGGCTTGAGTGTAATGGCACAATCTCGGCTCACCGCAACCTCTGCTTCCCGGGTTCAAGCGATTCTCCTGTCTCAGCCTCCCAAGTAGCTGGGATTACAAGCGTCTGCCACCACACCTGGCTAATTTTTTGTATTTAGTAGAGACGGAGTTTCACCACGTTGGTCAGGGTGGTCTGGAACTCCTGACCTCAGGTGATCCACCCGCCTCGGCCTCCCAAAGTGCTGGGATTACAGGTGTGAGCCACCACGCCTGGCCAAGATAAATAACATATAAGTGCACTACACAGTGACTGGCACATAGCAGTCACTTAATGTTAGTTTCTCCATGCTCTTTAATATTTTTAAATGCAGTATCATACCCATCAATCTCCATGCTTCTCAAATGTCACAATTTTCCAAAAAAACATGGTAAATGGTGCCCTGAGTATTCACTTACAGGTACTTCCTTTCCATATTAGTATGCTATACAAAAGCCTATGTAACTGGTTTCCATAGCCTATATAACAGAAGTAGCCACAGATTTAGAACAATCTTAGTTTATGTTGAATAACAAAAATGAATTATTCTTCATCAATTTAAACATCTTGAAATGTACGACAAGGACAATCCGTCAAAAATTATTATGAGGTAAAAGGGTTCTAGTCTATCCACGTAGCTAAGGTAAGATGAAATACTCATTTTTAATGAGAGCCACTTTTCAAAATTCAATAAAGTAGCAATAATTTTTGAAATCTGTGATGATACAATGTCAGTGAGATTCCTAGATGTAGGAGTAAATCCAAGTATTCCTAGTCTGTTTAAAATGTTGAAATGTCCTCAAACAGAAATCTAACACATATTCTTGACCTTCAATGGCATCTACTTTACACCGAGTGCACATATGTAAGTTAGTTTTGTTTGTAAGAATGAGGTTGCTGAAACAAATCTTATAGGTCTGTGGATGGGGTTGAGAAGACAAACCGGGCAGAAGCATAACTCAAACATCAAATAATTTTCATTTTGAACACTTATATAGATACAAGAAATGCATTAAAAGAGTGTAACAGAACTTAACTGCAGCTGAAGCATTTAAAACAGAGTTAACATTAAATGTGGGGGGTTTTTTATTTGTTTCCTACAGAAGTGCTTAGAAAACACTGCAAAAATCAGCTCACAAAGGTTCTTTGTAGGCTGTACATCCAGTGCTAAGACTATAATACTCCATTCATTTTAAACATTAGTCACACTTGTAATACAAAAACAATGTGCAAGTAAATTACT
Source organism: Pongo pygmaeus (assembly GCF_028885625.2). Classification (NCBI taxonomy): domain Eukaryota; kingdom Metazoa; phylum Chordata; class Mammalia; order Primates; family Hominidae; genus Pongo; species Pongo pygmaeus. The sequence goes on from NC_072392.2 coordinate 58,974,662, forward strand.
GAGAGTTCCCCACCAAGCAAAACAAAAAACATTTATGGATAACATGATAAAAGCATCTCCCTGAGTAATATAAGAGTTACTGGAACAGTTAACAAGGTAGAAAAGGAAAAGAAAGTGAGAGTAACAAAACCATTGATTTTCATTTTCTTGGCAACATCATCCCAAAATAAAACGAACATACTTTCTTTAAAAAAAAAAATCATCTACCCAGATGAATTTTACTTTCTCAAAAAAAAATTATGTCAGTGTGCTCAATAAAACACATTGTTCTTCATACAAGGCACACAAAGATAGCCAATAAGTATTATGCTTCTCAGTAACCTTTCTTGCTTTCAGAAGTATCTTTTTTTTGTTTGTTTGTTTTGTGACAGGGTCTTCCTCTGTCACTCAGGCTAGAGTGCAGTAGCATGGTCACAGGCCACCACAGGCTGGAACTCTTGGGCTCAAGCGATGCTCTGGCTTCAACCTCTAGAAGTATCTTTTCTTAATTGGATTAGACTACTCCAAAATAGCTGTAGATTTCCCTAAAACTGTTAAGATTAAGGAATTGTGATCTACTCTTGGAAACAAAATAACTAATCTGAGTAATATATCTTGACAAATGAGGCTTTGATACAGTTTTCCACTTGTGCAGGGGTATAAGGCCAAAGATAATTCACATAAAATGCACAATATCAGAGTAACTATCAGACATATCAGAGTGTCATCTGATATGTCTATCTATGATATATCTATCATGTGGTTGTTCCAGTTAAAGAACGTGTACTCTGAAAATTCATAATAATGTGAATGGGGATATATGAAAAAAATTTCTTGAATTTTTTTCAACTTTCTAAGGTCTTGGGGAGGGCTGGGTGTGATGGCTCACACCTGTAATAACCCTATCGTTTTGGGAGGCTGAGGCAGGAGGATCATTTGAGGCCAGGAGGTCCAGACCAGCCTGGGAAACACAGTGAAACCCCATCTCTTAAAAGAAAAAACCGAAACAAAACAAACAAACAAACAAAAACAATTAGCCAGGTGTGGTGGTATGTGCATGTAGTCCCAGCTACTTGGGAGGCTGAGACCAGAGGACTGCTTGAGTCCAGGAGCTTGAGGTTGCAGTGAGCTATGATTGTGGCACTGCACCTCAACCTGAGTGACAGAGTAAGACCATGTTAAAAGAAAGGAGGGGCCAGGCGCAGTGGCTCACACCTGTAATCCCAGCACTTTGGGAGGCCGAGGCGGGCGGATCACAAGGTCAGGAGATTGAGACCATCCTGGCTAACATGGTGAAAACCCGTCGCTACTAAAAATACAAAAAATCAGCCGGGTGTGGTGGCGGGCACCTGTAATCCCAGCTACTTGGGAGGCTGAGGCAGGAGAATGGTGTGAACCCAGAAGGTAGAGGTTGCAGTGAGCTGAGACTGTGCCACTGCACTCCAGCCTGGGTGACAGAGCGAGACTCCGTCTCACAAAAAAAAAAAAAAAAAAAAAAAAAGGAGGGAGGGAAGGAAGAAAGGAAGGAAGTCAGTCAGTCTTGGGGAATTAGACAAATTAAAACCCCAAATTAGGATGCAATTTAAAAACATTCAGAATCTCCATTAATCTCCCAATAATGGATCAGCAGGTAATGAGGGTATTTCTGGCCTAAAAAGTTTCTCAACTTAAATCTAGTGATGTATAAAATACACTAAACTCATCACAGGTTCCTAATTGTTGAAAAATTATAAACTGCCCTGGGTCTAATTTTTTTTTTTTCTTTTTAAAACAAAGTCTTGCTCTGCTCTGTCATCCAGGCTGGAGTGCAGTGGTGTCATCTCAGCTTACTGCAACCTCCACCTCCCAGGTTCAAGTAATTCTCCTGTTTCAGCCTCTGGAGTAGTTGGGATTACAGGCACGCGCCACCATGCCTAGCTAATTTTTGTGTTTTTAGTGGAGACAAGGTTTCTCCATGTTGGCCAGGCTGTTATCAAATGCCTAACCTCAGGTGATCCTCCTGCCTTGGCCTCCCAAAGTGCTGGGATTACAGGCATGAGCCACTGTGCCAGAGGTGGGAGGTAGGAGGATCGTTTGAGGCTAGGAGTTCGAGACCAGACTGGCCAACACTGTGGAACCCTGTCTGTACCAAAAATACAAAAGTTAGCTGGGAGTGGTGGTGCAGGCCTATAGTCCCAGCTCCTTGGGAGGCTGAGGCACAAGAATCGCTTAAGCCTGGGAGGTGAGGGTTGCAGTGAGCCGAGACGGTGCCACTGCACTCCCGCCTGGGTGACAGAGCAAGAGTGTGTCTCCAAAAAAAAAAAAAAAAGAGATTAGAAAAAGAAAAATCCCATTTCTCATTTTCTCTTAATCTACTTCTAAATGTTCCTGCAGTTTTTCATAACCAATGCAATCTTAGCGAAACATTTTCATCAAAAAGATGGGGGATCGGCCGGGCGCGGTGGCTCACGCCTGTAATCCCAGCACTTTGGGAGGCCGAAGCGGGCGGATCACGAGGTCAGGAAATCAAGACCATCCTGGCCAACACAGTGAAACCCCGTGTCTACGAAAAACACAAAAAATTAGCCGGGCGTGGTGGTGGGCGCCTGTAGTCCCAGCTACTCCGGAGGTTGAAGAAGGAGAATGACGTGAACCCGGGAGGCAGAGCTTGCAATGAGCCGAGATCGCGCCGCTGCACTCCAGCCTGGGCGACAGAGTGAGACTCCGTCTCAAAACAAACAAACAAACAAAAAAAGGTGGGGGGACTAAGAGTAAGGTCAAGAATTAAGATAATGAAGGAATACCAGACTAGAGTTGGGAGATTTGGCTAACTGTGAGACCTTGGCATTGTCACTTCACATGGCTGATTCTCTTTTTCCTCATTCAGTTACTAGGCACATGGAGTAAATGAGTGCAATAATTTCTTTTCTAGTTGTAAAAAAAATTCCAACTAGGACAAGGGTAGAGTTTTGGATGTATTTAATAACAACTACTTTTGTATAGTGATTTATAGTTTAAAAATAGGTTAACAAACATAATGCTAATAGCCATCTGTAAGGGACTGTTATTTTTATCCTTGCTTTTTTGCAAATGAGAAACTGAGTGCTCCAAGGGCCCCAAATAGCAAGTCGGCAGCATATAAATGTCAAAGCAGGAGTTCAACCTCGCTTTTCCAAGTCCAAATTCAATAGTTCTTCTACTATACAAAACAGTCCAGTGAGAGGATTTTCAGGTCACTGAGGAATTCCAGAGTCACAAATGCACACAAGATGAAAAAACAGTCCCAGAAGTTTAGCTTGTCCTAGTATTTTCAAATGTTCCCCATTACTAGAATTAACAGAACACTCATCCCTATTGATTCTTAGTACTTAAACTATCTACGAAACTCACGTAGTATCTATGAAACTATCTGAAACTCCCTACTTTACTGTCCCTAAATACCTGGGGCATTTACACTTGTACAACTGGGGTGAAAATACTCCCACTGGACTGTTGTGTACGCTAAAGTAGAAGAACTATCGAATTTGGACTTGGAAAAGTCTGGGTGAACACCTGCTCTGACATTTATATCCTCTATTCTTTCTATTCTAAAGCAACACCACTGTAGGGATACTGAACTTTTTCATGAGCCACACTTATGAATAAGCTAAGAAACAAGTCTCAAAAAATTGCTAAGAATGGGCATTATAAATGACAATCTCTGATAAGCCAGAAATTATGTTAACATTTAGTACAAAAAAAAAGAAATAAAAAATTTTCTAGGTAGTTAGAAGTTAACGCACACAGTCCTAAATAACATAGGCCAAAATAAAAGAAAAATTTTAAATACTCAGAACTGCTAGAACAAAGTGAATTTAGCAAGGTCACAGGATAAAAGATCAAAACTAATACTTTCCACTATATACTTGGAATAAAAATTGGACTATTATATACTTGGAATAATTTTTTAAAATTTCAGATTCAGTAACATCTGAAAATATAAAATATTTAGAGACAAATTTAACAAAATATAAGCAAAATCTAAAACGAAATAAAGAAAGAAAATAAATTATACAGAGCCTAAATAAATGATTAGCATGTTTTGTTGATTGTTTGGAAGACTTGATATTGTCACTATGTCAATTTCCCCTGATACGGTTTGGCTCTGTGTCCCCACCTAAACTGTAACCCCGATGTGTCCAGGGAGGGTCCTGTAACCCCCACATGTCGAGGGAGGGAGGTGATTGAATCATGGGGGCGGTTCCCCCATGCTGTTCTCATGATAGTGAGTTCTCATGAGATCTGATGGTTATGTGTTTGACAACTCCTCCTTCACACTATTCTCTCTTCTGCTGCCTTGTGAAGAAGGTTCCTGTTTCCCCTTCCACCATGATTGTAAGTTTCCTGAGGCCTTCTCAGCCATACAGAACAGTGAGTCAATTAAACCTCTCTCCTTTATAAATTACCCAGTCTCAGGTAGTACCTTTATAGCAGTGTGAAAACACACTAATACATCCCTCAAAGTGATGTACAGCCTTAATGAAGATCAATCAAATTCAAGCAAGCTTTATAAAAAAAAGCAATTCAAATTTTTATAGAAATGCAAAAACTTAGAGTAGCGAAAACAATTGGGATAAAGAACAAAGTTGAAGGACTTGGCACTAACTGATGTCAACAATTACTATAAATCTACAGTAATCATGACAGTGTGGTATTGGTAAAAGGATAAGTTAGAAGCCAATGGAAAAGAATAGAGAATACCGAAATAGGCCAGGCACAGTGGTTCATGCTTGTAATCCCAGCACATTGGGATGCCAAGGTGAGAGGATCACTTGAGTCCCAGAGTTCAAGACCAGCCTGAGCAACATAACAAGACCCCATCCCTACCAAAAAATTTTAAAAATTACTCCTCTGTGGTGGCATGCACCTCATGGTATCTGTGGTCCCAGATGCTCAGGGGGCTGAGGTGGGAGGATTGCTTGAGCCTAGGAGGTCAAGGTTGCAGAGAGGTGTGATCGTGCCACTGCAATCTAACAATCTAGCCTGGGTGACAGAGATCCTGGCTCAAACCCCTCTCCCCGCACCACCCCCACCCCCCACCAAAAACAAAAACAAAAACGCAAGAACAACTTTCATGTGCTTTAAAATAATTATATATATACATTTGAAAAAAGTGAAAAACCTTGCTCCCCACTCTCCCTGCTAGATGTAACCACTTTTATTAGTTTTGTGTATCTGACCTTTCTTCTTTCAAACACCCCTATTATTGTTTGAGTATGTGTCCCCTCCAAAACTCATCTTAAAATTTAACCCCTAATGTGGCAGTATAGTGAGACAAGGCCTTTAAGAGGTGATTGGGTCATGGAGGCTCTGCCCTTATGAATGAATTAATCCATTCATAAATTAATGGGTTAATGGATTAATGGGTGATCATGGGGGTAGGACTGTTTGCTTTATAAGCAGAGAAAAAGAGAACTGAGCTTGCACACTCAGCTCCCCCTCCATGTGATATTCTCGGCACTCTGCAGAGTCCCACCAGCAAGAAGGCCCTTACCCAATGTGGCCACTCGATCTTGAACTTTTCAGCTTCCACAACTATAAAAATTAAGTTCCTTTTCTTTATAAATTACCCAGTTTCGGGTATTCTGGTATAAGCAACAGAAAATGGACTAAGACACCTTCTCTTTTTTTTTTTTCCTTTTAAGATGGAGTCTCGCTCAGTTGCGCAGGTTGGAGTGCAGTGGCACGATCTTGGCTCACTGCAACCTCTGCCTCCCGGGTTCAAGCGATTCTACTGCCTCAGCCTCCCTAGCAGTGGGGATTACAGGTGCCAACCACCACGCCCAGCTAATTTTTGTATTTTTAGTAGAGATGGGGTTTCACCATGTTGGCCAGGCTGATCTTGAACTCTTGACCTCAAGTGATCTGCGCACCTTGGCCTCTCAAAGTGTTGGGATTACAGGTGTGAGCCACTGGACCCAGCCCTAAGACACCTTCTTAGTCTCCATTGTCAGATCTCTTTTTTTTTAGTTAAAAAAAAAAAAAAAAGAGGTGGGGTTTTGCCATGTTGTCCAGGCTGGTCTCGAACTCCTGGACTCAAGCGATCCACCCACCTCAGCCTCTCAAAGTTCTGGGATTACAGGAGTGAGCCACTGCATCCAGCCCAGATCTTTCTTTTACCTGACCTCGGCCCTCTCCTCTTCCTATCTCCCCAAGTGACTCATCTGGTCCATGGCTGAAAATACTATCCCGTATTTGTATTTCTGGTTTTGACCTCTAGATTTATATATGTAAGTGCGCGACTTGGATGATTCTTTTTTTTATTATTATTATTATACTTTAAGTTCTAGGGTACATGTGCACAACGTGCAGGTTTGTTATGTATGTATACATGTGCCATGTTGGTGTGCTGCACCTATTAACTCGTCGTTTACATTAGGTATTATCTCCTAATGCTATCCCTCCCCACTTCCCCCACCCCACAACAGGCCCCGGTGTGTGATGTCCCCCCTCCTGTGTCCATGGATGATTCTTTAAGTGTCTCAAAATTAACATGTCCTTTTCTCCCTACACTACCCACCTTCTTGTAACAAACAAACCTGGTCTTCTCCAAACCTCCCTTCTCCCAGTACCTGGCACAACCACTCACCCAGTCACTAAATCCAGAAGCTTAGTCATCCCTGACTCTTCCCTTTTCCTTACCACTCATCTAACCCAGGACCAAGTCCTATACCAAATATATTTGGTATCCACACACAACTGTCTGTCTTCTTTGCTACCCTTCTAGTCCAGACCATCTTCATCTTCTACTTGGACTACTGCAGTGGACTCTCAACTTCTCTCTCCATTTCTATTCTTGCCCCCTTCAATTCATCCTTCACACATGAGCAACAATGAACTTCTTATAAATCCTATTACTCCTCTACTTAAAATTGTAGAATGATTTCCTATTGCACTCAAAATCAAATTCAAACTCATTCCCTTGGCCTGCAAAATTCTGCATAACCTGGATCCTGTATATATTTCCTATATCATCGCGTGTCAATGTATTCCAAGTCTATTATGCTCCAGCCTCAAATAAGCATATATCCACATTGTTAACTCTCTCTTAGACCCTCATGTGCTGCCTTCCTAACAATTCTTATTTCCCATTGTTTTCCCCAGAACCTGGTGTAAGGCCTGGGACACAAAATGTTTGTTCACTGACTGGGTAATGAACAGATAAGGCAATAGATGTCACTGGAAAATGATCTTTCCATTCCAAGAAAGTGCTAAAAGACATCATTAAACATCAAAAGTTTCAATTGCCAAATTCTGTGTTATGGCTTACACAGATAATGTAGTCTGTTAATACCAAAAGGTTAACAGAATGGCCCAAAAGAATGCCCTATTTGGTTAAGAATCTCACATGTGTTGTAAAATATAGACAAAATGAAGTGTATACTCAGATATTTATTTACTGGAACTTCATTAATAATGAGCAAACAATAATTAAGTAAGCAGCAACGTAAAGCTATGCTTTTAAAAGAGGGCTGGGAAAGAGTTATTGGCAATAGCTTAGTGGGCCACATGATGATAATGATCACAATCATGGTTACATCATGCTGCAGACACTGTTCTAAATGCTTTATTTAAACCTATTCATTTAATCCTAACAACAAAGGTATTGACTTCATTGTCCAGGAGGAAACTGAGATAGCAAGAAGTAAAAAGTAACTAATCCAAGCGTTGCATAGTAATAGAGCAGCTGGAATTTGAAAAAAACCAGTCTAGCTTTATAGCCCTGGCTTTTAACACTACCTGCCTAGTCCTTCCAGATAATCTATAAAGAACAAAGTTATCATTAAAAAACTCAAGGACAAGAGAAAATACTCCCATGAACTACTGAAAAGATGAAGTAGTTCAAGAATACAAACAAACTCTTGAGCAATTATAGGTATATTAGCTGTGATATAATTACTCAATAGATTGCCCTTGCTTAATTTAAATACGCCTTAAACTTTAAGTATCACCTTTTATCTGACACAGAAAATTATCTCCTGTTCAAATGTCCTTGATTCTGCAAATCAAGGAGCATATTTTAAAATGAGCTTTATATAAGAGTCTACATAATACCTAACTTCAGTTCAGCAAACTCCATCCAAAGCTGCTTTCCCATATAAAATAAGGAATTTCTTGAGGCAATATGGTCTCAAAAATTTACTACTCCCCAAAATATTTGCAAGGCTTTGTGAAAGCAGATTAACAATTTACAAAACCACGACAAAGTTATCACTTCAATTTGTCCTGTTTATTAGGATTCTCTAATCTAGAGTTCATTTCCACACCAAAATGGGAGACACAGCAAGGGCACTTGGGCAAAAACAGGAATGATAGTAGCACCTAGAACTATCATCTCCGAGAAAGACTAAAGAGACTAAAAAGTTTGTTAAATCAATGGAACCAAAAAAAAAAAGAGTACCCAACAATGCAAAGAATTAACTCTTCTACAATGGCTATTTACCCAGAATAAAATAACTAGAGAAATGGCTCTATATATAATAGATAATTAACATAGCAAAATATTAAAATTACAAACAGCTTGGGGAGGTTTTTTTTTTTTTTTTTCGTACGAGCAAATAATACAGTTCTCTCCTACTGCTTTTCTTTTCTTTTCTTCTCTTTTTTTTTGAGATGGAGTCTCGCTCTGTTGTCCAGGCTGGAGTGCAGTGGCGCGATCTCGGCTCACTGGAACCTCCGCCTCCCGGGTTCAAACGATTCTCATGCCTCAGCCTCCTGAGTAGCTGGGATTACAGGCGTCTGCCACCACACCCAGCTAATTTTTTTGTATTTTTTGTAGACACCGGGTTTCACCACGTTAGACAGGCTGGTCTCAAACTCCTGATCTCAGGTGATCTTCCAGCCTCGGCCTCCCAAAGTGCTGGGATTACAGGCGTGAGCCACGGCGCCCGGCCAGTTCTCTCCTACTCTTTAGCAACAACATTCACAGTAGACACGTGTTACAAGGCTCCTCTGTCATTTCCACTTGCCAGAAAGATAACTCAACACCTAACAGTCATGAAGCATGAACTCAGACAAACTATTCTGAAGAATATAACTGATTTTCTTTCCTTAATCTATTACACTTCAAATCTAGCCAAGCAGTTTTTGTTATGCTACAATTTATAAGACTAAACTAGCTAAAGAGGGCAAGTTTGTAAATAAGGTTTATGTGCTTATGTGTGTATTTACGTGTGTATGTGGATAGATCCCTTTAATACCTAAGAGTAATTATTTTCATGTGAACCGGGAAATATTACCAAATCATAATGAGATGCCTGGATACAACCTTGTTAGAACAGAAAGAACACTTGAGACCTTACAGTTCAGGTTCTAGCACTACCTAAGCCAGATGACCTCAAGCAAGCCAATTACTAATTACTAATTGTTTCTGAGCCTTAATTTTCTCCTCTGTTAAATAGGAATCTACTTATACATTCACAGAGATTCCTTCTAATTCTAAATATTGGTTTCAGTGAAATAATAGGTTTCCTTTTTTTTTTTTTGAGATGGAGTCTGGCTCTGTCTCCCAGGCTGGAGTGCAGCGGCGCAATCTCCGCTCACTGCAAGCTCCGCCTCCTGGGTTCGCGCCATTCTCCTGCCTCAGCCTCCCGAGTAGCTGGGATTACAGGCGCCCGCCACCACGCCCGGCTAATTTTTTGTATTTTCAGTAGAGACAGGGTTTCACTGTATTAGCCAGAATGGTCTCGATTGCCTGACCTCCTGATCCTCCCGACTCGGCCTTCCAAAGTGCTGGGATTACAAGCGTGAACCACCGCGCCCGGCCCAATAATAAGGTTTCTTATTTAATGTAAGTAAGATAGGACTACTTCTACTCTTTAGTTAACTATACGTAGGCAAAAAACTTCAGCTTTTTCTGCACTTGGAAATTCTGAAATGACAATACGTGACGACCAAAAAGGATCAGATTTAAACTCCCGAATGCAAAACTATACTCATTTTCCAGGCACCTATTTATTAACCATGGTGACTAATTCAGTGGATCACGGTATCAAACTATTCTTTGCTAACTTTCAAAGGTGGGGCAAAGATCATCTCAGAAAAGTATGTGATAATATTTTCAGATAATGATGCAAAGTAACAGTATTCTACACTGACATATCTCCAGTTCCAAGAGTAAAGTGATACCATATTTTCATTTATATAATAATTTCATGTTTACCATCTCATTTAATCTTTGTGACAGTTGTATGAAAGAAAGTGAGAAGAATTTTTATCAACACAATCTAGACCAGCTCAGAATGTTAGGTAACCTATCAGCCATTACTTAACAAGTGTTGGAGCCCAGACTTCAATCCAGATCTTCTGATTTAAAGTTTAATAGTCACCAAAATCCTAAAAAGTGATGATTCAAGCCAAAAGCGAGAAGTTGGAAAAGTGAGAAAAACTGGATAATCAGTCCTTCAATGGAACATAAAGAATATAAGATCAGATTTGGCAGTTATATAATCAAGAAGCAAATTTACCGAATGTTAAACTAATGATACATCTATCATAATTCCACATCCCAAATTTTGTCACCTTGTTTCAAAGCCAAGCGTGAACAAATTTTCAAACTCAAAATAAGAAAAATATGTAAACTGACAAACTGATTAAACTAGCTATAGGTAAACCGGTAAAAGGCATCATGGTTCTATGTATATTTTCTTCTGGAATGTGACTCACAGAAATTAAACTGTATTAATCAATTGTAATCAAGTAGGATATATCCCTCAAAGGAAAAAAGTAACCTTCAGTGCCTTAAGACAATGTAGGCAAAGTAGTAAAACATAAAATTTCTACTTGAGAGAGTCACTTCATACTTACACAAATCAGTCACATTTGTCTAGGTACCACCATCCCTCTTCCACAGTAAAAACATAAGCTACAATGCATACAATGATGCCTAGTAAATAAGTTTCTTCCTTTCATCATCTATGCTAAGAATACACAACTAAAATCAGAGCTAATGACAATACAATTAGTAGGTAGTAGCAACTGGAATATTAAATTCTATCATGACAACACTAGAAACACTTGTACAAGCTTCTTCAAATGATCAATGTAGTCTGTCCACAAAAATCTCTGACAAGCCCCAAAGTAGAAATGAAAGACGTTAACATTAGGATAACGAGCGATGCTGCCAAAACACGTCAACAGTGGCCAGTCTACGTGTAATATTAGATTTTTACATGGAGTTGCAGGTAAATAAAAGATGATTGTGTAAAATCTTCTGGAGGTCATAAGTAATCTAGCAGTGTGACACAGGGCCACATATGGTTTCTGGAATTTTAGAGATTAAGTCGACCTTCACGTTTTACTGCAAATACCTCCACCGTAATAAAATATAGAGGTCGGGGTTCAGGGGTTTGGAAAGGCAGACAACTCTTTTTCATTAAAGCAGTGAAAAATCTGAGAAGTTCCTCTCCAAGGGCTCTGCGGAGCGAAGGCCCATTCCCTTGGCTACCCTGTACCACCAGAGCTTTAGATGGCACTTGCACGCCTGGATTTCGTTTAGGAGCGAATACATCTAGCATCATGCGCCAGAGGTTCGGGAGAGCAAAAACCAAACTGACAGATCCTGAGAAACAGCTCAGTCATTAGCAGAGAAGACCTTCTCCACTTACTCCAAGGTGTTGGACATCCCGGGACTAAGAGGTTCTCTAAAGAAGCCTAGCAAGGCTTCCAAGTACGTGGAGAGGAGAACGAACAGCCCGGTGTCTGGGTTCCATGTCCGGGTGACCGACCATGAGAAGGTGTCCCAAATAACCTGGCTACCGCCAGCGTGAGACATCCAGGCTGAGACATCCAGTCAGCAGCGTCCTAAAACACTGCTGGAAGTCGGAATCACAGTGCCCCAGATCCGCAATGCCTAAGTGGGAGAGCTCCGGAAGACGCCAAGCTCTGAGGACAGCCTCAGGCTTCAGTCCCCAATTCCCTGAGTTAGTTTACCTACCCGCTCCGACCCCGGCTTCTCCGGATCTCAGGATCCTGGAAGCTGCTCCTTACCGACTCTCACACCCGCCGCTGGGCTCCGGCCAACCGGAACTCGCTCACGTCACTTCCGGTCCGGTCCCTCTGCCCCCGGAGACAGCCTCCAGAAGGGGTACGTTCCTCCCTCCTTTCGGCGAGCTCGGTTGATCCTCGCGGGATTTCAGTTAGGCTCTTAGCGCGAGCCCTGTGGGTGTGGCAAGAGGAAGAATGACTGCTCGCTTTGTGATTCTTGATCCGGAACTTGTCACCCAGGAACCCCGGAAGAGGTAGCTCACGCGATAGAAACGTGTTCCCTGCCCAGAAGAAGGGAAGGCGCGAGTGAGGAAAAGAGGTACTGTAGGTAGGTTGGTTGGCTCCTTACAGGGCGAAGGAAACCACTATCATTATTCATTTTCTCTCCAGTAGGAACGTTTCTTTTCACCTCATTGCATTACCCACCTTCTTCATTTTCTCCTTTATAAGCTGTCTTCCGCCCAGGGGTCGCTGAGCCCTCTGTTCCTGTTTTGCGAACCGTCCTTTGGAAGAAAGGAACAGGCTGCTGGGGAGGGGAAGACTCAGAATTTCTAGTTCCCAGCAAAGCCTCCATGCGGGCAGTATCGATGCGCTCTCTCCGAAATTGATAAAATAGCGAGCAGGCCTCACACCCTCAGCTGGGCACTTATGAATACCCCCAGCGTTTCGAGCTGTCGAGCTCTGCGTGGAAAGAATTCGTTTCTAAGAATATAGTCGAAAATTTGGGGCCGGGCGCGGTGGCTCACGCCTGTAATCCCAGCACTTTGGGAGGCTGATGTGGGCGGATCAACTGAGGTCAGGAGTTCGAGACCATCCTGGCCAACATGGCGAAAACCCATCTATACTAAAAATACAAAAATTAGCCGGCATGGTGGCGCGTGCCTGTAATCCCAGCTACTCGGGAGGCTGAGGCAGGAGAATCACTTAAACTCGGGAGGTGGAGGTTGCAGTGAGCCGATATCGCTCCATTGCTGTCCAGCCTGGGCGACAGAGTGAGACTTCGTCTCAGAAAAAAAAAAAGAAAGAAAAATATTCCCCCTCTTTTCACGCAAAGAGATTAACGAGAGAGGTATTAATCCTTACTAACATACCCCAGGCACCATACTAGACTCTGGGAATATGCTATACAGGGAAAGTGAGGCAGTAGCTTAAGGGTCAGAGAAGATTTGGGAAAGGTTTGTTTGTTTTTTCCGTTGTAAACTGCAGACCCGGTGCGGTGGCTCAGCCTGTAATTCCAACACTTTGGGAGGCTGAGACAGGAGGATTGCTTGAGTCCAGGAGTTTGAGAACAGCCTGGGCCACATAGTGGGCCACATAGTGAGACCCTGTCTCTTAAAAAAAGATTAACGGGTGGAGCATGGTGCAGAAGGAGGTAATGGGATCAAGAGCACTACTGAAATGGGTTTACTGAGGCAGGGGAATTAGAAGGAACCAAGAAGAAGATTTTATAGGATGTACTTATTTTGTTCTGCTGTCATTGCCCAGAATTATTTATGAGACAAAGAATGGTTATTTGTTTTACCTTAGTCTCAGGCACCAGGCTTATTGATACACTTGTCGTAAGTTTACAGAAAAAGAGACAGACGTGTTGTTTTAGAGGAGTTGGATGATAATCTGATCAGATTAATGTGAGATTAGAACATCCTAAAGAACAAAAATATGTGTTAATTTTAGCATTTTTATGATTAGACACTCCATTGAGATATGGGACATAATAAATAAACTTGGTAACTTTTGGAACTTTCACTGTTCTGTTTTTGATCTTATTGGGTTTTTTTTTTTTTGGAGACAGGGTCTTGTTTGTTGTCCAGCCTGGGAGCCTGGGGTGCAGTGGCACAATCATGGCTCACTACAACTTCCACCTCCCAGCCTGAGGTGTCCTCCTACCTTATCCCCTGAGTATGGGAGTATGGGCATGTGGCACCACATCTGGCTAATTATTTAAATTTTTTGTAAAGATGAGGTCTCACTATGTTGCCCAGATTGGTTTCGAACTGGACTCAAGAGATGCTGCTGCCTCAACCTCAAGCAACTTCTTGAGGCCAGGAGTTCCAGACCAGCCTGGGCAACATAGCAAGACCAAGTCCACACAAAAATAAAAAATTTTTTTAAAAATCAGGAGGGTGTGGTGGCATGCGCCTGTAGTCCCATCTACTTGGAAGGCTGAGGTAGGAGAATTGCTTAAGCCCAGGAGTTTGAGGCTGTAGCAAGCTATGATCATGCCACTGAACTCTAGCCTGGGTGACAGAGGGAGACCCCTTCTCTTTAAAAAATAAAAAAATAAAAAGGCAACATCTCTGTTTGATCCTCATATTTCTCATCTTTAAAATGAGGCTAATATAGCTTCCTTTTTATGTGTTCATAGGAACAATAAATGAGGTAATGGATATAAAGGATTTAGTATGTTATCCAGCACATAATAGCTTCTCTATATAGAGCAGTTCCTTCTCCAGCTAGTACCTGAATCTAGTGTATGGGATATTTGGTTACTTTGCAACCTATAAATTATTTCAGAGAATCCTAATTGTTGACATAGAGGTTACTATACCTTTTTAGAAATAATTGAATATTTGTTCAGTTTGGAGTCTGGTTGTTAGATTATCAAAGAAAAGTCCTGCTGATATGTAAGCATCAAATAGAAACTTGGCCAGGCGTGGTGGCCCATGCCTGTAATCCCAGCACTTTGGGAGGCTGAGGCAGGCAGATCACTTGAGGTCAGGAGTTCGAGACCAGCCTGGCCAACATGGTGAAACCCCGTTTCTACTAAAAATACAAGAATTAGCCAGGTGTGGTGGCGGGTGCCTGTAATCCCATGTACATGGGAGGCTGAGGCGGGAGAATTGCTTGAACCCGGAGGCAGAGGTTGCAGTGAGCTGAGATGGCACCACTGCACTCCAGCCTGGGTGACAAAGTGAGATGCTGTCTCAAAAAAAAAAAAGAATTCTCTGTCTTTGTCTCTTTTGTGGGGTGGGGGCTGTAAAGGCACTAGAACCATAAGTACTATGTCTGTGCAGCCCTGTCACCGTATTTAGGCACTTGAGTGGAAGAGCACTGAAACTAGGTGCACTACAGCTTATCCTATGTGACCCTCCTACTCCTGGCCACTCCATGTCAGTCTCCTTTGATTCCTAATGTTCATTTCCTCAGGATTATGTTTTAGTCCTTTCTTCATCCTACATATTTGTCCAAGTGGCCTCATACTCTTCCATCTCTTCAGTAACTTCAATTATATGGTAAGGTCTCTCAAATCTATATTTCCAGCCCAGACCTTTCTGATTTTAAGCTGATATATCCTAGACCTTTCTGTCCTTTAAGCTGGTATATCCTTTTTTTTCTTCTTCTTTCTAGATATCTCTGAGATGTCTTTTGTTCAGAACAAAACTAATTAATTATCTTTTCCATTCAAACCTGGTATTTCACCAAAATTCTCCATTTGTTCAAATCTAGGTGTCATTATTAACTTCTCCCTTTCTGTCACCAGACTTCCTGTCAGTCACTAAATCAGACAGGTGTACCTTAGACACTTTTTTTCTTTCTCATTCTCACTACTGTTGTCTAAATGACCATCATCTCATCTAGACTGCTGGGAGAGGCCTGATATAGTAATGTTAAGAACAAGGGCTCGGCAGAGCATGGTGGCTCATGCCTGTAATCCCAGCACTTTGGGAAGCCGAGGTGGGTGGATCACCTGAGATCAGGAGTTTGAGACCAGCCTGGCCAACATGGTGAAACCCTGTCTCTACTAAAAATACAAACAATTAGCTCGGTGTAGTGGCGGGTGTCTGTAATCCCAGCTATTTGGGAGGCTGAGGCAGGAGAATCACTTGAACCCAGGAGGCAGAGGTTGCAGTGAGCCGAGATTGTGCCATTGCACTCCAGCATGGGTGACAAGAACAAGACTCTGTCTCAAAAAGAAAAAAGAACAAGGGCTCTGGATTAAGACGACCACTTATGAGCTGGGTGAATTTAGGCAAGCTATATATAACTTGTATACCTCATTTTTCTACATCTGAAAAATGGGGCTCATAATTATATATAGATGCTTCTCAACTTAGGGTGGGGTTATATCCTGATAAACCCATCATAAATTGAAGGTACCATAAATTGAGAGCCAGGCACAGTGGCTCATGCCTGTAAACGCAGCTACATGGGAGGCTGAGGTGGGAGGGATCATATGAGGCCCAGAGTTCGAGACCAGCCTGGGCAACATAATGAAACCCCTGTCTTAAAAAATACATATTTTTTTAATTAGCAGTGTGTGGTGCTATGTGCTTGTAGTCGCAGCTACTGGGGAGGTTGAAGTGGGAGGATTGCTTGAGCTCAGGAGTTCGAGGCTGCAGTGAGCTATGATCACTCCACTGTATTCCAGCCTGGACAAAAGAGTGAAACCCTGTCTCTTAGAAAAGGAAATAGAAGTTGGAAATAAATTTAATACACCTAACCTACCAAACATGGTAGTTTAGTCTAGCCTACCTTAAAGGTGCTCAGAACACTTAATTTATTAGTGTACAATAGGGCAAAATCATCTAACATAAGGCCTACAAATGTTGAATATTTCATGTAATTCGTTGAATACTGTACTGAAGATGAAAAACAGAATGTTTGTATGGGTAAAGTTTCTACTGAATATGTGTTGCTTTTGAACCATTGTAAAGCCAAAATCTTAAGTGAAACTATAGTAAGTCCATGACCAGCTCTATTTACCTTGAAGTGCTGTTGGGCACATTAAAGAAGACAATTCCTATAGAGTGTTTAGCCAGTGTGTAGCAAAACACTTCATAAATGTTAACTATTACTACATTATAGCAGCCTCTGAAATGATCTCCCTGTGTCTATTGCCAACTGCTAGTCAAGGCTCAGGTATCTTTTAGAACAGGCATCCCTGTGGCCTGTTAGGAACTGGGCCGCACAGCAGGAGGTGAGTGGTGGGCAACTGAGTGAAGTTTTATCTGTATTTGCAGCCACTCCCCATCGCTCACATTACCTCCTGAGCTCTGTCTGATTAGCGACAGTATTAGATTCTCATGCAAGTGTGAACCCTGTTATGAACTGCCCATGCGAGGGATCTATGTTGTGTACTTCGTATGAGAATCTAATGTCTGATGATCTGTCACTGCCTCCCATCTCACCGCCGATGGGACTGTCAAACACCTTTTTATAACATTTACCACTCTTGCAATTATTTGTCTTCACTACTCATCTATGAACAGCTGACAGTGGCCCGTATTCATCACTATATCCTCAGCTTAACAGGGGGTATGGCTGGCACGTAGATAGCCAGTAAACATTTGTTTTATTGAACTTAACTTCTCTTGGTCTGAATTTCTTCATTTTTGATATGGCAGTAATCCTCACTTCTCAGTGGATCAAATAACACAATACATGTCAAAGTATTGTGGAAATTTTGAGCTATAAAGACAAAGTTTTGGCTGAGCACAGTGGCTCACGCCTGTAATCCCAGCACTTTGGGAGGCCGAGGCAGGCGGATCACGAGGTCAGGAGATTGAGACCATCCTGGCTAACATGGTGAAACCCTGTCTCTACTAAAAATACAAAAAAAAAAAAAAATTAGCCAGGTGTGGTGGTGGGCGCCTGTAGTCCCAGCTACTTGGGAGGCTGAGGCAGGAGAATGGCGTGAACCCGGGAGGCGGAGCTGGCAGTGAGCTGAGATCGCGCCTCTGCATGCTAGCCTAGGCGACAGAGCGAGACTCCATCTCAAAAACAAACAAACAAACAAAAAAAACCAAAGTTTTAAAACAGCATGAAAGAAATTCAAAATTAGGATTGGACCATTTCAAAACCATTGCTAAAATGTAAGCTTCATTAGAGAAAGGACTTTTTCTGCTTTGTGCACTCCTGTATCCCTTAGATCCTAGAACAGGGTCAATCAGTATTTGTGGAAGGGAAGCAGTATATCATAAAACTAAAAGAATTGAAAAAGTAGATAGTAGTCACACTTCTATTTCAGATACCCATTCCTATAGCTATGCTCTTTGTAATTGCTCATCTCCAAAATCAAAACCCCATGCATCGCTCTAAGTCTTTCCAGTTTACTTTCATCACACCTGTTCTTCAACAGCATGTCTAGATAAATAGCATGCATCACTTTGTTGTCCATAAATCAGTCTTTGATAATACAGGTTGCTTTTTATCAGGTAGGCCAAAAGAGAAAAATGTAATAACACAGGTTGCATGGTCTATCATGTCAAACATTCTTACCCTTATCCTAAATTCCCTTGTACCACTGTGTCTTGGGGCTTCTCCTGGCATAATTTAAACTTGGATACATCCAACTACCATTCCAGTAGGAGGGGAGAGCAAAGGATGAGTGTGGATGGAGGTTAGTTTGTATGTTTGGAGGAAGTGATTAGTAGTTTTAGTCTTTTGGCTTCTAAGTACTACTGGAGAGAATCACAAATAGTATGTTGCCATTAAAAAGTCATCATTAATCTTAACCATGCTTTCAATATTCCTCTGCAATCCTGCCATATTTTGCCACACCTTTTATTTCCGCCTTTCTCTTCTCTACTCCATTTTAACTTCTGTCTGAACTCCTTCCCTCCGGGGGAATACCTTCCTGCCTTCAAATCCATGGACCTACCTGATTTAAAACTGAAATTGGGAAAGGTGTCCCTTTTCCTTTCCAAGACCAAATCCCTTTATAAAGGCTTTCTCTATCTTGAGCATTTACCTGCCTTTCTTCCGGCTCCATCCTATTAACATTTAAATATGCTTATCCTTTCTTCTTAGGAGAAAAAAAAATTGCTTTTCTCTGTGTCGCCTTATATCCACTGCTTTTTCTTTTTGCTCTATCTCGACCCCACCTCAAACAAATTTTTGCCCCACCAAAGACAATAACCCCTTTTATGTTAAAATTAGTGGAAAGAACGTTAATATAATGCCCTAACTTTAAAGAAGAACATAAAGGAAATTTATAAGTACTTCCAGAGCTGTCATCTATGCCGTGCCAATCATGCACTGCGCAATTCCAAGGGCACCACTTTACATTGCAAATACAGTGCATTACAAATATAGTGGCCCCATGTTTATAAATGCTTAGATAATACTCCACTAGAAAAAGAAACTGATAGTTGCTTGCCACATAGAAGCACTGTGAATCCAGCAGCCTCATTTGTAGACTGATATAGGTGTTTTATTGGTGACTTAAATATTATGAACAGCTTTGTCGAAGTAGCAAGATTTTCTAAAATAATAAAGGATGACATTCCTGTGTTTTATGATAGCTACACTTCTGGAAAATTCAGTATGGACAGTCTCCGACTTAGGATTTTTCAACTTTAGGATGGTGTGAAAGCGATACCCATTCAGTAGAAACTGTACTTGGAGTTTTGCATTTTGATCTTTCCTGGCCTAGTGATAATGTGGTACAGTACACTCTTGTGATGCTGGGCAGTGGCAACGAGCCACAGCTCCCAGTCACCCATGTGATCACGGGAATGAACAACCCATCCTCTACTGTGTACTGTGTTGTCAGCTTTTTTGGATATTGTGTGTTGTGTTTTCACATTCCATCATGTCTACAAAATGTCCATCAGTGTCTCCTGTTTCTGGTGAGATGAAGAAGAGGAAGGCAATTACTCTTGAAATGAAACTCAAGATAATTGCCCAGCATGAAGGTGGCAAGCCAGTAATGGCCATTGCACGTGAGTTAGGACTTTCGCAGTCCACGATTTCAACCATCTTAAAGGATAAGAAGCGAATCAGTGATGCAGCGAAATCGTCAGCATCAGTTAAATCCACTGTCATCACAAAGAAAAGGGCTGGACCGATTGATGATATGGAAAAATTACTTGTTATGTGGATGGAAGACCAGATACAGAAGCGTATACCACTTAGCCTACTGATGATCCAGGCTAAGGCAAGAAGTCTTTTTAATATGCTAAAAGACCGTGCCAATGATCCTACATATACACAGATGTTTAAAGCAAGTCATGGATGGTTCCAGCGCTTCAAAAGGCGTCATAATTTTCACAATGTAAAGATCACTGGTGAGGCAGCACGTGCTGGTAATGAAGGTGCCATAGCTTTTAAGGAACGGCTGCATAGGATAATTACGGCTGAAGATCTTTCCAATAAGGAGCTGATTGCACTGGAGGAAGAAAGAGGTAAAGGAGTTGAGGCAGTGGAAGAAGTTACACCCACGGCACCTAGAAAGTTCACAGCAAAGAAACTGGCAGAGGCATTTGCTGCTATCAGCAGTGGCCTACAGATGTTAGAAGAAATGGACGTCAATTACGAGAGATTCACCACAGTTGACAGGCAGATACAGGATGCTCTTGCTTGCTACAGAGAAATATATAATGAAAAGAAGAAACAAGCTGTACGGTCAAAACTTGGTATCTTCCTGAAGAACAACACTATGCTTGCTAAACCATCAACTAGTGTTGATGTCCCAATGCCTTCTACCACCTATTCTCGATATTCATCAGAAGAGAGAGAAATTGAGGACCCTATTGCATCCCCATCATCCAGCAATTAATTCTATTTCAGTGCTTCAAACATTTTTCAGGACCACTGTGCTTTCAGCTGTGTAAATTAATGGTGAGTACCCATACAACCATTGTTTTCCACTTACAGTATTCAATAAATTACAGGAGATATTCAACACTATTATAAAAGAGCCTCGTGTTAGATGATTTTTGTCCAACTGTAGGCTAATGTAAGTGTTCTGAGCACATTTAAGGTAGGCTAGGCTAAGTCGTGATATTCTGTAGGTGTATTAAATGCATTTTTGGCTTATGATATTTTCAATTAATTGGGTTAAGTGGGATATAACCCCATGGGAAATTGAGGAGCACCTGTACATAGTAAAACTATGCAAAAAATATTTTGTGTTCTTAAGTAAAATGATGTTGAGTTCTCATCTCAGTTATTAAGTTTTTCAGCTGCACTAATGTCCAATGGGACAACTCTTCATTTTGTAAGGTTTTTAGCATCCTAGCTTAGTAAATTTCAGTAGTGCACCTCACTCCAGGCCCATTAATGTGACAGTGAGGTTCATCTGAGGGTGACTGATTTGATACCATCTCCACTGAGAACCACTGCATTGTGAAAACACAGATTAGCACTGTATTCCAGGAAAGGGTTATTTTTGGTTTCTTTAAATCTTAGGCATCTTGGTAAAATGGAACATCTCCACAAGACTAAGGGAAGACTGAGGAATAGAGTTTTTGAACTTCATGCAACTTTGTTTACATCAAGATTCAAAATGACCTAAACTGTTTCATGTGGATGCTTGAATCTTTTCTAGTACACTGGTGGTGGGCAAGAGGGTGCTGGAAACAGGGTGCAGGCATAAGATCTAAGATGTGTTTTGCCTTTTTTCTGGATGACCTCATTAAGTGTATAGTCAAAATGTTTCTCTGATAAGCCTATACCTCTGTAAGTTGTTACTGCCGGATAAGTGATAACTGTTTTCCTTTCCCTTAAGATGCCCTCCAAATCCTTGGTTATGGAATATTTGGCTCATCCCAGTGCACTCGGCTTGGCTGTTGGAGTTGCTTGTGGCATGTGCCTGGGCTGGAGCCTTCGAGTACGCTTTGGGATGCTCCCCAAAAGCAAGACGAGCAAGACACACACAGATACTGAAAGTGAAGCAAGCATCTTGGGAGAGAGCGGGGAGTACAAGATGATTCTTGTGGTTCGAAATGACTTAAAGATGGGAAAAGGGAAAGTGGCTGCCCAGTGCTCTCATGCTGCTGTTTCAGCCTACAAGCAGATTCAAAGAAGAAATCCTGAAATGCTCAAACAATGGGAATACTGTGGCCAGCCCAAGGTGGTGGTCAAAGCTCCTGATGAAGAAACCCTGATTGCATTATTGGCCCATGCAAAAATGCTGGGACTGACTGTAAGTTTAATTCAAGATGCTGGACGTACTCAGATTGCACCAGGCTCTCAAACTGTCCTAGGGATTGGGCCAGGACCAGCAGACCTAATTGACAAAGTCACTGGTCACCTAAAACTTTACTAGGTGGACTTTGATATGACAACAACCCCTCCATCACAAGTGTTTGAAGCCTGTCAGATTCTAACAAAAGCTGAATTTCTTCACCCAACTTAAATGTTCTTGAGATGAAAATAAAACCTATTCCCATGTTCTATGTTTGGCAGTTGTCATCTTGGGCTTAAAAAAAGTACTGTTGGTTAAATGGTCTTGGTGGTTCAAGTGAGAGGCTGAAACAAATATTTAAGATGAGAGAAACAGGTCATGATACAATTGGATTAAAATGGAGGAAACAGCATTTCCCTATACATGGTTAGGTCCCTTTGTATGTTGGTAGCCCTTCCCCGAGACTATGCTGCTGTCCCCCTGGAGGTCAAGGTTCAAGGGTATTCCCACTAGAGACATAGCTGCAGTTTGTTCCCCTGCTGTCACTTTTTGGGTGACTGATAGCCTACTTTATTAATAGATACAGCCACCCTTAATGGAGTCCCATGGTTTATAACCTGTTTAAATTTTGTCTCCAGGTTGAGTTTTATAGCATTGATACAACCTACTGTGCAGTGTTTCATGTTCACTTTCCCTGACCCATACTAGCCAAAGGTTAATCAGCAGTGGTTCTAAATCACAGCCTATTAAAGGTTGTCACTTCCCCCCTTTCTTGTAACAATGAAGCCGTTGAAACTTGAATAACCTTATGGACCTTACAGATGGAAATGGGTGGGCCCAAGTAAGAATTTATGGTAACTGTAAAGTGAACGTAGTTTGTCATCCCTGCTAGTTTTTTTTCCTAGAACTTTGACAATTAAGGGTGCCTTTTTTCCCTTTTGATCTTTAAATACACCTGATAACAATCCTAATAATTACTATGTTATACCAGTTACCCAGAATATGAGGCAGAGGGTCCCAACTCCCCAAGCCACATAGCTTCCTGATAGTCATCTTGTTAGAAACTATTTTTCTTTAAAGCCTTCTTTTAAGGAGGATACTGACAGTAATTTCTAAAATCAGTGTATCCCCAAGAACTGTAATGATGCCAGGGAGAATTTTGGTAATAGGCCCATTTTAAGTGGCTCCACCTCTCTATAGTTAACTGCAATATAAGCAGCATTATAGCACAATCTCAAGGTCTAAGGTCATTGGTGGAGTATTGTGGGCAGAACACTAAAGACAGCCTTGAAAGTTCTAATATTTGATTGATTTAATACACTTTGCACAGGCATATGACAGCACAGGAGAAAAATTGCAACTGTGAATGATGCCACAATAGCAACTATTTCTAAACAAAATGTTTACTGGCTGCAAAAGTGATGCAACAAAATGCAACGTTAGGACTGAGTTGAACTCAGTGCTAAGTGCATGATTCTGGCTCAGGTAATTTCTGAGGTTTGCCTCAGATAGACTGATGGCTCCAAATTCAAAGATAGTGGCATTCCCAACAGGATGGCATAGGGTGGCTAAGTAACTGATCAGTCATGGCATGTCTACTAAAAGGAATACTATGAAAATTCTGGTAATTGTGGATATATGCTTGTTTTCTAGTTCATCTGTACTTGGTATTTTATAGAACTCATCATCTTATAGTTTTCAAAGTATACTTTGCAGAACCCACGGGGTCTCCACAGAGTCAAAAATGTTTTCCTAATACTATTATTTTTTTTTTCTCTGTGTTGGTATTTGCACTGATGGTACAAAAGCAGTGGTGGGGAGAACTGATGGCACTTCCCACAAATCAAAGCAGGGGCACCATTGTATTCTTCACTGACCTGCACTCACATCATTAAACACTTTCACTTGATGTCCTGGATGAAACTAAATAGGTTTGTTTTTTGAGACAAGAGTCTCATTCTGTCACCCAGGATGGAGTGCAGTGACGTGATCTCGGCTCACTACAACCTTTGCCTCACAGGTTCAAGTGATTCTCATGCCTCAGCCTCCTGCCTCCTGAGTAGCAGCTAGGATCTTATAAGCGTGCACCATCACACCTGGCTGATTTTTTATTTTTAGTAGAGCACGCCTGGCTGATTTTTTATTTTTAGTAGAGATGGAGTTTCACCATGTTGGTCAGGCTTGTCTCGAACTCCTGGCCTCAAGCAATCTGCCTGCCTCAGCCTCCCAAAGTGCTGGGATTACAGGCATGAGCCACCACACCTGGTGGGACAGGGCTTTTAAGGTTTAAAAAACTTCTGTGGAGCTTATGGTAGGTAATTTGCCTAAGAGAGTTGTAAAGCAGTGCAAGACTAGGCAAGGGGGTATGTGTAGCTATTGAGGATTTAAGGGATCGTGAAATGAACTTTAGGAACATTCTCAGCCATAAGCAAGAGCTGGATTCACACAACCAATTTTTCAAAAAATCAACTTAAGATACCCATAATTTGGGCACATTTATAATTCATGATGAGAAAAAGCATGTTAACTACATGTTTAAATATATTTTATTTCAAGTTAATATAACAGCCATGATTTGTTCATTTAAGTGAAATGCTTAGATAAAAACCTCAGGTGTCACTTGGTTAAAATATTGGAGACAGATTAAATGTAAGCCACTATAGTAGTGACTCTGGTTCTTTAGACTATTGCATGTACCTTGTTAATGAACTACAGGAATGCACATTGATATAATGCACAATGTCTTCACATGTCTCAATCTTCATTCCTCTTCCTTTCATGCCTCCCTAATGCCTCAGTATCCAATATAAAACTACAAAAACTACTGTTCTTTTGGTTTGAGTGGTATTTAATTAAAACTTCAATTCTATGTTATTTCCACAGTCCAGTAATTTATTTTAAATTTGAGTAATTTCAAATTCCACAAACAAAACTGAAGAACAGCAATATTTTGTTTGAATTTCTCTCTTCTGTACACTCAGTGATCTAAAACACCACAATATCCAACATACACAAACCTCAGGGAAGGGTTAGTAAACACACACAAGATTGGAATCATGGTGCTCTTTGCTCCTGAATGGAATGGTCCCACAGAAAAAGCACAGGATACAGCACAACATAAGGGCACCTGTTACATATGAAGTAAGCAAAACATACTAGCATTTTCTATATGCATAATGGGGAAACCTGCATAGGTTAGAGGGCCTTTTATGCTCATTTAAAAATCAGGCAAGTTGTCTGTAACATTTTTCAAATAATCTGGAGAGCACTGCAATCCAGTGTAGGATGTGCTGATTAGTGTTGTCTTTGTTGGCACTGACAGTCTTGCATGGTCATATGCCAGTATTTTTACTTTAGCTTTTCTTTGAATAAAACAGATTTAAATGCATTTAGACAATATGTATTTGTAAGCTGTTTACATACACTAAATTTAAAAGATTCAATATTAGAGTTTCTTTGTTTCTTTAAACACTACAGAGTGCAAATCAGGTTCTTCACAACAGATTGAATATTGAGCAGTTCTTTAAAGAATGAGGGGGAAGAAAAAAAGCCCAAGTGAATAAAACATTGAAACTATTCCCCTTTGAAAATAAATTCTAAAATGATGTGGAATGTGAAATAAGGTTTTAACATAGGCGATCCAAGTTTACAGTTAGAAACAAAAAGGAGTCCTTCATGAAATAAAGGTTACAAGAACACGTTGCCTGTTTCCCCCATTATAAACTGAGAAGTGGGTAGAGACGATGTTTCAGTACGAAAATAGGTGACTACAGGATCAGCTTTTCATCTCACATGCTGTACCCAAAGCCAGGCTGTGGCTGTCCATATGGTGGTGCGGTATAACCATAACCAAAAGGTGCCTGGGGAGGGACGGCAACACTGGGTCCTGCTGTCAGCATCAACTGGGGCTGACCTAAAGTAGAAGAAAACAAAAAGGAGCAGGGGGCAGGGGCAAGGAGGAAGGACAAACTGTTAGCATTTAGAACACTCCAATCTCCTCCACTCTAGCAACATAATCTCAACCTCAAATGAGTTGTATGGGGGGCACATTTGATTGCTACAATTTTGGCATGACAGTCTTACTCTAAGAAGGTTTCTACCTAAAAAGCCAACAAACTGTGCAGGGCCAAAGGCCAGAACTGCTTATGACTGAACACAATATGCCTCATACTCTGTATACTTGACACATACCTACATGCATATTACACTTCATGACACAATAAAATCAGCACAAGAAAACAAGTTTTTTAAAAGACTTTTAAAAAACAAAAAAAAGAATCTGGCTCTGTTGCCTAGGCTGGAGTGCAGATGTGTAATCTCGGCTCACTGAAACCTCTGCCTACTGGGTTCAAGTGATTCTCGTGCCTCAGCCTCCCCAGTAGCTGGGATTACAGGTGTGCACCACCATGTCCAGCTAATTTTTGTATTTTTAGTAGAGACGGGGTTTTGCCACGTTGGTCAGGCTGGTATTGAACTCCTGGCCACAAGTGATCAGCCCATCTTGCCCTCCCAAAGTGCTGGGATTATAGGCGTGAGCCACCATGCTTGGTCTAAATGACATGTTTTTAACATAACTGAACTTTTAGAGTTACATTTAAATTTCTGATTCAAACATGTCTAAATGGCAATGAAACCAAATTCATTTATAGAAGATCCAGTACTAATTTAGAGACAGCAATTAAATTAAAAATAAGACACATTTGGGCCGGGCGCAGTGGCTCACGCCTGTAATCCCAGGACTTTGGGAGGCCGAGGAGGGCGGATCATGAGGTCAGGAGTTCGACACCAGTGTGGCCGATATGGTGAAACCCCGTCTCTACTAAAAATACAAAAAAAATTAGCCGGGTGTGGTGGTGCGTGCTTATAATCCCAGCTACTCAGCAGGTTGAGGCAGGAGAATCACTTGAACTCAGGAGGCAAAGGTTGCAGTGAGCCGAGATCACGCCACTGTACTCCAGCCTGGGTGACAGAGCGAGACTCCATCTTGGGGGAAAAAAAAGACACATTCAGACATTCTTTAGGTATGAAATACATTAGAACATACACCCTCTATCAAATACTATGTTGACACTCTTTCTTATAAAGTTTAAATAGTTGTTGCCCATATACAGAAAACATGACCTGTAGAGAACTTGGCTTAGAGAGCGAAAACAAGTAACACCTCTCTCTACCCCTACAAAACAAGTATTTTTAACATCCCACTACAGTGTAAATCTAGATCAAGATTCCTCCTACACAAGGGACTTCATGTCTTTGCTTTTCGTGGTTAACAACCAAAGCTGTCTTCAGCAAACAAATTATTATCGGAAACCAGTTTTATTTATTTTATTATTATCTTTTGAGACGGAGTCTCGCTCTGTCACCCAGGGAGTGCAGTGGTGCAATTTTGGCTCACTGCAGCCTTTGCCTCCCAGGTTCAAGCAATTCTTCTGCCTTAGCCTCCCAAGTAGCTGGGACTACAGGCGCATGCCACCATGCCCAGCTAATTTTTGTACTTTTAGTAGAGATGGGGTTTCACCATGTTGGCCAGGATGGTCTTGATCTCCTGACCTCATGATCTGCCCACCTTGGCCTCCCAAAGTGCTGGGATTACAGGCGTGAGCCACCGCACCCAGCCAACAGAAACCAGTTTTTAAAAAGTCATCCCTAATCTTGATAATGACATCTACTTGAAATTCCAACCCAATTTTCAACTACCCATGAAAACACCCTGAAAGCAAGCCAAATTCAGTAGGTAACCCCAAAGTATTACACCCATCTTTTTTTTGTTCCTACTGTGTTTCCTATCTCTTTTTCACCTTTAAGGACTTGATGTGTTTCCTATCTCAAACATGTCAAACATCTTGCTCCCATCTCTAAGAACCCACTTTATCAAAACTATCCCGTCCTCTAAATTCCTAAAGTACTTTTTGTCTACAGTAAAAAGGAGATAAAACCATAAGTGTATATATTATTATTTGTGTCAGTAGCCTGATATATAATGGTTATATATATATATACACATATATATATATATATTTTTTTTTAAGGCAGAGTCTTGCTCTGTCACCCAGGCTGGACTGCAGTGGCACGATCTCGGCTCACTGCAACTCTGCCTCCCGGGTTCAAGCGATTCTCCTGCCTCAGCCTCCCGAGTAGCTGGGACTACAGGCATGTGCCACCACACCCGGCTAATCTTTTGCATTTTTAGTAGAGACGGGGTTTCACTGTGTTAGCCAGGATGGTCTCAAGCTCCTGACCTTGTGATCCGCCCGCCTCAGCCTTCCAAAGTGCTGGGATTACAGGCATGAGCCACCGCACCCAGCCATAATGGTCATATTTTTATGTTCCCTCACCTGGTTATTGTGCTTCTACCTATACTCTTCAAAGTGATTGTTCAAAGGAATCTGTTCACCAACTATGAAATGGAAAGGAGCAGTAATTCAGACATGTAGGTTTAAGAAGACATGAAATTGTCTTAAATATTCACTTGAGAGTTTGAAGATCCTATCTCTCTGGAAAGTTCTCAAATGGAAACTACCCAGTTCTCTGCCCCAGTTAGAATTTAAAATGAGGATGTATTCTGTATGTAAAGCATACTAAAGACAGCCTTGGCATATTCTCTCACCTTTTGCTCTTTTGAAAATGGAATTCATCAATATTTCTTTTTCAGTAATTTATGAGCAGGTAATGCATGAGGGACCAGATGATAGGAAAGATTCATGTTATGATTTTAAATGACTGTTTTTGAGTTTTCTTGTATTTAAGATTATTTTAGTGAATAATATCAACACCTGCTTTATGACTTCTCAGAAAAAAAATCAGACAGTAGAGAGCAGTATTTCTTAGAAAGCCTTTTGCACTTTAGAAGCTTGTTGTATTCTATTTTGAGGCACAGTCTCTAAATAATTAAATATTTGTCTAATGAATTTTTTGAGGTTACAGAGAGAGATTACCATAAACAATGGGTTGTGTCTCTGTAGCTTGTTCTTCTTCTTTTCTCAGTGATTCTGAAGCATCTAATTTATCCACCTGGAGAAAAACACATCATGTTAATTAGCACCCCAAAAGTATTATAAACCTAGGTTTATGGCAGAAAGTGGAAAAGCCTTAGTATGTTAAATTCTGTCAAAATAAAACAGACTAGAAAGAACATTCTCAGTCCCCCTCAAATTCAATGGCAATGTTCATACTTCAGTCCAGGTGGTTTTCAGCACTGTCATTATAAACCCTCAGGAAGGAGGGATTTATAAATGGCATAAAAGCTCACGCCAGACTAAAACTGGGCATGCTAGGATGCAGCCTGAGGGAGGGAGAAAACGAGAAGGAACCACTTTTCAAATGAAGTTTAAAACTCATCAGAGGTAATAATGAATTCACGGTCTGGCAATACTTCCCTCCCCAAAGGAAATGGTATTCAAAAAAGTGAAATAAGCCTAGTGACTGGACAAGTATTTGAGCAGAATAAGCTATTCTTTTGCCAATTGTGTACAGCTTCTCATGATATTGGTTATAGCTGCAGACTGAAGTTTAAGATTCAAGTGGCTCCATATTCTATCTTTTTGTATAAAGAAAGGCTGCATGTTTTAATACTGTGTGGGCTCTGTTATCTAAGAAGTAATCAGGAAAGCCTGATTTTGTCCCAAAAATGTTTGCTTTTAATTGAGCCAAAAGTAAATGGCTACTATACGCTAGCTACTCTTCAAAGTGGATAGTATCAGACAGAAGTAATTCTGTAGAGCAGTCCAAATGTATTAGTGAAAGAAAGGAATTAGAATGCCTGGATCCTTCCACTAACTAGTTGTGTGATCTTGGCAAACCATTGCACTGGCCCTCAAATTCCCTTCTCTATATAATGAGAAGATTGAACAAAATGATCTGCAGTTTCTTCTAGGGCTAACATGATTTGATTCTGTAATTCTGTAATGAATTAGAGAGAAGTGACATTACAACCCTGGGACTAGAGAATCTCCTTCACTATACAAATTCCATTGCGCCTTTTACACTGTGTTTGTCTTTCAATATTTAAAAGCTGGTCTCTCAACTAAAGCCTTATACTTGGTCTATCATTATACCTAAGTAAAACTAAATTTCAAATCTCAATGTTATCTATTACTGATGGTTTTCAATGTCATAAATGTGCTGGATGAGACAGGGGGGCCAAAGTGCAGGGGGAAACACTTTATGAATGTTCACTGCATGTTCTTCAAAAAGGCAAATTATGAAAAATCACTCCAAAAAAAAAAAAAATTGTAGACTTCAGTGGAAAAGTTTGTAAAAACCAGGTCCTAAAAAGATTAAGGCAGCACCTCATTTCTGTTTGAAACTATTAAAAAAGTATCTTTCAGTCTTCACATAGGCCATTAAGGTTAGGGCACTGTTTTATATTTAATTATTTCATATTAAATACCATAAATATGAGTCTAATCCATCTTAATTTGTTAGGGAACTGAAAGTTTGAGAAAAGTAAGCCTAAGTAGGCTTCTTCAGATGAAATGTGGTTTTTCTAGCCTAGGAAGATGGATTAGTTTACTTTTATACACTATTATCCTATTTTATGGTCTAAATGATGTGTTACAAATTACCCTAATACCAAATTAAAGACTATTATGTAGTATAAGTACCATATGAAATGTCCATTTTTTGGCATCCACACTTAGAACAAAAATTATTAGTTATAGAACTTAAAGCACAGCTCTGTGCCATCAAGGGTCAGATGGGGTTTTGCTAACTAACCAGTATTCAAGAATGAGCTACAGAAGTTATAAAGAAAAATACATGGATGCCTGTACATTAGTAACTTCTAAGAAAAAAGAAGAAAAATGAAACAACCAAAAAGCCACCACTGCATAATACATTTCCGGACTTTCAAGGAAAAGAATCTGAAGTGAACATGTGTTTAAAAGTTAAGGTCTGAATCAGATGTTGAACACAGAAGTCCTATTAGAGAAGCACATGGAAGACTTAGAAGAGCTGGCAATATCACAATGCCCTGGCATACACATAGGAAGTTTGGGCATGGGGGAAGAATTCTGAAGGAATAGCATCAAGCTAAGCAAAAAGTTTGATTCTTCTATATAACGGGACAGCCTCTGGCACAGGGACTTTCAATTTTTGTTTCCACTGATCCAATTTAGATTGCTCAAAAAAAAAAGCAGAGAAGGCTTTTAAGAACACAAGCTTTTGTTAAGAGCTGTAACTAAAGTTTCTGATCCTTGGATTTAAAAAGAAAAATTACAGGTAAGCATGTCAATGAATTCAGTTCCATCTGTACTACTGAAAATTCACTAAAATGTAAAAGGCTTTTCCACAAAGACTGCAATATGCTGCAGAGGAAAAGTAACATGCAGTCAGTTATTTTGGTGTATGTGTGCATGAAAAAAAGGCAAAAGTACTGAAGCAAGAAGTGAGATCTGAAGATGACTTGCTATACAGGCTCTCAAGAAACACACACAGCCCACAGCAATGCTCTAAGAGTTTCAAAAATAGTATGATGTAATTGCAATGACTGTTGTACATGCTTCATTTAAAACAATGCATAACACTGCAGTTCAATTACCTGTTTTTCACACACACGCTTTCTAACTGCCTTGCTTACTAGCTGCTGAAGGGTCTCACACACAATGCATTTTACTCAGGTTTGCCCTAAGTTCCAGTGGTGACTCCAGTTTGGTTCAACATAATCCCAAGGCATTGTCCCCCACCCAAATTCTTTTAAATTTGTTTCAACTCTCCTTTACCTTCCCACCCTTTTCTAACCACAATTTGATAACAGATGTAAGTTTGTTTCATTTATATTGGGATGGAGACAAGCCAATGAAGGAAGCAGCAACCAAAAGGTGCCGGAATTTGACATCCTTGGACAAGCCAACTGATAAATAGGAGAGCAAATTTTAGGTAGCTTCAGAGGTATGCCTTATTACAGAAAGTAGAAGTTAATACTTTGTTAAAAATAATTCATGTTGCTTAGCAACAATTACAGCAAGCTTGGCTCTCATGATTAAAAAGGTTTTGATTCCTCTTAAAAATGGACTAGCACCATAAGAACTGGACACCTGGAGAAACATGAGGAAAGTCTCTTCGGAAGCAGCTAGTATCTCTTGTATCTACTTTCAGCAAAAAATTAGTAAGAATCAAGAGATCAGAAACTGGATCACAGTCCTTCAATACAAAAAAAAAAAAACCCCAAAAAGCCTTTTAGGGCATGAATATATACATATATAAATTCAACAACTGTCAGGCAAGCTCACAAAGTAAAACCAGAGGCTGTTTTAATTTACTTCAAGTATTATGATAGTCCTATTATGGTCCAGATACCCTGACAGGGAAAAGAAATTTCCTGTTACTTTGAAATTAATATGGAAACTCACCATACTCAGTTTTTCATAATATATTTAAGAGAGACTGTGAACCAACTACTGATTAGCCTCCTGCCCTTCCTAAAGCCTATTAGCCGATTAGTAGCAAACGTCTACTAATGTCCTACAGCTCTATTAAAGTTATGTTTCAAGGGACTTGCAGAGGCTTTAGTGAAAATTTATTGGGGGGAAAAAGCAGCAGCAGCAGTGTAGAAAAGGAAGGAAAAAAATCATGCAAATTCCTTAGACTTAGTCCTCCAGACTTAAAGATGGAAAAGAATCAACTTTCACCTTTTCCTTTATTGCATCAACCTGCAAAGGAATTCAGAAGGTGCAGCTTAGAAAAAAAATCAAATTCCATATTGAGCATAAAAAGGTAGAATCAGCAACAAAGGTTTAGGGAAGAAACATCTAACCACTAAAAAGGTATGAGAGAAGTGAAAATAAAGGGCATACTGGAAGCAAAATTTAGAATTTTCTGTAACTTCAAAGCTTACTGCAGAAGAATTTATGCTACAGTATGAAAGAAAGCAGCTTAATTGCTAGTAAAATTCACAGCACTTAGGTTAACAGCAGCTTAGAGACAGTTCTCACAAGTTGGCATTATGTTTAAGAAGCTATTCTCATCTATGGCTAAGATAAGGCAACATGTTTTTTCTCTTACATTGAATACAGAAAATGTTAATTCTTTAAAAACTTTAAAGAGACACAATAGTATCTAATTAAATGGTATCCTGAGGAAAAATTCGGTATGGTAGGGGTTGTTGGTAGCGCTTCTTCACCCCCCCCCACCCCCCCCAACTCAGGCAGGCTGAAGGAATCAGATGTGAGACTCTGATTTTAATCATGTTTTTTGCTTTGACGAAAAGGATCCTCTAAAACCATTTAAAAATGTTCTACAGAGAGAAAGCTAGTAACTGCTGAAGATAGGGTGAGTAAATTCATACATCAAAAAGGGACACTAAGATGAACAGTGAATGTTATAAGGCGATTAGACCCCCAGCTTGTTTTTTTTCCCATGTTCACCTCATATGGTATTTTTAAATCAGGGTTTAAACTATCAAAAAAATTGTGAAGATTAAAAGGATGTTAAGAATATACATGCAGCTTCCCCAGGGGAAACAGGCATAGACATCATTAAAGTCAGGAACCAACCAAATAAAAGAGAATCTACAATACTAGTTACGAATATTTGAGTTACAAGAACTGATTTGAGAAAAATACTATTTTGAAATAAAATTTATCGGAGTTTTTTAAATAAAAAAAATTTAGATTATTTTCACCCTCATAAATACACTGAGGATAAACAGCTACATTTGAGTTCCCCTTCCAATCAGTGTCATTTGTCAGCTATTAAAAAAAAATTTCAAAAGAACAGGAATATTTTATGATCGACTAAATGACTTACTTCTACTAAAGAAAAAAACATTTAAAAAAATTAATGTGCATGTAGAATTTTACATGCAAGAAAACTAGTTCTGAATACACTTAGAAGAGTCATTACCTTTGTCAAGTATTCCTTCATGACCTGGATGAAATAGGGCATGGCAAAATCCATGATATTGTGCCTCCATGCAGTTTCTAGGACGACATCTGGCCTTAAAAGATCGTAACAGGTAAACAGACAAGCTCCAAAGCACTCTCTTTTTTCTTCCTGCAAAAACCACTGCAGGAGTTCTTCAGCCAACTCAGTATCTTTAGATTCAGAAGCATACTGCATTGCATCCTATTCAAAGAAATAGTGAAAGTCAAAAACATTAGACCCCACATAATAAACTAGTAAACCAAGAAAAACAATGGCAACTTTCCAATATAAATCTGGTTTTGCAAGGGGAAAAAAGCCTCCTAGTTGTATCATTTAAATTAAAATTTTCAAAGAACAGATAAGCTAAAGGCTTTTTTTTCCCCAGACAAGTTTGACCTTAACTAAGAGTCCCTAGAATCAAGAAATCCATTAACTTAAATTGCCTTAAAGTCAGCTCTCATATTCACAAAACCAGTACTTTTATTTATAGATTATAATCACTTGTAACACCATTTTAGGCCCGGTTTAAAACAGCCCCCGCCCCGCAACTTTATCAACCTTGTAAAGGCTGTCTTTCTTGCACAGCTCTACACTCTGTTTCCAGCGATTGTTGCCTTTGAAGAGATAAGCAGCAATTCTCCTGAACTCAATGAGTTCATGTTTTTCCAAACGCTGAGCAAGCGAGATATTGTCAAAGTTGTCATAAGCATCTATTGATGTTCGCAGAGCCTTAAAAAAAAAGCCATCCAAATGCCAGATCAGTATTTTGTTTAACATTATATTCCGTTCTCAATCAATGAGCCCCTTAGATGGTAACATGTAATATGACACCTAGATTCAAGCATCAAAAGGTATGTTTTTTCATTTTACCTAAAGATACCATTTTCTCCAGGATTTTCAGTATCAAGGACTAACATATGGCTATGAAATGGACAATATTTCTAATTTGGAGGGCAAGATTTTTTTTTTTTTTTTTTTTTTTTGAGATGGAGTCTCTCTCTGTTGCTCAGGCTGGAGTGCAGTGGTGATGCAATCTGGGCTCACTACAATCTGCCTCTAGGGTTCAAGCGATTCTCCTGCCTCAGCCTCCCGAGTAGCTAGGAATACAGGCACGTGCCACCACACCCAGCTAATTTTTTTTGTATTTTAGTAGAGACGGGGTTTCATTGTGTTAGTCAGGATGGTCTCGATCTCCTGACCTCGTGATCCGCCTGCCTCGGCCTCCCAAAGTGCTGGGATTACACGCGTGAGCCACCACGCCTGGCATGGAGGGCAAGATTCTGTGCTCTAGAGAAACTTCTGATAAAACTCAGCATGGCAGCAGTACAGATCTGCATGCACTGAGCCTCAAAGAAAATCAAGAGAGAGAAAAAAAGGCAAGTAGCTTAAGCTTAACTCTACTTCACTTCTGCTTATGTGAAATCCTTCATAAGAGAAAGTTTATACAAACACTAATAAAACAGTAGGCAAGAAAAATGGTGAATAAATATAGTTAATACCAAATAAATTTTATGAACTAATTAAGTGGTCAAAGACATTTTTGACTCTACCTACAATCTAGATGTTAGAGATAAAGTAATCATATCATTTTTTCAAAAGCAGTATCTTATACAAGATCTGAGCAAAATTCTGAAAACTTGGCATTTAATTAGAAGTTAAGATTTATCAATCCTGAAATCTTACTAAATTTAGATCCTAGGTATGCAAGCACCTACTGTTTACAATCCTAAAGGATAATGGCTTTTTTAAAAAATGGGAAAACATAACTTTGTGAGTCTTGAGATTATGTGCAAGAATCAAAAGGTTTTACCTGATAATCTTCTTCCGTAATAAAAAGGTTGTTCAGTGATTCATTCACAGATTTGTTGTTATGGTTCTGAACTGAACGCAAATATGGTTTCACCAGTGGTAGCTGTTTAACCTTTAAAATAAAGAGTTTGTTACAAATATAGCACATAATTGAAGTCCCAGGGACAAAAGTTATCGAAGTATGTCCTAATTCCTTGCTATTAAGCTTTGGTTTAAAATTATTTCTTTACCTTGCTGAAATAATTGACTGCACGAGTGTGATCCAACCGTGGAGACAGCACCATCAGCAAATCATTTAACAACAGAGGCTTGAATTCTAAGTAGAACTGTATTGCTCTGTAGTATAGTTCCACATTGGCAACCTACAATGGGAAAATCCATACATAAGTCAGTTACTTCCTAATGAGCTTTCTCCTTCTGAATCCTTTATCTTCTGAAGAAAGTACACACCTTGGTAATGATATCTTTGAATTGCCCTTCTTTCCAAGCATCAGTTGGATGGTTCATCATGGTGATTATGGCATTATCATATTCTTCATACTTGTCATACAAAAACACCAGTTCTGCCCAAAGATGAGCTTGTTCTGCAGCTCTTAGCACCTGCATAAGAAAGACTTAATTGCTGTAGATATGAGTCTAGCTAACAGCCTTAAAAATAATAAGATATTTTGAAGTATTAGTTTTAACTACACAGTTGCTTCACTGTGTTACAATGACTGGTTACCTTGGGAATATTCACTCTAGACCAGAACAGCTCCAGGTGCTCCCTCATTTTCTGAGGCTTAAATTTAGAGTATAGAATAGCTAATTCAGTAAACATTCCCATGTGAGCTCGCTCAAGTCCCAGTGCTGCTTCCAACATGGTAATCAGCTCTTCAAAATAGCCACGATCCTGAACAAGAGAAATGTGCAGTTAAAGATAAGAATATCTATGGTAAAAGATCTCAGGTCATATAAAAGTCTTGTTAATACCTGATAGTAGTTGATAAGTTCTTCTAATTCATCTGCGTGTACAACAATATGAAGTCCACACATCTGAGCAAGACGGAATTCTTTCCCATCTACACAGGCGAAGCAGACCTAGAATAAACATTTCCTTTCTGTGAACTCAAATGTAAACATGGCTAGTTATTTAAACTAATGTTTAAAGAGCATTTCTTTAATTCTTCACTCAAACTTGGGTTTAGATTACCTCTTTCCATGTTCGAGTACTGTTAGCTTTCCTAGCCCCATCAACAGCTGCCTGATATTCACCCAGGTGAACCAGGGTAGATGCCAAACGTCCAAAATTGGAAACATTATTGTACAACAACTTAGCAGCATCATACATTTTTTCATCATAACAACGGTCACCAACCTGGAAAAAAAAGGTAACCCACATTCAGCAAGATATTAGTGTGAGCTTAATCCTCTTTTCAAATTTGTATCTTCACACTGAGAAATAATTTGTTTTCCTATAGATTTTTCCTTGGAATTCTTCAGTTATGACGTTTTGATCCTACCAAGCTAATCAAGTAGCCCAACTAGTTTTTCTTAAATCTGAAAAGGAAACCCACTTGTTGGATATGAGCATTATTTGGTCCATTGATAAATTCTTCTAACTCTGCAAGGCGGTTTGTTTTAGCCAGCGCGAATATCAGTTCTGTCTCCACGTAGGACTCTCGAGCCTTCTTACGGGCCATCTGCAAGTACTTCACCAGTTCTTCCCAGTTTCCTAAGTATAGAAAAAGAAAAAATATATCCAAACACTAACATCCTAGTTTATCTTTCATCCAAGTAAATGAAAATTGCATTCATTTCCTTTTCAAGGAAACATGGATAATGACAAATGTAAACCGTGCAATATTTCACTTCTGTATTACCATGGACCAAATGAATAGATGAATTCTCTTTTTCCTTAAAGTTTTAAGATTAGAGCACTATCAGGATTTTATGAGACTTCAAAAACAGAAGATTCATCTTCCCCACTTGTTAAGTTTTGTGAACTTACAAATTCACAAAATACAGCCTCTTTTTATCTGGACTAAGATGGAGCACTAAAAGAAACCATGCAGTATCCAACTCTTCTAAAATTCAGAACAGACAGATATCTTAATGCTTAGCTTAATCATTTTACGAGGTCTCAATACATAAGGTAAGAAGTCATACCACTAGTATTGGCAGCCTGAACAACTTCCATGTAGGAGGAAGGATCATCTGCTTTGATATAAGAATCAATAGCTTCTTTCACCATTCCTTTCTGCAACTGGGCTTTTGCAAGTTGACTCCAGACCGCAGGTTCATTGCAACGTTCAGCAAACTCATATGCCCGATCCAAGTTTCCAATATGCTCAATTAAGACCTAAGTACCCAAGTTTGAAATTAGGGTTAGAGTAAAATCCATCCTACCCAAAGCAATTACATTTAAGCTGTTAGTATTTTATTGCTCTTCTATTGCCGTAGCAACCAATTAGGCCCACCCTCATAGCACAGTGTTTAGTAATTCAACTTAGGTAATCTGAAGATTTACCTGAACTGCTGAAGTATTGACATCAAATTTCCGGAAAATGGCAAATGCTTCTTCAAACAGCTCATTGCTGATGGCGATATTGGCAATATCTGGGGCATCATAATTATCCAGGCGGTTAATATACTCCATAACACGTGTACGGTCAGCCTTAATTGCAGTGAGGATAAGGAGGTTTTGCAGATTCCTTTAAGAAAAAAAAGAATATTTTAAATGCAATATTTTAAGTTTATCAGACATAAAAAATAACCACTGTGACTAACGGAGAGTTTTTTGTCTCAAGAGGTAGGGTGGAGGGGAGGATATTAGAAGAGTGAGAATTCAGGCAACTTTCTCTGATCTTTTTGTTCCTTCCCAAAACTGATGGGCCATTATTAAAGACTGACTATAAATAGCCAATGGATCCCTCTGAAAGCATACCTGTGTTCACTGAATACAGAGTTATCAAGGACAATTTTCTCCAGCAGTTCAATGAGTTCATTAGGAAGGTCTGCAGTCATGAAAGCCTTGACAGTTACTGACACTTCTTCAGGGTCCTGAGTCTCAGACAAAGCTGTTTGTACAACCTACAGAGGATATATGGGACATAAGTACTGAGAATCAAGTTGGTTTTAAATAAGGGCAAGTTGGCCTCTCATTAGAAAACTTGAAATAGGCAGAAAAGAATGAAGTAGGAAAACGACTTTTAAATTTACAGAGAGGTCTTTCTACACAAATCTATACAATATGTATAATTCTACTCTGTTGAAAAATTACTCTAATTATATAATTTCTATATATTTCTTTTCCCTGATTAAAACATTATCCAGGCTAGCAATCATCATTATCACTTTAATGGCTACACATAATTCAAAATTCAGCTACACAGATGTGGAATTAAAATATCGGTAATTCTCTTGGTTTTGGCTATTTGCATGGTTTTCTAGATGCTGCAATGATTTCCAACCACCGCTCCCACCCCCACAACCTTCCCCTACAAAGCTTTGTAACTACTTGGGAATGTTCCTTAGAAGTGCTTCCTAGGAAAGGAATGAAATATTAATAGCCTTCAACCTATTCGTTTCCAAAATGTTTTATTTATACTTATCTCAGGAGAATTTTAAGACTCATTATAACAACTCTTCTATTTTTAGAGCTTTTAAAATATGTTGTCTATTTTATTTAGGTATAAAACCCCATCTCATTTGCAGTTCTATACTTCTTATTAGGAAGATATAACACTGATGCACTTGGTCTTTTGTATTTTCTCTTATCCTTATATTTTTCTGACATCATTATCTTGAAGTTTCCAATCAATTTAGCCACTTAAGTGTTAATAATAGCAATCTTTAATGTTTAGTTTGTTATTTTCCTTTTAAACTATGATGAACCGAGAGAGTTTTATGTAATTAAGTCAGGTCTTTTGGGATGTATTTTCTTTTTCTTTTTTCTTTTTTTTTTTTGAGACAGTCTTGCTCTTATCACCCAGGCTGGAATGCAATGGCGTGATCTCAGCTTACTGCAACCTCCACCTCCTGGGTTCAAGCGATTTTCCTGCCGAGTAGCTGGGATTACATGCGCCTGGCTAATTTTTGTATTTTTAGTAGAGATGGGGTTTCACTACGTTGGCCAGGCTGGTCTCGAACTCCTGACCTCAGGTGATCCATCCACCTCGGCCTCCCAAAGTGCTGGAATTACAGGCGTGAGCCAGCGCACACGGCTTATTTTTCTTAATGTATGTTATATACATATTTATACTTATATAAATGTACATTCATTTGTATATAATGTATATAACCAATTTACATTCATTATATATACAAATGAATGTAAATTGAATGTATATAAATTTTAATTTTCTTCTACTTTGTCTTGCTTTCTCTCATAGTTAAATATGATCCATTTGAGTACATGATGAGGGAAAGGATTGTATTCATAGTTAAAAATGTATAATTTTTACTGACAGCCATAAACACATTTGCCAATGTTACCTGGTCAATTAAGGGTCTCCTGTAAGGATTGCTTTCCAGCAGCACGCTGCCCCACAATTCTGGATCCTTTCGACGTACCAGGTAGCGAGAAAGACTTTTGAAGAGGGAATTCTCATTGCAAACCTAAAGAAGATATGACAGATTAATTTCAAGGTAAAAAGTAAAAGACTTTTTATAGCATTTTAGAGGGTATTTCCTATCTTTTAAACTATGTTTATTGATAATCTTACTGGTATTGGATCTAGTTTTGGACTTTGATTCATGTACCAGTAATATACTGTTTTAATTATACAGACTTTGTAATATACAGTTCAACAACTGGTAGGACTAGTCCACTTTTACAGTTTTTCAGTGTTTTACTAGCTGTTCTTGTGTGTTTATTTTTCCATGCGTATATGCACATGTATGTACATAAATGAGCATATGTATGTACATAAATGTAGCTAAGCTCTGACCACTGAAAGATCTTAGAAGCAAATACACTTAAGCTCAGATCTTGACTTCTAATATTTTCAGAAAATAGGAGTCTTGCTCTGTTGTCAAGGTTGGAGAGTACAGTGTTACGATCACAGCTCACTGAAACATTGACCTCCTGGGCTCAAGTGATCCTCCTGCCTCAGCTTTCTGGGTAGCTTGAAACCAAGTGCATGGCACCTCCCCCAGCTAATTATGTAATTTTTTGTAGAGACGGGGCTCGCTATGTTGCCCAGGCTGGTTTCAAACTCCTGGGCTCAAGTGATCCTCCTGCCTCGGCCTCCCAAAGTGCTGGGATTCTAGGAGTGAGCCACTCACCTGGCCCAGATCTTGGTTTCTAATGCCCCCAGTAAGAGGTTCCCTAGGGAAATGACTGACTCCAGGGCTGTAGAAGGTACAAAATGAGCTTGGTGTACTGTGGGCCAGAAAATAAGTTAGTGGTCAAAGAACAATGAGCCCATGACACAAAGACACAGACTGAAGAGGTTCTCACCAGTCAAAACGGGGACAATTTGAGCATCAAAATAAATAGTAGTGAATTGTAGCCCATCGAATAAAATCCAAGAGTTCATGAATGCATGAGTGCTAACAGACAAATGTGGAGAAACTGCTGGAGTTTGAAAAATTTTCATTTTGCAACCAACACATTAAGAATGGTTTAAGCAAGAATCAACAGATGCTAAATTAAGGGAGAGGGTAAAAGGATATTTGCATGGTCTACTACAGACTACTTATAGACTGTTTAATATCTGCAAGAGGGTAATAATTATATAATAAAGACATGTTACAACTTGATAAAAACTGACAAAGGGGACAAATGAACACTGCGTGCTTCCAGATATAATACCAAGAGAAAAACAAACCACCACTGAAGCAGTACTCTGGGTGGAAACGTATAACCTAAATCTAATCATCAGGAACCATCAGAGGAACTCAAAGTGAGACACATTCCATTTTTTAAAAAGAGACTTTACATTTAGATGAAATAGAGAGAATAGGCAAATCCATAGAGACAGTATAGTCTGGTGGTTGTCAGGGGCTGTGAGGAGAGGGTATGTGGGGGAACTGTTTAATTAACACAGGGTTTCCTTTTGAAGTGATGAAAACTTGTAACTAGATAAAGGTGATTATATAACATTGTGAATGTACTGAATGCCACTGAATTATTCACTTTAAAATGGTTAATTTGATGTTGCTTTAAATTTCAACTATATAAAACAGTTACAAATAGAAAAAGCAACCATCGTTTACAAAGATATCAGCGTCATAAAAAATAAAAGACTGAAGAACCATTCCAAAGTACAGGAGACTAAAGACATGAAAACTACATGCCATATATGACCTTAGACTAGAAGGGAAAAAACTGCTACAAAGGACATCATTGGTTAATTGACAAAACTAGAATAGAACAGATTTTTAAAGGTATCCTATCAATGTCAAACTGACTGAAGCTGGTATCTTTCATGTGGTTAATGAAAGAGAACATCCTTATTCTTAGGCCATACACTCTGAAGGGGTATAAGGCCATGATGCATTCAACTTATTCCCACGTGGTTAAAAAATAGTATGTGTGTGTATACACATATGTATGAATGGTGTGCCTGATTGTAAGAGTGTGAGAACACAAATGGTAAGGCTAGTGGGGTTAAAACATTAGCAAGTCAGTCAGAATAAACGGTATATAGACTTTATCCACTATTTGGGCACTTTTAGATTCACGATTATTTCCAAATAAAAGTTTTTAAAAAGCACCCACCATCCCCAAATGTCCCATATTACCTAAAATTACCCTGAAACTCTCATATAACAGGTTTTTACAAATGCAGCTTTTTTACATATTCAGCTAGCAGTACTCACATTAATAAGTTCCAGATCACATTGGCCACGTTCATAAGCAACACAGGCCAGATGTGGATCTCTCTTCTCACAATACTTTCCAACAACGCGACTGTCATAGTAGGGATTTTCACGAAGAAATCTCTCCGGGTTGTTATTACTGTCTATGTAGATTTTGGCTAAGGCATTGTGAGTAGCAGGCTCCTCACAGCCCTCATGAATTCTGGCCTCTAGCCAAGGCAGAAGCAGTTTCAATCTAGGAAAAAAGGAAAAAAACCTCACACACACATACTGTATTATAAATAACACACTCTTGACATGCTAACTATGTAAATACCTTATGGTCTATAATGTGCTTTCACATACTTTTTTTTCTCCCCGAGTATTGCTACATTGCCCAGGCTGAAGTGCAGTGGCTATTCACAGCCACAATCGTTGTGCACTACAGCCTTGGGCTCAAGTGATCCTAGTACCTCAGCCTCCTGAGTAGCTGGTACTATAGGTGCAAGCCACTGTACCTGGCTTTACATTAATTTTAATTATCAGTGATCCTATTATAAATTGGGAAATTAAGACTCAAAAGATGATTGAGTTGTCCAAGAATAAAAAGAAGGTATATAAGGCTATTTTTCACTCTCCCAGGTTTATCTGCTATATGATATACTTACCCGCGTATATCTGAATAAAAGATTAGAGATTCATACAGTGTCCTTTCTTTATAACACACAAAATATCTAGACTTCAGAAAATTTTGTTTGTGGATAGGATGGGGATGTGATATTACATAGGCCAGATTATCTGAGAGTTCTTTCAGCTTTAACACAATTAACATACAGCATTACCTACAGCCAAACCCTAAATACCCATTGGGAATAAAATCTGGTAGCTTTAGAAGCTCTTGGTTTAATAGTTGCAGCTGTCATATAAACACTCCATCAAGGAGCACAGTTTTGCTATACTATAGCTTGTTTCGATAGTCCTGATGACCATGCCTCCTTTTATTTTTATTTTTATTTTAAAGCCAGGGTCTTCTGTTGCCCAAGCTGGAGTGCAGTGGTGGGCTCACTGCAGCCCTGACCTCCTGGGCTCAAGCAATCCTCTCACCTTAGCTTCCCCAGAAGCTGGGACTACAGGCACAAGCCACCACACCTGGCCCAAGCCTCTTTCACCAATGATTTAAACATTAAAAGCAGCCAAAGAAAAAGCATTATTTGTTATTTTGGCTATATCAAATTCACATGGTTATTATGAACCCTCCCATTAGGGAGAAGACAATTTTAATAAATAGAGGCAAAAATCCAGCTCCTATAAACATGTGCAATCCAAGATGTGCCATGTCAACTTAAGGAATAAAAATTAGCTGAGGCATGTCTAGACTAGTGACTTAGATGTAAATCTAGCTTTTCACAATATAATTTGTCACTTAAAGACTAAATTATCTAACTGTAACTGCCATTTGCTTGGAATATGCAATAAGATTATTTTCAGGTAATAGATTCAACAGGTTCAGACTCAACTGAACCTCTTATTAAATGTTAAATTGTTATGACATAAAATCACTTGAAACTAGGCTCAAACCTTTAGGTCAGTATTAACTGTATATCTCTATTACCCTTAAATGCAAAATTTTTCCATGTTTGAAACATTCTAATATAAATTCTAAGAATATAATTAGTAGATCAACTACATCAACTCAGGTTAAAATGAAACCCACAGACTTTCTTAATTTCTTCTCATAAACAGCAGAACTTCCCACTAGCATACCACCTCACCAAACTCATTCACATCAGTACTTCCTAAACACTAGTTCCTCAGAACGTTCCAGCTAAAAAAAGACTTCACAGTCTGTAAGTTTTAGAAGCACTTACACTATATTCTATTGGAAATCCATATTATCATGTTAAGGTACTATAAATTAAATATCAGTTGAACTCAAGAGTTGCACAGGGAACTCTTTTGCCTCATACTTAAATAAACACCACACTATTTGTTTTTTTTAATCAGCTTTCTCAGGTTGGAAACACCACACTATTGATCAGTACAGAATTAGTTGTTAAATACACAGGTATCACACCTAACTAAACAGGAGACTTAGTACATAGTTTATATAAAAACATATAAAGTCAAACCACATAGCTGTAATTATAAACATGCCAAGAAAATGATCAACCAGGTTAACAGATTTCCTATGACAGCTATAATGTTTCAGAAAACAGATTTTTTCCCAGTGCTATTAGCTAGCTTATCACCTCTATGTTAGGTGTCTTCAGGAAATTATTCTCCATGTGTTATTTAGTAGCTTTGGAACAAATGACTACCTATATTTTTATCTATTGCCATGCTAAGAAAGAGTAACTT
Source organism: Pongo pygmaeus (assembly GCF_028885625.2). NCBI lineage: Eukaryota > Metazoa > Chordata > Mammalia > Primates > Hominidae > Pongo > Pongo pygmaeus. The sequence goes on from NC_072392.2 coordinate 59,019,309, forward strand.
ATCCCTGTTAAAATGGTACTACACCTGTTTCTCTTTTCAACCTCAGCAACAAGCTCATCAGTAGAGAATTGACCTCTTACAACAAGAATCAAGTTTTTTATGACATCTTCAGAACAGTCAACATCAAGTAATCCTCCAATAACTACCGGAAGTCGACTTGGATTCACCTGTGGTTAAAAAAAAAGTAGAAGAATGTTATTATGTTATTAAAAGCAAAGAGGAATTTTAAAAAAGCATTTATCTCTATTGCTTTTAAGCTCAGTTTTTTTTTTCTTTAAGTGCAGTTTTTAAATTCAGTAATAAACTGAGGGTCTAAATTTACAACTAGATAGAGGAATTTAGCAGGAGGTCCAGCTAAAAACAAGACTTCATGGTTTAATAAGTATTGAAAGCACATATACTATATTCTGTCTCTACTGGTTTGGTTAGTTACCGAAGCATTGTTCCATATGATAAATAAGTCCAAAGAAGCTACAGTCAAAGATGACTATGCAAGACTGTCTAATAAAAAGGCTCCCATTATAGCAATACTGCCTGTTTCTACAGTTAGAAGGTGAAGTATCTACTATCTGTATTTAAGATGGTTTGAAAACTCTGCTTTGGAGTCTACATGGATACCTCAGGGTCTATCAAGTTAGTAGGGCCCTAGGCCACCCAACTTTTTCAATAGCAGTTCTATTCTTATATTTTACACACTTGGCATGCATGGTTTTTTTTCCCCGTTCCCTGAGTCGGCTTGCTAGGGAAGCACATATAATTTTATTCCAAGAAAGGATTCTGCTGGGGAAAAAGCATTAAAAGCAGGCTGGGCATGGTAGTATGCACCTGCAGTCCCAGAAACTTGGGAGGCTAAGGCAGGAGGACTGCTTGAGCCCAGGAGTTTAAGGTTAGAGTGAGCTATGAGTCTGCCACTGTATTCCAGCATGGGTGACAGAGCAAGACCCTGTCTCCAAAACAAAAACAAAAACAAAAAATCCCACGTTAAAAGTTGCAGACCACTCTTATTGAGCACAGAGTTTCAAAAGGATTTCCAGAATATAAGAAATAAAATCTATAGTAAGAATATACCTTTACATTACCTACATATTACTTACCTTCTGTACATATATCTCTATATACTTTTGAAGATTATTTCTATATAAATAGAGCACCAAATCATGGACAAAGTCAAATCGATCACACACAATGATAAGTGGTAGCTGATCTGTTAGTTTTGCTTCCTGAAAAAAAGAAACAAAAAGAAGCTTTAATTTTCTTCTATGAGGTATCAAAATCTATGTAACATATGAGAATTTGTTCTACACTAACAAGAGAGGCTCACACAAACATAGCTCTTCTGTTAAAGAAAGAATGTCCCAATAGTTGAGTGTGTACATCCCAGTTTCAGTAAATTTTTACTAAGCAATACTTAGATCCACACAGCAAGATACAGGTCTTTCCCATACACACCCTTTACCAAAAAACAAGAGTAACAAATTAAGATACCTGAGCCAGTGGCTCTCAGATGATAAATTCACCACACCGGGACTTTCACTGGTAGTAACACTTCAACCGTATTTAAAATCAACTTAATAACTATAGTCACATTGTCAAACATATAGCATAAATGGCTTACATTTGTTTCAAACTAATGATTTTCTATCCCTCCCCACATCCAATCTATACAACCAGCCTCTAATACTCTATTATAACAAAGCCTACAAGGAGCAGCATGATGGTGACCACATGTGGCCATAAGAAAACCCGCCCCCCACAAAAAAAACCCAGCATTTAAAGAAAAGATATCTTTAAATTGCCAACTGCTTTTATCATTCCATTACAGATACCAAACTACAATCCTACTTATAGACTGACATAGAAGATGTTATAGACAGGTAAGTAAAACCTGTACTGGGCATTTACCTGATACATGTCCTGTTACATTCCACAGACATAAGGTAGAGCACAAAAAACAACAGTTTCCATCAGGAATTCATTTATACACAGTGAAACATTCCTCAACAAATGATTCCTCTAACACAGTCTACTAGGGAAGCAGAACTAAGTAGGGTAGAACTTTCCCCAGTGATGGCCACCAAGAACATTATTTTCAAGGTTAGAATAAAATGGCTCCTGAGACTAGGGGATATTAGTTACTCGATTATAAATAATACAAAGACTAGTCTATGAAGTGTCCCAAGAACACCAAGGTAAATCTTAATTTTAATATAGCCATCCTAAATTAAAAAATAAAAATGTCTGTAAAGCTGCAGATTTTCCACATCAAGGAAGGTTTTCTAAAGTAAGTATTGTTTAACACCATGGAAACTCTGCAGTAATAGTTGTTAACGATCATTTCTAGAATCTGTCTGCATCTATCTATGTAAAAATTTTAGTATGTCATGTTTTTCCTACTAAATGAACATCAAAAAAGTATGGATCAACACACTAGTCATCTTACCTATACACATATAAAATATTTTTGTTATCTTTATCACTTACAAATAATCTAGGATTACTTTTCTATTTTCATGCATAGGTGTTAAAACTTCTGTGGCAAATAATTCCACTTTTGTGGAATACTAACTGTATTCCAAAAGAAAATTTCAGATTTAAAAAGTAGACAAAATCTAGGTTATTTTCTTGATTGCTAAAATTTGCACATGATTTTATACATTGTAGAAATGTTAACATTTTAATAATATTAAATTACTTACTAAATGTTTAATTAACCTCCAGTTATAATGGTTAAAAATTTTAAGATCAAACTTGAAATTATATTAGCATAGCCAGAGGTTTTCTTCAACATAAATTTGTTCATTTAACAAATATTTATGAGTACCCAAGCATTAGACTCTGTTCTTAGGTACTGGAGATACAACAGGGAACAAAGGAAGCAGAGTACATTCTCTCAAGGAACTTACATTCTAGTTGGGAGGAGACGTTTCATAGTGGTGTTATAAAGAAAAACAAGCAAAATGGGCTAGGAATGGGTTCTATTTTACACAAGGCAACCTGAGACATCCTCTCTTCTGACATTCAATCAGAAACCCAAAGAAGGTAAAGGAGAAAGAAGGTCATGAGAGAACAGTAGTACTGGGCACGAGCAAAGGCCCTTCGGCAGGACAGGGTTAGGGGAGTTCCAGGAATAGCTAGCAGGCCAGTGTGGCTGAAGCTAAACCAGCAAAGAAAGAAAAAAAGAAAGGTAGAAAATAAGATCAAAGGCAGCAAGGAGCAGATCATGGGTCTGATGAACAGTTACATGCTTTCTACAGAGAGCTTACAGTTCTACAAACTTAGGGCATGAGCCAAATGATGCTAATGACACAATTTTATCCTGCTCACAGGGTACCTTAAAGGAGAAGTTATGTTCTACCAATCTCTTTATTCCTGGTGGCTAACACACAATTGGCACTTGAATATTCAAGATCAGAGTCAGGGTATTTTTCTTATGACACAGGGTTTACTTACAACACCAGTAAATTATCATATAGCTAGTACCTCTAAAATTAAGTTTAATAAGAGTGATAAGAGGCATCGTAACCCTGTACTGCAGGTTAACAGGGAATCTAATATGTTCATTCTCAACACTGGCATCAGAGGATGAATGTGATAGTTGCATCTTAGTATTGAGCTCCCATGTCAAATTATGTAGACATAAGACACTAAATTCACCTCTAATCCTGGCTGGAAGTAAATTCCTTCAAAGAGTCAGGTACAAATTGATATCAAAGAGAAATAAATACTTGCCTGACAGAAATCCCATTTAGGCTGACTCCACCTTCTTCCAAGGCTTATCACTTATCAGTAATAGTTACTGCCTAAACATCTATAGTATACAAGGTACTTGATAAATAAACATAGCTTATGGTTGAAGAAACTGAGGCTGAGGCATATTCATTAACTTGCCTGAGGTAACAGCTCAGACATATACTGAATGAACAAACAATGGCTAAGTAGAATTTGAAACAGGTCTGACTGACTCAAAAGCTCATAATCCACATCCACATCCCTACTATATCAGGCTTGTACCCAGTTCACAAGTGTGGAGGGGAAATCTTCATCTGATTAGATCCCACGGTCTATGCAAACCTAAGGCCATACCATCCTCGTACCCAGAGGATTGTTTTTCATTTCTTTACTAGAGGATTTTTTTTAAAGCTCAAGAATGTGATAATTAAATAATAGCTAATTTCATTTTGCCTTCCATATATATATAACTCAAATATTAAAATCCAAAGCTAAAGAAGTTACAATTTAAGCATAGAAGCTGAGGGCTCAATAAAAACAAAAAGAAATCATTTAAGAATCTGGTAGTATTAACACAGGAACAGGAAACCAAATACTGCATGTTCTCACTAGTAGGTGGGAAATAAATGATGAGAACACATGGACACAGAGAGGAACAACAGACACTGGGGCCTACTGAAGGGTGGAGGATGGGAGGAGGGAGAGGATCAGGAAAAATAACTAATGGGTTGTAGGCTTAATACCTGGGTGATGAAACAATCTGTACAACAAACCCCCATGACACAGTTTACCTATATAACAAACCTGCCCATGCACCCCTGAACTTAAAAGCTTAAAAAGAAAAACAAAAAAAACCCCAACACCCCCTGCCCCCAAAAGAATCTGGTAGTAGTTTTTTGTTTGTTTTTTTTAAAGGAAATAGTAATGATACTCAAGGAAGTTAATCAGTAGTATGGGTACACTAGTCAAGCATAGAGTATCAAATCTTTCTCATTTGGAGGGGTTTTTTGACACCAGAAAGTTTTGGTCCAAACATAGCACAGCTAGGTTACCCAGAATATTCATGATGGCCAAGACATTTTAAAGCTATACTTTTTTGAAAAGTGTATCTTTTAACCTAAAATGTAGAGCAGTTTCAACATTTTGACTACTTCATTACACTAAAACCCCTAAGGGTTTTGCTATTTAATCTAGAGCCCAGGTAGTAAATTCTTCAAAAGAACAATCTGCCAATGCAACCACAGGCACAAATGATGATCATCTGGGAGCAGGAAAAGCCTACTTTCTGTACTGTATTCTACAAAAACATTTTGGTTTCACTTGTAATGTAAAATTCTTCCAAGACAAAAAATACTTCAGAACTTTCTATAAAGTCTCAGGAATCATTATATATATATATATATATATATATATATATATATATATATATAGTGTACACACACACACACAATAGGCAGTGAGAGAGCAGTAATCTAAGTGTTCTGTAGTTTTCCTAGTCTTTTATAGATAGCTATCAATTTTAAAGCTTTATTTCCCTCACAAAGTAACTGGTAGTTACAAGAATAAAGCTAAAGCTAAGTTAAACATTAAACAAAATTAACTGCCCTTAGGGATCTTCTAGAGTTCAGAATCTCTCAACCATTACTCCTCCCTGCAACACAGGTGGTCCTTACTTCTCTATAACTGATTTCATGTGTCACAAAGCTGAGCGTTTTGTTTGATCTTACCTTTATGAATTATATATGAATAATAATATTTTAGTTTCTAGAGTTGAGCAAACTTGATGAAAGAAGTAAACCTATACATTCCTTAGACAACAGATCCCTTTGCCTACAATAGAGGCGCCTCAAAATGGTATGAAGAGCAAGCTGATGTTAATATTCAAAAGCCTAAATGATTCTAAAATGACATTGAAAGTATACAACCACTTTTCTAAATTTTTCCATCCAAAATTAAAATAAAGGAAATTCCTTTGAAATAGTTGAAATAGTGCTATTTTTTTTTTCTTCTTTACTCACCGATTTCCTTCCGTATTTCAAAGGAAACCACAGAATATTATGTTTGGAAGAAACAATCCAGCACACAACTTAAGAATGCTAACAATTTCACATTTAGGGAAAAAATATTTTTGAACTATGACCAAACCCTTGTAAAACTGCTAACCTGGAATCCAACCAGAAAACACATTACTCAAAACCACTTACCTTAAGAAAATTCTTGACTCGCTCAGGATCGTAGCAGTTGCTTTCTCTACAGATTCTTTCTACTTCTTTGATTTGCCCAGTCTTGCAAGCTGCCTGAATATATTTAAAGTGCACATCTGGGTCCTGGCTAAAGTTAACAATGGATCCCAGAAAATAAAAGAGACCTTAAAGAAACAAGTAATTACAATTAAACATAGGCACACCTTTGAGAATGACTGAAAAACATTTATGTAATTAAAAAACTGTTGAATACTCCCAAATATAAGTTGGTTGCTTAAAAAGCTCGATAAAAATACTAATTATTCCATTAATCAGATCAGTAAAATGGATTTGCACTTTAATCCTAAAGAATAGACAATTCAACCCAATGTTTCCTTTTTTTCTTTTTTATTGAGGCAGGTCTCTGTCACCCAGGCTGGAGTGCAGTGGCACGATCATAGCTCACTGCAGCCTCAAACTCCTGGGCTCAAGCAATCCTCCCACCTCAACCTCCTAGTAGCTAGAACTACAGATGCATGCCACCATGCCAGGCTAATTTTTAAGAAAATTTTTGTAGAGATGGTGTCTTGTTATGCTACCCAGGCTGGTCTTCAATTTGTGGCCTCAAGTACTTGGCCTCCCAAAGCACTGGGATTATTAAACGCATACACCACTGTGCCCCTATATGGGAAATTTTAAATGAAGACCCCAATACCTAGTGTTTTTCAATATGCAATTTATAGGAAAAATACAAATAATTTGGGAAGAATTTAGTGCAGTATTGTCCAGAAGAACTTTCTGCAATGATGAAAATCTTATCTTTGCCCTCCAATATAATAGCCACTAAACACATGTGGCTATTAAGCACTTGAAATGTGGCTAGAGTGACTGAATAACTAAATATTAAATTTTATTTCATTTTAATAACTTTCAATGTAAATAGCTATTATATGTGGCTAGTGACTGTACTAAACAGTGTAAATTTAGTGCAGAGTTAACATTTTGAAACTGGGAAAATTAAGAAAACTAGTAGACTCTCTTACCCCTTCTCAATAGAGCACTACTAGTACAGAGAGGAGAGAAAGGCAATTGGAGACCAGAACTTAGACACCCAACAGTGATTACGTTAGTACCCTGTAGAGCAGTGGTTCTCAACTGAGGTGATTTTCCTCACAGGTGACATTGGCAATGTCTGAAGACATTTTTGGTTGTCACAACTGGTGGAGCTGACACTACTGGAATCTAGTGGGTAGAAATCAGGAATGCTGCTGAATATTCTACATGTACAGGAACACCCCTCTACAATGGTTATCCAGCCCTAAATGTCTATAGTACTAAGGTTAAGAAATCCTGCTAAATAGCAACAAATCACAAAATGCCCTTAGCGAGAATCACCTGCTATTTTAAGAGTCAGATATATAAGCATAAAATTTTATTATACCTGATCATCCCTTATCCAAAATACTTGAGACCAGACGTGTTTCAGATTTTGAACTTTGGAATATTCGCATTATAATTACCTGATCAGCATCCCTAATCTGAAAATCCAATTTCTGAAATGCTCCAACAAGCATTTCCTTTGAGCGTTATGTTGGTGCTCAAAAAGCTTTGGACTTTGGTGCATTTTGGATTTTCAGATTAGGGACACTCAACCTCTATTTTCATTTTATACAATTTCAACACCACTACATATTTTTCTCTTAAAATTCTACCTTTAATTCATCTACAAAATATCCAAACAGATGGTCTTGTTCACTGCATATCCTTAGAATCCAACATAAAAGGGCCTTGACATTTATTGAATAAAACTTAAAAAATTAAAATGTCCCATAGGACCAAATTTTTAGAAAATCAAAATTTCCAATAGCCTGATCATAAGCATACCTCTTCTTGGCTACCTTAAATACTTTTTTAAAAAATTCAAAAACTCCTAATTACCTTCAAAACTCTTGAAAGATTCAAAAAGTTCAATCAGAGACTGAGTTGACAGTTGTTCATGATATTTAGAAGCCACCTGAACACAAATCTGCAGATTCTGACGAATGTTGGCAGACAGCATGGCTCTGAGACATTCTAGGGAGTCTTCTACTGATAAGGAACCAAAGTAGTTGACTAACCACTACAAGACAAAATAAATGAATGAATAAATGAAACAATGTTGAACCTCATGGTGGTATGAAATTATTAATATTTAGTACCACAAACACATTCTCAGTGTACCTATTAATCACAGCTAACACCATCTATTAGGTAAGAAACTGAAATACCTCAGGGTTAAGAAGATGGGTGTGAACCACTGCACGTTTTATATCATATAAATCAGTGAAGTGTTCTAATGCACGCTGCAGTAGGCCAGCCTTTTCACACAGTTGAGCAATATGAGCCCGGTCATAATGTGTGAACATCTGATTGCCTAGAATTGCATCTGCAACCTGTAAAACCACAAACAAGGCAAGTTTATTGTCCACTCCATTTATATGAGTAATTCAATATCCATATTACAGATTAAGGTTTAATAGTGAACTGTTAAAGAAAGTACAAAAGAATATTATAATAGCTACATTTTCTTTAATAAGGAGTAGGCATCTTAGTAGTTTTGCATAACAATCTGAGACGCTCTGCACAATTACTAAAACAATGTTGGAAACATGCCTAAAAAGCATTAAAACACATACTTGAGGTGCATGCATAAGGTTCATCTCAAGTAACCGCGTCTGTAAAGGACCTTCAGATGGGCGATTATTCTTCAGAGCATCAAGCAAGAATGCAGTACACTGCTGAATTAGATTGTATTCCATAAAGACATCTACAATCTACAAAAAAAAGATTTAAAAGAAATTGTTTTAAGATACTATGGAGAGTATGTAGACAACATTATACATGAACTCTTTCTTTACCTGAGAATTTTATTTGGACAATATAAACACTTAAGAACAAATTTTTGTCCTCTAGGGATCATAGTTATTTTGAGTTCTGATAAAAACAACTACAAAATATTTCAAGATATTACATAACAGCAGAATACAACTGAACCGATAGACCTTTATTTTATTTTATTTATTTATTTTATTTTTTTGAGACAGTTTCGTTCTTATTGCCCAGGCTGGAGTACAGTGGCACGATCTCAGCTCACTGCAACCTCCACCTCCTGGGTTCAAGTGATTCTCCTGCCTCAGCTCCCGAGTAGCTGAGATTACAGGTGTCCGCCACCACACCTAGCTAATTTTTTGTTATTTTTAGTAGAGACAGGGTTTCGCTATATTGGCTAGGCTGGTCTCAAACTCCTGACCTCAGGTGATCTGCCCACCTCAGCCTCCCAAAGTGCTGGGATTACAGGCTTGAGCCACCGCGCCCAGCCTGACAGACCTTTATTTTTATGAACTTTAGAAAACCAATAGCATAAATATGAAGCACTCTGACTCACACTTACAAATGCATCTCTTCCCTCTCCCCACACCCAGTGGCAACCACTATCCTGTTTTATCATCCCCATGTATTTTTCATATTTTTAATACACATACATCTCTAAATAAGATGTTTGTCTTGCATGTATTAAAACTACATGCAGATGGTTTCATACTGTCCATTCTTTTGCAACTTGCTTTTTTTGCAAGGCATTTGAGGTTTATCCATATAGAGTGACAAAACTTTAATTTCTACAAACTAAGTTTTCCTTTTTTTTTTTTTTTTTGAGAGTCTCACTCTGTTGCCCAGGTTGGAGTCCAATGGCACGATCACAGCTCACTGCAGCCTCGACCTCCCAGGCTCAAGCTATCCCTCCACTTCAGCCACCCAAGTAGGTGGGACGACAGGCATGTGCCACCACACCCAGCTGATTTTTAAATTTTTTGTAGTTACAGGGTCTCACAATGTTGCCCAGACTGGTCTTGAATTCTTGGCCTCAAGCAATACTCCCACCTTGGACTCCCAAGTGAACCACCACGGCTGGCCCCCACACTCCATTTCAATCAGCTTCTACAAAATATATTTTAATCACATTACCTGTGTGATGTCAGCAAGAGGCTCTTCATCTTGAACTAACATTTGGGCAAACTGCTGTCCCTGATCTGGACTGATTCGCATTACATTTCTCAGCAGAAATATCCAATCTGGAGTGTATCCAACCTATAAACAAACAAAGACTTAAACGCTGCTCCTGTTTCAATTTTATAGCATTTAAAGACTTTTTCTACTATAAAATCTCACTAATATAGAACTACTGGTGAAAGCACAAATTCACTTTCAATTTAAGGTGCCCAGTTAGACCTTGGTGATGACATATTTGAACAAACATCTGTCAATTTTTATAACTGACTTATCCATTTTCTTTTTTTTTTTTTTTTTTTTTTTTTGAGACAGGGTCTTGCTTTGTCATCCAAGCTGGAGTGCAGAGGTGCAATCTTGATTCACTGAAACCTCTGCCCCCTGGGCTCAAGTGATCCTCCTACCTTGGCCTCCTGAGTAGCTAAGACCACAGACACACCACTACGCCTGGCTACTTTTTTGTATTTTTAGTAAAGACAAGGTTTCACCATGTTGCCCAGGCTGGTCTCAAACTCCTGAGCTCAAGTGATCTGCCCGCCTTGGCCTCCCAAAGTACTGGGATTACAGGCGCAAGCCACCACGTCTGGCCTGGCTTATCCATTTTCAATAAATGAATATTTCAAAAGTTTGTTCTAACATGCTAAACGCGCCTGCTATCTGAAATTCTGATAAGCCATGCAAAAGTAATTTTCTCAATTTAACAAGTATGAATCTGATATGAGGGGTAAGAGAATTTTTATACATTTCAAAGTAAATCAAAATGAAAGGAAATTCACTATTAAAGTAATCAAGAGTTAATACAGGCTAATTTCTCTGTCAATGCTTCAATGAATTCATGCTGAGAATTTGTTTCATTGAACTCACTTTTTTAGCATATAAAACAATCTTCTGGACTTGACCTGTTTCTGCAAAGCACTGAATGACTTTATTTGGGACGTTAGCCCTTAGGTACACACTAAGTGCCAATGTAGGGTCCACAGATTTCACAAGATCACCCAGTTCTTCAGAACATTCCAGCTGTCCAAAGGAAAAAGAGATTTAGTGATCCACGAGCAGTTGACACTATGTCCACTATAAGTAATAACTAGTATGAAAGGTACTTAGTTTCACAGAATATATTATAAATATGCAGGGGTTGTGGTTGGTAGACTCTTAATCTTGTGTTCACAGCAATGTCTCAGTAGAATTCTCCACAAATCCTGTTTAAAGATAAAAAGCTCACCAAGACTGCAATCTTATAGATACTATCGACTACCTTGTTAAGGATTTAAGTACTTCAAAGCAGAATCTTGTACCTCTTGTACTTCTAACTACTAAGAATATTCAGATATCAGACTCACATCACATGGCCCCAATTTTTCAAAAACAAAAAGCAACTTTTAATGTAATGTTATCAACTGAAAATTTGATAATGAAGGAGCCAGATGAGGTTTACCATAAGGACAGTTATTAAACTCACAGTGTAACCTATATATGTCTGAAGGATCTAAGCACCACTATCTTCTTGACTTGGATTTAAGCTTATAGGGCAGGAAGGACACTCAAGAATTTTTAGGTAGTAGACAGGCAGATACCGTCTTCTGTGTTATTCAGTCTGCCTTACTCATTCAGCTGGCCAATCTGGAAATTCATTTCCTAAGAGTTCTGGTTTACATAGTAAAGTTGATTTTCTACTTTGGAGACTAGCTCTTATAAATGATATTTAGTGCCAAAAATAAAAAGTTGTATCAGAGTCAATAACCTTAACTGAAGATGTCTCTTTTATTAATACCACAAATGGTCCCATATGACTGTTCACAGAAAAGGGTAATGATACCTAAAAAGCTTTCACCCTGTTACGTAGGTCAACTCAGTTACCTTGGCTGTTCTCACCCTCCCTTATCTTTTTAAAAAATATTGTGTATTTATTTAATAGGGTCTCGCTGTGTTGCCTAGGCTGGTCTCAAACTCTTTGCATCAAGTGATCCTTTTGCCTTGGCCTCCCAAAGTAGTGGGATTACAGGCGTGAGCCACCAAACTCAGTCCTGCCTTATCTTAATCAATTAGGATGGACCTCAAATACTCGCTAGTGTGGCTATTCTTCATCAGGTGTGAAAGGAATTAACACTAATGGACAGCTAAAACTTGTTTGTTATCTTAGAAACAAACAATGTCCTTTGGCTGTTTCTCAGTCACTATTCCACATAAGGAATAATGTGCTCAGGAATACATACTACCATTATATGCTCTCTGTAAAGAGAAATAAGTACTGAGTGAATATAAAAGGCATGGAGAAGACCTACAGTAAAGAAAGCTAGCTAACATTTAGAAAAGGTTCATATTTAAATAAATTTCAAGAAACCAAGTTAAATATTTTTCCATGTAACACCAACTAACATTCTGTGAAATCTCTGGGAAACAGTATCTCATTGCTAATTAGACAGCCATCCTGTCTTACTAAGATCCAACTTTTTTTTTTTTTAAGACTGAGTCTTGTTCTATCGCCCAGGCTGGAGTGCAGTGACGCAATCTCAGCTCACTGCAACCTCCACCTCCCGGGTTCAAGCAATTCTCCTGCCTCAGCCTCCCAAGTAGCTGGGATTACAGGCACCTGCCACCACATCCAGCTAATTTTTCTATTTTTAGTAGAGACGGGGTTTCTCCATGTTGGTCAGGCTGGTCTCAAACTCCCGACCTCAAGTGATCCACCCACCTTGGCCTCCCAAAGTGCTGGGATTACAGGCCTGAGCCACCATGCCCGGCGAAAAAATATATATATTTTCAAAAGGAAATAAGTGAATCCATCTTATGCAGTGTGTGTTTTTGTTCTGTTTCTACCAGCAGTAATGGAGACACTGTGGTGCAGCCTAAATGATTTTAACTTGCTAATATCATATTTAATGCAACCAAAGCAAGATTATGTCAACATAATTTAATGTACCTTATCTTCTTTTAACCATTTCTCCAAAAGCTGTTTTCGCCCTTGCTGAAGTACAGGCCTACAAAGCTCTAAGGATTCATATTTGTTGAGCTGTCCCTGGTCCAAAAGGATACCAAAGTACTGAAGTAGAGGAGAAGTTTGACCTGGCTGGGCTGGGACACTCTGGAACCGACGGATAGTGTCTGGAGTACGAAGAATTCCCTTTAAGAAGGAGAAAGTTAAACACTCTTCAAAAGTGATCCAAACATCACACTAAACACCCTGTAGAATCTCTTAGGTCAATCTTAAAGGAATGAATCCATCTATTAACATCAGGTTAGAAGTTTCAAATCTTCACCATCTGGAGTAAATATTTAGTCACTGTCTTTCATACCCCTGGTTCAATGTTATAAGATTATCCAGAATCAAAAATAGATCAACTTAAATTACAATGTCTGTGTGTAAGAGAATAGTTATAATCATAAAATAGTTATAGCTAAGTATTATCCCAAGTTCATATTAAATTAAGTACAAGTTTCATAATGAATATTGGTCAGGAATGTAAGGTGTTAATTCAGTCCACCATAAACTAACATCAAAAGTGATAAGAATAAATTCAGCCTAATTTTGACAGCTCTACCCACCATAAAATTGGACAGTATGTATTTCATGTCCAAGTTATGGAAATAAAATCAGTAACTATCATTTATGAGGTCAAACAGTATTACACCTAAATAACTAAACATTATTACATCTATGTAAATCAAAAGCTTGCTAGACCTACATATCCTTCTAACAATCTGGGTCTTAAAAAACTAATCAAATCCAGAGAAAATTAACCAAATCTAGAGGCATTAACAAGGAATTCTACTAAAGGAAAATGTAACCCAAATGTAATCTAAAAACAGTTTATCTGTAGGAAGCTGGTTCCTTTTCTAGCAATGTAAGAAACAGAATACTAACAATGGATTAATGTCATGACAACTTCATTTTCATAACTCTTTACCTTTGGTGCATTAGCAGCCACCTTTGCTGCCTCCGAGTAATTTCCCTGGGCAAAAAGAGCATTAAATTTCCGGGCAAAGAGTTCTTCAGCACCGGCTAAGTTATTACGTACAGCCATTCTCAGAGCCAAATCAGGATTTTGTAGAACATTGGTAATGTAAGGAATTATGTTTTCTTCTTCCACACACACTGACAGAACCTGCAATTTAAAGAATAAAATATAGCTGCAATGTGTTCATTTGGATACAAATGATACTAAATCTGTTTAGAACAGGTTAATACTGAGTCACAAAGGTAATGAAATTGTGACAGCTGTTTTCTTGCTGCCATTAAAATATAATAAAAGAAAGGAAGGAAGACAAGGAGAAAAAAAGTTAAGGAGATTTGAAAACAAATGTCATAGGGTGTTAGGCCATTATGTGGTTCCTAAAATATGGCTATTCTATAATCTAAATAACTTCTTACTTCATTGTCCAAACTAACTGCTTGGATACCATCTATTCATTCTTAACACAGTCAGTATCAAAAATTAACATTCCCACTTAATTGAGCTCTGAAAGACAACTCCACATAATTTAAAACTTCTTGAGGACTTCAATCTTGATAACCTACAGAAAATGACACTGAAGAAGCTATGATATCTAAATGACATTTAGGGTTCACTTGCAAGTTGTTTAAGGTATACTTCTTTTAATTTTAGGATTTTTCTTTACAAGAATTTTTCAGTAATTTTCGTTAATTACATTTTCATTTCTAGAGAGCAGATTACATACTCAATGAAGGGAGGGACCACTGAATCCTCAAGCAGCTAACATAATACAAGGAACATGGTAGGCGCTTCAAAAAATAGGCCGGGCGCAGTGGCTCACGCCTGTAATCCCAGCACTTTGGGAGGCCGAGGCAGGTGGATCATGAGATCAGGAGTTCAAGACCAGCCTGACCAACATGGTGAAACCCCACCTCTACTAAAAAATAAATAAATAAAAAATTAGCCGGGCATGGTGGCACGCGCCTGTAGTCACTAGGGAGGCTGAAGCAGGAGAATCGATTGAACCCAGGAGGTGGAGGTTTCAGTAAGCCAAGATGGCACGACTGCACTCCAGCCTGGGCAACAGAGGGAGACTTTGTCTCAAAAAAAAATAAAAATAAAAAAATAATAATATCAGTAAAGGCCAATTTCTAATTGCTTGTTTGGAAAAGTTACCTACCCTCAAACCTCTCAATGCCACAGAATACTTTCTGGCTTGCCCCAAAAGCTGAACTACTGTCAACTGCCATAGAGAAAGGGAGTCCTTCTCTACCCATCCATCCCTTTCCCCAGTGCAGAACTAGTCATATGCCCTAGCTTATAAACTACTCATATTACCCCAACAGCACTTCTCAACCTAATATAATTGTATAATTTTTTCTCAGTTACTGTTCACATGAGGAAAGGGGGCTTGTCTTTGTTTAATTGTATTACTAGCAATATGCAATTAGTGTAGCATAAAACATATTTAATTTGTTGAATAAATGAACATAGGAAATTTCTGTACCCAAATCAGTAAGAATTGAAAAATACTTGAGAACTCAGTGAACCAAATAGATAGATAGGTAACAGTCTGCCCTGCCTATTCTACTACTCCTTTCAGGGAAAATGAAGAAATTTCAACCTCCAAGATTTTACTTCTATAGGTCCAACCTCCATCCTCAAGGCTTATTTAAAGGAAGTAATAATTACTTTCTTTATAGTTATTTGCATTCCTGAGCCCCAACCTTAACTCAAATCTTACCTCCTATAAAGAATGAGAAAGATAAACAGAAAATCCAGTTCCAATTACATTTTCTGAAGCTTCCTATTGATTGCTGCCTTAAGTTGCCCCAAATACTGAATCCACAGTTTTATCCTTATCATACTTAAAGACTGTTCTAGCAGATTTCTAGCAACCAGTACTTAGTAAGATCTGCTACAGGAAACAGAAAAGGTTCCAGTGTCTTCTAAAGTACTCAGTTCTATCAAATTCAGATTTTAAGTCAGATGTTGACTATAACATCACTTTAATTGATTTTGATTTTTCAACCCATAGAAGCCACTTACTCATTCCTTTAGGGAATATGCCAAGTTAGTAGACTTTAGCAAAGAGTAGAAGAAAGCCCTAAGGTTACTGTAAATACTCATCTCTTTACTCAAAGTAGCTGGCACATAAAATTTGGGAGGAAGGGAAAGTAACAACAAGTTCCCAGAATTAGAGTTATGAACACCAAGAATGTATCATGAAATTATTTAAGGTACTTTAGGTTAAGAGTTATCTTAAAACAGCACAACAGCAGAAACAAAAAGGGGCCAGGCGTGGTGGCTCATGCCTGTAATCCTAGCACTTTGGGAGGCCAAGGCAGGAGGATCGCTTGAGCCCAGGAGTTCAAGACCAGCCTAGGCAACACAGCAAGACCCTGGCTCTCTTTTATTTTTATTTTTGAGATGGAGTCTCACTCTGTCGCCCAGGCTGGAGTGCAGTGGCACAATGTCGGCTCACAGCAACCTCTGCCTCCTGGGTTCAAGCAATTCTCCTGTCTCAGCCTCCCAAGTAGCTAGGATGACAGGCACCTGCCACCACACCCAGCTAATTTTTTTTCATATTTTTAGTAGAGACGGGGTTTCACCATATTGGTCAGGCTGGTCTCAAACTCTTGACCCCAGGTAATCCACCCACCTCAGCCTCCCAAAGTACTGGGACTACAGGCGTGAGACACTGCGCCCGGCCTGTCTTTTTTTTTTATTTTTATTTTTTTAATTAATTAAGAGTTAAAAAAAAAAAAAAGTCCCTGGCTTCACAACTTCATGATTATTAAATTATCACTAATCTAGTTCACCAAAAAAGGCCAATATATTCTTGATTTTTTTTTTTTTTTTTTTTTTGAGACAGAGTCTTGCTCTGTCATCCAGGCTAGAGTGCAGTGGTGCGATCTTGGCTCATAGTAACCTCCGCCTCCCAGGTTCAAGTGATTCTCTTGCCTCAGCCTCTCGAGTAGCTAGGATTACAGGCATGCACCATCATAGCCGGCTAACTTTTTGTACTTTTAGTAGAGACGGGGTTTCACCATGTTGGCCAGGCTGGTCTTGAACTCCTGAGCTCAGGCAATCTGCCCGCGTTGGCCTCCCAAAGTGCTGGGATTACAGGTGTGAGCCACTGAGCCTAGCCTTATTCTTGATTTTTCTAAGCGAGACACTCATAACTGAATATCTGAAAGCTACTGAATTTTTAAAACTGCTTTTGTCCCAGACACTGACTGATGCTAGAAATATAATTTACTAAAGACAATCCCTTTTTCTAATGATGAATAGTGACTGCAACAGCTTAGTGAGCAATTTTAATAAGTATGGTAAGTGTTATGAGGAGAAAGCCCTAAGTTCTAGGAGTACAGAGCAAAAGCATCTAACCAGGTCTGGAGTTAAGATGGGGCATGGGTAGGTAGGGATGCACTCCCTTTCCCTAGAGGAATTGTCTCTTCTATACATAAGATTTTTCAAAAATTAACTGAATGAAGGAGAAACAAAACCTATCTACTTCCTTTGCTTATTATCTGGGAAAAATACTAATTTAGAAGAAAATGAGTAAAAGGCAAGACCAGTAACAGTATTTTTAAAATGTTTAGCCATTTTTCAGAAAATTAACATACCTCCTGGTAAAATATTCTTATTAAAATAGGCTGTGCACCATGACTCACGCCTGTAATCCCAGCACTTTGGGAGGCTGGGGTGGGTGGATCACAAGGTCAGGAGTTTGAGACCAGCCTGGCCAACATGGTGAAAGCTTGCCTCTACTAAAAATACAGAAATTAGCCAGGTGCGGTGACTTACACCTGTAATTGCAGCTACTTGGGAGGCTGAGGCAGAAGAATTGCTTAAACCCGGGAAGTGGAGGTTGTAGTGAGCTGAGATCATGCCACTGCACTCTAACCTGGGTGACAGAGCAAGACTCCGTCTCAAGAAAAAAAAAAAAAAAATTAAAATAATAAGATGACAGATAAAGAATCACTTGCTAGATGGTATGAAGAGGTTTTTCAAAAATGACAAATTTAGAACGGATATTTTTCCTACCAAACTGATTAACTTTCCAGGCATCCCACAAGAAGTACTGAAACATATCACCTTCTAACATGTAATAGTAATGCTTAATTAAGGAGCTAGGAAAAGGGATGTAGGTAGAATTCTTTTCCCTGTAGTTGATAATTGCTCTGCCTTGGAGATAACAGAAAATTCCTTAAAAAGAATAGTCTGTCAAATATGACCCTAAATTGTTTCTTTGCATGGGGAATCACTTCTTTTGACAGTAATGCATCTATACAGTCCTAGATGGCTATAAACCAGTTTCTCTGAGACAGGATTAAAGACAGACTTTGTATTCATACACATCTCTATTTTTAGGTATATATTATTTTCTTTTTTATCAGCTTACATCATGCTTTGATATATATTATTTTCTAATATCCAAAGTTACTATTTACTTTTTGGAAAAAAACTAACAGTAATGTGTTTATTTTCTATTTTATTATTTTGGGGGGTAATTTCTCAAAAGTACAGGATTGTTCCCAACTCATCAGGTTATCTTATTTTATTGCTTAAGTTTCAAGGTTTCCTTACTTGTCCCTTTCTGTTTACTCCAATTATTCCAGCTGTGGCTTCATGAGGTGCAGTAACAAAAATTGTTTCTCCACTGATTCTATTCATGTAGATGCAGGTACCAGTCTCAAGATCATAGAGGTGGATATAACCATACTTGGTTATCAAGAATACCACATCATGCTTTTCACTGATCTACAGAAAGAAAATCAACACTTTAGTAAAATAACGAATCTACAAACGGAAAATAAAAACTTTCAGTCTAATTCCATTTTAGAGATGGTAAAATTCTAGAACAAGAGGGTTATTTGAAAAATTATAAGTTAATATTTAAAGTTTCCTTCATTTTTACAGCACATTTAAATATGGATATCCCAAGCTCTTATATAACATAAGAATATGAATGAAACTGATAAGAGGAAAGACAATTTAAAACTTAGGATAGCACAGTTTACGTATTACAGGCATACCTCATTTTACTGCACTTTGCAGTGCAGATGAATCTTTACGAATGGAAGGTTTATGGCAACCCTGCATCGAGCAAGCCTATTGGCACTATTTTCCAACAGCGTGTGCTCTCTTCAGTGTCTCTGTGTCACATTTTCATTAATTCTCACAATATTTCAAACCTTTTCATTATTGTATCTGTTATGTTGATCTGTGGCCAGTCATCTTTGATGTTACTATTATAATTATTTTAGGATGCGATGAATCGCACCCACATAAGACAGCAAACTGAACTGATAAATATTGTGTGTGTTCTGACTGCTCCACCAACCAGCTGTTCTCCCGTTTCCTTCCCTTTCCTCAGGCCTATTCCCTGAGACACAACAATAACGAAATTAGGCCAATATAATAACTCTACAATTGCCTCTATGTGTTCTACCTCTCATTTTAAATCAAAAGCTAGAAGTAATTTTAAGTTTAGTGAGAAAGACATGTCCAAAGCCAAGATAGGCTGAATGGTGGGCCTTTTGACCTAGCCAAGTTGTGAATACAAAGGAAAAGTTCTTGAAGGAAATTAAAAGTGCTACTCCAGTGAACACATGAATGATAAGAAAACCTAACAGCTTTCTTGCTGATATGCAGAAAGCGCACTGGTGCAGTGGCTTACAAATGTAATCCCAGTCTCATTTTCTCACATCTAAGAAAACGACCACAGACAAAGTCAAACTCTAGGTACTTGCCATATTGAGGTAATGTTTTGCAGGCCAAAGAAAAATAAAACGATTCTACTTTTGAATTTATGTAACTATCTAAATGAGCAGTTTTTTTCTCTTTTAAAATGTTATAGGCTAGGTGCGGTGGCTCACGTCTGTAATCCTAGCACTTTAGGAGGCCGAGGCGGGTGGATTGCTTGAGCTCAGGAGTTCAAGACCACCCTGGGCAACACAGTGAAACCCTGTCTCTACTAAATACGGAAGAAATTAGCCAGGCATGGCATCGTGCACAGGTAGTCCCAGCTACTGGGGAGGCTGAGGCAGGAGAATTGCTTGACCCTGGAGGCGGAGGTTGCAGTGAGCCGAGATGGTGCCACTGCACTCCAGCCTGGGCGACGAGTGAGACTCTGTCTCTAAAAGAAAAATGTTATACAGAGCTGGGTGCAGTGGCTTATGCCTGTAATCTCAGCACTTTGGGAGGCTGAGGCAGGTGGATCACTTGAGGTCAGGAGTTCGAGACCAGCCTGACCAACATGGTGAAGCCCTGTCTCTACTAAAAATACAAAAAAATTACCCAGGTGGGGTGGTGCGCGCCTGTAATCCCAGCTACATGGGAGGCTGAGGCACAAGAATCACTTGAACCCGAGACGTGGAGGGTGCAGTGAGCCGAGATTGCGCCATTGCACTCCAGCCTGGGTGACAGAGCGAGACCGTCTCAAATAAAAATACAAATAAAAATGTTATACAATAGCCAGGTGCAGTGGTATGTGTCTGTATCCCAGCCACACAGGAGGCTGAGGCAGATGGATCACTTAAGGCCAGGAGTTTAAGACCAGCCTGGGCTTGGCATAGTGGCTCATGCCTGTGATCCCAGCACTTTGGGAGGCCAAGGTGGGCAGATCATTTGAGGTCAGGAGTTCGAGACCAGCCTGACCAACATGGTGAAACCCTGACTCTACTAAAAATACAAAAATTAGCTGGGTGTGGTGGCGGGTGCCTGTAATCCCAGCTACTCAGGAGGCTGAGGCATGAGAATCGCTTGAATCCAGGAGGCAGAGATTGCAGTGAGCTGAGATTGCACCACTGCACTCCAGTCTGGGCAATAGAGAGACTCAGTGTCAAAAAAAAAAAAAAAAAAAAAGACTAGCCAGGGCAACACAGTGAGACATTGTCTCTAAAATATTTTTTAAATAGCCAGGTGTAGTGGCATGTACCTGTAGTCCTACCTACTCTGGAGGCTGAGGCAAGAGGATCAGTTGAGCCCAGGAGTTCCAAGGCTGCAGTGAGCTATGATCACAGCACTGCATTCCAGCCTGGGCAACAGAGGGAGACCCTATCTCTTTAAAGAGGGAGAGGGAAAGGGAAAGGAAGAGGAGGAGAGGGAGAGGAGGCCGGGCGTGGTGGCTCATGCCTGTAATCCCACCACTTTGGGAGGCTGAGGCGGGCGGATCACGAGGTCAGGAGATCGAGACCATCCTGGCTAACACAGTGAAACCCCATCTCTACTAAAAATACAAAAAATTAGCCGAGGGTGGTGGTGGGTGCCTGTAGTCCCAGCTACTCGGGAGGCTGAGGCAGGAGAATGGCGTGAACCCAGGAGGCGGAGCTTGCAGTGAGCCGAGATCGTGCCACTGCACTCCAGCCTGGGTGACAGGGTGAGACTCTGTCTCAAAAAAAGAAAAAGAAAAGAAGAGAAGGAAAGAAAAGAAAAGAAAGAAAAGAAAAAAAAAAGATCGGCCCGGCGCAGTGGCTCACACCTGTAATCCCATCACTTTGGGAGTCCGAGGCGGGTGGATCACGAGGTCAGGAGATCCAGACCATCCTGGCTAACACGGTGAAACACCGTCTCTACTAAAAAATACAAAAAAATTAGCCGGGCATGGTGGTGGGCACCTATAGTCCCAGCTACTCGGGAGGCTGAGGCAGGAGAATGGCGTGAACCCAGGAGGCGGAGCTTGCAGTGAGCCGAGATCGCACCACTGCACTCCAGTCTGGGTGACAGAGAGAGACTCCGTCTCAAAAAAATAAATAAATAAATAAATAAATAAAATAAAAGATCCAACCAGCTACAACATTCTCTTAAGCCAAAGCCTAATCTAATTTAAGGCCCTAACTCTCCTCAATTCTGTGAAGGGTCAGAGAGGTGAGAAAGCAACAGAAGAAAAATTTGAAGGTAGCATAAGTTGATTCGTGAGGTTTAAGCAAATAAACCATCTCTATAACATAAAGGTGCAAGGTGAAAAACCAAGTACTGATGTAGAAGCTGCAGCAAGTTATATGGAATATCTAGCTAAGATCATTAAAGGTGGCTACACTAAACAGATTTTCTCTACAGAGAAGTCAACGCCTGGCTTTAATGGACAGGCTGACTCTCTTATTAGGAACTAATGACGCTGGTGACTTTAAGGTGAAGCCAATGCTCATCTGCTATTCCAAAAATCCTAGGACCTTCAAGAATTATGCTAAATCTACTTTGCCTATGCTATAGAAATGGAACAGCAAAGCCCTGATGACAGCACATCTGTTTATAGCATGGTTTACTAAATATTTTATGCCTACTGTTGAGACCTACTGCTCAGAAAAAAAGATTCCTTTCAAAATGTTACTGCTCATCCACAATGCACATAGTCACCCAAGACCTCTAATGGAGATATACAAGGAGATTAATATTGCTTTCATGTCTGCTAAGACAGCATCCATTCTGAAGCCTATGGATCAAAGAAGTAATTTTGACTTACAAGTCTTCTTATTTAAGAAATATATTTCATAAGACCACAGCTGCCCTGAATAGTGATTTGTCTGATGGATCTGGGCAAAGTAAATTTAAGTGAATCTGGAAAGGATTCACCACAGTAAATTTAAGTAATGGTGAATCTGGAAAGGATTCATCATTGTAGATGTCATTAAGAACATTCATGATTCATGGGAGGAAGTCAAAATATCAACATTAAAAGGAGTTTGGAAGAGGCTGATTCCAATCTTCATGGATGATTGAGGGGTTCAAGACTTGAGTGGAGCAAGTAAGTGGAGATGTGGTAGAAATAGCAAGAAAACCAGAATTAGAAATAGAGCCTAAAAATGTGACTGAATTACTGTAATCTCCTAGTAAAGGAGCTGCTTCTTAAGGATGGGCAAAGAAAAGAGGTTTCTTGAGATAAAATCTACTGCTGGTAAAGGTGCTGTGAACATTGCTGAATGACAACAAAGGATTTAGATTATTACAGAAACTTAGCTAATAAAGCAGTGGCAGGGTTTGAAAGAACTGACTCCAATTCTGAAAGATCTACTGTGGGTAAAATGCTATCAAACAGCAATGCATAGAGAAATCTTTTGTGAAAGAGTCAATTGATGCAGCAAACATCTTTGCTGTCTTATTTTAAGAAACTGCCACAGCCACCTCAACCTTCAGCAACCACCACTCTGATTATTCAGCAGCCATCGACATTGAGAAAAGACTTTCCACGAGCAAAAAGATTACAACTCACTAAAGGCTCAAATAATCATTAACATTTTTTAGCAATAAAGTATTTTTAAATTACAGTATGTATACTGTTTTTCTAGACAATGCTATTTCACACTTTACAGTAGACTATAGCATAGTGTTAAGTGTAACTTTGATCTGCACTGGGAAACCAAAGAATTCTTATGACTCACTTTGTTGTGGTATGTACTTTATTGTGGTGGTCTGGAGCCAAACCTCATAATATGCCCAAGGTAGTTCTGTACATGAAAGGCCAAGGTATTATTTTACAAAGCTTCACTGATAAACTTTATAAGAGTATTCTTTTAAGCATCACTTAAATTATATCTACCATGAATAGTCTTTGGCTTAATTTCTTTTAAGAGGAGAGATTTTTAAAAAGTCATTTATTTTGTTTAAAATACCTGCATTGCAACAGGAAAATCATTTTGTGCTTCTGGAGGAAAGAAAACATCTACTGCCTTCTTTGGAAAGGGCTGGTTCCCTGTAGGTGGTGTGCCAACTTCAATAATATGTAACTGTTCAAAAGAAAATCAAAATGTATATAAACCTATACATTAGCAGTTGATCACAGAAGCTTTATTTGTAGCCCCCAAATGGAAACAACCAACATGTTCTACAGAAGATCAGTGTTAAATGGTTTTGGTTACATCCATACCATGGAATACTTGGTAATAAAAAGGAACAAACATTCATGAACATTATGGTGAGTGAAAAAAAAAGAAGCCAATCTTAAATGGTCACATACTGTATGATTCCATTTATGTAACATTACTAAAGTGACAAAATTATAGAGATGGAGAATAAATTAGTGGTTGCCAGGAGCTAGGGATGGTGTGAGAGGGGGGAGTGGGGGTGACTCTACAGTCATAAGGGAAATCACTGTGGTGATAAAATAGTTATCTACTCATGATAAAATGACACAGAATTATACAATTGTACCAAAGTCAACTTCCTGGTTTTTCTACTGTACTACAGCTGTGTAAGATGTAGCCATTGGGAGAAACTGGGTAAAGAACACTGGGGACTGTTCTGTACTGTCTTTACAGCTTCCTATAAATCTTTATTATTTTAAGATAAATACAGTTTTAAAAGTCAGCTGATACTTGGGAGGCTGAGGCAGGAGAATCGCTTGAACCCAGGAGGCAGAGGTTGCAGGGAAGTGGGATCGCACCACTGCATTCCAGCCTGGGCAACAGAGCAAGACTCCATCTCAAAAAAAAAAAAAAAAAAGTCATCTGAATATCTGAAATAATCATACCTCAAATAATCTACCTGAAATAAATGGTATAGAAGGGTAATACATTACCTACAATGGTACTTTTCTCCTAGCTTTAAATTTTAATTTAGTATTTCCAAATAGAAACCTAAGTTGTTAAATTCTTCTCTACCTATACATATACACTAAAACAGAAGGAATGTATATACCTAATTTGAGTTCTCTCTCTAATCACAAACATCCCATAAACTAAATGAGAACATTTTGGTTTAAAATATCCGATGCTGCACATAAGCCAGGCAAGAGAAAAGTAAATAATCTCAATGAAAAAGTACTATATATTTTCCTTAGTCATGCCAGAAATGAACTCAGACCAAAAAAAAAAAAAATTCAGTTTCCAAGACACATACCACATGAATGTTATAGGGTCTCATCATCCTTCATTAGGATGACTAGCCATACTGAAAAACTTGGTATCTTCCTTCAAAAGCCATGGCAGACAGGGTAGCGCCATGTATGAAATAATAGGCTCAATAACCTATAAACAGGTTTCCAGATACTGTTCAAAATGACATTGAAACTTTTTTCTAGTAGAACTTTTCAATAAATGTCCTGGCCTTATGTTTTAAGGATAATATCTAATTTCTAAAACTATGTGTTTTTTTCTTTTTAAATTTTATCAATTCAGATCTAAATATCAGTGCTTTCTACCCTTGTCACATTGAGGTGTTAGTAGCATTATCCTCAATTCAGGGGCTATGATGAAATTTTAAGCAGAATTGTATCTCCTTACTTACTGTTTCCTCTCTCCTGACAGGCTACAGATGATATTTTAAGCAATCTCTATTTCAATTTTTAAAAACTGCTTATTTACAAAAAGAAAGAGACACATGTCCTAACAAAAGTGAAGTTCAAATTTTTTGGTCTGCCTAGAATCTAAACCCTCTTCCTGATGGGACAACAAGAGGGAAGATACTCTTTATAAGTTTTGCTGGTGGTAGAACCAGCCTTCTGTTTTAGGAGCACCAAACACCAAATAATTATTTCCAAACCTCTTAGACGTAAGATGTGGGCATCTGATCTTGCCTATAACTAGACTTTGAACAGGGAGCTAGGAACACAAAAGTATTAGGATTTCAGAGATTCTACTCTGGTAGTGGAAATAGTAGTCAAATCGAATTTCCAAGCATCCAGAAATGCAATCATGGATCCAGAAGTATCCTCAGAGTTCTGTGGAATAGTTGTTGGCTGGGACCCTGACCACTGCTCATTTTCCATTATTTCTCCTCATTTCCCAGTCTTGGTTTTACAGCCTCCCTAGCTGTTGTAAACTATCCAATATCCTTCACTAAATAGACCATTGCTCTAATCAACCAGACCTTGTTTCTATTACCTGCAACTAAGTCTAACATACAAAGTACTACAATTTGTCCAGGCGATTCCAATGTGTAGCCATGGTTGAAAACCTCTAACTTAAGTCAATGTTATTCAACTGTAGTCTACATTACCTCTATATCAAGCCATATAAGGTATTTAAAATGCAGATTATATTGGGAGACCAAGGCGGGAAGATCACTTGGACCCAGAGGTTTGAGACCAGCCTGGGCAATATAGTGAGACCCTGTCTCTACAAAAATACAAAATTTAGCCAGGCATGGTGGCACATGCCTGCAGTCCCAGCAACTTGGGAGGCTAAGACAGAGGGATCACTTGAGCCCAGAAGGTCGAGGCTGCAGTGAGCCCATGACTGCGCCACTGCACTCCAGCCTGGGTAACAGAGTGACACCCTGTCTCAAAAAGCAACAAATAAACAAAAAAAATTATGGGCACCACCTACTAAATCAAACTCTCTAGATGTACAGCATATGAATGTGCACTTTAGCAATCAAAGTAAAGAATATAAACAATCAACAGAACGAGTTGTGAAAGAACATTATTCATTTTAGACAAGTATCACTACATGCAAAATTTGAACAAATTAAGTCACCACAAATGTGAATACTAAAATTACTTAGGAAAGGAGAAGGCTATTTTGAAATTAGATGACTAATTCATAGCAGAAAGCCAAATAATACAAGTTCTCATTAAAATAATTACCAAAGCCAAAACTTACCTTCCCTCCAGCTTGGCCCCGAACTGCAAAACAAAATAACGTTGATTCTTCTGCATTTCCTTCCATCTTAAACTGTGCAAAGCTAGCTGCATGTCCTTCAATGGGCTGAGACACTTTCCTATCTACAGAATATAGCTGCATAGCTCCCACCACACGATTTTGCTATAAAGGATCAAAGAGAATAACATTTGGAGACCCATAAATCAAAAACTCTCAGATTCATCAAGTAATGAAATAATTAGAATGCTTTGTCATCTTTAGCAGGATTTATAATTATTTGTTACTTCATCTCTCACTGTAGATTTGATACTTCTTAACTTAAAATCACCCCCAAACATTATCTTGTTAAAGCCTAACATAAATGTTTAAAATATGCCTCATATACGTCTTAAACAAAAAGGTAGAGAAGCATTCATTCTGCAGTAAATACTCCATAATAAATCCCAAATCATTCTTACAGAAACTCAATTTCTACTCAATCTCCACAGAAGAGCTAAAAATGTTTGGTAAGAGCATTCTGAAATTATATGTCAGTATAGCAAGGGAGCGAGGAAGAAGAAAGGAAGGGAGGGAGGAAGGAGAAGAGAAGGGATGGGAGGGAGGAAAAAAAAGTCTTCCAAAATAAGTGAAATTCAACAGGATTGAGTATAGAAAGACCTAATTTCAAAATCAAACTGCATTCTGGGCACAACCGTGTTCTAAACCTCTTCTTTATAAAAAACTAGTTAAAATGTTACCTGTGCAGATATACCAGTCAGAAGTAACCACTTTTGTTTTGCATCTGTACGGTAATTGATAATCTGGCACCCTGCAAGGCTAGAATGGCGATCAAACATTTTCACTGGCTGAGACTCTCCTTCCATACTCCAGTGATAAACTGCATTATCCGTAACAAGAGCAACCGTATTCAAAGAGATCCATTTCCAAAAGGTGACATCATCAGTCATAGTATGAGCCTTCATTTTACTTTTCATTTCAATGTTAAAAATCTGAAGAGTTTTCCCAGCTAAAAACAAAATCAAGAATTATAAATCATTAAAAGAGTAAAGTTTAGAATGAATACCTACCTAGACTAACTCTGTCACTTCCAAACAAAAATAGTTCTATTACAAGACGAGTTGCAGCGATACAGCAGCAACCATTAAAGAGGTAACAGCTAAGACTAAGCAAACAATCTACATCTACGTTTTAAGCAAAAACTATATTACCTCTAATAAATACACTTTAAACAGATAGTATGACTTCCGTGGAATTCTAAATCCCAACTGAAAATAAGCCTAATGAATAGTTTTCTTAACAATAATTGAAAACAAAGCTGTCACCTTCATACTTGTAATTAAGTATGTTTACTTTACACATAAACTTAGTTGCATGTACACAAGACAAAGCAACTCTGATAACAAACACATGGGGGAAAGAAAATGTACTTTTTTAAAGGCAGTCATCTCTCATCCAAATAAATCTTGTGGAAACTGCTTTTTAAAAAGAGGATCTGCTTCAATTCTATCTTGTTGCCACTAGCACATAAGAGAAGTGCCTGCTATATTTGACTGGCTTAAGATAACAAAGGGAAGGTAGAGGTGCTGGAGGAAAGGAGAGGGAGACAAAGGAAGAGGATAGTTTCAGATGTTGTTAATATACTGGAGATAAGAACAAAGTTCAAGCTTCATCCAATTAAGAAAGCAAGCATTTAGTTAAAAAAGGATGAAATTTGCCTTGAGTGTTAAGAGTCCACTGAGTCAGATGCAAAGGCTTGTACTTGTAATTTGAAATCCATCAGTTCAAAATGTGATTTGGTATAAATTAATAGAGGCCAAAGCCTACAACTATCACTAGGCTATCAAGATTAGTCTTTAAAGACTAAGAAAAACACCATTCCTGAGACACAGAGAAACTGGCTCCTGAAGGACCAAAATTTTAAGACTCAGGTGCTGGGGGGACAAAGAAGGGGGGCAAAACATACAGCTTTGTACTACCACCCTCCTTACCACATGTGCAAAAATTTCTTTCATAAAATGAAGAATGTTATTCCCATCCCACACAGTATGTAAACCACAACCAGACTTGAAAAATTGTGAGAGTTACAGTCCTGTTTATAAAAAGAAGCCAAGGGGTTCAAAACTGGCTTCAGAGGGAAGCAGTATTTTGGAATGACTTACTTTCCTTTGCTGCCTTCCTCAACCCCCAGATTATTAGGGGTTGGAGTATATACATAAGTGGGGTGGTTTGGGGAGGGGGACAAGGGATGACAGCTTGACTCCATAGTGCAGACGTATAGGGACAAATCTATGATGCTATTGTACAATGCTCCGAAAATCTTTTCAATTTATTCTTTTTATAGAACAGGACAATAACTAATACAATCTAATTTAAGATAACTCACCATCTGCACACATAAGAAAGCATTAAGAAACGTGATAAGATAATAATAACATTAAAAATAGAAAAGAATTTTGGCAAAATTAAAATGATGGCCTTTCAATAGAGAGGCATGGGAATTGCTAAGGACCTGAATTTAAATTCTTTAAAGAGTCTGAAGGAAGCTTAATACCCTAAATAGAAGTAATAGAAGTAAAACACTTACTGTCACAAAACATCTGGTCCTATGTGAAAGCTGGACCATTTTTCCTCGAGATGAGATGAGCGCCTATCTTAGATATGTCATAGTGACTTATTTGTTTGAATATGCTAGTCCTACCCAACCCTATTTACTCTCCAACTAGTATTATTACTATATACAAAGTTTAAATCATGTATAGAAAAGTCAAAGTTCAGCACCTCTAATAACTTAGCCACAAATATATCAAGAAATTACTGGGAACTTGAACTCTTCTTTCTTCTATCAAAATGAAAAACAAAGCAAAAAATAGGCAATCGAATGCCTTTTTAAGAGTCAGTTTGTCACCGAGCCCTCTTAAAAACATCTGTTTTAAAGCGTCAATTAGTCTCATTCTAAAGTTCAAAGGAATACAGCTTCCGTGACAGTCTAAGATTTGAACTCTGTTTAGACTTAAGCTGCACAGTTCCCTTGTTGGGACAATTAAAAAGTTAGTCTGAATAAACTCAAATACCCTTCACTCAAGAGCTTTAATATCCACCTAAATACAAACACACTTTAAACAATCACTGTAAATTCAAGCCATTTCTAGAACCCAATAATCTAAGTGAAACACAAGCCCGAAGTATAAAAAAAAAGCACAGAATCAAAGGCAAGTTTATCATCATAACAAAATTCTGCAATATTTAGGTGCTAATATTAGTAAAGTATGTTCTATTCCAGAATATGAATCACTAATTTCTTTCCTCTGTAGAGAGATATGTTTAGCACAGTCTTATACCAGATACAAAATTTAAATGCATTTATTCTAAAACTTAAAATTATTCTAAGTAGATATATGTTAAGACATTCCACAGATACATTCCAAGTAAAAGTAATTAAAGTGGTTTAAATCAAGTTCAGTATTAGCAGATCTATTTTCTTTAACCAAACTTAATCAATATACTTAAAAAGGAAAACCCTAGTTATTGTACTTGCATAAATACATAGGAAGAGTTGGCTGGGCGTGGTGGCTCACGCCTGTAATCTCAGCATTCTGGTAGGCCGAGGCAGGTAGATCATGAGGTCAGGAGTTTGAGACCAGCCTGGACAACATAGTGAAACCCCATCTCTACTAAAAATACAAAAAAACTAGCTGGGTGTGGTGGCAGGCACCTGTAATTCCAGCAACTCGGGAGGCTGAGGCAAGAGAATCACTTGAACCTGGGAGGCGGAACTTGCAGTGAGCCAAGATCGTGCCATTGCACTCCAGCCTGGGCAACAAGAGTAAAACTCCATCTCAAAAACAAACAAACAAACAAAAAAAAACCAAAAACATACGAAGAGTTTTAAGGAAAACCCACATTCTTTTATACCTTTCAGTGCAATTACTTTGCTAGCTGGATTCATGATGGCGCTGTCTGCTGAAATTGGTCTTCGAATTGGATTACTTGGGTCATTCATATCAATGATTACCACCTGGGCCTGCTCTCCTACTTTTTCTCTAATGCAGATGAATTTGTCAGACTCCATAGTCAGGGTACTGAAGCCAATGTTTGCTGGGTTGATACCCAGGTTCTGGAGCTAGAAAAAATAATAATAAACTATGTTACCAAGTGGATTCCAAAGACTTGACATTCATATATGCTCATCAACACAAATCCTCACTTAACATTAATGCTTCAAGGTCACAATAACATCTACATTATGTTAATTAAAGAGAGACTATTAATAGCCAAGTATTGGACCTTCTCTTCTTCGAACAAACATGGCATTCAACTGTTTCAAATAAGAGGTAGAACAAATACAGATGAAGTTAAAGGAAAGAGCAACATCTGCAAGGTAGCATGCATAGTTCAAGGGATTTGAAGTAATTGAGTTTCTTGATTTATTTTAAGACCTTGGAACTATTGGACCAGTCCTCTCTTACCCCCCTTAACATGTAGCAGTTATTTGTTCACGCTTCAAGAAGCTGAAAAATTAAGTTACAAGCATAAAAAATTTAAAATGTCAGAGTTCTTGATCTAAATAAAGGAACTTGAATAGCAAGAGCAAACAAGTTCTAATTCTGTGCAAAAAGTGCCAAAACAAAGATATGTAAGAGGGATCTTGTCAAAGGCTACATAGCTAAAGCAATGTGTTCAAAGGAGGCAGGCGAGAGAATTCTCAACAGAAAGAGCGTGTGGTAAAGCACAGAGATGTAAAAGTGTGGTTGGCTAACGGAACTACAAGTACTTCTGTAACACTATAGGCTTGAGGGAGTACACAATTAAGGTTAGAGGGATAAGCAAGGGCCAGACCGACAAGCTAAACATACCTCAGTAAGAATCCTGAGTTTATTCTACATGCAAAGGGAGCTACTTAAGGATTTTAACAAGGAAAATAATGGAATTAGATTTGCTTTGTGTACTCAGAAAATACTGAAGTATCTGCTAAACAAATACAGTGAATCTACAGATGGTAGGTCTTTGCGAACCAATTAAGTATGTAAGAACAAAAGTCACTTGTTACTAGGAAGAAATCTCTACCACAGTGGGTTATTAATACTCTGGGTGACTAACTATGGTGTAACAGATTAAGTCCTACTAAAAGAAGCTACATGGAGGCTTTATTTTATTAGCCTTGGCCAGACTAGTTTTATCCCCCTTTCCTCCAAGGGTAATATAATAAATTCACATGGTACAAAATACACACACACACACACCCCAGAAAAGAAAAAGCATGGAAAAAAAAAGCAAGTCTTTCTGTCACCCTTGTCCTCTAGCAATACAATTCTCCTCCACAGACACCACCACTGTCACTATTATCTTACAGACTAAACCAGCCAAGTTAACTGTATTTTATTTCAATTCTCTTCTCAAACTCTTCTGCTAATAGTGCTTAAACATAACCAGGCCAGGCTCTGAGTAAGATATAACATAAGACTACAAGGCTACATTTTACTTTCTCTTCACTCTTCTATCTCAATTACTACTGGTATTAAGTTATAAGTGTTATAACTCAGTTATAAAGTGTAGTTACAGTAACTCAGTCACTGAATATAGGGGCAAGAAGTCAAACAACTCTCTAACCATTAATACAAACATCGTAATAAAGTAGAATATTAACCTGCTTTACAAGCTCAAGTATATGCTGTAATGCAAGGCAAATACACTAGCTTTAAAGTATGTAACTTATAATGTATTTAGTTATAGTAAAGCCTTATAAACCATTAATTTTAACTTCTTCCTGACTTTAACTTTTCTTTTGAGACAGGATCTCACATCTATTTTTCTGAGTAGAGGGTCCTCAGACTCCTTAAGTTTAATTGATAATTAGCCTTTCCAATAATTGGAGAAAACATTCCAGTGGGCTCATAAAGTTCATAGAGCTATATACCTAAAAGCAATAAGTTATCCTGTAAGAATCCTAAGCTACCCTGTAAGAATTCTGTTTCTAAGTCTCTACCAAGCCTTCATCTAAGGCACTGAGTTTCACCTGTCACAGCTTAAGTCCCACAGTGTTTGAGGAAGTAGGAGTAAAAATAGTGTTAGTCAAATAGTGAAATTAAATTCAAAACCACAAAAGGAAGCAAACCACAGATACTACTAACTGAAGCCCAAGTGATTCTAACAGATTCCCTCCTACTTCTCAACTTCAGAGGCAGGTGGAAGATGACTTTAAGAAAACACTATCAGAAAACAATGAGGAGGAAAAGGGAAAGTCAAAAACCTGTGTTTCCAATTCCTTGTTAGATCTCCAGAAAAAAAGCAGTAAGAAAAACATGCTGCATCAGTTAGCAATGACCTTCAGCCTCAAGGTGTTTTACTTCTAGAAAAAAACAAAGATTTGGCCTGGCACCTTGGTTCACACCTATAATCCCAGCACTTTGGGAGGCTGAGATGAGAGGATCACTTGAGCCCAGGAGTTTGATACCAGCCTGGGCAACATAATGAGACTTCATCACTACAAAAACTTTAAAAAATAAGTAAATAAAAGATCTGGCTTTAAAGGGACAGAATTGCCTGCAACCCTAATCTATGTAATCCTTATATTACTTTCTCATTAAACATATGCTACCAAGAGAGCTATGCATATATATCTTTGATCTCCTTCAGGAATGTATTGGTACTAATCAAAATAGTCCATGTGTAATACATATACTTTATTTAAAAAACGCAAAATTAAACAGGAGGCAAGTGACAAACTTTTTTTTTTGAGATGGAGTCTTGCTCTGTCACCAGCCAGGCTGGAGTACAGTGGCTCGATCTCAGCTCACTGCAACCTCTGCCTCCTAGGTTCAAGTGATTCTCCTGCCTCAGCCTCCCGAGTAGCTGGGACTACAGGAGTGCGCCAACACACCCGGCTAATTTTTTGTATTTTAGTAGAAATGGAGTTTCACCATGTTGGCCAGGATGGTCTCGATCTCCTGACCTCATGGTCCACCTGCCTCAGCCTCAGTCTAGACAAGTCAGTCAGCCTCAGTCTAGACAAGTCAGTCAGCCTCAGTCTAGACAAGAACAGAAAAGTAGCCTGTAACCTGTAATTCCTTCTTTTCCTCTCTCCCTCAACCTCTACTAGTGAATGTAGTGTTATTCTACTATGAATGCAGTTATTAGAACAACAGTGATATGGGTTACTTCCCTAGGATTTATGTCCCAGTTTGAGTTAAAACACCAGCAAACATGAACATAATTCTGAAGTTGCAAGTTTTTTTTTTTTTTTTTTTTTTTTGGAAACCGAGTCTCGCTCTGTCACCAGACTGGAATGCAGTGGCATGATCTCGGCTCACTGCAACCTCTACCTCCCTGGTTCAAGCAATTCTCCTGCCTCAGCCTCCCAAGTAGCTGGGACTACAGGCGTGCACCACCACGTTCAGCTAATTTTTGTATTTTTAGTATAGATGGGGTTTGACCACGTTGGCCAGAATGGTCTCGATCTCTTGACCTCATGTTCCACCCGCCTTGGCCTCCCAAAGTGCTGAGATTACAGGCATGAGCCACCGTGCCCAGCCGTGTCAAATTCTTAATAATGACACATGTTTAAACATATTAAAAAGCACACTAAAGTGGTGGTCATTTGCATAACTGAACAGGACCCTGCTCCTTCCTAAATAGCCTTCCTACTTGTTAGGAAAAAAAGACAGGAACTTTGGCTGGGCATGGTGGCTCATGCCTGTAATCCCAGCACTTTGGGAGGCCAAGTGGGGGTGGATCACGAGGACAGGAGATCAAGACCATCCTGGCTAACACAGTGAAACCCCGTTTCTACTAAAAATACAAAATATTAGCTGGGCCCATGGTGGCACACACCTGTAGTCCCAGCTACTCCGGAGGCTGAGGCAGGAGAATCGCTTGAACCCGGGAGGCGGAGGTTGCAGTGAGCCAAAGATCGCCCTACTGCACTCCAGCCTGAGTGACAGAGCAAGACTTCGGTTAAAAAAAAAAAAAAAGACAGGAACTTCAAGTGACCTATTCCTATTGGCTAACAGAAGGTTAAATTTGCTTCCACCTCGTCAAATAAGGTAGGTAAGATTGTCTGGTTTAGGTATACCCTTACAGTAGGAGCATGTAACAGGGTTGCCAAACTATATAACTATGTCTAGTAATATCAATATAGATTAAAACTTATAAAATGCAACATTTTTAAACAGGTTTTATTTTCAAAATAGCACATAGTAACCATAAAGTATTCTCAGTCAGTTATAAAGATGTGATGGCATATAAGCTATACCACAGAAACTGAATTGTATTTTTATTCTTTATTTATTGAGACAGGGTCTTGCCCTGTTGCCCAGGCTGGAGTGCAGTGGTACCACTGCAGCCTCAACCTCCCAGGCTCGGGCTCAAGTGATCTTCCTACCTCAGCCTCCTCAGTACCTGAAACTACAGGCGCCACCATGCCTGGCTAATTTTTTTTTTTTTTTTTTTTTTTTAAGAGACAGGTTCTCCCTATGTTACCCAGGCTGGTCTCGAACTCCTGGGCTCAAGTAATCCTCCCACCTCGACCTCCCAGTGTTGGGATTACAGGTATGAACCACTGTACCCAGCCAGAAACTGAATTATACACTATGGAACTAAGCACGGATAAAGTCAAAGGACATATACAACATTCTCTATAAACTTGCAGGTATTTTCAGAGGACATATCTGAAATACATGTAGTATATCTAGATACATGTAGTATCCAAACGACAGCTACATTTTATTATCCTCTCAATCTGCAAAATGCCATTAGTGTTGAAGCTGGAGATATCCTATTTTAACATATGCTTGGAAATTCCTATGATAAAGTTTTTTTTAACTTAAAAGAATTTTTATTTTGCTGTTGTAAGAATATGGAGTCAATAAACTGGGTCCAAAAAAAGGGGCTTGTTTTTTTGAATAGTTATCATGTGCATACAGTAAAGCACTAAAATCTTACAAAAGGTTATACTATGAAAAGCCACCCACCCCTTCTTTCCAGTAATATCCTTCTCCCCTAAGCAATTAGAGATACTTTTGCATTTCAGAGTTATCCTGTAGCATATGAAAGTATGTATTTCCTCCGCCCTTTTCCAACAGAATGGCACAAGACACAAAAGTATACAAATAAACTGCTTCCTTGTTTTTACAGAAAAGCACCCAAACTTTGTACTCATTTGGTTTCCAGATTCGATTTTGGTCTGCAAGTGGCACTACTTTAGGACTTGACACCTAAACCTGGATCTAAAAAGGCAATTAAACAAATTTATTCCCTATTTATTCTTTAAAACTCTGAAGTACCCTGGAGTTACATGTTATAAATGATTTTAAAATGCTTCCTTTCCCTGGCATCTCCTTCCTTCTCCATTCCAACTTCCATTAACAGGGGGAGGTGGGGAGTAAAAGGTAGGATTCTGTTTTTATAATGAGAAAATAGTACTTCGGCTTCCCCATAATCTAGAGCAGGGGTCCCGAACCACAGGCTGCAGACCAGTATCCCGTTAGCAACTGGGCCACACAGAAGAAGGTGAGCAGCCAATGAGCAGACATGACCACTTGAGCTCTACCTCCTGTCATTTCAGCTGCAGCATTAGATTCTCATAGGCACGCGAACCCTATTGTGAACTGTGCAAGCGAGGGATCTAGGTTGCTCACTCCTTATGAGAATCTAACGAATGCCTTGTGATCTGAGGTGAAACAATTTCATCTGAGACCATCCCACCCCCACTCCCACCCCCAACCGGTGGAAAAATTGTCTTCCACAAAACTGGTCCCTGGTGCCAAAAAGGCTGTGGACCACCGATCTAGAGAACACAGGCTGTGTTTATATTTTCTCATATGAAACATTTGAGATGACAGTATCTATCTCAGAGGTGTGAAGATTTAATGTGAATGCAAAGAACAATGCCTGCCATCTAACAGCTCAACAGATATTGCCTTTTGTTTTTTTTAAAAGACAGGGTCTTGCTCTGTCACCCAAGCTGGAGTGCAAGAGATAGGGTCTCGCTCTGTCACCCAAGCTGGAGTGCAGTGATGTGATCATAGCTCACTGTATCCTTAAAACTCCTGGGATCAAGCAATCCAGAGCTCACTGATATTAACTATTAATACATACAACGTATCAGTACTTTAAGCCAGCTCAAGGTTAGGTTTTTTGCATTTGCATTTTATTATCTGCTTAATTCAGCTGTCCATAGGTTGGCTGAAACTCTGGGTGTGAATTTCTTTCAACTACTGATACTAGATTATTGGTCTCTGGGTGCTTAACTGCCTCAGACACTATGAAATGCCTTTTTTTTTAAAGTTTATTTTTGTTGGGGAAGTGAGGAGAAAAGGAAATTACACTTTAGGACTTCCAATTCTTTTTTTTCTCATACAGGGTCTTGCTCTGTGGCCCAGGGTGGAATTCAGTGGCACAATCATGGGTCACTGCAGCTTCAACCTCCTGGGCTGCTTAATTCAGCTGTCCATAGGTTGGCTGAAACTCTGGGTGTGAATTTCTTTTAACTACTGATAATAGATTAGCCTTCCAAATAGATGGTACCACCCATACGC
The DNA here is from genome assembly GCF_028885625.2 of Pongo pygmaeus. Classification (NCBI taxonomy): domain Eukaryota; kingdom Metazoa; phylum Chordata; class Mammalia; order Primates; family Hominidae; genus Pongo; species Pongo pygmaeus. The sequence continues at coordinate 59,056,274 of NC_072392.2, forward strand.
CACCATGCCCAGCTAATTTTTTTTTTTTTTTTTTTGTAGAGATAGGTAGCACTTTGTTTCCCAGTCTGGTATTCAACTCCTGGGCTTAAGGGATCCTCCTGCCTCAGCCTCCCAAAGTGCTGGGATTACAGGCATGAGTCACTGTGCCTGGCTAAAAAAAAGAAATTTTTTTTTTTTTTTAAGAAACTTCAGGCTGGGCGCGATGGCTTATGCCTGTAATCCCAGCACTTTGGGAGGCCGAGGCGGGTGGATCATGAGGTCAGGAGATTGAGACCATCCTGGCTAACACAGTGAAACCCCATCTCTACTAAAAATACAAAAAATTAGCCGGGTGTGGTGACGGGCGCCTGTAGTCCCAGCTACTCGGGATGCTGAGGCAGGAGAATGGCGTGAACCCAGGAGGCGGAGCTTGCAGTGAGCCGAGATCGTGCCACTGCACTCCAGCCTGGGCGACAGAGCAAGACTCCGTCTCAAAAAAAAGAAAAGAAACTTCAGAGACATAACTGAAAGCAGCATGAGCTTTCTTGGATTCTGATTTAAACCAAACAACATTTAGGGACAATGAGGAAAATATGAATATAGACTGGTTTTCTGATATTGTTCTTAAATATCAGGGAGCTATAAATAATATTATGATTATAAGAAAATGTCCTGGCCAGGTACGGTGGCTCATTCCTGTAATCCCAGCACTTTGGGAGGCTGAGGTGGGTGGATTACCTGAGGCCAAGAGTTCAAGACCAACCTGGCCAATATGGCGAAACCCCATCTCTACTAAAAATACAAAAAAAAAAAAAAAAAAAAAAAAATTAGCCGGGCATGGTGGTGGGCACCTGTAATCCCAGCTACTCAGGAGACTGAGGCAGAAGAATTGCTTGAGCCCGGGAGGCAGAGGCTGCAGTGAGCCAAGATCATGCCATTGCACTCCAGTCTGGGCAACAAGAGTGAAACTCCATCTCAAAAAGAAAAAAAAAGAAAGAAAATGTCCTTATTTTCTAAAGATGCAAGCTGAAGTATTTACAGGTAAAATACGATAGCCTGACTTTATTTAAAATGTTTAAGCAAAAGAAACAAATACAAGCAAATACAAGACTGGGTATGGTGGTTCACACCTGTAATCCCAGTGCTTTGGAGGTTGAGGTGGGAGGATAGCTTGAGGCCAGGAGTTCGGTTTGAGACCAGCCTGGGCAACAAGGGAAGCAGAGGTTGCAGTGAGCTGAGATCGCGCCACTGCACTCCAGCCTGGGCGACAGAACAAGACTCTGTCTCCAAAAAAAATAAAAAATAAAAATAAAAAACACATCAGCAGTGAGACTCAGAAATCTACGTTGAATGCTCATCAGTGTTTAATGGTTTAAACTTTGTTTTTCCTGTCTTGGTTTTGAAAATATACTCCATTTGATTGTAAATATGGAAAATGGAAAGGGAAAAAAAGTATCCATCCTTACTTGAGAGGGAGCAAAGAAGCATGCCTAGGTGCTCCATGAAAGGTTAAGGTGATTTAACACACATCAAGCACTTAGTGTGGGAGCACAGAGCACTCCATTATTTGATGAACTTCTAGTTCTGGGACTATGGTATTATGATATAGACCGTTCTTTTTTTTTTTTTTGAGATGTAGTTTCGCTCTTGTTGCCTAGGCTGGAGTGCAATGGCATGATCTCGACTCACAGCAACCTCCACCTCCTGGGTTCAAGCCATTCTCCTGCCTCAGCCTCCGGAGTAGCTCAGGCTGGTCTCGAACTCCCGACCTCAGGTGATCTGCCTGCCTCGGCCTCCCAAAGTGCTGGGATTACAGGTATGAGCCACCACACCTGGCCGATATAGACTGTTCTTAAACAGACTGGTTTTAGCATCATGCTACTGTTATATACTCAAACCTTACCTGGGCCAATTTGCTTTGTTCACGTGCTCCTCAAGACAGAATGGGGAAACCCTGATACATCAAGGAATCAGGAAACTTAATGGTGTTGTATGAGCATCTTAACAGAATATATTAGTGATCAAACTATGAAAATATTGTTAAGAGGACCAAAGAGGCCATGGTCCTATTAATATATTTAATTCAATACTATATACCTTAAGAAAGGCAGAAAATGTTAGCTTAAGACATACAACCAAATAAAACCATAATTTTTTCAAGGCCCAATTCTTAAACTATCTAAAGACAACTCTCCATTAGCACCAAGGCACACTCTCAGCAATCATTCACAATCTATCTGTTTGTGCCTACAGACACCACATAATTAAAGGAGTAATAGGTTTGCTTTGAGCCTACTAATTTCAACCAGCAGTTCTCACATCTGATTAGTTAAGAATAAACTCATTTGAAATTGGCTTCTCTGTAAGTATACCTAAGGAGTTTGCTTCCTAATGAATCATAGACTTGTAATATAACTCATTTACCAGCTATATCAGCTGAAAATCAAACTACATGAAAACCGGTTTATGACAGCATTACTAAGGACTTATGTTTCACAATTATTGCTTGGCTTCACATTTTCCAGATCCTCCTTGTTTCATCTGAATAGGGAAAATGTAAAGGAAGTATGTATGAGCTACTGTTTTTCAGATGGAGCTATTTTCTGCAAATGAATCTTGTATCTTACCAAGGACTTCAGAAGTGTTACCACTATAGAGTTAATAGGTCAACAATCTGAGAGACCTGCTGATACTTGTATATCATTCTGATACCATTCATCTCTCAATACAAGTATTTTTAAGTCAGTACTTAAAGATTTGGTTAACTTCCTAACCCAAGTATTTCACTAAGCATAATTTCCTTTAAAAGCTCCTAAACATCCTCTACCTTCTCTAGTATCAATCACAGTGAAAAAAGATGCTGACAGCAGTCACTTCATTGAGCCCTTCCTGGAAACTAGCAGAATGTCAAATAAAAACTGCAGTTGCTGTATTCTACAGGAAATAAGAAATGCTGAGAATGCAGCATTCCTTTAGTTCTTCCATCAACAGGATACCAACCACTGTTTTCTGTAGGCTCCACAGATTTCAAGCAACAAATAAAAATGCCTTTAACCCTTGCTGTCCCCATATTTAAACATACAGTTTTTTTCTACTCCATGTTAGCCTTTGAGAGAATCACTGTCTCTTAGAATTTTTGATTCTGGTCACAAACTCCAAATTTAAGCAATATATTCAGGAAGCAACCACAGTTGGAGAAAGGTTGTCAGACTATTATTAGCTTTGGTAAACTACCAGGAGACTCAAAGAATTTTTCCTACTTGTAATCAACTGCTGATTGGAAATTTTCAAAAACTTTATATTTAATGCATTCTTAAAAAATAATCCAATAATTAGATGATATCAGATCAATTAGGCCAATGTTAACCAAGCTGCAGGGAAATACAGGAGTTTTTATGCCCCAAATCTTGGAGATGGATATGACTTACCAAGATTATGCCCCCCCGTATAAATGCAATTCAGCAGCACAAAACAACCAAATGCTACTACCATAGCTACATTCAATGGCAGCGGTGAGAAGTTGTGCAGAATACATCCAAACCTACCAGATGGGCTTACTTTGAGGGTTCAAGTCCAGACGCAGTGGCTCATGCCTGTAATCCCAGCACTTTTGCAGGCCAAAGTGGGAGGACCTCTCGAGCCCAGGTGTTCAAGACCAGCCTGGGCAATATGGCGAGACCCTGTCCCTACAAAAAATAAAAAAACTGGCCAGGCGTGGTGGTGTGCACCTGTAGTTCTAGCTAGTTGGCAGGCTGAGGTGGGACGATTGTTTGAGTCCAGGAGGCAGAGGCTGCAGTGAGCTGTGACTGCACCCCTGCACTTCAGCCTGGGTGACAGAGCAAGACCCCATCTCAAAAAATACATATAATACTTCTTGCTGACTTAGCATAAAGGATGTTATAAATGAATGTAACCAGGCAGACATTAAAGGCTTGGTTTCCTGATATGAATAAAACATTTGGACAGTCTCCTTAATATTCAAGTTATAAAGATCCTTGATAAACTTCATTCTATGACACAACTTCCCATCAACTTCACAAAATGTACATTTAAGTGGGAGCCTAGTGTTACATTCTGTCAACCCCATCGCTATTGTACATATTCATGTATCTTTCTACCCTATACTGAGGGACCTGCCAGGAAATTAGACATTATGCTCTATCCCATATTATTCTAGTTAGATCAATCATTTAAAGCACACTCAGTCTACCAGGTGCTACAAGTTATAAGACTAGAACCATTTTATTTTACAATTGAGTCACTAGAGTATATTTTTTCTTTTTTTGAGATGGAATCTCGCTCTGTTGCCCAGGCTGGAGTGCAATGGCACGATCTCAGCTTACCACAACCTCTGCCTCCCGGGTTCAAGCCATTCTCCTGCCTGAACCTCCTGAGTAGCTGGGACTACAGGCATGCACCACCACGCCGGCTAATTTTTGTGTTTTTTCAGTAGAGACGGGGTTTCACCATGTTGGCCAGGCTGGTCTCAAACTCCTGATCTCAAGTGATCCACCCACCTTGGCCTCCCAAAGTATTGGGATTATAGGAGTGAGCCACTGCACCCAGCCTGGAGTGTTTTCCTGTGAGCTTAAATGCCACAAATACTGTTTTCAAATGAGTGAATGAAATAACTAACAATCAGCATGAGGAGTTACAGATTATCTCAAAATGATTTAATATTAACAAATTCAGGGAGTTCAAAATGACATTAAAATGATTAAAATGACAACCACCATGATTTGCTTTCAATTAATACATATTGAGCATCCATTATTTAGCAACTTAACACAAACTCAATATTTTAAGTACAATTTTTGTGTGAAACTGTCCCTTTTGTGCTAAGACTGTAACTTTGTCATTACTAGTGAGGAAACAACCTGTAGGAGAAAAAACAGGTTTTAGGTTCTCAGAGGCTCTTTGGGGGTTCAAACTGTGATTCATGTCTTCTAAAAACAAGTGAAGACACTTTTCATCTCAAAAACTATAGACACTGCTTCACTATCTAAAATTCAGGGTTAAAAAACTAATATTACTTTGATTTTTTTGGTCAGGAAGAGGATGTGCCCTAGATGCTTATAGTTTTGGGGATTTTTTTTTTGTTTTTGAGACAGAGTCTCACTCTGTCGCACAGACTGGCATGCAGTGGTGCAATCTCGGCTCACTGCAACCTCCTGCTCCTGGGTTCAAGCAATTCTTGTGCCTTGGCCTCCCGAGTTTGTTTTGTTTTGTTTTTTTAAATTCATGGTATTACAACTTCCTCAAGCCTGTTCCAAACACTAAGCCCTTTTAATTTTGGTTCTTTCAAATTACAGAAGTTTTCTTTTATTGAAAAAAGCTTCCATTCCAATTATTTTGGTTTCTAAAATCCTTTTTTTTTTTTTTTTTTTTTTTTGAGACGGAGTCTCGCTCTTTCACCCACGCTGGAGTGCAGTGGCCTGATCTTGATTCACTGCAAGCTCCGCCTCCTGGGTTCACGCCATTCTCCTGCCTCAGCCTCCCGAGTAGCTGGGACTACAGGCACCCGCCACTGCGCCTGGCTAATTTTTTGTATTTTTAGTGGAGACGGGGTTTCACCATGTTAGCCAGGATGGTCTCGATCTACTGACCTCGTGATCCGCCCGCCTCAGCCTCCCAAAGTACTGGGATTACAGGCGTGAGCCACCACGCCTGGCCCAGTTTCTAAAATTCTTAAATTTGTAATGTATTCTGTCACACACACAAACACACACACACCACTTTTACTTAATTCTGGGATTTACTTCTAAATTAAAATCTTTTTTTTTTTTTTTTTTTTGAGATAGGGTCTCACTCTGTCCGCGAGGTTTGAGTGCAGTGGCATGACTTCGGCCTACTGCAACCTCGACTTCCCAGGCTCAGGTGATCCATCCACCTCAGCCTCCCAAGTAGATGGGACTACAGGCGCATGCCACCACACCCGGCTAATTTTTTATTTTTTGTAGAGATAGGGTTTTGCCATGCTGTCCAGGCTAGTCTCGAATGCCTGGGTTGAAGCAATCCACCTACTCTGGCCTCCCAAAGTGATGGGGTTACAGGCGTGAGCCACTGCACCCAGCCTAAATTCAAAATCTTTAAAAAAAATCTTATTACTCCTTCCACATTGCTGATTCATTCCACAGAGTATGAATTCCAGTTCTGCTCTTAACTGATTTCAAAACCAATTGTTTCTGTATGTTTTATGTTATTGCATCCCATTATCTCCATAGGTCTTTCTGTTCCTTTTACATCAACTTTTGCCGCATGCCACAGATGATGTCAACAATTTTCTAAAGTTTTCTTTGCAGAAAAAAATTTCTAGTATTTCTTCAGATCTCTCCCTAGCTCTGTAGTTTTCCCAATAATCATATACTTAAAAAATGCCTGAGCAGCTACTGTGTGCCAGACACTACACTAATGCACAGAGTTCTACAGCAAATGAGACACTCCCTTCCACTCAGTATACATAACAGGTACACAGCAATTACAAAAATGCCATGAAGTTACAGGGATGTATGCCTAGCACAGATACATGTAGGGGTATATGCAGTGTCTCAGAAGAAACGGAAACAATCTAAAACAGGATACACAATATAAGGGAGGGCAGGGCTACAGAGTTTGGGAGCGGACACACAGAATTAAAAATACCACATAGGCCCAAATAAGGTACTTATTTTCCCAATTAGACGAATCATCCCAACACCCCAAAAAGCTGTCAGAAGATGTGAAGAAAATGGAACTCTCATATATTTCTAGTGGGCATGTCAAAGGGTGCCACCACTGTGGAAAACAGTTTCGTGGTCTCTCAAAAAGTTGAAACAGAGAAATTACCATATGACCCAGCAATTCCACTTCTAAGTATATATCTAGAAGAACTGACAACAGGCATTCAAACAAATACTTGTACATGAATGTTTGCAACACCACTAGTCACAATAGCCAAAAGGTAGAAAGAACCCAAATGTCCACCAACTGATGAAAGGACAAATAAAATGTTGATATATCCATTCACTGAAGTATTATTCAGCCATAAAGGAATGAAGTCTGATATATGCTATAACATGGATACTTAGTGAAAGAAGTTAGAAACAAACAGTCACTTATTGTATAATTCCATTTATGTGAAATATCCAGAACAGGTAAATCCATAGAGACAAAAAGCAAATTAGCAGTTGCCAGGGGATGGGAGGAAGGGGATGGGAGAGGGACTGCTTCACGTGTATGGGGTTTCCTTTTGGGGAGATGAAAATGTCTTGGAACTAGATACAGGTGTTGGCTGCACGACACTGTGAATGCACTAAATACCACTAAATTGTTCACTTTAAAATGGTTAATTTTGTTATGTGAATTTTATCTCAATTGAAAAAGTTTTGATCCCTTTCCATTATAAACTCTTAGAGATTAGATATATTTAATGTACAATTCAACTAGTCATTTCACTTACTTTACAGACATTTAAAATTATAAAATTAGGCCAGGCACAGTGGCTCCCACCTGTAATCCCAGCACTTTGGGAGGCCGAGGCAGGCAGATTGCTTGGGCTCAGGAGTTCGAGGCCAGCCTGGGCAACATGGCCAAAGCCCATTTCTACAAAAAAATACAAAAATTGGCTGGGTGTGGTGGCACACGCCTGTAGTCCCAGCTACTTGGGAGGCTGAGGTGAGAGGATGGCTGGAGCCTGGGAAGTCGAGGCTGAGCAAGACCCTGTCTCAAAAAACAAAACAAAACACACAAAACAAAATTATATTTAAACTCTGCATATGCATTTTTGACATCAGCACTGGAAAGTCATCTCCATTTCACAATGCTTTTCAAAAATCCATTACAGAGCAATCATACTGGTGCAGTTTTGTAACATCAAATCTATTTGCGTTATCAGGAGAGTTGTTTTTCTCTTATCTTTCTATGTAAATTATGATCTCTAGGCTGGGTGTGGTGGCTCACGCCTGTAATCCCAGCACTTTGGGAGGCCGAGGCAGGTGGATCACAAGGTCAGGAGTTCAACACCAGCCTGGACAACATGGTGAAACCCCATCTCTACTAAAATTACAAAAATCAGCCAGGCGTGGTGGCGGGCACCTGTAATCCCAGGTACTTGGGAGGCTGAGGCAGAAGAATCGCTCGAACCCGGGAGGCAGAGATTGCAGTGAGCCAAGATCGCGCCACTGTACTCCAGCCTGGGCGACAGAGCAAGACTCCATCTCAAAAAAAAAAAAAAAAAAAAATTATGATCTCTAGAAACATGCCCGAATGGACTGCTTTTCAAGGGATATTTAAATCATCTGCTTATAACATCCAACAGTTCCAACTGTGAGGCCATACACAGGAGAATTTTAGATGTGTAAAATTTGTCTCTCACTAATCCAGTTGATTTCAAGCCTACAGCAGCCTTTGCCAAACAGCATTCTGGTGCTCAAAACAGAAGCAACTGTGAGAGGACACAATACTATGGAGATTCAGTAAGGCTTTTAATAAGGAGACTCTTTCCTGAGGATATTTGTGGTAAAAAAAAAAAGAAACCTGCCTTAGATTTTCATAGTTCAATATGACCAAATATAGAGTATTGCAGAGACTGGAGAAAGAGATGGGTTTTTGTAAACCATGTTCTCTCTACTCGTTTTTTTTCCCCTTATTATTCATCTTTAAATAATGAGATCTATCCAAAGTCAGCTGTTTGCCAAACAGAGCATATATATTGACAGTCTTTAGCTTCAGTCTGTCCACTTTGGTGGTTTTTTTTTTTAAGCCACCTTTCTCAATGAGCAGCTAATCAGAAATAAATGCAAGTTGGCCAGGCACGGTGGCTCACGCCTGTAATCCCAGCACTTTGGGAAGCTAAGGAGGGTAGATTATTTGAGGTCTGGAGTTTGAGACCAGCCTGGCCAACATGGTGAAACCCTGTCTCTACTAAAAATACAAAAAAAATTCTCCAGGCATGGTGGCGGGCCCCTGTAGTCCCAGCTATTCAGGAGGCTGAGGCAGGAGAACTGCCTGAACCTGGGAGGCGGAAGTTGCAGTGAACCAAGATTGCACCACTGTACTCCAGCCTGGGCAACAGAGTCAACTCCCAATCCAATTCTTGTTTTTTCATCTTCTATGACTCCCAGTTTCAACCTAGGGTCATGAAAAACTGTCATCCCTGAGACCCCCAGTGTGCATCACTGAGGAACTCCAGAAATCGATGGATGCAGAAAATGAGAAATTAGAGAGTCTGGTGTAACTTCAAGATCTTGGCTTCAATAACTGGGTAGATGGTAGTTTTTCTCCTTTAGTACGGCACATATATTCAACTCAAGTGGACAAAGGGAAACTCTTCCAGGGTGGAGGGGAAGAACTAATATTCGAGTGCCTGTAAGGGGTTAAGGGGCTAAATATTATACTACAAATACAAAAACATACTGTAGTCTAACTTTAAAATTGCCAGGAAATATTGTTTTAATAAATGAGGAAGTTGAGACAAGTTGAAAACCTGACATAATAGATAAGCCCAGATTAAACATCTGAGACATTTTCCAGAATAGCACACTGCAGAGTTTTTTAATGTGACAAAATACGGCTTTAATGGATCTGGTTCCTATTCTTTCAGAAATAATCTTTAAAACCGTCTTACTTCAGAACTTAAAGAAAATCCTTATTTACCTAAGGATTAGGAACAAGAAGTATTAACAGTACTGGCAGTGTGCCTCCAAAGCACAACCCTACAAGTCTGTAACCATTTTCCTTTCTACCATGATGCTACTCAAAATGAGCAAATATATTCCACTGTCACCTTCCTTTCCTATCCCTTTCATGCACAACTGCCTTCCTTGAGTTCAAGCTTCTATATCTTGCTATAAACACAAAAACATGAATTTACAGTAAAATAGAAAGCAGAAGTTTCCTCCTTTCACAAGTGGCTTCAGACTGGAACAAACTCATTCTTTTCAGTAAGAAAAAGTCTATAGAAAAGTGTGATAAGTTCAGTCTTATGAGAAGGATGCAGACAATCCTGGTTACAAGTTAACCGGATCCCAATCATCCTGCACAATTTTCCAATAGGAAATAGGATAAAGTCCTTAAAAAAGATACAGCTAAATAATCATTCAAGGCATAAAGTCAGATGTTAGTTTGCTGTCTCCTACTTTTCTCATAATATAAAAAATATTTCCCGATAAATGACAGTACTACTAGAATCAAAGAACATCACAGCATAGATACAAACAATTGTGGTACATTTTGCAATTCAAATGATACAGACCATTTACCAAATGAGGCAATGAGCCAAATGAAAGAACAAATATTAAAAGTCTGACTGCTCACTAGCTGTGTGACTCTGAAAGTTACCTACTATGAACTTCAGTTGCCCAATCTCTACAATAAGGCTAATCCGACCTAAGCACAAGGGTTCTCTTGCTAATTAAATGAGATAATAAACATTAAATATTTAATACAGTTCTTTGCACGTAATAGGTGCTCAAACAACTATAATGGCCAATGTATTTTGATTTTATGGATTAGATTTCAGGACAATTAAGATTTGAATAGTTATTGCCTCAAAAATAGGACAAGGCTTGGTGTCTCACACTTGTAATTCCAGCACTTTGGGAAGCTGTGGCAGGCGGACTGCTTGAGCCTGGGATTTTGAGACCATCCTGGGAAACATGGCAAAACCCCGACTCTACAAAAAAATACAAAAATTAGCCGGGTTTGGTGGCGCACGCCTGTAGTCCCAGCTATTTAGGGAGCGGAGGTGGGAGGATCACCTAAGCCCGGGGAGGTCAAGGCTACAGTGAGCCTTGATCATGCCACTGCACTCCAGCCTGGGCAACAGAGTGAGACCCTGTCTCCAAAAAAAAAAAGTAGGACAAAAATATCTTGAATTATGTCTTAATTTAAGGAAATAATACAAAAGAAGAGACTCACAAAAGTCTGACAGATGGGTTTTGCATAACACATTTAGGTCCAAGCTTTCAGCCATCTTTTGAGTTAAGAGCATTAGCCATAGGCACTTGACCAAGAAGCAAAGACAAGACACCCAGAGCTGTAAACTTTGCTGTGGCTCAGAAGACAGGTTTATTTCATGAAGTAGTTTTGGCATGGCATATAGTGCAAGAACTTAGAGAAACAGCCTCATTCTAATATACAGGACTAAAATATCAGCTATGAACCTACTGCTCATCTAAGTGAGAAGATTCACTTCAACACTACCACCCTAAAAAAGGACACATACAATAACTCTAACAATCGCCTGACCGGCATTCCATATGGGTATTTTATCCGACATGATTAAGTTTTTTTTTTCAAATATGTCTGTTCAAGGAACCCTAATTTAAAATGTACCAGTGGCACACAATGAGACTCATGGAACATAATAAAAGATTTATTTAAAAGTTTCTTTTTGGGGGGCAGTTTCAGAGTGTAATCGACTTTGTATCATATCAATATTTGTATTAAATTGTGCACAATAAAAAATGTTCAAATACATAAAAGATCCACAATCAAGTAGACAACATCGATGGTTGGAATGACAAGTGTACAGCCTTTGCCAACTCATCAATGGAAGCATGAATGCAAGGTGTAGTCCATCTTGTTTACCACCTTGTCCCTAGAGTCTAACACAGTTCCTGATTTGCAGTAAGTACTCAAATCTTAGGTAAATGCGCTAACCCCAAATACTTATACACCATAAAACACTGGATCTGCAAGTGAATATTGTGTCATTGGTTGAGATATGTGAATAAAATGTACTGGACAAAAATTATTTAGCCAATAATTAATGCTCCTAAAATGCTACGTAAAGTACTTTCACATACATGATCTCAGATCCTCATAATAACTTTGTGAGATAAGTATGCCCATTTCCCAGAGAAAAAGAAGCAAGAGGTTAGACTTAACCTGTGTTGTCCAATATGGTAACCACAAGTCACAACTCACATACGATAATGAGCACTTGAAATGTGGTTACCATAATTTTAAAGTAATTAAATAATAACCAGTAAGTGATTCCATTACTGGAAAACTTAAGTATGTTTGGGATCACTGAAGTATTGCATATCTGCTTTCCTTTTTCTTCATTTTTGTTTGTTTAATATAGAGACGAGGTCTTAACTCTTGTTACCCAGGCTGGTCTCGAATTCCTGGGCTCAAACAGTGCTCCTACCTTGGCTCACAAAGTGCTGAGTTTACAGGCATGAGCCACTAGCCCCAGCCCCAAATCTGCCTTTCTAACTGTAAATTTTATGAACTCTAAATACGGACCAGGATTTCCAATGAAATAGGGTCTGAATTGATATACGCTCTAAGTATAAAATATACATAGCCGGGCGCTATGTATTACAGGCTCACACCTGTAATCCTAACACTTTGGGAGGCCGAGGCAGGCATTTCACGAGGCCAAGAGATTGAGACCATCCTGACCAACATGGTGAAACCCCATCTCTACTAAAAATACAAAAAAAAAAAAAAAAAAAATAGCTGGGCGTGGTGGCACGCGCCTGTAGTCCCAGCGACTCGGGAGGCAGAGGCAGAAGAATCGCTTGAACCCGGGAGGCGGAGGTTGCAGTGAGCCGAGATCTGCCACTGCACTCCAGCCTGGCGACAGAGCGAGACTTTGTCTCAAAAAAAAAAAAAAAAAAAGAAAAAAAAAGAAAAAGAAAAAACACACACACACACACAAGATTGAGAAAATTTAGTATGAAAAAGAATGTAAGGTATCTCATTAGTAAATTTTATACTGATTACATATTGAAATAATATTTTGCATATCCCAAGTTAAATAAAATATATTAAATTTAATTTTATCTGGGCAGGGCATGGTGACTCACGCCTGTAATCCCAGCACTTTGGGAGGCCAAGGCGAGTGGATCACTTGAGCCCAACAATTTGAGACCAGCCTGAGCAATATAGCAAGACTCTGTCTCTACCAAAAAAACCCAAAATTAATTAATTTTATGTTTTTTCACTTTTAATATGGCTGCTAGAAAACTTAAAAAATTATTTATGTGAGGCCAGGAGCAGCAGCTCATGCCTGTAATCCCAGCACTTTGGGAGGTCGAGGTGGGCAGATCATTTGAAGTCAGGAGTTGAAGACCAGCCTGGCCAACATGGTAAAACACCATCTCTACTGAAAATAGAAAAATTAGCCAGGCATGGTGGTGGACACCTAAAATCCCAGCTACTCGGGAGGCTGAGGCAGGAGAATCACTTGAACCTGGGAGGTGGAGGTTGCCGTGAGCCGAGATCGCACCACTGCACTCTAGTCTAGGTGACAGAGGACAGAGTGAGACTCTGTCTCAAAAAAAAAAAAAAAAAAAAAAAAAGTATGTGGCTCATATTATTTTTCTATTGGACAGCATTTGTTTTAACAACCCCTAAAGCCCTCCCTGTTCTGTCTACTATACCACATTGTTAATCTATAAACAAGTAGAGAGAACTCACCTCTCTGGGCCTAAGTCCAACAGACAAAAAGCACTCTAGGATACTGTATAACTTCTCTTTTTAAGGTCAATTATTCAATTTCTTTGAAATATTTTGTGTCAGAAGACCCAGGTACACATCCCATTCGGACAGCATTCCCACTACTTTGAGTCTCACTTTTTAGAAAGGTGTCTGGGGGGATTGAGTGAAGATCTGAAAGTACCTAGCCAAATTTACAGCACATAATAAGGTCTCAAGAAGTCTGCTGCTAGTCATTGTTCATCACCACCACTTTCCAAGACAGACAGTATTCAGTTAAAACTTTTGAACAATGAGTGTTTTAATTTTAGCTAAGGAAATATTCTAAATACATAAACATGAGTGGTGAGATAAATCTTCAAACTCAGAAAACACATCAGCATGGCCTATAATTGTGTAGTCCAATGTAGGAGTCAATTGTCACATGTGGCTATTTACATTTAAATTAAAAAGAAATTAAAGCACAAATTTAGTTCCTCAGTCACATCAGCCACATTTCAAGTGCTCAATATCCCTATGTAGCTAGTAGACAGTTCCATCACTGAAGAAAGTTCTACTGGACAATAACTCAAAGAGAAAAAGCCACACAACAGTAACAATGACAGGGAAAACATCTTGTTAAATATAATTTGAATAACATATAAACATATGTATGGAAAAAACAATTTTGCAAAGAAGCTGAGGACTCAATATAAATGGAATCTTTTAAAAGCAAGGTACAAATTCCAATTATGGTCAGAAACAATTGTTCAAGAGCAACTACCATGGTTCCTGAAATGTGAATTTTCCTAAATACTCAAATGAAAATGATTGTGTTCTACATACACACCATTCTGTGTTTTATTTCCTAATCAGAGTGAAAGCACTTTCACTAAAATTAACCACACACTTTAAGCTGGGTAAACTGACCATCAAGAAAATTCTGAAGAATATGATACATTTTAAACTTAGAAGCTATTCCCAGGAGACTGCAGCATAATTCCAGGAAGTTTACCTCTTCCAGAGAGTACAACTAAGCATGTAGTAAATCCCAGTACTTAGCATTGCTTTCTATTCACAATCCAAACTAACTATAGCAAGAACCCCTAACATTTGACTCAACAACACATTCCATGCCTGCATCTACGGATCAAAGGGGAAAGAACAGGGTAGGGAGATTTTTAATTGAAGACCCAAATAATCTAGGAATACAATGGAATGTGTCAAGTGGCCTAAAGATACTTAATGTGCCAAAAAAATAGAGAATCACCAAAAAATTAAGAATTATAGACAATATTTTATATATGTAGCCTAGGATTTTTATAGAATCTGCAATTCCAACAATATCTTGCTCAAATAGGCACTCATTTATTAACTATCAGTCTAAACAGTCTAGGAAAAAAGAAATCTTCATATATTAACATTCATTTGCTGTAGGTCCAAGCTTTGATGACAACAGATCCTTCAGTTGGACAATGTAGTTAAAGGTATAAAAATAAGTTCATTTACAGTTTCACAAGCTAACTCTATACTCATACTTAAGTTCCTCATTTCTTGTTTCCAGTTTTTATCCTACGTGTTTCAGAAAGTTTTCTGTTACTTAGCAAACTGGTAGAAGCTCAGAGGTCAGAGACCTAAGATGCCAATTAAAATAATCCTTATTAGTTGGGCTCGGTGGTTCACACCTATTATCCCAGCACTTTGGGAGGCCAAGGCAAAGGATTGCTTGAGCCCAGGCATTCGAGACTAGCCTAGGTAACATGAAACTCCATCTCTACAAAAAATACAAAAATTAGCCAGGTGTGGTGGCTCATGGCTGTAGCCCCAGCTACTCGGGATGCTGAGGTGGGAGGATGGCTTGAGCCCAGTAGGTCAAGGCTGCAGTGAGCTGTGATGGCGCCACTGACCTCCAGCAAAAACCCTGTCTCTTCAAAAAAAAATAAAATAAAACCTTATTAATTTTTAAAAAGGGAGGAGATAATGATATGAAGTTAGGAGATACATTATCATGGAAGAGGCTGTAGTTATTTGGGCTCCGCAATTAATCAGCTGGAGCACAGTCATATTAGCTAAGCAAGCTTAAGTTTAGGCATGACATAGCAATCCAAAACACAGAGGATGGAATTTTTCAATTTGCAAATCTGCTTTATATTCAAAATCTTCAAATTATTTGAGAAGAAAATGGCTTCATTCAAGCATCTGCAGAAACTTTGAGCCAGTTACAAAACAGACATGTATTAAATTTGTCTTTAATAAGTGACAAGGTTGGGTTCCAATCTTCGGGATCATTTAACAATTCTTGCCTCCTCTTTAAAAGAAATGAAAAGCTATTACTCGAACCACCACAAGATTTAGTAGTGAGCTATACATCTGCCGTGGAAAATAAACAGCAGCTGTACTTGATTCTCTGTGTGGTTTATAAACATTTGTCTGCAGAAAGATATTTCAGATGCAGTTTAGTATGAAAATAAGCCCACGTTTTCCCCTCACACTTAAGAACAGCACCTCCTCAACTCTCCACATTCATTTGCCACCCCACTTTAACAAAAGTAACCACAGCAATTAAACTTGGATTGATCACGAAAAAAAAATGTCCATTTTGTTATTTAACATTTTTAACCCTCTGTAAAAGTGTTTTTATTGCCAAGGTATATTCCATTACTTCAGATGAGTTATTTGAAAATTATAGATGACTGAGGAAAGTGCATTATTTAACTCATTTTATGGGTAAAGATTTATTATTCTTTACATTTCAAGCCTTGCTAGTGCAAACATGGTAATACCTTCCAAGAAACATGAAATTGTTACTTATAGCCTGAATGTTAAAACCTTTTATTAACAAGAATCCTTTATGTATGTTATACCAATGGGGGAATGTAAATAAAAATGGTCTTCAATGGTAAAGTGTCTAATAGGTCACTGGTATTAGTGTCATGTCAAACCACTGCATTCTCTGTCATTATGGAATTAGCCCTTCAGACGACTGAGCTGAGGCAGGTTTCTTTAAGGGGATATTTAAGAAGAAAGCAAATTAACAGGAATAAATTATTTCAGCTACAGTAAAAATCAGGATTGGTGACACAGGAAAATCAAAAGCTCTGAAGAGGTTTAATTCAGTGAAGCCTTCCAATGGTCACCTGCCTAGGCCCGCCACGGGCATGTTGCCAGATAACAATATGTTGCCTCCAGGATAAGGAACCATGGGGAAGAACTCTAGAACTTACTAAAGGGAAGCCAGTTACAGACCAAATAGCCCTGCAGGTCTCAGAGCAGCTGTGCTCTGTCCCCAGGACTCTGTTCAATTCCATGCGATCCTGAAGAAGATATTCAAAGCTACCTGCTACTACTCGAGAAGACTAGAAGATAACCTCTGTATCACTCTTTCCTACCTTCCAGAACCAAAGAGGGGTTAAGAGCCACAACATCCCCAGAGAAATAAAAAAAGGGGGAAGGGGAGGCGAGTTTCCTTAGGGAGCCTGACCCCACACACTCTGAGATTGACATCGCTCCGAGAAATGCGTTCTCCCATTCTACCCTGGTTCCGTTCTTTCAGTGACCTTCTGTCCCTACTGCCTCAGGGAAGGCAAGAGAAAAGCCACCGCCTCACCACCACCCCCAACCCCCACCACCGGAGAAGGTGCCTTTCTCAGTTGAGAGCCGCAGAGGGAGGAAAAAAAAAGGTTGCTCCTCCCCAACCCACCCGCCCCACAACTCCTGGGTGCAGACACGATGAGGGAAAGAGGAGAGCAATGGAAGGTGACAGCCCCGCACTGGCCCAGGGGATAAGAATCCTTGCTCTGGTAGAAACAAGGGAGAATCCCCCTCCCACTCCCCTACCCAAATGAATGAACTGAATAAAATGGGGAGAGAGTTTGTACGCGCAGTTCTGGCCATCCAGGAAGCAAGGTCGAGAGGCCTTTGCATCCAGGCCTGGTCTTTACAGCCCTTTGCACCCCAACTCCTGTCCTTTCCATCCAAGCCCCACATCATTTAATCTTTTAAGCTTTCCAAGATAGTGCCCCCTCCTCCATCTACCCCAATCACCGACAATCCCCTGCCCCTCCAGCTCCGATACTGCTCGGGTCCAGACTCCAGCGTCTTCCATCCTTCCTACCACCTTCTCCACAGCCCTCACCAGCCCGGGCCCGGCCGCACCTGGAGATGCTCCTGAAAACGAATTGGCAGAATCTGGGCCATGGCGCTGTCGGGGGGTATGGTCTCCTCCTGTCACTGGGGCTGCGGGGCAGTGGCTGCCCGGGCTCTCCAAGGGAGAGGAGGAGAAGGGGAGGGGGGAGGCTGGGCTCAGCAGGATCCTCTCCGGGGACGCAGGAAACTGGCAAGCAGACGAAAAGAGCTCGGGTCGGGGGCGGAGGCTCCAGGGGCCAGAAGAGCCGCAATGGCGGAACCGGGCGCAGCGCAGACTCCGGAAACGGCTGAGCCCAGCGGAAGGATCCCGGCGACAGAACTCCGCCCAGTCGCTTCACCCCCTCCGCCTTATGTACCCCTCCACGGAGCGGCGCGCGCGGCGGGCGCAGGAATTCGGGGTGCAGTGCGCCTGGAGCCTCGCTTCCTGACGCCACACGGGGGAAAACAGAGGAACCGGAGGGACTACTTTTTTAGACTCATCACTTTCGCCAATCTTCTTTTTCTCCCCCCACTTTTTTTTTTTTTTTTTCATTTTGCCACATCATGCGACTCGGGGCGACCGACGTCACTTCCGTGGGCACTTTAGGTCCCACCCACGTACTTCCAGGTGCACGTGATACTGATGGGGAAGGGTCGGCTGATTGCTGCCAGAATGGAGAGCTCGTTTTAAGGAAATGCAGCGTCTCCTGGGAGTGAAGAGGCTTTTGGGCCACCTTGAGGCATGACGGCTGCCGCTTCCTTTCCCTGCGACCCCTGCCTGTTTCGACTGAGCCCCTTACAGGAGGACGTGGCGGGGGCCGACGGGCGCGCAGCCTCCCGCCCTCTCCGTGACTCAGGGAAAAGGCCTCGCCGCAGAGCGCTTCCTCGGCAGCTGGCTGCAGCACTCCTCCCCCGCCGGGCTTCAGAGTGGGTCGTTTCCTACAGCCTAGGGAGGGGGCCTGAAACGGGGTTTAAAATCTCCCCTGCCCTCACACATGCCCTTCTGACTGTTGGAGAACCTGACGCGCGGATTCTAACTAGAACCGGCACTCTCTTCGGCTGTTAGATAATTAGCTCAAAGGACAGCGAAGGCCATTTATGATGTCTCTCAAGCTGGCCTTATGACAGCTTTTCTTAACGTTTCTGCGGACATCTTGGCGGACTTGTGTCGGCCTAGCTCAGTGATCAGTTTCGTTAAAGAATTCGAGTATCCGAACATTAAAGGACTGGACCTAAATTCTAGCAGAGGGATTTTTAGCCACATCAAATAATTTACGTCTCAAAGATTTAGATAATTAGGGTAAGGATGCTTGGTAAAACCTGAAGGTTCCTGGAGGAAAGAGATGAGCTATTAGCCGTGTATTTCGGTGGGACCACCTCAACATAGGTTCCTGTAGGTTAGCAGTGTAGAAATGTAGCGCTTCAAAGCCGGAGCATCCTGTCTTCAAAGAGCATGGAGGTATCAACGGCATTCATTGTCGATTAATAATAACCTTCCTGGTACTTTCTTACTAAAGTATAAGCCATAATAATATTTCATAATCGCACCAATACAATAAAGGATGAAAGACTTTAGTTCTGTGCCTTTTATCTTTGTAAGAGAGGTGATTCTCCCCCCCACCCTCCGCCCCGCCGAAAGAGAAAAGCTCAAGTCCACAATAATTATTTTTAGTGTCCTTTTCAGTTAAAGGACATAAAACCCTATTGGGTAGACGATAATTTTGTATGCTAAGCAGTTTAGGTTAGAGTGAGACGTTTGCCAATCATTTTAGTTGCTTTTAGTGTTTTTCCCTTTACTTAACTGTCTCACATACTGAGCATGAGAGATGAGTCTGGCAGGTAAGAGGGCAAAGATTGTTATGCAAAGAAAAGCCTTGCCACCATGTTGTAAGAGTGAATATTTATGCTTGTAAAATTTCTTTTTGTATTAAGCTAAATACACGAAGATCCTCTGTTCCGCAACATGTGAAATAACCTAATGCCAGTCTAGTAATAACTGCTTTAAACCCTTTTTGGAAGTAGACAAATTCTAAATTAAAATTCTAAGGGAGTAATTGTTTTATTACAGTAATTCAATAGCTTGATCAAGTTACATTTTCAATCTCAGAATCTGGAGATACAAGAGCCGTATCATGAATGGGGCACCAAAATTTAATTTATTAATGTGTCTGGCATTTTCATACAGTCCCTGTAACTTTAAGTACATTTAGAATCCCAAAAGCAATTGATTTTAGTTATTTGGAGTGGAATATCTAACCAAAAAGTGTGCTGAGGTTGTTAGTGACTGCTACGTCATCACACATAGAAATTACATTGTTTTGAGAAATAATCTAGGAAGAGGAAAAATAGATTGTGATATCCTGGGTTATTTTGAAATGATCTTCAAATTAATCCAAAAATTTTCAAGAGAAGAAAAAAGTCAAGATGATGAACATTAAAAAAAAAACCTATGCCTTTTTAAAAATGAATAATTTGAGTAGGGTAATAAGAGATTTTTTTTTTTTAAATGGGAGTCTGCTGTTCTTGGTAACAGTATAAAGGCAGTTTCACTGGTTTCGATGGTTTAGTTACCTAAGCAATACCTGAATGGCACTGTTGTCAGACATTACCTCAAGTTAGAAGGGAGAACAGATAACCTAATAGACCAGGAAGCAAATCCTACTACCCAGAATGGTTTTTTCTACGATACAGTATGACAGTCTTTTAATAAGACAGTGCTATGAATGATCACTCTAGCTTTTGGTTTCAGAAAATGTTTTAGCAAGGTAGCCATGTTAATCAATGGTGAAGTGAAAGCTATTTTAGTTGGAATGCCCATCAACAGTAGGTCCCTATCATGAGTCATAGCAAGTGCCATTAGCAAAAACTACATTGCTTGGTCTGTTATTTTGAGGACTGCTAGTTTCTCAAAACCTATACAAGAAACCTGTGTTGTGTCACTAATTTTAATGTTATGCCAACAATTAGGATGGATATATATATATAAAACCCTCAATAGAATGACACCTCAAAACAAACAAAAAAAAACCAACCCCTTTCACTGTAGGATTTCTCCATAGCTGTTCATCTTCAGGCAGCCCTGGCACTAATGCCCCTGCCTTTTAAAAACTTGACCTTTTAAAAACAGCCTGAATTCACTGCACTGCAAAATTCACAAAGAAAAGGCATATCTCACATACTCAGAAATTAATTTTAAAGCAGAACTTTAATCCACCGTACCAAATGTTTACAATTCAGATTCCAATAAAGCCATAAAGGACATACTTTAGTATTATCCAAGTAAGATACTTGGTTTTGCCATTTAAACAGTAGCTTTGAAGCATCTCAACCCCCTGGGGCCACTGATAAGAATCCCAGCAGGATTAGACTGGCTAGGTCTTTATTTTTTCATGCAAGATAAAGAGCAGCCTATCAAATGCCAGTAAACAAATGTACAAGTCACTGTCTATCGGCAAGGCTCCCCGCTCCAAAATGAAGAAAAGAAAGCAGCATTTACAAAGCAAGAACAATTTTTTTTTTTGGGACGGAGTCTTGCTCTTGTCGCCCAGGCCGGACTGCAATGGTGTGATCTCGGCCCACCGCAACCTCCGCCTCCTGGGTTCAGGCAATTCTCCTGCCTCAGCCTCCCGAGGAGCTGGGATTACAGGCACCAGCCACCATGCCTGGCTTATTTTTGTATTTTTAGTAGAGATGGGGGTTTCACCATGTTGGGTAGGCTGGTCTTGAACTCCTGACCTCAGGTGATCTGCCTGCCTCAGCCTCCTAAAGTGCTGGGATTACAGGCATGAGCCACCACACCCAGCCCCACAAGAACAAAATTTTAATGGCATTTTAATTTTACTATGAAATGTACCTTACTCTTGACATCCACTACGCAGGCTTGTTTTAAACCTTTAAATATTTAGACAAGTTTTATAACGTACCATGGATAGCAATAAGATCTATAGTGAATCTTTACTTTGTATCAGCATTGGGCATGTTCCAAGTGAAAAGCCAAGACTAGCTCTGTGGGGATCCAATGTGGAATGAAGTCACATTTTATAGGGCCCACCCATGTTTTTGAAGGGTTAAATCAGACCCTGGCAGAGGAATGAAGTGGTTCATGACATTACCTTAAAAAGCCATTTCACAAAAGTTGGTTTAGGCAGGATGTGGCGGCTCAGCCTGTAATCCCAGCACTTTGGAAGGCCGAGGCGGGCGAATTACCTGAGGTCAGGAGTTTGAGACCAGCCTGGCCAACGTGGTGAAATCCCACCTCTACTAAATATACAAAAATTAGCCAGGCATGGTGGCAGGTGCCTGTCATCCCAGCTACTTGGGAGGCTGAGGCAGGAGAATTGCTTGAACCTGGGAGGTGGAGGTTGCAGTGAGCCCAGATCACACCATTGCACTCCAGCCTGGGTGACAGAGCGAGACTCAGTCTCAAAAATAAGATAAAATAAGTTTCTGGATGCCTTCAATTTCCCTTTTGTTTTTTGAACCCCCCCGCCTTCCTATTTCCCTTTCAATTCTAGACAAATTAAAGGAAACATTCCTATTATAAGTATACTTTTATATAGCACTTTTAAGAAAGGTGTTTATTAATAGGGGATTTTATATCAGAATCAGATAAATATGTCTTCATTTGCCACTCTACAGTGCGCCACTGCACTCCAGCCTGAGAACAGAGCAAGAGTCTGTCTCAAAAAAAAAAAAAAAAAAAAAAAAAAAAAGCTGGTTTAAATATAGCAATTCACAGAACATTGTGGACAGGAAAACCCAGGAGGATTTTAACCCTGCTGATCAATAGGGAGTCAGATGCCATGTCACAACATCTTGCGACAAAAGTCACAAGAAGCTTGAGAACATCTATAGAATGAAGAGGCAATGAGGGTGAGAGTGTGGGAATAATTGTTTAGGGCTATTTCTTTTTTCTATTTCTAAATATGTAGAACGTTCTGTGTTCACCTCCTAGAGTTACTACTGTCTCCAAAGCAAAACATGACCCACAGATATGTTCCCTTGGAAAATGTAGAGTTTTTGCCACTCTAGGGATAGTTCTGCCAGTAGCAGTGTACATCTGCAGCCTTGTTAACGGTAGTAAACTCTCACTTCGCAACAGAATAGCTAAGGACTGAGATTTGGTCAAGTTTTGGTTAACTCAATAATAAAGTTTTAAGGAATTATAATCTAATTTCTTCAACAAATATTTTCCTACAATGTAAAATTAAATACTCAATGTTAAATTCTTTTGTAAAGCCTTTTTTGAAAAAAAAAACAAAAACAATTGATATAGGGAAAGCAGTTCTGAACCTTAAAGGCCTCCGATTCATCAAAGTGAACAGTTGTTGTATAGTACTCCTGCAAATGTAACCTGAGTAGTACCAAACCTAGGAAATACTAGGAATTACTTTTTTTAAAATGCCATACCTCATCCTGTCATGACTACTAAAAGTAAATTACTATCTAAATCAAACGAAATACCTGGTTATTTTCTTTTCCTGGTTGCTCATATTCCAAATAACTATGAGTTTAATGTTGTATAGTATAAAACCCATACAATTACTTTTCATTCCACAACACTGCAGTGATGAAAAGTATGCAGCATTCATATAAGCCTACCTTAGATTTATTGATATAAATGGTTTTTCTTTTCTGAGTCAACCTCGTTGGCACCAAGAGTCATGAAAAGGTCTCCTTAGCTTAAGTCCACCAACCACTCAAATATGTAGTCCTCCATTATCCACAAGGGATATATTCCAAGACCTCTATAGAGGATGCCTGAAACCAGCTAATACTGAACCCCATACAGTATACACTATGTTTTTTCTATACATATATCCCTATGATAAAGTTTAACATAAATTAGGCACAGTAAGATATTAACAATGAAAATAGGACAATTATAACAATGTAGTATAATAAAAGTTATGTGAATGTGGTCTCTCAAAATACCATATTGTAGTCACCTATTTTTGGACACAGTTGAACACGGTAACTGAAACATCAGAAAATGAAACCTCAGATAATAAGGGACTACAATATAAAGCATTCTACATGCATGGTGAAAATAAAAACTAACGATGAAGACAGCTATTACAGTCTATTTTAGTTACTATATAGTTGACCCACCAGATCAGATGTAGAGATAAGATTATACTCATTATTGAGGAAGGCTTAAACATTCCATTATTAATTTATTAAAAAAAATTTAACCTTTGCACAGAAGTGATAAAAATTCCATTTTTAAAAAGGGAACTAAATGAAGTAGCAGACACGTATACAATGGCACATGATAAAAGGAAAATCCCAGCCCAAGCTACTTTAAAATTTTTCTATCTGTAGGAATGAGTGACACTCAAATTATTCTCCATTTGACTTATTAGTGTTAACCCAAGATACAGAATGGACGTTGCAAAACCCTTCCAAAAAATCCTTCTCAAAGTGACACCAAAACCTTTCCATTGTTTACATCTGGTTCCTCTCACCAACCACACAAATTGTCTTTTTGTTTCAGTCCAGGTCCTACTCTTCTCTCAAAGACTCATCTTAAAATCCATTTACCAGCAAGGCACGGTGCCTCACGCCTGTAATCCCAGCACTTTGGGAAGCCGAGGTGGGTGGATCACTTGAGGTCAGGAGTTCAAGACCATCCTGGCCAACATGGTGAAACCCCGCCTCTGCTAAAAATACAAAAATTAGCTGGGTGTGATGGCGGGCGCCTGTAGTCCCAGCTACTCGGGAGGCTAAGCCAGGAGAATTGCTTGAACCGGGGAGGCGGAGGTTGCAGTGAGCCAAGATGGCATCACTGCACTCCTGCTTGGGCAAGAGTGAGGCTCTGTCTCAAAAAAAAAAAAAATCAATTTACCTTACTTCTCCAGCTATTAAAGCATTTATTGATTACACAACCCATTTAATTTGAAGCCTAGGCTACTTTATGTTGTTAGTAATCGCATCTGGAGTTGGCACAACAATCATTTATAAATACCTCCCATATACAAAGCACCAAACTGGGTGCTAGGCTGTATTTTGGGTTCACTCATCTCATTTCCTGTATTTTAGCTGAGAACCAAGTAATAATATTAATAGGTGAGAAAAATATGTGGATTTTATCTGGACAAAGAATGTGACTAATCATTGTCGTTTTTTTCTGAGACAGAGTCTTGCTCCGTCGCCCAGGCTGGAGTGCAGTGGTGTGATCTCAGCTCACTGCAACCTCCGCCTCATGGGTTCAAGCGATTCTCCTGCCCCAGCCTCCTGAGTAGCTGGGATTACAGGCAGGTACTACTACACCCAGCTAATTTTTTGTATCTTTAGTAGAGACGGGGTTTCACCATGTTGGCCAGGCTGGTCTGGAGCTCCTGACCTCGTGATCTGCCCACCTCGGCCTCCCAAAGTGCTGGGATTACAGGTGTGAGCCACCATGCCCAGCTGTGACTAATCATTTTCTTTGAAAAATCTTTAACAGCTTCACAAGGGAATTTTGTATTATTCATGTATTAAGTTTAAAGGAACAGCTAACAAGTAATAAGGATTACTTTAAAAATCTTTGGGTGATTAAAGATTACTACTTAAATTTATTGATTCCTTGATATTATGCTTAGTCTCATCAACTCTGCTATGAAGAAAAAGTAAAAGCCAGAAAAATCTGACATTTCATTAAGACCTTTTCTTGCAAATGAAGTGCTCATTTAAGTTAGAATGGGAATATTAAAAAGTAGTTTTTCTAGATTCAAATACAAGTGGTAAAAAACTGAAACTGGTGGGCGTGGTGGCTCACACCTGTAATCCCAGCACTTTGGGAGGCCAAAGCAGGCGGATCACTTGAGGTCAGAAGTTTGAGACCAGCCTGGCCAACATGGGAAACCCCATCTTTACTAAAAATACAAAAATTAGCTGGGTGTGGTGGCAGGTCCCTGTAATCCCAGGTACTCAGGACACTGAGGCAGGAGAATCATTTGAACCTGGGAGGCGGAGGTTGCAGTGAGCCGAGATCATGCCACTGCACTCCAGCCTGGGCGACAGAGTAAGACTCCATCTCAAAGAAAAAAAACCTGAAATCAAAACAATAATCCAGTCATCCCTTAGTATCAGCTAGGGTTTGGTTCCAGGACTTCCCCCTGAGGATAACAAAATCTGGTTGATGCTCAAGTTTCTCATATAAAATGGGTAGTGTCTGCATATATGCACATTTTCCTGCATACTTTACATCATATCGATTATAATATCTAATACAATGTAAATAGTTGTTATACTTTTTTTCTTTATATTATCTTTCATTATTGTATTATTTTTATTGGATTTTCTTTGGAATATTTGAAATCTGTGGTTGGTTGAATCTGTGGTTGTGGAACCCCAGATACTGAGCCTCCAGATACAGGGGGCTGACTGTATTTGCTGACATGTGAAATTTGAATTTCATTCTCCATAGTTTTATTGGAACACAGTGATATTCATTCATGTACTGTCTGTTTTTGCTTTCATACTACATCAGAGTAGCTGCAACAGAAATTACATGTCCAGAAAGCCTAAAATATTTACTATCTGGCTTATCAAATTCAAATCAGATAATTTTATTATTCCCTACAGTTTGAACATATGGAAAAAGCATTAAATATCTAAATATGTAAATTAAGATAATAATGAGGCACCTTTTTGTCAATAATTAGAAGACTGAGGAACTATGAGGTGTAGTAAGACTGGCATTTTCATATATTGCTGGTTGGAATATGAACTGGTTCATCTGTTCTGCTAAATAGGAGTACACATCAGGAATCTCAGAAATCACTTTCACTGCTGTAGAATTCAACAGTAAGCACATATCACAATTTATTAAACCTTTTCCCTACTGATACAGCTATATAGATATGTGCTGTTTTCAGATTTTTTTCTATTAGAAACAATGGTGTATTTCACATTTTAATGAATGCTGTATTTAACATTTTTAATGTATTTATCATCAGCAATTAACGCTATATCTATAGGAGTCCAATTTTATAAGGCACAGAATATTGTATATAGTCTGAGAGTTCCTAGTCTAGAGAAACCCCTAAGTCTTAAATATGGACTTACTGGGTCCACCCTAAGTAAACAAAACTAGTATCACTAATAAGCGGCAAATGCCATGTACCTCCAGATGTGATACGCTAGTCAAAGACCAACTAAGTCTAGAGGTGGACTTACTAGGTATCAGGTTGTACACAGCTTCAACTTTACTAGATATTGCCAAAATGTTCTCTAAAATAAGAGCTGGCCTGGGCATGGTGACTCACGTCTGTAATCCCAGGATTTTGGTAGGCCAAGGCAAGAGGATCATTTGAGCCCAGGAGTTCGGGACCCAGCCTAAGCAACATAGTGACACCCCATATATACAAAAAACGAATTTTAAAATAATTAGTCGGGTGTGTTGGCACACACCTGTACTCTCAGCTACTCAGGAAACTAAGGTGGGAGGACTGCTTGAGCCTAGATCAAAGAAGTAGTGAGCCATGATCATGCTGTACTCCACCCTGGGCAACAGAAGTGTATGAAAAATTAATTAAATAAGAGCAATTTATTCTTCACCACCAACACTTTTCAGGAGTATTAATTATTGCTAATCTGATGGAAATGAATGCCATCTCCCTGATTACAAGTTAGGTTCATTGTCTTATTTATTGACCCTTCCTCCTGTTTCCCCTTTTATAAAAGGACCGACCATGTCCTTTGCCCATTTTTCTATTATAACATTTGTCGGCTGGATGCAGTGGCTCATGTCTGTAATCCCAACACTTTGGGAGGCCAAGGTGGGCAGATCACGAGGTCAGAAGTTCAAGACGAGCCTGGCCAGCCTGGTGAAACCCTGTCTCTACTAAAAACACAAAAAAATTAGCCAGGCGTGGTGGCGCGCACCTGTAATCCCAGCTACTCGGGAGGCTGAGGCAGGAGAACTGCTTGAACCCAGCAGGCCGAGGTTGTGGTGAGCCGAGATTGCGCCATTGCACTCCAGCCTGGGCAACAAGAGCGAAATTCCGTCTCAAAAAAAATTTGTCTTTGATTCTGTTTTGTTTCATTTAGTAACTTGAAGGTGTATTCCCATTCTTCTAAGAACAAACTCCTCCATAAAACCTACCTTTCCTCCAAGGCTGCTTCCATGTTCTTGCCTTAACTAGATCCAGCATTTCCTTGATACTACTGCTCTCTCAGTCCTCTCAGCGCAAACTGAGATACAGAAATTTTTTATCAATAACACTGTCACAATTATCCCAAAACTGTAATGATGTCCTTCCCTTCTAACAAATCCATAAAATAATTCCAAATTCCATAGATTGGTTTTCAAAGCTTTCTATAATCTGACCTTAACAGTTTCAGCCACCTACTCTCCTATATATATTCTATGCACCAAGTAAACTCAACTGTTTGCCACCATCTCAAACACCCCCTGGGCTTTCTATAAATACTTCTCTGTCTTGATCCATGCTCTTCTTAGCACCCACCCGTTTATCAGACATTCATCCTTCAAGGAAAACTCTTCCTTACAATATAATACCAACAAATATAGAAAAGAATTAGAAAAAAAAAATCACCATTTTGCAGCCATAAGAATAAAATGGATTCAGGCAAGAATCATCAATTGATGGTAAATACAAAATGTCATATTTTATAAGGAACAAGATATTTTATATAATGTCAAAGTATCTCTCCCTCAAATTATTTATGAATTATAAGGATAACCAGGTTCATATAATTTAAAAAGCACCCTAATAAGTAATTAACATTAATAACACCAGTAAGGGGAAAATGCCATGTACCTCCAGATGTGATACCATGACACTATTAACTTATGCAGTATTCCAGTTAAAAATGCATAACCATGAAGAAACATTGGAGAAACCCAAATTGAGAACATTCTATAAAATAACTAGCCTATATTATTTTAAAAATGTTAATGTTGTGAAAGACAAGGACTGAGGACTTTTTCCAGATTAAGAGACTAAACAATACATGATCCTAGACTAAATCTTGAACTAGAGAAAAATGTCATAAAGGACATTACTGAAACAACTGATATAATTTGAGTGTGAGGTGTAGATTCAGAATATATGCTTAATATTTACTAAACTAGAAGAGCTCTCATTCCAAGAATCCACACACACTCCCACCACATCTAAGGATATGCCCTTATACAATACACCTGAAAAGAGAAACTGACAGCACTAAATGATTTAATATGTGCTAATAACAGTGTCTAGAGCACTAAAGATAAAAATGAACAAATTAGGCCGGGCACGGTGACTCACGCCTATAATCCCAGCACTCTGGGAGGCAGAGGCGGGCGCATCACGAGGTCAGGAGATTGAGACCATCCTGGCTAACACGGCAAAACCCCATCTCTACTAAAAAACACAAAAAAGTAGCCGGGCGTAGTGGTGGGTGCCTGTAGTCCCAGCTACTCGGGAGGCTGAGGCAGAAGAATGGCGTGAACCTGGGAGGTGGAGCTTGCAGTGAGCCAAGATCACGCCACCGTACTCCAGCCTGGGCGACAAAGCGAGACTCCGTCTCAAAAAAAAAAAAAAAAAATTAACAAATTAAAACACTGGAAAGGTTTGGAGACACCATCAGCACTCACCTTACTTTAGGGACAAATACATGAATTTGGGTCCTTGTGATTTTTGATAAAGATTTCAAGTTTCTATTATTGAACATAAAACTAGATTCCAAAGGAAATAACCAGAAGAGTTACCGATAAAAAATTTAGATTCTTAATTTTTACAGAAAATATCTAAAAACACACATTATACTGTCTTTTGAATTTTAATGACACTAATAGCTTTATTTAACAAACACTGAGTGACTACTATGTGCAAAGCACTATGCTAGGTGCATGAAAGATACAAAGATGAAAAAAGACACAGTCCCTGCCCACGAGGAGCGTATAATCTATTGTGGGAGACAAATACACAAATAACTAGAATACAAGGCAGTAAACAAGAGTGGGCAAGTGCTGAGTGTGGCCTGAGTGTGATACTAGCCTCAAGGTTCCAGTTTGAAACACGATGAAATAGTGTTGCCTGCTTTGAAAATCCCATCCCAAGTTTGGCATAATGGAAGTTAAATGGCCCTACCCAAACAGGTGGAAATAACAGAGTAGGCCAGGTGGAGGGGCTGTTTGAAGTACTATCACACCTACATACATGGTGCTGATATAAGTACGTAGGTACAGCTAAAAAAGAACTTTTATATATATATATATATATCATCTGTCCTTTGGTTAATGGCTATAGCTACTGTTTTAAACAATATACTTTTATATAAAAAGGAATTTGTATAATCCCAGAAAAATCAATTTAAGGATTAATATTAATTCAAGAAAGAATCCTGCCATAGGCAATTTTATTTACTAATTGATTAAGTCTTTTCTCTAAATATCTATAAAGCTCTGTAGCAATTAAACGGTTAGACATCTAAGTATTGCTGAGTAGAAACCTCTTATGTTCAGCCTTCTGAAAGAAATGGTCACATACCTGGTACATAGCACTATTCTAACAGCGACAAGAAGGCCTTAAAGAGATTTTAAGGAAAATAATTTTTAATGCTTCAATGCAAATGGAGTACACGCTGATTAAATACAACTCAATGTTCTTTGAAAACATCTCAATGACAGCGTTTGATACCAGTTAAGGCCAGCAAAGTTGTACTGAGGAAAATATCACATGTACTGTCTTTCATTGGTTTCATGTATCATTGCTTATGACTATGGCAACCCAATCTTTTCTTTGACAATTGCATTTACGGGAACTGATGAGCTTTGATTTATGAGCTTTGATTTGCTTTTAGTTCATAGGCCAATAACAAGTGCTGACCACTTCCTCTTGGTAGTGCTGTCTGAAATAACTGGCAAAGTAGAAGCACATTTCCTGGCTGCTTTTCCTACTTCCTGAATTGGAGGGTTCACCACCTTAGCCTGTTTCCTTCCGTGTGTCACTGTGGTCCTGGGTCCTCTGCTGCTTCCTCTCAAGGAAACGAGCCCGTGCATCAGATATGGATTTGTCATCATTTCTTCTTTGCATTTTCTTTAAGACGTCTTTCGATATTCCATCTGAAAACATTACAAATTAATCCAATAAAACTTAGCTTTGAGATTCAGTACTAGAAATGTTAAGAGAAAGAGAAGCCCTGATTTTTCAATGTTAACAAAGTAAAAAGAATAAAGAGAAAAATTAAATTTTGCCCTTTCAAAAGCAATGTAGTCTATGGTTACAAAATTAAGAGCACCAAGGCCAATGAGTCAGAAAAACTGACCCTAATTCAAGCATGTGGCAGTGTTATTGCACTGTAATAGAACACCTAGTGGCTAAGATTTCTTTTTTTTTTTTTTTTTTTTTGAGATGGAGTCTCACTCTGTCGCCCAGGCTGGAGTGCAGTGGCGCAATCTCGGCTCACTGCAAGCTCCGCCTCCTGGGTTCACGCCATTCTCCTGCCTTAGCCTCCCGAGTAGCTGGGACTACAGGCACCCGCCACCACACCTGGCTAATTTTTTGTATATTTAGTAGAGACAGGGTTTCACCGTGTTAGCCAGGATGGTCTCGATCTCCTGACCTTGTGATCCACCTGCCTTAGCCTCCCAAAGTGCTGGGATTGCAGGCGTGAGCCACCGTGCCTGGCCTCCCTAGTGGCTAACATTTCTAAAGACTTTTCTATGATTTATTTGGCAACTCTTCACCATTCTATTTTCCAGTGATGTCAAATAAAGAAAATACAATATGCTTCATCATTCAGCCTCAAAAAGCTTTACTAAGAAGTTTTCTGTGTATGTGAGCTGAAAAACTTTCTGTCCTATTTCAGTACCACAACTATTTATGCCTCCCAACCAGGGTCCTAATTATTTCATAGAAAAAGCCCCTTGGATATACAAAATTAGCCGGGCGTGGTGGTGCATGCCTGTAATTCAGCTACTCGGGAGGCTGAGGCAGGAGAATAGCTTGAACCGGGAGGCAGAGGCTGCAGTGAGCCAAAATCATGCCATTACACTCCAGCCTGGGCAACAAGAGCGAAACTCCGTCTCAAAGAAGAAAAAAGAAAGAAAGAAAGAAAAAGCCCCTTGGAAACAAAGGGGATTCTGAGTAAATAATGCATAAATCATCATTTTTTTTTTTTTAGAGATAGTGTCTCACTCTGTCACCCCCAGGCTGGAGTGCACTGGTGAAATCACAGTTCACTGCAGCCTCAAACTCCTGGGTTCAAGCGATCCTCCTGCTTCAGCCTCCCAAGTCACTGGGACTACAGGTGCACACCAACATGCCTGGCTAATTTTTATTTTTATTTTGGTAGAGATGGGATCTCACCACATTGCCCAGGTGGGTCACAACATTTGTATAAACAAAAATAGTGAAGTACTACTGGGAAGCAGTATGGCATAGTGGTTAAGAGTAGAACAAATGATTTACTCACCCTTTAGCTGCTTTACATTTTCCTTATTTGTCCATCTCCTTCTTGCATCTTCTCTCACTTCACGTCGGGCCACACTGCTCAAATCATGTGCATTAAATTCATGCAACTTGGGTAACAAGTCTCTTACCCATTCATAACGGATTGGGCATACAATTCTCGCGTAGACTTTGGTGGTAACCAACACCTCATGAAAAATGATCCATTCAAGTTTGGTTTCCTGTTCATGAAGCTATACAAAACATTTCTTTTAAGGATGATAACTCAATAACCTGCCCTATTCCACATTAGACCAACCAAATATAGTCCAAACCCTTCTCAATTAATTCCTATCTTCTTCAAACAGGAGGCATGGGCCAACCAATACCCTTATAGATCTATGTAATATAGATATATGTAAATTTAACCCCAAAGTGAAAAGTAGAAGACATTTGTATATTACTTATTTCTACAACTTTACAAATTTCTTCCCTTTATTAAAAATGAAGTACTTACTGCTGAGGAAGGATGAATGTGAACTGGGCTTCCACGACCATCCATTGTGCAAAACGTTCTCCCAACAGATCTATAAACAGAAAAACAAAATGATAAAGACTACAACAGTAAAGCAATGAAGTAAATGGAGCATTACATTCAGCAATGAACAATTACAGTATGTTCTACTACAAAGAGCATTATAAGCGAGGTTTACATTTATTCAACTGTCACTACAAGCTCTCTACCAATTCATCTTATTATACAAGTTAAACAGTCACTACAATTAGGTATAAGGAATCAGTACAAATATTAACAATAACCTATGAGCTTCGAGAGCCAGGAACTTTATTAAAAAGTCAAAACTGAAGCTCAAATAAATTAGCTAGACTTCTCAAGATCACCAGCGCTAACGCATGGTAAAACCAAGTCCTAAACAGTTCTTCTGACTTAAATATGGTTTCTTTATGTTATACTATGCTGCATCTCTTTTTAAAGGGATGATTTTTTCACTACTCTAAAACTTGACAATTAGTTAACCTATCATTTTTCCGATTCATGCCCTTATTTTCTTCTACATTACCCTACCTAAATGTCATTCCAAAAAACTTGTCAAAATAATAAACCTAGTTCATTTGTCATAATTTATTTCCTATAGTACTTTGTATATATTCATAGTATAACCCAGATCAGACTGCATTGTAATTATTCACTTACATATCTGTACCCTCCATTAGACTCAGGTATCATCAAGAATGATATAAGGACTCATGTTACTCTACCTTTCTATTTTTAGTACCTGCTCAGTGTTTGGCATACAGAGGGTAACCGAGCTATACCATATTTTTAAAAGTGTGAAACAATCTAAATTTACAGAAAAGTTGAGAGTAAAAAAATCTTTTTTTACCTGAATCATTTGACAGCAAGCTGCCAACCTAATACCCCATCATCCCCAAATACTTGACTGTGCACTTCCTACAATCAACAATCAAGAACATTCTCCGACATGACTATAACCATCAAAACCAGGAAATTAACACTGATACATTACTAACAACTAATCCTCAGACCCCACTGACATTTCACCAAATGTCTTAATAATATCCTTTATAGCAAAAGGATGTAATTCAGAATCATACATTGCCTTTATTTTTCATTTCCCTTTGGTCTCCTTCATTCTGGAATACTTCCTCAGTCTTTGACTTTCATGATCTTGGCACCTTTAAAGGTGTCAAGGCTAGTTACTGTGTGGTATGTCCCTCAGTTTGAGTTTGTCTATTTCAGGATGATTAGATTCAGGTTATGCATCTTTAGCAGGAATATCACAGACATAATGCTGTGTTTTTCTCATTGTATCCTATCAGGAAGAACATGATTTTTATTTATTTCATTATGTTCACTTTGATTGCTTGATTTAGGTAGCATATGCCAGGATTCTCCACTGTAAAGTTACTTTTTGCTTTTGTAATTAACAAAAATTTTATGGAGAGGTGCCTGTAAGCAATTCCATTTCTCAATAAACTTTTACTTATTTATTTATACCACGATAGACACAATTTCACATTTTATTAAGTGCATAATAATCCACTACTATCATTACTTATTTTGATGCTTAAAGTGTCTCATATTTGATCACTTGGGGCCTCTTCATGCTGGCTCCTATGTTCTTCTGACATGGCCTCAACCTTTGTTAATCACTTCTTTACTTTCTGGCATAATAAGATGTTCTGGGCTCATCTTGCATTTTCCCAGCCCCATTTCTCCAAAGACCCCTGATTCCTTTAAGTGGCAGATGGATGTCCCAAGTCAAGATCTGGGCACTATGTCTATTCATTGTTATTATCTCAGAGCTAGGGCATATATACATATAAATATTTACATACATACAAATACATTCTATATACACACACTAACATCTATTTTTATTCCAGTGTCCATCCATGCATCCATCTATAATGAAACCCATAACTTCATAATGATACACTGAAATTTCAATCCAACAGCACAGAGATCATTCCTATTTTCTCACTTTCGCTATTTCTAACTCCCTTCACCATTATCACTCATAGAGTTATGTGATCAATTCCTCTGTATTTAATGAATCTCCATCACCATCACTGTTACCCCTTTCTCTATAAAGATGCCGTCCTCACTGCACTCCGACTGATGCCCCAAACCAAATAACCCCTCCCCACCTTGCTCAAGCCCTAGCACTCCATGCCAAGCTACCCTTCCTCAGGGATGCTATGCTCAACCTACTTGGCTTTCACACTATACACAGGGCCACCTCTCTGGAAGAAAACTCTTGTTACTTGCCTTAAGTGAAGATAACCCATGCTGGACAGCCACCCTACAACATACCCCTCCTACCCTACTTGAGCTCTAATACCACATTCTGAGCCACTGCAGCTCTCCCTCGTCACTGTAATTCATGTCATAATCATCACAGAGCTTAAATCAAATCTTCAATGTTTAATATTAAATAGTCCAATATTATAGTCAAATACAGTATTATATCTTGATCCATCTCTCAAGTCCGTATTGCTTACCTTCGAGCTACATTTTTGAAATAGCCCGCACAAAGACATCTTCGTAGTACTTCATGTTTAGGGCCTTCAAAGGTCTCTCTTGGGAAATCACTTTGCTATAAAAAGAATATATAGAGAGTGGTAAATCTCATAGTACAATTTGAAATAATCTTTTATTTTGAAAAATCCACATTTCTAAAGACCTCTGTTTCTGGCCAACATAGATTAAGAGAGACCAGATTTACCCTTCCACCTGAAACCAAAAAAATGGAAAAAATATATGAAATAATGATTTCCAAAACACTGTAATATCAGGCAATAAAGGACAGAGACAGGATATAAATGCAGTACGCCCAACAACTGCCCCAACTTCAGCCTTGATAAAGACTGCAGACCAAGGTACAGGGAAGTAAAGCCCAAATGGAACCTAGAGAACTCCCTGGGTTAGGGACACAAAGCTGGGAGTCCAGGAAGACCAAGGTGGCTAGAATTCACAGGACAAGAGTTCAGGAGAGAAGAGAAGTGCATGAAGACACAACTCCAGAGAGATGCAGAAGGTCCTCCTCAAGTGTTGAGCTGAGTAGTGATTAGCAGATGAAATGTGAGGAAACTACCAGCCCAAGAAAAGAACCTCTTAAAAGGATAAGTAAAGGCATGGTGTTTTCACAGGGCTAGTAATGGCGCCTGTTCCTATCAGCTACATGAGAATACTACACTACAGTAATTCATGTGACGTTAGGAAGAGTACTCAGATGGGCCTTGCCTCAGTAGAGGGGAGTAACTAGCCCTGCACTGAGCACTGCTCTGATCCCACCTAACAAATCATGCAAGCAAGATCCAACAAGAAAGACCAAAGACCATTTCCAAGTAACTAGAACACAAAAATATCCAGCACCCAACAAGGTGAAATTCACAATGTTTGGCATCCGCTGAAAAATTATCAGGTATGACGTAAAGAAGCAAAAAAACACAATCCATAATGAGGACATCTATCAAAATCAACCTAGAACTGACACAGATTTAATTATATTTTATTATAATTTTCTGTATAGCTGGATTACATATGTTCAAAAAGTAGAGACCTGAAAAATAAAATGTAAAAATTTAAAGACTGAAATCCAACATCTAGAGATGAAAATACAACACCTGAGATGACAAATATACTAGATGGAATTAATGGCAGATTAGACTAGACACCGCAGGAGAAAAGATTAATGAACTTGAAGATAAGGCAAATAGAAAACATTCATAACAAAACAGAGAAATTATAACAGTGGTTTCCAGAGGCTGGAGAAAGAAGACAATGGGTAGGTTTTTTTGTTTTTGTTTTGAGTCAGGGTCTTACTCTGTCACCCAGGCTGCAGTGAAGTTGTGTGATCACAGCTCACTGTAGCCTGGATCTCCTAGGCTCAAGCAATCCTCTACCTCACCCTACTGAGTAACTGAGACTACAGGTGTGTGCCACAACGCCTGGCTAATTTTTTATTTTTATTTTTTTTTTAGTAGAGACAAGGTCTCACTGTGTTGCCCAGGCTGGTCTCAAACTTGCTGGGCTCAAGTGATCCCCACACCTTGGCTTCCCAAAGTGCTAGGATTATAGGCGTGAGCTACCATGCACTGTCAGGAATGGGGAGTTACTGTTGAATGGTTATGGAGTTTTATTATAGTATGGGATGATAAAAAAAAGTTCTGGAGATGGAGAAGTGGTAAGGGCTGTACGACACTGTAAATGTTTTAAGTGTGCAGTGACCTGTACGCATAAAAACAGTAAAAAAAAAAAAAAAATTTTTTTTTTTTTTGAGACAGGGTGTTGCTCTGTTGCCCAGGCTAGAGTGTAGTGGCATCATACCTCACTGCAACTTCAAACTCCTGGACTCAAGTAATCCTTCTGCCTCAGCCTCCTGAGTAGCTAGCACTACAGGTGTGTGCCAACACAACCAGCTAATTATTTTAATTTTTTTGTAGAGACAGGGTCTCACTGTTTCTCAGGCTCATCTTGAACTCCTGGCCTCAAGTGGTCCTCCCACTTCGTCCTCCCAGAGCATTGGGATTACAGGGGTTAATCATCAATGCCCAGTAGAGGTAAATTTTATATTAATTATTTTACCAAAATAAGATATATAAACTGAAAAACTAATAATC
Source organism: Pongo pygmaeus (assembly GCF_028885625.2). Classification (NCBI taxonomy): domain Eukaryota; kingdom Metazoa; phylum Chordata; class Mammalia; order Primates; family Hominidae; genus Pongo; species Pongo pygmaeus. Next base: position 59,093,335 of record NC_072392.2, read on the forward strand.
ATGAGGAGTAAAAGATGCCAGACAAAAAAAAAAAGAGCATATACTGTTTGATTCCATTTATGTAAAATGCTAGGAAATGCAAACTTATATACAGTAAGTCTTCAATGTCAATGACAAGTTCTTAAACACTGCAAAGTTAAGCAAAATTTTTAAGATTTTTTTTTTCTCTCATCAGTGTTAAAACAATGGTGAATAAAACAATATTTTTCTAGGGCCTGCTGTATATCATTTTGCTTAAAGTCACAGTTTCCAAGAACCTACTGATGACATTAAGTGAGGACTTACTGTATCATGACAGAAAGCAGATTAGTGGTTACCTGGGTTGGTGGGGCAGGAGGGCCTGGTAGGTGAGACAATGGATTATGAAAGAGAATGAGGACAGGTGCAGTGGCTCATGCCTGTAATTCCAGCACTTTGGGAGGCCAAGGCAGGTGGATCACTTGAGGTCAGGAGTTTGAGACCAGCCTGGCCAACACGGCAAAACCCCATCTCTACTAAAACTACAAAAATTTGCCAGGCATGGTGACACAAGCCTGTAATCCCAGCTACTTGGGAGGCTGAGGCAGAAGAATTGCTTAAACCTGGGAGGTGGAGATTGCAGTGAGCCGAGATCACGCCACTGCACTTCAGCCTGGGTGACAGAGTGAGACTCCATCTTAAAAAAAAAAAGGGGGGGGGGAGGATGAGAAAACTGAGAGATGATGGATATGTACCATTATCTTGATAGCTGTTTTACGCAAATGTCAAAACTCATCAAAGTGTATACATTAAATATGTGTAGGTTATCGCACGTCAATTATATATCAGGAAAGCAATTTTTAAATATCTTCATTTCTGTGAAGACAATTCTTTTATTACTACTAGGAATCTTCCATGGGGTCAAGGAGGTCATAGAAACAAATAGAATGGAAGGGTGGTAGAATAGAAAGGGTGCTAATGTACATCAATGAAACTTCAATATGAAATATATAGGTCCAAAATGCTACTCAAGAAAAAAAAACACTATGGCAATCACCTGTTTAAGCTTCCTGATTAGTTCTCGCAGTTGAGCTTCCACACGAAATGCAGAAAATAAGCACCTCCAATGAATCCAGTGTTTTTGGCACCATGAAGCTGGAGCTCCACTGCAAAACAAAAAACTGGTATCTTTAAAATATCTTCTCTAAGTAAAAGACAATCTAAAATTCTCATTTCTATTACAAAAGTGGAAACCCATAAACAACTGTCAGTTCCTTCAGGAGACCTGTCCAAGTACCAAAAAAGAATTTTAGGAAACTTGAAAAAAAACATTTAAATTAATGCATGTGCCCCTGACTAAATTAAGAAATAATTTGTAAATGGACTTCTTTACTTATATATGCAATAACAAATATCCAATCATTTTTTAATCTAGGCTACCTATACAGAAGGAAAATTCTATAAGGTCATTTTCAGGAAAGGTTTGAGGAGAAAAGAAGAGAATCAATGTTATATAATAAATGCCTACTAAGCAACAGTCATCTGACATAGATAATTTCACTGAAATTCAAAATACCTTGAAGTCAATATCATCTTCACTGAACTTTAGTGTCACAAGCCACATCATAAGTACGTATTGGAACTATACATCAAATTGACATTTTTCAGGACAAAGGACTACCTTACATACCTTGATTTGCATTGTTCAAAGATGACAGCTAAAGTTGCAAAGTCATTAAATCCTCCAGCTTTAGCTGCCAATTCTCGATGTCTCTGTTCTGCTTCCTTCTGGTACTCTGGATCAACTAAAAGAATTGGAGAGGCAATTCAGTTATACTTTGCATTAAGTGCCTACAATCACTTTGCTTTCAGAAACTCATTAAAATCTGCCTCATCCTCTGGGGTGAAGTAAGGTAGAACTATATTAACTCTTCTTAACTCCTCTTGGGAAGCTCTATTTCTCCCACAATTCCTTTTTTTCTTTTCATATCACTTTGGAGATTTTACCCGAATAACAACATTACTTCTCCCAATCTATTTGCCTTTTTAAAATAGTATTTGTAATTTACTTTTTAAATTAGTTTTGTTATAAGAGTAATCCACGCTTACAGAAAAAAAAAATGTAATGGTATAAAAGAATATCATGTAAAAGTTCAATGTTCCCCAGTCACACTACCCATAAACCAATCCTCAAGGCAAAGTACTGTTCATTATTTAGTGTGTGTCCTTCCAGGTAATTTCTATGTATACACAAGCATATGTACATAGTATTTCATTTTTCTATAAATGGAATATATAATCTGAAAATCTGTTTATTCATTTAATAACAGCTCCATATCAGTACATATAGAATTATTCTTTCTCAAAAATAGCAATATAGGGCCAGGTGTGGTAGCTCACACCTGTAATCCCAGCAATTTGAAAGGCCAAGTGGATCAATTGAGCCCAGGAGGTCAAGACAAGCCTAGGCAACAAAGCAAGATCCTGTCTCTACAAAAAATACAAAAATTAGCCAGGCATGGTGATGCATGCCTGTAGTCCCAGCTACTCAGGAGGCTGAGGTGGGAAGATCACTTGAGCCCAGGAGGTTGAGGCTACAGTGAGCCGTGATCGCATCACTGCACTTTGGCCTGGGCAACAGAGTGAAACCTTGTCTAAAGAAAAAAACAATGATAACGGTATTCCCCAGGAGTATGGGGAACATAACACAATTTAACCAGTTCTTATTTATCCAATTCCCAATTACAGGCAATTAGACATGATCTCCATATATGCAGAACTGACCTACTACGAACATTTTCTTTTTTAATGTAATATTGATGTATAACATGCATACAGAAAATTACACAGGACATAAGTGTGTAGCTCATATAATATTCACAAACATAACATACCAATGTACCCAGATCAACAAACAGTATCACCAGCATCTCAACAGCCCCCCTTTATGCCCTCCTTCGATTAACTACCCACTCCCTTCCACAAGAGTAACTATATCCTGACTTCTAATCCTACAGATGGGTTTTGCCCATTTTTAACCTTTGTATAAACGAATCATATAGTATGTACTTGATGTGTCTGTTTTCTCTTGCTCAACATTATGTTTTTGAGATTTATCTGTTAATTACTTCGATACCACTTCCCCTGATCCCATTCAGGACTCATGTGCTCTCCGACTGCCCAAATTCCCCACATAGCACTTTATCCAGGGCTAATCTTTCAGAGTCCCATTTTTTCAAAACTGCATAGGGATCCTTTCCTTCAATCTAACACGTCACATCACAATTCCTATTCCCTATACCTATCACCGCTAGATTTAGCAGAGGCACAATGTTGCCTGAATCCAGGAAGCAGCATTTACTATAGAATACAATGTGAATCTGCAAAGCAGCAGTTCCTATTACTAGGAGGAAAGTAATTTGATTAAAGAAAACACTGATGAAGGTAGAAAGTCTTCTATCCCATGCTTTAAGTAGCTTCCAACTATGTTACCTAGGTAGCAACTGAATGAAGCAGCTAGAGACAAAAAAAAAAAAAAAAAAGACTATGATTTATCTCAGACCATACAAACGACCCTGGTAAGGAAAAGATATAAATGATTATTAATCTCCATTTCTTGAACTGCTCCGGGAGACTAATTTTGTTTTTTGTTTTGTTTTTTGAGACAGTCTTGCTCTGCTGCCCAGGCTGGAGTGCAGTGGTGCAATCTTGGCTCACTGCAACATCCACCCCCCAAGTTCAAGTGACTCTCCTGTCTCAGCCTTCCAAGTAGCTGGGACTATAGGCACACACCACCACACCCAAATAATTTTTAAATTTTTTAGTAGAGATGGGGTTTCACCATGTTGGCCAGGTTGGCCTTGAACTCCTGACCTCAGGTGATCCGCCCGCCCTGGCCTCCCAGAGTGCTGGGATTACAGGCTTAAGCCAACATGCCAGCCAGGGATACTAATTTTTAACCCAAAATATTTCATTTTAAGCATCTAACTGCCATCCCCCAGAAGGTATCATGCCAAAAGTCAAATTGTCCTAGACTCCAGCATCGACCCCATCCTGGCTCTCAACACCAGGAGACAAGCCTACCTGTGAGTCAGTGCCTCCTGGAATCCCTAGAATCATGGCACCGTGCAGTCTGTGTGCATGCATTTTTGAATAAATTTTAACTTTTTATAATAGATTTGTGTATATTTTATGGTAGTAAATTATAAAATAGACTAGTACTGGAACAGGAATTAAAAGAAATTAAAGACTGTGTAAGCAAAAACTCAGTTGTATGTAAGAAAACCCAATTCCCCGAGGAAGAGAAAGAGCTGGAGTCCTTTAAAATTAACTGCCTGTTTTTCTCTCTGTGGCTAGTGAGCCTTAACTCTCCCCTTCCCAGGCATTGTGAAGACTCTTTCTCGAGCTGTGCAGCTTCAAGGTCACTAGACAGATAATCTCAAGTCGTAAAACATGTTGTTCCTTGAAAAGTAAGAAATAATGTAATGCTCGTCTTAATTAAATAACTGTCTTTGTTTCTCACTTCTGTAATATGCTTCCCCCGCCGCACAGATCTCCCCCCGCCCCACAAAATGCTTAAAAGGTAGCTTGACTCTTTGTTCGGGGCTCAGTCCTTTGGATGTTAATCCAACTGGGTTGGTGCACCTAAATAAATAACTCCTCCTCAACCCCTCGGTCTCTCTGATTCCTTAATTATCCTGCAGCATTTCCTACACATAGTTTATGTTTTCATGACATACTTTTTCTTAATTTTTTTGATATTTCCAGGCTACGGAGTTCATCTGTTTTTTCAAAGTGTCACAAATCTCCGAAAACTTTTCCAATATATTTATTGAAAAAATTGGCCGGGTGCATGGCTCACGCCTATAATCCCAGCACGTTGGGAGGCCAAGGCAGGAGGATCACCTGAGGTTGGGAGTTCGAGACCAGCCTGACCAACATGGAGAAACCCCATCTCTACTAAAAATACAAAATTAGCTGGGCGTGGTGGCACATGCCTGTAATCTCAGCTACTCGGGAGGCTGAGGCAGAAGAATTGCTTGAACCTGGGAGGCAGAGGTTGCAGTGAGTCAAGACTGTGCCGCTGCACTCCAACCTGGGCAATAAGAGCGAAATTCTGTCTCAAAAAAAAGAAAAAAGAAAAAAAATCTACAAATAAGTAGACCTGCACAGTTCAAACCTGTGTGTTCAAGAGTCAACTGTATTGGGAATGGTGATGTGAGGAGTTAGGTAAAACTTCTTTTCTAGAGAGACATCTATTAAACTAGTCAAAATTACCAAAGACAATTATTCAAAGTCTCTGGAGATTGATTAAAATGCTTAAGACAAGCCTAATCTATGGAATTCGGTAAGGACAGTAGGAAGAATGCCCCACCCTCCACAGCTGTGTGTGTGGAAGGGCTATGCGAGAGCCTTCAAGGCAGCCTGAAAGCGGCACCCTTTCCCTGACTCCTAAATGCTACTCGGTAGGGAAGATCAAAGCATAACAGCTAATGACAGCTTATGCAGTCCTCTATTCCCCACAGCTCTGTGTTGCAGAAGAGTTGTTCCACTGGGTTCAGCAGCTCAGTGGTAGTTCCCACTACTGCCAGTTTCCTAGAGCTATTCCAGGTTTGTATGTTTGCAACTAGTGAACATCCAGAGATTGCATCTCAAAAGGCTTTGCGCTGAGGAAGATGCAAAGTGAGCCACAGTATCAGCTCCTAACTCCCCAACGCCAAGCTTCTGCTACTTAGGGAGGACCCAGATAGGAGAGCCAGTGAAGAACAGGCCCCCATTACCACCACCACCCCTCTCCAACTCCTGCTCCATAGCACAGAGATTGTTTCCAGGAAAGGATGGGGAAAGGATTATCAAAGACGAGCAATACCTTGCCCCTGCCGAGGTGCCCAACTTTATTTGGATCAAGACTGTGGAGCAATTTACGCTCTGGGCACTGTCAAAAACAACAGAGCCAGCAGCTAACAATCAGTGGAGACTAACAGTTTGCTGTGACACCAATAGAGATAGACCAGCCAAAAATTCAATGGAGAACTCAATGAAGGAAACAGAGACCTGCTAAGAGCATAGTCTTCCTGGTGTTCTAGAAGACTGTTCTCATGCCCAAAGCTGTGCCTTCTGAGAAGTAAATAGAGAGGAAACGTCTGAGCCTCTTACTCCTTGGCTGAACACAGTACAAATTTATCAACTCCCTCAACCATGAAAGTAGTCTCCTAACCACAAACACAGATTCAACAGTAAAAGGTGAAAACATCACTGGCTTAAATTAAAAGGCTTAGTTAGGTACATCCTCCAACCAATCACTGACTGACCACTGGAGTTGACAAGGACAAAAAACAAAATGAAAACTGCCATAGAGGGGCTCAACAGTAGATTTGGGCTGGCAGAAGAAAGAATCCACAAATTAAAGTTTTTTTTTGTTTTTTTTTTTTTTAATTTAAGACAAGGGGCCGGGCATGGTGGCTCACTCCTGTAATCCCAGCACTTTGGGAGGCCAAGGTGGGCGGATCACCTGAGGTCAGGAGTTTGAGACCAGCCTCCAACATGGCGAAACCTCGTCTCTACTAAAATTACAAAAATTAGCCAGGCATGGTGATGCAAGCCTGTAATCCTAGCTACTTGGGAGGCTGAGGAAGGAGAATTGCTTGAATTCAGGAGATGGAGGTTGCAGTGAGCCAAAATAATGCCACTGCACTCCAGCCTGGGCGACAGAGCAAGACTCCATCTCAAAAATAAAAAGACATGGGCAAAATATTTTAAAAGACACATCACAAAGGAAGACAGAAAAATGGCCAATAAGCACATGAAGTGCTCAACATTATTAGTTATCAGGAAAATGCAAATTAAAACCACAAAGAGGTACATAATAGAATGTGTAAAATAAAAATGATTGGCAATACCAAATGTTGAGAGGGGTGTTTAGTGCAAGCTGTACTCTCAAACATTGCTGATGTGATTTTTAAATGGTACAACTGTTTAGGGAAAAGGTTTGGCAGTTTCTTAAAGATTCACATATACCTACTTGATGGCACAGCAAATTTCTTTCTTAGGCATTTACCTTATCTAAGAAAAATGAAAATAAACACCTACAAAAGTTTTGTGCAAGAATGTTCAAAACAACTTTACTCAAAAATAGAACTAAACGAAGCAATTCAAATGTCTATCAACAGGATAATGCACAACTGCATGTTCATAAAGTGGAATACTAGTCAACAATAAAAAGAATAAAGTATTCATACATACAACAATAAGAATAAACCTAACATACATTATGTTGACCAAAAGAAGCCAGACACAAGAAAGGAGAGTGTATAATTCTATTTATATGAAGTTTTGGGCTGGGCACAATGGCTCACACCTGTAATCCCAGCACTTTGGAAGGCTGAGGCCGACGCTGATGGATCACCTGAGGTTAGGGGTTCGAGACCAGCCTGGCCAACATGGCGAAACCCCGTCTCTACTGAAAATACAAAAATTAGCTAGGCATGGTGTTGGGCGCCTGTAATCCCAGCTACTCGAGAGGCTGAGGCAGGACAACTGCTTGAACCCAGGAAGTGAAGGTTGCAGTGAGCCGAGATTGTGCCACTGCACTCCACCCTGGATGACAGGGCAAGACGCTGTCTCAAAAGAGAAAAAAAAAAATTCTATTTATATGACGTTTCAGAAGAGGCAAACTAATCAGAAAAAAATAAGAAAAGTGTTAGGTAGAGTGATATCTGACTAAGAAGTGGCACTGAGGGAACTTGCTAGTGATAAAAACGTTCTATATATTGACAGGGCTTGGGTTATATGGGTATAAGCATTTTACAGAATTCATTGAATTATACACCTAAAATTTATGCATTTCACTATATGTAAATTTTACCTAAAATTAACTGTAAACAAATATCCAACTGTAGTTATACAGGGTTTTCACAGTACTATAGCTTACCAATTCTCAAACTACTTTCTGTAGATTCCAGGGAAAATGGACAATTTCAATATGGATTCTGGATTAGATAGTAACATTGTATCAAAGTTAAATTTCCAAACTTTAGGCCAGGCATAGTGGCTTACACCTGGAAACCCAGCACTTGGGTAGACCAAAGCAGGAGGATTGCTTGAGCCTAGGAGTTTGAGACTAACCTGGGCAACATGGGGAGACCTCGTCTCCACAAAAAATTTTTAAAAATTAGTCAGGCATGGTAGCATATGCATGTGGTCCCAGCTACTAAGGAGGCTGAGGTGGGAGAATTGCTTGAGCCCGGGAGGTCAAGGCTGCAGTGAGCCATGATCTCACCACTGCACTCCTGCCTGGGCAACAGAGTGAGACTCTCTCTCAAACAAAACAAAACAATTTCCTAATTTTGATTAATGTACTATGGTTAAATGAGAGATTGCCCTTGTTCTTGCCTAATACAGATGTAAATGTTTTGTGGTTAGGGAGCACAATGCTTCCAATTTATTCTTAAATGATTCAGAAAAAGAAAAAAATCCATTTATATATACATATATAGAGGCAGACAGAGTAATAAAGCAAAGGAGGTAAAATGTTAAAAATTGCTGAAACTGCATAGAAGGTATAAAGGAATTCCTCTGCTATTCTTATTTGAAATTATATAAGAATAAATGTCACTCAAAAAAGGCTAACACCAAACTGATTTTATCTATTTAAATATTCCAACATGGAAAAAACATTTTTCTTTTTCTAGCCTTAAAAGACTATTAGAGTTGGTCACCTTAATCCAACTTCTTGGTTTTACAAATGAAAAATGAAATCTAGAAAAGCTAGGGCCATGGTCAGATAATTAGGTAGTAGTGGAGCTGGACAGAACCCTGCACTCTTAACTCCTACTTCAATACTCTGTAAATAGGTTTTGAAATATTTTAGCTTGTTTATTTCTTTCTTTCTTTTTTCTTTTTCGGGATGGAGTCTCTGTCACCCAGGCTGGAGTGCAGTGGCACGATCTCAGCTCACTGCAACCTCCGCCTCCTGGATTCAAGCAATTCTTCCGCCTCAGCCTCCCCAGTAGCTGGGAACACAGGTGCACGCCACGTCTGGCTAATTTTTATATTTTTAGTAGAGACAGGGTTTCACCATGTCAGCCAGGCTGGTCTCAAACTCCTGACCTCAGGTGACCCACGTGCCTCAGCCTCCCAAAGTGCTGGGATTACAAGTGTGAGCCACCATACCTGGCCTATTTTTTAATTTCTTATTAGAGATGGAGTCTTGCTATGTTGGCCAGGCTGGCCCTGATCTCGTGCGCTCAAGCAATCATCCCACCTCAGTCTCCCAAGGAGCTGGGATACCACTGTGCCCACTGGTATTTTTATCTCTGATACTACCTCATGAAAACCAGTTAACATTACTTATTTTTATACAGCATTTTATTAGAACAAAAAATTGCAATTAGGGGTATTACTAGAATTAAAATTCTGACACTTCAGACTGCAACTGCTGGGTGGAATGGCTCATGCCTGTAATCCCAGCACTTTAAGAGGCCAAGGCTGGTGGGTCACTTGAGCTCAGGAGTTCGAGACCAGCCTGGGCAACAGAGTGAAACCCCATCTCTACAAAAATACAAAAAATTAGCCAGGCATAGTAGCAAGCATCTGTGGTCCCAGCTGCTGGGGAGGCTGAGGTATGGGAGGATCACTTGAGCCTGGGAGGCAGAGGTTGCAATGAGCCAAGATCACGCCACTGCACTCTAGCCTGGGCAACACAGTGAGACCTTGTCTCAATAAAATTTAAAAATTTTTTAAATTAAAAAAAGACTGCAAACTATTTGAAACAGTATATTGATTAGAGTATTTTTATAGAAAAATGTATCCTCCATTATAATCATGGCAATAATAAATTAATCTGGACCCGACACTTCCAGCCTACAAAGGTATAAAGCCAGTGAGCTAACCCATTCTATTGTCTGGCTGCAGACAAGGTATACTGTTCATTTGGAAGCTCCTTGAAAGAAAAAATTACTCCACTGCATGAAAACAAATCTAACATATGTCAAATTAAATTGTGTCCTATATTGACATACCAAGAAAAGAAAGAAGCAGAAGTTTAAAGACCTGGAAACTTCAAAAGAATTCTCTAAGGATGCAAGGGCTAAACTACCTTTTCTTTTGATCCTACAAAAAAAAATTAGTATATTACTAATGTACTATAAAAGCACTATCTTCCTTTACAAATGAAACGAAATTAACGCCGGGCTGGGCATGGTGGCTCATGCCTGTAATCCCAAGGCTGAGGTAGGCGGATCACCTGAGGTCAGGAGTTCGAGACCAGTCTGACCAACATGGTGAAACCCCATCTCTACTAAAAATACAAAATTTAGCCAGGCGTGGAGGCGCATGCCTGTAATCCCAGCTACTTGGGAGGCTGAGGCAGAAGAATCGCTTGAACCTGGGAGGAGGAGGTTGCAGTGAGTCCAGATCACACCATTGCACTCCAGCCTAGGCAACAAGAGTGAAACTCCGTCTCAAAAACAACAACAACAAAACTCGTTTATCCTGTTTTCTGTCCTAGGGCTAAGGCACAGTAAACCCTCAGTAAATGCTCAATGAATTACTGGCAATCTAAATAAATGAAGAGATATTCCATGTACATGGATAGGAAGACAATACTGTCAAGATGTCATTTCTTTGCAACTTAATCTATCTTAATTAAAACATAATCCCAATTAAAATCCCAGCAAGGGCTGGGTGCAGTGGCTCATGCCTGTAATCCCAGCACTTTGGGAGGCTGAGGAGGGTGGATCACAAGGTCAGGAGATTGAGACCATCCTGGCTAACACAGTGAAACCCTGTCTCTACTAAAAATACAAAAAATTAGCCGGGCGTTGTGGCGGGCGCCTGTAGTCCCAGCTACTTGGGAGGCTGAGGCGAGAGAATGGCACGAATCTGGGAGGCAGAGCTTGCAGTGAGCCGAGATCAGGCCACTGCACTCCAGCCTGGGTGACAGAGCAAGACTCCATTTAAAAAAAAAAAAAAAAATTCCAGCAAGTTCAGCAAGTTATTTTGTGGATTTCAACAGACTTGGTTCTAAAGTTTATATGAAAAAGATCCAAAATGGCCTAAACAATTTTGAAGAGGAAGAACAAAACTTCAAGAGTTACTATAAAGCTCCAATAACCAGGACAGTGTGGTATTGGTGGAAGAACAGACAATCAGATAAATGGAACAAGATACAGAGCCCAGAAACAGACCCATATAAGAATAGTCAGCTGATATTTAACAAAGAAGCGAAGGCATTCAACAGAAAAAGGACAGTGTTTTGAACAAATGGTACCGCAACAACTGTACGTCCAAATACTAAAAGACAATAGAAGAGAAAATCTAGATGACTTTGGGTACGACAATGACTTTTTTAGATACGACAATAAAGACACAATCTATGAAAGAAATAATTGATAAGGTAGACTTCATCAAAAATAAAAACTTCTGCTCTGCAAAAGGCAATGTCAAAACAATTAAAAGATAAACCACAGACTGGGAGAAAATATTTACAAAAGATATATCTGTTAAATAACTATTTAAAATATGCAAAGACCTCTTAACAATAAGAAAACAACCTGGCTGGGCATGCTGGCTCACGCCTGTAATCCCAGCACTTTGGGAGGCCAAGGCGGGCAGATGACCTGAGGTCAGGAGTTCGAGACCAGCTTGGCCAACACGGAGAAACCGCACCTCTACTAAAAATACAGAATTAGCCAGGCATGGTGGCACATGCCTGTAATCCCAGCTAAAACCATAACACAAAGAGTGATCCCTTTAGTTAATAATAATGTGTCAATACTGGCTCACCAATTGCAACTTATGTGTCATACAAATGAAAGATGTTAATAGGAGAAATCGCTGTGGGAGGTTGAGGGGATGAATGTCAACCCTCTGTACTTTCTACTCAATTTTTCTGTAAACTTAAAAATGCTCTAAAAAATAAAGTCTATTAATTTTTTTTTGTATTTTTTTTTTTTTTTTAGTAGAGATGGGGTTTTACCATGTTGGTCAGGCTGGTCTTCCAACTTCTGACCTCAAGCAATCCACCCGCCTTGCCCTCCCAAAGTGCTGGGATTACAGGCGTGAGCCACCGTGCCCAGGCAAGTCTATTAATTTTAAAAAACACAACTTAAAATAAACATCTTACCAGGTCTAATGAAGACGTTTTCCACAGACAACATTGCTGCTATTGGAAGTAGTAGATCTTCACAATCCAGGGAAGCAGCTTTTATTACTGCACATGTCAGATGTGGAGGCAAAGGAAACTCCACCATAGACAAACCCAATCTGGTGACATGGCCACTCCTTAATACAAAGAAAAAGTTTGTAAGTCTTTCTACACTAGGAGAGTACAAATGTAACATTCATCATTCAGAATAAATCACATATAATTTACACTACCTCCAATCACCTCCAGAAGTTCAATTCAATTTAAGAAAATTAGGCCAGACGCGGTGGCTCATGCCTGTAATCCTAGCACTTTGGGAAGCTGAGGCAGGTGGATCACCTGAGGTCAGGAGTTCAAGACCTGCCTGGCCAACATGGCAAAACCCCGTTTCCACTAAAAACACAAAAATTAGCTGGGTGTGGTGGCATGCACCTGTAGTCCCTGCTACTTGGGAGGCTGAGGCAGGAGAATCACTCAAACCCGGGAGGCAAAGGTTGCAAAGCTACTAAGGAGGCTGAGGGGGATTACACCTGTAATCCCAGCACTTTGGGAGGCCGAGGCAGGTAGATCACTTGAGGTCAGGAGTTTGAGACCAGCCTGACCAACATAGTGAAACCCTATCTCTACCAAAATATTAAAAAATTACCTGGGCATGGTGGTGCATGCCTATAATCCCAGCTACCTGGGAGACTGAGGCAGGAGAATTGCTTGAATCTGAGAGGTGGAGATTGCAGTGAGCTGAGATTGCACCATTGTACTCCAGCCTGGGCAACAAGAGTAAAACTCCATCTCAAAAAAAAAAAAGATGTCTTTGAAGACATGAGAGAATAATAATTTTATTTTTTAAATTTTACCTTTTTTTTTTGGAGACAGGGCCTTGCTCTGTCTCCCAGGCTAGAGTACAATGGCGCAATCTCCTCAGCTCACTGCAACCCCGACCTCCGAAGCTCAGGCGATCCTCCCACCTCAGCTTCCCGAGTAGCTGGGACTACTGGCGTGTGCCAACACAATCGGCTAATTTTTGTATTTTCAGTAGAGATGGGTTTTACTATGTTTCCCAGGCTCGTCTCGAACAACTGGGCTCAAGCAATCTGCTCGCCTTGGCCTCCCAAAGTGCTGGAATTACAGGTGTGAGCCACCACGCACATCCAAGAGAATAATAATTATTAATATCAAACCTACCCACCCCATCACACAAACATAAAAACAAGGACTCTGGCTCTCTTATCATTTTTATGTATCCAGCATAATGCTTGGCACTGAAATGGTACTCAGAAATGACTTGTTAAATAATACCAATATTTATTAAACAAAAGGGGTTATATCGTGTAGTTTCTCTCTCCTTTTTTTTTTTTTTTCCAGATGGAATTTCGCTCTGTCGCCCAGGCTGGAGTGCAGTGGTGTGATCTTGGCTCACTGCAAGCTCCGCCTCCCAGTTTCACACCATTCTCCTGCCTCAGCCTCCCGAGTAGCTGGGACTACAGGCGCCCGCAACCACGCCCAGCTAATTTTGTTTTTGTATTTTTAGTAGAGACGGGGCTTCACCATGTTAGCCAGGATGGTCTCGATCTCCTGACCTCATGATCCACCCACCTCGGCCTCCCAAAGTGCTGGGATTACAGGCATGAGCCACCGCGCTCGGCTGGTTTTTCAATCAGAATTGTGATGAAAGACTAACAATCCATTCAATTTAAACAAATTATTTTCTACTGATAGAGAAAGGTATTTAGAGCCCTGTTTAAAAAGAGATCAATATCTGTTTTGTGATTTTTTTTTTTACCTGTCAATAGCATCACACTGGTAAAGTTGTTTAAGAGCTTCTAAAATAAGTCTCTCATTAGGTGGATCCAAATAGGGAAACCTGTGTATTTAAATAAGATATGAAGTGAGAGGCATTCCTTGAACATGGTAGGATTTTATATAGATATGACGAAAATTTCTTTAAAAGGTTTTATTTCTATTTTTCAAGTCATCTTCTTTTTCTAAAAAAAAAGTATATGATCATGATCAGCATTCAGCAAAAGAGGAAATAATTTTTTTCTGAATCACACTCCTCTACTTCAAGAAGGGATTCTTTTTGACTCCCCTTAGCTGAAATACTCTCACCAGTCTACTTATCCTAATCCTGCCCCACCCATCCTTCACAGCCTATGTCAAATCTACTCTTTTCTGCAGTCCACAATTTTTTTCCAAACTTTCATAAAAATAGTAGAGAAATATTAATTAGTACTGAAAATTATAAATTGTTCAATAGTACCTCAAAATGCTTTTTTTGGAGATGGAGTCTCGCTCTGTTGCCCAGGCTGGAGTGCAATGGCACGATCTCTGATCACTGCAACCTCCGTCTCCCAGGTTCAAGCAATTCTCCTGCCTCAGCCTCCCGAGTAGCTGGGACTACAGGCACATGCCACCACGCCTGGCTAATTTTTTGTATTTTAGTAGAGACAGGGTTTCACTGTGTTGCCCAGGCTGGTCTTGAACTCCTGTGCTTAAGCAATCCGCCCACCACGGCCTCCCAAAGTGCTAGGATTACAGGTGTGAGCCACCACACCCAGCCTCAAAATGCTTCTTAAATTTAATTTAAATTTTTTTTTGAGACGGAGTCTCACTCTGTTGCCCAGGTTGGAGTGCAGTGTGGCAATCTCAGCTCACTACAACCTCCATCTCCTGGGTTCAAGTGATTCTCCTGCCTCAGCCTCCTGAGTAGCTGGGATTACAGGCACCTGCCACCACGACCAGATAATTTTTGTATTTTTAGTAGAGGCGGGGTTTCACCATATTGGTCAGGCTTGTCTCAAACTCTTGACCTCAGGTGATCCACACACTTCAGCCTCCCAAAGTGCTGGGATTATGGGCGTAAGCCACCGCACCCGGCCGGACAAAATGCTTTTATATAAACAGGGAAATATATTCAATTAATTTAGCCATATTTGTGTCACATATGTGTGCATGTGTATGTACTTATTTTCTGCCAAACTATCTCAGAATAAGTTGCAAATACAATGCCATTGCATACTTACAACTATCTCAGCTTGCATTTCCTGAAAATAAGGACATTCTCTTACATTACCATAATGCGCTATTAATAAATATAATAAAATTAACAAGAAAATTAACAATAATATTCAAAAGGGATAGCATCATCAAACATGAATATATATTTTTAAAAAAACAGGAAAAATAATTACTTGATATCATCTGCACTGGGTTATTTTTTCCACCTTAAATCTGGATATGAAAAATCATCTACTCCAATTTCTCACCTTGAAAAAAATCCAATAAAAGACAAAAAGTCCAATACCTTATATAAAATGTCCATTCCAGGATTGATAACCCTATTTAAAAATAAATAAACAAACAAGGCCAAGGATGGTGGCTCACGCCTATAATTTCAGCACTCTGGGAGGCTGAGGCAGGAGGATGCTTGAGCTCAGGAGTTTGAGAACAGCCTAGGCAACACAGCAAGACCCCATCTCTTATAAAAAGAAAAAATAAGCAAACAAAAATCTCTTACACTGTTCCACTGCCAGCTTTCCTACAACTTGTACCAATAGGTCCTGGTAGCTTCTACAGCAAGAATTGGTAAACATTTTCTGTAAAGGGCCAGATAGTAAATAGCTTAGACTTGCAGGCCATATGGTCTCTGTCACAATTACTCAACCATGCTATTACAGTGAAAGCAGCCACACATAAACAAATAGGTATGGCGGCATTCTAACATTTTATTTACAAAAACAGTCAGTGAGATTAGACCATAGTTTGCCACCCTTGTGCTAGAGCAATACCAAACAAGTCAGCTGCTTCTTCTATATAAAAGGAAAAACTATTTATTCTAAAATACCGCAATTAATTTCCCCCTTGATTCCTCCAATTATCAATTCTGTCAACCACTCCTTATAAGTTACTTGGTTTTTAAGAGACCTACCATACCTAAGTGACATTCTCTAAAAACACTAGTATGTTTACCATTCTCTAAAAACACTAGTATGTCAAACTCCTCATAAAACTTGATTATATCCAAAACTGAATTCCAAATGTTGAGTGACCAACACATAACAGGAATGCTGTAATTCCCCATCACCTAGTTTATTAATGTAATCAAAGTCTATGCCAGTGGAATTTTAAAAACAAATTTTTTTTTTTGAGACAGAGTCTTGCTCTGTCGCCCAGACTGGAGTCCAGTGGTGCAATCTGGGCTCACTGCAAGCTCCGCCTCCCGGGTTCATGCCATTCTCCTGCCTCAGCCTCCTGAGTAGCTGGGACTACAGCCGCCTGCCACCACGCCCAGCTAATTTTTTGTATTTTTAGTAGAGACGGGGTTTCACCGTGTTAGCCAGGATGATCTCGATCTCCTGACCTCACAATCCGCCCACCTTGGCCTCCCAAAGTGCTGGGATTACAGGCGTGAGCCACCGCACCCGGCCTAAAAAAAATTTTTTTAAACAGAGCCATAGGTATAAGCCAATATTAAGTTTGTGATGATCTGATAATTTCAGATCTCTACCACATGTATTTGCTATTGTACATCCTAAATACAGGATATAAGATATATCCTTTAAAATTTATACCCTGTTGATTTTTGCCCATGGTTCTAATCTGTTAAAGTCATTTTAAAGCTTAGTTATCTACCTATTAGATATTAAGATATTTTCCAGAAAAATATAATCATGACTTCAATATTTTTATTCAGTATTATTATTAAAAATGTTTATCAAGAAAAAACTAAGTTCAGCACAATACCAGTAAAAACTTCATCTAGTCTACACTAAGCAATTAATTAATACTTTTCTAGACTGGGCTATCTGGCAACTATACTCAGCAGTACTGTCATCTACAGACTACTTTTTTATTCACAAGATATCAAATGCAGTATTGTTAAATACTGTGCTGAAAATAAAAGACATTAGGTTAACTTTCAATAAATTCTTGTGGAGCACCCATTATGTGGACGGGCCTGTCCTCAAACTGAAAAGGAAATGGCTTATAATGACATATTTGGCCGGGCGTGGTGGCACATGCATGTAATCCCAGCTACACAGAAGGCTGAGACATGAGAATCGCTTGAACCTGGGAGGCGGAAGTTGCAGTGAGCTGAGATTGCGCCACTGCACTCCAGCCTGGGTGACAGAGTGAGATCCTGTCTCAGAAAACCAAAACCAAACACAACAACAACAAAAAATGACATATTCATTGTGAACCTTTAAAATTCATACTCATTAATCATCATTAAATTTCCTTAAACCATTTTTCAATAAACTGTACTAGAGTTCGCTAGTAATCAATGTCAAGCTTACTGGGTAGTTGTTTCCAGAACCCGCCCTTTTTACCAAATGAAAAAAAATCAAGACTTTTGCCTTTCTCACAATTTTCTGGTAACCTATTCTGCATAACTTCTCATAGATGACCTACAGTGACTCTGACGCTAAATCTGCAAGTTCTTTTAACACCATGGAAATAATGTCTAAATGCTCAAGACAAAATCATTTATGGTGGTGGATTTTCCTTCATTATTTCCTAATCCACCTGAGTCATTAATTCCTTCTTATTCAGACCTGTTCTTGCATTTTCAGTTTTAAAATTATTCTTCCTGATGGAAAAGAAAGGGAAAGCAAAATAATAATTGAGAAGATCCATTTTCTTTCTGTCGTCTATGAATCCTATACCATCTATCCCAAACGCTGGGTCTACCTCTCCTTATTCTTTATACAACTTTTTAAAAAGGAAGTCTTTGTTTTTTGTTTCAAGCATTTTGAAACAAAATTTTGCGATTTTTAGTACACTATGGGTTTTAAGACTTAAGATGGAAAAATAATTCAGTGCAGATGATATTAATTATTGTTCCTATTTTTCTTATACTCATTCTTGGTTAGAGGCTGCTCTGCTATCCTTTGTGAATATACTAGGAGTCAATGTCAAACTTACTGAGCAGCTATTTCCAAAAACGGCCCTTTTTCCCCAAATGAAAAAAATCAAGACATTATTTTAAAATCTGGGTTCATCTGAAAGTTTTCTATTTGGCTCTTTGGATTTCTTTAAACGGCGCTTTCCTTCTTTTCATTGGTATAATTTACTGTTACAGTCAGAATTTCATTTATTACATGCTTTTCTCTTTCCAGTATCTACATATTCTCATTCAGAAAATCTCTAGTCTAATGGTAACTATCAAAACATTTTGAAATTGGCAACTTGGCTTTCCAAGAGTATACAATGAGTATTTGTGGGTTTTGGGGTATTTTTTGCTTTTTTTTTTTTTTTTTTTGGAGACAAGAGTTTCGCTCTTGTTGCCCAGGCTGGAGTGCAATGGCGCAATCTCGGCTCACTGCAACCTCTGCCTCCCGGGTTCGAGTAATTCTTCTGCCTCAGCCTTCCAAGTAGCTGGGATCACAGACGAGCACCACCATCCTGGCTAATTTTGTATTTTTAATAGAGACGGGGTTACACCATGTTGGCCACGTTGACCTCAGGTGATCCACCCGTCTCAGCCTCCCAAAGTGCTGGGATTACAGGCGTGAGCCACCGCACCCGGCCTACAATACATATTTGGATGCACCTAATAATCACTTACTATGAATTTAAAAACTGCATGGTTATCATCCCCCAAAATTCCTGAACACCTTTACATTCCAAGGCAATTAAGACCAAAATAAAGAAGATAGTACTTTCCTCCATTAATTCCCCTACCATGTATGACAGAAATTTCTATCTATAACAATATTCTATCTTATCCCAATAAATTATATTAACATTTGGCTAATTTAACTGTTCTAAAGGATAGAACTGTTCTTCTATCCTTTATTTCACGTGTCTGAACCTTGTTTCCCTAATATAACTTAAGCTTAGTGAAAGCAAAAAACTACAAAGTATTACTCTGTCTTTCATGGTATATAGTATGATGCTGGCCATACAAAAAAAACACTCCACTTTCCAACTGTATACCCTTTTTTTTGAGACAGAATCTCGCTCTGTTGACCAGGCTGGAGTGCAGTGGTGTGATCTTGGCACATTGCAGTCTCTGCCTCCTGGGTTCAAGTGATTCTCGTGCTTCAGCCTCTGGAGTAGCTGGAACTACAATCACGTGCCACCAAGCTCAGCTAATTTTTGTATTTTCAGTAGCTACGGGGTTTTGCCAGGATGGCCAGGCTGGTCTCAAACTCCTGGCCCCAAGGGATCCGCCCACTTTGGCCTCCGAAAGTGCTGGGATTACAGACATGAGCCACCGCGCCCAGCCCCTTTCTTTTGAAACAGGGTCTCACTCTGTTGCCCAGGCTGGACTGCAGTGATGCAATCATGACTCACTGCAGCCTCTACCTCCCAGGCTCCAGCGATCTTCCCATCTCAGCCTCCAAATATCTGGGACTCAAGCATGCACCATATCAGACTTTTTTTTTTTTTTTTTTTATTGTAGAGACAAGGTCTCACTATGTTGCCCAGGCTCGTCTCGAAATCCTAGGCTCAAGCAACCCTCCCACCTTGGCCACCCAAAGTGTTGAGATTACAGGCATAAGCTGTTATGCCCAGCTCATTATATACCTTTCATTACAAATAAACAGTGGTTATTAAGTGATCCAAATAAACATCAGCACAACCCCCTAACCCCACCATTAAGCCAAGGTTAAACATGAGCAAGAGATCCTACTAAAGCAATGCAAGGAAGTCTTCTGTGTTAGTTTAGTTGAAAAGCAACCAATAGAGCCAGGCACAGTGGCTCACACCTGTAATCCCAGCACTTTGGGAGGCCAAGGCGGGTGGATCGCCTGAGGTCAGGAGTTCGAGACCAGCCTGACCAACAAGGTGAAACTCCATCTCTACTAAAAATACAAAAATTAGCTGGGCATGGTGGCAAGTACCCGTAGTCCCAGCTACTCGGGAGGCTGAGACAGGAGAATTGCTTGAACCCGGGAGGCGGAGGTTGCAATGAGCCGTGATCGCGCCACTACTCTCCAGCCTAGGCAACGGAACAAGACTCCTTCTCAAAAAAAAAAAAAAAAAAAAAAAAAGAAAGAAAAAAGAAAAGCAACCAATATAAAAACCAACCTGTAAAAGAGGTTAGCCTCAACTCTCAGGGATGTATGAGTTAAATATTTCAAAATAATTTTTGGGCCAATAACTTGGTTCCAGGTTAACAAGTTTTTCTTTTTTTTTTTCTAGTTGTCTACATACCTTATGACATCGTGTATGGCAAGGCACTTTAAGGTCAGAACTACAGATGTCAAACTAGTTCTCTTAATTTCAGGGATCACATGGTCAGGCATACACTGGTTCCAAAAATCTTTACTATAGATCCGAAAGCATTTTCCTGAAGCAGTCCTGCCAGCTCGGCCACTTCGCTGTAATGCCTCGCTCCTACAGAAGGAAAAAAAACCAAAAATTCCCCAAAATGTTCTGTGGGTTTCTCAGGTAATTTACTTTGTCTCCCCAAACCAGCGAGAAATTATTTAATCAGTTGTTCTTTGAATAAAAAGATTTGACATAGAGACTTACTTTGAAATTGGAACCACCTCCAGGATGTCCAACCCTAATCTGGGGTTGTGATTTAACTGCTTCACAAAGCCACCATCTACCACATATCTAAGAAGAATCAAAGGAAGTTAAGTTTCTGGAAAATAAAAGAAGACTTGTTAATTTTTAACCACTGTGGTTTCTCCTTTTCTAGCAAACTAGCAGGTACAATGCCTTTTATGTTAAGTGTAAAACTTTAAAGTCAAGAAATTGGAACCCTTATATGTTGTTGGTGGGAATGTAAAATAGTTCAGCCGAGGTGGAAAATTGTTCGGAGGTCCTCAAAAAGTGAAACATAAAATTACCATATGATCCAGCAATTCCATTTCTAAGTGTACACCAAAAAGAACTGAGAACAAGTACTCAAATACTTATAGACCAATGTTCATATCAGCACTATGAATCACAGCCATAAGGTAAAAACAACCTAAATGTCCATTAACCATTAATGGAAGAAGGGATGAACAAATTGCTTTGTATATATGTATGTAGTATATATACACACACATATACACACACACAATGGAATATACATACACACACACACACACACACACACACACAATGCAATATTATTCAGCCACAAAAAAGAATGAAGTACTGATACATGCTACAATGTGGACGAACCTCAGAAATATTATGCTAAGTGAAAGAAAGCAAACACAGAAGGCCACATATTATATGATTCTATTTGTATGAAATATCCAGAATAGAAAATACATACTGCTTCCTGCTGACACATCTAAAGAATTTTTAAAAAAAGAAAATACGTACAAACAAAAAGTAAGACTGGTAGTTGCCAAGGGCTGGGGTTGAGAGGGGAATGTGGAGTACCCGCTTAATGGGTATGGGGTTTTATCTTGAGGTGTCGAAATATTTTAGAACTAAGCAGAAGCAGTGATTGCACAATACTGTAAATGTACTAAGTACTACTTAATTATTCATTTTAAATGATTAATTTTATGTGAATTTTGCCTCAATAAAAAAAATACACAAACTTCAAAGTCAGCTTCAGACCATTTAAACAGATTCAGAATCTAATTTCAACTAGCCCTTAACATGCCATTCTAAGCCAATTAAATGGTGAACAAGTCAGGTAAGGAACCAGTAAGGTAAGGATAGCAGTAACAAGACAACATTCTGAAACATGCTATTTAATGGCTTTTGCCTGTGCAGGAAACAGAAAATTACAGAGGTTAATTTACCCAGGAGAGCACTCCCTTAATCCCTTAGTGAAACCATTATTTTTAAAGTAATGAAGAAAAGCAGAGGAAATTAGACTTCCTCTCAGACCTGGGTGATCATTTTACCCAGAAGAAACACACAGGATCTTTGAGATTCAGGTTCAGCCTTCCTGAGACAGACAATCAGACTTAGCTAAAGAAATAAAATATATTGAGTAAATGATAAATAACCCAGTCTTAAAGAATTTTGCATTAGTTGTCAGTCCAGACTTAAAATTTCTTAGCGTTTCCTTACTAAATTTACCCAAAAATTTGATAGCACTATTTACTACATCCAGAAAAGATAAGGGACCTGAATCATAGTTAATTTTCACAAAAAGGTAAAAAGTCAGAGACAATACATCCAGATAAACATTGGATACACAAACTAACTCTACCAAGTGAGGCTGCGAGGTAAAAGGAAATATCAAATCATCTAAGGTATATGCTTATAATGGGAGTACAGAAAAATAGGTTTGGCTTCCTATTTAGTGAAACCCATGAAGCATTATACATAATCTACATAATCTTAAATTTGAAAAGAGGAAGCTTCAAGTTGCCAAGTAGTTAAAAAGTGTGAACAGTCAAGTACAGTGACACATGCCTGTGGTCCCAGCTACCCAGGAGACTGAGGCGGGAGGATTGGTTGATCTCCATACAAGGCTGCAGTGTGCTATGACTGCACGCCTGTGAATAGTCACTATACTCCAGCCTCAGCAACATAATGAGACCCTGTCTCAAAAAAAAAAAAAGTGTGAATAGGAATATAGTATGTACCTCCTACTCCATTTCCTACTCAAAGCAATCAATAATTACAAAACAAAATAGGTGATTACATGTTAAGAACATCAAAAAGTAGGAGAGAAGGGAATTGGTGGAGGGCACAGAAAAGCAAACTCAGTAATGTTTAGCTAATGTTTAGTAACGATAGGCTTCCTTGACTTTAAGAGAAAGTTCAAAAGTTATACCTGATTCCATCTATTGTCAAAGACGTTGCAGAAATATTGGTGGATATGACACATTTTCTAATTCCAGGTGGTGGTGGCAAAAATATCCTCCTCTGTTGATCTAAAGTATATATAAGAAGAAAATACCAATTTACAACATGCATGTGTCAAACTCAAGTTTTGAAGAACTCAATTTTTCATTACAAGTCATGTTTCTAGGCCGGGCGTGGTGGCTCACGCTTGTAATCCCAGCATTTTGGGAGGCTGAGGCAGGAGGATCACAAGGTCAGGATATCAAGACCATCCTGGCTAACATGGTGAGACCCTAACTCTAGGAAAAATACAAAAAATTAGCCGGGCATGGGGGCGCGCGCCTGTAGTCCCAGCTACTCGGGAGGCTGAGGCAGGAGAACTGCTTGAATCCGGGAGGCAGAGGTTGCAGTGAGCCAAGATCGCGCCACTGCACTCCAGCCTGGGCGACAGAGCGAGACTCCATCTCAAAAAAACAAAACAAAAAAACCAGAGGCAACAGAAAATCCAGAACATTATTTTCAATGTGGCAGTAAGAAAGAATGAAATTATTTACTCTGTATAGAAAAATATATGTCTATGTACATATTTAGTTAATGGTTAATAACCAACCAAACATAATGGGTTTTTATCGGTTTCAATGTAAATTATAAAAGCATCGGTGAACCAAATCTTGAGAAAACAATGAGAACCTTAAACAATGATCCTAAGAATTTCCCTGAAGATGACAAAATCTAAAATAGATATCTATGCTTCAATAGAGAGTAAGGAGCTAATATCATCATAGAAGAGATTTCCAAAATAGCACATCTATGTTCTTTACTGACACATATATTCCAAAACTTTGTTAATATAGGGATAAGAATCACCCAATCAACAAAAGCTGTTAATACACATACACGTAAAATATAAAAACATTCAAATGCTAATTCCAACTCCAAATAGGAGGCTAAGGTTAATTTCCCTTTAATTTTACAAGTTAAATTCCGTAATAAAAGTTTTATAAAACAAATTCTAAACCTCATTCAACAATATTTACTATAATCAAAATGTCAAATCAAGAGTTTGCATTTGCTCTTGGAATTCACCAAAGAACAGGATCATTCTTGAAAAGCAGACTAAGGCATGGCTACTTTAAAAGGAAAATGATCCACAGCTGGGCATGGTGGCTCACATCTGTAATCCCAGCAATTTTGGAGGCCAAGGCAGGCAGATGACCTGAGGTCAGGAGTTTGAAACCAGCCTGGCCAACATGGCAAAATCCCATCTCTGCTAAAAAAAAAACCAACAAAAAAAACAACTTAGCCAGGCATGGTGGCGAGTGCCTGCAATCCTAGCTACTTGGGAAGCTGGGGAAAGAGAATCGCTTGAACCCAGGAGGTGGCGGTTGCAGTGGGCTGAGATTGCGCCACTGCACTCCAGCCTGGGTGACAAGAACAAGACTCCGTCACAAAAAAAAAAAAAAGAAAACAATCCACTGTGTTTAGACTTAGATATAGCTGGATATACACAATTTCTAAAAATTCTGTGGCAATGGCAAATTAGGTTTGACTTAACAGTAATACCAGAAAGAAACTACTGTCCTCATTTCAAAGAATTCTCACCAATAGTTTTGTTTTGCTGGGAGAAACAATACTCTAAACGATAATAAGGGGGATATCCACGGCTCTCAAAAAAGTAAATGTAAAAAGACTTCAGGCAAAAAATCACTTATCTCAAGGAATGCTGGTTCTCACTGATTTGTTTCATGATCTGGATGTGGGTTACAAAGGTGAGACTGGTTTGTGAAACTTACCTAAGCACTTAAGATCTGAGTGCTTTTCTGTAAACATGATTATTCAATAAAAAGTTTCTTAAAAAAATCAAATTTTCTATTCTAATGAGAAATTACCTGTTGTCATAGATCCATAACACGGCAATATTAACAAGCCATCGAGGGTGGTATCTTGAACATCGTAATCATAATCAACAGACTCTGCCATCTGAAAAAGTAACTCACAACTTTTTTCTATTTCAAACTGGCCTAAAATGGGAAGAAAAAAATAACTTCAGCAACTGAACAGAAAAATTAATTTAAAAATAAAGAAAATGTCAAGATTAAAATTAATTTTGCCTAAAAGTTA
The DNA here is from genome assembly GCF_028885625.2 of Pongo pygmaeus. Classification (NCBI taxonomy): domain Eukaryota; kingdom Metazoa; phylum Chordata; class Mammalia; order Primates; family Hominidae; genus Pongo; species Pongo pygmaeus. The sequence continues at coordinate 59,118,260 of NC_072392.2, forward strand.
TTGTAAATCTCTCATTTAATGTAAAGAAGATGAACACATAAGCTGTACCATATTTCAACAATAAAATTCGAAGTAGAAGAAACATCAGTTTCTAAGGAACTTAAATCTCTAAAGGAATAAAAATATTTATCATCTTCAAGCTTTTCACCCTGTATTTGAGAAGACTCACTAAATTGTTAACAAAGGAGAAAAGCTAGTTCGGGTGCTACTGCATTTGGTTAAATTTCAAAATACTTAAGTAATCTCCAAAAGGCAAAGATTGCTACAATCCCTCACTTCTGAGATTACTACAAGGCAGAGGAAAAAGGTAAACAAGGAAACTACTAATTCCTATTAGGAGGGTGCTGCTACTTGAAAAGTTATACCACTAGTCTGGGATTTAACTATTTTATTTTTGATCTCCAAAAATGCCACATGCTTGTCTACGACACATAGATTCTACACCTTATGTGTTGTTATCACACAGTACAATGCCACCACCCAAAGAACAACCTGGTGAAATGTCCTTTGAAATAATGGAATTAACCCAGGTCTGTTTAGTCAGGTTACATTTCTATCTAAGACAGACCAACAAAAACAATATTTCACTATTTAATTTCTTTCTATTAAAAGGTCAGTGTGTTTTACATATATTTACTAATGAGCCTGATGTCTTTGACATTTGACATATATATGTGTGTGTAAATATACATATACACTATTATGTCTTTGACATATATATACTACGTCTTTGACATAAAATATATATATACTATTATGTCTTTGACATAAACATATGTCTTTGTCATAAATATATATAATCCTCTTTGGCAGCTAGCTTACAATTTTTATCTATCTTTTACCTAAAATTATTCAGATAATCAGAAAAAGCTAGGGCAACACTTGAGAAGGGCACAGAATTCCCAACAGAGGTAGCACTCTATCTGGGTGCCATATTCCTTATTTACAAATACTTATGTTTTTTATTTTAACTTGATACTGAATGCTCACCAGTCAGAAAAACCAAGATGTCTCCAGCCATTTCATTCAAATGGATATCCATGGTGACTTTCACAATCTAAAGCAAGAAATGCAGGCATAATATGCTAGTGGAAATACAGTCATTCCCTTACCACCACTTCCCTTGCCCCACAGAAAAATTAAATTTGGTTCTTAAAAGTTCTAGGACCTGTGAGGACTGTCATTAAAATAGTAGTGAACAAATGAATTATCAAACTACCCAATTAGTAAGAATCACAGATATTAAAAAAAGACATCAAATGAATGCCAAGTAATACCGCTTGAATATACGCAGTATTTTCTCTGTCTCGTGGACCAATCAAATTGCAGAATTTCTCTCTGACTGGATAAAGCCTTCCAGGTATATCAAATATTGGACAATTTCCAAAGAATGCAGAAAGCTTGGCTAATTCCATAGTTGCTGACATTACCACCACTTTTAAATGCTCCTTCCTATTAGGAGACTTCTCCTGAAATAGCTTCTTCAATAAACCAAATAAGATATCCTGAAAGAAAAGTAAATTTCTAATAAGTCACAAGTGCACTTAACAGCCAAACTATTTTAAATACACTGCTATTCTAACCAAGGAATTCCTATTTTAATACATTAAAATATAAGTAGGAGCCAGGTGAGGTGGCTCACACCTGTAATCCCAGCACTTTGGGAGGCCAAGGTCAGAGGCCAGGAGGTCGAGACCTGCCAGGGAAACAAAACGAGACACTGTCTCTACAAAAAATATTCTTAAAAATTAGCCAGACATGGTGATGCACGTCTGCAGTACCAGCAACTCAGGAGGTTGAGCTGGGAGGATCACTTGAGCCCAGGAGTTCAAGGGTGCAGTGAGCTATGATTGTGCCACTGCTCTCCAGCCTGGGTAATGGAGCAAGACTCCATCTCTAAAAAGTTAAATTAAATTAAAAAGTAAGAGGAGGCAATTCTCTACACAATAAAAAGCTACCCAAACAAACTACTTGCTAATAAAAAAATAATAATAAATTAAAATACTCACTGTAGTTAGAGTTCTTTCATGGGCTTCATCCAAAATAATGACACTGAATTTGGTAAGATTTGGATCTCCCAGAATATGTTTCAGTAAACATCCATCAGTCATATATTTGATTGCTGTCTCCTAATGTTCAAACAGCAGAGTCACAGAAATACACCACTACTTTCCCAACTAAATTTTCCTCAAGAAGTACAAACATTAAGTGATCAAACCAATCTGATTAAATAAAAGGGTACATAAAAATAGTCTAACTTATGTATACAAAATGATGGTAAGTTACAAAACATGCTGTCTATACAGAAAAAGGGACAAATAACTCACTTGGGTATTCCTGGACAAAGCAACAAAAATCACCAATAAGGAAATACAATAAAGTCAGAGGAGAGTGGCAAGATGATGCAATGGCATTAGGTGAGCAAGTTGTGGAAAACAACAGTGAAATGAGATTTATCTTTCTGACTCAGCCCCTATTTTAGAGGATTCAGGGGAAATGAGAAAATAGGTGCATACTTTCCACCCACTCTCTCCTCTTATTAAAACGTGTGTTACTTAGGTCGGACACGGAAGCTCATGCCTGTAATCCCAGCACTTTGGGTTGCTGAGGTGGGCGGATCACTTGAGTCCAGGAGTTCGAGACCAGCCTGGACAACATAGCAAAACCACATCTCTAATAAACATATAAAAATTAGCCAGGTGTGGTGGCTCATGCCTGTAGTCCCAGCTACTTGGGAGGCTGAGACCGGAGGACTGCTTGAGCCTGAGAGGCGGAGACTGCAGTGAGCTGAGATCACGCCATTGCACGCCAGCCTGGGTGACTTAGCAAGACATTATCTCAAAATAAAAATGTGTCACTCAACAAACATTAAAACAGGGTGAGAAAAAGGTCCAAAGGCTAGGAATAACAGCAACGACATCCATAAAACAAGGGAAGGAAGAAAGAAAAAACAGTGACCACTAGGAAGGCAAAAAGATAGTATTTTGAGGAGTCATCTTGTGCCATATTTGATGGCCATTCCCATTAGGGAACATATGTAAACCAGGGATCGTTTTGTAGCTGGGACAGGATTAAGAAATCCACACGGAATGTAAATTATAATATTCATATTAAAAAGAAAATTTTAAATTTGTTGGTGCCATGAATATAGAAGATGCTTTAACACTTGCTGATTTTGTTAACTGGCTGATTTTGTTAATTCAGCTTTCCACTGACTTCAAGAATACAAACACACAAAATAAATCAACCTGAAAACATGCTCAGTGAAATAAGAGTGACACAAAGTACAAAATATTGTGTGATTCCACTTGTATGAGGTACCTAGAGTAGGCAAATTTGTAGGGACAGCAAGTAGAACAGAAGTTACAGCAGGGCGCGGTGGTTTACCCTGTAATCCCAGCACTTTGGGAGGCCGAGGCGGGCAGATCACGAGGTCAGGAATTTGAGACCAACCCCATCTCTACTAAAAATACAAAAAATTAGCTGGGCGTGGTGGCAGGAGCCTGTACTCCCAGCTACTTGGGAGGCTGAGGCAGGAGAATCACTAGAACCTGGGAGGCAGAGGTTGCAGGGACTGGAGGTCGCGCCACTGCACTCCAGCCCGGGCGACGGTGTGAGACTACGTCTCAAAAAAAAAAAAAAGAAGTTACCAGAGGCTAGGGGGAGGGAGAAATGGGGGTTTTAATCTATCGTTTAAAAGATAAGAGTTTCTGTTTGGGATGATAAAAAAAAAGTTCTGAAAGTAGAAATGGTGATGGTTACCCAACATTGTGAACACACTTTTTTTTTTTTGAGGTGGAGTTTTGCTCTTGTTGCCCAGGCTGGAGTGCAGTGGCGCGATCTCAGCTCACCGCAACCTCTGCCTCCCGGGTTCAAGCCATTTTCCTGCCTCAGCCTCCTGAGTAGCTGGGATTACAGGCATGCACCACCATGCCCAGCTAATTTTGTATTTTTAGAAGAGGCAGGGTTTCTCCATGTTGGTCAGGCTGGTCTCGAACTCCTGACCTCAGGTGATCCACCCGCCTCAGCCTCCCAAAGTGATGGGATTACAGGCGTGAGCCACCAAGCACAGCCCATTGTGAACATACTTAATGGCACTGAATTGTATACCAAAATGGTAAAATGGTCAATTTTAAGTTATATATATTTTACTACAATAAAACATTTTAAAAACCTACATGTCAAGAATCCTTACAGTTAAAAAACATAAATAAGAGAATCCTAAGAAAATAAACTGTCATTTATAAACTAAGGAAGGAGAAAATGGGATGAATATCAGGACACTTGAGAGCTAAAGCATTAACAATGAACAACAAAAATAAATTCTTTAAAATATATATTGAACTTTGAAGTTAAAAATCTTTCAGAACTCTCTCCACTCTTTCTGTTAAGTTTATAATATCAGCTGGGCATGGTGGCATGCTCCTGTAGTCCCAGCTACTCAAGGGGCTGAGGTAGGAGATCACTTGAGCCCAGAAGGTAGAGACTACAGAGAGCCATGATTGTGCCACACACTCCAGGCTGGGCGACAGAGCAAGGCCCTGTCCCGAAAAAGAAAAGAAACAAATACCAACAAGACTTTTGTACCTTAGAGCTGCAATCATCAAAACGAACTTGGTATCCTACTTTGGATCCCAAAGTGCATTTCATTTCTTCAGCTACTCTCTGAGCAACTGATATAGCAGCTACTTTTCGTGGTTGAGTTACACCAATCATACCATGTTGTGAAAACCCTATCAAAACCAGAGATAAACACAACAATGTTAGCAATTGTCTTCCTATTAGAGCTAAATTGTTTTTGGCCAATCAATACAAAACTGCTTGAATGTTTCCAAAAGAATATCTTGCAAATTAAAAACACACTGCTATGTTTGCATCATGGAAATTTAAATATTAATTTAAAATAATACATATTAATAACCACTCAAAAATAAATAAATATATATATTATACATATATATCTTTAGACAGAGTTTTGCTCTTGTTGCCTAGGCTGTAGTGCAATGGCGCAATCTCGGCTCACCGCAACCTCTGCATCCCGGGTTCAAGCAATTTTCCTGCCTCAGCCTCCCAAGTAGCTGGGATAACAGGCATGTGCCACCATGCTGGGCTAATTTTGTATTTTAGCAGAGATGGGTTTTCTCCCTCTTGGTCAGGCTGGTCTTGTACTCCCAACCTCAGGTGACCCACTTGCCTCTGCCTCCCAAAGTGCTGGGATTATAGGTGTGAGACACCACGCCCGGCCAAAAAAAAGAAAAAAAAAAAGTATATATATATATCTATACATATATATATATATTTTCTTTTTTGAGATGGAGTCTTGCTCCGTTGCTCAGGCTGGAGTGCAGTGGCGCGATCTCGGCTCACTGCAACTTTCACTTCCTGGGTTCAAGCGATTCTCCTGCCTCAGCCACCTGAGCAGCTGGGATTACAGGCGCTTGCCACCAGGCCTAGCTAATTTTTTTGTAAAAAATATATTCTTTAAATTAGAATTGAGGCTTTGTCTGGTTTTTTCTGTCTAAAAATCTACTCTAAAGGTAAGACAAGAATTTTGAAACACAAGAATTCATAAAATTCCACACACTTCCCAAAATAAATTTACTTTTGCCACAAGAGTAAAACTGTATTTGTTTATTTATTTATTTTTGAGATAGAGTCTTGCTCTGTTGCCCAGGCGGGAGTGCAGTGGCACAATCTCGGCTCACTGCAACCTCTACCTCCTGGGTTCAAGCAATTCTCCTGCCTCAGCCTCCCAAGTAACTGGGATTACAGGTGCACGCCACCACACCCAGCTAATTTTGTATTTTTAGTAGAGATGGGGTTTCACCATGTTGGCCAGGCTGGTCTCAAATTCCTGACCTCAAGTGATCCATCTGCCTCAGCCTCCCAATGTGCTGGGATCACAGGCATGAGCCACTGCACCCAGCCTAAAACTGGACTTAAATATGCCACCTTTCTGCTGGGAGCAGTGGTACACACCTGTAATCCGAGCTACTCAGGAGCCTGGCTACTCAGAAGGTTGAGGTAGGAGGATTGCTTGAACTCAGGAGTTTGAGATCAGCCTGGGCGACATAGTAAGATCTCATCTCAAAAAATATATCTATATCTACATCTATATATATATATATGCACCTTCCATATACCATTTTAATATATTTGGGAATGGAGCTGCATCTTAAAATCGATGGCATGTTTCCATTCTTACTGGTACAGTAGTCCCTCTTTACCTTTGGTTTTGCTTTCCAATTTTTCAGTTACCTACAGTCAATGGAGCTCCAAAAATATTACAGTACTTTGAGAGACAAAGAGAGACCACCACATTTACAAAAGTTTTACTACAGTATATTGTCATAACTGCTCTATTTTATTGTTGTTGTTGTTGTTAATTTCTTACTGTGCCTAATTTATAAACTAAACTTTATCATAGGTATGTATGTATGTATAGGAAAAAACATAGTATATGCAGGGTTTGGTATTATTGGCAGTTTCAGGCATTGAGTGGTCTTAGAAGGCATCTCCCAAGGATAAGAACGGATTACTGCATATAAAATAGTGATATATCTTAATAGATGGCATCTTAGATTGAAGCATTAGAATAATATATTTGTTATTTTTTAAGGCAAATCATATCCAATATAATACTGCTCTTCACAAACCTTATGACAGAAAGTTCTGTCATACTGAAAGACACTTGTCAAAAGACACAATTACAACAAATTTAGTTAATTTTTTTTTTTTTTTTTTTTTTTGACACAGTCTCACTCTGTCTCCCAGACTGGACTGCAACAGCACGGTCTCAGCTCACTGCAACCTCTGCCTCCTGGGTTCAAGCGATTCTCCTGCCTCAGCCTCCCAAGTAGCTGGGATTACAGGCGCCCGCCACCACGCCTAATTTTTGTATTTTTAGTAGAGACGGGGTTTCACCATGTTGGCCAGGCTGGTCTCGGAACTGCCGACCTCGTGATCCACCTGCCTTGGCCTCCCAAAGCGCTGGTATTACAGGCTTGAGCCACCGCGCCCGGCCTAAAAATTTTTTTTTTTTTTTGGAGACGGAGTCTCACTCTGTCTCCCAGGCTGGAGTACAGTGGCACGATCTCGGCTCACTGCTAGCTCCGCCTCCCGGGTTCATGCCATTCTCCTGCCTCAGCCTCCGGAGTAGCTGGGACTACAGGCACCCACCACTACGCCCGGCGAATTTTTTTTTTTTTTTGTATTTTTAGTAGAGACAGGGTTTCACTGTGTTAGCCAGGATGGTCCCGATCTCCTGACCTCGTGACCCGCCTGCCTCGGGCTCCCAAAGTGCTGGGATTACAGGCGTGAGCCACCGTGCCCGGCCAAAAATTTTTAATTGGCTTTTGCGATTCCAAATCTGGAATCACATCAACCCATCGTCTCATAAAATAGAATGAGTGTTCCAATGAGCTGAGCAGAGGAGGCTGATTGTATAGACAGAAAAGGGCTGAGGAAAGCAGAAACAGAAAACAAAAAGCAGATTGCTGATTTCAAAGTTACTTTTCCTGTAAAAGTTAAAGCAGAGGAAACTTCTTGATGCTCCTAAAACTGGTCTGTTTGGGGATTTGGCTATTATCTCTTTCTCCTGATTTCTCAGTAGATGAAAAATTTAGTTGCTAGACTTGGTGGCGTGGAACTTCAGTATGAGTAACTCCATTTTGGTTTGGTCTGTTGGGTCTAGTGCAGGGGATCAGTCCAAACCAAAGGCCTCCTATTAACTTTACTTAACATATTTTAAAGGTAATTTGTTAGTTGGCTTGTGCTGGCAAAGTCAGGGGATAAATATTTACCTGATAATGCTCTAGAGAAAGAACCAAGAAGTACTAATAGCAGCAACAGGTATCACATATCTCTTCCCCCTCAAAATTATTTCAGTATCCAACGGTTAATAGTCTAGTGCTAGACAACCTTATTCTGTAAAGTGGAATTAATATCTAGATGTAATTCTATTTGAGATTATTATGGTAATTAAAATTGGGAAAATTTGCCATCCCAACTAATTCTCGAACCTGAAATAGACCATAAAGAAGCAAAGGAGACATAGGGGAAGGGGGTGTGCCAAGAGAAGTGGGACTATAAAGCAAATAGTGGGCAATCATGGAGTACAGAAGTCCTACTGGCCTTTAAAAAGAGGATATTTTAAAAATATTTCCAATATTACAACAGAAAAAAATCACCTGCTTCATACAGATATTTTGGGAGTTGAGTTGTTTTACCACTTCCTGTATTTCCAGTAACAATAAGGAATGAATTGTCCCTCACAGCTTGAATAATCTTTTTTCTTTGTTTCTGAATAGGAAAAGTTGGAGTAGTTCCTCCCTCCTGGGACGTGCATCCTTTCTCTTCTGTAATAACAGAAAAACAAGTCAATTAAAAGACTTGCAAAGATATCTCTGACCAATTTCTCAGGACTAAAACCAGAAAGGCAACAGAATTTTAGGGCTGGAAGGGATCACCCAAGACTTCTCAGTTAAATCGCTCACGTAAGTGAGCGTTAATGAGCGCAATTTGTAAGTGAGGGTTAATGAGCCCAGAACAACTTTTTGGTGAAATCCAGCAACCCGAGCATTTGTTCACGCGTAACTCAAAGTACTTTTCAAAGCAAGTATAGCTCAAGGCAACGTATACACATGCATACTTACACAGAAGCACAAAACTCAATTTTACTTAACAATAGACCAAAAACTGGAACACAGCATAAAATTCTCGGCTGGATTAGAAGCCACCTGTGTTTGCTTCTGATTCATGGTTCAAGTTAGGTCCCTGTTCAGAGCGACTGATATCCCAGAAGGCCAAGTGGTGGGTAACCATGGAAACTGGCTCCTGGAAACTGGCTCCCTTCATATCGTACCCAAAGGCAGGCTGGCGGCCCGACGAAGGGTGGGGGGGGGGGGGATGAATGGGTAGAGAACAAAGGGTTTATGAGCCTGTTTAAGAACAGAATGCATTTCGGGCGTTGGGGTTCACTTTTTCGCCCCCCAGTAAGGTTTTCGCCTAACTTGGATCTGGGACCGCCCCCCTCTAAGGCAAAGTGCTCATTGGACGCAAAGTTCGCCTCGGGCTTGCAAAGCCAGGAGAACGCCAAGGCTTCCTCACTACTCTTCTCAGCCCGCCAAAGACGTACTTTCATCCCCTCACCAAAACCCCCACGCCGTAACTCCCGCTGGCTTCCGTACCGTCCCGCGGACCGCACCTCTATCGGCGATGCAAACAGCCGAGGGCCGCTCTTCCTGGAGGTCTCTTGACCGCTCACCCTCCTCCTGCCGCCTTGGCGCCCTGCCCGCGACTGCGGGAAACCGGGACATAGACCTGGCCCCGAGTGGAGGCGAGCACGTCCACCGATCTGAGGAGATGGGAGGGGAAAGACGAGGACGCGCCCTGATGACGTAGAGGTGTTTACTTCCGCGCGTGCGACTTGTAGCAAGGGGAGGGGAAGCTGCTCCATGACGTGGCACGGGACGGCCGGACCTCGAGCCGAGGCTCCACCCCCAGGGATTTCCCGCCAACTGCCACGTGCGCTCCGCCTTGGGCGGCTGAGCCATACCTGAGGGCCAGAAGACCCCCTCTTGTTTCGCCTCTTCGGCGCCAAAGGTCGCGACGACACCTTTTTTCAACGCCACAGTGGTCTCTGCAGGCTATTCTGCCTTCGCACACCTGACACGATGTAACCCTCTGCCCGGAGCTGGAACCATGATCCCAGAATGCTGCGTTCGTCAACTCATTCTCACCTTTCCTAATCTGATATGACCTGTCCAAGGCACACAGCTAGTGAGTTGTGGAGCCAAACTTTTAGTTATGTCACTATCAAAACTTAGGTCGCCAAGGCTGTTCATTTCCCTCATAGGACCCTGGATTTTAATGTATTTGCGTGTTTCCTCTTCTGCCCAGCTAGATTGTAAAGCCCCCCACAAGAGTCGGAATATTAAAACACTGCTACATCCAGAGCCCAGCACAGTGATTCAAGGTGGGCTGTCAATATTTGTTGACTTTGCTGGAATGGAGGAATGAATAATTGACTTCCTTAGGAATTAAGCTCATTTTTGATAGAGGTGCATTCCTTGGAAACCACAGTAGCTGAAAAGTTCAACAGATACACAACATCTGAGGCAGGGCAACTTTTTCAGAAAAGGTACTTTGGGGGCAGGTCTTGCTGTTCTAGAGCCTGCTGATTTTTAAATTAGTGTCAACTGTAACAAAATCAATGCAATGTGAACAAGATTGTTTCTTGGACTCCTTAATTGTTCCTGCTGTTAGAATTAACCAACACTTACTAGCAAACAACTCAAAACTGTCACTTCACCATCACCTAAAGACCCTCTTGTCTGACCAGGCTTCAAAAGATGTACCATAAGGCTGTTGGACCCCCAGATTTTTCTGTGCTCATTTGAAGTGAAGTCATGGCCATGCATGGTGGCTCATGCCTGTAATGCCAGCACCTTGGGAGGCCGGGACAGATGAATCACTTGAGATTAGGAGTTCGAGACCGGCCTGGCCAATATGGTGAAACCCCATCTCTATTAAAAATAAAAATAAAAAAAATCAGCTGGGTGTGGTAGCATGCGCCTATAATCCCAGCTACTCGGGAGGCTGAGGCAAGAGAATCGCTTGAACCTAGGAGTCAGGGGTTGCAGTGAGCCAAGATCATGCCACTGCACTCCAGCCTGGGCAACAGAGTGAGATTCCATCTCAAAAAATAAAGTGAACTCATACCAACTGCTTTTAAATGGGACTGATCAACACTTCTTAAAATGCAAGCTCATCAGATTTTGAATGATACCAAATAAGTTGGAACTTTGCAACAACTTTATATCTCAAAACCTGGGTGTGAGAGGAAGCAATCCGGTAAATAGGAGAACATTCCAGGTTTCTCTCTTTCATTAGGAGCATCTCCCAGCCTTCTGGATCATGTTAGGAATTCAAAATGTTATAGAAACAGAAACCAAAATGGCAAAAATACATTTGTGGTACACGCAAGGTATTGGTAATCTCAGTATTTCAGTATAGGGCATCTCTATCAGTGATATAATAAAGTCACTTTCTAAAAATCATCATTTCAGACCAATGATGATTACCACTTAGCTCATAGTAGTCAAATCTTTCCGATACAGTTGACCCTTGAACAATACAGGTTTGAACTTCGCAGGTCCACTTGTAGGCAGATTTTTTCTTCTGCACCTGCTAAGCTGGAGATAGCAAGATCAACCCTTTGTCTTCCTCCTCCTTCTCTTCAGCCTACTGAACTGGATGGAAACCTTTATGATGATCCACTTACACTTAATGAATAGTAAATATATTTTCTCTTATGATTTTCTTAATATTTTATTTTCTCTAGCTTGCTTTAAGAATACAGTATATAATACATATACAAAATACATATTAATTAACTGTTTATGTTATTGGTAAGGCTTCCAGGCAATAGTTGGTATTAATAGTTAAGCTCTGGGAAGTCGAGTAATACAGATTTTGGCCCAATGCAGTGGCTCACACCTGTAATCCTAGCACTTTGGGAGGCCAAGGCGGGCAGATTGCCTGAGTTCAGGAGTTCAAGACCAGCCTGGGCAACATGGCAAAACCCCATCTCTCCTAAAAATACAAAAAAATTAGCTGGGTGTGGTGGTGCGTGCCTGTAGTCCCAGCTACTTGGGAGGCTGAGGCAGAAGAACCACTTGAACCTGGGAGGCGGAAGTTGGGGTGAGCCAAGATCGCGCCACTGCACTCCAGCCTGGGTGACAGCGAGACTCTGTCTCCAAGAAAAAAAAAGAAAAGAGTTATACGCAGATTTTTTACAGTGCAAAAGGCTCGTGCCCCTAACTCCACCTTGTTCAGGTTTCAACTGTAAATTATTTCCTTTATTTTTCACAAAAACTCATACAGTTAGGTTATTACTATCCCTAATTTTTGTGTTAGAAACTTGCCTTTGGTAACAAAACAAAGAACTAAGAGGGCCAAGATTCAAAGTCACACTAATAACCACTAAACTGCACTGGGAGATGGAAGTATTTAGATCTTGGTGCCAAAATAATGTATTTTCTTCCAGTGTTTGTAACTCTAATAGAACTGACCCCATTCTTGTATGAGAACCACCTATTGAGAGTATAGAATATAAAACCTGCAAGCAAAGAATGAAGAAAAATAAAAGTGAAAAATTCAAGTGATGTTTAACAGTGTTCATTTTATAACCAAGGACATTTAAAGCATGTTACCATTAATAACCATGTGCTTGGGGCTATTCTAAATTAGAAGATCAACAATTATTTCCTACCCAGTGAGTTTACAAATTACAATGACAAACAAAACTCAAGTACAGAGTAAAAATAGAAAATATATGGGTTGAATCTGGGAAGAAAGGTCAGTGTCCCCAACAACACTGAATCTATTTCTTATCTTTGGGTTACATTAAAAGCCTGAGGCCAGGCCTGTAATCCCAGGACTTTGGGAGACTGAGGTGGCCAGATCACCTGAGGTTGAGAGTTTGAGACCAGCCTGGCCAACATGGTGAAACCCCATCTCTACTAAAAATACAAAAAATTAGCCTAGGGTGGTAGTAGCCACCTGTAATCCCAGCTACTTGGGAGGCTGATGGAGGAGAATCGCTTGAACCCGGGAGGTGGAGGTTGCAGTGAGCCAAGATCTCACCACTGCACTCCAGCCTGGACAACAGAATGAGACTCTGTCTCAAAAAAAAAAAAAAAAAAAAAATCCTGAAAGAACTGGTATTTAAAGAAGTGTGAGAAGTCTGAATTGCACCCTGCTGCTATTGCCTCATAAGCAGTATTTCAAAATATTCTACAACCCAAGCAACCTGTTTCAGAGCATCCAAAAGGGACTCAACATTACAGATTTACAAAAATGGAATAGGATTTTAAAATCATCTTCAGGAAAGAAAGAAAAGTATAGGACCACTGTTGTGATGGTTAAAAGGAGTAAATAAAGAAAAAAAAAAGGAAAATTATCAAAGATATTACAGTCACAACCAGAAAGTTTAAAATGCTAGAAAAATGGTGATATGTACAAACCTAATTAACAACAGAACCTAATTGTTCACAGAAGGAGTGAGCAATGGTATCAAGCTACATGGATTTTTTAAAAGCTCATTAATTGGACCAAAACAAGACTTGTCTTGGTAAAGGGAAGCAGACAGAAGCCAGATTGTGAGTAAATGAGAATTCGAGAGCAAACTGAAAATGTACCTAATACACTTGGGGATGGCTGGTTAGAATCAACTAGGGTAAATGAAAGGGAGAGAAAAGAATAGCTGGAAAAAGATGCCGCTACTACAGTGTGTATGTGATGATTAAGAAAAGACTTGGTCAATGAAAGTATTGGGGTACAATTAGAAGATTTGTTTAGGAGAGTTGAAACTGATACTGATGAGGGAGAAATACCAAGTTCACATTTTGAGGAAAGATAAAGGACTGGAGGAGAGAGAACAAACTTTTAGCCCAGATAGGTATTATAAACTTGCATTTGTGGTGGATTTGTATCCCAATATGTGAATCTGATTGTTTTTCTGTATTTTCCTCCCCTTTTTCTATCTCACTGGTAACCCATGGGCCTATCTTCCTGTTCAGCCCTCAACAAAGCAGAAACAAAAATCCAAAGACACTGCTGACATGAGGTCCCAAACCAGAGCCTTCTGTGCATGCTCAAATTACTGGTTACTTCCTCCCTCAGATGGATAAGGCTGGGCCTAGGCAGAGGGCAGAGAGTGGGGAGGATATAATGAGAAAGGAAGGACTGACAGAAGGAATAAACAGCCCTCCTAGGGGGCAGGAGAAAGATCATCTTTTGTTAGAAAGTTCTAATGGGGCCAGATGTGGTGGTTCATGCCTGTAATCCCATCACATTGGGAGGCCAAAGCAGGAGGATTACTTGACACCAGGAGTTTGAGACCAGCCTGTGCAACATAGTGAGACCCCATCTCAAGACTCATCTCTACAAAAAATACAAAAATTAGCCAGGCATGGAGGTGCATGCCTGTATTCGCAGCTACTTGGGAGGCTGAGGCAGGGGGATCACTTGAGCCCAGGAGGATAAGACTGCAGTGAGCCGTGATGGTGCCACTGCACACCAGCCTGGGTGACAGAGTGAGACCCTGTTTCAGAAAAAAGAAAAGAAAGAAAAAAGAAAGAAAAGTTCTAATGGAAGGAATTCAAGGAGATAAACCATTCTCAAGTGTGGACCATTCCCTTCCCCATTAAAAATAAATCAGAAACAAACATCTATGACCAGTTTTTCATCTAGTAGTCCTGGATAAATGTAGACCTTGAAAGAGAGGGAGGGGAACTTCATTCTAGAGAGAATGTAAACATGAGAGAAAACCTCATGCCCTAAACTAAATGGAACTAGACAAAAAATTTGGGAATTTTTCTGAGTCATGTATTGGTGGACTACATGCCACGGTTACATATTTTATTAATAAGCTTATAGTATATTAGCAACTTGGGGGTTTGGAGGAAAATAATTAGATGGTATGGCCATATCATAAAACAAGAGAAATATCTCACGTTCAGTCCAAAAGTAAAATAGCAGCCAGGTGCCATGGCTCACACCTGTAATCCCAGCAGTTTAGGAGGCCAAGGCGGGCAGATCGCCTGAGGCCAGGAGTTCAAGACGAGCCTGACCAACATGGTAAAACCCCATCTCTACAAAAAAATACAAAAGTTAGCCCAGCCGTGGTGGCACTCGCCGGTGATCCCAGCTTACTCAGGAGGCTGAGGCATGAGAATCACTTGAACCCAGGAGCCAGAGGTTGCAGGGAGCCGAGATCATACCACTGCACTCCAGCCTGGGCAACAGAGTGAGACTGTCTCAAAAAAAAAAAAAGTAAAAGATATCATCACACCTTCTTCTCTTTAAGTGTCTAGATATTAAGATTTGAGTAGTTATCACAGAGCAAGTCACCAAATAGTCATTAAATCATTCATCAACAATATTGTTTGAGAGCTTAATAGAGATTGAGACACCGCTAGCTGTCAATGAAAATTGCGCTTTACATGTATGCATATAGTCTTTAATAAATGTATAGAATTCCCATTAATTTACTAGTAAAATGGGGCCTCTTCCAAGTGAAAGCTCAATGTTTACTCTAGCTTCCTATTTATTCATTCATGTGTTCATTCAGTAAATATTATAATGCACAATTCTTTTTTTTTTTTTTTTTTTGAGACAAAGTCTCACTCTTGTTACCCAGGCTGGAGTGCAATGGCACGATGTCAGCTCACTGCAATCTCCACCTCCCAGGTTCAAGCAATTCTCCTGCCTCAACCTCCTGAGTAGCTGGGATTACAGGCGCTTGCCACCATGCCCGGCTAATTTTTTTATTTTGAGTAGAGACGGGGTTTCACCATGTTGGCCATGCTGGTCTCAAACTCCTGACCTCAGGTGATCCGCCTGCCTTGGCCTCCTAAAGTGCTGGGATTACAGGCATGAGCCACCATGTCCAGCTAGAATGCACAATTCTTATATGCACCCTTTTTAATAGCCGCGCAGAGGCATAAAATATGTGTAGGACATGGTTATTACCTTCAGTGAGATGACAAGTAATCAAGGAGATAAAATATTTAGAGGAGGAAAAACTAGCTAGAGTGATCAGTGAAGGCTTCTAGGAGTTAGTGACATTTGAACTGAGCTTTGAAAGTTGGGAAGATTCCAGTAAATGCTAGGGAAAGATTCTAGATAGAGTGCATTTGACAAAGGCACAATAGAGTGATCAAGATATTATTAATTATGGATTATTGAGAAAGATGCAGTATTTGTGTTCTGACTATGGTCTCTGTAAATCTTTCAGTGACCTGAAGGTGGCAAGCTGGGTTTATTTGAGAAATTTCAGCATCAACATTATTTAAAAGAAAAATGAAACAGTACTATTTCTCTGAAAAAAATCTTTCATTGACATTTAACTCATAAAATCAAAAAGTGAAACAGATTGAAACATAAATAAACATTTACTGCATGTCTTTAGTAGGACTTACCTTAAGGCACATAGATTTTGTATTGTAAATTCTTTCCATTTTATATTTATTTATTTATTTATTTATTTATGAGATGGAGTCTCACTCTGTCACCCAGGCTGGAATGCAGTGGTGAGATCTCAGCTAATTGCAACCTCCACCTCCCAGGTTCAAGCAATTCTTCTGCCTCAGCCTCCCCAATAGCTGGGACTACAGGCGTACATTACCATGCCCGGCTAATTTTTGTATTTTTTTGTGGAGACAGGGTTTTGCCATGTTGGCCAGGTTGGTCTGGAACTCTTGACCTCAAGTGATCTACCTGTCTCAGCCTCCCAAAGTGCTGGGATTACAGGTGTGAGCCACCACACCTGGCCTCATTTTAATATCTTAATTTTTATTGTCCTTATTAATTTCTCAGTTATGATACAATTTTTTCATAAGAGAAAAAAAGGAGCTTACATATTTAAGTATTGTAAGAGTTAAAGAAAGAGGAAAGAAACATTAAAAGCGGCTCAACAGTCAAAGATAGGTTTATTTTAGAGAATAAACCTGAGAGGGGCTTTTGGCCGATTTCAGTCAGGGGCCTTCTCTTACAGACTAAGAGTATTTAAGAGTTCAGGGCAAGAGAACTTATCACAGGCGAATATTTCTGTGTTGGGGAGAAGTTTATTGCGGGGTTGGAATGTCTCTGGTTGGAGGGAAGGTTATCTTGGGGCTGACATCTCTCCAGTCGCGGAGGGGTTTATCTTATGGTTGGAATGTTTCCGGTCAGAGATGTCATTTGTGGTTTATGGTCATGCTGACCTTAGCCATTAGGCTGATGCCTTTTGGATTAGGCAGTTTTTGATCAAGGGGAACTTTAGAATAGCAGTGCTTGTCCAAGATGGCAATGTTCCTGCTCTGTCAAGTATTACCGTTAAAATCTGAGGAAAGACCAGCAGCGGTGATTGGCGCCTATAATCCCAGCACCACTTTGGGAGGCTGAGGCAGGTAGATCATCTGAGGTCAGGAGTTCCAAACCAGCCTGACCAATATGGTGAAACCTCGTCTTTACTAAAAAAATACAAAAATTAGCCATGCATGTGTCGCGCACCTGTAATCCCAGCTACTCAGGAGGCTGAAGCATGAGAATCGCTTGAACCCCAGAGGCAAAGATTGCAAAGCCCCGAGATCTCAGCACTGCACTCCAGCCGGGCGAAAGTGCGAGACTCCATCTCAAAAAAAAAAAAAATCTATAAAAGCATTGTGAGAAGTCTTTTGGGGGGGCGGTCAGGTTATCGGGGCATAATTTCCAAATGTTATAGTTTTAGTGTATAGTTGTGTTACCCACACAATGGGTGGGTTTGATCACTTAGCCAGTGACAGTCCAATACCACAACCAACGAAGATTTAACAAGGGGATTTTATTACTTACAATAAGTAAGGAGGATATCGGGGATAATTCCCCAAAGCAGTGTCTCCCTAAACAAAGGTGATAAAAAGGCTTTTATTAGGCAGGTTAGCTGAGTTATCATATGTAGAGGTGTAGTAGAGGCAGCTCAGGCCCAGTCTGCGATCATGCCTCTACATATAAATGGAGAATAGCTCCTTCCTGGGTGGATTTTTAGTATGCTAATGAGGAGAAATCTCCAAAGTTCATTTCCAACTCAGGCATTTCTGGATCCAACTGGTTTTTGTTTTGCTGTGGCTGGGCTTCTTTCTTGAACTTTTTTTTTTTTTTTGGAGATGGAGTCTCCCTCTGTCGCCGAGGCTGGAGTGCGGTGGGGCGATCTCAGCTCCTAGGTTCAAGCGATTCTCCTGCCTCAGCCTCTTCAGTGGCTGGGATTACAGGCGCGTGCCACCATGCCCAGCTAATTTTTGTATTTTTAGTAGAGATGGGGTTTCACCATGTTGGCCAGGATGGGCTCGATCTCTTGACTTTGTGATCCGCCAGCCTCGGCCTCCCAAAGTGCTGGGATTACAGGCGTGAGCCACCGCGCCCAGTCCCTTGAACTTTTCTGAAACAACAAAAACTCCAGCAGTTACAACTGGGTGTTTTTCTTTTTCTTTTTCTTTTTTTTTTTTTTTTGAGACGGAGTCTCGCTCTGTCACCCAGGCTGGAGTGCAGTGGCCCTATCTCTGCTCACTGCAAGCTCCACCCCCTAGGTTCACACCATTCTCCTGCCTCAGCCTCCCGAGTAGCTGGGACTACAGGCGCCCACCAACACACCCGGCTAATTTTTTGTATTTTTAGTAGAGACGGGGTTTCACCGTGTTAGCCAGGATGGTCTCGATCTCCTAATCTTGTGATCGGCCTCCCAAAGTGCTGGGATTACAGGCGTGAGCCACCGCGCCCGGCACAACTGGGTGCTTTTTCATAATGTGTTCTGGAAAAGGAAAACCCTGGAACTCTGGGTTACAGTTTTTTGAGTTTTATCAGTTTTGACAAGTGCATATGGTTGTGTAACCACCACTATAAATATAAGATAAAAAATTGTTTCATAACTTTAACAAATTCCCTTGTACCCCTTTATGGTCAGCCCCTTCCTTTACCTCCAGGCCCTCAAAACCACTGATTTGTTTTCTGTCTGTATAGTTTAGCATCTCCCAAAATGTCATATGAATGAAATTGTATAGCGTGTACTCCTTCTTTGGTCTGCCTTCTTTTATCTTCAGCATTATTGCTTTGAGATTCATCCATGTTGTAGTGTATATCAATAGTTTAATCCTTTTTATTATTAAGTGGTATTCCATTGTATGGATGTACCACAATTTACTTATTAATTCAGTAGTTGAGAGACATCTATGTTGTTTCCAGTTTTGGGTGATTATGTGTAAATTCACTATAAACATTCATATACAGGTTTTTGAGCGACAAAGTTTTCGTTTCTCTAGGGTAAATATGTAGGAGTGGAATTGCTGGGTCAAATGATAAATATATGTTTATAAGAAACTGCCAAACTGTTTTTCCAAAGTAGCTGGACCATTTTGCACTTCTATCAGCCATGTATGAAAATTCCATTTGCTCTGCATCCTTGCTAGGACTTGATATTGTCAGTGTTTGTTCGTTTGTTTGAGCCATTCTAATAGGAGATAATGGTATTGTTACAGGTAGTTAGACAGGCATGAGCAGGGCAGGAGAGGGCTCTCCCCACCCACCAGGAATGTCAGGAAGTGGTTCAGCAATTATCATATTGCCTCTCTAAAAGTGACAAATTGGCAGCAGTGACATATTGGCATAATTAGATGGCATGGCCATATCATAAAACTTAGAGAAATTCCTAACTTTCAGTCCAAAAGTAAAAGATATCATATCATCATCACAATTTCTTCTCGTTCTTTTTGAGTGTCCAGATATTAAGATTTGAGTAATTATCACAGAGCCAGTTACCAGTCATTAAATCATTCATCATCAATATTGTTGATGAGAGGCTGATAAATTGCCAGGGAGAGGACATTTCCTGATGGTTTACACCTGTTGCTCTAAAAGGTTAGTTGAATGCAGACACCAGGGAGAGGCAACTTCACAGGCATGCGCATTAAGAAACGAAATGACGGAGTATGACCTTCCCGGCCACTCCACTGGAAAAGGAAAGAAAGCTTCGGATGGGCACGCCTACAGCTTCCTAAACACACTGTGCGTGCTCACCTCCCAAGCATACAGAGGGCATTGTGCCTGCGGGCAGCCCACCCTAAGGGAAATATCATGGGAAAGGGGTACTAGACACCAGAAGTGGGTCAGTCTATAAAGTTATAGGATTGGCCTGGCACGGTGGTTCATGCGTGTAATCCCAGCACTTTGGGAGGCTGAGGTGGGCAGATCACGAGGTCAAGAGATCGAGACCATCCTGGCCAACATAGTGAACACCCGTCTCTACTAAAAATACAAAAATTAGCTGGGCGTGGTGGCTCACACCTGTAGTCCCAGCTACTTGGGAGGCTGAGGCAGGAGAATCGCTTGAACATGGAAGGCGGAGGTTGCAGTGAGCCGATATCCTGCCACTGTACTCCAGCCTAGTGACACAGCAAGACTCTATCTCAAAAATAAAATAAAATAAAATAAAGTTCTAGGATCAAGGTTAAATGTCGCACTTGACCTTCTTGGTGCCCGTGTGAGTCTCTTCCAAGTGTACTTTCCTTTCTTTCCTGCTCTAAAGCTTTTTAATAAACTTCCACGCCTGCTCTGAAACTTGCCTTGATCTCTTTTTCTGCCTTATGCTCCCTCAGTTGAATTATTTGTTCTGAGGAGGCAAGAACTGAGGTTGCTGTAGACCCATACGGATTTGCCACCAGTAACTTGGACTACCTTCCACTGATAACAGTATCTTATTACAGTTTTAATTTGCATACCTCTATGACAATATCAAACATATTTTTACAAAAGGTATTGATTTGTAGTCCATACAACTTTTTCGTAAAGTGTGTGTTCCAAACGTTTGCCCACTTGTATGTGTGTGGGAAGGGTTGCTCATTATCTTACTGAGTTTTGAGAGTTCTTTATGCATTTTGAATACTAGTCCTTTGTCAGATATATGCTTTGCAAATACTTTGGCCTAGTCTATGTCTTGTCTTTTAATTTTCTTAATTGTGTCTTTCAAAAATTTCTTAATTTTGATAAAGTTCAATTTACCAGTTTTTTTCCTTTTATAAATTGTGCTTTTGGCGTGGTATCTTAGAAATCTTTGCCTAATCCAATGTCACAAAGATATTTTCATATATTTTCTTATTTATTCCTTTATTTATTTTTAATTTTTGTTTTTTTGAGACAAGATCTCTCTCTGTCTTCCAGGCTGGAATGCAGTGGCACGATCACACTTCAATGAAGCCTCGAACTTCTGGGCTCCGTGAACCTCCCACTTCAGCCTCCTGAGAAACTGGAACTACAGGCATGTGCCACCCTGCTTGGCTAATTTTTTAAATTATTATTATTTTATTATACTTTAAGTTCTAGGGTACATGTGCACAACATGCAGGTTTGTTACATATGTATACATGTGCCATGTTGGTGTGCTGCACTCATTAACGCGTCATTTACATTAGGTATATCTCCTAATGCTATCCCTCCCCTCTTGCTCGGCTAATTTTTGTACTTTTTTTTGTAGAGACTGTTTATTTTTTTCACATTGCCTGGGCTGGTCTCAAACTCCTGGGCTCAATGGATCTTCCCACCTCAGCCTCAAAGTGCTGAGATTACAGGCATTAGTTGCTGCACCTGGCCAATGTTTTCTTCAAGTATTTTTACAGTTATAGAATCTTACATTGAGATTTGCAATCCGTTTTTAGTTGAGTTGATGTTTTTACGTGGTACAAGGTATAGGTCAAGGTATACACACACATACACACACACACATATATACACACACAGACAATTGTTCTAGCACCATTTTTTCCCATAGGTGAAAATTTTAGCCAAGGAAGGGACTTACACTCTTTTTTTTTTTGAGACGGAGTCTCGCTCTGTCGCCCAGGCTGGAGTGCAGTGGCACGATCTCTGCTCACTGCAAGCTCCACCTCCCAGGTTCACACCATTCTCCTGCCTCAGCCTCCCAAGTAGCTGGGACTACAGGCACCCGCCACCACACCTGGCTAATTTTTTTATATTTTTTTAGTAGAGACGGGGTTTCACCGTATTAGCCAGGATGGTCTTGATCTCCTGACCTCATGATCCACCCACTTCGGCCTCCCAAAGTGCTGGGATTACAGGCATGAGCCACCGTGCCGGGCCACAAGGGACTTACACTCTTAAAATTTACAATTAAAATCTGAAATAGGTCTTGTCTGAGAGTTTCTTCAACTTTTTTTGGTTGATTTTTGTTTTTTGTTTTTTTTTTACTTTATTTTCCAAACATTACACCCTATTTAAAAGAAACAATTTGTATGTTGGTTCTTTTTTTTTCTCGAGGCAGAGTCTCACTCTATCACCCAGGCTGGAGTGCAGTGGTACAATCTCAGCTCACTGCAACCTCTGCCTCCTGGGTTTTAAGCAATTCTCTCTGCCTCAGCCTGCCAAGTAGCTGGGATTACAGGCGCCCGCCACCACGTCCAGCTAATTTTTGTATTTTTAACAGAGATGGGGTTTGACCATGTTGGCCAGGCTGGTCTTGAACTCCTGACCTCAGGTGATCCACCTGCCTCGGCCTCCCAAAGTGCTGGGATTACAGGCGTGAGCCACTGCACCCGGCCGTGTTTGGTTTTTATCCCTTTCATTTTATTCCATTAGAAGTATCAGGATTTTAAGACATTTTCAAATGACACTGTCTATCTCTGCGCTATCTAGAATAACGCAATTTTAAACTATAGAGACTGCCATCCCCACTTTGTAGAGATGAAGAAACCGAGACTTTAAGATCTTCAATGACTTGCCCAAGGTCATACAGCATAGCGGCAGAGCAAAGTCTAGGGTACAGCTTCCCAAATCTCTAGGCCATTGCTCTTTCCTCCAACTGTTTATGGCCTTCATATTGATGCTTCACTAACTTTATTTCTATTTATTAAATATAGACGATTGCTTCAATAGTAGGCTTTTATCTAAAATTTCATTTTTGGTGCTTCCTTTCTAGTACATAAAGTTCAATAAAGCAAAATTAAACTGAATTCTTACAAGATACCTCTAAGGTTTACCCAATGCCACTGGGTTTACAATCTCATTATAAAGTAAGCACACACACAAAAAGGAAACAGTCTAGATACTAGGGATTACCAAAATGCTGACACTTTAATTCATAATTCTAAGACTTCGCACAGATGCATAATTTTTACTTTACATATTAAGTTAGCTATACCTCTTCATTTAATTGTAAATTAGACAGAAATTTTACCTTTTTTGCTGCATGGGACTACAAGCAGTCTGGTGAGTTAAATCTGGATGATCCAGTCTCATCTGATGCAACAAAAATATAGATATGCTTGATAAAATATAAGACTCTTCGGATGCCAGAAATGAAGAGGGAATGCAAATTCCCGAGAAAATGCGAAGCTATTCTGTGGGTACAGTATCCTGTGAGGAAATGGAGGATGGGATGGGAAGACTCAATAGATGTCTAAAAGGAGTTCCAGAGTAATGGAATATGTCTATTCGAATAGGAAAGAGGCAATATTTGATAATCACTGGGGCTCAGATAATCACTGAGCCCCAGACAGGAAAAATTAAAAACCATATACACCTGACCAAAATGAAACATGGACCACGCTGGAAAGAGAGAAATTCTTTTTTTTTTTTTTTTTTGCGTCGGAGTCTCGCTCTGTCGCCCAGGCCGGAGTGCAGTGGCGTGATCTCGGCTCATGGCAAGCTCTGCTTCCCTGGTTCAGGCCATTCTCCTGCCTCAGCCTCCTGAGTAGCTGGGACTGACTACAGGTGCCCGCCACCACGCCCGGCCAATTTTTTTTTTTTTTTTTTTTTTTTTTTTTTTTTTTTTTTTTTTTTTTTGAGACGGAGTCTCGCTCTGTCGCCCAGGCTGAAGTGCAGTGGCGCTATCTCGGCTCAACTGCAAGCTCCACCTCCCGGGTTCACGCCATTCTCCCGCCTCAGCCTCCCGATTAGCTGGGATTACAGGCGACTGCCACCATGCCCGGCTAATTTTTTTTTTGCATTTTTTAGTAGAGACGGGGTTTCACCGTGTTAGCCAGGATGAAACCGCACCCGGCCTAGAGAAAATCTTAAAAGCAACAGAATTAAAAAGATTTCCTGGCCGGGCATGATGGCTCACGCCTGTAATCCCAGCACTTTGGGAGGCCGAGGCGGGCGGATCATGAGGTCAGGAGATCGAGACCATCCTGGCTAACACGGTGAAACCCCATGGTGGCGGGCGCCTGTAGTCCCAGCTACTCGGGAGGCTGAGGCAGGAGAATGGCGTGAACCCGGGAGGCGGAGCTTGCAGTGAGCCGAGATCGCGGCACTGCACTCCAGCCTGGGAGGCAGAGCGCGAGTCTGTCTCCAAAAAAAAAAAAAAACCCTCAAATATAAACTTAAAATGAAAGAAAGTAAACTGGTGGTCAGCCCTGCTGCACCAGACCCAGTCTGCCTGCGAAAGAAAGGAAGGAAGGAAGGGAAATTAAACCCAGGAGAAAGGACCCGCTGTAAGTACTAATTGTGAACAGAGAAGTTAGTAAAAATACTGGTAAATCTATATTAATATTAACTGTTAAAAAGCAATAATAGACCGGGCACAATGGCTCATGCCTGTAATCTCAACACTTTGGGAGCCCAACGCAGGAGGATTGCTTGAGGCCACCGGAGTTAGAGACCAGTCTGGGCAACATAACAAGATTCAGCTCTACAAAAAAAAATTTTTTTTTAATTAGTGCCATGTGGTGGTACATACCTGTGGTCCCAGCTACTCAGGAGGCTGAGGTGAGAGGTCTGCTCAAGCTCAGGAAGTCAAGGCTGCAGTGAGCTGTGATTATGCCACTGCAGTCCAGTGTGGGTGACAGAGAGAGACCGTGTCAAAATAAAACAAAATAAAAGCAATAATAATAAATACTCAGGCCAAGCACGGTGGTTCACGTCTGTAATCCCAGCACTTTGGAAGGCTGAGGCGGGCAGATCACTTGAGGTCAGGAGTTCGAGACCAGCCTGGCCAACAAGGTGAAACCCTGTCCTACCAAAAATACAAAAATTAGCCGGGCATGGTGGCGTGCACCTGTAATGCCAGCTACTCGGGAGGCTGAGGCAGGAGAATTGCTTGAGCCCGGGAGGCAGAGGTTGCAGTGAGCTGAGATCACACCACTGCACTCCAGCCTGAGCAACAAGAGCGAGACTCCGTCTCAAAAATAAATAAATAAAAAATAAAACAAAAATAAAAATAAATAAATTAATACTCTAAGTTGAGAGGGTTTTTGAAAAGGTGAAACCAAATTACTATAATAACAGGAAGAATGGGAGGAATAAAGTTTCTCAGATTGTATACTGTTCAAAAGAGGCTGACAGTATCTTAGACCAAGTTGAGCCATGCATGTTATAAATTTAAGAGTAAACGTTGATTCCGTAAAAGGAAGTGATATTGTTCTTATAAATTAAAAAAGCAAAAGTAAGTTCTTGTTAATTTTACCACTGTGAAGAAAATATACTTGGTAACTGTGAACTTCTCACCAAAGATAAAGTATACAAGGAAAAATGGATAAAACAAACTTAAAAAAATTTTAAGCTTCTATGTAATTACAATGAGGAAAAGATTGATTTCAAAATTGTGTAAGCCTGTAAGAAAACAGCATGCTTTGTTTACTGATACCTTTTTCTATATCACATAAAGCTTTACGTTATAAACCTGAAACCCCACTTTTTTTATCAGAGAAACTCCTTTTTAATCGATAATAAGTAAAGGTTAATTTTTTAACATAACTTTCAAGTCAGTAAGGGTGAAAAATAAATCAGTAACTCAATAGAAGGTAGGAAAGTATAAAAAAAAGTAAATACATGGTAGATAAAAAAACATTAAATAAAAGACAATAGAAATAAATTACTTTTGCAACTTTACTGATATAATAGAGAACTTATTTCTACTATGTAAATAACTTAGTCAGAGATATGTGAAGGAGTGAAGAATGTGCCATCCCAAAATATTCCAGATTGGTGTAGTAATCATTTCAAGTTGAAAACAGTTGAGAAATTGTAATTTCAGAAAGGGCGAGCTGACCCTTCTCCTCCTCCATGCAGCAAGAGATACAGATGCCTCTGGGAGGGGCACCCTCTGCATACCAGGGCGAGCAAACCCTTATCACCAGAGACTTAGAATTGGAGGCTACAGGCCAGGTGGGGTGGCTCATGACTGTAATCCCAGCACTTTGGGAGGTACAGGAGGGCAGATCGCCTGAGGTCAGGAGTTCAAGACCAGCCTGGCCAACATGATGAAACCCCGTCTCTACTAAAAATACAAAAATTAACCAGGCATGGTGGCGGGCGCCTGTAGTCCCAGCTACTTGGAAGGCTAAGGCAGGAGAATCGCTTGAACCTTAGAGGAGGATGTTACAGTGAGTGAGATCACACCACTGCACTCCAGCCTGGGGTGCAGAGCGAGACTCCATTTCAAAAAAAAAAGAATCGGAGGCTGCAATGGACCTGAATAAATGTACTTGACGAAGTAACCCTTATCTTCCACCTGTTTTACATCCTGCATACATGTCCTAGTGAATCCCGTAGAAAATTTACTGCCCCTGGCCAGATACTCTTTGTCCTGTCATTTCTTTTCAAATGTATCATTTTTTGTCTAAAAATACAAAAGCATCTTGCTTTGGCCACTTATTCAGACTTCATGCTCTTGTGAATATCCCCATGTACATGTAGAACTAATACAATTTGTTTGCTTTTCCCTTGTTAATCTGCCTGGTGTCAATTTGGTTTCTAGATCTAGCTAAAGAGGCCACTAAGAGCAAAAGGGGGTTGATCTCTTGCTCCCCTAAACATGCACTCTGGTATAGAGAAAAATTTGATCCTGAGACACCCACATAGATCTGAGGCCCTTCCTTTCCTTGCCACCCTAGGTCACAAATCCCTCTGTACAGCTAGACATTATTTTGAACAGAAGCAGAGGGAAGCAGGAAGAAATGTGACAGATTCTGCATTTAACCAAAAGAAAATATGTTATTCAAAAGTGACCATTTATTTATTTATTTATTTTTATTTTTTGAGACAGGGTCTCAGTCACTTAGGCTGGAGTGCAGTGGCACAATCATAGTTCACGACAGCCTCGAACTCCTGGACTCAAGCAATCCTCCTGCCTCAGCCTCCTGAGTAGCTGGGACTACAGGTGTGCACTGCTACACCCAGCTAATTTTCAAATTTTTTCTAGAAACCGGGGCTTGCTATGTTTCCCAGGCTGGTCTTGAACTCCTGGCCTCAAGCCATTTTCCTTCCTTGGTCTCCCAAAGCACTGGGATTAAATAGAGAAGTAAGCCACCACACAGGGCCAAAATAAACTATTTAAACTAAAAAAGATTGTTGCCTGGAATGACAAGTTTAATGTTTGGTTGTTTTTTTTCCTCTTATTATAGAGCAAGGTAGAAGCTTGCAAGGAAAAATTAGGTCCATGATAGAAATTAAAAAGGAGTATTTTCTTTGCATATATTGGAATTATAATGTGGGTAAATGTTTGACCCCACTATAAACATTTTTGTAGGATTATTTTTCCACACTATGTTTTTTCTCCTGGCGTTAATATTTTTCTGCGATTTGCACGCGTTACCCCTTCTTAAATTAATTGTAGTCCCCGTTGTATTGACCAAGGAGCCACCAAAGGCTTTGTCCAGTCTGGAAATGGCAGGTGTAAAGCAGAAAGCAAGGGGCAGAAAGGGTAAGAATAGACCCAGTTCTTTGCAATCACAAGAAAGTGCCCACCCAGCCATTCTGCCCTTTTTAATTTGTTCCTTTCCTCGGATCTAAATGCACTGACAATTAGGACTATAGAAAACCATATGCATCGTGACCACCATTACTCACCGCCCTGACCATTCCCCTGGGTAACACAGAACATTTAATAGGCCTGTCCCAGCATCTGATAACAAAGGAAAAACATATGGCAGATCACGATAATGATTTTGTGTCTTTCTGTAATGATGAAAGAAAAACCTGATCCTGCATAATAATCGCTTTGTTATTCATAGAAGTTAAATGGCATTTCCTCATGAATTTTAATGTGCCATCCATTTTCTCACTACTTATCCCCACAATTCTTTGTGAGCCTTTGCAGAACATTATTCTCTTATCTCTTTCTTTCTTACAGTGATGTCATTATTCTTTCTAAACCATAAGACTTCAGGATGTTGTCTTTTTACTGCATTGGTCACACAGTGCTGGTCTAGGTTGCCATAAATAATCTGAAAAGATCAAGCTGTGCACTTAGGATTTCTGCACTTTTGTTTCCTGTATGTATGTTACTTAATTTTAAAGAGTTTACTTTCAAAAAATTATCTGGAAATCCTGTAATCATAAATTTGTGCCTTTTAAAATAAATTATAATTAATTAGTGGCACTCATGAATCTTTTGTTTACTATTCTAAAAGTTCAGGAACCATTTGCAATATTTTTTCTTCCTTATTCTTCTTTAGTGGGCATAATTCATATTGAAATTCAGTCCCATATTATGTGTAGACAGAGTAATCTCAGAATTACATACGACTAGACTAGATTTTTAGCTATTTAAGGACATAAACTGAGTCTTACTTATCTTTGTATTCTATGAAGTATCTATCTAGCTCAAGGACTTCTAAATAGAAGGCCCTCATACCGGGCATGTAAAGGCGTGAGCCAGCATTTTGGGAGGCCGATGCGGGCGACTCACGAGGTCAGGATATCGAGACCATCCTGGCTAGCATGGTGAAACCCTATCTCTACTAAAAAATACAAAAAATTAGCCGGGCGTCGTGGCGGGTGCCTGTAGTCCCAGCTGCTCAGGAGGCTGAGGCTAGACAATGGCGTGAACCCAGGAGGCGGAGCTTGCAGAGAGCAGAGATTGTGCCACTGCACTCCCAGCCTGGGCGACAGAGTGAGATTCCGTCTCAAAAAAAACAAACAAACAAAAATAGAAGGCCCTCGTAAATATTTGCTTATAAAGTAAAAAGTATCTTTTGCAGAAAACAAGTCAGTGGTTGCCAGGGGCTGAGGGTAGAAGGGGAAAATTGCTTTCACAGAGGTACAAGGGAACTTTTTACAGTGAGAGAAATATTCTACATATTGATCGTGATGCTGATTACGGTGTGCATTTGTCAAAAATTATACACTGAAAATTGGTGAATTTAATTACATGTAAATTATATTTAATTATATGTAATTATAATTAATTTATACCTTAATAAAACTGATTAAGGAAAAGATCTTGTGATGACATCATCATTTCCTTATGGGAAATAACTAACAACAAATGCTATTAACAAATAACTACCACATTCTTTACATGAACAAATAACCTGGTTTCAGATCAAGCCTTTAAAAATTTTTAATTTCTTGATTGAATGACCAACGATTTATTAAATATTACCATGTATCTGGTCCTGTACTAGATTATTTATTTATTTATTTATTATTTGTTTTTTGAGACAGGGTCTCACTCTGTCACCCAGGCTGGAGTGCGGTGGTGCCATCTCAGCTCACTGCATCCTCAACCTTCCCTGCTCAAGCATCCTCCTGCCTCAGCCTCCTGAGTAGCTGGGACTACAGGCACACACCACTAGG
This sequence comes from Pongo pygmaeus, assembly GCF_028885625.2. Taxonomy (NCBI): domain Eukaryota; kingdom Metazoa; phylum Chordata; class Mammalia; order Primates; family Hominidae; genus Pongo; species Pongo pygmaeus. The sequence goes on from NC_072392.2 coordinate 59,147,366, forward strand.
CCCAGCTAACTTTTGTATTTTTTGTAGAGACTGGGTTTCACCATGTTACCCAGGCTGGTCTCAAACTCTTTGGTTCAAGTGATCTGCCCACCTTGGCCTCCCAAAGTGCTGGGATTATAGGCATGAGCCACCACACCCGGTTCTCTTTTCTTGTACCAATAAATGCTGTCAAATGATTATTATTTCTGATTTTTATAGGAATAACAATTTTACACTTAGGCTCTGAGAGGTTAGGTAAACTTGTCTGAGTCCAGATATTTTATTTTTTTAAAAATCAGCTGGGCACGGTGACTCACATCTGTAATCTCAGCATTTTGGGAGGCCAAGGTGGGCGGATCACCTGAGGTCGGGAGTTCAAGACCAACCTGACCAACATGGAGAAACCCCATCTCTACTAAAAATACAAAATTAGCTGGGCATGGTGGTGCATGCCTGTAATCCCAGCTATTCGGGAGGCTGAGGCAGGAGAATTGCTTGAACCCTGGAGGCGGAGGTTGTGATGAGCTGAGATCACGCCATTGCATTCATTTCACTCCTGGGCAACAAGAGTGAAACTCTGTCTCAAAAAAAAAAAAAAAAAAAAAATGGGCATGCATGAATATAGCTTCAAAGAGGCTAAACTAGCTGGATGTGGTGGCTCCTGCCTATAGTCCTAGTTACTCCAGAGGCTGAGGCAGAAGGATGGCTTGAGCCCAGAACTTCAAGGCTGCAGTGTGCTATGATCCTGCTACAGCACTCCAGTCTGGGTGACAGAGGGAGACCCTGTCTCTAAAAAAAAAAAAAAAAAAAAGAACACTACAGCTACATTAAACATATATTTGTGATTAGGAATTTTGAGGAGTCAGGTGATTTTCTCCAAAACGTACCTACGGTAATAAAAATAAAAACTTAAATTCAACAAATAAGTATTTACTTTGTGACAGAACTGTACTAGATATTTCAAGGACTATAATGCTAAAAATATGTAGACTTTGCTTTCAAAGCATATACCACATTAGTCAGGCACCATGGCACATGCCTGTAGTCCCAGCTACTTGGCAGGCTAAGGCAGGAGGATCCCTTGAGCCCATGAGTTCAAGACCAGCCTGGGCAACATAGCAAGACTCTGCCTCTTAAAAGAAAAATCATATGCCATATTAAATGGATATGAGATGTGCAAATAAATAGCAATAATACCAGACAAAGTGTAGGGCTAGAATAAGACTAGAAGTAATTTTGGGCAGGGTGCAGTGGCTCACACCTGTAATCCCAGCACTTTGGGAAGCAGAGGCAGGCAGATCTCTTTTTTTTTTTTTTTTTTTAGACGGAGTCTCACTCTGTTGCCCAGGCTGGAGTGCAGTGGCACAATATCAGCTCACTGCAAGCTCTGCCTCCTGGGTTTATGCCATTCTCCTGCCTCAGCCTCCCGAGTAGCTGGGACTACAGGTATCCACCACCACCACTCCTGGCTAATTTTTTTTTTTTTTTTGTATTTTTAATAGAGATGGGGTTTCACGATGTTAGCAGAGGCAGACAGATCTCTTGAGGCCAGTTCAAGACCAGCCTGGGCAACATAGACCTCGTCTCTATTAAAAAAAAGAAAAAGAAAAAAAGAAGTAATTTTGCATTCAAGAAGGAGGAAATACCTTCAACTTTGGCTAAATTGACTAACCAGCCACAAAGAAGAATTTAGGAGAGATTCAGGCTTAGATGTTTTTGTGACCAAAAAAAAAAAAAAAAGAAGAAGAAAGAAAGGCAAAAACTTTTCTCCTTCTCTTCTCTATTTATTTATTTTCAATTCAAAGCAAATCTGACAAACAACCTATGAGTATATGTGGCTAAAGTAGATGCTATTTCATAGACTTCTACACTGATACCTCCCTCATTCTGATCTCTGCTTAAGTTTCCTTCCCAGAGAAGCCTTTCCTGATGATGCTACCTAAAAGAGTGTCTCATCACTCTCTATGCTCTCTTTTTAATTTTTCTTCTAATCATTGATTACTATTTGATATTATATTGTTGTTTTTTTTTCTTTTTGAGACGGAGTCTCATTCTGTCACCCGGGCTGGAGTGCAGTGGCATGATCTCAGCTCACTGCAACCTCTGCCTCCCGGGTTCCAGCAATTCTCCTGCCTCAGCCTCCCGAGCAGCTGGGATTACAGGTGCGTGCCACCACGCCTGGCTAATTTTTGTATTTTTAGTAGAGATGGGGTTTCGCCATGTTGGCCAGGCTGGTCTCGAACTTCTGACCTCAAGTGATCTGCCCGCTTTGGCCTCCCAAAGTGCTGGGATTACAGGCGTGAGCCACCATGCCTGACCGATATTAAGTATTTTTGTATTTATCATTTGTCTCCCCACATTGTTTTTAAGCTCCTTTCAGAAGGATCCATATGTCTTATTCACTGTTGTGTCTCCAGCACTTAGATTAGTACTTGGCTTTCTGTTGAATGAATGAATGAATTTGACAAAAGGGTCTTTCTGATTACAACAACTCATCTCCAACTATTCCAGTCTTCACTTGAAGTTCTACCAATTTTTCATTTTATGGTTATTTGACTTTTGCCACAGATTAATATCTTAACTATATTGAAGTAGAAATATACACTTTTGAAGCAAGGCACATGAAAGAAGATTTGAACCCTAAGACATGTCTGTGGTTTCATGTAATCTTTTGAAAGTGAGTTGTTTCAGAATACTTCCCTCTTCTCTAGGCTCTAGCTTGGGTTACCCGGAAAACAGAACCTGAAAAAATGCTCATAGAGCTCATTTTTGTTGTAGGTGGGGAGAGGGAGGAAGATGAGTACCATCCTAGAGAAGGAAGAATCGGGGCTACAGCTTCTCAAAGAAACACAACTGGTTGCCTGATCAAATGGGAACATCTCTGGAATGGCTGTATGGGTCTCAATAATCTGTTGGAGGACACAGAAGAAGAATAAATAATTCATCTCCCGTGAGTCGTCACCTGACTTCTCCAAGAAGCCACTGGGGAAGCCAGAGCCTGCATACATTCAGTCATGAGAAAGTAGGTTCCGGAAACTGCTGCTACAGCCCAGTCCTCATCACCAAGAGGTTGCCTCTCCCTATTCCCTTGGTTATAAAGCCCTGGACTCAGCTACCATCTCCTAATACCCCTCTGGCAAGGAAGAAAGCCAAGTGACCGAGATCCTGAGAGGAAGACAGAGCCAAGCAGATCAAGGAGGGCATTTTTTGTTTGTTTCGTTTTTTGTTTGTTTGTTTTCAGATGGAGTCTCACTCTGTCGCCCAGGCTGGATTGTAGTGACTCTCTGTTCACTGCAATTTCTGCCTCCCGGGTTTAAAAAATTCTGCCTCAGCCTCCCTGGTAGCTGGGACTACAGGCACGCGCCGCCATGCCTGGCTAATTTTTGTATTTTTAGTAGAGATGGGGTTTCACCATGTTGGCCAGGATGGTCCTAATCTCGTGATCCACCCACTTCCGCCTCCCAAAGTGCTGGGATTACAGGCATGAGCCACCATGCTCTGCCAAGGAGGGTGTTTATAAACACATCCCCTCCCCAGAAATTATTCAGGGAAATAATTTCTAGCAACCAAAGCCCAGGCACATGTGTGACATATGGATACATGTAGATTGTCTCCAAGTGCTCACTCTTCGATGGTATTTTTAGTATAAATTCCCTAATTCTACACCTCGTTTCATCTAAATGCCTACATTCTCTTCCATAGTACGTTTGTTTTTGTTTTTTAACTTTGAGAATTTTGTTCAGCAATTTGAAATGATGAAAAACCCTATGCATGGTAAAGTTATGTTTGAATATCCTTTCTTATATCGATTTGGCATCATTAATTCATTCAACAAATATTTAATGAGCACCTACTATATTTTAGATTCTATACTAAGCGCTAATACTACTATTGTGAATAAAACAGACAGACATTCCTGGATCCCTGAAGCATACATTTTAGTGAAGGGAATCACAATAAACAATGTAAACAAAATATGTGTATTATGTTGGATGATTATAAGTGCTAGGAAAAAAAATAAAGAATGGTGATTTTCTTTTTGATTCAGTGACCTTTTGAATACACAATCTATGAAAGCCTTCAGGGAGAGAGGAAGAAGGTGTAAATGGGGCATTTAGACAATGAAGTGTTCAGTAGTATTAGAACTCTGAGTTAAGCCTGTGACCAGGGAGTAAGGAAGTAGCATGGAAGATGTAGAGTATCGTGGTGTCTCTGTACAGGACACAACTTTTCATAACTTTCTCCAAGGAAGTAATAGGCAAGACACATGACACAGAGCAATGTATCTGTGTGAGATACAATTGCTATTAACTCAGGTTTACTCCACAAACAGATTATAGGAAGTACATACTACAGAGAGCTGGATTCTATCAGTTATACAGAAGGAAAATATACATTTTTTTCTGTATAAGTGATGAAGCTGCCTGATAACTCTAGGTTACTCTTCATGCTTACAACATGAGGTGTAAAGCTACACAACTGGAGTGAGATACTGAGAAGCAACACTTAATTCTCCAAGATTTCTTGAAGTACGTGCTGCACCAAGTTTTATGTTCCTTCTCTGCAAATACTGGAAACTGAGCTATCATTTCCAAGCAGGGCACCTGAAATGCCCTTAACCATGAGAAGAACTTGGAAAACCTACAAACGACCCATATCATTGGTGACCAAGAGAGCTGAGGGGAAGAATTCTCATATGGTAAATATCAGGCTGCTCTCTTAGGTGGAGATGAAGGACTTTTCAGAGAATCAGACAGCAGATGTCAGTCATTGATGACCTCTTTGATGTGGACACCTAGAAATGAATATCTTCAAATAAGACATCATGTAAGCTGAACAGGTATTTGATTCTAGAATGGTAGAGCTGAATGGTCTTAACCAAACTGGATGATCAATTCTCATGATGCCAGGGCTCAGAGTAAAGTTTGGAGTTCCAGAAGCCAAAAAGTACAAATATTAAAGCTTACTCTCTTAGACCACTGGGTAGATAATTCATTTCCCAATGAAGGATCTCATTTGTTCGTGTATTCAAACAATCGTAAGTGCTTACAAATTACCTGTGCCAGGTACTTTGCTAGGTGTTGGAAAGACAAAGGTGAGCAAAAATTGATGTGTATCTTGCCCTTACAGAGTTTATAGTTATAACTATAATTCTAACAAGGGCCATTAAGGAAAGCTTGAGACAGTGCTGTGGCTCATGCCTGTAATCGTAGCACTTTGGTAAGCCGGGTCAGGGGAATCACTTGACTTCAGGAGTTTGAGACCAGCCTGAGCAACATAATGAGACTTCTTCTCTACAAAAAAATTTTTAAAAATCATCCAGGCATGGGGTGTATGCCTGTAGTCCCAGCTACTCAGGAGGCTGAGATGTGAGGATTGCTGGAGCCCAGGAGATCAAGGTAGCAGTGGGCCATGATTGCACCACTGAACTCCAACCTGGGCAACAGAGCAAGACCCTGTCTCAAAAAAAAAAAAAAAAAAAGATTGAGAGAGAGAGAGACACTAAGGATTCAAGGTTTTTTTAAAGTCATTAGTAATTTTGATTTTTATTCAAAGATCAGTTGCAAATCTATTACAGGTTTTTTAAGTAGGAGATTTGAATTTTGAAATGATCACTCTGGCGGGGTGCAGTGGCTCACACCTGTAATCCCAGTACTTTGGGAGGCCGAGGCGGGCGGATAACGAGGTCAGGAGATCGAGACCATCCTGGCTAAAATGGTGAAACCCCGTCTCTACTAAAAATACAAAAAATTAAGTGGGCGTGGTGGCGGGCACCTGTAGTCCCAGCTACTCGAGAGGCTGAGGCAGGAGAATGGCATGAACCCGGGAGGCGGAGCTTGCCGTGAGCCGAGATCGCACCGCTGCACCCCAGCCTGGGCGACAGAGCGAGACTCTGTCTCAAAAAAAAAAAGATCACTCTGAATGTTCATGGAGAAAAGATTGTAGATAGATAAGAGGGGTTCGGAGACACCATTTGGAAGGCTGTTGCAGCAGTTTCAGGCAAGAGATAACAGTTGTTTTGACCAGGGAAGTAAGCCACTTACTTAGCAGAATTGCTTTTGAAGTGAACTTTATAATCAGCATTGTTCTTCAGCTTCCATCTCTTTCCCACCATTCCCCCATTTACTTTGTGTTTGTTGTTGTTGTTTTGTTTGTTTTGGAGGCTCCCAGGCTGGAGTGCAGTGGCACGATCTTGGCTTACTGAAACCTCCGCTTCCCGGGTTCAAGTGGTTCTCGTGCCTCAGCCTCCTGTGTAGCTGGGACTACAGGCACATGCCACGCCCAGCTAATTTTTGTATTTTCAGTAGAGATGAGGTTTCGCCATGTTCACCAGGCTGGTCTCAAACTCCTGGCCTCAAATGATCCGCCAGCCTTGGCCTCCCAAAATGCTTGGATTACAGGCATGAGCCACCATGCCTGGCTCCCCCTCTACTTTAAAACTTGTTTAGGGCTGGGCATGGTGGCTCACGCTGGTAATCCCAGCACTTTGGGAGGCCGAGATGGGCGGGTCACCTGAGGTCAGGAGTTCAAGACCAGCCTGATCAACATAGTGAAAACCGTCTCTACTAAAAATACAAAATTAACTGGGCATGGCTGCACATGCCTGTAATCCCAGCTACTTGGGAGACTGAGGCAGGAGAATCGCTTGAACCTGGGAGGTGGAGGTTGTAGTGAGCCAAGATCGCACCATTGAACTCGAGCCTGGGCAACAAGAGCGAAACTCCGTCTCAAAAAAACCCAACCAACCAACCAACCAAACAAACAAACCTGTTCACAAGGACGTCCAGCCCTTTCCTCTGTGAGGTCACAGCCCCCAAAACACAGATTACTAAAAGTTTTTAAATGTCTTTGTCTCCATTTTTTACTGATTCCAATAGATGCTGTCTACAAGCATCCATGCATTCTATGAGGTCATTTCAGGCTAATGTGTGTTCCTTGAACAGTACTGTATTGCTCTAAATAAAAAAATTGAGAGAACGTAACATAATATAGGATATTTCGTTAAGAACTTAAATGGAAGGTGTTGCCCTTTTTTCTGAGAAACTCTTTAAGGAAAAATCCTGCTTTCTATTCAGTCATACAAACCACCTGCTTACTATGGACACTGTACAACTGTAAGAGCTGAGGTTGCAATGGTTAAAAATAAAAATAAATGAAAAATTTAAAAAACAGCCCTTACTCTCACAGAGCTTATATTCTAGAATGGGAGGAAATTATAATAAAATACATTAAGCACTATAAGATATGAAGTACAGGAGACTAAGGAGACAGGATAACTAAATGCAATATGCTATCCAGGATTAGATCCTAGAACAGAAAAGGGACATCAGTGAAAAAAATTAGTGAAATCTGAATAAAGTCTGTAGTTAATAGTATCATAACTGTGTTCATAACTTAGTTTTGATCATGGTACCATGGCTATGTAACATGTTAACACTGGGTAAGCTGGATGAAGGGTACATGGGAACTCTGTGTACCATCTTTGTAGCTCTTCTTTAAAACTAAAATCATTTCAAAATTAAATATGTACTAGAAGAAGGAGAAGGGGAAGAAGAAAGAAGAAGAAGAACAAGAAGAAGGAGAAAGAAGAAGGAAGAGGAGGAAAAAGAAGAAGAAGAAGAAAGGGAAGAAGAGGAAGAAGAAGAAGGAGAAGGAGAAGGAGAAGAAGAAGAAGAAGAGGAAGAGGAAGAGGAAGAAGAAGAAGAAGAAGAAGAAGAAGAAGAAGAAGAAGAAGAAGAAAGAAGAGGAAGAAGAAGAAATAATAATAATAATACAGGATGATTTGGGAGCTCCCAGCAGGGCACTCAACCTAATCTAGGGGTGGGGGAGGCTTTCTGGAGAAGGGATGTTTAAGCTGAGACCTGGAGGACAAATAGAAATTAACCAGACAAGAGATATTGAAAAAGACATCCAGAAATAGTATGTAGAATGTTTACATTGCCAGAAGCAAGAGAAAGCATGACAAATTATAGATATTAAATAAAATTAAGCATGGCTAGAGCTTAGAATAGGGTGGGGAATGGGAAGGAGAGGAGTGGTAGAAGATGAACCCAGAGTGGTAGGACACCAAGTGCCTTAAAAATCATGTTGAGGAGTTTAGAGTCTAAGGACAATTTCAAGAAGAAATAAAAATGACTAATAAAATGTATATTTTAAAACCTTCTTTACTGGTAGTCAAATAAATGGAAATTAAAGTAATTGGATAATATATTGACTTACTCAATTACCAAATATTTTAAAATTATAATATTCTTTGCCACCAAGAGTATGAAAAGAGAATTTCTTACATTCTGCTGATAATATTAATATATCTGGAATGCTATCTGGCAATTTAAATACAAAGGTCCAACAATGTTAATATCCCTTTATCCCTTCAGTTTTATGTATGGGATGTTATTTTAAGGAAATAATCAGAAATATATTTTTAATTAACGTAAAAAGATTTTTCATATCATTATTTATAACAGTACAAAATTTAAAACAAAATTTAAAAAATTTAAAATTTAAGACGAAATAGGGGCATAGTTAAATAAATGATTGTGTTTCCATATGATGAAATAGTAAGTATTAAACATAACATTTACAGCTTTGTGCAGTGCCAGTATTGTAGCCAATGAGGTTTATCCGAGGTGCGATTATTGCTAATTGAAAACTTTTCCCAATACCCCGCCATAACGACTTGAAATATAGTTGGCATTCGCAATTTTTGACAGTCTTTGTGGAGACTGAACAAAAAAAAGAAAAAAATAACATTTACAAAGAATTTTAATGACACAGATTATACATATAATGTACATATTATATATAATATATCTTACATATATGTTATTATATATATAATTAGTATGTGTGTGTGCATCATCTGCAGACAGAACTGACTGTGTAATTTGCAGGGCCCAGTGCAAAATGAAAATTCAGTTCAAAATTATTAAGAATTTTAAGAAAGCAACAACAGAACCTCAAATCAAGTGTGGGACACTTCTGAATAGGGGCCCTGCATGACTGACTGCACAGGTTGTACACCCTTGCAACTGGCCCTGTCCCTAGAAAAAAAAGATGAAAGGAAATATCCCAAAATGTCAATAGGGATTATCTTTGGTTTGGGGATTACTGATGATTTTTATTTCATAAATTTAAACACTTTTTCACAATAGACATCTTTTATAATCAGAAAAAAAAACCAGTATGTATCTTTTTTTAAAAGCCCCAAGTTACACTAAAAGCAGCACTACAATGAATTACATTATATTTTGCTTTTAGGTGCTTTTAAATATCCCTTTTGGGCCACTGGGAATAACAAATTCTATTTTTAAAGTTTCTATATTGTATTTTTAAGTCACTGTAGAGAATAGAGCAGGATATAAAAATGAAATCAGTTCTTTGCTAAGTTTTTTTAAAAAGCAAGCACAAGCTGAACTACAAATAACACATTTCCATCTATTTTTGTCCCATATAGAATTAGCTATTTGGTTGGACATTGAACATTTGCTTGAATGGTATAATGCTGAAAATTCCTTCTCTAGCATCCTTAGACCTATATTCATATAATTGGCAGCCCGCACTGGCAAAAAGAAGGCCTGCAAGAAGTCTATTGCATCCTTGTCCAATGAAGGATTTAAAAGCAATATATTTTTAATTTTTATTTTTATTTATTTGTTTTTGAAATGGGATCTCACTCTTTCACCTGTGCTGGAGTGCAGTGGAGTGATCTTGGCTCACTGTGACCTCTGCCTCCTGGGCTCAAGCGATTCTCCCACCTCAGCCTCCTGAGTAGCTGGAACTACAGGCGCCCGCCACCATGCTGGGCTAATTTTTGTATGTTTTTGTAGAGATGGAGTTTCACCATGTTGCCCAGACTATTTTTTTTAATGAAGAAAGGTTGCATCTGGAAGGCAATAAAAGACCCCTTAAATGAGAGAGCATTAAGTGACTTAAAAAATCATATAGATGGGCTGAGCACAGTGGCTCATGCCTGTAATCTCAGCACTTTGGGAGGCCGAGGTGGGCAGATGACTTGAGGTCAGGAGTTCGAGACCAGCCTGGCCAACATGGCGAAACCCTGTCTCTATTAAAAATACAAAAATTATCTGGGCGTGGTGGCGGGTACCTGTAATCCCAGATACTAGGGAGGCTGAGGCAGGCGAATTGCTTGAACCCAAGGGGGCAGAGGTTGCAGTGAGCCGAGATCGTGCCGCTGCACTCCAGGCTGGGCGACACAGCAAGACGCCATCTCAAAAAAAAAAAAAAAAAAATCATACAGATGGAATCTGCAACGTGAGAAAGAAAAGAAACTTTTTATCTGAGAAATGCAAGCCCTGCTTTAAATTATCAGGCCCAGAGCACTGAAATGTAACAAGAGTCACGCTTCACTCCCCCTTGAGTTAGGTCATCACTTCATGAAGCTATTTGCTATGTGGGCTCTAGATTTACTGACCCCAAGTAGCTATAAATAAACCTAACAATGCCATACACTGGACACCATAACTCATACTCTATAGTTCAGCAATGTATATTGCCAATCGTTAATCAATATTATTTCTGTAAACCAATGAAAATTCATCACAAGGTAGCAGTGAGCCAAGATTGTGCCACTGCACTCCAGTCTGGGAAACAGAGCAAGACTCTGTCTCCAAAAAATAAAAAATAAAAAATAAAAAAAAGAAAATTCCTCACAAACGACTTCTGTAATCACTCCCTCTCCTGATTCATTATTTTTTCTTTAAAAACGTAAGCCTCAGCCGGGCGTGGTGGCTTACTCCTGTAATCCCAGCACTTTGGGAGGCTGAGGTGGGCGGATCACCTGAGGTTGGGAGTTCGAGACCACCTTGACCAACATGGAGAAACCCCGTCTCTACTAAAAATACAAAATTAGCCGGGTGTGGTGGCACAGGCCTGTAATCCCAGCTGCTCGGGAGGCTGAGGCAGGAGAATTACTTGAACCCAGGAGGCGGAGGTTGCGGTGAGCCGGAGATCGCGCCATTGCACTCCAGCGTGGGCAACAACAGCGAAACTCCGTCTCAAAAAATAAATAAATAAATAAATAAATAAAATAAAAATTAAAAAAAAAAAAAACGTAAGCCTCTCCTTTATTCTCTGGAGCACTTCCCAACAAAACTACGAAGTGTTTCCAGGCTGCAGTCCTCAACCTTGGCCCAAACAAACTATATTAATTTTGCCTCAGTTTCTTTCTTTAGGTAGACAAATGCATTCTTTTAGAAGTTACACAGAGAAGCCTTAACCAGTTGAGTTGTCAATTACATAACTAGCAAGTTTGGCACAAATGAAAGCCAAGGCAAATCATTTAATACTTTTAGTGCCCCTAAAGGACAATCTGTCTAATTACGCAGACCTCTTGAGTACAGGCTTCGTATTTTGGTATATGAGTACAGGCTTCATATTTTGGTATATGAGTACAGGCTTCATATTTTGGTGTATATATATATGTATACACACACACATGCTTATAAATATATATATTTATAAGTTATACATATAAAACAAAACTATATAAATCATTTTGTTTTGTTTTTTGAGACAGGGTCTTGCTCTGTCACCCTGGCTGGAGTGCAGTGGCACAACCAAGGTTCACTGTAGCTTCGACTAACTGAGCCCAGGTGATCCTCCCACCTCAGCCTCCCAAGTAGCTGGGACTACAGGCACACACCACCATGCCTGGCTATTTTTTATTAATTTATTTTTTTGGAGAGACGGGGTTTTGCCATGTTGCCCAAGCTGGTCTCGAACTCCTGGGCTCAAGTGCTTCACCCACCTTGGCCTCCCAAAGTGCTGGGATTTCAGGGGTAAGCCACCACACCCAGCCTTTTTGGTATATTTTCTACTGTTTTGCGCTAAATGCACTACTGTTTTACGCACTCAATTAATCCTCCGCCCCACTTTGTGTAATCTCAGACAGAAGGAATATGAAAAAGAAAAAGAAAAATTATTTGTCATCCCTTCCTGTCTCCCATATTCTATTAATTGTGTATCCTGAAGAAAAGCTTTTCTTTAGAGTAGTTACTGAGAAGGTAGAGATGCAAACTGAAGAACCCAAAAGGGGGTCACTTGTTTCACTTCAGAAAAGGGAAGAGACCTACAGGGGAAGATAACAGGGAAAAAGAGGAAGAGGAAGAGAGGAAGTATAAGGGTCAAAGACCGGGAGGGAGGCTGAACAGATTTGAGAGAAAGAAGAGAGAGGCCGGGCGTGGTGGTTCACACCTGTAATCCCAGCACTTTCGGAGGTTAAGGTGGGCAGATCACTTAAGTTCAGGAGTTCGAGACCAGCCTGGGCAACATGATGAAACCCCATCTGTACAACAAATACAAATTTAGCTGGGCATGGTGGTACGCATCTGTGCTCCCAGCTACTCAGGAGGCTGAGGTAGGAGGATCATTTGAGCCCAGGAGGCAGGGGTTGCAGTGATCTGAGATTGTGCCACTGCACTCCAGGCTGGGTGACAAAGCGAGATTCCATCTCAAAAAAAAAAAAAAAAGAGAGAGAGAGAGAAAGTGTGTGGCTCTCTCTCTCTAGGGAGAGAGAAATACTTCAGGTAAGAATTGTTTGTTTGTCTGTTTGTTTTGAAACGGAGTTTCACTCTTGTTGCCCAGGCTGGAGTGCAGTGGCGCAACCTCGGCTCACTGCAACCTCCACCTCCAAGGTTCAAGCGATTCTCCTGCCTCAGCCTCCCGAGTAGCTGGGATTACAGGCATGCGCCACCATGCACAGCTAATTTTTTGTATTTTTAGTAGAGACGGGGTTTCTCCATGTTAGTTAGGCTGGTCTCGAACTCCTGACCTCAGGTGATCCGCCTGCCTCGGCCTCCCAAAGAGCTGGTGTTACAGGCGTGAGCCATCGTGCCCAGCCTCAGGTAAGAATTTAAAAGGTGCTGGTAGTGGTGTATTTCATAACTTCTCCTCTTCTGTCTCCCTTGAAACCTTCAGTAAAAACATTACTCTCCAGTATTTTTGTAGTGGGATTTGCATTGTTCGGATGAGATGACATTTAAGAGTGGCCTTCCTAGGGAATCACAGAGTGCCGAGGAGGCTCAGGTACGTTCACATTACAGATCAGAGAGGGGAAAGGAAGGACTCCATTCTTTCACGTTTATTTGTCACAGACAAAGAGGAGATGCACACTCATTTGTATTTAAATTCATCTAGTCTGCAAATGTGCACACATTTAAATTTCATTCATTCACTTATTACTCATCAGCTTAACAAATATCACTGCAGCTCCTACTGTTTCCCAGGTACTGTGCTAAGTTGTTCCTAGGGATAATCACCAAGTAATACAAACCTGCTCGCTGTCCTATTGTAGCTTACAGTTTAAAACTATATAGTCTAGTGTGAGGACAAGACTCAAAAGAAGTTATGAATAAATATAGTGTGTAAAGATACTATAATGTATGTTGTTGTTGTTATTTTTTAAAAAGCAAAACTGGCCAGGTGTGGTGGCTCACACCTGTAATCGCAGCACTTTGGGAGGCCAAGGCAGGTGGATCACCGGAGATCAGGAGCCTGACCAACTTGGTGAAACCCCGTCTCTACTAAAAATACCAAAATTAGCCAGGCATGTTGGTGGGCGCCTATAATCCCAGCAATTTGGGAGGCTGGGGCAGGAGAATCGTGTGAACCCAGGAGGCAGAGGTTGCAGTGAGCTGAAACCGCGCCATTGCACTCCAGCCTGAGCAACAAGAATGAAACTCTTGTCTCTCGGCTGGGCGCGGTGGCTCACGCCTGTAATCCCAGCACTTTGGGAGGCCGAGGCGGGAGGATCACGAGGTCAGGAGACCGGACCATCCTGGCTAACACAGTGAAACCCCGTCTCTACTAAAAATACAAAAAGTAGCCAGGCTTGGTGGCGGGCACCTGTAGTCCCAGCTACTTGAGAGGCTGAGACAGGAGAATGGCATCAACCCAGGAGGTGGAGCTTGCAGTGAGCCGAGATAGCGCCGTTGCACTCCAGCCTGGGAGACAGAGCGAGACTCCATCTCAAAAAATATATACAAAAAAAAAAAAAAAAAAATTGAAACTCTGTCTCAAAAATAAATAAATAAAAATAAAAAAATAAAAAAGCAAAACTTTTCAGACAATTTAGTTACAAGCAAAGTGCAATGTTTTATTACAATCTGACTGCAAGGAAAAGGCCTCTAGCAGACCAATCCAAAGATTCACTCTTGGCAGAAATATTTTATAGGAAAACAGAAAGGTTAATCACTTTTAGATTAGATATAAAAGAATGTTTGTTTAAGGTCACTCTACTCAGTTAAATGGCCAGGTGATTAGTTTTCCCAGAACAAGTCGTAATTTAAAGTTCAGAAAAATTCCTTAAGTATTTTATCAGGAATGCAATTCTCTCCCCAGAAGGAGCTTGTGAATTATATCCCAAAAAATATTCCATCCCAGTCCAGGTTTGGAACAATTTTTCTCCTATTGAATATTTTAAAATGTAGTTTTACAAGATGGTTCAATGTGCTTCTTCATCTCAATTTTTAGCAGCAAATATGTTTCATTTCCTTATGTCAGTCCATATTTAAAACATAGTAATTGTTCCTTTCAGTTGTGAAACAAACAAAGGGTTGAGTTGGAGAATCACAATGGAAGTCCTGGTTTAAATAGAACAGACTGGGAAGACCTCTCTGAAGGGATAAATTTGAGTTGCAGAAGTCATATTTAAGTTGAGGTCTAAAGGGAGACAAAAAAAGCTACTCAAGTGAGAGGATAAGGAAACACATTTCACAGGGAAACAGCTTTACAGAGGCCCTTAGGAAAGGAAAGTGACTTTGAAGATGGTATTACCTGAGGAAGCCAACACAGAAGGTTGAAATTGATGCAGAAAGTTCAGAGATGGGTTCTGATTGGTCCATTCTGATGGGTTTTCTCTTCAAACCAACCCTTCGAGGTACAGTACTAAGAGTAGTATGGGAAGAACTAGGATGAGGTGCTATTACCAGAGGAAAGGGGATCAGAACCCAAGAAATGGGAAGGCAGAGGGAGTGACTCTCCTTAATATTTCCATATCCACAGACAAAAAAGGAGATTTGTAGAAATAGACTCCCTGGGGGTCCACACTGCACTATCCTTGCCTGCTCTTCCTTCAGGGAAGGATGAGTGACTTACCTGATTGCTGACATCAGGACAAGCCATTAGAAGCAGGAACCAGGAGCCGTGCACTGAAAAGGGGGTTTGCTCTCTCACATATGCTTGCTATGCTATCTTTTCTGCAGTGCCAGGGTTTATGAAACAGATCTTGATCCTATGCACCACTGGCTTAAGGAGTGTCTTCCTGGCAGAGCCAACTTTTTCTAAAGATAGATTGGAAAGCCTGGATGTGAATAGAATTAGTGAAAGCCCTATTTCAGCTTTGGACTTAAGCCACATTGCTTCAACACAAAAGTTACAAGGAAACCCTCCCCAGATCTGCTTTCGGAGGGGTGGGATAGATCTTGAAGGGAAAGAAAAAGAGGAGCTTAGCCCTCAGACCTCTAACATGTGGATTTTGGTTAGATATGTGAATTTCCCTCCCTCCCTCCCTCCCTTCTCTCTCTCTGTCTTTCTTTCTTTGACGGAGTCTTACTCTGTCGCCCAGGCTGGAGTTCAGTGATGATATCTTGGATCACTGCAACCTCCGCCTCCCAGGTTAAAACAATTCTCCTGTCTCAGCCTCCCGAGTAGCTCAGACTACAGGTGCACCCCACCACACCTGGCTAATTTTTGTATTTTAAGTAGAGATGGGGTTTCACCATATTGGTCAGGCTGGTCTCGAACTACTGACCTCAGGTGATCCACCCAGCTAGGCCTCCCAAATTGCTGGGATTACAGATGTGAGCCACTGAGCCACTGTGCCTGGCCAGATATGTGAATTTCTTGAAATACAGGGCTATATTAGTTGGGACTCTTCATTACAAGGACAAAAATTCAACTCAAAGTAGCTTAAGCAAAGCAAAAAAAAAAAAAAAACTGGTTTATTGGCTCACATACTGGGAAGGACAGGGTTGTACATGTCATTGTGACTTTCTGCCTCTTCTTTGTCATCTCTACTTGGCTTGGGTTCATTCCCTGATTACTTGGTGCCTTCAAGCTTTCTTCAGGGTGACTTTAAAGGTTGGGGAAGATAGCTCCAGTAGGCCCAGGCCTGCATCGTAGCCTAAGTACCTCAGCTTTTCTCTGCAAACATGTACACATCGAATCCTCGGGAAGATCTATGGATCAAATGGGTAAGAGTTAGTTCCCACATGGTAAGGGGCACTCAATTATCAAAATAAGAGGATGAAAAGGGGTGGGCACTGTGGCTCATGCCTGTAATCCCAGCACTTTGGGAGGCCAAGACAGGTGGATCATTTGAGGCCAGGAGTTCAAGACTAGCCTGGCCAACATGGTGAAACCCCATCTCTACTAAAAATACAAAATTAAGCCGAGTGTGTGGTGTGCACCTGTAATCCCAGCTACTTGAGAGGCTGTGGCACAAGAATCACTTGAACCCGGGAGGCAGAGGTTGCAGTGAGCTGAGATCATGCCACTGCACTCCAGCCTGTGTGAGAGTGAGATTCTGTATGGAAAAAAAAAATGGTGACGGGAGGGGTGGGGAGGAGGAAAAAGATGCTGAAGAGACAAAAATGACAAAATTTGGAATAATAAAGGAAGTTAAGGATAAATTGTCTTATGAGAGCAATACAAAAGATGTGTAAAAATTACACAATCCAGCTTGGCTTTACTCTCCCAGCATCCACTTAAAATACTCTGCCTAAAGAGTAATTTTTTTCATGAAATGAAACTCAGGTTATTGAGAAAATGCAGCAGGATGGGAAATAATCTTGCTTTCCTCAGAGGTGTAGAGAAGGGCAAGAACTGGAAGAGAGTTCCTCCACCAAGGTAAAACAGGCATGGAAAGGGACAGCGATGGGCACAGGTGGGGTGGGGGGTAAATCTACCTTGGGCAGGTACAGCAAGAGACATTAGGTAACAATCCAAGAAAAGTCAGTACCCACAGCCTGGGCAACATGAAGAAACCCTGTCTCTACAAAAAATGCAAAAACTAGCCGGGTGTGGCGGTGCAAGCCTGTGGTCCTAGCTACTCAGGAGGCTGAGGTGGGAGGATAACCTGAACCCAGGTAGGTCAAGGCTGCAGTGAGCTGAGATTGAGTCATTGCACTGCGGCCTGGGCAACAGAGCATGACTCTGGCAAAAAAAAAAAAAAAGCCGGGATCAGTGGCTTATGCCTGTACGCCTGTATTCCCACCACTTTGGGAGGCCGAGGCAGGTGGATCACCTGAGGTCAGGAGTTCGAGACCAGTATGGCCAACATGGCAAAACCCCATCTCTACTAAAAATACGAAAATTAGCCGGGCGTGGTGTTGCACGCCTGTAATCCCACCTACTCGGGAGGCTGAGGCAGAAGAATCGCTTGAACCTGGGAGGCAGAGGTTGCAGTGAACTGAGATCGCGCCACTGAACTCCAGCCTGGGTGACAGAGCAAGACACTGTCTCCAAAAAAAAAGAAAAAGAAAAGAAAAGAAAAAATAAAGAAAGAGGAAGGAAGGAAGAAAAGAAAAGTCAGTACCTGTCATCTGAATACAAAGAAGATGGAATGTCTCAGATGGTAGATGTTAAGTGTTACCCTGAATAGATCTCCAAATATGGAGAGTTATCTGTCAGCTATTTAGGCTGAAGTTGTGGAGCACACCTTCTGTCCCTAGGTATGATAAGAATAGAGACTGATAAGAACAAGGCAGGCCTCCAGGTCTAAAGAAAGTGTGGTTCTCAGTAGGTTTCTAAGTCAGGGATCCAGGCACAGGGAACAGTCAGGGATGTAGTTACAAAAACTGGTTACCAGAAAGCCTGGTCTTGGGGACAAGTAGGAAGTCCAGTTATTGGAGCATGTCAGAGCTAGCCTAGCAATGAGTATGACTTTGTGTGCCAAATCTCTGAATGATGGACATGAGTGCCCTCCTGGGGCTGAGATTTGTTTTAGGGGCCGGAAGGTTGGTATCTGTTGGGAGATGAAGGATATAGAAGGAGTTAGGCAGGTTCTGACAGACACAAGGAAAGATTTTACTATCCAAGTTGAATAGCATGTATTTTAATCAGATCAATTCTGAAGCTATAAAGTACAATAAAGGAGATGTTTAAAAAATAAGAGGCCAGGCATGATGGCTCACACCTGTAATCCCAGCACTTCGGAAGGCTGAGGTGGGTGGATCACTTGAGCCCAGGAGTTTGAGACCAGCCTAGGCAACATGGCGAAACCCTGTTTCTACCAAAAATACAAAAAATTAGGCAGGCATGGTGGTGCATGCTTGTAGTCCCAGCTGCTCTGGATGCTGAAGTGGGAGGATCGCTTGAGCCTTGGAGGCCAAGGCTGCAGTAGGCTGTAATCATGCCATTGCACTCCAGCCTGGTCGACAGAGTGAAAGCCTGTCTTAAAAAAAAAAAAAAAAAAAAAGGAAGAGTCCACACCTAACTTGAAACACCCAGAGCTGTGGGAGTATCATGCCCAGAGCACAAGAGGTACAATATTGGGGCACATTTAGATAAGGGTAATTTGTATTATTGATTTGTATTCATCTCTAAGATGTGCCTCTCACTGTGAAGTTCCATGGATAAAGATTTGGCTTCAGTTTCTGTCTGGAAACCTGGCACCATTTACTTACAAATTAAAAATACAAGTGAATCATTTACATATCTCCTAGAAACCAAAGAGTTTGTATGTTATACCTCAAGTAATTTGGATAATGCCGTGGGTTGTGTTTTTTTCTTTTCTTAAGTTCTAATTAAGCCGTCCATCACTTCAAGGTGATAATTTTCTCAAGTATGCTCTTCTTAAAACGATTGCATTTTATTTAGTATCTTACAGCGTGAAGAATTTTGACTCCTAGAGAAAATCTCATGTAAGTGATCATCTGTTATTTTGAGGGGAGGAGGATGGGGAGGAGTCTTTTCTGATCCTCTTCTTTTGAAAGCTATCACCCTCCCACTCTATGGGATTTAGGTGGGTCTGTCAGATACATGGGTTTAAATCCAGAACCTGCTTGATTCCCAACTTCTGTATCCTTTCTCTCCCCACAGATACCAACCATCTGGCCCTAAAACAAATCTCATCAGTTTATGAACCAGGCAGCCCAATCAGAGTGCCTAATTCTCCCCATCACACAATTGGTCAAGGAGGGATCAAGTGACATAATCTAAATTCTTTCCAAAGATGGATGCAAATGCTGGGAAAGCAAGAGTTGAATTGCTAGCCATGAGGAAAACGTAAGCCTGAGCTGTTTGCTGGCCATCTTTGCTTCCACATGGGGACGGCCTGCCTGGAAATGAAGCCACACAGAGAAAACAGAAGAGCAGTGAAGAGAAAGGTAAAAGCAGAGATCCCATGACATGATTTGCCCTCTTAGATCCAGTTATGCCTGACGCAGGACCCACCCCTTGGACTTCCCATTTCCAGGAGCTAAAACTAGATTGAGTTGAGTTTCTGTCACTTACAGTTGACAGAAAATATCAACAATCCAGCCACATGGAGCCTCGTGGCAGTACCACTAACCCTGGTCACCACATGAATACTGACCAGAGGTAAGCATTATTAGTTTCTGCTTTGTTGGAGGAACATTTGAGAATCTATTTTGTGTAATGTAATCTTACTTTTTGCCTCCAATGTCTACTTGTTGCAATTGCATGCAATGAAGGAACACGAGAGACTGAATAATAAATGGGTTTCATTTTAATTTAACACCAAGGAGTTAATATCAAGCCACACAACTTTAGACATTAACTTGCTTTGCTAATCATTTTTGATGACAATATTTTGAAAGAATTTAGTTCACATACGTGCTTGCAAATAAGGTGTAATCTTGCAAGATATTCAAGATTGCTCTGTTACTGGGCGTGAATGAAAAAGGTTTCTCTGTATCACTGGGCATTTGAAAGAATGTATAAAAAGTGCAGGATGACTCCTTACTGGAATATAATGTTTCCAACTTTGCTATTCTAAAGTTCAAAGCCAGTCTGACTCTTGATCCTTAAATACGTATTTTTTCTCCTCTCCAGAAGCTTTGAAGATCCCTTTGTCTCTGATGTTCTGAAGTTTCACAATCGTGTGTGTTGGCATGAGTCTTTCCCCGTTCTTGTTCTGAGTGGATCCTTACACTCTGGAAATTGATTTCTTGCAGAACTATTTATTGGTGGCCTACTGTGTGTCTGGTTCTATTCTACGCAATGATCAAACATACAAAATCCTTGCCATGGAGGATTTCACATTATAGGCAGGTATTGGACATTCTGCGGTGATCCAATAGCTTCCTTATTTTTTTTTCTTTTCAATTTCCATCTTCTTGTCTTTTTTTTCTTCTTTCTAGAACAGTCTTCAATTTCATCTTCCAATTCCTTTATTAAAGTTTTGCTCCTGCTGTATGTTCAATTTCCAAGGGCTCTGTATTATGTCATAAGTGCGTATCTTCTCTTATCTCTGAAGGCGTCTCTAACAGTTTTATTATTTATTTATTTTACTTCTTGCATTATCTCAATACCTCTACATTTTGTTGTCCTGTTTATTTGTTTTGGTCTCTGTTTTTTAATGATAAGAACTTTCTTTCTCACTTGTATGTAGGGGGCTACGGAACTAAGAATGTACTGACAGCTCTGTCTGAGACTATGGGACTTGTGAATTGGGCTTCATTAGTAAGGTGATTGGGTGAAACTTAAATTTCACTGAGGTTTTCCTCCCTCCATATTGTCTTATCTATAGTTAGTTGCTAGTGTTTACACATGATGTTCTAGCCTCAAGGTGGATTTATTCTAAAATGTATTTTACTCAAGATTGACACAGAATGTTTTAAATTTTTGTTTGTTTGTTTGTTTTTTGAGACTGAGCATCTGTCATCCAGGCTGGAGTGCAGTGGCGCAATCTTGGCTCACTGCAACCTCCGCCTCCTGGATTCAAGCGATTCCCTTGCCTCAGCCTCCCAAACAGCTGGGATTACAGGCACCCACCACCATGCGTAGCTAATTATTTTTGTATTTTTAGCAGAGACGGAGTTTTGCCATGTTGGCCAGGCTGGACTTGAACTCCTGACCTCAGGTGATCCGCCTACTTTGGCCTCCCAAAGTGCTGGGACTGCTGATGTTAGCCACCGCACCCAGCCTTTAAATTTTTATTCTACATAATAAAATCAAATTACAGAGCAGCTGCCTGGTACAATTTGTATAAAACAACTTATATTTGGGCTGGGCACGGTGGCTCACACCTGTAATCTTGGCACTTTGGGAGGCTGGGGTGGTTGGATCACTTGAAGTCAGGAGTTTGAGACCAGCCTGGTCAACATGGCAAAACCCCATCTCTACTAAAAATACAAAAATTAGCCAGGCATGGTGGTGCATGCCTGTAATCCCAGCTACTTGGAAGGCTGAGGCAGGAGAATTGCTGGAACCCAGGAGGCGGAGGTTGCAATGAGCTGAGATCGTACCACTGCACTCCAGCCTGGGCAACAGAGCAAGACTCTGTCTTGAAAAAACAAACAAACAAACAAACACCGCTTATATTTGGAGAGTAAAACAAAACAAAACAAAACAAAACAAAAAACAAGACTTTATTGTAGAGCCGCCCAACAGGTATGCCACAAGTGAGTTATAAATGTTTTGAGGTATGGACCCCTTCTCTTGGGTCGGTAAGGTGAAAGTACATGTATAATAACCAGCTCTCCAGGAAAAAAAGGCTTGATTTGTAGCATTTGTTAATTTCATCTTACTTTTTAGAGATAGAGTCTTACTATGTTGCCCAGGCTGGCCTCAAACTCCTGGGCTCAAGTGATCCTCCTGCCTCAGCCTCCCAAAGTGCTGGGATTATAGACGTGAGCCATTGGGCCCAGCCTGAATTCGATAATTGTTTTTATTTCCGTGGTGTAAGTACTCCTACCATGGACCATTTCAGACTACCAGCAAGCTGTCGTTAAGTGCAGATTGGGGAAGATATGTGCACAGTTGGCTCTTGGGAGCTGGTAGAAGCTGGCTCGAGCACATTTCTGAACACTTGGGAGGGCTGGTGGATGTCTCAGGTGCTGAGAGCAGTCTTGTCAATTTGCCCCAATGTGCTGTTCAACTATTATCATTCATATATATATTCTTCTCATGACATGAGAAAGGCTGGGAAGCTCTGCTCCATCAGATTTGGGTTTTTTTTGTTTTTTGTTTTTGAGACAGAGTCTCGCTCTGTCACCCAGGCTGGAGTGTAGTGGCACAATCTTGGCTCACTGCAACCTCTGCCTCCTGGGTTCAAGTGATTCTCCTGCCTCAGCCTCCCAAGTAGGTGGGATTACAGGCATGTGCCACCACGCTTGGCTAATTTTTGTATTTTTAGTAGAGACAGGGTTTTGCCATGTTGGCCTTGCAGGTCTCAAACTCCTGACCTCAGGTGATCGGTCCACCTCAACCTCCCAAAGTACTGGGATTACAGGCATGAGCCACCGCACCTGGCCAGATTTGTTTATTTCTAAAATATTGTGTGTTTGTATCTGTCTCCACACATGCAACTCAATTCAGTAAAATATATTAATATTTTCTTATAAGCATATAGATGATATTACTTTTGTGGCCATACAAGAAGTTTCTTGAAGTTCGAAAAACAATTCATACAGAATATTCGACAACCCTGTTTTTCTGGATAAAACTTGAAACTGTGGAGAAACAAAACATTATCCTACCCTCAGAGAGCACACAGTCTAGGAAAAATGATTCCATTTGAAATAACTCAAATACATTTTAAGCTCAGTAGGTTTATTAATATTAGGCAACAATAAATGATGCTTAATATTCTTCATTTTATCCTTCAAAAATTTTGGCATTTCTATTTATTGTTATTAAATAATATACATTAAAAATTGGAGAGCAAAAATGTCTTTTAACCTCACTGAATAAAATAAAATAATTGAAACTTTAATTTTCATTTTAAAAGTAATTACATGCAGTGATAGCCTAATTTTGATGGCATGGTAGTTAACAGACAGCTGCTTTTATTTTAAATGGAATTGCATTTTTAACAGAAACTACTTTCAGTGTTTGCTTTCATCTTCTAAATAGGAAAGGCAATTTGAGGGTTGAATATTTGGTGAGTCTGATGGAGCCAATTAAGATAATTCAGGTCAATAGAAAAAAAATTTAATATGTTTCTCACTTAACTGACTCATAAAGTTGACAATGACTCCTATCTACAATAGCTATACCAAAAAAGTCCACAATAAATTCAGCCTTCTTCTTAAAGGAAAAACAAAATACTGTAAATTTTATTCAGAACTTATATTTTTAAACTTCATTAATTGTACACAATAAATTGAAGTGACGATATTTATATAATATAGATTTCAAGATTATCTTCTCAGCATGTATGAAGATTTATTACGATGTTTCATTATAGCTATGCACCTACTTACATTAAAAATTAATGTATCACAGCAGTGCCTTTCAGGCAGTAGTTAAAACAAAGAGAAATACTTCACTAGATAGGATAAATACTAACAACGGGTTGCTGCAGACCCCGAAGTGCAACATTTTTTTTTTTTTTTGAGATAGAGTCTTGCTCTGTTGCCCAGGCTGGAGTGAAGTGGTGCGATCTGAGCTCACTGCAACCTCTGCCTCCCAGGTTCAAGTGATTCTCCTGCCTCAACCTCCTGAGTAGCTGGGACTACAGGCGCACACCACCACGCCCGGCTAGTTTTGTATTTTTAGTAGAGACAGGGTTTTACCGTGTTGGCCAGGATGGTCTCGATCTCTTGACCTCCTGATCCACCTGCCTCAGCCTCCCAAAGTGCTGGGATTACAGGCGTGAGCCAATGCACCCGGCCTGATGATTGGGTATCTTAATTTTTACCTGGGAGGCTAGAGTCACTCGTGTGACTACAACAGGGTGGGTATTTGGTTATTTTCGTGATTGTTTAATGTCTTTGTCTGTGTTCATGTTCAGATTGAGTAAGTTGCAGTCTTGTTATTGTCTTGTTCCACCATGGTTACGGAGTGACCTTGTCTGATTATTGTTGTTATTCTGTGAAAACTGCTTATCTTGCGTGAGGGAACGCTAGATAGCTGCCAGCTGCAGGCTGTCAGGGTCATCTTATTGTGTATCACATTCTCAATCAGCTATTAAACTTGGACTCTGACATGTGCTTGTTTCCACATAGGACTTTACGAAACCCAGGTCACAACGTGTGACCAAGACTTGGGAAGAGGGATAGTACCCCTGTTTCTGTAGAGTTTCCATGCAATGTCTGAGAGTTTGCTGCTTCAGGAATGCTCTGGGCCTGATGGCAGCATCCTCTTCAGGGCTCGGGTCAGGGGGTGAGAGGGAGCTGCTGCCCTCCAGTGGCTGTCTAGGAAATTACATCAGTGACTGTTCCCCCAACTCATGCTTAGATTTTCTGGGAACTTCCCTGAACATGGCAAGGCAGAGCAGAAGGAAAGAAGATTTGCCTGGGAGTAAAAGCCAGCAACTTTTCGGGTATTACTGTTAGTATGGCCCCATTAGTACTCTCAACTTGGTGAAGCCTGGAAAAATGGGGATTATGTGACTTGTAGGTTTTTGATAATTATATATTGTGTTGCTTTTATAATCAAAGAAGGTATCTGTTGAAGATAGAAGAATAAGAACTTAAATATTTGTGGCCAAGCACGGTGGCTCATGCCTGTAATCCCAGCACTTTTGGAGGCCAAGGTGGGAGGATCGCCTGAGGCTGGGAGTTTCAGACCAGCCTGGGCAACAAAGCAAAACCCCACCTCTAAGGAAATTCTTTTTTAAAAATTAGATGGACATGGTGGTGCATATCTGTAGTCCTAGCTACTTGGTAGGCTGAGGCAGAAGGATCTCTTAAACCCAGGAGTTCAAGGCTGTAGTGAGCTATGATCATACCACTGGACTCCAGCCTGGATGACCGAGCAAGACCTTGTCTCTCTATAAAAGGACCATGCAACTTAGAAATACAGCACAATTAAAGATAAGAGGGTTAGAAAAGTTTTTACTATCAAGGGTTACATAAATAAAGATTAAAATTTCACTTAAGTTGGAGAGGATGCTGAGAAATTGGAATCATTGTGCATTGTTGATGGGAATGTAAAAATGTGAAGCTGCTGTGGAAAACTATGTCAGTTCCTCAAAAAATTAAACACAGAATTACCATATGATCCAGCAATTTCACTTCTAGGTATATGGCCAAAAAAATTGAGAGCAGGGATTCAAACCGACATCTATGTTCATGGAGGCATTATTCACTGTGGCCAAAAAGTGGAAATAATCAAAATGTCCATCAACAGATGAATGGATAAATAAAATGTGGTATATCTATTCAATGGAATATTATTCTGCCTTTTCAGAGGAAGAAAATTCTGGTACTTACTACAACATGGATGAGTCTTGAAGACATTATGCTAAGTGAAATAAGCATAAGCAAAAGGACAAATAGTGTATTATTCCATTTATATGCGCTACCTAGCACGGTCAAATTCATAGAGACAGGAAGTAGAATGGTGGCTGTCAAGGGATGGGGAGGGGAGAATAGGGAGTTACTGTTTAATGGGTATGGAGTTTCTATTTGTGAAAATGAAGGAAGTTCTGGAGATGGGTGGTGGTGATGGTTGCACAACAATGTACGTGCACGTAATAACACTGAAGTGTACACTTACAAATGATTAATATAGTAAATTGTATGTTTTGTATATTTTGCCACAATTAAAAAAACAAAAACAGAAAAAACCTGATTCTGAGCCCTAAGCCAAACCAATTGAGTTGGGGAGAACAAAAGGGGAGCAAGGGGGCAGGGTCTGAGTGTAGGCTTTTTAAAAAACTTCTCAGCCAGGCACGGTGGCTCACGCCTGTAATCCCAGAATTTTGGGAGGCAGAAGTGGGTGGATCACCTGAGGTTAGGAGTTCAAGACCAGCCTGACTAACAAGGAGAAACCCCGTCTCTACTAAAAATACAAAATTAGCTGGGCGTGGTGGCGCATGCCTGTAATCCCAGCTACTCAGGAGGCTGAGGCAGGAGAATCGCTTGAACCTGGGAGGTGGAGATTGCAGTGAGCCGAGACTATGCCATTGCACTCCAGCCTGGGCAACAAGGGCAAGACTCTGTCTCAAAAAAAAAAAAAAAAAAAAAAAGCTTCTCAGGTAATTCTCCCATGCATAATGAAAGTAGAGCACCCCCTGACCCAGATGATATATAAGATCCTGTTTTGCTTCAGCCATCCATGATTCCAAGTAAAATGACCCGACAAGACTGCCAACATTTTGCCCCAGTTTCATAAATACAAGTAGCAGCTTCCTTTGACAAATTGTCTGAATCCAAATTGCTAATGAACGTACGCTTCTTTTTTCAAGCTATTTTTTCTGCTTATTAATTTTACTTATTTTCCTAAAATGAATTGATCTTTTCCACAAAGTTTCATTTGACAGATGTACAAGTTTCCACTCAAATAAGACTTTTATATGCAACAACAGATTCTAACATAAGTTGTTCTTATAGAGAGAGGATGCTGTATGTCTACATTCAGCAAGATGTTTCTTTACCAAAGCTAATCTGTTTTGAAGCCTGGCATTTCTGTTTTACTTGTCACAAATATCCAAATATGTTTTTTACCCAAGGCTTTATTTTAGAGTAATACTTTAGAATAATTTTTTCTCGATAAATTATTATAAAATAATTGATTAGTAAACATTAAAAGTACTGAGAAAGTTTTCAATAATGAACATTTGAAGTGACATAATGGAAGAAAAACATGGGTTATTTTTCCAGAAGTTTAATTGTTTTATAAAATAGTTGTTTTGAAATATTTCATTGTCCTGATGCAATAATCACAGAATGTTGAGAAAGTCTACAAAATCAGGGCTAAGTCAAATTAAAGATGAAATGGGAAATATTTTTAAATGTTTCATATCTAAAATGAGAGAATTGAGGCATATGAAATAAAAAGTAATAGCTTTCCATTCTAGGAGATTTTTTAAATGTACATAACATATACATCTTCTTTTTTTTTTTTTTGAGACGGAGTCTCGGTCTGTCGCCAAGGCTGGAGTGCAGTGGCGCGATCTTGGCTCACGGCAACCTGCACCTCCCGGGTTCAAGCAATTCTCTGCCTCAGCCTCCCGAGTAGCTGGGATTACAGGTGCCCGCCACAAGGCCCAGCTAATTTTTTGTATTTTTAGTAGAGACAGGGTTTCACCATCTTGGCCAGGCTGGTCTTGAACTCCTGACCTCGTGATCCACCCACCTCGGCCTCCCAAAGTGCTGGGATTACAGGCATGAGCCACCGCGCCCGGCCAACATATACATCTTCTAATGAGTTTCTTTTCATTTACTAATGAGTTTTGAGTAAAAGTTATTCTTAGCAAAACAAGCTTAATTGAATTCAAGCTTCTAGAAGTCAATATTTAAAAATTTTTGCCTTTCTCTGTTAAAATTCTGACTTGAAAATTTCACTTTAAAACACATAAGTTCTCATTGAACGATGTGGCTTAAATGTGCTTTATCCCAATAATAGCTATGGAATTATTGAATCAATTTGTGCTAACAAAGGAGCATATTTTTGTGCTTTTCAACCACATCAGATACTGGATTCAGACAAGACATTTTTCTTGAAATCAGTTCAGAGCAGTCAAAAGTCCTAATAATGAAATGTATGATTTATCTGCTTCCTGTCCTAGAAGAAAAAAAAGTATGGTTTCAAAGAATAAACATAGTATTCTCTCTCTCAATCTCTCTTTCAAAAAAAATTTATTGAACATTTATGTGCCTTTGCTCACTCCTATGTATACAAAAAGAATATATCACATTCTTTGCCTTCAAAGAGCTCACAATGAAATGGAGGAAGTAGACAAATAAACATATAATATGCAATGATGAGCATAAACAAATAAATACATAATATGCGTATGCAATATGTTTAGATGCACATGGTATTTCAGAAGCACAGAAGAGAGGTACCTATACTGGGAAGAGAGAAAGGGAAGGAAGCAGAGAAGGCTTCCCTGGAACAGAGCACATCTGAGCATGTACTATTTCTTTGAATTAATATAGAGAGTTTCTTATAATTTGTGATTTAAAAAGCATCAAAATATACTTTTTTGTTTGTTTGTTTGTTTTGGAGATGGAGTCTTGCTCTATCGCCCAGGCTGAAGTGCAGTGGTGCGATCTCGGTTCACTACAACTTCTGCCTCCTAGTTTCAAGCAATTCTCCTGCCTCAGCCTCCTGAGTAACTGGGATTACAGGTGTGTACCACCCCGCTCGGCTAATTTTTGTATTTCTAGTAGAGACAGGGTTTCACCATGTTGGTCAGGCTGGTCTCGACCTCCTGACCTTGTGATCCGCCTGCCTTGGCCTCCCAAAGTGCTGGGATTACAGGCATGAGCCACCTTGCCCAGCCAACATACTTTTAATGTATTTTGGGGTTTCACTATTTTACATCTAAACATTAAGATCTGGTTCTGTATAGAAAGCATTTAGTCTTACGAAAACAAAGTAGAATGTCCTCTTTGGTTTGAACAGAAAAGGTCTCAAGAAGGAAACGACAGCTGCTCCAGTCTTTCTCAGCCATTCCCTGTGAGGCCCACCTCTCTATCTGGGCTCTCTCATTTTGATTCCCTTCACTAAAATTACCACCTCTGTTCCCAGCAGTGTGGCCAATGCCGTTTTGCTGAGAACCAGAGAAACAAGCCTCCCATTCCTCCATGATACTCCACTGAGTCTTGTCTAAGGAAAATTTAAAAGGAATTAATTTCAGTAAATAGGCCGAGCACAGTGGCTCATGCCTGTAATCCCAGCACTTTGGAACACTGAGGAGGGCAGATCACTTGAGCCCAGGAGTTCAAGACCAGCCTGGGCAACATGGTGAAATCCTGTCTCTACAAAAAATACAAAAATTAGCCAGGCACGGTGGTGCACACCTGTGGTCCTAGCTACTCAGGAGGCTGAGATGGGAGGATCTCTTGCTACCAGGAGGTTGAGGCTGCACCATTGCACTCCGGCCTAGGTGACAGAGAGACCCTGTCTCAAAAAATAAAAAAATTCAGTAAATATAAATATAACAATATATTATAGTATATAATATATAAATATTATATACAAATGTATAAATATATAAAATATGATATGATAATATATAAAATAGAAATAAGAACCAAGGCAGTCTAAAAAGCATCTCCATCAATCTATATTTCTTCACATGGCATTCCAGGATTTTCATAGCCTGGCCCTCACTTTCTCTCCAGCCTTATCTTTTGCTATTTCTCTTTGTATATTTCGACTTCCACAGTGTCTGATTGCCCTCAGTGTCCTAAATAGGTCAATGTTTGCTCATACTTTCACACCTTGGAACACAAGGGTAGGGTCCCCTGCTGGGGTGTGAAATAACTTCTGTTCCTGCACCTCCTTTTCAGCTGTCACCTTCTCTGTGAGGCCATCCTTAACTCCCCAGGCTGAGTAGACACCTCACCTTAGGTTTCTCGAGCATTTGGGCACACACCTTTACATCTATGCTTCCTGGACTTTCCTGAATATATGACTCAACTTTAGTGTTAGTTAAAAAACAGATTCTAGGCCAGTTGTGGCGGCTCATGCCTATAATCCAGCACTTTGGGAGGCCAACGTGGGCAGATCACAAGGTCAAGAGATGGAGACCATCCTGGCCAACATGGTGAAACCCTGTCTCTACTGAAAATACAAAAAAAATTAGCTGGGTGTGGTGGCGCACACCTGTAGTCCCAGCTACTCAGGAGGCTGAGGCAGGTGAATCGCTTGAACCCAGGAGGCAGAGGTTGGAGTGAGCCGAGATTGCGCCATTGCACTCCAGCCTGATGACGGAGCGAAACTCCGCCTCAAAAAAAAACCCAAAAAAACAAAAAACAAAAAAACAAAAACCAGATTCCAGATTCTAAAACCTCAGAATTTCCATGAGAGAAGTCTGGTAAGTTAAATTCCATATTTCACAAGCGGCCCTGGGGATTCCCATCATTAGAAAAGTTTTGAAAATATTGCTCTATATCATGGCACTTCTCGTATTGCATTACAGCTATTTGAATTACTGGACTCTCAATAGCCTGTGACCTGCATCTGTTCATTATTGTATTCCCAGTCCCAATACAATGCCCAACTCATGGAAGGAAGCAAAACATGAATGAATGAAAATTCGAATATGTATGTTTCATTTATTTATTCATTTTTATTTTATTTTATTTTGAGACAGAGTCTCACTCTGTCACACAAGCTGGAGTACAATGTCATAATCTCAGCTCACTGCAACCTCCGCCTCTTGAGTTCAAATGATTTTCATGCCTCAGCCTCCTAAGTAGCTGGGACTACAGAAACGCGCCACCACTCCTGGCTAATTTTTATATTTTTAGTAGAGATGGGGTTTCATGATGTTGCCCAGGCTGGTCTCAAACTCCTGGGCTCAAGCAATCCTCCCACCTCAGCCTCCCAAAGTACTGGGATTACAGGCTTGAGTCACTGCACCCAGCAAGTTGGTCTAAATATGTTTGTTCCTCTTTCTTAGCACCTCAACTAGCGACTTCTTTTCCAGTATCCAGATGCTACACATCACCAAAAGCTCACCAGTGGTGGGATTACGACTCAGTTTTCTTTGCATGAAGAGAACGTTAATAGTTCCTACTTCATGGGTTTTTTTGTGAGAAGTAAATGGAATAATATATGTAAAACACTTAGCACAATGTCTAATATTAGGAAGTACTAAGTAAATGAGGTAATAATAATGACAAAGACCAGTCAGACAGAGTCACTTGAGAGATGTCATTCCCCTTGTGAAGCCAAAGTACGAAAAAGGAGCCCACAAAATCATGCTTTCAGCCATCTTGAAGGGCACACTGGAAGATTTAAAAACCCTTTCTGGCTGAGCACGGTAACTCACACCTGTAATCCAGAACTTTGGGAGGCTGAGGTGTGCTGATCGCTTGAGCCCAGTAGTTCAAGACCAGCCTGGGCAACATGGTGAAACCTCGTCTCCACTAAAAAGACAAAAATTAGCAGGGGAAGGTAGTGCATGCCTGTAGTCCCAGCTACTCGGGAGGCTGAGGTGGGAGGATTGCTTCAGCCCAGGAGGCGGAGGTTGCAGTGAGCTAAGATGGCATCACTGTACTCCAGCCTCAGTGAAAGAGTGAGACCCTGTCTCAAAAAATAAATAAATAAAAATACAAACTCTTTCTTCTGTTGCCAAATGTCACATCCTTTCTCATTCAGCCTCTCTTCCCCATCACCGTAATAGCCCACATTTCATGGCAAAAAATAGTATTATCAAGAGAGACAAGAATTGTTGGCACACGAATACAAACTTTGTCGCTATCTGGAAGAGTTTGTTCTTGGAGATTTTCTCTAAATATTTGTCCTTTGGGTTCTTAGCTTCTTGTAATGTTTAGTACCTTCCCATAAACACTGATTTCCAAAGGATCAGAACTTTAATCACCATCTTGACATCTCCCCACAATGTCCGGTACCAATACATCAATACCAGAATGTCATTGTTTCTGTGCTAGGGGAAAGATGATGGCCAAATATTCTGGGTCCAAAGACAATGCAGGTTATTGACTCTCTTTAACAGACAAAGAAATGCAAAATGACAGAAGGCTGCATTGTTGCCTAATCCTGGACAACAAAGGAGGAGAAACATTAACCCAAGAGATCTGGCCGCATGCCCAGGCTGCTTAAGTGCTAATCCAGAATAGCTCTCAACTCTGACTGGTTATCCCACCCCCTTTTAACCTCCTCACTCAGCACAATTTTCCCCTGCTAAAGGCCGATCTCCTTGAAATATCATCTTTACCTACTTTAAACTGCCAAGATCCTTTAGGAGCATCCTAGTTAACCTTTTGAGGTTGACACTTCACAACATATTTGCAGAGTCTTTCCAAGCCTTGGCGTCTGCTCCAGCCTACTCTGGTGACTTCTGTAAGATTCAGATCAGACTGACCTAGGAGAAGATCTAAGTTTAGGGGGAGTCGTCTCCCCAAAGTATACCTATCTATCTTATTATATTACAATGTAATGAGATCTGAAATATAAAATCTATAAGACACAAGGTACTTTTTAAAAGCCTGAAAGCCGGCTGGGCAGGGTGGGTAACGCCTCTAATCCCAGCACTTTGGGAGGCCGAGGCGGGCGGATCGCTTGAGGTCAGGAGTTCTTAGCCTGGCCAACATGGTGAAACCCCGTCTCTACTAAAAATGCAAAAATTAGCCAGGCGTGGTGGCGCATGCCTGTGATCCCAGCTACTCGGGAGGCTGAGGGAGGAGAATTGCTTGAACCCAGGAGGTGGAGGTTGCAGTGAGCCGAGATCACACCACTGCACTCCAGCCTAGGAGACAGAATGAGACTTTGTCTCAAAAAACAAAACAAAACAAAACAAAAGCCTAAAAGCTATTACATTTTATTTATTTATTTATTTATTTATTTTTGAGATGGAGTTTCGCTTTTGCCCAGGCTGGAATGCAATGGCACAACCTTGGCTCACCGCAACCCCTGCCTCTCGGGTTCCAGTGATTATCCTGTCTCAGCCTCCTGAGTAGCTGGGATTACAGGCATGTGCCACCATGCCTGGCTAATTTTATATTTTTAGTAAAGATGGGGTTTCACCATGTTGGCCAGGCTGGTCTCGAACTCCCGACCTCAGGCGATCCTCCCACCTCAGTCTCCCAAAGTGGTGGGATTACAGGTGTGAGCCACCATGTCCAGCCAGCCATTACATTTTAATGTGAAACCACCATAATAGCAACACTATTCTGAATATGTTACCGTCCTTATCCCATCTTGAGACACACTCAAGTGCTTTTAGTTGGAAATGCAGCTGCTAGCAACATTTCCTTTCTTCTGGTATTTAAAGTTGTGAGACTGAATTTAGACAGAGTATAGACAGAGAAAAGACATAATAAATCACTTCTCAAATAAATGAAACTTCCTATATCAAATGACTTAATTATCTGCATTCAATTTGTCTGCCATTGTGTGGTCTGGCTCATGTGACCCTTCCATATTTACAAAGCATTTATTGAGTGCATGTTATGTATTGGACATGGTTCTGGGTAAAATCTCAAACATTGTCTTATTATTATCCATCACCTTTTAAGTATAAGGAAACAAAAGCTTAGTGAGTTTAAATACCTTGTCAGATTCTAAACGTAATTCGAAACTGGCGCTACATCATTACTTCCTCTACCAAAATATAAAAAGCAAGATATCTTCGTACAAAGAGGAATTAAGAAATAAAATTTTCTTTTCCTTGTTTTCATAATTTTTTTTCTTTTCTTTTCTTTCTTTTTTTTTTTTTTGAGACAATGTTTTCGCTCTTGTTGCCCAGGATGGAGTGCAATGGCGCAATCTTGGCCCACTGCAACCTCTGCCTCCCGGGTTCAAGCGATTCTCCTGCCTCAGCCTCCCGAATAGCTAAGATTACAGTGCGCCACCACGCCCGGCTAATTTTTTGTATTTAGTAGAGACAAGGTTTCACCATGTTGGTCAAGCTGGTCTTGAACTCCTGACCTCAGGTGATCCACCTGCCTCGGCTTCCCAAAGTGCTGGGATTACAGGCATGAACCACCGCGCCCAGCCTGTTTTCATAATTTTTTCATTCAATAAATTTTTTTTTTTTTTTTTGAGAGACAGGGTCTCGCTTTGTCACCCAGGATGGAGTGCAGTGGTGCAATCTCGGCTCACCGCAACCTCTGCCTCCCGTCTTCAAGCAATTCTCCTGACTCAGCTTCCCAAGTAGCTGGGACTACAGGCATGCGCCACCATGTCCAGCTAATTTTTGTATTTTTTAGTAGAGATGGGGTTTCACCGTATGTTGGCCAGGCTGGTCTCGAACTCCTGACCTCAAGTGATCCATCTGCCCACCTCGGCCTCCCAAAGTGCTGGGATTACAGGTGTGAGCCACCGCGCTGGCCCATTCAATAATATTTAAGGAATATTTATTGAGCACTTATTATATGCCAGGTACTGTCCTAGACACTAGGAATGCAGTAGCAAATGAAATAGAATGTCACGGAGCTTACAGAGCTTACATAAGAATGGGAGGAGACAGAAAAAAAGCAAATGTCAACAGGTAGTATATAAATAATATAGCAGTAAGTGTTAAAAGCTCCACATTGCTCAATCTAGTAATAAATTTCCTGTCCTCATTTTTCTTGTCCCAGAAATCAGCACCTAGTGCACCTGGTACACAGCTGATCGCTCCCTCCTTGATGCATTTTCTTCACTATATACAGCAGCAGCTACCTCAATGGCTATTCTTTCTCAGTCTGCCTTATTGGTTCCTCCTTATCTTCATGACCTCTAAGCATGGGGTCCCAGTACTTGGCCCTCATATCTATTCTTTATCTATACACATGTTTCATTCAGTCTTGCAGCTTTATTTTATTTTATTTTGTTTTGAGACAGACTCTTGCTCGGTCATCCAGGCTGAAGTACAGTGGCATGATCATAGTTCACTGTAACCTCAAACTCCTAGGCTCAAGTGATCCTCCTGCCTCAGCCTCCCAAAGCACCGGCATTACGAGTGTGAGCCACTGCACTGGGTCTCATTCAGTCTCACAACTTTAAATACTATCATGCACTGATGAGTCCCAAATACATATCTCTATCCTAGTCCTCTCCTCTGAATGTCTGAGTGTCAGACCTTGGATATCTAATAGGTATCTAATAACTAATGAAAAAGAACCGGCCAGGTGTGGTGGCTAACACCTGTAATTCCAGCACTTTGGGAGGCCAAGGCAGGTGGATCACTTGAGGTCAGGAGTTCAAGACCTGCCTGGCCAACATGGTGAAACCCCGTCTCTACTCAAAATAAAAAAAATTAGCCGGGTGTGGTGGCATGTGCCTATAATCCCAGCTATTTGCGAGGCTGAGGCAGGAGAATCACTTGAACCCAGGAGGCAGAGGTTGCAGTGAGCCGACATCATGCCGCTGCACTCCAGCCTGGGCAACAGAGTGAGACTCTGTCAAAAAAAGATGGAAAGAAAGAGAGAGAGAGAAAGAAAGAAAGAGAAAAAGGACCGAAACTTTATCCCAAACTTCCAGTTACTTAGGCCAAAAACTGTGGAGTCATCCTTGACTCTTCACTTTCTTTCATCCCAAAATCCAATTTATCAGCAAATCCTGTTTATTGAGCCTTCAAAATATACCTCTTATCTGTCCACCACTCATCATTTCCACTGCTAACACCCTGCCCTAGACACCAACATCTCTCATCCAGATCATTGCAATATTCTCCTCCCTGGATTCCTGGCTTCTGCCCTTGCCCCCTCCATTCAACAACAAAATTAATTCTTTTAAAATATGTTAGCACATGTCATTAAAAAAAAAGAAAAAAACCTGCCCAGTGGATTCTCATCTATGTTCAGTAAAACCATAAAGCTCCAATGGCTGTGAAGGGCCTAGATGGTTTGAACTTGTTACTTCTCTGACCTCATCTTCTACCCCACCTCCTTTCCCACTGCACTTTTAACGCTCTGGGTTTTTTTGTTTTGTTTTTCTTTTTGTTTTAGTTGAGGCAGGGTCTCACTCTGTTGCCCAGGGTGGAGTGCAGTGGTACAATCGTGACTCACTGCAAGCTCGAACTCCTGAGCTCAAGCCATCCTCCCACCTCAGCCTCCCAAGTAGCTGGGACCACAGGTATATGCCACTGTCTCCAGCTAATTTTAAAATTTTCTGTAGAGACAGAATCTTGCCACATTGCCTGGGCTGGTCCTGAGTTCCTGGACTCAAGTGATCCTCCTGCCTCAGCCTCACAAAGTGCTGGGATTACAGGTGTGATCCACCACGCCTGGCCACATTTAACACTTTGGCCTCACTGTTCTATAAGCATATACTCAATTCAGGGCCTTTGAATTTTCTGTGTCCTCTTGCTGGAACCCTGCTACCACTCATGGCTTACTCTCTCACATATTTTAGCTCTCTTCTGAAAGTCACCATATCTGTGAGACTTTCCCTGAGTCCCTTATAACACTTCCTTCCCCTTGTCCAGCTTACAGAACTTGTCATAACTGATTCACAATATACATATTTAATTTTTCTCCTTCTTCTTTTCTTCTCACTAGAATGTCAGTTTCTTTTTTCTTTTTTTTCTTTTTATGAGATGGAGTCTCATTGTGTCGCTTAGGCTGTAGGGCAGTGGCATGATCTCAGCTCACTGCAACCTCCACCTCCCAGGTTCAAGTGATTCTCCTGCCTCAGCCTCCCGAGCAGCTGTGATTACAGGCCCATGCCACCATGCTCAGCTAATTTTTGTATTTATTTATTTTTTTTTTAGTAAAAACGGGGTTTCACCATGTTGACCAGGCTGGTCTCGAACTCCCGACCTCAGGTGATTTGCCCACCTAGGCCTCACAAAGTGCTGGGATGACAGGCGTGAGCCCCCACGCCCGGCCGAGAATGTCAGTTTCAAATGCAAATCCAGGCCCACAGGGAGTTGTATGTCTTGTTGACTGCTGTTTTCCTACACTTGGACCATACCTAGCACACTGAAGGTATTCAATATTGACTGACTGAATGATTCACTGCTAGGAGTTAGTTTCAAGTAATAGAAATCCCAGCTGAAACTATTTAAAGCAGCAGTCCCCAGCCTTTTTGGCACCAGGGACCTGTTTTGTGGAAGACGATTTTTCCATGGACTGTGAAGGATGGTTTCTGGATGAAACTGTACTGTACTGTTGGCAGTACAGTACATCAAGCATTAGTTAGATTCTCATCAGGAGCCTGCAACTTAGATCCCTTGCATATTCAGTTCACAATAGGGTTCGTGCTCCAGTGAGAATCTAATGCTGCTGCTGATCTGACAGGAGGCGGAGCTCAGGTGGCAATGCTCGCTCCTGTTTGCTTGCCACTCACCTCCTGCTGTGCAGCCCTGTTCCTAACAGGCTGTGGACTGGTCCATGGCCTAGAGGTTGAGGACACCTGATTTTTTTTTTGAGACAAAATCTCACTCTGTTGCCCAGGCTGGAGTGCAATGGCATAATCTCGGCTCTTGCAAGTCTGCCTCCCAGGTTCAAGCGATTCTCCTGTCTCAGCCTCCCGAGTAGCTGAGATTACAGGCATGCACCACCACAGCTGGCTAATTTTGTATTTTGAGTAGAGATGGGGTTTCTCCATGTTGGTCAGGCTGGCCTCAAATTCCCGACCTCAGATGAGCCACCTGCCTTGGCCTCCCAAAATGCTGGGATTACAGGTGTGAGCCACCATGCCCGGCCAAGGACATCTGATTTAAAGGAAGAAAAAGGAATTTATTTGCTTGCAGAACTATCAAAGAACAAACTTTCAACAAATCAAGTTTAAAGATCCAATTGGCTTTTGTTGGTAATTCATGAATTGGGCAGCATTTCTTCTATGAAATACAAAGGCACCCTGAGGAGCTGAGCAGAGGAGCTGGGCTTTATAGGCAGAAGAGGCAGAAGAAAGCAGAAATAAGGAACAAAAACCAGTTTGGTTGTTTCAAAGTCACTTTTCTTATAGAATTAAAGCAGAAGAGACTTCCTTATCATGCCAGCTGAGGTTGATGGGGCCTCTTTGGATTGGTTGCTGTGAATCTTCCTTTTTTTTTTTTGGAAAACGATCCACTTCTAAGTTCAGTTTGACTATGTAACAGCTAGCATGAGTGACTCCACTCCGATTTGGTCTGATCTGTTGGCGCCCAGTGCAGGAGCTCAGTCCAAACCAATGGCATCCCCATAAGTTTTATTTAACAGAACTAAAAAGCCAAGGGATATACAGGCTTCAGGTATATCTGGAATCAGGGGCTCAAATGATGTTATCAGGACCACTGCTCTCCTGATGTCTCTGTTTTTCCTGCCTCTGTTCTGGCTTTATTCTGAGGCATACTTTCATTTTATGGGAGGAAGATTGTGACCAGTAGTGGCAGGTTTATGACCTTATAGCTCCAGGCAGAAAAAAAAAAAGCTTTTCATTGCCATCAATATAAAGTTAAGTCCAAGCCGGGCTTGGTGGCTCACACCTGTAATCCCAACACTTTGGGACACCAAGGCAGGTGGATCACTTGAGCCCAGGAGTTTGAGACCAGCCTGGACGACATGGCGAAACTGTCTCTACAAAAATTAGCTGGGTAGGGGGGTGTGCACCTGTAGTCCCAGCTACTCAAGAGGCTGAGGCGGGAGGATCAATTGAGCCTGGAAGGTCCAGGCTGCGGTGAGCCGTGATCACACCACTGTACTCCAGCCTGGGTGACAGAGCCAAGACCTTGTCTCAAAAATAAAATAAAACAATATAAGTTAAGTCCTGCGCCTGACATGAATTGGCCTGGATTGTAACATGTCTCCTCTCCCCAAAACCCATCACTGTGGCTGGGAATGCCATGATCTGATTATCCAGGTGCCATGCACATGCCCGCTCCTGGAGCTGAGGGTGGAGCCAACACTGCAGAATTCCATGGATGAAAACCATGATGCTTCCAGTTGACTAAAAGTCGATAGATGCTGAGTCAACAAATAATGATTGTCCGTTAGATGACCTATTGCTCACATTAGGCAGTCTCTAGTCTCTAAAGTAGCCATACAGCAAAATCGCAGTGGTAGCAAAATCATAGGAGAGCCCAACCTAACTGCTGGAATGGGAATCCACAGGAAAATTGCAGCCTGGCTTTGCTTAAACGGGTCAGCCACAGTGCATTTTCAGTGTTGGCAGTACAGTCTAAGGATGTGACAAGATCCTCACAAGATGACTCACAGCCACATGACGTTTCTAAATGTGAGGAGAAAAGCGGAATGTCCCAGTTGTGGCCAACAACTTATTGCCACTTTGAGGATAAAATAATTCCCAGCTTTGGTTTCCTCCTCAGGAAACTGCAACTGGTAAAACTTACCTTGTGAGCTATTGCAAAGATTAAAGAGAGGATCATGAGAAAATAGTGTTACAGTGCCTGGAAGAGAGTAGTCATCTGATAATAGTTTCCTTTCCCTGGACTTAAATACGCTGCTCTATTTTAATATAATGTATGCGAGTCATGTGTTTATGACATGCTAAACAGGCAACAGTTATAGGGCACTGACGAAGTGTTGGCCAATGGTTTAAGCACTTTACATTCAATAATCCATTTAATTTTTGGTCCCTCCCCGCAAGTCTTTGGGGAAGAAAACATTATCCCCATTTTAGGAGATGAGGTGCTGAAAGGTTGAATAACTCACCCACGGTCTCACAGCTACTTCGTGGCAGAAACTTATTTCAAATGCAGGCATTCTGACTGTAGGGCAGATGCTCTAAACCAGGACAGCATACAGCCTCTTCCTGAGTACATCTATTTCTTCCACTCTGAGCTGTTTGTCTTATATCTCCTGTCAAAGGATGCCACATAAACCAGCACTTAATAAATGCGTGGAAATATGATGGGGTGACAGACATAGAGCCTTTTCTGTCTCCTGCCAAGAAAGAATTCGAAGTTCAGCTTTTGGCCATTGTCTCTTTGGGTAGTCACTAGCCAATGACAGCATAGCAAGAATACTAGGGCCTGGCCATTCCTGTTCAACACAAGACTCCTCCAATGGGCAAGCTTTGCCATAGAACTCCCTGTTGGGTTGGCAGAGACTTTATAATATCTGCTCACTATTCTAACACTCTCCTTGCACAATCTGGCTTCCTCTCTTTTATCCTTCACAGACATTACTCCCTCTCCCAAGGAATCACCTGCATTCCTAACTCCTTCTCAGCATCTGCTTTAAGGAGTGGTGATAAGAGGGGGTTTGGGGACTGGACCACTCACCACTCAGCCTGCAAGGACCCCATCCAGGGTGGTATGTGGGACGTGAAGAGTTTGTGGCACAAGGTGGCAGCCCAGTTGCTAAAACTTCCACTGGTGGGGACTCGGGAAAATGTTTCAGTGGAGGGAAATGCCTTGGCTGATGCAACAATTTGGACTTTTGAAAAGTACAGGGTTGAGGGTGAGGGGAGCATGGGAACAACGCATACAAGGACAGTGAGTTGGTTGGTTATTATGAAGTTGCACTGATGCTCAATGAAGGTGGGATGTGAGGATAATGAAAAGCCAAGATCATTAACAAACAATTGAAAACTACGTATGAAGGCCAGAGGGTCTCTTTGGAAGTTTACAAAGAGGCCCTTAGTCCTGCAGTGGAAGGATAGAAAAAGCTAAAGGCCAAACTCCAGAATTAGCAATCAAGAGTTGCAGAGCTTCAAACCTGATTGAGTGCTCAGCTGAGTCAGGTCTGTTATGCAATTGTCAGGGCCCTGGTATGTAAAACCTGGAACCTGACACATGGGATGGAGCCACCTGGCTGCATACCTCTAACCGGTTTGATTCCCTGGATTCCTCTGAATCTTCAGAGGCTGCAGAGTTACTCCTCCTGCTTCCCTCTCCCATTAAGAGCTTGCATTCCCCAGGTGTGAAAAGATACTGTAGAAGCCTCAACCTCACAGGACAACAGGAGTCCCCTTCAGCATATGCCTCATTTTCTCTCCCGGCTGTAGGTGAACAACTATGTTAAATTGCAGCCTAATGCAGGTGGGATTGGTAGCAAGGAAGGGATTATACTCAAATGGAGCTTCAAGCATAAACTGGAACATACCTGAAGGAGTCATAGTACTTGTGGGACTGGATTTTGAGGGTGCTTGATCAAGGGGCCAAGACATAACATTGGCTGAAGGAAAGTTTGTTAAAATCTCATATGCCTACTCTCTCAGGATGTGGGATTTAACATCCTGGCAAGGGCCCTGGGGGGATGGTGCAGACCTACCGCTAAGGTGGCTCTTAGAAGCATGGAGAAAGCAATGGTCCATGCTGAGCAAAGTTATCATATCAATATTGCCCTGGCAGATGGTAGAGGAAGGAATAAAGATGCAGAGAGAAGTGGACATGTTGGAATAAATATCTTCTGTGAGGCCAGAAGACCCCCAGAGGATTATGCGACACATAGGCCCAGAGCTTGTGCTTCACTTGCCAAGGACATGAGGAATACTCCAGGGAGGGGGTGCCAGCATCAGGGAGAAGTTCAGTGCTGGTGAGGGCTGTGGGTAGGAGATGCTGTCACAGAGCTTGGCTCATGGATAGCAATGGGCATGGTGGGCTCCTGAAGCAAGAGGCCAGGGGCAGCGCTTAACCACTAGAAGCCAGAGGGTTGTAATTATAGTAATGACCAGCAAAGCAGAATGGCAGCCAAGGGAGCTTGATCCAAAGAGAGTTGTGGAGATAGTTCACAGAATATGGTGTCCCAAAAGACAAAGTCAATGACCAGCCAATGGGGATGCTGCTTAATATGAACCATCAAAAGAAAGCAAGAATGAGGCTGGGCACAGTGGCTCACACCTGTAATCCCAGTACTTTGGGAGGCCAAGGTGGGCGGATCGCCTGAGGTTGGGAGTTCGAGACCAGCCTGGCCAACATGGTGAAACCCTGTCTCTACTAAAAATACAAAAATTAGCCAGGCGTGGTGGCGGGCACCTGTAATCACAGCTACTCGGGAGGCTGAGGCAGGAGAATTGCTTGAGCCCGGGAGGAGGAGGTTGCAGTGAGCCAAGATCGTGCCACTGTACTCCAGCCTGGGCGACAGAGTGAGACTCTGTCTCAAAAATAATAATAATAATAATTAAAAATAAAAAAATAAAAAGAAAGCAAGAATGGAGGAGCAGGAGGCTGCAAGAGGTTGCCCTAATGAAACGTCATGGTTGGGGAAACAGCAAGAGTTCCATTTGAACTATAAAATATGGCTCCTGCACCGGCATTTTGAATTCTTCGTGTCCATGAACCAGCAGGTAAGAAGAGTTGCCATCTTGGCAAGGGTAATTGCCCCTGATTAGCAGGAGGAGTTTGGGCTGCTGTTACAAGTGGGGACAATGAAAGATATGTGGAGAACTCAGGCAGTCCACTTGGGTGCTTTATGATACTCCCTGGCCCAACTGAGAACATACATGGATGAGTACAGCAATCCCAGCTTGAAATAAGTATGGTTACCAGTGGCTTCATTCAGAAATGAAAGTTGTGTCACACCACCAGCAAGTCACTGAGACCACTAGAGATGATAACTGAGGGACAGTAAATTTGGAATGGATAGTGGAGAAGGGAGAGGATAAGTATCAGTTGCAGTCCCAAGACCAACTGCAGTGACAAGGGCTATAGTTCATCCCACTGATCTGCCTCTTTTAAGTGTCTCTGCAAGAAGAGAGGCACACTGGAACCCTAGAGTAGCCGTTCCCTAAATGGGAGGGGAGCTGCATGGTGCACGGGGTGAACCATGGCAGTTGTGAAGACACACCACTTGGCTCTCCGTTCGAGAAAGAACTTCCATTCAGCTGCAAGGAGAGTGGTTAGTTGACAGCCTCCAGCTGCAGCAGCTTCAGACCACCTCAGTTTTCAAGCTAAGGCCACACTCTTCCTGAACGGTCTCCAGATAATAACTGAACATAGTGGAAGTACTAGGGGCTGGCTATTTCTGGCCAATGTGGATATCTTCCAATCGGCAATCTTTGCTCCGGAGTTTCCCATTGAGTTGGCCAAAAC
This sequence comes from Pongo pygmaeus, assembly GCF_028885625.2. Taxonomy (NCBI): domain Eukaryota; kingdom Metazoa; phylum Chordata; class Mammalia; order Primates; family Hominidae; genus Pongo; species Pongo pygmaeus. The sequence continues at coordinate 59,189,823 of NC_072392.2, forward strand.
TGTCAGGTGTGCATTGCATTCTGAGGTGCTCCTGTTCAATTCTGTTTCTTCTCCACTTTTTTTTTTTTTTTTTTTTTTTTTTAGACAGAGTTTTGCTTTTGTTGCCCAGGCTGGAGTGCAATGGCATGATCTCAGCTCATCGCAACCTCTGCCTCCCAGGTTCAAGCGATTCTCCTGCCTTAGCCTTCTGAGTAGCTGGGATTACAGGCATGTGCCACCATACCTGGCTAATTTTGTATTTTTAGTAGAGATGGGGTTTCTCCATATTGGTCAGCCTGGTCTCGAACTCCCAACCTCAAGTGATCTGCCCACCTCGGCCTCCCAAAGTGCTGGGATTACAGGCGTGAGCCACCGCGCCCAGCCTCTTCTCCACTTTTTTTTTTTTTTTCACAAGTGTCAGATTAATATAATGGCCTAAAGGCTTTATCTGTCCAAGCTGCTGATGCTCCCTTTTTTCTTTAACAGGCATTTCACCTGAATCAACTGTTTGTGTTCTTAACTCCATCTCCTCATCTGCTTCCTGGAAGACCCAACTGACATAGATGGTTACAAGAAATGATTTCCTCCTTATAAAACTTTAGGTAAATAAACTCTCTGAGTTTCAGCTTTCTCCCTGTAGAAGAAGCATATTAACTCTCTCACTGGGTATTTGGGAGGCTTAAATATATAAATTTTAGATTTTTATGATAATTAAATAAGGCAATGCGTGTAAGGTGTTTTGCAAAAAACCTTGCACATAGTAAATGCAATAACTTATTCAAATGGAAGAGATAAAGCCAACCATGTGTGGAAACGTATTAGCTTTCTTCACTCCTGATGGACATGGCCATTTGCCTAGCGCTGGAGAAGTGTTATTTTTTTCCCCATTGCTATTAACATCTTTAACTTCGGTGAGAAGAGAAGTATTGGTTATGCCAAACCAAGAAGATGAGAATAGACCTTAAGTACAAGCGATTGTAGTGGCTTTTAGAAATATATATATATATATATATATATATATATATATATATATATATAATATTTAAGAACATATATATACATACATATATTTTTTGAGATAGGGTCTTGCTCTGTCTCCCAGGCTGGATGGAATGCAGCGGCATGACTGCAGCTCACTGCAGCCACAAGCTACCAGGCTCAAGTGATCCTCCGAGGTTAGCCTCCCAAGTAGCTGGGACTACAAGTGTATGCTACCACGCGCAACTAGTTTTTAAATTTTTTGTAAAGACAGGGTCTTGCTATGTTGCCAGGGCTGGTCTTGAACTCCTGGGCTCAAGTGATCCTCCTACTACGGCCTCCCAAAGTGCTTGGATTACAGGCATGAGCCACTGTGCTCAGTTATATATTTTTAAATGATATAATAATGACAATGAAAATTTGAGATGAAAATTGAATTGTGATTATATAACCAAATGATTTGAATCTACAATGTTTAAACAGGAAGAACAATATATATTTTCCATATCTGAAAACCCTATTACAAGATTGGGTAATTTATTCTTCTGCAATGAATTTTGATGTAGTATTCACGAGTCCATAACCAAGGTATATTTTAGTTTTCAATAATATGTGGTTTCCTTTTTAAATCAAAACTTTTCATTTGATTTCATTCTCATGTATAAAAATGTACACATCACTCTGGGCTAAGTTTTTGGCAAAGGTAGAAAGTGGAATACCATTAGGAACTTTCTCCAAATGCTTAGAAAAGCATAGCTCAGCAAAAAAAAATTTACCCATCTAGAGGCTATAAACTGCCTATGGTAAGGTTTGTGCTGAGTTTAAGTCACATCTGAAGTAAATTTATGGTACAAGCATTTATTAAAGTATTTATTACTTCCTCTAGCAAGTCCTTCAGCTAGCGGAATTTTAAGACATGTAACCTGGAGGACTGACTTAATTATATTCTGTATTTGATTTTAATGGAGAAACTAATCATTACAGTGCATGAAACCATGAGATAGAAATAACCATCCTTTAGGAGAGAGCTTTTTATGTTTAATTTGGTAATTTTCTGACAGCCACACCATTTTCTGCACCTGTTGTTTTAAAAATTAATTTGGAAGAAATTTCCTTATTGTAGGTGGACAATTTGAAAATGAAAAATTCTTACCCTGTGAATTTCTCACCCAGAGCACTTTCTTTAACTTTTCCATCAAGGACGTCCCCCTCCCTTCAACTCAAATTAATGAATGAACAAGTTTGAATGCACATGCTCTTCCTGGGAAAAAAAAAAATTTTTTTTGTTATCTCTGTTGGTTTTGCCAGTTAGAATGAGAAGACTGCTTTTTCTGTTTCTTAGAATGTTATCCTAAATTTCTGTTTCAACCACTGTCCTAATAACCTCCCTGAATGATCAGTTGGATATAAAATCATAAAGACACACCGGGTTTGGAATAATAACCACATTTCCCCCACCCTTCTACTTTAAAAAGATGTTAAACCTCAACATCATATAATCTACATATTCCACACCTAGTCATTAGTTGCTATTTCACAAAAGTAAAGTCACCAACATGTCACTCATGTAATATTTGTTTCTGTTCCATTGCTCCTGCCTGCAACTGTTTAGAAGCTCTTCCTATCCCTGTCCTTGCTTCCAACATTGCACACATTTTCTTCTAGTGCTTAAAAATAAATGTCAAGTTCTTGATCTTTTGTTAAAGATTCATTGCCAAAGATGGTTTCACAGCAGGAGCCTTCCTAGGGAGAGAGTTGGCTCACATTCCTGCTAAGAATGTAACCTGGGAATGATGGAAAAATAATTATAATCAATGTCAGAGAGCATATGGGTTTCTACCGAGAAGGCTGCCAAGTAGGACCTGCACTAATCCTTTCCATCCATTATCAGCCAGTTGACTCTAGCAGAAAAATTCCTCATATTTGGATAAATGAAAGTCCAAATCTCACACATATTTCTCCCACATCTGAGAGGTTTCTGAGTGAAACCAGTGAATGCCTTGCATTTCTGAAGCTTAGTTTCCATAAAACTACATTATTGTGTTTTCTTGTCTGTAAATGTGGGATTGCCTTATTTCTACTGCATCCTTTAATGTGGGTGACCCACTAAGGTCAGTACACACATAGTGAAAGAAATGAGGCCATTCTAATATGTACATTGAAAAGAACCACATTTTAAAAGCTTTGTGCTGATGTGTGTTTCGGCTGGATATACCCCAACAGTATGTGTCGTTTTTTAAAAGAGGAATTATGCTGAGTTAATTAAGTGGAAGCAGAAACACCTGGTACATATCATTATGGAATAAGGCCCTGGGTGATTTAATTAAGATCTTTATTGTTACCAAGTGGCTTTCCAAGTATTTTTCCACTGAACTTACATTTTACTTTACCCTCCACCCTGCTTGTCTTCAGATATATGCCAGGTGGTATATAGTTCCTTTTTTTTTTTTTTTTTTTTTTTTTGAGACAGTCTAGCTCTGTTGGCCAGGCTGGAGTGCAGTGGTGTGATCTCAGCTCACTGCAACTCCTGCCTCTCAGGTTCGGATTCTCATGCCTCAGCCTCCCAAGTAGCTGGGATTACAGGCGCATGCCACCAAGCCAAGCTAATTTTTGTATTTTTAGTACAGACGGGGTTTCACCGTGTTGTCCAGGCTGGTCTTGAACTCCCGGCCTCAAGTGATCCACCCATCTTGGCCTCCCAAGTACTGGGACTACGGGCGTGAGCCACCGTGCCTGGCCGGTATATAGTTCCTTTTAGGAGAGAATTTTCTCTCTGTAGAATCTCTGAATACAGGGAAACCAGACATGAATTTGAATTCTCCATATAAGCCTCTGTGGTTCAAGGATTAGAGCAACTTGCCTCTTTTCTACATAGCAAAAAGATAAAATTCAGCCCATCCTAAACCAACATTCTCTTATTTTCTAAGAATCAATAAATCAATAAACACAATAAATATGCCTTCTTGTTAAAAAACAAAAAAAACCCAGAGTAGACAAAGCAGGGACATTCTGATTTAGAACAGATGATTCTTCCAATATTTAGAACACTTCAAGCAAGGAGAAAAATGAACTGGAAATGAGGTTGCTGTTTGCTAGTATAGAGCTCCATTCGTAGATCTAGCACTCAACACAGATACAATAAATTGGGCAGCGGCCTCTCAGTCCTCTCTGCTCCAGTGAAAATATTCAGTATGGCTGTCCAGCTCTCAAGTCATATTCTAAAACAAAGACTTTAAAAGACGAGTCGTATATTGATATTGTGATGCCACTCAGCCATATAACTTGGCCCCAGATCCCACTGCTAGAGTTATAAAGATGAAATGATTTTTGGCTGGGAAGAGTGGTCACACCTGTAATCCCAGCACTTTGGGAGGCTGAGGCAGGTGGATCACTTGAGCCCAGGAGTTTGAGACTAGCCTGGCCAACATGGTGAAACACCATCTCTACTAAAAATATAAAAATTAGCTGGGCGTGGTGCTGCGTGCTTGTAGTCCCAGCTACTCCGGAAGCTGAGGCAGTAGAATGGCGTGAACCCGGGAAGCGGAGCTTGCAGTGAGCTGAGATCGTGCCACTGCACTCCAGCCTGGGTGACAGAGCGAGACTCTGTCTCAAAAAAAAAAAAATAATAATAATAATAATGATAATAATAATAAAGAAAGAAAATGAGTGATCTACCCCAGTGCTGCATTATCAGCTTTCAGGAAGACTTGCATTTTACTTCTTATTCACCCCTACTCCCACTTCACCAGCATATATCTATAAAACCTATGAAAACTTCAAGGTGACCAATATCCCTAAAATATGCCTGGGTGCAATTCTGTATTTGTAGAGTAAAATGAGTCAGATATGGACATCCTCACACAGCAACTATTCAGAGGAGGATGAAAACCAGAACTCAAAGACTTAAAGCATTTTTAACTGAGAAAAAAATTCTAGCTATATCTCTGCAACTGGTTTGACAGAACCTAGAAATCAAATTTGCCAAATACTGGTCCCATGTGTTTTGTGAGGATACTACGTATATCATCAAAAGGCTCCATAGTTCGTTTGGTGTGGTGGCCAAATAAGATTATAGAAGTTTTCTTTTTCTTGAGTAGGCTGTACTGTGCTTATTAATAATAAAAACACTTCACCCACTTGTTCAGTATAAAGGCAGACTCTAACACCCTAGAGAATTGTGTCATCAAGTTTATTAGTAAGTTGGTTATTTAGAAATCAAAATTCCATAAACCCAGTGGTATAAATGGTAGTTAAATTCCAAGCATAAATCCCAAATCAGATTGACTTCTAAGTCATGGGAGCAAAACCAAGGCTGAGTTCCAGCTGCTGGGAGTGAACACCTGTGTCGGTTCTTCTCCATTTATCACCTGCTCAGTGCTCTGGAAGGCCAACTTCCTACAGACTGATTTGTTCACCTGGGCTCCCTTGCTGGCTGGCCTTCAGTTGGCTTCAGCCAAGAAGGGGCACAGACTAGAAATAGGAGACGAGAGAAGGTGGGGTATTTCTTCATCTGTTCCTCTCCTGCTTAGCTGCCAGCAACCTGGCAATGGCTATGTCCCTCCAAGACTATATTTCTAGCTGGGAAGCCTCTTCCACAGCCACAGCCCTTACTGGGCTCTGGGAATATGGTTCCTTCCCTTTGGCCCCCAGTCTTGGGGGTATAACAGCTCCTTGCTCTTGCTTCTCTCTGGTATCTGAACATCCTGTGTTGGTTTTCTTAACCCTGTCTATGCCTCAGAGAATAATCTCTTCATTACAGTTTCTTCATTTGTACCATCTAAGGAGAATTTCATTCATCAAGATCCTGACCAGCTGGGCACGGTGGCTCATGCCTATAATTCCAGCACTTTGGGAAGCTGAGATGGGTGGATCACCTGAGATCAGGAGTTTGAGACCAGCCTGGCCAACATGGTGAAACCCCATCTCTATTAAAAATACAGAAATTAGCTGAGTGTGGTGGTTTAAGCCTGTAATCCCAGCTACTCGGGAAGCTGTGGCAGGAGAATCACTTGAACCTGGGAGGCGGAGGTTGCAGTGAGCCGAGATCGCACCACTGCACTCCAGCCTGGGTGACAGAGTGAGACTCCATCTAAAAAACAAAACTAAACAAAACTAAACAAAACAAAAAAAGACCCTGACCAAGACAGTGAAGGAGGAAGAAGAGGAAAAAAATATTTCATGTTTCTTTGCTGAGTGTAGGAATCCCTGGTGGAATTTCAGACATGATAATTCATGGATCTAACAGGTATTAATCATGTTCCTCTTATAAGCCATTCATAATGAATAAAGTAGATCTAGTTCCTGCCCTGAACAATAAACACACACATGAATAACCAAAATAGGTACATGTTTTGGAAAATCTTACGTAGGAAATAAACAGGGTGCACTGATAGAGAGTCACTCATGGGGGAGAGCAGTTTTGGATAGGGTGGTCGGGAAGGCCTCTCTGAGGAGGTGACAGTTAACTGAGACCTCAAGGTTGAAAAGGAAACAGCCACCGTGCAAAGATCAGGCAAAGGGCAGGGAACATGTGTTCCAGGCAGAAGGAGCTGAAAGTGTAAAGGCTTGGAGGTGGGAGAAGAGCTTTGTGGGAAAACCAGGACGTATGGCAGCTGTTTGACTTTGGAGGAAATTAAAGACATATTTGCAAGCCACATGGAGACTGGAAGGGAGACAAATGCGACTGGAGGAGGGGCCAGGTGGAGAGTGGGAGACACGAGGCTGGACAGGAGCTCAGAGAATGTAGGGCAGGCCCTGTAGGCCAGGGTGAAGATGACGGTTTTTATTCCAAGTATAGTGGGAAGCCAAGAAGAGTTTTAAAGAGCAGAGTCATACAATCTGGTTTATCTTTCTAAAAGATCGCACTTGCTGCTCTATGAAGAAGGACTTGGGGATAAACAAGTAGAATCAGGGAGAACAGTCCGAGGGCGATTAAAATAATCCAGACAGAAGACAACTACATTTTAGTCTGAAGTGGTGGGAGTGGTGATGGAGAAGAGCAGACGTCTGCGAGTTTTATTTTGGAGATAGAGCCACAGGACTTGGTAAGGACTGGGCATGCGGGGAGGCGAGGGGAAGGGAAGAGTCAAGGAAGCCTCCCAGGTTGCTGGCTTGGGCCTCTGTCTGGAGGGTGAAGCTGTTTATGGAGAGGTGGAAGACTAGGGGAAGAATAAGGATGGAAAGATTTTTAAGATGAAGATGTCCACGAGACATCCAGGGGAAATATCAAGCCGGTAGATGGCTGCCTGAACTGGGAGTCCAGATGACAAGTTTGAGCTGGAGGATCTTTTTTCTAATCTCTTAGTGGTCAAGTAGGCATCTCGGGTCAACCCAGCTTATGCCAAAAGAGACCTCCACCAGGCCTGTATGGACCTGTTAAAACTCTATATGGGGCTTAGACGTGAAGCCCCACTTAGTAAAAAGCATCCCTATACCCTGCTTTGTCATAAGTGCACATATTTTCTTTGAAGAAAAGGATTGCTAGTCAAAAACAAGATTTGAGAATTCCTAGGTCCCTGACTTAATACCCTCATAATCTTGCCCCTAGAGTTCCAATTTTAACATGACTTAATGGTATATTTAAAGAGCAAGCCCCAGAGTCCAGTTGGAGTGACAGACAATATTGTCCTCATAGGGAGACATGGGCCCATAGTAAGAGATAAAGTTCCAAAGCTTTTCCTTCTGGTTGTCATGGCAACAGCAGCAAGCGCTCTGGAGGTGGGAAGGAGGACAAGGAAGAGAGAGGAGCAACCAGAAGCTATGGTGGCTGTTAGTCTGCAGAAAATAATTCAAGACAGATATTTGCAAGCTGCATGGAGCACACGCCCTGTACATCCAGGTTAGTTGTAAGTATACAGTTTGTAAGTGGACAATTTGTTCATTTTAAGAACCAGAGATACACATGAAAGCTTTGTCAGACTAGGGGGCTAGGAGTACATCATGCATCTGTTTTATCCCTTGTACTCAGTGGACTGCCTGGGGCTCCATGTACTTGAATAAATGAGCAAACGAGGTCTCAAAAGAAGAGTCACTACCCTGTTTATTTCATATGGGTTCAAAAGTTGCCAGGTGGATAGAGTCTTTGGATAAAGATTTTAGTTTACATCAGAACCATATGCATATTGTGGTCAGTGATTACAGAGTGACAAGAAGTGAAAAGAAGACTAGTCCCCAAGCCAAAAGCCCAAGTTGGTGGGGGATGGGACATAGGTCTCGTTCCCCAAGATTGAAGCTGAAAATTATTCACTAACCATGGATAGGATGTTATATAATTGTATACTTCCCATCAGGATCCAGTTTATGATAGTTTTGGACTACATTCTTTTTTTTCTTTTTGAGACAGAATCTCACTCTGTTGCTCAGGCTGGAGTACAGTGGGGCGATCTTGGCTCACTGCAACCTCTGCCTCCCGGGTTCAAGCGATTCTCCTACCTCAGCCTCCCGAGTAGCTGGGACTACAGGCGTGTGCCACCATGACCAGCTACTTTTTAAATTATTATTATTTTTAAATAGAGATGGGGTTTCACCATATTGGCCAGGCTGGTCTCAAACTCCTGGCCTCATGTGATCCTCCTGCCTTGGCCTCCCAAAGTGCTGGGATTACAGGTGCGAGCCACCACATCCGGCCTGGACTAGATTCTTGAGGTGATTAAATATCATCTATAACTGGGAATGTAACAAAGGCTGTGGAAGTAAGGAAAGGTGATGGTGTGATAAAGAATACAGACAAAAGGGCATGGATTCCTGCCTACCCTAAAAACAAGGAGACTTGAGGAGTTAAACTTTGTTCAAGAGAGTTTAGTATATCTGATGCACACAAATATCCGGACATTTGGAAAAGAAAATCCCCAGTGCTGTGGACCCTTGGAGAGCCTATTAAAATATCCCTCAAGACCTTTCATCTGTCTTTGCTCTAATTCTGTACTCACCAAGCAATCAATATTTTCATCACTAATTCTGTTTCTTTATATGCTGAAAAGGATACCCTGAATAAAAAACATGCATATCTGATAATAGGAAAAGTACATTCCCCTCTCCAAATTGCACTGATAATAAAATTCAGACACCTTATCAAGGTCTTCCAGCCCTCCTGATTGGCCTCTGTTGACCTCTGTGATCTCAGCTGCTGTCCCTCTCCCCTGTGGCACTAAGCTCTAGTCACCTGGACCTTCTTTCCATCCCTGCAATACCATAGACTTCCTGCTCAGTCAGCCCCTTCCAGTCTCACCTGCCAGCCCTGCTCTTCCCCAGATATTCCCATGCTTGGTTATCTCTTACCTGCCCATCAGATCTTAGTTCAAATGTCATCTCCTCAGAGAGATCTCTGTACCCATTGTTGCAACCTTTCCCCCATTTTACCTCCCCTAATGGTCACTTTCTATCCCTTAGCCTGTTTTCTGTTTCACTAAATAATATCTTATTTGCATACTTGCTTATTATCTGATTCTCTCCATTGGAATACAAGTCCAACACCACTGTAGCCTCAGCACTTAGCACAGACTCAAGACTCAACAAGTATTTGTTTAATGAATGGAATGTGGGAAAGAATAAAATATGAGCTGCTATAGATGAGAGAAAGGAGATACAAATAGGGAGCACAGACGAGGTAAACAGAACACACACACTGTGATTTTTAAAACACACCACTCATTGCAAATAAAGCTCATGCATATAGCTTGTCTGTCTGTGTATGTCCCTTTACCCGCACTCTACTTTATTATTATTATTATTATTATTATTATTATTATTATTTTGATAGAGACAAGGTCTCGCTCTGCCAAGCAGGCTTGAGTGCAATGACATGATCATAGCTCACTGCAGCCTCAAACCCCTCGGCTCAAAGGATCCTCCTGCCTTGGCCTCCCAAGTAGCTGGGACTTCCAACGTGTACCACCATGCCTGACTAGTTTTTAAATTTTTTGTTGAGATGGGGGTCTCACTATGTTGCCCAGGCTGGTCTCAAATGCCTGGCCTCAACTGATCCTCCCATCTCAGCCTCCCAAAATGTTGGGATTACCGTGAGCCACTGTACCTGGCTCTACTTCACTTTAGACTGAACAACTTGAGGACAAGGACCATCTTGTTCATGTTGGCATCCCCATGACCAAATAAATGTCTGTGGGACACTTAAATTCCCTTCTGATGGAAATGGGAAGTTCAGAGAAAATTTTGAGATTTTCTATTGGGTGAGCGTGGCTTAACTGGCTGGGTGAGAGCCTGCCAGAACAAGCAGTTTCTACAAGCTAAAAGAAAAAAGATGTGTGTGGGTAGTGACAGCACCAAAAGATAGCCTACAGTGGGTCTTTTAGCCCTTCCTCCTCTGTAATCTCCATCAGCATCCTCCAGATCTAAAAAGATTCCAGGGAATTGCCTCAAGCTTCCCCCATTTTGCTGCCCTGATTGCCCCCAGATTGCTGCCCTGAGCTTTTCCTGGCTAAAAATACCATAGCCTCACCTACCACCAGAGATATGGTTAAAAACATAAAAATAAAAATAAAGAAGGAAATGACAGAGCCATCCCTGTACATAAAAGTCAGACAGGGCTGGGCGCGGTGGCTCACGCCTGTAATCCCAGCACTTTGGGAGGCCGAGGTGGGAGGATCATGAGATCAGGAGTTCGAGACCAGCCTGGCCAACATGGTGAAACCCCACCTCTACTAAAAATACAAAAAAAAAAAAAAAAAAAAAATAGCCAGGTGTGGTGGTATGCACCTGTAATCCCAGCTACTCAGAAGGCTGAGGCAGGAGAATCGCTTGAACCCGGGAGGCAAGGTTGCAATGAGCTGAGATCGCACCATTGCACTCCAGCCTGGGCGACAGAGTGAGACTCTGTCTCAAAAAAAAAAAAAAAGTTAGACAGAAACAGCTCTCACTTGACAAAAATCCGGAAAGGGACTTAAGAAGACAGGCCAGCTGAAAACAAGGGTGCACAAAAGAGCACCAGTGAGAACCAGCATTCAACAAGGAGTGACTGGAAAGAACTGTTTAATGTTTCAAACATTGCCAGCTGAGTAACATGAAAGCGAACTCATTATTTAGCTCAACTATATATAGTTTGCATCCTGGAATCCACTCATACTATATATAGTAGAGTTTTATGTGTGCACTTGAACTGATTGTGTGTGCTGGACTGAAGTGTTCCTGTGGTGCCAGAAATGAAGAGAAAATGGAAATCTTCCATGGGCCCATGGGTATGTTCATTACCATTGTTGCCATTTTCACAAATGTGTGACAGTGGCAGAAAGCTAATTGAGACCAGCCATGGAATAACAGGGCAGAAACTGGATAAGGAATACTTTGGTTTAAGGATTTCTCTTGGAAAGATGCCTCCTTTCCATCTATTCCTTGTGGAGTATTTAAAGACTGCCCATGGTCATCGATCAGAAACAACACATATTAAAAGAAAGTTTCAAGGTCCAAATAATATCGAAGTGTTATACCAAAAAAAAAAAAAAAAATACAAAAATAATTTATTGTCTGGTCTAACTCAACAAAACAGTTCTATCAAACTGCTCATCATTCTCTGGCTCCTAAAATTCAGTTTTTGGAATATAAGCAATTTTTTTGAACTTCTGCTTTTTCTTGATTAGAACAGCAATTTTTCTGACCTGCTTTGAAAAGTACAGTGTTCTCTGGATAGCCTATTTCAGGCCAAAAAAACTCTTATTTTAAATCAGGAGTCTCAAATCTCTTTTGAAAAGCTGCTTTTTTAGGTCAGGCGCAGTGGCTTATGACTGTAATCCCAGCACTTTGAGAGGCTGAGGTGGGTGGATTACTTGAAGCCAGGGGTTCGAGACCAGCCTGGCCAACATGGTGAAACCCCATCTCTACAAATAATCCAAAAATAAGCCAGGCTTGGTGGCTCATGCCTGTAGTCCCAGCTATTTGGGAGGCTGAGGCAGGAGGATCATTTGAGCCTGGGATGCAAAGGTTGCAGTGAGCCGAGATGGTGCCATTGCACTCCAGCTTGAGAACACAGTAGTGTTTTTTTGGTTGTTTTGTTTTGTTTTGTTGCAACGGAGTCTCACTCTATAGCCCAGGCTGGAGTGTAGTGGCTGCAATCTCAGCTCACTGCAACCTCTGCCTCCTGGGTTCAAGTGATTCTCCTGCCTCAGCCTCCTGAGTAGCTGGGATTACAGGCACCAGTCACCATGCCTGATTAATTTTTGCATTTTTAGTAGAGATGGGGTTTTGCCATGTTGGCCAGGATGGTCTCGAACTCCTGACCTCAGGTGATCCACCAGCCTCGGCCTCTGAAAGTGCTGGGATTACAGGCATGAGCCACCATGCCCAGCCAAGAGTAGTGTTTTTACTGTCCAATATCTAACATCCCTTCCTGATAATATACCCGGTTTCACTTTTCTACCTATGCACTTCAGATGAAGCACTTCACTCCTATGCCCACAGTGGGGCATGTAACCTAGACTAAGCCAATGATGGCATGTTCTCTTTGGTGACAGTGATTGATGAGATGGGAAAAGGATTAAAACTGGGCCAACCAAAGACCATAAGACTCAATTCTGGAACTTTTATGGAAGCTATTAGAGGAAAAGTGGATCTTTCTTCCATAATTGGTTGTCGTGATGTTGGTAGCCCGTAGCTGCTGGTGACCACTGGCAGGGTCTGAGAACAGAACCACCTCTGAGGAAGCAGAGCTGTGGACTGGATCCTTGTGTTCTCTAGTTTAATTCCTGAGTCAAGCTGTGCCTGAAGGTCTAGGCCTGGACTTTTCAGTTTACCTCAATCAATTCCCTTTCTTTGCTTAAATCAGTTGGGGTTGAGTTTTCTGACACCTGCATCAGATGCACGTGGAGCTTGCAGGAAAATGTGCTTGAGGAGGGGAGGATTCAGTAGGTTGAGAATTCATGGAGCTGGTGGGTGCAATCAGCATGAGGGTCTACCAGGAAAGGTCTAGAGATAGCTCTATGGATCTCAGTCTACTGATTGAAGATCCTGATCTTCCAAGTAATTTTTATTTTAATTTAACTGTGTGTTTCATGATTCAAAAATCAAAACTAAATAGGAAGGTATACACAAATGGTTTCCATTCCTTCCTTTGCCCTTCTTTCCTCCATGGGTGACAACTCTTATTTTTTGGTCTATTCTTCAGTGTTTCTTTATGCATATACAATCAAATATGAATATATTTTAAAAAGATATTATGCTTTGCTCTGTTCTACATGCATTTTGTTTCTTCAATATATGTTCATTCAAAGAGTACCCTTCCTTGAAACTCTATAATCTGGTCCAGAAGTGCTGGTCACCTTCCACATAATACTTCAAGTGGCTCAGAGCCTCATCTATCATGTCCTACCACTTCTCTGCTCTGTTACCCTGGAGATATCTTGGTTTAATACTGGAGAATCCTATTTCACTGGTGTCAGAAAATTACAATCAAGCAGCTAAAATATGGACCTGACTGTAAGTTAAAAAAAGAGAAATACATTTAGAAAGTCTAATATGAATAATACTAACAAACAAAGACTACTGCAAAGGGAAGGGAATTGCTACAAAAATAAAAAAGCTATGAAAAATCTAAATTTTTGGCCAAAGAGAGATTAACGTTGACAGACAGGTACACAGGCAAATATCCCAGAAAGAAGAGTACTGTATTAACTGCCACCAAATGATCTACGATTTTGAATTCAGTCAAAATTCAGTCCTCTTAGTTGGGCAAAAACCCCTGATCAAAGCAATACACTGGCCCACATGCTTTTAACATTCACAGATGTCTTACTAACCCTTTCAACAGACAGTGACTTAAACAGGGCTTAGATCCAGCCTGACAGCCTCGGAACTGAAAATGTAGGATAATTCACTTAGGGCAATGTGAAAAAGAACATTTCAAACTGAGCCTACACGGTGGAAGATCTAAAATTAGTCTTTTTCTAAAAAGTTATATTCAGCCTTTAGTATGGGAGAAAATATCTAAAAATAGGAATTTCAATAAAACGATGGAGTGAAAATGAAAGGTAATCTGCAGATACACGTAATTTCACTGCAGACAGACTTGATAATTCACCCTGTTCTGTTAGGCATTTGGCACTTGGATGGACTGAGCCCAGTGCTTGGCATGACCTGGTTGCTGACTACGTCTTTGTGGATGAATGAACACATGAATGTCTCTGCATAGTGTGTTCATCATTTTTCCCATAATATGTAGGGGCAAACCACCATCTGTAGAAGATAACTTCTTGTGTTTTAGTTCTTATGCAAGGGCTTCTTAGCTGTATTTGATAGGAAAAAACTATTGTAAGAAAAGGAAATTGCCATTGGATCTCATTTTTCTGGCCACATTTTTTTCTCTTATATTACAAAACTGTGTATTGATACACCTAGGGGAGGTTGATGTTTTCTCTGGATTGGTTAGATTTTAAATGAGTTACATAAACATATTTCTATTTTTATGGTCTCATGCAGGTCTTAATTAGAAGTAAATGAGTCAGGGATTATGTTCTTTTATCCTATAATAAATTAGTATTTATTGCTTACTTTCCTTTTGATCTTCTAAAATTCTAACTAGGGAGTTAGAAGAGTCAGGAGAAAAACATTTTTAAATTTTTAGATAAATATATTTGCCATTTGTGTTTTATCAAGCTACAAAACCCAAGGAATAAATAAAAATTCAAAGCAGACATTTTCAAAGAAAATAAGCCTTATAACAATATGCTGCAGTTTCTGTAAGTCATAGCCTTAAAAATTAGGGTTAAAGTTTTACCTTTTCGGTCTGAAAAATGAAATACTTGTTCATTGTACAGATGATACTGTGAATGCATTTCCAGATGCTAGGATCTTAGGAACAATTGTTGAACATACTTTATATATAATATGTGCTATTTTTAATTAAGATACGTGGTTTATGATATTGCCAAATTGTAATAACTTTATTTTGGGTGCAATAAGGCAATCAAATAACATGTATTTTGGAGCTAATGCTATTATTCTAAGAAAGCACATTTTACAAGGGCTAATTCAGCATTAAACTTATTCCAGTCATAAATCCGTAGACTCAAAATGTGATTTAGCTCATGGATTTACACTTGTAAAATAAGCAAGGTTTTAATTAAAAGTCAATAGATTATGTCTAAGCATCAGTGAATTTTTTGCCCTCGGGCATAAACCATTTCTATATTAAGTAGCATAATAGAAAACACTTTACCTTCAAGGTTTTATTTCTTCACCAACACACCATGTATGAAACAATCCATTCTTGGCACAATATATTATACAATGGAGTTTGATTATTTACATATGTTTCTGCCATTTACAAAACCCATATTGTCCTCAGAAGGTAGTACAGAGTATATTAGGCTACAGACTACAAACAACAGAAAAATAAGTTGGTCCACGATTTGAATAGACTAGAATGTGTAACCAAGGAACAATGGAGACACTCCTTGTTTGTGGCTTTTTTAGAATGTAGTAAACAACTGTGTTTCAGGATGGGCCACCAACCAAAAATTGTAACAAAACAAAATCTTAAGGAAGCCTTGCAGAAGAGAAACTAGTGCATTAGATGAGCAATCCAAAGAGAAAAAATAGAGACAATGAAATGCGCGAGAAGATTTGGCCATGAGAAATCAGAACTTTATGTGTAACTTAACTAATCCAAGTCTGATTCTGTTATGATGCAGACCTAACAATCTAAAAACAAGTACCAGATCTAAAAACATATGGATCTAAAAACAACTACAACAATTAAAATCTTCCACTCTATTTCTTCTCTCCTTTTTTTTTTGAGATGGAGTTTCACTGTTGTTGCCCAGGCTGGAGTGCAATGGCACGATCTTGGCTCACTGCAACCTCCGCCTCCCAGGTTCACGCCATTCTCCTGCCTCAGCCTCCTGAGTAGCTAGAATTAGAGGCGCCCACCACCAAGCCCGACTAATTTTTTGTATTTTTAGTAGAGATGGGGTTTCACCATGTTGGCTAGGCTGGTCTTGAACTCCTGACCTCAGGTGATCCACCCACCTCGGCCTCCCGAAGTGCTGGGATTACAGGCCTTAGCCACCATGCCCAGCCTATTTCTTCTCTCCTAACAGCTAACTGTGCCTTTACTGAGCTTCTACTTCATCATACATGCTCATCAAAGATCTTTGATTCACTTTTACTCTTCACTAATTTAATTGACAATGATGCTCTTATAAATATCACATTATTCTTCATGAAATTATCTACTTTATAATGATAAATGTCACCATTAAATTCTAAATCCACTTCCCTCATAAAAATGTCTTTGTGGAATGAGTCATTTTTCTTTCACCGTTTCTTAGAGCTTCTTATCAGTCATAATTTAAAAAATAGTATCAGGGCACAGATCTGCTAGGTCTCAAATCACTTTACTGGGCGTTTAAGTCTAATGCTGCATTGTGCCCCTGTTGCATTTGTGTTAGGGCTGTTTGTACTGGACCTGAGGTTTTATGAAGTAGTCAATGCGGGATTAAATTTAGTTTAGGTTAGGTTTTTAGTCACTGGCTATCATAATATACATTTTCTTTTTTCTTTTCTTTTCTTTTCTTTTTTTTTTTTTTTTGAGACAGAGTCTTGCTCTGTCGCCCAGGTTGGAGTGCAGTGGTGCGATCTCGGCTCACTGCAACCTCGGCCTCCTGGATTCAAGCAATTCTCCTGTCTCAGTCTCCTAAGTAGCTGGGACTACAGGCTCATGCCACCACGCCCAGCTAATTTTTGTATTTTTAATAGAGACGGGGTTTCACCACATTGGTCAGGCTGGTTTCGAACTCCTGACCTCAAGTAATCCACCCACCTTGGGTTCCCAAAGTGCTGGGATTACAGGCGTGAGCCACTTGCTCAGCCTTACATTTTCTACTGTGTACATATTTCTGTACATTTCTAGAACATCATGGTTTTGCTGTCTTTGTGGAATTTGCAAGTCCTTTAATTATCTCAGAGAATTTTTTAAATCCTTAAAAGAAGATTAAATCACTTACATTTAAAAATATAATACATATATTTTTAAATAAATATATACATTATACCCTCTTTGTAGAGAGAAGGAATAACACCAAACTAAATTCAAATAGATGTGGACATTTCTTTGCCCAAGATTCAGTTACTTACAACAGAGAACTCTTTGCATAGTTCTCATGGTAAAGGAGAAGTCCTAATGATCAATATTCCACAGAATTCTATCCAACCAACCTGTATTGAGTTGCCTTTGTTTGAATGTTGTTTGCATAGTTTAGGCAAAAAAAAAAAAAAAAAGGAAATGTCTAGAAAGCAGTAATGGCAGAGGAAATAAGTTCCTGTTCGTATACATGCACTCTAATGATTTAAACATTACCCAGCACACGTGCTGGTCAGCTCAAGTTGCTACATAAATATAGGTCCTGGGAGGTTAATAAGTCTACCTGTCACCTTTGGAGAACTCTAGTTACAGGTCAGCCATTTCCTCTTCCTGTCCCTAGGTCAACCATTTCCTCTTCCTGTCCCTACCTCTCAGTAAGTGACTTCTGTTTTACATTATCCAGAGTGGCCAAGTCCAACTTAAGTAAAACTTCATGGTTTTTTTGGTTTGTTTGTTTGTTTGTTTGTTTTTGAGATGGAGTCTTGCTCTGTCACCAGCCTGGATTGCAGTGGCGAGATCTCGGCTCACTGCAACCTCTGCCTCCTGGGTTCAAGCAATTCTCCTGCCTCAGCCTCCCAAGTAGCTGGGACTTCAGGTACATGCCACCACACCCAGCTAATTTTTGTATTTTTAGTAGAGACGGGGTTTCACCATGTTGACCAGGATGGTCTCAATCTTTTGACCTCGTGATCCGCCCGCCTCTGCCTCCCAAAGTGTTGGGATTACAGGCGTGAGCCACCTCACCCGACCAACATCATGGTTCTTAATGAGAAATTTCAAATGCCTTCATAGTTAGCTTTCCATGAACAGCCAGGACTAAAGAGCTGTTACTAAAATAGCTATATTTTCTTTATAGCCAGTTCTTGTCCTGGGACTAAATCATGTTTGGTTAAGGATACTAAATTGAGACAGGCTCCTTCACTTAAAAAAAAAAAAAAAAAAAAGATTAGGACAAGTTCTGCAATGTTTTTGTAATAATTCAAACTGAAAGCAAATGGATGTTCCGTTTTTCAGCCATACAAAAAAGAACGAGTGTATATTGCATCTTATTTATTTTTCAAGTTATTGCCAAGAAAAGACAGTTCTTTACACAAACCTATCTGGACTGAGTTCTTAGAGGCAGAAGAAAATTGACTCAGTACTTGTCTTGAGAAGAAGGATGCTATGGACCCAAAACAAAGAGGGGACTGAGAGGGAATAGCAAAAATGTTACTCACTCAGACTTGAAGGGGCTGTCCCTGATTTGAGATACTTTAGAATATCTTTAGAATATGTACTTTTTAAAAAAAGAATATTCTGTTAGTGTTTACACCTTTTATACTTTTCTTCTTTGAAATCTGGCACTCTCAAATCCAATTACTATTATTATTTTTTTTTTTTTTTGAGACGGACTTTTGATCTTTTTGCCCAAACTCGACTCACTGCAACCTCTGCCTCCTGGGTTCAGGCCATTCTCCTGTCTCAGCCTCCCCAGTAGTTGGGATTACAGGTGCCCGCCACCACGCCTGGCTAATTTTTTTATTTTTAGTAGAGATGGGGTTTCACCATGTTGGCCAAACTGCTGAGATTGCTGGCGTGAGCCACCATGCCGGCCTATTTTTATTATTATTTTTTTAGTGACAGGGTCTCACTCTGTTGCCCAGGCTGGAGTCCAGTGGCATGATCAAGGCTGGCTGCAGCCTTGACCTCCTGGGCTCAAGTGATCCTTCCACCTCAGCCTCTCAAGTAACTGGGACAATAAGCGTGCCCCACCATACTCTGCTCATTTTTACGTTTTTTTGTAGAGACGTTGCGGGGGGTGTCTCACTATGTTGCCCAGGCTGGTCTTGAACTCCTGACCTCAAGTGATCCTCCCACCTTGGCCAATTATTACTTTTATTCTCACGCCCAGACAGCTATACATGTCCCCCATTACCTTCCCTCCACCTCTCATACTATATAGCTCCCTAGCTCTTCCTTGATCTCTTCATTTTACCCTTCTTTGCTCTTTCTTACCTTTCCTCCTGAAGACAGCTTATTACTAAGCAGTGTTTCCAGGTTGTCTGTCGCATCCCAAGCACCCATCTTAGGATCGCCCCAGGCCTTTCCTTTCCTCTGCCTACCGTGGGCAGCCATGTGCTTGCTACCCAGTCCTGCGATTCATGAATTCCTCTTGTCCTACTCTGTCCCTTTTCAAATGATAAAGGCGCTCTAAGGCTGAAAACACATCCAGCTAGAACGAACATGAAAACTGGCCAAAGAAAGAGCCTTCATTTCCCCTTCTCATGTTTAGGAGGAAATACAAGATGTGAGTCTACATCTGTGTTAGCTCACTTAGTTCAGACAGTTCGTTCAAGAAAGAGTTTTGATTCTTGGCACTGCCACTTATTGTCTGGGTGATCTTGGACAATTTACTTAACCAGATGCCTGAAATCCTTTCTGGAACAAGGCAATGGTATAAACAAATGAACTCACTCAAACTTAATTTCCTAATTATGGAGGAAATCTAGCATAGAGATTAAAAGCATAGGCTCTGGACTTAACTCTGTGGGGAGTCCTGGACTTTCCAGTGACTTGCTAGGTGGCCTTAGTTTCCTCATTTGTGAAATAAGGCAAATAATTATGCGGTATCAACCTAATAAGGTTGTGGTGAGCACTGGATGAGAAATGCATAGAAAGCTTCTAAAACAGTGCTTGGCAGTCCATAAATGTTAACTATTACTATCATGAAGGCTGTTATTCTTAATAGGGTACCATTGGGCTGGGCGCGGTGGCTCACGCCTGTAATCCCAGCTCTTTGGGAGGCTGAGGCGGGTGAATCACCTGAGGTCAAGAGTTCACAACCAGCCTGGCCAACACGGTGAAACCCCATCTCTACTAAAAATACAAAAAATTAGCCGGGTGTGGTGGCGCCTGCCTGTAATCCCAGCTACTTGGGATGCTGAGGCAGAAGAATCGCTTGAACGCGGGAGGTGGAGGTTGCAGTGAGCCAAGATCACGCCATTGCACTCCAGCCTGGGCAACAAGAGTGAAATTCTGTCTCAAAAAAAAAAAAAAGGTACCATCATGACAATTAAAAGCTCACAGGCGGCTGGGCACGGTGGCTTACGCCTGTAATCCCAGCACTTTGGGAGGCCAAGGCGGGTGGATCACAAGGTCAGGAGATCGAGACCATCCTGGCTAACACAGTGAAACCCTGTCTCTACTAAAAATACAAAAACAAAATTAGCTGGGCGTGGTAGTGGGCGCCTGTAGTCCCAGCTACTCGGGAGGCTGAGGCAGGAGAATGGCGTGAACCCGGGAGGCGGAGCTTGCAATGAGCTGAGATCACGCCACTGCACTCCAGCCTGGGTGACAGAGCGAGATTGTGTCTCAAAAATAAAATAAAATAAAATAAAAAATAAAGCTCACAGGCTGTATTGTAAAGTTAAAAGTGAGATACCATACTTTTAATCACCAGGTCTATAGAAGAGTTTAAAAAAATATGATATATACCATTTTATGGAAATAATCTATATTAAAAGAATTTCAAGCACATTTAAGTAATATTGAGTCTACTTTGTTAACACTCTCTCTAAATAGTTTTTGATTTTCTGATTTTATTTTATTGTTCATTTATTAATTTACTTATTTATTTATGTTTTAGAGAGCAGGGTCTTGCTCTGTTGCCAGGGCTGGAGTGCAGTGGCATGATCATAGCTCATTGCAGCCTTGAACTCCTGGGCTCAAGCGATCCTTCTGCCTGTACTGCAGACATATGCCACCATGCCTGGCTGATTTTTTGTAGAGATGAGGTCACGCTATGTTGTCCAGGTTGGTCTTGAAATCCTGGCCTCCAGCAATTCTCCCTCCTCAGCTTCCAGAAGTGCTGGGATGACAGGTATAAACCACCTTGCCTGGCTTTTTCTGATTTTGGAAGTGAAAACACACTTGCTTGCCAAAGATTTAAGTTCTTTTGAACTTTAAAAATACATATATAGGTCAGGCACTGTGGCTCACACTTGTAATCTCAGCACTTTGGGAGGCCAGGGCAGGCAGATTGCTTTAGTCCAGGAGTTTGAGCCCAGCCTGGCAGCATGGTGAAACCCTGTCTCTACAAAAGATACAAAAATTAGCCTGGTGTAATTATGCATGCTTTGGTCCTAGGTACTTGGGGATTTGAGGGAGAGGATTGCTTGAGCCCAGGAAGTTGAGGCTATAGTGAGCCAAGATCGCACCACTGCACTCCAGCCTGGGTGACAAAGCGAGACCCTGTCCTCCCCTCCTCCAAAAAAAAAAAAAATGCATACATATATATATGCTGAGTGTGGTGGCTCCTGTCTGTCATCCCAACGCTTTGGGAGGTCAAGGCAGAAGGATCGCTTGAGCCCAGAAGTTCAAGAAGTTCAAGACCAGCCTGGACAACATAGCAAGACCTTGTCTCTACCAAAAAAAAAAATTAGCCAGTTGTGGTGGCAGGTGCCTGTAGTCCTAGCTACTTAGCAGACTGAAGCTGGGGGATTGATTGAGCTCAAGAGTTTGAGGCTGCAGTGAGCCATGATTGTACCACTGCACTCCATCCTGGGTGGCAGAGCGAGAGACCCTGTCTCTTAAGAAAAAAAATTACAGGCTGGGCGCGGTGGCTCACACCTGTAATCCCAGCACTTTGGGAGGCCGAGGTGGGCAGATCACTTGAGGTCAGGAGTTCAAGACGAGCCTGGCCAACAAGGTGAAACCCGTCTTTCCTAAAAAGATATAAAAATTATGCCGGAGAATTGCTTGAACCTGGAGGGAGGTGGAAGTTGCAGTGAGCCGGAATCGTGCCACCACTGCACTCCAGCCTAGGCAACAGAGTGAGACTCTATCTCAAAAAAAAAAAAAATTACATATGTATATTAATTTTTTAAAACTAGGGTCAAATACTGTTTATAGCCTACCTTTTTCATTTAACAATATAAAATGGACATGTATCCATGTAAACAAATGTGAGTCTACAACATAATTTCTAATGGCTATAAAGCACTTCAACATATGGTTATATCATTTATTTCCTATTGTTGGCAATTAGGACATCTCCAATTTTGCTATTGTAAACAATAATAAAATAACCAACTATCTTTATTTTTGCTCACTCAATCAATTATTTTCCTTAGAAAAAGTCTTAAATGTGTTTCTCGATTAAAGCGTATGTACAAAAGAAAGAAAGAAAGAAAGAAAGAAAGAAAGAAAGAAAGAAAGAAAGAAAGAAAAGAAAGAAAGAAAGAAAGAAAGAAAAAGATTTGGTATGTTACCTAATTGACTCCCAGAAGAAGCAGGAGCAATTTACTTGCAACGGCGGTGCATGGGAGCACCTATTTACACACATCTGCCTCAACAATGGGTCTTAGTAAACATTATCTTTGCCAGTCTGGCTACACTGATTCAGTCAGAGTTGCCATGTAACCCAAGCTTGGCCAGCCAAACTCCCTCCAGGACTTTGAATCTTGTTTGGAGTGAAACAGAGATGGAAGAAACCATACAGTTGAGCAGTGGGTGAGCAGCTCCTATTACCAAGACATTCTAGAAGCGCCAGGTCACTTTCTGTCTTCTTTGGCCTCCTTAACCTCTCCCATTCCTATTACTCTTTGAGGCCCTCACAGCTTTCCAATAAATTTCCTTTTTCTTAGGTAGCTAGAATTAGTTTTTGTAGCTGGTAACCAAACAGAAATACCAAGTTGGTTGTTGAATATGCAAGTCTGGGGCTCAGCTAGGGGGTAGCCTGGGCAGGAGATGGAGATTTGGGAGACACTAACAGTGCTATAACTGATAAACATACTGAAGATAATATGAACTCCAGAAGATGAAGTTCTTCTTTTTTTTTTTTCTGAGATGGAGTCTCACTCTGTCACCAGGCTGGAGTGCAGTGGCACAATCTCGGCTCACTGCAACCTCCACCTCCCGGGTTCAAGCGCTTCTCCCAGCTACTCAGCCTCCCAAGTAGCTAAGACTATAGGCACGCACCACCATGTCTGCTAATTTTTGTATTTTTTGTAGAGATGAGGTTTCAGTATGTTGGCCAGGATGGTCTCAATCTCTCGACCTTGTGATCTGCCCGCCTGCACCTCCCAAAGTGCTGGGATTACAGGCGTGAGCCACCATGCCCGGCTGAAGTTTTCTTTCTAATTCCTTTTGTTGTTGTTGTTTTTTGAGACGGGGTCTCGCTCTGTTCCTCAGGCTGCAGTGCAGTGGTGCAATCTCAGCCCACTACAACCTCAGCCTCCTGGATTCCAGCAATTCTCCTGCCTCAGCCTCCCAAGGTGGGATTACAGGCGCTTGCCACCATACCCAGCTAATTTTTGTATTTTTCTAGTAGAGGCGGGGTTTTACAGTGTTGGCCGGGCTGGTCTGGAACTCCTGATCTCAAGTGATCCACCTGCCTCAACCTCCCAAAGTGCTGGGATTACAGGCGTGAGCCACCACCCCCGGCCCCTCCTTCTAATTCCTAACCTAGTTCTTAGTAAAGTACTATATATATATTTTAAAGACGTGATCTTGCTCTGTTGCCTAGGCTGGAGTGTGGTGGCCCAATTATAGCTTACTGTAATCTCGAACTCCTAGGCTCAAGGGATCCTCCCACCCCAGCCTCCCAAGTACCTGGGACTATAGGTGTGCACTACTACGACTGGATAGTACTAATTTCTTTAGAACAAATTTGATTTTTTATTTATTTCGCTGCCTTAGGAAACTATCAGAGGAAGCAAACTAACCATATTGGTTGACTTAAATAGCATAGATGTGTTTTTTTATGTATTTATTTTGTTTTGTTTTGTTTTGTTTTCATAGATGTGTTTTATATTGGAAAAAATACATACACACACATTCATAGGATAAACATTGTAAAAAAAATTTTTTTTAAATAAAACCATGTCAGGCAAAAAACATTTTTGAACTGGAGCCCAGGTTCACCTGGGACATTTCCTTAAAATTTGAATTACTCTTTCTTAGGCCCGTATTCTCACAGTATCGCCTAGCAAAGAAGACATTACACTTCATTTGATTTAGATCTTCTCATTTCCATTCTGAAAAGAAAGCCCAAACTCCAAAATGTCAGTCCAGAAATGTACCCTAAGAGTCCCAAACAGTAGAGTGTAGAATAATACATTTTATTTGTCTTGAAGCAGTTTTGCCATGGAACTACCTGGAATGTAATGCCAGTTTCCTCAATATTTATAAGCTCAAATGAGCAGAGTTCAGTATCATATATGGTAGTTACTGAAGAAAAAGATCTCTTCTGAAAAGATGAAAAATCATGAAAAGGGTGTCCTAGTGCTGACTCTACTAAGCCTGCAAAAGCACGAAGAGGGTTGGGAGAAGGAGCAATTAGAAAGTCAGGTGCCCTACTGTGGTTATACCATGCCTAAATTTGGATAAATGAGTGCCCTTAAACGATCTAAGAACAGTGCCTGGCAACTAGCAATTGTGCCTGGGTCAAATATATGTTGAAAGAATGAATAAGTTTATTAGTTATTAATAAATAAGAAATGTTTAAATAAAAGTTTGCATGTAAGTGAAAACCTAGGTGCATAAAACAAACATTTGCCTACTTGTTGTTATTGATTAGAAAAGTCTTGCAATGCACAATGGCTCACACTTGTAATCCCAGAGCTTTAGGAGGCCAAGGTGGAAGGATCACTTGAGGCCAGGACTTGGACATCAGACTGGGCAACATATGGAGACCCTATCTTTATAAAAAATGGAAAAAAAATAGAAATGACTTAAGTCCCTTTCCACACCTCAACTTATGAGTGAGAATATAAATATCCAGAGATTAATGACATTTGCAGTCACAATGTTAATGCTTTTGAAAAGTGAAAAGCAATTTTATTGTTCTGTATATCCTTAATTTTAGTTCTTATAGTTGATCATGGTTTCAGTTACTATTGCTGCATAAAAAATTACCCCAAAACGTAGTGGTATAAAAGAAAACTGTTTTTGTTTCATGTGTGTGTGTGTGTGTGTGTGTGTGGCTTTTTTTTTTTTTTTTTTTTTTTTTGAGACGGAGTCTTGCTCTTTCCCCAGGCTGGAGTGCAGTAGCCTGATCATGGCTCAGTGCAGGCTCAACCTCCTGGTCTCTAGCAATCCTCCTGCCTCAGCCTCCTGAGTAGCCAGGACTACAGGTGCATGCCACAACATACATACAGCTAATTTTTAATTTTTTGTAGAGATGAAGTCTCACTATGTTGTGCAAGCTGGTCTCACACTCCTGAAGTCAAGTGATCCTCCCACTTTGACCTCCCAAAGTGCTGGGATTACAGGAGTGAGCCGCCATGCCAAGCCAAACTAAACCATTTTATTTTGCTCATGATTTTGACAGTCAGGAAATTGGGAAGAGCACTGGTGGGCAGTTTGGTCTTGGGATCTCTCAGTGGCTGCAGTCAGATGCTGGCTGGAGCTGTAGTTGCTTGAAGGCAAGATTGGGCTCCACATCCAAGATGGCTCCCTGCATTGGCTGGCAGCTAATTGATGCAGGCAGTTGGCTGGGAGTTCAGCTTGAACTATCTCCTGGATTGCATACACATGGCTTCTCTAGCAGGTGGTCTCAAGGTTGTCAGACTTCTTACATGGTGGCTGACTTCCCACAGGACAAGGGTCCCAAGAAAACCAGGAGGAAGCTGCAGCACCTTTAATGACCCAGCCTCAGAAGTCACACACCAGCACTTCCTCTGTACTGGAGTAGGCAGAGCAATCATAAGCGCATCCAGATTCAAAAGGAGAGGACATACAGCCCACTGCTTAATGGGATGAGTGTCAAAGAATTTGGGTACCGTTGTCCTAAAACCACCACAGCCAGGTTGAGCATTTTTTGGCATAGTTAGCCCATGCTTTAGAAGAGTTAATTTAGTTTGTGGCATAACTATCTCTAGATTACATTTTTAAACTTTTATTATGGAGACTTTCAAACATATATTAAAGCAAAAAGAATGGTATAATGAACCCCTGTGTGCCATTTCTCAGCTTCAATAATGATGAACTTTGTTTCATCTGTACCTCCACCTGCTTGCCCCATCTCAAACTCCCATATTATTCTGATGTAAAGGTAATACATCATATTTATTTATCTGTAATTATTTCAGTACATATCTTTAAAAGATAGGATTTTTAAAATAGTTGTATCAATTATAAACAAAAATTGCTTAATATGATCAAATATTTAGTTGGCATTTAAATTTTCAATGTCTCAAAAATGTCATTTTTTTTTTTTTTTTTTTGAGACAGAGTCTTGCTCTGTTGCCCAGGCTGGAGTGCAGTGGTGCGATCTCGGCTCACTGCAAGTTCTGCCTCCTGGGTTCACGCCATTCTCCTGCCTCAGCCTCCCGGGTAGCTGGGACTACAGGCGTGTGGCACCACGCCCGGCTAATTTTCTGTATTTTTAGTAGAGACAGGGTTTCACTGTGTTAGCCAGGATGGTCTCAATCTCCTCACCTCATGATCCACCCACCTCGGCCTCCCAAAATGCTGGGATTACAGGTGTGAGCCATTGCACCTGGCCACAAATGTCATAATTTTATGTTTGTTTGAGTCAGGATCAAAATAAGGTCCACATATTGCAATTTGTCAATATGTCTTTAAAGTCTCTTTAAGGCTGGGTGCAGTGACTCAAGTCTGTAATCCCAACCTTCTGGGAGGCTGAGGCGGGAGGATCACTTGAGCCCAGGAATTTGAGACCAGCCTGGGTAACATAGTGAGACCTGGTCTCTAAATATTTAAAAAAAAAAAAACAGAAAAATTAGCTGGGCATGGTGGGCCTGTGCTCCCAGCTACTCAGGAGGCTGAGGTGGGAGGATTGCTTGAGCCCAGTAGGTCGAGGCTGCAGTGAGCCATGATTGTACCACTGCACTCCAGCCTGGGTGACACAGTGAGACCCTGTCTTAAAAAAAAAATTATAATTATACAGGCTGGGTGCAGTGGTGCCTGTAGTCCCAGCACTTTGGGAGGCCAACGTGGGAGGATCACTTGAGCCCAGGAGTTTGAGACCAGCCTGGGCAACATAGGGAAACCCCATCTCCTCAAGAAATACAAAAATTAGCCAGGCTTGGTGGTGCATGCCTGTAGTCCCAGCTTACTCAGGAGACTGAGGCAGGAGGATCACTTGAGCCCAGGAAATTGAGGCTGCAGTGAGCCGTGATCAGGTCACTACACTCCAGCCTGGGTTACAGTGAGACCCTGTTTCAAAAAAAAAAAAAATTACAAAATGGTGTTATTTTAGGCTGGGCACGATGGCTCATGCCTATAATCCCAGCACTTTGGGACACCCAGGCAGGTGGATCACCTGAGGCCAGGAGTTCGAGATCAGCTTGGGTGACATGGTGAAACCCCATCTCTACTAAAAATACAAAAACTAGCTGGGAATGGTGGCGGGTGCCTGTAATCCCAGCTACTCAGGAGGCTGAAGTGGGAGGATTGCTTGAACCCCGGAGGCTGAGGTTGCAGTGAGCTGAGATCGTGCCACTGCACTCTAGCCTGGGTGACAGAGTGAGACTCCATCTCAAAAAAAAAAAAAAAATGGTGTTAGTTTAATTCAAACATTCTCTTTTTACTTGTTGGATGGAAGGGTTTAATAAAGAGAAAATTTTCCTCATTAATGCTGCCGTTCAACTTTTTGTGTTCTAACTGTATCCTTGAGTAACAAACTTGCAGATGAGGAAACAGTTGAAACAGTGAGTTAGTAGATTACCTTAAAAAATCAAATAGGGATTTACTTTGCAAAAAACAAACAAACAAACTTTAGAAGGTATGTGGTTTTTTTTTTTCGGTTGGTTTTGTTTTCTACATTTTAATGACACATAAAAATAAAAAGCTAGGAATTCCCAGATTGTCAGTTGTGTGCAGCCGTTGAGAGCACTCTGCCCAGACAGAACAAAGGAAGTACATCGCAAAGGAAGTTTCTGGAAGAGTTCTAGGAAAACTATGGAAATTACATGTGTGAATATTTGGGAGACATTTTGATATGTAAGTGATAGAGGTATTGAAATGCTTAGGGAAAAATTGGATGAGTTCATGGGCAAATAGGCAAATGAAAAAACATGGCAATTTTTAATATAGGAAAAATTTAAATACAAGAAAGGAGGTGTGGTTGAAAATAGAATACTATTTAATACTGTCTGATTTGGTTGTCACCAATATTGCTCAATATTATTATTATATATAATAATATAAATACTGACTTTGGATATAACATAAAATGTCAATATGCTTAGGTAGAAAAAGAGATATGAGATGTCAATATGCTTACATAGGGAAGGTGGGAGAAAGGGAAGTGGAAAAGGTGATATGGAAAAGAGAAACCCTCATCTATGATGGTGGGAAATCAATACATTATACCTAAAATCTATCAGCTAAGAAGTTAAAGAAAAACATATTATTTAAAAAGTGATTATAAATGTTAGAAGGAACAGCTGAGAGCTGAGGTGATTGTCTCAAGAGAGTAGAAGTATATAGGGATCAGACAGGGAACTTTTTTTTTTTTTTTTTTTGAGACGGGGTCTTGCTCTGTCACCCAGGCTGGAGTGCAGTGGTGCAATCTCGGCTCACTGCACGCTCTGCCTCCCGGGTTCATGCCATTCTCCTGCCTCAGCCTCCCCAGCAGCTGGGACTACAGGCGCATGCTGCCACGCCCGGCTAATTTTTTTGTATTTTTAGTAGAGACAGGGTCTCACCGTGTTAGCCAGTATGGTCTCGATCTCCTGACCTCGTGATCCGCCCACCTCGGCCTCCCAGAGTGCTGGGATTACAGGCATGAGCCACCGCTCCTGGCTTGATTTTTTTAAATTAGAAATCTTTAGGCAATGCTACCCTTTTATACTATTGTGTACAGTCATGCACTGCTTAATGATGGGAGACATTCTGAGAAATGTATCACTGGGCAATTTCAACATTGTGCGAGCATCATAAAGTTTACTTACACAAACCTAGATGCTATAGTGTACTACACACATAGGCTATATGGTATAGCCTATTGCTCCTGGGTTACAAATCCATACAGCATGTTACTGTACTGAATACTGTAGGCAATCATAACATAATGGTAAGTGTTTGTGTATCTAAACATATCTAAACATGGAAAAGATGCAGTAAAAATATGGCATTATAATCGTATGAGGCCACTGTCATATATGCAGTTCCTCATTGCCCCAAACCTCATTATGCAGTACATGACATTACATGTATAAAAACAAAAATTAACCTGAAGGCTGGGTGCAGTGGTTCACACCTAT
This sequence comes from Pongo pygmaeus, assembly GCF_028885625.2. Classification (NCBI taxonomy): domain Eukaryota; kingdom Metazoa; phylum Chordata; class Mammalia; order Primates; family Hominidae; genus Pongo; species Pongo pygmaeus. The sequence goes on from NC_072392.2 coordinate 59,219,076, forward strand.
AATCCCAGCACTTTGGGAAGCTGAGGTGGGTGGATTAGTTGAGCCTAGGAGTTCAAAACCAGCCTGGGCGGCATGGCGAAATCTCATCTCAACAACAACAACAACAACAACAACAACAAAAATGTACTTGGGTGTGGTGCATGCCTGTAGTCCCAGCTACTTGGGAGGCCAAGGCAGGAGGAACCAATTGAGCCCAGGAGATCGAGGCTGCAGTGAATGGTGATCACGCCACTGCACTCTGGCCTGGGCAACAGAACAAGACCCTGTCTCAAAAAGAAAAAAAAAGAAAGGAAGAAATTAACCCTAAAATACAGGGCTACATTGTCCATCCAATGTGAAAAATGTAGAAAAAAGAGAGCTGCAAAGTAAAGATTACTCTAAGATCAGAAAAAACAACACACAAATGTTTCAGCTTGTGTTTTACATGTGGATTTAATGATGATCTCTTTTCATCTGATGGACTTAACAGTGGCTTCCTACTGCCTTAAAAACCAGGATCATTTTTTTTCTACTTCTAGTGCATTCTCAGTCATAATCACTAGCTTTCATTTCACCTCTTCACAGATTATTCAAAGTCACTTCATTTTATAATCGCATTCTCAACTCTAAGCATGATTTCAAGCTAAATCCTCTCCTGAAAATGACCTATAATTGCATTGATCTCACTGGACTACCCTAGGCCATTACAGAATAGTGGCTAAGGACTTGGAGCTCTGGAATCCAACAGACCTGGTTCTGTCCCCACTGGGCCACCTGGGGATTAGATGACCTTGGGAAAGTTGCTCTCTATAGATGCCTCAATTTCTTCCTTCATCTATTCATGGGGATAGTAAGAGCACCTATCTCACAGGGGCAAGGATTAGAAGAGGTAGTAACTGTAAACAGAGTAACTCTTCCAAATAAAGATGTGTTATTAAAGACTGGGCTAGTGTGCATTCGGAGGCACCTCTGCTAATTCTCATCTAGAGAAATTCAATGCAGTGTATGGCTGAGCAAGTGAACTGGAGAAGTCGGTTTGCAGAATAACTGTGAGGGACCAGCTCACGGTAGGCACTGGATGTATCAAAGATGACTAAGACACATCCGCGGCCTTCAAGAGGCCTAAGACGAGAGCCGGGCACGGACAATAGTGCCCCCTACTTATTTGTGGTTTTGTTTTCCCAGATTTTAGTTACTCATGGTCAACAGGGGTCTGAAAATATTAAATGGAAAATTCCAGAAATAATGCATCAAATGTTTTAAATTGTGTCACTCTGAGTAGCATGATAAAAGCTTGTGCTGTCCTGCCCTACCCCAATGGGGACATGAACCATCCCTCGGTCCAGCGTATCCAGGCTGATACACTCCCCGCCCTGTTAGTCACTTAGTAGCCCTCTTAGTTATTGGTTATCAGATCAACTGTCATATCACAGTGCTTGTGTTCAAGTAACCTTTGTTTTACTAATAATGGCCCCAAAGCACAAAAGTAGGGAGGCAGTTGATTTGTGCAAGGGCATTTAGAAGGAGATTGTAGACTCTTCCCCCTAGTGTCCCAAAGACAAACTCTTTTTTTTTTTGAGACGGAGTTTTGCTCTTGTTGCCCAGGCTGGAGTGCAATGGTGCGATCTTGGCTCACTGCAACCTCTGCCTCCTGGGTTCAAGCGATTCTCCTGCTTCAGCCTCCCGAGTAGCTGGGATTACAGGCATGCGCCACCACGCCCGACTAATTTTGTGTTTTTAGTAGATACGGAGTTTCTCCATGTTGGTCAGGCTGGTCTCGAACTCCCGACCTCAGGTGATCCACACCCCTCAGCTTCCCAAAGTGCTGGGATTACAGGCGTGAGCCACTGCACCCAGCTGAGAAACTCTTTTGTAAAGCAGATGTCCCTTCGCAACAATGGAATAAAGACATGAAATTTACCACCACGGTAGCAGGGATAGTGGTTGCAGTGGTGACTCTTGCAATGGGTAAGAGCTGTTAAGCTCACCATAGACAGAATCAAGTGTCTCCTGAGCTCCATCCCACACTCCGATGGACACATGGATGATAACAGCACTGTGCTGGCCAGGCAAGACAAACACTAGGAATACAGCCAAGCGGGAAGGTCTGATAGATGCTAAAGGAGCAAAGTCGTTGTGTAATGAAGAATTAACCTGCCCCAAAGAGAGGTCTGGCTGTTGTCCTTGGCTACCAAGAGGTGATCTCTAGACCCCTGGAATGTCCTGCCTGATAGGACTGTTTTTGTTTGTCTGTAGGCTTTGGCCATTGAGCAGTCTAACAGTGTGATTTATGATGAAGGCTTTGGGTCATGTCACATCAGTTCTGACCTCTGGAAAGGGCTAGATACCAAAATTCGTTGTAATTGAACTCCCATAAAAACCCTGAACACCAAAGGCTTAGGTGACCTTCTCATGTTGGCAATACAGAAGGTCTCTGACTTAGGATGGTTTGACTTAGATTTTTTGACTTTATGACGATGCAAAACTGTCACAATTTCTATGCAGTATACAGTATTCAATAAATCACATGAGATATTCACCACTTTATTACAAAACAGGTCTTACATTAGATGATTTTGCCCAAATACAGGCTAATATAAGCGTTCTGAACACAATTAAGGTAGGCTAGGCAAAGCTGTGATGTTCAGTAGTTTAGGTTTATTAAATGCATTTTCGATTTGCAATATTTTCAATCGGTTCATCGAGAGGTAATTCCACTGTAAGTCAAAGGGCATCTGTACTATATATTATCACACATCATGGTCAAGACTCCATGATTGTATGGGGAGATGATGACCAGAAGCTCAAGTGGATATCGTTTGAAATCTGCTCTTGCATCTCTTCCCTTGGCTGACTTGAGTTTATCTTCTTTGCTATAATAAAATTGTTAACCATAGGCCGGGCGCAGTGGCTCACGCCTGTAATCCTAGCATTTTGGGAGGCCGAGGCGGGTGGATCACGAGGTCAGGAGATCGAGACCATCCTGGCTAACACGGTGAAACCCTGTCTCTACTGAAAGTACAAAAAATTAGCCGGGCGTGGTGGCGGGCGCCGGTGGTCCCAGCTACTCGGGAGGCTGAAGCAGGAGAATGGCGTGAACCCAGGAGGCAGAGCTTTCAGTGAGCCAAGATCCTGCCACTGCACTCCAGCCTGGGCAACGGTGCAGGACTCCGTCTCAAAATAAAATAAAATAAATAAAATAAAATAAAATAAAATAAAATAAAATAAAATAGTAACTGTTAAGTACAGCACTTCCTGAGTTCTGTGAATCATTCTGTGAGGGTGGTTTTGAAAACCTCTGAGTTTGTAGCCATATAGTCTGAAGTGAGGGTGGTCCTGCAAACCCACAAACTTGTGGCTGGTGTCTGAAGTGAAGGCAGGCTTGCAGGGACTGTTCCCTCCAGCTGAACAGTTAGCTAAACTCCAGTGCAGCAGCTCAGCACTGGGGAGCTGCCAGAACAGAAGGAACACGTGGGAATGGAAGGTCCTTGTAGGTGAGTGTCAGGCCCTGCTTAGCTCTCCAGACTCTGCCGTGCCCTCTCACACTTGTAACCACTGAGTACCCACCTCAGGCTTAGCGCCTCTTTCCCACAGCGCCAAGTCTCAGAGACCAATGCTGACCTTAGATTGCAGGCGTTTAAGGAGCACTGATCCAGCTGGGCGTGGTGGCTCACACCCATAATTCCAGCACTTTGGGAGGCTGAGGTGGGCAGATCACCTGAGGTAAGGTGTTCGAGACCAGCCTGCCCAACGTGGTGAAACCCTATCTCTACTAAAAACACAAAAATTAGCTGGGCATGGTGGCGTGCACCTGTAATTCCAGCTACTCGGGAGGCTGAGGCAGGAGAATCACTTGAACCCAGGAGGTGGAGGTTGCAGTGAGCCAAGATTGCGCCACTGCACTCCAGCCTGGGCAGCAAAGCAACATTCTGTCTCAAAAAAAAAAAAAAAAAAAAAAAGCACTGATCCAATGCTCTGGGACTCAAATCACCACGCTGGCTGGAAAACAGGGAGAAGAGTAGCATGGGAGTTCAGGCTAAAGCCTTCAGCAGTAGACAGACCTGGTATAGCAGTCAGAGTCTTACTAGAAAGACCATAAGTCAAGAAGGACTTATTATAAAGAGGCTTCCTCCAGAAGAGTGGGCACTGGACAACCACAAGGGATAGAGCAGTAGCAGCCCTAGATTCAAAGACACAGAGAAGGAAATAGAAGGAGAAGATTCTATAGAGAAAACCACTTTGTGGCACCGCAAGCCAAAAGCACCCTCTCCTTTCTTCCCTCTTGTCTGTGGGGCTCTCCACTAACAGACCCGACTGGTGCTAGCGGGGAAAGGGAGGCTGTTGATGCAACTCATAAGGTCAGCCTCTGGGGTGGAAAAGGACAGCAAGCTCAGCTGGAGGGATAAATGGAAGGTATTCAGCACCTGGGTTCAAATCCTTGTTACCTACCGGCCGTGTGATCTTCAACGTGTCACATGAGTTCCTCCAACTATAAAACTGAGTGCTTTGGTAAGTAGGCAAGGACCAAAGGAGGTAAGGCACATGAGATGCTTGCTGTAGCACCTGCTTCATAGGAAGGGCTCAGTGTCCAGCAGACAGTAGTACTAGGTTTGCTGCTCTGCCTCTGGCTCCATGCCCAGATATAATAACTGGGCTTCCAACTTGCTCCTGAAATCCAGTTGCCCCCAGTATCCCATTCTGATCATTGGATCCAGGTTATTTTCATTGTGCCAGAGACCCCCTGTCTTGCTATTTGCTTAATCCAGGGGCCTCCTGGGAATGGCACCTTGCTGTATGCTTGTAGGTAACCATGGAAACTGGCTGCCTTTGTCAGATAAAAGGCAAGTTGGTAACAGCCTGAATGGTGATGGGGAGAGAGGCTGAGAACAAAGATTTTTATGAGTCATGTTAAGCAAAATCCATGCTCCAGACTTGAGGTTAAGTATTTTCATCCCTCAAGAGAGTTAGTACGTACCCAGTTCTACATTGGGAACCCTCTCCCTTAAACCACATTGAACATAGGACACAGAGTATCTTCACCCTGCAAGGTGGAGTGTAAGGTCCCCATGCTACTCTGCCTGCCAACTTCCAATGAGCTCTGCATACCCATGAGCTCTGCTGGGGCCATTTTTATTGAAAAGCTCTCTGCAGATCTGCCTCTTCTGAAGCCTGGGTTCAGGAAACCAGGACTAGATTGGCCAGAAGCAGACCGGAACAGGCCTAGAGTTTTAGAGAAAAGAGGTGCGTTTATTTTCTAGGGCTGCTGTAAGAAAATACCACAAACTGGGCCTGGCGTGGTGGCTCACACCTGTAATCCCAGCACTTTGAGGGGCCGAGGCAGGCGGATCACAAGTCGGGAGTTCGAGACCAGCCTGGCCAACATAGTGAAACCCTGTCTTTACTAAAAATACAAAAAATTAGCCAGGCGTGGTGGTGGGTGCCTGTAATCCCAGCTACTCAGGAGGCTGAGGTGGGAGAATCGCTTGAACCCATGAGGTGGAGGTTGCAGCGAGCCGAGATCATGCCACTGCACTCCAGCCTGGGCAACAGTGCGAGACTCTGTCTCAAATAAAAAAAAAGACAAGACCAGACCACAAACTGAGTGTCTTCAACAACAGAAGCGTACTGTCTCACAGTCCAAGAGGTCAGAAGTCCAAGGTCACAGTGTCAGCAGGGTTGGTTCCTTCTGAGAGCTGTGAGATCGAATTTTTTCCATGCCTCTCCCCTCGCCTCTGGTGGCTTGCTGGCAATCTTTGGCATTCCTCAGCATGTAGAACCATCACCCTGATCTCGCCTTTATTTTCACACAACATCCTCCCTGTGTGTATATCTCTGTTTCCAAATTTCCCTTTTCTTTTTTAAAGAAATTATCTATTTATTTTGAGACACGGTTATGAGACTGGCTAATTTTTGTATTTTTGGTAGAGTCAGGGTTTCGCCATGTTGGCCAGGCTGGTCTCAAACTCTAGGGCTCAAGCGATTCACCCTCCTTGGCCTCCCAAAGTGCTGGGATTACAAGTGTGAGCTGCCACACCTGGCCCAAATTTCCCTTCTTATAGGTACACAAATTATATAGGATTAAAGCCACCTGAATGACATCATCTTAACTGCTTACATCTGTAACAACCCTGTTTGCAAATGAGATCACATTCTGAGCTACTGGGCCTTAGGACTTCAACATAAGAATTTGGGGAAGACATAATTCAACCCATAATGGGGAAAAAGAGGAGAAAGTCTACCCTATGACATCTATTCTGGTTCTTAAATATTGACCCTTCTTGAATTTCTCAACCCAGTGCTACCTTGTTATCAGAAAGCCTCTGATATTCTACGTTGTGCCTTTTGCCCTATGACATCTAGTCCTGGCCCTCTACCTGTCCACTTTGGCAATCTAATTCTATCTAGTTCCAGCCCTCACTGCTGGGCAGGCATCTCAGTATCCCTTTTCTGCCACTATTTGTTCTGCCAGCCATAGGAGATTTCCTCCAAGTTGAGCACGTTCCTCTTAGAACTGGCCTTGCCTCCGGCTGGGCACAGTGGCTCATGCCTGTAATCCTAGCACTTTGTGAGGCCGAGATGGGTGGATCACCTGAAGTCAGGAGTTCGAGACCAGCCTGGCCAACATGGCGAAACCCTGTCTGTACTAAAAATACAAAAACTAGCTGAGCATGGTGGCGGGTGCCTATAATCCCAGCTACTCAGGAGGCTGAGGCAGGAGAATTGCTGGAACCCAGGAGGCGGAGGTTGGGGTGAGCTGAGATCGCGCCACTGCACTCCAGCCTGGGCGCCAAAAAAAAAAAAAAAAAAAAAAAAAAAAAAAAACTGGCCTTGACTCACAGGGTGCAGGTAATCCAAGTCCTTGTTTGTGTAGCTCTGCCCCAACCTCTGCAGATGGTGGGGCCAAACCCAGCTGCACCCTAAGGCAAGCCAGCAGGGTTTGAAGTGCATGGAAGTAGGGACAATAAGCAGGTATTTAGAGCCAGACAGGCAGGGTTCAGAGCTGGTGGAAGCATGCTGCAGCATGGCACAGGGGCAGGGCTAGAGTGCAGCCTAGTGGATCTAAGGGTGTTTACTCTTGGCTTTATTTCTACTGCCCCTTGTATGGATGATCCAGGCCCACAAGGCTGGACATGGCCATAGGAAGGTCTGCAGATGAGTCTTGCCCAGAGTAAAGCAAGAACAGTCTGGGGGTGGTTAGAAGCATAAACTTTGCTCACTGAGCCTCAATTTCTGCATCCATAAAATAAGACCTTTAACAAAACTCATCTGATGGGATTTTTGTGAGGATTAAATGAGTAATGAATATATAGCCTTTTTTTTTCTTTTTCAAAAATTTGTTTCATTTATTTATTTTTTGGAGATGAGGTCTCACTCTGTCGCCCAGGCTGGAGTGCAGTGGCACCATCTTGGCTCACTACAACCTCTGGGTTCAAGTAATTCTCCCACCTCAGCCTCCCAAGTAGCTGGGATTATAGGCATGTGCCCCCACGCCCGACTAATGTTTATTTGTTTGTTTGTTTTTGTAGAAATGGAATTTCGCCATGTTGCCCAGGCTGGTCTTGAACGCTGGGACTCAATCCACATGCCTCTGCTTCCCAAAGTGCTGGAATTACAGGCGTGAGTTACCCTGCCTGGCCAATATATGGCCTCAACTCAGGGCCTGGTACAAAGTAAGCATTCAAAGCTGGGTGTAGTGGCTCATGCCTGTAGTCCCAGCTACTCAGGAGGCTCGCTTGAGCCCGGGAGTTTGAGGATACAGAGAGCTATGATTGCACCACTGCACTCCAACCTGGATGACAGAGCAAGACTCTGTCTCCAGAAACCAAAGTAAGTGTTCAGCACATGTTAGCCATGGTGATCATCATGACCACTTACAGCATTTTACTGCCTCCGCAGAGTTTCATGATATTGGCTATCAGGTTGTTTCTGGGTATGACAGACTAAAACAGCTGCTCCTTTCTTATTGAAATAATGTACCCACACAAAATTAAACAGCCTTTCGGGAAAATGATGGCACTTCTTTGAGATATTTCTTTTTCTTTCCTTTTTATTTTTTCTTTTTTTTGAGACAGAGTTTAGCTCTTGTTGCCCAGGCTAGAGTGCGATGCACGATCTCAGCTCACCACAACTTCCACCTCCCGGGTTCAAGCGATTCTCCTGCCTCAACCTCCTGAGTAGCTGGGATTACAGGCATGCGCCACCACCTGGCTAATTTTATATTTTTGGTAGAGACAGAGTTTCTCCATGTTGGTCAGGCTGGTCTCGAACTGCTGACCTCAGGTGATCCGCCCACCTCGGCCTCCCAAAGTGCTGGGATTACAGGCATGATCCACCGCGCCCAGCTTCTTTGGGATATTTCTTAGTGTTATTGGATTATGATCATTGATCCAGGATAGGAGCTATCAATGTGCAATCTACCTTAATTTTTTTTTTTTTTTTTTTTTTGAGACAGTGTCTCACTCTGTCACCCAGGCTGGAGTACAGTGGCATGATCTTGGTTCACTGCAACCCCTGCCTCCCAGGTTCAAACGATTCTCCTGTCTTAGGCTCCTGAGTAGCTGGGATTACAGGTGCTCACCACCACGCCAATTTTTGTATTTTTAGTAGAGATGGGGTTTCTTTTTTTTCTTTTTTTTTTTTTGAGAGGGAGTTTCACTTTGTCACCCAGGCTGGAGTGCAGTGGCGCAATCTTGGCTCACTACAACCTCCGCCTCCCATGTTCAAGCAAGTCTTCTGCCTCAGCCTCCTGAGTAGCTGGGACTACAGGCATACGCCACCATGCGCCACCATGCCCAGCTACGTTTTGTATTTTTAGTAGAGACGGGGTTTCACCATATTGGCCAGGCTGGTCTCGAACTCCTGACCTCGTGATCTGCCCACCTCAGCCTCCCAACGTGCTAAGATTACAGACATGAACCACCATGCCTGGCCTACCTTAATACTTTAAGCAGCTTCCTGCCACGCGTAGATATCTTTTCTTTCCTCCCCAGGGAGAGGAGGGATTTTTGTGGATTCCTGATTTTTTTTTTTCTTTTGAGACAGAGTTTCACTCTTGTCACCCAGGCTGGAGTGCAATGGCGTGATCTCGGCTCACTGCAACCTCTGCCTCCTGAGTTGAAGCAATTCTCCTGCCTCAGCCTCCCAAGTAGCTGGGATTATAGGTGCACGCCACCACACTCAGCTAATTTTTGTTTGTTTTTTTTTTTAGTAGAGATGGGGTTTCACGATATTGGCTGGGCTGGTCTTAAACTCCTGACCTCAGGTGATCCACCCGCCTCAGCCTCCCAAAGTGCTGGAATTACAGGTGTGTGCCACCATGCCCAGCTTTTGTTTTTTTTTGTTTTTTTTTTTTTGAGACAGGGTCTTGCTCTGTCTTCCAGGCTGGAATGCACTGGTGCAATCTTGGCTCACTGCAACCTCTGCATCCCAGGTTCAAGTGATCCACACACCTCAGCCTCCCCAGTAGCTGGGACCACAGGCATGCACCACTATGCCCAGCTAATTTTTGTATTTTTGGGTTTCGCCATATTGCCTAACCTGATCTTGAACTCCTAGACTCAAACAATCCTTTTTCTCAGCCTCCCAAAGTGCTGGGACTACAGGCTTGAGCTACCGTGACCAGCCAGTTCCCAAGATTTTAACACTGGGCTCGAAATAGGTCCTCTGAGTGCTAACAATTATCCTTCACACTTCCAAAATTAGCTCAAAAATGCCCACGCTCTTAAGAACAGGGTCAGGAGCACCTGATCATTTTGAAGAGATAATTTCCTCAGATGAGAAGCCACATAAGTAGTCATTATGTGCATCCCCTCCTGCCCCGTCTTAGAAGCCAAGTATAATTTAATGTATTTTAGGAACTAAAGTTCAAAATGTGAATTTCCCGTGTAGAAAAAAAATCTGTCAGAAAGCACTTAGGAAAAGGCATGGCAGTCAGATCAAATAGTGTTCAAAGATCTGTCCTTGCCCTCTTTTCTGATTTTCCTTGACAATGTCATTCAAACTCGAGCTTGTGATAGAGGATCACTCCCCTGCCTGTAGCAGCAGCCTCGCCCCATCTCTGGAGAGCTGGGTTCCAAGTCTCTACTGCCTATTCGAGACCCACCTATAACACCATGAAATCAACATATCTCAGAGGGAAGAGACTGTGTCTCTGGTCTTCCAGCCAACCCTACCTCCTTATGTCTTGCCTGTGACCCCTACTTGCATTCATGTTACTGCCATCCTATTGGTCATCTAGGCTTGAAACCACTAAGTCCGTGATTTTTAACTTTTTTTTTTTCCTGAGACAAAGTCTGGCTCTATCACCCAGGCTGGAGTGCAGTGGTGCAATCTCAGCTCACTGCAACCTCTGCCTCCTGGGCTCAAGCCATCCTCCCATCTCATCCTCCCATCTCAGCCTTCCAAGTAGCTGGGACTACAAGCACAATGCCACCACATCTGGCTAATTTTTATATTTTTTGTAGAGATGGGGTTTCACCATATTGCCCAGGCTGGCCTTGAACTTGTGAACTCAAACAATCCACTCACCTCAGCCTCCCAAAATGCTGGGATTATAGGTTCCAGTCACCACACCCGGCCTTCCTTAGCCTTTGTTGAAATCTCAGACACCTTTGAGGTTGGATGGGAGGTATGGACTCTCCCCAGGAAAAGAAGCATTCACACAAATATTTGCTCAAAATTTCAGGAGGTCTTCAGGCCCCCCTAGCTAAGTGATCTTGATTACTCTTTTTTATTTCCTAATAATACCTGCTCAAAAACCTTCAGTGGCTCCCCACTATCCATAAAATGTGTCCATGTTTCTTAACTTAGAGCAGACCATGATCTGACTGCAGCTTCTCTTTCTAAAATAAATGGGTTAGGCTGGGCGCTGTGGCTCATGCCTGTAATCCCATCACTTTGGGAGGCTGAGGCGAGTGGATCATTTGAGATCAGAAGTTCGAGCCCAGCCCGGCCAACACGGTGAAACCCTGTCTCTACTAAAAATACAAAAATTTGTCGGTTGTGGTGGTGCATTCCTGTAATCCCAGCTACTGGGGAGGCTGAGACAGGAGAATCGCTTGAACCCAGGAGGCAGAGGTTGCGATGAGCCAAGATCACACCACTGTACTCCAGCCTGGGTAACAGAATGAAACTGTCTCAAAAATTAAAACAAAACAAAACAAAACAAAATAAAATAAAATAAAATAGTTAACACGTGCAAAACCCGGTAATGGCACCAGGTGAACTGTGGAAGTGTTAGCTATTACTGCTGTTGTGTCCTGTGTTTCAGCCCACCTAATGTCTCACTTGTCCCTTTACCTTTGCATGTCCTGTGTTCGCTCCCTCTGTGTCTTTTTATTCTCTCCTTGCCAATCATGTGTCCCTAAGTCCCCAAGCCTTCTCAGATCAGTTTCCCTAACTTAAGCTCCCATCCTATAGGAAACTCTATCTCTTCTTCAATATTTCTGAACCCACCCAGGGCTATTTCACCTTCTCCAGAAGTAAGCATTCAGTATATGTTAGCTGAATGGTAAGTGGTCATCATGACCATCATAGCTAACCTGTGCCCAGTGCTTACTTCTGGGGCTTACCTCCTCCTGCTCTGAATACCTGTCCTGGCTTTTTCTCCAGAGACTCTGGCTGTTGCACAGCTGTGGGAACCCCCCACTCCTTGTCACCACAAACATGGACACAGCCTCCCCCTCCATCTCCCCCACTAACTAACCCGGCAGCCAGAGCCATCTTTTTAAAATGTCATGAATCAGCTCGTCACTCGTCTAATCAGAACCTTTTAATAGCTTCCCGTCATACATAGAATAAAATCCAAATCCCTTCTTTAGCAGCAAACCGTATATCTTCTTGTACCTAGGGAAAGATTTAGGTTTTGTGGGTCCTGGAACTTACACAATTTACGGAGGGAGGAGCCTCTTTACGAAAAAAATATAAAATCACAAATATTGTTACTTTTATTTTTATTTATTTTTCATTAATTTTTTTTTTTTTTTTTTTGAGATAGAGTCTAACTCTGTTGCCCAGGCTGGAGTGCAGTGGCAGGATCTCAGCTCATTGCAACCTCTGCCTCCCAGGCTCAAGCGATTCTTCTGCCTCAGCCTCCCAAGTAGCTGGGATTACAGGTGCACACCACCACACCCAGCTAATTTTTATATTTTTAGTAGAGACAGGGTTTCGCCATTTTGGTCAGGCTGGTCTCGAACTCCTGACCTCAGGTGATCCACCCGCCTCGGCCTCCCAAAGTGCTGAGACTACAGGTGTGAGCCACTGTGCCTGGCCTAAACACAAATAAAACACTAAATTGAAAATGAATATTTAGCTGGGCACAGTGGCTTATGCCTGTAATCCTGACACTTTGGGAGGCTGAGGTGGGAAGACTGCTTAAGCCTAGGAGTTCAAGACCAGCCTGGGCAATGCAGGGAGACCCTGTCTCAAATAAAAAGCAAATAAATTAGTTGAGTATAGTAGTATGTCCCTGTAGTCCCAGCAACTGGGGAGGCTGAGGCAGGAGGATCCCTTGAGCTTGGGAGATCCAGGCTGCAGATCTTCCAGGCTGCAGTGAGCTATGATTGTGCCACTGCATCCCAGCCTGGGCAACAGAGCTAGACCCTGTCTCAAAAAAAAAAAAAGAAAAGAAAGAAAATGAATATTTGTTTAGAATCCAAGAAGAAACCACAATAAATTTTAAATTTTCAAAAACTTGCAAAAAATATCACCAAGTTTAGGAAAATAACCATAATTATATATTTATTACTATATTATATATTTATTACTACATATATATATATGTAATTTTTAAAAATGAAACAGAGTCTCACTCTGATGCCCAGGCTGGTCTTGTAGTCCTGGGCTCAAGCAATCCTCTCACCTCAGCCTACTAAAGTGATGGGATTACAGGTGTGAGCCACTGCACACAGCCCAAAATATATTTTTTATGAATTAACTTATTAACACAACTACAATACTTTTTGCTACATTTTTTCACTAGTCTTTGTCTCTTCATATGACAATTTAAAATATCTTTTTTTTTTTCATAGTTTACTGCAACCTCAAACTCCTGGGCTCAAGTGATCCTCCTGTCTCAGCCTCTTGAGTAGCTGGGACTACAGGTGTGTGCCACCACACCCAGCTAATTTATTTCATTTTATTTTTAGTAGAGACGAGGTCTCACTAGGTTACCCAAGCTGGTCTCAAACTTCTGGGCTCAAGCAATCTTCCCGCCTCGGCCTCCCAAAGTGCTGGGATGGCAGGCATGAGCCACCATGCCCAGCCTAAATATCATTTTTAATTTCATTTTCTAAGGAAAGAGTAGAAAGATAATTCTCTGTCCTCCAGCATGGTTGCTTGAAATTTGTTTGTTTGTTTGTTTTTTGAGACGGAGTTTCACTCTTGTTGCCCAGGCTGGAGTACAATGGCGCGATCTTGGCTCACTGCAACCTCTGCCTCCCAGGTTCAAGTGATTCTCCTGCCTCAGCCTCCTGAATAGCTGGGATAACAGGCATGCGCCACCATGCCCAGCTAATTTTGTATTTTTAGTAGAGATGGGGTTTCTCCATGTTGGTCAGGCTGGTCTCGAACTTCCTGACCTCAAGTGATCTGCCTGCCTCAGCCTCCCAAAATGTTGGGATTATAGGTGTGAGCCACCGCACCCGTCCGAAATTTGTTTTTTATGATATTTTAAAAGAGTGTCTTTCAACTACATGATTCATTATTACGTAAAATTTTAGGACTGTTGTTAAAATCTCTATCAATTTTCTATCCCAAATGAGCTGTAAGATTTTAGGGCATTTCATGTTTTCTTGTTAAGATTAATCTTAAGTATTCTTTGATTTGACAATAACCATTATGAGTTTGTTGTTGAAGTCCTTGTTTTAGTGGTAAATCCTCAGCATTATGTGACTTTTACTGATGTCAATATTTTGTGTTAAATCAGCAAGAACTCAAAATCTTTTTCTTAGGGGTTCCTATCTTTCCCTCATCTTCATTAATGGTATTATCCAGCAAGCTAGAAGCTTATTTATTACCTCTATTCAAGTGTTGCCTCTTCCTCTTAACACTAGTACTTTCTGTAGAATGTGAAATTTTTGTTGTTGTTTAATTCTTTTCTTGATGTTGGAGTATTTACTAATCACATATCTTCATCACTTTTGTTTTAATCACATATCTTCATCACTTTTGTTTTATATTCTACTGATTTTTTTCACCCTGTCTTGTTTTTTGTTTTTTTGTTTGTTTGTTTTTTGAGATGGAGTCTCACTCTGTCTCTCAGGCTGGAGTACCATGGCACAATCTCAGCTCACTGCAAACTCTGCCTCCTGGGTTCAAGTGATTCTCCTCCCTCAGCCTCCCAAGTAGCTGGGATTACAGGCACACACCACCACGCCTGGCTAATTTTTGTATTTTTAGTAGAGATGGGGTTTCACCATGTTGGCCAGGCTGGTTTCAAACTCCTGACCTCGGGATCTGCCCACCTTGGCCTCCCAGAGTGATGGGATTACAGGCGTGAGCCACTGTGCCCAGCCCTCACCCTGTCTTATGGTGCTGATAGTCTATTAATTTTTAATCTGAAATTTTTACAGTTTCTTAATAAATGTAAAAATTTCAAAACAAGGTACCCTTCATATTCAAGTCAGGAGTCTGTGGCTTCTAGCTTTTTGGTTGACATATTACAGAATGTCAGTTCATTTGCTTCATGGGTAAAAATCAACGTCGCATTCCAGTGCATGTTCCCAGCCTCCCCCATGGTGTGCTGTAGCCACCTGGCCATTGGGTTCTTTGAACAAGCCAAGCTTGTTCCAGCCTTGGGGCCTTTGTACTGATCAAGATCTTTTCCTAGAATGCTCTTTCCTCCAGATCTTTACTTACCTAGCTGCTGATTACCATTCAGACCTCAAATGGTAAAAGTTCTGGGATTACAGGTGTGAGCCGCCTCTTCAGAGAGGCCTTTCCTGGCCATCCTGGTTTTAAGTAGCCACCAGTGCTATCATATCAACCTACTTGAAAGCTTTACAATGCAATTATTGCTATCTATCATCTGTTTATCTTTCTGTTTCTCTCACTAGAATGTAAGCCCATGAAAACAGAAACCTGATCAGTCTTTTTTTTTTTTTTTTTTTTTTCTGAGATGGAGTCTCGCTCTGTCACCTAGGCTGGAGTGCAGTGGAACAATCTCGACTCACTGCAACCTCTGTCTCCTGGGTTCAAGCGATTCTCCTACCTCAGCCTCCTGAGTAGCTGGGATTACAGGTGCACACCACCACGCCCAGCTAATTTTTGTACTTGTGGTAGAGACGGGTTTTCACCATGTTGGCCAGGCTGGTCTCAAATTCCTGACCTCAAGTGATCTGCCCACCTCGGCCCCCCAAAGTGCTGGGATTACAGGCGTGAGGTGCTGCGCCCGGCCTATTTTGGATAACGGAAGTGTTTAATAGGTACTGCCATTGCTGAAGTCAGTTGGCTCCTGCCATGGGGAATTTAGTAACTGGCCCGCTCTTCTTGACCCACAACATGTTGCCGTTTGCTGACTTCTCTTTTTTCATAGAATTTCATTACCTCCTTCCTCCTTTGAGTTCTAAGCCTCCTGAACTTCTGTTCTCAGGCCTGCCCAAAGGACATAAATATCATTTGACATTGCAACAACATCTCTGTCTCAAGAAAGACACAGATTTATTGGCTTCTCCAGAGGAATTCAGCTTCCTCTGGACTTCTACTTTCCCTCTCTTCTCTAGGGCTTGCGTTTCATAACCAAAAGACCCATCCATGATTTCTCCTAAAACAAGAGGAATTCTGTAGCATCCCTCATAATGTGAAAACTGTTGCCATCAAAAAAATTTTTAAATACAGATAGTAATTTTCCCTTCCTTTGACACTTATTTCTGCACATCCAATTTTTTTCCTCCAGTCTCTCCAATCCCAAGTATGAGGACTACCTTTTCCACAAGGCCTTTCCCAACTTTCCAAGTCAAAAATAAATCTTTTCTTGAACTTCAGTTGTACTTTTTCTGTATGTGCCTTATACTTACTGCTTTCCATATTATGTTTCTTTATATACATATCTTATCTCCCCTGTAACATTTTAAACTCCTTGAGGTTAAGATCTGTGTTTGGTTGATAGGGCACAGTGCCTTGAAAACAGTGGATGCTGGCTTTAGGGTTAATCATGACCATCTAGAAGATCTCAAGGATACCCCCAAATAGTGCTAGGATCTTCTCAGCTGACACAGTTTCCACTTTCTGAAGAAATAAAACTGGGATGATCTTGGAAAACAGTTTCACTTGTAAGTGGGCCAAGTGATTTGAATCTCCTCACCATCTACTTAGTGTTAAAAGATACTCTTCAGAACCGGGAGCCAACTTTGGAGAAGATCTGCTAGTGAACAGGTGTTTTTAAATTTATTTTTATTTGTGTATGTGTGTGTGTGAGACAGGGTCTCAATCTGTTGCCCAGGCTGGAGTGCAGTGGCATAATCACGGCTTACTGCAGCCTCGACCTCCCTGGGCTCAAGGGATCCACCAATCTCAGCCTCCTGAGTAGCTGGGATTACAGGTTCCCACAACCACGCCCAGCTAATTTTTGTATTTTTAGTAGAGACAGGGTTTCACCATGTTGCTCAGGCTGGTCTCGAACTCGTGACCTCAAGCAATTCACCTCCCTCTGCCTCGCAAAGTGCTGGGATTACAGGCATGAACCACCAAGCCTGGCCTGTATTTTTTTAAATGACATTAAAATTTATTAACAAAAGGGATTCACTTCATTTTCATACTAGAATCGGAACTTAAGAAAATGGATATAGGATGGGAATATCATTAAATACTAAGCAAAATAACCCTGGAAAGTAGAATATCTATATAGATTACTGGAACAGGAGTTGAAGAGAAGAAACCCAGTATTTGCTCAGATAGAGATATGCAGAATAAATAATAATGAGGAGGAAGAGGAAAAGAAGTATTTATTGAGTTATTTGTATGTACTGGGTACTACAGGTATATTATCTCATTAATCCAGCAAGTGTTAAGAGACTGAATGTTTGTGTCTCCCCAAAATTCATATGTTGAACTCTAAACCCCCAATGTGATGGTATTAGGAGGTAGGGCCTTTCGGAGGTGATTAGGTGATGAGGGTAAAGCCATCACGAATGAGATTAGCGCCCTTAGCAAAGAGACCCAGAGATCTCTCCAGCCCTCTTTCTGCCATATGAGGGAGGATACAAGCAGAGGTCAGCAGGCTGCAACCTAGAAGAGGGCCCTCCCCAGAGCCTGACCCTGCTGGCACCCTGATCTCAGACTTCTCGCCTCCAGAACTGTGAGAAATAACACTGTTGCTTCTAAGCCACTTAGTCTATGATAGTTTCTATAGCAGCCTGAACCAAGACAGGTAGGAAATATTCATTACACAGGTCACTAAATAGAGATGACTCAGAATGTAAGTCATGGAGCTGGGATTCAAACCCAGTCCTGTCTATTTCCAGGGCACAAGTTCTTAAGTGCTCAGTGGGCAAACCGTGTTAGAAAGGAGTGGGCTTCCAGAAACTAAAGATGCCAGGACAGGTCAAGGCCCCTCTCCCTAGCACTCCTGCCAGCAGCTGCAGGCATCCCAATCCCCCTGCTTAGCCTCCCCAAAGAGCAAAGCTCACTGTATGCCTAGGGGAATGGGGGCAGAGAGAGGCGTCACCACCAAGGCTGAGAGGGAAGAAAGGGACCTCACTGTGTTCACAGTGTTAGGTGATGTTGGCTGGAATTGTTTGCCTTCGCCTCTAGCTGGAAAAATGGAATTTGCGGGCAGAGGTATTTTATGATATGCAGCTGTGTGCCAGGAACAGTACTATTGAGTCATGATGACGCAAAACAGCCCAGTTTTACAGAATGTTTTAGGTTCTGTTTCTTTTCTTTTTATTATTTTTTTTGAGACAGAGTTTCACTCTTGTCATTCAGGCTGGAGTGCAGTGGCGCGATCTCGGCTCACTGCAACCTCCGCCTCCCGGGTTCAAACAATTCTCCTGCCTCAGCCTCCCGAGTAGCTGGGATTACAGGTGCCTGCCACCACGCCCAGCTAATTTTTGTATTTTTAGTAGAGACGGGGTTTCACCACTTTGGCCAAGCTGGTCTCGAACTCCCGACCTCAGGTGATCCGCCCACCTCGGCCTCCCAAAGTGCTGGGATTACAGGCTTGAGCCACCGTGCCTGGCCTAGGTTCTGTTTCTGTTGTGACATTCTCACTAAGAACCAGACACTGTGCTAAGAGTGATACGTGCATTATCTCATGTAATGTTTACAACAGCCCTTGTGACACCAGGGTTGTATTAACTGATAAACAACTAAACTTTGGAGAGATTAAGGAATTGTCCCTCAGGTCTTGCCGCTGGAAAAATACGTTTAGCAGGGAGTGGTGTCTCATGCCTATAGTCCCAGCTACTCTGGAGGCTGAGGAGGATGATCTCTTGAGCCCAGGAATTTGAGTACATCTTAGGCAACATAGTGACACCCTGTCTCTTAAAAAAAGAAAAAAAGGCCAGGGGCGGTGGCTCACGCCTGTAATCCCAGCATTTTGGGAGGCCGAGGCGGGCGGATCACAAGGTCAGGAGATTGAGACCATCCTGGCTAACATGGTGAAACCCCGTCTCTACTAAAAAAGCACAAAAAAATTAGCCAGGCGTTGTGGCGGGCGCCTGTAGTACCCGCTACTCCGGAGGCTGAGCCAGGAGAATGGCCTCAACCCAGGAGGCGGAGTTTGCAGTGAACCAAGATCGCACCACTGCACTCCAGCCTGGGCGATAGAGCGAGACTCTGTCTCCAAAAAAAAAAAAAAAAGGAAAGAAAAAAAATGTAGCAAGCGGAACGCAGGTCTATTAAGAATTTTATTGCTCTCTCTGCTAACTCCTCACGAAGTTGTAGCTCACCATAATCTCTGTCAAAATGCTCATGTGATCCAGCTCAGAAATATCCAGCCATTGAGGCTGGGTGCAGTGGCTCATGCCTGTAATCCCAGCACTTTGGGAGGCTGAGCTGGGTGGATCACTTGAGGTTAGGTGTTCGAGACCAACCTAGCCAAAATGGTGAAACCCCGTCTCTACTAAAATACAAAAATTAGCCAGGCGTGGTGGTGTGCTTCTGTAGTCCCAGCTTCTTGGGAGGCTGGGATACGAGAATCACTTGAACCCGGGAGGCAGCGGTTGCAGTGAGCCAAAATTGTGCCACTGCACTCCAGCCTGGGCAACAGAGGAAGACTCTGTCTCAAAAAAAAGAAAAAAGAAAAAAAAGAAATATCCAGCACAGGCTGGGCACAGTAGCTCACACCTATAATCCCAGAACTTTGGGAGGCCAAGGCAGGAGGATCACTTGAGGCCAGGAGTTCAAGACCAACCTGGGCAACATAGCAAGACCCCGTCTCTACAAAAATAAAACATTAGCTAGGCATGGTGGGGTGTGCCTGTAGTCCTAGCTACTATGGAGGCTGAAGTGGGAGGATAGCTTAAGCCCAGGAGGTTGAGGCTGCAGTGAGCCACGACTGTGTCACTGCACTCCAGACTTGGTGACAGAGCAAGACCCAGTCTAAAAAAAAAGAAAAAGAAAATCCCAGCTACAGTCTTTGTACCAGCAGTACCTAACAAAGTGTTTTCTACATAGAAACTGAATTGAAGGTTGGGCAACTGAGAGAGACCCTGTCTCAAAAAAATAAAATAAACAACTTTTTGGTAGCTTAAATAGCATAAAAAAAGGAAACAGGCTGGACGTGGTGGCTCATGCCTGTAATCCCAACACTTTGGGAGGCCGAGGCGGGTGGATCACCTGAGGTCAGGAGTTCGAGACCAGCCTGGCCAACATGGTGAAACCCCGTCTCTACTAAAAATACAAAAATTAGCTGGGCGTGGTGGCAGGCGCCTGTAATCCCAGCTACTCAGGAGGTTGAGGCAGGAGAATCGCTTGAACCTGGGAGGCGGAGGTTGCAGTGAGTCGAGATCGCGCCATCGCACTCCAGCCTGGGGGACAAGAGCGAGACTTTGTCTCAAAAAAAAAAAAAAAAAAAAGAAAGAAACTGAATTGAATTAAAAGATGCTGATGACAGATCTCTTTAATTATAGATGTCAATGTGATCTCTCACAAGCACACTGAAAAATTCACACCATGGAAAAGAACTAAAGTCCCATCCTAATTCATCAGAACCTTCTGTTTCCTGTAACAAAGAACTCACAAGATCAGGATTCCAAGGTGATGCGTTTTTCTCTGACTAAAAGCACAAACGAGTCAGATGCTGTAATTGCTGCTGGAGATAGTAGTTAGGTAGGCACGTCTGGCTTCGTGAACAGCTTCCTCCTCAATGCTTGCCCTGCAGTGATGGGGAAAGAGAGTCTCAGCTGCCTGCTTTGGCTCCCCCTGTATCCCAGCAGCTAATACAGTCCCTGGCAGGTAGGAAGCTCTAGGTAAATCGGTGTGGAAGGTCACTGGGCTTTTCTCAGGGTACTGGGACTGGGAAAAGTAATTCATGTTTATCGAGCACCCACCGTGCATCAGTACTAAACTAAGTGATGTGGGTACAAAAGTGCATTCAGGACAGCTACACCATTTTCAGGGCCCCATGCAGAATGAAAATGAGGGGCACCTACATTTTATTCAGAAACCGTAGTATTAAAAATTTCAAGACAGTGACAGCAGGGAATTGAACCAAGTGTGGAGTCCTTCTGATCATAGGGTCTTGTGAGACTGCACAGCTTACATGATCAGAAAGTTGGCCATGTGTGAAATATATATATTTCAATTTTATTTTTTTTAGAGATGGGGTTTTGCTATGTTGCCCAGATTGGTCTCAAACTCATGGCCTCAAGCAATCCTCCCTCCTTGGCCTCTCAAAATGCTGGTATTATAGACGTGAGCCACAGTGCCTGGCCTATTTTTGATTTTTATTATTACTATTATTTTTAGGGACTGGGTCTCACTCTGTCACCCAGGCTGGAGTGCAGTGACATGATCATAGCTCACTGCAGTCTCTAACTTCTGGGCTCAAGCGATCCTCCCACCTCAGCCTCCCAAGTAGCTGGGACTATAGGCATGCCTCACCACACTGGGCTATCCCTGGATGAATTAGAAAATTTCTGTCATCCCAGGGGTCTCAGTTCAGTGGACAAGACAGACAAAGACATACACAATGATAATTTGGTGTGATAACTATGTGTGTTTCAGGGGAGGAGAGCAAAGACATTTAGACCTCACACAGACATTATAATCATTTTTTTATCTAAAATATTTTTTCTCTATTACTTGTTTAACAGATTTATTGAAACATAATCTGCCTACCATACCATTCTATTCTTTCATTTAAAGTGTACCATTCAATTGTTTTTAGTCTATTCACAGAGTTGTGCAACCGGTACTACGATACATTTTAGAGCATTTTATCACTCCCAAAAGCAACCCCATACCCATTAGCAGTCACACCCATTTTCCTCCATTTCTCCCAGTCCCTGGAAACCACTAATCTACTTTCTGTCTCCATGGATTTGCCTGTTCTGGACATTTCGTATAAATGGAATGATACAATATGCTTTTATGACTGTCTTCTTTCGCTTAACACAATATTTTCAAGGTTCATCCATGTCGTAGCATCAGTATTCTATTTCTTTTTGTTGACAAATAATATTCCACTGCATGGATATACTGTATTTTGTGTGTCCATTCACCAGCTGATGAACATTTGAGTCTTTTCCACTTTTTGGCTATTAAAAATAATGCTGCAGCCAGGCACAATGGCTCATGCCTGTAATCCCAGCACTTTGGGAGGCTGAAACAGGAGGATTGCTTGAGTCCAAGAGTTTGAGACCAGCCAAGGCAACATAGTGAGACCCCATCTCTATAAAAAATAAAAAATTAGTTGGGCTTGGGGCCAGGTGCGGTGGCTTGCGCCTGTAATCCCAGCACTTTGGGAGGCCAAGGCGGGCAGATCACCTGGGGTTGGGGGTTCGAGACCAGCCTCACCAACATGGTAAAACCCCATCTCTACTAAAAATACAAATATTAGCCTGGTGTGGTGGTGCACACCTACAGTCCCAGCTACTCGGGAGGCTGAGGGAGGAGAATCGCTTGAACCTGGGAGGTGGAGGCTGCAGTGAGCCAAGATTGTGCCACTGCACTCCAGCCTGGGCGACAGAGTGAGACTCTGTCTCAAAAAAAAAAAAAAAAAATTTAGTTGGGCTCAGTGATGTCAGCCTGTATTCTCAGCTACTTGGGAGGCTGAGGTGGGAGGACTGCTTGAACCCAGGAGGTCAGTCAAGACTGCAGTAAGCCACAATTGCACCACTGCACTCCAGCCTGGATGACAGAGCAAGACATTGTCTCAAATAAATAATAATAATGCTGCTATGAATATCCATGTCAAGTTTTTGTGTGGGCATGTTTTTATTTCTTTTTCAGGTATATATCTAGGAGTGGAAGTGCTGGGTTATATGGTATGTTAGTCCGTTTGTATTGCTATAAAGGAATACCTGCGGCTGGGTAATTATAAAGAAAAAGGGTTTATTTTGGCTCATGGTCCTGCAGGCTGTACAGGAAGCATGGTGCTGAAGCTGGTGACGGCCTCAGGGAGCTTATGATCATGGCAGGGGTGAAGGAGGAGCAGGTACGTCACGCAGTGAAAGAAGGAGCAAGGGCTGGAGAGGTGCCACGGTCCCCCAAACAACCAGATCTTGAGTCAACTCATAGAGTGAGAACTTGCTCATTACTGTGAAAACAGGACCAAGCCATTCATGAAGGATCCGACCCCATGACCCAAACACCTCCAGTTAAGGAGGGCCTTCCAATCACCTCCCAACATTGGAGGTCACATTTCAACATGAGATTCAGAGAGGACAAAACATCCAAACCATACTATATGGTAACTCCATGTTATTGTATTTGTTTTTTTTTTTTTTTGAGACAGAGTCTCGCTCTGTCGCCCAGGCTGGAGTGCAGTGGTGTGATATCGGCTCACTGCAAGCTCTGCCTTCCGGGTTCACGCCATTCTCCTGCCTCAGCCTCCTGAGTAGCTGGGACTACAGGCGCCTGCCACCACGCCCAGCTAATTTTTTGTATTTTTTTTAAGTAGAGATGGGGTTTCACTGTGTTAGCCAGGATGGTCTCGATCTCCTGACCTCGTGATCCGCCCGCCTCGGCCTCCCAAAGTGCTGGGATTACAGGCCTGAGCCACCGAGCCTGACCTGTATTTTTTTTAATAAGAACTTCATTGAGATAGAATTCACATAAAATATACCCTCTTGAAATGTACAATTCAGTGGTTTTTAGTATATTTACAAAATTGTGCAACCATTATCATCTAATTCTAGATCATTTTCCTCACCCACCCCCCCAAAAAAAATCTGCACATGCCTGAGGCAGTCAACTCCCATTCCCCACTTTCCGCAGGACCTGGTAGTCACTCATCTATTTTCTGTCTCTATGGATTTGCCTATTCTAGACATTTCAGAGAAATGGACTCACAGAATATATGACCTTTTGGCCAGGCGTGGTGGCTCTCGCCTGTAATCCCAGCACTTTGGGAGGCCAAGGCCGGTGGATCACCTGAGGTCAGGAGTTCGAGACCAGCCTGGACAACATGGCAAAACCCTGTCTCTACTAAAAATACAAAAATTAGCAGGGAGTGGTGGCACATGCTTGTAGTCCCAGCTACTCAGGAGGCTGAGGCAGGAGAATCACTTCAACCCAGGAGGCGGAGGTTGCAGTGAGCCAAGATTGTGCCATTGTACTCCAGCCTGGGTGACAGTGTGAGACTCCGTCTCAAAAAATAATAATAACAATTAAAAAAATAATAATATGTGACCTTTTGTGTCTAGCTTCTTTCACTTAGCATAATATTTCCAAGATTCATCCATATTGGAGCATATATGTATATATATGTATGTATAATGTCCTTTTTATAGATGAGGAAATCAGGACTCTTGGAAGCTAAATGATTTACTGAAAGTCACACAAGTGGCCAGTGGCAGTATTAAGGTGACCAACCCATCCCAGTTCACCCAGGACTATCCCAATTTTAACACTGAAAGTCCCATGTCGTGGGAAACCCCTTAGTCCTGGGAAACCAAGACACCTGGTCACCCTAGTTGGGATTCAGTAAAAGGTGAAAGAGAACCAGTGTATTCCTAGTTAGGATTCAGAATTGGTGTGCCTGAAATGCACACCAGTTGTGAATCCTAACTAGGAATACTTGAAATGGCTTTGTGTGATTAAAAGGTGCAGTATTCTTCAGGTGAAACCAAACCAGCATATCCTAGAATAACAGAAAATTTGGACATTATCTCAATATCCCCTAAATCAATCCCTGTGCTTCTTTCATTTATTTATCTAAGTCTCCACTTTAGTATTTCCCAAATTGTCCTCTAACTCCTACTCGACTGTTTTTTCCCACAATTTATTTACTTATTATGTTTAGTGTATCTGTCTGTCTCTCCCCCCCGGAATATAAGCTTTACAGGACCAGAGATCTCTGTTTTGTTCATTCAAGTATCCTAATTGCCTAAAATCATGTCTGGCTTGTAGTAGGCCAGACTCAAATAGTCTTTACTGAATAATGCTTATGTGATACCTACAGCTTGTGTCAGAATGTCTAGCTAGTACATCTTAATATCTACCAGAAAAATAACAGTTACAATAAAATTCCAAGGCATAGTATGACGTTTCTATTTTTGGAAAGTTTTACACTTCCAAACAAGCTGGAATAATAGTTCAATAAACATCCTAAACCTTTTACATAGATTAACCAATCATTAACATTTCACCACATTTTCTGCTATATACACGTACATACACACAGCACACTTTTTTTTTTTTTTTTTTTAGACGGAGTCTCGCTCTGTCACCTGGGCTGGAGTACAGTGGCGCGATCTTGGCTCACTGCAACCTCTGCCTCCCAGGTTCAAGCGATTCTCCTGCCTCAGCCTCCCAAGTAGCTGGGATTACAGGATCCCGCCACCATGCCTGGCTAATTTTTTGTATTTTTAGTAGAGACGGGGTTTCACTATGTTGGCCAGGCTGGTCTCGAACGCCTGACCTCGTGATCCACCCGCCTTGGCCTCCCAAAGTGCTGGGATTACAGGCATGAGCCACCATGCCCGGCCAGCACACTTTTTTAAAGGTAGTATGCAGCTGTCATGACACCTCACCCCTAAATATCTCATTACAGATCTCCTAGGAAAAGGTCATTCTAGTATATAACCACAATAACACTCACTACAATCAGAATAAGAAAATTAACATCAATTCAAGAAGACAATTTAATATACTATCTCCAATGATCTTAAAAATGTCTTATCTAGCAGGCTTTCCCCCTCGCATCCAGGATCTACTCAAGGTTTACATATGGTATCTGGGTATCTCCTTGGTCTCTCCTAGTCTCAGAAAATCCCCACCTTTTGGTGTTTTCCATGACATTGAACTTTTTTCGAATCCAGGCCAGTTATCTTGCAGATTTTTTCCAGATTCTGAATTTCCTTGATTGTTCCCTTATGTTTATTTTCAGGTTAAACAATTCCAGCAGAATTCTATATATGGGTGTTGTGTATCTCTTAGTGCATTACAACAGGAGGCCAACCATTGTTTTACTATTAGTGATGCCAAGTTTGATTGCTTGGTTAAGAGGGTATTCACCAGATTTCTCCATGGTAAAGATACATTTTCCCTTTGAATTTACTAATTTTTTATTTTGAGGCAGAGTCTCACTCTATTGCCCAGGCTGGAGTGCTGAAGTGCAGTGGCACGATCTCAGCTTACTGCAACCTCCACCTCCCGGGTTCAAGCAATTCTCCTGCCTCAGCCTCCCAAGTAACTGGGATTACAGGCATGTGCCACCACAGCTGGCTAAGTTTTGTATTTTTAGTAGAGACAGGGTTTCACCATGTTAGCAAGGCTGGTCTCGAACTCCTGACCTCAGGTAATCCGCCCACCTCAGCCTTGCAAAGTGTTGGGATTACAGGTGTGAGCCACCGTGCCTGGCCTGAATTTATTAATTCATCTGTGGGGTGCAACTCTGGAACCATGTAATTATCCTATTCCCCAACATCCTTTCACTCAATGATTTTATCATTGATGATAGCCAGACTGAATCAAATTATTACATTGGCAGTTACAAACTCAAATTCTATCATTTGTCTACATTTATTAGCTGGCATGCTTCTGAATCACTGTGAATTCATAGGGCTTTTACATTTCATTTAACGTGTTATAATCCATTATTTTTTGATGTACAAAATACATCAAATTGTCCTAAATTTGGCAAGTGGAAGCTCTGATGTTTGAAAGATCTTTATAATCATCTAATGTATATGTCACAAAACATGATGAGTTTGGAGGACATAAAACTCTAAAATGTAGCCAGGCGTGGTGGCTCACACTTGTAATCTCAGCACTTTGGTAGGCTGAGGCGGGCGGATCACATGAGCTCAGGAGTTCAAGACCAGCCTGGGCAACATGGTGAAACCCCGTCTCTACTAAAAATACAAAAATTACCCTGGTATGGTGGCAGGCACCTGTAATCCCAGCTATTTGAGAGGCTGAGGAAGGAGAATCACTTGAACATGGGAGGTGGAGGTTGCAGTGAACCAAGATCACGCCACTGCACTCCAGCCTGGGCAATAGAGCAAGACTCTATCTCAAAAAAATTAAAAAACTCTAAAATGTAGACTATAGTCATATATATATATATATATATATATATATATATATATGTAATTTATTTTCATTTATTTATTTTTTTTTGAGACAGGGTCTTGCTCTGTCCCCCAGGCTGGAGTGCAGTGGCACCATCTTGGCTCACTGCAGCCTCCATCTCCCAGACTCAAGTGATCCTCCCACCTCAACCTCCCAAATAGCAGGGACTACAGGCACATGCCACCATCCCAGGCTAATTTTGTATTTTTTGTAGAGACAGGGTTTCACCATATTGCACAGGCTGGTCTTGAACTCCTGGGCTCAGGCAATCCTCTAGCCTTGACCTCCCAAAGTGCTGGGATTACAGGTGTGAGTCACCATGCCCGGCCCTATTTATACATTTTTAAACACATTTTGGATAGTGTGTTGGCATAAAATATTTGCTACCTAAAACAAGTTCAAAAAAATCTGTTGACAATCGCTTTGATTTTCTTAGAAGATGTATTACAGAACATTTTCTTTGAACTTGATGTTGATGTATTGTAATAAGACTTCTTCCTAAGAAACTCAATGGATTTTGATCTTTATATGTTATTTGAGTTTGTAACAAGATTTTAAATAACGTTAACTTCAACTTTTTAAAGTGGCACAGGAAGAGTTGGGGAGTTAATACAACTGCATTCATGCCAGATCGCTGTTGCGTTTTCATTTCCTGAGCAATGTTGATGGACTGTGAAAATAGGAGGAAACTCTAAATAGCCCCAAATAGAAAGGCTTAGGGTTAGGTTGCAGGTAATAGAAAGCCAGATAATAATGGTTTTACTCCATGGGGACTGTATTTTTTCTCATGTAATAAGAAACCCAAAGGTATTCCACTCAGGGCTAGTGGAGCTGCTCAATGATATCATTAAAGCTTCCTCTTTCTCTCCACTCCACCATCCTTAGTTTGTTGTTTTTGTCCTTGCGGTCACAAAAAGGTTGCTGAACCTCTAAGCTATTGCATCTGTGTTCTAGGTCGGAAGAAGAGGGAAGGGTCATGAGGCCAAATGGAAGCATCCCTATTAAGAAATTTTTGCTGGGCGTGGTGGCTCATGCTTGTAATCTTAGCACTTTGGGAGGCTGAGATGGGCGGATCACGAGGTCAGGAGATCAAGACCATCCTGGCTAACACGGTGAAACCCCGTCTCTACTAAAAAATACAAAAAATTAACCAGGCATGGTGGCGGGCGCCTGTTGTCCCAGCTACCTGGGAGGCTGAGGCAGGAGGATCGCTTGAACCCAGGAGGTGGAGGTTGCAGTCAGCCAAGATCCCACCATTGCGCTCCAGCCTGGGCGACAGAGCAAGACTCTGTCTCCACAATAAGTAAATAAATAAATAAATAAATAAATAAAATTATATACTGCTTCATTTGCTCTCTTTAGAACATATTTTTGAAAGTTCCAGGTAGGAAGTTCTAGGACTCTGGAAACAATCAAGTGTACTCAGCTTCATGTTGCCTCTTCACTACAGTTTCTTTTCTTTTCTCTTTTTTTTTTTTTTGAGACGGAGTCTCTGTCATCCAGGCTGAAGTGCAGTGGCACAATCTAGCTCACTGCAACCTCCATGTCTCAGGTTCAAGCAGTGCTCCTGCCTCAGCCTCCTGAGTAGCTGGGACTGCAGGTGCATGCCACCACGCCCAGCTTTTTTTTCTTTTTTTTCAGTAGAGACGGGGTTTCACCATGTTGACCAGGCTGGTCTCAAACTCCTGACCTTTGGTGATCCGCCCTCCTTGGCCTCCCAAAGTGCTGGGATTACAGGCATGAATCACCGTGCCTGGCCTCTTTTCTTTTTTTTTTTTCTTTTGAGACAGGGTCTTGCTCTGCCACCCAGGCTGGAGTGCAGTGGCACAATCTTGGCTCACTGCAACCTCTGCTGCCTAGACTCAAGCGACCCTCCCACCTGAGCCTCCTGAGTAGCTGGGACTACAGGTGAGAACCACACAACAGTTTCAAGTCCAACCAAAACACAGATGAATCGAACCACTCCACTGAAGTAACTGTTTCAGTCAAAAATATGACGTTTTTGGCCAGCCATGGTGGCCCACGCCTGTAAACCCACCGCTATGGCAGTCCGAGGCAGGAGGATCAATTGAGCCCAGAAGTTTGAGACCAGCCTGGGCAACACGGCGAAACCCTGTCTCTACAAAAAATACAAAATTAGCCAGACGTGGTGATGCATGCCTATAGTCCCAGCTACTTGGGAGCCTGAGGGGAGGATCGCTTGAGTCCAGGAGGTTGAGGCTGCAGTGAGCCATGATGGAGCCACTGCATTCCAGCCTGGGTGACGAGTGAGACCCTGTATCAAAAAAAAAAAAAAAAAAAAATCACCCAAAATATAACTTAAAAACCATAGCGATATTACTCTAATTCCTCGTCTTAGTAGGCAAAATATAAACATGTAACTATTTAAAAATAAAACTGTTGCATTAGGCTGCAAGCTCTCTTAAATCTTCTACATCTGAGACTGGCAAACTATGGCTTACAGGCCAAATTTGGACTGCTGCCTGTTGTCAATAAAGTTTTATTAGAAAGCAGCCATATCCATTAGTTTATGTATTGTCTAAGACTGCTTTGTGACTACAAAGGCAGATCTGAGTAGTTGTGATGGAGACTGAATGGACCTCAAAGCCTAAAATACTTACTATTTGGGCTGGGCATCATAGTTCATACCTGTAATCTCAGCACTTTTGGAGGCCAAGGCAGGTGGATCACCTGAGGTCAGGAGTTCAAGACCAGCCTGGCCAACATGGTGAAACCCCCCCGTCTCTACTAAAGAGACAAAAATTAGCTGGGCGTGGTGGCGGGCACCTGTAATCCCAGCTATTCAGGAGGCTGAGGCAGGAGAATCGCTTGAACCCGGAAGGTGGAGGTTGCAGTGAGCTGAGAACGTACCACTATACTCCAGCTGGGGAGACAGACTGGGACTCTGTCTCAAAAAACAAAGAAAAAAAGAAATAAAGTAAAATACTATCTGACACTTTTTATAGAAAAAGTTTTATTTATCTTTTTAAATTTTTATTTATTTTTATTTTATTTTATTTTATTTTTTTTTATTTTTTTGAGACAGTCTCACTCTGTTGCCCAGGCTGGAGTGCAGTAGCACAATCTCAGCTCACTGCAACCTCCGCCTCCCGAGTTCAAGCAGTTCTCCCTGCCTCAGCCACCCGAGTAGCTGGGATTACAGGGGCCCACCACCATGCCCAGCTAATCACCTGACCTCAGGTGACTCACCTGCCTTAGCCTCCCAAAGTGCTGGGATTACAGGCATGAGCCACGGCACCCAGACTATTTATTTATTTATTTATTTATTTTTAAGACAGGGTCTTGCTCTGTCATCCAGGCTAGAGTGCAATGGCACCATCATGGCTCACTGCAGCCTTGACCTCCTGGGCTCAAGTAGTCTTCCTGCCTCAGCCTCCCAAGTGGCTGGAACTACAGGCATGCACCACCACATCCAGCTAATTTTTAAAATTTTTTGTAAGATGAAGATGAAGAGATGAAGTCTTCCTGTGTTGCCCAGGCTCTTCTCGAACTCCTGGGCTCAAACAATCCTCCCGCCTCGGCCTCCTAAACTGCTGGGATTACAGGTGTGAGCCACGGCACCCAGCCTATTTATCTTTACTTTGCATATATTAGGTGCTCAATAAATGTCTCATGATTTATTGAAGGAATATATCGGAGCTTTCCAGTTGGACATGAAAAATTAACAAACTAGCTCTTTATATAAATTTCTAGGCACAATAGTCAATTTTAACAAATAGTAACACAAAGCATTTTGCAGTTCCCAATTTACCTGGTATTTGCTTGTTGCCTTGTCATTTGTTATTTAGAAGAAGACCACACACCTTGAAAAAATCATATTAGTGCTTTAGCATTCCAGATTGCAAAATGCTCTGTATTCATGTTTTCAAAGAGTTGGCCTTTGAGCTAAATATGTCTCATTGATGTTTTATTTGGCTCACAGAGTACTGTTGTTTGTTTTTAAGCAACATTAGCTGCCAGCATTTAAAAACAAGGTGACTTCACATAATAATCCAAGTTTCCAGCTTCTCCTGAAAATTTGAAAGATCTAGCAATGTGGGTACACGGTTTGGTTAGGCCCATAATCACCTGGGACTGGTTGCTTCTGCTTCCTTAGATGGAGTGAGTGCTCTCCTGTTTACCACAGTCCCCACCACTCCCAACAGCTTTACCTCTGGCTGCCTCCATCCAGGTACCATATCTGCGTGGCCTTTCTATAGACATTTGTATTTCGGATCCTTAATCTAGGGGAGTATCATTTGCTACAAAGGCCCCCGAACTGCAACAGTAGCTGAAAACCATACATTTGCTTCATTTTCCAGGCTTGAAAACAGATTTGTGCATCTAAAGACAAAACAGGAAAGAATGACAATGCTATTAAGATGATGACTTTCATTCCAGCTAAAAGGCAACTTCATCCTCCCGCCCCCTCTTTCCTTTTTCAAACAAGCCAGAGGACTTCACCCTCTTTCCTTTCCGCTGTTCAGCTCCTTCCACCCACTCCATCTCCTGGTGTTGTTTACCTCAAACCCTGGAGTGCTGTCTCTCCCCAGTTCCCTGCTTCCTTGCTGACCTTAAAAACAACCTTGGTCATTTTTGTTTTTAGAGTTTTACTGCTAATCGCTGCAGCGAAACAGGAAATAACAATACAGAGGAAATTATAAAGTTTAGAAGACCTTGTAGTTCTTAGTCATAGTCCCTGATTCCCTTAAAGCGGTGGCACCTGGAAGTGCATTATTTTTTTGTCTCTCCTGTTAGACCCTCATAGCCGGTGAATGGAGAACAGAAAAGAGTCTACCCTGCCTTGATAGAACAGGAACCACTAGGTGGCAGCACAGAGCGTGTCTTTTCAGGTCTTTCTACAACAGGCAGGCAGATGTGAGGCACCAAATTTTCTAAGAAGGGATAACTTAGTACCATATCAGGGCAAGCATTTGGGCTGAGACCAGTGAGAGAATACAAGTCAGCCAAGAAACTCCAGTCACATTGTGCTGTCAAGTAGCCAGCGGTGGAATTCTTGTCTCTTTGCCTTTCTCCCAAGTTGGCTGTTAGTTAACCTGTTAGGGCTGCTAGGAATCTTCCAGCCCAATACCTTCATTTTACAGATAAATAAACCAAGGCCCTGAGAGACTTGACTCTCTCTTTTTTTTTGAGACAGGGTTTTGCTCTGTCACCCAGGCTGGGGTGCAGTGGGGCAATCATAGCTCACTGCAGCCTTGAACTCCCAGGCCCAAGCACCTCAGCCTCCTAAGTAGCTGGGACTACAGGTATGCACCACCAGGCCCGGCTAATTTTTTACTCTTTTTGTAGAGATGGGCGGGGCGGTCTTGCCATGTTGCTCAGGCTGGTCTCAAACTGCTGGCCTCAAGCGATCTTCCCAGCTCAGCCTCTGAGGTGTTAGAATTACAGGTGTGAGCGATGGCATCTGGCCTTGACTTTCCTCTTGCTGGTGTCATGCTAGGAGTCCAGCCAAGTGTCTTTCTGGTTTCATTAGTGCCGGCTTATCTTTCTGGTCTGTCCCTCCCAGTTAAAAAGCATTTATTGGCTAGGATCATGCCTGTAATTCCAACACTTCGGGAGGCTGAGGTGGGAGGATCACTTGAGCCCAGGTGTTTGAGACAAGCCTGGGTAACATAGGGACACCCTGTCTCTATTTAAAAAGAAAATAGAAAAACGTTTATTGAAGTCTATTTAGTATGGTTAAAGACTAATTTTCCTAGCTTCAGAGGTGAAACTAAGAGAATTCTTTGCCTCTGATGAAGTGGGACTTTCCACAGGAAACAGAGACTTACCAGGCACAGGAAAATAAAAGCTTTATGTCTGCTTCCAGCTACCTAACCCACCTGGAGGAAAAGCGAAGGCCCCCTCGTCCAGAAGGGGGTGTTACAGCTGTCAGCACTCTATGCGGGCTAGACTGTTTTCCCTTCTTATGGGATCAGCTGGTATAATTGTGGCGCTTATCAAGAGAATCCTAGGATTGCAGGGCTAGGCCATGCATACCCAAAATAACTCACCAATCTTCTCAAATTACATTAGTAAAACTATTTGTATTCCTAGATTTAAACACAAATTCAAACAACTGCACTATAACAAAAGCATGTCCTCAGGCTTCAGTTAATTTAGGGGGCAGTCTAGTGATCAAAGAGGAAAAGCCTTATTGCTAGGTAGAATTTGTCTTTGTTTCTTCTCTCTGTTTTTCTTCCTTTTCTTTCCTTCCTTCCTTCACTTTCTTTCTTTCTTTCCTTTTTTTTTTTCTAAATGGAGTTTTGCTCTGTTGCCCAGGCTGGAGTGCAGTGGTGCAGTCACAGCTCACTGCAATCTCGAACTCCTGGGCTCAAGCAACCCTCCCACCTCAGCTTCTCAAAGGAGCTGAGACTACAGGCATGTATCACCATGCCTGGCTAGATTCTGCATTGCCAACCTAAGTGTGGCTATTGGTTGGAGGACCACACTTTTTTGAGTGGCAAGGCTTTTAACTCCCAGAGTAGTGCTTCAACATAAACAAGCAAGACTTTTGGTAGTATTCTAGGAAAATTCCCTTCTGAGGCCCAAGCCTTGAGTTAAAAGCCTTGCCACTCAAAAAAGTGTGGTCCTCCAACCAATAGCCACACTTAGGTTGGCAATGCAGAATCTAGCCAGGCATGGTGATACATGCCTGTAGTCTCAGCTCCTTTGAGAAGCTGAGGTGGGAGGGTTGCTTGAGCCCGGGAGTTCGAGATTGCAGTGAGCTGTGACTGCACCACTGCACTCCAGCCTGGGCAACAGAGCAAAACTCCATTTAGAAAAAAAAAAAGGAAAGAAAGAAAGAAAGTGAAGGAAGGAAGGAAAGAAAAGGAAGAAAGAGAGAGAAGAAACAAAGACAAAGAAATGCAGGATCTCAGGCCCAACTCATTCCTACTAAATCAGCTCTGCATTTTAGTAAGAAGCATTTAGCATTATTAAACATTTAACAGGTAACATTAATAAGCATATAACATGTAACAATAATAAGCATTTAATGTGCTTGTTAAAGTTTAAGAAGCACTGCTTTAGGATATCCAAGAGAAAAGGCCAAGAACAACAGCAACCAAACAAACCACACCCTTTCTCCTCCCAAATAGTCCCCACCTCAAGGAGCTTGTAGACTGGTTTAGGGATACAAACCACACATACAGAAAGTGGCATGAAAATGATCATTAAGAAAGATGTCATTAATGCCGTGTGGGCTCCCCTAGGACATGTAGGATACACACATTTGGAGAGGGTGCAAAAGAATGATTACAGTTAAGAGGCCGGGCGCGGTGACTCACACCTGTAATCCCAGCACTTTGAGAGGCGGAGGCAGGCAGATCACTTGAGGCCAGGAGTTTGAGACCAGCCTGATTAACATGGTGAAACCTCATCTCTACTAAAAATACAAAAATTAGCCAGGCGTGGTGGCGTGCACCTGTAATCTCAGCTACTCTGGAGGCTGAGGCAGGACAATTGCTTGAACCCAGGAGGCGAAGGTTGCCGTGAGCCCAGATCGGGCCAGTGCACTCCAGCCTAGATGACAGAGTGAGATTCTGTCTCAAAAAAGAAAAAAAAAAAGAATTATTACAGTTAAGAGGGGTCAGTCTGGGCAGTCTTCCTGCAGGTGGTGAGATTCTCCTTAGCTCTTGAATAAGGTGATAAGCATGTACTAATGGAGAAGGAAAGGACAGAGAAGGGCATTGCAAGTGGACAGATCAGGACAAATCTGGGAGGAGGCAAATTGTAAATTCTAGACAGTGGCCTACAAATACTTAATTCTTTTATGCATGTTCCCAGACTTTCACTAGATCCTTGCAGCTACACATGTCACACATTAACGTGGCTGCACACACATGTTATTTCGTCACGTTACATTTTAGTCAGTGGTTCTCATGGGACTTCTTCAGATGTGTTCACCCACATACAGACTTTTTTCTTTGGATTCGTACAGGCAGGTCTTCACCTCTTCCTCTCTTGTGTCTTCAGCTGTGTTTTCTAGCTCTTCTTTCTAATCCGGTGGAAGGAAATCTCTTACATGTGCATTCTCCTGAATTGCTAGAGCCTTTCTTAACAGTGGTGCAAATCTTCTCTGTAAAGCTCTTAATCAGATCTCATAAACGATTAGCCCAAATGTGTTTTCAGTTTCTAAAGTTAATCATCCTTGAGGGCCAGGAGTTAACATGAAAATGGGGAACTTGTGGTTGTTCCCCTGTCTTAACATCCAGATTTAGTTTGCAAAGCAAAAGTCATTCCACAGAAGATGAAATCAAGAGTCTCAGCGTGTATTTTCCAAATGAGGTGGTATGATTGTATCCTTCTCATCCTTGCACATATGTGGCAACCTAAAAAGTTGTCCCAGAGGTGAAATAGTGGGATGAAGTGAAAAGTGTCAGAGCAGCCCACTGGGCGCCTGAGGGAAAGCATACAAGGGGAGCTGACCCCACAGCTTCCTGAAGCAACACCAGGAAATGAGACTCCGGATCATTTTGGGAGACATAATACCCTTTACGTAGTTCTTTAGAAGAGTTCACGCAGGCTGGGCACGGTGGCTCATGCCCGTAATCCCAGCACCCTTGGAGGCTGAGGCAAGAGGATTGTATGAGCCCAGTTCAACACCAACCTGGACAACACGGGGGACCCTGTCTCTACAATTTTTGTTAATTAGCCGGTCATGTTGGCACACGGCTGTGGTCCTAATTACTCAGTAGGCTGAGGCAGGAGGATCGCTTGAGCCCAGAAGACTGAGGCTGCAGTAATGCAGTGAGCCAAGATCATGCTACTTGGGTGACAGAGCAAGCCCCTGTCTCAAAACAAAACAAAAGGAATAGTTCACCCATAAGCTGAGAGCCTCTTCCCTTGTCTGAGCCTTGCTGTGGGTTGCTGAAATCAGCATGGAGCACTGGGTCTGTTGGGGTGGTGTATGCTCATCGGCTTCAGGGCTGCAGATTCCTTTGCCCAGAAACGCCCTGGCAAGGACAGTGTTGACTGCCCAACAGCAGCCAAGTGTTCATCTCTGTCAGGGCCTATCGGCAAGCAGCTTGTCACCAGCTGCCCAGCACACCCGGAAAAAATGGCTCCTATGTTCACACAGATAATTTGGGTTGATAGGAATAGCATCAGGGGAAGACAATGGTGTCACCAAATCAATACTTGTGCTTCAGAAATTGAAGTCTTGGCTCTGGCCCTGAGTTTATATTCAGGAGGGCACGACTCCCGGACAGAGACTAACTGCAACGGACATTTTGCTCCCAACAACAGGAAATTCTCTTTTCTTCGTAAGGAGTCAACTAGAGACTTGATATATTAAAGAAAATCCATTGAGGCTCATGACCATAATCCCAGCACTTTGGGAGGCCAAGGTGGGTGGATCGCTTGAGCTCAGGACTTTGAGACCAGCTTGGGCAACATGGTGAAACCCTGTCTCTGCTTAAAACAAACAAACAAACAAACAACAACAAAAAAAAAAAATAGAGAGAGAGAGAGAGACAGAGAGAGAGAGAAAATCCATTGAGAGCATCCCTTAACTGTGAATTTATGTTTGTTTTGGCATCTCTCTAGAAAATAATATTGGTAAGCTAGAAGAGGGGACCTGCATGCTGGCATAAATGAAGCTTTCTACACTCATGTTTGTAGCAGCATTATTCACAAGAGCCAAAAGGTGGGAGCCAATCAAGTGTCCATTGATGGATTAATGGTAAACAAAATATGGTAGATACATACAGCAAAATATTCAACTTCAAAAGGAAGGAAATGTCAACATATGCTACAACATGGATGAAACTTGACAACCTTATGCTAAGTGAAATAAGACAGTCACAGAAAAGCAAGTACAGTATGATTCCACTTCAATGCACTACCTAGAGTAGTCAAGTTCATAGAGACAAAAAATAGAATCGTGGGCCGGGTGCGGTGGCTCACACCTGTAACCCCAGCACTTTGGGAGGCTGAGGTGGGCAGATCACGAGGTCAGGAGATCGAGACCATCCTGGCTAACATGGTGAAACCCCGTCTCTACTAAAAATACAAAAAAATTAGCTGGGCGTGGTGGCGAACGCCTATAGTCCCAGCTACTTGGGAGGCTGAGGCAGGAGAATGGCGTGAACCCAGGAGGCGGAGCTTGCAGCGAGCCGAGATCACGCCACTGCACTCCAGTTTGGGTGACAGAGTGAGACTCTCTCTCAAAAAAAAAAAAAAAAAAAAAATTGTAGAATGGTTGTTGCCAGGGGCTGGAAGTAGGGGGTGATGGGGAGTTATTGTTTAACGAGTACAGAGTTTCCGTTTGGGAAGATGAAAACACTAGAGGTGATGTAGTGATGAATGCACAACAGCGTGAATGTCTTTAATGCCACTGAACTGCACGCTTAAAAATGGTTAAAATGGTAAATTTATGTTATGCACATTTTGCCACAATAGGAAAAAAAAAAGAATGAATCTTTTACTCATCAGCCAGAGAGCAAGTCCTGTATTTAAATGGATCACAACATCGTGGGCTCTGTGGAGATTTCTTAGAAATGTTCAGTAGAGTAGAAAGGGTTTAGCCCCTGATTGAGTTTGCTTTTGGACATAAATTAGTAATCATAGAGGCTGACAAACTGATTACTCATCAATCAGTCATGCAAAACAAAACACAGATTGCAACACAGTGCCCTAAGTTTTACCAACTAGGCAGTTTTCCTATCTTGTAGATCAGGACTTTTCAGACTTGAATGTGCATGGGAATCACCCAGGCATCTTGTTTAAAATGCAGATTTGGATTCAGTATGTTTGGGGTGGAGCTTCAGATTTCTGTCTGTACAGCCAGTTCCCAGGGGATGCTGATTCTACTGGTCCAGGGACCCAGTTTCAAGTAGCAAGAGTGTAGACCTCTCTGTAATTAAGATTCCTTTCTTTGCTCATTTGGCAAGAAAAAAAAGGTTCCTGTCCACACCTTGGAGGTAACAGCCTCCTCATTAAAATCGAACACAGGCATCTCCAGATTTAGATGGAAGAAAAGTCTGTGGGAGATAGGAATTATTCCTGGGATCCTCTCATTTTTCTACTTACTGCCATCAAAAGTCTGGTTTCAGGGATCAACTCCATCTTTTTCTACACCCACCCATGGACATACTGTAAATAAATCCCTTGCACTTATTCTCTTTGGGTGTAGACCAGATCAGCTGCAATTTCAGAAAGAAAGAAAGAAAGAGAGAGAGGGAGAGAGAGAGAGGGAGGGAGGGAGGGGAGGAAGGATCAGCTACAATTTCAGAAAGAAAGGAAGAAATAAAAAGAAAGAAAGGGAGAGAGAGAGAAAAAGAAAAAGGAAGGAAGGAAGGAAGGAAAAGAGAGAGAGAGAATGGGAAATAAGAAAAATATGAGAAGCAAACGACTTCCTTTGAAGTCCTCTAACATAATCATTCAGCATCTCCTCATTGCTTTTAGGCTCAAGCTCCGAATCCTTAGAAGGGCTTCCGGGGTCTGATGAGGTCCCCACCCACCCAGCTCATCTCTCACTCTTCCCCTCCTTGTACTCTGTGTTCAGCCATATTGAATTCTTTTTTTTTTTTTTTTTTACAGTTGCTGTCTCCTTGATCTGGAAGCTTGCCCCTCCTTGTAACACCTGGCAGGCATTGTCTCTTCTGGAAAGACTTTACACCACTGCCCTCTTTTGCTGCCCTTTGAGTTGGGTTGTCTTTCTCTGTCTTCATTTGCCCACTGTGCTTACCTCTGGCACAGCACTTCTCAGTATATTTCCATTGTATTCCCCTGTCTATGTCCCCCCTGAACTGTGAGCTCCTTGAGGGATGGAAAGATGTCAAGAGGCTGACAAAACTCAGTGTCTCGAACATATGAGGTGCTCAACGTTGAAAGAACGGACAAATGAAAAAGAACTGTAACATTGTATGACATTTGAAGAAGACATTGCTGGCCAGGCGCAGTGGCTCACGCCTGTAATCCCAGCACTTTGGGAAACCGAGGCAGGTGGATCACTTGAGGTCAGGAGTTCGAGACTAGCCTGGCCAACATAGCAAAAACCCGTGTCTATTAAAAATACAAAAAATTATTGCTTGAACCTGGGAGGCAGAGGTTGCAGTGAGCCAAGGTCACTGCACTCCAGTCTGGGCAACAGAATGGAAGGAATAAGAAAGAGGAGGAGGAGGAGGAAGGAGAGGAAGAAAGAGGAGAGGGGAAAGGAGGAGGGAGAGGGGGAGGGGGAGGGGGAGGGGGAGAAAGAGGAGGAAGAAATTGCTTAGTTCCTAAAACACCATGATGTTG
Source organism: Pongo pygmaeus (assembly GCF_028885625.2). Taxonomy (NCBI): domain Eukaryota; kingdom Metazoa; phylum Chordata; class Mammalia; order Primates; family Hominidae; genus Pongo; species Pongo pygmaeus. The sequence continues at coordinate 59,257,977 of NC_072392.2, forward strand.
CCCTCAGAATGACTTTTGTAAAGGCCAAACACATTGACACCAATTTCTGTGTTCCAGCAACTGCAACTGAACTCCTCTGTTCTGATAAATTATATTGCCCCAGCTTCCTCATTTTATATTGCGGACCATGTATCTTCTCTGGAAGACCAAATACGAAGAAATACACAAGGTGGTAGTAATAATTTTTAATGGAATTTGAGGAAAGCTAGAATCTCTTTAATATCGTACTGTTTTTGGCTGGATGCGGTGGCTCACGCCTGTAATCCCAGCACTTTGGGAGGCCGAGGCAGGTGGATCACAAGGTCAGAGTTCAAGACCAGCCTGGCCAAGATGGTGAAATCCCGTCTCTACTAAAAGTACAAAAATTACAGCACGCCTGTAATCCCAGCTACTTGGGAGGCTGAGGCAGGAGAATCGCTTGAACCTGGGGGGCAGAGGTTGCAGTGAGCCAAGATCGCGCCACTGCACTCCAGCCTGGGTGACAGAGCGAGACTCCATCTTGAAAAAAAAAATTTAAAAAAAAAAATGTATATATATATATATATATAGAGAGAGAGAGAGTACTGTTTTTATTGTTAATTTGACCCTTAAATGACACTTTAAAATTGCAATGTTTCCAGATTTGAGGTCTCTGGGTATCTAGCAGTTACTAGCAGTCTCCAAATTGGTACATCTATATGTCTATCTATAGATCGTGACACAGATACTGCCTGCTTTATACAAAGTACTGTGCCAGGAGTTCCTACTGTCACAGGCTTTGCTCTTTAATGGGGAAATGTCACAAATGCTACACTAGAATTCTCAGCAGCTCTGACCTACTTGACTGCCTCCTGCTCTTGTCTCCTATGCCTTCTAAGATGTTGGTCTCTGCCAGTTCTCCTGGCTGTTTTCTGGACACCTCTTTTTACTTTCCTTTTCTGGCTCCTCTTTGATCAATCCATTTATGTTAGTGCTCTGTAGGGTCTGTGCTGGTGTCTCTTATCTTCTCACTTTCCAGCTGTACTTGGTGGGTGTGTGCCCTTTATATCCATAGCCTCGGCACCTATTTATTCCCAGCTGAATCACTAGCCTCCAGCTCTCCCATTAACTCTAGGCAGAGATTTCCAACTGCCAGTAGGGCTTGTCCACTTGAATGTCATGCAGGCATCTTAAACACAGCATGTCATTATCCTGTCTTTATCTTTCCTCCTGTTCTTCTATTCCCTACTGCGGTTAATGGCACCTTTGTTTCCTCAGCTGCATGGACTAGTGACTTCTAAGTCATTCTTTTATTTATTTATTTATATTTATTTATTTGAGACAGGGTCTCACTCTGCCACCCAGGCTAGAGTGCAGTGGCTTGATCATCATGCACTTCAGCATCAACCTCCTGGGCTCAGGTGATCCTCCCACCTCAGCCTCCCGTGTAGCTGGGACTCCAGGCACGTGCCACTAAGCCTGACTAATTTTTTGCATTTTTTTTTTTTTTTTTTTTTTTTGTAGAAATGAGGTTTCAGCCATGTTTCCCAGGTTGGTCTCAAACTCCTGGGCTCAAAGGACCCACCCACCACAGCCTCCCAAAGTGTTGGGATTATAGGCGTGAGCCACCACACCCAGCCCCAAGTCATTCTTAATGCCTTCTTTCCCTACATAATCTTCCTTCCAACCAATAACCAAGCCTTGTTGATTTAATCTCTCAGTTCTTCCTTGAACCCATTCTGTTTCCTCTTTTTCAATCATCAAGATGTTATCACTTCTGACTCAGATTAGTGAAATAGCCTCCCTGTTGATTTCTTGGCCTCCAGTCCTTCCCCACTACTACTCTTCCTTCAGACCGCTGCCAGAACATCTTTCTAAAGCCCAAACTTGATCTTGTCAATCATTTACTTAAAATTCTTCAACAAATCCTTTTGTCTATACAGTTCAAAGCCCATAGCAAGATCTATGAAGCTCTGTGTGACTTACCTTTTAGCCCACTTATGTTTTCAGCCTCCTCTGCTGACACTCTCCCTACATACCCAAAGATCCCCACATACCAAACCACTCAGCATTTCCTCACACACCATTCTGGCTCCTCGTTCAGGGGCTTTCCAGCTACTTTGGAAATCCAGCCTAGGAAACTCCTGTTATTGTCAAGATCCACTCAAATATCACTTCCTTTGTGAAGACTTCACCTCCAAGCACTCAGGGCATATTTCTATTATAGCACCTCTCATGTTAGATCATAATTTTTTTTTTCTTTTAGAGACAAGGTCTTGCTCTGTCAAGCTAGAACGCAGTGGCACAATCATAGTGTACCGCAACTTCCAACTCCTGGCCTCAAGTAATCCTCCCACCTAAGTACCGGAATTACATGTGGAAGGCACTGTGCTCAGGCTATAATTCTGTTTTTCATGCCTCCTTCCCTCCTACACTGAGCTACAGAAACCATGTCTCGCTCTACTTTGTATCCTGGCCCTTGGCACAATATTTAGCATATATCAAGCCTTGCATCAATGTTCAATGAGTAACCAAATAACTGAATGAATAAATAACCGACTGTGACACAAGTTAGAATGAGAGCAGTAGGCAAGGTACAAATAAACTGCTGCTGTAGGGCGTTCAGAGGACTGGGTCACATTTCTTTGAGCAACCGAAAAAGATTTTGTATAATTGATTGCCATCTCTCCACTTAGCCCTATACATTTGTTTATGACTTAACACAAAGTTGGTTCATTCCATCCCAGATATAGCCCACTTCTCCAGCCTCCACCCAAATACTGAAACTAGTTTTCTCTTTTCTGTCTCCTGTGTAATAGTAGATCTTTAATTCATTTTAGCTTTGCATATAATTTTTATAATAATTTACCTATTTATAAAGGGAGGTCCCTTCTTTATTCTAAAAAGGATTTAAGTGCCTGCCTCATAAACTGATTGTGTGTTTTTATTATAGCTTCTTGTATAGAAGATACCTAAAAAATGTTTGCTGAATGAAGAAATAAAGGATTGCTCAGGCACCACCGGCACTTTAAGTTGTTCAGCAAGTACTCTTGCCTCTTAAGAACTGGCCAAGGGCCAGGCGTGGTGGTTCATGCCTGTAATCCCAGCATTTCGGGACGCCGAGGCGGGCAGATCACGAAGTCAGGAGTTCGAGACCAGCGTGGCCAACATGGTGAAACCCCATCTCCACTAAAAATACAAAAACTTAGCCGGGCGTGGTGGCCTGCGCCTGTAATCCCAGCTATTCGGGAGGCTGAGGCACAAGAATTACTTGAACCCACGAGGAGGAGCTTGCAGTAAGCCGAGATCGCGCCATTGCACTCCAGCCTGGGCAACAGGGCAAGACTCTGTCCCGAAAAAAAAAAAAAAAAAAAAAAAGAACTGGCCGAGGTCTTAGCTGGAGCACTCTCTCTACCCTGCATGTTTGACTGCATTTCTGTCTATTTTCAATCCGTTTTGGTTATATGTTTTTTCACACAGGTCTATTCAACTTAGAACACCGAAGGCCTGTGTATCTTCACGGCTCACAGCTCATGTTGTGTTGACTCGCCCCACTGTGGTTAATGTTTAGCCCCTAAACCACCAGCTGAATGTCCTTAAATCTGAAAGAATAATGAACACACACCAAAAGATAGCTTAGGTTTTTTGGTGACTTGTGCCACGTACTTTGCGAATATCATCTCAGTCATCCTTTCATCATCTCTCTCAGGCACATACTCTCCTCTGTGGTGACTCACGCCTGTAATCCCAGCCCTTTGGGAGGCCGAGGCAGGCAGATCACTTGAGGCAAGGAGTTCGAGACCAGCCTGGCCAACACGGTGAAACCCCATCTCTACTAAAAATACAAAAATTAGCCGGCTATGGTGGCATGCGCCTGTAATCCCAGCTGCTCGGGAGGCTGAGGCAGGAGAATCATTTGAACCCAGGAGGCAGAGGTTGCAGTGAGCCTAGACTGCAACACTGCGCTTCAGCCTGGGTGACAGAGTGAGACCCCATCTCAAATAAATAAATAAATAAATTAATTAATTAATTAATAAGAGAAACGCTATCACACAGCAGAATAGCAGAATACAGTCCAAGGGTAACTACTGAAGGGCCAGATCAAGGAGCAAAGTCTATCATGTATCAACCTTTACAGTGTCCCCAAGGGTCAGCTGTGTATAGGGGCCCACACATGTGTATGGGGTCCACACATGTGTATAGGGGTCCATACGTATTTGGAATCCAAATACATCTCTGGATCCCCAGGCCTGTGTTTGACTTGCCAGGTAGTAATGAGATGTCTCCATTTTCTGCAGGCTGAATGATTCCCTCAGAGCAGAAGTATAAGCATATTTATTGTTTTTCCTTCTATCATAAACAGTTATCAGTTGTGGCCCTTTCTCCCTTCCAAATAGGTGCCCAAATTTCTGGAAGTGGAAAAGGCCCAACTTTCCCGTATCAGGGGGTGGGCCCCACTGGGCGTGAGCCAATCAGTGGTCTTCTGTCCTGTGAGCTCCCGATTTATGTGCTGGTCTATAACCTGAGATGGCCTTCTCAGGATGGACCTCCAGGGATTGCTGGAACTTGGACTCTAGTCAGCCTGGTAAATGGTATGTCTTAGATCTGCTGCAGCTGTCGTGGAAAGCTTGAAGCTGCCAGGAGAGAGGGGTTCCAACATGTGGTGGCTAAAGAATGAATCCAACTCAAAGGAAGCAGAGCCAAGAAATGGATCCATGCTGTTTGAATCTTGGATCAAATTATGCCTGGATCTCCAGTGAGACAATTCCTGTATTACTCAAGCCTATTTGAGATTGTTTTCTTTCACTTGAAACATTAAACTTTTAAATTGATACATCCTAGTTAAATTATAAACTGTGTGACAGCAGAGACTGTGTCTCTCTCTTTTTTTTCTTTTTTTGTTTTGAAACAGAGTTTCACTACCGTCACCCAGGCTGGAGTGCAATGGTGTGATCTTGGCTTACTGCAACCTCCGCCTCCTGGGTTCAAGTGATTCTTGTGCCTCGCCCTCCCAAGTAGCTGGGACCACAGGTGTCTGCCACCACGCCTGGCTAATTTTTTGTATTTTTGGTAGAGATGGGGTTTCACCATGTTGGCTAGGCTGGTCTCAAACTCCTGACCTCAAGTGACCAACCAACTTGGCCTCCCAAAATGCTGGGATTACAGGCGTGAGCCACCGCGCCCGGCCCAAGACTGTTTCTCTTGATCACTTATGTGTCCCCTGGCACGTGGTAAGGATTAAATAAATAACTTTTGAATGGATGCATTTTAGCTGCAAGGAACACCCATAAACTCTCTTTTACTCAGCTGACAGCTAAGGAATCTGGTGTTATATAAGAAAGTGATGATGTAGATCTAGAAGTTGGACTTTACCCCAACACTGGGATTTTTCTAATCACAGGAAATCTTTCAGTAAATATGTTGGGGTCTTTGAGGAGGCCCCAAAATAGCAGTCTGCTCCCTTCTCTGTGAATTTTGAATTGAATCAGAACATAGCCGCAAGCTAGATGAGGACCAAAAATAACCTTTTCTACTGATAAAGCTGATATTAGAGAACGTGGCTTATATCATCAGACAATCGAGCTTCCCGATACTCAACTTCAGAATTAGGCAGACTTGGCGGCTCGATGACAGGCAGCTGAGCTGGAATGGGCCTACTCTTCCCACCCCGCGGGAGCGAAGCTTGCTCCCAAGAAGAAAAGAAGAGAGGATGATATAAGGCACAGTTCCTCCTTCCAAACTCACCAGTCATATTAAACCACTCCTCCTTCTCAGGGAAGAGGGGGCGGGTGGAGAGAAGCCAGGAGTGTTTGGACTCCTTTCAGAAGAAAGAAAACATCAGGAGTGGAAAGACCCAGTCTCCCTCACACACACACGTGTGATTTGGTCAGGTCATTGATTCTACTTTGTTTTCAATCAAAATGGGTGATATTTCCAAGTGGTGGGATACGTTTGCTGTCTAAAATATAGAATAGCTCACATAGAATAGCTCCATAGAATAACTCACACATCACAACATCAAGCTCCCCAAGGAGTTAGAGATCTTCATTTAAAATTATGCAAAATTCAAAAGAAGAAACAAGAATTCACGACGAAATTACACAATCAGGGGCACTAGGTGGCAATAAGCCTTTTGCTCTCTCACCATGCCCATCAAAGGCATTTCAAGAGCACTGAAAGCTCACACACTTCCCACGCCGACTGTCAGTTTCTTTCTGGATGATCTCAGAGCCACACAGAGCATTCTTAGTCACTGGGAGAACAGAACCAAAGCTTAACTCCTTGGTGGCACCAGGGGAAATGGCACTTCAAGTTGGATTCCAGGAAATCCAGGGAAACACTTGACATAGGAAGTCTGCGACCACATTTCCAGTTTCCCCAGTGTCAAAGCTAGGGCCATGAGCATTGTTCAAAATACTCAGGCCTGCATTGTGTCTGTCTGCCACATGCTTTTGGTTTTACTCACCAGGGCACTTTTTCCTGTTTCTGTTTTTTGGAATTTTTTGGTTTTGCTTTTTAAGGTAAACATGTACCATCTAGGCTTCAAGAAACTTCCTTGAATAACCATCGTTTGTCGATTTGAAGTTTGGTGCACAAACTACCAGCTGAATTGGACAATCATAACCCCCAAAATGAGCCAAAAGTACATTTAAAATTCAACATGGATTTTCCTAAAACTGGTATTGGCTGTTTAATGTGACTGAGCCCAGTGAGAAACAGGATGCCCTGAACTCAGCAGGGATCCCCCCTGTTCTTGCTGCCAAGACAAAGTTTTGCTCTAATCTTTTTTTTTTTTTTTTTTTTTGAGACAGAGTCTTGCTCTGTTGCCCAGGCTGGAGTGCAGTGGCGCGATCTCGGCTCACTGCAACCTCCGCCTCCCGAGTTCATGCCATTCTCCTGCCTCAGCCTCCCAAGCAGCTGGGACTACAGGCGCCCACCACCACGCCTAGCTAATTTTTTGTATTTTTAGTAGAGATGGGGTTTCACTGTGTTAGCCAGGATGGTCTCGATCTCCTGACCTCGTGATCCACCCGCCTCGGCCTCCCAAAGTCCTAGGATTACAGCGTGAGCCACCGTGTCCGGTCTGCTCTAATCTTAAGTAGCTTGCTGGTGGACTATTTGCTGGAGGTCACTAAGTAGACTTTGCTGGCAGTCTTGGGAGAGAACCTAGGCTGACAAAGGAAACCTCGAACACAGCAAGATTGAGACAACATGTTCCCATCCTCTCTTCTCAAATGTAAAGCTATTTTCTCATCTATTACCTGCCCCTATTTTTACCATGAGAAGCTCTCCAATGCCACTTTAGCTATCAATAATTGGCAGTGAGTTTTGCAATTAACAGCTGCCCAGAATCAATTCCGAGGATGCGCAACTGAAACCACTTTTAAAAAGGCAGAGTTGGGGATTACTCAGCTGCCTACCTGACCTCCAATCCTTTTTCTTACCCCATACAAACCACTTGCTGGAAGAATCTGAAACTTGAACCACGTACCTAAATGCCCAGTTCTGGGTATGGGGTAGATATTTGAGAAATACTTCGACTGATTGATGTGTGCCTGGGGGAAGGGTACGGGCAGCTCCACAAGGAGTTGTGTAATTCATAGTGAAGAGTGGCTCTCCTGCTGACTCAAAACTCCTTTCTTATTTCAGGCCAAAGACTCCAGGGACAGATTTGGGTAAGAAACCTGGCCTCAGGGAAAAGCAAATGAAGCCTATTCATTCCCCAGAAGAGAAGCAATAGAGAATTGCTTACCGTGATGGGCGCATCTCAGCTTTGCTAGTTCATCTTCCTCATGACCTGCACCAGCAAGGGGACTTCTATGAGGCTGAACTTCCCACTCACCGGTGCCTGTTAGAGACATGACCCAAGGCTTTGGGGGCTTTCTCGCAGCTACAGCTTAAATGGGGGCAAGGAGGGAGCCAGTCCTTTCACCATGACCTCTAAATGACTCCAGTGCTGAAGGCTGTGGGGCCTTCAATCACTCGAAAATTAGGAGACATATATTTTTAGAGACATGCTGTCAACTGGGCAGCCTTAAGTGGATGTTTTCTCTGTCTTTCCTCCGATCTAGTGGGTTTGCAAGAAACCCTCCCAGGGCAGCAGCCTTAGAGGAAGTGCCTGCTAATGCAAGGAGGGCAAGGGGGACAGCAAGCTGGAGCCTGGAGCTGCTCATGCGCTTGGAACCCTCAGCGGGCGCAGGCGGGGATTTACCAACCTGCCTTTTTTCCCTCATCATTCCGCAGGAAGCTTCTTTAAATGAGCCTCAGCCCAGCAGCTCTCATGGGGCCTGGTGTTTATAGTGGAGACTGAGATAAAAGAACCGTGGAGATGCCAGCCCTGGATACCGACCCCACGGTCCAGGAATCATCAACTGGGCCCGAGGGCAAATTGTGTTCTGTTTTCTCTGTGCAAAATGCCAGAATGCTCCTGCCTCGAAGAGGTTGACTCTGTTGTCAGCTGTGGGAAAAAACAGCCAGAGTTGCTATTTACACCCTGAACTGCAAGCTGGGTAAAAATAGCGCTAGCAGCTTGGTCCAGCTTCAAACCCCACTGCAGAGAGATTATTTTTGGAAGAGAAGATTTTCCTCCCCACCCACAGATCTGAAAATGGTCACCTCCCCGGAAGAAAGGAGGAGAGATGATCCCACGCAAAGGTGAAACCTACCCCCTTCCCACTTTCCCTGCCCAGGACACCACATCAAGAGACAGACAAGAAATGCCCTCCCCTGACAGCAGGTCAGGCCCAGCACAGCCCTGCAGCTGACCTAGTTCAAGGTACAGTGAGAATTAATTAACTTTGACTAAGTGAGAGGAGGCAGATTTCTGAACCTGGATGGTGCACCATCCTGTTGCTTGTTATGGCTAAAGGCAGAAAAAATAATTGACCAAAAGGGTATGCATGACCCCAAAACAATAGCTCAGAGCCTGAGGGTCAAGAAATTACTCTCCAGCCCTCCCGCTCAGGATAGGCCGTGATATGGCTGTAAAATGATGAACAAATTCCCAAAAGCCTGGTCTGGTCCTGCTTCTGTGTTGAGAACCCGTGGCAGCTGGGGGCTGAAAATTCTTCCCTCAGCTACTTGCTAGAGCTCAGGACCCGGTGTCTGGAGTTCCAGAACCTCCTTCAGGTTCAGGAGGTGATCCACGTGACAATCAGTGGAAGAAAAGTCATTCCTTAATAGCATGCCCCTTATTCTGTAAAAAGATATTTTATAGGTACATCTAAGTATGTAGATTATGCTATCTTAGAACTCTAAAAAGATATACACATGTGGATAGTTCTTATCAGGTAAAACTATATTAAGACTATGTGAAAAACAGCAGCGGAAAATACCAGATCCATGGTGTCATGAAATTGTTCTATAATCTGAAAGCGCCCAGGCTGCCCAGAGCTGAAACCAAGAGGTGCTTAATAAGTATTTTTAGGGAGGAAGAGAAAACACCTCCCACATCCTACCTCCATCCAAACCTCCTTCTACGGAGATCCAGGAACCAAAATGAATCTTCCAGTTTGAGAAGACATACCTCGGCATCCCCACCCACCTGAAAGAAAGGCGAGAGAATGACATAGCGCTCCCCCAACCTCTCAGCACCCCCTACCCAACACACCAGATCTTCACTACCCTGGCCTCAGTGTGAGCACTGGGGTAGCGACAAAGTCGGGGACACCTGGGTCTAGGTGGAAGTGGCACAGATGGGCATGTGCCAGGGGCACAAGGGCAGCTCATGCCTGGCTTCTCCTCCGGCGGCAGACTGAGGTTTTAGTCTCGTCATTGTCACCTGCTAGCTGTGTGACCAACTCACTTCACCTTTTTGAAATCTGTTTTCCTCGCTAAGAGGGCTGATACCACCCACCTGCTGGGGTTGGTGAGAACGAGCTGAAGCAGCATGTGTGAAGGCTGTTTGGTGGCTGCTGCAGAGTGAGGGGTATTGTGCATCCAGGGGCAGTCCTGTTTCTCCGGGGCATATCCTGGGCCAGATTCGGGGATCTGTCTTGCTTCCAGCTACCTGACGATGGGGAGCCTGCCAGACGGCTAAAGTCTGAACTCTCTGAGAAATGCATGGCATTGACAGAAATTGCTAAAAATGTCCTTTCTGCACAGTGTGAGGCCCTCCTGCACCCTGCCCTTCATTTACTGTGGCCCTTCACCTGAAATGAAAATGGTCACCTCCAAGGAGCCAGAAACAGAATCTCCCTAATTGGGTGTCTCTGCCAGTGGGTTGTCCGGCCAGCTAAGGGCTGGCTCAGCACTGGCTTCTCAGCTGAGGGAGGTCACAGAAATGGAGTCCCAGGGCCCATTTCCAAGTCTCATCTACTCATGACATCGGGAGGGAAGAGTTGCTGCTCTGCTGAGTCATAGCTATTTAAGCTATCAGTACTCTGGGCTCGGAGACTCCCCAAGGACCTGGGAAAGACGGCTCAATATCCCTTTGATCAGGACTGCTTCGGGTTTCTATTTCCAAAGTTGAGAAATCCAGATAATGCTGACTCCTGCCCAGGAACGAAGTGAGCTCAGGTCTCTCTCACTGACCTCCTGCTGAGAATTGTAGGCCAAGGTGGCCGGGCTCTCCCTTCCAGCCTAAGTCAGCTTCCTTCTGAGTCAGCTTTCTTCACCTCCCTATTAATAGCCACTGCTTTGGCTGACTCCATGCACAGTATGATTACAGTTTAATAATACGTCTCAAACCAGGAAGCAGTCACCTTCCTGGAGCTGGGCTGTGGAGGGCCCCCAGAGCAGAGGCTCCATCCCAGAAAGCAGAGGCCAGAATAGCTGCAGAGAGGCTGCGGAGACAACGTAATTGGCCTGCAAGACAAGTCACTGCTTTGGGGGTTCTGTCTCACTGAGCTTCCTTTTGTTTAGCGCAGGAGACATGGATACAGGCTAACTTTTATTTCATTCTCACAGATATTCTTGGGCAGGACTGAAAGAGTGTGGCTATCTTATCCAATTATGCAGACCCCTCAGCTCACTGGAACGGCCAGTTCTAGGCCAACCTGGGGTTAGCCCCTACCAGTGTCACCTTTTCTCTGTCACGACAGTAACACAGTGGCCTACTTAAAGAGGCTCAGGGCCAGGTGCAGTGGCTCACGCCTGTAATCTCAGTACTTCAGGAGGCCAAGGTGGACGGATCACGGATCACCTGAGTTCAGGAGTTCAGGGCCAGCCTGGCCAACATGGTGAAACCCCATCGTTACAAAAATACAAAAATTAGCTGGGCTTGATGGTGGGTGCCTGTAATCCCAGCTACTCAGGAGGCTGAGGTGGGAGAATCACTTGAACCCAGGAGGCAGAGGTTGCAGTGAGCCAAGATGGTGCCATTGCACTCCAGCCTGGGCAATACAGCAAGACTCCGTCTCAAAAAAAAGGATCAGATTGTCCAAATGGGATGGGATGCTGAGACCAGATTGAACCCCAGCAAAAAAAAAAATAAATTTTTTTTACTCCACCCCTCTTCCCTTCCTCTGTTTCTCCCCAGGAAAGGCAAACAAGCTAAATGTGCTTTAGCATTAGATCATACTGAGAAGCAATGAAGTCAGGCCACCCAGTAATTTGTTCCAGACTTCCCATCCCTTGTGGGCCCGGAATGGGCAGAACATACAGGTTTAGGAGCCAGACATCCTGAGTTCAAATTCTCACTTAGCCTCTGAGCTGAGAGGGCTTAGTAAATTTACTCCACTTTTCTGAACCTCCATCTTCTTATGTATAAAAAAGGGATAATAATATATCCTGAAATGATTTTAATGCAAATGAAATGAGACAACTTTGAAAAGTATGCCAAGTACTTTGCCTGGAGTATAGTAAGTGATCAATAAACTGTCTTAATTTTCTTTTCAAAAAATAAAAAATGGGGAAATGTGAGGACAAGCCAAGATCATCCAAACCCCTCACACTAGTGGGAAAACATGACCAGCACCTCTCAATGTGCAGGCCCATGATGTAAACATCTGTGGTATGAGGGCCCATGAGAACAAGCAGAACATTGTTTCTCTCCTCTGGATTCATACCATTCAGAAATTCCAAAGAGCGGCACAATCTGGACCGCAACGGGTTCCACTGAAGCCAAAGTGAGGTGTCTCCTGGCTCCATTTATCTTCCCTATTAACAGTTCTCAGAAGTCTCACAGTTAATAGGCTGGGCGCGGTGGGTCACGCCTGTAATCCTAGCACTTTGGGAGGCCAAGGTGGGCAGATCATCTGAGGTCAGGAGTTCGAGACCGGCTTGGCCACCGTGGCGAAACACTGTCTCTACTAAAAATACAAAAATTAGCCGGGTGTGGTAGCAGGCACCTGTAGTCCCAGATACTGGGGAGGCTGAGGCAGGAGAATCGCTTGAACCTGGGAGGTGGAGGTTCTGGTGAGCCAAGGTTGCGCCACTGCACTCCAGCCTGGGTGACAAAAGGGGACTCTGTCTCAAAAAAAAAAAAAGTCCCACAGTTCATAAACAAAGGATGGCACCAAGAAAAAAACGGGCAAGCCGAGGGTACAGAAGGGCTTCCATGAGGCTGGGTGTTTATCTATATTTCAAGGTCCCCCTTAAAAGAACCAGGTCAGCCAGGCCTCTGGGTGAACCCTGCTATCAGGAAGGCCAAAGGAGAAACAAAATATCATGGGTGCCCTGTTTTTCAAAATGCTGAGAAATAACCTGCCCCCAGACACCTGATTATTAGATGACAAATAATGATCTCTTTAGCCCAGTCCCAGTTGGCGTCCCTCAGCAGCCTGCAAGTCTGGGGAGGTGGGGGTGGGGTTGGACTTTGTTCTTGCCACAGCTCTCTTCCCTCTTGCTTGCCAAGAGCTCACATATATCTGATGGGAGCCAACCAGCACTGCTGGCAGCACAAAGTGGGGCCAGCCCCCCCATGACCTCCCCTCACCCAACATTGCCCCCCAACTGACTAGGGGCTTCTGTGGCAGAGGAGATAGCGGACACTGAATTGACTTGGGCTCATTGCCATAGAGGCAGCCCAGAATTCCCCTCACCTCAATGGGCAAGAGAGTGGTCCTTGTGTCCTTTGTGTTAACTCTAACCTGGGTTCTACCTACATGCAGATGTTGAGGGGGATGAGAAAACTGTCTTTTTTCTTTTTTTGAGATAGGGTCTCACTCTGTCACCCAGGCTGGAGTGCAGTGGTGCAAACACAGCTCACTGCAGCCTTGACCTCGGTGGGCTCAGGTGATCCTCCCACCTCAGCTTCCTGAGTAGCTGAGTCTACAGCAGCATATCATCATGCCTGGGTAATTTTTAAAAATTTTTTGTAGGCCAGGCGTGGTGGCTCACGCCTGTAATCCCAGCACTTTGGGAGGCCGAGACGGGCGGATCACGAGGTCAGGAGATCGAGACCATCCTGGCTAACACAGTGAAACCCCGTCTCCACTAAAAATACAAAAAATTAGCCGGGCGAGGTGGCAGGCGCCTGTAGTCCCAGCTACTTGGGAGGCTGAGGCAGAAGAATGGTGTGAACCCCAGGGGGTGGAGCCTGCAGTGAGCCGAGATCACGCCACTGCACTCCTGCCTGGGCGACAGCGAGGCTCCGTCTAAAAAAAAAAATTTTTTTTGTAGAGACAGGGTTTTGCCACATTACCCAGATTGGTCTCAAACTCCTGGCCTCAAGTGATCCTCCCCCCTCAGCCTTCCAAAGTGCTGGGATTACAGGCATGAGCCACCACAACCAGCCTACACCATCACTTATTTACACGCCACAAAGACCGCCCAATTTAAGGATCAGCTACCCTAACACCATTCACTCCTGCCACCACTCAGCAAATAGTTTTTGAATATTTACATTGTGCCAGCACTGTTCTAGGTTCTGAATGCACATTGGTGAATAAAACAAGATTGTCTCTGCCCTAGGGGAAGAGCCAGACAAAGAACTTGAAAATTAATACATAAATAATTGCAAATTGTGAGCAATGCTATTGAGAGAAGTACTTGGGGACAGTGATAGAGAATAACGATGGTGAGGAGAAGGTGTCTGATTTAGATGAGAAGATGAGGGAGGACCTCTCTGAGAAGGTGACATTTAAGGACTTGGGATTTCCTCTTTCTGCTCAGCTAAAAGTTCTCTCAATGAAAGGCTCTGAGAAGAATGAAAAGGTACTTCAGCCAGAGGTGCAGTAAAAAGCATTCTGGGGACTGGCGTGGTGGCTCACCTCTGTAATCCTAGCGTTTTGGGAGGCTGAGGCAGGAGCGTTTCTTGAGCTCAGGAGGTCGAGGCCAGCTTGGGCAACATGGTGAAACCCCATCTCTACAAAAAATACAAAAATTAGCCTGGAGTGGTGGCACGCACCTGTGGTCCCAGCTATTCGGAGGCTGAGGAGGGAGGATTACCTGAGCGCAGGAGGTTGAGGCTGCAGTGAGCCGATATCACATCACTGCACTCCGGCCTGAGTGACAGAGTGAGACCTTGTTCCCAAAAAAAACAGCATTCTGGAAAGAGAGCAAGGGCTACAGAACCCTCGTTCCAAGTTTCCTGCTGTGGATGCATTTACCCTTTCTGCCCCACGCTCAGCATCCATCTTTCCTCCTTCCCAGGGCCTTTCTAGCATCTTGTCCTGTCCCCTAGCATGTTCTCTTCTCTGTGAGGACATTGCTTTTCCTTGCATGACATCTGACATGGACGCACTGTCTTTGAAAACACTTTTTTTTAGACAGAGTCTCACTTTGTCACCAGGCAGGAGTTCAGTAGCGCAAACTCTGCTCACTGCAACCTCTGCCTCTTGGGTTCAAGCAATTCTCCTGCCTCAGCCTCCCAAGTAGCTGGGATTACAGGTGTCCGCCACCATGCCCGGCTAATTTTTGTATTTTTAGTAGAGACGGGGTTTCACCATGTTGGCCAGGATGGTCTCAGTCTCCTGACCTCGTGATCCACCCGCCTTGGCCTCCCAAAGTGCTGGGATTACAGGTGTGAGCCACCGTGCCCAGCCTGAAAACACTTTTCTCTAGAGACCCTACAATCCTGGCCTTGAATCTCTGCAAGTCAAATAGTTCTGATCTGTAGGAGATAAAACTTGCCATTCCTGCTGGGCCAGCAGGCTGATTACAGAATCTGCCTTCTATAACTCTTTATCTTAGGACTGTTTTCCCAAATTAGCTTTAGCTAGGTGGCTATCAGGCCATCTGCCCCGAGTTAAGGAGTTGGCCCCCAGATTGTTGTGAAAGCAGCCCAGACATTGCAGCCAAACAGACCTGGGATGAATCCTAGCTCCTTCTTTATCAGCTTTGTGACCTTAGGCAAGTCACAGGGCTTCTCTGGGCCTCAGGTTCCTTACATGCAAGATTAAGAGGAGGATAACACCTACTCCCGCAGAGTGGGCGCAGCAATTAGCTAGGAGGCATGCAAGATGGATGGAAGTCATATGTACTCAACAAATGGGAGTCTTTGTTATGACATCAACTATAAAACAATCTGAGTAGAATTTTGGCAGTGCCTTTTATGAAGGTGACTGATTGCTCTGTTAAGAATGGTGGCCAGGTTTCCATTTGAGCAACCATTTGGCCACAGGAGCTTTTTATTTTTTATTTTTTAATTTTTTTGAGACGGAGTCTCACTCTGTTGCCCAGGCTGGAGTGCAGTGGTGCGATCTCGGCTCACTGCAGCCTCCGCCTCCTGGGTTCAAGCAATTCTCCTGCCTCAGCCTCCCGAGTAGCTGGGACTATAGGCGCACACCACCACGCCTGGCTAATTTTGTATTTTTAGTAGAGATGGGGTTTCACCAAGTTGGCCAGGCTGGTCATGAACTCCTGACCTCAAGTGATCTGCTCACTTCGGCCTCCCAAAGTGCTGAGATTACAGGCGTGAGCCACCATGCCAAGCTGACAGGAGCACTTTAATCTGGGGATTGCTAAGAACCAGGTGAAAGGAGAACGCTTTGGGACCTGGGAAAAGGCATGGCTCCCAGAATCCCAGATTGCTAAGAATTCTGAGAAAAGTCTAGTCCAAGTTTTTACTATCAGGCAGGATTGAATTTAAATCTCAGATATGGGTAAGCATATTTCCAGAACTTAAAATGAAATAAAAAATAAATCTCAGACAGATGGAAATATTTCCAATACACAGTTGAGCAGCCATCTCAAATGCTGCCATGGCTGTACTGTGTGATAATATGCTTTATTGTAATTACTTCACTCAGTCATTTAATTATCAATTCAAAAATATATTTATGGCCAGGCGCGGTGGCTCACGCCTGTAATCCCAGCACTTTGGGAGGCCAACGCGGGCGGATCACCTGAGGTCGGGAATTCAAGACCAGCCTGACCAACCTGAAGAAATCCCATCTCTACTAAAAATACAAAATTAGCTGGGCGTGGTGGCACATGCCTGTAATCTCAGCTACTCAGGAAGCTGAGGCAGGAGAATCACTTGAACCTGGGAGGTGGAGGTTGCGGTGAGCCGAGATCTCACCATTGCGCTCCTGCCTGGGCAACAAGAGCAAAACTCCATCTCAAAACAAACAAACAAAACGAAAAACAAACAAACAAAAAAACATATTTACGTAGCACCTACTATGTACCAGTACTATTCAAGGCATGTGGGATATACACGCAACGAGACAAGGTCTTATTCCTTGTGGAAACCACTTATATGTAGAGATAAAGTAAGAAAAAAAAGAGAAGAAGAGAAAGAAAAAGGAAAGGGCTGGGTGCAGTGGCTCATTCCTGTAATCCCAGAACTTTGGAAGGCCAAGGTGGGCAGATCACTTAAGTGTAGACGCTCGACACCAGGCTGGGCAACATAGATGAGAACCTGTTTCTGTAAGAAATACAAAAACTAGCCGAGCGTGGTGGTGCACACCTGTAGTCCCAGGTACTCGTGAGGCTGAGATGGGAGGATCACCTGAGCCCAGGAGGTTGAGGCTGCAGTGAGCCAGGATTGTACCACGGCACTCTAGCCTGGGTAAAAGAGTGAGACCCTGTCTGGAAAAAAAAAAAAAAAAAGGAAGAAAGGAAGGAAATGGTGATAAGTGATATGAAGAAAATAAAACAAGGTAATAGATAAAGAGTGACTGGAGGAGGAAGGGGTATGGTGGGGCTAGAAAGGACCAACATTTGAGCAGAGACCTGGTGGGTGAGAAAGAGCCAGATATGAGAGAACTCAAGGAAAAACCATCCTAAGCAAGGAGTGCCGAGATCAGCTCGGTCAGGGAGACCCTAACCCAGTGGCGCTAGAGGAATTAAAGACACACACACAGAAATATAGAGGTGTGAAGTGGGAAATCAGCGGTCTCACAGCCCTCAGAGCTGAGAGCCCCGAACAGAGATTTACCCACGTATTTATTAACAGCAAGCCAGTCATTAGCATTGTTTCTATAGATGTCCGATTAACTAAAAGTATCCCTTATGGGAAACGAAGGGATGGGCCAGAATAAAGGAATAGGTTGGGCTAGTTACCTGCAGCAGGAGCATGTCCTTAAGGCACAGATAGCTCATGCTATTGTTTGTGGCTTAAGAATGCCTTTAAGCGGTTTTCCGCCCTGGGCGGGCCAGATGTTCCTGGGCCTCATTCTGGTAAACCCACAACCTTCCAGCGTGGGCGTTGTGGCCATCATAAACATGTCACAGTGCTGCAGAGATTCTGTTTATGGGCAATTTGGGGGCCAGTTTATGGCCAGATTTTGGGGGGCTTGTTCCCAACAAGGAGACCTCGGTACAAAGTCCCTGAGCAGAAACAAGCTTGATGTGTTCAAGGCACAGAAAGAATGTCCAGGTGCTTGTGGTCACGAGGCTGCGAGTGACAGACAGAATATGTAGGACCTTGAAGATTTTGAGTTTCATTCTGATTGCAGAGGAGCAGCAAGGTCTGCTTTATACCTTGAAAAGCTCACTGTGGCTATTCTTGGAAATGTACTATAAGGGGCATGAGTGGAAGTGAGGAGACCAGATAAGGAGGTTATTGCCGGAGTTCAGGCAAGACATGGTGGCTTGAACCAGGTTGTAGCATTGGAGATGATGAAAACCTGTCAGATTTGAGACCTCATTTGGGGGTAGAGCTAACAGGACTTGCCTAGGGGTTAGATATGGCTGAGGGGTATTGACAGAGAGGAATCAAAGCTGACTCCTGGATTTTGAACCTAGTAAACTGGGAGGATGGTGATGCTTAAATTAGATGGGATTGTTGGGAGAGATTACTTACTCCATGTCTTCCTCCTCTTCTAGAGAAGCTGGAGCTATTCAGAAGCATCATTTGTTACTTCCATAGCTAAAAAGTACAACAAATCTTAGTCGTGGCCCATGAGGATCAGCTCACAATGTTCTTAGTACTGCAGCCTTCCCCAGGAGTCTGCCCTCAACCTAGTGCACATCCACGCAATGACCCAGGCCAGGAACCTGGGACCCAGCCTACAGCCCTCCCTTCCTCTCACTAAAGGATAAAAACAGAAAAGTAGCTGAGCACTTCCTGTGTCAGACACTGTGCTAAGCACACGGATCTCATTTGATTTTTGCCACGACCCTGTGCTGTAGGTGCCATTATTATCCCCATTTTACTAATGGGGAGACTTAAGGTTAAGCAACTTGATCAAGTTCGCTGCTAGGAAGTGTTGGGTGGAGCCATAGCCTGTGAGGTAACCAAGCTACTACCTCGTGGTGAAACAACCCTTGACTCCCATGGTTCTGCCTTCCTTATCTGTTTCTTCCTCTCTGTCCCCACGGGCACTGCCCTTGGTTAGGTATTTCACTTTTTCTCACCTGCAATATTGCTACATCCTCCTCAATCACCTCTCGCCTCCATCCAGCCTCTGCGCCTCTCTGTAGTCCTTCCTTCCATAACTGTCCAAGTGGAAATGTGATGTGTATCTGACAATGTCATGCTTCCGCTCGAAAATCTTTTTTCCCCCCACCCCGTAAGCAAGGAAACAAGCTTGAAATTCTTTAATGACTTCTTGATGCCTATGAGTTAAAACCTAAACACCTTACAAGGCCCTTCAAGACCTGGCACCAACCTCCTTGTGTGGCCTGATCCTGTCTCCTGCTGTTTCCCTTGAACTCTGTGTTCCAGGCATACCTGAGGCACTTGAAGTCTCAGGTCTGAGGACTGGGCCAGATGTCCCCTCTTCCCACAATGCCTCTTCCTTTTCTTTTCTGTGCAACCCCTGTGCATATGCACACACACGTATTACACACAAACACAAACACACACACACACAGCATGTCCATTTGGTGATTCCCACAAATTCTTTGAGACTCACCTCCGAAGATGCCCCCTGGGAAGCCCTTCCTCACACTCATAATCAGATATAGGCACCTATTTCTCTGACACCACCCCTTCAGTCCTCTGATGAAGCAAATTATTTTTTATTGTAATTTTCTCTTTACAAACTGTCCCTCTTAGAGAATATAAGGTCTGTGAGGGCAGGAACCATAGTTATGTTGTGACTGTTGTATCCTCAGCAATCTGTACATGTTCATAAATATTTGGTTTTTTGTTATTTATTTTTTTCTTTTTTTGACACGGAATTTTGCCCTTGTTGCTCAGGCTGGAGTGCAATGGCATGATCTCAGCTCACCGCAACCTCCACCTCCCAGGTTCAAATGATTCTCCTGCCTCAGCCTCCCGAATAGCTGGCATTACAGGTGCCCGCCACCATGCCCGGATAATTTTTGTATTTTTAGTAGAGACAGAGTTTTGTCATGTTGTGCAGGCTGGTCTCGAACTCCTGATCTCAGGTGATCCACCCGCCTCAGCCTCCCAAAGTGCTGGGATTACAAACGTGAGCCACTGTGCCCAGCCTAATATTTGTTAAATGAATAAATAAATGGCTTCTTGAAATGAATTGATCTTCAAAGTAGATTCTGAAATCTTGGAAACACTTTGTCCTCACATTTTCCCTTTGTTGGACTTATTTCCCTGGGGATTTTTGCTATAGTGGGGCTTGGGTTGGAGGCTGAATATATAGTGGTTAAAATATAGACTCCAGGCTGGCCATGGTGGTTCACATCTGTAATCCCAGTGGTTTAAGAAGCTGAAGCAGGAGGATTTCTTGAGCCCAGGAGTTCAAGGCTGCAGTGAGCTATGATTGCACCACTGCAATCCAGCCTGGGCAACAGAGCAAGACCCTATCTCTTGAAAAAAAAAAAGAAAAAAAAGAAGTCACCATCTCAGCCTCTGTTTTATTTATTGTAAAACTGAGTTAATAATAGGACCTACCTTAGAGGGTTAATGTGAAGGCTAATGAAAAAGTACATGTAGGCCGGGTGCAGTGGCTCATTCTCTTAAGAGTGCCTGTAATCTTAGCACTTTGGGAGGCTGAGGCAGGCAGATTGCCTGAGCTCAGGAGTTGGAGACCAGTCTGGGCAACATGGTGAAAACCAGTCTCTACAAAAATACAAAAACTAGCCAGGCATGGTGGCGTGTGCCTGCAGTCCCAGCCACTTGGGAGGCTGAGGCATGAGAATTGCTTGAATCTGGGAGGCGGAGGTTGCAGTGAGCCAGAATCACACCACTGCACTCCAGCCTAGGTGACAGAGCAAAACTGTCTCCAAAAAAACCAAAAAGTACATATGGAACATTTGGTGTCTGGCACAGAGTGAGTGCTCAATACAAATGAGCTATTATTAGCAGCTATTTTCCTGACAGCTTCACTTGACCCCATTGTGTCACTATCACTTTTTGAACCAAATGTCTGGAGTCTGGTTCTCAAACATGGGCACTCGATTTCAGCAGGCTTTACATTTGCCACCATACTGGGTCACCCTGGATACTAGGCCTTGGGGGAAATGGATCCAGATGGTGTCTGAAACTAGGAGTAGCCTTTCGCTTGTAAGTCATTATTTATTGCCTAGAAACGAAAAGTAAGCATTACCCACCAGTCAGCAGATTACCTGAATTCTTCAAAAGTCCCACCAGTCTATTCCCTGCTGCCCCTTGCTCTTTCTCAAATTTGGTCAAACAGAGGTGACTGGTGATTGGTGCAGCAATTTCCCCTTGGAGGAAAGGAAGTGGGACGCACAGACCCTCAGAGTAAGCTGCCGGATACAGCTCTAGCCGTTGGCTACACAGGGTGTGTAAGAAAGCAACTCTGGGTAGACGGAGACCCCGGTGTGACAGTCCCATACACAGCTGGAAGAAATGCCTTTCTTTCAATACTCAGGCAGAAGGAGGAGGTTGTAGTCTCCATTCAGGCTTGAGTTTGCTAGATGCTGGTTAAGCAGCCTCTTTGAGAGGTCATAATAGTCTCACTGGAGCCTTGAACTAAATAGCCCAGATTATAAATTGCGAGACTGGCCAGACATGGTGGCTCACATCTGTAATCCCAGCACTTTGGGAGGCCAAGATAGGTGGATGGCTTGAGCTCGAAAGTTCAAGTCCAGCCTGGGTAACATGGCGAAACCACGTCTCTACCAAAAATACAGAAAATTAGCCAGGTGTGGTGGTGCACATCTGTGGTTTCAGCTACTCAGGAGGCTGAGGTGGGAGAATTGCTTAAGTCAGGGAGGTGGAGGTTGCAGTGAGCCAAAATCGTGCCACTGCACTCCAGTCTGGGTGACAGAGTGAGACCCCATCTCAAAACTGATAGATAAATAAATAGCAAATTTGTATGCTAATGAAGTGAGGAGTGACATGATTTAAAGTAACAAAATGATTCCTCAAAAGGATTAAATATGATTCTTCAAAAGGATTAAATGACTCTTCATGTCAAATGACTTTTTTTTTTTTTTTTTGAGATGGAGTTTTGCTCTTGTTGCTCAGGCTGGAGTGCAATGGCGAGATCTCGGCTCACCGCAACCTCCACCTCCCAGGTTCAAGCGATTCTCTTGCCTCAGCCTCCAGAGTAGCTGGGATTACAGGCATGCGCCACCACGCCTGGCTAATTTTGACTCCCAACCTGAGGCGATTCACCCGCCCTGGTCTCCAAAAGTGCTGGGATTACAGGTGTGAGCCACCGCACCCAGCCTTTTTTTTTTTTTTTGAGATGGAGTCTCGCTCTGTCGCCCAGGCTGGAGTGCAGTGGCATGATCTCGGCTCACTGCAGCCTCTGCCCCCCAGGTTCAAGCAATTCTCCTGCCTCAGCCTCCCGTGTAGCTGGGATTACAGGTGCACACCGCCATGCCCAGTTAATTTTTGTATTTTTAGTAGAGATGGGGTTTCACCATGTTGGCCAAGATGGTCTTGATCTCCCGACTTCGTGATCCACCTGCCTCAGCCTCCCAAAGTGCTGGGATTACAGGCGTGAGCCACCGTGCCCAGCCGTCAAAGGACGTTTTAGAACCATTAAGAAATAATGTAATTTTGGGTCAGGGGTGAGGTGTTCTTTTAAATATGCCATCTTTTTTTTTTTTTTTTTTGAGGCAAAGGCTTACTCTGTTGCCCAGGCTGGAATGCAGTGGTTCAATCTCGGCTCACTGCAACCTCGGCCTCCCAGGTTCAGGCAATTCTCGTGCTTCAGCTTCCTTCATAGCTGAGAATACAGGCATGCATCATCATGCCTGGCTAATTTTTGTATTTTTAGTAGAGACGAGGTTTCACCATGTTGGCCAGGCTGGTCTGGAACCCCTGGCCTCATGTGATCCACCTATCTGGCCTCTCAAAGTGCTGGGATTACAGGCGGGAGCCTCCACACCTGGCCTAGTTTCTTATAAATTTAAACCTCCGCCTTACCATATGACCCAGCAACTCCACTCCTAGAAATTTACCCAAGAGAAATGAAAATGGAGGCACAATATCCATAAAAATCTGTACACAAATGTTTATATCAGGTTTTTCAGAATAGCCAGAAACTGGAAACAAAACAAATGTCCATCAACTGGTGAACATATGGCATATCCGTACAATGGAATACTATTCAGCAATGAAAGGAACAACCTATTGATCCACGCAACATTATGGATGAATCTCTAAAGCATTATGCTAAGTGAAAGAAGCCAGACTCAAAACGCTTTGTATGGCATTCTGAAAAAGGCAAACTATAGGAACAGAAAACAGGATTGTCAGGGGCTGGGGCTGGAGGAGAGGTGATTACAAAGGGGACATGAGGAATTTTTTGAGATGATGAAAATATTCTCTATCTTGACTGAGGTGTATGACAGGTATACATGACTGTGTACATTTGTCAGAACTTGTAAAACTGTACACCTTTATAATTATGTATTTATTTAGAGACTGGGTCTCACTCCCTCACCCAGGCTGGAGTGCAGTGGTACACAGCCTGGAACTCCTGGACTCAAGTGATCCTCCAGCCTCAGCCTCCCCAGTAGCTAGGACTACACGTGTGAGCTACCACACCCAGCTGATTTTTAAAATTATTTTTGTAGAGACAGGGTCTTGTTATGTTGCCCAAGCTGGTCTCAAACTCCTGGCCCCAGCAATCCTTTCACCTTGGCCTCCCAAAGTGCTGGAATTACAGGTGTGACCCACGACACCCACCTTTTTTTCAAAGGTGAATTTTACTGTTTGTAAATTATATCTGATTTGAAAAAAATATGTGTATCTATCTCTCTGGCTCTTGAGTTTCATAATCCTAGGCCACCAAGGGTAAGAAAAAAAAGAAAAAAAAAGAAGATTCTCAGTAAGGGCAAAGTATTTGGGAGAAAACACCATAAATGAAAGCCATGTTTCCCCACCTCCATCTCTCACTTGAAAGGAAAGGAAAGAGATTCCCTAGAGCAAAGAACAAGGAATAAGAGAGATTAGTGGGGCCTGGAGATGAAGAGGCTGGTCCTAAAGAGACCCCACTGAAAGTTTTGCAGTCCATGCTCACTGACTGTGCAGCCTCTGACTTCGTGGGCTCATACATTGCCTGCATCCAGGCTCTACTTGTGAGAACTTCCTTTGGGCAACAGAGAGCACAGGGCCCTCTGACCAGCCCCCTGAAGGGATTCGTGTTTGTGCTCCCAAGACTTTGCTCAGCTCCCTGTCCGACACAGCCCATGTGGAGAAATCTGCCGCTTTGCTACTCCATGAGTAACTGCTAATCACCCCATTCTTCCCACCACTTGTACTTAAGTTGGACTGAATGGAACCATTTGAGGACCTTCCTTGCCCCCCCAACATTGGTTGTAGAAAACATCTTTCTACATGCTTTACTTACATTTCCCGTCCTCTAAGCTTCTCTGTCATTTACCTTAGAGTTTCCAGTAGAATAAGGTAAAATCTAAAGTAATCTTTCCTTTCTTTCACATATATTCAATAAATATCATGAGTTTCCTTTTGGGTTAGAGTTGAAAGGAAGAATTCTTTGAACATCCGTATATCCACTTGATTATTCCTTCATCAACCCTTCATTGAACCTTTAGTCTGGGTAGCTGTAAAGAAAGAGTCTGGGCTGGACACAGTGGCTCACGCCTGTAATCCCACTGGGAGGCTGAGGTGGGAGGATCACTTGAGCCCAGGAGGTCAAGGCCACAGTGAGCTATGAACATGCCACTGCATTCCAGGCTGGGCAACAGAACAAGACCCTGTCTCTAAAAAGAAAAGAGTCTGGGTCCCTGCCCTCAAGGAAGGGCTAGGGAGGGACACAGATAATACAACTTGATAAGGACCATAGCAGAGGCCTGGGCCAAGTGCTACAGGGACCCAGTGGAAGAGGGGCCATGGTGGCAAGGCCCATGGGAAGCCTTTCTAGAACTTTACTTTCTAGTCTAACCAGTAACTGCTGTGGCAACTCAGACCTTTCCTTCACTGGGCAACCACCCACTCCCCTTGTTGCATAAGCGTTCCCAGAGGGGACTGAGAAAACTCCCTAAGGGCAGAGACCTTGTCTGTTTACCCCTAGCATAAAGCCTAGCTCATAAATATTTGTTGAAAGAATGTGCGAGTGATTGTCTTTGGGGATATTTAGCATTTGCCAAATTCCCTGGAAAGAAATATAAAATAAAACATGTTTAGAAAGTACATGCTGGGAGTTAAATGATGAGAACTTAGAACACAAAGAAGGAAACGGACACTGGGGTATACTTGAGGGTGGAAGATGGGAGCGGGGAGCGGAGCAGAAAAGACAACTATTGGGTACTGGGCTTAATTCCTGGGTGGTGAAATAATCTATACAACAAACCCTTGTAACATGAGTTTGCCTATGTAACAAACCTTCACATGTACTCCTGAACCTAAAAGTTAAAAAAAAAAGAAAGTACATGCGAAAAAAGGGATCATTATCATCCATGATACTGAGAATCCTTCTCCTCTGTGCAGTGTTTCACATACATTTTCTTTTTTTCTTTTTTTTTTTTTTTTTTTTTTGAGATGGAGTCTTGCTCTGTTGCCCAGGCTGGCGTGCAGTGGTACGATCTTGGCTCGCTGCAACCTCTGCCTCCCAGGTTCCGGCGATTCTCCTGCCTCAGCCTCCAAAGTAGCTGGAATTACAGGCATACGCCACCACGCCCGGCTAATTTTATTGTATTTTTAGTAGAGACAGGGTTTCATCATGTTGGCCAGGATGGTCTCATACTCCTGACCTCAGGTGATCCACCCGCCTCAGCCTCCCAAAGTGCTAGGATTACAGGCATGAGCCATTGTGCCCGGCTTTCCCATGCATTTTCTACTTTGAGTAACATAAATCCATGCCTTGCCCTCACACTACTGAAGCAAAAATCATGACCATTTCTTCAGGTATACAGTGCCAGGCTTTCTCTATGTGCATGATCTCACTTAGTCCTCACAGTAACTTTTTTTTTTTGAAATAAGGTCTTGCTCTCTTGCCCAGGCTGGAGTGCAGTGGCACGATCATAGCTCACTGCAGCCTTAACCTCCCAGGCTCAAGCAGTCCTCCCACCTCAGCCCCCCAAGTAGCTGGAACTACAGGTGTACACCACCATGCCTGGCTAATTTTTTAATTTTTTTATAGAGACAGGGTCTCACTATGTTGCCCAGGCCGGTCTCAAACTCCTGGGCTCAAACAATCCACTCACCTCGGCCTCCCAAAGTGCTGGGATTACAGGCATGAGCCACTGTGCCCGGCCTGTAACCCCTTTTTATAGATGGGTCAACTGAGTCTCAGAAGGTAACTGATCTGGCCAGGTGTGGTGGCTCACGCCTTTAACCCCAGTACTTTGGGAGACCAATGTGGGAGGATCATTTGAGGCCTGGGCAACATAGTAAGACTCTATCTCTACAAAAATAAAAATACAAAAATTAGCCAGGTGTGGTGGTGCAGGCCTGTAGTCCCAGCTACTTGGGAGGCCGAGATGAATCGCTTGAGCCCAGGAGATTGAGGCTGCAATGAGTTATGACAATGCCACTGCACTCCAGTGGCCTGGGTGACAGACCAGAACCCTATCTCTTAAAAAAAAAAAAAAAAAAAAAGGAAGGCAACTGATCTATCCACGGTCACACACGGTCACACATCTAACTAGCAACAGAACTAGGTCTGACTCTGGTGCCCGAGTTTTAAACCACATGCTTGTGCGTCTCGTGCCCACTGGTAGAAAAGACTTTTGTAGGCATTCTCCACCGGGCACAGTGGCTCACGCCTGTAATCCCAGCACCATGGGAGGCTGAGGCAGGTGGATCACCTGAGGTTGGGAGTTCGAGACCAGCCTGGCCAACATGTTGCAACCCCATCTCTACTAAAAATGCGAAAATTAGCTGGGCACGGTGGCTCACGCCTGTAATCCCAGCACTTTGGGAGGCTGAGGCAGGTGGATCACCTGAGGTTGGGAGTTCGAGACCAGCCTGGCCAACATGTTGCAACCCCATCTCTACTAAAAATGCGAAAATTAGCTGGGCACGGTGGCTCACGCCTGTAATCCCAGCACCATGGGAGGCTGAGGCAGGTGGATCACCTGAGGTTGGGAGTTCGAGACCAGCCTGGCCAACATGTTGCAACCCCATCTCTACTAAAAATGCGAAAATTAGCTGGGCACGGTGGCTCATGCCTGTAATCCCAGCACCATGGGAGGCTGAGGCAGGTGGATCACCTGAGGTTGGGAGTTCGAGACCAGCCTGGCCAACATGTTGCAACCCCATCTCTACTAAAAATGCGAAAATTAGCTGGGCATGGTGGCGCACATCTGTAATCCCAGCTACTTAGGAGGCTAAGGCAGGAGAATCGCTTCAACTCAGGAGGCAGAGGTTGCAGTGAGCTGAGATCGTGCCACTGCACCCCAGCCTGGATGACACAGTGAGACTCTGTCTCCAAAAAAAAAAAAAAAAAAAATACAGGCATTCTCATGTTGAGTTCTGCCTGCCTTGTCCCACTGCTTGCTTTTTCAAGCAAGCCTCCCTCAGGCTAAACCTGGGTTTACCCAAGGCAAGAGGAAATGTCTGATGCACTGGACTCAGAAAGTCCATGCCAGTTACTTCTGAGAGAACGCTGACCTTTTCTTTGCAGGATGACTACCCAGTCTCCCTTGTTAAACAAAAACTCCCAAAGCGGTCCCTCCTACAGCAAGGGCTCCAGGAGGTCAGCAGCTCTCTTTTCCCTCCAGCCTCCTCTCTCAGATGGCTGAGAGTTCTCGCCAGTAAACTATTTCTTTTATAATATCATTGAGATCTAAAACGAAATGAAATCTGAACCTTGGGTATGTCTCATCTCCATGGAAACAGCTTCAAGCCTGAGTGCCTCCAAGAGATACGGGTGCAGTTCTTCCAGCTGCCCTGGAAATAAGTTACTGAGAACTGGGCAGTGCCGAAACAAGGTCCTGTTGAATTAGCAGCAGTTTTAATAATAACCACAACAGGTTCAACATAGGATTAGGTCATCAGCAGCAGCATTATCAACCTGTATTTTCAATTTTTAACAGTGTGCTGGCTTGGTCAAGAACCAGCCAAATGAATGACAGCACAGATCATCCTGTCTGCTTTGGGAAGGGATGTTTTAAACTCTATTAAGGTGGTGCAAAGACTGTGGTAGGAAAAAAACATAAACAGTAATAAATTTAAAGAACATTCTGTAGACGCATTTTCGCTTCTGGGAATGGGAAACTAAAATTTCCCCAAGAGGCTTCATTATTAAAGCCATAAATAAAACATCCCCAATTCGACTGCTTGGTTGCTTTGCTTGCGTGGCCTTGCTCTGGCGAAGTGGCTCAGAATTTGAGGCAGACACGTCCAGGGGAAGCTGCGGAAGTGAGTGAATTTGACAGCATCGGGCCTCCTCCTCTCCAGCACGTTACCTGCACACCAGACCAGAGTGCAGGGATAATGAGTGCATTTTGCTATACTGAAGACCACCAGAGAGGGTTAGCATAAAATTCAAGGATGATTCTTCTAGTTGATGCCCCCCTACCTTTCTTCTTTCCATAAACATACACACTCTCCTCCAGAAGTAAAAGCAAGTAGTATGGTGCAAGGACCAGTAGCTTCGTTGCCTAACAGGGCTGCTGCTTATTAGGCCCAGTAACCATGATTACTTAACTTCTCTGGGTGTCAGTCCCCTATGTAGAGGTGGGCTTAGAGGGATGAGTGCTGAATCCTAAATATCCTACGTGCTCACAGTGTTCACCATAGTGAGTTCCAATCAATCAGTAAAAAGACAAGTGACACTTGCGGAGACCCATTTGTGCTGGGCACTTTATGGCTGTCATTATATTTGACCTCACGATAACTTACATGGTTGCTGGTATTCCCTATTTACAGATGATGGAAACGAGACCTCATAATTGCAGTGACTTTCTCAAAGTGATGAATGTGTAAACATGCAGCCAGGCTTCAAATCCATCTGTCCAACCCCAAAGCCAAGGTTCTTTCCACTTGACTCTGTTGATTTCTGAGCTCATGAGCTCAGGATAAATCATTAACATTATTTTAATCGAAAATAAATATAACTCGCCAGGCACGGTGGCTCACGCCTATAATCCCAGCACTCTGAGAGGCCGAAGCGGGCAGATCACCTGAGGTCGGGAGTTCAAGACCAGCCTGACCAACATGGAGAAACCCCGTCTCTACTAAAAATACAAAATTAGCCAGGTGTGGTGGCACATGCCAGCTACTTGGGAGGCTAAGGCATGAGAATTGCATGAACCCGGGAGGTGGAGGTTGCAGTGACCCACGATCGCACCATTGCATCCAGCCTGGGCAACAAGAGCAAAACTCAGTCTCAAAAATATATATATATATAATTCCTTATCATTGGGAATTACAGTTACCTTATATGCAACATGAACTTTCTCAATCCTTGGCTTGTTCCAAGCTACCCTGGAAAATTACCTCTGAATGGCTCCATAAAGATGTTGTCATGTGTTAGAATAACCTTAGTCACTTTCACGTGGGCAAGGGTTTGGATTTTTTTTATCTTTTAAAATCATTTTGAGCAAGTGAAAACAACATTTTTTTCCCCTCAAAAGAAATATAAGGCTGGGCATGGTGGCGCATGCCTGTAATCCCAGCACTTTGGGTGGCTCACTTGAGGCCAGGAGTTCGAGAGGCCGGAGGTGGAGGCTGCAGTGAGCCTTGATCGTGCCACTGCACTCCTGCCTGGGCAACCAGAGTGAGACACCCTGCCTCCCAAAAAAAAAAAAAAAGAAAGAAATATGAAAGCATAGTGCCACAATCAAAAAGGCTGAACTCCTGTAAAATAAAAGTATAATACAATCCAACCATCCCACAGTTCTAAGCTCTGTTTCTCCAATGCTTGAAAGGCCAGGATTTCCATTTTATATGTAAAAAGAATAAAACATGAGTGAACAAAATAGCCATGACATTTTGGTGTGCGCTCAGATCTGCCAGGAAGTTTCCTTCTGGTTGATTTTCATGGCAGGCTGGGGCCACAGATAGGGTGTGGGCTTCACAGAATCAGAACAAGAGTGAAAATCCTCGCTTTTCCACAGGCATGCTATTTATACTTCTTGAACCTCAGTTTCTTCTTCTGTGAAATGGGGGGATTATTGTGTGAACTAAACAAATAATGTGCATAAAGAGCAAATATAATATTCTTCATTCCACCTCAATTCAAAATAGACTTGTGCCATGTGTGATAACAATCATCTTCTTGACTCCTTAACTTTGTGCCAGGCACTGGGCTGAGCCTTTTCTACAGATTGTCTAAGGGAAATCAGTATTTGAGCTCAGTTGCTCTAGCTCCAGAGCCTACCCCGTGCCCCGCTCTAGGACACGAGCCACTTACTGGCTTCAGATGAAAGGCTTTATGACCAATTGCTTCAGCAGAAAGCAGGTGCCTGTGAGGGTCCAATGGTCCTGTGTGAGGGTCCTGGCTGATGTGGCGAGCCATTTGGCCCAAAGTGGGGAGGACCTTGCATAATAATCCCTCATCCTCTCACACTGCAAAATTAGTACCACAGCTTTCTGCTCCCTTGGATTGGTTTCCCTACTAGACTAGGCATATAATAGATGTCCAAAAAAAATGCTTGTAGGATAAATGCATGCAAATAAACTGAACCATTTCCCTATGTAGGAAGCATTTTATGCTTAACTTCTCCATTCTCCTCTTAAACATACTGATATGATTAAACAGATTTTTTTAAAAGCTGTTAATTCTCCACCATCCAATTCAAGGCCCATCAAGCATTTATTCAGCACCTATTATTAATGTAGACGGCCAAGGATTACATATGTAATCCATTAGAGAGCATTAAAAAACAACAACAAAGCCCAGTGTAAAAATATTGAGCTATGAAATACATAATACTTTCCAGGTAGCATTGACTTTTGTAGCTGTTTTGTTTATGTTAATTTTCTAATTTGCATTCCCTGAGCTCTTATTAAGCAGTCAGGGTGGGCAGACCGGGAAAGTGTCGTGTGACGCAACATCAGAATTAACAATGGCAACATGCCGAAACCCCAGCTCTACAAAAAAATACAAAAATTAGCTGGGTGTGGTGGTGTGCACCTGTGGTCCCAGCTACTCTGGTGGCTGAGGCAGGAAGATCACTTGAGCCCAGGAGGTGGAGGCTGCAGTTAACCGAGATTGCACCACTGCCCTCCACCCTGGGTGACAGAGCCGGACCCTATCTCGAAGAAAAAAAAAGACTTAACAAGGCTAAAATTGGAACATGGTTTAGTAATGAGATCTTGCAAAACCTCAATTTCATTATCTACAAAATGGGGATAGTGTCCTCTCCCCTCCCTTTCTCCCAGCAGGGAAATAAGAGCTTGAAAGAATGAGGACCCAAAGATGGCTTGACATTGGTTGTCTCATGCACATTCTTTTTCCTTTCGTCCTTCTCTGCAAAACGCAAACAAGAACGAAATGATAACAGGCACATCCACTGAAGCAAAACAGGTCACTGGAAGAAGATAATATACTGAAGGACAAATAAAAGTCAACTGTAGCTGGGTCCAGAATGGGTAGGTGAAAATACGTGGGAAGGAGAGAAGGCATGTCCTTTTTTATAAAACAGATTTTGTTTTTGCTTTTGTTTTTTTAAGACAGGGTCTCATTCTGTCGCCCAAGCTGGAGTCTGGTGGCACAATCGCGACCCACTGCAGCCTCAACTTTCTGGGCTCAAGCAATCCTCCCACCTCAGCCTCCCAAGGAGCTGGACTGCAGACATGCACCACCATGCCTGGCTAATTTTTTTATACAGATGGGGTCTCACTATGTTGCCCTGGCTGGTCGTAAAATCCTGGATTCAAGCCATCCTTCTGCCTTAGCCTCCCAAAGTGCTGGGATTATGAGCATGAGCCATGATGCCTGGCCATAGAAAGGCTTTAAAAATATTAGCAATGTGAAACATGCATACTTGTGTGGTTTTAACATCTTCTTTGCCATTTTGGCTGCCTGTACAAGATGCGTACTCCTTAAGATATGGAAGCAAGCTTTTGAAAAGGTACTTTAAGATATAGTATAAAATGATAAACTGGGCACGGTGGCTCACACCTGTAATCCCAGCACTTTGGGAGGCCGACGTGGGCAGATCACTTGAGATCAGGAGTTCGAGACCAGCCTGGCCAACATGGTGAAACCCCATCTCTACCAAAAATACAAAAATTAGCCAGGGTGGTGGCACGTGCCTATAATCCTAGCTACTCAGGAGACTGAGTCAGGAGAATCACTTGAACCCAGGAGGCGGAGGTTGCAGTGAGCCGAGATGGTGCCACTGCACTCCAGTCTGTGCAACAGAGTGAGACTCTGTCTCAAAAATAAAATAAAATAAAAATAAAAAATAAAATAATGATGATGCCGAGACAAAATTGTTTAGCTTATATTAAATGAAGGCACCAGCTCACAAAATTTACTTACAATGACCGGATATACAAGACAGTGTGTGCATATGGATCAGACTGGAGGAAAAGTACTTGGCAAACAAAAACAGCTTATTTATTAGGATGATAGAACTGCCTTGCCTAGTGCCAGGAATCAAACACATGTTTAATAAATATGTGTTGATAATAAAAATAAAATAAAAATGAGAAAATCTGATATGCCATATGTTATAACTGTGAATACTGGTCTCTGTTAGCCAATCAGAGATGATACCACCCCTTTTTGACATAATTTTGTTGTTTTACTTCTTTTTTTCCCTTTAGTTCATGCAATACTATTTCCAAAGAAATTGGTGTCATCAGAAAAGTCTGCAGAGTCTATGAATATGGGGCTTTGTACACAGAACTGGATAAAGGTCACTCATGCATTTCTGATATCTAAAGCCAGGAGAAGCATTTGCAGATAAGCAGGAGACCTGCTGTTTATTCATTAGTTAGCTGACTGTCCTTGGGAAAAACAAGCCCTTAGGGTCTCAGTCGACAGATCTGTGACTGGGTTTAGATAGGCCTTTAAATACTTTAATATGAAATGTCAAGATCAAACACACTGGGTCAACGAAGACAGATGAGCTCTTCAAAGAGTTAATATTTGAAAACTTTTATTTTCTCAAATGAGCACCAACACAGATTGGAAATATGACAGAAACAATGCACTTTTCTCTAATACTGAATCACTATGTACAAATACGGGAAAAGGTGAAGACAAATTATTTGAAAACAATTACCTTTGTTATAGAAGCAAAGTGACCTGAAAAATGCCACCAAAGAAAACAAAAACCCAAACCCAACAAATACAGTTTGTAAACACAAGCATAAATAGACAGATTCTGTATTGGAAGATAGTCTCTGCAGGCTGGGAAAGGGAACCGACTCCCACTGTCACCGAAATGTTATACAAAAACATATGGGCAGATAAAATTTGGTAACATGAGAATAGCTTTCATAGTTTCTTCTCGGCTTTACCTTTTCTGCCAGATTTCATAACTATTTTAATTTTTAAAAAAGTAAATATCTCTTTCCTCTATCTAGACAACTAGCGTATTTTCTCATTTGAGGCAGATTCCTTTAAAATATGTAAGTTGATTGTGTTCAAGATTTGATTTCTCAGCCTCTTTCTGAACCTGAGGCAATCTGACCTTAAAAAAAAAAGCTGTTTACCACTAAGATATGTGTATTATAATATTAATGTTCTTTTAATCCAAACCAGTTAATGTTTAACATGATGCGGCTTCTAAAACAGCTGGAGCCCTGCGATACGTGATTAATACACTCTCATCTCAGTTAGAAGCACAGATTTGACTCTGCTCCATCTTCACAAACAACACGTCTCCTTTACAGTCTGTAAAAGCTGAGCACGCAAAGCAAGAAAAAGGAGCAAACCCGCAACAGCTCCATGCTCAGGAAAACAAAAAATCCTCGTGGGTTCTGCTGTTGGTCCACTCAGAAACAGAAACGACCAGAAAGAGAAGAAAAACTTTATGCGCCCGAGGTGTAAACTGTAGTTAAAGTGTCCCAACTCGAGAAAACAGGAGGCACAATTGAAAGTGCTTTTTACACATATGCGCGCGCACACACGCACAATTAAAAACATGATTCTGATTTGTTGGAAATTCTTCCAACAGGAAGAATCACTGTAAGTTGTTACTACTAAATTAACTTGGTTTTATTTATTTTCTTTTCTAGCCAATACTGATGCAAGAAAATATTTCAATTCTCAACCTGATTAATGTACTGCAGAGTCTGTTCCACTGGGGAAAAAATGCAGAGAGGCATTGCTTTAAAGCCTTGATCCAGATTAAAGTGATAGAGACCTTAAAAAAAAAAAACAAACTGAAAACATGTATTGGTGATCACTGTTTCCCTTAAAATATACTTCAAGAAATGCAAACAAAACCATAGAATTTAAAATGAAAATAACAAGTGCTCTCAGGGGATCTGAGAAAACAGCACCAAATATATTATTTAAAAAATTAAATATTATTTACAAAAGTATATTTTACAAGCAACTGTTTCTTTTATATATATCCACTTGAAAATCTCTTTATAAAGGGTCATCTCTTTTGCACACACTGATCCACCAGTAAAAATGCACTCTAGCCTATCCTCGTGAACTCAGGAAGAACACTCAGTCAGGTCCAGCTGACAGCTTGTGGGTATCGAGTTTGGCTGTATTTGATTCATGTCAAATCAATCCATCAGCAGCCTGAGACTAATGTCCCGGGTCCCGAGGGGTCTGGGTCTACTCCAAGGTGGCCAAGGTCATATGACCTAGGGTGGCGCAGGGGAGATGGAGCTAGAGAGTCTGCTGGCTGGACTTCAGTTCCAAACGAAGGCAGCTGCTGGCTGAGGTATAGAACTTCATGCCTTTCCCTTTCTCACGTCTCCTTACCCTGTCTCTACTAGTACCCCACACCCCGCCCCCAAACTTCACCAACAAACTCCAATTCCCCCAACCCACCTGGGGTGAATGAATGAGGTCTTTGGTTATGCTCTAAGTCAATAATTTGGTGAGGAAATTAAAGAATGAACTGACTGAGGCCATGAGTTAATTTAGCATCTCCATAGCTCAGCTGTGGCCTCTCCAATGCTGCTCAATGTTAGATAGACAACCCATGAACAGAGCGAACGTTGTAAGAAGCACTTTTGGTTTCATTGACA
Organism: Pongo pygmaeus; assembly: GCF_028885625.2. Lineage (NCBI taxonomy): Eukaryota > Metazoa > Chordata > Mammalia > Primates > Hominidae > Pongo > Pongo pygmaeus. Next base: position 59,292,688 of record NC_072392.2, read on the forward strand.
CAAAGGGAAAGCCTAATGAGTTTTTTTTCCCCTGTAGTTATGGAAAAACCAACACTCTACTCAGCTCTCTCACAGCAAGTATGGCGCCTTGCACCCACTGGAGGCTCACTGGATAGTCACTGAAAAAAAAAAAAAACATTCAGAACCAGGGTCCAACTGGAGCCTGCTCTGATCCATCCAACAGTCAAAGGCCTCATCCCCAAGGAAGAACAGTGGCACATTGGTCCCCTTGGAAACTTGAGGGCACCCCATGTCTAGTTTATGTCACCACATTCCATTTGTAGTTTGAAAGACAAAATACCTACCCCATGTTTAACCCCCATTTTCTTCTTATGGGAAGGACCATCAATAAACAGCCAGGACAATCCCTGAGGAAAGGGTCCAATGAAAATCCATAAAAGAAGACTATTTCCTTGAGGAGGGGAAGGGAGAGAGGGGAAATCCATGGCTTCTGTGCCGGGAAGCCAACTTAGGAATGTGAAAGTTAAAAAACGATTTCATTGAGAACTTGGGCCTGTGAGCCAGAGAAACTGTTCTTCTGGGAGCAGAAATTCAGTATTTCTTCTGAACCTCAGTCTACCTTGCAGTAAAGTGGGGAGAAAACTTGATCTCCCAGGGCTATGAAAGCACTGGAAAGATCTGGACAAGAAGCCTTGGGGAACAAAAGTCGATTTCTAAGAATCCATTTGTCGTACAGGGGCTCTCTCCTGAGAATCCTGGAGCTATCCAGGTTTCTGTCAGTCCTGCCACCTGCCCCTGGCAGGGCAAGCCCACACCTGTCTTGGGGCTCCCATTCCACCATCAGCGCGTGGAGACACACAAAAAAGCATTTCCACCAAGGACACGCTCTGAATGGAAATTGGTTCTGCTGCAGATGCGATTCTGAAAAGCTCCTGAGCTGTTGGCTGCTTTCATCTCAGTTCATCACTTTACAGAATCTCCCCATGAACTCATTCTTTTGTGAGGCTTTTAGGGTGAATTTTCCGAGAAGGTCGGCCTAACTTGGAGGAGATGCTGAGAATTACCTAACACGCACATGTATCTTAACAATAATATATTCAGTCTAAGAAATGAAATTAACCCAGTTAAATGAGTTTCAGTCATACTCTGTGTACTGGCTGAATTGCTGTAGAACAGACTTCACAGTGTTAATTAAATGTAACAAACTCCTCTTTCTCTTATGGGCCTTACAGGGATGTGCTCTCCACTTCCCTAATCGAAGGCTGTTTGGAAGGGGGAGGGGGTGATATCGGAATTCGGGCAGAACTCCTCCCTGCTGCTGGACCACACTGACAGGAGATTTCTCTCCATGCAAGACATTCAGGCCTAAGTGGGACAATTAGGGGCATGAGGAATCTACCAGCCAGGTTATTACTAAACTCAGAGCCTGGGGCCCGTGCTTTCTACAGTCTACTGTAACAAGACTGGAGAAAAACACCCGAAACTCTATGAACAAGAAATTGACGATCCCACGGAAGCCACTGTAAAACCGAAGAGGAAAGATGCACCGAACCTGAACTGGTTCCAATCTAAACCCCTCCTCCTGGGATGACCCCTACCCAGTCCCCTCCCTCACCACACTCCGCTTATGAGGGGTCAGAAGGAAGGGCAGTTAGAATTGCTAACTGATCCTACTTTTTATTTCTCTGACTCAATATCTGAGCCATTTCTTCAGGGGCTCCCAAACTGCAGCCCCTTTGTGCCCTGCTCTCCTCAATTACTGATTTTACTTGGTTGCTGGTCAAAGCCTTTGGGATATTTGGATGGTAAGCCCATTGCAAACAGCAGTCCCCTCACACCTTATCTATGGTGGCTAAAGAGGCAAAGATGATGATTGTTCAGAGACTGAGTGAGGCATCAGTCATCGCACCCACCTGGCCACTGCCCAAGTCAAGCTGCTGCCAGGACACTCCCCCACTCAGCCCAGGAGAACCAGGCCCTTGCCCCGCCAACTAGAATCAGGGCCACATCTTGTGCTCATTTGCTAACCTGGCACATTTGGTGTCAGGAACAGAAGCTTCTGGTCAGAGAGAATGCAGTCATGAGGTATTTTTTTTTTCTCTTTGTCCTTTTAGACAAGTCAATTATTTCAAGCCTAAGTTATCAGGTCTCCAGGAGCGGCGCAATTTTGTTCCTACCTCCACCCTTCCACCCCTTCCCCGTGCCAGGACCCTTAGAGTTTCCCCTTTCCGTCTTCCTCAGGCCCCCGTGCCACTGCTCTCCTGACAAGAGGCCATCAGGCAGCTCTCGCATGGGCCCTGGGGCCCTTACCAAGGTGGGCTGCCGCCATGCGGTCAAGGATCTGTTCCTTTTGTTGTTTTGTTTTCAGCCAAAACTAGAACAGAGAGAGAAGCCAGGATCAACTCACAAACAGATACAAAGCAAAGAGACAGAGAGACAGCGATTTAGAGGCCGGTCACCAGAAAGATGGCGTCAGGGTGGGAGGATGCCCCGGATGGCAAGGCCCCTAAATGGATGGAACCAAGTGTCAGTCACTCTCTCACGCTTGGGAAGAATGTTCAGTTGAATGGCGTTCACGTGGACACTGGGTTGGGTAGATGCTGTCCAATCAGTCCCAGCCATTGTCCTTGATCATGTGTGCTAGTTCAATGATGTATTTGCCTTCTTTATATTTCTGGCTGCTTTCAAAAGCATGTTCCTAGGAAATACAGAAGAGAAGAGATACTGAATGACCAAAGACAAGAAAATGATTTTTTTTTTTTCTTTTTTGAGGCAGTCTCACTCTGTCACCCAGGCTGGAGTGCAATGACGCAATCTCCGCTCACTGCAACCTCCGCCTCCCAGGTTCGAGCGATTCTCCTGCCTCAGCCTCCCAAGTAGCTGGGATTACAGGCACCCACCACCACACCTGGCTAATTTTTGTATTTTTAGTAAAGATGGGGTTTCACCACGTTGGCCAGGCTGGTCTCTAACTCCTGAGCTCAGGTGATCCGCCCACCTTGGCCTCCCTCATGCCTGCTGGGATTACAGGTGTGAGCCACCGCACCCGGCCAAGGAAATGACTTTTGTAGCAGAGAAGCAGGGGCAGATGACAGGTATCAGCGTCACCACGGTCTGGTCCCAGCTTCACCCTGACTCAGTGAGATGATTCCTACCCCTCAAGCGCTTTACGTCCCCCTCGCTTAGCTGCAGAACTGAGGCAACACCAGGACTTTCACAATATTACAACACAATTTTCCAGGAGCTTCGCTCATTTAAGTCTTTGCAATGTCACCCCCTCAGTAAGGTCTTCCCCAGCTACCCTACTTAAAATCCAACTTCCACTCCAGTACTCCCTCTCTCCCTTCTGCCCCAACCCCTGCTTTAGTTTTCTTCACTGTACTTCTCACTTCTGAACACACATTATAATTTGCATTTCTATTTTGTTTATGCTCTGTCTCCCATGACTACAATATAAACTTCATGGAGTGCAGAGACTTTCATGTTTAGCTCATGGCTGTAGCCTTAGAAGACTGCCTGGCACACAACAGAATTTCAATACATAATTGCTGAATGAATTAGTACATTTACATATATAAATTTACATATATATAAATCTTGGTTTACTGGTGCTAACGGAAGTTTGCCCTGGGTTAGATCCATAAAGTTGCTGTATCATTCCTGCTAGTTTCTAAGAACATAAGAAAGCCTGGTTCTAATTTTATTTCTTATTACTTTGAGACGGAGTCTTGCTCAGTTGCCCAGGCTGGAGTGCAGTAGTGCGATCTCGGCTCACTGCAAGCTCGTCTCCTGGGTTCAAGCCATTCTCCTGCCTCAGCCTCCCGAGTAGCTGGGACTACAGGAGCCCACCACCACGCCCGGCTAATTTTTTTTTGTATTTTCAGTAGAGACGGGGTTTCACCATGTTAGCCAGGATGGTCTCAATCTGCTGACCTCGTGATCCACCCGCCTTGGCCTCCCAAAGTGCTGGGATTACAGGCGTGAGCCACCGCGCCCGGCCGCCTGGTTCTAATTTTAAACTGTAATTGTTAGGCTTAGAGAAGACAGGGAGAGGAACAAAATACTGTGAGGCCAAACAGGTCTCCTTTTCAATCAGTTTTTCTTGCTGCTTCTATGTCAGATGTGTGGAGACAGGAGCTGTATAAACTCCAGGCCAGAGAACCTGGCAGTCCTTAAGCCCCACCCAACTGCCAGGCCCCCAGAAGGAGAACGTCATACTAACCACCTGGCAGGTGACTTTTCTAAACCCACAGCACTGTGGGCTCTCCCAGTGAATAAACCCCACCGAAAGAAGTCCTGCAGAGGCAGAGGATAAAGGGCTCTTTTGTTTGCAGAGATACACACATAAGAACATCTTGGTGTATTCTCTGAAAAACACTGGTCATCTGTGTCTCAGCTCCAGATGCACAAGCAGTGGACATCAGCCGTTCCCTGAGCCCCCAGAATTAGTAAGGAATTGAGGTGTACCCTTGGGGGGTTCTGGGTCACAGCTGTATCAACTGTGTCTTCTGTTCTAGAGCTCACGGGCTTTGTGTTTCAGAACAAGAGCTCAGGCACACCAGAGCAGCAATTTCCCTGACACTTCATTATTCCCTGTCTCTGTGCACACACGCACACATGCGTGTATACACATGACAGAGCAATGTGTTTTGGGAATAAGGTCCATTGTTCCGCGGTAATGTGTTTAGGTAGGGGGGAAGCAGGAGAAAGCAAAACTAAGAAAAAGAGTTTCCTATTATGAAAAAAAAAATTCGGCCAGGCGTGGTGGCCCCACCCATACTCCCAACCCTTTGAGAGGCTGAGGCAGGAAGACTGCTTGAGGCTGGTTTGAGACCAGCCTGGGGAACATGACAAAACCTCATCTCTACAAAAAAAAAAAAAAAAAAAAAAAAATACAAAAATCAGCTCGGTGTGATGTCATGCACCTGTGGTCCTAACTACTTGTGAGGCTGAGGCAGGAAGATCATCTGGGCCCAGGAGGTTGAGGCTGCTGTGAGCCAGACTGCACCACTGCAGTCCAGCCTGGGGCCTGTCTCAAAAAATAAATAAAATAAATCAATAGCCCAGAGACACAGAGGCATTTGGAAAATGTCAGAATTGGATTCCAATGGAAAGTGCACTAGACCTGGTGTCAACAGAAACACCCCAACTAATCCTGCCTCTACTGCTTCCCAACATTGAAGCATCACTTACACAACTGGGAGATTCACACCTACTTCACAGAGTTAACAATGGAATGAAAGGAGGGCCAGGTGTGGTGGCTCACACCTGTAATCCCAGCACTTTGGGAGACCAAGGTGGGGGGATCACCTGAGGTCAGGAGATGGAGACCAGCCTGACCAACATGGTGAACCTGTGTCTCTATTGAAAATACAAAAAATTTAGGGCTGGGCACGGTGGCTCACACCTGTAATCTAAGCACTTTGAAAGGCTGAGGTGGGCGGATCACAAGGTCAGGAGTTCGAGACCAGCCTGACCAACATGGTGAAACCCCATCTCTACTAAAAATACAAAAAAATTAGCCGGGCGTGGTGGCGCGCACCTGTAATCCCAGCTACTCTGGAGGCTGAGGCAGAAGAATTGCTTGAACCCGGCAGGTGGAGGTTGCAGTGAACTGAGATCACACCATTGCACTCCAGCCCGGGTGACAGAGTGAGACTCCATCTCAAAAAAAAAAAAGGCGCCCTGGGCTGGCACATAGGAGGTGACGGATGCATATTTGGGGTGTTGGGTGTTTCCCTGCTGTGCTGTGCACATCACAGTACTTGTCAGGCTGCTTGATCTGTTTTCATGTTGGTTTTCCTCCTCAGCTGGCATCATGACTGTCAACGCTTTGAGGACAGGCACTGGATCTTATCCATTTTTTTGGTATTTAGTCAAAGGCTTTTGATAAACCTTTGTCAAAAGAATGAATCGTTTTACCTGAACCTCAAGTGGGGAGCAAAACCAACCAACTCAGGCTTGTCATGTATCTTCAATCCAACACATCTTTGGGGCAGTAAGACAGCCAAGAGGCTGGGAAACAGGGGCAGGGGCAGAACTTTTCTGCACTTGATCTTAGCCAAAAGGCCAAGAAGCAATGAAGAACATTTCTGGATAATCACAATTAGAACTGTGTCCCCCACCCCAGATCACCCAGAGGGGGCCCGTGACTGTACAGAGGGAATAGAATGGCCAAATCCAGCTTCTCCCACAGGAACAACCAAGCCAACCATAGGAAGCTGTGGCTAACCCATCTTGGCACCACACAACACACTGTGTAGGTTTTTTTGTTTGTTTGTTTGTTTTGAGATAGAGTCTCACTCTGTTGCCCAGGCCGGAGTGCAATGGCATGATCTCGGCTCACTGCAACCTCCGCCTCCTGGGTTCAAGAGATTCTCCTGCTTAAGCCTCCTGAGTAGCTGGGATTACAGGCATCCGCCACCATGCCCAGCTAATTTTTGTATTTTTGGTAGAGATGGAGTTTCACTATATGTTGGCCAGGCGGGTCTCGAACTCTTGACCTCAGGTGATCCACCCACCTTGGCCTCCCAAACTGCTGGGGTTACAGGCCTGAGCTATTACGCCTGGCCCCATTTTTGTTTGTAATCCTGAATGTTTCCAGGGAGATGGGGAAAATGGAATCTAAAGGCAGTGCTACCAGATTCCACCTGGGGCAGTTTTTTGTTTTTTTTTTAATGATTTCCACATTTTCAAACTATTTCAATGGAATCATAATTCTGTGCCTGGCATGTATTGCTCACATTATTTTATATGTGTGCAAATATATTTTTTTTCCCAAAAGATGTTATTTTTAGAGCAGCATTAGGGTCACAGCAAAATTGAGCAGAAAGTACAGAGATTTTCCACATATCTGCTACCCACCTCCAGACTCCCCCACTATCAAAATCCCACACCAGATTAGAACATTTGTTACAATGGATGAACCTACACTGACATATCGTCAGCACTCTGCGGCAGGTTTGACAACTCCTTCAGGCTCCTTCAGAAGCCAGAGGCAGTTCATGAGCCATATGACAGGACAGGGAATTTGAGACATTTTACATGGACTAAACTGCCTTCCCAGAGACAGGAAGACCAACTTTTCAATATCCTCACAATGACAGGGAGGGCAAGAATAGAAAGGAATGTGCAATGCATGGATGTACACATGCAGGCTGAAAGAAATCTGCCAATAATAAAAATAACAATTTAAGTTAATTTTCACTGACATGCTCTATGCAAGGTGATGACCTAAGTGTTTTATAGGCATGATCCTATTTAACACTCAAACCAACTCTGTAAGTATGAGGAAACTTAGCATAGAAGCTAAGTAGCTTGTCCAAGGACACACAGACAAATAAGTCATGGATCCCAAATTTGAACCTGACTCTAGCTGCCTACATGGTTCTTAACCACTAGCTAGAGGGATTGTAGGGGCAGTGTCTATGGTTATGTGGTGATCCCAGCGCATGTTAGGACAATTAGTCCCCTGCGTTCAAGCAGCAGATCCCAGCCCTTCCCTCCTCTCACTCTGGCAAAGGACTGCTCACTTTCCCTAGGCTCCAAAGGGACCTTAACATTTTTTGCTGAGTTAAACAATGAAAGAATAATTGTCCATTTGGGAGAGGTCCAGCCATGACCACATCTGACAGTGGATGTTAATTAAGGCAGTTTTCGATAATGCCTTGCTCAGGGCCTGGGACCTAGGTGTTTTAGGAACATTTATTGGAGCATCAAAGTATAGTGGCTTCAGAACATGGGTTCTGGACCAGGCAACAGTGGCTCACGCCTATAATCCCAACACTTTGGGAGGCCAAGTTGGGAAGACTGCTTGAGCTCAGCAGTTTGAGGCCAGCCTGAGCAACATAGTGAGACCCTGTCTCTATTTATTAAAAAATAAATTTGTTGGCTAGGCATGGTGGCTCACACCTGTAATCCCAGCACTTTGGGAGCCCGAGGAGGGTGGATCACCTGAGGTCAGGAGTTTGAGGCCAGCCTGAGCAACATAGTGAAATCCTGTCTCTACTAAAAATACAAAAAATAAGCCAGGCGTGGTGATGCATGCCTGTAATCCCAGCTACTTGGGAGGCTGAGGCATGAGAATCGCTTGAATCTGGGAGACGGAGGTTGTGGTGACCTGAGATTGCGCCACTGCACTCCAGCCTGGGTGACAGAGCAAAACTCTGTCTCAAAATAAAATAAAATAAATTTGCCTAATGTTTAAAAAACAGGATGGGCTCTATGTCAGAATACTACTACATGGTCACGTCCTTTGAGAATGAAAAATTTAGAAATAAAAAATACATAACAGAATATTACATGGATTCCCATCCTGGTGTGGCTATTTAATGGCTAGATTGCCTTGGACATACTATTAACCTCCTTAAGTCTCAGTATCCCTATCCATAAAATAGAGGTGAAGATAGCACCTAACCTCTAAGGCTGCTGATGTATGCCTGGCATCTAGTGAGCTGTCGAGTAAGGTTATATGCCATTACTATTATTATTTATTAAATCTAAAGGGGTGTGTGTCTCAGGGGGTAGATGTGAAGGAATGAATAGGAGGAGGGAAATGTATCAACAGAAAGGAAAGAATGAGTGTGGTAGACAGGTGACTATCCTGGTCTAGGACAATCCCACAAGGCCATGGAAAGCGAGTAGAAGAAAGTATTCTGGTATAAGGCTCTTGGCAATTCCCTTCCAGCCCTCTACCAACCAGACTCCTTTATACTTACGTATTTCCAGCCCAGAGTGGTTTTGCAGTTTTCACAGTAAATGTCTGCGACTGCATGCAGTCCTGTTAGCAACACTCGCTCTTCTGCAGGCCCACAGCCCACATTAACTCTATGTCGAGGCACAAAAAGAGAGAGTGGGTAGTTAGTAACACGCACATCAGTCATTCAAGCTGAGCTTCCAGCAAAAATTAACTGGGCAAGGCTGTCCCAAGGGGAGCCAACCCTGAGCTGAGCAGATCTAAACCAATCCCCAAAAGGTGGCCACAGGGAAATATCTCAGCTGGAAGGAAATTCAGATCTGCAAGTTCTAGTGGAGTGGGTCTACTGAAATAATCTTTATGGTTGAGAGTTTGCTTAAAATTTTAATATTTCTAACAAATACTTTAAATCTGTGACTTAGGGGGACAAGCTGACAGCCACACTGTGAAGTCCACAGCCAGGGGCACAGGTCCTCACAGCTCACTGAGAACTGAATGAAGCTGAAGATGCCACACATGATAGCACAGTGTGGTCCTGATACAGGAATGAGTGATCCCTGGGTGCTGAATAGGCTCTACTCCTTCACAGGGTGCCCAGCTCAAGCCACAGGCCAGATTTCCATTTTTACAGTTTATCAGGCTTATGTAGGCTTCACCTTCCCTTCCCAGGGAAGAGGTGATAAACCTGGTGCCTGGGGATGGCTGAGGGCCCTGGCAACTATGCGTCTGCCCGAAGTGGGCCTTCCTTCCTCCTTAGGTCCCGCAGCAGATCTTGGTGTCTTTTTCACCCCTATTCTTTTCCCCAGTGACACATCTCAGATCTCATCATGAGCCCTTCATGTTGAGGCTCTCAGAATCTCCTCAGCTTCTTCCCTGTGGGACTACAGTCCTCTGGTGTGCCCTCTGAGGGGAATGCAGTGAATATATTATTTTTAGCCAGAGATGTTGGCAAGAAATGTTCCCCCCAAAGGTAACTGACTACCAATTGTGGAGATTAATGCTCCACAGAGTTTTACTGTAGCAGACAGGCAGGGTTCATTGTTTAATCATCACCAAGGATTGCTTTTTCCCGTCCCTCGAATCTGTACCCCACAAGGAATGTACCATTCAGAGGCACTCACACTGAGTTAAAGAGGTATGCTCGTCCTTGACTTCCTTGGAACGACTGAAATGCAAGAAAACAAATCGATAGTTAGACATCCATTTCACCTATCCATTTGGGAAACCAACCCCAATCACAGTAAACATGACCTTCCAGGACTGACACAGCAAAAGGAAGTACTGAGCCAGTTAATGGTCCCGCTGGCAGATGGTGTGGGGGTGGAGAAGAGGGCAGAATAAACAGAGCCACAAAGCTCGATCCGGCCCACCGGACTGTTTTCACTAGCCCAGGTGAGAAAATGAAAAAAACCCAAACCCACTATGTCATTAAAAACTTCTTCCCTCCTGACATTGCCTGATATAATTAGTTCACCTGAGATCATTAATCCACATTGGCGTTTCCTGGTCCCACCTGATTTCAGCCATCTGTGCTGGCCACAGCTTTCCCAGGCTGGCCCAGGCATGGAAACCACCACAAGCTCCTTCGCTTGGCCTCTTGGTCCAGCCCTACCAAAGGTAGCAAAAAAATGCCCGACCCAAGAATAAACTATTCAACCCACACTTATCGCTTGTCATGCCTTCTAGAAGATCCTAAATGCCATGACAGTTTACAATCCTAAATGGGAGCATAGGAGCTCTTTTGAGATGTAAGCGACTTGATCTCTGCATCACAGAAATGCTCATGAAGCAGCCATTCCACTTTAACCTCTAGCTTACATATGAGTTTCTTTCTTTTGGCTGGAGGGTGGCAGGGAACAGGAGAAACAGGAGCCAGAGCCTGCCATGCAATCTGGCGTCTGCTTCCATTAACACGGGCCCTGTCCATGTTTTCCTTCTCTGGTTACACTGAGAAGTCGGCCTGACATGAGCCAGCCATGTTCTGCACTGCTGCCTGCATTTTTAATGTGGTCTAACAACGGCGTCCTGAATTTAATATCTTAGTCTGCTCTGAAAACCAACCAACAAACAAGGAGGTGAGTGGCTAACAGATGACCAGAGGGTAGGTGAGCACCAGATAGGACTCAGATAAGCACGTGAGACAATCATTTTTGTCAGATGTGCAGGACGTCAGGGATCAGTGATACCAGCCAGTGTGAAAGACAAAATTCCTTTTTTTTTTTTTTTTTTGAGATGGAGTCTTGCTCTGTCACCCAGACCAGAGTGCAGTTGCGCGATCTCGGCTCACTGCACCTCCATCTCCTGAGTTCAAGCGATTGTCCTGCCTCCGCCTCCTGAGTAGCTGGGACCACAGGTGTGCGCCACAACACCCGGCTAATTTTTGTATTTTTAGTAGAGACAGGGTTTTACCACGTTGGCCAGGCTGGTCTTCAACTCCTGACCTTGGTGATCCACCTGCCTCGGCCTCCCAAAGTACTGGGATTACAGGTGTGAGCCACCGCACCCAGCCAACAAAATTCTTTACTTGTGGAAAAACTGCCTCTGGGGCAGCTGGATTGTTGGTTGCCTCCAACATTCAAATACACCAGACACCTTCACTCCCAGGTGCATCTGCAAGGGGCAGGCAGATATTCCCCAGCTGGTGCCCAGACCCAAACCAATTCTCTCCTTTCTGGGGGGGGGGGTCTTGAAACATCCCTGGGGAATATAGCAGCTTCCAGGCTACAACTGAGCAGCTATAAGTGTCAAAGCCTCAAAACCTGGAACCTGGAAGTCCATGCTGAGTGTGTGGATAAGATAATGTCCCAGTGACACAGGTCTAGACCTGGCCACACTGTTCAATCCTGGAGCACAAACACCACTCCAGGGCTTCACAACCTGGCCATGCCACGTCTCCAGCCTCTTCTCTTGCTACTTCCCCATTATGTCCTTCACTCCAGTCAGGCCGAACCACAGGCAATTCCTGGAAGTTGCATTATATTAACTTTGCCCATGAAGTTCCCTCTGATGGGGAGGCTCTTCCACCTGACCCAACAAGCCTCAGCTCAGCTCCCCTCTTTCATTAAGCTTTCCCTAACCTCCCCAAAAAAAGGCACCCAATGATACCCATGTTCTGGACTCTTCATGTTCCCTGCATTTCCTTTTTCTTTCTTTCCTTTTTTTTTCCCCCAAGACAGTCCCACTCTGTCACCCAGGCTGGAGTACAGTGGTGTGACCATGACTCACTGCAGCCTCCACCTTCTGGGCTCAAGCGATCCTCCTGAGTAACTGGGACCACAGGTGCATACCACCACAACCAGCTATTTAAAAAAAAAAAAATTATAGAGACAGAGTCTTGCCATGTTGCCCAGGCTGGTCTTGAACTCCTAGGCTTAAACAATCCACCTGCCTCAGCTTTCCAAAGTGCTGGGATTACAGGCATGAGCCACCGCACCCAGCCTGTTTTCCTTTGTCTTAGCACTAGCATCCTGGATTGAAATCATCTGTTTATTTATCTCACTCCCTCAGTAGACTGTGAGCTCCCTGAAGGTGTGCGCCGTGTCTTCAATCTCTCTCTGAATGCCCAACACATAAGCATGTGCATCTGGCACACAGTAGTCATTTATTAAATATTCTGAGTCAACTAAATTGTCTCTAGTTTCTTTTGTTTTCTATAAACAACTTTATTGAACTATAAGTGACATAATAAACGGTATATATGTGAAGTGTACTATTGGATGAGTTTTGATATCTGTATATACCTGTGAAACCATCACCACAATCAAGATTAAACTACTCATGACACCCAAACATCTCCTCATATCCCTCTGAATCCTCCCCTCCTCATCCTCTTACCACTTATAGATCCATAGGCAATTACAGCTTTCTGTCACTATAATTTGTATTTTCTGGAATCTTTTTTTGAGACAAGGACTCGCTCTGTCACTCAGGCTGGAGTGTAAAGGCACGATCATGGCTCACTGCAGCCTTGATCTCCTGGGCTCATGTGATCCTTCTGCCTCAGCCTCCCGAGTAGCTGGGACTACAGGGGCACACCACCATGCCTGGCTAATTTTGGATTTTTTGTAGAGACGGAATCTTGCCATGTTGCCCAGGCTAGTCTCAAACTCCTGAGCTCAAGCAATCCACCCAATCTGCCTGCCTTGGCCTCCCAAAGTGCTGGGATTACAGATGTGAGTCACCGCGTTCCGTCTAGAATTTTTTAAATAAATGAAATGTATTTTCATTTACAGTGTATATGTGTTTGTCTGACTTTTTTCACTCAGGACAATTCTTTTAGGATTCATCCATGTTGAACATATCAACAATTTATTCCCTTTTTGTTGCTGAGTAGTACTCTATTCTATGGATATTACAGTTCATTTCTTTTTGGTTTGGTTTTAATAAGAGATTTGAGCTAGCTGACCTTCAAATCCCCTTCTAGCTTCAAAATTATATTCTCTTACTATTCCATGGTCCTAAGTTACAGGTAATTTGAAATGTCATCCTCTAAGAAACATTTGCTAAGACCTTCAAGTTCGGAGCTTAGAAGAAGGTGGCTATTGGGAAACAAATCCCAGAAGAAAGCAGACAGGAAAGTAACAGGAAGCAACAGAGCTTCACCATTAATGACAGAGAAAGACTTCGAAGAATGCATTCACTTCTTTCTCACTCCTAGATCACTGACTCTCTGCCAGACACAATTAGAAATACAGGGAGACAGGCAACATTGTGAGACTTACCAGGGCAGTGGTATCCCAGCAAGGTGTGCAAGACAATCCCCCAGAAAACCCTTTTCTCCAGGGCAAGGAGAAAATACTAGCTTATTTTATATATTTTACCTTTAAAAAATAAGTTTTGCTAAACAGTTACAATACATGGATTGCCACTAGGACCTTCCGTGGACTGGTATGTGTCCTGTATGTATAGGTATCTGGAAGGAAGGGGCTCCACTGTGGGGGTTAGACGTGACAAAGGTGTTCTTCTTCTGCCTCTGCTTTCAGCGTATTGTGAATACTGTTGTTTCTGTGAATAAGGCTAATCTTATTTTTTTAAAAAACAAGATTTTAAATAGCAGGATCTTTGCAATGTTTTGCATATGAGATGAAGTACTACAAAGGGGTTCACTTATGGTAAAGTACCTGAAACCTGTGCTACAGAGAGAACTGGTTTTTGTCAATATTTTTACCTTATATTATTTTTGTGGCTAAAAAATGATATGCTTGTACAAAATTAATTTGAAATGGAGGATATTCAGAAGAAAGTCTTTGTGACCTTGTGTTAGAAGAGGTTCTTAGATACACCAGAAACACAATCTATAAAAGAGAAAAAAACTGATAAACTGAACTTCATCAGAATCAGTCCACATTAGAATGGTTACATTTTGGCCGGGCGCGGTGGCTCACGCCTGTAATCCCAGCACTTTGGGAGGCAGAGGCGGGTGGATCACAAGGTCAGGAGATCGAGATCATCCTGGCTAAGGCGGTGAAACCCCGTCTCTATTAAAAATACAAAAAATTAGCCGGGCGTTGTGGAGGGCGCATGTAGTCCCAGCTACTCAGGAGGCTGAGGCAGGAGAATGGCATGAACCTGGGAGGCGGAGCTTGCAGTGAGCCGAGATTGCCCCACTGCACTCCAGCCTGGGCGACAGAGTGAGACTCCGTCTCAAAAAAAAAAAAAAAAAAAGAATGGTTAAACTTTTGTTCTTTAACTGACAAAACCAAGTGTTGGCATGAATGTGTAGCAATTGGAACTCTCAAACATTGCAAAATGGTACAGCAACTTTAGAAACGAGTCTGGCAATTTCATTTACCCAAGTGAAACGAAAGCCTATGTTTACAAAAAACCTGTATGAGAGTGTTTTTAACAGCTTAATTCATTATCGCCCCAAACTGGAAACAACCTAAATGTCTCAAATGGTGACTGGATAAATAGACTGGTATATCCATATAATACTACTCTGTAATAAAGAGGAGCAAACTATTGATATACAGAACAACATGGATGAATGTGAAATACATTATGCTAAGAAGATCGGTGGCTGCTGGAGGTTATGGGAAAAAAGAATGTTTAACTGTAAGAGTTAGTAAGAGAGATGGAATTGTTCTGTTATCTTGGTAACAGAAGAATGGTACTCTTAGGCCCTATAACAAAAGAAAGTCTTATAATCACTATTAGACTATATATATATATATATATATTTTTTTTTTTTTTTTTTTTTTTTTTTGAGACAGAGTCTCGCTCTGTCATCCAGGCTGGAGTGCAGTGGCGCGGTCTCGGCCTAGGCCTGGCCTAGACTATATATTTATAAGACTGTAAGACTAAATAGACTGTAAGACTCCAAGGTCCTAAGACTTATCTATGTTAAAACTCGTATGACTATTCACCAAAGAGTGAATTTTACTGTATGTAAATATAAAAATAAAATTTTTAAAATTCAATAAATTTGTAAAATAATAATCCATTTCTAAAATCTATGCCTGCATACTCTGTTCCTGTATCTGTACAATTAGGAATTGTAAGCAATTCACTAATCTATTTAAAACTATTCCAAACAAAGAGTTTCAGAGGGGTTTGAACCCTTGTTCATTTTTATATTTTGTAATTCTCTTTTTAAAATTATATTTGTGAAGGATATTTCTGAAATATTGTAAGAACACTTTTCAGTGCTAGGCGTGATGGCTCATGCCTATAATCCCAGCACTTTGGGAGGCCGAGGCAGGAGGACCACTTGAGGTCAGGAGTTTGAGACTAGCCTGGTCAACACAGTGAGACCTCATCTCTACAGAAAAAACCCAAAACCAAAACCAAAAAACCACTTTTCTTAAGAGTTTTCAAGAACAACCCTCTCATTAGAATGCGTCTTTTGAATTACTGCATCAGAAAGTGATAAACCAAGATTTTTTTTTAAAGGAGTATATCCAATCACATATACCTTCAATAAAATTTAAAACAATTTTATAATTTTTCTTTCATCCATTTAAATTATATAAATGTTCATTAAAAATTGTATGCTTACAATGTACATATTACATGGCAGCACACATATGTAATTTATAAATAAGTATATATGTATTAGGAGTTTATGCTCAAACATTTTACTGATAGGGGTAATGTCATTTTAAAAGTGTGAAAGCCAATGTTCTGGGGGTTTCTGTCTGCTTCCAGGCTGGGCCTAAGAGTCACTTTCTCTGGCCTGACACAGATTAGAATTCCTAGAGAGTCGGGGTAGGGGAGGGCACGTGGCAGAGCAGAGAAATGCCAGCCAGGCCCTGAGGCACCTCCAAGGGCCCATGGCTTCCTCCAGGCCTATTTTGAGAGAGTCTGCTGGGAGAGGCCCACCTGTACAAAGGGTACTGAACCTCCTCAGGGCTGTCCTGGTGGCCATAGCCACTCAGGTTCCCTTGAGGAGCAGTATCTATGAACCTCTGTTTCCTCGGCCTGACACTCGGGATCAGCTGTGTTTTTTGAGGCAGAGCTCTGGAAGACTTTTCCATCATGGGTTCCATTCTGGGGCCCCTGCCAAGTCAACATTTATGATGAGAAAAACAGCCATGGAGAACAACAGACATCTTGCAGATAGACAAGAATAGCCCCAGCTGGGCTGCTGGATCCTGTGGGGCCCAGCCCAGCCTGGCACAACCTGGCACGGCCTGGAGAGAGGGTGGTACCGAAGGTGGGGAGACTGAAAGGAAGTTAAGGAAGCAATTAGAATAAAGCAAACAGAATTTCAGACCAGGAGATGCCAAACAGACTGTCAGACACATTTGTTTGCTGTCATTACTGCCAGGCAACGAGGCAGCTCTTTTCCATGTTGTGTATCAACCAAGGCTGGTGTGCAGGCCTCCAGGAAAGGGTTTTTGTTTTGTTTTTTAAGCCACACAAAACTTTTCTTCTGTCCTTTAAAGTAAAGTAATAGTTTCAGGCCCAGCCCTTCCAGCCAGCTCAAAGGAACGGAAAGGGCTTTGAGTTTCCTGTTTAGTAGCCAAAACCACGGATTTTGGGCCCCTTTGCAAGTTTGGAAGGCAGAAACTCCTTTTAAAAGTAGGAGAACCACTGAAAAATGAATACTCTGGATTGAAGCAGGAGGCAGCAACAGAGCAAATGTGTGAGTTTCTTCCCCCTGGTGATAGATACAGGTCCTCACCTTGGAGTCCTATTTACTTGAACAGACTTCTCCCTAAATGAAGGGTCTAGCAGAGGAGCAGAGCCTCTCAAACTTCGGCCCCCTTCTCTCTCTAGGAAGATCAACCATCAGCTACCAAGCATGTGCCTCAGGAGGTGCAGAGAGAGATGGGGGAAGCAGACGCCCACCTACCTCACCATCTAACATCTGGGAACTAGGTGATCCCTTGCATATCTGCACAGTGTAAGAGGATCTAGTCTTGGCATCAGAAGATTCAGGTTCAAGTCCTGGCTTTACAACTTCAACTTATTAGCTACTTGACCCTGGAAGAGTTAGTTAACCTCTGAGCTACCACATCTTTTTCATCTGTAAGTAGAAACCATGTCCATTTCCTAGGGCTGCTGAGAACAACAAGTGAGGTAAATGAAGCACAGAGTAAAAAGTCCCTACCTCTCCTCTTTGGCCTTTACGGGAGCCTGGAGGAGAGAGATGAAAAGGTTGACTCTAACCTACTTGGTTCTTCAAACCTCTTTCTTTGGTGACTTTGGTCTCCCTCTTTCTCTATTACACAAAAAGGCAAGGCTTCCCCACTTTGCAATTCAATGTCTCCATTAAAATGGAGGGATGGGACTGAAGTTCCCCATGATACTTTCCAGTTACAATCTTCTGTGAATCCACCACCGCTTTTAAAGCACCTGGCACTTGCTTCCCCAATTTACCACTCATACACAGTGTTAGCTGCACGAGCTTCAAAGAGTCATATTGCCAGGGTACGAGTCCTTGTTGTGCTGTACACTAGCTATGTTACTACCTTGAACAAGCTCATTAACCTCTCTGAGCCAAAATTTTCTAGTCTGTAAAACAGGCACAATAAAATAGCTCTCACTCACACCAGATTTGTATAAGAGATAAGTTAGGGCTGGCCGTGGTGGCTCACGCTTGTAATCCTAGCACGTTGGGAGGCCAAGGAGGGCAGATCACTTGAGGTCAGGAGTTTAAGACCAGCCTGGCCAACATGGCGAAACCCCGTCTCTACTAAAAATACAAAAATTAACTGGGTGTGGTGATGCATGCCTGTAATCCCAGCTACTTGGGAGGCTGAGGCAGGAAAACCACTTGAACCTAGGAGGCACAGGTTGTCGAGACGGCGCCAGTGCACTCCAGCCTAGGAGACACAGCAAGACTCCATCTCAAAAAAAAAAAAAAAAAAAAAAAAAAGAAGTTACATACTGTTTATCAAGTGCTTCATAAACTTCAAAACTCTATATACTTTGTTACTGTTAGAATGTTTCTATTATACAGCTTTAAACAAACCTCATTAGGCTGGGCGTGGTGGCTGAAGCCTGTAATCCCAGCACTTTGGGAGCCTGAGGCAGGCGATCACTTGAGGTCAGGAGTTCGAGACCAGCCTGGACAACATGGCAAAACCCCATCTCCACCAAAAATGCAAAAATTAGCCGGGCATGGTGGCGCATGCCTGTAATCCCAGCTACTTGGGAGGCTGAGGCAGGAAAATCATGTGAACCCGGGAGGTGGAGGTTACAGTAAGCCAAGGTCACACCACTGCACTCCAGATTGGGTGACAGAGTGAGACCCTGTCAAAACAAAACAAAACAAAAACCCCAAACTTATTGATGTGTTGAGTTCATTCAGAAACAAAAAAAAACTTACTGGTACAAACGTAAACTTGAGCTTTTAAAAATTGAGATATAATTCACATTACCATCACTCTTTTAAAATAGACAATTCAGTGGTTCTTATAGTCACAAGGTCACGCAACTATCACCACTATCTATTTCCAGAACATTTTCACACTCCAAAAAGAAATCACACACCATTAGCAGCCAGCCTCCGTGTCCCTTGCCCCCAGCCTCTGGCAACCATAAATCTACTGTCAGTCTCTATGGATCTGCTCCAGGCACTATACATTTTAACTCCTTTTAGGAGTCTCCGTGAGAAGGCATCAGAAGTGTTTAGGTAGAGATACAAAGGAGGATTAGTAAAACCTTTGCCCTTGGAGTGTCGTCTAAACCCCTCCAACTCAACAGATCTCACATTCTGCAGGGAAGGGTCAGATCAGTCCTTTTTCCATTCTTTTCTCCAACCATGGTTAGGCCTGGTGAGGTTTCCTATATTGAAGTAAGCCATAGGCTCCATTCCAAAGAGTTGGAACCCAAACAAAACAGCCCTAGATCCTGTTTAGATTTCAGCCTTGAGGATGCATATGGAGAAAGTGAGAGGGGTGATGATAAAGAACAAAGTTAAAAACTTCCAGAATTAGAACCCGAGTGCAACTGAAAGAAGCTGTGAACATTTAGCTAAGAGGAAAGACTGAAGGGGATTTATTCCATCTTCTCTGCAGTAAGAACAAGAGGACATAGATGGAAATGAGAGAGACTTGGGTTAATTATAAAGGAAGAACTTCCTGACTCTGTCTTCCACATGGGGACACAGGTCACCAGTAAAGACTAGGATAGAACAAAGCCACTGTATATGCTTATGATTTTAAAAAGACTGTCACATACCTGTCTAGGAACCTTTGAGATGGGGGTAAAAAGCCGAGGGGCAGAAGGATGGCTTTCTTAAGGCCCCTCCTCCCGTGGCTTTGAGCTATGGTAGTCTCCATTCACTCACACATTCCCTCAACAGATGGAGGGAGGCGCAGGCAAGCCACTGGCTCTAAAGGAGGAAATAACTGCTGTGTGGAGTCATAAAATTCCAAGAGCATGGGAACATTCACGATGCTTGGAACTGCGAAAACAAAAGGTGGTGAGGGGGCCTGGGTGCTGGTGTTTTATTGATGAAAGGGAGAGATTCAGCCAGGCGTGGTGGCTCACACCTGTAATCCCAGCACTGTGGGAGGCTGAGGTGGATGGATCACTTGAGGTCAGGGAGTTCCAGACGAGCCTGGCCAACATGGTGAAACTCCATCTCTACCAAAATTAGCTGGGCGTGGTGGTGTGCACTTGTAATCCCGGCTACTTGGGAGGCTGAGGCATGAGAACTGCTTGAACCTGGGAGGTGGAGGTTGCAGTGAGCTGAGATCACGCCATTGCACTCCAACCTGGGTGACAGAGTGAGACCTTGTCTCAAAAAAAAAAAAAAAAAAAAAAGGAGGAGACTCTGGGACTTAAGCCATTTAATCTAATGATCAGACTTTTCAAATTCCCTTCCTGTTGACCTACACAAACTGGGCCCTTTTAGAGTCCTTTTAGGAGTCTCAGTGACAAGGTATCAGAAGTGTTTAGGGGAACTAAGCCACTTTCAGGGATGGGCCTAGGGAATGGGACAGAGAGAGATCCTATAAGATCTGTTGCCTCATGGTGTCGTGTTGCCTGATGTTCAAGGGAAAGGATGCCGGCTTTGGGGCCTGAGAGGGCCTGGAGCCAGCCCTCACTAGCTGTGTAACCTTGGGCCAGTCACTTCATCCTTCCAAGCCTCAGGGTTCTCTACAGAAGGGAGGAACATAATGCCAATTCAATAATGCCCTATTCCAGAGAGACAAGTGAAGATGAAATGATTGTGTGTATAGTAAGTACCAAATGTGGCTCATAAAAAGCATTTAATAAATGTGTGCTTCCCTTCACACCAGCACAGCCTTTCAGGATTTAAAATGGGAGCTGCAAAACTAGTCTGGAGGGGCCAGGCTGTTCAGCCAGAGCACCCTAGACTCTTCCAAATCCCCCTACGGCTTAGACCCCATAAGCTCCTCTCCCACACCTCTTCCAACTGTCCTAAGGGCTTCAAATGGGGCTTGGGCAGTGTGCTGTTCTCTGCTGAACCAGGAGCAGGATAAACCTCTCCAGTCTGTGGCATGGGGTTAGAACAGCAGATGCCAAGGTAAACATGTAGCCAGTGGGAAAGCAGATGCTGCCAGCTCTCAGCATCCTGCAGAGAAGGAGTGAGGCATGGGAAGTATGCCTCGTCCAGAAGGATGGAGAGTGGGGGATGCCCATGATCAGATATCCCCATCCTCTACAGAAGAAAGGCCAACATGCCATCCTCACCAGGTCTGTTCAGGGAGTCTAGCTTCTGAGTTAGACACTGAGGGTGGTGCCAGGATGCAAGGGAAGTCAGCCATTAAGAGCTGGGCCCTCAGCAGTTCAAATATAAGCCAGAACCTTTAGGAGGGCTGAAATATTGGAGCTCAAATGTCTCTCAAAGCCATTGGGCCCTTGAAAACAATTGTTAGAGTTAAAAAGGATAATATAAATTAATATGCCTAGGAAGAACAAATATCAAATTTCCTGATTTATGTTTCAATTTGCATTCATGATCCCAAAGCCAAATGGGCACTGGCCAATGAAAATGTTCTTATACTTCAAAGGCTGTCTATGAAGTCAGTGGGCAAAACCTACCAACTCCCAAAGTAAGACTTCCTTTGTAACCAATCTAGGCAAAAAGGCCTGAGAAAGCCACCCTCCACAATGGAAGCCACATGCTACAGAAGGGATTGCTTTCAAAATATTTTCTTTCTTTTATTTTTCTTTGCTTTTTTTTTTTTTTTTTTTTTTTTGAGACTGTGTCTTGCTCTTGTTGCTCAGGCTGGAGTGCAGTGGCACCATCTCAGCTCACTGCAACCTCCGCCTCCCAGGTTCAAGTGATTTTCCTGCCTCAGCCTCCCAAGCAGCTGGGATTACAGGCGCCCACCACCACGCCTGACTATTTTCTAATAAGCAATCACCACAGTGAAATTAAAGTTTGTAAATGAGACTGAGGTGGCTCACAAAAATGAGTTAGAAACTATGAAATAACAGTCATGGCTCACACTCATATGATGACTACCATGTACTAGGGCAGGATTCAAACAGTAACTCAACGCGAAGTAACTTAATCCTCTCAACAAAAAACAACGAAAATCAGGTGGTTATAATCATTCTTCCCACCTTACAGACGAGAAAAGTAAGGAGAAGAGGGGCTAGGGCTAGGAAATATGCCTAAGGTCAAACTATCTGGTCGGACATGGTGGCTCACACCTGCGATCCCAGCACTTTGGGAGGCCAAGGCAGGCGGATCACCTGAGGTCAGGAGTTCCAGACCAGTCTGCCAACATGGTGAAACCTGGTCTCTACCAAAAATACAAAAATTAGCTGGATGTGGTGGCAGGTGCCTGTAATCCAGCTACTAAGGAGGTTGAGGCAGAAGAATCGCTTGAACCTGGGAGGCAGAGGTTGCAGTGAGCCCAGATCACGCCATTGCATGCCAGCCTGGGCAGAGAGAGACTCCGTCTCACAACAACAACAACAACAACAAACCCACAATCAATAAATGATGACAGAGGTCCAGGCAGTCTGGCTCTAAAGTCTACGGGAGAATGAAGATGGGGTCATGAAGGTGTCATCCAAATGACTTCCTAAAAAGAAGGGACCCTAAACAGAATGAGACTAAAACTGACAGGTATATAGGATGTCAGAATATGCAAAACACTTTCAAACATGTGAACTGATAAAACCTCCAAGACAGAGGAGGAAACTGAAGCCTAGAGCTGTTAAACTTCCCCAGTTTCACACAGCTTGTAAGTCAAGGTCAGAACTTTAAACCCACAGCTTTTGACTCTAAGTCCCAAAATTTTTCTAGAGGGTATTCACTGGAAAAGTCTGTCTCCCTGATGAAGGAGGATGGATCAATCTGTCAGAACTTATGAAAATCTCTTAGGCTATCCAAATTTCTCTGCTCTGATTCCATATTGACTTAGCAATGGCCTAAATTTAATTCTCTCGCTCAAGTGGGTTTACCTTCAACAAAGACAACATACAGTCCAAGCTTTCAGGATTATCTGCTCCACTGTAAATTAATGAATTAGAATTGCAGTTTCCCAGTTAACTTCCTGTGAGTTGTGTTACTGTGAATCGCTTCACCAGAGCTTGATCACTCGAGTGAACAGATAATATTAAATTTGTAGACCTGCAATGCTTAAGGCTGTCTGAGGACCACCGAGGGAACACCCTCTGAGTCCCAGCCTAAAAACATCTTTTTCATCTCAAGACTGAATGAATGATTCTAATTTAAAATCTCTTGGAAACAAATAATTAAAAGCTAAGAAACTCTAAATCCCTTCTTTCTTTGGCACCTGGACTACACAGCAAAGAACTAGCAAAGAATACTGAAGAATGCTTCAGGAGTTGTAAAAAGAAATATTTAAGTAATTACAGGTCACTGGAATCTCATGCAGTGGGCTGTAGTTTGGGTACAGTGAAGGATCTCAAAGGAAGACATACATACACGACTTTATCCAGTTTTAAATACACTCACAGACACTGGGATTTGAAAGACCCCTCTCTATGCGCAAAGGTCAACCATGCACCTGAAGCATGGCTCTCCCCCACATTTCTACCAAACCTCTCCTTGAATACTTTCAGGGACAGAGAACTCACTACCTCCTGAGGAAGCCCATTCTACTGCCAATCACTCTGACAATGCCAAAATTCCTTATGTGAGCTGAGCTCTTTCTCCTTAGAGCTTCCTGATTCCTCCATCTTTAGATCCTCGGCACTGTAACACTTCAGGTTATAGATTTAAAGCTCTTATCTCTCCCACATCAGGTTTTCCTTCTATGGGCTAAACTTCTCCCAGTTTAGTAGCTTGGTAGAATGAAAGAATTATGTAGTTGGATAAACTGACGAGGTTCAGTTCCCAGTTCTAGCACTTCCTCTGCCATGTACTCTTGGTTTATTTGGCTTTCGGGTCAAAAGTTCCTCATCTGTGAAATGGAATAACAATATCCACCTTCTTCCTACCGGTCCCTTCAGATTTTCCCTATGTGGTCTGGTCTGACCATGTTCACTATTGTTTTCTATACCTTTTTTTCATTTCTTACCAAAAGGTGTTCCCTAGACACTTTCCACACTTTCCTTCTAATGCTAATCAAAGCACCAGGCCTTACTGAAACGATTAATTGGGGCTTCAGGTTGCATGCACAAACCAAAGTACGTTGATTCATGTGACTGTCCCTGCTGTGGCAGTTGTCCAACATCAGGCTTTCCTCCGGTGAGCGCATTGGCATATATCCACCTTCAACCTCTCTATTCCAACCCTCTGGGACTGGATTCAAGAGTAGAGTTATGTGAAACAGTATCAAGGAAGAGACAATGTTACTTGAAAGGGTCATGGTGTAAGAATTATGGTGGGGATTGAAGAACTCCTAGCCAAAGAGCCTTATGAAAGAGACATGGGCATATAATTGTTAGAAGGATTTGAGCATAGGGTGCTTGCCAAAATGCGAGAGCACACACTGATGCTTCTCCGTATTCCCTCTAGAAATGGAACATAACTGGGTCAGAATAACCAGACTACCCACTCCACCCCTGCCAGGCAAGGCTAGATCATCTGCCTTCAACTAGGATGGTGTCCTTAGCTAGATCCCTGATACTCTGAACTGGGATTGCATCATCTGTGAAATGAAGGGATTGAGCAAGGTCTCTTACAAGGGTGAACATTCTGTGAGTCCATATTCTCAAGAGAATAGATGCCTCGCATATTAAATGAACATTTCTGACTCAGACTTCTCTTGCGTTTTCAAACTTCCTGTTTATCTGCGTAAAAAGCAAGTCTTTTCTGCTCATCAGATGACTGACCTTATCTGATAAATCCTTAAGACTCCCATCCTTAGACATAGAAACATAAACCCCTTCCACTTATTTGGGTGCTCACTCTTTCTTGGCCAACACAAGTGCCTGACTTACTGCGAAATATCAAGCATTGGAAAATCATCTCCTGAGTAAAAAAGCTTGGTGTCACACTAAAGCAATCTCTGACGGTAAAAAAAATTAGAGGGAAACCCAAGTGTCCAATAAGAAGGGAGTGGCTCAGAATGTTGTGATAGGGCCAAATGAAGAAATAGTGTGTCTCCGTGATGATAAATCAACAAATATCTAATGAGCAGCCATGTCCGGAGCCTTGCTGGGCACCACAGAGAGTATACAGCTAGTCCATCTAGCCACCTAGAAAACGGGACTAAAATACATTAAGTCTAAAGCAGTATAATTCGCGGCAATAAATTATGGCTGTTAAAGGAGTTCAGAGAAGATGGATGGGACAGGAGATGAGAGCGCTGTAGGAGGGCTGATCACAGCAGAGGGCTTTCAAGAAGAGGAAGTAAGGTCAAAGAGGCTGTGAGGCCTTGAAAGCCAGCAGAAGCCCCAGCAACCTACTCCATCTATCGTGATTAAGCAGCTGGAAGTGCATCTGTTTTGCTGCTAAGGACTCCTCAGCACAGTCTAGCTACATCCCCATCTCTTTCCCTACGGAGAATAACAACTCGAGGAGAAATCAATGATGGCCCTGAGATGTTTACAACATATAATAATAAAAATAGGCTGGGCACAGCAGCTCACGCCTGTAATCCCAGCACTTTGGGAGGCTGAGGCAGGTGGAGCACGAGGTCAGTTCGAGACCAGCCTGGCCAACATGGTGAAACCCCGTCTCTACTAAAAATACAAATTACCTGAGTGTGGTGGCACACGCCTGTAATCCCAGCTACTCAGGAGGCTGAGGCAGGAGAATCACTTGAGCCTGGGAGGCGGAGGTTGCAGTGAGCCGAGACCATGCCATTGCACTCCAGACTGGGCAACAGAGCCCATTTCAAAAAATTAATAATAATAATAATAACAACAACAACACTACACTGTATGTTCCATGTTCTGATACTGCCTCAGGGCATTGTCATAAGCACTATTTATTTTTAACTTCTCACAACAACCAATGAGGAAAGTGAACAGTGGATGGGGATAGAGTCAGTCCTAGAACACACATCTCACAAGGCTCCTGCCTCTCTCAGGCATCTGCTTTGTGTGGTGAGCATTGTCCATTGTGCCCACATCTAAACACAGGGCATTCTTGTCACTCTTCAACGCACAAATATTTCCTTACTGAAGGGAGTGGAGAGGGTGTGGGATCCTTAGCAGCACTGGGCAGTAAATCTGAAAGCAGAACTTGTTAGTTTCTAAACAAGGACGAGCCAGTTAGACCACAGAGTGGGTGTTTCCATGCAAATTCCAGCACTTTCATGTTGCTCCATGAACTGAGCCCAGCCAGGACAGCAAGCCATGGTTTTTGTATTTTTCTTTTTCGCAACCAGCTAAGGAGTCTTTGATTAGGCCTAGAGAGGGACTCAATTAGCATCATGGAAACAGAGGCGATTTCAGAAAGGAAAGGTCAGCCACAAGCCTAGCATTTGCTATCAGCCATCTGCCAAGCAGGAAGTGCTACTCAGATCTATTTTTAATCATCTTCCCCAGGCTAGGGCTTCTGGGAAAATTCAGAGGCCAGGGTTATTCCAAGACAAACATTTAATTGCTACCTTTCTGTACACATTTTAAAACAGCCTGTGGACACTCAAGACCAACTTATACACAGAGGCCCAGTTTCTAGGTTCTGTCACTCTGGCACCTACATCCAAGGTTATCTTTGGAAGCCATGATGGGGGACCTCTCCTTGGGGACTGTCTGGGATATCAAGTACTCCACATAATGTAATAATTCCTATAGCCAGCAGGTTTCAGATACTTGGTTACAAGTGACAGGAAGAGAGGAGGAGGTGGGAATTCAGGTCCAAGAGTTCATGTTCATTCCCCAAAGAAGTGAGACCAGTGAAGTGAACTGTGCAAACTTCCTCGACACTCCCATTTTCATTTTAAGCACATTTATCACTTTAGAAAGATAAATTAAAACCAGTTCATCCAGGCAGTAATCTCATTTGTTACTAAAGATATTGACTGACTAAAGAAAGAGGAGAGGTTTCATCTTAATTCCCAAGGCCCCAGCCTGTGCTGTGGCTGGTGCATCCAGGCATGAGAACATTCTGTCCACTGGCTCCTTTTCCCTCCTGTCTCGCGGCAGGGCTATGTCTCAGTTCAACCCAGCCCAAGGAATGAAACATCTCTGAGAGGTCTGGACAGGGAGTCTGGCACAGCCAGGGCAGATTCTGCAGAGACAGAGCCCGGCTCAGGCAGCCCCTGCATTCTCCAGCTCACACAAACACAGAGTTTCCTTGCCTCTCAACACTTACAAACTTTCAGCCTCCAATTTCCACCCCAAGGTAAAGTCTGAGCATATGTATGATTGTGCCCCAGCCAAGCCATGTTCCACCTGCCACTAAAGAAGTGGAGGATTGGGGACAGGCAGCTGGTCACCACACAGGGCCTGCCCCATCCAACACGATACTGGGGAGCTGCAGAGCCCACTAAGCCTGCAGACAAAGGGGTCTGCTCAGCATTCTACCCACCTCCGACCTTCCCCCTTCCCTACTGTTAGAAGCTTATCTGTCTGCAAGCAGCCGGTGGGAAAGCTAAGCCGGAAGGGCACCTTGGCCATGGGATCTTTGCCTAAGGATGTGAAACAGGAGACTGGGTATTTGGGGCAACTTAACACCAGCCAGAGCCCAGCCAGCAGGCCAGGGAGGAAGGGACTGACTAGACAGGCGTGTGCTTCACAGGAGCTCTAACTCCCTCGGCTGGGGGCTGGAATCCCTCCTCCCAGTGTGCGGAACTCTACTCTAGTAAGCTGGGGGCACACATGCTCCTGGGGAAATAAAACAAAAACAAAAAAACAAAAAAGGGCCACTGCACAGGGTCACTGCCCCTGACCCAGTTGGACTACACATTAATTGGGGCTTCTGAGCCCTGCTGACTCTTGAGTTCCTCTTGTCTGGTTTCAGCAGAGAAGGGAGTTAATCAGCAAACAGCTTAAGGAAGGATAACTCTCTGCCCCTGCTGAGGGCCACCTGTGCCCCTCCTCTGTCCCTTCCTCTGTGTGCCATGACTCGAAGGGCCAGCAAACCCTATTGAAACAAACAGCAAAGAAACATGCTGAAGCAATCTGGGGTGCCATGTTTGGTCCAAGTGTAAGACGCCAGGAACAGGGAGGGGGCTACCTGGAGATTTCAAAGCGAGGCAGACAGCCTGAGAAGGACCAATGGAAGGGCTTGTGTTGGGTTCCTCTGTTTAGTCAAAGCAAGAAATAGGTTGTGTGATACAGCACTTAATGGTAGACCCTGGGATCAGGCCTGAATTTAAATTCTAGCCTGCCTGGCCTGAGGACCAGTGAAAACCAGATTATATGACAGACCCTTTTGCTGCTATTTCATTTGTTCTGACCTGATAATAAAAATCAGAATCAATAAAAAATAAAAATAAAAATTCTGGCTGGGCGCAGTGGCTCCCACCTGTAATCCCAGCACTTTGGGAGGCCGAGGCAGGTGGATCACGAGGTCAGGAGATCAAGACCATCCTGGCTAACACAGTGAAACCCCGTCTCTACTAAAAAATACAAAAAATTAGCCCGGCATGGTGGCAGGCGCCTGTAGTCACAGCTACTCGGGAGGCTGAGGCAGGAGAATGGCGTGAACCCAGGAGGCAGAGCTTGCAGTGAGCCCAGATCGCGCCACTGCACTCCAGCCTAGGCGACAGAGCGAGACTCCGTCTCAAAAAGAAAAAAAGAAAATAATTCTGGTTCTGCCATTTCCTAGCTGGCTCTCCTTGGTCAACTCAATCTGTCTGAGCCTCACATTCCTCATCTAAAAATGGAGACAATAGTAGTACATCTCTCTTTGGATTAGTCTTGAGGCAAAAGACATGATTCACATATAACATGCCTAGCACAATGCCTGCCCCTTAGTAGACACCCAGTAAATTGATGGCTATTGTTAGAATAATTAAAAGAAGGCCTCCAAAGAGCTGTTTCCTTTTTCAAATAAACATCAGTCAAAACCACTCTTTGGACCTCCAGGGAATTACTACAAGTGTAAAGGGCTGGATGGCAGGCAGCGGACATTAGGGACAACACGTGTATCTTCCAAGTACTGAGAACGCTTGTCCTAGAGCTGTGGCTCCCAAATATTAGTACTGGTTACATCAGACCGGGACAGGGATACTTGTTAAAATACAGATCCCCAGTGGGTCTGGGACTAGGTTCAGGCGAGCCAGAAGGCTGGAACATGAAATTTAAGGAGGCACTTGTTGTGGGGTGCTGACCCTGTACTGTACAACCCTGAGAGTGAGTGTCTCCTTAAATCTTGTGTCCTAGGTGACCTGCTTCCCTCGGGCCATCAAGGCCCTGATTCTACAACACTCTCAGACCCTCAGAAAAGGAATCTGTGGGGTGGGGTCTGGCGATCTGCCTTTGCATCTCAGGTGATTCTGATGTACTGTCAGATTTGGGAATCACTGTCCAAGAATCCCCATTTTCCAATGCCTGTTTCAATTATTCTCTAAATAAATAAAGACTGCAGAAGCTACTTATTTCCACCTTCACTCGGCCATATTCCAAACCTCATGGCTACACCAAAGCCACTGGAATTCTGCAACTGAATTCTCTCTTTAAACTTAGAGAAAAACTCATCAACAGGGAGTTGCAACTGCCAGCTTTCAATGATTTGGGGAGCCTTACTCAAGAAGCCAGGAGTGTCAGATGAGACAGAGGGCCCAGGACCTGCAAACCCCCAGACCTCCATGAACTAACAAAGGCCCTCTTCTTAGAGTTATGACTGCCTGCTGTTTGCCAGTGATCTACCTGCTTGCTGTTTAGCTGAAGGCACCACCAAGGAGGGACCCAGCCTGACTATTTTTAAACAGCTATGGCATGTTATCAATGCCCACTACTCCACAACATCAACATTGTATAATCACACAAAGCTCAAGGATATATGGTTTACAGAAGCTAAAGAAGTTGATTTTCCAAAATAGGCTATGTTTTATTCTCATCCAATCTCAATAAAATCCTATCACTCTTTTGCTTAAAACCTTTTAGCAGCTCCTCACAGCATCCAGAACTGTGTCTAAACTCCTTAGTTTGGCCTTCTAGGCCTTGCGTGATCCACCCTGACCTGTTTCCCTAAAGGACAGACTCCCCATCTGTCTTCCCTGTGGTCCCTGGACTTGGCCTCGTGTCATGTTTCTCTGTCTCTGCTCAGAATGGACTCCTCTTTCTTGTCTTCGTTTTCTTGTCCACTTGGTAAATGCTTCTAAACACTCATCTCAGTAAACATTCATCCTGCTCTTTACCCTCATAACATCTGGAACAATCACTTACAGTGAAACAATGACTGTGTTTCACTACGTTTTATCACTGTTTACCTATTTGCCTTCCCCATTAGATCATAAGCTACTTAAGGGCAAGAATTCCGGGCAAGTGCACGGTTCACACCTGCAATCCCAGCACTTTGGCAGGCCAAGGCGGACAGATCACTTGAGCCCAAGAATTTTAGACCACCCTGGGCAATATGAAGAAACCTCGTCTCTACAAAAAATAGAAAAATTAGCCGGGCATGTTGGCGCATGTCTGTAGTCCCAGCTACTCAGGAGACTAAGGTGGAAAGATCATCTGAGCCTGGGAAGTTGAGGCTGCAGTGAGCTGTGATCGTGCCTCTGCACTCCAGCCTGGGCAACAGAGTGAGACTCTGTCTCAAAAAAAAAAAAAAAGAGAGAATTTCATCCATTTCTGTATTTGTATCCATTTCTGTATCCCCAGTGCTTCATACAGTAGGATTTAATATATGCAGGGTGATGAGGGAGGTTAAGTGACTTGCTCAATGCCACACTGAAAATTTAGCACAAAGCCAGGTCTAAAGCAGAGGTGGCTTGACCCTCATTCAAGGCTTTTCAAACGGTGCCAGACTCTCCTCAGCAGGGCCCCACACTGTCTTCCCATTACAGTGATGACACTGTAGGAAACTATGTGCCCTATCTGGCTTGATCGCCTTGTAACCTATGGTGAGAACCTGTGGGTGCTAGACGGCTGGGGCTGAAGTCTGGCCTATGGAATGGAATTCTCACCAGGGTGTCAATTAAGACCTTGTCAATTAGCACAGTGCCTCAACCCCTACACTCTCCACACAAGCCACCATGCTGGTTTGAGATTCCTCTTGAAATCACAGAAACCTATTTCTCCGACACCCATTTCACAACAGTCATACTAATCATCTTACCCAGGGTTAAGTAAACCAGTCCAAGGGCCAAATTGGGCCTTTCACCTGTTTTGCAAATAAAGTTTTTCTGGAAAACATCCATGCTCATTTGTTTATATATTCTCTGTGGCTGCAGATTTGAGTGGAGACCCTATGTCCAGCAAAGCGTAAAATACTATCTGGCCTTTATAGAAAAAGTTTTGCAGACCTTTGGATCTAGCCCAAAGAACAGGGAATCAAGACTGCAAACAGCCCCTCCCTTCTACCAAGGGACTGGCTGCCCCTACTCTGGAAGTCAGTGAACCAACTGGCTTTTGAATGAAGTCATTTCTTTTTTTAGTCCTGGTTACAGGCCTGGGATCCAGGAGGAGATTTTGCCTGTCAGAGGCACACAGGGACCTGCAACACCTAGCACATGGCCTGGCACATAATGACACTCAATTAATGTTTACTGAATAAATAAACAAACGCATGAGAAATCAGCCAGTCTGAGCCTCGAACAAAAGTCCATACTCCTCCTGTCAGTTTCAAGGTGACCAGTCACACAGGTACCTGGCAGCAGCCAGGTGACCTAGATTTGTCAGACCTTATCTTATCGGCTTTCCTTTCTCATGTATTTACCCAGCACCTGCCCCCACGATGCTCAGGGCAGGTTGGCCTGTTGCTTTTATATAGAAAGAGATGGACAGGGAGGAACTCTCCTCCCACACAGACACACTTTGTGTTTTTTTTTTTTCCTCCCGCTGCGGGGAGAATCAAGAAATATGGGGGCTTCGAGCTTCAAAGAGCTCCATGAAGTCTAGTTTCACCGGCTTCCTCTCTCCTCAAGTTTCCTAGGTGAAATGTTTCTGGTATGAACCTTAACGGCCCTCTCAGAGTTCTACCTGTCATTTGGAACATTTGGCATCTGAAGGGGAAAGGCCAGCTGTGGATAAAGCTGGCAGCTTTCAGAAGGTCAGTAATGTAAACAAAGCAGCCCCCACCCAGTGGGGAGAGGCCTGGTCCTGAGAACACAGACATTCCTCCAAAGATGCATCAGAGAACAGGGGGCTGCCCCACCCAGCTGGGCTAGCTCAGGCCGACTCTGCAGGGGAGGACAGGGACCATCAGGGAAACAAAAGGCACTTCAGCCTCTCATGAAAATTAGGCAAACTGAGTGGAAAGCACTATGGAAATGCTGGTTTTTCAGCTGCCCGGGATAACCTTAGGGGCCAGGCTCAGGAAGGAGATCCTCGTTTCTGCTGCCACCAGCCGCTTTTTCAGGTGCTAGGCCTTCCAGGAACCAAAGGGTACTGGATACAGGCTCAGCGAAGGCAAAGCTTGCATCTGTTTGCCACTGTATAATTCCCAGGGTCTAACATGTAAGAGGAGCTCACGCAATGTGGAATAAATGACAGGGCCCTCTGCAGGAGGGTTCGCTCAGGGATTTTTTGTTTTGATGAGGAAACACTTTTCTGTTTCCTCATTTATCTGCTGGGACGCTAAGGTCACAGTTAGCTTCCCAACAGATAAATGAGGAAACAGAAAATTGCTCTTGGTGGAGCCAACGCTAACAAGAAGGAAAAGGAGCTCCTGGGCCCCCAAAGATAGAGAATTTTCCTTTTGATGATCATAATTTACCCCTTCAAAGACCCAAAGGTGTCAGAGACTAAAGGGGAGGGGAGAACTAGTGCTGCCTGCTCCGCCTCTTGACATCACTGTGGTCTGGAGGGGAGGGAGTTTATGGACTGATTAGATATTGTTGTTTTTAGCGGCGGCTGGCAGAGCCATCTCCTCCTCTCTTCCTCTCCCCCCTCCTCCTCCGACTCACTGTCTAGCCACCAGCAATAAGCCAGGGAGAGGAGGGAAACAGCTAAAGCTCCCCTTGGCTGGGCAGCCCTCACCCCAGAGATAATACCCTGGGTCACCAGGTCAAACTCTCCTCTCAGCAGCTTTGCTGAGTGCTTTGGAAACAAAGGTTATCAGAGATTCTCTTTTGGTTTTGTTCTTTTAAGATAAAGAAAGTGGTTTCTTTCAAAAGACTCCCCCCCACCCGAAGCGTCACAGAAGGAATCAGACTGACAAGCAACTCTCAGCTCCAGCTTCACTCTCCAGGCCAGGGACTTCTCTTCCAGCCGCCTGGGCTGCGGTGTCACAGCCAACTGAGGTCCTCGGGTGGGTCAGAGGCACAGTAACCACCTGACAGACTAAAAGGGAAGGAGGCAGGGACAGGCTTTTCCATTTACATTCTAGAAAGGCCTCGCTGCTGCCCACAGGTAAGGCCCCAGAAAGCTGTGGTGGAAGGTGCTGCTGCTATTTCATCACCTCCTGAGACCTGCTGGTCCCCCTGGGATAAGGAAGAAGTGACTCCATGATGAGAGACCTCAAAAGACCACGCATGACAACAGTAGGTCTCAAGGGCAACTGCTGAGACTCTCCAAAAACAAGGGAAACAAGCAAGTGTGCCAGGTCTGTTGGGGTGCCAGGCCCTAGTTCTGTCACTTTCCATTTGGTTTTCCTTAGTGACTATTCATAGAATAACACTACCTTCCAACATTTATTGAGCACTTATCACATGCCAGGCCCTGTGGTAAGAACTTCACATCAATAACCTCATTTAATTTCCACAAAAATCCTATCAGGTATCTAATATTACTATTATTCCCATTTGCCAGTGAGGCCATTAAGACGCAAAGGGGGATGGGCGCAGTGGCTCATGCCTGTAATCCCAGCACTTTGGGAGGCCGAGGCCAGTGGATCACCTGAGGTCAGGAGTTCGAGACCAGCCTGGCCAACATGGTGAAACCCCATCTTCTACAAAAAATGAAAAATAAATAAATAAATAAATAAAAAATAGCCGATGTGGTGGCAGGCACCTGTAATCCAGCTACTTGGGAGGCTGAATAGGAGAACTGCTTCAACTCGGGAGGTGGAGGTTGCAGTGAGCTGAGATCGTGCCATTGCACTCCAGCCTGGGTGACAGAGCGAGACTCTGTCTCAAAAAAAAAAAAAAAAAAAGTCACAGAGGGATTACTTAATGTACACAGCTACCAAATGAATAAGCCAGGAGGTCTGGCTCGGAGTTACACCACGAGCTGCTATGTTATATGGCCTCATATCATCTTATGCTACCACATTAGACTCAGAAGATGCAGGGGGGAAGCAGAAGGAACTTTAAAGACAATCTAACCTATTGCACTCATTTGGATAAATGAAGAAAAGGGAGAGCCAGAGAGGTGAACGGTCTTGCCCAAGATCACAGCGCTTGACACTGTCAATCTTCCAGACGCCAGCCCTCTCCCAGGGCTGCCTCCAGCACTTACAAGCACCAGCTATGTGCAAAGTGGTGTATTGAGGGGAGGTGGAAAAGTGCAAAATCAAGAGGCCCTCAGTTTCTCTCTGGGCCTTGGTTTCCCAATCTGTAAAATGAGGAGTTGAACTAGAAACTCCAGGTTCAAAGGTACCTCCAGCCACAAAGTTCTGAGCATCTATGACTTCAGGACATTGAGAATCTTGTTAGGAAGCAAGACAATTATACATAAAAAGTGCATGCAACCATAACAACACAGACCATACCACAAGACAGTCATTAATTTCCAAATGAACAACCAGAGAGTGAGTTCTACAGACATTCAGAGCATCCTATAAACCAGGAAGACTCACTAGAAGAAAAAAAGATGTGAGCTGGTCTTCAAGAATGGGTAGGAACTGAATAGAGAGAGGAAAGGAGAAGGATTCACCAAGGCAAAGGAAATGACAGGAGGGAAGAAAGGGTGGGATTTGCCACAAGGATTACTGAGTGACACCATAAAATAGGCAAGGCCGAAGGAACCTAGGCCACACTGCCAAGCGGTAGCAAAAAGTATACGAGCAGATCTGAATCTGAACCCATCTGGCTTCTTGGTAACCTGGTAACCTACGGCCTTAATCCCCACATTGAAAGGATGAAGTGATGGAGTAAGTAAAATACCTAAAGGAGTTCCTGGCACACAGTAGGTGCTCAACAAAGAGTAAAGTGTTCAGCTGGGTGCAGCAGCTCATGCCTGTAATCCCAGCATTTTGGGAGGCTGAGGCAGGTGGATCACTTGAGGTCAGGTCAGGAGTTCGAGACCAGCCTGGCCAACATGGTGAAACCACATCTGTACTAAAAATACAAAAATTAGCCGGGCCTGGTGGCAGATGCCTGTAATCCCAGCTACTTGGGAGGCTGAGGCAGGAGAATTGCTCGAACCCAAAAGGCGGAGGCTGCAGTGAGCAGAGATCACGCCACTGCACTACAGCTTGGGCAACAGAGTGGGACTCCATCTCAAAAAAAAAAAAAAAAAAGCGTAAGTCTTTAGGACGGTGTGGTGGCTCACCTGTAATCCCAACGCTTTGGGAGGCTGAGGTGGGAGGTCTGCTCGAGGTCAGGAGTTTGAGACCAGTCTAGGCAACATAGCGAGACCCCGTCTCTCTCTCTCTCTCTCTCTATATATATATATATATAAACTAAGAAGGTGTTCAGTCAGTAGTAGCTAATAGCAGCAACGTAGATTCTTCAGCTTGTGTGTTTGTTACAACACCAAACAACCTTATCTGTAACGTTCTTCTGCCCTCCATGGTGAGCCTTGCATTCCCTTATTTCCTAAACGTCACAGGCTCTGTAAGTGCAGGAATCATCTTATCCCTACCATCTAGGTTTAAATGTTGTTTAAAGCACAAGAAATATTGAACTGAACAAGTAATGTATGACAGTGGATTCTAGTCAGCCCCCAAATGCAAACAGCCAAGCTAGCAATGGTGCAGATTTACCATTCCAGAGGCCAGAGGGAGTGCCACTGCTCAAACAGAAACAGGGATCCTGCACCCACTCCTTGCTTCCCAGGTTGAACACTCTGATGAAAAAGAGTTTCTTTGGATTTCTGACTGGGAACACAAGCTTGATTACCAGTGTCCCTGCTGAGAGCCTAGACGCTAATATACAAACCAGTCTTATGATTGGAACCTTAAAGGCATCTGCAAACCACAGAGTTAATTTTCAGGGTACGCCTCATCGCTCAAGTCAACATTTCCTTTTGGTATTTAAAGTAACCACACAGAAAGAATCACATTTGAGCAGATTTTGTGCTCCAGCTGCCTGCAGTCTGCAGCAAAAGAAAAACAAAACATAAAGATGATTCACCAGATTTGGTCCCAGCAGCTCCCTTGATACTAAATTGGTGAGCAACTCTATGTGTGCCCAGATCATTAATTTTCACAGGGAGCAGGCGTGACTATGCAACAGGTCTGCCTCCCATTTAAAGCATGTGACTTCCTGAACTCAATTCCCCTTGTCCATGCCTACAAATGATAAAGACAATTAAAAAAAAAAAATAGAATGCTTCTATTTCTTTGCCAAGCAGTGGTCAGAGTATTTACTGAATGACCACCATGTGCCTGGAACACATTTGGACCACTGCAATGGACAGACACCACTTGCCCCATTCTAGTCTCTTCCTCACTAGTTCATCTACCACACCACAGCAGCACTAACCATTTGCTGGTCATGTCATTACTTGCTTAAAAGTCTTCAGTAGCAACCAACTGTCAATGGGATAACATCCTAGCTTCTATTCTTCTAATAATCTGGCTTCAACCTACACCTTCAATGTTTTCACAGTTTTTCAACCTCTACCCCAAAGAACGGCTGCTCCCTGTGTGCTCCCTGCCTCTGGCTCTTTGTTCCTGATGCTCCTTTTACCAGCTCCTCCCCATCATTTGAGGCTTCTGCTTCCAAGCACAGTTCAATGCCACTTCTTCCACCAAGTCTTCCTACAACTGCATTTTCTAGAAAGATGGATCTTAAAGTTTGGTTGTGTGTGTGTTTTTTTCCTTTTTTAACCAACAGTATCTTTGGTGGAGAGCCTGATGAAAGCCATGAAACCCTCCCTAGAAAAATATACATGCCCACAGAATGACACATGCAATTTCATGGAGTCCTTGAAGCCAGTCCATGGACCCAGATTGAAACTCACTGATAAAGATCTCTATCTGAGTAATAAGTCATTCACTCAAATATTCACTGAGCATCTACCAGTCTTAGGAGCTGTGCTGCTGCTAGAGACACAAAAATGATGTCACAATCATCTCCTCAAGTAATTCACAGGCTAATGGGAAACACGCGTCATCACACTGTGATAATTGCTTTAAGAGAAACATAAGATGAAGTAGAAACTTCAAGAAGGCATAACATGAATCTATTATCTCCCAAACTAGGATAAAAGTTCCCTGACAAAATTTTTGAGTAGTATTATAATATCTAGAATAGTGCTATGTGTATGCACGCGCGCACACACACACACACACACACACAGAGTACATAATTAGTATTTGTGCAAAGACAGAATGGAATCAATAAGATGAAAAGAGCAAGTATAGGCACAGTCCCCACTGCTGTCACCCACATACACCAGAAACTCTTGAGATATAGTTAAAATGGTCCCATTGGACCAACTGTGCTATACAAATTATCCCAAGCTGCGTGCAGTGGCTCACATCCGTAATCCCAGCACTTTGGCAGGCAGAGGCAGGTGGATCGCTTGAGGTCAGGAGTTCGAGACCAGGCTGGCCAACACAGTGAAACCTCATCTCTACTAAAAATACAAAAATTATCTGGGCATGGTGATGCACGCCTGTAATCCCAGTTACTCAGGTGGCTGAGGCACGAGAAT
This sequence comes from Pongo pygmaeus, assembly GCF_028885625.2. Classification (NCBI taxonomy): domain Eukaryota; kingdom Metazoa; phylum Chordata; class Mammalia; order Primates; family Hominidae; genus Pongo; species Pongo pygmaeus. The sequence goes on from NC_072392.2 coordinate 59,330,015, forward strand.
TGCTTGAACCTGGGAGGCGGAGATTGCAGTGAGCCGAGATTGCACCACTGCACTCCAGCCTGGGTGACAGAGTGAGACTTTATACCAAAAAAAGAAAAAAAAATCCCAGCCTAATTCATGGCTCTTTTCATCCTGAATGGGTTCAATCTCTGCCCCTATGGAGGAAAGGTACCATAAGATACCATATTTTACGAGCCCCAAATAGTTTCTTTTCACCAAGAAACACTGTAAAGTAACCACATCCCTTTGTTTGGAGACTTTCTGTACAGATTTGATTCACCTGCCACCCCTTCCTGGGTGGTCAACAGATACTTCTAGAGGAGTACAAAAGAGCCAATGCTTCATTAGCAGGAGACAGAGCTTCCAAAGGTCACATAGTTGAAAAAAATAATTAAGTAATTTGGGGTTGGGAAATGTGATTCTCTTTATAAAAGCCAACTTGGTAGAGCATGTCTTGAAACTGGACTTACTGGGTTGTGCTGGAACTCTTCCATAATTTGTCACTTCTGCCTTGGCTGTAGCTTAGAAATGATGTCTAAGAATCACTGACACGGCCGGGTGCGGTGGCTCACGTCTGTAATCCTAGCACTCTGGGAGGCCGAGGCAGGTGGATAACTTGAGGTCGGGGGTTCAAGACCATCCTGGCTAACATGGTGAAACCCTGTCTCTACTAAAAAAGTACAAAAAATTAGCCAGGCATGGTGGTGGGTGCCTGTAGTCCCAGCTACTCGGGAGGCTGAGGCAAGAGAATGGCGTGAACCCAGGAGGCGGAGCTTGCAGTAAGCCAAAATCGCACCACTGTACTCCAGCCTGGGCAACAGAGAAAGACTCCGTCTCAAAAAAATAAATAAAAAAGAAACACTGACATTCAACAGCAAAGTGGCAGAGGCACCCACTAGAGCTCGGGCCATACAGAGCAGTTGTTCCCACCCTTCTGTTTCTTAGTACCACTGCTCTGGCAAAGAGCCAGGTCCCACTCTTCTAGAAACAGAAGGTTTACTTTTTGAGATAGACATTTATGCCTGCAATCTGTTTTTTCCCTCCTCTTAAAAAATACTCGAATTTTCTTCAAGAGCTACATCTCATATTGTATATATTCTTTATTATTTCTTTTCATCTTTATTTTTAATTTTTGCTAACTGGCATTCTGGTCTAATTATACTGTACATATCCTTTACGAATTATGCCGTCTGATGTGACACAGTAGCCACTAACAACACTACTAGTGATATAACTCAATGCTCACTATACCGTTTTCCAGACATCTAGAGAAAAAAAAGAAATGAAGGGATTTTTAGAAATTATGTTCCTATATTTATTATTTACATGAGGTTTTCAGAACACAGATAATTCCATCAAGATTTCAGAGAGTAGCTTTATTGTACATTAAAAACACAAACTGGCTGGGTGCAGTGGGTCACGCCTGTAATCCCAACACTTTGGGAGGCCGAGGTGTGCGGATCACTGGAGGTCAGGAGTTTGAGACCAGCCAGGCCAACATGGCAAAATCCCGTCTCTACTAAAAATACAAAAATTAGCCAGGTGTGGTTATGTGTACCTATAATGCCAGCTACTTGGGAGACTGAGGCAGGAGAATCACTTGAACCCGGGAAGCAGAGGTTGCAGTGAGCCGAGATCATACCACTGCATTCCAGCCTGGGCCACACAGCGAGATTCCATCTCAAAAAAAAAAAAAAAGAAAAAGAAAAAAAAAAAAAAAGGCCAGGCGCAGTGGCTCACGCCTGTAATCCCAGCACTTTGAGAGGCCGAGGTGGGCGGATCACCTGAGGTCAAGAGTTCGAGATCAGCCTGGCCAAAATGAGAAACCCCATCTTTAGTAAAAATACAAAATTAGCTGGGCGTGGAGGTGTGCACCTGTAATCCCAGCTATGCAGGAGGCTGAGGCAGGAGAATCACTTGAACCTGGGAGGCAGAGGTTACGGTGAGTCAAGATTGTGCCACTGCACTCCAGCCTGGACAACAAGAATGAAACCCCGTCTCAAACAAAAAGAAAAACAAACAAACAACAACAACAAAAAAACACAAACTGATGAGCCGTGGGAACTGAGAAACTCTACCTGCCCTGACAGGTAGAGTGGACAGGATGGGTCAGATCTCGGTACTTCCTTAGCAGCACTCCCTCCGTGGCACTGCCCCTACGCCACTGCACGGGGGTACTACACTACACTGGTGTACAACACCAGGGCTCAGAGCCAGAGGTGGGAAACCAAGGGCAGAGTCTACCTCTTGGCAGCCACTAGATCAATACAAGGATTCAGAACATCACTCCCTGACTCTTCTCAAAGAAATGCTGCATCTAATCTCTAGACAGGAAGGGAAAACCAAAATGTCACCACTGTAAGCCCAATGGAACCCCATAGGGAACAAAAACCACCTGCCTTCTAAATGTTCCCAACCTCAGAAGGACTGCCCAGAGCTTGAAAACAAGTCAGGCCAGGGCTCCTCACACAGAACACTGTGGAGGGGTACGAGGTGGATGGCCCTGGCTCTGAGGCTGTGTGACCTCAGTCTGATCACTGAGTCACCCATGGCCTGTCTCCTCATGAAGAGAGGCTTGAATGAGATGATCCATAATTTTGGAAATTCTGTATTTGTCACGAGAAGATAATCTGACCTATAGATCTGACACAACAATAGCGTAAATAGTTTTGGAGACTGAGCAAAAGGTTTCCTCATCCCACCTCCACTGGATAACCCCTCTACGGCACCCTACAACTCCTTTCCTCCATGACCCAGAGCACTAAAGCAACTGTGTGTTGGCATGAAGTCACAAGGCCCCGAAGTGGGTCTGTGATAGATTAATCCAATTTATCCTTCCTAACTGGCCTACTCCACAATGCCATCAAGGGGTTAGCAGGAGGGAGGCAAAGGGAGGATGACAGACAGAAAATTTTCATACAAAAGCTTTGTGAAAACCCAGGTTTCCATAATAGATTATGTCCACTAAAATGAGTGTTTAGATTATTCTCACTAGGGCTGGCTACTAACTGTTCCAATTGAAGCTATTATTATTTTATAAGCAAAGTATATTTTTATACTAGGGCTTCTACCATTAGGGAAGAAACAACAATGTGAGCAATTCCTCATGCCAACTCAAAATACCTCTGCGTGCAAACACTCCAGCATTTAGACCACAACACCCCCTAAGAAAGAAATTGTAGGATGCCTCAGCACCTTCCCTAGATAGTTCTGTCATCAATTCAAAGAGTTTTTCCCCCTACCCTCTTTACCATTTTACAGAGAAAATGCCATGTTACCTTTCTACAGACACACTTGGCTTTCTATTACCCCTTCTCATATCCAACTCTTGTGCCTCAGGTTCCAAAGTGAAGCCATCTTAGCCAAACTAAAACTAGTTGGTGTCAGGCAGGAATAATCCCCTCCAACCCACCCCCTTGTCTTGTTGTTCTTTTCTTTTGGACAGTAAAGCCAAGAGAAGCAAACAGACTACTTTATATTTACATAGAGGTTTGTAATCTGCAAACCACTCACACATCCATGATCTCATCTGAGCCTCATAACAATCCAATGAAATAAACTTGCTCCCCACAGTGAGGCATGCCTACTCCACAGGACTATTACTGGGATAGCACATCATGAGCACACAGTAGGTGCTGGCTGCTAGAGACATCTGCTATGGTCTGAATGCCTCCCCAAAATTCATAGGTTGAAACGCTCACCCCAAAGATAATGGCAGTAGGAGATCAGGCCTTTAGGAAGTGATTAGGTCATCAGGGCAAAGCTCTTGTGAATGGGATTAGTGTCCTTATAAAGAGGACAGAGAGAGACCCTTCCCTTCTACCATTTCAGATTAAGTAAGAAAAAGCTGTCTGTGAACCAGAAAGCAGGCCCTCGCCAGACTGAATCTGGTGATGCCTTGAACTTGGACTTCCCAGCCTCCAGAACTGTGAGAAATAAACTTCTGTGGTTTATAAGCTAACTAGCCTATGGTATTTTGTTTTACCAGCCCTAATGGACTAGGACAGCGTTAAACATAGTAAACATTATTTTACCCGTTTTATGAGTGAGAAACTGAGGCTTGGAAGTTGGACAGTTGACTGCAGGCAACTAGGCCTCTAGGAATCTAAAGCAAGCTGTGAAGGTAGAAAGCCTGGTATGGGATTCTTTCCACCACCATGGCAATACAGACTCCATTTGTTTTTAAAAACTTTGTAACTATACATTTCCATGTAGGCTTAGGTACACTGATAGAAGGGAGCCTGAAGTTCCAGTCCTAGTCCCAGTTCACTGCTGGTCACACTCAGACCTTTGTATCCCCTTCTTCATAATGAAAGCACTCACTTTTTTTCTCTCTTTTTTTTTTTTTTTTTGCACCAAACGAATGTCAAGCTTTCAGATGAAAGGCCCTATTACCAGTACAAAGTATCATTTAATTACACTGCTGATCCAGCTCCAGTTATCTGCTTCCCAGCTCCTAACTCCCACTGGGCAGATTCTGAAACTGCATAGGAGATTAAGTCAAGAGAGGAGAACAGGAGAGACATTCTCTCCTTGAACTTTCTTAAATGGAAGAAGGGGGGGAAAATGAAAAGAAAGGCCTATTTTCCAAGGAGGAGGCTGGGGCAATGATCTTTCCATTAGGCAGACCTGCATAAGAATCTATAGATTATTTAATGCCGGGGGTGGCTGTGGAGTGAAATAAAGGAAGCTTTGTGCAATGCCAGCCACAGCTCCCTCAGCTCTCCCCACAGTCAGGCATTTCACCCAGCCCTTTAAATCATCAAGCTCTAATGCACCCCATCTGTGTACCGGCCTGAGCCAATGAAACTGAAGCCTGTGCTGACTTTGGCTTGGACTTGTGAATGAGCCTTTCTGCCCCAAAAGGGACAGGAAGGACATGAGGCCAACAAAGTATTTTTTTTCTCATTACTTGTCTTCTCCAAGGCTCAACCTCCAACTATTCATTTATCATTTACTGAGCTCTTGCCATGGGTCAGGTTCTGACCCCGAGATGTAAAGCAGATATAGGCCATGCCCAAGGACGTATAAGAAAGAGCTCAGGAGAAAGAGGAGGGAGGTGTAGGAAGAGGGAGGTGAAGGAGAACGGACACTCTTGGCTAAGGCACAGAGCCCTGAAACACCCATACCCGCATATTCAGGGAATGTGGCTTGGTTCCGAGTGGCTGAAACAAAGTGAAGAGCGGGCTGGAGACCTAACAAAAAAGCCAGACTCTGCCAAATTGTCAAAGGCCTTGTATACCAGGCCAAAGAGATAAGACATAAATTCTGAAGGCCATTCCCATCTCCACATACTCAACTTCTCTGCCCATCTTACAAGGCCCAGATCAAAGAACCATCTCCTCCGGCAATCCCTCCTGAACACTCACTCAAAGTAATCACTCTTCTCTGAACCTCTGATTTGACGTCTTAGACAAGTTTTATGAGTTTCAGCTTCTTCATCCGCATAAAGTATGACTCATGTCACCTACCTTAAAGACTTCATATGAAGGTTAAGTTAAGATAACATTTATAAAGTGTCAAGTTGCAGTTTTTAGTACATAGAGGGTGCTAAAATACCTTATTGGTACCTCAATTTCTTATGATACATAGCACTGCTTCCTTGTATTAAAAAAATGATGCCTTGGCTTCCCCAGTAGATACAGGCAAATAATTTCTCTGGAGATTTCCAAAGGGAAAAAAAAAAAAAAGGACAACTCACAATTCCCCTACAACTTTGCAAACCCAATTCCAACGTCCAAGAGACCAACTCCTCTCTTCTCTCACTGACACCTCCACACATTCAAACTTCCAGACTCAAGGGGTTCCCCAAAATTCAAAGGGAAGCTGAGAAGGAAGCTAAAGGCTGGCTGCAACATAAGCAGCATAAAGGAGAGGAATTAGCAGAACCATAAAGAAAGGAAAGTGGGGCAGATTCACAAGTCTGGCCAGAGGATAGGACTCTAAGGGGCTGTACGCTTCAAGCTCTGTGGTCACCTTAGACCCTGGAGTAAGGCTAGAACGAGGGGTTCGGTCCTCAGGCCCAATTTGAAAAGCCTCACTACTACAGATGTGGTTGTTTGGGCAGCTGTCTTCACCTCCTAGGTCAAATCAGCCAGCTGGAGACGACTGTTCTACAAGAGCTGACTAGATCCTTCATTCCTCTCTGGCTGGGACTACCAAACCAGAGGCAAAGAAAGCAACAGCCACCTTTTCCAGCAGGTCTTGTAAACAGATGAGGAACACTGATTTAAAAACAAAACAAAAAACTTCGTCTGGGTCTGCATAAAGATGGGTTGGGTTTTTTTTTTTACTTTAATGGCGTGAAGTCCAGGTTCTGGGTAAAGATGCTTTTGCAAGGGAAAAGTCTCCCGTGGCCTCTCTTTGTCATGCAGCCCAGTAAAACCTGTTTCTCTTCCCCTGGGAATCTAGGGCCAGGAGGGAAGCAGTTCCCCTGAGAACGCTGCCTGAAGGATCCATTTCCTGAACTGCACAAATGGCATGCTGGTTTATTTACTTATTAATAATTCCCCAGCCCCAACTTTAGAAAGCAGCTGCCTAAGCACCTCAGGAAAAATAGGGTTCCATTCTTCTGATCATGATCAAATGTCATGCCATATTACCTCATGTATAAGCCCTGACGGCCCCCACAGGTCAGAAGGTCAGCTCTTCAACAAGCCACTTTTGGTCCCTGCCAAAGGCCACCCATTTTAGTAATTCCACAGTCTCACAACTTCCTGGGGGCTCTCTCATCTTTCTAAGGAACCCCTCTTACAAGACATCCCCCTGCTTTCTTAGAATTCACCTTTTGAACAGGGAGCACTCTTCACTCCTCGTCCGCCAACCTAAACCAAGCAAGCTGAGAACAAGGCTCCCATCAATCCCCAGCCCCTCCCTTCTCTGGCCTGCAAGCTGCCAGCTCCCAAAGCCTCCAACAAGGATGACACCTCATTTCCAAAATAACAAATTAAACGACTACTCTGTCCCTCCAACTCAGAGTTTTTCTCAGTTGAGTGAGATGGTCACGTGGGTCAGCCCTCCCTGTACAAAGATGGAGTACAAATATTCTTGAGAGAGCTTGTAAACCTCTGCAACTTCAGGAGCACTAAGCGCCCTCCCCAGGGTAGGTAAGGAAGGCCTGCTGGAAACGTGTACCTTGGAAATTAGTTCATCATGATTGGCCAAGTGAGCTCTGCAGTGAATGCAGCTGTAGGTCCGGTGGCAGGAGGGCAGATATGCCTGGAAAGTCTTCGATCTTGTCATCTTCACCATTGGCGCTGCTGAGCGTGGGGTGAACTCTGGGGCAGCCCACGAGGCACTCCCACAGGATGGGTCGCACGGGAAACACCGGAAGACACAGGTAAAGGCCGTGGTTTGGCAGCGGGTGGGTGTGGCAGGCTCCACACACTGGTGATGTCTTCGGCAGAAGAACCCTCACGCAGAGGTCTAGGGCTAGTTCTCAGCAGCCTGTAACATCAAGGGAAGAGGACTAACATTGGCTGATGGAGCAGGGCTCCCTACAAAGCAAGCAGAATCCAACTGCCACCCATGAAGAAGGCAACACTTACAGGATCAAATGACCCACTTCTCTGTTCCTTGTATCATGCCCAAGATACCCAATGAATGAGAAAGAAACCACTGGAGACTCCAGTCTCACTGCTTTTCTGGAGTGGGAAGTTCAGTATCATCCCAGCAGTTTCATTAGACACCCAGCACACGCATTATCATCATTCCCAGGCAACCCTAGATAACATCAGGCTTGAAGATGTGCTACCACCTACAGCCCCAGGGAGAGGACTCCTCAGGGACCCCCTCTCCTGAGCCAACCAAGGCGAGTGGTTAAAGGAGAAGCGAAAGTTCAGCCTCTAGAGGTTCACCACGTCCAACAGTTACACCTGGGTTTCTCATCCATTTCCAGATGTCGAGAGCCCAACGCTTGAAGCCATTACCTGCAGAGGCAGCAAACCCCACACCCCAGCCTTTGCTTTAGAGATTGAGCATGGGATATGAAGGATCAAGTTCCCAATCAGCAAGATGCCTAGTGTAAGCCAGCTCTTTCAGAAGAAGTGATTCTCTTTACTACACACCTCACTCAGAAGTAAATACTCAGTACATTTTTTTTAAACCAAATGAATGAAATCAATGGCATAATCAGAATCCTGCATCTAAAATTCACAGTAACAGTGAATTTTACCAGAATTTCTCCCAGCCCTTAGACTTTCCATTACTCATCCCATAGGATCACACATCTTTTCTACCACAGCCTCAGCTCTTTTACTGGGAACTAAGGACACTGAGAAAGTGAGGTGGCTCCCAAGGTAACTAAGTGAGCAGCAAGTCCAAGTAAAGGTCTGAGGGCAGGGCCAGGAGGTCTAAGACTCCCTCTGCTTCCCTGTGGCTCACCTGCCTGAGGCTTCCGCACCTGCTATCCCCTGGGCTTCACTAATGGGGTGGTGTTTCCACTTGCCTACCTTCCAGGAGAGCAGGCAGTGTTAATTAACACCTGCGTCATGCTTTGAAGATAAAATTAAAAATTATTTAGGGAGATGGGGAAGGAAGACAAACAAAATCAGATCTTCCTGGCTGGACTATGTCTGGGATCCATCTGGATCTTTAGAGAAAGCCTGCAAATCATCGTCCTCTTTTTCCTCTAAACCTCCCTGGAACCAAATCTTCTAAAGCGAAGCTGCCGTCTTCCCTGGAATCCTTCCCACCAAAGCAGTCACTGAAGCCGCCATACTTCTGGGACACTTTATATCCTCCTGAGTGGCCAACATCACTAACTAGCACTAGGCTGAAGGACACTATCAGTCACCACTCCTTAACCCACAGTGAGAGCACTTCTCTTCTGCAGCCCTGAGCCAAGGAGGCTCCACATGCAAAGCGACCAATTATATGTGAGCTATCCGACTGTTGAAGGGATTCAGACCTTTGGGGGCCAACGTATGATGTTGCCCCTGCTCAGTCTCCCACCTCTAGTTTTAAAGATGTAAAACCAGGTTATAGTGAACATTATAGCAACACTTGAAGGAAATGGAAGTGGGAAATAATTCTCTCGGCTTTGCCTCAGAGTTAGGTCTGGCCATCACAGGAGATAGGACGAAAGATACATAAACTTTTGGATCCAGAACCCCTTCATCACACCCTGGGCACACTCTGGGTAGCAGGTAAGGTGAATGACAAAACAGCCCACAGAAGACCAATGCTGTTGGGTGCCAGAGTGTTACAGGTAGAAAGGTGGTAGAGCCAAATACCCTGCTTGGAGTTTCCTGAGATACCCTCAACCTTTCTTTTTCTTTCTTTTTTGAGACAGAGTCTCACTCTGTCTTCCAGGCTGGAGTACAGTGGCATGATCTTGGCTCATGGCAACCTCTGCCTCCCGGGTTCAAGCAATCCTCCTGCCTTAGCCTCCCATGTATCTAGAATTACAGGCGCCCACCACCATGCCTGGCTAATTTTTGTATTTTGTGTAGAGACGGGGTTTCACCATGTTGGCCAGACTGGTCTTGAACTCCTGACATCAGGTGATCAACCTACCTCAGCCTCCCAAAGTGCTGGCATTACAGGTGTGAGCCACTGCACCTGGCCCTTCAACCTTTCTAATACTCCTGGTTCCATTTCAGGATAGACAGCACGTCCAGGAAAGGAAGGGGTGGTGAGTTAGGGTAAGGAAATAGGAAAGACAGGCAGGGGAAAACAAGCAGTAGGCTTCCCCCAGGCCAAATGCTGCTCGAGTCCACAGCCTTAGCTGCCCGCTGGGGAGCACACAGAGCACCAGACCCATCCGTCTTACACAAACACAGAGGGGAGAAAAAGAAACAATGACCCTGGCTGCCAGGCTGAGTTTAGAGAGCAGATACAGAGTCTGTTTTCTTATACATGCAGACAGCTTCTAAATTATGCATTTCCCCAGAGTAGAATTATTTCTTCTCTCACTTCTCCTCTGAAGGAAACCCCCCAAAAAAAGTTTACAGGTAGAAGTTTCCGGTTATGCTCAGCTTCAAATCTGAATCCCGAAACTTATTCAAAGCTACCTTCTGTGGAATAAGCATTTCTCGTTTGTATTAAATGTGAGTGTGTCACATACAAACACACACATGTACATTCCATCCTCACCATAGCTCTGAACCTAAAAAGACAAGAGAAAAATCTACCACATAAGCAATGGCCCAGGCTGTCTGGTGCTAGAAAGGCTCTGGGAGGCCTAGACAAGAAGCCTTACATTTTGCTGTGGCAGGGTCACTCTCCTCCCCATTGCTCTTAAATATGAATAAACAGGCATCCTACAGAGGGACTCTTTTCCTAAGAAGAAAAAAGGAAAAGCCAGATGTGGTGGCTCACACCTATAATCCTAGCACTTTGAAACAGGAGGATTGCTTGAGCCCAAGAGTTCGAGACCAGCCTGGACAACATGGCAAGACCTCAGCTCTACAAAAAATTAGCCAGGCATGGTGGCACGCGCCTGTGATCCCAGCTACTTGAGAGGCTGAGGCAGGAGGATTACTTGAGCCCAGGAGGTTGAGGCTGCAGTACACAGTGTTCACTCCAACTGCATTCCAGCCTGGGTGACAGAGCATTAAAAAAAAGAAAAGAAAAAGAAAGGGAAGAAAAAGTGGCTTGCTGAAATATGAATCTTGTTCAACTGGTACAGGACAAACTAGAAGAAATGAGAGGAGGTAAATAGAAAGCAAGGAGAAACAGGATCAAGAAAGGCCTGTAGGGCCAGGCACAGTGGTTCATGCTTGTAATCCCAGCACTTTGGGAGGCTCAGGCGGGCGGATCACGACGTCAAGAGATTGAGACCATCCTGGCCAATATGGTGAAACCCCGCCTCTACTAAAAATGCCTGTAGTCCCAGCTACTCAGGAGACTGAGGCAGGAGAATCGCCTGAACGGGCGAGGTGGAGGTTGCAGTGAGCTGAGATTGCGCCACTGCACTCCAGTCTGGTGACAGTGCGAGATTCTGTCTCAAAACAAAACAAAACAAAAAGGCCGGCCTGTGGGGGCCAGGCAAGGTGGTCACGCCTGTAATCCAGACACTTTGGGAGGCCAAGGCAGCAGATCGCTTGAGGTCAGGAGTTTGAGACCAGCCTGGCCAACATGGTGAAACCCCGTTTCCACTAAAAATACAAAAATTAGCCAGGCATGGTGGCGCACACCCGTAGTCCCAGCTACTCGAGAGGCTGAGGCAGGAGAATCACTTGAGCCTGGGAGGCGGAGGTTGCCGCCTGGACGACAGAGCGAGACTCCGTCTCAACAACAACAACAACAACAACAACAAAAAGGCCTGTGGGCTGAGAAAGGGGAGGGCAGGCTGCATGAGAGGAACGAGCTGAGAGATGGGGACCAAAAAATCAACATCTGCACTGTCTTCTTCCTTTTTAAGCAAAAATTTTAAAAGCGTCTTTGAGTCAATCCTTATGAAAGAAAATTGATTTTTTTAAAGGAAGAAATTAAGAGTATGGAGCTTAACTCATCATTCTAATTTTTGAACTTTAGCCCCTGTTAATGGGGCAACAGGGTCCATGGGGCTTCATGAGTCCAACTCATAGAACCTAACTGTGGAGTCCAAATTGATTTCCAACAATCATCAAATGAGCTTAATATTTAAAAGCCTCGGGGCACATGTGCAAATTAAACACCGTTTTAAGTGAACTAATAATCCATCACAGTGGAAATTAAAGGAAGATTTGCCACCACCCCTAGCTAGCTTTCACTGAGCAGCACAGAAAGAAAATATGTAAGATATTATGATTAAAAACAAAAATCTTCGATACACCATCTCGAAAGACAAATGCACAGGGAGCACATGCCAACCTGGCCAGCCCCCACCCCACGCTGCCTCCCCGGCCAACAGGCCTTCCCCAAAAGGGAGTAACTGCCACTGGAACTCAAAACAGAACCTTCTGAGTGCCACCAGGATGGAGGGGCGGGAGGTGGGACGCTCTTGTTAAGCCACAAAAGAACGTGAGGAATGATGTGGAAGCAAGGCTTGACCACCACATGCCGAGCCACGGAAACTGACCTGAGAAGTGGGACTCTCTACAAGAAGGAATTCCTCCAGACACGGACAAGGCTGGCCCCAAGGCATGCCTCTGTGTTGTTGTTTCCATGGGGTGTCTGAGAGGAGGTGAAGACTGGAAAAGAAGTGGGCTCTGGACTCACACAAACCAGTTCTGCTCCTTTCTAGCTGCATGACTTCTGGCAAGTTACGAAATCACTCTGACCCTCAGCTTCCCCATCTCTAATAAGACCAACCTCCACAGGGGTTCTAGGTGTTAAGTGAGATGATCTCAGTGCTTACACAGAGCTGGCGCACAATACACACCAAAATTTTATCTATTATTTTTAATGGCCAATGGGGGAGAAAAACAGATGCTGCTGCTTAAAAAAAAAAGAAAGAAAAAGAAAAAGGAGAAGCCCTGAGAGTTCAGACAGACATGGAGTTTGGGGTCCTTTGGGAACATCCTATTTTTCCTCTTTCTTATTTATGTTGAACCTGATGCCTGTGTGTAGCCAAATTCCAGCCTGCCCCTTCCAGTAGGATCCTTTAACTTGTCTTCAAGCATCTCTTTGAGATGGTACCACTGGGACATCTCCCCAGATCTAGAATTCTCTTTTCAAGATGAGACAAGGCGGCAATAATATTGGAGGAACCACAGGCATGCGTTAGTATTGAGGTCCTTCTTAAAGGTGCTTCCTCAGTGGCCATGCTCTCAACAGCCCGAAGGTAAGCATCTCTGACTCACACAGCCCTGGCAGGTCTTTGGGCCTCTTTCCCCCTCAAATCCACCCACTGCATGCCAGCCAGTGTTGTCTATTTAAAAAGGAGATCTGACCATGTCATCACTCTTAAAGTTTTCAGAAAGGCCAACACAGAGCAGTGGTTAAAAAGACAGGGCCGGCTGGACACAGTGGTTCACGTCGGTAATCCCAACACTTTGGGAGGCTGAGGCGGAAGGACTGCTTGAGGCCAGGAGTATGAGACTAGCCTGGGCAACATAGTGAAATCCTAAAAAGAAAAAAGAAGAAAAAAAAAAGAACCTGGAACTAGTTTCAAATCTCAGCTCTGTCATTTACTAGCTGTGTGACCTTGGACAAATTACCTAACCTCTCTGGACCTCGCTTTCCTCACAAAAAATAGAGACAATAATATCTACTTCATAGGGCTCACATGAGGATGAACTAAGTTAGTAGAAAAGTACTCAGCATATGTGCCTGGCATGTAGTAACCATATAATACATTCCAGGTGTGTATTACCACTGACGCCCATGCATAGCTTCGGACTCATCTCATCCTCTATACCTTATCCTCCATCTCCATTTATTGAAATGACATTTAAGAGTCTATCATGTGTCAGGAACTCTCTTAGGAGGCATTTGGCAACTTGTACCACTCCTTGTAGGTCCCCTCAGTACACCACGCTCGCACTTTACGATTCCATGGTTTTGCTGATGCCATTCCTTCAGGCTGATACAACCTTTCCATCTTTCCTCACAAGGCCCTTACTTGTCCATTGAAACTCAGCTCAAATGTCACCTCGACACTGGGCTTAGTGGCCTCTCCTGTGCTCACCTCCACCTTAACCCTACTGAAATTGAAATTACCCTTTTCTGACTCTGTATCCTCTACTACAGGTAGGCTCCAAGAGTCATCTTTGTACCCCATGAACTCAGCAGCACAGGACACACAGTAGAAGCTAAACACCATCACTGAACTGAACCTCCTCTGCCTCCCATTGGCTGCTCACTGGACAGGTCCACCTACCTGCACAGGTAGCACACGTGATGAGGCCCCGCCCTCCCTCTCCAAGCAAGGAGGAAGGAGGCAAACTTACCTGCGTCCCCAGACTCCATCCAACCCAATTCTCTCCTCACCACCTCCACCCCCATCCCGTGCTGTGATGCCCAGGAAAACCACAATTCCTGGGTGCCACTCAAAGGCCTGTCATTGGCATCCATGCCTATTCTTTACATTGCTGGTCTAGGTTTAAAAAACAAACAAATTAAAAACTCTTAGAAAGACTGAAAGGGACCTTGTGCTAACTTTAAGGACAGGAGGGTAGGAACGTGACTAAGTAGCCATAGCCTGTCCCAACATCTGTGAAGAATGAAAGCAGCCCTGGCTGGAGGCACTAAATGGTGGTGGCGGCAGAAAGCAGGAGGCAAGCTACTTCTAGGAGTGGGAAACAGAAAAAAGAGAGGTGGAATCGCGAGGAAGGCCTTTATACTGGGAGAGCTGTCCTCCTTCCCCATCCTACTCTCCCCAGAATCCTGAGCCCAGAGCAGAGAGCACAGAGAGACCTGTGCCCGCCCAATGAGAGAGGTGGGCAGCAGTGTTGCCCAGTGGTTAAGAGTGCAGGATCTAGAGGTGGGTGGACTTGGATTCCGTCTTGGTTCTTCTCACCAGCTACATTACCACTGGGCAAACTGCCTGAAAGGAGATAACAATAGTGCCTACCTCCTGCAGGAGACAGAAGGATCAAATGAGATAACGCAATTGGAGTATTCAGCACAGCACCCAGCACATGGTTAATACTCAATAATCCTGATTAACTACAGTCACCCTTACCAGTGAGGGAGAAAAAGCACAGGAATTGTTCCTATTCACAAGACCAAAAGGAATAGCGTTCCTGTCCCCCAGGTTGACTCATGGTGGTTAGGAGGTTAGGGCCTAAGCTAATCGACTTAAAGGTACATTGTGGTTTAAGTAGGTTTCTGTGGCTTAGCTGGGGACCTGATATTATTGCTGTCATTCCTAACACAGACCACTCCATCACTTACTGCATTGAAAAAGTTATCTCTGTGGTCTACACTGACTCTACTAATCTCAGGACGCGGCCACTGCTAAAACTTCTCGGAAAATCCTCTATTAAAGCTGCCAAGGAGCTGATGTGCAAGGCCCACAGGAAAATTATCATTTTCTAGACACCTCTTTTACAGCACTGGAACCAGGTGGGACTTCAAATCCACCCAGCTGGTAATAAAAACCAGCTTGGATTCTCAAGAAACCACACTCCTTCATAAACAAAACCAACCATTCATCTCAACCCTGGATGCAGGGTCTAGTCTTGGTTTCGGAGGGTTATACGTCAGATGATAATCCTACATGATCTCTAGAACTATTTCAGCCTTTAAAGTCCTGGTTCCATGTAGTAGTGATGCTCTGCCTGCCAAATCCTGCCACAGGAGAAAGTATCCCTCTGTCAACCTTCAAAACGCCCCATCAGGTCAGTGGCGGCATTAGATTCTCATAGGAGTGCGAACCCTATTGTGAACTGTGCGTGCCAGAGATCTAGATTGTGCACTCCTTATGAGAATCTAACTAATGCCTGATGAGCTGAGGTGGAACAGTTTCATCCCAAAACCATCCCCCACATCTGTGGAGAAATTGTCTTCCACAAAACCGGTCCCTGGTGTCAAAAGGTTGGGGACCACTGCTCTGGAGGAATGGAAGAGCTACAGAGCCTTCTGGCAATGCTTCATGAATATCATTTATCATAACCAGGATTTTGAGTAACAAAAATACAGGCAGTCTCCAACATGCCAAGTCCAAACACTAATACTTTTTTTTTTGAGACGGAGTCTTGCCCTGTCACCCAGGCTGGAGTGCAGTGGCGTGATTTTGGCTCACTGCAACCGCTGCCTCCCAGGTTCAAGCAGTTCTCCTGCCTCACCCTCCTGGGTAGCTGGGATTACAGGCGTGTACCACCATTGCTGGCTAATTTTTGTATTTTTAGTAGAGATGGGGTTTCGCCAAGTTGGCCAGGCTGGTCTCGAACTCCTGACCTCAGGTGGTCCACCTGCCTTAGCCTCCCAAAGTGCTGGGATTACAGATGTGAGCCACAAACACTAATACTTTTGAATGCTAACACTATTTGAACTTGGTGCTGCCTTCAGTTGCTTTCATCTGAAATGCTCCTTAATGGGCTTTACTGTGTTTCTCTGGATTCTTCTCCTACCTCTCTGTTTGAGCCTCAATCTCCCTGGCTGTTCTCCTTCCATCGTTCTTGGCAGTGCTTCTGCCATGTGCCTCTGACTTCTTGTTCCCCTGGGCCTTCTTACCCACACCCTCTCAAGCCTTCTAAACCTTAGCCTTCTACTCCTGAACCCTTGACTCCTTTATAAAGGATGTCTCCATGCTGGGCACAGTGGCTCATGCCTGTAATCCCGGCACTTTGGGAGGCTGAGGTAGAAGGATCATTTGAGCCCAGGAGTTCAAGACCAGCCTGGGCAACATAGTGAGACTCCCATCACCTTCATTCCAATTCTGTTCCTGCTTTCCAGCTGCCCAAGCAGGAAACACCCTCTATGCTCCCCTTCTATGTCATACTTCATTTGTCCCCTAGACAGTTGGTTCTGCTTCTTAGATGCACCCTCCCATTGCCACCCTCATTCACCAGCAGCAGCACTGTGAACCCCATCCTCTCTCATTCTGGACTACTGCGACAGCTTCCCACAGGTCTCCCTGACTCAGCTCTTACCTCTCCAGCCCATTCTAGAATTCTGTTTATAAAACACAACCTGATCACACACTCTCACATTTCAAAACATCCAGTGGTTTCCTAGTAGCTTACAAGACATGGTCCAACTCTTCAAGTGGCACCAAGAGCCTGGGCCGAACTCTCCTTATGCTGTCATCACCTCCCCACCCCACTCCAAACCTATTTCCTACAGATCAAACTCAGTCATTATCCTGTGCTCCTTACATCATTCCAGCTCCTATAATGCCTTACCCTACCTTCTCTGCCTACCTTATTCGTTAAGGGATGAGTAAATGCCTGCTCATCCCTTAATACTCAGCTCCAGTAGGACCCTAGCAGAGCTGGTGGTCCCTTCTCCCAGCACACAAAAAACTTAATTTTTCTCTGGAATGGCATTTTATCACACTGTTCATGAGTCTCTATCCTCATCAGACTGAGAACTTCTTGCAGTCAAAGGTCCAGCCTTCCAGATCCCCCCAACCCCACCCCCAGTAGTGTCTACAGGACTCACAGCTCCAGCGTACTGGAGATCCTTGATAAATGTTAACTGAGTAAAATGAATGGCCATCAGTGAAACCACACTGCCATGTAAAGCTGGTATTTTTTAAATCACCTTACTTAGTTTGCCACTATCCAGTACATTTAAAATATCCAATCTGGGCATTACATGCGACTTACACACCATTAACGCTCTACAAAGTTAAAAAGCCAGTAAACTCTTGTGATGCCAACTCATCAGATAGAGTATGAAACTCAGTAGGGCCATGAAATTACCTGGATGAGCCACACCACACAAGCCTCTGATGCTTTTACCTGGCTGCTGTCTGACAGCAGAAACGTTTCCTGCTCTGCCCTTCACACACTCTGTGTATGCTCCCTTGGGTTAGCTTCCCAAGTGACCCTCCCAGGCAGGCAGGGACTTCTAGACCCCTAGTGAAACGCTTAAGAGTTCCAACCTAGGAGTCTTCTTCCAAGGTGATCCCCACAAGACCCCCCAGGACAGTCTGAGCTGCTACCCCAGGCAAGAATGAGTCACAAAAAAAATGAAGTGTCAGACTTGATTCAAGCCAAGAAGGCGAGGGATCCCTCAACCCTGCCTTGACTATGCAGACGAGAGAGCCAAATGTGCCCTTTTCCTCCAGCCCCAACAGACTGCCGCCCTTCAACACCAGTCCTTCCTTTTGTATTTGATCATGCTCAGAGATGATAATCCTGGTTAAAACAAAACAAATAGATTTTTCCCATGATCTGTGACCCAGAGAAAAATCTGGTCCATCTCTCTGTCCCCAGACAGGGCAATACTTAAAGTATAATGAAAAACAGCCATTTACAAGATCTATGAAGAAAACAAGGTCTTGGAAAATAGGGTAAGAGATACGGCCTATCTTCAGAAGTTACTGCACCAGGGAACCCTCCCCCTGGCCTCGTCCAGCCCCAACTAAGTCAGGCTCCCCTATGCCACACATATAGCACTATCCACAGCTGTACTTTTACTGAGGTGATTATTTGATTGTCATCTGTGTGTTCCACATTCAAATATCTGCTGAATACATGAATGTGTTGTAGACTCTGGGCACCGTGTGACCTTGATTTCTCTTTAAACTGCTGGTCCCCCAGGGCACAGCTGGGGCCCCAATTAGCTACAAACCACCTATCCTAAATATGCCAATACAATTCTGTTGTTCAGCTGTCAGCATGCCTTTGGCTTTCTGACTTTAATCTCCCAATTCAAATAAATCCAAAACTCTAGACTCTGACATCTGTGGCTGGGCTCCCCGCCTTTCCGCAATTGCTCCCCGCCTTTCCGCAATTGGAATTTGGAAATTGAACTTTTTAAAAACTGAAGAGCAAAAAAGGGAAGAGACACTTTCAAAAGGTTGCTTGTATGTCTAAAGACCTAGCCATCGCCAGCCCAAAGTTGGAAGTTATTTTGTTCTGGGAATTATTAAACTGTCATCCAGTGGTGCCATTTACTGAGGGAGAGGAAAGGGGATGGGGTGGGAAAGGGAGGAGACTCACTCTACAGCACATTTCTGGATTTATTCTCTGAATGGGAATAGCAGACAGATTTTAACAAGAATTGAAGTCCCTGTTCTCCCTCCATCCTCCTTTTTAAAAGTGCTTCCACCACGTGCCTCTGATCCTTTGAGGCCCAGCAAATGTACGCAGCCTGTTTACCTTTTTAATATAACTTTTTTTTTTCCTGAGACGTTGTTTCGCACTTGTTGCCCACGCTGGAGTGGAATGGCGCAATCTGGCTCACTGCAACCTGCGCCTCCCGGGTTCAAGCAATTCTCGTGCCTCAGCCTCCCAAGTAGCTGGGATTATAGGCACCCGCCACCACACCCTGCTAATTTTTGTATTTTTAGTAGAGACGGGGTTTCGCCATGTTGTCCAGACTGGTCTGGAACTCCTGACCTCAGGAGATCCGCCAGTCTCAGCCTCCCAAAGTGCTGGGATTACAGGCATGAGTCACTGCGCCCGGCCCTTTTTTTTAATTTTTTTTTTTTTATTTTTGAGACGGAGTCTCGCTCTGTAGCCCAGGCTGGAGTGCAGTGGTGCGATCTCCGCCCACTGCAAGCTCCGCCTCCCGGGTTCAAGCTATTCTCCTGCCTCAGCCTCCCGAGTAGCTGGGACTACACGCGCCAGTCACCACGCCCGGCTAATTTTTTGTATTTTTAGTAGAGATGGGATTTCACCATGTTAGTCAGGATGGTCTCCGCCCACCTCGGCCTCCCAAAGTGCTGGGATTACAGGTGTGAGCCACCGCGCCCAGCCACCTTAAATTTTTAAAGTTCCGCAAAACGGCTGGGTGTGGTGGCTCATGCCTGTAATCCCAGCACTTTGAGATGCTGAGGCGGGCAGATAGCCTGAGGTCAAGTGTTCCAGACCAGCCTGGCCAACATGGCGAAACCCCGTCTCTACTAAAAATACAAAAATTAGCCAGGCGTGGTAGCACACGCCTGTAATCCCAGCTACTTGGGAGGGTGAGGCAGAAGAATCACTTGAACCCGGGAGGCTAAGGTTGCAGTGACCGAGATGGCGCCACTGCACTCCAGCCTGGGCGACAGAGCAAGACATCGCCATTTCAAAAAAAAAAAAAAGTTCGGCCGGGCACGGTGGCTCACGCCTGCAATCCCAGCACTTTGAGAGGCCGAGGTGGGCGCATCACAAGGTCAGGAGTTCGAGAGCATCCTGGCTAACGCGGTGAAACCCCGTCTCTACTAAAAGTACAAAAAATTAACCAAGCGAGGTGGCGGGCGCCTGTAGTCCCAGCTACTCCGGAGGCTGAGGCAGGAGAATGGCGTGAACCCGGAGGGCGGAGCCTGCAGTGAGCCGAGATCGCACCACTACACTCCAGCCTGGGCGACAGAGCAAGACTCTGTCTCAAAAAAAAAAAAAAAAAAAAAAAAAAAGTTCCAGCTGGGCGCGGTGGCTCACGCCTGTAATCCCAGCACTTTGGGAGGCCAAGGCGGGTGGATCACCTGAGGTCAGGAGTTCGAGACCAG
The DNA here is from genome assembly GCF_028885625.2 of Pongo pygmaeus. Lineage (NCBI taxonomy): Eukaryota > Metazoa > Chordata > Mammalia > Primates > Hominidae > Pongo > Pongo pygmaeus. The sequence continues at coordinate 59,349,987 of NC_072392.2, forward strand.
CCTGGCCAATGTAGTGAAACCCTAAAAATACAAAAATTAGCCGGGCGTAGTGGCAGGTGCCTGTAATCCCAGCTACTCGGGAGGCTGGGGCAGGACAATCGCTTGAACCTGGGGGGTGGAGATTGCAGTGAGCTGAGATCACGCCATTGCACTCCAGCTTGGGCAACAAGAGCGAAACTCCATCTCAAAAAAAAAAAAAAGTTCCGCAAAATTAGTTGTTTCTTGGTCAGACTTCCCACTAGATTGCAAACCATTCTTGGCCATGGTTAATCAGACATGAGACCATGTCTGGTTAATTAGCCCTCATACGCAGCCCAAAGCTTGGCAAGAGGAGCTCAGAAAGCTCAGTAAGCCTTGGTTGGAGGAAGGTAGGAAGTGAGGGCAGTTTGGGAGGGAGGCCCTGGAACAACTGCAGATAAACCTCCAGGATTCTACAATTTATTAATTCCCTGTTATGCGTCTATGAGGGATCATATCTCAATTAATCCTCACAACAACTCAGGGAGACAGGCATTATGATGATGACCCCTGCTTTCCAGACACAGAAAAAAGAACAATTTGCCCAAGATCACACAATTAGAGAGGACCAAAACCAGGATTCAAATCCCCCGTCCCTTGCAAGTAGATCCTTCCTCCCCAAGCCAGAGAAGAGTCTGAGGAAGTGCATTCTCAGTCCCTGAATTCCTTCCAGAGCTTCAAGCAGAATGGGAGAGTCTAAGTCAACTCAACATAATGCAAAATGAAGACGTCAAGTTCTCTCTAAACACCCTCAGACTCTCAGCTCAATGCTTCAACATTAAATTGCCGAAATGGGAGAAAACAAATGAGGGATGGGAATAACCTGAGCCAGAAGGTGGGACAACAGATTAGGCACAAGAAAAAGGGACTTTTCAGCTCTTAAACCTCTCTGCTAATGAGGTACTTAGCTTTAAGGCTGCAGTTAAGTGTGGGGATAACTTTTCCTCAAATCCTACAAAGAACCCTGTGAGCAAAACAAACTGCAAGCCCTATTTAATTTAGGTTTATGTAATGTGCACGTTTATACCATTAACGTAACCTGTCCTGAAAGTTAATTCATTTCTCTCTTATGGTCCATTTGGCAATGGGTCAACGTAGGGAGGGACCCCCAACAGACAAAGACCAAAGTGGTAAAAGAAGAAACAAAGCGTTGCGGGGGGCGGGGGGGCGGGGGGGGCAGGCGGTGCAGATATCCTGGATGACGTGTAGGGGCAACACAAAGGAAAAAGCAAAAACAGAAAGAGCAAGGGCAAGGGGGCCAAGGGGGCCAAAAGCCAAGGCTGCTTGGTAGCTCCTGCCAGAGGGATCAACCACGACCTCAGTGGTTTCCAGACCTCAGTCATGTGTGGGGTTGGCTGCTTTAGAAGAACCTGGGAAACAGTTTTTCAGGGGTTGTTACTATTTTCTTGTTTTTGTTACAAATTTCCCATCCTGAAAATTCTGATTTTGTAGCCCTTTAGCGGGACGATGAATTCTTAAGGCAGCCAGCTTCGAGAATCCCTAGAGATAGCCTCCCTCCTGGGGACGCCTATGATCTGAGGCAATTAGTCATTGTGCAGTGCTCTTCACCCTTACTGTGAAGGAAGTCACAGTCCACTCCCACGGAGTGCTCTATCTGCAGCCATGGTAGCTGAGAACTACATCTCAGTGCCCTCTTTCCCCATCTCACGTGCTTCCTGAACATTCCCCATACACTCCCTCTTATGTTCACGCCTCGGTGCCTTTGCACAACTGTTCCCCATGGAATGCTTCTGTATGTGTAAATCCTCTTCATTCTTCACCAATCCATCTCGAAAATAGGGATCAAAATATTCCTGATGGGCAGGATCTGTTCCATGCCTACACTTATTTGCCCCAGGTACTCCTGAACAGAATGCCTTGAGAAAACAAAAAACAAATCACTAGAAAGGTCAGTATTTCCTAGAACCAAAAATTTCATATCAGGTAAAACAAAGCCACTTTCTCTGGTGCAACTGAACTTGGTCACCGTTCACACCCAGAAGATCCTGTTTGAGCCTCAGTGGCACCCATCTGCCAACTGGATGTCAAGCCTTCCTTTCCCAGTGAGAAACAGACAAAGGAACTCCAGACACTGGAGGGTAACCTCATTTGGAGCCAGCAATCCAGTTTCGAATCAAAGCCACTCAGTCTAGACACACTGCTTTTAAGACCACAGGGGAGGGCTAACTGCTCTGTAGCTCAGGAGACCCAGGTGCTGCTGACCCATCCAGGTAACAGGAATGCAGGTGGCAGTGCTGCACCTCACAAGCAGAATGCTGCTCTGCCTCGTTTCAGAGAGAAGGTAGACTCTGCCTAGAATGGAGACGTGGGCTATTTAGGGTTTAGATGACGAGCTGGTATTATTCCAGAATGTGCAAGAGTAGGAAGAGGCCTTGGTCTGAGAAACAGAAGGTATGGTTTACAGCTTCCACTTTGCCCTAATTAGCACTATGTCTTAAAACAAGTCCTTTTTTTCTGTTTGAACCTCAATGTTTATATCTCCAAAATGTTAACACCTAAACCGATTTTAATGCCCAACCCAGTATATACCTAATTAATATAAAATAAAAATTACAAGGTTAACACTAGAAAAAAATTAGGATGCAGGGCCCTACATAGTCACTAAAATCAAGCCTGTACAAATTTGACTCTGTACTTCCTGGTAGCCAAAGCAAAAAGAGAAATATCATGCTATAAATTTCTAATTTCCACAAAAGAAAAAGCATACCAGGTTTTCAGGAGAGACAAAGCTTTTCAGAGACATTAGGTTCTAAAAGAATTTCTCCCATGAACTTCTTAAAGGGGGCATTGAATATGTAGCTAGTCTTCAACAATATAAACCCTTACAAGAATTACAGTAACAAGTTATATAAAGCTATTTCTGACAGTGTCCTTCCATAAAGAAAAGGGCAGACACTGAAGGCCAACTCAGTAAAAATAACAATGGAGGGGCTGACATAATGGCGCATGCAGATGGCCCAGCCTAATCAAGTCTAAAACCAAGAATCGCCACAGGGGCAGATAGACAACATGTCCTTCCAAAAACTTCTGTAACTGTTACTTCTTCCAGGTGGGTGTTGGGCAGCAGTCAGCTTGCAAATACATGGTTTCTAAATTCCATTCCAGTTCAAATAGATGTAAGTGGCATTTCCAGTCTTTACTTACTTATATTAAGAAGTCCTCCTCTGACCCCACCACACACTGTCCACTCCCAAATCAATGGATTGAGAATGGATTCCTCTGAGCCAGAGAGAGGGGAATCCGCCTATTAATATAAGTGCTGTTATTAATAGCTAGCACTGAGTGCTTAGGTGCCAGGCTCTGTGCCTGGTTTCCCCTGCAGTCTCATTTAATCCTCCCATCAGTCCTGTGTGATGCAAACTATTATTAGTACCATTTTAAAAATAAGGAAGAAAGATTCAGAGAATTCTAGTAGATTGCCAAGGTCACAGAGCTAATTATCCAGGTCTTTCTGATTCCAAAGTCCAGGCTCTTAGCCCCACATATAGTGCCGCCTGGTATTAATGAAATGTGATTACTGATAGAAATGCTAACATTTGTTAGAACAAAACAAACAGTGAGGCCTAGAATAAGGTTACTGGGGTAGGTAAGAGTTGTTTATTATTAATGACAACAAAATAACAATGGAGCTTTTGGAGCCTTTGCCAATCTATAAATGGAATAAAGGAATGAAAACTATTGTGAAAAGTAGAAATAGTGCAAGTGAAAGTAATTCTGAGAGAATACTATATTATCCCAGAAAAAGAGAATAATCTTTTCCTCTTCTCAAACTATATTTCTTCCTCTAGAGAATCTAAACCTTGGTTCTCTTGGTCATTCATGCATTCAACCAACAAATATTTATCCAGTGTCTACTGCACACCAAGCATTTTCAGCAGTAAGCAAAACAGAAAAGCTCTCAAGCTTCCGTGTTGGCAAACAAGTAGATAATATATTTCCAGACGGTATTAAAGTGCTTTGAAGAAAATAAAGTTAAGGGGATTAAGAGAGGCTGAGGGGCAGAGAAGGGAGGAGCTGTTCTAGATAACTGGTCCGTCCGGAAGTAGCTCTGAGAACCAAGTTAGAGTCAGCCACGCAAAAATTTGGAGAAAGAGCCAAGCACGGTGGCTCATGCCTGTAATCCCAACACTTGTCAGAGGCTGAGGCAGGCAGATCACCTGAGGTCAGGAGTTCAAGACCAGCCTGGACAATATGGTGAAACTCCGTCTCCACTAAAAATACAAAAATTAGCCGGGCGTGGTGGGGTGCGCCTGTAATCCCAGCTACTTGGGAGGCTGAGGCAGGAGAATCACTTGAACCAGGGAGGCAGAGGTTGCAGTGAGCAGATCATACCACTGCACTCCAGCCTGGGCAAGAGCAAGACCCTGTCTCAAATAGAAAAGAAAAGAAAAATTTGGAGAAAGCATCCTGGAAAGAGTTACTAGCAGTAGAAAAGCCCTATGACAAACATAAGTATAGCATGTTTCAGAAACCTTAGAAAGGCGAGCTTTTTTTAAGCAGGAAGAAGCAGAGTGGACAGGGTGGGGATTGGTAAGAGATGAGGCAGAAGATGGGGGAGTAGGACAAGCCGTGTGGTGCCTACAGGGAAAGGAATTAGATTATATCTGAAGGGCAGTGGGAAGCCATTGGCAAATTGGCGACAAGGGAATAGCAAATTCTGATTTACTTTTAAGCTCTCCAGTGCTATATCCACAGCTCCCAGGTAAACAAACTCAGGCAGTACAATACTTCACAGACTCAAGTGTATCACCTTTTGTTAAGGACAATGTCACTGAAAACTAACAACTCTAAAAAATATCTTTAGCCTGCAGGCCCTGGCTGGCTTTCCATCGTTACAGGCTCAAGTTGAAAATGATGTTTCTTCCTTTTCCAAAACTTTATACCTTTTTATGCTCGGGGAATGCAGTTGTCAGAGCACCTAGTGGTTTGCGTGACAAACCCTAAGGAAATGCCAAGGTAATTTACAATGGGAATTGATCACATCCTCCATCTGAATCTCACTTCAACATCTCTTCCTTCTGGCTTTTCCAATCCTGCGACATCTTATCCCTTGCCATCCTTTTGTTGCTTTCTTTTCTCCATATGCTCAAAACTAAACATTCTGAATGTGAGTTGCTTGGCCAAACTGAACATTATTAAAGTTAATTTTTAAAATCCCACACTTAATGCTCCCATAAGGCACACCTTTAGCAAGAAGGGCTACAGTTGAAGTTGAATTTGGATAGAGTCCTTTTTGAAGCTAAATCGCAGCTTTCATTAATTCAAATAAATGTATCCTACCAATATGTCTGGACACAATAACTAACAGGGAAAAATCTAACCTGTGGCTGCATCAGGCGTGTGTGTGTTTGTGCCTGAAGGCGGAGATAACAGCATCAGAAACTGGATGCCTAACAAGATTCACCTGCACACAGGGACTGGGCCATCACAATGGGACGTAACCAGGACTGGGGTAGCAGGAGGTATGGGAACTTGTGCCTCTTATTAAGACCTGATGGTAGACAAACTCCTGACTCCTCACCACCCCCCCAAATAAAAAGTCACCTGCCTGCCTTTCCCCGAGGCTACACAGTCTGGAATACACAGATACTAAACAAAATCAACCTTTTCTTCAGCTGGCCAATTGTGAATCTCCCAGGCACAAGGACTGTGTGGCTGCCTCAAAACCATGAGAATTCACATAATCTATGAACAGCACAGCAACTCATGCAACTCATCGGCACTACTCACATCTCCAACCCCCACACACCTAGAAACATCTCCTGGTACACAACACTGTGCAGCAGCCCTCAAACAGGCTGGAGTGGAGAGGGAGGGATACCAGCCTCTTAAAGCCAACTGCTTCATGGCAGTTGAGAACAAACAATACTGTGCCCTTAGACTTTTCAAAGCCTAAGCTAGTGTGATTGGCAGCTGAGTGATTTTGGGATTGCAGAGTATGGGGTCACATACCTGACTGCACTTCAGAGCCAAGTTAATTCCTTCCATTGTTCACTGCCTCCAGTTCCCACTAGATCAGGGGCTCTTATCAAGCACCTGCATCACAATCTCGTGGGTCCCCTGGTAAAAATGCAGATTCCTGTGGCCCACTGGAAATAAACATCTGCGGAGTAGCCTGACAAACTGTATTTTTAAACACTACCCAGGTCATCTTTATACACATTTAAGTTTGAGGACCTCTGCCCTAAAGCGATGCTTCTCAAACTATGTGTCAGGACCTGCTTGGTCAGGAAATCAAATTAATGGGTCATAACCAGCAGTTGATTTTTTTTAATGAAGTAGAAAAAAAAAACCTTTAAAACAGAGCACACTGCGGGGAGTAAGGGTGATTATTGTTCTCTGAAACTTATTTCAGTTACAGACCTGTATGCAGTGCAGGTCCCAGAGTCTGAAAACCATGCTCCTAGAGGGAAGAAGGAAAACAGTCTTCTTGCGCATGGTGTTTATTTTCCATTTTCCACCCCTAACTCCAAGCTTCTTGATTTTGGTTCAAGCACAGAAATATCAAGACAGATCCAAGAAATCCTGTCATTGAATGCTAACCTGCGCCGGCAAAGCCCAACTGAGGAAGCGGATGAGGCTCCCACTGCACTCCTGCCTCAGATCCGATCATGGAGCTGGGGACAGGGGATGGTGCCAAGGGGGAAGTCTGCACAGCTCTCCCCAGGCTGGGCCTGTTTCTGGGGAAAAGAACTTGCAGCCACTCAAAACACAGCTTAGAAGAATGAAAATGTTCCTCACCGGAGGCGAGACTCAGCCATTCATAGGCCCTGTGGCCCCCAGAGGCAGGAAAGCACGGGGGAGCAATAACCATGTGAAATCAAGTCCCACCCCAGAGCCAGTGAGGCGGTTTACTGAACTTCTTGGACCTTTAATGCTCTGTGAGGCACAGGGAAGCTGACCGCTACCCTTCTTGCCCAGTGCTTTGGAACAAGGAAGAACAAGGAAGGAAGGGCAGAGAGAAAAAGACAGCTGTCTCGTTAGCCTTCAGATTCACCAAAGGCAAGGACTCACTCAAGAGCCTCCCAAGTTGCAAGGACAGCAAATCAGCAAGGAGGCCAGAAAGCAAAAACCCCCAGCAAAGCTTCGGAGCAGTTCCCTGGGGCCATTCACAGCGGCGGGACTGGGGGGCGGGCGAGGGTGCAGCTCCGCACCAAGCGGAGGAAAACAAGACACTCGCTCACCTGGCTTTTTAAACTCTCGCAGCTAAGACTGAAGGCAGAGGTGGCAATCTTCCGGACAAGAAGTCCAAAAGAACAGGTGTCCCCCACCCCCGCACGCCCCCAAGACCGGAGAAAAGCCCACCACTCCGGGAAAGACACTAGAGGAGGTCGGCGGCCAAGCAGGGTGAACTGGAAGTGGCGAAAGGTCGGGGCCGCCCCTAAGAGCCAGCTCCGGGGAGGCGCTCGCGGCAGAGGCCCCCGCATTCCGTCGGGCAGGACCTCGCGCCCACCCCCTTGGCAAGGACACCGGGGAGGCGCCGGGACGCGGCCAGGGAGGAACTCGGCTGCGGTTACCTCGACCCGGGTCGGGGCAGACGACGCGCTCCGAGAAATTTCGAGGGCGCCCAGTCCCACAGTGGAAGGCCCCCAGGGCGGCGCCCCTGGACCTAAGTGTCCCCAGGACTCTCCGAGGCAGACGCGGCGTCACGAGAGGACGGAGGGCGTCCCCAGCCCCACCCGGACCCCATGGAGTCCGAACCCGCGGGGACGACGCGGAGGAGGAAGCGGCGATCCCAGCTCCGCGCCCCCGCCCCAAACCTGGCCCCGCAGACTCGCCCAGCCCCTGGCGCGCGTCTCCCGCCCCGGCCGGGGGTCCCGCGCCCTTGGGCTCCCTCCGCGGGCGGCCGCGGGCCCGGCAGTGTTTGTAAACAAACCGGTCACGTGGCCCGGCAGCCGCTCCCCGTCCCCGGCGCCCACGGGGACCCCACGAGGAACCGAGGGCGCCGCACCCCCAACCCCGTGCAGGCCCGGCCGGGGGAGTCCGGAGGCCGGGGCCGGGGACCCAGAGCCAGAGCTGACAGCGCGCCCCACGCCCACGCGCGCCCGGCCCGCGCCGCACTCCGGCGCACTCACCCGGCGACAGGCGGCCCTGTCCGGCCAGCGCGGGGCTTGGCTCCGCTGGGGTGCGCAGCGGCGAAGCGCGGCCCGGCTGGGGCTCGGGCTCCCGGCGCGCTCTTAAAGCCACAGTCTCCGCCACCGCCGCGGCCGCCACTCCGCATCCCTCCGGGTCCGGGCCGGGGGCTACCCCGTGATGGACGCGCCCCCCCGCCTATCCCCTCGGCTCAGCACATAGCAACACGCCGCGGGTTGGCCGGGCGCAGCCGCAGCCCATCCGCGCAGAGCCAATCATCAGAGGACGGAACTCCGCCCCCCGCTTCCCCGACCGCCCACTCCCCCACCCCTCGGCCCGGCCCAGCCTGGGCTAGGGGAGAGCGGCTGGTTAGGGTCCCGCCCGTCCCGGCAACTTGCCGGAGGGGCAGGGACCCAGAGTGACAAAGCTGGGTGGGCTCTCAGCGCCTAGGAGGAGGCCGTTTATTTGGGTTTGGGGTTTGTCCCCAGGGCAGGGCTGGGATTCCCAGAACCTGGGTTGTATTTTGGGGCGGGGGGATTTGCAGTGCATCTCCTTGGAGGCTCAAGATAGTCATTCCTTTCTTACGTTTTAAACCTCGCCCTAAGCCATAGCCTAAATTACCAGAAGTGGCCCTCAGGCCCCGGGGCAATTGAATTTAAAATGATAGGGGGGAGGGGGGAGGGATAGCATTAGGAGATATACCTAATGCTAAATGACGAGTTAATGGGTGCAGCACACCAACATGGCACATGTATACATATGTAACAAACCTGCACATTGTGCACATGTACCCTAAAACTTAAAGTATAATAATAATAAAAATTAAAAAAAAATGATAGTGCTAGTTCCACCCAGCCCACCCATGCCCTGCTCAGAAGCCAGGCATTTACCCTCTTCTCTCTGCCCTCCTAGTAATTTCGGCGAATTAAAAGTACGAAAGGGGCTTAGAGGAATTGAAGACCGCTCTATAGCTGCTAATTTTCCATGACTTTCAGAGGCAGATGACGGTAATTAGAGTGGGATGGTCCTAGTGACCAGAGGGGAGGAGTCCACGTTCTGGGTCACTGAGGTGGTGCTTTTCAAGGAAGAGCAGGTTAAAAAATAACCTCGTGGCAGTCAGGAAACCAGTGAGGCACTAGGTGGGTGGAGTGGGGCAGTTTCCCAGCAGGAAAACAGGACAGTTTGATAAAAAATGTTGGCACGGACAAGGTGAACAGAGCAGGGCCTGCCTTTCACTCAAGACACTGGGGTTCCGCAGTTCCTCTGGGAACTCCTCCTCCAAGGAAACTAGTGTTTTACTGTGCAGCCATCAGGATGTGAGGTGCTGCAGGAGGTGAAGCTGACTCCCCGCCTTCCACACACTGGTTTGCACGTACACCCAGAATGCTGGCTCACCTGCATCTCCACCCAGCTGTCTTTAAAATATGCTTGGTCAACCAAATTGTATTCAGTTAATATCTATTGCATGTGAATCCAGTCCCCAAAGTTAATAAAAACAACAAAACACCCCAAATACCTCAGTATTGTGGGGCTGACATATCAGCCTCAGATTTGCAGTTTCAGTGTAAACAAAGGCTATGTCCTGGTTCACAACTGACTAGTTTGGAGAGTCTAAAACGGGGGTAAAAATGCTTTCAGATGAGAAGGAATCACAAACAAGAACTGTTTAGCATTTAATCCTTAATCTAAGATGTGATGGATTCTTTAGATTAAAAAGAGCTTGCCGTCTCGCCCTGATCTGCGTCTTGAGCAAGTTTCTTTGTCTCTCCAGGCCTAGGTTTCCACAGTTTAAAACAAGGAGGGTTGAAATAGGGTGATCTCAAGTCCCTTCCAGCTCTGAAATTCTAAGTAGGGCCAGAAAGTCATGTTTGTTACAACGTTTCCGCAATATTGTGTGAGCGAATATTTGTGTTGCCACATCACCACTTCCTAACAGTAGATGCTGAATTAGTTTAACACCCTAGGATATTGGTATGTTATGTAACAAGACTGGTGGCTACTGTTTCGGTTTAAATAAAAGATAACGTTAGCTAAACAAGACTAGCCTGATACAGTGGTTTCAGAGGAAGCTCTGAGGACCCCTTCAGGCCTGCTGTGTGTATGCAGGGGACTGGAAGAGGCCCCAGACCTTAGGGTCAGGAGACAATAAAACCAGCCAGCCGGCCAACAACAAAAAAAGTATTAAGCCTGATCATGCCTCCTCCCAGTCAAAAAGAGCCAAGCATTTTGAGCTGGTAAAGGAGAAGGGAGAGGTGAAACAATGAAGTAAGTGAAACAAAGTAATAGATGCAACTTCTCTTCTCTGAACCCAGAGAGGGGCACTTGAATTGTCCCTCAATACATTTTCTCAGTGCCTATTATGGGCAGAATTTCCTGCTTGACTTGGATGATAGTATTCTGAAGAATCTACTGAGAAGAGAGACGCTGAGGCCAATGGAGAGTTGGTGAAATGAGACAGATGTTTATCCTGGAAAGCAAAAAGAGATGGAGAGAGAGAGAGAAATAAACAAATGTGTTCAGTCAGCCAAGGCTTAAACAAACAAACAAACAAAAACCCTTGCTGGCAAAAGTTTGAGAGATTCCTGGCCTCACAGACAGATTATCAGCCTGCCTTTGTCAATGGAACAGTACCTCTGTCTCCTCTGTGTGAAGCCAAATTCATTCATTCCCAGAGCCTTCACGGAATTATTTTCCAGCAACCTCTCACTAATCCTATCTTCCTGCTGTTGCCATATTGGTGCTACTGCTGCTGTGAACAGAGTCACTTTTATGTGTTCACCTTACTCAACCTCTCAACCTTCACATTATTAATTTGAAATAATTAATTACATCTTCCTTCCCCTCACCTGCCATCCCCCAGTTCATCAACAGGTCCTGTCAGTTTCACTCCACAAATATGTATTTGCTCTGAACACATCTGCCTCTGCTGCTGCACCCTGGTTGGAGCCACCAACATCTCTTGCCTAGAATAAGCAACAGCTTCCCAACTGATCTCCCTGCTTCCAGCCCATTCTCTGTGCAGCAGCCAGATGGTACTTCTAAACAAACTCCTTCTGGTGGCCCACAGGCCCTAGTAACCAGGCCTGCCAACCTCTCTGGTCTTCCACCATCTGTCCTTTGCTCAAACTGCTGCAGTCAAGCTGGCCTTTTTTCTGTTCCTATTTGCCATCCCCTCCACCTGGAACACCTTGCCCCCAGAAGGCTGCCTCTTCACCATTTGGTTCTGAGGTCAAATGCTGGGTGCAGTGGCTCACACTTGTAATCCCAGGACTTTGGAAGGCCAGAGCAGGCAGATCACCTGAAGTCAGGAGTTCGAGACCAGCCAACATGGTGAAACACCGTCTCTACTAAAAATACAAAAATTAGCTGGGCATGGTGGCGGGTGCCTGTAATCCCAGCTTCTAGGGAGGCTGAGGCAGGAGAATCGTTTCAACTCAGGAGGCGGAGGTTGCAGTGAGCCAAGATCAGGCCACTGCACTCCAGCCTGGGAGACAGAGCGAGACTCTGTTTCAAAAAAAAAAACCTCCTCCAGAGAGGAGGACTACCCATTCATACATGCCATGCCCCCTTTCTATCATAACCCCAATTTATTTTCTTCATAATACATATCACTCTCTCAAATAATCTTGTTCATTTCTTTGTGCTTTTTTTTTTTTTTTTTGTCCCATCCAGCTCTGAAGTGTAAACTCTGTGTAAACATCAGAGGGACCTGTCTGTCTTGCTTCCCGTTGTGTCCCCAGTGCCAAGAACAGTGACTAGCACTCAACAAATTTTTGAGTGACTATCTGAACAAATGCATGAATGTGCCTACTGCCTCATATCTTTGTCCTTGCGGCTTCTTTCACTTGGAATATTGTTCTCTCCTTTATCCCCCTTCCCCACCCCTCAGCCCTTTCCTCTCATCCCATCTCAAATCCATTTGCCTGATGATTCAGTCCAAAGATTGGATCAAGTATCACTTCTGTGGAGGAATTTCCCGTAGCCTCCCCAGAAAAATTAATTTTCCTCTTCTTAGTACCCTACATAGCACTTTACTCAGAGCTCCATTACGTCACCCCACACTCTACACTCCCAATTAAGAGTTATCAGTTATCTGTCCTCTCTGCCAGTCCTTCTTGGGCTGGAACCTTATCAGATAGTCCTTGTATTTTCAGCACCTGGCACATGGTAGGCCCTCCCTAAAGGTTTATATCTGAGTTGAATCCAGTGGGAATCCAAGCAGAAATTGATAGGATCTGTTCTCAGAGTATACTGATCAACAGATAGCAGTCTTACCTTGTAGTATGATAACATTAAACTTGAAACTTTAGGCTATTCTATATAAAAGGGACAACCTACATTTTAAAAATCACAATATAATGGAAACTTCCTGAAGGCTAGAGGCCACAGGCTCTCACACTACCATACCACCTGGGAAAATGGCCAGCTCTGCCTGTGTAGGAGGGAGAGCTGCTCCTCACAGTTCTCACCATACCCCCTCCAAACCCCACTCCAGTAAAGTCCCATGACATTACATCACAGAAGAGGGCCTGAAGCCATTTTCCTGCAGACAGATTATGGTAACAGTGCTTTGTTTCTTTATGTACAATAAATGCTTTCTCTGATCCCTGTCCAAATCTCTTATTTTGAGTCATGAAAGTGGCTGATTCTGTGCCTTTCAAACTGTTAACAAGAGAGGGTTGTACCTCAGGCTTCCTGAATGCTTTAACAAAACATTTTCTACCATTTATTGAGCATATATTGTGTGCAGAGCAGTTTATCTTCTATCTAGTTATATTTAATCCTCAAAGCAACCAGCAAGATAGATATTTCCCTCATTTTAAAAAGGAGCTGATGCTATGAAATTTGAACCCTGATCCAACTGGCTTCAAAACCTAATCATTCTTTTTCGTCTACACCGTCAAAGACTAAAACTGCTTACCTTCTGTTATCCTGAAATATCCCAATTGTCTTTACAAGAAAACACCCAAAGATCAAACTACTCCACAAAGCAAAACCCTATGCCAGTCTAAAAGATCTGGAAGCAAGAGTGGTGAGGGCTTAGCACCTCCCTCTTAACTACAGTACAAATCATTTATTTGGTGCTTCCTATGTTTTAGAAACTGGTATAGACATGTTACATGCATTGTTTAATCTGATATTCACAAGAACCACAGGTATACATTTTTAAAGCATAATTCTAAAGTCCAAAAAGCTCTGAAAATCCAAAGTTAGTTTGACATGGCTCACTCGATGGCAAACCTTATCTGACATGAGGTCATTTCTAGTCTTTGTTAATTCCAACTAGAATATCCATATGTTTCTTGTAGAAATATTAATGATTGAAAGAGTACAAACTCAGCCTGGCAAGCTGTCTCACACCACTAATCCCAGCACTTAGGGAGGCCGAGGCAGGCTGATCACTTGAGGCCAGGAGTTTGAAACCAGCCTGGCCAACATGGTGAAATCCTGTCTCTACTACTAAAAATACAAAAATTAGCCAGCATGGTGGCACATGCCTGTAATCCCAGCTACTCGGGAGGCTGAAGCAGGAGAATCGCATGAACCTGGGAGGCAGAGGCTACAGTGAGTCAAGATGGCACCACTACACTCCAGCCTGGGCGACAGAGCTAGGCTCTGTCTCTAAATAAATAAATTAATAAGTACAAACTCCTTAGCTTCTCTGTAATATGCAGTATATGAGCTGAAAGATTTGGGAATCTAAAACACATCTATATCAGGGTTTCAAATAAGAGATTGAGAACTGGCAAGTAAATGTAGGCTCAGAGAGGTTCAGTAATTTTCCCAAGGTCAGCTAGTAATGATAATGCTAGAATTAGAAATATATGTGAGGCTGAGCAGCTAGTAAATGGTAATGCTAGAATTAGAAACATATGTGATGCTGGGCACGGTGGCTCACACCTGTAATCCCACCACTTTGGGAGGCCCAGACTGGCAGATCACCTGAGGTCAGGAGTTCAAAACCAGTCTGGCCAACATGGTGAAACCCCGTCTCTACTAAAAATACAAAAAAAAAAAAATTAGCTGGGCGTGGTGGTGCATGCCTGTAATCCCAGCTGCTTGGGAGGCTGAGGCAGGAGAATCGCTTGAACCTGGGAGGTGGAGGTTGCAATGAGCAGAGATTGCACCATTGCACTCCAGCCTGGTTGACAAGGGAAAAAACTCCATCTCAAAAAAAGAAAAAAAAGAAAAAAAAAAAGAAATATATTTGAAACTGAAAAAAAATTTGGAGCATGTATGACAGACTAAGGGCTAATTTTTCTGAAGGCAAAGATATGAAGTGACAGTTCATGGTAGAAGAAAAACAAATAACTTGTAAAGATATGGAAAAAAGTGTTAAATATTATAACAAGAAAAATTAAAATTACAATGAGGTGCTATTTTAATCTATCAAAATTGGCAAGTAATGGCGGGGTGTGATGGCAGGCACCTGTAGTCCCAGCTACTCGGGAGGCTGAGGCAGGAGAATCGCTTAAACCCATGAGGCAGAGGTTGCAATGAGACGAGATCGGGCCACTGCACTCCAGCCTGGGGTACATAGCGAGACTCTGTCTCAAAAAAACAAACAAAAAAAATTGGCAAGTAGTAAACAGTTCAATAACACTGCTTTTGAGAAGATGTGAAAAAACAGCCACTCATATATTGTTAGCAGTAAGGTAAATTGGCATAATTTATTTCTATAGAGGACAATTTGGTAATCTCTCTCAAAATTAGAGATTAAAATCTCTCAAAAATCTCAAGATTAATATACTCAGAAATTTCACTTCTAGGGATTTATTTATTTTATTTTTATTTTATATATATTTTTAGAGACGGGGGCTCCCTGTGTTGCCCAGGCTGGTTTCGAGCTCCTAGGCTCAAGCAATCCTCCCACCTCAGCCTCCCAAAGTTCTGGGAATACAGGCATGAGCCACCACACTGGCTAGGAATTTTTTAAAGCATTTTTTTGGAAATAGGCTCTTGCTGTGTTGCCCAGGCTGGCCTCCAACTCCTGGACTCAGGCAAGCCTTCTACCTGTCTTTCCAGTCACTGGAATTATAGGCAGGCACCACCATGCCTGGCTAGGAGTTTATTTATTTATTTGTTTATTATTTTTATTTTTTGAGACGGAGTTTCGCTCTTGTCGCCCAGGCTGGAGTGCAATGGCGCAATCTCTGCTCACTGCAACCTCCACCCGCCTCGGCCTCTCAAAGTGCTGGGATTACAGGCATGAGCCACCGTCCCCAGCCAGAATTTATTTTTAAAATAACTCGCACACAGCGCCAGGCACGGTGGCTCACACCTGTAATCCCAGCACTTTGGGAGGCTGAGGTGGGTGGATTCCATGAGACCAGGAGTTCAAGACCAGCCTGGCCAAACCCGGCCTCTACTGAAAATACAAAAATTAGCCAGGCGTGGTAGTGTGGGCCTGTAATCCCAGCTGCTAGGGAGTCTGAGGCACTAGAATCACTTGAACTGCAGAGGGTTGCAGTGAGCTGAGATCGTCTCACTGCACTCTAGCCTGGGTGACAGACGGAGACTCTCAAAAAAAAAAAAAAGAAAAGATAACACACATGTGCACAAAGATGTATGTAAATAGATATTGTAAAATTGTTAGTATTATCAAATGACTGACTCTTTAGGGATGTAACTTTGCAATTGGTTAAAGCCCATTTTACAACTCTCTAACATTGATGATGGTGGATGATTATTTTTCTGTCCAGCAGAAGAGAACCTGAAAGGTTATTATTTTTACCATGCATGACGTTAACTAGTTTTGTATCAAGCTTAGCAATTCAGAATTTCTTTTTTAAAAAATCAGATATCAGATTACAAGCTTCAACAAAATTTCTTTTTATCCATTGACTTTACTCATCTCAGTATTTTCTTTTTTTTTTTTTTTGAGACAGTCTTGCTCTGTCACCCAGGCTGGAGTGCCGTGGTGTGATCTTGGCTCACTGCAACCTTCACCTCCCAGGTTCAATAATTCTCTTGCCTCAGCCTCCCAAGTAGCTGGGACTATAGACGTGTGCCACCACGCCTGGCTAATTCTTGTGTGTGTGTGTGTGTGGTTTTTTTGTTTTGTTTTGTTTTTTGTTTTTTAGTAGAAACGGGGTTTTACCACGTTGGCCAGGCTGGTCTTGAACTCCTGGTCTTGGGTGATCTGCCCACCTTGGCCTCCGAAAGTGCTGGGATTACAGGCATGAGCCATTTCGCCCAGCCTCATCTCAATTGTCATATTCGCTTTTGAACAGACTTTGTCGTTCTGCTGGTTTCTTCATTAATGAGTTAAATAAAACTCTAATAATGCTTTCTATGCATTTTTATTAGAAATATGCTTTTCATCTTTTGAGACTGATGCTTTGAAATAACCCAAATCTGTCTATAAAGAACTGGTTGAAGAAATTACAATGCTTCTATACAAAGCAATACTATGCAGCCATTAAAAAGAGGCAACTCTACACACAGATGCTCCTTAAGAGCAAAGATCTTTGGTTCCCTAATGAACCTAAGTGCCTACAGTTGTTTCTGGGCACATAGTAGGTCTTCGTTTATTTCTGGCTATGATAATAACCCCAGTATATCAGTGGCTAACACACATGCACACACACATTCAGATACAAAATTTATTTTTCCCTCATGAATATGTAGAGAAGCTATGGCATACTGCTTCAGGCTGAGGGTCACAGATTGAATTTAGGTTGGTTTCTACTGTCATTTAGAAACCCCTAATGTGCAAGAAATATACGGATACCTATGATGGTTCTTAAGCCTCTACTTAGAACTGACCCACTGTCAATTCTATCCACAGTCCATTGGTCAAAGGAAATCATATGGCCAACCACAAAGTCAAGAGTGAAAGGAAGTCATACTCTATCTTCTTTACTGATAGAGTATCCAAAGTTACAGAGCAGAGAGCATGATATATAACCTGCCGTAAAGAGTAGCAAACAACAATCCAGTCTGTTATAGTGCTTGGTAAATGTGTTGAATGAATGAATGAAGAGTAAACAAACTGCAGGATTTAAATGAAAGAAAAGCATGCTACACAACAATTGTACAAAGTATGCCATCATTTGTTTTCAAATATATACTTATGGCCAGGCGCGGTGTGGCTCACGCCTGTAATCCCAGCACTTTGGGAGGCTGAGGCAGGCGGATCGCCTGAGGTCAGGAGTTTGAGACTAGCCTGGCCAGCAGGATAAAACCCCGTCTCCACTAAAAATACAAAAATTAGCCAGGCGTGGTGGTGGGCACCTGTAATCCCAGCTACTCGTGAAGCTGAGGCAGGAGAATCACTTGAATCCAGGAGGGAGAGGTTGCAGTGAGCCTAGATCACGCCATTGCACTCCAGCCTAGGCAACAGAGCGAGACTCCGTCTCAAAAAACATATGTGTGTGTATATACATATATATACATGAGTATGTACACAAGTATGCTTGAATATGACTTTACTATCACCAGAAGAATGTACAAAGCATGCCTAACTGTGGTTGCTGCTGGAGAAGAAAACTGGGACACTGGAGGCTGAGGATGAAAGGGAGCCTTTCCACTTAGTATCGTGTGTATGCATTGCTATTAAACAATAAAATTAAATTCTCTAAAGAGAGAATAGAAAGAACAACCAAAGACTGCTTATAGGGTCCACACCCTAAAACCCTCTTCTATACACTGTGTTTTGATTAAGTATGGATTTATTCTTCTTTTTGTTATTAATTCGTTGCAGACACACTGGGCATAGGATCTCTTCTGTCTCTAGTTCCTCCAGACTTACTTATTGCACAGAACTAGTTATAACAAAAACCCAACCAAACCCTCCCAAAGTGCTGGGATTACAGGTGCAAGCCACTGTGCCCAGCCCTACAGCAGTTTTTTGGTTTTTGGTTTTTGTTTTTTTTTGATACAGAGTCTCGCTCTGTCACCCAAACTGGAGTGCAGTGGCATGATCTCAGCTCATTGCAACCTCAGACTCCTGGCTTCAAGCGACCCCTCCCATCTTAGCCTGCAGAGTAGCTGGGATTACAGGCGTATGCCACCACATAGGATAATTTTTGTTTTTTTTTGTTTTGTTTTTATAGGGATAGGGTTTCGCCATGTTGCCCAGGTTGGTCTCGAACTCCTGAACTCAAGCGATCTACCTGCCTCGTCCTCCCAAGTGCTGGGATTACAGACTTGAGCCACCATGCTCAGCCTTCTACAGCAGTATTTTCAAACTCAGTAGAAGCCTCCCCATTCCTGGGAAGGCTCGTAGGTGACGTCGCTAAGGAAATAAGAGTAAATTTGTTTACCATGATTCCTTCAACCAGATTAGCTCTTTTAGCTACGTTGCTTCTGAGTAAATAAAACCATTCCTTTAGGCCAGGCTCAGTGGCTCATGCCTATAATCCCAGCACTTTGCGAGGCCGAGGTGAGCAGATCACCTGAGGTCAGGAGTTCAACACAAGCCTGGCCAAGATAGAGAAACCCCGTCTCTACTAAAAATACAAAAATTAGCTGGGCATGGTGGCGCACACCTGTAATCCCAGCTATTCAGGAGGCTGAGGCAGGAGAATCGCTTGAACCCGGGAAGCAGAGGTTGCAGTGGAGCTGAGATCATGCTACTGCACTCCAGCCTGGGAGACAGAGTGAGACTCCCTCTCGAAAACAAAAACAAAAACAAAAAACAAAACAAAAAAAACCCAATTCTTTTAATAGTAAAACATGGCTATGACTGTGGCCTCCTCATACTTTGTGGGTCTGTATAGTCAAGTGTAGTCCATACGCACTCCCAGAACTTCAGATACAGTAACTCTCAGAGAGTAACAACAAGGAAAATCAAAATATGATGGAAGAGATTAAACATCTACACAAAAGACATCTTGTCAGCAAGTAGGTGGCTAGAGATTTGGGGCCATCCATATCCAATCACAGGGATTAGAGCATAATTTTTAGGCCCTAATTTAAGAACAATTGTATATTGCTATTGTATCCAAAGCTGTAAAATATTCTAGTCTCTGAGTGAATCCATTGTATTGTATGTTGTCTGAAGAATAGCCTCATGAATTACTGAGGTATCCCAGGGAAGAATAAAAACATCACAGCTGGCCAGGTGCGGTGGCTCACGCCTGTAATCCCGGCACTTTGAGAGGCCGAGGTGGGCGGATCACGAGGTCAGGAGATCCAGACCATCCTGGCTAACACAGTGAAACCCCATCTCTACTAAAAATACAAAAAAATTAGCCAGGCGTGGTGGTGGGTGCCTGCAGTCCCAGCTACTTGGGAGGCTGAGGCAGGAGAATGGCGTGAACCCAGGAGGCGGAGCTTGCAGTGAGCTGAGATAGCGCCACTGCAACTCCAGCCTGGGCGACAGAGCGAGACTCCGTCCAAAAAAAAAAAAAAAAAAAAAAATCACAGCTGAAGGAGTTGACAGTGACACCTCAGTTACTAGTTTTACCTCAGCATATTGTGTGGGACCCTGCAGTTACTGTGTCCTGTTTAATGGATTTACAGATTGTATTACATCATTCCTCTTCCACTAAGCTAACCCTCACAAAATGGATAAGGGTTTAACAAGATTCTTGCAAAGAAACCACAAATTGAAGATAATAATAATTAAAGCATAAGCAGGCAGGGTACTGTGGCTCACGCCTGTAATCCCAGCACTTTGGGAGGCTGAGGCAAGTGGATCACCTGAGGTCAGGAGTTCAACACCAGCCTGCCCAACATGGTGAAACCCCATCTCTACTAAAAATACAAAAATGAGCCAGGTGTGATGGTGGATTCCTGTAATCCCAGCTACTCAGGAGGCTTAGGCAGGAGAATCGCTTGAACCTGGGTGGCGGGGGTTGCAGTGAGCTGAGATCGCACCACTGCACTCCAGCCTGGGAGACAGAGCTAGACTCTGTCTCAAAAAAAGAAAAAGAAGGCCGGGCACGATGGCTCAAGCCTGTAATCCCAGCACTTTGGGAGGTGGAGGCGGGCAGATTACGAGGTCAGGAGATCGAGACCAGCCTGGCTAACATGGTGAAACCCCGTCTGTACTAAAAATACAAAAAATTAGCCAGGTGTGGTGGCAGGCACCTGTAGTCCCAGCTACTCGGGAGGTTGAGGCAGGAGAATGGCGTGAACCTGGGAGGTGGAGCTTGCAGTGAGCCGAGACCGAGCCACTGCACTCCAGCCTGGGCAACAGAGTGAGACTCCATCTCAAAAAAAAAAAAAAAGAAAAAGAAAAGAAAAGAAAAAGAAAAAGAAAAGTGTTAATCTTACCATGTTGGCCAGGCTGGTCTCCAACTCATGACCTCAAGTGATCCACCCTCCTCAGCCTCCCAAAATGCTGGGATTACAGGAGTG
The DNA here is from genome assembly GCF_028885625.2 of Pongo pygmaeus. Classification (NCBI taxonomy): domain Eukaryota; kingdom Metazoa; phylum Chordata; class Mammalia; order Primates; family Hominidae; genus Pongo; species Pongo pygmaeus. The sequence continues at coordinate 59,370,408 of NC_072392.2, forward strand.
AGCCACCACACCCAGCCCCACTTCCTTTCTTTTATTTTCTTTCCAAACACAGGGTCTTGCTCTGTCACCCAGGCTGGAATGCAAGGGTACAGCCTTGAACTCCTGGCTCTAAGCGATTTTCCCACTTCAGCCTCCCAAGTAGCTGGGACTGTAGTCCCAACACTTTGGGAGGTCAAGGCGGGTGAATCATCTGAGGTCAGGAGTTCAAGACCAGCCTGGCTAATATGGCAAAACCCCATTTCTACTAAAAATACAAAAATTATCTGGGTGGTGGCTTGCGCCTGTAGTCCCAGCTACTTGGGGGCTGAGGCAGGAGAATTGCTTGAAACCAGGAGGCAGAGGTTGTAGTGAGCCAAGATTGTGCCACTGCACTCCAGCCTGGGCGACAGAGCAAGACTTTATCTCAAAAAAAAAAAAAAAAAGAAATTAGCTGGGCATGGTAGCATGAGCCTGTGGTCCCAGCTACTCCAGAGGCTGAGGTGGGAGATCTATCACTTGAGCCTGGGAGGCAAAGGTTGCAGCGAGCCAAGATTGTGCCACTACACTCCCACCAACCTGGGCTGACAGAGTGAGACCCTGTCTGAAAAAAAAAAAAAAAAAAACGAAAAAACAGAGCAAGAATTTCTCCAACGTGGCGGGAAATATCCTGCCACAGTCTCAGGTATTTCATTCAGCTTAACTGGTTACCCCTACAGAGGAATTGAACAAATCCAGCTAGGTACTATCTTTTGAGGTCATCCAACTCATTTCTTTATTATACCCTTGATTTTCAAGTGTAACTTAAGGTTCTAACTGGGCTCACCAACATGTATTTCTTTTTTATTTTTTTGAGACAGAGTCTCTCTCGTTCACCCAGGCTGGAGTGCAGTGGTGCAATCTGGGCTCACTGCAACCTCCGCCTCCCGGGTTCAAGCGATTCTCCTGCCTCAGCCTCCTGAGTAGCTGGGATTTCAGGTGCCCGCCACCATGCCCAGCTAATTTTTGTATTTTTAGTAGAGACAGAATTTCACCATGTTGGCCAGGGTGGTCTCAAACTCCTGACCTCAGGTGATCTGCCCACCTTGGCCTCCCAAAGTGCTGGGATGACAGGCGTGAGCCACCATGCTGGCCCCAATGTGTATTTCTTACAGGTAAAGAATGCACCATCCAGTGGTAACATCTGGTCATTGCATAATGCAGCACCGGTCTCTTGTGAACTTGGTTAACGTGGAATCATCTCCAAGACACTGCTCACCTCTCAATAATGAGGTCTTAGATTTGTTAAGGTAACCTAGGCTTTGTTTCCAAAAGAAGGAAGTTTCTAGCTATGAATTATATTAATTCTGTAGGACACCTAACTTTTTTTCATTTTTGTTTTGAGCCAGGGTATTGCTCTGTCGCCCAGGCTGGAGCACAGTGGTGCGATCTCAGTTCACTGCAATCTCTGCCTCCTGGGCTCAAGCGATCCTCCCACTTCAGCCTCCTGAGTAACTGGGATTACAGGCGCAAGCCAACACTCCCAGCTAGTATTTGTATTTTCTGTAGAGACAAAGTTTCGCCATGTTGCTGAGGCTGGTCTGGAACTCCTGGGCTCAAGTGATCCGCCTGCCTTGGCCTCCCAAAGTGTTGGGATTACAGGCATAAGCCTGGCCACCTAATGTTATCCTTGCTTAACAGCTCTTTCTTCTGTGGCCTGTTTTTTGTTTTTTGTTTTGAGACGGAGCCTCACTCTGTTGCCCAGGCTGGAGTGTAGTGGCACCATCCCAGCTCACTGCAACCTCCGCCTCCCAGGTTCAAGCAATTCTCATGCCTCAGCCTCCCAAGTAGCTGGGATTACAGACATGTGCCACCACGCCTGGCTAATTTTTGTATTTTTACTAGAGATGGGGTTTCATCATGTTGGCCAGGCTGTTCTTGAACTCCTGATCTCAGATGATCCGACTGCCTCAGCCTCCCAAAGTGCTGGGATTACAGCCACAAACCACCATGCCCGGCCTCTGTGGCCTGTTTTTGAACAGTGTTAATTTACTAATTTGTAAGCTTAATTGTTGCTTTGATCTGCCCAGCACTGAGGCCCAGGCTGCCAACAGAGGTTCATCAGACAACATGATACACAAGATCAACTGAGATGCAGAGGCGAGAGTTTAAACAACAGCTCAGACCAGCGTTCTACCATGGCAGAGTACGAACTCATTGCATGGCCAGCTACTTCTCCTTTCTGCTGCATTCTCCTTCCCTTGACCAGGCTCTTCCTTCTTTGAATGAAACAAATAGTTCCATTTCATTTAGTCAAATGACAATATCATCTGCTGTCCTAGCAGCTTAACTGACCAGACTTTTATTTTACCTTCACTCCCTGATGGGAATATTCCAACTCCATCAGTTTTGCGGGGTGATGAGCAGTCTATGCAGGCAGGGTAACTTTGGGCCCCCATGGAATTAGGCAGACTTTAGATCAATTAGGACAGCAGTTCTCAGCCTTGGTTGTATCTGAGAATCACCTGGAAAGCTTTTGAAACATACCAATGCCACTCATGCCCTACTCCTAGGCAATTCTAATTGCCTTAATTGGTCCAAGATAGATCCTGGTCATGGATGCCTTTATTATTATTTTATTTTATTTTTTGAGACAGAGTCTTGCTCTGTCACCCAGGCTGGAGTGCAGTGGTGTGATCTCATCTCACTGCAACCTCTGCCTCCCGGGTTCAAGGGATTCTCCTGCCTCAGCCTCCTGAGTAGCTGGGACTACAGGCACCCACCACCACGCCTGGCTAATTTTTGTATTTTTAGTAGAGATGGGGTTTTACCATATTGGCCAGGCTGGTCTCAAACTCCTGATCTTGTTATCTGCCCGCCTTAGCCTCCCAAAGTGCTGGGATTACGTGAGCCACTACGCCCGGCCATGGATCCCTTTAAAAACTCCACAAGTGGCCAGGCACAGTGGCTCACCCCTGTAATCCCAGCACTTTGGGAGGCTGAGGCAGGAGGATCATTTGAGGTGAGGAGTTTGATACCAGCCTGGCCAACATGGTAAAACCCCATCTCTACACAAAATACAAAAAAAAAAAAATTAGCTGGCTGTGATGACGCACGCCTGTAACCCCAGCTGCTCAGGAGGCTAAGGCAGGAGAATCATTTGAACCTGTGAGGCAAAGATTGCAGTGAGCCAAGATTGTGTCATTGCACTCCAGCCTGGGTGACTGAGCCAGATTCTGTCTCAAAAAACAAAAAAAACAAAAAAACAAAAAAAACAAAACTCCACAAGTAATCAGTGATGAGGACCATGGGCTTGGGATCTTCTATTCAAAGGGCAAATTTAAAGCTGACAAAATTTTCTTCTAAGCCTTCTGGTCGGAAATGCGCTTCGATCATCTGCACACATTCCATTTTACAATTAACTCACACACATATTTGCAGAAAGCTGGAAAGTAAAAATGTGTTCATGATACAATGCCCTGCTTCACGGGGTGCAAGACATTTTCTCATAGATTCTCTCATTTAACCCTTAAAATAACTCAGTGAGGTAAACAGGGCAAGGTATTATTATCCACAATTTTCTGGTAGGGAAATTGGTATCCTGAGCCAAAGAAGGATCCAGACTTCTGGTTTTTGTTCAGTGCCATTTAATTATATCATACCTACTCTATAGTGACAGTGAATAACCTCGACTGTCACACAGTGGGAGGAAATATTGCCAAAGAGTTAAGAGTGAATATTTTTATTTTATTTTAAGACAGAGTTTCACTCTTGTTGCCCAGGCTGGAGTGCAACAGCATGGTCTCAGCTCACTACAAACTCTGCCTCCCAGGTTCAAGCAATTCTCCTGCCTCACCCTCCCCAGTAGCTGGGATTACAGGTACCCACCACTATGCTTGGCTAATTTTTGTATTTTTAGTAGAGACAGGGTTTTGCCATGTTGGCCAGGCTGGTCTCAAACACCTGACTGCTGGTGATCCTCCTGCCTTGACTTCCCAAAGTACTGAGATGACAGGCGTGAGCCACTGTACCCAGCCAAAACCCAGCTCTTAATGTCTCATTTAAAAATATTCACTCTTGCCAGGTGCAGTGGCTCACACCTGTAATCCCAGCACTTTAGGAGGCTGAGGCAGGCAGATCACCTGAGGCCAGGAGTTAGAGACCAGCCTGGCCAATATGGTAAAACCCCGTCTCTACTAAAAATACAAAAATTAGGTGGGTGTGGTGGCTGGCGCCTGTAATCCCAGCTACTCAGGAGGCTGAGACAGGAGAATCGCTCGAACCCAGGAGGCAGAGGTTTCAGTCAAGATCGCACCACTGCACTCTAGCCTGAGCAACAGAGCAAGACTCTGTCTCAAAAAAAAAAAAACAAAAAAAAACCTGGGTTTGAATTTTAGTTTCATCACTTGCTAGCTCTGTGATCTTGGGCAGATTCATAATCTCTTCAAGACCCAATTTTCCTCATCTGAATATGGTACTGGGATACAGTATCAACTTCAAAGGGATAGCAATGAGATACAGTAGTTGTCATTCACCTCACATGATCATGCCACTTTTACGCACCTGTTAGAATAGAAAGAATTATTTAAAGTAGTTAGGCCAGGCATGGTGGCTCACGCCTGTAATTCCAGCACTTTGGGAGGCCGAGGTGGGGCAGATCACTTAAGGTCAGGAGTTCAAAACCAGCCTAGCCAACATGGTGAAACCCCATCCCTACTAAAAATACAAAACTTAGCCAGGTGTGGTGGTGTGTGTCCATAATCCCAGTTACTCAGGAGGCTGAGGCAGGAGAATCGCTTGAACACAGGAGGTGGAGGTTGCAGTGAGCCAAGATGGAGCCATTGCACTCCAGCCTGGGCAACAGAGCAAGACTTCATCTACAAAAAAAAAAAAAAAAAAGCCACGTGTGGTGGCTCACACCTGTAATCCCAGCAATTTGGGAGGCCGATGTGGGCGGATCACCCAAGGTTGGGAGTTCGAGACTAGCCTGACCAACATGGAGAAACCCCATCTCTACTAAAAATACAAAATTAGCCAGGCATGGTGACGCATGCCTGTAATCCTAGCTACTCAGGAGGCTGAGGCAGGAGAATCACTTGAACCTAGGAGGCAGAGGTTTCAGTGAGCTGAGATCGCACCATTGCACTCCAGCCTGGGCAAGAAGAGTGAAATTCCGTCTCAAAAAAAAAAAAAAAAAATAGCTGGACTTCTTTATTCTATTCAAAGTTTTTTTTCTTTGGTGTCAACCTTCGCTTTTCTTAACTGATACTGCTGCATAAAGTGAGAAGATGGATTCATTTGTGAAGGTGGCATTTCCCATGACAGTCACCAAATTATTCTCTTTAGATCAGCAATCAGATTCTAAGGCTAGGCATGGTGGTTCACACTTGTAATCCCAACACTTTGGGCAGCCAAGATGGGAGGATCCCTTGAAGCCAGACTGGGCAACAGCAAGATCCTATCTCTACAAAAAATAAAAATAAGAAAATTAGCTAAGTGTGGTGGCACACATCTATAGTCCCAGCTATTTGGGAGGCTGAGGTGGCAGAATTGCTTGAGCCCAAGAATGCAAGGCTACAGTGAGCTATGATCATGCCACTGCACTCGAGCCTGGGTGATGTAATGAGACCTGAGTCAAAAAAAAAATCAGAATTCTAGGAAATTCATCATTTTAAAGCCTCCTTTGCTTATTTTACCAAGGCAGTACTTGATCAGATGCTTTTTAAAAATTAATAGACCATTTTAGGCCAGGCACAGTGGCTCATGCGTGTAATCCCAGCACTTTGGGAGGCCGAGGTGGGCAGATTACCTGAGGTCATGAGTTCAAAACCAGCCTGGCCAACATGGTGAAACCCCATCTCTACTAAAAACACAAAAATTAGCCGGGCGTGGTGGCGGGCACTTGTAATCCTAGCTGCTCAGGAGGCTGAGGCAGGAGAATTGCTTGAACCTAGGAGGCAGAGGTTGCAGTGAGCTGAGATCATGCCAGCCTGGGTGACAGAGTGAGACTCTGTCTCAAAATTAAATTAAATTAAATTAAAATTAATAGACAAATTTTAGAGCGGTTTTAGATTTACAGAAAAACTGAACATCATAGAGTCCTCATATAACCCTGCCCTTGACATAGTTTCCCCTATGATTAATATTGCATATTAGTGTAGCACATTTGCTATAACTATGCAGATTTCTTTCGTTTTTACCTGATGTCCTTTTTTCTGCTCCAGTATCCCAGCCAGGAGACGACTTTGCATTTAGTTGCCATGTCTCCTTGGGCTTCTCTTGGTTATCAGTTTCTCAGACATTCCTTGGTTTTGATGCTGTTTTTTTTTTCTTTTTTCTTTTTTTTTTTTTTGAGACAGAGGCTCGCTCTGTTGCCGAGGCTGGAGTGCAGTGGCACGATCTCAGCTCAAGGCAAACTCCGCCTCCTGGGTTCAAGCGATTCTCCTGCCTCAGCCTCTTGAGTAGCTGGGACCACAGGCACTCGCCGCCACACCCAGCTAATTTTTGTATTTTTAGTAGAGATTGGGTTTCACCGTGTTGGCCAGGCTGGTCTTGAATGCCTGACCTCAGGTGATCCATCTGCCTGGGCCTCCCACAGTGCTGGGATTACAGGCATGAGCCACTGCGCCTAGCCAGTTTTGATGGTCTTGACAGTGTTGAGAAGTTCTCATCAGGTATGTTGCAGGCCACTCCTCTATTAAGATTTGTCTGATGCTTTTCTCATGACTAGACTGGGGTCATGTGTGTTTTGGGGGGATGACACAAGAGGTAAAGTGCCATTTTCATGACATCATATCAAGGGTACATACTATCAATATGATTTATCAGTGTTGATGTTCTGGATCACCTGGCTGATTGTCAGGTTCCCCCACTGTAGTGACTCCTCCCACTCCTTGTCATACTCTTTGGACAGAAGTCAGTCACCATGCAGAGCTTACACTTAAGGAGTAAGGAGTTATAGTCCCCTCCTTTGCAGCAGAGTAGTTACATAATTTATTTGGAATTCTTCTGCATGGGAGATTGATCAACTGCTTTAGTGTGTAAACCTACTGTCACCATCCACCAAGTCATAACAATCTATTTGGTGGTGACCTTAGCCCTGTATTTTCCAGATTAGAACTATAATGGGGTCTAGGGAGACCTCTCGTGGTAAAATAAAGGCATAACTGGCCAGCTACATGCTCTCATTTTATGCCATTGACTTTCCTTTAACGCAGTGGTTCTCAATCAGGGGCAATTTTGCCCACCAGCCCCAGGGAACATTTGACAATATGTGGAGAAATTTTTGGTTGCCACAACTTTTGGAAAGCGATGTTATTGGCACCTAGCAAATAGAGACCAGAGATCCTGCTAAACATACAGTGATTAAGACACAAACAACAAAAAATTATCTGAGCCAAAATGTCAATAGTGCTGAGGTTTAGAAACTCTGTGGTTAACAGCTTTATAAAAATTACAGATAATGTTCAAAGGGATACATTATAATGAGAAGGAGGAAAAGACCTTATTTTGTGAAGAAAGGATGAATTCTTAAAAAAAAAAAAAAAAAGTACAGCTGGAAGGGTAGCAGAATATGTCACACCAAAATGTGCCATTTCAGCATATTAACTATGTTGAGCTGAAGACAATTGAGAAGAAGCAAATACAAGGAAAACTTTCTGCCATCCCCGTATTTGTCTAAAAGCAGGTCATAAATTTGTAAAGGTGGCTCCTCTCCTGAGATAGAGTCTTCCTCTGTTGCCCAGGCTGGAGTGCAGTGGCACCATCATAGCTCACTGCAGCCTTCATCTCCCAGGCTCAAGCGATCCTCCCACCTCAGCCTCCTGAGTAGCTGGGCCTACAGGTGTGCACCACCAAGCTGGGCTAATTTTTCTATTTCTTGTAGAGACTGGGTCTCCCTATGTTGCCCAGGCTGGTCTCAAACTCCCAGACCCAAGTGATCTGCCTGCCTTGGCCTCCCAAAGTGCTGTGATTACAGGCATGAGCAACTGCTGGCCAATTTATTTTTGAGTCAGGGTCTCACTTTGTCGACGGGGCTGGAGTGCAGTAGTATGATCATAGTTCATAGCAGCCTTGAACTTCCAGGCTCAAGGAATCCTCTCTCTTCAGCCTACCAAGTTGCTAGGGGCTACAGGCACTTGCCATCACACATGGCTAATTTTTTTTTAATTTTATTTTTGAGATAGAATTCCGCTTTTTTTTTTTTTTTTGAGACAGAGTTTCGCTCTTGTTGCTCAGACTGGAGTGCAATGGTGCAATCTCGGCTCACTGCAACCTCCACTTTCCGAGTTCAAGCGATTCTCCTGCCTCAGCTTCCCGAGTAGCTGAGATTACAGGCATGCACCACCACGCCCGGCTAATTTTGTACTTCTAGTAGAGACAGGGTTTCTCCATATTGGCCAGGCTGGTCTTGAACTCCTGACGTCAGGTGATCCGCCCACCTCGGCCTCCCAAAGTGCTGGGATTACAGGCGCAAGCCACCATGCCTGGCCTGGAGTTTCACTCTTGTTGCCTAGGCTGGAGTGCAATGGTGCAATGTCTGCTCACTGCAACCTCCGCCTCCCGGGTTCAAGCAATTCTCCTGCCTCAGCCTCCTGAGTAGCTAGGATTACAGGCGCCTGCCACCACACCCAACTAATTTTTTTGTATTTTTAGTAGAGACGGGGCTTTACCATGTTGGCCAGGCTGGTCTTGAACTCCTGGCCTCAAACGATCCGCCAACCTCAGCCTCCCAAAGTACTGGGATTACAAGTGCAAGGCACTGCACCGGCTGCTAATTTTTTTTTTTTTTTTTTTTTTTTGAGACAGAGTCTCACTCTGTCGCCCAGGCTGGAGTGCAGTGGCATGATCTCGGCTCACTGGAGTCTCCGCCTCCCAGGTTCACGCCATTCTCCTGCCTCAGCCTCCCAAGTAGCTGGGACTACAGGCGCCCGCCACCACGCCCGGCTAATTTTTTTGTATTTTTAGTAGAGACAGGGTTTCACCATGTTAGCCAGGATGGTCTCGATCTCCTGACCTTGTGATCCGCCCGCCTCAGACTCCCAAAGTGCTGGGATTACACGTGTGAGCCACCGTGCCCGGCCCCGCTAATTTTTAAAAGTTGGTTTTTCTGTAGAGATGGGGATCTCTCTATACTGCCAAGGCTGGTTTCAAACTCTTGGCCTCAAGTGATCCTCCTACCCAGCCTCCCAAAATGCTGGAATTACAGTAGTGAGCCACCCCACTCAGCCCATTTTTTTTAGCCCATAATTTTCTTAATGATAATTTTTAAAAACTAAAAACAATTTTGAGAGGGAGAAAAAAAACACCTCCAGTCCTATTACAACTACAATCCACAATTATTTTCAATTGCACCTGACTTCCTATATATGCATATTTCTGTGTTGTTGCAATTAATAAATATAACCACTTATATTCTGCTTTTTTTCACTGAATTGAATATTTGAAATATTTTTCGTGTTCCTAGTGTCTCTGTTTATATATATGTATATATGTATATTTATATATACGTGTATACATATATATTTTTTCTCTTTTTTTTTTGACGAGGTTTTGCTTATGTTGCCCAGGCTGGAGTGCAGTGGTGTGATCTTGGCTCACTGCAATGTTTGCCTCCCAGGTTCCAGCGATTCTCCTGCCTCTGCCTACCAAGTAGCTGGGATTACAGGCGCCCGCCACCATGCCTAGCTAATTTTTTGTATTTTTAGTAGAGATGGAGTTTCGCCATGTTGGCCAGGCTGGTCTCGAATTTCTGACCTCAAGTGATCTGCCCACTCGGCCTCCCAAAGTGCTGGGATTACAGGTGTGAGCCACCGTGGCCTGCGTACAGTGTTATTCTGATTTGTAAAGGTTGACATAAAGGTATAGTATATTCATGTGTCATGTGTCCCATCTATTTCCAAGTTTTTTTTCTTTTTCTTTTTAACTTTCAATTTTTTTTTTTTTTTTTGAGACAGAGTCTTGCTCTGTTGCCCACGCTGGAGTGCAGTGGCGCCATCTTTGCTCACTGCAAACTCCGCCTCCCGGGTACAAGCGATTCTCCTGCCTCAGCCTCCTGAGTAGCTGGGATTATAGGAGCCCACCACCACGCCCAGCTAATTTTTGTATTTTTGGTAGAGACGGGGTTTCACCATGTTGGTCAGACTGGTCTCAGACTCCTGACCTCGTGATCCGCCTGCCTCGGCCTCCCAAAGTGCTGGGATTACAGGCGTGAGCCACCGCTCCCAGCCTTAACTTTCAATTCTTATTGATAAATTGAAGTTAAATTTTTTTTGCAAAAATCCTGAAATTTATTATTTCTTTTTCCATTTGTACTTAGAAAGTCATCCCTTTTTAGAATTAAATATCTACACGTTTCCTTCTAATTTTTTTAATTTCATTTTTTACATATAATTATTTAAAATCTGGAATTTGGGTGGGACGTAGTGGCTCACGCCTGTAATCCCAGCATTTTGGGAGGCCGAGGTGGGCGGATCACCTGAAGTCAGGAGTTCAAGACCAGCCTGACCAACATGGTGAAACCCCATCTCTATCAAAAATACAAAAATTGGCCGGGTGCGGTGGCTCAAGCCTGTAATCCCAGCACTTTGGGAGGCTGAAGTGAGCGGATCACAAGGTCAGGAGTTCAAGACCAGCCTGGCCAAGATGGTGAAACCCCGTCTCTACTAAAAAAAAAATACAAAAATTAGCCGGGCGCAGTAGTAGGCGCCTGTTAGTCCCAGCTACTCAGGAGGCTGAGGCAGGAGAATCGCTTGAACCTGGGAGGCAGAGGTTGCAGTCAGCCGAGATCGTGCCACTGCACTCTAGCCTGGGTGACAGAGCGAGACTCCATCTCAAAAAACAACAACAACAACAACAAAAATACAAAAATTAGCTGGGCGTGGTGGCACATGCCTGTAATGCCAGCTACTTGGGAGGCTAAGGCAGGAGAATCCCTTGAACCCAGCAGGCAGAGGTTGCAGTGAGCCAAGATAGTGCCACTGCACTCCAGCCTGGGTGACAGAGCCAGACTCTGTCTCAAAAAAAAAAAAAAAAAGTTACAAATCAGGACAATAAAATGCCATAAGGAAGGTTGGTAAGGCTCCACAAATAATGTGAAATTTGGTACACAATACGAAGTTTAAAAAAAAATTTTCACCAAGCAAAGGGGAAAGTTCATTCTATGGAGCAGAAAGAACTTGTGTAGAGATAGGGGAAGTTGGGACATTTCTTTGTGAGGGCCGAGATAGAACACATGGGGATTGATTGGGAGGTGTTGAATAGCACGGAGAATGGTGCATTTGTTTGATGCAGCTGAAGTTCAGGGTTTTTGGAATGGGGGTGGATTTTGGAAAGTTAGGTCATTAGGAAAGGTGGGTAACATGTTAAGGAGTTTGAACTTTATCACAAAAGTAACAGAATGAGCAAACGTTTTGAAGCAGGAGTTCTAACTGGAATTTGTTTCATTGCTCTGACACCAAGGATGGCTTGGAGTGGGAAGAGAAGAGGCTGGAAATGTGATTGTGAAAGGCCCTGCGTGCCTGAGAGCTTAATCTGCCATTTGAACCTTAGCCTGAAGGTAAGGTTCAAATAAGTCATAAAATAATAAAATACGTTGGTGCACACCTGTAATCCCAGCATTTGGGAGGCAGAGGCAGGTGGATCACTTGATGTCAGGAGTTTGAGACCAGCCTGGCCAACAGAGTGAAACCCCATCTCCACTAAAAATACAAAATTAGCCAGGTGTGGTGGCAGGTGCCTGTAATCCCAGCTACTTGGGAGGCTGAGGCAGGAGAATAGCTTGAACCCAGGGAGTAGAGGTTGCAGTGAGCTGAGATTGTGCCACTGCACTCCAGCCTAGGTGACAGAGCAAGACTCCATCTTGAAAACAAAAACAAAACCCCACATCGCAATGATGAACAGCACAGACTGTAATAATTGCAGATGTTCAGAGGAGGCAATTATTATCACAGGAAGATAATCTTGTCCTTGAAGTCAGCTCTGGGTAGGAATTCCAGCTCTTCCACTCATCTATCATCTGTGAATATATTTCATAGCCCTTTGAGCCTCACTTTATTGATCTATAATAAAATAATGAGGCCAGTAATACCTATCTAACTATCCATTATGAGGATTAAATAAGAAAAACCTGTTAAATGCCAAATACATAGTAGGTATTCAATAGACATTATTTCTTTTTCTATTTAAGTTTTATTTTAAGTTCAGGGGTACATGTGCAGGTTTGTTATACAGGTAAACTTGTGTCATGGGAGTTTGCTGTATAGATTATTTCATCACCCAGGTATTAAGCCCAGTACCCATTAGTTATTTTTCCTGATCCTCTCCCTCCTCCCACCCCCCACCCTCTGAAAGGCTCCAGTGCTTGTTGTTCTCCTCTATATGTCCATGTGTTCTCATCATTTAGCTCCCACTTATAAGTGAGAACATGTGGTATTCGGTTTTTTGTTTCTGTGTTAGTTTGCTAAGGATAATGGCCTCCCGCTACATCCATGTTCCTGTAAAAGACAAGATCTCATTCTTTTTTATGGCTGCATAGTATTCCATTGTGTATATGTGGCTCAAGGGATCATCCCGCCTCAGCCACTGGAGCCACATTTTCTTTATCCAGTCTATCACTGATCGGCATTTAGGTTGATTCCATATCTTGGCTATTGTGAATAGTGCTGCAATAAACATACATGTGCAGATCGGGTGCAGTGGCTCACGCCTCTAATCCTAGCACTTTGGGAGGCTGAGGCAAGTGGATCACCTGAGGTCAGAAGTTAGAGACCAGCCTGACCAACATGGTGAAACCCCATCTCTACTAAAAATATAAAAATTTTACGGGCATGGTGGCAGGTGCCTGTAATCCCAGCTACTTAGGAGGCTGTGGCAGGAGAACTGCTTGAACCCAGGAGGTGGAGGCTGCAGTGAGCCAAGATTGTGCACTCCAGCCTTGGCAACAAGAGGCAAAACTCTGTCTCAAAACAAAACAAAACAAATAAAATAAAGCAGAACATACACATGCATGTATCTTTGTAATAGAATAATTTATATTCCTCTGGGTATATACCCAGTATTGGGATTGCTGGGTCGAATGGTATTTCTGTTTTTAGGTCTTAGAGGAATCACCACACTGTCTTCCACAATAGTTGAGGTAATTTACACTCCCACCAACAGTGTATAAGCATTCCTTTTTCTCTGCAACCTCGCCAGCATCTGCTATTTTTTGACTTTTTAATAATAACCATTCTGAGTGGTGTAAGATGGTATCTCACTGTGGTTTTGATTTGCATTTCTGTAATGATCAGTGATGTTAAGCTTTTTTTCACACGATTATTGGCCACATGTATGTCTTCTTTCGAAAAGTGTCTGTTCATGTCCTTTTGCCCACTTTTTAATGTAGTTGTTTTTTTCTTGTAAATTTGCATAAACATTGTTTTTAACTACACCAAACTCCTATCCTGATTGTTTATAGTTGAGAAGTTTACATTTTTATTTATCACTGTTTCATGCTCTTGTACTTCTCAAAATCCTCCACCCATTTCATTTTCCCCATCTTTACTGAGGCATAACTGACAAAAATTACATACGTTTAAGGTGTACAACTTGATGTTTTGATATATGGATATCCAAATAATCACCATAATTAAGCATTTAATGGATCTATCACCTCTCATAGTTACCATTTCTTTTTTCTTTTGTGGTGAGAATACTTAAGATCTATCCTTTTAGCAAATTGCAAGTATACAGTGCAGTATTGTTAACTAGAGTCATGTGGCTATACATTAGACTTCCAGAACTTATTCATCTTGCATAACTGAAACTTCGTATCCTTTGACTAACTTCTCCTCAATTTCCCCTCCTTGCAGCCCCTGGCGACCACCATTCCACTCTCTTCTACTATTATTTTGACTATTTAGTTTTATTTTTAATTGTTTTAGACACAAAGTCTCACTATGTTGCCCAGGTTGGACTCCTACTCTTGGAAACAAGGGATTCTCTTGCCTCAGCCACTGCAGTAGCTGGGACTATAGGTGTGTCCCACCACACCTGGCTATTTTATTTTATTTTATAGTAGGAAAAAAATTTTTTTTTGAGATGGAGTCTTGCTCTGTTGCCCAGGCTGGAGTGCAGTGGACCGATCTCGGCTCACTGCAACCTCCCGGGTTCAAGTTATTCTCCTGCCTCAGCCTCCAGAGTAGCTGGGACTACAGACGTGTGCCACCACGTCTGGCTAATTTTTTGTATTTTTAATAGAGACGGGTTTCACCGTGTTAGGCAGGATGGTCTCGATCTCCTGACCTCATGATCCACCCACCTCAGCTCCCAAAGTGCTGGGATTACAGGCATGAGCCACTGTGCCCGGCAGAAAAATATGTTTTTACTCGCAAAAAGCAGTACCTGATGAATGGTGAACTATGGAAACTCACAGAATTGACTTTGCGTTTGGAAGTATTCATGTGCGATACCCTGCTTTCAAAGGGTTACAGAGGCAACTTGTTTGACTTAGGTGATTTAGACTGCTTTAGATCCACATATAAGTAAGATCATACAGTATTTGTCCTTCTATGTCTGGCTTATTTCACTTAGTATAATGTTCTCCAGATTCAACCATGTTGTCACAAATGGCATGGTGGTTTCCTTCTTTTTTTTTTTTTGAGATGGAGACTTGCTCTGTTGCCCAGGCTGGGGTGCAGTGGCGCGATCTCGGCTCACTGCAAGCTCCGCCTCCCAGGTTCACGCCATTCTTTTGCCTCAGCCTCCCGAGTAGCTGGAACTACAGGCGCCTGCCACCATGCCTGGCTAATTTCTTTTTGTATTTTTAGTGGAGACGGGGTTTCACTGTGTTAGCCAGGACGATCTCGATCTCCTGACCTCGTGATCCGCCCATCTCGGCCTCCCAAAGTGCTTGGATTACAGGCGTGAGCCACCGCGCCCGGCCGGTTTCCTTCTTTTTAAAGGCTCAATAATATTCCACTGTATATGTATACCACATTTTCTTTATCAATTTGTCTGTTGATGGACATCTAGGTTGTTTCCATATCTTGGCTATTGTGATAGTGCTGCAATGAACATGGGAGTGTAGCTATCTCTTTGACATGCTGATTTCATTTCCTTTGGATATATATACCCAGAAGTGGGATTGCTGGATCATAAGGTATTCTATTTTTAATTTTTTTAGGAACCTCCATACTATTTTCTGTACTGTTGGCTGTACCTACCCATTTCATTTTTCACAGCTACATTCTTGCATTTAAATTCCCCCTCAAACATTATGTTAAGGAATAAGCCAGGAACAGAAAGTTAAACAACGCGTGATCTCACTCATATGTGGAAGCTAAAAAAAAAAAAGGTGATCTCATAGAAGTAAAAAGTAGAACAGAGGATGCTATAGGCCAGGAAAGGTAGGAGGAAGGAAGGGATAGAAAGCTAGATAGGAGGAACAAGTTCTAGTGTACCACTATAGGATGACTATAGTTAACAGTAACATGTACTTTCAAGTAGTTAGGAGAAGGATATTGACCGGCCTGGGCAACATAGTGAGAAGAAAAGTAAAGAGAAGAATAGAAGAGAAGATAAGAGAAGGGAAGAGAAGGGAAGAGAAGAGAAGGAAACGAAGGAGGGTGGGGGGGAAGGGAGAGAAAGGTAGGGGAGGGAAGAAAAGAAAAAGAAAAAGATAAAAAAAAAATTAGCCAGGCACGGTGGCACACACCTGTGGTCTGAGAGGTTGAGGCGGGAGGATCGCTTTAGCCTGGGAGGTCAAGACTGCAGTTAGCTATGATTATGCTACTGCACTGCAGCCTGGGTGACAAAGCAAGACCATGTCTCACAAAAAAGGATATTGAGAATTCTCAACACAAAGAAAGGATAACTGTTTGAGATGATGGATATGCTAATATCCTCACCTGATCGCTATACATTATATATATTGAAACATCACTATGTCCTGTGTGAAACACAAGTGATAGAAAGCAATGTTTTAAAAAGGAAAAAAAGGTAACATTACTATGTGCAATTATTGTCAATTAAACACATAAATAAAATAAATTCCACCTTAAGACAAATTTCTTTTTGTTGTATATTCCTTATTCTCTCCTTGTGTTTTATCTTTCAAATCAAAAAGAGCATTTTAGATCCAGAGGGACCATCTCCTCTACCTGTATATGTCACTCTGTAAATATCGCATTTGTTTTTTTGTTTTGATTTGTTTTGCTTTGTTTTGAGACGGAGTCTCACTCTTGTTACCCAGGCTGGAGTGCATTGGTGCAATCTCGGCTCACCACAACCTCTGCCTCCCGGGTTCAAGAGATCCTCCTGCCTCAGCCTCCCGAGTAGCTGGGATTACAGGCATGCACCACCACGCCTGGCTAATTTTGTATTTTTAGTAGAGACGGAGTTTCTCCATGTTGGTCAGGCTGGTCTCGAACCCCTGACCTCAGGTGACCTGTCTGCCTTGGCCTCCCAAAGTGCTGGGATTACAGGTATGAGCCACTGTGCCCAGCATTATCACATTTCTTAAGATTTGCTTTCCTAATTCTGTCTGATTCCAGGGTCAAAGTCCCTGACTATAGCATAAGCAGTTTAGTTTAGGAAGACCATGGCTTATTCATTTTCCTCTTCCTCCACTCTACTGCCTTCTTAGCTTTGGGCTCAAAAGTCAATCAATAAAATCTCAGTGCCTGCAACACATGGATTGATATCATTGTCCCCAAACCCATTTTGCAATCTGTGATCAACTTTTAAATTAGTCATAGTGCTTATTATCAGGAAAGGGGAGTATTTCATGTCCAGACAAAAACTAATTTATAGGTGGATCCAGAGCTGAAGCTGCAATATAACAATTCATTTATTTAACAAATATTTATTGAGACCTGCTATGTGCCAAGCATTGTTCTAAGCTCTGAGATAAGGCAGTAGCCAAAACAAATTCCTTATGGTTATGGACTTATATCCTGGTGGGAAGAGACAGATAAAAAACTAGCTAATATATCAATATATAAAAAATATGTCAGCTAGTGATATGTGCTATGGATAAAAATGAAACCGGATAAGGGTGAGAGATAATGAGAAGGTATAAAGGGCTATTTCAGATGAGTACGTTTGTTTTCTTCCTTTTTTTTTTTTTTTTGAGAGAGAGTTTCATTCTTGTTGCCCAGGCTATAGTACAATGGCCTGATCTTGGTTCACTGCAGCCTCCGCCTCCCGGGTTCAAGCGATTCTCCTGCCTCAGCCTCCTGAGCAGCTGGGATTACAGGAATCTGTCACCATGCCTGCTAATTTTTTAAATATTTTTAGTAGAGATGGGGTTTCACCATGTTAGCCAGGCTGGTCTCCAACTCTTGACCTCAGGTGATCCGCCTGCCTCCACCTCCCAAAGTGCTGGGATTACAGGCATGAGCCACTGCGCCCAGACTTCTTTCTTTTATTTTTCATTTCTTAATTATCAAGTGTTGTGGCATTGTGGAAAGTAAGAAGTTGCTGGGCGAGGTGTTAGAGCCCCGGCATCGAAAAGTGGTCAACCCGCTGTCTGGTAAGAAGAATTGACTGACAACAGTACAGGTTTGATAAAGGAAAGTTGTATTAGAAACAAAGAACACTGCAGAAGAGGCCAACGAGGTGCCTCAGCAAGAAAGGACTTGGATTTTCCTTAGAAATATTTATGGACCTTAAGGCAGAAGCTTGAGGGTAATTTGGACCATATTAGCCACGTAGGCTATGATAAATGATTACGTTTGTAGCTATTTTGGTGCCTTAATGTCAGCAAGGATTGCATAATGAGTTTCCGTATGACATTCCAGAGATGTATAGAAATTCTAGCTTCTTAGAAATTGTTTTGAAAGAGACCTGGAACCAGATGCAGACTTTAGATACAAGGGAAGTTTAATTACTTCTAAATTCTCCAGGTAAGGAATTTTTGTCCCCAATGCCTGCTTGATCATCAGGTGATCTTTGTTCTCCTCAGAAGGGATTGGATTCTGGATACATTTTGAAGGTAGAGCTGACAAGGTTCTTTGATGGGATTGAGGTATAAGAAAAAGGGAATATCGGCCAGGCGCAGTGGCTCACGCCTGTAATCCCAGCACTTTGGGAGGCCAAGGTGGGCAGATCACGAGGTCAGGAATTCGAGACCAGCCTGGCCAACATGGTGAAACCCCATCTCTATTAAAAGTACAAAAATTAGCCAGGTGTGGTGGCATGTGCCTGTAATCCCAGCTACTCGGGAGGCTGAGGCAGGAGAACTGCTTGAACCCCGGAGGCAGAGGTTGCAGTGAGCCGAGATCTCGCCACTGCACTTCAGCCTGGGTGACAGAGTGAGATTCCATCTCAAAAAAAAAAAAAAAAAAAAAAAAGGTTGGGGGTTGGGGGGAGTATCAAGTATGATTCTAAGTTTTCAGACTTCAGCAGAATGTGATTGAACCCAGGAATTCTTTTGTTTTATTTTGTTATTTTATTTTATGATTTATTTGAGACAGACTCTCACCCTGTCACCCAGGCTGGAAGTGCAGTGGCACGATCTCAGTTCACTGCAACCTCCACCTCCCAGGTTCAAGCGATTCTCATGCTTCAGCCTCCTGACTAGCTGGGATTACAGGCACCCACCACCATGCCCAGCTAATTTTTGTATTTTTTTTTTGTAGAGACAGGGTTTCACCATGTTGACCAGGCTGGTCTCGAACTCCTGACCTCAAATGATCCACCCCCCGCCCCACTCGGCTTCCTAAAGTGCTGGGATTACAGGCGTGAGCGACAGCGCCTGGCCTTATTTTGATATTTTATTTATTTACTTACTTATTTATTTTTAGAGATGGGGTCTCACTATATCGGTCAGGGTGGCCTTGAACTCCTGGCCTCAAGCAATTCTCCTGCCTTGGCCTCCCAAAGTGCTGGGATTACAGATGTGAGCCAACATGCTTGGCCTTTTTTAATTTTTAATTTTTATTTCTTTTTTTGAACCCAGGTCTTCCGTACAAACTTTTTGTTACTATTGATCACACAGAGAAAGAAGCAGGAATCACTCCTCCAAACCTCAATTCCGTAACATCCAGTTTAGGAACTATTCCATGTGACAAGGCTTTGCCAACCTTTAACCTACTTCTACCTGTGACCAAAAAGTCATTTCTACTGGAGGAATGCCAGCTTACAATGATAAGTGACAAAGAGTGGCTGTGTTTACAAATCTCCCCCAAGGGCTCTACACATTTCACAAATCTCCTATGGCCAGTTACTTACCTCGAAAACAAAGCCATTTCAAAAGCAGATAATTAAGAGGTGTGAAAGATGCAAAAGAATCTAGGGCAGAAAAGCTAAAACCTTCTCATATGAAAACAGCACAAAGCTATCTTGCAATTCTTAGTTAAGGTAAATAGAGCTCTGGGTCTTTCAAAAGCTCTCAGAAATGATCCAGACAGGAAACAAAAGTACTCCTCTTGCTCCCAGAGCAAGGCTACCGGAATTGCTTAGGGCATTCACAGAATGATATGATCTTGGTCAATAAAATGTTCAAGATGAATATTAAATTTGCACAACAAATTTACTGTTTTACTTTCTTGGATAATTATCCGAAAGGCTCATGAGTCAGTTTTCCTATAACTGCTCTAATTATGGGGATGAGGAGTATGTTACAATTTGTGTTACTCTACTCTGAAAAAGTGGAATTCAAAAACTTCGCAGTGGCCGGGTGTGATGGCTTACGCCTGTAATCCTGCACTTTGGGAGGCTGAGGCGAGCGGATCACTTGAGGTCAGGAGTTTGAGACCAGCCTGGCCAACACGGTGAAACCCCGTCTCTACTAAAAATGCCAAAAAAATTATCCAGAAATCCCTCGAACTCCGGAGGTGGAGGTCGCAGTGAGCCAAGGTTGCACCACTGCACTCCAGCCCGAGCAACAGAGCAAGGCTGTCTAAAAAAAAAACAAAAACAAAAACATAAACAAAAAAACTTTCCAGTGACTGAACGTGGATAATCATCAGTAAGCTATACTAGAAATGGAAGCACGAGGAAACGGCATCTTTTATTGGCTTCTTCTGGTGACAATAATGACCCACATCTTCAAGTTACCGGCAAGAAATGAGGGCGGAATTGGAGATTGCAACAGGTTCACCAGCGCAAAGGTAATTTGATCATTCACATGAGGATTAAATCCACAGCCTTGGCCTCATCACCAGATCCTGATTAACTGAACTAACCAGTCCTTTGTAGCAGGGACTGTCAAACTATGGTTCACAGGCCAAATCCAACCTGTTGGTAAGAATGGATGTTATGTTTTTTAGATGGTTAGAAAAAATCAAAACAAGAATAAATATTTTGTGACGCATGAAAAGTACATGAAATGCAAATATATATTGGAACATAGCCCCACTTATCTATTTAGGTGAGATCTACGGTTGCTCTCGTACTGTAACAGCAGAGTTCAGTAGTTGTGACAAAGACCCTATAGCCTGCAAGACCTGATACGTTTGCTGTCTAGCCCTTTACAGAGAAAGCCAATTCCCAGCTCAAGGCTCGGCTCGGTGGCTCATGCCTATAATCCCAACACTTTGGGAGGCCGAGGTGGGAGGATAGCTTGAGCTCTGGAGTTTGAGGCAAGCCTAGGCAACATAGTGGGACCTCCTCTCTAATATTTCCATCTCAATATTATAAATATTACACTGATGTATAAAAGGCAGAAATTACAGTTGAAAGAACTTATATTTCCAAAATGCAGTTAAGGACACATCCTGGAAATGGAAAAGCACAGAGACTAAATGGTTAATGTTGCCTGTGTATAGCTTTTACCTTCAGCACTTGGCATTTATTCTTGCCAGGCAAGAGAAAGGAGAATGATTGCTTTTCCAAAAAAGAAAGGAATACTAATCCATTTAATCAGTTAGAATCAGATACCATTCATGTTTTCTGCTCTTAGATTGTTCTTTTCTGCGGGGAGTTAATAAAAAAGGGTGTTGAGGCTGGGCGTGGTGGCTCATGCCTGTAATCCCAGCACTTTGGGAAGCCAAGGCAGGCGGATCACTTGAGGTCACGAGTTTGAGACCAGCCTGGCCAACATGGTGAAACCCCGTCTCTACTAAAAATACAAAAATTAGCCAGGCGTGGTGGCACATGCCTGTAACTTAGGAGGCTGAGCATGAGAATCGTTTGAAGCTGGGAAGCAAAGGTTGCAGTGAGCCGAGATCATACCACTGCACTCCAGCCTGTGCAATAAAGTGAGACTCCGTCTTGAAAAAAAAAAAGGGTGCTGAGTCAGATAAAATACAGTCGTGGTTTAGTCAACCTGCACACAGTTGGATTAAAATTTCAGAATGGACTTTCAGAACAGGAACCTTGTCTGCCTTTTTCACTACTTTATCCATAGAACCTAGCACATTGTAAACACTAAAGTATATAGATATTTTAGGAGATGGGGTCCCACTATGTTGTCCAAGCAAGTCTGAAACTCCTGGGCTCAAGCAGTCCTCCCACATCAACTTCCTAAAGTGCTGGGATTACAGGTGTAAGCCACCATGCCCGGCCTCAAATAATTTTTTTTTTTTAATTGGGAGAGAGTCTCACCCTGTCACCCAGGCTGGAGTGCAGTGGCTTGATCCTGGCTCACTGCAACCTCCGCCTCCAGGGTTCAAGCAATCCTCATGCCTCAACCTCCGGAGTAGCTGGAACTACAGGTGCCCACCACCACGCCTGTCTACTTTTTGTATTTTTAGTAGAGACAGGGGTTTCATTAATTTGGCCAGGCTGGTCTTAAACTCCTGACTTTAGGTGATTCTCCTGCCTTGGCCTCCCAAAGTGCTGGGATTACAGGCGTGAGCCACCGTGCCTGGCCCAAAGACTGCTGATTATATGAGAAGAAAATAAACCAAACCAAACCACAATCAAAACCAGAGTGCTCTTACTCAAAGACGGAGTCTCGCTCTGTCGCCCAGGCTGGAGTGCAGTGGCGCGATCTCGGCTCACTGCAGGCTCCGCCCCCCGGGGTTCACGCCATTCTCCTGCCTCAGCCTCCCGCGTAGCTGGGACTACAGGCGCCCGCCACCTTGCCCGGCTAATTTTTTGTATTTTTAGTAGAGACGGGGTTTCACCGTGTTAGCCAGGATGGTCTCGATCAAAGGAGGCTATTTTCTTTTCATCCACTAAACACTGAAGGAAGTTCATAGATTTCTTAGCTATTTCTTCTAATTGCAGATATGGGACTAATTAAATTGTCTGAAATATTAACCCTGAAGAATTCTGTTGTTGTTGTCCACCCAAAAAGAGACTTTCCATAACTCAGTTTCTCTTTTCTTGCTCTTTTCCACTTCAAGTTTTAATGAGCATCTGCCATGTGCCTCATATGCATTTTGCCAGGTTGGGAAAGATGGAAATAGAGGTGGATAAGATGAGTTTCCGGCGCTCCAGAAGCTCGGTGTAATAAAAGGTCTTTCTGTACGTCACTGCAGTACCCAAACGAAAGTGGAATTTATATACCTGCTCTACATACTTTAGACAAACAGAAAAATGTAAGAAATCTCTGCTCTACTGAATAATGCTTACTTCAGTTTTGTGACACAGAAATTTCAACAAAAATACTTTGGGGTTTTATGCTATCATTTAAAATCTTTTTAAGATTGTTGCCTAAGTAGTCTCAAGAGAGAAATAACCAGAACACCACCAGTTCTCAAAAATATCAAGTACAAATGTACCTACTATCAGAATAACATTTTCCTTATGTCTAGCATAAAAAGGGAAGGAGATATAGAGAAAGAAGTCAGAGCTCCAGGCTCTCTCTAAATTTAGGTACAAAATATTAATCCTTGTTGTATGTATCATGAGCTATGTCATTAGAAAACTCCACTCTGTGATTTATTTGATGACCAACCTTGAGCAATTCTTGGAACTCTGAGGCTCTATTTCTCTGTTTATTTATTTATTTATTTATTTGAGAAGGAGTTTTGCCCTTGTTGCCCAGGCTGGAGTACAATGGTGCCATCACGACTCACCAAAACCTCCTCCTCCCGGGTTCAAGTGATTCTCCTGCCTCAGCCTCCTGAGTAGCTGGGATTACAGACATGTGCCGCCACACCTGGCTAATTTTTGTATTTTAGTAGAGACGGAGTTTCTCCATGTTGGTCAGGCTGGTCTTGAACTCCTGATCTCAGGTGATCTGCCCACCTTGGCCTCCCAAAGTGCTGGGATTACAGGCATGAGCCACAGCGCCCAGCCTGCTCTATCTCTTAATGCCTAGAATGAAGAATAAAGTAAGGTAATATATATAATGCCTTACAAAGTGTAATTGCCCATCAATCCCTTGCAAGTAGGGACTGCATTTTATTCTTTATTAAATCTTCAACCTCTAGGACAGTGCCTGGTACACAGAAGACACTTAATTTTGCTTGAAGGAATAATTCACTATATAAATATTAGTTCTTACATAGCTACTTTCAGTATAACTTATGGATTAATAGTAGGGTAGTAACTAAATATAAGATGACAAGTTAGAAACTGTCCTTAGGCCATTAAGCTCTTATTCTAAGTCTTTTCTTCTAAAATATGGCTTTCTGGCCAGGCGTGGTGGCTCATGCCTGTAATCCCAGCACTTTAGGGAGGCGAAGGCAGGAGGATCACCTGAGGTCAGGAGTTCGAGACCAGCCTGGCCAACATGGTGAAACCCCATCTCTACTAAAAATACAAAAATTAGCCAGGCATGGTGGTGTATGCCTGTAATCCCAGCTATTCAGGAGTCTGAGGGACGAGAATCACTTGAACCCAGAAGGTGAAGGTTGCAGTGAGCCGAGATCACGCCACTGCACTCCAGCCTCAACAACAGAGTGAGACTCCGTCTCAAAAAACTTAAAAAAAAAAAAAAATTGTCTTGAGGGTAGGGCCCAATTTCAAAGTTTTGTACACATTAGACATTCCATATGTGTTTACTAAACTAATGAAAATTGGATGTGCACATTGAGGGAAAAAGTCACTCCAATATGATACCTTTTATTTTGAAGATGATTTTACTAACAATATCAGTTGGATATTGTGCTTCAGATTTTCTCAACAGTTTACAATGAGCCAGCTGCACCATTTCTCTCTGGTTTCCTGTGAATAATGGCACACGTTTGTGAAGGCAGATTGCCAGAGTTCAGTGATATGGAACAGTTCTTCTCAGCAAGAAGTGATAAATTGTAATGTGGATCAAAGTCATACCAACATCTCATTAACTCAAGGTTCCAATTAATTAAACTGACCAGACTGGCCAAGTGTAGTGGCACATGCCTATAATTCCAGCACTTTGGGAGGCCAAGGCAGGAGGATCATTTGAGGCCAGGAGATCAAGACCAGCTTGGGCAGCATAGCAAGACCCCCATCTCTACAAAAAAGAAGAAAAATTAGCTGGGCGTGATGGCGTGTGCCTGTAGTCCCAGTGATGGCGTGTGCCTGTAGTCCCAGCTATTCAGGAGGCTGAGGTGGGAGGATCACTTAAGATCAGGAGTTTGAGGCTACAGTGAACTATGATCATGCCACTGAACTCCAGCCTAGGCAATAGAGTGAGATTTGGTCTCAAAACAAACAAACAAACCAGGCTGTAAAATGGCAAAGATATCGGGCAGTTACAGGACTAAGTAGGCCTGGAGGATCTGAGGAAGAGAAGCAGTAAGTACACACTCTGAAAATTAACTGCCCTCAAAACTTTTGGTATATATATATTTTTTCTTTTCATATTTGATTTCCTAGAACTGAAAAAGTTTTGGTTTATAACAAGAGATTTATTTTAGAAGTTTTTCTCACTAACTTGCCTATTTATATTATTTTCCCCATTACTTTTTTTTTTTTTTTTTTTTGACACACAGTCTCACTCTGTTGCCCAGGCTGGAGAGCAGTTGCACAATCTCGGCTCGCTGCAGCCTCTGCCTCCTGGGTTCAAGTAATTTTCCTACCTCAGCCTCCAGAGCTGGGATTACACCACCATGCCTGGTTAATTTTTGTATTTTTAGTAGAGACGGGGTTTCACCGTGTTGGACAGGCTGGTCTCGAACTCCCTGCCCACCTCAGCCTCCCAAAGTGCTAGGATTACAGGCATGAGCCACTGCACCTGGCCTCCTGTATTATTTTTGGGTTGTTCATCAGTTCCTTCTTTACTTTTATGAACTATCAAATGTGCTGCAATATTTTCCCCTGTCTTTTGACTTTACTTGTGATATTTTTGGACATACAGGAGATTCAAATTTTTATAGATTAAGATGTAATTCATACAGGCCGGGCACGGTGGCTCATACCTGTAATCCCAGCACTTTGGAAGGCCAAGGCGGGTGGATCACCTGATGTCAGGAGTTTGAGACTAGCCTGACCAACATGGTGAAACCCCGTCTCTACTAAAAATACAAAATTAACTGGGTGTGGTGGCGCATGCCTGTAGTAGTCCCAACTACTCAGGAGGCTGAGGCAGGAGAATCGCTTGAACCTGGGAGGCAGAGGTTGCAGTGAGCCAAGATTGAGCCATTGCACACTCCAGCCTGGGCAACAAGAGTGAAACTCCGTCTCAAAAAAAAAAAAAAGATATAATTCATACAACATATAATTCCAGAAGACTGTGGGGAAAAGAAAGAGAGATCAGATTGTTACTGTGTCTGTGTAGAAAGAAGTAGACATAGGAGACTCCATTTTGTTCTGTACTAAGAAAAATTCTTCTGCCTTGAGATGCTGTTAATCTGTAAACCTACCCCCAACCCTGTGCTCCGTGAAATACGTGCTGTGTCAACTCAGGGTTAAATGGATTAAGGGCTGTGCAGGGTGCACTTTGTTAAACAAATACTTGAAGGCAGCATGCTTGTTAAGAGTCATCACCACTCCCTAATCTCAAACCACTCCCTAATCTCAACTACCCAGATACACAAAACACTGCGGAAGGCTGCAGGGACCTCTGCCTAGGAAACAGACCAGGTATTGTCCAAGGTTTCTCCCCATGTGATAGTCTGAAATAGGGCCTCGTGGGAAGGGAAAGACCTGACCGTCTCCCAGCCTGACACCCGTAAAGGGTCTGTGCTGAGGAGGATTAGTAAAATAGGAAGGAACACCTCTTTGCAGTTGAGATAAGAGGAAGGCTTCTGTCTCCTGCTTGTCCCTGGGCAATGGAATGTCTCAGTGTAAAGCCAATTGTATATTCCATTTACTGAGATAGGGGAAAACCGCCTTAGGGCTGGAGGTGGGACATGCTGGCAGTAATACTGCTCCTTAAGGCATTGAGATGTTTTTGTATATGCACATCAAAAGCACAGCACTTTTTTCTTTACCTTGTTTATGATGCAGAGACATTTGTTCACGTGTTTACCTTCTGACCTTCTCTCCCCTATTATCCTATTATCCTGCCATGCCCGATAATGATCAATAAATACTAAGGGAACTCAGAGGTCTTGGCCTCTGATTACCTTAAGGAAACTGAAGCACCAACCCTTGATAGCTCTGCTCAGCCTCAGGATTAGAGACCTGAAAAATCTAGTGGCCCTAGGCCCCCTCTTTGTACTTGTATCGAAGGGCAAATACAGCTCTTATTTAGTGAAGTCTCAACTAGAAGATCTGGAAGATTTATTTTTGACTCCAGATTATTGGGTTGGACAACATCAGATAGGACTGGGCCAGTATGAGCAGAGCCGTGTTTACAACCTTGCTCTCCTCCCCTGGAGTCAAAGTTCTTTCCTCCTCAAAGTGTTTTTCAAAGACTGCTGATTATTTGATTGATTGATTGATTGATTGATTGATTGATTTTGAGATGGAGTTTCGCTCTGTCACCCGGGCTGGAGGGCAGTGGCACGATCTCGGCTCACTGCAACCTCCGCCTCCTGGGTTCAAGCGATTCTGCTGCCTCAGTATCCCAAGTAGCTGGGACTACAGGTACACGCCACCACGCCCGGTTAATTTTTGTATTTTTTAGTAGAGACAGGGTTTCACCATGTTGGCCAGGCTGGTCTCAAACTCTCGACCTCAGGTGATCCTCCTGCCTTGGCCTCCCAAAGTGTGAGAATTACAGGTGGGAACCACCGTGCCTGGCCAATTGAGCATTTTTTGTTTGTTTGTTTGTTTGTTTGAGACAGAGTCTAGCTCTGTTGCCCAGGCTGGAGTGCAGTGGCATGATCTTGGCTCACTGCAACCTCCACCTCCCGGGTTCAAGCAATTCTCCTGCCTCAGCCTCCCGAGTAGCTGGGATTACAGGTGTGCACCACCACATATGACTAATATTTGTATTTTTAGTAGAGACGGGATTTCACTACGTTGGCCAGGCTGCTCTTGAACTCCCAACCTCAGGTGATCCTCCTGCCTCGACCTCCCAAAGTTCTGGGATTACAGGCATGGGCCACCACACCTGGCCATCAGCCTAATTTTTTTTTGAATCAGAGTCTCGCTCTGTTGGCCAGGCTGGAGTGCAGTGGCACCATCTTGGTTAACTGCAACCTCCGTCTTCCAGTCTCAAGCAATTCTCCTGCCTCAGCCTCCCGAGTAGCTTGGATTACAGGTGTGTGCCACTACGCCGGGCTAATTTTTGTATTTTTAGTAGAGAGGGGGTTTCACTATGTTGGCCAGGCTGGTCTCCAACTCTCTAACCTCAAGTGATCCACCCACTTTGGCCTCGCAAAGTGCTGGATTACAGGCGTGAGCCACCTTGCCCGGCCTATCAGCCTATTTTTTAAAAGAATTTTTAGTGTTTCATTTTCTTGATATTTAAATATTTGTTCCATTTGAGATTTGTTTTGTTTTGTTTGTAGAGATGGGGTCTCCCTATGTCGCCAAGGCTAGTTTCAAACTGCTAGGCTCAAGCCATCCTCCTGCCTTGGCATCTCAAAGTTCTGGGATTACATGCCTGAGCCACTTCGCCCAACTAGGTGTAGTTTTAATATCAATGTTGGCTGGGCGGAGTGGCTCACGCCTGTAATCCCAGCACTTTGGGAGGCTGAGGAAGGAGGATTGCTTGAGGCCAGGATTTCCAGCCTGGCCAACATTGTGAAACCCTTGTCTCTACTAAAAATACAAAAATTAGCCCAGTGTGGTGACTGACACGTACCTGTAATTCCAGCTACTTGGGAGGCTGAGGCATGAGGAGTGCTTGAATCCAGAAAGCAGAGGTTGCAGTGAGCCAAGATTGCACCACTGCACTCTAGCCTGGGAAACAGAGTCTGTCTCAAAAAAAAAAATATATATATATATGTGTGTGTGTGTGTGTATATATATATGTAAATATCAGTTGGCCAGTTTACACATAAGTCTATCAAATTTACTTTGACCTTTTTTTTTCTTTCGGGGACAGGATCTCTGTTACCCAGGCCGGAGTTCAGTGGCACAATCATGACTCACTGTAGATGCCTGGCTAATAAAAAAAAAAAATTTGTTAAGACCTGGGGTCTCGCTGTGTTGCCCAGGCTGTTCTGGAACTCCTGGCCTCAAGCCTTAGCCTCCTGAAGCACTGGGATTACAGGCATGAGCCATTGAGCCTGGCCTATTTTTTGTATTTTTAAAATAGTAGCCATTCTTACAGGTGTGAGTGGTTGTAATAACTTTAAAAAATAAGTTATTTGGGAGAAGTTATTCCAAAAATGAATGAATTTAGAAAACTATACCATTTTCCCTAGGGAAATGTCATACTTCTCAGCTTTCCTCATCTGAGTCAAGAGGTTTCTTTCTTCTAAGAGGATATCATTTATCTTAAGTTTCTGATACGTTAAATTTGGATTGTTGTTAGTGATCAGTAGGACCAGGTGCATCCTGTTATATTTTGCAAAAGTGCCTAATGTTTCTTAATTCAGAATCACATGACCTAAAAAATGATGACTGCAGGCATATCCATCAAAAAGGGAAATGAATCAGCCACACAGGAGAAGGGTGTTGGTTGGGCATGGTGACTCATGCCTCTAATCCCAGCACTTTAGGAGGCCGAGGTAGGCGGATTGCTTGAACCCAGGCGTTTGAGACCAGCCTGGACAACATAGGGAGACCCCGTCTCTACAAAAAAATGCAACAACAAATTAGCCAAGGCAGGAGGATCACTTGGGCCTGGGAGGTCAAGGTTGCAGTGAGTTATGATGGTGCCACTGCACTCCAACCTGGGTGACAGAGTGAGATCCTGTTTAAAAACATTAAAAATAGAAAAAGAGAAAGAGAAGGGTTAGGAAAGAACTTGTGAAGGATTATATAGTTCATCTGTACTTTCCACATAAGTAGACACAACCATAGACTCATCATCAGTAAATTTTACTATTTGACCTCCAAGAGAACAGAAAACAGAAAAGGTGAAATGCCTGTATTTTTAAAATTCAAATTTCTTTCTTTCATAAATATGATGAAAATGGTTAGAATGAAGAAGTGAAAAAAATTCTCTCCATAACACCATACAGCAGTTGTATTAGACATCAACGTTAATATTAAACATTAAGCATCAAACATTAGTGTATTTAATAAAAAATCTTACTTGGAAGAGAAAGGAAAACAATCACATGAGAGTTAATTTTCGTTCTTCCTTTTTTTTAAGAAAGTTGCCCAGGCCGGAGTGTAGTGACATGATCATAGCTGACTGCAGCCTCAAACTCCTTGACTCAAGTGATCCTCCTTCCTCAGCCTCTGGAGTAGCTATGACTACAGGTGTGCACCACCATGCCCTGCTAATTTAAAATTTTTTTTTGTAGAGAGACTGGGCACGGTGGCTTATGCCTTCAATCCCAGCACTTTGGGAGGCTGAGGCGGGTGGATCACAAGGTCAGGAGTTCAAGACCAGCCTGACCAACACGGTGAAACCACTTCTCTACTAAAAATACAAAATTAGCCAGGCATGATGGCATGTCCCTGTAGTCCCAGCTACTTGGGAGGCTGAGGCAGGAGAATCACTTGAACACGGGAGGTGGAGGTTGCAGTGAGCTGAGATTGAGCCACTGCACTCCAGCCTGGGTGACACAGCGAGACTCTGTCTCAAAAAAAAAAAAGTTTTGTAGAGATGGAGTTTTGCTATGTTGCCCAAGCTGGCCTCGAACTCCTGGCCTTAAGCAGCCCTCCTGCCTCAGCCTCCCAAAGTACTGGGATTATAGGCATAAGCCACTGCATTCAGCCAAATTTTATTTCTTTTACGACACTCTTTCCATAGTATTATTTAAAAAGTTTAGTGACAAAGGTTACGGAGAAAGAATAGCAGCGCTTGTGTTAAAAACAGCTTTGAACTTGCTCTCTCAAGATTTAGGATTAAAGGCTGGGGACGGTGGCTCACGCCTGTATTCCCAGCACTTTGGGAAGCCGAGGTGGGCAGATCACTTGAGGTCAGGAATTTGAGACAAGTCTGGCCAACATGGTGAAACCCCGTCTCTACTAAAAATACAAAAATTATCCAGGCATGGTGGCGAGCACCTGTAACCCCAGCAACTCAGGAGGCTGAGGCAGGAGAATCACTTGAACCCGGGAGGCGGAGGTTGCAGTGAGCCGAGATTGTGCCACGGCACCCCAGCCTGGGCGACAAGAGCAAAAACTCCGTCTCGAAAAAAAAAAAAATAGGTTTGAATGTCAGGTTTGTCACCTTACTATCTGTTCAATTTTTTGTGAGTCGCTCAACCCATCTGAGCTTCTATTTC
The DNA here is from genome assembly GCF_028885625.2 of Pongo pygmaeus. Classification (NCBI taxonomy): domain Eukaryota; kingdom Metazoa; phylum Chordata; class Mammalia; order Primates; family Hominidae; genus Pongo; species Pongo pygmaeus. The sequence goes on from NC_072392.2 coordinate 59,400,905, forward strand.
CCCGTCTATAAATCAGAAATAATACTACTTATCTCATAACACTATGGTGAAGATTAAATAAGATGATGAGTATGATAGCAACCTGGCATATGAAAGGTACTAAATAAAGGTTAAGTGAATTCCTTCCTTCAAAGTAGGGTTGAAGTTGTCCAGTCATTTTGTAGAGCCTAAGGTATGCATACTTGGGCTTGGGATGTTTCTCACTTGATCTTAGCCAAAAGGCTGAGAAGTGATGGATAATGTTTCTCAAAATGTGAATTGAATCAGAATGTTTCACATTCCCATTGGAAATCTGTTTCCTTCTCAGTTTTCTCCATCTCAGTAAGTGACCCCACCATTCATCTATCTAGTTGCATAAGCCAAACCAATTCTGAGTGTTGAATGACAAATGTTTAATATTACTTTGTTCTTACCTGGGATTTCTTAATTTCTCAAAAAGGTAGTGGTATAGTTTTCCATCTGTTCCCCCAGGCAATGGTTTCAGTTATTCCTGAGAATAGTAGCTTGATTCCTATCTCCACAAATGCTATTAATAGTGTTTAAGTCAGGGAACAGTAAGTACATTTGGCATATGGGACTTTTCTGTTTTGTAGCTTTTATTTGGAAAGTTTACTTTCTATAGCGTAACATTGCAACTGCCCTTTCTCCCGGCTTTTTACATTTCTCTCAGCATTGAATGGTGAATGGAAGAAAAATTAGAAAAGTCAGAGTGGGTTGGAAGGTTAAGGAGACCCAACCACATCACTTCTAGCCAGGTGACCCTGTAAATTCCCTTTGAAGGTATCATCTAACTTACAGTTTCATACAAAAAACAGGAAGGTTTTAATCTCAACTGCTCTACCAGGTTGTAGTAAGAAACACAGGAATACATGTAAACGTGAAGAAAAATTTAAACTTCACATAAATGTAACATTTACCGTTATTTAACAATGCCCAAGCTTTCAAATTCACTATTCCTCAAATTAATCAGAATTTAAACGTTTGAGGCTGGGTGTGGTGGCTCACGTCTGTAATCCCAGCACTTTGGGAGGCCGAGGTGGGTGGATCACTTGAGGTCGGGAGTTCGAGACCAGCCTGGCCAACATGGTGAAACCCTGTCTCTACTAAAAATACAAAAATTAGCAGGGCATGGTGGCGCATGCCTGTAATTCCACCTACTCGGGAGGCTGAGGCAGGGCAATCACTTGAACCTGGGAGGTGGAGGTTGCAGTGAGCCGAGATCATGCCACTGCACTCCAGCCTCGGTGACAGAGTGAGACTCTGTCTCAAAATAAAGAATTTAAACCTTTGAAAAGTTTATTTCCTCCTCCTAGTGATCTAGATTGTTTGTTATCAGTACTCTAAATCTCCAAGTAGGTATCCAAGGAAACAAAGAAATACACAACTTCTTTCTGACAATCCCTGGCTACACTAGATTTCTTCTCTCTCCTAGCCCTTCTGCAGTCAGCTGCAAGTGCTGCCTTTTCCCCTTCCCATCTCTGCATCATCTTGCACATAACCAATCTCTAGCTCTCTGCTTTGACCCCCATCCCCACCTGTTATGAACTAAATTGTGCCCCCCACGCCCCACGCCCCCCTCCACCATCAAATTCATATGTGTAAGCCTTGACCCCCAGTGTGACTGTATTTGAAGACTGGGCCTTCAGCAGGTATTAAGGTTAAGTGAAGTCATAAGGGCAGGCCCTAATCCTATAGGACTGATGTCCTATAAGAAGAGTAACAGACCACACTAGTTGGCTTTACTACTTTATCCTCTTTCAAGTGAAAATCATCCCAGTCTTTCTTTCCTTTTTTTTTTTTTTTGAGATGGAGTTTTGCTCTTTTTGCCCAGGCTGGAGTGCAAATGGCACAATCTTGGTTCACTGCAACCTCCACCTCCAGGTTCAAGCAATTCTCCTGCCTCAGGCTCCCGAGTAGCTGGGATTACAGGCCTGCACCACCACGCCTGGCTAATTTTGTATTTTTAGTAGAGACGGGGGTTTTCACCATTTTGGCCAGGCTGGTCTCGAACTCCTGACCTCAGGTGATCTGCCTGCCTTAGCCTCCCAAAATGCTGGGATTACAGGCATGAGCCACGGTGCCTGGCCCATCCCAGTCTTTTATACTTTTCTTCCCATCCTTCCCTGAAATATATATAAAAAAGATACCTCTTCCTTCTCTTCGCTTAGCTCTGGATAACTTAACTAGACCATAAGTACCAAGGGCAGGAAATGTTCAGTATGATTCACAGCTGTAACTCAGGTGCTTGGCAAGGCAGGCATTCAGCGAATCTAAGGATTCGTTGAATAAATTACAAGCCACACAGTCTTGAAGAGATCATTGCTCACATGTCCTCTCTCTCCAATATCTCCAATCTCTCCACTAGCTCTTTCTTGTTTTCACACATTTATAAGCCTCCCACATAGAACACAACTCACTTGATACTGCTGCTCTTTCAGATGTCTTGATTTTCTAATTCCTGTGAATAAGTGGCTGATTTTTACTAGCCTCATTTAGTATAATTCAGTCCTCTTGATTCCTTTGCAATCTCATATCAGTTCCATCAACTATAGAGATAAATGAACCATAGTTACAGAGGCCTCCTTTTGAAACAAATGCAGGCCAGGTGCGGTGGCTCATGCCTGTAAACCCAGCACTTTGGGAGGCCAAGGAGTGTGGATTGCTCAGGAGTTTGAGACCAGCCTGGGCAGTATGGCGAAACCTCATCTCTACAAACAATACAAAAATCAGCCAGGCGTCATGGCGCATGCCTGTAGTCTCAGCTACTCTAAAGGTTGAAGTGGGAGGGTCGCTTAAGCCTAGGAGGTCAAGGCTGTAATAAGCCATGAGGATGGCACGGCGCTCCAGCCTGGGTGACAGAGAGAAACTCTGTCTCAAAAAAAAAAAAAAAATGCAGTTATCCCTTTTCTGGCCCTTGATCTCAGTATTCTCTTTTAGGCATTGATGATAATCACCTACTTTCTTTCTTTCTTTTTTTGAGATGGAGTCTTGCTCTGTCGCCCAGGATGGAGTGCAGTGGCACAATCTCAGCTCACTGCAACCTCCTGAGTTCAAGCAATTCTCGTGCCGCAGCCTCCCAAGAAGCTGGAATTACAGATGTGCACCACCACACCTGGCTAATTTTTTGTATTTTCAGTAGAGACCAGGTTTCACCATGTTGGTCAGGCTGGTCTCGAACTCCTGACCTCAAATGATCCACCCACTTCAGCCTCTCAAAGTGCTGGGATTACAGGCTTGAGCCACCGCGCCCAGCCTATCTTTTCTCTTAAATTCTGTTTTCATGGAGTTGAAAACGTCCTCTCCCTTGCTTCTGTTTCTCAGACCACACCTTCTCTCCCTTGGGCATATTCTAAACTTGACTTTCTGGGTCATTCTTTTTCCTACTGAACTCTTCCTTCAGCTTTTTCTCTTCATTTCAGTGATCAACTCTTTTGTTGATGACTTGTGAAATCACAACTGAGTTGAATGATTTCATCTTATTTATTTCTGTATTTATATATTTATTTTTTTGAGATAGAGTCTCGCTCTGTTGCCCAGGCTGGAGTGCAGTGGCGCAATCTTGGCTCACTGCAAACTCCGCCTCCCGGGTTCAAGCGATTCTCCCACCTCAGCCTCCCAAGTAGCTGGGATTACAGGCACCTACCATCATGCCCGGCTAATTCTTGTATTTCTGTAAAGATGGCATTTCACCACGTTGGCCAGGCTGGTCTCAAACTCCTGACCTCAGGTGATCCACCTGCCTCGGCCTCCCAAATTGCTGGGAATAATGGCGTGAGCCACCGCACCCGGCCTTCTTACCACAATTTAAAAAAAACACTATTAACACTGGCAGATAGCATTTCAGACCTTTAAGATGAATATTTTTTATTTACACAATACACAATTTTGTGGCTTAGTGTTTTCACTTAATATTCTCATATCAGTAGATATAGAACAGTCATATTTTATAAGGATCTATCATATTTTATTTAACCAGTCCCTTGTTTTGGGGTTTGTTTTTTTTTTTTTCAGACGGAGTCTTGCTCTGTAGCCCAGGCTGGATCTCAGCTCACTGCAAGCTCTACCTCCCGGGTTCACGCCATTCTCCTGCCTCAGCCTCCTAAGTAGCTGGGACTACAGGTGCCCGCCACCACGCCCGGCTAATTTTTTTGTATTTTTAGTAGAGACTAAAATTTTGTATTTTTAGTTTCACCATGTTAGCCAGGATGGTCTTCATCTCCTAACCTTGTGATCCGCCCGTCCTGGCCTCCCAAAGTGCTGGGATTACAGGCGTGAGCCACCACGCCCGGCCAGACATTTTGTTAAATAAACTTTAAAAAAAAAAAAAAAGGCAGGGCGCGGTGGCGGGCGCCTGTAGTCCCAGCTACTCGGGAGGCTGAGGCAGAGCTTGCAGTAAGCCGAGATCCAGCCTGGGCGACACAGCAAGACTCCGTCTCAAAAAAAAAAAAAAAAAAAAAAGTCTAATGTGAAAATGTACATGACCTAATTTTTACATCATAGTAAAACAGGCCCTATAGAGAGAGGGCATAGGTTTCTCTGCTGAACAGCCATTATTTTTACTCATTCCAAGGCTTCTAACATGATGATACTATTTCCTCATATTACCACCATTCCAATATTGTTCTGTTGCCTACTAGTCACCATCTCCACACATTCATCTATCCCAAGATTCATAAAGGGATCAAATCTTCACAATATGTCTGCCATCATTTAATTTCAATGATAATTTCTTGTTCATAAATTTTTTCAACTGGGGAGGGTGAGCTTTGCTCATGGTGTCTGCTCTGTGGGCTCACAGATGCCTTGGAATGGAATGCATGGCCTCCCTCACTGTTTCGTTTGTTTGTTTTTTTTTTTTTTTTTTTTGAGACAGAGCCTCGCTGTGTCGCCCAGGCTGGAGTGCAGTGGTGCGATCTCGGTTCACTGCAACTTCCACCTCCCGGGTTCAAGCGATTCTCCTGTCTCAGCCTCCCAAGTAGCTGGGACTACAGGAGCCCGCCACCAGGCCCAGCTTATTTTTTTTTTGTATTTTTAGTAGAGACAGGGTTTCACTATGTTGGCCAGGCTGGTCTTTAACTCTTGACCTCATGATCTGCCCACCTTGGCTTCCCAAAGTGCTGGGATTACAGGCATGAGCCACCACGCCCGGCCTCCCTCACTGTTTTTTGTTTTGTTTTGTTTGAGATGAAGTCTCATTCTGTCACCCAGGCTGGAGTGCACTGGTGTGATCTTGGCTCACTGCAACCTCCGCCTCCCGGGAGGTTCAAGCAATTCTCGTGCCTCAGCCTCCCAAGGAGCTGGGACTACAGGCCCGCACCACCACACCCATCTACTTTTTTTTGTATTTTTAGTAGAGACGGGGTTTTGCCATGTTAGCTGGTCTGGAACTCCTGGCCTCAAGTGATCTGCTCGCCTCGGCCTCCCCAAGTGCTGGGATTACAGGTGTGACCCACCATGCCTGGCCTAACCAGTCTTTTAATGTTGTATATTTAGGTTGTTTCCAATTTTTCACTCTGCATATGTATCTTTGGACACTCATCCTATTTTTTTCTTGGAATATTATTCCTAGCACTGGAATTTCTGATGAAAGGATGTATTTGAAGGTACTGTCAAATTTATCCTAGAAGTGTTCTGCCAAGGCCGAGTGTTGTAGCTCACACCTATATTCCCAACACTTTGTGAGGCTGAGGTGGGCAGATGGCTTGAGCCCAGGAGTTTAAGACCAGCCTGGGCAACATAGCAAAACCCTGTCTCTACAAAAAAATACTAAAATTAGCCAGCGTGGTGGTACATACCTGTAGTCCCAGCTACTCAGGGGTCTGAGGTGGAAGGATTGCTTGATTCCAGGAGGCACAGGTTGCAGTAAGCTGTGATCATGCCACTGCACTTCAGTCTGGGCAACAGAGCAAGACTCTGTCTTAAAAAAAAAAAAAAGCAGGGGAGGAGGGATGGGCTCTGTCAATTTATATTCCTACCAACAGTTTATGAGTGCTTGTTCTCCTATGCCTCTCACCAACACTTTCATTCTTGCCTACCTGAGAGTCGGGAATTAGTATCATATTCAATATCATTTCATTTTGTAAGTCTTTTATTATGGGGAAGTTAAACATTTTTCATGTTTCTTGGCCATTTACACTTGTGAATTAGCTGTTCATATCCTATGCCTGTCTCTCACCCCTCCTTCCCTACCTATTGGTTGTTCTTGAGAAGTTTCTGACCAGAAAAAAAAAATCATAAACCATTACGGGAACTGACTGAATTTTTTAAAGGCTTAGAGTGAGTTATCAGGGAAGGAAAGGAGGGAAGAAGAAAGAGAGGTAGAGGAGGAGAGAGAGGGAGGTTCTATTAAAGTCCAGAGGGGAAAAAGCTTAGATCAAAGAATGCAAAAAAGGTTTTTGCAGATAATTCCTATTTCAAATCAATTTTATGTTGAACTCATATATGAAACAGAAAAAAATGGAGCAGCTCTCATCAAAGTGGGAATGGGTAACCTGCTACACCTGCTCAGCCTCCTCTTGCCCAGGAGAGGCTGTCCAGGACCTGCCTTGTTATCTTAGGACTTTAAAAAACTAAATTTAAAAACTACTCAACAAAGCAGAATAATGTATTCTTTTCATAAATAATGCGATGAGTTAAAATTATGCCTGTTTTGGCTGGGTGCGGTGATTCACGCCTGTAATCCCAGCACTTTGGGAGGCCGAGGTGGGTGCATCACTTGAGGTCAAGAGTTCGAGACCACCATGGCCACATGGTGAAAGTGCATTTCCACTAAAAGTACAAAAATTAGCCGGGTGTGGTGGCATGTGTCTGTAGTCCCAGCTACTTGGGAGGCTGAAGCAAGGGAATCACTTGAACCCGAGAGCAGAGGTTGCAGTGAGCCAAGATTGCAACATTGCACTGTAGCCTGGGAGACAGAGTAAGACTCCATCTCAAAAAAAAAAAAAAAAAATTATGTCTGTTTTAATAGAGCTCTCTACTTTTGAAAGAAAAAGGCATAAATGAAAGAGATCATTTGTTGTATTGTATGTTATTATTCAGTCTCACTAGGCATTCACGACCTAGGCATCTGGTGGCATGGTACTATTCAAATTGCAAGTAGTATACTGAGAAGCAACTAATTTCACCTCTAAAGAGCTAACTTTGCAAATTCATACCTATGAAGAAGACGAAATTCCTAAATCTATTCCTCCAGATTTAGCCTTTCATCCAAGGGCGAATATGTCTAAAGCATAGCCACTCAAACTTCTTTTTGCCCTTTCAAACTCAAGTGCGCCCACATTCATCATCTTCACCACCACATTGTTTCTCCTCTCCAGGTTCCCCATTTTTTTGCAGCTTTGTAACGTTCCCTTCTTCTTTTAAGCTTATCCAGTCACCAGCTCTTATTATTTTTTCCCTTTTTTAACTTTTATTTATTGAGATGGAATTTCACTCTTGTTGCCCAGCTGGAGTGCAATGGCATGGTCTCAGCTCCCTGCAACCTCCACTTCCCGGGTTCAAGTGATTCTCCTGCCTCAGCCTCCAGAGTAGCTGGGATTACAGACACCCACCACCACGCCCTGATAATTTTTGTATTTTTAGTACAGACAGGGTTTCACCATGTTGCTCAACCTGGTCTCAAACTCCTGACCTCAGGTGATCCACCCTCCTCAGCCTCCCAAAGTGCTGGGATTATAGGCGTGGGCCACCGCACCTGGCCTAATTTTTCCTTTAAAGAGACACATAGATTCATTGTTCCCCTACTTATAGTACCATTACTTCCTTTTTTTTTTTTTTTTTTTTTTTTTTTTTTTTGAGATAGAGTCTTGCTCTGTTGCCCAGGCTGCAGTACAGTGGCACGATCTTGGCTCACTGCAACCTCTGCCTTCTGGGTTCAAGCGATTCTCCTGCCTCAGCCTCCCAAGTAGCTGGGACTACAGGCACGTGCTACCACGCCCAGCTAATTTTTTGTATTTTTAGTAGAGAAGGGGTTTCACCGTGTTAGCCATGATGGTCTTGAATCTCCTGACTTCGTGATCTGCCCGCCTCAGCCTCCCAAAGTGCTGGGATTTCAGGCATGAGCCACTGCCCCCGGCCTCTTTTTTCTTTTTTCTTTTGAGATGGAGTCTCACTCTGTTGGCCAGGGTGGAGTGCAGCAGTGCCATCTCAGTTCACTGCAGCTTCCGCCTCCCAGATTCCAGCAATTCTCCTGCCTCAATTCTCGTGTAATCCCGAGTAGTTGGGATTACAGGTGTGCACCACCACACCTGGCTAACTTTTTTTTTTTTTTTTAGTAGAGATGGGGTTTTGCCATGTTGGCCAGGCTGGTCTCGAACTCCTGGCCTCAAGTGATCTCCCTGCCTCAGCCTCCCAAAGTGCTGGGATTACAGACATGAGCCACTGCACCTGGCCACCAAATTTTTATGCAATCTAATGGCAATTTAGACTTCTGTTTAGACTTCTGACCTGGTTTCTGGACAGTTCTCTGCTCTAGGCTTGTATCTTTCTTTCAGATTATAGGATGATCAACTTTCCAACATTAATTTTTCAATGCTACCTAAATAAGGCACAGAAAATGTCTTAGTACACTCCGAGCATTTTGATTTCCTCTCTGACGCATCTGACTTCTTTAGTTCTGCTTTTGTTTTGAGGCCTGGTTGCAGACTGTTTTTTACATTTTTCTTTTGTGACTGAAATCATTATGTCATATTATTGACTAGCAGTTTTGGTTCTTGTTTTTATTGTCTCAAGTTTAGCCATCTACTTGAGCTGTATGACTTTCAGTTTAGAACAAACTCTTCAACCTGGCATTCATGGCCACCCTTGACTTGTCATTCTTATCTATTGCAGAATCTCTTTTGATTTTTTTTTTTTTTCCAATGGATTCTTTCTGGGGTCACCATGTTGCATAACGCTAGGCAAAATCATTCAGGCTGTGTTATATATTAATGGTTTCCCATACTGGAGCATACTATGATTTATTATTTATGTTCTGTTTTCTCAACCCATCACAGCCATCCTTTCTTCATGGTGTGGCTATGAGATGACTCCCTATAGTCCCTCCCCACTCCTCAATTTCTAGAACTGAAATGAGAACTTTAAGAAATTCTGAGGCCGGGCTCAGTGGCTCGTGCCTGTAATCCCAGCACTTTGGGAGGCCAAGTCGGGCAGATTGCTTGAGCTATTGGCAACATGGAGCAACCCCGTCTCTACAAAAAAATACAAAAATTAGCAGGGTGTGGTGGTGTACTCCTGTAGTGGCAGCTACTCAGGAGGCTGAGGTAGGAGGATCACTGGAGCCAGGGAGGTTGGGGCTACAGTGAGTGGAGACTGAGCCACTGCACTCCAGCCTGGGTGGCAGAGCAAGACCCTGTCTCAAAAAACAAACAGACAAACAAAAAACCTGATGCCCCATCAAAAAGCAGAATTCAGATGTTAACTGAATGATGACCAACTTCCTTGTTAGAAAATACTATGTTTTTATTAAGAAAATTAAAGTCACCTTGACTATAAAATCATCAAACTTTTGAAACATTATTTTCTAAACATCTTTACCTTGTTGGGTACTTTTCCTTCTACTGGTTTACATAAAATATAAGATGGCCCTTTAATATGATCTGTTCTGAATCATAACAAAGCAAAATTTAGAAAGGAGAAATAACAAAAAGATTTCTATCAAAGACGATCAAAATGATCCCTAGCAACTATAACCACAAGTTACAATAAGTGAAATTGAAAATGACTGATTCAGTGGATTACCCACCCAAGTTATTTGTTCAAATGCCAAGAAGTAACTTTCTTACCATAAAAGTGTTTCCATATTTTCTTTTCTTTACTAGAGAGAAATCTCAGGCGCATTTATTATTCATATGATTAAAGCATCATCTCATTAAATTCTGCAAAAAAAATCTATAAAGTATATTTGGGATTAAAACTGAAAAAAATGAAGAATGCTTACTTTGTTCTTGGAAAACTTTATTTCAGTTTAAACAACAAAGCAAATGATATTTATGTCATCCAGGGACAGAAGGGAAGAGTACAGTCATTCTTCATAGCTGTTTCATTGCCAAACTCCAAATGAGAGATGTAATCTAGGTAAAAGACACTTATTATTCCAGATTACATTTACCTCACAATCTGAGATCATGAAAATTAGTCAAATATATTAGAAACAGATGTATACAAAGTCACCTCAGATAAACTGAGAAAGTGATGTCTGATGCTTTGGAAAATTCTGTTTCTACTTAATACTCAGATTAATGAATTTTAAAGATCAGGAACATCTTTAATGGGGGTTCATAAGTGTTAGGAACAATGATATGCACTTTCATCAGTTTAATATAATTATTAGGATTCAAGATGGTATTTAAAATCTAGATGTAGGCTCAGTTAGTCAATGCCAAAAATGGAAATCTTACATTTTTTTAGAGGAAACACAAAAATATGACTATTTGGATCTTGTCTTAATTTACAACTGATAAGTTCCTTTTTAATGCTTAAAAAAATGGACATGGTAGAATTGCTACACACCTGAAAAAGGTCTCAAATAGAATGTTCCATTAACAACAACAACTCAGAAATCTAATTCACTCTACAGATTTTATTTCTGATCAACTAATCAACCTTTATCTTCTTGAGCCTGGCTGCTGCTAATTATGTATAACTTGCCAAATAACTACACATCACTGATTTCCAAGCTTTTTTCCATTTTATTTTTCCCCTTTAACTAAGGTGCACCTAGAAATAACAAGACACTACCAAATAGCTGCAGTGGCCTTCAAAATTTCTTTTACTGGCTGGGTGCGGTGGTTCAAACCTGTAATCCCAGCACTTTGGGAGGCCGAGGTGGGTGGATCACCTGAGGTCAGGAGTTTGAGACCAGTCTGGCCAACATGGCGAAACCCTGTCTCTACTAAAAATACAAAAATTAGCTGGACATGGTAGCAGGCACCTGTAATCCCAGGTACTCGAGAGGCAGAGGCAGGAGAATTGCTGGAACCTGGGAGGCAGAGGTTGCAGTGAGCCAAGATTGCACCACTGCACTCCAGCCTCGGCGAAAGAGCAAGACTACATGTCAAAAAAAAAAAAAAAAAATCTTTTACTAATTGATTGTATTCCAGTGAAGACTAATGCCAATTTTTTTTTTTTTTTTTTTTTTTGAGACGGAGTCTTGCTCTGTTGCCCAGGCTGGAGTGCAGTGGCGCGATCTCGGCTCACTGCAAGCTCCGCCTCCCGGGTTCACGCCATTCTCCTGCCTCAGCCTCCCAAGTAGCTGGGACTAAGGTGCCCACCACCACGCCCAGCTACTTTTTTTGTATTTTTAGTAGAGACAGGGTTTCACCATGTTAGCCAGGATGGTCTTGATCTCCTGACCTCGTGATCCACCCGCCTCAGCCTCCCAATTTTTTTTTTTTTTTGAGACAGAGTCTCACTCTGTCTCCCAGGCTGGAGTGCAGTGGTGCTATCTTGGCTCACTACAGCCTCTGCCTCCCGGGTTCAAGCAATTCTCGTGCCTCAGCCTTAAGAGCTGCTGGGATGACAGATGTATACCACCACGCCTGGCTAATTTTTGTATTTTTGGTAGAGATGGGGTTTTGCCATGTTGGCCAGGCTGGTCTTAAACTCCTGACTTCAGATGATCCGCCTGTCTCAGCCTCCCCAAGTGCTGGGATTACAGGCATGAGCCACTACACTCAGCCCAATGCCAAATGTATCCAATAGTCTTTGATTCTAGAATTACTTATGATAGAACACTACATCATCTACAGAAATCTTGATCAATAACCTAGATAACCTAGTTTCTAGATTATTGATCAAGATTTCTGTAGATGATGTAGTATGTACATTTCTGTGTATGTTATTAATCAAGATTTCTGTATAAGATCTAGAAACAAAAATGCACATTAAGAAATTAAAACTTACATCTCATAACCAATTATCTTTCTAAACAATTTACAAACATAAAATATACAATATTATTTAAAATAAATATACATATAATATATAGTTTCTACATTCTCATACAGGCTTAAAAATGAGGTAATAAAAACTGATTAAACCTTTTACCATTCTGGAAATGGCTTAGGGAAATGATCATGAAATATTTTTTTCTTAGGTCTTCATTTTTTCCTTCAATACTTCTAAGTACCTCTTTTTCTATGCTGCAAAGTTATGTAAAAAATCCCTAAGCTTTGTTGGATAGTCTGTCATCACCCCAGTTGCTCCCAAATCAAAAGCTCTTTTGTATTCTTGTTCTTCATTTAATACCCAAATATACACCTGAAAATTAGAAGTGTGAGAAGTATGAGAAGAAATGTTAAAATAGAAAATTATTTTTATAACGGTATTTATCCACTACAGTCTTGGTACATTTAGAAATAACCTTTTAAAGCTACCATTTAAATAAATCATTAGATCCTTTTTTAAAATTCCACTTTGTTCCTTACAGGAATGAGGGGTGTTAAAAAAAAATTCGTGGTGCTTATTAAATATACACTCTCCTGGCTGAGCGCAGTGGCTCATGCCTGTAATTCCAGCACTTTGGGAGGCCAAGGCGGGCGGATCACTTGAGGTCAGGAGTTCGAGATCAGCCTGGCCAACATGGCAAAACCCAGTCTCTACTAAAAATACAAAAATTAGCCAGGTGTGGTGGTGCGTGCCTATAATCCCAGCTACTTAGGAGGCTGAGGCATGAGAATTGCTTGAACCTGGGAGGTGGAGGTTGCAGTGAGTCAAGACTGCACCACTGCACTCCAGCCTGGGTGACAGGGCGAGACTCCATCTCAAAAAAAAAAAAAAAAGAAAGAAAAAAAGAAATATACATACATATATATATATGTATGTGTATGTATATATATATGTATGTGTATATATATATGTATGTGTGTATACATATATATGTATGTATATATATATACACACACACACACACACACACACACAAACACTATCCCACCCCTCTGGCATCAGCTATTCTGTACATAAGAGGAATCTAGATCCAGAAATGCCAATGCTTTATTGCTAACTGTAAGGAAGAGCTTAAGGTCCTCATTTGTGGATCAGTAAAGCAGCAGCATCAAAGTCAAGGGCCAAACTAAGTCAGTTAAAAGTTCTTGCCCTTTATATTTGTGTTAAACTGGTGAGCTATGCTGCTTCCAAAATGCATCATTCCAGAAACTTACTTGAATGCCTCGAGCAGTTAGGTGGTCAAACAAAGCTTTCCTCATTAGTAAGCTAGAAAAGAAAAAGCATAACTGATTTAGGAATTTAGTCCTTAGTCCTAATTTAGTCAATTTAGAGTTTAGTAATCCCAGTTTAATTTAATCCCAATGCTTCGCAATAAAAGAAATGGTCTCAAGTAATAATGGCTGTTGTGAATTAATTTATGTCTTAAATGCTAGATCTCCTTTCACTGCAGGCTGCTGGTTGGTGGACAACCAGAACCTCCTTTCTACTTCTTGCTGCTACCAGATCTGTAGGAGACCCATTCTTGTTGGCACAGCTCAATGGAAAAGAGGCTGCCTCATTCTCACTGCTGAAGAAGGAGAAAGAGCTGGCTTTCCTTTCTTACTATTAATATGTGTTCCTAACTTTCCAAGTTAAAATAAGTCAACAAATGCAGGTCAATTTCTATAACATCATAGTTCATTACACAATGGATTAGTCTTTTGTAAGCTATGTCAGAAGCATTATGTCCATTAATTACACTATCCTATGTCTAGGGAAAAAATATTTTTTTGTTCCAAGTAACTCACTGATAAGTGAACTTTCAAAATACAAACCTCTTGAGCAAGATAGGAATTCATTGCACTGGAAAGACATTATTTCTATTCTGTTATGTCTATTAGAATGATTAAATAACAGAAACTAGAAATCATGTGCTTTTAACACCAATTAACAATGCATCTTGTCAGTTAATAAGGTTGAAAAAAGAAAAAAAAATGCATCCTGGTTTTACTTGAGTACAAAAAAAAGGCATCCTTGAAAACTAGAGCTTAAATCAAGAATAAAGCAAAAAAGAATAAACACTGACAGAGAGAAAAGATCAAACTAATTGTTTAAGACTCTTTGAAAAAGGCGTTAAGGCTGGGCGTGGTGGCTCACACCTGTAATCCCAGCACTTTGGGAGGCTGAGGTGGGCAGATCACTTGAGGCCAGGAGTCCGAGATCAACCTGGCCAACATGATGAAACCTCATCTCTACTAAAAAATACAAAAATTAACCAGGCATGGTGGCAGGCGCCTATAGTTCCAGCTACTCGGGAGGCTGAGGCAGAAGAATCACTTGAACCCAGGAAGCGGTGAGCCGAGATCACACCACTGCACTCCAGCCTGGGACAGAGCAAGACTCCGTCTCAAAAAATAAATAAATAAAATAAAAATAAAATAAAATAAGAAAAAAAGGCGTTTAATAAAAAGTTGTGATTTGGGACTATTAAAATATTTAAGCATTCAAGGTTCCATCTTAAAGCAAAATATAGTACAATTATTTTGTGATTTTTACTGAAATTAAACTCATCATGTCTAAATTAAGGCATTTTCTTTAAAGTTGATATCCACTCTATAGGTGGGATTCCCTTTCTGCTGTTAAGTCTTGGTGCAGAGCAGATTTTTCTGAGAAATGTGCTGTAGGCAACATACACTTTTATATATACTGTGTTGCTACACTTCTTTTCACCAGCAAGTAAGCAAAAGGGAATGGTTATTTAACCTAGTTCTGCTACTAACTAGCTAGACAACCCCAAGTAAATAATTTAACTGGGTATATGCGGGCTCAGTTTTCCCATGAAGTTGGATGAGATTATCTCTCAAGATTCTTCCTAAGGTTTTGTGATTAGTAATTAAGATATTTCTAAATGATTCATACACATTTTACATAGCAGGTGCTCAGTTTGTCTTTGTTACAAGTTACATGTGGAAAGCTTGCACTAAATTTTAAGGGTAGTATTTAATAAATATAGCTGAAGCAATAACTTGCATATTAGGAAATTAAAATTCTTACAGATCAGAAAGCCAGATGAGAAACTTTTGACTTCTGGACATGGTGTGTGGTTCTTTTAGCCTAGGGTAAAATAAAGTTTGAATTACAAATTAGAAACACAGAAATATATCAGTGTGATAAAATGAAACAAATTCAAAAATGAAAACAGTGCCTTGTACTTTGTATATTTTCAAAAAATATTTGTAAAAAGGACAAAAATAAAATAAAGGCCAGTTGGGTTCTGTTTGCACTGGTCTCAAGCTAACTTTTTGCCATCCCTATTCAAAAGTAATAAATAAATAAATAAATAAATAAATAAATAAATAAATATTGTCTTTCCAGAGACCCTGGTGCCCTAGGCTCATATCTCATTTCTTTTTTGGTGAAATCTTTCTACTGCTTTGTCTCCTACAATTTAGTATGTGGCAAATTTAAACATAGACCGAACTGTATTATAGATTAAAGTGAGCAGTTTACCACGTGTTTTCCTTCCCTTTAAAATATCTGTAGGCCAGGCACGGTGGCTCATGTCTGTAATCCCAGCACTTTGGGAGGCTGAGGCTGGTGCATCACCTGAGGTCAGAAGTTCCAGACCAGCCTGGCCAACATGGTGAAACCCCGTCTCTACTAAAAACATAAAAATTGGCCGGGCATGGTGGTGCACGCCTGTAATCCCAGCTACTCAGGAGCTGGAGACAGGAGAATCGCTTGAACCCAGGAGGCAGAGGTTGCAGTGAGCCAAGACTGCGCCACTGCACTCCAGCCTGGGCGACAAAGTGAAACTCTGTCTCTAAAAAAAAGAAAAAAGTACTAAATAAAGTACAAGTCCTTTTTTCCCTAACTCTGGCCCCAGTGGAAAGTCCTGGTTGCGATTTCAGGAATATTAGGGAATTAGTAGCTCAAATACTGATTACCTCATTAAACAATCACTATATTGTCTTAGAAAGTATCCATTGTCTTCTATAGAAGTATTAAAACACACAAAAGATATCCTACTTGTGTCTTAATCCATAATCCCTTTTCAGAGAAAATATTAATTCTATGGAGTTTGTTGTTATGTCTGTATTTCAACAATATTTGCTTCTAAAAGGAACACATGAAGATAAATATAGAGCAAACAGTCCACTCCAGGCCAGAGGAAAGCTAAGTACTTTAGGAATAAATGTTTTCTTTATTTATTTATTGGCAGAGTCTTGCTCTGTCGCCCAGGCTGTAGTGCAATGGCGTGATCTCGGCTCACTGCAACCCCCACCTTCTGGGTTCAAGCGATTCTCCTGCCTCAGCCTCCCGAGTAGCTGGGATTACAGATGTGTGCCACCATGCCCAGCTAATTTTGTATTTTTAGTAGAGATGGAGTTTCACCATGTTAGCCAGGCTGGTATGGAACTCCTGACCTCAGGTGATCCGCCCGCCTCCGCCTCCCAACGTGCTGAGATTACAGGCAGGAGCCCCTGGCCCGGCCAGGAATAAATGTTTAGGGATCATTTTAATCTAGCAAATAAAATAGGGTTTTTTTTTTTTTAGTAGACAAGAAACGTTTTCTATTGTTTTGTCTGAGAAACAGCTACAAAGATGTTCATAAATTTAGGAATAAATAAACAAACATGTTTATCACTAAGATACTGAAATTGGAAAACAGGCATGAAATAGAAGTTGAGCACAAGAGTACTGACTAAATTGTTTTTCTTTTCTTTTTTTTTTTGAGACGGAGTCTTGCTCTGTCGCCCAGGCTAGAGTGCAGCCATCTCGGTCGGGCGCGTTGGCTCACGCCTGTAATCCCAGCACTTTGGGAGGCCGAGGCGGGCGGATCACGAGGTCAGGAGATCAAGACCATCCTGGCTAACACGGTGAAACCCCGTCTCCGTGTAGTATTTTTAGTAGTATTTCCTACTAAAAATACAAAAAATTAGCCGGGCGTGTTGGTGGGCGCCTGTAGTCCCAGCTACTCGGGAGGCTGAGGCAGGAGAATAGCGTGAACCCGGGAGGCGGAGCTTGCAGTGAGCCGAGATCGTGCCACTGCACTCCAGCCTGGGTGACAGAGCGAGACTCCGTCTCAAAAAAAAAAAAAAAAAAAAAAAAGAGTGCAGCCATCTCGACTCACTGCAACCTCCACTTCTGGGGTTCAAGCGACTCTCCTGCCTCAGCCTCCCGAGTAACTGAGATTACAGGTGTCCGCCACTGTGCCCAGCTAATTTTTATATTTTTAGTAGAGACTGGGTTTCACCATGTTGGCTAGGCTGGTCTTGAACTCCTGACCTTGTGATCCACCCTCCTCAGCCTCCCACAGTGCTGGGATTACAGGCATGAGCCACCACGCCCGGCCAATTGTTTTTCTTTCTTTCTTTTTTTTTTTTTTTTTTTGAGAAGGAGTCTCGCTCTGTTGCCCAGGCTGGAGTGCAGTGGCGCGATCTTGGCTCACCGCAACTTCTGCCTCCCGGGTTCAGGCGAGCCTGGCTAATTTTTGTATTTTCAGTAGAAATGGGGTTTCACCATGTTGGCCAGGCTGGTTTCAAACTCCTGACCTCGTGATCCTCCTGCCTCGGCCTCCCAAAATGTTGGGATTACAGGCGTGAGCCACTGCACCTGGCCTGTTTTTCTTAGCAGTATTGTCTGATGACTGCTACACTAACGTTCAGCTTTATTTTTTTCCCCCAAGTCATTAGCTTTATTGAGACATGCTATAAAAGAGGAAAGCTCTTCAGCTTGATTTTTTAAAGTTCTGTTGGATATGAAAAGTATTTTCTTTTTCTTTTTTTTTTTTTTGAGACGGAGTCTCGCTCTGTCGCCCAGGCTGGAGTGCAGTGGCGCAATCTCCGCTCACTGCAAGCTCCGCCTCCCAGGCTCACGCCATTCTCCTGTCTCAGCCTCCTGAGTAGCTGGGACTACAGGCGCCCGCCACCACGCCCGGAGAATTTTTTTTTTTTTTTTTTTTTTTTTTTTTTTTGTATTTTTAGTGGAGACGGGGTTTCACCGTGTTAGCCAGGATGGTCTCTATCTCCTGACCTCGTGATCCACCCGCCTCGGCCTCCCAAACTGATGGGATTACAAGCGTGAGCCACCGCGCCCGGCCATGAAAAGTGTTTTCATGCAAATAAAATCACATTTAAATCATCTCCCCAACAATTCCAAATTCCTTTGTCATAATTCAGTTATGAATCCACAGCTAGAAATCACATTCTACGTGTGTAGAATTTTGAGATGACGCTATCATTCTTTATAATAACAAAGATAACAATAAAAGCTATCAATTTTGAGTGCTTAGTATTTGTCAGGCAATCTAAGTGTTTTTATGTACCTATATATTTTTACAATCTATGTATTTTTATCTTGCTAGTAAATTAGCAAGTGAAATGCAAGGCTTTTCTAGTAGAGGAATTACGTAAATATAAAAGGATCCTGGCTGGGCAAGGCAGCTCACGCCTATAATCCCAGCACTTTGGGAGGAGGTGGGTGGATCACCTGAGGTAAGGAGGTGGAGACCAGCCTGACCAACATGGTGAAGCCCCGTCTCTACTAAAACTACAAAAATTAGCCGGGCGAGGTGGCGGGCGCCTATTATCCCAGCTACTCGGGAGGCTGAGGCTGGAGAATCACTTGAACCCGGGAGGCGGAGGTTGCAGTGAGTGGAGATCACACCTTTGCACTCCAGCCTAGGCCACAACAGTGAAACTCCATCTCAAAAACAAACAAACAAACAAACAAACAAAACACTAAAAAAAAGTATCCTATATAAACTAACTATACCCTTTTATTTTCCCATCTCCAGAGGTTTTTACGGTGGTGGTGGTTTTTTCTTCCTAAATGTATTACAGTAATACCATTGTTTAATTTGGAGTTTAATGGAATTTGAGCTGGGTAAAGCTGTCAATGAAGTAGAAAGCAGTAAGGGAAAGTGGAGGGCAATTGCTATTTGATGTGAGAATAAAATAATTATTTATCTTCTGTAATTAAATTAAATTCCTTTTATCTGATTTCTGACTATACAGGCACAGAAAATCATTATAATCTGAGATGGGTCCTGATTATTTGTTTTAGAGAATGTGTCTTAATTATATAAAAATGCATAATATAGGTCAGGTAATAGAACATGGAAATCACTACAGAAATCTCTTCTTCATCATTGATATTGATATTAGTGAGCTTTTATCTTAGTCTTTCTGTAATTGATAATTGATTTTAAAATAAAAGGGTAACCACTTACTTCAGTATAATAGAAGGCATTGGGATTTCAAAAAACTGTTCTCGAATGGGCACAAAGGGCAAGAGGCCAGTGAAGAAAAGGCCAAGAATGAGCAGGACACGTTGTAGACTGAAGAGTATAGGAATATCTGAATTCTAAAAGACACAAGCAATATTACATGTTATTTTCACAACTGCTCAAATAAAGAGGATTACTTCACAACTTTCAGTATTTCCCAAGACAATATGTTGAAATCTATTACAAGCATTCCTGGGATTATGAATATTCATTTGCAAATAATACCACACTTAATAGTGGCTAGTCCTTGATAAATGGGTCAGGATTGATGTTGGAGCCTCATAGTGTAATGATGTTACTAAAATTTCTCTATTACCATCTCTGCTTTTGCAATACCACTTCTGTGTTGGTTACGGTACTTACAGCTAAAGACTAAACATGTCAGAATCCAATGGAACTAAATGAAAAGATGAATATATGGAATATTCTGTAACTTTACTCCTGTTTAAAAAATATGTAGCTATATATCTCTATATATGAGTATATATAGATACAGATCAATACTGTTGCAAATGTGTCATCTTTTAGCTATGTTATGAATCAAATATAAAATATAAATAGGATTTTGTAAACTAATCCAAGAATCTAACCACCATTTTAAGTTTCTATTGGAAAATATGCTCAATATCCCAAAACTTTAAAAATACAAGATAGACATACATATATATATAATTTTAATTGTGCTAAAATACACATAACATAAAATTTAAGATTTTTTTTTTTTTTTTGAGACGGAGTCTCACTCTGTCATCCAGGTTGGAGTGCAGTGGCACAATATTGGCTCACTGAAACCTCTGCCTCCTGAGTTCAAGCAATTCTCCTGCCTCAGCCCCCCAAGTAGCTAAGATTACAAGCGCACACCGCCATGCCCAGCTAATTTTTTGTATTTTTAGTAGAGATGTGGTTTCACCATGTTGGCCAGGCTGGTCTCAAACTCCTGACCTCAGATGATCTGCCCGCCTTGGCCTCCCAAAGTGTTGGGATTACAAGTGTGAGCCACCACGCCAGCCAAAATTTAAGATCTTAATCATTTTTAAAATTTATTTTCTCACCACCCCCACCCCCCGCCACCCAGCAAAATTGAATGTCAATCATTTTTAAATGTACGGTTTGGTGGTTTTAAGTATATTCACACTGTTGTGCAACCAAAGTCCAGAAGTCTTTTCATTTTGCAAAAGTGAAAACAACTCTAACTCTATGCCTTTTTTTTTTTGAGACGTCTCATTGTCACCCAGGCTGGAGTGCAGTGGCACAACCAAAGCTCACTGCATCCTCGACCCTGGCTCAGGCAATACTTCCACCTCAGCCTCCTGAGTTATAATAGATGGGACTACAGGTGTGTGCCACCATGCCCAGCTAATTTTTGTATTTTTTGTAGAGATGAGGTTTCACCATGTCACCCAGGCTGGTCCCGAACTCCTGGGCTCAAGCAATCCACCTGCCTCAGCCTCTCAAAGTGCTGGGATTACAGGGGTGAGCCACCTTGCCTGGCCAACTTTATACCATTAAATGACAAATCTCCATTCCCTCTCTCCTTGCCCTCCTATGTGTACTATATATATATATTAGACAGGGTCTCGCTCTGTCACCCAGGGTAGAGTACAGTGGCCGGATCATGGCTAATTGCAGCCTAGATCTCCCAGGCTCAAGTGATCCCACACCTCAGCCTCCCACACAGCTGGGACTACAGACACGCACCACCATGCCGAGCTAATTTTTCAAAAATTTTTTGTAGAGACAGAATCTCATTATATTGCCTAGGCTGGTCTTGAACTCCTGGGCGCAAGCATTTCTCCTACCTCAGCCTCCCAAAGTGCTGGAATGACAAGTGTGAGCTACCATGCCAGGCCCTGCTATATTTACTGGAAAAAAAAAATTATGCTTACAGTGAACTTTTAATAAAAACATAATTTTTTAAAAAAAATCACATAAAAATAATTTATTTTAAATAGTTCTAGGCTGGGCGCGGTTGCTCACGCCTGTAATCTCAACACTTTGGGAGGCCAAGGCGGGTGGATCACTTGGAGTCATGACTTCGAGACCAGCCTGGCCAACATGGTGACACCCTGCCTCTACTAAAAATACAAAAATTAGCCGGGCGTGGTGGCATACAACTGTAACCCCAGCTACTCGGGAGGCTGAGGCAGGAGAATCTCTTGAACCCGGGAGGTGGAGTTTGCAGTGAGCTGAGATTGAGCCACTGCACTACAGCCTGGATGACAGAGTGAGACTCTGTCTCAAATTTAAAAATTATATAAATAAATAAATAGTTCTCAATTATCTACTTCTTTATTTTTTAAAAAAATAGAGTAAATAAGTTTGAGAATTTATTTTGCCCTTTTGTTTACATGGTGCTTTGTAATGTTTTTGGCTTACTTACATACAGGTGTTTCAGCTGTAACAAAATATACAAGTCACTGCAAAATCTTGACTTCTGCAAATTCATACACTAAGGATAACAGAGCTTATGGGAAAACAGGGTTAGGGGCTGACCCTCAAAACTTACAGCCAGGTGCGGTGACTCACACTTGTAATCCTAGCACTTTGAGAGGCCAAGACGGGTGGATCACTTGAGGTCAGGAGTTCGAGACCAGTCTGGCCAACATGATGAAACCCTCTCTACTAAGAATACAAAAATTAGCCGGGCGTGATGGCAGGCACCTGTAATCCCAGCTACTCTGGAGGCCGAGGCAGGAGAATTGCTTGAACCTGGGAAGTGGAGGTTGCAGTGAGCTGAGATCGTGCCACTGCACCCCAGTGTGGGCAAGAGTGAGACTCTGTCTCAAAAAAAAAACTTGGCTGGGCACAGTGGCTCATGCCTGTAATCCCAACACTTTGGGAGGCCGAGGCGGGTGGATCATCTGAGGTCAGGAGTTCAAGACCAGCCTGACCAACATGGAGAAACCCCGTCTCTACTAAAAAATACAAAAATTAGCCGGGCATGGTGACGTGTGCCTGTAATCCCAGCTACTCAGGAGGCTGAGACAGGAGAATTGCTTGAACCCATGAGGCGGAGGTTGCAGTGAGCCAAGATCGCACCACTGCACTCCAGCCTGGGTGACAGAGCGACATTCCGTCTCAAAATATAAAATAAAATTAAATTAGATTAAATTAAATTAAATTAAAAATACTTATGCAACTTTGGAACCAGAGCACTAAAAGAAAGAACCACTATGTTAAGTGTGAATGAATGAAAAGTCATTAAGAGCCACATTTTCCCACTACCACTGTGTGCCCCAATTCCTTTAATGTTTATATTTTGGGTTTACATCTGGAAATTAAAAGGCTAATGTAAAATTCTTATAAATCATACTGTAAGAATTGCAAAAGTAGGCTCGGTGTGGTGGCTCACACCTGTAATCCCAGCACTTTGGGAGGCCGAGGCAGGTGGATCACCTGAGGTTGGGAGTTCAAGACCAGCCTGACCAACATGGAGAAACCCCGCCTCTACTAAAAATACAAAAAATTAGCTGGGCGTGGTGGTGCATGCCTGTAATCCCAGCTACTCGGGAGGCTGAGGGAGAAGAATCGCTTGAACCCGGGAGGTGGAGGTTGTGGTGAGCCGAGATTGCGCCATTGCACTCCAGCCTGGGCAACCAGAGCGAAACTCCATCTCAAAAAAAAAAAAAAAAAGGAAAGGAAAAAAAGAATTGCAAAAGTTGTATCAATTATATAGTATGTTGGTAATATGAATGACGAACTTTATTGAAACATTTTTACTGTGATGTTTGGAAATTGCTGCTGAAAGGTTTTTGGAGTTTTTAAATTAAAAAATGACAGAAAGCCAGAGGCTTCCGGAAAAATATGGGAATCAAGGGAAAAGTTCTGTGATTACAGGCCAAAAGTGAGCCTTTTATTTTGAAAGAATTATAGACTTAAATCTCAGCACTTTGGGAGAATGAGACAAGAAGATTGCTTGAGCCTAGGAGTTTGAGACCAGCCTGGGCAATACAGAGAATCTCCATCTCTACAAAAAATTTAAAAACTAGCCAGGCATGGTGGTACATACCTGTAGTATAGTATAGTCCCATGCAGCCTTCACCCAGCTTCCTCAAAAGGAACATCAAGTTACACTTGATGTAACTATAGTATAGTATCAAAACCTGGAATTGACACTGGTACCTTACTGTTCATTAGACTACATAATTTATTCAATTTTCATCATTTTTTAAACACCGCATTCATTTGTGTGTGTGTAGTTCTATGCAATTTTAGCCCATGTATAGATTCATGTAACCACTACACAATCAAGATACAAAGCTGTGGCCGGGCGCGGTGGCTCACACCTGTAATCCCAGCACTGTGGGAGGCTGAGGTGGGCAGATCACCTGAGGTCGGGAGTCTGTGACCAGCCTGACCAACATGGTGAAACCCTATCTCTACTAAAAATACAAAAATTAGCCAGGCTTAGTGGGGGGCGCCTGTAATCCCAGCTACTCGGGAGGCTGAAGCAGGAAAATCGCTTGAACCCGGGAGGTGGAGGTTGCAGTGAGCGAAGATCGCACCATTGCACTCCAGCCTGGGTGACAGAGTGAGTCTCAAAAAAAAAAAAAAAAAAAAAACAAGATACAAAGCCATTTCATCACCACACAAGAAATCTCTTGTAGTGGTACCCACTCTCTACCCTACCCTAAGTCCCTGTCCCCTAATCTGCTCTTCCAGGCTACAGTTAATGGAATCTACAATACAATTTGAGGTTGATTTTTTTCACTAAGCATAATGTCTTTGAGGATCATCCAGTTCGTTGCATGTATCAATAGTTCATTCCCTTTTAGTGATGAACAGTATTCCATTGTATGGAAATGTCAGAGTTTGTTCAGTCATTTACCTACTGAAGGACATTTAGGTTATTTTCAGGATTTTGCTTTGATGAATAAAGTTGCTGTAAACATTCACGTATAGGTTTTAGGGAATGTGCCTTCATTTTACATGGAAGGCTGCATCTCCCTGGTAACATATTTTTATTTTTAAAAAAATGCCTGTAATCTCAGCACTTTGGGAGAACGAGACAAGAGGATTGCTTGAGCCTAGGAGTTTGAGACCAGCTTGGCCAATACAGTGAGACTCCATCTCTACAAAAAATTTAAAAATTAGCCAGGCATGGTGGTGCATACCTGTAGTCCCAGCTACTCAAGAGGCTGAGGTGGGAGGATCACTTGAGGCCAGGAATTCAAGATCAACCTGGGCAACAAAGTGAGATCTTGTCTCTGCAAAAAAAAATCAAAAAATTTGCCAGGCATGGTGGCATGCGCCTGTGGTCCAAGCTACACAGGAGGCTGAGGCAGGAGACCATCTGAACCCAGAAAGTCAAGGCTGCAGTGAACCAAGATCACACCACTGCACTCCAGCCTCAGTGACAGAGCAAGACCTTGTTTTAAATAATAATAATAATAAAATAAATCATTAAATTTTTAAAAAAATCATTTACAGGTTTTTGTAAGCATGTATTTCATTTTTCTGGGATAAATGCCTAAGATTGCTGGGAGTTATGGAACAGTCTAAGTTCTAAGTTCTTAGGAATCTAAAGCCACTCAGCCCAGTGATTGCTCTGTTCTTCCCTTTTGTACACAGCTACCTTGGGATCTCTCAGCCCCTGCTGCACATAAAACTTACTTGCTTTAGGCCAGGTGTGGTGGCTCACACTTGTAATACCAGCACTTTGGGAGGCCGAGGCAGGCAGATCACTTGAGGTCAGGAGCTCGAGACCAGCCTGGCCAACATGGCGAAACCCCATCTCTACTAAAGATACAAAAATTAGCTGGGCATGGCAGCACGCGCCTGCAATCCCACCTAGTCGGGAGTCCGAGGCAGGAAAACTGCTTGAACCCAGGAGATGGAGGTTGCAGTGAGCCTAAATCATGCAACTGCACTCCAGCCTGAGTTGGAGTCTCCAAAACAACAACAACAACAACAACAACAACAAACTTACTTGCTTTAGTGGGAATCTCAATTATACTCTGAATTGTAATGATGCTGACTGTGCATATTTTTGCCTTCTCTGTTAGGAAGGCCTGCCCAAAGAGGTTGTTTGTTTTGTTTTGTTTGTTTGTTTTTTAAGACTAGTCAAATGAAGCAGTGGGAGTGGAGAAATAAAGAAATCTGTAACTGGTTGTAATCAATTAATTGTAAACACCATTACACTCAGATCAGCCACCAGAGTTCTTTGTATTTGAAAATTGCTACTTATATCATGATATTTCTTCTATATTACAGATTATTTCAGCGTCTTCAATGCTCAAGATTTTTTAACATCTTAAATTTCAAATTCTCTTACCTGATGATGTATGTAAACTTGATTATGAAGGTTTAACTATCATTTTAAAACATATAAAATTAACTTTTATACACTTTTTTTTTGAAAAGAGTATCGGTCTGTTGCCCAGGCTGGAGTGCAGTGGTGCGATCCCAGCTCATTGCAACCTCTGCCTCCTGGGTTCAAGCCATTCTCCTGCCTCAGCCTCCTGAGTTGCTGGGATTACAGGTGTGTGCCACCATGCCCGGCTAATTTTTGTATTTTTAGTAGAGATGGTGTTTCACCATGTTGGCCAGACTGGTCTCGGACTCCTGACGTCAGGTAATCCACCCGCCTCAGCCCCGCAAAGTGCCGGGATTACAAGCGTGAGCCACTGCGCCTGGCCGACATATTTTCTTTAACCAGAAAATTTTCAGTGGGTAGATGGCCCTGCTTTTATATCTTGCTTAATAATCATGATCTTGCATGATCTTGGCTTAACTTGCTTAAATCTATTTGGAAGTTTAGGGTAAAAAGAAGCTAAAGCTATAGATAATAGGATTTTTTTTCTTTTTCTTTTTGTTTTTTTTGAGACAGGATCTGGCTCTGTCAGCCAGGCTGGAGTACGGTGGCAGGATCTCGGCTCACTGCAACCTCTGTCTACTAGGCTCAAGCCATCCTTCCACCTCAGCTTCCCAAGTAGCTGAGACTACAGGCATGTGCCACCATGCCTGGCTAGTTTTTGTATTTTTAGTAGAGATGGGGTTTCCTCATGTTCCCTAGGCTGGTCTCGAACTCCTGGGCTCAAAGTGATCTGTCTGCCTTGGCATCCCAAAGTGCTGGGATTACAGGGGTGTGAGCCACTTAGCCTGATCCTAAATAATTTATTTTCCTTTCTTTTTTTTTTTTTTTTTTTTTTTTTGAGATGGAGTCTTGTTCTGTCACCTGGGCTGGAGTGCAGTGGCGCCATCTCGGTTCACTGCAACCTCTGCTTCCCAGGTTCAAGCAATTCTCCTGCCTCAGCCTCCCTAGAAGTTGGGATTACAGGAGCATGCCACCACACCTGGCTATTTTTTGTATTTTTTGTATTTTTTTTTTTTTTTGAGACAGAGTCTTGCTCTGTCACCCAGGCTGGAGTGCAGTGGCGCGATCTTGGCTCACTGCAAGCTCTGCCTCCTGGGTTCACGCCATTCTCCTGCCTCAGCCTCCCGAGTAGCTGGGACTACAGGCGCCCGCCACTATGCCTGGCTAATTTTTTGTATTTTTAGTAGAGACAGGTTTCACCGCGTTAGCCAAGATGGTCTCAATCTCCTGACCTCGTGATCCGCCCACCTCGGCCTCCCAAAGTGCTGGGATTACAGGCGTGAGCCACCGCGCCTGGCCTCTATTTTTTGTATTTTTAATAGAGACGGGGTTTTGCCATGTTCGCCAGGCTGGTCTTGAACTCCTGACCTCAGGTGATCCGCCCACCTCGGCCTCCCAAAATGCTGGGATTACAGTGGTGAGCCACTGTGCCCAGCATTTTTTTTTTTTTTTAATAGAGTTGGAAGTCTTACTATGTTGCCCAGGCTGGTCTCAAATTCCTGGCCTCAAGCAATCTTCACCCCTTAAATAATTTCTTTCTTAAAAAAAAAAATAGGCACATGTTCTCAGGATCTCCTAAGGGCTGTGTTACAGGCAAAAGAAAATTAAAAATAATTAATAATAATAATAATAGAAAGGGGGTCTCACTATGTTGTCCAGGCTGGTCTCAAACTCCTGAGCTCAAGCAATCCTCCCACTTTGGCCTCCCAAAGTGCTGGGATTACAGGCATGAGTCACCATGCCCAGCTAAATAATTTAACTCAAAATTACACACAAAAAATTTAATTACCTAACACAAGATAGTGATTAAAAGATAGAAACTATATTTTTTCCTTTAATACACATAATGAAATATTGGTAAGCAACTAACATTAGCATGTGAAAATAATAATTCCTTGAACCAGTTCAACTGCATTGACCTTATATTGCTAGGTTCAAATCCATTATCTCTACTATATTAAACTTCTGGCTAGTGGCTTCCACCCAGTACCATCTACCTGTGTATGAAGGCTATGAAATAAGATAAGTATTTGTTTTTTTTGAGACAGAGTCTAGCTCTGTTGCCCAGACTGGAGTGCACTGGCATGATCTCGGCTCACTGCAACATTTCTTCCCGGGTTCAAGCGTTTCTTCTGCCTCAGCCTCCTGAGTAGCTGGGATTACAGGCATGTGCCACCACGCCCAGCTAATTTTTGTATTTTCATAGAGACAGGGTTTCACTATATTGGCCAGGTTGGTCTCAAACTCCCGACCTTGTGATCCACCCACCTTGGCCTCCCAAAGTGCTGGGATTACAGGCATGAGCCACTGCGCCCGGCCTGAAATAAGATAAGTTTTAAAAATTATTACTGTAATAAGGGCCGGGCACAATGGCTCACACCTGTAATCCCAGCACTTTGGGAGGCCAAGGCAGGAGGATTGCTTGAGTCCAAGAGTTTGAGACCAGAGTGGGCAACATAGTGAGACCTCATCTCTACTAAAGATTTAAAAATTAGCTGGGTGCAGTGGTGTGTGCCTGTAGTCCCAGCTGCTTGGGAGGCTGAGGCAGGAGGATCACTTGAGCCCAGGAGTTTAAGGCTGCAGTGAGCTATGATTGCACCACTGCACTCCAGCCTGGGTGACAGGGTGAGACCCTATCTCTAAAAATAAGAAAAAGAAAAAAAATTATTACTATAATATCATTTATAGATACAAAACAACAACAAAGATAGATAATTCTGTATCATTTTTGAAGCTTACCTCTTTGTAGCACTTTTCTACAATTTCATAATTGGCATTACCCCACACTGTTAAGTGTTCTCGATTATACCGCTTCACCAACTCTGAAACCTACGTGTGAAAATCCAAAATTTTATGCATGTGCCTATTTGCAAATCCACTAACAACATTTCACTTAAAAAATGAATTAGAATTGACTATCTGTCAATGAATAGCATAACTTTTGGAAGAATCAATATGTAAATTTAGAATATTTTATAAAATGCAAAATTTATTCACATTATATCATATAATTTATTTAACAGAATAGAGTTATTTAGTAATTTGACATAAACTAACCACGAATGAAACAAGTTAAACTAAAAGATAATTATATAAATGCCAGAATGACTGGTTCATACAACCTTATTTTATCCATGACATGCCAACTGTCTCTGAAAATAGGCTCTCTCCTACAGTAAAATGATCTCTTCTACTAAGGCATTATTCAAAACAATGCTGATCCCTAGGGTATCACATTTCCTTGAGCATTATCAATCTATGCAGTCACTGACTCTAACCTTATTTAGTTTGTGAAATAGGATGCAACACACCCAGAGGAGGCAATGCCTTGAGTACCTTCTTAATCAGCACATTGTTGTTGACTTTGATATCGATGTTAATGGGAGTGTTAGGAAAGGCCTCAAAAACTTCCTTCAGTAATGGAATTCGGTTATCTTTTCCTTCACACTGGCATGCTGAGAAAGCAAGATTTTTAAATGTATTTTTTAAATATAAGTTTTACTTTTTGATGACTAGAGAAGGTATCGTATATATTCATTAAAGGACATTTATAAAATAAGGAAAAGTATAGAGAAGAAAAAAATCAACAACTTAGATATAAACGCTATGACCATTTGGTGTACTTTCTCTACTCTTTTTTCCTATGCATGATTTAATATAGTAATAATATGATGTGCTACAGATTTTAACTTGATATTTTCACATAAAAATAAATATTTTCCTGTTGATTTACTGTGCTTATGATTATGATTTAATTTTTTTATTTTGAGATAACTACACATTCACAATCAATTGTAAGAAATAATAGAGTCCATGTACCCTTTACCCAGATTTCCCAGTGGTAACCTTCTTGCAAATCTATAGTACAATATCACAACCATGATACTGACATTGATACATCCACCGATCTGATTCTATCATAATTTTTTAAAAGATGTCAAAATACTCCATTGAGTAGCTATACAATAATTTATTTTAATTTAACCATTTCCCTACTAGTAGATACTGAGATTGTTTCTAAAGTTTTGCTATATCATCATTGACTTTTTCAGAGATTAAAAATAACATTCAGGCAAGGGAAGTATACACTAAATCAGTAATGTGTTGAAGAATTATATGAATGCAGTTATTCAAAGAAAATTCAAGTAATGAAAAAATTAGAAGAGGACTTTAATTGTTCTTTATATTTCCTGAGGATTATTTTCTTTAGTCTTTCTCTAGTCTCTTTTTTGTTTGTTTGTTTGTTTGTTTGAGACAGGGTCTCACTCTGTCGTCCAGACTGGAGTGCAGTGACACGATCTCGGCTCAAGTGATCCTCCCACCTTGGCCTCCTGAGTAGCTGGAACTACAGGAGCACCACCACGCTCGCCTAATTTTTTTGTAGTTTTTGTAGAGATGGGGTTTTACATTTGGCCAGGCTGGTCTCAAAATCCTGAGCTCAAGTGATCTGCCCGCCTCGGCCTCCCGAAGTGCTGGGATTACAGGCATGAACCATGTACCCGGCCCCTTTTTTGTTGTTTTTTTGAGACAGGATCTTGCTCATAGCCAAGGCTGGAGTGCAGTAGCATGATGATGGCTCACTGCAGCCTCCCACACTCCAGCAATCCTCTGGGACTACAGGCATGCACCACCACACACACACATATATATATATATATATATATATATTTTTTTTTTTTTTTTTTTTTGAGATGGAGTTTCGCTCTTGTTGCCCAGGCTGGAGTGCGATGGTGCGATCTCGGCTCACTGCAACCTCTGCCTCCCAGGTTCGAGCAATTCTCCTGCTTCAGCTTCCTGAGTAGCTGGGATTACAGGTGCCCGGCACCACACCCGGCTAATTTTTTGTATTTTTAGTAGAGGCGGGGTTTCACCATGTTGGCCAGGATGGTCTCAAACTCCTGGCCTCTGGTGATCCACCAGCCTCAGCCTCCCAAAGTGCTGGGATTACAAGCGTGAGCCACTGTGCCCGGCCTATTGTTTATTTTATTTTTTGTAGAGACAGGGTCTCACTGTATTTTGCCCAGGCTGGTCTTGAACTCCTGATCTCAAGCAAACCTCCTGCCTCAGCCTCCCTAAGTGCTGGGATTACAGGTGTGAGCCACCACACCTGGCTCTCTAGTCCCTTTTGACTCTACTTACTCTAATCATTTATATAATTTACTATACATACTATATAACTATTGTAAAAATTGTTCTGCTCCCATCTGAAACTTCAATTCCCCTAATCTGCAAATAACAAAATGGTGAAAATCCTTTATTCCATCTTATTATATGGCAATCAAAACAAAGATGCATTATCAAAAAGTAAATGAAATCCATGTCAGAAAATTAAATTATTTATAATTAGAACCTGTGTGAACAGCAGCATGTACATTAAAGGGGAAAGAAAGGAAAAGTCTGTTACTATACTTCTTGTAATTCTGATGGGGCTCTGGGTTACTCTGATGGGACTGTCAATCATTGGCTCTGCCTCTCTGACCACAGACTAAATATATGACCAGTCTAACCTGTTAAGCATAACAATATGGACACTGGGAGAGAAGGCCTCTTGAAATCCTTTGCTGAATGGATCATGTACAAGCTGCCAAGAGTTCATCTCTGTGGAAAGGGTGTCCCTAAAAGCAAAGCTAACACAAATGAAAGCAGAAGCAAGAAACGGAGACAGAGAGAGACCAATTACTGCTTGAGCAACTGGAATCAGTCATGTCTGAGGGCATATAACCCCTGGACTTTCTAATTATGAAAACCAATACATTCATTTTTTAATTTTTTTCTTAAGGTATCTTGAGATGTGTATCTAACACTTATAACTGAAAGAGTTTAAACTTATCATAGGCTACATAATTAAACTCTAAAAATTATGTTTATAGTAGATAGCTTTTAAATATATGTATATATATTTTGAGACAGGGTCTCAATCTGTCACCCAGGCTGGAGTGCAGTGGCATGACCATAGCTCACAGCAGCCTTGAACTCCTCAGCTCCAGTGATCCTCCTGCCTCAGCCTCCAAATAGCTAGAGGCATGTGCCACCACGCCCGGGTCTTTTTTTTTTTTTTTTTTTTTGAGACAGAGTCTCGCTCTGTCACCCAGGCTGCAGTGCAGCAGTGCCATCTCGGCTCACTGCAACCTCCGCCTCCCGGGTTCAAGCGATTTTCCTGCCTCAGTCTCCAGAGTAGCTGGGATTACAGGCATCTGCCACCACGCCTGGCTAATTTTGTATTTTTAGTAGAGACAGGGTTTCTCCGTGTTGGTCAGGCTGGTCTTGAACTGCCAATCTCAGGTGATCCGCCTGCCTCAGTCTCCCAAAGTGCTGGGATTACAGGCGTGAGCCACCACACCTGGCCTTTTTTTTTTTTTTTTTTAAAGTAGAGATGAAGTCTTTCTTTGTTGGCCAGGTTGGCCTTGAATTCCTGGCCTCAAGGGATCCTCTCACCTTGGCCTCCTTGAATGCTGGGATTATAGGCATTAGCCACCATGTTTTTACCTATCCAACATTCTTCCTTCCTTTGGAAACCTGTATTTCACATTGTATCTCCTTATCTCACATTGTTCTGATAGGGCTGCATCACAGTACCCACTGCCCATTCACCCTCGGGGTTGGGCATATGATCATAATAGCCCATTTCTTTTCTTCAGGATGGCCACATGACCCAAGCTGGGCCAATCAGTGTCTTTCTCTGGGACTTCACGCTTGAAGCTCATAAGGAAGACTGACTTTTTGTCACGGTGCAGGCAAATTAAAAAATTAATGTAGCAGTCAAGTAACATGCATGTAATAATCAGTTTATAAAAAGATCAAACAGATGAAACTAACTTTGGAACAGCAAAAAAACACATAAGAATATTCTATCTAACAGCGAGGGAATGAGAAAACTAAAATGTGTGCTGAGAAAAAAAAGTGCTATAGTGATGTAAAGATACACATATTAGGCCGGGTGCAGTGGCTCAATCCTGTAATCTCAGCACTTTGGAAGGCTGAGGCAGGAAGATTGCTTGAGGCCAGGAATTCAAGACTAATCTGACCAACATAGCGAGACCCGATCTCTACTTAAAAATAATAATACATAAATTAGATGCCTCCACCAGTTTAGAATGTAGAAAAACATTTGGAAAAAGAGAAGTTTGCCCCAGTATTTTTCTAGGCAGAAGATAACCAGCTAGGAAGTGGTGGACTACAAAAAGAAAAGAGGAAAATAACAGGAAATAGGAAAGATAGACAAGGAGTATCCCATGGGATGTGTTGGTTGATGGAATAGTGGCCCCTATGCAAGTCAGGGGCCACTGTTTAAATAGTTTTCACTATTTGGGGAACTTTAAAATGATAATTATAGTCAACTCTAGATTATCCAAATTTTGTGTTTTCCATGAAAAAAAAAAAAAAGGTTACCTTCAAATAATCAGGATAGATAATAACAAACCGTTTGGTTAACACTTTTTTTTTTTTGTTTGAGACAAAGTCTCCATCTGTTGCCCAGGCTGAAGTGCAGCGGCATGATCTCGGCTCACTGCAATCTCCACCTCCCGGGTTTAAGCGATTCTCCTGCCTCAGAAGTAGCTGGGATAACAGGCGCACGCCACCATGTCCAGCTAGTTTTTGTATTTTTAGTAGAGATGGGGTTTCACCATGTTGGCCAGGCTGGTCTCGAGCTCCTGACCTCAGGTGATCTTCCTGCCTCGACCTCCCAAAGTGTAAGGATTACAGGTGTGAGCCACCGCACCAGGCCAATCCAGCGTTTTTTTTTTTTTTTTTTTTTTTTGAGACAGTCTCCCTCTGTTGCCCAGGTTGGAGTGCAGTGGCATGATCTCGGCTCACTGCAACCTCTGCCTCCCGGGTTCAAGTGATTCTCCAGCCTCAGCCTCCCGAGTAACTGGGGCTACAGGTGTGCACCACACACCTGGCTAATTTTTGTATTTCGGCCAGGCATGGTGGCTCATGACTAATCCCAGCCCTTTGGGACGCTGATGTGGGCGGATCACCTGAGGTCAGGAATTCAAGACCAGCCTGGCCAACGTGGTGAAACCTCGTCTCTACTAAAAATACAAAAATTAGTTGGGAGTGGTGGCGGGCACCTGTAATCCCAGCTACACAGGAGGCCAAGGCAGGAGGATTGCTTGAACCTGGGAGGCAGAGGTTGCAGTGAGCTGCGATTGTGCCACTGGGCAACAGAAGCAAAAGCTCATCTCAAAAAATAATAATAAAAATTTAAAAATTTTTGTATTTTTAGTACAGACAGGGTTTCGCCATGTTGGCCAAGCTGGTCTCAAACTCCTAACCTCAAGTGATCCACCTGCCTCGGCCTCCCAAAGTGCTGGGATTACAGGTGTGAGCCACTGTGCCCGGCCTGGTAAGCAAGAATTCTATGCAAGGGAATAGGATAGAAAAAACGGAACCACTTTTTGACTAATCTGAGTCAAGTTTCTTGTTTTCTTTTCTTTTCTCTTTTTTTTTTTTTTGAGACCGAGTCTCACTTTGTGCAGTGACACAATCATGGCTCACTGCAGCCTCAACCTCCTGGGATCAGCAATCCCCCCACCTCAGCCTCCCTAGCTAGGCCCACAGGTGCATACCACCATGCCTGGCTAATATTATTTTTATTATTTTTGTAAAGATGGAGTCTCTGTATGTGGCCCAGGCTGGTCTCGAACCCCTGGGATCAAGTGATCCTCCTGCCTTAGCCTCCCAAAGTGCTGGGATTACAAATGTGAGCCACTGCCATTGTTCTGAGTCAAGTTTTTACACACAGTTTATTAGTCTGTTCCAAATGCAGTCAATTTCACATTTGAGGATCAGTCCGAAAGTCAATTATGATATGAGATGAATGCAATATAAAATGAAAGCTTATTATTATTTCTTTCAGATGTCTGAAACTTGACGGTACACAGCATTGTTCTTTTTTTTTTTCCACAGCATTGTTCCTTTTTTTTTTGAGACACAGTCTTGCTCTTGTTGTCCAGGCTGGAGTACAATGGCGTGATCTCAGCTCACTGCAATCTCCACCTCCCGGGTTCAAGTGATTCTCCTGCCTCAGCCTCCCAAGTAGCTGGGATTACAGGCGCAAGTCACCATGCCCAGCTAATTTTTGTATTTTTAGTAGAAACAGGGTTTCACCAAGTTGGCCAGGCTGGTCTCAAACTCCTAACCTCAGGTGATCCACCTGCCTCGGCCTCCCAAAGTGTTGGGATTACAGGCGTGAGCCACTGCACCGGACCCACAGCATTGTTTTTAATACAACATTTGGGAATAGTGTCCCAATGGAGAGGCAGTATGGTACAGCTGAACACTGGTCTTCTAAGATAGAGACCTAGTTCAAGTTCTAGCATTGTTATTTCCTTGTTATATGAACTTAATTAAGCTAATTTGCATCTTTAGACTTCAATTTCCTTGTCTATAACAGAAGACAAGATTAGACAGTCTCAAAGGTCTCTTCACATTCAAAAATTGGCTGGGTGTGGTGGCTCATGCTTGTAATCCTAGCATTTTGGGAGGGCAAGGGGTATCAGGTAAATCAATTGAGGCCAGGAATTCAAGACCAGCCTGGCCAATGTGGTGAAACCTCGTCTCTACTAAAAATACAAAAATTAGCCAGGTGTGGTGGCAGGCACCTGTAATCCCAGCTATTCAGGTGGCTGAGGTATGAGAATCCCTTGAACCCAGGAGGTGGAGGTTGCAGTGAGCTGAGATTGAGCTGCTTCACTCCAGCCTGGGCAACAGAGCAAGACTCTGCCTCAAAAGAAAGAAAAAACAGTTTCATGACTTTCTGAGGGACATACAAAACCAGGAAAAAAAATAAAACTTTTTTTTTCCTCAAAGGATTTTTTTTTTTTTTGAGACAAGGTCTCACTCTGTCACCCAAGCTGGAGCATAGTGGTGTGAGCATAGCTCACTGTAGCCTTGAACTCCTGGGCTCAAGGGATCCTCCCACCTCAAGTCTCTTAAATAGCTGGGACTATAGGCATATGCCACCATGACTGGCTAACATTTTTTTTAGAGACGGGGTCTTGCTATGTTGCCCAGGCTGGTTTCAGCCTGTTGGTCTCAAGCAACCCTCCCGCCTTGGCCTCTCAAAGTGCTGAGATTATAGGTGTGAGCCACCACATCTGCTGGATTTTTAAATTTTTATGGGGCTTTCTTTGGCTTTGCTCTACAAAAGGGAAAAATAGGAAAAACTTCATTTCTGAAATTTTCTTAACTTTCACAAGTCCAAAATTGACACAAATATTATAATAGCTTGGCAAGTATAATCCTATAAATTACAAGAATGAAGAAAAGTTTCCTCAAACCAACAACTTCAACTTACCTGGAAATTGAAATCAAACACATCTGAGGTTTAAATATCCCTTAGAAATAGTTAATGTTAAATTTTTTCTGATTTTTATTTCATTTTCAAAAATTCCCCTATCAGTGGTCAATTTTTTTTTTTTTTTTTTTAAGAGACAGGGTCTTGCTATGTAGCCCAAGCTAGACTCCAACTCTTGGGCTCAAATGAGCCTCCCAACTCAGTCTCCCAAGTAGCTGGGACTAGAGGTGTATGTCACCACACCTGGCTTGGCCAATTTAAAATCTAGTTCACGGAGCAGTTATAGTTCTTTTAAAAAATTAATATAAATGGAGCTGACATTTAACCAAGGTTTCAACTATATGCAAACCATACAAAGATTCATTATATGTAACATCTTATGGTTTTATTGAGTTATACATTTGAATCATTCAAAAATGTGAGGCTGACATGTGACAATGAGGGAGCCTATATCTGTTCAGCACATACCTTAAGGTGGTATATTTTCCATTCTAACATCTGCAGTAACTAACAAGTTGGGTCAAGGGACATGTTTCTTTGTGAGAAATGTTCCCTCAGAAGAAAACAGCTAACTGAAGATGACTAGGAAATGTTTTATTTGAATGACAGAAGTCTGTTTAATCATTTAAAATATGGAGCAGCTAAAAGACAGAACTAAATATTATGGAACTAGAAAGGATTTGAAAGGGGTCCTTTCCATGTCTTTTCACTTATTTATTTATTTATTTATTTACTTTATTTTCATTATTATTTTTTTTGAGACAGAGTTTCGCTCTTGTTGCCCAGGCTGGAGTGCAATGGCACAATCTTGGCTCAATGCAACCTCCACCTCCCAGGTTCAAGCTATTCTCCAGCCTCAGCCTCCCATGGAGCTGGGATTACAGGTGCGCATTACCATGCCTAGCTAATATTTTTTGTATTTTTAGTGGAGACGGGGTTTTGCCATGTTGGCTAGGCTGGTCTCAAACTCCTGACCTAAAGTGATCTGCCCGCCTCAGCCTCCCAAAGTGCTGGGATTACAGTCGTAAGCCATCGTGCCCAGCCCTTTTCATTTATTTTTTATTATATTTTTTGATGGATGACTAATATAAGTTGCGGCAGTATTCTAGAATTTGAAGCTTTAGAAGTGAAATGTTTCTTGCAATCAGTGTTCAGGTTTAAGTTAACTGTATGTGAATTTAAGCAGAATGAATCAGTTAACTCTTTGGACCTGATAATTTCACGTCAGATAATTTTCAAGGCTTCAGATTTGTAGGCCTGAGGGAACAAGCTTAGAGGTCAGTTACTTTTAGTAAGAACTTCTTCTGACAAAAAAACACACATATGCTTCTCAACACAAATGTTTAAGCTACAAACAAAAAATATTACCTCTTTGAAATGAGACATCCAGTTTGCCAAGGTAAGGTGGGAGCTCCTTTAAAAAGATATGGTTGAAAAAAAAGTTAACTCTCAAAAAATAATAAGATTTTAATGTGTTACATTAAGACACAAAGATATGCTTCTTCAACATATAGAAGACTAAAACACTACAAAACATGTTTACATAGGCACCCTTTAGCAGAACATCCCTAACAGCAAATTAACCATATTACTTACTTATGCCATCTACAAAAAATATATCTGTACTCTTTAATATAGACCTTTTCACAATAATATACAAAGATTTCAGTAGAAAAATGTCAGAAATACACAATTCAATGAAAACAAAAGAAAAATAACTAACAATTAATAGATCTTTAAACTAATTAATAATTAATAAAATGTTAATTAAAATTTAATTAGCAGATTTTGGTATAATTATGCTCAGTACTAGTAAATATTATTTTTATTTTATTTTATTTTATTTTATTTTTGAGACAGGGTATCACTCTATTGCCTGGGCTGGAGTGCAGTAGCACAATTACACCTCACTGTAGCCTTGATCATCTGAGCTCAGTGGATCCGCAGAAGGATCCATCCTTTTGGGAGGCCTTCTTTTGGGAGGCCTCAGCCTCCAAAAGCACTGGGACTACAGGCATGAACCACCGCACCCAGCTGGCAAATGTTCTTTTACCCAATAATTTCCCTTCTGGGAGCATATTTAGAGAAATAATCTTAAAATAGAGAAAACATTATATAAATAACTTTTATAAATACAAATATTTATATATCTTTATAAATAACTATACAAAAAGCTAAAGATAGAGAAAGCTTTATCTTTATGCATAAAGCTGTTCAGTGCGGGCCGGGCGCAGTGGCTCACCCCTATAATCCCAGCACTTTGGGAGGCTGAGGCAGGCATATCACCTGAGGCCAGGAGTTTGAGACCAGCTTGACCAACATGGTGAAACCCTGTCTCTACTAAATACAAAAAATTAGCCAGGTGTGGTGGCGCATGCTTGTAATCCCAGCTACTTGGGGGGGCTGAGGCAGGAGAATTGCTTGAACCTGGGAGGCGGAGGTTGCAGTGAGCCAAGATTGCGCCATTGCACTCCAGCCTGGGTGACGAGAGCAAAACTCTGTCTCAAAAAAAAAAATTCAGTGCAGTGTTATCTATAATGGTGAAAACTTAGAGCTAATCCAATGTCCAACAATCGAAGAATGGTTAAAAATAACTATATATCCACACAGTAGAATAACTATAGTCATTTGAAATGTTTATGAAAGATAAGTATGGAATCTGAAAGGCCAAATACAGTATGATTCCAACTATATGACATTCTGGAAAAGACAAAACTATGGAAACAGCAAAAAGATCAGTGGTTGGCAGAGGATGAGGGAATGGGGTACTGAATAGGCAGAACACAGAATTTTTAGAGCAGTGGAACCATTTTGTGTAATAGTATAATTGTGGATACATGTCATTATAAATTTGTCCAAAACCACAGAATGTACAAGAGTGAACCCTAATGTAAACTATGGACTACGGGCAATAATATTGTGTCAATATATGTACCAATCTGGTGCAGATGTTAAAAATGGGGGACCCTGTGTCTGTGTGGTAACCATGCTGGTAGGTGGGAACTCTGTATTTTCCACTCAATTTTGCTGTAAACCCCAAACTTCTCTAAAAAATAAAGTCTATTTTCCTTAAAGCATGGAAAAGGCTGGGCGTGGTGGCTCACACATGTAATCCCAGCACTTTGGGAGGCCAAGGCAGGAGGATCACCTGAGGTCAGGAGTTCAAGACCAGCCTGGCCAACATGGTGAAACCCCATCTCTACTAAAAATACAAAAATTAGCCAGGCATGGTGGTGCATACCTGTAATCCCAGCTACTCAGGAGGCTGAAGCAGGAGAATAGCTTGAACCTGGGAGGCAGAGGTTGCAGTGAGCCAAGATCACGTCACTGCACTCCAGCCTGGGCGATGGAAAGTGTGGAAATATGTTTATCATTTATGTTTCCTTGTTCTTTTTTTCTTTTTTTATTATAATGTTTCTTTTTTTTTTGAGACGGAGTCTCGCTCTTTTCAACCAGCCTGGAGTGCAATGGCATGATCTCGGGTCACTGCAACCTACGCCTCCTGGGTTCAAGTGATTCTCCTGCCTCAGCCTCCCGAATAGCTGGGATTACAGGCGCACGCCAACATGCCCGGCTAATTTTTGTATTTTTAGTAGAGATGGGGTTTCACCATGTTGGTTGGCCAGGGTGGTCCCGAACTCCTGACCTCAGGTGATCTGTCTGCCTGGCTAATTTTTGTATTTTTAGTAGAGACGGAGTTTTGCCATGTTGGCCAGGCTAGTCTTGAACTCCTGACCTCTGGTGATCTGCCTGCCTCAGCCTCCCAAAGTACTGAGATTACAGGTATGAGCCACCGAGGCCGGCCATTATCATGTTATAATGTTAAAGTGTCTAAAATTCAATATACATGATGCACAATGAGAATACAAATCTAAAAAACATAAAAGGTAGAATCCTTCTACATAAGGTAGAATCCTGTTAACATAAGTGTTTTTTTGGTAGTAACATTATGCATGATTTTTCCTTCCATTCACGAATATTTACTATAATGAATATGTACATTATAATGATCTTTTTTTGAGACAGAGTCTCACTCTTGCCCAGGCTGCAGTGCAGTGGCGCAATCTTGGTTCACTGCAACCTCCGCCTCCCAGATTCAAGTGATTCTCCTGCCTCAGCCTCCCAAGTAGCTGGGATTATAGGGGCACCACCATGCCTGGCTAATTTTTGTATTTTTTAGTAGAGATGGGGTTTCACCATGTTGGCTAGGCTGGTCTCGAACTCCTGACCTCAGGTGATCCACCCACCTCAGCCTCCCACAGTGCTGGGATTACAGGCGTGAGCCACCGCACCCTGCCTCGTTTTGTTTTTGAGACAGGATCTCACTCTTTCACCCAGGCTGGAGTGCAGTGGCGCAATCTTGGCCCACTGCAGCCTCAACTTCCCGGGATCGAGTGATCTTCCCATCTCGGCCTCCTGAGTAGCTGGGACCATAGGTGTATGCCACCACACCTAAATAATTTTCCCTTTTTTTTTTTTTTGAGATGGAGTCTTGCCCTGTTGCCCAGGCTGGAGTGCAGTGGCACCATCTCAGCTCACTGCAACCTTCGCCTCCCGGGTTCAAGAGATTCTCCTGCCTCAGCCTCCTGAGTAGCTGGGATTACAGGTGTGCACCACCACGCCGGGATAATTTTTTTATTTTTAGTAGAGACGGGGTTTCACCATGTTGGCCAGGCTGATCTCAAACTCCTGACCTCTCGGGTGATCCACCCGCCTCGGCCTCCCAAAGTGCTGGGATTACAGGCGTGAGCCACTGTGCCCAGCCAATTTTCCTATATTTTAATGAAGATGGAGTCTTGCTATGTTGCCTAGCCTGATCTTGAACTCCTGGCCTCAAACAATCCTCCCACCTCAGCCTCCCAAAGTGCTGCAGTTATAGGCATGAGCCAGTACACTTGGTCTCAAAATAGTTTTTTAAAATTTCCTTTGACGTTTAGTATTTAATCAGTGTTTAAATAATATTAGACATTTTTTACTGAAGCAATATCTGATATTCACTATTTTTTAAAAAATCTTACAGGCCGTGACATCTATTAGATATTAGTTTATCATGCATTTTTACTTACACAGTATTTGAGATCAGAGATGTTTACATTGACCCCAGTTGCTCTCTTTAGATTCTCATCATGTGACACTACAACTTGTTCATCTTTTGTGATATGGCAGTCCAATTCTAGCATATCAGTTCCGATTTTAACCGCACTGAAGAAATAAAAGAATGACATTCTGACACTTAAGTATACATTTAGGTTACATGCATCAGATCTAACAATTCAGAGTTACAAATCCAAAATCCCATAATACTAAAATATCTCCTTAATACCATCACTTAGTATGACTTATTAATATGAAAATATTCTAAGTGAACTGAGAATAAAAGAATCATGTTGCCTCCTTTCCATATCCAGTTATCCTTAATTCTTCAACTGAATATAATAGACAGAATACTGAATCTGAAGTTAAGAGATTTGATATTAATTCCTGCTTTGCTGTGAATTTGCATAATTTTGGGCAAGTAAATTCTTCTCTCAGGGACTACATTTTCACTTCTATAAAATGAAAGGATTAAATAACAAGACAAGGATGCTTGCTTTTATTTTTATTTATTTTATTTTTTTGAGACAGAGTCTTGCTCTGTTGCCCAGGCTGGAGTGCGATGGCATGATCATGGCTCATTGGCTTCTCAAACTCCTGGGCTCAAGTGATCCTCCTGCCTCAGCCTACTGAGTAGCTGGAACTACAAATGGATGCCACTCTGCCCGGCTAGTTTTTTTATTTTTAGTAGAGATAGGGTCTTGTTATGTTGTTCAAGCTGGTCTTGAACTCCTGGGCTCATGTGGTCCTCCTGCCTCAGCCTCCCAAAGTGCTAGGTTTAAAAGCATGAGCCACTGCACCTGGCCACTTTTATTACTTTGATTTAACATAGTATTGAAAGCTCTAGCAATTAGGCAAGAAAAAATTAACAAAAGCATCCAAATTTGCCAGGCACGGTGGCTCACACCTGTAATCTCAGCACTTTGGGAGGCAAAAGCAGGCAGATCACCTCAGGTCAGGAGTTTGAGACTAGCCTGGCCGACAAGGTGAAACCCCATCTCTACTAAAAATACAAAAA
Source organism: Pongo pygmaeus (assembly GCF_028885625.2). Lineage (NCBI taxonomy): Eukaryota > Metazoa > Chordata > Mammalia > Primates > Hominidae > Pongo > Pongo pygmaeus. Next base: position 59,442,849 of record NC_072392.2, read on the forward strand.
AATTGGCCAGGTGCGGTGGCTCAGGCCTCTAATCCCAGCACTTTGGGAGGCCAAGGCGGGTGGATCACAAGGTCAGGAGATTGAAACTATCCTGGCCAACATGGTGAAACCCTGTCTCTACTAAAATACAAAATGCTCTTCTAGGAGCATTCGACTGGTAAGGGAAGAATGCCTCAAGAGAGCATGCGTACAACTCCAGTAAACACACTGCACATGTGGCCCCTCCCAAGTAGTGGCAGGCAGCCCTTCCCAAGGGAAGAAACAAGGCAGAAGAGACGCAAGACCCCGGAAGTATCCTAACATATAAAACCCTAAGTCAAAGGTCAAACTGGGCACTTGATCTGTGAAGTCACCACTTGGCCATCTTCCAAATGTACTTTACTTCTTTCCATTCCTGCTCTAAAGCTTTTTAATAACCTTTCACTCTTGCTGTAAAACTTGCCTTGGTCTCTCCTTCTGCCTTAAGCCCTCAGTCAATTTTTTTCTTCTGAGGAGGCAAGAATTTAGGTTGCTGCATACCTCTATGGATTCACCGCCACTAACAGAAGGGCCTATGTCTGTTCCATATTTTCTAATGTTTATGGTGTTGGGCACATTGTAGGTACTTAATATATTTCTAAATGAGGGGAATGGAGCCATGTTTTCATTATCAACATCTATTAATATTTTAAATTTTAATTAATTCCAACTCATTTGGCACCTAAGTGTTTATCAATCATGATCCAAATCCATAGTATGTAATATGTAGTCATTCAAAGAATATAGAATTCACATGGAATAGCATTGTTGGGGTATATCTGAATTTTAAAATAGGTATGATGATGGAGACAGGAGACAGCCAAGGATCCCTGGTGGAACCCCACCTTCAAGCCTAAAACAACCTAATGGCTGAAAGACTGAACTGTTGGTCCAGGATAAAACTGCAACCCCGAGGGAGAACTGCCCTTGTTCGCTCACTTTTTTTTTTTTTTTTTTTTTTTTTGGTCGGTGGGTACTGAGTTTCGTTCTTGTTGCCCAGGCTGGAATGCAACGGCACAGTCTCGGCTCACCGCAACCTCCACCTCCCAGGTTCAAGCGATTCTCCTGCCTCAACCTCTCAAGTAGCTGGGATTACAGGCGCCCCACCATGCCCACCTAATTTTTGTATTTTTGGTAGAGACAGGGTTTTACCATGTTGGCCAGGCTGGTCTCAAACTCCTGACCTCAGGTGATCCACCCTCTTCGGCCTCCCAAAATGCTGGGATTACAGGCGTGAGCCACTGTGCCCGGCCTGCCCACCTTTTCCTGACTAATTTTTTTTTCTTTTAGACAGAGTCTCACTCTGTCACCCAGGCTGAAGTGCAGTGGCATAATCTTGGGTCAATGCAACCTCTGCCTTCCAGGTTCAAGCAATTCCCACACCTCAGCCTCCCGAGTAGCTGAGATTACAGGTACCTGCCACCACGCCTGACTAATGTTTGTATTTTGAGTAGAGATGGGGTTTCACCATGTTGCCCAAGCTGGTCTCAAACTCCTGACCTCAGGTGATCCGCTTCCCAAAGTGCTGGGATCACAGGTGTGAACCACCATGCCCAGCCTCTCGACGGATTCTTTCTGAATAATGCCCACGTGTGCACTGCAGGGAGGGGGTGGAGCCATGGGAATTTGTCCCTTATGCAGGGGTGAGGGGCCTGGCCGCTTCAGCTCATGTGTGGTGGCCTGGTGATCAGTCTGTGAGGTGGGAGCCTGTTAGTAGGACTTCTTTTTTTGCCGAGAGCTTTCTTTTAATAAATTCCTGCTCTCGTCACCTTTGAATGTGTCTGTGTGCCTAATCTTTCCTGGTCGTGTGACAAGAACCTGGTTTTAGCTGAACTAAGGAGCAAAAACTTCTGCATCAATCATATGATTCTATTGATGTAAAATAAAGTTTATGTAAAAAAAGTTTGTGTGTAAATTTTTAAAATAATAGAAAGATATAAGGCCAAATCATAACAGGGGTTACCTCTTATAAGGGAGATGAGTAGGAATGGGAGTAGGAAAGTGAGCAGGCCAATTTTTTACTTCACATAGATTATTTGAGTTGTTTGAATTTTTAGAATATAAACTTTTATAATGGAAAAACAAATATACTGCCATTAAGAATATATCTCTTAGCCAGGAATGGTGGCTCACACCTGTAATTCCAGCACTTTGGGAGGCCAAGGCAGGCAAATCACCTGAGGTCAGTAGTTCAAGGCCAGCCTGGCCAACATGGGAAAACCCTGTCTCTACTAAAAATACAAAAATTAGCTGGATGTGGTGGCACAAGCCTGTAATCCCAGCTACTCGGGAGGCTGAGGCAGAAGAATCTCGTGAACCCAGGAAGTGGAGGTTGCAGTGAGCCAAGATTATGCCACTGCACTCCAGCCTGGGTGACAGAGCAAGACTCTGCCTTAAAAACAAACAAACAAAAAATCCCAGAAGATATTATCTCTTATTTACAAGACGATATTATTGACATCAATTTATTCAACCTCAACATAATAAATTACAGCAGGAATTTAATCTAATAAACACTGAGCATCCTTTTATTTTTATTTTTTCAGACAGAGTTTTGCTCTTGTTGCCCAGGCTAGAGAGGAGTGGCACAATCTCGGCTCACTGCAACCTCTGCCTCCCAGGTTCAAGCGATTCTCCTGTCTCAGCCTCCCGCGTAGCTGGGATTACAGGCACCTGCCACCACGCCCAGCTAATTTTTGCATTTTTAGTAGAGATGAGGTTTCACCATGTGGCCAGAGTGGTCTCGAACTCCTGAACTCAGGTGATCCACCCGCCTCGGCCTCCCAAAGTGCTGGGATTACAGGCATGAGCCACGGCACCCAGCTGAGCTAGTGTATTTAAAAGGATGCTCAGAGGCTGGGCACAAGGGCTCATGCCTGTAATCTCAGCACTTTGGGAGGCCAAGGCGGCAGATCACCTGAGGTCAGGAGTTCGAGACCACCCTGGCTAACATGATGAAACCCTGTTTCTACTAAAAATAAAAATAATTAGCCAGGCATAGTGGCACATGCCTGTAATCTCAGCTACTCGGGAGGCTGAGGCAGGAGAATTGCTTGAACCCGGGAGACAGAGATTGCAGTGAGCCAAGATCGCACCATTGCACTCCAGCTTGGGCGACAAGAGCGAAACTCTGTCTCAAAAATAAATAAATAAATAAATACACTAGCTCACATGATTCTTATTTTATCTGTGAATCACCTATGTGGGGTAAATGTATATTCCTGTATTCTTACAACACATAATATAAAAATATTATAAAGTCATGCACCACTTAACAATGGGCGTATGTTCTGAGAAATGTATGGTCAATTTTGTCATTGTGCGGACATCACAGAGTGCACTTACACAAATCTAGATGGTATTTATACAACTATGTTATAGAGTATAGCCTATTGTTCCGTGGTTACAAATCTGTACAGCACATTACTGTACTGAATACTACAGGCAAATGTAACACAGTGTTAAGTACTTGTGAATGTGTCTAAACACAGAAAGGGTACAATTAAAATATGATAAAAAAGATAAAAATGGTACACCTGCATTAGGGCACCTATCATGAATGGAGCTTACAGGACTGGAAGTTGCTTTTGGTGTTACTGAGTGAGTGGTGAGTGAATGTAAGGCATAGGACATTACTGTACAGTACTGTAGACCTTATAAACACTGTATACTTAGGCAACATGAAATTTATTTTAAAAATAGACCTGGCACGGTGGCTCATGCCTGTAATCCCAACACTTTGGGAGGCCGAGCCAGGAGGATTGCTTGAGGGTCAGGAGTTGGAGACAAGCCTGGGCAACATGGAGAGATCTCATCTTTACAAAAAAAATTTAAAAATTAGGGAGGTATAGTGGCACATCTCTGTAGTTCTAGTGACTTGGGATGCTGAGGCAGGAGGATCGCTTGAGCCCAGGAGTTTATCTATGATCATGCCACTGTACTCCAGCCTAAGAGACAAAGTGAAACCCTGTCTCTTAAAAATATAATAAAATTTAAAAAATACCTATTTAGCTTACTGTAACTTCTTTATAAACTTAAATTTTAAAAAACTTTGACTCTTTTGTAATAACACCTTAAAACATAAACATTTTACAGTTGTACAAATATATTTTCTTTCTTTATATCCTTATTATGTATTTTTCTATTTAACATTTTTAAACTTTTTTTTATTTTTTTTTTTTACACAGAGTCTCACTCTGTCACCCAGGCTGGAGTGCAGTGGCATGATCTCAGCTCACTGCAACTTCTGCTCCCCAGGTTCAAGCAATACTCCTGCCTCAGCCTCCTGAGTAGCTGGGACTACAAGTGCGCGTCACCATGCCAACTAATTTTTGTATTTTTTAATAGAGACAGGGTTTCACCACATTGGACAGGCTGGTCTCGAACTCCTGACCTCATGATCCGCCTGCCTTGGCCTCCCAAAGTGCTGGGATTACAGGCATGAGGCACTGCACCCAGCCAAAGTGTAAAATTAAAGGTGCAGTTGCTCTGGCCTGTAATCTCAGCATTTTGGGAGGCCGAGGTGGTTGAATCATTCTACAAAACCCTGTCTCTACAAAAAAATATGAAAAATTAGCCGGGCATGGAGGCATGCACCTGTAGTCCCAGCTACTAGGGAGGCTGAGGTTTGAGGATCGCTTGAGCCGGAGAGGAGGAGGTTAAAAAAAAAACAGTGTGTTCTATGCTGGCAATTAAAAAAAAAAACTATACATATTACCTCAGAAATCTTTCTAAGTTTGAAGTTTGTCTCTAGCCGAAATGCTGGCTATTTTTAGAAATGTTTAGGAATTATTTGAAAAATATTTTCTATGTATGTTTATTGTTATTGACAAACTAATAGATAAAAAATTAGAACAATAATAAGTGTATCTAGGACAACTTGTAAATTATTCTACAAATTTGGTATGTAAATAGCTAGAACACAGTGAGAAAATAAAATTTTTTTTATCACTTTTCCCTTCAAAAATTTCCATGAATAACAACATGCACCTACTTCCACTAAAATATGGGATATTTTATAGCTGAATTTCTGACAAGCTGTTGACAAATTAAAATAAAAATACAAAAAAGAAGTTGGAGATGCCAAGGTTTCAACATTTCCAGAAAAACAAATAAAAACTCTAGCTCTAAAAGAAAATGTGAAAGAAACTCCACAGAAACAATGCATAACAACTTAAGATAGGCGCCATGTTAAAGAATTTATTTGAATCTCATTTACTCTTCACAACACTGAGGTTGTATCACTATTCCCATTTCATAGATAGTCATATTAATTAGATATTCTAAAATATTTATCATGAGAACCAGGTCACTGATTAATTACTTTGACTGTCTGCCAACTTACACTTCTAGCTATTGCTAATACAATTTGCTTCTTTCTCCTTACCATTCCGGCTAATACCATAGGGATCACATTGTCCTACGGGTATTTCCTAAGGCAGCCTGGTTTAATAACCTAGTTTTATTAGCCCTTGAGAATCACATCTTACATACTCAAGGGTTTAGTGGCTCTGTGTGTATGTATGTGTATAGTACAATTTCTTAGTTTTTGCTTCTACGCTTTACTATGAAGGAGGCTCTGTCTCCTTCATCAGTCTTTTGCTAACGTTCTGTTTTATTCCTGAATGTCCCATTCCGTATTTCATTCAGTAAGCAACTAGTGAGTGTCTATTTATGTCAGAGCCTGAGTTAGGCATTAAGAATTTTGAAATCAGTAAGAAAAGATTCCTGCTCCTAACGAAATAATAGAAGGCTGGGCACGGTGGCTCACACCTGTAATCCTAGCACTTTGGGAGGCCAAGGCAGGCGGATCACAAGGTCAGGAGATCGAGGCCATCTTGGCTAACAGGGTGAAACTCTGTCTCTACTCCAAGTACAAAAAATTAGCTGGGCATGGTGGCATGTGCCTGTAGTCCCAGCTACTCGGGAGGCTGAGGCAGGAGAATCGCTTGAACCTGGGAGGCAAAGGTTGCAGTGAGCCGAGATCTTGCCACTGCACTCCAGCCTGGGCAACAGAGTGAGACTCCGTCTCGGAAAAAAAAAAAGAGAAATAATAGAAGAGCCATATTCATAGCCTAAGGGAGATGGCGTTTGTAAAAGCATCTTATAAACCACATTAAAGGACATTTCATACACTGTGAGACATAATTACTTCTCTTTGTCAGTTTTAATTACTTCTTTTTTTTTTTTTTTTTTTGAGATGGAGTTTCACTCTTGCTGCCCAGGCTGGAGTGCAATGGCACAATCTCGGCTCACTGCAACCTCTGCCTCCTGGGTTCAAGCAATTCTCCTGCCTCAGCCTCCCGAGTAGCTGGGATTACAGGCATGCGCTACCATGCCCAGCTAATTTTGTATTTTTAGTAGAGATGGGGTTTCTCCATGTTGGTCAGTCTGGTCTCAAACTCCCGACCTCAGGTGATCCACCCACCTCGGCCTCCCAAAGTGCTGGGATTACAGGCTTGAGTCACCATGCCCGGCCTTTTTTTTTTTTTTTTTTTTAAGACGGAGTCTCGCTCTGTTGCCCAGGCTGTGCCCAGCTAATTCTTAAATTTTTAGTAGAAATGGGGTTTCGCCATGTTCACCAAGCTGGTCTCGAACTCCTCATCTCAAGTGATCCACCTGCCTTGGCCCCACAAAGTGCTGGGATTGCAGGTGTGAGCCACTACACCCAGCTGACCCTACATTTTCAAAATAGCTCCTTCTTGTCTTCAAATGATAGCTCTTCTAGTCTTAATATCTTTTGATTTTCTGGTTAATTTTAATCAGGCTTCCCACACCAACTATTTATATTGTCATTAATATCTCCTCATCTTCACCTCCATTTTGAAATTTATATGGTTTGTGAAATGTGTATTTAAATATGTACATAAATAAGATCTAAGTTTTAGCTGGTCATTTTATTTTTACTATCTCTCCCTCAACTACCCATCCTATCAAGAATATACCATACTTAAGCATAGTATGTATCTTTTCCTGATTGTATATTACAACTCTTTAGTATTTAATATATAGTACCTTTAAAATAGTATGTTTATTTATTTTCATTTATTTAATTTGAGACAAGGTCTGGCTCTGTCACTCAGGCTGGAGTACAGTGGTGCCATCTCAGCTCACTGCAACCTTTACCTTCCAGGCTCAAGCCATCCTCCCACCTCGGCCTCCAGAGTAGCTGTGACTACAGGCTGCACCACCACGCCCGATTAATTTTTTTTGTGCATTTTCTAGAGACGGGGTTTCACCCTGCTGCCCAGGCTGGTCTTGAACTTGTGAGCTCCAGTGACCTACCAGCCTTGGCCTCCCAAAGTGCTGGGATTACAGGTGTGAGCCACTGCGACTGGCCAAAATAGTATGTTTAAACGGTGTTTTCTTGTTATTCAATGAAACAAGTATGAAACAAAACAAAACAAAAAAAACCTTCTAAGTTTCCTAGCAGTTAACAGTAGAATATTTGTAATTTTTTCAAGTACAATTTTAAAAAGTATGTATTCATAGCAAGGGCACTAATGTGTAACACACATACACAAACCACCACCACTAACAACGAAAAACTCAAAAAAAGAGGGGTTTTATATAAATTTCTAGGTCAGTTGATAAGCAGCCTTACAAATAAATACATCTAACAAACATTAACAATAGCATATGAAAGGTTGGGTGCCGTGGCTCACGCCTGTAATCCCAGCACTTTGGGAGGCCAAAGTGAGCAGATCACTTAAGGTCAGTAGTTCGAGATCAGCCTCGCCAGCATAGCAAAACCTCGTCTCTATTAAAAAAATAAATAAATAAAACTAAAAACTAGCTGAGAGAGGTGGCGGGCACCTGTAATCCCAGATACTCGGGAAGCTGAGGCAGAGAAATCATTTGAACCTGGGAGGTGGAGACTGCAGTGAGCTGAGATCCCGCCATTGCACTCCAGCCATTGCACTCCCGCCATTGCACTCCAGACTCTGTCTCAAACAAACAAACAACAACAACAACAACAAAAATAGCATGTGAAAGAGGTGTTCCCTTCTTCTGAAGTACTAGAAAAATCTCCAAAAAAAATTTTTTAAGTTATAGAAAGCTTCCACATGATACAGAAGGCTGTGGTACTTTTCAGTAGTTACTATTTGAACAAAATTATATAAAAACTGTTCAAGATGAAAAATATGTTGTATTTAGCAAGTAAAAACCATTTAAATTAGATATCCTTTAAATATCAAAAAAAGTTAAGATCAAAATCTTCAAAGGTTAGAAAAAATTATGATATTTTCAAATGTATCATCCTTTAAAATAACTTACTGTATAACCCAGTGTTTTAATTTCATAAATAATGGTGGTTGGTAAAAATTTAACAAAAAATATGGAGAAAAACATAAAATAATGTACCTTAAGCATGAAGAATGCTAAAATCACTCAAAGTTATGAGTAGTTTTTTTCTCAAGTTATATGTATCACCTACATCATGGGCAACAAATGATATATGATAGTGTGTGTATAGGTTGTAGAATTTGTACACATAAAATTATACATCTATATTTAGTTATGGCTAGCTAGCCAGATATGTAATCCAAGTACAGAAAATAAATAAAGTATTTAAATTAAAATAGTCCATTTCATGGTCTGTGATAGGAGGAAAAATTTTACTTTTTTTTTTTTTTTTTTGAGATAGAGTCTCACTCTATTGCCCAGGCTGGAGTGCACCAGTGCAATCTCAGCTCAATGCAACCTCTGCCTCTCAGGTTCAAGCAATTCTCATGCCCCAGACTCCCGAGTAGCTGGGATTACAGGCGCATGCCACCACACCCAGCTAATTTTTGTATTTTTAGTAGAGACGGGGTTTCACCACATTGGCCAGACTGGTCTTGAATTCTGGACCTCAGGTGATTCACCTGCCTCACCTCGGCCTCCCTAAGTGTTGAGATTACAGGTGTGAGCCACCGTGCCCGGCCAAAATTTTACATTTTCGTAAGAGGCTTTTGAGATCATAAACAAAAGGCATCATAGTATAGAACAAGAAGAGTAAGAGATGACAAATACAAGGAAGATAGGATTTAGGTGAAACTAGAATATGAAAAAACAATAGCTTTGTACCTAATAATAACAGGAAAAATAATCTCTAAGGTGTCTTTGAATGATGAGAAGCAGAACAAAAAGTGAAGTCAAATTCTCCGAATTTCTTTGTCCCAATTATATACATTAATTGGCTCAAAAATTATGTAAGAAAATATTTATCTTACTAAATATGGACCTTACTAATTATGGATAGGTAATGTCTTTCATTGGGTTTAACTTTTCACATCCTTTGCTTTATTTTTCAGGAAAAACAATGTTCTCATGATTACCATAGACTGATGATAATCACTGACTCTAAGACAAAGAACGAGATATTAATTAGTTTTCATTCCTGTCTCTCCTGCTGCTTCTCTGTGAGGTGATCTAAAAGACACTTATATGAAATAATCTATATATAGGAATTTAAAAATGTATTTTATTTGAAAAAAAAAAAAAGATCAACACTCCTGAGGATTCCAAGAAGAAACCAGATTGCAGGTTCAGTTCTGTACAAAAATTACTGGGTACAAAGACACATAATCCTGATCATAAATAGCAGTCACTGTAACAGTTGTTTCATTTTCTCTTTCTGTCCAAGACTAATTAGCATTATACACAGTACATTCCTTGTTACAAATGTCTTCTTTCAGCTTTGTAACTATAGTATCTTTTGATTACCCTAAACTCCCATCTGCTTTTTCAGTAATACAGAAGCCAAACACTCTTTGTAACACTTCTGACCAACTAATTAAAAAAAGAAATTTTAACAAAATAGAAACAACTATCACAAACTGATGCTACACTTACACTATCCTCACTTTGTGGATCATCATCACTTTAAAGAAAGCCTGCAAACTGTAAAAGAAAAGAGTACCTTTTACCTTTTTTACATACTTACTGCTGAAAGGCTGCCATTGTATTCTCCAAATTTTCTCCAGCACCTGTGAAAATTTAAACTATATTTACTTATTTTGAACATTTTAATTTTCCTGAAGTTAATTTTAATAAGATACACCTAATGAATCCTGACTTCTTTTTTTTTTTTTTTTTTTTTTTGGGTAGACATTACAAGCGTTTTTTTGGTTGTTTTTTGAGACGGAGTCTTGCTGTCACCCAGGCTGGAGTGCAGTGGCGTGATCTAGGCTGACTGCAAGCTCCGCCTCTAGAGTTCACACCATTCTCCTGCCTCAGCCTCCTGAGCAGCTGGGACTACAGGCGCCCGCCTCCACGCCCGGCTAATTTTTTTTTTGTATTTTTAGTAGAGACGGGGTTTCACCGTGTTAGCCAGGATGATCTCGATCTCCTGACCGCGTGATCTGTCCATCTCGGCCTCCCAAAGTGTGCAAGTGTTTTAAAGAGTGTAATGGTACAGTTTCAGTATCTCTTATCCAAAATGCTTGGGCCTGGAAGTGTTTTGGATTTCTGACTTCTTTAGATTTTGGAATATCTGCATATATATAATGAGAGATCTTGGGGATAGAACCCAAGCCTAAACATAAAATTTATTTAGTTTTCATATACTCCTCATACACATAGCTTGAAGATAATTTTACACAATATTTTAAATAATTTTATGCACGAAACAAAGTTTGTGTACACTGAACCATGAGAAAGCAAAGGAGCCACTCTCTTCATCATTCATGAGAACAATCTGTGGTTGTTTGGCATCACCATCATTCTTGACTGAATTTATAGGCTACCGATAAGCATTTTCTTATACTTATTCATACATAAGTACGTAACAGTAAAAAATAGGAAGTACCACTAACGCAATGAAAAAATAATATGTTCAGGGTAACTAAGTAACATAGTAGCATCACCAGAATACCTATATCAGTTGTTAAAAACAGCAACAAAAAAGGCAGGTGTTCAGTCTCCACCTGTCTCATTGTTTTGTTTTTGTTTTTTCTTTCTTTCTTTTTTTTTTTTTTTTGAGACGGAATCTCGCTCTGTCGCCCGGGCTGGAGTGCAGTGGCACGATCTCGGCTCACTGCAAGCTCCGCCTCCCGGGTTTACGCCATTCTCCCGCCTCAGCCTCCCGAGTAGCTGGGACTACAGGCGCCCACCACCACGCCCGGCTAATTTTTTGTTTTTTAGTAGAGACGGGGTTTCACCGTGTTAGCCAGGATGGTCTCCATCTTCTGACCTCGTGATCCACCCGCCTCGGCCTCCCAAAGTGCTGGGATTACAGGCGTGAGCCACCGCGCCCGGCCTGTTTTGTTTTTTCTTAAGACAGATCATCACTCTGTTGCTCAGGCTGAAGTGCAGTGGCATGATCTTGGCTCACTGCAACCTCCACCTGAAAGGTTCAAGTGATTCTTGTGCCCCAGCCTCCTAGCTGGGATTACAGGTGTGTGCCACCACCCCTGGCTAATTTTTATACTTTTAGTAGAGATGGGGTTTTGCTGTGATGGCCAGGCTGGTCTTGAACTCCTGGCCTCAAGTGATCTGCCCACCTCAGCCTCCCAAAGTGCTGGGATTACGGGTGTGAGCCACTGCATCCAGTCTCACTGTGTTTTGATTAAAAAATTACCATACACTGTTATTTTTTTTTTTAAGTGAGAAGAAACGTCAGAAGTAATTGAAGGACCAGGAAGTGGGTCCTCTAGGAGTGAGGGGGCATTCTGCTAGATGGCTTTTTAAAATGTTTCCTCCAGATCATGTGCCTTACTGACAAGTTTTTGTCTTAGAAGTCTCTCTTTGATTTTATAAACGAACATGATTTCTTGTCCTGTTACAAATGCACCCTGCTCTAGTCCTTCAATAAGCTCATCACATATTTTCATCATGTTGTCTATGGGCACTTTTTCTGCCATGTTAACATCATCTTCATTGTTATAATGTCCATTATCATGATCACCTTGATTCAGAACCATTTTGGCTATTTCACCATTGGTCAATTAATGAACAACTAGAACCTCATGATCAATGTTAAAAACTTCTTCGATATCCATTTCTTTCAGTGTACTGACAAATTCTGAAGGCAATTTTTTGTATATGTAAGGAGGTCAGACATCATTTTTTTCTCACTTTGTCGACATATGGCATCCTTAAAAGTCACCAACTTGTTCATTATCATCACTAAACATAGTCAAAGGCCAGAGTTATGCCAGGCATGCACAAATTTATCTTTATTCACTGATTTCCAAGCACTGGCAACAGTATACAAGACATCCTTCATGCTAAACTCCTTTTGAAAACTTTCTGGCAGGGCATGGTGGCTCACGCCTATAATCCTAGCACTTTGGGAGGCTGAGGTAGAAAGATTGCTTGAACCCAGGAGTTTGAGACCAGCCTGGGCAACACAGCAAAAATAATTTTAAATAATTTTATGCATGAAACAAAGTTTGTGTACCCTGAACCATCAGAAAGCAAAGGAGTCAACTATGTTAGTCATCCATGGGGACAATCTGCAGTTGTCTTAATTTTAAATAAAAAAACCTAAAAAAGAAAAAAAAAATGTCACACCCACACCACTGTTCATCACTGCTAGCATAATAAAATGTTTTTGGCTGGGCACGGTGGCTCATGCCTGTAATACCAGGACTTTGGGAGGCTGAGGCGGGCGGATCACGAGGTCTGGAGATTGAGACCATCCTGGCTAACATGGTGAAACTCTGTCTTTACTAAAAATACAAAAAATTAGCCGGGCATGGTGGTGGGTGCCTGTAGTCCCAGCTACTTGGGAGGCTGAGGCAGGAGAATGGCGTGAACCCGGGAGGCGGAGCTTGCAGTGAGCCGAGATTGTGCCACTGCACTCCAGCCTGGGCAACAGAGCAAGACTCCGTCTCAAAAAAAAAAAGGAAGAAAATGTTTTTATATTTACTCTCATTGATCCAAGCATAGCCTGGTCACATGGAATTAATAAAGTCACATTTAGGGGAAAGTACATGGCATAAACATTATTTTTGATGAGAATGTCAGCTGGTGGATAAGCAGAACAGTTATCAAGGAGTAACAAAATCTTGCAGTTGTCATCCAGTCCAACTTCCCAGCAGTGAGCACGAGCCGCTGGTACAAAATGTTTGTGAAACCAATCAGAAAAGATGTCCCTGGTGACCCATGCATGCCTTTTTGGTAGCATATAGGACTGGTAAGAAATTCACTCCTTGAAGACAGTGAGGAAGGAAGCTTTTGCCTACCACAGCAAGTTTACACTTATGCATGCCTGCTACATCAGCATATCCTAACACAGTTATTCTGTCATTGGCATCCTTAATTTCCATCTCATCAGCTGCAGTCAGTGTCTTTCTGGGGCAATAACGCCAAAAGAGTGTTGTTTCATCAGGATTATAGACTTGTTCTTGTGTCACATTTTCAACAGCAATGACCCTGGCAAACTCGTCAATGAATTTCTTTGCTGCTTCGTGACAAGCAGATGCTAATCACCATTAATCTTTAAAAATGTAATGCCATGTCTTCTCTTGAATTTCTGCAACTGGGCCGGGCATGGTGGCTCACACCTGTAATCCCAGCACTTTGGGAGGCTGAGGCAGGCGGATCACCTGAGGTCGGGAGTTCAAGACCAGCCTGACGAACGTGGAGAAACCCCGTCTCTACTAAAAATACAAAATTAGCCGGGCATGGTGGCGCATGCCTGTAATCCCAGCTACTCGAGAGGCTGAGGCGGAAGAATCGCTTGAACCCGGGAGGTGGAGGTTGCAGTGAGCCAAGATCGCGCCATTGCACTCCAGCCTGGGCAATAAGAGCAAAACTCCGTCTAAAAAAAAAAAAAAAAAGTTCTACAACTGGCCTGTTCAATATTCACAGTTCCCTTCATTTTAACTTCATCGCTTGAGATCTTCATTTTAGCTTTATGCAGTGTTTTTCTATTTTTAATTAACTTCTGTTCATCATTTCCACTTTATATATACTACTTCTGATATATATAAAACTTCAACAGTTTATCTTTCTTTTTCTTCGGGTCATATATAGTGGTCATTCTAATACCATATCCTCTGTAAGGTATTTCACACTTACACCACTGTTCAGTCTCTATAACACCTTGACTTTCTGTGCTATAGATAAACATAAATGTTACCTATTTTTCTTATCACTATAACCCATAGAGGTATCTGTGGGCCTTTTTGATATTTTCAACATCTTTATACCAAAGAGCAGAGAATAAGCAAGGAAGCAAGCAAACAAACAAAAACACACAATAAATAATGCATATAGGTCTTGGCACCATGTAGGGCATCATGGGGAATCTGCTGTTGTTGTGATCAGTCTGAACATGTGCCATTTTATTACCCTTTGTGGGCACACTTGCACAAGGAAATCTGGGCATACTCAGAAAAGGTATATTGTAACTGAAGGGAGCTGGAAGGGTCTTTTTTCCCTTGGGGACGCTGAATAAGCCGTGTGTTGTTTGCTTTTGTTTTGACTGCAACCTGTCAAATGAGGCCAGGTGTGGAATTCGTTATATATATTTTTTTCTTTTTAAAAAATTTATGGCTGGGCGTGGTGGCTCATGCCTGTAATCTCAGCACTTTGGGAGGCTGAGGTGGGCGGATAACCTGAGGTCAGGAGTTCGAGACCAACCTAGCCAACATAGTGAAACCCCTATCTCTACTAAAAATACAAAAATTAGGCCAGGCGCAGTGGCTCACACCTGTAATTCCAGCACTTTGGGAGGCCGAGGCGGGCAGATCACCTGAGGTCAGGAGTTTGAGACCAGCCTGGCCAACGTGGCGAAACCCCATCTCTACTAAAAATACAAAAATTAGCCGGGTATGGTGGTGGGTGCCTGTAATCCCAGCTTACAGGCACTTCTGTGTCAAAAAAAAAAAAAAACTTTAGCCAGGCATGATGACGGGCATCTGTAATCCCAGCTACTCGGAGGCTGAGGCAGGAGAATCACTTGAACCCAGGAGGTAGAGTTTGCAGTGAGCTGAGATTGCACCACTGCACTCCAGCCTGGGCGACAGAGCGAGACTCTGTCTCAAAATAATAATAATAATAATAATAATAATTTGAGGAAAAAAATTATTTTTTTTCCTCAAATTATTTTTCACCAGGAATTTTCTACTTGTGGAGTTATGTCTGTGCTCAAAAAGTTTCAGATTTTGGAGCATTTCGTTTTCAGATTAGGGAAGCTTAACCTGTATTTTGAATGTTTTTTTAGCTGCAACAGTAGAAATCAAAAATCAAAACACAGCCACAGCAACACAGGAGGGTTAAAACAGAACCTAAACTGATTTTTTTTTTTTTTTCTGAGATAGGGTCTCACTCTCACCCAGGCTGGAGTGCAGTGGCATGATCAGAGCTCACTGCAGCCTCAAACTCCTAGCTCAAGCAATCTTCCAGTCTCAGCCTCCCAAGTAGTTAGGACTACAGGCACATGCCACCATGCTCAGCTAATTTTTTTTTTTTTTTGAGACAGGGTTTTACTATGTTGCCCAGGCTGGTCTCAAACTCCTAGACTCAAGCAATCCTTCTGCCTCAGCTTCACAGTGCTGGGATTACAGGCATGAACCACTGTGCCTGGCTGGCCTAACCATGATTTTTAAGCTATAATATCCACTTATTTGTCAAAGGAAAGACAGAAGAGGATTTGGTACACATAAATTTCCTCAGACAGAGTTAAACAGTCTCTCCTCTGTATCCCCATAGTCTCTTATGCATAGCTCTACTAAGGCATTTATCATATTATGGCATAAATTATTTACCTGTTTCTCTCCTCCCATTCCCATGAATTGCTTAAAAGAAGTGACCGTGTTTTAATCACCTTGACTGAAGGCAGTATAGTCTAGTGGTTAAGAGTGAGACTCTGGAGTTTTAGGATGCTTGGTCTCCAATCTGTTTAATAATTGTGTGACCTTAGAAAAGCTACCTAAGAAACTTTCATAGAATTGGTATAATCAAATGAGTTAATATTTAAACTGCTGTATTTTATCAATTCTTTTTTTTTTTTTTTTTTTTTTTTAGATGGAGTCTTTCTCTGTCACCCAGGCTGAAGTGCAGTGGCACAATCTCGGCTCACTGCAATCTCCGCCTCCTGGGTTCAAGCAATTCTCCTGCCTCAGCCTCCTGAGTAGCTGAAACTACAGGCGTGCACCACACCAGGCTAATTCTTTTGTATTTTTAGTAGAGACGGGGTTTCACTGTGTAGGCCAGGCTGGTCTCAAACTCCTGAGCTCAAGCAATCCTCCCACCTCAGCCTCCCAAAGTGCTGTGATTACAGGCGTGAGCCACTGTGCCCAGCCATTCAATTCTAAAATGATAGCTTTTCATTTCTTAACATCTCTGAAGTTAAGATGTATTTTACAATTAATGCTGTATAATGAACAGTTTAATTGGCAAGATTTTCTCTCTTTTTTTAAATCAACTTTTATAGAGGTCTCTTTCTTAACAGTATGTAAAAATTGTGTATTTATAACCAATGGCATTAGATTCAATGAAATACTATAGTAAACATTCCGTGAAAGTAAAGGATTATTGCTATTATTAGAATTATTATTACTATTGCCATTATCATAGTAACTGGTAAAGAATAGGTACTTGGTAAATGTCCATTAACTGCAATAATAAATAATATTGTAATTTGTAAAAAAGGACACAGATTTTGATGTGAACATATTGAATTATAAAATATTGTCTAATATTATATACTATGTAAAAAGAGTTAACTAACTTTATGCATGCCACCCAAAAGTTTTAAATTTTTTTTTTTTTTTTTTAGATGGAGTCTTGCTCCGTCGCTCAGGCTGGAGTGCAGTGGCACAATCTCAGCTCACTGCAATCTCCACCTCCTGGGTTCAAGTGATTCTCCTGCCTCAGCCTCCCGAGTAGCTAGGGCTGTAAGCACATGCCACCATACCCAGATAATTTTTGTATTTTTAGTAGAGACGGGGTTTCAACATGTTGGCCAGGCTGGTCTCAAACTCCTGACCTCAGGTGATCCTCGGCCTCCCATAGTGCTGGGATTACATGTGTGTGCCACCATCCCCAGCTTAAAATGTTTTAAAACTAAAACATTTCAGTATTACCAAACAATTTATGAAATATACAGAAAAATACTTTGGAAATAATTTTCCATACTCTTTGGAAAAACAGCCAATTTCTTCTTAATAGAAAGAGACAATTCAATAAACTCTCAATAAAAAGAGGGTTTAAGGTACTGCTCAGGGCAGGCGCGGTGGTTCATGCCTGTAATCCCAACACTTTGGGAGGCCGAGGTAGGTGGATCACCTGAGGTCAGGAGTTCAAGACCAGCCTGGCCAACATGGTGAAACCCCATCTCTACTAAAAATACAAAAAAAAAAAATTAGCCAGGTATGGTGGCAGACGCCTGTAATCCCAAATACTCAGGAGGCTGAGACACAGAATCGATTGAACCCAGGGGGCGGAAGTTGTAGTGAGCTGAGATCATGCCACTGCATTCCAGCCTCGGCAACAAGATCAAAAGTCCGTCACACACACACAAAAAAGGTACTGCTCAAAGTACCTAAAGGACTTAAGTATTAGCATTAAAATGTTTTATATACAATACCATCTGAACATATTTGTATTAAATTTTTCTTCTTTTATATTGTTAGATTGTATTTTTATGATGACCTAATTAATAATCAACAGAAATACAAGATATGCAGAAACAAATATATTAGCTTTAATATGCTAAAATTTTATCACTTTAGCAGAGGGAAGATACCCATGTAAAAAAAAAACTACTAGTTTGATTTTAGGTTCACTTGGTTACTAGAGTTGATGCATGATAGAAAACAGATGCAGTAAATATGAAGGTTATAGGTTTTTTTTTAAGTCTCCTTTCAAGGTTAGATAACCCTTTATTGGATGAGACTAGTTGGCCCTTGTTTTGATCAAAAACTATGGAAATACATTATATTCAGATAAGATTCAAAAACAAAGCACCATAGAATATTTCTAAAAAGACAAGAGTGCTAAAGGGGTTACCAGTAAGTTAAGTTAAACTACTGACCACTCGTAACAAAGAGCAAAGAAATTAAAAGAACACAAAAGCCAGCCTGAAGGACTTCTCACTGGACAAATCTGGGACAGTGCTAGCATCAAAATAATGATAGTAAACAGATTTTTAAATCAGTGAATAAGAAATTCTGAATCCAGTCTGGGCACGGTGGCTCATGTCTGTAATCCCGGCACTTTGAGAGGCAGAAGCTGGTGGATCATCTGAGATCAGGAGTTTGAGACCAGCCTGGCCAACATGGTGAAACCCTATCTCTACCAAAAGTACAAAAATTAGCCGGGCATGGTGGTAGGTACCTGTAGTCTCAGCTACTTGGGAGGCAGAGGCAGGAGAATCGCCTGAACCCTAGTGGTGGAAGTTGCTGTGAGCTGAGATCCCACCACTGCACTCCAGCCTGGGAGACAAAGCAAGACTTCATCTCAAAAAATAAAATAAAATAAAATAAAATAAATTCTGAATCAATTTTAATAAATGGATTGATAATTTGTTAAGGAATTGGGTATTTGTGTAGTTTTAAAGTATCTCCCTCCAAAAATTGGCCGAGCACAGTGGCTCATGCCTGTAATCCCAGCACTTTGGGAGGCCGCGGTGGGTGGCCTCTTATTAATTATGAGCCTTTTCTCTTATTAATTATAAGGAGAAAAAATAACCTCACAGTGGAAAAGCCTGGCAGACACCACCTCATCAAGTGATCAAAGTCAACTTCATTAGTTCTTTCAGGCTGATTTCTGCATCCTTTTAACTACCTTGCTTTGAAAATAGGCCAGGTGTGGTGGCTCTTGCCTATAATCCTAGCACTATGGGAGGTGAGGCAGGCTAATTGCCTGAACTCAGGAGATCGAGACTAGCCTGGGCAACATGGCAAACCCCATCTCTACTAAAAATACAAAAAAAAACAAAAAAAGTAGCTGGGCGTGGTGGCGCCACCTGTAACCCCAGCTATTCAGGAGGCTGAGGCACGAGGATTGCTTGAACCTGGGAGGTGGAGGCTGCAGTGAGCCGAGATCATACCACTGGACTCCAGCCTGGGCAACAGAGCAAGACTCCATCTCAAAAAAAAAAAAAAAGAAAGAAAATAAACACATTATATGTTAAAATAACATTTTTATGAAAAGTAACTGTTTTTCTAAATAAAATAATGTATGAAAAAGAGTGGTATTGTTTTATATTTTTGCAAATCTCTTTAATATCTGGCTTAATAGAAAGCCACAAGATTCTCATATCTGCTTCATATATACCCATCGTTACACAGATATGTAGTTGGAAATAAGTCTTCTTTGATATGGCATCAAATTTCAATAAGTGGTAATTTGTTTACTTTACAGACAGGGTCTTGCTATGTCGCCCAGGCTGAAGTTCAGTGGCTATTCACAGGCACGATCATAGCAACAACCTCAAATTCCTGGGCTCAAGTGATCCTCCTGCCTCAGCCTCTCAAATAGCCGAGACTACAGGTAGGCACCATCACACCCGGCTCAACAAGTCGTAGTTTTTTTTTTTTTTTTTTTTGAGATGGAGTCTCGCCCTGTTGCCCAGGCTGGAGTGCAGTGGCGCGATCTCGGCTCACTGCCAGCTCCGTCTCCCGGGTTCATGCCATTCTCCTGCCTCAGCCTCCTGAGTAGCTGGGAATACAGGCGCCCGCCACCACGCCCAGCTAATTTTTTTTGTATTTCTAGTAGCGACGGGATTTCACCATGTTAGCCAGGATGGTCTCGATCTCCTGACCTCATGATCCGCCTGCCTCGGCCTCCCAAAGTGCTGGGATTATAGGCATGAGCCACCTTGCTCGGCCCACAAGTGGTAGTTTCTTAAAAGTTCATTGCAATATGGAATTTGAACCATATGAGTAATCACTTCATACTCTATTATGTGAAAATCCATTGGCCCATCTTGAACTTTGAATGATCTTTCACCCATGCATGATTTTATAATAGCATGCATAAGTCATTTGGAAACTATTGATTCATTGAATCATGCTGGTCTTCTATATGTTGACACAGTATGCAATATTTTAAAAATCACATTTGTTAACATCTGAGTTCATTAGGAAAGTCTTTAAGAATTAAATGATGTCAAGCTCATCATGATGGCAGTGATTGCATCACTGCACTCCAGCCTGGGTGACAGAGTGAGAACTTGTCTCAAAAAAAAGGGGGAGAAAGAGCCATCTGTCCATCTGTAATTCAACCCCTCGGAGTGCCCTGACGGAGTCTCGCACTGTCGCCTGGGCTGGAGTGCAGTGGCACGGTCTCCGCTCACTGCAACCTCCGCCTCCCAGGTTCAAGTGATTCTCCTGCCTCAGCCTCTTGAATAGATGGGATTACAGACATGTGTTTTTGCAGTAGATATAATATTGTAGAAATAGAGTAGATATTCAGAGTTTCAGGTTATATCAATTCAGTTGCATATACTTTATACACATAACATGATTAATGTTTCAATGGTCATATATCTAATTTACAAGAAATATCACTGTTTCCTTACTTATGGGGAAAAATAAGTAAATATCAGGTATTTGCAGTTATGGCAATAGAGAATAAGCCCAAATACTAGTAACTTGCACAGAGAGACCAGTGATTGCTATTATCCGTGTCCAAGACAAAAATTAAAGGCAATCAATGGAGTGACTCCTTCCTAGTTACATTGTCTCTTATTTTCCAGAGACGTAGTATCTTGAATTACAAAGTGTTTTATCTCCTCTATCACTCTGGATTCAACTGTAGTATTGAGTGTATACATTCAACAAAAGCATATGAAGCACTGACATGGGAACTTACTACAGTGTTTATAGGACCATTATATAGGTAAAACAGATTTTGAGTCTGCAGATATTTAATAAGATTATCACAAAAAGTTCCATTACATCTTTAAATATATAAATACTGATGCCACATTTACAAATAATGAATGGAAATTTTTATATAAGAGGTAATATTGAAATGACCTAATATCTAGGAAGAAAATAGTTTTGAAGTATTTTCAACAGTAAACAAAAATTTGAGATCTAGCTTATCCTGGCTTTGATACTTGTTGTGATAATCTAGCACACAGTCTTTCACGCCTATGGAGTTGCTGGGTTTTTTCACCCGCAGAGTGTCGCAAAATTTCAAAGATCAACACGTATTTCTTCTAAAATAAAATTTTGATCATTCACAATGACAGTTTAGATAGCTTTTTAGAGGATCTGGTTTTGTTTTGTTTTGGAGTTTTTAGTAAGCATACTTTTCGTAAATCAGTAAACAACAAACAAAAAAGTAATGTGTACTGCCTATCCCCAGAATAGGACTACTATCATTGAAAATTGCTTCTGGCAGGGCACAGTGTCTCATGTCTGTAATCCCAACACTTTGGTAGGCCAAGGCGGGTGGATCACCTGAGGTCAGGAGTTTGAGATCAGCCTGACCAACATGGTGAAACCTCATCTGTACTAAAAATACAAAAATTAGCTGTGCATGGTGGCAGGAGCCTGTAATCCCAGCTACTCAGGAGGCTGAGGCAGGAGAATCGCTTGAACCCAGGAGGCAGAGGCTGCAGTGAGCCAAGATGGCACCACTGCACTGTAGCCTGGGCGACAAGAGGGAAACTCTGTCTCATAAAAAAAAAAAAAAGGCTGGCCACTGTGGCTCACACCTGTAATTCCAGCACTTTGGGAGGCTGAGACACGCGGATCACGAGGTCAGGAGATCGAGACCATCCTGGCTAACACGGTGAAACCCCGTCTCTACTAAAAATACAAAAAAATTAACTGGGCGTGGTGGCAGGCGCCTGTAGTCCCAGCTCCTGGGGAGGCTGAGGCAGGAGAATGGCGTGAACCTGGGAGGAGGCGCTTGCAGTGAGCCGAGATCGCGCCACTGCACTCCAGCCTGGGCGACAGACCGAGACTCCTTCTCAAAACAAACAAACAACAACAAAAAACAAACAAACAAAAACACAAAAAGAAAAAAGAAAAAGAAAAGAAAATTGCTTCTGTGACAACAACTTGAATACTAAAAGTTGGTCCCTGGTTCCAATGGTTGAAGGCACCTTAGTAGTTAAATGTCTTCCTACAGTTTAACCAGGTAGCTATTAAAACAGATAACCCAAATAAACAATAACATGGCATTTGGCTGACCACCCTTTAAAACCTCTGATGCTTTTCATGAGTGGGAAGGCTAGAATACTATTGAAGTCACTGATTAGAACTATGCTTAACTAATAAAATTATATAGAAGAATGATAATGTACTTCCGTATTTATATTTCAAAACCTTATTCCTTGGCCAATACTTGTTAGTAAAGTGATTATGGTACTAAACCAAGTTTTAGACTGTAAACTCCTAGAAATTATCATTTCAAGTGTGTATTAAATTTCAAGCAGATTTTAAACTGGTTTAAGATTCATCCTTAAAGAACAGTTAAAATGGATTGAAAATAATCCAATTTCACCGCACTTTATACATCATAGTTGAAATGCAATGAAGACACATTATTACACAATAATGAAGAAGCAAAGATTTGGCCTGTTATCTGGGAAATTAGAGGGTGGACTACCTGGGCTCCTTTTAGCAAAACACTTTTCCAAAAGAAACTTATTTTTGTTTTCTTTAAGCAATACTGTCCTGTCCTAAACGAAATCATTTTTAGTCTGTTGAAAATCCACGTGTCTTTGCGTGTTTATTTATTTATTTATTTATTTTTTGCAGTGCTCAAAAAAAAAAAAAAAGATGCAAGGTTTCCAGCCCTGGGGACCAGGACGCTCTAGCTCCTGTCTCAGTTCAGCCCTAGCTCTAATTGTAACCTTGGGAAATGTCCCTGGCTCGGGGGACTCGGTTTCCCTCTCTTCTCAATTATGAGTGCTCGGAACGTGGGGGTGGGACGGGCCCCCAGCACCGCAGACAAGGGGCTACAGCTCGTCCAGCTTCAGGCAAATCCCCAGCCCTCCTCGTCGCCTCGGCTCTTCCCATCCACTCAGCCACTAGCTCGCTCGGAGCAGTGTGTTCCCGGTGCCCCCCGCGGGGTACCCTCGGTTCTGCACGGCGCTCTCCCTTTGTGTCTTGCTGCTAGGAAGGGACCTTGCGATCATCCTTCCATCCGCCGAGAAACGCTCCACCTACCCTTCATTCTCGACCGTGTCTTTCCCGTTTCAGAGAACCCCTCACACTGCTGCCCTCGAGAGACCCCCGCCGTGGCTCTGACGGGAATCCCTCTCCTTCCCTCCCCTCAGGAGACCTTCCCTTCACACAGCCTTCACCTCCGGAAGAGCCCTCAATTCACACAACCCCATTCTTCCTCAAACTCTCAGGGATTGGCACCCGGCTGCCTTTTGCGGAGCCGCAAAGGACCCTCAGCCTCCCCCACCTCCGTCATCGGGTTCTGGGGACCCCTCTCACCTCCGCGGTGAGAGATGTGTTTACTGAGGAATCGCTGCTTCTTTCTCTGGTGCAGCAAGGTCGGGTATTTAAGCAACAAGAATGAGGTCACCAAGTACCCTCCTAGCGTAGAGAGAAGGTAAAAAGCCGCAGTGGACGACATCTCAGTCACCGTGTGGGAAGTCTCCCACCTCCGGGCCCTCTGAACTCCGCTGCGGCAGTAGCAACGACGGCGGCGGCGGCGGCTGCTCGAGGTCGGCTCGCCCCCAGCCGGTGCCAGTGGTGCAGCGCACTTGTCAGTGCCGGCCTACTGCGCATGCGCAGGTGGACCCCAGCGCTCCAGCAACAAAGGGGCTCCGACGCGCAGGCGCTCTCCGGCTCCCGAGTAGGAGCCTGCAGATCCTGGAGTGAGCGTTTGTCACTTAGCTCTGTGGACGGACCCTCATGAAGAGAAAGCTTGCAAACCTGCCAGTGTGTTGGCCATCACTCAAGCAGAAAAGACTATTCACGGACAGCCTTTCCTGATTGGAAAATCCACATCAAAAAGGAAAGATTCCAGGGCGCGTCTTAGCCCCTGCTCTAGGAAATGCAAATAATTTGTACCTATGGAGGCGATAAAGCTTGCTAAAACACTAAATAAACTCCTCCGTTTATCTAGCCTAGAGAGAATTTCCCCTATGGTCGCATATACTAGAAAAGGTACTGGTTTATCAGTCAAATATCTGAGAGATCGACCCCTCTCCTCCCTCACTTCATTGTGAAAGTGCAATCCTCATTCTTTGTACACAATAGGCACTGTAGAAGCATTTGTTGACTTACAAGTCCGTATAAAATAAGGAAACTTTGTTAAGGTTATAAAGTATTACCTAAAAGTCCTAGAAAGACAGATAACTAAGTTCCAGAAGGCCCTACTAGTTTTCCTTTCACCCAACAAATTACAAACTGCTAACACACGAAGAGCCACACTTCAATGCAAAAGAAATAAATCACCCAGGACTGAGGGAGAAATTTTACGGAGACCATGTCTCCCACAGGACTAGAAAAGCAGAGTGAATATTTAAAATCCTGTGATTCAGCCGGGCGCGGTGGCCCACGTCTGTAATCCCAGCACTTAGGGAGGCCGGGAAGGGTGGATCGCTTGAGCCCGAGAGTTCGAGACCAGCCTGGGCAACATGGCGAAACCCCATCTCTACAAAAAATGAAACAAAATAAGCCTGGCGTGGTGGAGTGCACCTGTAGTCACGCTACTCGGGAGGCTGAAGTGGGAGTATTGCTTGAGCCTGGAAAATCGAGGCTGCAGTGAGCTATGACTGCACCACTGCACCCCAGCCTGGGCGACAGAGCAAGACCCTATCTCAACTATAAAAAGAAAATTAGAAGAAAACAGGGGGTGGCTGGGCACGGTGGCTCAAGCCTGTAATCCCAGCACTTTGGGAGGCTGAGGCAGGCAGATCATTTGAAGTCAGGAACCTGGCCAACATGGCAAAATTCCATCTTTACTAAAAATACAAAAATTTTCCAGAGGTGGTGGCGTGTGCCTGTGATCCCAGCTACTCAGGAGGCTGAGGCAGGAGAATCTCTTGGACCCAGGAGGCAGAGGTTGCAATAAGCCGAGATGGCGCCACTGCACTCCAGCCTGGGTGACAGAGCGAGACTCCGTCTCAAAAAAAAAAAAAAAAAAAAAAAAATTCCTTTAGTTGAGGTTGAAGTGAGCCTTGATGGTGCCACTGCACTCCAGCCTGGGCAACAAGGCAACATTCTGAGGAAACTTACAGATTAAAAAATCATGTCTTCTGTTTAGGGCTGTTAAACTATTTCCTGTAGATCAACTGACGCACATAGTTCTATTTTTCAAAATATCACCTGATGACAATGGAAGGGTCTAGAATAAACCACTGTGGCATAAAAATTATTTGGAGGCTGGGCATGGTGGCTCACGCCTGTAATCCCAGCACTTTGGGAGGCCGAGACAGGCAGATCACCTGAGGTCGGGAGTTCGAGACTAGCCTGGCCAACGTGGTGAAACTCCGTATCTACTAAAAACACAAAAATAAGCCAGGCATAGTGGTGCATGCCTGTAGTCCTAGCTACTAGGGAGGCTGAGGCAGGAGAATGGCTTGAACCTGGGAGGCAGAGCTTGCAGTGAGCCAAGATCGTGCCACTGCACTCCAGCCTGGGCAACAGAGCGAGACTCTGTCTCTTTAAAAAAAAAAAAAAAATACATATATATATATGTAGAGAGAGAGAGAGAGAGAGAGAGAGAGCTGAAGACATTTAAGTTCCTGGAATCCCTTATCAGCCTAAAATCAAAGGCTCCCAGAAGAACTTAACTGTCATAAATCTCCTCCCTGGGAACAACTCTAATCTTGTCAGAGATGAGAGACATTGTCACAAAAGTATGATATCTCATGGGTATTCTCCTAAGGACACACTTATGTTTCCAAAAAATCATTTCTTTTTCCAAAAAGTGCTTTCTCCCCAGCTTCTAAGAAGTCATTTGTTGTTCTGGAAGTACCCCCTACCCCTTCCCACCCAGTAAATTTTAGATTATATATAAACCTCAAATTCTAACCGCTTTTTTTTTTTTTTTAGACAGAGTCTCATTCTGTGGTCCAGGCTGGAGTTCAGCAGCGCCATCTTGGCTCACTGCAACCTCTGCCTCCCTGGGGGTTCAAGTGATTCTCCTGCCTCAGCCTCCTGAGTAGCTGGGGCTACAGACGTGCACCACCGCGCCTGGCTAATATTGTGTGTGTGTGTGTGTGTGTGTGTGTGTGTTTCTTTTCTTTTCTTTTTTTTTTTGAAAAGGAGTTTCGCTCTTGTTGTCTAGGCTGGAGTGCAATGGCACGATCTCAGCTCACCGCAACCTCTGCCTCCCGGGTTCCAGTGATTCTTCTGCCTCAGCCTCCCGAGTAGCTGGGATTACAGGCATGCACCACCTGGCCCGGCTAATTTTGTATTTTTAGTAGAGACAGGGTTTCGCCATGTTGGTCAGGCTGGTCTCGAACTCCCGACCTCAGATGATCCACCTGCCTTGGCCTCCCAAAGTGCTGGGATTACAGGCATGAGCCACTGGGCCCCGCTAATTTTGTACTTTTAGTAGAGATGGGGTTTCACCATGTTGGCCAGACTGGTCTTGAACTCCTGACCTCAAGTGATCTGCCCACCTTGGCCTCCCAAAGTCCTGGGATTACAGGCTCATTCTTATATTTTATAAGAAGACAGAACAACAGGAAAAGTATGAATTCAAAATCAGAGTTCTGAATTTTTTTATTATTTTATATAAGTTTCTTTTAATGAAGGCAAGAGAAGAAAGAGGAGCATTTACCTTTTTTTTTTTTTTGAGATGGAGTCTCACTCTGTTACCCAGGCTGGAGTGCAGTGGCGCGATCTTGGCTCACTGCAACCTCTGCTTCCTGGGTCCAAGTGATTCTCCTGCCTCAGCCTCCCGAGTAGCTGGGATCACAGGAGCACGCCACCAGGCCTGGCTAATTTTTGTATTTTTAGTAGAGATGGGGTTTCACCATGTTGGTCAGGCTGGTCTCGATCTCCTGCCTCGGCCTCCCAAAGTGCTAGGGTTACAGGCGTAAGCCACCGCACCTGGCCTATGTATATTTTTAAATAAAAAAACAATGGCTTTAAATGTAGCAAGATGTGTTAAATACATATTTCCTATATATTGAGACTAAAATCTACAATTCTATTTGTCCAACGTTTCAAAATTAGTGTGTCTATGGAAATGTAATCAATTACACAAGAGTTTAGGTATGTTAACTTACTTTGTACTTACCTAATTGGTGATATATCACAATATACCACTATATTTCCATCTGATTGGTGATAACAACTAGATGGTGATAAAAATTAGACGGTGATATAGTGGCATATTGTCATGCTGATGCTGGTGAGTTACCATAGGTTGGTAAGAATTTTTTTTTTTTGAGACGAAGCCTTACTCTGTCACCAGGCTGGAATGCAGTGGCACAATCTTGGCTCACTGCAACTTCCGCCTCCCAGATTCAAGTGATTCTCCTGCCTCAGCCTCCCAAATAGCTGGGACTACAGGGGTGTGCCACTACACCCAGCTAGGTTTTGTATTTTTAGTAGAGATGCGGTTTCACCATGTTGGCCAGGATGGTCTCGATCCCTTGACCTCATGATCCACCCACCTCGGCCTCCCAAAGTGCTGGGATTACAGGTGTGAGCCACCGCGCCTGGCCCAAGATCTTTTTTTTTTAGACAGGGTCTTGCTCTGTTGGGGTGGTATGATCACAGCTCACTGCAGCCTAGACCCACTGGGGTCAAGCCATCCTCCCACCTCAGCCTCCTGAGTAGCTGGGACTACAGGCATGCACCACCACATCTTTATCTTTTTTTTTTTTTTTTTTTTTTTGTAGAGCCAAGGTCTCACTATATCTTCCAGGCTGGTCTTAAGGGAGCCTCCTGCCGCCTAAACCTCCCCAAATGCTGCAATTAAAGGCAGGAGCCATTGTGCCCAGCCTGACTGATGAGATTTGGATCACTTAGCAAATTGTTTCACAGTACAGGAATTTTTAAAGAATAGTCTGCATTGACCAGGCAAGGTGGCTTACGCCTGTAATCCCAAGACTTTGGGAGGCCAAGGCAGGTGGATCACCTGAGGTCAGGAGTTCAAGGCCAGCCTGGCCAACATGGCAAAATCCCATCTCTACTAAAAATACAAAAATTACCTAGGCGTCGTGGCCTGTGCCCATAATCCTGGCTACTCAGGAGGCTGAGGCAGGAGAACCACTTGAACCCAGGAGGCGGAGGCTGCAATGAGCCAAGATCCTGCCACTGTACTCCAGCCTGGGTGACAGAGTGAGACTCCATCTCAAAAAAAAAAAAAAAAACAGTTCACATTAATATACTGGATTAAAAAGTTTAGTTTAGATGATATTCATTTAAAATATGGTATCTCATCAGGCCAAGATAAGAACAAAACCGTTTAACTAAAGTACCAGAATTGTGAGTCAACCAATTGTGCTTTTTTTGGAATTAAATCAAGTATCTTCATATTATTACCAGATAACCTAATGTATCAACTTGTTTAGAAGATAATTTCAAGACTAGTATCTTAATAAAAATTTCAGCTAGGCTGGGCGTGGTAGCTCATGTCTGTAATCCCAGCACTTTGGGAGGCCGAGGTGGGCGGATCACCTCCTGAGGTCAGAAGTTCGAGACCAGCCTGGCCAACGTGGAGAAACCATCTCTACTAAAAGTACAAAATTAGCCAGGCGTGGAGGCGCATGCCTATAATCCCAGCTATTTGGGAGGCTGAGGCAGGAGAATGGCTTGAACCTGGGAGGCGGAGTCCGCGGTGAGCCATGATTGCACCATTCCACCGCAGCCTGGACAACAAGAGTGAAACTCCATTTCAAAAAAAAAAAAAAAAACCAGCTAAAACATTATTTTAACAAAAACAAAATTTTGGCTCAACATGGTTATGCAACATTCAGTTATTCAGTTATAATAGAAACATGTTTAATTATGGAGAGTAAAACAGAAACGAGAAAAAACAGATATCATCCATGTATTTTACATTCTTTTCTAGAACAATCAATCTTTATTAGAAAGTTGTAGCCACGTTTACAATAAATATCAACAATATAATGAAAAAGTAGAACAAATTAGTTTCCAAATACTGAATTCCTGTAACCAAAACACATTTTGGATTTGGGAACACACAGTAAACACATACCAAAAACACAGCCACACATACCAAAAACAAAAACCAGCTCAAGTATAGGATTGAACTGGCTGGAAAACACTTATTGTGTTACTGCCTTAAGAACCCCACGGAGCACCTTGTAACTCATTAACTGCACATTTTCCTTAGGGGGGAAACAAGGTCCTCTCTCAGTCACATATGCATAAGGAAATCTCAAAACCCAAAGGCCATCAGGTGGAAGGGTGATTTCTTGTTTTTCTGGGTAGAATACCGGACATGGTGGTGGGCCTGGTTGAACCTGAAAAACACAGGTAGTATAATTATTTTCACATTTCTCAATATGAAACAACTGAAAGATAAATGCCTAAACAGACGATAGGTTCAAAGAACATATAAGGCCAGACGTGGTGGCTCACGCCTGTAATCCCAGCACTTTGGGAGGCGGAGGCAGGTGAATCACAAGGTCAGGAGTTCGAGACAAGCCTGGCCAACATGGAGAAATCCATCTCTACTAAAAATACAAAAAATTAGTCGGGTGTGGTGGCGTGTGCCTGTAATCTGTGACTGGGGAGGCTGGGGCAGGAGAACAGCTTGAACCCAGGAGGCGGAGGTGCAGTGAGCTGAGATTGCACCACTGCCCTCCAGCCTGTGCAACAGAGCGAGAATCTGTCTCAAAAAAACAAACAAACAAATAAATAAATAAAAGAGCATATAAGATTAAGCAGATATGGGTACACTCCTAACTCTAATTGTATCCAATATTATATTATTTAGCCTTAAATATTATTCTGCTTTTCCCCAGAACTTTTTTTTTTTGCGGGGGGAATGGAGTCTTTCTTAGTCACCCAGGCTAGAGTGCAATGGCGTGATCTCGGCTCACTGCAACCTCCGCCTACAGGGTTCAAGTGATTCTCCTGCCTCAGCCTCCCAAGTAGCTGGGATTACAGGCGCCTTCCACCACGCCTGGCTAATTTTTTGTATTTTTAGTAGAGACGGGGTTTCGCCATGTTGCCCAGGCTGGTCTCGAACTCCTGACTTCAGGTGATCTGCCCGTCTCGGCCTACCAAAGTGCTGGAATTACAGGCGTGACTCACTGTGCCCGGCCTTTTCTCCAGAATTTTAACTTCAAGTTCTGCCTTTGAATGAAATGATGTGAATTGATGGCGTGAACGGATTAAAATACCCACAATGTATTTTTTAAAAAACAGAATATTAGGTATGGGAGGTATTTAAATTTAAGACCTGTTTAATTAAATAATTCGTTTTTTAATTTAATATTTTTTAGAGATACAAGCCTCACTATGTTGCTCAGGCTGGTCTTAAACTCCTGGGCTCAAGCAATCCTCCCACCTTGGCCTCCCAAAGTTCTGGGATTACAAGCATGAGCCACTGCCCTCAGCCTGAAATAATTAGTTTTGATGCTAAGTTGTACTTTTTAAAATCAATCAAAACAAACATCAGCATTTTTTACTTGTTTGGGGCTGCAGAGGGTTATATTTCTTACCTGAGGCATTAGTATTATCTGCAAAGGAGCATCTGGAACCACAACAAAAAGCCTCATAAGTTGAGCATAATGAGGTTTCAGCCCTCTACCTTGAGAGGATGACAGAATATATAAAGGCATGTCACTATTTAGGGCTTTTAAAGCTGATTCCTTTGGCCCACTTCCCATGACTTTCATTACTTTGTCAGGCCCAGAGCACATGAATCTCCGACCTCGAGAGTCTTCGTATTCAAAGCCCACAAAAGCTCGAGCTATGTCATCTCGCCGTCTTCCTCTTCCCATTACAACTGCACTTCTCTTTCCAGGAATAGCTTTATTTGGAGCAGGCCAAGAGTTTGTGTCTAAGTCTCCTTCATCTTCAGCTCTAGTCCTGATGACAATGTCCCAAGGCATAAGATAATTTGTTCCTGGAATAAAGCCCTGTTGGTCCAAACCTGTATGAAAGTTATAAGACTTAGCAGGGCCTAGTTTAACCAAAGACCAGCTGGAGAATTTGGGTAGGAGACCTTTAGGGCAATTTGAATGTAGCATGCCTGGGAGATACTCAACTGTGGATGCTTGTCGATCAACCAAGTTTGGTCTCTTCTCAGTTTTCACTTCTACTTGACCATGAACTTCTGGATTATCTCCTCCTGCTTGTGGATCAGCTGGATAGGTACCTAAGCTATCTGTGGATTGGCCCAAACTCAAAGCTAAACTCAGGCTTGTGCTCTCTCCTTGGGTTTGAGGTTCTTTTTCTTTAAGTTTATCAGCATCCGAATCTGGAGGAGCAGGAGATGATTCATTTTTAGCAGGAGCAGGATCTGGAGTACTTGGTTCAAATACTGGGAAATTGATA
The DNA here is from genome assembly GCF_028885625.2 of Pongo pygmaeus. Classification (NCBI taxonomy): domain Eukaryota; kingdom Metazoa; phylum Chordata; class Mammalia; order Primates; family Hominidae; genus Pongo; species Pongo pygmaeus. The sequence goes on from NC_072392.2 coordinate 59,474,219, forward strand.
TGATCCAATTTTCCACAACACTTTTCTTCCAGAAGCTATAGAGGGTAAGAAAAAAAATCCAGTAAGTTTTTCATTTTAAATAATACATTCTTCATTCTAACAAGATCAATAATTGATGTGTAAGTAAATATGTACACATAAAGAACTTGCTCTTGTTTATATATTATACGGCAGTTGCATTTGCTTTTCTACTTACTCTGCTATTGAAAATATGTTTTTACTCAAATGATATTTAACAAAAAAAGACGGAAGAGGAAGAAGAAAAAATTCAGAGTCTACCTGATAGAAGTCATAATTGGCTGCTTTGATATCAAAGGGATCATCTCGAGGTGCTTGTTTCCTTCCACAGTTGCAAGCACCAGTAGATCGAGCTCGGCTATTGTGATATAGTACAGGCGGATTTCTATCAGCCTCTGGTTTTTCTCCTGGAAAATATAACAGCCACTATTAATTTCACAAACACAATGTGCAAATTTACTTTGCATTCTACAACATCTAACCCCACAAATACTCCCAATAGTTCTTTGGAAAGAAAAACAAACAAAAACCTTACCTAAATACACATAACAGAAGAAGCAAGTGAAAGTATATAAAATAATGTATATTATAAATCTAAAGTTTAGAGTTTTTAAGTGAATTTTTCCTCCTGCTACCATTATCATGTACCATCATCTAATATAACATTCATTTTAGTTCTACAAATCCTCCAAGGCAAAAATGTTAATATGAGATGTCTGAAATTTTATACTACTTAATAATTCTCATTTACCAATTCACTAGGACATATTCTTTAAATGAAAAAAATAAGAAAGTAGTCATAGCTGATATTTTCCTTTTACAGCAGGAGAGAAAACGTATAGCTGATGCACCTAAATTTCTGTAGGGCTCTTTCTAAAATACCAATACCTAGTGAACAGACTACCTTAAAACAAGAATGAAAACACAGCTCAAAGTTTTTATTTCAAAATCCTGAAAAAATTTTAGCTACCTGATTTAGGTAATGAGTGAAATTTGTGTACACAGTGTTGATCAGTTAAACTCCTCTCCTCACAGAGCTGATGGCCATTGCTCCAAAATTTGTAGCAGTCCTCATGTAACTGCATGGCATATTTGTGAAATGCTGGACCTCTAGCATGTTGACTGTACACTCGAAGAGCCTGAGCAAGCTGATTCTTATGGACAGTCATTGTGTAATTATGAGGCAAATTTGACTGGTAGGCACTGTGGGCCATGGGTAAAGCTTTTTGGCATCGGTTTTCTGAGAATTTTGTGTCAATATCCAAAAATCCTTCCAAGACTTTAATGCTGCTTAAAATCTTAGATGTTAGCTCTCCAGTGGGTGACCCCAAGTCCTCCTCTTTCCCATCAATAGCCACCTCATACAGTTTTGAAGCTGCTGAGATCCACTTCTGATAAGTAGGAAGTTCAAAATGGGAAGGCTGTGGGTTCCTGCCCACACTGTCATCGAAACCTTTCTTGCTTAGGACTAGCTCCACATGCTGCCATAGGAATTCCCGAAGAGTGAAATCCACTAGCTGGCCTGAAGAACTGGAACTGCTGCTGTCAATGTGAAAGGAAAGCTGTTGTCGGCTGTGCTGCCTCATCACTTGGTATCGCCTAGGCCCAGAAAGGGGTGCAGGCACCAGCAAAGATTCCGGGTCCTTCACAGTACAATGACTCCTAAGTTGGTCCAGCAACATACCTACTGGATCCTCCTCCTGGCTTCCGGGTACTATGTACACGAAAGCTTGGTTGGCAGGCACAGTAAAGAGGCAGTTGATGCTCTGATTAGTCAAGACACGACTCTTCCGGAAGATTCTATAGATCTGGTCCTCCAGGGCATGCTGCAGCCTCCTTTTGGGAGAATGTTTCTTGGGCTTGTCTGGATGAGCTGGGTCTTGGTTCCGAGGAGGTTCTACCTTGAGGGCTCCATTGAGTTGAAAGAGGAAAAGGAGTCTAGGTGGGCAAGGTCGGCAGTTTAGCTTCCAGTCTTTGCCAACTGGACAATCCTTAATGGCTGTTTTAAGGAGCGGCAGGACCTTCTGTCTCAGCCCATCCAGGGCTCTGAATACTCGATCATAAGTAATATCAAAGGAACAAGTGGGATGGACCAGAAGCAAGATATGACAGACAGAGAACAGGTAAAGGAGACTGAGGCACTGCAGCTTCTCTTGATGCTTCCAGAACTCGTGTGCTTCTGCATGAGGTAAAGAGAGTCCACCTCCAGCTTCCCCGCTCTGAAGAGCCCGACAAGCCCGTAGAAGCTGTGAATTGTCACAGATGGAAGTGAGGAGAAGATACAGAACTTTGCTTTCCTGATTGTAGTAGGCCTGCAGAAGGCTGTAGTCCTGGGAGCCTGCCTCAGTTCGGTTACCTTCCGCGACCGCTCCACTTCCCCGAACTGAATCCCCGGCCGCAGCCCCAGGGTCCTCGGCTCCACCGGCCTCACCCACGGCGCCAGCCTCAGTTCTGATTCCAAGTCCTGGATCCCCAGGATCTTGGTGGCGAAAGAGGGGAAAGACCTGTCGGTCGCACACCGTATTCACAAGAGAGAACTTCTCGGAATTCAGGCGTAGAGCCGTCTTGCCGAAGATTCCCACAACGCAGATCTCATCCTCCCGCCATGGAGGCTCCGGTCCGCCAGCCGCGCTCCCTCCGCCCTCAGTAGGGGACCCTCCGGCACTTTCAGAGCCCATCCAGGCTGACGCTCCCATTAGAAGGTCTCGCAAGCTCACAGGACCAGCCATAGTGCAGAGTCTTCTCTAGAGTCCTTCCGGTCCGTTAGTAAAACCGACCGGCTTTCGTCCAATTTTGTAATCCTTCCTCCGCTTCTTCAGTTCCTGCTTTCCCGTCACTTGAGTTCCGCCTCTCCTAGTCCTCTCCTAGTTTAAGAGTTTCCTCAACTGTAGGAATCGAGATATCAAAAACAAAAAACAAAACAAAACTGGGGACAAGTGCGGTGGCTCACGCCTGTAATCCTAGCACTTTGGGAGGCCGAGGCGGGCGGATCACCTGAAGTCAGGAGTTCGAGACCAGGCTGGCCAACATGGTGAAACCCCATCTCTACTAAAAATACAAAAATTAGCCGGGCGTGGTGGCGGGCACCTGTAATCCCAGCTACTCGGGAGGCTGAGGCAGGAGAATCACTTGAACCCGGGAGGCGGAAGTTGCAGTGAACCGAGACCACACCATTGCACTCCAGCCTGGGCAACAAGAGCGAAAACCGTCTTAAAAAAAAAGCAAAAATTAGGCGTGGTGGCGCATACCTGAGCGCATATTCCAGCTGCTCAGGAGGCTGAGGCAGGAGAATTGCTCGAACCTCCCGGGAGGTGGAGGTTGCAGCGAGCCGAAATCACCCCACTGCACTCCAGCCTGGGCGACAGAGTGAGACTCCGTCTCAAAAAAAAAAAAAAAAAAAATTGCGAAATGTCTTTGTATGTAAATTATAACTTGCAGAACCTCTCTAACTAGCAGGCATATTGACAAATAGCTGCCAGGATAAAACTTACAACCAGATTTAAATGTATAATTATAATATGTTTATTATTCTGGGGTTTTGTAAAAAATAAAAATCTTTGAATCTAAAAAAATTATCTATAGCACTATACAATAACATGACTGAATCTTTAAAATAAATGTTGATTGAAAGAAATCAGAAACAAAAGTGTATATACCCTATAATTCTATTTTTTTTTTTTTTTTTTTTGAGATGCAGTCTTGCTCTGTGGCCAGGCTAGAGTTCGGTGGCGCGATATCGACTCACTGCAACCTCCGGCTCCCGGGTGCAAGTGATTTTCTTGCCTCAGCCTTCCAAGTAGCTGGGATTACAGGTGCGTGAGACCACACCCAGCTAACTTTTGTATTTTTAATAGAGACCGGATTTCACCATGTTGGCCAGGATAGTCTCAATCTCCTGATCTCGTGATCTGCCCGCCTCGGCCTCCCAAAGTGGTGGGATTACAGGCAAGAGCCACTGCGCCAGGCCTGATTTTACTTCTATAGAGTTCAAAAGCAAGCAAAATAAACCATTGCATTTAGGGGTGTGTTCTTACTAAAAGCAAGGAAATATTTATTGTACCAAGTAGTTCAGTGATTACTTAGTGAGGGAAGGGATTATGATATGATAGAAGAAGGAGACACATAGGGCTTCTGAGGATACTAATCGTATATATTTCTTGGTGGTTATGTGTGTTTTTGTTATATATATATATAACAAAATATAATCTCAAAATATATCTCGAAATATAATATATATATTTTGAGATAGAGTCTTGCTCTGTTGCCCAGAGTGGAGTGCAGTGGCACAATCTAGGCTCACTGCAAACTCCACCTCCCAGGTTCAAGTGATTCTACTGCCTCAGCCTGCCAAGGAGCTGGGATTACAGGCGCACCACCATGGGCGGTTAATTTTTGTATTTTTAACAGAGATGGTGTTTCACCATGTTGGCCAGGCTGGTCTTGAACTCCTGACCTCACATCATCCACCCACCTCGGCCTCCCAAAGTGCTGGGATTACAGGTGTCAGCCACCGCACCTGGCCTCCGGCCTAAAATTGTTTTTTTTTTTTTTTTTTTTTTTTTTTGAGACAGAGTCTCACTCTGTCACCCAGGTTGGAGTGCAGTAGTGCTATCTGGGATCACTGCAACCTCTGTCTCCTGTTCTCTGTCTCCGTCTCCTCAAGCAATTCTTCTGCCTTAGCCTCCCAAGTAGCTGGGATTACAAGCACGCACCACCATGCCTAGCTAAATTTGTATTTTTAGTAGAGATGGGGTTTCACCATGTTAGCCAGGCTAGTCTCGAACTTCCAACCCCAGGTGATCTGCCCACCTCGGCCTCCCAAAGTGCTGGGATTATAGGTTTGAGCCATCACGCTCAGCACTGATTTTTTAATTAATATATTTTCTAGACTTACTATATACTTTTTTTTTTTTTTTTTTTTTGAGACAGAGCCTCGCTCCATTGCCCAGGCTGGAGTGCAGTGGCGTGATCTCGGCTCCCTGCAAGCTCCACCTCCCAGGTTCATGCCATTCTCCTGCCTCAGCCTCCCGAGTAGCTGGGACTACAGGCGCCTGCCACCACGCCCGGCTAATTTTTTGTATTTTTAGTAGAGACCAGGTTTCACCGTGTTAGCCAGGATGGTCTTGATCTTCTGACCTCATGATCCGCCCGCCTTGGGCTCCCAAAGTGCTGGGATTACAGGCGTGAGCCACCGTGCCCCGCCAATATATACTTTTCTATAGGTATTATTATTTCTAGTTAAAAAAAAAGATTAAAAAGAGAAAAACCAAAACTTTTATTCATCTTTATTTAAAGATGCAAGGTAGAACGCATTTTAACACTGGTGCAATGGCAGTAGCAGCTTTGCAAATGTTTGTCTATATGGACTTCTTTTTCCTGCCTGGCTTCATTATATAGCAAAGCATTTTTCTTTTTTCTTTTTCTTCTTTTTTTTTTTTTTTTTTGAGACAGAATCTTGCTCTGTCACCCAGCAGGCTGGAGTGCAGGTGGTATGAACACTGCTTGCTGCAGCCTCAACCTCCTGGACTCAAATGATTCTCCCACCTCAGTCTCCCGAGTAGTTGGGACTACAGGCACACGCCACCATGCCTGGCTAATTTTTTGTTTTTTGTAGAGACAGGGTCTTGCAATGTTGCCCAGACTGGTTTCAAACTCTTGGCCTCAAGTGATCCTCCCACCTCAGCCTCCCAAAGTGCTAGGATTATAGGTGTGAGCCACTACACTGGGCCATAAAGCACTTTTTTTTCTTTTTTTTTTTTTTTTGAGACAAGGTCTCACTCTGTTGCCCAGACTGTAGTGCAGTGGCGTGATCTCAGCTCACTGCAACCTCCACCTCCATCATTCAAGTGATTCTCATGCCTCAGCCTTCTGAGAAGCTGGGACTATAGGCACATGCCACCACATCCAGATAATTTTTATATATTTTTTTTGGTAGAGATGGGGTTTCACCATGTTGGCCAGGCTGGTCTCAAACTCCTGACCTCAAGTGATACACCCACCTCGGCCTCCCAAAGTGCTGGGATTACAGGTGTGAGCCACTGTGCCTGGCCCCCAAGCCTGTAATTTTTTAATTTATATATTTTTCTATACTTAACATATACTTTTTTTTTTTTGAGACAGTTTCGCTCTTGTTGCTCAAGCTGGAGTGCAATGGGGTGATCTTGGCTCACTGCAACCTCTGACTCCCAGGTTCAAGTAATTCTGGCTCAGCCTTCCTAGTAGCTAGGATTATAGGTGCCTGCCACCACACCCGGCTAATTTTTGTATTTTTAGTAGAGACAGGGTTTCACCATGTTGGCCAGACTGGTCTCAAACTCCTGACCTCAGGTGATTTGCCTGCCTCGGCCTCCCAAAGTTCCGGGATTATAGGCATGAGCCACCGCACCCGGCCAACATTTACTTTTCTATAGGTATTATATTTCTAGTTTAAAAAAAAGGTTAGAAAGAGAAAAACCAAACTTTTATTAATCTTTGTTTTAAAACATAACCGGATGCACCTTGGTTGTTTACATTCTCTGGTTGCCATTCAGTCTCAAAGTAAACACCGGGAGCATAAGATAAATCGTAGTTTAAGGAAGCCATAGCACTTACAGAGTTCTCAAATGGTTACAACATAAAATCTGTCATAAAAATCAGTAAAAGATGCAAGGTAGAACACATTTTAACACTGGTACAATGACAGTAGCAGCTTTGCAAATGTTTATCTATATGATTTCCATAGGACTTTTTTTTTTTTTTGCCTGGCATCATTATGTAGCAAAGCATTTTTTCTTTTCTTTTTGAGATAGAGTCTTGCTCTGTTACCCAGCAGGCTGGAGTGCAGTGATATAAACACAACTCACTGCAGCCTCAACCTCTCAGGCTCAAGTGATTCTCCCACCTCAGTCTCCTGAGTAGCTGGGACTACAGGCACACATCACCGCTCCCGGCTAATTTTTTGTTTTTTGTAGAGATGGAGTCTTGCAATGTTGCCCAGGCTTGTTTTGAACTCTTGGCCTCAAGCGATCCTCCCGCCTCAGCCTCCCAAAGTGCTAGAATTATAGGTGTGAGCCACTGCACTGGGTCATAAAGCATTTTTTTTCTTTTGACCCAGGGTCTCACTCTGTTGTCCAGACTGGAGTGGAGTGGTGTGATGTTGGCTCACTGCAACCTCCACCTCCAGGATGCACATCATTCTCGTGCTTTAGCTTCCTGAGTAGCTGGGACTATAGGTACATGCCACCACGCCTGGATAATTTTAATTTTTATTTTTGGTAGAGATGGGGTTTCACCACGTTGGCCAGGCTGGTCTCAAACACGTGACCTCAAGTGATTTGCCCGCCTCAGCCTCCCAAAGTGCTGGGATTACAGGCGTGAGCCACCATGCCCGGCCTTTTTTTTTTTTTTTTTTTGAGACAGGGTCTGGCTCTGTTGCCCAGGATGGAATACAGTAGCACAATCTCAGCTCACTGCAACCTCTACCTCCCGGGCCCAAACCATCCTCCCACCTCAGCCTCACAAGTAGCTGGGACTACAGGCGCACATCACACCTGGCTAATTTTTTTGATTTTTGGTAGAGATGGAGTTTTCATTATGTTGCCCAGGCTGGTCTCAAACTCCTGAGCTCAAGTCATCCACCTGCCTTGGCCTCCTAAAGTCATGGGATTATAGGCGTGAGCCATGGTGCCCGGCCCTAGCATTTTTTTAATGATCTCTTATCCCACAAGAATGGTCAAGTCATTTAGCATTAAATGAATAGAGTACACAGTGGTTTACAATATTATAAACATTGTAAGTGCCCCATAAAATATTATTGTTATAAATACTCAACTGCTTTATTCAACTGCTTTATTCTCAGTGATTATTCCCTTTATTTTTACATAATGTAAATGTAGCTAGCAGGTTTAAAAAAAAAAAACTTTTACTAGAAGCTGATATATATCTCTTAACGTCACTACCTATTTAATTTTTTTTTTTTTTGAGACAGGGTCTCTTGCTCTGTCACCCAGGCTGGAGTGGCAGTGTTGCGATCTCGGCTCACTGCAACCTCTGCCTCCCAGGTTCAAGCGATTCTCTGGCCTCAGCCTCCCAAGTAACTGGGACTACAGGTGCGTGACACCACATCTGGCTAATTTTGTATTTTTAGTAGAGATGGGATTTCACCATGTTGGCCAGGCTGGTTTCGAAGTCCTGACCTCAAGTGATCTGCCTGCCTCGGCCTCCACAAGTGCTCGGATTACAGGCATGAGCCACCGCACCCGGACACCTATTTAATTTTCATCCATAAATGCGTTATAAATATAGATATGGATCTCTGGCCGGGTGTGGTGGCTCACGCCTGTAATCTCAGCACTTTGGGAGGCTGAGATGGGTGGATCATCTGAGGTGAGGAGTTCAAGACCAGCCTGGCCAACATAGTGAAACCCCGTCTCTACTAGAAATACAAAAATTAGTCAGGTGTGGCAGTGTGCACCTGTAATCCCAGCTACTCAGGAGGCTGAGGCAGGAGAATTGCTTGAACCCTGGAGGTGGAGGTTGCAGTGGGCCAAGATCGTGCCACTGCACTCCAGCCTGGGTGACAGAATGAGACTTTGTCTCAAAACTAAACAAACAAACAAACAAAAATCTCTCTCTATACGTAGATGTGGGTCTCAAAAACAGGACTGCCTCTTAGGTGGTAAACACTGTCCCCAGGTCTGCTTTCTAGTCTGGTGACTTTACAACAACATTCTATTTGGCATCTCAATGCAATATTTATCTGTAGAAATACAGTCTTTCTGAGGAGTTGCTTTTTATTTTTTAGAGATGAGTTCTTGCTCTGTTGCCAATGCTAGAGTATAGTGGAACAATCATAGCTCACCATAGCTTCAAACTCTTGGGCTCAAGTGATCCTCCCGCCTCAGCTTCCCAAGTAACTTGGACACTTAGACTACAGGTGTGCGTCACCATGCCTGGCTAATTTTAAATTTTTGATAGAGATGGGGTCTCGCTATGTTTCCCAGGCTGTATTACTGTTTTTGAATACATAGGTCAGTGACAACAGGGAACTAGGTCTCACAGTGACCTGCTATGGACTTCAGAGATTCCTTGGCAAGGCATTGTCAAAAGTATAAGGTTCATGTTGAAGTTGTCATAAAATTTTTATGTAGCTGTATAAATGTGGACAGCAGATATAAAAATAAGGAATACTTCAGACTTCTGTAAGCCAGATATAAGTACCTACCTAAGATGCTAGAAATGATATTCTAATTTAAATTTTTTTTTTAATTTTTAGAGATGGGGTCTTGCTATGTTGCCCAGGCTGGAGTAGAGTGGCTATTCACAGGCATAATTATAGTGCACTACAGCCTCAAGTGATCCTCCCATCTCAACCTCCTAAGTAGCTGGGACTACAGGCATGTGTCACCACATCTGGCTGATTTTTGTATTTTTAATAGAGACGGGGTCTCCCTATGTTATGCTGCCCAGGCTAGTCTTGAATTCCTGGGCTCAAGCAATCCTCCCACCTTCGCCTTCCAAAGTGCTGGGATTACAGGTGTGAGCCAAGAGGCTATTTTTTACTGTCATAACTGCACCTATACAGTACAAACTAGAGTTATCTAGTTAAATTTGAACAACCTCTCTAATCTAAATTGGGTAATTCCAGGATAAACATCACTTTGGAGATTGTATTTTCCCATCTGGTTCTCTTGATGATCATGCAAACTAGAAAATATCCAAATATCTGTATCCACTTTATATCACAGTATGTGTGGGCTCCATACATACTCTAATTCTCCAATGGAATTATATTAGTATATCTATATATACCCTACTACATTAAAAAAAAGGATTTGAGTGGGGTTTTTTTTGTTTGTTTTGAGATGGAGTTTCGCTCTTGTTGCTCAGGCTGGAGTGCAGTGACGCGACCTCGGCTCACTGCAACCTCTGCCTCTTGGGTTCAAGCAATTCTCCTGCCTCAGCCTCCCGCATAGCTGGGATTACAGGCACCTGCCACTATGCCCAGCTAATTTTTGTATTTTTAGTAGAGAAGGGGTTTCACCATGTTGACCAGGCTGGTCTCGAACTCCTGACCTCAGGTGATCCACCTGCCTCAGCCTCCCAAAGTGCTGGGATTACAGGTGTGAGCCACTGCACCCGGCTGGGTGTTTTTATCTGTATTTGTTATGGATCATCTCATGGAGTGAGGCAGAGTTGGCATCAGTTTTGTTCATCAAAGCTGCTTGTAGAAAGTGGCAGAGTTGGAGTTGGGCTTCTAGGGTGAGCCAGCTATAAAAAAAAAAAAAAAAGAAGTCCCAATTATAATATCAATTATATTCCTGTGATAAATACAACTCTCCTTCTTTCTCAACAGAACCCAGAATTTTTGCAGGGCAACACTACATTCAGATTGTAAAAGCCACTTTTCCCAGTTTCCCTGATGCAATCAGAAGTTCCTGGATAGGGCTTCTTTGAAGAAATGAGGCATAGCTTAATTAACATTTGCCTTTCTCCTTCTCTTGCCTAGAATGTGGACATGAGGCTTCAGGAAATGTAGCCATTTTGTATTAAGAGGAAAAAAACCACACATTAAGGATGGAAGAACAGTGATTATATGGTGAAGCCACTGTATTATAGTTGTGGACTTCCTACTTCCCAAAGAAATATTTAAATTAAAAAAATAAGTCCAGGAGCTAAGCTATGAGGACGCAAAGGCATAAGAATGATACAGTGGGCTTTGGGAACTTGGGGGAAAGGGTGGGGTGGGGTGAGGGATAAAAGACTATACATTGGGAACAGTGTACACTGCCTGGGTGATGGGTATGCCAAAATCTCAGAAATCACCACTAAAGAACTAATTCGTGTAACCAAACACTTTCTGTTCCCCAAAAACCTATTAAAATAAAAAATAAATTAAAAAAAAAAAAAGATAGTTGTGGGCCGAGCACAGTGGCTCACGCCTGTAATCCCAGCACTTTGGGAGGCCGAGACAAGAGGATCACTTGAGCCCAGGAGTTTGAGACCAGCCTGGGAGATATAGTGAGACTTTGTCTATAAATTTTAAAAAAACAAAAATGAGTTAGTTGTATATATTTAAAAAAAAAAAGTCCTAATTTATTTATTTATTTGTCAAGGCACAGTCTTGCTATATCACCCAGGCTGGTTTCAAACTCCTGGCCTCAAGCGACTTTCCGGCCTTAGCCTCCCAAAGCACTGGGATTACAGGTATGAGCCACTACACTCTGCCATGTCCCTATTTGATTAAACCACTGTAGTCAGATTTCTGATACCTGAAGCCAAATGCAAAACCTGATACAGTTGCTTCACAGCTTAAGAAAAAAAGAAGCCTAAGGGCTGGGTGGGATAAGTCATCTATATCTAACAACAATTTTAACTAGACATCCTCCTCCTGAGTAGATTTTGGCAGCACAACATATGCCATAGGTCTTATCTGTGATTTTTGTTGTTGTTCAATATGTGGCTTTACAATTTATTATCGTTTATCCATTTCCAGAGTTCTCAACTCACTGTACCTGCTATAAAGTGGGGGCAGTGACCACAAGGATCTTAGAGCTAAACAGAAAAAGGAAGGGGCTAAGACCTTCTGTGAGGGCTCGTCCCTTTGTTCCTGCCCTTCACAATTTTGGGTATCACCAAGGAATGTGATTAGGGGTAGCATGCTCTAAGAGGAGGAAAGAAGAACCTGGTCACATCTCCACTATACAGAGAGCTGTATAGTGCCCAGTAGGACCAAGTTGATTGGTAAGAGGGAAATTATATTGTCCCACAAAAAGCACTGATTCTCAAACAGGGAACAAAAGGAAGACAGTACTGGGGTGGAAAGTGTCAGCAGTGGAGTCTAGTATGTCCCTGCATCCAGAGAGAGAACGAACTATAAACTTCAAAGCCAAAGATGCCAGCAGCCCTGTGTTCCAGCACTCCAGCAGGGGTGGCCGATGGATGGCTGTTCTTCACAGATCTAATGATAGAGGCAATTAGGGAGATGACTGAGATCAACAGGGTTTGGAAGAAGTCACACCAGGGCCAGCTGATCTACTGGGTTTGGTGTGTGGTTGTATATGAAGGTGACAAAGAAAGCTGTCAAGACCTTTTCCTTTCAACTCTGCATGGTCTGACTCCTAACTACATCTCCATCCCTGTCTTTCACCACCATCGGGCTCCCTCTCTATGTTACAGCCACAATGGTCACTTCTCAGTTCCTTGAATAGGCCATAATCCCTCCCCCCATGGGACTCTTACGCATGTTGTTCTTTTTGCCTGGAACTCTCTCCTTCCTGACACTGATGGTGGACCCACCCCACAGTTACCCTATCCAGTAAATGACTCTTCCTTCTTCTACTCTCACCTCAAGCATCATCACTTCCTGAGGGAGTCCCTCCTAGATCATCCAGGCTAGATCAGGTTCCTCTCTGGGTTCCCACAGAACCTCATTCCTTTCCTTCACAGCACACACTGCCATGTGATATTACACACATACGGGATTATTTGATGAATGCCTATTTTCCCCACTAGACTGAAAGCTTCAAGACAGTAACCTGTATCTGTTTTTGCTTACCACTATATTCCCCGTACTTCAACACACTGCTGGGCATATAGGAAGTGCTTAATAAATATTTACTAAAAATATGTACTAAAGGGATTAATAAAATCAGACATTTACAGATAGACATGATAATCCTACCTATATTTCTTTTTTTTCTTTTTTTGAGACAGGGTCTCACTCCGTCACCCAGGCTGGAGTGCAGTGCCGCAATCTTGGCTCACTGCAACCTCCGTCTCCCGGGTTCAAGCGATTCTCATGCCTTAGCCACCCAAGTAGCTGGGATTACAGGCATGGGTCACCATACACAGCTAATTTTTTTTTTTTTTTTTTTTTTTGAGACTAAGTCTCGCTCTGTCGCCCAGGCTGGAGTTCAGTGGCGTGATCTTGGCTCACTGCAACCTCTGCCTCCCAGGTTCAAGTGATTCTCCTGTCTCAGCCTCCCGAGTAGCTGGGACTACAGGCGCCCGCCACCACACCTGGCTAATTTTTGTATTTCTGGTAGAGATGGGGTTTCACCATGTTGGTCAGGCTGGTCTCAAACTCCTGAGCTCATGATTCGCCTGCCTCAGCCTTCCGAAGTGCTGGGATTACAGGCATGAGCCACCGTGCCCAGCCATTTTTGTATTTTTTTAGTGGAGACAGGGTTTCGTCATGTTGGCCAGGTTGGTCTCAAACTCCTGGCCTCATGTGATCTGCCCACCTCGGCCTCCCAAAGTGCTGAGATTACAGGCATGAGCCACTCACTGTGCCCGGCCAATCCTACCTAAATTTTATAGAATTTTATGAAGCCTAAATATGAAAGTACTTTGCAAAATATGGTACCATTAAAAAATTATTATTACTAAGAAAGCTGCTTTAAATTATGATCATAAATTATGATTATGATTATTTATTTGAGACAGGGTCTTGCTTTGTCACCCAGACTGGAGTACAGTGGTGCAATCACAGCTCACTGCAGCCTTGACTTCCTGGGCTCAAGTGATCCTCCTACGTCAGCCTCCCAAGTAGCTGGAACTACAGGCATGCACCACCACACCTGGCTAATTTTTCGTATTTTTTGTAGAGACAGTTTCACCATGTTGCCCATCTTGAACTGCTAGGCTCAAGCAATCCCCCCACCTCAACTTCCCAAAGTGTTAGGATTACAGTCATGAGCCACCACACCAGGCCAAATTATTTTCAAGCAAAGGAACCAATATTCTTTTCCTAAAGGGTTACCTGAAACTTTCTCCTTAAGGCCTGCGTCATCACTGGAGTCAGTCCTGTTCCTGTTTCCATATTTTCTTTATTGGTAAGAGGGGTTCCACCTGGGCTCCTGCAAAGGTATTGAAAAGAACAGTAGCTGTGTTTTATGGCAACTTTTAAAATGGACTTAGAAGGCATAAAGATATGAGAGTGTATTACCTCTCTACATTGACTTTTCTAAGCAGTTTCCGCAGATCTATCTGACTTTTTCCAGGAGTGCTGATAAAACAAAGATATAAAAATTACAACTTTGGGAGGCTGAGGCGGGTGGATCACGAGGTCAGGAGATCAAGACCACCCTGGCTAACACGGTGAAACCCCATCTCTACTAAAAATACAAAAAATTAGCCAGGCGTGGTGGTGGGTGCCTGTAGTCCCAGCTACTCGGGAGGCTGAGGGAGAAGAATGGCGTGAACCTGGGAGGCGGAGCTTGCAGTGAGCTAAGATTGCACCACTGCACTCCAGCCTGGGCAACAGAGCAAGACTCTGTCTCAAAAAAAAAAAAAAAAATAGAACTTGCCAGATTTTATTATTTTTTTCCCAAAGGAAAGCAATCATTTCCATAGGCAATGTCCTAGAAAGTAGTTCTATGTGTTACATTAAAAAATAGCGTAGAAGCGGGGTGCGGTGGCTCAAGCCTGTAATCCCAGCACTTTAGGAGGCCGAGGCAGGTGGATCACGAGGTCAGGAGTTCATGACCCGCCTGGCCAAGATGGTGAAACCCCATCTCTACTAAAAATACAAAAATTAGCTGGGCGTGGTGGCGGGTTCCTGTAATCCCAGCTACTCAGGAGGCCGAGGCAGAGAACTGCTTGAACCTGGGAGGCGGAGGTTGTAGTGAGCCGAGATTGCGCCACTACTCTAGCCTGGGTGACAGAGTGAGACTCCTTCTCAAAAAAAGAAAAAAAAAATAGCAGTAGATGCCGATGGGAACATAAGGTGATATAGCCATTCCAATACGTAATACTTCTTGACCCAGGAGTTACATGTGTAAGAATCCATCCTAGGGAAAAACTCAGCCATGTACAGAGTTGATAGGCAAGGATGTCCACTGAAGACTTACAGAAATTAAATGTCATAACCTAAGTCAGGCGCAGTGGCTCACCCCTGAAATCCCAGCACTTTAGGAGGCCGAGGGGGGTGGGTCACTTGAGGTCAGGAGTTTGAGACCACCCTGGCCAACATGGTGAAACCCTGTCTCTATTAAAACATACAAAAATTAGCCAGCATTTTGGCACACGCCTGTAATCCCTGCTACTCAGGAGGCTGAAGCAGGAGAATCGCTGGAACCCGGGAGGTAGAGGTTGCTGTGAGCCGATATTGCATCACTGCACTCCAGCCTGGGCGACAGAGCAAGACTCCATCTCAAAAAATAAGAAAATACAATAAATAAATAAATAAATAAAACAGGTTGCTTTCAGAAATTATATAGTATGAAAACTAGTATGTCTTGGAATCAAGCAAATATGGTATATGTGTGTATCTCTCTGTGTATAATCATATTGTAGATATAGTTTTTCCCATTCAGTATATCATAAACTCTTCCTATCTTTTTGAAAATTAACTTAAAGTGTCATTTTGACATCTTCAAAATATGCAGTTCATTGTATGTAAATTTCATAGATAAAATCCTGTTTTGAGACATTTAGGTTATGATTTTTTTTTTTTTTTTTTGAGATGGAGTCTCTCTCTGTTGTCCAGGCTGGAGTACAGTGGCACAATCACTTCTCACTGCAGCCTTGATCTCCTGGGCTCAAGTGATCCTCTTTCTTTAGCCTCCCACGTAGCTGGGACTACAGGCACATACCACTGCATCAGGCTAATTTTTAATTTAATTAATTTTTTTAGAGATGGGGCTCTCACTATGTTGCCCAGGCTGGTCTTAAACTCCTGGCCTCAAGCAATCCTCCCACTTCGGCTTCCCAAAGTGGTGGGATTACAGACATAACCCATCACGCCCAGCCTAAAATTCTTGATAGTATATCTTTTTCTCCCAAAATCTGTTATTAAATCAATGGCATATCTTATAATAAACAGCATCTTTAAATGGGGCCAATAAAGCATATGCCCAGAAAAAGACTAGAATGATAAACGGCAGTACGTTAACAGTGGCTATCTCCAATGACAGGATTATTTAGATAATTTTTGTTTTCTTTTTTAAACTTTTCTGTAGATTTCAGTTTTTCTATAATGAGCATATATAACTTTTAACGTTAGAAATACACACAAAAAACCTTTTTTTCCCTTTTTTTAGGCCTTTGTACAACAATATCATTCTTTTAAGTAGTAGTAGAGCATAGTACTGTGCAGTTCCTTACATTAAGACATTTGTAACTCGAGTCGATAACACTTTGGAGTTAGGTTTCAGGGTAACACGCTGCAAGTCAGAGACAGTAACTAGTGGATTCCGTGCTTTTGGCGATGGTATAAGCTTTAATTGTAAAATGAGACATTATTAAAACAAATTTTAAAATATCACTCAAAATGTAAACATGCAAAAACGGCAAATATCTGAGTGCTGAGTATGTGTAAGATATATCCAGTATTCTACCCAATTTTTATTCCAAAGCTTCAAAGGATGTCTCTACCTCTTCAGACTAAGGGTTGGGAGATAAAATTGCCTAATTAAATCATTTCCTAATATACACATTTTGTTGGGAAATCCAAAACTACTAAAATAAAAACATCAAAAACTTAACTTGAAATGAAATGACTTCTCCCTCCAGCACCCCCCACCCCAATTGTATACAAATTGAGATGAGGTCTTGCCATATTCCCCAGGTTGGTCCTGAACTCCTGGTCTCAGGTGATCCTCCCACCTTGGTCTCCCAAAGTGCTGGGATTATAGGCATGAGCCTATATTGTTAAAAGCAAAAAGAGCATGTATGTGGTCAATGACATCTTACCTTCCTCCTTTCATCTAAACTCTGTGTCTTCTTTAATTTTACAGTCAGCAGATCTTTAACTGTTATCTGCATGGGTCCATCTTTTTTTAATGGTCCAGCCTTAAAATACATGGTAAGGTTAGAATTCAAATTGGAACCAGCACAACTGGTGAAATGCAAATCCAAATCTAGTTTTTAAAGACTCAGAGTTAAGAGGTAACTCTTATCTACCCTAGGAACCTGTCATATTCTTTCTACTCAACCAAGAATAATCCTATTTTTATCACCCATTGAAAAGCATTCATCAAAATATAAGGCTTCCCCACACCCCCTGCAATTTTGTTTTAATAAGCTAAGACTTTGCTCACAAATAAGAAGAGATGGACTAGTTTCCTGCAATATTGCATCTTCCCTGGGAGTCATTATAATAAGACAAGAGTTGAAGGAGTTAATCGGGTTAAAGTGAAGTTTTGCTTGAATTACCTAGAAAGATGACTCAGTTTCCACAGAGCAAGAATGTATACAATCAGAGAGGTATAATTAGGGCAAATGTAACAATAGACTCCGGGTTTTGTTTTTTATTTTGTGTGTGTGTGTGTGTGTGTGTGTGTGTGTGTGTCAGGATTGGGAAGACTCTGGATTTAATTCAGCTACCTTAAACCAAATTATCCATAGTGAAAATTCAGCAGATTTTAAAACAGGGTCATGCCTGTCTTAGTGATTCACAAATTGTCTGGTCCCCTTGGTAAATAAGTAACTGAAATAGAGATTGGTTCTCCAGCCTAATGATATGAAACTTTGGAATCCACTAACTCTTTGTTCTGACTTTACTCACTAAGCAATCTTCTATTCTAAATTTGGTTTCCTAGGGAGGTTTTCTTCCCTAGGAAAAAGCCATGCTGAGAAGCGAATAGGAATCTTCCACTCTACTGGGTTTCACACACATCACTTTCATTTCTCAATCCAGCTTCTAGGAATTCCTCAGGAACTGAGATTTTAAAAACACAGTAATTAAGATACGGAATCAGAACAAAATATAACCTTCCGGCCCAAGCCCTGATTAGCCTGGCCTTAAAAGGCCACTTGGCTTTACTCCCATATTACACACCAAAACATATCATTACTAGATTGTTACCTACCTGAAGTGCTTTAGCGAGACTGGGTTTTCTGAGCAACACAGGTGCTAGTGGTGGTGGAGGAGGTGGCAGAGGTGGAAGTGGAGGTGGAGGTGGAGGAGGAGGAGGAGGAGGAAGATGGCTGGCTGGCTGTGGCAGTGTGGGAGGAAGCACAGCTTTGGAGTCTCCAGGGGTGATCAGAACGCAGGCAGGCACATTTGTAAGTTTACCACTCATGTGACATGTTTGACCACAGCTTGGACAGGAAGAACTTTCTGAGATAGTCTGGAAGAAGACATCACATTTGGCAAATAAATAACAAGTTAATTTGATTATTGAGGGTGAGAGTCATCAAAATAACAGCTACCATGTATTGAATGCTTTCTCAGTGTACCATGTGCTTCATGATATTTTCTCATTTATAATCATAAGTTTCTTCATTTCATTCATTCGTTTGTTTATTTTGTATGTGCTATATGCCAGGCACTATAGGTACAATGTGAGCCCTGTGTGTCACCTCATGGAGCTGACAGCCCAGTGAGGGAAGACAGACATTAAACATGCACAGAAGGCCAGGAATGGTGGTGCACACCTGTAATCCCAGCACTTTGGAAGGCTGAATCCAGCGAATTGCTTGAGCCCAGGAGTTCGAGACCAGCCTGGACAACATAGTGAGATCTCGTCTCAAACAAACATGCACAAACACACTTGAAACAAAACAATACTTCAATAAGAGCAATGAAGTGTGCTATGAGCATGAACAGCTGGAGGCTTGGGAAGTGATATTTAGCCATGAACTCAAGAATAAATTGAGACTTAGCAGATGAAGGGAGATAAGGACTAGGGGAAGAGTTCCTTGCAGAGGAAAAAAATACTTAATACAGCCAAGAATATAGTACATTCAAGAAACTGATAAAGCAAAGGATCTGGAACATGACTACTGTGGACTGAATTGTGTCCCAGAATTCATATGTTGAAATCTTAACATCCAGAACCTCAGAATGTGACTATATTTGGAGATAGGGTCTTTAAAGAGGTGATTAAGTTAAAATGAGGCCGTTAGGGTGGGTCCTAATCCATTCTAACTGGTGTTCTTACAGTAAGAGGAAATTGGACATGCAGAGAGACATCAGGAATGTACTCACACAGAGGAAAGACCGTCTGAAGACATAGAGCGAAGACAGCCATCTACAAGCCCAGGAGGGAGCCTCAGAAGAAACTAACCAAGAAGCCACAGACTTCTTGCTTCCAGACTGTGAGAAAGTAAATTTCTGTTGTATAAGCCACCCAGCCTGTGGTATTTTGTTATGGCAGCTCTAGCAAACAAATACAATGACCCTATGAAGTAAAACAGTGTATTAATTTCCTGTGCCTTCTGTAACAAATTATCCCAAACTTGGTGGTTGAAAACAATTGAAGTTTATTTTCTCACAGTGCTAGAGGCGAAAAGTCTGACATCAAGGTGTCGTAGGAGCTTCACTGCCTCCCATGCCTCTGGGGAAGAATTGGTTCCTTGCCTCTTTTGGCTTCTAGTAGCTGTCATCACTCCTTGGTTTGTGGCTGCATCACTCCAATCTCTATCTCTGTGGTCACATTGCTTCTCTTCTCTGTATGCATTCTCTGTGTGTCTCTCTCATAAGGGCACTTGTCCTGGGACTTAGGGTCCACCTAGATAATCCAGGAAGATCTCCTCATCTCAAAATCCTTACCCTAATTATATTTGTAAAGCCTTTTGTCCAAATAAGGCAGTATTTACAGGTTCTGGGGATTAGGACTTGAATATACCTTTTGGAGGCTGCCATGCATTCAGTCCCCCACAAATGGTATCATCCCAAATTTATAGATGAGGAAACTGAGGCCCAGAGGAGTTAAATGACTTGCCTTTTTCTCCTTTGGCTAATTCATCCTGAGGCACAAATTCTGGGAGCAGGGATGGAATTCCAGAAGCTTCTCTCCAGACCAATGAGCACAGTGTTGAGACATAGGGGCCTTGCTTAGGGGAGTTTGGAGTGGATATTTTCCTGCATATATCAGTCAGGAAAATAGAAACCACTCTGGATATTGAAAAGAGGGGTAATGTAATACAGGCACTTGGTTACATTTATAATGGAATTGCTGAGAGGCCCACTGGGTACCGTGAGGCAATCAAGAGATTAGCAACAGCAGGAAGGCATTAACTTCCTGAGGCTGGAGAAACAAAAGGTGGAGGCGGTGTATCCAGAGGTCTGGAGGTAGGTTTACCCAGAGAATCAAGAAACACTGGCTGGGTGTGGTGGCTCACGTCTATAATCCCAGCACCTTGGGGGGCCGAGGCAGGTGGATCACCTGAGGTCAGGCGTTTGAGACCAGCCTAGACAACACAGTGAAACCTCGTCTCTACCAAAAACACAAAAATTAGCCAGGCGTGGTGGCAGGCACCTGTAATCCCAGCTACTTGGGAGGCTGAGGCAGGAGAATCGCTTGAACCCGGGAGGTGGAGGTTGCAGTGAGCCGAGATTGCGCCACTGCACTCCAGCATGGGTAGCAGAGTGAAATTCTGTCTCAAAAAAAAAAAAAAAAAAAAAAAAAGAAATATGGAGTATTTATCCAGTGGGAGATGGGGCCAGGAAGGCAACAACTACCATTGCTGGAGAAATCATGCAGTAGAGGAGGGGAAGAAACTCCTTGTCTTCTCCCTCCCTCTAGTCTCTCATCAGTGTCTCGCAATGGGCCATCATAACCAGGAACCAGGTGACCTGGAGCTTGACGAATGTATCTTGTAGGAGCCAGCCCTCCCATCAATACAGAGCAGAGCTTCTGAAGTGGGGCAAACAGGCCCAGGGACTAGCCCTCACCTGTAGCCATTCCTCCTTCTGGTAAAAGCACCTGGGTTTCCCTTCACTCCCTCAGTCCATGTGATCTGGTCAGGATACTCACTCAAGGACTAGACATATAACCCAGGCCAAGTTCTTTTGGCTGAGATTGTTCTGTTATGAGAATAAGAATCTAAGGCTGCCAACAGCCATGTTGCTAGTGCAAGGGGAGAGTCTGTCTGAGAAATAAACGTACTCTAAAGAAGGCAGAACTGAAAGATGAGACAGAGCCAGAATGCTGACAATATCATTTGAGCCTCTGAATCCAGCCATACCCTAGACTTATTGGTTTTATGGGCTTAAGCCGGGTTGCATTGTGTTTCTGTCACTTGTGGCTAAAAAGAATTTTGACTGATACAGCCTTCTAGGTGCTTTCTTAGTGAAGGAAATAACATAAGCTTCATTCTTAATTCTTTTTTCTTTTTTTTTGAGACGGAGTCTTGCTGTGTCGCCCAGGCTAGAGTGCTAGAGTGCAGTGGAGTGATCTTGGCTCACTGCAACCTCCACCTCCTGGGTTCAAGTGATTCTCCTGCCTCAGTCTCCCGAGTAGCTGGGATTACAGGTGTGCAACACCACGCCCAGCTAATTTTTTTGTATTTTTAGTAGGGACAGGGTTTCACCATGTTGGCCAGGATGGTCTCGATCTCCTGACTTGGGGATCTGCCAGCCTCGGCCTCCCAAAGTGCTGGGATTACAGGCGTGAGCCACCGTGCCTGGCCCATTCTTAGTTCTATATCATCATCCTCCCTGGTACATTGGGATTAGTGATTTGGGGTTAAAATATAAGGAGAGCTGAAATAGGAGAAAAGTCATGAAAGGTAGAGTGTGTACACTAGAGGTGAAGGAGAGAAGGGAAGGTTTATAGAATTATTTCACACATACACACACACATTCATTCTAGACTTTTTAAATTAAAAGAAAACTTTTTTTTTCAGAGACAGGGTCTCACTATGTTGCCCAGGCTAGAATGTAGTGGGCTGGAGTGTCCTGAGGCTCAAGGAATCCTCCCACCTCAGTCCCCTGAGAAATTGGGACTATAGGTGTGTATGCCACGCCCAGCTAAAAAATTTAATTTTTAAGGTCTGTTTGAATACTGCCTTGTCACCCACAGCAAACTTCTCTGACAAAGTTACAAAATTATAGGAATTCAAAAAAGCAATGAATTTACTTCTAGAACCAAAATCTCAACTGGTCAATTAGTTTTATTTTATGTTTAATTTAATTTTTTTGCTATTTATTTTTGGAGTCCCACCTAGACTCAATAATTTTCTTTAGTCCTGGTGTGGTGGCTCATGTCTAGAATCCCTGCACTTTGGGAGGCCGAGGCAGGCAGATCACTTGAGGTCAGGAGTTCAAGACCAGCCTGGGCAACATGGTGAGATCCTGTCTCTACTAAAAATACAAAAATTAGCCAGGCGTGGTGGCAGACGCCTGTAATCCCAGGTACTTGGGAGGTTGAGGCAGAAGAATTGCTTGAACCCAGAAGGCGGAGGTTGCAGTGAGCTGAGATCACGCCACTACACTTTAGCTTGGGCGACAGAGCGATACTTTATCTCAAACGAACAAAAAAAAAATTCTTTTTTTTTTTTTTTTTTGTCTCATATAATATTTTTTGAGAGAGAGTCTCGCTTTGTCACCCAGATTGGAGTGCAGTGGCACGATCACTGCTCACTGCAACCTCTGCCTCCTGGGTTCAAATGATTCTCCTGCCTCAGCCTCCTGAGTAGCTGGGACTATGGGCATGCGCCACCACGCCCAGCTAATTTTTGTGTTTTTGAGTAGAGAGGGGGTTTCATCATGTTGGCTAGGATGATCTTGAACTCCTGACCTCAAGTGATCCAACCACCTTGGCCTCCCAAAGTTATACATTTTAATAATACATGGGAACATCCTATAAACACTGTTCTGAATATACCTTTACACTTAATTTAATAATGTATTATTATTATTATTATTTTTGAGACACAGTCATGCTCTGTTGCCCAGGCTGGAGTGCTGTGGTGCGATCTCAGCTTACTGCAACCTCTGTCTCCCAGGTTCCAGTGATTCTCCTGCCTCAGCCTCTGGAGTAGCTAGGATTACAGAAGCGTGTCACCATGCCAGGCTAATTTTTTGTATTTTTAGTAGAGATGGGGTTTTGCCATGTTGGCCAGGCTGGTCTCAAACCCCTGGCCTCAAGTGATCCGTCCACTTTGGCCTCGCAAAGTGCTGGGCTTACAGGCGTGAGCCACCACGCCTGGCCATTAGTATATTCTTTAAAAAAAAGTTTTCCTGGGTGAAGGGGACTGACGGTGTGTTCTTGAGATCATACCTCATTAGTACATACAGAACTACCCCATTATTCTTAACAGCTACATAGTATTCCATTGAATGAATGGATTATAATGTATTAAATTAATCCCATATTCTTTGACACTTAGTTTTGTTTGTAAGTTTTCGATATTTTTCAAATCACACTGCAAAAATAACTTTGTACATATGTACAAAATTTGGTTGCATCAAAAGATATATATTTTAAAAATTTTGATAGATGTTAATTAATTATAGCCCACAGAGGTTTTATCAATTTAGGCCATTCTCAATAACAAGAGAGCACCTGTTTCTCCAAAACTTTTGGTCTTTGATTTGTTTGTTCTGTCAATCTGATAGGCTAAAGGCATTACTCATTAAAGTTTATTTTGCATTTCTGTTTTTTGTGTGGCAGAGACTACTAATTGCCTCCCAATATACATTTTTGCCTTCTTCTTTAGTAATAGGAAACCTGACTTTTAGCCGGACACACTGTAATCCAGATGATAGATTACATTCCTCAGGTTCCCTGGTGGCTAGCTATAATTACATGACTATGTTTTAGCGAAATGAGATGTAAGTAAAAGTTCTGTAAATGAGTTTGGGAAGTCACCTTAATGGGGGTAGTAGGATAACTTTCCTCTTTCTTCCTGCTGCCTAAAATAAAGACATTTTGTTTATGCAAATATTCTTTGAGGCTTTGTCACTGGTACCACACCTAGTCTTGATACACTTTTTTTTTTTTTTGAAATGCAGTCTCATTCTGTCACCCTGGCTGGAGTGCAGTGGCGTGATCTCGGCTCACTGCAACCTTCGCCTCCTGGGTTCAAGTGATTCTCCTGCCTCAGCCTCCTGAGTAGCTAGGATTACTGGTGCCCGCCATCACACCTGGCTAACTTTTGTATTTTTAGTAGAGACAGGGTTTCACCATGTTGGCCAGGCTGGTCTCAAACTCCTGACCTCAAGTGATCTGCCCACCTCAGCCTCCCAAAGTGCTGGGATTACAAGCGTGAGCCACTGCGCCCAGCCCTGGTTCACTCTTAAGATGGAGTCTCGCTCTGTTGCCCAGGCTGGAGTGCAGTGATGCGATCTCAGCTCACTGCAACCTCTGCCTCCCGGGTTCAAGCAATTCACCTGCCTCAGCCCTCCGAGTAGCTGGGATTACAGGCATGCACTACCAACAGCTAATTTTTGTATTTTAGTAGAGAGGGAGTTTCACATTGGCTAGGCTAGTCTTGAACTCCCGACCTCAAGTGATCCACCCTCCTCAGTCTTCCAAAGTGGTGGGATTACAGGGGTAAGCCACCGCGCCCGGCCCCTGATTCACTCTTAAGTGAAGTTGAGCACCTACTCATGTATTTATTTATTTTATTTTATTTTATTTTTGAGACAGAGTCTAGCTCTGTCACCCAGGCTGGAGTGCAGCGGCACAATCTCGGCTCACAGCAGTCTCCACTTTCCGGGTTCAAGTGATTCTCCTGATCTCAGATGATCTGCCTGTTTTGGCCTCCCAAACTGCTGGGATTACAGGCATGAGTCACTGTGCCCGGCCCTACTCATGTATTTAAGAACCATTTATATTCCTTTTCTTTCTGCCCAGGATGGCCTCAAACTTCTGTGCTCAAGTGATTCTACCATCTCAGTTTCTTGAGTAGCTGGGATTATAAGTGTGTACCACTGTACCTGGCTTGTATTCCTGTATTTAGGTGAATGCTGTGTTCATATTATTCCCTCATTTTACTGCTAAGTTGTTGGTCTTTTTTGTATTGATTTGTAGTGGTTCTTTATATATTCAATAATTAATCCTTTTCCTGATATTTGAGCAAATATTTTTGCATCTTATTTTGCTGCGCATAAATTTATTTTTATGTCTGACTAGTTATTTAAAAATGTACAAACAAGCCAGGTGCCATGGCTCACGCCTGCAATCCCAATACTTTGGGAGGCTGAGGTAGGAGGATCACTTGAGGCCAGGAGTTTGAGACCAGCCTGGGCAACAAAGTGAGACCCCCATCCCTACAAAAAACTAAAAAATTTGCTGGGCAGGTGGCACACACCTCTGGTCCCAGCTACAAGGGAGGCTGAGGCAGGAGGATCCCTTGAGCCAGGAGGTCAAGGTTGCAGTGAGCCATGATCATGCCACTGCACTCTCGCCTGGGTAACAGAGTGAAACCCTGTCTATAAAAAAAAAAAAAAAAAAAAAAAAAAAAAATTACAAACAGCAGGCAAAATTTTTTTCAGATCTTCTGCTTTAATACTGACAATATTGAACTTCACCTGAGCTCTGTGATTCTGGAAAATAAGGATGGCCAAAAAATCTCCCCATCCTAGGTGGGTGCAATAGTGCAAGCCTGTAGTCCCAGCGACTAAGGGAGGGTGAGGTAGGAGGATCACTTGAGCCCAGAAGTTAGGAGTTGGAGTCTAGCCTGGGTAACATAATGAGATCCCATCTCTAGAAACAAACAAACAAACAAAAATCTCCCCACAATTTTATGTCCAGGAAATAATTTATTATTTTGGAAGCGATGTGGAACCAACTTTTTCCACATCAGTTAGATAAGCTTTATGGATGGCTCCCTCATTTATCTGACAAATCCAGACACAGACCCTCCAAATTCCCATTCTTTGTCTCATAAGTGATTAGCTGAACTGTTCATTGCCACTGACCAATCTGGACAAAATATCTACTAACTTGACCAAACTTTAGTCAGGATTTAGCCCTCCCCATAGGCCCTAGAACCTTGACCTATTCTTGGGCTTAAGCAAGCATTGGTATGCTGAACAACCTTCAGGAAAAGATGTTCCCTGATCCAATCAGCTATCTGATCAGATTATCCCAACTCTTCATCTTACTTCCCCATAACCCGGTTTGTTTTACCCTTTTTATTCCTTGCTAACAAAGAAAACTTTTTCGCTTAATGTTTGAGATACAAATCTTATGACCTGAGCATTTTTCCTATTGCAATAGTCTTTTCAAATAAAGTGTCTCCTTACCTAATTCCAGATTTGCTTTTTATTTGACAATACCAACCTTCAGTGCTTCCTGGAGCTTGCATAATTTACTTTCCAAAATGCAAAACTGTTGTTTTAGACTGTAAAGTTCTTGGTGGCAGATACGAGATGGAAAGATGGTGTCTTTCAATACTTCTAAACTCTGAAATTAATAATAAACAATTCTGAGTCCTATGAGTAATATGATAAGGACAAGAAAACAGGAACCAGAAAGTGACTTGATTTATGTTTTTACAGAAACAAAGGCAGACTTGACTCAATAATTTCATCTTATCTAAGTTTAGCTTGAGGGTTGGACTGACTTGAGCACATATGTATATAAACACCAAGTGTGTAGAAACACTATAGTGCTGAAAACAGGGATGTCACATCCATACCTGGGTTACGCAGTTCTGGCACCAGCTGTATATAGACCATACTCTATTTGTCCAAAGTTTTATTGCATCTCTGATTTTAGGAAATTTGAAGTTCCAGGATGATCTTAGCCAGCTTCTGCTTTGAGATATATCTATTGAAGAAATAACGACTCTGTAGGAAAAACAAAATGAAACAAATAAAAAACCCCTAAGTCAGAATAATAGCCTTGGCCTGGTGTGGTGGCTCGTGCCTCTACTCCTAGCACTTTGGGAAGCTGAGGTGAGTAGATTGCTTGAGACCAGGAGTTCAAGACTAGCTTCGGCAACACAACAAAACCCTGTCCCTACCAAAAAACAAAACAAAACAAAACTTAAATCAGGCATGGTGGTGTGCCAGAAGAGAGAGGAATATGCAAACCAGGCTTGAAGATGGGTTAAATCAGAGCTTTTCATTCTACAAAAGAGAAATTTTAATGGGGTCAGAACATTGATCTTCTAATATTTGAAAGCCTGTTAACTAGGAGACAGATAGCAAACTGTTTTGTTGTAGGAGGACCCACCCAGCTCTGACGGTTTAAAGCATAATGAATGCAAATTTGAACTCCAGAAAAGCAGAGCTTCCTAACAATGGGACTTCCACAGCAATGGGATCTGCTTCCTCGTTCAGTTTGTGCCTTTCCCATGAGCAAGAGACTCCTAGGAGAGCCACAGCCCATTAGGAAGCCATATGGGAACTCATTCACAGGTTCTTTATTTTTTTGAGACAGAGTTTTGCTCTTGTTGCCCAGGCTGGAGTGCAATGGTGCGATCTTGGCTCACTGCAACCTCCGCACTCCGAGTTCAAGTGATGCTCCAGTCCCCGCTCCCGAGTAGCTGGGATTACAGGCACCCGCCACCATGCCTGGCTAATTTTTTGTATTTTTAGTAGAGATGGGGTTTCACCATGTTGGCCAGGCTGGTCTCAAACTCCTGACCTCAAGTGATCCACCTCCTTTGGCCTCCCAAAGTGCTGGGATTACAGGCATGAGCCACTGAGCCCGGCCGGGAACCGACAGGTTTTTTGGATGGTCTCTGAATGTCATCCAACTCTTATTTTTTATCAAAAAAATTTTTTTTGACACAACGTCTTGCTGTGTTGTCTAGACGGGAGTGCAGTGGCAAGATCATAGCTCACTGCAGCTTCTAACTCCTGGGCTCAAGCGATATTCCTGTTGCATGAGTCTCCCAAGTAGTTGGAACACAGGTGCCAGCCACCACACCTGGCTAATTTGGTTTGGTTTTGTTTTTTTAGAGATGGGGTCTTGCTATGTTGCCTACACTAGTCTTGAACTGCTGGCCTCAGGCAATCTTCCTCCCTTGGCCACCCAAAGTGCTGGGATTACAAGCATGAGCCACTGTGCACAGCTGAGATTTTTCGACTTAGTCTTTTTGTACATGCGATATTCTATTCATAGAATCCATAAATGGTAGGGAAATTTCTGAGTTCAGAGCAATACATATGATACAAAACTTGATATATAGACTAGAGTTTCTTAGCTGAACTGGAGGGGCTGGCCTTAAGTAATCCATGGACTCCCTGAAATTGGGGACACCATTGGAAATATGTGTGAGCTCATGGGCAGTTTCCTATGATTTTCAGGCCTCAAAATGTCTCTTGGACTCAAAGATGCCTTAGGGCAGAGGACACGTCTACCCCCAGTATAGAATCTCGGATAGTGAATGTCAGTAAACATTCGGTAGAAAAGCTCTGCCAAATTGAGTGCTCTGATGTGACTTTTTCATCAAGTCAATGTTCCTGGGATCTCTTGTACATGATAATCTCACACTTGCAAGGTTTCATAGTTTCTGCTTACCCTAGTTTTCTTTCTCACCCTCACTCTCCCACCAGACTGGACTCTGAAATGGGCGTGTACAGAGAAGAGCAGACCCCAACATGCTTCAGGCTTTGAGTGGAGAGGACACAGCCTCTGCTGGGACAGGGAACAGATGGATGCGGAGACCCTGAGGATGCTTTTGGATGGTGGTCTGAGGTTGGGACAGTGGCAGGAGATACCATTCACCCAGGATCTCCAGAACAAGAGATCAGCCTGGCAGTTACATGTGTTTTTCTTTAAACTGGTTGCCAGGTTGGAATGACCAATGACATCAGAGATTCCAACCTTCCTGATTGGAAGGACTGGACTCCGTGGGCGTCTGAGAGCTCAACTGGACAACAGCATCTTCTCAGAGCTGTTCTCCACTCTTGACTTCTCTCAGCCTCGAGAATTGATAACACACCTTCCGGGTCCTAGCAGAGTCCAGAAGAAGGCCTTGGACAGAACAGAGACTAGGTTCTGTGGGTTGGGACAGATTCTGGGAAAGATCATGACTAGCCATCAACCGCACCCTCAGGATGAGGAGCAGAGACCACAGCAGAGCACCTCAGGGTACCCCTTCCAGGAGGTGGTGGATGATGAAGTGTCAAGACCATCATGTGAGGGGACTGGAGGAAGAAGAGGTGGGATAGGATTGACTAAGGTGAAGGAAGGGGGCCAGGCGCAGTGGCTCACACCTGTAATCCCAACACTTTGGGAGGCCAAGGCAGGCGGATCACCTGAGGTCAGGAGTTCAAGACGAGCCTGGCCAACATGGTGAAACCCCATCTCTACTAAAAGTACAAAAATTAGTCAGGTGGTAGTGGTGCGCGCCTGTAATCCCAGCTATTCGGGAGGCTGAGACAGGAGAATCGCTGGAGCCTGGGAGGAAGAGGTTGCATTGAGCCAAGATTGTGCTACTGCACCCCAGTCTGGGTGAGAGAGTGAGACACTGTCTCAAAAAAAAAAAAAAAAAAAGAAGGGTCAGAGGTCAGGAAGGAGAACCTGAGAAGGGTGTGTGGGAAGAATGGAGAAATTCAGGCCAGGTGCAGTGGCTCACACCTGTAATCCCAGCACTTTGGGAGGCCAAGGCGGGCAGATCACTTGGGGCCAGGAGTTTGAGACCAGCCTGGCCAACATGGTGAAACCCCGTCTCTAATAAAAGTACAAAATTGAGCTGGGCATTGTGGCAGACACATGTAATCCCAGCTACCTGAGAGGTTGAGGCAGGAGAATAACTGGAATCCGGGAGATAGATGTTGCAATGAACTGAGATTGCACCACTACACTCCAGCCTGGGCGACAAAGCAAGATTCTGTCTTGAAACAAACAAACAAAACCAACAACAAACAAACAAACAAAAAAAGGAGGGACTCAGAGAGCCAGGGACCAGGAAAGGACATGAAGAAGTGTTCTGAGGACAGAGATATGGAAGAATGGAGAGGGGAAGGAACGGCTCATGGGGTTGAGCAGAGGAGAAAGTCAGAAAGATGGCTTGGAGAAGCCAACAGTCTGCAAGGCTGGGGAGGATGGAGAGTGGTTTGGGGTTTGGGGTCGGGGTCTAAGGTGATCAGTTGCAGAAGCATTACATGGTGGCCTGGTTTCCTTACTCAGCCCCTGGGGTATATCCCAGACCCCCATGTAGGTCACTTTGCTGGAAAAGGAAGAGGGAGTGGTCGGACGAATCTGAGGAGTCATCGTCGGAGGAGCCAGAGAAGGAGCTCGCCCCTGAGCCTGAGGAGACCTCCGTGGTGGAGACGCTGCGTGGGCTCAAAATGAA
Organism: Pongo pygmaeus; assembly: GCF_028885625.2. Lineage (NCBI taxonomy): Eukaryota > Metazoa > Chordata > Mammalia > Primates > Hominidae > Pongo > Pongo pygmaeus. Next base: position 59,504,147 of record NC_072392.2, read on the forward strand.
GCTGAAGCTGAAGCAACGACTAGTGTCATTCGTGCTCCCTGAGCACCACGAGGACTTCAACAGGCTGCTTGGTAGAAGGACACCCCAGAGGGCACCTCCAATCCTGTTCTTTTAAAAACGAGGAAAACTTTCAATAACCACACTTTTCCAATGGGAAAAATATGTCCCCAGTGGGTGAGCTCTCCATGCGGGAGGACTCAGAAGTGATCACTCATGAAGGACGCTTAGGAGACGATGGAAGATCAGGATTAGGTTGGCGCTTGGGATAAGAAAGCTTGGTTTTGGGCTGGGTGCTGTGGCTCACGCCTGTAATCCCAGCACTTTGGGAGGCCGAGGTGGGCGGATTACGAGGTCAGGAGATCAAGACCATCCTGGCTAACACAGTGAAACACAGTCTCTACTAAAAATACAAAAAATTAGCCGGGCATGGTGGCAGGCGCCTGTAGTCCTAGCTACTCGGGAGGCTGAGGCAGGAGAATGGCGTGAACCCCAGAGGTGTTGCTTGCAGTGAGCTGAGATCGTGCCACTGCACTCCAGCCTGGGTGACAGAGAGAGACTCTGTCTCAAAAAAACAAAAAAAAATGACAAAAAAGAAAGTTTGGTTTCAGGACAGGCGCTGCGGCTGATGCCTGAGATCCCAGCACACTGGGAGGCTGAGGCAAGAGGATTGCTTGAACTCAGGATTTTGAGGCTGCAGTGAGCTATGACTGCACGACTGCACTCCAGCCCGCATGACAGAGCAAAACCCTGTTTCAAAAGAAAACCAAAGGCCGGGCGCAGTAGCTCATGCCTGTAATCCCAGCACTTTGGGAGGCTGAGGTGGGTGGATCACCTGAGGTCAGTTGTTCGAGGCCAGCCTGACCAATATAGTGAAACCTAGTCAATACTAAAAATACAAAACTTAGCCGGGTGTGGTGGCGCACACCTGTATTCCCAGCTACTTGGGAGGCTGAGACAGGAGAATCGCTAGAACCCGGGAGGCAGAGGTTGCTTTGAGCTGAGATAGCACCACTGCACTCCAGTCTGAGAGACTGAGACCCTGTGGCAAAAAAAAAAAGGACGGGCCCAGAAGTCAGGAAGGAGCACCTGAGGAGGTGTGTGGGAATAATGGATGGACTGAGGCAGGGTGCAGTGGCTCACACCTATAATCCCAGCATTTTGGGAGGCCAAGGCAGACGGATCACTTGAGGCCAGGAGTTTGAGACCAGCCTGGCCAACATGGTGAAACCCTGTCCTTACTAAAAGTACAAAAATGAGCTGGGCATTATTACGGGCACCTGTAATCCCAGCTACTTGGGACCTGAGGCAGGAGAATCACTGGAACCTGGGAGACAGAGGTTGCAGTGAGCCGAGATTGCACCACTACACTCCAGCCTGGGAGACAAAGCAAGACTCTGTGTCAAAAAAACACACACACAAAAAAGGAGAGACTCAGAGAACTAGGGATGAGGGAAGGAAATGAGGAAGTGTTCTGAGGACAGAGAGATGGAAGAATGGGGAGGGGAAGGAGCGGCTCATGGGGTTCAGCAAAGGAGAAAGACGGAAAGATGGCTTGGAGAAGCCAGCAGTCTGCGAGGCTGGGGAGGATGGAGAGTGGTTTGGCGTTTTGGGTTTGGCTCTAAGGTGATCAATTGCAGAAGCATTACACAGTGGCCTGGTTTCTTTACTCAGCCCCTGGGGTAGTTCCCAGCCCCCTGCATAGGTCCCTTTGCTGGAAAAGGAAGAGGGAGTGGTCGGACGAATCTGAGGAGTCGTCCGAGGAGGAGCCAGAGAAGGAGCTCGCCCCTGAGCCTGAGGAGACCAGGGTGGCGGAGACGCTGTGTGGGCTCAAGATGAAGCTGAAGCGACGGCGAGTGTCACCCGTGCTCCCTGAGCACCACGAGACTTTCAATAGGCTGCTTGGAAGGAGGACACCCCAGAGAGCACCTTCAATCCTGTTCTTCTAAAAAAGAAGAAACTTCCAATAACCACACTTTTCCAATGGGAAAAATATGTCCCCAGTGGGTGAGCTCTCCATGCGGGAGGACTCAGAAGTGATCACTCATGAGGGACGCTTAGGAGACGATAGAAGATCAGGATTAGGTTGGCACTTGGGATAAGAAAGCTTGGTTTTGGGCCAAGTGCGGTGGCTCACGTCTGAGATCCCAGCATGTTGGGAGGCTGAGGCAAGAGGATTGCTTGAACTCAGGACTTTGAGGCTGCAGTGAGCTATGATGGCACCACTGCACTCCAGCCTGGGTGACAGAGCAAAACTCTGTCTCAAAAGAAAAAGCACGGTAGCTCAAACCTGTAATCCCAGCACTTTGGGAGGCAGAGGCAGGTCAGGAGTTAGAGACCAGCCTGACCAACATAGTAAAATCTGATCTCTACTAAAAATACAAAAATTAGCCAGGCGTGGTAGCACACACCTGTAATCCCAGCTACTCAGGGGACTGAGACAGGAGAATCGCTTGAATTCAGGAGGCTGAGGTTGCAGTGAGCTGAGATCGTGCCACTGCATTCCAGCCTGGCCCACAGAGTGAGACTCCATCTCAAAAAATAAATAAATAAATAAAACCAAATAATAAATAAAACACAATCAAAAATCAAAGAAAGTGGCTTCAGCTGTGCCCTCTGAAACTTAATGTCTCCCGCTGACTTTTCTAAACCTAAGTGTCTTCATCCATAGAGGGGGATACCTAGGCCATGGTCACACCCTAATGTGACTGTCTCATGAGGAAATGATGGGAATTCCTTTATGACTCTGCAGTAGTCCCTCTGTGTCTGCTGGGAGGGCGTTCTGGCTTATTGCCAGCTCTACATCCTGTAGATTCTCACACCCAGGGCCTCCTTTGGCCTCTTCTCAGGGGAGTCTCAGAGCGGGAGCCTCTCTCCCTTGCCCAGTGAAAGTCATTCTCCCCTCTCCCATCCACCTCACCTGTGGCAGCAATCCTGAGACTTCCCCCTGGGAGGCACACTTCTCCTTGCTACCCTGCTGTCCTGCTTCTCAAGCTGACATCTGCTCTCTAACCACAGAAGATCCTGTCGTTAAAAGATTCCTCGCCTGGGACAAAGATTTGAGGTTGTCGGACAAGGTAAGGTTGTTCTCCACGGAACTGTGTTCCTGCTTCAACGCACTGCCAGGGGGAGGGCGCAGCTTCTAAATCCACAGTTCCTCTCTTCTCTCCCTCCAGCACTTCCCACCAGATGCTCCCACAGTCTTCTTTTCTTTTTGTGAGACAGTCTTGCTCTGTTGCCCAGGCTGGAGGGCAGTGTCTCAACCTTGGCTCACTGCAGCCGAAGCCTCCTGGGTTCAAGGCAATCTCCTGCCTCAGCCTCCCAAGCAGCTGGGATTACAGGCATGCACCACCATGGCTGGCTAATTTTTGTGTTTTTAGTAGAGACGGGGTTTTGCCACGTTGACCTGGCTGGTCTTGAACACCTGACCTCAGGTGTTCTGCTCGCCTTGGCCTCCCAAAATGCTGGGATTACAGATGTGAGCCACTGTGCCCCTTGGCTCCCACAGTCTTGAGTCTTGGTGCCTACCTTTTTTTTTTTTTTCGAGACAGTATCTAGCTGTGTTCCACAGGATGGAGTGCAGTGGCATGATCACAGCCCACCACAGCCTCTAATTTCTGGGCTCTTGCAATCCTGCCTCAGCCTCCTGAGTAGTTGGGAGTACAGGCACATGCCATCATGCTCGAATAATTTTTATACAAATGGTCTTGCTATGTTGCCCAGGTTGTTCTAGAACTGTTGGACTCACTTGATCCTCCTGTCTCAGCCTCTCAAACTTCTGGGATCACAGGCTTGAGCTGCCACTCCCGGCTATTCTTGGTCTTTTTATGATTTGTCAGCATCTCCCTCAGGACTCTGCTGGTCTCTTGCCGAGTGAATGAGTGGCCCCTGCCTCTCCTATGGGTCGTTTGGGATCTGAGCCCTGGGCCGCAGTCAGCCTGCAGCCCTGAAGCTCCTGGCTCCTTTACTCTCAGTTGTTTGGGACAGTTCTCTGCCTGGCACACAAAAGACCCTCCTGACACCCGCCGACCTAGACACACCCCTTCAAAGATCCCATCGGAGCGCATCATCCTGGGAGCATCACCAACATCCCTTCCTCCGGCTTCTCTGATTTGCATCTGACCTTCAAATATCCCTCCACCCCGCAATTTCCACATGACCACAGTCACCCCAACACTCAGGTCCCTTCTCTGATGGGCAACCCCTCCCCAGACCCCCATTCCACTATTTCCACTATCTTCCTCTCCCAAGATGTGACCTCTCCCTCTCTGTGTTCCTTTCTCTCCATCAGTATCTCCTGGCCATGGTCATAGTGTATTTTAGCCGCGCTGGCCTCTTCTCCTGGCAATACCAACACAGTCATTTCTTCCTGGCTCTGTGAGTGGTTTGCTGCCTCCTATCTGTCAATATCCAATGCCCTGGGACGGGGGGGGAAGTGGGATTCCAGCCTTTCATTTATTCTTTCACCTATTTGTCCTCTTTACTCTGTGTACAAAAAAGAGAGGATTATACTATCTTGTTTTTAGACTGTTGTTTCTAAAAAGAAACTCAGGCTGGGCGCAGTGGCTCATGCCTGTAATCCCAGCACTTTGGGAGGCCGAGGCAAGCAGATCACTTGAGGTCAGGAATTTGAGACCAGCCTGGCTAACATGGCAAAACCCCATCTCTACTAAAAATAGAAAAATTAGCCAGGCATGGTGGTGTGCACCTGTAATCCAAACTACTCGGGAGGCTCAGGCAAGAGAACCTGTTGAACCCAGGGGGCAGAGGTTGCAGTAAGCTAAGATTAAGCCGCTGCATTCCAGCCTAGGCAACAGAGCGAGACTTTTTCTCAAAAAAAAAAAAAGCCAAAAAAACAAATTCCAACGCCAGTGTACAAATAAAAGAATAAAACAAAAGGTAGCATAAACCACTCCTAAGGGGAGAAGAAAAGGAGCAAAGGAGCGGACCCAATGCTTCCCCCAGCAAGCAGACATTTCTGGTTCTTCTCTCTCTCTCCTTCCCACATCAACCGCAAATGCCATCAACCTCCTCCGGGTTCCCATGACAGAGGCCACAGTTCAGGTTCCCCTTGCATCACTCGAATCCACTGTCAAATGCTCCCTGCTGGGGCCTCCTGGAGTCTCTCCCCAAGCCTGGGGGCTTCCTAGTGCAGCCTGAGCATCTTTCCAAAGCACAACACCCTCACTGCCCACCTGAACAACTTCCTTAGCTGATGTCTTTCTAAATTGAGGCCAGGGTCCACAGTGCAAATTCCACCCTCTCTATAATCTCTACAACTAAACTGGCTCACCATCTTGGTGTTTCCTGGCGTGGCTTCACTGCTCTTTCCAAATGCCCTCCACTCGACTTTGTGTTTGTGTTTTCTGTCTGGGTGTCCCTCCCGCACACACGTGGTTCTGAAGGGAAGGACCCATTCCCTAAAGTCAATTCACCCCACAGCCTCTGTGAGGCCTTCCCTCATCTTCCAACTTTTGCATGCTCGTAGCTCCCCAGTTACATCCTATTATAATGTGACATTGGGATTAGGTCAACTGCCCTGATTACTCCCAGTCCCATTAGACTAGATGCCTATAGAAGGCAGGGTCTTGGCACAATATCAATGTATTCAATTCCTTTTATTTTTTTGAAACAGACTTGCCCTGTCCCCCAAGCTGGAGTGCAGTGGTGAGATCATAGCTCACTGCAGCCTCCATATCCTGTACTCAAGTGATCCTCCCACCTCAGCCTCCAGATTAGCTTTGACTACAGGGCTGTGACACCACACCTGGACAGTTATTTATTTATTTATTTGTTTACTTATTGAGACAGAGTCTTGTTCTGCCTCTTAGGCTGGAATGGAGTGGCCCAATCTCGGCTCACTGCAACCTCCTCCTCCTGGGTTCACGTAATTCTTGTGCCTCAGCCTCTTGAGTAGCTAGGACTGTGCCACCACACCAGGCTGATTTTTGTATTTTTAGTAGGGATGGGGCTGGTCTCAAACTCCTGGCCTCAAGTGATCCACCTGCTTCAGCCTCCCAAATTGCTGGGATTACAGGCATGAGCCACCACGCCCGGCGTGTCTTTTACATTTTTTTATAGAGACAAGGGTCTTGCTACGTTGCCCAGGCTCATCTCAAACTCCTGGCCTCAAATGATCTTCCTGTTTCGGCCTCCCAATGTGCTGGGATTCCAGGCGTAAGCCACCACTCTCGGCCACCAGTTGGGTTTTTGTCTTCATCCTGAAGGAGTGAGAGACGCCCTTCAGCAGGTCTCTGACCATCAGGGCCCTCCTGAGGAAGGCATGGCTCTGCAGGGTGGGTGCCAATCCTGAGCTAAGGATGGTCCCCTGCCCTCCTCTCTGGGAAGTTGACCTCAGCCAGAGGTCTCTCCTGGTGGTGCACCTGAGCGGCAACCTGATTTCTGTCCCCAGCTACCTGGCCAATGACATGGAGGAGGACGAGTCCTCCAAACGAAACATCTTCTACTTCCTGTACGGGAAGAACCGCTCCCAGATACCCTTGTTCCATAAGCTTCGGTTCCAGTTCTTCCATTCCATGAGCTGGAGGGCTTGGGTTTCCCTGAAGCAGTTGGAAGAGGTAGGTGGGACGTAGGGAGATGGAGGAGGTGGGGAGGAATCGAGTGGGCTGGAGGCTGGATGAGGGGAGGGAGGGGTATCCTGGGGAGTCCCCATCTTCTTAAGGGGCGTTTGTTTTTCCAGATCCAGGCTTATGACCCAGAGCACTAGGTGTGGGCATGAGATCGCGCCGCCTTTCCTAGAGCTCCAGGGACCGTGGAGGCCTGAGGTCATCGGCCTGAGGGAAGGTACATCTGTGTCCTCTGGGGTAAAGGCAGAATATGGTGGTCTATTTTGGAAATCTGAGGATCCCAACTACTTGATCCGGCCTCGAGCCTGGGCAACATGGCGAGATCCCCTCTCCACAAAAATACAAAAATTAGCCAGGCGATGTGGGAAGATCGCTGGAGCCTGCGAGGTCGGGGCTGCAGGGAGCCCTGATCCTGCCACTGCACTCCAGCCCAGGCAACACAGTAAGACCCTGACTCAAAAATAATAATAAATAGAGTTTGGGGAGGTTCATTATGATTGACGCACTTGAGTTACCGATTTGGGTCGAGGGTTCAGTGAAGCTTTGGTTCACATCTTGTGCAGCTACCCACGTTCAGCACAGAGCATCAGACTTCATCATAGGAGGTAGGATTATGGATTAGGCTTCAGGACTCGGGGTTCGTGATGTTGTCACATTAGAAACGGATCTAGCATGGTTACAAGTTCAGCTCTTAAGTGACACAAAAGGCCCCAGTTGTGATGAAGTCCAAAGCCACATTCTCTGAGCGTGCCCTACTCCCTGGGCAGACCCACCCAAAGTCCTTGCTATGAAGCAGATCACTGGGGCTGACCTTGGGTGTATTAAGTGAGTTTTGGAGTCAGGGTCACCAAAGTGTGAGTTTCACAGTTGAACACGATGGTTCAGAAGCAGGCTACAGAATGAAAGACAGGAGATAAAACTGGATTTCTCAATTGCTCTGAACTCTAGTTAGACTTGATGTGGGACATGAATAACCTTCCTGTCTAGAGAGCTGCCTCCTTTAAGTGTGACATCCTCTGTCTCACTTCCAGAACACCAGACCCAGGGGAGATGTGGATTTTCAGCAGGAACTTTATTCCAATGCTAATGGCGGACACCAGGAAGGAGGAGAGGAGCCATTTGTGCAGATCATCTAGAAGAACCTGGACTGTTCCAGACAGAACTGAATAGAGTGATCACGTTGTCCTCCCAGGACCAGGGGGGTACTTCTGTGTCTGGAATTGGTGGGTTCTTGGTCTCACCGACTTCAAGAATGAAGCTGTGGACCCTCACGGTGTTACAGTTCTTAAAGGTGGCCTGTCCGGAGTTTGTTCCTTCTGATGTTCGGATGTGTTCAGCCTTCTGGCGGCTTCGTGGTCTCACTGGCTCAGGAATGAAGCTGCAGACCTTCGCGGTGAGTGTTACAACTCTTAAGGCGGCATGTCTGGAGTTGTTCGTTCCTCCCAGTGGGTTCATGGTCTTGCTGGCTTCAGGAGTGAAGCTGCAGACCTTCGTGGTGAGTGTTACAGCTCATTAAGGCAGTGTGGACCCAAAGAGTTAGCAGTAGCAAGATTTATTGCAAAGAGCATAAGAACAAAGCTTCCACAACATGGGAGAGGACCCCAACCGGTTGCCACTGCTGGCTTGGGCAGCCTGCTTTTATTATCTCATCTGGCCCCACCCACATCCTGCTGATTGGTCCATTTACAGAGAGCCGATTGGTCCGTTTTACAGAGAGCTGATTGGTCCGTTTTGACAGGGTGCTGATTGGTGCCTTTACAATCCCTGAGCTAGACACAAAAGTTCTCCATGTCCCCACTAGATTAGCTAGATACAGAGTGTCAATTGGTTTATTTACAAACCCTGAGCTAGACACAGAGTGCTGATTGGTATGTTTACAAACCTTGAGCTAGATACAGAGTGCTGATTGGTGCATTAACAATCCCTTAGCTAGACATAAAAATTCTCCAAGTCCCCACTAGACTCAGAAGCCCAGCTGGCTTCACCCAGTGGATCTCCCTCTGGGAGGGCAGGTGGAGCTGCCTGCCAGCCCCGCGCCATGTGCCCGCACTCCTCAGCCCTTGGGCAGTCATGGGGCGGCCGCTGTTGAGCAGGGGGCGGCGCTCGTCAGGGAGACTCAGGCGGTGCAGGAGCCCAGGGCGGCAGGGGAGACTCAGGCATAGGGGGCTGCAGGTACCGAGCCCTGCCCCACCGGGGGCAGCTGAGGCCCGGTGAGAAATCGAGCACAGCGCCAGTGGGCCAGCACTGCTGGGGGACCCCGTGCACCCTCTGCAGCTGCTGGTCCGGGTGCTAAGCCCCTCACTGCCAGGGCCGGCTGGGGCGGCCGGCAGCTCAGAGTGCGGGGGCCCGCCAAGCCACGCCCACCCGCAACTCTAGCTGGCACACAAGTGCAGTGTGCAGCCCAGGTTCCCAACCGTGCCTCTTCCTCCACACCTCCCCGCAAGCTGAGGGAGCTGGCTCCGGCCTTGGCCAGCCCAGAAAGGGACTCCCACAGTGCAGCCGCGGGCTGAAGGGCTCCTCAAGCCTGGCCAGAGTGGGCACCCAGGCCCAGGAGGCATGGAGAGCGAGAGAGGGCTGTGAGGGCTGCCAGCACGCTGTCACCTCTCACTTCTAGGAATCCATAGAGAACAGTGAGAAACCAGGGGTGTTTCTGGTTCCACCCCTTCCTGCGCCACCACGTCTCTTTTTATACTGCTGAATTCCAGCCTCCCTGGGGCGGAACCTGGAGGTCCTGTTTCCTACGGACTTGGTTTCCACAGTCCAAGAGCATTTGAAGGCACAGTGCAGACACTCAGATTAGCACAGAATTCTTTGTAAAATATGAGTGCCATAGACTGTAACAGATAGCTTCATGCACACTATGCATTTATTGGTTTGTTTGGAAAATGTTGGCCATCAAATTATTAATAGGTTTATTTCAAATAGTTTCGAAATTGTTGTACTTTTGAAAATATGCTGTTCCTGTAGATTTTTTGATGAGAGTTATAGCTGTTATAAAGATAATTTTCATTTTAACAGAGAATCCTTTTTATCCTAAATCTTTTATCTTTTAATGTTTTCTGTATTATTATCTGTGCCCCTGAAGCGAGTACACTTTTTATCTATGATACTTACATAATAATCTCTTCTATTTATAGCTATTTGTAGTTCCCCTAAATTCCTGTCATAGAAATTTTTATTTGCTGTTTAGATTTGTGACTGAATTGTGAGAATTCAGTTGTAATTTTTAACATGTCTTAGATATATACTAACATGTCTAATATCTACTATATATTTTATTGGTTTATTTTGAAAAAGATGGGCATACAATTATTACTACATTTATTTTAAATATTTTGAAAATACTGGTATTTTTTAATAGATACTGTTCCTATAAAGTTGTGAGATGGGTGTCACAGCTGCTATATACATACAAATATAACTTTGTTTTCCTTTTTAAGAGAGGATTCTTTTTATCCTAAATCTTTTATCTTTAAATCTTTGTATCTATGGTTACATGTGCTGCTGAAGGGAGCACTCTTTTTATCTATGATACTTAATATATGTATTACACTTATAGCTACATGATAGTTCCCCTAAATTCTTATAAAAATAAATTTTTATTTGATGTTTACTGTATGTTTTTGAAATGTGAGAATTCAGATGTAATTTTTTACCTTGTATTGGCATGTTTGTATGTTACTTTTTTTTTTTTTTTGAGACAGAGTCTTGCTCTTTCGCCCAGGCCGGAGTGCAGTGGCGCTGTCTCGGCTCACTGCAAGCTCTGCCTCCCGGGTTCATGCCATTCTCCTGCCTCAGCCTCCGGAGTAGCTGGGACTACAGGCGCCCGCCACTGCTCCCGGCTAATTTTTTTTTTGTATTTTTAGTAGAGACGGGGTTTCACCGTGTTAGCCAGGATGGTCTCGATCTCCTGACCTCATGATCCGCCTGCCTTGGCCTCCCAAAGTGCTGGGATTACAGGCATGAGCCACCGCGCCCAGCCGTGTGTTACTTTAAAGAGGATGTGGGTTTTAAAGGAGGACATGAGCTGTGTGTTTTCAAGAGAACAATGCAGTGCGTCTCTTGGGGAAACGTAATAAAGATGAAGTTTTCTCACCTTCACAGTGAGTGTGATCATATTGGTCTGGATTGATTATTTGCTGTCATGTGACATTTTTCCTTAATGGGGTTTTGGTTATTTGAACATATTAATTAGCTCTAGAAGATAATCCTGCATTATTTTTTGTGTAGAAAAAAACATAAGGGTGGGTGCAGTGCTCACACCTACATTCCCAGCACTTCTGGAGGTCATGGCGGGAGGATCACTTGAGGCCAGGAGTTTGAGGCCAGCCTGGGCAACATAGCATCAACATCTATTTTTAAAATTTTTTTTTAAAAAGAAAAATAATAGAAGAGAAGGCCGATCCCAAGCTAGAGGTTTTGTTTGTTTGTTTGTTTGTTTTGGAGACAGAGTGGGAAGATCTCTTGAGCCCAGGAAATCAAGGCTGCAGTGAGCCTTGATCATGCTACTGCACTCCAGCTTAGGTGACAGAGTAAGACTCAGTCTCAAAAGTAAATAAATAAATAAAAATTAAAATAAAAAATTAATTTCAGATAAAGCATGCATAATTTTAGTATAAATATATTCCAAATGTCACATAGGACATAATTATATGAAAAAATTATTCATTGTTTATCTGAAATTCAAATTTAACTGGGCTTTCTTCTTCTTTTTTTTTTTTGAGAGGGAGTCTCGCTCTTGTTGCCCAGGCTTGAGTGCAGTGGTGCGATCTCGGCTCACTGCAACCTCTGCCTCTCGGGTTCAAGCAATTCTCCTGCCTAAGTCTCCCGAGAAGCTGGGATTACAGTTGCCCGCCACCACACAGGCTAATTTTTGTAGTTTTAGTAGAGACAGGGTTTCACCACATTGGCCAGGCTGGTCTCGAACTCCTGACCTCAGGTAATCCACCCACCTCAGCCTCCCAAAGTGCTGGGATTACAGGAATGAATGACTGCACCCGGCCTGTCTTCTATTTTTATTTGCTAAATCTGGAAACTCTATCTTAAACTGATCAGATCTCTCTAATATTTTTTCTGTTCCACATTATGCCTTACCTTTCTGGTGAGGGTGGTGGAGGAGGTGTAATTAGCTTGGACTGAAAGTGAGAGGCTTCTTTTTTTTTGAGTAATCTTTTGGCTTTGGCTTTTAGCTTTCGTCTTCGTTGTTTGAACTTGGGCATGATTTCTGCAGAGAAATTTTTTTACATTTTTAATTGAAGAATAATATATACATATAGAAAGTACACAAATCTTAAGTGTATAGTTCAATGAATTATCATACCATGAACACACCCTTGTAACCACCATCTTGGTTAAGAAATAGGTCACTACCAGCACCCCAGAAGAGCCCTGAAGTAGGGGAAAATGTAAACCCAGATTTAAACTATCTCTGGAGAGATCTTGGTCTTGGCATTATATTACTCTCTAAGTTTGTTTTGCTTGTGTTGCTTTTCTTCATTAAGTTAAATGAATTTTCTTTTCTTTATAGTAAAGAAAATGGCTGTAGTTGGGTTATAGTCAATTATTAAAATAATATGTTGGCCAGGCGTGGTGGCTCACGCCTGTAATCTCAGCATTTTGGGAGGCTGAGGCGGGTGAATCACCTGAGGTCAGGAGTTCGAGACCAGCCTGACCAACATGGAGAAATCCCGTCTCTACTAAAAATACAAAATCAGCCGGGCGTGGTGGTGCATGTCTGTAATCCCAGCTGTTAGGGAGGCTGAAGTAGGAGAATTGCTTGAACTTGGGAGGCAGAGGTTGTGGTGAGCCGAGATCGTGCCATTGCACTCCCGCCTGGGCAACAAGAGTGAAAACTCCGCCTCAAAAAAAAAAAAAAAAAAAAAAAGAATATGTTTCTTTACCAGCAGCATCTACTGAGCATCCACTGTGACAAGTAGAATTGGTAATGAGATAAGGAAACAACATTAACCATTTATTCAATACCCCTTTACTGTTAGGTATCTTCACATACATCTTTTCAGTTAACCCTTACTATCCTGCAAGGTATTATCCCTGACAAGGAGGATTTTTATTCCCATTTTTACAGAAGAATAAACTGAGGATAAAAAAGATTAGACAATCTGTCAATGCATTGCAGTAAGTCCAAACCTGTAAGTCTTCCATGTTCTTTCTAATACGCTGTGGTGTGACACTAGATTAAATAGGCAATACACTGTAAAATGAAATAACAATTACCCCAAATCTAAGACATGGGTGTTTTAAAACAGTTATGTTATTTTATTTTTTGAGGCACAGTCTAGCTCCATCACCCAGGCTGGAGTACAATGGTGTGATCTCAGCTCACTGCAACCTCCACCTCCCAGGTTCAAATGATTCTCCTGCCTCAGTCTCCCAAGTAGTTGGGACCACAGGCACACGCCACCACACTGGTGGCGTAATCCCAAAGTGCTGGGATTACAGGCGTGGGCCTTAAAACAGTTATTTTAAAGCATTTAAAAACATCACCGGCTGGGTGCGGTGGCTCACATCTGTAATCCCAGCACTTTGGGAGGCCGAGGTGGGCAGATCACTTGAGGCCAGGAGTTCAAGACCAGCCTGGCCAACGTGGCAAAACCCTGTCTCTATTAAAAATACAAAAATTAGCTGGGCATGGTAGCACGGTGCCTGTGGTCCCAGCTACTGGGGAGGCTGAGGTGGGAGGATCACTTGAACCCGGGAGGCAGAGGTTGCAGTGAGCCGAGATCACGCCACTGCACTCCAGCCTGGGTGACAAAGCAAGACTCCATCTGATAAATAAATAAATAAATAAATAAATAAATAAATAAAATAAAATAAAATAAAAACATTACCTAGTAGAACAGAGGATACTAGAGGCTAGGAAAGGTGGGGAGGAAGGAGGAATAGGAAAAGATTGGTTAAAGGATACAAAATAGAGGCATTTGAACCAGAGCAACTCAATCTTGAATAGGGGCTGGGTAAAATGAAGCTAAGACCTACTGTGCTGCATTCCCAGGAGGTTAGACATTCTTAGTCACAGGATGAGATAGGAGGTTGGCATAAGATACAGGTCTCAAAGACCCTTTTGATAAAACAGGATGTAGTAAAGAACGTGGTCAAAACCAAGAGAGCAATGAAAGTGGCCTCTGATTGTCCTTACTGCTCATTATACACTAGTTATAATACATTTGCATGCTAAAAGACACTCCCACCAGTGCTAAGACAGTTTACAAATGCCATGGTAATGTCTAGAAGTTACCCTATATAGTCTAAAAAGGGAAGGAACCCTCAGTTCTGGGAAATCCCCACCCTTTCCCCAGAAAACTCATGAATAATCCACCCCTTGTTTAGCATATAATCAAGATATAAGTATACTCAGTTGAGCAGCCCATGCCACTGCTCTGCCTATGGAATAGCCATTCTTTTATCCTTTACTTTCTTAATAAACATGCTTGCCCTTTATGGACTTGTCCTGAATTTTTGCTTGCACAAGGTACAAGAATCCTCTTTTGGGGTCTGGATTGGGACCCCTTTCCAGTAATATAATTACAACTAGATAGGAGGAATAAGTTCTAGTGTTCTATGGCACTATAGGATGACTATAGTTAACAATAATATATTATCTAGTTTCAAATAGCTAGAAGGAGTGTATTGAATTTTACTAACACAAATAAATGACATGTTGAAGATGATGGATATACTAACTACCCTGATCTATTCACTATACATTATATGTATCAAAACATCACTATGTACCCCACGAATATGTATAATTATTATTGGTCAATTTATTTATTTATTTAGAGACAGAGTCTCGCTCTGCCACCCAGGCTGGAGTGCAGTGGTGCGATCTTGGCTCACTGCAAGCTCCGCCTCCTGGGTTCACGCCATTCTCCTGCCTCAGCCTCCCGAGTAGCTGGGACTACAGGTGCCCGCCATCCACGCGTGGCTAATTTTTTGTATTTTTAGTGGGGACGGGGTTTCACCATGTTAGCCAGGATCGTCTCGATCTCCTGACCTCATGATCTACCTGCCTTGGCCTCCCAAAGTGCCGGGATTACAGGCATGAGCCACACCGCGCCCGGTCCTATAGGTCAATTTTAAAATAATCAAAATAAAATTTAAAAAATAAAAAAAAAGTGTCAATACCACTTCATACACTAACAGCAAATTAGGATCTGTCAAAATAAAGTGAATTTTTATACAAATGTCGGGATATAATCAAGAATTATCGAGAATAAAAGCTGCTTTGTACTTAAGAATGTAACAAATATTTTTATATAAATATATCTGTTCTTTCTAAGACGCTATACACACTAATATGCTATACACTAACATATATCTATATAAGTATATATCATAATGATCAATTTAACATTAAATATATTACCATTAAATGTATGTTAACATTATCTTGATTGTGACCAAGTGAACATTTTGGAAACCTTTAATAAAAGGGTCCTTCTTGCTGTGGTACAAAATGAAAAAACAAAACAAAAACATCTAGTATATTCACATTTCAATCTGGATCCTTTTCTGAAGGAAATTAAGTCACAGCTAGTTTGAGCTGAAGTTCCAGAAGGGCTTTGCTGCTTTTAGTTGTTGCTACTTGAGGAACAAAGATATTGTTATTCAAGTAGCAGAACTGAAAATGATCTCAAGGCCTGGGCCTCCTTCCCTTCAAACTCAGATTTGAATGGGAACAATTGGCCTTTAAAATACACATTCATTCCACTTTTGTTCACTCAGTAACCTTTCAGCACTTGGTATGCAGCACTATACTTGCTCAGCTCTCAGATTCCACTGGCTGATGAACTCCCACTACCCTGTTGCAGGTTGTAAAAACTGAGCGCTGGCTTGGTTCCATGATTTGCAGAGGGCACCCCTAATGGCAAATGGTGGCAGTGCATATATCGACAGCCCTTCTAGAAATAGATTCCTGATAACATCTAATTGGACTAACTATCAGGTCCCAATTCGACAAGGTGCTTTTCTTAATTGTCCTTAGGGGCTTAGAAAACACACCAAAACATAGTTGGCTGACTTCATCTTTATTATATCACTTTTTCTTCCTGCTGAAATAATGAAGGAAGGTGAAGCAGGGATTATTAAACACAAGGGATGTCTAAAGGATTTTTTTGAGACAGAGTTTTGCTCTTGTTGCCTAGGCTGGAGTGCAATGGCACGATCTTGGCTCACCGCAACCTCTGCCTCCCGGGTTCAAGCGATTCTCCCGGGTTCAAGCGATTCTCCTGCCTCAGCCTCCTGAGTAGCTGGGATTACAGGCATGCACCACCACGCCTGGCTAATTTTGTATTTTTAGTAGAGACGGGGTTTCTCCATGCTGGTCAGGCTGGTCTGGAACTCCTGACCTCAAGTGATCTGCCTGCCTTGGCCTCCCAAAGTGCTGGAATTACAGGCGTCAGCCACCGCACCCAGCCCTGATTTTTTTTTAACTTAAAACAACACAAACCTGTAGTCCCAGCTATTCAGGAGGCTGAGCTGGGAGGATCACATGAGCCTAGGAGTTTGAGGCTGCAGTGAACTATTATTGTGCCACTGCACTCCAGCCTGGGCAACAGAGGGAGACCTTGTTTCCAAAACAAACAAACACATAAACAAAACAAAACCAGACCGGATGCGGTGGCTCATGCCTGTAATCCCAGCACTTTGGGAGGCCGAGGCGGGCAGATCACAAAGTCAGGAGATCGAGACCATCCTGGCTAACATGGTGAAACCCCGTCTCTATTAAAAATACAAACAATTAGCCGGGTGAGGTGGTGGGTGCCTGTAGTCCCAGCTACTCGGGAGGTTGAGGCAGGAGAATGGTGTGAACCTGGGAGGCAGAGCTTGCAGTGAGCCAAGACCGAGCTACTGCACTCTAGCGTGGGCGACAGAGTGAGACTCCGTCTCAAAAACAAAACAAAAAAACAAAACAAAACCGCAAGATAAAAATGCTCTGATGAAGATATTTAGGAGAGCCTCCTAGGAAGGAGCGATCTTGTGGCTGCCTGAAGGAAAAAGGTTACATTTCATCAAATCTATGGTCAGGACCTTTTTTTTTTTTTTGAGACAAGGTCTTGCTCTGTCGTGCAGGCTGGAATGCAGTGGCATGATCTTGGCTCACTGCAGCCTCCTCCTCCCAGGTTGAAGCGATTCTCCTGCCTCGGCTTCCGGAGTAGCTGGGATTACAGGCATGCCCGGCTAATTTTTATTTTTATTATTATTTTTATTATTTATTTATTTATTTTTTTTTTTGAGACCGAGTCTCACTCTGTCGCCCAGGCCGGAGTGCAGTGGCACGATCTCAGCTCATTGCAACCTCTGCCTCCCAGGTTCAAGCGATTCTCTTGCCTCAGCCTCCCGAGCAGCTGGGACTACAGGCGTGCACCACTGTGCCCAGCTAATGTTTGTATTTTTAGTAGAGACGGGGTTTCACCATGTTGGCCAGGATGGTCTCGATCTCTTGACCTCGTGATCCGCCCGCCTCGGCCTCCCAAAGTGCTGGGATTACAGGCGTGAGCCACCGCGCCCAGCCCCTAATTTTTAAAATTTATTTATTTTTAGTAGAGATGGGGTTTCACCATGTTGGCCAGGCTGGTCTTGAAGTCCTGTATGGCCAGGACCTTCTATAGACAAATGCCACTGGAAACTTCTATCTAAGGCTGAGTCCACTGGTTGGGAGCCCTAGAATCTGAAATTTCCTAGCATCTTCCTTTTCTTTGTCTTCCATCTGACCCTTCACAGTCCTCCCCCATTCTTTTTCTGTTGCCCAGGCTGGTCTTAAACTCCTGTGCTCAAGCAGTCCTCCTACCTCAGCCTCCCAAAGTGCTGGGATTACAGAAATGAGCCACCATGCCCGGCCCCATCATAGAATTCTATATTAGGCCAAACTTTCAGTCAGGTGTGAGGAAAGAATTAAGATAAAAGATAAGAATTTTCAGGATAATGGTGATAAAAAAAATCTAGGGGAAACAGCTTTGCAGCAAGCTTAGGACAGGGGTCAACAAACCTTTTTTGTAAAGAACCAGAAAGTAAATATTTCAGGTTTCGCAGGCCATATGGTCTCTGCTGCAACTGCTCAACCCTGCCAGGGTAGCACCAAGGCAGTCATAGACAATACTCAAGCAAAGGAGTTGTGTCTAATAAAATTTTATTTATGACTGAAATTTGAATTTCATATACTTTTCTTTTTTTCTTTTTTTTAAGACAGAGTCTCACTCTGTCGCCCAGGCTGGAGTGCAGTGGCATGATCTCAGCTCACTGCAACCTCCGCTCACCCCCCGAGTTCAAGCGATTCTCCTGCCTCAGACTCCTGAGTAGTTGGGATTACAGGCGCCTGCCACGGCGCCAGGCTAAGTTTTGTATTTTTAGTAGAGACGGGGTTTCCCCATCTTGGCCAGGCTGGTCTTGAACTCCTGACCTTGAGATCCATCCACCTTGGCCTCCCAAAGTGCTGGGATTACAGGTGTGAGCCACTGCGCCCGGCCAAATTTGATATACTTTTCATGTGTCACAAAATATTGTTTCTCTTTTGATTTTTTTTTAACTGTTAAAAGTTATAAATAATTCTTAGCTCACAAGCTCTACAAAAGCAGTAGTTTGCTGACCTGAGGCTCACAGCCAGTGAAGACTGGCGCAGAAGGACAGGACAGAGGGCTTCAGCAACAATGTCTCTAAGGAAAAACGGAAATAGATAAACTGCCTAGTGTGTTTGACCATTTTGAGCAGAATTTTACTGTTCTATAAACTTGTGGCCAAATTGCTGGTAAGTGCTTTAAAAAATAAGCATATAAAAAATAGCTAGGAAAAAAGTTGTATAAGAAAGGAAATGTAATCTTAGTAGCACTAAATGTTAAGCTGTTAAACAATATTTAAAGTATAAGCATTGGCTGGGCATGGTGGCTCACGCCTATAATCCCAGCACTTTGGGAGGCCGGGAGGCAGGAGGATCACCTAAGGTCCCGAGTTTGAGACCAGCCTGGCCAACATGGCAAAAGCCTGTCTCTACCAAAAATACAAAATTTAGCCAGGCGTGTGGCTGTAGTCCCAGCTATCTGGGAGGCTGAGGCAGGAGAATCTCTTGAACCCGGGAGGCAGAGGTTGCAGTGAGCCGAGATTGTGCCACTGCACTCCAGCCTGGGCAATAGAACGACAGTCCATCTAAAAAAAAAAAGTATAAGCATTGACAATTTATTTAACCAAAAATGATGATGTAGGTATACTGGGAAGAAGGAGAGAAAGTGGGCCAGGTGTGGTGGCTCATGCCTGTAACCCAGCACTTTTAGAGGCTGAGGCAGGCAGATCACCTGAGGTCGGGAGTTCGAGACCAGCCTGACTAACATGGAGAAACGCCGTCTCTACTAAAAAAATACAAAAATTAGCCGGGCGTGGTGGCGCATGCCAGTAATCCCAGCTACTTGGAGGCTGAGGCAGAAGAATCATTTGAACCCAGGAGGTGGAGGTTGCAGTGAGCCGAGATCGCACCATTGCACTCCAGCCTGGGCAACAAGAGTGAAACTCTGTCTCAAAAAAAAAAAAAAAAAAAAAAAAAAAAGGAGAGAAAGTGAATGGAAGTCAGTATTTGTCTAAATTTATATAGTGTCTAAACTTGAAAAAAAATCATGAAATAATAGTATGAATGTTACTTAGAAATATGGAGGTAAATACCAAAAGAAATAATTACAAGACTTAATAGTGTTGCCTCTGACAATTGGGAGTCAGGATTACAGAGGGGTTGTTTAAACTGGACTGCCATTTTTTTTGTTATTTCTTTCTAATTATAATAAGGCTTGTATTGTATTTGACTTTCAAACTTTGGTATGTACCATTAGCTGGAAAAGTTGAGTACCACCATCCTGAAACAGGGCCATTTCTTTCCAGTCCCTTCCTGGTGGCTATTCCAGTGTCTATGCATACAAATTTCTAAAGAGTCCTACACAAGCCAATGTCTGTCATTTTGGGAATTATTTTTCAATGATAAAGATGTCTAGGAACTAAGTCATGTTTCTTTCTCTCTCTCTGTGTGTGTGTGTGTGTGTGTGTGTGTGTGTGTGTGTGTCTGACTTGGGTTATTAGTGCTTCTATCTAATCTCCTTCTAATTAAATACAGTAATTGGCACATGCAGAGGATTAAGGAACCATGCAAAATCTGTCAGGGTAGAAAGATGCAGTCTGAGATAATTCCTAGATAGTTAGTTGTTCCATCCAAAAATAATCACAGCTCTTGTGAAAGTGGAGAATAGCAAATTTCTACCTCAGTCAAAACAAGAACACAAAAAATTAAGGTTTGTTTTAGTATCATTACTTAATTAAAAGCATTAGGTACTTTCCAGAGGATAATTGCACAAATTGAAAGAGCATATAGCAGTCTTCTTTTAGCTTAAAGTACATATACTTATCCCCTTTCCAAAAGGGTAATGAGACCTACAAATTCTTTTTGCTGGATTAGGTGGGATTTTAATTGTTAACATTGAATAGAAGCTCATTCTTTCGTGATTCCTTAAAGCATTTTTCCTTTTGTTTTGAGACAGGGTCTTGCTCTGTTGCCCACACTGGATTGCAGTGGTGTGATCTCAGCTCCCTGCAGCTTTGACCTCCTGGACTCAAGCAATCCTCCTGCCTCAGCCTCCTGAGTAGCTGGAACTACAAGTGCGTACCACCATGCCCAGCTGGTTTTTGTATTTTTAGTTGAGACAGGGTTTCACCATGTTGCCTAGGCTGGTCTTGAACTCCTGAGCTCAAGCAATTTACTGGCCTTGGCCTCCCAGAGTGGTAAAATTACAGGTGTGAGCCACTGTACTCTGCCCTTATGTTTTGTGTGTGTGTGTGTGTGTGTGTGTTTTGTTTTATGTTTTTTTTTTTTTTTTTGCAACGGAGTCTCGCTCTGTTGCCTGGCCAGGCTGGAGTGCAGTGGCATGATCTCGGCTCACTGCAACCTCTGCCTCCCAGGTTCAAGCGATTCTCCTGCCTCAGTCTCCCAAGTAGCTGGGACTACAGGCACACACTACCACGCCCAGCTAATTTTTGTATTTTTAGTAGAGATGGGGTTTCGCCATGTTGGCCTGGCTGGTCTTGAACTCCTGACCTCAGGTTATCCGCCTGCCTCGGCCTCCCAAAGTACTAGGATTATAGGCATGAGCCACCGTGCCTGGCCTATGTATATTTTAAACTAATTTTTTTCTTACACTGCTTTCTCAAATAATCTGAAAAATCATTAGAAACATAAACATATAGGCAAAGGGCGGTGGTTCAAAGTGCTGTAATCCCCAGCACTTTGGGAGGCTGAGGTGGAGGTGGGAGGATCCCTTTAGCCCAGGAGTTTGAGACCACTCTGGGCAACATAGTGAGAGTCCCAACTCTAAGAAAAAAAGAAAAAAAAAAAATCCTGGCATGGTGGCCCACCTATAGTCCTAGCCACTCTGAAGGGTGAGGTGGGAGGCTCACGTGAGCACAGGAGCTTGAGGCTGCAGTGACCCATGACTGCGCCACTGCACTCCGGCCTGGAAGACAGAGCGAGAAACTGTTTCCAAAAAAAAGAAAAAAACAACATAAATATCCTAAATAACTCTATGATCTCTAGAAATTACTCTCATTTTTACTTACATCTTCTTTTCATTAAGAAAAGATTTCTAGGCTAAGGAACCAGCAAACTGGTACATCTGGAGTTCTTGATAACAAATCAAACAATAATAAAGGCCATATTATAGGCCGGGCACGGTGGCTCACGCCTGTAATCCCAGCACTTTGGGAGGCCAAGGTGGCGGATCACTTGAGGTCGAGTTCGAGACCAGACTGGCCAATACAGTGAAACCCCATTTCTACGAAAAATATAAAAATTAGAATGAGGTTCAGTGTAAGAAAAAACCCCCCAACCAAAACCGAAACCAACCAACCAAACAAACAAAAAACAAGAGGAAGTATACTGTAGGGGTTAAGGATGAGAACCAGGGAGTTACACTGCATAGGTTCAAATCATGGCTCTACTATACTGTCATAACTTATTACTTATGACCTTCAAGAGATTCTTTCTGTGTCAGTTTCCTCCCCTGTGAAATAATAATATTAATAGGAACTTACTTCAGAGTTTTGAGGAGTACATGAGTAAATCATGTAAAGTATTTACAGTGCCTGGCAGGCAATAAGTTTTATCATTATTATCATTATTATTCTTTGATTCTTTTTTTTTTTTGCTGCTTGAGATTACTATATCAGATTTTTTAAAATACCGAAGTTTAATTCAACAACATATAGTGATAACTTGCTACGAAAATGAATAAGACACATTCTTGCCCTCCAAGAGTTTACAGTGGGGAGAGATGGGTAAGCAGAAAGTAAACAGGTATACAATATGGTATGGGTTATGATGGGATATGTATATGATATTAATGGAGAAATAAAGCAAGGGTACATAATTCTCCCATAAGGGTTGAGGTTTTTGGAAAAGGTTTTGCCTAAGCTGAGCTTTGATGAAGGGGCTAGGTTAAGGTGGGCCTGGGGAGGACTCATCCCATCAGAGGGAATAACATGGAAACATTTCAGAGAAAGGTATGTCAGGGATTCAGACAAGACTCAGTGTGACTAAAGCATATCCTGCAACATAAAGTTTTGTCAGGGGGCAATGAGTGATGAAGCTGGAGGGTGGATAAGGACCAAGACATCAGAAACAGTAATGGATTTTAAGCAGATAATTGTCATGCTCGTATTTGTTCTTTAGAAAGAACAGTTTGGCAGCATTGTGGAAATTGGATTTATGGGACCATGACTGAAGGCAAAGAGACCACTTACAGACCTATTGCAACTGTCTAGGGGATGAGGACCTGATTATAGGAGTGGCAGTAGGGTATCTAAATACATCTAACTGCTTATGTTCTATGTTCAAAGTCAGAAGTTCAGGGGAAAGATACTAGAGAAATACTGCACTCATAAGTGTATAGGTAGCTAGAGAAAATAACAACACTAGAAATGGGTGAAATTACCCAGAGAAATATGTGGAGTGAAAAGATCTGTGAGCTGATTACCAAACTTTGAGAAACACCATGTATAAGTAGTGGCTAGAGAAAGAACTAGAAAAGGCATGACCAGGAAGGTGAAAAGACTGCAGAGACAATGGAGCTCCTATTGGAGTAGAGGGTTGTAAAAAAAGGGTGTGGGAGACTGGGCGCGGTGGCTCACACCTGTAATCCCAGCACTTTGGGAGAGTGAGGTGGGTGGATCACCTGAGGTCAGGAGTTCAAGACCAGCCTGATCAACAGGGTGAAACCCTGTCTCTACTGAAAATACAAAAATTAGCCAGGTGTGGTGGAGTGTGCTCTAAACCCAGGTACGCGGGAGGCTGAGGCAGAAGAATCACTTGAACCTAGGGGGTGGAGGTTGCAGTGAGCCAAGATCATGCCACTGCACTGGGTGCACACCACACCTGGGTGTGGGCCAATGTGAGTATGAATCAGAAATATTTATCTGATTAATTTACCCTATCTCTTCTCCTTACCATCCCCCTCCGTTCTGTCCTCTAACTTCAGTTGCCTTCACTTTTTTCATTTTTGTCTTTCACTATTGTCTATTTTCCTTTACTGTTTTTACTTAGAAAAATTTCAAGGCTTCAGGAAATAAAAAATTTACAATAGTATAATAAGCACTCATATACAATTCACCTAGATTTACCAATTGTCAATTGCCGTCTTTGTACACACACTCTTTCTGTATGTATGTACAAATATATACATACATAAATTTTTTTAGTTTTGGATTGAATAGATTTAGTTGCAGACATCATGATACTTTACTCTTAGAGACTTTAGCTTTTGTTTTCTAACATAAACATGGAAATTTTCCAACAAAACCACAATCACAGTCAGGAAATTTAACCTTGTTATGATATGATCTAATAAACAGCCCATATTCGGATTGCCCCAATTGTCTCAATATCCCTTATAGCTTCTCCCAGCCTGGTTCCACATGCATTTAGCGATAGTGTCTCTTTAGTCACCTTTAATTCATAACAATTCTCCAGCTTTTTTTATTTATGTATTTGCTTCTTCATATTTATAATTTTGAAGAGTCCAAGTCCGTCGTTTTGGAGAAGTTTCTTAGTTTGGGTTTGCTGAGTGTTCCTTCAATGATTCTTCTGCCTTCAGTCTTTCTCCTTGCCAGTTCATTTTCCATATTGTTACCAGAACTGATACTTTAAAACAAAATGAGATCTAGATATTCCCTTGCTTAAAAGTATTTGAAGGTTCCTTTACTCACAAAATTAAATTCCTTAGCATGCCTTTCAAAACTTTTCACAACTTAGCTCTAATGGCCCTTTGCCATAGTCTCTTCTAGTGACTAGCGGTTAGTACTTCCAGGTATACTAAACACCAAATACTTTCTGTTTCTTTCTATCAGCCTTTCCTTCTGTTTAGAGTATCCTCTTCCAAGTCAACTTATACCTAGCCTTCAAGATTCTGTTACTTTATCTTATAGACATTAGTTGAGTGCTTATAATCCACCAAGTACTATGCTAGGTGCTGGCATACAATCCTGAACAATACCAACATAGTCTTTGTCCTTCTGGAATTTTTTTTTTTTTTTTTTGGGGGACAGAGTCTCGCTCTGTCACCCGGGCTGGAGTGCAGTGGTGTGATCTCGGCTCAATGCCACCTCCGCCTCCTGGGTTCAAGCGATTATCCTGCTTCAGCCTCTTGAGCACCTGGGATTACAGGGGCGTGCCACCACACCCAGATAATTTTTGTATTTTTAGTAGAGATGGGATTTTGCCATGTTGCCAGGCTGGTCTTGAACTCCTTACCTCAAGTGATCCGCCCGCTTCGTCCTCCCAGAGTGCTGGGATTACAGGTGTGAGGCACCATGCCCAGCCTCCTTACAGAATTTATACTGGCTGAAATGTCATCTCTTTTGCACTTCTATAGCACTTTATACACATCTTTATTATAAAATTTATTACATTTCATTGTAATTTTTGCTTGTATGTTTGTCATCCTGCTGGACTGTGTGCTTTTCAAGGGTGTGATAAATTTCATTCATCTTTGTTTTCCAAGCATCTAGAATACAGCAGAAGCTAAATAATGTTTCATTCAATAAAGAATGAAAAGAAGCATTCCTGCTACGTGTTAGCTAGCAAGTGTTATTTTAGTTAAGGAATATGTTGTAATATTGTCAAATTCTCTTGGTTAGGGAGGTTTTTACTTCTTCATATCATACCACATCTTCATATGGCTAAAAGATGGGTCTAAAGCTATTTTCCAATAGGAAGATGCAATAAATAATACAGTAAGAATTACAGTCTTTTGCAGGAGTTGGCGCTGCTGCTTCTGTGAAAACTCCACCCAATGATATGAAAAGTTCTTTGCGGCCCGGCGTGGTGGCTCACGCCTGTAATCCCAGCACTTTGGGAGGCAGAGGCGGGTGGATCACGAGGTTAGGAAATCGAGACCATCCTGGCCAAGAGGGTGAAACCCCGTCTCTACTAAAAATACAAAAATTAGCCAGGCGTGGTGGCGTGCGCCTGTAGTCCCAGCTACTCAGGAGGCTGAGGTTGCAGTGGGCCGAGATTGCGCCACTGTACTCCAGCCTGGGCGACAGAGCGAGACTCCGTCACAAAAAAAGAAAAAAAAAAAAAAAACAAAGAAAAGTTCTTTGTTCTGGGGTACTTTCAAAGCTGTAGCAGCAACGGAAATGACTGTTGCATTTCATTGCCATCTTCCTAAAACACATTTTTACAGAACTCTCTTGCGCTCCTCCACAAATAGCCTTCAATTACTTAATTTCCATTACCAGTCCAAGTGATTCTTCTTGAACACCCATAGCACTATTTCTGGGTACTTGCTTTTTTTAAATTTTATGTTTTATGCTTTTTTTTTTTTTAAGCATTGCTGTTTTTGTTCCTGTCTTATTTTTCCAAAGAGACTGCAGCTCCCTAAAGTCTCATCCCGCACAGCATTAGGCACTCAGTAAATAGGACATACATTTAAAATTGACACTCTAACAGAATGCCAGACAATATCGAGTAACATAGTAATATTCCCAGTCAAGAAATGTACCAAGTTAAACTTTAATGTGCATAGAAATCACTCAGGGAAATCTTGTTAAAATGTATATTCTGATTTAGTAAATTTGGGTGGAGTCCGATAATTTGCATTTGTAACAAGCAAACGAGATGCGGATGCCGCTGATCTGTGGACTTACATTGAGCAGCAAATATGTAAAGAAATGTTCAAAAGGAAGGCAGATGCTTTGCTCCAAAACGTATCTTGCGAAGTGTTAATTAAATAGAAGTATGGTTAAGATGAAGCCAGGCCGAGCACTTCTTCCCCAGCCCCAAACCTCCCCTTCCCCATTTCCATTTCCCCTTCGTGTCCAGCCAAAGTCCCCACCTCCTTAAACCCTAAAAACACAAGCAGCAACAGGCCCAGCTACTCAAGACGCGAGCTCAGATAACAAAGAAATAATAGTTCCTGCACTTACTAGTCTAAGAGCCGGGGGAGTCGATGGAGTCCGGGATGTGGCCTCTCCCACGCCATAAAGAAAAATTCAAAATCAAATCCTTGTCAGGGAGAGACCAATCGTAGAGACGGTCTCTGCACGATTCGCTCTTCGGATAGTGTAGGAGCACAGCCCGGCTTCTGATTGGCTGAGATAGCACAGAGCTCCAGCCAATCAGAGCTGAGGCGCTTCTGGTATGAATAAGGAGAAGGCGGGAGAGAAGGGGAAGGAAAGCAGGAGGGGAAAGAAGGTGTGTTACGTCCCCTCTGCTGTCGGTGGAAGCTCTGGTGTGATTGGTTGGCTCTTCTTCCAATTGCACCAATCTCAAGCTCTTCTCTGCAGAGCCCTAACTACAAAATTGA
Organism: Pongo pygmaeus; assembly: GCF_028885625.2. Taxonomy (NCBI): domain Eukaryota; kingdom Metazoa; phylum Chordata; class Mammalia; order Primates; family Hominidae; genus Pongo; species Pongo pygmaeus. Next base: position 59,530,575 of record NC_072392.2, read on the forward strand.
AAGTAGAGAGGAGGGGGCAGCCAATGGAAAAAAAAATTTGCACAGCAGCCAATCCTCCTGCGGCGTTTTGTGTCTTTGCCCAACAGGAAAATGTGTCTCATGCAGAGGGGCGTTACCCAGTCTCCAATGGGCGGGAGCCGGTGGAACGGAGGAGCCAATGAGTGCGAGATGTTGAGTGACAGCTGTCCAATGGAGGCCCTCCGTGTTAGTACGGCTTGCGGCTTAAGCGCCGCCGCTGTCTGAGGAATGTCAACTATTCAACATGGAGGCGGAGGTCGATAAGCTGGAACTGATGGTGAGTGCAAAGTGAAGATCTACTGGGTAGTTTATTTTTGCCCCATGGCCTCGAAGGTGGGGCACAATTTGGAGTCGCCGGAAACTCCGGGCGGCGGAGGCTGGACCAGAGTCGAGTTCCCTCCTCCTTCACCAAAGGGAGCCGCCACCGTCTGGTGTCTAAACCGCCTCGGGGAAGGGGTTACATCCGGGAAACTCGTCAGGGAAATGGCGGGAGATGCTGAGGGTGCGGGGCCTTTGGAATTCCTTGTTCCTTGCCCTCACCTTTACACCCCTTACGAAACTGCGCCGGGTGCAGACCGCATTCTGTGTTTGTACCAAAAAAGATGTGAATGGAACGGTCCCTAAGCGTCCCAAGAAGGGAGAGGTGGTTCACACTCCAAGAAAGGGGAACGGAGAGTGGGGTGGGGAATACACCGACGGGGGCGAGGAGAAATCCCTGCAGGGCCAACCCGCTCACGTTCTAAAAGGCGGGCCGAGAAAGTCTGAGAAAGGATGCTAGACTTGTATGCACAACTTCCTAACGGCCAAGGAAGCCCCTAGACCCGTTTCTGTTTGGTCTGGAGGTGGCAAGCCGTGGGTGAGGGAAGAGGTGTGAGCGAAGGCGATCGTAACCACGAGCTCCTCTCCTGGAGCGCGGGCGGGATTGAGACAGGAAAGGCATCCTGCTCTTGAGTTGTGCACTTTCATTCATCTGTGAAAGTAGAAAACGGGGGCGAAGAATTGGAAAGCACTCCCGTTGTTGCTGGCGTGTTTGGCCTGCTCGGGGGCGCCCAGCTTGGGGGCTGTCCTAGTTTTCTTTAAGGATCCGTCCCTCACTTGTTCTCTTTATTCCCTCCCTCCCATCCTTAGATTACCAGCTTGATCGCCCGCGCTTTTTTCCTCTTAGTGTCCTTGTTCTGTCTTCAGCCCTTTTCGTTCAGCATTATCTTTTTCTTTTCTTTTCTTTTCTTTTTTTTTTCCAGGTTGGGCTGCTTTCCTTAAAAACCTGGACTTTGGAGGAAGCGCCTGCCACTGAGCTCCTGTCTTTTTTTGTTTGTTTGCTTGTCTGTTAAATAAGATTGGCCGGGCGCGGTGGCTCACGCCTGTAATCCCGGCACTTTGGGAGGCCGAGGCGGGCGGCTCACGAGGTCAAGACATCGAGACTATCTTGGCCAACATGGTGAAACTCCGTCTATACTAAAAATACAAAAATTAGCCGGGTGTGGTGGCATGCCCCTGTAGTCTCAGCTACTCGGGAGGCTGAGGCAGGAGGATCGCTTCAACCCGGGAGACGGAGGTTGCAGTGAGCCGAGATCGCGTCACTGTACTCCGGCCTGGCGACAGAGACTACGTCTCAGAAAAAAAAAAAAAAAAAGATTAAGTTTTAAAAAAGTAAACAACTTCTTTCTTCGTTTGTAATCCGTCCCTCCTTCCCACGCCCTTCCCTGGCATTACTGCTTAGGTATCCTTTGTGCCTGCCCTGCTTTCTCCAAGCTGAATCTTGGGTCTGTAACTTCCTCCTTGGAAAGGATGGGTGGTGATCCTGGGAGAAACCTCACCCACCCCCCATTCCCACCCCAGAAAAAGAGAGGCCTTGATATATCTTATTTTCTTCTGATGTGCTAATGAATTGGAGTGCCTCTCATATACAAATTTAATTTGAAGGCTTTCAATTACTTTTAGCATTTTGTGTTTAAATTTTCTTTGTGCAGTGTGTGTGGGGTTGGAGAAGTGTAGGGAGAAATGGGAGGGAAGAAGGAAGAATTTCCTGCAGATTTTCAAACCTGTAATAATGAACTTTTAGTTCTAAGTTTTATTATTTTTATCATTAAAAAAACAAAATGTTAAGCGTTGTAATTTGATTCTGTCAACAGGCTTAAATGTTAAGACTATCTTGCCCTTCTCCCATTCGGAATTCCTCCCTACTGATATAGATATTTCTGCTTAAATTCATAATTCATTTCTGCTAAATGATGCTAATTCTGCTTTTAACAGGTTGTTTGCTTCTCAAATTGGCTGTTTTTAATTTTTAAACTTTGTCTGGCTTTTGCAATAGAGTCAGTATTCTCACAGGACTTCTTTAGATTGAACAAATTCTCTTTTAAGTGAACAATGATGAAGTAAACATTTTGAAAAAGTAGGTTTTAGAAAATTATAAGGTAGCCAGACATTTAAACTTTTAGATATTGTTTGAATGATGGGGTAGTATTTAAATTCTTTTTGAAGACAGGAAGAAAAGAAATGAGGTTTTTTTCCTTTCTTACATCCTTGCAAGTAAATTAGTGGTAGCTTTTTTTTTCCTTTCAGATTGTTAGTTTGTTTCCATAATTATTAGGGTTTAGAAATGAATTTTTATCATGGCTTTAATTATTACTGCTTTGTATTGAGTAGATAATAAAAGACAGTGCATCTCATCTTCAGATTTACCATGTGCTTCTAGAAAAAAATGTTATACTTGTGGACCAGTTTATTTTATAAGATTTTAAGAGTAAATGATTTCCTGTGCTATCTTCTGATTTTTGGTTTTACATCAGTTAAATAAAGGATTTGTCAAGGAACTAGCATTGACTATTTAAAAGGAAATGCATAATATTTAATTTGAAAAGAAAGTGTTTATCCTAATTTTGTTAATACCTTAAATTTTTTTCATCTTTTTCTTGTTTGTAATAACTTCCAATTCAGAAAGTTAAACTCTTATCTTTTAAACAGTTGTCTTCAAAACCTGAAACTTGGCTACCAGCGTTAAATATTCTAATATTTTAGTTGTGTGGCCCAGGATTTGACATCAAGACACTTATATTTCAGCTGTCCTTTGTATGAGTCCATTTCCTTAGTAGGCTCAATCCGACTAAGTAGTTGAATTGGACCGTTTAAAGGGAGGTTGGTGAAAATAATGAAAATATATTTTTGCATCAATCAACATTACTAATGGGGGAATAAGCTTATTGTAGGGCAATCTTTGTTTTCTGACTTTTTCCCCTTCACTTATTGATGGGGTGGTATTTGTTTAGCTTTGTTCTTTCGTGGTACTACTAGTGACTGTACACAAAAGGTAATGCAGTGTGATACTATGATACTATTTCTGTTTCGGGGTTTACATCTGACTTCTGATTGGGTTCTTATCCGTTAAAAAAGTTAGAATGTCAATTAGCTTGGAACTAAGGAAACTTGTTACTTAAATCTCAGTCCCACCTCCCCCCATCATTATTTTCTCTTTGATATTTCTAAGTTTGAAGGAAATGGAGATGCTTTCTGCCTCTATTTAAGATTTCAGGAGTTAACTGAAATTTTAAAATCCCCTTGGATAGTATTCAGTTAGATAGGGTTAATGTTCTGTTTAGAGCACATTGATTCCCTTCTGTTGTTATAATAGCCCTTAGTAAACTCAAGATAAAAAGCTGTAAGATGGTAAGTGCTTTTGTGTTTTCTTTGTATAGTGGTTTAGTTTCCAGAGTGATAGATTGAGTATGTAGAGATTGAGAAACTTATTATTTTACTTTTCATTTGTTTTCTTTGATACTTTTATTCAAAGGGCTTGTTTTACATGGTGTTTAATCAGTAAATTGCCTTGAAGAAGGAGCTAACCAACATCTCTGCAGAGAACAAAAATATTTTTCACAACTTTGTCTTAGTAGTAATTATAACTGGTTTTGTTAATACCAATCCTAAAGTATTAACAATACCCATTCTAATTACTATTAAGGCTTAGGGCATATTTACAAAATTCCTTTCTACATCTATGCATGTTTCTGTTTGAATGTTAATTTGTATATCAGTCATCAATAAGCAACATCACTTTGATATTTAAGTCTTATCATTTTTTAAAAAAACATTGATATAAATGTTTTTTGGTTTTGGATGTTTTTCTGTCCAAAATGGCAACGCTACTTTAAATTCTTTTCACACTGAAGCTTCAACCGATGCAAGATGCTTTTGTGTTCCTTTCCTACTTATTACTGCTAACGAATGCTCTGACTTTATTGCACTACTGTACTTTACAGCTAGCAGTGCAATAGTATTGTCAAAGCATCTGAAAGCAGGATGCACGCCAGAATTTTGATTCTTACCTTACATCTTTCTTCAGTATCAGTAAATAATTTACCACAACCTTTGTTGCTGAGAACTATAACGTTGTTACTAACAGTGTATCTTTTAGAAAGTCATAATTTGAAAAAAAACCTTTCAACTAATTAAAAACTTAATATTTTACTGCATTATGAAACACATCTGGAGAATATTTTTTATATCTAAGTTGTTATGGTTTGTCTGAATGAGTAATACTTTATTGCTGAGTAGTATTCATTGTATAGAATATCACAAACTCTTTATCCACCAACTTATGGACATTAGGTCATTTCCACATTTTGCATATTATGAATAAAATGGCTGCGGTTGGTCTCGAACTCTTGAGCTCAAGTGATCCTCCTGTGTTGCCCTCCCAAATGTCTTTGTTTAATTTTTTTTTAACAATTTTTTTTCTTTTTCTTTAGAGACAGGGTCTCATACTGTCACCCAGGCTGGAGTGCGGTGGTGTGATCGTAGCTTACTGTACCATCAAACTCCTAGGCTCAAGCAATCCCACCTCAGCTTCCTGAGTAGCTAGAACTACAGGTGTGCATCACCATACCTGGCTAGTTTAAACATTTTTTTGTAGAGATGAAGTCTCACTGTGTTGCCAGGCTGGTCTCTAACTCCTGGGCTCAAATGATCTTCCCACTTCAGTCTCCCAAAGTGCTGGGGTTCTGGGAGTGAGCCGCCATGAGTATGTCTTTGTGTGGACGTAATGTTTTCATTTCTCTTGAGTAAATACTGAAATGGGATTTCTGGTAGCATGGTAAATGTATCCTTGGGGAAAAAAAAAGTATGCTTGATCTTATAAGCAACTGCTAAAATATTTTTCAAAGTGGCTGTACTATTTTGCATTCCCAAAGCTATTGATAAGGGTTCTAGTTTTTCCATAACCTTATCAACACTTGGTATTAGGTTGATGCAAAAATATCAGTTTTAATTTTAACCCTTCTAACAGGTATGTGGTGGTGCCCCATTGTAGTTTCAATTTGCACTTCCTTAACTAATGATGTTAAACCTTTTTTCATACGCTTATTTGTAGTTTGTATAACTTCTGTAGTGAAATGTCTCACAATCTTTTGCCTATTTTCTTTTCTTTTTTTTTTGAGACAGGGTCTTGTTCTATTACCCAGGTTGCAGTACAGTGGCGGTCATAGCTCACTGCAGCCTTGACCTCCCAAGATTCAGATGATACTCCCCCACCTCAGCCTCCCAAGTAGCTGAAACCACAGGCACGTGCCACCACTCCCAGCTAATTAAAAAAAATTTTTTTGTACTAATCTGGGCAACATGGCAAAACCCCCTCATCTCTATAAAAAAATTGAAAAATTGGCTGGGTGTGGTGGCGCAAGACTGTAGTCCCACATACTTGAGAGGCTGAGATGGGAGGTCGAGGCTGCAGTGAGCCATGATTGTGCTACTGCACTCCGGCCTATTGACAGTGACATCCTATCTCAAAAAAAATTTTTTTTTATATTTTTTTAGAGATGGGGTCTTGTTATGTTGCCCAGGCTGGTCTCAAACTTCTGGGCTCAAGCTGCCCTTCCGCCTCAGCCTTCCAAAGTACTGGAACTACAGGAGTGAGCCACTGTGCCCGATAGAGAATTGTTATCTTAACAACATCGAGCCCTCTGGTGCACAAACATATCTTTTCATTTATTAGGTCTCTAAAATTTTCTTTCGACAGTTTTGCAATTTTCAGTGTGTAGGTCTGCTTATAATTTTTTAAAATTAAAAATTTTTTTTTTCTGGCCGGGCATGGTGGCTTATGCCTGTAATCCTAGCACTTTGGGAGGCCAAAGCGGGCAGATTACCTGAGGTCAGGAGTTCAGGATCAGCCTGGCCAACATGGTGAAACCCTGTCTCTACTAAAAATACAAAAAATTAGCCTAGTGCAGTGGCATGCCCCTGTAATCCCAGCTACTTGGGAGGCTAAGGCAGGAGAATTGCTTGAACCTGGGAGGCGGAGGTTGCAGTGAGCCAAGATCGCATCACTGCACTCCTGCCTGGGCAACAGAGCGAGACTTTGTCTCAAATTAAAAAAAAAATTTTTTTTTTTTTTTTTTTGCTTAAAAAAATATTTAATAGTTTGTTTAGTGTGATTTCTACTAGTGCTCTTAAAAATAGAGCAAAAGCCAGGCACGGTGGCTCACACCTGTAATCCCAACACTTTGGGAGGCTGAGGCAGGAGGATCACTTGAGCCCAGTAGTTTGAGACCAGCCTGGGCAACATAGCCAGACTCCATCTCTAATAAAATTTAAAAAAAAAAAGTAGATCAAGAACAGTTACAACTTGGGTTCTAAATGCATTGAATTTCAGAAGAAAGTAAGCTATTTGTTAAGCAAAAATCCTTTAAAAATAGTTGGGAAAATACAGATACCAGAGGGCAGAAAGATACCTAAAATGTTAGGCGTGAACTCAAGGACATCATTTGTAGAGAATGAAGGACATAAATCCTCATCATAAAGCCATTTTATTCCAAATTTGTGTGTGTGTGTGTGTGTGTGTGTGTCTTAATATATAAAATTTCTTTCTTAGTTACCAGCCCTGGCCTTAAGCGCAGCTGCTTTCCTCTTCGGCTTTTAATTACAATTTCTTACTGTTCTCTAGTGAGCTGTTAGAGTAGTGGGTAGGATTTTGTTTTTGTTTTTTTAATAACCTAGAGGAGGGGCCAAGGGGTTCATTTGAGGACATTGTTTCTTTTTTTATTTTCTGAGACGGCGTTTCGCTCTTGTTGCCCAGGCTGGAGTGCAATGGCGTGATCTCGGCTCACCGCAACCTCTGCCTCCCAGGTTCAAGCGATTCTTCTGCCTCAGCCTCCCTAGTAGCTGGGATTACAGGCATGTGCCACCATGCCCGTCCCCCCCAAAAAAAAAGAAAAGAAAAAAAGACTATCCCAGATTGGCTAGGTGCAGTGGCTCACGCCTATAATCCCAGCGCTCTGGGAGGCTGAGACAGAGGATTGCTTGAGCTCAGGAGTTTGAGACCAGCCTGGGCAACATAGCAAGACCTTGTCTCTACTAAAAATAAAAATAAAAACATTAGCTGGGTGTGGTGGCAGGTGCCTGTAGTCCCAGCTACGTGGGAGGCTGTGGCAGGAGGATCATTTGAGCCTGGAAGATCAAGACTGCAATGAGCTATGATTGTGCTGCCACTGCACTCCATCCTGGGTTACAGAACAAGACCCTGTCTCAAAAACAAAAATGAAGAAAGAAAGAATATCCCAGATAAATAAAATAACTATTCTTAATTAGATTTTATAAGCTCTTACTTCTAATTTATCTCAATATATAACATTTTAAAAGTTAGAATCAGTCTTTGATTCTTTGAGTTCAATATTTTTATTCTCATTTTATTATTTATTTATTTATTTTGAGACAGAGTCTCACTCTGTCACCCGGGTTGGACTGTAGTGGCACCGTCTTGGCTCACTGCAACCTCCGCCTCCTGGGTTCAAGCTATTTGCCTGCGTCAGCCTCCCGAGTAGCTGGGATTACAGGCGTGCACCACCATGCCCAGCTAATTTTTGCATTTTTGGTAGTGACGGGGTTTCACCACATTAGCCGGGCTGGTCTCAAACTCCTAGCCTCATGTGATCCTCCCACCTTGGCCTCTCAAAAGTGCTGGGATTACAGGCATGAGCCACCGCGCCTGGTGTAGTCTCATTTTATCAATAAGGAAATAATCTTAGCCAATTTTTGCTAAGGTTTCATCTAGTGATTTAGTGACTGCAAAATAAATTTAACTTTTTAAGACATTTTTGTTAGTAAATGTAAGAGCTGTAGTTTTACAAATCCTTTCTCTCCCCACCTAATTTGCCTAATTGTAGATAAACGTGCTTCCTACTTTGTTTCATTATGTGTTTCCTTTTTTTTTTTTTTTTGAGATAGGGTCTCACTCTGTCACCCAGGCTGGTGTGCAGTGGCTCAATCACAGGTTACTGCAACCTTGACCTCTCGGGCCCAAGTGATCCTCCCACCTCAGCCTCACGAGTAGCTGACACCACAGGTGTGCACCATGACGCCTGGCTAGTTTAAAAAACTTTTTTAGAGACGTGGTTTCCCTTTGTTGCCCAAACTGGTCTCCAACTCCTGGACTCAAATGATCCTCCTACCTCAGCCTCCCAAAGTGTTGGGATTACAGGCTTGAGCTACCATGCCTGGCCTTATTAAGTGTTTCTAGATCGGGCTAGTCACAGAGGCTAAAGATATTAAGAAACTTATCTGGGAGACACAGATAAATATGTTGACTAATGTATCTGTGATTAAGTACACATATAAATTAAATATAGATGACATGATGGGAAAAGTAGATACTAGATATTATGGGGGCACATTAGAAAGAGGAAACTAACCTGGGAAAGGTTTCTTTTTAGAGGTGAGATATAATCTGAGACTTGAAAGATGAGTAGGGATTAGCCAACTGAAGGAGAGGGCAAATATTCCAGGCAGAGGAAATAGTACATGTGAACATCCAGAGATGAGCGTTTATTGTACAACTGGGGGAAACTGCAAGGGTTGCAGTATACTGTTGAGAGGGAGAGCTAGGAGTATTGAGAAAGTAAGATCAATATTCTAGCTATTAAGTTTTCTTACCATACTGTTTATTACATTTGTGAACTTTTTTCCCTATTTTTTTATTGTGTTAAAATACATGTAACATAATGTTTATGATCTTAACCATTTTAAGTGGTACTAAATACATTCATAATGTTATGTAACCATCACCATCATCCATCTCCACAACTTTTTCATTTTGTAAAACTGAAACTCTCGACTGGGCGCGGTGGCTCACACCTGTAATCCCAGCACTTTGGGAGGCCAAGGTGAGTGGATCATCTGCGGTCAGGAGTTCCAGACCAGCCTGGGCAACATGGTGAAACCCCGTCTCTACTAAAAATGCAAAAAATTAGCTGGGCGTGGTGGCATGTGCCTGTAATCCCAACCACTCAGGAGACTGAGGCAGGAGAATTGCTTGAACCCGGGAGGTGGAGGATGCAGTGTCGCCCTCTAACCTGGGAACCTGGGCGACAGAGTGAGACTCCATCTCAAAAAATAAAAAAGAAACTCTATACCCATTATTCAATTACGCCTCTTTTCCCCTCCCCCCATTTTTCCCCTCCCCCCTCTTTTCCCGCTCCTCCCCAGTGTCTAGCAACTACCATTCTACTATCTGTCTCTATGATTTAGACTACTCTAAATACCTCATTTAAATGAAATCATACAGTATTTGTCTTTTTATGATTGGCTTATTTCATTCAGCAAAATGTTCTCAAGATTCATCCTTTTTTTGTGGTAGCATATTGCAGATTTCCTTCAATTTTTAAGGCAGAATAAGATTCCATTGTACGTATGTACTACATTTTATTTATCCATTCATCCCTCCATGGACACTCGTGTTGCTTCCTTGTTTTAGCTATTGTGAATAATGCTGCTATGAAAATGGGTGTACACATATCTCTTTAAGACCCTGTTTTTACTAGTTTTAAGTGTATACCCAGAAGTGGAATTGGTGGATAATATGGTAATTCTATTTTTAGTTTTTTGAGAAACCACCATACTGTTTTCCACAACTGCTATACCATTTTACATTTCCACCAATGGTGGACAAGGGTTCCAGTTTCTCCACATCCTCTCCAACACTTGTCATTTTTTTTTATGGTGACTATCCTAATGACTATGAGTAGGTTCCTAAACACTTTTTTTCCTTGAGATGGAGCCTTGCTCTGTCATCAGGCTGGAGTGCAGTGGCGTGATCTCGGCTTACTGCAACCTCGGCCTCCGGGGTTCAAGCGATTCTCCTGACTCAGCCTCCCGAGTAGGTGGGACTACAGGCGCATGACACCACGCCTGGCTAATTTTTGTATTTTTAGTAGAGACGGAGTTTCACCATGTTGGCCAGGATGGTCTCAATCTCTTGACATCATGATCCGCCCGCCTCGGCCTCCCAAAGTGCTGGGATTACAGACATGAGCCACTGCACCCACACTCCTAAACATTTTTAATCATTTTAAATTCATATTCTATAGTAATCATGAACCTATATTCCTTAATTTAAAACATCTACATATAAACATCCAGTTAAAGTTTTGGGGCCGGGCGCGGTAGCTCACGCCTATAATCGCAGCACTTTGGGAGGCCGTGGCGGGAGGATCACCTGAGGTCAGGAGTTCGAGAAAAATACAAAAATTATGCCAGGAGCAGTGGCTCACGCCTGTATTCCCAGCACTTTTGGAGGCTGAGGTGGGCGGATCACCTGAGGTCAGGAGCTTGAGACCAGCCTGGCCAACATGGTGAAACCCTGTCTCTACTTAAAATACAAACAAATTAGCTGGGCATGGTGGTGCACATCTGTAATCCCAGCTACTCGAGAGGCTGAGGCAGAAGAATCGCTTGAACCCCAGAATCGGAGGTTGCAGTGAACTGAGATGGTGCCCTTGCACTCCAGCGTGGACAACAGAGTAAGACTCTGACTCAAATTAAAACAAAAAACAAATAACGAAAATTAGCCAGGTATGGTGGTAGGGGCCTGTAATCTCAGCTACTTGGGAGGCTGAGGCAGGAGAATTGCTTGAACCTGGGAAGCGGAGGTTGCAGTGAGCTGAGATCGCGCCACTGCACTCCAGCCTGGGTGACAGAGTGAGACTCTCTCAAAAAAAAAAGAAAAAAGTTTTGGATAAAATATAGGGAAATTTAACAGCTCCTGATTAAAACCATTATATATTGATTATTCTATACTTGATGTTGCTCTATTTGCTACAAGGTACCATAAATAAGAGAGACATCTTTTAAAAATAAACCTAGCTGGGCACGGTGGCTCACACCTATAATCCTAGCACTTTGGGAGGCCGAGGCAGGATTGTTTGATTCCAGGAGTTCAGGACCAGCTTTGGGCCACATAGTGAGACACTGTCTCTCTCTCTTTTTTTTTTTTTTGAGACAGTGTTACGCTCTTGTTGCCCAGTCTGGAGTGCAATGGCACAATCTTGGCTCACTGCAACCTCTGCCTCCCAAGTTCAAGCGATTCTCCAGCCTCAGCCTCCCGAGTAGCTGGGATTACAGGTGCCCACCACCACGCCTGACTAATTTTTGTATTTTTAGTAGAGACGGGATTTCGCCATGTTGGCCAGGCTGGCCTTGAACGTCTGACCTCAGGTGATCCACCCACCTCGGCATCCCAGAGTGCTGGGATTACTGGCATGAGCCACTGCACCCAGCCCTGTCTCTTGTTTTTTTAAATATTAAAAAATAAAAATTAAAAAAAATACATACATAGGCTGGGCACGGTGACTCACGCCTGTAATCCTAGCACTTTGGGAGGCTGAGATGGGTGGATCACCTGAGGTCGAGAGTTTGAGAGCAGCCTGACCAACATAGAGAAACCCCATCTCTACTAAAAATGCAAAATTAGCCAGATGTGGTGGCGCATGCCTGTAATCCCAGCTACTCGGGAGGCTGAGGCAGGAGAATTGCTTGAACCCAAGAGGCAGAGGTTGCGGTGAGCCGAGATCACACCATTGCACTCCAGCCTGGGCAACAAGAGCGAAACGCCACCTCAAAACAAAACAAAACAAAACAAAAAAAACCCCACCATATATAAACTAAAGAATTTATCTGAATATGCGTGCAATAACACCATCCCTGTCACTTACATATACTACCATGACCTACTCTGATTTTTCTCAAAGAAAATAGAAGTATTGTAGTAAAGTGAACAATTCACCCCATTTCTTCACTTCTGCCTGGATCCACATATTTGTCATGACTTCATGATGGGCAGAGTACATTTTTCTCCTCTTGATGTGCTTTGGCCGATGGCATGTGGGTAGAATTGACAGTGTGCAGCTCTGAACTTGGGCCTTTAAGAGACCTTGAATCTTTCTGCTTACTCTTATGTTTCCTCTAGCTCCATGAGAATATCTCATGGGTTCAAAGAGGGTGAGAGACACCAGTAGCAAAGGTCCTACCAGGCATCCTCCAGAATTGCTGTGTGAAGCAAAGCCACCAAACTCAGCCTAGGCTAGAGTACCTGAACCGGGTCAATGTGCAGGTCCATGAAAATAAATGATCAGTTTTTAAGCCACTGAGTTTCTTGGTATCATGCGCCATAATTTTGAAGTATGTCTAGGCTCTCTTTTTTTTTTTTTTTTTTTTTTTTTAGAAAAGGTCTCGTTCTGTCACGCAGGTTGGAGTGCAGTGATGTGATAACCACTCAATCCAGCCTGGACCTCCTGGGCTCAAGCCATCCTCCTACTTCAGCCTCCTGCGTAGCTGGGACTATAGGTGCATGCCACCACACTGGCTAGTTTTTGTATTTTTTGTAGAGATGAGGTTTCACCATGTTGGCTAGGCTGGTCTTGAACTCCTGGGCTCAAGTGATCTACCTGCCTCGGCCTCCTCAAGTGCTAGGATTACAGGCCTGAGCCACTGTGCACAGCCGCGGCTGTCATTTGAGTTACAGAATTTATCTATTTATTTATTTATTTAGAGACAGTCTTGCTCTGTCGCCAGGCTGGAATGCAGTGGTGTGATCTCGGCTCATTGCAACCTCGGCTTCCCAGGTTCAAGCAATTCTCCTGCCTCAGCCTCCCTAGTAGCTGGGACTACAGGCGCATGCCACTACACCCAGCCAATTTTTGTATTTTTGGTGGAAACAAGGTTTCACCGTGTTGGCCAGGATAGTCTCAATCTCTTGACCTCGTGATCTGCCCACCTCGGTGTCCCAGAGTGCTGGGATTACAGGCATGCGCCACCATGCCCAGCCGAATTACATAAATTATTTAAGGCTTGGGGCAGTGGCTCACACCTGTAATCCTAGCAGTTTGGGAGGCAGAGGCGGGAGGATCGCTTAAAGTCAGGAGTTGGAGACCAGCCTGGGCAACAAAACGAGACTCTGTCTCTACAATGGAAAAAAAAAAAGTTAAGTAGTCTACTTTGACTGATAAAACTAGCCTTTTAGGCTGGGCGTGGTGGCTCATGCCTGTAATCCCAGCACTTTGGGAGGCCGAGGTGGGCGGATTACAAGGTCAGGAGATTGAGGTCATCCTAGCTAATACGGTGAAACCCTGTCTCTACTAAAAAATAAAATAAAATAAAAAATTAGCCGGGCGTGGTGGCGGGCGCCTATAGTTCCAGATACTCGGGAGGCAGAGGCAGGAGAATGGCGTGAACCTGGGAGGCAGACCTTGCAGTGAGCCGAGATTGCACCCCTGCACACCAGCCTGGGCAACTGAGCAAGACTCCATCTCAAAAAAATAAAAAAAAAAAAGTAAAAATAAAACTAGCCTTTTAGAGGCAGGGGCTCTTGTATATATCCTAGCAATTGTTCCATAAAAGCCTGCAGATTGGGCCGGGCGCAGTGGCTCACACCTGTAATCCCAGCAGTTTGGGAGGCTGAGGCGGGCGGATCACCTGAGGTCAGGAGTTCGAGACAAGCCTGGCCAACATGGTGAAACCCCGTCTCTACTAAAAATACAAAAATTAGTCAAGCATGGTGGCAGTCTGTAATCCCAGCTACTCGGGAGGCTGAGGCAGGAGAATCGCTTGAACCTGGGAGGCGGAGGTTGCAGTGAGCTGAGATCGCGCCATTGCACTTCAGCCTGGGGGACAAGAGTGAGACTTCATCTCAAAAAAAAAAAAAAAAAAGCCTGCAGATTGGGAACTGATGAAGCTGAAGCCCTTGCTCACTTTCATCCCCTCTGGTTGCCAATTGCCTGAAATAACATGTCTGTGACCTGGTATTAGAGCATATTACTGCTTATCTGTTTTGGACAAGCATGGTCATGCATTTGTTCTGTTTGGAAGAGAGAATGGGTAATAGTCAATACTCTCTCCAGCAGAAAAAGGCAAAAACCAATTTTGATTGTGGAGACATGATGTAAGTGGTCCTTAGCTTGCTGGGAACTTGAAATATTTCCCTTAAAACGTGTTCTAAAGGGTAGTTGGGTTCCCAGGTGGTTTGTTCTTTCAAATGAATGAATGTTTGTTTTTTCATCTATTCCCTTTTGTCACTGCACATTAGGCTGTATATTAAAAACTAAGGATACAAAAAAGAAGCGATCTCTTGCCAGGAAGATGTTTGAAACCGTGTGGCGACATTACCATGTAAACATAGATTAAAATGTAATACAGAAGATGGTAAACCAAAGCCATGAACAAAGTAAAAGGAGAGTAGATAAAGGTGTTTCTAAATGTACATTGAAGAGAAGAAAATGTACAAAAAGTAGATTCTGGCTGGGTGCAGTGGCTGACACCTGTAATCCTAGCACTTTGGGAGGCCAAGGCAGGTAGATTGTGTGAGCTCAGGATTTTGAGACCAGCCTGGGCAACATAGTGAGAACTCATCTCAAAAATAAAAAAAATTTAAGAATAAAAATAAAAGTAAGTTTTTTAATTATAGCCAAACTAGTTCCATTAAGATGCTTAATTCTCCCTTAAAATGTTTCTATGGAAAATGCATTTCTTTTTTTTTTCTTTTTTTTGAGATGGAGTCTCGCTCTGTCGCCCAGGCTGGAGTGCATTGGCGCCATCTTGGCTCTCTGCAACCTCTGCCTCCCAGGTTTATGCCATTCTCCTGCTCCAGCCTCCCAAGTATCTGGGACTATAGGCACCCGCCACCACGCCCGGCTAATTTTTTGTATTTTTAGTAGAGACGGGGTTTCACCGTGTTAGCCAGGATGGTCTCAATCTCCTGACCTCGTGCTCTGCCTGCCTCAGCCTCCCAAAGTGCTGGGATTACAGGCGTGAGCCACTGCGCCCAGCCGGAAAATGCATTTCTAAGCCTGTTTATTAAGTCCAGGACACACCTGTCTACTAACTCTTCTCTCTATGCCTAGCCCACCATAGGTGAGACTGAAATACTTTTTTTCACTTTATGTAATTTAATGCTGTTGAGATAGGGTCTCTCATAAAAGGATGTGTTTAGAGCTTTAAGGGCACTTGTCCTTTGTAGGAGAGCATATTGTGGCAATGAGAATCTATGGGTTGTTTGTGAAAAGCAAGTGTTTTAAAACTGGGGACCACACAGTATATTGTGACAACCGCAATATATTCTTTTCTCCTTGCTGCCTAATAGTTGAGTAGTATGGAATACCTTGTGCCACTTACTTAAAGCCTTAAATTGGTCATATTAAAAACTAGAACAGGCTGGGCGCGGTGGCTCATGCCTGTAATCCCAGCACTTCAGGAGGCCAAGGCGGGCAGATCACTTGAGCTTGGGAGGTCAAGACTAGTCTGGGCAAAATGGTGAAACCCCATCTCTACCAAAAATACAAAAAATTAGCCAGGCATTGTGGTGTGTGCCTGTAGTCCCAGCTAGTCGGGAGGCTGAGGCATGAGAATTGCTTGAGCCTGGGAGGCAGAGGTTGCAGTCAGCTGAGATTGTGCCACTGCCCTCCAGCCTAGGCAACAGAGTGAGAGGCTGTCTCAAAAAACAACAAACAAACAAAACAACTGGTTGAGCATCCCTAATCCAAAATTCCAAAATCTGAAATGCTCCAAAATCCAAAATTCACTGGACCATTTCAGATTTTGAATTTTCAGATTAGGGATGCTCAACCAGTAATTATTATGCAAATATTCCAAAATAGGAGGAAAAAATCAGAAATCTAATTGGCAGAATGTAACCTGGTTTCCCTTGGGGTGCTTTCATGATGATTTCCATAGACTTTTTTCACCTAATCTTGTATTTTATATACCACGTTTCAGATCAGTATAAAACTTTCCCCCTTTATTTTTATTACTGATTTTAGAGAAAACTGGTTTCTGAAATATGAATATCTTGGGCTTTACAAAAATCACTAGTTTTATTTTAAATATTCCATTGCCCCTAAAAAGTTAAACAATAACCTTACTGATTTACAAGGCTTCCAGGAGGGTGATTTGTAACTGAAAGGGCTGTGAATGATGTTTATCAGAATCAAATTTGCGCGATTTATCAGACACTAATGAGTTTTAGATTATCATAATTGCTTAGTAAATTTCTGCCATCTAACTAAAAAAAATTCTGTTTGTCACCAGATCCTAGAACCCTATCAATATTGTCTCTGCTGTGTAAATAGTTCTGAGTAGTGCAATATTGCTTATAGGGTTTTGGTGTTTGGGAAGAACAATGTGCAGGCTGCAGAAAGTATGTAGCAGAAACAAGCGAAAGTCATCTGTTTAGGAAGAAAACAAGGAACTAGATTTCACTATAAACATTAAAATCTGAGGCTTAAATGTAAATGTTTAATTTATTAGAAGAAGGTAACTTTTCTTTTTGACAAATGGGTTTATTTGTAGTATAAAGAAATAATGGAATTTTAGTATTGAAAAGTTCTTAGATTCCAACTCATTTGATAGGAGAGACCCAAAGAAATGAGGGACTTAACCTAGGGACACATAGCTGGTTAGTGATACTAGGACTAGAATTTCTACCATGTATCCCAATTCTTTTATTTTTCTGTACCATACTATCATGTTGTGTTTAGAGGGAATTTTTAGTTGACTAGCTTTGTAACTTTAGTGATATTAATTTAAAACATAAAAAACTTTAATTTTAGGTGAAGAATGTACATTTTTGGATGGGCGTGGTGGCTGACACCTGTAGTTCCAGCACTTTGAGAGGCTAAGGCAGGAAGATTATTTGAGCTCAGTTCAAGTCCAGCCTGGGTAACATAGTGAGAGCTTGTCTCTACAAAAAAATAAAAAAATTAGCTGGGTTTGGTAGTGCACATCTGTAGTCCCAGCTACTCAGGAGGCTGAGGCAGGAGAATCTCTTGAGTCCAAGAGGTTGAGGCTGCAGTGAGCTGTGATCGTGCCACTGCACTCGCCTGGGCAACAAAGCAAGACCCTGTCTCAAAAAGAAAAAAAAAGAATTTATGTTTTTTCCACGTGTGACTCTTAATGGCTTAAATATCATCTATAACTTTGTCTAACTACATAACAAAACAGTAATGGAAATAGAACTAGAGGCAAGTTACTTAGCTATTTCCTTATTTATAAAAGGAAGGGTTCAGAGCAGACATTTAAGATGATTTTTCAGCTGGGCGTGGTAGCTCACACCTGTAATCCCAGCACTTTCGGAGGCCGAGGAGGGCGGATCACAATGTCAGAAGATCAAGACCAGCCTGGCCAACATGGTGAAACCCCGTCTCTACTAAAAATATAAAACTTAGCTGGGTATGGTGGCACATGCCTGTAGTCCCAGCTGCTCGGGAGGATGAGGCAGGAGAATCGCTTGAACCCGGGAAGTGGAGGTTGCAGTCAGCCAAGATTGTGCCACTGCATTCCAGCCTGGCAACAGAGTGAGACTCTGTCTCAAAAAAAAAAAGATTATTTTTCTATCTCTCAACATTTTGGCATTCTTTTTGCCCCCTGCTTATTCCCTAGTCCACTGACTTCATTAATAAGCCAGTACTGGCCAGGCACAGTGGTTCATACCTGTAATCCTAGCACTTTGGGAGGCCGAGGTGGGTGGATCGCCTGAGGTCAGGAATTTGAGACCAGCCTGCCCAACATGGCGAAACCCTGTCTCTACTAAAAATACAAAAAATGAGCTGGGCGTAGTGGCAGGCGCCTGTAATCCCAGCTACTTGGGAGGCTGAGGCAGGAGAATCGCTTGAACCTGGGAGGTGAAGGTTGCAGTGAGCCCCGAGATTGCACCACTGCACTCCAGCCTGGGCGACAAGAGTGAAACTCGGTCTAAATAATAATAATAATAATGTCAGTACTGCCCCTGTGTATTATTAGAAGATGTTGTATACAGTTTTCCACAGAGGATAACATTCTACCCACAAGCTGTTTTTTTTCCTTCCTTCCTCCCTTCCTTTTGGAGATGGGGTCTCACTATATTGCCCAGGCTGGAGTGCAGTGACTAGTCACAGGAGAGATTATAATACACTGAAGCCTTGAACTCCTGGGCTCAAGCAATCCTCCTGCCTCAGCTTTTTAAGTAACTGGGACTATACAGGTACACATCAAACCTAGCAGAAGCTGTTTTTCTGGTCTTTTTAAAAAAATATTTTTTACATTATTTTATATTTTTAAAAATATATTTTTTATTTTAATATATTTTATTTAATATATTTTAAAAATATATTTTTAAAAATATAAAATTAAATATACAATATAAAATTTTAAAATATATATTTAAACAATTATTTTATATGTTTTAAAAATATATTTTTTAAATATATTTTTTCAGGATGGGCGTGGTGGAAAATATTTTTTCAGCCACTGTGCCCGGCTAATTTATATAATTTAATTTGTAATGATGGCTATGTTTAATAATTGTCTTGCAAAAAATCTTGACAGTTTAGGCTGGGGGCAATGGCCCACGCCTGTAATCCCAGCACTTTGGGAGGCCAAGGATGGCAGATCACTGGCGGTCAAGAGTTTGAGACCAGCCTGGGCAACACGGTGAAATCCCATTTTACTAAAATGAGTAAAAATTAGCTGGGTGTGGTGGCAGGTGCCTGTAATCCTAGCTACTCGGAGGCTAAGGCAGGAGAATTGCCTGAACCCGGGAGGTGGAGGGTGCAGTGAGCTGAGATCGCACCACTATACTATAGCCTGGATGACAGAGTGAGACTCCCTCTAAAAAAAAAAAAAAAAATACAGTTTAGTTGATTTCATCATACCATTGATTAGAAGGGTACTCTTTGGTATCTTCCTAAACTAAAAGTTATTTAAAAGTAGAAACCACCTCTTTTTGGTACCATTTGATGATTAACACATTTTGGGCCCCTAGGTATTGCAGGAAATCATAGTGGAAACATCTCTCTTAAAAAGAGGCCGGGCTGGTGGCTCACACCTGTAATCCCAGCGCTTTGGGAGGCTGAGGCAGGCCAATCACTTGAGGTCAGGAGTTCGAGACCAGCCTGGCCAATATGGTGAAACCCCGTCTCTAGTAAAAATACAAAAATTAGCCAGGCGTAGTGGCCCGTGCCTGTAGTCCCAGCTACTTGGGAGGCTGAAGTGGGAGGATCTGTTGAGCCTGGGAGGTTGGGACTGTAGTGAGCCGAGATGTTGCCACTGCACTCCAGCCTGTGTGACAGAGTGAGACCCTGTCTCAAAAAAAATAAATGACAAAAATATATATATGAATATAGTCTACATTTGGGAGTTTTGTGTCCCCCAAACTCATCATGTTTTGTGACATATATGTTAGATTATTGTAAAAATCTTTCAAACCCTGGAGGTCTCAGTTGCCAAATTTAGGACAATTTAGGCCTGTAGTCCCAGCTCTCAGGAGGCTGAGGCAGGAGAATTGCTTGAACCCCGGAGGCAGAGGTTGCAGTGAGCCAAGACTGTGCCACTGTACTCCAGCCTGGGCAACAGAGCAAGACTCCTCCAAAAAAAAAAGGAAAGTTACCGTTCAAGGAACTACATGAGATTATGCTAAAAAATATGTAAGTTTAATACTTTGTTTCATAAACATGTTAAGGGTTTCTAGAATAGAGATTCTATCTTGGGAATCTCTGGAGCCACAAATTCCATAATTTATGGTAAATTAAATGACTAAAACAAGCTTTAAAGACTCGTATTTAAAGTTGTGCTTAAGAATGTTATATAACTCATTGAAAAAAGCTATGGAATTTTGGTCTGTTCAGTAATTAAGACAAACAAAATCAGGTCTTGAGTGCTCACAGCCTTTGTTAACTTTGATTTGCTCTGGCTCCTGGTCTCTCCTCATTCTCTCCATCCACATGTTTTATGGGTTAGTGTACTTTTCTTATTTATAGGCAAAGATAATCCCTAAGTATATCTTAGTATGAGAAATTATGCAAATAGGAATTTCTTAATACACACACAGACACAAACATTAGTATTTTTAAGGAGTTGTAATTATTGATTAATTTAATCGTGGCATCTCATCTGACAAGTATAGAGGATAAATGAAAACTTCCACTTTTTGGAAATCATTTTAAACACACTTTGTAATTATGTACCCAATATTAATTTTTCTGGCTTAGAGCAACTCCCTGATGTTAGAGATAGAAATAAGATATTGACCTGGAAAATACGTTTAAAAACAAAAACTTTTTCTTTTATCTGTACCCTCCCCCCACGTTTTGGCTATAGAGATAGAATTTTGGTCATTGCAGAGTTTTCCATTCCAATTTAGGTCAATGATAAGAGAAATTATTAGTGATGGAAACTAGTTTATTTCTGAAATTCTGTTTGATGACAGCTTCTGACTTTGGAAGCATTTGAATTTCTGACAGCCATTTTGTCTTACTCTGCATTTGAAAGTAGGGTCCTAATAGAACCTTTTATATACTAAAAATAACTGTATATCATTTCTTATTAGACCTGAGAACTGTTTTTAACAGTTTTTCCCCTTCCACTAAGGCTTCAGGATTTTGAGAATCAATCTTTAGTTCAGTGATCATAATAAGAGCAGCACCCGCCCTGCAAACAGCCTCCTATGTTTTGGGATGGGAATAGGAGACCATGCCTGTGGAAATCATGTTTTCCTTTCTGTAGTAAACTCTAAGGATGGTTATATCCCTGATAAACTCAAGGCAATATATGCTTTAAGGTCCTGTAAAAGATGCAGAATTTCATGAAGTTAAGAATAATTCATTGATTATACCACTTGCAGAAATAAACCACTTTTAGGCTGGACATGGTGGCTCACATCTGTAATCCCAGCACTTTGGGAGGCTGAGGTGGGAGGACTGCTTGAGCCCAGCATGGGCAACATAATGAGATCCTGTCTCTATAAAAAATCAAAAATTAGCTGGGTGCCATGGCATGTGCCTGTAGTCCCAGGTGCACTCGGAAGGAGGTAGGAGGATCCCATGAGCCCAGGAGTTTGACACTGCAGTGAGCTATGATGGTACCACAACACTTCAACCTGGGCTATAGAGCAAGACCCTGTCTCATAAAAAAGAAAAAGAAAATTCTTTTTAACACTGTCATATATCCATCTCAACTTTCTATATGTATACATCTCTTTTACAAAAAGAGGCCATAACATACTCAAGGCTGTTTTTGTATTTAATGAGTCATAAATATAGTGTCATGTCAAATCTGTCTATACATTATCATTTTAAAAACAAATGACCTTTTGAAAGGTTAAATAGCTGCTCATTACAAATACTACAGAAATAGAGTAAAATGTGAAAGCCCCCCCTTAAGTATTTTTTTGTATACCATCATTTTCAATAACGGCATGGTATTCCAAATATTGATATTTATTTATTTACTTATTTATGAGATAGAGTCTTGCTCTGTTACCCAGGCAGGAGTGCAGTGGCCAATCTTGGCTCACTGCAACTTCCGCCTCCTTGGTTCAACTGATTCTAGTGCCTTAGCTACCCAAATAGCTGGGACCACAGGCACATGCCACTATCCCCAGCTAATTTTAGTATTTTTAGTAGAGATGGGGTTTTGCCATGTTGGCCAGGCTAGCCTTGAATTCCCAGGCTCAAGGGACCCGCCCGCCTCAGCCTCCCAAAGTGCTGGGATTACAGGGATGAGCCACTGTGCCTGGCCCCAAATACTTATTTTTTTTTTATGGAGATGGAGTTTCATTCTTGTCGCCCAGACTGGAGTGCAATGGTGCAATCTTGGCTTACTGCAGCCTCCGCCTCTGGGGTTCAAGCGATTCTCCTGCATCAGCCTCCCGAGTAACTGGGATTACAGGCTTCCGCCACCATGCACATCTAATTTTTGTATTTTTGGTAGAGACGAGGTTTCACTATGTTAGCCAGGCTGGTCTCAAACTCCTGACCTCAGGTGATTCACCTGCCTTGGCCTCCCAAAGTGCTGGGATTACAGGCATGAACCACTGTGCCCAGCCAATACTGATATTTTTAAATGTAACTTTTCACTTTAATTCAGGCATCCTATATCCATAATGGCCTCAGGGTAGTAGTTCTCCCCTTTTTTCTTCCTTCAAGGTTTACTACAGATCAAGTTCCCATGCTGGCACCCAGCTTCAGTAAATTGGGGTTATTCAGACTGTTACTCCCATATCATATGTAGCTTTTCTTGTGAAATTTGTGACTCTTTAAGCCCTCTTAATTTTAGTGGCACATAGTTGTAGCTCTCTGATCAATGGGATTGCAAATAAAGGTAACAATGTGAGTATTCCTGAAATAAATTTGTTCTGTGTTTTAAATCGGAAGTGTATTTTCTGCCAGAGGTAGAAAAACACTGCCTAACTGAGGAGAGTCTCTGTGACCCTAGGAAATTCTTGAAGTCATTATTAGTTTTTTGTATTAATATCTGACAATGGCTACTCAGTATCTTGATTTTGGCTCAAAATGTAAGAGAGAGGCATAGAGAAATGACTTTAAAATGTTAACTACTTTTTAAATTTTTCATAGAACATAGTTATTATGGATAATGGATATTTTATATACTTTTTATTTCCACATTTTCAAATGAATATGTATCACTTATTGAAATACTAACAAATGTAAAGAGAAAAAAAGAATAAAGTATCATGTTTACTATTAGTCTTTTGGTTTACACAGTAATGATTTGTGCTGATCTTTAGTTCCAGAAAGCTGAGTCTGATCTGGATTACATTCAATACAGGCTGGAATATGAAATCAAGACTAATCATCCTGATTCAGCAAGTGAGGTAATCTCCGAAATAAATAAGCTTAAAAAAAAATCAGCCTTAACTGAATACTTTAGAATTTTCTGATAGCATTCCTAATAGTAATAGATCATAACAATTATATTATTAAGTTTATAGAATCTTAAAATCTTGCATTGTGTTGGAAGTTTGGTTATAGCACACTGGAGAAATAGTACCAATAGTTCGTGAAATTTGTGGCTACTTTTTTCTCCCAACCTTTAAAAAATAATCCTGAGTTCAGAGGTAAAAGCCCCTGTGGCAGCCCCTGAAATTCCAAGAGAGAATATAGCTACCTCTAGGGCAGTTGTTCTTCAGTAAGTTTGAGGGGAGAAGTCCTGGCAGTCAGCATATTCTCTGAGGAAGGTAATGATACACTATTAGATTTTTTACTTATATTTTATTAATAGTGATTTCTAGATAAAGCTATGTATTTAATTACTTTAAGTTTAGGTTGATTAGAAACATTAACTCTGTTTTATGTCATAAAATCATTAAGTATAAGTATACATACATGTTCATGGGGGTGAAAGTAAATAACCTCCAAGTATCGTCTGTTAACATTAACACTAAAATCACTAATTCAATAATGTTTATCTTTTTTTCCCCAAAGCCCAGGTATCAGGCTTAATTAATATTTATCTTTTTTTTTTTTTTTTTTTTTTTGAGATGGATCACTCTGTCGCCCAGGCTGGAGTGCAGTGGTGCAATCTCAGCTCATCACAACCTCCACTTCCTGGGTTCAAGCGATTCTCTTGCCTCAGTCTCCCAAGTAGCTGGGATTACAGGCATGCACCACAATGCCCAGCTAATTTTTTTTTTTTTTTTGTATTTTTGGTAGAGACAGAGTTTCACCATGTTGGCCAGGCTGGTCTTGAGCTCCTGACCTCAAGTGATCTGCCTACCTCAGCCTCTCAAAGTGTTGGGATTACAGGCATGAACCACCACGCCTGACCAATATTTGTCTTTGATAGCACTTACCAGCAGACAAGAAATACTGCATTTTACAGTTAAAAAAAAATTCCATACAATTAAAAAAATTTTTTTTGGATTGGGTAGAAGTACAAGTTAAACTAACATTTTATAGAAAATTGGGAAAATTTCATGAATGTTCAGTTTTTACTGTTTATTTCATGGAATGCTGGAATTCTATGGGAGTGTAGTTTGTACTGTTCTAGCTCCCTATTCTTTTCTCTCTCTTTCCTTTCTCTTTTTTCTTCCTTTTCTTTTCTTTTTTCTTTCTCTCTCTCTCTCCCCTTCCCTCTCTCTCTCTCTCTCTTCCTCCCTCCCTCTCTTTTTCTCTCTTCCTTCCCTTTCCCTTCCCCTCCCTTCCTCCCTTCCTTCCCTCCTTCCCTCTTTCCCTCCTTCCTTCCCTCCCTCCCTCCCTCTTTTCCTTCCTCCCTCCCTCCCTCTTTTCCTTCCTCCCATCCTTCTTCTCCCTCCCTTTCCTCCCTTCCCTTCCTTTCCCTTCCTTCTGTTACCCAGGTTGGAGTTCAGGGGTGTGATCTTGGGTCACCACAGCCTCCACCTCCCAGGTTCGAGGGATTCTCCTGCCTCAGCCTCCCGAGTAGCTGGGATTACAGGCGCAGGCTACCATGCTCGGCTAAATTTTTGTATTTTCTAGTAGAGATGGGGTTTCACCATGTTAGGCTGGTCTCGAACTCCTGACCTCAAGTGATCCACCTGCCTCAGCCTCCTAAAGTGCTGGGATTAGTCGTGAGCCACCACACCTGGCCCCTTCCTTCCTTTTCTTCCTTTCTTTCCTCCCTTCCCTTCCATTCCTTTGTTCCTTCCCTTTCCTTCCCCTGCCTCCCCTTCCTTCTTTTCTTTCTTTTGTCTTAAAGATTCCTGTGATATTGCTTCTCAGCCTTTTGGCTAAGATCAAGTGTAGTATCTGTTTTTATCAGTTTAAAGACTGTGTGTGTGTGTGTGTGTGTGTGTGTGTATGTGTGTTTAAGACAGGGTCTCACTCTGTCACCCAGGCTGGAGTGTGGTGACAAAATCTCAGCTTACTTCAGCCTTGACTTCCTGGGCTCAAGCAATCCTCCCACCTCAGTCCGCCGAGTGCCTGGAACTATAGGCACACACCACCACACCCAGCTAATTTTTGTATTTTTAGTAGAGATGGGATTTTAACATGTTGCCTAGGTTGGTTTTGAACTCCTGGACTCAAGCGATCTACCTGCCTCGGCCTCCCAAAGTGCTGGGATTATAGGCGTGCACCACCATGCCTGACCTAGTCAGTATCTTTCAAGTACTGTTTTGAAAGACATTGACGTGTAGTGCTCCCATTTTTCCTCTGACTTCCATCTCTCATCTTTGTTCCACCTGTGGGTATTTTTTTTCCTGCAACTTTTTAAAAAAGCAGCTTTATTGAGCTATAATTCATATACCATTAAATTCACCCCTTTAAAGTACACAATTAAGTGGCTTTTAGTATTCACGGTTTTGTAGCCATTGCCACAATAACATTTTCATCACCTCAGAAAGAAACCCCATACCCATGAGTAGTTACTCTCTACCACCCTTCCGTGCTATCCCACAAGCTCCCAAAGACGAATCTACTTTCTGTCTCCACAGATTTGTTGTCTGAACATTTCAAATAAATAGAATCATATAATATATGACCTTTCATGTCTAACTTCTTTCACTTAGGATGTTTCTTTTTTTTTTTTTTGAGACTGAGTCTCACTCTGTCACCCAGGCTGGAGTGCAGTGACACTATCTCTGCTCACTGCAACCTCCGCCTTCTGAGTTCAAGCAACTCTCTTGCCTCAACTTCCTGAGTAGCTGGGACTACTGGTGTGTGCCACCACGTCTGGTTAATTTTTGTATTTTTTAGTAGAGACAGGGTTTTGCCATGTTGGCCAGGCTGGTCTTGAACTCCTGACGTCAGGTGATCCACCCTCCTCGGCCTCCCAAAGTGCTGGGATTGTAGGCATGAGCCACTGCACCTGGCCCACTTAGGATGTTTCTAAGTTTCATCCATGTTGTAGCGTCAATCAGTACTTCATTTGTTTTTACTGTTGAGTAATACTCCACTGTATGGCTATACTCCATCTTCCTTTCTCTTTCTTTTTTTTTTTTTTTGAGATGGTGTCTTGCTCTGTCCCCTAGGCTGGAGTGCAGTGGTGCAATCTCAGCTCACTGCAACCTCCGTCTCCTGGGTTCAAGCGATTCTCCTGCCTCAGCCTCCTGAGTAGCTAGTACAGGTGCGTGCCACCACACCAGCTGATTTTTGTATTTTCAGTAGAGACAGAGTTTCACCATGTTAGCCAGGCTGGTCTCAAACTCCTGACCTCATGATCACCCACCTCGGCCTCCCAAAGTGCTGGGATTACAGGTATGAGCCACCAAGCCCGGCCCATACTCCATTTTCTTATCCAGTCATCAGTTGATGGTGGTCATTTGTGTTGTTTCCACCTTTTGGCTGCTATGAACATACATTTACAAGTTCTTGTGTGGACATGTGTTTTCATTTCTCTTGGGTATATACCTTTGAGTAGAATTGCTGGCCATATGATAACTCATGCTTAATATTTTGAGGAACTACCAAACTGTTTTCCAAGGCATCTAAAGCATTTTACATTCTCAGTTTAAAAAAAAAAAATTGTGGGCTGGGTTTGGTGGCTCATGTCTGTAATCCCGGCACTTTGGGAAACTGAGGCAGGCTGATCATCTGATGTCAGGAGTTTAAGACCAGCCTGGCTAACATGATGAAACCCGTCTCTACTAAATATACAAAAATTAGCTGGGCGTGGTGGCATGAGCCTGTAACCCCAGCTACTCGGGAGGCTGAGACAGGAGAATTGCTTGAACCCAGGAAGTGAAGGTTGCAGTGAGTCCAGATCGCGCCATTTAACTCAGCCTGGGCGACAGAGCAAGACTCTGTCTCATAAGAAAAGAAAAGAAATTGTAGTAAAATATAAATAACAACATTTACCATTTTAATCGTTTTTTTTTTTTGTTTTTTTTTGTTTTTTTTTGAGACAGGGTCTGGCTAATATGGTCCAGGCTGAACTCCAATTCCTAGGTTTATCCTCTGGCCTCAATATCCTTAGCAGCTGGGATTACAGGCACATGTCCTTATACCTGATAGCCATCTTCATCTTTTTTAAGTGAACAGTTCACTGGCATTAACTACATTCACATTATTGTACAATATCACCATCATCAATCTCCAGAAGGTTTTCATCTCCCCACATTGTAACTGTATATCCATTAAACAATAACTCCATGTTCCTTTCTTCCACTCCTAGCAGCCACCATTCTACTTTCTGTCTCTATCAATTTGACTACTCTAGGGACTCATATAAGTAGAATCATATAATATTTGTCTTTTTGTGACTCATTTATGTCACTTACGATGTTCTCAAGATTCATACATAGTGTAGCAGTTTCAGTTTCCTTTCTTTTTAAGGTGGAATAATATTCCATGGAGTGTATGTACTACATTTTGTTTATTGATTCATCAATAAATGATGAATCAATTGATTCATTCAAACCAAATGTCATCTGTCAATGGACATTTGGTTTGCTTTCACCTTTTGGCTACTGTGAATAATGCTACTATGAACACTGGTATGCAAGTATCTGTTTGAGTACCTGCTTTCAACTTTCGGGTTTATACCCAGAAGTGCAATTGCTGGATCACATGGTAATTCTGTGTTTCAATTTTTGAGGAAATACGACTTTTTAACTCCTGTAATATTCAATAACTTCAAGAAAATCTCTGCTTTCTCCCTTTTTTTGTGTTATAGTTGGGAATAAAGCCATGATTTTAATCTTTGTAGATTTGTCCAACATCAGTCTTAATGATTTATATACATGTAAAGGAATGGGAAAGAAAGTAAACAACGAGTTGCAGTAGCCTCTAATACCTCTATCTGGCGGCAGGGTGGTTGTAGTAGTAGTAAATATTTATTGAACATTACTATGTGCCAGCCACTGTGGTGTGTATGTGTGTGTTTGTACACTCACACCCACATCCATAGATATAATTTGGTTTAGCTGCATTATCCTCATTCTAGTACCCCTTGTGATTTGGAGGCAGTCAGTAATTCTGCATAAAAGTCAACATTTTTGGCTAGGATTTGTTTATTTACAGACAGATACAAGAAACTATAAGTTTCTATTACTATATTCTTCAACTTTATTTGTTCCAGAAACATAATTTTATTTTATGAACATTTTCCCTATAGATTCTTTTAAGCTTAGTAACATAAGTCATTTCCTTTTGTTTCTTTCAAAAGACTTAATTGAACTGAGCTTTTTGTTCATATATTGGCTTTTCTTTTCTCCCATCACCAGCACTATCATTAGCAGAGTATTTTTATGTATTTTTGTAACCATTTTTTTTTTTTTTTTTTTGAGACGGAGTCTCGCCCTGTCGCCCAGGCTGGAATGCAATGGCATGATCTCGGCTCACTGGGTTCAAGCGATTCTCTGGCCTCACCCTCCCGAGTAGCTGGGATTACAGGTACCCACCACTATCCCGGCTAATTTTTGTATTTTTATTAGAGACGGGGTTTCACCATGTTGGTCAGGCTGGTCTCGAACTCCTGACCTCAGGTGATCCGCCAGTCTTGGCCTCCCAAAGTGCTGAGATTACAGGTGTGAGCCACCTCACTCAGCCATTCGTGTAACCTTTTATCATCCACTTATGATATGTAAAACCCTAAAATGAATTGAAGTATTATAGGCACAAAATTAACTAAAGTGCAGCACAGTTTACAAACACTAATAAAAGAATCATAGAGGCTCCTGGCCGGGTGCAGTGGCTCATACCTGTAATCCCAGCACTTTGGGAGGCCAAGGTGGGTAGATCACCTGAGGTCAGGAGTTCAAGACCAGCCTGACCAACATGGAGAAACCCCATCTCTACTAAAAAAACAAAAAAAAAGACAAAAAAACAAAATTAGCCAGTTGTGGTGGTGCATGCCTGTAATCCCAGCTACTTGAGAGGCTGAGGCAGGAGAATTGCTTGAACCTGGGAGGCGAAGGTTGTGGTGAGCTGAGATCCCGCCATTGCACTCCAGGCTGGGCAACAAGAGCGAAACTCCATCTCAAAAAAAAAAAAAAAAATGTAGTGGTTCCCAAGAGCCAGTTACTCAAATAAAACAGGCTATGCGCCCAGCAGTTTTTTCCTTCGTGGTATGGTGCTAAGTCCTAAACACAGTCCTAACCTGTCATAAACAGGCCATAAATGCAAATCATGTTGTCCTAAATTACTCACTGCCATGTCAGTCTTATTGATCGAGCTAATGTCATAAAAACATGTATAATGGGTAGCTGCCCAACTACCCTGTCCTCTCTTTTAGCTCTATGGCCATTTATTTCTTATGCTCGTTATACCAACTTTCCTTTCCTAGTTTTGTGAGATCCTCAAGGATTAGTTCTTGTCACTTTTATTTTTTCCTGTATGAATCTGTATTTGGGGAACTCATCATTCTCCTGAGTTATATTAATACGTACAGATCTCTGGGTATTTCACTACTGAGCTACATTCCAGTTACCTAAAGATCATTTATAATTAAGTTACATAATTTATGATCACCTCTTGAGGAAGATGACTTCTTCCCTCCTACCAATTTCCCTCCCAATGTTAAATTTTTTTTTTTTTTTTTTTTTTCCCAGACAGAGTCTCACTCTGTTGCCCGGACTGGAGTGCAGTGGCATGATCATGGCTCACTGTAGCTTCGACCTCCTGGGCTCAGGTGATCCTCCCACCTCAGTCTCCTGCATAGGTAGGAATACAGGCGTGTGCCACCACACCTGGTTCTAATTTTTTGTATTTTAGTAGGGATGGGGTTTTGCCATGTTTACTAGGCTGGTCTCACCTGGGCTCAAGCGATCCTCCTGTTGGGATCCCAAAGTGTTGGGATTATAGATGTGAGTCACCATCCCGGCCTAAACTTTTATTTTTGTCAAATTCTTGAATATATTTGAAGAGTTACAGAAATATAAAGCTTATAATTACAAAGAATAATGCTTCACACTCCCACCCTCAAGAAGGATACCACTCATCTCAGTGTCTTATGGTATTTCCTTTATATTTCTGAATGGTTTGCTTGTACTGCATTTTTATTTTTCCTGATCTGAAACATCTACTAATTTCCTGGATACGAACTGTTATACTTCACATCCTGGCTCTGCCTCTTATTAGCATTGTGATTTTAGCCAAGTCAGTTAACCTTTCTGTACTTTAATTTCCTCATCTGTAAAATGGGAATATTACTACCTACCTCAGAGGTTGAGAGAGAATAAAATTAGTTAACATATATAACTGTTTAGTCCAGAGTAAGTGCTATACGTTAGCTGTTATCATTAATAATAATTTCCTACTATAGGCCTGGTGTAGTAGCTCACGCTTGTAGTCCCAGCTACTTGGGATGCTGAGGTGGGAGGATCACTTGAGCCCAGTAGTTCAAGTGAGCTATGATTGCACCACTGCACTCCAGCCTAGGTGACAGAGTAAGATTTTAACTTTTTTTTTTCCGAGACAGAGTCTTGCTCTGTTGCCCAGGCTGGAATGTAGTGACATGATCTTAGCTCACTGCAACCTCTGCCTCCCAGGTTCAAGCGATTCTCCTGCCTCAGCCTCCTGAGTAGCTGGGATTACAGGCACATGCCACCCTGCCCAGCTAATTTTTGTATTTTTAGTAGATTCAGGGTTTCACCGTGTTGGCCAGGCTGGTCTCAAACTCCTGACCTCATGATCCACCTGCTTCAGCTTCCCAAAGTGCTGGGATTACAGGCATTAGCCATCGCGCCCAGCCAATTCTAACTCTTAAAAAAAAAAAAAAAAAAAAAGAATTTCGTACTATGGAAGATAAAGTTTAAATACTTTACTACCCATATTTATTCCTGTCTTCACAATTTCTGTAACTATTTCTTTTATATAAGCCCTATTGAATACTGTGTCTGCTTTCCTTTCTTCACAACTTATTTTTCTAGAGCTAATAATTGTTTTCTTTTTTTCCTTCCATTTGCTTAGTTTGTCTTTTCTTTTCTTTTTTTTTTTTTTTTTGAGACAAGGTTTTGCTCTGTCGCCCAGGCTGCAGTGCAGGGGTTTGAGACCAGCCTGGGCAACATAGGGAAGCCCATCTCTACAAAAAACAATTTAAAGGTTGGGTGCAGTGGTTCATGCCTGTAATCCCAGCACTTTGGGAGGCCGAGGTAGGCAGATCACCTGAGGTCAGGAGTTCTAGACCAGCCTGGCCAACATGGCGAAACCTCATCTCTACTAAAAATACAAAAATTAGCTGGGTGTGGTGGCACACACCTGTAGTCCCAGCTACTCTGTGACCATGGCTTACGGCAGTATCTACCTCCCAGGCCCAAGTGATCCTCCCTGCTTAGCCGCCCGAGTAGCTAGCACCATAGGCATGTGCCAGCACACCTGGCTAATTTAAAAAATAATAATAATAATAGTTATTATTATTATTTTTTGAGATGGAGTCTTGCTCTGTCGCCCAGGCTGGAGTGCAGTGGTACGATCTTGGTTCACTGCAACCTCTGCCTCCCAGGCTCAAGTGATCCTCCCACCTCAGCCTCCTGAGTAGCTGGGACTACAGGCGTGTGCTACCACGCCCGGCTAATTTTTGTATTATTAGTAGAGATGAGGTTTCGCCATGTTGGCCATGCTGTTCTGGAACTCCTGACCTCAAGTGATCTGCCCCCCTTGGTCTCCCAAAGTGCTGGGACTTGCAGGCGTGAGTCACTGCACCCGGCCTTTGAATTATTTTTTTGTAGAGATGAGGTTTCACGCTGTGTTGCCCAGGCTGGTATTGAACTCCTGACCTCAAGCGATCCTCCTGCCTTGGCCTCCCAAAGTGCTAGAATTACAAGCATGAGCTACCATGCCCCAGCCTGCTTAGTTTTTCTGTATACTTATCACTAATTGAGCCTCAGACATTTCTAACGACTGTAAAACTCTTCTCAATATTGTCAGACACACTACATGTTCTTTAAGTTTCATTTTGTCCCATGGAAACATCCTATCCTTTCTGGTTTTTTTTTTTTTTTTGAGATGGAGTCTTACTCTGTCACCCAGGCTGGAGCGCGATCTCAGCTCACTGCAAGCTCCGCCTCCCGGGTTCATGCCATTCTCCTGCCTCAGCCTCCCAAGCAGCTGGGACTACAGGCGCCTGCCACCGCGCCCAGCTAATTTTTTGTATTTTTAGTAGAGACAGTGTTTCACTATGTTAGCGAGGATGGTCTCGATCTCCTGACCTCATGATCCGCTCGCCTCAGCCTCCCAAAGTGCTGGGATTACAGGCGTGAGCCACCGCGCCTGACCCCTTTCTGGTGTCTCTATCCTGCTCCCATCTGAACTCCTGCTCTATAGGCTTCTTGAATTGCTGTCTTTCTGGGATTTTTTTTTTTTTTTTTTTCCAGATGGAGTCGCACTCTGGTTAGGCTGGAGTGCAGTGGCGTGATCTTGGATCACTACAACCTCTGCCTCCCGGGTTCAAGCAATTCTCCCACCTCAGCCTCCCGAGTAGCTGGGACTACAGGCGCATGCCGACACACCCGGCTAATTTTTTTTTTTTGTATTTCAGTAGAGACGGTGTTTCACCATGTTGGCCAGGCTGGTCTCGAACTCCTGAGCTCAGGCAATCCACCCGCCTCGGCCTCCCAAGGCGCTGGGATTACAGGCGTGAGCCACCCCGCCCGGCCTAACCCTTTGTTTGATGAGTGGTTTGGTTGAATATAGGATTCTAGATTGGAGATTTTCTCTTAATTTTAACATCATTACTTCGTGGTTTTCTAGCTTCTATTGTTGCTGTTGAAAAATGGATGCCATTCTCATTCCTGATCCTTTGTCTGTGCTTTCCTCCTCAGCCTACCCCAGTCCCTTACCTATCACCTGGAAGTTTCAGAATATTTTTTCTAACCTGCAAAAATTTACAGTTATGGTATAGATCTTTTTATTAATTGTGCTGTCACTTGGTGGGGCCTGAAAATATATGAATCTTACCTAATCATAAAAAAAGAAATCTGGCAGGGTACAGTGGCTCACACCTGTAATTCTAGCACTTTGGGAGGCTGATGCAGGAGGATTGCTTGAGGCCAGGAGTTTAAGATCAGCCTGGGCAACACAGTGAGATTCCTGTATCTATTTTAAAAAAAAAATTAAAAGAATTACCAAGTGGCAGAAGGGGCCCAATTGAAATGTTTTTTATGGAATAGTGGTAATTTATATTACAAAATAAATCTGGAAAACCAGCATAGTTTATAAATACAGTTGGGTTGGCATGAATTTTATATTTTATATGTATATAAGTAAATTGATATTTATACATACTTCATCCCCATGATAGTATGTTTACGAATTTTGGCCGGGCACAGTGGCTCACGCCTGTAATCCCAGCACTTTGGGAGGTTGAGGCGGCTGGATCACGAGGTCAGGAGATTGAGACCATCCTTGCTAACACGGTGAAACCCCGTCTCTACTAAAAATACAAAAAATTAGCTGGGCGTGGTGGCGGGCGCCTGTAGTCCCAGCTACTCCGGAGGCTGAGGCAGGAGAATGGCACGAACCCGGGAGGTGGAGCTTGCAGTGAGCCGAGATTGCGCCAGTGCAGTCCAGCCTGGGCAACAGAGTGAGACTCCATCTCAAAAAAGAAAAAAAAAGATTTTTATAAGTAGTTTCAAGTTGCCTTATTCTTTAAGAACAAATACTAATAGTGCCTTTTATCTTCTTCTGAATAGCATTTAGAATTGTATTTTGGAAATATTGTATAATTTATTATTGTGAACTATCCATCAAATTTTATATATCTAAGGTGACCTTTATTTGCTGTTTAATATTGCTAATTTTTTTGGTGGGTTATTTCTGTACCTAGGCTATAAATTCCTTGAGAATAGGATCTAGGTCTTATACTTTTCTCTCTTCCCTACCTCCCATCTGATGTCATGTGGCTGCATAATTAAATATTCAACAGTGTTCAATTAAATGAATGGTAGAATGTGTTGTATGTATACAGTATTTTAATTCTTAAAAAGCTTAATCTTTCATAATTTAATACATGTTAACTTTTTTCCTGATGTAGAAAAATCCAGTTACACTCTTAAAGGAATTGTCAGCGATAAAGTCTCGATATCAAACTTTGTATGCCCGCTTTAAACCAGTGGCTGTTGAGCAGAAAGAGACTAAGAGCCGCATTTGTGCTACTGTGAATAAGACTATGAATGTGATACAAAAACTACAGAAGCAAACAGACCTGGAGGTAATGCTTTCAGTTGACAGGTTAGATTTGTTTAGCTTTAGCTCTGAGTGTAGCTTTGAAAATTAAACCTGATGTAACTTAAATTTTGAAACTCAGCAGTCAGTTTGAACTATTGAAAGATTTTCCTGATACCCTGAAGTATAATAGCTCTTATTTCTGTTTATTTAAAAATAAGCATTTGGACTTGACATGGTTAATAAAGAAGTGTGCTGTCTTGAATTATGTAAGCATGGCAGAAAACTTGGTAATACTTATTAAATCTAGCAGCTTAGCTGGTTCCTGTAAGTACTAGTGAGACTGAGATGTCTAGAAAATGGTTGCTTAGAGTGCTGTATCAAGGAGCTGTGTCTGGGCATGGCAGAAAATAGCACTGTCTGCCACGAGCATGGGAAGGAAGAAGGGCTGCATATGTGATATTTATTTGCCAACTCTACACTAAATTTTGGCTTAAGATACTTTGTATTATGGGCTTGTAGCTAGAGTAAATCAGAAAGATTAATTGCCCAGGTCAGTTTGATCAAGAATACTTTATATTGCAAATGGAGGGGAAAAAATAGAATAATATCTGCTTAGAACGATAAAATGATACCTTAGGTGTATCTGTTATATCACAAGGAGATGAATGGTGGAGGAAGGAAGGGCAATTGAACAGGGAATAGAGGTAATAGGGAGATAGAATTTAAAACAGTAAGGGTTGTGTCACATGCTAGTAAATTAAATGCAAAAAGAAGTATGTATATGATAAGCTTTTATAAATCATCTCAAATCACACATTCTTCATTATATGTGCCTGAGAATAGAGCACATAACCTTGTTCTTGGGAAACAAATAGCTGATTAAGTATAGTTCCAGATGTACATGACAACATATCTGTATAGAACCATAAATTTATTGAAGCACAGAATAAACTTGGGTGAGAGGGCAAAGAGAAAAATGGTATTTTGAATATTTACAAATTTCCCCCACTGGATATAATAAATCGATGGTATATTTTTGAGACTACAAATTAGTACATAAAAGTAGTTATATAGTAATAGAGGATTTCTTTTTTTTCTTTTTTGAGATGGAGTTTCACTCTTGCTGCCCAGGCTGGAGTGCAATGGCACGGTCTCGGCTCACTGCAACCTCTACCTTCCAGGTTCAAGTGATTCTCCTGCCTCAGCCTCCGGAATAGCTGGGATTACAGGCGCCTGCCACAATGCCCAGCTAATTTTTTGTGGTTTTAGTAGACAGAGGGTTTCACCATGTTGGCCGGGGTGGTCTCGAACTCCTGACCTCAAATGATGCACCTGCCTTGGCCTCCCAAAGTGCTGGGATTACAGGCGTGAGCCACCATGTCCAGCCAGTGATAGAGGATTTCAGTCATCTGAGTATCTGTAAAGGTCTTCAGTTGAAGAAATACCTGAAATGAACAATACTTATGTCAAAGGCTGAAAACTAAGGGAGCTTTTACTTTGGATCAAGTTATGGCAAACAAGAAGAAATGATTTAAAAGTTATAAAACTTGAAAGAGGTGGTCATATTTTAGAATCAATGATGACCAAATTGGGAAATGTTGGATATAGTGAGTCTTTTACCTATTGCTTTAAAAATGAGGTAGTATGCTGGGCACAGTGGATCATGCCTATAATCTCGGCACTTTGGGAGGCCAGGGCAGGAGGATCAGTTGAGGCCAGGAGTTTGAGATTAGCCTGGACAACATAGTGAGAACCTCTCTCTACCAAAAAAAAAAAAAAAAAAAAAAAAAGAAAAAAATAGTTTAAATTTACTGGGCATGGGAGTGCATGCTGGTAGTTCCAACTATTTGAGGCAGAAGGATCCTTTGACCCCAGGAGTTTGAGGCTGCAGTGAGCTATGATTGCACCACTGAATTCCGGCCTGGGTGACAGGGTGAGACTGTCCCAAAAAAATTTTAAAATAAACTAAAATAAAAATGAGATAGTAGTAGAAAGTTCAGAGGGAATACAGATATGAAACTTAATCTTCTGAGAGATGTTTAAAAGAGAGGCTTAATTAACAAACCATAATATTGATAAATTTTTATCATCCAAATGTGAATGGGAATGACATCTGTAGAGCTGATAACCAAAAACAGTTATATGAGCCCAGAGTTTAAAGGACTTGCAAGGTACAATTTGTAAATAAATTTCAAATATTAAAAGGTCACAGGGACAAACCTGTGAAATTAGTTAGGAAAGCCAAAGAGGCTGGGTGCGGTGGCTCACGCCTGTAATCCCAGCACTTTGGGAGGCCGAGGAGGGAGGATCACGAGGCCAGGAGATCGAGACCATCCTGGCTGACATGGTAAAACCCCATCTCTACTAAAATAACAAAACATTAGCTGGGCATGGTGTTGCACGCCTGTAGTCCCAGCTACTCGGGAGGCTGAGGCAGGGGAATCGCTTGAACCTGGGAGGCGGAAGTTGCAGTGAGCCGAAATCTTGCCACTGCACTCCAGCCTGGCAACAGAGCGAGACTCTGTCTCAAAAAAAAAAAAAAAAAGCCAAAGGCAGATTGAGCTAAGGCCTCTGAAATTTTCTAAAATAACCAAAAGGTTATTTTAAAGGGGCTTTAAAATTATTTGGGGAACAAGAAGGACAAGAAAAGGATAAAGTCTCCTTGGAACCAATAGTGCTTTGTTTATAGATAACAGAATGTGTATCTGTTCAGGTATTATCTTGCTATAATCTTTATCAAAGAGTGGTTTTTCATTTGGAAGGGTAGAAAATGTATTTGAATTTATAATATTCAAAAAGAACACCTGAATTGATAATACTAAATAATAAATACAGAACAGAAAAGGAGGTAGGAGAAAGGGAATACATACTAATTTCGTAATCTTTCTTAGGGGATATTAAGACATTGACAAAAGAAGAAAAAAAGACAAAAGACACTGAGGTTTATTTATTTATTTATTTAATTTTTTTGTTTGTTTGTTTGTTTTTTGAGATAGAGTCTCCCTCTGTCGCCCAGGCTGGAGTGCAGTGGCACGATCTTGGCTCACAGCAACTTCCACCTCCCGGATTCAAGCAATTCTCCTGCCTCAGCCTCCCAAGTAGCTGGGACTACAGGCATGCGCCACCACGCCCAGCTAATTTTTTTGTATTTTTAGTAGAGATGGGGTTTCACCAAGTTGGCCAGGCTGGTCTCGAATCCCTGACTGCAAGTGATCCACCTGTCTTGGCCTCTCAAAGTGCTGGGATTACAGGTGTGAGCCTCCGTGCCCTCATATTTAAACTGAAGTTTAAATATGCTCAATTATAAAGGTGATCTCATCAAAAGAAAAAAGGGACTAAACTTACACCCAAACAAAAAATAGCAAAACAAACACCCAAAACATATATAACAATAAATAGAAAATTAAAAAGGCATTAAAAGTAGAATATGTGGTATTCTATGATCTTCCAAAATATGTGTGATAAAGAAGAAAAATTTCTACAAACTTTAGACTGGTTAACTTGACTTTAATTCCTGGAAAAATTCTTTGAGAATTTATTAAACAGATGGTCTGAAAGCTTTTGTAGTGATCACAAGGAGCAATGTGGATTCATTAGTCTTGCAGCTGGGTATGGCAGTGTGCACCTGTAGTCGCAGCTACTTGGGAGGCTGAGGTGGGACGATTGCTTGAGCCCAGGAGTTAAGAGGTTGCAGTGAGCTATGACCGCAGCACTGCGCTCCGGCCTGGGCGATGGAACGAGATTCTGTCTCTAAAACAAAAACAAAATGAAAATACCAAGTCTTGTCAGAATAACATTTCCTTTTTTTGAGGTAGAAGAAGGAAATCCTGTTACTGGGTTGTAGTAAGATGTATGATTGTTTTTCATTTTATCCTTATGAACATGTTGGGCAAATGTTGGTTTGATCAGTGGAACCAGCTGCATATCAGAATCATATAGGTTCTGTGGCTGTTCTAGATTTGGGCTGTCCTATTTACATAACGTAATGTGGCTATATAAATTTAAATTTAGACTGGGCACAGTGGCTCATGCCTGTAATCCCAGCACGTTGGGAGGCTGAGGCAGGTAGATCACCTGAGGTCAGTAGTTCCAGACCAGCCGGGCCAACACGGTGAAACCCCCGTCTCTACTAAAGAAATACAAAAAATTAGCCAGGCGTGGTGGCGGGCACCTGTAATCCCAGCTACTCGGGAGGCTGAGGCAGGAGAATCTCCTGAACCTGGGAGGCGGAGGTTGCAGTGAGCTGAGATTGCGCTCTAGCCTGGGCAACAAGAGTGTAACTCTGCTTCAAAATAAAAAAAAAAAGTAAGAAAGAACGAAAAAAAAAAGAAAAGAAATTTACATTTAAGGTAGTTAAATGAAAGATGAACATTAAGTTCTTCCTACTGATTGGACAGTGCTGATAACGAATATTTCCAGCATCATGGAAAGTTTTATTGGACAGTGCTGCCCTAGAGATTCTGATTCTGTAGGTCTGGGGTGTTCCAGATTTGGCAGTCTCTCTAGAGATGACCTATATAGTTGGCAGAATTGTAACTACTTGATTCTTCAGGTTGTACCTCCTATTAATTCCCCACTAACCCTTTGTTTCAGCCAGCCTGTTTGTTGGTGCTCTGTGAAAGTCCCTTACAACTTCCCTTCAGCCTCCCTTCTTCTTTTGCTGCTACCTGCTTTTGGTGGATGCTATTGGCTGTTTTTCTTTCTCAGTATCTGTTATCCTTTCCTGCCTACCAGAGTATAGACATGCAGTGCATAATGACGTTTTGGTCAACAATGGACCGAATATATATGACAGTGGTCCCAGAAGATTATAATAGCGTATTTTTACTATACTCTTATGTTCAGATGTTTAGATATAAAAATACCATGTGTTACCACTGCCTACAGTATTCAGTACAGTAACATGCTGTACAGATTTGTAGCCCAGGAGCAGTAGGCTATACCATATAGCCTGAGTGTATATATACAATCTCTGTTCGTGTAAGTACAACTCTGTGATGTTCACACGATGAAACTGCCTAACGATGCATTTCTCAGAACGTATTCCTGTCATTAAGTGACACATGACTATACTGACTTTCTTGAGATGTGTGTTGTCCCTCATAGCGATGTGCCTGAGATGAATCTGGCCCCATCCTCAGCTCCAGGGGTGCATCTGATTGGCATAAGGAATGGACTTTATTTTTTAACTAACAGTGGTTGAGGAATGGGTTTGTAACCCAGATGACATGTGAGTAAGGATAGTCTGGAAGTAGGTAACTAGGAAGACTTTACTCGCTGCTGAGAGAACCCTGAGAAGAGAAAGCTTCTTTTCTTCTTCTGGGCATTGTGTAGAGTTGTGATACCTAGCACCGTTAAAGCCATTTGCTGTCAGCTTGAGGGTAAAGGCACCATCCAGGATATTAGAGCTGCGAGATGGAAGAAATTGAGTCCTTACATTGTTCAGTTGCTAAATAAGTCAGCTCAGAAGTCTTTCCTTTTTCTGAAGTTATTGTGGAATGATAATACATTTTCTTTTCTTTATCTTTTTTTTTCTGAGACAGAGTTTCACTCTTGTCGCCTAGGCTGGAGTGCAATGGCGTAATCTTGGCTCACTGTAACCTCCACCTCCCGGGTTCAAGCAATTCTCCTGCCTCAACCTCCCGAGTAGCTAGGATTATAGGTGCCTGCCACCATGCCCAGCTAATTTTTTGTATTTTTAGTAGAGATGAGGTTTCACCATGTTGGTCAGGCTGGTCTCAAACTCCTGACCTCAGGTGATCCACCCACCTCAGCCTCCCAAAGTGCTGAGATTACAGGCATGAGCCACTGTGCCCGGCCTCTTTCTTTTTTTTTGTGACGGAGTCTTGCTCTGTCACCCAGGCTGGATGGAGTTCAGTTGTGCTATCTTGGGTCACTGCAGCCTCCGCCTCCCAGGTTCAAGGGATTCTCCCAACTCAGCCTCGTGAGTAGCTGGGATTACAGGTGCATACCACCACGCCCGACTAATTTTTGTGTTTTTTAGTAGAGATGGGGTTTCACCATGTTGGTCAGGCTGCTCTCAAACTCCTGACCTCAAGTGATCCACCCACCTCAGCCTCCCAAAGTGCTGGGATTGCAGGCATGAGCCACCGTGTCCGGCCTCTTTTTTCTTTTTTTAAGATGAGGTCTTGCTCTGCTGCCTAGGCTAGAGTGCAGTAGCACCATCAGGGCTGACTGCAGTCTCGACCTCCCAGGCTCAAGTGCTCCTCCCACCACAGCCTCCCGAGCAGCTGGGACCACAGGTGTCCGCCACCATGCCCAGCTAAAAATTAGTGTACTAATTAGTTAAAAATTAGCTACTCGGGAGGCTGAGGTGGGAGGATTGCTTGAGCCCGGGAGGTTGAGGCTGCAGGGAGCCACGACTGCGCC
Source organism: Pongo pygmaeus (assembly GCF_028885625.2). Classification (NCBI taxonomy): domain Eukaryota; kingdom Metazoa; phylum Chordata; class Mammalia; order Primates; family Hominidae; genus Pongo; species Pongo pygmaeus. The sequence goes on from NC_072392.2 coordinate 59,571,074, forward strand.
ACTGCACTCCAGCCTGGGCGACAGAGTGACCCCGTTTCAAAAATAGAAAAAAAAAAATTGGAAATAAATTAGATGGTTCCATCTGTACTGAACATCTGTAGACTTTTCCTTATCATTTATTCCTTCCACAACAGTGTAATAATTATGTATATAGCATTTACATTGTATTAGGTATATAAGTAATCTAGAGATGATTTAAAGTATACAGGAGGATGTGTATAGTTTCTTTGCAAATACTACACAATTTTATATAAGGGACTTGAGCATCTGTGGATTTTGTTATCCTGGAACCAATCTCCCACAGATACTGAGGGTTGACTATACTTTTAGAAAATGGCATCTAAACATGACTTCTTTGGTTCTGCTATAATCCTTAAATTGTTTGATTTCTTGGTCTTGTTTCTTCAACTTAATTGCAAGTTCTTTACAAGCTCAAACATCATAGGACCTTGTATATAAATAGCCAAGTATCTGTTTTTTCCCTTGCCTTTCTAAATCTGTGATTACATACATAGTATAAACTTAGGGAAACATTTATTGGTGTGACAATGCAGAAGTTAACTAAACTGATTTAACAGTCTTTGAAGGTTTTTGAAATAAAGATTTTATCATTTATTTTCTAGCTGTCACCACTGACTAAAGAAGAGAAAACTGCGGCAGAGCAATTCAAATCTCACATGCCAGATTTATGAAGAAATGGACTTGGAAAGGAAATTCTAACAGAGAAGAGCTTAATTCCAGAGAAATTTAGGAAGATGTCTTGTTAACCCTTGATGTCTAGAGACTGGGGGCTGGTGAAGGAGGTTTGGCTTCAATGACTGGATAATGATGTCTTTCATGAGAGAGACTATAAGAAGAAGGGCAGATAATATATGAATAAAGTTCAGCCAAAAGGATCAAATGGGAATAAAACGATTTAAATATATGTACACACGCATGCACACACACACTTAGTCTTGTAATTTCAGGCCAGAAAGTCTCTTAACACTATTTTGCATCTGTTTTCTTTTTCTAAGTCATGATAATGTAGATGTTCTGGTCTATTATAAAAGAATGTTTATGTACATTTCAGTCATTCGGTATGTGGCTTTGTAAATTAAAGTATAGGCAAAACATCTGTATTATACATTGTATGTGATTTCATTTTGTAAATGTTGATTGCACATGTGGTCACATTATTGTTGAGACTGCTTTTATGTGACCTGTAGTCTCCCACAAAACCTGAAGTAATAAGCTGGCTTTTCTGTGATAGCCACTTTTGCGTATTTTTTTTCCCTATTTCCCTTGCCTGCTAATGTTGAACAGCATGAACTTGCTTTCTGATGCTGTTTTAGACTGTCCCTGTTGTATTTCAATAATATCTTTGTTTTCCTTCAGCCTTTATTACTATAATTGTTCATTCTACATGAAAGCTAGGAAACTGAAATTAGAAGAGCACTTATCTGCTACTTGCCAGTTTTGTGTGAGTGTGTTATATGTATGTGTCAATTTCCCTTTAAAATAACTATTTATTTAAAAATAACTATTGGCAATAAGGAAACTGTTCAAAGTAGAGGCAGATCTTGATACAAAGATGTTAATCACAGGGTTGTTTATAATAGCAATATACATACACATTTGGCTAGTACTAGGTGAATAGGAAAATAAATCATGTTGTATGTATACAATAAGAGGTCAAGTTGCCAATAAATTATTACTTTTAATGTTCTAGGAAATGCTGAAACTATGCTAAGTGGGGGAGAGGGAAAGCAGGTATTGCAGTTTTGTAGTAAAGATTGGGCTTTGGAGTCATATCTGAGATGTAAGTAGCAGCTTTTAAATTCTAGCTATGACCCTGTGCAGATCACTTAACTTTTGAGTGTCAGGATGTTTGGAAGGACAAGACAGTAAAGTGTTTTAATACAGGGTTCAGTATTTAGTAAGCCTTCAATAAATGAGATTACATACATGTAATAAAAACTAAGCATTGAAAGGACTAGGAAAAATGCCTCAAATGTTAGTTCTGCAGGTTATAGAATTATACTTTTATGTAATATTAAAATTTCAGTTATGAGCATGTTTGTCCATTAACAAACTTATAATAGCTGAAAAACAGGGTTGTGAGAACAGCTTCAGTTAAAATTGTCCTGTCTAGTTTGAATATTCAAGAACAGAAAGCCTCCTTTTTTTTTTTTTTTTTTTTTTGAGACGGAGTCTCACTCTTGCCCAGGCTGGAATGCAGTGGTGCGCTCTCAGCTCACTGCAACCTCCACCTCCCAGGTTCAAGCAGTTCTCTGCCCCACCCTTCCGAATAGCTGGGATTACAGGCGCCCGCCACCACACCCAGCTAATTTTTTGTATTTTTAGTAGAGATGGGGCTTCACCATCTTGACCAGGCTGGTCTTGAACTCCTGATGGTGATCCACCCACCTCGGCCTCCCAAAGTGCTGGGATTACAGGCATGAGCTACCATGCCCAGCCCCCTTTTTTTTTAATTACAGAGAAATAAGTTACACCTTAGTATCAGATATTAATTTTCTTCAGTGTTCAGGCAATTAGTATTTAGAAGGCTCTTGTCATGAGATGGCTCTGGGATGTGATGATGATTGTTGGGATTGAAAAAATGGTAGTATCATGGAGAGATCATAATAAATTCTTATTTTAATAGTATTAAAAGTAGTTTTGCTTTCAGTTAGGAAGAAAAATTAGATTGTACTATTTTTCCTCTATGATTTCCTTCAGTTATCTTCCAAATGTTGTTTTTTCCCCACAGCCCCCTTAACATTGTTCTCTATGTACTTCTCAATACATTTTCATTTGTTTCTCAAGCCTCTTTGTGGATGACTCCTAAATATAACTTCTTCCACTAGCTCTAGATCCGTATTTCCAATAAAATCCCCTACCTGAATATTCAAATTAAACATGTCCAGAATACTTACTGATTTTATTGTTAATAGCCACTATTCTGTTGTCTGGAATTAAAACCTGTATAACTAATTTGCATCCCTTTATCTTCTTAGTCAATAAAACCTACAATTCTCTCTCTAAAATCGTCATAGTATACAACCTCCACATTATCTTCACACCTCCTTAATTTAGATCTTTTGTTTCTCATCTGGATTATAATTGTTTTCTCCTATGTGACTATAGTGTTTTTATGTCTTAAGTTATAAATAATACATGTTTAAGAATTTAAAAATCACAGGCATGGCCGGGCATGGTGGCTCACGCCTGTAATCCCAGCACTTTGGGAGGTCGAGGCAGGCAATCACAAGGTCAAGAGATGGAGACCATCCTGGCCAACATGGTGAAACCCTGTCCCTACTAAAATTACAAAAATTAGCTGGGCGTGGTGGCACATGCCTGTAGTCCTAGCTACTCGGGAGGCTGAGGCAGGGGAATCGCTTGAACCCAGGAGGCGGAGGTTGCAGTGAGCTGAGATCACGCCACTGCACTCCGGCCTGGCGACAGAGTGAGACTCTGTCTCAAAACCCCCCCCCCCCCAAAAAAAAACAAAAAACGACAACAAAAAAACAGGCATATAAATTATCTAGAGGTAATCTGCAAATAATTTCTTCAGGCATTTCTACATGTATACAAATTAAAAAAATTTTTTTTCAACAAAAGTAGGTTGATACTGTGCCTTGTACTGCTGCTGTACTTAGATTTTTTTTCATTTCATTATTTTATTTGAGACAGGGTCTCGCTCTGTCACCTAGGCTAGAGTGCAGTGTTTTTATCATGGCTCACTGCAGCCTCCAGGGCTCAAGCAATCCTCCGGCCTCAGCCTCCCAAGTAGCTGGGACCACAGGTGCATGCCACCAACCCCTGCTAATTTTTGTATATTTTGTAGAGACTCGGTTTCATCATGTTGCCCAGGCTGGTCTCCAACTCCCGGGCTCAAGAGATCTGCCAGCCTCAGCTTCCGAAAGTCTTGGGATACGTGAGCTATTGCGCCCGGTCTTCAATTCTAATATATTTTTGTTATGTCACACATCCACCCTTCTTTTTAACAGCTGTAATCCATTATATGGCTATACAGTACTTTTTTTTTTTTTTTTTTTTTAATTTTAGACAGGCTCTGGCTCTGTTGCCCAGGCTGGAGTGCAGTGGTGTGATCTTGGATCACTGCAGCCTCAAACTCCTGGGCTCAAGTGATCCTTCCATCTCAGCCTCCAGGGTAGCTGGGATCACAGGTGTGCACCACCATGTTCAGCTAGATATATAATCATTTTTATCAGTTCCTTAGTGATGGACATTTAAGCTCTATAACAGCAAGTTATACAAATAATATAACAAGTAAGTTGTATAACAGCAAGTTATTTAAGGATATATATGAAGTTAGGAGATTTTTCTTGTGGGGAGGGCAGCAAGGTCAGCCTTTAAGGGATTCTGATGGAGCAGACCATTGGCTCTCAAACCCCAGGGCTTGGCAAACGATGTGAGTTTAGCATCTTGCCAACTAAATTATTTTGCTCAAGTTATCCTTTTTGCTTGCAACTAACGGCCTCTAATCAGCTGTACAGGTTTCTAATTGTTCGCTATTATGAACTAGTGCAATAAGTCCTTCAACATTCTTGGGTTCTTCGGCAAACATACAAGTATTGCAATTTGTCTTATTTGTCTTCTATACTGCTCCTTGAGAGCAAGGGCCACTTCTCATTACTCTGAATCCCAAGTACAGCATTACGTTCTTTTTTTTTTGAGACGGAGTTTCACTCTTGTTGCCCAGGTTGGAATGCAATGGCGGTCGATCTCGGCTCACCGCAACCTCCGCCTCCCGGGTTCAAGCGATTCTTCTGCCTCAGCCTCCCCAGTAGCTGGGATTACAGGCATGTGCCACCACGCCCGGCTAATTTTGTATTTTTAGTAGAGACGGGGTTTCTCCATGTTGGTCAGGCTGGTCTCGAACTCCCGACCTCAGGTGATTCGCCCGCCTCGGCCTCCCAAAGTGCTGGGATTACAGGCATGAGCCACCACGCCAGGCCTAGCACTGCATTCTATAAATAATTTTTTTAAGTAAAATTCTCATAAAATTAACCATCAACCATTTAAAAATGTACAACTGAGGGCATTTTCGTAAAAATAGCGTTATACAACCATCAGCTCCATGTAGTTCAAAGACCACAAATAATTCTTACTGAAAGAATTTTTCAGTCTCAGATTAATCTTTCTAAATTATATCTTGTTCATGACCCAAGTAGTTAAAAAAAATTGTTGCTACCCACCACCTATAAGCCTAAATGCCTGATATTCAAGAACTTATTTCTAGATTATTAGTGATTCTCTACATGTGCACTCTAGGTCGGTTAAGTATAATTAGTTGTTTGCAATAAATACAGGGAATTTTTAATTCAAATTATGAATTTGATGTGCCCTCTTTGTCTCACAAACCTTCAATTCTTGCAATCTTTACACATCTCTTCTGGCAGGAAATTGTAGAAAGCATACCCTATTTATAGGAAAGATGAATATCGCTGATACCCTTTCAATAGTCCCACGGCGACAACTTACTTAGGCGGCAAGAATGAAGTGTGGGATGTGGGAATGAAGACTTCACAGTGTGTGGTCCAGTCCTCTCACCACCGTAATGAGAAATGACACCTCTCCAGCCTTCACAGTCTGGAGCCTTCTAACTCGATTTGCTTTGGTAGGTGGAACGTAAGTCCTACAAACCTTAGACTGTTTCTTCCAGAGAGAACCACTAACCATGAACCTTCTGCACCAGGGTTTCTCAAAGTGCGGGCCACAGACCACCTGCTGCCGAATCACACGATGCTGGGTGAAAACGCGGATAGCCTGGGCCCCACCCTAGAATCTCAGAGTCCGAATACCTAATTAGGGGTTTGGCTCCGAAGACTGCGCTTTCCACCAGTACGCCAGGTGCCTACGTCTTTGGCGCGCAAGTTTGAGAGCCGTGGGGCCCCGCCCTCTGCCGAGGTGGGCGTGGGTGGCGTAGCGGAGCCCCACGCTCAGGCCGCCTGCGCAGGCTAGGGCCGGAGGCACGCAACCCTGAGGCAGCGAGTGGCCAAGTCTCGTGTGCGCCCCGCAACGCGGGAACTAGGCGAACCCTCCACGCTCCTCCCCTCCTTTCCCCTCCCGCAGCGTCCTGCGCGCATGCGCTTCGTAGCTTTTCTCGCCGCCGCGCCCCCAGCTGCTCTGGTTACAGTTGGTGTTTGCGAATTCTCTGCGGTGCCTTCTTCGCGGAACTCCACCGGCGGTTCCACACGCGCGCGCCTGCGTCACGTGGGCCGAGATTCCGTCGCGGCTGCTGGCCGGCGGCTGAGCCGGGAGAAAGGAGCTGCGGTCACCGTTCGCCCTACCTCTGCGCCCCGGGGCGGGTGCGCTGGTAAAAATGGCGAAATGGGGGTAGTCGGCGTTGGACCTGAAGAGATGGGGCGCGCAGGTGGGGCGGTTGTCAGAGCCCCCTGACGTGGGCGCCGAGCTTTTATCGGCGATTTGATCTGGCGACCTCGGGCCGGCGCCTAAGAGGTCAGACTACGGAGCCTGCGGGTCGCCAACGGCCCCGCCAAGAGCCGGAGGCAATGGATGAACAGAGCGTGGAGGTGAGGGGGTTGTGAGGGTGGTGGTTAGTCCCCGCCCCCACCCGATGAGCGGTTTTTATTCGAGGAGTCGTGCCCATGTCCTCCCTCCAGTAGGGCATCCCTACCCCGCCTCTGCCGCTGTGGAAAGGGCTGGCCCGGTACCAAGGACGCCGTGCCCATTCTGCGGCGCTCCGGGTGTCTTGTGCTCACTGTTCCGCAGTCAGGTGGTGCGTATCCTGGAGTTTTCAAGGATGTCTTGGCACAGGTACGCATCCCCACCGGGTATTTGCAAACAGCATGCTGTTCTGACCAAAACTGCAGATTCATCAGATGGATGTACCCTGCCACTCACCACCAGTCCTTGCGAGTTCTTGAGCTGATCTAAATCTCCTTCCAAATGGATAATCATCTTTCCCTCTCAGTGGCACATTTTACAGGCTTCTGCTCTTCCTTCCTAGATTGAATCAGCATATATTATCTCATGTGTAGTTTCCAGAACAAACTCTTCTTTTTATAACTGATTCTTGTAAGCTGTGAGTTAAAATAGTGGGGATATGTAGGATATGTAATTAAAGGCTAGGAATATATTTTAAAAGATTGTTTATTGAACATAATTGTGTAATCATTATCAAATTTTGGACCTTTCAGATACTGAAATAGGAAATCCTTGCTTTTTAGTAAGGAGTAACTATGTTATGGATGTTCCACTTGAAACTAGTCATTTAGTAGTCTTATTGTCCACCCCGTTGCAGGTTACAGAATCTGCATCTCCCAGGTTCTTTCTGGCCCTACAGAGTCATGATGAGATTCATGAGTAATTTTCTCCTTAATTCCTCATATAAAGTATTATAAAGGTTTTGTAAACTTATCTTGGTTTTAGGAGGGTTTAATTCTAGACTGGAGTGAAAGTAAATGTCAGTACTATAAAAACAAAGTATACAGTACAATAAGTATACGTTTAATTGTATCTTTTTTCTTGTTAAAAACTTTTCAGTTACTTCCTAAATTGATTAAATTGAGGCTTGCAAAGATAATACTGTTTCGTGTATTTACATATTTTTGTTGTTGTTGTTGTTCCCAAGATCGCTTTGAACTACCGTCAACATTTTCAATTGGGGCAGACTCTCAGGTTCAAATAAGTAGCTAGTCTGTTGTAACATCAGGGCAGCAATTGAGATTTCTGGATCCTGAATTCATTTTTTTCTGGGTCACAGTACACTGCCTGTAGGATAAGTGTCTTTTTAAACTTCTTTTTCCTCTAAATTATAAAATCAGTTTATACCTTTTGGGGAAATTGCAGAAAAAGTTAAAAGTTCATGTTGTGTATTCAGTCATATAGTCTGCCTTTTTTCCTTTTTTTTTTTTGAGACACACTCTCTGTCACCCGGGCGCTGGAGTGCAGTGGCACCCTCTCGGCTCACTGCAACCTCCGCCTCCTAGGTTCAAGCGATTCTCCTGCCTCAGCCTCCTGAGTAGCTGGGATTACAGGCACACACCACCACGCCCGGCTAATTTTTGTATTTTTAGTAGAGACGGGGTTTCACCAATTTGGCCAGGTTGGTCTCGAACTCCCGACCTCAAGTGATCCACCTGCCTCGGCCTCCCAAAGTGCTAGGATTACAGTCATGAACCATCATGCCTGTACATGATGGTTCATAGCATTTTTCCTGCTGTTATACATTATATGCATTTTTCTGTATCATTAGATGAAGAATTTCTAGTGACTGTAATCTATGTGTAACTGCCATAATTTACTTAATATTTGGACATTTGGGCTGTACCTAGATTCTTGCCATTATAATTACTGCTTCAGTGAAAATTTTTCTGCATAAGTGTGTTTGCATTTCCTATATTTTCCTTAGAATAGAATCATCGTGAAACTTAGAAAAACGGGAGTACATTTTCCAGATGTTTTGAGGTACTCTGTGCCTTGACCAACCAAATCCTGATATGGAATAGTTAAAATTGAGAGATCAGTCCAAAATAAATGTAAATGTCAAGTTGTTTTGAGCTTGCCTTTTACTCTTGATTCAGTAGCCTAAACTGGTGGACCTTACATCTTTTACTGTTTTCAGAGCATTGCTGAGGTTTTCCGATGTTTCATTTGTATGGAGAAATTGCGGGATGCACGCCTGTGTCCTCATTGCTCCAAGCTGTGTTGTTTCAGCTGTATTAGGGTAAGTTGTATTTCTTTTTACATGCAGTTAGTATATATAGTATATATTGTAAGGATTAACCATTTCCCTTATCTTTTTATTTTACATTTTTTGCCCTAAAGTGCTTGCTTGCATTGTGCTTGGGGTTGAGGAATGCTAAGATAAATGACAAATTGCCTGCCTTGAAGGAGCTTAAATCTAATTGAGGGAATGGAGTTTAGAATGTTTATATTGAAGAATGTGTGGTATCATAAAGAGGCACTAAAGAAGTGCTGTGGGGCTCAGAAGAGGACTGGTCTATATGTGTTTGGTGAGTAAGATGGAGAAAAAGTGTTTAATCTTACAATTACAAGATACTCTAGAGATGAATATAATCTAGTGGCTTTAAAACTTGAGTGTTGGCGCTTTGGGAGGCCGAGGTAGGTGGCTCACGAGGTCAAGAGATTGAGACCATCCTGGCCAACATGGTGAAACCCTGTCTTTACTAAAAATACAAAAATTAGCTGGGTGTGGTGGCATGTGCCTGTGTCCCGGCTACTTGGGAGGCTGAGGCAGGAGAATTGCTTGAACCCGGGAGGGCAGAGGTTGCAGTGAGCTGAGATAGCGCCACTGCACTCCAGCCTGGCGACAGAGCAAGACTCCGTCTCAAAAAAAAAAACCAAAAAAAAACAAAACTTGAATGTTGGCCGAGCGCGGTGGCCCAGGCCTGTAATCCCAGCACTTTGGGAGGCCGAGGTGGGTGGATCATGGGGTCAGGAGTTCGAGACTAGCCTGACCAACATGGTGGAACCCCGTCTCTACTAAAAATACAAAAATTAGCCAGGCATGGCGGTGTGTGCCTGTAATCCCAGCTACTCAGGAGGCTGAGGCAGGAGAATCGCTTGAACCCGGGAGGCGGAGATTGCAGTGAGCCGAGATCACACGAGTGCACTCCAGCCTGGGCGACAGAGCGAGACTCTGTCTCAAAAAAACAAAAAACAAAATAACGAAATGAGGAAGTCCAAGATTTTGGTTGTGTGTGCCAGAGTCCAATAGCACATCTACAGAGCATAGTTGAAAACTGCCTTGTTCACATTCCTCTTCAATTATTTATTTTCCTGAGAAAATCAAAGAGGTCACATGCTCTTCACCTCAAACTTTCTGTTTCGGCTGGGCGTAGTAGGTAGCTCACGCCTGTAATCGCGGCATTTTGGGAGGCTGAGGTGGGTGGATCACTTGAGGTCAGGAGTTCGAGACCATCCTGACCAATATGGTGAAACCCTGTCTCTGCTAAAAATACAAAAATTAGCCGGGCATGGTGGCATGCTCCTGTAGTCCCAGCTACTCGAGAGGCTGAGACTGGAGAATCACTTGAACCTGGGAGGCAGAGGTTGCAGTGAGCAGAGATGGTGCCACTGCACTCCAGCCTGGCGACAGAGCGAGACTTCGTCTCAAAAAAAAAAATTTCTGTTTCCTTATTCTTGCTTAAGGAAGATAAATATGCCTTTGTCAAGAGTAGTATCCGTAACACTTAAATAATTTTTTTCTAGTTACACAGCTCACAATTGATGGTACTGGATTTGAACCCATTAATTTCAAGAACTCTATAGCCTGTTCTTTGTCACTGTACCATGCGCAGAAGACCAAGTAAAATATGATGTTAGTTCTCATACTCCTAAAACTAAGAGATTCAATCTTTCTTGGCCTTCTTTCTTCAGCTGTAGAATTCAGATATGATTTGCTTTACAGGGTGGTTATGGCATTAAATGAGATAACCTAAGAAGTAATTCAGAAAAATTGGGAGGCCGAGACGGGTGGATCACGAGGTCAGGAGTTCAAGACCAGCCTGGCCAAGATGGTGAAACCCCGTCTCTACTAAAAATACAAAAAATTAGCCAGGCATGGTAGCAGGTGCCTGTATCCCAGCTACTCAGGAGGCTGAGGCAGGAGAATTGCTTGAACTCAGAGGGCGGAGGTTGTAGTGAGCTGAGATTGTGCCACTGCACTCCAGCCTGGGTGACAGAGTGAGACTCCGTCTCAAAAAAAAAAAAAAGTAATTCCAAAATTATAAAATACTATATCTACTTGTTTGTAAGGTATTATTTTATTGTTAAAATAGCAACTAATACACATTAACACTTACCTATGTTTTAATAAACAGTGAAATTGATGCTAGATAAATAATTGGCCTCCGTTACTATAGTTAATTAAGTGGTAGAATCTGGATCTGGGCTTATTTCTTTTGATGAAGGTCCCATATGCTTATGGTCTCTGGTTGTTACCTTATGCCTCATTGATTCTGTATTTTTTCATTGTTACATCTTCTTCCTCCTGCCCCTTAAATGCATTTATTTCTTAATTTCCTAAGACCTTGTTGCTGTCATTCTCTACTCTGAGGTTTCTGGGAGTATTCATCTACTTTGGGAAATTTGATTTACTTTAGCAGCTTTAGCTATCATCTCTGTGTGTATGGCTCCTAAATCTATTCCTTCAGCACTCACTTTTGGATGTCTTGTCTTGTCCTTCTAGCATCTTGAACTTTGTTGAAGATCAGATTATTCATATTATTTTCTCAAACTGATTCTAAGTTCATTCTTTTTGTCCTGTTCTGCTAGTCACTCAAACTGGAAACTTTATACCAATGATTTTTTTATTTTTTATTTTTTATTTTTTTTTGAGACGGATTCTCGCTCTGTTGCCCAGGCTAAAGTGCAGTGGCGTGATCTCGGGTCACTGCAACCTCCGCCTCCCAGGTTCAAGCGATTCTCCTGCCTCAGCCTCTCGAGTTGCTGGGAGTATCAGCGTACTCCATCATGCCCGGCTATTTTTGTATATATACACATATATATGTATATATGTGAGTGTATATATATGTATATATATAAACATATATGTGTGTATATATGTGTATATATACACATACATGTGTGTGTATATATGTGTATATATACACATACATGTGTATGTATATATGTATATATACACATATATACACATACATGTGTATGTATATATGTGTGTATATATATATATTTTTTTTTTGTAGAGATGGAGTTTCACTGTGTTGCCCAGGCTGGTCTCAAACTCCTGACCTCAACTGATCTTCCCTCCTTGGCCTCCCAAAGTGCTGGGATTACAGGCATGAGCCACTGCGCCTGGCCTATACCAATGATTTTTAAGTACAATTAGTTATTATCTCCCTGTTTCACTTACATTTGTCTTACCTTTCTGTTTTTATCATTACCATGCTAGTAGAGAAGTATGAACATTGGTTACCTCATGCTTAGATTATTTAATTACTTTCTATCTGATCTCTCAGGTTTGAGTCTTTTCTTATCTCCAGTCCATTTTCTTTCCTGCTACTATATTAATATTTTTCACTGATATCTCTTTTTTTTTCCCAGAAGCCTCAGAAATGTATTATATAAAGGATAAAATCCAAGAATGTTAGCCTGTGTTCAGACCATCCAGATCTGGTTCTGACCTTTCTTTCTAGGGCTGTCTTGGTACCTGAATGCACTGATCATTTGTTCATTCATTCAGCAAATATTAATTGCTTGCCTACTTGTTTTCAAGCCAGTCATTTTTTATTAGGTATAATTGACATGCAGTAAACTACACATATTTAAAGTGTACAGTTTTTTTGTTTGTTTGTTTTGTTCTTTTTTTTTTTTTTTTTTTTGAGATGGCGTTTCGCTCTTGTTGCCCAGCCTGGAGTGCGATGACGCGATCTCCACTCACTGCAACCTCTGTCTCCTGGGTTCAAGTGATTCTCCTGCCTCAGCCTCCCAAGTAGCTGGGATTATAGGCATGCATCACCACGGTTGGCTAATTTTGTATTTTTAGTAGAAACAGGGTTTCATCATGTTGGTCAGGTTGGTCTCAAACTCCAGACCTCAGGTGATCCACCCACCTCAGCCTCCCAAAGTGCTAGGATTACAGATGTGAGTCACTGAGCCTGGCCAAGTGTACAGTTTTGACATATATATATTCTTGTGAGACAATCATTGCATCCAAGTTAGTGAATGTATCTGTCATCCCCAAAAGTTTCCTTGTGCCTCTTGGTAATTCCTCCCTCTACTTGCCTTGTCCCCAGGCAACCATTGATCTGCTTTCTGTCACGATAGATAAGTTTGCTTCAGTGATAAGGGGGATGGAAAAAGAGAAAAAAGATAAGTTTGCATGTTTTGGAATTTTATACAAATGAAAATCATACAATATGTACTCTTATGGATCTGGCTTTTTCACTCAGCAAAAATACTGTATATATCAGTAGTATTCCTTTTTATTGCTAAGTAGTATTACATTGTATGTATTTACCACAATTTGTTTATGCATTCACCTATTGATGGGCATATGGCATGTTTACAGTTTTTGCTATTACAATGAAAATTGCTGCGAACATTCGTGTACAAGAAACTTTCTTTTCTCTTGGGTAAATAATTAGTAATGGAATGGATAGAGATTATGTGGTAGATGTGTGTTTAACATTTTGAAAATTGCCAAGCTATTTTCTAAAATACTTGTATCTGGGAGCTAAACAATGAGCATACGTGGACATAAAGGGGGAAATGCTAGACACTGGGGACTTCAAAAGAGGGAGAGGAGGAGCGGGATGAAGATTAAATTAAAAAAAGGATTGGAAGGCCGAAGGGGATGGATCACCTGAATTCAGGAGTTCGAGACCAGCTTAACCAACATGGAGAACCCCGTCTCTACCAAAAATACAAAATTAGCCAGGCCTGGTGGTACATGTCTGTAATCCCAGCTCCTTGGGAGGCTGAGGCAGGAGAATTGCTTGAATCCAGAAGGCAGAGGTTGCGGTGAGCCAAGATCGCACCATTGCACTCCAGCCTGGGCAACAAGAGCGAAACTCTGTCTCAAAAAGAAAAAAAAGGAAATAGTTTTATAATTTTACATTCTCACCAGAAGCGTATGAGAGTTCCAATTCCTCCATATTAATGCTAACAGTTGGTGTGTTCGGTTTTGTGAATTTTAGCCATTCTCAGGGGCATGTAGCCATTCTTACAGGTATCTCCTTGTTTTAGTTAGCGTTTCTCTGTTGAGTAATGATGTTAGCATCTTTTCCAGGAGTTATTTACCATCCATATGTTGTCTTTGGTAAGGGGTCTGTTCAGTGCCCCACATTTTGTGCTAAAATAAATATAACAAAATTTTCCATTTTACCCATATTTAAGGGTACAGTTCAGTGTCTTTAATTACATTCATAATATTGTACAACCATATCACTATTTCCAAAATCTTTCATCACCCCAAACAGAAAGTCTGTACCCATTAAAAAAAAAAGAAAAAAGAAAGTAAACATAAGTAAACATAGAAAAGGTATATTAAAAATACAGTATAAAAGATAAAAAATGGTACACCTATGTAGTGCAGCTCCATTCTAATCTTATGAGACTACTGTAGTATATGCGGTCCATCATTTACCGAAACATCTTTATGTGACACATGACTATATACCACTTTTTGTTTATCCTTTTTTTTAAAGTTTTTTTTTTTGAGACAGAGCCTCGCTCTGTGGCCAGGCTGGAGTGCAATGGCGCGATCTCGGCTCACCACACCTTCCACCTCTGAGGTTCAAGCGAGTCTCCTGCCTTAGCCTCCTGAGTAGCTGGGAGTACAGGTGTGCGCCAGTATACCCAGCTAATTTTTGTATTTTTAGTAGAGGTGGGGTTTCACCATGTTGGCCAGGATGATGTCGATCTCTTGACCTGGTGATCCACCCTCCTTGGCCTCCCAAAGTGCTGGGATTACAGGCGTTGAGCCACCACGCCAAGCCTATTTATCCATTTTTATCTCTTGATGGACACTTGGGTTGTTTTAACCTTTTGGATATTGTTAATAGTTCTGTTGTTAACAATTATCTGTTTGAGTTCCTGCTTTCATTTCTTTTGAATATATATCTAGGAGTGAAATTGCTGGGTCATATGGTATTCTGTTTATTTTTTTTTAATTGTGGTAAAATATACCTAATTTAAAATTAGCCTTTTTTTTTTTTTTTTTTTTAAATGAGACAGTGTCTCACTCTGTTGCCCACGTTGGAGCACAGTGACACAATCATGGCTTACTGCAGCCTCAGTCTCTTGGGTTCAAGTAGTTGGCCTGCTTCAGATTCTTGAGTAGCTGGGACCACAAGTGTGTGCCATTGTGCCTGGCTAATTTTTTTATTTTTTGTAAAGACAGGGTTTTACTTTGTTGCCAAAGCTGGCCTCAAACTCCTGGGCTCGAGTGATCTGCCTGCCTTGGCCTCCCAAGTGCTAGGATTACAGATGTGAGCCACTTGGCCCAGCCAAATTTGCGATTTTAACTGTATTTTTAAGTGTACTGTTTAGCGGCATTAAGTACATTCACATTGTTGTGCAGCCATCACCACTATCCACCTTTAGTACTTTTTCATCATCCCAAACTGAAACTCTGTACTTGATAAACAATAAATTCTCATTATTCTCTTCCCCCAGCCCCTGTTAACCACTATTCTACCTTCTGTCTTTACATTGACTATTCTAAGTACATCATATAAATGGAATCATAAAATATTTGTGTTTATTTCTACCTCTCTATTCTGTTCTATTAGTTTCTATTTCTGTTCTTATGGTAGTACCACACTGTTTTGATTACTGTAGCTTTGTAGTAAGTTTTGAAATTAGGAAGTGTGAGTCCTCCAACTTTTTCAAGATAGTTTTGGCTATTTGGCATCCCTTGAGATTCCATGTGAATTTTAAATGCAGTTTTCTACCAATATAAAAAGTACCATTGGAGTTTTAGTAGGGATTACATTGATTCTGTACATGCCTTTGAGTAATATTGCTGTCTTAACAATATTAAATCTTATGATTCTTGAACATGGGTGTCTTTCCATTTATTTAGGACTTCTTTAACTTCTTTCAGCAGTGTATTGTAGTTTTGCCCATATAAGTCTTTCTTTTTCTTTTTTATTTTTTTGAGAAAGGATCTCACTGTCACCCAGGCTGGAGTGCAGTGATGCGATTATGGCTCACTGCAGCCTCAGCTTCCTGGGTTCAAGCGACCCTCTTGTCTTGGCCTCCCAATGCTGGGATTATAGGTGTGAGCCACCACACTCAGCCTCCATGTATGTCTTTCAAATTCTTGCTTTGTTTTTTTCCTAAGCATTTTACTCCTTTTGATGCTGTTGCAAATGTGTTATTTTCTTAATTTCCTTTTTTGATTGTTCATTGCAAACTTATAGAAATGCCAGTGTTTTTTTGTGTGTTTATTTTGTATCCTGTAACTGCTGTGTTTATTAGCTTTAACAATATTTTGTGGACTTTCTAGGGATTTTTACAGATAAGATCATGTCATCTGCAAAAAGATAATTTCACTTCTTTTTTAATTAGGATACTTTTTATTTCTTTATCTTGCCTAAGTACTCTGGCTGGAATTTTTAGTACCTGTATTATGTCGAATAGAAATGGTAAAAGCTGGCATTTTTCTTGATTTTAGGGGGAGTTTTTCCTGATCTTAAGGGGAAGAATTTTTAGCCTTTGAATCGTTGACTGTGATTTTTATGAGTTATTATATATGGCCTTTATCAAGTTGAGGAAGTTCCCTTCTGTTTCTATCTATTGAGTATTTTTATCATGAAAGGATATTGGATTTTGTCAGATGCCTTTTCTGCATCAATTGAGATGATCATAGTGGGGGTTTTCCATGAAGTGGTTTATTACATTGAATGATTTTTGTAGTTGAATCATCTTTGTATTCTAGGAATAAATCCCACTTGGCCACAGTGTATAATTTTTTAAATAGTCTGTTGAATTAGTTTTATTGGGATTTTGTTGAGGATTTCCCTAGCACAATTTCTCTAGTAAATATCTTAAACTCCCAGACCAATACATATATATTAAAATTTTTCACATAGCATTATGAATGAGGATACACAGTACATGTCAATAATGATATCTCTGATTGTGTCCTGAAGAAATGGAAGGAATTTAATAAATACTTAAATTTTTAATTAATTTCAAATGCAGGATTAGGTATTGGAAATAGTATTTAATCAATCATGAACCCATGATCTAAGATTTTTAATAATTGCTGTAATTAATGTTTCTTAAAGAGCTTGTTTTCTGTTACAAATTTGGTTTTTTTTTTTTTTTTCTTTTTTTTGAGACAGAGTCTCACTGTCACCCAGGCTGTAGTGCAGTGGCACGATCTTGGCTCACTGCATCCTCTGCCTCCTGGGTTCAAGCAATTCTCCTGCCTCAGCCTCCTGAGTAGCTGGGATTACAGGCACCCACCACCATGTCTGGCTAATTTTTATATTTTTAGTAGAGGCGGGGTTTCACCATGTTGCCCAGTCTGGTCTCGAACTCCTGACCCCAGGTGATCCACCCACCTCGGCCTCCCAAAGTGTTGAGATTACAGGCGTGAGCCACTGTGCCCAGCTGATGCTTTTTTTTTAAACTCTCTTTTTTTGGTCTCCTGTTACACTAACAGTAATTTTATTTACCATCTGGCTTATTTAGTTCTGTATGCTAGATAATTAATATATACAATCTTTATGATAATTACTCATTCTTATAAGTTTTTGGAAATGAACAAAAGGACTGCTTTTCCCTTTCTCTGGTAGACATACCGTAAGAAGTGGACTTTTGTTAATAGTTTAGTGGTATAGATGTTTGTAAGAAACTATTTTAGTCTGGGCGCAGTGGCTCATGCCTGTAGTCCCAGCACTTTGGGAGGCCAAAGATGAGGACTGTTTGAGCCCAGGACTTCAAGACCAGCCTGAGCAACATGGCAAGATCCCATCTCTGCAAAAAAATTAAAAAATTAGCTGGATGTGGGCACACCTGTAGCCTCAGCTACTTCTGAGGGTCAGGTGGGAGGACCTCTTGAGATGAAGAGGTTGAGGCTGCAGTGAACTGTGTTTGGGCCACTGCTCTCCTGCCTGAGTGACAGAGTGAGACTTGTCTCGAAAACAAAAACAACCCCAGAAAGTATTTAGCATGTTTGTATGTATATATAGTTTGCCTCAAACAGTACATTAGGGGATGTAAGAAATTTTGTATGCTTTCACAAGGCATCTAAGATCCTCTATGATCTGCCTCCAAGTTTCCTTGCAATTTTGAGCTGTTTGGGAATAAAAGTCCTTTGTTAACAAATTTCCTAACAAATTACTACCTGTTTTCTCTTATAGCTAAAACTATTTAAAAGAGTGTTTTCCACTCCATTTCCCTGCAACCTTGCCGTCTACTTACCCTTCAACCCATTCTAACTTGGCTTTAGTTCCCTCCACACTACTCACATAGCTCCTGCAAAGTGTAGACTCAGTTTTGCTAAATCCAGTGAACTTTTCGTTGGCCTTACCTTTCCTTCTCAGCACATTCAGCACAAATTACTTCATCGGTTTTTCTTGAAACATTATCTTTGGTATCGTTGCCATAATAGCTATACCATCTTCCTAGTAACTTCATGGTCTATGGATTTTTTTTTTTTTAAGAGACTGAGTCTTGCTCTGTCATCCAGGCTAGAGACAGTGGCATGATCATGGCTCACTGCAGCCCTGACCTCTGGACTCAATTGATCTTCCCACCTCAGCCTCCTGAGGAGTAGCTGGGACTACAGGCGTGCCCACCATGCCCAGCTAATTTTTAAATTTATTGTAGAGATGATATCTTGCTATGTGACCCAGGCTGATCTGGAGCTCCTGGCCTTAAGTAGTCCTCCCACCTTGGCCTGCCAAAGTGCTGGGATTAAAGGTGTGAGCCACCACACCTGACTGGTCCATGACTTTTAACACTACCTCCAGACTTATACTTCCCAACTTTATCTTTTCAGTCCTGGCCTTTTCTCTGCCTCCAGTATCTAACTACCCTCATTTGGACTTGTAGTATGCATCTGAAATATATCATCTCTATAAGAGGTGTTTTTTTGTTTTGTTTTTTTGTTTTTCACCATGCCAAATCTGTTTCTTTTCCAGTCAGGAACCCAGTTTTTTATCCAAAAACCTAGCTCACCTTAATCTTCCTTTTTCCTCACATCCAGTAGTAATTGAACTATAAATGTTAGCAGCCAGTTTTTTGTTTTTTTTTTTTAAGATTATCTTAGATACTTAGTATATATTGCTAACAGCTTCTCTCTAACCCTTCCAGCGGTTTTGCAGGGTAGGTATGCTGATTCTCTTGTCACATATGAAGAGACGAGCTCAGTCACTTGTCCAATGTCATGTGGTCCGTAAGTGCCAGAGCTGGGAATCAGACACAGATCTGAATACTTTCTAAAGCTTGTGATTCTTCCAGTTTAATGAAGGAGAGAAAATAATTTTTAATTTTAATTTTATTTTATGTTTATGATTTTTTAATTGAATGAGGGGGAATATTCTAAAGATTTGTTTAATATTATGCATTAATATTGTACCACTGGTTCTTTGGTTTTGGTTTGAGAGAAACATTGCTTTTCTCAAAGTATTAACATTGTCATATTTATTTTGTAATTAAATTAGATTGTGGAGGCTGAGTAATTTCATGCCTGTATGCCTGTAATCCCAGCACTTTGGGAGGCCCAGGTGGGCGGATCACTTGAGGTCAGAGTTGGAGACTAGCCTGGCCAACGTGGGAAAACCCCATCTCTAATAAAAATACGAAAACCATCTGGGTGTGGCATCGCATGCCTGTAATCCCAGCTGCTTGAGAGGCTGAGGCATGAGAATTGCTTGAACCTGGGAGGCAGAGGTTGCAGTGAGTTGAGATTGCACCACTGCACTCAAGCCTGGGGGAGGGAGTGAGACTCTGTCTCAAAAAATAAATAAATAAATTAGATTGTGGAATACAAGATAAAAATACCACAAATATTCAGAGAATGTAACGCTCACTATAGCCTGGGAAAGGCAGGAAATTTTGTGGACATGATCCAGTGACATTTCTGTGAGACAGGACATGGAGGGAGGGACCATATAAGCAAATGCACAGATATGTCAACAGTGTTACATAGTGCAGCAGTAAGCCTGTTTTGACTGAGAGGGAGGGGGACATTTAAAATACAATCTGGTTACTCCCTATCATAGTCCCAGTCTTTTTAAGGTTTATAATCTAGCAGGGCAAAGGAGACCAACAAATAAGTCGTCATAATAAAGTATCTGAAGGGGGAAGTATAAGTTGCTGTGGTAGAGCATGGCAATTGTATCTAAAATAGTCTGCAGAGTGTCAGGGAAAGCTTTTTGGAGAAAGCAACTTATGAACTGAAATCTAAACAATGAGTAGGAGTAACCCAGATGAAGAAAGGTTTTGAAGAGTATCTTAGGCAGAGAGAGGAAACATGTAAAGACATTACCTTGCTGGGTTATAGGGCCAGTTCTGGAGAGGAGTTCATGAGACCAGTTCTGGAGAGGAGCTGTGACTTTAACAGAAGAGTGGCATGGTCATGGCATTGTTTCAGGGGAAGAAACCTGACCCAAATTTCGTTTTTGCCTAGGGACGAAGGTAATAATAATGTTCAAGGTTATTAAGAATGGAGGAATCCTTTTCTGTAGGCTTTTTATTTTATTTTTATTTTTTTGAGACAGAATCATGCTCTGATACCCAGGCTGTAGTGCCGTGGCGCGATCTCGGCTCCCTGCAGCCTCCACCTCCTGGGTTCAAGCAATTCTCCTGCCTCAGCCTCCCGAGTAGCTGAGACTACAGGCTCATGCCACCACACCTGGCTAAATTTATATTTTTAGTAGAGACGGGATTTCACTATGTTGGCCAGGCTGGTCTCGAACTCCTGACCTCATGATCCACCTGCCTCAGCCTCCCAAAGTGCTGGGATTACAGGCATGCTCTGTATGCTTTTTCTTTCAGCTTTATTTTCTTTGCTCTGAAGTACCTTGCTTCCTATCATTTTAAGTCTTTTACTGTCCTTTAAGGTTTCCTTGGGAATTTTATTTCTAAGTTAATTATTTGGCATCAAGTTAAAGCTCATGTTCATTTTAAAAAGTAGAAAGAGATAAACGAATAACAGATATTGGGAGTACGTTGGTGTAGGATCATAGTTATTTACCTCTGAACCTGTTTATCAGAAAATTAAAACATAAATTTTTTTATTATAAACCTGTTGTTTCCTGAAAACTAGACAGAAAATCTTAACATCTCCTTTATATATGGTATAACATTACTCTCAGTTTCCTAATAAATTATTAATATAATTTTTGGTTTAGTAGAGACATCATTCTCTTCTAAAACCTTTTTATAATTATGAGGAAACCAAGATATCTAGAAGCTTCAATTACTGAACTATGAAACCGTTTTTTTGTTTTTTTTTTTTTTTTGAGACAGAGTCTTGCTCTGTTGCCCAGGCTAGAGTGCAGTGGCAGGATCTCGCCTCACTGCAACCTCCGCCTCCTTGGTTCAAGCAGTTCTCCTGCCTCAGCCTCCCGAGTAGCTGGGATTACGGGTGCCTGCCACCATTACCATGCCTGGCTAATTTTTGTATTTTTAGTAGAGACAGGGTTTCACCATGTTGGCCAGGCTGGTCTCCATCTGCTGACCTCAGGTGATCTGCCCACCTTGGCCTCCCAAATTGCTGGGATTACAGGCATGAGACACTGTGCCCAACCCTATGAAACTGTTTTAAGACTTAAAAGTTGTGCTGTATTGCTTATTCATTTTTTTTGGTTTAATTTACATGTCTATAATATATGTAACTCAGAATTAGCTTCCTTTTTTTTTGAATTAGCTTTTCAAAAAATAAATTTAGTGGTAAACTAGATAGAAATAAATAATCACTGTGGTTTATTTTTGAGTGCAAAGGAGACAGTGTCATTATTATAAGACAATAAGATTATATATACGTTCCCTGTGAGAATCAGTTAGTCCTGAAATCATTCCTTTTCCTGTGTGAGAGTAGCCTTTTAACAGCTATTTTGTGTTGAGTTTTGTCCCTTCGAAAGTTTATCCCTATAAGGATGACAGTGAGGGAAACAGTAGATTGCCTGTTACTTCTATAAGTATCTCTAAAATTAAGCACTAGAGAGTTAGACTCATTAGATTTGTATGAAGTATTTTATTTATATATAGTAATGATGTTTTCTAATCAATATCTAATCTTTTGCCCCCTTAGCGCTGGCTGACAGAGCAGAGAGCTCAATGTCCTCATTGCCGGTAAGTGTTTTGCTATGATTATTTGTGAATTTCAAAAATAGTAAGGTCAGAATGTGCCTTGGGATTCATAAAGGCAGTTTTCCTGCAGTCTGCCCATTTCTCTTCTTCGTGAAGATAGTTGAGTAGAAATAAGCAATTTAGAAAAAGAAATGCAGGGACTAATTCATGTGACTTAAAATTATGTTTACTATGTTGTACTCTGCCTCTCAGAAAATCATCGTATAACTTCTTAATTTACCTTTTATAATTAAGCAACAAATTTTTAATGTTTCTGGTTAAAAAATCCAGATAATTAGGCCATAACTTATCTTTTATAATTAAGCAAAAAATTTTAATGTTTTCTGGTTAAAAAAATCCAGATAGTTTGGCCGGGCGCAGTGGCTCACACCTGTAATCCCAGCACTTTGGGAGGCCAAGGCAGCTGGATCACCTGAGGTCGGGAATTGGAGACCAGCCTGGCCAACATAGTGAAACCTTGTCTCTACTAAAAATACAAAAATTAGCCGGGCGTGGTGGCGCGCGACTATAGTCCCAGCTACTCAGGAGGCTGAAGCATGAGAATCACTTGAACCTACCTAGGAGGTGGAGGTTGGAGTGAGCTGAGATTGTACTGCTGCACTTGAGCCAAGGTCACGCCACTGCACTCCAGCCTGGGCCACAGAGTGAGAGTCTCAAAAAAATAAAAACAAAAAACAGAAAAACAAAAAAATCCAGATGGTAGAGATAAATATAAAATAAAATAAAATAAAAAGGCTTCTGATTCTGATACTCCCTACCCTGTCTTCTTACTTAATAACACTTTCAGAAGAAATTGTTGGGTTCGGTATCTATTCTTCTAGACTGTTTTTTGTGCATGTATTTTGTAATGCCCTAATCCAGTATGATTGTGCCTATATTTATATATATATGCGTATGTGATTCCCATATGCTTTTTCTTAAAATGTACCAATGATATAATATTGTTTTGCAGTTTGCTTTTTCATGTAAAATATGGTAGATATCTTTTCTTGATTGTATGTATACATAAGTCATTTTTTTAAAAAGTGACTGATAATCAATTTTATGACTATACCTTGATTTATTTATGCCCATATTGAGAGACATTTAGGTTATCTCTACTTTTGGTTTCAAAAAATAATGCTGGAGTGCCATCTGTTACCCATTTTTCTTTTTGTATTCACTTTTCTTTTTATTTTTTTGAGACGGAGTCTCGCTCTGTCGTCCAGGCCGGAGTGCAGTGGCACAATCTCAGCTCACTGCAGCCTCGACCTCCTGGGCTTAGGTGATCCTCCTACCTCAACCTCCCTCCTAACTGGGACCACTGGTGTGTGCTACCATGCCAGCTAATTTTGTTTATTTTTTGTAGAGATGAGATGTCACTGTGTTGGCCAAACTGGTCTCGACTTCCTGGGCTCAAGGGATCCTACCACCTTGACCTCCTGAAGCGCTAGGATTGCAGGCGTGAACCACTGTGCCCCGTCCCACCTTTCTTACATTATCTTATAAGACCAGCATTATCAAGTAGAACTTTTTATAATGATGAAAGTGTTCTATGTCTGCACTGTCCAGTATGGTAGCCACTAGTTGCGTGTGGCTGTCAATCACTTGAAATGTGTCTAGTGTGGCTATATGATGAAATTTTATTTATTTATTTTTGAGATGGAGTCTCACTCTTTCGCCAGGCTGGGGTGCAGTGGTGCAATCTTGGCTCACTGCAACCTCTGACTTCCTGGTTCAAGTGATTCTCCTGCCTCATCCTCCCAAGTAGCTGGGATTACAGGCACATGCCACCATGCCCAGCTAATTTTTGTATTTTTAGTAGAGACGGCATTTCACCATGTTGGCCAGGATGGTCTTGATCTCCTGACCTTGTGATCTGCCCGCCGTGGCCTCCCAAACTGCTGGGATTACAGGTGTGAGCCACTGCACCCAGCCAAAATTTTATTTTTATTTAATTTTAACTTAAAAGAGTCACAGGTGGCTAGTGGCTATCGTTTTGGACAGTACAGCTGTGGATTTGTGTTTTGTTTTGTTTTGTTTTGTTTTTGAGACACGGTCTCCTCTGTTCCCCAGGCTGGAGTGCAGAGGCATGATCTTGGCTCACTACAGCCTCAATCTCCCTGGCTCATGTGGTCCTCCTACCTCAGCTTCATGAGTAGCTGGGACTATAGGCACATGCCACCGCACTTGGCTAATTTTTTGTAGAGACAGGATTTCATCATGTTGCCCAGGCTGGTCTCAAACACCTGGCCTCAAGCAATGTACCTGCCTCAGCCTCCCAAAGTGCTGGGATTACAGGTGTGAGCCACCATGCCAACAGTACAGCTTTAGACTCAGAAGTTGAGAATTCAGTCCATATTCTGAATCATATGTTTTTGTTTAGCTTTTTGTTTCTTTTCGTAAATGACGTGTTAATGTGGTGAAAATAAGTCGCAGGTAACATTTTTCATTGTGTCTTTATTTATTTTATTTTATTTTTTTAGTTTTAATAGTGTTATGGGGCCAGGTAGTGGCTCATACCTGTAATCCCAGTACTTTGGGAGGATCACTGGAGGCCAGGAGTTCAAGACCAGCCTGGGAAATACAGCGAGATTCCTGTCTCTACAAAAAATTTTAAAATTAGCTGGGTTTGATGGTGTGCTGCTGTAGTCCCAGCCACTCAGGAGGCTGAGGCAGGAGGATCGCTTGAGCCTAGGAGGTCAAGGCTACAGTGAACCATGATCATGCATTCCGCTGCATTCCACCCTGGGTCATAGAGTGAGACTCATCTCTTAAAAAAAAAATAGTGTTATGGTATGAGTATTATTGTGCTCTCTATTTTGAGAAATGTATTTATTTTATAAAATAATCTCAAATTCCTGAATTAGTGTATGTGTATGGATTTTCTCCCCAGTGCTCCACTCCAGCTGCGAGAACTAGTAAATTGTCGTTGGGCAGAAGAAGTAACACAACAGCTTGATACTCTTCAACTCTGCAGTCTCACCAAACATGAAGAAAATGAAAAGGACAAGTATGTCCTCAATTTCTTTGTTCAGTGTTGAATGGATTTTGCCTTTGTGTTGTTTAATGACACTATATTGGTAGTTGCCTTTTAGTTATTTATGAATAAGTAGTGTTATATTTCTTGTTTTTAATTCTTTCAGTCATGTGCTGTTACTGTTAAGTAACATATTCTTATTGTGTTTATTTAACAACAGTTATTTTATGCCATGTATACACACAGATACCTCTCGCCCTCCCCTCCCACCACACAGAAAGTACTTTGCGAGATGATAGGCATACAGAGGTAAATGAGACATGATTTCTGTTAACTGTTCAATGGGGGCACAGTGATAATACAGTGTTAAGTCATTTGAGGGACAAGAATGAATAAATGGTCTTATATTCCAGATTGAAGAATTTTGAACATATCTGGAGAGTTGTTATGAGGAGCAGGTAAAGAAAGGAAAGAGTGATGTGGCAGTGATTTGTTTTTATAGATGAAGAAGCTACAACATGGTTAATTGTAAGGCTTCACTGTCCAGCAATAATAAAATAACTTGAATTAAGTGAGATTCCAGGACCCTTGAATGTTTAGAAATAAAGCCTTGTCACTTTCTATAGAGTCACAACATGGTAAAGCAAGAGGTTGAAACCTCACAGGTCATTAGAAAAAAATTTATCTGTTTCTTCATTATACTGAGGAAATAGAACCATAGAAATAAGAGAACAGGGTGTGGTGGTATGCATCTATAGTCCCAGATACTTGGGAGGCTCAGGCAGGAGGATCTCTTGAGCCCAGAGGTGGCTTAGGTAGCATAGCAAGACCCCATCTCTTAAAAAAAGGGGGGGAAAAAAAAGAAAGAGGCTTAATTATGGTAGTATAACACATTAATGCATAATCAGAATTAAAACCTACTATTCGGACGGGTGTGGTGGCTCATGCCTATAATCTCAGCACTTTGGGAAGCTGAGGTGGGTGGATTACCTGAGGTCAGGAGTTCAAGACCAGCCTGGCCAACATGGAGTACCCTGTCTCTACTAAAAATACAAAAATTAGCCGGGCATGGTGGTGGACGCCTATAATCCCAGCTACTTGGGAGGCTGAGGCAGGAGAATTGCTTGAGCCCAGGAGGTGTAGGTTGCAGTGAGCTGAGATTGTGCCATTGCATTCCAGCCTGGGTGACAGAGCGAGACTCCATCTCCCAAAAAAAAAAAAAACTAAACTAAAAACCTACTATTCAAGTTTAACTGGACTTTTAAGGAATTCTGTCACTTGTAGCATTGTAGAGGTCTCACCAAAAATAATTATTTAATTTCTTTTCTATACAATGGTACATTTCTTTGGTGAACACTTAGGTGTTTTTCCTCTGAAGTGGTGGGTATTACTATTTGGAAAGACCTTTTACCTCTTATTGGGCCTCTTCTATTAGAGCCTCTCAAAAGGAATAGACTGCTATGGTTTGCTAACCTGCTAGTCTTTCTTATTTGCTGTTGGATGCCTACTGGCCTCCCCTTGCTGTAAGTGAATACAGGCTGTTGATTAAGAGGAGTTTTGGCAAATTTTCTATGTTGTAAAAGCTATATTATAAATTTGGTCTTTTGGAAGTCTTGCTAAATGAGCTGCCAAACAGTACCTGATGTATTTCTTCTAACTTGTATTAATTTCCCATTTTATATTCTGATTACTTCTGAATTAGAAATATAAAATATAAACCTATGTAAGTATTTTCTCTAAGCTCAGTGTCCTTCACCAATGAAATGCTTTTTTAAAAATGCAAGAGTGGGCCAGGTGCAGTGGCTCACGCTTGTAATCCCAGCACTTTGGGAGGCCGAGGCGGGTGGTTCACCTAAGGTCAGGAGTTCGAGACCAGCCTGGCCAACATGGTGAAACCCTGGCTGTATTAAAAATACAAAAATTAGCTGGGCGTGGTGGCAGGTGCCTGTAATCCCAGCTACTTGGGAGGCTGAGGCAGCAAGAATTGCTTGAACCCAGAAGGTGGAGGTTGTAGTGGGCCAAGATCGCACCACTTCATTCCAGCGTGGATGACAGAGCTAGACTCCGTCTCAAAAAAAAAAAAAAAAAAAAAAAAAAAAAAAATGCAAGAGTATGTCTACTTTATAAACAAGAGAATACTTAAAACATTTTAATTATGGTAAAATATACATAAAATTTACCATCTTAATCATTTTTTAATGTACAGTTCAGTTATGTTAAGCATGTTCACATGTTCAGCCAATCTCCAGAACTTTTTAAACTTGCAAATCTGAAACTGTACCCATTAAACAACTCCCCATTCCTTCTTCCCACCAGCCCCTGGCAGCCACCATTGTACTTCTGTTTCTATCTATTTGAGTACTCTAGATACTGCATATAAGTAGAACCATACAGTACCTCTCTTTTTGTAACTGGTTTATTTTACTTAGCATAATGTCCTCAAGGTTCATCCATGTGTCAGAATTTCCTACCTTTTTAAGGGTTAATAATATTATATTGTATGTATATGTCACATTTTTTTGTCCATTCATCTCTCAGTGAAAATTGGTGTTGCTTCCACCTTTGGGCTGTAGTGAATAATGCTGCTATGACTATGGATGTTCACGTCTTTGAGACTCTGCTTTCAGTTCTTTTGGTTATGTAATCAGAAGTAGAATTGCTAGATCATATGGTAATTCTATTTTTAATTTAAGTTTTTGAGGAATCTCCGTAGTGTTTTCCATAGTGACTGTACCATTTTACAGTCCCACCAGCAGTGCACAAGGGTTCCAGTTTCTCCACATCCTGGCCAACACTTGCTCTTTTTTGTTTTTTTGATAGCAACCATCCTAATATGGTATGAGGTTAGGATTCACATTTCTCTAATGATTAGTAGTAATGAGCATCTTTTCATATGCTTACCGGAGATCTTTTGCTCATTTTTAAATTAGAGTTTTTAAAATTTATTTGTTGAGTTACAGGTGTTACTTATATATTCCGGATGTTAAACTTTCATTCTTTTCTTTCTTTTTTTTTTTTGTGGTAGAGTCTTGCTCTGTTGCACAGGCTGGAGTGCAGTGGTGTGATTATCAGCTCACTGCAACCTCTGCCTCCCGGGTTCAAGCGATTCTCATGCCTCAGCCTTCTGAGTAGCTGGGGTTACAGGAGTGCACCACCACGCCCAGCTAATTTTTTGTATTTCTAGTAGAGAAGGAGTTTCACTGTATTGGCCAGGCCAGTCTCAAACTCCTGGCCTCAAGTGATCCACCCGCCTTGGCCTCCTAAAGTGCTGGGATTACAGGCATGAGCCACCACTGCACCCGGCCTGTAGTTTATTTGTGTATATGGTGTAAAGTAAGGGTCTGTATTAGTCTGCTAGGTCTTCCATAACAATACTGCCAACTGAGTAGCTTAAACAATAGAAATTTATTTTCTCACAGTTCTGATAGGTGTTAGATTAAATGCTGGCAGTGTTGGTTTCTGGTGAGGCCTACCTTTCTCCTTGACTTATAGATGGCCACCACCTAGCTCTGTCCTTACATGATCTTTGCTATGTGCACGTGCACGCCTGGTGTCTCCTCCTCTTATAAAGGACACCAGTCCTGTTGGATTTGGGTCCTGCCCTTGTGATCCTTACTTAACCTTAATTACCTCCTTAAAGGCTCTGTCTGCAAATACATTCACACTGGGGGTTAAGGCTTTAACCTATGAATTTGAGGGGGGACATAGTCAATCCATAACAGAGTCTAGCTTTATTGTTTTTCATGTGAATATCCAGTTTAAAAGAACGTTTAAAATCGGGTTGTTCATTTTCCATGAGGGTCTAGTATTAAATCATTCAGTTAATCATGTGTCTTGATTATTGTTATCGTTGAACCTGTAGGAAAAGTACTTGTGCATGCTCATGTAGGTATGGTTGCATAATCAATATGATTATTAAGCACATGCCCAAAATGTAGTAGTACAGTAGAATATATCATCTGTAGTGCTGCTTGGAAATGATGCAATATATGTTACGTTTTTAAGAAGCAAATCTGTATTTTGCATGTGATTATAAAGTCCAGATCAATGAAAACAGTACTTTACAAAAAAATGTCCGCATAAACTTCTTTAGCTTACTTTACAGAAGCCATGGAGTACATTTTATACTGTGTTTCTTGAGATATAATCATTTAAAATTGACCAATTTGCCCAAGCTTAAGAATTTGTGGAGGTGATTATGTTCCAATTTTATTTAATTTATAACTTTATTTTCTTTTCATAATGTATAGATGTGAAAATCACCATGAAAAACTTAGTGTATTTTGCTGGACTTGTAAGAAGTGTATCTGCCATCAGTGTGCACTTTGGGGAGGAATGGTGAGCAGAACAAATTCAGTATTTTTTTTTAAGTTAGAGGCTAGAAGGCACTGAAATACTTATTCAGATAGAAAATGGTGTCATTATGCTCTCTTAGAACGAAAATTAAAATGCATCTGCTTTCTAGACACTTTATTAAAGGTATTGTACTGTTATTCCAGAAGAATCTTGTTTGTGCAGTTTGATGGACCCCTTACATAAATATTTTAATCTCTAACACCTATAAAACATATCCTCTATTCATTTGCAGATCTTTTTGTTGTAGGATCTAGGTCACTTTTTTCATTAAAGGTCAGTTGATCAGATGTACTGGCCAACATTTCCAATTTTAGTTCCTTTAAAATGGAGCAAGAACTTAGACACTTGTGAAACAACATGAGTGCGCATATCTAGATCTTATAATTATTTTTTATTTTTTAGATTTTTTTCCAGTTGAATTCAAGAGCAATTTTTAAAGACAGTCTACCTATTGAGCCTGAAGCATTGAAGTTAGTTTTCTTAGAAGCAGCTTTTTTATTTTAAAGTCATGTTCTGTTGTTTACTGAATACTTTTTTTTTTTTTGAGAATTTCGCTTTTGTTGCCCAGGCTGGAGTGCAATGGTGGGATCTTGCCTCACCGCAACCTCCGCCTCCCGGGTTCAAGTGATTCTCCTGCCTCAGCCTCCCTAGTAGCTGGGATTGCAGGCATGCGCCACCACCACGCCTGGCTAATTTTGTATTTTTAGTAGAGATGGGGTTTCTCCATGTTGGTCAGGCTGGTCTTGAACTCCTGACCTCAGGTGATCCACCTGACTTGGCCTCCCAAAGTGCTGGGATTACAGGCGTGAGCCACCGCGCCCAGCCTCTGAATACTTAATTAAATGATCTCCTTACAATGATAAGTACAATTGTCATAAATAGGTTGAGAATAAACACAATAGATTCTTAGGAAAGATAAATGATGGGGGAAATGGAAGTGGATAGGTATCTAGAGTTGCCATGAGAATTGATCATTCTGTGGACATCAGTCAGTATGTTTTACAGAGAGAGTGGCAGGCCAGATTGGTTGAGTAGAGCTCAATTCAGAGAGCTTTCTGTTAGAATTTGAATATTAATGTGCTGACTAGAAAAAATTAAGTTCTCACATTTAATACTTTAAATACATAGGTTTTATAAGAGACAGTAGAAATGTTTTTTTCTATACTTAAACATGTAAAAATCTACATCTTTTTTGGAGACAATAATGGGATACTTTGGCTAAATAAGACAATTCTAGTAAGAACTTATACGGGGTTTCTTATATTAAAAATTTAATAATTCTGGTTACCAATCAAAATTATTTTTAGGTAGTTAGCTATAAAAATTGTTCTTTGAGCTGAATGCAACTGGATTTGTGAGGCTAACTTGTATCAGTCTTCTATCTCTGTAGTAACTCTGTGAGATGGAAAATGGGTTCATTGCTTTTGTTAATTTTGTATCCTGGGCTTTTTCTTCAAGTGTCTTTCTAATTCATTCAGCTGTGGTAAAGACTAGGGATTTGGTGATGAACATATCAAACAATTAATTACATACTTAATTGGCTTGATAAATTATAGGAATAAATACAGAGAGCTGATGAGGATGCATAACTATAGCAGCTGATCCTGTAAATCTGAGCTAAGTGCAAAGGATGAGTAGGATTAAGACAAACCAAGATGGGAGAGGGAAGATGGAGAATTATTATTATTATTTGTTTTGTTTTGTTTTTTTGAGACAGTCTCACTCTGTCACCCAGGCTGGAGTGCAGTGGAGTGATCTCAGCTCACTCCAACCTCCGCCTCCCGAGTTCAAGTGGTTCTCCAGCCTCAGCCTCCCGAGTGGCTGGGATTACAGGCACATGCCACCACGCCCAGCTAATTTTTGTATTTTTTGGTAGAGATGGGGTTTCACCATGTTGGCCAGGCTGGTCTCAAACTCCTGACCTCAGGTGATCCACCCGCCTCAGCCTCCCAAAGTGCTAGGATTACAGGCGTGAGCCACCGTGCCCAGCATTGTTATTATTATTAGTATTATTATTATTATTATTATTGGTTTTTATTTTTTAAAAATTATTATTATTTTTTTGGGATAGAGTCTCTATCACCCAGGCTGGAGTACAGTGGCCCGATCACAGCTCACTGTAAGCTCTGCCTCCTAGGTTCAAGCAATTCTCATGTCTCAGCCTCTTGAGTAGCTGGGATTACAGATGTGCGCCACCATGCGTGGCTACTTTTTGTGTTTTAGTAGAGACGTGTTTTTGCCATGTTGGCCAGGCCAGTCATGAATTTCTCAGTTCAAGCGATCTGCCCTCCTCAGCCTCCCAAAGTACCGGGATTACAGGCATGAGCCACCACACCTGGCTGAGAATTATTTTTTAATAAGAGGGAGTAATTTTTGTAAAGTCCTGGTGGAAAGAAGTTTGAGGACATGGAAGAAGACTAGTGTTGCCTTAGAGAAGAGTGACTGGCTGATAAGGTTGTGGCAGATAATTTGAGCTGTGCTTAAAGATTTTGGTTCTTTTTAATAAGTTAATTTCTAGTTAAATGAGTATTTTGCTAAAGCCCTTTATTTACAGTCTTAAAAGAGTTCCTACATGGACCAAGTGATTTTAAGCAGGCACTAGCCTGCTTCAACAAAATTAAATTAGCTAATAAGATAAAGTTCATTTGAAATATTTACCAGTTTATTAGTGTCCATAGAGTGTTACAAAGGAATGTAAATGCAGATGAGATATGTGAAAGTGTTCTAAAGCTACTCTAATTTAAATAGCATGGCGGACATACCTTTAAACCTTTGGCAGAAATTTATGAGCAACATGTCACTAAAGTGAATGAAGAGGTAGCCAAACTTCGTCGGCGTCTCATGGAACTGATCAGCTTAGTTCAAGAAGTGGTAAGACTACTACTAAAATATAATTGTTTTTAATCTGTAATATATAATAATATATTTATATAATATAAGTTAATCAGATGTTGAAATCAAGATTTTCAAGATTTGCAAATTTGGTAGGCTGTACCTATAGTCAAATCCCATAAATTTCAGAGTATCTGAGAAATTTGCATACAGAGCCCCTGGCTTGTAAGGAAGCAGTTGGAGTCAGAGAATTACCACTTACGCAGAATTAGAAAATCAGTGAATTTAAAAAGTCTGTTTGCTACAGAGTCAATAATTAACTTATTTTTTCTTTTTTTTGAGATAGAGTTTCACTCTTGTCGCCCAGGCTGGAGTGTAATGGTGCGCTCTCAGCTCACTGCAACCTCCACCTCCCGGGCTCAAGCGATTCTTTTGCCTCACCCTTCCGAGTAGCTGGGATTACAGGTGCCCGCCACCACACCCAGCTAATTTTTGTATTTTTAGTAGAGACAGGGTTTCACCATATTGGCCAGGCTGGTTTCAAACTCCTGACCTCATGATCCACCTGCCTTGGCCTCCCAAAGTGCTAAGATTACAGGCGTAAGCCACTGTGCCCGGCCCCAATAATTTACTTCTAAACAGAATCAGTATTGACTTTTACAGTCATTCATTAAGCTATACACTCTTTGGATCCCCAACTTTTGGGTGAGTTTCTTTTACTAAGGAATGAACTATTTGTGATGTCCTGATTCAGAACTCCACAGAGTTGAAAGTGCAATATTTAACATTACTCTTTAGATATTGTATAGGTCAAACAGCTTTAGTGAGCTATTTATAATGTTATTTCTGTGAAAAAATGTGATAAGCCCCCAAGAATGAAATACTAAGCATGTTTTTAGAATACATTTTGTTTCAAGTTGTCAGAATGACAGTCATAAATGAGGTTTATGGACCGTTTCCTAACTTAAAATGAAGTTTGTGGACCATATCCTAAATTAAAAACAGATGCCTTCTTTGTTTTGCCCCTTTAGGAATCAAGAACCAAGTGATCATTTATAACATTCTTTATGCAGAAAATTTGTGTTTTTGATTGCATGTCTGCCATTTTGAAATATAAGCGAGTTGGGTCATTTCCATTTGACCTTCCTCTAACTACCTTTTTCCTATTATCTATTCTTGGCAATATTATAATGTGATGCTCTGTTTTTAAAATTTACCCAATTAAAATTATTCTTACCTCTTTATCTTCTAGGAAAGGAATGTAGAAGCTGTAAGAAATGCAAAAGATGAGCGTGTTCGGGAAATTAGGAATGCAGTGGAGATGATGATCGCACGGTTAGACACACAGCTGAAGAATAAGCTTATAACACTGATGGGTAAGTGTTTATGTATGCTGCTGAGGTACCTGGTGCTTTCAGCTTCTTTGAGATTCAGTCTTTGAAGAGTAAGGGTGGTGATCCTAGGAAGGAATCTTGAGATTTTAGGCAACTCCATGTTGTTAAAATTTAGACAGATAAATGTTAGACTTGTATTTAGAAACGATAGGAGAGAAAAATTTTCATAGCCATTTGGATGAAAATCCAAGTTTTCATAGCCATTTGGATGAAAATCCTAATGGCCAGTGGGCATCATTGTTAGGTAGCTTTTTCTCCAAATCTAACAGAATTCCTTCTACTAACGTTCCATATCCTGTCCATCCATTTTCATTGGGGATGAAGAAACTGACATTTGTAAACATCAGCGTCATCCCCTGCCAGCTTTTTCTTAGAGATTTGAAGTCTCAGCTTTTGATTTCTAGTAGGGTTCATTTTACGTATGCTTAATTATATTTATTGCTGACCTTTTTGCTTTTCAAAGATTCCTTCATTCTTCTTTGATTGTGGAGCTTGGTATTAAACTTAAATTTTAAGTAAGAATTTGATCCAATGCTATAGTTTGTTTTGTTTGATTTGTTTTGGTGATCTTAGTCCTTCCAGTGTTTTGCTGACTAAAACCAGCTTTGCATTTTTTATCATAGACCAAAGTGAAATATATATACTTTAAATAAGGTGTGAACAAAGAATTTTTTTTTTTTTTTTTTGGCTATCTTGATTCTCCAGGATTTTAGCCATGTCTTTGTGTCATCCAAAATAATGATTTTATCCATTTTATTTTTAACTTTTTAAAAATGAGATGCAAATATCTTTGAGTTTGTATATTTGTATATCATTTCATGAATTGCTTTTCTATTATAATCCTATACTATTTAATATCTGATTTTTAGTTTTTTTCCCACAGACCAAGTAGCAAATAGTCTTAAACAATCATTCTTCTAGTAGTTAGATTGGAAAGCACAGTTCATCCACCCAGTGGAGCAATTAGACAAAACCTGTAGGTATTGATTATACCGGTCACAATGCCACTTAAAGATTTCATGTAAGTGAAAATCGTTCTTAGATCCTCAGTTGCAGTCATACATGTAGGTGATCTTAGTTTTTCAGAACTCTAGATAATATTTGAGATCCCTTTAAGTTCATTAAGCCATGTAGAGTACTGGATGTTGATATGTATTAGGACTTTAAAATTGAGCGGATCTTGACTAGTGATGTGATCTTCAGTCGTAGCCAAATAAACATTTGCATGTGGTCTTGTTTTTCTTGAGTGAATTTGTTCATTGCTTCATTTATTTAATTGAATCAACCAGAAGTCAAATAATACAGTACAGATCTCTTAAGTTTATTAATTTTCCTACCTGTATAACTGTGAAATAACTTCCCTTTCCAATAACTGAACTTGCCCTGCTTTTGTGGCTTTCAAATTATTTTTCATTATGAAAAATTATAATTTGTGATTTCCAAGATAGCTTTTATGATTAAATAGGATTCTTTCTAAGGATAAGAGGTGGGGAAAAGGATATTTTCAGGGTTAGTTTATCTTTAGAATAGTCTTATAAGCCTCAGATTTTTAATTCATACCATAATATCTGCCACTAATTTATTATTATTATTACTATTTTTTGAGACGGAGTCTCGCTTTGTCATTCAGGCTGGAGTGCAGTGGCACTATCTCGGCTCACTGCAACCTCCGCCTCCCGGGTTCAAGCAGTTCTCCTACCCAACCTCCTGAGTAGCTGGGACTACTGGCACGTGCCACCACCCCTGGCTAATTTTTTGTATTTTTAGTAGAGATGGGGTTTCGCCATGTTGGCCAGGCTAGTCTTGAACTCCTGACCTCAGGTGATCCACCCGCCTCCGCCTCCCAAAGTGCTGGGATTACATGCGTAAGCCACCACACCTGACCTTTGCCACTAATTTTTTTTTTTTTTTTTTTGAGATGGAGTCTTGCTCTGTTGCCCAGGCTGGAGTGCAGTGGCGCGATCTTGGCTCACTGCAACCTCCGCTTCCCAGGTTCGAGCGATTCTTCTACCTCAGCCTCCCAAGTAGCTGGGACTACAGGCGCGTGCCACCACGCCCTGCTAATTTTTGTATTTTTAGTAGAGACAGGGTTTTACCATATTGGCCAGGCTGGTCTCAAACTCCTGACCTTGTGATCTGCCTGCCTTGGCCTCCCAAAGTGCTAGGATTACAGACGTGAGCCACCACCCCTGGCCTCTGCCACTCATTTTTAAGTTTAATTATGTATCGTAATGTTGTCCATAGGCTAATGTTTTAGGATTGTGTGATGTGGTTATAGTAGAAATTATGTCTGTTAATATTAGATTCTAGCTAATACTTTATTTTAACTCTTTTTGCAACCTAGAAATTCTGAGTTTTGTTTCAAAAATAAAAGTTCTAGGCTGAGGCAGGTGGATCTCTTAAGCCCAGGAGTTCAAGACTAGCCTGGGCAATGTGGCGAAACCCCATCTCTACCAAAAAAAAAAAAAGAAAAAGAAAGAACAATTAGCCAGGTGTAATAGTGTGCTCCTGTAGTCCCAGCTACTCAGGAGGCTGAGGTGGGAGGATCGCTTGAGCCTGAGAGGTGGAGGTTGCAGTGAGCCGAGATCGCGCCACTATACTCCAGCCTGGGCAACAGAATGAGACCCTGTCTCAAAAAATAAAAATAAAAATAAATAAAGGCCGGGCGCCTTGGCTCATGCCTGTAATCCCAGCACTTTGGGAGGCTGAGG
This sequence comes from Pongo pygmaeus, assembly GCF_028885625.2. NCBI lineage: Eukaryota > Metazoa > Chordata > Mammalia > Primates > Hominidae > Pongo > Pongo pygmaeus. Next base: position 59,607,121 of record NC_072392.2, read on the forward strand.
CAGGCAGATCATCTGAGGTTGGGAGTTCGAGACCAGCCTGACCAACATGGAGAAACCCATCTCTACTAAAAATACCAAATTAACCGGGCATGGTGGCACATGCCTGTAATCCCAGCTACTCAGGAGGCTGAGGCAGGAGAATCACTTGAACCCAAGAGGCGGAGGTTGAGGTGAGCTGAGTTTGCGCCATTGCATTCTAGCCTGGGCAACAAGAGTGAAACCCCATCTCAAAAAATAAATAAATAAAATAAATAAAAGTTCTACCTATTAAATGTTTTTCCTTATCAAATAACACTACAGATTGATAAAACTTTTGCTTTCCTCATGGATGTACTTCCAGTTTTTCAAATTTTGGGTTTACAAAGAAAATGGCCTGATTTGGTAAGCATACCTATCTTCTTTTTGTTTCAAAACATATAAAGCACTTTCTTCCTTTTCTATAAGGATAATTTCTGTAATGATAATTTTTTTGTTTGTAATTTGAGACAGGGTCTCACTCTGTTGCCCAGGAAGGACTGCAGTGGTGCGATCAAGGCTCATCGCATGACTGCATGCAGCCCTGACCGCTTGGGCTCAAGCAATCCTCATGCCTCAGCCTCTTGAGTAAATTGGACTGCAGGCATGCACCACCACTCCTGGCTAATTTTTTATTTTTTTGTAGAGACTGTGTCTCACCATGTTGCCTAGGCTGGTCTCAAATACCTAGGCTGGTCTCAAATACCTAGGCTCAAGTTATCCTCTTGCTTTGGCCTCCCAAAGTGCTGGGATTACAGGCATGAGCCATGGCCCCTGGCCAGTAATAATTTGTTTATCCTTTTCTGTCTCCAACTTTTTGAGACTGTTCATCTCTGTGGGCATTTTTTTTTTTTAAACAGTCCTTGTATATTCACAGGACAGACCTTTTGCTGACATTTAACCTAAAAATCTGGCCCACTTTGTATTCTCTTTTAAGCCACAGTTAAATTTGGTGAAAAATCATTTCAGAATAGCTGATTGAATGAAATTCATGTTATTGCTTCTTCCCAAGGGAATATGAAAATCTAGAAAAGTACATTTTTTGCTTAAAGTATATTGTCATTGCACATTTCATTTCTTAAATGAATTTGATCTCAGTGATATATTGTCTAAAACTAATTAGAATTGGTTCTGAAGTTCCATTTTCAAGGCTACTATAATATTCAACCTCTTAAAGTTGAATAAGAATTTTTAGGGTAGCTGTAATGAAGAATTTTGCTTACTTGAAGTGTATTTCTTGTTATTAAATATGTTCATTGGAAGTTAATTTCATTTTTAAACCAGTAATGAACCCAAGTGTTGATGATTCACTATTTTTCATCAGGTCAGAAGACATCTCTAACCCAAGAAACAGAGCTTTTGGAATCCTTACTTCAGGAGGTGGAGCACCAGGTGATGAAATATTAAATGTAATGAAATAGTCTTTATCCTTTTTTCTCTGTATACTATAGTTTTTTTTTTTTTTTTTTGAGACGGAGTCTGGCTCTGTCGCCCAGGCTGGAGTGCAGTGGCGCGATCTCGGCTCACTATAAACTCCGCCTCCTGGGTTCACGCCATTCTCCTGCCTTAGCCTCCTGAGTAGCTGGGGCTACAGGCGCCCGCCACTACGCCCGGCTAATTTTTTTGTATTTTCAGTAGAGACGGGGTTTCACCATGTTAGCCAGGATGGTCTCGATCTCCTGACCTGGTGATCTGCCCGCCTCAGCCTCCCAAAGTGCTGGGATTACAGGCGTGAGCCACCGCGCTCAGCCTTCTCTGTATGTTATAAAAGTTTTTTTTTTTTGACAGAGATTATCTGTATGAGATCAAAAGATCTGTTGATCTTTGTGTTATAATGGAGATTTTTATGAAATTAGGAATCAGCTGATTCTTCTCAAGTTTTTTCTTCATGTTTGGGAACTGCATTAGAACTGCATTCTGCTTTGTAAGAACAGAATTATTTCTATAGAAATCTGAATGTATAAGAGGTTAAAATCTCCCCACACTGTGACTTAAGTGGTGGCTTTGAGATATTATTGCCAGTTACTTTACATGTAGCGATTATTATGCTAAAATTTAGCATTTTTATTTATTGAGGAAACAATTAAGTCCTAAATAGCAGGCATCATTGTAGATATTGGTGATACAGCAGTGAACGAAATGGTAAAATTCTGTCCTCATAGAGTTTATATTTTAGATTAGGGTGGGTGAATATGAAGCATATAGTAAATGAGTAAATAAAATATGTAGTGTTGCGTAAATATCTGATACATTCACTTGTCTGGAATTTGCTTTTTGTAATTTCTCTCTATGCCTTATACACAGCTGTCTCCTGAGATTTTTATCTTAATCATTCTGGGGATTCCCTTCACATCTTTCTTGTATTGAATGTCATGTTTCCTGATTCCTATGGTTTCCACTTTCTTGGTTTACTTGTTTTGTTTTAATATCCCACTTCCCTCAGTAGCTTTCCAGGAAGGGTAATCAGAACACATTTTTCTTGACTGCATTGTCTGAAAATATTTTTATTTTATCTTTGTACTTGATTGACAATTTGGCTTGTAGGATTCAGCACATAAATATTTACTAAATACTCTTATTTTTCTTCATTATCCCCATTCTTTTTTCCTTTTCTTTTTACATACACACATATATATCTGTGGGGCATTGGCCCCAGGACCTTCATGGATACCAAAATCTTCAGATACTCAAGTCCCTTATATAAAATGGCACAGTATTCTCATATAACCTATACACATCTCCCATATACAGACGTGTCAAATTATGACCTTTTGGTCAATGACAGACTGCATATTTGATAGTGATCCCATAAGATTAGAATGGAGCTGAAATATTTTTGTTGCCTAGTAGTGATGTCTAATGACATCATAGCCATTGTAATGTAGTAGCACAAAGCATTAATCATGTGTTTATGGTGATGCTGGTGTAAACAAACATATTGCGCTGCTAGTTGTATAAAAATATAACACATTATTATGTATGGTATATAATACTTGATAAGTATAATAAACAACTATGCTACTGGTTTATGTATTTACTATACCATACCATTGATTATTCTAGAATATATTCTAGAGTTTACTCCTACTTTTTAAAAAAACGTTGACGGTATTCCAGAAGAAGGCATTGTTAGTATTGTAGATCCATATGTGCTAGTACCCGTGAAGACTTTTCAATGGGACAAGATGTGGAGGTGGAAAGTGGCGATATTGATGATCCTGACCATGTGTAGGCCTAGGCCATTGTCTTAGTTTTTAACAAAACAGTATTGAGATTGGGTGTACACCTGTAGTCCCAGCTACTCAGGAAGCTGAGGTGGGAGGATTGCCTCAGCCCAGGAATTCAAGGCTGCAGTGTGCTATGATTGTACCTGTGAATAGCCACGGCACTCGCCTGGGAAATATAGCAAGACCCATCTGTTTAAAAAAGTAAAGAAATAGGCCGGGCATGGTGGCTCATGCCTGTGATCTCAGTACTTTCAGAGGCCGAGGTGGGCGGATCACTTGAGTGAGTTCAAGACCAGCCTGGGCAACATGGTGAAACCCTGTCTCTACTAAAAATACAAAACTTAGCTGGGCGTGGTGGCACATGCTTGTAGTCCCAGCCACTCGGGAGGGTGAGACATGAAAATTGCTTGAACCCGGGAGGCAGAGGCTGCAGTGAGCTGAGATCGTGCCACTGCACTCCAGCCTGGGCGACAGAGCGAGACCCTGTCTCAAAAAAAAAAAAAAAGGTAAGTAATATTAACCGAAAAATGTAGGCTACATGGTGATATAGCCTGATAGTCTTTATGTAAAGTTTGAAAACATTCAGAACATTGTTTATGGATGTATGTACACACATAGTAATTGTGGAAACACATGTATAGTGGTAATAAACTTCTGTTGAAGGGAGCAAGTTGCTTTTGGAAGAAATGGTGTCAAGGAAGGATATACACAGTAAGCATTCAATTAATACGTTAAAATTTTTTGTATTATGTGTGTATGTATGTACATATACACAGTGATTTTTAGCATACCTTAAAAATCTTTAGCAAACAGTTCAAATAACTTTAGATCATTTTATGTAAATTGTTTAAAAAACCATAATGCCTTGGGCAATGCCTGACACATAATAATATGAATGACAAAATATGCAGCTGTTTGTTGTTTTCTGCTGTTACCACTTACCATTATGTCATTGGTTGATGCAGTAGCTCAAACATGATATCATTATTCTTGGTAACCCAAGACTATAAACTTTGATATATATCACATGATATATGATACATTTTTTTTTTTTTTGAGACAGAGTCTTGCCCTGTTGCCCACGCTGGAGTGCAGTGGCGCGATCTTGGCTCACTGTAACCTCCGCCTCCTGGATTCAAGCAATTCTTGTGCCTTAGCCTCCTGAGTAGCTGGGACTACAGGCACGTGCCACCACGCCCAGCTAATTGTTATATTTTTAGTAGAGATGGGGTTTCACCATGTTGGCCAGGCCTTGAACTGGCCGGGTCATGAGGTCTTGAACTCCTGACCTCAAGTGATCCACCCGCCTCAGCCTCCCAAAGTCCTGGGATTACAGGTGGGAGCCACTGTGCCCAGCCATATGATGTGTTATTTTTGGTGAGCCTTAAGCAACTGTTATTTAAAAGATATAAACTCACCTGTAGGTGGGTTTATGAATATCATTTATATGGCATTTGATAGTATATTAGTTTGCTAGGCCTGTTATAACAAAGTACCAATGACTGTGAGACTTAAACAATAGAAATTTGTTTTCTCATTATTCTAGGGGCTGGAAGTCTAAGATTCAGGTGTTGGCAGGTTTCGTTTCTTCTGAGGTCTCTCTCCTTGGCCTGTAGATGACTGCCTTCTTACTGTGTCCTCACGTGGACTTTTCTGTGTGGTTGTGCAGCCCTAGAGTCTCTTCCTCTTAATAAGGACACCAGTCATGTTAGATTAAGGCCCTACCCCAGTGGCCTCATTTTAACATAATCACCTCTTTAAAGATTATCTCCAGATAGACTGAGGTACTGGAGGTTGAGCCTGCAGTATATAAATTATGGAGGAAAGGGGCACAAAATTCAGCACATAACAGATAGTTTACAAAGCTTTTTCACTATAACTTCATAATCCTTATAACAAACTTCACAAAGTAAGCAGTGGTGGATATTACTATTTTAGTTTTGTATGTAAACAGACTCAGAGTCATGTAATTAGTCAGTGGCAGAACTGGGAGTTACTTCAAACTGGTTTTTTTGAAGAAAAAATTAGTAGTCTTATCTTTTATCTACCATGATTATGTTACGGAAGTTAGATTTATTACTTTTTCCCAAAATAGTGTTTCCAAAATTAGTATCAGATAGTGCACGCGCGTGCGCGCGTGTGTGTGTGTGTGTGTGTACACACGGGTGTATGTGTGTACATTTTGTATTCTGTTACCTAAAATACAATCTGAGAAATTGCTTTTAAAAGCTTTCAACTTGGTGAGTCATGGTGGCTCACACCACACATGTAATCCCAGCACTTTGGGAGGCCGAGGCGGGTGGATCATGAGGTCAGGAGTTCAAGACCAGCATGACCCACATGGAGAAACCCCATCTCTACTAAAAAATACAAAAATTAGCTGGGTGTAGTGGCACGCACCTGTAATCCCAGCTACTCAGGAGGCTGAGGCAGGAGAATCACTTGAACCCAAGAAGCGGAGGTTGCAGTGAGCCGAGATCACACCATTGCACTCCAGCCTGGGCGACAGAGCAAGACTCTGTCTCAAAAAAAAAAAAAAAAAAAAAAAAAGCTTTCAACTTACAGGTTTGTTCATTAATACATTCATAAGAACTTCACTGTACCAGCCTGAAAGTATATTTGTACTTGCTTAAAACCTCATTTATCCTAAAATGTAAGGAGAGAAAAATGCATTAATATTAAGTATACTTATTCAGTGACTTTACTGTTAGAATATTATAGAAATAAACCTAGATTCTTCGTACATTCTTAATTCTCAAGCTCACTTTGAGTTATTTTTACCATTTTTTTCAGTTTATAATCAGAATAATTTGTAATTTCTTAAGAATTTCGAGGTGGCAGTGAATAGTAATTTTGTTTGTTCAGATAATTTTTTTCCTCACACAGTTGCGGTCTTGTAGTAAGAGTGAGTTGATATCTAAGAGCTCAGAGATCCTTATGATGTTTCAGCAAGTTCATCGGAAGCCCATGGCATCTTTTGTTACCACTCCTGTTCCACCAGACTTTACCAGGTATAACACAGTTTTTAATTTTATTTTCATTTGAAATTTATGTGGAAATGCATATACTTGTTTCAAAAGAATGTAATTTTTTTTAATGCCATCTCTCTCTCTTTTCTTTTATAGATAGGGTCTCACTTGTTGCCCAGGCTGGTCTCAAACTCCTGGACTCAAGTGATTTTCCCACCTTGACCTCCCAAATTACTAGGGATCATAGACATGAGCCACCACACTTGGCCACTCCATAGCTTTTTAAGGTCTTGTTTATAATGGAGTGGTCTGGAGAGCTCTGTTGTATACATACAAATCTAGTTCTCCTGATAAGTCTCACAGACTGACACTTTTGACTCTTAAGAGAAAATGATAATGAACTAGGAGTCATTTTTTTTCCAAGAGCTCCATCTTCCATAGTATAGAAAAAAATAATTGATTACATTAGCTTCATCAGTGTACCTTTTGAATTGAACTATATCTCCTAACACAAAACTCAGAAACTGATGAAATGCCAAAAGAATTTGAAGGTGACGCCATGTTATCTCCAGATCCTAAAAGATAGAGAGAGGAAATATTTATGGCAAAAACTATCCTAGTTTTCATCTTGGGCTAAACCTTAGAATTTTTCTGAACAGCATATTCCTTCAAGCATGTTTGTCATCATTCTGTGGTGTTAGACTGGTGGTTTCTGACTAGATATTGGAATCACTTGGGATTTGGCTGAAAATTAATCAGTGCTGGGTCATACCATACCCCAGGCCATTTGAAAGAAAATCTTTGGGTGTATATTAGTCTACTTGGGCTGCTATAACAAATACCATATACTGGGTGCCTTAAACAACAGAAATGTATTTTCTCACAGTTTGAGAGACAAGAATTCCAAGATCAGGGTGTCAGAAAATGCACTTTTTTGCCTCAGCTTGCAGACAGCTGCCTTCTTTCTGTGTCTTCACCTCACCTTTTCTCTGTTCTTGCTTGGAGAGAGATCAGTCTCTGGCGTCTCTTTCTCTTTTTGTGAGGACACAAGCCTTATTGTATTAGACCCACCATTATCAACTCGTTTAGCCTTAATTATCTTCCTAAAGGCCCTGGCTATAGATACAGTCACATTGGGGGTTAGGGCTTTAACATGGGAATTTGGGGAGACACAATTCAGCCTATGACATTGGGTTCAGATGGACATTTTCAGTTTGTTCTTTTAAAATCTCCTTAGCTTATTCTAAGATGAGGGGTGAAGCCACTGCTTCAGATAAACATTTTGGTGTGACAGACTTTATCTTAGAGAGATGACTTATGGAATACTATCAAGTTTTCCTACCATGGTGAGGGCTGTGGCACATTTAGAAAACAGCCTTTGTTATAAAAATGTTTATATGTTGAGCTGCCTTTTCTTTTTCCTCTAATATGTGATGCCTGTGATGACCACAGAGCATTCATTGTACTATTTTATTTTTTATTTTTTTAATTTATTATTTTATTTATTTATTATTATTTATACTCCGTCTCACTCTGTCACCCAGGCTGGAATGCAGTGGCGTGATCTTGGCTCACTGCAACCTCCACCTCCCAGATTCAAGCAATTCTCACACCTCAGCCTCCTGGGTAGCTGGGAATATAGGCATGCACCACCACGCCCAGCTAAGTTTTGTATTTTTAGTAGAGACGGGGTTTCTCCATGTTGGCCAGGCTGGTCTCAAACTCCTCACCTCAAGTGATTTGCCTGCTTTGACCTCCCAAAGTGCTGGGATTATAGGTGTGAGCCACCATGCCTGGCCGCATTCGTTTTACTAGAGTATATCATATAAGCCAGGGCTTTTCAATCTTGGCATTGTTGACATTTTGAGCAGAATAATTATTTGTGGGGTGGGGTGAGCTTTCCTGTGTTTTATAGGATGTTTAGCAGTATCCCAGTAGCACTCCCCACCCCACCACCTTGCAGTTGTGACAGACATATTTCCAGACACTGCCAAATGTCCATGGGGACAAAATCACCCCTGACTGAGAATCACTGTTATAAGCCCTTCTTACTCGTTATAGATGCCACAGTCTTATAAACAGAAGGGCGAAGTTTTTCTGACAGCTAGAACTCCGGTGGTTCTCATTGACCAGTAGAAGTCTTCCTTTCTTTCTGATTAACAACCTCATAAAATACTCATATCTTTTTAAAGCACTGACTTTTTTGTTTAAATCTCTATTTCTGAATGACAGCACTGAATATTATTGAAAAGACTACTTATTTGCTGTCATTAAGTAGATTTGGTTGAAGAATGTTCACCAAAATCCCTAGGCTGCCTCATTGATACTGTGGTCAGCTATTTCAGTTTTGAAGATTTGTTTTCTGAACCGTTTCATCCCCTCTGGAATGAAACAGATTTTGACCTAAGAGTCATATATAAAAATTAATGTTTCTCAATCCAAAGTGTGGTACATGGATGACCTAAGTCAGAGCTTTGTGTGGCATTTGTCTGAAATGCAAATTCGCAGGCCAACTTCCCCAGAATCTTTAGAGGTGGTATTCAGAAATGTGTCTTGAGCACTCTAAGTAATAATACTGCACTAAAGTTTGGGAACCATTGATGTATGTAAATTCCCATTCTTATACTACTTTCAGCAGCTCATCAGGCAGGCAACAATGCTCACTAGTCTGTTAATTAAGCACTTTTAGGGCCTTCTCTCTTTCTCCAGTAACGCTCACTACCTTATTGGAAACTTTGGCTTTTAATTTAATTCTTATTAGAACCCTATTTTATTAGTTGCAACATACAGGAAAAGAGGGCCAAATAAGAAAGACCAGCATTCGTGACATTAAGTTACACACGAAAGTTTAGATGTGCAAAGCAGTGGTGTTTCTGTTGCCTTTAGTTCCATCAGTTAGTAATTGGTGGTGGAGCCACAATGGAGAAGACAAGGTCACTAAATCAGTGAAGTGTTACTTATTAAAGACCATGTGCCCAGTATTGTTGTAGGTGCTACATGGGAGAAGAGGAACTAAACATCTTACTGCGGGCTGGGTGCAGTGGCTCATGCCTGTAACCCCAGCACTTTGGGAGGCCGAGGCAGGTGGATCACTTGAAGTTGGGAGTTCCAGACCAGCCTGACCAACATGGAGAAACCCCATCTCTACTAAAAATACAAAATTAGCTAGGCGTGGTGGTGCATGCCTATAATCCCAGCTACTCCGGAGGCTGAGGCAGAAAAGAAAAAATAAAAGATACAATAGTATAGCTGTCAGTTCATAGAGAGTTTTATGTTTCAGGGAGAAATACTCAAGTTGATAAGGAGAACCAGTTTTTATATAGCTCAGCAGTATATTTCCTTAAGAAACAAATGGATGCTTGTGGTTCTCCCTTTTTTCCCTTTGTTGATGAAGTTATGATGAGGTTACTGGTCTGAAGATTTGCAGATCAGTGACTTCCAGATTACTGGGCTAGAGATGATTTGAGGGTGGTTTCCCATATTCTGTGAAGACAAAGATTCACTGACACCATCATGAGATGAATCCAGTCATCATAACCAGAGCGGTCTACACTTGTAAGAGAGGAGGAGAAAATTTTAAAACTATGAAAAGATAAAGCAGTGCCTCATCTGCAGCCACAGAATGATAACATCAGTATGATTGAAGATAATCTCTAAATGAATGAGCATAACATGGAGATGTGGTGGTGGAATTAGATGGCCTAGCAGTAGCAATAGCTTGTATATACATATAAAGAATGCAAAATCAGTGAGCTGAGATCGCGCCACTACACTCCAGCCTGTGTGACAGAGCGAGACGCCGTCTCAAAAAAAAAAAAAAAAAATTAAAATTAAAAAAGCAAAATAATTTCTTTTGCAAAAGAAATTTTGAGCAAATATTTCCAACTCTACGAATCTGCCAGCAAGTATTTGTAAACATTCATTCAGTGAATATATGCCAGCTATATTTTAGGCATGTGTTAGGTGCTAGCATTAAGCATAATACAGAGCTCTTTGGATTTATAATTATGATTTAGAAAAACAGGTTATTGGAACAGTAATAAAATTAATGTGGTAACTGGTGATAGGGGAAGTAAGTATCCTGTTTAATGCTGCCCCATACCACTAATTTGTCATTATACTATTTGTGTCCAAAAAGTTTTCTCTAGGAAAATGTACATATGTAAAAGTATATCACAGTACCTGTTTTCTATGCTCTGAATGTGGTCATTTTCTCCTAGCAAGTGAGACTAGGGTAAACTGGACTGTAACCTCTTGGTTCATGAGTGTTAGTAACCTATACTCTTTAGCCTGGAAGCTTTCTACTTCACCATTCTGAGTTGAAAATGGCATTTCCTGTTGTTGATTTCTGTTCTGCTGAAGTCTTTTGACCCTTAATGGCCAATAAAATATGATAATGATAGTCTGGACTTAAAGCAGAAATAACAGTAACAACAACACAGGAAATAAATTACACTGGACATGGCAGAAGAAATAATATGCAGATTAGCAGGCAACTGGGGATTGATTAAAGTCTTTGCATGTTGTGGAGGATATTCTGTACTTGATGAGACCTGATTGAAAGTTGCACAAAATTACAAAAGCATGTCAAATTTGAAGACTATACTGGGAAGAGTCCCTTAGAGCTCTTAATAGGTTTATGGTTCCAGAAAGGCTTCCTAGGCACTAATTGCATTGGTCCTGCTAATTGGGGTTTGTGTATGTTGAGTGCTAGGAGATCATATAATGGGAAGACCTTAGAGCAAACCTCCAAGAGTATGTGACTTCTAATCTGTTATCTGAAGAAATAGTAAGGGTTAACCAGGCAAAAGGATATGGGGATGAGGAATGTGAGTCTTCTAAGAAGGATAACAACTGACTAGGGATATCATAGGAATTCCTGACATAGTCAATTTGGATAGTAGCTATACAGTTAATCACAGGGCAAAGTACATCTGCTTACTATGTAAAAGATGTGACCTATTTAGCTATACGTACTTACATTAAAATAAAGAATTATTTGTCTATATTGTATTGCAAGCCACTAATTTCTTTAGACACTATCATAGTGTGGCAGTGCTATAGATGTATCTTTTATCTTGTTTTGATAATAACCAAAATTATGATTAATTGAACTTTAGAAAATATATCTGAAGATGTGGTGAAATGGTTTGCGGTTTATTGTTTTGGTAAATTTGTAATTTTATATATCAAATTTATAACATTGTATTAAAACATTGTATGATAATCTTTTTCATAGTGTTTTAATGAATTTTGAGGTGTTCTAATGACAGTGCACAAACCATCCACATGATTAAAGGTAGTTAGCAGCAAAGTGACTTTTAGTCCATTCTGTGATTATAATACAGTTCTCTCTGAAGAGGATTGGATGGGACTAAAGTTGCCTGAAGTAGTTTTGACTTGCCAAGAAAGTGTGAGTGTGCTAGTCCATCACAGTTGCCCCTTAGGTGATGAGGTATTCATCCTATAAAAATGTATAGATTTATTTGCTAGTAAATAGTTTCAAAGTATTTGAGGTCTGTTAGTATTTCCCATAATCCATTCCAAAGAAGGAAGTTTGGGGATTAATTGTGATATCGCTGACTGTTGTTTCATTTTTTAAAGGATGTTTTATATCTGTTTCATAATTCAGATTCACACCCTAAGTGTCAGTTTCTTTTTCCCATTTCCATAGTACTTTTTAAAGTGTATTTCTTGTACTTACTTTAATAATTAATTATATAATGTATTGCCTTTTTTCTTTTAGGAAAAAAAGCTTTTATAAAGTATTTATTTATTGATTTATTGGTTGACTGAGACAGAGTCTGGCTCTGTTGCCCTCGCTGGAGTTTGGTAGTGCATTCTCGATTCACCGCAACCTCCGCATCTAGGGTTCAAGCCGTTCTCGTGCCTCAGCCTCCCAAGTAGCTGGGATTGCAGGTGCACACCACCACATCTGGGTAATTTTTGGGTATTTTTAATAGAGATGTGTGGTAGTGCAATCTCGATTCACTGCAACCTCCGCCTCTAGGGTTCAAGCAATTCTTGTGCCTCAGCCTCCCAAGTAGCTGGGATTGCAGGTGCACACCACCACATCTGGGTAATTTTTGGGTATTTTTAATAGAGATGTGTGGTAGTGCAATCTCGATTCACCGCAACCTCCGCCTCTAGGGTTCAAGCAATTCTCGTACCTCAGCCTCCCAAGTAGCTGGGATTGCAGGTGCACACCACCACATCTGGGTAATTTTTGGGTATTTTTAATAGAGATGGAGTTTTACCATGTTGGCCATGCTGGTCTTGAGCTCCCGACCTCAGGTGATCCACCCACCTTGGCCTCCCAGAGTGCTGGGATTATAGGGGTGAGCCACCTTGCCCAGCCAAAAAACTTTTATAAAGTATTTGTATCTCCAATTTAATTGCAAACTTGATGGTTTTATGAATTCATTTGATTTAATGTTATGTTCAATAAAGATTTAAAAATATTTCTCAGATTTTAGTTTAATAAGGTTTTTAAGATACTAGTGAGGGACTTGGTTTTTTTAGGTAAATGGAATTTTAAACATGTAAGCTAAATAATTTTTTTTGCCTTTTTTTTTTTTTAGTGAATTAGTGCCATCTTACGATTCAGCTACTTTTGTTTTAGAGAATTTCAGGTAAGAGTTTTTGACAATTCTGGTTTTTTTGTATGTGTATATAAGGAAGAGCCAGAAAGGTATTCTTTGGTAAGACAGTAATCTAGTGAACTGTGTCACTCACTTTAGAAGTCTTAGAAGAATAAGTTTCCTATTAGAAACGTAGAGATAATTTGTGCTGGATTATATTGTATCTTTAGACTGACTGCTTCTCTAGTCTGGGAAAAGGAACCTTTTCTTTTTATTTTGAGACCGGGTTTTGCTCTGTCACCCAGGCTGGAGTGCAGTGGCGTGATCATTGCTCACTGCAGCCTCAACCTCCTGGGCTGCAGCGGTCCTCCCACCTCAGCCTCCCAAGTAACTGGGACTGCAAGCGTGTGCCACCACACAGATGGGGTCTCACTGTGTTTCCTAGGCTGGTCTCAAACTCCTGAGCTCCAGTAATTCTCCCACCTCAGCCTCCCAAAGTGGTGGAATTATAGGCATTAGCCACGGTGCCCTGCCCAAAGTGAGGAACCATTTTAAATAAGAGAGATCACTTAGCTTTGACTAAGGTTGGGGGCCGGACAGTTAGAGGTTGATGAGCCCCATCTTACCCATCCTCAGAAATAAAAGTGCTGGGAAGAAATCCATTGAGATCCATTTATCTCAGCTCAAAGTAAAGAATTGTGGATAAGGGGCCATTATTGTAAGAAATGTGTAGGCTTTGTCAGTTGTATGTTAATTTTGTTAAGCTTTTACTACTTTTTCTCTAAGATCAGAAGTGAAGATCATAACATGCAAAGATTCTTAGCAATTTGTCTTTGAGGGCAGCATGGAAGTGGAAACAAGGAATACAAGGTCTTCAGGAGAGAAACTCCAAATAATAGGCAAAGGCCATCAAAATAAGGCCACACTGGGCAGGGCATGGTGGCTTAAGCTTGTAATCCCAGCACTTTGGGAGGCCGAAGCGGGTGGATCATCGAGGTCAGGAGTTCAAGACCAGCCTGGCCAACATGATAAAACCCCGTCTCTACTAAAAATACAAAAATTAGCTGTGCGTGGTGGTGGGCGCCTGTAATCCCAGCTACTTGGGAGGCTGAGGCAGGAGAATCGCTTGAAACCGGGAGGTGGAGGTTGCAGTGAGCCGAGATCGTGCCACTGTGCTCCAGCCTGGGCAACAAGAGCAAAACTCTGTCTCAAAAAACTCTATCTCAAAAAAAAAAAAAAAAAAAAAAGCCACACAGAATTTATCCCTCTTCCCATTTAATTTGTCTTTTCTTATGGGTTACTTTTGTGGCTAAAACATAGTCTTTTTGAGGTTTTTCCCACATGTATTAAGGTTTAGTGTACTCTCGTTTTTCAATGTTAAAAGATGATTATACTGCAGAGAAGTGAGGAAGAAACATTCTGGGTTTTGTTTTATTTTTAATGGTGAAAGACTGCTTGTTGAAGCATTAATTAAATTTGGGAGACTTAGTAATACGTTCCTTTTCCCTTAAATGTCACAATTTTGAGGGTTTTTTTTTTCCCTGAAACTTTAAAGATATTGCTGAATATTTCAGTGTCTTTAAGTTTTCTTTATTTCAGAATGTAAGCATATCTAAACTTTTACGGTGGAATTTTGACCTGTTTAGTCACCTTGTTATTTGTCTAGGATTTCAAATATGAACAAAGAAACTGGTTGGTCTTTCTTTTTGCCTGTTGCCGTTTCACAACAGTTTTGATCTTGGGATTTGGTTGGTTTTCTTTTTCGTTAGCACTTTGCGTCAGAGGGCAGATCCTGTTTACAGTCCACCTCTTCAAGTTTCAGGACTTTGCTGGAGGTTAAAAGTTTACCCAGTAAGTTTTTCATATTTCTAATAAATTTTGAAACCAAGGTCTTTCTTTCAGAGTTCTGTAGTATACTAATTTGATTACTGAGAACTGTGAACTCTTCTTTTTTTTTGTTACATATGCTGTCCCCATTCCCTGTTCCCCTTCTCCCCCCATAATTAGACAACTGTTTGTTTGTCTACATCTTGTTCTCTAATACATTCTGCTGGAAGGCCTATTGGAAACAATGTTCCCTGAGTTCTCATATGTTGAAAACAGTTTTTGCCCTTTATATTCTAAGGCTAGTATTGCTGGATATAAAATCCTTGGCTCATATTTTCTTTCATTGGGTATCTTCAATATGCAATTCCATTTTCTTTAGGAAAAGTCTGATAATAAACTAATTTTCGTTACCTTTAAAGATGTTTGGTGATATTGCCTAGATGCTAAATAATCTTTTTGAGTCCAGTAATTTACTATTACACATTTTAGTCCTCCTGGGTTAGTATTCTCAGTTACATATTGAAGTCTTTCAATATGTAGTTTCAGATTTTTTTTTTTAGAAAAGTTTTGTATAATGGGATTATACAATAATATATAATCTTTTATGTCTGGCTTTATTCACCTAGCTGATGAGTCATTTATTCATTGATATCTATTGAGTGATTATCATGTCGAACCTCAAAAGTTGCCTCAGGTCCTTTCAAGCAAGGTAGACTAAAAATTAAGGGGTTAATAGTACTTGTACCTCTCTGTAGTCATATCCCAGTAGACACTGGAGATGTATAAGGATCTCTGTTCTCAGCCTTCATTGTCTCGTTGGGGGAACAGATGTTTAAACAAGTAGTTATAATAAATGTGATTCTTTTAAAACATAGACACCTGAAGTACTAGGGAAATACATAGGAAGTAATTCTCTTTTTTTAAAAGTCTTGCCAAATTAAACAAAAAGGGAGGGAGTAATTATCTTTATAAAAATAAAATCTATAGTAGAGATTTAAACAACTTCTCAATCTCTAGACAGAATCTTACATGGAATTCTAATATTAAAATCATATAGAAATTATATTTACTTTCAGCATAGGGTATTACCTTTTTGTATGTTGGTCTTAAAAATTAATTTTTCGTTTAAAATTTTTTTTTTTGCCTCACTCATTTCTAATGAAATTATTTTTTCCATTAGGATCTTGTTTTTTTGTTAAGGTTGATTTGTAAGGGTTCTATATATGTTAAAACTCTTAACCTTTCTTGTGGTTGTTGATATTTCCCTTCATTTTTGTGCCTTAGTAGTTTCACTTTTTTTTAATGCACAAAAGTTTAAAGTTAAGAACTCAAATCTATTGGTGTTTTTAATTATTTCTTTCATTGCTTTGAGGCTTAGAAGTACTTCTCAATCTAGATATCAGATATTATCTGCATTTTGTTTTATTGTGGCTTAATTTTTTTACACTTAAACTGATTATTCTTCTTTTAGGATGGAAATGGAGTTGTGCGAGGTTACTACTTATCTGTGTTTCTGGAACTCTCAGCTGGCTTGCCTGAAACTTCTAAGTAAGAAGTGTAATTAAATAACAACCTTAATGTGCATTTACATACGTTCCCCCTAGCAATTTTTGTTAATTTTTATTTTTGTTAATTACTGTATTGGTATGTCTGTAAGATGTAGAATAATATGTTCTTGGCATCATAGGATGGTATTTTTCTAAAAATATTTTTAAGAAAACTTGTACTGCTTTGCATTTTTAGAAATCTCTTTACTATCTGGCTTAGAAGAAGACAACTGGATTCTCATGTCTACTTTTATATTCAATTTCTTTAAAATATCATTTTGATTGAAATACATGTATGAAATCTGTCTGCAGAGTTCTACAACCATCACCAGCATCTAATTTTATAGCATTCTATTTACTCCACAAGGGATCCCTGTACTCGTTAGCAGTCACTTCCCATTCCCCCTTTCCCTCAGTCCCTGAGAACCACAAATATACTTTTTGTCAAGGAGGAATATTTTTAAGGTGATTTTAGATAATTGTGGATCTTCTTTGATATTACATCCAAACTGAACAAGTGGTAGGTTGTTAAATGTTATTTACAATGTGGGATCTGGAATCATATTAATGATTTTTTTTTTAACTCTGTTACATGAAATCTGTTAGTTTGGTATGGAATGTCTGCTTTCAGCTAACATGAAGCAAGAGGGATGAGATCTACCCATTTTCCTGCAAGAACCAAAAAAAAAAGACCTCATGAAACAACATTTTCTAGACACTGGACATGGTGGTAACAAATGAAAGCAGTCCCTGAGAGATGAGAAACACAAACTAACTGCGATTTCTCCAGCTTACAGCCTTGAGAGAGTTTTCAGGCTGCAACACAGGGAGGAGCTGAGACTGAGGGAGAATCTGGCAGACTTAGTTGAGGGGATAGTGCTGAGAGTCTAGAAAGGACAATGCAGCTAGAGCACATTGGACAAAATACCAGAGAGGAGAAAGCTGCAGAGACTGAAGTCTAGAGATCCGTAATGGGTTCCCCTTGAGTATTCAGCAGAGTACTTATCAGGGCATATGTCTGAGGAAACTACCTGAGATTGGGGAAAGAACTGCTTGACAGGATTAGAGGGAATAGTGAGTGCCTGGTGTTCACACGGGGCCAGGAACTGTGTCTGTTGCAACCTGCCATGGTGGAGAAATTTATAATTCATGGGTCATTGATTGGGTATAATGCTAAGGAAGTTTTTGCCTCGATAGCAGAAATTAGCCCTAGACTGAACACTGCTCTGGACCCACCTAACAAAAGTGAGACCTGAAAGGATCAAATTGTTTTCAAGTAACTTAACTGCATCCCAGAAGGAAGCTCAAGAAAATTTATAAGGTTGCTGAAGTATCTAACATCCAACAGAGTAAAATTTACAGTGTCTTGTGTTCATTCAAAGGTTAATATGCCAGACTGGCTGGCCCATACCTGTAATCCCAGCACTTTGGGAGGCCAAGGCGGGAGGATTGCTTGAGACCAGGAATTTGAGACCAGCCTGGGCAATATGATGAGACCCTGCACACGTCTCAGCTACTCAGGAGGCTGAGACAGGAGGATTGCTTGAGCCCAGGAAGTTGAGGCTGCAATGAGCTGTGTCTGCACCACTGCATTCCAGCCTGAATGACAGAGTGAGACCCTGTCTCAATTTATTTATTTACTTAATGTATTTTGAGTCTCACTTTATCACCCAGCTTGGAGTACAGTGGCATGATCTCAGCTCACTGCAACCTCTGCCTCCCAGGTTCAAGCAGTTCTCCTGCCTCAGCCTCCCAAAATAGCTGGGATTACAGGCATGCACCACCATGTCCAGCCAATTTTTGTCTCTTTAGTAGAGACGGGGGGGTTTCACCATATTGGCCAGGCTGGTCTTGAACTCCTGACCTCAGGTGATCCGCCCACCTCAGCCTCCCAAAGTACTGGGATTACAGGTGTGTGCCACTGTACCTGGTCAAGAACTCTTTATATATTTTGGATACTAAACCTTTATCAGACATATGATTTGCAAATAGTTTCTCCCATTTGGTAGGTTGTCTTTTCACTTTCTTGATAATGTGCATTAATGCACAAAAGTTTATAGACTATCTTTGTCTTTTTGTAAACCTGAAAATTTTACAAGATCGGATATATAAATTAGAATATATTGGCTTTCCCAATGTATACTTCTTTTCTTTTTGAGACAGGGTCTTGCTGTGTCACTGAGGCTGGAGCACAGTGGCACAATTATGGCTCACTGCAGCCTCAACCCCCTGGGCCCAGGTGATCTTCCTGCCTCAGTCTCCCAAGTAGCTGGGACTACAGGAATGCACTACCGTACCCAGCTAATTTTTTTGTTTTTTGTTTTTATAGAGACGGGGTTTCGCCACGTTGCCCAGGCTGTTCTCAGACTCCTGGGCTCAGGCGATCTGCCCACCTCGGCCTCCTAAAGTGCTGGGATTACAGGTGTTAGCCACTGTGTCCAGCCTACTTATTTTCTTTTTCCTTTTGAACTTTTATTTCAGGTTGGGTGTTACGTATGAAGGTTTGTTACATAGGTAAACTCATGTCATGAGGGTTCATTGTACAGATTATTTCATCACCCAGGAATTAAGCCCAGTACCCAATAGTTATCTTTTCTGCTCCTCTCCTTTTTCCCACCCTCTGCCCTCAAGTATACCCCAGTGTCTGTTGTTTCCTTCTTTGTGTTCATAAGTTCTCATCATTTAGCTCCCACAATATAAGTGAGAACATGTGGTATTTGGTTTTCTGTTCCTGCATTAGTTTGCTGAGGATAATAGCCTCCAGCTCCATCCATCCATGTTGCACAAAAAACATAATCTTGTTCTTTTTTATGGCTGCATACTTATTTTCTATTAGGAAATTTTATAGCCTTTGATTTTCTGAATACACAATAATTTGCTTTCTTATCACTTGTACTGGAAAAATATGGTAGAATATTTCAAAATTTATATTTTAAAATTGGAAGGTGATAAACCTCAAAGGATAATAGAATAACAATATTTATGAGGAAACATATGTAGTGAATATATGGAAAAAATATTGCATTAGTAAAACAAAAGCAACTTTGAATTACTTGTTTATTCAAAATTTATTTATTTTTTGAGGTGTTGTTTTATACCTGATATATTGGTAAACATCTTTACGAGGAAAAAAGGACCTAGTGCCATGCATGTTTTGGTGGTTCATTCAAAATAGTGCTGTTTTGGCCAGGCGCGGTGGCTCACACCCATAATCCCAGCCCTTTGGTATGCCAAGGAGGGTGGATCATCTGAGGTCAGGAGTTTGATACTAGCCTGGCTAACATTATGAAACCCTGTCTCTACTAAAAATACAAAAAATTAGCTGGGCGTGGTGTTGTGCACCTGTAATCTCAGCTACTTGGGAGGCTGAGGCAGGAGAATCACTTGAACTGGGGGGCAGAGGTTGCAGTGAGCTGAGACCCCGCCACTGCCCTCTAGCCTGGGCAACAGAGTGAGACTCCATCTCAAAAAAACAAAAAAATACTGCTCTTTTTCTGGCTGGGCGTGGTGGCTCACGCCTGTAATCCCAGCACACTGGGAGGCCAAGGTGGGTGGATCCCCTGAGGTCAGGAGTTCGAGACCAGCCTGGCCAACATGAACCCCCGTCTCTACTAAAAATACAAAATTAGCCAAGCATGGTACATGCCTGTAATCCCAGCTACTCTGTAGGCCGAGGCAGGAGAATCACTTGAACCTGGAGTCAGAGGATGCAGTGAGCTGAAATTGCACCATTGCACTCCAGCCTGGGCAACAAGAGTGAAACTCCATCTCAAATAAATAAAAAAAAACCAAAATACTGCTGTTTTTATAAATGATGAAATGTAACTGCATATATCAATAAGGTTTCTTCTCAGGTAATTACTTAGGGACCTTAATGTTTAGATGAGTTTGTCTTTTATTCTTACTTTACTAACTGTATAGTAATGGTCTGTTTTTCAATTTTAGATATGAATATCGTGTAGAGATGGTTCACCAGTCCTGTAATGATCCTACAAAAAATATCATTCGAGAATTTGCATCTGACTTTGAAGTTGGAGAATGCTGGGGCTATAATAGATTTTTCCGTTTGGACTTACTTGCAAATGAAGGATACTTGAATCCACAAAATGATACAGTGATTTTAAGGTAATAGGAAAAATTTAATGTTTTGGTTTTTATTGTGGGGAAATAATGTCATCAGAACTATATTTCAAAGATCATTTGGTTAACAAAGATGAATATTGAAATTCATACTAACTATAACCTTATCACTTTCTTAACTGTTTTAAGTGGATAATAATCAAAAATTTGTAGTCAAAAAGTCAAACTTTTTTTGACATCTAAATAGTTAGCAATTCCATTAAAGATAAGCTGGGTGCAGTGGTGCGCCGGTGTTTCCATCTACTATGGAGGCTGAGATGGGAGGATGGCTTGGGCCCAGGAGTTTGAGACCAGCTTAGGAAACATTATGAGACCCCCATCTTTTTAAAAAGAAAAAAAAAGGTGGGGGGGGGGGTGGGAAACTACAACTTCCAGTAAATATAGTAATGTTCCATTAGTCTGTTGAACTTCTAGTGACCTCACCATTTGGAAATCTAAGAATAGTGAGGGATAAAGTGCTGATTTTTTTCACTTCACAGGGCATATTATATTTGAGTGACTGGTTTTACAACTTAATTTTATAAAGCAACTATCAGTTCTTTGTAAATAACAGCAAATTAAAAGTAGAAGAATCAAGATGAAAGTTGATGAAAACCAGCAATTTTCTACTCTTTTCTTAAACTTTTATTTTAGGTTCAGGGGTACATGCGTAGGTTTGTTATACAGGTAAACTCACATCATGGTGATTTGGTGTACGGATTATTTCATCACTCAGATACTAAGCCTAGTACCCAATAGTTATTTTTTCTGATCCTCTCCCTCCTCTCACCCTCCACCCTCAAGTAGGCCCCAGTGTCTGTTGTTTCCCCTCATATCCTTGAGTTCTCATCATTTAGCTTTTCTTTTTTTTGTTTTTTTTTTTGAGATGGAGTCTCCCTCTGTCGCCCAGAGGCAACATTTCGGCTCACTGCAAGCTCTGCTTCCCAGGTTCACACCATTCTCCTGCCTCAGCCTCCCAAGTAGCTGGGACTACAGGTGCCTGCCACTGCATCTGGCTAATTTTGTTTTTGTATTTTTAGTAGAGATGGGGTTTCACCGTGTTAGCCAGGATGGTCTCGATCTCCTTACCTCTTGAGCTGCCCGCCTCAGCCTCCAAAGTGCTGGGATTACAGGCCTGAGCCACTGTGCCCGGCCCATTTAGCTCTTAAATAATAAGTGAGAACATGTGGTATTTGGGAAAACCATCAATTTTTTTTTTTTTTTTTTTTTGAGATGGAGTTTCTCTCTAGTTGCCCAGGCTGGAGCGCAATGGCGCGATCTTGGCTCCCTGCAACCTTCGCCTCCCAGGTTCAAGCGATTCTCCTGCCTCAGCCTGCCGAGTAGATGGGATTGCAGGCATGCGCCACCATGCCCAGCTAATTTTGTACTTTCAGTAGAGACGGGGTTTCTCTGTGTTGAATCAGGCTGGTTTCCAACTCCTGACTGCAGGTGATCCACCCACTTCGGCCTCCCAAAGTGCTGGGATTATAGGCGTGAGCCACCACGTCTGGCCAAAACCATCAATTTTTATTGTTGATTGTTGGTGTAGTATTTACAAGAAAGGATAGAACATAAATACTGACTAAAACAACAGCCCTATTTAGCCAGGCGTGGTGGCTCACGCCTGTAATCCCAGCACTTTGGGAGGCTGAGGCAGGCAGATCACCTGGGGTCGGGAGTTGTGAGACCAGCCTGGCCAATATGGTGAAATCCTATCTCTACTAAAAATACAAAAATTAGCCGGGCTGTGGTGGCATGCGCATGTACTCCCAGCTACTCAGGAGGCCGAGGCAGGAGAATCGCTTGAAATCCGGCAGGTGGAGGTTGCAGTGAACCGAGATTATGCCACTGCACCCCAGCCTGGGCGACATAGCAAGACCCTATCTCAAAAATAATAATAAAGTAAATGAAAACAACAGCCCTGTTAAACGTGGGGTAGTCTTTACAGGTCAGAAGTTTTTGGGCATTGGCTGGGCGCTGTGGCTCACAACTGTAATCCTAGCACTTTGGGAGACTGAGGTGGGTGGATCACCTGAGGTCAGGAGTTCAAGATCAGTCTGGGCAACATGGTGAAACCATGTCTCTACTAAAAATACAAAAATTAGCTGGGCATGGTGGCGGGCACTTGTAATCCTAGCTACTTGGGAAGCTGAGGCAGTTGAATCGCTTGAGTCCCGGAGGCAGATGTTGCAGTGAGCCGAGATTTCACCAGTGCACTCCAGCCTGGGCGACAAGAGTGAAACTCCATCTTAAGAAAACAAAAAACAAACAAAAAAAGGTTTTTGGGTATCATTACATGATGTTATAATTTGATGATCAAAATGAGAACTTGAATATTTTAAAAAAGAGATTAAAATATGTTCTGAACTGAGAAGTTTCAGAGTATTTAACAGTTTAAAAAGTTCTCATCACAACAATTTTAAACATTTTTTTTTGAGAGTGATTTAATGTACTCCTGAATTTCCCTTATTTGGAGCTCTTTGTTCTTGAGCATACTGGACAGATGAGTTGCTGTCATATCAGCATTTATTCTTATGTGTTTTCCTTAGCTTTTCTGGAAGTATAAAGAAGTTTAACAAGGGATATGATTTTCAGCATAGGGAAAAAGATATGTTTTTGTTATTGTTTTGTTTTGTTTAGAGTCAGTGTCTTGCTATATTGCCCAGTCTAGTCTAGAATTCTTGGGCTCAAGTGATCCTCCTGCCTCAACTTCCCAAGTAGATGGGATTACAGGTGCATGCCACTGTGCCTGGAATCATGTTTTTTGAGGGGAGGGATTATTTTAGTTTTCTTCGTATAGCTTTTCAGACTTTGGGGTTTAACTATTCACCAAGAGAAATAATTTATTGCTATTTCATGCTTCAGCCATAGAGAGAATTACAAAATTATTCAAACATCAATTTTACCAACCTATAAAAGACCCATTTTCTTATAGCCTTAGTTCCATCCTTATTAGCGTTACTTATTAGTACAGAAACAAATTCCTGTTATGACATCATTTTTTTCAAGCAACATTGAGTCTGTACCATATGCCTGACACTGAGTTGCTAATAAGAAAAATATAGACATGGTTTTTGTCCACAGGGAACTCAAGATGAAATTGGCAGATAAAAACAGAATTTACTACTCTCTTATTATAAAATAATGTTATAGTAGCACCGTAAGTAGATTGCTATGAAGTTTGTGGATAGGGGGGCTTCTCATTATCCTATTATATTTATTTATTTAATGAGACATTGCTCAAACTTTAAACCTTTTAGTTCAAGATTCTGGTGGAATTTTGTATGTATTTATTAGAAAGTTATTTAAGGCTTTTCTGTAACTATGAATATATATTTCATTCTTTCATTAAAACAGAAAGTTAAGAAATTTTACCTGCTGCTTGGTTTTGTTTTAATGGCAAAATATTAGAACTAATGGTCAGGGTTAACCAGTGGTTTAAATCATTCAAAGAAAATAATAGTGTTTAGACGGTCTTACTTTAATGTCTTACCAGTGGGTACTTCCTAGACTGTGAATCGTCTCTGCTCAGTTGAGTGAATCATCTCTACTCAGTTCCGTTCAGAACATACTTTAATCTCTTGATTTGATTTGATTTGATTTTTTGAGATGGAGTTTCACTCTGTTGCCCAGGCTGGAGTGCAGTGGTGTGATCTCGGCTCACTGCTACCTTTGCCTCCCAGATTCAAGCGATTCTCCTGCCTCAGCCTCCTGAGTAGCTAGGATTACTGGTGCCCGCCACCATACCTGGCTAATTTTTGTACTTTTAGTAGAGACGGAGTTTCACCATGTTGGCCAGGCTGGTCTCGAACTCCTGACCTCAGGTGATCTGCCCACCTCAGCCTCCCAAAGTGCTAGGATTACAGGTGTGAGCCACTGTGCCCAGCCAATCTCTTTTTTTTTTTTAAATACTCAAGTTCTCATTTTGATCATCCAGTTATAACATATAATGATGCCCAAAAACTTCTGACCTATAAAGACTATCCCAACATTAAATAGGACTGTTGTTTTATAGTCAGTGTTTATGTTCTGTCCTTTCTTGCATTAGTATTCTTGACTAAAACTAGATATCTGCTGCCAGATAACTGTTAAATGGTCAGTAGGTTCTTAAACTAAGGTGTAAAATCCTAGAAAAAAATGAACAGCTAACATTGTGTAGCCGGGTAAAAGGGCTGGAAGGAATGAGAGAGATGTCCAAATTAGTCTTGCCTTGTGGTTTTTCCTTTCTTCAAAAACACCTTCACACATGCACTGCAATTTTTTCGCTGTAAATATAGTCACGTTAGGCTATGTAACAAAGGTAGAGGTTTGTTTGCTTTAGTGAGAGTTTTTTTTTAATTAAAACAACTCTGGATAGATTAAGATTCTGTCATTTATATATTAATATGATTTTATGTAGGTGCAGTACTTTTTTTCCTCACCTAAGCTGAAATAATGCCGTATTGTAATAAGGGCAGTTTTGATTGCTATCTTGAAGGGTTCAGGATATAGTTTATTTAGAGCATGTAACTCCTTGGGGGACAGTAAAGCAATCCTGGGTGGTTGAGCCAGGAAGGGATTTTTTTCTGAGGGGCAGGAAATACGGGAACCTGAGATGGAATAGAGAAATATAAAGAGCAGCACTTAAAACTTTGTATTTTGCTAGGGCCTCATTTAGGGAAGAAAGGGATAAGAGTTATCTCCTCCTTATAGAAGGAAACTGCATAGTATGTGGCTCTCTTCTTCCCAACTCATGATCATCATTGTATTTTAGTTATTACATTATTATAATAAATATGCCTTAGTAGGTTAGTTTGGGAAGCTTAACTACAATGTACAATGTTATTTCTTTAGAAAGGTAGTTTGAGGACAACTGGCTTTTCAGAACCTTGTGTCATAATCTGTGGACTACATCTATAAACAACAAATACTAGCAGCTCTAAGTTTATGTGAATTTTGGCCTTATAATCAAGTTAACCCAAATTGCAGAATTCAGTGCTAGACTGATGATATTTTACCATTTGAATTTTTTTTTTTAATGTGGCACAATTCTTTTAAGGTTTCAGGTACGTTCACCAACTTTCTTTCAAAAATCCCGGGACCAGCATTGGTACATTACTCAGTTGGAAGCTGCACAGACTAGTTATATCCAACAAATAAACAACCTTAAAGAGGTAGGGAAATATCTATTTCTGTTTTAGTGTTTCCTATTGTCCTTTTGGCTTGTTATATTTGTAATGAGATTTTATATATTTATTGCTATTTGCAATTTTGTAATTTGTAATTAGAAAAAAATCTAGTTATCTTGTTCCCCATCCTTACCGGTTCTGCAGTGTCCAGTTTAGTAGCCACTAGCCACATATGGCTATGTAAATTTTTATTTTACTTTATTTATTTATTTATTTATTTATTTATTTTTTGAGACGGAGTCTCGCTCTGTTTCCCAGGCTGGAGTGCAGTGGTGCAATCTCGGCTCACTGCAAGCTCCGCCTCCCGGGTTCACCCCATTCTCCTGCCTCAGCCTCCCGAGTAGCTGGGACTACAGGCGCCCGCCACCACACCCAGCTGATTTTTTTGTATTTTTAGTAGAGACAGGGTTTCACTGTTAGCCAGGATAGTCTCGATGTCCTGACCTCGTGATCCGCCCACCTCGGCCTCCCAAAGTGCTGGGATTACAGGCGTGAGCCACCGCGCCCTGCCACTTTATTTATTTTTTTTTTATTTTGGAGACAGGGTCGCACTCACTCTTGTTGCCAGGCACAATCTCCACTAACTGCAGCTTCAACTTCCCAAGCTCCGGTGATCCTCCCACCTTAGCCTCCCAGATAGCTGGGGCTACGAGCATGTGTCATGGCTAGTTTTTGTATTTTTTGTGGAGATGAGTTTCTCCATGTTGCCCAAGCTGGTCTTGAACTCCTGGGCTCAAGCAGTCTGCCTGCCTTGGCCTCCCAAAGTGCTGGGATTACAGGTGTGAGCCACTGTGCCTGATCTGTAAATTTAACTTAATTAAAATTAAAAATTTAGTTCCTTAGTTGCAGTAGCCACATTTCAAGTGCTTGCATTGGTTACTGCAAATCTAGAGCATTTCCATCATCGCATAAAGTTGTTTTGAACAGTGTGGCTGTAGTTTGAGGTAAGCTCTTTGTGTTTCTGTCAGTGACTTAGTTTCTCTTCCACAAGTTATCTTGGATTTAGAGGATTCTAGGCTATAGCATAATTAAAAGTTGTCCCATCTTGAACTCTTACTATTGTTGAATGAGCACTGGGGAAGATTAATTGGTGAATTTTTATTTTACAGTGGTAAACTAAGGAATGTTTCATTTGTTTCATTTCCCTTAGGAAGTTAGGGTGTGGCAGGAGGTTTGGAGTGCTGAGAGTCGTTAATAGGTCAGGGAGGAAAATATGAATAAATACATGCTTTCAGAGATTTCATGTTAAATGTGCTATTTAAAACTGCCTGTATTCACTATACTGTTTGCTAATTGTATGTTTAGCTTAGGCTGGATATGAAAGAAGGAGGATGAGCATAAATGGGGCAGTTTATCTTTGTCATCAATTTTTTTTATAAATAAAAGGCAGTAGGGATTCAGAGAAATGGTTTAAGAAATGGTGCCAAGTGAGGTGGCTCATTCCTGTAATCCCAGCATGTTGGGAGGCCGAGGCCAGAGGATCATTTGAGCCCAGGGGTTCAAAACCAGCTTGAGCAACATAGCAAGATACTGTCTCTAAAAATAAGTAAAAATGAAATTAGCCAAGCATGGTGGCACACACCTCCAGTCCCAGCCACTTGAGAGGCTGAGGCAGTAGGATCGCTTGAGCCCAGTAGTTCAAGGCTTGCAGTGAGCTATGATGGCACCACTGCACTTCAGCCTGGGCAACAGAGTGAGACCATTCTCAAAAAATAAATAAGGAAAGAAAGAAATGATTTTAGGAACATCTGGATGCATTTTTTTTTTCACTTGGGACATCTTTTACTGCGCCAGTGGGCTGTGGCTAATATTTGTGCTTTTCTTGTTTTAAAAGAGACTTACTATTGAGCTGTCTCGAACTCAGAAGTCAAGGGATTTGTCACCACCAGATAACCATCTTAGCCCCCAAAATGATGATGCTCCGGAGACACGAGCTAAGAAGTCTGCATGCTCTGACATGCTTCTCGAGGGTGGTCCTACTACAGCTTCTGTAAGAGAGGCCAAAGAGGATGAAGAAGATGAGGAGAAGATTCAGAATGAAGATTATCATGTAATAATGAGGCCAGTTTTAGATTTTTGTGTTTGAGAAAAAAAAGTAGAATCGAATCATGGCTTTTAACATATTACGTGCTGAAACAGTAGGCTAAAAATATTGTCCATTGATTTACATTAGTAATGTATGTATGCCCTTATGTAAATGTTAATAAGTCAGAAGTTGTTGAATCAAAGCATTTCAAGGTTGTGAAAAAAACAATACATTCTATAAAACAAACCGTGATGTACATTTTAAAAACTAAACTACCATACATTGTGGATTTTAAAAATGTGTTCTGGCCGGGTGCAGTGGCTCACACCTGTAATCCCAGCACTTTGGGAGGCCAAGGTGGGCGGATCACATGAGGTCAGGAGTTTGAGAACACCCTGGCCAACATGGCAAAACCCTGTCTCTACTAAAAATACAAAAATTAGCTGGGTGTGGTGGTGCTTGCCTGTAATCCCAGCTACTCGGGAGGCTGAGGTAGGAGAATCACTTGAACCTAGGAGGCGGAGGTTGCAGTGAGCCAAGATTGTGCCACTGCACTCCAGCCTGGGAGACAGAGCACGACTCTGTCTCAAAGGAAAAAAAAAAGAAGGTGTTCTATTTTCATTCACTGAAACTAGTACATGCCTTATCATTACTTACGTAGGTAGGATTCGGTAGATACCCAGGTTCTAGCCCAGCTAAACAACAGACAGAATCCAGAATAAGAGTTCAAGAAGTAGTTGATATTTTTACATAAGAAGGGATGCATAGACAGTTGGTTTTTTTGTAGTAATTTTTAAGATGAGAGACTTCAGTTTTAAGTTAAAATGAAGGACCCAGTGGGTCGAGAGAATGCACAGAAGATTAAGTGCTTTGATAAACTAGAGATAATAGGGTTTGGAATGGAGCAGTCAGGTGAAGCAGTTAACCTTTGATAAACTGAGTTAAAGGAAGGGTGGAGTTTGCAGGTAAGGCAACTGAAAGTTGGGGAAGTTTTTGCTTAATAGTGGGTATTTTTTTTCTGTGCAGATAGGTGACAGTGTTAATTAATGACCTTGATAATGGTAAAATTAGGTAGAATGGAGGACTGATGGTTTGAAACGTTACTCTGTGAGGAAGCTGATGTGGAATATGTGAAGGATTCCAGTCACACTGAGGGCCTAGCTGAAGGCGGCACATATAAGTTAGGAAAATGATATCAGTCAGTGTGGTTGTGTGATTTTTCTCTACAGGGCTCAGCAGCTGAGGCACAGGAGCAGAAAATAGATTTTTGATAACTGTATTGTTCTTTGGTGCTTGGTTTATGGGCTGGATGGGGTGATCAACTGAGTAGAAACATTTGGAATAGACGTCTTGTTTACTTGGCATTGATCTAGCACGAGCTTTCAGATGGAGATCTGGATCTGGATCTTGTTTATGAGGATGAAGTAAATCAGCTCGATGGCAGCAGTTCCTCTGCTAGTTCCACAGCAACAAGTAATACAGAAGAAAATGATATTGATGAAGAAACTATGTGAGTATCCCACTTTACTACTGTAAAGCATTTAAGTGGTAATTATTAGAAGCATATTAACTAACTCACACAAGTAGGGATATTCAGCACTTTTTTGAAAGATTGAATCAATAGTCGGTTTTCTCTCTCTAATCTCTGGGCTCTTAGCCAATAATTTTTGTTTTTGTTTTAACTTTTAAATTTGAATTTTGAAATTATTTTATACTTAAGAAAAGTTCAGAATTTCATATTTCCTTCACACAGATTCATTCCGTATGAATATTTCGCTTTATATTTCTCTGTATATAATTTTCTTCTGAAACACTTGAGATTGAATATACTTCTCATTGTGTACTTTTCTAAAAACAAGGATGTTCTTATATAACTATAGAATAGTTATCAAAATCTGGAAATTAACATTGATGTAATACTGTAACCTTCTAAAAATTTGCCAGTAATGTCCTTTGTCAGGATCATGTTGCATTTAGTTGTTAAATCAATTTAGTTATCTTCAATCTAGGTTACTTTTCTTTTCTTTTCTTTTTTTTTGAGACAGAGTCTTGCTCTGTTGCCCAGGCTGGAGCGCAGTGGTGTGATCTCAGCTTGCTGCAAGCTCCACCTCCCGGATTACGCCATTCTCCTGCCTCAGCCTCCCGAGCAGCTGGGACTACAGGCACCCACCACCTCGCCCGGCTAATTTTTTGTATTTTTAGTAGAGATGGGGTTTCACTGTGTTAGCCAGGTTGGTCTCGATCTCCTGACCTCATGATCCGCCCACCTCGGCCTCCCAAAGTGTTGGGATTACAGGCGTGAGCCACCGCACCCGGCCAATCTGGGTTACTTTTTTAAAAATTTGTTTTTCGGCCGGGCACGGTGGCTAATGCCTGTAATCCCAGCACTTTGGGAGGCCGAGGCGGCTGGATCACGAGGTCAGGAGATCCAGACCATCCTGGCTAACACGGTGAAACCCCGTCTCTACTAAAAATACAAAAAGAAATTAGCTAGGCATGGTGGCAGGCGCCTGTAGTCCCAGCTACTTGGGAGGCTGAGGCAGGAGAATGGGGTGAACCCGGGAGGCGGAGTTTGCAGTAAGCTAAGATCACGCCACTGCACTCCAGCCTGGGCGACAGAGTGAGACTCTGTTTCAAAAAAAAAAAATTGTTTTTCATGACTAATACTTTTTGAGAAATACAGAATAGTTTATTTTGTAGAAAGTCCCTCAATTTGGATTAGTCTGAAGTTTCCTCATGATTAGATAGAGGTTACACACTTTTGGCAGGGATTCTACAGAAATGATAATGTATCCTTTTCACTGCATCATACAGAGTGGAGCATGCTGTCAGTATGTCCCATTACTTGTGGTTAATTTTGATCACTTAGTTGAGGTAGCATCCGCCAGATTTCTTCACTCCAAAATTAGTACTTTTTCCTTTATAATTAATAAGTATCTTATGTATGGGTCTGTAAAAATCCTATTTTTCATCCTACTTTTTCTTATGAATTTTGACACCCTTTGATGAGTGTTGCTTGAAAAAGGTTACTGTGTTGATTGCCAAGTGGTGTTTTTCTAATTCTGTTATTTCTTACTCATTCATTAGTTGTAATTTAAGGAAGAGCTTTCCCTTCTGCCCTATTAATTGATGAACTAGTGAATTTCATTAATGTGGATAATTTTTTTTTTTGACATGGAGTCTTGCTCTGTCACCCAGGCTGGCATACAGTGTTGGGATCTTGGCTCACTGCAACCTCTATCTCCTGGGTTCAAGTGATCCTTCCACCTCAGCCTCCCAAGTAGCAAGGATTACAGGCACGCACCACCACACCTGGCTATTTTTTTGTATTTTTAGTGGAGACGGGGTTTCACCATGTTGGCCAGGCTGGTTTTGAACTCCTGACTTCAGGTGATCTGCCCACTTCAGCCTCCCAAAGTGCTAAGATTACAGGTGTGAGCCACTGCGCCTGGCGATTTTTGGATATTTAAACCAAGCTTGCATTCCTGGGACACATCCCACTTGGTCACAGTGTGTAATTTTTTTTCTTTTTTCTTTTTTCTTTTTTTCTTTTTTTGAGACGGAGTCTCGCACTGTCACCCGGGCTTAAGTGCAGTGGCATGATCTCGGCTCACTGCAACCTCCGCCTCCCAGGTTCAGGCAATTCTCCTGCCTCAGCCTCCCGAGTAGCTGGGATTACAGGCACCCACCACCACACCCAGCTAATTTTTTGTATTTTTAGTAGAGACGAGGTTTCACTATGTTGGCCAGGCTGGTCTCAAACACCTGACCTCGTGATCCACCCGTCTTGGCCTCCAAAGTGCTGGAATTACAAGTGTGATCCACTTCACCTAGCCGTAATTTTTTTTTCTTTTTTTTTATTTGAGACGGAGTCTTGCTCTGTCCCCCAGGCTGGAGTGCAGTGGCGCAATATCTGCTCACTGCAAGCTCTGCCTTCCAGATTCACACCATTCTCCTGCCTCAGTCTCCCAAGTAGCTGGGACTACAGGTGCCCACCACCTCGCCCGGCTAATTTTTTTTTGTATTTTTAATAGAGATGGGGTTTCACTGTGTTAGCCAGGATGATCTCAATCTCCTGACCTCGTGATCTGCCCGCCTCGGCCTCCGAAAGTGCTGGGATTACAGGCATGAGCCACTGCACCCAGCAATTTTTTTTTTTTCCTAAGAGAATCTTGCTTTGTGGCCAGGCTGGAGTATGGTGGCATGATTATAGCTCCCTGTAACCTTGAACTCTGGCCTCAAGTGATCCACCTGCCTCAGCCTCCGTAGCAGCTAGGACTACTAGTGTGCATCATCATATTCGGCTCATGATTCTTTTTATATGTTACTGGATTCTGTTTGCTACTACAGTTGTCCCTCAGTATCCTTGCGGTATTGGTTCTAGGACCCCCCCGCCCTTGGATAATAAAATCTGAGGATGCTCAAGTATCTTATGTAAAATGGCAGAGTAGTTGCATATAACATATGCACATCCTCCCCTATACTTTAAATCATCTCTAGATTACTTATAATACCTAATACAATGTAAATGCTATGTAAGTAGTTGTTATACTCTATTGTATACAGAATAATGACAAGGGGAAAATGTCTGTGCATGACTTTATTTTGTTTTGTTTTATTTATTTTTTTTGAGACGGAGTTTCGCTCTTGTCGCCCAGGCTGGAGTGCAGTGGCACAATCTCAGTTCACTGCAGCCTCCATCTCCTGGGTTCAAGCGGTTCCCCTGCCTCAGCCTCCTGAGTAGCTGGGATTATACACGCCTGCCACTACGCCTGACTAATTTTTTGTAGTTTTAGTAGAGACAGGGTTTTGCAATGTTGGCCACGCTAGTTTCGAACTCCTGGCCTCAGGTGAGCCACCGCACCCTGGCTTTATTTTTTGAGACAGGGTCTTGCCCTGTCACCCAAGCTGGAGTGCAGTGGTCGCGTGATCACGGCTCACTGCAACCTCGACCTCCTGGGCTCAAGTGATCCTCCCACCTCAGTTTTCCAAGTAGCTAGGACTACAGGTGCATGCCAACACACCTGGCTAATTTTTTAATATTTCGTAGAGACAGGGTCTCACTATGTTGCCTTACTATGTTCTAGGCTGGCCCGGAACTCCTAGGCTCAAGCAGTCCTCCAGCCTCGGCTTCCCAAAGTGCTGGGATTACAGGCATGAACCACCACACCAGCACTTAAAAAATATTTTTGATCCACAGTTGGTTGAATGCACAGATGCAGAGCCCACAGATATAGAAGGCCAACTATATTTTGTTGATGCTCTGAATAGTGTTGTATGTTTCTCTGAGTGTTGTATGTGTCTCTGCTTCTCCCCATAGGCAAAATCTCTGAGCCAAAGCTTTGAAGTTGGAATGAGGATAAAAGTGTACCTCTCTTACTTTAGAAGCTGAGCTAACTGGATGTTGGGGACAGTAGCCTTAGTTCTTTCCTTTTCAGGCTTGGGACCTCCACCTTATGAA
The DNA here is from genome assembly GCF_028885625.2 of Pongo pygmaeus. Classification (NCBI taxonomy): domain Eukaryota; kingdom Metazoa; phylum Chordata; class Mammalia; order Primates; family Hominidae; genus Pongo; species Pongo pygmaeus. The sequence goes on from NC_072392.2 coordinate 59,640,061, forward strand.
TAAGCTGGGGCAGGGATGATCTGGGCCCCAGTATTCTCATCATGCTGCATCCAAGTAGAGCATCTATTCCACAAGTGGGTCTCAGCAGAAGGGAGTCTCCACCTCTTGGCCGTGTGTGCCTGTACTATAGCATCAGCAATAGGTAGCTGGGGGCAGAATGAGAAATGCTGATAGCTTGCCACTCCCAGGAATATAGCCCTCCTCTTGGAAATTCGGAAAGTGGGAGGCCTGTGTTCTTCACTGCACCAGTCTGGAGTGGAATTTCTGTAACACCAAGTTAGGAAGCGGAGTGATCTTGATTCAAATACTGCAGATGCCCACTTGTCTTACCCAGTTTTTATAGATTTTTTTGAGTAGATGTTTCTTCATTTGCTGTATGCCCTTGGGACCATTTCCAGAGTCATTAAGTGGTTGTTTTTAAAATAATTGTCACCAGTTTTAGTAAAGAGCAGATCTACAGAGCTGGGTGCTTATCTTGAGATTTCCTTAAATATCCAAGACTATCACTGATTGGTACTGTTTCAAGTAGTATGTTGTTTAAAATTAATAGTGAGTGTTTTTTAATATGAGAGACTTTATATGGCCTATTAGGAAGTAATACCCTCTTTTCTGAAATATTATTTTTGAAAAATAGTATTTAGTCATATACAGTAATTTGGGCTTTTTTTTGATGTTAAAATGTAATGTTTTCAGCCTAATTTATTGCCATTAAGCTACTAGTTCTCTGAAGCTGTAATTTCTTCTAACAGTGGTTCTTGTATTTATTAGTGTTTCTAACACTAATTAAATAGAAGAGATTAATCTCTTCTAATAGTGGTTCTTAGATTTTTTAGTGTTTCATTTATTTCTATTTTTTTGCCTGACACAGTTCTTTTTTTTAAATCTTCCTTTCCTTTCCTGTCCTGTCCTTCTTGAGACAGAGTCTCGCTCTGTCGTCCAGGCTGGAGTGCAGTAAGTGCAATCTTGGCTCACTACAACCTCCACCTCCCGGATTCAACCGATTCTCCTGCCTCAGCCTCCCGAGGAGCTGGGATTACAGGTGCCCACCACAACGCCCAGCTAATTTTTGTATTTTTAGGAGAGACAGGATTTTGCCATGTTGGCCAGGCTGGTCTCGCAATCCTGACCTCAGGTGATCCGCCCACTTTAGCCTCCCAAAGTGCTGGGATTTCAGGCGTGAGTCACTGCGCCCGGCCTTGATATATATATATTTTTTAATTCCTTTTTTTCTTAGCTTTCTAAGAAGAGCTGGCTTTTTTTTTTTTTTTTTTTTCCTGTTGAGATGGAGTCTCGCTCTGTCGCCCAGGCTGGAGTGCAGCAGCGCAATCTTGGCTCACTGCAAGCTCGCCTCCCGGGTTCACGCCATTCTCCTGATTCAGCCTCCTGAGTAGCTGGGACTACAGGCGCCCGCTACCACGCCCGGCTAATTTTTGGTATTTTTAGTAGAGACAGGGTTTCACCGTGTTAGCCAGGATGGTCTCGGTCTCCTGACCTCGTGATCCGCCTGCCTAAGCCTCCCAAAGTGCTGGGATTACAGGCATGAGCCACCGTGCCCGGCCGAAATTTTTTAAAGGTTGTTTAAACAATAACATTAACACTACTTAAATTTGGATAATGACAAAAATCTTTCTCCTTTTTGTATTTAGAAATATCTTATTTCACAGAAAAATCTGTGCATATCATAAAATTTATTGAGGTGTGAAAAACAACGTTTATTGTATCACTATAAATGATGGATTTTGTATATTCTTAGGTCTGGAGAAAATGATGTGGAATATAACAACATGGAATTAGAAGAGGGAGAACTCATGGAAGATGCAGCTGCTGCAGGACCCGCAGGTAATGAAGTCCCTCCACTGCCTCCAAGCCATTCTGTTTTCTCTCTGCTCTTCTCTGACCGTATTATATTTTAAATAGGTGGTAGCTACTGCTTGTACATGGTTCATGGTGTTGGAAGTCCTATATCTTATAATATGGATTTTTTAGAGTTTATTACTAAAGATATTTAAAACAATAGCTAACATTTGAAAAATGTTTTATGTACCAGGCACTGTGAGAAGCACTTTAAGTACCTTATATTAATAAAATTCTGTGTGATACATTCACTGATGCATAGAGAAATTAAAGCAAATTGCCAACTTTTAACAATTTAATAAATGAGAGTAATTGAATCCCCAGATTTGTTTGTATCCCATGCTCATATTTTATACTATTCTTTCTGATACAAAGTCTTATTTGTATATCTTGCTAGACTATAGAATGATCTCAATGGAATCATTGACTCTTAGACTTACAAAGGATCTTAAAGAGCTCATTTTGTAGTTTTTAGTTACCTGGTCATATAGCTGGTTGTTAGTACACCCAGACTAGAACCCCAGATTGTCCTGGGTTTGTGGACCCAGCATTTTTCTCCCAAACTACACTGCTTCTCCTGGGAAGAACTGACTTATATAATGAGTACTTTTTTGTGTGTTCTCGGATCTATTTAATTAAGTAGTGAATATGGCTAGAGTAATTAAAAGTTAGCTTTCTACTGTTTCTGTTTTACTCATGTTCTCCTCAGTATGAACACTGGCATATTCTTAATATGCTTGGGTAACTAAAGACTTCTTAAATACTAGTCCTCACCATTTCAACTCCAACCTAAGCCCTATATTCTTTCTACTCTTGACTTTAATCCTGGGTTATCTTATCCACACCTGTATTTCAGTTACTGTCAATATGCTGATTACTCTTCAAGTTCTTTCTTTAGCCTTTGTCTTTCCAGTAATTTCCAAACTCATATCTTGGTGTGTGATTCAGCACCTCCCAAACACAAATTACTGTCTTTTCATCTGCCAGCCTGCCTGTCAGCAGTAGCCACCCTGACTGATAGTGCTATACCTTCTTTACTTCTTCCTCTCCCTAAAACTTTACCTTCAGTGTATTACCAAGATCTGTTGGTTCTGTGTCCTAAATCGTGCATAAATTCATTTGGTACTCCCACTCCTTTGCCATTTCTAGTCTAGGCCTCTGTCTTTCACAACAGTCTTTCACCTGGGTTCCTTGTATTTATTATTGTTCCCCTCCATTGTATTTTTACAGCATGGATTCAGAATGAGGGTGTTTTTTTCTTTCTGATTGATATCTAATCATGTTACTTCTCTGCCAGTCTTGGTGACTCATGCCTGTAATCTCAGCACTTTGGGAGGCTGATGTGGGTGCATTGCTTGAGTCCAGGAGTTTGAGACCAGCCTGGGCAACGTGGTGAAACCCTGTCTCTACAAAAAATACAAAAAAATCAGCCAGATGTGGCGGCTAAATTGCTGCCTATGGTCCCAGCTATTTGGGAGGCTGAGGTGGGAGGATCACCTGAGCCCAGGAAGCGGAGCCTGCGGTAAGCTGAGATAGCACCACTGTACTCCAGCCTGGGCAACAGAGTGAGACCCTGTCTCAAAAAAAGAAATAAAAATAATGAAAAATAATATCTAATCATGTTATTTCTCTACTTAAAAACTCTTTAAGGATTATATTTATTATAGGATAAAGTCCAAACTTGTTAACATGGCACATAAATTCCTTTATGTCTGGATTCCTGTTTGTTTCCTTAGCCTTATTTCTGTCATTCCTCTCTGTCATTCTTTAGTCAGTAGGAACTTCAAAGAATCACAAGATCTGCAAATTTGGAGAGAAGAGCTTTAATTCTTATAAAGACTGGCCATCCTGGGCCGGGTGTGGTGGCTCACACCTGTAATCCCAGGTGTGATTTGGGAGGCTGAGGCAGGCAGATCACGATGTCAGGAGATCGAGACCATCCTGGCTAGCACGGTGGAACCCCGTCTCTACTAAAAATACAAAAATTAGCCAGGTGTGATGACGGGCGCCTGTAGTCCCAGCTACTCGGGAGGCTGAGGCAGGAGAATGGCGTGAACCTGGGAGGCGGAGCTTGCAGTGAGCTGAGATCGCGCCACCACACTCCAGCCTGGGCGACAGAGTGAGACTCCATCTCAAAAAAAAAAAAAAAACAAAAAAAACAAGACTGGCCATCCTGACAGGCTGGGAAGTGTAGCCTCTGGCAAAGACTAAAAGCAGGCACTTTGCAGGAGGGAAGGGTAACATAGGAATTGATGCTGAATAAGTTGGCCAAGTACAACTAAATCGATTGAGCAGGCTATAGGAGGAGCTATGAATATCATGAAAAGGGAAACACACGCATGCATAGTAGACAAACATGCATGTTACATGCATTTCATGTTTACTTTGGAGTGGGGACTGAACAATTTAAATGCATTACAGTTAGGCCCTGTTGTCAAAAGGTAAAGCTAAGGACACGAAGGCACTCAATGCTCAGCCTCTGTATACGGGCCAGAACCAGTCCATGGTTGGCGACTCTTATCAGGAGAAAGTTACTGAAATTAGTCTCTTGTCCAGTCAAAGCTGTAGTTACGGCTTGTGGAACAGGGAGTGAGTCAGTCAGCATCTGGCAGCCAGTAAGCTGCAATGATTTCAGTATTGCTTATCTTGAGGCCAGTGCTTGCTTAGCTTCTAGAAAAAAGAAGAAACCCTGTTGCAGTTAGAATGTAGTTTATTCTTTAAGTATAGGGAGCGTGTGACTTAATCCTTGTCTGCTATGGCATTAGGTCTTACTGACTGACTGACTTTTCAGCCTTGTGTGTTTTCTTTTAGTTAGGTCCATTCTTTCCTCTCTTAAACTGTGTGGTAGAGAAATTCTTGTATATAACATTTATATACACTTAGGGTAAAGAAGAGTTTACATTTTTGAATTATATATTCATCAAATATTTACTGAGCACTTGAACTATGTACAGTTTTACTATCTAGAGATACAATATTGAATAATAAGATATCCCTGTTCTTATGGAGCCTGTGTTATAATTCTGAATATTCTGTAATAATCCAGGCACTGTATTCTAGATGTTGAAGACATAATAATGAACCAGTTTATTTTTATTATATGCTTTGGGAAATTTATATATTTGGCAGAAATTTGTTAAATATCATGCCTACCTGGAACATACAACACTAAGTAATTTATAAGCTAAGGGTGAGTAGATTTATGAACAATTAGCTCGAATATGACAATGTACATACAAAAGAATTCCAAATAATTTAAATACTCCCTTCTCAAGGAGATGAAATATAACTTCTACCCCTTAAATGTAGGCTATGCTTAGTTACTTGCTTCTGAATAGTACAGTTTCAAAAGGGGGAAACAACTTTGAAGTAGAGAAACTTGGCAAACATTACCTACCCAGGTGATTAAATTTAGTATTGTAAGTGATAGGTCATGTTGATAGCATGTTGACAGTATTGTAAGTGATAAGTCATGTTGCTATGTCGACAATGGTACTTTATATCTGTAGTATCTTCCCCCTAAAAACCCACAAACACAATCTAATCATGAGGGAAAAAATCATACCCTTAATTGAGGAACATTCTACAAAATATTTGACATACTTTCAGACATAAGGAAAGTCTGAGAGACTGTCATAGACCAGAAGAGTCTAAAAAGACAGGAGCAACTAAATGTATTTCAGTACTCTAGGTGAGACTCTGGAACAGAAAAAGAACACTAGGGGAAAACTACTAAAACTCAATAAAGTATAGGATTTAGTTAATAATGTATCAGTATTGGTTCATTAGCTGTGACAAATATACCATAGTAATGAAAGGTATTAACATTGGGGAAATTGGGTCTGGGTTGTACAGGAACTCTCTGTATTTTTACCTTTCCTGTAAACCTAAAACTATACTAAAATTAAAAAAAAAAAAAAAAAGCTTTTTTTTTTTTTTTTTGAGATGGAGTCTTGCTCTGTTGCCCAGGCTGGAGTACAGTGGCATGATCTTGGCTCACTGCAAGCGCCGCCTCCCGGGTTCACCCCATTCTCCTGCCTCAGCCTCCCGAGTAGCTGTGACTACAGGCGCCCACCACCACGCCCGACTGATTTTTTGTATTTTTAGTAGAGATGGGGTTTCACCACGTTAGCCAGGTTGGTCTCGATCTCCTGACCTTGTGATCCACCCTCCTTGGCCTCCCAAAGTACTGGGATTACAGGTGTGAGCCACTGCACCCGGCCAATAAAAAGCTTTTTAAACCAAGGCAATGAAAAGGCTAGATCAGGTGACACTGGGCAGAGTGTGGAAATGCTTTTTTTTAATATGCTTATTATGAAGGTCCATTTCAAGCCTCGAATGGTTTATGTGTTTTTTGTTTTTGTTTTGTTTTGTTTTGTTTTTTGAGATGGAGTCTTGCTCTGTTGCCCAGGCTGGAGTGCAATGGCACGATCTTGGCTCACTGCTACCTCTGCCTCCCGGGTTCAAGCCATTCTCTTACCTCAGCCTCCCAGGTAGTTGGGACTACAAGCATGCACCACCATTCCAAGCTAACTTATTTGTATTTTTAGTAGAGATGGGGTTTCACCATGCTGGCCAGGCTGGTCTCAAACTCCTGACCTCAAGTGATCCACTCGCCTCAGCCTCCCAAAGTGCCGGGATTACAGATGTGAGCTACCACGCCTGGCCTGGTTAATGTTTTAGAACTACACAGTTGTCTAAAGAGTTATGTCATCTAAAGAATTACGATGTTAAGTTATGCATTAAAAAGGAGATGTTTTGGCTTATATAAAAGCTAGGTATAAAGTTAAATGTTTACTTAATAATCTTATTTTATAGACCATATTAAATAAGGAGATAGCTTGAAACAAGAAATATTTATTGACTCAAGTGGCTGTAGTCCTGGATACTTGGGAGACTGTGGCAGTAGGATCGCTTGAGCCTAGGAGTTCGAGGGTACAGTGAGCCATGATTCTGCCACCGTACTCCAGCCTGGGTGACAGAGCAAGACCCTGTCTCTTAAAACACACGCGTGCGCGCGCATGCACACACACACCCCCAGCAAATACAAACTAGATTTTTCCTACTCACTGGATTCAATGAGCCAATAATCTGGATTAGAATGATACTTACAACCTTTTTAGCACAAATTTTTTTAACATAAATTATCTTTCATTTAACTTGAAATAACTGAATAAACTAAAAGCAGTTCTCATAAGAAGACGTCTGCAGATGCTACCACACCCAACTAATTATTTTTTATAGAGACGGAGTCTTGCTCTCTTGCCCTTGCTGGTCTCCAACTCCTGGCCTCAATTAATCCTCCTGCCTCAGCCTCCCAAAGTGTTGGGATTACAGGTGTGAGCTATTGTACCTGGCCCACAGAAGTTAGAAGAATGAATGAGCAGAATTTTTAAATGAAAATCTAGCACTGATCATTACAAGATTTTGTGATGGTTAAATATCAGTATGTAATTTATAACAAAGTAAAGGGTGTGAAAATGTAGAATATTCTGGAAAGGTAGTTTGAGACTAGACTATAATATGGCCTTGAGTGTAGTGATAATGCATACAGGCAGTATGCTGTAATGAACTCAAGTATATAAGTGTGACATTTTAGCAAGATCCACATGGCTTGGCACAAATGGAGAAGAACCTGTCACTGATCCGTCTGTCTTTTTATGAGATTTTTTTTTCTATGTGAACTTCAGAAGCATGGTTTTTGTTGTTTTTTTGTTTTTTTGTGGTTTTTTTTTGTTTTGTTTTTTGAATCTTGCTCTGTCGCCCAAGCTGGAATGCGTGGTGCGATCTCAGCTCACTGCAACCTCTGTCTCCCGGGTTCAAGCAGTTCTGCCTCAGCCTCCCGAGTAGCTGGGATTACAGGTGCCCTCCACCACAGCCGGCTAATTTTTGTATTTTTAGTAGAGATGGGGTTTCACCATTGTGGCCACGCTGGTCTTGAACTCCTGACCTCGTAATCCACCTGCCTCGGCCTCTGAAAGTGCTGGGATTACAGGCGTGAACCACCGCGCCTGGCTGCATAGCTTTATTCTTAATAGCCAAAAGCTAGAAGCAACCCAAATTGTTTTCCAATAGAATAGAGAAATAAATTGGATATATTCATAAATGGATGCTGCACAGTAATAATGAAAATGAGGCAGTGGCTCATGTCTCTAATCCCAGCACTTTGGGAGGCTGAGGCACGTGGATCACTTGAGGCCAGGAGTTCAAGACCAGCCTGGCCAACATGGCGAAACCTCATTTCTACTAAAAGTAGAAAAAATTAGCTTGGTGCAATGGCGCATGCCTGTAACCCCAGCTACTCGGGAGGCTGAGGCACAAGAATCATTTGAAACTGGGAGGTGGAAGTTGTGGTGAGCCAAGATTGTGCCACTGTACTCCAGCCTGGGTGACAAAGCAAGACTTTGTCTCAAAGAAAAAAGGAAAAATATTTAAAAAGAAAATGAATAAGATACTCCTATATACAGCCGTATAGATGAATCTCATGAATAATGTTGACCAAAGAAGAAGAGCATAAGAGTATACTCTGTTACTACTTTTATACAAATACAAAACAGGCAAAACCCATCTGTAATTTAAGTTGGGATGAAGGTTACTTTTGTAGAGTAGGAGTAGTGAGCAATTTTAGGAGGCATAGAAGGGGGTTCTGGGGTACTGATAATCTGTTTCTTCATCTGGGTGTGATCACTTTGTGAGCATTCATTGGGCTGTACATTTATATATGAGACACATAGAATAGCTTGGAAAGAGAGAAACTGAAATCAATGCCAACCCAAAGTCTTTGATGCCTGTGGGGAAATGTGATAGTGGGTAGAAAGGTGGGAACATAGGCCGGGCACCATGGCTCCTGCCTGTAATCCCAGCACTTTGGGAGGCCGAGGCAGGCTGATCACCTTAGGTCGGGAGTTCTAAGGCCAGCCTAACCAACATGGAGAAACCCCGTGTCTACTAAAAATACAAAATTAGCCGGGCATGGTGCCGCATGCCTGTAATCCCAGCTGCTAGGGAGGCTGAGGCCGGAGAATCGCTTGAACCTGGGAGGCGAGACTCCATCTCAAAAAAACAAAAAAGAAAAGAAAGGTGGGAACATTTGAAAGGGGAGTAGCCAAAGGTCATACCCACAGAAAAAAAAAAAAAAAGCAGTTTTTGTTCAGTAGTGAGAAAAATGGCCTGAAAAAGCAGTGAGAAACAGGAGACACTGCTTTCTCTACTGTAAGTGCCTTTAACATGGAAGAATGAGCAACTTCCATTTTTAAAGGAGAACCAGATATTAGGGCAATAGACTCCATTCACTGGGCTACTGGGCTTACTATACATAAGAACAATCTGAGTAGCTTTTTGGGGAAAAGTCCTGGATCTCACCCCTGTATCCTTTTTTTTTTTTTTTTGAGATGGAGCCTCACTCTCAACCAGACTAGAGTGCAGTGGTGTGATCTTGGCTCACTGTAACCTCTGCCTCCCAGGTTCAAGCATTTCTCCTGCCTCAGCCTCCTGAGTAGCTGGGATTACAGGTGCCTGCCACCACACCTGGTTATTCTTTTGTATTTTGGTTTCACCATGTTGGCAAGGCTGGTCTCGAACTCTTGACCTCAGGTGATCTGCACACCTTGGCCTCCCAAAGTGCTGGGATAACAGGCGTGAGCCACTGCACCCAGCCTCTCACCCCAGTATTCTTATTCAGTATATCTAGGATGTAATTTTAAAAACTCCTTCAGCTGACTGACATACAACCCAATTTGGGAGTTCCTTAGTAAAAGAAAAGAGGTAAAAACAGTTTTCAGCTGGGCGCGGTGGCTCACACCTGTAATCCTAGCACTTTGGGAGGCTGAGGTGGGCGGATCACTAGGTCAGGAGATCCAGACCATCCTAACACAGTGAAACCCCGTCTCTACTGAAAATACAGGCGTGGTGGCGCATGCCTGTAGTCCCCGCTGTGGGAGGCTGAGGCAGGAGGATCGCTTGAACCCAGGAGGCGGAGGTTACCGTGAGCAGAGATTGGGCCACTGCACTCCAGCCTGGGCAACAGTGAGACTGTGTCTCAAAACAAAACAAAGAACAGTTTTCAATGTGAAGGGGAAATCGTTTTCTGTTATTTAATAGGAATTGCAGTAATACAGAGGTTGGGAAGAAAAACTGTCAGTGAGATAATAATCCTTAGCAGAGGAGGTAGAAGTGGGAGATAGTGAGAACATGAGGATGTGAAAAGCATAAATTATTAATTGGCTTGAAGCTTCTGAATAATGAAACTTTCCTCCTAAGTTATATCCAGCTGGATCTCTCTGAAATACTCATGGGTAGTCAGAACCTGACTTTTTAATATTTTATATTATCTACTTTCCTGCATGTAGCATTTTTTTAAAATGTTCTATCTCTTTAAAATATATTTAAACAGCTTTATCGAAGAAGGTCAGTTTTAAGCAACATTTCCATATCTGGTGTTTGTTATGCATTCTACTCGGTGCTAGAGAAAAGTCAGATGCTTTTCTTGGCTTAAAGAGCGTAGTCCAATATAGGGGTATAGGCATAATATCTGCTTACAGATGTCTGTAATATGCATCAGTCGTTAACATGACAGTCCGAAAACTTCAAATTGTACCCCATTATTTAATCAAAGTAGAGAAAGTCTACCAAACTGTCATGACCTATACATTTTACTGTCCAGAGACTTGGAGGAGATTCCTATTTTTGTGTCTAATTCTTTGTAATCTGTTACACTATGGGAATTTGTCTTCTTTTATCTAAAACCAGGTGGTCATGGGATATAATCTCCTTCTCCTCACCCTCACCTCTCATCCCCCCAATAATGCACATTGTACACATTGTCATCTGTTTTTTTCTAGGGCTCAGGATTGGGTTGATGCTTGCTTCTGAATTCTAAATACTAATAAGGCCACCACTCAATCACTGTGCTAGTATACAACCATCTGGTTCCTTCTTTCTGCTTCTTATCATGAACCTGAACCCTAAGAGATAGGTCCATAGACAAGTATTCATATAATGTTAACCCGTTCATTTTTTCATTTAAGTATAGCTAAATTTGTACAGATATATATCATTTTCTACACCTCTTTTGCAGGTAGTAGCCATGGTTATGTGGGTTCCAGTAGTAGAATATCAAGAAGAACACATTTATGCTCTGCTGCTACCAGTAGTTTACTAGACATTGATCCATTAATTTTAATACATTTGTTGGACCTTAAGGACCGGAGCAGTATAGAAAATTTTTGGGGCTTACAGCCTCGCCCACCTGCTTCACTTCTGCAGCCCACAGGTAAAATAATAACAATGATAATTTCCTTTTTTTCTGTGGTTCTCTAAAAGAACTCTTGGATTTTCATTTAAGTATTTCAGCTATGTGTGGAACATGGTGTATTTCTGTGTTTTTCATTGTATACCATAAAAATGACATTTATATCAACCAAATTAATTTTTAAATTACTGTTCAAAGGTGATTTGTGCAAAAACAAAGTAAAAATGCCTGCAAGAAGGTTTTTTATGACTTGCTACTCAGATTTTGCCTCAGATTTGATCCATATGAAATACAGTTACCTTCTTTGTGAATGGACTTTTTTTGGTCAGGCTTCATGAATTCCCTTACTTCCAAGTGGAACTATATCTAAATTAAACATAGAAAAAGGTGACTTTTACTCATTCTTTGATGTTCAGTAGCTTAAAAATGTATGCCAGTTGGCAGCAATGTTTTCTGTGCAAAGGTTATTTGTTAAATAGAAATTACATTTGTGTTACTATAATAAAATGGAGATTTTGTATAGTCAGATATGGGCTTTTTTAAACTCTCAGGGATAGAGTCATTTTGGACAACTAAGTATTTGCCTTTAAAAGCTACATTTTAAAAACCATTTTTGTTGGAATGCTTTCTAAAGTATATTCAGTATATTCAAAAATATATGTCAAATATTTTCCTACCTTCTTAAACAATAGTATTATATACATCAAATCAATGATTTAGAACTCTGGTTTTGATGCAGTTTTAAGGCAAGAGAACTCATTTTTCAATCAAAGTCCAAGGCAGAACCTCTGTGTAAATAACAGAGAAATAGAGCTCTTCTACTGGTGTAGGGACATGGAGCCCAGATTATTTAGGCTTCTTCTTTCCTAAGAGCCAAATGTACTTCCTGAAAGTCTGGATCCTCAGCTTAAAAGACTATCTTCAGGTTATGAAACAGTTCCCTTTTATGTGTGCGCCAAGTATGCTTTATATAAAGTTTTACTTAAATGTTTTTATTTTTTATTATTATACTTTAAGTTCTAGGGTACATGTACACAATGTGCAGGTTAGTTACATATGTATACATGTGCCATGCTGGTGTGCTGCACCCATTAACTTGCCATTTATCATTAGGTATATCTCCTAATGCTATCCCTCCCCCCTCCCCCTACTTAAATGTTAAATGTTGTTTGCAAAGGCCCAGTGAAACAGACAGGTTCTGATTCTGTAGGTAGATATGTAAATTGGTTTAACCTTTTTGAAGGACAATTTTGTAGTAGTTTAAAAATATCTATATCCTTTAAACCTGTAATTTCACTTTGAGGAGTATATTCCAAAGAGAAAACAAGCAGATGTTTAAAAATATTCAACAATACAGTTACAGCTGAATAAATTACAGCGTAACCATGCAATGGTGTATTTTATAGACAGGTAAAATTGTGTTTTTGAAAATAATTAGTATCATTGGGAAAAATGCAAACTAAACAGTAAGATTTCTGTGTAAAACTAGTTTTCTGTGTAAAAATAATACAAATGAGTTGATGTGAATTTCAAACTTAGGTGATAAAATGCTGGTGATAATGAGGGCGGGGAAAATAGTAGAAAGAAAAAGCAAGTTTTGGATTTAAACATCTTGAGTTGGGCATAACAGTGTGACATCAAATTAGAAAGGACCAGTAGACAGCTAAAAATTAAGAACTGGGGCTGGGCGCAGTGGCTCACGCCTGTAATCTCAGCACTTGGGGAGGCTGAGGCGGGTGGATCACCTGAGGTCAGGAGTTCGAGACCAGCCTAGCCAACATGGGGAAACCCTGTCTCTACTAAAAATACAAAAAATTAGCCGGCCATTGTGGCAGGTGCCTGTAATCCCAGCTACCTGGGAAGCTGAGGCAGGAGAATGGCTTGAACCTGGGAGTTGGAGGTTGCAGTGAGCCGAGATCATGCCATTGCACTCCAGCCTGGGCAACAAGAGTGAAACTCCATGAAAAAAAAAATGAACTGGAATACAGACAGTTATTTTTCTGGAGGTGATACTGGATAATTAAAACCAAGGGTGTGAGACTGCAAAAGAGTTTTAAGAATATTTTAAAAGGAGAGACAGGAACATAATCCTGATGAACATCTGTTTTTACTGAGTGTCAGGAAGATGAGCCAGATAAAGAGCTTTTAGAAAGGAGAAAAAATACTCATGGAAGCCAAATGAAAATACCTTTCAGTGAAGGGATGTTAATAGAAGCTAATGTGCAGAAAGATACGACTTTCTTTTTATTGAAAAGGCTTGCTTGGGTCATTTTTTTGTTTGATTGTTTGTTTGTTTGTTTGTTTGTTTGTTTGTTTGTTTTTGGGACAGAGTCTCACTCTGTTGCCCAGGCTGGAGTGCTCTACAATTTTTTGTAGAGACAGGTTTCACCTTGTTGGCCAGGCTTGTCTCAAAACTCTTGAGCTCAAGTGATCCACCTGCCTCAGCCTCCCAAAGTGTGCTGGGATTATAGGCGTGAGCCACTGCACATGGCCTGCTTGGGTTTTGATGTTTATTTTTTTTCTGTGTATTTATTTAGCACATATTCAGTGAACATTTGTCAGATTAACTTCAAGTTCATGTTCTTAACCATGTAAAGGAGTACTGTAAAAGGTATCAGGTAATCTAGTTGAACCAAATTTTAAGGTACATATAGTGGTAAGTAGAACTAGAAAGTCATGTTGGGTCCATTCTATGAAAGGACTTGCATGCTAGCCGGAGGAATTTATTCATACTAGGCATGGAGAGCCATTGTTTTATTTTAGAAGTGGTTAGATTCAAACTGTATTTCAGAAAGCTGACAGTTCTGAGAAAATTATCAGAAATGGAAGTTCTAATAAAAAAAATTTTTTTTGTACAGAAAGGGTGTCACTATGCTCCCCAGGCTGATCTTGAACTTCTGGCCTCAAGCGATTCTCTCACCTCAGCCTCCTGAAGTGCTGGCATTACAGGCATAAGCCACTGTACCTGGCCAGAAATATGTATTTTTAATATAATGTCATATATGGCAGATTTGACAAAGTATTTGGTTTCTAGGTTTTTCTTTGTCATTTTTTTCAATTATAAACATAATAAAAGCTCTGTAGAAAGTTTCAGAAAAGTGGAGAAGTTTAAAGAAGAAAGCACAAGGCAGTAGGGCAGCTTTTAAACTTTTAGAATTAAATGTGTAATTCAAATTTGAGTATGATGTGACTCAGATTCTAACTCTGAGGGTGTGAATAAGTTAGGATTCTTTATCTTTATTTTCATTAACGGAATTTAGTGCATGTTTTATTGTTGATATCACGTAAAGCACGCTAGCTTCTTTTACACATCAAATTTGCATATATTCATGGTACAAATGATTTCATGAATATTAACGTTTATGTTAACATGACTTGTCAATTTCTCTGAAGCATCATATTCTCGAAAAGATAAAGACCAAAGGAAGCAGCAGGCAATGTGGCGAGTGCCCTCTGATTTAAAGATGCTAAAAAGACTCAAAACTCAAATGGCCGAAGTTCGATGTATGAAAACTGATGTAAAGAATACACTTTCAGAAATAAAAAGCAGCAGTGCTGCTTCTGGAGACATGCAGACAAGCCTTTTTTCTGCTGACCAGGCAGCTCTGGCTGCATGTGGAACTGAAAACTCTGGCAGATTACAGGATTTGGGAATGGAACTCCTGGCAAAGTCGTCAGTTGCCAATTGTTACATACGAAACTGTAAGTAATATGTTCCTAGTGTCATTTCTCCACGTTATTTGGGAAACTAGATGACTGGTTTTTTCAAAAGAATAATATTTAAATACCTCTCTTCCAGTGAGTTAAGACTACAAATTACATGTGACTTTTTTCTGCATCCAAAATTGATTCCGTATATTTTTACTATATAATAGAATTAACATTTCTTGATGACTTACTCTGTATTTGGCAATAAACAAGACAAAATTCTTAACATCATAGATCTTGTATTCTAGTAATGGGAATCAGACATTAAAATGTGTAAACAAATAAGTAAAGATGATTTCAGTGGGTAAACGGTGCTGTGAAGGAAACAACCGAGGAGTGAGTTGGGAGGAGCAGATGAGACATGTTCTATTGGGGTAGTCAGAGAAAGTCTCTGTGAGGAGGCAGCACTTGACATGAGACCTGAAGGTTAGGAAGGTGGCAGCTATTTATAGACCTAGGGCAAGCAGTGTTCTGGGTAAACACAACAGAAACTGCAAAGTCACTGACACAGGATTTATTTTGCGTATTTGAAGGATTGAAGGAAAACCAGTATGGCAAAGAAAGCAGAGAGAGGAGACTAGCCGGAGACGAAGTCGGAGAGAGGTAGGCAGAATTTAGATCAGGGAGAGTCTTGCAAAACCTCAAAAAGGAATTAGAGTTTTATTATGATGTAAGGAGGAAGCTTCTAGAGAATAAAAATAGGGGGTGTTTATAATCTGATTTACACGTCACAAAGATGACTTTGCTTGTTGTGTGGAGAAGGGTCTGAAAAGGCTTGAGGACAGGAATTGTGAGACCAGTAACAGGCTATTACATTATCTTGTGTGAAATATGATGGCATTTTCTGGAGTTACAATAATGGATAGAGGGGCTTGTTCACAGGCTAGCAGCCTTTCTTGACTGAGGTTCCCATCTTTCTTAGTTCTCTTAAGGATGTGCTATTCTATCCTAGATGCATAGGAGGGAAGTTAATCCAGTCTTAGATCAGCAGGGCTGAGTTCTTTCTCAGAACCATAGTTGGAAAAGCCTAAATAGAGTTTTAGGAAAGCTCTATTTGGAAAGAAACTAAGAATTATGATTAAGTTTTGGCCTAAGCAACTTAATAGGCAGTGGTATCATTTATTGAGAAGCAAATCAGATAAGAAGCAGGTTGTGGGGCTTGGGAGGAGGTAAGGGCAGAAAGTTGGGTATTCTTTTTTAAACATGTTAAATTTGAGACACCTGCTAGATATCCTAGTAAAATGTCATAGACACATGAATGGTACACAAGTTTGAAACTCAGAGAGAGGTCAATGCTGGATATAAACAGTTGGGAGTCAATAGTATTTTATATTATTTAAATCCAGAAGACTGAATAGGGTCAAGTTTGGAGGGAGTTTCAATGGAGACGCAAAATTTTGACTC
The DNA here is from genome assembly GCF_028885625.2 of Pongo pygmaeus. Lineage (NCBI taxonomy): Eukaryota > Metazoa > Chordata > Mammalia > Primates > Hominidae > Pongo > Pongo pygmaeus. Next base: position 59,656,277 of record NC_072392.2, read on the forward strand.
TGTGGCACTTAAACATTTAAAGGTCTGATAAATAGGAGAGGCCAGCAAAGGAAATTGAAAGAGCAATCATTAAGGTAGGAGAAAAACTAGAAGGGATAATATCTCAAAAATCAAAGATAATGCGTCTCAAGAAGTAGAGTGGTTACCTCTGTGTTAAGTATCATTGAAAAATGTCAAGGCGAGAGGCCAAGTGGCCCTTTTAAGAACTATTCCCATGGAGTAGTGTAGCAGAAGAGTGAATGAGGTCAGGGACCAGAGCACAAATGCACAACTTCTTTAAAAGAAGCTTCACAATGAAGTGGGTAGAAGCTGGAGGAGGTGTGGGGTCAATAGTTTCTTGTTGGCAGGGGTGTCCTTTTTCGTGTCCTCTCCAATTTCTTTCATCTGTGAATTAAACCCATTTTAAAATTGGGTTGGGTTGTTTATTTGTAGTTGACTTTTAGGAGTTCTGTATATATTTTAAATATTAATCTTTTATTACATATATGATTTGCAGATGTTTTCTCCTAGTGTGTGGGTTGCCTTTTCCCTCTGTGGATTGTGTCATTTGACATTTAAAGTTTTTAATTTGAGGAAGCCCATTTTATGTGTTTTTCCTTTTGTTCCCTGTGCTTTTGGTGTCATAGCCAAGAAAACATTGCCTAATCCAGTGTCATGAAGCTTTCTCCTGTTTTCTTCCAAGAGTTTTAGTTCTTGCCTTTAGTCTTACTTTTAGTCTTTCATCCATTAAGAATTAAATTTTGTTTATGGTGTTGGGGAAGGGTCTGACTTGCTTGCCCATGGATATCCAGTTTTCCCAGCACTATTTGTTGAAAAGACTTTCCTCATTGAATGGTTTTAGCACCATTGTCAAAATCATTTGACCATATAGTTGAGTGTTTGTTTTTGGGTTCTCTTTGTGTGTGTTGTTTATTAAAATTGGCTGTATTAATGTTTGATAATGATATGAATAATCCAGTAAAGGTGGGTTGGTGAGGAGATAATTGCAAAATATATAGAATTCTCTTCATATAAGGAAGACAATTTAGTAGAATGAATAAAGGTTATGAATAGGCCATTAACATAAGAAATACAAATGTACAATAAAAATATGAAAAGATATTCGGCCTCACCTGCTATTCAAGGAAATGGTATATTAAACCAAATGGTATATTAAAACCAAAAGTACAGCTTTTTGGGTGGACTTTCTCAAAAAGCCTTTGTTACATATTTTGCAGATACAGTTGACCCTTGAACAGCACAGGCTTGTTGTACTGTACAGGTCCACTTAATATTTGAATTTTTTTCAACCAGAGGAAGATTGAAAATACAGTATTTGTGTGATGCCAAACCTGCATATAGGAGGGCCAACTTTTGTATAGGTGGATTCTGCAGGTCTTACGGTGGGACTTCAGTCAAGGATTTTAGTGTACGCAGGGGTCCTGGAACCAACCCCCACATATACCAAGGGACAACTGTCTCTTCCCCATTGCCACCTTTTTTTCCTGCTAATCACAGAGTTTTAAAATTTTATCTTAGACAACTGTATTAATAATATTCATGGGTCTTATTTTTATTCGGAAGGCTTTTTAACTCCCAGGTTAATAAAAATAACCCTTAATTTCTTCTGGTACTTTTTGTTTTCTAACTTTTTTACATATAGGTCATTAATTCATATAAAGTTAATTTTATATGATGCTGTGTGAGGTAAATGGAATGATGTTTTTCCCCAACTGAATAAAACATGTTTTTTGAAATATGACGCAATATGAAATCCATCCTTTATTATAGACCAGATTCCCAAACATACTTCTGTTTTTGGACTCATAGAGGTTGAAACGACTGAAATTGCCAATACTCAAGTTTTGGACATACAAAAACAGCAATTTGGTATTGTTTAACCCAGTATTTGTCGTGTCCTCTACCAGACTAACACTTTTTTAAATTACTGTAGTTTTATAGTTTGTAATACTATGATAGGATATGTTTATTCTGTTTTTGGTTTTCAAAATGTTGTTGGTGGTTCTTGCACTTTTAATCCTCCTCCAAAGTATTTTGACTGGAATTGCTTTACATTTAAAGATTAGTTTAGGGGTGCTGGGCACCATGGCTCCTGCCTGTTAATCCCAGCATGATGGGATGCTGATGGGGGAGGATGGCTTCTTGAGCCCAGGAGTTCAAGATCACATGGCAAGACCTTAATCTCTACAAAAATAATTTTTTTTGATAAGCCAGTCATGGTAGTATGTACCTGTAACCCCAGCTACTTGGGAGGCTGCGGTGGGAGGATTACTTGAGGTCAGGAATTTGAGGTGCAGTGAGCCATGATCGTGCTACTGCACTCCAATCTGGGCAAGTCTCTCTCTCTCTTAAAAAAAGAGAGACTAATTTGGGCAATTGAGGTCTTTTCAGCATCAAAGCATTCATGTCTAGGAATGTGGTACTTCTCTCCATTTATTCAGGTCATCTGTTATATTCATATCCTTTTTTAGAACTTTCAATTTTTTTCATATAAGTTCTATATATGTCTTGTTAAATTCATTTCTCAATGCATTATATCTTAGGTAGCTATTGTGAGTGGAATCTCTTTTTCTCTCATAGTATTTTCTAATTGTTACTGACATAAAAGACAAAAATATTGATTTTTATGTTTATTCTGTATTCAACCAATGTGGCAATTTTTTTTTTTTTTTTTTGGTACGGAATTTCACTCTTGTTGCCCAGGCTGGAGAGTGATGGCGCGATCTCGGCTCACTGCAACCTCCGCCTCCTGGGTTCAAGTGATTCTCCTTTGTCAGCCTCCCAAGTAGCTGGGATTAGAGGTGCATGCCACCACGCCCGGCTAGTTTTTGTATTTTTAGTAGAGACGGGATTTCATCATCTTGGTCAGGCTGGTCTTGAACTCCTGACCTCAGGTGATCCACCCACCTCGGCCTCCCAAAGTGCTGGGATTACAAGCGTGAGCCACCACACCTGGCCTGGTGAATTTGTTTTATTAACAGTTTTTCAATCAGTTATCTTGATTTTCTTTTCTTTTTTTTTTTTTTTTTAATTTATGAAGTATTTATTGATCATTCTTGGGTGTTTCTCGGAGAGGGGGATATGGGAGGGTCATAGGATAATAGTGGAGAGAAGGTCAGGAGATAAACACATGAATAAAGGTCTCTGGTTTTCCTAGGCAGAGGACCCTGCGGCCTTCTGCAGTGTTTCTGCCCCTGGGTACTTGAGATTAGGGAGTGGTGATGACTCTTAAAGAGCATGCTGCCTTCAAGCATCTGTTTAACAAAGCACATCTTGCACCGCCCTTAATCCATTTAACCCTGAGTTGACACAGCATATGTTTCAGAGAGCATGGGGCTGGGGGAAAGGCCATAGATCAACAGCATCCCAAGGCAGAAGAATTTCTCCTAGTCAGAACAAAATGGAGTCTCCTATGCCCACCTCTTTCTACACAGACACAGCAACAATCTGATCTCTCCTTCCTTTCCCCACACTTCCCCCCCTTCTCTTCAACAAAACCGCCATCGTCCTCATGGCCCGCTCCCGATGGTCGCTGTCTCTTCGGAGCTGTTGGGTACACCTCCCAGACAGGGCAGCCGGGCAGAGGCGCTCCTCACCTCCCAGACAGGGCGGCCGGGCAGAGGCGCTCCTCGCTTCCCAGACGGGGCCGCCCGGGCAGAGGCGCTCCTCACTTCCCAGACGGGGCCGCCCGGGCAGAGGCGCTCCTCACTTCCCAGACGGGGCCGCCCAGGCAGAGGCGCTCCTCACTTCCTCCCATACCGGGTGGCAGCCGGGCAGAGGCGCTCCTCGCTTCCCAGACGGGGCCGCCCGGGCAGAGGCGCTCCTCACTTCCCAGACGGGGTGGCAGCCGGGCAGAGGTGCTCCTCATCTCCCAGATGGGGCGGCCGGGCAGAGGTGCTCCTCATCTCCCAGACGGGGCAGCCGGGCAGAGGTGCTCCTCACTTCCTCCCAGACGGGGTGACGGCCGGGCAGAGGCGCTCCTCACCTCCCAGACGGAGTGGTCAGGCAGAGGCGCTCCTCACTTCCCATATGGGGTGGCGGCCGGGCAGAGGCGCTCCTCACTTCCCAGATGGGGCAGCCGGGCAGAGGCGCTCCTCACTTCCTCCCAGACGGGGCGGCTGGGCAGAGGTGCTCCTCATCTCCCAGATGGGGCAGCCGGGCATAGGTGCTCCTCACTTCCTCCCAGACGGGGTGGCAGCCGGGCAGAGGCGCTCCTCACTTCCCAGATGGGGCGGCCGGGCAGAGGCGCTCCTCACTTCCCATACGGGGTGGCGGCCGGGCAGAGGCGCTCCTCACTTCCTCCCAGACGGGGTGGTGGCCAGGCAGAGGCACTCCTCACTTCCCAGACGGGGTGGCCGGGCAGAGGCGCTCCTCACTTCCCAGATGGGGCAGCTGGGCAGAGGTGCTCCTCACTTCCTCCCAGACGGGATGGCGGCCAGGCAGAGGCGCTCCTCACCTCCCAGACGGGGCGGCGGCCAGGCAGAGGCGCTCCTCACCTCCCAGACGGGGCGGCCGGGCAGAGGCACTCCTCACCTCCCAGACGGGGCGGCTGGGCAGAGGCGCTCCTCACCTCCCAGAAGGGGCGGCTGGGCAGAGGCGCTCCTCACTTCCCATATGGGGTGGCAGCCGGGCAGAGGCGCTCCTCACTTCCCAGATGGGGTGGCGGCCAGGCAGAGGCGCTCCTCACTTCCCAGATGGGGCAACCGGGCAGAGGCGCTCCTCACTTCCTCCCAGACGGGGTGGCGGCCAGGCAGAGGCGCTCCTCACCTCCCAGACGGGGCGGCCGGGCAGAGGTGCTCCTCATCTCCCAGACGGGGCAGCCGGGCAGAGGCGCTCCTCACTTCCTCCCAGACGGGGTGGCAGCCGGGCAGAGGCGCTCCTCACATCCCAGACGATGGGCGGCCGGGCAGAGGCGCTCCTCACTTCCCAGATAGGGCGGCCGAGCAGAGGGGCTCCTCACATCCCAGACGACGGGCGGCCAGGCAGAGATGCTCCTCACTTCCTAGATGGGGTGGCGGCGGGGCAGAGGCTGTAATCTTAGCACTTTAAGAGGCCAAGGCAGGAGGCTGGTAGGTGGAGGTTGCAGCGAGCCGAGATCACACCACTGCACTCCAGCCTGAGCACCATTGAGCATTGAGTTAGCGAGACTCCGTCTGCAATCCCAGCACCTCGGGAGGCCGAGGCAGGCAGATCACTCGAGGCCAGGAGCTGGAGACCAGCCCGGTCAACACGGTGAAACCCCGTCTCCACCAAAAATACAAAAACCATTCAGGCGTGGCGGCGCGCGCCTGCAATCCCAGGCACTCGGCAGGCCGAGGCAGGAGAGTCACAGGAGCCCGAGGCAGGGAGGTTGCAGCGAGCCGAGATCATGGCAGTACAGTCCAGCTTCGATAACAGCGGGAGACCGAAAAAAGAAGGAGAGGGAGACCGAAGAAAGGGGAGGGAGAGGGAGAGGGAGAGGGAGAGACCAGTTATCTTGATTTTCTAAGTATTTATATCATCAGCAGATAATCATAATTTGTTTATTCCTTTTCTGCTTATTTTTTGTATTGCATTGTCTAGGCAGGTACCTCAACAGTTTCTTAGTAACAGTGGTAGGATTTTTATAATTTTTCAACTTTATTTAGGAATTCTTTTAGTTTTTTTCTCATTAAATTTGAGGTTTGCTATATGTTTCAATAGGTAGTTTTTTGTTTTTGTGTTTGTTTCTTTTTTTTGAGACAGAGTCTTGCTCTGTCACCCAGGCTAGGGTACAGTAGCGCCATCTCGGCTTACTGTAAGCTCCGCCTCCTGGGTTCACGCCATTCTCCTGCCTCAGCCTCCCGAGTAGCTGGGACTACAGGTGCCTGCCACCACGCCTGACTAATTTTTTTGTATTTTTTAGTAGAGACGGACCATGTTAGCCAGGATGGTCTTGATCTCCTGACCTCGTGATCTCCCTGTCTCGGCCTCCCAAAGATTACAAGCCTGTTTCTATCAAGTTAAAAAAGCTGTGTGCAATGGCTCGCGCCTGTAATCCCAGCACTTTGGGAGGCCAAGTCGGGCAGATTACTTGAGGCCAGTTAGAGACCAGCCTGGCCAACATGGAGAAACCCCGTCTCTACTAAAAATACAAAAAAATTAGCTGGGCATGATGGCACACGCCTGTAATCCCAGCTACTCAGGAGGCCAAGGCACGAGAATCGCTTGAACCCAGGAGGTGGAGGTTGCAGTGAGCCAAGATTGCACCACCACACTCTAGCCTAAGTGACGAGTGAGACTGTCTCAAAAAAAAAAATAAAAAAGTTAAAAGGTACATCCTTCTATTTATAGTAACAACAATACCAATAATGGCTAACATTTACTAAGTGTTAACTGTGTGCCAGACATTATTCTAACTTCTGAGTCACATGCATTGACTCACTTAATCTTAACAAGAAATCTAAGAGGTAAGGTAAGTCAATTTCATTCCCAATTTACAGATGAGGAAACCAAGGCAGCAGGCATTGAATAATGTTGCTAGTTTCACATTGGTAATTGGCAAAGCCAGAAACTTGAACCCCAGAGCCTATGCCCTTCACCCTAACACCAAACTGCCTATTTTCTTACTACGAGAATTTCTTTTCTTTTTAAACTGAAGCTGTATAGAATTATATCAAATGATGTTTTGACATTTGTCAAAATGATTACTATTTTGTTCCATTACTTTGTTATCATAAAATAAATTATATTATTTTTCTAATGTTGACCATTCTTGAAATACTGGAATGCATCCTATTTAGTTTGGGCCTATAATTTTTTAAAAAAAACACTGCTATATTCAGTTTGCTAATATTTTACTTAGGATCCTTGACTACATAGTCATAAGTGAAATCGATCTATTTCATTACATTATCCTTAACCCACTTTAGTTCTAATTCTATGCTTGTTTTACAGATTAAATTCAGATGTTTTTGTCCTTTTCTATGCTATAAAATTATTTTAACTATATGTTATTTGCTCCTATGCTGTATTAAACTTTATGTCTGATAAAAAGCATTCATAAAACTAGTATAATAACTCTTTCAGAGTTAGAACTTTAACAGCTTTTTAAATTTCTGTTGCATTTATTGATTTCCTCATATTTTTAATTTTTTTAATTTTTAATTTTTGTGGGTACATTGTAGGTATATATATTTATAGGATATATGAGATATTTTGATACAGGCTTACAATGCATAATAATCACATCAGGGTAGATGGAGTATCCATCATCTGAAGCATTTATCCTTTGTGTTAAAACAATCCAATTGTACTCTTTTAGTTATTTTCAGAAGTACAATTAATTATTGTAGACTGTAGTCACTGTTGTACTAACGAATACTAGATCTTATTCGTTCTATCTAACTATATTTTTGTACCCATTAACCATCCCCCCAGCCACCCACTACACTCCCTAGCCTCTGGTAACCATTGCTCTGTTATCTTGAGTTCAGTTGTTTTAATTTTTAGCCGCCACAAATAAGTGAGAATGTGTGGAGTTTGTCTTTCTGTGCCTGATGTATTTCACCTAACATAATGATCTCCAGTTCCACCCATGTTGTTGCAAATGACAGGATCTCATTCCTTTTTTATGGCTGAATAGTATTCCATGTGTATATGTACTACTTTTTTTTTTTTTTTTTTTTTTGAGATGGAGTCTCACTCTGTTGCCCAGGCTGGAGTGCAGTGGCGCAATCTCGACTCACTGCAACCTCTGCCTCCGGGATTCAAGTCATTCTCCTGCCTCAGCCTCCCAGGTAGCTGGGACTACAGGCATGCGCCACCACGCCCAGCTAATTTTTTTGTATTTTTTAGTAGAGATGGGGTTTCACCATGTTGGTCAGGCTGGTCTCGAACTCCTGACCTCAAATGATCCACTTGCGTCGGGCTTACAAAGGCTGGGATTACGGGTGTGAGCTACCACGCCCAACCCACATTTTCTTTATCCATTTGTCTGTGGATCTGAGGTTGCTTCCAAACCATGGTTATTGTGAATAGTGCTGTAGTAAACATGGGAGTGCAGATACCTCTTTGATATGCTAATTTGCTTTCTTTTGGGTATATAACCAGCAGTAGGATTGCTGGATCGTATGGTAGATCTATTTTTAGTTTTTCTGAGGAACCTCCAAACTGTTTTCTGTAGTGGTTTTACTAACTTACATTCCCACCAATGGTGTAGGAGAATTGCCTTTTCTCTACATCTTCACCAGCATTTGTTATTGCCTGTGTTTTGGATAAAAGCCATTTTAACTGGGATGAGATGGTATCTTATTGTAGTTTTGATTTGCATTTCTCTGATGATCAGTGATGTTGAGCACTTTTTCATATGCCTGTTTGCTATTTGTGTGTCTTCTTTTAAGAAATATCTATTCAGATTTTTACCCATTTTTTAATCAGATTATTGAATTTTTTCCTATAGAGTTGTTTGAGATCCTGGTCATTAATCTCTTGTCAGATGTAGTTTTCTCATACTTCTGCTGCTACTTAAGTCAGTTACTATAGTTTTCCAAGAAAAACTAATTATATTTGGATCTTTAAATTTATTGATATACCGTCATTTATTCTATTTTCTTAAATTTTTAAAACTTCTTGTGCATATGGGGTGTTAACTTCTTTTTCACTTATTTTATTGCTTACTCTTGTTTTTTTTTCTCCTTTGATTTGACCTGCTGAAGGGATTTGCTAATTTTGTTCATCTCCTCAAAGACTAAGTTCTTAGATTTATTTCATCCATTGTCTTTTACCATTTCATTATATTTCTGCTTTTGTCTTTGTTAATGCTTTTTTTTTTTTTCCCTTTTTGAGACAGAGTCTCGCTCTGTCCGCCAGGCTGGAGTGCAGTGGCGTGATCTTGACTCACTGCAACCTCCGTCTCTTGGGCTCAAGCACTTCTCCTACCTCAGCCTCCTGAGTAGCTGGGATTACAGGTGTGTGCCACCACACCAGGCTAATTTTTGTATTTTTAGTAGAGATGGAGTTTCACCATGCTGGCCAGGCTGGTCTCGAACTCCTGACCTCAGGTAGTCCACCCACTTTGGCCTCCCAAAGTGCTGGGATTACTGGCATGAGCCACCGCGCCCAGCCTGTTAATGCATTCTTTTTTCCTTAACCGATAATTCATTTATCCTTTTAGTAGAGAAATTGGTCATCATTTTTCCTAAGTCTAGAACATTTATCTAAGTCTAAGAACATTTTCATTAACCCTCTCCCTAGAACTCCAAACCCATTAAAAGTCATCCCCATCTTCCCCTTCTCCTATCTTCTGGTAACCACTAATCTACTTTTTCCCTATGGATTTTTCTTCTTCTGGACTTTTTTTTTTTTTTTTTTTTTGAGATGGAGTCTTGCCCTGTCTCCCAGGCTGGAGTGTAGTGGCACAATCTCAGCTCACTGCAAGCTCTGCTTCCCGGGTTCACGCCATTCTCCTGCCTCAGCCTCCCGAGTAGCTGGGACTACAGGTGTGTGCCACCATGCCCAGCTAATTTTTGTATTTTTAGTAGAGACGCGGTTTCACCATGTTGGCCAGGATGGTCTCAATCTCTTGACCTCATGCTCCACCCACCTCAGCCTCCCAAAGTGCTGGGATTACAGATGTGAGCCACTGCACCCAGCCTGGACTTTTCATATAGACTCATAACATATGAGGTCTTCTATGTCTGGCTTATTTCACTTAACACAGCCCTTTCAAGGTTCATTCATGTTGTGGCATATATTCCTTTTTATGGCTGCATGATATTTTATTGTATGGCTGTACTACACACTGTTTATCCACTCATTAGTTGATGGATATTCGGGTTGTTTCTACTTTTTGGCTATTATCAGTAGTGCTGCTATGAACATTCGTGTACAAGTTTTTGTTTGGACACATGGTTTTGTTTGAGTATATGCTTAGAAGTGGAATTAATGGGTTACATGGCAACTGTGTTTAACTTTTTGAGGACGTACCAGTGCCAGACTATTTTCCAAAGTAGCTGCATCATTTTATATTCCCAGCAGCAGTATATGAGGGCTCCAGGTTTTCTACACCGTTGGCAACACTTATTGTCCCTCTTTTTTTCCTTGCCCATTGCATTGTCTTGGCATCCTTGTCAAAAATCAGTGGACCATAAATGTAAGGGTTTGTTTCTAGACTCTCAATTCTGTTTTGATGGTATATATGTGTATATGGCAGTACCACATAGTCTTGATTACTTATAGTAATCAAGTTATAGTAACTTTTGAAATCAGAAGTGAGTGTTCCATTTAAGATTGTTTTGGGTATTGTGGGTCTCTTACATTTTCATATGGATTTTAGGATTAGCTTGTCAATTTCTGCAAAAAAAAAACAAAAACACAGCTACTATTTTTATAGAAATTGTGTTGAATCTGTAGATCAATTTTAAGAATATTGCTTTGTTAACAGTATTAAGTGTTCCAATCAGTGATGAACACAGGATGTCTTTGCTGTTGTCTCTATTTTCTTTCAACAATGTGTGGTAGTTTTCAGTGGACAAGTCTCACATTTCTTTTGTTAAATAAATTCCTAAGTATTTTAATTGTATTTTATGCTATTAAAAATGAAATTGTTTTCTTAACTTCATTCTCACATTGTCTGCTAGTGCAGAGAAATACAATAAGTTATTTTGTCTTATATCCTGCAACCTTGCTAAACCTGTTTATTATCTATTAATGAATTTCTTCTTTTTATTTTTATTCTTTTTTACAATTTTATTTTTATTCTTTTTTAAAAATGTATTTTTAAAAGAGATTTATTTAACTCACAGTTCTGCAGGCTGAATTCAAGGGCAGGGCCCTGCCTTCTGGCAATAGCATTCTTGCTTGCTTATTTTTATTGTCTTCCTAGCTTTCGAATCTATGCATATTAGGTCATATAGTCCCTTTTTTCCCTAATTAATTCATTTTAAGCCTATACGTTTTCTTTTCACTACTGGTTTGGCCACAGACATTTTGATTTCAAGTACCATAATTGTAATTTGTTTCTAACTCAGCATTGATTTTCTTTTTAATCCAATTAATACTTTATAATTTCCAAATGTTTGACGGGTTATATTTTTGTTAATAGTTTAACTGCATTGAAATTTGTATGATTTTTTCTTATGGAGCTCACAGATAATCTTTTAAGTTAAGATTTTACAGGCTGTGTGCGGTGGCTCATGCCTGTAATCCCAGCACTTTGGGAGGCCGAGGCAGGTGGATCACCTGAGGTCAGGTGTTCGAGACCAGCCTGGCCAACATGACAAAACCCCGTCTCTACTAAAAATACAAAAATTAGCTGGGCATGGTGGCGGGTGCCTGTAATCTCAGCTACTCGGGAGGCTGAGGCAGGAGAATTGCTTGAACCCAGGAGGTGGAGGTTGTAGTGAGCCAAGATCGCTCCATTGCACTCCAGCCTGGGCAACAAGAGCAAGACTCCGTCTGGGGAAAAAAAAAAAAAAAAGATTCTGCTCCACAAGCAACAAGATGGGAATGTTTTATGACAAAAGTCTAAACCAGTTGGGGCTACAGAATGTTGTTTATTTTTAGACAGTAGAGAGAACAGCTTCCATGCAAGGTAAGATTAAGACTTTTTCTGACAGACTAAATAGTGAGTTTTGTGCTGTTGTAGCCTATTCAGAGGTGTTCTTAAATGTCTTTGCAGCCACAAATAAGAAGAGTAATTCGCCCAAGCCAGCTCGATCCAGTGTAGCAGGTAGTCTATCACTTCGAAGAGCAGTGGACCCTGGAGAAAATAGTCGTTCAAAGGGAGACTGTCAGACTCTGTCTGAAGGTAAATTTGAGGGATTCAGAATGTACTTCTAGTGGGGTAGATATTTATTACCTGAAATTGATGTTATCATGGAGCTTTAGATCTTGAAGGGTACCAAAAATGCTAAAGTTGGATTTGAAAGTTTCTTTTTTTGAAACAGGGTCTCACTTTGTCACCCAGGCTGGAGTGCAGTGGTGCGATCTTGGCTCACTGTGGCCTCGACCGGTGGTTTAAGAGATCCTCCTGCCTCAGCCCCACCAAATAGCTGGGACTACAGGTGTGCACCACTACACCTGGCTAATTTTTGTATTTTTTGTAGAGACAGGTTGCCCAGGCTGGTCTTAAACTCCTGAGCTCAAGCAATCCATCTGCCTCAACCTCCCAAAGTGCTAGGATTACAGGAATGAGCCCCACCACACCTGGCTGGAAAGTTTCTTGATCTCACAACAGAACAGACCCTTAACAAAATACAGCCATTAGACTATGTATTCTAAACACCTTAATTTTATTTATTTTTTTATTTTTGTTTTTTTTCCTGAGACAGAGTCTTGCTCTGTTTTCCAGGCTAGGGATGCAGTGGTACAATCATAGCTCACTGTAGCCTTGACCTCCCAGACAAAAGTGATCCTTCCACCTCAGCCTCCCAAGTAGCTGGGACCACAGACACAGACACATGCAGCCATACCTGGCTTTTTTTTTTTTTTTTTTTTTTTTTGCTGAGACAGGATTTTGCTACATTGTCCAGGCTGGTCTTGAACTTTTGGGCTCAAACAGTCTTCCTCTCTCAGCCTCCCAAAGTGTAAAATTACAGGTGTGAGCCATAACACTTGGCCTGGACTCCTTAATTTTAAATGCCTGGCATAAAAAACAGATATGTTTCAAAATTATTTTTGAAGTGTTTTTGTTTTGTTTTGTTTTTTTGTTTTGTTTTGTTTTGAGATGGAGTTTTTTGCTCTTGTTGCCCAGGCTGGAGTGCAATGGTGCGATCTCGGCTCACTGCAACCTCCACTCACCGTGTTCAAGTGATTCTCCTGCCTCAGTCTCCCGAGTAACTGGGACTACAAGTGCATGCCACGACGCCTGGCTAATTTTTGTATTTGTAGTAGAGACAGGGTTTCGCCACATTGGCCAGGCTGGTCTTGAGCTCCTGACCTCAGGTGATCCATCTGCCTTGGCTTCCCAGAGTGCCAGGATTACAGGCATGAGCCACCACGCCTGGCCTATTTTTGAAGTTTTTATGTAGTTTTAAAATTATATATATAGTGAGATGTTCTAATGTAACTGAGAGAGACCTTTCATGTTTATTTGCCTTCTTTCTGATTATCTCTCCTTTTTTTTGTTTTGTTTTGTTGTTTTTTTTTTGGAGACAGAGTCTTGCGCTGTTGTCCAGGCTGGAGTATAGCACAATCTCAGCTCACTGCAACCTCCGCCTCCCAGGTTCAAGTGATCCTTGTGTCTCAAACTCCCAGATAGCTGGGGTTACAGGCGCACACCACCATGCCTAGCTAATTTTTGTATTCCGTCTTCCTTTTTTTTGAAGGCTCCCCAGGAAGCTCTCAGTCTGGGAGCAGGCATAGTTCTCCCCGAGCCTTGATACATGGCAGTATCGGTGATATTCTGCCAAAAACTGAAGACCGGCAGTGTAAAGCTTTGGATTCAGATGCTGTTGTGGTTGCAGTTTTCAGTGGCTTGCCTGCTGTTGAGAAAAGGAGGAAAATGGTCACCTTGGGGTAAATTAAGTTGTTTTGTATGTGTAATGGTATAATAGCTAATAGCTTTGTTTGGAACTTTAAGTATGCATCATGATGAACAAATTAATTTCTACCTTGTTAATTTTTTAGTGGACAGAAAATACATTTATTGCACTAAATTTTAACTTTTTAAATTTTTTTTTAACAGAGCCTCACTCTGTCACCCAGGCTGGAGTGCAGTGGCGTGATCTCAGCTCACTGCAACTTCTGCCTCCTGGGTTTAAGTGATTCTCCTGCCTCAGCCTCCCAAGTAGCTGGGATTACAGGTGCCTGCCACCACACCCTGCTAATTTTTGTATTTTTAGTAGAGACGAGGTTTCTCCATGTTGGCCAGGCTGGTCTTGAACTCCTGAGACCACAAGTGATATGCCCACCTCAGCCTCCCAGAGTGTTGGGATTACAGGCGTGAGCCACTGCACCTGGCCTAAATTTTAACTTTTTAAAGTATCAGAGATTTTACTTTTTTTTTTTAATCGGATGAGATAGTACTTTTTTTTTTTTTTTTTGAGATGGAGTCTCGCTCTGTCGCCCAGGCTGGAGTGCAGTGGCACCATCTCGGCTCACTGAAAGCTCTGCCTCCCAGGTTCACGCCATTCTCCTGCCTCAGCCTCTCCGAGTAGCCGGGACTACAGGCGCTCACCACCACGCCCGGCTGATTTTTTTTGTGTGTGTTTTTAGTAGAGACGGGGTTTCACCATGGTCTCAAGAGATAGTACTCTTTTTAATGGGATGAGATAGTACCAGAAGTTTAATTTATGTTAGAGCTCATTTTCACAATGATACGTAACCTTATGTGAACTCTGCCGCAAAATTTGTGTGTGTTGGCGGTGCGGGGGCGGTCAGCCTTTTTTTTTTTTTTTTTTTTTTTTTTTTTCAGTCTATCCTACACTTGTCAAAGATGTTAGTGTTGGGCTATATTATGTGTCACAGGCATTTATATATATTTTGTATGAAACAAAGCACTTACAGCAACTTTAACACTGCTTTTCTGCTTTTATCTCACCTTTCTTCTCTCCTCTTATCAAAGTATCCTCAAAACTTATAGTTGGAATTTCCCAAAAAGATACATAGTAGTTAACATATTTATCTCTCCCCTAGGAGACATAAACTCAAATCCCAGGCATGGCAATTAAACTTCCATCTATTCAAAAGATAGAGTGATTATGGATATTGGCTATGGATGTGGCAGATGATTAGCCATTAATATCCATCTGCTTATCTATTTTATGGATATTAAACCTATTTCTAAATTTAAACAATGAAATAGTTCTATTTTGGAGACCCTGAAAAGAATTTTACCTAAATTGGAGAAAGATTAACACCCTTAAGTAACAACCTTAAGTTTACTCAATTTTATGTAGTCAAGGTCTGGCTCATTACCAAAACTACAAGATCAGCTGGTGGTTTAGCTTTCTGGCTCAAGTTTCAGTAGTAGAAAGGTGTTAAAATCACTGGAGATTATCTTGTCTTCCCTACCTACTACCTAGCCTGATGTTTTATACATTTCTTCAAATTAAAGTGCAACTAGCTCTTACATTTTATTTGCTATGGGGATATTTTTATCTGCCTTTAGTCATCACAATTAAATATACATGAACTTAGTTTTTTTTTTTTTCTAGAGTGTAAAATCCTGTACAAGTGTCTGCAGCTTGATCCTCATTTTGCAGTTGGTTTTATCTGCCAGCCTGGTTCATGTAGGTGCTGTCCAGCTCATGTCTTTTTTTTCCCTGCCTGATTTAAAGTAGTGTAAGCAAAAAGTTTAAATACTGATGAAAGGCTGGGCACAGTGGCACACACCTGTAATCCCGGCACTTTTGGAGGCTGAGGTGGGAGGATGGCCTGAGCCCAGGAGTTTGAGAACACCCTGGGCAACATAGCAAGACCTTGCCTCTGTTTATTTTTTAAATAAAAATAAATATTAAATACTAATGATAAGTGTGTCAAAATGAAAGGAAAAAAGAATAAGTGAAAAATTTCCCATCCTTATCTCCCATGACCTAGTTTTCCAACCCCCTGCCCACACATATTCATGCTGTTCTTAATTTTTCATGTATGCTGTGTCTTCTCAGTTTTTGTATATATTTAAGGAACTGTGACTATGTAGCTTTTTTAATACAAAAGACGTACTTTATTTTCTCATTCAGTAATATCTCTCAGGCCAGGCACGGTGGCTCACACCTGTAACCCCAGCACTTTGGGAGGTTGAGGTGGGCAGATCACTTGAGGTCAGGAGTTCGAGACCAGCCTGGCCATCATGGTGAAACACTATCTCTACTAAAAACAAAGTACAAAAATTGCCGGGCGTGGTTCTGGACACCTGTAATCCCAGCTACTTGTGAGACTGAGGCAGGAGAATCACTTGAGCCCAGGAGGCAGCGGTTGCAGTGAGCTGAGATCACATCACTACACTCTAGTCTGGGTGACAGAGTGAGACTCTTTCTCAAATAATAGTAATAATAATATATCTCAAAAGTCTTTCCCTATTAGAACATATTATTTAAAACTTAAGTTAAAATTTTATTGAGCTAATTATAGATTCACATGCAGTTGTAAGAAATAATGCAGAGAGATCCTGTGTACTTTTCTCCCCTAATGATAACATTTTGAAAAACTGTAGTACAGTATCACAACCAGGATGCCAACATTGATGTAATCCGCCATTTCATAACATTTTTTTGTGAATATTTGTGAAAAAAAATTTTTTTTTTTTTTTTTGGAGACAGAGTCTCGCTCTGTTGCCCAGGCTGGAGTGCAACGGTGCAACCTCGGCTCACTGCAACCTCCGCCTCCTGGGTTCAAGCAATTCTCTGCCTCAGCCTCCCGAGTACCTGGGATTACAGGCGCCCACCACCATACCCGGCTAATTTTTGTATTTTTAGTAGAGACAGGGTTTCACCATCTTGGCCAGGCTGGTGTTGAACTCCTACCTCAGGTGATCCACCCGCCTTGGCCTCCCAAAGTGCTGGGATTATAGCATAAGCCACTGTGCCAGGCCTTTAGTGAAATACTTTCAGATAAAATTTGAAATTTAGTATTAAACACCAGAGCATGTACCCTACTTAGTTTGGTGCTCAGTTCAAAAAGAAAATATAGATTATTGTGTCACTTACTAGTTATATAAAAATATCAAGTTGTTTTCTTCTTTGAGGGCTAATGCTAAAGGAGGTCATCTGGAAGGACTGCAGATGACTGATTTGGAAAATAATTCTGAAACTGGAGAGTTACAGCCTGTACTACCTGAAGGAGCTTCAGCTGGCCCTGAAGAAGGTAAGGAATGATAAACTTATAAGTAAGCAGGAAATGAGAATTCTGTTCCTTTTTTGGTGGTGGGTGGTGGGTGGTGGTGGTGGTGGTGGTGCTGCTGCTGCTGCTGCTGCTGTTGCTTTTGGTAGTGATAGGGATAGGGAGTGGTTGGTTTAATGGAAATGTTACTGAGATCTGCTATTCGACATGCTTGATCTGAACACAATATTCCTTGTGCCACTGAATTTGATTTGCTAAGATACCAAATACAGAGGAAGGCAAAATGGATAGGTTACTATATAAAAGGACAGGCCTTACTAGAACAGGCATTTGTATGGGGAAAAAATCTGCATATAGTTCATCTGTTTGGTCAATAAATATGTTAAGGCACCTACATACCAGGCGAATTTTTGCTAGATTTATTAATACAAAGTTGAATTAGATATGTTCACAATCTAATGGGGAAGATATGCCCCAGAACAACTAACTAGAATAGTAAATGTTAAGTATTTTTTAAAGTCAGTCTTAATTAGTGTCTGTAGATTGCTTTTTTTCTTCTTAAAGAAGCATTCCAAGTTTTGACCATTTTTTAAATCCTGTATGATGACTGACTTCAACTTGTTCTCAGCTGTACTTTCTACTGTTTCTTTTGCATGTTCTTCCAAGTCCATTATTGTTTATCTAAAAGCATAGAAGACATTTTGCAATTTGGGGCAAGAGAGGTGCTTGGAACAAGGCTATGTGTATTGCCCTTGCTGTGTGCTTTATAAATTGGTAGAAAAGAATGTCAACTCTCTTAATGATATTTGGCCTTGTAATTTTTTCATTTCTTAGTGAAACTCCGCCACCTTCCACCTCTGCACTCATTTGAATTTCAATGATTGATGAATTGTAGCTCAAAGCATACATACAGGTGCCAGCATCTACTCAGCTGCCTTAAGAAGAGGGTGTGTAGGTGGTGGCATTTTCAGGTTTCTCAGTTAAAGAACACTAAACATTTTGGTTTTCCTAATTGGTGCTTCTGTAATGGGCAGCATTATTTCAGTAGAAGAGATTAAATAGAAAAGATTTTTGTAAATGATGTGTTTATTGTTAAAACATCAAGAAAGAAATATTATGATTGAAGATCTTTATAGAATGGGCCTGTGGGGACTACTTTATTTTTCTGGTTTTTTTTTTCCCAAGATGGAGTCTAGCTCTGTTGCCCAGGCTGGAGTACAGTGGCACAATCTTGGCTCACTGCAGCCTCCAACTCCCGGGTTCAAGCGATTCTCCTGCCTCCAGCCTCTGCATAGCTGGGATTACAGGCACGTGCCAACACGCCTGGCTAATTTTTGTATTTTTAGTAAGAGATGGGATTTCACTGTGTTGGCCAGGCTGGTCTCGAACTCCTGACCTCGTGATCCACTCGCCTCAGCCTCCCAAAGTGCTGGGATTACAGGCATAAGCCACCGAGGCCGGCCGGGGAATAGTTACTTTCTATGTGTCTCCATACGTACTGGATTGTAGTAGCGTAAATTACTACAGAATATGCTGGAATTACAAGCTCATTTTTCTTCCACCAAGCGCAGTGGCTCATGCCTGTAATCCCAGTACTTTGGGAGGCTGAGGCAGGCGGATCACTTGAAGTCAGGAGTTTGAGACCAGCCTGGCAAACATAGTGACACCTCATCTCTACTAAATACAGAAAAATTAGCCAGGTGTGGTAGCAGACACCTGTAATCCCAGCTACTCGGGAGGCTGAGGCAGGAGAATTGCTTGAACCGGGAGGCAGAGGTTGCAGTGAGCCGAGATCACGCCACTGCACTCTAGCCTGGACGACATAGAGTGAGACTGTATCTCAAATGACAGTAATAACAAGCTCATTTTTTTCATGCAACATTTATGAAATGCTTCTAATTTACCGGATGTTGCATTTGATGCCAGTGATAAAATTCCTGAACTTAATATCTAGTTCAGACTTTCTCCACCTTAGCACCATTGCCATTTAGGCCACATAATTCTTTTATGGGGACTGTTCTCTGCATTGTGGAATGTTTAGCAGCATCCTCAGCTGTTAACCACTAGATACCAGTAGTGTTTCCCTCCTGTTACAACAACCAAAAATGTCTCTAGACATTGCTAAATGTTTCCTGGGAGGCAAAATCATCCCCAGTCAAGAACCAATAGTTGAACTAAATAATTCTCAACCAGAGGTGACCACTCCTTGAGAATCACTTGCCGGAGTGGGCCACAGTTATCAATAGAAATAAGTTGTAGCTCTCAGGTATGCTAGGTATGTGTGGTGGTAGTGGTAGGAGGGCGGCAAGGAGAGCAGTTGAAAACCAATTGTTAGGTGTCAGGGGAGACTAATAGCCCGTTATGATATAGGACGATGAGTGCTGTGATAAGGTTTATAGGCAGCTCAAAAATGATGAGATATGTAATAAAAATAATAGATAATACTAAGTTCTTACTGTGTTAAAGACTTTACCAGTATTCTGTTATTCTCAGAATAACTCTACATGGTAGTTGCTTTTGTTAACCTAGTTTTTACAAGTGAGTAAGCTGAGGCCTGGAGATGTAATTTACCTTACCCAAAGTCACAGGGTTAGAAATTGGAAGGCCAGGGCCGGGCACAGTGGCTCATGCCTGTAATCCCAACACTTTGGGAGGCCAAGGAGGGTGGATCACCTGAGGTCAGAAGTTCAAGACCAGCCTGGTCAACATGGTGAAACCCCATCTTTACTAAATATACAAAAATTAGCTGAGCGTGGTTGCGGGCACCTGTAATCCCATCTACTCAGGAGGCTGAGGCAGGAGAATTGCTTGAACCTGGGAGGCGGAGGTTACAGTGAGCTGAGATCGCACCGTTGCGCTCCAGCCTGGGCAACAAGAGTGAAACTTCATCTCAAAAAAAAAAGAAAAGAAATTGGAAGGTTGGGCATGTTGGCTAATGCCTGTAATCCCAGCACTTTGGGAAGGCCGAGGGGGGCGGATCTCCTGAGGTCAGGAGTTTGAGACCAGCCTGGCCAACATGGTGAAACCCCATCTCTACTAAAAATAGAAAAATCAGCCGGGCATGGTGACACACTCCTATAATCCCAGCTACTCGAGAGGCTGAGGCAGGAGAATCACTTGAACCCAGGAGGCAGAGGTTGCAATGAGCCGAGATTGTGGCCATTGCACTCCAGCCTGGGTGACAGAGCGAGACTCTGTCTCAAAAAAAAAAGAAGAAAAAAAAAAGAACTTGGAAGAGCTAGAATTTGAACCTAGAGCCAGTGCTCTTAACTGTCACCTCTCTCTGCTAACCTAGTCCCTAATCCATCCTTGGAAAGATCATCCTAAGGGATGAGTAGGAGTTAGCCAGATGAAGACTGGTGAAAGGCCAGAAGGGAGACAGGCAGAGGTCAGATCATGAAGAGTTACGTGGAATGTCCCAGCTAGAATTTGAACTTTGTCATTTGAATAGGATCTAAATTAGAAGTGACACTTAACATTTCTACTCTAGCTGCATTGTGGAGAATGGATTTGGGGGTGGGAATAGCGTATGTGGAACTAGAGGCAGGAAAATTGGTAAGAAGCATGGTTAGGTGAAATGATTTGGACTTCTTTATTTTTAATTTTTTATAGAGACTTGGTCTTGCTGTATGCTCAGACTGGTCTTAAACTCCTGGGCTCAAATGATCCTTCTGCCTCAGCTTCCCAAAGTGCTGGGTTACAGACATGAGCCACCACACCCGGCCGCCCGATTTGGACTTAATTTCAGCCTCCAATTTATCAATTTACATTATCTCACCCACTAATTTTTATATATAAAATGGCTGGTCAGCACAGAAAACACTGGAACTTTTTGACACCAGATTCATTTCTTATTTAAAGCTAATTGACAGCTTGTCCTAAACTGAAGAAAGGCATTTGCTTGGCCATAGTGAAGATCAGTACATTTTCCAAGTCTTTGAAAGAATGGAGTTATTCATGTGGGATTTAGAGTTAAATGGTCAGTGTTATTCAGTAACACATTTTATCTTTATATATGGGGCATTGTGCTATAAATAGCACCTAGAACTCAATAAGAAAAATTGCTGTGAATGTGCAAATCAACAGTGACACAGAAGTACACCCTTGTAATTTGTTGGTATCTGAACAGCTTGTTTACCTCCAGAGTCCCAGGATAGACTGTGAGAAGGAGACTAACTGATGAGGCTGAGAGAAGGTAGTACAGGAGACAAAGGAAGCCCTGTGCCTCCTGTAATCAGCTTTGTTTCTCGAGGAGAATGCGACCTTGCTCACTGTTGCCAGTATTATTCTGTCATCAGCAAGAGCAAGTTCTCAGGAAACCCTTATATACCTATAAGCCTTAGTAGACAGTTGAATGGATTTGTCTTGTATCCATGCTTAGGAAAAACAAGACTCTTTATTTTAGCTGAATACAAAAAGAAGACATTTGGTGTCAAATCACTGTGGGGTTCTCTCTCTTTCTCAAAGAGAAGGTTGTCTGAAGGACTTTAAGGCATTGTTTGTGGTACTGGCTGGGAATTTGGGACTACTAAAATGTCTCTTAATTGCTCTTAAGCATCAGTTTAAAAATAACTTTTTTCTTAGATATGAACATAAATAGGCCTTTTCCTTTTTACTGGAACCATATGGGACAACCTTTGGTTGTATTAGTCTCTGGTTTAATGATCTGATGCTGAAAAGGTTGATTTATTTTTTCTTTCAATTGATGACCTGCACAACTGTAGGTAGGCCAGTTTATTTCTTGTTCTTTGTAAAACTAAAGGCTTTGCTCTCTGACTTCTTGCTAAAGTAGCACAAACCCCCTTCAGTTAAATCAGGGGTACTCAAAACACCATCTGGGGAAAGGCCTTGGCATGCCTGTTAAAAACCTTACTGGTGGCCTCTTTAAGAGGAATACAAAGTCTGATGGCCTGCCATTGCTGATCATTTAGGGTAATGATTAAGATGCCTTTAACAAAATTCATCGAAAAATTAACTGACTTGAACAAAAAGGAAAATTAACTCTTTTATATTAACAAATCTCTCAATAAGAAGGTACACCTGTGGTAGAGCAGTTTCAGGATTAGAAAATTTAGCTGTTCAGTGTCATCAGGAACACGTGTGTGTGTGTGTATGTGTGTGTGTGTGTGTGTGTGTTGGAGGGTAGGGGTGGGGTTGTTTTGTCTTTTGCCCTGCCATTCTAAGTGAGAGGCTTAGCTCTTCTCAGGGTGGTAAGATGTTTGCTGCAGTTCTAGACATCAGAGTCAGAACAGCATTCTGAGAGTGGGAGAGGATTGATTTATTCTGTATATCTCTAGCAACAACCTTTCTCTAAGCACCTCAACAACTTCCTCTTCTATCTCGTCAGCCACTGTCAAGGAAAATTGGCCAAGTCCAGTTATTTATTTATTTATTTATTTATTTATTGGAGACGGAGTCTTGCTCTGTCGCCCAGGCTGGAGTGCAGTGGCGCAATCTCGACTCACTGTTACCTCCACCTCCCGGGTTCAAGCGATTCTCCTGCCTCAGCCTCCCAAGTAGCTGGATTACAGGCGTCTGCTGCCATGCCCGGCTAATTTTTGTATTTTTAGTAGAGACGGGGTTTTGCCATGTTAGCCAGGCTGGTCTCGAACTTCTGACCTCAGGCAATCTGCCTGCCTTGGCCACCCAAAGTGCTGGGATTACAGGCATGAGCCACCGCGTGCCTAGCCAGCCAAGTCCAGTTATTTGGTCTCCCTCACCAACTCGTTCCACATGGCTATGTGGAAAGGGAAAATACCTGAACAATATCAGGGTCCTCTTCGAAAGGAGAAAGGCAGATAAATTGTTGGTGACTAGAATACAAAGTGTCATCTGTACCAGGTGGTTAATGTATTTTCCATAGCATCTGAAATTTGAGCAACTTGATTTAAGGGAGTTATAACTCAAGTTAGCTTTACTGAGCACATACGTAGTAGGTGCTCAAAAAATATGGTAGATGATTGACAGAGTAATAAGATGCAGATTTCTTTTGCATTAACAATCTCTGAAGCTCCTTACAATTAATAGTATCTTGTAATTGCTATCATTGACGTCCAGCAATTTGTCTTTTTCTTTACATTCACAAAGGTAGGAAACTTCCAAATCTTAGTGCTTGATAAAAGACCAGGTGTTTTCATGCAGGAATTTCTTCCTAGCATTTCTTGGGAAATGTGTGTTTTTTTTAATTCTGAAAAAAATTAGTCAAGAAGTTTAATAAATGGAAAACATTATTCTAATTGTCTTATTAGAATTAATTTTAACAACACAGAAACATTACTGATTTGAAGGAATCTACTTAGGGCAAGTTGAAAGTAAAAACTAGAAATGCTGATACCTGGAATCAAAGGTTAAGGTCAACAGGAGCTCCTTGGAAAGAAGTGATTACAAATCAGTCCTCATTATAAATATCGCCATTTTATGTGTGTTCATGGCCCTGTCTGCTGCTAAGTAAATAATAATGAGTTTACACATGATATACTTAATAAAAATTGAGTGGTGTTCCAAGAAAGATTTTGAAGCAAAATCCTTATATTGGCATTTTTATTAACATGTGATTCTGCATAGTACTGTAAACCTTGCTGAGTTCTAAACGTTACATTATTCACATACTACCCAGTAATACCCACATGCAGTCTCTAGCATTTGAATATTCATTGTAGGCCTCAGTTCTTACAAATACTAATTAAATGATTTTTTTTTAAAGATACACATGTAGGCTGGATGCGGTGGCTCACACCTATAATCCCAGCACTTTGGGAGGCCGAAGCAGGTGGATCACAAGGTCAGGAGTTCGAGACCAGCTTGGCCAATATGGTGAAACACGCTCTACTAAAAATACAAAAAAATTAGCTGAGTGTGGTGGCACATGCCTGTAATCCCAGCTACTCGGGAGGCTGAGACAGGAGAATTGCTTGAACCTGGGAGGTGGAGGTTGCAGTAGGCCGAGATCACGCAGTGGCACTCCAGCCTGGGTGACAGAGTGAGACTCCGTCTCAAAAAAAAAAAGATACACATGTAATGAATAAAGAGTTTGAAAAATGTATTTAATAACTTTTTTAAAAGAATAATGTAGATTTGGGGAATTCCAATTCATTGTTTTTGAATCCTGAAGGTTGGTATTTATCGGGAATTCAGAAACACTACTAATAAGAAGTCAAATTTGTGCCTTGAAGTTCAACTCAGTGTGTTTTAGTGTTTTCAGCAACAGTTCCATGAAGGGCCACAAGGTGGAGGTGGTACTTCACAGAACTAGCTAGTTTTGGCCTCTTAATGAAAAGTCTCTTTAATGGTCTCTGCTCTTTTTCTTTTTCCCCTACTTCATAAAATTGTTGTAAACTCTTCACTCTTTTAGAACAGGAAAGCTTTTTTTTTTTTTTGTCTTTGCTGAAGATGGAGACGATTTCTAAATATTTAAGGCAGAAATAATGCTAACCAAACTCTTCTTGAAAACAGAAAAGGAAGAGTGTACCACTGAAGCCATGTGGGGCCACAGTTGCCTTTGTTGGAAGCTTTTTTAACTAAAGCAGATTTTATTTCTTTAAGAGTTAAAATACCCATCAATTTTTCCTTGAGTAACCTTTGGTAGTTTGTACCTGTGAAAGAATTTGCTTATTTCATCTGTTTTTGGTTTCATGAGCATACAGTTACTTATAGCATTTTATTGTATTTTACTGTTTATAGAATCTGTAGTTGATGTCCTCTTTCATTCCTGATATTGGAAATTTTGTTTGCTCTTTTTTTTGTTAGTGAATCTACCTAGAGGCTTTTTTAACTTTATTGATCTTTTCAAAGAAACACCATTTTGTTTCAGTGTGGTTTTTTTTGTTTTTCTGCTGATTTTATTGTGTTTTTTATTATTTCCTTCCTTTTACTTGCTTTGAGTTTAATTTCCTTTTTCTAGTTTCTTAAAGTAGTAGTTTAGATTATTGATTTGAGATATTTTCTCTTCTAATATAAACACTTAATGGTATACCGTTCCTTTTAAGCACAGCTATAGTCACATCCCACAAATTTTGATATGTTGTATTTTTATTTAATTCAGAATGTTTTTTATAATTCTACAAAATTTTCAACTTTTTTCCTTTTATTGTCTCTCCTTTGTTATTTTTGCTATCTCTATGGCACTCTATTTGACACAGTTTAGACCAGTCCCTTTATCCCCTTGATTCTTAATTCTTCCTTCCTTCCTCTGTCCCTCAGGGTCTTGTGTTCTGTTGCCCAGGCTGGAGTACAGTGGTAGAATCATAGCTCACTGCAGGCTTGAACTCCTGGGCTCAAGTGGGCCTCCCTCCTCAGCCTCCCTAGTAGCTAGGACAATTACAGGTGCGCACCACTGTGTGCCTGGCTAATTTTTAATTTATTTTATTTTTATTTTTTATTATTTATTTATTTATTTATTTATTTATTTATTTATTTATTTATTTTGCAGAGATGGGGCTTTGCTAAGTTGCCCAGGCTAGTCTCAAACCCCTGGGCTCAAGCGATCCTCCTGCCTCAGCCTTTCAAGTAGGTGGGACTACAGGTATGTGCCACCAGGCCTGGCTGATGAGCATTTTATCTGGCTTTAAGCCCTTAAATAATTCCAGACATCTGTGTCATCTCATCATTGATGTTTGTTGGTTGTCTTTCCTGGTTTTTCATATGCTGAATAATTTGGGGTTGTATCCTGGACATTTTCATTAGGATTTTTTTTTTTTTTTTAATAAGACTCTGGGTCTTGTTTTAATCTGCCAGTTTTGCTGTCATTCAAATTCAGGCTTCATCAGTATGCCTGTTTCTATTTACTTTTCAAAGTAAATAACTATGAATATCCTTAAATAACTATGCTACCCATCTCTCCAGGTTTTATTGCTACTTTCAGTGGGAAAGATAGAGTGGATTGTGCTTACTCCATTGTACCTAGAACCTTCCTTCCAGAGAGGATTTTACTTTTGCTTTGTTCAAATAACACTAGCTCCTGAACAATTTTTATGTTAATTTCTTGAAATTTGAACCTCAACCTTAAATCCCAAACCGAAATTAGGCACATAAATCTTACTTTGAATTTTGAGGTAAGACTTTTTTCCCCCTCTTCAGAGCCCAGTAGAAACAGACAAAATTCCTTGCTGTTTTCCTATGCCAGTAGGCAGACATTTTTCTAGTCTGTTCTTTCAATAGGAATTTTAGCATTGGCCAGGCATGGTGGCTCATGCCTGTAATGCCACCACTTTAGGAGGCCAAAGCGGGTGAATCACTTCAGCTCAGGAGTTGAAGACGTCTGGGCAACATGGCGAAATCCCATGTCTACTAAAAAATTACAAAAATTAGCCAGGTGTGATGGCACAGGCCTGTTGGGAGGCTGAGGTGGGAGGATCACCTGAGCCCTGGGAGGTCAAGGCTGCAGTAGGCTATGATTGCACCACTGTACTCCAGCCTGGGTAACAGAGAGAGACCCTGTCTCAAGAAAACAAACAAAAATTTTAACATTATGCGGGGGGTGGAGTTTTAGTCTCACTTTCAATTCCGTTTCTGTTGGGGGGTTTATTTTTCTATCCCAAGGCAGTGTTTAAAAATCCTCACAGGAAGCTCTCCAGGGCAACTGTGGTCCCTGACCCACTAATGAAAGTTCCTTATCTTTCTTTGTTTCTGACACTTGTGGATTTCCTTTCTGCCTTTTAATGTGCTTGTTCATTAAAATAATGTTTTACATTTATATTTTATCTTGCTATTTGTAAGGATTTGTAGCAGAAAGATTTTCAGGTTTTCTTGATTGCTATCTTGCTGAAACAAATACTTTTTATAGAATTATTCTTTTAAAAATCAACTGATGTGGCCAGGCACAGTGACCTGTAATCCCAGCACTGTAAGAGGCTAAAGTGGGAGGATCTCTTTTCAAGCCAAGGATTTTGAGACCAGCCTGGGCAACATGTTATAGCAAGACCCTGTCCCTCCAAAAAATTTTTAAATTAGCAGGGCATGGTGTCATGTACCTGTGTACCTATCTACTTGGGAGGCTAAGGCAGGAGTATCCCTTGAGCTCAGGAGTTTGAGGCTGCAGTGAGCTATGATCAGGCCACTGCAGCCCAGCCTAGGGTGACAGAGCGAGACCCTGTCTCTCAAAAAATAAAAATAAATACAAGCCAACCGACATACACAAAAAAATTAGATCCCCAATTAGAATACAAACTATTATTAGAATTGCCAGAATTTCTAATATTCATATACCATGTGGATTTGTATAACACATTTATATTTATGTTTTAGGCTAGGGAATATAATTATGTTTATAATGAATCAGGATTGAAAGAATTCCTGTTATCTCTTGTGACTGAAAAAAAAAACAGTTTGATTTGGAAAAAAGTATTATCAGTATAATAAAATTAATGCTGGTTTCAAATAATAACTTTCAGGTACTATGGAAAGGGCAATTTTAAACTTTGAGAACAAAAATAAAACCACCACTCTAAATAGCTAAAGAGAATCGAGGTTTGTGTGGTTACTTTTGTCTTTGTTTTGTTAGTGTTTAGTTTGTTGAATTCTTGGCATTCCATGTAAAATTCAGTAGGAATCTCAGTTTAGCAGATACGGAGATTTCTGTTTCCTTTTACTTACAGTGGTTTCTTTTCAGAAACATGTTCTCCTTCCTTCCTGCCAGGAATGAGTAGCGACAGTGACATTGAATGTGACACTGAGAATGAGGAGCAGGAAGAGCACACCAGCGTGGGCGGGTTTCACGACTCCTTCATGGTCATGACACAGCCCCCGGATGAAGGTGCAGCACATGATGTCATTTTACACAGATTAATAAAACCACCGCTGCCGCTTCTCTTTCTTCTTCTGCTGCTGCTGCTACTTCTACTTCTTCCGCTCTGCTGCTTTTGCTTCTTCTGCTTCTACTTCTTTTTTTTTTTTTTTTTAATTATTGTCATTTGTGAGACAACATTCTTTGGTAAACTATTATGGTGAGTACTGAAAAAACACAGCTGGTAATATTTGGCTTGGTTGCACCTAATGAGTGCTACTTACTGGGTAGAGACGGGGTCCACAACCTGCTTTTGTATAGTCTGTGACCTGAGAATGGTTTTTACTTTGTAAAGAGTCTTAAAAAAACAAGCAAAAGAAACAAAGAAGAATTTTCTTTGTGTTTTTTTTTTTTTTTTTTGTCCCGAGACAGAGTCTTGTTCTGTCACCCAGGATGGAGTGCCGTGGCATGATATTGGCTCACTGCAGCCTCCGCCTCCTGGGTTCAAGCAATTCTCCTGCCTCAGCCTCCTGAGTAGCTGGGATTACAGGTATACACCACCACGCCTGGCTAATTTTTTTGTATTTTTAGTAGAGATGGAGTTTCACCATGTTGGCCAGGCTGGTCTCGAACTCTTGACCTCGTGATCCGCCTGCCTTGGCCTCCCAAAGTCCTGGTATTACAGGCGTGAGCCACCATGCCCAGCCCAAAGAAGAATTTCCAACAGAGTCCATTTGTGGCCTACAATGCCTAAATATTTACCCTTCATAGGAAATGATTGCCAACCCCTGGGGAGATTTCAGATGTTTGGGTTTTTTTCCTTTTCAGAGATTTTTCTAGCCTACTGTAAGATAACTTTAACCTTTTAAAATAAAAATAACTTAGAAATACATGCAGATTATGAAATCAATTTTTATTCCCTCCTATCCCCAAAAAAGTTATTAGGAAAAAAACAAGAGAAACCTACTATTAATATTTTCCCTTGTTTTCTTCTGTTCTTATTTGCATTGCATTTCTTCTTCTTTTTTTTTTTTTTAGACAGAGTCTTGCTCTGTCTCCCAGGCTGAAGTGCAGTGGCACAATCTCAGCTCACTGCAACTTCTGCCTCCTGGGTTCAAGGAATTCTCCCACCTCAGCCTCCTGAGTAGCTGGGACTACAGCCACGTGCCACCACATCCAGCTAGTTTTTGTAATTTTTAGTAGAGACAGGGTTTCGCCATGTTGGCCAGCCTGGTCTCGAACTCCTGACCTCAGGTGATCTGCCCACCTTGGCCTCCCAAAGTACTGGGGTTACAGGTGTGAGCTACCACGCCAGCCCTACCTAAATATTTTATAAATAGTTTTTTATTCTGCTTTTTTCACTTAAATATATTTGTATGTTATTTAAAATTTCATAAACTTCATTTTTTATGGCAACCTAATATTCTGTCATGTGGATATACCATAAGCATTCTGCTGTCAAGCAGTTTTCTGGAATACAGATTAATCAGTAAAAGGATATACTGTCAAGTTAGAGAAATACACATTTAAAGTTACCCAGAGGCCTTAATAATCAATCTGAACATTCCTCTGCAAGATATCCTGGAGTGACAACATTGTCAAGCCTATGCCAATTGTCTGCTTTATATTTTACATATTTTCCTGGTGTTCTGGTATCTTTTTCAATACAGAGCCAAGCATCTGATGATTTGTAAGTATTAAGGCATCTTTAGTAACTTGCTCTGCTTCTAAAAGAAGCATCCAAATTTTGTGCAAGTTATTTGGAGTGCTGGTGGGTTTTTGTAGTGATACTTGCATGCGTAGTTTAATTGGCTTTGAAATATGTTTTATGTTTATAAGGTCTTGAATCTTGAGAATATACATCATTGCTTCTTGTTCCCATTGTAAGCTGCCCCCAGATTGTCCACAGGAGGACAAAATGAGACATTTCCTGTCATCTTTTAATTGTGGGTGTCTGTTACACATTTTGTTTTTTTCTCCTTTATTTTTCCTTTGTGTTTGCTTATACCTAACTCAGATCACAAATTCTCTGAAGACAGAGATTTGTTCACAACCCAGCACATCTTTATCACTTAAATAACACATTTGGTAAGATCATTTAAAGACTTGGGAAAAAAAATACTGCCCTTGTTATATTATATGCTTTTAAATTTTAAATTTTTTATTTATCTATTTTTTAATCATAGATACACATTCCAGTTTTCCTGATGGTGAACAAATAGGCCCTGAAGATCTCAGCTTCAATACAGATGAAAATAGTGGAAGGTAATTGCCAGATCAAGAGAACTGACTTGCAAGCTACCTTGACCCTGAATTTTGCTGTTGTTGGTGCTCAAATTTGTCATCAGTCAGATAATCAGATTTGGTCTTATTTTTTCATTATCTCGACCTGAAATAGTCATTTGGAAACTGTTGGAAGGTGGCACAGTTTAGTCTAAGACAGCAGTAGTACATGGGAAAAACAGTATGGGAAGAGTTCTTTGTAATGTAAGGAAATAACAATGTAGTTCTCTATTAATTTAGCAAATTTGTATATTCACAAAAGGCAGTTTGTCTACTATAGCAGAAGGCTGGTTAACTGCCAGAACACGTACCTCCAGGCCCTGCATGCCGTCAGTAACCCGCCCGGCATTGGTGCTCTACTGTCTTTGGCTAGAGCTTAGTTGTGTTTAAATAATCATCTTTATATTTGAGGTTTTAATTACAGTTCCATTAGTGCCTGTAGATTAGTGAACAGAACAATTGCTTTTGAAGAGATTCCGCCCCGTAGACACTATGTGAATAACTGAAGTAACACTAGACTGAATCTCCTTTTTGGAGTATGTATCTTCTCTCACTTGTTCAAGTACAGGCACACTGTTTAACTGCATGGAATCCTTCTGTTGTGTGACTTCTACAAATGTAATTTTAAATGAATTAAGTTAATATGGATTCATTACGTTCCTGGTCCTGTAGACACATGTAAGATTATTTAAAATTCTTTCATTTTTTTCTGCTTCTTACTATACTACTGTAGTGCAACAAATATTTTAAAGCCCCCTTTTCTTCTTTATTTTCATTAGTTGTACATTGATTTCAGTGTCAACACATTTGAAGATTCATTCATGTTGCACAGTGGCTTACATGAACATGAAACTGTGATATAAGGTTTTATTTCATACTCATAATTAGCCCAAAACAGTTGCCAAACTTTGCCATCGTGCTCCTGCATTTGTGTTTGAGCTGCTATATATTTGTGAAAATTACACTGAAAGTTGACTAAGAGACTATTGAAAAAGCATGAATAATTAAATATACATGTGAGAGACATCTCATCTGCTGTATTTTACTTAGTGAATATTGTTCACTCTTCCGTGTCTGATGTCTTGCTGAATGCTGTGACTCATAGTTTACTTTTGTTCAAAATAGTTTGCACTTTTTGTTAATAAAATCAACTTGAGAAAATATGCCTCTGCTATTTATTAAATTGGGACCAGAAACCCCTTTTTTCAACTCATTGCCTCATTAATAGTGTAGAGAAGATCCAAACATTTGATTAGTTTGTTTTGTGTTTAGTGAGGAGTGATAACTAGCATCGATCCCAGTCATTCTAAAATTAGAATAAACCTGAAAGGCCAAAAGATTTCTTCAGAGATGATAGCTTTTAGTTCAGACCTGTTCGCTTTTAGGACAGGAAAGTAGTTTCTCCCTTGTTTCCAAGCCATCTTATATACTAAAGCTGCTCTGAGTTCCTCGGTGATGTCGGGAACACCACTGTTTTCCCTCTTCCTTGATGTAGTCTGCTATGCTAAATTTTAGGTAGCAGAGAGGGAAGGAAGAGGCACAGGAGAAGAACCAGTTGCTCCACTCTCTGCTTGTCTTACTTTCTTGCTCTTTCTGTACCCTGATAGAGCCCTCAGCATGTTTTTTTATTTTTATTTTTGTAACCTTTCCTTTTTTGCTGAAGAGCAGTCTGCTATTACCTTGCTTCTGTATTTAGTATTTTATCTCAAGGTCATTCCTGGAAAATCTCTCCTGAATATAGTTTTCTCTTAGGGCTAGAGATACATTAATGCTTGTGTTGTCCGTGAACATGTCCTTTCTGGACAACTTTAACTACTTGTGTCATTGATCCTTAAGTAACTTTTGAGGTAGATGAGTTGTGTATCAAACCTGTTTGGCCGTGGAGCCTGAGGTTCAGGGAGGTTGTATGATTCTCTTCAGGTTCAACACCACTGGCAGGAATGGGGTGAACTGCTGGTCTAGTGCCTTTTCCACTTTATCTCACTTGCAGCTTACCCAACATTCTGATACCTAACAATTTAAAACCTAAAGATGATTCTTTTTTTTAGCTTTTAATTTTGAGATAATTTCAGATTTGCAAAAGAGTTGCAAAAATTGTGCAAGAGTTTCCGTATACCCTCTGCCCAGCTTCTCCTTTTGTTAATGCCTTACATAATCACAGAACAATGATCAAAACTAAGAAGTTAATCCTGGTTGCAATATTGTTTACCAAACTACAGAATTTGTTTAGATTGCACCAGTTATTTCACAAATGTTCTTTTTCTGTTCTAGGATCCAGTCTAGGATCCCACATTGTATTTTGTTACCATGTTTCCTTGGGATCCTTCAGTATATGACAGCTCTTCCGCCTTTCCTTGCTTTCATGACCTTGATATTTTTGAAGAGGATGTGTTATTTTATTAAATGTTCTTCTTATTTGGGTTTGTCAGATACTTCCTATATTAAATTGAGGTTATGCATTATTGGGAAGGCCCTTAGTGCATCACATCAGGGGGGATATGATGTTGATATATAAATATACATATATATACATACATACACACATATATATACATACATATATGTGTGTGTGTGTGTGTGTATATATATATATATATAATTTTTTTTTTTTTTTTTATGGAGTCTCACTCTGTTGCTCAGGCTAGAATGCAGTGGCACCAGCTTGGCTCACTGCAGCCTCTGCTTCTCAGGCTCAAGTGATCCTCCCACCTAAGTTTCCCGAGTAGCTGGGACTATAGGTGTCCGCCAACACACCTGGCTAATTTTTCTATTTTTTGTGGAGATGGGGTTTCACTGTGTTGCCCAGGCTGGCCTCCAACTCCTGAGCTCAAAGTGATCCCCCTGCCTCAGCCTCTCAAAGTGCTAGGTTGATTGCAGGCTAGATTGCAGGTGCGCTGCTGGCCTGATACTGATTTTTTTTTTTTTTTTTTTTTTTTTTGAGACAGGATCTCGCTCTGTTGGCCTGGCTGGAGTGCAGTGGCATGATCTCAGCTGACTGCAACCTCTGCCTCCCTGGTTCAAGCCATTCTCCTGCTTCAGCCTCCCAGGTAGCTGGGATTACAGGCAGGCACCACCACGCCCGGCTAATTTTTGTATTTTAGTAGAGACAGGGTTTCACCATGTTGGCCAGGCTGGTCTCAAACTCTGACATCAGGTGATCCACCCACCTCAGCTTCCCAAAGTGCTGGATTAGAGGCGTGAGCCACTGTGTCCGGCCCTGATGTTGATACTTTTTTATTGGCGAACTTAACCTTGAGATTACTTGGTTAAGATGGTGTCTGTGAGGATTTCCTACTATAGATTTACGTTTTTCCCCCTTTGTAATTACTAAATATTTGGGGCAGATACTTTGAATCTATGCAGATACCTTGTTTCTATTAAACTTTTTTTTTTTTTTTGGAAGACAGGGTCTGCCTTTGTTACCCATGCTGTAGTGGTGTGATGTTGGCTCATACAGCCTCAACCCCCTGGGCTTAAGTGATCCTCCCACTTCAGCCTCCTAAGTAGCTGGGACTACAGGCATGCGCAGTCACACCGGGATAATTTTTGTATTTTTTGTAGAGATGGAGTTCTTGAGCTCTTGGGTTCAAGTGACCCTCCCGCCTCAGCCTCCAAAAGTGCTGCGATATAGGCATGTGCCACTGTGCCCAGCCAAAACTCTTGCTTACTAATTTTAGCACCTAGTAGTCGATCTTGCCTATGGGAATTATTACTGTAATGTTTTAATGGTACTTTTCTAATTCACTAATTTCTTCTATGTTTTTTGTTAGAATGCTCTAAGGAAAAGCCCCTTCCCCATTTTTGTAATTTCAGCTACTTATTTATATCAGCTACTTTATATATCTATATATGATGGATATTTATTTTGAGTTCTGACTCAATACTGTTAATATTTTGTAGCTTGGCTTGTTCTAGTTTTAGCCATTGGAAACTCTTCCAGATTGGCTCCTGTGCCCTTTGCATATGTCTCATTCTTGTTTTTTTTTTTAAGCATTTCTTTGCTTTCTGACATCACAAGATGCCTACCCCAGCCATGGGATTAACCACTTCCTGAGGAACCATGGTTCTTTTTATTGGAGAATGCTATCTAGAAACAAAGATTTGGATGCCACATATTTATTATTATTAGACTGTCACTGCTTCTAGTCCCACTCAATGGATAGATAGAAAATGTAAATTTGCTGGGTGTAGTACACACCTGTGGTCCCGGCTACTTGGGAGGCTGAGGTGGGAGGATCACTTGAGCTTGGGAGGTAGAGGTTGCAGTGAGCCAAGATCGTGCCACTGCAATTCAGCCTGCGTGACAGAGTGAGACCCTGTCTCAAAAAAAAAAAAAAAATGTATGGCTGGGCACCGTGGCTAACACCTGTAATCCCAGTACTTTGGGAGGCCGAGGCAGGCGGATCACCTGAGGTCGGGAGTTGGAGACCAGCCTGACCAACATGGAGAAACCCCATCTCTACTAAAAATACAAAATTAGCCGGGTGTGGTGGCACATGCCTGTAATCCCAGCTACTCGGGAGGCTGAGGCAGGAGAATCGCTTGAACCCATGAGGCGGAGGTTGCGGTGAGCCGAGATCGTGCCATTGCACTCCAGCCTGTGCAACAAGAGCGAAACTCCATCTCAAAAAAAAAAAAAAAAGAAAATGTATATAGACAGCTGTTCCTCAG
Organism: Pongo pygmaeus; assembly: GCF_028885625.2. Classification (NCBI taxonomy): domain Eukaryota; kingdom Metazoa; phylum Chordata; class Mammalia; order Primates; family Hominidae; genus Pongo; species Pongo pygmaeus. Next base: position 59,690,691 of record NC_072392.2, read on the forward strand.
TATCTGTGAGGGATTGGTTGCAAGACCCCCTGTGGATACCAAAGTCCACAGATGCTCAAGTCCCCTATATAAAATGGCATAGTGTTTGCATATAACCTGTGCACATCCTCCTGGATACTTTGTTTTGGGTTTTGAGACAGGGTCTCATTCTGTTGCCCAGGCTAGGGTGCAGCTGTGCATAGCTCACTGCAGCTATGAAGTCTTAGGCTCAAGCAATCCTCCCACCTCAGCCTCTCAGGTAGCTGGGACTACAGGTGTGAGCCACCACACCTGATCTCCCAGATACTTTAAATCATCTCTGGATTACCTGTAATACCTAATACAGTGTAAATGCTATGTAAATTATTGTGCTATTTTTTTTTACTATTTTTAAAAATAAATTCTGTCCATTGTTGGTTGACTCCATGGATGCAGAAACCAAAGATAGAGAGGGCTGACTGTATAGTTACTCATGCAAATACACACATTTATATGTATTTCTGTGCATATCTGTTTGTGTGTGTCACTATGACTGTGAGTCTATATTGGTAACAGTTCAGCTCCAGAGGCCTCATTCTTGTCTTCCCTCTTATTTATAATGCCTTTCTCTGACAGAAGCCTAACTCTCAGTAGCTATGATATATGTGTGTACTTGTTCAACCCTAATATACAAGTAGCTTCAGAACCGTTGGCCTCCTGTGGATTCCAGGCTACGCCCTACAAAAAACAAATTTACCACCTAAAATACAGTGCTTGTATACAGTTCTTTTAGTCTTTAGCTTTTCTGTATCGTGTCATAACTTTTTTTTCAAAGATATTTAGGTCCTTAGATTTAAAATTACATTAGTTCTTTTCTTTCCCATTCCCTTCGCTGTGATTTTGTGCTTTGTTGGTGTAACAGTTAGGTTCATCTGTTATGGTCTACATTCTGTCCTCCCCCACATATCCTGGTTAATTTGTAAATTTACATACATTAAAATTCAGTCTTTCTGGCATACAGTTCTGTGGGTTTCAACAAATGTCATGTATCCGCCACCACAATACTATACAGAACATTTCAGTCACCCCCAAGATTCCCCTGTGCTGGCCCTTTATAGGTAACCACCTCCCTTCTCCGCAGCTCCTGGCTACCACTGATCTGATCTGATCTGTTCTCTGCCCTTTTAGTTTTTGCTTTTCCAGAGTCATGTAAACGGGATCACAGTTCGACCTCTTGCTTCGCAAAGTGCAGTTAAGTTTCACTCATCTTGTGTGAATCAGCACTTCCTTCTTTTTTATTGCTGAGCAGTAGTAGTCCACTGTGTGGATATACCACTGTTTATTCATTTGCCCATTTGGGTTATTTCTAATTTAGGGTGATTAGACTCTTGTAAACATTTGGGTACAGATTTTTGTGTGAGCGTAAGCTTTTATTCTCTAGAGTGTTACATGCTGTATTAGTCTGTTTTCATGCTGCTGATAAAGATATACCCGAGACTGGGCATTTTACAAAAGAAAGAGGTTTATTGGACTTACAGTTCCACGTGGCTGGGGAGGCCTCACAATCATGGCAAAAGGTAAAAGGCACATCTCATATGGTGGCAGACGAGAGCTTGTGCAGGGAAACTCCCCCTTACAAAACCATCAGATCTCATGAGACTTATTCAGTACTATAAGAACAGCACAGGAAAGTCTTGCCCCCATGATTCAATTACCTCCCACTGGGTCCCTCCCATGATACGTGGGAATTCAAGATGAGATTTGGGTGGGGACACAGCCAAACCGTATATGCCTAGGGACATGATTGCTGGGTGTGTAATAGAGAATTTGTCTGGCCTTTGTCCTGGTTCCTGGGAAGTGCCCTCTAAATCCTTGGCATTCCTCAAGTGATAGGAGTTATTTATGGTGGGCCTTGCTAGTGTATGCTAATGAGATGACTCAGGATCGGGGCTGGCTATACCAGAAATGCTGTGGGTGTCATTAGAGAGTTGGAGCTCTGAACCATGTGATAGCCCAGTTCAACTCATTGCCAATTATTGTTACGCCTACATACGGAAGTTCCAGTAAAAAATCTGGACACTTGCCGGGCACAGTGGCTCACGCCTGTAATCCCAGCACTTTGGGAGGCCGAGGAAGGCAGATTACCTGAGGTCAGGAGTTCAAGACCAGCCTGACCAACATGGAGAAACCCTGTCTTTACTAAAAATACAAAATTAGCCAGGCATGGTGGCGCATGCCTGTAATCCCAACTACTTGGGAGACTGAGGCAGAAGAATCACTTGAACCCGGGAGGTGGAGGTTGCCGTGAACCGAGATTGTGCCATCGCACTCCAGCCTGGGCAAAAAGAGTGAAACTCTGTCTCAAAACTGGACACTAAAGCTTGAGTGAGTTTCCCTGGTTGACAGTACTCTGTATTTATATATATATTTTATATATATATATATAAGTGTGCCTGGAGAGTAAGTTGTCTTGAAGTCAAGGGGCCTTCACATTTGGGACTCTCCCAGGCCTCACCCTATATATCTCTCCCTTTAGCTGGCTTATTTGTAACCTTTTGTCTTAATGAAACTCTGATCATAAGTGCATTTCTGAGTTCTGTGAGTTGTTCTAGTCAATTATTAAACATGAGTAGGATAGCACATATGCCCAAATTTGTAATCAGCTGGTCAGAAGTGAGGGTGGCCTCAGGATCTTGGAACTTGGAGCTTGTGTCTGGAATGAGGGCAGTCTTGTGGGAGACTTTGCCCATAACCTGTACAGTTTGACCTAACTCCAGGTAGTTGGTGTCAGCACTCATTGCACTGAGTCACATGGTAAGTACAGTCTTTACTGAGACGCTGCCGAACCTCCACAGTGACACACCATTCTGCATTCCCATCAGTAGCACATGAGAGTTCCAGTTGCATCTCACAAATATTTGGCACTGCCAGAAGTTTTTTAGCCATTCTTTTTGGTTTTTCTTCTAACCAACTGAGCTAACCAGCCATTTTTTAGCCATTCTAATAGATGTGTAATGGTATTTGTTTTGCTAATATTTTGCCAGAACTTTTCCATCTATATTCAGGGCGATACTGGTCTGAAATTTTCTGTCTTCATCTGATTTGGTGTCAGAGTAATGCTGACCTCATAAAATGAGTGTTCTATTTTCTGGAAAAGAGGGTGTAGAATTGGTGTTATTTATTTATTATTACTATTTTTTTCTTATCTCGGCTCACTGGAACCTCCACCTCCCAGGATCAAGCGATTCTCCTGTCTCAGCCTTCCGAGTAGCTGGGATTACAGGCACCTGCCACCAGGCGCAGCTAACTTTTGTAAATTTTTAGTAAAGACAAGATTTTACCATGTTGGCCAGGCTGGTCTTGAACTCCTGACCTCATGTGATCCACCCACCTTCGCCTCCCAAATTGCTGGGATTACAGGCATGAGCCACCCTGCCTGGCATTATTCTTTAACTGTTTAGTAGACTTCACCAGTGTAACCAACTAGGAGGAAACTTTTTTCTTTCTTTTTTTTTTTTTTTTGAGACAGAGTTTCGCTCTTGTTGCCCAGGCTAGAGTGCAATACCGCGATCTCAGCTCACTGCAACCTCTGCCTCCTGGGTTTAAGTGATTCTTCTGCCTCAGCCTCCTGAGTAGCTGGGATTACAGGCGTGCGCCACCACACCCAGCTCATTTTTTTTATTTTTAGTAGAAATGGGGTTTCACCGTGTTAGCCAGGCTGGTCTTGAACTCCTGACCTGGTGATCTGCCTACCTCAGCCTCCTATAGTGCTGGGTTTACAGCCGTGAGCCACCGCGCTTGGCCAGGAAACTTCTTTTTCTTAGGTGTGGTGTGGTTGGTATTTACCTTGCTTGGTGTGCTCTGATTTTTTTTTTCTTTTTTTCTTTTTTTTTTTTTTTTGAGACGGAGTTTCGCTCTGTTGCCCAGGCTGGAGTGCAGTGGCATGATCTCGACTCACTGCAACCTCTGCCTCCCGGGTTCAAGTGATTCTCCTGCCTCACCCTCCTGAGTAGCTGGGATTACAGGCGTGCAACACCACACCCAGCTAATTTTTGTATGTTTAGTAGAGACAGGGTTTCACCAGGTTGGTTAGGCTGGTCTTGAACTCCTGACCTTGTGATCCACCTGCTTCGGCCTCCCAAAGTGCTGGGATTACAGGCATGAGCCACTGGGCCCAGCCTTGATTTTTTTTTTTTTTTCTTTTGAGACAGAGTGCTGCTCTGTCACCTGGGCTGGAGTGCAGTGGCTCGATCTCAGCTCACTGCGACCTCCACCTCCAGGGTTCACACAATTCTTGTGTCTCAGCCTCCCTAGTAGCTGGGATTACAGGCGTGCACCACCATGCTTAGCTAATTTTTGTATTTTTAGTAGAGATAGGGTTTCTCCATGTTTTCCAGGCTGGTTTCAAGCTCCTGGCCTCAAGTGATCCGCTTGTCTTGGCCTCCTAAAGTGCTGGGATTACAGGTGTGAGCTACCATGCCTAGCCTTTTTTTTTTTTTTTTTTGAGACAAGGTCTTGCTCTGTCACCCAGGCTGGAGAGCAGTGGCATCATCACAGCTTACTGCAGCCTCAACCCTCCTGGGCTCAAGCAATCCTCCCATCTCAGCCTCCTGAGTAGCTGGGACTACAAGCCACACACCATGTCCAGCTAATTTTTTTTTTTTCAGAGGGGGTCTCACTGCATTGCCCAGGCTGGTCTTGAACTCCTAAGTTTAAGCTATCCTCCCACCTCAGCCAACCAAAGTGCTGGAGTTACAGGTGTGACCCACCTCGCCTAGCTTTGCTTGGTGTTCTCTGAGTTTCTTGTATCTGTGGTTTTGTGTCTGTCATTAGTTTTGGAAAACTCTAAGCCATTATTTCTTCAAATATTTCTTCTGCCCATTATCTTTTTCTTCTCCTTCTAGGATTCTAGTTGTGCATATTTTACACAGATACTGTCCCACAGCTTTTGTATATTACGTTCTGGGTTGATTTTGTTTTCCCTTCATTTTTTTCTGTTGTGTTTCAGTTAAGGTAATTTTTGTTAACTTATCTTCAAGTTTTACTGATTTTCTTTTCAGCAGTTTAGAGCCTACTGATTAGCCAACTGAAGGCATTCATCATCTCTGTTACGGCATTTTTCATGTCTTACATTTCTATTAATATTTAATTATAGGTTCCATCGCTTTGCTGTAATCACCCATATGATCTTGCATAGTATCCACCATTTTTCTTGACATATTAACCATCATTTATTTTTATTTTTTATTTTTTTGAGAGAGTCTCGCTCTGTCGCCCAGGCTGGAGTGCAGTGGTGCAATCTCAGCTCACTGCAACCTCCACCTCCCGGGTTCAAGCGACTCTTCTGCCTCAGCCTCCTGAGTAGCTGGGACTACAGGCGTGCACCACCACGCCTGGCTGATTTTTGTATTTTTAGTAGAGACGGGGTTTCGCCATGTTGACCAGGCTGATATCGAACTCATGACCTCGGGCAATCCTCCCACCTTGGCCTCCCAAGACAATAATTATTTAAAATTCTCTCTCACTTCCAAAATCTCTGTTATCTGAGTCTGGTTCTGATGAATGTTTCATGTCTTCAGAATGTTTTCTTCTTGGCTTTTCATATGACTCTGTATATTTTGTTAATAGCAACACATCTCGCATAGGACAAGATACTTTGAATAGTTTTTACACCTGAAAGTAAGGAGGCCTTTCCTGCTGCTAAGACCTTTGTTGGCAGAGGTTGAATTAATGTATTATGGCTGGTGGAAAAGTAATTGTGGTTTTCACATTTTCTAATGGCAAGAACCAAAATTACTTTTATGCCAATCTACTAGTAGTTAGGAGTTATGCTTGGTTCAAGATTGGATTTGCTATGATTATCCTTAGTGGTCTCGAGTTCCTGTGATGATACATTGTATTTCTGATTGGTGTTGGATACCAGAGCACTGTGTTTCTGACCCTGAGTTTCCAGGCTCAGAAGCTTTGTGCTGGGTCTCCGAGAGGGTCTCTCTCTGCGCTTCCATTGCTCTGCTGTCCTCCTCCTGGAAATATTCTGCTGTTTCTTGAAGTGTAACCGGGGCTGGGGAGGGGCTTGCATTCTTGGATTAGGTTGCAGTTTTAGGCACTGTGTCCCTAGGTTTGGGAGGTTCTCCGTTTACTTGCCCCCTCCCAGCTAATTGTGGGCCCAGTGATATTTCTGCCCCCTCCTCCGGGATGGGGCTTTTCTTCCATAGTCCCTTCCCTCTGCCGCAGTGACTTTTCACCAGTGTCCAGACGGCAACGGTATTTGTGCCCCTTTTCCCTCATAGGATGCTTTTGTTCTGTGAGATGAGAGAAAGGGTATGGTAAGTTCCTTTACCCATGCCCAAGGCCGCTGTATACTCCCCTGGGTGTGCGTCACAGCTGACACTTCTTAGGGCTTTTTACAGTATTTTCTGAGCCCCTGGTAGAGACTGTAAAGAAAAAGCCTGCAAGATAGGGCGACTCCCCTAGTTTCTGCAAGCCCCCGGATCTTAACACTCCTGCAGCCCATATTCTACCTTCACCAATCATCACTTTTAGGTAGCCTATTCTTTCCAGTGTCTTGTTTACAATGACCCTACGAAACTAGTGCTAATGTCTTCTCTCCCCTTGCAGGCAACTGCCCCTCTCCATTTGGGGCCACTTGGTTACTCTGCAACCTCAGTTTTCCAATGGATTCGAAAAAATGTCCTAATTTATAGTTCATCTGGCTCGTTTGCATTCTAAGAGTACAAGAAATGCTCCTTCTACCCCTGCATCCCACAGTGGAAGTGCTGTGATTTTAAAAATATATATATGTAAAATACACATTTTATTGAATGTAAAACATGAGTGTAATTAATCCTAAAACCAGAATTCAGAAAATGAGCCATTTTTAATTTTTTTATCCAATTTTTTTAATGTTTAACTTATAAAGGTGATAAGATTAGAAAAATTTGGGAAATAGAAAACCCCAAGAGCTATTTTCTTTTTTGCATATTCATTTGAATTTTTATGTGGTAATATTTTTAGATTTCTCCTCATTCTACCTCTCATTCTCACATTTACCAATACATGCCTTCATAGTCTAGATTTGTAGAAGTTTTAGAACTCTGCTTAGGGATGCTGAAGAGCAAATGATAAGATTAGCCACAGTGTAGTTTGGGACATCAATAGTACGGGCTGCTCTCTTTCTAAAATCCTTTTCTCTGGCTGGCATGTTGACCGGGAGTCTCCCTTCCATTCCTGCTCTGCAGACCCTGCTGGCCAGAGTCCTTGCCCGAGACCTTCAAGTCAGTCAGTGTCTCCTGGTGTGTATTTGGGAAAGGCTGCTGCATAGGCTCACCTCCCACTGGGTTTCATTTGACCTAGTGAGCCCGTAGCAACTCGATTTGGCTTAATTGGCCACCCCTAATCCTGTAGCTGTCATACTACTCAATGTAATGACTAGCAGGGACAACTTTTTCATCATCTTTAGTTAAACTCCAGTTACTTATTTGGAAAATGGTTTCTCCAAATGTGTATCATTCTTGACAGTTTTTCACATTTGTTTCCCTGGTCCTAAAGCAAGATTATAAAAATCAAATAGAACCTGTGTGTGAGGGCCCTTGTTTGCACAATGAGGAGAGGACACACTTCATCTGGAGGTTGCGTGACTGGGGCAGCATCCTACAGCTCAGCATAAGAGGCAGGCCCAACCAACTACCCAGGGAAGAGCGCTTCTTACTAAACATATTCAACAGTTGGGGCTCTCAGAAGAGAACGTGACTTGTTTGAAATGTAAATAAGGGATCTTCCATAAGGTTATTCCTAGGCCAAGCAAAAGGAGGTTCCCTAAAGCACAATAGAAAAAGTGTTCTTTACTAATTGCTGTTAGATGACAGATGGGGCTGGGCGTGGTGGCTCATACCTGTAAATCCCAGCACTTGGGGAGGCCGAGGCAGGCAGATCACTTGAGGTCAGGTGTTCAAGACCAGTCTGGCCAACATGGCAAAACCCCGTCTCTACTAAAAATACAAAAGCCAGGCGTGGTGGCCCACGCCTGTAATCCCAACATCCTGGGAGGCTGAGACACGAGAATTGCTTGAACCTGGGAGGCAGAGGTTGTGGTGAGCCAAGATCATGTCACTGCACTCCAGCCTGGGTGACAGAATGAAACTCCATCATCTCAAAAGAAGGAAAGGAAAGGAAATGATGCACACTGACAGCAACAGGGGGCGGGTGTGGGGGGAATGCTGAGTTATGCAGCTTGTCAGTACAGACAGTTGTTTCTGATAATTTGGTAACTTGGGTAAATTTCTATGATGTTCAAATGATTCTACTGTACCTGGTGGTTCCCTTCTGTCTTGCTGTGTGCTGCTCCTTCAGAAAGAGGTGTACCTTTTGATATACGTAATACTATATTTTAGGGAATTTTTTCAAGTGTAACACTTATTAATCAAAATGTTCCTTTTCTGTCATTCCCTGCTTTAGTAAACCCCTTCAAATATGTCCTTCTTTCAAAACTTTACCTTTTTTTTTCTCAGTTGTTCATTTGGTTCTATATAAAGTCATGCCAAGGACTGAATGAATTTAGGGAATTAGGAGTTGAAGATTTTTGAAACTATGTAAAATTAATTGTCAAGGCCTTCCTTACTGGTAGGCAGGAGAACAGTGCAGTGTATTGACAAGGTTGACTCGTTTGGAAGGTCAGTTCCCTCCCTTCAGATGCAGGTGTCGTAAGTGACTTCCCTCCCCCACATTGTCCTTTTTTTTTTTTTTCTTTTATTATTATTATTATCATTATTATACTTTAGGTTTTATGGTACATGTGCGCAATGTGCAGGTAAGTTACATATGTATACATGTGCCATGCTGGTGCGCTGCACCCACCAACTTGTCATCTAGCATTAGGTATATCTCCCAATGCTATCCCTCCCCCCTCCCCCCACAACAGTCCCCGAAGTGTGATGTTCCCCTTCCTGTGTCCATGTGTTCTCATTGTTCAATTCCCACCTATGAGTGAGAATATGCGGTGTTTGGTTTTTTGTTCTTGCGATAGTTTACTGAGAATGATGATTTCCAGTTTCATCCATGTCCCTACAAAGGACGTGAACTCATCATTTTTTATGGCTGCCAAAATTGACAAATGGGATCTAATTAAACTAAAGAGCTTCTGCACAGCAAAGGAAACTACCATCAGAGTGAACAGGCAACCTACAAAATGGGAGAACATTTTTGCAACCTACTCATCTGACAAAGGGCTAATATCCAGAATCTACAATGAACTTCAACAAATTTACAAGAAAAAAACAAACAACCCCATCAAAAAGTGGGCGAAGGACATGAACAGACACTTCTCAAAAGAAGACATTTATGCAGCCAAAAAACACATGAAAAAATGCTCACCATCACTGGCCATCAGAGAAATGCAAATCAAAACCACAATGAGATACCATTTCACACCAGTTAGAATGACAATCATTAAAAAGTCAGGAAACAACAGGTGCTGGACAGGATGTGGAGAAATAGGAACACTTTTACACTGTTGGTGGGACTGTAAACTAGTTCAACCCTTGTGGAAGTCAGTGTGGCGATTCCTCAGGGATCTAGAACTAGAGATTCCATTCGACCCAGCCATCCCATTGCTGGGTATATACCCAAAGGACTATAAATCATGCTGCTATAAAGACACATGCACACGTATGTTTATTGCCGCATTATTCACAATAGCAAAGACTTGGAACCAACCCAAATGTCCAACAATGATAGACTGGATTAAGAAAATGTGGCACATATACACATTGTCCTTTTTGTCTCTATCTCCTTTTACTCACTTATCAGCAATTCTTGGGAGGCTTTACACCACAGCTCACCTGATGATTTCCTTACTTTCTTCTAGCTTGAAACTCAAAGAGGCTAAGCAAGAGGGGAAAGCTTGGTTAGATGCAGAGTTCTAAGAATGAAGTAGTAGGGAGATTTGATGACCCACCGCTAAGTCCTTGGCAGGTCCGGTTCCTCTTTTCTTTTAGGATTCTAACACCGCTTCCTCTCCTCGCAGTTCAGCTAATGAAGAGAACATGTATAAGGCTAAATACCTCTCTTCTGGGGTAAAATAATGTTACAGCAGCATTTAGCAAATCTTTTTAAATGTTCCAAGCTTCCAAGCTTAAGAAAACGTCCATCTCAGGATTTTGTTTTCCAGTTCTGAAGAAATCTGCACAAATTTAAACACTAAATAACTTACCTTTCTTTTAAATAAAAAGACAAATGACTAGTGGTTTTTAAATTGCCGGGTTTTATTAAGATAATTGGCAAAATTTCAACATACTCCTTACCTGAATGAACAGTTTTAATAAAATATGAAGGATCACTCATGACTACAACTGAACTCAAAAGTGAGATGTAGAGCAGATTTGTAAATTGGTAAATTTATTTGGTAAGAAATAATTCACTTCATTCGCTTCACTCCATAGAGAATTCTTTGCAGATAAATGTTATGAACAAGAGAACAAAGCCTGTCTCTCACCAAAGAGCACCTAGAGTAAGAGTTTACAATGATGTATCTGGATTATCTAATTCATCAAAGTTTATTTCCTTTTCAAAAACAACTGCTGTGTCAGTCTGGAGTTCCCTGTCCTATTTCATGTTTTCTAATTAGTACAATAAATAGTCTTCAAAACAGAAGATAAAATGCTGCTTTAAGAAGTAACAGTTATTTTTCAACACCATACCATTTGTCTGGAAAATCATTGTGTTATAATACTGGCGGTATCTTACTTTGTTTTGCAAGAGACATTTAAGCTATTTGCAGATCAGAATAGAAGAGTGGGCATTTGTCCTTTAACATCACGTGATTTTCAGAGGTGAAAAAAATTTCTTTTGCTAACTTACGATTCAAAGAAAAATGGTCTCAAATTAAAGTGTGGACAAAACTGTAGTATTCCCTTTTATAGCCTTGCTTAGGTAAGAATGTTCACTGAGTGAATAAATTAGGTTTAAAAATTAAAACAATAATTTAGATCATTTTCCCACAAAGCCTTATCAAGGATTTGATGGGGAAGGAAGTACTTGAACCACAGCAGTTTTATCTGTAAACACTGAACTTGGCCATACATCATTTTCATCTGCCCACTGGATGTTGCACTTCTCACTGGCACAGTGTTTCAACAGTGGAGTGTGGTTGTCATGAAAATGCAGTATTGACACTATACCACTATAAATGTGGTCAAAATTAGACTCAGTGTTGACATTGACATTGTTGCCATTGTCCTTGGAAAAGGTGTTACTTTCAAGGAGCCTCCTAAATGCAACAGTAACTTTAATCATAATAATTCAAGGACAATGGATGGCACTTCTAGGTAAAGAAAAGGTATATACATATGTGTTTCTACCCATCCTCTTTAGTACAGACCTAAATGGGATTAATAGCCCCAGTGTGTGTTGCTATAATGTTGCCTAACCTCATATCCCTCAAAAGTACACATCTAGAAAGTGAACAAAGGAAACCTTTAAATTAGGGACTGACTCCCTTTGAAACTCACAGTGAACGTACAAGGAGTTTGTAATGACTTCAGTTGGTGACCTGAAGTTTGTTTCCCTAACCAATACTACACTCTTGTTTGGATTTATTTTACTATTTCCTATTCTAACAAAACTTGTTTAGCAGGCAAACAGATTGATGCAGACCATGTTAAATTGAAAAAGGGATACTGCCACTCTTTAAGGACTGAGTGTAGAACTTTCACCACCACTAAATTACACAATGAATAAAAATACAAAACACATAATTCACAGACTATACCTCAGCATTAACAGTTTATAGCTATTATATAGATACTTTTATATCTGTCTAATATTTTTACAATCACCAGATACACCATCATTAAATACGAGTTACAGAAATATGTAGATACCATTAGTTAGAGGGTTACTTATTGCTTACGTCAGCAAGCAGCAAATAAGGGCACAGGATTTGAACTGAAGGGAACTACTTCCTATCACCAGTGGCGTTACGAGAGAACACTGCATTTCACAAAGCACTGCTTTTTATCTAGTTTATAGAACCAAGAGCAGCATATATCAGACCAATAACCACTATTTTAGTCACTATTTTAGTATGTATTATAGAATTTTAAAGGATTTACCTTACAAATGGTACCTAACTATAAATACGCATGTTGTGAACAAATGAATAGTTGCTATTTTTCACAATATTGGTTTATAACGACCACACTAGAACTACTTTGCTTTATTTTGTAGAGAGCTAATGGCATGAGAAATGAGTTAACACTGCTGTGTAGTCGGACCTACAAAATCCAGACCCTTAAAGATGGGTCTGTGTTTGTCCCAGTTTTATCCAGCCGTTTTTTTCCCCACTGAGAAAGCCTAGCATGTGTAGTAACTTTTTCCTTTTACCTTCTTTATTATGATCAAAAACATTACCAATAGGCAACAATAGAAATTTTAAAAAGCTTTTTTTACTTCGCTAAGCACTTTGGACTATAATGTGTACCAACAGTCTGCTGCCTCTGTTTTCTTGTTTTCTTAGATAATTGGATTTGAAAGTGACACTGCACCTGATGGGTTAACAAGATCTAGGCTTCAGGAAGTGACAGATATGAGTGAGGACCACGTGTGGGGCAAAGCCTCAGAATGATGAAAAGGTTCCAGCGCTATAGTTGGGGCCATGTTGACTCCTTTTCAACCATTTGTCACAGACGTGAGAAGAAGAAATGACTTCAAAATCAAGAGAAAACAAATACTGAAAGTCTCTACTTACATCCAAATTTTTAAAAATAAAATCTGTAGATTAACAATCTGATCATTGCTAAAGTGAAGCTGTTTTTATTTGTCTATTTGATATAGCTATACTGGTACCCAAAATATGCCAGTCATCTGTGTCTTTAAAATTCAGAGATTTTAGTCCTCTGTTATGGGCCTGGGGAACGTGTACTATCCTATAAACACATGATTAGGCGGGGGACACTTCTTAGCGAGAGCACTCACCCTTGTGAGTGAGCACTCCAGAGGGGCCACCCATAGGCATTGGCCAGGCTGGTCTGCGGTTGACTAGGGGAGGGTAACACCAAGACATTCATGACTCTTAGAGAATCAGAGGCTGCTTCACTGAATGAATGAATCTGATAGTTTGTTGTCTTTAGTTGACAACATGCTTCTAACTTGAAACTGCAGAAACAGCAAAAAGCAGACAGTTTCAAAATATCAAATTTAACTAAATATTGAAATGAAAAGCACATGTCCTGTCTCTGCAGTCTGAAGCTACATGTAAGCAGGACACTAATGTGTCTTCCAATTACAACTAAACAGACCTGGCTGTCAGTAATCTGCATTCTCAGTGGCCTCTGGGCTCACTTTAGGCAATACTTTCAGCCTCCTTCATTCCAATTACTTCACTCCCTTGGGGGAAATAATTTTAGAGACGATAAAAGTAGCATTTTTCATTCTCTAAAATCACTTTGTATTTTATAGTAGTACATGCCTTTGCTGTCTGAACTAAAAAAAGACAAAATATAGAAATGCTTTTCATTTTCTTTGTAAATGGCATTTTGACTCTGTAGTGTATTTGTACCTGACATCATCTCCATTAAAGCAGTTTTATTCCTGAGATGAGGGTACAGTGGAAAACACATTAGCATCATAGATTAAAACCAGTTGACAGCGGTCTCCTAAAATGCTAAATAATAAAAATTCCACCAAAAGCACCATAACAGGTTATGAAACTCCCAAATAACTACAGCCCTAGGAAATATTTTTTAATTAAAAAAAAGTTCACAATATTTTATGTTACAGGAAAAAATCCGTAAATCTTTCTGACTATAAACCGCCTCACAAGTCTGAGAATATGACACTTTTACACTGATTTACCACTTTCATTGTTATTAGTTAAAATCCATATGGCTTTTAGTCTTTTACCTACCCAAAAAGGTGAGGGGGCAGGGGGTTCCTTCATAGCGCCCAGGATTTTGAGGGACATTTCCCAACCAAATGTAATTCAGCATTAAATTTTCCACAGATAAATTAGGCACATCAGACCAGATTTCAACCTCATTGAGATTTCAACACTGTATATCCTGACTGAAATAACTAACTTGAAAGCTTCCACTAGTGACTGAAGGGATGGTGGGAAGGGGGTTGTGTATCTAGTGACATGAAGGATGGTGGGAAGGGGGTTGTGTATCGGTGTCGAGACACATCACAGGGACCAGCTGTGTAATTTTGCAAGTGAAACTGCCAATACTTCTTTTTAGATTGAAAACACTGTACTTTGAGTTTCCTAGAGATCTATTTACATTTAAGAATTGAGCCATCCATGGATTCATAATGAAGCACATATGTTTTAGAAATGTCTACCTTGTTTCTACTCTGATAGTGGTATTTTTATTGGGGGAGAGCTAGCTAACCTACTTGAAAGAAAAATTATTCTATTTTATAGCTCCAAGGAAGATCTGGGCATGGAATATCATGAGTCTTTCTGAGCTTCCTCATGTTTTCACTGTACCCTTTCCAACTATTTTGCCTCCATGGCAGAGAACTTCTTATCCTATTTCTCTTCCCACTTCCAGTAAGTGAGGACAGGCTAGTGCCTGTTTTGTGGGAAGGCTCTTGAGCAGAGAGAAATGAATAAAACTTTGGATTAAACCTGAATCTGTGCCACTTCTTTGAGTAGTGGTGGCGCAAATGAGACAATCTAGAAACTCTGTTTCCCGGGGATTTGAACTGTTCATTTTCCAACCCTGAACAGACAGGAGACAAGCTCTCCATTATGTATATCTGCTCCCCTGTTGAACCCAAATTGAAAGCAGTGGGAAACTCTCCAGCACCACTCCATTCAGGCAATGATGACTGAACTGATTTTTTCTCCATCATTAACTCATTAATAAGATTTGCTTTCTTTGGTGCACCTGGACCAAACATCTCAACTGGTAGCAAAAACTGGGCACTGTGAGGTTTGCTTGCTTCTATTTGTGTGAGATCTAGGTAGCCTGGGTCTTCCAGCACGTTGATTTGGGACCCTGGGCTCAGGCTAGTTCTATCAGTGAATGAATCCACACGCCCATCATAGCCTAGGTCGGCTGGTGCTGAGCACTGGTGCTGAGGCCAAGGGCGTTTGCACTCTCCATGATTCTCCTTATCATCCCCACCATCTTCTTGCCCTCCTTGAAAAGAGTTCTCTGTCCAATCTGATTCCTCACTAACATTTACAGCTTTGTTCATGTCCCTCAGGAATACCACAATAACCGTGATGTTATCACTTGACCCAGCATCACGAGCTGATGCCACTAATTTGTGGGCAACCATGCTGCTGTCTCCGTTATTCTCTTTCAGGTGGTCGGACACAACTTTCACTGCCTCATCAGGGTTCACGGTGTCATAGAAGCCATCACAGGCCAGAATGAGGTAGTCTTCGGTCCCATCCAGAATAGTGGAGGCAGAATCTGCATCCCCACAGATATATGGCTTATGTTCAGCATCTCCTGCGGGAAGCAGAGTGTAGGGGCATCATTAGCCTTTGTTTTACCTTGCATGCTAAGAACGTTTATGACCAATGCCATGACTCTGATCACAACTTACTTACTGACTTGACTGGAAAGAATTTATAAAATAGTTTTTGACAAAATACTTAAATTCTCTGGTAATCAGATCTGCTTACTCCTTACTCCCAGTTAAATAATTGCTAGTTACTGGGCATAAGTCCTTACCTAGCTTAGACTCTGAATCTGCACCTCTGGCTATGATTTAGGCTTAGCTGAGTGTAACAACAATGTCAGATCTAAGTTTGTTGCTGTACTGAAAAATTCAGTACACTGTGTAGGAAGACATGGTTGATTCAGTAGATCTGTTCTTTTGCAGGTGGTTTTGATTTAATTGAAATTTGACAACAAGTCCACATTGAAAGAAGCAAACCAAAGCTCTGATCATTCTCTTCATTAAATAATTTTTGTTCTATTCTTGTTTAGAAATCAATAAATAGCTTTATGCTGCGAGCACGAAGGAAGGTTTGAGTTACGCAAGATTTTATAAATCAAGTCTAACTCCCTTAAGCCAGGAAGAGTTACGTGGCCGACCCAAGGCCTCACACATGGGAGCTGAATGCAGTTTTCTTGATTCCCAACCCACTTGGCTTTCTGTTTTTTAACGGTGCTTTACCTGTAACTTCTAGAGAACAGACAAAATGTATGGCCATTTTTCTCTTATATTTAGAGACTGCCATATTCTTCATATGGCTCTGATCATCGCCCCACTTCTGTCTTTATTGTTATTGTGCATTTCCCCACTTATTAACAACTATGAGAACCCAAGGTCTTTCTGGGCCTTTCTCTCTTCCTTTTCTTGCTTAGCTCGTCCTCTCACAGAATGACATCTGAGCTGGTCCTGAAGGGTAAGTTAGTTATCACCAGGCAGAGAAGTTGCCTCAATTGAGGGAACAGGATAAGCAAAGGCAGAGGCAACTGTTAGGGAGTAATGTGCAGTTGGAGACTAGGGTGCTTGGGGTAGGAGCGAGACTGCAGACCTCGGGCCCACAATAAACTAGGTTTCTATCACCAGACTACTGAGATAATTGATCATTTAGGACTTTCAGATCCAGAGCACTTCCAAATCCATTCATTGTTTACATTGATTACATTCCTTTAGGTACCTTGTGAGAGCGCAGCAAAAGGGTCCTTAGCCTATGAGGTAACCAAATAGCTTATGACTACAACAAGGGACTCTCATTCACTTTTTTTTTTTTTTTTTTTTTTTGGTCACCCAGGCTGGAGTGCAGTGGCGTGATCAGGGCTCACTGCAGCCTCGATCTCCCAGGCTTGGGTGATCCACCTACCTCAGCCTCCCAAGTAGCTGGGACTACAGGCGCACACCACCACGCCCAGCTAATTTTTCTTCTTTTTTTTTTTTTTTTGTAGAGATAGGATCACACTATGTTGCCCAGGCTGGTCTTGAACTCCTGGCCTCAAACAATCCATCCGCCCACCTTGGCCTCCCAAAGTCCAAAGTGCTGAGATTACAGGCATGAGCCACCACACCCGGCTCTAATTCACTTCTTTTGTTTTCTTTTTTTTTTTTTTTTGAGACAAGAGTCTTGCACTGTTGCCCAGGCTGGAGTGCAGTGGCACAATCTTGGCTCACTGCAGCCTCTGCCTCCCAGGTTCCAGCAATTCGCCTGCCTCAGCCTCTGGAGTAGCTGGGATTACAGGCGTACGCCACTACACCTGGCTAATTTTTATATTTTTAGTAGAGACGGCGTTTCACCATATTGGCCAGGCTGGTGTCGAACTCCTGACCTCTGATAATCTGCCTGCATCGGCCTCCCAAAGTGCTGAGATAACAGGCGTGAGCCACTGCATCTGGCCTCTCATTCACTTCTTTACAAAAAAATAAAAACAAAACTACACACAGGGTACTGAGCAATAATTCCTAGAGTAGGGTATCATAAATCATCATTACATAGTATTATAAAAACAAGAAATAAACTCCAGATATTTACAAAGGGCTTTACTGTATAGCAGTGGCATACTGCTTACTGGTTAAGGACACCAGCACTAGTGTCAGACTGCCTGGGTCCAAATCCTAGCTCTTCTACTTGTCACCTACACAACTCTCATCAATTACTATCCTTTCCATTGCACTAAAACCGAACTTTTTGACTCAGGGAAGATTAAAATGAAGATAAACTCACTTGAGTAATCTGACTATATATTCATTATTTCTAGTATCTGTTACAGGTTCTCTTTGACACAAGAAAGTTGGCCAGGCGCCGTGGCTCATGCCTGTAATCCCAGCACTTTGGGAGGCCAAGGCGGGAGGATACTTGAGGTCAGGAGTATGAAGCCAGCCTGGCCATCACGGTGAAACCTTGTCTCTACTAAAAATACAAAAATTAGCCGGGCCTGGTGGCGTGCATGCGAAGTCCCAGCTACTCAAGAGGCCGAGGCAGGAGAATTGTTTGAACCCAGGAGGCAGAGGTTGCAGTGAGCCCAGATTGTGCCACTGCACTCCAGCCTGGATGACAGAGGGAGACTCTGTCGCAAATAAAAAAAAGTTTCTTTCCAACATTTTACATCCCTGTTTAATCCTCAAATAGGCTAGAAAGCTCATTAGGAACCCTATGGATAACTCTGCTAGAACCAATGTGGGCACATGCCCTATCCAGCAGGTTGCATGATTAGATACACAGAGCAACAAATAATTAATATAATTACCTGGGTTAGTATATCTATTAGGTAAGAAATTAGTCTTCGACTTTATAAATGTTCATTTCACTCCTTCCATTCACAAACACACCCTCTCATCTTACTCATATCTAGGCTCTTCTCCATTGATTCACTGATTATTGCTTTTTTTTTTTTTGAGACAGAGTCTCGCTCTGTCGCCCAGGCTGGAGTGCAGTGGTGTCATCTCAGCTCATTGCAACCTCCACCTCCCGGATTCAAGCAATTCTCCTGCCTCAGCCTCCCAAGTAGCTGGGATTACAGGCATGCACCACAATGCCCAGCTAATTTTTGTGTTTTTAGTAGAGACAGGGTTTCACCATGTTGGTCAGGCTGGTCTTGAACTCCTGACCTTGTGATCTACCCACCTGGGCCTCTCAAAGTGCTGGGATTATAGGTGTGAGCCACTGCGCCCAGCCCTCATTCATTATTTCTTACAGGAGTCAAAACCACCTTTCCCAAGCAAGCTTTTGATTTAATCAACTTCACTTATATGCTAAGGTGCCTCCATAGCCTGTTAGAGCTCATTAAAACTCAATCTTTTAAGCAGAAAATGTAAAAATTTAAAAGATATTTAAAAATAAATAAATAAATAAATAAAATACAATATGGGATTCAGTGTCCTTCACCAATTTACTAAAGTTCCCATCCCCTACTCTACCTGACTATATGATTATCATCATTATTATTTTCTGAATTCCACCTCTAAAAATAAATGTGATCTGAGTCACACTGTTCCCAAAAATCTTGTTTTAGTGCTTCAATTAAAAGACTACTGCAACTGTTAGTTTGGAACAGAACATACAAAGATTTGTACAGAGAAAATGCTGCCAAAATTCTGGCTTTTCACCTGCTCTAATGTTGGGTGTCAAATTCATGACATTTCGCCCCCAAATTTGGTAGGAGGGCATGAATATCCATTTCATGGTGGAAATGGCAACATCCTTTTGTCTTCAACCTCTTCTCTCCGTATGTTAGGAAACATATCATGCCTCTGTCAACTTTGGATCATAAGTCTGAAGGGCTCATGGGGAGAAACTGTTGAAAACCTTTTCATTTTTATAAGTATCATTTCTTTCCTGAGTAGAGCTGAACTCTGCCCAGGAGTCCTTTTTCTTGTCCTTTTGCAGCCTCCAATTTTATTCCATGTGGTTTCCAATTCTTTCTCAAATTCTTCAACTCCCTCACCCACTTAAGCTACTGGATTTTGGTAAATGGCCTAATTTCCTACTTCAAAGACAAGTTGATCAGGCTTGAATTTTCTCAATTCCCCTCCCACCCTTGCCACACACACACTGTTTGTTTAATCTGTAGAGATTCTCCCATATCAGCTACCATTTTCTCAGGGTAAGCAGTGTCCTTTTCCCATCCTAACAGTGAGCCTGTGCTGCTGGTCCTGTCTCCCTAGGACTCTGGCTTCTCTACTCTCTCGTCTTCAATTTCTCCACTACTTGCTCTCTTCCTTGTTCTACAAACATGCTCAAATCTAAAATCTCCTCATCCTAAAAATAGAAACAATAAAAAGGAACCCTTTCCTGAATCAGCTTTTGCCTTAAGCCACCCCACTATTTCCTTTCTCCCCTTCACCATCAAACTGCCCAAGAAACTAAATCTACACTTGCTCCTTTATGTTACTGCCTATTCCCGGTGCCAGATTGTTTGCTGATTAGTAGGTTTTCCCACCTACCAATCCATCTCATCAGTTGATACCCTCCTCCATATCCCTTTTTAGCTCTCCTCATCTCTGTAACAAACTGTATGAATGTCTCCCAGCCAGGCTGTTTCTACTCTAGCCCAGCTTCCATACAAATATCTTTATAAATACAAATCTGACCCTGTGGCCCCTCTGCGTATTCACCTGGTAAAGTCCAGACTAGTTAGCCTCGCACATAAGGCCCTTTGCAATCTGGCACCAACACTGCTATCTCTTACCACTCCCATCTCTGCTCTAACCTCCTGTACTTGTTGCTTTTCCTAAAACATGCCATGCCTTTTCAAACCCCTGTGTATTTATATTCCCCTCTACCTGTGTAGGGATTTCCTTCCCAGCACATTATCCTCCACATTCAACTCAAAAGTCACTCTATGTATGAAGTCTCCCTTATCTACTCTTAGATTGTTTATTTTTTATTATTAAAATAGAGATGAGGTATCACTATGTTGCCCAGGTTGGTCTCAAAATCCTGAGCTCAAGCATTCCTCTCACCTTGGCCTTCCACAGTGCTGGCTGCCACCCCCGGCCTTCTCTCTAGATTATCACTTATTAAGGGACATTCTTCCCTGCTTTGGTTTTCCCTTTTAGAAGAAGAGGCTAGTATTCTCTATTAAGTTAGTTCTGTAACAAGCATTAAAGATGATCCTCAATCCTCCGACAAAGGTCAGATCAGGAGAAATAGGTGCTTGGTTTGAGCTGTCAACCTAATTCACTGGCCACTCAAGCACTCATATAATGATCATTAATGTAAATTGGTTCCACAGATAGTACAGTCCTCTGGATCAGTGATTTGCAGTCAAGGGTAGCATCTGATGGGTGGTGGGTCCTGCTGAACCTACAATGTGCATGATAAAGACTTCCCCACCAATAATAATAATAATAATAATTCCATATAAGGGTATATTTTAGAAATGAGACATTTCCCCTTTTTGGCCTTATTCTAGAGTTCCTAATAATTCCCTCCAGTCTAAGGTCAAGCCAGCTCTCAATTTTTCAGGAAGTATTTGTAGACTCTTTTAGCTCTCTATTTCTCTTTCAGCTTTCTACTCATATTTGGGCCACTTCACAGCTTGCCAGCACCTTCCCAAAGAGTGGGAGGAACTCAAATCAGTGGTGAAAGCTAAATCCTTTCAGATTTTCTTCATGTTCTGGAATTTTTTGGTAATTGTTAACTAAATTTTGAGACTAGATGTGAATTCCAACCATGTCTAATTACTTCATTTCTTTAGGGAAGCAGAGATTAAAAACTGCAGTATACATGTAATGTACATATCACCCATATAGATATACATATTGATTTATTCTTTTTTAAAAAAACAGGAAGTGAAGCTAAGCCATGAAGCCTAAAATAATAAACCCAGGGCCCAAAGTGAGACAAAGACAGAAATAGCTTAATTCTTTGAACTTATACCCTTGCATTTTGTCCAGCCAACTTAGCTGTTTAATCTCTATGTTTTAGACAGTTTCATTGACTTTCTCCTTCTTTTGAAAAATTTAAGTCCCAGGGATATAGGGTTATTTGAAACCCCAGGGTTATCTGTCAAGTGACTGTATTCCACATACAGAAAGTAGTTTTCATATAAAAAGCACAATGTTTTTCCTATCAACATATTCTGTTATTTATGTCATTTTAAAATTCATTGAAATAATTTAGAGGCATAAACAAAATAAATGTGGATAAAATATGGAGAAAGGCTTCCATTCTCTGGAAAATACTGATTTGACCCACAATGCAATGAAATGAGAAACACTATGATTTTTTGTTTTAAGACAGGATCTCACTCCCTTGGCCCAGGCTGGAGTGCAGTGGCACAATCTTGGCTCACTGCAGCCTCAAACTCCTGGACTCAAGCAATCCTTCCGCCTCAGCCTCCTGTGTACTAGGACTACAGGCACAAGCCAGTACGCCCAGCATTTTTTTTTTTTTTTTTTTTTTTTTTTGAGACGGAGTCTCACTCTGTTGCCCAGCCTGGAGTGCAGTGACGCAATCTCGACTCACTGCAACCTCCTTCTCCCAGATTCAAGCGATTCTCCTACCTCAACCTCCCGAGTAGCTGGGACTACAGGCGTGTGCCACAACACCCAGCTAATTTTTTATATTTTTAGTAGAGACGGGGATTCACTGTGTTAGCCAGGATGGTCTCCATCTCCTGACCTCATGATCTGCCCGCCTCGGCCTCCCAAAGTGCTGGGCTCACAGGCGTGACCCACTGTGCCCGGCCTTTGTTTTTTTTGTTTTTTGTTTTTTTAAGAGATGAAGTCTTACTATGTTGCCCAGGCTGGTCTTTAACTCCTGGGCTCAAACCAGCTTCAGCTTCCCAAAGTGCTGGGATTACAGGCGTGAGCCACTGTGCCTGCCCCAACCACTGTGGTTTGAAGCAGTTTTGTGTACTAATGATTAAAGGCTTCCATAAAATTTAAAACGTATAGAAACTAGAAAATTCTGCATTTCTTGATATGGTTCTCTTTTTTTTGAGACGGAGTCTCACACTGTCACCCAGGCTGGCATGCAATGGCGCGATCTCCACTAGCTGCAACCTCTGCTTCCCAGGTTCAAGCAATTTCTCTGCCTCAGCCTCCCAAGTAGCTGGGATTACAGGCGCCCGCCACCACGCCCGGCTAATTTTTTGTATTTTTAATAGAGATGGGGTTTCACTATGTTGGCCAGGCTGGTCTTGAACTCCTGACCTTGTGATACACCCGCCTCGGCCTCCCAAAGTGCTGGGATTACAGGCGTGAGCCACTGAGCCTGGCAGTTCTCTTTCAATAATGGAATTTAAGTATATAAATGTACAGGTTTAACTAAATCAAACAATTAAAAGAGACATTATCCAATTATTATTTTAAAGAATAATAAGCATTCTGGTAATAAAAATTATCATCTCAGGTTCCCTGTATCACAGTTAATACAGGACAATGAGCTAGAAGAGGACAGTTTGGAGAAACAAAAATTTGTTTTTCCTACCAATAGCTCTGGAGACCGACAGACTTCCATTCACCCTCCAGGCACCAAACCAGACTACGCAACCTCCAAGGGCCTCAATTCTCTGCTTTTCATCCTAAACAGCAATGCAATAAAAAGAAGCAAATAACTGGATTCAGGATTTATTCATTTACTTTAACAGTAAACAACAGATATAATACTCATCAGCTCATGAAAAGGTTCTCTTTGTTTCTCCATTGGAGGGTGGGCACAGTTGCTGACGTGATAGCAATAATTGTAATAATTAAGTGAATCCTGGCCAGGCGCGGTGGCTCACGCCTGTAATCCCAGCACTTTGGGAGGCCGAAGCAGGCAGATCACCTGAAGTCAGGAGTTCAAGACCAGCCTGGCCAACATGGTGAAACCCAGTCTCTACTAAAAATACAAAAATTAGCCGGGTGTGGTGGCACATGCCTGTAAGCCCAGCTACTCGGGAGGCTGAGGCAGGAGAATCGCTTGAACCCAGGAGGCGGAGGTTGCAGTAAGCCAAGATCACACCATTGCACTCCAGCCTGGGCAACAGAGCGAAATTCCATCTCAAAAAAAAAAGTAAGTGAATCCTAATCAATAACTAGAAAATCTAAACTAATAACTAGAGCATGGGCTCTATTAAAACAGACTATACTTACCTCTCTGTCTGGTTTGTGTGGCTTCATTAGTTCAACAGCTTGGCCCTTTCTCACAAGCATAACCTGGGAATCACCCACCCAGGCCACATGTAGCATGTTGCCTCTGATGAAAGTCACCACTCCTGTGGTCCCACATCTTAAGCTCTGAAAACAGTTTAAATAAAACTAGACTCAGTGAAAAGAAATAGATACTACATTCTTACTGAGAAGCAATTTATAATTAAGCTTTTCAGCTGGGAGCTATACTATTAATAATGGAATTTCACACATATATAATAATTCATTGTCTCAATGCATTTGTATATGCATGTATGTATTTATGTGTATATATACACATAAGTCCACCTGATCCGTGATACGCAGGGCAAGGATGATTATTAATTCCACTTTAAATATAGATAAGAAAACGATGGCAGGTTATGTGACTTGCCCAAGGGCAGGTAACTATTAGTATATAAGACAGAATTGAAATTCTTTTTCCTCCCAGTCAAGCACCAAATCCTCTATACCAATCCTCAGAGTAAAAATTTCTATATTGTGCTCTCCATTTCATTACTAACATCGTATTTGTTCAGTGGGAGAGTCCTAGCTGTACAAAATGATATATAAAACATCTGATTGGTACACAACAGATGCTCTAATCTCTGGAAATTAAGCTAAGGGGCCAAGAGACAGCTTACGTTCCCTGGAGTACTAAGATGCTTATACCTTTAAAAAAATATCTTTCCTACAGTATTTTTAGGGGCCTTTGCTTTTGGAACACTGCATAAAGAACTAACAGCCTGGAATTTCACTGCAGTAGCTACCACTGTACTTAAAGCTCTTGATCCTACTATATGAAAATGACATCCCCATTTGACATGAGTCACCACCAAATGAGCATGACTTTCTGTTACTAAGGACCTGGCCTAAATTAGAACCAATGCGTCAGGGGTGGTAAAAGGTCTCTTGTATCCAATGAAGAAAACAACTTCTCATTTTCCCTATATAGGGAAAGTTTGTTATAAATCCTCACCCACCAATAAAATGTCTTCCCACACAGAATGTTCAAAAACTCAGCCCCCTAGAACACATGATAAACACACTTCAGTGCATATGCCCTGGAGAGAACAGGAGGCAGGGCTGCTTCACAACAGGAATAGCTGCTTTCTTCCCAGCAGTTAGCAGCACATGGAAGCATAAGAAGGAGAAAAGGGGCTGCTGAGACAAACCTAAATTATTCAGAACTATTGGCAGAACTGAGAGACACCAGGGTCATTGACAAAACAAATGAGGTAAACATGGTCAGAAAAAACAACCACAACAACAACACATAATTTTGAGAAGACAGAGGAAAAAGAATAGAATAGAGGATGAAGAAGACAGAGTGAATCTCTTTGTTTCACATTGATGATTACAGGTCACCTCTCAGGGGCCCACCCTTGTCCTCAACTCAGATGATAAAAGCCCACAGCTCCAAGAGAGGCAAAGCCAAGCAGAACGCAGGTCCTCAAGAGACTGGGAGCTCTGAGGTCAAGAGCAGCTTTATTCTCCAGACCCGCCTCTTTGTGTGGACTCTACTGGTTACTGTTGGATTTGCATATTAATCCAAACTTAGGGGAGGGCAGAGATGAAGAATAATTCTCTTTCTTAATACAAAATAGGTCTGAGTTATTGTTTCATTAATTCTAAGCCCCATTATTGCTTGTAGCATAACTATGCTATCAAAAAATGGATTAAATGATTGCCCTGATCTCTCCAAGCCCATTTTAAAAGAGTTAATGTTTAAGTCACAGGACAGGAGGCTTATTTTTTGTCTGCATCTACTTCTGTAATTATTTTTAAAAATTAAAAATTATTTTCTTTTATTCGTCCCAGTTAAAAATCCAATATAGAACACTGTAGTTAATTATGTACCAATACCCAGAACGATAATTAGATTAATTTTTTTTTACTTTTAGACCTTAATATAGAGCCCTTGCCATTTATTCAAAGTAAAAAAACTTAGGTCTGATTAACCTTCGCAATGTAGGACATGAGCTCTTCTTTTCTCCCTATTAAGAGAAAAATCAGCTCAAGGATCATTTAAGGATTCACCCTCTCCAAGCGAATTTTCCCTCAAGAGATACACAGCAAAACACTGCCTACCCATTTAGAACCAAATGTATGGAAGTAATCCCAGTTTCTGTTTCTTTTTTAGACCATTGTTTTATTCACCATATCCAGATCTTGTCAGCAAGAGTCTGCTTAGAGAGATGGTCCTGGTGTGAACCTGACAGGCAATGGTGAATAAAAGAAAGATGAAACTCACCTGCCAAATCCAGCAATTATTACAGAAATGAATCCAGAAAATTATAGCTTGAGATTTTCTATACAGTACCTCATTGTACCCCCTGAAACTCTTCCTGAGGAGGGAATTAGAACTACAACAGAATCCAATACTGAGTCAAGAATACAGTTTGGATAATGTCTGCCCAGAAAGAGAAAATCTAAATAGCCCTTTAACCACACAGACCAAATTGAGCTCAGCTAGCGCATTTCTAGCTGGAACTTATGAGAAAGGGGCATACCTCCCTGGCTGCTTTCTGCACAAACCGCTCATCAGTGACCCGGAAGGCCCTGCACAGGGCCTCAGCAGGATCATGGGGGAACATCTCCTGGCGGACTAAGTTAACGTGGAGGTGAATGGAGGCATAAATAGCAGCATCTACTCCCCCATGGCCATCAAACACTGCAAAGTAAGCTTGTTCTTCCTGGTCCTGTCAACAGAAACACAGAACAGTTATGGGAGTTGCGTATAGCATGATTCAAATGAACCAATCTCCTGGCATCATTGTTGCCCACCCTTTCTCCTCCACTGCATTTGTCATTCAAAATAATGAGACTAAATGTTTTCCTTCTCTAACATGCCTGATCAACTGCTGAAATACCTACAATATTAGGGCATCTGTGTTTACACACCAGAACACTGGAACACGTCATGCCCAATTAGCTCAAGCTGAAGTGCCCTCTCTCTGTGAAAGTTGTTGTCTTGTACCATGGAAACCATCCGCGTACATTTGCTTCAAAATTGCTGTTACAAGTTGGGGGAGTGGGGATAGGGAGGGTATGAGAAGGGATTGAACAAAAGCAGCTCCAGATTGAGTGATTTTTTTTCAAAATGAAAGTACTTTAATAGCAAAATTAGAACCTGAGAACAATAGAAAATAACTGGTCTTCCAACACAAGGCCAATTAAATTCAAGTTTAAAACATATAAAGATATGAAAGCATAAACATACTTCTAAACTATAATACCTTCTTCATAAATCATTCCCAGTCACACTGCATTCTCACCACAAATAGCACAGCATCTCTAAACTAGTTTACCAAACTTGAACCACATCAGATGCTCAAATGTCCTGTGCGGCTGACCACTTTGCCTCACCCCATGATTTAAGATTTTAGTTTCACATTTCCTTGCAAAGTAAACTGCCAGAGGAGGATCTTCCAACCCTGTGCTTTGTCTTGACAAAAGAAGCCTAATCATAAGATTCCACATCAACCATTAAGCAGTTTGCTGCTTTATCATCTGCTCAAGTGTTTAAATCTCAGATCTGTCTCACCTAGGAGATCTGTGACGCACTGAACTTGCACTGAGTCCTGAGCTCCCTTCAGGCAACAGTATGTAATAATTTTCATTTGCAAGTCTTTTGACTTCCTTTTCTGCTCTAAGAGCCTTAGAGGAGTCCAGCCTGTCATTGATTCTTAAGCGAATCATGTAGTTTTCTCATCTGTTAGGCAGGGACGAGTTGCTGTCTCATGGGGATTTGGAAGGGCTACTAAAATAACAAGTATATCTGTACTTTGAAAAAGTTCTTTTTATTTATTTATTTTTGGAGTCAGCGTCTCACTTTGTCACCCAGGCTAGGGTACAGTGGCATGATCACAGATCATTGTAACCTTCGAATTCTTGGGCTCAAAGGATCATCCCGCCTCAGCCTCCCAAGTAGCTGGGATTACAGGCAAGAGCCACTGCACCTGGCCGAAAAAGCTACTTTTAAAAGGGTATATTACATTCACAAAAGTATCAAATATAAATGTCCACAGAATAATAACCAAAATGTTACGAAACCTTTGTCTAACACACACATTACAACTAGTTCTTTTAGCAACTTTAATGACATGAAGGACGGATTAAACAACTCTCTAGAAATAATCCTGGCCGGGTGCGGTGGCTCACACCTGTAATTCCAGCACTTTGGGAGGCCAAGGTGGGCAGATCACAAGGTCAAGAGATCAAGACCATCCTGGCCAACATGGTGAAACCCCGTCTCTACTAAAAATACAAAAATTAGCTGGGTGTGGTGGCACGCACCTGTACTCCCAGCTACTCGGGAGGCTGAGGCAGGAGAATCTCTTGAACCCAGGAGGCGGAGGTTGCAGTGAGCCAAGATCGCACCACTTCACTCCAGCCTGGAGACAGAGTGAGCGAGACTCTGTCTCAAAAAAAAAAAAAAAAAAAAAAAAAAAAGAAAGAATCCTGACAGGTAGAATTTCTATCTCTACTAAAGCAGTACTCATTTTTAAACAACTCCAAATAGCACCAGAAGAAACAAAAGGCAAAAGGAAGCCAAGTGGATTTCTTTAAAAAATAAAAAAAGGATAGCTAATTTTTAAAGAAACACAAAACATTCACTGATGTTTTCCCTATTATAATAATGTATGATAATTTAGACTAAGAACAAAGGAAATATCACCAATAATTCAACCATACACAGATAACCAGTCTTCTCTCTCTCTCTCTCTCTCTCTATATATATATAAAAATGAAATTAGGATCAGAATGTGCATGACATTTTATAGCCTACTTTTTGTCATTTTTATTATTGGCATTTCCTCATCTCATTAAGATTTATTTAAAGACATTGTTTTAAATGGCTTAAAATACGCATCTTATATGAGTATATCATAGTTATCATTCCCTTTCATGATTTAGATAATTTTCAATTTATTATAAACAATGTTGTAAAAACATTTATGTCAAACAAAACATATGCCTAAGACTTTTCTGCATTTCTATTTTCTTATAATAAAGAATTAAAAGTGAAATGACCAGATCAAAAAGTGTGAAAATTTATTAGGTTCTACATATGTGTTGCCATATTGCTCTTAAAATCTATTTCACTGTAGCAAGGTTCTCCTTTCTGAGTTAAGTCCTTTGGGCTAATTTTGAAATCAGGAGGCAAAATAGAAACCAACCAAGTCAACAAACAACAACAATGCCCTCAAATATGAGTATAATCTTCAAGTAGGTATAGTGATATAAGGATTGTTTATCACACAATCCTTCTGGGTTACATTTGCATGGCCATGGTACTAGAAACAAAGACATCAGCTGATCTATCTTTATAACATAAACACCAATTACCAACCTGCTATCATTGCTGATTAGACCTTGACAGTCAGCTAAAATGTAAATTTAGCTGCTAAATAGAGGAAATATTGTGCTTTGTATAAATTACTACATTGTAATTTTTAAGTTATGGACTTGAGTGAAGAAAAGAGGCAAGTGACAGGCAAAGGAAACAAACCTACTTCTGTTTGCATTAACATAACACATTTAATAGAAAAAGAAAAGAAAGATAACAAGAAAATAGTTATTAAGCTGCCAAGGCTCATATAGATCCAATTTGTCAGATACAGAGATTCATGAAATATAATTCCAGCTACTTTCCTATCTCAGAGACCAAGATTTTAAAAAGAAAATCACATGAAATAAACTGCGTCAGTCTTAAATCTTCCTTTTGTGTTTGTGTTGCTTCAGCAACACAGTAATGTGAGAACTTAACACACCATTTGATTATACTATAGAAATAGTTTGGGTTTTTTTGTTTTTTGTTTTACAAAACAGCTTTATTGAGATATAATTTTTTTAATTGTTTTTTCTTTTTTTCTTTTTTTTTCTTTTTTAAGAGACAGTCTCACTATGTCTGTCACCCAGGCTGGTCTCAAACTCCTGGTCTCAAGCAATCCTCCCGCATCAGCCTCCCAAAGTGCTAGGATTACAGGCGTGAGCTACCACACCCAGGCTAATCGTTTTCTTTTTTGCTTATATGTTTATAGAATAGCTCTGGAAGGTGACACAAAAGACTACCTTGCTTCCATGGAAGGGAACTGAGTACCTGGGAGGCGAGGATAAGAGACATTTTTATTTTCCCAATTTTGAACCATGTGAATGCATTACCTATTCAAAAGAACGTAAAATAGTTCCTTTTCTGTTGCAAATTTGTGCCACTTTGCATTTAGCCCTACTCTAATCTACCAGAGATACAATTAGAAATTTAACAGAAGTTTTCCTTTTCTAACAGGACCATGAAGGTGTTTGTTTTGTCTTTAAAATCTCACTGACTCTCCGGAAGTGCCCTTTACCTCTAGGTTGAAGAGCATATTAAAGTCAGGAATGCAGACATGTTTGTCCTCCATTTTCCTGCGCATGTTTTTGATGGCATGGATTGATGTCTCATAATAAAGCTGGGGTCTCCTGCGGAGGGGGAAGTCTTTCACCCAGCTGCAGCAAATCTCGTGCAGTTTGCTGAAGACAGAACGGGCCAATTTCACTGTCTCAATCTCTGTGAAAGAAACACAGAAACCCCCAATGAAGAGCCTTGTAAAACTGCTTTTCACTTCTCTGCTTGGTAAAGACAGAAGTAGGTCACCTTAGTCAAGTTCCTCTTTCATAGAAGAAATTCATCCTTCTCAAGAAAAATAAAATGCTGCTTCTGAAGAGAGAAAATCACAACCTATCTAGTGGAAAATCATCAGCCTGCAGCTGCCACTAAATATGCTTATGTCATGAGGAGAAAACCTTTGGCCAGGGCTGGACCTATTCCTGGCTTGATTTCTTCCAGCCGGAGAAGTGCTCTCACCACACTGCTCCCTAGTTCCCAGCACCGGTTTCTTTTTGGTTGTCTGGTATTGTTATCACCAGGAGAGCCAAGCCTCCTATGCTTAGAAAAATAAGCAGTGATTAACACTGCTTCCATAGTCCAATTAGCTGGATAAATACAGTGTTTATTGGAATATGGAAGGCCTATGAAAACAGCCCACAAACTACAGAAATAAGAAGGGTTTACGTTGCTTACCATTTGTCTTTGTCCTCTTTCTCCCTGACTTCTTCCTTTACATCCAATTCCCTTTTTTCTCCTATAAATGATCATTCATCATTTGTAACTGAATTGTGTATGTATATATATATATATATATATATATATATATATTTTTTTTTTTTTTTTTAAATTAAGACGGAGTTTCGCTCTTGTTGCCCAGGCTGGAGTGCAATGGCAAGATCTTGGCTCACTGCAACCTCCACCTCCTGGGTTCAAGTGATTCTCCTGCCTCAGCCTCCTGAGTAGCTGGGATTACAGGTGCCCGCCATCATGCCTGGCTAATTTTTTGTATTTTTAGTAGAGACAGGGTTTCACCATGTTGGCCAGGCTGGTCTTGAACTCCTGACCTCAGGTGATCCACCCGCCTTGGCCTCCCAAAGTGCTGGGATTACAGGCGTGAGCCACCACGCCCGGCCTGTTTTTTCTGTTTGATGTATTTGTTTATTAAAGTTTTAGGCCATAGTTTAAACAGTTTAGCCAATAGGTTAGCAAATGAGTTAAAACTTTAATACTACTCTAAGGAAAAAGTACTTAAACTCTGTCTATGCATGTGATCCTAGATAGAAAAAGACAGAGAGCAGCCAGAGGAGCAATACTAACAGGTCTCTTGACCCTAAACCTACCGCTTCACCTATGTCTACCGCTTCACCTATTGGATAGAATTGGCGAGCTGACTTCTGAGGCAGACATGTACCCTCAGTAGATGGACAGATGTGTAAACATTTAAGCAACATTGAATGGTACTGAAGAGATTGTATTTCCTATCATTGAACCCTCCACTCAAGTTGTCCTCCACTTAAGTTGAGCTACTGAAATAACCAAAGAGAGATTAGGTTTTCTCAGGCCAGTATTTTAGAAGTTCCTCCTACATCTCAGGTGAAAAAAAAAAAAGAACTTAAATTTTCTTTTTACTTAACTAAATCAGATATAGCTTTCTCAGACAGCCTGAGAAAATAAGTGACAGATGGCAATGGCTACACATGCCTCCTCCAATCTAGAATACAAATCCCAAAGAAGAGAGAGACTATATGTTCTAGAACAGCCTGGGACGTGGACTCCCAACTTGATTCTCAGTCCTGTCTTTGCCTTAATCTGTGACTACGTTTACCTCTTTTCTTATTCAAAATTATTTTTTAAATGGCTATATTAAAAAAGCTGACCTCAAGGTTTTGTCCTTTTTTTCCTCATTAACATAGCACAGGGTGGTAAATCCTGTCTTGTGGTTTTGTCTTCTTTATTTTTATTTTTTATTTTTTCTCAGAAAGAGTCTTGCTCTGTGGTCCAGGCTGGAGAGCAGTGGTGCAATCTCGGCTCACTGCAACCTCCACTTCCTGGGCTCAAGCCATTCTCCTGCCTCAGCCTCCTGAGTAGCTGGGATTACAGGTGCCCGCCAACACGCCTGGCTAATTTTTATTTTTTATTTTATTTTTTATTTTTTTGAGATGGAGTCTCGCTTCATCGCCCAGGCTGGAGTGCAGTGGCGCTATCTCGGCTCACCGTAAGCTTCGCCTCCCGGGTTCACACCATTCTCCTGCCTCAGCCTCCCAAGTAGCTGGGACTACAGGCGCCCGCCACCATGCCCGGCTAATTTTTTTTTTTTCGCATTTTTAGTAGAGACGGCGTTTCACCATGTTGGCTAGGATGGTCTCCAAATGGCTGGCCTCGAACTCCTGACCTCGTGATCTACCCGCCTCGGCCTCCCAAAGTGCTAGGAGTACAGGCGTGAGCCACTGTGCCCGGCCAATTTTTTTTTTTTTTTTTTTTTTGAGACAGAGTTTCACTCTTGTCGCCCAGGCTGGAGTGCAATGGCACATTCTCAGCTCCCCGCAACCTCTGCCTCTCTGGTTCAAGCGATTCTCCTACCTCAGCCTCCCGAGTAGCTGGGATTACAGGCGCCCGCCACCACACTCAGCTAATTTTGTTGTATTTTTAGTAGAGACGGGGTTTCACCATGTTGGCCAGGCTGGTCTCGAACTCCTGACCTCAGGTGATCTACCCACCTCGGCATCCCAAAGTGCTGGGATTACAGGCATGAGCCACCACGCCCGGCTTTTTTTTTTTTTTTTCTTTAAATAAGAGGGTCTCTCTCTGTTGCCCAGGCTAGAGTGGGGTGATGTAATCACAGCTCACTGCAGCCTCAAATTCCTGGGGTCAAGCAATCCTTCTGCTTCAGCATCTCAAGTAGCTGCGATCACAGGTGCATGCCACCACGCCTGGCTAATTAAAAAAAAATTTTTTTTTGTTAAGATGGGGTCTCACTATATTGCTCAGGCTCATCTCAAACTCCTGGCCTCAAGTGATCCTCCCACCTCAGCCTCCCAAAGTACTGGGATTACAGGCATGAGCTACCATGCCTGTCCCTACTGTTAGCATTTTTATGTAACTGAAAACCAAGGGTGAATTTAAAAGAGAAAAGACAAAGAGCAAAGACAGCCTGTGGAGGTATATAGAAGAAGGAAACTGAGGCCAATAGACAATCCAACATTTTGATTGTTTTGAGCAACTCCAATTTTTATTTAAGCACTAGCTGCCAGAGACTATTTCTTCCAGCCAGCAATTACCTGCTTGTATCACTGCAACCTATCTGGTCTCTGCAGCAGTATAGGCCCCCAAATGCAGACCCTGAGATGGACATGTCTTCATCTGACATAGCCATAACAGAGGATTACAAAACAATCAAGTGAGTTTAGAAACTTTGAGGGAGAATGGAGTAGGGTGAAACAAATAACATATTAACTATCAGGATAGTTCCCAGATAATAATATAAACTATTATATAATTCTTTGGCTTGTATATTACTTTTATGTAGATCTGCATTGTCAAGTACAGTAGCTACTAACTACATGTGGTTAAATTTTTCTTTTTTTTTTTTTGAGATGGAGTTTCACTCTTGTTGTCCAGGCTGGAGTGCAATGGCACGATCTAGGCTCACCGCAACCTCCGCCTCCCAGGTTCAAGCAATTCTCCTGCCTCAGCCTCTCGAGTAGCTGGGATTACAGGTATGCACCACCATGCCCAGCTAATTCTGTATTTTTAGTAGAGACGGGGTTTCTCCATGTTAGTCAGGCTGGTCTCAAAATCCTGACCTCAGGTGATCCACCCGCCTTGGCCTCCCAAAGTGCTGGGATTACAGGTGTGAGCACCGTGCCTGGCCATGGTTATTTAAATTAATCAGCAGGGTGCAGTGGTCCCAATGTGCCAACAGCTCCAGCTACTTGGGAGGCTGAGGTGGGAGAATTGCTTGAGCCCAGGAGTCTGAGGCTATAGTATGATATGATAGCTCCTGTGAACAGCCACTGCACTCCAGCCTGGCCAACATAGCAAGACCCCATCTCTAAAAAAGTAAGTTAAAATTAAATAAAATTTAAAATTCAGTTTTTCAGTCACATTAGCTCTATTTCAATTGCTCGATAACCACATGTGGCTAGTGGCTCCCACATAGGGCAACACAGGTAGGGAGCATTTCCATCATTGCACTGTCTATTGGACAGAGCTGGTATAGACAGATTAAATTGGTTAGAGGAAGTAATATCAGTTTCCTCTAACATTGGTAAATCACTAGATCTGTTCATACCACTCCCAGTTGCTCCTTCCCCCGTGTTCCCATTATACTTTGTTCACGCTGTCTATTAAAGCTCTTAACCACTTTTGGTATTAATAAATAACACTTATTGAGTATTTGTTGCATTCTATGCCTCTAGAACATTTCACAAATAGGTAACATCATTCTCAATCCTAGGTCTATCTGACTCAAAAGTCCATGTTCTTCATCTCCAAATTAGACTGCAGATAGAGACTGTCTTAATTGCCCTTGACAAGCCATAGTATAGTACCTAGCAGATAGCAGGGTCTACATTAGATGCTTGTTGAAAAAATAAATATGTAAACTGTTATATAAATTAAATAACCATTAAAATATTAAACATTTATATGCTTCTTGATTGTGTTCTGCTTCACTCATCTCAGCATCTATTTCTATAATGCTACCATTCTCTTTAAGTTACCATAACTTTAAAATGTTTTAATATCAGGAGGTCTAGTTATCCTACCTATTACTCTTAATTTTAAAGGATGTCACTTGGGTAGTTTTATGTTTATTTTTCCAGATGAACTTTCTAGACATTTTGACAAGTTTGGGCAGAAAAACCTGTTGCTATTGTGTTTGGGATCACATTAAATTTATAGATTTGGAAAAAATATATATCGTTTTCATATTGAGTCTTTTCCAGGAAAAAATTATATTGTTTTTTAAATTTAAATCCTTTTTATGTTGCTCAATAGAGTTTTAATAAGTCCTTCATATTTCTTAATCACTTTATTCCTGGTTATTTATTTGCCATTTTTAATCAGACTTTGCTTTATTATAATTATTTTTCTTTTTTTTTTTTTTTTTGAGACGGAGTCTTGCTCTGTAGCCCAGGTTGGAGTGCAGTGGCACGATCTCAGCTCACTGGAACCTCTGCCTCCTGGGTTTAAGCGATTCTCCTGCCTCAGCCTCCCAAGTAGCTGGGATTACAGGCGTCCACCACCACACCAAGCTAATTTTTGTATTTTTAGTAGAGATGGAATTTCACGATGTTGGCCAGACTGGTCTCGAGTTCCTGACCTCAAGTGATGTACCCTCCTTGGCCTCCCAAAGTGCTGGGATTACAGGCATGAGCCACCGTGCCAGCCAGAACTTTGCTTTAATTGTTATTTAAAACTAGCAAACATTGCTCTTTCTTCCAATAACATTTCCTTCTTTCTTTACTCTGAAACCCTGTGATTCAGGTTTAGCCAGTTAGACAATCCCATTCCTTTGGCCACAGTGATTAGTTCAGGAATGGGAAACCATCCAAGTTGGACCAATTAGAGTAAATCCTGTGGCTTCTGTAAAAACAACTGAGAAAATCTACTCTTGTTTTTTTTGGAGAGATGAAGACCTGGGTTCCTAGCAAGTCATACTGCCACCTTATGGAGCCTGAAAACAAAATCAAAATGAAAGAAAGTACAGCTGAGAGTTGGATAAATGCCAGGTTCTGTTGAGATCATTTGAAGCCTTGAATCTACCTGTGTATCCCTTATCCTGGAAGGTAGTCAATACATTCTGTTTTGCTGAAGACAACTGAAGCTGTGTTTGTAATCATGTACAACTGACAAATTCCAGAATATACATTAAGCATAAATGTGACATCCAAGATAGATCCACCTAGGCCTACTTTATAAAGAATATTTTAAAATTTAGGAATGATATTAAATTTTATCAAATGTTTCTTTTGGCTTCTTTAGAGATTACTGTTTATTTTTATTTTCCCTTATTAATATAAAAGTTGTGCTATAGACTTCCCAATATTTTGTTCTTAAAGTCTTGTTCACTGCTGTTTCCCCAGTATTATACATATATAGTAGCATATATAGTAGGCCCTCAATAAAATATTCAGTGAATGAATTAACTGCTGTACTCAATATACAAATATTTTACTTAAGTTTTTTTTTTTTTTTTTTTTTTTTTTTTTTTAGGCTGGGCGCAGTGGCTCACACCTGTAATCCCAGCACTTTGGGAGGTCAAGGCCGCTTTTTTTTTTTTTTGAGACCGAGTCTCACTCTGTCACCCAGGCTAGAGTGCAGTGGTGCGGATCTCGGCTCACTGCAAGCTCCGCCTCCTAGGTTCAAGTGATTCTCCTGCCTCAGTCTCCCGAGTAGCTGGGACTACAGGTGCACGCCACCACACCCGGCTAATTTTTGTATTTTTAGTAGAGATGGGGTTTCATTACGTTGGCCAGGCTAGTCTCGAACTCCCGACCTCTCAGGTGATCTGCCTGCCTCGGCCTCCCAAAGTGCTGGGATTACAGGCATAGCCACCACATCGGGCCTACTTAAGATTTTTTAATGTTGATAACTAAGACTGGTCTCTCATTTCCTTTTTTAGTCTTGGGTAGGTTCTGGTATCAGTGTTATGTTATGCAAATTTTCCTTCTTTTTCCACGCAATTGGAGCATTCATTTTAAAAAGGACTGGGGCTGGGCACAGTGGCTCATGCCTGTAATCCCAGCATTTTGGGAGGAAGATTCTTGAAGGAAGAGCGAGACTCTGTCTCAAAAAATAATAAATAAATAACTATATAATAAAAAAAAAGAACCACTGGAATTATCTGCCTTTGCATTTGAAAATGTTCACCTCCCTTGTAGAGTCACCTATTCCATGGCCTTTTGTGGGGACTGTCCCTTGATAATTTTCTCAATGTCTTTCTTCATAGGTAAACTTTGTTAATTTATTTCTTTTTCTAGAAAACATCCAGGTTTTCAAATTTATTTACAAAAACTTTTTATTATTTTTAAATTTCCTCTGTATTAGTGATCATTTTACCTTCTTGTTTTTAATTTTTACAGTGGACTGGGCTTAGTGGCTCACGACCATAAATCCAGCACTTTAGGAGGCCAAGGCAGGAGGATCACTTGAGCCCAGGAGTTCAAGACCAGCCTGGGCAACATAGCAAGACCCTGTCTCTACAAAAAATACAAAAATTAGCCGAGCATGGTGGTGCATGCCTGTAGTCCCAGCTACTCATGAGGCTGAGGTGTGAGGATCGCTTGAGCCTAGGAGGTAGAGCCTTCAGTGAACTGTGATCATGCCACGGCCCTCCAGCCTGGGTAACAGAGGGAGACCCTTTCTCTCTAAAAATAGTAATAATAATAATAATAATAATAATAATAATAATAATAATTGTTTACACTGTGATATTTCATATTGGTTTTTTGGGTTGTTGTTGTCATTGTTGGAGACAGGGTCTTGCTCTGTTGACCGGGTTGTAGTACATAGCTCACTGTAACCTTGAACTCCTGGGCTCAAGTGATTCTCCTACCTCAGCCTCCCAAGTGGCTGGGGCTATGGGTGCATGCCACCATGCCCAGCTAATTTTTAAATTTTTTGTAGAAACAGTGCCTCACTATATTGCCCAGGCTGGTCTCAAACTCCTGGCCTCAAGTGATCTTCCTGCCTTGGCCTCCCAAAGCACTGGCATTACAGGCATGAGTCACCAACACCTGGCCCTCAAATTGGTTTTAGGTTGTCTGGACAAAAGTTGTACCTACCAAACTAAATGTGTACCAAGTGAGATATCCAAGGTCACTTAGCAAACATTCTGTTAGGGATAATGTAAACATGAAAAGAACTTTAAGGATTTTTTTTTTAAGTCTGTTTTTGGAAACAACCAAGAGGAGAGACAAAAGGCACTTCAGTGAGGACTTTAAGCCAGTGACAGCAGGTCTTATTCAGTATGCTCATTTCCTACTCTGATGTATAGATAAACACAATATGCCCCATACAGATTCTCTGTGGTGCAGTTCACACTGAGTGATTGGGGTTAAATAAATACAGGATTTCCAAATAGTTTAGAATAATAGTAGATCAGTCTGAATCACAGCAGTCGCATGGAGACATTACTAGGTAATCTCTTGGAAAAATAAAAAATCAGAATAACCAATTATGTCCACCAAAAGAAAACACTTCATTTCACTTTTGCTATTTAACAGGGATCAAAAACTTCTTCCAAAGTAGGCATGTAGGGCAACACTCCAATCTTTCTAGATTAAGTATTCTCCTTCTGCAGGGAGTAGCATAAGACATCAGTATATAAATAATTGCTGCTTGAAATGGAAAAATAAAATAAAAAAGAGATGCAAAAAAGTGAAAACTGTCCAAAGTAGCAGTTCACCCCCTCACAGCTGTAAATTACTCATCAGTCATTAATGTCATTGTTCTGAGCTGGAGCTGAATCAGCCATTACCCTGGCTGGAGTGAAGCAGAATTTAATCTATCTTTTCATTATAAGGCTTTTACTCTATGCATCAGTAGCAGAGGAAAGACCAATGCTTTATAGCAAGAATTCTACCCAACTTGACTCTGGAACAATTTGGTTCTAGGTGAATCAGTTACTGTCAGTAAAAACAAGAAGAGTAATTCCTTCCTTGCCAATTTTCTGTCACAAACAATCTACAGAGATAAAGGAAGAACAGAAATGTTTACTTTTATATCTGCCTCACATTCTCTGGAATCCAGCTACTCAGATTCATAATATATGCTTTGCTCCATATATACCATGTTTAAAGGCAAATGCTTTAAATAGAACAAACCGTATGAAATATTAAAATTTCTTAACAATTTTTAGTAATTCTCTAATTTTTATAAAAATATTTTCTTTGATCCTGTCAAATATGTATAAGCCTAAGACATTAATAAACATGACTTCATTAAGAAATAGAGCCTCATAA
Source organism: Pongo pygmaeus (assembly GCF_028885625.2). Lineage (NCBI taxonomy): Eukaryota > Metazoa > Chordata > Mammalia > Primates > Hominidae > Pongo > Pongo pygmaeus. Next base: position 59,729,541 of record NC_072392.2, read on the forward strand.
TTTATCTGGAAAAAAATGTACAATGATCTATGCAATTAAATCACATTTGCATATCTATCATAAAGAGCTCTATTTACTGGTAGATATAAAATTTAATATAATTAGTGAGAAGTTGTGTTACAACTGATTTCTTGAATTTTTGTATCTTTTAACTTGATACAAAGTTAAGGTTTTTGTTTTTTGTTTTTTGTTTTTTTTTGAGACAGAGTCTCACTCTTTCTCCCAGGCTGGAGTGCAGTGGCGTGATCTCAGCTCACTGTAACCTCCACCTCCTGGGTTCAACCAATTCACTTGCCTCAGCCTCCCGAATAGCTGGGACCATAGGTGTGCATCACCACGCCAGCTAATTTTTGTATTCTTTTTAGTAGAGATGGGGTTTCACCATGTTGGCCAGGCTGGTCTCAAACTCCTGACCTCAGGTGATCTGCCCACCTCAGCCTCTCACGCTGGGATTATGGGCGTGAGCCACTGCGCCTGGCCTAACTTGGATTTTTAAAGGTAAGCTAAACATTTCAAATAGGTTTTGCTCGAATTCTCCCTCACCCACTCATCTTTTTTGTAATATCTTCACATTCCTCACTTTAATCTTTCCATTCATGTAGGTATTACTTATGACAATCTCCTGTTGCTCCAGTTACCTTCTAAATACTACTCTACCTTTTTCAAAATACACATGTATTTTTCTCTTCTCCCCTCCTTTTATTGATTTATTTGAAAAAAGTTGCATTTTTTTTCTCCTGCTACCACTATATAAAAAACCAGCAGGTAAATGTAATTAGATTTAGTATTTTGCAAATATTTTCTGTGGACCACTACACATAGAAGATTCTAGTATTTTTAAACAAATAATGTAGAAAGGTACTCACCCACAGTCCCTTCTGTGCCATCCGTTTCCTTTGGGATATAATGTGCAGAAAGATCACTCTGAAGGACTTCATCTGATGTGGCTCTGGCTAAAGCAGCAGCCAAAAAGGAAGGGCAATTACTGCAAGAAAAAAGATAAAAGGCTATTTTCAGCAAAAGAATTAGGAAGTAATACATTTAACATTATTAATAATTACATATTAATTATAGCATTGTCTCAAAACAAAATTATACCTTTAAACAATATTCAATAAATATTTATTGAGTAGGCACTCTGGGCACTGGGTATATATTGATGTGTAACACAGACATGGCTCCTTACCTAAAGGAGCTACAGACAGATGACAAACTAATAGGATATAACTTAAAAGCAGGATAAGTTTGTTTCGGTTTGTTGTTTGTTTTTTAGATGGAGTTTTGCTCTGTCTCCCAGGCTGGAATGCAATGGCGTGATTTTGGCTCACCACAACCTCCGCCTCCCGGGTTCAAGCGATTCTCCTGCCTCAGCCTCCCGAGCAGCTGGGACTACAGGCATGTGCCACCATGCCCAGCTAATTTTTGTATTTTTAGTAGAGACGGGGTTTCTCCATGTTGGTCAGGCTGGTCTTGAACTCCCGACCTCAGGTGATCCGCCCACCTTGGCCTCCCAAAGTGCTGGGATTACAGGCGTGAGCCACCGCACCAAGCCCAGGATAAGTTTTATAGAGGAAACAAACAGGATACAATGACAGAGAATAATAAAGAGGGGTATGTACTTAGAATGGTCAGGAATGCCATACCTTAAAGGATGAAAAAGACTCAGTTATGTGGGAGTGGGAAGTTAGGAGAGAATACTCCAGGCAGAGGGAATAAAATTTATACAGAATCTTTTTTTTTTTTTTTTTTTTTTGAGACAGAGTCTTGCTCTGTTGCCTAGACTGGAGTGCAGTGGTGCAATCTTGGCTCATTGCAATCTCTGCCTCCCAGGTTCAAGCTATTTTGTCATGCCTCAGCCTCCTGAGTAGTTGGGACTACAGGCGTATGTCACCATGCCTGGCTAATTTTTGTATTTTTAGTAGAGATGGGGTTTTACTATGTTGGCCAGGCTGATCTCGAACTCCTGACCTCAGGTGATCCGTCTGCCTCAGTTTCCCAAAGTGCTGGGATTACAGGTGTGAGCCACTGTGCCTGGCCGATACAGAACCTTTTGAGAGCTTGTTATATCTAAGGAACTGAAAGAAACCCAGAGGAAGTGAAGCATAGTGGGTGAGGGGAAAGTGGCACAGAATAAAGTCAGAGGAATAGACAAAGACAAGATACATGGGCCTTTTGGGTGATGGTAAGGAATTTCTATTCTATTCAAAGGGTAATAACAATTCACAGATTATGACTAAGACAGTGCCATCGTCAGACATATGAACTAAATTATTGCTTTGACTGCTATATCAAAGGAAATTAGAAGGGAGCAAGAATGAAGGAGGGTGACCAATAAGGAAGTTGTTATAACCCAGATGAGAAGAAAAAGAGTGAGAAAAAAATATAGCACTCGTTGATGATTGGATGTAGAGGTGAGAGAGGGAGAGAAAGTAATTAAGTCTGAGTCCTGGGTTTTGGTCTGAGCAACTAGGTGAACAGTAGAATCACCTGCCAAGATGGGGAAACCAGGAAAATAACAAGTTTGTGAAGGAAGTGGGGTAAAGTAGAAAACAAGAATTCATTTTAACATGTTAAGATGGAAATATTGGCTGGGCATGGTGGCTCATGCCTGCAATCCCAACACTTTGGGAGGCCAAGGCGGGTGGATCACGAGGTCAGGAGTTCAAGACCTGCCTGGCCAACATGGTGAAACCCCATCTCTACTAAAAATACAAAAATTAGCTGGGCGTGGTGGTACACGCCTGTAATCCCAGCTACTCGGGAGGCTGAGGCAAGAGAATCACGTGAATCCAGGAGGCAGAGGTTGCAGTAAGCCGAGATCGTGCCATTGCACTCTAGCCTGGGCAACAAGAGCGAAAACTCTGTCTCAAAAAAAAAAAAAAAAAAAAAAAAAAGATGGAAATATCTGAGATGTCCTAGTCAAGGTGTCAAATGGTTAACTGGATATTCTAGTCTGGCATTTGAGATGTTAGGAAATTTGGAAGTTGCAACTGTATGGATGACATTTAAAGCTACAGAAATAGAAAAGACCACTGATATAGTTTGGATATTTCAAATTTCATGTTGAAATCTGATCCCCGATGTTCAAGATGGGGCCTGGTTTGGGTCATGGAAGCAGATCCCTCATGAATGGCTTGGTGTAGTCCTTGTGGTAATGAGTTAATTTTTGTGCCATTAGTTCCTGTGAGATCTGATTATTAAATTAAAAAGAGCTGGGCACCTCCTCCCCTTCTCTCTCATTTCCCAACATGTGATCTCCACATGAGGGCTCCCTTTTGCCTTCTGTAATGAGTGGAAGCTTCTTAAGCCCTCACCAGAAGCAGATGCTGGTGCCATGCTTCGTGTACAGCCTGCAGAACTGTGAGCCAAATAAACCTCTTTTCATTATAATTTACCCAGCTTCAGGTATTCCTTTATAGCAATTCAAAGCAGACTAAGACAATCATATAGGGAGAAAACATAAAAAGAGAATTGCTCTAGATCAGTGATCTCTATGTGCCTCCTGGTTTCCCCCTCTGGGAACGAGAAGATTATCCTATGCCACACCATTGTATATTGGGTTACAGTGGGAAAGGGAGTAGATAAATTGCCTTTTTAGCTCATAGGTTTTCAGTCAAGTGGAACAATAGTTAAGGAGCTGTCATTAAGAAACTAGTACTCCAGGCCAGGGGTGGTGGCTCATGCCTGTAATCCCAGCACTTTGGGAGGCTGAAGTGGGAGGATCACAAGATCAGGAGTTTGAGACCAGCCTGGCCAACATGGTGAAACCCTGTCTCTACTAAAAATACAAAAAAAATTAGCTGGGTGTGGTGGCGGGAACCTGTAATCTCAGCTACTAGGGAGGCTGAGGCAGAAGAATCTCTTGAATCCGGGAGGTGGAGGTTGCAGTGAGCTGAGATCATGCCACTGCACTCCAGCCCAGAGTGCAAGACTCTGTCTCAAAACAAACAAACAAAAAGAAAACAAAGAAACTAGTACTCCAGGCCCACAGGCTGCCCTTGGCAGATATCCCCCTGGGCCATCCAAGCAGCCATGTGCCTGTGTCCTGGGCCTGAGAAGCAGCTCTGTGAGCCACTGCCAGCAGGCACACCCCCAAGCAGTAACATTCCCATGCCTGTGGCCTGATAAACAGCCTCACAGGCCCATTCCTGGAGGCCATGACCCTAGGCCTGCCCATGCCCAGGGCCTGAGAAACAGGCTGGCAGGTCTTCTTCCAGTGGATATGACCCCATGCTGGCCAAGAAACTGTGTGCCTGCACCCAGAAGAGGAACAGCCTGGAGGTCCCACCCCAGGCTGTCATACCTCCAAGCTGGGCGGCCATGCACATGTGCCCCCAGCCAGAGTAACAGTCTATGGCCACAGCCTCAGCAAGCTAGACCCCAAGCTGGTCAACCCATGATGTACACGCACATGTCCCTGACCTAAGAAATAGTCCAATGGTCCCAATCCCAGTAAAGCTACATGACTGCTGCCATAAACTAACAGCCTAGGCCATTGGGACACTCACAAACATCACTAGTGCAGATTACAGCAAAAGAAACTACACCACTGTGTCCACCTAGAACCGTAGCCAATGCAGCCATCCAACTGATGCCCCAAGACCCATCCACATGACTAAATCTTTCCCTATGAAAACTACTCCATAAGATTGGAAGAGGTGACTGTTCCACCAAGTGTGTAGAAATCAACATAGGGACACATCAAATGTGAAAAATTGAGGAAACATGACTCCTCCAAATGCACACAATAATTTTCCAGGAACAAACCCCAATCATAAGAAATATATGAAATGCCAGAAAAATAATTCAAAATAATAATCTTTTCTTAAAAATTTGAGATGAAGGTCTCACGATAGTGCATAGGCTGGAGTGCAGTGGCTATTCATAGGCATCCTACTATTAATTGGCATACGTGTTTTGATCTACTCCATTTATTTTTCTTTCTTTTTTTTTTTTTTTTTTTTAAGAGAGTCTCACTCTGTTGCCCAGGCTGGAATGCAGTGGTACAATCTTGGCTCACTGCAACCTCCACCTCCTGGGCTTAAGCAATCCTTAAGCCCCCCATCCAAGTAGCTGGAACTACAGGCATGAGCCACCAGCCTAATTTTCCTATTTTTTGTAGAGACGAGGTTTCACCATGTTGCCCAGGCTGGTCTTGAACTCCTGAGCTCAAGCAATTCACCCAACTCAGTCTCCCAAATTGCTGAAATTATAGGTGTGAGCCACCACACCTGGCTGACCTGCTCTATTTCTGACCTGAGCTGGTTCATCCCTCCCTAAGCAACCTGATGGTTCTCTGCTCCCAGAAGGTCACCATCTTGATGCCAAACTTAGTGTAGACACCAGATTAGCATAATGCACTATAGGCCAGAACTCTTGGACTCAGGCAATCCTCCTGCTGCAGCCTTCCAAGGAGCTGGGACTACAGGCATGAGCCATCACATGTGGCTCAAAATAATCATCTTAAGGAAACGCAACGAGATACAAGAGAATACATATAGAACAGTTAACAAAAATCAGAGAAATTCAACAAAGAGATATCATAAAAAAAGAACCAAACAGGAATCTTAGAGCTGAAGAATTCAATGAATGAAATAAAAAATATAATAAAGAGCTTCAACAGCAGACTAGACCAAACAGAAGAAAAAAATTTTGAACTTGAAGACAGGTCTTTTGAAAAAACTCAGGCAGAAAAAAAAAAGAAAGAAAAGAAAAAAGAATGAAAACAGCATATAGGATTTATGGGACACCATTAAGCAAACAAATAATTGCATTATGGGAATTCCAGAAGGAGAAGTAAAGAGAGATGGTGTAGAAAATATATTTAATGACATAATAGCTGAAAACTTCATAGGTCTTGGGAGAGACACGGATATTCAGATCCAGGAAGCTGGAAAGTTCCCACATAGATTCAACCCAAACAAGTCTTCTCTAAGGCACATTATAGTCAAAAAATAATTTTTTTTTTTGAAATGGAGTTTCATTCTTGTAGCCCAGGCTGGAGTGTAATGGTGCAATTTTTGGCTCACTGCAACCTCTGTCTCCCAGGTTCAAGCAATTCTCCTGCCTCGGCCTCCCGAGTAGCTTGGATTACAGGCACCTGCCATCATGCCCAGCTAATTTTTGTATTTTTAGTAGAGACAGGGTTTCACCATGTTGGTCAGGCTGGTCTCAAACTCTTAACTTCAGGTGATCCACCTGCCTTGGCCTTCCAAAGTGCTGGGAATACAGGCATGAGCCACCATACCCAGCTGTCAAACTGTCAAAAGGCAGACAAAGAAATAATTCTAAAAGAGAATTCCTTTTCAAAAGAAAAGCATCAAGTCACATATAAGGGAATCTCCATTAGACTAGCAGCAGCTTTCTCAGCAGAAACTTTACAGGCCAGGAGAGAAAGGGATGATATAGTCAAAGTATAGAAAGAAAAAAAACCCAGCTAGCCAAGAATATTATACCCAGGAAAGCTATTCTTCAAAAATGAAGGAGAAATAAAATCTTTCCTGGACAAGCAAAAAATAAGAGAATTCATCACCACTAGTCTAGTCCAAGAGAAATGTTCAAGGGAGTCTTACATCTGGAAATAAAAAGATTATAACTGCCCTCATGAAAATATGCAAAATTATAAAATTCACCAGGAGGGCCAACAGAGAAAGAGAAAGGAATAAATAATCTTATCACTACAGAAAACTACCCAACCACAAAAATAAATAATAGGAGGGGAAGGAACAAAGGTTACACAAAATACTCAGAAAACAGTCAATAAATGTCTGGAGTAAGTCCTCATCTATTAATAATAATCTTGAACGTAAAATGGTTAAAATTCCCAATTAAAAGAAACTGGCTGAATGAATTTAAACAACAACAACAAATCAAACAAACAAAAACAAAAACAAGACCCAACTATACGCTGTCTACAAGAAACTCACCTCATCTATAAGGATATACACAGACTGAAAGTGAAGGGATGGAAAGAGATATTCCACGCAAATGGAAACCAAAAGCAAACAGGAAAAGCTATATTTATATGGGCTAAAACAGACTTTAAGTCAAAAGCTATAAAAAGAGACAAAGGAGGACATTATATAGTAATTAAGGAAACAATTCAAGAAGCTATAACAATTGTAAATATACATGCACCTAAGACCAGCACACCCAGATTCATACAGAAAATACTATTAGATCTAAAGGAAGAGACAGATGCCAATACAATAACAGCGGGGTACTTCAACACCCAACTCAGCATTGGAGAAATCATCTAGGCAGAAAATCAACAAGGAAACATCAGATAAACCATAGCATAGCTCTAACAGACATTTACAGAACATTTCACCCAACAGCTGCAGAATACGCATTCTTTTTATTAGCAAATGGAACATTCTCCAGGATTGACTATATGTTAGGACACAGAACAAGGCTAAAAAAATTTTTTTAATTGAAGTCATATCAAGTATCTTATCTGAACACAATGGAATAAAACTGGAAACCAATAACAAGTGAAACATTCAAAATTACACAAATACATGGAAATTACACAACATGCTCCTAAACAACCAATGGGTGAAGAAAGAAATTAAGAAGGAAATTGACTAATTCCTTGAAACAAATGAAAACAGAAACACAACATAGCAAAACCTATGGGACTCAGCCAAAGCAGTATATAATATGTCTCTGCAGTAAAAATATGTATGAAAATTGAAATTAAATTTTTAAAAACTTCCTTGACCATAAGGCTCCAGTGTTAAACATTTTCTTTTTCATTGCCTTATCAGTGTAACTACTGGTACACAAATGATCTAATATAGTATACACTTTGATAAACATAAAAATTAAACTCTCATTGGAGAATTTTTTTTTTTAAAGGAAGAAACCTTACCTAAGAAATCTTATCTGCCATGGTCTTGGCCTCAATGAAATCTTGGACCTCAAGCTTGAGCCTAATGCCATAATGGGATTAGACTTTGGGAAATCTTAGGGGATGTGGGTGAGTGCATCTAGCACATGGGAAGGATGTGAATTGTGTGGCCAGAAAAGACTGTGGCAGATTATTTTTAAAAAGGCTGCAACAACATTCCTGGTCCCGCATGCTATTTTAGAACTTTGCCATTCCCCATAAAAAAATAGAGTCTGTTTCCCTTCCTAATCTAAACATGGGTAAGGTGTGGTAACTACTGGGATGAAAAAAATGTAGCAAAAGTGATACTGTGTGACTTTTGAAGTTTGTTTATAAAAGGCCACGTGGCTTCCCCCTGGCTTCCTCTTCTTTCTTCCTCTGTCTCCCTCTGGATGCTTGCTCTTGATACTCAGCCAAGCCATCAAGCCATGAGGAAGCCCAAACTAGCCATGTGGAGAAACCACATGAACAGGCTCATGTGGATGTAGCCTGAGGTCTCCCAGGCAGTAGCCATTATCAATTGCTTGACATACAAGTTCACAAGCCTTCAGATGATTCCAGTCCCCCAGCCTGAGTCTTCCAACTGAGACCCCAGTTGAAACAGAGATAAGGTGACCTTGCTTCACTCAGTTTTAATTTCTGACTGAAAGACATTGTGAGCATAATAAATAATTGTTTTATGCCACTAAGTTTTGTGGTAATTTGCAATACAGTGACAATAACTGAAAACCCAATATTTAGAAGCTTAGTAGAAGATAAGGGACCTATAAAGACTAAAGAGAAATGGCAAAATCTGTAAAACAAGAACTGAGATAGTAGAGAGTATCTGAAGGAGGGAGTAGTGAACTCTGTCAATTGCTGAGAGGTCAAATAAGTAGGAAAAAAAAAAAAAAAAAGGCCGGGTACAGTGTCTCGTACCTGTAATCCCAGCCCCCTGGGAGGCCAAGGTGGGTGGATCACCTGAGACCAGGAGTTCAAGACCAGCCTGGCCAACATGGTGAAATCCTGTCTCTATCAAAAATACAAAAACTAGCTGGGCATGGTGGTGCATGCCTGTAATCCCAGCTACTTGTGTGGCTGAGGCATGAGAATCGCCTGAACCCTTGGTACTTTGCAAGGGTAAGGTTGGGGCCAGGAGTTTGAGATCAGCCTGTGCAACTTAACAAGACCCTTGTTAAGCAAAAACAAACAACAACAAAATAGCTGGGTATGGTGGGCACACCTGTAGTCCCAGCTACTTGGGAGGCTGAGGCAGGAAGATCGCTTAAGCCCAGAGTCCAAGGCTGCAGTGAGCCATAATCATTGTTATATTCCAGCCCGAGAGACAGTGAGACCCTATCTCAAAACAAAAAAAAATTGCAAATCATATATCTAATGAGACTGGTATCCCAAATATGTAACGAATCCTTATATTTCAATAATAAAAAGACAACCCAAAGGATCTGAATAGGCTTTTTTCCAAAGAAGATATACAAATGGGCAATAAGCACATGAAAAGATGTGCAACATCTGTGACATAATTGGAAATATATATTTGTCCTCTGCCTTGGTTCCTGACACAGAGCCCCTAAAACCCTTTTGATTTCCTGAGTGATAGGGGTACTGGAAGCATCTTCTAATATTTAGTCTTTGAACCTGGTTTCTGACATAGAGCTTCTAAATCCCTTGGAATTTCCTGTATAGTCTATGAGTGCCTTTTGATCTTATGAAGCAGTTCTTGGTGGGTTACTGGATAGCTTCAGGATGGGAACTGGTCATCAGAAAGACCAACCCATAATAAGAGGCCTGGAATATTCAACCCTGTTCCCATTTTCTAGGGAAGGGAGAGAGATGGGAGATTGACTGAATAATTATTTGAACATGCCTACGTGATGAAGCCTCCATGCAAATCCTTAAAAGATGGGATTTTGGGAGCTTCTGGTTTGATGAACATAACTATGTGCTAGAAGGGTGGAATACCCCACCTCCAACAGAACCTATTACGTTTGGGACCCTTCCTCTTCAGGACCTCACCCTGTGTATCTCTCTTTATCTGGCTGTTCATTTGTATCCTTTATAATATCCTTTCACAAACCAGTAAACATAAGTGAATGTTTCCCTGAATTTTGTAAGACATTATAGCAAATTATTTAACTTGGGAGAAGGTTGTAGGAACCCTTGATTTATAACCAGTTGGTCAGAAGTTTGGGAGGTCCAGACTTTTAACTGGTATCTGAGGTGGGGCATCTTGCAGGACTGAGCCTTATCCTGTGGGGTCTGTTGTAACTCTAGGCAATTAGTGTCAGAATTGAGTTAAATTGTAAGACACCTAATTGATGTCCAGAGAGAAATGGAGAATTGGTTGGTGGGAAAACCCCACACACTTTTAGTGTCAGAAGTGTGTGAGGCTGGGCAAGGTGGCTCACGCCTGTAATCCCAACACTTTGGGAGGCCAAGGCGGGACAATCACCTGAGGTCAGGAGTTCGAGACCAGCCTGGCCAACATGGCAAAACCCCATCTCTACTAAAAATACATAAATTAGCTGAGTGTGGTAGCATGCCTGTAATCCCAGCTACTCGGGAGGCTGAGGCAGGAGAATCGCTTGAACCCAGGAGGTGGAGGTTTGCAGTAAGCAGAGATCATGCCACTGCACTCCAGTCTGTATGACAGAGTGAGACTCAGTCTCGAAAAAAAAAAAAGTGTGTGACTGTATAGAAAAACAGGTTTTTCTTCCCCTTTTAACATCATTAGTCATTAGGGAAATGCTAATCAAAACCACAATGAGAAACCATTTCACATCCACTAGGATAGCTATAATAAAATAGCTATAACAAAAAAGACAATTAGTAATAACAGGTGTTGGCAACTACATGGATAAATGGAACTCTCATACATTCCTAGTGGAGATGTAAAGTGGTACAGCTGCTTTGGCAGTTCCTTAACATTTTAAACATAAAGTTACCATATGGCCGGCCCAGCAATTCCACTCCTAGGTATACATGCATGACAAATAAAAACATATATCCACAAAAAACTCGTACATTAATGTGCATAGCAGCATTGTTTATAATCGCCAAATAGTAAAAACAACCAAGTGTCCATCACTTGATGGATAAACAAAATGCAATATATTCATAGAATGGAATATTAGCCATAAAAAAGAATGAAGCACTTATACATGCTACAATGTGGATGAACCTTGAAAACATTATGGATAGCAATAGAAGCCAGTCACAAAGACCACTTATTGTAGAATTTATAATTCTATAATAAGAATTATATGAAAAGCCCAGAATAGGAAATTTATAGAAGCAGAGAGTAGTGGTAGCTTAGTGGTGGGAATGAGGAGTGACTGCTAATAGGTAGGAGGTTTCTTTCTGGGTTGATGAAAATTTTCTGGAACTTAGGGTGATGGTTGAACAACTGTGACTGTATTAAAATCCTTGAATTGTACACTTTTTTAAAAAGGCGAGTCATGTGAAGCAGTGGGAGTAGAGAAGGAACAAAGAAACCTATGACTGGTTGTGATCAGTTAGTTGTAAACTTTAAATGGGTAACTTTTATATTATGTGAATTATATCTCAATAAAGACAATAAAAAAATTACTGACTTTGTGAAGAACTATTGAATAGTGGAAGTGAAAATCAAGCTAGAATGGGTTAATTACTGACTGGGGGGCAGGGAGGTTTGGCATAGAGGGGAAACAGAGATATGGGGCAGTAACTGATAGGGGATAGGGGAAAGGGAAAGTCTGTTGTTGTTTTAGAATGGTGTAGAATCTGACTGTAGGATGAGGCACATTTCCTTCGTTGGAAAATGAAGAAAATCAATACAGACGCAGGTATGTTTTTAGACGTTAGCAGGAAACGACGGGTACTCCCATTTAATGATTTGAAACAACAAATATTTATTGAGGCCTACTATGTACCAGGCACTGTTCTAGTGCTCAGGATATATATAAACAAAAAAGAAAAAACCCCTGCCCTCTTAGAGCTTACATTCTAAAGAAGGGCTTCTCAATGAAGTATGAGGCAAGACCCATTTTCAAAACTTTCTCATGCATCAGAATCACCTGCACGGCTTCTTAGAACACAGATTGCTGGGCCCCATCCACAGTTTCTGACTCAATAAGCCTGATGTGAGGCCTGTGAATTTTCATATTTAACAAGTTAAATATGAACTCATGCTGCTGGTCTGGGAACCACATTTTGAGAGCCACTGGGTTAAATCACAAACTAGGTCATGAGGGTGGAAAGGGAGGAGGGATGAAGTCAGAGCAGATATGAAATCGTCATATCAGAGAGTAGTAGGACTGTCACACAGTGCTAAGAGACTGTGGGAAGTTTGAGATAATTTTTAAATGAAACCAGTTTTTCTGATGGCATGACTTTTTCATCTATGTTGGCACATGCATAGGTAGAAAGAACCATTAAGTTCACCAAGAGTCACAAGATTGGCGGTTTATTCGAGGTTCATTTTTGGTTTTTGTTTTATTTGTGTGTTTTCTTTTTTTGTTGTTTTGTTTTTTATTTAAGTTTTAGAGAAATGTCTCTGACAAGAAGGATTTGGGGTTTTGCAAGGTAGTACTATAAAGCGAAGGAAAGAAATGGAGATTTGGAATTTTTATTTTTATTTTTTGAGATAGAGTCTCACTCTATCACCCAGGCTGGAGCACAGTGGCACGATCTTGGCTCACTGCAATTTCCGCCCCCTGCAGATTTGTTATCTTTTTTTTTTAAATTCACTTTTTATTTTATTCAATCATCTTTGGCTAGAGATTGCTATCTTAAAAAAATTTTTTTTTTTTACTTGTTTTTAGAGACAGAGTGTTACTCTGTTTTCCAGGCTGGAGTGCAGTGGCACATTCATAGCTCACTGCAGCCTTGAACTCCTGGGCTCAAGGGATCCTCCCACCTCAACCTCCTGAGTAACTGGGATTACAGAGAGCCACTGCATCAGGCAGAATTGAGTATCTTTTTAAGATACTCAAATCTTAAAGAACAGACTTCAGTTGTAAATCAGTGTGGTCTAAATGTAATTAAAGAATTGTAGGTGGGAGTACTTGGGCACAAAATCTAGGGCAGAATGTTGTCATCTGAGAGCAGGATGCTTGTGTACAAGATTTTTGAGCTGATGCAATTTTTGATAACAAGGTCTAGATGAGTCCAAATAAGTGAGTGGTTCAGGAACATAAAAAATGGCAATGCTTACATTCTACGTCTTCAAGGAAAAAAAATTAGAAAATTATTTTATTATTCATCAATATTTCTTTTTCTTTTTTGAGACAGAGTCTTGCTGTGTTGCCCAGACTGCAGTGTAGTGATGCAGTCATAGCTCACTGCAGCCTCAAACTCCTGGGCTCAAGCAATCCTCCCACCTCAGCCTCCTGTGGAGCTACGACTACAGGTGCCAGCCACCATGACCCATGCCCCGTTTTTTGTTTTTTAGAGACGTAGTCTCACTATGTTGCACAGGCTAGTCTCGAACTCCTACTCTCAAGCGATCTTCCTGCCTCAGCCTCCCAAAGTACTGGGATTACAGGTGTGAGCCACTGCACCCAGCTATTCATCAGTATTTTTCAAATTGCAGTTTATGAGCCATTAGTGGGTAATGAAATTAATGTATGAATTATGACCAGCATTTTTTTTTTTTGAGACGAAGTCTCGCTCTTGTCCCCCAGGCTGGAGTGCAATGGCACGATCTCGGCTCACTGCAACCTCCACCTCCCAGGTTCAAGCGATTCTTCTGCCTCACCCTCCTGAGTAGCTGGGATTACAGGCGCCTGCCACCACACCCAGCTAATTTTTGTATTTTTAGTAGAGACAGGGTTTCACTATGTTGGCCAGGCTGGATTCGAACTCCTGACCTCAGGTGATCTGCCTGCCTCGGCCTCCCAAAGTGCTGGGATTACAGGCGTGAGCCACCGTGCCCGGCCTATGATCAGCATTTTTTTTTTTTTTGAGATGGAGTCTTGCTCTGTCGCCAGGCTGGAGTGCAGCAACATGATCTCGGCTCACTGCAACCTCTGCCTCCCAGGTTCAAGCAATTCTCCTGCCTCAGCCTCCCGAATAGCTGGGACTACAGGCACACACCAACATGCCCAGCTAATTTTTGTATTTTTAGTAGAGATGGGGTTTCACCATGTTGGCCAGGATGGTCTCGATCTCTTGACCTCATGACCCACCCACCTCAGCCTCCCAAACTGCTGGGATTACAGGCGTGAGCCACTGCGCCTGGCATGACCAGCATTTTTTAAAGGAAATAGAATAAGGTGCATGAGGTAAAGTATTGTTTCACATATATATGTAGGTAAGTATATACTGAATTACGATGAAAAAAATTTAAAAGCTACTACCCTTTAACAATTATGAAATAAATTGATGGGATCCCTTTAAAATCCAAACGCTTTATCAACAATGTTACCATGTCTCCTTCCATGCTATGGAAATTAACTGAATTTTGATAAGTCAAAATGTTTCTTCACAGACCTAATCTCTTTGTAAAAATCGCTTATCTTTACCTTTCTGTCATGTCTTACTCTGATTAACTGGACACATTCCAAATGTTTTACCTATATGAATTTTTAGTATATAGTTATGGAATTTACTGGGTTGTTTTTTAAATTTACATTAAAAATGATCTGGGCCGGGTGTGGTGGCACATGCCTGTAATCCCAACACTTTGAGAGGCCGAGGTGCGTGGATCACCTGAGGTCAGGAGTTTGAGACCAGCCTGGCCAATGTGGCAAAACCCTGTCTCTACTAAAAATACAAAAATTAGCCAGGCATGGTGGCATACACCTGTAACCCCAGCTACGTGGGAGGCTGAGGCATGAGAATTGCTTGAACCTGGGAGGTGTAGGTTGCAGTGAGTCCCGATCACACCACTGCACTCCAGCCTGGGTGGGGTGATGGAGTGAGGCTGTCTCAAAAAAAACCCAAAAAACAAAAATGATCTGAAAACCTTTATTGTAATCTTGTTCCATTAGAGCTCCAAAAGAAAAGGATATCTTCTGTGTAATTATTAAACTATCTGGATGTAGGTTCACCAAATATAAGAAATGAAAACTTTAGAGAATAAGGCAAGAACCATTAGTCTCATTAATGTGTCATCTGCAATACATTTTTAGTCACAGTTAATATAATTTTTTTTACCTTTTGTCAGACAGAATGAAAATATTTTCAGTGAAGTAGGGAGGAGGATTAGCTGACTAATAGCTAGATATAAAACATCAAGCTAGACACTTCACCCACATCAGTTATTCCTACATGTCAGAAAGCTGTAACACTTAGCATGAATAACTCTTCTTATGGTTTTGAGTTGGAAGTGATTATTTCTGAAAAATCAGAATTGCAAATATATTTTAAAGCAGTCACATCAGAGAATATCTGATACACCTCAAATAAAAGCTTATCATTAATGCTTGTCATTTTAAGAGAATCACTAGGAGTGACTAACATGATAATAACATAGCAAGCTGCTTTCTTTCATCATTCTCTTAAAATGCTTGAAAGATCCTGATACATAAAGTTTTAAAGTTTGGCAAATGTAATAAGCATAGCAAATATCAAAAGAGAGCCAATACTCATGGCAGTTTGGAGTACTAGGTTTATAAATGTCATTATGTTGAGAACACTGCTGAACTGCAATATGATTAGGAATTCCTTAATATTTGCAGTATCATTTTGGGGGACTCTGTGTCCAAGTCAAACTAATCTTGTTAGGACTCTCAAATATAGTCCAAGAATAATGATTTTCTTTTTATGTATATAAACAGATATTTTGAAGTGCTTTCCATTTTTATCTTCAAGCAATTCACATCCTGAGAACAAAAGGAAATTTTTTCCATACATACCAATTTGATGTTTTCTTGTTTGTTTTAGGTATCAAAGTACTAATTTTACATATTCATAGACAGAAATAAAATCTTTGCCTATTTTATGTCTAAGGTATATAAAAATTATATACATAATACTTTTTAAACAATGTTGAAAATCATTAATTAGGGGCCCATTTAGTTTTAATTTTTAAGTTTAGTCACATAAGTAACACGTTCCACTTCATTAAGGCTATTTATGTTCATGAATACATATCTGAATTTCTGTGTATACTGACTTTCTTGATGTTATGAATTGTAAAGCAAAAATCCAGGTTCTATTAAAACTTCATAAATTGAGCTTCGTAAACAAAGCATGGGGTCTTGCTTGCTTTAAGCTAACAATAATTGTTCTACAAACACACATAAAACCCTCACAAAACTTATAGTCATGAATGTTCTGACTGTTCTTTCCTGCAGCTCATATTGGCTAGCATCATCTTTATCCTCCAAATATTTATCTTGCTTCCTCAATTCTATTTCAAAAATAGCCACAGCTGAAAACATGCTTGGTGGAAGATTTTGAATTATAAAAATGTAACTGCATTCTAATAACCTTCAATAGGTCAGTACTTTACTTACACAAATTATTTTAGTTTGTTTTAGTATCTGGCGACAGGGTTGAAGCAGGAGACAGATGTTAAATCATTATGAGAACTATCCAAGTCATTATCAGAATTAGTGGGCCAGGCGTGGTGGTGCACACCTGTAATCCCAGCACTTTGGGAGGCCGAGGTAGGTGGATCACCTGAGGTCAGGAGTTCGAGATCAGCCTGACCAACATGGTGAAACCCCCTCTCTACTAAATACAAAAAATTAGCTGGGCGTGGTGGTGGGCACTTGTAATCCCAGCTACTCTGGAGGCTGAGGCAGAAGAATCGCCTGAATCCAGGAGGTGGAGGTTGCAGTGAGCCAAGATCGCGCCATTGCACTCCAGCCTAGGCAACAAGAGCGAAACTCCTTCTCAAAAAAAAAAAAAAAAAAAAAAAAAAATTATCAGTGTATCAGCATAGACAGCCTATGAGTACTGAGCATGTTCATTTCTTATGCTCTAGATAAGTACTGATTTCTTTAAATTTCATAATAGGGCCCAGTCATAGGAGAATCCTTAGAATTTCCTTCACCTATAGTGCTTGCAGGACTTAATTATATATGGGTCCTTGTTACCTATATATAGATATTAAAGACTATTATTTATATATTCATAGATATCTCAGATACTCAGAAATCACTTTAACTTATAATTTAAACACTGATTTCTCCATGTAACGACAAAGATAAAAACATATATATATGAAGAATAATTACAGACCACTATTGACTTTGGAGCCTGAAAATACATAGTTACACACACACGAGAGAGACCTAAAACTTCTGCCAACTTGCCATTTAATTACTATTTGACTAACTTGTTGGAGACAAGAAATTAGAGCAGAAATATAAGGAGTTAGAAAGGTGGGTTCTAGTTATAGCTGGGTAACCTTAGAAAAGGTGCTTAAAGTCTCTGGATTTCAATTTCCTCAACTAGAAAATTAAGTTAGAATAAAATAACTCTAAAGTCAATTCCAGGCCTAAAATTCTACTTCTATAATTCTATTCCAAATAAGGTTTTTTAATTTCAAAGACGGGACAAAGGCAGCTTAAAAGTGTAAACACACTTCAGATCCAAACAAAGGTTTTCACATAGTCCAGTGGAGTGGAAACAAATGCTATATATTCTTTCTATAAATAATTAGGAATACTCTGCTTTATGCTGTGGGTGTATTCTGAAACATTAAATGTATATTTATTTTGATAAATGCAATCAATCCTTGCAGTGAATCCATTAGTTAGGAAAGAATCCTTCACATTTTGTATTATTTGTTTTCTTTCTTTCTTTTCTTTCTTTTTTTTTTTTTGAGATGGAGTCTCACTCTGTTGCCCAGGCTGGAGTGCAGTGGCGCCATCTTGGCTCACTGCAACCTCCACCTCCCGGGTTCAAGCGATTCTCCTGCCTCAGCTTCCTGAGTAGCTGGGATTACAGGTGCCCGCCACCACGCCCAGCTAATTTTTGTAGTTTTAGTAGAGACGGGGTTTCACCACCTTGGCCAGGCTGGTCTCAAGCTCCTGACCTCGTGATCCACCCACCTTGGCCTCCCAAAGTGCTGGGATTACAGGCGTGAGACACCACACCCGGCCGTAGGCGTGTCTCTTCAAGAAAACAAATAATACTGGCCAGGCGTGTGGCTCATGACTGTAATCCCAGCACTTTGGGAGGCTGCAGCGGGTGGATCACGAGGTCAGGAGTTTGAGACCAGCCTGGCCAAGGTGGTGAAACCCCATCTCTACTAAAAATACAAAACTTAGATGGGCGTGGTGGCGGGCACCTGTAATCCCAGCTACTGGGGAGGCTGAGGCAGGAGAATCGCTTGAACCGGGGAGGTGGAGGTTGCAGTGAGCCGAGATGGCGCCACTGCACTCCAGCCTGGGAAACAGAATGAGACTCCATCTCAAAAAAAAAAAAAAAAAGAGACAGGCCTACATGATAAATGTCATATAAAACAATATTGTTACTATAAAATTTTATATTTTAAACAATTTTATATTTTAAACAAGATACTATTTCCTATCTCTTTTAAAATATTTATTTACAAGAGTTTTTTTTTTTTTTTTTGTATTTTTATTAGAGACGAGGTTTCACCGTGGTCTCAATCTCCTGACCTCATGATCCGCCTGCCTCGGCCTCCCAAAGTGCTGGGATTACAGGCGTGAGCCACCGCGTCCAGCCTTACAAGAGCTTATTATTCCATCTCCACTATATAGGCTGACATCAATCCAATCAATTCATATTTTCCATTAGAGAATAGGAAAGGAGTCAGATTGGATTGAATATGAAAGCTGGCTCTCTTTCAGCACTGAATATTGCCATCTTGTTATAAAGCAGGAACCACAACAGATAAATAGATTATTACAGAATAAAAACATTTAATTTGCATTCATTTTCAAATACCATGGGTGGATAAGTTCCTTTAGATGGACAGGATAGTATTTTAGTCAGATCTTTTTGTATTGACTTGTTAGTATATTCCACATGCATATTAAGACAATATACATTTTAAGATTGAAAACTGAATTCTTGTTATAAACCAAGCCAGGAAGCATTTTCATCACAATGCCAAACCTACACAAATCACTAACGACATTATTAGATAAATTAGAGGTTTAAAAGTACATCCTTCCTGACATTGGCAATGTGGGCGTCTGCACAGCACCCACAGCTGTGTTTCAACAGTCTTGGCATAGCATTGCTAAGGTAATAAAAATTATTGAAGGTGGGAAGTTTCCATCAATTAACTTTGAGAGAGACTCGTGTGGAGCAGCCTCATCTCAGCCCACGTATTATGATGATGCTATCTACTCAGTATGCCCTTGCTAGGATGACAGCAGTTAAATATTGAATTTCTGATCATCCCCTCACCCCAGTTAATCATAGGTATTCTAAATCTAGAATAACACATTAAGCTAAAAATAATGAAGGCAAGTTCTCCACCCGACTTAGTATTCTTTTTCTTAGTGGACTATATGGAATTAAAATTGGGGCTGAATTTAAGCTATTTTCTTTCTTTCTATAGCAACCTCTAGGAATGCCACCTGGCATCAACTGATTGCAATGCCCACACACCACCGATTCTCTTCATTAGTTTTTCTATACCTAAATAATGTAATCTACCAAAGGACTAGTTCCTGCAGTTCTGGGTTTGGGGTTCACAACAGAAATCTCATTCCCTACTGCTGCTAACAGTATAATCTTACCAACCATTTGCTCACACTGATCAGGTTGACATCTAAGCAAAACCAAAGTTATCCTAAGTCTTCTGTGAATAGCAATCTAGAGGTTACAAATTTACCAAAGATCAAACTATGACTACTGCTATAAGATCACAAAAATAAGAGGGCTTAGTGGTAACTATCTTTCTTGTCATCCTTTCTCCATGATGAGAAGAAATTAGATAGCACATCTTTACTGAAACAGCTCTTGTCAACATCACATAAGTGACCTTCCTGTTGCTAAATCCAATAGTCTATTCTCAGGTCCACTTCATTCAGGAGCATCTGACTACTGATCATGTCGTCTACCTTGGTACACTTTATTCTCTAAGCTTCTATAACGTCACATTCTCCTATATACTCCCAGGGTTCTGCCTTCTCAGTCTCCTTTGATGATTCCTCCTCTTCTCCTTGCACTTCCGAATCCTCTTATGCCATATGTCTTTTTCTTTTTGCATAGACATTATTAACTTCTAATACAGCCTAGCCATTTTCTTTTTTTTTTTTTTTTTTGAAATGGAGTCTAGTTCTGTCGCCCAGGTTGGAGTGCAGTGGCATTATCTCGGCTCACTGCAACCTCCGTCTCTCGGGTTCAAGCGATTCTCTGCCTCAGCCTCCTGAGTAGCTGGGATTACAGGCACCCGCCACTGCGCCCAGCTAATTTTTGCATTTTTAGTAGAGACGGGGTTTCACTGTGTTGGCCAGGCTGATCTTGAACTCCTGACCTTGTGATCCGCCCACCTCAGCCTCCCAAAGTGCTGGGATTACAGGCGTGAGCCACCGCGCCCGGCCCAGTCTAGCCATTTTTTAAAATTGTTTTATTTTCTTTTTTTTTCTGAGACGGAGTCTCGCTCTGTCGCCCAGGCTGGAGTGCGATGGCATGATCTCGGCTCACTGCAACCTCTGTCTCCTGGGTTCAAGCGATTCTCCTGCCTCAGCCTCCTGAGTAGCTGGGATTACAGGTGCCCACCACCATGCCCAGCTAATTTTTGTATTCTTAGTAGACATGGGGTTTCACCATGTTGGCCAGGCTGGTCTCGAACTCCTGACCTCAAGCGATCCACCCGCCTTGGCCTCTGAAAGTGCTGGGATTATAGGCTGAGCCATTGTGCCCGGCCACGCCACTTTTATTATGTTTACTGTTTATGTCTCCACTGCTTCTCCACTAGACTGCAGATGCTTTTGTCTCTTTTTGATGTCTAGTGCCCAGATCAGTGCCTGGCACACAGTGCTCAATACATATTTGCTGAATGGGTAAGCTACTATTTTTCTGATTTATATATGTTTAAGCCATTCCCTAACTCTTTAGAATGAATGCTCCTTAAGAGTAGAAAATAGATATATTTACAAAACAGTACACCATGTAACATAATCTTGAGTTGTTACCTATAGGATATAATTTGTAATTAATACCAAATAAATAATGCTTCAGTAAATAGCTTTACATAACTTTTTGTGCACACTACACATAGAGAAATAATCCCTTATTGGTTAAATTATTTTTATTTTTGTCAAAATATTGTAGTCGCCTCCTTTAAAAAGTCAAATTGTACTATTACAAGACTTATAATGAAAGACGCTTCCCCATTCTTCTCTAAGCTCCAGAGGCTATCAACTTCACTTCTTCTAGTCATTCTCTGTTTCCATCTTTCTTTTTTTCTTTTTCTTTTTTTTTTTTTTTGATATGAAGTCTTGCTCTGTTGCCCAGGCTGGAGTGTAGTGGCTTGATCTTGGCTCACTACAACCTCTGGCACCCAGGTTTAAGCGATTCTCCTGCTTCAGCCTCAGAAGTAGCTGGGATTACAGGCGCGTGCCACCACGTCCAGCTAATTTTTGCATATTTACTAGAGACGGAGTTTCAGCATCTTGGCCAGGCTGGTCTTGAACTCCTGACCTCATGATCCACCCGCCTCGGCCTCCCAAAGTACTGGGATTACAGGCATGAGCCACTGCGCCCAGGCTTTTTTTTTTTTTCTTTTAAGATACGGTTTCACTCGTCTCCCAGGCTGGAGTGCAATGGTGTGATCTCGGCTCACTGAAACCTCCGCCTCCCAGGTTCAACCTCTGGTACCCGGGTTTAAGCGATTCTCCTGCCTCAGTCTCCTGAGTAGCTAGGATTACTGGCGCCCGCCACCATGCCCAGCTAATTTTTGTATTGTTAGTAGAGATGGGGTTTCACCATGTTGGCCAGGCTGGTCTCGAGCTCCTGATCTCAGGTGATCCACCCACTTTGGCCTCCCAAAATGCTGGGATTACATGTGTGAGCCACCACATCCAGCCTGTTTCCATCTTTCTAAATAAAATGTTTATATTGATATTTCTTAATTTATCAATATTAAATATCAGATTTATTATCTTCCCCCCATGGTAGAAGACATCTTAGTTCTTTTTGATTTCTTGCTTTATCAATATTAACAATATCATTTCACCAACATGAAGTTTTAGTAATTGTTCTCACATACACAACTCTCCGCTCCCTCAATTCTTCCAATATTTGGTTAAATCAGTGAGTTTTAAGATATTATTATAGCCATACAAATAGTGTGAACTGCTGAACAGCAGACTAATTATACAAGAACTCCTTTCTTGTACAATTACAGTCATGTGTCACTTAATGGGGATACGTTCTGAGAAGAGCATCGTTAGGCAATGTTGTCATTGTGCAAACATCATAGAGCATACTCATATAAACCCAGATGGCATAGTCTACTACACACGTAGGCTATAGGGTACAGCCTATTGTTCCTAGAGACAATAGTGCACAGTGTGTTACTGTACTGAGCACTGTACGCAGTTTTAACACAGTGTAAGTATTTGTGTAACTAAACATAGAAAAACTACAGTAAAAATATGGTATAACAGATAAAAACGGTACATCTGTATAGAGCAGGGCAGCTCTATTATAATTTTATGGGACTACCATTGTATATGTGGCCTGTTATTGACTAAAATGCTGTTGTGGGGTGCCTGACTGTATTTTGTTTTTCCTAGAGTTGTTAACTGCTTTATTTTTTTCATTTGCTTTGTTTCCAACATACCTATCAGTATTCTTTTTCCAAAAGCTCCAACATCATTGTGGCATGCCATTCAATAATAATATTTTTCATATGCTCATATAAACCAGTCCTTATTTTTTTCCTAGAAAACTCCCTGGTCTAGGCCTCCTTCTTTTTTTTTTCCTAGAAAACTCCCTGGCCTAGGCCTGGTATAAAAATGATATCCTGGAACTTCCTTACGGAGCCCTTCTGTGCTGGATCACCTGTTCCCAGATCTCATGTTTTGTTTTTGTTTTTATAATTTATGTTAATAAATTAGTTCTTAGATTTTACTGGAGTACATCCTCCTGCTAGTGGTTTGTTTGTTTGTTTTTGAGACAGCATCTTACTCTGTTGCCTAGGCTGGAGTGCAGTGATGTGATCTTGGCTCACTGCAACCTCCACCTCCTGAGTTCAAGTGATTCTCCTGCCTCAGCCTCCTGAGTAGCTGGGATTACAGGTGTGCACCACCATCTCCGGCTAATTTTTGTATTTTTAGTAGAGATGAGGTTTCACTATGTTGGCCAGGCTGGTCTCGAACTCCTGACCTCAAGTGATTCATCTACCTCGGCCTCTCAAAGTGCTGGGATTACAGACGTGAGCCACCGCGCACGGCCCTCCTGCTAGTTTTAGCACTTTCTACTATCTCTCACCCTTATCCTTCCAATCCTTTATTTTTATTTATTTTTGAATAAAGACAGGGTCTTGCTTTGTTGCCCAGGCTGTTCTCAAACTACTGGCCTCAAGTAATCTTCCGCTGTGGCCTCCCAAAATGCTGAAATTTCAGGCATGAGCTACCATACCCAGCCCTCCCAATTCTTTGGGGTCATTTAATACCTACACTGTCAGGGTTTATAACATGTAAATTCTCTTCTGGAATAGTAAGCCCCACATGAATCTTATGGATTGCATGCTCACATAAGGTCTTTTGTGACATTTTCTTTATCACTTGTTTGGCTGGCTGGGCACAGTACAGGCATCAGGGAAATTATATTTTCTGAGTTCTTGAATGTTCAAAAACATCTGTTGCCTTTTTACCTAAATAACAGGTAAGCTAGATATAAAACCTTGGATCACACATTATTTTCTTGAGGACTATAGATAAAGTCTATAAAGCCTACAGTCTTCTGGCACTGAAATATACTGAGCAGAATTCTGAAGTCAGTCCAAATCTTTCTCCCTCTCATATGTTTTTTTCTTTTTTTCTGGAGTCATTCTTTAATTTTTGGAGTCCAATAACATGACTAGGTTGTGCCTTATTATAATTGTTCTATGTACATTTTCCCTGGCTCATGATGTACTCTCTCAATCTATAGATTCAAGTCCGCCTGACTTCCTTCCTTCCTTCCTCCCCTTCTTCCTCCCTTCCTCCCTCCCTCCCTCCCTTCCTTTTTTTGAGACGTAGTTTCACTCTTGTCGCTCAGGCTGGAGTGCAATGGCGTGATCTCAGCTCACTGCAACCTCTGCCTCCTGGGTTCAAGTGATTCTCCTGCCTTAGACTCCTGAGTAGCTGGGATTACAGGCATGCACCACCATGCCCAATTTTTTTTTTTTTTTTTTGAGATGGAGTCTCGCTCTTGTTGCCTAGGCTGGAGTGCAATGGCATGATCTCAGCTCACCACAACCTCCGCCTCCAGGGTTCAAGCGATTCTCCTGCCTCATCCTCCCAAGTAGCTGGGATTACAGGCATGCACCACCATGCCTGGTTAATTTTGTATTTTTAGTAGAGACGGGGTTTCTCCATGTTGGTCAGGCTGGTCTCAAACTCCCGACCTCAGGTGATCCGCCCATCTTGGCCTCCCAAAGTGCTGGGGTTACAGGTGTGAGCCACCGCACCTGGCTTTTTTCTTTCTTTCTTTTTAATTTTTGTATTTTTAGTGAGACGGGGTTTCACTATGTTGGCCAGGTTGGTCCTGAACTCCTGACCTCAGGTGATCCACCCACCTCAGCCTCCCAAAGTGCTGGAATTACAGATGTAAGGCACCACACCTGGCCTCAAGTCTGCATTTGTTTCTGAATAGTTTCCTTTAAAAATATCTTTAAATATTATTTTCTATTGAGCTTTATTCTTCAGAGACAATTATTCTACTTTATCCATGTTCTACATCTTATATTGGCTCTCTATTCCTTTTAAACACTTGGTTAATTTCCATTTCATTTTGCTAATTTTTTTTCTCTAGCTTCCCATGTCCCTTACTATGTTTTCCAGAAGTGTGTATTCTCCTTTTGCACTTCCAATATGCCCATTATTTCACTGACAATTTTTTTTCTTTTACTTATTTCCTAAGCTCTGTTACCTAAGGCTTTATCTTCTGCACCAAATCTTCCTTGACCTATTCTACTTTGTGTTCTAGTTTTATCAAAGTGTTTATAAGATTAAGTTTTTCTGTTATTCAAGGCAATGTATTTTATTACAACTTTCATCAGCTCTGTTATTATTCAGTTTTTCTTTTCTTTTTTTGAGACAGGGTCTCACTCTGTCTCCCAAGATGGAGAGCAGTGGTGCAATTACAGATCACTACAGACTTGACCTCCTGGGCTCAAGTGATCCTCCTGCTTCAGCCTCCAGAGTAGCTAGGACTACTACAGGCGTGTGCAACCACGTCCAGCTAATTTTTTGTATGTGTGTGTGTGTGTGTGTGTGTGTGTATATATATATACATATGTATATATTTAATTTATTGTAGAGGTGGGGTTTTCCCATGTTGCCCAGGCTGGTCTTGAACTCCTGGACTTAAGCGATCCACTTGCCTCAGCCTCCCAAAGTGCTAGGATTACAGACATGAGCCACCGCGCCCAGCCCAGATACTTGATTCTTATAAATTGTGATAGAACAAGTAAATTTTCAGGCGAGATCAGGCACGTTCAGGGTAGTATGGCCGTAGACAAAACAAGTAAATTATCAAAACAGATAGCAGGAAGAATTTCTGATATTGAAAATAATGACAGTGTATCTCATTTTTACGACCTTCCAAAGCTAACAGAATTTTAAATGATGAGTTGAGAATAAACAAGCTAACTTCCCAAATATGTATGTAAAACAAAATAACATGATAACATAAAGAAACCCAGTTGTATCTCAGATTGGTTCTGTGAAAACTTATATCCAGCCAGAAACATAATAAGCAAGCAACTTAACTTTCAGGGGTTATTGCTGACTCTGCTTCTCTTCATGGAATACATAAGGAAAAAAATTGCTTCTGAGGGTATCGAATGCTTTTTTTCTACTTCTCAGTATTCTATTATACAAATGTTCAAATGTACAGAAAAATGAAAATGATTTTACAGTAAATTCATATACCCACTACTTAGATTCTACCATTAATATTTTGCTATCTATTGATCAATCCATCAGTGCATCTTATTTCTCATGCATATTAAAGCACCCTACAGATAGCAGTACATTTCCCTCTGCAAATATGCATATTGTTAACTAGAATTCAAAATTTTGTACAGGCTTTAGTAAAATTTACATATAATAAAACGCATAAATATTCTACGTACATGCATTGAATTTTGGAAAATGCATTTACCTATGTAACTCAAAACCCTACCAAGATATAGGACATCATAATTACTCCAGAAAGTTCCATCCCCCTCCTTTCCAGTCAATCCTCACTCTCAATCTCCTACTGTTCTCATTTTTTCATCATAGATTAATGTGTCTCTTCTTGAACTTCATATGAATGGATTCATATAGCCTATTTTTTATGTAAGGCTTCTTTTACTCAGCAAAATATTTTTGAGATTCATCATATTATTGTATATCAATAATAATTAGTTTTTATTGCTGATTAGTTTTCCAGTTTATTAACATACTGCAGTTTATTTATTCTCCTATTGATGAATATGTGGGCTATATCCAGTTTGGGGCTATGATGAATAAAGCTATATTAAAATTCATGTGTTCGGCCGGGCGCGGTGGCTCACGCCTGTAATCCCTGCACTTTGGGAGGCTGAGGCGGGTGGATCACCTGAGGTCAGGAATTCAAGACCAGCCTGGCCAACATGATGAAACCTCATCTCTACTAAAAATACAAAATATTAGCCAGGCGTGGTGGTGGGCTCCTTTAATCCCAGCTACTCAGGAGGCTGAGGCAGGAGAATCGCTTGAACCCGGGAGGCAAAGGTTGCAGTGAGCCGAGATCGCATCACTGTACTCCAGCCTGGGCAACAAGAGCAAAACTCTGTCTCAAAAAAAAAAAAAAAAAAAATTCATGTGTGAGTAATTTCGTAGATATATGTTTTCATTTCTCTTGGGCAAATACCAAGAAATGAAATTGCTGGGTCACAGGGAAGGGGCATGTTTAGTTTTACACAAAACGGCCAGCCCTTTTTCCAAAGTGGTTATATCCTTTTTACAAGCCCATTGACAATGTATACAGTTTTGGTTGTTCCACGTCTTCACCAGTATTTGGTGGTGTCAGTCTTTTTAATTTTAGCAATTCTGATGGGTATATAATAGTATCTTGTTGTGATTTTAGTTAGTAACCAAATACCTTCTCTAAGAGTTCGGATAACATAATAGTAATATAATATATAATAGATATAATAATTTCTTTCAAATGTCAAGTAGTCCTGACAATGGTATAAGAATGCTAGATTAGTACATTTTTCCATAGTGAGAGGCTTTTTTGTTTCTGGTTGTATCTGCCAGATAAAGTGAATCTTCTTTTTTTCTTTTGGAAACAGGGTCTCGCTCTGTCACCCATCCTAGAGTGCAGTGGTGCAAACACAGCTCACTGCAGTCTCAACCTTCTAGGCTCAAGTGATCCTCCTGCCTCAGCCTCTCGTGTAGCTGAGACCACAGACCATGGTACACACCACCATGCCTGGTAAATTTTTTTTTTTTTAATTGAGATGGAGTCTTCCTCTGTTGCCCAGGCTGGAGTGCAGTGGTGTGATCCCGGCTCATTGCAACCTCTGCCTCCCGGGTTCAAGTGATTTTCCTGCCTCAGCCTCCCGAGTAGCTGGGACTACAACCCACCATCATGCCCAGCTCATTTTTGTATGTTTTAGTAGAGAGAGGTTTCACCATCTTGGCCAGGCTGGTCTCAAACTCCTGACCTCAGGTGATCCGCCTGCCTCGGCCTCTCAAAGTGCTGGGATTACAGGCGTGAGCCACCATGCCCGGCCGCCTGGCTAATGTTTTAATTTTTTTTTTTAAATTATTATTATACTTTAAGTTTTAGGGTACATGTGCACAATGTGCAGGTTAGTTACATATGTATACATGTGCCATGCTGGTGTGCTACACCCATTAACTCGTCATTTAGCATTAGGTATATCTCCTAATGCTATCCCTCCCCGCTCCCCCCACCCCACAACAGTCCCCAGAGTGTGATGTTCCCCTTCCTGTGTCCATGTGTTCTCATGGACACAAACATGCGGTGTTTGGTTTTTTGTCCTTGCAATAGTTTACTGAGAATGATGATTTCCAATTTCATCCATGTCCCTACAAAAGACATGAACTCATCATTTTTTATGGCTGCATAGTATTCCATGGTATATATGTGCCACATTTTCTTAATCCAGTCTATCATTGTTGGACATTTGGGTTGGTTCCAAGTCTTTGCTATTGTGAATAGTGCCGCAATAAACATACGTGTGCATGTGTCTTTTAATTTTTTAATTTTTAAAATGTTTTGTGGAGACAGGTTCTCATTTTGTTGCCCAAGCGGGTCTTGAACTGGGCTCAAGCAATCCGCCTGCCTCAGCTTCCCAAAGTACTGGCATTACAGGAGTGAGCCAACACACCTGGCCTTAAATGAATTTATTTGAGGTAACACTGCTACAGCAACAAAGGCCCCTGATTGATATATCTATTCTGGGTAACTGGTAACAGTAAAGGAAACTGCAACCGAAACACTTAACTAAGATTCCTCAATTTTTTTTGGAAAGGTAGCTGCAGAAGGCCAAAAGACTGAAAATATTCTATCGCTAGTTAAAAAGTTTAAAAGTCGGCTGGGCGCGGTGGCTCATGCCTGTAATCCCAGCACTTCGGGAGGCCGAGGCGGGCAGATCACGAGGTCAGGAGATGGAGACCATCCTGACTAACACGGTGAAATCCCCTCTCTACTAAAAAAAATACAAAAAAAATTAGCCGGGCATGGTGGCAGGCGCCTGCAGCCCCAGCTACTCGGGAGGCTGAGGCAGGACAATGGCGTGAACCCAGGAGACGGAGCTTGCAGTGAGCCAAGACCAAGCCACTGCACTCCAGCCTGGGCGACAGAACGAGACTCTGTCTCAAAAAAAAAAAAAAAAAAGAAAAAGAAAAAGAAAAAGTTTAAAAGTCAGTAAGTAATATATCTCTAAAGTATAAAAACGAATATATTTTAAAGAAAAGGTATTTATTACAAGTCCATATGTTCTGACAAATTTCTATCAGATTTAAAAAAATAAATTGTGAGTTAAAATGAAAACACAAAGTCTCTGAATTCAATGTTAGTCAATATTTTTAAAATCAAGAGTTTAATTTTCATACTATAATAACTTGTTTTTAGGTGCACGTTTATTTTATATATTTGAGTTATATAACATTTACATATTATAGTCCATTCAGTTAGAAAAATTAGGTTGCTTTAATTAATGCAAACATCTTAAATCTGAAGTTGTAGATACTGCTGCAGTTTTATATTAGCCCCAATAGCTAATTGGTTTTGTTATATTACACTGAAGAAAATTCAGTTTCCAAAAATGCCATACAAATAGTAATTTTAAAAAAAATCAGCTTCTCTTAAAATCTCAAGCTACTCTTCAATTAAATAGAAATGGCAAAGTTTATTAGGAAATGAACACACACATGGAAAATAATCTGGCAGCACAGCACAATTAATTGGTTATGGATGCTAAGGGTATCAATCTGGCAGCACAGCACAATTAATTGGTTATGGACCCTAAGGGTATCATATTTGACTATGCTTCTTTACATATACACACTATAACACATACACACACACACACACACATACACATATTTTAAATGATTCATATAACCAGCACATAATTAAAAATTAAAAAATATAATGGGAGTTATAATGAAAAGCAATACTACCCTTCCTTCCTCTTTCAGTGCTATTCATCACAGACAACCAATAAACCAATTAGAATACTTTGCCTTTTTTTTTTTTTTAAATTTAGACA
Source organism: Pongo pygmaeus (assembly GCF_028885625.2). Lineage (NCBI taxonomy): Eukaryota > Metazoa > Chordata > Mammalia > Primates > Hominidae > Pongo > Pongo pygmaeus. The sequence continues at coordinate 59,759,273 of NC_072392.2, forward strand.
AGAGTCTCACTCTGTCACCCAGGCTAGAGTGCAATGGTGCAACCTCGGCTCACTGCAGACTCCACCTCCTGGGTTCAAGAGATTCTCCTGCCTCAGCCTCCCGAGTAGCTGGGACTATAGGCACGTGCCACCACACCCAGTTAATTTTTGTATTTTTACTAAAAATGGGGTTTCACCACGTTGGCCAGGCTGGTCTCAAACTCTTGACCTCAAGTGATCCACCCATCTCAGCCTCCCAAAGTGCTGGGATTACAGGCATGAGCCATCGCACCCAGCCAATACTTTGCAATTTAGCTTAACACAAACCACTTAACATTAACACACAATTCCCAGTTGAAGGAGGGGAGGAGGAACAGTATAGAGAAACTAGGACACGCATACACTGTTGACGAGAATTTAAGTTAATGAAATCATTTATGTATATGTATTTTTTTAGGGACTTGCTCCTTATTGCCACCTACAGATCAGTGTCCCTCCTTTCTCCTTCAAAACTCTGAAACCCATGCTATACCTACAGAATGGGAGAAAATTTTTGCAATGTACCCATCTGACAAAGGTCCAATATCCAGAATCAACAAAGAACTTAAACAAATTTACAAGAAAAAAATAGCCCCACGCCTGTAATGCCAGCACTTTGGGAGGCCGAGGCAGGCGGATCACGAGGTCAGGAGATTGAGACCATCTTGGCTAACACAGTGAAACTCCGTCTCTACTAAAAATAGAAAAAATTAGCTGGGCGTGGTGGCAGGCGCCTGTAGTCCCAGCTACTCGGGAGGCTGAGGCAGGAGAATGGCATGAACCCAGGAGGCGGAGCTTGCAGTGAGCCGAGATCACAGCACTGCACTCCAGCCTGGGTGACAGAGAGAGACTCCCTCTCAAAAACAAACAAACAAAAAAGAAATAAAAAAACAGCCCCTTCAAAAAATGGGCAAAGGATATGAACAAACACTTCTCAAAAGAAGACATTTATGCCGCCAAAAAACATATGAAAAAAGGGCTCAACATCACTAATGGTTAGGGAAATGCAAATAAAAACCACAATGAGATACCATCTCACACCAGTCAGAATGGCGATTATTAAAAAGTCAAGAAACAACAGATGCTGGCAAGGCTGTGGAGAAATAGGAATGCGTTTACACTGTTAGTGGGAGTGTAAATTAGTTCACCCATTGTGGAGGACAATGTGGCAATTCCTCAAGGATCTAGAACCAGAAATACCATTTGACCCAGCAATCCCATTACTGGGTATACACCCAAAGGAATATAAATAATTCTACTATAAAGACACATGCACACATATGTTTATTGCGGCACTATTTACAATAGCAAAGACATGGAACCAACCCAAATGCCCAAAAATGATAGACTAAATAAAGAAAATGTGGTACATATACACCATGGAATACTATGCAACCATAAAAAGGAATGAGATCATGTTCTTTGCAGGGACATGGATGAAGCTGGGCGCCATCATCCTTAGCAAACTAACACAGGAACAGAAAACCAAATACCGCATGTTCTCACTCATAAGTGGGAGTTGAACAATGAGAACACATGGACACAGGGATGGGAATAACACACACCGGAGCCAGTTGGGGGGTTGGGGGCAAGGGGAAGGAAAGCATTAGGACAAATAGCTAATGCATGCGGGGCTTAAAACCTAGATGAGGGGTTGATAGGTGCAGCAAACCACCACAGCACATGGATGCCTATGTAACAAACCTACACGTTCTGCACTTGTATCCCGAAACTTAAAGTAAAAAAGAAAATGAAAAAGAAACTCATGCTATTGGACTAAACTCTGTTGCCCAGGTTAGAGTGCAGTGGTATGATCATAGCTGACTGTAACCTTGAACTCCTGGGCTCAAGCAATCCTCTCACCTCAGCCTCTTGAGCAGCTGGAGCTACAGGCATGTGCCACCACACCCAGCTAAATTTTTAATTTTCTGTAGAGCCACAGCACTCAGACAAATAAATAATTTTAAAGAAAAATTTGGTAAACCTAATTTTTCCTTCCACCTTTCCTTCCATTCTTCCCTCCCTCCCTCCCTTTGTTCCTCCCTCCCTCCCTTCCTTCCTTGCTTTTTTTCTTTTTTTAAAAGATGGGGTCTTGGCCAGGCACAGTGGCTCACACCTGTAATCCCAGCACTTTGGGAGGCCGAGGCAGGCAGATCACTTGAGGTCAGGAGTTTTGAGACCAGACTGGCCAACATGATGAAACCCTGTCTCTACTGAAAAATACAAAAATTAGCCAGGCATGGTGGTGCACGCCTGTAATACCAGCTACTTGGGAGGCTGAGGCAAGAGAATTGCTTGAACCCAGGAAGTGGAGGTTGCAGTGCACCAAGATCATGCCACTGCACTCCAGCCTGGGCGACAAGAGCGAGATTCTGTCTCAAAAAAAAAAAAAAAAAAAAAAAAAAGAGAGGGTCTTGCTCTGTTGCCCAGGCTGGAGTAAAGTGATGCAATCATAGCTCACTGCAACCTCGAATTCCTGGGCTCAAACAATCCTCCCTCCTCAGCCTCCTGAGTAGCTGGGACTATGGTGCAAGCCACCAGGTCCAAATGACTTTTTTTTTTTTTTTTTGAGACGAAGTCTTACTCTGTCACCCAAGCTGGAGTGCAGTAGTGTGATTTCAGCTCACTGCAACCTTTGCCTCCCAGGTTCAAGTGATTCTCCTGCCTCAACCTCCTGAGTATCTGGGACTACAGGCACATGCCACCACACCTGGCTAATTTTTTATTTTTAGTAGAGACAGGGTTTCACCATGTTGGCCAGGCTGGTCTTGAACTCCTGGCCTTAGGTGATCTGTCCACCTTGGCCTCCCAAAGTGCTGGGATTACAGGCGTGAGCCACCATGCCCAGCCCAAATGACTTTTTTTTAGGAATGGGATCCCACTATGTTGCCTAAGTTGGTCTCAAACTCCTGGCCTCAAGTGATCCTCCAGCTTCTGCCTCCCAAAGCTTTGGGATAATTAGTGGCGCCACCACATCGTTTATCCACCTAATATTTTCTTTTCTTTCTCTCTTTTTTTTTTTTTTTGAGATAGGGTCTCGCTCTGTCACCCAGATTGGAGTACAGTGGTGCAATCTCAGCTCACTGCAACCTCTGCCTCCTGGGCTCAAGTGATCCTTCCACCTCAGCCTCACGAGTAGCTGGGCCTACAGGTGTGCACCACCATGCCCAGCTAATTTTTGTATTTTTAGTAAAGATGGGGTTTTGCCATGCTGGCCAGGCTGGTCTTGAACTCCAGGCCTCAAGTGATCCAGCTGTCTTGGCATCCCAAAGTCTTGGGATTACAAGCATAAGCTATCACACCTGGCCTTAATATTTTTCAAAATTCACATTTATTTCAACCTAACATTAGAAATTTATTCTATTTATATAGCTGTAAAAGTACTTCAATCACTAGGTCAGGAGATCAAGACCATCCTGGCCAATATGGTGAAACCCCGTCTCTTCTAAAAATACAAAAATTAGCTGGGTGTGGTGGTATGCACCTGCAGTCCTAGCTACTCAGGAGGCTGAGGCAGGATAATCACTTGAACCCGGAAGGCAGAGGTTGCAGTGAGCCGAGATCACACTACTGCACTCCAGCCTGGGCAACAGAGTGAGACTCCATCTCAAAAAAAAAAAAAGTACTTCAAGACATATATTTAAAGATGTTCACTATGGTGAAAACCTAGAAATAATAACAAAAAAAATTCTCAATAGGGCACTGGTGAAATACAATGAAATACAATGCAGCCATTAAAAAGAATAAGGTAAGAGGCTGGGCTCAATGGCTCACATCTGTAATCCCAACACTTCAAGAGACTGAAGTAGGAGGATTGCTTGAAGCCAGAAGTTCAAGACCAGTCTCAGCAACATAGCAATATCCCATCTCTACAAAAAAATACAAAAATTAGCCAGATGTGGTGGCACACACCTGTAATCCTAGCTATATGGGAAGCTGAGGTGGGAGGAACCCTTGAGCCCAGGAAGCAGAGGTTGCAGTGAGCTATGATCGTGCCACTGCAGCATTCAAACAGCTGAATGTGACCAAAGTAAAACTCAAACATAATAACTTGGCTTCCTTTAATTCATTACTACTAACTTTAAGTGAGCCTTTAGTGTTACTTACCTTACTATATTAAAAAAAAAAAAAATCAACTCTTCTCCCTCCCACTCCTCATTGAAAAAAATAGAAATTATAACTCACATAAGCTCTCATCATACTAAATATATACTAAAATATGTGCATCTGTACCCATACACTTTTTTTTTTTCTTTTTGAGATGGAGTCTCACTCTGTTGCCCAGGCTGGAGTGCAGTGGTGCGATCTCGGCTCACTGCAACCTCTGCCTCCTGGGTTCAAGTGATTCTCCTGCCTCAGCCTCCCGAGTAGCTGGGACTACAGATGCGTGCCACCACACCCGGCTAATTTTTTATTTTTAGTAGAGATGGGGTTTTACCATGTTAGCCAGGCTGGTCTTCAACTCCTGACCTCAGACAATCCACCCACCTTGGCCTCCCAAAGTGCTGGGATTACAGTCATGAACCACCGCGCCCGGCCACACTCTTTCTTCCTATACAATGGTAAAACTGTCCATAATCCTATCTAAGGCCATCTCTTCTACTGATTCACTGATTTTTTTTTTTTTTTTTTGAGATAAGAGTCTCACTCTGTCACCCAAGCCTGGAGTGCAGTGGCATGATCACGGCTCACTGCAGCCTCAACCAGGCAGGTTCAAGTGATCCTCCTACCTCACAGGCACCCGGCTGTTATTTGTTGTTTGTTTGTTTGTAGAGATGGAGTCTCACTATGCTGCCTAGCCTGGTCTCAAATTCCTGGGGTCCAGCGATCCACCCACCTCAGTCTCCCAAAGTGCTAGGACTACAGACGTGAGCCACTGCACCTAGCCACATCTACTGGATTCTATCCCCTCTCACCAACCTGCAACTGTCTTTCTCTCTTACATTATCAATTATCCCTCTCTACTAGTCATTTCCATCAGCATACAATGTTTCCAATGTTAAAATACAGGTTTCTTGACCAACATTTCACCTCCCCAGTCAAAGTCCCACTTCTCTGCTGCCCTTTACAATCAAACATGAAAGAGCAATCTGTACTTGCTGTCTCTACCTTCTTTATTCCCATTGTCTCTTAAATTCATTCCATTCAGGCTCTAATTCTCAGTGCTTTTCTGAAACTGCTCTTATTAAAGTCACAATGGCTTCCATGCTGCCAAATCCAACTGTCAATTCTCATTTTCATTTTATTTGCACTATCAGCAGTATATGACAGAAATGATCATTTTTCTCCACCTTGAAACCTTTTTGTTTCACTTTTAGGTCATCACTTCTCTTGGTTCTCTTTCTACTTCATTAGATGCTTCTTTTGATCTTGTTCACTGGTTTCTCTTTTCCTGACCTCTAAAAATTGTAATGTCCAGGGTTCAGTCCTTGACCTCTTCTCTATCTCTGTCCATTTAATAGATTTCATCATGTCTCATACCTTTATGTATTATCTATATGCTGATGACTCCCAGTGTATGTTTCTGGTCCAAACCTCTCATTCGAACACTAGGCTCTTATATTCAAGTACCTGCTCTTGGGTATCTAATGCTCATTTCGAACTTATTAAACTTATTTGTCCTAAAACAAAATCCTAATTCTCAACCTCCTTTTCATCAAACCCATTCCTCCTATAAACTTCCTTATTTCAACAAATAGTAACTCTAGTTTTCCATTTGCCTCATTTTAATAATGGGCCAAGGAAGGAGGATAGTGAAGATCATAGAGAAAATGGATCCAAGGTCCTGTTGGAGTTAAAATTGTTGAAGTCCATATACCACAGGGAGAGGGCTGGAAAGACAGGAGTTGTGGAAGGAGAGTAGAATGCTTAAAATGAAGGTTTAGTTATTAGTAATGACATAGCCTAGCGGATGATCTTATGAGCAGGTGACTAAATTGAGGTGGAGGACAAGATCACTGGAGGTGAGGAGGTCAAGAAACAGAGATATCTGAGCATTGGAGGATTGTCTGTGTAGATAATGAAATAACTAAAACTTTTAAAGAGTTGTGGAGAGAAAGGCAGTAAGGTTGGTGTGGAAGGAAGGACAGTAAGTTTAGTGCTAAAACTCATTTTCCATTTTTAGAAATGACTCCTTTCCAAAAATCTTAGAGTCATTTTGATTCCTCTGTTTATCTCACATCCCAAATCCAATCCATCAGCAAATCTTCTCGGTTCTATCTTCAAAATCCAACTACCTGTTACCACTTTTATAGATAACCCCCTAGTCTAAACCATCATTACTATGCTTCCCCTGGATTAATGTCATCAACTACTAACTGATCTCCCTGCTTCTACCCTGCCCTCCCCTGACCCCATAGTTTATTCTGCCAGCAAGAGCCAGATATGTCCTTTAAAACTGTCAGTGCCAATGGTAAATTCTTAGTTTTGATTAATGTACCACAATCATGTAGCACCTGGGAGAAAAAACTCTCAATCTTTTTTTTTCATTTTTTCTTTTGAGACAGAGTTTTATTCTTGTCGTCCAGGCTGGAGTGTAATGGTGCGATCTCAGCTCACTGCAACCTCCCCCTCCCTGGTTCAAATGATTCTCCTGCCTCAGCCTGCTGAGTAGCTGGAATTACAGGCATGCACCACCACGCCCAGCTAATTTTTTGTGTTTTTAGTAGAGACGGGGTTTCTCCATGTTGGTCAGGCTGGTCTCAAACTCCCGACCTCAGGTGATCCTCCCACCTCGGCCTCCCAAAGTGCTGGGATTACAGGTGTGAGCCACTGTGCCCAGCCTCTATCTTTTCAACTCGCTGTAAATCTAAAATGGTTTCAAAACAGAAAGTTTAAAATTAGTTATGTCATTGACACTTATCTGCTTAAAACCACGGTGCCAAAAAGCACACAAAAGGTACTCTGTAAATATTTATTAAATGAATAGATGAAAGCTGAATGTTAACTATTCAAGAATTCTCAAGTTCAATGACTGTACATTTTTCCTACATCACCTCTTTCCATCTACGAATTTCTATTCTTCCACCAGGTTTAGTACATGTTTCTAAATGCCACATTTCTCTTATGGTTTTCTTCCTTCTCTCACATACAATGACTATTCCTATCCATTATCTTCTGAGAGCCATAAAACCTTTAGGCATTTCTCCCTTTCAAATTTAAATTTAAATTACCTTTTCAAAGCACTCTGAATCAAACCACTGTGAAAAGTATAACTCTGAAGACTATAGCTCTGCTTCCATTTATGGTTCAGTACAGAATGCTTGGGGTTTTAAACATGTCAACATCCCAGTTTATGTAGATAAAATTTTAGACCTCATAACTGTAGCTCATAAAAGCAATCCCTTTTCTGCATTTTATCTAGATTTAGATTTTGAGTTCAAGAAGCAAAGATGTGGCTAATTCTGCACCTTTAAAAGTAACTGAATAAACATTTCTATTCCGTTTTTTAGAAGCCTGTGTTTTTTCTTTTTTTTTTTTTTTTGAGACAGAGTCTCCCTTTGTCGCCCAGGCTGGAGTGCAATGGTGTGATCTCGGCTCACTGCAACCTCTGCCTTCGGGGTTCAAGCAATTCTCCTGCCTCAGCCTCCCGAGTAGCTGGGACTACAGGTGCATGCCACCATGCCCGGCAAATTTTTTGTATTTTAGTAGAGATGGGGTTTCACCATGTTGCCCAGGCTGGTCTGGAACTCCTGAGCTCAGGCAATCCACCAGCCTCAGCCTCCCCAAAGTGCTAGGATTACAAGACGCATGTATTTTTAAAGCACACATTATTTTAAAAAGCTATATTTGGGAGTTTATGGTAGGTAAAAAGCACCCTACTAAAGATCATAAATTAACATTACAAATCAGAATGAGATAGTACAGCATTAGACTTAGCCTTATATGAAAGAGGAAATCTATTTGACACAAATTCTAGTAATCTAAGTAATCTCTACCTGATAAAAAGGATATGCCCTTAGGAATTCTACTGGTTAAATGTTCAGTTTCTGAAGGAACTATTTTTAAATAAGCCTTAAATGTACACCAAACCTCCAATACAGTTGGCAGCTTCAGAAAAGCTTAATTACCCTCTTTTTAATCATCCAAAGAAACCAATCCACTGTCTACCATAGTACTTACTACCTGCTGTGAGCACAGTCAAATGGATTCCCCACTGTTAAACTCAGAAAACGAACCAAAAGAATTTAAAAAATTAAAAGAAATGGGAATGCTGATAGGGGAAGTAACAAAATTACAGCAACTAGGGACAAAATGAGAATCTCAGCCTGACTTTTAATACTGTGAAAGATCTGAGAAACTATTTTCAGGAATTCTATGGAAAATATCTAGGAAAATGCTTTTATTCATAGTTGTAAAATAAAATTCCAACTAAGAATAGAGTAATTTACCATGATTTTCTTTAAATGCTACTCCATAGGGAACTAAAGAATAAAATTATAGTTAGACTTTGAAAAGATCTGATCTGGTCAGTAAATGAAAAATGACAAAACTAAAAAAAACAAAATGAGTTATAAAACTTTTTTTTACACAGAAGAATCACAACAGTACAAGGTATGTACTATTCTAATAATGAGGAGAAGAAATAGTTGGCAGTAGATACTATAGAAGGGCTCAAAGTCATTTTATTTTCCAGCAATAGCTTCTCTTCTGAATTCACCATAAAATTGGTTCTGTGCTGCTTAAGTTAAACCAAGAGTAGTGGCATCAAGCTGAGTGAATTTGATTGCAGAGAGCTACTGTCTATTTCCAAATAGTTTTCAGAAAGATGTCTCCTTGATGGAAATGCTGAATTATAAACTTAACCACAACACATCTGGGCATTGCCTTAGGAAAAACTGTCACAGAGTAAATGTAATGGAAGAAATAGGAGAATGTATGCTACATAAAAAAGTGCTAAAATCCTCTTAGCTAAGAAAACAAACATAAATAGATAACAAACAATGGCAACGATTATAATATAATAAATTCTAGGCCTCCCCCCCCCCAAAAAAAAACCTCAATACATTATGTGTATCTTTTAATTTTCAATGAATACAGATAGTTTTTTTTTTTCTTTTTTTTTGAGACAGAGTCTCGCTCTGTTCCCCAGGCTGGAGTGCAGTGGTGCAATCTCAGCTCACTGCAAACTCTGCCTCCCAGGTTCAAGTGATTCTCATGCCTCAGCCTCCCGAGTAGCTGGGATTACAGGCATGCACAACCACGCCCAGATAATTTTTGTATTTTTAGTAGACACAGGGTTTCACCATGTTGGCTCGGCTGGTCTCACACTCCTGGCCTCAAGCAATCCACCCGCCTTGGCCTCCCAAAGTGCTGGGATTACAGGTGTGAGCCACTGCGCCCCGCCACAGATAGTTCTTACAGTTACTGAGGGAATCTCTGTTGACTAGTTTACTAGTCTTATATAATAATACCACATATTTGTATAGTACTTTATGTTTACAAATGGTTTTCCCATATACTATCTCAGCCCTTAACGCTCTCAGTTAAACCCTGAGAGATAGGTACTATATGTATTAAAGCAAAATCATAGAATTGGAAGGAACCACAGAAGTCATCTAGCCAACTTTCAATTTACAGGTAGGAATTCTCTCTATAGTATCCCTAACATCTGATTAGTTAGCTTCTGTCATAATTTCTTTCTTTTTTGAGATAGGGTCTCGCTCTGTCACTCAGGCTGGAGTGGAGTGATGTGATCATGGCTCACTGCAGCCTCAACCTCTCGGGCTCAAGCGATCCTCCTGCCTCAGCCTCCTGAGTAGCTGGGATTATAGGTGTGAGCCACTGTGCGGGGCTATACTTTCTTTTTTTAAATGACGGCAAGCTCATCCTTAAGCTATAATTTCTTACTGACAGGAGTTCATAAGCAAAGGCCTACGGAGAACGAACAAGAATTAATTAAATATTTACTTAAATGGGATCAGGGAAACAGGACAATAGAAAATTCTACCTCTATCCTATTACTTTCTATTTATTCAAAATTTATTATGTGCCAGACATTGTCTTTATGTACACGCTCTCTTTTAAACTTTACAACAACCTGTAAGGAGCAGCTAATAGCAGCTTAGTTGTTAGGAATGCTATGCTTGAAATTATTTTTTTCCAAATTATTTAATGGCCTTTAAAATCTATTTAAATGCAGTGGAATGTGTCTGTAGTCCCAGCTACTTGGGAGGCTGAGGTGAGAGGATCACTTGAGAGCAGGAGTTTGAGTCTAGACTGGGCAACATAGCGAGAAACCCTGTCTCAAACAAACAAGAAAAACCACAACACAATTTAAATGGAAAAACTCTGAGAATGCATGCAGAATAGTAGGCATAGCTAAAGATGAAGTATGATTGTACCCATTTTATAGATGAGAAAATTGAGTTGAGTGAATTAGCCCTAGTTATATTTAGGAAGTAATGGGGTGGGACCTAGAACACAAATTTTCTATCTACTAATTCAGCATTAATTCCATTCCACATTGCAAAGTAGGTAAGCTACAATGCATTTTAATAGAGAAAAACATTTGAAAAATCCCTTAAATATGCAACAAAAATAAAACTATTTGGCCATAAAAATGGCACTTAATATAGCCAGCTCTGAGTTGAATGGGAATTATAAAGATGTAAAATTCAGGGCTTTCACAAACTAACAATCTACTGACCATACGTGATTCAATATAGTCTTTGGTCATTGTGTCAGAGGCATTTGAACCAGAGCAACTCCATGTTGAATAGGGGTTGGGTAAAATAAAGCTGAGACCCACTGGGCTGCATTCCCAGACAGTTAGGCATTCTAAGCCATAGGATGAGAGAGGAGGTCGGCACAAGACACAGATCTTGAAGACCTTGCTGATAAAACAAGACGCAGTAAAGAAGGTGGCTAAAACCCACCAAAACCAAGATTGCGACGAGAACAACCTCTGGTCATTCTCATTGCCACATTCCCACCAGTGCCATGACAGTTTACAAATGCCATGGCAACATGAAAAAGTTATCCTATAGGATCTAAAAAGGGGAGGCATGAATAATCCACCCCTTCTTTAGCATATAATCAAGAAATAACCATAAAAATGGACAACCAGCAGCCCTCAAGGCTGCTCTGTCTATGGGGTAGTCATTCTTTTATTACTTTACTTTCTTAATAAACTTGCTTTCTCTTTGCACTGTGGACTTGCCCTGAATTCTTGCACATAATCCAAGAACCCTCTCTTGGGGTCTGCACTGGGACCCCTTTCCAGTAACAATTACAACCACTGATATGATGTATTTGTGGATTACTACAAAAGCGGCAAAACAACCAAAGTCTGCCCCTTCCTTCTCTCTTCCTCTCTCTCTTTTCCTCTCCCCCATATGGACACTACAAAATGAAAACAACAATCTTGGGTACTAAGTAACAAATAATTATGGAAGATAAGGAGAAATGTCAAAAATCTCGACTTAAAATAACTTTGCTATAGATTATGTGTACTTTTTAATGAGTTTAGTCTATGGAGAATTGTAAAGTGGGCAAAGATGTCTCTAAAATCAGGTCCTGTTCACACGTTATCTCTACATCAAAATTTGCTGGACTCATCACATCATATCAACATAATATCACTGGTGGTGATATTAACTTTGATCACTTGGTTAAGGTAGTATTTGCCAGCTTTCTCCACATTCTTTTTTAGAATATGTGAGTCAGCCCACACTCAAGATTGGGGATGGGGGTTAACACTACCTCCTGGAGATGGGTATATTACCTCTGTGGTATTCTTTCCAGAAGCCCATAACCCCAGTCTAGTCTTTTGGAAAACATTATGAGATAAGCCCAAATTGAAAAACATCCTATAAAGCATCCAGCTAGAGCTCCTTAAGACTGTTATGCTCATAGAAAACAAGGAAAGATTGAGCAACTGTCACAGACTGCAAAAGAATAAATAAACATGATGCAATGTAGTATCCTGGATTGGATCCTAGAACAGAAAAAGGACATTAGTGGAAAAGCTGATGAAATACAAGATAAGTCTGGAATGTAGTTAACCTTAATGAACAAATGCTGGTTGGCTTCTTAGTTTTGTCAAACACACCATGATAATGTAAGATGTTAAAATTAGGGGAAATGGTAAGAGGTAGATGGTAATATTGAAACTACCTTTGCATAAATTATGACAGTGAGAAAAATTTGACATGGAAAAATTATGATGGTGAAAGAAATCTAACCTAACTGACTCCATCTTGCTTCTAACCTCCAAGCTGTCCTTGTTCATTCCTGGGCAGAGGTCAAGCTAACTATAGGAGGAATTTAATTTAACTTTAAAACAAAGATGATAACACTCTCCTTGCTCAGGAAACAAAACTGCCTTTGTAAAACTAACAAATTAGCCAGGAGGTCAGAACTGTGGTTCAGGAGCCATGTAGCCAGAGGTCACAAGATTTGTAACCTCTTCAATTGCTCCTATGAATAACATCACATTATAAAACCTAAGATTCATGTTTGGGGTATTTTTCAGACTCTCTATTTTGATGGACCAGCTGGTGCCACCCAGACAGGTAAAGCTGGCTCAGCTGGTCTTGCAATCCTACCCAGAAGTGAAGACAGTAAGAAGACAACTTAGATCCCCTATGAGTTCATCCCCAACTCAACCAGTCAGCATTCCCCTAGCCCTCTGCTGCCAAATTATCCTTTAAAAACCCTAATCTCTGAATTTTTCAGGGGAGTGACTTGAGTAATAAACTCCTGTCTTCTGCTCAGCTGGCTCTACGTTTATTACACTATTTCGCTATTGCAATACTGCTGTCTCAGTAAATCAGCTCTCTGTGTGCAGTGGGCAAGAATAACCCATTGGGTAATTATCATATTATCTTAGCAGCTTTCCTGTACATCTAAAATTATCCAAAATTAAAAAGTTTGTTTTTTTAAAGTCTGCTCAAGGCTAGATCCTTATAAACTCACTTATTACCTTGCTAACTGTAGGACATGGGAAAAATCAAACACTTTTCCTACTCTCAACACTCAATACATTACTTCTGACACAAGATGTGTGAGTTTTTTTCCCCCACATCAAGCAATTCTCCAGCAGACACCGAGTGCCCTATAATTCAATCATTTCTGATTCTATCTACTTGGAGATATGTAGAATGACCAACTCACTATAAATTAGGGGTTCTCATGACTTCCTCTTCAGGTCCAATTTATTTGCTAGAGTAGCTTACAAAACTCAGGCAAAACTTTACTTACTATTGCCAATTTATTTCAAAGGATATTTTAAAGGATACAAATGAACAGCCAGATGAAGACGCTTAGGGTGATATTTAGAATGGTCCCAAGCACAGGAGCTTCTGTCCCTGTGGAGTTAAAGGTGTGCTACCCTCCCCAGGACAAGAAGCTCTTTGAACCCAGTCCTTTCTGGGTTTTTACAAAGGCTTCATTATATAGGCATGATGGATTAAATCACTGGCCACTGGTTACCAACTCAACCTTCAGCTCCTCTCCCCTCCCTGGATGTAGGGATTGAAGGAAGTATGACTGAAAGTTTCAATCTTTTAATCACATGGTCCATTCTCCTGGCAACCAGCCCCCCCATCCTGAGGCTATCTAGAAGCCACCAGCCATCATTCCTCTCATTATCATACAAAAAGACACATCACTTTGGAGGTTTTAAGAGTTTTAGGAGCTGTATGTCAGGAAATGGTGAGGAAGACCAAATGTATTATTTCTTATTATAAATCACAGTATCACACTTACCATCTCCTACAATTCTACTCTTTACTCAATCCACTCCAGTCACACTGGCCTCCTTGTTATTCCTCAAACATACCAGTTATGCGCTTACTTCAGGCCCTTTGCACTTTGCATCATTTTCTCTGCCTGGAACAAATTTTCTTCAGACAGTCATATGGTTCATATCCTCACTTCCTTCAAGTCTCTGCTTAAATGTAACATTAGAGACGATTTTCTTACTCACTGCCAGAGATGGTGAATTCTTCTTCAAAGGGTTTAATTGTGTAATGTCCTTGTCCTTGGTTTGGAGGCCTCACCTCTTTGTACTTTCTTGTTTCTAGCCTGCAAGCAGCCCTCCCACTCTTGTTGTGCCCTGACTTGCCCAGACATATCCGAACACACCTTGTGCTATAGCAGCGGGACCACTCCTTCCCTCTCCCTCCCTTGCAAATCGTGTGTTTACCCTAATTGGAAAAGTTTAAGTCTTAGCCAACCAGGGTCAGCTTAGATTGTGCAGTTCAACCCTAGCCAACAGGGGAAGGACACAGGGATAGGGACTGCGTTAGGGATAAAAAATCCTTCTCTCCTTTGTTTGGTGTGCCCTCGCAGAGGCCAGAAGTGCAAGCGGCACCCTTCAGCACAAGTAAATTTGCCTTGCTGAGAAATGCTTCGAGTGCTTGTTTTCCTTGCGACTCTGAGCTCTTGTTTCTAACACTCACTCTCTTAAAAAAAGTACCTTCTTAACATCTTTCTTATTATTTATTTGTGAATGAATGTCTATCTCACTCTTGCCCTCCACAGGGACTCAATCAATAATGTTCACTTATTTATCTTCAGCACCCAGAACAGCACCTAGTATATAGTAGGCATTCAATAAGTATTTTTTGAATGAATGAATGACTTTATATTAAAAACATACAAAAGAAAAACCCTTCAGGGTTATCTGCATTTTAACAAGAACAATAAACCAAAGAAATAAACCTCTAGTGTTACAATTTTAGATATTATTCTTATTAACCAGTAGAGATACTTTTAAATGCACCTGAAAAGCCTTCAACTGACCCTTTGAAATCATGTATAGATCATTGCTTATTTCATCTGGTCCTAAGGCCTACTCCAATCTTTAGTACGGCCCTCACTATTCTGTAGTACACAAATGGTGGTTAAATGTTATCCCCTACTCCTGTGTTACAATTAAAATAAAGAGAAAAAAATATGAAGAGAATTCTTTTAACAATAGAGGGAAGACTTCCAGCTTTGGTTCCACTTGTAAGAAGCTTGGAAGTGGCCACTCCAACCTAACAACAAGTAAAAAGCTAAGCAAACTGCAAAACCAGCAACACTTCTTAGATTCTTAAGAGAAGTGAGGTCACAATTTCTCCTAAAATTGGACAGGTGTATACAGAGAATTATAAAACATACCCATCAGAAACCTCCATAGGAACCAGTTCCAGGGTAAGAAAACCTGAACTGTAATTGACAAACGGCTGGAGACTAGGTGTAGAAGTCTGATAGTCAAAAACCCCAGGAAGACCCAGTCAGAGGGGCGCCCCTGACTTCAGGCCCTTACTTCAGGTGAAACTTTTGTGAGTTTCACCTCCAGGAGCTCTACCAGGTCATCACGTGAGTATCAGAGAAAAATCCCCTCATGAATCTGGCAATGGGAGGGGAAAAGGAACCATGTTGAAATGTGGCAGAGCACCCTGTTCTTCTTAATAAGGTCTTCTTTCAGAAGAAACTAGCTAACCAGAGTCTAATGTGATGGGGTTTATCAGAGCCTAACTGACCTAGGGGAAGGGCAATACCCATCTCCAGCTCACTCTAGCCTTCTTGTCCCACCTAAGGGGGAGGAAAAAACAAAACAAACCCTGAGAACAATATGCGAAGCTCACAGTCCATAGGTACAGCCTCACTAAAAGAATGAAGCCTAATTACAGGACTAGTTTCCCCTAACTACATACCTTATCACCACATTACTAAAGGGCTATTTATAGCAGTTCCTTTTACCCTATACATCATGTCTGGCTATTAAGAAAAAATTACAAGACATACTAAAAGCAAAAAAATTTTTGAAAAGACAGAACAAGTATCAGAACTAGATATGGTGGAGAGGTTGGGGTTATCACACCAGGAATTTAAAACAACTATGATTAATATGCTAAGGGCTCTAATGGATAATGTAGACAACATGCAAAAAGAGATGGGCAGTATAAGCAGAGAGGTGGAAATCTAAAGAAAGAGCCAAAATGAATGCTAGAGATAAAAAACACTGTAAAAGAAATGAAGAATGCTTTTGATGGGCTTATTAGTAGCCTGGACTTGACTTAGGAAAGAATTTCTAAGCTTGAGGATATACAATAGAAACCTCCAAAACTGAAAAGTGAAAACAAGGACTGAAAAAAACAGAACAGAATACTCAAGAACTGTGGGGCAATGAGGCAGGTGGATCACCTGAGGTCAGGAGTTCAAGACCAGCCTGGCCAACATGGCAAAACCCCTTCTATACTAAAAATACAAAAATTACCTGGGTGTGGTGGCGGGCACCTATAATCCCAGCTAGTTGGGAGGCTGAGGCAGGAGAATCGCTTGAATCCAGGAGGTGGAGGTTGCAGTGAGCCAAGATAGCACCACTGCACTCCAGTCTCAAAAAAAAAAAAAAAAGAAAGAAAGAATAATGACTAAGAATTTCCCCAAAGTAATGTCTTGGCACCAAATCACAGATCCAGAAATCTCAGAGAACACCAAGAAGAATAAATGTCAAAAACAAAAACAAAAACAAAAAACCCTGCACCTAGGAATATCATTTTTAAACTATAGAAAATCAAGGATAAAGAATGAAATCTTGGAAGAAGCCAGAAAAATAAAACACCTTACTTAGAGAGGAGCAAAGAGAAGAACTGCATCTGTCTTTTCCTCAGAAACCATGCAAGCAAGAAGAGAACAGAGTGAAAAAAGTGTTGAGAGAAAAAAACCACCCACTTAGAATTCTGTATGCTGCAATATTCCTTCAAAAGTAAAGGAGAGGCCAGCCATGGCGCCTCACACCTGTCATCCCAGTGCTATGGGAGGATCACTTGAGGCCGGGAGTTCAAGACCAGACAGGGCAACATAGCAAGAGCCTGTCTCTACAAAAAGGAAACAAAGATATCCAGGTGTGACGGTGTGTACCTGTAGTCCTAGCTACTAAGGAGGCTGAGGCAGGAGGATTGCTTGAGCCCAGGAGTTCAGGTTATGGTGAATTATGATCACGCCATTGCATTTCAGCCTGAGTGATGGAGTGAGAACATGTCTCAGTGTGGGGTTGCGGGGGTGGTGAGCGGCAGTGGGGAGTGAAGGAGAAATACTTTCTCAGACAAACAAAAAAACTGAGGAAATTTGTTGCTAGCAGACCTGCCTTGCAAGAAATATTAAAAGAAGTTCTTTGGAAAGAAAGAATTGATGTAGGTCAGAAACTTAGATGCACATAAAAAAAAAGGGCACAAAAGAAGAAATAAGTGATGATAAAAATTAAACCTTTTATTTTTCTTATTCTTAATTGACCTAACAGATTGCTCATAATAATGGCAACAATACATTTGATTATGCATATGTATGTATCTTATGTGTGTATATATATCCATAAGCTTAAGAATATGTTTATATATAGGTAAAACAAATAACAGCAATGATACAAGGGATGGGAGGTAGGAGTTAGGATTATTTTAGTATTATAATACATTCACGCTATCAGTGAAATGGTGTAGTGTTATTTGAAAGTGGGCTTTAATTACTTATAACTGTATATGGCAAACCCCAGAGCAACCACTAAAAGAAGTATAAAAAGCAGCTCGGCACGGTGGCTTATGCCTGTAATCACAGCACCTTGAAAGGCCAAGGTGGGCAGATCACCTGAGGTCAGGAGTTCAAGACTAGCCTGGCCAACATGGCGAAACCCCATCTCTACTAAAAATACAAAAATTAGCTGGGCATGGTGGTGGGCGTCTATAATCCCAGCTATTCAGAAGGCTGAGGCAGGAGAATTGCTTGAACCCAGGACACAGAGTTTGCAGTGAGCCAAGATCGTGAGATTGTACTCCTGCTAGGGCAACAAGAGCAAAACCCTGCCTAAAAAAAAAAAAAAGTATACAAAGAAGCATAATTCATATGCTAAAAAACAGGAAATTGAAGCATAAAATATTAAATTAAAACAACAGGCCGGGTGCAGTGGCTCATGCCTGTAATCCCAGCACTTTAGGAGGCCAAGGTGGGCAGATCACAAGGTGAGGAGTTTGAGACCAATCTGGCCAATATGATGAAACCCTATCTCTACTAAAATACTAAATTAGCCAGGCGTGGTGGGTGGGTGCCTGTAATCCCAGCTACTCGGGAGGCTGAGGCAGGAGAATTGCTTGAACCTGGGAAGTAGAAGTTGCAGTGAGCTGAGATCGTGCCACTGCACTCCAGCCTGGATGACAGAGTGAGACTCTGTCTCAAAAAAAAAGCAGAAAAAGAATAAAAGACAAAAATAGAAACAAAGAACAAGGCAACAAATAGAAAACAGTAACAAATACGGTAAATAATGAGTATATCAATAATCACTTTGAACATTAATAGTCTAAATGCACAAATTAAATGATTGTCAGAATGGATTAAAAAAACAAGACCCAACTATATGTTGTCTACAAGAAATCCACTTTAAATATAAAGACACATATAGATGAAAGAAAATAGAGAAAAATACCCTGATAACACTAATCAAAAGAAAGCAGAAGTAGATACTTAATTTCAGACAGAGTAGATTTCAAAGCAAGGAATGTTATCAAGGCTGAAGAAGGGCATTACATAATGATAAAGGAGTCAATTCCCCAAGAAAATATGATAATCCTTTAAGTGTGTATGTCTAGTGAGAATGCATCAAAATACGTGAGGCAAAAACTGGTGAACAGCAAGGACAAAGAGATGAATCCACTACTATAGTTGGAGACTTCAACATCCCTCTCTCAGAAATAGACAAAATGCAGCAGGCAGAAAATTAGTAAGGACATAGTTGAACTCAACAACACCATCCATCAACTGAATATAATTTACATCTACAGACTACTTCATCCAACAGCAGAATACACATTCTTCTCAAACTCATATGGAACATTCATCCAGACAGACCACATTCTGGGCCATAAAATATACATTAAGAAATTTAAATGAATAAAAATTATACAATGTCTTATTCAGATCACAGCAGAATTAAACTAGAAATCAATATCATAAAGATAATTGGAAAATCCCCAAATATGTGGAGATTAAACAATTCACTTCTTTCTTTTTTTTTTTAGATGGAGTCTCACTCTGTCTCCCAGTCTGGAGTACAGTGGCGCGATCCTGGCTCACTGCAGCCTTCGCCTCCTGGGTTCAAGCAATTCTCCTGCCTCAGCCTCCCAAGTAGCTGAGACTTCAAGCATGTGCCACTACGCTTGACTAAATTTTTTTTTTTTTTTTGTATTTTTAGTAGACACGGGGTTTCACTGTGTTAGCCAGGATGGTCTCGATCTCCTGACCTCGTGATCCACTCACCTCGGTCTCTCAAAGTGCCGGGATTACAGGTGTAAGTCCCTGCGTCCGGCCAACAATTCACTTCTAAATAACACATGGATCAAAGAAAAATTTTCAAGAGAAATTTAAAATATTTTGAACTAAATGAAAATGAAAGCACAACTTATTAAAATCTGTGGAATACAGTGAAAGCAGTGCTTAAAGGGAAATTGGTAACATTAAGTGCATATATTAGAAAAAAATATTTAAAATAAATAATTTAAGCTTCCACATTAGGAAACTGGAAAGAGCAAATTAAATCCAAAATAAGCAGAAGAAAATAAATAATAAAAATTAATATACCTACTATGTACCCATCACTTGAGCCCAGGAGTTAGAGACCAGACTGGCCAACATGGCAAAACCCTGTCTATACAAAAAATAAAAAAATTAGCTGGACATGGTGGCACACGCCTGTAGTCCCAGGTACTCGGGAGGTTGAGGTGGGAGGATCACTTGAGCCTGGGAGATTGAGGCTGCAGTGAGCCCTGGCAGTGCCACTGCACTCCAGCCTGGGTGAAGGAAATAATAAAAATTAGAGCAGAAATCAATGAAATTGAAAATAGGAAATCAATAGAGAAAATCAATGGAACTAAAAGCTGGTTCTTTGAAAGAGTCAATAAAATCAATAAGCCTCTAGCAAGGCTAACTTAAGAAAAAAGGAGAGGATGCAAGTTACTAATGTCAGGAATGAAAGATGGGACATCTCTATAGATCCCATGGACATTGAAAGGATAATAAAAGGAATACTATGAAGAACTCTATGCATTACATTAATTGATTTTTAATTTGATACAAATTAATTGATACAAATTTGATAACTTAGATGAAATGAATCAATTCCTTGCAAGACTCAATCTGCCAAGAATTAAACTATCTGAGTAGGTCTACATTGATTACAGAAATTGAATCAATAATTAATAACCTTTCAAAATACAAAGCACCAAAACCAGATAGGTTCACTGGAGAATTCTACCAAATATTTAAGGCATAAATTATACTATTTCTCTACAATCTCTTTCAGAAGACAGAAGTCATTCTATGACACTACCATTACTCATTCTATTAATAAAAATTAATACACCTATTAATTAATTAGTGCACCTATTAACCCACAAAAATTAAAAATTAAAAAAGGGAAATAGGCTGGGTGCAGTGGCTAACTTAATTCTTTCTATGAGACTACCATTACTTTAATGCCCAACAAAGATGTTACAAGAAAAAAAAACTATAGACCAATATCTTCAGGAACAAAGGGGCAATAATCTTCATCTAAATATTAGCAAACCAAATCCAACAATATATAAAAAGATTTATACATCACAAAAAAGTGGGATTTATCTCAGATATGCAAAATTGATGCATCATTAAAAATCAATTAATGCAATCTATCATATCAAAAGGCTAAAAAAGAAAAATTACATGATCATATCAAAAGATGCAGAAAAAGCACTTGATAAAATTCAACACCCATTAATGATAAAAACTCTCAGTTAACCAGAAATAGAGGGCAACTTCTTTAACTTGATAAAGAATATCTATAAAAGACTTACAGCTAGCTTCACACTTAATGGTAAACAACTAGAAGCTTTCCTACTAAGATCAGGAACAAGGCAAGGATGTTCCCTCTCACTACTCTTTTTCAACATTGTACTTGAAGTCCTAGTTAATGCAATAAGACAAGAAAAAGAATTAAAAGGTATACTGATTAGGAAGAAAGAAGTAAAACTGTAACATGTAGAAAACTAACATAACCATGTAGAAAATCTGAAAGAGTCAAAAAACCCCTAGAACCAACAAGGAATTATAACAAAATTATAGGAGAAATTTTGTTTGTTGTTGTTGTTGTTGTTTTTGAGATGGAGTTTCACTCTTGTTGCCCAGGCTGGAGTGCAATGGCATGATCTCGGCTCACCAAAACCTCCGCCTTCTGGGTTCAAGCGATTCTTCTGCCTCAGCCTCCCGAGTAGCTGGGATTACAGGCATGCACCACCACATCCGGCTGATTTTTTTTGTGTGTATTTTTAGCAGAGATGGGGTTTCTCCATGTTGGTCACCAGCAATGAATAAGTGGGGAATGTGAAATTAAAAATACAATACCATTTACATTAGCACCCCCCAAAATGAAATATGTAGGTATAAATCTAACAAAATATGTATGAGATCTAATATAAGGAAAACTACAAAACTCTGTTGAAAGAAATCAAAGAACTAAATTAATGGAGAAATATTTCATATTCATGGATTGGGAGACTCAATATTGTCAAGATGCCAGTTATTCCCATTTGATCTATAAATTCAACACAACCCCAACCAAAATCCCAGCAAGTTATTTTGCAGATATCTTCTAGATAAGCAGATAATTTAAGACAAGGATAGTAGTTTGCCTATGAGAAGAACTTTCAAATTCTTTACAGAATCAAGTAGGTTGAAAGACAATCTTATAAATCAGATTCAAAGTGTAAAAATATCAGGCAGTATTATAAAAATTATTACCCTTGTTAGAAATCATTTCTCCAGCCTCTGATCACTTATACATTAGGAATGTACTACTATACCACTTATTCTGTGTAACCGAGCAAGATACTTAACCTCTTTCAACTCAAATTTCTTCATCTGGCAAATAAAGATGATAGTACATGCCAACCCTGCTAAGCAAAATATTATATAAGAAAGACTTCAACTTCTTTTCTTCAACTTCTATACTTTCATAGTACCTTTTTTATTTATTATGTCATAATTATAAATTTATTCACATATTTTTCACTATCTGCAAGAGGGTAGTGGACATGTATTCAACTTTCTTCTCTATCTCAGCTTTCAGAATAGTATAGATCTCAATAATAATTTTTGGGTCTTTTTGAATTTATTTCAAATTCAAGTAAAAGTAATAATACTATCAGATCTGGTTTCATTATAGATCTGTGCTACTTTGCTATCCTTTAGTGTCTATTGAAAGTCCTCCACAATTATATATTTATTTGGAAAATATGAGATTACTTTTCTAATAATTGGCAGGGGAAGAGGGGAGAACCCTAGGTAACACAAAGCTTTACTCTGTTTTTTACAACAAGAAGTAAACATAATATCCAAGTTGCCCATTTTATTAGTGAGTTCTCAATTATTCACAAATACAGATTAATCTATAACACTCTAGGCCCTCTTCCTTCTAAGAGCTCAATAAAAACTGAACAATCCAGAAGCTGGGATTAGGCAGAAAAGTGGTACGACTGTGGGTGTGCATGTCAGTGTGGCAGGACAATATAAGATTTTAATTTTCATTTGTTCTCCACTTCTTTTTCCCTTTCCTCATTTAAACAGGTAAACAGGTCTTCAGGTTCCATTATTTACAGAAGATCTGAGTTACAGACTGGAAAGCACAAGTTATTTGCAGATAATCTGCCTTCGAACTTTTATTTTCTGGAAGCTTGAGATAAAGGCAAAAGCTTTGAGAACTGTAAGGGAGACTGGGAAATAGCCTGCTAAACCCAGCTTGCCCAAATTGGAAAAATGTTCAGCAACACCAGGGATAGTTGTTACCTGAATCCTACTTCCTGGCTGTTCTCCAAGGAAATGGCAAGACCTCGAAGAAGAAAGGCTGCATGGAGTACCTTGGGAGGCTGGACTGTAGTTACTGGGGGTTCACAATCAAGAGAGACTCTCATGCCCAAGCTTGACCAGAAAAGCAGTAATGTCATCGGACTTGAAGCAGAACTTCTTCAATAAAGGTATCAGTCCATGATGGTGATAACTGCAGACAAGTGGGTCCATCTCCTATTTGTTTTCTTTTTTCCTAAAAGATTCTTAGGTTTTTGTGCTACTCTTGGGTTGGAGAGGACCAAGGAAGGAAAGGAAGAAAGACATATTCTTTTCTATGTGTTCCCATAATGACCGATATGAATCTGTATTTTACCAGGTTGGGCAATTCAAAGTCAGATTTAATTTAATTTATAGGAAATAAAATAATTTTATATATCTTACCCATACAAATTTGTGATGTTATCTAACTAAACATGACAATATGGATCTATATGTTTCTAATATACTTTAGTATTTTCCATTGTTCATTATTTATATTTTTGTGTTTCACAACCCCTATATCTGAATGATTAAAATGTCTGCATTTTGAAAGACTGTTTTTCTTTGGAAGCAAAACAATAATGGCAGTTGATTTTTACGTCAGTAAGAAGTTCATCATCATAAAAAGTATAATATTGCAAGATAAATTTATAATTTGGATTCAGGAACTGCAAACAAAACATTAAAGGAGTCAGGAGAAAAAGCAATCTCATTAAGTGTTCCCTAGGAAGGCCTATCCACAGACAGAGACAAATGACTTCTGTGGGAAATGCTTCACATCCCACATGCTAGACTAAATAAATGACACTTAATGGGTGTATTTTATTTTTAAAAAAAATGGTGAGGGATCCCCGGCATCCTAAATCCACCCATACAATGCAGCATAGCTGGTTTAGCTGAAGAACTTACAGAAGGAAAAAAAAAAACACAAACATTTATCTTCCTTCATTTTTTCCCCCACAAAGATCTATAACAAACTTTAAATTAATTTGACTGCAACCCTATCTTAGCAGTAAGAATGAAAAAAATTCTTACACTCTTGTAGCAGTCTGAAATTTCCAACCAGCATTAAACTATGCACAGAAATAAGAGCTTACTTCTATAACTCTGTATACAGGTCTATTATTTTTTCATTTTTTTCTCCTTTACCTCACTTTCCATAATTTAGAACATTCTTTTAATCTTTATTACTAATGTATGATATAATCAGTAGTCTGAAATATTAAGCTACATTCCAGAACAGGAATTTTTAGCTATTATAAAATAATTATATTTTAGATTCATTTTTAATATTTTATTTATTTATTTTTGAGAGGAGTTTCACTCTTGTTGCTCAGGCTGGAGTGCAATGGTGCAATCTTGGCTCACTGCAACCTCCGCATCACGGGTTCAAGCAATTCTCCTGCCTCAGCCTCCCGAGTAGCTGGGATTACAGGCATGTACCACCACGCCTGGCTAATTTTGTATTTTTAGTAGAGACAGGGTGTCTCTATGTTGGTCAGGCTGGTCTCGAACTCCCTACCTCAGGTGATCCACCCACCTCAGCCTCCCAAAGTGCTGGGATTATAGGCGTGAGCCACCACACCCGGCCTTATTTTATTATTATTATTTTTTGAGACAAAGTCTTGCTCTGTTGTCCAGGCTGGAGTGCAGTGGGGCAATCTTGGCTCACGGCAACCTCCGCCTCCCAGGTTAAAGTGATCCTGTCTCAGCCCACCGAGTAGTTGGGACTACAGGTGCACACCACCATGCCTGGCTAATTTTTGTATTTTTATTAGACATACATGAGGTTTCACTATGTTGGCCAGGCTGGTCTCAAATTCCTGACCTCAGGTGATCTGCCTGCCTCAGCCTCCAAAAGTGCTAGGATTACAGGCATGAGCCACCGCACACAGCCCATTTTTTATTTTTTAATAGAAAACCCTCAGTAGTTATGTGATCAAAAAATGCAATATAATTTCTTCAAAAGGGGAAGAACATTGATAGTTTAGTTTCCTGACTATTGATCAAAGTCAAGGTGGTGGCTCACGTTGATCATATTCACATTTTTTATTATGATAATACTTCTAGTGAATATTTTCCTCCTTGATTTAACATCAAACTTTGAAAAAGAACCAAGAATTGAAGAGATTAGATTAGCATACAGCAGGAAAATACATGCATTCATTCCCAAAATGTAAAGCATCATGCTGTGGCATGATGTGGTGGTAAAAGCCTGGATTGTGGAAATTGCTTGGATCTGCTACTTACTAGCTGTGTGATTTGGGCAGGTCACTTAATCTCTCTGTGTCTTACTTTCCCAATCTGTAAAATAGGGAAAATAATATTTATCTCAAAGGATAGTTGTAAGGTACATGTTTATATTTATACTGTGTGCTTAGAATAATGTCTGGCACATTGTATACCCTATAGAATAAAGTTCAAGATGAGCATAACCTAGATCCATCAACCCTCTCCCAAGCATAACTAGAGAAAATTTACACATATGCATAACAAAACATTAACAAGAGTATTCATTGCAACGTTGTTTGTAATAGCTCCAAACTGGAACAAAATGACATCAATAGGGAAACAGGTTAAAGAAACTATAATACAGGCATACCTCAAAGCTAGTGTGGGTTCAGCTCCAGGTTACCACAATAAAGCAAATATTGCTTTATTGCAAAATAAAAATATTGCAATAAAGTGAGCTGCACAAAATTTTTTGTTTCCCAGGGCATATAAAAGTTATGTTTACATTATACTGTAGTCTATTAAGTGTACAATAGCATGATGTCTAAAAAATGTACATAACTTAATTTAAAAATACTTTATGGCTAAAAAATGCTCACAATCATCTGAGCCTTCAGAGTGTGATAAGCTTTTTGCTGGTGGAAGGTCTTGCTTCCACGTTGATGGCTGCTGACTAATCAAGGTGGTGGTTGCTGAAGGTTGGAGTGACTGCGGCAATTTCTTAAAATAAGACAACAATGAAGTGTGCCACATCTATTGACTCTTCCTTTCACAAAAGATTTCTCTGTAGCATACAGTGCTCGTTGACAACATTTTGCCCACAATAGAACTTCTTTCAAAATTGGAGTTAATCCTCTCAAATCCTGCCACTGCTTTATCAACTAACTTTATGTGATATTCTAAATCCTTTGTTATCACTTCAACAATGTTCACATCATCTACACTACGAGTAGATTCCATGTTAAGAAACCACTTTCTTTGCTCATCCATAAGAAGCAACTCCTCATCACTTTTTTTTTTTTGAGACTGTGTCTCACTATGTTGCCCAGGTTGGTCTTGAACACCTGGCCTCAAGTGATCCTCCTACCTCAGCCTCCTGTGTAGGTGGGACTACAGGTGCCCACCACTGAATCCTGTTTAGGGTAGAACTATTAATTCTCCTTCTTTTAGTTATCTTGCTATTTCCACCAAATCTGCAGTTACTTCCTCCAATAATGTCTTGAACCCCTCAAAGTCATCCACGAGAGTTGGAATCAACTTCTTCCAAACTTCTGTTAATGTTGATATTTTGACCTCCTCTCATGAATCACGAATTTTCTTTTTTTTCCTCGAGGAGCATGAGCTGTAGTTTTATTGGTTCATTTCTTGCATTTGAAGTACTCTTCGATGACACCTTTGGCTTGAGATTCTTTGCCATAGTCCTTACCTACTACACAACTGCAACCAACCACTTTACAGGGTTTTCCCCCCTCTGTCAATTTTACAGAAGCCTACCCATTCCCCTACTTTCTGGTCAACCTTAATTAGGGTGATATGGTGTTAAGCACTAAGGGCCTCTGCCAACGTGACATACACAGGCTCATCACACATGGATGCAAGCACACAAAGCCTTATCTAAAGTTTTGGCAGCTTTGCAAATTCCATGAGATAGGTCATCATGCTTGAGGGAGGTCTTCAGCGCCTCTTAGGAAACAGGTTTTTTTTTTTTTTTTTTTTTTTTGGAGACACGCTGTGTCACCAGGCTGGGGTGTAATGGCACAATCATAGTTCACTGCAGCTTCAAATTCCTGGGCTCAAGTAATCCTCCCACCTCAGCCTCCTGAGTAGCTGGAACACCATGACACCTTGCTAATTTTTTTTCATTCTTTTTTTTTTTTTTTTAATATTATACTTTAAGTTCTGGGGTACATGTGCACAACGTGCAGGTTTGTTATATATGTATACATGTGCTGTGTTGGTGTGCTGCATCCATCAACTCATCATTTACATTAGGTATTTCTCCTAATGCTATCCCTCCCCCATCCCCTCACCCCACGACAGGCCCCAGTGTGTGATGTTCCTTGCCCTGTGTCCAAGTGTTCTCATTGTTCAATTCCCACCTATGAGTGACAACATGCAGTGTTTGGTTTTCTGTCCTTGTGATAGTTTGCTCAGAATGATGGTTTCCAGCCTCATCCATGTCACTACAAAGGACATGAACTCATCCTTTTTTATGGCTGCATAGTATTCCATGGTGTATATGTGCCACGTTTTCTTAATCCAGTCTATCATTGATAGACATTTGGGTTGGTTCCAAGTCTTTGCTATTGTGAATAGTGCTGGAATAAACATATGTGTGCATGTGTCTTTATAGTTGTATGATTTATAATCCTTTAGGTATATGCCCAGTAATGGGATTGCTGGGTCAAATGGTATTTCTAGTTCTAGATCCTTGAGGAATCATCACACTGTCTTCCACAATGGTTGAACTAGTTTACACTCCCACCAACAGTGTAAAAGTGTTCCTATTTCTCCACAGCCTCTCCAGCACCTGTTGTTTCCTGACTTTTTAATGATCGCCATTGTAACTGGCGTGAGATGGTATCTCATTGTGATTTTCGTTTGCATTACTCTGATGGCCAGTGATGATGAGCATTTTTTCATGTGTCTGTTGGCTGCATAAATGTCTTCTTTTGAAAACTGTCTGTTCATATCCTTTGCCTACTTTTTGATGGGGTTGTTTGATTTTTTCTTGTAAATTTGTTTAAGTTCTTTGTAGATTCTTTGTAGATAGTTTTTTTTTTTTTTTTTTTTTTTTTTTGAGACAGAGTCTCGCTCTGTCGCCCCCAGGCTGGAGTGCAGTGGCACAATCTCAGCTCACTGCAACCTCTGCCTCCCAGGTTCAAGTGATTCTCCTGCCTCAGCCTCCTGAGTAGCTGGGATTTCAGGTGAGTACCACCACACCTGGCTAATCTTTGTATTTTTTTAGTAGAGACGGAGTTTCACCATGTTGGTCAGGCTGGTCTCAAACTCCTGACCTCATGATCCACCTGCCTCGGCCTCCTAAAGTGCTGGAATTACAGGCGTGAGCCACCATGCCCAGCTGACACCTCGCTAATTTTTTAATTTTCTGTAGAGACAAGGTCTTGCTATGTTGCCCAGGCTGGTCTAGAACTCCTGGGCTCAAATGATCCTCCTGCCTCAACCTCCCAAAATGCTGGCATTACAGGTATGAGCCACTGTCCTCAACCTTGTAAAGTATTCTTAACATCCATTACCTCTTCAGCAGCAACGGCTTCCTCAGCCACAGTGGTGGGTTACAGACGAAGCCTAATCTTGCACATAGCTGAGCCTCTACCTGTGCATGACTCAGCAGTGGCAAAGCACAAATGTACTTAATGGCATCTAGAATGGTGAATCCTTTCCAAAAAGTTTTCAACTTATTTGCCTATATCCATTAGAGGAATCACTAAGGCAAATATAGCCTTATAAAATGTTTTTCTTAAAACATGACTTAAACGTCAAAATTACTCTTTGATCCATGGTCTGCAGAATGGGGATGTTGTGTTAATAAACATGAAAACATTAATTTCCTTGTACATCTCCATCAGAGCTCTTGGGTGACCAGGTGCATTGCATTATCAATTGGCAGTAGCATTTTCTTTTTTTTTTTTAGACGGAGTCTCACTCTGTCGCCCAGGCTGGAGTGCAGTGGCGCAATCTCGGCTCATTGCAAGCTCTGCCTCCTGGGTTCACGCCATTCTCCTGCCTCAGCCTCCCAAGTAGCTGGGACTACAGGCGCCCACCACCATGCCCGGCTAATTTTTTGTATTTTTAGTAAAGACGGGGTTTCACCATGTTAGCCAGGATGGTCTCGATCTCCTGACCTCGTGATCCACCAGCCTCGGCCTCCCAAAGTGCTGGGATTACAGGCGTGAGCCACCACGCTCGGCCGGCAGTAGCATTTTCAAAGGAATCTTTTTTTCTGAGCAGTAGGTCTCAACAGTGGGCTTAAAATATTCAGTAAAACATGCTATAAACAGATATGCTGTCATCCAGGCCTTTCAGTTCCATTTACAGAGCACAAGCAGAGTAGATTTAGCATAATTCTTAAGGGCCCTAGGAATTTCAGAGTGTTAAATGAGGATGGACTTCAATTTAAAGTTACCAGCTGCATTAGCCCAACAAGAGAGTCAGCCTGCCCTTTGAAGCTTTGAAGCCAAGCATTGACTTACTCTCTCTAGTTATGAAAGTCCTAGATAGCATCTTCTTTCAATAGAAGGCTATTTTGTCTACATTGAAAGTCTGTTGTCTAGTGTAGCCACCTTCATAAATGATCTTAGCTAGATCTTTTGGATAATGCTGCAGGGTCTACCTCAGCACTTGCTGCTTCACTGTGCACTTTTAAGTTATGGAGCTGGCTTCTTTCCTTAAACCTCATGTACGAACCTCTGCTAGCTTCAGACTTCTGCAGCTTCGTTTTATTTTATTTATTTGAGATGGAGTCTAGCTCTGTTGCCCAGGCTGGAGTGCAGTGGTGCAATTTTGGCTCACTGCAACCTCCACCTCCCAAGTTCAAGCAATTCTCCTGCCTCAGCCTCCCAAGTAGCTGGGATGACAGGCATGCACCACCACGCCCGGCTAATATTTGTATTTTTAGTAGAGACGGGGTTTTACCATATTGGTCAGGCAGGTCTTGAACTCCTGACCTCAGGTGATCCACCCACCTTGGCCTCCCAAAGTGTTCGGATTACAAGCATGAGCCACCATGCCCGGCCAGACTTTTCAAGCTTCTGACCTCTCTCATACTTTGTACAATTGAAGAGAGTTAGGGCCTTGCTCTGGATTAGGCTTTGGCTTAAGGGAATTTTGCTTCTGGTTCAATCTTCTCTTCAGACCACTAAAACTTTCCCTATATCATCAATAAGGCTGTTTTGCTTTCTTTTTCTTTTTCTTTTTTTTTTTGAGACAGAGTCTTGCTCTGTCACCCAGGATGGAGTGCAGTGGCATGATCTCGGCTCACTGCAAGCTCCGCCTCCCAGGTTCATGCCATTCCTCTGCCTCAGCCTCCCAAGTAGCTGGGACTACAGGTACCCGCCACCACGCCCAGCTAATTTTTTTTTGTATGTTTAGCAGAGACGGGGTTTCACCGTGTTAGCTAGGATGGTCTTGATCTCCTGACCTTCTGATCCACCCGCTTCGGCCTCCCAAAGTGCTGGTATTACAGGCGTGAGCCACCGCGGCCGGCCTCGTTTTCTTTTTTGAGACAGGGTCTCGCTCTGTCACCCAGGCTGAAGTGCAGTGGTGTGGCTATGGTTCACTTTAGTCTTGATCTCCCAGCTCAAGCAGTACCCCCACCTAAGCCTCCCGAGTAGCTGAGAGTACAGGTATGTGTTACCATGCTCATCTATTTTTTTTTAATTTTTTGTAGAGATGGGGGTCTCACTGTTGCCAGCGCTGGTCACAAACTCCTGGGCTCAAGTGATCTTCCCACTTCAGCCTCCCAAAGTTTTGGAATTACAGGCGTGAGCCACCATATAGGGTCTGTTTCACTTTCTTATCATTCATGAGCTCACTGGAGCAATTTTTTTCAAGAACTTTTCCTTTGCATTCACAACTCAGGTAACTTTAGTGCAACAGCCCTAGCATTTGGCCTGTTTTGGATTTTGACATGTTTTCCTCACTAAGCTTAATCACTAAGCTTTTGAATTAAAGTGAGAGACGTGACTTTTCCTTTCACTTGAACGCTTAGCCCATTGTAGGGTTATTAATTGGCCTAATTTCAATAGTATTGTGTCTCAGGGAACAGAGAAGCCCAAGGAAAGGGGAGAGAGGGATGGAGAAACAACCAGTTGGTGAAACAGTCAGAACACACAATATTTATTAAGTTCGCTGACTTATATGGGTGCAGTTTGTGGTGCCACCCCCCAAAATTACAATAATAACATCAAAGATCACCGATTACAGATGGCCATAACAGATAAAATAATAATAATAAGTTTGATATACTGCAAGAATTACCAAAATGTGACAGAAACATGAAGTGATCACATGCTGTTGAAAAAATGGTGCCAACGGACTTGCTGAACATAGAGTTGCCACAGATCTTGAATCTGTGAAAAAATGTAGTATCTGTGAAGAGCAATAAAGCAAAGCACAATAAAATGAGGAATGTCTGTATTATCAAACAATGGTTTACTCCAGAACAGTTGAAATGAATGATCTAGAGCTAAATACATCAACTCGAATAAATTTCAAATAAATTTCAAATACAAAAAATATAAGTTGTAAAAAGAATGAGTATATTATTAAAAAACACATTAAACAATTATAATGGTTTAATGTATTTAAATAATCTGTGTATGTGTGTTTGTGTGTATATGTATGTGTGTGTGTATATGGAAAATATACATGGGAAAGATCAACGAAGCTCTTGAAGGGAGCCCTATGGGTCCCTAAGATCCTTCTTGAAAATAGTCAAAACTATTTTCATAATAATACTAAGAAGTTACTGTGGTGACATTTTCACTGATGGTGCAAAATCAATTATGGGTAAAACTGCTGGCACCTGAACACAAATCCAAATCTATGCAGTGTCACCAAACTATACTAGTAGTCATGGCATTTTTTACTATCATTCACTTGCAGAAAAAGAAATGCTTTAAATCCAGCTTCACTTAAGAATGTTAAGAATATTCTTGATAAAATGGTAATAATCACTAATTTTATTAAATTTGCCTCTTGAATCAATTTTTTTAAAAATAGGCTTTATTAAAATTAGCCAGGTCTGGTGGTGCACACCTGTTAATCCCAGCTACTTGGGAGGCTGCGGCACAAGAATTGCTTGAACCGAGGAGCTGGAGGTTGCAGGGAGCTGAGATCGCACCACTGCACTCCAGCCTGGGCGACAGAGCGAGACTCTGTCTCAAAATAAATAAATAAACAAATACATACATACATACATACATACATACATACATGGACTTTATTTTTGTTTTTTGGTGGTTTTTCTGGTTTGTTTTTTTTGAGACAGGTTCTTGATCTGTTGCCCAAGTTGGAGTGCAGTGGTGTGATCATGGTTCACTGCAACTTGAACTCTTGAGCTCAAGGGATCCTACCACTTCAGCTTCCCAAGTAGCTGGGACTACAGGTGTTTGCCACCACATCCAGCTAATTTTTAAAATTATTTTTGTAGAAACAGGATTTCACTATGCTTCCCAAGCTGGTCTTGAACTCCTGGCCTCAGGAGTTCTTCCACCTCAGCCTCCCAAAGTGCTGGGATTATAGGCATGAGCCATCATGCCTGGCCAAAAACAGACTTTAAGAGCAGTCTTAGGTTCACAGCAAAATTAAGCATAAAGTACAGAGAGTTCCCATATAATCCCTGTGCCCACACACCCACCAGCCTCCCTCTCTATCAACAGCCCATACCAGAGTGGTACATTTGTTATAATCAATGAACCCACATTGACACATCATTATTACCCAGTTGATAGTTTATACTAAGGTTCACTCTTGATGAACATTCTGTGGGTTTTGATAAATGTATAATAACATATATCCATCTTTATAGCATTGTACAGAATAGTTTCAATGCCCTAAAAATCCTCTGGGTTCTGCCTACTTATCCCTCTACTCAATCCCTGAAAACCACTGATCTGTTTGCTGTCTCCACAGTTTTGCCTTTTTCCAGAATGTTATATAGTTGCAATCATACAATAGGCATCCTTTTCATATTGGCTTCTTTCACTAAGTAATATGCATTTAAGCTTACTCCATGTCTTTCACGGCTCGATGACTCATTTCTTTTCAGTGCTAAATAATATTCCATTGTCTGGATGCACCACCGTCTGTTTATCCATTCACCTACTAAAGGACATCTTGGTTGCTTTCAAGTTGTGATAATTATGAATAAAGTTGCTATAAGCATTTCTGTGCGGTATTTTTTGTGGGCATAAGTTTTTAAATCATTTGGGTAAAAACCAATGAATATGATTGCTGGATCATATGGTAAGAGCACATTTCATTTTGTGAGAAATTGCCAAACTTCTTCCAAAGTGGCTGTACCATTTTTTCTTCCAACCAGCAATGAATGAGAGTTTTTGTTGCTCCGCATCCTTGCCAGCATTTGGTGTTGTCAAGGTTTTGGATTTTTATCATTCTAATAAGTGTGCAGTGTTATCTCATTATTGTTTCAATTTGCTAAGACATATCAATGTTGAGCATTTTTTCATATGTTTATTTGCCATATAAAAATCTGTTTTGGTAAAGTGTCTGTACTTCTTTGGTAAAGTTGTGTGTTCACATTTTTTCCCATGTTTAAATTGGGTTGTCCATTTTCTTATTGTTTTAAGAGTTCTTTGTATATTTTGGCTAACATGCTTTTATCAGATATGTCTTTTGCAAATATTTTCTCCCAGTCTGTAGCTTGCCTTCTCAGTTTCCTGACAGTGTCCTCTGCAGTGCAGAAATTTATTTATTATTTTATCATTTTATTATTATTATTTTTTTGAGACAGGGTTTCTCTTGCTCTGTCACCCAGGCTGGAGTGCAGTGGTGTGATCGTGGCTTACTGCAACCTCCAATTATTGGGCTCAGGCAATCCTCTTGCCTCAGCCTCCTGAGTAGCTGGGAATATAGGCATGCACCAACATTCCTAGCTTCTTTAAATTTTTTGTAGAGATGGGGGTCTTGCTATGTTTGCCCGGCTAGTCTCAAACTCATGGCCTCAAGCAATCCTCCCGCTTCAGCCTCCCAAATTGCTAGGATTATAGGCATGAGCCACCATGCCGGCCTTGAAATATTTCAAAATTAAAATATAACACAAGCATGTATCCTAATTTTTACCTAAGTATAAATTTTCTCCTCTACAGTTTAGAATCTGTATAGTTTGGTACAGAGCCTAGTACATTTCTGTGCTAAGTCTTTGTTTTATAGAAAGATGTAAAACATGGCCAGGCATGGTGGCTCACGCCTGTAATCCCAGCACTTTGGGAGGCCAAGGCAGGCAGATCACTTGAGTCCAGGAGTTTGAGACCAGCCTGGCCAACATGGCAAAACACTGTCTCTACTAAAAATACAAAAATTAGCCAGGCACGGTGGCGCATGCCTGTGATTCCAGCTATTTGGGTGGCTGAGACGTGAAAATCATTTGAACCTGGGAGGTGCAGGTTGCAGTGAACTGAGATCATGCCACTGCTCTCCAGCCTGGGTGACAGAGCAAGACTCTGTCTCAAAAAAAAAAAAAAAAAAAGAAAAGAAAAAAATGTAAAACATAATAGAAAAACTGATTATATGGTTCATTATATGTTCCTTTCCAAATAGAGCAGCTTCATCCAAAGGAAAAAGAACCAACAAAAATAGAGATCATGAGATATTTACTGGTATAAAATGTGTAACTATTTCCATTTCCTATAGTCTGCAATTTTGAATTAAGACAGACTCATTAAAATGATATATATCTGGCCAGGCGCATTGGCTCATGCCTGTAATCCCAGCACTTTGGGCGGTTGAGATGGGTGGGTGACAACATCAGGAGTTCGAGACCAGCCTGACCAATACGGTGAAACCCCGTCTCTACTAAAAAAATACAAAAATTAGCTGGGCATGGTGGTGTGCACTTGTAATCCCAGCTACTCAGGAGGCTGAGGCAGGAGAACTGCTTGAACCCGGGAGGTGGAAGTTGCAGTGAGCCGAGATTGCGTCACTGCACTCCAGCCTGGGCAACAGAGCAAGACTCCATCTCAAAATAATAATAATAATAATAATAATAATAATAATATATCCATTTGCAGAGAGGCTTATTGATTCATTCATTTAAAATTTATTTAATTTCACCAGGTGCGAGTGGCTCATGCCTGTAATCCCAAAACTTTGGGAGGCCAAGGCAGGCAGATCACCTGAGGTTGGGGGTTTGAGACCAGCCTGACCAACATGGAGAAACCCCATCTTTACTAAAAATACAAAATTAGCTGGGCATGGTGGTGCATGTAATCCCAGCTACTCGGGAGGCTGACGCAGGAGAATCACTTGAACCTGTGAGGCAGAGGTTGCAGTGAGCCGAGATTACGCCATTGCACTCTAGCCTGGGCAACAAGAGCAAAATTCCATCTCAAAAAAAAAAGAAAAAAAAATTATTTAATTTCAACTGTGTGTTAGTCCCTGTGTTAAGTACTAAGAACACAGAGGTAAATGAGAAAAGGTCCTTGCCATTATGGAGCTCACAGTTTAAAGAATCTTGGTAAAGAATTAACACAAAATGTGAAAAATATTATACAAGGCATGTACACAGGGATATGAGATCATACTCAATTAGTATTTAAGAGAGCTGGGAAAGGTTTCTGAGATAGGATAACATCCAAGCTAGGAGCTGAATAGTGAGAATACAACAGATAGAAAAGAGATTAAAATGCATTCCAGGCAGGCATGAAAAAACATTCATGTATATATATATGTGTGTATGTTTATATACACACATACACACAGTTGATCCTCATTATATGCAGGGTCTGTATTTGCAAATCCACGTAGTCACTAAAATTTGTAACCCCTAAGTTAATAAATACTTTCACAGTCTTTCATGGACATGTACAGAGTGGTAAAAATTTGAGTTACCTGAAGCACACATTCCCAGCTCAGGTCAAAGTAATGTTTGTTTTGCCTTCTTGTTTTAGCTCTCATAGTGTCCTTTTCTCAGTCTCTTTCACGCTATGTTTTTCACATTTTTATGCTCTGTGCTGATAACCTTGCTGTTCACAACGTTCCCCATGCATAATGCTGATATGCTATCTAGTGTTCTGACACATAAGAAGGTTATGAGGTGCCTTATGAAAAAAATAGTTGTGTTAAATAATCTTAACTCTTGGCCTTGAGTTCAGTGTTAATGAATCAACAGTATATATTTAATACGGTATCTTTAAGCAGAAACACACATAAAACAAGGTTATATTGACTGGTTGATAAAAATGTCATGAACAGAGGCTCACAGGAACCTAACCCTCTATTTCCTCTAGGAGCAATGCTTCTATATTCACTGATTCAGTGTTTGTGGTAAGTTTACAGAACATAACTAATGTAAATTGAGAAGCAACTGTGCGTTTGTTTATTTACTAATTAACACATGTTTCTTTGAATACAATTTATTTATAGAAACCACTGATTATTTTGATTAGATACACATAGCATATTACCTCATCCTGAATAAGTAATGAATAATCAACTATACTGAAGACAACTGACAGCTTATTATGCATAGCCTTTAAAACCATCACTTTAAAAATAAGCATGGTATTATGAGGTATTTTGAGGTTTCTAGTAAGGGCAGTAATATCTCACATAAAGATAGCTATGTATTTGCAACCATATAAGAGTAGAGTAGAAATTTACAGAAGGAGATGTGGCATAATTTTACCAATTTAGCATTTCTACTAAGTATAATTGTGGATAGTGGCAAGAGCAGTACGGTAAAAACTGCAGTAGAAACAAATCTAAAATGATTTTTTTTTTCTTGAGACGGAGTCTCGATCTATCGCCAGGCTGGAGTGCAGTGGCACGGTCTCGGCTCACTGCAACCTCCACCTCCTGGGTTCAAGCGATTCTCCTGCCTCACCTTCCCAAGTAGCTGGGATTACAAGCACGTGCCACCACGCCCAGCTAATTTTTGTATTTTCAGTAGAGATGGGGTTTCACCATGTTGGCCAAGCTGGTCTTGAACTCCTGACCTCGTGATCCGCCCGCCTCAGCCTCCCAAAGTGCTGGGATTACAGGTGCGAGCCACCGCGCCTGGCCTAAAATGATTTTTAAAAAGCTTTCTTCAATCAATTAACAGAACTGAACTGTCATTTTCTGAAAGTGATTCCAATGAACAAATACTGTATGAACTCCCACACACAGATTTGCTCATTATAATGAAAAAGAAGCAGGTAATATCCTTAAGCAGTTAAGTTGGTATAAGGTTAACCTTTATAGAAAAGTAGAACAAGCAAGTTATACAATTTAATATTAGGTCTTGATAAAGACTTTTTAACATTAATACGTCCTGTTATAATGATTCTAATAACTTTGAAGAACGTAATTCAAAATTTCACATTTCCTTTACATTAAAATAGAGAAAATTAAAGAAATGAACCTAAGAGAACACATAGACCCTGAAGTCATGATTGAGAACGATGCCATAAATCCATACCTGTCTAAAATGTTAAATTTTAAATTCATAATGACACTTTTTCTATCTCTTGCTGAATGGCCTGCACCTCTTAAATGACATTCAACTATCTAATAATTAAGAGCTACATATTATGAATTTTAAATATCCATTTGTAGTTTTGGAAGATAATCTGCAGAAACTGATGAGGTTGACAATGCCAAAAGTTTTCTGCTGATTTCAAATTCTATTTTAAAACAGGAAATAAATGAAGGTGAAAAATCATTGTTTAAAGAGAAGAGTCCTGGCCGGGTGTGACGGCTCACGCCTGTAATCCCAGAACTTTGGGAGGCCAAGGCAAGTAGAAAGGTCAGGAGTTTGAGACCAGTCTGGCCAAGATGATGAAACCCCATCTCTACTAAAAATACAAAAATTAGCCAGGCGTGGTGGTGGGCACCTGTAATCCCAGCTACTCAGGAGGCTGAGGCAGGAGAATCACTTGAATCAGGAGGTGAGGTTGCAGTGAGCCAAGATTGCGCCTCTGCATTCTAGCCTGGATGACAGAACAAGACTCTGTCTCAAAAAAAAAAAAAAAGAGAGAGAGAAGAGTCCAAAAGGGAACAAGACATCAATATTCCATAATACAAGGAAAAAGAAAAAAAAAGTTTTCATTGTATGTATAGTACATAATTGTAAAGCCAGTTCCATGGATACCATTTACTTATAGCCAATGCTTAAATTTGTATCTTCCAGTCATACCTCTTTTCTGAACTTCAGGTTCTTACATCCAACCATACATGCTCAATATTTCCACTTGAATAGGCAATCTTAAGTGTCTAAAACCAATCTCTTGATTTTTCCCTTTAAGCTTGCTCTTCTCCGTCTTAGCAAGTGGCAATTCCTTTCTTCCAGTTGCTCTAGTCAAAATCATTGAATTTATCCTTCCTTGATTCTTCCCTTCACGTACACCACGTAAACAAATCCTATTGTTTCTTCTCTCAAAATATATCCAGAACCTGACCACTTATTACTGCCTCC
Organism: Pongo pygmaeus; assembly: GCF_028885625.2. NCBI lineage: Eukaryota > Metazoa > Chordata > Mammalia > Primates > Hominidae > Pongo > Pongo pygmaeus. Next base: position 59,797,515 of record NC_072392.2, read on the forward strand.
AAGACTACTTCCCTGATCTAAGCTATCATTATTTCTCACCTGGACAACTACTACTAATTCTTTCCCCTTTTCTACCTTCTTTCCTCCTACTCTAGTCTCCACACAGCACCCAGAATGATCTATTAAAAATGCAAATCAGATCATGTCCTTCCTCTGCTCAAATCCTCTATTGCCTTCCCATCTCACTCAGGGAAAAATTCAAAATCCTGACCATGGCTTACAAGACCCTACTTGATCTAATACACTGCCAGCTCTCTGATTTTGTTTTCTAATACTGTTCTTCCACTTTTGTTCCAAGTCACACAAATCTCTCTGTCATTCCTCAAACCTGCTGAGCATTCTCTTACCTAACTGTCTCTACACTTATTGATTCCTCTGCCTAGAAAGCTTTTCACCCAGATAGCCACATCATTCATGCGTTCACTTATTTCAGATCTCTACTTTTAAGAATAAAAATCGGGGCTGGGTGCGGTGGCTCACGCCTGTAATCTCAGCACATTGGGAGGCCGAGGCGGGCAGATCACCTGAGGTCAGGAGTTCAAGACCAGCCTGACCAACATGGAGAAACCCCGTCTCTACTAAAAATACAAAAAAATTAGCCAGGCATGGTGGTGCATGCCTGTAATCTCAGCTACTCAGGAGGCTGAGGCAGGAGAATCACTTGAACCCAGGAGGTGGAGTTTGCAATGAGCCCAGATCGCACCACTGCACTCTAGCCTGGGTGACAGAGCAAGACTACGTCTCAAAAAAAAAAAAAAAAAAAAAAAAGAAGAAGAAGGCCTCACTTATGAGGTATGAGGTCAATAAACCTAAATCCCAATAAATTAATAATTAAACACTATAGTAATTTTGTTTAAATTTGCTACCCAGGATGCACAGAACTTTATATATGCAGTGGTAACATTTTTATAATTTAAAGTGTAATTCCTATTTGAGGACATTTTAAAATATATTTTTAATAGACTTTTTAAGAGCAGTTTTAGGTTCACAGCAAAATTGAAGGAGAAGTACAGAGAGTTCCCATATACCCTTTGCCCCTACACACGCACAGCCTCCCCACCACTAGGCATCTCAGCCTCAGGCAACTACTAACTTGCTTTCTATCTCCATAGATATGCTCTTTCTGAACCTTTCATATGTAATCTTTTGCATGTGGCTCTTTCACTTAGCATAATGTTTTTGAAGTTCATAGATGTTAAAGCATGCATCATTTGTTCTTTTTAATTGCTTAGTAGTATTCCACTGTATGGATGTTTAGAACGTACCAAATGGACCTTAAGCTTTCTTGTATGTCAGAGAAGAGGAATCCTCAATTAATGCCAGTAATTCAAGCTAGTAAAGGCAAAAGGGGAAATAAAAGAAAATGGAATTGTGGCTGAGTAAAATCTGTTTCTAGCAGAGATGGGGAAAGTCACGCTCTAGAACATTAACCACAGGTAGAGGAACCTGCCCTGGCTATGGGAATTCAAACTCTTTCCATTGGATCCTGTGACCTGAGTTTGTTCACTACCACTTGCTTGTTATAAAGAGTAGGGTGTGGTCACGGCAGCCAGACTCTACATCTATATGACATCTATATGAACAAATCTGGCCTACTTTTTCCAGGTGTACTAGGGAATGCCAGCTCATTATATAATTAAATAGTATAGTTAAATGAAATAATATTTTAAAATAACATTCATCTGGTGACTTCTGTCAAAAAGAAAAGGAAGATCAAGCATATGTATTTCTCTGCTCCCCTAATAAAATGATGGCAACATAATTTAAAAGGTTTAAATCCTCAAGGACAATCAAACAGAAGAGGGAGTACATGGTATGTTTTACAGTGGATAACATATTTTTAGAAAAAGGAGGACAAATGGAGGAGTGGTATCTGACTTATTACAGTGGAGGAAGCTATAATCTCAGGAAATTACAAAGGGGGACATTGGTGAGAAGAAAGCCAATTCACCCCCAAAGAATCTGGGAAAGCTTCTGACCTTGGAAGTACCCAGTGGGTAACGAGGAAGCACAAAGTGAAAAACCAGGATAAGAGTCTATGTATGTGAACAGTTGATTCTCCTCCCTACTCCCATGTGTAGAATGCTAGCAGCTAAGTGTACACACCCCTGACTTGGTTGGAAAATGGCAGTTTATCCTCTAGAGAAATTGAAGTGGGGTATTCCAGACTTGAGGACACTAGGCAGAATAGAGTAGACGTAGGACAGATAGATAGAAAACAAAGGGCTTTCTTGAAATACCAAAGGGTGGGACTTAATTCCCCTACCCACTCTCCCACTCCACCCCACCACTGACCCGAAACACTTCCACTTTATCGCCCAGGCGAGAAATTGTAAGTCTTTTTGGAGGCATTGCACAATCTGAGAGAAAAGATCCTCTTCATAATAATAATTATGTCCATCCTAACACCCAAAAGTAAGGCTTATTATTCCTTACTTACTCCACAAGTAGTTTTATTCCTAAAAAGCTTTTAATCAATTTAAAATAAATATGCACAAACTACCAAAGGTCATCGGACATGTGAGAAAATCCCTTAACAGGAAAGATTAAAATCAGATGTCAAAAGAGCTGTTTGATATTTAAAATAAGATTGTTGGCTGGGCACGGTGGCTCACGCCTGTAATCCCAACACTTTGGGAGGCCAAGGCGGGCAGATCACCTGAGGTCAGGAGTTTGAGACCAGCCTGGCCAACATGGTGAAACCCCACCTGTACTAAAAATACAAAAATTAGCCAGGCATGGTGGTAAGTGCCTTTAATCCCAGCTACTCAGGAGGCTGAGGCAAGAGAATCACTTGAATCTAGGAGCCAGAGATTGCAGTGAGCCGAGATCACGCCATTGCACTCCGGCCTGGGCAACAGAGCAAGACTCCATCTCAAAAAAATAAATAAATAAAATAAGATTGTTAAAATAAGACACTAAGCAGAGGTTGCAAGAATTCCCAGGAAAGTATAACTACACATGAAATGAAAAGTATGAAAGAAAAATAAGATACTTCAAGGATAAATCTAAGGAGATTAATATTTTACTAACAGGAGTTCTAGGAAAATAAGACAGAGAAAAGAGAGGGAAGATAATATTGATAACGAATATTCATTAAGGGTATACTATGTGCAAGGCATTGCTCTAAGTCCTTTACGTAAGTTAATTTTTATTAACTAATTAATTAATTCTCTGGTCACCCTACAAAGTAAGTATTATCCCCCATGTTACAGATGAGGAAAATAGGAATGTAGAGGTTAACCTAATAGCTAGTAAGTGGCAGACTCAGAGTTCAAACCCAAGCAGTTTGGTGCTATAACTCACACTCTCAACTACTATGTACTGCAGTCTCTCTATCAAAGAAATAACATAAGAGACTCCCAGGATAAGAGGGCAGATCTAATATTAATATTCAATGTACTCCTTTCAGAAACCCTGCTAAGACAAAAATTAAGGCAAATTTTAAAATACATAATCCCAAAGGATGAGGAGGAAAAGAGAAGAAGAAAAAAAGCAACAGATTTTTGTAAATCAGAAAGTAGATGACAGAGTGGTAAGTGACTTAGCCGACCAAAGAGAGCCAAGTCCTAAACTGGCAGTGAGGAAAGCTGAGTGAGCCAAGTCCTAAACTGGCAGTGAGGAAAGCAATATATACCACAGAATTTTCTAAAGGCATAAGAATTGGCAAGACTATGGACCTGTGGAACTGGGGGTAAGTGGGGAGTGGAATGGATAAAATAAGAAAAATTGGATGAAAGATATTTAAGAAGCTGTTAGATCCTTACATTTCCTTCCTCCATTCACATCTCCAGGTGACCATCTCTCCCTAACAACTCAATCATGGCAGAAGTCTGCAGCTTATTCTCTGGAGATTAGAGGACACCAGGTACAGTAGAGGACGCAGGTATCATTCTGAAAAACAAGGAGACTAAGTGACCTTATGCATAGATGAATGCTAAATTCTAAGATCATAAGCCCTCTTCCCCGACTCTATTGAGCCCAGTAGATTAGAAATTTTTTTTTTTTTTTTTTTTTTGGTAAATTTGGGTTGAAGTCAGAAGGTTCCCTAACAAATGTGTTCCAACCAGGTCATCCTACAGTAAAACTGAAAATCTACAAGCCCCATCCCATGTACTTAGGCTTCCCAACTGGCTTTTATTCACCTGTTCTTACTTAAGAACAGGCAGCTAAGAATCACTAGATACCTAAAGAAAGCCTGTATTTGGAAAATAGAGACTAAAATTAACAAAAGAAAAGAAAGCAATCTGGTAGAAAGAAACTATGCCAGCAGAAGAAAACATTAGGAAAAAAATTATTTCCAAGAGATACCTGTAACAAACAAAACTTTTAAAAAACATTCAGCACACACAGAAAAACTTACATAAATTAAAAATGTAATAACAGGCCGGGCGCGGTGGCTCACACCTGTAATCCAGCACTTTGGGAGGCCAAGGCAGGTGGATCACCTGAGGTCAGGAGTTCAAGACCAGCCCTGGCCAACATGGTGAAACTCCGTCTCAACTAAAAACACAAAAAAATTAGCTGGGCGTGGTGGCGGGCGCCTGTAATCCCAGCTAGTTTGGGAGGCTGAGGCAGAAGAATTGCTTGAACCCGTGAGGTGGAGGTTGCAGTGAGCCGAGATCACACCACTGCACTCCAGCCTGGGTGACAAGAGCGAAACTCCATCTCAAAAAAAAAAAAAAAAAAGTAATAACAAAAATGAAAATGAAAATCTTAAGAGAAGGACAAAGTTGAGGAAATCTCAGAAAGAACAGAATAAAACAGAAAAACAGAAAAAATAGATAGGAGAGGAGAAAATCTGAGAATTTTGATGACAGACAAAAAACCTTAACTGTCCATCAGTTCAGTATGGTTAAATAAACCTCTGTGGAACATTATGAAGTGGTTATTGTAGTTAAATAGTAGTATTGCTACGGGAAGACCTCTACATTTCATTAACTGAAAAACAATGCAGGCCAGGCTCAGTGGCTCACGCCTGTAATCCCAGCACTTTGGGAGGCTGAGGTGGGCAGATCACTTGAGGTCAGGAGTTTGAGACCAGCCTGGCCAACACAGTGAAACCCCATCTCTACTAAAAATACAAAAATTAGCCAGGCATGGTGGCACGCACTTGTAATCCCAGCTACTCGAGAGGCTGAGGCAGAAGAATCGTTTGAACCAAGGAGGCAGAGGTTGCAGTGAGCCGTGATTGCACCATTGCACTCCAGCCTGGGTGACAAGAGCAAAACTCCGTCTCAAAAAAAAAAATGCAAGTTGCTAAAAATATAGACAGTATGACCCTACTTATATAAAAGGAGGAAAATCCCCTGCAAACCATGTTTCTTTATATAGAAATAGTATGTAAATAAACAGAAAAAGATTTTGAATGAAACATATCAAAGTAGTGATTTCTGGAGAGGGGAATAAGATAGAAGAGGAAAGGAAAAAGGTAACACTGCTTTTTATTGTATTTCTTTCTTTTCTTTTTTTTGCTTTGAGACTGGGTCTCACTGTGTCACCCTGGCCATAGTGCAGTGACATAATAATGGCTCACTGCAGCCTCAACCTCCCTGGGATCAGGTGATCCTTCCACCTCAGCCTCCCAAGTAGCTGGGACTAAAGGCACAGACCACCAAGCTCGGCTAATTTTTTTTTTTTTTTTTGTAGAGACAGGGTTTCACCATGTTGCCCAGGCTGGTCTCAAACTCCTGGGGCTCAAGTCATCCAACTACCTCAGTATTCCAAAGTGCTGGGATTACAAGCATGAGCCACCATGCCTGGCCTATATTTCTTTTCTTTTCTTTCCTTTTCTTTTTTGAGACAAGGTCTGGCTCTGTCGCCCAGGCTGGAATGCAGTGGCACAATCTCGGCTCACTGCAACCTCCGTCTCTGGGCTCAAACCATTCTCCCACCTCAGCCTCCTGAGTAGCTGACACTACAGGTGCACACTATCATGCCTGGTTAATTTTTGTGGGGTTTTTTTTTGTTGTTTTTTTGTTTTTTGAGATGGAATCTCACTGTGTCACCAGGCTGGAGTGCAGTGGCGCGATCTTGGCTCACTGCAACCTCCACCTCCCGGGTTCAGGCAATTTTCTGCCTCAGCCTCCCAGGTAGCTGGGAATACAGGCACTCGCCACCACACTTGGCTAATTTTTTGTATTTTTAGTAGAGACAGGGTTTCACCATCTTAGCCAGGCTGGTCTTGAACTCCTGACCTTGTGATCCACTCACCTCGGCCTTCTAAAGTGCTGGGATTACAGGCGTGAGCTACCACGCCCGGCCAATTTTTGCATTTTTTAAAGAGACAAGATTTTGCCATGTTGCCTGGACTGGTCTCAAACTCCTGGGCTTAAGGCGATCCACCTGCCTCAGCCTCCAAAGTGCTGAGATTACAGGGATGAGCCACTGCACCCAGCCTTCTGTATTTCTATTTTTGGAAGTTTTTGCAATGACAGTGTTTTCATGTATGACATTTGTGTAAGTTTTAAAAGAGAAAGAAAAAGAAGGAAACAGGAAAGTGAAAAGCAGAATAAAAAGGATTGGTATAATCTCTGGATGGGAAGTGAATATTATCCTTAATTAGGATTGCAAAAACAAAGCAAGACTAAACTAAACAAAACAATAATGACTTTACTTGCTGTGTAACATTCTACTTGCTGAGTAGACAAAGTTACCTCCAAAAAACTTAACATAGAATAAAATATACAGGAAATGAATATTCCATGTTGTTTATATATATTATTGATATATACACAAACTTAGGTATCACAAGTTGTGAACCATCACCAGTTTAAAAAAAAAATTGCTTGAGCTCAGGAGTTTGAGAACAGTCTGGGCAATATGGCAAAACCCCATCTCTACAAAATATACCAAAAAAAATTAGCCAGCAGCGGTGGCATGTGCCCGTGGTCCCAGCTACTCAGGAGACTGAGGTGGGATGATCACTTTAGCCCTGGATGTCGAGGCTGCAGTGAGCCAAGATCGTGCCACCGCACTCCAGCCTGGGCGACAGAGTAAGATCCTGTCTCAAAAGAAAACAAACAAACAAACAAACAAACAAACAAACTCTTTCACAACAGAATCAGAAGAAAAATTTTTCTCCTTACCATCATACTTTTTAAGAAGTCTGTGAGTCTAGCCAAAAGATCACATACATGTTCAGGAGATATCGTCAGATTTTCCCTGAAAGATTGTTTCAGACTCTCACTGCCCTATTCTGGTAAAGTTTTTATGTTTATACATCTTTGGTGTAAAATTCTGCAAGAAACTTCATATTCCTAATCCTTTCAAAATATGAATCTTCCATTTAAGCTGAAGGAGTTAAAAATATACCACTCTGACATATTGACTATTTTGAATTAAAGGCACTTGAAAAGCAGCAGGTGCAAAAAGATCCTTCTAGCCTCTTTTCTGTTTCTTAAAAGCAGGAGATGAAATTCCCATGTGAAAGACACCCTCCCTATACCAAAAGGAATAAAACATCCTTATCCTCAAGGATGAAGTTGAGACCAAAGGAATTCTGTACAGACCTTGTTAAAATAACTCTTATCTTTTAAGCCTCCCCACACAATTTAGCTGCTTTTTCACAGATACTATTTTTGTCCAATTCAGAATACCAGTGATTGACTCTAACTGCTTCTTTGGGTCTTCACTTCCTCACGAAGGGCTCCCATGCCATGTAAAATTTGTATTACATACATGTGTATGTTTTTCTCCAGTTAATGTCTTATGTCAATTTAATTCTCAGACCCAGCTGGGACCCTAAGAGGATGGAAGTGGAGTTTTGCCGCTCCTACAAAGCCCAAGGGTTCAATCTGTGTGGGAATAAAGTTGAAGCCCAAATATTTTAAAAGTTAATCTTGCCAGGCGCAGTGGCTCACGCCTGTAATCCCAGTACTTTGGGAGGCTGAGGTGGGTGGATCACGAGGTCAGGAGATTGAGACCATCCTGGCTAACATGGTGAAACCCTGTCTCTACTAAAAATACAAAAAATTAGCCGGGCGTGGTGGCGGGCACGGTGGCGGGCGCCTGTAGTCCCGGCTACTCAGGAGGTGGAGGCAGGAGAATGGCGTGAACCCAGGAGGCAGAGCTTGCAGTGAGCCGAGATCATGCCACTGCACTCCAGCCTGGGCGACAGAGCGAGACTCTGTCTCAAAAAAAAAAAAAAAAAGTTAATCTCAGCACCTAATCTTTTTTTCCTAAATGATATCCTAATTTTAGGTTTTAACTTCATGGTGAAAAATACAGAGTAAACAATTGGCCAAGCACAGTGGTACACACCCGTAGTTCAAGCTACTCTAGAAGCTGAGGTAGTAGGATTGCTTGAGTCCAGGAGTTTGATCAAGTTCAACCTGGAAACATAGTGAGACCATGTCTTTTATATATATAAAATATTATAAATATTATGTATATGTATGTGGAGATAATAATGCACAAGTAGCCTTTTGCTTCAAAGTTATTAAAAATAATGTATGTGTTCCTAATTCTGTGAAAAAACGCTGTGATGTACATTTTGTGACACAGAATATGAGATTAAGATCCTTCACTAAAAATTCTATTCCATATAGAGTAAACTGAGTAGTCTAAAGACTAAAATGCCTCCTAACTGCCAAATTCCAGTGTCTGGATTATTGCAGAGACATCCTACTGTCATCTCTAGCAAAAGTCCTGAATGACAAAAGGAGGAAGAATAAACGGCAAGGTGAGGAAAATAAAATCATTTAAGTTTGGCATCTCTTTTAGAAGAGAAAAAGTTAGTTTTCTTTTTTTCTTTTTTTTTAGAGATGCAGTCTTGCTCTTGTTGCTCAGGCTGGAGTGTCCGCCTCCTGGGTTCAAGCGATTCTCCTGCCTCAGCCTCCTGAGTAGCTAGGACTACAGCAATGCACCACCATGCCCGGCTAATATTGTATTTTTAGTAGAGACTGGGTTTCTCCACGTTGGTCAGGCTGGTCTCAAACTCCCTACCTCAGGTGATCTGCCCACCTCAGCCTCCCAAAGTGCTGGGATTACAGGCGTGAGCCACCATGCCTGGCCGGGAAAAGTTAGTTTTCTTCAGAATTTTGTAGGCTATATTTTATAATACTCTAAACTAATCCTCCAATTCATAAAATATTCTTAGCTTTTAAATGATCATCTATTCTGGCTGGGCATGGTGGCTCACGCCTGTAATCCCAGCACTTTGGGAGGCCAAGGTGGGTGGATCACCTGAGGTCAGGAGTTCAAGACCAGCCTGGCTAACTTGGTGAAACCCCATTTCTACTAAAAATACAAAAAATTAGCCGGGTATGGTGGCACGCACCTGTAATCCCAGCTACTCGGGAGGCTGAGGCAGGAGAATCCCTTGAACCCGGGAGGTGGAGGTTGCAGTGAACCAAGATGGTGCCACTGCACTCCAGCTTGGGCAACAAGAGCGAAACTTCATCTCACAAAAAGAAAAAACAACAAAAAAGATTATCTGCTCTATATTTGCCATTTGTTTCTTTCCCTAGCTATCAGATTAAGGTTTTTTACTGAATTTAGTAAAAACTAATGGCTTACTTGACATTTATCATAACAAATACAACTAAGTAATGTAAAGCCACTCTTTCTTTTGTTATTTGGAAGTTTAGTCACAAGAAGTTATTTCCCCTTTCACGCTTTTATTTTTTATTTTCTTATTTTTATTTTTTACTTTTTTTTAAACAGACCATAATTTTTTTTACTTTTTAAAGAACAGCTTCACTGAGATATAATTCACATATCAAATTTTTATTATTTATGGATCCTCTTACCATAATCCCTCTTTCAGCTATACGTAACGACTCAAAGAAAATTTCTCTCATTGTTCCATTTGTGAGCCATTAATCCCAAGAACAGTAGTGCATTTGCAAAAGATAGTGGGGAGTTTTGACAAAAAATTAGAAATAGTTTCTGAAGCCAATTTTAATGTATCCAGAAGTCCTCTTTAGAATTTCCATACAAGTTTCCCAATCCTGTAATTCAAACTACCTGCTTTCCTTAAATTGCCAGCATTAAATTCAATATAAAAATATTTAAAACAAATCTTTATTCCTCACTACTTTATGGGTTAAAAATACTTTTGTGGACTGGCCTAGGAACCTACCATTTATAACTCTTTCTATGGAAAAAATATATCAAAAATTCTAAAATACATTTTAAAACAAACTTTTAGAATATAATTTGTTTAGAAATTGAGGTTTTTTGTAAATATGGACCAGAAAACTCCTAGCAATCTATAAATCATTGTAAAGATGTATTTGTCTCATTGGCGAGGAACTGATAAATTTAGAAACATAATATGTGAGCCAGCTATCCTCTGAAAAACAGGAATTAAAGAAGAGAATTTTAAAAGCAATATCTTATTTTCTTTTTTGCTCTCTTTTAGGGAACCTTATCCTTTTCATTAACAATGAGGAAAAAACTCCACTTTACCTGATGAGGTACCAAGGCTACATGTGTTGGCTATGCAAATAGTTGTATTATATTGTAAAATCTTAAAACAAAACATTTTATGTCTATTTGAAACGTCATCTTAAATTCAAATGCCATAGATTTTAGAAATAATAAGTAACTATTTAATTTAACATGCACATTTGGCCGGGCGCAGTGGCTCACGCCTGTAATCCCAGCACTTTGGGAGGCCGAGGTGGGTGGATCACGAGGTCAGGAGATCGAAATCATCCTGGCTAACACGGTGAAATCTTGTCTCTACTGAAAATACAAAAAATTAGCCGGGCGCGATAGCGGGAGCCTGTAGTCCCAGCTACTCGGGAGGCTGAGTCAGGAGAATGGCACGAACCCGGGAGGCGGAGCTTGCAGTGAGCCGAGATCGCGCCACTGCACTCCAGCCTGGCGGACAGGGCCAGCCTCCGTCTCAAAAAAACAAAAAAAACAATGCACATTTGTCATCTGACAGGTATATTTTTTACAACCACTTCCTGAAGACATCTAATAATAATTTTCCAAGGTCTTCTTTAGCTACTTTCCCAATATTATAATGTTTTAATTATCGTCAGTCTTCTGATTTACTATCAGTTTCTAATTTACCATTCCATAAATGAATGTTCAAGTTTTAATTCCTTACATTTAGGAAGAGGATTAGAAATAACAAGTAGCCATAAACAAATATTTTTAGTTTGCCAGTATTTCCATTTCCTATAAAAATATCAAAAAATACATCTTTATGTCATTATAGCAGATTTCAAAATATCACTCTCAGGTTGTAGAATTCCCTAGTAATTGACATTTTGGTTATCTTCAAGAAAGCCAAAAACTGAAAGCAATATAGAGATTAAATATAGGAAAATGCTTCCTAATCTACTGATAAAATTAAGGCTATAGTCTTCTGCTTATTAATACAAAGAAAATACTCCAATTTAAAAGTTAAGGATAACAAAAGTATAACTCCTTTAAAAATTAATCAAGATCACAAAAGTTTTATTTATGTACAAATATAAGAAAATTTTTATCCTTGGAGATGAAATTTTATAGAACATGGTACAAATCACAGATATACTACCAGTGAATGAATAGCATTTTGGGTTCTTCCTTAAGCCAAAAACAAAATTTTAGATGCAAAGAAAAAATTATGTTCATAATACATTTAAATCACAAACCATAGTACTCATCATGCAGTCAATGTAACAAGTTAAAACATTCAGGCACCAGAAAAACATAAACCCTTTTTATCCTTTGAAGAGATGCAAAGTCATTGATACTCCGTGAAGTCATCCTTTTCAGACGAAGTCTTTGTACTATACCTCTCATTAACGATAGTACAGATGTGTCAACATCCTTGGGATTTTTTTTACTATGATTAAACTAGCTATATCCATCTCATGGGTCTCTTCTTTGATGAGCTGTATTTTCCCCCTTTCCTGCATTATCCACAGTGTTAGTAATGATTAGAACTAAAACAGACTTAATTACAGTACCTTTCAAATAGTTACTAAATATAGGTTTTTGTTCAGTCAACTGTGATTGTGAATCACAGGAGTATTTAAAACAAGATGCATAGGATTTTATTAAATTATTGCTGGGACTTAAGCTTTTTATGTAGGTATTTATAAAACAGAAGCAACTTATATTTGGAGAATAAATTAAACTTTTAACAAACTGAACTTGGTTCTGCCACAGTGGTGTCAAATTGGCAATACTTAAAACACTGAGATTGACAAGTATAGTATATATATTTGCCCATTCATTTTGAAACAAAGAAAAAGCATTGCTTCTGTAAGGGCCAGGCAAAAAAAGATCAAAGCCAACTTGAGACCTAGCTGTACTTTCAGTCAACATCAAGAGGAAAACCTCTGACTCACTTTTTACACATTTCTCAAAGTGTCAATCTGTGCTTTCTTTCATTGGTTCTTTTCCCCAAATTCTCCTTCCTTCCTTAAGAGACCTAGATGCCTGCCACTAATTAGATACATTAATACCAATACAAAGACAATATGCTATTTAACACAGAATATATGTTACTTGGTTGAATTACTTGGTGAATAATGTTCTGTTTTTCAGGCTTATTATAATAATTTACTAATCTAAAAGAATCTAGAAAGTAAGTCTTTCAAAGCTTCCATATTTGTGTTTATAATTAGCCAAGTAAGGACAATTACATTGTTTTTAGAAATAATGATTTTATGAGTTAAAAGGACACACACCAAATTCATGAGAGGTTGCCTCTTACAGGAAGGGGATAGAAAATGGGGCAGGAGGGGAGAGGATAAAGGATACCTCAGCTTTATCTATTGATGCTGTATAATTTTTATATAAAATATTTCTATTAGAAAATTTCTCAAAATAAAAATTTAATTTAAAAAACTGTAGAAACTTAAATATAATATTCATCACAGCCAACCAATTTCCTCTACAGAAAATTGCAATGTGAGGAGTTTCCTATGGTGATATACCAGTAACTTTCTTTCTTACATCTTTAAAAGTCCCAATTATCCAATAAGTCATGGAGAAAATGCCCAATCTTTCTGAGGCAGTCTAAACCAGGTTATAATTTCTCAAAAGATCCCATAAGTACATATTATTATTGTAACTGATATAGCTTTGAGGTCCAGAATCTACTTCTACCTGTGTAACAAGAACTTTGCAAAGATATCTTATAGTATAAACATAATTCATCTTATATTCTCAGACATGAAATATAATTTTCATCTGGGAAGATTTCTGTAATTATTAGAATCTTCAAATCTCTCAAAGCTACATGAATATATTCTTCCATAAAACTATAAAACACAAATCATTTTTATTTGTTCTTCAGTAGTGAGAGATTAGAGGATATATAAATGGACAATGACCAGACCATACATGAAGATAGAACTCTGACCTACAATCTCTTCAGCAACCAGCCTGGAAATCCAAATTACAATCTTGGCAGCAATCACCCCAGGACAGCGAGGATTTGATCAATGACTACCAGCTTCTCTATTTTTGTGCCCCAACCCCTGCATGCTTTCAACTCAAGGCCAACCACAAAAAGCCAACTATGTTTCCTGAATTAATTCCCTAAGATGCTCTGCTTTTAGATAGCTGGCTTTCAACTTCCCCATGCCAACAACCTCCGATTAGAGCATACCTTAACGTCTTTTTTTCACTATAAAACTTGCCTACTCGTTTTTGAGTCTGCCCAATGAAAGCGATGTTGGCTGACTTCCTTGTTATAGCAAGATTTGAATAAATGAATTCTGTTGGTTCTCATTTGGGTGGACTTTGCTTATTTTCATAGTAGTGTAAAAATCATGCAAAAAGAAAATTAACACTAGGCTGGGCACGGTGGTTCACTCCTATAATCTTAGCACTTTAGGGGGCTAAGGTGGGCAGATCGCTTAAGCTCAGAGTTCAAGACCAGCCTGGGCACCATAGCAAAATCCCATCCTTACCAAAAAAAAAAAAAAAAAAAAATTAGCTGGGCATGGTAGTGCCGACCTGTAGTCCCACTTACTTGGGGGTGCTGAGGCAGGAGGATCACTTGAGCCTGGGAGATCAAGGCTGTAGTGAGCTATGATTGTGCCACTGCACTCCAGCCTGGGTGACAAAGTGAGACCTTGACACGAAAATAATAATAATAATAATACTATGAGCATTTTGAGCATTTTGTTCCATTCCAACCAAGATCAAGTTTCAGTCTTGCTGCCTCTACGTAGCTCGTCTTGTTTGCCAGCTACACCATCTGAACCAACTTGCTTCATTAGATACATGGGTTTTCACCGCTTAGAAAATAAATTTTGTATTCTTCAATGTTTGATATTTCAGACTCAAATTGGTATAGTTTCTTCCTTGGGAACTGAGATCATTTTAAAACAAAGAAAAGATTCTGCTTTATTTTAGAAAAACAGTAATGTTGATAGTATAATACAGAACTAAATAGTGCAATAAAATATTTGCCATCAATCTGTGTATATATATGCAGCAAACATCAGGAGGTAATTCCTAAATTTCGTTAATATTAAAGAGATAAATCATATCAACTTACAAAGAGTTATGAAAATGTATCTATACTACACTGAAGCTGTTTTGAATAAAATGTGAGCTTAGGCCTATGATGGTGTGAAACTGAGTAATTCAAATTTAAAGCTGGCAGAATTTTAGATTATTTTGAGCCTTGAGAGGAATGTGGTTCTATGACCTGAGTCAGTAGCATGCAGCTGCAAGTTCTGCTTTTACTGTAAATGACTAGGAAAAGCCTTGAAGCTGAAGATCTCTTCAGATTATCACCCCATCACTGAATGTTAAGGCAGTCTTCCTTGAAATGTAACAAACTGTAACCAATCACTTCCTTGAAATGTAACAAACTATAACATATAACATATGGACTGACCTTGTATGGAAAAATGTTACAACCCTGTTAACTGCCTATATAAGTGGAAACTCAACTTCCCCACTTTGGAACACTTGCTCCCATGTGTTTGGGGTCTGTGTTTCCCAGGTGGCTATCATTTTTTATTTGTTTTTAGTAGCAAGGGACTGGAGGATATACAAATGGACAATGACCAGACTATATGTGAAGACAGAACTCTGACTCTTCAGCAACCAGCCCACAAAAACAAATGGACAGTGATCAGATCACACTTTGTGTTTAAATAAACCCCATATTTTATAATATTTTCTGAATCTCATTATTTAAGGTTGACATTTTGGTCACCATGAAGGGATTCAAAGCAGACCTCCAGTGATATCTGTCACTTTGCTGACAACTGGAACGCTGCTACCAACACAAATGACTTTCATTCACCCAATCTCGCTGAAGTTAATGGAAATGTCTGGTAAGGCATCTCTCAGGGTCTGAACCTCCCAGCTTGGTAGAGGTTTAAATGTTATTTTGTTATTTATTTATTTTCCTTTTACTTATTTTTTGAGACAGCCTCTCACTTTATGGCCCAGGCTGGAGTGCAGTGGTGCAATCTCGGCTCACTGCAACCTCCGCCTCCTGGGTTCAAGCAATTCTCCTGCCTCAGCCTCCAGAGTAGCTGGGATTACAGGTGCGTGCCACCATGCCCAGCTAATTTTGTATTTTTAGTAGAGATGGGGTTTCACTGTGTTGGCCAGGCTGGTCTCAAACTCCTGACCTCGGATGATCTGCCTGCCTCAGCCTCCCAAAGTGCTGGGATTACAGGCGTGAGCCACCACGCCCGGCCTCATTAGCATTTCTATAACTTTTTATCTCATTTGAAACTTTGGTCAGGGAGAAAACAGTTTATCTTTGAAAAGAGGAAATGAATCTTTGTGACTTAAGCAAAATTTGTAATCTTTAAAACTAACCAGATTCTGAAGCTCGGTTCAACTGACAACTGACAACTGGCAAATATAAATACTCTTCTTCTTCTTCTTTTTTTTTTTTTTGAGACAGGGTCTCCCTTTGTTGCCCAGGCTGGAGTGCAGTAGCGATGATCATGGCTCACTGAAGCCTCAACTTCCCAGGTCCAAATGATTCACTCACCTCAGTCTCCCAAATAGGTGGAACTACAGGTGTGCGCCCCCACACCTGGCTAATTTTTTGTATTGTTTGTAGAGATGGAGTTTTGCCATATTGTGCAGTCTGATCTCAAACTCCTAGGCTCAAGCAATCCACCCATCTCAGCCTCCGAAAGTGCTGAGATTACAGGTGTGAGCCACTGTGCCTGGCCTAAAGTTTCTTCTTGAGTAACTAAAATTACAAAAGGCTCTTTATGAGGACAAAATAAGTCCCAAAGATGAGAGACACTGTTCTTGCCAACTGAAAGGCACCTTAGGCTACTGAGGTCTTTGTGGGAGTGTTGGAGCTCATTGTTCACGACATGAAACAGTCTTACAGGAAATCCCTTAAGAACAGCATACAGAGCCAGGCACAGAGGCTGATGCCTATAATCCCAGCACTTTGGGAGGCCAAGGCGGAAGGATCACTTGAACCCAGGAGTTTAGGACTAACCTGGGCAACATAGTGAGAATCCATCTCTACAAAAAATATATAAGAAATTAGCCAGATGTGGTGGTGTGCACCTGTAGTCCCAACTACTTGGGAGGCTGAAACAAGGGAGGATCACTTGAGACCAGGAATTCGAGGCTGCAGTGAGCTGTAATCACACCACTGCACTCTAGCCCGGGTGACAGAGCAAGACCCTGTCTAAAAACAAACAAACAAAAACCATAAAGTTAAATGAACACACATAACAGCTGATCACCTACTGCCTTAAGCACCCAAGCCTCTTGGGATCACCAAGACACATAAAAGGGAAAAACCAACACAAGGGTGACACTTTGAGGGGCTATTCCCACAGGCAGCACACTTAATTCAAAATATCTCCCATCTAAGTTGTTTGGTCATTCAAGAGGAAAATCTAAAGTCTGGGTAATCATGCATCTAAAACCAGGTATTCCTCCTGAAGAAGAGATCCACCACTAGAAACGTAAGCTGGATTCATGTTTAATACTTACGGCACATCTTCATGTAAATATTTAGAAAATTAGTCATGCACAATTTGCAATGACCCCAAATTACAGTGGCCAAAATGGGGGTACCTTTGAAATACCTAAACTAGTTTCTCTGCACACTCAATTTTTAAAAATCCAGCTCTCATTATCCTAAGTGAATTAACACAGGAACAGAAAACCAAATACTGCATGTTCTCACTTATAAGTGGGAGCTAAGCATCAGGTACACATGGACGTAACAGAAGGAAAATTAACACTGGGAACTACTTGGGGGTGGGCAAGGGCTAAAAAACTACATATTGGGTACTATGCTCACTACCTGGGTAATGGGATCCTTTGCACCCACAAACGTCAGCATCACACAATATACCCATATAACAAACCTACACAGGTACCCCCTGAATCCAAAATAAAAGCTGGCTCTAAAATAAAACAAAATAACTGGGAGAGCTATTTTCAATGGTACTTAGAAGCTTTCTGATAAAGACATTTCTTTGCAAGAGGAAATGAAAAAATTGCCTAAAATAATTTTGAATTGAAAAATCCTGCTGACATTTCTTCTTCTCCTTCAGCTCCTTCTTCTCTTTGTCCCTCATTGTCAGAACTTCCTTGTCTATCAGACTACCTTCCCTTCCTCCTCCTCCTCCTCCTGCTGTACTGGCTTCATTTAGGGAAACCCTGTGTCTAGTAGAAGAGAACCTGCTTGATTTATCAACCACGCTCAAAGGTAGAACTTAAAGGTATAATTAAAGAATTTCCTGATCCTCTTCAGGATTCTATTGGATTTGCTAGAGAATTTGAATTAAACATTCAAACTTTCAATCCCAGATTCTCTGACTTATATCAATTTGTTCATCTTTGATAAAGCCAAATAGGATAGCAAAGGCACATTAGAGAAATCCTTTAGAGAACTTCCATAAATGTTCTGAAGCAGATTGTGAATGGGCCTGCAACACTGCCAAAGCTTTACTAGATGCTACCCCTTAGTTTTTCAAAAAGTGGTTGATTGGAACAAAATACAACATCAACAAAATTTTCATGAGCCTTGTCTTAGTCTGTCTTTGTGTTGCTATAAAGGAATACCTGAGGCTTGGTAATTTATAAGAAAAGAGGTTTATTTGGTTCACAATTCTGAAGACTGTACAAGAAGCATGGTGCCATCATTTGCCTCTGGTGAAGGCCTCCAGCTGCTTCCACCCATGGCAGAAGGAGAAGGGGAGCTGGTGTACAGAGATCACATGGCAAGAGAGGAAGAAACCGAGGGGAGGTGCCAGGCTCTTTTTAACAATCAGCTTTCATGGGAACCAATAGAATGAGAACTCATTCATTACTGTGAGGATGGCACCAAGCCACT
Source organism: Pongo pygmaeus (assembly GCF_028885625.2). Taxonomy (NCBI): domain Eukaryota; kingdom Metazoa; phylum Chordata; class Mammalia; order Primates; family Hominidae; genus Pongo; species Pongo pygmaeus. Next base: position 59,815,768 of record NC_072392.2, read on the forward strand.
CATGAATGATCTGCCCCCATGAGCCAAACATCTCCCACTAGGTCCCTCCAACATTGGGGATCAAATTTCAACATGAAATTCGGACAGGACAAATATCCAAACTATATCAAGCCTTTGATGTCACACTATGAAAGATTTGGGGAAAAAACATTAAAAAATATTCAGGCCTATCAGAATAAAATTATACTAACCACCAAAATGATACTTTCTATAACTTAAACTTTTGTTGTTGAGACGGAGTCTCACTCTGTCACCCAGGCTGGTGTGCAATGGCACAATCTTGGCTCACCACAACCTCTGCCTCCCAGGTTCAAGTGATTCTCATGCCTCAGCCTCCTGAGTAGCTGGGACTACAGTTGCATGCCACCATGCCTGGCTAATTTTTTTTGTATTTTTAGTAGAGACAAGGTTTCGCTGTGTTGGCCAGGCTGGTCTTAAACTCCTGACCTCAGGTGATCTGCCCACCTTGGCCTCCCAAAGTTCTGGGATTACAGATGTGAGCCATAGTGCCTGGCCGTGTAACTTAAACTTTATAAATGGATTAGATTAAGAATTAGCAATTATAATAAAGAAACAATGCACCAGTTAGTTATCCTTCAAATTCATTATCTAGTTTATTTTGCTGAACATATGTCCCATACCCTAACCAAGGAGGAAAAGGAAAGGGAAGTTAAACAGGGAAGAAAAGCAAATAAGGTTATGAGTTTACAATTAAAACAATTGTCCAACCAATTAAAACCCCTAACAAGCCTTTTGAAACTCCAAAACTGACCCAATCTCCTGCATCACAATGACTGCAAACAAAAAAGCCTGGACATTTCAAAAAGGATTGTAGAAAATTAAAATGGAAAGAATGAAAACAGGCCAAAGAAAAGGAAGAATAGGAGTACCCTGAGGAAATCAAAAGAGGGAACTTCCCTCTTCTCACTAATACCTTAGGAGTAACTGAAATAATTTTAAACGGAAAACAAATCAAGCTCTTTAAAAATTAAAAGAATTGTTTTTTTTTGAAAAATATTGTTAGCGAGGGCCTACGTTGTTTTTGTTTTTGTTTTGTATTGAGACAGGGTCTCATTCTGTCACCCAGGCTGAACTGCAGTAGTGCAATCTTGGTTCACTGCAACCTCTGCCTCCCTAACTCAAGCCTGAGCCTCCTGAGTTGCTGGGACTGCAAGTGTGCACCACCATGGCTGGCTGATTTTTGTATGTTTTGTAGAGACAGGGTTTTGCATTGTTGCCCAGGCTGGTCTTAAACTCTTGAACTCAAGCAATCGACCCATCTTGGCCTCCCAAAGTGCTGGGATTATAGGCATGAGCCACTGCGCCTGGCCCCAAACACAAGCTCTTAATGACACCAGAGCTACATTATCAATAATAAATCCCACCTTCTTACAAAGTCTCATTCCTTGGAGTCAAAAACCAATACAGATGGTAGGTGTAACAAATACTCCTATAACAGCATATAAATCTCAACCTATAGTTTTTCAGTTAGGTTCCCTAGAGGGAACACATTGTTTTCCTCTTAGTTCCCTCAGCCCCCCATGCATTTGATAAGGAGAAATGTTTTAAATTATATAATATCCATACTCTTCTCAAAAGAGGGAAGTGTATTTAGAATTAGAAGGTAAAACAAAATTGTGAGATACAAAAATTTTTCCAAATCTGATCCTTTTAATTGCAATTTATATTGCCATAGAGGATACTAAATTGTTAAATAATAAAGAACTAGAAGCGCTGTTAAAAGTGGTGCCTAATTAGCTGTAGTCAAAATTCTCCACTGATATTAGGAAAATTATCTTAGCTCCTCCAATCAAAATCCAGATAGATCCATCAAAACCTGTCCCAAACCTCAAGCAATACCCAGTAAGATTGAAGGCCTTGGAGGGAGTAAGATCTGTAGTTTTGGATTCTATAAAAAGAGGCTTGATTATTCCTTGTATAAGCCCATGTAACACTCTAATCCTTCCCATAAGAAAATCTAACGGTAGAGGTTAGAAATTTGTACAGAATCTAATAGCAATTAATAATATAGCTATTCTTCAACATCTGGTAGTAACAATTTTGAGTAACGGGATTTTTGCGTTTTGAAAAGCTTAAAATCCAGGCAGGGCGTGATGGCTCATGCCTGTAATCCCAGCACTTTGGGAGGCCAAGGCAGGCAGATCACGAGGTCAGGAGTTTGAGACCAGCCTGACCAACGTGGTGAAACCCCTTCTCTACTAAAAATGCAAACATTAGCTGGGCGTGGCGGCACATGCCTGTAATCCCAGCTACTCAGGAGGCTGAGGCAGGAGAACTGCTTGAGCCCAGGAGATGGAGGTTGCAGTGAGCCGAGATCACGCCACTGCACTCCAGCCTGGGTGACAGAATGAGACTCCATCTCAAAAAAAGAAAAAATAAAATCCCCCCAATTTGGCTCCTCTAAGATTTATTTATCCATTTCCTTCTTCTTCTGTTCCTCCTTCCTTTTGTCATCTTTGATATCAAATGAAGAAATCTAGAGGAGACTTCTAGTGGTCCTGAGACCCCTTAAGGAACATAGAAAAAGGTACTGAACACCCACCTTTTGGGGTCTTTTGCTTTCTTTGTGGAGTCCCAAAACCTATGGAAGGTTTTTCTCAGGTCTAAAGATCTGCTCTCTCTCCCTTATCTCTTTGGCTTTTTGGGGATACCAGGGATTATTTTGTACTATGAGAGAACATGACCTTTGAGTGTGCAATAGCTGAAAGTCACTGGTGAGGACTGCAGCTACGGAGGTAGTTGACAGCATTTACAATGAGTGGTTATTACTGCAGGAGACTACTCATTTCTTCCTGCATATAGATAAGAGTGGTTTTGACCCTTAGGGTCTATAGAAACAGTTGCTGCTAAGGCGTAAGACTCCCATGGAGGATGGGCTGATCACAGAGTAGCTGATTAATGTTGGGTTACCCACCAGTCTTGGGGGAATGTCCTTGCAGCAAGGGGCACTGTAGAAGCATTGCACTGTCCAATCCTGTGGCATTTCCCTAGTTTTGAAGACCTAGGATTCAATGTAAAAATGAGCTCCTTGATTTGAGGGGATCTACGTGTTCTGCCTTCCAGCTGTGTCTAATTTTCACATATTTAAATATATGTCCTATAAACTGCATGCTTTCTTTGACCTATTCATCTAAGGGCTCCACCCTGAAGTTAGTAATCTAATCAAGAAAAAAGCTAAGTTCAAAGGGCTACCTATCTAACTAGATTGGTCTCCAAAATACAACTTTCTGGCATTTAGCTGGCTATTTAGAAACTCTTTGTGAAAGAGATCTGCATTTATAAAGAAAATCTCCCTCTCTGCATCTAAACCACAAGAAATATGATGGGGAAAACACTGGCTTAAAGTTTACATAAGAAATCTTACCTCTGTTTAAAACTACCTGGCCATCTTATCTTGTCTGGTGGCCCTTTACCTATGGCCTTCTTTGTCTCAGCAAATAATGGTGTTTAGATCTAAGTTCTGTGCCTAGGGATGTAAATTTTCACCTAACAATCATGCCTTTGAAAGTGCAGATTTGCTGTTGTCTAGCTAACAACTATTTACCACAATAGAATAGGTAATCAAGAGACTGACAATCTAAAAAGGGGAGATAAACTATTTGAAAACTGACAAAGAAACTTTGTTTTTTTTGTTTGTTTTTTGACACAGAGTCTCCTTCTGTCACCCAGTCTGGAGAGCAGTGGCTGCAATCATGGCTCACTGCAGCCTCAACCTTCCAGGCTTAAGCAATCCTCCTGCCTCAGCCTTCTGAGTAAATCAAACTACAAGTGTGCACCATCATACCTGGTGAATTTTTGTAGAGACGGGTTTTGCCATGTTGCCCAGGCTGGTTTGAAACTCTGGGCTCAAATGATCTTCCCGCCTTGCCTCTGCCTACCCAAGTGCTGGGATTACAGGCATGAGCCACCATGGCTGGCCCAGGATTGCATAATCTTTTTTTTTTTTTTTTGGAGACAGTCTCACTCTGTCACCAGGCTGGAGTGCAGTGGCACGATCTTGGCTCACTGCAACCTCCCCCTCCCTGGTTCAAGCAATTCTCCTGCCTCAGCTTCCCAAGTAGCTGGGACTACAGGCGCCTGCCACCATGCCCAGCTAATTCTTGTATTTTTAGTAGAGACGGGGTTTCACCATGTTGGCCAGGATGGTCTCGATCTCTGACCTCGTGATCCTCCTGCCTCGGCCTCCCAAAGTGCTGGGATTACAGGCGTGAGCCACGGCACCTGGCCCAGGATTGCATAATCTTAACTGACCAACTTCTCCCTCATAGGATGGACCTGCAAGAAATTCCCTTCACTAAACACTGATGTTGTTTGATTTACAGATGGATCTTACTTGAAGGATGAATCTGGAATTTATTTTGCAGATCATGCTATATTATCTTTTTTGCTGTTGTTTTTCGAGATGGAGTCTTGCTCTGTCACTCAGGCTGGAGTGCAGTGGCGCAATCTCGGCTCACTACAACCTCTGCCTCCCAAGTTCAAGCAATTATTCTGCCTCAGCCTCCCCAGTAGCTGGGACTACAGGCGCCTGCCACCACACCCGGCTAATTTTTGTATTTTCAGTAGAGACGGGGTTTCACCATGTTGGTCAGGCTGGTCTTGAACACCTGACCTCCTGATCCACCCACCTCTGCCTCTCAAACTGCTGGGATTACAGGTGTGAGCCACCGCGCCCAGCCATCATTTTTTTCTTTGAGATGGAGTCTTGCTCTGTCGCCCAGGCTGGAGTGCAGTGGCGCAATCTCAGCTCACTGCAACCTCCATCTGCCAGGTTCAAGCAATTCTCCTGCCTCAGGCTTCTGAGAAGCTCAACTTACAGGCGCAAGCCACCACACCTGGCTAATTTTTGTATTTTTATTAGACACAGGGTTTCACCATGTTGGCCAGGCTGGTCTCGAACTCCTGACCTCAGGTGATCCACCCACCTCAGCCTCCCAAACTGATAGGATTACAGGCGTGAGCCACCGCATCCGACCAGATTATGCTATAGTATCTTACTGAGGAAACAGAAAGTTCTCATCTTCCAAAAGCAACCTCAGCTCAACAAGCAGAGTTAATAGCATTAGTTAGAGCTTGTCGCAGACAAAAGGAATAACTGCTAATATTTATACAGGCAGCAGATATGCTGTCAGAGTAGCTCATGACTTTGGAGTGGTATGGAAACAAAGAGAATTTTTTTTTTGAGACAGGGTCTCACTATGTTGCCCAGACTCGTCTTGAACATCTGGGCTCAAGTGATCCTCCTGTTGATATGGACAGAAGGCAGGGAAACACTAGATAGAAAAGGGCGGGGTCCCTAGCAAGGGTTCCACCCTCAAGCCTGGACCTGCAGCCCTAAATGAGAACTTCACATCCCCATTTCCCCACCCAAATGTTCTCTTTTAGCCCACCACACCCCCTATCCTGTGCCCATAAGAACCCCAGACCCCAAACTCAGCGGACACACAGAAGAGAGAAGCACCTGAACATTGAGAGTAGAAGAAGTAGCTGAACATCAGAGACTACAGTCAGAGAGGAGTTCAGCCGGGGATGGTTGGAGAGGAGTTCGGTTGGGATGCCCGAACTCCAGGGGAAGACCACTTTCCCACTCCATCCCCTTTCCAGCGCCCCAGCCCACTAAGAGCCACTTCCATTGCTCAATAAAATCTCTGCATTCACCATCCTTCAAGTCTGTGTGACCTCATTCCTCTTGGGCATTGGACAAGATTTCAGGATCACTGGGTGCAGGAATCCAAAAAGGCTGTCACACTGGCCCTTTGCCCTCACTGGCAGAGGGCAGCTGCCCCCTCACAATGAGGCAAAAAGCCCACTGAGCTAGTAATATGCCCTCTGGGGCTCTAGGGGTCGCCGGCACTCCCTCCCAGATGGCAGAGCTAAAAGAGCATTGTAACACGCTTGGATCCTGCTGTGGGGCCTGCACATGGCCTGCTCCCACTAGAGAGAAGTGGCCGGCTGGTGCCAGCATTTGTTTGCCCTGGCTCCTGCATCCACTCACCTGCATGCTCCCACTCCCATGAAGGGCTCAGAGCTGCAGGCTGAGAAAACAAGCCACCCCTTCATGAGTCTCACAAAGGGGTCAAGGGAACTCTTGTGTTTCACTGCCTCGGCCTCCTAAAGTGTTGGGATTACAGGCATGAGCCACCATGCCCAGAAAACAAAGAGGATTTTTAACCTCTTCTGATCAGTCCATTAAAAATGGACACCATGTTTCAGAATTATTAGAGGCCGTATCATTAGCCATTATCAGGATCTGAAGCCATTCAAAGTCAGACATTCCAGAAAGCAAAGTACATCATTTAGCAGATAATATAGTAAAAGGGCTGCTCTAAGTGTATCTGAATAAGCAAATCAACCCCTTTTTAGCTTTTAAGAAAGCATTTGATTTTGACATAAAATTAGCTCAACATAAAGCTCCAAAAAAGAACAAGAAAATTGGGAAACAAAACAGAAAACATACTCCTCCAAGACTGGGCTATGGTATGGACCAAATGATCTACCCATACTTCCAACCAAATTACAGTCAACTTTCTGAACTTATGTACGATTTAACTCATTGGGGCCCTAATAAAATGATTACTTGGGGAAAACAGTATTATTGGAGGCCTTGCCCAACTGTGGATTGGTATATAGATACACAATCATTGACACATCTGCCCAAAATATAATCCAGGGAAACCTTTACATAGCAATCAAGGTCATTTTCCTCTACCTGAAAGCCCCTTCAAGGTAGGACAATTATATTTTATTCAGCTACCACCATCACAAGGATACAAGTATATTCTAGTAATGAATTATACGTTTTCTCATTGGATAGAAGCATTTCTATCCAGAAGAGCAACAGCAATTAGCAGTAAGTAAAATTCTTAGGGAAAATTATTTCAAATTGGGGAGTTCCTCTAGAACTTTATAGCAACAGGGGTACTCATCTTACCAGACAAATAATCCAGTCAATATATAAAATCTAACCTATTCTCCAACATTTCCATTATGCATAGTGCTCCCCAGTAATCTGGGTTAGTGGAACACACAAACAGAATAATCAAAACTAAATTGGCAAAATTAACTGAGGCTTTTAAAATTCCTGTGCCAAAAGCCCTTCCACTGGTTTTGCTTAGCCTAAGATCAATCCTTTTTGATAAATACTGGCTGTCTCTGTTTGAAACAGGCAGACCTATGAAACTGTCTCCAGGAAACTGTCAATCTATTGTATTAAAAGGATATATGTTGTATTATTGTAATGGCCTTGTAAGGCAGCTAATTAAAAACTGTAATTGAGTAAGAGTGTTTCCACTGTAAGCTCCTAGAAGACAAAGAACCCAAGGACCAAGGACTTCAACCAGGAGTCTTTGTCTATTGGAAACAGCAGCTTTTATTTATTTATGTATTTTTTTTTAAAGCATCTCACACTTTGTCATCCAGGCTGGAGTGCAGTGGTGCAATCTAGACTCACTACAGCCTCAACCTCCTGAGTTCAAGTGATTCTCCTGCCTCAGCCCCCGAAAAGTAGCTGGGACTACAGGCACACGCCACCATTCCTGGCTAATTTTTTGTATTTTTCATAGAGATGAGGTTTTGCCATGTTGCCCAGGCTGGTCTCAAACTCCTGGGCTTAAGTGATCCACCCACCTCAGCCTCCCCAAGTGCTGGGATTACCAGCGTGAGCCACCGTGCCCAGCCAGAAACAGCATCTTTTAAAGGACTCCCTCCAACCAAGGTGAAATAACCTTATCAAGTGCACCTAACTAACCCTTGTGCTGCTAAACTAAAAAGAATCAATTCTTGGATACCCGTCACCCATTTAAAGAAAGTCACTTTGGCAATCTGGACTTCATCTCAAGCCAGTGATCTAAAATGAAATTCTCCAGAGCCAACAAGGACAAGAAAAAGATAGCATCTGAGGTAGTCAGCTTTCCCAAGACACTGAACCAGGCCTGTATCTGAATGAACTCTTAATATTAATAATTATAATAGGTGGAGAAGGTCATCCTTTGCAAGTTCCCACTAAATTTATTTTCAACCCTCGTTCTTATGTTTTGTTGTTGCTATCACCAGCTCTTGTCTATGAAGCAAACATCTTCTTGCAATGGGCTCAAGACTATGCTGACAGATTACAGGAAAACATCTGTTGGATATGTAGCCTCATGCCCCTTTCCAGTGCATCTGGCCCACCATGGTGGGTATTGCCTTTCCAAGGACAAGATTGAATAGAAGACCAGAAATATATCCGTGCTTCTCAAAAACAATCATCGGTGTTTAATACTTAGTATGACTGAGGATAACGTATAATACTGGCCTATTGATAATACTTTATAAAGCAAGGGGCATGGGAAGAGATTTTTCAGTAGATAAAACCAATATGTTAGCTTTTTTTTTTTTTTTTTTTTTTAAAGACGGAGTCTCACTCTGTTGCCCAGGCTGGAGTGCAGTGGCGTGATCTTGGCTCACTGCAAGCTCCACCTCCCTGGTTCAAGCAATTCCCCTGCCTCAGCTGGGAGTAGCTGGGATTACGTGTGCACCATGCCCGGCTAATTTTTGTATTTTTAGTAGAGACAGGGTTTCACCATGTTGGTCAAACTGGTCGCTAATTCCTGACCTCAGGCAGTCTGCCCGCCTCGGCCTCCCAAAGTGCTGGGATTACAGGCATGAGCCAGCGCGCCCAGCCTAAAGCCAGTATGTTAGCTTTAATGCTAGTACTGCCCCAACTGAAATCAAGTTGTCAACTGAAAAATGAGACAACTTGAATTGGGGATGGTATAACACAAATTTGGGACTGTTTTATCTGGCATAATCCCCTCTTTTGGTCAGCTTCATCAGCTTTCTCCTTTATGCTGAGAACAAAAGGAGCAAACTGAAGATACATGGCCCAATAATGAAACCACCTTTGCCACTAGAAATACGGGATGGAAAATTAAGGAACACTGTATGCACACCATTATATTACAAAAAACTGATTGGCACGCCACTGAATGGGCATTGTGTATTTACTGGCTAGCTCCAAATGGACTATATTGGCTGTGTGACACCAATCCATGGCCACGGTTACTCCCAGGATGGTTAGGACAGTATTCTTTGAGTTATGCCTGGGCACAAGGTCTAATACTTCATACCCTTTCAAAGCCTGCAAATCTTCCTTATTTACAATCTCATTGGGTTTGTTCTGAATTCCACTGTTAAGACCATTTAGTTTCCATCTTTCTGCCACAACTGGGTATTGAGGATGTCATTTGGCATGTAGAGACCCTAACCAATTACACACACCAAAAGGCCCTAAATGACAGCCACATAAGTATCTCATTATTGAACAATGAAGTTGGCCCTATGAGAAAAGCTGTATTGCAGAAACATATGGCTTTAGACATACTGCAGACCAAGGGGAAACCTGAGCTATCATAAAAATTGAGTCTTACTGTCTATATCCCAGATGAATCAGATAACATCACTAAATTAATGGCTGATATGAAAACCCAAATAACCAACCTTTGAGATCCAACACCTCTCTGAACAATTGGCCAGGCAGCTGGTTTAGATCTTGGGAAACATGGTGGCGGAAGCTGTTACTTATTCTAGGAATTATAATCATTTGTTGTGTTTTGTCCTGTTTTTGTCTTACTGCTACTTTGGCATTTGTTTGTAATGGAGTCAACACACAACTGAAAAGACTAAAATAATGGTTGCTCAATGAATTACTTAAACTGAAGATGCAGCTGTGTAGCCTGACCTGAGTCACAAAGTCACCTCCTTCCTCTAAATGTGGCCTATACTCCATTTGCTTTATAGTCTGACAAATTCTCCTTGCCATGGGACATGACTCTCTAGTAATAAGCCTTCCTAGCAATGGAAGACTGAGCTCCTGAAAATAAAAGAAGCCAAAACCATTTGAGTTCACCTATGATGGTTTCTTCAAACGATCTTGATAAAAAGGGGAAAATGCAAATAATTTAAACTTAAAGCTGTTGTAACTTTAAATTATTTTGAGCCTTGAAAGGACTGTGGCTATGTGGCCTGAGTCATGTAGCATGCAGCTACATCTTCTGTTTTTTCCTGTAAATGATCAGGAAAGGTCTTGTGGCACCAGAGATAAGATCCCCTCAGATCATCACCCCTTCTCACAGAATGTAGAACCGATCTTCCTTGAAACGTAGCAAACTGTAACCAATCAAATTGCCATAACATAGGTACTGACCCTGTATGAAAAATGTTGCAACCCTGTTAACTGCCTATATAAGTGAAACCTCAACTTTCCCACTTTGGAACACTAACCCCATTTCTTTGAAGTCTGTGTTTCCTATGTGGCTATCCTCAAGTTTCGCACTTGAATAAACGCTATACTTAATCACATTTTCTGAATCTCATTATTTAAGGCTGACAATGACATAACTAATGCAAATAAAAAATGTAATGGCTTTTCAGCCAATCTGGAGAACAATATGGAGGTTCCTCAAAAAGCTACAAATAGAACTACCATGTGATCCAGTAATCACACTATTGGGCATTTATCCAAAGGAAAGGAAATCAGTATGTCAGAGATATCTGCACCCCCATGTTCATTCCAGCACTATTCACAATAGCCAACATATGGAAATACACAATAACCAACATATGTTGTTGTGTCCAACAATAGATAATAGATAAAGAAAATGTGGTATATATACACAATGAGATACTATTCAGCCTGAAAAAGAATAAAATCCTGTCATTCTTGGCAACATGGATGGAACTGGAAGACATTATGTTATATGAAGTAAGCCAGGAACAGAAAGTTAAACACCGCATATACTCACTCATATTTGGAGGCTAAAAAAAAAAAATTGATCTCATGGAAGTAAAAGTGGAACAGAAAATATAAGAGGCTGAGAAGGGTAGGAGAAAGAGAGGGAGAGAGATTTGTTAAAGGATACTAAATTACAGCTATATAGAAGGAGTAAGTTCTAGTGTTCTATATCACTGCAGGATGACTATAGTTAACAATAACATATAGTTTCAAATAACTAGAAGGAGGATATTGAATGTTTCCAACACAAAGAAATGATAAACATTTGAAATGATACACTAATTACCCTGATAAGATCAGTATACATTATATGTATCAAAACACCACTATGTACCCCATAAATATGGACAATTATGGGTTGATTAAAAAGCTAAACTAAAATAAAAAGTACAAAAAAAATTAGGATTCTGCAAAATACTCTAAAAACATTTAGTGGCTTTATAAGGAAGGTTAAGGAGGAATCAAGAGCATTATATTCTCAACCACATCTGTTCAATTTGGTAACAATGACGTTTTTTACGGAAGTGAAAAAACTCCAAAACATTCTTAATTCTTTGGGTGACATTGTTTATATGCCTGAGAAAAGAACGAAAAAACTTTCAAAATATTTGTTAGATGAACAAAGCATATGTAGGGAGTAGCAGTTTACAGTAAACACATTGGACGGAATTTTACCTATATTATCTGCTATGATAAGAGTAGCTTCCTGCAATTATTAAAATAATGGAAGTTTTATGAATTAATTTTTTTAAACCATAGGTGGCTAGAGAATTGAATGATCTGCTGACAGCATCTCTAATTTATTTATCTTTTTAAAATCGTCTGAGGTGTGCTATTCCAGGAAGTTTTACTAGAGAGCTTCAAAGTAGAACTTTAGGTATTGTTTTCTGACCGCAAAAGAAAGAAGCAACATTTCATTGTTAAGCCTATAGGAAAAATTACTGCTTAAAAAATGATTTGGATAGTTAATAAAAATCCTTACTATATGGCATGTACTTTACTAAAAGCTGTTACATATTTTTTCATTTAATTCTCTCAGTAACCCTATTAACCTTACAGGTGAAGAAATTGAAGCACAGAGAGGTTAAATAATTTTTCCCGAGATCAATCAACTAAGCAAGTAGAGGTAGAATTTAAACTCAGTCTGATTAAAACTGCTACTGACATAGTACTGCCACTGAGCCATTATGCCCCAGGAAAACAAATTAAAACAAAGAAACAAACAAAAACCACTGTTATTGTAGCAAAACCAAAATAAAACAAAAACAACCTCAGTGATTCAAAGTAAAAAAAAAAAAAAAATCTTCCATTCAATTTGGACAACAGATTAAAGTACTTTATCAATGTTACATTTTCTGAAATTAATAAATGTACTGTGGTTATGTAAAAGCATGTCCCTATTTTTAGGAAGTGTGTAGTGAATTATTTAGGGATAACAGGGCATAGTATATTTAACTTATTCTCAAATGGTTCAAATATATATGAATAAGTAGAGAGACGAAGTATAAAGCAAATGGGGAAAAAATAGGTTAAACTGAGTAAAGAGTGTAAGGGTGTTCTCTGGACTATTGTTGCAACTTTTCTGTAAATTTAAAATTATTTCCAAATTTTTAATCTTAAAAAAACTTCCATATAGAGAAGAAAATTTCCCTACGGGGAAAATTACTATCATTACTGTATTAGTTTGCTAGGGCTGCAATAACAAAGTACCACAGACTGGGTGACTTAAACAACAGAAAATTTTCTCACAGTTCTGGAGATGAGAAATTCCAGATCCAGATGTCATCAGGGTTGATTTATTGATGACTCTCCGTTTGGCTTATAAACGGATATCTTTTCCCTCTGTCTTCACATGGTCTTTTTCTCTATTTGTGCCCTAATCTTTTCTTCTTATAATGAGACCAATCCTAATGGATTAGGACTCACTTTAATGACTTCATTTAACGTTAATTACCTCCTTAAAGGCCCTATATCATTCTGAGGTGCTGGGGGTTAAAACCTCAATATATGAATTTTGTGGAGACAATTCAGCCCATAACAATTACCATTCAGGTAGTGCATTTTCTCTTAATTGTTGGAAGACATTATAAAATGAACATATATCGTGACCAGCCTGACCAACATAGAGAAATCCTGTCTCTACTAAAAATACACAATTAGCCAGGCATGGTGGCGCATGCCTGTAATCCCAGCTACTAGGGAGGCTGAGGCAGGAGAATCGCTTGAATCCGGGAGGCAGGGGCTGCAGTGAGCAGAGATCGCACCATTGCATTACAGCCTGGGCAACAAGAGCAAAACTCTGTCTCAAAAAAATAAAATAAAATAAAATGAACACATATTACTAAACATTAGAATATAGAACTCAACATTAATATTTTCCAGAGAATTATTAGCAAAACGAAAAAATATTTCACAATTACCACTTAAATGGAATAAGCGTTTAGATAATGCAATATCTAAATACATACAAGTTTCACAGATAAGATATACTTCAAAAGTTTGATTTCACTGGAAATACCAAAGGTCAATTTCCATGACCATATTAAGTAAACTTATTTTGGCTATTTGTTTATTCAGCATGCTATTCATAACAATTTTCCCTATGTATCTTCTACATATTGCTTTGATAAATCTGTATAGCAATAAACATCTAGTCTGTATTGTCTAAAATAATTTATACTGCACCATAGGAGAAGATTCACTGGGCTGGTACTAATGTCCATCAAGCAAGAATTGGTAACCAAAAAGATTAACTCTAAAGGACTCAGTAGTACTGCAGATAATTTGCTTCACAAGCTGAGAAACATAGGATGCTTTGTTACTATCATGAACTAAAATTCATCTATAATTGAAATTTCCCTATATATTTAAAAAATTTATCTTTAAGGTCCTAACTCATAAGTAGGTCCTAAAACTCGCTGCAAAATTTCTGATCTGATAATTCCAACATCCCTGCCATATCTAGTTATGATACTTTCTCTATCTCTTCAAACTGTGTTTTTGCCTTTTAGCATATCCTGTAATTTTTCTTAATAGCCAGGCACAATGTACTGGGTAAAAGGAATTGCTATAACTAGGCCTTTAGTAATGCGGTAGTAAGATGTGGAGGAAGGGGAAGCATTCCATAGTCCTATGATTAGGTTTCTATCTTTCAGTGAGCCTGTACCTCCAGACTGTGAACTTCACGTTGCTTCTCAGTCTACCCCACTCCTTACCCCTTAGTTGGGGCAGGATGTATAGAGTGGGCTGGAGTTGGGTATGCAGCTTATCCCAGGTCAGTTAGGCTCTAACAAAACCCTAGCAGATTAGATTCTATTTAGTTAACTAATTTCTCCTTAGGGGAGACCTTGTTAAGAAGAGCAAAGTGTTCTGGTGTATTTCCACATGGTTCCTTTCCCCCTTTCCCTTCCAGAAGCACAGGGGGATTTTTCTCTGATATTCACTGTGAGAATTTGACAGCGCTCTTGGAGGTAAAACTCACAAAAGTGTCGGGGCACCCATATGACTGGGTTAACTCTCAGAGTTGCCCACACTTGAGTTTCCAGGAATACATCAACTACAATTCAGATTTCCCTACCCTGATACTAGTACCTGCAGAGGTTGCTACTTGTGGGTTTCTGCTCTACTAAGCTGTGATTCTCTATTTTCACCTGTCGGTATCTCCAATTTTGGGAGCAACAGTTTGCCTTGTGACCTCATGTTATACCATTTTAAATAATTTATCTCACTTAGTTGAAAATCATGACCATAAGACAAAATACTAGAAACAGAATTCAGCAGCATATTAAAATAATTATACACCATGACTGAATGGGATTTATTCCAGAACTGTAAGGATGCCTCAACACATGAAAAATCAAACAATGTAATATACCACATTAACAAAATGAAGGAAAAAACCCACATGATCATCTCAATTGATGTTTGACAAAATTCAAAAAAACCTTTAATGATAAAAACACTAAAAAAACTAAGAATAGAAGGAAACTACCTCACTGTAATAAAAGTCATATATGAAAAACCCATAAAAAGCACTATATTCAATGATGAAAAGACAAAAAGCTTTTTCCTCTAAGATCAGGAACAAGGCAAGGTTGCCTGCTTGTCTACTTCTATTCTACAGAGTGCTAGAAGTACTAGTCAGAGAAATTAGGCAAGAAAAAGAAGTAAAAGCCATCCAAATTGGCAAGGAAAAAGTAAAATTATCTCTTTACAGATAACATGATCCTATATGTAGAAAACCCTAAAGATTACAAACACACACATACATACACATCTATTAGAACTAATAAATTCATCAAAATGGCAGGATACAAAGCCAACACACAAAATCAGTTGCATTTCTATTCACTAAATATGAACAATCTGACAAGGAAATTAAGAAAACAATTCTATTTATAGTAGCACCAAAAAGAATAAAATACTTAGGTATGAACCAAAGAAGCAATACAAGGAAAACCACTAAACATTTTTGAAAGAAATTAAAGAGGACATTAAAAAAAGACATTCCATGTTCATGAACTGAATGGGTTAATATTGTTCTGATGTCAATACTATCCAAAGTGATCTGCTGATTTCATGCAATCTCTATCAATATCCAAATAATGGTTTTTGTAGAAAAAGACAAACTCATCCTAATATTTATATAGAATTCCAAGGGACTCCAAATAACCAAAATAATCCTGAAAAGGAAAAACAATGCTGGAAGATTCACACTTCACACTTTCTTTTCTTTTTTTGGGACAGAGTCTCGCTCTGTCATCCAGGCTGGAGTGCAGTGGTGCAATTTCGGCTCACTGCAACCTCTGTCTCCTGGGTTCAAGCGATTCTTGTGCCTCAGTCTCCTGAGGAATAGCTGGGATTACAGACATGTGCCATCATACCCAACTAATTTTCGTATTTTCAGTAGAGATGGCGTTTCACCATGTTGGCCAGGCTGGTCTTAAACCTCTGACCTCAGGTGATCCACCCACCTCAGCCTCCCAAAGTGCTGGGATTACAGGCATGAGCCACCAAGCCCGGCCACACTTTCTGATTTCAAAAGTTATTATAAAGCTACAGTAATCAAAGCAGAATAGTATTGACATAAAGACAGACACATATGTAGAACAACTAAATACAACAGGGAGTCCAGAAATGCATCCTTGCATATATGGTAAAGTGATTTTTGACAAGGGTGTCAAGACCATTCGGTGGAGAAAAATACAGCCTTTTCAACAAATGGATCTGGGAAAACTGGATATCCACATGCAAAAGAATGAAATTGGACCTTACCTCATACTATATACTAAAATTAACCCCAAATGGCTCCATGACTTAAATGTAAGACCTAATACTATAAAATTATTATTTTAAAAAACATAAGGCAAGAAAGAAGAAAGCACAACCTTAGACGTAGCAATGCTTTCTTAGATATGACATCAAAGATACAGGCAACAACAACAAAATAGACAAACTGGAATTTATGAAAATTTAAAAATGTTGTGCATCAAAAGACACTATCAATAGAGTAGAAAGACAACCCACAGAATGAGAGAACATATTTGCAAATCATATATCCGACAAGGAGTTAATACAGAACTCAACAATATAAAAACCAAACCACCCAATTAAAAAGTGGGCAAATGACTTGAATAGACATTTCTCCAAAGAAGATATACAAATGGTAGGCCAGGCGTGATGGCTCACACCTGTAATCTCAGCACTCTCGGAAGCCAAGGCAGGCGAATCACAAGGTCAAGAGATCGAGACCATCCTGGCCAACATGGTGAAACCCCGTCTCTACTAAAAATATAAAAATTAGCTGGACGTGGTGGTGTGCACCTGTAGTCCCAGCTACTCGGGAGGCTGAGGCAGGAGAATCAGTTGAACCCAGGAGGTGGAAGCTGCAGTGAGCCGAGATCACGCCACTGCACTCTAGCCTAATGACAGAGTGAGACTCCATCTCAAAAAAAAAAAGAAGATATATAAATGGTCATGAAGCACATTTAAAAAAAAAAGTTCAATATCATTAATCATTAGGAAAACACAAATCAAAATTATAATGAGGTACATACTAATTAGGATGGCTACTATCAGAAAAACAGAAAATAACAATCATTGATAAGGATGTGGAGAAATCAGAACCCTGTGCACTGTTGAAAACGTAAAATAAGGGTTCCAAGATGGCCAAACAGGAACAGCTCCAGTCCGCAGCTCCCAGCATGAGCGACAAAGAAGACGGGTGATTTCTGCATTTCCAACTGAGGTACCGGGTTCATCTCACTGGGGCTTGTCAGACAGTGGGTGCAGCCCACAGAGCAGGCTGGGGCATCGCCTCACCCGGGAAGCGCAAGGGGTCGAGGAATTCCCTTTCCTAGCAAAGGGAAGCCGTGACAGACGGTACCTGGAAAATCAGGTCACTCCCACCCTAATACCGCGCTTTTCCAATGGCCTTAGCAAA
Source organism: Pongo pygmaeus (assembly GCF_028885625.2). Classification (NCBI taxonomy): domain Eukaryota; kingdom Metazoa; phylum Chordata; class Mammalia; order Primates; family Hominidae; genus Pongo; species Pongo pygmaeus. The sequence continues at coordinate 59,833,002 of NC_072392.2, forward strand.
CAGCACACCAGGAGATTATATCCCACGCCTGGTTTGGAGGGTCCCACACCCACGGAGCCTAGCTCACTGCTAGCACAACAGTCTGAGATCGAACTGCAAGGCAGCAGCTAGGCTGGGGGAGGGGCAACCACCATTGCTGAGGCTTGAGTAGGTAAACAAAGTGGCCGGGAAGCTCGAACTGGGTGGAGCCCACCGCAGCCCAAGGAGGCCTGCCTGCCTCTGTAGACTCCACCTCTGGGGGCAGGGCATAGCTAAACAAAAGGCAGCAGAAACTTCGCAGACTTAAACATCCCTGTCTGACAGCTTTGAAGAGAGTAGTGGTTCTCCCAGCACAGAGTTTGAGATCTGAGAAAGGACATATTGCCTCCTCAAGTGGGTCCCTGACCCCCGAGTAGCCTAACTGGGAGACATCTCCCAGTAGGGGCTGACTGACATCTCATACAGCCAGGTGCCCTCTGAGACAAAACTTCCAGAGGAAGGATCAGGCAGCAATATCTGCCATTCTGCAATATTTGCTGTTCTGCAGCATCTGCTGGTGATACCCAGGCAAACAGTGTCTGGAGTGGACCTCCAGCAAACTCCAACAGACCTGCAGCTGAGGGTCCTGACTGTTAGAAGGAAAACTAACAAACACAAAGGACATCTACACCAAAACCCCATCTGTACATAACCATCATCAAAGACCAAAGGTAGAAAAAACCACAAAGATGGGGAGAAACCAGAGCAGAAAAGCTGCAAATTCTAAAAATCAGAGCGCCTCTTCTCCTCCAAAGGAACGCAGCTCCTCACCAGCAATGGAACAAAGCTGGACGGAGAATGACTTAGACGAGTTGAGAGAAGAAGGCTTCAGACGATCGGTAATAACAAACTTCTCTGAGCTACAGGAGGGTGTTCGAACCCATCTCAAAGAAGCTAAAAACCTTCAAAAAAGATTAGACGAATGGCTAACTAGAATAAACATTGTAGAGAAGTCCTTAAATGACCTGATAGAGCTGAAAACCATGGCATGAGAACTACGTGACGCATGCACAAGCTTCGGTAGCCGATTTGATCAAGTGGAAGAAAGGGTATCAGTGATTGAAGATCAAATGAATGAAATGATGCAAGAAGAGAAGTTTAGAGAAAAAAGTAAAAAGAAACGAACAAAGCCTCCAAGAAATATGTGACTATGTGAAAAGACCAAATCTCTGTCTGACTGGTGTACCTGAAAGTGACGGGGAGAATGGAACCAAGTTGGAAAACACTCTTCAGGATATTATCCAGGAGAACTTCCCCAACCTAGCAAGGCAGGCCAAGATTCAAATTCAGGAAATACACAGAACGCCACAAAGATACTCCTCCAGAAGAGCAACTCCAAGACACATAATTGTCAGATTCACCAAAGTTGAAATGAAGGAAAAAATGTTAAAGGCAGCCAGAGAGAAAGGTCGGGTTACTCACAAAGGGAAGCCCATCAGACTAACAGCGGATCTCTCGGCAGAAACTCTACAAGCCAGAAGAGAGTGGGGGCCAATATTCAACATTCTTAAAGAAAAGAATTTTCAACCCAGAATTTCATATCCAGCCAAACTAAGCTTCATAAGTGAAGGAGAAATAAAATCCTTTACAAACAAACGAATGCTGAGAGATTTTGTCACCACCAGGCCTGCCTTACAAGAGCTCCTGAAGGAAGCACTAAACATGGAAAGGAACGACCAGTACCAGCCACTGCAAAAACATGCCAAATTGTAAAGACCATCAATGCGAGGAAGAAACTACATCAACTAATGAGCAAAATAACCAGCTAATATCATAATGACAGGATCAAATTCACACATAACAATATTAACCTTAAATGTAAATGGGCTAAATGCTCCAATTAAAAGACACAGACTGGCAAATTGGATAAAGAGTCAAGACCCATCAGTGTGCTGTATTCAGGAGACCCATCTCACGTGCAGAGACACACATAGACTCAAAATAAAGGGATGGAGGAAGATCTACCAAGCAAATGGAAAACAAAAAAAAGCAGGGGTTGCAATCCTAGTCTCTGATAAAACAGACTTTAAACCAACAAAGATCAAAAGAGACAAAGAAGGCCATTACATAATGGTAAAGGGATCAATTCAATAAGAAGAGCTAACTAACCTAAATATATATGCACCCAATACAGAAGCACCCAGATTCATAAAGAAAGTCCTTAGAGACCTACAAAGAGACTTAGACTCCCACACAATAATAATGGGAGACTTTAACACCCCATTATCAACATTAGACAGATCAACAAGACAGGAAGTTAACAAGGATATCCAGGAATTGAACTCAGCTCTGCACCAAGCAGACCTAATAGACATCTACAGAACTCTCCACCCCAAATCAACAGAATATACATTGTTCTCAGCACCACATCACACTTATTCCAAAATTGACCACATAGTTGGAAGTAAAGCACTCCTCAGCAAATGTAAAAGAAGAGAAATTATAACAAACTGTCTCTCAGACCACAGTGCAATCAAACTAGAACTCAGGATTAAGAAACTCACTGAAAACCGCTCAACTACATGGAAACTGAACAACCTGCTCCTGAATGACTACTGGGTACATAATGAAATGAAGGCAGAAATAAAGATGTTCTTTGAAACCAATGAGAACAAAGACACAACATACCAGAATATCTGGGACACATTTAAAGCAGTGTGTAGAGGGAAATTTATAGCACTAAATGCCCACAAGAAAAAGCAGGTAAGATATAAAATTGACACCCTAACATCACAATTAAAAGAACTAGAGAAGCAAGAGCAAACACATTCAAAAGCTAGCAGAAGGCAAGAAATAACTAAGATCAGAGCAGAACTGAAGGAGATAGAGACACAAGAAACCCTTCAAAAAATCAATGAATCTGGGAGCTGGTTTTTTGAAAAGATCAACAAAATTGATAGACTGCTAGCAAGACTAATGAAGAAAAGAGAGAAGAATCAAATAGATGCAATAAAAAATAATAAAGGGGATATCACCACCAATCCCACAGAAATACAAACTACCATCAGAGAATACTATAAACACCTCTACGCAAATAAACTAGAAAATCTAGAAGAAATGGATAAATGCCTGGACACATACACCCTCCCAAGACTAAACCAGGAAGAAGCTGATATCTCTGAATAGACCAATAACAGGTTTTGAAATTGAGGCAATAATTAATAGCCTACCAACCAAAAAAAGTCCAGGACCAGAAGGATTCACAGCCGAACTCTACCAGAGGTACAAAGAGGAGCTGGTACCATTCCAATCGATAGAAAAAGAGGGAATCCTCCCTAATTCATTTTATGAGGCCAACATTGTCCTGACAGCAAAGCCTAGCAGAGACACAACAAAAGAAGGGAATTTTAGACCAATATCCCTGATGAACATCAATGCAAAAATCCTCAATAAAATACTGGCAAACTGAATCCAGCAGCACATCAAAAAGCTTATCCACCATGATCAAGTTGGCTTCATCCATGGGATGCAAGGCTGGTTCAACATGAGCAAATCAATAAACGTAATCCATCACATAAACAGAACCAAAGACAAAAACCACATGATTATCTCAATAGATGCAGAAAAGGCCTTCAACAAAATTCAACAGTGCTTCATGCTAAAAACTCTCAATAAACTAGGTATTGATGGGATGTATCTAAAAATAATAAGAGCTATTTATGACAAACCCACAGCCAATATCATACTAATGGGCAAAAACTGGAAGCATTCCCTTTGAAAACTGGCACAAAACAGGGATGCTCTCTCCCACCACTCCTATTCAACATAGTGTTAGAAGTTCTGGCCAGGGCAATTAGGCAGGAGAAGGAAATAAAGGGTATTCAATTAGGAAAAGAGGAAGTCTAATTGTCCCTGTTTGCAGACGACATGATTGTATATTTAGAAAACCCCATCGTCTCAGCCCCAAATCTCCTTAAGCTGATAAGCAACTTCAGCAAAGTCTCAGGATACAAAATCAATGTGCAAAAATCGCAAGCATTCCTATACATCAATAACAGACAAACAGCCAAATCATGAGTGAACTCCCATTCACGACTGCTTCAAAGAGAACAAAAAACCTGGGAATCCAACTTACAAGGGATGTGAAGGACCTCTTCAAGGAGAACTACAAACCACTGCTCAATGAAATAAGAGAGGACACAAACAAATGGAAGAACATTCCATGCTCGTGGATAGGAAGAATCAATACTGTGAAAATGGCCATACAGTCCAAGGTAATTTATAGATTCAATGCCATCCCCATTAAACTACCAATGACTTTCTTCACAGAATTGGAAAAAACTACTTTCAAGTTCATATGGAACCAAAAAAGAGCCCGCATTGCCAAGACAATCCTAAGCCAAAAGAACAAAGCTGGAGGCATCATGCTACCTGACTTCAAACCATACTACAAGGCTACAGTAACCAAAACAGCATGGTACTGGTACCAAAACAGAGATACAGACCAATGGAACAGAATAGAGCCCTCAGAAATAATACCACACATCTACAACCATCTGATCATTGACAAATCTGACAAAAACAAGAAATGGGGAAAGGATTCCCTATTTAATAAATGGTGCTGGGAAAACTGGCTAGCCATATGTAGAAAGCTGAAACTGGATGCCTTCCTTACACCTTATACAAAAATGAATTCAAGATGGATTAAAGACTTAAATGTTAGACCTAAAATCACAAAAAGCCTAGAAGAAAATCTAGGCAATTCCATGCAGGCCATAGGCATGGGCAAGGACTTCATGACTAAAACACCAAAAGCAATGGCAACAAAAGCCAAAATTGAAAAATGGGATCTAATTAAACTAAAGAGCTTCTGCACAGCAAAAGAAACTACCATCAGAGTGAACAGGCAACCTACAGAATGGGAGAAAATTTTTACAATCTACCCACCTGACAAAGGGCTAATATCCAGAATCTACAAAGAACTTAAACAAATTTACAAGAAAAAATCAAACAACCCCATCAAAAAGTGGGCAAAGGATATGAACAGACACTTCTCAAAAGAAGACATTTATGCAGCCACCAGACACATGAAAAAATGCTCATCATCACTGGTCATTAGAGAAATGCAAATCAAAACCACAATGAGATACCATCTCATACCAGTTACAATGGCGATCATTAAAAAGTCAGGAAACAACAGGTGCTGGAGAGGATGTGGAGAAACAGGAACACTTTTACACTGTTGGTGGGAGGTAAACTAGTTCAACCATTGTAGAAGACAGTGTGGTGATTCCTCAAGGATCTAGAACTAGAAATACCATTTGACCCAGCAATCCCATTACTGGGCATATACCCAAAGGATTATAAATCATGCTGCTATAAAGACACATGCACAGGTATGTTTATTGTGGCACTATTCACAATAGCAAAGACTTGGAACCAACCCAAATGTCCATCAATGATAGACTGGATTAAGAAAATGTGGCACATATACACCATGGAATACTATGCAGCCATAAAAAAGGATGAGTTCATGTCCTTTGTAGTGATATGTATGAAGCTGGAAACCATCATTCTGAGCAAACTATCACAGGGACAGAAAACCAAACACCACATGTTCTCACTCACAGGTGGGAATTGAACAATGAGAACACTTGAACACAGGGTGGGGAACATCATACACCAGGGTCTGTCATAGGGTGGGGGAAACAGGGAGGGATAGCATTAGGAGATATACCTAATGTAAATGACAAGTTAATGGGTGCAGCACACCAACAGGGTACACGTATACATATGTAACAAATCTGCACATTGTGCACATGTACCCTAGAATTTAAAGTATAATAATAATAAAAAAGAAAGAAAATGTAAAATAGTACAACCACTGTGGAAAACGGTTTCCTCAAAGAGTTTAAAATAGAATTACCAAATGACCCAGCAATTCTAAGGGTATATACTCAAAAGAATTGGGTCCCAAAGAGATACTTATACATTTATAATCATAACATTTGTAATCATAGCAGCATTATTCACAGTAGCTAAAACATGGAAGCAACCCAGGTATCAACTGACTGATGAATGGATAAGCAAAATGTGGTACATATATACAACAGAATATTACTCAGCCTTAAAAAGGAAATAAATTTTGGCTGGGCACGGTGGCTCATGCGTATAATACCAACACTTTGGGAGGCCGAGGTCGGCAGATCACCTGAGGTCAGGAGTTCGAGACCAGCCTGGCCAACATGGTGAGACTCCATCTCTACTAAAAATACAAAAATTAGCTGGGTGTGATGGCGCATGTCTGTGGTCCCAGCTACTTGGGAGGCTGAGGCAGCAGAATCTCTTGAACGTGGGAGGAGTAGGTTGCAGTGAGCCAAGATCGCATCACTGCACTCCAGCCTAGCGACAGAGCGAGACTCTGTCTCAAAAACAAACAAACAAAAATAAATAAATTCTAATATATGCCACAATATGAGTGAACCTTGATGAGGACATCATGTTACCTGAAATAAATTGGTCACAAAAAGATAAATACTGTATGATTCCACTTAAATTATTCATTGTAGTCCAAATCATAGTCAAAAAGCAGAATGATGGTTGCCAGGGGCTAAGAGGAGGAAGGAATGAGAAGTTACTGTTTAATGGATAGAAAGTTTCAATTTTGCAAAATGAAAAGAGTTCTGGAGATAGATGGTGGTGATAGTTGTACAATAATATTAACGTACTTAATACCAATAAATTGTATACTTAAAAATGGGTAAGACAGAACATTTTGTTATGTGTATTTTACCATAATAAAAGAAACTGAAAAAAAAAAACCATGAACCATGAACAGAATTGTAGAAGAATGAATTTGTAAAAGTAAATCCACTTGCTAGGTTGCTATATGTTACCCCTGGTTCCTTCCTGAAAATACTAATTAATGATGATTACAACAATATGCCCAAATATTTACAATGTCAGAAATTTTCAGCAAATGTAGACTTGGTCACACATTTCGCATAAGTGATTAGCAACACTGTTAAGACTGGGCATTCAGACACAGGCAAAGCTTACTATAATGCAGGAAAGTGACTATGCCATTCCCAGACTGCAATACTATATGCAATATATATGAGAAGCCAGTGCCGTTATCTAATGAAAATAACACTCAATAATACTTGAATAAAAGGTTATTGATAGAAATATTTTAACTTTAAAAATTTGGTCTCTATGTCTCTTTAGTCTTTTAGTTCAAACCAAATTTTCTGTAAGATCTTGTGATGTTCTTTGCTAGAAGACTGCTAGATTTCTTATTAGAGTACAAATACAATAGAAATCATGTTTTTGCAAAAGTCTACTACTCTAAAGATTGATTGCTGATATCTTTTTCCATGCAGTTTTATAAAATATATTGCCTCTATAAAAGACTCTAGGTAGAAGTAAGACTCAACAGTGAAACAAATTCCATTAACACATTTTCATGGAAATAATTAGTTTAGTGACAACCTTCCAAAGCCCCATGTGGGGAGGTGGTAAACTGTCTTTGAACGCCCACCTCGGCTATTTACACTTGCCGTTAATGAGGGAAACAGTCACTATTTCTTTACAAACTCAATAAGAGGCTGCAGGATGTACTCATAAAATCCAGCAGTCATACAATGTATATTATATTATTCTAGATAGTTTTTAATCTCTTCTGAAAAGTTATCCCTTTATATCACTTTTTAATCTGTAAGCATTATGTTCTCATTTTTATTATAATTTTATTGTCTTCCTTTTACTGTTACCCTTATTATCCACTTTCATACCCATTTGAAATATAAATTACAATTAGCTATAATTCTTTTTTTATACCAGAAACATTGGTAACTTTTAAAATCAACTCATCATATTAGACAATCTTCACAATAAATTCAGATAATAATTCAATACATTTGTAAATATTAATCATGTTTGCTTTTAACCTTTGTAATAAGTGAAATTCTCTAACATCCCAGGACCTACAGTCCTTCAGTAAAATGACAGTTGAAATACATTTCTCAAAAAATAGTATTATAATTCTTAAGAATTTAATTCCCAAAATAATGTATCTCTGTATTTAACTCTATATGACGTATAGAAAGGTATGTGACAAAACTATAATGCTCTGCCTAAAGACTTGCAAAGCATACTCTGCACCCTCCTTTGAAGGTCAGATATTAATTTACATTGTATGCTTAGAGGATCCCATTTATAATAAATCACTTTTTCATATGCCATTTCCCCTACAATCTTCATTGTTTCACAATGTTTTGTTTTGTTTTGAGACAGGGTCTAGCTCTGTGCCCAGGCTGGAGTGTATTGGCATGCTCATGGATGGCTCAGTGCACCCTCAACCTCCAGGGCTCAGTTGATCCTACCATCTCAGCCTCCTGAGCAGTTGTGACTCTGGGCACACACCACCATGCCCAGCTAATTTTTGCATATATATATATTTTAGACACAGGGTTTCACCACGTTGCCCAGGCTTGTCTCAAATTCCTGGGCGCAAGCAATCCACTTGCCTCGGCCTCCCAAAGTGCTAGGATTACAGGTGTGAGCCACTGTGCCCGGCCTTGTTCTACAGTTTTATTTTTATTTTTATTCTTTTTAGACAGGGTCTTGCTCTGTCACCCAGGCTAAGTGGCGCGATCTCCGCTCACTGCAACCTCTACCTCCCGGGTTCAAGCAATTCTCCTGCCTCAGCCTTCCAAGTATAGCTGGGACTACAGATGTGCACGACCACGCCCAGCTAGTTTTTTATTTTAATTTTTATTTAATTAATTTTTTTTTTTTTGAGAGGGAGTCTCACTCTGTCGCCCAGGCTGGAGTGCCGTGGTGCAATCACGGCTCACTGAAAGCTCCGCCTCTCAGGTTCATGCCATTCTCCTGCCTCCCAGGTTCACGCCTCCCAGGTTCTCCGCCTCCCAGGTTCACGCCATTCTCCAGCCTGGGACTACAGGCGCCGCCACCAGGCCCGACTAAATTTTTTTGTATTTTTAGTAGAGACAAGGTTTCACCATGTAGCCAGGATGGTCTAGATCTCCTGACCTCATGATCTGCCTGCCTCGGTATCCCAAAGTTTTAGGATTACAGGCATGAGCCACCCAGCACCTGGCCTGTTCTACAGTTTTTAAAATTATAATTCTTTTTAAAATCAAAACATTCTAAACTTCTTTTTTTTTTTTTTTTTGAGACAGAGATTTTGCTCTTGTTGCCCAGGCTGGAGTGCAAAGGCACGATCTTGGCTCACTGCAACCTCCACCTCCCAGGTTCAAGAGATTCTTCTGCCTCATCCTCCCGAGTAGCTGGGATTACAGGTGTGCACCACCACACCTGGCTAATTTTGTATTTTTAGTAGAGACAGGGTTTCACCATGTTGATCAGGCTGTTCTCAAACTCTTGACCTCAAGTGATCCACCCGCCTTGGCCTCCCAAAGTGCTGGGATTACAGGCATGAGCCACTGAGCCCAGCCAACAGTTTTTGATTTACAAATTGAGTAGATAGTGTAGCATTTTCATATACCCCCCAACATACACACACATTTTCCATTTTCCCCTATTATTAACAGCTTATGTTAGTGTGGCTCACTTATTACAGTTAATGAGTGAATACTGAAAAGTTATTATTAACTGGTCCATAGTTTGATTTCCTTAGTTTTTACTTAATGTCCTTTTTCTGTTCCAGGATCCCATTCAGGATGCCACTATATTATGTTTACTTGTCGCATCTCCTTAGGTGTCTCTTAGCTGTGATTGTTTCTCAGACTTTCTCTTTTTGAGGATCTTGACGGTTTAAAGAGTTCTGGTCAGGTATACTACAGGATGGCCCTCTATTAGAATTTGTTTTTCTCAGGCCAGGCACTGTGGCTCACGCCTGTAGTCCCAGTACTTTGGGAGGCCAAGGTGGGTGGATCACTTAAGGTCAGGAGTTTGAGACCAGCCTACCCAACATAGGGAAACCCCGTCTCTATTAAAAATACAAACATTGGCCAGGCACAGCAGCTCATGCCTATAATCTCAGCACTTTGGCAGGCCAAGGAGGGCAGATCATGAGGTCAGGAGTTCAAGACCAGCCTGGCCAATATGGTGAAATCCCATCTTTACTAAAAAATACAAAAATTAGCCAGGCGTGGTGGCACACACCTGTAGTCCTAGCTACTCAGGAGGCTGAGGCAGGAGAATCACTTGAACCCAGGAGGCAGAGGCTGCAGTGAGCCGAGGTCATGCCACTGCACTCCAGCCTGGGCAACAGAGTAAGACTCTGTCTCAAAACAAAAAACAAACAAAAAAACCCACAAAAATTAGCTGGTCACGGTGGTGTGCACCTGTAATCCCAGCTACTCGGGAGGCTGAGGCAGGAGAATTGCTTGAATCTGGGAGGTGGAGGCTGCAGTGAGTCAAGATTGCACCACTGCACTGCACTCCAGTCTGGGAGACAGAGCAGGACTCCGCCTCAAAAAAAAAAAAAGTATTTGTTTTTCTCATGGTTAGATTGGTGTTACAGACTTTTGTGACAAAGATCACAGAGATAAAGTGCCATTTTTCATCATAGCGTATTGAGGGTATATATGATATCAACATGATTTATAACTGTTTATATTGACCATAATCACTTGGCTTGAAGGTGTGTTTGTCACGTCTCTCCCATGAAGTTATTCCTTTCCTCCCACTCCCCATTTTTCATAAGGGACTCTTTGGAAGGAAGTCACTATGCACAGCCCACACTTAAGGAGTGGGGAATTATGCTCCCTGTCCTTAGGATGGAGTATCTAGATAATATAATTAGCATTATTCCATATGGAAAGATTTGTCTATTCACTTCCATTTATTAATTTATCCAATTATGTATATATCAGTATGAACTCATTTTGGAGTCCTGATAAGTTAGCAACAACAAGGGGGGTGCCCCAGGGTGGGGGAGAACAATTGTTCTGAGAAACAGCTAACTACAAACATCCCGTTTGCACAATATCCTGTTCTCAAATACCTCGTTCTACATGTAGTCCCTCCAGGTCCATCCTATAAAACTTCCCTCCAGCCCTGCCTCTTTGCAGACAGCTTCTTCTCTGCTGTGCTGCCCAATGCTTCCTTGCAACATACTTTCTCTCTAACACACTTACCTTCTTTAACTCACAGCTGTTTCAGCAAATTATTTTACCACTGATGACGCTGGCCCAGATCAGCTGCAACCCACCACAATCATGAACATTTATGCTATACTTTAGGTTATAATACAATAGTATGGTATTCATTCATTTATTTTGCTCAAATATTTCTAAATTTTCCCATTGGGTGCTCTTTCATTTGGCTTCTTTTACATACCTCTCACAGTGATCTTTTTTTTTTTTTTTCTTTAGCACTTTCTTACTTTCTGCCTCTACAAGATGCCCTAGGCTGGTTCTGTACATTTTCTACCCTATCCCTGGAATCAGCCATTTCTCCAAGGAGTACTGGTTACTCTTACTGAAGAATAATATTAGAAACCAAGATCTGAGCACTAGGTATACTTGTTACTACTGAATTGGTCGGGCTTTTGCCCTTGGCTCCAGGGAGGTATTCTCTAAGCCTCTGTAATGCCTGACTGAAAAGTAGGTCCTTGTTAACCTGGGAGCTTTAGGCCATGCCAGATAGCCTATGCTAACAATGTAATTAATGGTGGAGGTTTTGAGCCATGTGGTATCTGTAACAAAAAACAGCCATGTGAGTGGTCAATCATGTCTATATGACCAAGCCCCAACAAAAACTCTGGACACCAAGGCTTGAGTGATCTTACCTGGCTGGCAATACTTCTAGCATGTTGTCACAAATTGTTGCTGGGGGAAGTTACCACTGTCCATTAGTCCAGCAGGAGAAAAAACTGGAAGCTTCACATGAGGAATTCTCCTGTACTCTGTCCCATGTGCTTCTTCCCTTGGCTGGTTTTAATATGTATCCTTTTATTGTAATAAACCATAACTGTAAATATAACAGCTTTCAGTGAGTTCTGTGAGTACCTCTAGGGAATTATTCAACATGAGGGTGATCTTGGGGACCCCTAAACTTACAATTGGAGTCAGAAGTGGTGGTGGTGCTGTAAACTTCTAAACTTTATAGTATGTATACTAACTTGTACACATACCCATCTATCAAAATTTCCACATGCAACTATCTAACTATATATGAGCTCTTCTAGTATCTTCAACGTTAATCCATTACCACAGGGGTCATTCTAGCTTCCTCCCTTGTTGATTTGTAAAATTTTCACTCCAACAGTGAGAAACCTGGCTCCCACTATCTGCTATCTACTTTCTTCTTATTCAATGTTAGTGTACATAAAATTTCCACTCCGACAGTAAGAAACCTGGCTCCCACTATCTGCTACCTATTTTCTTATTGTTCAATGTCAGTGTACAAGTATAGCAACAATGCATTTATTAACCTATAAACCCATGCAGAAAAACTTTATCAACTTGACTAAGTACTCTTGTACAGTTCCTTTAGCCTTCAGTTTTACAGACTCCAGTCATTTTCAAAGTTAAGGTAGCAATTTTCTCCCCATCCCTTCGGTGAGGTTGTTTCATATATTTGTAATATAGTTAGATGCTCTTGTCACAGTCTGCTTTCTTTCCAAATCCCATGACCTCCTGAATTATATTATTTTTTCCTTAAAAAAAATTTTTTTTTTAGAGACAAGGTCTTGCCATGTTGCTGGACTTGAACTCAACTCCCAAGCTGGACTTGAACTCTTGGCCTCAAGTGATCTTCTTACCTCAGCCTCCCAAGTAGCTGGGATTACAGGCAGAAGCCACCATGCCTACCTCTGAAAGCTATTGTTAAATTTGTACACATTGAGGTTAACTTTTTGTGCTGTAAAATTCTACAGACTTTAACAAATGCATAATGTCATGTATCCACCATTACAGTGCATATAGAATAGTTTCGCCACCCTAAAATACCACTCTGCTTCACCTATTCATCCCTCCCTCACTACTGTCCACAACCCCTGACAACCACTGATCTTTTTACTGCCACCATAATTTTCCTCCTCCAGAATGTTATATAATTGGAATTGTTACAGTATATAGGTTTCTCAATTACTTAACAATATGCATCTATGTTTTCTCCATGTCTTTTCCTGGTTTAACATCTCCTTTCTTTTGATCACTTAATAACATTCCATTGTATGAATGTACCACAATAGTTTGGTTATCCATTCGCCTATCAAGAGACATTCTGTTGCATCCAGTTTGGGGGCAGTTATGAATAAAGCTGCTGTAAACATTCCTTTGCAGGTTTCTGTGTGGACGTAACTTTACAACTCAACTGGGTATGTCTATTGCACCTAGAAATGCGATTAATTGCTAGATCATATGGTAAGAATATGTTTATCTTTCTTGTAAGCCACTGCCAAACTGTTTTCCAAAGTGGCTATATCATTTTGCATTTCCACCAGCAAAGATGAGAGTTTCTTTTGTTTTTCATCCTCACCGGCATTTCATCCTCACCAGCTTTTCAGTTTTTAAATTTAGCCATTCTAACAGACTTTAATGGTATCTCATTGTTTTAACCTGCAATTCCCTACAGACAAATGATGAGCGTCTTTTTAGGTGTTTATTGGCTGTCTCTACATCTTCCTTATTGAGGTATCTGGTTCAGATCTTCTGCTCCTTTTTTAATTGGGTTGTTCACTTTCTCATTGTTGAATTGTAAGTGTTTTTTGTATATTTTGGGTACAAGTCCTTTATCAGATATGTGTTTTGCAAAGATTTTCTCCCAGTTTGTGACTTACCTTTTAACTCCCTTTACTGTGTCTTTCTCAGAACACAAGTTTAAAGTCAATTTTATCAATGTTTTTCCTCCATGCTATTTGAGTTGTATCTAAAACTCATGGCCAAACTCAAGGTCACTAGATTTCTCCTATGTTATCTTCTAGAACTCTTATAAGTTATGCATTTTACATTTATGTATATGATCTATTTTAAGTTAATTTTTGTGATAGGTGTAAGATCTATGTTTACATTCCAGAGGACTTTCTTAATTGAAAGGCTTCAAAGATTTATCAACACGTTATTGTCAGTGATCATCACCTTCTCTGGGACAGCCTAAGAGCCCTGGCTGGACATGAGACAAGAGTCAAGACTAACTTCTCAAATGCTGCCAACTTTTATAAACAGCAGACTACATTGTCAAAATTGGCAAATGCGTAGCATGTATAATTTATAAAAGCCTCATGGGCCAGTTGTGGTGGCTCATGCCTGTAATCCCAACATTCTGGGAAGCCGAGGCAGGTGGATCACCTGAGGTCAGGAGATCGAGACCATCCTGGCTAACACGGTGAAACCCCATCTCTACTAAAAATACAAAAAATTGGCCGGGAGTGGTGGCGGGCACCTGTAATCCCAGCTACTCAGGAGGCTGAGGCAAGAGAATCACTTGAACCTGGGAGGCAGAGGTTGCAGTGAGCGGAGATTGTACCACTGCACTCTAGTCTAGATGACTGTGCGAGACTCTGTCTTAAAAAAAAAAATTTAAAAAACCTCATGATTTTAATAGAATTTCTGATGGCCTTTTAAAACAATTTCTTAACATAAATTAAAAGTCCAATAAATTTTTCTGAGTAATCTTAAATAAAAATAAAATCAGTTTGTAACTATTAGGGATAATGAGAGATTGTGTGTATGTGTGTGTGTGTGTGTGTGTGTGTGTGTTTATTCTCATTCTCTGACAGCTGTATATCCTAGGAATTCTTTTTTTTTTTTTTTTTTAATTTTTTTAAGAGACAGGGTTTTACTCTGTTACCCAGGCTGGAGTGCAGTGGGACCATCATGGCCCACTGTAACCTCCAACTCCTGGGCTCAAGTGATCCTCCCATCTCAGCCTCTGGAGTAGCTAAGACTACAGGCATGCGCCAACAAACCCAGTTGATCTTAAATTTTTTTGTGGCCGGGCACGGTGGCTCACGCCTTGTAATCCCAGCACTTTAGGAGGCCAAGGCAGGCAGATCACAAGGTCAGGAGCTCAAGACCAGCCTGACCAATATGGTGAAACCCCGTCTCTATTAAAAATACAAAAATTAGCTGGGTGTGGTGGCGTGCGCCTGTAATCCCAGCTACTCAGGAGGCTGAGGCAAAAGAATCGCTTGAACCCGGGTGGCAGAGGTTCCAGTGAGCCAAGATCGCACCACTGCACTCCCAGCCTGGGCGACAGAGCGAGACTCCATCTCAAGAAAAAAAAAATTTTTTTTTTGTAAAGATAGGATCTTACTCTGTCGCCCAGGCTGGTCTTGAACTCCTGGGCTCATTAAATCCTCATGCCTTGGCCTCCCAAAGTGCGGGTGTGAGCCACCATGCCAGGCCCCCTGGGAATTCTTTGATTTAGATAAGAGGAAGGCAGATGATGAAATACATTAATCTTAATATTCTATATAGTTCATTTTTTCCTGAAAGAATTTTAATCTGGGTAACATAAAAGATAAAGTTAGTAGTCTTGTCACTTTTGAGCAACAATATATACCCAAAATTTAAAAAACAGTTGCCGTTAGAGTATATCAGGATGGTTTTGCTCTGGGCAGCATAGTATAGTGGTTAGCATCATGTTAGAGATTCTAAAGCCACACCTGGGTTTGAATCCTAGCTCTACTGTTTACCATTTTTGTAACCTTAGGCAATTAATTACTTGACTTTTCTAAGTCTCAGTTTCCCCATTTGGTTTTTTTTTTAAATTATAATATGTAACATTTGAGTGTGATCCTTGTGCAGGGACCATGCTAATCTTCTCTGTATCATTTTTCATATATGTGCTGCTGAAGCGAGCGCCCCATTTCTTTTTGTTTTGTTTTGTTGTTTGAGACGGGGTCTTGTTCTGTCACCCAGGCTGGAGTACAGTGGCATGATCATAGCTCACTGCAGCCTCAAAATCCTGGGCTCAAGCAATCCTCCTGCCTCAGCCTCCTGAGTAGCTGGGACTGCAGGCATGCACCACCATGCACGGCTAATTTTTTAAAATTTTTTGTAGAGATAGAGGTCTCACTATATTGCCTGAGCTAGTCTTGAACTCCTGGGCTCAAGCAATTCTCCTACCTCAGCCTCCTAAATGCTGGGATTACAGGTGCGAGCCACTGCACTCAGTCAAAAATATATGTTTTAATAAAATATAAAGCTACAGTGGGAAGGCCCAACAATATCACAGGTAATAAAATTTCCCAGAACATTTACAATAACACTAAAAAAAATTAAAATTCGGGTATAACTATAACAAAACATGCACAGGATCTGTGTGCTAAAAACTACAAAATACTGATGAATTTTATTTTATTTGAGACAGCGTCTTGCTCTGTCACCAAGGCTAAAGTACAGTGGCACAAATGATTGTGGCTTACTATACCCTTGACCTCCCAGACTCAATCAATCACCTCGCCTCAGCCTCCCCAGCAGCTGGGACTACAGGCACATGCCACCACAGTTGGCGAATTTTTCTATTTTTTGTAGAGATGAGGTCTCACTATGTTGCTGAGGCTGGTCTCGAACTCCTGTGCTCAAGTGATCCTCCCACCTCAGCCTCTCAAAGTGCTGAGATTATAGGCATGAGTCACTGCATCAGGCCAAAAAAAGGTTTTAATGACCTAAATAACTGGAGAGATGTGGCATTCTCATGGATTCGGAGGCTTTACAGAGTAAAGACGTCAATTCTCTCAAAATTGATCTGCAGTTGGTTTAATGCAATTCCTATAAAAATCCTAACAGATTTTTATACATGAACAAGCTGATTCTAAAATTTATATGGAAAGGCAAAGGAACTAGAATAGCTAAAAGAATTTTGAAAAAAAGAATAAAATAAGGGCAATCACATTAGCTTTTTAAAGACTTACTATATAGACACAACAGTTAAACGGTCGTATTGGGAGACACAGACACACAGATCAATAGAACAAAAAAGAGTAAAAGATAAACTCACACTTGTACAGACAACTAATTTTTGACAAAGGCATAAAAGCAATTTAATGAAGCAAGCATAGTCGTTTTAACAAGTGGTGATGGGACAACTGGTCTCCTGTAGGAGACAAAATGGACCTTGACCTAAACCTCACAATTTATACCAAAATTAACAAACTTCAAATGCATAATTTTATTAGATGTTGAACTATAAGACTCTTAGGGAAAAAACAAGAGAAACTCTGTGTGACCTAAATTTAGGGAAAATGTTCTTAGATATGACACCAAAAGTATAACCCATAAAAGAAAAAATTAATAAATTAGACTTCATCATAATTAAAACTTTTCCTCTGTGAAAGATATTAAGAAAATGAGAAAAGAAGCCACAGATTGGGAGAAAATATTTGCAAATCACACATATTTGACAAATAATTTATATCTAGAATAAATAAGGAAATCCCTAACCTCAACTGTAAATAAGTAAGCAGTCCAATTAAAAAGTGGGCAAACAAGTCAACAATGCAATCCCATTTACAATAGCCATACCCCACACCCCATCAAAAAATAAAAATAAAACAAATAAACAAAAAACCCTACATCTAAGCAAGGAGGGGAAATATCTCTACAAGAACCACAAAACACTTCCAAATAGGCAAAAGACATGAACAGACACTTCACAAAAGAAGACATACCTGTGGCCAATAAATATGAAAAAATGCTCCACATCACTAATCATCAGAGAAATGCAAATCAAAATCACAATGAGATGTCATCTCACATCAGTCAGATGTCAGAATGGCTATTATTAAAAAGTCAAAAACAACAGATGTTGGAAAGGCTGTGGAGAAAAGGGAACACTTATACACTGTTGGTGAGAATGCAAATTAGCTTAGCCACTATGGAAAGCAGTTTGAAGATTTCTCAAAGAACTTAAAACAGGACTACCATTTGACCCAGGAATCCAATTACTCATACTGGGTATATATCCAAAAGAAAACAAGTAATTCTATCAAAAAGACATATGCACTCGCATGTTCACTGCAGCACTATTCACAACAGCAAAGACACGGAATCAACCTAGATGCCCATCAAATGTGGCCTGGATAAAGACAATGTGGTACATATACACCACAGAATACTATCCAGCCATAAAAAAAGAACAAAATCGTGTCCTTTGCAGCAACACGGGTGCAACTGGAGGCCTTTATCCTAAGTGAATTAATGCAAGAACAGAAAGCCAAATACCACATGTTCTCACTTATAAGTGGGAGCTAAACACGGGGTACTCATAGACATAAAGACAGCAACAATAGAAACTAAAGACTTCTGCGGGGGTGCGGTGAGGTTGAAACTGTTGAAAAACTATTGGGTTTCAAAAGGTCACATACTAGATGATTCCACTTATATAACATTCTCAAAGTAACAAAAGTATGGTGATGAAAAACAGATCAGTGGTTGCCAGGGGTTAGGATTGGGGTGTGACTGTAAACGGCTAGCACATGGGAGTTTCTTTGGGAGTTCTATATCCCAAATATGATAATGGTCATATGAATTTATACATGTGATAAAATCCTGTAGAACTACATACATCCCCCAAACATTTTTTTTTAAGGATTGTATATAATAACTGGTGAAATCTTGTGAGGCTGAGGCAGGTGAATCACTTGAGGCTGGGAGTTCAAGATCAGCCTGACCAACATGATGAAACCCCATCTCTACTAAAAGAAAAAAATACGAAAATTAGCCATAGCCAGGAGTAGTGATGCATGCCTGTGATCCCAGCTACTCAGATGGCTGAGGAAGGAGAATCGCTTGGACCCAGGAGGCGAGGGTGCAGTGAGCTAAGACCACACCACTGCACTCCAGCCTGGTAACAGAGCGAGGCTCCATCTCAAAAAACAAACAAACAAACAAACAAAAACCTGGTGAAATCCAAATAAGGTTAGTAGTTTAGTTAATAAATAGTATTGTATCAATGTCAGTTTTCTGATTTTGATAATTATACTATGGTTATATAAGATGTCTTTGGGGGAAGCTGGGTGAAGAGTACTTCTGAACTCTTTGTACTATTTTTGCAACTTCTGCATGAGTCTAAAAATATTTCAAAATTCAAGTTTAAAATTTCATGTTATTATGCAGAACATCTTAATTCTCAACCTACACTCCAGATTATTTTTAAAAAGGAGCACCAATTGTTCTAATTAAAAAAAAAAACAAATCATTGTATGTTTCAGGTCTCTCTCTCTTATATAGAAGTAGTGGAAGCTTCACATTTTTTCTTTAATTTCAAGCAGATAAAGTTCTGAGAAACTCTCCCCTTTGCAGAACATACCAGGAGTGTTGAGTTTATTATTTTTTTATCACAACAATATTTCAAAAGAAAATGATAATAATTTATTCTAGTCTGTGCTGGTTAGATTCTACCTGGAATATTGCTCTCAATTCTAGGTATCATTCTTTAAGAACAGTTAATTCAGAAGTGAGTGACCAGGATAGTGAAGAAATTTGAAACAATATTTTCTGAGGATCAAATAGAGGAACTAGGTTATCTCTACGCTAGAGAAGAAAAAATACTAAAGTTCTAATACTGTCTTTAAGTCTATGAAAGGTTACCATGTGGAAGACAACAGATTTATTTGGAATACTCTAAGGTGTAGAATTAGGATCGATAGTCCTACAGAGACAAAGACTTTCACCCAAGATAAGCAGCCACTAAAAAACAGTGCTTACCAAAGAGGAAATGAGCTGCCTTGGAACACAGTGCCTATCACAGAAACAATAAAAGCACTGGCAATAACGTTGGACTTTCAGGACTTCTGATTCAAAACAGCAGACTGCACACATGCATTTATCTCAGAAACCTCCTGAAATGTGAAATTAAAATAACAGAAAGACACGGAAGAAATTATAGTAGACAAAAAAGATTAACAAATATTTGAAAGCAAGAAAGGGAATGAAGGAGTAGCAACCTTAACATACCAGAACAGAGAAAGCTGAGTCCAAACTGTCCAATAGGGGGATGACATCAAGAATCTAGCTGGTTCTCATCAAAGAACTCCAGGAATCTAAGGAACTGGAGATACTAGCTATCTCAGACAGCACGTATAAGGAGAAGTGTTGGAAACGTTGCAATTCATTGAAATTATACAGAAGAAATACCTAAGATACTCTTCTTCTAAACTCCCATGCAACCAAACAAGTGCACCTTCCTCACATGGCAGGAGAGAAAATGTTTATTTTCTGATTAATTGAAACAGAATATTCAAAGACACAAGGTACATACTGAGAGACTGAAGTAAATCACCTTACTAAAATTAAGAATACTATGTGAAAAATTACATATAAACAGCTGTATTCCCTTACTCAGTTCCCAAAATGCTGGCTAAAGAAAAGAGTCTAAAACCTTTAAGATAAAGTAAGTCTGCAGTGGCTCACGCCTGTAATCCTAGCACTTTGGGAGACCGAGGAGGGGGATCACAAGGTCAGGAGATCAAGACCATCCTGGCTAACATGGTGAAACCCCGTCTCTACTAAAAATACAAAAATTAGCTGGGCGTGGTGGCACGTGCCTGTAATCCCAGCTACTTGGGAGGCTGAGGCAGGAGAATCACTTGAACCCAGGAAGCGGAGGTTGCAGTGAGCTGAGATTGTGCCACCGCACTCCAGCCTGGGTGACAAGAGTGAGACTCCATCTCAAAAAAAAGAAAAAAAAAAAAGATAAAGTCACATACATGTCAGGTGCGGTGGCTCACGCCTGTAATCCAAGCACTTTGGGAGGCCAAGGCGGGTGGATCACTTGAGGATAAGAGTTTGAGACCAGCCTGGCCAACATGGTGAAACTGTCTCTACTAAAAATACAAAAATCAGCCAAGCATGGTGGCACATGCCTATAGTCCTAGGTACTTGGAAGGCTGAGGCAGGAGTATTGCTTGAACCCAGAGGCAGAGGTTGCAGTGAGCCAAGATCGTGCCACTGCACTCCAGCCTGGGCGACACAGTGAGACTCCATCTCAAAAAATAATAATAAAAAATTAAATAAAATAAAGTAAACCACATACAAATAGGATCAGGAATCAGAATGCTATCATCTTTCTCAATAATAAGGCTGAAGGCTGGGCGCGGTGGTTCATGCCTGTAATCCCAGCACTTTGGGAGACCGAGGTGGGCGGATCACGAGGTCAGGAGATTGAGACCATCCTGGCTAACATGGTGAAATCCCGTCTCTACTAAAAATACAAAAATCAGCCGGGCATGGTGGTGGACGCCTGTAGTCCCAGCTACTTGGGAGGCTGAGGCAGGAGAATGGCGTGAACCTGGGAGGCGGAGCTTGCAGTGAGCCGAGACTGCGCCATTGCGCTACAACCTGGATGACAGAGCGAGACTCCATCTCAAATAATAATAATAATAATAATTACAACAGTGAAAGCTGAGGGACAATAGACTAATGCCTTCAAAATTCTGTGGGAAAACAATTTTCTAACATAATTTTTTTTGTTGTTTGTTTTGTTTTTTGTTTTTTTAGAGCGACAGTGTCTTGCTCTGATTTCCAGGCTGGAGTGCAGTGGTCCAATCAAAGTTCATTGCAGCCTCAAACTCCTGGGCTCAAGTGATCCTCCTGCCTTAGCCTCCCAAGTAGCTGGGACTACAGGCATGGGCCACCATGCCTGGCTAATTTTTCTTCTAGAGACAGGGTCTTACTATGTTGACCAGGCTGTCCTCAAACTCCAGGTCTTAAGCAATTCACCTGCCTTGGCCTCCCAAGGTACTGGGATTATAGGTATGACCCACCACCTTGGCCTTTAACCTGAAATTCTGTACCCAACTAGGCTAACAATCAAGTGGAGGAGTGGAATAAAGATATTTCAGGTTAACAAAATTAACTGAAATATCTGAAAAAAATTAACTTCCATGAATCTTTTGTTTTTTTAAGCTCACTAATCCTGCTTTATAACCATGAATCTTTTATAAAAAGACTAGTAAAGGATGTCCACCAGCAAAATGAGAAAAGAAACCCAGAAAGAAATGAAAACCACAAAACTGAGGCTCTGATGAAAACGAAGCATCAGGAACCACAAGGATCATGGTAGAGCCCCAGAATGTCAGCTGTACAGAAGGTATAGAGCACGTACAGTCTGGACTGGAACAGGTAGATGCAAAGTTCCAAGATGAAAGCCTTATAAAAAATGATTACCCAGGATGTTTAACTATACTGATAGTGGTTTTTATGTTTCTACTTCAGAGTTCAGAAAATAAAAGACAATAGGTACATAGAAAACTAAACAAATGAAAAACAGTAAATTATTAACTCTAGGAAAAACAAAAGGTTATACAAGAAAGAAAATGTAAACACAGGCCAGGCACAGTGGCTCACGCCTGTAATCTCAGCACTTTGGAAGGCCGAGGCGGGCGGATCACCTGAGGTCGGGAGTTCGAGACCAGCCTGACCAACATGGAGAAACCCCGTCTCTACTGAATATACAAAATTAGCCAGGCATGGTGGCGCATGCCTGTAATCCCAGCTACTCAGGAGACTGAGGCAGGAGAATCGCTTGAACCCAGGAGGCGGAGGTTGCAGTGAGCTGAGATTGCACCATTGCACTCCAGCCTGGGCAACTAGAGTGAAACTCCGTCTCAAAAAAAAAAAAAGAAAAAAGAAAAGAAAATGTAAACACAGTATATAGTGGCTCAGTTGTAAACAATATATACATAATTCAAACAATGTAAACATTATTTTGCCTAAAGTTGTGGTATGATTATACTGGGAGTTAGTGGGGGAAAGTAAGTGGTAGCAGGAGTTGTATAAGATTGTTAAATCTTTATCTTCTAGAATAAAAAACAAAGAGTTACTGTCTATAGTTTAAAAAACAAGAAACAGCAAATGAAACATTCTTTAGAGACAGGTGAATCCTAGAAGAAACAAAGAATTAAAAATAGGCCAGGCACAGTGGCTCATGCCTGTAATCCCAGCACTTTGGGAGGCCAAGACAGGAGGATCACCAGAGGTCAGGAGGTCGAGACCAGCCTGACCAACATGGAGAAACCCTGTCTCTATTAAAAATACAAAATTAGCCAGGCGTAGTGGTGCATGCCGGTAATCCCAGCTACTCGGGAGGCTGAGGCAGGAGAATCACTTGAACCCAAGAGGCAGAGGTTGCAGTGAGGTGAGATCGCGGCATTGCACTCCAGCCTGGGAAACAAGAGTGAAACCCCGTCTCAAAAAAACAAACAAACCAAAAAAAAGAATTAAAAATAGTTGCTTCCTCTGCCATTGTGGTCCAATATATGGAAAGAGAAAAGAGAGGAAGAGAGAGAAAAAGAAAGAAAAGAAAATTAAAACAGTTGTTTCCAAGGAGGACTTGAGAATGAAGAAGGGTAAGAGACTGTTCTTAGTATATGCTTTACAGTACACTATTTCACTTTAAAAAATTATACACATATTACACTGAATAAAAAGAAAAATTATTATTATTATTATTATTGTTATTATTTGAGACTGAGACTCTTATTGCCCAGGCTGGAGTACAGTGGCGTGATCTCAGCTCACTGCAACCTCTGCCTCCCAGGTTCAGGTGATTCTCCTGCCTCAGCCTCCCTAGTAGCTGAGATTACAGGCACCCGCCATCATGCCTGGCTAATTTTTGTATTTTTAGTAGACATGGAGTTTCACCATGTTGGCCAAGCTGGTCTCGAACTCCTGACCTCGGGTGATCTGCCCGTCTCAACCTCCCAAAGTGCTGGGGTTACAGGCGTGAGCCACCTCGCCCAGCCAATTATTATTATTATTATTTTTTTGAGACGGAGTCTCGCTCTGTTGCCCAGGTTGGAGTGCAGTGGCATTATCTCGGCTCACTGCAAGCTCCGCCTCCCAGGTTCACGCCATTCTCCTGCCTCTGCCTCCCAAGCAGCTGGGACTACAGGCACCCACCACCACGCCTGGCTAATTTTTTGTATTTTTAGTAGAGACAGGGTTTCACTGTGTTAGCCAGGATGGTCTCGATCTCCTGACCTCGTGATCCGCCCTCCTCAGCCTCCCAAAGTGCTGGGATTACAGGCGTAAGCCACCACACCCGGCCCTGGCCAATTATTTTTTAAATTTATAGGTTCTCATGTCCCACTCCTAGACCCACTGTAACAGAATATCTGAATAGATCTACATATTTAAATGGCTTAAAAGATTATAATCAGGTAGTTAAGTTGGATAAAACATTGGTATAAGATCATGGATTTTGGCCAGGTGTAGTGGCTCATGCTTGTAATCCCAGCACTTGGTGTGGTGGCTCATGCCTGTAATCCCAGCACTTTGGGAGGCCAAGGCAGGTGGATCACCAGAGGTCAGGAGTTCGAGACCAGCCCGGGCAACATGGCGAAAACCTGTCTCTACTAAAAATACAAAAATTAGCTGGGCATGGTGGCAGGCGCCTATAATCACAGCTACTTGGGAGGCTGTGGCAAGAGAATCACTTGAACCCAGGAGGCGGAGATTGCAGTAAACCGAGATCGTGGCATTACACTCCAGCCTGGGTGACATGGCAAGACTCTGTCTCAAAAAAAAAAAAAAAAAAAAAGATCATGGACTTAAAGCTGAATGCAGGCTTTTATATATTCCACTGACTCAAAAATGTACCCTCAACCCTAGCCAGCAGATCTAAATAAGCATGCAACGTATTACAAAGAAGACCGAGAAAGAGAGTTTTAAATGGGTCAGCATGATCCATCATTCCTATAAGTAAAGCTCCTTAAAAGTATATAAAGCCCATATAGATAAATTAGGAACAAAATTTTTTTACATCACACCTGTAATCCCAGCACTTTGGGAGGCTGAGGAGGGCGGATCACAAGGTCAGGGGATCGAGACCATCGTGGCTAACACGGTGAAACCCCGTCTCTACTAAAAATACAAAAAAAAAATTAGCCAGGTGAGGTGGCATGCACCTATATTCCCAGCTACAAAGGAGGCTGAAGCAGAAAAATCACTTGAACCTGGGAGGCAGAGGTTGCAGTGAGCCGAGATCGTGGCACTGCACTCTAGCCTGGGCGACAGAGCCAGGTTCCATCTAAAAAAGTAAAATAAAAACAAAATCTTTGTACATTAAAAATAGTAAGTTACACTGATATGCTAAACTAATTTCTTGCTATCTAAAATGATACATTAGGCAACAATTTTATTGTGTAATTTGATTAAATGTACAGTTAATGTACCTCTTGCTTCAGTATAGTTTATCTTTGAAGTTCTGCTGAATTTTAGTTGCCATAACAACCTGAATAAACCCTTTATTGCTGTAGATATCTATAGCTATTTATAAATGTAACAGCTGGATCTGTCCAGCTAAATTTCTTTCGTAATATAAAACATCAAAGCAGCTTTCTTTCTTTCTTTTCTTTTTTTTTTTTTTGAGATCGAGTCTGTCTCTGTTGCCCAGGCTGCCAGGCTGGAGTGCAGTGGAGCCATCTCGGCTCACTGCAAGCTCCGCCTCCTAGGTTCAAGCAATTCTCCCTGCCTCAGCCTCCCAAGTAGTTGGGATTACAGGTGCCCGCTGCCCACCACCACATCCAGCTAATTTTTGTATTTTTAGTAGAGACGGGGTTTCGCCATGTTGGCTGGGCTGGTCTCAAACTTCGGACCTCAGGTGATCCGCCTCACTCAGACTCCCAAAGTGCTGGGATTACAGGCATAAGCCACCATGCCTGGCCTAAAAGCAGTTTTCATTTGCTCTGAATAAACTTAAGAAAAATGTCAGGAACCATTAAAACTAAAACTATAATTTTTACATTTATATCTAAAAATATTAAAATGTAGTAAAACTATATAGAATAAGGTAGAGAATGGGGCTGGGTGCGGTGGCTCATGCCTGTAATCCCATCAATTTGGGAGGCCATGGTGGGTGGATCACTTGAGGTCAGGAGTTTGAGACCAGCCTGGCCAACATGGTGAAACCGCGTCTCTACTAAAAATACAAAAATTAACCGAGCATGGTGGTGGGTGCCTGTAATCCCAGAGACAGAGAGAGAGAGAGAGAGAGAGTGTATCAATAGTTAAGCCTTTCTTTTTCCGTAAGTTATTGAGGTACAGGTGGTATTTGGTTACATGCGTAAGTTCTTCAGTGGTGATTTGGTAGATTTTGATGCACTCATCACCCGAGCAGTCTACACTGCACCATATTTGTAGTCTTTTATCTCTTGCCCCACTCCCACTCTTCCCCCCAAGTTTCCAAAGTCCATTGTGTCATTCGTATGCCTTTGCATCAGCCAGATATTTTAAATCAATTGCTTCTCTCCACAGTAACACAATGCAAGATAAAACACAAAGAAGCAGGCTGGGCGCGGTAGCTCACGCCTGTAATCCCAGCACTTTGGGAGGCGGAGGCGGGCGGATCACGAGCTCAGGAGATTGAGACCATCCTGGTTAACATGGTGAAACTCTGTCTCTACTAAAAAAAAAAAAAAAAAAAAAAAAAACAAAAAAAAAAACAAAAAATTAGCCGGGCGTGGTGACGGGCGCCTGTAGTCCCAGCTACTGGGGAGCCTGAGGCAGGAGAATGGCGTGAACCCGGGAGGCGGAGCTTGCAGTGAGCCGAGATCACGCCACTGCACTCCAGCCTGGGCGATGAGCGAGACGCCGTCTCAAAAAAAAAAAACAGAAAGAAGCAAACAACAGCATTACATAAAACAACATTTATTAGCAGTTAAAGCAACCTAAATTCATTAATAAAAGTAGAATAAAGCTTTTACACCTGAATCCTCTTTTCAAAGTGATTATTTGATTCCACTAAAATAACTAATAATAATTAGATGAAGAAATATCTATCTTCACTGATAAAAGCTTTTGAGTACACAAAATTATAAAAATAAAAGGTTTATTCTGCAGCAGTGTAGCAGTTAATTAGCAGCTTCCCGGATAGGATCTGTGCCTATGTAGAGTCTCAGAAAGTATTGGTTCAGTAGATTATTTAGATTAAGACTGCTATATTCAGGACAACCTACAGATTTTTTCTCATAGAAAAAAAGTTTTAAATTATATATAAATAAATGTATTGACTGATAATTGTTACGTACATTTTCTACCTTGAATTGGAGATATTCATCTTTGTGCTCATCTTTCAAACCCTTTCTCCAACCCTTTCTCTAACTCATGTTTTAAAAACATACATAATATTCTATACATCCATATATTTGGGGATAGTCCATTAAATTTGTATTAAATTTAAATTTTGCAGGCCGGGCGCGGTGGCTCACGCCTGTAATTCCAGCACTTTGGGAGGCTTAGGCAGGCAGATCACGAGGTCAGGAGATTGAGACTATCCTGGCTAACATGGTGAAACCCCGTCTCTACTAAAAATACAAAAAATTAGCTGGCTGTGGTGGCAGGCGCCTGTAGTTTCAGCTACTCAGGAGGCTGAGGCAGGAGAATGGTGTGAACCTGGGAGGCAGAGCTTGCAGTGAGCTGAGATCGAGCCACTGCACTCCAGCCTGGGCAACAGAGCGAGACTCCGTCTCAAAAAATAAATAAATAAATAAATAAATTTAAATTCCGTACCTCGTCCATATTTAATCTAATCAATGCTTAATTTTGCAGATGTTTTTCTTTTTTTTATTTTTTATCTTTCCTGTGGTGCAGATTAATTTTGCAGACATTTTACAATAATTTAAAAATATACAAAACACAATTTCCTAAGGGGAAAAAAATAACTAAACAACAGGTGATTCAGATAGCAGCCAGCAAATGTTATTTTCAAAGAGTAACTATAGATGCATAAGATCCATTCTCCTATATTCATTACTGTCATATTTTGATATAAAACATATCTAATCATAAATAAGGTCTTTGCCCTTTCACCTAAATCTTTCAGAGAATAGCATAATCACAATCCTGAGAAACCATTCCTGTGCCTAGAATTTCAAGTCTTCTGTCTTTCATGCAAATACCCACGATTCTTTTCCCATTACTTTCATAGTTCCTTTCCTGTCCATTCCATTCCTTGAAAAATTTATGAGAAATGCCTACATGACAGAAATATGACCATTTCAGCCTCTCTTAAACTAGAAACAATTCTTAGGTGATAGAAATGAAAACCTCATTTTTATATGTTGTCTTTATAGTTTAAAAAGTGCTCACATACACTATAATGTCTGACCCTAGAATAATGCTTCCACTTGGGTAAAACAGGTATTATTTTCATTTTGAAAATTAAAAAAAAAAATTATGCTCAGAAGGGCTTGCCCCAGGTCAAACAAGAAGAGCAATAATCATCATATAAGTCAGCTCTCTTGACATATTTTTTTCACAATACTTTGCTGCCTCACTTACATATGACAAAGAGGAGAGAATGGGGCAACTGACTTTGGCAGCCTTCAGTTGTCACAGACCCTGAACAACAGAATCTATTACAATCTATTCTCTCTCCAACAGCAAGTACTGGCAGTATGGTAGACCTGACTGATAGCATAACTTTAATTATCAGCCAGAGGCTTAAACCTATGCTTGTTGTAATTAGAATTTCCCCACAGAAAAAAACCACATCATCTATTCCAGAAAAGAACTACCTATTAAATCCTAATCTTTACATTTTCAATTCATGGCCAACCAGTGTTTAAAACATGAATTATCTTAATAAAAGAGCAAGTTTACAAATGCCTATGGGCTACACCTTTGGCAATGTTACCCCGTTCTATTTTTAGTAAACACTTAATCCTAGTATAAGACCAGAACAGACGGACAATTGAAACTGGCTCCAATCTTCCAACATTCTTCCTACTAGCTAACAATATAGCAAACACCTAGAGGTTGTTCTAACCATAATTATCAGCTCAACTCATAACAGAATCAGAAGTCGGTTCGTAGTCCCTCTTATTTTGGAGAAAGATACTTGGGACTCGTCAAAAAAAAAAAAAAAATTCAGACTTAGCAACTTTACTTCTAAGTAAACAACCCACACTGCAGCTCATATTTTATAATGCTTGCTCCTAGTCGCATACTTATTTCATTCAATGCTATGCTTCAGTGCCTCCTTTTCTTTGGTCTCTTTCCACTTTTTTTGCTGTTGTTACTTGCTCCTTTACTACATTCTTTTTTCCATCTCTTGTTTTAGTAATCCTCATCACTATCTGGGCTATCTTGGTCTTCTTCCTGCCAGATTCCTTCCTGAAGCTGCCAACTCCCACTTAAAGCTTTGTGTTCATCAACAACTTATGCTTTAAAACGATCTCTTGCTTTTTCCTTGATCGCCTTTCAAAATCTCATTACCTTGATATATCTCAGTTAGTTATTAGAAAAGCTAGTTGATTAAACTAGTTTATACTAAAAGAAGCATAAGCATTGAATTGGTCATTTTAGACAAGATGGGGGAGAAATTTGGGAAAGGACAGTTTTCATACTTTCAGCCCACTCCCCTCCCAGCCTTTAGCAAATAACAATGGAGTTGTAAAGCCCAGGAAAACCCTTTCCCCAACCCCCTGGAGTCTCAAAATAAGTTTCTTCATTGTTAAAGAAGACTTCGGTTATTACTCTACTTCCATCCCTTCCACCAGTTTTCCAAGGTTCTTGCTAACCAGTATCCGCTTCTCGATGAAAGGAATTCTTTCTATTTTATCCGGCAAGTTCCTGCCCTGCCGTAAGCTAACTTAAACACCCAGAGTGTGTGTATCTATACCAAAGAACGTGTCATTATTCTGATCTCTGAGTGGCGCCTATTGGAAAAGGGGCTTGAATGTAGGAATCTTCATATTGAAATGAAAAAACTTTCTTCTTTTTCTAGTAAACTCCTATGTCCTCTCCAGATAATTAGAAAAATACAAAGCTGGCCGGGCGCGGTGGCTCACGCCTGTAATCCCAGCACTTCGGGAGGCCGAGACGGGCGGATCACAAGGTCAGGAGATCGAGACCATCCTGGCTAACACGGTCAAACCCCGTCTCTACTAAATATACAAAAAATTAGCCTGGCGTGTTGGCGGGCGCCTGTAGTCCCAGCTACTCGGGAGACTGAGGCAGGAGAATGGCGTGAACCCGGGAGGCGGAGCTTGCAGTGAGCCGAGATTGCGCCACTTCACTCCAGCCTGGGCGACAAAGTGAGACTCCATCTCCAAAAAACAAAAAAAAACAAAAATAAATACAAAGCTAAGCTGAAGGTTTATAATATTAATTATATATAATAATAATCACTTACATGAACAACTTATCATTTATACTTTAAACATCATACATTATAATTGGAATTAAGCCCATGATTAAATGTTTCAGATCAAGTTATGTTTTACTTTATTATAACAGAATTTGGTATCTATTCAGTCTTCATAGTTAGTTGTTCATATAGCACAGCAATCTGTTTATCTAAAATTAGTAGGACCATTGCTACTATAATCGTTAATTATGACTCACTCCCACAAGTAATTTATTTTATTTATGATATAATTTAAATACATTTATTTTAAAATATTTGTTTGTATATCTAAATAAGATAACAGCACATAGACAATAATTTTGTTGAGCTTCTAGCACCATTTGGACACTATAATGAAATAATAGTCATTGATGTATATTCGGTCTCTACCTTATTCATTTTAACTTATTCATATAGTCTGTCAGTGTTTTAAAGTCATTTATACACATATTTCCTATTTGTAGGTCCAATAAGCACACTCCTTTAGGACTTCAACCATGTCTTTTACAGTTGAATCTCAACTAATTTGAAACCAAAAAACCAAAAATTCATTGTACATTAATGAGTCCTGCACATGGCTTAGCACATCACATGTATTATTATTATCTTCTTTAATCCTGGCAGCAATCCTGTGAGATAGTACTATTATCAGCTGCATTTTCCTGAGGAGAAACTAGAGGTTGGAGAGGTTTCGTACCTTGCCCAAGGTCACACAAAATTAGTAAGTGGAGCCAGGATCAATTCCAGGTCTGTCTGATATAAAAATTCATGCCCTTTATCATTGTTATTGATAGGTTTGGAACTCTGTCCCCACCCAAATCTCATGTCCAGTTGTAATCCCCAATGTTGGAGGTGGGGCCTGGTGGGAGGTGACTGGATCATGGGGGTGGATTTTCATGAATGGTTTAGCACCATCCCCCCGGTTCTCTCCTCACACTAGTGAGTGAGGGCTCACTTAAGACATGTCCTTTATTTATTTATCTTATTTATTTATTTTTTGTTTGAAATGGAGTCTAGCTTTGTCTCCCAGGCTGGAGTGCAGTGGCGCCATCTCGGCTCACTGCGACCTCTGCCCCCCAAGTTCAAGCCGTTCTCCTGCTCAGACTCCCAAGTAGCTGGGATTACCAGTGCCCGCCACCACACCCAGATAATTTTTGTAGTTTTAGTAGAGACGGGGTTTCACCATGTTGGCCAGGCTGGTCTCAAACTCCTGATATCAGGTGATCCACCCACCTCTGTCTCCCAAAGTGCTGGGATTACAGGCATGAGCCACTGCACCTGGCCCCAACATGTCCTTTAAAAGCATGTAGCACCTCCCTCCTGCCCTCTCTCTTACTTACACCACGCCAGAAGCCTTACTCCCCTTTGCCTTCCACCATGATTGTACATTTCCTGAGGCCTCCCCAGAAGCAGAAGCCACTATGCTACCTGTACAGCCTACAGAACCGTAAGCCAATTAAACCTCTTTTGTTTATAAATTACCCAGTCTCAGGTATTTCTTTACAGCAATGCAAGCATGGATTAATACAGTTATAGTACTTCTTGTATATTCAAGAAACAAAAAACGTAATTAGAAATATGGCTATGGCGGGCCGGCCACAGTAGCTCACGCTTGTAATCCCAGCATTATGAGAGGCTGAGGCAGGTGGATTACTTGAGGTCAGGCGTTCAAGACCAGCCTGGCCTACATGGCGAAACCCCATCTCTACTAAAAATACAAAAAGAATTAGCCCGGCGTGGTGGCGCGTGCGTGGAATCCCAGCTACACGAGAGGCCTAGGCAGGAGAATCACTTGAACGTGGGATGCAGAGATTGCAGTGAGCCGAGATCACACCACACCCCAGCCTAGGCGACAGAGTGAGACTCTGTCTCCAAAAAAATAAATAAGTAGAAATACGACTGTGGAAAATTGGGGGGCAGAGATCAACAACCATAACAACAGTTATAATTTTGGATTTCATCATCTTATTTGATAAAGATTTATAAAGAGAAACAATATATGTATTTATCAAAATTTTTTCTTATTTTAGCCACGGAGCCCGTGTCATCCAGGCTGGAGTGTAGTGGCTATTCACATCACTATCATACAGCACTGCAGCCTGAAATGTCTGACCTCAGATGATCCTTCCACCTTAGCTCTGACTTAGTTGCAGCTACCAGCACGTGCCACTGCACCTGGCTATTCAGCAAATACGTGTTGAGTACTAATTATGTACCAAGCACTATCACAGACTCTTGCCCTTAAGGAGCTTACATAAAGAGATATTTCCAGAAAGCAAGAGCATTTCAAGGAAGTAGAGAAGCACTCAAAAATAATAAAGAACAAAAAGGATGTGGTGTCAGTAATAAATTTAAACCAGGTGATCTAATTATCATTGGCTCATATATGGGTTGCCAGTACCTGAAATACCAAGCAAATAATGAACTTGGGGTCTATATCAAAAGTTTACACTAAGTAAAGCTTATATATGGGAATAAGTAGCCCTCAAATCTCTATAATTAAGGTCCAATTACCATTTTTTAGCTATGCCCTTACAACAGTAATATTAAGTGTTTTGGGCTCATCTTTATTGTAAACTCCAAAAGTTAGGGATAAAGATCTATTTATTATTTTCATCAGTGCCAACATGTAGTCACTAAAATATGCTTGTAGATAAAGATGTTCTGAATTAAATATGAATCTACTACTTGTTACTTGTGTGACCATAGGCAACTTATTTAACCTCTCTGTTAAACCTCTGTTGTGTGCCTCAAGTTTTGTACTTGTTAAATAAAGACAATGAGAGCTCCTACGCAATATGCATAGGAGCATATTTGCTGTTGTGAGGTTAAATTAATGTGCTTACTTAGCATGGGGTCTGGCATATAGTAAATACTCCATAATGCTTAACTGCTATTAAGTACTGTCTCATTTTTTTCCTGTTTAATATTGTTTACTTTTCAAGTAAGGTACCCACAATGAACTAGAGACAGTACAGATTTAACTTTAGAAAAAAACTAGAGTGGGCCGGGCACGGTGGCTCATGCCTGTAATCCCAGCACTTTGGGAGGCCGAGGCGGGCGGATTACGAGGTCAGGAGATCGAGACCACAGTGAAACCCCGTCTCTACTAAAAATACAAAAAATTAGCCAGGCATGGTGGCGGACGCCTGTAGTCCCAGCTACTCGGGAGGCTGAGGCAGGAGAATGGCATGAACCCAGGAGGCGGAGCTTGCAGTGAGCCGAGATCGTGCCACTGCACTCCAGCCTGGGTGACAGAGCGAGACTCTGTCTCAAAAAAAAAACAAAACAAAAAAAACAAAACTAGAGTGTATTCTTTTTGAGAAATGCAAGCATTTTCTGGGACATAAGGAAAATCTAGTGTTTTGTTATCATACAAGTTTCAGAATGCTTGGGAATCCCAAGTGTTAACTATTAATAGAGAAGTAACATGATTTATTTACAGCATGTTTCACTTGCTGAATGCAAGGATCTATTTAACTTCTCAGTGAATGTATGTCAAAGAAATCAGTATTTAATATTTCAAATTTGGAAAAATTAAAAAGTACTAAAAAGGCAAATATAGAAATATTATTAACCCCAAATAACAATTTATGAAATTCCAAAACATTTTCTTATTTTAAAATGAAACAGTAAACATTTTAAATATAAGGTAATAAAAAGTCTTCCCAAACTATCTGTTAAAGCACAATGCATGCCACTGTGAAAAAGTTTGGCAGTTCCTCAAAAGATTAGACGTAGAATTACCATATGATCCAGCAATTCCACTCCTAGGCATATACCCAAAAGAACCGTAAGCAGGGACTCAACAGATACTTTGTATACCAATTTCTACAGCGGCATTATTCACAATAGTCAAAAAGGTGAAAATGTCCAAGTGTCCTTCGACAGATATAAATCAAATGCGGTATAGACATACAATTGAAATTATTCAGTAATTTAAAAATGAGATTCTGAGGCTGGGCATGGTGGCTTGCACCTATAATCCCAGCACTTTGGGAGGCCAAGGCAAGCAGATGGCTTCCACTCAGGAGTTCCAGCCCAGCCTGGGCAACATGGCAAAATCCTCTACCAGAAATACAAAAAAATTAGCCAGGTGTGGTGGTCATGCGCCATAGGCCCAGCTACTCAGGAGGCTGAGGTGGGAGGATCACTCGGGCCTGGGAGGTGGAGGTTGCGGTGAGCTGAGATCGCGCCACTGCACTCCAACCTGGCTGACAGAGTAAGACCCTGTCTCAAAAAAAAAAATATATATATATATATATGTATTCTGATACATGCTACAACATGCATGAACCTTGAAAACATTGTGCTATGTGAAATAAGACAGGCACACAAGGACAAATATTATAAGGTTACACTTACATGCAGTACCTAGACCAAAAATAGGCAAATTCATAGACATGAAAAGTAGAATAGAGGTTACTAGGGGATGGCAAGGGATGGGGGAAGGAGGAAATGGAAAGTTATTGTTTAATGGGTATGAAGTCTGATTTGGGTTGATGAAAAAGTTTTGGAGATGGATGGTGGTGATGATTACACAACATTGTGAGTGTACCTAATGTCGCTGAATTGTATACTCAAAAATGATTATAATAATAAATCTTATATATATTTTATGTTTTCATATTTGAAAGTATTTCCTTCTCTTTACTCCATATAGAAATATTATATACAGGCTGGGCGTGGTGGCTCACGCCTGTAATACCAGCACTTTGGGAAGCCAAGGCAGGCGGATCACAAGGTCAGGAGTTTGAGACCAGCCTGGCCAATATGGTAAAACCCCATCTCTACTAAAAATACAAAAATTAGCTGCATGTGGTGGCACGCACCTGTAGTCCCAGCTACTCAGGAGGCTGAGGCAGGAGAACTGCTTGAATCCAGGAGGCAGAGGTTGCAGTGAACTGAGATCACGCTACTGCACTCCAGCCTGGGCAACAGAGCGAGACTCTGACTCAAAAAAAAAAAAAAAGAAAAGAAAAATATTATACACATTCTACCTGCATTATGATTAAAATTTTTTATTGTATCGATATTTTTATTTTATCAATATTTTTTATCATAATGCAGGAAGAATGTACGTGATATTTCTATATGGAGTAAGGGGAAGGAAATATTTTCAAATATGAAAATAGGAAACCCTTTATTCCACAGTTAAAATGACAACTATAAAAAATTTCTCTTATCATTAAGAGTGGGAAAACAGAATTATGTATGGCAGGCAGTTCAACATCATAATCTTCTCACAATAACGATTAGCATATAATATCCTAAAACTTGCAATAATTTGTTATTCCTAAACTAAGACTCAAAAGCAATGTCAAAATCAGCTCTAGTACATAATCAACATTTGATTTACATAATCTGATATGAAAACTTTTCAAAGCACCGAGGGAAAAAACACCTTAGAAAATATTCTTTGAAAGGAACAGCATTAACAGAGCTATAATAAGTAAGAGCAAAAGAAAGTTCACATCCTCCCCACTCTTTCTAGGTATCTCTAAAAGAATGCATACTTTTTCTTTTCAATTATTAGCTATATTTCAAGTATGATGCAATTACAGTCTGACAAAAACTATGTCGTGGGTACCAAAATCAGGACCATATGCTAATTATGCTGAAATCTAAAACAATAAATAGTCTCCAGGTAAAAATTTTAGTTTACAAATAGTAGCAAATCACATAAGACACCAAATAGTGCCATCAGTTTAGGCTTCAGGTTCCCTGTTATGTTGTAGTTAAGATTGCTAATACAATGGCATTCAGCTATAATAATGTCTTATAATTTCTAGTTAACATTGACTTTAAGGAATTCAAAACAACATTCACCTATTATCACTCTAACTCATACACCTAATTAAAGTTAATCTGGTAAAAGATAGTTTTTATTTCCCTACTGAGAATTCTGAAGTAAATAGAGGGCAAAAGTTTAAGTGGTTTACCCAAGAATTCAATGGCAATAACTTTAAAAAGGAAAGAAAGAAAAGTATATAGACTTTTATCATTGAGGATTCACATGTACTAAGCTAGAAATATTTCTGTGCCGTAAGTAATTTATTCCTTAAAACAACCTGTATCACAGAATTGTACAACTAAAGGGTTCACCATTCACATCCTGGCCTATGTAGTCAGCAAACTTCAGACTGTGGGCCAAATCTGGCCCAGAATGTATTTTTATAAATGAAGTTTTATTAGAATACAGCCATACCCATTTGTTTACATATTGCCTATGGCTGCTTTTGTGCTATAACAGCAACGTTGAGTTGGTGTGACAGCTGTCTTATGGTTTATGGCCAGCAAAGCCTAAAATATTTTCTATCTGGCTCTTTACAGAAAAAAACATTGTCAACCCCTGGTCTGTGTGAACACCACCCCTGGAATAATGCACTGTACAGTCTATGCAGCAGCCCTGAAATGATTTACTGAAAAGGTGTTATCTGTATCTGGTAGATGAGAAAACTGAGATTCAGTAATATCAAATAATACTCAAGGTCATATAGCTTTTAAGTGACAAAGTTAGCCTTCAAATCCACAGCCTTCCATTAAATTACACAGGACCATGTATATATTGGGGGTAGTAATACATAGCTCCCTTAGCTGTTGTTAGAAGTCTCAAATGTGTATATAAAAATATTATAGAAATGCTAATTATTACAGAGTAAATATTAAACATGGATAGTTTGACCTTATGTTCTCCTTTATCCTTCAATAAAATTGGTGTCTTGGCAATGCATACCTCCATATTTACCAGTTCCTCCAAAAAGAGATCTTCACACTCCTATTCCCATCTTCCATCTAACAAAATACTACTCTTTTTCTAGAATCAACTTAAAAGCCATATTCTTAATGACATCTTCTCTGATTCCCTAATCAATATTCACTGCTTTTTCCTGTGTTCTTCTTTAGCATGTTATTGGAAACTCTGTTTAACATGTTTCATTCTATTTTCTATTATTTACTTATCTAATTCCATTTCCATTACATTATTATTTTACATTATTTAGGGGACTATTTCTTATTCATGCTTATATCCACTTTCAACCACCCTCTCCCACAATAATGCCTGTCAAAGTTCCTTGTGCATAACAAACACCCACTGAGTTGGACTTCCTGACACTGTACACCTAGTGCTGCTCTGTGTTCCAATCTGTTGCTCATCACACCAAGCTAGGTTGCCTCCAGTACATATGTCTACTTCTCAAAAAGGCAAGAGGAAAGCCAGAAACTCTTCCAAATGAAATATAGACAGAATTTTCAATTTCTACAATGTTCAGTATATTTAATGCTTTAAATGTAAACTCCTCTGTATAACTTAGTAATTTTTAATAAAATATTTCATCAGTTTTATCAATATAATTTATTCCCCCATTTAATCTTTAAACCAAATTGTTCATACTCAAATTCTCTCACAAATAAACACAATGTTCTAACTCAGCTGTTGTGGCAGAATGTGTTCACAATGAACAACCCCTACTATCTTGGCAAGAATTACAGAATTAGCTAATTACAGTACAACCTCCTTTATCTGTTTTCATTGGGATAAGGAGCAATCTGGATATATCAAAAAGCAAATGATCCAGAAAGACATCTTAGGGACTTTCCCTAAATATGGAAGTCCTATGAAGACAAGTTAGATTGAGCTTTTCTCCACCATGTGCATAATTTTTCTATGAATAGTAAGAGAAATTCCAAGGTGTGAGGTTTTCATAAGAAAGAGGCTAAAAAGATCCCATTGTACAAGGTAGCCAAGGCAAAAATGTTTTAAACAAGCTGGAAATTTATATGGGCCTGAAGTCTGACAAAAAGAGGATAGAGATACATAAAAGTAGAAGACAGTGCCTGCCATAAAAGATCTTGGGTTTTCTTTAGGGGAGAAAGAATAAACATATGAAGTAACTTGAGAACAATAATGAACATCGTATCTTATAGGCAGTGATTCAAAATATTTCCCTCATCTCTCACTGCCACATCACAAATTATTATGACTACTGCCATAAAACAAACATGTATCACTGTTTGGGCCTTAAGACTTGAGCCACAGAGATTGAAGGGAGGAAGAAGGATATTCTTTTTCATTTTTCATGATTTGTATTTCACTTGCTTCTGAAAAGACTTGAGGAAATCTA
This sequence comes from Pongo pygmaeus, assembly GCF_028885625.2. NCBI lineage: Eukaryota > Metazoa > Chordata > Mammalia > Primates > Hominidae > Pongo > Pongo pygmaeus. The sequence continues at coordinate 59,871,155 of NC_072392.2, forward strand.
CCAAATAAAACAGTGTGTGGCTGGGCATGGTGGCTCATGCCTGTAATCCCAGCACTTTGGGAGCCTGAGGCAGGTGGATCACTTGAGGTCAGGAGTTCAAGACCAACCTGGCCAACATGGCAAAACCCGATCTCTACTAAAAAACAAAAAACAAAAAAACAAAAAACAAAAAATTAGCTGGGCATGGTGGTGTGTGCCTGTAATCCCAGCTACTCAGGAGGCTGAGACAGGAGAATTGCTTGAACCCAGGAGGAGGAGGTTGCAGTGAACCGAAATCATGCCCCAACATGGGCAACAGAGCAGGACTCCATCTCAAAAAAATAAATAAATAAAATAAAACAGTGTGTGCTATTCATGGTTAAAACAAAAATATATCCCTCAAACAATGCAAGAAAGTAAATACTTCTAGGCACCTCAGGTGATCAGATGACATTTGGATTAAAATGATGTGTAACGACTTCAATCTTCTACCATTTTCTTATGACAGAACTACTATCAAACATATCTTCTGCTATGGATTCTATTACACAGTTGTTGAACAGACTATATTAGAACTCCCTATTCTTTTTTTTTTTTTTTTTTGTTGAGACAGAGTCTTGCTCTGTCGCCCAGGTGGGAGTTCAGTGGCGCAATCTGGGCTCACTACAAGCTCCACCTCCCAGGTTCATGCCATTCTCCTGCCTCAGCCTCCCGAGTAGCGGGGACTACAGGCGCCTGCCACCACACCCGGCTAATTAGAAATCCCTATTCTTATTAGAGAACAAAAAAAAAATGGAATTCTGAGACATCTGTCCTGTGTTTATTTTTAGTTCCTTATCTTTCAGGATTTAATGAGCAAGGTCTTATATATTTTTTTCTTTTCTAGCTAAGGATATGAACTGCAAACACAAAATTACCATTAGAAAAACAGCATAAATTGGCCGGGAGCAGTGTCTCACACCTGTAATCCCAACACTTTGGGAAGCCGAGGCGGATGGATCACGAGGTCAAGAGATCGAGACCATCCTGGTCAACATGGTGAAACCCCGTTTCTACTAAAAATAAAAAAATTAGCTGGGCATGGTGACACATGCCTGTAGTCCCAGCTACTTGGGAGGCTGAGGCAGGAGAATTGCTTGACCCCGGGAGGTGGAGGTTGCAGAGGGCTGAGATCGCACCACCATATTCCGGCCTGGCGACTGAGTGAGACTCTGTCTCAAAAAAAAAAGAAAAAAGAAAAACAGTACAAATTAATTCACTTTGTACCTGTTAAACAATAATTAGTAACATTTTATTGAGACAGGTAAAAGGATACTTCACAGTCACATAGATGTCTACAGTTTAACATAACAGTTAACAATACAAAAGAAAAAAGTCTCCATTTTTTTCTACCACTTCTGTTCAGATTGCACAATGCATACAAATTAATAACAGATTTTGAAGATGTAATGCAATTTGGTTGCCAAGAAGACTGTCACTTTTGAAGCAATAGTGCAAAGGATAAATTCCAAATTTTCTGCGTTAAAAGGCAGAGTCCTATTTTATGGTATTATAGATATATTAGTTCACCCATTTTTCCCTAATGAATTAAAAAATATATTAATATTTAACACCATCCATTCCAGGTAAATAGAACACTAATTTACCCTGAATACCTTTCAACATGTCACCTAAAAATGCTAGCTAAAATATGAAAATCATCTTGAGATAAAGTACCAATGAACATAAAAATGCACAATCCAAATTCACAAAACAAGGCTGGGTGAGGTGACTCACATCTGTAATCCCAGCATTTTGGGAGGCCGAGGCGGGTGGATCACTTGAGGTCAGGAATTCGAGACCAGCCTGGTTAACATGGCGAAACCCCGTCTCTACCAAAAATACAAAAATTTTCCAGGCATAGTGGTGCGTGCCTGTAATCCCAGCTACTCGGGAGGCTGAAGCAGGAGAATCGCTTGAACCCGGGAGGTGGAAGTTGCACGGAGCCAAGATTGTGCCACTGTACTCCAGCCTGGGTGAGAGAGTAAGGCTCTGTCTCAAAAAAAAGAAAAGAATAGAAAACTGACCATATAGTGGGCCACAACAATTCATAATAAAAAGAATAACTACGACAGAAAATACTTCAGTAGAAGAACAACTGATGAGAGAAAATTTTTCTTTATAGAACAGTTCAACTATTAGATGCAGAAGAAATGAAAGAATTACACAGTCACTATTGTGAATCACTAATGAAATATAAATCTAGGCAAAGATCATCAAAAGGCAGCTAAACCATAAGGTGAAAGGCTGAGGCAGCAGGTATTGAATGATTAGGCTGATGGCACTTGAACTTTTGGACCAATCTTAACATCACAAAAAAATATATATTATTTGCTTCCTGTTGAAATGCAATATAAAGTACACAGCGGCCAGGCGTGGTGGCTCACGCCTGTAATCCCAGCACTTTGGGAGGCTGAGGCAGGCGGATCACAAGGTCAGGAGACTGAGACCATCCTGACCAACATGGTGAAACCCTGTCTCTACTAAAAATACAAAAATTAGCTGGGTGTGGTAGCTGTAATCCCAGCTACTCGGGAGGCTGAGGCAGGAGAATCGCTTGAACCCAGAGGTGGAGGTTGCAGTGAGCTGAGATTGCACCACTGCACTCCAGCCTGGTGACAGAGTGAGACTCTGTCTCAGAAAAAAACAAAACAAAAAAGTACACAGCACCACATATTAATTATTCTTGACAAAAACTCAAACCTAAAATCAGACCTCTAGATCTGTGCTATCCACACGTAGCTACTGAGCACCTGAACTGCAGCTACTTTGAATTGAGATATGTTGCAAATGTAAAATACACAACAGATTTCAAAGATTTGGTACAAAAAAAGACTGTAAAATATCTTACTAATAATTATGTACATTACATGGTGAAATAATATTTTTAATATCTGGTATGAATAAAATGTGTCATTAGGATAACTTCAACTTTTTCTTTTACTTTTGTTAATGCAGCTACCAGAAAATTTTAAATTATGTGGCTTGCATTTGTAATTTGTATTTCTAACTGCACAGCATGTGCTGCTCTAGAACTAATTACCTTTTTACAGAAGATATGATATAAAAGCATATTACATGATATCACAAGAATGCAATTAGCCAAGTCCAGAATGTAAGAAAGTCTACCAACAAATGATCTGGTTTCTTCAACAGATAAGTGGCAATGAAAAAAATGAGGGGGGCTGGGCACAGTGGCTCACGCCTGTAATCCCAGCACTTTGGAAGGCCGAGCCAGAGGGCTGCTTGAGCCCAGGAGTTTGAGACCAGTCTGGGAAACATAGTAAGACCCTGAGCAAAAAAAAAAAAAAAAAAAAAATTAGCCCAGCCTTGTGGAGCATGTCTATAGTCTTAGCTACCTTGGGAGGCTGAAGTGGGAGGATTGAGTCTGGGAGGTAAGGCTGCAGTTAAGCTGTGCCACTGTACTCCCACCTGGGCAACAGAGTAAGGCCCTATCTCAAAAAAAATTTTTGTTAATTTGGCCAGGCACAGTGGCTCACACTTGTAATCCCAACACTTTGGGAGGCTAAGGTGGGAGGATCGCTTGAGGCCAGGAGTTCAAGACCAGCCTGGGCAATATAGTAAGACCCTTCTCCATTAAAAATTTTTTTTTTAATTAGCTAGATGTGGTAGTTCGCACCTGTAGTTCTAGCTACTCAGGAAGCTGAAGCAGGCTTGAGCCCAGAAATTCAAGGCTGCAGTAAGCTATGATCTCACCACTGCACTTATAGCCTGAGTGACAGAGCAAGTCCCTATCTCTTAAAAAAAAAAATTGTTAATCTTTTTAGGTGTGATAATGAAAATAAAATTATACTTCAATTTAAGAAGAAATCATCATACCTTGGAGACACATACTGATATACTTATGGAAGAAATGAGACTTGTTTTAAAACAATCCAGGTGAGAAGTTAGAAGATTGTCCTTATTGGTTGTTTGAGAGTCATTGTTCTGTTTTGTCAACTTTGTGTATTTTTATGTGTTCGTACTAAAAAGGCTTAAAATAAGTTTTTTTTTTTTTAACTACATGGTGGTTTCCTCGGGCTAGGGATGGGAACAAGGAGTGACTGCCAACAAGTGTGCCAAGAGTGACTGTCACAAGCTTTCTTTTTAGGGTGACAGAAATGTTCTAAAATTAGATTGTAGTGATCATTGCACAACTCTGAAGATTTACTAAAAATCATTGAACTGTACACACAAAATGAGTAGATTTTATGGTATGTAAATTGTACCTCAATAAAGTTGTTTTTTTAGTTGACATTTAATTTTATACTCTTTCTCTCTCCTCCCTCCACTCCCCCTTTCCTCCCTCCCTCTCTCTGTCTCACAAACACACAGACACACATACACATAAATACATAGGAAGAAATATAACAGAAAACTATGATAAGTTTATAAAGAAAATTGTAAAATTAAAGACATTAAGACAGACCTAAATAAATGGAGAAATACATTCCAGAAAATTATTTTCAAAATGACCTATCAATTCAAAGTAATTCAATATAATTTCAATAACAATCCCAACAAGACATAAGACTTGACAAATTGATCCTAAGGGTTATATGGAAGAGCAAAAGACCAGAAATAGCCAAACAGCCCTGAAGAACATTCTGAAAGATGACCCTACTAGGCATTAAAACTTATTTTAAAATTATAGTAATTAAGCCAGCATAAAATTGCTGCATAGATAAACAAATCATCAATTTAACATACTAGAGAGCCTAGAAATAGACCCATGAAAATATGATAACTTGATAAATGTGATATTAACAATCAATAGGGAAAGGACAGATTACATACACATATAAACACACATACGCACTGCTAGTAGTAGAACTGCTTGATCAAAGGGCATTTGCATCTTCAGTTTTACCAGGTAATACCAAAACATCTTTCCAAAGTGGTTGTACCAGTTAAAGAATCTTACTAGCAGTATATTAGGGTTCATGTTCCTTTACATTTTGTCTGCTTGGGATGATCCAATTCTTTAATTTCTGTAAGTCTGGTATGTGTAAATGCTTATTTCATTGAGGTTATAATTTGCATCTCTTTATCTCAAACGAGGTTAAGCACCTTTTAAAATGTTTCTTGCCTATTCGTGTTTTCTCTTTGTGAAATGTCTATTAGTTATATTTGTCTGCTTATCTATAGGGCTGTCTTTTCCTTATCCATTTGTGAGAGTTCTTTTATGAGTTATTTGTGTTATAAGTATCTTCTCCCAGTTTATGACTTATCTTTGTATTTTTTTACATTGCCTTTTTAAAAATTGATATGTCATTCACATAGCACACAGCTTACTTCTTTAAAGTATACAATTCAATGGTTTTTAGTATAGTCACAGAGTTGCACAACCACCACCGTTATCTAATTCCAGAACATTTTCTCACCTTTATAGAATTCATGAAAAAGCACATTTTTCACTTTATATACTAACTGCTACTTAAGTATAACTTACATTTAAAATTAAGCAACTAAATATTATATTCATTTCAACTCAGATGTTTATTTAGTGAATGAGTATTATGTTAGGCACCCTGAAATACACAATAGTAATATACAAGATATATAGTTCTGATATTCCAGGAATAAAGAAAGAAACTAGCAATCAAGCATGTTCACTAAAACATTTTCTTTTTAAAAAATCCCAAAAATCATTTTATTATGGAAAGTATCAAATATGCACAAAAGTAAAGAGAATAACATATTAAATCTCATGTATCCAAGTTCAACAATTATCATAAGACATTTTCTAATGCTGCTACAATTAGGAGGTATCAGCATACAGTGTAAGATTTGAAGACCTCTACTAAAATTTTTTTTTAACTCAATCATGACAGAGTATGAAGTAGAAAATACAAAACAAGGCCAGGCATGGTGGCTCACGCCTGGAATCCCAGCCTTTGGGAGGCTGAGGCAGGTGGATCACGAGGTCAGGAGTTCAAGACCAGCCTGGCCAATATGGTGAAACCCTGTATCTACTAAAAATACAAAAAAAACCCCAGCAGGGCGTGGTGGCACGCACCTGTAGTCCCAGCTACTCTGGAGGCTGAGGCAGGAGAATCGCTTGAACCCAGGGGGTGGAGGTTGCAGTGAGCCAAGATGGCGCCACTGCATTCCAACCTGGGCAAACAGAGGGAGACTCCATTTCAAAAAAAAAAAAAAAGAAAACAAAACAAAACAAGATAATTAGGTTATCCTGTTATCCTGTAGCAGCCACTTTCATATTCCTTCCACCTCATCCCTCTCTCTCAAGTCAAGTCTATATTACAAACCCCCAAAGATCTAGTCTGACAAATGCTGAGCCTTTGTCAGAGACAGGAGAAAAGGAAAAAATTGAATTAGTAAAGGTAGAACTATCATCAGCACATAGACGAAGAGCAGAAGGCTGGAAACTCTCACACATTAAGTGTTTTCCTATCACATTTTTTTTTTTTTTACCATTTATTAGTCAGAAAACGGATCTAATTATTCCTTCAACTCAATCCCTATACTGTCGACAACTAACTTTTTACATCCATCCCTTTCCCACATAGCTTACCCTTCTAATCATACTAATTTTCTGGCAAAATGATAGGTAATAATAGACTTTGTACTCTCACATTGATAAGGAAAAAAAACATAGACTTTGGAGTCAAAAGACCTAGGTTTGCTGCTACAAACTGCACAACCTTAAGCAAGTTATTTTAATTCCAGATGTTTGTTTGCTTATTTGTAAAACTGAGATACTCCCTACTTTCAGAAGAAAGTCTTCTTTTTATATAAATTGGTCAAGTTAAGTGCCACGAGACAGGACACAGAGGAGAGAATTGACAGTACTTACTACAATTAAGTATCAAATGCTACATATAGTTTTGTTTTGTTTTTTTTTTTTTAGCAGAACAGCCTGAATGTCATATTAAAAAGTTACCAGAACTGGTCTGGATCCATACTGAAATAAATCATACATTTTAGACTTTCTATTCTTAACTATAAGTGAGATGATTTTACATAGATACAAAGAAACATACTTGCTTTCTTCGTATTACAGAAAAACAGTTTTTCCAGATCCTTGATGATCAGAAAATGAAACCGCACATTGTTTTCTAATTCCTATAATGCTACTAGTATGATGACTTTCTTTCCATTCAGGGCTATTTTAGTGAGGTCACATATTATTATTATGAAATATCTGGAAAAAATGATAGTATATAGAAGCGAATCTGTGTATCTATATAATGATAATGGCATCATTCAGTAATAATAGGGGGTGAGGGATAAAAGACTACACATTGGGGCTGGGCGCGGTGGCTCACGCCTGTAATCCCAGCACTTTGGGAGGCCAAGGCGGGTGGATCACCTGAGGTCGGGAGTTTGAGACCAGCCTGACCAACATGGAGAAACCCTGTCTCTACTAAAAATACGAAATTAGCCAGCTGTGGTGGCGCATGCCTGTAATCCCAGTTACTCGGGAGGTTGAGGCAAGAGAATCGCTTGAACCCGGGAGGCAGAGGATGAGGTGAGCCGAGATCGCAGCATTGCACTCCAGCCTGGGCAACGAGAGTGAAACTCTGTCTCAAAAAAAAAAAAAGAAAGACTACACATTGGGCACAGCGTATACTGCTTGGGTGACTGGTGCACCAAAATCTCAGAAATCACCACTAAAGATCTTATTCATGTAACCAAACACCACTTGTTCCCCAAAACCTATTGAAATAAAAAAACTATATAAAAAATAAAAATTTTAAAAAGTTGATCTCAGGGAGGTAGAAAGTAGGATGATGGATACCAGAGGCTGGGCAGGGTATGGTAGGGGGTGGGAGGAAGGTAGAGATGAAGAGAGATTGGTCAATGGGTACAAAAATCCTGTTAGATAGAAGGCATAGCAGAGTAGGTGACTATAGTTAGCAACAATGTATTATGTATTTCAAAGCAGCTAAAAGAGAGAACTTGAAACGTTCCCAACATATAGAAATGATAAATACTCAAGATGGGTACCCCAAATACCCTGACTTGATCATTACACATTCTATGTATGTAACAAAATATGACATGTACCCCATTAAATAAGTAAAATGTTATATATCAATAAAATAAAATGAACTTAATTTAAAAAAAATAATGGCAGGAAGATTCTGTAACAGAGTATATTTTAAATAATATTTTCTCAAATTTATTCATATCAAATAACTATTATACCTGAGCAAATGATTCAGAAACTATAAAAAGTAGATGGAATATCTTTAACATTTATTATAATAATGAAACTTAAGTGAGTCACAACATGTAAAGTAAAAACTATTTTTATGCACTCGAATTGCCATCCCCCTTCCCTATCTCCATGTCTTCCAAAAGTGTATGAAAATATTGGGAACTCATAATTCACTAAAAGCTGGGTGACAAATCTAGTTAGAGAATAATGTTTTGGTAGGAAGAAAAAAAGAGCATATTCCATTATCTGTTTTAATGTATTACTTTTATAAGCATAATAAAAACAACGTTCAAAAATACCTTATGATAGATATCACCTATAATGATGAAAACATTAAAAATTTTTCAAAACCAATCACTTTAAAATTTTAAATAGAAAAAGCAGCTTCATTTAAACTAATATTTGGAGGCCAAGCATGGTGGCTCATGCCTGTAATCCCAGCACTTTGGGAAGATAACGCAGGAGGATTGATTGAGGCCAGGAGTTCATGACCAGCCTGGGCAACATAGTGAGACCCAGTCTCTTCAAAATATTAAAAAATTAGCTGGCATGGCATCACAGGCCTGTAGTCTCAGCTACTTGAGAGGCTGAGGCAGGAGGATTGCTTGAGCCTAAGAGTTTAAGGTCGCAGTGAGCTATGATCATGCCAGTGCACTCCAGCCTGGGTGACAGAATAAGACTGTCCCTAAAAAAAAACAAAATAAAATAAAAAATTAGGAATATTTGGATTACATATTTTAAAACACTACTATTCAACTTAAATTCACATTTACTTCTGAACATAATGGCGAGGTAGTACTAGACTAACCTATTAAAAGCATAAATCCTGGCAGCCTAGAAGACAGTGATAGCAGAACACACTGATCTAGGAATCCATAAAGTTACTTCTACTTTTTGGTATACTTTTGTCTTACAGGTTACTGCGAAACAGTGGTTCTGACTGAAAATGATTTTGCCCTTTAGGGGACATCTGGCTGGAGACATTTTAGGTTGTTAGAAGTAGGGAAAGGTACTACTGGTATTTAGTGGTGTAGGCCAGGTAGGCTGCTAAATATTCTACAAGGCCTCCAACAAACAAGAATTATCTGGCTTGAAATGTTAGTAGTGCCAATATCCCTGATGAACATAAATGCAAAAACCCTCAACAAAATTTCAGTAAACGAAATTCAGTAGCACATTAAAAAGATTATGCACCATGATCAGGTGGGATTTATCCCTGAGATGCAAGAATTATTCATTATATACAAATCAATAAATGTGATATACCACAATAACAGAATAATGGATAAAAATCATATAATCATCTCAAGAGATGCAGGAAAAACACTCAACAAAATTTAACATCCTTTTTTGATAAAAAAGCTTTCAACAAATTAGGTATAGAAGGAATGTACCTTCGTATAATACAGGCCATATACGATAAGCCCACAACTAAACATCATACTCAACGGTGAAAAGCTAAAAGCTTTTCCTTTAAGATCAGGAACAAGACAACGGTCCTCAGTTTTGCCATTTCTACTCAACATAGTACAAAACTAGAACATAGTGCTATTCAACATAGAACAAAACTAGAACTATGAAGTCCTAGTTAGAACAATCAGGCAAGAAAAAGAAATAAAAGCTATCCAGATGAGAAAAGAGGAAGTAAAATTGACTCTGTTTACAGATGTTATGATCTTATATATATGAAACCCTAAAGACTCCACAAAAGAACTGTCAGAACTAATAAATGATTCTGCAAATTTGTAGGATAAAAAAACAACACACGAAAATCAGTTGCATTACTATATACTAACAGTGAACTACATGAAAACAATGAAGATAAAAATCCCACTTACAGTAACATCAAAAGTAATAAAATAGTTTTAGGAACAAATTTAACCAAAGAGGTGAAATATCTGAATATGAAAAACTATAAAACATTGATTAAAAAATTGAAGACACAAATAAATGGAAAGATATCCTGTGTTCATGGATTGGAAGAATTAATATTGTTAAAATATCTATACAATCCAATGTGATCTACAGATTCAATGCAATCTCTATCAAAATTCCCATGGTATTTTCCACAAAAAATAGAAAAAAAAACCCTAACATTTGTATATTAATAGTACAACAAAAGATCCCAAGTAGCTAAAGCAATCTAGAGAAAGAAGAACAAAGCTGGAGGTATCACACTTCCTGATTCCAAATTATATTACAGAACTACGGTAATCAAAGCAGTATGGCACTGGCATAAAAACAGACATAGAAACCAATGGAACAGAATAGAAAGCCCAGAAAGAAACCCACACCTATATGGTCAACAAATCTTCAACAAAGGTACCAAGAAGATACAACAGGGAAAGGATAGTTTCTTTAATAAATGGTGCTAGGAAAACTGGATATCCCTATTCAAAAAATATGAAGTTGGACCCTTATTAAACCATACATGAAAATCTACTCAAAATGGATTAAAAACTTAAACATAAGACCTGAAACTATACAACTCCTAGTTGAAAACACAGGGGAAAGCTCTTTGACAACTGGCCTTGGCAGTAATTTTTTGTTTGTCAATCACACCTCAATAAAACTGAAGGGGAGGCCAGGCATGATGGCTCACGCCTGTAATTTCAGGACTTTGGGAGGCTGAGGTGGGTGGATCACTTGAGGTCAGCAGTTCAGGACCAGCCTGGCAAACATGGTGAAACCCTGTCTCTACTGAAACTACAAAAAATTACCTGGAGGTGGTGGCATGTGCCTGTAATCCCAGTTACTCAGGAGGCTGAGGCACAAGAATAGCTTAAACCCAGAAGGTAGAGAATGCAGTGAGCCGAGATCATGCCACTGCACTCCCGCCTGGGCAACAGAGCAAGACTCCGTCTCAAAAAAAATAAAAATTAAAAAAAACTGAAGGGGGGCCGAGCGTGGTGGCTCACGCCTGTAATCCCAACACTTTGGGAGGTTGAGGCAGACGGATCACGAAGTCAAGAGATCAAGACCATCCTGGCTAACATGGTGAAACCCTGTCTCTACTAAAAATAGAAAAAATTAGCCAGGCCTGGTGGCACGTGCCTGTAGTCCCAGGTACTTGGGAGGCTGAGGCAAGAGAATCACTTGAACCAGGGAGGTGGAAGTTGCAGTGAGCCAAGATCGTGCCACTGCATTCCAGCCTAGGCAACAGAGAGAGACTCCATCTCAAAAAAAAAAAAAAAGACTGAAAGGGAAAAAGACAATATTATCAGAGATAAAGGGGGACATTTATCTAAAAATAAAATGGTTAATTCATAAGGAACAAACAAACAACAGTCATAAATATGTATGTTTGTCAAACAAGTTTCAAACTATGTGAAGCATATTGACAGAATCAAAGGAAAAAGTGGACAAAATTACAATCACAATTGGAGATTTCAACACTCTTCTCTCACTTAATAATATCAATGAAAACATATACGATTTGAAAAACACTAACAACCAACATGACCTAATCAACATTTATAGAACACTACATCCAGCAAGGCCAGAATACACTTTCTTTTCAAGTGTACATGGCATGTTCACCAAGATAGAATATATTGTGAAATAAAATAAATTGTAATAAAAATAAAAGAATCGAAATAATATACGGTATGTTCTCTGATCCCAGCAGAATTAAATTAAAAATCAAGAAGAGCAGAGTAAACCCAGAGTAAATAAAAGGAAAGAAATGATAAAGAATTGCAATCAATGAAGTAGAAATCAGGCAAACAACAGAAAAAATTAATAAAGCTGAAAGTTGGTTCTTTGAAAAGATCAGTGAAACTGGTAAAGTCAACACAATTTATAATATCCTAGCTAGACAGGTCAAGAAAAAGAACAGAGACATCACCCAGGTGAGGGATAAAAGAGGATATCACCTAAGATCCCACAGACCTTAAAAGGATAATAAAAGACTATTATAAACAATTTTATCTCAATATGTTTGACAAATTAGAAGAAATAGACAAATACCTTAAAATACATCATTTACGAAGACTTAGATAAGATGAAAGAGAAAATCTCAACTGCCCCTTGTCTATTAAAGAAATTGACTTTGTTATCAAAAACCTCCCCACAAAGAAAACCCATGCCAAGATAGTTTTACTGGTGAATTATGTCAAACACTTAGAGAAATAACATCTTATACAACCTCAGAAAATAGAAGAGACAATATTCAATATTTCTTGAGGCCAAAATAACCCAATATCAAAGCCAGAGAAATTACAAAAAGAAAAAAAGGAAGAGAGAAGGAAAGAAAAATATTATAGGCTAATATCCTTCATGAACAAAGATGTAAATATGTACAACAAAATAGTACCAAATTGAATCTAGCAGTATATAAAAAGGATAACACATCATGACTAAATGAGATTTATTCCAGAAATGCAATGTTGGTTTAATGTTTGAAAAAACAATTAATGTAATTACCACATTAACAGATAAAAGACAAAAATCATATAGTCATCCAAACAGATGCAGGAAAAAAAAAATTTGACAAAGTTCAACATCCATCTATATGTGTACATACATATTTATAATGTTCATGGATTGAAAGATTCAATAAGATTTACTTTCTTTGCTAATTGATTTATACGCATAGTCAATATAATCCTATTCATATGCCTACCAGGAATGTTGTAGAAACAGAAAACTTAATTTTAAAATTTATATGGAAATGCAAAATATCTATAAAATCCAAGCAATTTGGAGAAACAAGATTGGATAATTTACATTACCTAATTTCAAGACTTAATGTGAGGGCAGGCATAGTAGTTCACACCTGTAATCCCAGCACTTTGGGAGGCCAAGGCTAGCAGATCACTTGAGCTCAGGAGTTGAAGACCAGCCTGAACAACATGGTGAAACCCTATCTCTACCAAAATACAAAAAATTTGGCCAGGTGCAGTGGCTCATGCCCGTAATCCCAGCACTTTGGGAGGCTGAGGCGGGTAGATCACCTGAGGTGAGGAGTTCAAGGCCAGCCTGGCCAACACAGTGAAACCCCATCTCTACAAAAAATACAAAAATGTAGCCAGGCGTGGTGGCGCACGCCTGTAGTCCCAGCTACTTGGGAGGCTGAGGCAGAAGAATCGCTTGAGTCCAGGAGGCAGAAGTTGCAGTGAGCCAAGATCGTGCCACTGCACTACAGCCTGGGTGACAGAGCAAGACTCCATTTCAAAAAAAAAAAAAAAAAAGTAACTGAGTGTGGTGGCACACACCTGTGGTCCCAGCTGCTCAGAGGGTACCGAGGTGAGAGTATAGCTTGAGCTCCGGAGGTGGAGGTTGCAGTGCAGTGAGCCCTGACGGCGCCACTACACTCCAGCCTGGGTGACAGAACAAGACCTTGTCTCAAAAAAAAAAAAAAAAAAAGACTTAATGCGAAATTACAGTAATTAAGAAAGCATGAATCTGCCATAAATAGACAAGTATATCAACAAAATACAGAACACTGAAAAGACCCACACTTGCACTATCAACTGATTTTCAACAAATGAACCAAAGCAATCCGATGGGAAATTATCTTTTCAACAAATAGCGCCAGAACAATTGGATATCTAGATGGGAAAATAAATGAACCTTAATCTTTATCTCACACTATACACAAAAATTAATTTGCAATGGATCAGAGACCTAAACATAAAACTTCTATAAGAAAACACAGGGCTGGGCACAGTGGTTCACACCTGTAATCCCAACACTTTGGGAACTGAGGTGGGCAGATTATTTGAGGTCAGCAAAGTTTGACACCAGCCTGGCCAACATAGTGAAACCCCATCTCTACTAAAAATACAAAAATTAGCCAAGCATGGTGGCGTGCATCTGTAATCTCAGCTACTCAGGAGGCTGAGACATGAGTATCACTTGAACCCAGGAGGCAGAGGGTGCAGTGAGCCAAGATCATGCCACTGAACTCCAGCTTGGGTGACAGAGTGAGACTCCATCTCAAAAAAAAGAAAAGAAAAGAAAACAGAAAACACAGGAAAATATCTTTGCAACTTGGGGATAGGCAAAAGTTTAGTAGGGCAGGAAAGCAGTAACAATAGAAGAAAAAAACAGATATTCATCAAATTTTTAAAATTCTGCTGACTGAACACACTTGAGTAAAAAAAAAAAATAGGGCCATGTGCGGTGGATCACGCCTGTAATCCCAGCACTTTGGGAGGCTAAGGCGGGTGGATCACAAGGTCAGAAGTTCGAGACCAGTCTGACCAACATGGTGAAACCATCTCTATTAAAAATAAAAAAATTAGGCGTGGTGGCACCTGCCTGTAATCCCAGTCACTCAGGAGGCTGAGGCAGGAGAATCGCTTCAACCCGGGAGGTGGAGGTTGCAGCAAGCGGAGATTGTACCACTGCACTCCAGCCTGGGCAACAGAACAAGACATCGTCTCAAAAAAAAAAAAAAAAAAGGTAATTCACACAGAAGAAAATATTTGCAAAACACATATCCAACAATGACTGATATTCAGAATGTGTTAGGAACTCCTATAACTCAGTAAGGAAAAATACAAACAACTTAAAAATGGGCAAAATAACTGGACACTTTACAAATGAAGTTATATAAATGGCTAATAAGCACATGAAAAGATCCTCAAAATCATAAGTCATCAGGGAAATGCAGATTAAAAGTACAAGATACTATTACATGCCCATGAGACTAGCCAAGTTTTATTTATTTTTATATTTGTCCTCAATACACAAGTGTCACTTGCCAAGAGAACAGCCAAAAATTAAAAGACTGATAACACCAAACACTGGTGAAGAGATGGAGCAAATGAAATTCCCATACATTTTTCGTGGCCGTATAAAATGATATAACAAGTTTGGAAAATATCAGGTAGTTTCTTAAAAACTACATGTATATCTACCTACGTAATGATCCAGCATTTCTATTCCTAGATATTTACCTTAGAGAAATACAAGCCATGCCCACAAAAAGACTTGCACGAGAATGTTCATAGCAGCTTTATTAATAGTAGCCAAAAAAATGGGAAACAGCTCAGATGTCCATCAACAGGAGAATAAATGAAAAAACTGTGGTACATTCACACAATCAACTATTACTCAGCAATAAAAAGAAATAACTGAATACATGCAATGACATGAATGAATTTCAAAAAACATGCTGTCTGAAAGAAGCTTTCCACAAAAGTGTCTCTACTATTATGCTTCTGTTTACATGGGATTCTAGAATAGGCAAAATTAATCTATGGTGAAAAAAGGAGTAATGGTTCCTCTGGGCAGCATGGGTGAAGACTGACTGGGAAGGGTATGAGGAAATCTTCTGGAATAGCAGCAATGTTCTAATTCTGATAGGGATATTAGTTAGCAGATACATGCATCTGTCAAAATTCATCAAATGGCACAATTAAGATTTATGCATTGTATTGTACATAAATTTTACTTTTTAAAAAGTAAACAATCAATGACTTGTTGGAAACTTGAAAAAATAAACAAACATTGAGCTATAGAAAATTATTTGTTTTTTAGGGGCAAACTTTGCAACTTACTTTATTGATTTATTTTTTGAGATGGAGTTTCGCTCTTGCCCAGGCTAGAGTGAAGTGGCGTGATCTCAGCTCACTGCAACCTCTGCCTCACGAGTTCCAGTGATTCTCCTGCTTCAGCCTTCCAAGTACAGCTGGGATTACAGGCATTCGTCACCACACCTAGCTAATTTTTGTATTTTTAGTAGAGACGGGGTTTCACCATGTTGGCCAGGCTGGTCTCAACCCCTGACCTCAGGTGATCCACCCACCTCGGCCTCCCAAAGTGCTAGGATTACAGGTGTGAGCCACCATGCCTGGCCACAGCTTACTTTAAAATGCAACCAAAAACAAAATGGATAGAATGATGTATAAACATATAGAAGATGTGATAAAGCAAATACAGTGAAACATTAATTGTAGAATCAAAGTTGTGGGTATATGGGTGTTCACTGTTCAATGCCTTCAATTTTTCCATATGCCTCAAAAATTTTATATAAATACTGGAGAATAAAAACAAAAGTAAATAATACTTAATTAAAAGATAAAGGTCAATGTCAAATTAAAGTGCCACAGAGGCCAAGCACAGTGGCTCACGCCTGTAATCCTAACATTTTGGGAGGCCAAGGCAAGCAGATCACTTGAGCCCAGTAGTTTCAGAACAGCCTGGGCAACACAGCAAAATCTTGTCTCTACAAAAATACAAGAATTAGCCAGGCTTGGTGGCACATGCCTGTAGTCACAGCTACTGAGTGAGCCCCTGTCTCTAAATAAATAAATAAAGTGCCATGGGAAAAAATCAAGCCAGGCAGGATGGCTCTCACCTATAATCCTAGCATTTTGGGAGGCTAAGGAGGGAGGATCATGGGAGGCCAGGAATTTGAGACTAGCCTGGGGAACCATAATGAGACCCTGTCTCTACAAAAAATTTTAGAATTAGCCAGCAATGGTGGCATGCACCTGTAGTCTTAGCCAGTCCAGAGGCTAAAGGAAGAGGCTCGCTTAGTTCATGGCTGCAGTGAGCCATGATTGTGCCACTGCACTCCAGCCTGGATGACAGTATCAGACTCCAAAAACAATTGCAACAAAAAAAATTGACAAAAGGGATCTAACTAAACTAAAGAGCTTCTTCACAGCAAAAGAAACTGTCAACAGAGTAAACAGACAAACTACAGAACGGGAGAAAATATTTGCAAACTATGCATCTGACAAAGGTCTAATATCCAAAATCTATAAGAAATGTAAACAAGTTCACAAGCAAAAAACAAAACATTTAAAAGTAGGCAAAGGATATGAACAGACACTTTTCAAAAAAAGACACACATGTACTCAGCAAACATATGAAAAAATACTCAACATCACTAATCATTAGAGAAATGAAAGTCAAAACCCCAATGAGATACCATCTCACACCAGTCAGAATAGCTGTTTTTGTTTTTTGTTTTCAAACATGGTCTCACTCTGTCTCCCAAGCTACAGTGCAGTGGCACAAACATAGTTCACTGCAACCTCTACTTCCTGGGCTTAAGCAATCCTCCTGCCTCAGCCTCCCGAGTAGCTGGGACCACAGGCGTGCGCCACCACATCCAGTTAATTTTTTTATTTTTTTGTAGAGACAGGGTCTGACTTTGTTGCCCAGGCTGGTCTCAAACTCCTAGGCTCAAGAGATCCTCCTGCCTCAGCTTCCCAAAGTGCTGAGATTACAGACATGAACCCCCACGCCCAGCCAGAATGGCTATTATTAAAAAGTCAAAATATAACAGATGCTGGCAAGGTTGTGGCAAAAAGGGAACACTTACACAGTGCTAGCAGGAATCTAAGTGAATTCACCCATTGTGAAAAGCAGTTTGGTGATTTCTGAAAGAACTTAAAACAGAATTACCATTTGACCCAGCAATCCCATTATTGAGTATATACCCCCTAAAATATAAAACATTCTACCATAAAGACACATGTAGGTTGGGCGTGGTTGCTCATGCCTGTAATCTCAGCACTTTGGGAGGCCAAGGCAGGCAGATCACTTGAGGTCAGGAGTTCAAGACCAGCCTGACCAACATGGTGAAACCCTGTCTCTACTGTAGATACAAAGAAAATTAGCTGGGCATGGGGGTGGGCTCCTGTAACCCCAGCTACTTGGGAGGCTGAGGCACAAGGATTGCTTGAACCCAAGAGGCGGGAGTTGCAGTGAGCCAAGATCATGCCACTGCACTCTAGCCTGGGCGACAGAGCAAGACTCTGCCTCAAAAAATAAAAAATAAAAAAAGACACACGTACATATATGTTCATCACAACACTGTTCACAATATCAAAGACATGGAATCAACATAAATGCCCATCAACAGTAGACTGGATAAAGAAAATGTGGTGTATATACACTATGGAATACTATGCAGCCATTAAAAAGAATGAAGTCATGTCCTTTGCAGCAACATGGATGGAGCTCAAGGCCATTATCCTAAGAGAACTTACACAGGAACAGAAAACCAAACATTGCATGTTCTCACTTATAAGTGGGAGTTAAACATCAAGTACACATGGACACAAAGAAGGAAACAACAGACACTGGTGCCTACCGGAAGATGAAGATTGGAAGCAGAGTGAGGACTGAAAAACTACCTATTGGGTACTATGCTTATTACCTGAGTGATGAAATAATCTGTACACCAAACCCCACAACACACAATTTATCTATATAACAAACTTGCACATGTACCCCTGAACCTGAAAGTTAAAAATAACATAAAATACTTCAAAAAATAAATAATAATAAACTGGGCCAGGCATGGTGGCCCCACACCTGTAATCCCAGCACTTTGGGAGGCCGAGGCAGGAGGATTTCAAGCCCAGGAGTTTCAGACCAGCCTGGGCAACACAGGGAGACCCTGTCTCTACAAAAAAATTAAAAATTGGCCAGGCACGGTGGCTCCCGCCTGTAATCCTAGCACTTTGGGAGGCTGAAGTGGGCAGATCACCTAAGTCAGGAGTTCATAACCAGCCTGGCCAACATGGCAAAACCCTGTCTCTACTAAAAAATTCAAAAATTAGCCAGGTGTGGTGGCAGGCATCTGTAATCCCAGTTACTCAGGAGGGTGAGGCAGGGAGAATTGCTTGAATCCAGGAGGCGGAGGTTGTAGTGAGCTGAGATTAGGCCACAATGGTGCATGCCTGTAGTCCCAGCTACTCAGGAGGCTGAGGTGGGAAAATCGTTTGAACCCAGGAAACAGAGGTTGCAGTGAAGCCAAGATTGTGCTGCTGCACTTCAGCTTGGGCAACAGAGTGAAACCCTGTCGCAAAATAATATAAAAGTGGTATATACACAGTTTATACAGAAGTATTAAATTCTACTTATCGATGTGGATAAAATAGATGTTGAGACCTTGTAAATATAGAATTGTACAGATATAAACAAGTAATATTGTATTTAATGTAAAATTTATATTCCAGATCTCAGGTGTAGTTTATCACTATATAAACATAATAATAAATATTTTGGCCAGGCGCAGTGGCTCATGCTTGTAATCCCAGCACTTTGGGAGGCCTAGGCAGGCAGATCACCAGGTCAGGAGATCGAGACCATCCTGGCTAACACAGTGAAACCCCATCTCTACTAAAAATACAAAAAAATTAGCCAGGCATGGTGGCAGGCGCCTGTAGTCCCAGCTACTCGGGAGGCTGAGGCAGGAGAATGATGTGAACTTGGGAGGTGGAGCTTGCAGTGAGCTGAGATCGCGCCACTGCACTCCCACCTGGGCGACAGAGCAAGACTCCATCTCAAAAATAATAATAATAATAATAATAATAATAATAATAATAATAAATATTTTACAAAGGCATTAATAATTACTTTAAAATGTGATGTTAGTGTATTATATGTAGTAGTATATATCTTTGTGTGCATATATTCCATATACATGTAGTAGAGACAGAAATATCATAGGAATCAGCAAAGAAGGAAATAACAAAGATTCCAGGTTAAAAGATGAAGAAGGGGGTATAACAAATCAGGAAAATTCAAGAGGAATTAGACAATCAAGTTCAAATGGAATAAAAAAGAAAAGCAGAGCATCTATCAAGCCAACATAATTATTAAACACCCACTTAAAAAGTAGTAAAATTCGGCTGGGCGCAGTGGCTCACGCCTGTAATCCCAGCACTTTGGGAGGCCAAGGTGGGCTGATCACGAGGCTAAGAGATTGAGATCTGGCCAACATGGTGAAACCCCATCTCTACTAAAAATACAAAAATTAGCTGGGCGTGGTGGCGGGTGCCTATAATCCCAGCTACTCAGGATGCTTAGGCAGGAGAATTGCCTGAACCCAGGAGGCGGAGGTTGCAGTGAGCTGAGATCATGCCACTGCACTCCAGCCTGGTGACAGAATGAGACTCCGTCTCAAAAAAAAAAAAAAAAAAAAAAAAAAAAGAGTAAAATTCTTATAAAATAAAATGATCACTGTTCCAAGTATTTATAGCCATGTTACATAGGAAAGAGTTGAAAAATTATATAATTATGATATGGGCCAGGCACAGTGGCTCACGCTTGTAGTCCCAGCATTCAGCACTTTAGGAGCCCAAGGCGGGCAGATCACTTGAGCTCAGAAGTTCAAGACCAGCCTGGGCAACATGGTGAAACCCTGTCTCTACAAAAACATACAAAAATTAGCAGGGCATGGTGGTGCACACCTGTAGTCCCAGCTACTCAGGAGGCTGAGGTGGGAGGATGACCCCAGGAGGCACTGATTGCAGTGAGCTGAGATCACACCATTGCACTACAGCCTTGGTGGCAGAGTCAGACTCTGTCTCAAAAATAATAGTAATCATTATTGTAATAATAATAATTAGTTACAATATATTATACTATATAATATTACTATACAATATTATACTATATAATATTACTACACAATATTATATAGTAAGAATTATTATTACTATAATAATAATTATTATATAAGGCAAGATACAAAAGGATATGACAAAAGTCATGTCCTGGGAACAAATAAGTAAAATAGAAGCTCAGGAAAGAGAGGCATATTTAACTTGGAATCTTCAAGGAAAGTTCCAGTGAAGTAGACTTAAAATACTCCCAAAAGATTAAATTTACATAAGCAGAAAAAAGGAAAAATACCCTAGAAAATGAGAGAAACACATAATAAGAAAGACACAAAGATGGGAATAAGAATGGTGTATAGGGAAGAAATGGACAAGGAAGAAAAGTGTTAGGTGTAACCTTAGAGGAGAATCACTCCCTGAAACACATTAAAATGAAAGAAATTAAGCAGAAAGTTCATGCGAGGAATAACGGGAAAAAGGGTTAAGGAATACAGGGGCTATTTATAGAATAACAGACTTCATCTGAGGCTTAGTTTTCTTTCATTAAGTAGACTCACCTGTGTGCTCCTTGGCCCCAGTCCCTCTCATTACCTGCGTAACCTCCATACATGTGATGTGGCCCATTATGATTAAATTCCCAAAACTCAAAGGCATCACCTATAACCTCTGGCAGGAAACTGCCAGATTCACATTGATCCTGGGTGTAGGTATTCAGTTCAGAAAACCTGGAATTTTGTGCTTGGGTAGGATGTGGTATTCCTATACAAGTGGATAAAGAGGAAAGTTTTGCTGTTAATAAAGTAATTCTTAACCTTTTTGGAGTTACAGACTTCTCTGAGACACTAATAAAAGGTCTTCATTATTACTTCAGAAGATATTGAGCATATATGCCACGTGCTGGGGATAGAGTTAAAAATAGGACAGTATCTGCTCTCACCAAATGCAGAGTTGAGCAGAAAGACAAAACATTATTAAACAATTGTAGGTTGCCATCTCTGAATCATCTAAATTAGGTTTTCCTTTTATTCCTGTTCATGTCCATTATAGCATTTATCATAATCTGATAATCTGATAATTTACATTCTGCTTAGATAACCAAAATGTATTATACTGCTGCATAATAAACCACTCAAATTTAGTGGCTTAAAACAATTCATTCTCAGGCCAGGCATGGTGGCTCACACCTGTAATCCCTGCACTTTGGGAGGCTGAGGTAGGTGGATCACTTGAGGTCAGGAGTTCAAGACCAGCCTGGCCAACATGGTGAAACCCCATCTCTACTAAAAATACAAAAAAATTAGCCGGGCAGGGTGGCGGGCACCTGTAGTCCCAGCTACTCAGGAGGCTGAGGCAGGAGAATCACTTAAACCCAGGAGGCGGAGGTTGCGGTGAGCTGAGGTGGTGCCACTGCACTCCAGCCTGGGCAACAGAGTGAGACTCCATCTCAAAAAAAAGAAAAAAAATTCATTATCTCTCAAGATTTTGTGGATTGACAAAGCTCAGATCTGTAGTTCTCGATCTTCTCACACATGGATGCAGTAAGATAGTAGGGGGAATGAAGTCATCTAAAGGCTGGACTGGACTGGATGTTCACAATGTGTCACTCACAGGACCAGTTGATTCTGGCCATTGAAGTTCCGCTGGGGCTATTGATCAGCGTTACCTACACAAGGCCTCTCCATGTGGCTTGAGCTTCTTGCAACAGAGTAACTGGGTTTTAAAAGGGATTATCTCAAGAAAAATATTTCCAGAGACCCAGACACAAGCTTTACAGCTTTAAGGTCTAGCCTCAAAGTTCCAAAATGTTTATTTCTGCCACATTCTATTGATCAGCCCAGATTCAAGGAGAGGGGAATTAGACTCTATTTCTAGACATGAAAAATAGCATGCATATACACAAAGAGAAGGAACTGATGATGTCCATTATAGACCATCATAACTGGCCATGTATTTGTTTAATACCTGCCTTTCCCACTAGATCATAAACTCAAGACAGGAGCCGCGCTGGGCACAGTGGCTCATGCCACCAGTTTTGAAAGGCCACAGTGGGAGGATTGCTTGAGGCCAGAAGTTCCAGATCAGCCTGGGCAACATGGTAAGACCCTGGCTCTACAAAAAAAAAAGAAAAAAAAAATTTTTTTTTAATTAGCTAGGCATGGTGGCATACACCTGTAGTCCTAGCTACTCAGGAGGCTGAGGCAGAAGGATCCCTTGAGCCCAGGAGTTTGAAGCTGTAATGAACTATGATCACGCTAAGGAACCATATCTGCTCCTTTTCAGTGCTGCTTACATCATCACAGTTGCTGGAACAGAGTAAGCCCTCAATAAATGCAATAAATGTTTGCTCGACTAACTTATTTATTCAATAAAAATTACAAAAATGCATAAAAACTGTCAAAAATTGTGCTAGAATGAAAATTTTATAGTGCCTGCCTTCACGAAATGTACTTTCTGGTGGCAGAATGAGATAACCGAAGCCTACAAAATTAGGCTTCTTGATAAAATAAGATTATGGGACTAAACTATAATGCTTGCTGAATGTCTGAAACAGGCAACAGTGTTCTTGTGTGTCACATCAAAAGGTAATAATAGGCAGGTATTTGCATTTTATATATATATATAGATGACTCTCAGATGTGATCCGTATATATGCAAAGGATCACATCTGAGAGTCATCTAAGAAAGAATGAAAATAAAGATGCCTTTTGTTCAAATAGCAGGCAGCTGTCAAGTGAGCAAGAAAAGCACTAGTGGATCATAGCTGATTCTTCTGATACTACATCCTATGTTAAGACAGAGATTAGCTAGTGAATTTTGCAGAGTTCCTGGGATTACCTCATGGAGACATAGGATGAAAGCAGTGTAAATTTAACCTACTACTAGAAAGAAGAATGTAATCAGAATAATAAAGTTAGAAGGCAATGAGTAATGAAGACTGAACTGGGGTGGCTGCAACAAGAATGAAGACTAAATCTGAGACATGTTTCAAAGGAAAAAGTGACAGAAATAGATGAATAACTAAATAGGGGTGGGATGGAAAAGAATGAGGTATGAGCCTGAAGAAACCTAAAGAGGTGCTATTTGATGTGGAACAAGGCAGAATCTTTATTGGATATACTGAAATGAAAAGTAAAATGTTTCTGATGTTCTTAGAATTATGGACTTGAGCTCTGGTAACAGTGTAGAGCTGGAGGTGTAGAAGTCAGTATAAACAAACTTCTAGAGAAAAGATCACTTAATTGCTTTTATTAGTCAATCTTTCAGTCCAAAACAGATGTACATTTTATGTGTTAGGCTTGATAGTCCATTTTGTGATGTGCCATTATGAATATTCTCAATTTTGAGGATGTGAAGGCAATGTAACTGAAGCATCTGTCAATTCATTATTAGGATTAACTCAGCTAATCTGGCTGCTTAGGTGAGTTCTGGATCACTGACTAAAATTATTAAAAATCATTTTAAGTAAAGGTCAAGTCACTGAATTCACTTCTTTAACTCTTTAGTTGATCAGTTTCAATCTGTATAACTGCATGAAAAGGAATGTTCAATTTGTCTGCCCTAACTCCCTGCTATTGTTGCCAGAGACTGAGGGGCAGAAAAAGGAAGAGGACCAGACTTAAAGTCTTAGTCTTTAAATTCTGCACTGATAAAAAATACGTTCATTGCTATTATATCCTTGAATATGAGAAATTCTTTTCTGTCCACCTCCTCCTAAACAGCAGCAGATAATTGGAGCAGAAACAAACTGAACATTCTTTTAAATGTTACCAAGAAGATGAAAACTGATCAACTAAAACTAGTTTAAAAGAAGTAAATTCAGGGAATTGGCATTTCATAAAATGGATGGCTTCTGCTAAGTAAATGTGCCTTCTTCCCTCACAATTGTATGTGAAACTATACCCATAGTGAAAGAGTACTGTTGTAGCAGACTGAAGTGACTCTTCTGTCAAGGGCATACAAATACCTCCAGTCACCTTGTTAATCTGTATACACTCTAACTCTTTGGATGAAAATCAAGGAAAGAAAGAGTTTATACAGGCCCAGCACTTTGGGAGGCTGAGGCAGGTGGATCACTTGAGGTCAGGAGTACGAGATCAGCCTTGCCAACATGGTGAAACCTCGTCTCTACTAAAAGTACAAAAATTAGCTGGGTGTGGTGCCAAACGCCTGTAATCCCAGCTACTTGGGAGGCTGAGGCAAGAGAATCGCTTGAACCTAGGAGACGGAGGTTGCAGTGAGCTGAGATCGGGCTACTGCACTCCAGCCTGGACAACAGAGTGAGACTCCGTCTCAGGGAAGAAGAAAAAAAAAAGTTTATACAGTTCGATGTGCTGAAAGACTGCAAAAATAGAAACCTGGAACAAGAATTTGTATAGAACTGGCATTTTCATGTTTTAAAGAAAACTCTGAACATGGCCAAAACCATTTTTTTCTTTCTTTTCTTTTTTTTTCAGACAGAGTCTCACTCTGTTGCCCAGGCTGGAGTGCAGTGGTGCGATCTTGGCTCACTGCAAGCTCCACTTCCCAGGTTCACAGCATTCTCCTGCCTCAGCCTCCCAAGTAGCTGGGACTACAGGTGCCTGCCACCACGCCTGGCTAATTTTTTGTATTTTTAGTAGAGATGGGGTTTCACCCTGTTAGCCAGGATGGTCTCGATCTCCTGACCTGGTGATCCGCCCGCCTCGGCCTCCCAAAGTGCTGGGATTACAGGCGTGAGCCACCGTGCCCGGCCCCATTTCTTTACTAAAGTACTCATAAGTGAAACAACTTCTCTGTGGTTATGTATACTCTCTAGACTCTTTGGAATGATAAGTGCTACACACACGGAAATAATACAAAATGATTAGTCCATGGGGTCCAAGAATAACGAATTATTAAATCTCCAGAGAAAAATCCATTTTTAGATTTCCATTTTTACCAAACAAATATTAAGCTATCATATTAGCTGTGGGTTAAAAAAAAAAGACGAAAAGAAAAAAAAATTTGGGCCAATAATGCATTAGTACTTAAGTCGTGTATTCAGAGAACTTCTGCACAAAATATTTAATCTAATGTATTACTGTGGGAATCTTGCCATCATAACTGTTTATGTCCAGTATGGGAGCCAGTGAGGTTTGAGAGTCATACAGCCCTGTATGCCATCTTTGCCATTTACTAGTTATATGACTCTGGGCAAGTTATCAAACTTTCCTGAGTCTTGAATTCCTTATCTAATAGAATTTGAGTAAGAACTAAATATGATTATGCACACAACTATTTGGCACATTGCCTGACCCACAGCCAGAGGTCAGTATCAGCTGCTTATTGTAATGTTAAATGGGCCAATTTATTTAACACCCCCACTTCAGAATTTTCAAAATCAAAATTATGTAACTAGTCCCTAGTGGTTTTCAATGTAAGTTTAGAAGAAATCCTTTCAGAAATGTATCAAAGAAAATTAAGCAATAGAAAGCTAATAGCTTATGCACAAAGATTATGATTGTAATGTTATTTAAGTAATAAATATTAAACTCAAATATTCAAAATAAGGGACTAATTTATTAAATTATGCATAGCCTGCAGATGGAACATTAGGCAACAACAAAAACAATAATATGGAAGTTGTGTAAAGGTGGCAGAATTATGCATTACAGTAGTCTCTCTTTATTCATGGTTTTACTTTTCGAAGTTTTAGTTACCCATGGTCAACTGCAATCCAAAAATATTTAATGGAAAATTCTACAAATAAACAATTCATAAGTTTTAAACTGCACACCATTCTGGAGTAGCCCGATGAAATCTTGCATCATCCCACTCCGTCCTGCCTGGGACATGAATCATCCCTTTGTCCAGTGTATCTATGCTGTGCATGCTACCAGCTGTTAGTAATTTAGCAGCCAGGCTGGCTATCAGATCAACTGTCAAGTAGCATTATAGCAATGTTTGTATTCAAGGAACTCTTATTTTACTTAATAATGGTCCCAAATTGCAAAAGTAGTGATGCTGGCAATTCGAATATGCTAAAGAGAAGCCATAAAGTGCTTCCTTAAAAGTGAAAAGGTGGCTGGGCCCGGTGGCTCACACCTGTAATCCCAGCACTTTGGGAGGCTGAGGCAGGCAGATCACGGGTCAGGAGATCAAGACCATCCTGGCTAACATGGTGAAACCCTGTCTCTACTAAAAATACAAAAAATTAGCCAGGTGTGGTGGCGGGTGCCTGTAGTTCCAGCTACTCGGGAGGCTGAGGCAGGAGAATGGCATGAACCCGGGAGGCAGAGCTTGCAGTGAGCCGAGATTGCGCCACTGCACTCCAGCCTGGGCGACAGTGAGACTCTGTCTCAAAAAAAAAAAAAAAAAAAAAAAAAAAAGTGAAAAGGTGAAAGTTCTTGATTTCAAGAAAGAAAAAAATCATATGCTGAGGTTGCTGAGATTTATGGTAAGAATGAATCTTCCCCCCAACCCCGTGAAATTGTGAAGGAAAAAGAGATTCATGTTAGTTTTGCTGTCACACCTCAATCTGCAAAAGTTATAGCCACAGTGTGTGTGATAAGTGCTTAGTTAAGATGGAAAAGGCAGTAAATTTGTGGGTGGAAAACATGAACTGAAACGTGTTTCAATTAATACAATCAGCAACTGGGTCTGGTACTATCTGTAGTTCAGGCATCCACTGGGAGTCTTGGAACACATCCCCCTAAGATTGTGGGGGGGGTGGTGGTTACTGTACTTTCTCTATCTTCCATAGTTTTTATTCTATTTTTTATAAAAAATAAAAGTTATGGCTGGGCAAGGTGGCTCATGCCTGTAATCCCGGCACTTTGGGAGGCTGAGGCAGGAAAATCACTAGAGGCCAGGAGTTCAAGACCAGCATGGGCAACATAAAGAGATCCTGGTTCTACTATATATATATAAATTAGCCAGGTGTGGTACATCTAGCTACTCTGGGAGGCTGAGGCAGAATTGAACCTGGGAATTCAAGATTGCAGTGAACTATGATTATACCACTGCACTCTTGCCTGGGCAACAGAGTGAGACTCTGTCTCAAAATAAATAAATAAATAAATAATAAATAAATAAATAAAAGTTATATTATTCTTTTAAAAATTTGAGTGCCAGGACAATTCAATGAGGGAAAGAACAGTTTTTCCAACATATGGTGCTAGGATAACTAGATGTCCACTTGCAAAAGAATCAAATTGGACCCCAACTCCTCTATATACACAAATTATCTCAAAATAAATCTTAGACCTAAATGAAAAGCTAAAACTATAAAACTCTTAAGAGAACACATAGTAAATCTTCATGACCTTGGACTGGGCAACACCAAAGGACATGTGACAAAAGAAAAAATATATAAATTGGACTATATCAAAATTGAAAATCTTTGGTTGCAAATGATACCATCAAGAAAGTGAAGAACTCACAGAATGGGAGAAAATACTTGCTAAGTATATATGATAAGGAACTTCTGTCCAGAATATATAGAGAACTCTTACAATTCAAATAATAAAAGATAAATAACCCAATTTAAAAAATGGGTATGGCTAGGCATGGTGGCTCACGCCTGTAATCCCAGCACTTTGGGAGGCTGAGGCAGGTGGATCACGAGGTCAGGAGATGGAGACCATCCTGGCCAACATGGGGAAACTACATCTCTACTAAAAATACAAAAATTAGCTGGGTGTAGTGGCACAGGCCTGTAATCCCAGCTACTCGGGAGGCTGAGGCAGGAACATCGCTTGAACCCGGGAGGCGGAGATTGCAGTGAGCCAAGATGGTGCCACTGCACTCCAGCCTGGCGACAGGGTGAGACTCCGTCTCAAAAAAAAAAAAAAAAAAAAAGACTCCATCTCAAAAAAAAAAAAGTGGGGGGGGGGGGTAAAGGATTTGAATGAATATTTCTCCAAAGAAGATATACAAATGGCCAGTAACCATATGAAAAAATGTAAAATCAAACCAATATTCAAGACATCTGAACTTTGATTCACTCTCTAACATTCTTACCAAAGGAGTAAATTAGCTTCATTCAGACACTACACAAGGACCAGACGTGGTGGCTGATGCCTGTAATCCCAGCACTTTGAGAGGCCTCGGTAGGCAGCACACTTGAGGTCAGGAGTTTGAGACCAGCCTGGCCAACATGGTGAAACCCATCTCTACTACAAATACAAAAAATTAGCTGGGTGTGGTGGTGCGTACCTGTAATCCCAGCTACTCGGGAGGTTAAGGTGGGAGAATTGCTTGAACCAGGGAGGCGGAGGTTGCAGTGAGCCGAGATTGAGCCACCGCACTTCAGCCTGGGCAACAGTGAGACCCTGTCTCAAAAAAAACAAACAAACAAACAAAAAACACGCCAGGCACGGTGGCTCACACCTGTAATCCCAACATTTTGGGAGGCCGAGGCAGTTGGATCACCTGAAGGACAGGAGTTTGAGACCAGCCTGGCCAGCATGTCGAAACCCCGTCTCTATTAAAAATACAAAAAAAAGTACCTGGGCGTGGTGGTCGCCTGTAATCCCAGCTACTCGGGGGGCTGACACAAGAGAATCACTTGAACCTGGGGGTAGGAGGTTGCAGTGGGCCGAGATCACGCCATTGCACTCCAGCCTGGGTAACAGAGTGGGACTCCATCTCAAAAAAACAAACAAACAAAACCACTACACAAATACACTACCGCCTCTCGAAGCATCCTGTTTATTCTCGAGACAGCTCTAATCACTAGAAAATTCTTCCTTTTTTTGGGCTTATGTCCCAGAGCTGCTTTATGGCTAGATTCAGTCTAATTCTTTTGCCACATGAGAAAGGGCTGATACTGCTGTCATTTGGACATATGCCAGTTTTCTCAAAGGTAGTACCTAAATCTGGATACATGCCAAGTCCAGGCCTAACCAACCTCCTTTATTCAAAAAACTACAATAATTGAATTTTGGCAGGCAAATCTTACAGCTGATTCACAATTAAGTTTATCAACAATAAAATTCCCTTTGTCACAAATGCTCCTATTAGGCTATTTATCCTTCATCAATTCTTCTTTCAACTGGTTTTTTCCAGCCCAAATTCAGGATTACATATTTAGTTATACTTATTTAAACCAATCTGTTAACTCCTTGTTGGTACAGAGTTTCAAATTATTTTTACTGTTTGCATGAAGGTCCATCAAGCTTTGTCATTTCTGAATGTGATCGCCATGCTGTCGAAGTCCTTACTCATCGCTTACCTCCAATCCTCTGGCATTTTTCTATTCTCAATAATTCCTCAAAGTTGAACTTTCCTACCAATAAGTTCATAGCAATCTCAGATATAATCAGTTCAGGTTAGGAAACAAAGTCATATTGAGTAGTTAAGATGCTTTCTTAATTTCACCTATATTGGACTTTAATTCTACTTTACTAAGTGATTTGTTGTTGTTCTTACAGAATAAATATTCTCCTTGATGGAAAATATGGAAACAAAATAGGAGCTGTTAATATTTAAAAAGCATACATTTTCCATATTCCTGTTTCTGAATATAATTCTAAAATCTTTAAAATTATCTTTAATATATTCCTCACATCTGTTAATTCTTAATTTTAATTATTCTGCCACACTTATATGTTTGTCACTTTTCTATATTCATCTTTTATAAATATCCTTTATAAAACCTGAGTTAAGGCCAGGTACGGTGGCTCATGCCTGTAATCCCAGCACTTTGGGAGGCCGAGGTGGACAGATCACCTGAGGTCAGGTATTCAAGACCAGCCTGATCAACTTGGTGAAACCCCGTCTCTATTAAAAAATACAAAAAAAAAAAAATTAGCCAGGCATGGTGGCACGCACCTGTAATCTCAGCTACTTGGGAGGCTGAGGCAGGAAAACCACTTGAACCTGAGAGGCAGACTTTGCAGTGAGCCAAGATCGCACCATTGCATTCCATCCTGGGTGACACACCAAGACTCCGTCTCAAAAAAAAAAAAAAAAAAAAAAACCTGAGTTAAGATTGTTGCAAGTGAAGTCACAGTAGTTTTAGTTGCATTTGCCTTTTAAAAAACACATTGCTATAATTTATAACTGTATAATTATATAATTATGTTTTAATGTTTCCCAACTTTCCTAGTCTTAGCTCATAAGGTCATGATTACTTATTTTTTGTTCAATTTTTTTAAAGCCTTCTTCCTACCATCTAGATAATATATGTATGTGGCTACTTCTAGAATTCTCCATCCTAGCTATCACAAACTTTAATAATCTGGTCACTTTGTCTCCAGAGGTTTTTATCATTCCTACCCACCAAGTAATTCTTCCTCATTGGCTATAAACAGATCCAGAGCAACAGTACCCTTCATTTAATCCTTTATCTGTTCTATATTTACTAAACAAACAACATTTTTTGTTGGAAAAAAAAACATAATAAGTAAAAAAGTTTAAAAAAAACTGAAATCTTACCATCCCAAGAAAAATCACTGTATTTTATTGAACTTTTTTTTTTTTCTTTTGAGACGGAGTCTTGCTCTGTTGCCCAGGCTGGAGTGCAGAGGCGTGATCTTGGCTCACTGCAACCTCTACCTCCTGTGTTCAAGTGATTCTCCTGCCTCAGCCTCCCGAGTACCTGGGATTACAGGTATGCACCACCATGCCCAGCTAATGTTGTATTTTCAGTAGGGACGGGGTTTCCCTGGTATGGAACTCTGACCTCAGGTGATCCGCCAGCCTCAGCCTCCCAAAGTGCTGGGATTACAGGCATCAGCCACCATGCCTGGCCCCAAAAAAATCATTGTTAATAATTTGGTGTATATCCCTCAAGACTTCTCACACAAATATATTTTTTTCCTTACATTCTAAGACGAAAATGTCAGCAAGGCAAGAATTTGTGAAACACCCATAGTTAAATTCAAATGAATTTGGTTGGCCATGAAGACTGCTTAGAAATCTGCACTTTTGGGCCAGGCGTGGTGGCTGACACCTGTAATCCTAGAACTTTGCGAGGCTGAGGCAGGTGGATCATCTGAGGTCAGGAGTTCGAGACCAGCCTGGCCAACGTGGCAAAGCCCCGTCTCTACTAGAAATACAAAAATTAGCCTGGTGTGGTGGTGGATGCCTGTAATCCCAGCTACTTGGGAGGCTGGGGCAGGAGAATCACTTGAACCCAGGAGGTGGAGGTTGCAGTGAGCTGAGATCGTGACACTGCCCTCCAGTCTCGGCAATAAAGACTGCGTTTCAAAAAAAAAAAAAGACATCTGCACTTTTATTGAAATATTCTCCTATCCAAAAAATATCTACCATTATACCAATCTTTTATAAATCTTATATTCATGCCTTAGCCAACTATATTTACCATTATAGACTTCCAGGTTTCAATTTAAGCATTTTGACAAAATTAGAACTCCCTTCACAAACTTTTCAATCTTTCTAATTAAAAGAATTATTTACTTATCAGAAGTAATAATTAGATATATCAATTTGAACTATTAATACGTGGTGGTATCCAGTACAAAAATTCCCAATAAATATAAAAAGCTATAAATATCTAGAGGAACATAGAAGACAGTAGGTAGGCAAGCTCAGTTAGACCCTTTAAACATAATACGAATCCCAGAAGCCATAAAGAAAAAATTTAGCCAATGTGACCAAGTACAAAAATTTTAACTTCTATATAGAAAAAGATTCTCCTATAAAGTTTTAAGACATCTTATAGACTGGGAGAAGCCATTTGTAATACATAATATTCAAGTGGCTAATATCCATAATACATAAAGATTTCCCACAAATCTATAATAAAAATATAAAAGTTCATAAAAGATTTTTCTTGCTCATCAGATTGGCAAAAATTAAAATTGAAAGTATCTACTGCTCAACCTCCCCAACCTCAGGTGATCCTCCCACCTCAGCCTCCTGAGTAGCTAGGACCACGGGTGTGTGCCACCACGCCTGGCTAATTTTTGTGGAAACAGGGTTTTCCCATGTTGCCCAGGCTGGTCTCGAACTCCTGGGCTCAAGCAATCTACCTGCCTCGGCCTCCCAAAGTGCTGGGATTACAGACGTGAGCCACAGCATCCAGCCTTTTTCTTATATATACTATTGGAGTTGGAGGTAACTGATACAAATGTTCTGAAGGATAAGTTGAAGAATTTAAGAAAAGATTTTAAGCATGCATACCCTATATTTCAACAACCTCAATTCCAGGAAAAACTATTCTACTAAAATATATGCAGGTATGCAAAAAGATCTACATATATGAATGGCCACTGCAGCATTCTTTGTAATACAAAAAATTGGAAGCAACACAATCTTCATTAATAATGGGAAAGTTAAATTATGATCCACCTGTAATGGAGTACTATGCAGCAGACAAAAGAATGGGGTAAACCTTTACATGTTGATCTGAAAAGACAGCCATGATATACTTTTAAAAAATTTAAAGTTGTAGTAGAATAATCACATTATGTTTAGGAAAAAAAAAGTGTGTAAAGATAGATATTGACATAAGAGAGTGAATGAATGCATACAAAAATCTGAAAAAATATACAACAAACTGATAAGGAGACTTACATTTTAGTACTTTGGGAATAATTTATTACAGTCAGCCTTAATTACTTTTGTAAATACAGTCACATACACTTTTAAACACATCTACTGGCAAAAATCTGAACCAAATTTGTCCAATAAAAGGGTCATAATTGAATTATAGAATATTCATACAAGAGACATTTTTCCAACTTCAGGCTGCAATCCATTAGTGAAATGCAAAATTACTTCAAAGGGATGGAACAAGCATATTTTAAAGAATAAAATACAACAGATAATATCAGAATGCAGGCTAGGCATGGTGGCTCACGTCTGTAATCCCAGCACTTTGGGAGGCCGAGGCAGGCAGATCACCTGAGGTCGGGAGTTCAAGACCAGACTGGTAAACATGGTGAAACCCCGCTTCTACTAAAAATACAAAAAACTAGCTGGGTGTGGTGGTGCATGCCTGTAATCCCAGCTACTCGGGAGGAGCAGGAGAATTGCTTGAACCCAGGAAGCGGAGGTTGCAGTGAGCCGAGATTGCGCCATTGCACTCCAGCTTGGGCAACAAGAGCAAAACTCCGACTCAAAAAAAAAAAAAAAAATCAGAATTCATTACCCTTAATACTGTTTTACAATTTTTTGATACAATTAAATATGTACGTGTGGCCTTAATCACAAAATAAAATATACCTCCTACTGTGAATTTTGAGCAAAATCACACTAACAACATTTCAACATTATGTTTTCAAGGAATGTTTAATGATTTAAAAAAGTGCTCACTTGAAAGTGTTAAAGGAAAAAAGCAGGGCACAATACTACATATATATATGTGTGTGTGTGTATCATCTCAATTTAGTTATATTTGCATAGAAAAAAAGAAATAGAGAAAACTATTCCTAAAGGATGGCTATTTGGAGTGGCAAAATACAAGTAAGTTTTGTTCTTTTTCCCTATAGTTTCAAAAATTCCTATAATGAGCATATGGCTTCTATCCAATCAGAACAAAATGCTATGTAAAACATAAATTAGGGCCAGGAGCTGTGGCTCAGGCCTGTAATCTCAGCCTGAGAATCACAGTTGTAATTTCAGCTCTGGGAAGCTGAGGCAGGCAGATTGCTTGAGCCCAGGAGTTTGAGACCAGCCTGGGCAACATGGTGAAACCCCATCTCTACAAAGAATATAAAAATTAGCCAGGCATGGTGGCACATGCCTGTAGTCCCAGCTACTTGGGAGGGTGAGGCACGAGAACTGCTTGAACCCAACAGGCAGAAGTTGCAGTGAGCCAAGATCGTGACACTGCACTCCAGCCTGGGAAACAAAGCAAGACTCCGTCTCAAAAAAAAAAAAAAAAAAAAAAAAAAAGATGGCCAGCCACAGTGGCCGATGTCTGTAATCCCAACACTTTGGGAGGCCAAGGCAGGTGGATCACCTAAGGTCAGGAGTTCATGACCAGCCTGGCCAACATGGTGAAATCCCGTCTCTACTAAAAATACAAAAATTAGCCAGGGTTGGTGGCACACGCCTGTAATTCCAGCTGCTCATGAGGCTGAGGCAGGAGAACTGTTTGAACCTGCCAGGCAGAGGTTGCAGTGAGCTGAGATCAGGCCACTGCACTCCAGCCTGGGCAACAGAGCAAGACTCTATCTCAGAAAAATAAAATAAAAAAAATAGCTGGGTGTACTGGCACACACCTGTAGTCCCAGCTAGCTACTCAGGAGGCTGGGATGGGAAGACCGATTAAGACCCAGAGGCCAAGGCTGCAGTGAGCCATGATCATGCCACCGTACTCCAGCCTGGGCGATGGAGCAAAATCTTGGTTCAAAACAACAACAACAATATCAAACCAATAAGTGATGTATATTTTGCCACAATAAAAAATGTGTTAAGCATATATTTATTCATTAATTACTTTCTGAAAAACTTCTATGTCCTAAGCATTCAGTATCCTAGGTACTGAGGATAGGATGGTGAGCAAAAGAAAGTCTGTGCCTCGTGGAGCTTACATTCTAGTAGGAAACTCTATAGACTAAACTGGATTAAATTCCTTGTGTAGTAAGGTAAAATTCTGTTTATTTGAGAAACAGGATATTATCATTCTTTCAACAGTTATTAATTGCCCTATGTATACTTATAGGTACTTGTTCCCACTCCCTCGCAGTATGCTGAATCCTCTCAGCCAACAGGTAAAATGATACTTTAATAACAATCAAATCTTCAGTTTACGTTTTAAAAACTTAAACACCTTGGGTAAGTTTCATACTGGTGTCAAATTTAGAAAAGAAAAACATTTTGTTTATAAAAAGTGATTCATTCTTTTTCTACTCTCAATGAAATGACAAAATATAGATCAAAGCAAAAAAGTTCAAGAAATCTTTTCTCCTGTAAAATATAAAATTACAGTGATCCTTTTTCCTTTGAGTTCCACGGATAATTCAATGTTCATAAAGTTTTTCAATTTAAGATTACAAATTTGCATTGAAAATAAAAATATCTTAATTATGCTATTAAGAGCAAAATGTTTGGGCATACCTATGTTTTTTTGAGGTGGGGGGACAAGGTCTCACTCTGTCACCCAAGCTGGGGTTCAATGGTGGTTGAATGGTTCACTGCAGCCTCCAAGTTCAGAGCTTAAGGAATCCTCCTTCCTCAGCCTGCCATGTAGCTAGGAGTACAGGCAGGCACTACCATGACTGGCTGACTTTTTTTGTAAAGCCAGGGTCTTGCTATGTTGCCCAGGCTGGTCTCAAACTCCAGGGTTCAAGCAATCTTCCTGCTTCATCCTCCAAAGTGTTGGGATTACAGTCATGAGCCACTGCACCCAGCCCTATAATCTTCTTATTAAAGATTCCTATAGCCCACCTCCTCTTTTTCTAACTCTTTATTCTAAGGGTTAAACTCTCCCTTATTTTCCACTCTGGGTTTCTCTCTAATTTAGTTCTCTTCTTCTGAGCTGTCCTGATAACAGAGTCTGATGGTATTCAATTAAACCACTTAGGCAAGTTAATGTTTTGAAGAAACAGATTAATTTTTAAACATAATTTACATATTAAAACATAGCCCAATATTCATGAGTTCATAAGTTCGGTATTTCTACAATGTGGTTAATCATTTTCAGTATTTATTAAAATAAAGCAATAAATGACACCTAAAATAAACTATTTGGTGAATTTAAAATGAGGAAATGACACAGATCAAGGACAAATATTTTATTCCTGTGTACCAGAGAGACATTAATTTAAAAATGCATTTTTGTAGAGAAAAACTAGTGCCTTTTAGCAGAAAGAAATATACATTACTAAACATATTTTATATATAATTTTTCAAAATTGGTATGCAAATTTATCTAGATTTTGTCGTAAGAATCCATTATGTGTTCTAACAGCTTCTGAAAACTAAAATCACTAGATTTTCATTTGGGTCAATCAATGCTTCCCCTGCTTTTTTTTGGAGACAGGGTCTCCTCTGTCATCCAGGCTGGAGTGCAGTGGTGCGACCATGGCTCACTGCAACTACAAACTCCTGGGCTCAAGGGCTCCTCCTATCTCAGGCTCCTAAGTAGCTGGGACTACAGAGGCGCACCACCATGTCTGGCTAATTTTTAAAAGGTTTTTGTAGAGACAGGGTTTCACTATGTTGCCCAGGCTGGTCTCAAACTCCTGGGCTCAAGCAATCCTCACAGCCTCAGCCTCCCAAAGTGCGTGAGCCACCATGTCTGGCCTTTATTTTTTATTTTTTTATTTTTTAAGTTAAATGACCATCTACCACCATCAAAAACACCAAAAATGGCAGGTTAAAACAATCCTCTGAAATCCAACTATTTTTAAGAAATCACAATATTACTACATATAATCAGTAAAAGTAAGAATAGCATTAAAAATAATTTTTAAAAGATATTGTTTAGATATAGGCTGAATTTGTTTAAAATATTTACTTGAAAATATCTGCCATGTAACTGCTGGAAGACCTGATAATGATTATGACAAAGTCAAACGAATTGCTAATTAAAAATACAACAATAACATTATTATAGAGTGGCTGAGAAGGCTGACTCCGAAGCTAGATTATACTGGCTCATATCCTAGCTACTTATCAGCCGTGTAAACTTAGATTGCTTAACCTATACCTCAGTTTCCTTACTTGGAATATAAGGATAGTAACAGTGCCTATCTTAATTTAGTTGTCATGAAGATTAAATGAATTAACGTACTTGGACCAGTGCTCTACATTACAAGCATTATTTTAAACATTTCTTATTTGTATTACCACTATAAAGACAGCTTAGGTTTATAAAACTATTTTATCACACCTGTAATCCCAGCACTTTGGGAGGCTGAGGTAGCTGGATCACGCGATCAAGAGATCACAAGCATCCCGGCCAACGTGGTGAAACCTCACCTCTACTAAAACTACAAAAATTAGCTGGGCCTGGTGGCGTGTGCCTGTAGTCCCAGCTACTCAGGAGGCTGAGGCAGGAGAATCGCTTGAACCCAGGAGGCAGAGGTTGCAGTGAGCCGAGATCACGCCACTGCACTCATTTTTGAGACTCAGTCTCAAAAAAAAAAAAAACCAAAAAACAACCTAGATGAAGATTTATATTACTTGCTTGCTATAGCTTATCTTAGTCCTTATCAATTCAATAATGCATAAGCCAAGATAAATGGTATTCTAACAATTTCACATTTTTAAAAAATCACAGATAAAAAATACACAAATAAGAAAATCTACAAATAAATATAACAATATAATGTGTTGTTACAGAAAAATAAGGAGCAAAATATGTTAAGTATTATCTAAACTACAGTATTTCTGACAGTACTATTAGTTACAAACTATTTTATAAAGAAGCATGCCCTAAAAGGCAATCTTTGCATATAGCAATATAAGAATGTGCAGATATGATGTCCAATGTCTTTTCTTAGTCTTTAATTATAAAACCATGGTGCTTTATTTCACATGCATTCACAGAAAATGGCCAATATTTAAAATTATTTACACCTAAATATGCTTTTTTAGATTGAACTTTCCAAAATATTGAACACTGGTCCTCACTGTGATATAGAAAAATTTGCACTAAAAATATCTATTTATACACTTTTTCTTATATTTTATACTCCACCATGTACTAATATTTATAATTTTTACCAAGATATACATCTGTCCTTTCACATAAATGTAACTTTAATTTGGATTCTTACATTCTCCCTAATGCAGTGGTTCTCAGACTTTAGTGTGCACCATAATTACCTATAATTTTTTTTTTGTGGGGGGGACAGAGTTTCCCTCTTGTAACCCAGGCTGGAGTGCAATGGCGCAATCTCAGCTCACTACAACATCTGCCTCCCTGGTTCAAGTGATTCTCCTGCCTCAGCCTCCTGAGTAGCTGGGATTACAGGCGTGTGCCACCACACCCAGCTAATTTTTGTATTTTTAGTAGAGACAGGGTTTCACCATGTTGGCCAGACTGGTCTCGAACTCCTGACCTCAACTGATCCGCCTGTCTCAGCCTCCCAAAGTGCTGGGATTAGAGGCATGAGCCACCGCACCCAGCCAATTACCTACAATTTTTATTCAAAACAGATTCCTGGAACCCATAGAAATTCTCGTTCAGTAGGTGTGGGCAGGAGCACAGGAATTTGCATTTTTAACAAAACACTCGAGATAATTTTGATGTAGGTAATTCCTGTTCAACACTTAAGAAACACTGCCTAATAATTTAGTTTATAATATATGTGCTATGTTTTAATTCATTAAATATTAACTCAGTGCCTCATATGTACAAGGCTTAGTGCTGTGGATCAAACATGAATTCTGCTTCAAGGAAGGTACAATTTAATAAAAGAGATAAGAAATGCATATAAATGACTTATAATACAAAGGAAGGAATTACCAAATGTCTTTTGGTACAATACTGGGGTAGTTCATGGGAGGGAATGATACTTCCACCTGACCTCAGGGAAATTCTTCTAGTAAGATATAGCATTTGAAATGAGTGTTGAAGCCTGTCTCTTTAGACTGTAAGGATGGAAAAAATAAACTAATAAAAAATTATCTCACTGAATGATAAATGTATCTATGAACATCACCCCTTCAAACCCCTTCAAACTCAGAAAAGTTATTCTCTACCTCCTAAGTTTTACATGTTGATTTATAGGTCATGCTCTTATGTTGTCTTGTATACTACCCAGCAGCTCAGTATGCTTCTATCTCTCCAGACATTTCTTTAAAAGGATCTGTTGTAGTACTTTAGTACATTTATCCTCTAAAAGATAAAGTCACATAGTGAATACTGATAAAGATAAACATACTTATCCTTTTACAAATCTTTAGAAAGTAAATAGGATTTAAGCGTAGTTGAAATGGGAACAGTTTAGGCAGTCTTCAAGTTCTAAAATCTCTACACAGCTTGGCATCAGGTAGAATGATGAGAGAAATGACCAGGGGAAAAATAAGAGAGACAGACAAAGAGATTTTACAATTTAGAAGACACTGTTCTAATAGCCAAATAAAACAAACTACAGGGCGGAAGATTTTAAGACTCTTCTACTTCCGATTATTTGGTATGTTGTTTAACATATGTGACATGTCTGTGACTTTTAGTTTAAAAATTCCAGTATCTCCCTAGAAATATAGCAAATACAGAGTCTACAGTGCCCAATAGTAACTGAATATATGAATGAATGACTTTCAGGTCATTCTCTGGTTTTCCTTGCAGGTTTACCCTCCTTTATTAAGAGAAATAAAAGCCAGACAAGTACCAAATGTGCTATGCTTTCTCATCTCCATGCCTTTGCACACGGTAATGTCTCTGGTGGAATGCTTTTCAGCTCCCTCTTCCTCTTGGCTAATTCTTATTGAGTCTTCTAAACCTAATTTAAGTGTCCCCTTCCAAAATCCAAAGGACTACTTTGGCATACGTGTCTCAGTGTCCCCATAAAATCCTCTGCATCACTATATCTTTTTTTTTTATTTTTTTATTTTTTTAGATGGAGTCTTGCTCTGTCACCAGGCTGGAATGCAGTAGCATGATCTTGGCTCACTGCAACCTCTGCCTCCCAAGTTCAAGCAATTCTCTTGCCTCAGCCTCCCGAGTAGCTGGGACTACAGGCACACGCCACCACACCTGGCTAATTTTTGTATTTTTAGTAGAGACGGGGTTTCACCATACTGGCCAGGATGGCCTCAATCTCTCGACCTTGCGATCCCCCGCCTTGGCCTCCCAAAGTGCTGAGATTACAGGCATGAGCCACCGTGCCCGTCCTGCATTACTATACCTTAACTCTAATCAGTATACTGTACAGAGGCAGCAAGATAACAAGCTTTGGAGTCAGACACACCTGAGTTCAAATTCTGATTCTAACACTTACTGTGTGACCTTGGACAAGTTACCTAATGTCTCTTAAGAATTAATTTCCTTATCTGAAAAATAGAGAATAACAGTATGTAAGGTGCTCAGTATATCACTTCATACATAGTAGAGTTAATAATAACATGTTCACATTGTATTGTACTTGCTGGTTAACTTGCCTGACTTTTCCTCTAAACCGCACACTTCTTGAGGAAAGGAACACATTTATCTCTGAGTAAGTAGCATTTAGCACAGTGTTTGGAATATGGTAAGTACTTAATTTTTCATGAATAAATAAATATTACTTCCATTATAAAAAATTAATTTGCCACTTGAAATCCGTTCTGTGATGAGGTGGAAAACAAGTGAATAAGAAAATAAACTCATTGATGTCGTTTTTTTTTTTTTTTTAAAGAATACTGTCTTTAATCATATATTTTTCTTTTCTTTCTTTTTTGTCTTTTTCTTTTTCTTTTTTTTTGAGATGGAGTCTCACTCTGTTGCCAGGCTGGAGTGCAGTGGCGCGAACTGGGCTCACTGCAACTCCGCCTCCCGGGTTCAAGCGATTCTCCTGCCTCAGCCTCCTGAGTAGCTGGCACAACAGGCGCCCATCACCACACCTGGCTAATTTTTGTATTTTTAGTAGAGACAGGGTTTCACCATGTTGACCCGGATGGTCTTGATCTCTTGAGCTTGTGATCCACCCGCCTCGGCCTCCCAAAGTGCTGGGAGCCACTATGCCCGGCCTTAATCATTTTTTTTTTTTTTTAGAATCTACTTTTAACTATACATACTCTGAAATGCCAAACGACTCAACACTTGCTTTAACATGGCTGATCATATATGCATGGAACCTATAATTTTTTCATAGTATATATTAACCACAAAAATTACCAAGCCACACATAAGACTATCTTTATTTGATGACCACTTAGAAAAGTTACAGCAAAATAGCTGGGTGCAGTGGCTGACGCCTGGTATCCCAGCACTTTGGGAGGCCAAGGCGGGCGGATCACAAGGTGAAGAGATAAAAACTATCCTGGCCAACATGGTGAAACCCCATCTCTACTAAAAATACAAAAATTAGCTGGGCGTGGTGGCATGTGCCTGTAGTCCCAGCTACTTGGAAGGCTGAGGCAGGAGAATCACTTGAACCCAGGAGGCGGAGGCTGCAGCGTGCCGAGATTGTGCCACTGCACTCCAGCCTGGCGACAAAGCGAGACTCCGTCTAAAAAAAAAAAAAGAAAAGTTAGAGTAAAATAAAAAACTTCTTAAAACCAAGGGAATTCTCAATACAGAAAGCTTAATTAATTAAAATCTTTTATAGTCCTTGGGGGAGTGAGAAAAAATTCAGTTTCATGGTTTGATAATTTTGACCTATGTAAGAACATAAAAATATCCTAATTACTTAATGTAATACTTAATAGATTTTTCCATTGTGATGTTTAATTAGCTGGTTTGAACAACATTGAGACACTAGTTTTTGCTAGTCATTTGTAAGGTCTCAATCTGAGAGAATGTTTTTATTTTGTATTTGATAATCAATATATTTTACTTGTTTAATTTAAAAATGGGGTCTCACTATGTTGCCCAGGCTGGAGTGCAGTGGCTATTCACAGGGTGCAATCATAGCATACTACAGCCTTGATCGCCTGGGTTCAAGTGATCCTCTTGCTCCTCCTCTGGAGTAGCTGGAACTAAAGGAGTATGCCAGCATGTCCAGCTCAATTATATTTTAATCTTCAATGTATTTTTTACAGACCTGCACTAAAGCTAATATCACCTCTTTTCCTTGATAGTCAAGGATAGTTTTACCTTAATATTATACTTAAACATAAACTGGGTATTTTAATATATAAAATGGAATTCTGCTTCTGAAAGACAAGCTTTACTTTGAGCCATTTTTAAACTCATTATGCAAAGGAATAACGATTTTACAATGATGATTCCAAAACTATGTTACAGTATATGGATACAATGGTGAGGGTTATAATCCATGACTCTTTTAGAATACAAGTGATCAATGCTTTATGTCAATTTATAATCCACTGGTTTTTTCTTCTTCTTGTTGTTTTTTTTTTAGATAGAGTTTTGCTCTGTCACCCAGGCTGGAGTGCAGTGGCACAATCTCAGTTCACTACAACCTCCACCTCCTGGGCTCAAGCAATTCTCCTGCCTCAACCTCCTGAATAGCTGAGACTACAAGTGTGCACCACCATGCCCATCTAATTTTTGTATTTTTGGTAGAGACAGGGTTTTGCCATGTTGGCCAGGCTGGTCTCGAACTCCTGACCTCAAGTGATCTGCCTGCCTCAGCCTCCCGAAGTGCTGGGATTACAGGCATGAGCCACCACACCTGGCCAATCCACTGCTTATATGACCCGTATGCGTTTTACTGGCTTCTAAAAGATCAGATACTTAATATATGACATTAATACAGATTGCAAACTAAACAAAAATATTTCTCTTTTCATTTTTATATATACTTTTTGAGACAAGGTCTGGCTCTATCACTCAGGCTGGAATGCAGTGGTGCCATCTTGATTCACTGCAACCTCTGCCTCCCGGGCTCAGGGCAGCCTCCCAGGTTCAGATCATCCTCCCACCTCAGCCTCCCGAGTAGCTGGGACTACAGGTACGCACCGCCACACCCAGCTAATTTTTGTATTTTTTTTATAGAGACAGGGTTTTGTCATGTTGCCCAGGTTGGTCTCAAACTTGGGAGCTCAAGCCATCCACCCACCTTGACCTCCCAAAGTGCTGGAATTATAGGCGGAAGCCACTCAGCCCAGTCTCTCTTTTTAGTTAAAGAACCAAAAAAACACAGGATTTCTTTCCAAAGGAGACATTTGTTGAGCAGATGATGGTTGCATTAGGAATTAAAATTATATAGAAAATAGGTACCTTCAGCTATTTAAATAATTAATAATGAAATTGAAAAATTTAAACAGATTACAAAATTAGTCAAGTACTAAATGGAAAAAAATATCTCCAGGCATCTTAGTAAGTGAAAAATAATGTATTTTTTTTATTTTTGCCATTGTTGTAAGCCACATACCAAGCTGTGAACTATTTTTTTCAGTCTATCGTTTAAAGAATTTCTGGATTCTAAATTATGCTTTTAATAAACAGCAAAAGGCCGGGCGCATTGGCTCACACCTGTAATCCCAGCCATTTGGGAAGCTGAGGCAGGTGGAACACCTGAGGTCGGGAGTTCAAGACCAGCCTGACCAACACGGAGAAACCCCATCTCCATTAAAAATACAAAATTAGCCAGGCATAGTGGCATATGCCTGTAATCCCAGCCACTCGGGAGGCTGAGGCAGGAGAATCACTTTAACCCGGGAGGCAAAGGTTGTGGTGAGCCAACACCGTGCCATTGCACTCCAGCCTGGGCAACAAGAGTGAAACTCTGTCTCAAAAAATAAAATAAAATCAAAATAAAAATAAACAGCAATAATTGTTAACTTTTTCTTTTCTTTCATTAGAGGCAAGAGTTTAGAGAAATATTTGGTGCAAAACCCTTAGACGGCTCTTATCTATAGGTAATGCCTGAACAAGATACTTTTTTGGGTGGAAGATAAAATAAAAATCCAACCACCCTACCCGCCTCCAAAGGAAGGTTTATTCTAGTTAGTCAGGGAAGTGGATGCTCTTTGGAGAAGAAACAGCATCTACAAAGGCAGAAAGATAGGAAATAACATATCTTTAGAGAATCAGGGTAAGGGCCAGGCAAGGTAGCTCATACCTACAATCTCAGCACTTTGGGAGGCCGAGGTGGGTGGATCACTTGAGCCTAGGAATTTGAGACCACGCTGGGCAACATAGGGAGACCCCCATCTCTATTTTAAAAAATAGCAGGGCACAGTGGCTCATGCCTGTAGTCCTAGCACTTTCGGAGGCTGAGGCGGACAGATCACGTGAGGCCAGGAGTTCGAGACCAGCCTGGCCAACATGGTGAAACCCCGTCTCTACTAAAAATACAAAAAATTAGCTGGGCATGGTGGCAAGCACCTGTAATCCCAGCTACTTGGGAGGCTGAGGCAGGAGAATTTGTTTGAACCTAGGAGGTGGAGGCTGCAGTGAGCCAAGATTGCACCACTGCGCTCCAGCCTGGGTAACAGAGTGAGACTCTGTCTCCAAATAAATAAATAAGTATAAATTTTAGGCT
The DNA here is from genome assembly GCF_028885625.2 of Pongo pygmaeus. NCBI lineage: Eukaryota > Metazoa > Chordata > Mammalia > Primates > Hominidae > Pongo > Pongo pygmaeus. Next base: position 59,915,650 of record NC_072392.2, read on the forward strand.
GGGCATGGTGGCTCACGCCTGTAATCCCAGCACTTTGGGAGGCCGAGGCGGGCGGATCACCTGAGGTCGGGAGTTCGAGACCAGTCTGACCAACATGGAGAAACCCCATCTCTACTAAAAATACAAAATTGGCCCAGGGCGGTGGTGCATGCCTGTAATCCCAGCTACTCGGGAGCCTAAGGCAGGAGAATCGCTTGAATCCGGGAGGCAGAGGTTGCGGTGAGCTGAGATCATGCCATTGCACTCCAGCCTGAGCAACAAGAGCGAAACTCCATCTCCAAATAAATAAATAAATAAATAAGAATTTTTAAAAGAGAACCATAGTGAGTTCAATAATGCTGGAAAATCCAGTGAAGCTAGATTAAAAGGAAAAAAGACCAGTGTCAGGGAAATTTGTTGGGAGGCTACTAAAGTAATCAAGGCAAGAAGTGATAAAAGCCTGAGCTAAGCAAATGGCAGTAATCAAAATTCAATTTCTACATTTGCATTGAAATTTTTCCCTGTAGGAAATGTTTGTAATGTAGCATGAGAATCATAAAATGAACAACATAATTATAATCTCTCAAGTCTGACTGCCTAGGTTAATGTCCTGGTGACACTGCTGATGGTGAAAACTTGTTCTTTAAATTCTGTGTGCCTCAGCTTTTTCATCTGCAAAACAGGTTAATGATAAAAATCTTTATCATATATTTTTATGACGATTAAAAGAGGTAATAAATATAAAACAATGCCTAAACAAGGTCTCACTGAATATAGTACACAGCAGCAAGAGAAACAGGAACAGGTATCTACTATTCATACTTGTACAATTGTTATTTTGGGTGTAGACAATGCTGACCCTCTGCAAGTTTACACTGTTAACTCTTACAGAAAGATATTTATCAATCCAAGATGAGAGAATATCCTGGACAAAGGGTTTTTATTAGACACAAAACTGTTTTTGTTTTGAAACACTGAAAATTGTTTCTAGATTATAGTTAACTTTCCATGTGACCCCGAAAAAGCTGAAAATATTTTTGTTTCTCTGATTATATATAAGTATATTGTGAATAACAGGACCAATATCTTTCCAAGTAATAAATGAAACTATTTATAAGCTGCCTTGAACCACTTTGAACTAATAAATATTCAGAGTTGCCAGAAATCAAATCCCAGAACTTAAGAGATCATTCCTTTTGCAAAATCAGTGATAGCTGAATTTAATGATTGTCATCTCATATTTATGTAATAACATGTTAGATTCCATAAAGAACATGTTTACAACCTAATTCTTGCCTCTTACAACCATTTTAGCCTTTTAGTATTTTTACTATATGTGTGTGTGTGTGTATATACACACACATATAGTACAATATACTTCTCAAAAAAACAGGCTTACTAATATCTTAGTTTTTGTATTTAGATTCACAACATAGAAAAATGTGAATAAGAAATTACAGGCTGGGTGCAGTAGCTCACGCCTGTAATCCTAGCACTTTGGGAGGCCGAGGCAGGCAGAATATGAGGTTGGGAGTTCGAGACCAGCCTGACCAACATGGTGAAACCTTGTCTCTACTAAAAATGCAAAAATTAGCCAGGCGTGGTGGCCCGCACCTGTAATCCAAGCTACTCAGGAGGCTGAGTCAGGAGAATCACTTGAACCTGGGAGGCGGAGGTTGCAGTGAGCCGAGATCGTGCCACTGCACTCCAGCCTGGGCAACAGAGGGAGACTTCATCTCAAAAAAAAAAAAAAAAAAAAACAGAAATTACAAAAATAAGCCAGGTGCAGTGGCTCACGCCTGTAATCCCAGCACTTTGGGAGGCCAAGGTGGGTGGGTGACCTGAGGTCAGGAGTTCCAGACCAGCTTGGTCAACATAGTGAAACTCCGCCTCTACTAAAATACAAAAATTAGCCAGGTGTGGTAGCGCACACCTGTAATCCCAGCTACTTGGGAGGCTAAGGCAGGAGAATCGCTTGAACTTGGGAGGCAGAGGTTGCAGTGAGCCGAGACTGGGCCACTGCACTCCAGCCTGGGCAACAGAACGAGACTCCATCTCGGAAAAAAAAAAAAAGAAACTACAAAAATATCGAAGACCAGAGGTTGTGCTTTGTGGTAAAAAGCAGGTCAAATACTTTAATCCATAAAAGACAACAATGGTAATGTTTCCATAGTGATCTTATAAATCATTATGGAATCAAGTCACCAGGAAAAAAATTATCTTTCATACTTCTAACCAGGAGATTATTCTTTTGGTTCTTTTTCTTTCTTAAACTACAGTAGGTAGTAATGAACTAGTCTTTCTCAGAGCTATACACCAGAGTATTCAGTGAAAATATACATAAAGAATTAAGGATACTCTCAATCTTTTAAACAGTTCATTACTCTTCATATAGTATTATTCTTCAAACTTGTCATTGTTCACAATATTCTCAAAGAATTCACATGAGGATACTGTTTTAAATCCATGAAAAATGGCCAGGCATGGTGACTCACACCTGTAATCCCAGCATTTTGGGAGGCTGAGGCGGGAGGATCACAAGGTCAGGATTTCAAGACCATCCTGGCCAACATGGTGAAACCACGTCTCTACTAAAAATACAAAAATTAGCTGGGCATGGTGATGTGTGCCTGTAATCCCAGCTACTCGGGAGCCTGAGGCAAAAGAATCACTTGAACCAGGAAGTCAGAAGTTGCAGTGAGCCGAGATCGTGTCACTGCACTCCAGCTTGGTGACAGAGCAAGACTCTGTCTCAAAAAAAAAAAAAAAGAAAGAAAGAAAAATGTTCATTACAAAGTTTTGGAATGCTAATCAGTAATAAGAATTGCAAACATTTCTATAGCTAGTTGAAAATGTTAACAAAGCAAAACAAACACACCAACAAAAACATAAAATAAGAAGCCAACCTGAAGGGATGTGGGAATGGAATACTTTCTTCTTTTTCTTCCCTTATCCTCTACCTTTCATGGGAGAGCAGAAAAGGAAAATAATAATAAAGAGAAAGAAGATGATGAGAATAGGCCTATACAAACCTGGAAAGAAAACAACCAGTAGGCTGGGCATGGTGGCTCACACCTGCAATTCCAGCACTTTGGGAGGCTGAGGTGGACGGATTACTTGAGGCCAGGAGATCGAAACCAGCCTGGCTAACACGGCGAAAGCTCATCTCTACAAAAAATATAAAAATTAGCCGAGCATGGTGGCATGTGCTTGTAGTCCCAGCTACTTGGAAGCTTGGGAAGTCAAGGATGCAATGAGCCATGATTGAGCCACTACACTCCAGCCCGGGTGACAGAGCGAGACTCTGTTTCAAAAACAAAAAAACCAAACCAAAAGAGAAGAAACTAGCCGGGCATGACGGCACATGCCTATACTGCCAACTACTTGAGAGGCTGAGGCAGGATGACCCCTTGAGCCCAGAAGTTTGAGGCTGCAGTGAGCTGTGTTCACGCCACTGCACTCCAGCCTGGGCAACAGGCTGGGTCCCGAAGTGCTGGGACTACAAGGGTGAGGCACTGCACCCAGCTAAGTGGCTCTAATGTCAATATGAAATGCCAGTCTCTAATTTAATATGAAATGTTATATTTCCTCATTAATTTTAAATATTAATTAAAAATGGTTAAATATGTGTTACAGAATTAAAGTTTTTGTTGTTGTAGTTGTGGTTTTTTTAAAAAATAGCAAATCTAAAACAAAATTGTTTGTTATGGTAGCCATTAGCCCCATATAATTATTAAGTATTTGAAATGTGATACTCCAAATTGGGATGTACTGTAAGTGTAAAGTACACACAGGATTTTAAAAACTTGGTATAAAAATATAAAATATTTTATTAATAATATCTTAACATGGATTACATGTTGAAATAGTAATGTTTTGGATATATTGAGTTAAAATAAGTTCTTTTAACTAAATTCACCTGTTTCTTTTTAATTTTAAAAAGGTGGTTAATAGAAAATTTTAAACTATATGTGGTTCATATTATATTCCTATTGGACTTTAGGCAGTTTAGACTTTTAGGCATCCATAAAAGACAACAATGGTAATGTTTCTATAGTGATCTTATAAATCATTATGGAATCATAATGCCCTCTTCCAAAATGCCCTAAATCAAGATCATATTCAGCTATAAGCATTCTTTCCTACATGGTTCAGTAGCAATAATGGCACACAACTGTGTTAAAATACAAGCTTCATGGTATGGCAGTTCAAATGGTAGCAAGAACGTAGAGAAATCAGACTCCTCACACAGTACTGCTGGACAAAACAATTTGGCAATACCTAATAAATTTAAAATGTACTTATATCAATCTGACATTTCCACTTCTAGAAACATAGCCAAGAAATCTAGGAACATATGCACAAGGAGACATGTCCAAACTAGCATTATCTGTAGGGCAGAAGCCACCAAGCTACCCACCAAGATTTTGTGCTCTTTGTCCATAGTGTAGAGTTGTTTCTTGGAATTAACTGCCAAGCCAGCAATTCATTTCCCAGCCCCCGTTTTTAGGAAATGTAGGTCCCAGGTGGTGTCATATGACTTGAATTCTAGCCAATGGAAAATGAACAGAAGTGATATATACCACTTCTAAGGACTGGCCCTTAAAAACCTCAAACACCATTCTCCCACTCTCTTATGTTTGCTGGATGAATGTTGATACCTAGAGCAACGTTGGAAACCACAGGTTAAAAAGGACAGAGTCTCCATCAGCCTGGATTCCTTAATGACTTCACAGAACACAGCTCCTCCTTCTCCACTGAAGGAACTCTATATGAGCAAGAAATAAACTAACATTATGTTAAGCCTTTGAGATTTTGGGATGTACCCATTAGAGCAGTCAGTATTAAGTCAATATATGTGTAAAAATTAAAAACAACTGACATGTCCATCAATAGGAGACTGGATAAATCAAAGTATAATCATACTATAGAATGATATATAGTAGTTACAATGAAAGAACTAGATCTACATGGATCAACATGAATTTTCTTTTTAAGTTTAACCTCAAAATAGCTAGTTACCAAAACAAATTTTTTAAACACATATGTTGACCATACAAATTCATATATAGTAAGCGTGAGAGAACTATAAGCTCTTAATTTTTATGTTTCTTACACTTGCATTATCGATATTATGTTTAACTCATGATTTTGTCATAGAAACTTTTTTTTTGAAACAAAGTCTCACTCTGTTACCCAGGCTGGAGTGCAGTGACATGATCATGGTTCACTGCAACCTCAACCTCCTGGGCTCAAGCAGTCCTCCCATCTCAGCCTCCTGAGTAGCTGAGCTAAGTTTTGTAGAAACGGGGTCTTGCCATGTTGCCCAGCCTGGTCTCAAACTCCAAGACTCAAGCAATCTGCCTGCCTCAGCCTCCCAAAGTGTTGGGATTACAGGAATGAGCCACCAAGCCCAGCCATCTTCACAGGAACTTTAAAAGCCAATTTTCCATTTCATGAGGGCTAATTTTGTTAAAACCATGATGTAATGCATAAATCTATTTACTCAGGCACAGATGAACTGTAATAGTTTGTAATGGCCTAAAAACTGGAGAAAGGATGCCACGGTCAAACTCCATAGCTGTGGAATTTGCACTCCCTCAGAATACCACACTTACCATGCTTCACATGAAATCAGTCATCATACAGAACAAGTTGCCAATCTCAACAAATATGTCAAATATTTATAGCACTTAATTTCATATGTTATACACAAATAAACAGATTATAATGTTTTCTTCCTTTGCCGAAATGAAGTATTTTAGGTGCAATTGACTTTGGAGACCTCTGGTCTCGTGATGGAGATATAAATATTTGTTGACAAAAAATAATAAATTAAACCAAGTACTTACAAGAGGAATGGCATTGGGTATTACGGAAAGGAACATAGAAAGGACCCCTAACTCATGATGAGTGTGAGGACGGTAAGCAAAGGCTTCCTCAAGGAAGAGGTGTTAAACAGAGAACTAAAAAACGGGTAAGAAATTGGATTGTGTTGGGAGCGGCTATTGGGGGAACATAGTATTCCAAGCAGAGGGAAAAATATACTATGTGCAAAGGTGCAGAGGCAAAAGATAACACAATACCTTCAAACAAATACATTAGTTTAACATAGCTGAAGTATAGTTTCTGGAGGGGTAGAGCTAGGATGAAGTAGGTGGATAGTGATTCCAGAAATAAAACTAATGAAGTAAGATTATAAGCCCTTACCTTTGGACTTTATCTAGAGGGCAAAAGAGAGATAGGTGATGAAGGATGTGTAGTAAAAAACTTGTCCAAAGAGAGGTCCAGATGTTGCCCCCAGCTCCTGGGAGGTAGCCTCTAAGCCCCTGGAATTTCTGGAGTAATATGAGTACTCTTACTATTCATGATGGGTCCCTTAAACCACATAGTATCAGCCTAACCTCTGGAGAGGGTAGACTGGAAACTGAGTTCAACCATGCAAACAATCAATAAATCTCAATGAAAACTCTGCTGAGGTAAGACGATCATTTGAGCCAGGAGTTTGAATCCAGCGTAGGCAATACAGTGAGACCCCATCTCTTTAAAAAACAAAACACAAACTCCAGACACACCAAGGTTTAGGTGAACTTCTTGGGTGGGCAATACCTTGTGTGTATTTCCATACATCCACACATGCATGCTGGGAGGGTATGGAAGGTATGTTCCCTGAGAACAATGGAAGTTTCATATCTGCAACCCTCTTCGACTATACCCTAGGCATCTCTCTTCCTTTGACTAATTTGTAGCTTGTCTTTGTAATGAACTGTATCCCTAAGTATAATAGCTTTCAGTGAGTTCTATGAGTTTTTCTGGTGCATTACTTAATCTGAGGGTGGTTTGGGGAAACCCCCAAACTTGCAGTTGATGTCAGAAGTGAGGTTTTGTGTTGCATCTTCATTTGAAATTTGTAGTTGCATCCTAACCCCTTACAATAGGATCAGAAGTCTTGGGCAGACTTGGCAGTGTAGAAGACTGTGCCCTTAACCTTACAGTTTGGCTAACTCTGGGTAAAGGGTAAAAATGTTTAAGCAGTGTGACAATTAAACATTTTGGCTACACTGGGGAAAATATATTGCAGAAGGGTAAGACTGGCAAGAGATGACAATGACAGTGGGAATGAAGAAAGACATATTTAAGAGGTATTTACAAGGTAGAATTAACAAGATCTGACTGAATGTGAGAGGTGAAAGGAGAAGTCAGGGAAAGGAGAATTCAAGGACGGACCCACCAGAAAGAGTATCAGGTTTTGGTTTCGTTTGTTTTGGGGGCCGTAAAGAGGGTTGGAGGACTGAATTCTGTTTTAGACAGTTTCATCTGAGGAAATTTTGACATCTAGGTAAAGCTGTTCTAGCAGTCAAAGAAAGGATGGAGATAGAGTTGGGCGCCTTTAGCATAACTACAATAACTGAAGTCATGTGACAGATTGATATTGACTAGGGACAAATAAGTCAACCAGACAACAGAAGGTCAAGGACAGAACACCAATATTAAAGGGGTAGGCAGAATATTAAAAGCTCACAGAGAAGAAGTGGGATAGCCTGAGAAGCAGGAGAAAAACCTGGAAAGCATGATTAACAATGAGTGGTATTTTTCCTCTTTTTGCTTATGTGAATGTTCTCCACTTCTTTATTTAATAAATGTGAATGTTTATTATTTTTGAATGAGAAAAAAATGTGCAACTTAAAAATTGGTATTATATAACATGAATCCATATATTTTTCCATTTATATATTTGTAAATTAGATAAAGTTTAATGATTTTCTGACTTAATCCAAAGTCATTAATGATTCACACAATTCAATGTAACTGAATTATTAGTGTCTATAACCAGCGATTTTCTTTTCCAAGCCATTTTTAAAGTGTCCACCCTCATTATTACTGCAAGCCATCTGGAACTACTTAACTGTGCCAGACTCTTGGGATATTGGTTTCCCCCTTGGGAAGTCCAACCCAGGCTAAATGAATAACTGAGGAAACAACTGTTCTGAAAATATGATGACAATATAGCTCTAATAACGACTTTATCTTCGTCTAATAGTCTACTGGTAAAAAATGGAAAGAAAAAAGACTTCAGAATATTTGCTTCTTCTGGATTAAAATAAATATATGTTATCTCTAGTATTGTATAGAGAAATTAAATACAAAATATTGACCCATATAAACTACACAGATAGCCTTATATTCACATCTCCTATAAGATCAGTTATACCCTTATTTACAAATTATCTCAGTTATAAAATCTCTCACCTCCACCTTTTCAAAGGGCAGCCTCTCCTTAACCTCAGAAACTCTCAGATCGTCGCTGAAATTATTTTAATCTCTTGGGGGATTTAAACTTAGAGAAAGGAGTAAAACACAGGTAACTTTTTTTTTTTTGAGACAAGGTCTCACTGTCACTCAGGCTGGAGTACAGTGGCTCACTGCAGCCTCCACCTCCTGTGCTCAGGAAAGCCTCCCCCTTCAGCCTCCCAAGTAGCTGGGACTACAGGTTCACGCCACCATGCCCAGCTAAATGTGTTTTTATTTTTTGTTTTATTTTGGTGGGGGAGTGGAAGGTGGGCGGACAAGGTCTTGTTCCGTCACCCAGGCTGGAATGGACAGCAGTAGGATCTTGGCTCACTGCAACCTCCGCCTCCTGGGTTCAAGCGATTCTCGTGGCTCAGCCTTTTGAGTAGCTGGGATTACAGGCATGCACCACCATGCCTGGCTAATTTTTGTGTTTTTAGTAGAGACGGGGATTTGCCATGTTGGACAGGATGGTCTCAAACAGGTGTTCCGCCCGCCTCAGCCTCCCAAACTGCTAGGATTACAGGCATGAGCCACTGTGCCTGGCAAAAACTGTTTTTTTAAATCTGTTAAGGACCTTAAAGATACTTTACATGAACAAGCCAGCCATTTTATATCTGAATAAAAATACATTAACAACTTCTGTACAAAACACAATATAAATGATGAAATCTCTGATTTAAGGGGCAATATTTTCCAACTTTAATTTTGCTAGTTTTATTTCAAATCCAAACTTCTGTTCTCAACTAGATGGCCATTTTATCATTTCAGTTTTTTTCTAGTTTATACCTATATCAAAATTAATCTTGCTTTTTTTTTTTTTTTTTGAGACGGAGTCTTGCTCTGTCACCCAGGCTGGAGTGCACTGGCATGATCTCAGCTCACTGCAACCTCTGCCTCTAGGGTTCAAGCGATTCTCCTGCCTCAGCCTCCTGAGTATCTGGGATTACAGGCACGCGACACCACGCCCAGCTAATTTTTGTATTTTTAGTAGAGACGCAGTTTCACCATGTTGGTTAGGCTGGTCTCGAACTCCTGACCTCATGATCTGCCACCTCGGCCTCCCAAAGAGCTGGGATTACAGGAGTGAGCTACCGCTCCTGGCCGCTTCTATATGAAAAAAACACACATCTTCTTGCCATCATCTTTAAATAAGTTTTAAAAAAACAAAAAACCTTCTTACATGGCAAATGTTCAGGGTTGTACTAAACTAATGACCTTATTTGGACATTTTCTAAAGTTTGAATTGTGTTTAATTCTGCAAACTGCATTTGTAAAGGTAAGAATTAACTGTCAAGATAGAGCCAGTCTGCTGCTAAGATAAATTCCTTTACTTCAATAAACATTTCCATTTTATTTTAAGCAGCAAGCTTTATCTTTAAATAGTGTAAAAAATTACATCTCAGAAGCCCTTGTCTATGATAGTTCACAAAGACCAGATATACTCTAAAATGTTAATACTGTTTATCTCTGGGTGGTGGTATTAACACGCCATTTTATATTTTACGTTTCTCAAAAACCATCATTACCTTGCTAATTGAAGGTAATACTGTAATTGAACAGTATTTTAAAATTAAATTTTAGATAGCTTATATTATGAAACATCAACACAGTCCACTTCTATAGAAGATTTGTTAAATGATTTTCCCTTATTGATAAACTGCTGCTTTAACAGGAGAATGATCTGATCAGGTGTCTATGAGCTTGGATGAAGACAAAACAGGTTTACTTTCCAGGCCCTTCTTTTATTTAGGCTTTTGAGAAAATCCCAAAAGTGAGTTTGAACTTAATTACAGTGAATCTTGCAGTAGTAAACTTTTTGGGTGGCCAGAGTAACACCTTTCATTACAACTATCAGCTGAATGGCAAAAGACTTCCCAGGTTTACCAATGTTTTCAGAGACTTACTAGCATTCTCCTCTGTCATTATTTCGGAACAATTCCATTGAGAAACGCAATTGTAAACCGTTTCTATTTCAGGCCTATAAAAACCAGAACTGGGATGAAAGGCAAAGCCTTGACCTTTCTATTTTAGACTTTCATCTGTGTAGCTAAGCCATCTGCTTTCTCCCCACCCCACCCCATCTACTTAATGGACTGAAAATACTGCACCTAATTGCAATTTAATCAAAACAGCCTGACTTTTCCACTTTAATGAATTATGGCTCTTTCACCCGAAGGCTTGCTTGCAAAATTTTGCTTACCCTTCTCTCTCAATTCCTTCCCACCTCCCTCAATTATGAAATGTCAAATGTCTAAACTAAGAGACTAGGCTTCCCTGTGTGAAAACATCTAAAAAGCCCTTCACTTTCAACATTGAGCACCTGACGGAAAATCTACTCCATTCTCTCATCTGGATACGGGGCCGGTATAATCATCATTGTTGTTGCAGTTACGCAGGAGGCACCTCGCAGCTCAGTCTAGAAAGGAGTCGCATCTCTCTGCCGCCAAACAACAAGGCACTCAGCCCGGGAAAAGACAGACTGGGGTGGGAGGAAACCTCCGGGAGAAAGAAGGGATCTGGGAAGAAGAGGGAACTCAAGCCTGGGAGGAAGGACCTTTCCAGGCAGGAAAGGGAAAGGTTGCGTGAAGTGGAGCTAGAAGCTGGGGGCCGAGGTGAAAGGGGATGAGGGGCCCGGGCCCGGCGGGAGGGCGCGGGGGCTCAGGAGAGCGGCTCCAAGGCCGGGCAGGAGGCGTGGGGGCCGAGGCGGGCGTGGGCAGCTCTCAGCCGACCGCCCGGGTCCGAGCAGCGGGGGCGCTTTCAGCGGCGGCAGGCGCGGGTGCGGGGGAGAGGAGCAGAAAAGAGAGCAGTTTGAGGGGCCGAGGGAGACGCGTCCGAGGCCGGCGCGGTGGGGACCGCGGGCCCACCCCCAGCCAAGCCCAGCTACTTAACTATTTGTAGAGCTGCTGCAGGCACAGGTCCAGGCTTTCGCCCTCCACCTCCTCGCGGGTGATGCGCTCTGACAGCGGTCGCAGGAGCGGGGGCAAAGGCGGCAGCTGGGGCTGCGGCGGCGGCACGGCCGAGTGCCGCGGGGCTGCCGCCGCGGTCGCCGCCGCCTCCTCCACCTCCTCACCCTCAACCGCCGCCACCTCCTCCTCTTCCACCGGCTCCTCCTCGGGATCCGGGTCTTGCTCCTGGTCCCCCTCCTCCGTCGCGGCTACCGTGGCCGCCTCCTCCCCGGGCTCCTCTACCGAAGCCTCGGCCGCCTCAGCTTCTACCAGTTCAGGTTCGGGCTCGGGCTCGGGCTCGGACTCGGGTTCCGGTTCGGGTTCGGGTTCGGGTTCGGGTTCGGGTTCGGGTTCCGGCTCCGGCTCGCCGCCGCCGCACGGTCCGCGAAACTCGCCCAGGAATAGCTCCAGGAAGCGCCGGTAAGTTTTCTCCTCAGGGATGCAGCCGGCCATCGCTGCTCATGCCCCAGGGCAGACCGGGAAAGGGGTTGGGGGAAGCCCTGGAAGGGTAAGGGGCTGCTTTTGAGCCTAGGGCTCCCGCAAGGGCGGTTAACAGCCGCACCGGCACGAGCAATCAGCACTAGGTTGCCTGGAGAGGGCTCCCGCAGGCGTGCGCGCCGCCGAGCACCGACGTGCGCGGCCCGGGGGCGGAGCGCGCCGCCCCTCTCGGATCTGGAGGGAAAGTTGGTGGCGGGCGCGCGCAGGGTCCAGCGGCGGCCCACCCTTTATTCCTACGGAGAGCTCAGCCCACGCTGCCTAGAGACTGTCGCCATGGCAACCGGTTCTAATTAAGCATTGCAGGGTCCCTCCCGTCGAGTCCGCGGAGTCGAAAGGACACTCCACTCGCCCGCTCTCCAACTCTGAATGTCTGTATTGGTTGGATACCCTACCCTCACGTGGTTAAGAGTGAGCTAAGACATCTCCAAGTCTAGCTGTTGGTTCCCACTTGGGTTGCTTGGATCCCAATTGGATGTACTTCCCTTTCTTTATCTGTTCCTTGCCTTAGCTTATGTTTTCAAAGATACCACACTGTGAACACTTTTCGTTGCAGACAGTCTTTGAATAAGTAGTTTTCAGGCAGAGGGAGCTTCAAATACCTAACAAGTGATAAGTTCCTTTGCATAGGTTCTCTCACTTGATTCTGTGAAGAAAGTGGTGTTACTCTCATTTCTTAAAAGGAAACTGAAAATTATGATATTAATAGTAATTTACTTGTTTCAAGGTCTCCAAACTTCCAGCCTTGGCGTTGGAGAACTCAGGTCGTTCAGTCGCCAAAGCTTTCTGAAAGTGCATTTTTCCTTAACTCTGTCTCTGGAGATTCAATAGTGCAGTTGTCTGTATAACACCTTATTTCTATTGGGCTTCATAGTTAACACATTGATTTCACCCTTTTAATTCTTATCACAGTCCCTTGATGTATAGGACTTTACCGTTATGATTTTTTTTTTTTTTTTTGAGACAATCTCGCTCTTGTCACCCAGGCTGGAGTGCAGTGGCGCGATCTCAGCTCACTGCAACCTCCACCTCTCGGGTTCAAGCGATTCTCCTGCGTCAGCCTCCCAAGTAGCTAGGATTACAGGGGCCTGCCACCACCCCCAGCTAACTTTTGTATTTTTAGTAGAGACGGGGTTTCACCATATTAGCTAGGCTGGTCTCAAACTCCTGACCCCAGATGATCTGCCTGCCTCACCCTCCCAAAGTGCTGGGATTACAGGCGTGACCCACCACGCCGGCCAATTATTCCATTTTATAGGTGAGAAAACTAAGCCTTAAAGACATGGTGACTTTGCTCAAGGTCACATGCAAGGGATGCAACAAGGACTCAATCCAGGTCTTTTCACTGGATTCACCCACTTCAATGGATTTTACCCATTAGTTTTCAGGCAACCAAGACTCCCCTCTTTAGTCTCTGCATAATACATATTATACTTCGTTATATAATATGTATTTTTTCTTTTTTCTTTTTTTTTTGAGACGGAGTTTTGCTCTTGTTGCCCAGGCTGTAGTGCAATGACACGATCTCGACTCACTGCAACCTCTGCCTCCTGGGTTCAAGCGATTCTCCTGTCTCACCCTCCTGAGTAGCTGGGATTACAGGCGTGTGCCACCATGCCCGGCTAATATTTTTGTCTTTTTAGTAGAGACAGGGTTTCACCATGTTGGTCAGGTTGGTCTCGAACTCCTGATGTCAGATGATCCGCCTGCCTCGGCCTCCCAAAGTGCTGGGATTACAGGCGTGAGCCACCATGCCTGGCCAATAATATGTATTTTTTCTACATTTTGTTTGCTCTTCTTCCCCATCCCCCCAAGTCTCTTTTTTTCTTTCTTGGGTTGAAATTGGAATGACTTTAAGTGATTCTAATTTTCTTACCAAACTACACACAAACCTATTATTTTTAAGCCTTACTGAGGGAGTGGGAGAGAAAGAAGCTGTGTTGTTATACAGCTGTATAGATGATAGCATCATTACTGCAAACTGCCATGTCCATGGCAACATATAATTCAGCAAAAACATAGTGATTCTTTCTCTACTTTGAAAAACATGTTCTCACAAATTATCCACCCAATCTTCTCCATGTATTGTTTCTGGGTTTCAGTTGGATTTAGAGTCTGAAATATCGTTTCCAGTTATTAATGGCAGAAGAGGGAGTCTCTCTGCCAACTGTTTTCATATAAGACTGTATTCTAAATCCCTGACCTGATACTGTTATTTTAAGATTAAGTGGGTTGAGCTCACTAATGTACATTATGGCATCATGTAAAACAGAGTTCCTCTCCTAGCTTGAGATTAAATAATACATGATAGAAAGAATATAGTGAGTAATTGCCTTGAGTCCTCTATATTTTTTTCCCAAAGGTAAATGGAAAGATCTAATAAATCTGTTTCCAGAAATGCTGAATGCATTTATATATGTTTTGTTTAAAACATAACCAGCGTAGAGCAACTTCTCTATGAGGTGCCAGGAAAGTCTTTAAACTCCTCATTTGTCTTTGTTTTCAATCCACCTGTTCATTTCCATTTCAGAATGTCTAGAAAAGATTGACAAAACTTTTTAGGCTGCAAACCTAAATGTCCACAATTTTACATTTCAACAACTGTTTAATATCTCAGAATTTGACATAATGACATTTAGTTCAAGAGTACTTAGCTGTCAACTGTAACAATTCATATCTACGCCTTCCTACTTTGTAACATAGTTGCCTCCCTCATCTAGATGACATTTATTTGTGACATTAATTTATGACTCAGCCCACATTTCAAAGGAAAGTGATATATGTTGGGGAAACAATACTACTAAAAGAAAAAGCCCACACCTCTACATTACTATAAATGAGAGGCGTGTTTGCTTATATTAATAAAGATATTCCTTCACAAAGATCAATATGGATCCTATTGCATCCATTTGACAAAGTAGCTTTGCCAGAAGTAGCTGACAGCAGTGCTGAGATCTCAGAGCAGCTGTGTAGGATGATTTTGCCATTGTCAAGAAGGCTTTAGTAATTATTTTGCATCAGTTTGCTTTCTTTTTCAACTCCTTTCCTATTACACTTCCCTAATCCCCTTTCATACTATCTATTAAAAAAAATATTGAGGGCTGGGCATGGTGGCTCACGCCTGTAATCCCAGAACTTTGTGAGGCTGTGATAGCTTGAATTCAAGAGTTCAAGACCAGCCTAGGCAACAAAGAAAAACCCTGTCCCTAAAATATATTTTTTAAAAAGGAAAAAAAATATTCTTATGAAAAGTTTAATGTATTTTTAAGGTATCAAATTTTTTAAGTTTTTCTCATAAAAATTATTCTCCCTCTAACCCTTTGCTCTTTGGAGGAAATGTACAATGTCCTTTTGTGGACATTCATAGTAATGACATTTATAAGAAAAAGAATTGTCGAGTTTGGCAGTTTCTTACGTGACCCAGCAATTCCTCTCCCAGATATTTTATTCATGAGAAATAAAACATGTCCACCAAACACACATGCACTTGCACACACCCCAAACACAAAAAAACTTGTACATAACTGTTCACATAAGTTTCATTCATAACAGCTCAAACCTGGAAGCAACCCAGATGTCCATCAACAAGTGAACAGATAAAGTAGTGTATTCATACAATGGAATACTACTCAGCAATAAAAATAAATGAACTGCTGATAAACACAATATGGATGAATTTCAAAAATATACTGAGCCAAAAAAAAATCCAGGCACAAAAGAGTACATAATATAATTCCATTTGTAAAAAATTCCTAAACAGGCAAAATTAACCTATATAGTGAGAGAAAGCAGATTCCTGGTAGCCTGGGACTGGGATGGGGTGGGAGATTTGTAGCAAAGGAGTAAGCAGGAACCTTGTGAAGTGATTAAAATGTTCTGTATCTTGACTGATTGGTCATATGGGTGTACTCATTTGTCAAAAATTATTGCCAGGCAGGGTGGCATGTGCTTATAGTCCCAGCTACTCTGGAGGCTGAGGCAAGAGGATCGTTTGAGCCTAGGAGTTCAAGGCTACAGAGTAATATGATTGCACCTGTGAATAGCCACTGCACTCCAGCCTGGGCAACATAGCAGAATCCATCTCAAAAAAAAATTTAAGTCTGCATTTAAAATAAGTATATTGTATATAAATTATACCTCAATAAAGTTTATTTTTAAAGTTAAAAATAATTGATTACTGTGTCAGTCCTTGTCCATTTTGACCTCATACCTATTCCTTCTCCTCCCTTGCCCTGCTCTGTATTGTAGGAGGGCTGACCCTTTCAGGCTGTATTCACTAGGCTACTGTGACAGCTGACTTTCACCTGGGATGTATCCAGTGGTAGGCACTGACAAGAAATTGGAAGACGGGAGGAAAGGAGAAAAGCCCTGTTCCCTAGTTCAGTCCTGAGGCCTGATGCATTTCCTTTGTAGCTTTCCTCCCTGTGAATATGTTCACTGGGATTCTAGCTTTTGCCACTGACCCTATCCCCTGAGCTCCAGAACAACATCTTCCCCCATTTGTCCTTTAGCCTAGGGATGGTAGAAGCTTTCAGCTTTCTAATCTTTTAGGACTTAGAGAAGTGAATCTTTCCTTTTTGGCTTTTAGCTCTTCCATAATTTGTGTAACCAATTTCCTGGATTCTCTGTTTTTGTTTTTGTTTTTTGAGATGGAGTCTCATTCTGTTGCCAGGCTGGAGTGCAGTGGTGTGATCCCAGCTCACTGCAACCTCTGACTCCCTGGTTCAAGTGATTCTCCTGCCTCAGCCTACCTAGTACTGGGATTACAGGCATGCGCCACCAAGCCCAGCTAATTTTCATATTTTTAGTAGAGATGGGGTGTCACCATGTTGGCCAGAATGGTCTCCATCTCCTAGCCTCATGATCTGCCCACGTCGGCCTCCCAAAATGCTGGGATTACAGGCATGAGCCACTGCACCCCATTCTCTTTTTCCTTAACTAGATCCTGACTGACATAGTAACAAATAATACTTTAAGGAATAAAATGGATTTTATATATAAAATAACTATAAATTAGTTAAGTTAAAGTTAAAGCAAGTTTAGGTCTCCAAAGGGGCTACTGGAACACTGAGTTTACTTGAAGTTAGCAGTAAATGATTTCCTGGAATTAGAAGAATAGCTTGCCAGGGGTTCTAGGGGAGGGAGGGAAGAATGAATAGGTAGAGCACAGGGGATTTTTAGGGCAGTGAAAACTATTCTGTATGATACTGTAATGGTAGCTACATATCATTATACATTTATCAAAACCCATGGAATGTTCAAGAGTGAACCCTACTGTAAACTATTGACTTTAGTTAATAATAGTATATCAATATTGGCTTATTAATTGTAACTACTGTACCACAATAATGCAAAATGTTAATAATAGGAGAAAACATGTAAGTGAGGGGAGAGGGCATATATTGGAACTGTCCTTTCTACTTTTCTGTAAGCCTAAAACTGCTCTAAAAAGTCTATTAATTTTTTTAAGTTAATAAAATATTTGATATATAAATAATTGATGCTTATAACTAAGAAGTCTATCAAAGCTGATTAAAAAAAAACAGTCTATAACTTCTCAGTTTATCTTCAATTAATATTAGCTTGGGGCCAGGCACAGTGGCTCATGCCTGTAATCCCAGCACTTTGGGAGGCCAAGGTGGGAGGATCGCTTGAGCCCAGGAGTTTGAGACCAGCCTGGGCAACACAGTGAGACCTCACCTCTACAAAAAATAAACTACAAAAAATAAACAAAATTAGTCGAGCATAGTGGCACATGCCCGTAGTCCCAGCTACTTGGGAGGTTGAGGTAGGAGGATCGTTTCAGCCTGGGAGATCAAGGCTGCAGTGAGCTGTGTTCGCACCACTGCACTCCAGCCTGGGCCACAGAGGAAGACCCTGTCTCAGGAAAAAAATTAGCTTGATTATGCAAGTCTGGAATATTCTGTCTAATCTATTCTAAAGTATGCCTGTTTTATCTATAGGCAGAATTAGAAATACTATTTCCAGAAAACCCTCAATTTTGATTTGCTAGTTGTAAAAAACCATTGATTTGAAGCTAATATAATATCTCAAATAGTAAAACATAGTTTATGTTAACATAAACTATGTTATATTTTAGAGAGAGTATAATTTTATATTTTGGAGAGAGTATAATATTTTGGAGAGAGTATAATAACAAATTATATATAGCTCATATCCCATGGCCTAAAATTAATGCTTATGTAAATGTTTAAGGCTAGGCCTAATGATAAATATTAAGTTGCAAATATTAAAATGTATATTTTAAATTTATATTTTAAAAACTGAATGGAAGGATAACTAGTATGTAAATCAGGGGTGTCCAATCTTTTGGTTTCCCCAGGCCACATTGGAAGAAGAATTGCCTTGGGCCACACATAAAAGATACTAATGATAGCTGATGAGCTAAAAAAAAAAAAAAAGTTCATGCATAAACCTCATAATGTTTCAAGAAATATTTATATATCAAATAAAATATTTGATATTTTATTTGGGCTGCATTCAAAGCCATCCTGGGCTGCATGTGGCCCATGGGCCACAGGTTAGACAGGCTTGATATAGTTTTTTTTTTTTGAGACAGAGTCTCACTTTGTCACCTAGGTTGGAGTGCAGTGGCGCGATCTCAGCTCACTGCAACCTCAGCCTCCCGCGTTCAAGCAATTCTTCTGACTCAGCCTCCCGAGTGGCTGGGACTACAGGTGCACACCACCACACCTGGCTAATTTTTGTATTTTTAGTAGAGATGGGGTTTCACCATATTGGTCAGGCTGATCTCAAACTCCTGACCTCGTGATCTGTCTGCCTTGGCCTCCCAAAGTACTGGGATTACAGGCCTGAGCCACCATACCTGGCCAATAGTTTTTAAAATATTAATTTGACTATGTTGTCAAATTGACTAGTAGGAAGCAACAGAACACCTGACAACTGAAAAACCTGAGCAACATAGAAACGTTTTCAAATAGAAACTTCTTCCTCTTCCACATCCCAGATCAATAATATAAAAATCATCCCCATTTGCTGCCAAAAATACTACTGCTATAATAATTTTTTATTCCTTTTCTGTTGCTGGCTAATATGGTCATATTGCAGCAATAATTCAAAGCTGTCAAAATTAAAATTCACATCAGGTAATAACTGGCCCACATGCACTGTATTTTACTAGTTTTAAAAAGCAAAGAAGTAAATCCCCAAAACAGATTCTAACCTTTTTTCTTGTTTAAACCATTAATAACAATCTTTCTTTTTATCTAGCATGGTTCTTTGAGGAACCAAAATTATTTATTATGACATACTTACAAAAGAAGAAGAGGGCAGTGGTTGATGGTAATTTGATGATGGTGCTATAAATGGCTAACATGTGGTATGTTCCTTCTATAATAAATGGTTCTTCTAAAATAAATTGACACTGTTTTAAAAATCCACTTCAATCTTTTGCTACTAGTTTTCACTTTACAAAAAAAAATGCTTTATGGTGGTAAAAACTTTACCTTTATTATCATCTAACTTTTAATTACCTTTATATATTTATTTAAAATAAATACATGCAAGAATTCAGAGTGATATTGATCATGTCCTATTCTAGTTAGCCGATGCCCATTCCTCATTCTGGAACATTCATCAAAAAAACCTAGCTTTTAAAAATGAAAATGAAACAGTCAACTAAATATGAAAACTTCACAAAGGTGTGTTCTTTGCTTAGATAGTACTGAATATTTTATTCTTAGTTGAGCTGATGGAATTGAGCCATGATGACATTTGTGACTAGAAGGGAAGATGGAAATGATTCCATTAACCTAGAGTGCTGTAGCATATGGTAATCATAGGTGGTAGAATAGCTGTGTCGGACAAGGGTAGAAGTAAGCCATGTGGCACAGACATTATCAATTACCACACATGGTAACCATGCTGACAAAATATATCTTTTCCAGAAAGAAAATGATTTGGGCATAGGAAGTAGTTTGCTGCCTTATGAAAGAGTGATCCATAAATGACATATCTGGCATCGATATAGCATACACATGGTTTCCAGTAATTCTGCAAGCTGAGGATGAAAATTTGATGAACCTCCATATACCTAAGTAATAATACAATACATTGCAGTTATTTGCACAAAGGCAGCAAATCAAAATACATATGCAAACTGAACTTGAGTCCTTCACACATGAAATTATTAATTTATAAAATATCATTTTAAATTGTCATATAAAATTCTGGAATTTTGTATAGCTGGAAATACATGCCAATAATTTCATGACTCTTTAAGGTTATAAAGCCTATGGGAAAAGGTTCAAGATTAGATCTAGGCTGTAGTGGGATATGGAATTGCAATTATTTGTTCTAAGTATTGACAAAAATACTGAATTTAGAAAGAAATACAACCAAAACTGTGTTTTAAGAAAATTTAATATACAGACATTCTTTCAGATGAATGCAGGATGGATTGAAGAAGAGAGATTGAAGGCTGGAATCAGTTGGGCAATGGGAGATAGTAAGAGTACAGAAAAGAATGGTGTCAGTAGAAATGAAGATGAACAGAAAAAGCTGAAAGACACTGGACAGGAAGATCTGAAATTCTAAGAAGGCACCTAAAGACACAATTTGGGAATATCTGGTAACCCACCCAGAGAGGCTCTCAGGCAGCTGTTTCACTTATCTGTTGCTATAAAACAAACTACCCCAAAACTTAGTGGCTAGAAGAAAAACCATTTAACTATATCTTACAGCTCTGTAGGTTGACTGGACTCAGCTAGGTGGTTCTCACTTGAAGGTCTGAGGAAGCGGCAATAAGGTAGCAGTTGGGGAGTGTATCTGAAGGCTCAACTGGGCTAGATGTCCAAAATGACTTACATTATACCTTTCCATTTATACTGAAAAAAATTGAGTTGAGAAATGATTAATATGTAAATATTTTTCAAGATATTAATTTGTGTTGCCAAACTGGCCATTGATGCTGGTTGCTGAGTGTTAGTTCAGCTAGGGCTGTCAACTGTAATGCCTACACATAACATCTCCAGCATGATGGCTTTAGGGTAGTCAGACTTTTTTATTTTTTTTTGGAGACAGAGCCTTGCCCTGTCGCCCAGACTGGAGTGCAGTGGCGCAATCTTAGCTCACTGCAACATCCACTTCCCGGGTTCAAGCGATTCTTCTACCTCAGCCTCCTGAGTAGCTGGGATTACAGGTGACCACCACCAAGCACGGCTGATTTTTGTATTTTTAGTAAAGACGAGGTTTCACCATGTTGGCCAGGCTGGTCTGGAACTCCTGACCTCGTGATCTGCCTGCCTCGACCTCCCAAAGTGCTGGGATTACAAGTGTGAGCCACCGTGCACGGCCTAGGGTAGTCAGACTTCTTATATAGTAGCTTAGAGCTTCAAGAGTGAGTGTTCTAGTGAATAAGAAGATGCGTTGCCTTTTATGACCTAGTCTCATACGTCAATACCATTACTTTTATGGTGCTCTATTGGTCAAAGCAGTAATAGGCCCATTTTAGATTCAAGAGAAGGGGACATAATACACCCCACCTCCTGATGGGAAAAGTGTCAAATAATTTGTTTTAAATTACCATAATGACATTTACCTTCATGAATTTATGACAAAGTTCAGCAACTTGAACTTGGAGGCTCAGAAATGAGTGCTCCAAATTTAATTAAATGGAGGGATATTAACTAATGTAAATCTCGCAAGAGTATATCAAAATCACAATAACAATATATGAATTTACAGTGAGAACTATTAATTCCAAGGAGACCAGACATTTGCATTGATCTGGCTATACCCAAAGTATCTGGGGAAATCCAGTTATCAACTGGTTGATAATTGGTATGCACAGAACCAGATGAGTTCATTACGATTCAAATATTTAATGGCAGCCAGGCACAGCAGCTCATGCCTGTAATCCCAGCACTTTGGGAGGCCGAACTGGGTAGATCACATGAGCCCAGGGGTTCGAGACCGGCCTGGGCAACAAAGTGAAACCCTGTCTCTACAAAAGATAAAATAATTAGCTGGGCATGGAGGTACATGCCTGTAGTCCCAGCTACTCAAGAGGCTAAGGCAGGAGGATTGCTTGAACCTGGGAGATTGAGGCTGCAGTGAGCTATGATTGTACCACTGCACTCCAGCCTGAGTGACAGAGACCCTCTCAAAAAAAGAAAAAAGGAAAATAAGGCCGGGCGCGGTGGCTCACGCCTGTAATCCCAGCACTTTGGGAGGCCAAGGCGGGTGGATCATGAGGTCAGGAGATCGAGACCATCTTGGCTAACATGGTGAAACCCTGTCTCTACTAAAAATACAAAAAATTAGCCGGGCGCGGTGGCGAGCGCCTGTAATCCCAGGTACTCAGGAGGCTGAGGCAGGAGAATGGCGTGAACCCGGGAGGCGGAGCTTGCAGTGAGCCGAGATAGCGCCACTGCAGTCCAGCCTGAGCGAAAGAGCGAGACACTGTCTCAAAAAAAAAAAAAAAAAAAAAAAAAAAATTAAGGGCACGAAGCTGACATAGTCTGATGCAACCAAGAAAAATATAAAATCATACTATGAGATATCATTATAAAAAAAATTTATCTAATTGTTTAAAAAAATATAAAATACAGTGTAATCAGGAATGTGAGAAACATCACTCTCACATATCACTGGTGGGCCGGAACAGTGGTGTACACCTGTAGTCCCAGCACTTGGGGAGGCCCAGGGAGGCAGATCACTTGAGCTCAGGAGTTCAAGACCAATCTGGGCAACACGGTATTTTGTACCAAAAATACAAAAAATTAGCCATGCGCGCCTGTGGTCCCAGCTACCGGGGGAGGCTGAGGTGGAAGGATTGCTTGAGCCTGGGAAGCGGAGGTTGCAGTGAACCAAGATTGCACCACTGCACTCCAGCGTGGGTGACAGAATGAGACCTTGTCTAAAAAAAAATAATAAAAATTAAAAAATCACTGGTGGAGGTGTAAATTGGTAACTGGAGAATAATTTGGCAACATGAATCAAAATGTTAAGCTTGGGCAACATAGGGAGACCCCATCTCTATCAAAAACAACAACAATGGCCAGGCGCGGTGGCTCACGCCTGTAATCTCAGCACTTTAGGAGGCCGAGGCGGGCGGATCACAAGGTCAGGAGATCGAAACCATCCTGGCTAACACGGTGAAACCCCGTCTCTACTAAAAATACAAAAAAATTAGCTGGGCGTGGTGGCAGGCGCCTGTAGTCCCAGCTACTTGGGAGGCTGAGGCAGGAGAATTGCTTGAACCCGGGAGGCGGAGCTTGTAGTGAGCCGAGATCGCGCCACTGCACTCCCACCTGGGTGACAGAGCAAGACTGTCTCAAAAACAAAAAACAAAAACAAAAACAAAAAAACAAAAGGAGAGGCTGAGGCAGGAGAACAGCATGAACCCGGGAGGCGGAGCTTGCAGTGAGCTGAGATCGCGCCACTGCACTCCAGCCTGGGCGACAAAGTGAGACTCCATCTCAAAAAACAAACAAACAAACAAAAAATCGCTAGACTTGGTGGCTGGCGGCACACACCTATGGTCGGAGCTACTCAGGAGGCTGAGGTAAAAGGATACCTTGAGCTCAGGAGGTCAAGGCTGGAGAAGGCTAGGATCGTGCCACTGCACTCTAGCCTGGGTGACAGAGTGAGACCCTGTCTCAAACAAAACAAAACAAAATTGAAATACATATACATTCTGATCAGTTCCTCATATCCTCATAAAAAATTGAGTTAACCTAAATAGCCATCAATAAAAGTGATTAAATAATAGGATATTGGCCGGGCGCAGTGGCTCACGCCTGTAATCCCAGCACTTTGGGAGGCCAAGGCGGGCGGATCATGAGGTCAGGAGATTGAGACCATCCTGGCTAACACGGTGAAACCCCGTCTCTCCTAAAAATACAAAAAATTAGCTGGGCGTGGTGGCAGGCGCCTGTGATCCCAGCTACTCGGGAGGCTGAGGCAAAAGAATGGCGTGAACCCGGGAGGCGGGGCTTGCAGTGAGCCGAGATCACGCCACTGCACTCCAGCCTGGGCGACAGAGTGAGACTCTGTCTCAAAATAAATAAATAAATAAATAAATAAATAAATAAAATAATAATAGGATATTAATTCAATGGAATGGCATATGCAATTATTTATTTATTTTTAGAGAGACAGGCCAGAGTCCAGTAGCCCAATCATACATAGCTCACTGCAGCCTGGAACTCCTGGGCTCAAGAAATCTTCCCACTTCAGTTTCCTAAATAGGTGGGACAAGAGATGTAGGCCACCATGCTGGCTAATTGTTTAAAATTATTTTTTCTAGAGATGAAGTCTCCCTATGTTGCCCAGTCTAGTCTCAACTCCTGGGCTTAAGAGATCTTCCCACACCTCCTCCCAAAGTGTTGGGAATACAGGCATGAGCCACCTTGCCTGACCAGCAGTTTTTTATTTGAGAAAATTCTATAGGTACTGATACAAAAACTAGTTGCAGAACACTGTGTATCTTATTTGAGTATTGAAGAAAAAAATGTATTTATATTTTAGATACATAGAATAGCTCTGGGAGGTCATATAAAAAAACTGGTAATAATGTTTGCCTCCTAAAAAGAAATTAAGGGGGGCCGGGCACAGTGGCTGACACCTGTAATCCCAGCACTTTGGGAGGCCGAGGCAGGCGGATCACGAGGTCAGGAGATCGAGACCATACTGGCTAACATGGTGAAACCCTGTCTTTACTGAAAATACAAAAAAATTAGCCAGGCGTGGTGGTGTGCACCTGTAGTCCCAGCTACTTGGGAGGCTGAGGCAGTAGAATGGCATGAACCTGGGAGGCCGAGCTTGCAGTGAGCTGAGATCATGCCACCGCACTCCAGCCTGGGCAACAGAGTGAGACTCCGCCTCAAAAAAAAAAAAAAAAAAAAAAAAGAAAAAGAAATTAAGGAAAGTGACTCAGAAACAGGAGATAAAATGAAACATACTTTTCATTGAATTTTAAATTCTGTGCTTTTTAAATTTAAATCCTGTACAAATATTACTTAGGAAAAAAATTTAATTAAAACAAATAAAAAACAACAGCCAGAAAACACCTTTTCTCTTGAAAAACTGATATACTTCCTATCATTAGGCCGAGACTATTATATAACCAATTTTTTCTTCTTTGCATTGGTTTGTAAGAATTCCTGATACAAATTCTAATTAATTGGCTCCTCAGCTTTTGTCTTTTATCTTGTGTTAATTTTTTATTTTCAAAGTGAGTAGGACATAATTTCTGTAATTTCACAAGCCCTTCTGAAGTGAGCCCAACTTTTAAATCATCATAAAATAAACTACACATAAAATCACTCTCAGAGTCACGGTAGCTAAAAACTTACATCTTAAGTACACATAATGGGAGTCAAATGGATAGTTGAAACATAAAAGGACATCATCAGATATCAATGGTACATAAAAACCAAAAACAAGCAAAGGAATATACTTTGGTCAAAAATACATAAAGTCTTGTCAACATATTTTATGCCAAAATCAGTTTTGAGGGAGCAAAATGTTCTGTAAATTTTAACAGTAACAGTAAATTTAGGCACTGACGTTAACTAAAAATACATATTTTGAACAGCCAGCCTCTCTTCTGCAACTCAATGTTGTTGTTTTATTTTTTAAAGCAATATGACATTTCAACATTAGTCTCAAAATTGAAATGCAATGTATTGTATTGGGATCCCTAATATTATTGATTTTGAAAATAAAAGTGTATAAATGTCACTCCTTTCCATGTTTCCAGTATTGATCATTTAAAGTGAATATTTAATATTGCCTCTACAAAAGCAAAACCCATAAAATTTAGACCAATGAATTTAGCAATCATTTAGTCTTACCTTCTTTGAGAAATAAGGTAAAGATATGAGAAAATAAAGGTGCCAAAACTGACATGGCTTGGTAATGTCTCACATGCAACTAAAATGCACACCTTCCAACTCTAGTCCCATGTTCTACCACATTATACTGTAATTTTATCACTAGTTGCAAACAGTTTAGTATGAAGGTTATCAACAAGAAAAGTAAAATACTGTAGAGAGAAAAATAAGAATAGCTAAAATACGAGCCAGGTGCAGTGGCTCATGACTGTAATCCCAGCACTTTGGGAGGCCAAGGTGGGGGATCATTTGAGGTCAGGAGTTCAAAATCAGCCTAGCCAATATGGTGAAACCCCATCTCTACTAAAAATACAAAAAATAGCTGGGTGTGGTGGTGCATGCCTGTAATCCCAGCTACACGGGAGGCTGAGGCATGAGAACCACTTGAGCGTGAGAGGTAGAGGTTGCAGTGAGCCAAGATTGAGCCACTGCACTCCAGCCTGGGTGACAGAGTAAGATTCTGTCTCAAAAAAAAAAAAAAAAAAAACAAAAAAACAAAAGGGGCCGGGAACAGTGGCTCACACCTGTAATCCTAGCACTTTAGGAGGCCGAGGTGGGCAGATCACCAGATCACCTGAGGTCAGGAGTTCGAGACCAGCCTGGTGAAACCCCGTCTCTACTTAAAATACAAAAATTAGCCGGGCATGATGGCGGGCACCTGTAGTCCCAGCTACTCTGGAGGCTGAGGCAGGAGAATTGCTTTAACCTGGGAAGTGGAGGTTGCAGTGACTCAAGATTGTGCCACTGTACTCCAGCCTGGGCGACAGACCTAGACTCTGTCTCAAAACAAAACAAAACAAAACAAAAACAGGTGTGGTGATGTGCATTTAGGAGGCTACTGTGGGAGGAGGGCTTGAGCCCAAGAATTGAAGGTTGCAGTGAGCTAGGATCACACTATTGCACTCCAGCCTGGTGACTCATGCCTGTAATCCCAGCACTTTGGGAGGCCCAGGCAGGGGCATCGCTTGAGCCCAGGAGTTCCATACCAACCTGGGCAACATGACGGAACCCCATCTCTATAAAGAATACAAAAATTAGCCAGATATGGTGGCATGTGCCTGTAGTCCCAACTACTTGGGAGGCTGAGGTGGGAGGATTGCCTGAGGCTGCAATGAGCCACAGTTGTGCCACTGCACTCCAGCCTGGGTGGCAGAGCAAGACCCTGTGTCAAAAAAAACCAAACAAGGCCGGGCCTGGTGGCTCATGCCTGTAATCCCAGCACTTTGGGAGGCCAAGGAGGGCAGATCACAAGGTCAGGAGTTCAAAACCAGCCTGGCCAACATGGTGAAACCCCATCTCTACTAAAAATACAAAAATTAGCTGGGCATGGTGGTGGGCGCCTGTAATCTCAGCTACTCAGGAGGGTGAGGCAGGAGAATTGCTTGAACCCGGGAGGTGGACGTTGCAGTGAGCCAAGATCGCGCCACTGCACTCCAGCCTGGGCAAAAGAGCAAAACTCTGTCTCAAAAACAAAACAAAACAAAACCAATCTAAATGTCTACCAAATGTCCATTAACACAACGGTCCCCAACGTTTTTGGCATCAGGGACTGGTTTCATGGAAGATAATTCTTCCACAGACCAGGGGCAGGGGGGATGCTTTTGGGATGACTCAAGCACATTACATTTATTGTGCACTTTATTTCTATTATTACATTGTAATATATAATGAAATAATTACACAACAATCAGTGGGAGCCCTGAACTTGCTTTCCTGCAACCAGATGGACACATCTTGGGGTGATGGGAGACAGTCACAGATTATCAGGCATTAGATTATCATAAGGAGCATGCAACCTAGATTCCTTGTATGCGCAGTTCACGATAGGGTTCGGGTTATGAGAATCTAATGCCACCGCTAATATGACAGGAGGCAGAGCTTGAGCAATGAAGGGCGGCTATAAATACTGATGAAGCTTTGCTCTCTCCCCCAAAACTCACCTCCTGCTCTGCAGCCCAGTTTCTAATAGGCCACAGACCAGCATCAGTCCGTGCCCTGGGGGTTGGTGACACATGCATTAACAGATGAATGGATAAACAAAATGTACACTAGTAGTCTCTCCTTACCCATGATTTCACTTTCCATGGTTTCAATTACCTGAGGTCAACTGATGTCTAAAAATATTCAATGGAGGATTCCAGAAATAACCAATTCCTAAGTTGTAAATTCTGCAATATTCTGAGTAGCATGATGAAATCTTGCACTATCCTGCTCTGTCTTGCCTGGAACATGAATCATCCCTCTGTATATGCTACCTGCTCCGTTAGTCACTCAATAGCTGGCTCGGTTATCAGATCAACTGTCAGGTGTCGGTATAGCAGTGTTTCAGTTTAAATAGGCCTTATTTTACTTAATAATGGTGCCAAATTGCAAGAATAGTGATGCTGGCGATTAGGATATGCTAAAGAGAAGCCATAAATTTCTTCTTTTTAGTGAAAAGGTGAAAATTGTAGATTTAATAAGAAAAAAAAGTTATGCCAACATTGCTAAGAGCTATGGTAAGAACGAGTCTTCTGGCCGGGCGCAGTGGCTCACGCCTGTAATCCCAGCACTTTGGGAGACTGAGGCAAGTGAATCACCTGAGGTCAGGAGTTCAAGACCAGCCTGGTCAACATGGTGAAACCATGTCTCTACTAAAAATACAAAAATGAGCTGGGTGTGGTTGCACACACCTGTAATCCCAGCTACTTGGGAGGCTGAGGCAGGAGAATCGCTTGAACCCGGGAGGCGGAGGTCTCAGTGAGCCAAGATCACACCACTGCACTCCAACCTGGGTGAGAGAGAGAGTGAAACTCCATCTCAAAAAACAAAAACAAAAACAAAAACAAAAAACGAGTCTTGGCTGGGCGCGGTGGCTCACACCTGTAATCCCAGCACTTTGGGAGGTCAAGGCGGGTGGATCACGAGGTCAGGAGATTGAGACCATCCTGGCTAACATGGTGAAACCCCATCTCTACTAAAAATACAAAAAAATTAGCCAGGCGTGGTGGCGGGCGCCTGTAGTCCCAGCTACTCGGGAGACTGAGGCAGGAGAATGGCTTGAATCCGGGAGGCGGAGCTTGCAGTGAGCTGAGATTGCGCCAGTGCACTCCAGCCTGGGCGACAGAGCAAGACTCCATCTC
This sequence comes from Pongo pygmaeus, assembly GCF_028885625.2. Taxonomy (NCBI): domain Eukaryota; kingdom Metazoa; phylum Chordata; class Mammalia; order Primates; family Hominidae; genus Pongo; species Pongo pygmaeus. The sequence continues at coordinate 59,944,363 of NC_072392.2, forward strand.
AAAAAAACAAACAAATGAACAAAAAAAACCCGAGTCTTCTATCCATGAAATTGTGAAGAAAAAAATTCACACATCATATATATAGAGGTGTGGTACTACCTTTGGTTTCAGGTATCCACTGGGGGGGTCTTAGAGTGTGTCCCCCTTGGTTAAAGGGGGACTACCGTGATATATACATGCAATGGAATATTATTTAGCAATAAAAAGAAATGAAGTTCTTATATATGTTACAATATGGATAAATCTTAAAAACATTATGCTAAGGCCAGTTGTGGTGGCTTATGCCTATAATCCCAGCACTTTGGTAAGCTGAAGCAGGCAGATCAACTGAATTTAGGAGTTCAAGACCAGCCTAGGCAACATGGGAAACCCCGTCTGTACAAAAGGTACAAAAATTAGCTGGGTGCAGTGGCCTGCACCTGTGGACCCAGCTACGCAGGTGGCTGAGGCAGGAGAATCGCTTGAGCCCAGGAGGCAGAAGTTGCAGTGAGCCAATATCACACCACTGCACTCCAGCCTGGGAGACAGAGCAAAACCCTGCCTCAAAAAAAAAAAAAAAAAAAAAAAAAAAGAAAAAGAAAAAGAAAAACCCAAAAAACAAAAAAAGAAAACCAGCATTATGCTGAGTGAAATAATTGAGACATAAAAAGAACAGTGTTAGCTGGACATGGTGGCATGGACCTGTAGACCAAGCAACTTGGGTGGCTGAAGAGGGAGGAGGCCTTGAGTGCAGGAGTTCAAGGCCTGTATAACATAGCGACACCCTGGCTTAAATAAATAAAAATATTGTGGGCCGGGCACGGTGGCTCACGCCTGTAATCCCAGCACTTTGGGAGGCCGAGGCGGGCGGATCACCTGAGGTTGGGAGTTCAACACCAGCCTGATTAACATGGGGAAACCCTGTCTCTACCAAAAATACAAAAAAAATTAGCCAGGCATGGTGGCGCATGCCTGTAATCCCAGCTACTCGGGAGGCTGAGGCAGGAGAATCGCTTGAACCTGGGAGGCGGAGGTTGCAGTGAGCCGAGATGGCGCCATTGCACTCCAGCCTGGGCAACAAGAGTGAAACTCTGTCTCCAGAAAAAAAAAAAAAAACAACATATATATATATGCATATATATATACACACACACATATATAGATATATATACACATATATACACACACATATATATACATACACACACATATATACACATATATATACATATATATAGTATAATTTCACGTATATTTACAGTGGGCAAATTCAGAGAAACAAAGTAGATTAAAGATTATCAAGAGCTGGGGAGAGTGTAGAATGGGGAGTTTTTGTCTGGGGTGATGAAGTTTTATAAATTAGTGGTGATGACTGCACAACATTGTGAATGTAATTACTGCCATTTAAATGTATATTTATAAATGGTTAAAATGGCAAATTTTATGTATAGCTATTTTACCATATTAAAAAAGTAAAGATAAAACCAAGAAATTATTAATTTTATATTTGTAATCAAACAGGCTCAAAAACACCATCCTAGTCATGACCAAATAGTATTTTCATCTGACCATTTGAAAAACAGAATTTGTTCATATCACGTCAGGGTCACCAAAAAAAAAAAACAAAAAAAAAAACCAGAAAAAAGAAAAAAAAACAGAATCTATTCTATATCTTATTTGAAATATTATTTCAAAAAGTGGTTAAATGTGTGTTAGGCACTGAATGGATGGAAGGAAGGAAAGATGAAAAGCAGACAGGCTAGCCTATCACATCCACCTTACAGAGCTGCTAGAAGGAGCAAATAAGATGATGTGTAAGTGTTTTTTGTTTTTTGTTTTTTTGAGATGGAGTCTCGCTCTGTCACCCAGGCTGGAGTTCAGTGGCCTGATCTCAGCTCACTGCAACCTCTGCCTCCCAGGTTCAAGCGATTCTCCTGCCTCAGCCTCCCGAGTAGCTGGGACTACAGGCATGTGCCACCATGCCCAGCTAATTTTTGTAGTTTTAGTAGAGACGGGGTTTCATTATATTGACCAGGATGGTGCTGAACTCCTGACCTCAAGTGATCCGCCCACCTTGGCCTCCCAAAGTGCTGAGATTACAGGCGTGAGTCACTGTGCCAGGCCAAAGTGTTTCATAAATAATAAAGAACTACATAAATATGTTTTAAGTTGCATATCCCGAAAATTGAAGCTAAAAATACAATTTATTTTTCCTAAGAAAAAATACTTCTGAGCTGATTTGCCAAACTAACCACAAGATGAAACCTGGATGCAATCACTGGTTTGCAGAAGGTGAGACTTTAACCAATTTACGGGCGTAGCATTAGGTGGCAAGCCTATATAAAGTGTGGGACATAGGTGTACTATTACATCCTCAGTTAAAACCAAGTAACAAAAAATGCTAAGGGGCCTCAGCGCGGTAGCTCATGCCTGTAATCCTAGCACTTTGGGAGGCCAAGGCGGGCGGATCATGTGAGATCAGGAGTTCGAGAACAGCCTGGCCAACATGGTGAAACCCCATCTCTACTACAAATAGAAAAATCAGCCAGGCGTGGTGGTGTGTGCCTGTAGTTCCAGCTACTCAGGAGGCTGAGGCAGGAGAATCACCTGAACCCAGGAGGCGGAGGTTTCAGTGAGCCAAGATGGTGCCACTGCACTCCAGACCAGGTGACAGAGCAAACAGAGCGAAACTCCATCTCAAAAAAAAAAAAAAAAAAAAAAAAAGCTGGGCATGGTTGTGAATGCCTGTAGTCCCAGCAACTCAGGAGGCTGTGGCATGAGAATCGCATGAACCCTGGAGGTGGAGGTTGCAGTGAGCTGAGACTGCACCACTGCACTCCAGCCTGGGCAACAGAGCAAGACTCTGTCTCAAAATAAATAAATAAATAAAATACAGTACAGTGTTATGATACTTTATAAAAAGAGATTCTGGAGGCCAGGCCAAATGGCTCACATCTGTAATCCCAGCACTCTGGAAGGTTGAGGCAGGAGGATTACTTGAGCCCAAGAGTTTGAGACCAGCCCAGGTAATATTGTGAGACCCTGTCTCTACAAAATAAAAATAAATTAGCTGGGCGTGGTGGTGCATGCCTGTACTTCCAGCTACTAAGGAGTCTGAAGTGGAAAGATCATCACTTGAGCCTGGGAGGTCAAGGCTGCAGTGAGCAGTGATCGTGCCACTGCACTGCAGTCTGGGTGACAGAGTAAGACCCTGTCTCAAAAAAACAAAAAAAGAGATCCTACATTATTTTATCTATCTCATCTGATGCTTGGTAACACTGATATTTATCACTTATAACACCCTCCTGCTCTGGATTTTATGATTTGAGAAGACAGAATATAAAATGATGGGTATTTGTTAAAATAATGGCATCAATTATAATAAAATGTGATTTGAGGTCCACAAAAGATAGTCACAATTAGTCATTCTATGTTAGAGAAGTGATTTGAAGTTAGTCTTGGTTTATAGCCTCTGTACTGGCATAATTGTTAGCAGTGCCTGCTTTCACTCTCAAGTCCTGGTAAATGATGGCTATTCTATATAATCAATTGCAGAAAATAATAATTACACTGAAGTAATTTCATAAATTTACTGTTTAGTCTGGGATAGGAAATAACACCTATCACTAAAATTTGGAAAATATTGCTGCTACAATATTTAATATTCAATTAAATAATTTTGCAATCATAAAAAAGAACAAGATCATGTCTTTTGCAGGAACACGGATGGAGCTAGAGGCTATTATTCTCAGCAAACTAATGCAAGAACAGAAAGCCAAGAACCGCATGTCTCCCACCCATAAGTGGGAGCTAAATGATAACTTATGAACATAAAAGAAAAAACAGGCCAGGCACGACGGGTCATGCCTGTAATCCCAGCACTTTGGGAGGCTGAGGCTGGTGGATCACGAGGTCAGGAGTTCGAGACCAGCCTGGACAACGTGATGAAACCCCATCTCTACTAAAAATACAAAAAATTAGCTGGGTGTGGTGGCGTGCACCTGTAATCCCAGCTACTCTGGAGGCTGAGGCGGGATAATCACTTGAACCCGGGAGGTGGAGGTTGCAGTGAGTCAAGACCCTGCCACTGCACTCCAACCTGGGTGACAGAGCAAGATTCCATTTCAAAAAAAAAAAAAACACAAAACAGAGACACACTGGGGTCTACTACCTAAGGGTGGAAGGTGGGAGGAAGGAGAGAAGCAGAAAAGGTAACTATTGGGTACTGAGTTTAATTCCTGGGTGATGAAATAATCTGTACAATAAACCCCTGTGACATGAGTTTACCTATGTAACAAACCTTCACATGTACCCCTGAACCTAAAATAGTAGTTTAAAAATAAATATATAAATATGGCTGGGCGCGCAGGCTCACACCTGTAATCCCAGCACTTTGGGAGGCAGAGGTGGGTGGGTCACTTGAGCCCCAGGAGTTCGAGACCACCCTAGCCAACATAGAGAAACCTTCTCTACTAAAATTACAAACTATTAGCTTGGCACGGTGGTGCATGCCTGTAATCCCAGCTACTTGGGAGGCTGAGGCACAAGAATCGCTTGAACCCTGGAAGCGGAGGTTGCAGTGAGCTGAGATTGTGCCACTGCACTGCAGTCTGGGTGACAGAGCGAGATTCTGTCCCAAAATTAATTAATTTTTCCCCTACAGGGAACCAAAGTAAATTTTGTGAGTAAGTTGAAAAGTACTAAGAGCTAAGTGCGAAAATATTTTTAGGTGATTTTGAGACCATCGAGAATTGAAATCTTTATTTTAAGCAAAGTTAAGATTATTCAAAGAAAAATGTCAACATAACTAGAATTCTAGAATGGATACTACCGTGTTTCAAAATATAGAAATGGGGCCAGGTGTGGTGGCTCACATCTGTAATCCCAGCACTTTGGGAGGACAAGGCAAGAGGATCGCTTGAGACCAGGAGTTTGAGACCAGCCTGGGCAACGTAGTGAGACCTTGTCTCTACAAAAAAATCCAAAAATTAGCAGGGCATGGTAGTGCCTCCCTGTAGTCCCAGCTATTCAGGAGACTGAAGTGAGAGGACTGCTTGAGCCCGGGAGGTCGAGGCTGCAGTGAGCTGTGATCATGCCACTGCACTCCAGCCTGGGTGACAGAGTGAGACCTTGTCTCAAAACAAAAACAAAAACGTAGCAATAAACGATTGTGAGCTTATCAACCTATTCTGGAAGACATATGTTCCAAACAATCTCTAGATAACAGCTCCAAAGTCCTCCCTTTAACATTATAAAATGTCATTAAAAGCTAAACAAATGGCTTAGATTTTAGGATTGAGGTCACTAAAATCAGTTTGGTCACCTAAAATTTGTATCTTACCTATAAAACTGAACAGAATAATATGCTGACTCATGGTGCTGGCTTCTCTTTTATAATTATAAAAGCAGGTAATTTTAAAGAATTATCAAACTTACATTTAAAAAGAACATGGCCGGGCACAGTGGCTCACGCCTGTAATCCCAGCACTTTGGGAGGCAGGGGCAGGCAGATCACCTGAGGTCAGGAGTTCAAGACCAGCTTGGCCAACATGGTAAAACTCCGTCTCTACAAAAATACAAAAAATTAGCCAGGCATGATGGCAGGTGCCTGTAACCCCAGCTACTCGGGAGGCTAAGGCGGGTGAATCGCTTGAACCTGGGAGGCAGAGGTTGCAGTGAGTGGAGATCGCGCCATTGCACTCTAGCCTGGACTACAGAGCAAGACTCCATCTCCAAAAAAAAAAAAACCAAAAAAACAAAAAAAACCAATAAGAATATGATAAGAATATGATATGTTTCTTCCTAAGATTTTATAGGCAACTGGGAAAGAAAGGGGTGAAAACAGTCTGAATGGTAAATTCAGACTGGCCACATGAGATCAGCTTTCCACATTTGTGAAATATAATCATCATCTCTACTGAATGTTACTGAAAATGAAAACAGGGTAAAATATAATTGCAGAATACTGCTTTAGAAAAACTTTCACAGAATCATATTTAGGTATTTTTCCCACTCACTTCATATAATTTGGATTCATTCATGCCATAGTGTGTTTATTTATACTTTAACAAGTCCACTTGTACACAATGATTTCACAACATCAATAAATTTGTACACTTTGAGATTTGTTTCTGGGTTATAATTCTTCATCTGGGTCTCGTGACCGTTTCCGGGTGCTCAAGGAACCTTCTGTTTGCAATGAACATGCAGAAGTAACAACAGTATCTCTAAATCCCTGAGGCTGAAAGATAAAAAATATATATACAAATATGCTTTAAGAACATTTGAAGACTGATCTTAGAAATATTTTTAAGTAACTAATAAGAAAGCTACTTTATTCTAGGGCCAGGCGCAGTGGCTCACACCTGTAATCCCAGCACTTTGGGAGGCTGAGGTGGGCAGATCACGAGGTCAGGAGTTCAAAACCAGCCTGGCCAACATGGTGACCCCCCATCTCTACCAAAAATATAAAAATTAGCTGGGCGTGGTGGCACACACCTCTAGTCCCAGCTACTCTGGAGGCTGAGGCAGGAGAATCGCTTGAACCCGGGAGGCGGAGGTTGCAGTGAGCCGAGATCGTGCCACTGCACTCTAGCCTGGGCGAAAGAGCGACACTTCATCTCAAAAAAAAAAGAAAGTTCTTGAGATAGAAATTTATCAACCACTGTGAATGAAGAGGATAAACCTCATGGATACATGCCTAAGCCCGGGCTATATTAAGAGTATTTTATATATGCTTATTTATACCCTTGCATACACACACACAGAAATAACATTGCATTATAAAAATGTTCTCTAAAGGTCAATCCTAACAAACTTTATGATAGCTTTGTTAGAAGAAGTAAAAGGAAATAACCTAAGTCTTAGGTACTTTACAGATTTATTTTCATAATTAAATACTCTGAAGTTTTCCAACTAGGACATTTCTCTCTTTTTTTTTCCCCAACTAGGATATTTCAAGTACATCTGGGTAGTGCAAAGACTAAGTGGATAATTCAGTTTCAGAATCTCTATTTCTGTTTTTGTCCTTATAAAAATGAGATAAAGCCGGGCTCGGTGGCTCACACCTATAATCCCAGAACTTTGGAAGGCTGAGGAGGGCAGATCACTTGAGGTCAGGAGTTTGAGACTAGTCTGACCAACATGGCAAAACCCCATCTCTACTAAAAACACAAAAATTAGCCAGGCGTGGTAGCACACGCTTATAATCCCAGCTACTAGGGAGGCTGAGGCAGGAGAATTGCTTAAACCAGTGGGGCAGAGGCTGCAGTGAGCCAAGATTGCACCACTGCACTCCAGCCTGGGCGACACAGAGAGACTCCATCTCAAAAAAAAAGAGATGCCAAAAATATATTTGGCTCAACACTGTTGATAAATATGCATATTTCAGCCAAAAAATGTGTGTTCTATGATGTAAATTCACAGAAGAATTAACATCTTAAAGTGGGCTATATTTGGTGCTCAATAGATCTATAATACCTACAGACCAAAATAAGTAATGTTAGTATTTTTTCTTTTCTGGAAATCTTCAACAACTTTCACTTTAAAGATTTTTAATATCCTGACATTACATATGGCAAGGAACACACTACCCCAAAATAAGTATTTCCTCTGTTCTTAAGAATAAATTTCAGTCCATTTGTGACTACAATATTCTGTATATACTACTATTTTGGGGACAATGTTCTAAGCATCAAAAGCTGTCCTCAAATATGCTTGCTGCCTACAGAAGTTAACAGAAGCAAGTTGTAAATTCTCTCTTTAGATAATTACTGCCCATCAATATCAAAATCCCACTCTAATCAAATAATACTGACTTTGATTTGAAACAGTACTGTGCATTCCTTCTGGCTGGGTGACTTGTACAATGTTGCCAACCTGCTTAAAGAAAAAGAATAAATACATACAAACACATGAACTTAATTAATTAAAAGTTCAGATGACCAAACTCATAATTTAAATGTATAGGTTTATTATATTAATAATTCTATTTTTTTCTAAGAACACAAAAAGGAGAGAAATATTAAAAATACACCCTTCAAATACCCGTATGTATATAACAGAGTTTATATGAAATTTTAAAGCAACCTAAAAGTCCAATGACTGATTCAAATAAATTATTTTATATATGATGAGATATTACTTATGCTAAAAACTAAAGGTGGAAGAAAATACTCAATGAGATAGGAAAGTATTAATAATGTACTAAATAATAGTTATACTGTATTATCCCACATTTATAAGTATGTGTACACACATCTAAAAAAATTGATAGAAGACTACAATCAAAAAGTTAATAGTTGTTATCACAAGGTAAAGGTTGCTTGCTTATATTTTCCAAACTGTCTGCAGTAATCATGTTTTTTTAATTATTGCTGAAGAATTATGATAATTTCTTATACTACAAATGAGAAACACTTACTCATATTACACCCAATAAAAATAGCTAGGAAGACATTGTTTTAAAATGATGCACCCAGGCATGGTGGCTCATGTCTGTAATCCCAGCTCTTTAGGAGGGCAAGGCATGAGGATCACTTGAGACCAGGAGTTTGAAGCCATCCTGGGCAACATAGTGAGACCCCCATCTCTACAAAAATAATAATAATAATATAAAATGATTATGTCCCCCAAATAAGTCATGACAGAACAAGATCTGCTTAGGTGGGATTTTATTATGTCCTATACAATTAATATAAAACTGAAAGCTAAAAGTAGCTGAGAAGTAAAATTCTAAGCTCTTATTAACTGTATTCAAGTACTGTAACAGCAACAAATATAAACAAAAACCTTTAAGACTGCTTTTTGGCTGGGCGCGGTGGCTCACGCCTGTAATCCCAGCACTTTGGGAGGCCAAGACAGGCAGATCACCTGAGGTCGGGAGTTCGAGACCAGCCTGACCAACATGGAGAAACCCCATCTCTACTAAAAATACAAAATTAGCCGGGTGTGGTGGCGCATGCCTGTAATCCCAGCTACTCGGGGGCTGGGGCAGGAGAATCGCTTGAACCTGCAAGGCAGAGGTTGCGGTGAGCCGAGATCGCGCCATTGCACTCCAGCCTAGGCAAAAAGAATGAAACTCCATCTCAAAAAAAAAAAACCTGCTTTTAAGAATTACTTTAAAACTGATACACTGTAACTTATTCACAATAGCCAGAAGGTAGAAGCAACCCAAGTGTGCATCCACAGATGAATAAACAAAATGTGGTATGTACATACAATGGAATTTGCAGACTTAAGGAAGAAAATTCTGACACATGCTACAACATAAATGAGCCTTGAAGACATTGTACTAAGTGAAATAAGCCAGTCACATCAGAACAAATATTTATGATTCCAATTATATGGGGTTGCTAGAGGAGTCAAATTCAGAGACAGAAGGTAGAATGGTGATTGTCAGGGGCTGGGGGTAAAAAAGAATGAGTTAGCATTTAATGGGTACAGAGTTTCAGTATGGGAAGATGAAAAAGTTCTGAAAAACGGATGATGATGGCTGCACAATATGAATATACCTAATGCCAGTGAACTATATGTAAACATAAAATAGTAAATTTTATGTTATATATGTTTTAGCACAATGTAATAAAACTGATCTAAAAAATACAGATTCTAACCTAGAGGAAAATAAGATTCTCAGAGGTATAAGGGTCATTTACTTACACAAAATAGAATGATTTGTTTTCAAAGACAATTCAAAAAGGACATTTTGGCTATGATTTGTTACTCTCTTAATTTTTGTTACTCTCTTAATTTTGAAATTGCCCCTCTTCTCAGACACAATTCAAAAGAAAAACACAGACCAAAATACAGCAGAATCCAAAATGTCCTATACTCCATAATTGCAACTTTAAACATAAATAAAATAATTCTAAGTAATATGTAATACAAGAATAGCTATGTTGAGGCCGGGCGTGGTGGCTGACGCCTGTAATCCCAGCACTTTGGGAGGCTGAGGCAGGCAGATCATGAGGTCAGGAGTTCAAGACCAGCCTGGCCAACATGGTGAAACCCTGTCTCTACTAAAGATACAAAAAAAAAAAAAAAAAAATTAGCTGGGCGTGGTGGCACGCACCTGTAATCCCAGCTACTGAGGAGGCTGAGGTAGGAGAATCGCTTGAACCGGGGAGGTGGAGGTTGCAGTGAGCCAAGATCGTGCCTCTGCACTCCAGCCTGGGCAACAGGGCAAGACTCCGTCTCAAAAAAAAAAAAGAATAGCTGCGTTGAGTGGAATTATAAACTTTTATAATTCCTTAGGGTTGATAATCTATCTTTAATGCAAAAATTCACAGAAAAAGAGAGGCAAGGTGTATTTTAACCTGCCTTATTAGGAAATCATTTTTTGAATGACAAAAATCAGCTAACCTTCTGAAAAATTGGTATCTAAATCATCTCATATCAACAGTATGTCCAAAAAAGGTGCCTAGTACATCTATCCTGAGGAAATTATTAAAAAGTGAAAAGCTTTTCAGAAGCATTCACATGCTTATTAAGAATCCTAAAGTCGGCCGGGTGCAGTGGCTCATGTCTATAATCCAGCACTTTCGGAGGCTGAGGTGGGCAGGTCACTTGAGGTCAGGCATTCGAGACCAGCCTGGTCAAAATGGTGAAACCCTGTCTCTACTAAAAATACAAAAGTTAGCCAAGTGTGGTGACACATGCCTATAAACCCAGCTACTTGGGAGGCTGAGGCAGGAGAATCACTTGAATCTGGGAGGTGGAGGTTGCAGGGAGCCAATATGGCGCCACTGCATTCCAGCCTGGGTGACAGAGTGAGACTCCATCTCAAAAAACAAAACAAAACAAAAAGAATCCTAAAGTCAAAGGGGCATTAATTATTCAGGTTGAAAATCATCCTCAGGCCAGGCGCGGTGGCTCACACCTGTAATCCCAGCCCTTTGGGAGGCCGAGGTGGATCACCTGAGGTCGAGAATTTGAGGCCAGCCTGACCAACATGGAGAAACCCCATCTCAACTAAAAATACAAAAAATTTGCCAGGCGTGGTGGTGCATGCCTGTAATCCCAGCTACTTGGGAGGCTGAGGCAGAAGAATCAATTGAACCCGGGAGGCCGAGGTTGTAGTGAGCTAAGATCACACCATTGCACTCCAGCCTGGGCAACAAGAGCGAAACTCCATCTCAAAAACAAAACAAAACAAAAAAATCACCCTCAAATTTCTAGGTAAAAATACCATTTTTATGTATCATGTCTCTTTAGAGATCTTTTAAAATGAAAACTAAACCAAAGAATCACTTGGCTCATGGCCCCAGCTGAGATGTAGCTTAACCATATGGCTGAACTACATAGTTTGGGTCAGGAAGAAATAAGACAGAAGCACAATTTGTGCTCTAAAACTGAGCACACATATGAAACACTGTGTGGGGGTGTTGATTTATTACTCCACTCTACCACCAGATCGTCTTGGCAAAGAGTAGTGTAATTCTGAATAATCTTGGCCTCATATAACCATGAATATGCAAATTGGAGGAAAACTCACATAATATAAGGACATAGACAAAAGTATTTCTTTTAATAACTGTTGGAATATTATTCCATCATTAGTCTAAGGGTAAAAATCAGGTGTTACTGGTGAAGGACAGGGGCTGGGGCATGAGATAGTACACCTAAGTTCAATTCCCAATATAATTTGGCTATTTAAGATTTTTAGTTTCTGGACGGGTGCTGTGGCTCAGGCCTATAATCCCAGCACTTTAGGAGGCCGAGGTAGGTGGACTGCCTGAGCTTAGGAGTTCGAGACCAGCCTGGGCAACATGGCAAAACCCCATCTCTACAAAAATTACAAAAATTAGCTGGGTGTGGTGGTACATGCCTGTGGTCCCAGCTACTTGGGAGGCTGAGGTGGGAGGACTGCTTGAGCCCAGGAGGTTGAGGCTGCAGTGAGCTGAGACTGCACCACTGCACTCTAGCCTGGGCAACAGACTGAGATCCTGTCTCAAAAAAAAAAAAAAAAAAAAAAAAAAAGATTTTTAGTCTTCCTCTCCAAATGAAAAATGTTCATTTTTATAACTATTTTTCCCTGATATGAATTTCTATTTCCATCCTTTTAAAATAAACTAAAATTTAAAAAGCATAAAGCATACAAAATTTCATGCAACTTTTTTTTTTTTTTTTTTTTTTTTGAGACAGAGTCTCACTCTGCTGCCCAGGCTGGAGTGCAGTAGTGCAATCTTGGCTCACTGCAACTTCTGCCTCCTGGATTCAAGCGATTCTCCTAACTCAGCCTCCTGAGTAGCTGGGATTACAGGTGCCCGCCACCATGCCTGGCTAATTTTTTTGTATTTTTAGTAGAGACAGTTTCCCCATACTGGCCAGGCTGGTCTACAACTCCCAACCTCAGGTGATCCACCTGCCTTGGCCTCCCAAACTGCTGGGATTACAGGTGTCAGCCACTGCGCCCGGCCTCATGTAACTTTTTTTTTTTTTTTTAATATCTTAGAGACGGGGTCCCATTTTGCGGCCCAGCCTGGAGAGTAATAGCTCAATCATAGCTCACTGCCACCCTGACTTCCTGGACTCAAGTGATTTTCCCAACTCTGGCCTCCCAAACAGCTAGAACTATAGGTGCGCACCACCACGCCTGGCTAATTTTTTATTTATCTATAGAGGTGGTGTCTTGCCATTTTGGCCAGGCTGTTCTCCAACTTCTGGGCTCAAGCTCATGCAACTTTAACAACTTAAAGATGTCAGGTTTCAAATAATAAAGAACAAAACTACTTCAATGCTATTAAATGAGGTAAATTTATTTTGATTACATAAAGTATGTACATTATTTATCATATATCCACAGCCTGAAAAAAAAAATTTGAAGAAAAAATATTTTACCTAAAAAAAAGAGTAAGCTACATATTCAGATTGGCTGGCAATCAACACAACACTACAATTATCTTTTAGAAACAGTTATTATAGAAGAAAAGAAATGAACTCTATTATAAAGTCAGCTATGGCCAAGTGCAGTGGCTCACACCTGTAATCCCAGCACTTTGAGAGGCTGAGGTGGGCAGGTCACCTGAGGTCAGGAGTTCAAGACCAGCCTGGCCAACATAGTGAAATCCCATCTCTACTAAAAATATAAAATTAGCAAGGCGTGGTGGCAGGCGCCTATAATCCCAGCTACTCAGCAGGCTGAGACAAGAGAATCAGTCGACCCCAGGAGGTGGAGGTTGAAGTGAGCCGAGATCTCGCCATTGCACCCCAGCCTGGGCAAAAAGAGCGTAACTCCCTCTCAAAAAAAAAAAAAAAAAAGTTTATAAGGCCGGGTGCAGTGGCTCATGCCTGTAATCCCAGCACTTTGGGAGGCTGAGGCGGGCGGATCACAAGGTCAGAAGATCGAGACCATCCTGGCTAACACGGTGAAACCCCGTCTCTACTAAAAATACAAAAAATTAGCTGGGCGTGGTGGCAGGTGCCTGTAGTCCCAGCTACTCAGGAGGCTGAGGCAGGAGAATGGCATGAACCTGGAAGGTGGAGCTTGCAGTGAGCCGAGATCGCGCCACTGCACTCCAGCCTGGGCGACAGAGCGAGACTCCGTCTCAAAAAAAAAAAAAGTTTATAAAGTCAGCTATAAAATGTAGATAATACTATTTTCAGTCTACAGCCATACCACCCTGAACGTGCCCGATCTCATCTGGTAATACTATTTCAAAGATTTACGTGGAAAATAACATGAAATTATATCTATCCACACACATATACATACGTATATGTATATACATCTATACGTATACACATATATACATACATGTATATACATATATACATCTATACGTATACACATATATACATATGTATATACATCTATATGTATATACATCTATACATATACATATATAATCTACACATATACACATATATACATACATACATACAGTGCTTTGCACAATAAAGGACAGTTAAGAAATATTCATTTCTCTGATGGCCAGTGATGATGAGCATTTTTTCATGTGCCTTTTGGCTACATAAATGTCTTCTTTTGAGAAGTGTCTGTTCATATCCTTTGCCCACTTTTTGATGGGGTTGTTTGTTTTTTTCTTGTAAATTTGTTGGAGTTCATTGTAGATTCTGGATATTAGCCCTCTGTCAGATGAGTAGGTTGCAAAAATTTTCTCCCATTTTGTAGGCTGCCTGTTCACTCTGATGGTAGTTTGTTTTGCTGTGCAGAACCTCTTTAGTTTAATTAGATCCCATTTGTCAATTTTGGCTTTTGTTGCCATTGCTTTTGGTGTTTTAGACATGAAGTCCTTGCCCATGCCTATGTCCTGAATGGTAATGCCTAGGTTTTCTTCTAGGTTTTTTATGGTTTTAGGTCTAACATTTAAGTCTTTAATCCATCTTGAATTAATTTTTGTATAAGATGTAAGGAAGGGATCCAGTTTCAGGTTTCTACATATGGCTAGCCAGTTTTCCCAGCACCATTTATTAAATAGGGAATCCTTTCCCCATTGCTTTTCTCAGGTTTGTAAAAGATCAGATAGTTGTAGATACGCGGCGTTATTTCTGAGGGCTCTGTTCTGTTCCATTGATCTATATCTCTGTTTTGGTACCAGTACCATGCTGTTTTGGTTACTGTAGCCTTGTAGTATAGTTTGAAGTCAGGTGGCGTGATGCCTCCAGCTTTGTTCTTTTGGTTTAGGTTTGACTTGGCGATGTGGGCTCTTTTTTGGTTCCATATGAACTTTAAAGTAGTTTTTTCCAGTTCTGCGAAGGAAGTCATTGGTAGCTTGATGGGGATGGCATTGAATCTATAAATTACCTTGGGCAGTATGGCCATTTTCACGATATTGATTCTTCCTACCCATGAGCATGGAATGTTCTTCCATTTCTTTGTATTCTCTTTTATTTCATTGAGCAGTGGTTTGTAGTTCTCCTTGAAGAGGTCCTTCACGTCCCTTGTAAGTTGGATTCCTAAGTATTTTATTCTCTTTGAAGCAATTGTGAATGGGAGTTCACTCATGATTTGGCTCTCTGTTTGTCTGTTATTGGTGTATAAGAATGCTTGTGATTTTTTACATTGATTTTGTAGCCTGACACTTTGCTGAAGTTGCTTATCAGCTTAAGGAGATTTTGGGCTGAGAAAATGGGGTTTTCTAGATATACAATCATGTCATCTGCAAACAGGGACAATTTGACTTCCTCTTTTCCTAATTGAATACCCTTTATTTCCTTCTCCTGCCTAATTGCCCTGGCCAGAACTTCCAACACTATGTTGAATAGGAGTGGTGAGAGAGGGCATCCCTGTCTTGTGCCAGTTTTCAAAGGGAATGCTTCCAGTTTTTGCCCATTCAGTATGATATTGGCTATGGGTTTGTCATAGATAGCTCTTATTATTTTGAGATACGTCCCATCAGTACCTAATTTATTGAGAGTTTTTAGCATGAAGGGTTGCTGAATTTTGTCAAAGGCCTTTTCTGCATCTATTGAGATAATCATGTGGTTTTTGTCTTTGGCTCTGTCTATATGCTGGATTACATTTATTTATTTGCGTATATTGAACCAGACTTGCATCCCAGGGATGAAGCCCACTTGATCATGGTGGATAAGCTTTTTGATGTGCTGCCGGATTCGGTTTGCCAGTATTTTATTGAGGATTTTTGCATCAATGTTCATCAAGGATATTGGTCTAAAATTCTGTTTTTTGGTTGTGTCTCTGTCCAGCTTTGGCATCAGGATGATGCTGGCCTCATAAAATGAGTTAGGGAGGATTCTCTCTTTTTCTATTGATTGGAATAGTTTCAGAAGGAATGGTACCAGTTCCTCCTTGTACCTCTGGTAGAATTCGGCTGTGAATCCATCTGGTCCTGGACTCTTTTTGGTTGGTAAGCTATTGATTATTGCCACAATTTCAGATCCTGTTATTGGTCTATTCAGAGATTCAACTTCTTCCTGGTTTAGTCTTGGGAGAGTGTATGTGTCGAGGAATTTATCCATTTCTTCTAGATTTTCTAGTTTATTTGCGTAGAGGTGTTTGTAGTATTCTCTGATGGTAGTTTGTATTTCTGTGGGATCATTTTTTTTTGCGTCTATTTTTAATCATTTTTTATTGCGTCTATTTGATTCTTCTCTTTTTCTTTATTAGTCTTGCTAGTGGTGTATCAATTTTGTTGATCCTTTCAAAAAACCAGCTCCTGGATTCATTAATTTTTTGAAGGGTTTTTTTTTGTCTCTATTTCCTTCAGTTCTGCTCTGATTTTAGTTATTTCTTGCTTTCTGCTAGCTTTTGAATATGTTTGCTCTTGCTTTTCTAGTTCTTTTAATTGGGATGTTAGGGTGTCAATTTTGGATCTCTCCTGCTTTCTCTTGTGGGCATTTAATGCTATAAATTTCCCTCTACACACTGCTTTGAATGTGTCCCAGAGATTCTGGTATGTTGTGTCTTTGTTCTCGTTGGTTTCAAAGAACATTAGAATGGCAATCATTAAAAAGTCAGGAAACAACAGGTGCTGGAGAGGATGTGGAGAAACAGGAACACTTTTACACTATTGGTGGGACTATAAACTAGTTCAACCATTGTGGAAGTCAGTGTGGCGATTCCTCAGGGATCTAGAACTAGAAATACCATTTGACCCAGCCATCCCATTACTCGGTATATACCCAAAGGATTATAAATCATGCTGCTATAAAGACACATGCACACGTATGTTTACTGCGGCACTATTCACAATAGCAAAGACTTGGAACCAACCCAAATGTCCAACAATCATAGACTGGATTAAGAAAATGTGGCACATATACACCATGGAATACTATGCAGCCATAAAAAATGATGAGTTCACGTCCTTTGTAGGGACATGGATGAAATTGGAAATCATCATTCTCAGTAAACTATCGCAAGAACAAAAAACCAAACACCGCATATTCTCACTCATAGGTGGGAATTGAACAATGAGAACACATGGACACAGGAAGGGGAACACCACACTCTGGGGACTGTTGTGGGGTGGGGGGAGGGGGGAGGGATAGCATTGGGAGATATGCCTAATGCTAGATGACGAGTTGGTGGGTGCAGCGAACAAGCATGGCACATATATACATATGTAACTAACCTGCACATTGCGCACATGCACCCTAAAACCTAAAGTATAATAATAATCAAAAATAAAAAAATAAAAATAAAAATGGGGAAAAGTAAAAAAAAAAAAAAAAGAAATATTCAATAAATAGTAGCTATTATTACTACTTATTCAGTTAACCTTTCTGGGCCTTGGTTTTCTTTTAATAATAATAGGTATATGTTCTGCAAATAACTATTGAAAAGATTATCTGAAATGTTATATTTAAAGTGCCTCGTAAAATACCTAGCACAAGCAAGCACTCACTAAAATGACAGTATGAAAAATAAATAAAATAAAAATAAGAATTAAAAAAATGATCTTACGAGATGTAGAAAAAATATTATAGAACAGCAGATTTCCCCCAATCCATCTATATTCAGTGTTGGTGTTGTACACCATTTTCTTTTTGGTTTTTTTTTTTTTTGTGGGGGAGGGCAGACAGAGTCTCACTCTGTAACCAGGCTGGAGGGCAGTGGCACAATCTTGGCTCACTGCAACCTCTGCCTCCTGGGTTCAAGTGATTCTCCTGCCTCAGCCTCCTGAGTAGCTGGGAGTAAAGGCGTGTGCCATCATGCCCAGCTAATTTTTTATTTTTAGTAGAGACGGGGTTTCACCATGTTGGCCAGGATGGTCTTGATCTCTTGACCTCATGATCCACCTACCTCAGCCTCCCAAAGTGATGAGATTACAGGTGTGAGCCACTGCATCCGGCCATGTACTTTAGTTTCTAATTTCTTGGGAAGGATTTGTAAGAAGGTGAATTCATACAATGGTTAACTCATGGTAAGCATGATTTTCTGATCTCTTGGGTAACTTATCAATGCTAACTTCTAGAACTTGACAAAGAAGGCAAACTTTTCCTCCTGTTGAGTTCATAAAAAGATGAAATATCTTGCTCTGCTCCTATTATTTTTCTTCTTAAATGCATTTTACTAGTGAATATTTATTATAGTCTGAAGAAGACTACTGTATACTAACTGAGGCGTAATTCCTATGAAAAAATAAATGATGGAATGTGCTTTACAGAATAACCTAAAGCTGGGAAAGTATAAGCAATATGTTCAAAAGACAGCTGGAGAACTGTTGCCAAATCTTTACTATAAGGTTTGGTGCTGAGAAAATAACTCCTTTTGTGACTCTAGTATACAGCAACTTACTTACAAAACTAGGGGGAACTATCTTAAATTGTGATCATAGAAAAAAAATTAGGGGGAGGATTTACCAGTCATACTGGTTTAGAGTAAAAAATTTGTTTAAATTAGTGGGAGACAGTCAATAGTAAAGCACTATGTATTGTGGGGGAAAAAAAAACGTTACCTGAGCTCTTCGCAAATACCATTTTTAAAGAAGACCCAAACTGCACGATCAGTTGCAAAAGATATATACAGAAGTGTAATCGATTCTGTTATGAGCTTCAGGTCTGTAAAACCTAACTTGGTCAGGCAGGATTTTTTTCAGCTTGTAGAACAACAAAGAAATATAGATTAAAAAATAGACAATTTCACTGGCTAGGCCCAATGTGTATTTAAGTGACCTTTTATTCCATCTTTGCCCACATGCCATTTTAATTTCTCCCTTTATTAGAGCATTTCCAAACCAAGACCTCTAGGTTATACCAATTAATCACAAAGCAGAGAGGCTAGCATAAATGTGACATTTTCTAAAAGTGTAGAAAAGACTTCACAGCTTTCGATGGCCTATTTTCAATAAAATAAAAGCTGGTTTGTTCACTTGCTCAGCAGCTTTAAAAACAAATACGAAGATTTCATGCTGCCATACTTTTAAAGAACAATACTTGTGAAATGCAGATAAGTAACTGGATAATAAAAGCTGGACAGCAAAATACAAAATAAAAAAAAACAGACACAATTTCATACAAGAAATATACTAAGCAACTAAGAGAAACCATCATATGTTCCAAATAAATTAATTTTAAAGCTAACCTCAACAATTTTCCTTTTGTCCTGATTTTATTCTTTTTTTTTCAATCTCTTCTAGGAACACAGAGTACTCACCTCCTTCTACATGGCTAATAAATTATTTCACAGAGCTTTAGAAAATGGCATTCCTTGGCCACCTACTCATTTCAGGTGCATGCGCCCCATCATTTAAATATTCCAGAGAATTTCCTATGTAGCTAAATATGCAGTAATGACAACACATTTCTATGTTTGCTCTAGGTGATATCAGACAAGGCAACAAAAGTGTCACTTCATGGGTCATTGTATACCTCATCCACAGGACTAGCTCTAAGAAACCTGTAAGTGTTCATTCAGTATAATTAACCCAATATTCGGAGTTATTAACTTGTTTCTATACTGACCTTTGCTTTCGGTCCCAATGAAAGATTAGCCGTATTGTAGCAGCATGTCCCCAACTTTCCCCTGAGAGTAAAGAACATAATAACTGTATATGGCCTTACTGACTTGGTTATACATTTCTCAGAATGCCTCTAATCAAATATAATCTTACTTTATTAATTTAACATAACAAAAGTATACTTGCTTTCAAAAACCTGGAAAATGAGTAATATCCTGAGATTACAAGGTTTTTACCTATCTAGGGAAATACTGCAAATCATTATTCTCTATTTGCTTTTAGAAAACTTTATTGTCTGAGTCCACGTATGTGTCAATTTTCCATATCATCAAGCCTAACATATTTCTGACCTCCAGAAGAAAAGTAAAAACTCTGGTAGAATGCTCTTTTTTTTTTGACATCAACAGAATATATAATTAAGTTGTGGCACATTCATGTCATCGAAATGAACTACAGTGTCACACATCAACATGGATGAATCCAAAAATAATAATGAGCAAAAGTTGTCAGTCATATACAGTATAATTCTATTTATATAAAGGCTATAAATAAGCAACTGTTGGGGATACACAGACAGTAAAATCTATAAAAGCTAGGTGACAATTACACAAAATTCAGGATAGTGGCTGCCTCTTGGGGGGAGAGCATACAAGGCTAATGTTCCATTTGTCAGTCTGAGCAATGGGCACCTGGACATTTACTATTGTTCTTCTAAATATACATTTTCATTTGTATATTCTATTTCACATTAAAAAGAAAAAAGACCAAAAAAAAAGGATTAAGTGTAACTCAAGATTTAAGCAATGGTGCTTGGGAGTATTATCATATCATGCAGACACAGTGCAAGGAAATGAAAAGGTGGATATAATTTGTGAGGTAGAGATGATGGGCTCAGGTTTGGACAAACCGAGCTCCTGAAACACAAGACTTTTATTATTAGTCATATTAGGTGTGAAACTGGCCTGAGATCACCAATTGATTTTATGCTAGATTTGGAGGGCAAAGAGGGCAGTTGAACTCAGCAATTTATGCGTCCAGCACTGAAAATCTTCATGGTAAACAATTACTAATAGCTAATATGTTAGGTTACTTTTCAGTCCCACTCAGCTCGAAGGGTTTGTCATTACCCTACTGATTTGCACTTCTAAGTCTTCTGCCTGTTGCATTCTGATGATTCATTTCTACGCAAGACATATAATCTAAAGCTGAGACACAGCAATAGAAGACCAAAGAACAGACACAGCAACAAAGTTTGCATGAGGCAAATCAGGAGGGTAGGAATGAGATTTTGATGTGCATCCTGGCCAAATTCCAGAACTAGCAAAGAGAGGGCCAGTTCCTAATTCCAATCAAAGCAAATTCAGCCATCTTATTTTCATATAGAAGTGGTCTACGTTGATTTTTAAATCTCTTTAAGGGATTAGGGAGCCTCTGAAATATAAAGGAAACTAAACTGATAGTAATGTAAAATGGGCAGTGACCTATCATACTAGCAAACACTGTCAAAAACAGAAAGCTAATGGTGGGACTGTAGTCTAGAACACAGGAGTTATATTTATCCAGTGCTGCACTGTACAACGGGGCAGTCACTTGCCACATGTGCAATTTAAATTTAAGTAAAATTCAATTAAACATTCCATTCCACAGCTGCACTAGCCACATTTTAAATGCCTCAATAGCCACATGCAGCAAGGGCTACTGTACTGAAGAGCACAGACATAGAACACTTCTATCATAACTGACCGTTCTATTGAACAATATCCTAGCAATATCCAAGGTAAAGGGTGTTCTGCTAGTAAAGCGAGGAGGGCACAGAATTATCACAACTTAAGCATAATATTCCTGAGGGCATCCATTTCCATTTATTTGCTTCTCTGCTTACCAACTCTGAACCCCTGCTTTCCCAACTTTCTGGTATCTGGGAAGAAAATAAACTGACTAGAAAACATAAACTTCATTCTGCTTCACAACTGTAATTCTGACTAAATTTATAAATTTGCTTTCTGATTTATCATAGCGTGCTGAAGGCATGAGTTTGAGAAAGGCTGAGTTTGATTACCCGAGTGGATCCAAACATTAGGAAGCTCTTGCTTAAGTGGGTGATAGAAAGTGCCAAAAACAGCTGGAAGAAACATGAGAGACTATTACACTCCCTTCCCTAACCTTCCTCCTTTTCATCCTGCTCACCTGGGCCAGGTTAGAATCCATCCTTTGTACAGTACTCTGTACCTTTCTATTGTAACCTTTATTACATTATCTGTTTATAGAATGATCTATGCCATTAGTTGAAAACTAGTCAAGGGCAGAGACTTTTTTTTGTTTGTTTGTTTGTTTTTGAGACAGAGTTTCACTCTTGTTGCCCAGGCTGGAGCGCAATGGTGCGACCATGGCTTACTGCAACCTCTGCCTCCCAGGTTCAAGCGATTCTCCTGCCTCAGCCTCCCGAGTAGCTGGGATTACAGGAATGTGCCACCGCACCCATCTAATTTTGTATTTTTAGTAGAGATGGGGTTTCTCCATGTTGGTCAGGCTGCTCTCAAACTCCCGACCTCAGGTGATCCACCCGCCTCAGCCTTCCAAAGTGCTGGGATTACAGGCATGAGCCACCGTGCCTGGCCAAAACTCTGGTAGAATATTCTTTAAGATTTTAGTGGAAATAAATCTTGAAGCATTGCATTCTAACAAAACCACGATATTCACTGTAGTGTGATTTGTATTTAAGTGGATTCACCCTTCCTTCTCCCTAACACTGTGAACTCCCTGGGGGCAAGAATCTTTGACACAATAGTTGCCAGACAGTAGATACGCAATTTTTTGAGAGAGTCTTACTCTCTCCCCCAGGCTGGAGTGCAGATGCACGATCCCAGCTCACTGCAGCCTGCGCCTCCCAGGTTCAAGCAATTCTCACTCCTCAGCCTCCCAAGTAGGTGGGATTACAAGTGTGTGCCACCATGCCCGGCTAATTTTTTGTATTTTTAGTAGAGATGGGGTTTCACCGTATTGGCCAGGCTGGTCTTGAACTCCTGGCCTCAAGTGATACGCCTCGGCCTCCTAAGGTGTTGGGATTACAGGTGTGGGACACTGCGTCTGGCCACTCGATAAATGTTAAATAACTAAAAGGAACAATCAGTATCTAAGGGTACTGTGCTTAGTGCTAAGATTAACCAGTGAACAAGACAAATACAGTCTGCTTTCATGAAGCTTATAGTACTCAATGAGAATCAAATGAAAGAGATAAGAAAAACTGTGATAAACTAAAATGTTTATCTGATTAATTACCCACCTAATGCAGGAACAAGCAAGGCCTGATTTTTATCAATCTTTGTTGTCATCTGATTGGTTAAAATTACCTACAAAAACAAAATGTAAGAAAATTAGGTGAGTCTCTTTAAAGATTATCAAGTAGACCAGCCTGGCCAAGATTGTGAAACCCCATCTCTACTAAAAATACAAAAATTAGCCGGGCATGGTGGCATGCACCTGTAATCCCAGCTACTCGGGAGGCTGAGGCAGAAGAATCATTTGAACCTGGGGCGGGCAGAGGTTGCAGTGAGCCAAGATCGCGCCACTTCAATCCAGCCTGGACAAAAGAGCAAAACTCTGTCTCACTAAATAAATAAATAAATAAATAATCAAGTAAACAGTCTTGTGATTTTATTTATTATTATTATTATTTTTTTTGAGACAGAGTCTCGCTCAGTCGCCCAGGCTGGAGTGCAGTGGCGCAATCTCCGCCCACTGCAAGCTCCGCCTCCTGGGTTCACGCCATTCTCCTGCCTCAGCCTCCCGAGTAGCTGGGACTACAGGTGCCCACCACCATGCCCAGCTAATTTTTTTGTATTTTTTCAGTAGAGACGGGGTTTCACCCTGTTAGGATGGTTGCGATCTCCTGACCTCGTGATCTGTCTGCCTCGGCCTCCCAAAGTGCTAGTATTACAGATGTGAGCCACCGCGCCCAGCCTGTGATTTTAGTAATATGAAATTAATCTACCTATTACTGCCAGCCATTTAAGTAATACAAATTTTTCTGATAAAAAATTTTAAATCCTGGCACTTTGGGAGGCCGAGACGGGCGGATCACGAGGTCAGGAGATTGAGACCACCCTGGCTAACACGGTGAGCGGATCATGAGGTCAGGAGATCAAGACCATCCTGGCTAACACGGTGAAACCCCGTCTCTACTAAAAATATAAAAAATTAGCTGGGCATCGTGGCGGGCGCCTGTAGTCCCAGCTGCTTGGGAGGCTGAGGCAGGAGAATGGCGTGAACCCGGAGGGCAGAGCCTGCAGTGAGCCAAGATACAGCCACTGCACTCCAGCCTGGGCAACAGAGGGAGACTCTATCTCAAAAAAAAAAAAAAAAAAAAAAATTAAAAATCCACCCATAAAAAGATGTAGTTATCTGAAAATATGATTCTACTGATCATAAAGTATTTTATTTTCATACTTTAGAGATGGGGTCTTGCTATGTTGCCCAGGTGGTCCCTGAAGTCCTAGACTCACATAATCCTCCCACCTCAGCCTCTTGAACAGCTGGGACTAGAGGTGTTTGCCACATCTAGCTCATAAAACATTTTTTTGTTTTAAGAGACAGGGTCTTGCTATGTTGCCCAGGCTGATCTTGAACTCCTGGGCTCACACAATCCTCCTGCCTCAGCCTCCCAAAGTGCTGGGATTACAGGCATAAGCCACTGTACCTGACCTACAAAAAACTTTTTAAAAAATTAGCTGGGCATGGTGGTGCACAACTGTAGTCCCAGGCTGAGGCAGGAGAATTGCTTGAGCCCAGGAGGTTGAGGCAGCACTGAGCCATGATTCTGTCACCGTACTCCAGCCTGACGACCAAGCAAGACCTTGTCTCAAAAAATAGACTGAGTCTCGCTCTATTGCCCAGGCTGGAGTGCAATGGCGCGATCTCGGCTCACTGCAATCTCCGCCTCCCAGGTTCAAGCTATTCTCCTGCCTCAGCCTCCCAAGTAGCTAGGATTACAGGTGCCTGCCACCATGCCTGGCTAATTTTTTGCATTTTTAGTAAAGACGGGGTTTTACCATGTTGGCCGGCCTGGTCTCGAACTCCTGACCTCAAGTGATCCACCCACCTCGGCCTCCCAAAGGGCTGGGATTATAAGCATGTGTCACTGTGCCTGGCCTGAGTCCATGTTCTTTATCACTATTGCCTCCCTAGAATATTTTTATTGAAAAGAATATGAAATCCTTAACAAATACCTCAATGTTTATACTTTTAGAAAGGAAGCAAATATAGTATTACTGTTTATAATTTTACAGGAAAAAAAGAAACTGAGGCAACAAATTATGAGAAGAGACTTAAAACTCATAAAGAAAGTACAATATAAATAGACGAACTAGGAAAAAAAAAATCCTAGTAGTCAGGTCAAATGACTCCAAATTATGATTATGCTACTCGGCTAGTAATAGCCACAGGTGTTGCTTTGCAACTCACAGATGGCCCTCAAGGTTTGATATTGCTAATTCTCTTTGTAGAAATACTGACCTACAAAAAAGGTTCCAGGTTTTGAAAGACAGTAATTTTAAATAAAGCAGGGAAAACAAAAGTGTTTAAGGCTGACTTAACATAGAAGTCAGATCTGTTATCTTTCCATCCCAAAATCTCCAGAAATGGTTATTTTATATACTCTTCTAATACATATCTTCCCTCCAGAAAAAAGAGTTAACATTGCAAACTAAAACTGATAATGAAATTCCATGAAAAGCAGTAAGAAAAAGGTGTCTACTCTGAAAATGAGTTTTTTACATAAGAAAACTGAGAAACAGCCCAGGTGCGGTGGCTCATGCCTATAATCCCAGCACTTTGGGAGGCCGAGGCAGGCAGATCACCTGAGGTCAGGAGTTTGAGACCAGCCTGGCCAACATGGCGATACCCCATCTCTACCAAAAATTAGCCGAACGTTGGGGCGGGCACCTGTAACCCCAGCTACTCAGGAGGCTGAGACAGGAGAATTGCTGAAATCCAGGAGGCGGAGGTTGCAGTGGGCCAAGATTGCGCCATTGCACTGCAGCCTGGGCAACAGGAGCAAGACTCCATCTCAAAAAAATAGAAAAAGAAAACTGCGAAAGAACAAAAGGTTGTTTGGCTGTTCCCACTGCAGTGGTAACACCCTAAAATTTCTATTCTGCCGCAAAGGAGAAATCTGTGATCCACCTAGATCTGAATTAGACACCAAGTGGATGACATGATTTTCTTCTAGTTCCCCTCCCCTTACATGCCACAGGGCATTCTCCATTTGTTACCTCTCATCAGGCACCTTAGAAAAAGCTAAGCAGGAATTTAAATTGGCAGCTTTTCTTTCTTTCTTTTTTCTTTTTTTTCTTTGAGACAAGGTCTCACTCTGTTGCTCAGGCTGGAGTGCAATGGCGTGATCTTGGCTCACTGCAACCTCCGCCTCCTGGGTTCAAGCGATTCCCCTGCCTCAGCCTCATGAGTAGCTGGGATTACAGGTGAGAGCCACCATGCCTGGTTAAGCTTGTATTTTTAGTAGAGACGGGGTTTCTCCATGTTGGTCAGGCTGGTCTTGACCTCAGGTGATCTCCACCTCGGCCTCCCAAAGTGCTAGGATTACAGGCATGAGCCACCACACCCGGCCGGCAGCTTTTCTTAAGAATATTTTTTAGAAATGGGGTCTCACTCTGTCACCCAGGCTGGGGTTCAATGACACAATCATAGCTTACTGCAGCCTTGAAGTTGTGGACTCAATCTTCCTGCCTCAGCTTCCCTGGTAGCTAGAACTATACTTCGAGCACAAGTTCTAGTAGCTAGAACTATAGGCATGCCTAACTAATTTTTAAATTATTTGTACAGACAGGGTTTTGCTATGTTGCCCAGACTAACTTCGAAATCCTGGCCTCAAGTGATCCTCCCACCTTGGCCTCCCAAAGTGCTGAGATTATAGGCATGAACCACTGTGCCTGGCCCACGTGTAGCTTTTAAAAGTTAAATTAGCCAGGCGCAGTGGCTCAAGACTGTAATCCCAGCACTTTGGGAGGCTGAGGCGGGTGGATCACGAGGTCAGAGCGAGACCATCCTGGGTAACATGGTGAAACCCTGTCTCTACTAAAAATACACAAAAAATTAGCCGGGCGTGGTGGTGTGTGCCTGTAGTCCCAGCTACTTGGGAGGTTGATGCAGGAGAATGGTGTGAACCTAGGAGGCAGAGGCAGGAGATTGGTGTGAACCCGGGAGGCAGAGCTTGCAGTGAGCCAAGATCGTGCCACTGTACTCCAGCCTGGGCGACAGAGCGAGACTCCGCCCAGGAGTCTTAAAAAAAAAAAAAAAAGTTTTTTAAAAAACTTGTTCTTAAAAAAAAAAAAAAAAAAAAAGTTAAATTAGAAGCCAGGCGTGGTGGCTTGTGCCGGTAATCCCAGTACTTTGGGACGCAGAGGCAGGAGGATCACAAGGTCAGGATATCAAAGCCATCCTGGCTAACACGGTGAAACGCTGCCTCGACTAAAAATACAAAAAATTAGCTGGGCATGGTGGCATGCGCCTGTAGTCCCATCTACTCGGGAGGCTGAGGGAGGAGAATGGCGTGAACCCGGGAGGAGGAGGTTGCAGTGAGCCAAGATCGTACCACTGCACTCCAGCCTGGGCGACAGAGACTCCATCTCAAAACAAAAAGTAAAAAAGTTAAATTAAAATCATAAATTCAGTAGCTCAGTAGTATTAGCTATATTTCAAGTGCTGAACAGTCATGCAGCTACTGTACTAGACTGTACATTTTCAACTTTCCATCAGATCTACCGGACAGTTCTGGTTTACAGAGAGTACTTAGTTTACCCACTACGTATCTTTAGGAAAATGTAAATCAAACTACTGATTTACCAGGTATTCAACATGCCAAAATTAGAATTTCCATTATTAGCAAATATTTATATAGGAATTATATTACTTTTGCAAAACGATTGGCCTCCATGATACAACTGAAAATTATTATGTGATTATGCCAAGCTTCTAAAGAATAAGTGTTTTTTTTTTTTTTTCTGAGACAGACTCTTGCTCTGTTGCCCAGGCTGCAGTGCAGTGGCATGACCTTGGCTCACTGCAACCTCCGCCTCCTGGGTTCAAGAGATTTTCCTGCCTCAGCCTCCCAAGTAGCTAGGATTACAGGTGCCCCCCACCACGCTTGGCTAAATTTTGTATTTTTAGTAAAGACAGAGTTTCACCATGTTGGCCAGGCTGGTCTCGAATTCCTGACCTCAGGTGATCCACCCAGCTCGGCCTCCCAAAGTGCTGGGATTACAGGCGTGAGCCACCATGCCAGGCCAAAAGTTTAAAACAGTAAAGTAACAATCACTTGAAATTATGAACTTCAGAGCTTTAAAAATATTTCTGCCATCCAATGTCCTTCAGCCAATGAACAGATAAACAAAATGTGATATATCCATAAAATGCAAAATTATTCAGCCATTAAAAAGATACTGATAGGTGCTAAAATACAGATAACCTTGAAAACATTATTCTAAGTGAAAGAAGTCAGACATAAAAAGCCACATACTGTATGATCTGCTTATATAAAATGTCCAGAAAAGACAAATTCACAGAAACAGAAAGCATACTAGTGGTTGTGAGGGACTGGGGGAGGGTAGAACAGAGAATGACAGCTAATGAAAAGGGTTTTTTTTTTTTGAGACAGAGTTTCGCTCTTGTTGCCCAGGCTGGAGTGCAATGGCGTGGTCCTGGCTCGCTGCAACCTCCGCCTCCTGGGTTCAGGCGATTCTCCTGCCTCAGCCTCCAGAGTAGCTGGGATTACAGGCACCTACCACCACAAGTGGCTATTTTTTTTGTATTTTTAGTAGAGATGGGGTTTCACCATGTTGGCCAGGCTGGTTGTGAACTCCTGACCTCAGGTGATCCACCCACCTCGGCCTCTCAAAGTGCTGGAATTACAGGGGTGAGCTATTGTGCCCAGACAAAAAGAGGTTTTTTGTTTTTTTTTTTTTAATTTGGAACTGTGTGTTTCCCAGAACCAGAATTACTTTCTCCATAGGGTACAAAGTTATAGTTGACCACAAGAAAAATTTGCATGAGATTTGAAAAGTGACAGTGAAGGAGCAGACATTTTAAATATTCTGAAATTCACTGTGAGGTTGGGGTTTCTTTTTTGGGGTGATGGAAATATTCTAAAATTATACAGTGGTGATGTTTGCAAAACTCTGTGGATACACTGAAAATCACTGAATTGTGCACATTGCAAGGATGAATGATATATGTCATTAAAGCTGTTTAAAAAATTATACCAATAATCAAAAAAACATATTTTTAAAGGACTTTCTCCATATCAATTTGGCAAAGATTTAAAAGAATGGTACCTAGCCAGGCGTGGTGGCTCACGCCTATAATCCCAGCACTTTGGGAGGCTGAGGAGGGTGGATCACGAGGTCAGGAGATCGAGACCATCCTGGCTAACACGGTGAAACCTGTCTCTACTAAAAATATAAAAAATTAGCCGGGCATGGTGGCACGCGCCTGTAGTTCCAGCTACTCGGGAGGCTGAGGCAGGAGAATCTCTTGAACCCAGGAGGCACAGGTTGCAGTGAGCCAAGATCACGCCATGGCACTCCAACCTGGGCGACAGAGCGAGACTCCATTTCAAAGATATAAATAAATAAATAAAAGACTGGTACCCAAAGTTGGTAAAGATATAGGAAAACAAGAGTTCCCATTCATTGCTGTAGAGACATACTTTGGAGCATAGTTTCTGAGGGTAATTTTATAATATAAAACAAAATGTTCAAAAATCGATTCCTTTGGCTTAATATTTTCACTTTAAGAAATTTATTCTAGACTAGGTGTGGTGGCTCACGCCTGTAATCCCAGCATTTTGGGAGGCCGAGGAGGGTGGATCACTTGAGGCCAGGAGTTTGAGACCAGCCTGGCCAACATGGTGAAACCCCATCTCTACTAAAAATACAAAAATTAGCCAGGTGTGGTGGTGCACGCCTGTAATCCCAGCTATTCGGGAGACTGTGGAATGAGAAGCTATGGAACCTGGGAGGTGGAGGCTGCAGTGAGCCAAGAGTGTGACACTATACTCCAACCTAGGTGACAGAGGAAGACTCTGACTAAAACAGAAAAAAAGAGACAATCAATAAGGAGGTGGTTAAAAAAACTACACTACAGGCTGGACACGGTGGCTCATGCCTATGGAAGGCTGAAGCAGATGGATCCCTTAAGCCCAGGAGTTCAAGAACAGCCTAGGCAACATAGTGAGACCCCATCTCTACAAAAACCGTATTTATTTATTTATTTCGGAGATAGAGTCTCACTGTGTCTCCCAGGCTGGAGTGCAATAGTGTGATCTTGGCTCACTGCAACCTCCACCTCCCGAGTTCAAGTGATTCTCCTGCCTCAGCCTCCCAAATAGCTAGGACTACAGGTGAGTACCACCACACCTAGCTAATTTTTGTATTATTAGTAGAGACAAGGTTTCACCATGTTGGCAAGGCTGATCTTGAACTCTGACCTCAAGTGATCTGCTCGCCGTGGCCTCCCATAGTGGTGGGGTTATAGGTGTGAGCCACCTTGCCCAGCCTCTACAAAAAATTTAAAAATTGGCTGGGTGTGGTGGTGTGTGCCTGTGGTCTCAGCTACTCAAGAGGCTGAGGTGAAAGGATTGCTTAAGCCCAGGAGATTAAGGCTACAGTGAACCAATATCATGCCACTGCACTCTAGCCTGGATGACAAAGTAAGACCCTGTCTCATAAAAAAGAAAATCCAAAAACAAATACAAATATAAAAAAAAACCTATGCTACAGTCATACAGCAAAATACTATGCAGCTGTTAGTGTAAAGCAGACTTATAAGTAGTGTACATGGAAAAAAAGAAGTAGTGTACATGGAAAGATATTCACAATATATTAAGTGAAAAACAGAAAACTGCTTTGCATAATAGCATGTATAATATGACCTCATTTTCATTTCTTTTTGTGTTTTTGAAGACAGGGTCTTGCTCTGCTGCCTAGGCTGGAGTGCAGTGATGCGATCTCAGCTCACTGCAACCTTTGCCTCCCAGCCTCAAGCAATCCTCCCACCTCAGCCGCTTAAGTAGCTAGAATTATAGGTGCGTGCCACTATGCTTGGCTAACATTTTTAAAAAAATTTGTAGCCATGAAGTCTCACTATATTTCCCAGGCTGGTCTCAAACTCATGGGCTCAAGTGATCCTCCCACCTTGGCTTCCCAAAGTACTGGGATTACAGGCGTGAGCCACTGTGGTGGCATGACCTCATTTTCTTTTTTTTTTGAGACGGAGTCTCGCTCTGTCGCCCAGGCTGGAGTGCAGTGGCGTATCTCAGCTCACTGCAAGCTCCACCTCCCGGGTTCATGCCATTCTCCTGCCTCAGCCTCCCGAGTAGCTGAAATTACAGGTGCCTGCCATCACGCCCAGCTACTTTTTTGTATTTTTAGTAGAGATGGGGTTTCACCGTGTTAGCCAGGATGGTCTCGATCTCCTGACCTCGTGATCTGCCCGCCTTGGCCTCCCAAAGTGCTGGGATTACAGGCGTGAGCCACCACGCCTGGCCTATGACCTCATTTTCTAAAACGTAAGTTTGTATATGCATGAAGTCTGCAAAAATATTTACACCAGACAACAATATTTACACCATCTCTGAGTAATGAATAATCGCTTCCTACATTTTTTATTGTTTAGAACTTTTTTTTTTTTTTTTTACAAAAAGCATACATAACTTAAAATTTCTTTTTTTTTTTTTTTTGAGACCGAGTGTTGCGCTCTTGCCCAGGATGGAGTGCAGTGGCGCAATCTTGGCTCACTGCAACCTCCGCCTTCTGGGTTCAAATGATTCTCCTGCCTCAGCCTCCTGAGTAGCTGGGATTACAGGCGCGCCACCATGCCTGACTACTTTTTGTATTTTTAGTAGAGATGGGGTTTCACCATGTTGGTCACGCTGGTCTCGAACTCCTGACCTCATGATCCGCCCACCTCAGTCTCCCAAAGTGCTGGCATTACAGATATGAGCCGCCGTGCCCAGCCAATTATTCTTATTTTATGTAATTTTTTTTTTTTAGAGATGGGGTCAAGCTTTGTTGTTCAGGCTGGTCTCAAACTCCTGGCTTCAGGCGGTCCTCCTACTTTGGCCTTCCAAAAGTGCTGGGATTACAGGTGTGAGCTACCACATCTGGCCTCAAAATTATAAAATACGTTATCAAAAGCCATACATGTTATATATATGTTAATTGGGAAAAAAACCTTCAAGCAAAGAAATTATAAAGTAAGAGAGGGAAAGCGTGTCCCTAACCCTACAAAATCCCATCCTTTGAAGAAGCCAAGTCCGGGCACAGTGGCTCATGCATGTAATCCTAGTACTTTAGGAGGCTGAGGCTGGCAGATGATTGCTTGAGCCCAACCTCCGACTTCTGACCATCTGGGCAACATGGTGAAACCCCATCTCTACAAAAAAAAAATACAAAAATTAGCCGGGCATGGTGGCATGTGCCTGTAGTCTCAGCTACTAGGGAGGCTGAGGAGGGAGGATCACTCGAGCCCGGGATGTTGAGGCTGCGGTGAGCCCTGATTGCACCACTGCACTTCAGTAAGATTCTGTCTCCAAAAAAATAAAAAAGAAGTAGCCACTGTTAATGTTTTGGTCCTTTCAGATCTTTCTCTTCATATATGCAAATATAAATGCATACATATAATTGTAAGTTTTCTCTAAACTGAGATTACACTAAATATATTTTATATACAACTTAAATTTCTTCACTCAATAACATATATGTATATATCTTCTTCCATGTTAGGACGTTTATATTTACATCACTCTTCTTAAACACTACCTACTATTTGATGTTATTGTTTGGATTGCTTTTTTAGTCAGAAAAGGTGAAGCTATTTCTGTTAAAAACATAAGGAACTATGTAACCTATTAGTCTTGAGTGCCCCCTACTGGAGGCTCTTCACTAATATTAACAAAAGGCTAAATTACAATTAATTTAACCAAGAAGTAATTCAAACACAGGGCACTATGCTTTTCAGCATATGGCAAAAAAAATTGGAAATTCAAAGAAAAAAGTATGCTTTAAAATGACTTTACTGAGGAAGTTCTTTATTTACTTATGATGTATTACAGGTATGTGCTAAGGTCTCTCTAATTAAGGTAAAGACAAAGAAATCAAGTTAAGCAGTTTGACCTTACATCTTACTCCTAGACAAATGTGTGTATTTGTGTCAGTGGTGGGATGTGGATTCAGGGTGGAAAGTAATGGCAAACAAGCAGTTAAAGAGGAGTGAGGTAAAACTTTAAAAAAAAAAAATCTCTTCCCTTCTGAGTCGATATTCTCTCCTCACATTTCAAATCTTCAAGAGTTATTTAGCTCTACCTCAAAGCATCTAGGTTGTTTACACCAGGTTATGTTTCAATCCATCTGAATCTGTGATTACATACCACATAATAATCAAAGACTCAGAGTAGAAGAAAACCAGGGATGTTCGAAGAGTTAACCTGAAAAACATCCAAAGTATACTTAAACAAAGAAGACACTGCAATTAACAAAGTGGCATTTCTTTATCAAAGTCCCTCTTTTTTTTTTTTTTCCTTGAGACGGAGTCTTGCTGCCCAGGCTGGAGTGTGATGGCGCGTTCTCCGCCCACTGTAACCTCCGCCTCCTGGGTTCAAGTGATTCTCCTACCTCAGCCTCCCGAGTAGGTGGGATTACAGGGGCGTGCCACCACACTGGGCTAATTTTTGGTATTTTTTTTTTTTTTAGTACAGACAGAGTTTCACCATGTTGGCCACGCTGGTCTCAAACTCCTGACCTCATGATCCACCTGCCTCAGCCTCCCAAAGTGCTGGGATTACAGGCATGAGCCACCGCGCTCAACCACAAAGTCCATTAATTATGCTTGTTATTTTCCAGGAAAACTGACACTTATGACCAGAATTTTTTAATAGAAACCAACCAAACGTAACTTTACTCAAAACTGCATGTCTATATTATTTGTCAGGCAAACGCTATTTTGACATTTCTAGACATTAACATTTTATATAGTCTTGACTTTGTTATAAAACTCTCTTCACTAGTTAACACTTACAGCTAATCTGTGATTATTTGCAAGGCTGATCATTTGCTGGGCTAGGCCATTTAATAACCGAGTACGAAGAGATAGGTCATCTAGGTCATGACGAAATGGAAAAGCAATACCATCCACTATCACTAGTCGAACCTAAATACAGAAGAGATAATGATATTAGATTTGGTATGAAAAATAAAATAATAAAAATAACAAAAATGCTCTCTCTCTCCAAGAGAGCAGGGACCCTCTCTCTTATTTACTATATTCTTCTCTCTTATTTACTATATCATCCGCAATGCCTGGAACAGTAACTAGCATATAGGAAAGGAGGTGTCAATTAATACTTGCTAAATGAAGAAACAAATACTCTAAATAAAACAACTTACTTAGACATTGCTTCATAAAAGCCTCTTCTTTAATCCAACCCTTGCTAGGTAGAAAAAAACATAGCATTGGAAAAACCACAGTCCATTACAGGAAAAAAACCTTAAAATCCAGGGCTTTATTTCCAACTGTCTGAAGAATGGCTTTCTTTTGGAAAGTTACAAAGCTGTTCACCCAGTGCTTTCTGCAATAATCACTAAAAGTTAAAACGGACTCTGCTTTGATAATTTCTCAACTTTAAAAAAGTAATTCAAAGGCCGGGCGCAGTGGCTCACACCTGTAATCCCAGCACTTTGGGAGGCTAAGGCAGGTGGATCACGAGGTCAGGAGTTCAAGACCAGCCTGGCCAAGATGGTAAAACCCCATCTCTGCTAAAACTACAAAAAGTAGCCAGGTGCAGTGGCAGGTACCTGTAACCCCAGCTACTCAGGAGACTGAGGCAGGAGAATCTCTTGAACCCTGGTGGCAGAGGTTGCACCACTGCACTCCAGCCTGGGTGACAGAGTGAGACTTTGTCTCAAAAAAAAAAAAAAAAAAGTAATTCAAAAAGAAAAAGGAATAATTATAATTTTCTTATAACTTGCCACTGTACACAGTCTTTACTGATAAAAAGCACATTTAAAGTCTTTGTAAAACATTCTGAAAAGGCTTAAAGAAAAAGTCTTGGTAAAACAACAAATTTGTTAATTAAATATACCAATTTTACCTTCCAGGTTCCTTTTATGTTTCCTAAAAAAAAAAAAAACAACAAAAAAACCTTCACGCTGGATGCAGTGGCTCACATCTGTAATCCCAGCACTTCGAGAGGTCAAAGCGGGTGGATCACGAGGTCAGGAGTTTGAGACCAGCCTGGCCAACATGGTGAAACCCTGCCATGCACTCCAGCCTGGGGGACAGAGCAAAACCCTTTCAAAAGAAAGCCCCTCCAAAGCAAAACATAAACAGTGAGATTAGAAGAATAAACCAATATATAAACCTTAAGATCCCCAAATCAAAAAGAATCTGGAAACTAACCGAAATGTAAACAAACAAAAAACTCCAATGCTATGTTTTTTTCTATCTAGTAAGGGTTGGATTAAAGAAGAGGCTTTTATGAAGCAATGTCTAAGTAAGTTGTTTTATTTAGAGTATTTGTTTCTTCATTTAGCAAGTATTAATTGACACCTCCTTTCCTATATGCTAGTTACCGTTCCAGGCATTGGGGATGATATAGTAAATGAGAGAAGAATATAGTAAATAAGAGAGAAGGTCCCTGCTCTCTTGGAGGTTATGTTTTAGTAGAGTAAGGGACCATTAATATGCAAACAAACACACAAATAAGGTAATTTCCGATAATTATAAGAAAATAAAACTGAAGTGATGAAGAACAGTTGAACACTAATAAAAAGCACAAAAATGCAAAAAAAAGTGGCATTATAAAGACTGTGAAAAGGACACTTGTTTACAGTATGAGAGCTGAAATAAAAAGGCAGAACATGACCTTGTTCAACCTCAGCTGGGAATATGCGCACAGGTTGATTGGATTTTTCATGACTCCACACATGACTCCTGCTGTGTTCCCCCAATATTCGTAAGTTGAAGCCCTATCTCCCAGTGTGACTGTATTTGGAAAGAGGGCCTCTAAGGTAGTAATTAATGTAAAATGAGGTCATGAGAATGACATCCTGATTTGAGAGGATTAGTGTCCTTGAAGAAAAGACACCAAAGAGCTCACTCTTCCTCCTTCTTCCCCATGAGGACACAGCAAGAAGGTGGCCATCTACATGCCAGGGAGAGAGCTCTCACCAGAGACCAATCAGCCAGAACCTTATCTTGAGCTTCTAGTCTCCAGAACTGTAAAAAAATAAAATTTCTGTTGTTTAAGCCACTCAGACTACAGTATTTTTGTTATGGCAGCCTGAGGTGACCACAACAAATTTTAGTATCAAGAAATGAGGTATGGTGGGTTAGGGGGTGAGAGAAGTGAGGTACTACTGTAACAAATACCTAAAATGTGGAAGTGATTTTGAAATTGGGTAATAAGCAAAGGCTGGAACAGTTTTGAGGCACATACTGAAAATATGGACATTAAGGGCAATTCTGGTGAGGCTTTTTTTTTTTTCAGATGAAGTCTCGCTCTGTTGCCCAGGCTGGAGTGCAGTG
The DNA here is from genome assembly GCF_028885625.2 of Pongo pygmaeus. Classification (NCBI taxonomy): domain Eukaryota; kingdom Metazoa; phylum Chordata; class Mammalia; order Primates; family Hominidae; genus Pongo; species Pongo pygmaeus. The sequence continues at coordinate 59,980,320 of NC_072392.2, forward strand.
GTGCGTTCTCGGCTCACTGCAACCTCCACCTCCCTGGTTCAAGCAATTCCCCCGCCTCAGCCTCCCCAGTAGCTGGGATTACAGGCACACGCCACCACACCCAGCTAATTTTTTTTGTATTTTTAGTAGAGATGGGGTTTCACCATGTTGGCCAGACTGGTCTTGAACTCCTGACCTCAGGCAATGCGCCCACCTCAGCCTCCCAAAGTGCTGGGATTACAGGTGTGAGCCACCACACCCAGCTATTCTGGTGAGTATTTATACAGAAATGAGGAACAAGTTACTGGAAACTGAAGGAAAGCTGGTGCTTAGTATAAAGTGGCAAAGAACTTGACTGTGTTCTAGTATTTTATGGAAGGTAAAACTTGTGAGAAATGAAATTGGCTATTTATCTCAGGAGATTTCTAAGCAAAGTGTAGAGGAAGTGGCTTGGTTCCTCCTAGACCACTTATAGTAAAAATGAAAGAGGAGACAGATGAATTGAAGAAGGAATTGTTTAACAAGAAGGAACCAGAACTTAGAGATGTAGAAAATTCTCAGCCTATCCATATTGCTAAAAGTAAGAAAGCTTGCTCTAGAGAGAAGACCAAAGGTATGGTTGAACAATGACTCTATAAATAGATTATCCATGATGTTAATCAGCCATCTCAGCAGAAGCCAGTGACAGATGAGGGATTATAATAGCAGAAACACTGCTAGTTTGAAGTAAAGAGGACAGAGAAAGTGGGAAAGAATGAAGGAAGGCTGTTGGACTTCCTTGATTCCACAAGAGAAAACCATGAGCTACTTGACTGTGAATGTGCCCTATTCCTCAAGAAAAGGAAAGAATGATGCCAAAGGGGATCACAGATCCTCAGAGCTGTCACTCTTACCATAAGCCCAGGGGGCAATGTTATGTCGTCCTTGGTTTCAGAGGGTGGGGCCCTTGCAGAGAGGAAGGGGCAGAGCCACCCCACAGAGCAGTAGGGTGACTCTGCTACTGCAGTGGGCCTGGAAGGCAGAGCATCAAAGCAAAGGATTATTATTTTTTTAATTATTATTATTTTTTTTGAGATGGAGTCTCACTCTGTCACCCAGGTTGGAGTGCAGTGGCATGATCTCATGTCACTGCAACCTCCTCTGCCTGCTGGGTTGAAGTGATTCTTCTGCCTCAGCCTCCCAAGTAGCTGGGACTACAGGCATGTGCCACCACGCCTGGCTAATTTTTGTATTTTTAGCAGAGACAGGGTTTCACCATATTGGCCAGGGTGGTCTCAAACTCCTGACTTCGTGATCCGCCCGCCTCAGCCTCCCAAAGTGCTGGGATTACAGGCATGAGCCACCATGCCTGGCCAGCAAAGGATTATTCTTGAGCCTTATGGTCCAATGAAATTTGCCTTGCTAGGGACCCATAATCCTTTTGGGAATGTTCATTCTATGCATTTCCTACTATTGTATTTTGAAAGCATATAACTTGCCTGATTTCAAACGTTCACAGCTGGAAGGGAATTTCACCTCAGGATGAATTATAACTTGAGTCTCACCAATCACTGATTTAGAAAATATTTAGATGAGGCCTGGGACTTTTAGAGTTGATGATGGAACCAGTTAAGACCTTTGGGGCTGTGTGGATGGAATGGATACAAGAAAAACATGAATTTGGCAGGCAGGTAGGGGGTGGGGGAGCAAGGGGCCAGGGGCAAACTTCTGGGAACTCAATTGTGTCCACTTAAAATTCGTATGTTGAATCCCTAAACCCCAATGTGAATGTATGTGGAGAAAGGACTTCTAAGGAAGTAATCAAAGTTAAATAAGTTCATAAAGATGGGACCCTAATCTAAGATGATTAGCATCCTTGTAAGAAGAAACATTAGGGGCCAGGTGCAGTGGCTCACGCCTGTAATCCCAGCACTTTGGCAGGCCGAGGTAGGCGGATCACAAGGTCAGGAGATCGAGAACATCTTGGCCAAGATAGGGAAACCCCGTCTCTACTAATACAAAAATTAGCCAGGCGTGGTGGCACGCGCGTGTAGTCCCAGCTACTCTGGAGGCTGAGGCAGGAGAATCGCTTGAATCCGGGAGGCGGAGGTTGTAGTGAGCCGAGATCACGCCATTGCACTCCAGCCTGGGTGACAAAAGTGAAACTCCGCCCCCCCAAAAAAAAACAAAAAAAAAAAAGAAGAAACACCAGGGAATTCACTCTCTCCTTCTTTTCCTCCCTATCATATGAGGACACAGAGAAAAGATGGCTGTCTGCAAGCCAGGAAGAAAGCCCTTGCCAGAAACTGAATCAGCTAGAACTTTGATCTTGAACTTTTAGGCTCCAGAACTCTAAGAAAATTAATTTCTATTGTATTTATTTATTTAATTTTTATTTATTAATTTTGAGACAGAGTCTCTCTCCGTTGCCCAGGCTGGAGTGCAGTGGTGCGATCTCAGCACACTGCAACCTCTGCTTCCCAGGTTCAAGCGATTCTCCTGTCTCAGCCTCCCAAGTAGCTGGGATCACAGGCGTGTGCCAACACACCAGGCTAATTTTTGTATTTTTAGGTAGAGACGGGGTTTTGCCGTGTTAGTCAGGCTGGGCGACAGAATAAGATTCTCTAAAAAAAAAATTAATTAATTAATTAAAATAAATTAATAATATAACAAAGAGATGGCATTTTCCATGCAGAATCTTGGCAAAAATATTCATAAGGTCAGGATGATGGGTAATAGGCATTCTCATGTATTGTCAGTAAGAGCAGAAATTGGTGCAGTCTTTCTGAACGGCGATTTGTGTTCAAGAAAAAATTATTCTAACACTTCTTAAAACAGTAAGGAGACTGTATTCAAGACTATTCCAATAGGGGTATCACAATAGGGGAGAAAGACTGGGTTCAAATCAGAATACAAGGACAAGTGGGGATTCACAACCAAGAGCAAGGTGAAGGGGTCAGTGGATGAACAATTACTAACAGTGAGACATCAAGGGTAGGGAAATTCTTGCTAAACTGACCGGACAGGATTCTTACTAACCGCAGGCCAGCCAGGTGAGCAGCCTGGCCAACATGCAAAACCCTGTTTCTACCAAAAATACAAAAAAAAAAAATTAGCCAGGCATTGTGGTGCATGCCTGTAGTCCCAGCTACTTGGGAGGCTGAGGCAGGAGAATTGCCTGAACCCGGGAAGCAGAGGTTGCAGTGAACCAAGATCACGCCAATGCACTCCAGCCTGGGTGACAGAGCCAGACTCCATCAAATTAAAAAATAAAAAATAAATAAAGGCAGGCCAAGGATTTAAATATCAAAGGTGGGGAATGAGGAACATAATCAAATATCAAAGGTGCTCAGACTATCAAATGTGAGAGAATCTCTCTGAACTGACAGCGGGATTCTTTGCTAAGACTGGACTGGGTAGGCCAAAGACAGGATGGGGCCAAGTTCAGTCAAGGAGAATCTTTGTCACTGATAATGTCACTTTAATAATTTACCAAAATTAAAGGGCCAGGCACAGTGGCTCATGCCTATAATCCCAGCACTTTGGGAGGCTAAGGTAGGAGAATCGCTTAACCCCAGGAGGTGACTCCATTTCTACCAAAAAAAAGAAACAAAACAAACAAACAAAAAAACAAACGGTGATACATGATGGCAGGGTAGCTCAATGTAGCCTTGAACTGCTGGGCTCAAGCAATCCTCCCACCTCAGGCCTGCTCCACCCAGCCCTTGGTAGCTGAGACTACAGCTACACCATACGTGGTTAATTTTTTTTTGGTGGGGACAATGTCTTACTATGTTGCCCAGGCTGGTTTTGAACTACTGGGCTCAAGTGATCCTCCCACCATGGCCTCCCCAAGTGCTGGGATTACAAGTATGAGCCACTCACTGCACCTGGCCAATAGCATTCAACTTTGGGGAGAGGCACTAGAAAACAGTAGCACAACGAGGTTTTTATTTTTCATTTCATACCTTTCTATACAATGTGGTTTGATAGGAGCTATTCCACTATTACTGGAAATGAAACTTCTATATTATTTCAATTTCTTACTCTGAGCATGAACTATATATACATATACATACACAAAACAAATATAAATATAAATAAATTGTAGGTCAAGGAAGGAAGAGATTTTCTCAATTGGCTTTGACTTTGATTTTATGCTACTGTACTGGTTATTTTTTCATGCTTATCAAACACCTCAAAAAATACTTGGTTAGTTACATTTCAGTAGTCTGACTCATACCTTTGAGTGTTCTGAAAGGAAATCTGGAAGAAGATAAACTTGTGCCAGTAACTCTGTGTAGTCACGACAGCGAAAATAATAAATATGGGAAAGAATATTATCAAGAGTGAAATCCTCCAAAGCTTTTCGGTGTTCTGAAACAACAAAACAATCTTAATTAGTTTTACCTGTTTGGATGTACTGGTAATTGTAGAAAAACAATACTTTTTAATAACAAAATGTTCTCCTTTGCATAACAAAATTCTTTAACTGAAAGATGACAAACTGTAGCAAAATTACTATAAACTAACAGTTCATAATTCCTGATCTTTTTTTTAAATTATACTTTAAGTTCTAGGGTACATGTGCACAACGTGCAGGTTACATATGTATACACGTGCCATGTTGGTGTGCTGCACCCATTAACTCGTCATTTATATTAGGTATATCTCCTAATGCTATCCGTAGCCACCCCCCACCTGATCTCTCTCTTAATTTGTTTAGAGATAAGGTCTCACTCTGACGCCCAGGCTGGAGCACAGTGGCACAATCATAGCTCGCTGCAACCTCAAATTCCTAGGCTCAAGGGATCCTCCAGCCCCAGCCTCCCAAAGCACTGGGATTACAGGCATAAACCACTGTGCCCAGCCACTTATTTTTTTGTTTTTTTTTTTTAAGGTAAAGTCTCACTCTGTCACCCAGGCTGGAGTACAGTGACGCAATCTTGGCACACTGCAACCTCTGCCTCCCGGGCTCAAGCGATTGTCCTGCCTCAGCCTCTTGAGTAGCTGGGATTACAGCCACTCACCACCATGCCCAGCTAATTTTTGTATTTTTAGTAGAGATGGGGTTTCACCTTGTTGGCCAGGCCGGTCTTGAACTCCTGACCTCAAGTGATCTGCTCGCCTCAGCTTCCCAAAGTGCTGGGATTACAGGCATGAACCACCACACCAGACCTGATCTTTTATTTTCACATTTTTCCACTGTTTCCTTACATATTAGGCTATGTAAAATTATTTATAAACATATACAACTAGTGTTTTTAATGCCTGCCTTTTCATATTTCTAGTCACTGGCTTCATTGAACAGAAGTAACGTAACAGAAGCTTTCTTGTTTTTTTCTATAGGACTACAAATTAAGAGTTAACGGCAGCCTGGGAAACATGGAAAACCCCATCTCTGCAAAAAATACAGAAATTAGTCAGGTGTGGTAGTGTGCAACTCTGGTCGTAGCTACTCAGGAGATTAAGGTGAGAGGATCGCTTGAGCCTGGGAGGTCAAGGCTGCAGTAAGCTATGATAGCGGCACTGTACTCCAACCTGGGTGACAGAATGAAAACTCTGTCTCAAAAAAAAAAAAAAAAAAGTTAGGAAAAATGTTCAAATGAAGCATTTTTTCTCTTGAATGCTGTAGTATAATTTGATATTTAACTAGCAACAATTATATAAAATCTTTCTTAGATTGGATGTTTAAAACAAACGGTTTGAGGCTGGGTGTGGTGGCTCACACCTGTAATCACAGCACTTTGGGAAGCTGGGTGGATCACTAGGCCAGGAGTTCAAGACCAGCCTGGCCAACATGGTGAAACCCGTCTCTACTAAAAATATAAAAATTAGCTTGGTGTGGTGGTGCATGCCTGTAATCCCAGCTACTTGGGAGGCTGAGGCAGGAGACTGGCTTGAACCTGGGAGACGGAGGTTGTTGTGAGCTGAGATCCCGTCACTGCACTCCAGCCTGGGTGACAGAGCAAGACTCTGTCTCAGAAAAAAAAAAAAAAGTTTGATTTTGCACACAATTCAGAGAGAAACCAATCAGTTACTGCATTTTTTCTTTTTCATTTTTTTGAGACGGAGTCTTGCTCTGTCCTCCAGGCTGGAGTGCAGTGCTGTGATCTCAGCTCACTGCAAGCTCCGCCTCCTGGGTTCACGCCATTTTCCTGCCTCAGCCTCCCGAGCAGCTGGGACTACAGGCGCCCGCCACCACACCTGGCTAATTTTTTGTATTTTTAGTAGAGACGGGGTTTCACCGTGTTAGCAAGGATGGTCTCGATCTCCCGACCTCGTGATCTGCCCGCCTCGACCTCCCGAAGTGCTGGGATTACAGGCGTGAGCCACCACACCCGGCCAGTTACTGCATTTTAAAATGTACTTAGCCAGGCATGGTGGCTCATGTCTGTAATTCTAACACTTTAGGAGGCCAAGGCGGGCAGATCTCTTGAGCCCATGAGTTCAAGACCAGCCTGGGCAACATGGTGAAACTCCATCTCTACAAAAAATGAAAAAAAAATTAGCTGGGCATGGTGGTGCCCACCTGTAGCCCCAGCTACTTGAGGGGCTGAAGTGAGAGGATTACCTGAGCCCAGGTAGGTCAAAGCTGCAGTGAATTGTGATCATGCCACTGCATTCCGGCCTGGATGACAAAGTGAGACCCTGTTTCAAAAAAAGTAAAATATTAAAAATAAATAAAATGTACTTAAATATTAACACTGAAAAAACAAGAAGCTATATTTTAAAATAGAAAACATTTCCGATTGTAAATAGACACTTACCAGAGTCAAGTTTTCACTAAAACAATGACAATTTAATCTCATATCAATCATTTAAAAACTTTAGGCCAGGCGTGGTGGTTCACGCCTGTAATCCCAGCGCTTTGGGAGGCTGAGGTGGGCAGATCATGAGGTCAGGAGATCGAGACCATCTTGGCTAACACGGTGAAACCCTGTCTCTACTAAAAATACAAAAAGTTAGCCAGGCGTGCTGGCGGGCGCCTGCAGTCCCAGCTACTCGGGAGGCTGAGGCAGGAGAATGGTGTGAACCCAGAAGGCAGAGCTTGCAGTGAACCCAGATCGCGCCACTGCACTCCAGCCTGGATGATGGACTGAGACTCCATCTTAAAAAATAAATTAATTAATTAAAATAAAAATAAAAACTTTATATCCTAGTGCTACACCTACTCTATTTACAATAAGGTTTTAAGACACTATTACAAACACACATTGTGAAATGGGTAGCTTTAAGGTATAGGGGAAGAAAAATTCCTTTTCCTGCCACCCTCTTAGGTTTCTTGGCAGAAGCCCTGTAAATCGGACTGACAAAAGATGGATTAACAAGAGAAAAAGTTTATTAATTGTGCATAGTGCATGTAACAACACAGGGGAGTCCAGAGATTAGTAACTCAAAAGTTTGGTTAGATTTGGAGCCGGGCGCAGGTGTTCACACTCACAATCCCAGCACTTAGGGAAGCCAACGTAGGAGGATCACTTGAGGTCAGAAGTTTGAGACCAGTCTGGCCAACATGATGAAACTCTGTCTCTACTAAAAATACAAAAATTAGTCAGGTATGGTGGCACGTGCCTGTATTCGCAGCTCCCAGCTACTCGGGAGGCTGAGTCAGGAGAATCGCTTGAGCCTGGGAGGTGAAGGTTGCAGTAAGCCAAGATTGCACCACTGCACTCCAGCCTGGACGGTAGAGCCAGATTCCGTCTCAAAAAAAAGATTTGTGCTTATCTTCCCGAAGGTACAATAAATTTTTAGAGAAGTAACAAGACAAAGGAAAAGGACCCTGAGTCTCTAAAGGCAGCAAATATTGAAATTAACTGGAGATAAAAGATAGCTAGTAAAATTTGTTATGTACGCTGATAACGGTCTAAAGTTGTCTGTGGTGATTAACTTTTGTCTTCCTGGTAAGAAAAGAAAGATGGAACTCTTCTGTGCATTTATGTCCTGTTTTTAGGAAGGGCAGACAGATTTATCTGTTTCTTCTCAATTGCCTTCAGCTCAAAATAATCCTTATGCCAAAGTGGCATATTTTAGGGTGGCATATTCTGCTAGGGTCCAAAGGGCTTTCAGTAAGCATGCTGGTCATCAGCGAAATGGGACACTTAGTACCTCCATGAAAAAAAAAAAATCCAGCTAACTACACTCATTTAAAGGAAATATACTCATTTAAAGGAAATCTTATGAAAAGCATTTTTTTTAAAACTTCTAGAGGAAAGAATAAAGACCGCACATCCAAAAAATTAACAAAACAAAGAAAAAGAAAACAATAGGCTGGGCGTTGTAGCTCATGCCTGTAATACCAGCACTTTGGGAGGCTGAGGTGGGCAGATCACGAGGTCACGAGTTCGAGACCAGCCTGGCCAGCATAGTGAAACTCCGTCTCTACTAAAAAAACAAAAAATTAGTCGGGCATTGTGGCGCACGCCCGTAGTCCTAGCTACTCAGGAGGCTGAGGCAGGAGAATTGCTTGAACCTAGCAGGCAGAGGTTGCAGTGAGCCGAGATCGCGCCACTGTACTCCAGCCTGGGTGACAGAGCACAACTCCATCTCAAAATAAATAAATAAATAAGAAAACAGTCAATCCATAAGCCGTTTAATTTATAAGTAATTGAAAGGATAAGAACTTGAACATAAATTTCCTTTCTTTTTTTTTTTTTTGAGAAGGAGTTTCACTTTTGTCGCCCAGAATGGAGTGCAGTGGCACGATCTCGGCTCACTGCAACCTCCGCCTCCTGGGCTCAAGCGATTCTCCTGCCTCAGCCTCCTGAGTAGCTGGGATTACAGGTACCTGCCACCACGCTCGGCTAATTTTTTGTATTTTTAGTAGAGACGGGGTTTCACCATGGCTCCTGACTTCAGGTGATCCGCCTGCCTCGGCCTCCCAAAGTGCTGGGTTTACAGGAATGAGACACTGCACCTGGCCTATAAATTATCTTTAAAAAAATTGTTTAAGGCTGGGCGTGGTGGCTCACGCCTATAATCCCAGCAGTTTGGGAGGCCGAGGTGGGCAGATCACCTGAGGTCAGGAGTTCAAGACCTGACTTGCCTACACGGTGAAACCCCCCTCTCTACAAAAAATACAAAAATTAGCTGGGTGTGGCCGGGTGTGGTGGCTCATGCCTGTAATCCCAGCACTTTGGGAGGCCGAGGCAGGCAGATCATGAGGTCAGGAGATCGAGACCATCCTGGCTAACATGGTGAAACCCTGTCTCTACTAAAAATACAAAAAAAATTAGCCAGGCATGGTGGCGGGCGCCTGTAGTCCCAGCTACTTGGGAGGCTGAGGCAGGAGAATGGCGTGAACCCAGGAGGCGGAGCTTGCAGTGAGCCGAGATTGCACCATTACACTCTAGCCTGGGCGACAGAGCGAGACTCTGTCTCAAAAAAAAAAAAAAAAAAAAAAAAAAAAAAATTAGCTGGGCATGGTGACACATGCCTATAATCCCAGCTACTCAGGAGGCTAAGGCAGGAGAATTGCTTGAACCTGGGAGGCGGAGACTGCAGTGAGCTGAGATCACGCCACTGTACTCTAGCCTGGGCCACAGAGCAAGACTCTGTCTCAAAAAAGAAAAAAAAACTGGCCAGGCATGGTGGCTCACGCCCGTAATCCCAGCACTTTGGGAAGCTGAGGCGGGAGGATCACCTGAGGTCAAGAGTTTGAGACCAGCCTGATCAACATGGAGAAACCCTGTCTGTACTAAAAATACAAAATTAGCCGGGCGTGGTGGCACACGCCTGTAATTCCAGCTACTCGGGAGGCTGAGGCAGGAGAATTCCTTGAACCTGGGAGGTGGAAGTTGCAGTGAGCCGAGATTGCGCCACTGCACTCCAGCCTGGGCAGCAAAAGCAAAACTTCGTCTCAAAAAAAATAATTTTACAGTCACTTTATTTTCACATAACAAGCACCAAAAAAACACCTCCCAAACACTTTTAACAATTAGTGCAGTTATGAAATCAGCTATATAATCTAAGCCCCCAAGTCAATCTGCTTAACAATCCAAACATTTCAGACGTGGTTTTCTTTTTCTTTTTTTTTTTTTTTAAGAGACAGAGTAGTCTCACTCTGTTGCCTAAGCTGGATGCAGTGGCGTAATCTGGGCTCACTGCAATCTCCACCTCCTGAGTTCAAGTGATTCCCCTGCCTCAGCCTCCTCAGTAGCTGAGATTACAGGCATGTGCCACCACACCTGGCTAATTTTGGTATTTTTAGTACAGACAGGGTTTCATCATGTTGACCAGGCTGGTCTTGAATTCTTGACCTCAGGTGATCCACCGCCTCGGCCTCCCAAAGGGCTGGGATTATCGGCATGAGCACTGCATCCGGCTTCAGACGTGGTTTTCAAAGCTACCTTTGGTTTTTGGAAAACCAATACGGAAGTCCTCACACATTGGAAGGCATTTAACAACAGTTGCTTATATTAAGGTGTCCAACACCGTTAACTTACACCTGGTAAGATGGAGTAAGATGACTGAAATACATACATAGGTTTTGTCCCAAATCTCCTACAGGAAGTAGTGAGGGCCATAAAACGGGAAGAAAAAAAAGCCAGTCCAGGCTGTGGCATTTCTCATTTTGTAACAGTAGTAAAAGAGTTTAACACTAGTTAACTGTCCAGTCATTAGGCTTCACATTCCAAATGGAGTGTTGCTGAGGTCTCAGATGGGCACAAATGCAAATTACTTTTATTAATACAGAAAAAAAGAGGCTCATTTGCTAACTTACCCTCTCCCTTGTGTTTTTCTGCTATAAGCTGAAGGTGCTGAATGCAGGCAGTAGCAAGGTCTACCACTCTATCAACCATAAAACTTCCCTCTGTATCGATAAAAACTGCTTCACCTGCCACTCCTCCAAAACATTCTGGTATCTGCACATCTACTGCCAACTGCATACTGTCAACAGAAAGATGACAAATAACCAAATCATGATGATGATCTAAGGCAGTACGACAAGTTAGGTATCACTAAAGTTTTATAAATGTACATATACTCCCCAAGGCAACAGAAATGTCTAACTCTTCATGACTCCAGATACAATGTGAACCAATCGACCATATGTAAATCAACTGGATTCGGGGAGGGCATGCCTATAAAACCAAGATTAAGGATATTTTATTTTATTTTATTTATTTTTTGAGACGGAGTCTCGCTCTGTCGCCCAGGCTGGAGTGCAGTGATGCGATCCAGGCTCACTGCAAGCTCCGCCTCCCGGGTTTACACCATTCTCCTGCCTCAGCCGCCCGAGTAGCTAGGACTACAGGCGCCCACCACTATGCCCGGCTAATTCTTTGTATTTTTTAGTAGAAACGGGGTTTCACCGTGTTAGCCAGGATGGTCTCGATCTCCTGACCTCGTGATCCGCCCGCCTTGGCCTCCCAAAGTGCTGGGATTACAGGCGTGAGCCACCGCACCCGGCCGATTAAGAATATTTTAATCATTTCCAGGCCTTTCAAAATGGAGCCCCTTATTATACATAAATCTACCTTTTTTTTTTTCTTTTGAGACAGAGTCTTGCTCTGTCACCCAAGCTGGAGTGCAGTGGCATGATCTCGGCTCACTGCAACCTCCACCTCCCAGGTTCAAGCGATTCTCCTGCCTCAGCCTCCCGAGGAGCTGAGACTATAGGCGTGCACCACTATGCCTGGTTCATTTTTTTATTTTTAGTAGAGATGGGGTTTTGCCATGTTGACCAGGCTGGTCTCGAACTCCTGATCTCAGGTGATCCACCTGCCTCAGCCTCCCAAAGTGCTGGGATTACAGGCATGAGCCACCATCCCCGGCCTCTTTTTTTTTTTTTTTGAGATATGGTCTCACTCTGCTGCCCAGACAGTGATGTGATCAAGGCTCACTGCAGTTTCGACCTCCCCGGCTCAAGCGATCCTCCTGCCTCAGCCTCCCAAGTAGCTAGGACCACAGGCATGTGCCATCACACCCAGCTAATTTTCCATTTTTAGTAGAGACGAGGTCTCACTATGTTGCCCAGACAGGCCTCAAACTCCTGGGCTCAAGCGATCCTCCTGCCTTGGTCTCCCAAAGTGCTGGGATTATAGGCATGAGCCACTACCCCTAGCCATAAATCTACTTTCAAACATCTGACTTTCAAATATAGTCTCAGGAATGAATAAAGCAGAAACTTCCTGTTTAACCTTATGACTGCACTACAATTTGCAAAAGAAACACTATTTCACATCAGAATAATTGCATAAATTTATCAAGAAGGGATGATGAAGTAACACAAATAGTAAGCTAATTTTTGTTTAATGCACATACACACTTAAAATTAAGAGCACTTATATATCTTATTTGGTTTCCTGACTGTAAACCGACAGTACAAAACACTACTTTCATAATATGTTATTAAACCCACCCTTAAAAGGAGAACACATTATTTTACCATAATTGTGTTTTTCCAACACCTGGTGCACCACAAATTTCTGTTGTTTTCATTAAGGGCACTCCACCCCCAAGAATATCATCTAGTGCTGAACAGAAGGTGATTATGAAGCCCTGGGTATGCTCCTGCTCAAGAAGTTCCAGTGCTGTACACTTCTTGCCTGACTCAGATGTACCAGCATATCTTGGCTTATTTGTGAGACATTCTCTTCTGATAATTTGTAGAGTTTCTAAGGCTTCTGCTTTAGATATCCCAACTTCTGAAAGTAAAATAAGAAAAAAAGAACCCTAATTTTAGAGATTTAAAAGTGTAACATGATAATGTATTGTCTTTATTAATTTTTAGACAAGAGTGATGCTAGGAGTGGAGAAACATAAAAATGCAACATTCTATCAACCATTTAATTTTTCAGTTTGGCCAGACACAGTGGCTCATGCCTAAAATCCCAGTACTTTGGGAGGCTGAGGCAGCCAGATCACCTGAGGTCCGGAGTTCAAGACCAGCCTGGCCAACATGGTGAAACCCCGTCTCTACTAAAAATACAAAAATTAGCCGGGCATGGTGGCACGCATTGTAATTCCAGCTACTTGGGAGGCCGAGGCAGGACAATCACTTGAACCCGGGAGGTGGAGGTTACAGCGAGCAGAGATCGCGCCACTGCACTCCAGCCTGGATGACAGTGTGAGACTCCGTCTCAAAAAAAAAAAAAAATTCAGCTTAATAAAGGTATTTGTTTTCTTAGTCATCACATAAAGAATTACCTATTACCTCAGAAACAATTCAACTAAAGCATTTCTGAGTACCTACAAGTGTCTCAGGAAGCAGAAATAAAAATGTACTCACTATTAACATATTTTTACTATCCCTTTTGGTCTTATGAAGCCATAGTTATCTCGCTCTCATAAGGTATACAAATTATTTTTCAGATGAGAATGAAAATAGATGTTTTAACTGCCTAAAACAAGGTACAACTTTAAGAAGCACACATGCATGTATTATTTATAATAAAAACTTTTCATGGAAATAACTGATGTAAAAAATTCATATATCACTCTAAACTAATGAGAACAATTATTCAAGGCACAAGCATTTTAAAGAATACATTTATGCTTCCTCGACTACACAATTTCACCCATCTGACAGTATGGCCTGAGAAAAGAAAATGGCAATTACAAAACAAGCTGGTGAAGAAATAATGGTGAGGATGACATCACTTATCAGTTTGAAATATCAGTGCTTGATCTGATAAGAATATGAGCCATAAATATGGGGCTAATAAAAGACAATGGTGATGACAGTATTTAGGAAATGAAAATCCTATCAAGAGCCTGAATGCTGGAATTAGATTGCCTGGGTCTGTAAATCCTGGCACCACTTACTGCGTGACTTTGGGCAAGTTACTTCACTTTTTCTTTTTTTCTCAGATTTTTTTCTTCTATAAAATGGGAATGAGACGATACATGTAAAAAGCTTGGTAGAATATCAAGGCCATCTAAAATAGTCAATAGTTGTTAGTGATCATTATTATTCAGGGTCTCACATTTCTTCTTTGAAAAACCAACTTGTTGAAGAAAAAAGAGCCCATCAAATTTTGGGGGACACAGTCTGCGCGCGGTATGACTTAAAAACAGTTAAGGTTGGGTCCACGAGACTTATTCTTTAGAGGCGAAATGAAGCCTCCGTATTTTCCATCATTAAGGGCAGTAACTTAAAATTCTGTTCCATCTTCTTCAGTGAATAGTACAGGTCCGGACATGTCATAGAGTAATGTGCACAACAAGCGACCACCGCCAGCTTCATATTTGTGTATCTCAGGATGCAGTGGTTCCCATCTGCAGTGCTCTGGAATATGAGGTTTTGGGTGTTTCAGCGAATTACGTAAGAGGAGAATATTCTTTCTACTGCTTCCTCAAGATTCCGGGGATTCTACTCCCTTTCTCATTCTTAGTGTCTCTAGTCCTACACAAAATCCTGCATTTCTGAAATTTAACCCTTACCCCTTGGATCTTGGAACAGCAAAAATTAGACAACCAATTCTGACTCCAGTATTTCCTAACCCAGTTAGCATGAAAAGTTACCTAAGCTCCCCAAGATATCAGTTTTCTCGTCCATATACTGAATATAATAATCTACGTAAGCGAGTTGAGGGTTAAATGAGACAATCCTCAAAGCATTCAGCAGGCATTGCCAGAGGAAAAGCAATTAGTAAATGTTTTCACGACCACAGTTCTCCTAACCATTTAGACAACTTGTAAGTGGAGTCGAGGAGCTGTTTCACGCTGTAAACACGGACATGGGAGGAAGCAGAATCTAACGGAGACTGGGCTGAAGCCCGAGGCAAGAGAACGAAGACTGCGGCGGCGCTGACGGCGGCCGCTGTGCCTCAGCTTGCCATCAGGAGTCTTTACCTTTGCTAAGCTCGGAGGGTTTCACCTCTAGGAGTTCCTCAGCAGTCTGGAACCCCGCAGACACCAGCTTCACCCGCACCGCTGGAGACAGCGGGAAACTCACCAAATCCCGCTGCATTTCAAAGCGGAACGTCTTCCCGCGCACTCGCGCAGGCTCAGCTGCTAACCCCCGGGGCAGCCAAACTCCGCACGCCCTCGCCGGGGCGTGCGGCGTGACGACAGACGTAAAACGGAAGGGGCCGGCTCTGCGGCCTGGCCGCACGCGGCTTCGGGCCTTGCAGCTTTGCGCAGGCTTGTAAATTTTCACACTTATGCACCATTCCGTTATGATTCCCCAAAATCCCATTTAGAGATTCCCCATCAAATGTACACACTGACTATAAAACGATGGACGGAGACCATAGGATGGAGAGCCAGGCTCAGTGGGTTCTCCACGCCACATTTCCTTGCCTCCACCGTGGCCTGTTAGGTGAAGCCTCAGAGTCATTAATAGGAATTATCTCGAGTGGGAGTAGTGAGCGTAACGAGCACACACTAGCCAGTTACCATTATTTTGGTGTGAAAAGCTCAGGGAACAATCAGTAGGATTAATCTGCGTGCTCTTTGTAGAGTTGCAGTCTCTTGGCTCTTCCCGCTGACCGTCCCCCTTTTCTGACCCCCCCCTTTCTGACCCCCCCCTCCACATTGCTTTTCCCGCCCTCGCGAGGGATTGTGGGCCAGCCCCCAACGGCCGCTGAGAGGGATCAGTCCCCATTCCGCGCACCCACCCACGTCTTCCCGGGAGTCGAATCTCGAGCATGGAGGTTACTGAGACCGTTATTTCTTCATGGCCTGCCTAGTTTAAGCAGTAGCTGGAAAAGTAAGCAACTAATGTCCCCATTAGTGGGTCTGGGCTCCTGGGGTCCTGAGAGGGAGGGGCTGGGCTACACAAGAGCTCCTTTTGTGGTACAGAGTTGGGAAGGGGCGTTCAAGCAGTGGTAGTGACCGCCTCTAAATTACAGAACTTCGGGGAGGAAGGCAAGCAGTTTAGAAAGTGGTTTATGAGTTCCTTCCTTGCCTAGGTGAGTGTACCTTATTTAGCAGGGGGTAACTTATTCCCTACCTATTGGCGATTTTTTTTTTTTTTTTTTTTTTTTTTTTTTGAGACGGAGTCTCATGTGTTGCCCATGATGGAGTGCAGTGGCACGATCTCGGCTCACTGCAACCTTCGCCTCCCGGGTTCAAGTGAGTCTCCTGCCTCAGCCTCTCGAGTACCTGGGATTACTGGCGCACGCCACCATGCCCGGCTAATTTTTGTATTATTATTAGAGAAGGGGTTTCACCATATTGGCCAGGCTGGTCTCGAACTCCTGACCTCGTGATCCGCCTGCCTCAGTGTCCCAAAATGCTGGGAGTACAGGCGTGAGCCACCGCGCTGGCCCCGTTGGCGATGATTCTTAGTCTTGACTTTTCTTCCCAGCTTAGAGGAACTTTCTAAATATTGCACATCAGAGCCCTCTACATACTTAGATCTAAAAAAGGAAACAACGTATGTTGAGCACTTTAGCAAATCCCACACATTTCAAATGGCCATAGCCATGCCAAAAGGAAGATAAGGACATGGAAGCTCAGCATATAGTTTAATATCAATTCTGATAAAAGAAAAAAAGCTGACCAGGCGCAGTGGCTCATGCCTATAATCCCAGCACTTTGGGAGGTCGAGGCAGGTGGATCTCTTTGAGCTCATGAGTTTGAGACCAGCCTCGACAACATGGCGAAACACTGTCTGTACCAAAAGTACAAAAAATTAGCCGGGCATGGTGGCATGCACCGGTCGTCCCAGCTACTCAGAAGTCTGTGGTGGGAGGATCCCTTCAGCCTGGGAGTGAGCTATGATCATACCACTGCACTCCAGCCTGGGTGGCAGAGTGAAACCCTGTCTCAAACAAACAAACAAAACACCTCAGCACAGTTTTCTTAAAGCCAAGATTCAAACCTAGCATCTTTTTTACTACCCCGAGCTATTAAGATTTTGAGTCCCTACTGGTGGGGAGAATACGAGAAGCATTTATATCCCATTTGGTAGGTCAGAGAAAGTCTTGTAGGACTGGCCAAAATGTGGTTGGCCACTCAACCCATTGCTTAACTTCTAATATGGTCTATATTTGAGCACTCAGTGGACGCATAAATACTATCCTCAGGGAGAATTCATGCTTATGCTTATAAAGCACCCAGATTCTTGGGTGAAGAAAAAACATGGTATTACCACATTCAACAGTAAGTCTTCAGTTAGTTTGGTCAAACTCAGTGGAATCGGTCGTGTTTAGAATTTCTTTCATTGACAGTGGAAAGTTCAAAACTACTTTGGCCTGGCACAGTGGCTTAAGCCTGGAATCCAAGCACTTTGGGAGGCTGAGGAGGGCAAGATCGCTTGATCTCAGGAGTTTGAGACCAGCCTGGGCAACAGGGCAAAACCCCATCCCTACAAAAAATACAAAAATTAGCCAGCATGGTGGTACATGCCTCTAGTCCCAGCTACTTGGGAGGCTGAGGTGAGAGAACCGATTGAGCCCGGGAGGTCGAGGTTGCAGTGAGCTGAGATTGAGTAACTCCACTCCAATCTGGGCGACAGAGCGAGACTCCATCTCAAAAACAAAACAAAATAAAAAAAAAAAAACCCACTCAACTCTGTCTATAGCTGTATAATTTAAGTGCTCTATAGCTGTATAATTTAAGTGCTATTAATAACTTCTGCAGATCACAAGGTCAGGAGATCGAGACCATCCTGGCTAACATGGTGAAACCCCGTCTCTACTAAAAATACAAAAAATTAGCCGGGCGTGGTGGCGGGTGCCTGTAGTCCCAGCTACTTGGGAGGCTGAGGCAGAAGAATGGCATGAACCCAGGAGGCGGAGCTTGCAGTGAGCCTAGATGACGCCACCGCACTCAGCCTGGGCGACAGAGCGAGACTCCGTCTCAGAAAAAAAAAAAAAAATCTTTTGGCCCTTGACTATAATAATTATTTTCATCATCATTCTTAAGATGTCTTTAATGCAATTTGCTCTGTAGTCATGCTTTCAAACTGGGATCCAGGTTTTTGAAGCCACGCACTAGGAACTAAACAAAGCTATGGGAAAATATGGAAGGTGCACCTACTTGTGTAATCACTTTTCTCAAAAAAAATCTTTCAGGGAGGGAAGAGTTAAATGATTTACCTAAGTCATTTGAAATGGTTTATATTAAGCAAACATTACATCTGTGTAGTGTGGATAAATCATTAAAAATTTTGAAAAAATAAACTTTAATAAAACATGGGGTAGGCCGGGCACAGTGGCTCACTCCTGTAATCCTAGCACTTTGGGAGGCCGAGGTGGGTGGATCATGAGGTCAAGAGATCAAGACCATCCTGGCCAACATGGTGAAACCCTGTCTCTACTAAAAACACAAAAATTAGCTGGGCACGTTGATGTGTGCCTATAGTCTCAGCTACTTAGGAGGCTGAGGCAGGAGAATAGCTTGAACCCGGGAGGCGGAGGTTGCAGTGAGTGAGATCGGGCCACTGCACTCCAGCCTGGAAACAGAGAGAGACTCCCTCTAAAAATAAATAAATTCGCTGGGCGTGGTGGCTCACGCCTGTAATCACAGCACTTTGGGAGGCGGAGGTGGGCGTATCACAAGATCAGGAGATAGACTATCCTGGCTAACACAGTGAAACCCCATCTCTACTAAAAATACAAAAAATTAGCCGGGTGTGGTGGCAGGCACCTGTGGTCCCAGCTACTCGGGAAGCTGAGGTAGGAGAATGGTGTGAACTCGGGAGGCAGAGCTTGCAGTGAGCCAAGATCACGCCACTGCACTCCAGCCTCTGTGACAGAGCGAGACTCCATCTCAAAATAAATAAATAAAAATAAAAAATATGTATATATAAATAAAAACAAAATGTGGGGGTAAAATGCAAATATAAAAATAAAATTTAAGAGAAAAGTATGAGGTCAGAGACATATCAGGCTTAAACTGGATACTTCAGTAATCTCCTAAACCCCCCTGGGAATATGTTTTGGTTTTTCTTGCAACTTGAGGTTACTTCATGAAAAAATTTGAGAGACATTGCTATGGGCAAACCAGCATGGGCTGGGGAGTCATACAGATTTGGATTTGTATCACATGTCTGGAAGTTACCAACTATGTGACCTTCAGCAAGTTACTCAGTCTCCTCACCTGCAAGTAAAAGATAATATCTCCTGGGGTTTTGGTCAAGATTAAATTAACACATATACAGTACTTATCACAAAAAAAGGTACATAATAAATATGAGTCTGTTTCTCAGTTTTTACAGCAGTCTAATGCGCATATTCAGTTGGAATAAATCCTTATAGAATACGTAGCTCAGAAGAATGCTAATGCTGAGACGTTTTTTAAAAATGTTTACAATTAGGCCAGACACAGTGGCTCACACCTTTAATCCCATCACTTTAGGAGGCTGAGGCTGGCAGATCACTTGAGGTCAGGAGTTCAAGACCAGCCTGGGCGATGTGGTAAAACCCCGTCTCTACTAAAAATACAAAATTAATGGGGGGTGGTGGAGGGTGCCTGTACTCCCAGCTATTTTGAAGGCTGAGGCAGGAGAATTGCTGGAACATGGGAGGCAGAGATTGCAGTGAGCCTATATTACGACACTGTACTCCAGCCTGGGTGACAAGAGGAAAACTCAGTCTCAAAAACAAAACAAAACAAAAAACGTCTACAATTGTAAAAGTGCCGAAGTAGAGTACTTTTATATATTTTATTTTCTTTGACTTGATCCACAGTAATCCTATGACTGGGGTCTCCATTCAGGATTAGCACTCTGAAGATTGGATCACTAAAACAAGATTAAATATTTATTAAATGCTAGTTATGTGCCAGATGACAGGGTAAACAAGACAGATTCTCTGCCCTCATGGAGCTTATAATCTATCAGGATCTTTATTGAGTATTTCTGACATGTTGCATTTCTGACTTGTGTAGCTATCTTGATGTAATTCTAAGGGTAGGAAGGACCTATTGCTGTTAATGTCTATAGTTAACCTGTCAGAGTATTCCAATAACGAGACATTTTCAGGTTGACTGGGCTGTTTCTGGAGATGTAGGAGAGGAATAATATGAAACTTTTGTTATAGCTGGGGAGAAGTTTATTTTTTTTTTTAGCCTAAGAACATAGAACTTTAAAAAATGGTGACCACGGCGGGGTGCAGTGGCTCACGCCTGTAATCCCAGCATTTTGGGAGGCTTAGGTGGGTGGATCACTTGAGGTGAGGAGTTCGAGACCAGCCTGGCCAACATGGTGAAACCCTGTCTCTACTAAAAATACAAAACTTAGGCAGGTGTGTGTAGAGCACCCGATTCTGTCGCTGATCAGGGCACCACTATGTAACCCACACAGACCTATGGGCTGAACAAAGGAGGGCAAACGCGGGAATAAAAGACAAGAGACAAAAGAGTATATTTGGAAGAAGGGGTCGGGGGTACCTTGCCTCTAGTGGACAAAGGCCCTGAGCTTTACACAGCCCTCTGTATTTATTAGGTAAAACAGATAGTGAGAAGGGAGGTGGGAGAAGGGTTCAGCTGCTCAGTCCAGAGTAGGCTTGCAAGACCGCATTCTCTAGATGTCGCAGTAGATAACCTCAGCACCAGGGAGTGATTGCCTCCAGCAAATCTTCTGTCGGCAGGCACAGTTGTGAGTTTGCTCACATCCTGCATTCATGATTAACAGTTTGGTGTTTGATCATAGAGCCTCCAGTAGAATGCTGAGTTGGTCACATCCCACGGGCCTTCAGCTCCCTACAGGTGTGGTGGTGGGCGTCTGTAATCCCAGCTACTCGGGAGGCTGAGGCAGGAGAATCTCTTGAACCCCAGAGATGGAGGTTGCTGTGAGCTGAGATCCCACCCCTGCACTCTAGGGTGGGTGATTGAGCGAGACTGCATCTCAAAAAAAAAAAAAAAAGGTGACCTTTCATGTTCAAGTGGATTTGGGAATAGGAGAAAGAAGTCAATGTTGTTCAGACTGAGGAAAAAAAAACAACAACTCTGAATCAAGGCGTAGCTTTAGAGGTGGTTATGATAAAGCTTCTTTAAGGCCTCAGACATATATAGTAGCAGTATCTATTTTACAAGACCTTATACATAATAGAAGCCCAATATGTATTTGTTGTCCACAGATTCCTTGAAACGTTCTCTTACTTGGCTTTTGTAATGCCACACTTCTGATTTCCTTTCTACATATTTGGCTTTTCTGTTTCCTTTGCAAGCACATCCTCCATAACCTGGGCATGGCAGTGACTCTCAAATTTGTATTTCTAGCATTGACCCTCTGCCCTCCAGATGCAAATATCTAATTGCCTACTGGACAATTCAAAGTCTCCTCCAACTCAGCCTAACTCATTATCTTCACCCCACTCCCAAAACCTTGCCCTCTTCCTGCATTTCCTGCCTCCATGAACCACATATCAATCCTTCCATTTGCATAAGCCATAAACCTAGAATCATCCTTGACATCTCCTTCCCTTTCACTCTGCATGATCATATCTCATTGCAACCTTGAACTCCTGGGCTCAAGAAGAGATCCTTCTGCCTTTGCCTCCTAAGAAGCTGAGACTAACAGGCACATGCCACTGTGCCTAGCTAATTTTTAAAATTTTTTGTAAAGACAAGGTGTTGCCCAGACTGGTTTTGAGCTCCTGGTCACAAGGACTCCTCGGCCTCCCAAAGTTCTGGGATTACAGGTGTGAGCCACCATGGTCCTCCTGGCATGATCTTTTTACAGTACATTTCAGTTATGTCACTCCTTATTTTGCTCTTTTTTTTTTTTTTTTGAGACAGAGTCTCGCCTTGTCACCCAGGCTGGAGTGCAGTGGTGTGATCTCGGCTCACTGCAACCTCCACCTCCCAGGTTCAAGCGATTGTCCTGCCTCATCCTCCTGAGTAGCTGGGATTACAGGTGCACACCACCACACCCAGCTAATTTTTGTATTTTTTTTGTAGAGACGGTGTTTCACCATGTTGGCCAGGCTGATCTCGAACTCCTGACCTCAGGTGATCCACCCACCTCAGCCTCCCAAAGTGCTGGGATTACAGGCATGAGGCACCGCACCTCGCCTTATTTTGCTCTTAGGATGAAGACCAAATTTCCTAATAAGGCTTAAAAAAAGCCTTGTATGTTTTGGCCCCTGTTTTTCCTCTTTAGCTTCTTCCTTTTCCTCGCTTCCATTTGCTTCCTATAGTCCTGCTACTTTGGCCTTTTCTTAGTTCCTTGTGTGTGTTAGGCCTCATCCCTCAGCAGTGTTTGCATATGTCTATAATATTACCTCTCCCTCCTTCACCTAATTAACTACTATTTATCTGTCAAATCTGACATTCTTTTTTTTTTGACACCAAGTCTTGCTCTGCTGCCCAGGCTGGAGTGCAGTGGTGTGATCTCGGCTCACTGCAACCTCCGCCTCCCAGGTTCAAGTGATTCTCCTGCCTCAGCCTCCCAAGTAGCTGAGATTACAGGTGCCCACTCACACGCCTGGCTAATTTTTGTATTTTTAGTAGAGACATGGTTTCGCCGTGTTGGCTAGTCTGGTCTTGAACTCCTAACCTCAAGTAATCCACCCACCTTGGCCTCCCAAAGTGCTTCAAAACAGGTCCTTCAAAACTAGGCCAAATCTAATGTATTCAATTTTTGTATTCTGACTTTGGTAACATGTTTAGAAGGTCTATACAAAATTATAAATGGATTTTTCATTCGTATTATTTCTACATGTGGTTTAGATCTACATTTGAATCTTTTTTAATTTTTAATTTTATTTTCTAACCACCCATTCCTTCAACATTTGAATATTTTAATTTATATGTTTTTTTTGGGACTGAGTTTTGCTCTGTCACCTAGGCATGATTTCTGCTTGCTGCAACCTCTGTCTTAAGGGTTCAAGCAATTCTCATGCCACAGCCTCTTGAGTAGCTGAGATTACAGGTGTGAGACACCATGCCCAGCTAATTTTTGTATTTTTTAGTGGAGACAGGGTTTCGCTATATTGGCCAGGCTGATCTCGAACTCCTGACCTCAGGTGATCTGGCCACCTCTGCTCCCCTTTTAATCTATATGAGTTTTTAAAAAATAAATGGTAGGAGGAAGGAAACTTTTTATTTATTTATTTATTTATTTATTTGAGACAGGGTCTCACTCTGTCGCCCAGGCTGGAGTGCAGTGGCACGATCTCTGCTCACTGCCACCACTGCCTCCCTGGTTCAAGTGATTCTCCTGCCTCAGCCTCCAGAGTAGCTGGGATTCCAGGCACGTGTCACCATGCCCGGCTAATATGGAAGCAATTTTTTTTTTTTTTTTGAGATGGAGTTTCGCTCTTGTTGCCCAGGCTAGAGTGCAATGGTGTGATCTCAGCTCACTGCAACCTCCGCCTCCCGTGTTCAAGCGATTCTCCTGTATCAGTCTCCCAGATAGCTGGGATTACAGGCACCCACCACCATGCCTCGCTAATTTTTGTATTTTTAGTAGAGACGGGGTTTCATCATATTGGTCAGGCTGGTCTCACGCTCCTGACCTCAGGTGATCCACCCGCCAAGGCCTCCCAAAGTGTTGGGATTATAGGCTCACGTGAGCCACCGTGCCAGGCGGAAGCATTTTTTTTTCTTTCCAGTTGTGACCTAATTTTCTGAGCAGTCTTTGAAATAATCAGTTCCTTCCCCATCTATATGAAATGTTTCCTTTATCGTATACTTTTATATATGTAGGTCCTGGAGTGCAGTGGCACCATCTCGGCTCACTGCAACCTCCACCTCCCAGGTTCAAGCAGTTCTCCTGCCTCAGCCTCCCGAGTAGCTGGGATGACAGGGATGTGCCACCACGCCCAGCTAATTTTTGTATTTTTAGTAGAGATGGGGTTTCACCATAAACAGGCCAGGATAGTCTCAATCTCTTGACCTTGTGATCCGCCCGCCTCAGCCTCCCAAAGTGCTGGGATTACAGGCGGGAACCACTCCACCTGACCAAGTCTCTCTCTTTTTTTTCTTTTCTTTTTTTTTTTTTTTGAGCCAGAGTCTTGCTCTGTCGCCCAGGCTGGAGTGCAGTGGCGCAATCTCAGCTCACTGCAGCCTCCGCCTTCCGGGTTCAAGCAATTCTCCTGCCTCAGCCTCCCAAGTAGCTAGGATTACAGGCGTGAGCCACTATGCCTGGCTAATTTTTGTATTTTTAGTAGAGACAGGGTTTCACCATGTTGACCAGGCTGGTCTCGACCTCCTGACCTCAGGTTATCCGCCTGCCTCAGCCTCCCAAAGTGCTGGGATTACAGGCGTAAACCACCGTGCCTAGCCAATTGTGTCTCTTAATAATCTACTAGATTCAGTTTATAAAGATTTTTTATGTTTACTTATGTTAGTATTTAACAAACATATATTTCCTCTTTTTTTTTTTTTTTGAGATGGAGTCTTGCTTTGTCATTCAGGCTGGAGTGCAGTGGTGTGATCTCAGCTCACTGCAACCTCCGCCTCCCAAGTTCAAGCAATTCTCCTGCCTCAGCCTCCCAAGTAGCTGGGATTACAGACACGTGCCACCATGCCCGGCTAATTTTTGTATCTTTAGTAGAGATGGGGTTTCGCTATGTTGCCCAGGCTGGTCTTGAACTCCTGACCTCAAGTGATCCACCCGCCTCAGCCTCCCAAACTGCTGGGATTACAGGCCTGAGCCACCGTGCTCAGCCTTTCCTCATTTTTGTCTTTTTTTTTTTTTTTTTTTTGAGACGGACTCTAGCACTGTCGCCCAGGCTGGAGTGCAATGGCGCAATCTCGACACATTGCTGCAACCTTGGCCTCTCAAAGTGCTGGGATTATAGGCGTGAGCCACCGCATCTGGCTCCTCATTTTTTTCTAATCAAAGAAATGAGGCTCTTCTCAAAGGATATTAAGGTATGCAGGACCTCGGTGAGGATTATAACAGTAGCATTTTTCTTAACTTGCTTAGAGTTACAAGGCAGTGGAGGACAGACATCTTTTTGCCTAAGGCTGACTCCCTTGAACAGATATTTTGATAACTAGGCCAATAGCAATGAAATTTTAGTGAAATATTGAAACTGGAACTTGTAAGGATTCATGAGCCACTTAAGACTCTGTAGGCTGGGCAGCCGGGCATGGTGGCTCACGCCTATAATCCCAGCACTTTGGGAAGCTGAGCCGGGCCTGTAAATTATCAACATTTTGTGTTGTGAAATAAAACACACTTTGAAATCTGGTTGGAGGAGTGGTCACAGTGGCTCACACCTGTAATCCCAGTACTTTGGGAGGTCGAGGCAGGTGGATCATTTGAGGTCAGGAGTTCGAGACCAGCCTCGCCAACATGGCAAAAACCCATCTCTACTAAAAATACAAAAACTAGCCGGGCATGGTGGCATGTGCTTGTAATTCCAGCTATTCAGGAGGCTGAGGCAGGAGAACCGCTTGAACCCAGGAGGCAGATGTTGCAGTGAGCTGAGATGGTGCCACTGCACTCTAGCCTGGACGACAGAGTAAGACTCTGTCGCAAAAAAAAAAAAAAAAAAAAAAAAAAGAAAGACTCTGTGGCCTGGGCATGGTGGTTCCATGCCTCTAATCCCAACTGTTTGGGAGGCGGAGATGGGTCGATTGCTTGAGCCCAGGAGTTTGAGCCCAGCCTGGGCAACATGGTGAAACTCCCTCTCTACAAAAATTACAAAAATTAGCCAGACATAGTAGTGTGTGCCTGTAGTCCCAGCTACTCAGGAGGCTCACTTGACCCCTGGGGGTCAAGGCTGCAGTGAGCTGTGATGGGCCACTGCACTCTAGCCTGGAGAAGGCACTGCTAGTCACAAATCTTCTGAAACTGGCATTTTGGTTATAAGAATTGTTCGGTGGTAATAGCAGTATAGTTCACATACATTACTTTTCCCTTACATGAGTTGTTCCACCAGATTTCTTTTTTCTTTTCTTTTTTTTGTTTTTTTGTTTTTTTGTTTTTTTGTTTGAGACAAGAGTTTCCCACTGTCACCCAGGCTGGAGTGCAATGGCATGATCTTAGCTCACTGCAATCTCTGCCTTCCGGGTTCAAGCGATTCTCCTTCATCAGCCTCCTGGGTAGCTGGGATTACAGATGCACACCACCAGATATTTTTGTATTTTTAGTAGAGACAGGGTTTCACCATGTTTGCCAGGCTGGTCTCGAACTCCTGGCCTCAAATGATCCACCTGCCTCGGCCTTCCACAGTACTGGGATTACAGGTGTGAGCCTCCGCGACCAGCCCTCCAACCAGATTTCAAAGTGTGTTTTATTTCACAAAACAAAATCTTGACAATTTATAGAGCATACATATACATATGTGTGTACATATATATATAACATAATACTTCTTTGAAAAGGAAAGTATATAAAAATAAAACTGACGGACTGTCAGAACATCAGACTTGAGAACAAGTGTCTGCTTGCATCACAGAATCCCCTACCTCCTTGTCCCAATATTCTTTTTCTCCCCATCTAAGACACCTCTATGTTCTCAGTTGTTGCTTGTTTAGCAAGATTTTTATTTTCATTTTTATTTATTTATCATTAGAGACGGAGTTTCGATCTTGCCGCTCAGGCTGGAGTGCAGTGGCACGGTCTCGGCTCACTGCAGCCTGGGTTCAAGCGATTCTCCTGTCTCAGCCTCCTGAGTACCCAGGCGCCCACCAGCATGCCCGGCTAATTTTTTTTATTTTTAGTAGAGAGGGTTTCGCCATGTTGGCCAGGCTGGTCTTGAACTCCTGACCTCAGGTGATCCACCCACCTCAGCCTCCCAAAGTGCTGGGATTACAGGTGTGAGCCACTGCACCTGGCCCAAGATTTTTTAAAACAGCATTATTTCTTCCTGTTGTAAAGATGGAAAACTGTGAGCTTGAAGTCAGTGACAAGGAAAAAAAAGTTATAAACTCTGGCTAATTTATTTTGGCAGAGGAGAAGATACCAGAAGAGTCCTTCTGTAAGATAAAAGATGTGGGATATTAGGGTGGTTCTAGCGTGATCTTGGAAAGACAATTGAAGAGCACTGTTAACTCTGAAACTCCAATTCTAATTTGTTTTTTTGGTTTTTGTGGGGTTTTTTTGAGACAGAGTCTCGCTCTGTCACCCAGGCTAGAGTGCAGCGGCGTGATTTCAGCTCACTGCAACCTCCACCTCCTAGGTTCAAGAGGTTCTCCTGCCTCCTGAGTAGCTGGGATTACAGGTCCCTGCCACCACGCCCAGCTGATTTTTGCATTTTTATTAGAGATAGGGTTTTACCATGTTGGCCAGGCTGGTCTCGAATTCCTGACCTCAAGTGATCTGCCCGCATCGGCCTCCCAAAGGGCTGGGATTACAGGCAGGAGCCACAGCGTCCGGCCTGCTTCATTCAAAATTAGAATTAGCGTTTGTGCAGTTGATCTTTCAAGTAAGATTGATCATTTGCTGCATGTTTGAAAGACAGCATTTTGTATGTAAGCATGACACTTTGGACTGGTAGGTAACCTATACAGAGATTGGATTTTCAGATATGTAGACTGGATTTTCAGAAATAATGTTACCAAATTTCATGTTTTCAAACTTACTCAGGTTACGTGTATAGCAGCTTGTTTAACTGCGCAAGAAACCAGTGCGTGCCTGTTTTTGCAGCTGCTGGGGAAGGCTGAAACAGGAGGATCCCCTGAGGCCAGAAGTTCGATAACTACTGCACCCCAGCCTGGGCAACAAAGCAAGACTTTGTCTCTTGGGGGGGAAAAAAAAGAAAAAAGACACCATAGTGACATCATTAGTGCCAAACCCTTAAAGGCAGGAGCTAGTTTACGTTATTTACCTTTTAATCTGTAGAGCATTTTTAAGTTTTATTTCAGTCATGTCACCAAGCATACTAGGAAAGGACATACTGAATGAGATCATCCAAAGGGGTGTGGAGTATGTAGATAAGCGCAGTGACTGCTGGCTATTTGCACCCTAGGCTTATATTTCCTAAGATTTTTGAATAGCCAGATATTAAAAATATAGCTGCTGTGTTATTGTAGTTTGGAAAATATCTTTATTCCAGAAATTAGGGGGTCTAAAGAGCATATGAGAAAAATGATTCTATATTTAGAGTGGTTTGAATCTAAGGGTGAGCTCTCAGGCAGCACTGGGGACTCATACTTACTTGGTAGGAGAAGTACTATGATTGGTAAAGGTGGACTTCCCAGGCTGAGGCTTGTCCCTTGCATTGCGGATGTACTGACCCCTGCGGTTTCTTCAAATGTGGGAAACTTGATTGCATAATTTGTGGTAGTGGGGACTATGTTCGTGCTCTCCCCTGATCTAGCTTGTTTATAAAAGGCGTGCTTTGTATCTTTACTTCTTAGGTTCTCCTGTGTTATATCGTAATCACCTGTTTTGGAGTACCCAGAGATTGATGTCTTCTAATGGTCATTTTTTTCTTCACACACGCTTTTGGTCTCACACCCTTCGTGGTTGGTGCTGTCATTGAGTACTACAGTGATCTGCCATTACAATCAGAAGTATGCAGTTGAATATCTTTGGAGGCTCTAAGGGAGTGTTACCTTCACGTTTTCCTTGTTTGCAGCCCTTTCCTTTTCAAAGCTAACAATTTAGCATCTTCTGACTATTCTTCTGTCTTTATATGTTTTTGTGGACCTCCAGAGTCCTGTTTTTTTTTTCTTGGAGACGGCGTTTCGCTCTTGTAGCCCAGGCTGGAGTACAATGGCGCAATCTCGGCTCACAGCAACCTTAGCCTCAAGGGTTCAAGGGATTCTCCTGCCTCAGCCTCTTGAGTAGCTGAGATTACAGGCACGCGCCACCAGGCCTGGCTAATGTTTGTATTTTTAGTAGAGATGGGGTTTCACCATGTTGGCCAGGCTGGTCTCGCAATCCTAACCTCAGGTGATTTACCTGCCTCGGCCTCCCAAAGTGCTGGGATTACAGGTGTGAGCCATGGCGCCTAGCTCCAGTGTCCTTCTCTTTTTATTATTATTATGATACTTTAAGTTCTGGGGTACATGTGCACAACGTGCAGGTTTGTTACATATGTATACATGTGCCGTGTTGGTTTGCTGCACCCATTAACTCATCATTTACGTTAAGTATTTCTCCTAATGCTATCCCTCCCCCATCCCCCCACCCCACAACAGGCCCCAGTGTGTGATGTTCCCTGCCCTGTGTCCAGTGTTCTCATTGTTCAATTCCCATCTATGAGTGAGAACATGCGGTGTTTGGTTTTCTGTCCTTGTGAAGTTTGCTCAGAATGATGGTTTCCAGCTTCATCCATGTCCCTACAAAGGACATGAACTCATCCTTTTTTATGGCTGCATAGTATTCCATGGTGTATATGTGCCACGTTTTCTTAATCCAGTCTATCATTGATGGACATTTGGGTTGGTTCCAAGTCTTTGCTATTGTGAATAGTGCCGCAATAAACATACGTGTGCATGTGTCTTTATAGTAGCATGATTTATAATCCTTTGGGTATATACCCAGTAATGGGATTGCTGGATCAAATGGTATTTCTAGTTCTAGATCCTTGAGGAATCGCCACACTGTCTTCCAGTGTCCTTCTTTTAAGGACCCTGTGATTACATTAGGCCCATCTGGATAAGCTTTTCATCTTAAATCAATCACATCCGAAAACTTCCCTTTTTTTTTCCCCCTCGAGTTGGAGTCTCGCTCTGTTGCCCATGCTGGAGTGCAATGGCGCGATATCTGCTCACTGCAACCTCTGCCTACCAGGTTCAAGCAATTCTCCTGCCTCAGCCTCCCGAATAGCTGGGCTTACAGGCACACGCCACCAGGCCTGGCTAATGTTTGTATTTTTAGTAGAGATGGGGTTTCACCATATTGGCCAGGCTGGTCTTGAACTCCTGACCTCGTGATCCACCTGCCTCGGCCTCCCAAAGTGCTGGGATTACAGGCGTGAGCCACCGTGCCCAGCCATTTCTGGCTCTTAAACTTTGGAAAAGTCTTTATCTTGTAAGTAGCAGGCTAGAACTTGTGCAAGAAGAGTGACCCTATGTGAAGAGTGTTTTGAATCTGAGGGTGAGATGTCAGGCAACAACCATGCCTTCCACTTACCTGGCAGGGAAGATACCCTGACCACAAAGGTGGTTTTCCCAGGGCGAGGTTCACTCATTGCATTCTGTGTTTGCTGGCCCCTGTGATTTCCCCTTATGTGGGGTACTCAACTGCATAATTTGTGGTAGTGGGCGACTGTGTTCACACTTTCCCCTGTGTTATTCTTTGTCAAATGGGAAGTAGCCAATGTGATTTTCTGTGGCCGTGTTTGGCTTCTCCTTGCTTGTTTCTTGTGAACTGTGTCTTTAAATTTCCGTGGAAGTGAGAAGCTGTACTACTATTTAGTTTGTGATAGTAACAGGCTTCCTTGGTGTTTTCTCTTGGCTGTGTTCCCTTAATCCAGCATAAACTTTGTACACAATGAGTACCATATACATGTTGGCTGAGTCAAATGAACTGGAAATCAAACTCAGGAAGGATTTCCTTTAAGCATTTTTATTTTTAGAGACAGAGTCTTGCTCTTTTCTCCCAGACTGGAGTACAGTGGTACTCAATCATGGCTCAAAGCAGCCTTGACCTCCTGGACTCAGTCCTTCTGCCTCAGCCTTCCAAGTAGCTGTACAGGCACGTGCCACCATGGCTGGCTAATTTTTTTTTTTTTTTGAGACAGAGTTTCCCTCTTGTTGCCCAGGCTGGAGTGCAATGGTTTGATCTCGGCTCCCAGCACCCTCCACCTCCTGAGTTCAAGTGATTCTCCTGCCTCAGCCTCCTGAGTAGCTGGGATTACAGGCACTCACCAAAACACCTGGCTACTTTTTTGTATTTTTTAGTAGAGACGGGGTTTCGCCATGTTGGCCAGACTGGTCTCGAACTCCTGGCCTCAGGTGATCTGCCTGCCTTGTCCTCCCGAAGTACTGGGATGACAAGTGTGAGCCACCCCACCTGGTCAGCTGGCTAATTTTAAAAGAACTTTTTGTAGCATAGGGTCTCGAACTCTTGGCCTCAAGTGATTCTCCCACCTCGGCCTCTCAGGGTGCTGGGATTACAAGCATGAGTACCATACCTGGCCCCTAAAGGATTTTAACCTGCTCTTAACAATGACTGTAGAATTGAAATTCATTCATTGCATTCTAAAATGACTATTTTGAATGGATCAGCTTTAGGTTCTGACATAGTAGTTTGTTGGGTTTTGTTTTGTTTTGTTTTGTTTTGTTTGAGATGGAGTTTCGCTCTTATTGCTCAGTCTGGAGTGCAATGGCATGATCTTGGCTCACTGCAACCTCTGCCTCCCAGGTTCAAGCGATTCTCTTGCCTCAGCCTCCCGAGTAGCTGAGATTACAGACGCCTGCCACCATGCCTGGGTTTTTTTGTTTTTTTGTTTTTTTTGGGTTTTTTTTGAGATGGAGTTTCTCTCTTGTTGCCTAAGCTGGAGTGCGATGCTGTGATCTTGGCTCACTGCAACCTCTGCCCCCTGGGTCCAAGTGATTCTCCTGCCTCAACCTCCTGAGTAGCTGGGATTACAGGCACCTGCCACCATGCCTGGCTAATTTTTATATTTTTAGTAGAGATGGGGTTTCACCATTTTGGCCAGGCTGGGCTTGAAATCCTGACCTCAGGCGATCACAGGCATGAGCAACTGCACCCGGCCGACTACTTTTTATATTTTAGTAGAGACAGGGTTTCACCATGTTGGTCAGGCTGGTCTCGAACTTGTGACTTCAGGTGATCCATTAACCTCAGCCTCCCAACGTGCTGGGACTACATGTGTGAGCCACGGCACCTGGCCCATAGTAGTTT
This sequence comes from Pongo pygmaeus, assembly GCF_028885625.2. Classification (NCBI taxonomy): domain Eukaryota; kingdom Metazoa; phylum Chordata; class Mammalia; order Primates; family Hominidae; genus Pongo; species Pongo pygmaeus. Next base: position 60,011,893 of record NC_072392.2, read on the forward strand.
TAAAAAGGGAAAAGCTTACATACTACTATGATATATCAATTTAAAAATGCAAAAATCCAGGCTCAGTGGCTCGTGCTTGTAATCACTGTACTTTTGGAGGCCCAGGCGACAGAACAAGAACCTGTCTCTAAAAATTAAAAACATGTTTAAAGGAAATCCTTTTGGAAATGCTTCCTGAGTTTGATTTCCAGTTCATTCAATTCAGCCAATATATAATGGGGTACTTATTGTAGACAAAGCTTATTCTGGGTGGGGGGAATGCAGATACCCTTGGAACATAGTCCTTGTCATAATCGGGAGTCTGTCTGGGGAAGGGAGATGGGGAAACCATCTATTAATATTATACCATACAATTCACCCATTTAAAAGATAGTTTGATTTTTAGAAAGAGCCAGAGATTGTCTGGAGACTTTTTTATGTGAACATAACCTCAATATTGTATTGTCTTCATTACAAAACAAAAGATGACACTTAGAACTGGATATCATTTGGCCCTTTCTCTTCTCATCTCCTCCCACTTCAAAATGCTTTCATCTCTTAATACCCAGCATTCTCTTTGTTCTGCAGTTGGGCTCAGCATACTCAAGGCTTGGCACAATCTTCTTTGTAGTTTTAGCTTTTTTTGGGAAAATCAACTAGTTTGCCCACCCATAGCCAGATACTTGTCATTTTGATTCTAGCAATCATAGTAAGGGTGAAGTGGTATTTCATGGTGATTTTGATTTGCATTACCCTGATGGCTAAGAATATTGAACATATTTTCGTGTGCTTATTGGCTATTTGCATCTTTTTTTTTTTTTTTTTTTTTTTGGAGATAGTTTCCCTGTGTCACCCAGGCTGGAGTGCAATGGCACAATGTCAGCTCACTGCAACTTCCACCTCCCAGGCTCAAGTGATTCTCATACCTCAGCCTCCCGAGGAGCTGGGGTTATAGGCATGCGCTACCATGCCCAGTTAATTTTTGTGTTTTTTGTAGAGATGGGGTTTCATCATGTTGGCCAGGCTGGTCTCAAACTCCTGGATTCAAGTGATGCACTCACCTCAGCCTCCCACAGTGCTGGGATTACAGGTGTGAGCCACCGTGCCTGGCCTACCTGCCTTTTTTTTTTTTTTCCAAAGGCCTCACTGAAGATAAATCTTTTTTTTTTTTAACCACTTTATTGAAGGATGATTGACATACTATACTTGTGCTTTTGATGTCATATGTAAGAAATCATTCCCTAATTGGAGGTCAGGAAGATTTACACCTCTGTTTTCTTCTTAGTGTTTCCATTTGTTTTTTGAGATAGAGTCTCACTCTGTTACCTAGGCTGGAGTGTAGTGGCACGATCTCGGCTCACTGCAACCTCCGCCTCCCAGTTTCAAGCGATTCTTGTGCCTCTCCCTCTCGAGTAGCTGGGATTACAGGCCTGAGCCACCATGCTCAGCTAATTTTTATATTTTTAGTAGAGACAGGGTTTCGCCACATTGGCCAGGCTGGTTGCGAACTCCTGACCTCAAGTGATCTGCCCACCTTGGCCTCCTGTAGTGCTAGGATTACAGGCGTGAGCCACCGCGCCTAGCCGGACTTTCATCATAAAGAAGTTATTCTCACTCCTGTGAAAAGGATGTGGGTTCAATAGGATTCGTTTGTGGTTCTCAATTCTGTCAAATCAAGGGTTTCCTTTTTTTTTGAGACAGAGTCTAGCTCTGTCGCCCAGGCTGGAGTGCAGTGGTGTGATCTCAGCTCACTGCAACCTCCACCTCCCTGGTTCAAGCAATTCCCCTGCCTCAGCCTCCCTAGTAGGTGGGATTATAGGCGCATGCCACCACGCCCAGCTAAATTTTTTGTAGTTTTAGTAGAGATGGGGTTTCACTATGTTGGCCAGACTGGTCTTGAACTCCTGATCTCAGGCAATCCACCCGCCTTGGCCTCCCAAAGTGCCAGGATTACAGGCGGGAGACACTGCGCCCGGCCCAGGGTTTCCTTTTATAACAACTAGTAACATTCCATTTACTACCTTGAAGATGTTTGTAGAAAATATAAACTACATATAGTTACCCCACAGATAATATGTCCTAACTATAATATGAAGGAGAGAAGCCACGTGGGGTGGCTCACGTCTATAATCCCAGGACTTTGGGAGGCCAAGGTGGGAGGATCGTCTGAGCCAAGAAGTTTGAGACCAAGCTGGGCAACATGGCTTAAACCCCAACTGTACAAAAAAAAAAAAATTGAAAAAATTAGCTGGGCATGGTGGTGCATGCCTGTGGTCCCAGCTACTTGGAAGAGTGAGGTGCGAGGATCACCTGAGCCCAAGAGGTTGAGGATGCAGTGAGCTGAAATTGCGTGACTGCACTCCAACCAGCCTGGGTTACAGAGCAAGACCCTGTCTCAAAAACAAAACAATACAAATATAAAGGAGAGAGAAAAATTAAATAAGTTACAATACAATTATTTATTTATTTATTTATTTTTGAGATGGAGTCTCACTCTGTCGCCTAGGCTGGCGTGCAGTGGCGCGATCTCGGCTCACTGCAACCTTTGCCTCCTGGGTTCAAGCGATTTTCCTGCCTCAGCCTCCTGAGTAGCTGGGACTACAGGTGTGCACCACCACGCCTAGCTAATTTTTATATTTGTTAATTTTTTTTTATGGTTTCGCCATATTGGCCAGGCTGGTCTCGAACTCCTGACCTTATGATCCACCCACCTTGGCCTTCCAAAGTGCTGGGAATACAGGCATAAGCCACCGCACCCTGCCCTAGAATACAATATTTTAATATGTAAAGGCTTGGCATGACTACCCAGGGAAACAAAAACATCCCCACAGAGTTTCAAAATTTCCCTTCGGGAGTGGCTCCACTGTCATGGAGAACCACTCAATTGTGGAGAATGTTTGAAACAGTAAGAAATTAAAAAAAAAAAAAAAAAGTATGTATAAAAGGAATGCCGGCTGGGCGTGGTGGCTCATGCCTGTAATCCCAGCACTTTGGGAGGCCGAGGCTAGCAGATCACTTGAGGTCAGGAGTTCAAGACCAGCCTGGCCAACGTGGAGAAACCCCATCTCTACTAAAAATACAAAAATTAGTCAGGCATGGTGGCATGCATCTGTAATCCCAGCTACTCAGGAGGCTGAAGCAGGAGAATTGCTTGAACCCAGGAGGCAAAGGTTGCAGTAAGCCGAGATCACACCATTGCACTCCAGCCTGGGTGACAGAGCGAGACTCCATCTCAAAACGAACAAACAAAAAAAGGAATGCCAACTGGGTGTGGTGGCTCACGCTTGTAATCCCAGCACTTTGGGAGGCCAAGGAGTTCAAGGCCAGCCTGGCCAACATGGTGAAACCCCGTCTCTACTAAAAATACAAAAAATAAAAAAAAATTAGCTGGGCCTGGTGGCACGTGCCTATAATCCCAGCTACTCGGGAGGCTGAGGCAAGAGAATCGTTTGAACCTGGGAGGCAGAGGTTGCAGTGAGCTTAGATTGCACCTCTGCACTGCAGCCTGGGTGATAGAGCGAGACTCCGTCTCAAAAAAAGGAATGCCAAGTAGCAGTGAGGATGTAGTTGCAGTTTGCATAAATTTGGAGTATTTGGAGTAAGAGTGTTGGAAGATTCTGCGACTTTCTTTCTCCAGCAGTGCTGTTGATTGGCTCTAGGACCAGTTAGAGCAGGGGATTCCAACCCCCCCGGACTGTGCATGGTACCAGTTGGTGGCCTGTAGGAACTAGGCTGCACAGCAGGAGGTGATCGTCATTACTGCCTGAGCTCTGCCTCCTGTTAGATCAGCAGCCACATTAGATTCTCATAGGAGCGTGAAACCTATTGTGAACTGAGCATGCCAGGGATCTAGGTTGCACACTCCTTATGAGAATCTAACTAATGCCTGATGAGCTGAGGTGGAACAGTTTCATCCTGAAACCATTCCCACCCACCCCCTATTATCCATGGAGAAATGGAAGATTGTCTTCCATGAAACTGGTCCCTGGTGCCAAAAAGGTTGGGGACTTCTAAGGTAGAGGAAATATGCTGTGCTGCAGCATGAAGTAGGTGAGAGATGGGGCTGGGGCCTAATGAGTGAAATGGCGTGGAAAGTCTAAAGGATCAGATGAATTGAGGGATGAGCTTCTCTGGCAGTGAGTAGACCTGAGGTCCAGGGAAGGCTTTTGTAAGCTCAAAACGTAAAATGTTGAGAAAATAGAACAAGAAAACGAGTTTTTAAAATATATTCCTGATCTAGCAAAAAGAGAAATCCACAGAGACCCAGAGAAAGAAACAAATCCAGAAAGGAAAGGCAGGGATGGACCCTGTCGATTTCCTAAGGACATTGGCCATCTTCAGAAGCTCTGGGGCTGGCTTTTAATGGACCACACGTAGGAGACAAAGCCTGGGGCCTGAGCTGGGTGGGAGGTCTGACTAGAGAGTCCCTCCTCATTCTATAAAGCTGCGACCCCAGGAGAAGAACACCCTCAGTTCTGAGGAATGCCCCCTCCCCAAGAGAAAGATGTTAGAGATATGTGCTGGTCTCAGCCTCAGCCTGAGAATGGGAAGGGACAGAGAAATCTTTACCACTATCTCACACTCACAGTCCCTCAAAATGGGCCAGAATTCATACTGCTATGTGTATATGTTAGGGGATGGCACAAAAAATTACTTTAAATTAGCCTGGCTTGGTAATGTCCCCCGGCACCAGGCATTCATCCCCCTCTCTAGTCTATTCATTTCTCAAAATGAAAGTACAATAATTAAAATAACAATCTTAGTGAATGGGTTAAGCAGCAGACACTGCCAAAGATAGAATTAGTGAAGACAGATCTGAAAAATTACCCAGGATGTAGCTCAAAGAAATAAAGAGATGGGAAAATGCAAGAAAGGTTCAAAGAGACAGAGAATAGAATGAGAGGGGTCAAGATAAATGCAATGAGAGTTCCAGAAGGTGGAGTGGAAGCAATATTTGGAAATGTAATGGTAGTCAGTGTCCCAATTGTATATATTTATTGTGTACACGTTGTTTTGAAGTATTATACATTGTGGAATGGCTACAGGGAGCTAATTAATATATGCATTACTGTATGTACTTCTATCATTTTATTGTGGTAAAGATGCTTAACATATGCTCTCAGGAATTTTCAAGAATACAAGAATATATTAAGTATAGTCACTTTTTTTTTTTTTTTTTTTTTTGAGAGGGAGTCTCACTCTGTCGCCCTGGCTGGAGTGTAGTGGCACAATCTTGACTCACTGCAACCTCCACCTCCCGGGTTCAAGCAATTATCCTGCCTCAGCCTCTCAAGTAGCTGGGATTACAGGTGCCTGCCACCACACCCAGCTAATTTTTATATTTTTAGTAGAGACGGGTTTCTCCATATTGGCCAGGCTGGTCTCAAACACCTGACCTCAAGTGATCTACCCACTTCAGCCTCCCAAAGTGCTGGGATTACAAGTGTGAGCCACAGCGCCTGGCTGAATTTAGTTTCTTGGTCCCTGATCCTTATTCTTATCTTCTCAAAGTTGTTTGTTTGTTTGTTTTTTAATCTTTCCAAAGTTTATTTAGGCTTCTCACTCTCCTGTTCTATCACATTTCTTAGACAGCTTTCTAATCATTACACACACACATCCTATAGATAGATGGATAGATAGGCAGAAATACAGGTAGATAGATATAGATATCTTCCATGCCAGGTACTTTGCTAGCCTGAGACTGCAGCAGTGACAGATGAAAACTCTCAGGTCCTTGGACAGTCTGTAGTCTAGACCAGGAAACTGACTGATAATCACACAGTGGAATAATGAATGGACTGAAGATGTGATAAGGACTAAAAGAGAAATTAAAGGACTCTTACTATGATAAGGGAGGGAGCTCAGCATGGGAAGAGAAGTTAGATTTATCAGGAGGGGCAGGGTAAAAACATTTTAAGCAAGGGGAACTACACAGACAAAGGCTCTGAGGCTGGAAAGAGGCTGCGGCTGTAGCTGTGGCTGCTGCAGCGGTATGGTGGACAGTACAGGCAGGCTGGAAAAGCTATGGAGCCAGCCCATGCAGAGCCTCAAGGAGCGTGATATGGAGTTGAGGCTTTATCCAGAGGGCAGTAAGGAGTATTGAAGGGCTTTGGGCAAGGGAGTAAGTAACATTAGATTAGAGCAGCACCAATGCTCCTTCCTGACATCTTGTTAACATGTATTCACATGAGGGTGTTTCTTGCTAAACCTCAATCAAGTCTCAAGCTGTTGCTGGCTTTTTTTTTTTTTGAGACGGAGTCTCTCTCTGTTGCCCAGTCTGGAGTGCAGTGGCGTGATCTCAGCTCACTGCAACCTCTGCCTCCCAGGTTCAAGCGATTCACCTGCCTCAGCCTCCCGAGTAGCTGGGATTACAGGCATGCGCCACCACACCTGGCTAATTTTTGTATTTTTAGTAGACACGGGGTTTCACCATTTTGGTCAGGCTGGTTTCGAACTCCTGACCTCAAATGATCCACTTACCTCGGCCTCCTAAAGTGTCAGGATTACAGGCGTGAGCCACCACGCCCAGCAGCTGGCTTGTTACATTCTTTAGCCATCATCTGGTGGCTTTCAGCAAATATGACAAACTCCTCTCCACACCCCCTCCTTTTTTTTTTTTTTTTTTTTGAGACAGAGTGTCACTCTTTCGCCTAGGCTGGAATGCAGTGGCGTGATCTCGGCTCACTGCAACCTGTGCCTCCTGGGTTCAAGCCATTCTTCTGCCTCAGCCTCCCAAGTAGCTGGAATTAGAGGCGTGTACCACCATATCTGGCTAATTTTTGTATTTTTAGTAGAGATGGGGTTTCACCATGTTGGCCAGGCTGGTCTTGAACTCCTGACCTCAGGTGGTCTGCCCACCTCAGCCTCCCAAAGTGCTGAGATTACAGGCATGAGCCACTGCGCCTGGCATTATCTCCCCCTTTTTTACACAATACAGATGTATCCCTAATCCTCCATTCATACAGTGTTGATAATTGCCAGGTTCCATTTTTTATGCTTACCTAGAACAGTGGTTCTCAGCCTTTTTTTCTAATTTGATATATACCCGGAACAAATGACACTCACTTGCCAGAAAGTTTCCACCCTACAGCTTCTCAAACTGTGTGATGTAATATATTGACCCCCCAGTCCTCAGGGCCTTTGGGTGGGATGTTAGGGTGGGTGACTAGAGCCCTTGGGCCAGTTATCTCGCATAGCAGTTCACCTAGGATGCCACATGCTTTCTGAGTGATCCAGATTGTTTTCTGTAGATGTCACCCTTGTCTGTGTGTGCATAAAAATAAAAAAAAGAAGTCTTCTCTGGGGATGACTACGTGGATTTTAATTCCTTCTCTACCACTTGGGCACATTTCAGCCTCTCTTGGCCTCAGTTTTCTCATCTGCAAAATGGAGATATTGTCTACTCTGTAGAATTGTTGAGTGGATTAAATGAGTTAAGGTGTGTGAAGTTCTTCTCCCTGTGCTGGGAGCACCATGAGCCTTCAGTGGGCATTGGCTAAGATGATTCAGTAGACAATCATGACTGGACCCAGGCTCCAGTTACTTCCTCCACATTTGCAGGGGTTTATAGTTACTGCAGCTCCTCCAGGCACATCAGTAGAAGAGGCTTTGGTAGCTGGGAGAGGTGCACTTTTTTGCTGTAAGGATGACTTTGTTTAGGACCATCAGGATAGGTATAGGGACCACTGCAATGGGGTCTTGTAGTGGAGGAGAAAGTTTGGGCACAAGTCCAAAGTACAGCATGGGCAAATGGGAATTTATAGCCAAGAAGCAGTGTGGAGGTCAGTGGATAGAAAATTACCAAGTGGAAACATCGGGGTAAGAGGAATTCTGGCTAAACTGATCTAACAGGATTCTTGCTGAAGACAGGCTGGGGTGATCAGATATCACCTGCGGGGTGGTGCAGGATGAGGAACCTGATCAGATTTGGAGAATTTGGGTTTCAGCTAAATTGACTTAGCAGGGTTCCTTTACTAAAACTGGATTTTACAAGAACATGCACAGACTGGCCTATGAGAAGGTTCAGAAGCCTGAATAAGGTTTGGCCAAGCAAACAAGAAAAGGATCTTTTTTTTTTTTTTAGCCAGAGTCTCACTCTGTCGCCCAGGCTGGAGTGTGGTGGCATGATCACAACTCATTGGCTCACTTCAACCTTCGCCTCCCGGGTTCAAGCAGTTCTCCTGCCTCAGCCTCCCAAGTAGCTGGGATTACAGGCATGTGCCACCACGCCCGGCTAATTTTTGTATTTTTAGTAGAGACAGGGTTTCACCATGTTGGCCAGGCTGGTCTCGAACTCCTGACCTCAGGTGATTCGCCTGCCTCGGCCTCCCAAAGTGTTGGGATTACAGGCGTGAGCCACTGAACCTGGCCAGCAAAGAATCTTTGTCATGCCTCAGGTTCTTTATCCATGAAATGGGGATGATTCCATTTCCTACCTCAATGTTGTGAGGATTAACCATAAAGTCCAGATGCATGGTAAACAGTAGATGTTAGCTGTTAGTATTTCTTGGTTTGCTTTAGGGTTTTTATTGGATTGCCTGACTCACATATTATAATTATGCTTTAAGGTTTAAGCTGTTCGTTAATGTATTTGGTTTAGTCTTCACAAGAACTCCTCCAAGGACAGTAATGCAGGTTTTACAAACTGAGGAACAAGTTGAGGCCATAAGCTCATCGAAAGTCTTGCATTGTGAACACTAGATTGCAGTCCAGATCTTGGATTCCAAAACCCTCCACTCTGTAATACAACCTGCTAGCATGCACTATTCCCCTTCTTGGAATAAGAGGAAATGATGCCGGGGTGGTGCATAGTGTGGGTATCCCGTGACTAAAAGTTCATTCACGTCTGTTAGCTCAAGGAAACTCTCCATACAGGGAGATCCGAAGGCCTTAGGCTATGCCAAAAGTAGGGAGGTGGTGCGTTTTTGTCAGGAAAATGGCCTGATGGACGTCACTGTAGACGTCACTTGCATTGACGCGACCAGGAGAAGGAACTGCTGGTTGAAAGCGGGCCCAGATGAGAACGCAGCTGCGCTCTCTGACCAGCCAGGCCTACGCATGACGTCACGCCGGGAGGTGGAGTATGTAGATTAAAGACTGCATTTTGGAAATGCGTTCCTTGGAAGGATTTGCACAACTCTGTCATCAACACTAAGATATAGTATAAAAATCTGTTTATTTTGTTCACTATATGTGGATAAAGTCCAATTAGAGTCATTTCAGGAGTTACCCGCACTTGCAATGATGTGGGCGGCACCGGGGGTTGCTGGGGTCTCGGAAGTACGTCATACTTACTTGGAGGGAGAAACACTGTGATTACGGAGGTGGTGTTTTTTTCTGGGCGTGGTTCACTTTGTGTTGATCTCTGCGATTTCTCCAAATGTGGGTAACTCCACTGTATAAGTTCGCACTTAACTCCTGGTTGTGGTAGTTGAAATGCGAGTTTTGTTAATTGTGTATTAGCTTTTGTTTGTTTGTTTTTTGCCGGTGGAAGGTTTGTTTCGCTTTGTTTATCTAGGCTGGAGTGCAGTGGCGCCCGAATTCATGCGCTCAGCCTTTGGTTGTTTTAGGTTTTATCTTATTTATTTATTTTAGTGAAAGCTGGGTCCAGTCTTATTTATTTTTTTGGGACACAGTCTTGCTCTATTTTCCAGGCTGGAGAGCAGTGGAGCAATCTCGGCTCACCGCAGCCTCCACCTCCCGAGTTCGAGCTACTCTCGTGTCTCAGCTTCCCTAGAAACTGGGATTACATTACAGGCATGCGCCACCATGCCCGGCTAATTTTTGCATTTTTAGTAGAGATGGGGTCTTACCATGTTGGCAAGGCTGGTCTCGAACTCTTGTCCTCAAGTGAGCCATACCTTTGGCCTCCTAAAATGCTGGAATTACAGGCGTGAGCCATGGCACCCGCTTTTTTTTTTTTTTTTTTTGAGATGGAGTCTTGCTGTCTCCCAGGCTGGAGTTCAGTGGCACAATCTCGGCTTACTGCAACCTCCACCTCCTCGGTTGAAGCAGTTCTCCTGCCTCAGCCTCCATACAGGCACCCGCCACCACGCTTGGCTAGTTTTTTGTAATTTTAGTAGAGACGAGGTTTTCACCATGTTGGTCAGGCCAGTCTTGAACTCCTGACCTCATGTGATCCACCCTCCTCGGCCTCCCAAAGTGCTGGGATTACAAGCGTGAGCCACCGCACCCAGACTTTTTTTTTTTCCCCTCTCATTGTTTCTTTTGGTTCTTAAGAATGCTTTGGGGTTGCAGGGTTGTTACCTTTGCTTACTGTTTAAAGCTGTACCTTGCTATTGTTTAATGCTTAGGAACTTCAGTAAGGTAAACGCAATGAGTTGTGGGTTTTTTTGTTTTTTGTTTTTTATGAGACAGAGTCTCACCCTGTTGCCCAGGCTGGAGTGCAGTGGTGCGATCTCGGCTCACTGCAACCTCCGCCTTCCAGGTTCAAGCAATTCTCATGCCTCAGCCTCAAAGTAGCTGGACTACAGCCACGCACGACCACAATAAGCTAACTGTATTTTTAGTAGAGGCAGGGTTTAGGCAAGTTGGTCAGGCTGATCTTCAACTGCTGGCTTCAAGCCATCCTGCCTCAGCCTCCCAAAGTGCTGGGATTTCAGGCATGAGTCATTGCACCCAGCCAAAACATGATAATAAAGTTAATTTCATGTGGGCCGGGCCTGATGACTCATGCTTGTAATCCCAGTAGTTTGGGAGGCTGAGGCAGGAGGATGGCTTGAGACCAGGAGCTCAAGACCAGACTGGGCAGCATAGCAAGACTCTATCTCTATAAATATAAAATAATAAAAATAATAATATAGCTACTAAAAATGTTCAACTGAATATGTTGAATGTTGCCCACACCATATTCCACTGGACAAGCATTGCTCTAACTTAATCTGTTTCCTTATTTTAAAGTTTCCAGAGAGCCTTGCTGTATTACTTCCACAAACTTATATGCCTGCTCTTCCTGGAATGTACTTCCCTGCCCTGCCCTTTTTCATCTACCTGGAAAACTTGTACTTCAGCCCTTCCAAACTGCCTGGGATCCACTCAGTGCCACTGAACCCAGGGTGGCCTTATCTGTTAGGTACCACAGGCACAGTGCCTAGGGGCACTTCTTTTGAAAATCAGAAGAAAAAAATGAATTTTTAGGTGGAAGAAAATGTCATATATAATAATATATTCATCTTTTAATCAATGCAGTCATAAGATAGCATTTTTAACATATATTTTAATGGAAATATATATATTTTAACAGAGGAGGCAGGCACACGAAGGCAAAAGTATGGGCCCTTCAAAATCGTATTGTGGCCCTGCTGAACTTTTTATAAGTCTGGCAAGTCTGTTTTCCCTACAGACTATGATCTTATTTATTGCAGGCAGACTCTGTCTCTGCATTATTCCTCTTAGTATCCCCAGTGGCTAGGCCAGCGGACTGGACCTTGAACATTTAAGTGGCTGTGAGTAAATGAGAAGTATGCACTACATGTAAGTAATGACTTGTGAACAGGTGTTTTTCATCATTAGCAGCAAAGAAATTCAAGAATACTTTATGAATGGCGAAAATACTGGAGTAGACAATGTGGTCATCAGAAATGGAGTTCTCCCAGCATAGGAAAAAGGGTCTGTTAATACCTGTAATAGCAGAGCCATGGGGGGCACAAATAATCATAGAGGCCTCAGAGCTGTGGTCAGCCTGGTATTCATGGATACCATTGAAAGCAGCCAAAGTATTACTTTCCTCATGTGAAATCAAACCTTCTAGAATAAAATTAGGAAGGTAGTTCAATAATGAGATTATATAGTATAACTGAGGTGGGCTGGGTCACACTTTGTGGATGAAGGTAATCCAGCAATTGTCCTAAGTCAGCAATTGTACTAAATAGTGTGGAGTTGGGTTTTTGCTGTTGTTTTTTTGTTGTTGCTGGGGGAGCAGTTAAGACAGGGTCTCACTCTCACTAGGCTGGAGTGCAGTGGCACAACACAGCCTCGACCTCCCCAAACTCAGGTGATATCAGCACCTCGGCCTCCCAAAGTGATGGGATTACGGGCATGAGCCACCGCCCCTGACCTAAATAGAGTTAGTATGGTTTTTATTGCAGAGCTTTGTGGCTGAGAAATGCAGCTTCAGGGCCAGTGTGTTTCAGGAGTGAATGGATTTGGCTCCCCACAACTCAGGGTGTTGAGTAAGACATTTAGTGGCCTGGCACAGTGGCTCATGCCTGTAATCCCAGCACTTTGGGAGGCCGAGGCAGGCAGATCACCTGAGGTCAAGAGTTCGAGACCAGCCTGGCCAACATGGTGAAACCCCATCTCTACCAAAAACACAAAAAATTAGCCAGGTGTGGTGGTGCATTCCTGTAGTCCTAGTTACTCAGGAGGCTGAGGCAGGAGAATTGCTTGAACCCAAGAGATGAAGGTTGCCGTGAGCCAAGATCATGTCACTACACTGTAGCCTGGGTGACAGAGTGAGACTCTGTCTTAAAAAAAAAAAAAAAAAAATTTAGATTCAGTTACATTGGCATTAATGACTTTTTTTTTTTTTTTTTTTTTTTTTGAGACGGAGTTTTGCTCTTGTTGCCCAGGCTGGAGTGCAGTGGTGTGATCTCAGCATACTGCAACCTCCGCCTCCCATGTTCAAGCAATTCTCCTGTCTCAGCCTCCCAAGTAGCTGGGATTACAAGCATGCACCGCCACAACCGGCTAATTTTGTATTTTTAGTACAGACAGGGTTTCTCCATGTTAGTCAGGATGGTCTTGAACTCCCGACCTCAGGTGATCCATCTGCCTTGGCCTCTAAAAGTGCTGGGATTACAGGTGTGAGCCACCATGCCTGGCCAACATTAATGACTTTTTTTTTTTTTTTTTTGAGATGGAGTCTCACTCTGTCGCCCAGGCTGGAGTGCAGTGGCGCCATCTCGGCTCACTGCAACCTCCGCCTCCCAGGTTCACACCATTCTTCTGCCTCAGCCTCTCCAAGTAGCTGGGACTACAGGTGCCCACCACCACGCCCGGCTAATTTTTTTGTACTTTTAGTAGAGACGGGGTTTCACCATGGTCTCGATCTCCTGACCTCATGATCTGCCCATCTCAGCCTCCCAAAGTGCTGGGATTACAAGCGTGAGCCACCGCGCCCGGTCACATTAATGACATTTTAACAGTCACAACTGCTTTGTGAACTTATATAACAAAACTCAGCTTTTAAAAATTACTGAGTATATATGTCACTCTCATATTTCTGAGCATCATCCCTTCCTTCCTTGACTCCCATGAGGCTAAGGGATGGTTGGAAATTCAGAGATGAGGTGAGACTCACAAACTGAGGGGCATGTCTTAGGACAGCACACCTGAGTTGGCAGGAACAGCCATGATCTGAGATTAATAGGTGTACCTGTTGCTGCCGTTCCCCACGTGTGAGGGAACTCTCCAAACAACATTCTGTACTGAGGGGCTGTGTTTCTCCATCTCAACTTATTTGGGGTCTTTGATTTAGTCATAATTTGGTCATGTAGTTGGTTTGATTCTGTGTGTGTGTGTGTGTGTGTGTGATATGTGTGCTATGTATCTGTACACACATAATATGTATTATGTACAAGCAATTCTTCTGCCTCAGCCTCCTGAGTAGCTGGGATTACAGGCGCCTGCCACCACGCCCAGCTATTTTTTTGTATTTGTAGCAGAGATGGGGTTTCACCGTGTTAGCCAGGATGGTCTGGGTCTCCTGACCTCCTAGTCCGCCCACTTCGGCCTCCCAAAGTGGGGGATTACAGGCGTGAGCCACCGCGCCTGGCCACTCAGTAATTTTTAAAAACTGAGTTTTATAAGGCCAGGCGCGGTGGCTCACGCCTGTAATCCCAGTACTTTTTACATCATACATACACAGATGTAGACATACAAGAACACTCGGTTTGTTAGCAAATCCGGGCCTGATGCTACTTCCCTGTGTGGCAGGAACTGCAGATACTTGAATCTTGGCAAAGTTACTTTGGGTGTCCCAAAGTACGGGGAGCAGCAGTCGAGGGGCAGAATAGCCTGGGTTGGGGGTAGCCGCATTTTTACATGCATTCTCTTATTCAGTCCTCACAGAAATCTTGTGAGCCAGGCAGGCAGTATTATTCGCACTTTACAATTTTAGGAAACGGAAACAGAGAGACAAAGTTTGACGAAGACCCAGAGTGGAGCAGCGATTCAGACCCGGCACAACCGACTCCGTTGACTTCCCCTATGCTGCCCCCAACGCCACCGCCTCCCTGACTGCCCTGCCCTGCAGCGCCCGATTCAGACTGGTTGTTAGAAATCCACGCCAGAATCTTTACGTGTGTCCAGAAAGGAAAGGAATCAACATTTCACGTCAGCCTTCCCAAGATGGCAGCTGCTGAAGACGAGTTCCTGCCGCCGCCGCGGCTCCCCGAGCTGTTCGATTCCAGCAAACAGCTTCTGGACGAAGTCGAAGGAGCGACTGAACCCACCGGTTCCCGAATAGTCCAGGAAAAGGTGTTCAAGGGCCTCGACCTCCTTGAGAAGGTTGCCAAAATGTTATCGCAGCTTGACTTGTTCAGCCGAAATGAAGATTTGGAGGAGATTACTTCCACCGACTTGAAGTACCTGATGGTGCCAGCGTTTCAAGGAGCCCTCACCATGAAACAAGTCAACCCCAGTAAGCGTCTAGATCATTTGCAGCAGGCTCGCGAACACTTTATAAAATATTTAACTCAGTGCCATTACTATCATGTGGCCGAGTTTGAGCTGCCCCAAACCAAGACCAACTCAGCTGAAAATCACAGTGCTATTACCTCCACGGCTTATCCTAGCCTCGTTGCTATGGCATCTCAAAGACAGGCTAAAATAGAGCGATACAAGCAGAGGAAGGTGTTGGAGCATAGGTTGTCTACAATGAAATCTGCTGTGGAAAGTGGTCAAGCAGATGATGAGCGTGTTCGTGAATATTATCTTCTTCACCTTCAGAGGTGGATTGATATCAGCTTAGAAGAGATTGAGAGCATTGATCAGGAAATTAAGATCCTGGGAGAGAAAGACTCTTCAAGAGAGGCATCCACTTCGAACTCATCTCACCAGAAGAGGCCTCCAATGAAACCCTTCATTCTCACTCGGAACATGGCGCAAGCCAAAGTATTTGGCGTTGGCTATCCAAGTCTGGCTTCCATGACAGTGAGTGACTGGTATGATCAACATCAGAAACATGGAGTGTTACCAGATCAGGGAATAGCCAGGGCAACACCAGAAGAATTCAGAAAAGCCACTCAGCAACAGGAAGATCAAGAAACGGAGGAAGAGGATGATGAACAAACACTCCAAAGAGCTCGAGAGTGGGATGACTGGAAGGACACCAACCCTAGGGGCTACGGCAACCGACAGAACATGGGCTAATCTTCCCACAACACGGCAGGACTGCAGGGTGCACACCTTCCCCGCCAAGGAAAACCATGCAGCCTTCCCCTCCCTGGGCTCCCCTACAGCTGTGTACAACGAAGGCAAAGATGCTTAATGTTGCTTTGAGTTCAATAAAGTGTTAAATTATTATTGTTATTTTATTTATCTATTTTTTTGAGATGGAGTTTTTTATGTGTCACCCAGGTTAGAGTGCAATGGCGCGATCTCGGCTCTCGGCTCACTGCAACCTCCACCTCCTGGGTTCAAGTGATTCTCCTGCCTCAGTCTCCCGAGTAGCTGGGATTACAGGTGCCCGCCACCACGCCCAGCTAATATTTTGTATTTTGAGACGAGGTTTCACCATGTTGGTCAGGCTGGTCTTGAGCTCCTGACCTCAGGTGATCCACCCGCCTCGGCCTCCCAAAGTGCTGGGATTACAGACGTGAGCCACCGCGCCTGGCCTAAAGTGTTAAATTATTAAGTGTGTATTTGTACCCTAGATGATGTGAACCATCAATCTAGTTTTGGCATCATCATCCTCATCCTGGTGTGTTCCAATTTCTTAAGTGGAATGAAAAGAGCACTGAGGGCCAGGTGCGGTAGCTTATGTCTGTAATCCCAGCACTTTGGAAGGCCGAAGTGGGCGGATCACCTGAGGTCAGGAGTTCAAGACCAGCCTGACCAACATGGTGAAACCCCATCTCTACTAAAACTACAAAAATTAGCCAGGCGTGGTGGCAGGCGCCTGTAATCCCAGCTACTCTGGAGGCTGAGGCAGGAGAATTGCTTGAACCTGGGAGGCAGAGGTTGCAGTGAGCCGAGATCACGCCATTGAAAAGCACTGAGAAATAGGTCTGGATAATTAATGGCTGTATGAATTCTCTGAAAAAATAACAAAAGTTACTTCTATTATATGAGCCTGTGCAGAAAAAAGAAAAAAAAATTTCTTATCACACAATGCGATTTCTTTTGAATCCTTGGGAGCGGTAGCTAGAGCGAACCGATCCGTAAGGGAATTCAGTCAGAACGTACAGAAGCAGGTGGTGACGTCACTATAAGAGGCGGGCATATGTAGATAGGGGCGCAGTGATTGCCGGTTCTAGTGCGTTCTTCGCGCGGAGGAATTTTCTAGCGAATACCAAAGAAGGTGTAGTCTGAGATGTGTCATACGAAGAAGAGGTAGTTTCGAAGCGATGTCTAAAAACAACTCATAATACAATTTGCCATGACTAAGTAGTGTGTTGAGGACGATGGTGAGGTAGCAGCTAACAGTAGATAGTTTGATTGCTGAAGGGGGTGGGGGAGGAGGCGCTGTGGTGTATGTGGAAAAAGAGGCTTATTTGGGTTGGGGTTTGTCCGTTTTATTCCAGATGTATTTGCTCCTGTAACTTCACCAGATATGAGGAAGGTCGGCTTTGTAATTTCGCGCTTTCCTATGATTGAACCAGTTTAAGAGATTGGTTGCGTGTGCTTATTTTCACAGTCGTTGTAGTGGCGCGTGTTTGGTTTTGGAGTTGTGGTTATGAGCTTACGTCCTTTTAGGTTACCTCTGTTTTAATTAGGTGCTTGCTAAGTATCTTATAACGTTTCTAGGAAGGGTGGAAAAATAAGTCAGACTGGCGTAGTGGTACGCGCCCGTGCTAGCTACTGGGGAGACAGGTGGAAAATCATTTGATCCCAGATGGAGACTTTAATGAGCCAATATTGTGCCACTGCAGTCCTGTCTGAGCGAGAGACCCTATCTCAATGAAGAAGTAAAAAAAAAAAAAAAAAATTCCTGGGTCTTCAGGTGGGAAGTTAAGTACCTCATCCCTTGTAGTTCTGTTTTCCTGTGCAGATAAATTTACCAGTTTGCTACCTTAGCCTTTTGTTCTGATGGGATGAATTGCTGAGGGTGGCTCAAGCCTGTAAACCCAGCACTTTGGGAGGCCGAGGCGGGTGGATCACTTGAAGTCAGGGGTTTGAGACCAGCCTGGCCAACATGATGAAACCCTGTCTCTACTAAAAATACAAAAAATTAGCCAGGCCTGGTGGCGCACATCTGTAATCCCAGCTACTTTGGAGGCTGAAGCAGGAGAATCGCTTGAACCCAGGAGGCAGAGGTTGCAGTGAGCCGAGATCACACCACTGCACTCCAGCCCGGGTGACAGAGTGAGACTGTCTCAAAAAAAAAAAAAAAAACGCCAGTGCGCAGGTGGTACACACTGGTACAGATGGTGCATGCCTGTAATGGGAGGCTGAGGCATGAGAGTAGTGTAACCACCCAAGGGGTTCACCTTGCCTGCTGGCTAGACAGAGCCAATTCATCAAGACGGGGGAATTGCAATAGAGAGTAATTCATGCAGAGCCAGCTGTGCGGGAGACCGGAGTTTTATTATTACTCAAATCAGTCTCGTGGAGCATTCGAGGAACAGAGTTTTTAAGGATAACTTGGTGAGTAAAGGGAAGGCAGTGAGCCAGGAGTGCTAATTGGTCAGGGAAGAAATCATAGGGAGTCAAAGCTGTCTTCTTGTGCTGAGTCAGTTCCTGGTTGGGTACCACAAGATCAGATGAGCCAGTTTATTGATCTGGGTGGTGCCAGCTGATCCATCAAGTGCAAGGTCTGCACCAAATATATCAAGCACTGATCTTAGGAGCAGTTTAGGAACGGTCAGAATCTTGTAGCATCCAGCTGCATGACTCCTAAACCATAATTTCTAATCTTGTGGCTAATGTTAGTCCTACAAAGGCAATCTTGTCCCCAGACAAGAAGGAGGTCTGCTTTGGGAAAAGGTTGTTACCATCTTTGTTTAAACTACAAACTAAGTTTCTCCCAAAGTTAGTTGAGCCTACACCCAGGAATGAACAAGGACAGCTTGGAAGTTAGAAGCAAGATGGAGTAAGTTAAGTTAGATCTCTTTCACTGTCTCAGTCATAATTTTGCAAAGGCTGTTTCAATTGCTTGAACCCGGGAGGCAGAGGCTGCAGTGAGCCAAAATTGCACAACTGCACTCTTAACTTGGGTGACAGAGCAAGACTCTGTCTCAAAAAAAACAAAAAAACAAAAAAGCATTTCCCGTATTGCCCAGACAAAATTATAATATACACATGACAAAGACACAAACACCAGTTATTCCCCTCAGTATCTGAGTTTTAACCTGGCAAAACAGACAAGAGGTTCCCTCTGAGTGAGGCCTGCTGAGCTTCTGCTAGTGATTCCTTCAGGATTCCACCCCCGACACACAGACAAGACAAGAACAGGCACAAGCCCTCACAAATCAGAATTCTAAAACCAGATTTGGGCCCAGCGTGGTGGCTCATGCCTGTAATTCTAGCACTTTGGGAGGCTGAGGTAGGAGGATCACTTGAGCCCAGGAGTTGGAGATCAGCCTGGGCAACATAGTGAGACCTCATCTCTATTTTTTAAAAATAATAATAAATAAATAAAAATAAAACCAGATTTGGACAGCATGGTGGCTCACACCTATAATCCCAGAATTTTGGGAGCCTGAGGCAGGAGGATTGTTTGAGGCCAGGAGTTGAAGACCAGCCTGGGCAATGTAGCAAGATCCCACCTCTAAAAACATTAAATTAAAGAAATAAAACCCAATTTTCTTTTTCTTTTTTTTTTCTTTTTTTTTTTTTGAGATGGGAGTTTTGCTCAGTCACCCCGGCTGGAGTGCAATGGCGTGATCTCGGCTCACTGCAACCTCCACCTCCCAGGTTCAAGTGATTCTTGTGCCTCAGCCTCTTGAGTAGCTGGGACTACAGGTGCTTGCCACCACGCCCGGCCAATTTTTTTCTTTTTTTTTTTTTTTGAGACAGAGTCCCTGTGTTGCCTAGGCTGGAGCCCAGTGGCGCGATCTTGGCTCGCTGCAACTTCTGCCTCCCAGGTTCAAGCGATTCTCCTGCCTCAGCCTCCTGAGTAGCTGGGATTATAGGTGCCCACCACCACGCCTGGCTAATTTTTGTAGTTTTAGTAGAGATGGGGTTTCACCATGTTGGTCAGGCTGGTCTCGAACTCCTGACCTCGTGATCCACCTGCCTCACCCTCCCAAAGTGTTGGGATTACAGGTGTGAGCCACTGTGCCCAGCCTTTTGGTTTTTGTTTTGTTTTTTTGAGACAGAGTCTTGCTCTGTTGCCCAGGCTGGAGTGCAGTGGCATGATCTCGGCTCACTGCAACCTCAACCTCCCAGGTGCAAGCAATTGTCCTGTCTCAGCCTCCTGAGTAGCTGGGACTACAGGCACCTGCCACCACACCCGGCTAATTTTTGTATTTTTAGTACAGATGGGGGTTTCACCGTATCAGTCAAGCTGGTCTTGAACTCCTGACCTCAGGTGATCCACCCGCCTTGGCCCCCAAAGTGTTGGGATTACAGGCGTAAGCCACTGTGCCCGGCTGCCCAGATAATTTTCTTATTTTTTGTAGAGACAGCATTTTGCCATGTTGCCCAGGCTGGTCTCAAACTCATGACCTCAGATGATCCACCCACCTTGGCCTCTCAAAGTGCTAGGATTACAGGTGTGAGCCATCGCGTCCAACCAAAACCAGGTTTCTGAACTGAGACCTGAAGGGCCCAGGAGTACCTCCCCAAAACAGTGCCCTTTAATAGGACCCTGAAGAGTTTACAGGGCCTCTGAGGAGGCCAACAGATCAGAAGAAGGGAAAGGGAATATGGATTATGCTTGGGAATAATCATCAGAGACGTCTTCCAGAATCAGAAACCATTTCTCTGCTGCAAGCCAGCTTATGTGCCTAAGGTCGGCAATGCCCCTGCCTACAAGGGAGGTGCCAGACATGGCCCCTGGCTTAAAGGAGGGCTCGTCTCGGGGTGCCGAAATGTCACGGTGTTCCAGGACAGAATGACTGGCTGCTTGTTCTCACAGTCCAATAATGAGATCCAGACTGGGAAAGAAGGGAGTTTATTGGCCAGGTGCGGTGGCTCACTTCTGTAATCCCAGCACTTTGGGAGGCCGAGGCAGGCGGATCACCTGAGGTCAGGAGTTTGAGACCAGCTTGGCCAACATTGTGAAACCACATCTCTACTAAAAATACAAACATTATTCGCCGGGTGCGGTGGCTTACGCCTGTAATCCCAGCACTTTGGGAGGCAGAGGCAGGTGCATCATGAGGTCAAGAGATCGAGACCATGCTGGCCAACATGGTGAGAACCCATCTTTACTAAAAATGCAAAAATTAGTTGGGCGTTGTGGGTGCCTGTAGGCCTAGCTACTTGGGAGGCCGAGGCAGGAGAATCGCTTGAACCCGGGAGGTGGAGGTTGTAGTGAGCTGAGATTGCGCCCCTGCACTCCAGCCTGGTGACAGAGCAAGACTCCTCAAAAAGAAAAAAAAGAAAAAAATAGCTGGATGTGGTGGCAGGCGCCTGTAATCCCAGCTACCCAGGAAGCTGAGGCAGGAGAATGGCTGCACTTCAGCCATTCTCACCACTGCACTTCAGCCTGGGCAACAGAGCAAGACTCTGTCTCAGAAAAAAAAAAAAAAAAAAAAAGAAAGGAGTTAATTTCTGCAACTGGTTACAGGGAGAAGGTTGGAGTAACTCAGCAGACCAACTAAAAAAGTTAAAAGTTTTGGCCAGGTGCGGTGGCTCACGCCTATAATCCCAGCACTTTGGGAGGCCAAGGTGGGCAGATCACCTGAGGTCAGAAGTTTGAGACCACCCTGGCCAACATGGTGAAACTCCAACTCTATTAAAAATACAAAAATTAGCTGGTAATGATGGTGGGCACCTGTAATCCCAACTACTCGGGAGCCTGAGGCAGGAGAATCATTTGAACCCGGGAGGCGGAGATTGCAGTGAGCTGAGATCGTGCTGCTACACTGCAGCCTGGGCAACAAAGCAAGACTCTGTCTCAAAAAAAAAAAAAAAAAAGTTACAAGTTTTTTTTTTTTCCCAAAGCTTATATACATTCAAGGTCCATGCCTATATGCGGGAGTGCACCTACAAGGTGGAGTGTTTCATTCAATCCATATCTAATCTTTAACTAGGATCTAGGGTCTGGAAAGCTTTCTCTAGAGTCTTGGAAAGTTTCTTAATCTTAAGTGGTCCTTGGTACAAGGTGTATGTGTAAAAATGCTATTATTATTTGATCAGACTTTAGGGCCTGAGAAAGGCCAGGTGGTGTCTTAATGGGTTTGTTTTCGCATTCCAGCCCTTGTAGTACTCAGGCACCAGTTTCTCCAATTCTTTTTATTTTTTATTTTTGAGATGGAGTCTCGCTCTGTCTCCCAGGCTGGAGTGCAGTGGCGCAATCTCAGCTCACTGCAAGCTCCACCTCCCAGGTTCACGCCATTCTCCCGCCTCAGTCTCCCGAGTAGCTGAGACTACAGGCGCCTGCCACCATGCCTGGCTAATTTTTTGTATTTTTAGTAGAGATGGGGTTTCACCATTCACAGGGTGGTCGCAATCTCCTGACCTTGTGATCCGCCCACCTTGGCCTCCCAAAGTGCTGGGATTACATGCATGAGCCACCATGCCGGGCCCAGTTTCTCCAATTCTTTAATGTTTAACATATGCATTCATCAAAATTATAGTAAAGGGTTAGTGGAACCAGATTGTTCTGGCTGCTGATGGAAACCTGGACTGCCACAAAGGGGGCACTGAGCCATGGTTAAATGCCCACAAGGGGCATCTTTTCATAGGATCACTGCTAAATTGTAATCCCACGTGGCAAGTCAGTATAGTGAGACACTGGGTTGCAGCAGACAAAGAGGTTTAATCATAGGGCTGCCGAACAAGGAGATGGAAAGAAACCTCAAATGTCTCCCGAACGCATCCTTTTATAAGGGACCCACTCCTGCCATAACGACCTACTTCCTTTATAATGACAATAGCATTAATCCATTCATGAGAGTGGTGCCCCCCGTGACCTAAACACATCTTAAAGGTTCTACCTCCCAACACCTCCATATTGGGGATCAAGTTTTTAACATATGAATTTTGGGGGACACATTCAAATCATAGCAGTAGGTACACCACAGACACTTGCTTGTAAGAATGATAGTCAGGTGTGGCTGCCACATTTGGAAAGTTAAAATTTCTCTGCATGGTTCTTATGCACAGTAACAGCTAACAACTACAGTGAACTTGTTTGGTGCCAGGTACTATGCTAAGCACTGTACACAAATTAGCTCCTTTGAAACTCTCAGACCAGGCGCCGTGGCTTACGCCTGTAATCCCAGCACTTTGGGAGGCTGAGGCAGGCGGATCACAAGGGCAAGAGATCAAGACCATTCTGTCCAACATGGTGAAACCTTGTCTTTACTAAAAATACAAAAAATTAGCTGGGCATGGTGGTGTGCACCTGTAGTCCCAACTACTCGGGAGTGAGGCAGGAGGATCGCTTGAACCCAGGAGGCAGAGGTTGCCGTGAGCCGAGATCGCACCACTGCACTCCAGCCTGACGACAGAGTGAGACTCCATCACATACACAAAAAAAGAAACTCTCAGCAACCCTCTGCTTATTATTATCCTCATGTTACAGATGAAGAAATTGAGGCCTATCAGTGTTAAATAATTTCCTCAAGGTCACACAGGGAGGTGACAGAGCCAAGACAGTTTCAGAGTCTGAACTGTGAACCTAAACCACTATGTTATACTATCCAGCTTTACATAATGACTGCATTTGTGTTCTAACCTTTCAAAGTCAATACTCTCCAAGTTATCTTAATGACACAATAAACGGGTATTTAGATTTTACTTCCTAGAAGTCCTCACTTTTTCAGTCCTGGGAATTAGTGACAAATATTGTATTAGTCTGTTCTTGTGCTGCTAATAAAGACAAACCCGAGACTGGGTAATTTATAAAGGAAAGAGGTTTAATTGACTCAGTTCTGCAGTGCTGGGGAGGCCTCAGGAAACTTAAAATCATGCCAGATGGGAAGCAAACACGTCCTTATTCACGTGATGGCAGGAAGGAGAAGTACTGAGCAAAAGAAAGAAAAGCCCCTTATAAAACTATCAGATCTCATGAGAATTTACTCACTGGTCACAAGAACAGCATGAGGGTAACCGCCACCATGATTAAATTACCTCCCACTAGGTCCCTCCCATGACGTTGTGGGGATTATGGGAACTACAATTCAAGGTGAGATTTGGGTGGGGACATAGAGCCAAACCATATCAAATATATTCAAATATATATATTTTTTACTTGTCTCTTCTCACCATTCCTATATTCAACAGTATATTGAAGTTCTTTAATTTCAGCGATAACACTGAGGAAAAACATTAATCTCATAGAGTTTCAATAATTATTCCCCAATCTTCATTATTAATGAAGGTGGCTGGACAGGTTTCTAAATGTGAAAGAATTAAGTTGTTTCCTTGCATTTCTGGTTCAGTTAAAATAAGCATATTGCTCTCTTTTGGAACAGGATGTCTCGGGCTGTTCCTCTTCCAGTCCCCTGTCCTGTTCAACTTGGTACCTTAAGAAATGACTCCCTGGAAGCTCAACTTCATGAGTATGTCAAACAAGGGAACTATGTGAAACTGAAGAAAATTCTTAAGAAAGGTAAGCACCATGTTGAGATGGCAGATGCACCTTGGTACACATTTCTGAATAGCGTTCAGAGGAAAAGGAATGTCATAAAGCTATGAATGAGTCCTTGGGGAAATCCAGAAATTAAATGTAGAAATTAGATGTTCTCTAGCAGTGCAGTCAAGAGAGGTGTTAAATCCTCATTTTGAGGATGTTTTGTTTTGTGTTGGGGAACCACAAGCACATCCAACTGCTACTGCTAGGCTCCTGTGGTTTCTCTGAAGTCACCCACCTTTGATTCTGCCTGATTTCTTTCCTTCAAATCTGCTCCATCCATTGAGTTCTCTGACACCTGTGGTTGACTAAGGAGGCCAGTGTTCACAGCTGTCCCCTTCCTTGCTCCTTACTTCCACTTGGTGCCTTTTTTCCGGGGTTTTCTTGTTGAAGGATACAGGCAGACATGGCTCAATGGCTGAGGCAGTCTTCAAAAGAACCAACAAACATGCCATGTGAATTTGG
Source organism: Pongo pygmaeus (assembly GCF_028885625.2). Classification (NCBI taxonomy): domain Eukaryota; kingdom Metazoa; phylum Chordata; class Mammalia; order Primates; family Hominidae; genus Pongo; species Pongo pygmaeus. Next base: position 60,036,266 of record NC_072392.2, read on the forward strand.
TCTGAGAAAACAAACCAAAGAACCAACAAACAAAAACCCATATACAAATAGAACCTTTTCTGGTGTTTGGCTCCTGTTGTTGTTTTTCTTTTTTGTTTTTTTTTTGTTTTTTTTTGAGACAGAGTCTCACTCTGTTGCCAAATGCAGTGCAGTAGCATGATCACAGCTCACTGCAGCCTCGACCTCCACGGGCTCAGGTGATTCTCCTGCCTCAGCTTCCCAAATAACTGGGACTATAGGCGTAAGCCACCATGCCTGGCTAATTTATGTGTTTTTTGTTTGTTTGTTTTTTGTAGAGATGCTTTCGCCATGTTGCCCAGGCTGGTCTAGAACTTCTGGGCTCAAGTGATCTGCCCACCTCAGCCTGTCAAAGTGCTAGCATTACAGGAATGAACCCAGACCTGCTATTTTCAACGTGAGCAGAGGTCCTGCTGGATCCCCCCTCTCTTTTCTTAGTATTGAAGGGGAGGCTTCTGAAAGTTGTCTTTGCTGATTTGTGGAATAGTCAGGGTGACCTGGTTTTTCTCCACTTGATTCAACAGCATTTCTGAAGACGTCCAGAAGGGTAACCCCAATTTTCCACCTATCCCACTGAATAGTTCCCTCATAAAGTTCTCATGGCTGGCACAGTGGATCCCACCTATCTGTAAACCCAGCACGTTGGGAGGCTGAGGCAGGAGAATTGCTTGAGGCCAGGAGTTCAAGACCAGTCTGAGACCAGCCTGGGCAACACTGTGAGACCCTGTCTCTACAAAAATAAAAAATAAAAAAATCACTAGTTGGTACTACACGCATGGTAGCGCATGCCTGTAGTCCACCACACCAGGAGGCTGAGGTGAGATCCCATCTCAACAACAAAAAAAATAAGTTCTCAAACCTTTCCATGTGCTACCCCTAGGGTCCATAGCTGAAGTAGCTCACACTGAGCTCAATCATTTATGTAAAAGGTCCTGGGTTTTTTTTTTCCCCTCAAAAATTTGCATTTTACTCCATAACATATCCACATATGTTTTAAAATAAAACGTTGTAAAACTCTGCTTCTCGGGCCAGGCGTGGTGACTCACACCTGTAATCCCAGCACTTTGGGAGGCCAAGGAGGATGGATCATCTGAGGTCAGGATTCGAGACCTGCCTGGCCAACATGGTGAAACCCCGTCTCTACTGAAAATAATTAGCCGGGTGTGGTGGCGGGCGCCTGTATTCCCAGCTACTTGGGAGGCTGAGGCAGGAGAATTGCTTGAACTCAGGAGGCAGAGGTTGCAGTGAGCCTAGATCTCACCATTGCACTCCACCCTGGGCAACAAGAGTGAGACTCTGTCTCAGAAAAACAAAAACAAAAACAAAAATAAAACTCTGGGCTGGGCACAGTGGCTCACGCCTGTAATCCCAGCACTTTAGGATGCCAACGGGGGTGGATCACCTGAGGTCAGGAGTTCGAGACCAGCCTGGCCAACATAGTGAAACCCCATCTCTATTAAAAATACAAAAATTAGCCAGGCGTGGTGGTGGGCACCTGTAGTCCCAGCTACTGGGGAGGCTGAGGCAGGAGAATCACTTGAACCTGGAAGGTGGAGGTTGCAGTGAGCTGAGATCGCGCCACAGCACTCCAGCCTGGGGGACAGAGTGAGACCACTCTGTCTAAAAAATAAATAAATAAAAAATAAATAAAACTCTGTTTCTCACAGTGAATAGTGTGGATAGACAGTCACTAGAAGTCATAGCATACCTATATTGAACATCAATTTTTTTAGTGAACATCAGAGTATTATGATATTTATTATTATCTCCTAGACATCTCCTGAATATTCTGCATCTTCAAATGCTTGATATTCAGTTAGAGTAAGTAAGGGATGGGGTTAACAGGTGTATCTGGATATGGAACAGGACTTCATCTGTGTCTGGGAATTCCATCTGAAGCCTCAGAGTGCAGAATAAGGGGCGATAAGTTCTCCCACAGTCTAATAGAGGGCTTGTTAGGAAATGATTTAAATGATCCTTAGAGTCTTTAAAAGGCATTCACAGGGCCAGGTGTGATGACTCACGCCTGTAATCCCAGCACTTTGGGAGGCTGAGGTGGGTGGATCACCTGAGGTCGGGAGTTTGAGACCAGCCTGGCCAACATTGTGAAACCCAGTCTCTACTAAAAACATAAAAATTAGCTGGGTGTGGTGGTGGGTGCCTGTAATCCCAGCTACTCGGGAGGCTGAGGCAGGAGAATCACTTGAACCTGGGAGGTGGAGGTTGCAGTGAGCTGAGATTGTGCCATTGCACTCCAGCCTGGGCAACAAGAGCAAAACAACATCTCAAAGAAAAAAAATAAAAAGGCTGGACGTGGTGGCTCACGCCTGTAATCCCTTTGGGAGGCCGAGGCGAGCGGATCACGAGGTCAGGAGATTGAGACCACAGTGAAACCCCATCTCTACTAAAAAAACAAAAAATTAGATGGGCGTGGTGGCGGGCGCCTGTAGTCCCAGCTACTTGGGAGGCTGAGGCAGGAGAATGGTGTGAACCCGGGAGATCTCACCACTGCACTCCAGCCTGGGCGACAGAGCAAGACTCTGTCTCAAAAAAAAAAAAAAAAAAACAAGAAAAAGAAAAAAAGAAATTCACAGGATTAGAAGGCTGTGGCTTTCCCCGTCCTTGCCAGTCTCAAGAGGCCCTTTAGGCAAACCTCAGAGAGAATTGTAGTGCTTGCAGGCAGGAGAGATGAGACCTGAGTCCCAGCCTGCTATACAGTTGAAATATGTCAGCCTACCCCAAGCTGCCACCAAAGTGACACACCAAGAAGCTGCAGTGTTCCCTGGAATTGAGGAGGCAAGAAGACTGCTATCTGTCTCCTACTTGGAGCAGTCCTTGATGGGTGGGTGAGCATAGGAGGCTAGCAGTAATTAGTCACACTTGCACAAGTAGACTCCACAGTGGGTAGCTGAGCCATCTAAGGGGATTCTACCTGTGAAGGAAGAAAGGATCCCAACAGAGAGGCTGCAGGTAGGGCTCTAGAGGGAGGGAGCTGAGTGGTGGGCAAGAAATCAGCAGACGAGAGCACTGGCCTGTGTGGGGTTCTGCACAGTGTGGTGGAGGTACTTGAAGGACCCACTAGCACCTTCCACAAAAGGACAGGCTTTAGGATAAAGCCAGAAGCTACACGGGGCATCAGCTGAGTATGAAGGCCATTGCCTCTTTTTGTCTCATTGGTTCTCCCCCTTGCCTCAGCTCTGGAGTTGCCACAAACAGCGTTGAGATCAGAGGAAGAGTGGAGAAGCAAGGAGGAGAATTAACAGAGCATTGCTGCATCCTGCAGTGCGGAGGAGGGAAAAAATTGGAATTGGCCTGGGTATGGTGGCTCACGCGTATAATCCCAGGACTTTGGGAGGCCTAGGCGGGTGGATCACTTGAGCTCAGGAGTTTGAGAACAACCTGGCCAACATGGTGAGACCCCGTCTCTACTAAAAATACAAAAATTAGCTGGACTTGGTGGCACATGTCTGTAGTCCCAGCTACTTGGGAGGCTGAGGCAGGAGAATCGCTTGAACTTCGGAGGTGGAAGCTCCAGTGAGCCAAGGTTGCACCACTGCACTCTAGCCTGGGCGACAGAGGAAGACTGTCAAAAAAAAAAAACAAAAAGTGAGAGAGAGAGAGAGAGAGAGAGAGAAATTGGAATTTGTTGAAAGATTGAGATTTTGATTTTAGTGGAACAACAATTTTTTTTTTTTTTTGCGTGACTCAAGCACACTCTTGGTTGGCTCTTCCTTCCCCTCCTTGATAGGCATCTCAGGCAGAATCCATTTTTTTTTTCTTTGAGACGGATTCTCGCTCAATCGTCCAGGCTGGAGTGCAGTGACGCGATCTCAGCTCACTGCAAGCTCCGCCTCCCAGGTTCACGCCGTTCTCCTGCCTCAGCCTCCCGAGTAGCTGGGACTACAGATGCCCGCCACTACACCCAGCTAATTTTTTTGTATTTTTAGTAGAGACGGGGTTTCACCGTGTTAGCCAGGATGGTCTCGATCTCCTGACCTCATTATCTGCCCGCCTCGGCCTCCCAAAGTGCTGGGATTACATGGATTACAGGTGTGAGCCATCGCGCCGGGCTGCAGAATCCATTTTTTCTGTCAGCCTGTTCCAGGCTGGGCATGGTGGCTCAAGTCTGTAATCCCAGCACTTTGGGAGGCAGAGGTGGGCGGATTACCTGAGGTCAGGAGTTCCAGACCATCCTGGCCAACATGGTGAAACCCTGTCTCTACTAAAAACATAAAATAGGGGTGGTGGCGTATACCTGTAATCCCAGCTACTCGGGAGGCTGAGGCAGGAGAATCGCTTGAATTCCGGAGGTGGAGGATGCAGTGAGCCGAGATGGTGCCATCGCACTCCAGCCTGGGAAACAAGAGTGACACTCTGTCTGAAAGTTGTCTCCTGATTGTATCCTACTCAGTTTAGCTCATGCAGAAAACCGATTGTTACAGATTATGACTGTGCCCTTTGGGACCATAATCTAACAGAAGAAACAGACATAAGTTGGGAGCTGAAGTGTACTGACAAGGGCAGGAAGTGAAGTGAGCACAAAAGATTCATCTGAGGCTCCTTGTCTATGGGATAATCAAGAGAAACTTCTCAGAAGAAGTGTTGCTTAGGCCAGGACCTCAAGGAAGAAGAGGAGTTGACCAAGCTGGGTGCCATGGCACATACCTGTAGTCCTAGCTACTTGCAGACTGAGGTGGGAGAATCACTTGACCCCAGGAGTCCAACCTGGGCAACATAGTGAGATTCCATCTCTGAAAAAAATGAAAAGAAAAAGAAAAGGAGTTGATCAGGCAGGAGTTGTGCTCTGAGGATGGAGAGGAGCTAGAAAAGAAAAGGGTCTGGTTGACGTGAGTTGAGGGGAAAACTAATGGGGTGGAGAGAGAGATGTGAGATAAAACTGGCAAGGGAGGCCTGGGCTGGACCAGTCAGAGCCTTGTGGGCTATTGGAAGGATTTTGGTTCGATTTAAGAACTCCCATTTTATATTGTTTTGTGTTTTACCCTCTGTTTTTTGTTTCTTCTCTTTCCTGCCTTCTTTTGTGTTAATGAAATAGGTTTTAGAATTCCATTTTAACTTATAATAGCGATTGGCTTTTAAGCTATACCTCTTTACATTGTTTTTTCAGTGGTTGCTCTAGTTATTTCAATACAGTTCACACTACTTATCTGTGGGTTCCACATTTGTGGATTCAACCAACCAAGCATCAAAAATATTAGGAAAAAGGAAACAATTAAACAATAACAGTACAATAAAAAATACAAACAAAAATGAAGACTAACAACTATTAACATAGTATTTATGTTGTATTAGATATTATAAATAATCTAGAGATTATTTAAAATATACAGGAAGATTAGATAGGTAGGTAGGTAGATAGATACATAGATTATATGCAAATACTGTGTTATTTTATATAAGGTACTTGAGCATCTTTGGATTTTACTGGTATGGGAGGGTCCTGAAACCAGTTCCCCATGGGTACCGAGGGATGACTGTCTATATCTTTAACTTTTAACAGTTTACTTACAGTTAATAATGTACCACTTCACATAAAAGATGCAACCTCATAGTTTCATTTCTCCCCTTCTCTTATCCTTTATATTATAGAAGCCATAGGCCGGGCGGTGTGGCTCATGCCTGTAATCCCAGCACTTTGGGAGGCCGAGGCGGGCAGATCACGAGATCAGGAGATCAAGACCATCCCGGCTAACGTGGTGAAACCCCGTCTCTACTAAAAATACAAAAAATTAGCCAGGCGCGGTGGCGGGTGCCTGTAGTCCCAGATACTGGGGAGGCTGAGGCAGGAGAATGGCGTGAACCCGCGGGGTGGAGCTTGCAGTGAGCCGGGGTTGCGCCACTGCACTCCAGCCTGGGCAACAGAGCGAGACTTCGTCTCAAAAAAAAAAAAAAATTATAGAAGCCGTAATATATCTATGAGTTATGAATCCTACAATATGATTTTATAATTTTGTTATAAAGACTAATATAGGCTGGATACGGTGGCTCACGCCTGTAATCCCAGCAGTTTGGGAGGCCAAGGCGGGTGGATCACTTGAGGTCAGGAGTTGGAGACCATCTTGGCCAACATGGTGAAATCTTGTCTCTACTAAAAATACAAAAAAATTAGCTGGATATGGTGGTGCGGGCCTGTAGTCCCAGCTACTCTGGAGGCTGAGGCAAGAGAATCACTTGAACCTGGGAGGCGAAGGTTGCAGTGAGCTGAGATCACGCCACTGCACTCCAGCCTGGGTGACAGAGCGAGACTCCATCTCAAAACAAACAAACAAAAAAGTTAAAAAAGCAAAGAATACAACTCAAGAACAGCCAAGGCTAGGCGCAGTGGCTCACACCTGTAATCCTACTTTGGGAGGCCGAGGCGAGTGGATCACCTGAGGTCGGGAGTTCAAGACCAGCCTGGCCAACATGGTGAAACCCCGTCTCTACTAAAAATTCAAACATTAGCCAGGCGTGGTGGCGGGCGCCTATAATCCCATAATCCCAGCTACTTGGGAGGCTGAGGCAGGAGAATCGTTTGAACGCGAGGGGGTGGAGGTTGCAGTGAGCCGAGATCTTGCCACTCTAGCCTGGGCAGAAGAGCAAAACTCAGTCAGAAAAAAAAAAAGGCCAGGCGCAGTGGCTCACATCTATAATCCCAGCACTTTGAGAGGCCGAGGTGGGTGGATCACTTGAGGTTAGGAGTTCAAGACCAGCTTGACAGCTTGACCAACATGGTGAAACCCCATCTCTACAAAAATACAAAAACTAGCTAGGTGTGGTGGCATGCGCCTGTAATCCCAGCTACTTGGGAGGCCGAGGTGGAAGAAGTGCTTGAACCTGGAAGGCTGATTTTGCAGTGAGCCGACATCGTGCCATTGCACTCCAGCCTGGGTGACAGAGCGAGACTCCATCTCAAAAAAACAAAAATAGCCAAAAGTAAGAGATACCCAGGGTTTTATGTAGGTGTGGGGGGAGGGGCTTCCATTCCCTCTGGTGATATTCCACCCTCCCAGTTCTTCAGTGTGTTCACCATCCCAGGAGCTCTCCAAACCCTATTTATGGATTTTTATGGAGGTCTCATTATGTAGGCATGATTGATTAAATCATTGGTCATTGGTGATTAAACTCAATCTCCAGCCCCTCTCCTCTCCCTAGAGGTTAATGGTAGGGTAAGGTATTAAAGGTCCCAAACCTCTATCATAGCTTGGTCTTTTTGGTGACCTACCTCCATCATGTAACACAGGTATGAATAGATTTGCATTTTCAAATGGCTGCTCTGGCTGCGGGAGGCTATGAGGTGTGTGGGGGGAGGGAGAAAACAATAAGATGACTTAGGCTTCATTTTTTTTTTTTTTTTTTTTTTGATACAGAGTCTTGCTCTGTTGCCCAGGCTGGTGGAGTGAAGTGGCGCAATCTCGGCTCACTGCAACCTCCACCTCCTGGGTTCAAGCGATTCTCCTGCCTCAGCCTCCCTATTAGCTGGGATTACAGCATACAACACCACACCTGGTTAATTTTTGTGTTTTTTTAGTAGAGATGGGGTTTCACCAGTTTGGCCAGGCTGGTCTCAAACTCCTGACCTCAGGTGATCCGCCTGCCTCGGCCTCCCAAAGTGCTGGGATTACAGTTGTAGGCCACTGTGCCCGGCCCTAGGTTACTTTTTTTTTTCATTTTTGAGACAGGGTCTCACTATGTTGCCCCAGACTGGACTTGAACTCCTGGGCTTAAGTGGTCCTCTCGCATAGATGGGAGGACAGACTCACATGCCACTGCAGCTATAGGCTAGGTTTTTGTTTCGAGCAACATGGTTGAAAGTGATATTATTCCCTAAAAGAGAAATACGTTTGGGAGGAAGCTGATCTAAGTCAGCTTGGGTAGGCTGTATTTGAGATATCTGTGATTCACCTAAATGCAATGTCAAGTAGAAGCTGGATATCTGAGCCAGAAGCTCAGAGGAGTGATCTGGACTGCACAGACATATTTTGAAACCAAGGATAGGCAAGAAAAGGCCAGGAACCCTGCTGACAGGTACCTCACTGTCTTACATACAGGCCAGCTTTATTGGGGGAGGAGTAGAATAAGAAGGAAGGGAAAACCAGGTTGTTCCCAACAGGTCAGTAGCAGGGCTTGAGGGAAGGAACAATCAATTCATCATTCATTGAGTTAGTCAGCATTTACTGGGCATCTGCTGTGCCAGGCAATGTGCTGGAGATACAGAGATAAATAAGACATGTTTCTGCTTTTAAAGAGCTCACAGTTTAGTAAGGGGAAGTAAATGTATTTGGAACAGAGTGAGCTATGTAGAGGTCCATACAAGGATGATTAGGGACACAAAACTCATAGTGGTCAGTGTTATTTGCGGAGGTCAAAGAAGGCTTCAAGAAGAGGTGACATGAACTAAGTGAGAATGTACTGGAGTGATGGTCACACCCATGTGAAGTTGGAGAAACTGCTCAGAGGAGGCCAAGGGATGGATGGTGAGAGGTTTCCAGAAAGATTGGAGGAATAGAGAATGGAAGACAGATACAGAAGGGCCCAGACCAGAGACAGGACCCTTGGATGAAAGTGACCGGAAAGTACTTTATAAATTCAAAATATACTAGGTGGGAGGCTGAGGCAGGAGAATCACTTGAACCCGGGAGGCAGAAGTTGCAGTGAGCCCAGATAGTGCCATTACATTCCAGCCTGGGCAACAAGAGCAAAACTCCATTAAAAAAAAAAAAAAAAAAAAAAATATATATATATATATATATATATATATATGGAACTGCTCTGAACCCAAAAGATATGTCCCAGACCTGGCTAGATTGCCCCAATGCTGTCCCTTTTTCTGAAAAAAATTAAGTACGGAGCATTTGGCTGTCTCAGAGCTGTCTGTGAGGAGATTCTATTAGGAGAGGCAGTTGAATAAGAAAACTGACTGCTAAGCATCTTTACAACCTGATGGTCATATTTGTGATGCTGCTATAATGCCATTAAAAGTGTGGTTGATTAGAACACTGTGCCATGTGAATGTCCGTGTGACCCTGTGCTTCCTGGCAGGAAATTTACAGCAGGATGTTAAGTGACTAAAACAATTGTACATCATCATATCTGAGATGTGTTAATTGAGGTGAAATTGGGGCTAACTTTTCCTAGAAGTAAATGGGTAGACTTCCTCAGGGATTTAGAAGCCAGGAAGATGAGTCATTCAGACTGAACTTTGAGAGATGATGTATTTAATGCTTCATTAGAGAAATGAATTGATTGGAGACTAGACTTCTGAAGAAGACCTCTTCGGCTTACCAGAAAGAACAGGGACTTGATTTAGTGCCAGACAGGCTTAGGTTCCAACTGTGGTTCCTTCAGCAGTGTGACAGATGCTATACCCAGCATCTATGAAAGGAGAAATAATCAACTATTCTCCTTCAGTTGTTTAAAGGATTAAATGAGATAATGGATTAAAACATCTATCACTTGGCTGGGTGCAGTGGCTCACGCCTGTAATCCCAGCACTTTGGGAGGCCGAGGCAGGCAGATCACAAGGTCAGGAGTTAGAGACCAGGCTGGCCAAGATGGAGAAACCCTGTCTCTACTAAAAATACAAAAATTAGCTGGATGTGGTGGTGCATACCTATAATCCCAGCTGTTCAGGAGGCCGAGGCAGGAGAATCACTTGAACCTGGGAGTGGGAGGTTGCAGTAAGCAGAAATCAAGCTGCTGCACTCCAGCCTGGAGAGAATGAGACTCCATCTCTAATAATAATAATAATAATAATAAATAAATAAATAAAAGAGAAAGAAAGAAAAGAATGGCTACTCCATAGGCACAGCAGCCTGGCTGGCTACTTTTTTTTTTGTTTTGTTTTGAGATAAGAGTTTCACTCTTGTTGCCCAGGCTGGAGTGCAATGGCCAATCTCGGCTCACCGCAACCTCCTCCTCCCAGGTTCAAGCGATTCTCCTGCCTCAGCCTCCCGAGTAGCTGGGATTACAGGCATGTGCCACCACGCCCGGCTAATTTTGTATTTTTAGTAGAGATGGGGTTTCTCCATATTGGTCAGGCTGGTCTTGAACTCCCAACCTCAGGTGATCCTCCAGCCTCGGCCTCCCAAAGTGCTAGGATTATAGGTGTGGGCCACTGCTCCCAGCCACCTGATTGGCTACTTTTTAATCATTCAAGTCTTGGCTTAAATAACCTTTGAGTGGTTAGGGAAACCCTCTCCTTCCCTAACCTCTCAAATCTAAAGTAACCACTGATGGGCAGGGTATGGTGGCTCACGCCTGTAATCCCAGCACTTTGGGAGGCTGAGGCTGGTGGATCAGTTGAGCTGAGAAGGTCAAGACAAGCCTGAGTAACGCGATGAAACCTTGTCTCTACAAAAAATAAAAAAATTATCCGGACTTGGTGGCTTGCACCTGTAGCCCCAGCTACTCGAGAGGCTGAGGTGGGAGGATGGCTTGAGCCCAGGAGGCAAAGGTTGTATTGAGCTGAGATTGCACCACTGTACTGCAGCCCGGGTGTCAGAGCAAGACCGTCTCAATAAATAAGTAAATAAATAGCCACCAAGTCTCTCTGTTTCAACACTGTTATAATTCTCTACATGCCTCATTATTTATCATTCTCTTGTGCATTTGTTTCTCTGTCACTCACACACACACACACACGAAGGTAAGCTCTGCGTGTGAGTAGGAGCCTTTATTTACTTCATTCTGTTGCTATATGCTCAATTCCTAGAAATAGTGCTTAGCACGTAGAAAAACTGGATAGTGGTTAAGATAATAAGCTCTGGCACCTGACCTACCAGTTCTGTTTCAAAACTGTGTGACCTTAGGCAAGTTACCTAATCTTTCTATGTGTCAGTTTATCCATCTATAAAGCTGGGATGATTACTAATAGTACTTATCTCATATGACACCAGGAACATGGCAAGACCTCAATAAATAGTAGCTAATACCATTTTTTTTTTTTTTTTTGAGACAGGGTCTCGCTGTATCACCCAGGCTGGAGTGCAGTGGCACAATCTGGGCTCACTGCAGCCTCAGTCTCCTGGGTTCAAGTGTTTCTCGTGCCTCAGCCTCCCTAGTAGCTGGGACTACAGGCAAGTGCCATCACACCTGGCTAATTTTTGTATTTTTAGTAGAGACAGAGTTTCACCATGTTGGCCAAGCTGGTCTCAAACTCCTGACCTCAGGTGATCCACCTGCCTTGGCCTACCAAAGTGCTGGGATTACAGGAGTGAGCCACCGTGATCGGCCAGTGGCTATTACCATTATATATACCAGCATTCAAATATTTGTTCAGGGAAGAAATGACGTCAAATTCACCAAACATCTTTATCTTAAAAATTTAAGAAGTGTGAACTGGTAGTGCAAACATGTGGCATAAGAACCAGAGTTCTTTTTCTTAAATGCTGGGTCTCAGTCACCCTGTTCCCTTTCCTGCCACAGTCATGGTGACCGACCCTAGCGTTTGAAAGTCAAACCCTTAGGATAGTTGTGAGCAACTGCTGAGATTAACCAATTACCGGATCCAGCCTGATTCTAGCAGAGGCAAAGGCCTGCCCTTTCCTTAAACTGTCTGGGACCAGGCACGTTTACCAGAACCGTGGAGCCTAGCTGCGGGTTGTGACTGGCCGTCATTCAGTATTATGTTATTTACTTATTTATTTATTTAATTTATTTTTTGAGACGGAGTCTCGCTGTGTCGCCCAGGCTGGAGTGTAGTGGCCTGATCTCGGCTCACTGCAAGCTCCGCCTCCCGGGATCACGCCTTTCTCCTGCCTCAGCCTTCCAAGTAGCTGGGACTACAGGCACTCGTCACTGCGCCCGCTGATTTGTTTGTATTTTTAGTAGAGACGGGGTTTCACCGTGTTAGCCAGGATGGTCTCAATCTCCTGACCTTGTGATCCGCCCGCCTCGGCCTCCCAAAGTGCTGGGATTACAGGTGTGAGCCGCCGTGCCTGGCAGTATTATGTTATTTAAACCTGGCCGTTTAGATTTTTGTAATTAAACAATTTTTTTTAATTACATTTCCACTTAAAACGTTAAATGCGTTGTTAAGTGATAGTATTCGAAATGACTGTATTGCGAAGCTGTTTTTTTTCCCCCTAGTGGAACCGAAATGGGGAAACCTAAAATAACTCTCCATCAGGTAAAAGTGTACGGCCGCAATAGACCCAGCAGAGGCGGCCGACAGACGGTTCAGACTATACTTTCAAGGATCATTTCTATAGCTTGTCACTAGAGAAGCTTTTCTGGACATGTAAAGCACCGGCAACTGCGAGGAGACGCAGTGTTCTCTCCTGAGCCTGAAACCAGCAGTTGGTGTTGCTTTGCTGCAGCTGCTGTTTGCCATTGATGGATGATTCTTCTCTTCCTCTGGGAGAGCAAGCAGGAGAGGACACAGTCTGAGTGGTTTCTCTTGTTCTTCGGCTGAATGGAAGAGGAAGCTGCTTCACGCAGTTCTCATTTCTAGTATTTCTGTGCTTATGTTAATTATTGCTTTACGCGTCTTATTTTCTTTTTTCTTTTTTTTTTTTCTTTTCTTGAGATGGAGTCTTTCTTTGTCGTCCAGGCCAGAATGCATTGGCCCCATCTCGCCTCACTGCAATCACCACTTCCCAGGTTCAAGTGATTTTCCTGCCTCAGCTTCCCGAGTAGCTGGGATTACAGGCGCCGCCACCACGCTCCGTTAGTTTCTGTACTTTTAGTAGAGTCGGGGTTTCACCAAGTTGGTCAGGGTGGTCACGAATTCCTGATCTCAAGTGTTCCACCCGCCTTGGCCTCTGAAAGTGCTGGGATGACAGGTGTGAGCCACCGCGCACAGCCAATTTTGTATTTAATAAGGTGATTTGGTTGTCAAATAGCAGCCTGCGTTTTGGTGTTGGGGATAGGATTTATGTAGTGTTGCTCTCCACCTAATGTCAATACCTATCTGACCTATTTTTCAAGCATTTGGCATGTTCTGCGTTTTGAGCAATGGGAGTTGGAGACTACATTCTGAGTTAACTTAGGAAAGCAGTTGGAAGTAGTTTTAAATGTGCTTTTAATATTTTCTTGCCAGGTACAGTGACTCACACCTGTAATACCATCACTTTAGGAGGCGGAGGTGGGAGGATCGCTTGAGGCCAGGAGTTTGAGACCAGCCTGGGCAATAGAGCCAGACCCTATCACTACAAAAAAATTGTAAAAGTAGGCCAGCGTGGTGGCAACTGCCTGTAGCCCCAGCTACTCAAGAGGCTTCAGTGGGAGGATGGCTTGAGCTCCTGGGAGTTCAAGGCTGCAGTGAGCCCTGATGGCACCACTGCTCTGCAGCCTGGGCAGAATGAGACCCTCCCTGAAAAAAAAAAAAGTTTTCTTAATCACTTAAGATGTTTTTCCCCTTCAGTACCATACTTATTTCTTTTGTTTCTTTAGTAAAATGCAATTTAAAATTAACCTTTTGGTGTTCTGGTTTTCATTTTCATTTTCTTTTCTTTTTTTTTTTTTTTGAAATGGAGTCTCAGTCTGTCACCCAGGCTGGAGTGCAGTGGCACGATCTCAGCTCACTGCAACCTCCACCTCCTGGGTTAAAGTGATTCTCGACTGGGCATGGTGGCTCATACCTGTAATCCCAGCACTTTGGGAGGCCGAGGCAGGTGGATCACCTGAGTTCAGGAGTTCGAGACCAGCCTGGACAACATGGTGAAACCCCATCTGTACCCAAAATACAAAAATTAGCTGGGCATGGTGGCACACACCTGTAATTCCAGCTACTCGGGAGGCTCAGGCAGAATTGCTTGAACCCAGGAGGCAGAGGTTGCATTGAGCAAAGATAGTGCCAAAGCACTCCAGCCTGGGCGACAGCGAGACTCCGTCTCAAAAAAAAAAAAAAAAAAGTGATTCTCCTGCCTCAGCCTCCCAAGTAGCGGGACTACAGACGCACGCCACAAGCCTGGCTAATTTTTGGTATTTTTAGCAGAGATGGGGTTTTGCCATTTTGTCCAGGCTAGTCTTAAACTCCTGACCTCAGGTGATCCACCAGCCTTGGCCTCCCAAAGTGCTGAGATTACAGGCATGAGCCACCGTACCTGCCCTCTTTTTCTTTTTTCTCACTTTCTCACTTTCTTTCTTTCTTTCATGTATGTATGTATATATGTATTTTGACACAGGGTCTCTCTCTGTAGCCCAGGCTGGAGTGCAGTGGCGTGATCTCAGCTCACTGCAACCTCCGCCTCCCGGGTTCAAGGGATTTTCCTGCCTCAGCCTCCCAAGTAGCTGGGATCATAAGCGCCCACCACCATGCCCGGGTAATTTTTATATTTTTAGTAGAGGTGGGGTTTTGCCATGTTGGCCAGGCTGGTCTCGAACTCCTGGGCCCAAGTGATCTGCCCACCTCGACCTTCCAAACTGTTGAAATTACAGGCGTTAGCCACCATTCCTGGCCTCAATACAACACTTCTGACACAAAATGTGTGGGGGCTGTTTCCCCACATATGAGGCAGTTCTCCAGCAGACACTGTGCCTGGCCCTGTTTTCTCATTTTCCTTCTTCTTTTTTTTTTTTTTTTGGTTTTGTTTTGTTTTTTCAGACAGGGTCTGCTGTCTTCCAGGGTGGAGTGCACTGGTTGCATTCTTGGCTCACTGCAGCTTTGCCCTTCTGGGCTCAAGAGATCCTCTTGGGCTGGGTGTGGTGGCTCATGTCCATAGTCTCAGCACTTTGGGAGGCCAAGGTGGGCAGATCACCTGAGGTCAGGAGTTCAAGACCAACCTGGCCAACATGGCAAAACACCGTCTCTACTAAAAATTCAAAAATTCGCTGGGCATGGTGGCACATGCTTGGAATCCCAGCTACTGGAGAGGCTGGGGAGCCAAGATCAGGCCACTGCACTCCAGCCTGGGCAACAGAGCAAGATTCCCTCTCAAAAAAAATAAAATAAAATAGAGATCCTCTTGCCTTAGTCTCCTGGGTAGCTGGAACTACAGACATGTGCCACAACATCTGGCTATTTATTAAAATTTTTTGTCGCCCGGCTAGGCATGGTGGCTCATGCCTATAATCCCAGCACTCTGGGAGGCCGAGGTGGGTGGATCACAAGGTCAGGAGATCGAGACCATCCTGGCTAACACGGTGAAACCCCGTCTCTACTAAAAATACAAAAAATTAGCCGGGCGTGGTGGCAGGCACCTGTAGTCCCAGCTACTTGGGAGGCTGAGGCAGGAGAATGGCGTGAACCCAGGAGGTAGAGCTTGCAGTGAGCTGAGCTCGCACCACTGCACTCCAGCCTGGGAGACAGAGCAAGACTTCGTCTCAAAACAAACAAACAAACAAAAAATTTGTCGCCCAACCTGGGCAACCCAGTGCCTTAAAAAAAAAAAGAAATTATGAGGTTCCTCCCATTTTCATTTATCCATCTGGGTTCATAATACTTAAGTAAACTCCAAAAGAAACATTTTCTCCTCAGGAAATGCCTACGCCACTCTTCCATAGATGGCCCTTACTTAAAATTTTTTCTACTAAAAATGTTTTTACTACAAAAGTAGTATTGCAGCAGGACAAGCCGCAGACAAAACCCCTCAGACACCGAGTTAAAGAAGGAAGGGCTTTATTTGGCCGGGAGCTTTGGCAAGACTCACGTCTCAAAAAACCGAGCTTCCTGAGTGAGCAATTCCTGTCCCTTTTAAGGGCTTACAACTCTAAGGGGGTATGCGTGAGAGGGTCGTGATTGATTGAGCAAGCAGGAGGTACGTGACTGAGGGCTGCATGCACTGGTAATCAGAACGGAACAGAACAGGACAGGGATTTTCACAATGCTTTTCTCTACAATGTCTGGAATCTATAGATAACATAACCGGTTAGGTCGAGGGTCGATCTTTAACCAGACCCAGGGCTCGGCGCTGGGCTGTCTGCCTGTGGATTTCATTTCTGCCTTTTAGTTTTTACTTTTTCTTTCTTTGGAGGCAGAAATTGGGCATAAGACAGTAAGAGGGGTGGTCTCCTCCCTTAGTATGAGGTTACTTAATAGTGGAATACACCAAAGAGATGTGTGTGTGTGTGTGTGTGTGTGTGTGTTTTGAGACGGAGTTTCCAGCCCAGGCTGGAGTGTAATGGCACAATCTCGGCTCACGGCAACATCTGCCTCCCGGTTTCAAGCGATTCTCCTGCCTCAGCCTCCCAAGTAGCTGGGATTACAGGCATGTGCCACCACGCCCGGCTAATTTTGTATTTTTAGTAGAGATGGGGTTTCTCTATGTTGGTCAGGCTAGTCTTGAACTCCTGACCTCAGGTGATCCTCCCGCCTTGGCCTCCCAAAGTGCTGCAATTACAGGCGTGAGCCACTGCATCCGGCCAATGTGAGTAAGTTCTTTAGTGGTGACTTGTGAGATTTTGGTACACCCATCACCCAAGCAGTATACCCTGGCACCTTATTTGTAGTCTTTTATCTCTTGCCCACCTCCCACCCTTCCCCTCAACTCCCCAAGCAAGATCATTGTATCATTGTCATGCCTTTGCGTCCTCATAGCTTAGCTCCCACATATCATTGAGAACATACAATGTTTGGTTTTCCATTCCTGAGTTACTTCAATTAGAATAATAGTCTCGCCGGGCGCGGTGGCTCACGCCTGTAATCCCAGCACTTTGGGAGGCCGAGGCGGGCAGATCATGAGGTCAGGAAATCAAGACCATCCTGGCTAACACGGTGAAACCCCGTCTCTACTAAATATACAAAAAAAATTAGCCGGGCGTGGTGGCAGGCGCCTGTAGTCCCAGCTCCTCGGGAGGCTGAGGCAGGAGAATGGTGTGAACCCGGGAGGTGGAGCTTGCAGTGAGCCGAGATCACGCCACTGCACTCCAGCCTGGGCAACAGAGCAAGACTCCGTCTCAAAAAAAAAAAAAAAAAAATAATAGTCTCCAGGCCGGTCGCAGTGGCTCGTGCCTATAATCCCAGTGCTTTGGGAAGCCGGGGCAGGAGGATCACCTGAGATCAGGAGTTCAAGACCAGCCTGACCAACATGGAGAAACCCTGTCCCTACTAAAAATACAAAAAATTAGGCAGGCGTCATGGCGTATGCCTGTAATCCCAGCCACTCAGGAGGCTGAGGCAGGAGAATTGCTTGAACCTGGGAGGTGGAGGTTTTGGTAAGCCGAGATTGCACCACTGCACTCCAGCCTGGGTAACAAGAGCGAACCTTCATCTCAAAAAAAAAAAAAAAAAAAAAAGAATTATAGTCTCCAATCTCATCCAGGTTGCTGCAAATGCTGTTAATTCCTTTTCATGGGTGAGTAGTATTCCAATGTATAAATACACCACAGTTTCTTTATCCACTCGTTGATTGATGGGCATTTGGGTTTGTTCCACGATTTTGCAATTGCGAATTGTGCTATTTCTGCATTAAAAATTTTTTTTAATTTATTGTAGTAGAGACAAGGTCTCACTGTGTTGCCCAGACTGGTCTTGAACTACTGGGCTCAAGCAAGTGTCCCGGGTTGGCCTCCCAAAGTGCTGGGATTACGAGTATGAGATACCACGTCCAGCCTATTTTTGCAGTTTTTAATTATCACAAACAATGCTTTGATAAAATATCTTGTAATATATCTTTACAGGACAGGCACAGTGGCTCACACCCGTAATCCCAGCACTTCTGGGAGGCTGAGGCAGGTGGATCATGAGGTCAGGAGTTCGAGATCAGCCTGACCAACATAGTGAAACCCCATCTCTACTAAAAATACAAAAATTAGTCGGGTGTGGTGGCAGGTGCCTGTAATCCCAGCCACTCAGGAGGCTGAGGCAGGAGAATTGCTTGAACCTGGGAGGCAGAGGTTGCAGTGAGCTGAGATTGCACCACTGCACTCCAGCCTGGGTGACAGAGCGAGACTCCATCTCAAAAGGAAAAAAAAAAAAAAGCAGTAGGTTGTAAACCTATATTTCTTATGATTGACTGTACATCGGGTGTTTCCACAACCCACTCTCCAGGTTCGATTAATTTGCTAGAGTGGCTCATAGAACTCAGGGAAACACTTTACTTAGGTTTACCCATTTATTGTAAAGATACCACAAAAGATACAGATGAGCAACTGAATGGAAGAGATGTCTAGGGCAAGGCATGTGGGAAAAAGCTTGGTGATTCCATGCCCTCCCTGGCCCACCCTCCAGGAACCTGTCCATGTTCAGCTATTCAGAAGCTTCCCAACCCAGTCCTTTTGGGTTTTTATGGAAACTTCATTACATAGGTATGGTAGATTAAATCACTAGCCATTGGTGATCAATTTAACCTTCAGCCCCTCTCCCCTCCCCAAAGGTTGGGGGGCAGGGCTAAGAGTCCCAACCCTCTCATCATGCTTTGGTCTTTCCAGTGACCAGCTGTGATCCTGATGCTATCTGGGTGGCCCCAGCCACTAGCTACAGTCAGCATCAGCATACAAAAGATACTCATCATTCCAGAGGTTCAAAGAGTTTTAGAAGCTCTATGTCAGGAAACAGGCATGAAGACCAAATATGTATTTCTTGTTTTTTTGTTTTTTGTTTTTGAGACAGAGTCTCGCTCTGTCACCCAGGCTGGAGTGCAATGGCACGCTCACTGCAACCTCTGCCTCCTGGGCTTAAAGCAATTCTCGTGGCTCAGCCTCCCAAGTAGCTGGGATTACAGGCGCCCACCACCATGCCCAACTAATTTTCGTATTTTTAGTAGAGATGGGGTTTCACCATGTTGACCAGACTGGTCTCGAACTCCTGACCTCAAGTGATCCACCCGCTTCTGCCTCCCAAAGTGCTGGGATTACAGGCATGAGCCACCATGCCCAGCCCCAAATAAATCTTTCTTTCTTTTTTTTTTTTTTTTTGAGACAGAGTCTCACTCTATCGCCCAGACTGGAGTGTAGTGGCGCGATCTCAGCTCACTGCAACCTCTGCCTCCCGAGTTCAAGTAATTCTCCTGGCTCAGCCTCCCAAGTAGCTGGGACTACAGGCACATGCCACCATGCCCCGCTAATTTGTGTAATTTTAGTAGAGACAGGGTTTCACCATATTGGCCAGGCTGGTCTTGAACTCCTCACCTCGGGTGCCTCCCAAAGTGCTGGGATGACAGACATGAGCCACCACACCCGGCCCCAAATACATATTTCACAATATCACAGAGACAGTGGTATAGTGCATGGACTTTAGAACCAGACTGGTTTGTGACCGCTGGCAAATTGATCTCTCTCCATTTCTCCATCTACAAAACAGTGATAATAATAGTTTCTTCTTGTTGTACAGTTGTGAGGATTAAGTGAATTAAAAGAATGGTGCCTGGCACACATTATTGTTAATATCAGATATTACCTCCTAGGAGGCCCACGGGTTAGGTGACTGACCCATCTGGAGGCCCTGGGCTTATGAGGGTGGTATTAGGATGTCAACATTTCAATCCAGGTCTTTTAACCTTTTTGGTCAGTCTTTGTACCATGTCATAGCTGCCTCTGGTCACTTCTTGTGGGACTGTTTGTAGTTACTTTTATAGCAGCCACAACATGGGTACAATGCTGGCCTAAAATAATTATTTGTTGAATGAATAAGTGTTATTTTTTATTAGGAAGTCTCCAAAGGGCATGTTTGCTTAAGTTGTAGGGACAGAGGTTTTCACCTATTTTTCTTTCCTACCACCTGTATCCCCTCAAGATTTGTTGCTCCGTGCCTTCCCATAAGTGTTTTCTGATCCTTAGAGAAGCCCCTGGGGCACGGTGGCTCACGCCTGTAATCCTAACACTTTGGGAGGCTGAGGTGGGTGGATCACCTGAGGTCGGGAGTTCAAGACCAGCCTGGCCAACATGGTGAAACCTGTCTCTACTAAAAATACAAAAATTAGCCAGGTGTAGTGGCGGCCGCCTGTGATCCCAGCTACTGGGGAGGCTGAGGCAGGAGAATCGCTTGAACCCGCTGGAGGTTATGGTGAGGCTGGAGGTTGTGGTGAGCCAAGATCGCACCACTGCACTTCAGCCTGGGCGACAGAGACTCTGTCTCAAAAAAAAAAAAAAAAAAGAAAAAAAGAAAAAGAGAAGCCCTTGGTGGGCTGGGCGCGGTGGCTCACGCCTGTAATCCCAGCACTTTCGGAGGCCGAGGTAGGTGGATCACTTGAGGTCAGGAGTTTGAGACCAGCCTGGCCAACATGGTGAAACCCCGTATCTACTAAAAATACAAAAATTAGCTGGGCATGGTGGTGCGTGCCTGTAATCGCAGCTACTCAGGTGGCTGAGGCAGGAGAATCACTTGAACGTGGGAGGCAGAGGATGCAGTGGGCCAAGATCATGCCACTGTACTCCAGCATGGGCTACAGAGTGAGACTCTGTCTCAAAAAAAAAAAAAAAAAAGGGAAGCCCTTGGAGGCCTTGGTTGATTTAATTTTTTGCCTCCTGAGCGCTGGGAGGGGCTTCCCTTGACGGTAATTTCTTCTTGTCAATAACTATAACTTCTTGTCAGCCTGCTTCCCTTGACTGTAATTTCTTCTTGTCAATAACTATAAATAGTTTGAGATTTGATAAATTAGACTGCTACATGTGTATGGATGAGATTCTTGGGGTCATAGAGGAATGGTGGTTTATTACTCATAGCAACAGCAGTAGCCAGAATATCAGCATTTTTTCCTTTCAACTTTTTTTTTTGAGACAGAGTTTCGCTTTGTCAACCCAGGCTGGAGTGCAATGTTGAGATCTCAGCTCACTGCAACTTCCACCTTCCGGGTTCCAGCAATTCTCCTCCCTCAGCCTCCTGAGTAGCTAGTATTACAGGCGCCTGCCACCACACCTGGCTACTTTTTGTAGTTTTAGTAAAGGCGGAGTTTTACCATGTTGGCCAGGCTGGTCTCGAACTCCTGACCTCAGGTGATCCGCCTGCCTTGGCCTCCCAAAGTGCTGGGATTATAGGCGTGAGCCACCACACCCGGCTGGAGACATTATTTTTATTATACTGGATGGTAAGCATGTATTCACTTTGCTGTGAATGTAGATACTATCTGCCTTCCAAACTTCATTATACAAATATCTTCAAAGAGGTGCCCTGAACAGGTTAGTGCCTTGCTCCCATGACATGTGTAACTCTGAGAGATCCATGCAGAATTGTCCTTTTTTTTTTTTTTTTTTTTTTTTTTTAACTGTTCTCTGCTACTCTTCTCTACTCTTAGGCTGGTTTGTGTTGGGCAGATAAGTGAACAAGGCACTGAAGATAGGGGAGATACATTGGGCAGTTCCTACCTTCTCGTGTAGGAGAAGACAATCTGGTAGAGGACACAGACATACCACAAATACTTGTAACACAGCAAGTCCTGAGCAGTAAGACATGTGAACCCCTCTAGTACTGCTCTTACCATGAACACTGTTTCTTTTTCTCTCTCTTTTTTTTTTTATTTGAGACAGTCTCACTCTGTTGCCCAAGTTGGAGTGCAGTGGCACAATCTCAGCTCACTGCAACCTCCACCTCTCGGGTTCAAGCAAACCTCCTGCCTCAGCCTCCTGAGTAGCTGGCATTACAGGCCATGTGCCACCAAGCCCGGCTAATTTTTGTGTATTTTTGTATTTTTAGTAAAGACAGGGTTTTACCATGTTGGCTAGGCTGGTCTTGAACTCTTGGCCTCAAGTGATCCACCCACCTCAGCTTCCCAAGGTGCTGGGATTACAGGTGTGAGCCCCCACACCCAGCCCAATTTCTTCTTACTAGATGTCTCAGGCTTTGATACTGTTGACTGATCCTTCTTTTTGAAACTTTTAACCTTCCTTGTCACTGTGACCCATTTCTTCCAGGTTTTCCTCTAATCTCTGCCTACTTTTTGGCTTCTTTCCTTATTTGCTTTTTTTTTTTTTTTTTTTTTTTTCTGAGACGGAGTCTTGCTCTGTCACCAGGCTGGAATGCAGTGGTGTGATCTCAGCTCACTGCAACCTCTGCCTCCTGGGTTCAAGTGATTCTCCTGCCTCAGCCTCCTGAGTAGCTGGGACTACAGGCACGTGCCACCATGCCCAGCTAATTTTTGTACTTTTTAGTAGAGACGAGGTTTCACCATGTTGGCCAGGCAGGTCTCGATCTCCTGACCTTGTGATTCACCCGCCTTGGCCTCTCAAAGTGCTGGGATTACAGGCGTGAGCCACTGCGCCCCGCCCCCAGCTAATTTTTGTGTTTTTACAGTAGAGATGGGGTTTCTCCACATTGGCCAGGCTGGTCTCAAACTCCTGACCTCAAGTGATCTGCCTGGCCTCCCAAAGTGCTGGGATGACAGCCATGAGCCACCATCCCCAGCCCTAGCTTGCCTCAAGATGGTAGTGGGCCTCAGGGTTCCAGCTTTAACCCTCTGCTGTTTGGGTAGTATGTTTGACTTATTTTCTCCCATGGCTTACAATTGGCCATTGTTGATGTTAATGTCCTTTATCTTCTGAGTTCTGTTCACTGGACATCTTTACTTGGATTTATTCATTACTAGGTGTTTGGGATATTGTGGGTACACAAAGCCGTTCATATAGTCTGAAACTTAAAGTCTCATGCAGGTGGCAGGCATTAATCAAATGATCACATAGAAGAGGTGTTTGATCTGCTAAAGGAGGTCAGGGAAATATTCCCTGAGACAGTGACATTTGGACCAATGTCTGAATGATGAAGTTAAGTTGGGATTAGAGGTTGAGAGGAGAATCCCTGTCAGGGAGAACAGTCTGTCCAAAGGCCCTGTGGCAGAAAGGAGCATGGCGAGTATGAGCCAGAGTGTGGCTGGAGTGAGGGAGAATGAGACTTGAGAGATGGACTTGACAGATGGACTTGAGAGAGGGGCCAGACCATACAGGGCCTTTTAAGTGCGAGAAATACACTTACCTTTCCAAACCCAAAGAATGGGCTTAGAGGCACGAAGAACAGCGAAAGTGAGACTTTTAATAGGGGTCTTGCAAGATTGGGTGTCTGGTATAATTTATCTCCTAGCATCCAAGTCCCTCCCCCAGTTCCTCATTGGTCGAGTACTATGAGGTTACAATCTTTCCGGATGTCGCCTAAGTTTCATTATCCCCCTTATAAGGTTATACCGTCCCCTTCCCTGCTTTAATTTTCGATTCCCAATAAAGAAACTTTCTTCCCTTTCATGGGCTGACCCCTCCTCTACATTCTGTTCGCTTATTGTGACCTTCTAGGTGCATGAGCTGTGCGGTTACGTTTGCAGGCCGGCTGCCAGTACTTAGATTTATTATGCCTTGAAAATGGACCATTTAAAGTATTTTCTCACATAAGTATGTAGAGAAGTTTTGTCTGTACCTTAACAAATGGGAAGCTACTGAAGCTTAAACCAGGGGAATATGTTGTCCTGCTTGTTTAAACACAGCAATGGCCGGGTGTGATGGCTCACGCCTGTAATCTCAGCATTTTGGAAGGCTGAGGTGGGAGGATCGCTTGAGCCCAGGAGTTCAAGGCCACCCTGGGCAACAGTGCGAAACCCAGAAAAAAATAAACACAGCAATGCCATGTAGAATAAAAACTCCCTGGTTTTTGGGGAAGAAATCCAAAATATTTATGTGTGTGGAATTTTGATCACAGTATAAAATATAATAGGGTGCGCTATGCAAATATCACAATATTTGGCTTTGAATTATCGCTTTCCCTTCACTCTTTGGTTATTCTCGAAGGGCCGCCTTGCTTCGGATCACCGGTCCAAACCGGGAAGTTTCCCTGACGGTTTCTGGCGCTCCGGCGCGCTTTATAGTCGTCAGCGTTACGCGTGGAGGAAAATGGGGCGGGGTTAGAAAGGAGCTCCGAGTGATTGCATGTTTTGCTACCATATGTTAATTACCGTGATTGCCTAAAGTAACTTAGAAATTTTTAGCTTATTTTAAATGCTTTTTCGAACTTTGGTAATGGAAAGATCGTTTTTGGAAAAAGCACATAGTAATATTTTCCAGAAGAAAATGTGCCCACGAAATACCATCAGCATAATATGTGTGAGTTTCTTTCGCATCTGGAAGGCACGTAGGTAGTGGTTTAAGACTATTGTTCAGGAATCATTTTTATAGTTCGTTACTAGAAAAGTTTTTCTGAATGTGTAGAGCACCGGAAGCCACGAGTAGGAGAAGTAGCGTTCTCTCTTGAGCGTGAAGTCAGCATTTGGTGTTGCTTTCTTGTAGCTACATTTTGCTATTGATGATCGTTGTTCCTTCTTTTTGGGGAGGGTGAGAGGGAGAGAATGCAGTCTGAGTGGTTCCGGTTTTGTTTTTTTTTAGGTGTTAACGGTAGATGATTGGCGGAAAGCAGGGTGTGTTTTTAGTGTTTGAGTTGTAAGGTTATGCCCGGTGTGTTTTTTGTGGTTTGAGAGTTGTGTCGTGTGTATATGTATTTTTTAGCTTAAGATTATGCGAAGTGTGTTTTTTGTGTGCTTTGAGAGGTGTGAGACATGTGCATTTTTGTTTTTGAGCTGGGGCATTTTTTTCTGTCATCCTGGAGTGCAATGGCGCAATTTCGGCTCATTGCAGCCTCTGCCACTTAAGCAGTCCTCATGTTTCAGTTTCTCAAGTAGCTGGGACTACACGTGTGCAGCCAGGCCCCGCTAGTTTTTGTATATTTAGTAGAGTGGAGATTTCGCCTTGTTGGCCAGGTTGGTCTCCAGCTCTTGGCCTCAAGTGATCTACCAGCCTCGGCTTCCCAAAGAGCTGGCATTACAGGCGTGAGCCACTGCGCCTCCAGGCTTGGGGGATTTCAATTTTCATATTTCTTGGTGTTTTTTGGTCTTCTGGAGGACTAAATTTTTTTCTTGGTAGGTAAGGCATGTTTTCCTTTTTTATTTGTTTTCCTGGTCATGTTACTACTTTCGCCTTTTTTTTTAGTCCCTTTTAATTATTCACAGACTCATTGTTTGATAGTACTGGAAATTGGTCTGTTTTGTGTATTTTGTTTTCCCTTGTCGAATTAGTCTTTATACTTTAGTAAGATCTTTTAGGTGAGGACTTGTATTCCAGTGAGCTCTTTTTATGTTATAGCCTTCCTCCCAACACACACAGTATCTTTAGTCCCTCCCTCATCCTTTCCCATGATTGAGAACCATTTTAATCCATTTTATAATATGCCAATGTGGTGAACTAAATGCTTCAATGCAACTTTCTCTAAATATTTTTGATGAATAAACACTGAGTTTGCCTTCCAGTATATCTATGTGCGACCAATGAAGGCCTTCTTTTGTACTTTTTCTTTTAAAAAAAGCTCACAGCAATATATGAAAGTACACTATAAAAATATTTAATTCCCCCCACCCCCCACCCAGTTCCATCTCAGGAAATTTTCTGATATTTGCATTGATTCTGATATTTCCTTTGCAGGAATTTATGTTGATGCAGTTAACTCCTTGGGCCAAACAGCACTTTTTGTTGCGGCGTTATTGGGCCTTAGGAAATTCGTTGATGTTCTGGTGGATTATGGATCAGATCCAAATCAGTAAGTACAATAATATTGATGTCTAGAAAATAAGGGTTGTGCTGTTAAGATGAGTTGGGGTGTTTAGAAACTAATTTGAAAAACCTTTGGCCGGGTGCGGTGGCTCACACCTGTAATCCCAGCACTTTGGGAGGCCAAGACAGGCGGATCACGAGGTCAGGAGTTAGAGACTAGCCTGACCAACATGGTGAAACCCTGCCTCTACTAAAAATACAGAAAATTAGCTGGGCGTGGTGGTGCATGCCTGTATTCCCAGCTACTCGGGAGGCTGAGACAGGAGAATCATTTGAACCTGGGTGGTAGAGGTTGCAGTGAGCCGAGATCGCGCCATTGCACCCCAGTCTGGGCAACAAGAGCGAGACTCAGTCTCAAAATAAAAAAAAAAAGGGTGACTTTTGCCTGACTCTTATAGCTGTGGTTTAAAATAATCAGAGTTTAGGCTGGGCATGGTGGCTCATGCCTGTGATCCCAGCACTTTGGGAGGCCGAGGTGGGCGGATCACCTGAGGTCAGGAGTTTGAGACCAGCCTGACCAACACAGAGAAACCCTGTCTCTACTAAAAATACAAAATTAGCTGGGCGTGGTGGCGCATGCCTGTAATCCCAGCTACTCGGGAGGCTGAGGTGGGAGAATCACTTGAACCTGGGAGGAGGAGGTTGTGGTGAGCTGAGATCTCACCATTGCACTCCAGCCCAGGCAAGAAGAGCGAAACTCCTTCAAAAAAAAAAAAAAAGAAAGAAAGAAAAAAACACTAAACACTAAAAGAATCGGAGTTTAATAGTTGGTCTAAATTTTATTTATTTTATTTTATTTTTTTTCAGACGGAGTCTAGCTCTGTCGCTCAGGCTGGAGTGCAGTGGCACGATCTCGGCTCACTGCAAGCTCCGCCTCCCGAGTTCACGCCATTCTCCTGCCTCAGCCTCCCAAGTAGCTGGGACTACAGGCGCCTGCCACCATGCTGGGCTAATTTTTTGTATTTTTAGTAGAGACGGGGTTTCATCATGCTAGTCAGGATGGTCTCAATTTCCTGACCTCGTGATCCGCCCGCCTCGGCCTCCCAAAGTGCTGGGATTACAGGCGTGAGCCACCGCGCCCGGCCAATAGTTGGTCTAAATTTTAACATGGAACAGTAACATCTGCTTTTTTTTTTTTTTCCTGACACACGGTCTGGCTCTGTCGCCCAGGCTGGAGTGCAGTGGCAGGATTTTGGCTCTCTGCAGCCTCAGCCACCCAGCTTCAAGCAGTTCTCCTGCCTCAGCCTCCCGAGTAGCTGGGATTACAAATGGGCACCACCACGCCTGGCTAATTTTTTGTATTTTTAGTAGAGACAGGGTTTTGCCATGTTGGCCAGGCTGGTCTTGAACTCCTGGCCTCCATCCACCTTGGCCTCCCACAGTGCTGGGATTACAGGTGTGAGCCACTGTACTTGGCCGAACATCTCTTTTTGTGAAGCACTTCGGCTTTTGCTAGGGCCTTCTCAAATATTAGCTTATTTGACACCTTCTTTACAGAGAAGGGAGAGTGGGTGGTGGATATTTTTCAGTTCCCATTAAACAGAACCAGAAACTGAGGTTTTGAGCACTTAAGTGATTCCAGCTGATTTTCACAGGAATGCCAGAATATGAACAATCATAAAAGTCTTTCCCATCTCACTTAAGGAGGCTCTGTTTAATGTACCTACTTAAATTATTGATATTGGAAGCTTTTGTACTTTTTTTTTTTTCTTGTGATGGAGTCTTGCTCTGTCACCCAGGCTGGAGTGCAGTGGCGCTACTACGGCTCACTGCAACCTCCGCCTCCCGTGTTCAAGCGATTCTTCTGCCTCAGCCTTCCAAGTAGCTGGGATTACAGGCACGTGCCACCACACCCAGCTAATTTTTGTATTCTTTTTTTTTTGAGACAGAGTCTCACTCTGTTGCCCAGGCTGGAGTGCAGTGGTGCAATCTTGGCTCACTGCAATCTGCGCCTCCCAGGTTCAAGTGATTCTCCTGCCTCAGTCTCCCTAGTAGCTGGGACTACAAGCACGTGCCACCACACCCAGCTAATTTTTTATATTTTTAGTAGAGACGGGGTTTCACCGTGTTAGCTAGGATGGTCTCCATCTCCTGACCTCATGATCCGCCCGCCTTAGCCTCCCAAAGTGCTGGGATTACAGGCACGAGCCACTGTGCCCGGCCTAATTTTTGTATTCTTAGTAGAGGCAGGGTTTCACTATGTTGGTCAGGCTGGTCTCGAACTCTTGACCTCATGGTCTGCCCGCCTCAGTCTCCCAAAGTGCTGGGATTACAGATGTGAGCCACCGTGCCGAGCAGCTTTTATATTTTATGTATGTGTGTTGTGGAGGGGTTGGTTATAAGATTGCTTAGGGGAAGAAAACTTGGAAGCTTAGAAAAGTACAAAGAAAAAAGCCAGTCAGTATGAGAATTAAGTAACCAGAGGTAACTTAAAACAATGAACATTTTGTTGTGTTTCCTTCCAGAATTTTTCTAGACTCACACACGCTCTACTGGCTCTACCATATTGTTTAATTTCAAAGTCCGGAAAGAAAGGGGTCAGCCAGATGCAGTAGCTCACACCTGTAATCCCAGCACTTTGGGAGGTGAGGTGGGAGGATTGCTTGAGCCCAGGAGTTTGAGACCAGCCTGGGCAACAGAGACCCTGTCTATACCAAAACAAAACAAAACAAAAAAAGGTGGCATGGGGGCTGGCTCACCTGATGTTTGCATATACCCATGTTGTAGGGAGGCCATATTGGGACAGTCTGCAGTTCTTCAGCAAAAATGCAACATTTTCTTTTTTCTTCAGTTTTTTCCTTTTTTTTTTTGAGATAGAGTCTTGCTCTGTCACCCAGGCTGGAGTGCAGTGGCATGATCTTGGCTCACTGCAACCTCTGCCTCCCAGGTGCAAGCGATTCTCCTGCCTCATCCTCCCGAGTAACTGGGATTACAGGTGCCCACCACCACAGCTGGCTAATTTTGTATTTTTAGTAGAGATGCGGTTTCACCTTGTTGGCCAGGCTGATCTCAAACTCCTGACCTCAGGTGATCCACCAGCCTCTGCCTTCCAAAGTGCTGAGATTACAGGCATGAGCCACCATGCCCGGCCATTTCCCACTTCTTTTAATTACTGGAACAAGGTGTATAAACATCGCCTTGAGTGATATAGTCATGACCATCATCACTTTCATATTCTGTATGACCGTATAATTCTGTTCAGTAAACATAAACCATTTTTTAAAAACCTGTATAAAAAAATACAGATAAAAATTGAAACATTTTATAGTCATCTGCATTTACAACTGCTTTGTCCAGGCTTAAAGCTGATTTCTTTAAAGATCAAACCATTCAAACCTTTAATTTTCAAGATCAGGGAATTGAGAGTAGCCCATAATATGGTACATAGTATTAATGACACAGCTGAGACCAGGAAGGAGCCCAGCTTCTGAAGACCTCAGAGTTTAAAGAAGTTCCCTTTTTCAAGTGTCCAGGAAGGACACTTGTAATGCCAGGCAATGCCAGGAAGGAAGTGGAAAGGGACAAGAACAAGAGAGGATGGCAAACCCCTATGGCTTTGTATTTTGTGGTTGGGAACATTTTCATGTGACTTAAAAAATATCTGATGATTAGCTGCATAGAGGTACCAGGAAAAAAAGTTTTTAAAAAATTTTTATCTGATCAAGGTGAAGGGGAATTTCTGGGAGGAGGCTTTATTCCTTTTTTTGTTTTTGATGAAGTCTTGCTCTGTTTTCCAGGCAGAGTGCAGTGGTGCGATCTTGGCTCACTGCAACCTCTGCTTCCTGGGTTCAGACGATTCTCCTGCCTCACCCTCCCGAGTACCTGGGACTACAGGCGCTTGCCACCACACCTGGCTAATTTTTGTATTTTTAGTTTTGTAATGTTGTCCAGGCTGGTCTTGAATTCCTGACCTCAGGTGATCCATCTGCCTCAGCCTCTCAAAGTGCTGGGATTTTAGGTGTGAGCCACCACCCCCAGCCAGGAGACTTCTTTTTTTTTTTTTTTTTTTGAGATGGAGTCTCGCCCTGTCACCCAGGCTGGAGTGCAGTGGCACAGTCTTAGCTCACTGCAGCCTCTGCCTACAGGGTTCCAGCAATTCTCCTGCCTCAGCCTTCCAGGTAGCTGGGATTACAGGCACACGCCACTGTGCCCAGCTAATTTTTGTATTTTTTAGTAGAGACGGGGTTTCACCATGTTGGCTAGGCTGGTCTCGAACTCCTGACCTCAGATGATCCACCCGCCTCGGCCTCCCGATGTGCTAGGATTACAGGCATGAACCACCGCACCCAGCCAGGAGGCTTTATTCCTATACGCTCAGTGGAAACGCTGTGATGGACTGGACCTATTGAAGTCACAAATCAGATGCCTGCTGGACCAAGTAACTGGGTTTAGGTTTTCTCTGAGGAGGGTCAGGGATCTATTGCCGTTGGGCAGGAAAGGGAGCCAGGAAAGCCAGATCTTCCGAATTTCCAAGAGCCGGAAATCCCAGTTTTTAATTTGAAATCTCCCAAATGTTGCTGGGTGCAGTGGCTCATGCCTGTAATCCTAGCACTTTGGAAGTCCAGGGTGGGTGGATCATGAGGTCAGGAGATTGAGACCATCCTTGTCAACATGGTGAAACCCCATCTCTACTAAAAATAACAAAAAAAAAAATTAGCCGGCCGTGGTGGTGGGTGCCTGTAGTCCCAGCTACTCAGGAGGCTCAGGCAGGAGAATCTCTTCTTCCAGGAGGCGGAGGTTGTAGTGAGCCAAGATTACACCACTGCACTCCAGCCTGGGCAACAGACTGAGACTCTCTCTCAAAATAAATAAACAAATAAATGAAATCTCCCAAATGTTAAATATTGCCCACTATTTCAATTTTTTTGAACACTGTGTGTACCAAATAAAATAAACTTCTAAGTTGGCTAGGCAGAGACTCCAGTTTTTAGGCTTTACAATAAATAAATATGATAGTACACATTTTGGTACCAGGTAGACCTGGATTCTCTTGTAAGCTTAGCTGGGTATAAATCATTATTCCTTTCCTCCTTAGCATTCATGAGAAATGAGAAATAATATCATCTCTCTCCTAACCCAGCTTTCTTACGGTTTGTGGGAGGAATGATTAGAAGATGGTAAGACAGGCTGGGCACAGTGGCTCATGCCTGTAATCCCAGCACTTTGGGAGGCTGAGGTGGGCAGATCACCTGAGGTCAGGAGTTTGAGACCAGCCTGGCCAACATGATGAAACCTCGTCTCTACTAAAAATACAAAAATTACCTGGGCATGGTGGCAGGTGCTTGTAATTCCAGCTACTCGGGAGGCTTAGGCAGGAGAATCTCTTGAACACGAGAGGCGGAGGTTGCAGTGAGCTGAGATTGCGCCATTGCACTGCAGCCTGGGGGACAAGAGCGAGACTTCGTCTCAAAAAAACAAAAAAAACAAAAAAAACCCCCAAAAAACAAAAAAGAAGATGGTAAGACATTATACAAAGCTGTTTTTGCAGCAAGGAGGATATTGTGGTTCCCACAATGCAGTGTGCTGGCCTGCTTCTCTGCCCAGCAGTGGGAGAGAGCCTACAGTGAGAACCAATGGGATCAGTGGTTCCTATGTGCCTGGGTGCAGGCCAGCCTCATTAGTATCACCAGGGGAATTTGAAAAACAAAACAAAACAAAACCACATTCGTGGGTCCTGTGCTTGCAGATTTTGTTTCAGTCAGTGTAAGGTGTAGTCTGAGAATCTGTGTTTTTGACAGATATCCCAGCGGCTTATTAACTAAATTATGATACACCCATTCATTGGCATACTCTGTAGCTGTTAAAAAGAATGGAGATGGCTTGTAGTTTCTCATATGGAAATTTCTCCAAGATAGATTCTTAAATGAAAATATGTAGGCTGGGCGCAGTGGCGCACTCTTGTAATCCCAGCAGTTTGGGAGGCTGAGGTGGGTGGAACACCTGAGGTCAGGAGTTTGAGACCAGCCTGGCCAACATGGTGAAACCCTGTCTCCACTAAAAATACAAAAATTAACTGGGCGTGGGTGGTGGGCACCTGTAATCCCAGCTACTCAGGAAGCTGAGGCAGAAGAACCACTTGAGCCTGGGAGGCGGAGGTTGCAGTGAGCCAAGATCATGCCATTGCACTCTAGCCTGGGTGACAAGAGCAAAACTCCGTCTCAAAAAAAAAAAGAAAAGAAAATATGTAGATACAAAAGAGTTTGTATAGTGTATTCAGAGTCTCACTTTGTCTCCCAGGTTGGAGTGCAGTGGCACAATCTCGGCTCACTGCAAGCTCCGCCTCCTGGGTTTTACGCCATTACGCCATTCTCAGGCCTCAGCCTCCCGAGTAGCTGGGACTACAGGCATGCACCACCTACACCCGGCTAATTTTTTTGTATTTTTAGTAGACACAGGGTTTCACCATGTTAGCCAGGATGGCCTCAATCTCCTGACTTCATGATCCACCCGCCTCGGCCTCCCAAAGTGCTGGGATTACAGGCGTGAGCCACCACGCCCGGCCTGTATAGTGTATTCTTATTTATACTTGTATATACATAGGACGTTTCCAGAAGGATACAAAAACTTGTAATAGTAATTGCATCTTGGTAAGAGAACTGGGTGTCTGCAGTTGGAGGACTTTTTCCTTATTTTCTCTTCATCATCCTTTTATTTTCTTTCTCCTTCTCCTCCTCCTCCTCCCCCTCCCTCTCCCTCTCCCCTTCCCTCCCCCTCCTCTTCTTCTCCTTCTTCTCCTCCTCCTCCTTCTCCTTCTCCTTCTTTTTTTTCCCCTTCCTCCTCCTCCTATTTGTGTTTCTTTTTCAGTTAAAGAGAGAAAGTTCCCTGGTGATTCTGATGTGTAGCCAGCTTAGGAAACTAAGGCTATATATACATCATATCCTCACCATATCCTGGACACATTAAAGGCTGTCCCTTCATGCCTCAGACAGTTTACTGGCTTTGTTGAAATTTTTCTGAGGTGAAATTTTTCTGAGGTGTAGATCCTTGACTGCATTGCTGATGCCAAGGTTTTGTGCTCTACCACAGGATTTTTTTGGGGGGCTGTGGGGAGACATTCTCAAATGAGAGAGGTGGCACCTTGTTAGGCTGTGCTTGACTAGCCTGATCCCAGGACACTGCAGATGTGAAGACGTTGTTTCCGGGCAGCCAATATCAGGGTGCTGGGGAAAGAAAATTGGATTTGGAACCAGATCTATGCCTGGGAATGAACCTCAGCTTTGCCGTTTTTTTCCTCATCTGTAAATTGGGAAATGATACTTCCTTGAAGAGTTGAGTGAAGGACGGAAAAAAAGGGGGGTGGGGGTGTGTGTGTGTGTGTGTGTGTGTGTGTGTGTGTGTGTGTGTGTGTGTGTGTGTGTGTGTGTGTGTGTGTGTGTGTGTGTGTGTGTGTGTGTGTGTGTGTGTGTGTGTGTGTGTGTGTGTGTGTGTGTGTGTGTGTGTGTGTGTGTGTGTGTGTAGAAAGTTCCTGTGGGCACAGACAGGGGCCTCACAAATGATGTTGTTATATTCCTCGTCACCAAGGTTGCCTTGTGTTGCACACTGAGCCCCGCTCCATGGAATGCAGGAGCATTGCAAGGTTGCCCTGTGTTGCACAAGGTTGCCCTGTGTTGCACACTGAGCCCCGCTCCATGGAATGTAGGAGCATTGCCATGGACATCCATTGTACCCATCTCCCTCCCCAGCCGCTGCTTTGATGGGAGCACCCCTGTCCATGCAGCAGCATTTTCGGGCAATCAGTGGATCCTTAGCAAACTGCTGGATGCAGGAGGTGACCTGCGACTTCACGATGAGAGGGGTCAAAACCCGAAGACTTGGGCTTTGACAGCAGGAAAGGAGCGTAGCACCCAGGTAAGGGTGGGTCCCACTCTGTAGCCATGCCCACTAGAAGAGCACTGGGCTGAGAGTCAGGCTCCCAGTGGTCAGCACAGAGCGTGCAGTGGCCTTAGTATTGGTGCTGGAGTCTCAGGCTTGGATTGAAGCAAATTAGCCAGCTGTGAAACTTCCAGCAAGTCTAGTGAACCTTTCTACTCATCCATTCGATGGGAAAGGCAAACAACTGTAATTTTGTCTGACCCATTTAACTAGCACTTACCATGACTCAGATGTTGTTTTAAATGTTTTTTATGTATTAACTCAATCTTCACAACAACCTCTCAGGTAAGTACTATTATTGTCCTTATTGTACAGGTGGGGAAACTGAGGCCCACCGACATTAAGTAACTTTGCTTGGCAGGTGGGAATTTTTTTTTTTTTTTGGGGGGGGGGAAGGAGTCTTGCCCAGGCTGGAGTGCAGTGGCGCGAGCTCAGCTCACTGCAACCTCTGCCTCCTGGGTTCAAGCAATTCTCCTGCCTCAGCCTCCTGAATAGCTCGGATTACAGGCATGCACCACCACACTCAGCTAACTTTTGTATTTTCAGTAAAGACGGGGTTTCTCCATGTTGGCCAGGCTGGTCTCGAACTCCTGACTCAGGTGATTCGCCCACCTTGGCCTCCCAAAGTGCTGGAATTACAGTCATGAGCCACAGCACCCAGCTGGTGTGATGTATTTTAATGAAGACTAAATAACATAAATGTAAAACTCAAAGGGCAGGTACAGTGCCAGGCCCCTCTGTGTGCAGTCTCCTTCCTGGGGCTCCTGCTTATTAGAGCTGTTGGGACTTGGACCAGCAAATTTTACTCCTCTTGGCCTTGGTTTCCTCATCTGTTGAAGGACGGAGTTGGAGGAAATTGTTGCCCTAAATCCTCTCCCTGAAAACACTCCATACCTTTAGAAAATCACCTGGGCCCTTTCCTTTTGAGAGGTTTTTCTGTTGGGGGCTCTCAGCTCCTCAGACCATTTATCTTCATACCCAATCTTCCATTGCATTGAGAACTGGTGTGCCCGCACTGGGCATCTCTGCGATGTTTTGCAGATAGTGGAGTTCATGCAGCGCTGTGCCTCACACATGCAGGCCATCATCCAGGGCTTCTCTTACGACCTCCTGAAGAAGATAGACTCCCCACAGCGGCTTGTCTACAGCCCGCCCTGGTTTGGGGGCCTCGTGCAGGGGTGAGTACTGCCTCGAGCAGAGTGGGATATTCTCCATCACCCAGCCTTCCTCGTGGGAGCCCTGCAGCGTGGGTTGCCTCAGCTCCTCCACATCAGTGCCCTCTGGCATCTGGCCCATCCAAAGGGGTGTGCTTGGAAAGAAAAGGCTTGGCCCTGATGAAGGAAGGTCAGAGGGTCACCTTTGGCCTTCTCTCCCCTCTCCCTGAGAAGGTGTGAGAGGAATGAGTGTGGGCTCTGGTGGAAACCACCCTGTGGTTAGCAGAAGGGGAACATCTCAGGTCTGAGGAGCCCAGCAGAAAACCCTTACCAAGCAGGGCACCTGGCTGGCTTTTTTGTCATCTCCTGAACCATAGAAAGAGTGTTCCTTTATTACTAAGGTTGCAAAAGACCACAGATGCTTAACTTACAGTTTCTTGGGCTATTTTCAGCTGATATGAGAGACTTGCTGCCAGCTGGATGGGCAGCCCCCTCTTCTCCCATCACAGCTGCAGGAGGTGGGCTCCATGCTTCTCTCCATGCTCAGGGTTAAGCGTGGAAGGGAGGAGTGTCATTTTAACTTCTCTGGGATTGGTTAACTTAGGGTTTGTATGTAGAGAATCCTTCCCGTTTGGCTTTTCTCTGATGGCATCTCTTTCTGTAAGCTGGGTAGCTGGGCTCACCACACTTTTGCAGGCTTCCTTGTCCTGTCATTCATGCACTTTGACTCCTGGCTTTCCTCTGATGATTGGATGCTGCTGGCTTCTCAGGCAAGATGAGTTCATGATCCCGTTAACTCCTAACTGCTGTGCTGCCTGCCACTCTGGCCAGTTTTGGCTCTTTACTCAGCATCCAGAATGACCTTTTAAAAATGGAAATCAGGTGGCTGGGTAGAGTGGCTCACACCTGTAATCACTTTTGGAGGTTGAGGTGGGTGGATCACCTGAGGTCAGGAGTTCGAGACCAGCCTGGCCAACATGGTGAGAACCCCCCCCCCCCCCCGCCATCTCTACTAAAAATACAAAAATTAGCCGGGTGTGGTGGCATGCACCTATAATCCCAGCTACTCAGGAGGCTGAGGCAGGCGAATCACTTGAACCCAGGAGGCGGAGGTTGCAGTGAGCTGAGATTGCACCACTGCACTCCAGCCTGGGTGACAGAGCAACACGCCGTCTCAAAAAAAAAATTAGCCGAGTGTGTTGGTGTGCTCCTCATAGTTCCAGCTACTCTGGAGGCTGAGGTGAGAGGATCACTTGAATCTGGGAGGTGGAGGTTGCAGCAAGCCAAGATCATGCAACTGCACTCCAGACTGGGTGACAGAGCGAGATCCTGTCTCAAAAAATAAAAATAAAATAATGGAAATCAGGTTGTACCACTCTGCTAAAACTCCTTAAGGACCTTCCCCATGGCTATTAGGATAGGTTTAGAAATCCCTTATCCGGCCTTGGAGGCCCTGCCTCATCCAAGCCCTCCCCCTTCATCTCCTGCCTCTGCCCCTGGCGCTTGTATGGAGAACCCTCCTTCAGAGTTTAGAGAATTGTCATAGTTTGCAATTATTTTATTTGTATATGTTCTTCTCCAGTTTTCCAATTAAATTGTGAATTCCAAGAGCGCAGGGGCTGTTTCTGTCCTATTCATTGCTACTAACCCTTAGCTGCTTGGTGCATGGTAGGGCTCTGTACAAGGAGAGGAGGCTTATGAGTGAGCCTGAAAGGAAAACCCAAGTGTAAATGTGGATGAGCTTTTACAGTCTTAGTTACTCACCTAGATACAGCATCTAGTTTAGAATTAGAGGAAACATTCTTACGGGGTTAATGGAATGCTTACATGGAAATACACTCCTCTTCCCCCACTTTTTTTTTTTTGAGACTGAGTCTTCTCTGTCGCCCAGGCAGGAGTCCGTGCAATCTCGGCTCACCACAACCTCTGTCTCCTGGGTTCAAGCAATTTTCCTGCCTCAGCCTCCTGAGTAGCTGGGATTAATATAAAATTAGCACACCTGGCTAATTTTATATTTTTAGTAGAGAAGGAGTTTCACCGTGGCCAGGCTGGTCTGGAATTCCTGACCTCAGGTGATCCGCCTGCCTCTGCCTCCTGAAATGCTGGGATTACAGGCGTGAGCCACTGTGCCTGCCCCCCCTCCTCTTAATGTAAAAAACCACACAAATTCTTGAAATTAGAGTTAGCCTCTGAGATTTGTGAGTGGTGCCATGTCAGATAAGATTCCTCACACGTGTGTTTGCACAGAGCTTGGACGGGGGAAAGAAGAAAAGCACTGAGTTGAGGACCGATGGCTGTAGATGACTGGAGTTAGTTTTTTTCTCCCCTTAACCCAGCCGAGTTTAGTTATATAGATGTGTGCTGAGAAATTTAGGTAAGAGAGCAGGAAATGTTGGTCTGAACTGCAGTTGTTGTCCAGGTCACTGTTTGAGAACACTTGGCTCTTTTGCTTAGAAAGAACTCTCCCCTCCAAAGAGCCATGTACTGCCCAGAGGTCCCAGAGTGGAAGGCAGGAGGCCTCGTCACTGGTAACCCCCAGTTCCACTGCTGCTGGAGGCTGACACCCTCACTGTCAGCACAAGGTCTGTTCCCCTGGGCAAGAAACGGTCCACTGTCTCCTAGATCTTTTGAGGCCTAAGCACATAAGCCTTATTTTAAGAAGAGACTGATGATTTGGTGTTGAAAAGTGGCCTTTTTCTTATGGTCTGTTTACTCAAGTGAGAGTGACCATATAGCTTATTATCTGTTGGCTGTTTCGAGAGTGAAAGGGAAACTATCAATAATGGTGCTAAGATACCAGGTGTAAATTGGGATGCTCAGTTTATCTCAGTCTAAACTTCAGAGTCTTCTCCTCAATAGCATAGCAGCTTAAAGCAGAGACGGGACAGCTTGGCACTGATGAGTTGCTGAGGAAATAGAAAAGAAGTAAAGCACTTACATCTGTTCTCTAATAGTGGCATGTGGGGCCTCACAGACCTGAGGTACGGCTGGCCCTGAATATGCACCGTCTCCCAGCTCCTTTGCCATTTGCCAAGAAAAGGAAAGTGCCTCTGGTGGCAGTAGGATGTTTTTTCCTTCAGTCTGAGCTGAAAGTACTCAACTGGCAAGGATTAACTGAGCACCTACTGCATGGCACCATGCCAGGTTCTGGGAGTCAAAGAAATACGAGGCATCACCCCTTCTTCCAAGACACCTTCAGTGAAGGGGGACCCTGATGCACAGGTGGTGGTTTGAGTGTGGAATGTGGGAAGAACAGTGGCTGGAATGAGCAACATCAGTGTCTGGTCACTGCTGCGTTTTATGACCTCAGGCCAGCAAGTTTCCTTTTCCTGGGCTTCATTTTTTTGCCTATATAATGAAAAAACTGGACAAGATGTGCTTATGGTTATTTCCAACTCCGACCATCTGTATTTGTTATCTATTGCTGCATAATGAATCACCCCCCCCCAACTTAGCAGCCTCAAACAATAAAACATTTTTATCTCACACAATGTCTGTGGGTCAGGAATCAGGAAATGGTTTAACTAGGTTGTTCTGGCTCAGAGTTTCTAATGAAGTTGCAGTTAAGATGTTAGTTAGGGCTGTATTCATCTGAAGGCTTGACTGAAGATGGACAATTCAGTTCCAAGATGGCTCGTTTACATGGCTGGCAAATTGGTGCTGGGCATTGAGCCTCCCCCTAGGGCTGCTTGAATGTCCTCATATCATGGCAGCTGGCAGAGCAAATGATCCAAGAGAGATCAGGGCTGAAGCCTTGGTAGATTTAGCCTCAGAGTGACAGACTATCACTGTTTTGCACTGTTAACAGTCAAAAATGAATTAACAGGTAAGCCCCATCTGACCTGTGAGGGGCTACACAAGGTTATGCATACCGGTAAGTGAGAATCATAGAGGCCCTCTCAGAGGCTGGCTATTACATCATCTCTAGTGTTGTAACAAAAAGTTTAGCAGTAAAGACAAAATCAACTACACCTTCTGAAAACTTGGTTCAGCATTATTATTCTGGATATGAGTGGTTAATTCTGAGTTTTTTTCCTCTTTTAAATATTTCTAGAAACCCTAATGGCTCTCCTAACAGACTGCTTAAAGCTGGAGTCATTTCGGCTCAAAATATCTACAGCTTTGGTTTTGGGAAGGTAAGAGGTTGCCACTGACAGCCGGTGTTTGCAGGACTAACTGGAGAATTATCGGGCCCCATCTCCCACCTTTGTCCAACTCCTGCCTCCTTATCCTCACCAAAGTGTTGTTCTTTTCTTTTTTGCCCCTATTGAGGCAAAGGTATCTCTTAGTGTTCCTGTCTTATTAACAAATTGTGAAAACCCCAGAGAATTCCCTTGGATGACCCTGGGCTACACTTGAGTTTAGAAAATGATCTTTTAATTAATTAATTTTTAGTTTTTAATTTTTAATTATTATTTTTTTGAGACAGAGTCTGGCTCTGTTGCCCAGGCTGGAGTGCAGTGGCGCGATCTCGGCTCACTGCTGCAACCTCTGCCTACTGGGTTCAAGCAATTCTGATGCCTCAGCCTTCCAAGTAGCTGGAATCACAGGCGTGTGCCACCATGCCTGGTTACTTGTATTTTTAGTAGAGATGGGATTTCGCCATGTTGCCCAGGCTGGTCTCCATCTTCTGGACTCAATCAGTCCACCTGCCTTGACCTCTCAAAGTGCTGGGATTATAGGCGTGAGCCAACTCGCCCAGCCCTACTCCCTGTTCTGTTTGTTGTGCTGAGGCAGCCTGGTGGGGAGGGAGAGGAGGAATATCAGATTTGGCCGCACACAATCCTGGGTGCTGTGGGGGCCACAATGGGCTTCTCAGTCCCAGTGATGGCACTTGAGGCATCGGACTTCTTTCCATGAGCCTCAGTTTCTTCAGGGAAAAGAACAAAAGGGAAATAATAAAACCTTGAAAGGTTTTTAGAAAGATTAAAGATAATAGAAAGAGTTGTGGTGAGGCCTGGTGGCTCACGCCTATAATCTTAGCACTTTGGGAGACCAAGGTGGGTGGATCACTTGAGCCCAGGACTTTGACACCAGCCAACATGGCAAAAGCCAGTCTCTATTTAAAAAAAAAAAAAAAAAAAAATTATCCAGGTGTGGTGGTGCATGCTTGTAATCCCAGCTACTTGGGAGGGTGGGGTGGGAGGATCGCTTGAGCCTGGGAGGTCCAGGCTGCAGTGAGCCAAGATCATGTCATATGCTCCAGCCTGAGTGACAGTGATACCCTGTCTCAAAAAAAAAATAGGGGTATTCAGAAAGTTGTTAAATAGCAGCTGTCATTCTTTTAGCTGGCTGATAAGATTCTGGGTGTATTCTGCTTTTCCTCCCTTCTCCCCATAATTTGAGGCTATGCCTTGGTTTCAGTTTTATCTTACTGGGGCGACACAGATGGCCTATCTAGGATCTCTTCCGGTCATTGGAGAAAAGGAAGTGATTCAAGCTGATGATGAGCCCACCTTCTCTTTCTTCAGTGGCCCCTACATGGTCATGACCAAGTAAGCGGGGGCTGGCCAGTTTGAGGTCTGATTCAGTTTCAGGGGAAGAGTGGGCTGCATGTGACTTCCTTATGTGTGGGGAGTTTCTACTCAAACACAGGGAACACCTAAGAACATCTGTCTAAATCAGGGTTTCTCAGCCAGGACACTATTACCATTTTTGGCCAGATGATCCTTTGTTGTTGGGAGTAGTCCTGTGCATTGTAGAATGTTTAGAAGTCCCTGGTGTCTACCCACTAGTGCCAGTTGCAGTCCCTTACAGCCCCCACAGCTGTGACAACCAAACTGTCTTACAGACATTGCCATATGTCTCTAGGGGAGAACCACTGCTCTGGAAGATTACTCATTACAATACTTTAATGTCTCTGCTTGCTAAAGAATTAGAGGCAGCTTGGTAGTGACTGTCTTGCCTCTGATACAGGTCAAGGGTAATGAGGCCCCTATAGAAGCTGTTTTATTGCTGCTGCCCTTGCCCAAGTCTTCACCATCCCTCACCTGGAGTGGTCTCCTAACTGGCTTCCCATTATCTGGACCACCCCTCCCCTACCCATTCCCCACATTGCCGGTACCATTGTGTTTTTGAATACAAACCTGATCAAGTCACTCCCTCCCTTGCATTCAGTGACTTCCCACCACCTATACCTAAGTTCTCCAGGGTGCTTTAGTACCTGGGGGTGGGTAGTGGGAGAGAGGACCCAGTAGTGCCCAGTGGGCATTGCAGGTTCTGTGTGGAGACCACTTCTCTGGTCCTTGCTTAGGAACGCTCATTCATTGAAGGAGTAAGTGGTTGCTCACTCCTTTCTGCTGAAACTCTTTCCTGTCCTTGTAGCCTAGTGTGGAACGGGAGCAGGGTCACAGTGAAAGAGCTGAATCTCCCCACCCACCCACACTGCAGCAAGCTGCGGCTGGCCGACTTGTTAATTGCCGAGCAGGAACACAGCAGGTAAGAAGGAAGTCCAAGGCCCCTTATAGGTCCAGGTCTCTCTACAGACTCAGGTTCTGGGCTCTTCAGCTCTGTGCCTGGGATAGGGAGCTCCAGCTGCTCTCAGTCTCCGCATTTCCTGACTGTTGAAATTGATTGACTTGACTTCGAAGGGCTGCCAAGAAAGAGGAAGAGAAGTTAACGAGTAGCCTGAGCAGTGGGGACAGTGGTGGTGAGGGGCTCTGTCAGCTGTCAACCGCCCTGTAACCCATGTCTCTGAATGCTGCAGCCTCCATGCAGGCCCTTCTGGTTCTCATGCTACAATCCCTGAGTCCACCCACTTTGGGCCCTGTGCCCATCAGGATGGCATGTGGCTATCCTGTTTTCATAGAGCATGGCTTGCTTAATATCCAGATGTCTGAGGACATGTCTGTGCCATTGAGGACAGGCTCATGGATCTCCAGACCTTAGGGTTCCTATGGCTCCAGAGTTAAGTCCTTCTGCTCTTGCTAGGACAGGCTCTTGATTCATTCATTCAGCGGACCCAGAGTTAGGTCCTTTTGCTCTTGCTAGGACAGGTTCTTGATTCATTCATTTAGTGGATCCAGGCTCATTGAGCTGTCTCCTAAGAAGGCTCCTCAACTTCTTCAGGAGGCACGTAGAGAGGCCACATTCTTCTTTTCGTGGAAGTCGGCTTGAAGGGACCAAAGGAAGCTGAAAGAAGGAGCCTGGGCAACGTAGACTTTGACATGAGACTGAGTCGGGCGTGCAACCTTGGGTGAATTCCTGACATATTTCTTCCTCTTTTTTTTGTCGGGGGGTAGGATTGAGTCTCGCTCTGTCGCCCAGGCTGGAGTACAGTGGCACCATCTAGGCTCACTGCAACCTCCACCTCCTGGGCTCAAGCGATTCCCTGGCCTCAGCCTCCTGAGTAGCTGGGACTACTGGCGTGCACCACTACAC
Organism: Pongo pygmaeus; assembly: GCF_028885625.2. Classification (NCBI taxonomy): domain Eukaryota; kingdom Metazoa; phylum Chordata; class Mammalia; order Primates; family Hominidae; genus Pongo; species Pongo pygmaeus. The sequence continues at coordinate 60,078,079 of NC_072392.2, forward strand.
CTGGCTAACTTTTCTATTTTCAGTAGAGACAGGGTTTCATCATCTTGGCCAGGCTGGCCTCAAACTCCTCATTTCAAGTGATCTGCCCACCTTGGCCTCCCAAAGTGCTGGGATTACAGACGTGAGCCACTGCACCAGGCCCTGACATTTCCTTGATGTTGGTCTCCTCATCTATAAAATGAGTATAATGATACATTTCTTGCAGGTGGTTGTTAGGATCTGAGACGATGTATGCAAAGAATATAGGAGCTCTTAGCCGCATTGTCATTGTTGTCATTGATGGCTCTAAGCTCTCAAGGTCTCATCAGTTAGGGCCACAGATTCCAACAGAAACCCTCACTAACACCTCATACGGTTTTCTTAGAAAACATTGTATACAAAAGGCCAGGCACAATGGCTCACGCCTGTAATCCCAGCACTTTGGGAGGCCAAGGCGGGTGGATCACCTGAGGTCAGGAATTCAAGACCAGCCTGGCCAACATGGTGAAACCCCGTCTCTACTAGAAATACAAAAATTAGCCACAAGTGGTGGTGGGCACCCGTAATCCCAGCTACTTGGAAGGCGGAGGCAGTAGAATCACTTGAACCCAGGAGGCGGAGGTTGCAGTGAGCCGAGAGATCACCCCACTGCACTCCAGACTGGGCAATAGAATGAGACTCTGTCTCATTTAAAAAAAAAAAAAAGAAAGAAAAGAAAACATTGTATACAAATGGTATTTGTTTAGAATGTGTTCAAAAGGCCTACGCTCATTTTTTCATCATGTCCTCTCCCCTGCCTTATCTGAAGCTTCTTTTCTTTTGCAGCAAGCTGCGGCACCCCTACCTGCTACAGTTGATGGCTGTGTGTCTCTCCCAGGACCTAGAGAAAACCCGCCTTGTGTACGAGCGCATCACTATCGGCACATTGTTCAGTGTCCTTCATGAACGAGTAAACTGCTGTTTCCGTGGATTTTCCATTGCTGCCCTCCCAGTTTCTTCCCTCCTCACCCTCTTGCCCCAGCTGTGGCGATCCCATTTCTGCATGCATGGAAGATAAATATCTTTATTCTTTTGCCTTATAGGGGCTGTATAACATACTATTTAAGGCTGATAAGCACATGGTCAGAACTAGTACGGTTTTATTATTGTCAGTTCTGCTTTTTTTTGAGACAGAGTCCCTCTGTTGCCTAGGCTGGAGTGCAGTGGCGCGATCTTGGCTCACTGCAACCTCTACCTCCTGGATTCAAGTGATTCTCCTGCCTCAGCCTCCCGAGTAGCTGGGACTACAGGCGACTGCCGCCATGCCTGGCTAATTTTTGTATTTTTAGTAGAGACGGGGTTTCACCATGTTGGCCAGGCTGTTCTCAAACTCCTGACCTCAGATGATCCACCCACCTTGGCCTCCCAGAGTGCTGGGATTACAGATGTGAGCCACCGCACCCGGCCTGTCCTGCTTTTTTTTTGAAACAGGGTCTTGCTCTATTGCCCAGGCTGGAGTACAGTAGTGAGATCATAGCTCACTGTAACCTCCAACTTCTGGGCTCAAATGATCCTCCTGCATCAGCCTCCAATGTAGCTGGGACTACAGGTGCATGCCACCGTGCCCAGCTAATTTTTTTTTTTTTGAGACAGAGTCTCCTTCTGTCTCCCAGGCTGGAGTACAGTGGCACGATCTCTGCTCACTGCAACTTCTGCCTCCCTGGTTCAAGCGATTCTCATGCCTCAGCCTCCCAAGTAGCTGGGATTACAGGCACCCCCCACCACACCCAGCTAATTTTTGTACTTTTAGTAAAGATGGGGTTTCACCATGTTGGCCAGGATCGTCTCGAACTCCTGACCTCAGGCGATTCACCTGTCTCAGCCTCCTAAAGTGCTGGGATTGCAGGCTTGAGCCACTGCACCCAGCCCCCACCCAGCTAATTTTTAAAATTTTGATAGAATCATGGTCCCACTATGTTGTCCAGGCTGGTCTTGAACTCTTGGCTTCAAGCGATCCTCCTACCTTAGCTTCCCAAAGTGTTGGGATTATAGGTACGAGCCACTGCAGCCAGCCTAGTCCTGCTTCTTGATCAGACATCTAAGAGCGCAATGGACCCAGAAAACACAGACACCTTTGACTGACTATAATCCAGCCGCCGCTGGCTTTATTTTCCTACATTTTCATTTGTGCTCTCTCCCAGTTTTTTCTATAGAGGCCTGTATCATTCCCCTCTCACCTCTCAAATTTCCTTGGGGTTGGAAGACATCTTTCCTGGCTTGTATAGAGTTCCTGGGAAGGGTGCTTTGGCCTGAGATGTAGGTTTAGAGAGCTCTTGGAGTATTTAGGTTTTTTTCCTCCGTGACTTTGTTCTAAATACTCTGGATAGAAGTAAGGAGACCCCAAGAAGGGCTCTTCCCCCAAATGGCTTGCCATTCCTTCTGCCTGAGGACCTCCTATTCTGTTTTTTTCTGTTTTTCCCCCTTGAGTGAGGTTATTACCTTAAAGACCGTTTCTCTGGGGGAGAGACCCATTAAGACTTTAGTCAGCCAGGTGCATTGATGTGAATGAATTTCTGTCCCCTTAGGAGGCACTTTCTGTCTCATCTGAGTGGGGTAGGACTGAATTGGTTATCTGCATTCTTCAGGGTCCTTTGAGCTTCCAGGTTCTCCCCAGCAGCTTGGGCTTGGACAGGGAGGGGACAGGGCAGGTTTACTGGTGGTATGGGGGACCTCCCCTGTCAGTTTTCCCCAGGCCAATCCTGGATGCACATACCAGACTTTGAGAACTTTCTTTTCATTTTTTGTGGTATGAAGCAGCTCAGCTGAGGGAAAGGAATCCAGGTTTGGATCCAGGGGGCCTGAGTCATTGGGACGTCAGGCCATTCACTTAGCTTCACTGAGCTTTAGGTTCTCCATCTGTAAAATGGGGATCCTTGGTAACCATGAGGATCATATGGAAAGACTGGAAATCACAAAATGCTCTACAGTGTCAGGGCCCCAGTCCTTTTTTTTTTCTTGGCATTTTATCTCTTGCTTGCAGCGGTCCCAGTTCCCAGTGCTGCACATGGAGGTGATTGTGCACCTGCTGCTCCAGATATCTGACGCCCTGAGATACCTGCATTTCCAGGGGTTTATCCACCGCTCCCTCAGCTCCTATGCTGTCCATATCATCTCCCCAGGTGAAGCGAGGCTGACCAACCTGGAGTACATGTTGGAAAGGTGGGCATAACATGGAGTGGGACTTTCTCCTGAAGTTGATCTCCCTTGGGGACCTTTCCTGTAGAGACAGAATCTGATCTGGGTGGGACTCCTCATTGGTGAGATGAACCTGTCCATCAGTTGCTGAACTTGTCCCAAATGCCTTACCCTGTCTGCCAAGGCTAGAGGAATTTGGAGACATTTTAATAAACATTTAACAAGTAAGAGCTCGTATTAGCCAATGTGCATAAATGCTATAATTATCCACTCCAAAATTTTCAGCGTCTTTTTTTTTTTTTTTTTTTTGACGGAGTCTTGCCCTCTTGCCCAGGCTGGAGTGCAGTGGCACAATCTTGGCTCACTGCAACCTCCGCCTCCTGGGTTCAAGCGATTCTCTTGCCTCAGCCTCCCGAGTAGCTGGGATTACAGGTGCTCACCACCACACCTGGCTAATTTTTGTGTTTTTAGTAGAGATGCAGTTTCACCATGTTGGCCAGGCTGGTCTCAAACTCCTGACCTCAGGTGATCCACCCACTTCGGCCTCCCAACGTGCTAGGATTACAGGTGTGATCCACTGCACCTGGCCCTTTGAGTGGCTTTTAACACAATAAGGTGTATGTCTCACTCACATTGCAATCCAGTCTGTGTTGGAGGCAGGGACAGTGTTCCCTGTCACTCCAGTCTGTAGCTTCACCACCTTTCAGGCCTTGATCCCCCACTGCATTTTTTGCACTGCCAGTCAGCAAGCAAGAAAGAACATGGAGGGGACACAGTGGGGTTTGGGGCCAGTCTGAAATGGGTATGTTACTGCCTCCCACATTGCAGTGGCCAGAGCCCAGTTACCTTCTACTGGAGGGAAGCTGAGCTGTGCCTTACCTGTGCATCCTGGAAGGAGAGAAGGTGATGGGTGCTGATGAGCCTAATGGTCTGTCACACCTCCTACATCTGGGTCAGGCACTGGCCTGGATAGACATGGAGGGCATTTTCTGCCCTCAAGGGGCTCAGCACAGTGAGAGAGGCAGTCAAAATTCAGGAGTTGGTAAGTGGGCTTAGTTTCCTTTTGGCAAGAGTCAAAGTCTTCCTGAAGCCCCCAAGCTTTGAGAGGCAGAGGCTCTCCCCTGCGCTTCCTTACTGCCATCCACAGCGCTGAGCCTTTGGGCCAGTATTGGTTCTGCTCTTCTGTGAGGCCTCAGCCACTGGGCAGACCCCTTGCCTAGACCCATCTACTTCCTCTTACCCTTGTCTGTCACCTACCCATCGCTGATGCTTTGTTTCTGGTCTCTCACCAGATCTTTGCTTGTCACATGCTCTGTAACTTCTCTCAAAGATCAAAAGCTCCATGAGGCAGGGATTTCTGTTTTATTTACCGCTATATCTCAAATGCCCAGAACAGGCCTTTGCGTATGTGCACTCAGCATATGTTTTTTGAACAAATGAAATAAAAAGGCTCTCACTTCCCCAGACCTGGAGTGCCTTTTGTCCCTCTGCATGGAGAGGAGGCAGAGGTCAGGTTGTGCTTGGCCTTGTGGGCCCTGGTGAGGAGTTTGAATTTTATCTTAAGAACACTGGGATGCTGTGTTCTTAGGACAGGCATTTTTGAGCAGTATAGGGTCATGGATGATTTGTAGGTTAAGATCCTTCCTCTAGGCCGGGCGTGGTGGCTCATGCCTGTAATTCCAGCACTTTAGGAGGCTGAGACATGCAGATCACCTGAGGTTGGGAGTTCGAGACCAGCCTGACCAACATGGAGAAACCCCAGCTCTACTAAAAATACAAAATTAGCCAGGCGTGGTGGCGCATGCCTGTAATCCCAGCTACTTGGGAGGCTGAGGCAAGAGAATCTCTTGAACCCGGGAGGCAGAGGTTGCGGTGAGCCAAGATTGCGCCATTGCACTCCAGCCTGGTCAACAAGAGCGAAACTCAGTCTCAAAAAAAAAAAAAAAAAAAAAAAAATTCCTCCCTCTTGCTCCTGTGTATGGAGAAGGGGCTGTGACGGGGCAAGAGAAAGCAGGGGAGCCATTCTGGCCGGGCACGGTGGCTCACGCCTGTAATCCCAGCACTTTGGGAGGCCGAGACGGGCGGATCACGAGGTCAGGAAATCGAGACCATCCTGGCTAACACGGTGAAACCCCGTCTCTACTAAAAATACAAAAAATATAGCCAGGCATGGTGGTAGGCGCCTGTAGTCCCGGCTTCTCGGGAGGCTGAGGCAGGAGAATGGCATGAACCTGGGAGGCAGAGCTTGCAGTGAGCCAAGATCACGCCACTGCACTCCAGCCTGGGTGACAGAGCAAGATTCCGTCTCAAGAAAAAAAGCAGGGGAGCTGTTAGGGTATGACTGGAGCCATGGCACTTTTCTAGATGGGAACAGGCAGAGGCCAGATAACTGTCACTAGTTGAACTGCTCAGCTTCACATCTGGTCCATTTTTAATCTGAGCTAAAAGCTTTCAGGGTCTCCTTATTGCCTGCAAGATTAAGTCCAGACCCCTTTTCAGGGAGCGGAAGCCTCCCCAAGTGAGGCTCCACTCGTAGTGTCAATCTCCTAACTGCCCGGCCCTGCTCCCTCCTGACTATTTGACGGCACTTTTACTACACTGCTCTCTGCATCTAGAATACCTGGCACACGCCAATTTAGCCTTTTAAAGTCACTTCAGACACAGTCTCCCAACACTCTCTGTGAAGTCTATACTGATGCCCTCATACCCTGAGGCACTTTGCATATTCCTCTCCTCACATGCGTTACGCAAATGTACCACAGTCATTTCTATACAAGTGTGTCTGCCCCACCAGATGGGGAGTTCATCACCAGCTCTGGGCCTGCCACTTGTGGTAAGTGCTCAGTAAATATTTTTTATTTTTTTGAGACAAGATCTTGCTCTGTTGCCCAGGCTGGAGTGCAGTGGCACCATCTCGGCTCACTGCAACCTCCCAGCGTCAAGCGATCTTCCTACCTCAGCTTCCTGAGTAGCTGGGACTACAGGCACATGCCACCACATCCAGCTAATTTTTTTTTTTTTTTTTTTTTTTTTTGAGACAGAGTCTTGCTCTGTCGCCCAGGCTGGAGTGCAGTGGCGCGATCTCGGCTCACTACAAGATCCGCCTCCTGGGTTCTTGCCATTCTCCTGCCTCAGCCTCCCAAGTAGCCAGGACTACAGGCACCCGCCACCACACCTGGCTAATTTTTTGTATTTTTAGTAGAGACAGGGTTTCACCATGTTAGCCAGGGTGGTCTCGAACTCCTGACTTTGTGATCCACCCGCCTCAGCCTCCCAAAGTGCTGGGAATACAGGCGTGAGCCACTGAGCCCAGCCAATTTTTGTATTTTTTATAGAGATAAGGTCACACCATGTTGCCCAGGCTGGACTTGAACTCCTGCACTCATGCGATCTGCCTGACCTGGCCTCCCAAAGTGCTTGGATTACAAGTGTGAGCCACCACACCAGCCTTCTTTTCTGGGGGTGGGGGACACACGATCTCTCTCTTTTGCCCAGGTGATAGTACAGTGGCTCACTACAATCTCAATCTCCTGGGCTCAGGCAATCCTCCTGCCTCAGCCTCCCAAAGTACAGGATTACAGGCATGAGCCACTACAGCTGGCCGGTAAATGTTTCTTAAATGATTGGATGATCTAGTTGAAGGAAAAACTTGAAATGGTTCAGAGCAGGGTTGACCTCTCTGGCTATGTGTTCAGGAGCAGTGGAAGCTAAAGGGTGTGCACTTTTGTCAGTGATGGATCGCCATCTGCTGTTGAGGGAAAGGTACCGCAGTTTCTTCTCCTTTTGCTCACCAATAGAAATGTGAATCCTAGCCCAAAATGGAGCTTTGGAGATGGCCCAGCCCAGTGCTATCCTTATATAGTTGAGGAAACTGAGGCACCAGGGGTGAAGCAATGGTGTGAAGTTACCCAATTGATTGGTTAGAGACACAGATGGGGCTAAACCAGATGGTAGAGGATGTCTCCAGGATATAGGAGCGGGATGGATTGGAGGTTGACAGGAACACCAGCCAGGAGACCATGAGACAGGGCCTAGTGGTGACCATGAAGCCAAAATGGGAGGGAATAAAGTGAAATGCATGGAGTTGTTGGGGTCAACAACTGGCCAAGTGAGGGGGTAGGAGGTAACCAAGGGTCTGTGAATGTCTAGGAATGACCTCAGGATGGAACTTCAGGTAGAAGTGTCAGAAATGTCAGTCAGCAAGCCATTGCAGATGTAACAACATACCCTTCTTTGAAAGCTGATAACATGAGTTGATTATTCACCAACCTAAAATAGCCTTCAATCCCACATTTATTTTTGGTAACACTCTACTAGGGCATATCAGTTTGTTGAATGTCATTGTCAAGGATAGCATTCCATCTCTTGGTATAAAAGTGATACAGCAGTTTCTCCTACCCTTCAGCTCCTTCCTTTTTTTTTTTTTTTTTTTTTTTTGAGATGGAGTCTTGCTCTGTAGCCCAGTCTGGAATGCAGTGGTGCAATCTCAGCTCACAGCAACCTCTGCCTCCCGGATTCAAGCAATTCTGCTTCCGCCTCCTGAGTAGCTGGGATTACAGGCACGTGCCACCATGCCCAGCTAATTTTTGTGTTTTTAGTGGAGATGGGGTTTCACCATGTTGGCCAGGCTGGTGTTGAATTCCTGACCTCAAGTGATCCACCCGCCTCGGCCTCCTAAAGTGCTGGGATTACAGGCATGAGCCACTGCTCCTGGCCTTTTTTTTTTTTTTTTTTTTTTTTTTGAGACCGAGTCTCGCTCTGTTACCCAGGCTGGAGTGCAGTGGCTCAGTCTTGGCTCACTGCAACCTCTGCCTCCCGGGTTTAATATATAATTATTTATGTATTAAATTTGTATGCATATCCACACTGTTCACACTATACTAGGCTATAGGTGACTTTTCAGCAATATAACTAAAGTCAATACTAGCTTTTTCACCTTCATGACTTCATGAACTCACTGCCCTCTATCCAAAGATTTGCTGGAAGAAACTTTATTTAGGGAAGTTTGCTCAAAGTCTGAGAAGCCCATCTCATCGTCTAAAATCTACCCTTTTTCCAGACCAACAAAAAACTTGCTGTCACTTGCTTTTTAAAAACTTAATTCTTAATTATCATCTGCCAGTCATTAAGTCTTGACTGAATGCCTCCCATAATATTCATACTAATTCTTTACATGAAAGAGTGCTTTATGGCTCACCGAGTGTTTCTACATCCATGATCTCATTTGATTGTCATGACAGCTGTGGGCACAAGTCAGTGCTGAGTTTACCCTGAGGACTCTTGCTGGGCCAGAAGACATTTAGGATGCTCTGACTTAGCTTTTAAGGAGTCTGGTTGGGAAGAGTTATTTAAGCATATGAGTGAACCCTTGAGTGCTAAACTGAGAGGGCACATTCCCAAAAGGGCAGGAGTTCAGAAAAGAAATAATCATGAGGAGTTGGGGAAGTCCCAGATGGCTTTGATAAAGCACATGGGGGTTGAGAGGGCTCTTTAAAGAGTTTACATTCATTTATTCAACAGCAAGCATCAAGGCCCTGGTGTAAGCCCAGAAGTACAGTGATATAAAGGCCGATGAGTTGCCTACTCTCATGGAGCTGACTCTCTAGAATGGAGGGGAGACAGATAATAAACTAAATGAACACAAATTCAGATAATAAGTGCTCTGAAACCAATAAAACAGGACTACTTTAGATTAGGCAGTCAGGGAGGACCTGCTTGAGGAAGTGACTTTCAGACAAATATCTCAGTCACAAAAAGTAGCTAGCCACTCTAGGATCTGTGGGCAGGGCATGCCTGGCAGAAGCTGCCAGTGCAAAGACTTGAAGGGTTAATGTGCTGAAGAACATGAGGTATGTTGGAGGAACTGAAAGAAGGCCCCTGTGATTTGAGTGGAGTGGGTGAGCAGTAGAGTTGCCAGATGAAGTGGTGGAGAGGGCCCGGGTGGAATAGTAAGGAATTGCAGGTGTTGGAACAGCTCTGAAGCAGTGTGGACTAGCTCGTTGTCTAGTTAGGTTTCCAGGAACTCAAAAAGAGGTTGTCGGCCTTCAGAGGCAAAGTTTTCACAAATGTAGTATGTTGATTAAAAGACCCACGAGCCTGGCCAACATGGCGAAACCTCGTCTCTACTAAAATACAAAAATTAGCCGGGCCTGGTGACACACACCTGTAATTCTAGCTACTTGGGAGGCTGAGGCAGGAGAATTGCTTGAACCCGGGAGGTGGCAGAGGTTGCAGTGAGCTGAGATCACGCTGCTGCTCTCCAGCCTGGATGACAGGGCAAGACTCTGAATGAATGAATGAATAAAAGACCCTTTAAGGCATGAGCCCTGACTTGTGAGTTTCCTTCCGTAGCAAGGACAGAGGTGTACAGAGGGACCTGACTCGAGTGCCCCTTCCTATGCAGCTATACAACTGGGCCGCACCAGAAGTGATCTTACAGAAGGCAGCCACAGTGAAGTCAGACATCTACAGCTTTTCTATGATCATGCAGGAGATTTTAACAGGTAGATCAAGATCATTAATGGTTGACCAAAGTCCCTATTCTTAGGTTGCATTTTTCTCCCCCTACAGGAGTTACTGACTTTTATGAAAATAGAAGACTTATTAAAAAGAGACTTATTGGCTGGGAGCAGTGGCTCACGCCTGTAATCCCAGCACTTTGGGAGGCTGAGGCGGGTGGATCACCTGAAGTCAGGAGTTCAAGACCAGCCTGGCCAACATGGTGAAACTCTGTCTCTACTAAAAATACAAAAATTAGCTGGGCGTGGTGGCACGTGCCTGTAGTCCCAGCTACTTGGGAGGCTGAGGCAGGAGAATCACTTGAACCTGGGAGGCAGAGGTTGCAGTGAGCTGAGATAGCACCACTGCACTCCAGCCTGGGTGACAGAGTGAGACTCTTGTCTCAAAAGAAAAAAAAGAAAAGACTCAGCAAAGCCCATCCATCTGCTTGTCAGTGATAATGCATTTAATCCAAACTAAAAAAAAATTTATTATTTTTATTATTATTATTATTTTTTTTTTTTTTGAGACAGAATCTTGCTCTGACACCCAGGCTGGAGTGCAGTGGCTCGATCTCAGTTTACTGCAACCTCTGCCTCCTGGGTCCAAGCAATTCTTCTGCCTCAGCCTCCTGAGTAGCTGGGACTACAGGTGCACACCACCACGCCCAACTAATTTTTGTATTTTTAGTAGAGATGGGGTTTCACCATATTGGCCAGGCTGGTCTCGATCGCTTGACCTTGTGATCCACCCACCTCGGCCTCCCGAAGTGCTGGGATTACAGGTGTGAGCCACCACGCCTGGCCGAAGCAAACTTTTTAACCTGAATATTGGTATCAGTACTTATGATCTATGGTGCGGTATCCCTTGAGAACTTGTAAATTAGGGGGAAAGACTAGCCTCTGAGAAGTAAACTATGAAACACACCCTGTGTCCATTAGATGTATAAACAGTGTCACTTGAAAGAAAGGGATGTACTTCCAAATCCACTGCTCTGATGTGGAGAAAGTAGTCACATATCTGAAGATGGAAGGAATCCTTCAAGAGAAAGACATACACACATACACACACACACACACACAGTAAAATCACATTCATTAAGGGCTGCTTTTTTTTTTTTTTTTGATGGAGTCTCACTCTGTTGCCCAGGCTGGAGTGCGGTGGCGGGATCTTGGCTCACTGCAACTTCTGCCTCCCGGGTTCAAGCGATTCTCCTGCCTCAGCCTCCCAAGTAACTGGGACTACAGGGGTGTGCCACCATGCCCGGCTAATTTTTTCTATTTTTAGTACAGACGGGGTTTCACCGTGTTAACCAGGATGGTCTGGATCTCCTGACCTCGTGATCCGCTCACCTCAGCCTCCCAAAGTGCTGGGATTACAGCCATGAGCAAAGCGCAAGGCTTTTTTTTTTTTTTTTTTTTTTTTAAGATGGAGTCTTACTCTGTTGCCCAGACTGGAGTGCAGTGGCGCGATCTCGGCTCACTGCAACCTCCACCTCCTGGGTTCAAGTGATTCTCCTGCCTCAGCCTCCCAAAGTAGCTGAGATTACATGTGCTCGCCACCACACCCAGCTAATTTTTGTATTTTTAGTAGAGATGGGATTTCACTGTGTTGGCCAGGCTGGTTTCAACCTCTGACCTCAGGTGATCCACCCGTCTCGGCCTCCCAGAGTGCTAGGATTACAGGTGTGAGCCACCGCGCCTGGCCAAGGGCTGCTTTTTTATGGTGTTTGCAGTCCCAGAGGCAAAATGACAATATACGTGAGATGAATATTGGGCTCCCCTGCCAGCGGGGAGCCCATGTGTACATGTTGCTGACACTATTGTTTCCTACCTCTGTGGCAGTGATCTCCCTGGTAAATGGGTAAAGTGACTTCTCACTTATGAATTGGCCTCCCAGGTAGTTTTTTTTGTTTGTTTTTTGTTTTCTGTTTTTGTCACTAGGCTGGAGTGCAGTGGCGCAATCTCAGCTCACTACAACCTCTGCCTCCCGGGTTCAAGTGATTCTCCTGCCTTAGCCTCCTAAGTGGCTGGGATTACAGGTGCGCGCCACCACGCCTGGTTAATTTTTGTATTTTTAGTAGAGAGGGGATTATACCATGTTGGCCAGGACGGTCTCGATCTCTTGACCTTGTGATCCACCTGCCTCGGCCTCCCAAAGTGCTGGGATTACAGGTGTGAGCCACTGCGCCCAGCCTCTCAGGGTAGTTTTTCTACAGAGAGAAATTAATATATAAGGGAATGAATTGTTTCTAAAGTACAGTGGATTAGAAAAAAAAAATAAAGGAGTTAAGTGACTTGCCTAAGGTTACCCAGCTTCATCTGATTTCTTTTCCCCCAACTCCACTCTCTGGTTTCCTAATTTACTCCTTTGTATGACTTTTTCCTTACAGATGACATACCCTGGAATGGCTTAGATGGCTCAGTTGTTAAAAAAGCCGTAGTCTTGGGGAATTATTTAGAAGCTGATGTCAGGCTTCCGAAACCTTACTATGATATTGTTAAGTCAGGCATCCACGTCAAGCAGAAAGACCGAACTATGAACCTTCAAGATATCCGGTATATTCTGAAGAATGACTTAAAGGCAAGTCCTGAAGTTGTTGGGAGTCTATTTCTGCTTACCTAACTCAGGAGAGTAGGGAGTTAGAGACAAGACGAAGCTAGAAACCCAAGTTGTAAGAAATTTTGGAAATCCTCATTTTATTACACCATTTCTGTGTTCTTGAGAATAGCATAACTGCTTAACTTGGTGAAAGCAGCATGGAATTGAGGAGGGGAGCTAGGGAGGTTCAACACATATGCATAGTAGGGGCACATTGTAGGCACTTAGTGGAGATTCAGTGAATGGTAGCTATTATTATTGCTTTTAAGGTATTGGCAATAACAATAAACTAGTTAATTAGGACTAAAGTCAGTTTACCCAACAGGAATAAGAGGGAGTTTATCAGATACTTAGATGGTTTCTAAAGCACCAGTGACATTCAGGATGACTGAGACTATGTCCTTGACAATATTTCCTGTGTTACAGGATTTTACTGGAGCCCAGAGAACTCAACCAACCGAGGGCCCCAGAGTGCAGAGATACGGACTCCATCCCGATGTCAATGTCTTTCTAGGACTGACTTCAGAACATCCCGGAGAGACCCCTGACATGGAAATCATAGAGCTAAAGGAAATGGGTATGGCCTTAATTCACAGGTTGTGTTACTTTGACACAAATGTGTTCTGAGAGTCACATGAGCTGCAACTAATTGACCCCTCTAAACTGTAGATGTAACTTGTTTGTTTGTTTTGTGAGATAAAGTCTAGCTCTATTGCCCAGACTGGAGTACAGTGGCATGATCTCAGCTCACTGCAACCTCTACTTCCTGGGTTCAAGCGATTCTCATGCCTCAGCCTCCTGAGTAGCTGGGATTACAGGCATGTGCCACCATGCTGGGCTAATTTTTTTTTTTTTTTGAGATGGAACCTCACTCTGTTGCCCAGGCTGGAGTGCAATGGTGGGGTCTCGGCTCATTGCAACCTCCGCCTCCCAGGTTCAAGCAATTCTCCTGCCTCAGCCTCCTGAGTAGCTGGGATGACAGGTGCACGCCACCACGCCTGGCTAAATTTTGTATTTTTAGTAGAGACGGGGTTTCTCCATGTTGGCCAGGCTGGTCTCGAACTCCTGACCTCAGGCGATCTGCCTGCCTCAGCCTCCCAAAGTGCTAGGATTACATATGTGAGCCACTGCGCCCGGCCTAATTTTTGTATTTTTAGTAGGGATGGGGTTTTGCCATATTGGCCAGGCTGGTCTTGAACTCCTGGCCTCAAGTGATCTGCTTGTCTTGGCCTCCCAAAGTGCTAGGATTACAAGCATGAGCCACCGTGCCTGGCCACTGTAGATACAACTTAACTGGGAAAAGATGAATGCCTTAGGAAAAAAATCAAGATCCTTAAAATTATTAAGGTAAACTTTTGGGGCTCCATATATATACCTAGCGTGGATCTAGAACTAAGTCATAATAATTGAGTTTATTTCTAGTATGATTACTCTTAAGAATTTATCTAATTGTTTCACAAATAAAAATGCTCATTATAGAGAATTTGGAATAGTTTAAAGAATAAAATTACCATTTTTTTTTTAAGAGACAGGATCTTACTCTGTTGCCCAGACTGGAGTATGAGGCATAATTATACCTTACTGCAGCCTCCAATTCCTGGGCTCAAGCCTCTCGAGTAAACAGGACTACAGGTACATGCCACCATATCCTGCTAATTTTTTTTTAAGTTTTTTTTTTTCTTTTTCTTTTTTTTTTTGTGAGACATGGTTTTACTCTGTTTCTCAGGCTAGAGTGCAGTGGTGCAATCATAGCTCACTGCAGCCTCAATCTCTCAGGCTCAAGTAATCCTCCTGCCTTGGCCTCCCAAGTAGCTGGGACTACAGGTGTGTACTACCACACCTAGCTAATTCTTTTAATTTTTTTTTTTGTTGTTGAGATGGAGTCTCACTCTGTCGCCAGGCTGGAGTGCAGTGGCGCGATCTCGGCTCATTGCAACCTCTGCCTCCCTGGTTTAAGCAATTCTCCTGCCTCAGCCTCCCAAGTAGCTGGGATTACAGGCACGCACAACCATGCCCAGTTAATTTTTTGTATTTTTAGTAGAGACGGGGTTCACCATGTTGGCCAGGATGTTCTCGATCTCCTGACCTCATGATCCACCTGCCTCGGTCTCCCAAAGTGCTGGGATTACAGGCGTGAGCCACTGCGCCCAGCCTAATTTTTTAAATTTTTAGTAGAGACAAGGTCTCACGATGTTGCCCAGGCTGGTCTTGAACTCCTGAACTCAAGCAGTCCTCCCACCTGGTCCTCCCATAGTGCTGGGATTGCAGGCATAAGCCACCACACCTGGCCTAAAAAGGTTTTTTTTTTTTAGAGATGAGGTCTCATTATGTTGCCCAGGTTGGTCTTGAACTCCTGGCCTCAAGCAGTCCTCCCACTTCAGCCTCCCAAAGCACTTGGATTACAGGTATGAGCCACTTTGCCTAACCAGTTTTACTACATTTTAGTACATTTGAAAACTTTAGAATTTAGAACTGGAAAGGACCTTTCAGTCATCAGGCTTAATGCCTTCATATTACAGATGAGAAAACTAAGGTTCAGAGAGGTTGTAACCTGCTCAGGATCACAGAGAACTTGTTATAGAACTGGAACCCAGGCCTTCCAATTCCAGCCAAACGACCATTCACTCTGACTCTCCTTCAGCAGTGCTGGAGGCCTCCAGAGTGGCCTGTAACCTCATTACTTTGGCAGCTTCGTCCCATTCTCTGCAAGCTATACACCTGTAAACCAGGGGTGGTGGGTGGTCAATCCTAGCATTATTTTTTTAGTTTTTTTATTACTCCCATAATGTAATGGCTCCTTGGGTGGTATCTAGGCTACTCTTTTTTTTTTTTTTTTTTTTTGAGGCAGTTTCACTCTTTTTGCCCAGACTGGAGTGCAATGGCGCAATCTTGGCTTACTGCAACCTCTGTCTCCCAGGTTCAAGCGATTCTCCTGCCTCAGCCTCCCAAGTAGCTGAGACTACAGGCATGCACCACCATGCCTGGCTAATTTTTTGTATTTAGTAGAGATGGGGTTTCACCATGTTGGTCAGGCTGGTCTCGAACTCCTGACCTCAAGTGGTCCACCCGCCCTGGCCTCCCAAAGTATTGGGATTACAGGCGTGAACCACCACGCCTGGCCCTAGACTACTTTTATCAGATGCTCACCAAGAGCATAACTTTGAGAAATAGTCAAACTCTTTTGTGTGAAAAGAAGGCTATGAATGTGGTCCTTAAGATTCAGGGGAGCTGGGCACGGTGGCTCACACCTGTAATCCCAGCACTTTGGGAGAGTGAGACGGGAGGATCACTTAAAGCCAGGAGTTTGAGAGCAACCCGGGCAACATAGCAAGACCCCATCTCTATAAAACAAAACAAAACAAGATTCAGGGGCCTATAATTTGCATGTCCTGACAGTTATGCATGTTTGGACACACAATAAAACTTAGAATATTTCCTCCATGGCTAGACCCCTGCCCTGACAACAATTTCTGCCTCATTCCGTGTCAAAATAGGAGCTTTCCCCTAGGGGACACATACTCCCTCACCCTTTGTGAGTGTATCCAGTAGTCTTCTACAACTGGGAAGGGGGTGGGAAAATAAAAAGCTTTTTTTTTTTTTTTTTTTTTTTGACAGTCTTTGCCTCTTGAACAAGCCAAGGCTGCTTAGCTGCCAAATATGTTCATTTTAATGAGTTGCATTTTGCTGTTTTTTTCAATAGGCAGTCAACCTCATTCACCAAGGGTTCACTCTTTATTCACTGAGGGGACACTAGATCCTCAGGCCCCAGATCCATGTCTGATGGCCAGGGAGACTCAGAATCAAGATGCTCCTTGCCCTGCTCCATTTATGGCAGAGGAGGCCAGCAGCCCCAGCACAGGTCAGCCCAGCCTCTGCAGTTTCGAAATCAACGAGATCTACTCAGGCTGCTTGACTTTGGAAGATGACATAGAAGAGCCTCCAGGAGCTGCTTCATCTTTGGAGGCAGACGGACCTAACCAGGTAGATGAACTGAAATCCATGGAAGAAGAGCTGGATAAGATGGAGAGAGAGGCGTGTTGTTTTTGCAGTGAGGATGAGAGCTCTTCAAAAGCTGAGACAGAGTACTCTTTTGAGGACTGGGACTGGCAAAATGGTTCACTCAGTTCACTCAGCCTTCCTGAGTCAACCAGAGAAGCCAAGAGCAATTTGAACAACAGGTCCGTGACTGAGGAGTATCTCATCAGTAAGTGTGTGCTGGATCTAAAGATTATGCAGACAATAATGCAGGAGAACGATGATAGGCTGAGGAATATCAAGCAGATATTAGATGAAGTTGAGATGAAACAGAAGGAGCAGGAAGAGCGCATGTCTTTATGGGCCACTTCAAGAGAGTTTACAAATGCCTACAAGTTACCTCTGGCCGTGGGCCCTCCATCTTTAAACTATATTCCTCCTGTCCTACAGCTTTCAGGGGGTCAGCAGCCAGACACCAGTGGCAACTACCCAACCCTATCAAGATTTCCAAGAATGGTAAGAGACTTTCAAGGGGGACATTTTGGCAAAAGATCCAGGAAAAGAAATGGTTGTGGCTGGAAACCTTTCACCCAAGTCTCCAAAGTAAACACTGGGGATCAGTCAGAGATGAGCCATCAGGTAACCGAAGTGGGAGGAAGGGGCAGCCTAAGCAGGACCCCAGGGCTGGGTTTGACATTGCCCCTAACCTGTGTGGAGGGACTGACATATATATGCAACTGACTCATAGCAAGGTGCTCTTAGCTTTGGGAAATCAGTCCTCCTTGGTGGAATTCCAAGGTAGATACTCTCTGTCTCCCAGTTCAGACCCAACACACAGCCCATGCCCTTCTCTGTAAATTCGTATGTATCAAATTGAACCATATTAAATTGCTGTTTTATTAGTTAAAATGGTCAAGTATTGGCAATTTTGCATGGCTCAACTTACTGAATAAAGTATCTTGGATAGGTGTTAATCTCGATTCTAAGCTGTTATTCATTCATTCACTCATTCAACAAACATCTATAGAGCCAGAGGCTATCTAGACTCTGGGTTTTTTGTTTTTGTTTTTTTTTTTGAGACAGAGTTTCGCTCTTGTTGCCCAGGTTGGAGTGCAATGGCGCGATCTTGGCTCACCACAACCTCCACCTCTGGGGTTCAAGTGATTCTCCTGCCTCAGCCTCCCGAGTGGGTGGGATACAGTCATGCGCCACCATGCCCGGCTAATTTTGTATTTTTAATAGAGATGGGGTTTCTTCTTGTTGGTCACCGCTGATCTCGAACTCCTGACCTCAGGTGATCTGCCCACCTCAGCCTCCCAAAGTGTTGGGATTACAGGCATGAGCCACCTCGCCTGGCCTAGACTGTGGGTTCTGATGATTAATAAGCCACAAACTCTGCCCATAAGTAGCTCAGATAACAGCTGGGGACTGAGGGACCTGGTGGATCAAAGAAAACCCCTCAGAGGAGGTGAGCAGACCCCATGGGAGCTGGCTAGGAGGTATAGCTTGCAGAGAGACTCCTCCGTGAATTTCCTTAAGGACAGGGCCAACATCTGACTCCTCCTGTGTCCCAGCACCTAGCATGGTGACCAGTACATAGAAGGAACTCAATAAATGGTCAGTGAAGGAATGAGGGGATGAATGAATTAATGAATTTGAACAAGTTCACACTCAGAGAGCTGGCTGCCTCTTGAATTTTAGAATTTTAGAGTTGGAAGATCCCTTAGACATGGATTAGCCCTGTCAATTTACAGAGTGTGAAGCTCAAGCCCAGTGATGTAAACTTCCTGAGGCCCAGTGATGTCAAGATGCGGGTGGGGTAGGAGAGGTTTGCCTCATTGGAAGGCGGATGTTATTACTGATATTATTTAGAATAGCTGGCCCATGGTTATAAAAAGCAGGGCAACTTTTACTGGGTTTTGTTACTGTTTTAAAATTCTCTGCTTAACAGTTATCCTCTTTTTTATTTTTATTTTTATTTTATTTATTTTGAGATGGGGTCTCACTCTGTTGCCCAGGCTGGAGTACAGTGGCACGATCTCTGCTCGCTGCAACCTCTGCCTCCCAGGTTCAAGCGATTCTCCTGCCTCAGCCTCCTGAGTAGCTGGGACTACAGTCACGTGCCACTATGCCCGGCTAATTTTTTGTATTTTTAGTAGAGACAGGGTTTCACCATGTTGGCCCAGCTGGTCTTGAACTCCTGACCATAGGTGATCCACCTGCCTCAGCCTCCCAAAATGCTAGGATTACACGCATGAGCCACCGTGCCTGGCCATATCACCCTTTTATTGCCTATACAGGGCAGATAGCTCTCCCTGCCACCCCTCAACTTGCTGTGCTACAACCAAGGACCAAGTTGGTTAGGGGCAGGTCTCCTGACTCCTGGTCTGTTGTTCTTTCATTGTACAATACTGAATCTTAGTGAGGCTTCAGTCCTCACTTAGAACATTTGGAAAAGCATTGGCATTTATTTTTGCTGGAGTGAAGTGGCACTGTCATGGCTCACTGCAGCCTCAATCTTCTGGACTCAAGTGATCCTCCCGCCACAGACCCCTGAGTAGGTGGGACTACAGGCTGGGACTACAGGCTGTACCAGCACACCCGGCTAATTTTGTGAATTGTAGAGATGGGGTCTCAGCATGCCCGGCCGGTATTTATTTCTTTATCTTTTTTTTTTTTTTCATAGAGATGGGGTTTCACTGTGTTGCCCAGGCTGCTCTCAAACTCTTGAGCTCAAGCAATCCACCCGCCTTGGCCTCCCAAAGTGTTGGGATTACAGGCAAGAGCCACCATGCCCAGCTGTCATTTGTTTTTATATAAAGAGAAGACACAGCCAGGTGCAGTGGTTTATACCTGTAATCCCAGCACTTTGGGAGGCCAAGGCAGGTTAATCGCTTGAGCCCAGGAGTTCGAGACCAGCCTGGGCAACATAGCGAAACCGTGTTTCTACAAAAGATGTCAAAATTAGCTGGGCATGGTGGCATGTGCCTGTAGTCCCAGCTACTTGGGAGGCTGAAGTGGGAGGATCACCTGAGCTCAGGAAGTTGAGATTACAGTGAGCTGAAATCATGTGCCGGCACTCTAGCACAGGCAACAGAGTGAGACCCTGTCTCAAAAACAAACAAAAAAGGCACAAAGAATTTACTTATATCCTAATATTTCTGTTTCCATAGAAAATTAGAGTTTGCTAGAAAACTGTTAGAAATCACTTTTTTTTAAAAATTTTTAAAGACAGAATCTTGCTCTGTCACCCACGCTGGAGTGCAGTGGCACCATCTCAGCTCACTGCAACCTCTGCCTCCCGGGTTCAAGCGATTCTTCTGCCTCAGCCTCCCAAGTAGCTGGGACAACAGGTGCGCACTACCATTCCCGGCTAATTTTTGTATTTTTAGTAGAGATGGGGTTTTACCATATTGGCCAGGCTAGTCTCAAACTCCTGACCTTATGATCCGCCTGCCTTGGCCTCCCAAAGTGTTGGGATTACAGGTGTGAGCCACCGCGCCTGGCCTGAAATAACTTTTCTGTATATTATATTTTGTTATCTATTGCTGCGTAGCAACAACAACAAAGCCCAAAACCTAATGGCTTAAAATAACAATAGTTTGTTATTTCTCACAATTCTGTGGGTCAGGAACTTGACAGGTTCACCTGAGTGGATCTTCTGTTCCACATGGCCATTGGCTAGCATCACTCGTTTGCAGTCAGCTGGAGGTTGGACTGGGCAAGAAGGTCCAAGAAGCCTCTACTTACATGTCTGGTACCTTGAGCTCCTCCAGGTGGCCTCTCTTTGCACTTGACTTGTCATTCAATAAATAGTCTCACCCAAGCCTCTCTACAGCATAGCAGCTGACTTTGCAAGTGAAAGCTAAAACTACCAGACCTCTTAAAAGTTAGTCCTGACCCTAGGATTGTATCACTTTCACTGCTTTCTGTTGATCGAAGAAAGTCACGAGGCCAGCCCAGATTCACTGGGTGGGGAAATAGACTCTAGCTCCTTATAGGAGGTGTGGCAGGGTGGACAGGAGGGAATTGATGGTGGCCACTGCTGGAAACCATCTACTAGTACATAGGATATAAAACAATGATACCATATTTATTTTTTCCTTAAAAACGTCACCCTCTTTTTCTAGCCTCAGGGAAAGAGCCATCTCCATCTAAATGCATTTTTCAGACAATTGAAGTTTTTTTCTTTAATTTCTTAGTTCTTAAAATTTTAATTATATTGAATGAAAACATTACAAACTTCATGATATTCTAAATATCTATTTTGATTATATTCTAAACATATTCTAACCTTTTCTTAGTGACAGTGGTATTTTTCTGAACACCTGTTATGGTGAAGCATCATGATATAGGGCTGTCTTAAGCTTCTGCTAAGGAGTGTTTGCCCATACAAAGGCCTCTGGATCTTATACTTCAGGGAGCATGTAGTAATTTTTTGTGCCTACTTCTCACTTTTACACATCTTGCTCCCATCTCAAACTCCGTATTTGTTGCTTTAATTTGCTGTAGGCTAGGAAATATAATTAACTAAGTTAAAATTATGTTAAAATTGGGATAAGTAGAGCTAATAGTCTCTTGAATAAAGAGCATAGACTTTCATTTGTTTTACTTTTGCTGTTTCCTAAGTATTGTAACCTTTATTGTATTCTGTTTTATTTTCATAGCATCCCCAGTGGTAGATATTATTGTTCTTATTTTATGGATAAGTACAAGGTCTTATTTTATGGATAAGTACAAGATTCTTAGTGTCAGGGTGTGGTGTCTCACACCTGTAATCCCTGCACTTTGGGAGGTCGAGGAGGGTGGATCATTTGAGGTCAGGGGTTCATGACCAGCCTGGCCAACATGGTGAAACCGCATCTCTACTAGAAATATAAAAAATTAGCCGAGTGATAGTGGCGCACACCTGTAATCCCAGCTACTCAGGAGGCTGAGTCACGAGAATCTCTTGAGCCTGGGAAGCAGAGGTTGCAGTGAGCCGAGACCAGGTTACTGCACTCCAGTCTGGGCAACAGAGTGAGGCCCTGTCTCAAAAAAAAAAAAAGAAAAAGATTCTCTTAAGTTAGTCTGAATAACACTTAGACTAGAACCCAAGGGCCTTAACTCCTGCCACAAAGATCTGCTGTCTTCATATTCATATAGGAGGGGGAAAATGCTCAGGAAAGTGGATTTTTTTTTTGTTACTTCTATCTTGTCTGCTTATTCTCCACTTGTATCCTGTCTGGGTTAGGTTCCTGGAGACCAACATTTCTGGGTAAAGACCTCCAGATAAACTGGGCACAGTGGCTCACGCCTGTAATCCCAGCACTTTGGGAGGCCGAGGTGGGTGGATCACAAAGTCAAGATATTGAGACCATCCTGGCCAACATGGTGAAACCCTGTCTCTACTAAAAATACAAAAATTAGCTGGGTGTGGTGGTGTGCGCCTGTAGTCCCAGCTACTCGGGAGGCTGAGGCAGGAGAATCTCTTGAACCCGAGAGGCAGAGGTTGCAGTGAGCCAGGATCTTGCCACTGCACTCCAGCCTGGCGACAGAGCCAGACTCCGTCTCAAAATAAAAACAGAACAAAAAAAGACCTCCAGATAAGAGATGGGTTAGCAGATAGGAAACATGCAAAGGGAAATCCTGGTAGGTCTGGTTATTTCTATACATTTAGCAAGAATGGCTTTGAAAATAGTGTGACAGTGAAGAGAATGGGAATTCTCTCATCAAAGCCCTGAAACATGTTTATTGCTTTTTTAAGCTGCTGACTCTTTGTGACCCTGGAAAACAGAACACAGATGAACAATTTCAGTGCACTCAAGGAGCCAAGGACAGTTTGGAAACAAGCAGGATCCAAAATACCAGTAGGTGGGTCAACATTTTGTTGTTCTTAATGTCACTATGCCTTTAGACTTCTGTGTGTCTCTGAGGCCACTCAGTGATCTTCTTATGTCTAGTGACAAAAGGACTGTGAGTGATGAAGAAGAGCAATGCAGATTGGCAGGTTCTCCCACTGAGTGAGTAGGAAGAGCAGTGTCATGGGAAGTTGAGGAGACATCAAAGCCCAAGTGGCTGGCAGGTTAATCAGACAGAATTCATCAGTTGTTAGAAGCAAAGCATCTTGCCTTTCCACAACTGCCCAGATAGTTTTTCTTATAAAAACAAACACCAAGTATTCCATTTACTAGTGCTCCAGAAACTAAACTAATTGGAAACCAAGGTTGTTTAAAGTAAGTGTCACTGACTCCAGAGAGAGAGTTGAACAACATCGCTATCACCTTGGGGTGTGTGATTTCCAGCCAGATGAATGAAATGAATTGACTTTAGCACAAATTACTGGAAGAAGAGTGTGTGTATGTTTGTATATATATTCATACACATATATGTATATATAATATATTCATACATATATGTATATGTATGTATTCATGCACACATATGTATATATGTATTCATGCATATATATGCATATACACATATATTCGTGCATATGCATACATACATACATATATTCATACATACACACACACATGCTGAGTTTTAAAGAGCTTAAGTAAAACAGGCCAAGTGTGGTGGGTCACGCCTGTAATCCTAGCACTTTGGGAGGCCAAGGTGGGCGGATCGCTTGAGGTCAGGAGTTCTAGAGCAGCCTGCCCAACATGGTGAAACCCCGTCTCTACTAAAAATACATAAATTAGCCGGGCGTGGTGGTGGGCACCTGTAATCCCAGCTACTCGGGAGGTGGAAGCTCAACAATAGCTTGAACAGCTGGGCGCAGTGGCTCACACCTGTAATCCCAGCGCTTTGGGAGGCCGAGGCAGGCAGATCACGAGGTCAGGAGATCGAGACCATCCTGGCTAACATGGTGACACCCCGTCTCTACTAAGCATACAAAAAATTAGCCAGGCGTGGTGGCGGGCATCTATAGTCCCAGCTACTCGGGAGGCTGAGGCAGGAAAATGGCATGAACCCAGGAAGCAGAGCTTGCAGTGAGAGGAGATCGCGCCACTGCACTCCAGCCTGGGCGACAGAGCAAGACTCCGTCTCAAAAAAATAAAAACAACAAAAAAAGAATCGCTGGAACCAAGGAGGCAGAAGTTGCAGTGAGCTGAGATGGCACCACTGCACTCCAGCCTTGGCAACAGAGTGAGATTCTGACTCAAAAAAAAAAAATTAAATAAATAAAGAACGAACTTAAGCAAAACAAATTTATTTGGTGTGTGGGAATTTTTTTTAATTTTTAAAAAATTTACTAAAAATTTTTTTTGGTTTAAATTTACTTAGGTATTATAAGTAAGGGAATTACTAAAAGGGCAATAAATTTTTTTTTCTTTCTTTTTTTTTTTTTTTTTTTTGAGACGGAGTTTCACTCTTGTTGCCCAGGCTAGATAGAGTATAGTGGCGTGATCTCGACTCACTGCAACCTCCGCCTCCCGGGTTCAAGCGATCCTCCTGTCTCAGCCTCCTGAGTAGCTGGGATTACAGGTGCCCACCACCATGCCCAGCTAATTTTTTGTATTTTTAGTAGAGATGGGGTTTCACCATGTTGGCCAGGCTGGTCTTGAACTCCTGACCTCAGGTGATCCACCCACCTCAGCCTCCCAAAGTACTGGGATTATAGGTGTGAGTCACCACGCCCAGCCAATATATGTTTTTCAAGGCAGACTAGTATATCAGTTTTAGGTTTTGTTTTTTTTTTCTATAGATAAATGGTAGCACTAATCCACAACTTTGAAGTCAGTTCTCCTGGAAAAAAAACACTTTTTATTCCTCCCCCTAGTGGTGATTGAGACTAATGATGAGTTTGCTGTTTGTTTCGTGTTGGCAAATATGTACATAAGGGAGAATGAAGGAAAATGTCCAGACATTTTATTTATTTATTTTTTATATTTTTGAAATGGAGTTTTGCTCTTGTTCCCCAGGCTGGAGTGCAATGGCGCGATATTGGCTCACTGCAACCTCCACCTCCCAGGTTCAAGCGATTCTTCTGCCTCATCCTCCCAAGTAGCTGGGATTACAGACATGCACCACCACGCCCGGCTAATTTTGTATTTTTTAGTAGAGACAGAGTTTCTCCATGTTGGTCAGGCTGGTCTCAAACTCCCGACCTCAGGTGATCCACCCACCTTGGCCTCCCAAAGTGTTGGGATTACAGGCGTGAGCCACCGCGCCCGGCCAGACATTTTAGATCAGTGGATTTTATTCCTATGAAGGGAATAATGAAGAACTACCTAGCTGGCATCAGAGTGTTTGGCACTCACACCACTGATAGAAGCAAATGGGATGACATAGCCATTAGATGACAAAGAAAAACCCATAGTTGTTGTGGCCTCTTCTGCTCAGCACCCTCTTCCCTCAGAAGTACAAAAAACAGACCAAAGAAAAGTTTGACATTTTTCTACCTGTTCCTCTAGTCTTTTTGTGTGCTTAAAAAAAAAAAGTGACAATTTTGATATGTGTAAGCAATTTTATATCCTGATTTTTCACTTTGCATTAGAATGTAAACATTATGTTATTAAAAAAAAAAAAAAAACCCTGTAAACTTATTTTGAAATTGTTGGGCTGGGCAAGGCGGCTCCCACCTGTAATCCCAGCACTTTCGGAAGCCAAGACAGGCAGATCACTTGAGCCCAGGAATTGGAGACTACCCTGGGAAACATGGCAAAACATCTCTACAAAAAATTAGCCAGGCATGGTGGTGTGCGGCTACAGACCCACACCCTCTCCTACTTGGGAGGCTGAGGTGGGAGGATCATCTGATCCTGGAAAGGTCAAGGCTGCAGTGCCATGATTATGCCACTGCATTCCAGTTTGGGCGACAGAATAAGACCCTGTCTCAAACAACAACAACAACAACAACAAAAATAGTTGGATTTCACCTATTAAATTTTAGGTTGCTTTATTCTTTATTCTATTATGAATAGGGACACAGTTACTTGTGAATAATGCTTTGTTTTTGCATTTTGGATTATTTCCTCAGGATAGATTCTCAGAAGCAGAATTACTTGGTCAAAGGGTTTGAAGATTTTAAGGATTCTTTGTCCCCCCCTTTTTAAGACAGGGTCTCACTCTGTCGCCCAGGCTTCCTTGCAGTGGCGCAATCTCAGTTCATGGTTGTTTTTTTTTGTTTGTTTGTTTGTTTTTTTGACACAGAGTCTTGCTATGTCACCAGGCTGGAGTGCAGTGGCGCAAACTCGGCTCACTGCAACCTCCGCCTCCTGGGTTCAAGCGATTCTCCTGTCTCAGCCTCCTGAGTAGCTGGGATTACAGGCGTGCACCACCACGCCTGGCTAATTTTTGTATTTTTAGTAGAGACGAGATTTCACCATGTTGTCCAGGATGGTCTCCATCTCTTGACCTTGTGATCTGCCCACCATGGCCTCCCAAAGTGCTGGGATTACAGGCGTGAGCCACCACGCCTGGCCAATCTCAGTTCACTTTATGGGGCCAAAGTGTGAGGGTCGCTTGAAGTCTGGGAGTTTGAGACCACCCTGGGCAACAAACATTGTGTGACTTCATCCCTACCAAAAATACAAAAACTAGCTGGCTGTGGTGGCAGGTGCCTGTGGTCCCAGCTACTTGGGAGGCTGAGGTGGGAGGATCGCTGGAGCCTGGGAAGTTGAGCCTGCAGTAATCTGTGATTGTGCCACTGTACTCCAGCCTAGTGACAGAGTCAGACCCTGTCTCCAAAAGAATTTTATTTTTTTCAAAAGGAAGCTGATCAGATCTACCCTCTCTGATTCAGCAGTCTCTCTGCTTTCTGGTCCAGCTGTAGAATAGGGCATTCTAGATAACAGGGAATTCATATCTGTGCC
The DNA here is from genome assembly GCF_028885625.2 of Pongo pygmaeus. Taxonomy (NCBI): domain Eukaryota; kingdom Metazoa; phylum Chordata; class Mammalia; order Primates; family Hominidae; genus Pongo; species Pongo pygmaeus. Next base: position 60,104,106 of record NC_072392.2, read on the forward strand.
ACAGAGCACACACTTTTTTTCTTTTTTTTTTTTTTTTCGTTTTTTGAGATGGAGTCTCACACTGTTGCCCAAGCTGGAGCGCAGTAGCCTGATCTTGGCTCAATGCAAACTCCGCCTCCCGGGTTCAAGAGATTCTCCTGCCTCAGCCTCCCAAGTAGCTGGGATTACAGGTGCCCGCCACCATGCCCAGCTAATTTTTTGTATTTTTAGGAGAAACGGGGTTTCACCATGTTAGCCAGGCTGGTCTTGAACTCCTGACCTCGTGATTTACCTGCCCCAGTCTCCCAAAGTGCTGGGATTACAGGCGTGAACCACTATACCCAGCCTACACTTTTTTTTCTTTGGAAATAGAGTCTCGCTCTGTCACCCAGGCTGGAGTGCAGTGGTGTGATCTCAGCTCACTACAACCTCCGCCTCCCGGGTTCAAGCAATTCTCATGCCTCAGCCACCTGAGTAGTTGGTATTACAGGCATGTACCACCATGCCTAGCTAATTTTTTGTTTTTTTAGTATAGAGTTTTCACCATGTTGGCCAGGCTCACCTCAACTCCTGGCCTCCGCCTGCCCTGGCCTCCCAAAGTGCTGGGATTACAGGCGTGAGCTACCGCACCCAGCCAGTTCATGCGTTTTTGAAAAGTTAATTGAATAGATGATAAAATGTACATGTTCATGAGATATTTATAAACTTTATTTGTTTATTTTTTTTCTGGAGACAGGGTTTCACTATGTTGTACAAGCTGGCCTTGACCTCTTGAGCTCAAGTAATCCTCCTGCCTTAGCCTCCCAAGTAGCTGAGACTACAGACCTGAGCCACCATCCTGGCTAGTTACGGGATATTTAGAGGAAAAAAAGACGCCCTTATGTTGCAAATGAGGAAGTCTTGGCCTAGAGAGATTGATGTTTGCCAAAGTCAGATAGTAACCTAGTGGTAGGTCAGGGTCTAGAATTCAGTGGGACTAGATTGAAGGTCTCTGAATGTTCTTCAGGATCTCTGATGCCTTAAGACTGTTTTTACAAATGTTAGGCCGGGCATGGTGGCTCACACCTGTAATCCTAGCACTTTGGGAGGCCGAGGTGGGTGGATCACTTGAGATAAGGAGTTCGAGACCAGCCTGGGCAACTAATTTTCTACTAAAAATACAAAAATTAGCCGGGCATGGTGGTGTGCATGTGTAATCCCAGCTACTTGGGAAGCTGAGGCATGAGAATCGCTTGAACCCAGGAGGCGGAGGTTGCAGTGAGCCGAGGTCGTACCACTGCACTCCTGGGCGACAGACTGAGACTCTGTCTCAACAACTACAAATGTTATTGTGTTGTCACTGATATGAAGGTGGGCCTGTTACCAGAGAATTCTGATGGACGGGCAGGAGCAGAACCCTAACCTGAACCATCACCTGTGATTTGTGGCATTTGCAGGGGAGACTCTGCAACAGCCCAGGGATTGTGTCTTGTGAAACTGCGCTTCAACTCTGGGTTTCTTCTACCTCTGAAAATCTCCCAAGAGCACTTTTATAATCATGAAATCTAAACTTAGAAACTAAAAATACTCTTAAGAGATCTTATAGCTCAGTCCTTTCATTTCTTAGCCGGGGAAGACCTAGAGAGTCCACTGCCCAAGCCAAAGCCACACAGTTTAATAGTGCACTCTTCACTCTGTCAAGCCGCCCTCAGGGACCTTCTGCGTCACCCAGCTGTCACTGGGACTCTACCAGGTAAGGATCCTTGTGGACTGGAAACTGGTGGTGGAGCCGGGGTGGGGGCGGGTTCTGGCACCCTCTGCTGGTGCAAAGGGGTCAGTGCAACTCTAGGAATGGCTTAGGGAGTAGGGAACAGGTCCTCTGGATGGGCTGGTGGGCTTTCGGTTCTGTCAAGAACTTGAGCAAACTGATGTGTTTGTGTCCACCCTGCTCCCCCTACCTCCAAAAAACCCGTGCAATTCAGGATGAGCGTGGAACCTGTTTCTTCTGAAATCTATAATGCAGAGTCCAGAAATAAAGATGATGGAAAGGTACACTTAAAATGGAAAAGTGAGTATAAAGTCATGGGTTTTATTAGACAAAATGAAATTTAAAGTATATTTCTAATGTGGTTGATATTTCTAAGTACACAACCTGTGTTGCACATTTAGAACCATAGCAATGTCCTTCTGAATTTTTTTCTTTTATTGTATTTCATTTTAAAAGCAGGGCCCTTCTGACTACAGACTTCAGAAGGGAAATGCTTTTTTTTTTTAATTTCTAGACTTTATAGGAAATATTTCTAATATATAAATGTATATTGTATAAGAAATGTAACAAAACAGTACACAATACAATAAGTCCTCACTTTATACTGTTAATAGGAAACGACAATGACTTTAAGCAAACTACGACTTTAAGCAAAATGATGTATAACAAAACCAATTTTACCATGGGCTAATTGATATAAGTAAGAGTTAAGTTCCTATAGCATATTTCTGGTCACAAATACATCACCATACTTCTAAATAAAGACCAAAACACTTCTAATATTAAACATTGAAATAAATGTGAGCTATGTACACATTTAAGAGAGATTAATAAAAACAAGTAAGATAAGTAATTACCTGTTTATTCTAGTTCAGGGTCACAGGTGGCTGGAACCTATCCTGGCAACTCAGGGTACAAGGAGGGAACCAGCCCTAGACAGACACCATTCCATTGCAGAGTGTACTCACACACTCCCACTCACACACACTGGGGCAACTTCGACACACTAGTTCACCTAACGTGCACATCTTTGGGATGTGGGAGGAAACCGGACTACCTGGAAAAAACCCATGCAGATATGGGGAGAATACGCAAGTGCCACACAGACAGTGGCCCCAGCTGGGAATTGATTGTTTTGTTTTTTTTTTTTTCTTATCAGAGTTACAACGAAACAATGTTGAATAAAATGACATTATTTGAGGAACTGCTACATAGATATTTACTATATAACATTATAAAAGTGGAGAGTATGCAGTGTCACTCTCATATCCTGTGGGCATTATTCTTTGTATGAGTTTTCTCTTATAGGCTTAAAGGATATAATGTCTATTTTTAATGCTAGTCGTAAGTGACATTAGCAGAAGTGTTCTACAGCATTTGAAATGAAAACATGCATATATGTATGCACTCTAAAAATATGAGCTCAGTGTAGTCTGGAAAGACTAGACAAACTCAAATAGAATACTTTCTATTATTACACACTGAGAACTATAGATGTCATTTTTCCTGTTAAAACTTCACAGGAAGAGGGTCTATCTGTAAGTTTTTTGCTGCCTTTCACCCTGGAAGTCAGCAACAAGGGCTGTTGTTTGGGATAACTAACTGAAATTCCCTTCTCTCTCTCTGTCATCGATTCTCCCCTCACCTCCCATTCAAGCCACACAGGGCAAGCTAAGGATGACGCAACTGTAAAAAGGCAATTACTGTTACAGTATGAGTTATAATAGTATTATGTATTTCTTTTAGATGAAAGCCTGTGTTTCCAATGTTTACAGTGATGTTTTAAATGCTGCTTTCTCTTGTGCACAGTGGAGGTGAAAGAAATGGCAAAGAAAGCAGCTACTGGACAGCTCACAGTACCTCCTTGGCATCCTCAGAGTAGTCTGACTTTAGAGAGCGAGGCTGAAAATGAGCCCGACGCCCTACTGCAGCCCCCCATTAGGAGCCCGGAAAACACGGATTGGCAGCAAGTTATTGAGTATCATAGGGAAAATGATGAGCCCAGAGGAAATGGCAAGTTTGACAAGACGGGCAACAATGACTGTGACAGTGACCAGCATGGCAGACAGCCCAGGCCTGGAAGCTTCACCAGTAAGTTCACTTGCGGGAATCAGGATAGGTGAACTCAATCAAGTATCAGTCAGGCGAGGTGGCTCAGCCTGTAATTCCAGCACTTTGGGAGGTGAGGTGAGCAGATCACCTGAGCCCAGGAATTCGGGACCAGCCTGGTCAACATGATGAAACCTGGTCTCTACAAAAAAAAAAATATATATACAAAACATTAGCTGGGCGTGGTGGCACACGCCTCTAGTTCCAGGTACCCAGGAGGCTGAGGTGGGAGGATCACTTGGACCTGAGAGGTGGAGGTTGCAGTGAGCTGTGATCATGAAACTGCACTCCAGCTTGGGTGACAGTGAGACCCTGTCTCAAAATAAAAATAAAAGTTAAAAAAAAGTTATCAGCTCTCAAAAAAGTAAACCTTCCAGCATATTTTTTTTTGGTTTGGTCCTCTCTCCTTTCCTACTTTTCTGGAAACCTTGAATTCCAGGGGAAGGCAGTATAGCTCTATATCTCATTGCATTTCCCACAGGCAAACAGATCCAGACACTGATCAGTTTTTATATTACTGAAACAGGCCCCTTTGTCCAAAGGAAGTAAAATAATCACATACTGACCCTGGTTTTGGCGAGGAATCGGGCCTTCTTTACCTGGGGATAGAGGTAGGCCACCACTGCCTACTGCCCATGTCTCTGCATTGTATTCTAAGCTGAAAATAAATTCTCCCAGAATTTATTTAGAATGTATTCTAAGCTGGCATTAAATTTTTCCGGAGAGTCTATGCTGGAGGAACCTAGAGACACATGACATTTATTGTCATCGGTTTATAGATTTACAGGTTAAAAAAAATGAAGGCCATATATTTTCAGTTGATAATTTGCTTATAATCAGGGCATGGGATATTGTTTCACAGTTGTTTATAAGTTAAAGAAAGATACATCTAAACTTGTCATTTGTCTTAGGCAGAAAATCTATTGGCTTGGATATTATTTTTATTTAGAATCTGTTTCTTGTCAAGCATCACTCTCGAATGGGTGGGCAGATGATCCAGGGCTGCATTTTGGGGTCAGGCTAAACTAACAGTCTCTACTCTCTGGACTGAACCTAATGTATGGGACATGGCCACTCTTGGCAGAATATGTATACATCTCTTCTCTCATGCCACCTTTATCCTCTTCCATGTTGTCTGAATATCACTGAATGACTTTGGCCCTGACTATGTTACAATCATTAGGTATCAGGCACCCATCTCCCAGACAAAAGGAGCAACCAGAGCATAGTGAAGCCTTTCAAGCAAGTTCTGACACATCGGTGGCTATAGAGAAATCTTACAGTGTAAGTAATAGTGCCTGGAAAGCCAAGTTGAACCTAAGGATCTAATAAGATAGAACTGAGTTGTTGTTATGTGTTATGACACCAAAATAATAGCTATAGTAGTTCTTTTTGGCTGGAGCATGTGCCTTCATGTCACTGACATGAATAAAATAATCTTTCCTCCTGTCTGAAACTTTTTAAAAAGTCAGTTCAACTCAATGAATTGTGTATCCTGGAGATTGGGAGCGTACAGAAAAGTGTCAGTTTCAGCTTTGGCACGTGAGTTTCTGGCATAGTTGGGTAAACAAAACTAGGGCAAAGCTCCTTCCCCAGCAGGGGACTGAGGTCAGTTAGGAGTAGGAAAAGCAAGGGCAGGGTTGCTATGAGAGTACCTTCACCTGGAATATCCTCTAAGGGCCAAACTCAGCACCCAGCTCAATGGAAGTGATGTGTTTGTGCCTGACAACTGCACCTCAGCAGGATCTATTTGCATTTCCACTGCAGTTACAGCCTTGCTTCAGGGCTTTAACACACTCTAGGCCATAGCGCAGCCAGACTAAGAAACCAAAATTTTTTTATTGTCATTGACATGGGATTGCAATCATTTAAAGAATATAGACAGCAATTGAGAATGATACGATATATGAATACAATAGTGATAAAATGTAAGGTCTTTTGACCTATTGTATTTAATCATGGCATACGAACCATTCATAAGATCAACTTATTCTTTCTCTGACTTGAGGGCTGGAAGAACAGTCATATTAACCATACTGGCTGAGCTGGAGAAGCAGGCCTAGGCAGAAAAGTGGGGAATGTCTGCCGGAGGCCAGGACTCAAATTCAGTTTGATGAGAGGTAAAGAGGAGCAGCCGTTAAGTGCACAGGAAGGGAAGTGTGTGGCAAAAAGCAGTGTCCGAGGAAATTAGTCACAAAATCTCTGCCAAGAGATCACTGAAGTTTGGGTGTAGTGGCTCACACCTATAATTCCAGCACATTGGGAGGCTGAAGCTGGAGGATCACTTAAAGCCGGGAGTTCAAGACCAGGCTGGGCACCATAGTATGACCCTGCCTACAAAAAAATGTAAAAATCAGCTGAGTGCAGTGGCTCACTCCTGTAATCCCAGCCCTTTGGGAGGCCAAGGTGGGCAGATCACTTGAGTCCAGGAGTTTGAGACCAGCCTTGGCAACATGGCAAGACCCCATCTCTACAAAAGATACAAAAGTTAGCTGGATATGGTGCATGCCTGTAGTCCCAGCTACTTGGGAGGCTGAAGTGGGAGGATCACCTGAGTCTGGGGAGGTTGAGGCTGCAGTGAGCCATGATCACGCCACTGCACTCCAGCCTGGGAGACAGAGTGAGACCCTGTCTAAAAATAAATAAATAAAAATTAGCCAGGCATGATAGTGTGCACCTGTAGTCTCAGCTACTCGGGAGGCTGAGGCAGGAGGATCACTTGAGCCCAGGAGTTCAAGGCTGCAGTGAGCTGTCATTGCGCCACTGTACTCTAGCCTGGGTGGACCAAATGAGACCCTGTCTCAAAAAAAAAAAGACTGAAGTGAGCCATTTGGCCACATGGTAATCAGGTCCTGAATATTGCAAAATAAGCAGGAAAAAAGGGGTGGAGCAGAGATGCTAAAGAAATAAATTTGCAGGCCGGTCGTGGTGGCTCACACCTATAATCCCAGCACTTTGAGAGGCCGAGGTGGGAGGATCACTTGAGGTCAGGAGTTTGAGACCAGCCATGCCAACATGGTGAAACCCCATCTCTACTAAAAATACAAAAAGTAGACAGGCGTGGTGGCGCACACCTGTGATCCCAGCTACTCGGGAAGCTGAGGCAGGAGAATCACTGGAACCCCAGAGGCAGAGCCTACAGTGAACTGAGATCATGCCACTGCACTCCAGCCTGGGTGACAAAGGAAGACTCTGTCTCAAAAAAAAAAAAAGAAAGAAAGAAAGAAAGAAATTTGCAGGCCGGGCATGGTGGCTCATGTCTGTAATCCTAGCACTTTGGGAGGCAGAGGCAGGCAGATCACGAAGTCAGGAGTTCAAGACCAGTTTGGCCAACATAGTGAAACCCGTCTCTGCTAAAAATACAAAAATTAGCTGGGCATGGTGGCACATGGCTATAGTCCCAGCTACTCAGGAGGCTGAGGCAGGAGAATCACTTGAACCTGGGAGGTGGATGTTGCAGTGAGCCAAGATCGCACCTCTGCACTCCAGTCTGAGTGACAGAGAGAGACTCCATCTCAGAAAAATAAATAAGTAAATATAAATTTGCTGTTTTTTACTATTTTATTTTTATTATTGAGAGTACATTGCTGTTTTTAAAATGCTTCTTCATTTGCCTTTAACCTGTAATACTCAAGGGACTCACAGGTTCTGAGTAGCCGCAGCCTCCTCATCTGTAAGATGATGCCAACACATGGGCTATGTCTCTGCCTATGAGGGATCAGGGTGTTTAAATTCAGTCCTCAACTTGAGTTGACTAGGGCCTTTCTCCTTATTTAGAATATTAGAATAGGACGGTCACCTCATCTCCACCCATTCTGCAGGTGATGCTGCTGAGGCTCAGGATTAGCATTCCTTCATGCTATTCCAGGCAGTTAACAGCTGCTTTTCCCCACCAGGAAGGGAAGGCAGAGGCACATGCACAAAGAGGTAGGGAGAGTCAGCTCAGAGTGTCACACTGACTGCTGGGTAGTGTTAGATAACCCCCTTGTTAACACTGCATCCAACTATAAAGGGATTTGGTTACAATGAACAGCAACTTAAAAGTGATTTCCTACATTATTAATAGCATCAGTCCATGCAATCAACTTGTTCACCAGAGTCTTCTGAGGACATAACAGATGAATTTTTAACTCCAGACGATGAATATTTTTACTCCTCGACTGCTCAAGAAAACTTAGCTCTAGAGGTAAAAAACGCAGTTCAGGGTAAAGTACCTTTTCACCTTTCTCCATTGCCTTATTTCTTTTATTGAGAAAAATAGCTTACATATCAAAGTATGTAATGTCTACCAGGGTTTTTTATACCTTTTTTGGTGTTAGGAGTATGATATGAACCCATGCATTCATACGTGTTTTGAAAAACATCTGAAATTTTTTTTATTTTTGAGGATGGGAAGTCATGTGCAGTTTCTCCCAAAATTGTGGTTACTGCATTTATACAGCACTTTGTACTTTTTATTCAAAACTTTTTTTTTTTTTTTAATTTTTGAGACAGAGTCTCGCTCTGTCACCCAGGCTGGAGTGCAGTGGTGTGATCCCGGCTCACTGCGTCCTCTGCCTCCTGGGTTCAAGCGATTCTCCTGCCTTAGCCTCCTGAGTAGCTGGGATTACAGGCATGCGCCATCACACCCGGCGAATTTTTGTATTTTTAGTAGAGATGGAGTTTCACCACGTTGGTCGGGCTGGTCTCAAACTCCTGAACTCGTGATCCGCCCGCCTCGGCCTCCCAAAATGCTGGGATTACAGGCGTGAGCCACCATGCCTGGCTCAAAACATTTTTATTCATGCTACCTAATTCATACTTCCTAATGGGAAGGGACGAGGCTATCATTCCTCTCTCTGAGGAAGACTGGTGTTCTGCAGATGTACGGAATTAATTAACTCCAACCTGCCAAGTTTTAGTGATGGGAGAGCCAGGATTGAGGCAAGGATTCAGCAACAAATATGAGACTGTCCAATATACCAAGTTTTCTTGGGAGTCTGCCTAGCTTTTACAAGAACCTGCTGTACAGAGTATTTTCATTTGTAAAATGAATTTTGTTGAATTCTCTTATTTACTTATTTTCCACCCTACCTCCCTGCTAACTTGGCACCTTTTTGGGATCTTTTACCTATGTGAAAGGGAGGATTGTGTCAATCACAGTATTTGACTGATAAGAATTCTAGGATGCATCAAAGATGTAATTTCAGGCCAGGCGCGGTAGCTCACGCCTGTAATCCCAGCACTTGGGGAGGCCGAGGTGGGTGGATCGTGAGGTCAGAAGTTCAAGACCAGCCTGGCCAAGATGGTGAAACCCCGTCTCTACTAAAAATACAAAATTAACCGGGCGCAGTGGCAGGTGCCTGTATTCCCAGCTACTTGGGAGGCTGAGGCAGGAGAATCGCTTGAACCCGGGGGACAGAGGTTGCAGTGAGCTGAGATCGTGCCACTGCACTCCAGCCTGGGCACAGAGTAAGACTCTGTCTCAAAAAATATATATATAATTTTAGCTAGGTGTGGTGCCTCATGTCTATAATCACAACACTTTAGGAGGCTGAGGTGGGAGGATTGCTTGAGCTCAGGAGTTTGGGAACAGCTTGAGCAACATAGCAAGACCTTGTTTGAAAAAAAGGAAATGAAACATTACTAGTCCCCAAAAGACCCCTTGTGCTCCCATCCAGTCACTGCCTCTTCCAAAAGGAACCATTGTTCTGACTTCTTACCTCATAGAGTAGTTTTGCAGACCGGGCCAGCTTTTAAGCCTTCTTTAGCTCTTCTGATAAAGCTCCCAAGAACCAAAATATCTTTGTTGGAAGATTGTTTTGAATAGGGATAGTGATATAAGGAGGGGGAGTCACATAATTCCTCTTCACAATGGGAGGTGAGGGAGGACTTACTGAGGAGAGGACATATGGTACAAATAAGTACTTAATATCTAGGAAGCAAGTTTGTGCTTTTTCTATAAAGATGCAGGGATCTTATGAAGATTTTCAAGATTTAAGAACATCAAGCAATTATTGACCTTTTAATATGTCTGCCTCCAGTGAACCTCCTTTCTTTGCTTTTCTTTTGTTCTTTTTTAGACCTTGAGTCCCATAGAAGAGGACTTTGAAGGAATACAAGGTGCATTTGCCCAACCTCAAGTCTCCGGTAATAAGCCCTTAGGGAAGATTCCTTGAGAATCACTTCCCTTCACTTTCTTCTGTTGGATCACAGATGTTTAGAGCTGGGGGGATCCTGAGGGACAGCCTCGTCCAAACCTTTCATTATATGGTTGAGAAAACCAAGGTTCAATGATTTCTCCTCAATAGAACAAATCCCTTGCTCCTCACCAACCTCATGACATCCACGTGTTGTATTATTTATACCTCCCCTTATAGCATATGTTGTAGTCACTGCTTTTTCCCCCTTTGGTCTCTCAAGCTTTCAGGCTCCTTGGTGTGCCACATAGCAAGTGCGGTTATCTTTGCTAAGCTGACCTGGGGGATTTGCCCAAGCTACATAGCTGGTTATTAACATAACAAAATTAGAACTAGGTTTCCATGTATTTCTTCTCCCCAGAAGGCAGTGTCACCAGCATTTTCCTTTGCTTACTTAGCATCTTAGCAAAGAGTTAGTAACAGTTAACAATGCAGATTCAACTTAACATCTACCACTTGGGGGGCCTTGGGTTCTATATAACTTAGCAGGGGCTTTCTATTAGATGAGAAGGTAGCCTTGGATCAGTAGCCAGGGATGTGGCACCAGACAGATAATAAGTTAACTGTTGGCTTTGTTACGTTTTTAAAATTGTGTACTCTTGTTCTTTTAAGTTATGTACTCATCTATTTTAAAACTAGAGTTATCCACCTACCAACCTGTGTAGCTATCCATGGTCATGTCTCAACCGTCTAAACCCAAACAGCGTGGTGTTATGAACTTACTCCCTTCCTCTACTGCATACTCCAGCTTCCAACTGTAGCCTTGTGTAGGCCCCTGCCAGAGTTGGGAGCATTTTAAGAAGCTGTAAGCTTTTAGATCAACTTTTAGTTAAAGTCTCAGCATAATATGTATTAAAAGTCTCCAGAGCCTTGGGCCACCCACCTCTTCCTGCAGAGCCTCTTTTTTGGACCTGCCTTGTATGTGGCCACTTAACTTGTATTGGGGGTGAGTTGAGTGGGATGGAAAAGTTTAGGGCAGACAGGTCAGATAACCAGAGCTAGTTTGATACAGACATCTGAAGTGTGTGAAAAAGTCTCTGATTTCTACTCCATTCACTTCTTTCTGCCCCTCTCTGCCCCCTTTTCCATCTAGTGCTCTGATGTATATCCCCTTCCACATCAGAGGACACAACAGGGGTACAGGATGCAGCATGCTAGGTTCCAAGCCCCATTCTGCCACTGACTTTTTCTGCATAACCTTCAGCAAGTCACTTCACCCCAGGGCCCTACTTTCCCCTGGTATAAAGTAAAGGAGAGGGTCGGACTCTAAAGTCTCTAAGCTCTAAATGTTGCTTCTTAGGAATTAGTTTATGCTTTCTGGATACTTTTCATTTTAAAAGGGTCAGAGGAAGAGGAACCCCCAATGTCTCTCCACTGGTGGGGTTTCAGAGCTCCTTGGTAGCTGTGAAAGGTGGCATTGTTCTGGTGGGCCTTCTTAGTGTCTACCAGACCACCTGGACCTAAGGAATGGGATGGGGGTTGGGGAGTCATGGGCATTTGGAAACAGGGCTGGATGCTTCATCTGCCCCCTTCTTTATTAACTAGGACAGTACAGTGGTGGGAAGGAAAATGGATACTGGCCCTGCCTGCCTGGAGGTCTGCAAAGCAAAGGATGCTCTGTCTGCCCCCTTCTCTATAAACTAGGACAGTACTGTGGTGGGAAGGAAAATGGATACTGGCCCCGCCTGCCTGGAGCAAAGCATCTTACTGAGAATTGGGGAGGAGTAACTTCAGATAACTTGATGCCAAGAAGAACAGAAGACAGTTGAATTAGCTCCTCAGTACTCAAGACCCCACCCCCACCCCTACTCTTTAGGTAGTGTTTGATGGCCAAGTGGCATAGTTAGAGTTCGGGGCTGTTTAGTTAACAAACAGTTCTTGTTTTCAACGCCCCCTGGCGTCTGTTGACAGGAACCGGGTCAGCTTGCCTTCTTAAAAAGACAAAACAACATTTGTCTCTAGAAATAACTGTGGTTATAACTGAAAGGCCAGTAAATAGCTTGATTGTATTCTGAGTGTCAGAATATAGTTCTGTGCTCTGAGCAAGGAAAATAAACTTTCAGAGCAAAAACCTCTTCTACAGCACTCAATCCAAACCCAATTAGGGCAGCACTTTGTTTATCCAGATTATTTCTAATTCTGGACCAGACCAAGGGACATTCTAGGGAATGATGATAATAATTTGGGTTGACAAAGATTCAGTAAAAATCTTTGTCTGTAAAAGATTCAGTAAAACTCTTTGTTTTTTTCAGTAAAAAAAAAAAAAAATATATATATATATATAAATTTTTTTTTTTGCTTTATTCTTTCAGGTGAGGAAAAGTTCCAAATGAGAAAAATTCTTGGAAAGAATGCTGAGATTTTGCCCAGGTCTCAATTTCAACCTATACGAAGGTATGGGCTGTTATTATCTTACGCAGTTTCAAACTCATAGACGCAATGTTAAATGGTGATAATGCTCCGTGTTTATATATTGCTTGCCTTCAAATATATTAGCTACTATCTTATAAAAGTTAGATTTGGGCAGCTTAGCTGTGTTAGGGCTTGTGCAGTAGAATTTGAGGGGTTGAGTCATCACCTTTACTTAGATCTGACTCTGACTTTCTGTTCATGTGACCTTGTCAAGGTTCTCAACCCCTCTATTCTATTTTCCCATCTGTGAAGCAGGGATAAGAATCCTTACTGAGAATGTTGACAATAGGAACTTAAAGTAATAATATAACTCCTGGGCATTTATCCCAGAGAGATGGAAATTTATATTTACACAGAAATACACACAGGAACGTTTACAACAAATTTATCCATAATACCTCCAAACTGGAAACCCAGATATCCTTCACCAAGTAAATGATTAAACAGACTTTGGTACATCCATACCATTGAGTGCTACTCAGCAGTAAAAAGGAATAAACTATTGATACATGCAACAACTTGGCTAAATTTCCAGAGAATTATGCTGAGTAGGAAAAGCAATCCCAAAAAGTTATTTACTGTGTGATTCCATTAATATAACATTCTTGAAATGACAAAATTATAAAAATAAAGAACAGATGAATGGTTGCCAGGGGTTAAGGAAGGGGTGGGGAAAGGAGGGAAGCAGGCATAGCTGTAAACCAGAAATATCTTTGTGGTAGTAGAAATGTTCTCTATCTTGACTGTATCAATGTCAATATCCTGGTTGTGATACTGTCCTATAGATTTGCAAGATGTTACCATTGGGATAAAGTGGGTGAAGTGTATTTTTTTTTTTCTTGAGATAGAATTTCACTCTTGTTGCATGATCTCAGCTCACTGCAGTGGCGTGATCTCAGCTCACTGCAACCTCCACCTCCCGGGTTCAAGCGATTCTCCTGCCCCAGCCTCCCAAGTAGTGGAATTATAGGTGTGTGCCACCACACCTGGCTAATTTTGTATTTTTAGTAGAGATGGGGTTTCACCATGTTGGCCAGGCTGATCTCGAACTCTTGACCTCTGGTGATCCACCTGCCTCGGCCTCCCAAAGTGCTGGGATTACAGGCGTGAGCCACCGCATTCAGCCGGTAAAGTGTATTTCTTACAATTGCATGTGAACCTATAATTATCTCAAAATAAAAGTTTAAAAAATTCATAATTGTTATAATGTATCTGGCACAATAACATTCAATTTATTTTATTCTCTCTGGGCCTCAATTTCCTTAATTATAATTATTATAGCTAGTATTTCCTAAATATCTAGCATATGCCAGGCACTCTGTTTCATTGCCTGATTTAATCCACATAAGAACCCTGTGAGGCACATACTATTGCCTCCATTTGCCAGTAAGGAAAGCAAAGTTCAGAGAGTTTAATTATTTTTTTCTAAGGTCACTCAGCTAGTCAGTCAGGATAGAGTAGATTATGCTATATATAGTAAACAACTCCCAAATTTTAGTGGTTTAAAACAACAAGTTTCTTCTTTGCCCCTGCTTCGTGTCCATGGCTCATGGGTTGGCCAGGAATGTTCTGTGCTATATTGCCTTCTATCAGACTTAGGCTGAGGGAGGCCCCATTTTTGTGCTTCCTTGATTGCTAAGGCAGGAAAAATGGAATACGGTGAGTTGTGCACTGGCTGTTAAAGTTTCTGCCCAGAAGTGACTCATCACTTTCACTCATACTTTATTGGTTAAAACAAGTCCTGTGGTCATTTATGTAAATCAAGAGGGCCAAAAAGTGCTGTTGTATTATTTAGAAGGAGAAACAAACATTTTTGGTAACAGAATTAATAAAGTCACAACTCAACCCCAAATCCATGATCTTTCTTTTATATCATTGGTCTCACAGGATTTTTACAAGGATTAAAAATGTGAAGGCCAGGCACGGTGGCTCACACCTGTAATCCCAGCACTTTGGGAGGCTGAGGCAGGCAGATCACCTGAGGTCAGGAGTTTGAGATCAGCCTGACCAACATGAAGAAACCCTATCTCTACTAAAAATACAAAAAATTAGCCGGGCGTGGCGCATGCCTGTAATGCCAGCTACTTGGGAGGCTGAGGCAGGAGAATCACTTGAACCCAGGAGGCGAAGGTTGCAGTGAGCTGAGATCGCGCCATTGCACTCCAGCGTGGGCAACAAGAGCGAGACTCCGTCTCAAAAAAAAAAAAAGTGAAAACATGGAAGGATTTAGCGTGGGATCTGCCTTATAGTTAATGTTCAGTGAGTACTGAAATTGAATCTTAAATATTGGTTAAAGTAGAAATGGGTCAAGTTTGTCTTCACTATTCTGGACATTTTTTGGTACAAGCCTCTCTGGCCTCTCCTGGTACACTATGCCAGGAAGCTTCTTACAGGTGCTGAGGCCTCATGGCTGTGCCCCTTTGCTCCAATATCTTACCTCCCAGCAAAGTTCCTGCGCTCTGTTGATTTTCTCATGAATTTGCTCACGGTCGTATAGAGTCTTTAACTGATTTCAGAGCTGACCCTTACAGAGTATTTATTCAATCTCTGGAGAGAAAATTGAGGCCCAGACATGTCAGAGAACTCACAGCTAGTAGTACAGCCAGAACCAGAACTCACATTTTTTTTTTTCTTTTTTTTTGGAGACGGAGTCTCACTCTTGCTGCCCAGGCTGGAGTACAATGGCGCGATCTCAGCTCACTGCAACCTCCGCCTCCCGGGTTCAAGCGATTCCTGTCTCAGCCTCCTGAGTAGCTGGAACTACAGGCGCGTGCTACCAAGCCCAGCTAATTTTTGTATTTTTAGTAGAGACAGGTTTTCACCATGTTGGCCAGGATGGTCTCGATCTGTTGACCTCGTGATCCACCCGCTTTGGCCTCCCAAAGTGCTGGGATTACAGACGTGAGCCAACGTGCCCAGCACAGAACTCACACTTTCTACTACTGAGCTTAGTCCCCTTTCCTCTGCGTCTCACACTGGGCTGATCAACTGGTTCCTTGTACCAAGTAGTTTAGTGTACTTTGTTCACAGAGGGGATTTATGTAATTTTCTTACTTTCTTTCTCACAGTACTGAAGATGAACAAGAAGAGACATTGAAGGAGTCACCAAAGGAACTGAAAGAGAAAGACATGTATGATCACCAAAGAGAATGCCTAGGGATGCTTATGTAAAGTCTTGGTTTTAAGGGAATAGTATATTCTTGTTTGTAAGGATCTTTCCATTTTTACGTGTAGACTTAATGTGAGTATGCTGCTTCTTTCACCAAAAAGTTGTTATCAAATTGGTGATGTGATTTATAACTAATAGCAGCTTACACTCAAGGAAATGTAGTGATGATGATAATAATAATAATAATAATTTTACACTTAAGGTAGATTAAATCTGTTTTCCACATAAATATCCTGGAAATATGGAATATTTCATCTATGGAAATAGTTTATTTTTAGCTGCTGATATGTTTAAAGTTACAGTATCTAGCAAAGAAAGTCTCTATGGTGTCAGGTGTGGTGGCTCACGCCTGTAATCCCAGCACTTTGGGAGGCTGAGGTGGGCGGATCACCTGAGATCAGGAGTTCGTGACCAGCCTGGCCAACATGGTAAAATCCCATCTCTACTAAAAATACTAAAATTAGCCAGGCATGGTGGCACACGCTTGTAGTCCCAGCTACCCAGGAGGCTGAGGCAGGAGAATCACTTGAACCCAGGAGGCGGAGGTTGCAGTGAGCCGAGATCGTGCCATTGCACTCCGTCGTGGGTGACAAGAGCAAAACTCCATCACCCCCCAAAAAAAAGTCTCCATGGTAATAAAGTTACAATCTCTTTTAAATATGTTCTCTAATATTCTCTTTAAGATATATAAGATGTTCTAAGATATTCTCTAATTCTGGCCTATTGCCACATAAAAATTTTGTTAAGATTATACTTAAAAAGTACCTCTCAGGAATATATTGTTTGATTTTTCTAGCCATCTTCTCATCGTTACTGTGTGCTCTTAATTCTTTAGATCATTGACAGATATTCAAGACCTGTCTAGTATCTCCTATGAACCAGACAGCTCTTTTAAGGAAGCTTCATGCAAAACACCCAAAATAAACCATGCACCTACCAGTGTCAGCACTCCACTCAGCCCAGGTAATCACAGGGAAGAGAAGTGTTTGGGGAGAAGGACTTACAGCCCCAGCCCATTGTCTCTGGGAAGCCAAGCTGTGGTATCAGAGCTGGTGGCTGTGTTGTCATAGTGCAAAGGTTTTTCCTTAGGGCCAAAGCTGGGTAATCCCATCATAGCCCAGGGGGTGGGGGGATGGTGGTGGTGATTATTGGGCAGCCGTTAGGAGGTTTTGGTTAGAACTACAGTGGTAAAGCCATGCAAATGCTACGTCTCCTCTAAGCACTACTGAATTTAGTACAAAAACATTGAGCTTTGTAGAGTTTGCAACTTAAAACAGTACCTTGTGCTTAAACTTTATATAGTTCTTAAGTCCTGCAACCATATGCAACCAGCATCAAATATCCTCTCTTTAGTGCCTTACTTCCAATACATTTGTGGTTTAAAAAATCACCGTTTATTTTATTTTGGTAAAGTTTAGAGGCCAAGTTTAGAGACTATTATTTTTTATACCATGAGGAACTGTGTCTCAGATCAATGATTGTTTCAGTAATTTTTTTTTTTTTTTTTTTTTGAAGACAGAGTCTCACTCTGTCGCCCAGGCCAGAGTGCAGTGGCGCAATCTCGGCTCACTGCAAGCTCCACCTCCCGGGTTCATGCCATTCTCCTGCCTCAGCCTCCCGAGTAGCTGGGACTACAGGCAACCGCCACCACGCCCAGCTAATGTTTTGTATTTTTAGTAGAGACAGGGTTTCACCGTGTTAGCCAGGATGGTCTCCATCTCCTGACCTCGTGATCCGCCCACCTCGGCCTCCCAAAGTTCTGGGATTACAGGCGTGAGCCACCATACCCAGCTTTATTTCAGTTATTAACAATTTGGAAAATCCTTAGTATAGGTATAGGTTTGTGGGTTTGGATGTTTTCTTTTGTTTGTTTGTTTGTTTTTTTAATAATGTAAAAGATTCATTTCTGCACATCATATTGGGGCAGAAAAAACAGAAACAAAGGGAAAAAGGAAAAAAATAGAAATAATATAAAGGATTCAGACAGTAACCTCCCACTTTTCTCCAACAGGGTCCGTTTCTTCAGCTGCCAGTCAGTATAAAGACTGCCTTGAAAGTATCACATTTCAGGTTAAGACAGAGTTTGCCTCTTGCTGGAACAGTCAAGAATTTATTCAAACTTTGTCTGATGACTTTATAAGTGTCCGAGAGAGAGCAAAGAAACTGGATTCTTTCCTTACTTCCTCTGAAACTCCCCCTTCAAGACTGACTGGTCTCGTAAGTATATCAATTCCACGTTACAAACTCATGGAGTCAGCCCAAAGGGCCCAGTGACCCAAACTGCCAAGATTTCTCCAAATTCATTAAGAAAGCAAGAAAGAAGCTGGGTCCTCTCCTGGCTTCCCTGGGACTCCTCTCTTGAGTCTATATTATGGGAGGCTTAAGTTTTGCTTCCTCCTTAAAGCCTCCCCTGGTTACTTCCCTGAGAATTTTGATCGATCTCTACTGTTCTCTGAACTCCTGAACTAATAACCTGCAGGAAAAACACTTAATCGTATACTACCTTCTCCTCCTCCTCCTCTTCTACTTCTTCCTCCTTTTTTTTTCTTTTCCTCTCCCTTTCTCATATGTGTACCCTCTTCAGGAAAACTACAAGTTTTGGCCAGGCACAGTGGCTCAAGCCTTGGGAGACCAAGGTGGGCAGATCACTTGATTTCAGGAGTTTGAGACCAGCCTGGGCAGCATGACGAAACCCCATCTCTACAAAAGATACAGAAAATTAGCCGGGACATGGTGCCATGTGCCTGTAGTTTCAGCTACATGGGAGGCTGAGGTGGGAGGATTACCTGAGCCCAGGAGGTCGAGGTTGCAGTGAACTGTGATTGCACCACTACACTCCAGCCTGGGCAACAGAGTGAGACCCTGTCTCCAAAAAAAAAAGAAAAGTACAAGTTCCTTTATGAAAAATTGATTGTCAACTTTTTTGGCATTTGGCTCAAAAAAGGTCTCACTTTGAAGTAGGGAGATGACAAGGAATTTTATGTGTTCATTTAACCATTGATTGGGCAGATTCCAAGTGCCAAGCACCATGTCAAGCCCTCTTTGAGGCATCCAAGTGTGAATAAGAAAGACATAATCCCTGCCTCAAAGGAGCTCACTGTCTAGTGAGAAAGACAGGCCTGATGTAACACAGCAGTAAGTACTGAGTGCTGAGGAGGCAATCAGGGATAAGGCTTCCCAGGCCAGATGCAGTGGCTCACGCCTGTAATCCCACCACTTTGGGAGGCTGAAGTGGGTAGATCATTTGAGGTCAGGAGTTTGAGACCAGCCTGGCCAACATGATGAAACCCCGTCTCTACTAAAAATACAGAAAAAAATTTGGCTGGGCGTGGTGGTACACACCTGTAATCCCAGCTACTTGGGAGGCTGAGGCAGGAGAGTTGCATGAACCCGGGAGGTGAAGGTTGCAGTGAGCTGAGATTGTGCCACTGCACTCCAGCCTGGGCAACAGAGTAAGACTCTATCTCAAAAAAAAAAAGGAGGCTTCCCAGAGGAGGTGACATGTGAGTGAGTTTGACTTAATCAACAAAACAACTGGAAATGACTGAGCTGCATATGCCTTTTTAGCTCAACACACATGATAGTTACCATGTTTATCTCTTCCTTATAGAAAAGATTGTCTTCATTTATTGGGGCTGGATCCCCCAGCCTTGTTAAGGCATGTGACTCATCACCACCCCATGCCACCCAGAGAAGGAGCCTGCCTAAAGGTACCCTGTGTTTAATATCAAAATAGAAGTTTATAATCAAGGAGTTAAATTGATGCTTATCAATCTTTGATGCCACATTAGGTTCAGACAGAAATGCTGTTTTCTCCATGATTATAAAAGTAAAACACACTCATTGTAGGAAACTTGGAGAATAAATAAAAGCTTAAAAAAGAAGGTGACTACACTTTTTTAACCTCATGTACTTTTTTTTGCATATCTTTTAAATATTTTTATAAATATATAATAATATGTTTTAGCATAGTGAGATCATATTGTGTATCAGTTCTGGACTGCTTTATTCCCTTGATATATTTTGAGGCTTTTCCCTTGTTATTAAAAATTGTTCATAAATATATGTAGTAGTTATAGTCCATTCTACGTGTTGCTTAACCATTTTCTTATGTTTAAGATTTATATCATTTTCCAATTTTTGCTCTTTGTACATAAATTTTTATCTGTACCTCTGATCCTTTCCTTAGGATAGATTCTTAGAAGACAGTTTCCAAATCACAAGGTCTGAGAATATTAGCAGTCTTGAGGCATATTACCTTTATTACTTTAATTTTAACGTCTTCTGTCTTTGGTATAACTCTTGGAATTTCCCTCAGGGGGATAGGGATTTTGTGAATTATGTTGAGGTATTTTGGTCAATGTTATAATTGAGCACTTGGGGCAAGACCCAAAGTGTGGTTGCCTCTAAATCCCCTGGCCTGATAATATTTAGTTAAAGGCCTCCTACTTTGTGCTTTTGTTCATTTTTACTGGTCCAGAACCTCTGTATTCCTCCAGCAGTCCTGGTCCAGATTGAGCCACTTAGTAAGAATTTGTACCTTACCTCCTCCAAATATCCTTAGGAAGGGAGGGGCATAGATCAAGCAGTACCAGGGTAAGGGCTGAAGTAGGAAAGGAAAGGGATTGGGGTAAAAGTGGGGAGTAAAGGCCATTCACATGTTAGGAAGTCTCTACTGGAACTATTATGTAAGAGGCTTCCTTCCTCCTCAGTTTGTTTCATCATTGAGAGAAATCCTCAGTCAAGTCTAGGTGAGAGCCTAGAAAAATTCAATTCAGGTCCAGGAGGGTGTTAAGACATTTTCCCTTTTGTCTTTTTTAAAAACTAGTAGAAGTCTTCTCACAGCATCACATCGATGAGCTGCCACCACCATCTCAGGAGCTACTTGATGAAATTGGTAAGAGATGTTCAATACAGAATATACTTCTCGGCCCTGTTAGTTATGTCACTGACCACAATATGGTGTCTTTGTCTCAAGCATGAACACTAATATAAAAGGCTGTATGACAGCCTGGTTGAATATAGGAAGGGGGAGTTTTCCAAAATTTAAGAAGGGTCAGTTTTCCAATAAAATGAGCCACAGCCTGGCCAGGATGATTGGCTTGTATCCGTTGTCATTTTGTTACTTAAAGGACTTATGTTGATGAATCTAAGGGGAAATAACATTCAAGTGGTTTATTATGATGAATTTCTTTTATTAAAGGAGTTCTTGTCTCCTTTTCAGACCAAACCAGCCATTCCTTTGAGGCCTGAGGTCTAGCTTCCCAGGCCAAGACACCTGTGCTTTCAGTTTTGCCATTAGCTG
Source organism: Pongo pygmaeus (assembly GCF_028885625.2). Taxonomy (NCBI): domain Eukaryota; kingdom Metazoa; phylum Chordata; class Mammalia; order Primates; family Hominidae; genus Pongo; species Pongo pygmaeus. The sequence continues at coordinate 60,125,006 of NC_072392.2, forward strand.
TAGGTATTAAAGGTATTGAAATTGTGAATAAATCCCCTTCCTAAGAACAGGGAAGTCAGTGGCACAAAACCTAAAGAGACCAGAATTTTCAGGCAGAGCATTACCAACCAAATTTTATTTGCAGCTGATTGGCTGGCCCTGTCCAGCTGGTCTGATGCTGAAAGTAAATGTTACATTGTTACGGAAACTGGGGGCAGGTGGTCTGTTTTCCTAGGAAAGACCTGACTGCTCCTTTCTTGACAGCCTGGCCAACCAGCCCTTCACCCTCAGAAAATGCATCTCATCAGACTCTGGATAGTCCAGTTCTTGTTATGGGACCTATAGAGAATTTCCTGAGGGGCACCCCTTGGTTTTCAGGGTCTCTGACGTTTTGTATTTCATAAGGAGGAGGTAAATCAGAATTTTCAGGTCTGACTCAATGGACAGCTCTCTCCAGGGTCATTATCATAACCCTTAGCTCCTGTCCCTTGGCCTGATGAACTTGGGTGGAGCCAGTCAGTGCTGTCAGACCTTCCTTCGTTTCTTTCTTTTTCCATGGTCATAGGACCTTTCTTGCTTCACTTTACCCCTCCCCCAGTGCCACAGTGTTGTAGAGTCACAGGGTTGTTGGGTCAGGCTCTTAGAGCCCACACTCCCACCCCTGCTTTCCATATCTGGAATTCCCTAGGCAGTCCTTGCAAATTCCTCCTCTTTGGTTGCTCTTCTTAAAATAACAGAACTGCTGAGAGTGGAGGTCACCCCACACGTGTCCTGCTGAGGTAGATTCTTCGTATCATTTGTTCCTCGGTCATGGTTTAAGGCAGTATTATAGGCTCCTTTGCAGTTTGACCATAGCTGATACTTTTTCTCTGGATCCGGCTGTCTTCCCTCTATAGTTGCTGTGTAAACCTTCCATTCACCTCCTCCATTTCAGCAGCTGTGTTACCAGACTTTGTCCTGGGCTCTGGCCTTATGGTGCTGCTGCACCCCAGCACAGTCTGCAGAAGCCTTCCCTCATTTCACTTATGGGAATTATCTGGACCAGGTTTCTAGGTAATGTGTGCACTTTGAGATGGGTCAGTAGTTTTGCAGAAAGATAAAGGGCAGAGGGCATTTGAATAGTTTCTTCTGATAATGGGCTTGCCCACCCGATTACTATATATCATCACTCTGTTGTTTCCCCTAAAGAGACCTTTGGGGAGTTACTGGAACTCTCAACTGCTATTTTGGAGGGCTCACATCCAAAGCTCTAGGCTCCTGACAGGTGCCTAAAGTGGAAGGTTCTTTAGAACTAGAATACAGATGATCATTTAAGATCTGCACAGGACTACTTTTAACAAGGACAAAAATGGACTTTTTAAATTTCCAATTATATTGAATGATCTTATGGGGACCCTTGACACCCATGGCTGCCAGGTAGGGCTGCTTCCTGCACTGCAGGAAGGGAGAAGACCTGCACCAGCACAGAAGAGGACCATGCCAACGAGCTCAGGGTGGCTTGTCTATGCTGCCTCCCAGCTTGCTTTGCTTTACAGAGGACTTTGAGGATAAAGCAGCATACTGAGTTAACAGATGCTTGTCTTAGTCTAGTGAGTATTCCTTGCCTTGCCTTTTTCCTTTCCTTTCCTTTTTCCTTTTTCCTTTCCTTTGACAGGGTTTCACTCTTGTTGCCTGGGCTAGAGTGCAATGGAGCGATCTCAGCTCACTGCAACCTTCACCTCCAGGGTTCAAGCAATTCTCCTGCCTCAGCCTCCCGAGTAGCTGGGATTACAGGCATGAGCCACCATGCCTGGCTAATTTTTTGTATTTTTAGTAGAGATGGGGTTCACCATGTTGGTCAGGCTGATCTCAAACTCCTGACCTCAGGTGATCCACCTGCCTCAGCCTCCCAAAGTGCTGGGATTACAGGTGCAAGCCACTGCTCCTGGCCAGGCTGAGTATTTCTTTAGGAACTGGAAATGATAGATATTCTTTGCCTTCCATCTTTTCTTTTTTTATTCCTTTTTTTTTTTTTTTTTTTTTGAGACAGAGTCTTACTCTGTCACCCAGGCTGGAGTGCAGTGGCATCATCTCAGCTCACTGCAACCTCCACCTTCTGGGTTCAAGCAATTCTCCTGCCTCAGCCTCCTGAGTAGCTGGGATTACAGGTGTGTGCCACCATGCCCCGCTAATTTTTTTTTTTTTTTAGTAGAGATGGGGTTTCACTATGTTGGCCAGGCTGGTCTCAAACTCCTGACCTCAAGTGATCCCTCTGCCTCGGCCTCCCAAAATGCTGGGATTACAGGCGTGAGCCACCATGCTCAGCCTGCCTTCTGTCTTTTCATAAACCAGGGAAAAAGTATGAAATATAGGTGAATAGAGATGGGGAAACATTTAGATTGTTTTGATGTTACTAACTTTTTGAGAGACTATAAAATAGAGATTAAGAGCATAAACCTTAGAGCTAGACTTCCTGGATTTTTACCAATTTTACCACTTACTGTCTGTGTGATTTTTAGGCAAGTTCCTTAACCTAAATTTCCTCATCTGCTAAATAGGAGTAACAATAACACAGTCTATTTCAGAGGGTTGTTGTGAAGATTAATTGTGAACATTCATCCTGAATTAATGTATGCGAGTGCTTAGAAACAGAACCTGACACCTAGGGTTCTGCAAGTGTTATGTATGATCATCATCATTTCTATTTTGAGTGTTGTGTGGGATTTTGTCATACCTAAAGAATTCCTTTCAAGCCTGGAATGCCCTAAAGCAGTGGTTCTCAAATTTTATCAGACATCAGAATCACCTGAAGGGCTAGTTAAAACACACATTGCTAGACCCCCAGAGTTTCTGATTCAGCAGGTCTGAGATGAGGCCTGAGAATTTGCATTCCTAACAAGTTCCCAGGTTATGTTAATGCTGCTAGTCTAAGGATCACCCTTCGAGAACCACTGCTCTAGAGAGCAGCAGGACACGCAAGGGAGGAAATAAGTTTCCTTTGGCTTTTGTGTTGTGACAGAGCTCTTGAAACAGCAGCAGGGCTCATCCACGGTGTTGCATGAGAACACAGCAAGTGATGCAGGAGGCACTGCAAATGGTAAGTGAACTACCTAGATCGTTTTCATCAGGTTCTTTTAATGCTGTCCTTGGCAACACAGTGGTACATATAGGGAAGTGGGACCTTGAGGTCAGGCACAACTCCACCTCAAGTCTGACTTTATAGTTATTTGTATGGCAAGCTGTTTTACTGTTTCTGAGCCTCAGTCGTCTTAATCTGTAAAATGGGGACAATAATTTCTGTCTCATGAAGTACATATTAGCTCCATGTACAGAGCCATGTACAAGTACTAACATTTTCAAATACTTAGCAAATGTTAGTCCTCTTCCGTTTATAGGAGTGCTGGCAGGATGGAATGAGATAGCATATGTAAAATGCTTGGCATACATTAAAGGGTACATCCCTTCCCCACCCAAATTCCTTTCCTGGAGCTCCAAGTTAGAAACATCTAACAAGTGAGGACAAGATGGTCCCCAAAGTAAATTTGTGCAATTTGTTTTCATGGTTGCTTGCCTTCTCTTTAATGTGCCCTTTCTTTCTTCTGCTTCCTCTGTCTTCCTTGAGCCTTTGGCACAAGCAAGGTTTCCTGTAGCTTCACCTGGCACTGAAAAGCTTCCAAGACCCCAGAAGCAGCTGCTGCAAATACAGGTGGCCTGCAGACTGCCACCTGGCCCCCTGCTCTCATGGGAAGAGGGGAGCTAATGTATTGCACACTTCAGGGACCACTGATTGGCCTTAATTTTTGCACTCTATTTTAAGGCAAGCTTTCTCAATTTTTTTTTTGTTCTAATAAAGTTAATTCTTTCAACTGTTTTTAGATCAAAGGCACTTAGAAGAACAAGAAACTGACAGTAAAAAAGAAGATAGTAGTATGCTTTTGTCCAAAGAAACTGAAGATCTTGGAGAGGCCACAGAGAGGTAACAGGAAAAGCTGGACTTTTGAAAGGATTTTAAAAATTGTATAGTTTATATTAGGTTTTTTTCTAATATTGACAAATAAGAAAGGAAAAAAGTGGTCTTTTTTCATACTATCCTAATAGCCCCTATTCCTAAAGGGTTGCTTTTTTTGCTTTAAAAATGTTTAATTGTGGTACAATGTATATAACAAAATTTACCATCTTAACCATTTTTAAGTGCACAGTCCAATAACCTTAATAAGTATATTCACATTGTTGTGCAACTAATGTCCCAGACGTTTTCATCTTGCAAAACTGAAACTCTATACCATTTTAAAACTCCGCATTTTCTCTTCTTCCCACACCCTGGCCACCACCATTTTGCTTTTTGTTTCTATGAGTTTGTCTACTGTTGATACTTTACATAAGTGAAATCATACAGTATTTGTCTTTTTGTGACTGGCTTATTTTAACTTAGCATAATGTCCTCAAAGTTCATCCGTGTTGTAGCATGTGTCAGCATTTCCTTCTTTTTTAAGGCTGAATAATATGTTTCATTTATCCAGTCATCTGTTGATGGACATTTAGGTTGCTTCCACCTTTTGTTATGGTGAAGAATTCTGCTGTGAACATGAGTGTACGGATATCTCTTTGAGATCCTGCTTTCAATTCTTTTGGATAAATACCCAGAAATGGTATTACTGGATCATATGGTAATTCTATTTTTAATTTTTTGAGGAACTGCCACACTATTTTCCATAGCAGCTGCCTCATTTTACAGTCCCACCAACAGTGCACAAGGGTTTCAGTTTCTCCACATCCTTGCCAACACTTGTTATTTTCTCTTTCTTTTTGTGGGGGTGGAGGCTTTTTTTTTTCTTAAATATAGTAGCCATCCTAATGGGTGTGAGGTGATGCCTCACTGTAGTTTTAGTTTTCCTTTCCCTAATGATTAGTGATGTTGAACATCTTTTCATATGCTTGTTGGCCATTTGTATATCTTCTTTGGAGAAATGTCTGAGTTCTTTGCCGTGTGTGTGTGTATATATGTATATATATACGTGTGTGTGTGTGTGTGTGTATACACATATATGTATACATATATGTATGATCTATATATGTATACATATATACGTATGATCTCTCTCTATATACATACATATGTATGATCTCTCTCTCCTTCTGTCTCTCTCTCTCTATATATATATAAATTAGAGATGGGCTTTATGTTGCCCAGGCTGAACTTGAAGTCTTAGGCTCAGTGATCTTCCTGCCCCATCCTCCCAAGTAGCTGGGACTACAGGTGCAAGCCACCATGCCTGGCTCTTTGCCTATTTTTTAATAGGGTTATTTGTTGTTATTTTCTCTTGAGTTGTTTTTAGGGTTTTGTTTGTTTATTTTTACTTCGTTTTGTTAGGCAAACACAAGTTTCAGTCTCTTTCAAAACATTTTAGTTAAAGGCCTTAGAAGAGAAAATGGGGGCAGTCATCCAGACAATTCAGTCTAAAAGTACAAGGTTGCCTCAAGAAACCTGACTCTGTTCCTGATTTGGAGCTCTCTTTTTACCTGTGTTGTAGGGTAAACTACTTCAGCTCACCTCCTCTGCCTCTTGACTTCTCTTGAACTATCATTATTCGAGGCCAGGACTAGGTTAAGGTGAGCTCAGGAGATAGACTCCTTGGATACAAAATTGAAGGGAGCACCAAAAAAACTCAATAGTAAAAATAAGTAATATTTTAGTGCAATTTTTTTTTTTTTTTTGAGACAGAGTCTCACATCGTTGCCCAGGCTGGAGTGCAATAGGGCATGAACACCACTCACTGCAGCCTTGATCTCCTGGGCTCGAGTGATCCTCCTGCCTCAGCTGCCAACTAGTTGGGTCTACAGGCTCATGCCAACATGCCTGGCTAATTTTTGTATTTTTTGTAGAGATGGGGTTTTGCCATGTTGCCCAGATTGGCCTTGAACTCCTGAGCTCAAGTGATCCACCCACCTGGGACTCCCAAAGTGCTGACATTACAGGGGCCAGGCGCAGTGGCTCACACCTATAATCACAGCACTTTGGGAGGCCGAGGTGGGTGGATCACTTGAAGCCAGGAGTTCAAAACCAGCCTGCCCAACATGGCAAAACCCCGTCTCTACTAAAATTATATATAAAAAAATTAGCCAGGCATGGTGGCACACACCTGTAGTCCCAGCTACTCAGGAGGTTGAGGTGGGAGGATCGCTTGAACCTGGGAGGCAGAGGTTGCAATGAGCTGAGATGGTGCCGCTGCACTCCAGCCTGGGCGACAGAGCGAGACTGTCTCAAAAAAAAAAAAAAAAAAAAAAAATTAAGCTCTTTTTACGTGATCAAAAGTTAGCTATTGTTATTGTTGTCTCTTCCTCTTCCAAAAGGGCCAGCAGTGCTGGCCACAGATAGATGCCCCACAGATGCTCAGTCATCTCAGTGCTGTGAATGATCAATCTAGGCACCAAGCCAGAGTGGAAGACATTTTTTCAGATGGGCAGGACTTCCAGGCATTCTTAAAATACTCTACCCTGCATCTTCTAGCCTTTTCTTGGAAAAACATGTAGGAAAGCATGTATAGTTCTAGCCTCAGGTAGAAAACTGACTCAGTGACCTAGAACTGAGACAGAGTCTACCATCAGACTTGGGGAAGCAGTGATCTTAGTAGGTGCTGAGGCTTTTTGTCAAGGGGTTAAAGGACTATTTGGTGCATATTTCTTCTTTCTTTCTTTCTTTTTTTTTTTTTTTGAGACAGAGTCTTGCTCTGTCACCCAGGCTAGATTGCAGTTGCGTGATCTCGGCTCACTGCAGCTGCCACCTCCTAGGCTCAAGCCATTCTCCTGCCTCAGCCTCCTGGGTGGCTGGGATTACAGGCGCACGCGACCACGCCGGCTGATTTTTGTATTTATAGTAGAGATGGGGTTTGACCGTGTTGGCCAGGGTGGTCTCAAGCTCCTAACCTCAGGTGATCCACCCACCTTGGCCTCCCAAAGTGCTGGGATTACAGGTGTGAGCCACCGCGCCCAACCAGTGCATATTTCAGTCAGATCTAAGTGACCTCTATGACTCCAGACACAATCTCACTGAGCTCTTGTTTTTTCATACGTATAGTGAAAGCACAGGTTTTAAGGTCCCTTTCTACTCTGAAGTGTTATGCATCTTTGTCAAAGGGGGTGGGAAATGACTGTTGTCTCCATTCTCTTCACTTGTCCTTAAACAGAGCTCACTCTACTTTGGATGAGGACCTGGAAAGATGGCTGCAGCCACCTGAGGAGAGCATGGAGCTACAAGACCTTCCCAAGGGCTCTGAAAGGTTATTGTTCCCCAAGAGGCAATCCTTTTCTTCTTTTTCAGGAAGTGGGGCTAGGTTTTAGACTTCTTGGAGAATGAATGCCTGGTGATGGCATTACATTGATTTAGATAAGCCAGCCCTGACTCCACCTGTCTGCACTCATATTTGCCCCTCTTCCTCTGACCACCCACAGTACTCAAGATATTGATTAGCAGATTCATATCATTATAGACAGAGGCTTCTAAGTTTGCTGTATCTTGGACCTGCTACCTTTGACATTTTCATCAGTCATTTGAATTAAATCAGAAAAGGCATGCTTACCAAATTTTTAGATAACACGCATCTAGGAATGAATGCTGATGTGATGAGTGATAGACTGAGGATTCAAAATCATCTTGACAGGTGGAAATGTTAGATTCTGTAAAAGATAAATGTCAAAGATCCAAAATTACAGAATATGTGAGACCTGGTCTAATTGGAGAAGTTTTCATCAGAAGCTTCTGCTCACTATACTTTTACTGAGGGCAAGAAGTATGTCTTATTTTTGTATGCCCAGTAATGAGCCATGCATCTTGAGACATGATGAGAAGTCAAGAAATTCTTCCTGAGGAAGGCATGGGCAATGACTCTCTGTAAGGCCTGTTTGATGAAGTGCTGAAAAGGTCAATGCAGCATTGATGCTGGATATATAAAATGTACTGTCCAGATGACGGTAATGTGCTGTTTAGAGGAGTCCTAGGACACATGTGGGGCTCCATTCTGGGTATCACATTTTAAAAGGGATATTAACAAACACAAGAGTGTGGCCACAGAACAGTCAGAGGTCTAGAAACCATGTCATATGAGAACAGCTGAAGGAGCTAAGAGGCTCAGCCTGAGAAGAGCAGATGGAATGGAGAATTTGATAGCTGCCCTCAAATACCTGAAATATTGCAAAGTGAAGAGAGTCAGCTTACTTTTCTGCCCTAGAAGACTGATTAGTGACTAGAAATTGCAGAGTAACAGATTTTTATTCAATAAAGCACAAACCTAATAGCCACAGCTATCTGATAAAGGGAAACAGCTGCCTGCCTTTACACTTACTTTAGTAATGGTTACTGCTTCTCAGGCAGTGGCTGGATGATTCCCTGTCTTGGGCATTTGAACGGGGGCGGAAGTTAACCCAAAGGCCTCCTCCAACTCTTGAGCCTGTGATTCTATTAGTGGGAAAATATTAAGAGAGGGAAAAAATCTCTTTTCACTCTAGCTGGCTTTATTTTCTCTCTCATTTTATGTATTTTGTTTTGACTATCCACCAAATGAAAACAGAAGAATCCCTAAACAATGTTATTTTGGCTCAACCAGCATCCACCGAGCACTGACAATGTCCAAAGCACTGTGCTAGGGGCTAGAGGTACCACAAAGAGGGATAAGATGGCTCCACCGCCTATAAGGAGTTTCCAGTTGGGTTGGGGGGATGGTTTCTGCTTAATAGATTGACAAACATGGTCTTAAATTTTGAGGTACTTAAATTATTTACATATTTCACTTAGGAGAGAGTTTCGGGAAGTGAAGATAAGATGATAAAATAAATGATGGTTTTGAAAGGGACACCAATCAAAACTTAAGTAAAATGCCTTTTTTTTCCTTTGAAGCAGTGTAGCATAGTGGTTGAAAGCAGAGTCTAAGGCAGACTGAGTCTGAGGTCAGATTCTAGCTCTAGGAATTATTAGGTGTGTAATTTAACTTCTCTGTGCCTCAGTTTCCTCATTGCTTAATGGGGATGGCAGTGGTAACTACCTTATATAGTTATGGGAATTAAATGAGTTAAATTATGGCACTTAAACCAATGCCTGGACCATAGAGAACACTCTTGTTAGTGCTAGCTATTATATGGTTTTTTTTTTGTTTTTTTGTTTTTTGTTTTGAGTACAGTCCTGTTTTCTTGGCTGTTGTGTATATGTTTTGATTCCCCAAATAATTGTTGTTACAGGGAGACAAATATCAAAGATCAAGAAGTTGGAGAAGAGAAAAGAAAAAGGGAAGATAGCATCACGCCAGAGAGAAGGAAATCAGAGAGTGTTTTAGGGACTTCTGAAGAAGGTATGAATTAACGTATGTTTATAATGTAGTCTGTAGTCCTTGGGTTTTGATGTGCTTCAAAGTTATTTAGAAATGTTTCCCAGATGCTATACATAATCCTCCTACCTTTGATAATTTATTTTTCCCTGCAGTTCAGCCCAGGTTTTCTGTTAATTGCCAATCATAGCTTTATCACAAAAACAGTAATACATCCAATTCTATTTCCAAAGCAAGCTTTTGCCCAGTCTCATCATCATTATCTTGCACATTGTCTGGAGAGACGTTTTGCTTCTTTTTTTTTTTAGACAGTTTCGCTCTTGTTGCCCAGGCTGGAGTGCAGTGGCATGATCTCGGCTCATCGCAACCTCTGCCTCCTGGGTTCAAGTGATTCCCCTGCCTCAGCCTCCCGAGTAGCTGAGATTACAGGTGGATGCCACCATGCCCAGCTAATTTTTGTATTTTTAGTAGAGACGGAGTTTCACCAGGTTGGCCAGGATGGTCTTGATCTCTTGACCTTAGGTGATCTGCCTGCCTCGGCCTCCTAAGGTGCTGGGATTACAGGCGTGAGCCACTGCACCCGGCCGATGTTTTGCTTCTAATTGTCCAACGTCTTCAAAAGAGTTTTAAATTTAGCTCACATAGATGCTTCAAAATCCAGTAAGAAATCATATTTTATGGAATTTAAATGGAGTCTACAAGTAATGTGAAAATTATAAATTAACCTTAATTTTAAAACTATTTTGATAGATCTTGAAGGCTTCTGATATGCCCTTTACAATGATGCTCTCCCATATTTAAGTTCTTCCTACTCAGGAAAGTAAGAGACATTAACTCTTTCAGATCATCTGGTATTCCTTTCATCTCTTCCTGATTTCCTTCTCATTCTCCCCATCTCTGCCCTGCTTCGTGCCCCAGAATGCTGACCCTAGTGGACTGCATCTCCTGGGCTTCCTGTTTGCCAATGACAGGACCCAGCAGAAGATTAGTGGGGCTAGAGAGAATTTGGGGTATTACTTTGCCTCCCCGCTTACTTCAGCACCTTGTGCCTGGTAGAGGTGGTGTCCCTCCACAAGTGCGGCTTCTGTAGGCAGCCCGTTCTTCCCAATTCCAGCTCTCATTAAGCTCTAGTAACTGACCTCTCATCTCCAACACTCAGTTCCTTCAGACTTAGGCTTCCCACTGCTGCTAATCACTGGATGCCTTGACATTCCTTGTTTGTTCCCTTAACTCTAAATAAACCTCTGTATGTAGTCACTTCACTAAGGATCTTTATTTGAACCAGCCATGGGTACATTCTGTTTCCTCCAGAACCCTGACTGCACAAGGCCCAGAACGTGTAGGCATTTAGCTATTAATAGTATTGATTTCACTGAGAAGATAATACAGGGACTTTGTGAATTAGTGTCATTAGCACCCATTGCTGTGGCAGAAAACTATAGAATGTTAGGAGGGGAAGCCCATTAACTGTGTTTTTAAAAAGAGTCTATCTGGCAGAATATAACAACCATTGTAGGTAAAACAGTCTACCCTAAATTAGAGGGAGCACTAATATGAATACTGGCACCCTTTGACCTAGAAATTAATCATGTTGTTTTTTCCTTCCTCTTATATTTCATCAAGATGAACTAAAATCCTGTTTTTGGAAGCGACTAGGTTGGTCCGAATCATCCAGGTAATGAGATATCAGATGTTTGTAGATCAAAAGTCATGTTTATAGACAACAGAAGCAGACTTAAAAACATTTACCAGTGTCTAAATACACATTAATGACAAAGACTCAAATTTAGACAAAGTTGCTTAATTTTTAAAATGTTAGTGTTTATAGTTAATTAAAAGATAAAGTGAAATTAATGTCAACTTTGATTCAATAAGTGATAGAGTCAGCATAAGAACAGTTTTAGGCCAGGCACGGTGGCTCATGCCTGTAATCACAGCACTTTGGGAGGCCGAGGCGGGCAGATCACCTGAGGTCAGGAGTTTGAGACCAGCCTGGCCAACATGGTGAAACCCTGTCTCTACTAAAAATACAAAAATTAGCCGGGCATGGTGGCAGGCGCCTGTGATCCCAGCTACTCAGGAGGCTGAGGCAGGACAATCGCTTAAACCCGGAAGGCAGAGGTTGCAGTTAGCTGAGATCGTGCCATTGCACTCCACCTGGGGGATAAGAGCAAGACTCTGTCTCAAAAAAAAAAAAAAAAAAAGAACAGTTTTAATATGGAGAGAATACAGAAGATGCTGCTGTCAATTGCTCTGTAGTCATTTTGCATTTCCATGACACACTGTTGGTTATAATCGCCCTTGATTATAAAGACCAAAATTTCTTTCCCTTGAATTTGAGTAGAAAGAGGATGTGGTTTGTGTCTTTAAAAAACGTACATAGCAGTGGGAGATATACCTAATGCTAGATGACGAGTTAGTGGGTGCAGCGCACCAGCATGGCACATGTATACATATGTAACTAACCTGCACATTGTGCACATGTACCCTAAAACCTAAAGTATAATAATAAAAAAAAAACGTACATACCAACTCGAAACTTCCTTTTTTGTTCTTTAAAAAACATGTGCATAGGATAATCGTGCTGGATCAGAGTGACTTGTCAGACTGACTGGAATTGGATCGTAGATGGACTCCTGGCCTGAGTTTGAGTGTCCTGGTTGTAAGCTCCTTTCTTCTCTTTCTGCTTCAGTTGCTATCAGGGCAGCAGTTACAGTTCTGTAAGTCTCACTTTGTTCAGCTGCCACAATAGACATCATCGTTTGGCCCTCTCTGTTAGCAGCACATTCAACAATTTGTTTTCAGTCAGATTTCTGAAAAGTGAGAGGTAGTTTTGATTGTAAAAATTTTTGGTTGTGCCTAGAATGGCTTTGGTTTTGTTGATGTTAATTTTCAAAAACTTTAACTCTTGTTATATAATAAAATATTTAATTTTAGTAACAGATTTCGCTGCGTAAGATATATTTCTGAATTTGAGTTATTGGGAGTTGTGGGGAGAACTGCCACCCAAAGAGGCTTCAGTTTCTGACAAATATGCAGCTACCGCTACCACCCATTATATATACTGGTACTAGTCATCTGTGTCTCATAACAGAACTACAGCCCATCCACTTGGCTGAGTGCCATATTCCCATTCCAGCTAGAATTGGCTCACGCAATCAAAGTACAGGTAGTGGCCAGATGTGGTGGCTCACGTCTACAATCCCAGTACTTTGGGAGGCCAAGGCGGGAGGATTGCTTGAGCCCAGGAATTCGAGACTGGCCTAGGTAACAGAGGGAGTTCCCTGTCACTATAAAAAATTAAAAAATTAGCCAGACATGATGGTGCATGTCTGTAGTCCTAGCTACTTGCAAGGCTGAGGTGGGATGATCACTTGAGCCCAGGAGGTTGAGGCTGCAGTGAGCCGTGATTACACCACTGCACTCCAGCTTGGGTGCAGAGTGAGACCCTGTCTCAAAAAAAAAAAAAAAAAAAAAAAAAAAAAGTAAATACAGGTAGCAGTAAAGTCCTAAGATAGTTTGAACTCATTAAGGTGAACAAATATTATCTCCATATATTTTGTATTGTACCACTAAGATCATAGCATTGTCTCTAAATTAGCCTGTTGTGACCACTGGCCAGATGCATATGTGAGATTTTTTTTTTTTTTTTTGAGTCAGAGTCGCTCTGTCACCCAGGCTTGAGTACAGTGGCGCGATCTTGGCTCACTGCAACCACCACCTCCCGGGTTCAAGTGATTCCCCTGCCTCAGCCTCCTGAGTAGCTGGGACTACAGGCGCATACCACCACACCCGGCTAATTTTTTGTATTTTTAGTAGAGATGGGGTTTCACCGTGTTAGCCAGGATGGTCTCAATCTCCTGACCTCATGATCCACCTGCCTCGGCCTCCCAAAATGCTGGGATTATAGGCCTGAGGCCCGGCCATACAGATTTTTTATATACCTTCATCTACCTCCAGTTTGGAATCTTCATAATGAATAAAAACATTTTACTTTCTTTTTTTTTAAGACAGAGTCTCACTCTGTTGCCCAGGCTGGAGTGCAGTGGCACCGTCTTAGCTCACTACAACCTCTGCCTCCTGGGTTCAAGTGATTCTTGTGCCTCAGCCTCCTGGGTAGCTGGGATTACAGGTGTGCACTACCACAGTGCACACTACCATACCCAGCTAATTTTTGTATTTTCAGTAGAGACGGGTTTCACCATGTTGGCCAGGCTGGTCTCGAACTCCTGACCTCAAATGATCTGCCTGCCTCGGCCTCCCAAAGTGCTGGGATTACAAGTGTGAGCCACTGTGCCTGGCCATGAATAAAAACAGTTTCTTAGAAGCTATGTACTGTTGTGCAGTACTAGCCAGCTAACATGTTATTATTCTGTCTTGGTGAGTAAATAGTAGGTCTTTTGTTTGTGAAAACTGAATAGTTCTTGTTTTGGATGGTTATATTCATACTTCTTTGCACTCAGAAATTTTAGCCTGCACAGATAAAATGAGAAGGTATAAATCTATTTGACCATTTTAAAGTAAGGAAACAGTTGCTTGCTATTGTAACCAGAGGAAAACCACCGGAAAACAAATTAGTTTATAAATAATACCAGGTGAAGAAAAGTTTGGTTTTCTTAGAGGCAGGATCTGGCTTTGTTGCCTAGACTGGAATGCAGTGGCATGATCATGGTTCACTGCAGCCTTGAACTCCTGGGCTCAAGCGATCCTTCCACCTCAGCCTCCCAAGTAGCTGGGACTACAGGCATGGGCCACCACACCTGGCTTTTTTTTTTTTTTTTTTTTTTTTTTTGAGACAGGGTCTCGCTGTTGTCACCTAGACTGGAGTACAATGGCATGATCTTGGCTCACTGCAACCTCTGCCTCCCGGGTTCCAGCAGTTCTCCTGCCTCAGCCTCCCAAGTATCTGGGATTACAGGTGCCTGCCACCATACCTGGCGAATTTTTGTATTTTTAGTAGAGATGGGGTTTCACCATGTTGGTCAGGCTGATTTTGAACTCCTGACCTCAGGTGACCCACCCGCCTTGGCCTCCCAAAGTGCTGGGATTACAGGTTTGAACCACTGCGCCTGGACTTTTAAAAAAATTTTTTAGTAGAGATAAAGTCTCCCTATGTTGCCAGGCTGGTCTCAAACTCCTGGGTCAAGTGATCCTCCTGCCTCGGCCTCCCAAAGTGCTGGGATTACAGGTGCAAGCCACTGCTCCTGGCCTGGGTGAAGAAACTTTAAAGGATACAGGGATTTAGAATACACCATCTTCCTCTCAAAAAACATATTCTAATTGATGAGACAAAACCAACATATGTACAAATGTAAGGACCAATAGCAGACATATCATGATAAATGATGAGCTACATTATTACTTCATTAATTATTAGTATTCATAAAGGCTACAGTCCTAGTATACAAGTTCCTGCTGATAAGGATTGTAATCTCCTTTATTCAGAGTAAACTCTTCTGTCTGGCCAGCGACTGTAATATTGGCCAATATTAACGATTATGTTGGCAGGTATTATTTATTGGTTATAGAGCAACTATGATGTGCCAGTTACCTTATATACATTAATCCTTTTCTTGCACATAGCAGTCCCACTGTGTTTCTTTTTTTTTTTTTTTGAGATGGAGTCTTGCTCTGTCACCCAGGCTGGAGTGTAATGGCACAATCTTGGCTCACTGCAATCTCCACCTCCTGGGTTCAAGCAGTTCTCTCACCTCAGCCTCTGGAGTAGTTGGGATTACAGGTACGTGCCAGCACACCCAGCTAATTTTTGTATTTTTAGTAGAGACGGGGTTTCACCATGTTGGCCAGGCTGGTCTCCTGACCTCAAGTGATCTGCCTGCCTGGGCCTCCCAAAGTGCTGGGATTACAGGCATGAGCCACCGCGCCCGGCTACTGTGTTTCTTTAGTATGCTTCTTCTCCCACTCTCATCATCTATTTCAGACTTCCATCCCTCACTTTGCATAAACTCTTTTTTTTTTTTTTTTGAGACGGAGTCTCGCTCTTTCGCCCAGGCCGGACTGCAGTGGCACTATCTTGGCTCACTGCAAGCTCCACCTCCCGGGTTCATGCCATTCTCCTGCCTCAGCCTCCTGAGTAGCTGGGATTACAGGCGCCCGCCACCGCGCCCGACTAATTTTTTTTTTGTATTTTTAGTAGAGACGGGGTTTCACCGTGTTAGCCAAGATGGTCTCGATCTCCTGACCTCATGATCCGCCCGCCTTGACCTTCCAAAGTGCTGGGATTACAGGCGTGAGCCACCGCGCCCGGCCTGCATAAACTCTTAACAGATGACTTTACCTCCAACTTTACAGAAAAAATAGAAGCCATCAGATGGGAATGAACTCAGCTGCCTGCCACCAAACCAAAACTACTAACATGGCCACATCTATCTGTGTAGAACAGAACAACAGTTGTAGGTGAAGCAGTCTGCCCTGCACTAGAGATGGACTTATTCTACACCTATTCCTTTCACTTTCCTTCCTGTTATACTGAAGGAGGTGTCCCTCTTCCTGTTATACTGAAGGAGATGTCCCTCTTCCTGTTATACTGAAGGAGGTGTCCCTCTTCCTGTCCTTGGCCAATATCATCTTTTGTCCATTCAGGGTTATCCTTCCCAGCTTATAATTTCTCTTTTCAGTAGCTTCAACCCACCCCTCATTTTTTTTGAGACAGAGTTTCACCATGTGGCCCAAGCTGGATTCAAACTCCTGGGCTTGAGTAATCCTCCTACCTCAGTTTCCCAAGGTGCTGGGACTACAGGCTGTTGTCACTGATCCTGGGTTCTTCTTTTCTTTTCATCAGGATTAACACACTTGGATTTTCCTAACTTTAAAAAGCATTTCCTGGATCTCACCTACTTTTCCAGCTACTGTCTAATCTCTCTCCTCCCATTGCAACAAGAGTTCTTGAGAGAGTTGTCTACACCTGCTATCTTTAGTGCCTCACCTCCCACTAGCTCCTCAGCCCATTAGAATCTGAATTCTACTCCTTCCATTCTCTAGCAGTCATTTAAGATCACAGTGACTCGGTCGGGTGCCGTGGCTCCTGCCTGTAATCCCAGCACTTTGGGAGACCAAGGCAGGTAAATCACCTGAGGTCAGGAGTTTGAGATCAGTCTGGCCAGCATGACAAAATCCTGTTTCTACCAAAAATACAAAAAAATGAGCTGGGTGTGGTGGTGCATGCCTGTAATCCCAGCTACTCAGGAGGCTGAGGCAGGAGGATCGCTTGAACCCGGGAGATGGAGGTTGCAGTGAGCTGAGATCCTGCCACTGCACTCCAGCCTGGGCAACAGAGCTTGACGGTGTCTTAAAAAAAAAAAAAAAAATCACAGCGACTCTTACTCCTAAATCTGATGGACACTTTGGCCTCCTTGTCATTTGCTCTTTGCCTATTCCCTTGGCTTTCATTATGTCACACTCTGGTTTTCCTTCTATCTCTCTTGATTACTCCATCTCAGCCTCATTTGGGGGTTCCACCTGTATCTTTTGTCACTGCAAGTTCTTCTCCTGAGAGACCTTGTTCACTCCCATGGCTTCAGTTAGTGTCTAGATATACACTGACAGCTCCCAGATTTGTATTGTAGTCTAGGACTAGATTTCTCTTCTTAGCTCATATTGCTACCCATATATTTGATGTCTCCACTTGGACTGAACTCATAGTCTTAACTTTCTCCACCTCCAGCATTCCCCTTCCAATCAGTGGTATTGCTGTCCAGTCAGCCACTCAAACCAGAAAATAACAAATTTTACAGGAGTCATCCTTGACTCTCCTTCCATTCCTTTACTCCTTACATAAAAAAATCAATCAGGCCAGTTGTTTTGGCTCATATCTGTAATCCAACACTTTGAGAGGCCGAGGTGGGGGGATTGCTTGAGGCCAGGAGTTTGAGACCAACCTGGTCAACATAGCAAGACCCTGTTTCTATAAAATATTTAAAAATTAGCCAGGTGTGGTGGTATGCACCTGTAGTTCTAGCTACTCGAGAGGCTGAGACAGGAGGATTGCCTGACCCTAAGAGTTCAATGCTGCAGTGACTCATGATTGTGCTACTGTACTCTAACCTGGGCAACAGAGCAGGACACTGTCTCAAAAAAAAAAAAAAAAAAAACAATCATTGGCTGGCAAGGCACAGTGGTGCACACCTGTAGTCCCAGCTATTCAAGAGGCCTCTAAAATCTATGTCTTTTATACCCATTTCTTTCCATTTCTATTGCCACTATATAATCCAGACTATAATTAATTCCTCCCTGGACCATTGCAACAGCCTCTTGAAGTGGCTGCTTCCATCCAGTCTCACATTCAACAGATCTTTTTTGAATGACTCCTATGTTCCACACACTACTTTAGGTGCTGGGGTGATTGCGAACAAAGCAGAGTCCGTGCCGTCCTGGAGTTAAATGAACAAATGGTAAATGCTAGGAAGAAAATAAATAGGTTACAGTGATCATTGGGTCGGGGAGCAACTTAACATTAGCTAGGGCTCTTCAAGGGAAAGTTGATCTGAAGAAGTGACCCTTGAGCTTTGATTGGAATGATGAGAAGGAGCCAGTCTTGTGAGTCTGGGAGATGAACATGCCAACAAGGGAATGGCAAGTGCAAAGGCCCCACAGGAAACACCAAATTAGAGCAGCAGAAGGCCGGTGTGGTGGAGGAGACTAATCTTGGGGGGAGGTTGGTAGAGTAGAATAACCTGTAGGGAGGCTGACAGGAGATGAAGTGAGGCTGGAGACTGAGCAGGGGAATTATAGACCATGGCAAAAAGTGGAAATCCAGTGGAAGGTTCTAAGTAAGGGGACAGAGTGGGGTAAAACAGAGTTACATTTTTTTAAAGATTTCTTTAATACTCTCTCTTCTCTAATTTTTTCTCTACAATGATCTTTTTAACATGAAAAAAAATTGTTTTATTTCCTTGTTAAGATCTTTGCCCATAGCTCGTAGACATAACTGGATTCCTCTCAGTTCTTCAAATACCTCATGGCACATGTTGTTCTCCCTGCCCAGAATGTCCTTCCTCATAGGTACCTCATTATTCGGTTCTTAATTTACTTATACTTCACTTCCTCAGGGAGTTTCCCTGAAGTCTATGAACCTTAGACTAGGTTAGGGCCCTCTGTAAGATACTCGCATTTTTCCTTGCCTGCCCTCTCCCTGCCAACACGCATAATCACTTTTTTTTTTTTTCCTGAGATGGAGTCTTGCTCTGCCACCTAGGCTTGAGTGCAGTGGCACAATCTCGGCTCACTGCAACCTCCGCCTCCCAGGTTCAAGTGATTCTTCTGTCTCAGCCTCCCAAGTAGCTGGAACCACAGGCGCGTGCCACCACACCCGGCTAATTTTTCGTATTTTTAGTAGAGATGGGGCTTCACTGTTTTAGCCAGGATGGTCTCGATCTCCTGACCTCGTGATCCGCCACTTTGGTCTCCCAAAGTGCTGGGATTACAGGTGTGAGCCACTGTGCCCAGCCCGTAACCACATTTTTATTTCATAGCATGTAGCACACTTAAAAGCCAATAGAATGTTCTACCACCACCTATGGTACATACAACTGTTAAGTTCCACAAGGCCAGGGATCATGTCTGGGTTGTTCATTGAGGTATCCCCAGCTCCTGGCACAGAACCTGCACATATTAGGTGCTCAACAAATATTTGGTAACTGAGTATTTTTAATCCTCACAATAACCCTAAAAGTTGGATATTATTATCACTACTTACAAAAGAAGAGACTACCCAAAGAGGGTTCCATGACCTTCCCAAGATCATACTAAACATTAATTTGCATACTTACAGTAAAACACAGTAGCTTATGTTGGAGTGTCAGACAGGCAAGCCCTGCCTCAGCCCTTCCACCAACAGCTTACCCTGAAATTATGGTTTAAGAGTGCCCTAAGCAAAGTTTCAGAACTGTGGATGAACCAAGGGCCAACTTCAAGTTGAAATTCATTGCTATGGTTTGAATGTTTATCCTCTTGAAACTCAGGTTGAAACTGAATCCCAGTGCAATAGTATTAGGAAGTGGGCCTTCAAGAGGTGATTGGGTCATGAGTGCTCAATCCTCTTGAATGTATTAACCCATTAATAGATTAATGGGTTATCATGGAAGTTGACTAGTTATAAAAGCCACTTTGGTTCTCTCTTGTGAGCCCCTTTTGCCCTGTGAAGCCTTCTACCATGTTATGATGCAATAAAAAGGCCCTCACCAGATGTGGCCTCTCAACCTTGGACTTCCCAGCATCCAGAATTGTAAGAAATACAATTTTTTCTTTCTTTTTTTTTTTTGAGACAGAGTCTCACTCTGTCATCCAGGCTGGAGTGCGGTGGCACTATCTTGGCTCACTGCAACCTCCACCTCCCAGGTTCAAGTGATTCTCCTACCTCAGCCTCTTAAGTAGCTGGGATTACAGATGTGTGCCACCATGCCTGGCTAGTTTTTGTATTTTTAATAGAGATGGGGTTTCACTATACTGGCCAGGCTGGTCTCAAACTCCTGACCTCAAGTGATCCACTCACCTCGGCCTCCCAAAGTGCTGGGATTACAGGCATGAGCCACCGCACCTGGCCAAATGCACCCTTTTATTGCTTATACAGGGCAGCTCGCTCTCCCTGCCATCTCCCAACTGGATGTGCTACTACCAAGGTCCAAGTTGGTTAGGGGCAGGTCTCCTGACTCCTACATTTCTTTTTTTTTTTTTAAGAAATGACCCAGTCTTAGGTTTCTATTATAGCAACAGAAAGCAGACTGACACTGTGATGACACGTCCTTTATGAACCTCATCCCAATCTCCATATCTATTCTATGGGGTTTGTGCCAAGTTTTTAGAATGTACTAAGTCCTTCAAGATGAGAAAGCAGAGAGAATATGTAGCAAGTTCTAGACCCATAGATGATTTATAAACATTGGTTCACTGTTGAATGAAATTACTAGAGTACCCTTGGAAAGTTTGGATTATTAGAAATTTTCAGAATAAGGCCAGGCACAGTGGCTCATGCCTGTAATCCCAGCACTCTGGGAGGCCAAGTCAGGTGGATCACCTGAAGTCGGGAGTTCGAAACCAGCCTGGTCAACATGGTGAAACCCCCCTCTCTAGTAAAAATACAAAAATCAACTGGGCATGGTGGTGCACGTCTGTATCCTAGCTACTCAGGAGGCTGAGGCAGAAGAATCGCTTGAACCCGGGAGACAGAGGTTGCAGTGAGTCTAGATCATGCCACTGCACTCCAGCCGGGGCAATAGAGTGAGACTCTGTCTTAAAAAAAAAAAAAGAAATTTTTGGAATACATTTTTTCAATTGCTCTTTTCCAAATACATTACTTTTGGCTCCT
Organism: Pongo pygmaeus; assembly: GCF_028885625.2. Taxonomy (NCBI): domain Eukaryota; kingdom Metazoa; phylum Chordata; class Mammalia; order Primates; family Hominidae; genus Pongo; species Pongo pygmaeus. The sequence goes on from NC_072392.2 coordinate 60,145,601, forward strand.
TTCTGAATGCTAATGGTAATGTTATATACTCGTATATGTTGGTATTAGAAGTGGGTTATAGTGAGGTGCCCCCCAAGAGCTCAGAAATAAGTTGGTCCTGTGGGAGTTGAATAAGTAAAATCCACTCTCCTACTGGATACTACTAATTGTATAGTAGAGTAAAATTAAAGGACTTTTAATAAATGCATGGTCGAAAACAATGCTGCAAAAGAAGCGTAAGGAGGAGGGACTTGTCCTACCATATATTAAGGTATAGTATAAAGCTGCAATAAACAGTATGGCATTGGCATAAGAATGGTAAGAATTATAGAACATAATAGAGAGTTTCTAGCCTGGGCAACATAGTGAGACCACATCTCTATAAAAATTTAAAAATTAGCTGGGTGCGGTGGCACACACCTGTGGTCCCAGCTACTCAGGAGGCTGAGGTGGGAGGATCACTTGAGTCCAGGAGGTTGAGGCCACAGTGAGCTGTGTTCACACCATCACACTCCAGCCTGGGTGACAGAGCAAGATCCTGTCTCAAAAAAACCCCAAAAACCCAAATAGTCCAAAAAACATAACAAAGTATAAAGTTTGGGAATTAAGAATGTAAAACTTCTTTACTGCAAATAATGTCTGGACAAGGATAAAGTCAACAAACTGGGTGGAAATAATTGCAATATATTGGATAAACAAAAGGTTTATATCCCTAATGTAAAAAGAGTTCTAATAACCTGTAAGAAAAAGACAAACACCTTAATAGAAAAAGAGACAAAGAACAATTCACAAAAGAAGCTGTACAGACAGCCAATTAGCATATTAAAAGATGTTCAGTTTAACTTGTAATCAAAGAAATGCAAATTAAAACACGGTTGTTTTTCACCTCACTGATTGTGGAGGACAAGTATTGATAACATCTAAGGTTGCTGAGAGTATGGGGAAACAGACATCTTCATTCACTGTGTTGGGGGTATAAATTGGTACTACCTCTCTGGAGGATATTTGTCAGTATGTATTTTAAATGTGACTACTTTTTGACCCAGAAACTCTATTTAGACCAGTATGACACAGATTCTATTGTACATATGAATCACCTGAGGGTCTTGTTAAAATACTGATTCTGACTAAGTAGGTCCGAGGTGGGTCCCAAGCTCCTGCATTTCTAACAAGCTCCCAGGTGGTGCTGATGACGCTGGTCCATGGACTACACTTTGAATAGAGAGGATTTAGAGAACTTTATACCCTGGTTGCACATTAGAACCATCTGAGGCATTTAAAAAAATACTGGTGCTCAAGCCTTACCCCCAAATTATCTGATTCATTTTGTCTGAGGTGGAGCATGGGCTTTGAAAGATCTCCAGGTGATTCTAATGTGCAGCCAGGATTTAGAACTATTGTCCTAAGGAGAAAATTGGAATATACACAAATATATATTTATAGTAATATATGTTTATTGCAACATTGTTTATAATATTGAAAAATTAGAAACAACCCAAATGAGGTGGGCTACTCAGTAGGCTGAGGCAGGAGAATCACTTGAGCCCAGAAGCTTTGAGGCTTTAGTGTGCTGTGCTCAGGCCTATGAACAGACACTGCACTCCAGCCTGGGCACCATAGCAAGAAAAAAAAGAAACAACTTAATGTCCAGCAGTAAAGGACTCATTTAAAACATTCTGGAACAACCATAAGTGGATTAATTAGAAATTACATCATAGATATAGATTTATTGACAGAAAGGTATTCATAACATGTAGTGGAATAATGCTAGTACTAGGATGCTGGGAAGTTTATAATAAGACTGTAAATTTATAAATAAATGTCTACATATGGTAAATGCATAGAAAGAGATGTGGAAAGATGCTTATTAAAATAGTAAAGGGGTCAGTCCTCTTAGGTGATTTCAACTTTTATTTATTTATTTATTTGCTAGAGATGGGGTCTCACCATGTTGCCCAGGCTGGTCTCAAACTCTTGAGCTAAAGTGATCCGCCCAGCTCAGCCTCCCAAAGTGTTGGGATTACAGGCTGGGCCACCACACCTAGCCAAAGCTGCTTTCATTTTGGGGAATAGAAAGGGTTTAGAAATACTTAAAACTGGCTGGGCACGGTGGCTCACACCTGTAATCCCAGCACTTTAGGAAGCCGAGGTGGGTGGATTATCTGAGGTCAGGAGTTTGACACGAGCCTGACTAACATGGTGAAACCCCATCTCTACTAAAAAAAAGAAAATCAGCTAGGCGTGGTGGTATGCGCCTGTAATCCCAGCTACTCGGGAGGCTGAGGCAGGAGAATCGCTTGAACCCGGGAGGCAGAGGTTGCAGTGAGCCAAGATCGCACCATTGCACTCCAGCCTGGGCGGAGTTTATTTGAAACTCCATCTCAAATAAAAAAAGAAAAATGAAGCTGACCATCCTATAATCTCAGTGACCCTTCAGAGTTCATAATAGAATATTGGATATGGTAGAGTCTATGTCTAAAAGAGAGAATGAGAGAAAGAGCATGTGAAAGGGAGAGAAAGGTGACAGAGTCTCCTCCAAAATGGTCATCCAAATTGGAAAGTCACTATTCAAGAGAGAACCGGAGTCCGGCTGATTGGATAGCTGACAGGATCATGAGAAAGGACATTAACATTTGTTGTGTGACACCCATGTACCAGGCAGTGGTTTCCAGGTGAAGAAACCAAGTCCCAGGGAAGGCAGGTAATTTCTCCTAGGTACACAGGTACACCTCTAGTCATTTGTGATGGAAACCAATGATTAACTCCAAATTCCTTCTTTCTTTTCTTTTCTTTTTTTTTTTTTTTTTTTTTTGAGATGGAGTCTTGCTCTGTCACCCAGCCTGGAGTGCAGTGGCACGATCTCAGCTCACTGCGGCCTCCGCCTCCCAGGTTCCAGCAATTCTCCTGCCTCAGCCTCACCGGTAGCTGGGATTACAGGCACGCACCACCACACCTGGCTAATATTTGTATTTTTAGTAGAGATGGGGTTTCACCATGTTGGCCAGGCTGGTCTCAAACTCCTGACCTCAGGTGATCCACCCACCTCAGCCTCCCAAAGTGCTGGGATTACAGGTGTGAGCCACTGCACCCAGCCCAAATCCCTTTTATTTTTTTATTTATGTATATTTTTTGAGATGGAGTTTTGCTCTTGTCACCCAGGCTGGAGTGCAGTGGCGCAATCTCAGCTCACTGCAACCTCCAACTCCCAGGTTCAAGCGATTCTCCTGCCTCAGCCTCCCGAGTAGCTGGGATTACAGGTGCCTGCCACCATGCCTGGCTAATTTTTTGTATTTTTAGTAAAGATGGGGTTTTATCATGCTGGCCATGCTGGCCTCAAACTCTTGACCTCAGGCAATCCACCTGCCTCGGTCTCTCAAAGTGCTGGGATTACAGGCGTGAGCCACCGCACATGGCAAATCCCTTTTATTAATAAAACACTAAACTCTCCTGGACCAAGAATGTGAGAACTTTATTATTTGAGCAACCTGGATTTTTACCCCAGGAGCAATGAAACAATCCATGAGACCTGGAAAAAGCTGAAGCTCTCTTTTTTTTTTTTTTACTTGTATACAGTACAGTTTCAAACAAAATTGGGGCAACTTTGTACTTCATACCTTATTAAAACTGAGGCTAACACAGCGTGTTTGGTTTGATCTTGTCTTCATAGGATCTTCTGGCTGATTCCTTCTCTGAATGAGTCCTGAGAATTTCTAGAATCTCGGGAGAGTAAAGGAGGGTCTGGAGCCTTCTCTATATACAAGGAAATCCCAGTTTTGTTAAAAACTTGCCAAAGGCTTGGTGATATAACTCCAAAGACAAATCCACAGATTCCTTTCAGGTACTTCTTTGGGATTCTGTGAAGAATTGTGGCTGTACACTAGGATGTTTAATAGGAGGGAAGCTCCTTCCTTTATGACATCACCAGACAGAGAGGTAGCTAAGGGGACTATTTGAGACAGTCTTAGAACAACAGCCACTTTTGTGGGAGCCGAAGAACAGCAGCTTTAAAACAGGGTAAATATTCAGGCATCATTAGGATCCTGAATACAAGCCAGCCGGTAAAATATGGGATCTACTCAGAAGGGCACAATCTATCAGATGGTCAAGACAAATAAACCTGGGGCCAAGGTAGCGGTTTCAGCACAGAGAGGGTCTGAGGTTACTACTAACACATCCCCTCAGCGGGGACATGGGTACGTTCTTGCCTCAAGCCATCGAAGTGCTGCAGTCTCCCTGAACCCTTCCCACCGAAGATCAGAAGCTGCACATCCCACCACTCCTCATTCGGCATCAGACTATCCTCGATCTGTCTCCCTCCAGTCAGGACCTGGACACTATGCAGTACCCACTCCTCGGGGAACTGAGACTGGACCAAGAACAGAGTCATCCCGCCATTCCTCTCCTCATCTAAAGAGCCAGCAAACTCAGACACTGGCTTCCCATGCTTCAAGCAGACAACGGAATGTTAGTCCACCCAGAGAGGAAGCAGCACGAAGAGGCGGTGAGAGCAAGTCAGGGCGCGAGGTCGGCCATCATGCTTCATCAATCCCAGATGCCAAATCTACTCATCGGTTGAGTTTTCAAGACCAGAAGAATAACTTACAATCACAAATCTTAGAAGATGACCCACCATCCAAGGTCCAGAACCCCCAAGGAGTCAGAGTTCCCCGTAGGATTTTGTCTTACCCAAAGGATGAAGCAGTACAAACTGAGCCCATCCAAAGAATTACGACTACTAGTGAGATCAGATCTCCAAGGAGTCCCTCTCTCCCAGAGCACAGAAGCAGCTGTGTCTCTGCAGACTATCAGACAGCCCAGAGAAGGGTCCCTGTAGAAGAATCAGAAACAGGTCCTTACGGTCCAATTCCTTCAAAACCCAAGGCCTTGTATAGGAATATGAACTTGGACTCATCGCTCAAACTCTCTGTCCTTAAAGATTCTGATGGTGTACACCAAGTTTCTGCACGGGTAGACCCTGAGTCTCTTCACAAGTATTCTGTCTATCCTGAAACCAAGCCCTCCGCAAAGGTCTTAGTATCATCACAGGTGGAGTCCAACGTGAGGACCCCAATCCGAGGAAACAGCGAGGTTGGCCGCAGGGTCACTATCTCCCCAGGGGTACAGTCAGTAGAGCCAACTCACCATGTGACAGCTCGATCAGTGTCTGAGGGCTCCCACAAGTCATCCATGTTTGTCACTCCAGAGCCCATCTATAAACAGCAAACCCAAAAACCCCCAGAAACTACCTACATGTCCCAAGGACCTACACCCAGGTATCCAGAACTCTCGCAAAAGCCCTCCATCCATGCAGAACTGGAACTGACCCCTCGGCCCTTGCCTCCTCGGTCGTTACCTAGGTACGGACCTGACTCCTCATGGTGGCCCTTGCTGAATCCTGAAGTTGAAACACCCCAAAGCCAGCTGACAACACCGGAGTTTGAGCCTAAGTGTTCTCCTTCCCTAGATCTTTTATTGTCCGGTTTTAAAATAGACTCTAGCCCTTTCTGTGAGGATCTGAAGTTCCAGAGAGAGAAGGCAAGCCTATCACCACCATCACCACCAAAGGAGTTTCCAAGTTGGGCACCACTGAGTGAAGTGCCACAGACCCCCAAGCACACCTGCAAACAACCCATTCAAAGGTTTAGTGCTTTCTTCCTGGGTATGTGAAGAAGCAGACTGCCCAGGTGCAGCCCCAATTTAGTAAGATGGGATGTTGGGGTGGGCAGGAAAGACCACCTCTTCATTCTGGGCCTAAGGGCTGCTCTCCTGCCAGTGCCAAAGCTAGTCCTATCCTTGCGCCTATTGCTCCATTCCTTCCCTGCCAGCTTCTCTGTGCTCCAAGCTAATGACATCGATGATGATGCTTGGGCCAGGCGACAGGCATTGACTCCTCCAGGCAACACTGCTTACCTTTTCAATTGAAGGTAGTAGAGAGGGGCTTGCAGGGTTGAAAGCTGCTTCCTGAGTGGGGATGAAGAACTGAGCTGGGGTGAGGGCTGGTAAGGGCTGTTAAATAGAATAAGGGCCTCAGGTAAATACTCTGGCTACAAAGTGGAGAGGGTGGGATGCAGATGAGCTGGGATTCCAGGAGGGGAAAGGCATTCACAGTGGCACAGAGAGAGGGTGTAAAAAAGAGAAAGGGAGAGTGGGAATATGATATATAGTCCTAGGCTGGAGGAGCTCCTTGGAGAGGACCAAGGACTGAGGGCACCTTTGGGTGGAGAAATGTGGAGCTAGAAAGGGAGCTGCAAGGAGTGGAGAGTGGGATGTGCATCCCACAGAGAGAAGAAAAGCAACCATATCTCTGTTACTTTCAGATGTCTCTGAGGAAATGTACAATCGTGTCATCTGGTGGCTAAAAGGTCTGTGCTTTTCCCTCCTATGGACCCACTGTGGGAGCTTGGGGGATGGGAGGACAGGTGAGGAGTGGCATCTATGTATCTACAGAGCTGGGTCGTTTAGGAGATAAATGCTGGGATTTTGACCTGAAGAAGCAGAGCAACTTCTCATCTTGCTGAAAATTTCTCCATTAGAGTCATTTCTTTGGGGCTTGGGACATTTTCCATTTTCAAGAGTCTCCTTTTAACAGGAAGTTACTTCTGGAATGGAGAATGATTTAAGCCTCATGGCCTTTTCAGCTTAGTTGGTCATCTATCACATGATTTTAAAAAATACACCAAAGCAAACCACCTGCTTCACAGTCTTGCTCAGAGTTGACTTCACGCTAATTCAGGCTGGGGGCTCCTCTCATGTGTTTCTCTGGTTCCTCAGAACCCTCCTCATGCCCCCACTTTACCACCTGGGGTACTTATTGGTGCTGCCCAGGCAGGATCTTCAGAGATGTCTGGGCCTCCCCCTTGAGGCCATCAGTGTGTCTTGCAGCTCTAGAATCCTTAAGAGAAGAGTCCCCAGGCCCTGTGACCCTCCGCTCCCTTTATACTCTTGGCCTCTCTGGGGGCAGGGGAGGATGGGGACCAGACTTCACGGAGTAAATCTTCGCAGCAGGGACTTCTTGCTATGAGCATTGTGGCCCAAAATATACTCCAGCCCTATGAGCATGACAGAGGCCAGGGCTATGGATAAAGCAGTTCCTGGGGAGGAGAGAGCCCTGGGAATGCCATCCAATCCCAACCAGCATGAACCCTCCTAGTGATTGTCAGCAAAGAGCAGAGAAGGGCAGCCCTGCTCCTCAGAGGGAGCAAAGCTCTATAAAGTAGGGGCATAGTAAAGTACGAACTCGAGTTATCTAACTGGATTTGGGCCCTGGGTCCACTATTTTCTGACTGTGACCTTGGGTAAGTTATTTTACCTCTCCAAGCCTCAGTTTCCTCATGTGTTACTGAGAATAATGGCTCCCTCTTAGGGTTATTGTGAGGATTATTACAAGCTATTACCAGTAAAACACTTGGCACGGTGCTTGGCAACAGTGAGCACTCAGTAAATACTAGCTGCTGTTATTTGGGCCACTCGCACTAGGAAGGGATTGGGCCAGGTTTGCCCAAGTCCACTGGGCATCTTTAGTAAATTTCTCTTTTTCCCCTCCTATTGGCACTTTCTGAATTTCCTTTGCTGCCCCTGGGAATGCCTGGCTTCTACTCTGTTATGACAGATGAGGAGGTAAGCATACTCTGTTATGACAGATGAGGAGGTAAGAATGCCCCTGGGAGGTTACTCCCAGTCTTCCTGGGCCCACCCCACAATCGAAATCCATCTCCTGTCCTGTAATGGGAGTGGGCATGGAGGGAGACAGAGCTGCTCCCTATGGTTGGGCAGATTGTTCACTGCACAAGAGCACCTGGTAGAGGGGTCAAGTGGGGGGCTGAAATATAACCTGTGTTCCATTTGCCAAGCTGTGCACCTGTGGGGCCACATCTCCCCAGAGGGGGATTTGCACAAAAGCACTGTATGAGCTAGTTGCGGTCCTAGAAAGAACAGAGACCTTTTGGCAGATGATGAATCTTGCCAAGTGCTCTGTGGGAAGGCCGTCTAGGTAGCCGTTGGATCAGTCCCCACCTGGTTCTCCTCTTTTCAGCCTGGGGCATTCCAGAAAGGGGTTGCTTTTTTGGGTTACACACTATTTGGATCCTCAACTTGGAAAAACTCAAGGTGGACTCTGCTCTCAGCAGTCCTGTGTCCTGATTTTGGCAGTGTCCTGATTTTGCTGCATTGTTCCCATAAGTACTTTGGCTATTCTTGGCCCATGTTTGATAAGATGGTCAAAGCTCTTCCTACTTCCATTATTTTCTCTTGCCATATTTCTCTATCACCCAAAGCCTAGCAATGGCCTCTAATGGGTCCCATTCATAGGCGGACTCAGGATGGACAGTTGGCCACAGATAGAAAACAAATGAGTGCATAGTGGGGGTCAGCCTAAGCTCAGATAATGGAACAGCTGAAGGGGAGGTGACCAGAAACAAGGCTGCCACCTCCCACTGCCATGGGTTCTTATCCAACCTCATGCCCTGAGCTCAGCTGTAGGTGGGAGTGGCTACTTTCAGAGATTATCTCCATGCAAGACAGTAAGTCCCTCCCTCCCTTTCTCCCTTCCTTCCTTCCTCTCTCCCTCCCTCCCTTCCTTCCATAAACAATTTTTATTCAGTTGCCTAGCACTCTGCTAGGCACTTTCAGGGGAAGAATTGAAGCTTCACAGCACACACATTCCTTGGCCTTGAGAAACTTGCCATGTGGTTGGGGAGATAAATCACAGACAGGAAACATTTAAACAACAATATGAAATAGTTTGTGCTCAAATGTCAAAATAGATGGAAGAGACTGAGTAAGTGCTCTTGGAGGGTCTTAGGAGAGAGGGAGTCCACAGGGAGATGGGTAGGGGATCAGGTTATGCCCTCCTTCCCAAAGCCAGGGGATGGTGGTGTCTTAGCTAGCCTTTTGCTCACCCCTAGATGCAAACTGTACTTTTGGGAAGGGGTTAATATTTCCCTTCAGTCAAGATTTGATGTTTTTGACTGAGCAGGCTCCTCCCTGTTCTCCCCCACCTTCACCCCCTTTTTCTGTGCATCTTGTTTTAGTTTAGGAAGTCAAAAGCCTTGGCAACAGGATGGCTCCTTCCTAAAATAGCTCTTATCCTGTCTCGATAATTACAGCTCTCCAGCCCTGTTCAGCAGCAGAGCTGCTCCCCAGAAGCCAAGAAAAGAAGGCTCCCAGGCAGCTGGGCTGCTGGTCTTCTCTGGCTCTCTGGAGGTAGGATGGCATGGAGGTGGGCCAGGTGCTCTCTAATGCATGAGAGAGTTAGGCTCTCCCCGGCCTGTCCCTCAGCCGGCATGGCCCCATGCAGCCTCAGGATGGTGACGCTGTGGTGCCGGTGTCCAAGGCCTCTGATTCCTCTGATCTGGGAATGGTTGACCATAGAGTCTGTTCCAGATTCCATTCCTGGCAGGAATTCTCTGGTGGCCTGGCCACGATGCCTGGCTTGTGGAAGGCATCATGTTTGTTGTTGAGCTTCACAAGCCTCTCTAAGTGAACAGCTGGGGATGGTGCCTGATTCAGCCCATCTTTCTTTTAAGTGTCAGTCCCTTCCCAAATGGCCCCTCAAAGGCCTTTTGTCTAAGCAATGGGGTGGACAGATGCTTCTCATCCTTGGATTGGGACGTTAGGGGCTGGAGTCTCCCCAGAGGAGGTTGTGCTGGACTGAGGGAAGCATTCCTGATGGGGTTTTTTTGGGATCAGAACTAGCAAAAGCTCAACAGGAAGGTCCTGAGGGTGCCCTAATGGGTCACTGGGGGCTGCCTTCTCACATAGCCCTGGGGAGTTCCTGGAAATAAAGCAGTTCTGATGGGAGGGGCTGCAATGCCTTTGATGGACAGGGTGCGTTAGCCCCAAGATCCTGTGTCCTCAAGGCATCTGACCTACTCATCCTTAAATGTGACTTCTCAGGCTGTCATAGGGCAAGGTGGTTTGCTCTATCAATTATGCAAGAAACCAACTCTGGAAAATAGGCCAGGAATCAGAGGAGGCCATCTCACTGATACTTAAGGCAGACCTCAGTGTCTTTTGGGTGACATGCCATGTGACCCCTAAGGGATGGGATGATCAGCCGCCTGTTGGCTTCTGAATCACAGACATTTTGCTCAGGTTTGCTTCCTTTACAAAGCGAAATCCAAAGCCTCTGAGGAACTCAGGGAGTTTCCACATTCATGAGGATGTTCACAGAATCCTAGGTCATGGGCTATGTGAAAGGAACCCTCCCTCACTTTTTTTTAAAGTGTTCTGTTGCCCAGGCTGGAGTGCAGTGGTGTGATCCATAGCTCACTGTAATCTCGAATTCCTGGGCTCAAGTGATCCTCCTGCCTCAGCCTCCTGAGTAGTTGGGACTATGGGCACCAACCACTGCACCTGGCATTTCTCTTGCTTTGGGTAGAGGCTCGTAGTTGAGAAGAAAGAGAATTGTTGAAAGAATGGAGCAGAACTGCTGAAAATGGGGCAGGGCATCTCAGGAGGCTTTTTTTTTTTTTTTTTTTTTTTTTTTGAGACAGAGTCTCGCTCTGTCACCCAGGCTGGAGTGCAATGGTGCGATCTCGGCTCACTGCAACCTCTGCATCCCAGGTTCAAGTGATTCTCCTGCCTCAGCCTCCTGAGTAGCTGGGATTACAGGCGCCCGCCACCACGCCCAGCTAGTTTTTGTATTTTTAGTGGAGACGGGGTTTCACCAAATTGGTCAGGCTGATCTCGAACTCCTGACCTTGTGATCCGCCCACCTCGGCCTCCCAAAGTGCAGGGATTACAGGCATGAGTCACCACGCCCGGCCTTGGGAGGATTTTTATAGCAGTTTGACCATTGTTGCACAGCTTCTTAGGAAGCAAGCATCTTACCCTGTCAGATGGCACCCTGTTCATTTCCAGCTACCATGGGCAGCCAATTCCAGAGCAGGATGGAAGGCTGGTGACCTCTGGCTAAGAGTTGCTAATCTGGGGACAGGCTAAGTTGACCAACTCATCAGGATTTGCCTGGGACTTTGCTGGTTTTAGCACTGAAAGTCCCATGTCTCAAGAACCCCCTAAGTCCTGGGCAGACCAGGACAGTTGGTCACCTAGTACAAGCTGTGGTGCAGTCTGCCTGAAAGCACAGAGGGGACAATGTCCTGGCTTCACAGTGAGACCTGGGCAGTTTACTTCCTCTGCCTATAAAATGGGGGCAGGAATATACGATGCTTTTCTCTCAGACTTGATAGCAGAGCTGAGGCCAGACTCCCTCAGTTCTTTGTTTTGCCCAGAATAATCCCACATAGGGAAGAACCTGCCACATCCATTGTGGACTTTTTGGTGTATTTTCAGAAGGTGTGTGGTGACCGAAACCCATCTCCAACATCACATCTTTCTGCAGAGTAGTTTGGTGCTGTTTGAAATGGTGGATTTTCCAAGTAACAGAAACAGTGGGCCTGGGTAGATTAGGGAGCTTGGCTTCAGAGGCCAGGGTGCATACTTGGGTGAGGAAGTAAATCTGTAACCCAGGAGCCACCCTGACAGGTGCTCAGCCAGAGGAAGGCTGTCCTGAGAGGCAGAAATGGCCATGTCCCCTCACCCTCCTCTGCTCAGCTGCCTTTGGCTCAGCTGCTGTTAGGGGAGCAGCAGGAGACAGCTGCACCTTGGGGGCTGAATGAAGCCTGGAGGAGGGGGACAGAATGTGAGGCAGTTCCTGAGGGAAGCTCAGGCTGACACTGTGGGTGTCGCTTCCTTGGCACACCCACTGCCGGCAAAGTCATCTAGTTCCAGGGGTCTCCACAGTGGCTGTTTCCGGGAATTTGGGTCGGTAGGTCTGAGACCAAGCACCAGCTTTCTAGAGATGGTGTCTAGCTGGAGAAGCTGACTCCACAGGTGGTGGCGGCTTGGTCATTCCAATGTCACTTTAATCTAAGGCATTACTCTGGTATTCTCTGTCCTCCCACCTCTCTACACCTATTACACATGCACACTCCAAATCCTTTGGAGGGAAGGCATTTGAAATAGTCACAGTTGACAGTTACTGGTTTGATGTTGATAATTTTCTTATTAGTGGAGATAATAGCTACCATTCATTTAGTGATCATGTTAAGTGCATTAGTGGGTTTTCACAGTAACCTATGAGTGGATTTATTCTCCCTATTTCACAGATGAAGAAATTGAGGCTCAGAGTTTGTTCATCAAAGCTGGAAGCATTTTAAGGAGCAATCTGTCCCAGGGAGTCAACTATATGGTATAGAAACCCTTCTTCTATAGGCACGTCTCCCTGGAAAATCCTTCTCAATATTTCAGCAGCACCTTTAGATATCAAGAATTGTGAAGGGAAAGGTTTTAGTGGGAGTAACATCTGTGTCTTTGCATGTGAACCACAGGGCTGGGAGGTGGGTGTGAGCTTGTGAGCAGCCAGCATGAAGGGCAAGTGAAGGGTCAATGAAGCGCAGAGCCTCAAGGCTTGTCTGGGCTCCAAAATCAGAATGGAAAACTAATCAATGAGTCCTTTTAGTCAATCCATATTGATCAGCCATCTCCTGGGGGCAGAGGCCTGGACACCCAGACAAACATCACATCACATGTTTGCTGATTTGAAGTGAGCAAAGGTTAAAAGAAAAGACATACTCCCTTGCCCTTGAGGAGCTTGTGGTGAATTTGGTAGAGAAAAGTATACAGATGGGTCACTTGAAAGGGTGTGGACATCAAAGGACAAAGCAAAGTCCAATGAAATGAGTCAGCAAAGCTTCCAGCATGGAGGCATATGGAGGGTAAAAGCCAGGGAAAGACAGATTTTGGCTCAGTATAGTGAAGACTTTGGTAACTTGGCTGCCCAAAGGTTGAAGGGCAGTTGTTAGAATCAGTGAATTTTTGGCCATCGGAGGTAGGTATTCAAGCAGAGGCTGGGAAGGCAGGGGAGCCTTCAGACATCTGGTGAGTAGTCACATTAGGAGGTTTGTAAGTCCTTTCCAACCCTGAGCTCCTATGGCCCTGCCGTGCTCACGGAGAGTGTTGGAAGGACTGTCTGCCCTATCAGAGTGGCTGGCTTCTAGCACCCTGCCAGCTCTGGAACTGCCCCTCTTTGCAGCCATTCAGCAGGTGCCAGGAAACACAGTGTTCCCCAGCCTTGCCACCCACACCTTATGCCTGCCCCCAGGATCATGGGATATGTGGCAGAAGCTGGGGGAAGATTTGGGCTTAATGTATTTTGGTTTATTGCCTTTGTCCACCACAGACCTTGTTGGACAGACTTGCTGAGGTTTCCTTGAAAGACACGGCTCAGTGATGGCCTTTGGTCCAAGGACTCTCTGACTGTATCATCAGTGACTCATCTATCTCAATGGGGAAGGGATGTACAATTAGTTCTTCTGCCACTTTAGGGAAACTTAGCTACTGAGAAGCAGAAGTGGCCATTGCTAGTCAAGCAGATCTGAAATCCTGATTTCCTGTGGTAATTGCTCTTTATTATCGGCTTTGAACCTGGGCCCTGGGATGGCCCACGTGCAGCCTCCTTGCTTAGGTCCTGTGCCACACAACCTGCACCTATGGGTGGGCAGGAAAGACCTAGTGGAGGGGCCAGGACATATCATGTTGGCCTGACCTAAGCAACGGAGCCCAAGACAGTAGGCTAGAGCTATGGTGGCTGAGCTGAGTTTCCCAGCTAGACACTCCCCTAGACTGACTCAGATACCATGCCCTAGCAGTGCCTGGGGAGTTGTACTGCAGTCAAGGCCATCAATGCCTGGTGGGATGTTGAATTTTGAGGGAGAACTAGCGCTCCAAGAGCTAAGCCATGCTGAAGCAGAGTTGGCCAGGCCACCTGCTGGCTGGAGATGAGGAAGAGCACTCGGTAAATCGCCAGTGACTGACGCAAGGGCTGCTGTATCTTGGCCCTGCAGGTATTAGACCCTGCCTCCATCACACAGAATGTAAGAGCTAGAGTTGGGAGAAGTCCAGTCTTCTCTTTCAGTGGGGGAAACAGAGGCCCAGAGAGGGCAAGGGACTTTCAGGCAGTGAGATAATAGCCAAGTTGGCATGGGACTTGTGCCCAGGCCAATTTCTCTCAGAGCTCTCTGAATGCTGCAGTAGGTTAGCATGCAGGGCTTGTGCAGGTGGGATGGCTCAAAGTCAGTCTTCAGCTTTTATTTCACCCAGCATGCCTCATGTTAGGCCTGTGGTACAGTGATTAGAAAGAGATTAGACCCCAATATTCTTGGCTTAGAGCTAAGTTCTGTGGTCCCAGGACTTGCTTGGGGCCTCACTTTACTCAAGGCAAGCTGGTACCAACCTGCTGCCTGGGCAGCAGGTGCCAGAGAAGAGCTGGGATTCCAGCCACAGCTGAGGATGAGCTGGTTGGGCTGCCTTTTGAGATGTGTCTGTGTCCACACTTGGAATTCAGCTGAGGCCACGGGGAGGGCCATGTTATAATAGAGGAAAACAACGGTTTCTGCTGGGGCCTGTCTTCCCTGATGTAGGCTTTCTCCTCACCCCAGGCCACGGGACTCTGGAAGCACGCAAGAGGTATTCTTAGAGTGCATACATGAGTACTGGAGGCCCAGGGCTTTGAACAGTGGGGCTTTGTATAGCCCAAGCTTGACATTTGGGGCTGATGATAGCAGCAGCTGCTGCTTCTGCAGACTTCCAACTGCCATTGGTTTCTCTCTTTATGTCTTTGTTTTCCTGAGTACACTTTGGATTCCCTGATCTACCCTAGGTCTTTTCCGGGAGCCTCTCTGTACCTTTAGAGGTTCCCTTTCAGGGAACCCAAGCTGCTGCCCCCATCCTACACGTCCTCCCCCTTCACTCAGATCCTGGGCCCTCTCCTGAATCACTGCATGGCCAACCTTTCTCCAGCACCTCCTGCTGCTGCCTTGTTCTCTTATCTTCCTCCAAGGCCTATAGTAGCATACAGCATATCCTCCTTCCCCCACTGCATCCACTTTTAGAAGGCCAGAGCTGTAAGGAAGCTTAGAAATCATGTAGTTTAATCCCCTCATTTTCAGGTATGGAAATTGAGACCCTGACAGGTGAAGTAAGTTGCTCAAGGCCACCCAGCTAGGAAGGTTTCTCCTCAAGCTGCTGGCTCATGAACACCCTGCCATCTTCCAGTCCACCAGTGCCAAACAGCCAATAACATCTCCAGTAGCAGCCCCATTGTTTTTCTCAGCCTGATCTTACCTGCTGCCCCAGGCCCTCTTCCCTCCCCTGGCTGAGTTCTGACTGGTCCCAACCAGTGCTACTGGTTCACAGGTCAGACTGAAATACAGCAGGCAGGCCTCTGGCACTTCTACCAACAGAGAGGGCTGTGCCTGTGGGTCTCAGTTTTGTCCAGAGTGTATTCAGGCAGAAGCCAGTCAGCCTGTCATTGAGAGAGGGGTCTTGTGGGTCAGGAAGGGACATGCTTCTGGAAACTTCCACAGGAGCCTGACCAGCTCAGACCCTACTTAGCTCAAGGAATCCCTCACCAACACCCGACTCAACAAGCATCTGCCTTCCCCTAGCTGCTGCTCTGACCCTTCTGAGCCTCTAATGCCTCTAAAGCTTCTGGGGCATCTGTCCCCTCAGCATCTCACCTGCTTGTCAGAGGAAGAGTGGCCCAGCTGGGCCTGGGTCACGCCTGGGTTGGCCTCTCCTGAGGCCCTCCCCACTGTCCTCAGCCACAGGCAAGGCTACACCGCCCTGTTAAAGCCACTCAGCCTCTCCCTTCTATCCTTCCAGCAGATGATCCCTGGATAATTTGTGCTGCAAATCCTCTTTAATCTGTAATCTGGGGTACTGCACGAAGGGAACTTGCCTCTAACCTGCCCCTTCACAGCTCGGGTGGAGGTGGAGAATATCTGACATTCCCCTTTAGGAGGTGTAGTGATCAGTAACTTGGGCATCAGCCGGCTTCACTTTGTGAAAACCTTGTTGAATCCCTGCGGTAACTAATGGTTTCTCTCCAACTCATGCAGCAACTCCCCCTCCCTTCCAAAGGCGTCTCCTTCTGGGGATGTCAGGTGGGCCGTTCCTTTTTCTTTGGGAACTGGCTCAAGCCTCCGCGGTGCTTCTGGAGCTGAGTAAAAAAGAGCCAGGTGTCCAGTGCAGCCCGGGGACGAGGAGCCGAGGCTCTCCGCTCTGTCCTGGGTGACTGCATACTCTGCGCATCCGGGGGTCGCGGGCTGCGATGCCGGCCCCCAGCTGGGCACCCCGACCCGGTTCGCGCCGGCACCGGTAGCAGCTGAGGTACAGGCCCCGCCCCGGGGCCGACTCGCTCCGCCCCCGCCGCCGGGCCCCTCCCCCAGCGGTCCGCACTCGGGGAGGCGGGAGGGGGACGGCGGTGCTACGAGGTCGGCGCGCAGCTCCGCTGCGGGTCGCTCGGGCGCTGTCCAGGCGGAGCCGGCCCCGCCCGGGCTGCAGCCATGGTAAGGCAGACAGGCAGGCAGGCGGGAGGGCGCGGGGCAGGGCTGGGGTGCGCAGGGCCGGTCGCTCCCGGGCGGCTGCAAGGGGACCCGCGGCGCTGCAGCCGCGGCTGTGCAGGGTGGGAGGCGCCGTCGCCGGCCCCGGGCACAGGCTGGCACTGCTGCCGGGCGGCGGTGCGTCGCAGCTCCCAAGTTTTTCCCTCTGAGCAGCCACGGAGTGGGCCCCAACCCCTGGGTGATGCCTGCGCTCTAGGACGAAGGGTTGGGTCCGTGCTGAGGGAGGTGCCCGCTGGTGGAGACGCGCATGTTGGGCTGGGGAAAGCGCATCAGTGATAAGCGGAGGTGAGGGTCCCCATCCTCGCCTGGGTCAGCTTTTACCTGAGTAACCCCTCCTCACCCACCTACCCTGGGCACAGGGGCCAGTACCAACTTCATTTGGAAAACGCAGAGGAGGCTCACAAACACTGCCTGCCTCCCCAGTAGGGATGGTGAGACGCTTGGCCCCTCCTTCCCTCAGCCTGACAAGGGGCAGTCCCTGGCCCTTTCCCAAAGGGACCCCTGAGAGGGGGAGGCCCAGCGCACCATCCTGCCCGGTGGGATTAGCTATATCCTTCTGCCCCCAGGACAGGAACAATGGGAGAGCTTCCTCCTGCTGCATCTACCCGCTCCCTCCCCACCAGCCAGGTCCCTCTGCAGTGTGTGGGGGAGGGGGCACGCATCCCTGCCACCTGCCTGTAGTGGGAAGAGAAAGAGTAACCCCAGCCAACCTCCCTGGAGGTGCCCAAGTAGGAAGTTTTGATGCTTGGCTCTGAAGATGTCATCTCTTCTCCTGACATTGTTGCCAGAGCCTGCCACAAATAATGTAAGGGTGTCAGGACCTCCAGGCCACACGCCATCCTCTCCTCCCAGTCTGGAAGCCCTACAGCCTTTGCCCTCTGCACTGGGGGGACACAAACTGTTTACAGCAGGGGGATCCCTGACCAGCCTGTGGGGCAGGATGTTGGCTGTGGGCAGCCTCCAGAAGGGAGCTCCCTGGGCCCCCCGGGATCAGAAGCTTTCAGGTTCGGTAGGGCCAACCTTTTGGGCTCTTGTCTCTCAAACTGTGTCCAGGCAGAGGCCCAAGCCTTGGCCAGGAAGTCTTGGTGACCCTGTGACCTTCCCCCAAGGGGAGTTCCTGAGAGAGGCCTGTCCTTATTCCTTTCCCCCACTTCTCCCCACATGGTGGATGGATGGACTGATTGTTCTAGGGATGGAAGCCTAGGGAAGCACTGATTGTCCCCAGTGCCAAGCCCAGCAGGGGCTAGAGGGGCTTTTTCTGCCGCACACTAAGTTCAGTTCAGCTGAGGTCTTGGTGCTTTCGGCTTGTCTGAGGCCACACTGTTCTTCTCTAATTAAAGGCACCCCCCCCACCCCAATCACCACCACCAAAGTCCCCATCCTCAGGCCCCTGCCCTCAAGCCAGCCAAATTCTTAGGCTGACTGGTTCAGATAAGACTTCTCTATGAGGGTCTCTTTGTCAAAGGAGGTCAGTGTCCTAGCTGCTTTGGGAATCAGTGGGGGAGACCTCCCCAACCCAGGTGCGCCAGGGGTTTAAATTTACATGTGAAAAGAATGACAGGCCAACATTAATGACCATTCTGTGACTTGGGATGCACCTTCTCTTCTCAGGTTCAAAGCAGCTTAAGGTATCTATCGTCTGGGAGTGCTTTCTCTCCCCAGCCTCCCTGGGAGGCAAGGAAGGGCCATTCACAACTGAACATTAAAGTCCTCAAATTAAGACACTATCCAGACTCACAAAAGATGTTTCCACCCAACCAGAAACAGTGGCCCACTGACTCCTAGTTGAGTGCACACTTCCAACCAGGACCCTTAATTTATCTCCCACCTAAATGGCAGCTCTGAAGCTTCTGGGCTGCCAGCCTCCCATTGCCTTGAACCCGTGCTCCTCAGAGACCAAATGCTGACAGCTCCCCTGTTGACACTATGGAAGCCATGGAGTGATGCAATTGATACAGGTTGCTATAAGTCAGAGGTCAGGTGTCCTAGGGTAAGGGGAGTCCCTGGAGCAAAGTCTCCTCTGTGGCTGGTGCTCCCTGCAGGGAAATCTAGGAGCAGATTTCTGAAACAGTGATGTTCCTCACTGGAAAAAAAAAAAAAACAAATGAACACTTGGGAAGAAGCGTGGGACCATTCCCACGAAAACCTATATGGGGGAGTATAGGACATCTCATCCTGCTCCAGCACTGCTTAAAGTTAAGGTGAAAGAGAGAGACTGGGGGATTGAAATCCTTTGGGAATGGGTATCCTGGATGGCTGTCCTCATGTGCTGATGGGCCAGGTCACTTGGGGACAGCTCATAGTCCTCAGACAGGCCACAGTGTCCTTGGGGGTTAACAGGAGAGATCAAATGGATCAAAAGCCTGTGCTGCAAACAGACATTGGGAGGTTGGTGCTGTGCCCACCAGGGTAGGCAGCGGGCAGGCGTCATAGGGCAGCCAATCAGAGGAGGAGGGGAATGCAGAGGAACCAAGTGATCCTGCTGCAGCTGAGCTGTCCTTGGAGGGTGGGAGCCAAGGGAAGGGGAGGAGAAGAGGGGTGGGGAAGGACATTCCACAGGCTTTTTTGGCCCCTGCCAGAGACAGAAGGGGGTCAAAGAGAAAGGGAAAGGAGCAAGCCAGGAAGCCAGACAACAAGAGCATCAAAACAAGGCTGTTTCTGTGTGTGAGGAACTTTGCCTTGGAGATAAAATTAGACCTAGAGCTTGCTGACAGGGAGTCTGAAGCGTGGGACATGGACCGTTCACTGGGATGGCAAGGGAATTCTGTCCCTGAGGACAGGACTGAAGCTGGGGTAAGGTGCTGCTCTGGGAGATGGGTGGACATGACCTGTCTTCCCCCTGCCTTGGCTGGGATTGGGGCTTAAAGTCAGAAAATGATTTGGTCACTGGCAGAGCTGGGAGTGGGGATGGACAGGTAGGAGGCGAGGACCCTGGTGTCCTGACTCCTTGTCTAGAGCCCCTGTGGCCCCCTCCATGCGGATGAGCAGCCAGGGCTGGCAGAGATGAGGATGGTGCTGGGTTCCTGGAGGCTCTGCTGGAAGATCGTTGGGGCTAGGGATCTTCATTAGGGCCTTCCTTTCTCCCTTCCCTGCCCCTCCACTCAGTGCTCCTGGGAAACCAGGTGAAGCACAGCTTTCTCCCACCCTTGTCCTGACCCCCAGACCAACTGCTGGGTCATTGTGGATTTGTGCAGAGAGGCAGGATTTCCTGGAATTCCCCAGACTTATTAGCTGCCAGACAACAAGTCCTGCTGCCCCCAGTCCCACCCCTTCTCTGTTGCCATGTAATTAATTGTCTAAGCTGGGACACTTTTGAGAGTGGAAGGGCACAATTAATCATGATGCCAGGACAACAGGCATAGACTGGGATGTATGGTCACCACTGGACCTCACAAATATCATAGGTGAGAAAAGCCTTGGGTTAGGCTTGCCTCAGGATAGCCTCTTCTGGTCACCCAGCCTGCACCTGCTGGTTCCAGTTTTGGGGCCTCTTTTCCTCCCCTCTGTCCAGGCGAGCACTGGAGACTATGGCTATAAGCAGGTGTGAAGACTTCAGAGGCAACAGCTTGGCAGTAGCTCCTAGCAGACTTTTCCCTCTAACCTCCCTATCTCAACCTCTTCCCTCTGGCATACACCTGGCAGTATGCATATCTGCCTCCCTCAATTCTTCCCTTTGCAGGAAGACTGTGGCCATCTTATCTCCCCTACTCTAGCTGGGACTCCACAGTGGTCTGGGGTAGTCCCCACTGGCTTGGCTAACCCTCAGAGAGTGAGTCAGCCTCTGCAGCCGGCCCTTGTCCATTGTCTGGGGGTGGCACGTGGGTATTGTGAGGCAGAGCTGAGCCCAGCACTGCCAGGCACCCCACAAAGGAGGCTGACCCCCAAAGGAGAGGAGAATCT
Organism: Pongo pygmaeus; assembly: GCF_028885625.2. NCBI lineage: Eukaryota > Metazoa > Chordata > Mammalia > Primates > Hominidae > Pongo > Pongo pygmaeus. The sequence continues at coordinate 60,165,883 of NC_072392.2, forward strand.
TTAGGGTCTAGAGCTGACAATGAGAGTTGGGGGAAACAGTTCCTCTTCTGAGCTGGGGATGGGGTAGAACAGGCTTCTGCAGAGGAGTCAGTCCATTCTCTGCCTTCCACTCCCTGTGGGTCGTGGTTCAGGCCAGGCCTTCTCCTGCACTGCTGGCTCTGGGCAGAGGGGGTAAGGAGACAACTGAGGGTGCTTCCCCTTATATGTCCCTCACAGTTGGGGGCTGTCAGAAGCTCTCAAGGCCCAGCCTTTCCCGGGCTCTTCCATCCTCCCTTACCTGGTCTCTCCCAGCTGCCTCCCACCCACAGTCAGCATCCACTGGCGGGTTTACTCTTCTCTCCCAGGGCCCAGGGTCAGATTTGGGTGTGGCTCAGTGTCTGGAGTAAGGGGTAGGATCAACTATACTGAGCCCTGGGCAGTGAACCCTGGGAATTGAGCACCAGCAGTAGACTCTGTACCCCAGTCCCCCAACTCACTGACTAGTAGTGACAGGAGGTATAGAACCCCCTGCTGGTTGACCTGCCTGATGCAGGCAGCTTTCTTCTCCCCTACTTACTTCCCTCATGTCCCTGCCCCATTCTGAAGCACTGTACTCTCCTTTTGGGTTTAATGCCACTGTCTGCTCTATCTTAATCAGTCTGGCCTTACTTCCTGGCCTGAGTCAGTCCCTGGCTAGGCCAGAACCCCAGGAAAGGCAGCCTCAAAAAACATGCTGCTGAGAAGGAGACCAGAACTGGAGTTCCTTAGTTCCCAAGAGCAGTTGCCAGGGCTCTGGGGGTGCCCAGGGCTCTTCCTGGACCCTGGAACACTTCCTGGCATATTGGATGGGGGAGGCTTGTGAGCAGGTGAGGGAGGGATGGTGAGCACTTCCTCTGTCTTGGCTGCAGTTTCTTTCTCTTCTAACCACAAGTGCTTTCCCTTTCCCTCTTGCCTTCTCCTGTCTTCTGTCTCCTTCCTCATTCTTCCCTTCCGGCTCCCTTCCTGGCACCACCCATCTATTCCACCCACCCCGCTTCCCCCAGATCAAGCGTTTCCTGGAGGACACCACGGATGATGGAGAACTGAGCAAGTTCGTGAAGGATTTCTCAGGAAATGAGAGCTGCCACCCACCAGAGGCTAAGACCTGGGCATCCAGGCCCCAAGTCCCGGAGCCAAGGCCCCAGGCCCCGGACCTCTATGATGATGACCTGGAGTTCAGACCCCCCTCGTGGCCCCAGTCCTCTGACAACCAGCAGTACTTCTGTGCCCCAGCCCCTCTCAGCCCATCTGCCAGGCCCCGCAGCCCATGGGGCAAGCTTGATCCCTATGATTCCTCTGAGGTAGAGCCTCCAGCCCTGCCTTTGCCTTTCAGTGGGCTGCTGCAGGAAGACCAGGGGGCAGGGAGCAGAGTGTGAGTGTGTGTGTGTGTGTGTGTGTGTGTGTGTGTGTTTGTATCTAGGACCTCTTTCAGTCCTGTGTCAGCCCTAGCTCCAAGATATCTGCCCCCAAGGGCACTGGAAATTTGCAGTTTCAGCAAGGGCAGGAGGCCCAGCTGATGGCCTCAGATGGGAACTCACAGAAGTCTGGCACTGCTTTTTTAAGGCTGGGGCAAAGGCCTGAAAGGGAGAGAAGATTGGCGCTGGGTGCCGGGGCCCCTTTGGCTCCTCACCCTGACGCATTCTGCCTTCCTGTCTACTAGGATGACAAGGAGTATGTGGGCTTTGCAACCCTTCCCAACCAAGTCCACCGAAAGTCCGTGAAGAAAGGCTTTGACTTTACCCTCATGGTGGCAGGTAGAAAAGGGGCAAGGCTGGGTTGGGCAGGGTGTGTTTCAGGTGGGGATGGTGTGTGTGTCTGTGAGTGGGAAGGGAATATAGGTCGGAGGGAGCAAGCAGCGAGTGGCTGTACTGTTTTGCAAAACAGCCAGGAGTCATTGGCCTGTGAGAGTGTATGTATGTGGGGTGGGGTGGGGGTGGGAGTACGAATTGGTTGCAAAGAGCATCTGACCAACAGTTTCCTAGCCTTTGCCTCTTTTTGTGTGACCTCGGGCAATCTCTTGCTCCCCCAAACCAATCTCTGTGCTTCCTCCCAGCTCTAAAATGCTATGGTTTGGTTAGTCTAGTTCCGATTAGGTAAGAAAGCAGTTCCCCCCAAACCTTGATCCAGTGGAGTTGCTTTTTGGCTATAGATCTTACCTTCTGATTTGGTGCCTCTGTCCTCTCTCCTCTCAGGAGAGTCTGGCCTGGGCAAATCCACACTTGTCAATAGCCTCTTCCTCACTGATCTGTACCGGGACCGGAAACTCCTTGGTGCTGAAGGTAAGGAAAGGAGAGGACAATCAGGCAGACTTGCCTTGGGAAATTAAACTCACTCCAGAGTCTGGGGGATGGGGCTCTCCCCCACATGCAGGAAACCATGGCCTCCTAGAGAGACTGACAGCAGCTCTCCATAGGCCTATCTGCCTGGCAGCCCACCAGCCAGCTCCCTAAAGATTTGGGTGCTGAAGCAGGGCAGAGACCAGAGTCTTGCTCTCTGAATGAGTCTCTGACCCCCAAGGATTCCAGGAATCCAAGAAAAAAACTGGGAGCAGAGAAGAGGCTGGGGCCAGAGCCAACAGCCACTGGCATTTCCTGTGTTGGGAAATGTACTCCTTGCTGGTTCCCAGAGAACAGTCCCCCAGGCAGCTTGGGAGTGGAGAAGGGGGCAGTGTGGATTAGGCAGTCTGGGCAACGAGGCTGGTTGGGGTGGGCGGTTCATCCTGACTGGGCAGGTCCCTGCCCTTGCCCTGGCCTCAGTTTCCCCCTTCTCCAGAGCGGATCATGCAAACTGTGGAGATCACTAAGCATGCAGTGGACATAGAAGAGAAGGGTGTGAGGCTGCGGCTCACCATTGTGGACACACCAGGTTTTGGGGATGCAGTCAACAACACAGAGTGGTATGTCTGACTAAGCACAATCCCAGCTGCCCCTGAGCCACCCTTCTCCATACACAGGTACACACATAGGCCTAGCTATATCCATACTTATCAGGAGAAAGCGGTCTATGACCTTGAGCATGTGACTTCCCTTACTGGACAGCAATCTCCTCCTTTATAAAGTAAGAGGGAAAGGATTGGAATAGATGATTTTTAATGTTCCTTCCAATTCTGCCCTATGATTCTATAATGGGGTAGGGACATAAGAAAGAAGAGGCTGAGGCGGAAGTATCACTTGAGGCCAGGAGTTCAAGCCCAGCCTGGGCAACATAGTGAGATCCCATCTCTACAAAAAGTTTTAAAAATTAGCCGGGCATGGTGGCATAGGCCTGTAGTCTCAGCTACTGGGGAGGCTGAGGCAGGAGAATCACTTGAGCTCAGGAGGTTGAGGCTGCAGTGAGCCGTGATTGCACCACTGCACTCTAGCCTGGAAGACAAAGTGAAACCTTCCCCCACCCCCCAAAAAAAAAGATAAGAAAGAAGAGCCTTAAAAACAAACACATGTGAAGTGTGAAAACATGTAGCACAGAGTTGATTACATAGTAGATGCCGAATAAACTGTCACCCTTTTTCCTTTCACTAGCAACATTTTAGGTGCCGCATACAATCTTGTTGAAGGGCTGGGCGTGTATGGAGGGAGGGTAAAGGTGAGGAAGAATAAGCAAAGGGGAAAAATGGTGGAACTTTGTTTAAACTCCAGGCACCCACCCTCTAGGCTACCTGCCGAAAGAAAAGCTGGCTTTACCACAACCCCCTATCATTCGGGCTTTTTTATTTTTCAGGCACTGGAGGGACCCCCCTCCAGCTAATGGTCAGTAGGTCTGACCATTACCTCCAGCTTAGGTAATGGTCAGACCTAAGTGAGTAGATGAAGAGGGGAATGAATGAGATTGACAGGAGAAAAGGTGGTAGCTTTGATGAAGAAGTTAGGCAGGCAGTGCTAAGAGCCCTAGACAGAGAGTTCAAATCTTGATTGGCATTTAGTAACTTCATGATCTTGAGCAAATGATCTCCTTCAATCAATTTACCTACTGTCTCTTACCTTCCATAATACTAATAATTTCATTTGCCAGGTATCTCACAGTTTAAAGTGCACCTCCATATATACTCATTTTGTCCGACATTTATTTAATTAAAATATACCAGCCCTTACCACCTCTCCAATTGATTTGAACATCACCCAACATGATGTGTGCGCACTGAAAAGTGTAAAGGGCTATTTACAGCATACTCAGGAATTTTAACAATGATAATTGCAGGACCAGCAACATAATTTGTTGGGCTCAGTGCAAATGAAAATGTAGGGCCCCTTGTTCAAAATTTTTAAGAATTTCAACATGGCAACAGCAGAGCATCAAATCAGCTAGAATGTATTGAGCACACATTTTAAGGGATTTTAAGGGGTTCAGAACAAGCATGAATGATTCCTATCCCTGAGAGGCTTATAGTCAAGTGGCAACAGGGAAGCAGGGGAGGTGGGGGCAGTTCTCTAACATGTTTCAATCAGATAGAAACTTAAATTAGTAAATGGGTCAGGCAATGTGTAGTGGCAAGTGCACTGAGCTGTAGGGGCTCAGGTGGGTAGAGAATTTACTAGTTAAATGACCTACAGAAGGTCCTTTTCCTTTCCCTTTCCTTTCCCTCTCCTTCCTCCTTTCTTTCTTTCTTTTTTTTTTTTTTTTTGAGACAGGTTCTCACTCTGTTGCCCAGGCTGGAGTGCAGTGGCCTGATCACCCGCCTCCCGGGGCTCCCTGGGCTCAGGTTATCCTCCCACCTCAACCTCCCAAGTAGCTGGAACTACAGGTGTATGCCACCACACCAAGCTAACTTTTTTTGTATTTTTTGTAGAGACGGGGCTCTCGCTATGTTGCCCAGTCTGGTCTTGAACTCTTGGGCTCAAGTGATCCACCTACCTTGGCCTCCTAAAGTGCTAGGATTACAGGCGTGAACTACCACACCTGGCCTGGAGCAAATCTGTTAGCTGCTCTGGATTTAGTTTCTTCATGTATGAAATGAGAGTGATGATGATCATAATGCATAATGTCCACCTGTCAGGGCAGTGAGGATTAAACAAGATAATAGAAGAGCAAAGGATATGAAAATTGAGGTTCTTGGGGAAATTTATTTGTTTATTTGTTTTGCTTTGTAGTGAAGAGAAGGGGAGAGAAGTGTGTATTGGTATAGTCAAAGGAGCGTTCGTGGAAGAGATGGTTCTTAGGGCCTTGAAGGATGGAGTGGGTTTGGAGAGGTAGAGGAAAGGGTAGAAACACATGAGCGAAGAGGCTCTGAGGTTACCCTGGAAACCTGACTTAGGGTTTCCCTGGCTTCCAGTTGGTATTTGCCTGCAGCCACCTTGCTATTCTTTTCTTCTTCTTCTTCTTCTCTCTCTTTTTTTTTTTTTTTTTTTTGTGTGTGTGTGTGTGTGTGTGTGTGTGTGTGTGACAGTCTGGCTCCATCGCCCAGGCTAGAGTGGTATGATCTTGGCTCACTGCAACCTCCACCTCCTGGGTTCAAGCGATTCTCCTGCCTCGGACTCCTGAGTAGCTGGGACTACAGGTGCACACCACCACGCCCAGCTAATTTTTGTATTTTTAGTGGAGACGGGGTTTCACCATGTTGGTCAGCTCAAACTCCTGACCTTAAGTGATCCACCTGCCTCGGCCTCCCAAAGTGCTGGGATTACAGGGGTGAGCCACCATGCCCAGCCTATTCTTACTGCTTGTTTGATCACCTGGGCCCTTTCCCTCTCATCAAGCTAGTATTTATTAAACTTGCCTGAGTACTCAGTCTAATTTTGTATCAGGACATGTGAGATACACCCCATCCCATTGAGGAATTTCGCTGAAGATTTAGTAAAGTAAGCCAGGGAATAACAGTGTGTTAAGAACACTACTCAGGAAGTGGGCTACTTCTCTGTAGTCCCAGAGCTCACTAGGTGGCTCCCACTCTCACAGTTTCTCTGCTTGTCTGTCCCTGCCCCAGCTGGAAGCCTGTGGCAGAATACATTGATCAGCAGTTTGAGCAGTATTTCCGAGATGAGAGTGGCCTGAACCGAAAGAACATCCAAGACAACAGGGTGCACTGCTGCCTGTACTTCATCTCACCCTTCGGCCATGGGTATGGTCCAAGCCTGAGGCTCCTGGCACCACTGGGTGCTGTCAAGGGAACAGGCCAAGAGCACCAGGGGCAGGGCTGCCACTAGCAGGTGGTCACAGATTCCTGTTCCCCAGGCTCCGGCCATTGGATGTTGAATTCATGAAGGCCCTGCATCAGCGGGTCAACATCGTGCCTATCCTGGCTAAGGCAGACACACTGACACCTCCTGAAGTGGACCGCAAGAAGCGCAAAGTGAGGGAAGCTGGTGGTGGGAGGGGATCAGGTGGGCTTCTAGAAAGGATGTGGTCCCCAGAACTGTGGGCCCCTCATCTGTTTGTCAGATCCGGGAGGAGATTGAGCATTTTGGAATCAAGATCTATCAGTTCCCAGACTGTGACTCTGATGAGGATGAGGACTTCAAATTGCAGGACCAAGCCCTAAAGGTGGGGCCACTCTAGGGCATCCCATTCCCATCTTGTTTCTTCCGGGTAGAAAAAGGGAGTAGAATTCTATATTCAGGCTATCAGGGTGGGAAAGGACCCTGGCTTCCTAGAATGAAGCAGAGAAGATGACGATACAGGTGGAAAGAAAGAGGTGAGAACAGAGGGTGCTGACAGGCACCCCTAACCTCTTCCAGGAAAGCATCCCATTTGCAGTAATTGGCAGCAACACTGTAGTAGAGGCCAGAGGGCGGCGAGTTCGGGGTCGACTCTACCCCTGGGGCATCGTGGAAGGTAAAGCACTGAGCCTGTGACCAGGGTATCTCCTTGCCCTCAGTGGCTCTCCCCTACCTATGCCTCTGGCTGACCCCTAGCCTTGCTATGCAGTGGAAAACCCAGGGCACTGCGACTTTGTGAAGCTGAGGACAATGCTGGTACGTACCCACATGCAGGACCTGAAGGATGTGACGCGGGAGACACACTATGAGAACTACCGGGCACAGTGCATCCAGAGCATGACCCGCCTGGTGGTGAAGGAACGGAATCGCAAGTATGACCAGAAGCCAGGACAAAGCTGGCAGGGGGAGATCCCAAGCCTAGCCTTGGGTGAGACCAAGCCCTACTTTTGTTCTTCTATAGGCCCTGGGCTCAATCTAAGCGGGTGCTGGGGTCCTCCTCGCCTTATCAACCCTTTTCTCCCTTTAGCAAACTGACTCGGGAAAGTGGTACCGACTTCCCCATCCCTGCTGTCCCACCAGGGACAGATCCAGAAACTGAGAAGCTTATCCGAGAGAAAGATGAGGAGGTGAGAGCAGTATGGGGTATAGGGGAGGTCTCCTGTTTGATCACCAACGTTGGTATCTCTTTGTTTGGTAATAGAAAGATCCCTGGCTCTGGTGCATATTTGGGTCCTGGATAGGTCGATAGGTGGTTCTGTCCAGAGTCTCCATCACACCTCACGGCTACCAAGGTTCTGGCTTAAGGGATTAGAAATTTGGGGCACTTCCCCAATACTAAAGGACTCTCCAAAAGGCCCCATTTTGATGCCTGTGCCTATTCCAGCTGCGGCGGATGCAGGAGATGCTACACAAAATACAAAAACAGATGAAGGAGACCTATTAACTGACTTTCAGCCCTGGATATTTAAATCTCCTCCTCTTCTTCCTGTCCATGCCGGCCCCTCCCAGCACCAGCTCTGCTCAGGCCCCTTCAGCTACTGCCACTTCGCCTTACATCCCTGCTGACTGCCCGGAGACTCAGAGGAAATAAAGTTTAATAAATCTGTAGGTGGCTTCTGGTGTCCCTGTGTGTATTTTTATGACCTCCTGGAGATCAAGATCCTGGGACCCAGTTTTGAAAGGCTAATGGTAGAAGATGTTGGTTTCTGGCTTTTAGTAGGGAAGGGAGAGTGGGGAAAACTTTCCACTTCCTTTCGCCTTCTAAGTCCTTGCTTAGAATCCAGCCTGGCTTCTCCATCTTAACGATCATATCTATCATGCCTCTATTATCTGGGGTCTGGGTCACTCTCCATCTTTCACACATACAGTACCTTTGGTAATAAAAAGATCCCTGGCTGTGGTGCATATTTGGGTCCTGGATAGGTCAACAGGTGGTCCTGTCCAGAGTCTCCATCACACCTCAGGGCTACCAAGGTCCTGGCTTAAGGGATTAGAAATTTGGGGCACCTCTCCTGGCTAACACGGTGAAACCCCATCTCTACTAAAAATACAAAATAGCTGGGCATGGTGGCGGGCGCCTGTAGTCCCAGCTACTCGGGAGGCTGAGGCAGGAGAATGGCTGAACCTGGGAGGCGGAGCTTGCAGTGAGCCGAGATGGCGCCGCTGCACTACATCCTGGGTGACAGGGCGAGACTCTGTCTCAAAAAGAAAAAGAAATTTGGGGCACTTCCCCAATACTAAAGGACTGTCCAAAAGTACCCCCCCCCTTCTTTTTTTTTTTGAGGCGGAGTCTCGCTCTGTCGCCCAGGCTGGAGTGCAACTGCGCTATCTCGGCTCACTGCAAGCTCCGCCTCCCGGGTTCAGCCATTCTCCTGCCTCAGCCTCCCGAGTAGCTGGGACTACAGGCGCCCGCCACCACGCCCGGCTAATTTTTTGTATTTTTAATAGAGACGGGGTTTCACCGTGTTAGCCAGGATGACCCCGATCTCCTGACCTTGAGATTCGCCCGCCTCGGCCCCCCAAAGTGCTGGGATTACAGGCATGAGCCACCGCGCCCGGCCCCAAAGGCCCCATTTTGATGCCTGTGCCTATTCCAGCTGCGGCGGAAGCAGTTTTGTATTTGATACCTGCCCTTGGGAAAACACAAGGTATTAACTGCGTGCAACCTCCTGACTTTCTATTTCCCCTGATCTGGGAAAAGGGATAGGCAGGTTAAGCTCTACACTGTAGAAAGCCTGTGATAGAGCTTTGAACAACTGCTGCAGCCATTGTAATTACCAAACACTATAGTAAGTGCTGGGAATGAATAAAAACACAATCACCGTCCTACAGGAGTTCAGTATTTAATTAAAAAATTTACAGCATCTGCTAGATTGCAGGCTGTTCTAGACCCTGGAGTTAAAGTAGTGCAAAGTTCCTGTCTTCCTGGAACTTACCAACAGTACTGAAGTTTCAATGTTCTATAAACAAAGATGGGTGAGGACATTAGCCCCGGGCTAATTAAAGCGCTCAGGCACGCTCCAGAACTGAGAATATCAGCTGAATCTGAATCAACTGTTTTCCATTTCTGTCGGTTGGTGGTATCGCGGGGCCACGGCGACCTCCAGCGGCCACCCTCCGTCTTGTGGTCTGTTCTGGGTCCCCGGGAAAGAAAGGGAGGGGCGATAAGCCGGGTCCTTGGGAGCGTCCAGGTCTCCCTTCCCTTTACAGACTAGGAGGCCGCAGCTACCTGACAGTCTCAGATCCAGGTTTCCCATCTCTGGGATGAGAGTTTTTCACTCAGGACTGGCAGCACAATGCAGGTCGTGAAGAACTGCAGGGTCGTTTATCGATACAAAGTGAGTGTTGGAGGAACCCATCAAGACACAGGAAGGGGGAAATCCTAGCGCCGCCAGTCGGAGATGACCAAGACTGAACCTCAGGCCCAGCCCTCCCTTCTCTCTTAGCCTGCAGGTTTTTCTCCTATTCTGGCGTTGGGACCGGATGACAGCTGCGAAACCAAAACGGGAACGGATAAACCGAGGTGCCACTGGGGATCTGTTTGAGAAGTACCTCCTGGGAGGGGCCATCACCGGAAGTGGCTTTAGGCTTGTACCCTACAATGCCCGCCTCTAATTGCGCTACCAGTAGGCGACGAGCCGCCTCCACTTCCGGTCCCCAGAGCGGTAGCCAGCAGCCCCCTCTTTACTTCTCTCCTATTGGCTGCCGCAAGGACGCGCTGTGATTTCCCATTGGTCGCGTCTCCTCTCCGGCGCCGCGCCTCCTTCCTCCAGGTATAGTCTCGTCTTTCGGCATCCGATTGGCTAAAGGCTGGGAGGGCGTTTGCCCGACTCGACCAATGAGTGGGGTCGAGAGTGAGGGCGGTGGCTGCGTGATGGGGGCAGGGCGGGACTTGGCGTGGCCATTGGCCAGGGCGGGTACAGGCTAGAGATATGATTGGTTCAGGAGAGGGGCACCGTGGTGGGGTCGGGACTGCGCGGCCTCAGCAGCTGCGGGAGACGGAAGTGGCAAGAGCGCGGCCTCAGAGGGTCGTGCGGACGCCGCCTGGGTGAGTCACCGTGCCCCCTGCACTGCGAGCCTGGGAACCTCAACGACCGCGTCTTGCCCGGCCCCGCCCTGGCCCCCACCGGCTTTCCTAAGTCCCGCCTTCTGTCATTTGGGGCTCCGCCTCCCAGTCTTTAGGCTCCGCCCCTAGAACCTGGGCACCTGGGCTCCCCTGCCAACCTGGCCCGCCCCCTGGGACCAGATCCCCTAGGTCTGAAAACCCTGGGCCTCCCAGGCCTGATCCTTGTCCCTCCTTCCCTCCCTTCGTTCCCTGGGGCTGCTGCCAGTGGGCGGTGAGGCAGCACCTCTGGCTTGCCTCTTGCGGGTTCCCCCATGAGGGAGAATGGCCTAGGGAAGAGGACACTGTGATCAGGGAGGTGGGCAGGACCACAGATGGAGGCTTTTATCCCCGCAGCCTCCCTCAGGGCTCTGCTGCACTGCCCGAGGATAGCAGGCATGAAGGAAAGTGTCAGTGAAACCTAGGCCTGGCTCCCTAAGGGAGCCTAGGAGGCCCTATCCCGAAATCCCTGTTACTTGGGCTCATTGGACAGATGCTGACTCCAAGGCCTGGATTGGCTTGATTCTGTCCCTGTTGTGTGGCCTCCCCTTCATAACCTCCACCCCACTTGGTGTCAAATACACTCAGCAGGACCTATGCAGCCCTGCTGCCCTCTGATCACAGGTTGTGGTCCCCTCCCTCTTGTCCCACTCTGGACTCTGCCCCCAGTAAACAGGTCAGGTGGGTACTACTCCCAGACTCAGAGACTGGCAAAACATTCCTGTGGATTCATGCTCCTTCAACTACTGCCACTTCACCCCAAGATTCAGGGCCCAAAATGAGCCCCAGTTGGGCAGTCTGTGTCTCTTCATAGTTGGCAGTTCTGCTCCCCAACAAAGAAGTGTTCTCCCTCTGCGTCTGGAAATCAGGACTCCTGAATTCTGCCGAATAATCTTGGATGATACTCATTCCTGCTTCAGAACTTCGTGGCTGACTTCATGCCCTGCAGGATCACTTGTTGCTTTCTCCCCATGTAGCTCCCATTGCCTCTCTCTGGCATGGTGACTTGTGGAGAGACTGGAGTCTCTGCGAGGGAGAAGAATAAGAGTTGTAGAGAAGGTCGGGGGTAGATGTGTGTCATTTGTTGATTCTATGGTAATGTTAATGGGGTCCTTTTATGTTCCTCTGTCTCCTTACAGTGAGAAGCAGGCAGCCTGGACCCTTGCCACGGTAGAATGGTGAGTACCCTGTCTTTCCTCAGGCCATTGTGTTTTCTGTAATCCATGTGTCTTTCTCTGTGAAGCTGCCCCACCTGTCCTAGACCTTGAGCTCCAGGCTACCCTGTTCAGCTCCTAAACAGGTTCATCTGCCCTGGAGATAAATTAGGGTTTCTTTAGATTGCAAAACATCAGCCAGTATACAGCACTGGGACTGGAAGCTTCTAGAAATCATTTTCTGCATGTGCTATGCCCCACACTTTCCTCCTACTCCCTACCCACCACTGGTTCTATTAACCCTTCATAACAGCTTTTCTTGGGTCCCCGGTAGAATCTCTGTGTTCTGGTCTGAAAAGCTGGGCCTTATCTCAAGATCCTTGGACTTCTGGTGGGTCCTTTGAATATTGTGGATGCTATATCAGGAGTGACTCCACCAAAACTGTGGGTGCTCTAGTTCCAGGGTGCTGCTGTTAAGCCACTACAGGTGACAGCTGATTGAATATCTATCAGGATAGCATCTTCAGGGTGCCCAGAATATCACCAGAGGTGGTTTCTATTAATGATCCTATTAATTTTCCATTAACTGTAATGGCCCTTCTCTCACCCCAAGTCCAGGGAAGCCCTTAACTCCTGAGAGCTAGGAGGAGGCAGTGAGATGGGAAAGGCCTAGAGAGCTGCAGGCCCTGGCCCAGACCAGGCCCTTAACCTGGTAGTATCTCTTCGGTTTCTTTTAGGTGTCCCTTGTGCTTAGGGGCAGGTTAAAGAATTTAGTAGATGAGAGGATTTCCTCCTTCCCTCCCTTCCTTCCATAGACATGTGGATTTGGTGTGTGCACTATTGGTTCAGTCTCTTCTCAGAAAGCCTGCTGGTTTTGGCCCCCACCAACAGATAGCTCCTCTTTTTCTCTTCTGGGCTACCCTGAAAAGAGCATGGGCCTCACAGTCAGCTTCATCTAATTTCAAATCCTAGCACCACCACTTAGGTAAATTACATACTTTCTCTCTAAGCTTGAGTCTCACCAGTAAGACAGGATAAGATTTACTTCTTGGGGGGTTGAAAGGTTTTACTGAGGTAATGTTAGAAACTGCCTGGCTCATTGTAGATGCTTAATAAAATGTCAGGTTTTCTTTTATTACTCCCTTCTCCCCCAAACAAGACAAAAGCCCTGGTGTCTGAAAGTTACCAGGTGCAGGAAGTTTGGGGTTCCAGCCAGCTCCCTCTGTGACTCTTGGTGACATTTTGAGCCCCTTATTCCTGCTCCTTATTCCTTGGCCCTCTACCCAGCTCTCTCTACTCCGCTGCTCCTGGGTTTCAAGTTTCGTTTTTTTGTATAGCTTCTGTGGTCCATACTTCTAGCTCTTCACTTTCCCAGAGTAAGAAATCCTTTCTCCTCCAAGAAGGACTTTCTTACCCAGATATCAGAATGTGAAACAAGGAAGGAGATGGAGCTGAAGGAGTAGGGTTGGGTAGGAGTGTTGGAGTAAAAAGCTCATTTCCCTTTCCACGAGCGTGGAATGACTAACCTGGCACCATTCTAAGGGGAAAGAAAGGTTTAACGAAGTCACGGGATTGAAGGACCCTGATGGGCAGGGGCATGGTGGGTAGTGGTTTTGGAGGGAAAGGAGGAAGCAAATGGGGTGCTGGTAGGTGAGCTGCACCTTGGGATCCAGAGCAGGCGTCGGGGGAGCTTAGGAGTAGGGGCGTGGGGATGGGTTTGTAAGAGGGCGTGGGGTGGCTCACCTGGGAAGAAGGGAAATGAGAAGATGTGGGCGGTCCCGTAGACCAGATTCCTGAAAGCTCCTAAAGGTCCCTGGAGTAGGGTACGCCCTCCTACGAGGCCCAGGGTCCGCGGGGAGGGACGAGGCTGGGCTTGTGGGCGGGGCCCGCGGAGCCGCCCCGCCCCTGCCTCCGCCTTCCCGCCGCGGTCCGGGGCTCTCCTCTCGCCTGGCTCCCCTCCCTTCTGCGCTCGTGCGGGAGGGCGGAGCTGGGCCCGCTCCATTGTGCAGAGGAGGGGAGAGGCGCGCGGGAGCCGCGCGGAGGCCCCGCCACCAGCGCCCTAGCCTCTTGGCCGCCGCGGCTGCACCTGGCGAGCCCCGCAGCCGGGATGCGGCGGGCGCCCGGGGCTGGCGGGCAGCGCAGCGGCTCCGGGGACATGTGCGCTGGCCCAGACCGCCCGCGACCATGAGCCTGACCGCCCGCGTCTCCTGCTCCATGCTTAGCTGCTTCGTAAGTGCCCACCCTGCCTTTGGGGGCCTAGGAGGCACCCGCAGCCCCGCCCAGGGTCAGCCCTCGATTTCAGCCCATCCCCCTTCCCGAGGCCCCTGGCCCGGCCCCGAACGTTTAGGGGCAGGGAAGGTGGGTTAACCCTTTTATTTCTTGGACTTGCTTCAATCTTTGGGTGCCGGAGATGGTCGAAGGCCATCCTGGCCCGGCAGCCACTGCCCTTGACTGCAGATCTCTAGGCCCCGCCTTGCAGGGGTACATCCCTTTACCTCCGCCTCTCCCTCTTGGTCCCACCCGCTGAATCCTTGCTTGGGGATGTGGGATGTGGCTAGTAGGCTGAATGGGATGTTAGGAGGTTGGTCGGGGAGCACGGAATGTCTTTGAGCTGGCTTGGGGCTCCAGTCCCTTCCCTCTTCCACCACTCCATCCCTCACCTGACATGCCAGCCTTTTCTCCTTGACTGTCCCCCAGACAGCCTCTCTTCTCCATCTTCCCTGCCTTTGCAGGGTTCCGTACCTCTGCATCATTCCCGGTCCTCCCCTCCTCCCGCTCTGGCTGATGCTCCTTCCCAGCTTCCCCCATCTGTCCTCTCAGCTGTCCCCCCCGCTTCCCCGTGGGTGTCTGCCAGGCCTCCTCTCTCTCTCTCTCCCCTGGCTGTCCTTGGGTCTCCTGGCTCCTCCCAGGCGCGTGGATCCCCTCGGGTCCCCTCCCTGGTGGTTGGGAGGGGAGTTCCTTTTGCTTGCTGTGGGTATTCCTCAGGAATTCCCCTCTGATTAGCAGGCAGGGCAGGTTACTTGGCAGGTAATGGGGGCTTGTCAGCAGTGTGGGTCTAACAAGAAGATAAGCCCAGCTCCCAAACACGTCTTCATTTTGAAAGCATCAGTGAAGGCCCTCTAGAGGTGTGGGACTGAATCCCCCCACCCACTCCTCTTTGTCTCCTTCACCCACTAGATTGAAGCTTCAGTGGCTGTAGGTGCCTGATTTCCCTCCTCTCTAAAACCAGCTGCCACACCTGGCTCCTTTTCCTCAGGACAGCACTTTCCCATCCCCACTCCCGCCTTACCCTTACACGGGTCTAAGGAAAAGAGTCTTTCTTTTCCTTAGTTTTCTCTCCTCCATTTTTGAAATGTTGGTGCTATAGGAGAGTCCTTCTTTGAAGAGTGCAGATTCCCAATTCCTCCTGGGGCCTCACTCTTTCCTTAGGCTTAATAGGCTGATACCCTCTCCATTTCACCCTTCCCTGTCTCCAACCAAGTCAGATCTCTTTTCCCTTCTCTGGTGACCAGAACCTTTAGAGGTGTGTGTGTGTGGGTATCTGTGGATTTCTTGGTGGGGAGGGGAGCAGAATGAGCCTGAAGCTCTAAGCAGAGCTTGGTGACTTAGGACCGTGGCCTTCCTACAGGGTGAGGAGGGGCCCCCCAGCCTGGAGTACATCCAAGCCAAGGATCTGTTCCCCCCCAAGGAACTAGTGAAGGAGGAAGAGAATCTTCAGGTAAGGAGGAGTTGGGGGCCAGGATAGATGGGGCTCCCTGCCCAGTTAAAAAACACCCTCCCTTCTCCCAAAAATCCTCAAGGGCATCTGGTACCAGAGCTCTGGCTTCCTGTTCCCTGGTCTCTGGAGGAGAAGGGTTTCTCTGTGCATCCTGGAGCCTTTGGCCGCAGGGAAGGAAAGGCAGCTTTCCTGTACAGCTGTTGCCTGCTGCTGTTACCATGGAGAGAACTCTCCTCTCCTGCCTTGGTCCACCTTTTCCAGAGGGGTTCCCACAGATCAGGGGCTGTAGAAGAGGATAAGGTGGTCACTCACTTCTGGACTGAAGGTTTCTCTGCCCCTTGACAGGTCCCCTTCACAGTGCTGCAGGGTGAGGGAGTAGAGTTCCTGGGCCGGGCAGCCGATGCCCTCATTGCCATCTCTAACTATCGGCTGCATATCAAATTCAAGGACTCTGTCATCAACGTGAGTTTCTGTATTGTTCTCCTACCCCTAAGCTAGAATCCCTATGAGGTTCAAGGTGGGATTGTTCCAAAGCTCTCCTTGATCATGTCATTAAAAAAGTTGGAGGCTGGGCGCAGTGGCTCACGCCTGTAATCCCAACACTTTGGGAGGCCGAGGCGGGTGGGTCACTTGAGGTCAGGAGTTCGAGACCAGCTTGGCCAACATGGTGAAACTCTGTCTCTACTAACAATACAAAAGTTAGTCGGGCTTGGTGGTGCGCACGTGTAATCCCACCTACTCGGGAGGCTGAGGTACGGGAATCACTTGAACCTGGGAGGTGGAGGTTGCAGTGAGCCGAGATTGTGCCACTGCTGTCCAGCTTGGGTGACAGAGTGAGACTACCTCTCAAAAAAATTTAAAAAAAAGTTGGGGATCCCTTCTGTTTATCTCTGACCTCATGTTTTCCTGCCTCATTTTCCTAGCTCTGTTTCTGGCTCATTCTCATTTCTCTTCTTCTCTCTTTCCATTATTCTATTACTGGCCCTTCTAAGGAGCACAGTGGCATTGTTGGAAGAACACAGGCTTTGGAGTCAGGCAAACCTGGGCTCTTTTCCTGCGTTGCCACTCACCAGCTGGGTGACCTTGGTCAAGTCACCTAACTGAGGCTTGATTTTTCTCCTCGTAATATGGGCTGAAAGCACCTGCTGTGCAAGGTTATTGGGATCATTAATTGGGATCACATATGCAGAGGACTCCGTACAGTTACCAGGTGCTTAACAGACCCTCAGTAAATGTTGGTTTCCTTCCTGCTATTGATACATTAGTGCCTACGCTAGGGTGAGGGTGAGGAGTGGTACCCAGTGGGGAGTCTGAGCTTCAGTTTGCCCTTCCTCTACAGGTCCCCCTCCGGATGATTGACAGTGTGGAGAGCCGTGATATGTTCCAGTTGCACATTTCCTGCAAGGACTCCAAAGTGGTGAGGTGAGAACAATGGAGTCTCACTCAGGTCCCCTGGCCCTAGTCTTGTCCAGTTCTCTGTGCTGCAGGGTTTCTCTGGTGCAAGAGAGGAAAGATGCTGCCTCACTTTCCCCAGTTGGAAGAAAAGGTGAAGACCATGTTCTGGGTTGGGAGGTCAGTTTACTGACCCATAGGATCTTGACCTGAAAAAATGAGAGTAATGCCTAGTTCATGGAGTCATCGTAAGGATTAAGTGAGATAACGTGTATGTGTATGAAAGCACCGAGGACAATGTCTGGCACAGAGCACTCACATTATTGTTGGTTTATTTATTCATTTGATATACATGTATTGAGTACCCTACTCAATGCCAGACTGTTTTAAGCCCTGGGGATACAGCAGGAAACAAATAGACAAAATTATCCCTCCTCAGAGAGCTTACATCCCAATGAGAAGATACCAACCGTAAGTAATAAGTAAAATTTGTGAAATGATAGTAAGTGTAAAGGAAAAAAATAAAGCAGGGAAAGGGAATATGGAGTGCTATGAGGGTGAAGATTGTAAAACAATCAGGCTGGGCGTGGTGGTTCACGCCTGTAATACCAGCACTTCCAGTGGCCAAGGTGGGAAGATCGCTTCAGCTTAAGAGTTCAAGATCAGCCTGGGCAACATAGCGAGACCCCATCTCTACTAAAAATAGAAAAAATTAGCCAGGTGTGGTGATGCTTGGGAAGATCGCTTCAGCTTAGGAGTTCAAGATCAGCTTGGGCAACATGGTGAGACCCTGTCTCTACTAAAAATATAAAAAATTAGCCAGGCGTGGTGATGCATGCCTGTAGTCCCAGCTACTCAAGAGGCTGAGACGGGAGGTCCTCTTGCCTGAGAAGTCGAGGCTGCAGTGAGCTGTGATTACACCACTGCACTCCAGCCTGGGTGACAGAGTGAGACCCTGTCTCAAAAAAACAAAACGAAAGTGATCAGAGAAGCTGCACCAAAAAGGTGGCAGTCGAGTCAAGACTTGAAGAAAGTGGCCATGTGGGTATTTGGGGGAAGAGTGTGCCAGAGACAGAGAACGGCAAGTGCAAAGGCCCTGAGGTGGGTGTGTGCCTGCATATTGGGAGACCGGCAGGGAGGCTGGTGTGGTTGGAGTAGAACATGTGTGGGTGAGGGTAGTGGGTTATATGATCTGAGAACAAAGCTGGGTGTCAGACACTTTGGCTGTCATGAAGACTGGCTTTTACTTAGAGGGAACTGAGAAACTACTGGAGGATTTTGAGCAAAGGAGTGATGTGATCTGATTAATGTTTCATAGAATCACTCTGGCTGCTATATTGAGACTAGATGAAAGAGAATGGGGGCAAGAGCAAAAGCAGAAACTGGGAGACTAGTTAGGAAGCTACTGCAGTTACCACATGAGAGGTCATGGTGGCCTGTCTGAGGCGCTAGCAGCTAAAGTGGTGAGAATGAGAAGCAGTCAGATTCTGGGTGTATTTTGAAGATGGAGATGAGAAGATTTGCTGGCAGATTTGAAATGAAAGAAAGAGGAATCTGGATGACTCCAAGGTTTATTAAAAGGATACCCACTTTAGAGCCTATCATGTGCTCAGGTCTGTGGGGCATTCAGAAGGAGCATTCACATTGCCCTTCCCTTCAAGGAGGCTAAACTCTAGCTGCTGGAAGAAGACTTAACATGTGGCAGTATGCTATGGGAAAATGTGTTGCTTAGTACTCCAAGCAGGCCAGGCATGGTGGCACATACCTGTAATCCTAGTACTTTGGGAGGCCGAGGGAGGAGGATCGCTTGAGCCCAGGAGTTCAAGATCAGCCTGGGCAACATAGAGAGACCCTGTCTCTACGAAGAATTTAAAAAGTTAGCCAGACGTGGTGGTGCACAATTATGGTCTCAGCTACTCAGGGGACTGAGTTGGGAGGATTGCCTGAGCCCAGGAGGTCGAGGCTGCAGGGAGTTGTGATCGCGCCACTACACTCCAGCCTGGGTGACAGAGCAAGAGCAAGACCCTCTCTCAAAAAAAAAAAAAAAAAAGTATATATATATTACAAGCACATTAAGAATCAAGAGAGGAAGGAGTTTCTGGAATAGAGTAGGCTGGGAAGGCTTCAAGGAAGAGGTGAGACTGAAACTATCTTCAAAGCATCAGTAGGATGTGGCTAGGCAGAGAGGAAACATTATCAAGCAGAAGATAAACCAAGGAGATGGGAAGGATGTGAGCAGAACTTCCCGCCTGAAGCAGAAGGTTTGAGTTAGGGAGTCATGGGAGATAACACTGGTCCATTAGGGTAGGGACAAGGAGTGCAGATGTTCAGGGCCACGTGGTAGCATTTAGATTTGATACGAGAAACAGTAAGGCCCCATTCGAGAGGATAAGTATGCCTCAAACACAGGAGTTCTTGGGAAGATAATTATCACAAGAGACAACTTCTGTTGGCTGTTGGCCAGTGTCCCTTGTCCCCCCACCCTGGGTCCCCACTGCTTCACCTCTTGCTTCGCAGCCTTCTCTCCTCACAGCCTTCCTGTGGCTGTGTTTTTGACCCTGATAGCCCCATGGCACAACTGCACTTTGCCTCACCTAGGCCTGTGGCTTCTTGCCTGGCAGGTGCCACTTCTCCACTTTCAAGCAGTGCCAAGAGTGGCTCTCACGGCTAAGCCGAGCTACAGCAAGACCTGCCAAGCCTGAGGACCTCTTTGCCTTTGCCTACCATGCCTGGTGCCTGGGGCTGACCGAGGAGGACCAGCACACTCACCTATGTCAGCCAGGTGAGGCCAGTCTATTTTCTTTGGGAGGCTGCTTCTTACTGCTAGGTTCTCATCCCTCCTCCACTCCTGCACATTGGTGCTCTGGGAAGCTAACCATCGTGGGGGCTCTGTTGCAGGTGAGCACATACGTTGTCGACAGGAGGCGGAGCTTGCAAGAATGGGCTTTGACCTGCAGAACGTCTGGAGAGTCTCACACATCAACAGCAACTACAAGTGAGAGGGTTGGGGACCAAAACACCTTCCACACAAAACCACTTCCGTGTTTGGATAAAGTATGGTGGGCACAGCTTCTGAGTCTGTGAGGGAGGAAGGTTCCTGGTTTCTCTTCCCACAAAGCCATTCCCAGGGATCCTGTCATCACATGTTTTAGATCCAGTGCAGTGACCGCCACCTGGTCTCTTCTCAGATTGTGCCCCAGTTACCCCCAGAAGCTGCTGGTTCCTGTGTGGATCACTGACAAAGAGCTGGAGAATGTGGCTTCCTTCCGCTCCTGGAAGCGGATCCCCGTGGTTGTGTATAGGTGAGGCAGTGGGGCTGGGAAGTAGGGAGGCCATTTCTTACGCAACAAGGAAAGAGTCAAAACTGGAGGTTTTGGGTAACCTGGTTGACTGAGAATTGACACTCTATGGGGAAGTATGAAATAATTTTTAAAAAAAGTATCTTAGTTTTTTCTCCTAAGAATAAGGCTATTAGGGAGTTTATTCATTCCCCCCCTTTTTTTAGAGTGTGTGTGTGTGTATAAAATAGTACATTATTTTATACACACATTAGTACAGGGGTTGGCAAACTGGCCTGCAGACAAAATCTGGCTTATAGCCTATTATATAAAACGGCTTGTAAGCTGTGAGTGGTTTTTACATTTTTAAAGGGCTATTTTTAAAAAAACAAAGAAGAATACATGACAGAAACTGGATTGTGACCCACAAGGCCAAAAATTTGTTGTCTGGTTTTTTACTGTAAATGTTTGCTGATCCCTGCACTAGAATATTGTAGCTAAAATAGAGTGAGACAGGAAGTAACCCTGAAGTTTGGAATTGTTCCTGTTCTTGGCTCAGCCAGGCCTTGTTCTCCTGCTGGGTGTCTGTACCTGGAGCAGTTGCTGTGCAGATTTGATGAGTCAAGGTCACCTTGGACATACAGAGCCCATTTGAGAAAGTATGTGTGATGATGCTTTGTAAACTGTGAAGCCTGCTAGTGACATTGGGGCTTTTGGTTGCTGTTATGGCCTGGATGAGTTGGTAGCCCCTGCTGGCTCTAGAGACTTTGGTCTAACCCCCTGAGGTAGGCCTCTGGAGGCTTCGAATGCCAAGGGCATTACGGTTTCTTCTGTTTTGTCAGACACTTGCGCAATGGGGCTGCCATCGCCCGCTGCAGCCAGCCAGAGATCAGCTGGTGGGGCTGGCGCAATGCTGATGATGAGTACCTGGTCACGTCCATTGCTAAAGCCTGTGCCCTGGACCCGGGGACAAGGACCACTGGGGGCTCCCTCAGCACCGGGAATAATGATACCAGCGAGGCGTGTGATGCTGACTTTGGTAAGGTGTGGATGATGCTAACCTGCCAGGGAGCAGGCCCCCTCCTTGGCTTCATTGGCTCCCAGGGAGTCCCCAGTGAGAGTCTGGGAAGATGACAGCACACGGGGGGCTGGTGTCCCTGCCTTGTCAGAAGCTGTGGGGTGTGAGGGGTCTCTAGTTGCATGTTCTGCCTTCTGAGAGGGAGTGCCAGAGGGCCAGCAAGAGGCTGGGTGGCTGGCTGACTCAGGGACTCCTTCCTGCTGTGTGTTTAGATTCTTCTCTGACTGCGTGCTCTGGAGTGGAGAGCACAGCAGCTCCTCAGAAGCTGCTGATCCTGGATGCGCGATCCTACACGGCAGCAGTGGCCAACCGGGCCAAGGGTGGAGGCTGTGAATGTGAAGGTATTGCTGTTATCCCAGTGTCTGCAGCCAGCCTGTGCTCTGGGTGGCTTTGGTGAGGAGGGGGTTGGGGGCCGTTTGTATAGTGGAAAGAGCCCAAACAAACCTAGCTTGGAATCACAACTTTGCTACCTACTAGCTATGGCTGTGACTATGCTGAAGTTGCTTAATCTGTCCAAGCTTTATTTTCTTTTCTGTAAGAAGGGGATGGTACAAACTTTGCAAAATTGTTAGGATGATTAGAAGTTGCATATGTAGGCTGGGCCCAGTGGCTCATGCCTGTAATCCCAGTACTTTGGGAAGCAGAGGCAGGCGGATGGCTTGAGCTCAGGAGTTCGAGACCAGCCTGGGCAACATGGCGAAACCCCGCCTCTATCAAAAATACAAACCATTAGCTGGGCATGATGGTGCATGCCTGTGGTCCCATCCCAGCCACTTGGGAGGCTGAGGCATGAGAATCGCTTGCATCTGGGAGGCAGAGGTTGCAGTGAGCTGATATCATGCCACTGCACTCTAGCCTGGGTGACCATGAGACCCTGTCTCAAAAAAGAAAAAGAAGTTGTATATATAAAATTATTGCCACAGAGCAGCTACTATTTATTGAGAATTTATTATATATTGTCTTTCTAAGTACTACTATCATTTGTCATTACTGTTACTATTATTAATATATGGCACCTGAGTCTCCAGAGATACAAGTGTGATTCAGATTTCAAGACTGTATTTAGTTCCTATCCTGGAGTGCTCTGCCCTGCCAGGGAAGCTTTGTCCACCAGGACCACTCTTGTCCTGGATGCCTGTTTCCAGGACGTGCTTTTTTTTTTTTTTTTTTTTTTTGAGACAGAGTCTCGCTCTGTCACCCAGGCTGGAGTGCAATGCGTGATCTCGGCTCACTGCAACCTCCGTCTCCCAGGTTTAAGCGATTCTCCTGCCTCAGTCTCCCGAGTAGCTGGGATTACAGGTGCCTATCACTATGCCCAGCTAATTTTTGTATTTTTAGTAGAGACAGGGTTTCACTGTGTTAGTCAGGCTGTTCTCGAACTCCTGACTTCAGGTGATCCACCCGCTTCAGCCTCCTGAAGTGCTGGGATTACAGGTGTGAGCCACTGCGCCTGGCCTAGGACATGCTTTTATGTCCCACTCTCCTGTCATGTCTACAGAGTACTATCCCAACTGTGAAGTCGTGTTCATGGGAATGGCCAACATCCATGCCATCCGGAACAGCTTTCAGTACCTCCGGGCTGTGTGTAGCCAGATGCCGGATCCTAGCAAGTAGGTGTTCCCTGCTTGGATTCCTTCCAGTCTCATTCCTTACCCAGTACCTCTTATTCTTGGAAGATTAGATGGGGAGATGAGAAGTTTGGAGAGCAGGAGACCTGAGGGCCTGGGTGGAGTTGGGTGCCGTGGGCTAGTTCCAAGAACCCTTCCACTTCTCAGCCAACACTTTGGCGTGGTCACAGGACATTGGATTCCTTTCGTTTGGATCAGCTGTTCTACTCAAAGAACACAGAGAACTGGGGAGAGAAAATGGCTGAGTGCATGTGATGCTTCCCAGTTCCTCTTTTAAGCTTCAGATGCTCTTATCTGCTGTAGGTCCTGTCTTCCCTACCTTCCTGCTAGATACCTCTTGTCTAAAAGGCCCCGGGTTGTACCTCTTGGTTTCAGTTCTCAATGGGGACTTTGTTGGGTGGGGCTGGCTGTGGATGGTGGAGAGACTGTTGTGGCCTCAACACCCTTTGTGACTGACTTGATTTCTGCTTTTGTGTAGCTGGTTGTCGGCACTGGAGAGTACCAAATGGCTGCAGCACTTGTCGGTGATGCTAAAAGCAGCTGTGCTGGTGGCTAATACAGTAGACCGGGAAGGCAGGCCTGTGCTGGTACACTGCTCAGATGGCTGGGACCGCACACCGCAGATCGTAGCCCTGGCCAAAATATTACTGGACCCATATTACAGGACGTTGGAGGTATTGAGAGGAATTGGGTGGGAAAACCAGAGGGAATGTGGGAGGAGGGAAGGTGTTGAGCCCTCTGGATCTGTCCTGGGGGTCTTTCAGTAGAGGACATTGGTGGCTCTTTTTTTCTTTTTTTTCCAACTCCCAAAGGCTTGGAAAATTGGTGGCTTTGAGTCCTCTTCTAGGTCCAGTCCTATTTTTCTTTGAAGCTGCCAGCTTCCTGCTTTGGGCAGTTCCCAGGGGAGTAGCACATCAGCATTTCCAGAGAGGCCCTATGTTTGAACAGTTTCTTTTTTTGCAGGGCTTCCAAGTGTTAGTGGAGTCTGACTGGCTGGATTTTGGGCACAAGTTTGGAGATCGCTGTGGCCACCAAGAGAATGTGGAGGACCAAAACGAACAATGCCCTGTGTTCCTCCAGTGGCTTGATTCTGTTCATCAGTTGCTTAAGCAGTTCCCCTGCCTGTTTGAATTTAATGAAGCATTCCTGGTAAGTCCTAAGCCCTGTGACAACAGGGATGGGGAGAATGACAGCCCGAGGCCCCCAGGTGCAAGCTCTCTCTGCCTTCTAGGTAAAACTGGTGCAACACACATACTCCTGCCTCTATGGCACCTTCCTGGCCAACAACCCCTGTGAGCGAGAGAAGCGCAACATCTACAAGCGGACCTGCTCTGTGTGGGCGCTCCTTCGAGCTGGCAATAAAAACTTTCATAACTTTCTCTACACACCCAGCTCAGACATGGTGAGTTTGAGCCCTTTTCCTATAGGTGCTATTTAGAAACCTATAGGGAGAAGTGGCTGAGTCAGTAGGGAAAATGTAGAGTCAAGGGCTTAGGGAAAGAAAAGGGACCAGGAACTCTTGACAAAGTACTAGTATTGGGCTGCTTCCCTAGGTCCTGCATCCTGTTTGTCATGTCCGGGCCCTGCACCTCTGGACAGCTGTTTATCTGCCAGCATCATCTCCATGCACACTTGGGGAGGAAAACATGGATCTTTACCTTTCCCCAGTGGCCCAGAGCCAGGAGTTCTCTGGCCGCTCTCTGGACAGGTAAGAAAAGCCCTTCTTCCTTTCTCCTGTCTCCACTAGGAAGGCAGTAACTGTTTCCCATCTCATCTAAATGTTCTCTTTCTTTCTTTTTTTTTGAGACACAATCTCGCTTTGTCGCCCAGGCTGGAGTGCCAGCGGTGCAATCTCGGCTCACTGCAACCTCCACTTCCTGGGTTCAAATGATTCTCCTGCCCCAGCCTCCTGAGTAGCTGGGATTACAAGCACCGACCACCACGCCCAGCCAATTTTTTGTATTTTTTGTAGAGATGGGGTTTCACCATGTTGGCCAGGCTGGTCTCAAACTCCTGACCTCAAATGATCCACCCGCCTCGGCCTCCCAAAGTGATGGGATTACAGGCATGAGCCACCGTGCCCGGCCTCTTTCTGAGGTATTTAAAAGCAACTTCTTGAGTCATTTGCAGGAAAAACTTGGCCAAGACTTGTAGCTAGCCTGGAGTGCACTCTGTGTGTTTTCAAGGTCCTCTGAAGATAAGGTTGGATACTTTCTTTCCTGGAGGAGCTGCTATCACTCTGTATGATATACCCAAGCAGGGGAGAGAACAAAACAGAAACGACTATTTTAGGAAGGTTTGTGGGAATGGTCTTGGTTTTTGTTCACTGGTACAGGGCATGGGGAGCTTGCTATATTAGTAGCAACCTTTGTTGTGTCCAGCATTAGCTTCCAGAAACATCTGACTCTCAGGGAAATGGGTTCCCAGCAGGAGGATGGCCTTATATTACTCCCTCAGAAAAAGGCCAGAATTTAAAAGGGAGACATAAAATTAGTTATCTTCTGGCTCAATGTTTGGGGAGAAGTGAGATGATGTTGGTTAATTTATGAGAGTAGTACCTGTTTCTTGTTTTTTAAAAAATAGTCAATATAAAAGTAGAAAATGAAAATCTTCCCTTATGATCCTTGTCCCCACAGGTGTCCACTGTTAACATTTGGTACGTGTCTTTCCAGATGTTTATCTCTACATAGGTAAATCCACACTCACGCTCTCATATGGAAACATTTTTTATAAACAAAATCAGAATATTTTTACATACCCTTTTTACTTTTTTGCATATTCTGCAAATTGTTTTTCCCGCTTTGTATTAGATTGTCTTCTCATGACAGCACATCTAAATTTCCTTTCTTGTTTTTATTGGCTTCAGAGTAGTCCACAATTTATATAACCAGATTCCTATTCATCATTTAGGTAATTTCCATTTTTTTAATCATTACAGGGAGTGCTTTACATCCTTATATGTGTAGCTTTTTAAAAATTTGTAAAATACAGTCTGGGCACGGTGGCTCACGCCTGTGATCCCAGCACTTTGGGAGGCCGAGGCAGGTGGATCACTTGAGGTCAGGAGTTCAAGGCCAGCCTGGCCAACATGGTGAAACCCTGTCTCTACTAAAAATACAAAAATTAGCCGGGCATGGTGGCAGGCACCTGTAATCCCAGCTACTTGGGAGGCTGAGGCATAAGAATCGCTTGAATCTGGGGGGCAGAGATTGCAGTGAGCCAAGATCGCACCACTGCACTCCAGCCTGGGCAATAGAGTGAGACTCCATCTCAAAAAAAAAAAAAAAAAAAATTGTAAAATACACATGCTATTTACCATCTACACCATTTTTAAGTACATAGTTTAGTAGGGTTACTTTGTGTTTTTTTTTTGTTTTTTTGTTTTTTTTGACAGAGTTTCGCTCTGTTGCCCAGGCTGGACTGCAGCGGCACAATCTCAGCTCGCTGCAACCTCTGCCTCCCGGGTTCAGGTGATTCTCCTGCCCCAGCCTCCCGAGTAGCTGGGATTACAGGCATGCGCCACCATGCCCGGCTAATTTTTGTATTTGTAGTAGAGACGGGGTTTTACCATGTTGGTCACGCTGGTCTTGAACTCCTGACCTCAAGTTATCCACCCATCTTGGCCTCCCAAAGTGTTGGGATTACAAGCTCCTGCGCCTGGCCAGTAGGGTTACTTTGTATGCATATTTTTGCATTTGTGCTTGTATTTTTTAATGAAAATACTGTGCTCAAAGGATATATATACATATATACGCATATATATACACATATGTATATATATCCATATACATTTATACACACGTATATGTATATATACATATACATACACGTATATACACATATACGTGTATATATGTATACGGATATATATACACATGTATACGCATATACGTATATATATGTGTATATATATCTCTCAAATTTTGATATTTGTTTATTGGCTGAGAGCTTTTTTTTTTTTTAGAGACAGGGTCTTGTTCTGTCACTCAGGCTGGGTGCAGTGGCACAATTATAGCTTACTGTAACCTCAAATTCCTGAGCTCAGGTAATCCTTCTGTTTCAGCCTCCCAGGTAGCTAATTAGCTCATTAGGCATGTGCCAATTTTTATTTTTTGTAGAGACAGGGTCTGTTGCCCAGGTTAGTCTTAAATTCCTGGTGTCGAGTGATCTTCCTGCCTTGGCCTCCCAAAACACTGGAATTACAGGTGTGAGCCACCATGTCCAGCCTGGCTGAAAGTTTTTAAAGTTAAAATATAACATATGTTATTGGTTGAATATTATAAAGGAAAACAAAAAGCCCAGCATCCCAAATTATTGGTTTTAGGGTCTTTTGAACTAAGTCATTGTGAGGGGACCATGATAGGTTTCAGGATTTCAGTGATTTTTTTTTCCTTCCCCGAACTATGCAGAATTTGGCTACAGGTTCATAGGTTTACGTTTCCTGGGAGAGGGGCCATAACTTTTAATCAAATTTTTAATAAGCTCTGTGACCCATTTAATAATCATTTCATTAACTTAGTATCTGATTTATCAATTCAACAAATGTTTCTTTAATACCTACAAGTTGCGTATTACTGTACTAGGTTTTGTGGGCTACAGCAAAGAAATAGAAGATATTGGTTCTACTTTCAAGATTTTTAAGCTGTAAGATAAGACACAGAACAACTAGAGAGAACAATTCTTTTTTTTTTTTTGAGACGGAATCTCGCTCTGTCACTGGTTGGAGTGCAGTGGTGCAATCTTGGCTCGCTGCAACCTCCGCCTCCCGGGTTCAAGTGATTCTTCTGTCTCAGCCTCCCGAGTAGCTGGGACTACAGGCGCCCACCACCACACCTGGCTAGTTTTTTGTATTTTTAGTAGAGACAGGGTTTCACCATGTTGGCCAGGATGGTCTCAATCTCTTGACCTCGTAATCTACCTGCCTCGGCCTCCCAAAGTGCTGGGATTACAGGCGTGAGCCACCAGACCTGGCCAACTAGAGAACAATTCTAAGTCAACATCTAAGCAGATAAGAATGTGTGTAGTTCAGGCTGGGTGCAGTGGCTCATGCCTGTAATCCCAGCACTTTGGGAGGCCAAGTTGCGCAGATTGCTTGAGCCCAGGAGTTTGAGACCAACCTGGGCAATGTGGCAGAACCCCACCTCTACAAAAAATGCAAAAATTAGCCAGGCATGGTGGCATGCGTCTGTGGTCCCAGCTACTTGGAGGGCTGACGTAGGAGGATTGTTTGCGCCCAGCAGGTCGAGGCTGCAGTGAGCTGTGATCATGCCATTGCACTCCAGCCTGGGTGACACAACGAGACCTTGTCTCAAAAAAACAAATGTGTGTAGTTCAAAGCTTTAGAGAAATGATGTGTTTTTTAAAAGGGTCACTTGGTGGCTGTTTTACTCAGGAAATTTTCATGAAGGACCAGACAAGAACTGTGGGTCTTTTTGTGTTCTGTGTATCTGGCTTAGAACCTGGCACGTAATAAGTAAATTTAAATAAATTTACTAAAGTAAAAATTTACTTAAAACTGGACAAATGGCTGGGCGTGGTGGCTCATGCTTGTAATCCCAGCACTTTGGGAGGCCGAGGCAGGCGGATCATGAGGAGATCAAGACCATCCTGGCTAACACGGTGAAACCCCGTCTCTACTAAAAATACAAAAAAAATTAGCCAGGCGTGGTGGTGGGCCCCTGTAGTCCCAGCTACTCTGGAGGCTGAGGCAGGAGAATGGTATGAACCCAGGAAGGCGGAGGTTGCAGTGAGCAGAGATCGCGCCACTGCACTCCAGCCTGGGCAACAGAGTGAGACTCTGTCTCAAAAAAAAAAAAACTGGACAAATGAATGAAAGAAAGGGAGTTGTGAGCTCAGTAACAAGGTTAGTGGAGAGGGGTCCAAAGGAAGTGGATACATGAGAGGTAGGGTTCTCTCGCTCCATTGCCCAGCTGGAGTGCAGTCACATGATCTTCTCAGCTCACTCCGCCCACCAGGTTCAAGTGATTCTCCTGCCTCAGCCTCTCGAGTAGCTGGGATTACAGGTGTGTGCCACCACGCCTGGCTAATTTTTGTATTTTTAGTAGAGACAGGGTTTCGCCATGTTGGCCAAGCTGGTCTCGAACTCCTGACCGCAAGTGATTCGCTCACCTTGGCCTCCCAAAGTGCTGGGATTATAGGTGCGAGCCACTGCGCCTGGGCGAGAGGTAGTTTTTTTTTAAAAAAAGAAGTTCTGTGGCTGGCAGGGGTTGAGAAGGGGCTATTTTAAGGAATAGTGGAAATATAGGACAGGTCATTGAGGGCACTGAAGGCTTTAAACATTACAGTGAGGAGTTTATTTTGATTCAGTTGGCAATAGGAAGTCATTGTAGGAAGTTACTGTGATCTGCTGACAGTGGGATCCTTGGAGAACTAATCAGTGAGTACAGGGTAGGTGGAGGCACAGAGACCAGCCAGCACTGCTGTAGTAGTTCAGATATGAGGGGAAGAGTCCCTGGCAAAGAGAAAGGATTAAATTCAGAAGCACTATAGAGAACCATTGGCAGGCTACAGAATTGATTGAAAGTTGGAGAGTAGACGTGAAAAGTACTTTGGGTCCCAAGTATCTGAGCTTAGAAAGTTGGAGAATATTAGTACCACTAATAGACATTGAAAAGTCGAGAAGACAAGCCAGTTTGGGGAGAAAGCGGAGATACAGGCAAATTGGGATTGAAATATTAGTTGATAACAAAGAAGGAGGTGTGTTGTAGGCAGCTCAAGATGGAGAGTAGATTTCGAGAAATAATTGGTTAAAGATTTTAAAGGAAATGGTCTCTGTAACAACTGACCTGACTTACTTTTGATTCTATCTTTCCCTAGATCAAAAATGTCCTTCTTCTTCTCCTGATCCTCCCCCTCCTCCCCCCTTCTCCCCCTTCTCCCCCTTCTCCCCCCTCCTCCTTCTCCTTCTCCTCCTCCTTCTCCTTCTCCTCCTCCTCCTTCTTCTTCTTCCATTAAAGTCATAAACACATTCTTCTGTACCCATCTCAAATCCTACCCTTTCTGTGTAGCCTTCCTTGACCTCCTGGATGAGCTCTCTCCTTGTTCTAAACTCAGGTATTATTGTCTCTGTCAACATTGCTGATTAACCTTTGGTATACATAGAATGAGTTGTGGAGGATGGCAGAATGTTATTATTTGAATTTGGACGAACAGCACATGGAAGTTAATTATATTCTTCTTTTTGTTGTTGTTGTTTGAGACAGAGTCTTGCTCTGTCACCCAGGCTGGAATATAGTGGTGCGATCTCGGCTCACCGCAACCTCTGCCCTCTTGCCTCCCAGGGTCAAGCAATTCTCATGCCTCAGCCTCCCAAGTAGGAGCTGGGTTTACAGGCGTCCACCACCACGCCCAGCTAGTTTTTGTATTTTTAGTACAGATCGGATTTCACCATGTTGGCCAGGCTGGTCTTGAACTCCTGGCCTCAAGAGATCTGCCTGCCTTGACCTCCCAAAGTGTTGAGATTACAGGCTTGAGCCACTGTGCCCAGCATATTCTTTACTTCTTTTGTATGCTTGCACGTTTCCATAATAAAAAATAAAATGAAAAGAAGTCAGCTGTGGCACTTAAAAGAATACAGATCCCTAGGCCTCACTCTTGGCTATTCTTATTCAGTAGGTCTTGGGTGGACCTTGGTTGTCTGGATGTCTAAGAAGATCCACTAAGATGCCTGATGTATATCACACCTTCAATTGGCACCTAGCAGTGGAAACTTGACGTTGTATTTTGAGCTCATTCATTCATTTCTCAAGTCATTTGCCCCTGGTACTGTGCTAGGTGCTGGGGATTCAAATAAGACAGGGTCCTGCCTTCAGGACACTTCAGTAGAGGGAGTTAAACAAGTAAACAATAAAGTGCAGTTATGTGTTATAGGAAGCACTGAGCAATGTGCTTTGATGTGGATTTTTGTTTAATCTTCATAATAGCTTTAAGAGCTAGGTACTTTACCTTTATTCCATAGATGAGGGATCTGAGGCTTAGAGAAGTTAAAGTCACACAGCAAAGATGTTGTTAAATTGGGATTTGAGCCCTGCCTATGGGACTCCAGGAACTATAATTATAACCACTGTTATTGCCTTCCTGGAATTTCATACCATTAAAAAAATCAAAATTGGTCATAAAAGGTATATCAAGTATGTATAAAACATTAGTTTTAAGTTTCAAAAACCAGTTACTTAAAATAAGCTGCGTTGTAACCGCCTTTGGGGAATTTTTCCGCATGGGCTGAACTGACTGAGCCATCTAAAAATAGGAGGCCAGTGAAGCCTCTACTGTTTCCTTGGTGAATCTCCCTCAAGTTTTCATTGCTCTAAGGACTGTGAACTGCATTAATAATCAGGATGGTCACTCTTGAAAATGTTCCTTAACCTATCTGCTATATATGAATGCCTCTAGAACTCTGAGTGCTATATACCAGGGGAAGTTTCATGGGGCCTTGGGAATCAGAGGAGCACACTGCTGCTAAGTGGTTATCAAGAGCAGTGTTGAGGGAGTTGTGTTGTCTTAATAAAGTTTGTGGTTATTATGTTTGTGGTTGGTTGCCTATATTTTGAATTCTCATAGCATCTCTACAAGGTATGATTTATTACCATCATTGTTTAAAGGGAGAAACCAAGTATCTGAGAGGTTAATTTACTTATTTGTAGTCATGTAGCTAATTAGCATCAGAGCCAATATTGTCTAGTTCCAAAACCCATCTTCTTTCTGTTTTACTGTGATGGAGGCAGTGGGATATTGGGTTTGAGTCTCAGGTATAGTCCTAGCTGGAACAGTAGATTCAGAAGGCATTGGCATAGAAGGCAGCTGAAACCACTGTAGTGGTTGAGATTGCCCAGGGAGACTGGTAGGTTGAGTGCTGACAAAAGCTGAGGATAGATTTTTGGGTTCCAGAGGACAGGGTCCATGTCTCATGCTTTTTTTACAGAGTAAACTTTCAGTGAACATTGGTTATTTGTGATCTTAAGGGTCCTTATTTCTAAACTTAAGTGTTCTTAAGTGTCACTGTTTCTAAACTCTGGCTTTGATATTGCTCCATTGATTCAGTTCCATATATTGTATTGCAAGTGCCCATCTCCTGACCTGGAGGTGTTATATTTGTCATTCCAGATTACCTAAAACCAGATCCATGGATGATCTTCTTTCTGCCTGTGACACAAGCAGCCCCCTGACTCGTACATCCAGTGACCCTAACCTGAATAACCACTGTCAGGAGGTCAGGGTAGGCCTGGAGCCCTGGCACAGCAATCCTGAGGGATCAGAGACAACCTTTGTGGACTCTGGGGTAGGAGGTCCTCAGCAAACTATAGGAGAAGTGGGTCTTCCTCCTCCTCTGCCCAGCAGCCAGAAAGACTACTTGAGCAATAAACCTTTCAAGAGTCACAAAAGCTGTTCTCCAAGTTACAAACTGCTTAATACCGCAGTGCCTCGGGAAATGAAGAGCAACACCTCTGATCCTGAGATCAAAGTCCTGGAAGAGACTAAGGGACCAGCTCCAGACCCTTCTGCCCAGGATGAGCTGGTTAGGACTTTAGATGGCATAGGGGAGCCACCTGAACATTGTCCTGAAATAGAAGCTGTCAGTGCACTCTCCAAGGTCATTTCTAACAAGTGTGATGGAGTTTGTAATTTTCCTGAGTCTTCCCAGAACTCTCCTACAGGTACGCCCCAACAGGCCCAGCCAGACTCCATGCTAGGTGTGCCCTCCAAATGTGTTCTCAATCACAGCCTCAGCACCCTTTGCAACCCACCGAGTGCTGCCTGCCAAACTCCTCTAGACCCAAGCACTGACTTCCTCAACCAAGATCCCTCAGGGTCTGTGGCAAGTATCTCCCACCAGGAACAACTGAGTTCTGTGCCGGATCTGACCCATGGGGAGGAAGACATTGGTAAAAGAGGAAATAATAGGAATGGGCAGTTATTGGAAAATCCTCGCTTTGGGAAAATGCCATTGGAATTGGTCCGGAAGCCAATTTCTCAGAGCCAGATCAGTGAGTTCTCTTTTCTAGGGTCCAACTGGGACAGCTTCCAAGGGATGGTGACTTCATTCCCAAGTGGGGAGGCCACCCCTCGGCGGCTGCTTTCCTATGGCTGTTGTAGCAAGAGGCCAAACAGTAAGCAGATGCGGGCCACGGGGCCCTGCTTTGGGGGCCAGTGGGCTCAGAGAGAAGGTGTGAGGTCACCTGTCTGTTCTAGTCATTCCAATGGACATTGTACTGGCCCAGGAGGAAAGAACCGGATGTGGTTGTCTGGTCATCCAAAGCAAGTCTCTAGCACAAAGCCCGTTCCACTGACCTGCCCTTCTCCAGTGCCTCCTCTCTATTTGGATGATGATGGACTCCCCTTTCCCACGGATGTGATCCAGCATAGGTTACGGCAAATCGAAGCAGGGTACAAGCAAGAGGTGGAGCAGCTACGTCGACAGGTGCGTGAGCTTCAGATGAGGCTGGACATCCGTCACTGCTGTGCCCCTCCAGCAGAGCCCCCCATGGACTATGAGGATGATTTTGTAAGTAGTCACCAACTGCCATACACCCATTATTTACTCTGTTCATCCAGCCTTCCCTCCATTCAGCATTTATTCGTTGGGTACTTGCTGTGTACCACTGAGTTAGGTGCCTGGGCTATAGGATGAAAAACAAGTAAGCAATTAGAATGATGTTTTTAAGTGCTATGATTGAGGAGGCATCAGGTGTTAGAGGGCTGGAGTGGAGTGAAACGTCAAGGAAGACTTTCTTGAGAAGGTAATGCTTGAGCTGAGTGCTGAAGAATGTGTGATACTTAGCCAGGTAGACAGTGAAAAGGAAACACCATTCGCAGAAGCGTGGTGGCAATAGGTACTCCAATGATACGGCTTAAAAGGATGGGACATGCGAGTGTATATGTGTACATGCATGCATACACACTTACACTGGGGCTATGAGAGACAGTCAGATAGGGTGGTGGGAGGTGACATTGGAGAATTAGGTGGAGATTACAAGGGTCAGGTTGAGTGCCCTTCTTTGGATTTTACCCTTAAGGCAATAAAATTTTAGGCCAGTGCACAATATGATCAGAGTTGTAGTTTAAGAAAATGTGCAACAATGTACATTTTTTTTTTTTTTTTTTTTTTTTTTTTGAGACGGAGTCTCGCTCTGTCACCCAGGCTGGAGTGCAGTGGTGCAATCTCAGCTCACTGCAACCTCCGCCCTCCCGGGTTCACGCCAGTCTCCTACCTCAGCCTCCCGAGTAGCTGGGACTACAGGCGCCCGCCACCGTGCCCGGCTAATTTTTTTTTTTGTATTTTTAGTAGAGACGGGGTCTCACTGTGTTAGCCAGGATGGTCTCGTTCCCCTGACCTCACGATCCGCCCACCTCGTCCTCCCAAAGTGCTGGGATTACAGGCGTGAGCCACTGCACCCGGCCCAACAGTGTACAATTTTAATGAGGCAGTTGAGACCCAGATTGGGAGGCTGGTAAGGTCATTTTGGAATAATCCAGGTGAGAGATGAAGACTGTAGGCTGTGCAGTGTTGGGCAGCCTCAGGTTCTGGCACCATAGTCCTTGGGGAGCTTCTAGGAGCCAGCTTCCTCTCCATGGTATCTTGCCATTTACACAGACACTTTCCTTCCTTCTGTTAAGGTGCTCCCCACTTGCCTGCTTCTCACTTCTCTGGTGCTTTAAACAGGAGTCAGCAAACTTTTTTTTTTTTTGTAAAGGGCCAAATAATAACTATTTTAGGTTTTGTGGGCCATACAGTCTATGTTGCAACTACTCAGCTCTGCTATTGTGCAAAAGCAGCCGTAGGCCAGGCACTGTGGCTCACTCCTGTAGTCTTAGGACTTTGTGAGGCCGAGGTAGGTGGATTGCTTTGGCCAAGAAGTTCGAGACCAGCCTAGGCAACATGGTGAAACCCCATCTCTACAAAAATTACAAAAAATTAGCTGGACATGGTGGTGGACGCCTGTGGTCCCAACTACTCGGGAGGCTGAGGTGGGAGGATCTCTTGAGCCCAGGATGTTGAGGCTACAGTGAGCAGTGATCATGCTGCTGCATTCCAGCCTGGGCAAAAGAGCGAGACCTTGTCTCAAAAACAAAACAAAAAGCAGCCATAGACAGTAAGTGAATGAATGAATGCAGCTGTGTTCCAACAAAACCTGATTTACAAAAACAGGCAGTGGGCTACTCTGGCCTGTGGGCCATAGCTTGCCAACCCCTGGTTTAGAACATAACAAGAGTCTTTCTATGCTGTGGTGTAGCATATCGGTAAGAGTGTAAATCTGAAGCTGCAATACTAGGTTCAAATCCCAGCTTTACTACATATCAGCTCTTAACTTTCTCTGTGGCTTCATTTTCTTATTTGTGAAATGGGGATATTAGTAGCATACATTGTAAGACTGTCTTAAGAAATAAGTTCATGTGTATAATGCACTTAGCACAGTGCCTGACACATGGTAAACAGTAAGTGTTAACGATGATGAAGATAATTTGTTGTCTTTGCCTTTTCATCAGACATGTTTGAAGGAGTCAGATGGCAGTGATACTGAGGATTTTGACTCTGATCACAGTGAAGACTGCCTTTCAGAAGCAAGCTGGGAACCTGTTGATAAGAAAGAGACTGAGGTATGTTTAGGCACATATATGGTGGGTACTTATGTGAGCCAGTGAGTCATTATATTTCCCAGAGATGAATGACATGCTGTAGACTGAGCTGTCCCCCAGAGAAGTGTCAACCTGGTAGGCAAATGGTAGCCAGTTATGAAGATAAGCCTTGTCACTTTCTCCTGGGGTGCTTTCCTCATTGCAATGTTGCTCATCCAGTCTGTCAACAAGGACCAGGAATTTTTCTTTGTGCCTTCTATTAGGTGACTCGCTGGGTTCCAGACCATATGGCATCACACTGCTATAACTGTGACTGTGAATTCTGGTTGGCCAAACGAAGACACCATTGCAGGTAGGATGTTTTGTATGATTTAGTATGACTCAAAAAACAGTGCAGGCCAGGCGCAGTGGCTCATACCCGTAATCCCAACACTTTGGGAGGCCGAGGCAGGTGGATCATGAGGTCAGGAGATTGAGACCATCCTGGCCAACATGGTAAAACCTGTCTCCACTAAAAATACAAAAATTAGCTGGGCGTGGTGGCGCATGCCTGTAATCCCAGCTAGCTACTCTGGAGGCTGAGGCGGGAGAATAGCTCGAACCAGGGAGCTGGAGGTTGCAGTGAGCCGAGATTGCGCCACTGCACTCCATCCTGGCAACAGAGCAAGACTCTGTTTAAAAAAGAACAAAAAACAAAAACAAAAACAGTGTAATACATATGTATAGAACTAAGTGGAATTAGTTTGGAAGTGGACACCTCTTTATAGAAACTATTTTTGTTTGTCCCCAACTTTTCATTTAGTATCACTCATTCTCAGTATATTGGCATTTCTTAATATTAATTAATTAATTATTTTTTTTTATTAGCGATGGGGTCTTGCTATGTTGCTCAGGCAAGTCTCAAACTCCTGGCCTCAAGCGATTCTACTGCCTCAGCCTACCAAAGTGCAGGGATTACTGGTGTGAGTCACCCTGCCTGGCCAGTATATTGGCATATCTGATGAACTCTTCCCTCTTTGTGCTTTGACAGAAATTGTGGGAATGTATTTTGTGCTGGATGCTGCCACCTGAAGCTGCCCATTCCTGATCAGCAACTCTATGACCCAGTTCTTGTCTGTAACTCATGTTACGAACACATTCAAGTCTCTCGTGCCAGGGAACTCATGAGCCAACAGCTGAAGAAACCCATTGCCACAGCTTCCAGTTGAATGCCGGGGAGACGACCTGTCCAATTTTAGCAGGTTTGAAGGGAGGATCTTCTTCAGTTGTAGTTTGGAAGGTTCCTTGGTGTGGCTCATGAAATCACAGAGCTCAGAGATACCATCTTGAGAAATCCTCCTTGGTATCATGAAACTGGAGCAGAGGAATTGCAATTTGGCAGGAGGTCCTCTACTGGTGATACCCTCACCTTGGGGTAATGGTCCTAACCCAGACCCAGGGTCTGGAAGCTTTATGTTGAGTTGGTGACTCCAGCCTCTTTCTCCTGGAGGTCACAAGATGATGATTGCATAGATGTTGCCTGGTGCAAAGTGCCCCAAACAGCAATAGAAAGGCATATGTATAACCAAACTCCAAGTGATAACCAGACCCATCTCTCCTCCACCTTGACAAAAGCAGATTATAGTATACAAGATAGGAATTCCTGTCCTATTTGAGATGAACTATATCCTGTACCTCTGTGCTCTGTGTCTGTGCATGAAGGCTCAGTCTTTAGAGGCACTCCCTCTAGTTGCATTAGTACTGTCTTTCTGTGGAGTTTGGTTTGAAGACTGGCTCAGCAAGTGGAGGTTTCAATGTATTTTTCAGTTGGCTCATCAGCCAGCATTGGTGAATATTCAGTTTAGGGGAACAGTTCTAGGGAGCGAGACATTTTTGGGAGCAGAGGAAAACTCTGCTGATGTTCGGTCCTGGCAAACATTGAGTTATTTTGAGCTGTGAAGGCAGTCGTCTCTGTTACACAGTGGCAGCTCTTGAGTTATGCACTGTGAAGAATGAGAAGGGAAAAGCAAAAATTATCCTTGTGAAATATCTGCTGATTGTGCCCTACCCTTTGCACCTGACTTTTCCTAGTTGTCCTGGTGCTAACACAGGAGCTACACCTTGATCCTCTCCTGGCATGAAAATAAAACAGAGGTTTTCGTTGTTGTTGTTCCATTGCCCATTTCCCCCATGTTGTCTTTCCCTTGGCTGCTGCCTCCTCTGGGTCACATTTGCTTCTTATCCTGAACACTTGACACCTTGAGGGTAGAACTTAGCGTTTGGTTTTTACCTCCTAGCATATGCTGTTTGGTATGTGAGGGTTTCAGTACAAATGCTGCTGTCTATTTCTGTGCACTTAACAATGGAACCCAAACAGAAGAGAATAAAGCCTTGATACCAAAATTGGGAGAGAACATGTGTCCATTTGGACCAAACGTTATTGGTTTTTTAAAAATTTTATTTTGTTTTTTTGTTTTTGTTTTTTTCATCTTAATATGTACCAGTGGCACTTAACCAAAAGATACAGTGATATAGCCATGTACTGTGGGTGGGACAGATACAGTCTCCTTGGCCTATAATGAAACCACTAGGACTTTATACATTTTCCTTAATTTGTTGACATATAATGGTAAATTATATTTAGGCTTATCCTGTTTTGAAATGATGGTAGTCATCTTTCTTACTGCTACTTTCATGTTGCTTTCTAGAAAACAGCATTTCATTCCAAAATAACTAGGATCTGCATTTAGAACAAGAATCATTATTTGTCCTGACCTTTGCAGTCCTACAGAGAAGCATCTGTGGTTCTTTTGTACTTGCCATAGATGTAACCTAAAAAGTTTTGGCATATTTAGGTCAGCCTAGCAGAACTTTTTTTTTCATTTAAATGGAGCTGAATAATGGAGATTTTGTGTCTGCAAAATTCCTGAGATCATTGAAAAAGTAACAAGCTATTCCTTGTTTCTGATACATAAAATTATTTTAAGCATTTTATCAATCATTAAAATTTACTGCCAGTTGTGAGTGGCTTTTTAATTAACTTGTCTTTCATTGCACTTCACTCTGCCTGTTTTCAAGGGGAGTAAGATTGGTAACATTTGGGGAGACTGTATCTGTCTACTTAGTGTGGCTGTTTTGAGGGACTGTCCCATCAGTGAACAAACTGCATGGCCTTGGAGAGAGACTCTGGGCTCTTGGCTCAGATGTGTTCATCAAATACTCCTTTCAGAGCTGTTGTGGGTGTAAGTGACATGATGTGGCCAAAAATCCAAACTGTGCAGTTGCGTTGTGACAAACATGCAATGTGCTGTAAAAATTCAATACAGTTTAAATAAAATCTCTATATTAGTGCTGCTTTGTTGGGTCGTTTTATTTTCATTTCTAAAAAAACTTAATATTCACTTATTCTTTGACCATGAGAAGAGTAGAACATTGTACCCCTTTCTCCCAGCAATTTCCAATTTATTTATTCTGAGATGGAGTCTCCCTCTGTTCCCCAGGCTGGAGTGCAGTGGTGCGATCTCGGCTCACTGCAACCTCCGCCTTCTGGGTTCAAGCGATTCTCCTGCCTCAGCCTCCTGAGCAGTTGGGACTACAGGTATGCTACCACGCTGGCTAATTTTTGTATTTTTAGTAGAGACGGGGTTTCACCATGTTGGCCAGGCTGGTCTCGAACTCCTGGGTTCAAGCAGTCCACCCAGCTCGGCCTCCCAAAGTGTTGGGATTACAGACGTGAGCCACTGCACCCGGCCAATTTCCATTTTCAAATGAACCTCTCTTTTTGAATCAGCACAGCTCTTGTTACATTCTTATTTATTGATTGGCTGGGGATCGATTCTTATGGATACCGTAGAATTCTGTCCCATCTTTATTTCTCTTTAATGTCTAAAATGCCACCAGCTAGTTGGGCAGGCACACAAGATAGTACTTAGATTCTTGTGATTCCCTCCTCCCAGGGACCTCAGTTTTCGTCTAACCTTGAGTAAATTGTCTTGAACAAATACTGGCTTAAAAGAGTGTATCTTAAAAGATACAAAAGGCTACTATCTAAAAGGTGAGTTCGTTTACTCAAGATATTATACCTCCAGTAGCATCATTTTTGTTTGAGAGATGAGCTGTTCCACTGTTAGCAAAGATTACAGACCAGACCCTTTGGTCCCCAGAATGACCGACTCTGCTGCCTAACGCACACTTTCTCTGCATTCCAAGTGCCCACTAGTTGGCTGGGCCGAAACACACGCCTCTTGGTATTCCACGGTGGATAACTGGGCTTCTCTCTTGACAGGACTTAGAACTCCCCGGCGGACAGCCTTCCCGGCCTGAAGTCTGGGAACGCCTGGGGAAGGGGCTCCTGCCCGGGTCCCGCAGGCGTCCGGCGGGCTGGGCCGAGGCACGCGGCCGCCGAGAGGGAGGTGCCCACGCCGCGTGGCGGGAACTCGAGGCCCCATTGGCCGCGCTGGGAGGCGCCGTGGGGCCTCGTGCGCCAACGGTCCCTGGTACGCGGCGGACGGGCGCCGGCAGGAGCGGGCAGGGCGAGGCGAAGGCAGGGGAGGGATCGAGAACGGGGTGGGAGAGCTAGGCTCGGGGGGCGAGGCCCCGGCCCGGTGGGGCGATGGAGGAGGCGCTGCTCTCCACCCCCATCAACCCCAACAACTTCCCCGCCAAGCTGTGGCGCCTGGTGAACAGCCCGCGCTACCGCTCCATCCGCTGGGACGGCCGCGGCGAGGGGCTGCTCATCGACCAGCCGCTCTTCGAGGCCGAGCTGCTCAGCCCGCCCGGGCCGGGGGGCGGTGGCGGGACTGCGGGCGCCGGGGCCGAGCCCGAGCTCTTCAAAACCACCAACTTCACCAGCTTCATCCGCCAGCTCAACCTCTACGGCTTCCGCAAGGTGGTGCTGGGCGGGCCCGGCGCGGCGGGGCCGGGGCCGGGGCCGGGGCCGGGGCCGGGGGGCGGCAGACCGGCAGGGGATGGGCCGCTCCATCACTTCCACAGCCCGCACTTCCGCCGCGACCAGCCACAGCTGCTCGTGCACCTCAAGCGCCTGACCAGCGCCAACAAGGCCAAGCTGGCGGCTGGCCTGGAGGTGCCCTGCCGCCCGCCCAACCGCTTCCAGCGGCTGCTCATCACCTCGGCCTCCGCCTCCGCCGCCGCCGCCGCCGCCGCCTCGGCGGCCGCCACCGCCGCCCCGCTGCAGCACCAGGAGCCGCCGCCGCCCGCGGGGCCCCGGCCCGAGCCGCACGGTGAGTCCGGGCTGCCCGTGCCCTCGCCCACAGTGGGCACATGGGCGGCGGGGAGCAACCGCCGCTGGAGGGCGCATTTTCGCACGTCCTCACGCTGTGGGCGACGGAAAGGCGCCGGGGACCCATTGTCCACTATGCTTCCCGAGACACCGCCACCGTTCTCAGCAGCACCAGCACGGTGGCCACCGGCCCTCCCCTGGAGGGTCCGTAAGCATTCAGCCCCTTCTGAGCCCACTGGCAGCAAAAGGGACCTCCGCCTCTTAGGCTCCCTTCTACTCGTCCCGGGTTTGAACCCCAGGAGTTTACCTGGTTGTAAGCCTCCGTTTACCTTCCTGAGACCCACACTGTCCACTGTAAACATGTAGACTAAGTAGTCCTTCATTGAAACATTGGGTCTGGAAGAAACAGAAGGGGCTCCTTTGCTCCCGTGGGAAGCAGAGTGGAGTTACCCTACGGGTTAAGGCGGGACGGAACAAAATCGTAGTCAAGAGAACTTAGAACATTACGGTTGGGCGCGGTGGCTCACGCCTGTAATCCCAGCACTTTGGGAGGCCGAGGCGGGTGCATCACGAGGTCAGGAGTTCGAGACCGGCTTAACAAACAGGGTGAAACCTCGTCTCTACTAAAAATACAAAAATTAGCCAGGCGTGGTGATGCACGCCTGTAATCCCAGCTACTCAGGAGGCTGAGGCAGGAGAATCACTTGAACCCAGGAGGCGGAGGTTGCAGTGAGCCGAGATAGTGCCACTGCACTCCGGTCTGAGCAACAGAGCGAGACTCCGTCTCAAAAAAAAAAAAAAAAAAAAGAGAGAGAACTTAGAACATTACAATAGCAGCCAAGGGAAAGTTTTGGAAAAGGTGCCTGCAGTGGAAATTTGTCCTTGAAGAGGGCTGCCACCTTCCACCTATTGGCACATCTAAGAAATCTTAGAAGTGTTACGACAATCATCAGATTTAAGGTTCTGGGTAATGTGTAGAATGGTAGACATTGTTTATATACCTTAAGAGCAAAAATACAACGATACATCGTGGCTTACAAGATATAGTTCCTATGTAGAATGAATCGGCTACACATTTCTTTCATTGAAGCAAATTAGAGCTTGATGCTTCCTTAAAGGGGTATGATTAGACAAACATAAGGCAAAAATGGTTTTCTTTACAGCTGTCAAGTTTTAGTTAAAAAAGAATTTTAGAAAGCTCACATTTATAGCCTTTGGAGTTTTCACTATTGGCTACAATCTTTCAGTATTGAAAAAACTTTTTGGTATACATCTGTATTTAGTAAAAGTTGAGAAACCCTCTGTGATAGTGAATTATTTATTTTTTATTATTTGTTTATTTTTTTGAGACGGAGTTTCGCTCTTGTCACCCAGGCCGGAGTGCAATGGCACGATCTCGGCTCACCACAACCTCCGCCTCTCGGGTTCAAGCGATTCTCATTCCTCAACCTCCTGAGTAGCTGGGAACACAGGCGTGTGCCACCGTGCCCGGCTAATTTTTATATTTTTTAATAGAGACGGGGTTTCACCAGGTTGGCCAGGCTGGTCTCAAACTCCTGACCTCAGGTGATCCGCCCGCCTTGGCCTCCCAAAGTGCTGGGATTACAGGTCTGAGCCACTGCGCCCCGCCTCTTTTATTTTTTGAGATGACGTCTCACTCTGTTGCCCAGGCTGGCGTGCAATGGCAAGATCTCCGCTCACTGCAACCTCTGCCTCCCGGGTTCAAGTGATTCTTCTGCCTCAGCCTCCAGAGTAGCTGGGATTTTACAGGTGCCTGCCACCACACCTGGCTAATTTTTATATTATTAGTAGAGATGGGGTTTCACCACGTTGGCCAGGCTGGTTTTGAACTCCTGACCTCAGGTGATCCGCCCATCTTGGCCTCCCAATGTGCTGGGATTACAGGTGTGAGCCACTGCACATGGCCAAATTATTTTATAGACTTAATTTTTTTTTTGAGATAGGGTCTCACTCTGTCCCCCAGGCTGGAGTGCAGTGGCAAGATCTTGGCTCACTGCAACCTCCGCCTCCTGGGCTCAAGGGATCCTCCCACCTCAGCCTCCCGAGTAGCTGGGACTACAGGCGTGGCCACCACACCCAGCTAATTTTTTGTATTTTTGGTGGATACAGGGTTTCACTCTGTTGCCCAGGCTGGTCTGGAACTCCTGGGCTCAAGTGATCTGCCCACCTTGGCCTCTGGAAGTGCTGGGATTACAGGCGTGAGCCACCACTGCGCCAGGCCTGTAGACTTGATTTTTGATGCTCTTCCCCCTCTTCCAGGAAGGCAAGGGTGGCAATATTCCATTTCTCTGTTTAAAGAGTCCATGATATGAAGCAGTATACCAAGAAACCAACAGGGTATAATCATTCATTCATATCACCTTCAGCTAGGAGAGTAATAAAAACATTTTCAGCATGTTAACATGGATTTACTACAAAGAAATCTGGGGCCGGGCGCGGTGGCTCACGCCTGTAATCCCAGCACTTTGGGAGGCCCAGGCAGGCGGATCACGAGGTCAAGAGATTGAGACCATTCTGGCCAACATGGTGAAACCCTCTCTGTATTAAAAATATAAAAATTAGCTGGGCGTGGTGGCGGGTGCCTGTAGTCCCAGCTACTCAGGAGGCTGAGGCAGGAGAATCACTTGAACCTGGGAGGTGGAGGTTGCAGTGAGCCGAGATCACACCATTGCACTCCAGCCTGGGCGACAGAGTCAGACGCTGTCTCAAAAAAAAAAAAAAAAAGAAAAAGAAAAAAAAAGAAATCTGGGTTATTTTTGAGTTAATGGAAAAGTTTAAATGTACAAATAAAATAACACTGTGTTCAACTTAACCTTCGCCCAGGGTTACGAATGACAACAGTACTTGGTTCTTTGGAATTTAGAAGATAAGGAACTAGGTTATGTGTCCACTGTGGAGTTTAGAAGATAAGGGATTAGGTTAAAGTTCCAACAGTAAGTTGAAAAAGCAGCAGTGGCATAAGAATGTCCTAAAGGAATATTAGGCCACTTCCATGTGATGGCCATTGATTTTGGTAGGGAATGATAGGGTGCAAGGCAATGGAGACAATACCATGGCATACATTTGGCAGAATCTCTGACATGGATTTTTTTTTTTTCAGGTTGCATGTCTGGTGGGTATAAGGAGAAAAGACTAGAAAATATGTTTTTGGGAGAAATGGGATAACCACTTCAAACAAAGAAACATCCATGCATACACACACACATAAAAACCAACACTTGCTCTTTTCTCTTCTCTGACCTTTTTCCCTCAACTGTCTTAAACCCAGTTGTATTTTAAGTGTAGAGTCCATTTTAATTGAAGAAATTCAGGGCCATCTGGAATCTGATTTTATTCACTTATAGTTCAGTTGGTCAGCATTTAAAGATTACTATTTGTTGAAAAACATAAATTCATGGTTTTTCAGTATAGATTATATGTCAATCCATATATAACTAAGTTATTGTTTTCATGCCTTTCCTGTTTGGTGTTTTTTTTTTTTTTTTTTTTTTCCTGACCATTCTACCTGTTGGTATGTGCAGAAGGTATGTCAGGTGTGGACTGTCTATACCATAGGTTTGGTTCACTAGGGAATTGTGTTACTGGTTCAGGTGGAATGTAATTCTGCTTTAAGTTCAAGAATACTAGAACTTGAATAATTGAGCAAAGTTGTTCAAGAATACAACTTTGTTTTGTTCTTATTCCATGTTCTAAGTCCTTGGCTCTTCTATTTTTCCTCATCTCATTTTTCTTCTTCTCGAATCTTGCCTTGGTTATGTGGCTGACACTACACTGCTACTGCTTGGTCTCCATTTTTTCTATGTTCTATTTCAGTGTATGGGTTGAACACTTCTCTCTCTATAATAGAATCCTCTGTTTTAGGACCTAGTTCTTTTATTTAGAGCCACTGAACAAACTGCACTGTTCACCTTCCAAGAGTATACTTGATAAGAAACAGATTGCATGTTTTTCCTTTGTGCACTTCTGTTATTTTGTTTTTAGGAGCAGTTTATTTTATACGATATTTGTTAAAATATTCTAAACTAAGTAACAGATCTGAGAAGTGGATAATCTGTTTTTACCTGGGGATACCATGCTCTCAAGAGGCAAGTTTTTGGATTCTTTCCTGGGAATTGATTAATTCAGATGCACTTCCATAAAAGAAATAGAATTTTTGAGAACACAATTTCATCCTGCCCTCTATTTCCA
The DNA here is from genome assembly GCF_028885625.2 of Pongo pygmaeus. Classification (NCBI taxonomy): domain Eukaryota; kingdom Metazoa; phylum Chordata; class Mammalia; order Primates; family Hominidae; genus Pongo; species Pongo pygmaeus. Next base: position 60,210,421 of record NC_072392.2, read on the forward strand.
GAATTCTGGATTCAAACTTTGCCAAATATATCTTAAAAGATATTTTGAAGACATATAGGTGATGCTCTGTAATGTTGATCTGAATTGAGCCCTATGAAGTAACCCTTAACAGAAGAATAAATAAGGGCTGAACATGTCTTGGTTCTTTATTTTAAAAAAACAGGCTTAAAAGAATGTTCTTTTAATCTTGACCGTGTTCTAATTTTAACAGCATCTAAAATAGTTAATTGGCCATCACTCCAAGTTTATCATGATAGAAGTAGACAGATATAAAACAATTTAAGGTAAAGAATTCTTTAATTAGCTGCTTAAGTTATTGACAGCCTGAAAATTCACCAACAGTTTATCCCTGAAGAGGGCAGAGCTGTTGTACTCTGTAGGCTGTATGTAGTGTTGACATGTGAGCATCCCAGGAGAAATCAAGGAATGGGTAATTTTGGACATGCAGAAACACCTCTTGTGAAGAGAGAGAAAAAAAGGAGGGGTTGTCAGTGGTGGGTTCAAGGTGTATGTACCTGCGGAATTGCTAGTCAAGCAGCGTAAAAACTGTTTTATGCTTTTTTTTTTTTTTTTTTTTTTTAAGACAGTGTCTCCCTCTGTCACCCAGGCTGGAGTTCAGTGGCATGAACATGGCTCACTGGTGCCTTGACCTCCCAGCATCAAGTCCTCCTCCCACCTTAGTCTCCTAACTGGGACTATTGGTGCATGCAACCCTACCTGGCTGATTGTTTTATTTTTTGTAAAGACAAGATCTCACCTTTTTTTTCTTTTTTCTTTCTTTCCTTTTTTTTTTTTTTTTTGAGATGGAGTCTTGCTGTGTTGCCCAGGCTGGAGTGCAGTGGCGTGATCTCAGCTCACTGCAACCTCCACCTCCCAGGTTCAAGCTGTTCTCCTTCCTCAGCCTCCTGAGTAGCTGGGACTACAAGGTGTGTGCCACCAAGCCCAGCTAATTTTTGTATTTTTAGTAGAGACGGGGTTTCTCCGTGTTAGTCAGGCTGGTCTTGAACTCCTAACCTCAAGTGATCTGCCCTCCTCAGCCTCCCAAAATGCTAGTATTACAAGTGTGAGCCACCGTACCTGGCCAGGATCTCACCATTTTGACCATGCTGGTCTGAAATTCCCAAGCTCAAGCAATCCTCCCGCCTTGGCCTCCCAAAGTGCTAGGATTAGAAGGATGAGACACTGCACAGGGTCTATTTTTTGTACCTTAAAGGAATAAAGGAAAAATAGTTTTTAAGAGATCTATCATTTGAATACATTCAATCTTCTGAAGTAGGATTTTTTCCCCCTATTAGATAAAGCCTCTTGATTTCCAGGGCTCCAGAATTTGTGTTGTTCATATGTATGCATTTGTTTCTTTTTGGCATTAATGCTTTATTTATTTGTTTATTTATTTATTTTTAAGAGAGAGGATCTCACTCTGTCACGCACGATCATAGTTCACTGTAACCTTGAACTCCTGGACTCAATAATACTTTATTATCTCTTTTTGAAACAGGGTCTCACTGTGTCACCCAGGCTGGAGTACAGTGGCTCAATCTCAGCGTACTGCAACCTCCACCTCCTGGGTTCAAGCGATTCTCCTGCCTCAGCCTCCTGAGTAGCTGGGATTACAGGCATGCACCACCATGCCCAGCTAATTTTTGTGTATTTTGTAGAGATGGGGTTTCGCCATGTTGCTCAGGCTGGTCTTGAACTCTTGGACTCAAGTGATCTGCCTGCCTCGGCCTCCCAAAGTGCTGGGATTACAGGCCTGAGCCACCGTGGCTGGCCTGCTTTACTCTTTAGAGGAAATTAAACCACAGAAATAGAATGACAGATATGTAACTTGTTGAATGGGTTTACAACCTAATTATTTGGAAAAGCAGATATTTGAGTGTCACCTTTCAACGTGTAGTTTAATACTTGAGTAGCACATAATAGGTTTTCCCTCTGTTTTACAGATTAGTTTAGTAAATTGAAAGGAACTTGTTAATCAGTCACATGATTTAATGCAAAACTCTCCTTAGGAATAAATTAGGCTAGCTTTGTTTATGTTCAAGAATCATAATCCATAGTTCTGTACCATTTATATTCTCCCTTCCCTCATTACATACTATTGCCCTTTCTCTCTCTTCCTTATCTCCACTTTTTATTCCTTTTTACATTGCTAATAAAGAGAAGACAATATCAGAATCTCTGGGCCTGGATTTGTGGATTTTTAACAAACTCTTCAGGTGATTCAGATGTAAACCAATGTTTGAGAGCCACTGATATCTGGGAAAGGATACTACTGGAAAGACTCTGAAGAAAGAAAAATCATGGAAAATGATTGATTGATTTAAGGGATGAAGGGGAAACTAAGTCAAACTTTTCAAGCCTGACTTTTTTACAAAGATTATAATTTTTAAAAATTTGAAAGGGAGGGCAAGACATGGTGGCTCATGCCTGTAATCCCAGCACTTTGGGAGGCAAAGGCAGGAGGATCGCTTGAGCCCAGCAGTTCCAGACCAGCCTGGGAATGTGGCAAGACCTTGTTTCTACAAAAAGTAAAATAAACAGTGCTTGGTGGTGTGCACCTATAGTTCCAGCTAATCAGGAGGCTGAGGTGGGAGGATTGCTTGAGCCTGGAAGTTTGAGGCTAGAGTGAGCCAAGATCACATCACTGCACTGCAACCTGGGCAACAGAGTGAGACCCGGTTGTTATATAAATAGATAGATAGATAGATAGATAGCAAAGAGCGTTACTTTTTTTTTAATCTTGTTATATGTTCCACACCCATTTCTTTTATTTTTTTGTTGGAGAGCTTATTTTTATGCCTATTATTAATGTTCCAAAATTGTTTGAAAGACTGAATGGAAAACTTTTAGGAAGTAGCTTACACATTGGAAAAATCTGGGTCAGGCAAATAAAGCGAAAGGTAAGATGGCCAAATCATGTATAAAAGGCTTTTAATGTTGAATTTTTGATTTAACGTTTGATTTAGTGTTAGAATTTGGGCACTTTATCTTTTATGACTATTGCACTGAGAAAACAAAGGTTTATTTGATTCTTCTTTCAGCATTATATGTCTCATATTCTTGATTCTGAACTTGTTTTTACCAAAACTAAACTTCCGTTGTGTTAAAAATGGCTGATTGGTGAAGAGTAGTATATTTTATGACCTTTGGTTTACTATGTCTGGTGGTGTAATGCAAAATTAGTAAACATGCTCTTCCTCTTTTATGTAGGACCAGTGGCTGTAGGACAATTTCACCGGTCATTTCGGCGAGATAGTTTGTCTCCTTACTCCTACGTATCAACTCCATCCCACGACCACAGTACTTACCCTCTGAAAGGTTTAGATCGGACCCCAGTTCCTCATAGAATATGGCAGAACTCCCTTGGAATGCACCCTGGACAAGTGGAGACATCTCCCACATTTTCAGATAAAGGGGTTCCATTTCCTGTACTCCAGAGGTTTCCAACTGAGGTTACCTATACGCTGCAGCCCAGCACCACATCTGTACATGTTCAACAAGGTCCTCAAACAATGGTCAGCTCCTCCCAAAAATACAGTAACTACACACCCTCAGCACAGTACTCGCAAGCCTACTATCCAACAGGTATGACAAATTCAGGTTCATGGCCTTCTATTTAAGGTTGTTTATAATGAGCATGTATATATATTTTAAATGAATTTGAATGTCTATGTGCTTTAACACAAACAGTAGGAATGTACACCTAAGAAATGGCAAAGATTTCTTAGCAGGAGATATTTTTAAACAATATATAAAATTTCATTGTGTTTTTAAGGATTGTGAAAATTTTGTTGGTGTATAAAGGTGTGTATTGTTAGTGAAACTTGTATACTCAAAATGTGTCCTGGTTATGAAAGTAAGACTTAGTACCCCAGGGCCGGATGTGGTGGCCCACACCTGTAATCCCGGCAATTTGGGAGGCTGAGGCGGGTGCATCATTTCAGGTCAGGAGTTCGAGACCAGCCTAGCCAACATGGTGAAACCCCAACTCTACTAAAAATACAGAAATTAGCCAGGCATGGTGGCAGGCGCCTGTAATCCCAGCTACTCAGGAGGCTAAGGCAAGAAAATTGCTTGAACCTGGGAGGCGGAGGTTGCAATGAGCAGAGATCACTCCACAGCATTCCACCCTGGACGACAGAGTGAGACTGTCTCAAAAACAAAAAACAAAAAACCTTAGTACCCCAGAACCTTATTTTAACTCTGTACTTGGTGCTGAAGTTTTTTTTTTTAAATATGTCTATTATATATTTAATATAGTTTCATCTTAAGGTGAGATTACCTCATAATGAAATCATTTGGTATCTCAGTAATGATATTTAATGAAAAAGCATACTCTCTGAACATTAAATTCTTTAGTAAAAACCTGGTGAACAGTGGGATCTCTGCAGTGTTATTCCTAGGCAGCTAAGAACTGGGGAGTAGCAGAGAGAAGGAGAAACCTGACAATGACAACTGACCTGGAACTCAAGCAAGGGCATTGAGAACATGCTGGTAGATCCCAAGCCACTAATTGGGAACGCTTATGATAGTTATCATCTGTTTTGCTTCTTGGGGAAAAAAAAAAGTTGTGTTTTCTTCTTTTCTTCTCTTTTTTCTTTTTCTTTCTTTCTTTTTTTTTTTTTTTGAGATAGAGTTTCACTCTTGTTGCCCAGGCTGGAGTGCAATGGCGCGATCTTGGCTCACTGCAACCTCCGCCTCCTGGGTTCAAGTGATTCTCCTGCCTCAGCCTCCTGAGTAGCTGGGATTACAGGTGTCCATCACCACACCTGGCTAATTTTTTGTATTTTTAGTAGAGACAGGGTTTCACCGTGTGGGACAGGCTGGTCTCGAACTCCTGACCTCAGGTGATCCACCCACCTTGGCCTCCCAAAGTGCTGGCCTTACGGGAGTGAGCCACCCTGCCTGGCCATTTTTTTTTCTTTTTTAATAGAAAACTTTTTGCAATATAATCTTACCATTTCACTCAAATGTATTTTCTTTTCTTTTCTTTTTTTTTTTTTTTTGAGATGAAGTCTCGCTCTGTTGCCAGGCTGGAATGCAGTAGCGCAATCTTGGCTCACTGCAACCTCCACTTCCTTGGTTCCAGTGATTCTCCTGCCTCAGCCTCCCGAGTAGCTGGGACTACAGGCGCCTGCCACCAACCCCTGGCTAATTTTTTTTTTGTATATATATATATATTTTTTTTTTTTTTTTTTTTTTAGTAGAGACAGGGTTTCACCATGTTGGCCAAGCTGGTCTCGAACTCCTGACCTCGTGATCCACCTGCCTCGGCCTCCCAGAATGCTGGGATTACAGGCGTGAGCCACCGTGCCTGGCCTCAAATGTATTTTCAATTTTGCAAAAACACAACAACAGTAGCATGTATTTCATCATGTGGTATGCTTTTTACACAATGATGAAATGAGGCAATAGAAATAAGACAAGGGTCAAAGCTTTCAGAAAAGACCAGAAAGAGAAGAAAGGGGGCATTCCTTTGCCCTGTGAATTAATAATCTAGGATCTTTAATTTTTTCAGTTATGTAAATCTGGAAGCAATTTCTGGAGGTCTTTTGTTAGACCATTTCTCCCAGGCAGCATTAAAGGGAAAGCTAAAATATTTTTTTATTTTAAATATTTTTTTAAAAAAAATATTTACTTAAAGTAGAAGAAATGTAAATTAGAAAAGGGAATGGAGTGCCCGGGCACGGTGGCTCACGCCTGTAATCCCAGCACTTTGGGAGGCCGAGGCGGGCGGATCACGATGTCAGGAGATCGAGACCATCCTGTCTAACACGGTGAAACCCTGTCTCTACTAAAAATACAAAAAAATTAGCTGGGTGTGATGGCGGGCACCTGTAGTCCCAGCTACTGGAGAGGCTGAGGCAGGAGAATGGCATGAACCCGGGAGGTGGAACTTGCAGTGAGCCAAGATCACGCCACTGCACTCCAGCCTGGGCAACAGAGCGAGACTCCGTCTCAAAAAAAAAAAAAAAAAAAAAAAAAAAAAAAGGGAATGGAGTAATTTGTTACCATTTAAAAATTATAAATCTGGGCCTGGCATGGTGGCTCACACCTGTAATCCCAGCGCTTTGGGAGGATGAGGCGGGCGATTCATGAGGTCAGGAGTTCGAGACCAGCCTGGTTAACATAGTGAAACCCCGTCTCTACCAAAAAAATACAAAAATTAGCCAGGCATGGTGGTGGGTGCCTGTAATGCCAGCTACTCGGGAGGATGAGGCAGGAGAATCACTTGAATCCAGGAGGCGGAGGTTGTGGTGAGCCAAGATCACGCCATTGCACTCCAGCCTGGGTGACAGAGCAGGACTCCATCTCAAAAAAAAAAAAAAAAAAAAAGTATATATATATATATATATATGTATATAAATCTGGGCGAGGGAGGCGAGTCGCCGCAGCGCGGCTGCCGCCGCCTCCCCTACGCAAGCAGGAGCCCGGACGACCCGGGCCTCGCACGCAGCCCTAGCCCGTACCTTGTCGTCAGGCCGCGAGGGCAGCGCTGGGAGGAGGCGGCTGGACTCCGCGAGCGCCCGCGCGTGTGCCGTGAGGGGGAAGCCGCCTGCCTGTCCCCTTCGCCTTCCCTTCCCCCGCCCCCGTCTCCCAACCGCGCCACATGGGCGTCCGCTGCCAAAATCAGTACAAAGGAGCTCAACTCCAACCACTACAGGGCCGACGAGACCTCAGGAAAAAAAAAACAGCAAGAAGCAATTGAACATATTGATGAAATCCACAATGAAATAGACAGACTTAATGAACAAGCCAGTGAGGAGATTTTGAAAGTAGAACAGAAATATAACAAACTCCGCCAACCATTTTTTTCAGAAGAGATCAGAATTGATCGCCAAAATCCCACATTTTTGGATAACAACATTTGTCAAGCATCCACAAGTGTCTGCACTGCTTGGGGAGGAGGACGAAGAGGCACTGCATTATTTGACCAGAGTTGAAGTGACAGAATTCGAAGATATTAAATCAGGTTACAGAATAGATTTTTATTTTGATCAAAATCCTTACTTTGAAAATAAAGTTCTGTCCAAAGAATTTCATCTGAATGAGAGTGGTGATCCATCTTCAAAGTCCACTGAAATCAAATGGAAATCTGGAATGGATCTGACAAAGCGTTCAAGTTAAACGCAGAATAAAGCCGGCAGGAAGAGGCAGCATGAGGAACCAGGGAGCTTCTTTACCTGATTTACTGACCATTCTGATGCAGGTGCTGATGAGTTAGGAGAGGTCATCAAAGATGATATTTGGCCAAACCCATTACAGTACTACTTGGTTCCCGATATGGATGATGAAGAAGGAGAAGAAGAAGATGATGATGAAGAGGAGGAGGGATTAGAAGATACTGATTAGAAGGGAATGAGGAGGAAGATGAAGAAGATGAAGATGATGATGAAGGGGAGGAAGGAGAGAAGGATGAAGGAGAAGATGACTAATAGAACACTGGTGGATTCCGACCTTCCTTTTTAAAAATTTTCTCCAGTCCTTGGGAGCAAGTTGCAGTTTTTTTTGGTTTGGTTTTGTTTGTTTGTTTTCCTCTTGTGCTCAGGCGCCCTGTTCTTGAGGCCTCTTTTTCTCTACACCATGATTCTCAACTTATTTGGGGGGAAGTACCTTGAGCAGAATACAATGGGAAAAGAGTCTCTACCCCTTTCTGTTCGAAATTCATTTTTATCCATACAAAAACTGTATGGAATCAACACTGCTGAGCTCTGTTGAAAAAAGGTAAAACCTCCTCCCTTCTCTCTGCTGGAAGCTGGAGGATGTGAGGCCCCTGTGTGGCAGTGCCCAGAATTCTAGCTTTTCTCCTCCTTTCTCTGAATGAAAACATTTAGCATTTACCAACATGTATCTGTCTACTTTCTCTTGTTAAAAAACAAAACAAAAAAAACCTTAAAAATGTGTTTATAGAAGGTCACCAAAGGGTGGGTTTGAGATGTTTGGGTGGGTTAAGTGGGCATTTTGACAACATGGCTTCTCCTTTTGCATGTTTAATTGTGATATTTGACAGACATCCTTTGCAATTTGACACTTTTTAAAATAAATTCTCTACTAATGATGACTTGAGCCCTGCCACTCAATGGGAGAATCTGCAGAGCCTATCGGATCTTATTTGGAATTGACATTCTCTATTGTAATTTTTATCCTGTTTATTTTTAAATTTTCTTTTTGTTTCACTGGAAAGGAAAGATGATGCTCAGTTTTAAAGGTTAAAAGTGGACAAGTTGCTTTGTTACAATAAAACTAAATGTGTACACACAAAACAAAATTATAAATCTGGTGGCTGTTCTATTTGTAATAGTACTCACTATTTTCTAGCTGTTAATATCCAACCATATACTTGTATCATTGGCTCATTGTACCTAAATATAGCAGTGAAAGGGATTATTTTCCCAAAATGTTTTAAGTTTAATGATATTAAAATCATCTAGATTGAGTTTTATAGGTTTTCAGAGCTGTTACTCTTTTGGTGAATGGCGTTGAAAAGAAAAGGAGGGAATTACATGAAGTAAGGATGATTTTGCACTTTTAATCATTTTGCCTATTAGAAATTAAAAAAAAATTTTTTTACCATGTTACATAGAAAATGGTTAAGGCCTAATTTTTTCCCCCAGATTTGCCTAGATACTTCTTTGAAGAACCAAAATATATGTACAATCTTTGAAAACAAGATGGCCAGGTATGGTGGCTCACACCTATAATCCCAGCAACTTGGGAGGCTGAGGTGGAGGATTGCTTGAGCCTAGGAGTTTGAGGCTGCAGCAAGCCATGATTGTGCCACTGCATTCCAGCCTGGAAAATGTATTCCAAGTTTCAAGCAATCCTCATGGAAACTGGCTCTAAATTTTATGAGAAGTACTCATATGTTATTCACTAAAACCACTACAAATATTATAGTTAGTATTTATTATAGAACTGCTATTTGTTAAAATTATTATTAAATTTGGACATGCTGTTTTAAAAATATTTTATTTTAGCTTGATGTAAATTATAAATTGGAGTTGTCTCCAACTGTTTGAGGTAAGAATTAGGAAGGAGGCATTAAAAAAAGAACAAGTAAGTGCTGCTGATGTTTTTATAGTATACAGTGTATAGAGAATTTTGTGTTAGCTGAATTTTTGTTTTGTCTTCTTTAATAGGGATAATTGAAATGACTGTAAAGTTTCTGAGATTATGAGAATAAGAAATCTCATGATGACTTCTAGTACATAATGTGGGCAAAACTGCTTTGAACGTTCTGAAGTACTTTGCAAATGAAAAGTTTTATTGTTAATACAAAAAACTTGCAATGGAAAAGAAAGTGCCATAAAAATACCCTAGAAATGCTTAATTCCTCCAAGTTATGGGTGAAGGAAATAAAAAGTAGTGAGCAATTTAACCAATATTTAGTGAGTACTTATTTATGAAGAGTATTACAAATGACTTTACCAAAATTAAATAGAGTATCATTCTCACGAGGCGGGTGGATCACTTAAGGCCGGGAGTTCCAGACCAGCCTGGCCAACATGGTGAAACACAGTCTCTACTAAAAATAGAAAAATTAGCTGAGTGTGGTGGCAGCACCTGTAGTCCCAGCTACTTGGGGGCTGAGGTGGGAAGATTACTTGAGCTCAGGAGGTTGAGGCTGCAGTGATCGGTGATTGTGCCATTGCAGAGCAAGACCTTGTCTCAAAAAAAAAAAAAAAAATTGTGTTATAAAAATAAACTTGGATCTGGTCTTCAAATAGCATACCCAGTAAATTTTGAATTTTATAATATTTCATAAATTATTCTGTAGTAAAGTCAAACACTGAAACTAAAAATTTGCCATCAGACTAACTCATAAAATGACTCATTGGAATCATTTTTTTTCTTTTTCACGTTAGAAGCAGACTGGAATCACTTTTTGTATTTGTTGTTTCTCCCTTGAAGTGTCAGTTTTCCATTCTTACCACTTCTTCAAAGGCAAGATTTTGTAGATCCAGCATTAGTTGACTCTTTATTCTTGCCTTATCTAGAATTCAATTTTTCCTTTGATGTTATTTTTGGTCTGCAACTGTGATTTAATTTTCCTCTTTTATGGAAAACTTCATTTTAAACCTTTTAATTTTACTTATTCTCCACTATATATTTGAACATACTTAAGAATATTCATCTTTATATATAGAATCCTATATTGAGAATTGTTTTTCTTTAATGCTGAATAGACTCAAAATCAACTTTATCTTTTTTTCAAAGTTTTAAACTCAAGGCAATGGTTAGTAAATTTGTAGCTGCCCTTCATCTCTTTTTTTATTAACACATACTTATATAGTAATCACTATGACCAGGCAGTGTTCTTAGTACTCTTTAAATATTCACTCATTTAATCCTTATAATACTTTTATAAAATAGTGTAATTATCCTCATTTTAAAGATGAGGAAACTGAGGCACAGCTAGGAAGCTGTGGGCTTGGAAACAAATCCAGACAATCTGACTCAAGAGTCTGTTCTTCTGGCCACTGTGCTCGCCTGCCCCCCTGCCTGTCTGCCTGCCTCTCATGAAGAGGGTCTTTTGTTTTTTGCTTTGTTTTTTTGAGATAATTTTTTTCTGTTATATCTCTTCCTCAGAGTTAGTTCTTCCCAGATAGGGTGGACAACAGCAATTGGTAGGGGAATCTACCTTTGTATGCTGCTGGTGGCATTGGGATTGCTCTGGGTTATTGACTCACCAGAGTAGAGAGAATGTACTCCAATTGCTAGAGTGGGAGGTTCAGCCTGGGCGCTCTGGGGAGTGGGGCTGCCTCTAATTCATTTCTGTATCCCCCTACACCTAGCATAGTGCTTGCTGTAATGGGCCCTAAGTAAATAATTTATTGAATGGAATGAACTAGTTCTAGTCCCAGGTTTACAGTTAATCATTGGATATGAACTTCAGTGGATTATATCATGTTATGTGGCCTCATTTCCCTTTCTATAAAGTGGCCTTAATAGTTTGAGTGAGGAATTAAATAAATTAATATATGTGAGTAGGCTTTGTAAAATTTAAACACTATTTACATGTAAAGGATCAAGTGTTTTAAAAGCTGTGTTTATTTTTATTTTTATTATTTTTTAAGAGACAAGGTCTCACTTTCTCACCAGACTGGAGTGCAGTGGCATGATCATAGCTCACTGCAGCCTGAACTCCTGGGCCCAAGGTATCCTCCCACTTCAGCTTCCCAAGTAGCTAGGACTACAGGCACACACCACCATGCCCAGCTAATTAAAACACTTTTTTTTTTTTTTTTGGTACAGCTAGGGTCTTGCTTTGTTGCCCAGACTGGTCTGAAGCTCTTGGCCTCAAGTGATCCCCCTGCTTAGCCTCCTGATTGCTGGGATTACAGGCATGAGCTACTGTACCTGTCCAACAGCTGTTTTTTAAATGGTCCTAGAAGGCTGGGCACAGTGGCTCATGCCTGTACTTCCAGCACTTGGGGAGGCCAAGGCAGGCAGATCACTTGAGGTCAGGAGTTTGAGACCAGCCTGGCCAACATGGTGAAACCCCATCTCTACTACAAATCCAAAAAAAATTAGCCAGGCATGGTGGCGCACACCTGTAGTCCCAGCTACTTGGGAGGCTGAGGCAGGACAATCACTTGAACCCGGGAGGCCGAGGCTGCAGTGAGCTGAGATCGTGCCACTGCACTCCAGCCTGGGCAACATATCAAGACCCTATCTCAAAAAAGTAAATAAGCCTAGATATTAACACTTTAGAGGCTAAATAACAGAATTTGTAAGAATATATGCTTTCCCCCAAGGTACACGTGGTATTTTTAATTTTTATTAGAAAATATATATCTGGCCAGGCATGGTGGCTCATGCCTGTAGCCCAGCACCTTCAGAGGCTGAGAGGCAAGAGGATTGCTTGAAGCCAGGAGTTCGAGACCAGCCTGGGCAACAGAGTACGATTGTGTCTCAAAAAAAAAGAAAGAAAAGGAAAGAAAAAGAAAATATCCATTTTGACATGCAGTTCTAGGTTAAAAAATATGTATGTGTGTATATATATGTGTATATATATATCTCTCTCCTATCATTTAAGATTTTTCTGAATTGGCCCTTGGGCAAAAAGAGTTAACTGATTATTGTTTTAAAGTACATTTAAATTCTATAGGTGTGATCTTTGGGCTTCTAATCCTACATTAATGTACATAAATATAGAATATAGAATTATAAGAGCTTTTTGGTGCTGTTACTCTTGTTCTCAGGCAGTCGGTATTGCTTCTCTGAAAATACTTGATTTTGTGCTTATGGAAAAGAGGCACTTAGCACCAGGAAGCTCTCTCTCTCCTCTGCCAGGAGAAACTAAGCAAAAATACAATCATATTTACCTTTTTAAAAAATTATGAAAAAAATATACATAACATAAAACTTAACCACTTTAACTATTTTTCAGGGTACTGTTTTGCAGCATTAAGTACATTCACCATCACCACTGTCTATCTCCAGAACTTTTTCATCTTCCCCAACCGAAACTCTGTACCTGCTAACCACTAACTCCCCTTTAGAGAATGCCAACCTGTCCCTGAGGTGGAGAGGTTGTCCCTAGCAACCACCATTCTATTTTCTGTCTCTATGAATTTGACTATTCTAAATATCTCATATAAGTGGAATCATATATTTAATATATAAATTTACCATCTTTTTTTTTGAGACAGAGTCTCACTCTGTCACCCAGGCTGGAGTGCAGTAGTACGATCTTGGCTGACTGCACCCTCTGCCTCCCGGGTTCAAATGATTCTCCTGCCTCAGCCTCCCGAGTAGCTGGGGCTACAGGCGTGCGCCACCACGCCCGGCTAATTTATGTATTTTTAGTAGTGAAGGGGTTTCACCATGTTGGTAAGGCTGGTCTCGAACTCCTGACCTCGTCATCCACCTGTCTTGGCCTCCCAAAGTGCTGGGATTACAGGTGTGAGCCACTGCGCCCGTCCAAATTTACCATCTTAACCATTTTTAAATGTACAATTCATTGACACTACTTACATTCACAATATTGTGCAACCCTCACCATTGTTTCCAAAACTTTTTCATCACCCAAATTAAACTTGGTACCCATTAAGCAATAGTTTCCCCCAACCCCTGGTAATCTCTAATTTATTTTTTGTTTTTATGAATTTGACTTTTCTAGGAACCTTACATGAGGAATCGTATAATATTTGTCCTTTTGTGACTGGCTTATTTCACTTAATGTCTTTAAGATTCATCTATATTGTAGTATGTGTCAGAATTTTCTTCCTTTTAAAGGCTGGATAATACTCCATTGTATATGTGTAACACATTTTGTTCATTCACTCATCTGTTGATGGATACTGAGTTGCTGCCATCTTTTGGCTGTTGTAAATTTTGCTATGTTGAACATGGGTGTACAGATACCTTTTCAAATGCCTGCTTTCACTTTGGGATATAAACTCAGAAGACCTTTTCTTTACCTCACCATAAATGAGGAGATACTGGGGTTCTAGTTGCTATAGGAACTTATCTTGAAATTAAATATACTATTATAATGTTTTTTCTTTTGAGCATTTATATTATTGGGTATTTTCTCACTGTTGACATTATACTATTCTGGAGTAGATTCAAATTCTAAGTATTTTAATTCTATATTTGAATCACTTCCATAGGATAAAGTATATTAAAGCCTCACCTATAGCGGGAGTAATAATTTTTAGTAACTCTGGCTTAACATTTTTTTATTACTTAGAAATTTTTTGAAAATGTCATTAATGCCTATATTTATATCTGAAATGGAATTCTTTTAATTATTTTCAGTTTTTCTTTCTACATGGAATTTAATGCCTCAACTGAACACTGCCTTCAGGAAGACACTGAAAGTTCTTTGTGCAGATGAATGTATCTTAGGACATAGTGATAAACTAAGTTTTATAAATGTCAGTGCTTTCATAATGCACAGTAGATTATTTTTTCATATATGAGGCACATAGTCAAATTTCTATGCCTAGGTTTTCATATTCAGTAAACTTACTAATACTTTACTTTGTTCTATTTTGTTGACTATACAAAATAGGACTACAGTGGTAAGGAATAGCCATTGAGGAATCTTTTTGGAGTATAATCTATTCAAGTCCTCATTTTCTTCATACAGGTACTGTTTTACTTTCCATTTGTTACTGGATACTTTAAAGAACATTTACTTTTTTGCTGTTTCCTGAGATACTAACTCAGCTATCAAGCTATCAAAAATATATTAACATATTCTCTGTTATATATTGTAGTTTATTTCTCTGAGAAATTTATTTTAAAGTACATTTTTACACCTATTCAAAATGTGTAACCGATGGAGTCAGAAACTTACGAACAATAAAGCTAATGCCTTTTATTGATTTATTTGTAACGAAACACAGCTTTTTGGTACCCCGATGGAATGGACCTGCAGCTCCCAAGTCTTTCTCTACCGCTAGGTGGCTGGATTTTCCTTAGCTGCTATAACTCTAGGGGAAAAAACTTTTTTTTTTTTTCCCTTCCCGAGTTTTGGCAAGCTCTGCAGATCCTGCTTGCTGTTTAGCTATTTGGATTCAATTTATTTCCTAGGATATTTGTGCTGTCAAATACTTTGGGAAATCAAATTCAAATCCAAAACATTTAAAATATATATTTGAATAACCTTCAAAGGATCAAATCTAAGAACTGTTCAGCTAATCTATATTGGAAATGATAACAGCTTGAATTTTATGAGGCAATCTTAGTAATATATGGCCTTTTAAAGTCACCAAAATTGTTAAAAAAAGTCATCCAAAAAATAACCTTTGTATTTATATCTGAACTATAATTTTGCCCATTATTCCAAGTTTTCTTTCTGTGTGCAAAATTTTATGGTTAAATTGCTCATGATGCAAAGAGAAAATATTTATTTCTAGTATATCTTCATGAACTTCTGATGTTTTAAAAATCAATAGTCCTTCTCCCCTCTCCCCTCTCCCCTCTCCCCTCTCCCCTCTCCCCTCTCCCCTCTCCCCTCTCCCCTCTCCCCTCTCCTCTCCCCTCTTTTTTCGGTCTCCCTCTCCTTCTTTTTTCGGTCTCCCTCTGTTGCCGAAGCTGGACTGTACTGCCGGGATCTCGGCTTGCTGCAACCTCCCTGCCTCGGGCTCCTGTGACTCTCCTGCCTTGGCCTGCCGGGTGCCTGGGTTTGCAGGTGCGCGCCGCCACGCCTGAATGGTTTTTGTATTTTTGGTGGAGACGGGGTTTCGCCGTGTTGACCAGGCTGGTCTCCAGCTCCTGGCCTCGAGTGATCTGCCTGCCTCGGCCTCCCGAGGTGCTGGGATTGCAGACGGAGTCTCGCTAACTCAATGCTCAATGGTGCTCAGGCTGGAGTGCAGTGGTGTGATCTCGGCTCTCTGCAACCTCCACCTACCAGCCTCCTGCCTTGGCCTCTTAAAGTGCTAAGATTACAGCCTCTGCCCCACCGCCACCCCGTCTAGGAAGTGAGGAGCGTCTCTGCCTGGCCGCCCATCGTCTGGGATGTGAGGAGCCCCTCTGCCCGGCCGCCCTATCTGGGAAGTGAGGAGCGCCTCTGCCCAGCTGCCACCCCGTCTGGGAGGAAGTGAGGAGCGCCTCTGCCCGGCTGCCCCGTCTGGGAGATGAGGAGCACCTCTGCCCGGCCGCCTCGTCTGGGAGGAAGTGAGGAGCGCCTCTGCCCTGTTGCCCTATCTGGGAAGTGAGGAGCGCCTCTGCCTGGCCGCCACCCCGTCTGGGAAGTGAGGAGCGCCTCTGCCCGGCTGCCACCCCATATGGGAAGTGAGGAGCGCCTCTGCCCAGCCGCCCCTTCTGGGAGGTGAGGAGCGCCTCTGCCCAGCCGCCCCGTCTGGGAGGTGAGGAGCGCCTCTGCCCGGCCGCTCCGTCTGGGAGGTGAGGAGTGCCTCTGCCCGGCCGCCCCGTCTGGGAGGTGAGGAGCGCCTCTGCCTGGCCGCCACCCTATCTGGGAGGAAGTGAGGAGCACCTCTGCCCAGCTGCCCCATCTGGGAAGTGAGGAGCGCCTCTGCCCGGCTGCCACCCCCTATGGGAAGTGAGGAGCGCCTCTGCCCGGCCGCCCACTCTGGGAAGTGAGGAGCGCCTCTGCCCGGCCGCCCACTCTGGGAAGTGAGGAGCGCCTCTGCCTGGCCGCCCACTCTGGGAGGTGAGGAGTGCCTCTGCCCGGCCGCCCCGTCTGGGAGGTGAGGAGCGCCTCTGCCTGGCCGCCACCCCGTCTGGGAGGAAGTGAGGAGCACCTCTGCCCGGCCGCCCACTCTGGGAGGTGAGGAGCGCCTCTGCCTGGCCACTTCGTCTGGGAAGGGAGGAGCGCCTCTGCCCGGCCACCCCGTCTGGGAGGTGAGGAGCGCCTCTGCCCGGCTGCCACCCCGTCTGGGAGGAAGTGAGGAGCACCTCTGCCCGGCTGCCCCATCTGGGAAGTGAGGAGCGCCTCTGCCCGGCCGCCACCCCATATGGGAAGTGAGGAGCGCCTCTGCCTGACCACTCCGTCTGGGAGGTGAGGAGCGCCTCTGCCCGGCCGCCCCGTCTGGGAGGTGAGGAGTGCCTCTGCCCGGCCGTCACCCCGTCTGGGAGGAAGTGAGGAGCACCTCTGCCCGGCTGCCCCGTCTGGGAGATGAGGAGCACCTCTGCCCGGCCGCCCCGTCTGGGAGATGAGGAGCACCTCTGCCCGGCCGCCCCGTCTGGGAGGTGAGGAGTGCCTCTGCCCGGCTGCCACCCCGTCTGGGAGGAAGTGAGGAGCACCTCTGCCCGGCCGCCCCCTCTGGGAAGTGAGGAGCGCCTCTGCCTGGCCGCCACCCCGTCTGGGAGGAAGTGAGGAGCGCCTCTGCCTGGCTGCCCCATCTGGGAAGGGAGGAGCACCTCTGCCCGGCCGCCACACCGTCTGGGAAGTGAGGAACGCCTCTGCCTGGCTGCCCCATCTGGGAAGGGAGGAGCACCTCTGCCCGGCCGCCACACCGTCTGGGAAGTGAGGAGCGCCTCTGCCTGGTCGCCCCGTCTAGGAGGTGAGGAGCGCCTCTGCCCGGCCGCCCAGTCTGGGAAGTGAGGAGCGCCTCTGCCCGGCCGCCCTGTCTGGGAGGTGAGGAGCGCCTCTGCCTGGCCGCCACCCCATCTGGGAGGAAGTGAGGAGCGTCTCTGCCCGGCCGCCCCGTCTGGGAAGTGAGGAGCGCCTCTGCCCGGCTGCCACCCGGTCTGGGAGGAACTGAGGAGCGCCTCTGCCCGGGCGGCCCCGTCTGGGAAGCGAGGAGCGCCTCTGCCCGGGCGGCCCCGTCAGGGAAGTGAGGAGCGCCTCTGCCCGGCCGCCCCGTCTGGGAGGAGAGGAGCGCCTCTGCCCGGGCGGCCCCGTCTGGGAAGCGAGGGGCGCCTCTGCCCAGCCGCCCTGTCTGGGAGGTGAGGAGCGCCTCTGCCCGGCTGCCCTGTCTGGGAGGTGTACCCAACAGCTCCGAAGAGACAGCGACCATCGGGAGCGGGCCATGAGGACGATGGCGGTTTTGTTGAAGAGAAGGGGAGGAAGTGTGGGGAAAGGAAGGAGAGATCAGATTGTTGCTGTGTCTGTGTAGAAAGGGGTGGGCATAGGAGACTCCATTTTGTTCTGACTAGGAGAAATTCTTCTGCCTTGGGATGCCGTTGATCTATGGCCTTTCCCCCAGCCCCCTGCTCTCTGAAACATGTGCTGTGTCAACTCAGGGTTAAATGGATTAAGGGTGGTGCAAGATGTGCTTTGTTAAACAGATGCTTGAAGGCAGCATGCTCTTTAAGAGTCATCACCACTCCCTAATCTCAAGTACTCAGGGGCACAAACACTGCAGAAGGCCGCAGGGTCCTCTGCCTAGGAAAACCAGAGACCTTTGTTCATGTGTTTATCTCCTGACCTTCTCTCCACTATTATCCTATGACCCTGCCATATCCCCCTCTCCGAGAAACACCCAAGAATGATCAATAAATACTTCAGAAATTTAAAAAAAAAAAAAATCAAGGATCAAAGCTTCTAGAACAAAAGAACTTTGAATATTTAGCAGTTGACACAGCTAAACAACAGTATACAATTCCATTAGTTTTTTGTTTGTTTGAGACAGGGTCTCTCTCTGTTGCCCAGGCAGTAGTGCAGTGGCACAATCTCAGCTCACTGCAACCTCCACCTCCTGGGCTCAAGCGATCTCCCAGTCTGCCTCCCAAGTAGCTGGGACCACAGGCACATGCCACCATGCCTGGCTAGTTTTTATATTTTTGGTAGAGACGGGATTTCACCATGTTGCCCAGGCTGGTCTCGAACTCCTGAGCTCAAGTGATCTGCCCACCTTGGCATCCCAAAGTGTTGGAATTACAGGCATGAGCCACCACACCCAGCCCACTAGTTATTTTAAATTGTTCTATAGAAGATACTTGATAATATATGTTTATTTTATAGTAACATAAATACTAAAATGTGTAGTATATTTTCATTTTTATAAAAGAGAGTGAGAATTCAGTTTAGACTACAATATTAAGCAGTTATTTCTATGTAAGAAGCATAGTCATCATTTTTACTTTCTTCTTTTAGCTTATCTGTACATGTAATTTTAACAATAAACTCCTGTAACAAGAAACAAGCAATTGAGGGATTCTCTAGGAAGAGACTCTATTATCCCATTTTCCTCTCACTCTAGGATACCAAGTGAAGGTGAAAGAGATCAGACCAGACCTTTCCTAATTCCATTCATCTCTGAGGGATTTATAAGGAAGTTACCAACCCCTGGTCTAAATAATCAAACAGAGAAAAGAAGAAAAGGAAAAAAGGATCAGAAGACACAGAAGAATTTCTGGACGCACTTCCATTTGCTAATTAAATGGAAGGAGCAAGTGGGGGTTTTTTTGTTTTTCCTCTACCTCAATCAAAGACTATGAATCTTTCTTTTAATCTCCAGAGCTAACTTCTCTAATTAGTTTCCTAGAGGAAGAGGATGCTTTACTATTGGCATTTCACACTCTGCACAATGGTATGAATTTGACATACCTCAGCTGATCCAGCAGAAAGAGCTCTAAAACTCAAAAGTTATGTCATCAGTAACTGTCAATAGATAGAAGTGTTCGCAGGTACTACTAGTTCCAATGTTCATTGACTTTGTAACAACTGGTATATTAACTACAACCAAACAAAATGAGGTTTTCTTTACAAGAATTACATAAGCCCTTTCCAATAAATTTTCTGTAATGATGGAAATATTCTATAATCTGTCTAGATAACTAGTTTGGAATGAAGTGGGGGGAAGGAGAGATTACAAAAGGGCTTGGAGGAAACTTTTAAGCATAAAAGATGTGTTCATTCCTTTGAGCATATTGATGGTTTCAAATTTCATTTTAAATTTGTCAAAGTACATGTGTTAAATATATACTGTTTACTTTTTACCTCTAAAAAAAAAAAAAAAAAAAAAAAAATCAATAGTCATGGAGAAATAGGGAAGCATTTCGGTTATTTTAAAAAAATTCTTAGGTCAATTTACCTTTAAAGATTAAATAATGAGATTAGTAATTTTATTAGCACACTCAAAATATGAAAAATGTGGACATAAAAAGGGACAGTTGCCACCTTATTGATAAAGACACCTTTAAAGATATTCGGCAAGTATAATTCTAGTAAAACTATAAACGTTACATTTCAGGAACAGGGTTTAGCTTAGGGAATTATTGTGAGATATATATATATATATATAAATATATATAAATTTTTTTTGTACATAGAGTCTTACTCTATCACCCAGGCTGGAGTGCAGTGGCACAATCATGGCTCACTGCAGCCTCTACCTCCTGGGCTCAAGTGATCCTCCCACCTGAGCCTCCTGAGTAGCTGGGACTACAAACATGTGCCGCCAAGCCTGGCTGATTTTTGTATTTTTTGTAGAGATGGGGTTTCACCGTGTTGCCCAGGCTGGTCTCAAACTCCTGGGCTGAAGGGATTCACCTGCCTCAGCTTCCCAAAGTGCCGAGACTACAGGAGTGAGCCACCATGCCTCGCTGTATTGTGGTATATTAAAGAGCGTGTACTTCGGAGTTTAATTACTGACTCTGTCACTTCCAGCTTTGTGACTTTTAGCAAATTACTTAATATCACTGAGCTTTAGTTTACTTGTTTTGTAAAGGCAATATATGTAAAGCATTTACTACTGTGCCTGGAATAGGTAGGTGCTCAATATACATCATCCTCTGTTTAATCCACAGTTGTGATATTAATAACTGATTCTCACTTATACTGGAGAGTCTCTACAAAAAAGCAGACTCAACCTATTATTAAGACTGCATCTGTAAGTAACTTTGCTAGTACCAAGAGTTCAGTCTTTTCACAGTGTCCTGACTATAAAGGGAAAGTTTTGAAAATGTGTTTCTTCAGTTAAAATAATAGCAGCTAACACTTACTGTTTGCTTACTGTGTACCAGTACTCTTCTAAGTTCTTTATGGATATTAGCTCATTTATATCACAACCACCACCATATTTGGTAGGTTCTATTATTCTGTTATTATCTCTATTTTAATAGGATGCAGAAACTGAGGTACACAGAGATTAACCATGCTCAAATTTACACTGGGCTGTAAAGCCAGGCAGTCTGGCTCTGTCATCTGCATTCCTAACCACTTGCCCAAATTATTAAAACATTTTTGTATACATTTCTACTGGATGCATTGTTTAATGGTGGAACATTTGGAGAATATTTTATAGTTATTTTACTCTTTTAAAACACTCCACCCTCCAAATAGTTGTTACTATTGAAATGATTGAAATAGTTACTTTGGAATTTCAATATATTCCTCTATTTTCAATAAAATGAAATTACTTTCAATAAGATTATGTGTTTGGTTAGAAAGGTAACAAAATGCTTAGGTGTTAAAGAAATCATTTATAAAAATAGACATTAGACATGACTCTTTTAAAGACCTTTAAGATTATTTTGTTACTGTGTTGTTTTCAATAAATAACATCACCTAATTGGACTAAATATTTTGTTAGACATACAAAGGAAGTTCCTCAGATTTGGATTTCTTTCCATGTTGAAAGAGGGGAGCTCCTTGAATGCTATAGAAATGTATTGTGGTTGATGGCTTTTTTGTGTTTGAATTTGTTCCAGCTGTGCTACAGTGCTGTTCTCCTACCCACATGGATGCTCTAAGTAGTTGTGTCACTCCCACTGCCTCTTCCTATGCACACTGCAACTACTTCCAGGTAAGATTCTTGCAACTGTGGCCATGGTCCACGCTTCCTGTGCAATTTTATCGATCTTGCAAAATTTCAAAGTGTAATTTTATATTAATGAGTAACCAGAAGTAAGCTGTGGATTAATGGGCTTTGTTTTCTCAATTCTTAAAAAAGAAAGAGAGAAGAGAATTGATATAAATAATATCTCAGAATTCTTCTAGGCCAGAACTGTTCAATATAGTAGCCACTATTAAGCTAATTAAAATTAAATGAAATTTTAAAATTCCTCAGTTATACTAGTCACATTTCAAATACTCAATAGTCTCATATGGTTATTAAAATTAAAATTAAATTGATCCAAAAATTATTCCATACTTAAAAGTAGACACATTTTGAGTGCTCAGTAGTTTCATATGGCTATGGGTACTGAATTATACAGCACAGATCTAGAACATTCCCATCATTGCTGAAAGTTATTTTAAACAGTGCTGTTCTGGATTTTTTCAAGGTAAAATGAATACCAGATAAATGCTACAAGTATATAAGTCACCAAATGACAGATTCTTCCAAGATGATACAGATAATTAGACTTTCCTTTTTAAGGAGAAAGGAGAAAAATGTCAAAAATGAGAAATTTAAGTGGTGGCCCCCTTCATCCATAGCCCCTATGTTGTAGACACCATAGCAGTTCAGTATCCCTTAGTCAAAATGCTTGGGACCAGGAGTGTTTCAGATTTTGGATTTTTTCAGATTTTGGAATATTTCCAAAAACATAATGAGATATCTTGGGGATATGACCCAAGTCTAAACATAAAATCTGATTATGTTTCATATATACCTTATGCACATAGTTTAAAGGTAATTTCATACAATATTTTTAGTAACTTTGTTCATGAAACAAAGTTTGTGTTAAGTGCTTTTGTGCTGGAATTTTCCACTTGTGGTATCATGCCAGCGCTCAAAAAGTTTCAGGTTTTGGAGTATTTGAGATTTTAGAATTTTGGATTAAGGATGCTCAACTTTTACTTCAAATATCTTCTCATTATTTCTTAGGAGACACTTGCTTGGAGTTAAACGTTTTATATAGCTATTTTAAGGATACTTTTAAATTCCATGCTTTGTATTTTTATGCTATAACTGCCAAAGATTGGAATTGTGTGTTTGCCTTGGATAATCATATAGCCAAGATAGTTTCAAGATAGTCTCAGTTCTTAGGAGAATATCTTACTAGTGGCATTAGGGTGCTCAAAAGAACATTCCTTTTTTTTTTTTTTTTTGGAGAAAATCTACATAGGAAGTCAAATTATAATCAAGTTGTTGTTTGGAGTATAGAATGAGATCAAGGGGACTTAGCTGGCCATTTTTCATGGCTGATATGATCAAGCATGATATCCTAGCCCATTCATCTTCACTGGAGGGACATACCTATCCCACAGTTAGATGCTCTTGTTTGTGGGTCCAGGCACTCTCTTCTCTGGATCATGCTGGAGATACTATGACAGTGTTTATATCTTGATTATGTTGTGTGCTAAATAAAACATTTTTATAAAGACCTTTTCTTGTTATAGAGACAATATATGGCCATGTACGGTGGGTCATACCTTATAATCCCAGCTCTTTGGGAGGCCATGGTGGGAGGATTGTTTGAGGCCAGGATATTGAGATGAGCCTGGGTAACATAGTGAGTGAGACCCTATCTCTTAAAAAAAAAAAAAAAAAAGAAATAAAAGAAGGAAGAAGGAAGGGAGGGACGGAGGGAGAGAGAAAGGGTGGGTTAGTTGGTTGTAGTGGTGCATGCACCTTTTGTCCTAGCTTGGGAGGCTGAGGTGGGAGGATCAAGCGATTCTCCCACCTTGAGGAGTTTGAAGAGTTTGAGGCTATAGTGAGCTATGTTCTTGTGCCACTGTATTCCAGCCTGTGCAACACAGTGAGACCCTGTCTCAAAAAAAAAAAAAAAAAAAAAAAAAAACCTGCCAGGCGTGGTGGCTCACGCCTATAATCCCAGCACCACTTTGGGAGGCTGAGGTGGGTGGATCACTTGAGGTCAGGAGTTTAAGACCAGCCTGGCCAACATGGCGAAACCCTGTTTCTACTAAAAGTACAAAAATTAGCTGGGCATGGTGGTGGGCGCTTGTAATCCCAGCTACTCAGGAGGCTGAGGCAGGAGAATCGCCTGAACCTGGGAGGCGGAGGTTGCAGTGAGCCAAGATCGTGCCATTGCACTCCAGCCTGGGTGACAAAAGTGAAACTCTGTCTCAAAAACAAAACAAAAAATTTAAAAAAGACAATACGTGTTCATCATAGGAAAATAGCAATAAGCACACATAAAATTTTGAAATAGAAAAATGGGAAAGTGTTTCAGATTCCATCCTGAAAATAAATAGAATTAGTTTAGTTGAACTGTAGGTATGGGTGAGAGTGTGCGTGCACAGTCAGTACATTGTAATGTTTAAGAGCAAGAGCTCTTGAGTACGGCAAACCTAGTCTTGAAACCTGGCTCTGTCAGTTATTTCATTGTAACTTTGGGTAAATTAGGAAGTTTCTGGACCTCAGTTTTATCATTTGAAATGGAGATTATCACATTTCACAGGGCTCTTTTGAAGGTTGGATGAAATCTATATAAAGCACTTTGCATGTGCTTGGCACATAGTAATAACTCAATAAATGTGCTATTGGCTATAGTCACTTAGTGCTTATACCATTTGAATTTACATTATTTGGCATTAGTGGCCTTCTGAAAATCTTTGACAATCTTTGTTAATGATTGTGTTTAGTAGCATCAACTCACTACATACTTTCTTTAATCATAACTCTTCTGTATTTTAAGTTTATAATCTGATATAATCAGCAAACATTTATTGAATGCCTACTCTGTGCGAAGCTCTTCATTGTGCAACATCAATTCATTACACGTTTTATTTAATCATTCTTCTGTATTTTATGTTCACATGTATTAAATGCCTACTGTCTGCAAAGCAGTATATATAAGAGAATATACCTTAAAGATGTAAATCTAAAAGCAACAGCCATTTTAGTCTATTGCTTTGTTATTAAAAATAAATAATACCAGGAAACAAAGGACATTTGATATTCCATCCATTTTTCCCCATACTATTTAGAACAGAGTATTAGTACCACTCCCTGAATCTGTAGAAGGATTGGTAGACTTGTGAGCATCCTGTGTTTGAAATTTCCTTACTGCATTCCTAAAACAGTATATGATAGATACAAATTATGTTTTTGTCTGTCAGCCTTTATGGAAGAATTTGGTGTATAGATGCTTTATCAGCAAATAGGTATTTGGGTACTATAGCTTTTGATTTTGTATAGTTTAACCCTAAGAATTATTGACCCATTGGAGTATTAAACTTAGCAGAGTGGTTGACATGTAGTATATACTAAGTAAATGCTAACAGTAGATTTGAAGCTACTATTGCTGAAAAGTAGATTTGTCTCTAGGTTTTCTTAGTGATCTTTAAGTTTAATCTATTTGTGTGTAGCACTCATCAGCCTAAATATTGTAGTATTTCATTTTCTATCCAAACAGTTATATTTTTTCTTTTCCCAGAATCCTTCAATGCAGTCCTCCTATCCAGTTGAATTTTTGCCTTCCAATTGGCCCTGCAGTACTACTGATGAAAATAAAAAGACAGAAGTAAACCTAGAGGCTGTCTTTCAGATAGTAGATGAGTTGCATTCCTCCCCTAAATTGGAGATGGTAAAGGTGGAGCCTGTTGAGAATCAGTGCCCAACATCTCAGTCTTACAGAGGTCAGCACATTCTAGCTAATTCTAACAACAGCAATCCATGTTCTGCAAGTCAGGCTAGCCAGCTGGAGCCACTTACTCCTGTAGGCTCAGATATTATGTCTTTTGTGGTTGGAACAGAACAAGCAGTTGCCTGCTCTCTACCACAGTCACCTGAGTACATCTATACCATCCACACAGCTCAGCCTGTTGAAAATAGCACAATACAGGAATCTGCAGCCATCCAGCAAGCTCATGTCAAACTGAAGGAGCACCTAAATCATAATCCATCTCCATCTTCAGTAGTATTTGTTCAGGAAGGGCCACCATTCAGCACACACCAGGTAAGGGGGCAAAGAAAAAAATGCTAATAAAGCTCAAAGTACCTAGTACTTCTGCTAAAGACTATTCTAGTGGAGAGTTTGTTCAGATTTTATTTGGGTTTAATGCCAGTTCATTATGGTTTCCAGGAGGATCATGTCCCAGTGGTTCTGCACAAAAGATTCAGAAAGAAGTTACCTTAATCCTTAAGCATCATCTCACTATATTATGCATGGTCTGAAATCAGCCTCTAAAGAGAGGTTGTCTAATTGAGCATTGTGGTATGAAGCTTATTTTCATGTTATAAACGTCCCTTGAGTTTTTGCTTCCTATCTTAATTTGTATAGATTAGATATGCCTGGCCGATAATTCTATTACCCAGGAGGGATGGTTTATTTGACAGATATTGTGATGACTTTCCTAGCCATTTGCAGCATGGAGGTAAGGAGATGGTTGGAAGTCTTTTCTAACTTTATTACAGCATCATTGAACTGTAACTTGTGAGCATACTGTGTTTGAATTTCCTTACTAATATCTGCACTCCTAAAGCAGAAGATAAAGGCTAATTCCTTGATTGCCACTAGTTTATTACAAGAAAATGAATAAACTTTAATTCTGAATAATTAGTAAGAATAATTCATCAAAAGTACATCCACAGAAACAAAGTCAAATAGCATGTTCTCATTTTATAAGAGGAAGCTAAATAATGTGTACACACTGAACATACAATGTGGAATAATAGACACTGGAGACGTGGAAGGGTGGGAGAGTGGGAGGGGGAACAGAGATGAGAAATTACTTAGTGGGTACACTGTACACTATTCACTCAAAGCCCAGACTTCACCACTATGCAGTATATCCATGTAATAAAACTGTACCTGTACCTCTTAAAATAATACCAAAAAAATCCAAATTAAAAAGAAAAAATTTTTTTTTGAGATGGAGTCTCTCTCTGTCACCTAGGCTGGAGTGCAGTGGTGCAATCTCGGCTCACTGCAGCCTCCACCTCCTGGGTTCAAACGATTCTCCTGCCTCAGCCTCCCAAGTAACTGGGATTACAGGCGAGCCACCATGCCCAGCTAATTTTTGTGTTTTTAGTAGAGACAGGGTTCCACCATGTTGACCAGGCTGGTCTTGAACTCCTGACCTCAGGTGATCCACCTGCCTTGGCCTCCCACAGTGCTGGGATTACAGGCATGAGCCACTGTGCTTGGCCCCAAATTAAAATCTTTTTTTGTGTGTGAATTAAGTATTTTTTCCTACTTTTAATTTTTTTTCTTGATCTTAGCCTGATATGTGTATACATATTTTTTCCATTTTAGATTTTTTCTTTAATAGGACTGAAACTCTCTTCATTGTTAGAAAGTCCCAAGATAACTTTTGGCAGGTTTTTGTTTTTTGCAGACTTTTTTAGCTCTATTTTTAGATCCAAATGTCTTAAATTTATATCACCTCATTTTTTTTTAGCCTGACTGTCGAGATCTAGTATATTGTGTTAATATTGTAAATTCAGTAGACAAAATATAGGCCCATTATGGTTTGTTGTTGTTGTTGTTGTTGTTGTTGTTTTGAGATGGAGTCTTGCTCTGTTGCTCAGGCTGGAGTGCAGTAGCGCAATCTTGGCTCATTGCAACCTCCACCTCCTGGGTTCAAGGAATCCTTCTGCCTCAGCCTCCTGAGTAACCAGGATTACAGGTGTGTGCCCCCAGGCCGGCTACTTTTTTGTGTTTTTAGTAGAGACAGGGTTTCACCATGTTGGCTGGTGTTGAACTCCTGACCTAAGGTGATCCGCCCACCTCGGCCTCCCAAAGTGCTGGGATTATAGGTGTGAGCCACTGCACCTGGCCCCATTGTGTTTTAAATATATTTGTAGAACACAGAATTTGTCTTTGTTCCTTCATAGTCACATCTGAAATATTTCAGATCTTAAAACTGCACTCGTACACAGTAACTTTTTCATTAACAAATATATCTTGGCCAGGCGCAGTGGCTCACGCCTGTAATCCCAGCACTTTGGGAGGCCGAGGCGGATGGATCACGAGGTCAGGAGATCGAGACCATCCTGGCTAACACGGTGAAACCCTATCTCTACTAAAAATACAAAAAATTAGCCGGGCGTGGTGGCGGGTGCCTGTAGTCCCAGCTACTCTGGAGGCTGAGGCAGGAGAATGGCATGAACCCAGGAGGTGGAGCTTGCAGCGAGCTGAGATCGCACCACTGCACTCCAGCCTGGGTGACACAGCAAGACTCCGTCTCAAAAAAAAAAAAAAAGTATATATGTGTATATATATATATACATATATATGTATATAAAGCTGTGTTTTAAACTTTTAACTTTATTTCATTATATAATTTTATTTTAAAATAAATTCATAAAGAAATAGAGTATTTCAGAAGTTGGTCAACTTGACAAAGGGATTTACATTCCAAAGAAAATTTAGTAACTCTAAGAAAGAAACTTAGGCTAGGCACAGTAGCTTATGCCTGTAATTCAAGCACCTTTGGAAGCTGAGGTGGGAGGATCGCTTGAACCCAGGAAGTCCAGACCGGCCTGGGCAACATAGTGAGACTCTATCCCTACAAAAACATTTTAAAAATTAGCTTGGTGTGGTGGCACACACCTGTGTCCTAGGTACTTGGGAGGCTGAGGTGGGAGGATAGCTTGAGCCTGGGAGGTCAAGGCTGCAGTGAGCCGTGATCACACCACTACACTCCAGCCTGGGCAACAGAATGAGACCCTGTCTCAAAGAAAGAAATCTGTATTTTATAAACAGGGCAGATATAGATTTTATAGGGGCTAAAGCTTATACAATTTTGAGGGCCTCTTTAAGAGAAAGAATACAGAATTAGTGGAATAAAGTATCCACATCCCACTGAAACCATCTAACAGGATCATGCCTATGGCCATTCCAACAGGAGAGGAAGTCTGATAGAACATATTCTACAGAGAAAAAAGATGGTTTTAACCAATCATGGTGAAACTATTTTACTTTTGGTCAGGTGTGGTGGCTCAGGTCTGTAATCCCAGTGCTTTGGGAGGCCCAGGTGGGAATATCCCCTGAGACCAGGAGTTACCAGCCTGGGCAACATAGCGAGACCCTGTCTCTACAAAAAAACTTTTTTTTTTTTTTGAGATGTAGTCTCACTCTGTTGCCCAGGCTGGAATGCAGTGGTACAATCTCGGCTCACTGCAACCTCCACCTCCTGGGTTCAAGCGATTCTCCTGCCTCAGCCTCCCGAGTAGCTGGGATTACAGGCACCTGCTACCACGCCCGCCTAATTTTGTGTAATTTTAGTAGAGATGGGGTTTCACCATGTTGGCCAGGCTGGTCGAGAACTCCTGACCTCGTGATCCTCCCGCCTCGGCCTCCCAAAGTGCTGGGATTACAGCTGTGAGCCACCGTGCCTGGCCTACAAAAAAACTTTTTAAAAATTAGCTAGTACCTGTAGCCCTAGCTACTCAGGAGGATCACTTGAGCCCAGGAGCTCGAGGTTACGGTGAGCTATGATTGTACCACTGTACTCCCGCCTGGACAACAATGTGAGACCCTGACTTAAAACAAAACAAAAAAAACCTGTACTTTTGTAAGTTAAAAAAAATCAACGAGCTTCATGGTAGATATTCCGTCTGATCATAAGTAAATGTTTTAGCTCCATATACATTTTAATAGTTTGTGTATGCAGAAAGGTATAGTATCATTTATAAGAATGAAAAGCCTTATAAGCTTGTTTGTTGGATCATGTTCCTATAATAGAACTCCTCTGATAAAATATCTTTTAGCAGATATTTGGAGGAAATCTCAAATAATGAATGGGTTTAATATTTTAGGTGGATGCCAATATAAAATGCCAGACCAGTTCACGTGAGAATATCTTGCCTTCAGAACAGATGGGATTCCTCATTTCAGAAATGGGGCCTGCTAGCAAGCCTAGTAAAGACACAGGTTTAGCCACTCCAGCCAGATACAGAGAGCACAGAAGCAACTCACAACAAGGAAAGTCCCCTGGTAAGGATTATTGTGCTCTAGAATGCCAGAAGTAGAATCACGCTGTAGAATTAATATATGAATGACAGTTTTTCTGAGTCTCCATTTATTATTCATAATTGTGTTATACCTGTCACATTGCTATTTTTACATAGCTGTAATTTTAACTCTATATTTATTCTTAATTATCTTTGTAAAGTATGTAATAGTTATTTTCCTAATATTGCATGTAATGATTTGGGCTTTGAAAAATATAGAACATATTAAGAATAAGCAAAGGATTTTAGATTATTTAACTTGGAGAAGGCAAGGAAGAAGGATGATTTAATAACTATCCTTAGATGCCAGACTTTGAAATTGTAGTTGTACTTATTCTGCTGTTAACAGACTCTAGGACAAGAGGGCATGCACTTATATTTGACAGGAGAAAATCAGATGGAAATTTAGGATATTATCCTGAGTGCATTATAAAGATACTATAATGTATGACCCTATACCAATGGTTTGTTATTCTTGCAGTTTGTAAGAACCCAGAATAAGTGATTGTTTTAGGCACATATAGTTGGTTCTAATATGACAAAATCATATTTTTTGAAGAAATAGTAACATCTAGTAAAACATGTGTCTCATATGATCCAAAAATCAAGTTACCAAGGTCTGCAGTGGACAATTTTAATATTCTAGAATGATGTGCATGTCAGGGGCATGCAGTGCAGGCAGAATTAACCAGGACAAACAATGATTTTAACCTACAATAATTTGAAAAATGTTGAGAACTTCTGTGAGAATTTTTCCAAAAAGTAAATTAATAGTGATATGATCATGGTGTAGCTCAGACTCATATGGTTCTTTCTACAAAATATCTTTTAGGCTAAAAACTATCCATCATTTATCCACTAAACTTAGCTTGCACACTTTTAGTTGATTATATTTTCCAATCCATAATTAAAGACTAAAGATTTCTCACCACTGAAGGTATTTAACACAGTGGCTTGAGCCTTGAAGGCAATTTAGATGAGAGAAGGGCAGGAACTAATATTTACCGTACCCATTTTTGTGCCATAGAACAAACTTGATGGAAGTGGCATTGTCATTTTAAACATCAGGAAATTTAGGCTTAGAGTAAGTAACTTGTTCAAAGTCACACATAAATTTGTTTTCTTTTTTCATTTTTTGGAGACAGAGTCTTGCTCTTTTGCCCGGGCTAGGGTGCAGTGGCATGATCTTGGCTCACTGCAGCCTCCATCTCATGGATTCCAGCAATTCTTGTGCCTCAGCCTCCCGAGTAGCTGCGACTGCAGGCGCCCGCCACCACACCCGGCTAATTTTTGTATTTTTAGTAGAGATAGGGTTTCACCATGTTGGCCAGGCTGGTCTTCAACTCCTGGCCTCAAGTGATCCACTCACCTCAGCCTCCTAAAGTGCTGGGATTACAGGTGTGAGCCACCATGCCGGGCCCTTTTTTCTTTTCTCTCCTTTTCTTTTTCTTTCTTTTTTTTTTTTTTTTTCTGAGACAGTCTTGCTCTGTTGCCCAGGCTGTAGTGCAATGGCTCGATCTCAGCTCACTGCAACTTCCACCTCCCAGGTTCAAGCGATTCTCCTGCCTCAGCCTCCTGAGTAGCTGGGATTACAGGCACACTCCACCACGACTGGCTAATTTTTATATTTTTAGTAGAGGCAAGGTTTCCGCCATGTTGGCCAGGCTGGTCTTGAACTCTTGACCTCAGGTGATCTGCCTGCCTTGGCCTCCCACAGTGCTGGGATTGCAGGTATGAGCCACTGCACCCAGCTGCCTTTTTTCATTTTTTATAGATATGGGGTCTCACTATGTTGCCCAGGCTGGTCTTGCACTCCTAGGCTCAAGCAGTCCTCCTGCCTTGACCTCTCAAAGTGCTGGGATTATAAGCGTGAGCCACCATGCATGGCCAGTCACATATAAACTAATATTGCTAGTATCCTACCCTAAGTTGTCTGCCTGTAGAGCACATATTCTTTCCTTTTAATTTTATTGTGTTGAAGAACATGTAACATAAAATTTATCATTTTAACCATTTTTATTTTTAATTTATAACTTAAATATAATTGTACATATTTATGAAGTACAATGTGATTTTTTGATACATGTATACGTAGTGTAATGATCAAATTGAGATAATTACCATATCCATCACTCTAAACATTTATCATTTCTTTGTGGTGATAACACTCTAAACCTTTTCTTCTAGCTGTCTTGAAATATACACGACATTGTTACTTGCTACAATTATGCTACTATGTAATAGAACACCAAAACTTATTCTTCCTATCTAACTACAACTTTTGACCAACTTCTCCCAATCTCCCCACTTGCCTACCTTCCCCAGCCTCTGGTATTTACTATTCTACTCCCTTCTATGAAATTAACTTTTTTAGCTTCCATGTATGAGTAAGATCGTGCAGTATTTGCTTTCTGTGCCTGGCTTATTTCACTTAACATAATGTTCTCCAGGTTCACCTATGTTGCCAAAAATGACAAGATTTCATTCTGTTTTATGGCTGAATAGTATTCCATTGTATATGTATGTACGTACGTGTGTGTATATATATATATACACACACACACATATATATACACACATATATATACACATATATATACATATATATATCACATTTTCTTTATTTATCTGTAGATGCATATTTAGGTTGATCCATATCTTGGCTATTGTGAATAGTGCTGTGGTAAACACGGGTGTGGACATGTCTCTTCAACATACTGATTTCATCTTCTTTGGAGATACATCCAGTAGTGGGACTGCTAAATTATATAGTGGTTCTATTTTTAATTTTTTAAGAAGCTTCATGCTGTTTCCTATAATGTTATGCTAACTTACATTCCTACAAATAGTATATAAGAGTTCCCTTTTCTCTGCATCTTTGCCAGCATTTGTTATTTTTTGTCTTTTTTATAATAGCCATTTTAACTGGGGTGAGGTGATATTGTGGTTTTGATTTGAATTTCTCTGATGATTGGTGATATTGAGCATTTTTCCATATATCTGTTGGTTATTTGTGTATCTTCTTTTGAGAAATGTCTATTCAGGTGTTTTGCTCATTTTTAAAATCAGACTTTTTTTTTTAATTTGTTTTGCTTCTGAGTTGCTTAAATTCCTTATGTAGTCTGCATATTAACCTTTTGTCAAATGTATAGTTTGCAAATACTTTCT
This sequence comes from Pongo pygmaeus, assembly GCF_028885625.2. Classification (NCBI taxonomy): domain Eukaryota; kingdom Metazoa; phylum Chordata; class Mammalia; order Primates; family Hominidae; genus Pongo; species Pongo pygmaeus. The sequence continues at coordinate 60,242,823 of NC_072392.2, forward strand.
CTCTTTATGTAGGTTGTCTCTTCATTGTATTGTGTCTTTTGCTATGCAGAAGATTTTTCATTTGATGAAATCCCATTTGTCCATTTTTGGTTTCGTTGCCTGTGCTTTTGAGGTCTTATCCAAAAAGTCCTTGCCCAGTCCATTTTCATGAAGCATTTTACCTATGTTTTCTCTAATAGTTTCATAGTTTTGAATCTTACATTTAAGTATTTAATCAATTTAGAGTTGATTTTTGTATACAGTGAGAAATTGGGGTTTAGTTTCATTCTTCTGCATATGGACATCCAAATTTCCCAGCGCTATTTATTGAGGAGACCGTCCTTTCTCCAATGTGTGTACTTGGCAACTTTTGAAAATCAGTTAGCTATAAGTGTATAAATTTATTTTTGGGTTCTCTATTCTGTTACAATTGATTTAGATGTCTGTTTTTATGCCTGTACCATGCTGTTTTGGTTACTATCGCTTTGGTAGTGTATTTTGAAATTAGGTAGGGTGATGCCTCCAGCTGTGTTCTTTTTGCTCAGGATTGCTTTGGCTATCTGGGGTCTTTTGTATTGCTATATGAATTTTAAGAATTTTTTTTCTATTTCTGTGAAGAATGTCGTTGGTATTTTGATAGGGCTTGCATTAAATCTGTACATCACTTTGGGTAATATGGACATTTTAACAATAATCTTCCAATCCATGCACATGCGATATCCTTCCATTTATTTGTGTCCTCTTCAATATCTTTTATCAATGTTTTATAGTTTCCATTGTGAGGATAATTCACCTCCTTGGTTAAGTTTATTTCTAATTTTTTTGTAGCTACTATAAATGGAATTGGTTTCTTGATTTCTTTTTCATATAGTTCACTATTGGCATATAGAGAAACACTACTGATATTTGTAAGTTGATTTTGTATCCTGCAACTTTACTAAATTCATTTATTAGTTCCAATTTTTTTGGTGGAATCTTTGGAGTTTTCTATGTATATGATCATGCCATCCACAAACAAGAACAATTAGACTTTCTTCTTTCCAATTTGGATGCCATTTCTTTCTTTCTCTTGCCTAATTGGTCTGGCTAGAATTTCCAGTACTGTGTTGAATAAAAGTGGTGAAAGTGGGCATTCTTGGCTTGTTCCAGATCTTAGAGGAAAAGCTTTCAACTTTTCATCATTCAATGTAATGTTAGCTGTGGGTTTGTCATACAGGGCCTTTATTGTGTTGAGGTATGTTCTTTCTATGACCAGTTTGTGTTTATCATGAAGGGATGTTGAATTTTTTTTTTTTTTTTTTTTTAAGACAGAGTCTCACTGTGTCACCAGGCTGGAGTGCAGTGGCGCAATCTCGGCTCACTGCAGCCTCTGCCTCCCAGGTTCAAGTGATTCCCCTGCCTCAGCCTCCCAAGTAGCTAGGACTACAGGTGTGTGCCACCATGCCTGGCTAATTTTTTTTTCTTGTATTTTAGTAGAGACGTGGTTTCTCCCTGTTGGCCAGGCTGGTCTTGAACTCCTGACCTCAGGTGATCTGCCTGCCTCGGCCTCCCAAAGTGCTGGGTTTACAGGTATGATCCACCATGCCTGGCCGGGATGTTGAATTTTACTGAATGATTTTTAGCATCTGTTGAAATGATCATGTGGTTTTCATCCTTGATTCTGTTAATGTAATGTATTACATTGATTGATTTGTATATGTTGAACCATCCTTGCATCCCTGGGATAAATCCCCCTTGGATCATGGTGAATGATCTTTTTAATTTGTTGTTAAAATTTTTTTTTTTTTTTGAGATGGAGTTTTGCTCACTCCGTCGCCCAGGCTGGAGTGCAATGGCATGATCTTAGCTCATCACAACCTCTGCCTCCTAGGTTCAAGTGATTCTCCTGCCTCAGCCTCCTGAGTAGCTGGGATTACAGGCGCCTGCCACCATGCCCAGCTAATTTTTGTATTTTTAGTAGAGACAGGATTTCACCATGTTGGTCAGGCTGGTCTCCAACTCCTGACCTCAAGTGATCTGCCTGCCTCAGCCTCCCAAAGTGTTGGGATTGCAGGCGTGAGCCACTGCACCCGGCCTGGTTTGCTAATATTTTTTTGAGGATTTTTGCATGTATGTTCTTCAGGGATATTGACCTGTAGTTTTCTTTTTTTCTTGTGTTTTTGTCTGGTTTTGGTATTAGGGTAATGCTGGCCTTATAGAATGAGTTTGAAAATATTTATTCCTCTTCAATTTTTTGGAATAGTTTAAGTAGAACTGGTATTAGTTCTTTAAATATTTGGTGGAATTTAACAGTGAAGCCATCAGGCCTTAGGCTTTTCTTTGCTGGGAGACTTTTGGTTTGTTTGTTTTCAGACAGGGTCTCCCTCTGTCACCCAGGCTGAAGTACAGTGGTGTGATTATGACTCACTGCAGCCTCAGCCTCCTGGGCTCAAGTAATCCTCTGATGTCAGCCTCCTGAGTAGCTGGGACCACAGGCATGCACCACCATTCCCAGCTATTTTTTTTTATCTTCCCCAATTTAAATCTTTTAATTTAAAAGTAAACTTCACTGTTGAACATGCAAACTTGGGGAGAGCAGAAAGATCACACACACAAGGTTGCCATTTCACACCTGGAGGGTTGCATGGAGGCCAGGCAGAGGCACTCCTCACATCGCAGATGGTGCGGCCGCTGGGCAGAGGCGCGCCTCACTTCCCAGATGGTGCGGCGACGCCTAGCTAATTTTTAAATTTTTTGTAGAAATGAAGTCTTGCTATGTTGCCCAGGCTAGTCTCAAACTCCTGGCCTCAAGTGACCCTCCTGCCTCAGCATCGCAAAGTGTTGTGATTACAGGCATGAGCCACCATGCCAGGCCGCCTGGGAGACTTTTTATTACTGCTTTGATATTATTGCTCATTATTGGTCTTTTCAGGTTTTCTATTTCTTTGTGATTGAACCTTGATAAATTTTATGTGTTCAGGAATTTATCCATTTCTTCTAGGTTTTCCAATTTGTTGATGTGTAGTTGTTCATAGTAGTCTCTTATCCTATGTATTTCTCTGGTGTTAGTTGTGATGACTCCTTTTTCAACTCTGATTTAGAGGTTTTTTTATTTTTTTTTCTTTCTTTCTTTTTTTTTTATCTTTGTTTCTCGAGGCAGGGTCTCACTGTGTTGCCCAAGCTGTAGTGCAGTGGCACGATAATAGCTCACTGCAACCTTGAACTCCTGGGCTTAAGTGATCCTCCTGCCTCAGCCTTCCTGAGTAGCTAGGACTACTCATGTGTGACACCATGCTTGGTTAATTTTTAAAATTTTTTTTGTAGAGACAGAGTCTTCCTAGGTTGCCCAGGCTAGTCTTGAACTCCTGTCCTCAAGGAATCCTCGGGCCTCAGTCTCCCAAAATGTAGGATTGCAGGCATGAGTCACACCTGGCCCTCCTTTTTTTTTTTTTTTAAAGTCTAACTAAAGGCTTGTTTGCTTACCTTTTCAAAAAAACAGCTCTTTGTTTTGGTGATCTTTTATATTGTTTTTTAAACTCTATTTTATTTATTTCTGCTGTGATCTTTACTATTTCTTTCCTTCTACTTATTTTGGGTTTAGATAATTTTTGTCTTTCTAGTTCCTTGAGATGTAATATGATATTGTTTATTTGAAGTCTCTATACTTTTTTTGATGTAGGCATTTATTGCCATAAACTTCCCTCGTAGGACTGCATTTGCTATATCACATAGGTTTTTGGTAGTTGCATTTCCACTTTCATTTGTCTCAAGGAATTTTTAAATTTTCTTTTTAATTTCTTCATAGATCCATTGGTTGTTCATGAGCATATTGTTTAATTTCCACGTATTTGAACAGTTTCCAAAGTTCCTCCTGTATTGATTTCTAGTTTTATTGCATGTGGTCAGAAAAGATATTTGACATAATTTCAGTTTTAAAAAAAATTGTTAAGACTTCTTTTATGGCCTAACGTATGGTCTATTCTGGAGATTGTTCCATATATTGTTGAGAAGAACATATATCCTGTAGCAATTGGGTGCAATCTTCTGTAAATGTTTGTTTAGGTCCATTAGGTCTAGAGCACAGTTAACTGATGTTTCTTTGTTGATTTCGGTCTGGATGATTTGTCCATTGCTGAAAGCTGGGTGTTTAAGTCCCCTACTAATATTATTTTGCAGTTGATCTCTCCCTTTAGGTTTGTTAATATTTGCATTATATATTTAGGTGCTCCAGTGTTGGGTGTGTATATATCTACAACTTTTACATCCTCCTGCTGTATTAATCCCTTTATCATCATCATCATTATTATTTTTGAGACAGAGTTTCACTCTGTTGCTCAGGCTAGAGTGTGGTGGCACAATCCCAGCTCACTGCAACCTCCACCTCCCAGGTTCAAGCAGTTCTCCTGCCTCAGCCTCCCAAGTAGCCCGCCACCATGCCTGGCTAATTTTTGTATTTTTAGTAGAGACAGGATTTCACTATGTTGGCCAGGCTGGTCTCAAACTCCTGACCTCAAGTGATCCGCCCACCTCGGTCTCTCAAAGTGCTGGGATTACAGGCATGAGCTACTGTGCCTGGCCTCCTTTATCCATTATTTTTTATTGTTTTTTACTTAAAGTCCTTTTTTTTTTTTTTTTTGAGATGGGGTTTCACTCTTGTTGCCCAGGCTGGAGTGCAATGGCGCGATCTTAGCACACTGCAACCTCTGCCTTCCAGGTTCAAGTGATTCTCCTGCCTCAGCCTCCCAAGTAGCTGGGATTACAGGCATGCACCACCACGCCCAGCTAATTTTATATTTTTAGTAGAGACAGGGTTTCTCCATGTTGGTCAGGCTGGTCTTGAACTCCCGACCTCAGGTGATCCACCTGCCTCAGCCTCCCAAAGTGCTGGGATTACAGGCGTGAGCCATTGCACCTGGCCTTAAAGTCCATTTTATCTGATGTAAGTATAGCTACTGCTCTTCTTGTTTGGGTGATGGAAAAGATGGAACATTCTTCTCCATCCCTTCACTTTCATTCTATGCATATCTTTTTTTTTTTTTTTTTTTTTTGAGACAAAGTCTCACTCTCTCACCCAGGCTGGAGTGCATTGGCGTGATCTCGGCTCACTGCAAACTCCGCCTCCCGGGTTCAAACAATTCTCATGCCTCAGCCTCCCAAGTAGCTGGGATTACAGGTGCAGGCCACCAAGCCCAGCTAATTTTTTTGTGTTTTTTGGTAGAAACAGAATTTCACCATGTTGGCCAGGCCGGTCTCGAACTCCTGACCTCAAGTGATCTGCCTGCCTTGGCCTCCCACAGTGCTAGGATTACAGGTGTGAGCTACCGTGTCCAGCCTATGCATATCTTTTTAAAATTTAAAAAAAATTTTTTTTTTTTTTTTTGAGATGGAGCCTCACTCTGTCACCTAGGCTGGAGTGCAGTGGTATGATCTCAGCTCACTGCAACCTCTGCCTCCGAGTTCCAGCGATTCTCGTGCCTCAGCCTCCTGAGTAGCTGGGATTACAGGTGCCTGCCACCACACCCAGCTAATTTTTGCACGTTTTGTAGAGACAGGGTTTCACCATGTTGGCCAGGCTTGTCTTGGACTCCTGACCTCCGGTGATCCACCCACCTCGGTCTCCAGAAGTGTTGGGATTACAGGCATGAGCCACTGTGCCCGGCCCATTGTGTGTGTATCTTTATAGGTGAAGTGAGTTTCTTATAGGTAGCATATAGTTGGGTCTTTTAAAAAAATCCATTCAGCCACTCTATGTCTTTTAATTGGAGAATTTAGTCCATTTATATTCAAGGTTATGATTTACAGGTAAGAATTATTACTGCCATTTTGTTAGTTCTTCTGGTTGTTTTGTAACTCCTTTCTTCCTTTCTTACTGCTTTCCTTTGTGGGTAAGTGATTTTCTTTGGTAGTTTATTTTAATTCCTTGCTTTTTATTTTTAGTGTATCAGTTATGGGTTTTGTCTATGGTTACCACAAGGCCTACAAAAAAAATCTTACAGTTATAATTTATTTTAAACTGATGACAACTTGACTTTGATTGCAAAGAAAAGAAAAGAAAGAAACAAACAAAAAACACTTAAACTCTATACTAACTCCATACCCCTTCACACTTTGACTTCTGGATATCTCAATTTACATCTTTTTATATTGCCTATCTTTTAACAAATTGTTGTAGTTATTAAGCTTTCTTCTTTTTGTATTTATTATTTTTAATAGTTTTGTCTTAGGCTTTACACTAAAGATATCAGTGGTTTATATATCACAATTACAGTATTAGGGTATTCTGAATGTCTCTGTATGCTTACTTTTATCAACGATTTTTATACTTTCAGATGTTTTCTTGTTGCACATTTAACATTTCTAGTAAAACAGGTCTGGTGGTGATGAATTCTCTCAGCTTTTGTTTGGGAAAATCTTTATCTCTCCTTCATGTTTGAAGGATAGATTTGCTAGGTACAGTATTCTTGGTTGGCAATTTTTTTTTTCCTTCAACACTTAGAATACATCATCCCACTCTCTCTTGCCTGTAAGGTTTCTGCTGAGAAGTCTGCTGCCAGATGTACTGGAGCTCCTTTATGGGTTATTTGTTTCTTTTCTGTTGCTGCTTTTAGGATTCTTTCTTTGTTCTTGACCTTTAAGAGTTTGATTATTGCGTGCTTTGAGGTAGTCTCATTTGGGATCTGCTTGGTGATCTCTGACCTTCTTGTACCTGAATATTTTTATCTTTCTCTAGGTTTAGAAAGTGTTCTGTTACTGTTTATTTCAATAAGCTTTCTACCCCTTTTTCTTTATTCCCTCTTTAAGGCCATTGAGTCTTATATTTGCTCTTTGTAATTCTGTCCCATAGATCTTATAGGCATTCTTTGTTCCTTTTAGTTCTTTTTTTTCTCTTCTGACTGTGTATTTCCTTTTTTCTTTTCTTTCTTTCTTCCTTTTTTTTTTTTTTTTTTTTTTTTGAGACAGGTTCTCACTCTGTTACCCAGGCTGGAGTGCAGCGGCATGATCTCAATTCGCTGCAACTTCCACTTCCCAGGTTCAAGTGGTTCTCATGTCTCAGCCTCCCAAGTAGCTGGGATCACGCCTGGCTAATTTTTTGTATTTTTGGTAGAGATGCGGTTTCTCCATGTTGGCCAGACTGGCCTCAAACTCCTGGGCTCATGTGATCTGCCTGCCTCAGCCTCCCAAGTGCTGGGATTACAGGCATGAGCCACTGCGCCCAGATGAATGTTCTTGATATTAGTGGACATTTGTCGATATCTGGGCATTAGAGAGTTAGGTATTTATTCCAGTCTTTGCAGTCTGGCCCTGTTTGTACCTGTCCTCCTTCAGAGGGCCTTCCAGAAATTCAAAGAGGACTCCCTGTAGAGTTCCCTAAGCCAGTGGTCACTGTAACCACTCAGCAGTAGACGGCACCCTAAACCCACGTACGCTGCAGCTCTTGCAGACTCCCAGTCTCCAGTCCTGATGAACATGAGGAAGATCAGGGAGAGTTCCCTGGGTTCTCAAGTAAAGTTCCCCCTACACTCTTCCCTCTCTTTCCCCCAAGTTGAAGGAGTTCCTCTCCATGCTACACTTCCTGGAGTTGGGGGAGGGGTGACATGGGTATTCCCATGGCTGTGGCAGCCGGTGCCATGCTGGATCACACCCTAAGCCCACAGCATCACAGAGCAGCACAGTACCAGGTCTTGCCTAAGACCCTCTGTCACTACTGTCAGACTGCCACTGATACTTATTCAGGCCTGAGATCACTTTAGTCAGACAGTGGTGAAGCTGGCTGGGACTTGGGTCCGTCCTGCTGGGGTGGCAGATTCCTTTCTGGCCCAGGGTAGGTATAGAAGCACCGTCCAGGAGCACTAGAGTGGAATCAGGGGCTTTGGTGTTCTGCCAGGTGCTGTGTTTTAAGTGTTGGGGCTGGTACTAGGTTCCTAGGCAGAGTCCCCTGCACTCTTTTGTCTCTTTTTTTTTTTTTTGAGATGGAGTCTTGCTCTGTCGCCCAGGCTAGAATGCGGTGGTGCAGTCTTGGCTCACTGAAACCTCTGCCTCCCAGATTGAAGCGATTCTCCTGCCTCAGCCTCCCAAGTAGCTGGGACTACAGGTGTGTGCCACCATACCTGGCTAATTTTTGCATTTTTAGTAGAGACAGAGTTTCACCATCTTGGTCAGGCTAGTCTCAAACTCCTGACCTCATGATCCGCCCTCCTCGGCCTCCCAAAGTGCTGGGATTACAGGCATGAGCCACTGCCCCCGGTCTTCTCTCTCTTTTACACAGGAGTCTCTTACCACACTTTACTGTGTAGAGTTGGGACAGGGATGACGTGGCACTCAGATAGCTACTGCAACTGATATTGTGTTGGGTTGCACCCCAAGCCTACAGCCTCCCACAGCAGTACAGTGTTAGGGTTCACCCAAGAACCACTGTTGCTCTGGCCTGCCTGCCACTCAAATTTATTCAGGACCTGAGGTCATTTTAGTCAGTCCGTGGTGGATCAGGCCAAGACTCAGTTTCTTCTCACTGTGGCAATGGATTATCTTCTGGCCCAGGGCAGATCTGAATGCCCCTTCCATGGGCATTGGCATGGAATCAAGGGCCACAGGATTCTGCCTGTTGCTGTATTTTGCTGCGATGGGGCCAGTACTAAGTTCAAATGCAAATCTCCCCCATACTTCCCTTTGCCTCTCTTAAGTGTACAGATTTTCTCTCTGTGCTGCATTGTGTGGGGTTGGGGGTGGGGTGCTCTAGGCAATGTGAGACTGTCCTTCCTACCCTCTTCAATGTGTCTTTTCTTGTTATGCTAAATCCAGGCACTGTGATCCATCACCTGATTTCTTCAGCTCTTGTGAAGGTGTTTTCTTGAATGGATAGCCTCGGGGGGGAGAATCACCAGAGGATTCAAAACTGCCATCTTGCTCTGCCTCTGCCCCATTTTAACCTTTTGTTTTTTTTGAGATGGAGTTTCACTCTTGTTGCCCAGGCTGGAGTGCAGTGGCGCGATCTTGGCTCACTGCAATCTCTGCCTCCTGGGTTCAAGTGATTCTTCTGCCTCAGCCTCCAAGTAGCTGGTATTACAGGCGCCCGCCACCATGCCTGGCTTATTTTTTTGTATTTTTAGTAGAGACAGGGTTTTGCCATGTTGGGCAGGCTGGTATCGAACTCCCGACCTCAGGTGATCTGCCCACCTTGGCTTCCCAAAGTGCTGGGATTACAGGTGTGAGCCACCACTCCCAGCCCCATTTTAACCATTTTTAAGTGCACAGTTCAGTAGTATATTCACATTGTTTGAAACAGATCTCTAGAACATTTTTATCTTGCAAATCTGAAACTCTATATCCATTAAACACAACTTTCCTTTTCCCCCTTCCCCTGGCCCCTAGTAACCACCATTCTACTTTCTGTTTCTATGCATTTAACTATTCCAGATACCTCATATAAGTGGAATCATGCAGCATTTGTATTTTTGTGACTATATTATGTTCTCAAGGTTCATTCATGTTGTAGCATGTGACACGATTTCCTTTCTTTCTAAGGCTGAATAATATTCCCTTGTACGTACATATGACATTTTGTTTATTCATTTCTTAATAGACATTTAGATTGCTTCCATCCCTTAACTATTGTGAATAGTGCCACTATGAACTTGGGGGTGGAAATATCTGTTTTGTTTTTCTTTTTAAGAGATGAGGCCTCACAATGTTGCTCAGGCTAGACTCAAACTCCTGGACTCAAATAATCTTTCTCAGCCTCCCAAGTACTGGGACTACAGGCATGTGCCACCATGCCTGGCTCCAACTATCTCTTTGAGAACCTGATTTCATTTGCATATATCCAGTAATGGATTGCTAGACCATATGGTTAATCCAATTTTTAATTTTTTCAGGAAACTCCGTACTGTTTTTCATAGCTGCTATACCATTTTATAATCCCACCAACATTGCAAAAGAGTTTTAATTTCTCCACATCCCCATCAACACTTATTATTTCCTGGATTTTTTTAAGGAAGGCTTCTATAAGTAGCCATCTCAATGAGCATGAGCTGATAGATACCTCATTGTAGGTTTGATTTTTTTTTACATTTCTCTGATAATTAGTGATGTTTAGTATCATTTGTATACTCATTGGCTGTTTGTATATCATCTTTGGAAAATGTATATTCAAGTCTTTTGCCCATTTTTCAATTGGCTTGTTTGATTTTTTGGTGTTGTTCAGTTGTAGGAGTTTTTAAAATATATTCTGAATATTAACCCCTTAGCGAATATGATTTACAAATATTTTCTCCTATTCTGTGAGTTGCCTTTTATGCTGTTTTGTCCTTTGATGAGCAGACACTTTTAAGTTTGATGTAGTCCCATCTGTCTATTTTGCGTTTTTTTTTTCCTTGCGCTTTGTGTGTCATATCCAGGAAAGCATTGCCAAGTCCAGTGTCATGAAGTTATCTCTCTCTGTTTTCTTCTAGGATTGTTGTAGTCTTAAGTCTTACATTTAGTTCTTTAATCCTAAAGACCTAAGTTAGTTAGTTTGAGTTAGTTTTCATATATGGTGTAAGAGTTTAACTTCATTCTTTTGCATGTGGATATCCAGTTTTCCCAATACCATTTGTTAAATAGATTGTCCTTTCCCCAATGAGTGGGCTTGGCACCCTTGTTGAAGGTCATTTAATAATATATGTGATATTTATTCTGTTGAATATTCATTGATATATTTGGCTGAATTTATGCCAGTAGCACACTGTTTTGACTACTGTAGCTTTGTAATATGTTTTGAAATCAAGAAGTATGAGTCTCCTAACTTTGTTCTTTTTCAAAATTGTTTTGGCTATTTGGGATCCTTTGAGATTCCATACGAATTTTAGGATGAAGTTTTCTATTTCTGTAAAAAAAATTCACTGAGATTTTGAAAGGCATTGTATTGAACTGTAGATTGCTTTGGGTAGTATAGACATCTTAACAATATTTCCAGTCCACGAACATGGAATGTGTTCTACTTATTAGTGTCATCTTTAATTTCTTTCAGCACTGTTTTGTAATTTTCAGTGTAAAAGTCTTTTGCCTCATTCGTTAGATTTATTCCTATTTTATTCTCTTTGATGCTATTGTAAATGAAATCTTTACTTTTAAGTTTTAATCTCACAAACAGTGCACAAATACATTCTCCTTGTAAGAACTAAGGCCAGAATTCCCTTTGACTACTACCTCCCCATACTGTTCCCTTTATGTCTTCCCCAGACGTAACCACGTGTTTTTTCTACATCATCTTAGTAATGGCACAGTCACTCGAATAAGCAGATAACCTTTTCAGGTAATACTCTGGAGGGAAAAGTTTCTCTTATATAAGTTTGGGTATATTTGTTAAAAATTATTCTCATTACTTTATGGTTACATGTACTAGACTACTGAACTAATATAACAAGAGAAACTAAAAAGAAAGTTAAAGGATAGATACCTCTGATTATGATTTAAGAACAGTATATTCAAGGGTTCAGAGACAAGATGATTTCTTGAGTGTATACAAAGGAAGAGTTGCTTGAGACTGAGCAATGGGGTTGGTTGGTAGGGGATGGGTTGAGGCAGAGGGCTCGAGAGCAGGCAAGTTGATTAACGGGTCACATATACAGTAGTTAACACATTCACATATCCTTGCCTCCTTCTGAAGAGCGTCGGTAGCTAGAAATTGGATGTTTCTCCTTTAAAAAAAATGAAAGACAGGTGTGGGACTTAGAAATCTCTGTTTCGGCAGTTGGCAAGTTGGGGAACTAAGAATGAAAGGACTGGCCGGGCGCGGTGGCTCACACCTGTAATCCCAGAACTTTGGGAGGCCAAGGCAGGCGGATCACAAGGTCAGGAGTTTGAGACCAGCTTGGCCAATATGGTGAAACCCCGTCTCTACTAAAAAATACAAAAATTACACTTTGGAAGGCCAAGGCGGGCGGATCACGAGGTCAGGAGATCGAGACCATCCTGGCTAACACAGTGAAACCCCATCTCTACTAAAAATACAAAACATTAGCCAGGCGTGGTGGCAGGCGCCTGTAGTCCCAGCTACTCAGGAGGCTGAGGCAGGAGAATGGCATGAACCCGGGAGGCGGAGCTTGCAGTGAGCCGAGATCACTGCCAGTGCACTCTAGCCTGGGCAACAGAGCGAAACTCTGTCTCAAAAAAAAAAAAAAAAACAAAAATTAGCTGGGTGTGGTGGTGCATGCCTGTAGTCCCAGCTACTCAGGAGGCTGAGGCAGGAGAATCACTTGAATCTGGGAAGTGGAGGTTGCAGTGAGCAGAGATGGCACCACTGCACTCCAGCCTGAGCAACTGAGACTCCATCTCAAAAAAAAAAAAAAAAAAAGAATGAAAGGACTAAGTCTAGCCCATCTCTTCCACTCTTCCACTTATGAGACAAACTCTACTTAGTTTGTCTCAGATATGCAAGGCTTATTTTTCAAATGTTAATGTTATTCACCATATTAACAATATAAACAAGAAAAACTATGACCATTTAATAGATGCAGGGAAAGCATTGGACAAAATTTTGCACTATTTTATAGTAAAAACTCTCAACAAACTAGGAATGGTAGAAAATTCCTCAAACCAATAAAAGAGTATCTATAAAGTAGGTACAGTAAAGATCATAATGGTGAAAAGCTAAACCATTTACCCCCCAGAGACTGGGAACAAGGCAAGGATGGCCACTTTCCCTACTTGTCTTCAACACTGTACTGGAGGACCTCACCCTTGAAATAAGGTGAAAAGTTATATACATCCTGTATGTTTACAACACTTTGACTTTGATCACATAGCCACAACCAATTAATTTTAGGGTAGTTTTGGAAAAGAAATCTTTGGCTAGGTGACCACGTACCCACCTAAGCATTCTACCACTATGGAAGAAGAGGTAAATGACTCCTGGGGGACAGCCTCTGCCAAATCCACTGCTTTGACTACCCAAGTATCAGAGCACAGCCATGTTAGTATACATAGAACATGCTCACATTCTCCCCAAGAGAGACAATGCCAAAGACCCATACAATTATGGCATCCTGCTTAAAGTCAGGATCTCTGAGTATTATGAAATTCTTTTCTGTTAGATGGCTCTTCTTCATCTCGTAACACAAGTTATCCATTAGATTTAGAGTATTAGAATAGGATATGTAACAAGTAAAACTTTCACTCAAAAAAGAGAAAAATAGGAAACATACAACAGTCACTGTTTCACAGCATTTATCAAATCCTGCTGGAGGGAAACTGCAGAGATTTTCTGCCTTGACAGTAGGATAAATTCCTTGGTTAGCCCATCAGTGAAGCCCTGCTTTTGCTTTCTGGGAGTATTTTTCTATTTGTTGTCTCCATCACCTCTGGCGTTCCCTTCCAAGAGGGCTCTTCCTGGTTCACTATCCTTCATGGACTCATCTGAAGTGGTCCTCAGGGATATGCTTTTTTTTTTTTTTGGAATGATCAAGTTTTTGTTGCCTACTTCTTTTCAAAGCCAACTTTTGTATTTGTTAATTTTTTCCATTGTCTGTTTTCTATTTCATTGATGTCTACTCTTATCTATATTATTTCCTTTCTCGTATCACTTTGGGTTTACTTTCTTCTTCCTTTTCTGATTTTTTAAGGTGGAACTTCAGGTCACTGATTTTAGATCTTCTTTTCTAAGATTAGCATTTAAAACTATACATTTCCCTTTAAACATCGCTTCAGCTGCATCCAGCAAAGTTTGGTGTTGTATTTCCATTATCACTCAGTTAAAAATATTTTCTTTTTTCTTGTGATTTTGTCTTTGATTCATGCATTTTCAGATTTGTTCCCAGATGTTTAAATAAATTTATATTTATTTCCAGATATTTGAGGTTTTCCTAGTTACTTTATTGTTATTGATTTCTAATTTAATTCTGTTGTGGTCAGAGAATACATTTTGTATAATTTTGATCCTTTATATTTATTGAGACTTGTTTCATGGCCCAGTGTATGGTCTATCTTGGTGAATTATACCATTTGCACTTGAAAGTAATGTGTATTCTGCAGTTGTTAAATGTAGTGTTCTATATCTGTCAATTAGATTAAGTGTTGATTATGTTGTTCACATCTTTCCTATTCCCTGAATCCCCTATGTCTTAATTTTTTTAAACCTCTCATATTTTTTTCCTCCACATTTCCTTTTTGAGTTATTTCTTCTACCTTCTTGTTCACTCTTTCTCTTAGACTAGGTCTAATATGCTGTTTGACTCATCCACTGAGTTATTAATTTGATTATTTTTCAATTCTAGGATTTCTGTTTGTTCTTTTTTCCAGACCTCTGGTCACATTTTTGAGTTTCTAGTTATCTGCCAAAATTTTTCAAGCTTGGAATTTGCCTCCTTGAAATAGTAAGCATGGTTGTTTTCTTGCTGGATTCTGGTAATTCCAGTATATGGAGTTTCCACAGGTCTCTTTCAGTTGTCTCATTTGTTGGTTCTCAACCATAGTGGCTACTCCCTCATGTAACTGGTTATTTTCGCTGTATGCTGGACATAGTATTTGAAGAATAGTATTTGAAAAATTACTTGTAAAAGTAATTTAAGGCCTAGGATGACATTATCTTCCTCAAATAAGATTTGTTTCTACCAGGCAATTGGGGTCACTGGCAATTAGGGATCACCTTAATCCAGTTCAGAGCCTGAGATTTTTCTGACCACAAACTGTGCAAGGGCTTGTTTCCCTGTGGTTCATCCTCTCCTGGGTGCAGCCTATTGAGATCCTAGCCATAAAAGTGGGAATCTCATCAGAACTCAACCTTTGACAAGCCCAGTCTCTGACATTTGTCCCTCTAGACCCAAAAGGCAAAGCTCAGCCTCTCAATCTCCTGCAGATGGCAAATGTCACAAAGGTAAAAGTAGCCTCAAGTACCAGGCTTACCTCTCGGGATCCCCAGTCTCACCTGACACTCAGCCCAGTCATTCTTTACTATCTCATTACCTTTGGAGACTTTTAAAGAATATTGTTTCTATAGTTTGTCCAGGTTTTTTAGTTGTCTTCAATGGGAACTCTGGTCTTAATTATCAGGCCTGACATTACCAGAAGTGGTCATATCATTTAAAAAAAAAATTCTTACCTCTTTACCCTTCCATTTTTCCTATTTTTTCTTTAGTCCAGTATTGGATATGCTGAGATGAACTTCTCTCTCTGTTTTTTCCTTTCAAATTTTTTGTATCTTTGTCTTTTTTCTATTTTGTGGAATGTTCCTCAGATGAAACTTTCAACTATTTAATTTTAAAAATTTGGCTACTAAATTTATAATTTCCAGCTGGGCACGGTAGCTCATGCCTGTAATCCCAGCACTTTGGGAGGCCAAGGCGGGTGGATCACCTGAAGTTGGGAGTTCCAGACCAGCCTAACCAACATGGTGAAACCCCGTCTCTACTGAAAATACAGAATTAGCCGGGCATGGTGGCGCATGCTTGTAATCCCAGCTACTCAGGAGGCTAAGGCAGGAGAATTGCTTGAACCCGGGAGGTGGAGGTTGCAGTGAGCTGAGATCGCGCTATTGCACTCTAGCCTGGGCAACAAGAGCAAAACTCCGTCTCAAAAAAAGAAAAAATTATAACTTCTAACAGCTCTTTTTTATTCTATTCTATAATTGTTCCTTTTCGGGGGAACTTTCTGTTCTTTTATATGGATATAATATCTTCTCATAGCTCTCTGAGGATACTAAATGGAAGGGCTGGTTTTGAAGTTGTTTTCCCACAGCATATGTCAGTTTCCTCTACGTTCTTTCTGTTTTTTTTGTTTGTTTGTTTTTATTTTTGTTTTTGTTTTTTCCATTGGCTTTCTTCCCTATTCAAGAATGGAGCATTAAAAAGCTTATTAGAAGCTCTGTTGACAAGATTTGTCAACTGTTGGGCTTAGCTTAATGTTAATCAGCATGTACCACCAATTTTTTTTATTATTTATTTATTTATTTATTTATTTTTTGAGGCAGGGTCTCACTCTGTTGCCTAGTCTGGCACAATCATAGCTCACTGCAGCCTTGATCTCTGGGCTAAAGTGATCTTCCCACCTCAGCCAACCTACCCCCAACCCCCAAAGAAGTAGCTGGGATTACAGGTGCATGCCACCACACCTAGCTGATTTTTTTTTTTACTTTTCTAAGAGATGGAGTCTCACTGTGTTGCCCAGGCTGATCTCCAACCCCTGGCCTCAAGCAATCCTCTCAATTTAGCCTCCCAAAGTGCTGGGATTACAGGTGTCAGCCACCATGCCTGGCCTAAAGGCACTTCTTAGTGCAACTTCAGGTTGGGGTATTGAAGCAGTTGGATTCATGACCCAGTTACTGAACTCTAGTCAATAAGTTGTCAACCACAGGCAGTCAAATATTCCCTTCCATCTCTGCTTGCACACTAGGTAACTCTAGTCTGAGTTTATCTCTTCTTTTAGGGCTTTGCTGAATGTGTCAAGAAATAGTCAAGACCTTGTGATTTTTGTCAATCTTTTCCCCCATGGTTGTATGTTCACTTGGCGTGTGTGGTCTGAGTTCCGTGGTGTCACAGGTAATGATTTTACCAAATGTGTTGGCATGGATAACAAAGATCACCAACATTCTAGCTTGCTGTGTCCTAACCATATGCTGCTGGCTGCAAAGCCAGTAGCACATATAATCATGTATCCGTTAATGACAGGAATGTATTCTGAGAACTATGTCATTAGGTAATGTTATTGTTGTATAAACATCGTGGATTGTACTTACACAAACCTAGATGGTGTTGCCTACTACATACCTAGGCTGTATAGTATAGCCTATTGCTTCTAGGCTACAAACCCTTACAGCATGTTACTGTATTGAATATTGTAAGCAATTGTAATACAGTGGTATTTGTGTATCTAAACATAGCTAAGCATAGAAATGGTACAGTAAAAATAGAGTACAATCTTACAGAATCATCATCATCTATATGGTCTGTCATTGACCAAAATCAACCAATTATTTCTTTTTTTTGGCAATTTGATTGGCAAAACTTTAACTGTTGATAAAATCCAGCTTTGATAAAGGTATAGAGAAAAGGAACCTTCTCTATGCTGTAACTGGAATGTAAATTCATATAGCCCTGTAAAGGACAATTTGGCATTATTTATAGATAACTAAAATGCTTATGGGTTTTGACTCAGGACCTCTACTCCTGGGACTCTGTCCTGTAGAAATGTGTATGTTCCCAAAGGTACTCAAAATAAGTTTGCTATAGTGTTATTTATAATAGCAAAAATTTGGGAAAAGCATAAATGCCTGACAGTGGGGAACCAGATACATTATGACATCTACATAATAAAATACTGTGCAACCATTTAAGAAACTAAAGTAGCTTGATGTGTTGTGACCTGGAAAGACAGTAAGTGTTCATAATGTGTTAAGCAAATGGGTAAGTTGCAACACAATATGCCTAGCACAACCCCCTTTCTAGAAAGAAAGAAAAGAAAGTATATGCTGTAAAATTATAGAAAACAGTCTGGAAATATATGATATAGCTGATAAATATAACACTAGTTATCTCTCAGAAGATAGAATGTACGGGTGCAGGGGTATGTTTAATTTCTCAATTTGTATATGTATATATAATAGGATTACGGGAAATTTTCACCATCTGTATTCTTCTGTGTTTTTCAAATTTTAAAAAATCTAAAAATACTAAAAGTAGTTTAAATACTTGAAGTGTTCCTATAACATGAATATAAAAGCCTTAAAGTAATAGAAATGAACCATTTCAGAGTATTTTTTAAAAATATTTATATCCCAGATAGTAAACTGACTTTTGAGGTTTAGATATGATTGACTCAAGATAAACTTACCCTATACCAAGAATGCCTTTCCAAGATTTCTGAGACTTTCTAGGGTTCACAGTAGCTTTCATTTTTGAGTTTCTGCTTAAATGTAATTCCAGACTTGTCCATATCTGACCTCCCAGGACTGTTCTCATCTGTCTGTTCCATGCTATACCAGATACAGAACTTGGCCCACTTTCTTTGACCTCTTCCTCCCTTTAAGCATTATTCTAGGCATGTGTATGTGTAGCACACTTTTATGAAGATGTCGGGAGGTAGAAAGGGTTTATATTTAGAATACCGCAAAAATGGAATTAAAAGGCCCACAGTCACTTTACAGCATCTTTCCTTGTCACTAGTCAATATGGTCCTCTGCCATGTTGCTTTCTTTCCTTGTACTAGTGCCAGACCTTCGTTTCTCTGTTTTTTTTGTTGTTGTTGTTGTTGTTATTGTTGGGTTTTTTTTTTTCTGCTCTTTCCCCAGGTGCTGAATTCCTGTGTTTTACTTAGGCAAAGAAGGTTAGGTATCTCTTCTATTTTCTGATGTTTTTAAGGCCTCATTTTTCCCAACCAGAACAATCTATCAAGACATATTCCTTAACAAAGACGATTACCTCCCTGAGAGGAACTCCGGTGCCTGCTGTTAAAAAAATAATCTCCTCTCTTTCACTACATGTTATGGTTATAAGTGTAACTGATAAAATAATTAGCACAGTAATTATCTTTATTAACTCTTCCTGTTTTTTTTTTTCTAAGTAAAGCCTTATCCTTTGGTCAGTGCAGTTAATAGATGAGTCTTAATTGATGTTGGCTTCCTGCTGTGAAACATAACAGTTGTGAAATCTTGGCATCATTATGACACCTAATCACATTTTCATTTTATTATGGACAAGAGGAAAATGAGTTATGATTAAGCTAGAACCTCTCTGCTAAAAAAAAAAAGTTTTTTAATTAAAGTGTAGGCAGAAATACAATTCATGAAGTTGCAAATGATTCCTCTCTGATAGACCTTGGCCTAACAGTTGGTCTATGAAGACATGGCTGTATGTAAGGTCCCATGGCATTAAGAGACCTTAACCAAAGTCAATATGTGAGATTAATATACTGCTCATTAAAAACAGTACAGCATATGGTTAGAAAGAAAGCTTTTGGTGTTAGAAAAACCTACATTAAAACCTGGATTCTGCTCTTTACTGTGTGATCTTGGACGTGTTTACCTAACTGAGCTTTGGTGTCCTCATCTGCAAAATGAGGAATATGGATTATAATGATATAAATCATAGAACTGGCTTAGTATTATGCCAGGTTACATAGTAAGTAGCCCATACATAGTAGCAATAGAAGTTTAGCAATAATTACTATTATCTTTATAACATTTACTATTCTTTTTTTTTTTTTTTTTTTTTTTTTTGAGATGGAGTCTTGCTCTGTCGCCCAGGCTGGAGTGCAGTGGCGCGATCTTGGCTCACTACAAGCTCCGTCTCCCAGGTTCACGCCATTCTCCTGCCTCAGCCTCCCGAGTAGCTGGGACTACAGGTGCCCGCCACCATGCCCGGCTAATTTTTTGTATATTTAGTAGAGACAGGGTTTCACCGTGTTAGCCAGGATGGTCTCGATCTCCTGCCCGCCTCAGCCTCTCAAAGTGCTGGGATTACAGGCATGAGCCATAGCGCCCAGCCAATATTTACTATTCTTATGTTTATTGCCACTGGTTACTTTTCAGATGGCTAGTCTCTATTTATTTATTTATTTGTTTATTTATTGAGCTGGAGTCTCACTCTGTTGCCTAGGCTGGAGTGCAGTGGCATGATCTCGACTCACTGCAACCTCCGCCTGCGGGATTCAAGCAATTCTCGTGCTTCAGCTTCCCAAATAGCTGAGACTACAGGCATGAGCCACCACACAACTGATTTTTGTATTTTTAGTAGAGATGGGGTCTTGCCATGTTGGCCAGGTTGGTCTTGAACTCCTGACCTCAGGTGATCCATCCACCTTGGCCTCCCAAAGTGCTGAGATTACAGGCATGAGCTACCGCACCCCGCCTTAGTCTCACTTAAGATTCACATAGGCTGTCAGTGTTGCAGCAGTCCTATAATATTTTCTAGTCAATATATTCCCCATTCTCCAAAGCCACTCTATTATATCCTGTCCTCTCTGCTCCGTTTCCAACACTCCTCCTCTCTCTTTATTCGTGGCTGTGACTCTGTTTTGTATCTTACTGAGAAAATAGAAGCAGCTAGAATAAAGCTTTCATATCTTCCCACCAACATATCTATCAGTCTACTTCCAGTTGTAACCCTACACTCTGCCTTTCCTTCTGTTATAATGGAAAAGGGCCAGTCCTTTCATTTGTATACAGAATCCTGTCCCCTTTGGTGTACTCACAGACTTAGGACCTACTGCTATCCCCCTTACTCTTCAATAATCACATTGTATCTTTATTTTTGCTTTCCCCCTAAGACAGAATCGTCCTCTGTCATCCAGGCTGGAGTGTAGTGGTGTGAATACAGCTCAGTGCAACCTCGACTTCCCAGCTCAAGCAATCCTCCCATCTCAGCCTCCTGAGTAACTGGGACCACAGGCTCATGCCACCATGCCCAGCTAATTTTTTAAATTTTTATAGAGACAGGGTCTTGCCATGTTGCCCAGATTGTCTTGATTTCCTGGTCTCAAGTGATCCTCCTGCCTTGGCCTCCAAAGTGCTGGGATTATAGGAGTGAGCCACAGTGCCTGGCCACATTTTATCTTTTTTTTTTTTTTTTTTGAGATGGAGTCTAGCTCTGTTGCCAGGCTGGAGTTCAGTGGCACGATCTCGGCTCACTGCAACCTCCGCCTCCCAGGTCAAGCGATTCTCCTGCCTCAGCCTCTTCCCAAGTAGCTGGAATTACAGGCACGTGCCACCACGCCCAGCTAATTTTTGTATTTTTAGTAGAGATGGAGTTTCACCTTGTTGGCCGGGATGGTCTCAATCTCCTCCCAAAGTGCTGGGATTATAGGCATGAGCCACCACGCCCGGCCTAACGTTTTATCTTTTATGTTAGATAATTCCCATCAGCATGCAAACGTGTCATCATAGGTTCTATGTTTAAAAAATCCCTTTGGGCCAGGCGCAGTGGCTCACGCCTGTAATCCCAGCACTTTGGGAGGTTGAGGCGGGCGGATCACCTGAGGTCAGGAGTTCTTGATCAGCCTGGCCAACATGGAGAAACCCCGTCTCTACTAAAAATACAAAATTAACCAGGCGTGGTGGCATGCGCCTGTAATCCCAGCTACTCGGGAGGCTGAGGCAGGAGAATCACTTGAACCCGGGAGATGGAGGTTGCACTGAGCCAAGAACGTGCCACTGCACTTCAGCCTGGGCGACAAGAGTGAAGCTCCATCTCAAAAAAAAAAAAAAAAAATCCCTTTGACCTTTCCTTCATATCTCCATGTAGCTATTCCTCTACTTTTTCTGCTTTCCTTAGAGCAAAGCTCCTTGGAAGCATATCCTTACTTCAACTACTCCAAGCAGATTTTTCTTTCTTCTGCTCAACTGAAACTTCATTTGTCAAGGTTTCCAATGACTGCCATGTTGCCAAATCCAGTAGCCAATTATCAGTCTCTATTTTACTTCATTCACCTCAGCAGCATTTGAACAGATTATTTCAACCTTCCTGAAATGCTTTCTTCTGGCTTGTGGAACATCTCCCTTTCCTAGTTTTCACTGGCCAACTCTGTAGTTTCTTTTACTGAATGCTCTTCAACTTTCCTAACTTCTAAATATTGATGAACCCCAGAGCTCAATTCTTTCTTTCTCTCTATTCAATTCCTAGGTAATCTCAACCAGTCTCATGCTTTTATTATCATCTTTGTAGTGGTGTCTCCGAAATCTGTATCTTAAGTCTCAATCTTCTCTGAACCTCACTTGTATACACTACTGCCTACACTACGTCTTTGGATGTCCAGTAGGTATCCCAAGCTTAATATATTCTACCTTTTCTCCAATTTTACTTATTTACTTATAAATAAATAGTATTGGCCAGGCGTGGTGGCTCACACCTGTAATCCCAGCACTTTAGGAGGCCAAGGTGGGCAGGTCACTTGGGCTCAAGCGAGACTAGCCTGGCCAACATGGTGAAACCCTGTCTCTACAAAAAACATGCTTGGTGGCACGTGCTTGTGGTCCCACCTACTCGGAAGGCTGAGGTGGGAGAATCGCTTGAGCCCGGGAGGCAGAGGTTGTAGTGAGCTGTGATTGTGCCACCGCACTCCAGCCTGGGCAACAGAGCAAGACCTTGTCTCAGATGAATGAATGAATGAATGAATGAATGAATGAATGGTACTTCTAGTCATCTGGTCAGCCACAACTCTTGGAGTCTCCCTTGACTCCCTTCTCTCACAACGTCCAGTCCATCAGCAAATCTTATCAGCTCACTGTAGATGCAGATCCAGAATCTGACCATTTCTCACCTCCTTTATTTGGTGTCACCATTGTCCAAACTACTACTTTCTCTTGCCTAGATGACTGCAGTAGCTTCTTAAGGTTTTTCTGCTTCTGCTCTTGGCCCCTACAGTCTTTTTCTGCCAGAGTGATCTCTTAAATCAGTAATTATTTTCCCATCTAAATTTATTTAATAGTTTTCTATATATATGTAGAAGAAAATCTGAGAATCCTTACTGTGGTCTTCAAGATGCTGAATGATTTGACTCCTGGCAACTGTTCTGACTTCATCTCCTACCACCTTCTATCTCCCTCATCTAGTCCAGCCCCAGCAGTTTCTTCACTATTGTTTGAGCATACCAAGAATACTCCAGCCTTTACACTTGCTATTATCTCTGCCTGAAATGTTTTTCACCCAGATTTTCACATGGCGTGTTCCTTCATTTCATTCAGTCCTCTGCTCAGATGCCAGCTCATCACAGAAATCTTCCTGACCATGCCATCTGAAATGGCACCCTGTTCCCCATGTCCTGCCCTCCTTCAGTCTTTATTCTTCTTTGTTTTTCTTCTGCAGTGCCTATTACTACTTGCTATTTTTCTATAATTCCCACCCCCACTCTTTCTAGAAGGTTAGTTCTCTTAGGTTGTTTTAACCATTGTTGTATCCCCAGGACCTAGAATATTACCTGTGGCACTCCTTGGATAAATAAATGAATGAATTGCTTTTTTTCTCCATATACATTCTTATCTTACTAATGTACTTTTAAAAAATCTATGGAAAAATGCAGTCTTTTAAAAAATTGTGATAAATGCTCATAAAATTTACCATCTTAACCATTTAAAAATGTACAATTCAGTTAATGCCACTGCTACTATCACCACCATTTCTCTCCAGAACTCTTTTCATCTTGCAGAACTGAAACTCTATACCCATTAAACAGTAAGTCTCCACTTCCACTGTCCCCTGAATGCTGGTAGCCACCATTCTACTTTCTGTGTCTGTGTCTATGTCTACATTTTGTCTCTATGAGCAGTCTTTTAGTTAACCACTAAGAGGTAAGGTTTGAATATTTGGGGAGTCAAACCACCCTCAGGTTTCTTTTAGCAAGTACTTACTGAATGCCTGCCTTGGGCTTGGTACTGTGCTAGGTCCAATAGGCTTACACAAGTGGTGTCCTCTACAGTTCTCTTTGCTGGAAACAAGAATTCTGTATGTTTTACAAGAGACACCATTCCATATCTCATTACCATGCTCTGATACTGAAAACTAAGATATGTTTTGGTATGTGTATTAGTCAGGGTCTTACAGAGAGAGAGAACCAATAGGACATATATGGTCATGCACAGCATAATGACATTCAGTCAATGACAGACCATATATATGGAACAGTGGTCCCGTAAGATTGTAAATAATGACATTCGGTCAATGACAGACCATATGTATGGAACAGTGGTCCCGTAAGATTGTAAATAATGACATTCAGTCAATGACAGACCATATATATGGGACAGTGGTCCCATAAGATTGTTAACACTATAGTTTTACGGTACCTTTTCTATGTTTAGATACATAAATACTTACCATTGTGTTACAATTGCCTACAGTGCTCAGCATAGTAACTTGCTGTACTGGTTTGTATCCTAAGAGCAATAGGCTATACCATATAGCCTTGGTATGTGTATTAGTCCGTTTTCACACTGCTGATAAAGACATACCCGAGACTGGGCAATTTACAAAAGAAAGAGGTTTAATAGACTTACAGTTCCACGTGTCTGAGAGGCCTCACAATCATCGTGGAAGGTGAAAGGCACGTTTCACATGGCAACAGACAAGAGAAGAGAGCTTCTGCAGGGAAACTCCCCCTTATAAAACCATCAGGTCTCATGAGACTATTCACTGTCATCAGAACAGCACGGGAAAACCTGCCCCCATGATTCAGTTACCTCCTACCAGGTCTCTCCCACAACATGTGGGAATTCAGGATGGGATTTGGGTTGGGGACAGCCAAACCATATCAGTATGTAGTAGGCTATACCATCTAGGTTTGTGTAAATATACAATGTGATATTTGTGCAGGGACAAAATCACCTGATGACACATTTTTCAGAACATATCCCCATTGTTAAGTGACTCATGACTGAATATAGACATATGAGAGGGGATTTATTAGGGAAATTGGCGTATACTGTTATGGAGGCTGAGAAGTCCCACACAAGCTGTCTGTAAGCTGGAAACCCTGTAGCTCAGTCCAAGTGTAAAGGCCTCAGAACCAGGGAATCCAATGGTGTAACTTGTACAAGACTAGAGCCTGAGAGCCCAGGGGGCTCATGGTGTAAGTCCCAGAGTACAAAGGCTGGAGAGTCTAGAGTTTTGATGTGCAAGGACAGGAGAGGAAGAGTATTCCCCAGCTGCAGCACACACTTGCCTTTTCTCCATTTTTGTTCTCTCTGGGCCCCTGGCTGACTGGATGGTGCCTACCCATATTGAGAGCAGATCTTCCCCACCTAGTCCACTCAGACTCACATGCTAATCTTCTCTAGAAATACAGAGACATATCCAAAGATAATGCTTTACCAGGCCAGGTACAGTGGCTCACACCTGTAATCCTAGTACTTTGGGAGGCTGAGGTGGGTAGATAATCTGAGGTCAGGAGTTCAAGATTAGCCTGGCCAACATGGCAAAACCCCATCTACTAAAAATACAAAGATGAGCCGGGCGTGGTGGTGGGCGCCTGTAATCCCAGCTACTTGGGAGGCTGAGGCAGGAGAATTGCTTGCACATGGGAGGCAGAGGTTGCAGTGAGCCAAGATTGCGCCACTGTGCTCCAGCCTGGGAGACAGAGTGAGTGAGACTCTGTCTGAAAAAAACAAAACAAAACAAAACAAAAACAGTAAAAAAAACAAAGATAATGCTCTACCAGATTTCTAGGTATTTCTTAATCCAATGAGGTTGACAAAGTCAACCATAACTATGAATTTTATATTTACAGCCATTTCCTGCTTTCCCCTCCCTTCTTTTTGTCTGGTCATTTCAAATTGACAGGAAAATAGACCTTTTTTTTTTTTTTAAGGTAAAATTAACATAGAATTAAACATTTAAATTTTTTTTTTTTTTTTGATGGAGTCTTGCTGTGTTGCCCAGGCTGGAGTGCAGTGGTGCAATCTCGGCTAACTGCAACCTCCGCCTCCCGGGCTCAAGTGATTCTCCTGCCTTAGCCTCCCAAGCAGCTGGGATTACAGGCGCCCGCCACCATGCCCGGCTGATTTTGTATTTTTAGTAGAGATCGGGTTTCACCATGTTGACCAGGCTGGTCTCAAACTCCTGACCTCAGGTGATCCACCCACTTCGGCCTCCCCAAAGTGTTGGGATTACAGGTGTGAGCCACCACGCCTGGCCAAACATTTAATTTTTTAGTTTTTATTTTTTTAGACAGGGTCTTGCTCTGTCCCCCAAGCTGGGGTGCAGTGGTGTGATCTTGGCTCACTGCAACCACTGCCTGCTGGGCTCAAGCAATCCTCCTGCCTCAGCCCCCTGAGACTACAGGCATGGGCCACCACGCCTCGCTGTAAGTTAAACATTTTAAAATGTACAATTAAGTGGCATATAGTACATTCATAATGATATACAACCTCCACCTCTATTTAGTTCCAAAACATTTTCAGCACCCCAAAAGAAAAACCCATAACCATTAAACAGTTGTTCCATATTCCCACCGTTCCCCAGCCCCTGGCAACTACCAATCTGTTTTCTGTCTCTATAGATTTACTTATTCTGAATGTTTTATATAAATGAAATAATGCAATATGTGTGTGACATTTGTGTCTAACTTATTTTACTAAGCATAATGTTATTTAAGGTTCATCCACATTGTAGCATGTAAATCAGTAGTAATTCATTTCTTATTATGGCTGAATAATGTTATGTTATATGTATATACCACAATTTGTTTATCCATTTATTAACTGATGGACGTTTGGGCTTTTTCTATCTTTCGCCTATTGTGAATAGTGCTATGAACATGCATATACGAGTATTTGTTTGAGTAACTATTTTCGGTTCTTCGGGGTGTATACCTAGGAGTGGAATTGCCAGGTCATATGGTAATTCCATGTTTAACTTTTTGAGGAACTGTTAAACTATTTTCCATAATGGCTGAACTGTTTCACATTTCTGCCAGCAATGCACAAGGGTTCCAGTTTCTCTACATCCTCGCTAACACTTGGTATTTTCCTTTTTAAAAAATTATTATTGGAGCCATCCTTGTGTTGTGAGGTGTACTTCATTGTGGTTTTTTATTTTTTTTTGAGACGGAGTCTCACTCTGTCACCCAGGCTGGAGTGCAGTGGCGTGATCTTGGCTCATTGCAAGCTCTGCCTCCCAGGTTCATGCCATTCTCCTGCCTCAGCCTTCCGAGTAGCTGGGACTACAGGCGCCTGCCACCACACCTGGCTAATTTTTTGTATTTTTAGTAGAGACAGGGTTTCACTGTGTTAGCCAGGATGGTCTCGATCTCCTGACCTCGTAATCCGCCCACCTCGGCCTCCCAAAGTGTTGGGATTACAGACGTGAGCCACCATGCCTGGCCTTCATTGTGGTTTTGATTTGCATTCCCCTAATGACTAATCCTTTCATGAGCTCGTTGGCCATTTTTATATCTTCTTTGGAGAAAATATATTGTTTTGAGAACTATAATAACAATATTCAACTTGATGAAATCTTTTTCCTGTTTTCCTTGAATTTATCTTGATTGTACCCATAGCGTGTGCTATTAGAAGAGGAGTTAGTAAACTAAGTCCTGCGGATCAAATCTGGTTTGCTGACAGTTTTTATATGGCCTACATGCTAAGCATGGTTTTTACATTTTTTAGTTGTTGGAGGAAAAAATCAAAAGAATATTTCATGATACATGAAAATTATGTGAAATTCAGATTTCAATGTTCATAAAGTTTTATTGGAACACGCAGTCACACCCATGCATTTATGTGTTGTCTTTGACTGCTGTTGTGCTACAATAGCAGAATTGAGCAATTGCCATAGGGACCATATGGGCCATAAAGCCTAAAATATTTATTATCTGACTCTTTACAGGAAAAACTTTGCCAACCCTGTATTAGATGTTCTTGTTCCTTGTTCTTAGCTTCTGATATTTTTGCAGCCCTGATCATTGATGGGCAGAGAAGCCCTTAAGAGAGTGAGGAGGCACCCCTTCTGGGGAGAGCTCAAAATGGAATAGCATTCAATTTAGTTCTCATAGATGACCAATTTTTTTTTTATCTTGATAGATACTAAATTCCAAGGTTAAAATATTAATGATAGGAACCAAATAAAAAATTTCTAAAATATCATTTAAATTTCATCTGTCATTATCATTAAGAGTATCTCCCATCAATAATGTTCCAACTCTTAAAATACCTTATTTATGATGAATATAAGAGAATTTCATGAAATCCTCCTCTAAAGACTCCTTTGGTCCCCAAATTCTGAAATGCTATAATTCTAACATTAACTATTGGAATATCATTATGTTGCTCAATATCACATTGAACAGGAGTATCTTATATTGCAGAACTTATCAGTGCCCTTCCGTAACTAAATTATAAAAATTTAAAAACTAAATTAAAATTTTCTTTAACCTGTGTAAGAAGGGACATCTTCTCACACTTGAAGCTTTATTTGACATTTTTATTTTTATTTTATTTTATTTTGAGATAGTGTCTCACTCTGTTGCCTAGTCTGAGTGCAGTGGTGTGATCAGCTCACTGCAGCCTTGACCTCCTGGGCTCAAGCTATCCTCCCACCTCAGCCTCCTGAGTAGCTGGGACTATACCCACATGCCACCACACTCAGCTAATTTATTTTTGTATTTATTTTTATTTTTTTGTAGAGACAGGGTTTCACCATGTTGCCTAGGCTAGTCTCGAACTCCTGGATGCAAGCGATCTACCCTCCTCAGCCTCCCAAAGTGCTAGGATTATAGGTGTGAGCCACCGCACCTGGCCAACATTTTTTTTTCATAAGAGACTTCAAATTGATTAGGTGTCCAAATTATAGTGATTTCAGTGATGTGTATTTTGTTAGGGAGGAGGTTATTCATTACAGTCACTGGCATGCTTTGTGTAGCTCTTTTGAGTACATGCTGACTTAAGGAAATACCTTTTAAATAAAAAAATACCAAGAGGTAAAGAATATTAGACTGAATCATGCTCTTCTGATTTCTGCAATGGTATTACCCTAAACCAAATGTACCCAAATATTAATCTTATTGTGGAAACTACACTCTGATAGGATGTTTAGTTTTACAGTCAAAGGAAACTGAATGTTTAAGAGCGAAGTTCAATTCATTCCTGAAGAAAATACTTCCCATTTTATAGCTATTGGATTATGGATGAGATTTCATTAAGGTAATAGCCCCAAAACCCTAGAGGATACTCTTGGTAGGAATGATCATTCCCAAACAAGTAGATGCAATGTTCTTGTTTCTTGGAGCCTTTCACCTCTCAAGCCTGTGATTCCCAAATACTTACCTTCTCTGATGAATATGCAAGTTTATCTTTTGAGTGAAGGCGTATAAACCTCTAGCAACACCAAGCTAGTCTATGTCTTTTTGTATTTTTATTGATTTCCGTACTCCTTAGCTCCTTGATTGGCAACTTTGTTAATGAAGGAAGCTTGCTTTAATAAAATTATGTTTAGATGCTTATTATTAGAAGCTGTGTGCCAAATGCTACTTTAAAGCCCAATTAGTAAAATTCAGTGGGTTTGTTACTACTGTTCTTCAGTCTGCCTCCCCATTTGAGATCTGTAGTTGCTTTAACAGTCATTTCCTTTGTCCTTATCAATAATTACTACTCTGCTT
This sequence comes from Pongo pygmaeus, assembly GCF_028885625.2. Lineage (NCBI taxonomy): Eukaryota > Metazoa > Chordata > Mammalia > Primates > Hominidae > Pongo > Pongo pygmaeus. The sequence goes on from NC_072392.2 coordinate 60,271,830, forward strand.
TCAAAGTAGGGTTACAACTGGGTCTATTCATATTCCAACATCTTATTTTAGTATTTTCTACCACCATATGGCCTGTCCTTTATGGAGCTGGTATGTCTCTATAGGTTTAGAAAGTGATCATAGTTAGGTGTTATTCTTTTTGGTCAGCTTTCAAAAATCCTGATGCCTAGGTTGCATTCCACACCAATTAAATTAAATTAAATTAAAATGTCTGAGGGTGGGAGGGGCCCCAAGCATCAGTATTTTTTAAAAAGTCCCAGGTGATTCCAATATGCAGCAAGGTTTGGAAACCATTGGCTTTACTCATTGGCCAAATGGCTTAGAGGCTCTTCCTCCTAGTTATATACTAACTACTCAGGATTAATTACATGACCTTAACACAATGCATTTAGCTACTTGAAAAAGAGATGTTATGTAAATGTATTACTGTTATCATTATTGTCATTATTATTTAAACTTCAGAGAAGCCATTTTATGGTGAAATGTGCATAACATAAAAGTTACCATTTTAACCTGTTTTTTTTTTTTTTTTTTTTTTGAGATAGGGGTCTTACTATGTTGCCCAGGCTGGAGTACAGTGGCTATTCACAGATGCAATCATAGCACACTGCAGTCTCAAGTAATTCTCCTGCTTCAGCCTCCCAAGTAGCTAGGACTACAGGCGTGCATCGCCATACCTGGCGCATTGTAATTTTTTTTTTTTTGAGGTGGAGTTTCACTCTTGTTTCCCAGGCTGGAGTGCAATGACGCAATCTCAGCTCACTGCAACCTCCGCCTCCCAGATTCAAGCAATTTTCCGATTCTCCTGCCTCAGCCTCCCGAGTAGCTGGGATTACAGGCATGTGCCACCACGCCCAGCTAATTTTGTATTTTTAGTAGAGATGGGGTTTCACCATGTTGGTCAGGCTGGTCTCGAACTTCTGACCTTGGGTGATCCGCCTGCCTCAGCCTCCCAGAATGCTGGGATTACAGGCGTGAGCCACTGCACCCGGCCTCATTGTAGCCATTTTTAAGTATACAGTCCAGTGGCATGAAATACATTCACATTTGTATTTCATGTGAATGCAACCATCACTACCATTCATCTGCAGAACTCCTTTCATCTTCCCAAACTGAAACTCCGTACCTATTAAACAACAGCCCTTGGCACCTACGATTCTATTTTTTGTCTCTGAATTTGACTATTCCAGCTACCTCATATAAATGGAATCATATAGTATTTGTCTTTTGTCTTTTTGTGATTAATTTCACTTATCCTAATACCTATCGTTGTAGCGTGTGCCAGAATTTCCTCCATTTTTTTTTTTTGTTTGTTTTTTTGAGACAGGGTTTTGCTCTGTCATCCACACTGGAGTGCAGTGGTGCCATCATAGCTCACTGCAGCCTTGAATTCCTGGCTCAAGCAATCCTTCTGCCTCAGCCTTCTGAGTAGGTGGGGCTACAGGCATGTGCCACCACTCCTGGCTTTCTTTCTCCTTTTTTTTTTTTTTTTTTTTGAGACGGAGTCTCGCTCTGTCGCCCAGGCTGGAGTGCAGTGGTGCCATCTCGGCTCACTGCAACCTCCACCTCCTGGGTTCAAGCAATTCTCCTGCCTCAGCCTCCCTGGTGGCTGGGACTACAGGTGCCTGCCACCATGCCCGGCTAATTTTTTGTATTTTTGGTAGAGACGGGGTTTCACCGTATTAGCCAGGATGGTCTTGATCTCCTGACCATGTGATCAGCCTGCCTCGGCCTCCCAAAGTGCTAGGATTACAGGCATGAGTCACCGCTCCTGGTCCCGGTTTATTCCTTTTTAAGGCTAAATAACATTCCATTATATGTGTATACCACATTTTGTTTATCCATTCATCTGTTGATGGATACTAGGATTTCTTCTCCCTTTTGCCTATTGTGAATAATACTGCTGATTATACTGCTATGATCATGGGTGTATGAGAAACTCATTTTAAGTGATAAACTGATAAACTCTCCTTCCACAAAATACTTATGTGGATAAATTACTTGTTCTATATGGCTAGGTTGTAGTTCACCAGATGAGTAAGCACCTGCCCCTGGTGACTAGTCTGTCTTTTACAAAATATGGCAAAAATTAGGTACTATTTCAAATGCTTTCTAGATTTCCTACCAAGTGGTAGTAGAATTCCATTTTATTTGAATCAGCTATCCTGCTCGGGCTATGGATCAATCCTGTAGAGGCTGTGTTCCAAAAATGTAGCGACAAAAGTCTTTGTATGTTGAGAATGAAATAAAGGGTTTGTGCTGTGTACTTTAACTCACAAATGCTAAGGCAAAGTTGTAAACTTCAAAACCAACCTAAAAATGCTCCCTGGGCCGGGCGCAGTGGCTCACACCTGTAATCCTAGCACTTTGGGAGGCTGAGGCGGGCGGATCACGAGGTCAGGAGTTTGAGACCAGTCTGGCCAACATAGTGAAACCCCATCTCTACTAAAGATATAAAAAATTAGACAGGTATGGTGGTGTGCGCCTGTAATCCCAGCTACTTGGGAGGCTGAGGCAGGAGAATCACATGAACCCGGGAGGCGGAGGTTGCTATGAGCTGAGGTTGCACTCCAGCCCGGGTGACAGTGTGAGACTCTGTCTCAAAAAAAAAAAATGCTCCCTGGTCATGTTGCTCTAGAAATTGTAAGCTCATTAGCTTGAAGCTAGAAGCCACGTTAAGATCCTTTTATTGCTGCCTGTGTTCCTCTGATAGACGTTTTAGCTCAACTTCTACACATGGTCTTAACTTTTTTGTATTACAGAACCTAGTACCTAATTTGCATTTTTACTTCTTTCATTCTTAATGAACCACTGTGTGAGGACATGCTTTCTTTTTTATGGACAGTTCAGCTAGGTGTTTTTACAAGAATTCAGCTGTGTTAATCAATAAGTGAGAATTTTATAGAGTCAATCAACTTTGGAAAAATGGTGATTACTTATTTTAACATTGTTTTTTCTGAAGGCATTGCCTTTTCATGTTTCCACAACCCACCCACCTACTCTTACAGCATGAAGGAAATGAATTTTTATTTGTATGTGTATATTCACTTTGATCCCTTTGACACTTTTCCTTACTTTTTCACTTACAATAAAAGGCAATTGAAGGCCAGGCGCCGTGGCTCACGGCTGTCATCCCAGCACTTTGGGGAGGCCAAGGCGGGTGGATCACTTGAGGTTAGGAGTTCGAGACCAGCCTGGCCAACATGCTGAAACCCCGTCTCCACTAAAAATATAAAAATTAGCCGTGCATGGTGGTGCATGCCTGTAATCCTAGCTACTTGGGAGGCTGAGACAGGATAATCACTTGAACCCAGGGGGCAGAGGTTGCAGTGAGCCGAGATTGTGCCACCATACTCCAGCCTGGACGACAAGAGCAAAACTCTGTCTCAAAAAAAAAAAAAAAAAGGCAACTGAGGTGAAAAGAGCCTTGGCCATACTACTGAAAAGGAGAGACACTAAAATTTGTTGGTCTCTTTGGGTTAACAACTGGGCTGCGTCTGTGTGCTTTAGAGTTACAGGAATATCCCGAAATTGAGAATCTGATGGGACTATACAATTTTAGAGCCAGTTCTACAGGTGAGACATAGACAACTTGTTCTGCTTGTCTGAAAACTTGTCTATGGAACTCTACAGAGAGGCTAAGAGGGAGTAAACTATCCTTTCTTTCTAGATCTTCATCTGTTGGTGGACGTGGCCTGCAAGCAGGAGCACTTTCCAAAGGAGGAAGAATTAAAAGAGTGAGGAATGGATGACAAATGTGACATTGTGCACTAGCTGTAGCTGGAGGCAGACTAGCCTTGCACATGACAAACTGTTGGGATTTTTTCAGTTCTGTTAAGGAAAAAAAAGTATTTTTTGTTTCGTTAATTGAGAATTTTGTTAATTGAGAATTGGGAATTTGTATGTACTACAGTGGTTCAGTTCAGATTATCTGCCTTGACAAACTACTGAACATCTAGCAGCCATGTTTTTTGGCTGCCCAGATCCCTTTTAAATGAAAAGTTCTGACCTTCTGTTATAGTCAAGGAGCATCTAAAAACTGCTCCATCTATGGTACTAAGAATAATCTGTGTGTGTGCTGATTTGTCGTCTTGCCACTCAAACTGTAGTCAGCACAACTTTAGTGGGGAATTCAGTCTCTCTGATTCAAGTCACAGTGTGATCCTTTTAGAGGAGATCGTGTGAGAAACAAAGGCATGTGAGATCACCAGCATCACAGGTCTAAATGCATCAGGAATTCCAGGGAAGAAACTCCGGAGAAGAGCTAATTTTCTAAGTGATTAACCAGGAAATTCTCTTACTTCCTAACCCAGCATTCTGTTTTAAGAGCAAGGCATCCGGACTTGGACCATCTATCACACTTAACAGCCCCTGATTCTTTTATATTAGTGGAAGCATTCTTCTATTTTCATATCTTTCTTTAATTTTAATGATACATTATCATAAATGGTAAAAAGGTTTTATTAATATATCACTTATTTAAATGTCTTTAAAGAAAGTATTTAACTTGTTTAATATAATTGTATTTATAAATGCTGATAGATTTAAAGGTTTTAAAGTTTTATATTTTTATTATTGCAGGATAGAAGGATAAAGGATGCATGTGTAGTATTTTTATTTTGAAGGGAAAATGTACAATGTGTGAACAAAAACATTAAGAGATTTAATATACTATTTTCTTATTTTAGATTTTTACATTCAATAAGTATAAATTCTCATCTATATAAGGTATTGTGTGCAAATTTGGGAAAAAACTGATTAGCAGCCATTTAGTAGAAGCTATGCCTCTGATTTTTAAAGAATGGTTTCAATCTGGTTTAAGCTTCTGAGAGAATTTTGGATAGTGGGATAGATGGTAACATTTTTTTCTTATCCCCGTTATAGGATTCTAGATTTGTGCAGTAGGATTGTGGGACTGTGTTTTAGGAGAGAAGGATATCTTGGATGTCCAGTTTCTGTGGTTGATCCCTTACTTGCTTATCCAGTGACAGCAAGAAACTTTCTGATTTAAAGTATTTCATTTGACCAGAACTTTCTTATTGGATTCTGCTTAAGTTCTCCTATTGAGCACTGCAGAAATGAAAGGAAAGCCTAGGAATATAAAACTAATTAAAAAGGCACTTGGTGATATAACATAGTACTATGCTAGCCATTGTGGATGTAACAGTTCATTTCTTATACTGCATTGTGCCTTCCCAATGATGTCAAACCCTAGAAATATTACAGAGATCTACTTTTCTGGAAAAGGGTGAGCTCTGTATTGATCTGCAGTGACTCTGTTTAGATATTAAAGTAGGTTCTGAAAAGCGACCTCTGTGGTCCATCTGATTAGACTAGTTAATGTCTATGTGATGGGCATTTATTTATCTTTATTAGCAAGGTTTAAAAGAGCAAATTATCAAGACACCTATATCTTTTGGCCAGACTATATAATATCTTGTCAGAGTATGTGAAGAGGAGACCCAATTTCCAAATGAAGGAACTTTGCTTTTTCTCTGTCATGTTGAAGAGCTAATATGCTGTGTAGATTTTCCCCTAAATATGGCTTTCTTAGCTTTATATATGTTGAGATAATATCTTTTGAGGAACACATGTCAAGCAGGAACCTTGGCATATATTTGGTTTCAGTTGTTTTAAGGCTTAATTAATGAAATGCCTTAATCAGCTTTCCAAATATTTTTATATATGAATACAGCAGACCAAGGAGCTGGATCTCCTGCTATCCTTACACGCCTTGTATCTATCAACTAAAGCTGTCATTAATGACTTGGGCAAAATGGCAAGAGGTATAATAAAGTCTTCCTGTGAATTAGCCAGTAGGGTCTGACACAACTAGTCAACTAACAAGGTTCCTGACTAGTACCTCAGTATTTCAGCACCTTAAGCACTGATAAATTTCAGTCAGTCAACAATAAAGTGAGTGTTCCAACTAGACTTGTTGTCTTGCTTGTTCTTACTGTTTGATTGGTGATTAATAGAAAATTCAATAATTATGACAGTTAATAGTATAATTCAAATGAGATTGTACTTTATTTTTCAAATAATCTGAATTTTAAAAGTTTTTTTTTCATTTATACTTGAATAGCAATGGAATTTTTTAAATGCCATTAAGGATAAGGACAATTCTTAGACATGTTTTACATAACCTACATTTTTGGAAAAGGATGAATGATCTTTGATAAATTTAATCAATCCAGAGGTGAAAGTAGATCCTGAAGGATGATCTGTCTCATGTATAAGACTAGCTAGTAGATGTCATTGAGACTTAGGCATTTCATTACAATAGTGATGGCATCTTTATGACATCTCTAGGAAAATGTAGTATATCAACCCTAGAGGGTAACTCCAAAACTTTGAAGCTGAAGAATAATTGCTCTTGCAATTCTGGTGACCTAAAACAGTGAACTAAACTACATAGAGCTGTTTGGTTTGATCTTGAATTTCTCCAGGTCTCCAGGTTCATGATGCATATCATCATCATTTCCAAATCTCAGAGTTTCCTCAAGAGAGGGCAACCACATTTGTAACTGTCTTCTTTCTGTCAATTAAGTGTGTGTATTAATTACTAGGGCTAGGTCTTTTCATTCCTTTGCACGTTTTAAGCAGGAATAGATGAGGCAAAGCCCATTTGTAGGTTATTTTTTAGTTTAACTATGTTAAACTAAACTATGTTGGTCAGGCTGGTCTCAAATTCCCAACCTCGTGATCCACCCACCTCGGTCTCCCAAAGTGCTGGGATTATAGGCGTGAGTCACCACGCCTGGCCCAACAAAAAATTTTTAAAAATTTGCAGGGTGTTGGCCAGGCGCAGTGGCTCACGCCTGTAATCCCAGCACTTTGGGAGACCGAGGCAGGTGGATCACAAGGTCAGGAGATCGAGACCATCCTGGCTAACACGGTGAAACCCCGTCTCTACTAAAAATACAAAAAATTAGCTGGGCGTGGTGGCAGGCGCCTGTAATCCCAGTTACTTGGGAGGCTAAGGCAGGAGAATGGCGTGAACCAGGAGGCGGAGAGCTTGCAGTGAGCCGAGATAGCACCACTGCACTCCAGCCTGGGCAACAGAGCGGGACTCCGTCTCAAAAAAAAAAAAAAAAAATTTGCAGAGTGTGGTGGGATGCACCTGTGGTCCCAGCTACTCTGGAGGCTGAGGTGGGAGGCCATGAAGGTCAAGGCTGCAGTGAGCCATGATGGCACAACTGTGCTTCAGCGTGGGTAACACAAGACCCTGTCTCAAACAACAAAAATAAACAAAAAATTTATTTTCGAATTTGTCTTTGATCTAGGTTAGTTATTAGATCTGAAATTCTGAAACTACTGTGATAAACCTTATCTGCAGGGGAAACAATGTTGAAGGTCAATAGGCTACTCATCCTTTTTGCTTTCAGAGGCATTATGTCATTTAATCTTTACAACAGACCTATCGTAATTATTATCATCGGCATTTTACAGATGATCAGAGATTCGTTTTTACATGAGGTAAGAAACACATAAAATTTACTATCATAACCATTTTTAAGTGTACAGTTCACTAGATTTAACTATATCCACATTGTTGTTCATTTGTATAATTTTGAAAGTTTATGGCAGCAGTTCAGAAATAAAATGTCTCACCACAGTCAAATAGAATCTGGTAATTTGAAACTTCAAATGTTATAAATGTATTAGAAACTGTTGTATTATTTCTAATGGCAAGGTAGTAATAAGGATTATAGTTCATGAATGTGGTAATTAGCCAGAAATTCATTTTCTTTTTGCCTACGCTCTTCTCATTAATCATATTTTACCCTTTGGCTTGTATTTATGACATGGACTTATTTGGAGTCTTACATTGAAGGCATAGGTCTGATCCATAGTGTTATTTCACCTCCCACAGACTGAAAAGAAAATAACAGTTGGATTCCAGACATCTGACATCAACCTGATTTGAAAGTTCCATATAGGCACAGTTTAGACAGAGCTGCTGAATTTAAATTAGTAAGAGCTGAAGAAAAGCTAAGCATAAAATGGACAGAGCCCTTCCCAGGGTAGCAGACATAAGCAGCAATAAATCAGTAAGTACTAAAACACAGGATCACTTTATTCTGGCTTTCTGCCATTTATAGACACTCAAACTTGGAATGAGCAGAAATCCTTTTGAACTTATATTTGCAAAACCTTGTGTCCATTCTTTTATCTTCCGGATTACCTTTATTTTTTTTCTGTTTATTTCCTCATACCATCATCTATGCTCTGTTGGGTGCAGAGTCTGCTTAGATATCTTTGAGTGGCCCTGATTTGCATGTGGTAGCTTGCTTACCCAGAGAAAGGTACTCGGGATCGAATTGGATGCAGTTTAGCTGTGGCGCAGTAGAGGGAGTAGAGGAGCTGAGGGAGGGGAGAGAGCGAAAGAACGTGTCTGGTTAAGTAAGTGTTGTGTGTGAGCACCAGGAGGAGGGGGGCAGGGTGGGGGGTGGTTGCCTCTAGCAGCTCCACCCTCACTTTGTCAGCAGGTAGAGAGCGTGATTGCAGTCCCAGGGGAGGGAGTCAGAGCTAGAACACCAATTACAAACCACAGGCTTCCTGCTCTAGGGAGTTGATCCAGAATTGTCTTTCTGAAAGGAAGCACTGGAATCCTTCTGAACTTTCCAAGTCCATCCATGATTCAGAGATACTGCCTTCTCTCTCTGGGATTTTATGTGTTTCTGATAGTGAATTGTTGATGTATTTGCTACTTTGCTTCTTTTCTCTTTCAAGACTTGATCATTTTGTGTGATATTTGGAGAAAAAAAGAACTTTTGTTTAGAAAGGAGGTTTCAGAAATGATTTTGGATTTTCTGTAAGTGTTTAATCTAGTTCTTGGGGACAGCATCTCTCATCCTGGAGTAAATTTCTGCCTTTGACCTGCATGGATTATTTTTTCAGGCTGCGGAATTTCTCGGCACCTACCTGTAGTATGGGGCACTTGGTTTGGTTGCAGAGTAAGAAGGTGGAAGAATGAGCTGTACTTGGTTAAGCAGTTGAAACCTTTTTTGAGCAGGATCTGTAAAAGCATAATTGAATTTGTTTCACCCCCGTGGATTCCAGTGGGCCCGACAGCGCAACAGGTTTGCAGATTTCTTTTGAAATTCTTTTTTCCCCCCTCCCTCTGCCTCAGCAAAAGAAAAGAATCTATATAACAGGTTCATGTTCAATTGCTTGGCTTTTCAGCACTTATTCTGAAGATTTTATAATATTTTTAAACTTGACCTTGGAACACAGAGGGCTTTGTGGGTGAAGTGTATTTATATTTACTTAAGGGTGCACATTAAAAAAATCTTATTCTGTGTTTGTACAAAGACCCAAATTTTCATAGTGCCTAGAAATAGCTCAGATCTATTCTACTCAAGATTATTTGTATTTTTTCAGGGTATTCTACCTAGAGCCTGTGGTTAATCGCCTCCCTGCTCCCCTACCTTTTATTCCCTACCCCCTCAGGGAATTTGGGTACATGTTAGGAATAGTCCTTTGTTTTTCTTATGAACCTAGAAAATTACAGATCATAAAATCTGGATATTAAAGTAGTTTCCAAAAGCATTTCATGGGAAATCAAAGTGCTTGGCATTTCCGAGCTGGAGAATAAAATCAAGAATCCTTAAGAGAGAAAAGAAAATGGAGGTAGAAATATGAATTTTAACTGGGAAAAATAATTGGAAAGCTAACCTTTTCAAATACTCTAATTATGAAAGTTGGAAAAGGTTGTGATGCTCAGGATTATCCTGTAATGTGTGAAGATACATAAATTAGCACCTAATTTGTAGGCAAATTTTGGTAAAACACAAAAAATTATAGTATGTCTAAGTTCATGAAAAGTATGTAAATGCAGTGGGCCTAGAAACCTGGCCACACTGAAATACAGTTTAATGTGGAAACTTTTCTAAATACATGTTGTAGCATCTTTGGACATCAACGTGTGGCCTGAAATTTTTATTATTGTTCCCTCTTCTTCTCCATTAAAAAAAAAAAAATCTCCTTGTGGTATTTAGTCATTTACCATTGACACATATTATGGCTTAAAAAGGGCCATCCCTTCCTTTTCTGAGCTGGAGTTCTTCACGCTCACCTTTGATGCATGGCCTTAGCTGTTTACTTTGCCTTGTTTTATTCATGAACATTGGGTTTAGTGCCTGGCAACTTGATGCATATGGAAGAGCAGTGCCAAGTGATCTGACATAATACAAATTCACAAAGTGACATTCAATCACAAGCAAAGTTGGAAACTCCAAAGAGAAGTGGTGAGATCTTTACTAGTCACAGTGAAGATGGGAGAAAATGACATACCTGCAGCAGATGTGGGCTGAAAATATCCTCTTCTCTGCCCAATCAGGAATGCTACCTGTTTTTGGGAATAAACTTTAAAGAAAGGAAGGGCCAAAACTACGACTTGGCTTTCTGAAACTGAAGTATAAATGTTCTTTTCCTCCATTTGTCTGGATCTGAGAACCTGCATTTGGTATTAGCTAGTGGAAGCAGTATGTATGGTTGAAGTGCATTGCTGCAGCTGGTAGCATGAGTGGTGGCCACCAGCTGCAGCTGGCTGCCCTCTGGCCCTGGCTGCTGATGGCTACCCTGCAGGCAGGCTTTGGACACACAGGACTGGTACTGGCAGCAGCGGTGGAGTCTGAAAGATCAGCAGAACAGAAAGCTATTATCAGAGTGATCCCCTTGAAAATGGACCCCACAGGAAAACTGAATCTCACTTTGGAAGGTGTGTTTGCTGGTGTTGCTGAAATAACTCCAGCAGAAGGAAAATTAATGCAGGCAAGTATAACTTTATTATATTTCACTTTCCATCTGTTTGAAATATGCCTTTCTTCTTTTGTCTCCCAAATGAAATACCATACACGGGCTTCTACTGCTTAGCTTTCTATTTCATAGAAAGAGTAGATACTGCCTTATTGGCATTCTAAAGCAAATTATTATTTTATACTCTGGAGGAAATACATAAATCCTATATTTTAGAAGATTATCTGCTTATTTTAAACTGGTGTTGCATAACTACTTAGATACACATAATAATACCTTTTTTTCAAGTGATATATTCTGGGCACTAATTTTTGATAGATGAAATATATGAGCTTATATTTAATTGATGTGAGGATTGTACTTTACATCCTGTTTAAATTGAAGTAAGCACTAAGAAGGTTGATTTTAATGGTCAGCAGCACCTGAAATTCTGGAATGCCCTTGGAGCATATTTGATTACTGTGTCACTTTTAAAATTCAGTCAAGCTTGAATGCTATGCCTGGCCTTACACCACGTGTGGCACCCTATTGCTAAGCCCAAAATGGAGAGGACTGGATAACAAAATGGACACAAGGTGTAAACCTGCCTCCTGATCACTTTGGCCTTGTCCACACATAATTTTTTCATTTTCAGGAATTTAAATTTAACATGTTTTTTACTGATCCGCCAAGTTTTTCAGACACAGTTTCTTAGGCTTTCAGGCTGTGAATTTTGCCTGTAACTCATTCATACATGGCCTATTCTTTATGTGGTGAAGTTATGGAATGACTGGGGGCATAGCATTTCATAGACCAATTGCTCATTCCCCATAGTAAAGACAGAGCCTAGAGGGCTATACCTTTTTAATGGGCATTCCATTGTCTTACTCCATAAAATGATGTTGCTTATTGATTGAAATTTATCATGTAAAAGAACACTTCTTGCTGTAGCTACTGGACACAGGTTAAAATATTCTTAAGTGTGATCCATCTTAGCATCCAAACTCAAATTTTAATTTTGTGATATGAACAGACTATGAACAGAACCAATTTATTGTATGAATTTTAATTTTTGTCTACTTAAAGAAGATAGGAAAATTTAACAGATTATAGAACTTATTCCCAAACATGTGTTCTTTAATATATGGTTTAGTGGTTATTCATTATCACTTCTTAGGCAATATTTTGAAGCTGGGATAAATGAAGTGGAAGAAGAATTAGGTGAAAATGGAAGGCTTTGCTATTTGGAAAAATAGGAAAGAAGAGTATATCTGGAAAAATGGCATAAGATTTTTTTGAATAAGATAATTTGGATTCTAAAATGGAATTAGGAATACTTAAAAGCTGAACTCATCAATCCTCTTGAATACTATGGCAATTGGAAAGGAAACTTCCTTCCTGGCCTTGCCTAGTTAATGCCCTGAAGCATGAATTGTGTGCTCCATTTTAGTTTTTACCATAAGTAATTTTACTAGTCATATTTTGATATCACCGAAGTTTTTGAGAGCCATACATGCCTTACTGATATCCTGTGATAGCATGTTCAGTGGGCTAATTATGTGTTCCATAAAATAATGTATTCTTTTAAGTTTTAGTCTTATTATCATAAAGCTCTACATAAAGTTTGTGTTTTCCTAAAGGAAAAAGTAAACAAACAGCACCAGTTGGCATTCTCTTTGCCATTCATTATTTTATAAATCTTTATCATATCTTCTCTTGTTCTATCCTTTTTCTCACTCTGGCAAATCTTACCAATCTATTTTGTTTTTTAAACTATTAACTTTGATCCTATCATTATACATTAAGTATTGCTTTTACTTTGTGAAGAGGGAATTTCATCATAACTTAGCAAAGACTTTCAGGCTTTACAGTGGATAGTTTTATGTCATTGGCAATTTTTAGTCTTCACCTTTCTGTCCACATATGCTTCATTTAGTTCTTTAAATAAGTTTTTTCACTAGCTTAGTATTAATTTCTGGATACTTTCCATACTGGTTTCGGTTTATTGTCTGTTAATCAATTTTTAATCTACAACAGTTATTAAAGTTTTTCAACAGCCTCTTGTGAGAAACTTTATTTTTAAAAAACAAGCTTCTGAATTATATATATGGTTTTCTTTATCCATTCTTTGATTAATTCTTTCAAAGAACTCTAATGTGTTAGGGACACACGGTTTTACACTTCTGGAATCCATGCTGTTTGTTCCTTATCAGATTACACTGCAACTCAGGTTTACTCAACTATGGTTAGCCAAGCCTTCCATTTAACTGAAGTTCTGTTTATATCTTCTAGAGATGTGCTTTGCTGCACTTTAGCTTTCTCAATGGAGAGCTGTACCGTGGTGTCACAAATCTAAAAGTAGTCTTCTCTTTGGTTTTGAGGAATTCTGGATAATTTTGTGAATCCTGCTACCTACGGATTGTTGTAGTTGCCTGTTAAGATTAGTTGTCTCCAAAGATTGCAGTCAAATCTTTTTAAACTTGAGGATGCTATGTACCAAAAAATGTACAGTTATGAGAACAGTGATTTTAAAAAAAAATGTTGTTATTTCTGGAATTCTGAGATAATTTTTGAAAATCAGACATTTCTTTACATTTTGCTCAATTAATTCAGTGTATAGACAATTTCATAAGGACCAAACTAACTGAATTTTCATTTGTATTGTGATTTTAATTTTTTCTTAGACAAAAGGAGACCCCCCCTTGACAATGTGCCCCCAATTTGTTGAATAGTAAAATAGACCATAGAATTGCCTCTAAAAGAATTTTGTCTCAACTTTATCTGATGGCTGTATGTATAAGGGCTGTATGTATAAGTCAAGTTTTGATGATTTTAATTCTGATTCTTATCTCTCAGTCTTTGTGCTTAGGTTTCTCTTTGCCAATAGTAATGATCCATTTTACAAGGTATGTTCAAAATTATAAATTGTAATATTCTTCTAAAAGCGCTAGAAGAAAGTCAAAATAGAAGAGGAAGTAGTGTTGCCTTTGCCCTTCTATTTCTCAAGTCCTCTCTTTTCCATTTCAGAACATCTCATTTTAGTCCTGTCCAAATTTTATTATTTTCCCCAAGAGTTGCTTCTTTATATTACTGTATCATTCCAACTCTTTTTGTAGGTTTGTCATTGTCTTTAAAGTATCTAATTCTTAGGTTTCCCCTATATTTGCCAAAATATTTGTCTCTTCCTCTTCTCTGATTTCCTTCCACTCTTTTATTTTTCTTTTGTTTTCCACTGAATTTGTATATTTAGGATCACCTTCCACTGCTATTCTGGATTGGTATTTTAATAGCCATCAAAAATCCAGGTCAAGGAAACTTTTCAGATCTCCTAATTACCTGGCGGTGACTGATAAAAAGGACTAAATGATAGTGATTACTTCTTACTGTTTTTATTCGCATTGGAATATATTCTTTCTCTCCTGGTTTATACCATTGTAGAAGGAAAAGTGTTGGAGCTGATTCATTGTCTAATTTCCAGTTTTCTGGTTTGGTTACCTCTTACCAATGTTTGTTTTTTTTATTTCAAGCAATATTATTGCTACCACTTCTAAAAATGATTACAGTCATATTTTATTTCTCAATCTTGTTTATTATTTATAAATATTATTTCAAGGGACAACTCAAAATTAATCTTTCTTCTCAGAGCAAAAGAGTAAGAGGATCTTAGTGTAGCACGAGAGAGGTCACCAATTCTCTATCACACTCTTCCTGCTCAGCTGGTTATCCTGGATTTTCTTAGACTCCAGGATAAAGTTATGATCAAGATTAAAATGTATTCCCCTGAGGCTTCAGACCTACAATGGGAGCAGCAGTAGTTTAGCACTTGGCCAGTAGCAGTGAGCACCTTCTGGAGAAATTCCCCTTTGCACAATGTCTCTGCTTGCCTCTTAATTTTATCTGTTAGTCAACACATAGTTATCCCATCTTTGCATTTTTACATTATTTGTAGGCAGGGCCTGAAATTTTAAGTTTTTGGCCAAAGCTAGAGAGACAGTCCTATATTGCAAACTATAGTTGACAAAGTGTCTAAACTGTGACTCGGGGGGCTTGACTTTTAGTTCTACACACAGAGGAATATGCTGACACTAAATATTAATAGTTGTGTGATTTGGGACAGAATAGTTTCTACCTTTCTAGGCTTCAGATTCCCAGGCTGTGAAGTTGAGGAATTAAAATACAATATTGCCAAACTTGTCCTATTTACATGTACTTTACATGTATTAGGACATTGAATTCTCATAATAACTTTATGAGAGAAGAAATTCAGTACCTTTATTTTTTACATTTTACAGATAGGGAAACTGAGGATTAAAAAGTTAATATCTGTCGAAGTATTAACTATTATTATCTAGTAAGTGGTGTTGCTGGAACTTGAACTGCAGAGTCCATGCTTTTCCAGCTCTAAAATTCTGTAATGTAAGAATGCCACAGATGAAGAGACTATCAGTATAGGCTTTGTATAAAAAATTTATTTCCAGAGTAGAAAGGAATGAAAGTGATGAGTACCATTATCTGAGATTGATCCAGAATGCATCATATCTTGCTACCTTCTAATAATCTCTATATTTCTTCTATTTCTCTCATTTTGTGTTTCATTTGCAAAGATATTAGTAAATCACAATGTCTGTTTACTCAGTATCTCCCTTATAATGTAACATATTTCACCACCTTTCTCTTTATTTTAAAAGTCTAGGTTGAGTTATCTAATATAGGAACCTGAAATAATAAACACTGAAATAGCATGCATTTAACTGGCATTGCTCAAGGTAGAGTTCCTTCTATGAAGAAATTTTAAAATAGAAATTTTGTGATTTTGTTTTGATGCCAGCTTTTAAAAGAAGTACAGAGTAGATATTCAAAGTATGATCAACTCTGTTATTTATGTAAATGAAGGTGCAGAAAATCCAATTAATTAATAATTGACTTTGGAATGTAGTCAGGAGTACACCATCAGACACAGTTCCTTTGTGCGCACAAACATTCTTAGGTGCTTGCCTCCTATGATCCCAGCTCAGAGCCTTCCTGACATGGCTTTTAGAGTCTTCTATTCTAGACTTGGCCTTGTTGTTAGAAGCCTGGCACCCAGAGAAGAGAAGGAAGCTGCAGAATATTTTTAATGATAATTTTTCAAGTTAAGAAGATAACTCTTTTATAAGTTATCATCAAAGAGATTTATATATATAACAGTTCTGTACTTCAACAAAAATTTGTATCCAACAAAAATTTGTAAGTGCAGCTTCGTACATATCTGGTTAATAGGAGGTAATGAATGAAGTATGTCCCTGGCTATTGCTCCCATCAGGCTATTTAGTGTTCATTTGGCAGACTCTTGGTTGGTGGGGGGGGTGGGGGTGGCGGGGTGGGGGGCGTAGGTACTTCCTTGGGTTTTGTATTATAGTAAAGTGTGTATGTATATATGTATGTGTGTTGTAATTATCCCAAAACTAGCCATAATTTACTTTACTTTTTTTGTTTCTTTGTATTTTGAGATAGGGTCTTGTTCTGTCTTCCAGGGTGGAGTGCAGTGGCGCAGACACGGCTCACTGCAGCCTCAACCTTCTAGGCTCAAGCGATCTGCCCACCTCAGCTCCCCCAAGTAGCTGGGACCACAAGCACGGGGCACCATGCCCAGCTAATTTTTTAATTTTTTAATTTTTTGTAGAGACAAGGTTTTGCCATGTTGTCTGCAGTATTAAAGGTATTCCTGGGCCAGGTGTGGTGGCTCATGCCTGTAATCCCAGCACCGTGAGAGGCTAAGGTGGGAGGATCACTTGAGCCCAGGAGTTCGAGACCAGCCTGGGCAACATAGTAAGACCATCTAAGAAACAAGGTATTCCTGGAGATCATGGTTTTGCTTTTTGTTTTTGTTTTATTAAAAAGCCTTTACATTTTGTTCATTGGAAAGAGTTTATTGGATTTTTAAACGTTTTTTTCCCTTTTATCCCTTTCAAATTGCTAATTACAGTAGATTTTTAAAAATGTTATAAATGAGTAATATCCTGTTAGGAACCAGAATTGGTAGCAGGATATTGTTAGAGAAGACTGTGAGAATGATATTCCATTAACTTTATGTAGAAATTTTCTTCCAAGAAGCTTAAAATGATTCACAATACCTGGAGCCAGGTAAGAACAGATGATATTAACTCCATTTTACAGAAAAGGAAATATACTGGGAAAGAGAAAGAAAGTAAATCATCTAAGAACAAAGTTGCACAGAGACTGAGCCAGTCTGGTTTGCAGGAGATAGGAGAGTAATCAATTTTTAAGGAATCTGAAGATGTGGATTTCTCAAGGGTCAGTTCTACTGAGTGGAAATCCTAAAGGTCTTTTCCTATTTCCCCGAGGACTGATATTCTCCTTTCCTGCTTTATTTTTCTTTACAGAATTATTGAGGTGGCATGCTATAATGTTTTAGTTTTGTAGTTATCTATCTCCCCACAGTGGAATATGAGTTCTGTGAAAGCAAGGATTTTTGTCTCCTTTGTTCAAAGCTGTATCCCTGAGAATGGCGCCTAAGTATACTTATTCCTTGGGCATGGTGGGTACTCAGTAAATATTTATTAATGAATGTAAGGAATATTGTGGTACTGAGTAACTCTGATGGCTGGGAGATCACTCTAGAATAAAACATGCTTATCACATTTTTAAAGTATGTTATAAGGTGGATTATTTTGAGTGTGTGTGGTTTGATATAGCAGGCTATGTTCCTTTACTCTTCTGACTTACCAACAGCCTAGTGTGTTGTTATTTCAAAATCATAAATATGGCTGTAATCAGTATGTTTAAGGTGCTCCTTTACACAGGATTTTTAAATTTTTTCTTTAGTTTGATAGCTTAAACCTTGCTGTTTAGGATATTCTGGTTTTCCAAGAATGATTTATTCAGGTCCTGATTTTAAACCTTTGATTTTAGGATATTAGCATGCATCCAAAGGACCTTACCTTCTTAGTACTTAAATTTGTGATTACCAATTCTGGTTTTTAGATACCCTAAAGCATAGTTTTTAATCTTGTTTGTGTGTGCCACAGGCCCCTTTGAGAATGTGATCATCGTTATTGACCATAGGCACAAAATATACACAAATACTTAACATACACAATTTTGCATAAAATCTCAGTAAGTTGAGTCTCTAAGACATATCTAGAGATCTAAGGACTCCAGATGAAAAGCAACTATCCTAACATAATCCCATTTATTTCAAGAAATTAAACCAAATTCTCAAAACAAATTTACCTTCAGTTTACTTAATTTGAAAAGTACTTGTATGTATTACTTAAAGTCAGACAGACAACAATATTGTGATGCAGTTATAAGAAAGTGGCCTGACCTTAGGTGAAGGAACTCCAGAAGTAAAAATTGGTGTCTGACAAAGATCTTCTTATGTGTAGTAAATGAATTCTGCTCTCCAAATATGAAGTGAAACTGCATCAATTCAAGAAATGTTTACAATCCCTTCAGCATGGTGGTTCCGCTGAAAGGCCCTTAAGAATAACGGATATTTTACTCATATGTTTTGAGATTAGTAGAACCATTGTGGCTTTATGTGTCTACTTAGTTACTACATTCAGAAAACTGAGGGTATAGAACAAACTTTGACTTTGTTTTCTTCCCATGTCTTTAGTTTCCAGTCTTTAAGCTCCATTGCTTTCCCTAGGGCAGGGTTCTTTAGGCCCTTAAATTTCTATTTGCTCTAATGGAAAACTTTATATATTTTTTAAAGCCAAGATTTGTTGTTGCTTGCTTGTTTTGAATAACAGATAAGCTACTTTACATACTCTTTTTATCTGGGTTCTAAACTTTACAGTTCATGGATAAATTTTATTTTGTTCTATACTTTTTAATATATTGGAATCTGTGTTTAATTTACAAATTTGGAAACACCAGAGCAACCAAAATGATTTAAAAACTAAGGTTTTTTAAAAATTGTAAGCACAAAGGCCTGGCGCATTATTCCTCAAGATAAGAAGTTAGACTACAATATTTAGAAATTCTTGTCTCTAGGCCGGGTGCGGTGGCTCGCGCCTCTAATCCCAGCACTTTGCGGGGCTAGGGCAGGCAGATCACTTGAAGTCAGGAGTTGGAGACCAGCCTGGCCAACATGGTAAAACCCTGTCTCTACCAAAAAATTAAAAAATTAGCTGGGTGTGGTAGTGCACACCTGTAGTCCCAGCTACTCGGGAGGCTGAGGCAGGAGAATTGCTTGAATCTGGGAGGCAGAGGTTGTAGTGAGCCAAGATTGTGCCACTGTACTCCTGCCTGGGTGACAGAATGAGACCCTGTCTCAAAAAAAAAAAAAAAATTCTGGTCTCTGAATCTAAAGCAGAGGCAGCATAACTATCTTCAAGACTCCTGTTTGTTGT
The DNA here is from genome assembly GCF_028885625.2 of Pongo pygmaeus. Classification (NCBI taxonomy): domain Eukaryota; kingdom Metazoa; phylum Chordata; class Mammalia; order Primates; family Hominidae; genus Pongo; species Pongo pygmaeus. The sequence continues at coordinate 60,290,933 of NC_072392.2, forward strand.
TGTTGCTTTAAATCTAGAATACCCTGTCATGATGGAAATTGACTATAATACAACGGTAATTTTAAATAGCACATTAAATTATTCTGTACCTATCACTTTTGTGCATGCTAGTATATCAAAAAGGTATTGTTATACATATATAAATATATGACATTTGAGTAACACTGTTGGTATTTTACTTCTGTAGAATAATTCGGATGAGACCAAAGGCCTTATGTTTTAAGTCTACTTATTTTGCTATTTTCTAAAAAAAAAAAAAAAAAAGTATAGATTTCCATTCATTTTTTTTCCCACCAAACCATTTTCTACAGTCTTTTGTATGATCTACTTTAAAACAACAAAAAACATCTTTTATATGATCTAGGCTTTGTGTTCCGTCATTTTAATATCTTCTACCTGGAATTATATTGATGATCTGACTTTAAAATTCTTGTGGTCAAGTTTCTTTAACTTTTGAAGGACTGTATTGGCCCTATATTGGAATTAAGTCCTATTCCGTTTTCCATTCTTAGAGTAAAATACAGTTTTGATGGAGGGGAGGGAAAAGTGGCAGAATATTCCATTTGTGAAATACAATCATCAAATTTCAAGCTAAAAAAAACTATCAGTCCAGTCTTCTCATTTTATATATGAAGAATTGAACTCAGATTAGTGCTTATCAAAGAATTCCAATCTGCTGCTATATCTTACTGGCCAATATTTTTAGCATAGTTTATTTATTTATTATAAACCTTTTGGGGTCACTGCAGGGAAATTAAAAAGCACATATCAGCAGAGATTTCCCCCTGAACATTCCATTAAGAAGATATAGACTGCCGCAGGGTCTCTTTCCTCTTTGATCCTTAGTCAACTACAAGACATACTTTAAAATAAGTGAACAGACCAAAAATACCTCACCACAGTTTAGCAATACTTTACGTGGTGCATGTGTCGTTTATTCTGCCACAGAATTACTGCACATCAGGTGGTCTGTAGTCCTGGATCTTCTCAGAGCAATATCACCTCTTTATAAAGTCTGGGCTGAGAATCCTACCAAGACTGGAAGGTGCACTGGATTCTCTAGATGCCTTACAATGTGGTTTTCCTATTTGTACCAAATTCTGTGACAGATACTATAGTAATTCAAAGAACAACACCTTAGCCTTGTCCAACTGAGGAGAATCAACTTAAACAGCAGGAGGCATTATGTATTGAATGCCAGATGTAGGTGTAGGCATAAATGCATTAGAGTTCTGATTTATTTATTTTCTTTCTTTCTTTCTTTCTTTCTTTTTCTTTCTTTCTTTTTCTTTCTTTCTTTCTCTCTTTCGATCATTAGAGACAGGGTCTCTCTCTCTGTCACCTCTCTCTGTCACCTAGGCTGGAGTGCAGTGGCACCATCAGAGCTTACTATAACCTTGAACTCCTGGGCTCAAGCCATCCTCCCACTTCTGCCTCCCAAAGCTCTGGGATTGCAGGCATGAGCTACTGTTCCTGGCCTAGAGTGCTGATTTTCATTTTTTCAAGAGTCATTCAAATGACTGTGGTAATTCTGTCTCAGATTCCCTATGATTAAAGAAAAAACAAATGAAAAAATATTAAATTTTAATCCAGGCAACTTCAAGTAGCTTAAAGTTAGAGAAAGAAGTACTACAGGCCGGGTGCGGTGGCTCACGCCTGTAATCCCAGCACTTTGGGAGGCCGAGGCAGGTGGATCATGAGGTCAGGAGTTCGAGACCATCCTGGCTAACATGGTGAAACCCCATCTCCACTAAAAATACAAAAAATTGGCCGGGCGTGGCAGCGTGTGCCTGTAGTCCCAGCTACTCAGGAGGCTGAGGCAGGAGAATGGCGTGAACCCAGGAGGCGGAGCTTGCAGTGAGCCAAGATGGTGCCACTGCACTCCAGCCTGGGCGACAGAGCAAGACTCTGTCTCAAAAAAAAAAAAAAAAGAAGTACTACAACCCAGTCATACCTTCTAACTTTTTACTGTTATCAGTTAATTACAGGTTGTTATATTCATGTGTGTATAATACTCATCTTTAGCATTTTCTTTAGGAGTCTAGAATGACTAGATACCTTGGCTTTTTTTTTCAGATTGCAAACTGACTTTCTAAAATGTGCCAATCAGTCCCTGTTAAATTTTAGTTAAAACAGTAAATTTAGCTTTAAACAGAATTCAACATGTTGGAAGTTTTGTTCGAATTTATCTCAACTAGTTTGATTTTAATTCTTCGCAAACTGCATTCCATAAGGGAAGAAATAAATAAATGAATTCACTTTTATGTAGAAGGTGAAGAGTATTTGAATATCATGTCTATTTAGCAAAAATTGTTTCTAGTACCATTTTCTTATTATTGACTTTAGTCATAAATATGTGTTATTCCTGTTCTCTAAAATGTGTTGATTTTAGTATAATATGAGGCATATAGAGAACCATTTAAGAAGAATGTACCGATCCACTATGACATTAGGTTATTTTACTTTAAAGTTAGTAAACTCTATGACATACATTAAACATTTAAAAATTATCATTGGTGAGTATTTGGGATTACTAAGTTGCCCCCTTGGGGTATATGAAAAGTCCATAGGCACCTTATGATCATTTTAAGTAAAAGCAAGTCACTTAATCTTTCATCTGTTGGTGCAGGGTTGGGGGAGAACTAAATAATCTTTAAAATCCTTTCCAGTTCTAAACTTTTAGAGTTTATGTTTATTCTAGAAATAGATTTCATATATTAAACGGACATGTATCTTGCCTATTTAGTTCTTTTTCTTTGTCCTTAGTTGTTGGACATCAAAGACAAAATTTGTTTGGTAGGTGATAGAAAAAAATCTGACTAAATTAATGTCTTACAATAAATAGGTAGCAGAACTAAGCATGAGACTCAGTTGTATTCCCAGTCTTCTGGTCCTGTATTGTCTTTACATTCCAGTTAACACACTCAAAAAAGGAGCCTTTCTCTGGAGTTTCATATTTTAAAATATCTGTAGTAGATTGAGGACCCTTATTGTAAATGCTTCGTCAAGGTTGTCCCAATGATCAGAACACACTGACTTCAATCACTAACCTGCACCTAAGTGAATCTAACCTTTGGAAAAACCTGAAAGAGCCAGAGACAACCTAGAACCAGTCTGGGCCATGAAAGTAAAAGGAGTAGGATGCTTCTGATCCTAAGTACTCTGTGAAGTGAATTATTAGAGAGAAGCTGAATACTTATACTAAAAATAAGATTTCAGAGCAGCTGGTGGGTGTTCACCCATGGGGCGAGGGGGATAGAGCTCTAGTATGTAAACATCTGGAGGCAACTGGGAGGAGTGGAAATGGGCCATCTGATTAGTAACTATGCCTTGTTATTAAACCGTGACTTTCTGCATTGTGTATTCCCAGAGTTGGAAAACTTCCGCTGGCAAAAAAAAAGAGAAGGGCCGCCGTGCTGTTGCTGAGGGCCATACAGTAGACACAAAAGCGCCTTCTTAGAGGCCTTCAGCAGAGGCAGCTTGTACAGGCAGGCCTGTTCCTCTCAAAGACTGGGAATCAGATTCTTTCCCCAGGGGGTTTCCAACTAGTTTGCACTTCAGAAAAACCTTTTCTTTCTCCTGCTGTTCACGCCCTGCAAAGAATTTTCTTCCAACCAAAGAAATTGTTTTATAATCAAAGATCCTTGTCCTTAGTTGTTGGACATCAAAGAAAGTTTGGAGGAGACTAGGGGATTATGTGAGTGCCTAGAATTTATTTTGAATGCAAACTTGCAACATTAGCAAGTCCCCCAAAGAATATACTCATCTCAGAGCTGGGAGAGAGCCTAATATAACTAAGTCTCTATTCTTCCTTGGTTGGATGTGCCCCAGTAAGATACAAATGAGTTGAATTGCCTTATCTGGACTTAATTCATGTATGTTTGGTTCTTGAGGTACACACTTACTGGAAGAGGTCCCCCTAACCTATCTTCCCTTTTAAAACTGGTGTTTGGAAACATCAAACACTATTAATAAACTCGAAACAACAACCTACCCCCCCACCCCAAAAAAACTCCTTTTTTAAACCAATGTTTGACTCTTGGGAGTTTGGGGTTTCTCCCAGGACAGTTGATGATATCACCAAATGTTGGGAGCCACATTCCCTGCATTCCCCTACTGTTGCTGAGGTGTTGATGATGTCATTTTCTCCCACAAAGGAAAACCTCAGCACCCTGAGGGCCTGAACTCAAGTCTTGGCAGGTAAATCAAGGAAGAACTTACTTTTGGATTTCAACTGATTGAGTCAGGCATAAAGAGACACAACCACCACGTTAAGTATTAGCGTCACAGCCTCATCTCTGGGACCTGAATAGACAATTTATCATTTGAAGAAAATTAAGACTATAACTTTAAGAAATTATCTTCTGGGTAATAACAATGATTCATTTAATATTTTGGTTCTTACACTTTGGGGCATTTATAGGGCATTGTTCTCAGAGATTTTGGCTCCCTCTTAAATATCCTTCTCTGAATCCACAAATTTTCCAAGCCTTTCCGGAACCTATTTGTAGATTATCTAGCTTTCCTTCCTTGAGCAGATTAACAACAACATAAACAAGAATTAGGGGGAAAAAATGATGGATAGGGCAAATTTAGGCAGAATTATGCCTTGGGCAAAGTACATTCTTGTTATTTTATCTTGGTTCTGTGGTTATAAACTGAAGAGAGCATTTGCTCTAGAAGATTTCCAATCTCTTCCTATCCCTTCATCACAACCACAGAGTAATGGTTGGAAATAGATTCCAGGAACACCAGAAATGCTCAGTATTTCCAATGGTGACAGCTAACAGTGCCCTCACAGGGATCCTTTGAGCACTCTTCCTCTGAGCCTTCTCGTGGTGTCCTTGTGGTCAGGAGACACATCATTAATCACAAAGATTTGCCCTGGAAACAAACCTGGTAAACATAATCAATTGTCTATCTTTGCCACTAGAAACAATCCTTTTGTTTTTACTTGGTTCTGAACAAACATGCTGTAGTTTTTTAGAGAAGGACCGTCTCTTTCATGGAATCATCAACTGACCATTCTCAAAAATTTGAGATATGCTAGTTTGTATTAGGAAGGTAAGGTAGGATCTGGGAAGTAAGTAGGATTTGCCAAAGGTTTTTATTCTACTCAGCAGTGCTTACTTGCCTGTATTACTCCTATGCAGGTATTAGATTATAGGTGTTTTTTTTTTTTACACTAGGAATATATGGATAAAATTCACTGAAATGAAAGTGTCCCTTTAGCTTATACAGGGGAATAGGGAATTGAATTTATAAGGAAAGAGCCCAGCCTGCAACTGACCTTTCATTTTCATACTTATTTCTCCTGAGTTGATGTAGGCTTAAAACAAATGAATGTATTATATAAAATGCCCTACTTTTTCAAGCAATGTCAATCTTCAGGGTATGGAATAGGATTTGGCATTTTGTTTCCATTTTTATTGTTTTGTTTTCTAAAGGGAGGTTTGAGTTAGAGCCTGTCTGGCAAGATTCCATACTTCTACCATACCACCTGTCCTGGCAGAGACAATGGAATCAAAAGTCAAGTTCTTTATGACTGCACCTGCCTTGTAAGTGCTGCCAGAAGATCTGATTTTCTCTTGTAGCTAAACTCTACACAGAAACAAGGGCTTGGCACCCAAACAGTGGGTACATACCCAAACACTTCGATGTCCCAACATCAGGAGGACTAGTACCACTAGTTCTCCAGATGACTTGTAAAATAGTCTTTGGCATGACATTCAACGATTATTTAATTTATCAAATGGAGGAGAAGTAACTTTCTGGTTTACCTGGTTTTCAAGACTTTCATGAGGATCTATTAATAAGCATGAATCATTTGGTAATTATTATTTGAAAATTACCTGTCCAGTGCTGCATCTAGTGAGCATGAAGGAAAGTATGTTCTCCCCAAAGTAGATCAGGAACATATCTCTGAAGTCAGACCACCATGCAAAGTTCCTAAGGTGAGAAACTACCATTTCTGCCTGTTGCTTTTTCCTTTTCCCAGAAATGTAGGTTACCCTATGGTCACCAGTTGAATGCTCTGTGATTAGGCAGTTGTTTTGTAGGCAATCTGACACCCTAGATGAGAACTTCTTTCCTTTTGAATATCAGAGTGTTTCTTGGGTTCCCTCAGGGCAGAGTTACTTCATTATCTTCTAACCTATGTATAACTGGATGCCTTCTGGCCTAAGAACATAATTTCTATCACCAATCAAATAATTAAGATAATATGCCCACCAAATGGTGCTCTTTGCACAGGATTCATATATAATGATATAATATGATAATAAGGCATAAAAGGTATTCTAAAATGAGGAGCAACATCCTACAGTGAAAAGTGCTCTCAGTAGACTTGTATTTTAATCTCAGTGCTGATCCTTCTTAGCTTTATGAAGCTTTATGAAGAAAAATTGCTGAACCTCTTTGAGCTTGTGGCTTCCTGAGTAAAATGGGAATAATAGTAATAAATGGCCTAACTGCCTGAAATGAAATAATGTATGAGTGTTGTCTTTGAAAATGGCAAATGTTAGGTATTATTATTAATAGTAATTAAACTTGAGCTATTCCTTATTCACCTAATTACTATCAGAAATATTACTAAGTTGTGAAGGTTATTGGTTTAGATTCAGTTAACCTATTTGCATTCAATTTGGCATCAGCTTAACATAACTAAGCAAGACTGTTTGTATTTTTAATGTAGCCAAAAGGACAAGGCTTTAGCTTCAAAATTTTGTGGGTCAAGGGTGCTGATTAAATATTACCATAATGTAGTACAGGTAGCCTTAGTGGTTTAAAGAATGACTAATAGTGTATGAGTTCTGGGGTGGGAACTTAATACCTGTTACTTGTGGTACGGTGAATCACTTATCTGCCCTGGACCTTTGTATGTGTGCCTGTTCCGTATTGGTAACCCCATTAGCTTCCTTCCATGATCAATGAGGTGATCACTGACACAAAGCAGCTGTTTTCTAAGTTTTGACTTATCAGAGTCAGAGGGATCCTGGAACCACATTATATATCACTCTTACATCTTCCCTTTTTGAAATTTTAGAGTATTTTAAAAAATTGCTGCTATTGGCTGCGTACGGTGTCTCACGCCTGTAATCCTAGTACTTTGGGAGGCTGAGGCGGGTGGATCGTGAAGTCAGGAGTTCGAGACCAGTCTGAGCAGCATGGTGAAACCCAGTCTCTACTAAAAATACAAAAATTAGCCAGGCGTGGTGGTACGCAACTGTAATCCCAGCTACTCCGGAGGCTGAGGCAGGAGAATCACTTGAACCTGGGAGGTAGAGGTTGCAGTGAGCTGAGATGGCACCACTGCACTCCAGCCTGGGTGACAGAGTGAGACTTTGTCTCAAAAAAAAAAAAAAAAAAAAAAAATTGCTGCTACTCTGGGACAGTTGCTCAGAATGCTGGCGCTTCAGCTTCTGGTGTGTAGCTTGCAGCCATGTTTCTAAGGACCAGAAGGGAAGGAGTTCAGGATTGTGAAGAGGACTACTTTCCCCAGTTCATTATACTGTGCTGGTCCCAACATGTTTTCTGAAACTCAGCAGATACAATTCTATAGCCTGCTTGGAAATTATCCCGCAAGTCTCTAAGACTCTCAGTTACCTATCTGAGAAGAATTGGATCAAAGTAAGAATAAGCAGAGTTTTTGTCATAGCATCTATCAAATATTTGTCTCCCTGAAAAAATTTTCAGGTAAAGACCATCCTTTGAGCCTTCTCAGAGACTAACAGTCTGCAGTATAAAAAAATCTGTGTTCAGTGTTTTGTAACTTTACCAATTTGAAGTCTCTTCCCAAAATAAGTAAATAATGGGATAAAGATAATTATGGGTTTCCTCATCTTTTCTACTTACCTGTTCCCTGTTGTGATTAAACACACACGGCTTATAACTCTTTTGGAAACAAACTGAATTACCATTATTATCCTTTCAACACTTGCATGGTATTATAATTCATTTCAATCACCAGTACAACACAGTGGGAGTTAGGAGACCAGTGGGGCGGGGCAAGGACCTGGAGAAGGGCAAACATTTTCCCTTTTATTGGCTTTGGGAAGCCTCCTTCTTCTCCGAAGGCACTTCTTGGGGAAAACTGTTTTCTTCCCAAAGCCTAATAAAGATTAGTAAGAGATGTCTGCAAAGAATTAGAAGCTCTTTGAAAGAAAGGCAAGGATAAACATTCAATATCACTGTTATTATCATTAAAAAGGAAAGCCCAGCATGTGATGTTTTGGGTCACTTCCAGCGGCCTTGTTTGATGTTCACGGTTCCTTTTTTGACCTTTACTTCTTGATATCTTTATACATTTATTGAGGCTATTGGACAAAGTCTTGAGATACTAAGCAATACAGTGCTAAGAATGAATGATTGCTAGACTCCATTTCTATGGGTGGAATTTCTGAAAATGTGTTTTTGTCTTTAGATACCCTGTTGTTCCAGTTTGGCAATATTGGTGGCAAGGTTAATTTAATATCTGGTCACTTGAGTTTTTACTTCCTATTCTGTACCTTACCCCAGAACCAAAGTTCTATAGGATACTTTTCATTAAATAAATAATAAATTAACTGGAATTTTTTCTCTACTATGCTTATTAACCAGAGATACATCAAAAAAGCAGCAGATGTAATGGACCTAAAAAGCAAATAAGAACTTCCCAGGGAGATTGTAAGTTTAGCCCAGTCTCTTATATTATTTCATACCAAAAATGACCATAATGATATCCTTGTAGTGTAGACACCAAGTAAAGGCTAACTTTTGTTCAACGTGATGTATTTAGGCAGGAGAGTGCACCAATACATTGAAGAAAGGATTTCAACAGTACAGATTGAATTTTTAAGGACTTCCTGGTCTTCAGAAAGGTAAATAAATCACTGTCAACCTAAAAGGAAGAAGCTGAGGCAAAATTAATATAAGTGGAGAGCTTATTTGAGCCAAGTTTAAGGATTGCAACCCCAGAGCCTAGATTCAAGTTGCCCTAAATTTACACTCTGATTAGCAGCAGTTACAAGTGGATTTTTAAAAGCAAAAAAGAGGGATAGGGAGTGGGCTGATACAAAGTTGTTTGTCAGAAATTCTCATTGGTTTACAGAAATAACATTGATTAGTAATTGGCTATACATTTTTAAGCTACAGGGTATGGGTTATAGTGTCTGGTGTGGCATTATTAGATTAATTTATAGCTATTTGTGGCAATAGCAAGCAGTTTCAAGAGATGAATAACATAGCCTAAATCGGGGAGTAGGACTTGACTGCGGTCTCATTTTAATGTCTGTCTGGGCCTGATAATTAAAAGGACTTGCATTCTTCATATAAAAGCTATTTTCTTGTCTCATCACAAACTTTTTTTTTTTTTGAGACGGAGTTTCACTGTTGTCACCCAGGCTGGAATGCAATGGTGCAATCTTGGCTCACTGTAACCTCCGCCTCCCAGATTCAAGTGATTCTCCTGCCTCAGCCTCCTGAGTAGCTGGGATTACAGGTGCCTGCCACCATGCCCAGCTAATTTTTGTATTTTTTTAGTAGAGACAGGGTTTCACCATGTTGGCCTGGCTGGTCTGGAACTCCTGACCTCAAGTGGTCCTCCCGCCTCAGCCTCCCAAAGTGCTGGGATTACAGTCATGAGCCACCATGTCTGGCCAAAAACTTTTATTATTAGCAACCTGTGCTAATCAGAATATTCTATTCCATAATTGGCAGTTGTATTTGAGAATTAGGTCGAATTATCTCTTTTCTTTTCATGTTTTTGGTCTTTCCTTTTGAGTTTGTGGGGTTGCTGTGTTTCATAAAAAATGGCACATTCTTCATAATCCTAGTTGATGAATTGTTTCACATTTTAAATTATTATCCTGTAATAAAGTTTGCTCGTACACATACATTTATTTTTCCTCCTCTAGGTTTTCAGTGGTTTTTTTTTTCTTTCAATCTCTACCCTGATTTCTGTATTCCTACACACATGGAGTTTTTTTTATTTTATTTCTAAGCTTAGCTGTCATCAAATAAAGGTAAGCTAGAAAATCAAAACCCTGAATCTTTCCATCAGAACCAAAGGAACTCAACAAGTTCTGAAGGAAATTGAAGTTGAAGATTGTGTATGTCATACCAACCACTGATAGAGAATTATTGGAAATTAGCATCATATTTGATTTCATACAAAAGCAACTACTATGGTAGTGTGTGTGTGTGTATATAAAGGATAAAAAAATGTTTAGGTTAGAATGATTATATATTGTACAGATGTATTCCATACATATATACATATTCCATATTGTATATATTCCATAGAGAGAATATTCTAAATCCTTATTTTCAATCCTTTAGAGGAAGCTACTAACTCTAAGCAAACCTCCGACCAGACTCTAAAAATAGCTCCCTTTGGAGACCCTGAAGCCAAATTAAATATCTGGCCTTTGAAATTTTGCCTGTTGAGAGCATGGTTACATGTAAAATGGATAACCTTAGGACAGTACCCGCTCTGTTTTTTTCCCCCTCAAGTCCCCCTTCCACTCATTATTTTAGTTAATTGTACTTAGTAGAAAACAGTTAAATCTGACCTCCTCACAGACTGACTTCTTTCCCTCTGTTTCAGCCTTGTCTAAGGCTTGTCTGTTTCAGCATGTGGGATCTGAGTTTTTTTCCTGTTAAATGGTTGCGTGCTCATCTCTCCCCAGTTGTGTTGACTATCTTGCCCCTTAAGAATTTTAATCTACATGGTGGTTCTTCTGTTTTTTGTCTCTCATTTTCATTTTTGGGTGATTTGAAAATCCATGCCCACTGTCAAGTCAAACGTTTCTTCTATCAACAGTTGTTATCATTTCCGTATCCTCCATATCACGTTGGTCTTTTTTAGGTTGGGATTTTGATGAGCAGGCCTGTTCCCTCCTATGTCATATGCTATACCGGGTTCACTTTCTACATTTCAATAAATGTGATAAAATAACCATCATTTTGTTGAATAAGTTGGTGTATTGCTGCTGTTGTTCCTCTGGAGACAGTTTTCTGCAGGCTACATTAGCAGGCAATGGAAATGCATGCCAGGCTACATCCTAACGGTTGTGTCTTCCCATCAGAAAAAGATTCTTTTTCCCCTCCCTGTCAAATGAAGGCTTAGATTTTAGAGACAATTACAAAATACAGAAAATGAAAGAGAAGAACTGAAATCACAGCATCTGTGGTTTTTCTCTATCCTTAATAGTGAGGCAGCTTCTTAGAGGATTTTATTGTAATATGTTGATAAAATGTTTAGTCATCCCTTTGCAGCTTGTTTAGAAAGTAGTTTCTAAGCAGCAATTCCTGCATCATCTACAGACTTTTAGCTAGAGAAACCACCTTTCTTTTTCTCAAGCTGCAAAACCAGTCTACTCTTTTTTTTTTTTTTTTAGTTTAGCACCTGATCTTTATAGTGAGGGACTAAGTTACATGATCTTTCTTCCAAAAGAATATTTCTCAGATTTTTGTGTTCTATAGCTTTCTGATTAAATTGCCATAATAATAGAATTACTTATTAGTCACAGGGAACTCAGTCACAGGGAACTGTGACTATTTATTTCTAGGAGTTCAAGTATACACAATAATAAACTGTTCCTCATAAAGGGGTAAGGGGTAACTTCATAGCTATTGCTGTGGTAGTGGATTTGGATGCATCTGACTATGGAACCAGATCTCTGATCAGAAATAGTTGAGTTGTATATACATTTAAAGCTAGGGAACTTAACATTACATTATATTGCCTTGTATTGACAATCATCTTTCTATTATCTTTGGATAAGTAAGACATGCTATGACAGATTATTTGGCTGTCTCAAAGTCATTGCCTTATATTTTTTTCCCAAAGGAATTTCAGATCCTGTTTAATATTTGCTAGTTTTGCTGGGTACTGAAGGCAGAAAGAGGTTGTAGTAGTATCTTGTGAGGAAGGAAATCAGTGTTTCTTATCCATTTTCCATATACTGTCAATCTGTCCAAACAGACTTATTATACGGCAAACCGATAAGGAGCTTTGTTTTCCTCTCGATATACTTGCCTGCACAGCACCATGTGCCACTTTGGAGAGCTCTGTGGTGGAGTTTCAACTCTCTAGATAAGGTGGAATAGCTGAACCATTGTGCCTCCATAGATTTTCACAACCCTGAAAGTAACAGCAGTTGGGAGGATGAAAGAGGGCTGTTTCCCACCCACCCCAAGAGTCCTAAAGTTCAAAGACACAGCTGGTCTTTGTCTGGTGTTTCAGTGGAGCCAATGCATCTGGAGCAGCCCAGTTACTGGAGAGGTAACTATTGCGGGTACCCTTCCTGTTGTTATTCTCGGAAGTATTCATCTAGTTGGCCCTTGCCCTTCCCTGTGAATCATCTCCTCAAGTCCTTCTACCCTTTTGTTGGCCTGCTTTGAACTTCTTGTCTGTTAATCTCTTTTACAAAGTAAGACCTCTAAGCATAGGATAGGAAGTGCTCCAGGTGTACTCTCACCCACGCTGTGTGAGGATTGTTCAACTATCTGGTTTCTGCATATTTCAGAAGTGCAGTGATATCTAAGTTCTTGCTTTACTTGATTTCTTCTGTTTCTCTAATAACTTTCTAAATTATTTCTCTTCATTTACATAATACTCAATGCTTTACTTTTCTTCATTATTCTATTTGATATCAAGTCATAGATAAGCCAAAGACATGTTCTCTTCTTTTTTTAAGGCTATTTTCTAGAAGAGCATGTGGCCACATTCTAAGAGATTCTCTGAAATTTCTTCTAAAATTCACCATCAGTGGATAGGGTTTCCTTTTGTAGTTTTACCTTTCAAAACTTACCACTGACTCACATTCTTTCTTTCATTTCATTGCAACCAAGATTTCTAATTGTGTTCTAAAAATCAAAGTGAACTCTTCTCTTTCCTCAAGAGAGAAGGGTATCCCCAGTAGAGAGGAGTCTAGGGAATGTTGGGAGCGCTTCTCTGAAACAACCCAACCACATCCAATTCTGTTTCTTCTGGAGACGGAGCCTCGCTCTGTTGCCCAGGCTGGAGTGCAGTGGTGCAGTCTCAGCTCACTGCAAGCTCCGCCTCCCAGGTTCACGCCATTCTCCTGCTTCAGCCTCCTGAGTAGCTGGGACTACAGGTGCCCGCCACCACGCATGGCTAATTTTTTTTGTATTTTTAGTAGAGACGGGGTTTCACCGTGTTAGCCAGGATGGTCTCGATCTCCTGACCTCATGATCCGCCCACCTCAGCCTCGCAAAGTGCTGGGATTACAGGCGTGAGCCACCGCACCCAGCCCTCCAGTTGTGTTTCTATTCAGGGCACTGCCCAAGTAAAATGCACATGAGTTATGATCTGTTGTAGAAAGCATTACAATGAATCACAAATATTAAATTAGTCAATTTCTTGACCTACATTGTAATCAAAATAGTACAGTTGACTCTTGAACAACACAGGGATTGGGGCACTGACTTCCTGCACGTCAAAAATCTGCATATAACATATGATACTTCCAAAACCTAGCCTACTGTTGACTAGAATCCTTACTAATAACAGTAGACTAACATATTTTGCATGTTATGTGTATCATATACTGTGTTACAATAATGTAAGTTAGAAAAAAGAAAATATTATTAAGAAAATCATAAGAGAATTTTTTTTTTTAAGATGGAGTTCTGCTTTAGATGCCCAGGCTGGAGTGCAGTGGCACCATCTTGGCTCACTGAAACCTCTGCCTCCTGTGTTCAAGTGATTCTCCTGCCTCAGCGTCCCAAGTAGCTGGGACTACAGGCATCTGCCACCATGCTGGCTAATTTTTGTATTTTTAGTAGAGATGGGGTTTCACCATTTTGGTTAGGCTGGTCTTGAACTCCTGACCTCAGGTGATCCACCCACCTTGGCCTCCCGAAGTGATGGGATTACAGGCATAAGTCACCGTGCCCAGCCCAAGAAAATGTATTTACTATTCATTAAGTGAAAGTGGATCATCATAAAGGTCTTCATCCTCCTTGTCTTCACCTTACTAGGTTAAGGAGGAAGATGAGGGGTTGTTCTTACTGTTTCAGGGGTGTCAGAGGCAGAAGACAATCCACGCGGTTCAAACCCGTGTTGTTTAAGGGTCAACTGTAATGTCAAATGTATCTCCTCCTCAAGGTAGATAACCCAAAGAAGAGTCTTTTAACACGAGGGCCTATCCCCCACTACACAGGGTGGGTCACCAGCTGCTCCATAATAGCAACATTAACCAGCAAGTTAGGACAAGAGAATGAAACAACCATATCCAATTGAAGCTTCAAGGAAACACGAGGTAATAATGATTATTATATTCACATATGGATAAAAGAGCATGAATTACATCCATTGTTGCCAAAGTTGCTTGTGAGAGCATTTTGTGCTAAGTTATATGCTGTCCTGTACATTAGGCTGTGTATGGAGATAAAGAAGCCATATAACCCCCTCTCTAGATTTTGAAGACAGATATTCCCCTTTGAGAGAATTGTTGTAGTGATAATAGTTTTGGAATGAGCGTGTAACTGTCTTATATATTGACTTTAGATTTATATGTCTTAGTTGTAGGGACTGCCATTTATTTCCCTTCCATATGTATTCCAGAGGTCAGTAGGTACTTAATAAATAAGAAGTAAAAATGACTATTTTCCTAAGCTTTTCCAGCATTATTTGATGATAAGTTCATTTTTTGGTCATAAACTAGCTGGCTTCCCATTATATCTCATGATTAATATGAAGTATGTATTTGTGCGAAAAACATTTTGATAGTTCCTAAACAGATGCCATTTAGTCTCTGATTCACCCCAATAAAGAGGTATTTTCTTAGCTCTCCCTACTTTATTCACTATTATTTTTGAAGTTTCCTACTCTGTCCTGCTCTGTCCTGTCCTTAAGGTGATATTCTTTTACAAATTGTGTGCATATCCCTTGGGGGGAAAATATACTTTCCTCCCTCCTCTGATCATTGCCCCATAATAATTGTCCATTCTTCCAGATCCACTGTCTTAGGGGCTGCTTGCTCTATTATGTGGTGTAGATTTCTGTTTCATCTTGAGGGTCGTTTTTCTACCCCCATCCTTTAGCTACCAGCTGCAAAGACTCTTCCATACACCTCCTAAACTGCTTCGAAAGGAATCTGGTTCTGCTGGCCCCAGTACTGATCTTGACCCTCTCCCCAGTCCTGAGTGGTCCTGGAAACTCAGTGTCCCCAGCACCTAATTCATGCTGATCCTCTGACTTTCTTGCTTGGCCTCTGGAGAGACAGAGAGCACATTCTGAACACTCCTCCTTTTGTGTCGGCATCTCTGTGAGGTGCTTTGGAAGGACTCCAGCCAGGCATGGAAGGGCTCTTTGATAATATCTGACGGGTGGGTAAGAATTTCGGGCACCTGGCCAAGATACACATTGCCTGTAATCGTTAACTCAGCCTGTAAACAGTTCAAACGGCACTGAGAGGCCATCAGTTATTACATTAGAAGAAGCCTTTCATCTCTCTTACTCAGAAGCCAGGGCGTCCAGCATTGGCCCCCACTGTGGTGACTGGAGCCACGGTACTCTGTGCACAGCCACCAAAGCCCACGACATGCAGGGACACACAATGGAACCTGCTCCAAATGACTGATTTTCAAACTTACAGCATTGGAGCAATAACTAAATCATTAATTTCGTTTTGTTCTGCACCTGGCTGATGCTGGAAGGAAAAAAATGTGTTGGGCGGTGGGGAATGGGGGTGGTGGTGGAGAGGTGGGATCCCTGACCAGGAATAAACAATGGTAAAGGAATTATCTGGAATTAGAAATTTAATTTTTCAGCTCAATTTTCCAGCACACACTCATGTCTGAAAGCTCACCCCTCACCCTTTTTATTTGTCCCACTGCTTCACGGTCTTTCTAAGTTTGGTCCTCAGTGTACTCCATATCTCCAGTTGGCTTCACAATTACTCGGTATTACTAAACCCTGGTGCAAGGCACAATGCTGGGCCCTGGAGAGGGCCTGAAGGAGCATAAGATAACAAACATTCCTGCCCTCAAGGTGCTTACTAACGGAGCCCTTCAGATACTCTAGATATATACTAGAGAACTCTACCTTGAGAGTTTATAATAAGTGCTAAATAAGATATACAGTGAGTTTCTATGGGAGTTTACAATGAGAAAGAACAGCAGTGTGGACAAGAGTGATCAGGGAAACTTCATTCTGTGAAAAACAAAAAGTTTCAGTCCTTTGTTTAAAATTTGCTTTTCTTTCATGTTTCTCACCCATTTTCTTTTGCCTTTTTCATTAAATTGCTACTTTTGCTAAGCAATATTGAGTATTCTAGGCACTTAGTAAATGGGATCATTAAACCTCTTTTAGAATTTAGCTGAGGAGCTAGAATTTGAGTATTCTGGTATCAAAGGATGGTGCAGGAAAACCAAGTGCAACTGATTGTAAGCATCTTAATTTCAGAAGACCCTTTTCTGATTACTATTTCTAAAGATGTTCATATAGTTTTAAGGCTACTGTTGCTGAAACAGTGTAGATTAGGCCACAGGTTTTAAATAGCAGGTGAAATAAAATCCTACACTCACTGGTATTCAAGGTGAGCATCAAAGTTGCAGGTTTTACCCTTTACACCAGAATCCCAAGTGTAAAGCAGCTAGACTCTTTTGCTCTAGAAAACAATATCTTAACATTTGCCTCACTTTCTTCAACTAAAGAAAAATGATAGGGCCATGCGACATTCTTCTAGAAAATTTTTTTTTAAAAAAGCATCTGCCTTATATAACTTGACTGGGGCCGTTATAACTTATTAGTTAGAAAGCTCTGATCTCATGCCTTCTGTTTTCTTTGTTTTGTATTCCATTTTGTTCAGCTTTCGGGGCACCGTTGCATTCTCTTTACATATTCTGGATTTGGGGTTTGTCTCGTTCCCACCTTCCACATTTTCTTTGCTGATTCTGAATGTAGCTTTGGAGGAGCATGGATAAAATAAAAGAGTGCAGAGCTTGAGGATGAGGACATGCTGCCCTGCAGCCCGTCATGTGCTCTTTTTCTGATTTACCAACTGCAGAGATAAGCAATGTATCCTTTCTTTCATCTAAGACGAGTAATACTTTCTTCCATGGAAAAAGCAGTAGTTCAATCTTAAAAAGAAATTAGGTCCTTTAGAAGAATTGAAGCACTAAAGCAAACTAAATCAAGTTTTGTTACCATTTTGTCCAGCATTGTTATTTGTTCATGGTACATAGGAGAGTAGTTATTTTAAAGCATGTGTTAGATCTTATTTATGTAGTAGAATTGTAGAAATACAGAATTTATAAGATACAAGAAAGCTTTGAAGCTTCTGCAGATGTTTCAGATCTATTCAATTCAATGCCCAGGTTAATACTGAGGTGACATGTAAATTTAATATGATGGGGAAATAATGGAGGAAGCCCCTGTTCTTCTACCTGAACATGGAGTCTATCTTTTGGGAAATGACCAGTTTTGCATATTGTCCTCCCACTCTGGTGGCTTTCATTCTACATGTAGTAAGGAAACTGCCTAGAATTGTTTTGGTCCCTGTTGATCAACAGTTAGCAAATTTTAGCATATATCAGAATCAGTTTCAGAAGGCTTGTCACTCAAACTCCAATTCCTATTTCAAACTGCCTTTAAGATTTAAATGTTCATCTCTCATTTAGTATATCAAGACTGACTTAAATTTTTCCTACTCTAGCTTTTTTCTAATTTCCCCATTTTGTTAATGCAACATCTTTTTTCCAATTCTCCAAGTTTAGAACTTTTAACTCCTCCATTTCCTTCATCCTTGTACTCCAATCTGTCAAGTACTTTCAACACTTCCTTCGTAATTTCTGTAATTAATTCCTTCTCCTTTTAACTATTACTACCAGAGTTCAAGCTCTCATCATGCAGTACTAGATTACTGGAACAGCTCTCTAATTGATTTTCCTACCACTAGTTTTCTCTTCATTGCACTAGTTTACTCTGCTATTAAATTGCTCTGCTTACCGTATTGTTTTGATAATGAGATCCCCTTAAGAATTTAGGATGATTCCTTTTTTGCATATGAGAGCAAGCTCTAACTCTCATCTTGGCATGCAGTAGCCTTTGTAATTTGATCCTACTTCAGCTATCCAAGCTATCTTTGCAGATCTATTTTTTCAGTCAGACAAGTCTTCCTGTACCCTGAAGACTTGAGAGAAACTGCTCAAGAACCTTACTTTTTCTCTCACCTGGCTCCTGGTTTCTTTTCAAGTAAGCTCAGAAGTTTGAAAACTCCATTTGACAGATGCCAGTTGACTAGATCCTGTGGCTATTTTTTTCCTGTCCAAATTCTGTTGTCTTTAAGGGTGAGCTTAAGGTCCATCTCCTCCACAAATCCTGTAGGACCTATTGGCTTTACCACACAATGTGGCCTTTGATACAATGTCGTTTTGTACCACCGTTTACTTTGTGTATATGTCATCTCCCCAATGAGACTGTACCTCCTGGGTTGGACCTAACAGTTTTGGGAAGAAGATAGGTGCTCATCAAATACTTGCCAAGTAAGAGGCCATATTTCAGACCCATTCTGATGTACCTATGAGGGAAATCTCTGTGCATGCCCATCCAGCATTGTACTCAGTGGTCACATGAAGTGAGTCTCTGTTTCTTGACAAGGATCACTTGGGAGCCATTGATCTGCCATGTCACAAAGGGTTTGGAGGAAACTGTAGCAGCTGTCATTTTAGGGAGAAAGATGGCTCCAGAAACAGGTCCGATAATGCGCAGGCAAGGAATCAACTTAGTGACAGACAGCAACTCTAGTAGTTAGGTATTTGGCTAGGAAAGGGGCTTAGCCTCTGAAGTATTTCAGGTAGGTTTTGGCTTAGCAATTACATATGCTGCTAATTTCTGAGATAAGCCTGCCCAAAAACAAAAGTGTGGCCTGATGACTGGGTGGTTACTCCTATACCCTAAGAACTCATTTATAGGCATCTGCACAGAGGTACCCACCCGAACAAACATTAAGAAGAAGCAAAGGAAAGTGCCTGAAGCATAGTCACTGTGTCAACAGAAATATCAGATAAGGTGGTTTTATGGAGGGGGTGTGTGTGGTGGGGGGAAGAGTTGATGCACCTGTGGTTGGTGATTAAGAAACTTGGTGCCACATTATATGGCACCATGAAGCCACCTTATGTCCCAGCCACCCCATGGTGGCTGATGTCATATAATTACCCATTCGCTAACTGGGCCAAGAGGAAATGTATTGGATGAAAGCCAGAGTAAGATAGTTATATCTTAGCTGAGCCGTATTCAGAACTATTCAGAACTTTTTGGATTTCCTTTTGTTTCCAGTGAAGCCATTGTCATTGTCAATCTAATAGTAGTTGACTTTTATAGGTGTTTTGCACTTTGTTTTTGTTTTTTTTTTTTTGAAGATGGAGTCTCTCTCTGTTGCCCAGGCTGGAGTGCAGTGGCACAGTCTTGGCTCACTGCAACCTCCGCCTCCTAGGTTCAAGCGATTCTCCTGATTCTCCTGCCTCAGCCTCTTGAGTACCTGGGATTACAGGCGCCTGCCACCATGCCCGGCTAATTTTTGTATTTTTAGTAGAGATGGGGTTTCACCATGTTGGCCAGGCTGGTCTCGAACTTCTGACCTCAAGTGATCTGCCTGCCTTGGCCCCCCAAAGTGCTGGGATTATAGGTGTGAGGCACCGCACCCAGCCAGGTGTCATGCACTTTGGCGTACCTATTTCTAAGACAAATATGCTCTCATGTAAATGTATTCAAGTGTGTTCCCATGGCTCACACAAGCTGCCAAATTATGATATCTCCTCAAGCAGGAACAGGGTCCAGACAATTCCTTTTGGCTGAACTAGGACTGAACTTAATCCCAGACTGACTCAGCTTCTCTGTTAACATTGTTTGAAATTCTGATATCCTTCCAGAGGTTGTTTCTAACGAGTGCTTAGTGTGAAGTACGAATCACAAAGAAATGGACCAAAGTGGACCTGGGGGACCAAAAGCTCACATTTTCAATATTAATTTAGCACACATTTTTTGGCTGCCTTTTATGTTAGAGCATTGTGCTATGCGGGATTATAAAGAAACTCCTGCCCTCAATTTAGTAAGTAAGAGTATAGGCCAGGCATGGTGGCTCACACCTGTAATCTCAGCACTTTGGGAGGCCAAGGCAGGAAGATCACTTGAGGCCAGAGGTTTGAGACCAGTCTGGGCAACATAGCAAGACCCCATCTCTGTTTATTAAAAAAAAAAAAGAATATAAAGCAAAAGGTGAAAATTACCACACATAGATACAAACGAGATATTTGGGGCATTTCAGATGAAGAAGAAAAGATTCTTCATGGAAGAGGTAGCATATGAACTTGCCCTTGAAGGATATATAGGATTTTAATAAGTCACAGAACAGAAATAACAGGCATTCCAAGAGAATGTGAGAGAATAGTGAGTAATCCAATTTATTTTGGACAAGTAGTATGGTGCATTGAAGAGGTGGGGATGAAACTGAAAAGGTAGAGGAGAAGGGAAGAAACACATACTTTTGAGTGATTACTATGTGCAGGAACTGCTGGTACTTTAAATATGTTACTTCATTTTATCTCTGCAATGATCTTCTTGCACGGTGTTTTTGTTTGTTTTGTTTTGTTTTTTTACAGTCTCGCTCTGTTGCCCAGGCTGGAGTGCAGTGGCACAATCTCAGCTCACTGCAACCCTCCACTTTTTGGGTTCAAGCGATTCTCATGCCTCAGCCTCCCAAGTAGCTGGGACTACCGGCGTGCACCACCAAGCCCGGCTAATTTTTGTATTTTTAGTAGAGACAGGGTTTCACCATATTGGCCAGACTGGTCTCGAACTCCTAACCTTGTGATCCTCCCACCTCGGCCTCCCAAAGTGCTGGGATTACAGGCATGAGCCACCACGCCCGGCTGCATGGTGTTTTTTGTTGTTGTTGTTTCGTTTTTTGTTTTTTTAGGGACAAGGTCTTGCACAGGCTGGAGTGCAGTGGCACAGTCATAGCTCACTGTAGCCTCAACCTCCTGGGCTCAAGCAATCCTGCAGCCTCAACCTCCTGAGTATCTGGGATTACAGACATGTGCTTGTGTGCCCAGCTAATTTTTAAAAAATTTTTCGTAGAGATGGGGTCTTGCTATGTTTCCCAGGCTGGTCTTGAACTTGGGAACTCAAGTAATTCACCCATTTTGGCCTCCCAAAGTTATGGGATTACAAGCATGAGCCACCATGCCCAGCCTCCATTTTTGAAAGGAGACTTAGAGAGATTAGGTTACCCACAGCTTGGAAGTGATAGAGTCGAAATGCAAAACCGAGCTGAAATTTAAAACCAACTTGTCTGATTCCAAAACCAGTACAGAGCACCGAGGCCTTGATTTGATAGGCTATGGAGTTTGAATTTAATTCAGAAGACAGTGGACAGCCACTGATAGTATTTGAACAGGGCAACGATAGGATCAGTGCTGTGTCTAGGAAGATTGTTCTTGAAATGACAGAGAGCTTTAGAATGGTGAAAGACTAAAGACTAGTTAGAAGTCTGCTGTAATGGTTCCAACTCCAGAGACATAGAAAAGGTAGATCTCCAAAGACAAGTGATGGCATAGTCTTTGCAATTACTAGGAGGAGGAATCATAATGACTGTGAGGTGCTCAGTCAGAGTCTCTAGGAAAATGGTGGTGCCGTTAACTGAAATAGGTTAAGTTAAGAGAGGTTATTGGCTTAGGGTGGAGTGCAGGGAGAATATGATATTTAGGTTTGGTATATTTAAGTTTGAGGTATCAGTAGGACTTCAAATAAATAATGTCTAACAAGCATTTTGAAGTACAGAAGATTTGACTTCAGAGACCAATTTGGAAATCATAATTAAAGATACTGGAGTGAATAAGAACCTCGGAAGAGAGATAATAGAGATCAGAGAATACATCTTTAGGAAACATACATATTTAAACAAGAAGAGGAAGAAAAGTAAGAGGAAGAGGCAACAAGTGAGGACAATCAGAGAAGTGGAAGAACTAGAATAGTATTATGTCATGAGCAACACGTGAAGAGTCAAGAAGTGCGTATTCATTGGGTCAGAAGTAATTTAGGGCTGTTTGTCTTGCTGTAGCATCAGTCCCTTTCTTAGGAAACAACTGACACCATTAAGTTCAAACACATTCATTTTTCTATTTCAACTCTGTTAGGGAGGAAATTCAGCAATCAAGAAAACTGTTTTCCTGTTAAAGATGTGTTTGGTAGTCACATTTTTCATTTAAGCTAGGGAGAACTCTCAATTTTACTGCCAGCAAAAGAAAGCAACATTTTGAAGTATTTCTCTATGTCATTGGAGGTTTAGTTCCCAAGAAAGCTCTTGTTATGTCCGTGCTTCTGCCCTTTTACTCTGTGCTTCTTCCTGTGGTCTGTCAAGCCTCCCTTCATTAGATTTAGTACCTAAAACCGATGCCCAGAAGCCAGGTCACAAGCCCAATATGCATTGCATTGTCTCTTCAAGCCTCAGTTACCTAATTTGTGAAACGGGTGGTACTAATAAAGGGAGAGTAAAATAGCTAATGAAGGATTATAAAGCACTTTGCTAATATAAAATGCAACATCAAAGCTGAATAATAATCTTAATTTAGGGTGAAGGGTTCCATTAGCAGAGTAAAAATAAAAAGGACAAAGGGTAGTGTTGCTTTGTACCTTGATAACAGTGTACAAATCAAAAGTGCTGCTATTGATCCTCATTGCCCTGTGAACTCTCAACCCAGGAATTTGGCTCCCCTCCCTAACTCTCTAAGTACTTCCCTTACCCACTCAGTGTGGGGATGGCACCTCCCCGAATCTCCTGACAAATGCGAACAGGAACTCCTATTCATCAGAGCCAACCTGATAACTGAGAAGATTCCTCTCTCATTTATCAGCCTTTGATTATCTTTTTGTGTCTCTTACTATTTGCACTTAGCAAGAAAAATAAAGAGGTTTGAACAATTAAGAAGTAACAAAGAGCTCATAGTTCACAAAGAGCAAGTCAAAGGATGTCTGGAATATTTGAACATACAACTGCCTTTGGCCTGAGGTGGCCTACATACATTCTCAGGGGCAGGGTAGGCTGGAGAGCTGATCAAGCTGCCGGGAAGCTGAAGCAAACGCAGGGTGGTGGAATCAAATGTCTCTTCAACTGAAGTCTTTAAAACTTTGGCTTTAGCTGGGCTCGGTAGCTCACACCTGTAATCCCAGCACTTTGGGAGGTCAAGTCGGGTAGATCACTTGAGGTCAGGAGTTCGAGACCAGCCTGACCAACATGGTGAAACCCCGTCTCTACTAAAAGTACAAAAATTAGCCAGGCATGGTGGCACATGCCTGTAATCCCAGCTACTCAGGAGGCTGAGGCTGGAGAATCGCTTGAACACGGGAGGCGGAGGTTGCAGTGAGCTGAGATCACGCCATTGCACTCCAGCCTGGGCAACAGAAAAAAAAAAAAAAAAACACCAAAATCCAAAAAACAAAAAAACTTGGGTTTCAGCTGTGTGCAGTGGCTCGTGCTTATAGTCCTAGCCCTTTGGGAGGCTGAGGCAGGAGGATTGCTTGAGGCCAGGATTTCGAAACCAGCCTGGGCAACACAGGGTGACCCTCTCTCTACCAAAAATAGAAATTAAAAACATTAACCAGGCTTGGTGGTGTGTTCCTGTAGTCCCAGCCACTTGGGGGGTGCTGAGGTATGATCCTCCCAGGTTTGGGCCTGGGAGGTCGAGGCAGCAGTGAGCTATGATTACACTACCACACTCTAGCCTGGGTGACAGAGTGAGACTCTGTCTCAAAAACAAAGAAAAACAAACAAAAAAACTTGGGCTTCAGATACATCCGCTTTTCAAGGAATAAGGGACGGGGGAAAAAATGTAATTCATCTCTCATCCCACCAAAGGTAAGAAAAACCCACTCAGAAAAAATATGGAATATTATCCGGAGTGAACTGATTCTAAGTTTTCCCAGAACTTTTCTGTGCAGATCTCTGGGCCAACTCCTCATAAAATTTTGGTAGGGACTGAAGTTCACTGCAGACAGCTGACACTATGGCCTGAAGCCAGTGGGGCAAGAGTTTCTTTCTGTCAATACTGCAGGGATTTTTTTTTAATTGTTTGTAATAGTCTCTAAATGGCTTCTCTCAAAAAATAACTTCTCAACAAATCTGGAAGAGAGACTGAAGGGCCCAAAATGACAAGAGAGTACTTCCAAAGCCATACAGCAAGAGCAAGTTAGTCCATCATTCCACATTCCCCCAGTGTTTTATGTGCTGTGCTCTGTGCATTCCCATGCCCTGTGTGTTGTCTAACAAATGGCCTTAAGACCCTGTGCATTGAGCATGTGTATACACTGCTGTAGCCTACAGTCAGGTGTTACTCTCCTGAGACCAGGACTCATTCCTTTGGGGAGGGAGGAATGTTGCTTTCTTCCCCATTCAGGGTTATGCAGTACACTGATACTGAGAGGAGACAATAAAAGCTTAACGGGATGGATTATTAAACAGGAAGATTCTCCAGAAAGAAATGAGTTTTGTTCAGGGTTGTGGAGGAGATCTAGGCATGATGGTGAAAAGGAAAGAAGAGAACTCTGCCTTGTGATGAGGTCAAGATACTCTAAAGCTGACTTTGAAACTGAAACTTACAGGGAGTATACAGAAAGTTTCTGAAGAGAAAGCAGAAATCTGAAAATAATCATATTCTGATAAAATGACAAGGCAACCACCAAATTTATTTTACCTCACATCTGTTTATTAAAACAGATGATTCAACATGCATTTTTCTTAATATCTACTGTGTGCTTGGCATGATGTAAGTGACGAATAAGACCTAGTCCCTGACCTCAAGGAGCTCAGATTCTACTTTGCAGGAAGGAGGAAAGAACTAATGTTTTATTGCACTAAGAATCAGGCATTCTGCTGGAGGAAATAGGTAAGAGAATGGGTCACAATGGAGCATTGACCCACAGTAAGAGGTAAGTGTCATTTAAGAATTTTGAATAGATGGCTTTAGGGGAATATATGAGGGAAAGTATTTAGTTTCTGGGGACTGAGGGCTGGTCAAAGGATTAGAGAAGGGCCCAATTTGAACTGGCATGGGAAGTCAAGGGCAAAAAGAGGTAGAGAGCTATAAGACTGGAGTTCTCACAGTCTTTGGCTCACAGGGGATAGGAGAGGTGCCATTTTTTTCCTCTATAGAACCAAGGAAATAGGGAAACGTCCATGGGAAGAGAAAGGAAAAATAATTTGGGAGAGAACCAAACTATCTTCCCATCATATGTTTTCTGTAAAACACTTCTTAGGAGCTAAGACAGTGTTTTTCTGCTTTCATTCTCTTTAATGCCTAGAATTCTTCCATAAAAGGCTATTTATATATCTTACTTTTTAGTTCCTAGGAGAGCAAGAGATGCTACTATTGGGAATTTCTAAAATATTCAGAGGATGGAAATACCAGCTGGCACCAATGCTGAGATATCCAGGCACCATCCATAGAGATCCAGTGAAATGCTGAGCTCCAAATGGCAATCCCTCCCAGGCTCTCCCAGAGCCATCTCACTTTTTCTTTTATCCCCTGCCTGGAAGGCTACACTGTGGGTGGGAATAAAAATCCACTCTCCTGTTGCATCTAGGCAGCTGCCAGCAGTCTGTTTGCCTTGTTCTTTGCTGGCAAATCATTAAACAGTCCCCCCAAAGCAGGCCTCTTCCCTAGGGCCACCCCATGGACAAAGATTCAGAGCTGTGGTCAAAGGGCTGTCAGCAGTCAGGCTGGAGCCCTTGGGCTATCTCCAACACAAGCCCTTCCTGGCTGTTGCCTCTTCTGAACAGAAGCCTTCTTGGCCTAATGTCAACCCCCCAATGGCTTCTGAGGAGAGACTCTGGGCATCTGAGTTGGCTGGTGGCTTGAATAATTTTGTCCTTTTCCTCCTGATGTTATTTCTGAGTGCAACTACCCCTATGATCCTTTATTGTTTCTTTATTGAACCCCAGGCCCATCCTCCATATTTTTTCCACTTTGCAATGTAAATACAATATTGTGTGTTACTTCCTAGGAGCTGGAGAGTGGGACCAGCTGAGCAAGCTTCATAGCTTCATTCCATCCCCACTTACATTATGCCAACGCAAATCTGAGCATAGAAGATTTCATTGAGCCAGCCCATTTGGAGATAGTATCTGCCCTCAAAGGGCTTCTAAGCCCCAGGGCAAGACAGTTGTGGAAGACAGTAGTATGGAGCAGAGTTTGCAGGACACCTTGAAATCCCTACAGCCTCTGAGCAGGAGACTAAGCCTGAAAGACCTGGACTATGTGTGAAGTAACCATGTTAATGAAGCTATTTAGCACTCTTGCACTGAAATCACCAAACTTAGCAATGCTCAAGTAGCTCTGCTGGTAGTCCAGATGGGCCTCTGGCATATTTAAACAAATGATCTGGTTTCCTTAAGTTTCATTTCTTTGGTGTTTTTCACAGGGACTGTCTGGCTTTAGTCTTTGGCCTTTAAAGCATTGAAATCTTAACCTAAATAATTACTCAAAAATAAACACTTATCTGATTCTAGTAGGTTTTCAGATTCCTGCCATCTCTGGCATGAGTTTGGCTGGAACAGGAACAGCAAAATCAAATCATAAAGCAAACTGTGTCAAGGCTGTTTGCAAGTAGCACATTGGGTTAGGTGTGAGAGTTCAGTTAACTACTTTGTTGTGGCAAGAGTTAAGACCATGCCTCAGAAGGGCCCTAGACAAAGCCTCTATAGACCTTATCCTGGGCCTGTGGGAATTAGATATTACCCCTAGCAATACTTGCCATCTGTGTCAAGACCTCGGCCTTTCTGCAGAGGACTTCTTTGGATAAGACCTAGCTAAACAAGGGGACTCAGTGGTACTCCTTATAAGATGGAGGTCAGTGAGGGTGACAAGATCTTTCCTGGGACAGTGGTCAGAACTCAGCTGACTTCCCAGAACTCATTAGTATGATTTTTGGATGGTTGAGCCCTGAGTTCCTCACCTGGTGGAGAAAAGGAGTCCGGAACACATGACTGGGTTATCTTTTAGGGTCTTGATCTTCACAGGCCTCAGAACTTGGGATTCTGTTTCATGGCCTTGCTTCTAAAGATCCCTGACGTAGCTAAAATGGTATTTGATGGGCTCCCTCTTCTTTGCTTCTGACTTCATGAGTGGCTTCCTAGTACCTTTGCAGTTAGAGGTCATTCTGACTGAGTCAGGACAAACCCTGTTTCCGTGTGAGAATATAATGATATAAAAGTTCTACTTCTTGGGTGGCTGGGATTTTTCTCCTTTTCTCTGTCTATGATTAGTGCCAAATAAACTTTCTTCTCTGATATCACTTTATTTCAAAAGCAGCTCAGATAATTAGCTCTTCTTCTCCTTACCTTCTTCTATTTGCTTACGAGTGCACTCATGACCTGTGAATTACCATACAAAGATGCCAGGCAGAGTGTGGGGTCAGGAGAACCCCATCATGGGGGCCGTTTTCATGTAAAGAAGTCTAGTTGCATCATGGAGCTCCAGCACAGTCTGAAATGAGGATAGGTGAATTTGGAAATTGAAGAATGGCATCTGTAATGTGGGGTGAAGGAGTGAGGAAAATGGCAATCTGGCTGAATGACCATTATTTGGGTCTGAGCTTCTATGACCTGTAATTTCAGGGCACACCTTTCTCATCCTAAACCAACAGGGACTTTTCACTGGGAAAGTGTCTCTGAGCAGCATCTGGGTCTGGCTGCCTTTGTTGTGGCTAGGAGAGGAGATGAGATAAACCCTAGAGGAGAGGAAGGAAGCCGAGGCTGGGAGGCAGAGCACAAGGAGCAGACAGATCCTGCTTCTGTCTTGTTAAGAATGATTCAAGTTTGAAAATTCTAGAAATGCGGACCCTGAAGCCTTCCACTGTGATCCCAGGCATTATATTACAGTACTCACCTAATGTTTACCATGCCATAGAAAAGCCTCCCCAGCGTGCATACCCAGAGGCAGTGTGGGGTTGAATTTAGGGGACCTCAACCTCCTTTAACTAGGTGTTAACTAGGTTGACTAACTTTAACTAGGTGGGCAATCTGTAACTTGAGTCTTGCTTTCTTCAGCTGTAAAAGACAAATTTTGAAGGTCCATTATGGGTGTGAACCAGGCTCAGCTGTTAGCAATTTAAATCTCTTCTATAAACGACATGGCAACTGGATTCAAATCAAGTTTTATTCATTCTTTCACCAAACACTAAGGGCCTATGATATGCAGAGCCCCCGACTGGAGTTTCAGTGAGCTCAGTTTTTCCCTCAGATTTTGCCACCCTGCTTCCTATTAGATTCTGGAACATCATTTCAGTTCTATCTTGTCAGCTCTTTTGCTCACCAGCACCCCTGTTCCCCCAGGGAGGTTTCCTGAATCAAGTGAGAAATCATGGAGGCCTCTTCATCCATCCCCTGCTAGTGTGCACTCCCATCAGATGGCCCAAGGTTATGTTTCTCCCTCCCCACCAACATTATTTTCTTTTGTAGCTTAAAAAATGATATGATGAAGCAGGAATACACTTTTCTGGTAAAATAATTTTTAAAAAATAGGTAGCGTGCTTGTAATCCCAGCACTTTGGGAGGCCGAGGCAGGAGGATCACTTGAGCCCAGGAGTTCAAGACCAGCTTGGGCAATATGGTGAAACCTTGTCTCTACAACAAATACAAAAATTAGCCAGGCTGGTGAGGCACGCCTGTAGTCCCAGCACCTCGGGAGGCTGAGGCAGGAGGATTGCTTGAGCCCAGGAGGTTGAGGCTGCAGTGAGCTGAGACTGTACCACTGCAGTCCAGCTTGGGTGACAGAGCAAGACCCTGTCTCAAAAATAAATAGAGTAAAATAAAATAAAATAAATAAAGAGAAACTCCTCTCAACAATTCCCAGCCTCCCAACTTGATTCATGGAAACTCAGTCATCCCAAAGAGACAGTGACAAGTTTATGTAAGGTTTCGAAAGAGGTCTTGAGGTTCCCAAATCTAAGCCTGAACAATCACCATTAGGATCTAACCTGTAGATGTGAGCATTGACTCCCTTCAATACAAGGCAAGGTGACCAAGCTGGGCCTCAGTGGTGGGCCTATTCTGGTGCCGGGATCTGGAAGCAGCAACTTCAGGCCAACCTGTTTTTTTCCCACCCGCATATCTGCAGGAGCTTTACTTTATGATGCCGGTGTGTCCTCCTACCTAAGATAAAAGTTCAGGTAATGGAGGTTGCGTAGGAAAGGATGATTGTAAAATCTGAAAAGAGGAAATGGAGAGAATGATGCCTTTGATGCCTGGCCAATGTTCTTGATTACAAAGGCAAAATTGTAGCAAGCAGTAAAGTTACCTGTCCAAGGCCTGGTTGAAGGTCTGTACGTGGAATCAGAGAACTAAGAGACGATTGCAGCAGAGGTTGGTGGTGGGGGTGGGAGTGGGGTGGGTGGGTGGGTGGGGAGGAGAGTTCCTGGGAAACAGGAGACAGTGAAGAATTGCTTGCAGAAGCACACACCCAAAGAGGAGGAGATGCCATGGATAAGGGGAGACCAGCATTAAGTTCCAGGCCCAGTTGAGCCCTGAAATGCCCTTTGTGAGGAGGTAATGAGATCACATGGCTTCCTTCATGGGAAGGAGGCAGGCTGAGAACTGGAAGAGCTTGTTCAGTGGGGTTTGGAGAGCTGAGAACAGGAGGGAAGTGACTGTGGATAATGAGCTGTCCCAGACTGCGCCTTGCAGAACACTGGCATTTAGAGGCACTGTTGATTACCAAAGAAGCGGGGAGGGGTTCAGAAAAGGCCTTGTCCCTTCCAGGAATAAGAAGGGAC
This sequence comes from Pongo pygmaeus, assembly GCF_028885625.2. NCBI lineage: Eukaryota > Metazoa > Chordata > Mammalia > Primates > Hominidae > Pongo > Pongo pygmaeus. The sequence continues at coordinate 60,320,709 of NC_072392.2, forward strand.
TTTATTATTATAGATGCAGTAATAAAAACAGCTGCCATTAAGTGAGCACTTACTAAGTCTCAAGCTTTGTGCTAGGCACTTATATCCACAGGCTTTGTGCTAGGCACTTATATCCATTATCTCCTGTCTACACAAAGCATTTTTGTTCCCATTCCAAAGATGAGCAATATGAGGCTCAGAAAGATTAACATGCCCAAGGTCACACAGGTAAATGATGGGGTCAGAATTTGAACTCTAGGTCTGTCTTGGGAGGGAGGGGAAAAAATCAGAACAAATAAGTTAAGGAGGACACAGGGAGAATACACTCAGGAATATGAAATACAACACACACCACCAAAGGACAGTTCACATGTCTTTACACAGGGGGTATAAAATGTGTATGCAAAGCTGAATTCTGAGTCAGAATGACCTAACTCGTGCTTGAAAGCCAGTGCCTCTTAATTTGCCCCTCATGGCAGCCTGTGAGACAGTGGTGTCCTAACTCCTGGCCTTTGACGAAGTCAAATTCACCAACCTTCCATGAGCCTTCCACAACCACACCCTTCTCAAATCAGGCAAGCTCATTTCTCTTGACCCTCCCCTGGTGTCACTGAGGGGACAGGTGGCCCAGTGTAGAAATCATGTTTGCATCTTCATGATTAGGAGACCTTGCATTCCAAGGAGACAGATGTATTTGCATCTGTTTTCTCAAGAGCCCGCTTCCTGGCTGAAAATTCCTTGGAGGAAGGGCAAAGACAGCCCCTGTGTTATACCCAAGGAATGCCAATGCTGTCTTTCTTGCTAGGTGCTGAACTGAGTCCTAGTTCAAATGGCTATTATTTGTTTTTAATTTGAGAATATTTGAAAAGCTCTCATTGTAAAAGAGTCAAACCATACAAAAGTATAATGAGTATGATTGTCATGCCACAGATATGATTGTACTAGAAAGATCATGTTACTTTATTATTTTTTTTTTATCAAATCTAACACCAAGGTCCTATCCCATTAGCTGCATAGACATTTGTTTTCAAGGGCACTTCTCCTCACAGAGTAGCACAAAAGTCCCAGAGTTTTATGAAAACCAAGATATCCAAGGGACCCCTCTGATATTCATCCATGCTGGCCACCACAGATATGTTCCTTGTCCAAACACAGGCATTCCCTTGAAATCCACGCAGGCACATCATCTCTCCCAGGGGCCAGCCTCCTGGGGTCTAGTACTCGGTCCTTCTCCAGGGACCCACCGGTTCTGGGGCACAGGCTGCAGCTTCCCACTACTCAGCATGGCTCCAGGCCCCTCACACTGGCTCCAGACCCCTCCTTCCTGCCCTCCCGGTTCTGAGACTTTGACCCCTCCCTTCACCACAGGCCCTTCTGCCTTCAGGACACTCATGCTTCCTCAGTGAGTTCAGTTTTTCTGCAAAAGCCAGGAAGGGAGGACTTTAAACAACATTTGCTTTTGGCAGATGCCCCTAAGGCAAGGAAATAGAAGGCGAAGCCATCTTCTTGGAAGGGAAGGAGGGAAAAGACATGGAACAAAATATAAATAACTGTCGTTCTTTTTTATTCTTCTACAACAGCAAAAAACACAACTCAAATCTCATGTATTATCCTGTGATCAAAGTATTCAAAGCAAAACACCAAAGTCCCTCTCTACTTAGCCCCTCTCTAATTCCTCTCCCAGAGCAACCATTATCAGGATTTGGGTGTGCTCTGTCTTGTCTTCATAGTTAACTATCGTCAATTATCTGGTTATAGACTTTCAATATTTAATCAACAAATATTGATTGAGTGCCCACAAAGTAACAGGCAGTGAGGGGCAGGCTAGACTCAGTCATCATCTGGAGAAGAGAGGGAAGTAAGCCGACAATTACAATACCGTGGGGTAATGTATGATTAGGGAAATGCTGGACAGAGCAGCAAGTGCCAGAGGTGTTCAGGGAAATGAAACAAGTTATTATTTCTGGAACATAGGTCGCAAGGTGGGGAGAGATATAGGAAGGGAATGTTAAGCCATGAGGCAGGGCCCAGACCAGGCAGAGCCTTTTAAGCTATGTTTAAGAGTACAGACTTTATTTCAGGAGCTATGAGGAGCCTTGTAAGAGCTGCAAGTAGAAGAGTAACTGCTCAAGTTAGCATTTTAGACCACTTTGGCTGCAATATAGAGAACGAATGGGATGAAGTGACCCTAGGGAGTAGGTTATTTCGGTAAATACGGTTGGCAGTGATGGTGGCCTGTATTAGAATAGCGATAGTGAGAATGGAAGAAAGAATAAAATAAGACAAATATTTAGGAGGTAGAATTGTTAGAATTTGGCGATTGATTGGATATTGGTGGTTGGAGTGGGGGTGAAGGAGATGGAGGCTAGGAGGACAGCATCTCGCTTGGGTAATAGATGGATGGTGGTTCCAATGCCAGAGACAGCAAACACTGGAGGAGCAGTTTTGGGGATAGAGTGAGTTCAGTCTTGAACATGCCGAGTTTGAGGTGTTCTACTTAAGATTATTAAAGTAGAAACGTCCAGGGTTAGACATAAGGGTCTGGAGCTCAAGAGAAGACCAAACTGTACATATGTAATCACTGACCTCTGTGTGGGCACCGTAGCCATGGGATTGGCTGCTGTCACCCAGAGAAGGCATCAAGAGTGAAAAGAGGGGGCCAGACATGGTGGCTCATGCCTGTAATCCCAGCACTGTAGGAGGCCAAGGCGGGCAGATCATGAGGTCAGGAGTTCAAGACCAACCTGGCCAACATAGTGAAACCCCATCTCTACTAAAAATACAAAAATTAGCCAGACATGGTGGCGGGCGCCTGTAGTCCCAGCTACTTGGGAGGCTGAGGCAGGAGAATTGCTTGAACCCAGGAGGTGGAGGTTGCAGCGAGCCGAGATTGCGCCACTGCACTCCAGCCTGGGTGACACAGCGAGACTCTGTCTCAAAAAAAAAGAAAAAAAGAAGAGTGAAAAGAGGGTCTAAGAATCCCGGGGGTCACCACCAACATTTTAGGGACTTGTATTTGGGTCCTTATGCTTTAGTAAGATAAATTTTCTTAGTAAATGAGTTCGGGGAAGGTATCATGTTTTCAAAATAAAATGTAAATTGTTCTTAAATATTTTTTTAACCTTATCCTACTACTACTTTCCATTTTTTTTCTAATCTCTACCACTTACTAGCTGTGTAATCTTGGGCATGTTATTTAACCTTTTAGTGCCTCCGTTTCCTCATCTTTAAAATGGGGACAATAACAATCTCTACCTGATAGTGTTGTTATGAGGATGAAAAGAGTTAATATGAAAAAGTGCATAGAACAATCACTGGCCCACAGTATTTACCCAATAAATATAAACTGTACTGTCCTCATCCTGACTATCATTAGCATGGAGATGGATGGAGGGTTGATGGATGGAGGGTTCATTTGGAGCTCCATGGCTCCAACAATGGAGTCAGGCAGAGTTGAGTTCAAATCTTGTGTGACCTTGATTTCTCTCAGCCTCAAGCTTCTCTTCTTTAAGTGGCTATGATAGGGGTAGTGGGGAGATGGAGATGGTTAATGGGTTTAAAAAAAAAAGTTGCAATGAATGAATAAGGCCTAGTATTTGATAGTACAATGGGGTGACTATAGTCAACAATAATTTTATTGTACATTTAAAAATAACTAAAAGAGTATAATTGAATTGTTTGTAATACAAAGGATTAATGCTTGAGGAGATGGATATTCCATTCTCCATGATGTGATTATTACACATTGCATGCCTGTATCAGAACATCATGTATCCCATAAATATATACACCTACTATGTGCTCATAAAAATTAAATAATTATTTTAAAAAATGGCTATAACACCTACCTTATAGTGAAATAATGTCTAAAAGCTCTGGCACACAAGAGGCCTTTATTGATGGTTAATTTCCTTCCATTCCTTCTTCCATAGTTGTTAATTCAGAACCAGGCAAGTTTGGTGACTCACACCAGGTTTTTTTTCACTTCCACCTTGTCAGAGGTGTCCTACAATGCAGCACTGAGCTGTAGATGCTGGTTCCCTGTTCAACCCTGGGGAAGAGTGCTGTTTAAATATCTGCAGACACACTGTAGGAACTTCTTCAAAGTGACTTTCCTCTCCCAGGCGACCCTCTGGTCAGTGAGCGGCATCTTGGAGTCATCAGGAGAAGGCTGGACCGTGTGGGGAGGGTCAAGGAGCAAGCAGAGCAGAACCTTCTGTGGCTGCGATTTGTCCTTCCTCAGGGAAGGCCTCCATCTTCTGCTCTGGTGGAGCAGCTGCCTTCGGATTCCCCACCACACCAGAGTCTCCTCCACAGTCTTCAGAGAAATTGGTCTCCAGTGCAAATCTGTGGTCCCAGCTCTGTGGCCTGACTCTTGCAGATCCTTCCAGCCTCATGTCCTGCCTTCCCTTTCATGCCAGACCTCACTGCCCACAGTCTACCTCAGCCTCGTGCCGGGCCTCCGTTCCTTGGTGCAGTGGCTTCCTCTGCCAGGAATGTGGCTCCCCAACCCCGCTCCCTTTCATTGGTCCCTGAGGTGAACACATACCTAGTTAGCCTTCAAGGTAGCTCTCCAGTCACCTCTTGTGAAAACTGCTCTACTTCCCATATGTATTGTTAGCTGCCCCTCTTTGTGCCCTCCCATAGTCCCTTGCATTGTAACATCACAATGTGTTTGCATGCTTGTCTTTTGAGCTGCTTTAAGGCAAGGAGCCTCTCTTACTCATCATTAGCTCCTCACTGCATCGGACAGAGCCTGACACCAAGGGGGCGTTCCGTGTTGGCAGAACAAAGAAATGAATGGATGCATGGACAGATGGAGAGACTAATGCAGCTTGTTGAGACAGGGGCTACAGCTTCACTGATGTGAGAACAACTCCACCCTCATGCCCCAGCCTTTTTCTTAGGGCAGGGGCACATGATAACCTTTCTCCCATACTAAACCTTGCTCACTACCAGACTAGTAGGCCTTAAACTCTGGGAGCAAGAATGGAACTCCTTCCTATCTCAACACCCCCTGCCCAGAGATTTTGATTCAAAGCAAAGTAGTACATAGTTATTGAGAACCTATCATGTTCAAGGGACCACGGTGACACGGTGAGAGGAAATAGCCTGAAAGAGTTTTCAGAAAGTGCGCTTTTAAATCCATCATTGACATTATCTTCATAAACATCTTTATAAATTCAAGATTCTCTGTGGTTCCTCTGGTGGTTCTTTCTGGAAGTCCTTCAGACTTCAACAGTAGTAGAGGGGGAAGTGTGGGCAGCTCTCTAATAAGAAATCTCTTTCTTGCCAGGATACGTGGGGTTTCTACTATATAGGAGTCCCTGGACCACAGGATTATTCAGGGCCAAATAAGTCATACTTTGTTCTCATTGCACTCTGACATTTTGTTTAGGGAAAATTAGATTCGAATGGGTGTACAAATCGCCATGAATGAGAAGAGAGAGTAAGGTGGTCTCATCCCTTTGATGAGGAGAGCCTCAGATTTCTGTCGGCACATTCTCCTTTAGTCATTGTTCAGCACCAGCTGGGCTCAGAGGCACAGGGTCTTGGACAGGATCTGCCATACCCTTAGAGCAGATGGGCTGGGCTGGCTCCACCTCCACGGCATCATTCCTGGGACCAGGGTGAGCTGTCAAAGCTTATGTCTTAGCCAAGCCTCATTGCAAGATAGTCTCACCTCTCTGTCAACACCATGCTTGATCCCAGGATGGGTACAGGGCAGAGGCAAAAAAGGGGCTAGTGAGAGAAGCAAGGTAGCACCGAGTGAGAAGACCCAGCCTCCTGAGAAATGGGAATCTACAGGGCAACAGTTTCCCGGGGGCATCCTGAGGAGGCAGGAGGCACCAGCAGCACCCAGCACTGCCCATGGGGATTCTGAAAGCACCGATGCAGGCACACATGGATATTCTTTTAGCCTGGGGCTTGGGGAGCAGGTAGAAGGATCAGGAGGTAGAGAAGCTGGGGCCAGGAGAGGAGCCCTCTGCATCTGGCCAGTTTAGAGAAGTAGGATTGTTGGAGTTGAAGGTTGTTAGAGTTGCTTTGCAGCAAGCTCTTCATTTAGGTCCCCTCTGGGACACCCTCTCCCTCCTGTCTGCCTCCACTACCTGTGTCCTTAGCCCCAGCATCTCTGAAGTGACAAACAGTGGTCACTAGCTTACTATGAGGCAATCCAATCATAAGGCCTACTCTTTTACAGCACCAAGAGACCTGCCTGGTACCTCCCTAGAAAAATGGAGAGGTATATGGCTCTCACAGCTCACTCCTGCTACCTAAAGCCTCCCTAACCCAAGTCTGCCTCTCTCTGCAGTCCCACCCCCTGTACCTGTGCAATGCCAGTGATGACGACAATCTGGAGCCTGGATTCATCAGCATCGTCAAGCTGGAGAGTCCTCGACGGGCCCCCCGCCCCTGCCTGTCACTGGCCAGCAAGGTAGACTCACACTTCGCCCTACACACACCCAGAACTTCACCCAGCTCTGGGCTGTGAGAAGACCCTGTGCTCTCTTGTCCCCATATTTCCTAAGAGTGATGTACCTGATTCCCTTGGATTTCCCTAACCCATGACTCGTCTGAGAGAAGTGGAAATTCACACCTCTGTTCTTTCTGCTCCGCCTAGCACCAGTAGGACTTTCTGACCTTCATCCCAGCATGCTCCCCATCCCACCTCCTTCCCATCACTTGGGAGTTCCTGAGTCCCTTCCCCTGCTCTGCACCAGAGCAAAGAAGGGGTCAATTGAAGGGATTTCCATCTTTTAGAAATATACACTGAGCACTGTGCAAGAACAGCAGAAATAGAAACCATTGCCCCACCCTTAAAAAGTTCACACTTTTCCCCTGAGGTTGCAAACTGGTGGCCCATAAGCTGGGTTTGGCTTGCAGACGCATGTTTAACCCTCACAGTGACTTTTCAAGTGTAAATTAATTGCCACATTTAAAAATTAAAAATGTTTATATAAAAGCTCAGATTTTCACTAGGCGTGGTAGCTCACGCTTGTAATCCCAGCACTTTGGGAGGATCACGAGGTCAGGAGATTGAGACCATCCTGGCTAACACAGTGAAACCCCGTCTCTACTAAAAATACAAAAAATTAGCCAGGTGTGGTGGCGCATGCCTGTAATCCCAGCTACTCAGGAGGCTGAGGCAGGAGAATGGCGTGAACCCGGGAGGTGGAGCTTGCAGTGAGCTGAGATCCCGCCACTGCACTCCAGCCTAGGTGACAGAGAGGGACTTCGTCTCAAAAAAAAAAAAAAAGGAAAACTCAGATTTTCAGCTTCTTTAGAAGAAAGCTGCAAAGCACATTGCTGCAGGCCATGGTTGGTAGGAGCTGGGCTGGGGCTGCCCCTTTTCCACAGCTGTGGGCCTTCTCTTTTGCTATGCTCCACCCTGGCCTGCTACCTCACAGGACCTTTAGACCTTTGCCTGTGACTGCTGCTTTAACTAACAATAGCAGTTACTGTTTTCTATATGCTTCCAATGTGCCATGTGGACATGGGACAGATTCTTTGTATGTATGATCTCATTCACTTTTCAGGACAATCAGGAAAGGTAGGCATTATTATTCTCCATTTGACGTATGAGACAAGTGAAGATCAGAAAAGTCAAGTAACTTGCTGGATGACACAATTAGGAAGGGGTGGAGCTGAGCTTTGAATCCAACCCTGTCTGTTTCTCAAAACTAGGCTTAATCTATCTGTGGCCTCCCTTCTAGCTGGAAAACTGAACATACGTGTGGAGTGTAGTTAGATTGTGTGTGGCACACACGGGTATGCCCCCAAGGGTGGTGAGAGAGGAGAGTGTCACTCCCGGCCTTTGTGCTAGCTTGTTGTCTCAGGCCCAGATCCCTTGTGGATATCCTCGTTCTCCTGGGGGCAAGGAAACAGCCTGGGTTCTTACCTCATCCCATGGCAGGCAGGGATGTGGGCAGGATTCTGAATGTGGGTGAAGATATTTACCTGGCCTGGCCGTGCTGACAAGGAAGGGGACTCCAGAGGTGGTGGGAAGCAGGGGGTCAGGATGCACTTGGAAGAGCTGAGGAGTGTGGCATCTCTGCAAGGCTGTGAGCCTTCATGGCAGCAGAGTTGTCAGGCTGCAGCTGCCTGCCCTACTTTTGGATGTTTCATTTCTCTTTCCTTACAAAATATGGGCAAATGTCACTCATTTATTCATTTGGTAAACAAGTTCCCAGTGTCTGTACTGCATTACATAGTGAGAGTGTGTGTGTGTGTGTGTGCACACGCGTGTGTGTGTATGAGAGAGAGAGAGAGATGGGGAAGGATTCCGAGAGGCTTTGCTGCTATTGGTGGGAGCTGGGCTGGGGCTGCCCCCTTTCCACGGCTGTGGGCCTTCTCTTTTGCCTGCTGCACCCTCGCCTGCTACCTCACAGGACCTCTAGACCTTTGCCTGTGACTCCTATGAGTCTTTGAGCTACCTCCAATATTTCAGAGGTTCCACAGGCTTACCTCAAGTACTTGGTTTTGTTTTGGTTGGAATTCTATTAGTTCAACATGTTAATACAAGTTATCTCATAAGAAAATAAATTGTAAGTAATAAATGTAGTTAGTTTGGTAGAACATCTGTTTTTCTTTTTTTCTTTTTTTTTTTTTTTGAGACAGAGTCTTGCTCTGTTGCCCAGGCTGGAGTGCAGTGGCTCCATCTCGGCTCACTGCAACCTCCGCCTCCCAGGTTCAAGTGATTCTCCTGCCTCAGCCTCCCAAGTAGCTGGGATTTCAGCTGTGCACCACCATGCCCAGCTAATTTTTCTTTTTTTTTTTTTTTTTTTTTTGAGATGGAGTCTCGCTCTGTCACCCAGGCTGGAGTGCAGTGGCGCGGTCTCGGCTCACTTCAACCTCCGCCTCCGGGGTTCAAGCAATTCTCTACCTCAGCCTCCCAAGTAGCTAGGATTACAGGTGCCCGCCATCATGCCCAGCTAATTTTTGTATTTTTAGCAGAGATGGGGTTTCACCGTCTTGGCCAGTCTGGTCTTGAACTCCTGACCTCGTGATCCATCCACCTTGGCCTCCCAAAGGGCTGGGATTACAGGCGTGAGCCACCGCGCCCAGCCTAATTTTTGTATTTTTAGTAGAGACGGGGTTTCACCATGTTGGCCAGGCTGGTCTCAAACTCCTGACCTCCAGAGTTCTGCCTGCCTCGGCCTCCCAAAATGCTGGGATTACAGGCATGGGCCACTGCGCCCAGCCAAACATCTGTTTTTCTTAAAATGTGACCTATGAGAGGTCTAAGGGAAAGATGGGGTCTTAGGGGAGGGAGAGTCTGGAAAGCAGGGAAAGATGGGGTCTTAGGGGAGGGAGAGTTTGGAAACCACTGACCCCTGCAGCTCTGCTCTCTGCTTTGGCTTTTCCTGTTGGTGTCAGTGGTGTTGTCACCAATGACAGAGCTGGGGCTCTGAAGCCAGATAGCCTTGGGCTTGCAGCCTGGCTCCTTCACTGCCCCTCAGTGTGACCTGGACTTTTTTAGCTCACCTCTCTAAGCCTCTATTTCCTCATCTGTAAAAGGGGAATAATAATGGGACTTGTAAGTAGTTAGGAGGATTTAATGAGACAGTACAGATGGAAGCTTTTAGCCCCATGCCACGTACGTGGTAACCACTCAATAAATGATTGCAATTATCATTACTATCATCATCACTGGCATCATCATTCCGTACTTTTGTAGTTAACAAGGTTGGGGTATTTTTCCTTCCGTTTGTTATCTCGCTTATTCTTTTCTGAAACCCTCACCATAATTCTTCTGGAGGCTTCCATTCTTGTCACCACCCCACTATCCCCTCCACCCTCTGTCCAGTCACCCAGATTGGTTTCTGTTTCTTTATTAGCAGCTCCACAGCCATCCTGGTGATAAGCCAGAGCCTTATCACCTCATGACTGAACTAGTGCAGTGGCCTTTTGCCTGCTAGAAGGAGCTAGATCTGGAGAAAAGCAGATGGGTGCAAGCCCTGCCTCTCTTACCATGGAGGCCACTACCTGGTAGTAAAAAACAGGCAGTGTGAAGGCTGAGGTCCTGGGTGCAAATTCTGCCTCCACTGCTTCTCAGTTGGTGACCCTGGGCAAATTATTCAGTTCCTCTGAGCCTCAGTTTCCCAACTCAAAAGTGGGGCTGATGACTATCTTATAGAGTTTTGAGGAGTAAATGAAATCACACGTGGGAAACACGTAGTATTAATAATAGTTGATATAAGGGCCAGGTTTGGTGGCTCACGCCTGTAATCCCAGCACTTCCAGAGGCTGAGGCAGGAGGATCATGAGGTCAGGAGTTTGAGACCAGCCTGGCCAACATGGTGAAACTTCATCTCTAATAAAAATACAAAAATTAGCCGGGCGTGGTGGCGCACGCCTGTAGTCCCAGCTACTCAGGAGGCTGAGACAGGAGAATCGCTTGAACCCAGGAGGCGGCAGTTGCAGTGAGCCGAGATCACACCACACACCACTGCACTCTAGCCTGGTGACAGAGCAAGACTCCGTCTCAAAAAAAAAAAAAAAAAAAAATTAGCCGGGCCTTGTGGCGTATGCCTGTAATCCCAGCTACTCGGGAGGCTGAGGCAGGAGAATCTCTTGAACCCAGGAGGCAGAGACTGCAGTGAGCTGAGATTGCGCCCCTGCACTCCAGCCTGGGCAACAGGGTGAGACTCCGTCTCAAAAATAATAATAATAATAATTATTACAATTATAATAGTTGATATAATAATAACTAATGCTTAAGCAACACCCCATGCCAGGCACTATTATAAATGCTTTGTGTGGATTTGTTTATGTAGTCCTCATAACAACCCTATGGACTAGGTCCTGTTATTATCCCAGTTTACAGAAAAAAAAACAACAGACACAGAGTAGTGAAGTGACTTGCCCCAAGTCTCACAGCTAATAGTTGGTATCAGAGCCAGGATTCACCCCTAAGCAATCTGGGCACTGGATCTCAATAAAGGTTATATTCCTTCTCCTTCCTTTCACCCTTAACTTTCAAGCCCAAAGGAGTCCCACCTTTGCTACTGAATCTTTCCTGACCAGCCCAGGCCCAGCCAGCCCAGTAGGAGCAGAAATCCCTCCCTGGGGGCATGCCTCCAGCGGGTAGGGTGTCTGTGCATGCTTTCAACACCATCTTCTGCTAAGTCTAGGTTTCAGGGAGGCACCTGGTGGGTGGAGGGGAGAGGCCGAAGGTCCTTCCTGTCCCCACCCCTACCTCAAAGTAAGCAGCCTCACTTTTATCTGCTTTCTATATTGAACATTTGTGCCAGATTGTGTGTATGTGTGTTGGTGAAGGGGATAGTAGAGGGGAGAGCCTTCTGGAGTGAAAAAAGGTCTGGAAACTTCTGTTTCTATTCCTTTGTGCTCTAGAATATTATCAGCGTTATAGCTTTATGTATGTGCCTTGTCTCCACAACTATATTATGAGCTGTTTTGAAGGGCCTGGCCTTCCGTGGTTTGGTGCCCTGGGCACAGTAGGTGCTTCATTTTTGATGAGCAGAAGATATACAGGGACTCTTGTCTGGAGAAGAAAATCTAAGGCCCAGAGAAATGCAGCAGCTGACCAGGGAGTCCTGCAAGTAAGAGGCAGAATTGCAACTCACTCTCATTGCTCTCTCTCTAATGGCTCCTGTTGCTAGAGGCTGTGGCAGCCTTGCCTGCTGCCCCTACGGCTGGCCAACTCTGAAGCTTCCAAAGAGTTCTCTGGATTCTTTCTAAAACTGTCTTCCTGTCCTGAGGGCCTGCCTATCCTCTCTCTGCTTTCCAAATTCCAGTCCCGAAAGAAGTACTTTTTTCCTTTTTGCCTCCACTTACTTTCTTGGGGGCAGGTGGACAGGAGGCATAGATAGCCCTAGATTAGACTGCTATCTGTCCCCAAATCTTGCTTTTTATTCCTAGAATTCTGGACACAGGGACTCACTGCCTGAAAGTCCTGTTTGTTTTCCCCTGTTGGCCAGTGCTCTGGGCTTTTTGATCACTTTTACAACTTTGTAATTATGGGCTGTAATGGGCTGGAGTGTTTGAATGTCACAGTAATTGCCTTCCACTGTTCCTACCCCAATTCTTCAAAGAGAGAGGGAAGGGGAAACAACAAAATCTCCAAAGAAGAAAGTCTTTGCCCTTCCTCATGCTCTTCCAGGCCAGGGTGGGTCCAGGGTCTTGTTCTAGGGGTGTGAAAACTGAGGCCTGGGAGTCCCAATTCTGTGACTACTGGGGTGACCTCTCTGTCCCTTGGCCAAATCCCTGGAATAGGAGATCACCAGTAGGGTTCCCTACCAGGGATTCCTTTTCCCCTGGTACTTCTCCCATACCCTTGTTAGGAGGGTTCTGAAGATTGGAAAGTCTCTACCTGCCTGGAGTAGCTTAGATGGGGTGGACTTCCTGGGAGGAAGTGAGTAGGGAAGATGGAAGCCATGAACCTCTCAACTCCTTCAGCACTTCCATTCTAGAATTGACTGGTCCTGTGAATTTCCAGTCAATTAGCCTGGTAAGCCTGGGTCCTAGGCTGGGCCTAGCTCCTGGGGGAGGAAGGAAAGTTACCTTCCTGACCAAAATGGAGCCCCACTTGAGTGTCTCCTCTGCCTGCAGGCAGTGGGCTCTGAGTGGCCCCCTGGGCCCTGCTGCTGTCTGGGGAGTGGAGAGCAGGGAGCTGGAGCAAGGAAAGGAGCTGCTCCCAGCCTGCCTGGCAGGAGACCTGCCCTGACAGGCTCTCCCTGGGAAGACAGGCAGAGATCAAAGTGCTGAGCCTGTGAGTAAGTCCCAGCGCTGGCTCTTCTTGCTGCCACCACTACTTGCAGGAGGGTTAACTCCTTCAATGCCTGTGGGAAGACCCCAGAGACTTTGGGGGCGGGGAGTGGTGCCCAGGGATGTAAAATCACAGCCTGATGCCATTAGAAGATGAACCTTTGCCCTAGTGAGGAAGGCTGGAGGGTGGCTGTGCTAGGCCGGGAGGCCCCAGGCCAAGGCCAGGAGCAGCTCCTCACAGTGCCTGTTAGTTGTTTGCTGTTGTGCCTCCTGCCTCCCCCCACCTTTAGCTCTTATCTCCCTTTCCTTACTCCCCTCCCTACACACACCCTCTGGATTCCTGCTTTTTGTTCTCTTTCTGGCACTGCTATCTGTTCTGCCTGGTTGGCTAGATTCTGCTTCCTCAAGCTGGCTCTTGGAGCCCTTGGTGAACATGCACGTGTGCATACTCACCATATGGGACTAGCCCCTCGAGTCCCCCCCACTTTTGTCTCTAATGCCACCCTAAGGGAGAGGACAAAAGGATAAACCACTGGACAAGGACTCCTCAAAGTCCTTGAATTGGAGCCAGAGAAAGACTTGGCAAAGTAGAGTGTGGCAAAGAGAGGGAGCCCATGAGATGAGCTGAGACTGGGGCTTTGTGATGGTGGCCTTGGGTGAGAGTGGCGTCCCAGGCTCTTAGACCTTTGCCTGAGCTGGGGACATGCCCTGCAGGCAGGGCTGGGCCCTGGAAAGCCCAGCTCCCTCTGAAGGAGAGCTCTACTTCTCTGCTGTCCCCTTCTTCCTCTCTCTTCTCCTTCTAAGGGGTGCAGGTCACTCCTGCTCTTCCCGCTCACACCTCTTAGTGAAGGCAGGCTGATTGTACCCTGAGAGCAGGAGCTGTGTCTTATTTGTCTTTCATCCTAGAGCCAGGTCCACCACCTGGCACCCTGTAAACCCCTCTTAAGGATTTGTTCCATTACAGAAGGAAAAGCTAGATATTATCCCTTGAAGGCAGCGGGGACCTGAGTGAGCTCAGGAGGCAGAAGAGGAGATCTTAGACCCAGTGACCCCTTGCATAGGTAGATGTGAGTGTGCAGAGGTGTGCTGTGGGCATAATCCTAGGAAGAGATAGATGTGTGAGGGGTGAGGCTAGCCCGTGGGTGGGCTCTGTCCTTTCCTGACCTTAGCCCAACCTCTACTGTGTGCCTCTGCAGGCTCGGATGGCGGGTGAGCGAGGAGCCAGTGCTGTCCTCTTTGACATCACTGAGGATCGAGCTGCTGCTGAGCAGGTACCCAGGGACATTTGCCTGTTCAAGGAGGGGGCTGGATGGAGGAAGATAAAGCTCTCAGGGGAGAGGGAAGGGGAGGGAGAAGTCACAGCAGCCCTGTGGGTACTTTACCCCTGTAGTTGCAGCAGCCGCTGGGGCTGACCTGGCCAGTGGTGTTGATCTGGGGTAATGACGCTGAGAAGCTGATGGAGTTTGTGTACAAGAACCAAAAGGCCCATGTGAGGATCGAGCTGAAGGAGCCCCCGGCCTGGGTAAGCACACTAGACCTCCAGACCTTGCCCTGCACTTACCCCTACTTTGTCCTGTGGCAACTCCCACCAAAAGCCCTTAGACTCTTGGAGCTGAGAGAGATCCTGGAAACCCTCTAGTCCAACTTCATCCATCAGCTGTGTGCCTCTGGGCAAGTTTTCCCCCGTCTTTGGGCCTCACCTACAGAATGAACAGATCAGGACAGATGAGTTCTAAAGTTCTTTACAGCCCTTTGGCTTCATGGCATGGAATAGCAGAGCCAGAATAAAACCCTGGTCCCCTGATCCATGACCCCTGATTGGGGCTTCTCTACTGGCCAAGGACCTCATCCAGTGGCTCACTGGCAAGAAACTCCCACCTTGCAGAGGGGTCCCTTTCTCTTTTTTCCCCAAGCACATGGGTTTTGAGATAGTACTTCTCCCAGTGACATCTGGAAGACCCTCTCTGAGTGCCCTTGGGCAGGGAGGGCCCACCTAATCCCACTTGCAGGTTCCTCTCCATCCCCTCAGATGGAGGACTCAAGGGAACCTCCAGCTAGCTATGTGCCTCCCGGGCTCCTGTGTTTCCTCCCGAATTGACCCAGCTCATCCCGGAAGTATGACCCTTTCCCTCTCTACTCACTCCCCAGCCAGACTATGATGTGTGGATCCTTCTGACAGTGGTGGGCACCATCTTTGTGATCATCCTGGCTTCGGTGCTGCGCATCCGGTGCCGCCCCCACCACAGCAGGCCGGTGAGCAGTGTGGGGTCTTTGGCGGCGGTGAACGTGTGCGCGTGTGTGGGTGGGTGGTTGGGGAGAAGGAAGGAATACGTGACGAAGGCACCTTTATACCTATGAAACCATTTACATCAAAATACCCCAGCATCTGTCTTTGTTGATTTCCAGCAGCCTCTCTTCATATTACTCATCCATTCAACAAATACACCAAGCTCTATTATGTGTCGGGCACTGTTCCAGGTGCTGAGGGTAGTAGAGTGAACAAGATGACAAAAAACCCCTACCCTCAAAGAGCTTTTATTCTAGAGGGAAAAAACAGACTAAATAAGTAAAATCTATAATGTTTTAGATGGTGATATGCACTACGGAGAAAAAATGATAATGCTGATAGCAAAGTGGGGAGGGAGGGAATGCAAGGGAACAGGGTTAATTTTTTTTTTTTTTTTTTTTTTTTTTGAGACAGAGTCTTGCTCTGTCGCCCAGGGTGGAATGCAGTGGCTTGATCTCTGCTCACTGCAATCTCTGCCTCCTGGGTTCAAGCAATTCTGCCTCAGTCTCACAAGTAGCTGGGAGCTACTAATTTTTGTATTTTTAGTAAAAATTAACAGGGTTAATTTTTAAAAGCAAGTCCAGGGAAGGCCACATTGAGAAGATGGCATTGCAGCAAAGACCCTAAATGGGAGAGGGAGTGATCTGTGCAGGTATCTGAGGAGAAAGGGATCTAGGCAGAGAGAACAGTAAATGCAAAGGCCTTAAGGCAGAAATGTGTCTAGTGTATCTGAGGAACAGCATGAAGGCTGTGGCTGGAACAGAGTGAGACAGCAGAGTAGCTGGTGGGGGCCCCGTTGTATTGGACTGTTGAGGTCATTTGTTTTTTACTGTGAGTGAAACAGGAGCCACTGGAGTGTTATGAGAAAAGGGGCGTCACGATCTGACTGAAGTTTTAATATGATCATTCTTGCTGTTGTAATGAGAATAGACTACAGGGAGGCAAAGCTGGAAACAGAGAAACCAGCTAAGAGGCTATTGCAGGAATCCAGGTGACAGTAATGGTAGCTTGGATTAGGAAGGTGGCAGTTAAAATGGTGAGCAATAGTTAGGTTCTGGGTATATTTTGAAGGCAAAGCCAACAGGTTTAGTAATGGATTGATTGGGGGATATGAGAGGACTCAAGGATGGCACCAAGATTTTTGGCCTGAGCAATTAAGAGAATGGAATCGCCATTTGCTGTAATGGGGAAGACGGGGAAGACAGGTATGTGGTTGGAGATGAACCCATGGTTAATAAGATGAGGCATGTAAATTTGAAATGCTTATTAGATATCCAAGTTGAAACGTCAAGCAGCAGTTGGATAAAAAGTTTCTCTCATGGGTCATCAAAGGAAGAAAAGCTAACGGTATAAGCAGGTGGGTGGACTGGGAGGGCTTGGCATGCTTGGCAGAGCCACATATGAGTTCCGAGGAGACGAACTCCTAAGGATGTTCAACTGGCCATGTGATCTACCTGAGTGACTGGGAACGGAGTCCAAGCTGGGGTCCAGAGAGGGAGGGAAGGGGAGCCCATGCCCCAATCTGAGCCCCATTCCTCTTCCCAGGATCCGCTTCAGCAGAGAACAGCCTGGGCCATCAGCCAGCTGGCCACCAGGAGGTACCAGGCCAGCTGCAGGCAGGCCCGGGGTGAGTGGCCAGACTCAGGGAGCAGCTGCAGCTCAGCCCCTGTGTGTGCCATCTGTCTGGAGGAGTTCTCTGAGGGGCAGGTAAGGCATGTCTTGTGGTTCACCTCCATGACCAGACTGGGGAGATTGAAGCTGCGGGAGGGGTGGGCAGGCCTAAGGGCTGGTATGGGTACCCTGGCCACATCTGTTTCCCATGTATCCTGCATGAGGCAGAGATCAGGGACCAGCCTGAAGTTTGGTCACTTTTCTGACCTTCCAGTGAAAGAGCACTATTGTTTGTTGAGAGTGTACCACGTGCCAGGCTGCAGTGGCGCTTTGGATGCATTATCTCATTTTAGACCCATGGCAATGAAGGGTGGGGTTAGATTCATTTTTTTATCTTCATTTTACAGCAGAAAACTGTCTGTTAAGAAACTTGCCCAACGTCATGCAGCTAAGTGCAAAATCCAGGTCTATGTGATACCAAAGCTCATACCGTTCCTATCCTACTGTGAGGTCTTTTACAAGTAGATAATAGCAAGGAGAGGCCTAAGGGAGTTGGGGGATGTCCTGATTCCTGGCAATTCCTATGGCTACAGAAGCCTTTGGTTTGGACCCCCTCTTTTTCTCCAGGAGCTACGGGTCATTTCCTGCCTCCATGAGTTCCATCGTAACTGTGTGGACCCCTGGTTACATCAGCATCGGACTTGCCCCCTCTGCATGTTCAACATCATAGGTAGGACATGGGCCAAGGACTCCCCTCTGTGTAGGCAGACAGGTCTAGAATGTGGCTTCCCTTTGGGAAAGGGTTGCAGCCTTGAAGCTGGGGAGAAAGCAGAACTGCCACCATAGTTGTATGGGCTGTACACTGCTCCAGAGTGCCTCTCTCGAGAGGAAGGGTCATTCAAAATGTAAATATCTTTATTTATTTATTTATTTATTTATTTATTTATTTTTTAATTTTAACTTTTATTTTTTGAGACGGAGTTTCACTCTCATTGCCCAGGCTGGAGTGCAATGGCGCGCTCTCGGTTCACCGCAACCTCCTCCTCCCGGGTTCAAGCGATTCTCCTGCCTCAGCCTCCCGAGTAGCTGAGATTACAGGCATGCGCCACCATGCCTGGCTAATTTTGTATTTTTAGTAGAGACGGGGTTTCTCCATGTTGGTCAGGCTGGTCTCAAACTGCTGACCTCAGGTGATCCGCCCACCTTGGCCTCCCAAAGTGCTGGGATTACAGGCGTGAGCCACCATGCCTGGCATGTAGATATCTTTATTATTATTATTATTATTTTGAGTTGGAGTCTCGCTCTGTCACCCAGGCTGGAGTGCAGTGGCGCGATCTTGGCTCACTGCAAGCTCTGCCTCCTGAGTTCACGCCATTCTCCTGCCTCAGCCTTTGGAGTAGCTGGGACTACAGGCGCCCGCCACCATGCCTGGCTAATTTTTTTTTTTTTTCTTTTTTTGTATTTTTAGTAGAGACGGGGTTTCACCGTGTTAGCCAGGATGGTCTCGATCTCCTGACCTTGTGATCCGCCCGCCTTGTCCTCCCAAGTGCTGGGATTACAGGCGTGAGCCACCGCGCCCGGCCGTAGATAATCTTTATTATTGTAAAAATTATTTATATTTCATGGCAAGTTTGTTGATTCTAAATCTGGGTGATTTGTATGTTTATTATTCCAATTTTCTGGCAATAAAATATCCTATTCTAACAAAATCAGTATGTTAACATAATTTTCTAAAAGATGAAAGTGAAATAAATATCTTGAGGAAAGAGAACCTTTTTCTAAGGTACCCACAGGTGCCCTATGGGCTAACAGTGGCCCTGGGTGAAAGAGCTCCAAATGGCTGATGGGAGGTTTAGGGATTGACACGCATAGTGGCCCTCCCAGGGCAGGCAGCCTGACTGGAGGGAACAAAGGAGTCCCAGAGCACAGGCAGGTTAGGCACGTCCTTGGTCCCCCAAACCCTGAGCTCACAGGCTACTCAGGATCAAATAGATTAGCTACAGCCATGTCTTTCTGAATGCATTCTCTGTAGGTTTGTAAAATTAAATATCTGTGCTCTTGGTTCTTTTTTCCAGAGGGAGATTCATTTTCCCAGTCCCTGGGACCCTCTCGATCTTACCAAGAACCAGGTCGAAGACTCCACCTCATTCGCCAGCATCCTGGCCATGCCCACTACCACCTCCCTGCTGCCTACCTGTTGGGCCCTTCCCAGAGTGCAGTGGCTCGGCCCCCACGACCTGGTCCCTTCCTGCCATCCCAGGAGCCAGGCATGGGCCCTCGGCATCACCGCTTCCCCAGAGCTGCACATCCCCGGGCTCCAGGAGAGCAGCAACGCCTGGCAGGAGCCCAGCACCCCTATGCACAAGGCTGGGGACTGAGCCACCTCCGATCCACCTCAAAGCACCCTGCTGCTTGCCCAGTGCCCCTACGCCGGGCCAGGCCCCCTGACAGCAGTGGATCTGGAGAAAGCTATTGCACAGAACGCAGTGGGTACCTGGCAGATGGGCCAGCCAGTGACTCCAGCTCAGGGCCCTGTCATGGCTCTTCCAGTGACTCCATGGTCAACTGCACGGACATCAGCCTACAGGGGGTCCATGGCAGCAGTTCTAGTTTCTGCAGCTCCCTAAGCAGTGACTTTGACCCCTTAGTGTACTGCAGCCCTGAAGGGGATCCCCAGCTAGTGGACATGCAGCCTAGCGTGACCTCTCGGCCACGTTCCTTGGACTCGGTGGTGCCCACAGGGGAAACCCAGGTTTCCAGCCATGTCCACTACCACCGCCACCGGCACCACCTCTACAAAAAGCGGTTCCAGTGGCATGGCAGGAAGCCTGGCCCAGAAACTGGGGTCCCCCAGTCCAGGCCTCCTATTCCTCGGACACAGCCCCAGCCGGAGCCACCTTCTCCTGATCAGCAAGTCACCAGATGCAACTCAGCAGCCCCTTCGGGGCAGCTCTCTAACCCACAGTGTCCCAGGGCCCTTCCTGAGCCAGCCCCTGGCCCAGCTGAAGCCTCCAGCATCTGCCCCAGTACCAGCAGTCTGTTCAGCTTGCAAAAATCCAGCCTCTCTGCCCGACACCCACAGAGGAAAAGGCGGGGGTGTCCCTCCGAGCCCACCCCTGGCTCTCGGCCCCAGGATGCAACTGTGCACCCAGCTTGCCAGATTTTTCCCCATTACACCCCCAGCGTGGCATATCCTTGGTCCCCAGAGGCACACCCCTTGATCTTTGGACCTCCAGGCCCGGACAGGAGGCTACTACCAGAAACCCCAGGCCCCTGTTACTCAAATTCACAGCCAGTGTGGTTGTGCCTGACTCCTCGCCAGCCCCCAGAACCACATCCACCTGGGGAGGGGCCTTCTGAGTGGAGTTCTGACACCGCAGAGGGCAGGCCATGCCCTTATCCGCACTGCCAGGTGCTGTTGGCTCAGCCTGGTGAGTTTTCAGAGGGAAGTGGGTGTGATAGGGAGAGAAGACTAGAGCTGAATATTTCAGGACAGGTGAAGTCAGCCAACAAAGGGTTGATGGAAGCTGAGAAGGATACAGCAGAGGTGACAACCAAAATACTTAACCATCGGGACAGCATATCATGCTGGCTAGAGTGCAGGAACACCCCAGCTCTGCCAGGTGCTACCCCTTTAGTTGGCAGATCACAGGGAGGTGCTGGTGTGGCTGAGGCATCAGAAAGGCACTTGGAAGGCTGGGTGTGATGGCTCATGCCTGTAATCCCAGAACTTTGGGAGGCCTAGGTGGGTGGATCCCTTGAGGCCAGGAGTTCAAGACCAACCTGGCCAACATGGTGAAACCCTATCTCTACTAAAAATACAAAAATTAGCTGGGCATGGTGGCGGGCACTTATAATCCCAGCTACTCAGGAGGCTGAGGCAGGAGAATCGCGTGAACCTGAGAGGCGGAAGTTGCAGTGAGCCAAGATGGCGCCACTGCACTCCAGCCTGGGTAACAGAGTGAGACTCTGTCTCAAAAAAAAAAAAAAAAAAAAGAGGCACTTGGAATGGTCCCGGGGTAGCGGCTCAAACATAAGTGTTTCTATATTTTAATAACTGGCTTAGTTCTACCAATGCTCACAGCTCAGTATTAGTTCTAAATACAAAGAAGGCCAAGAAGTGTTCCTTGGGGACAGCTATAGTAGAACTAATTACACATAACCATAATACGAGGCTATAGAAGAAGAGCTATGTGAGTAACGAGAAAAAAGAGAGAGAGAGAAACCACAGGTGGTTCCCAGCAGCCCTGTGGGGCCTTAGGTTTTCTTCTCTTCCCCTGTGGTAAAAGAACAAGGAGGACTTCCCTTCAACGCATCATTATTAATAAGACTGACCTTAACTTCTTGGGGATTCAGTGCATCCCTATATCATAAGTAGTGATCATGTAAATTCTCAACATTAACATGGTGTTTACTTGCCCACATATCTCTCTTTTCCATTCAGGACCTTCCACCTTCTACTCTTCCCCATCTTCCCCCATTGTATGGATGACACAGTTCTTTGTCTACAGCCGTCACTAGAACCCTTCCAACGCAGGAGGTGACACAAAGGTCCTGAAATATTCTTCATGTAGGAATTCTTCATGCAGGACCTAGGAGCTGCCCTCATCCAATTCATTCATTTATTCATTTCCTTCCTCCTTCCTTCCTTTTTTTCCTGCTGACTATATGCCTGCTTTGTGCTAGGTTCCAGGCTAGGCTCTGAGGACATGGAACTTGCCAATCAGGACATCCAGGTCCATGGGGAGAGAGCCAAGTACTGAAAGCTTTGGCTATGTTTGTGATTCCATTCAGACCCTATGGTGTGTGTACTTTGAGTGCTGCCAGTACCACACCACTATCTCCCTTTTCTCTCAAACTCAGAACTAGTTTCAGTGCCTCTCTTTTTCTTGCCTCTCACATCTAATCAGTGCCAGATTCTGTTAACTGTATCTTGGCTAGCTTTATCATGCTCTTTTCAAGTCCAGTACTGATGGCCCTGCCAGTGTCTTAGGTATACCCTAAAGATCCATGCAAGAGCCTCCTAGCTCTTCCCTTCCCTCTTACAGGGCCTCGAAGGCTGAGTGCTGCCCATCCGGTATGTCCCACAAAGTTGTGCGCCACAGCTCCACTGCTCACCTACCCTCCCTATTGCTGCCAGCATCATCTGCCTTACACTAAACTGTCCAGAAATCTTCAAATGTTCTGTTTGTCCACAGAGAGGAAAAATCCAACCTGCTTTGGCCTCAAAGGTTCCTGCACCAGCCAGCCCCCATCTTCCTTCTCAACCTTATT
The DNA here is from genome assembly GCF_028885625.2 of Pongo pygmaeus. Taxonomy (NCBI): domain Eukaryota; kingdom Metazoa; phylum Chordata; class Mammalia; order Primates; family Hominidae; genus Pongo; species Pongo pygmaeus. The sequence continues at coordinate 60,342,589 of NC_072392.2, forward strand.
TTCTACTCTCTTCCCTCCCTTCCCCAGGCCCATGCTTTAGCCAAACTGGGTAAACAATTCTTGTAGTTCCTGTAGCCCAGAATATTCTCCTGCCTTCTCTATTCCCATAAATCTAATTCTTACCTATTCCTACAGAATCAGCTCATTTATCCCCACTTCCAGGAAGCCTTTCCTGATTGCTGCACTTGGACCCAGTCTCTCTCCTTCCTTAATGCATCTCTCATGACTCCTGTCCTGTCCCACTGGCGTAATGGCCATTTGTTTTCATACTTTCTCTCCAAAAAGGTTACCAGGTCCCTGCTTATTCTTTTTGGTCTTCTATTTGGCACATGGTAGCAGACCAAATTCACAACAAATGCTTAATAAATATTTATTGGGTGAGTAAATGAATAGTAAGTATTGGTAACACACTGGTTGCTATATATATTTGTTTAGATTTGTTTTTCTCTCCCCTTTGTCCCAACTGGGGCCCCCTTAGCTTTCAATCTAACCACCCTTTCCAGACAGTCTCTGCTCCTCCCTCCCTGTGGTCTCCTCCCAGCCACGCTCTTCTACAGGCGAGAGAAGCAGGTGCCTGGCCTGACCCTCAATGACCTCTTTCCTCCCCTCTCTCTAAATACAGGATCAGAGGAGGAACTCCAGGAGCTGTGTGAACAGGCTGTGTGAGATGTTCAGGCCTAGCTCCAACCAAGAGTGTGCTCCAGATGTGTTTGGGCCCTACCTGGCACAGAGTCCTGCTCCTGGGAAAGGAAAGGACCACAGCAAACACCATTCTTTTTGCCATACTTCCTAGAAGCACTGGAAGAGGACTGGTGATGGTGGAGGGTGGGAGGGTGCCGTTTCCTGTTCCAGCTCCAGACCTTGTCTGCAGAACACATCTGCAGTGCAGCAAATCCACGTCCAGCCAGGCAACCAGCTGCTGCCTGTGGCGTGTGTGGGCTGGATTCCTTGAAGGCTGAGTTTTTGAGGGCAGAAAGCTAGCTATGGGTAGCCAGGTGTTACAAAGGTGCTGCTCCTTCCCCAACCCCTACTTGGTCTCCCTCACCCCAAGCCTCATGTTCATACCAGCCAGTGGGTTCAGCAGAACGCATGACACCTTATCACCTCCCTCCTCGGGTGAGCTCTGCACACCAGCTTTGGCCCCTCCACAGTAAGGCTGCTACATCAGGGGCAACCCTGGCTCTATCATTTTCCTTTTTTGCCAAAAGGACCAGGAGCATAGGTGAGCCCTGAGCACTAAAAGAGGGGTCCCTGAAGCTTTCCCACTATAGTGTGGAGTTCTGTCCCTGAGGTGGGTACAGCAGCCTTGGTTCATCTGGGGGTTGAGAGTAAGAATAGTGGGGAGGGAAAAACTCCTCCTTGAAGGTTTCCTGTCTCAGAGTCCCAGAGCAGGTAGAAAGGAGCAATTTCTGCTGGACTTCATCTGGGCAGAGGAAGGATGGAATGAAGGTAGAAAAGGCAGAATTACAGCTGAGTGGGGACAACAAATTCTTTTCTGGGAGAAGTTTTGTCTCAGAGCAAGGATGGAAAATGGAGACAACAAAGGAAAAGCAAAGTGTGATGCTTGGGTTTGGACGGCCCAGAGGCCCAGCTCCCCAGTATAAGCCATACAGGCCAGGGACCCACAGGAGAGTGGATTAGAGCACAAGTCTGGCCTCACTGAGTGGACAAGAGCTGAGTGGCCTCATCAGGGTGACATTCACCCCAGGGCAGCCTGACCACTGTTGGCCCCTCAGGCATTATCCCATTTGGAATGTGAATGTGGTGGCAAAGTGGGCACAGGACCCCACCTGGGAACCTTCTTCCCTCAGTTAGTGGGGAGACTAGCACCTAGGTACCCACATGGGTATTTATATCTGAACCAGACAGACGCTTGAATCAGGCACTATGTTAAGAAATATATTTATTTGCTAATATATTTATCCACAAATGTGGTCTGGTCTTGTGGTTTTGTTCTGTCGTGACTGTCACTCAGGGTAACAACTTCATCTCTTTCTACATCAAAAGAAATAAATTATTTCTGTTATCAGAGGCTAGGCTCCGATTTATGAAAGGATAGGGTAGAGTAGAGGGCTTGGCAATAAGAACTGGTTTGTAAGCCCCTAAAAGTGTGGCTTAGTGAGCTCAGGGAAGGAGAAAGCATGACTGGATTCTTACTGTGCTTCAGTCATATTATTATACTGTTCACTTCACACATTATCATACTTCAGTGACTTTGACCTTGCGCAAATACTCTGTGCCTCGCTTTTTCAGTCCATAAAATGGGCCTACTTCATAGTTGTTGCAGGACTTACATGAGATTATTAATAGAGTGTAGAAAATATGTTCCAAAGTGGAAAGTTTTATTCAGTGATAGAAAACATCCAAACCTGTCACAGAGCCCATCTGAACACAGCATGGGACCGTCAACAAGAAGCAAGCCCGCCCAGAAGCAGCTCAATCAGGAGGCTGGGCTGGAATGATAGAGCAGCGGGGCCTGAAACTATTTATATCCCAAAGCTCCTCTCAGATAAACACAAATGACCGCGTTCTGCCTGCACTCGGGCTATTGCGAGGACAGACAGCTGGTGCTCCATTGGCATGAAGTCTCCAGGGCCAGAAAGGGCCTTTGTCGCTTCCTCACAAGGCACAAGTTCCCCTTCTGCTTCCCCGAGAAAGGTTTGGTAGGGGTGGTGGTTTGGTGCCTATAGAACAAGGCATTTCGCTTCCTAGATGGCGAAATGAAAGCGGAAAAAAGGACACCTAATCTTCTACAAATGTTCTTTAGTAAAGGAACCGTGTCTAAGTGCTAAGAACTGCCCAAAGTATAAATTATGAGCCGGAACGAGCAAACAGACGGAGTTTTAAAAGATAAATACGCATTTTTTCCGCCGTAGCTCCCAGGCCAGCATTCCTGTGGGAAGCAAGTGGAAACCCTATAGCGCTCTCGCAGTTAGGAAGGAGGGGTGGGGCTGTCCCTGGATTCGTTCTGGGTCTCTCCAGACATAATCCAGAGGGAGACAGTGGATTCACTGCCCCCAGTGCTTCTACAACGGGAAGACAAAACAAAACAAAAAAACTTCGGGTTACCATCGGGGAACAGGACCGGCGCCCAGGGCCAGCAGCCCAGATCAAACGGCCCGCGTCTCGGCGCTGCGGCTCAGCCCGACACACTCCCGCGCAAGCGCAGCCGCCCCCTCCGTCCCCCCCGCCGGGGGCCCGCTGACTACCCTACACAGCCTCCGCCGCGCCCTCGGCGGGCTCAGGTGGCTGGGACGCGCCCCGGCCCAGGTGGCGGCCGGTCGCCCCGCCTCCCCGCCTGCCGGTGGGAGAAACCATCTCCTCTGGCGGGGGTAGGGGCGGAGCCGGCGCCCGCCCACACCGGAAGAGGAAGTCTAAGCGCCAGAAGTGGCGGGGATTCTGGGTAACGAGCTATTTACTTCCTGCGGGTGCACAGGCTGTTGTCGTCTATCTCCCTGTTGCTCTTCCTATCGGCGAAGATGGCCCTGGAGACGGTGCCGAAGGACCTGCGGCATCTGCGGGCCTGTTTGCTGTGTTCGCTGGTCAAGGTGTCAGTCGGGGACCTGGTTGTAGGGCCCATGGGGGACCAAGGTCGGGGAAAGAGGGCGGAATGGGGCTGTGGGACAGTAAAGAGAAAAGTAAGGCTCAGAACTCAGAGGTGGCAGGGGGAGTGAGAAGCCGAAGGAGGCCATCGTTTACCTCATAGGATCGCGGACAGGTCTTGCAGCTGAGGGCACGGGCGGTCGTACATGCCTTTGAATCCTCAGCTCTTAGACGTTCGGTGAACTTACGTTGGAGCCGAAAGACACTGGGAGTCAGAGGCGGGTGGGGATCCGCTGCTGAGTGAGTAGTCGGGAAGGGTGCCTGACCCTGAGTAGACTAGAGAAAGGAATAGATAAAACGGAATTGGGAACAAGAAAGGAAGGAGTGGGAAGGTGGGACTTAGGAATGGAGCTTTGAGAGTAGTAGGTGGGGAACCTTAGGAGACAAAGTCAACATAGGGAAACAAGAAATTGAGCAGGTCGAAGTATTGAGAAAGCTACTTTTTCTCTTGGTCTTGTTCATGCTTATCTCTCCTTTTCCTTTATTTTTCTTTCACTCCCAGACTATAGACCAGTTTGAATATGATGGTTGTGACAATTGTGATGCATATCTACAAATGAAGGGTAACCGAGAGATGGTATATGACTGCACCAGCTCTTCCTTTGATGGGTAAGCCGCTTCAGATTCCATCATTCACTTCTGCATTACCCAACCCGCACCCAGAGAAGTAAATGCAGGGCAAGTGTTAATCTTAGTTGGTCCCAGCCATTCGTTTTTTGGGGTTATTTTGTGTGGGTTTGTTTTTTTTTTTTTTTTTTTTTTGAGTCAGGGTTTTGCTCTGTGGCTCAGGCTGGAGTGCAGTGGCATGATCATAGCTCAGTGCAGCGTGGAACGATCCTCCGACTTCAACCTCCCAAAGTGCTGGGATTATAGGTGTAAGCCACTGTGTCCAGCCTTAACAGTTATTTTGGGACATACTAGTGCTATGCATCTAATACAGTAACCACTAGCCACCTGTAGCTACTGAGCACTTGAAATGTGTCTAGTCCAAATTAAGACATGCTTTTAAGTATAAAATATACCCCAGATTTCAAAGACTTAACATGAGAAGAAAGAATGTAATCTTAATAATGTTTGTTAAATGCATGAAAATTTTTTTTGAAAATGAAGGGAAGGGAAATATAGTAATGGTAGATCATTGCCCAAAAGCTGTTACCTTTTTTTTTTTTTTTTTTTGGGGGGACAGACTTTTCGCTCTTGTCACTCAGGCTGGAGTGCAGTGGCGCAATCTCGGCTCACTGCAACCTCTGCCTCCCAGGTTCAAGCAATTCTCCTGCCTCAGCCTCTTGAGTGGCTGGGATTACAGGCGCCCACCAGCACTCCCAGCTAATTTTTGTATTTTGAGTAGAGACAGGGTTTCACCATGTTGGCCAGGCTGCTCTCAAACTCCTGACCTCAGGTGATCTGCCCACCTCAGCCTCTCATAGTGCTGGGATTACAAGTGTGAGTCACCATGCCTGGCCCATTTTAGCCATTTTACTTACTTACTTACTTAGTTACTTACTTACTTACTTACTTATTTATTTATTTATTTGAGACAGAGTCTCACTCTGTCGCCCAGGCTGGAGTGCAGTGGTGCAATCTCGGCTCACCGCAACCTCCGCCCCCCAGGTTCAAGCGGTTCTCTGCCTCAGCCTCCTGAGTAGCTGGGATTACAGGCGCCTGCCACCACGCCCAGCTAATTTTTGTATTTTTAGTAGAGATGTGGTTTCACCATGTTGGTCAGACTGGTCTTGAACTGCTGACCTCATGATCCACCCGCCTTGGCCTCCCAAAGTGCTGGGATTACAGGAGTGAGCCACAGCGCCTGGCTGCAATGGCACGATCTCAGCTCACTGCAACCTCCGCCTCCCAGGTTCAAGCGATTCTCCTGCCTCAGCCTCCTGAGTAGCTGGGATTACAGGCGCCCACCACCACGCCCAGCTAATTTTTGTACTTTTTTAATAAAGACGGGGTTTCACCATGCTGGCCAGGCTGGTCTCGGACTCCTGACCTCAGGTGATCCTCCTGTCTCAGCCTCCCAAAGTTCTGGGATTACAGACGTGAGCCACTGCGCCCGGCTGCCATTTCTAAATACATAATTCAGTGGCATTAGTGCATACTCATTGTTGTGCAACCATCACCACCATCCAGCTCCAGAACTTTTTTCATCTGTACCCATTAAACACTAGCTCCTCATTCTTTCCTCCCTCCTGTCCCTGACAACCACCATGCTTTGTCTCTATGAATTTGGCCACCTTAGGCACCCTTAGGTACCTATGGGCTCATTCAGTAGCATTTTGTAGCTTCTTTCACTTAACATAATGTCTTCAGGGTTTATTCATATTGTAGTATGCAACAGAATTTCCCTCCTTTTTTGAGCTGAATAATATTCGCTTGTATGTGTATAGCATGTTCTGCTGCCCATTCATTTATCAATGATGTCTTGGATTGCTTTTCCCTTTTGGCTATTTGTGAATAATACTGCTGTGAACATTGGTATACAAATATGTGTTCAAGTCCCTGCTTTTCATTATTTTCAGTACAGATGCTCCTCAACTTACAAGGAGTTACAACCTAATAAGCCCATCATAAGTTGAAAATATAAGCCAAAAGTGCACTTAACACACCCAACCTACTGAATATCATAAGTTAGCCTACTTCAAATGTGCTCAGAACGCTTATGTTGCTGTGGCTGGCCAGAAGCTGTGGCTCACGGCAGCATCATGACAGAATATTGTACTGAATTGCTAGCCTGGAAAAGAACGACATTTAAAATTTGAAAACGATTTCTACTGAATGCATGTCACTTTTGCACAATCATAAATTTGAAAAATCATAAGTTGAACTAAGGTAAGTCAGGGATCATCTGTATATCCACAAGTGAAATTGCTAGATCATATGATCATTCAGTGTTTAATTTTTTGAGGAACTGTCATACTGTTTAGCAACTCCACCATTTTCCATTCCCACCAACAGTGCCCAAAGGTTCTAATTTCTCCCCATCCTCACCAACACTTATTATTTATTAATAATAGCCATCCTGATGGGTGTGACTTTGGTGTCCCATTTCCCCCATTGAATGGTGATGTTGAGCCTCTTATGTGCTTATAGCCATTTGTATATCTTTGGAGAAATGCCTATTCAAAGCCTTTGCTCATTTTTGACTTCAGTTTGGTTTTTTGGTTGTTAGGTTGTAGGAATTATTTGTATAATTCTAGTGCATGTTAGGTCTTAAAGAGTGGGCAAATTAAAGATCGGAGGAGGGCTAGATGACCTCAACCAGAATTGGAAGAGGTAGTACTTTCCTCTTAAGGAAAGAAGTTTGGGATTTTTGAGGAAGTTGAGGTGAGAGATAGAACATTCCAAATAAAGGGAGTGACTAGAGCAAAGGCTTAGGATGGGGAAAACCAGGATGTGTTTGGAGAACAGTGGGAATTCTGTTTAGGTTAAATCATAAGGTTGGCTGTAGGGACCCTAAGGCTAAAAAGATAGATTGTGAAGAACAGAGAAGAATATACTTGTGGTCAGGAGGATGGCCTGCATACATGCCTATCTCCCATCAGGCTGCAGGGCTGGGGGCTAGTGTCCTGCTTGTCACCCCTGGAGGTAGGGTCGGTTCCACTTAACAGCGCATGGCTGAGAATGTAGGATTTGGATGGGAAGGGAATCTTCTCAAATAAGAATCCAAGATTGTTACTGAGAGAAGAGGGGAGGCGTATTGAGGAGGCAGTCAACAAATGTCAGTGCTTACACCCAACACAATAGACAGTCAGTAAGCGTTTGATTGAATGCATTGAATGACAAAAATGCTTGTCCATCTTGCTCAAGCAGCATCTTCTAGCCCTTGAATAGCCTTACCATTCCTCTGGAATCACAGCTACCTGGGAAGGACTATTAGGATAATGAGGAGAGCTAATGCTTATTTAGCACCCACTCTGTGCTAGTCTTTGTGCTAGGTGTTTTTCATGTATTATCTCAACCTTTGAGTCTCAGCTTACTGATGAGGTTCTGAGAAGGGAACCCCACATGTATAGGTCATTAGAGGGGTCCCCATATGTATAGGTCATTAGAGGAAAAGCTTAGCCAAGTTGAAGTCCTTTCTAGTAGGAGGATCCATTGTTTTGACTCACCCTCCTCTTTGCACTAGGCCCTAGACCCCTTGTAGTTGTGTTAGTTGTAACTATTGGACCCCTAGTCCTAAAGCCGTCTCATTTTCTAGGGAATGTTAGGCTAAGGATGTTTGTGAGCCGAGTGAGATAATCTTTTGGGGGTGGAAACTGACCTGTGGCTGGCGGGCCAAGGACATAAGAACGAAGAACTTTTGTCCTAGCTTTGAGTCATCCTCATCCCAACATCAGAAGGCAGTTTTCCCAGCTTTCCAGTGGAGACTCAGTACTTGGCTTTTTCCTAGATTCCTCTCTCAGAATTGAGCTCAGGCCCAGGGGAGGCTCAGGCTGACTCTCCATTTCTTTTCCCTCCCTAGAATCATTGCGATGATGAGTCCAGAGGACAGCTGGGTCTCCAAGTGGCAGCGAGTCAGTAAGTGTCGGCCTTTCGCCTTTTGGCTTAGTTATAGTGTTGTTACTGTTTCTCAGGCCCATTAGGGAGTCTGAAATCAGCAAGATGAGTGACCTCAGGGTGGGAAAGATCAGATTGTAGGAGACACAGGGAAGCAGTGTCCTGTGCCTTGTCATTTAACACTTGTAGCCAAAAGAGGGGATAGCTCTTCTCTTGGAGTTGTATCACCTCTTTAATGTTTAGCTTAAGCTTCCATTTGATCTTGAGTCTCAACTCACTTCACTGTAATCTTGTATCTTTTTTCTTCTCTCTCAGGTAACTTTAAGCCAGGTGTATATGCGGTGTCAGTCACTGGTCGCCTGCCCCAAGGTAATAATAATCATAACAGCCAATGTTCATTTACTGCAAAGCTCTGCAGAAGTTTTTTTATCTGAATTAATGCCAATTCTCACACTCTATGAGGTTCAGCATTTTACAGATGGGGGCAACCAGGCACAGAGAGGTTAAATCACTTGCTGGAGGTCACCAGCTAGTAAATGAGGAGCCAGGATTGGAATCCAGGCATTCTGACTCCAGAATTTTTGCTGCTTCTGTTTTTTATTTTTTTTTAGAGACAAGGTCTCACTATGTTGCCCAGGCTGGACTCTTAACTCCTGGGCTCATGCGCTCCTGCCACCTCTGCCTTCTGAGTAGCTGGGACTACAAGTGCCTGGCTTAGAACCTTTGCTTCTGATGACTACATGTATCCCTCTTTTTCTTCTCATTCTTACCGAACACTTGCCTGGGTCTTCACTGGTAATGAGTCAACTAAGCAGGACCTTTTTTTTTTTTTTTTTTTTTTGAGACAGAGTCTCTGTCACTCAGGCTGAAATATAGTGGCGTTATCATAGCTCACTGCAGCCTTGAACTCATGGATTCAAGGGATCCTCCCGCCTCAGCCTCCCAAATAGCTGGGACTACAGGTGCAAGCCACTACACCTGGCTAATTTTTAAATTTTTTTTTGTAGAGATGGGGCCTTGCTCTGTAGCCCAGGCTGGTCTTGAACTCCTGACCTCAAGTGATCCACCTTGACCTCCCAAAGTGCTGAGATTACAGGCATGAGCCACCATGCCTGGCCAAGCAGACTATTGATAAGTAGTCTAGGAACTCCAGTTTGCTTATAGTACCCCCTCAAGGTGGCAGCTGAGTGGCCTGTCTTACCCCTCTGAATCTTACCTCACAGAACTGTTTCTTTTCCTGCTTCAGGAATCGTGCGGGAGCTGAAAAGTCGAGGAGTGGCCTACAAATCCAGAGACACAGCTATTAAGACCTAGCAAGATGCAGGGCTGCCAGCATCTTTGCTCTCCACCTCCTGCCTCTGCTTATTTCTTGTTCTGGAACTAAATGAACAGAACTTCAAATGAACAGAACCTCCAATTCAGACTCAGCTGACTGTTGAGAGAGCAGCACATCATTTTATCATTTTATCTTCTTTGGACTACAGGTGGGGTGGGAGGGATTTGGATTGGTGGATTAACAGATAGAATTGAGGAGAGAGTAGGATGCTGATTTTCCTACCCGTGGCCCAGGTCTGTGCCTTCCCCATGCCAAGGACTCTAGGTCAAATGTCAATAAATACGAACCTCGAGAAAGTTCTGAAGGCCATGACACCTGCCTTGCCTCCCTCTTCCATTCTCTTAGGCACAGTGTAATAGCTTATTTGCCCTATAAGAACCTTCCCAGAGCAGCAGAGGCCCTTCTACTCCCTCTTGGCTGTCTCAGCCTCTGAGATTGCAGCCTTTCTAGTGTGCTTCCTTGCTTCCTATCAGAAGGTGCTGATCCAGAGGCTCAGTAACCCCATCAACTTGGTGGCCCTGGTATCTCGCACTTGTATCCTTCTGCCCTCGAGACCTGGCACAGCAGTATCCCTTGAAGAAATCCTGAGGCTTTGTAGAGTGCTCCTTGACCATGTTTAATAATTCTTCCTTCCCCTGCTTGTCTATTTTCTTCTCTTCACTGCTCTTCCTATACCTTAGGCCAGTCTTAAGCACTCACTGGAGACCCTTGGGCCTTGGGTGACCATTGGGTCCTAGTCTCCCTTGTTTGTGCCCCTGTAGGAGGTAGGTCCTTTTCTCCTCCGGCCTAGTAGGGGACCTTGGGTAATATCCCATTTTTCGGCCAAGGTGAGTTGTTTTAGGATAAAAAAATTTACCACAAATTCTCATTTAAATTTCCATAGAAATCCTGTTAGTATCCCCATTTTGATTTCCCTAAGTTCCTTGTTCGCCCTCTAAAAAGAGAATGATTACACCCTGCCTGTTTACCTCAGGATTGTTGTGATTGTAGAAACGAAGCTATGTGAAAATTATATAAGTATTATAAAGGTGACATCCTTTTGCTCTCCTTTTTGGGCCATTTTTCAATACATAGAATATGTGCACGATCAGCCAAAATAGTATGGGAAATGCTGAGAACCACAACTGCAGGGTGAGCTGTGCTGTGCTAGGGCAGAGCTGCCTGTGCTAGGGCTTTGTGTCTCAGCCACCTGGTGTTGCTCTTGAGTTGATTTTGCTTGTTACCTGTGGCCTGGAGAGTGTGGGAAGGAGGAGAGATGCTGACCTGACTCTGATTAGTTTGTCTGCTCCCCTTCCTTGTCCTCGCATAGGCCTACGGGAGGGAAACTGGGACTGGCTGGGCTGCTCATGTCCACTCATGGTCTTCAAACCAAAACCATTTTCTCTGGTGCCTTCAAGCTCTGAGGGAATAGTCAGATAACCCCAACTCCAAACTGAGTTTCTCAAGGATTTCCCCAGCCCAGCAAACAGAAAGCTCCATGGGTGGTGATTTCTGTTCAATTTCAACCTGAAAGCAACCCTGCCAGGCTAGAGCTTACGTCCTAGATGGAAGACGTGCGTTTCAGCAAGTGCCCAGGCTGTGCAGCCAACACCCAACTTTCACTAGCTTCTCAAAAAGTCCCTTGGAAAGCCCCAGCTGCTGTCCTGGGTGTCTGACCCGGACGTGGCTGCTTGGTGAGAATGGAAACAGTTGTGGGGAGGGGAGGCAAGAGGAGCTTGCACAAATAACCACATTCAGGCTGCCTCAGCCCCACACTGAACTGGGCCCTAACTGACAGTCTCACAGGAAGCAAAACACATAGCATAGGCATTGATGCTTGTGGGGGAAGGGTGGCCTGTTTTCCTTGCTGGATTCTACAGACTGCCAAGTGGGCTCTCCCTGGGAGCTGCTGCTGAATTAGCTTTCTTGCTGTCTCCGGTACTTGAACATGCAGGTGGTGCCACTCAGCAACCCAGACAGGCAGAAAGGTGCTGGAGTCCCATCCTCTACTGGGAACCCAAAGAAACTAAGACAAGAACTTGGTTCACAGTTCCCTGGGAGTGGGCGGTCCTGGTACCGCTGCCATGCTTTCCATGGCTATGAGGGTGGCCATGAGAGCTATGTCCTGCCCATTGGCCCATTGTGTCTGTCAAAGTTTCAGTCCCATTCTGGCTGCCGAAGTTCTGAGTGCATAGCATCTTAAGATCTCTCCTTGTTGTCTTGCTCAGTAGTTTGGCTTCTCTCCTTCTGAAGCGCAAGCCTCCTCCCTAGCTCAACAAGAACAGACGCAAGTCAGACAGACTAGGAATAGTAGCCAGGCTGCCTTCCCCTTGCCTGCCCGTGCCTCATTCTCTGCTTCCTCCCCGCCACATGCTGTGGAATTAGGGTCTCCCAGAACACTGAGGAGCTCAGTGGCAGTGCATTGATAATGCAGCGTCCAGCTCAAGAAAGGACTGGTAGCTGATAGAGCAAGGGTCAGGATGGTCTGGTCTTGGAGGGGAGCAGTTTCACCAGGGTTGGGAACTGAGGCTTTGCTCTTGGTGTGGCTTCTGCCTTGTTACTCCTTGTCTGTCTGCAGCCTGCTACTTGATCCTCAGGTCCCCTCCCTGACATCTGGTCTCTATCAAAGAGGCAGGTAGGTCATGCTTAAGAACAGACTAATAATAACTTTGTCTGGAAGTCTGGTTCATGTTTAGTATCAGTAAAGCCTTTCATATAAATATTTTTACAGTTGACAAAGGTGCTGGGTGCTGTGGCTCACGCCTCTAATCCCAGCACTTTGGGGAGGTCAAAGCAGGCAGATCACTTTGAACCTAGGAGTGTGAGACCAGCCTGGGCAACATGGCAAAAGCCCATCTCTACAAAAAATACAAAAAATTAGCCAGGCATGGTGGTGTACACCTGTAGTCCCAGCTACTTGAGAGGCTGAGGTGGGAGGATCCCTTGAGTCCGGGAGTTTGAGGCTGCAGTGAGCCGTGATGGTGCCACTGCACTCCAGCCTGGGTGACGGAGCAAGACCGTGTCTTAAAAAACAACAAAACAAACCCAAATACAGTTGACAAAGGGCTTTCACATCCAGTATCTCATTTGATTCTCACAGAAACCCTGGAACTAGTTAACATCCTTATTTGGTGATGAGGAGACTGAGGCTCAAAGGGTTAAAGTGTCTTGACGGCACGGTGGCTTATGCCTGTAATCCCAGCACTTTGGGAGGCCAAGGTGGGTGGATCATGAAATAAGGAGTTCAAGACCAGCCTGGCCAAGATGGTGAAACCCCGTCTCTACTAAAAATATAAAAAGCTAGCCAGGTGTGGTGGCGGGCACCTGTAATCCCAGCTACACGAGAGGCTGAGGCAGGAGAAGTGCTTGAACCCGGGAGGCGGAGATTGCAGTGAGCCAAGATCGTGCCACTGCATTCCAGCTGGGGTGACAGAGCAAGACTCTGTCTCGGGGCGGGGAAGAAAAGAGTTAAAGTGTTTTAGCCATAATCAAGTAGTGGAGCCTCAGCTCAAGAAATACAATGTCCACACCAAGTTTAGGGCTACTAACTGTGACACAGTTGTCCACAAACACAGCAAGTTTTTTTCCCTCTGTAAGTGTTCCACAGAACCAGTGTGAGGCATTAGCTTTCTTCTGAGTGAAGTTATTACAACACATTGTCCCTACACGTTGAGCCCACCAACCACTCTAATCCCACCACTCTAGTCCCTAAGTCTAAAATTAGCCAAAGAGATGGAGTCAGTGGGGCAATGGCCCAGGGAGGGGATCCTTGGGATTTACTCAAGGATCACTGTGCAGAGCATTGGGAAACCAGTCTAGCCCTTCATGAGTTACCCCCTGGCTGCATCTTCTGTTCCACTCCAGCAGCTCTTACGCACCTGCTGACCTGTGTGCCCCACACCTCCCAACCTCTCTTTTTCCTCCTCACCTCCCTCCATCTGCAGACTGATGATGGCACCGTCACACCCTACGGGAACACTGAGACTTGTGTGATGAAAATACATGTATCTAACTAAGGGCAGAGTCCCGGCCTTGCTGCCCCTACCAGCCACCAACCCTGTGACTTTCCCAAGTCACCTCTAAAATGAAGTTTCTTGTCTACGAAGTGCAGTTGACAAAACTATGATGTTAAGGGCAGGATCGTGGTTAGCTGTGATAGGTAGTGGTGGAGGAAGGCATGAGAAGCACCTAAGGTGCTGGTTATATTTTGTTTCTTTCCTTCCTTCCTTCCTTCCTTTCTTTTCTTTTCTTTCTCCCTTCCTTCCCTTCCTTCCCTTTCTTTCTTTTCTTTTCTTTAACTTTTTTTTTTTGAGACAGGATCTCACTTTGTCACCCAGACTGCAGTGCAGTGGCTTGATCATGGCTCACTGCAGCCTCAACCCCCTGGGCTCAGTTGATCCTCCCACCTCAGTGCCTCAAGTAGCAGGGTCTACAGGCGTCCACCACCACATCCAGCTAATTTTTATATTTTGGTAGAGACGGGGTTTCGTCATACTGCCCAGGCTGGTCTCGAACTCCTGGGCTCAAGCGATCCACCCACCTCGGCCTCCCAAACTGCTGGGACTACAGGCATGAGCCACCGCGTCCGGCCTTTTATCTTGATCTTGATGCTAGTTATGTAGGTCAGTTCACTTTCTGAAAATATATTGTTATATACTTAGGATTTGTTCACTGTTATACTTCAAATAAAAAGTTTGCTTTGGCTGGGTGTGGTGGCTCACGCCTGTAATCCCAGCATTTTGGGAGGCTGAGGTGGGTGGATTGCTTGAGCTCGGGAGTTTGAGATCAGCCTGTGCAAAATGGCGATGCCCTGTCTCTATTAAAAATTTTTTTTAAATTAGCTGGGCATGGTGGCACACACCTGTAGTCCCAACTACTTGGGAGGCTGAGGCAGGAGGATCACTTGAGCCCAGGAGGTCAAGGGTGCAGTGAGTCCCAATCGTGCCACTGCACTCTAGCCTGGGCAACAGAGCAAGACCCTGTCTCAAAAAAAAAAAAATCAAATACAATAATTTAGGCAAAAGCAATTTGAGAGTTGTAAACTAAGTATGTAAGGAATTGTCATTATCCAAGGTTGCCTATCTCTAGGTAAGTTCTAGATAGGTGTGACAAGAATTTCATCCTTCCAGCATTGTTGGGTAATAGGTGTTCCACCACATATATCATACATAAATACATCAAAACTGAATCAAAACAGAAACATTTTCCTTCAAGCACCAGGGCTTTTTTTTTTTTTTTTTTTTTCCCCCAAAGACAGGGTCTTGTTCTGTTTCCCAGGCAGGAGTGCAGTGGCACGATTGTAGCTCACTGAAGCCTCCAGCTCCTGGGCTCAATCTATATTCTCACTTCAGCTCCTAAAGTATCTAACGATACAGGTGCACACCACTCCACCCAGCTAATTTTGGGGTATTTTTGGTATTTTTTATAGAGACAGGGTTTCAAATTCCTGGCCTCAAGTGTTCCTTCGGCCTCAGCCTCCTAAAAGGCTAGGATTATATGCGTGAGCCACTGTGCCTGGCCAAGGTTTTTTTTAAATTTTAATCTTTATGTTCTCGTTTTTTATAAGATAAAGTTTGGTTTGGGTTTTTTTTTGGTTTTTTGTTTGTTTTTCTGTGGTTCTTTTTTTTTAGACAGGGTCTCACTATGTTGCCCAGACTGGCCTTGAATTCCTGGGCTCAAGAGATTCTCCCGCTTCAGCCTCACAAGTAGCTGGGACTACAGGCATGTGCCACTACACCTAGCTTAAATTTTTAAAAATGTGTTATATACTTCCTTGCTATTTGGATACAAGATTCTGAATGTGATTTAACCTGATTTGGTTCAAAGTCATTGTTGTAAACCTCCATTTTTGTATCATGTGGTGAAATGGTTCCGGGACTGACTCTTTTTCTACCTCTTGGATTCATAGCAACCTGTCAGCTGTCACTTCTGTTGCTCATGTGTGGCTGGCCCCCTTCCAGTCTTGTCTGACCTCGGAGAACAGACAGCCACACTTGGTAAAAATTGCTATAGGTTGCGCCAGCAAGGTTTAGACTGGGGAGAAGAGCACATGGCTGCCTGCCTCAGTGTTGGGGTTTCGAGGCCTTCACCAGTGGGAAGGTGAGATGCAGAGTCTACAGAGGAGTGAAGGCAGACCACAGAACATTAGGACTGGGGGAGTCATGACTTAGGCCAGCCCCTCACTTTTTAGGGGAAAGGACTGAGCCCCAGAGACTGGTCAGCTTGACTTCAGGAACGGGTCGCTGCTACTTTGTATGTCCTACGCTGCCTAGCTCAGTACCTCTTGTCTAAAGATGCTGTGTTTCTCTGCCATAAGATCCCAGGAAGCGGGAACTGAGGGCAGAGAACACTCTGCCTTGTGCTGTTGGTACCAGGATGCCAGATCCTCTGAGAAATAGGATGGAAAACATTTCCCCTCTATGCCTTGGCACTCCCCCGTTCTCAACCTTCTGCCTTCCGGGTAGAGGGCAGACATTATGTTGTCCCGATAGGGAACTTGAAGTCCAAGGAACTTTCCTTGGGGGTCTATCTATGGCGGATAGAGGCCTGGGCCTCTAAGAGAGAGCTGGCCTAGCCTATTTTGAAAGCCCCTGTGTGCTGCTTCCAGCCTATGCACTCTTCTTCCCACAAACTGAGCTCTTGTGTTACAGAGTGAGCGTGAGGGAAGGGAAGGAGCAGCTTCAGACAGCAGGGTAAGGGGACCTCAGTTTCTCTCCAAAATGGATCCCTCATCCCCTTTCCAAACCCAGCAACTACCACCCTTTCAACCCCTCCCCCATCCCGGAAAATACCTGGAAGGAAGTGAGCGCTCTGGGGCCACTAGCAGGAAGTGGAGGGTTAACTGTCACCTCATCCCTGGGGGCTTGAGTAGCAGAAGGCAGAGGGGGGAATGCAAATCCATGCTTGGGAGGGAGAAGAACTCCTGAGAGGAAGCAGGTGGCAGCCAGAGCCCAGCCTTCCTCCTGGGCCAGTGGTCCCAGCAGGGGCTGGGGAGGCCTGAGGCAAGGGAGTTATCACAGGCCCTGAACAAGCCAGCAGTCGGCCCACCCTGTGTAGGCAGCTGCAGCACTTTCTCTGGTCAGCTGAGTAGACTCACTTCCTCTGCCCTGCACCCTAGAGAGGCCGGGAGATGGAGGGCGGGGTCTCAGGAGGAGGGGTGGGGCATGGTCTGGATTCATGGAAGGTGAGGAGGTGCAGGAGAAATGAAGAGGGGTATGTCCCTGGGGAATCAGCTGGAGGCAGGCAGGCATCAGTCTCTTCTGCTTGTGCTTAGGGACTAAGATTCAGGAATCCCTCTGGCCTCTGCACCTCCCCCTACCTTGTTCTAGACACCAGGGGCCAAAATTGAGAACCACACGGTGTCCTTGCAAAGGGATCTTTTATAGTAACTGGAAACAAGAATCTAAGAAGCAGCCTTTGGCCTTGTGTCTCTACACTAATCATCTATTACCTCCCTATGGCAATTTCCAGGTTCAAAATGGGCCACCTCTATTATTGCATTTGACCCTCAGTGCCATCCCACGAGGCGATATTATTCCCCTTTCACAGATGAGAAAACTGAGTTTCCATTACATCTCTTGCCCACAGTCAGTGGCCTGGTGAAGCTGCACTGGTGCTTCAGCCTTTCCCCTTGCACAACGCTGCTGTCCCTATGGCCTCCCTTCAGTTCTCCACGGCAGTTGGGGGTCCAGGGCCCATAACTGGGGCAGGGGCATGGGGGTCCTCCAGGTTTCCCTTTTTCTCCCTTGAACCCCACCCAGCCTGCAGGTGGGGCTCTGGGGTTGCAGGTCCACTGACCTTAGTAACAAAGCCTCCTTGGGGGTGAGGGCTTCCATGCCTCCTGTGTTCACCCACCCTGGGACCCCTTGAAGAGGGGCTGGGCCCCCTGACACCTAGCCCCGTTTTGTCCCAGGCTTCTCACCTCCCCCTCCCAAGAGCCGCAGCCCCATGACGCAGCCAGCCGCTGTTGCCCCATTGGCCCGCCCTAGTGCATTTGCCCTTATTTGGCCAGGCCAGCTCCAGGCTGGGTCTCCACCCCCGGCCCAGCCCCCGCAGGCCTGTGTCTCTCACTTCGTCTTTTTGAGGTTTGGCTCTGGGGCTCTGGGGCTCTGGGGCCCTGGCGGGCGTCACTTCAAGCGCACTTTCTGGTTGAGTCACTTTTTAACGGCTCCAGTGCTGTGAGCTGCTGCTGCTGCTGGGTCCCTGGCCTTGGGGGCCAACCCTCCCCCATTTGACTGCTTAATAGGCTCTGAAGGAAAGGGCTGGGGAGGCCATCTGCTGCTGCAGAGACTCTGTGGGCCACCTGGCCACCCATTTAGGCCCCTATGCCCCCCAACCCACAAGCCTGGGCCAGAGGGTCCGCCCTGGGTCGCTCCCACTGCTTTTTCCAACGGGGTTGTGAGGGGAGAACAGGTCTTCACAGAAGACCTGTTCTTTGGGGACTTTGAATTGAGCTCCCTCTGGGGAACAGAAACGGGGTGCCCGATTTTCAGGAAGGTGAAACTTAACCTCGCTGAGTTTCCGGTTCCTCATCTCTGAGATGGGGATACCATCACTTACCTCACTGGGTCAGCATGACGATCAAGCGAGATTCAGATTGAGTGTGTTTCATCAAGTTCTGTAGCTGCCTGGGCTGCCTCCCTTCCCTTGGCCCCGCGTGCAGAACGTGGAGGTGAATGCCATGAATCCAAGCTGGTTCACAGGGCAGTCCTCACTGAGCAGTCTCTTTCCAACTCTCACCGCGTTTTCCAGCTGGTCCTGGGATGTGAGGAATCCTGTTGGGGGCAGGAGCCTGGCAGGAGGAAATAGATAGCCCTTTGCCCCTTGTTTCCAGACAAGATAGGGGGAGAATTCTACTAGAGCCATTCCTAGCCACCCTGCCTTCTCTGCATTTTGGGAGGTGTGCCCTCGAGCCAGCTGGGAAGATACTATGGCTGCCTGGGGGCTGGGCAGGATTTGGAACACAGATACTGCTGCTTCCTCCTGCGAGGTCCCTGGGCTCCTATGCTCTTGGGGACTTTCTAGAGCACAAACAAGTATTTTGGTCAACTCCCTCCCCATTTTTATAGGTGAAGAAACAGGCTGGGGTTTAGGGGCAGATTCAGTGACTGGCCCAGAATTGTACCATAAATAATCACAGGGTGAGGACTAGACCCCTAGTTTCTTGACACTTAATTTTATCCTCTGCTTGGTGATCCTGATGTTGGGATAGGGAGTGGGGCTGATAAGGGATCGTAGTGGGTTCCAGGCACAAAACCAGCTCTTGGACCCCCTCCCTTCCCCCGCCACACATACACACACAATTTATTTGCAGCAGTTGGAACTGGAGCAGGTGCAGCTATGCAAGTTAAACCCGGCACCTGTGTGTGGAGAGAGTCCAGAGGGAGCTTTCATCTCTCCACTTGTGTCCCTAGAAGATCCCAGAGGAGAAAGCTTCTGGTTTCACAGCCACTCCCACAGCAGTGGTCAGGGTAGCCTTCCTCACACCCACACCCCCTTTCCACCCAGCCCATCCTGCCTTTTCCTAGATGTTGTGGAAAGAACCCAACTTGGCCCTAACTCGTTTTGTGACCTCAGGCTGCCTTCTGCCTCTCTCTGGGCTTGCAGCTCTGTTTCCTGACTCTGGACCAGTTGCTGCCTAACCTTGCTGCTTAAAAGTCCTTGGGTCTTATGATCCCAGGAGACCTGAGCCAGAACCCTGCCCCAGTGCAAAGTGACCTCCTAGTGTGGGCCACTGGGCATTGGAACTGCCCCTTGCCAGACAGAGTAGAGCAGGAGAGTGTGAAATTAAACCTAGGGGAGTCTGGGCCAAGCAGGCAGGGCTGAGGGGCAGCCAGTTTGCCCGCCCTCCTTGCCTGGAGGCCCTTTAGCACTCCTTGCGCTCCCAAGGCTCTGAGATGAGACAGAGATCTTCTGAGGTACTGAGATGATCTCTGTAGGGGACATGGGCTGTCAGGTTCTTAAGGCACTTGCCTCTCTTGGCACCTGCTTCCCTTGGCTGCCCCTCCAGGGAGATGGGGAAGGGTCTCGACATTTGGGACTATTGACTCCAATTTGCTTTAGCCCCATTTTGCAATGTTAGGGTCTCAGTTTCCCTCCTTTGTGGCCAGGCCTGTCCCCAACTGTAGCTTACTGGAGGGCGGGCCTGCTCTGCCTTCTGGACTTCCTGTTTGTGAGTGGTTAAGTCTGTGGCTTCTCTCTTGTTGTCTCTTCGTAAGGCAGGTTATCTGGGCTGCCATCTCCCACTGGCTGCTTGCCTGCCTGTGAGTGAGGGCCCCAGGCCCATGCAGATGGCAGGGAAGGGTTGGTTTTCTTTTCTGCCTTCATGTGCGGACAATGAGCTCGTGTCATTTCTTCCACCCTCTGGGCCTGCTCTCCTTACAGGCATTAGGCCTTCAAAAGACCATTTTCTCCCTGTTTCTCCTCCTTGCCCAATCTCTCCTTCTAAACCCTCTTCCACCTGTACTCACATTCTCCAGGAAGCCTTCTCTGATGGGACTCCTGTGACTCTAAGGTTGCCACTGCAGCATCCAACATCCCAGCCCCTTGGGGCCTGGCAACCCCCACCTGGGATGGCCTTGTGCCTGTTGCCGTTACTATGTTAAATGTAGATGTGTGTGTCTACTTCACCTTCAGATTCAGTGCTCACTGGAAGTAGGAGCCAAGTGTCCCCATCAGACCTGAAGCTCTGCCCCTGCTTTGGGTACAAGACACTCACTTGCACTGACACACACACTCATACACACTGCCTATCAGGCTGGGAGTGTCCAAGGACCGGTCCTGTGTCCTTTTCTCTGCTGGCTCACCTTTGCCTACCCACAGCCTCAGCTTGGCACACAGAGATGGTTGTCCCCCAGGTCGGTAAGGTGGGGGTGGCAGTGAGTGACCGTGAGCCTGGAGCCCTCCAGGATTCCAAGCCCAGATCCCTCTATCCTGGTGAAGGGCTGTTCCCACCTTGTTCCTGCCGCCCCCACCCCTACTTCCTCTGAGCAAGAATCTGAACGTCAGAACCAGAGAGGGCCGTGGGGGACTTTTGACAGCAAGTCCAAGTGAGCCAAGGTTGCCCAGTGACAGCCTGCTTGAACCTGGACCGGCCGCCAAGGGGGCAGAGTTTGAAGTATCAACTTGAACTCCTCTCTTTCTCCACAAAGACCTCAAGGGTTTGGTTTTCCTCATCCTGGGGAACTCAGGCAACAGGTGGCTTTGGAGGCAGGAGTGGGAGCCAGGCCACTCTCACAGAGGTACCTATGTTCTGAATCCACCCCCAGCTCCTTCCAGTCACCCTGTCAAGCACTGGCCCCAGATTCCCAGGTGGCCCTCCCTGTGTCTCTTGGGGAGGAGGCAGGTGTGTCCAGGAGTGTAGATAGGCCTTCCTCTAGGTGTGTGTACAGGACTGCGGGGTGTGTCGTGACAGCGTGTCTGTGTCTGAATGTTTTGGGCTCTCTGGGCCGCTGTGTGTGCATGTGTGTTTCCATGCAGGCACTGGCTGCTCTTTCCCCAGGCACCTGCTGGTCAGTCACACAGGCCACGCATCTGGGTGGTGGCAGCCTACGTCAGGCTTCGAGTCCAGCAGCCTTGTTCCACTCACAGGTGGATGACCCATTCCATGTATCCTAGCCATTCTCACAAAGTTTCTTATTGTTTCTGTATTCTTATTTTAGACTCTGCCCCTTCCCCTGTCCTTGATTTTGTCTCTGGCCCTGTACCATTTCTTCTGGTTTGAGGCCCAGCAGAGCCGGGAGTCATCACTGGGCTGGGGAAAGTCCAGGTCCTCATTCCATCCTTCTTTAGCCCCAGCCTCGGGATGGGAACCAGCAGAGGGCCTAGACTCTCCAGAAACCCCCTGACCCCAGAAGCTCCATTGACAGAGAAGCTGGGCCATAAGCTCTCTTCTCAAAAACAGAAAATAGATAAATAAAAATAAAAACTATTGGTGGTCTTTAGGCATTGAGGTTGTACAGAGAAAATCAGCCTCTGTTGTCATAAGGCAGCAGGCATCAGGGACACCTCACCTTGCTCAGGACAGGAGAAGGGCTAGATTGGAGACTGTTGGAGCCACATGTGTCCCTTGGAACCTCAGCTCTGACTCGCCACAGGTCACATGCTGAGGGGTCTATGGCATAGCTGGGCCCAGAAGCCGGGCTCCTGGGTCCCATTCTGTGACTCTCTTTTGCGGGGACAGGACGCCTCTGAAGTGAGGGCTATGGAGGCATCATAAGCAGGAGTAGGAGGTAAGATGCTCTCAGGGGGGGAGCCCTGAAGAATGGGGGTCCAGGAACCCAGGTTACTGCACAACTTTGATATTCTTATCCTCTTATCGCCTGGGGCAGCCACTTCCCCTCCACCCAGGTCAGAGGCAGTGGTGGTCTCTTAAAGGAGTATCGCCCCATTTCTGGCCAGCTGGCCCTACAAGGCAACCCTCCTCACCACTTTCTCTTTAGACTCAAGGGGGTGAAAGGCCCCATTCCCCCTTTCTCTGTCCCATTTTAGGGACCCGGGAATGGGGCAACTTTCCAGGTTGAAGGACCCCCTTCCTGGAGGGAAGGATGTGGGGCCATCTCCCTCCCCACTGCCCCCATGCCAATCCTCTTCTAGGCCCTGAATCTGACAGCTCCCTAAGGTCTGTGCGGGCCTAAATGGAGGAGCCAGAGAAGAGGTCCATGGCCTTCTGGGAAGGAGTCACTGGGTAGTTTTCTGTCTACCGCTCCTACCTCCCCAAACCCATTCCTCTTGCTTCCAGAGCCAAGCCCATGGAGAGGCTTGGAGAACGCTGGGGGAAGATGGTGTGGGCGGGGCTCAGCCCACCCTGCCCCCTGCCCACCCCCACACCCTACTCCCCTCCCCCAGCCAGGGGCCCTGGGCTGGGCAGCTTCCTGCCTTCCCCATGGGGAAATCGGGGGTGGCATGCAGGTGGGTGGGCCCCATGCCCACATCCGGTGGCCGCCAGAACCTTCCCTCGAGCCTCTTTCCCTCCACTCCTCCAAGCCCCCTTCTCTCCCCGTAGCACTTGTGCCCTGCCTTAGGACCTGGTCCTCACCCAGCTCTGCCCTGCCCTCTGGTCCCCACAGGCTCCAAAGAGAGCATGAACACCTAGCCTAGTGCCATCAGGCCCACCAGGCCTGAGAATGCCCTCCGCACTGTGCCCTGCAGGCTGAGGCTGCAGGAGGGGTGGCTTTGCGGGGTGCTGAGGACAACAGTCTCCATGGATGCCCTTCATGCATCAGCACCTCCATGGCCCTCGGGAGCACACGCAGAGGAGCCAGGGCCTGGCCTGAGTGTTGGGAAGGGAAGGGAGTTTTCTGGGCTGAGGTCAGCAGCGGTGGGGCTCAGAGAGAAGGTCCTTTTCTTGTGCTGGAATTCTGGACTCCCTGTTTTGGGCACTCACCGAGGGCCCTGTCGAGGAGCCCTGGTCTTCTGGGGTCACCCTCAATGCCCTGAGTCAGTCCCAGGCTCTTGAGCCATCCCTTGAAGCTGGTGCCACGGGGGGAAGGGCAGCTGGGGCCGGAAGCCACCTGCCCAGGGCATGAGAGAGGGTCCCCAGCCCTCCCGCGGGCCCACCCCCCTCTGTTTCCTGTCAGTCTGTCCTCCCCAGGGAGGGAGGGAGGGAGGGCGCTCATCCCCTGCGGGCGGGGGCGGGGCGGGCTCTGAGACCGTTGGGCGCCCTGAGATCTGGCCCACGTGGCCTCAGGGTTATAAGCCCTGCCCTCCCTGAAGGGAACCCCACTTCGGAGCCTGGAGCACAGGGTGCGCTCTCCTCCGCCCTGCAACCTCAGGTAAGGACCCGGACCTTCACTGCTGCCCCAACTGGGGCTCCTCAACTCGGGGCCTCTAGGGGCTTGGGTTGCTGGTCTGGGTGGAGGCGCGTTGTGGGTGTCGAGGAGCTTGGGTGCAAGCCCCATGAGGGAAGCTCAGGGCAAAGCGCCTTGAAACCCTCTCTAGTGAAGGAAGGTAAAATGGCTCCTGGACCCCAGGCGGGGAAAGAGGTGTCCAAGGAGGAGGGCTGGAGAGTAAGGCGGGGATGGCAGACGGTAGGCAGAGGCTGAGAAGTGGGACCAGTGTCTCAAGGGGCGCCAGCCTCTTCCTCCACCCAACATGGCCACCATTTTTGTTGGAATAGCCTTGGGCTCCTGCCAGGGGAACAGCAGGGCAGCGAGGGAGTCAGGACTTTGGGCTGGTGGGGAGGCCGAGAATCAAGGCTCTGGGGAGTTAAGACTTTGGGGCTGGTGGAGTGGCTGGGGACTGAGGCCCTGGGGAGTCAGGACCTTGGGCTGCTATGGAGGCTGGGACTGAGGCTCTGGGGGAGTCAGGACCTTGAGCTGGTGGGGAGGCCGGGAATTGAGGCCCTGGTGTGTTCAAGACCTTGGGCTGGTGGGGAGGCCAGGGTCTGAGGCCCTGGGGGGTCAGGACCCTGGGCTGTTGGGGAGGCTGGGGACTTAGGCCCTGGGGGGTCAGGACCTTGGGCTGGTGGGGAGGGTGAAGGGTGGGGACCGAGGCTCTGGGCAGTCAGGACCTCAGGGTTGGGGTAGACTGGAGACCAAGACCTTGGCAGGGGAGCTGTGGCTGCCTCATTTGGACACTGGAGGGTGGCTAGCGTGGCTGGGAGTGGCCAGCCAGGGGGGTCACAGAACTGAAGGTGAGGCCTCCAGAGGCCCTGGTCTCTACCTGAGTGTCTCTGAAACTGGGGGGATGGGGTGGAGCCTTTAGGGGGAAGGGAAGAGGGAACCGAAGAGGAAGTGGGGGAGGGAGGTAGAGGAGGCAAGTCTGGCGCCATGCTGAGTCACCGCCCACAAGGCCCAGGGCGGGCCCTCGGGGGGCCCTGGCAGGGTTGGGGGGATCTTAGGAAGCCACAAGGAGGGCTGGGGGGCTCTTGGAGCAGGAGTCAGGAGGCCCGGGCAGCCTGAAGAGTACACGCCGACGGACAGACAGACAGTGCAGTCACCCATAAAGTAGAAAGCACTACTAACAGCACTGGAGGGTGTAGTGTTTCCTACTTTATGGATGAGTGTACTGTGGGCTTCGGAGATCACGCCACCGCTGCCACCCGCTGCCCACCACCATCTTCCTCGGCGCTCGGGGACCTCGTGTGACAGGTGAGCACCTTATGGCCCCTCCCTACCCTGCCCAGATGCCTGAAAGGCCTCCATGGCTTTCCCACCCTTCCTGGTTCCAGACAGCTGGGGAAAGGCCATAGCAGCTCCTCTGCTGCCCTGCAGTCTTTGGGGGCGGGGAGGGCTGGACATGTGGAACCCTGATGCAGCCGCAGCCGCAAGGACGAGGAAGGGGTGGGAAGGGATGGTACGTGGAGGGGAATGGGTGGTGGGACCAGGGACCCAATGCTAATAAAGACTGGACTGTGCTTCTCTTTTGTCTGAGACTCTGTTGCTGGGGTGGGGAGCTGAATGCGGGCGGCAGGCACATGGACAGTATGGGCGCACGGAAGGGCTGGGAGGGAGAACCTCTGTCGCTCCTCCGGAAGATACGGGTTTGGCCCTGCCTATGAGATCAGAAGAGGGCTTTGGGCCTGGCCAGGCCACAGCCGGAGGAGAGAAGGGCCTGGGCCATCTGCAGAAAGGCGCAGGGATGTAAGGGCATCCTCTCACCTTCTACCCTAGCTCTGGCCCTATCTTGTCCCCCACTCACTCTCTACATGCCCAAACTGAAAGCTGCCTACATCCAGTTTTAATCTAAGAAAGTCTAGGGGATCCTAGGTCATATAAAAATTGGGCAAAATCCACTGTGGCACATACACAGCATCTTAGACAAGGGCACAGACACTCATATATAAAGCACACACTGAGATGCAAATGCATTTACACACAGAGGCCCCATGCAGTGTGCCAGTAACACACACACAGACACATGTGACATGACTGGCATGACACACACAGGGATTACACACATCCAGGGCACATACATATTCAGTAGTACACACATGCAATGATAGAAACATAGGGCGTGTCTTACACATAGAAGAGCACACACATACAGTGACATTTGCATAATAAACACGGTGGTTCCATACACATACATAGAGACACGTTCATATATCATGATAAATATAGAATACATAAATAGATACATGGTTATATATATAAATCAAACCATGTCATGCATATTTACATGACTATATGAGCATGTCATATATTGTGTAATCAATTACTATATTGTGCCATATAGTAGCATCCATATCTATATATATCATGATGTGGTGTAATTTATAAACTCACGCAATGATAGCCTCTCATGCACATAACAGCACACACACAGACACAGTGGCAAAGAGACATAGATGCAATGACACAGAAACATACATACAGATACACCCAATGTATTTTTGTTACGTTTTATTATGTGACTTACAGACACATAATAGCACACACATATATACACACAATGGCCCCTTCACATATACAGAAATAGATAATATGTCTATTTTATAGATGCATACTATACACACGCATGCGCATAATGGCGTGCATACATACTCTGACCTAAACAGCAACACATCATGCAGTGGCGTGCGTGTTGACCTACACACTGCTTTAGGGAAGTGAAGATGTCCACTCCTCCCCATGCACCCCCTACCTCCAGTTCCATTGGCTCTTGCCTGGGTGGAGCCCGCAGTCAGGGGCTCTAGGGTTCAGTATCACCGCTGCTATTCTGCGGGGGTGCCACACGAGGGCCCCCGACCTTGGCCGAAACTGGCTTGTCTAATGAGTCCCGGGTTCAGAGGGGAGAGGGGCTGCCTCTCGGGGCTTGTCCCAACACCCCTGGCTCTGGGGACTCTGTCTAGACCCCTGCCCCTGCATATAGACTGACTCCTGGCTGAGGGGATTCTCACGTCCTTGTCCCCCAAATTATTTAGCAACAAGGTCTAAAGCTAGACAGAAGATGAACTTCCAGGCAATTTGGGGCAAAGCCAACCCAAGAGGCCATGTGGGCTTCCCTGGTGGCCTGGGACAGCCAGGTTGCCCCCCAAGTGCAATCTGCCAGGAGGAAGCAGAAGCAATTCTCCGTCTATTTCTACCTGTCTCTTTGCTTGTCTTCCTGGTTTCTTTCTCTTGGTTTCTGTCTCTCTCTTTGTTTCATCTCAAGTCCCATCTTTTCTAGTTCTGCCCTTCTCTGTGGCTGGATCTCTGTCATACCCTCCCCCGTTCTGTCTCTATCAGTCTCACCCGATGTGGGGAGGACCATCTGCACCCCGCTCGCCTCTGTACTCCGGAAGGTGTGAGAATGTGTGAAGATGAGGGTGGGAGGCCACATGTGGGAGCCCTGGGCTGACATGCCGTGAGAAACCTGCTCTTCCTTCTGTCCCCGACCCTGTCAGCCGGTTCAGCCCACCAGTCCAGCGCCATCACCATGGAAACCAGCAGCCGACTTCCTATTGGTGGGTGGGAGGAGGAGGAGGAGGAGGAGGGGAGGGCTGGCTCTTCCCGGCTCGCCCCCCCACCCAATTCTGAGGCTCAGCCCTCCTCGGAGCTCACCATCTCGAGGCTCCTGGACTGTAAGGGACCCCTGCAGTCCCCAGAGCTGAGGCCAGCAGGGGCTGAGACTATGAGGCAAGCAGCCCATCGACCCAGGCCTCCTTAGGACCAGCCCAGCCACGCAGCAAGCGAGAGAGCAGCAGCAGAGAGCAGAGCCGGAGATAAAGGACCACGGCGGACCACTGGGGATCACCCCCAGCAGCTCCTGAAGCCCCTGGCTGGGCTGAGGGGTTGTGACGGACGTCCAGACCCACAGACACTGTCAGACACACAACGACACCGAAGCACACAGCTGCACGACACTGACACACTCAGATACAACCAGGGACAGCATCACATGCTGCCACAGCCCTGCAATACAGACACCCCCACACACACACAGAAACAACTGGCAACTCTGAAATGGGCAGACAGTGACACACAGCACCACCCCCCTCAACACACAGAAGTGGGGGCACCCATCTTCCCAACACACGAGACAGCATCGACCTGCACGGACAGACCTGGAGACACACACACGCACCCTCACCCAGGCGCAGCTGTCGGTGGCCTCTGCACATCCTCCCCACCCCCACGGGGACACCCTCGCTCCTCCACACACTCGCGCACACACACAGCCACCAGCAAACATAGCTCACATACCCCTGGCTCCAGCTCCAGCAGCCCTGGCGCCTTCCGCAGCCTCCTTTGTGGGTGGGGAGGAGCTCAGCCAACCTTGGATGGAGCGTCGGTGAAGCAAGAGCTCAGAGGGGAGAGGGGCTGGCCTGGCATGACCCTCGCCAGTCCCCCCACCTGGCTGGGTGATGTCCCCCGGCCCGGGTTCTGGGGCCCCTTGGCAGTACCATGGAGCAACTGACAACCCTCCCACGGCCTGGGGACCCCGGAGCCATGGAGCCATGGGCACTGCCTACCTGGCAGAGCTGGACTCCAGGTCGAGGGGGTGAACCTGGCAGTGCAGCCCCAAGCGTCGCTGATACTCCTCCGGCAGCTCTGCAGCTTCAAGAACTGAGGTCTGAGGAGAGTTCCAAGCCCAAAGGAGCCGGGAGCTCCAGGCCTGTGGGGGGAACTGACCCTGAAGGAACAGAGGCTTGTCTGCCCAGCCTGGGGCAGCAAGCATCGAGCTCTGGACCAGCTTGCCAGAGGCCAGAGGATGAGGAAGTGGAGGTTTTCCCGAAGGTAAGGGATCTGTGGAGGGCTGGGGTCTGCAAGGTGGGGGTCTCTCACCATGTCCTCCAGCCTGGCCAGGAGGTGAGGCAAAGTATGCATCCCCTACGCCCACCTCTTCTCTCTTGGCCTGTCTGTGGGTCCACCTCTGTGGCTATCTGTCCTCTCTTCATCGAGCAGAAATCTGAGGGGCTCCATTTCTTTCGTCATTTGTCTGTCCTTCTGACCCCTCTGCCTGTCTATCTAGATCTGGCCCTGCTGCTGCCCCGTCCCTCTCTGTGCCTCCCCCTGACAGTGCGTCTGTCTGTGTCTCTTCTTCCATGAGTCTGTCTGTCCTCGGGGGCTGGGGGGTACAGGGGGAGTGTGGAGGTGCACAGAGAATCAGTGCAGAGGAAGTAGATTGAGGGGAGGGGGCTTGGTGCTGGGCTGAGCCAGGGTTGGGGTGGGTGTGAGCAGGCTCCTGTAGAAGAGGGAAGGAACAGGACTTTGGGGGAGGGCAGGGGAGTCTGGAGGGATGGGAGTGGGAGCTCGAGCTGGCATGTCTCTGGAGGAGAAGATGGGTAGGAATGGGAAGGATCAGGGAGGAGCAGGAGGGTGCCAGGTTTGGGGGTGCCTATGTGGACAGGGAGGACTGGACAGTTCCTTCTCCTAGGCCTCCTCTGCTCCTCTCTGAAGGCCTGGGACGTGGGGGAAACTGTTTCATCTCCATGTCTCCTTGGACCATGGATGGGGGACGCTTCCACAGGGAAGGCTCTGGCTGGGTGACGTGGGTTTCTGAGGTGCTGTCCTCGGTCCTTTCCCATGCCAGGCCAAGCTGAATATGAGCTTTGGGGACAGGCCCAATCTGGAGCTGCTGAGGGCCCTGGGGGAGCTGCGGCAGCGCTGTGCCATCCTTAAGGAGGAAAACCAGATGCTGGTAAGGCTTGGAGACTGGGGTCCTGCGTTCTGGCTGGAGCCAGGCCCTCTGCCTCAGTGCCCTCCTCACCCCATGAACATCTCTCCAAGTGGGGGCTCCATGGAGGTGATAAAATCCTGAGACCCAGAGAGGGTGAACCCCTGCCTAGAGTTGCCAAGGACCCCACTGTGAGCCTAGGGCTCTAGCCCAAGACTTGGGCCGTTAGGACTGGGTCTGTGGGGTGCTCCCTACATGCCCCAATTCTGCCTGACCTCTTGTCAGAGGAAGAGCAGCTTCCCTGAGACGGAAGAGAAGGTGCGGAGGCTGAAGAGGAAGAACGCCGAGCTGGCGGTCATTGCCAAGCGCCTGGAGGAGAGGGCCCGAAAGCTGCAGGAAACGAACCTGAGGGTGGTGAGGAAAGGAGGCTGCTGGGCGGAGGCTGGGTGACCAGGGAAGAGGGGAGCCAGGGCTGGGCCTGAGGGCTGTCTGAAGCTTGGGAGTCACAGTCTCAGCACCTAGGAAAGCAAGAATCTAGGGCTAAGGTGCAGGAAGGGCAGAGGCTGGCCAGGCAAGGAGGCCAAAGGTTTCTCGAGCTGCAGGGAGCAGAGAAGAGCTGGATGGGGAGGTTCCTGAGCAGGCAGGGAGCAGGATTCTGGATTACCACGTGCTGTTGCTGGCGGCAGCCTCCTGCTGAGCTCATCTCAGGGTATAGAGCTGGAGTGGGGGCAGGGATGAGACCCATCACAGTGGCAGCCCCAAATTAGCAGCATCCTTTGATCCTAAACTCAGAGGTAGAGTTAATCCTTTCCAACTGCTGGGATGGGGTAGAGTGAGGCTGCTGGGATGGGGTAGAGTGAGGCTGCTGGGATGGGGTAGAGTGAGGCTGCTGGGATGGGGTAGAGAGTGAGGCTGCTGGGATGGGGTAGAGTGAGGCTGCTGGGATGGGGTAGAGTGAGGCTGCTGGGATGGGGTAGAGAGTGAGGCTGCTGGGATGGGGTAGAGTGAGGCTGCTGGGATGGGGTAGAGTGAGGCTGCTGGTTTTCTGAGACCCCAGTCAAGGTGGAAGCATGTGGCTACCCCCCTAGGTTTTCATGCTAACTCCTCCTTTGGGAGGAGATGAGGAGTGGGAGAAGTGCCCCAGCCCTCAGGTGACCATTGGCCTTACCCCTCCTCTGGCTAGGTGAGTGCCCCTTTGCCCCGGCCGGGGGCCAGCTTGGAGTTGTGTCGGAAGGCCCTAGCCCGCCAGCGAGCCCGGGACCTCAGTGAGACAGCCAGTGCACTGCTGGCCAAGGACAAGCAGATTGCTGCCTTGCAGCGGGAGTGCAGGGAGCTGCAGGCCAGGCTCACTCTGGTGGGCAAGGTGCGAGGAGGCCCTGGTTACCTCTTCCAGCTCAGCCCTGCACAGGGCCATCTGCCTGTTGTGGGATGCGGACAAGATGTTAATGAGATGCAAATGAACGGGAGGGTGGAGGTTGCTGGGAGTAGGTTCCCCTGGCAACGGCCCAGGTGGGAGAGGGGAGAAGCGGGTGGAGCCACGAGTCCCAGACCTGGGCATTTCTGTGCTCCAGGCTTGAGGCTGTTTGCCGGTGGGTCTGGCTGTATGCATCCACACATCCCCTGTGTGAAGGGATGTTCACAAGGTATTTAGCACAGTGCTGGACACATTGAGAGCACCCAAGAAATAAGTTACTGAGAATGACCGCACAGGGGCTCGCGGGAGCATGTGGCCACATAGGCATGCACATGTAACCAGGCATGTACCCATGGGAGGGTGTGCACAGTCCTGCGCATCGGAGCCCCTCCAGCAAGGCGAAGGGCTCTGCAGGGGATGGCATAGGGCGGGCAAGGGTTAGGGCTGACTCCCCTCCCTGTCCCTGTCCCCCAACCTCAGGAGGGTCCCCAGTGGCTCCACGTGCGGGACTTCGATCGGCTGCTGCGCGAGTCCCAGCGGGAGGTGCTGCGGCTGCAGAGGCAGATCGCGCTGCGCAACCAGCGGGAGACGCCCCCGCTCCCGCCGTCCCGGCCCCCGGGCCCTGCTCTCCAGGCCAGAGCAGGGGCGCCGGCTCCCGGGGCCCCGGGAGAGGTGAGCGCCGGCGCAAGGGCAGGTGTGTGGGTGCGTGCAGATGGGTGGGGGGAACGACCACCGGGATCTCCCCTCCACCGTGCTCAGAACCCCAAGGACTCAGTGGTGGTGTGCGCACTCCCAGGGGCTGGGGAGCTTTCCCGTCCTGGGCAGGGTCCACCTCCAAGCCTCCCGTGCTCGTACCTGCGCCGTGCCCTCCCCTGGGGGCTCCAGGGTTCCGCCCTCCATAGGCCTGCGCCCAGCGGGGCCTGGCCGGCCGCCCCTGCCGCGCTGCCAGTGGTACGGCCCGGCCGCAAATCCCTGGTTGCCCTGGCAGCCGCCCGGGGCCCAGCCCGCGCCGCCTCCTCCCGCCGCCGCCGTAGAGCGGGGACGCCCCCGTCAGCGCCCGCCTGGCTGGCCAGGCCTGGCCCCGGCTACCCGGGGGCGGCGGTACGTCCGCCCCGGCTCCAGGTACAGGCAGCCCTCACTGAGCGGGGGGCTTAGGCAGCCCCTGTCTCGAGGGCCAGGGACCCGCTCCGGAGCCCCAGAACTTAGGGATCTGGCTTCTCTCCATCATCCTAGGTAGGCAGCAAGTAGGTCCTCCTCCTTCTGGGAAGAGGGCTGGGAGGAGAGACCAGGTAGTAATCTGATAGTGACCAAGACCTCCGGGTGGGGGGAAGCTTCTTGCTCAGATTTTGTCTCCCTGGCTGGCCCTGGAAGGGAGATGCACCTCCCATCAAGACCTGTCCTCCCCCAAAGTTTGCACGGATAAACGGAAGGTGTGGTAGGGTGGGCTTGGGGGAAGCCAGAAGGTTCTGGCTGGACTTGCACTGCTCTAGGCCAAGCCCAGATTTCGATGATACAGAACCCCTATCTTGGGGAACACCACATCCCCGGGGGCCCAAGCAGCCTCCTAGTTCTCTGCCAGTCGCTGAAGGACACCCAGGACAGTTATTGAGTGCAGAGCAGGGCTGCTGCTGGAAGCTAAAAAGGGAAAGCTTTGGCCTGGATAAAGGACCCATCTCCCAGGGCACACGTGGGTCCCAGGATCTCAAAGCACTTATAGCTCCAGGACACAGGGGTGCAGCCTTTGTACTTGTACATCAGCTGGAGACAATGGGAGGGGGTGGGCGGACAGTACCCCTCTTTGCTCTTGCTAGGCAGGGATCTCTTGCTGGCTGAATGATGGGGTGGGAACCTGCTCTGGGCAGGCTGGGCTGGGGCAGGCTGCCCTGGGGCCCTGTTCTCAGGTGCCAGCCCCTTACCCCTGGGCTTTTCCAGGCCTCGCCCCAGGAGGATGCGGACAACCTACCCGTGATTCTAGGGGAGCCAGAGAAAGAGCAGAGGGTGCAGCAGCTGGTAAGTCCTAGGTCAAGGGCTGGAGGCAGCCTGCTGTGGGCAGATGTACCTTCCCTCATGAGGAGCCCTTGGTTCTGACCCCACAGGAATCAGAGCTCAGCAAGAAGCGGAAGAAATGCGAGAGCCTGGAGCAGGAAGCCCGGAAAAAGCAGAGGCGATGTGAGGAGCTGGTGAGCTCTTGAGGGCAATCCATAGGCCAGCTCCTCCCTTCGCCCCGGCCAGCCAGGTGGTGGGCTCCCTCTCAGCTCTGCTCCCACCTCCGCTGCCCTCAAGAACACATTTTCCCTCCTGCTCCTTTCCTTTCCAGGAAAGGTGCTTTCCTTTCCTGGCTGGTGCAAGTTCCAGCAGGGGAGGAAGGCCTTGCCTGGGAGGAGGGCAGGGTCCTCTGTGTAGGGAGAGGGGGAATGTGGGTGCTGGGCTCCCTCCTGAGAGCTCCTCTGCCCGCTCAGGAACTGCAACTGAGAGAAGCGCAGAATGAGAATGCCCGCCTGGTGGAGGAGAACTCCCGGCTCAGTGGGACAGTCACAGAGAAGGAGCAGGTACCACTTCCGCCCAGGTGCTGTGGAGACCTGTGCTCCCACCAGGGCCCCAGTCCCCAGCCAAGGGGCTTTCTCCTCCACCTCTGAGCAGGGGTAGGGGACTGTTCCCGCTGTGAGGGCACTGGTGGGTCAAGGCTCACCCACCCAACTCCCTGCCACTGCCCCCTCGCCAGGTGGAGTGGGAGAATGAGGAGCTGAGGGGCCAGCTCCTGGGGGTGACACAGGAGAGGGACTCAGCCCTTCGCAAGAGCCAGGGCCTGCAGAGCAAGCTGGAGAGCCTGGAGCAAGTGTTGAAGGTGAGGGGATGGTGCAGGTGGGAGAGGGTGCTGGGCCCT
Organism: Pongo pygmaeus; assembly: GCF_028885625.2. NCBI lineage: Eukaryota > Metazoa > Chordata > Mammalia > Primates > Hominidae > Pongo > Pongo pygmaeus. The sequence continues at coordinate 60,375,844 of NC_072392.2, forward strand.
GGCATGGGGAACAAGTGGGACAGCAGAATATGCTTAGTGAGGGGCACTAGCTCTGAGGCCTGGGCCTGGAGCTGCTCCAGGCTCAGTTTCCTTTGTAATAGAGGAAACTGGAGCAAATGGTGTTTGAGGCTTCCTCATCTTAGATCTTCTCTAGGAATGGCCAAGTGGGGGCTCTGGCCTTGACTCAGATCTTGTGTTTCAGCACATGCGGGAGGTGGCCCAGCGGCGGCAGCAGCTGGAGGTGGAGCATGAACAGGCTCGGCTCAGCCTACGGGAGAAGCAGGAGGAGGTCCGGAGGCTGCAGCAGGTGGGGCGGCAGTGAGGGAAGCTGGCAGGCTGCTGGACACCAGCTTTGCCACTCACTCATTCCACAAGCATTTACTGTGTGCCCGGCACTGTGCTAGGCGTTGGGGAGACTGTGGGGAACAGAGACCAGGTCCCTGAGCAGTCAGCAAATTAGCAGATCCATGAGTGAGCTGCTTTCAGACACTGATGAGCACAGTGGTGGAGAAGAACAGGGTGATGTGACAAAGTGACTGGGATGGGTTGAGGAGCCACTTTAGAGGTCATCAGGGAAGGCCTCCCTGAGGAGATGACAATTGACCTTGCCAGCCAGGAGGTGTAGACATGCGCATGCTTTGTGGCAGGGAAGGGCTGGAGAAGCCTGAGGCCAATGTGGCTAGAATACAGCAAGGGATGGGCAGCGTGGTGGCAGTAGACAAGAACCTGATCCTGTCGGGCCTTAACGGCCATGGGAAGAGTTTGGGTATTTTGCTCTGTGAGTAGTTAGAAGCTCCTGAAAGATCCTAAGTGGGGAAGTGACATGATCTGAGTCATAATTTTACAGGATCACATGGGTGGTATTGTGGAGGGTGGACTGTGGGAGCAGGCATGGAGCAGGGCCTAGGCGGTGGCCTGGGAGGGAGATGGTGGCTGTCTGGACAGAGATGCGTGCAGTGGAAGGGGAGACAAGTGCCCGGGTTTGAGTTATGTTTTAGAGATAGAACTGACAAGGTTCTGGCTGGGCATGGTGGCCCATGCCTGTCATCCCAGCACTTTGGGAGGCCAAGGTGGGTGGATCACTTGAGGTCAGGAGTTTGAGGCCAGCCTGGCCATTATGGTGAATCCCCGTCTCTACCAAAAATACAAAAATCAAACCTGACATGGTGGCGGGCGCCTGTAGTCCCAGCTACTCAGGAGGCTGAGGCAGGAGAATCGTTTGAACCCGGGAGGCAGAGCTTGCAGTAAGCTGAGATCGTACCACTGCACTCCAGCCTGGGCAACAGAGCAAGACTCCACCTCAAAAAAAAAAAAAAAAAAAAGAATTGACAAGGATCCCCGTGGGATTCCAGTTGAATCCCTTCTCTGACAGCCATTTGCTGTATAAACCTTGGTGGAGGGTGGGGCTCTTCACACTCCGTGAGGTGAAGGATGAAAGGGCAGCAGATCTGAGAGGTAGGGCATCCCGAGTGCTGAGTTCCATTTGGGCCATGTCTGAGCTGTGTGTTAAACATTCAAGGGGAGCTGTCCACAGGCACTTGGATACACGAGCCTGGGGTTATGGGTAAGTTGGTCTTGGAGATATTTGGAGCCACCAGTGTGTTTAGTTGTATGAGTAGATGGGAGCCCTGGGAAGAGAGTAGACAATATAAACTGGGCCCAGCACTGGGTCCAGGGGAACCCTAACATTCAAAATAGGGGCAGGGAGCAGGCAAAAGAGGCTGAGAAGGAGCATCCAGAGAGGTAGGGGGGAAACCGGGAGGATGGTTGCTCAGGAAAGAGGGGAGCTGACTCAGCCACGCCTCTCCTGGACCCCTTTGCCTTCTGGTCTAAGGTATGGTTCAGGGTGGGTGTTCAAGAGGGAGAAACCCTTCAGCCTCCCCCTTCCCTCTCCCTCTTCCCTCTCTCCCTACCATTTTCTTTCTCCCGGCTTCTTCCTCCCCTGCCTCTGTCCTTTCTACCCTTTCTCCCTCGTACCCCTCTCTACTCCACCCCATTCCTTCTCCTTTCCTCCAGTACTTTGGTTCCTCCCACCTGTAGGCCCAGGCGGAAGCCCAGAGGGAACATGAAGGAGCCGTGCAGCTGCTGGAGGTAGGGCGCCTGGAAGTGGCCCCCACTTCCACCATCTTGGGAAGAAGGCAGAGGACCTCCAGATAGAGCTGAAATGGACTATGGCGGTGGGGAGAGGGGTTGCAGGAGGGGCCCTTAAATGCTCCAGGACCTGGGGGAGTCCCCTCCACCACTGGCCTATTTCTCAGGGTGGGCACGGCTGGGCAGGGGGCTCCTAAGTCTGGTGGCAGCAGTCTCCCATTGCTGCCACCCCCAGAGGCTGCCTTCACCCTGAGATATCCTTCCGTTTAGGAACTGCTAGTCAGTCCAGGGAGCTGACTGGATAATATCCACTTAGGCCCCCTTCTCCGCCTCCCTCTCTGGGTTAGCAACTCACAGCGCTCAGGGTTCTAACCTGTTCTCTGCTTCCTTTCCTGCAACAGTCTACCTTGGATTCCATGCAGGTAGCGCCTCGTTCTCCACTTCCCCACACCTCTCTAGGCTGGCTGAGTTGCATCTCCTCCCTCAGGGCCCAGGCAGTCCCACTCTCTCATCCAGCAGAGGGGGTGTCACTGGGAGCAGGCATGAGAATCCATAGCGGGTGGGGTTCCCACAGGACATGTGCAGCTGTCCCCTTGTCCCGGGCCTGCCGCTGTGTCTGTCAGACACTGGGCCTCCCCTCTCTAGCCACCCTGATCATGAGGAAGTTCATCACCAGTCTAACTTAGGAGCCTCACCATAGTGGCCGGAGAGAGCCCCTGCTATTGGGACTCTCCTCAGACCTGAGAAAACTTCCCGGGCATTGGCCCATTCCCATCACGAAGACATCCCTGGCTCCCCTGTGGAACTTCCTGCCCACCTCTCTCAGGGAAGGGGTTTGAGTTGCTGATTGTGGGAGGGTGATGAGCAGTGGAGCTGAGAAAACTCCCACGGTGATGGTGGTGATGATGGGGTGGGAATGATCCCTGTTGGCCTAGAAAGCAACCAGAGGCAGAAGGGCCATCGCCTAGGGCCTGAGGGTTGGTGAGCGTGTGGCAGGCCCCGGCCTTGGCTCTGGAGGGGGCTGGGGTGAAGATGTCTCAGGACACAGCCCAGGACTTCACCCTCAGCTCTGATGCATTAAGGACAGTGGGGTGGCCAAGGCAAGGCTGGTGCCTAGGCCTGGGGCTGGGTGGATGGATGTGACCTGAAACCCAGTGTAGGGCTGTGTAGAGATGCATGGGCTGGCACTGGGTAGCTTTGAGGGGCCTGGTGGCTCATGGTGGGTCTTGGCCCAGGCCCGGGTTCGAGAGCTCGAGGAACAGTGCCGCAGCCAAACCGAGCAGTTCAGCCTCCTGGCACAGGAACTCCAGGCTTTCCGCCTGCACCCGGGCCCCTTGGATCTGCTCACATCTGCCCTGGACTGCGGGAGCCTTGGAGACTGCCCACCACCCCCCTGCTGCTGCTCCACTCCCCAGCCTTGCCGGGGGTCTGGCCCCAAAGGTAAGGTGGACCCCAGTGGCATTGGCTTGGAATCCCCAGGCCTGGGCTTTTGTATAGAGCAGGGAGTTCAGGATCAGAGAAGGCCAGCAACTCATCCAAAGTCACACAGCAGGTTAGAGCTGTGCCTGGCTAGAACCAGGTTCTGTTGGGGAAAAATAAAGCCCAGGGGAGTGACTGTCCCAGAGTCTGGCCCAGGCATCCTGGGCCACTGCTCCTTTCCTTCCAAAAGGACCTGAATGGTCAGAGCTAGGGCTTGGGCACTAGGAGTCAGTAGCAGGCAGTGTGGCCTTGTGCAGAGTGGGGGCTTGGGGGTCAGTCGGATCTGGTGGTCCCAGCTCCACTCACTTGACAGTCACTGTGATTTGAGAATGCTGCTTAACCTCTCTGGGCCATAGTTTCATAGGCTGTAAGACAGAAATAATTAAATGCATCTTATCCAGCTGTTTTGACGATCATGTGAAATAGTATTTGTAAATCAGCTATACGTCTATTTAGTAAGTTTCTCTCTAAATATTTCCCTTTTTGTAAGGAAGCCCGGCTATGGAGGGCCTGGTCCCCATATCCAAGAAGCACCACCCTATCTCCTGGTCCCTCCTCAGGCCACAGACCCCAAGCCCACGTGCCATCTTCTCTTTAGACCTTGACCTCCCGCCGGGCTCCCCTGGGCGCTGCACCCCAAAGTCTTCCGAGCCTGCCCCTGCCACCCTCACTGGGGTCCCTCGAAGGACAGCCAAGAAGGCAGAGTCTCTCTCCAACTCCTCCCACTCTGAGTCCATCCACAACAGCCCCAAGTCATGCCCTACACCTGAGGTAAGTGCTGGGGTGGGGCCTGAAGTTCTGGCTTTGGCTTGGGGAAGGGTTCAGGGCAGGTGGCCCAGACCTCTTCTGGGGTCCCCAGGAGTTGGGTGGCAACTTCTGGGGTCCCAAGTTGGGAGATGGGAGGCCTGTGGATTCCTTCTGTGGGCAAGGGGCTCAGGTGGAGCCGTTCCTGCCCTCCACTGCCTGCCTGCAAGCCCCACCTGGGGCCACCCCAGCCCACCCCTGGGAGGCCCAGGGAGGCTCTGGAGTGCTGGGCTGGATGGAGGAGACACTTGGGCACCAGGATCTGCATAATGAGACTGTTCCTAAGAGCGTCTGTAGTGAAAGCAGGTGGTTGTATGAGAAAGCACATGTTCCAGGATTCAAATCCCAGCTTTGCCTTAGGCAAGTCACTGAGCCTTTCTGGGCTTCTGTTTCCTTATCTGAATCTTGGAGCTAATAAAACCTGCCTCTAAGGTTGTCTTGAGAGTTAAATGAATAAGGAACATGCCTGTCTCAGTGTGGGGCACACAGGATGTGTGCTCAACAGGGGGCAGCTGTTATTATTACCAAGTTCTTGGGCATCACTCATAGCTCTGGTCGTCAACTCATCCTTCTTTCTACCCACAAACCCCAGAAGGTGGAGGGGGCAGGTCAGGGGCAGCTCTGAGAGCCAGATGTTCAGAAAGTGGTACAATGAAGCCCTGGGCCTCTATTGCCCCCTCGTGGGATAGAAGGGTGGTGCCAGCTTTGGATGTGGTTGTGGAGAGGTTGCCCACTTGGTCCCCTTCTCCCAGGCACTGGCAGAGAAGAGAAGACAGCCTGTTCCCCAGGCTACCCCAGCAACCTCAACAAGGGTCAGAGAATCAGGGTGCCCCGAGGTTGCAGTGCTCTGGGCTGTGGGCCGGGCAAGTAGACAGGAAGTTCTGAGTTCCAGAGCTGAACAGCAGACACACTGTCACTCGGCTAGAAGCAGGGACCTCTCAAGCTCCTTCTGCCTCCTTTCTGTTTCCTTGCTTCCAGCAATTTACAGTTGGGGTGCTTTGCTGAGGTGTTTCTTTTTTCTTTTTTTTTTCTTTCTTTTTTTTTTTTTAGACAGGGTCTTGCTCTATCCCCCAGGCTGCAGTGCAGTGGCGCAATCTTGGCTCACTGCAACCTCCGCCTCCTGGGCTCAAGCGATCCTCCCACCTCTGCCTCCCAAGTAGCTGGGACCACAGGCGTGCACCACCACACCCAGATAATTTTTGTATTTTTAGTAGAGGTGGGGTTTTGTTATGCTTCTCAGGCTGGTCTCAAACTCCTGGCTCAAGCAATCTGCCCTCCTCAGCCTCTCAAAGTGCTGGAATTATAGGCGCGAGCCACTGCACCTGGCAACTTTGCTGAGTTTTTACCTTAAGGAACCAAACCAAACTTCTGTTGACACACACTCCCCACACCAGCATGGCCTGTGCCCCTCTGAGATGAGGGAAGTGGCTTTATTTCCTGGCGGGTGCAGTAGAGGCTCAGGGAGGGGTCTGGGTTATCCCCACTGCCCCTGCCCAGGGAAGCTGGGCTCTGCCAGGACCTGCTGTCTCAGGTACTGATTTAGAAAGCATCAGGGGGTCCTTGCCACTGGACCTGTGCAGCATGTATGTGCTCATTTTCCCTCTTCAAAGCAATAGGTCCTCTGGCTCAGCCTGGAAACCTGCCTGCTTGGCGTTTGGCCCCAGGCCCTGAAGAGAAACCAGCCCTTTCTGTTTGCCCCCAGGTGGACACAGCCAGTGAGGTAGAGGAGCTGGAGGCAGACAGTGTCTCCCTGCTCCCAGCCGTGCCAGAGGGCAGCCGGGGAGGAGCCAGGATCCAGGTCTTCCTAGCACGTTATAGGTGGGTCCCTCACCCTCACTGCCCCCGAGCCCAGCCCCAGCATTTGGGGTGTAGGAGGGGGCCGGGTGGAGCTAGAGACCTCTGGAAGTGGTGGGGGCAGTACAGGACGCAATGGACCTATTCTAATAACCTAGTTGGGCCAAGGTGGGTGCAGTGAGGGCTCGGCTGTGCTGGTGGTGGACAACCACAACCAAGGCTCCGTAAAGGCTCAGTGCAGTGGGAGGGAGAAGACAGGACATGGAAGTGGAGTGTGGGTCACTCTCCTCCTCCTCCTCTGTGCCTCCCCTAACAGCTACAACCCCTTTGAGGGTCCCAATGAGAATCCAGAAGCAGAGCTTCCGCTGACAGCTGGCGAGTACATCTATGTCTATGGCAACATGGATGAGGATGGCTTTTTTGAAGGTAGGAAGGTAGTTGGGGGTCATTCTGTCCATTCCCCTGCCTTTGAGCCCATGTTCGCGAAGATGGATATCCATCCATCCATCCATTCATCCATCCCCTCTGCCCAGCGTGCTCAGCCCACCTTAACTTTTTGGTCTCAGCTAAAAGGCATACAGAGACCTAGTGGCAACTGGGGAAAGAGAAAGAAGGGAGTCTGGCTCCAAGCAGGACAGGAGAGCATAGTCCAGATGGTGGAGAGAGTGTCACAGGAGATTTTGGCTAGATTCATTTTTGGGTGGTTAGTCAGGGCATGTCAGTGTTTCACACTAGTGACACCTGAGATCAGGTATGCAACACAGATTTGATGCTGGACTCCAGTTAGGTATGCGAAGGAGGAATCAGGGTAAATATCCCAGGGGAAGGTGTTCGCAAGCAGTTAGCAGCTGTCAGGGCCCAGGCAGGGTGTCTGCTTCAGGGAGGTTCTGCAGCTCCTGTGGGGAGTCAGAGGGCTGATCAGGCAACTAAAGGCAGATGCTTCATTGAGACTGGGCACCATGGGCCTGCAGAAGACGTGGCCTTGGGAGACTCTCTCAGGGTGGCTGTGGCCTGGGTACCACCAGGCTGAGTCCATCAGCAGCAGAGAGGATGGCACTGTGTAGAGTATTGGATGTGGCATGGACAGGGCAGGGCGAGAGCCGCAACTGTGTGTAGAGATTTAGGAACGGGCTTAGCTCTGAATCTGTAACCCTGGAAGCTTGGGAGCCTGCTCAGCTGCTTTTCCCTGGGTCCTCTGCCTGTTACTTGAGGAGCTGCTGGGACCCATGGTACCTGGCTTTGTGGCCTAAACAGTTAAACTCCCTACAGGGGTAGATTACGAAGATCAGAGTTAATAAAAAGTTTTCAGGAAAATAATACTTTATAAATGAAGAAAAAAAAACACCCAAATCAAAAACCAAAACCCAAACGCTTTTTTTTTGGAGGGGGGCAGCAAAGGCGTAAGTATTAACTAACCACAAATGACTAGAATTTGAACTCTGTGATCTGGGATAAACTGGGATAGATGTAAAGGCACATAGACCACCGGGGGTGAGATGCCATATTCCCAGTCCAACCTTAGCTAAAGGACTGCTTCCTCTATGTCTGGGCCACCTAGGCTGTTCTCAGCTGCGTGGGCTTCTGGAGCATGTGCCTGACTCCGGCCCAGGCTCCAGCTTCAGCCCTGCAGGCTGGAGATCCTCTTAGTGTGAAGACTCCTGCCTTTGTCTCCCACTCCACAGTGCTGGTGCTTATGATCGTTTCCTAGGGCTGCAGAAACAATTACTATGGAGTAGCTTGAAGCAATAGACATTTATTCTCTCACTGGCCTCTACTGGAGGCCAGAAGTCTGAAATCAAGGTATTGGCAGAACTGCATCCCCTTGGGGGCTCTAGGGGAAGTTCCGTTCCTTGTCTCTTTCAGCTTGCGGTGGCTCCAGTTGTTCCTTGGCTTATGGCCACCTCACTCCAGTCTCTGTCTGTGGTCACCATCGCCTCCTCCTCTTAGTGTTTCTCCTCTGCATGTCTCTTATAAAAACACTTGTCATTAGATTTAGGACCTACCCGGATAATCTAGGATGATCTCATCTCAAGATCCTTAACTTAATTACATCTGCAAAGATGCTTTTTCCAAATAAGGTCATGTTCACAAGTTCCGGGGATTAGAACATGGACATGTTTTTGGGCGGCCACCATTCAACCCTCTACAGTGCTTATTATATCAGCGAATTTATTGACAGTCCCTCTTGTTTCTTCAAGTTCCTTACTTTTTTTTTTTTCCTAGCACAGGCAGAGAGAGAGAGGGTGGAGGTGAGGGGCACAGACGACTGTTGGGGGAAACTCCAGGCCCCCCTGCAGCTCAGACCTGCCTACACTCACCCCTCTCCCCTAAGCCCTGGCTCGTGCTCCCCCTTCCTCTCAATAAAGCGCACCAGCTACCAGCTGTCTGTTTCCTGAGAACTTTTTTTCTTCTTTAAATTGACCGTGACATTACATGCTGGTGCCCAGCTTCCTTGACATCCCTCAATCAAACAACAGCAAATGTTTTAAAATACTCTCTTGTCAAGTCTTCAGGAGAACTGACGCAGGTAACAAAACATAACCATTGGTGGCTGCCTGGATTGACTGCTGTCAGTCATGCTCCTAGACACAGGCCTGCTGGGGCTCCTGATCCTTCTAGAACTTACAAGTGACTATTTCGCTAGCACTTACTTCATTTGTCTCTAAAGATTCCTCCTTTACCCTGCTGAGTTGGTTGTCTCTCTCTCCCTCTGTGGATGTCTGCTGTTCACAAAGGGAAGTTGAGGGGCACCCCGGCCCCTATTCCTCAGGCCCAGGTAAAACCCAATCAACAGATTTTTTTTTTTTTTTTTTTTTTTTTAATACAGCATCTTGCTCTGTCGCCCAGGCTGGAGTGCAGTGGTGCGATTACGGCTTGTAGCTTCTGCCTCCCGGGCTCAAGCAATCCTTCCACCTCAGGCTCCTGAGTAGCTGCAACTACAGGCGCACCACCACTCCCAGCTAATTTTTTGCATTTTTTGTAGAGATGGGGTTTTGCCATGTTGCCCAGATTGGTCACAAACTCCTGGGCTCAAGCGATCTGCCTGCCTCATCCTCCTGAAGTGCTGGGATTACAGGCATAAGCCACCATGCCTGGCCAGTTTTCTCATCCTGACCTGCTTATTTTTTAAAACTTTAATATGAAATTATGAAATTATTATTGCAATTTTTAACACGAAAATTTTCAAATGTACAGAATACATTTGAATACTTACATACCCAGTACCTAGATTCAACAATTGTTAAAACTTTGGCATATTAGCTTTATCTATATGTAGGTTAAACATGATTTTAAAAGCATTATGATATTTTACCTTGAAATACTCAACATGCTTACTTAGAACATGATATTCTCCTCCATCTTCGCAGCCCGAGTGTCACCTGGTGGCTTATTAGAATCACAGAATCTCAGCCCCATCCAGACCCAACAGAGTTAGAATCTGCATTTTAACAAATCTCTAGGTGATTCATATGCAAGTTAAAATTGAAGAAGCACTGTCCTATAGAACCAAAATACTATTATCAGGCCTATCTCTAATCCAGATCTTTACTGCTCTTGTCTTTTAAAAGAATTGACAGTTAAATGTTGATTTGAATCAAATGCTGAAGATCACCCACTAGCAGTTGCTAAAATGCATTTATTATACCGTTTTTTCTTTATCTCCTCTCTGTTTTCCCCTGCCCTGCCCTTTCCTATCCTCCTTCTGCCAGGAGAGCTCATGGATGGCCGAAGGGGCCTGGTCCCTTCCAATTTTGTAGAGCGTGTGTCGGATGATGACCTCCTGACCTCCCTCCCTCCAGAGCTGGCCGATTTGTCCCACAGCTCAGGCCCTGAACTCAGTTTCCTGAGTGTAGGTGGGGGTGGCAGCAGTAGCGGGGGCCAAAGCAGCGGGGGACGGAGCCAGCCCAGACCTGAGGAGGAGGATGCAGTGGATGAGCTCAGTCTGAGCCCATCACCGGAGGGCCTGGGCGAGCCTCCTGCTGTGCCTTACCCCCGCCGTCTGGTGGTCCTCAAGCAGCTGGCCCACAGTGTGGTGCTGGCCTGGGAGCCGCCTCTTGAGCGAGTGGAGCTACACGGCTTCCATATCTGTGTGAATGGGGAGCTGCGACAGGCCCTGGGGCCTGGGGCACCACCCAAGGCTGTGCTGGAGAACCTGGACCTGCGGGCCGGGCCCCTTCACATTTCTGTCCAGGCCCTGACCAGCCGGGGCAGCTCTGACCCACTGCGCTGTTGCTTGGCGGTGGGTGCCCGGGCCGGAGTGGTGCCCAGCCAGCTGCGGGTCCATCGGTTGACAGCCACATCTGCTGAGATCACCTGGGTGCCCGGCAATAGCAACTTGGCCCATGCCATCTACCTCAATGGGGAAGAGTGCCCACCTGCCAGCCCCAGTACCTACTGGGCCACCTTCTGCCACTTACGGCCTGGCACACCCTATCAGGCCCAAGTGGAGGCTCAGCTCCCACCCCAAGGGCCTTGGGAACCAGGCTGGGAGAGGCTGGAGCAGCGGGCTGCCACCCTGCAGTTCACCACACTCCCAGCAGGTACGTGGGCTTGGGCCCTGTTGTCCAGAACACCCAGGAGGCCAGGCCATGGGTGACGGAAGAAGGGGACCCTGATCTTATTTGCGTTATCAGGGAAATAGCAAATTGGGCAGGTATCTCTGATGGGGAGCATCCTGCATCACTGGGTCTTGTGCCTCCCTGCCCCCAGGCCCGCCTGATGCCCCTCTGGATGTGCAGATCGAGCCTGGGCCCTCCCCTGGGATCCTGATCATCAGTTGGCTCCCAGTCACCATCGATGCTGCTGGCACATCCAACGGTGTCCGGGTCACAGGCTATGCCATCTACGCTGATGGGCAGAAGGTATGGCCCTGCCCACTGTACCCTGGGAGTGGGGGTGGGTCCCTTCTTGCTATGCTCAGAGGCCTAGGCTCTCTGGCCTGGCACAGAGATGCCCAGCCCCTGGCATTTAGGCACCATGAGGCAGATGGGTTAAGAGCACGGGCTTTGGCAGCACATGACGGATTTTAGAACTGTTCCATCACTGAAGCCATATGGCCAGGAGGATGAAATGAGATAGGCCACGCAGAGGGCTTAGCACAGCACCTGGCATAATGCTAGCTGCCACTGCTGTCACGGCATCCTCACGCTTGGCTGTCTCAGCCTCTGCTTCCCATCCTGTACCCCCTCCACCCCGCAGATCATGGAAGTGGCCTCGCCCACAGCAGGCAGTGTACTGGTGGAGTTGTGCCAGCTGCAGCTGCTGCAGGTGTGTCGTGAGGTGGTCGTGCGCACCATGTCGCCCCATGGGGAGTCGGCGGACTCCATCCCAGCTCCTATCACTCCCGCCCTGGCTCCGGCCAGCCTGCCAGCCCGAGTCTCCTGCCCCTCACCGCAACCAAGCCCAGAGGCCAGAGCGCCCCTTGCTTCAGCCTCCCCAGGGCCTGGAGACCCCAGCTCTCCTCTCCAGCACCCTGCTCCCCTTGGAACTCAAGAGCCTCCAGGAGCACCCCCTGCAAGCCCTTCCAGAGAGATGCCAAAAGGGTCCCACGAGAACCCTCCAGCACCTTGCCCCCAGGTACCCTGTCTGGGGAGAGGGGAGCAGGTGCAGGCTGGCAGAGGGACCTGGGCTTGGGTCCTTCCTCAGTGCTCTCTGTTCCAGGAGGAGGCTGGGGCAGCAGTGCTGGGCACCTCAGAGGAGAGGACAGCCAGCACATCCACCCTGGGTGAGAAGGACCCTGGCCCCGCAGCTCCCTCACTGGCCAAGCAGGAGGCCGAGTGGACTGCAGGAGAGGCCTGCCCGGCCTCCAGCTCCACCCAGGGAGCACTGGCCCAGCAGGCGCTGAATACCGAGACGTGCCAAGGAGGAGACCCAGGGTCTGGGCTGAGGCCCAGGGCTGAGGTAGGGGTTTGGGGACATACTGTGTCACTTCAGAGAATTGGGGCCTGTCTCCCTACGTTCTGCCAGCCCAAATCCAGTTGCCCTCTCTGCCTGTCCTCTGTTTTTCTTCTAGGATTTCTCTGTCCCATGTGGCTCCCATCTCCCTTCTCGCACCCTGCCCCGACCCATGGTGTACCTCCCCCATTTAGGACATGGCTCTTTCTCCCTCTGCCAAAGGACCCTTGTTACAGTGGCTGGGGCTGACCCTGCCTGGAACCCCCTGTGCCCCCTCACTGTCCTTATCTCTCCTGCCTTGCCTCACTTCTTGCAGAAGGAGGACACAGCAGAGCTCGGGGTTCATCTGGTGAACTCCCTCGTGGACCACGGCCGCAACTCAGACCTGTCAGACATCCAGGAGGAAGAGGAGGAGGAGGAGGAGGAGGAGAAAGAGGAACTGGGTTCCAGGACTTGCTCCTTCCAGAAGCAGGTTGCTGGCAACAGCATCAGGGAGAATGGGGCCAAGGTAATGGGGTAGGGACGGGCTGTTGGGCCCCAGGCCTCAAACTCCGGGGCCTCCCCACCGTGTGTCAGCAGCTGCTCTGACTGCCACTGAGTGCCAGCAATATTCTAGGTCTGTGGCCTGGGCCCTGTCCTAAGCAGAAGATAGGAAGTGGCCCAGGATTGGCCTCTGCCCGCCTGGAAAGAAAGGGGAAGAGGAGGAGTTCATTTCTGTATCTTCTCTCCCTCCAGCCCACCAGATACAGTGCCCTGGCCAGGGGAGGCTGGTGCCACCTAAGATCCTTGTGCTGGTAGCTTCTGGGGAGGGGATGGGGAGGCCTGCTCCTCAATGCTCCTGTCCCACAGGGGCTGGTGACAGTTCCTAGAGTGTGTTCCCTAATTCTTCCTTTGGCTTTCACTGGATATGTGTGCGACTTTGGGCCAGCCACTGTCCCTCTGGTTCTCTCCTCTCGGAGGAAGCCGTGGGAGGGCTGTGGGGTTGTCCGTAACCCCTGCCTTCATTTGAGGGCAAAGATCACAGCTCTCTCTCCTCTTCCCCGCGCATCTCTCTTCCCTGCTGTGTTCTACTCCCACCTCCCCACCTCCACCAGTCCCAGCCCGACCCCTTTTGTGAGACTGACAGCGATGAGGAGATCTTGGAGCAGATCCTGGAGCTGCCCCTCCAGCAGTTCTGCAGCAAGAAGCTCTTTAGCATCCCGGAGGAGGAGGAGGAGGAAGAGGAGGATGAGGAAGAGGAGAAGCCAGGGGCAGGCTGTTCTTCCCCAGACCCTGGCCCGCCTGAACCTGCATTGCTGGGACTGGGCTGTGACAGTGGTCAGCCCCGAAGACCTGGCCAGTGTCCCTTGTCTCCTGAGTCCTCCAGGGCTGGAGATTGCCTGGAAGACATGCCTGGATTAGTTGGTGGAAGCAGCCGGAGGAGAGGAGGGGGCTCCCCTGAGAAGCCCCCAAGCCGCAGGCGGCCTCCAGATCCCCGTGAACACTGCAGCCGACTTCTCAGCAACAATGGGCCCCAGGCCTCTGGACGACCGGGCCCCACGCGGGAGAGGGGTGGCCTCCCCATAATTGAGGGCCCCAGGACTGGACTAGAGGCTAGCGGGAGAGGGCGGCTGGGCCCCTCCCGGAGGTGCTCCCGTGGCCGGGCACTGGAGCCTGGCCTGGCCAGCTGCCTTTCCCCCAAGTGCTTGGAAATCAGCATTGAATATGATTCGGAGGACGAGCAGGAGGCGGGCAGCGGGGGCATCAGCATCACCAGCTCCTGCTACCCTGGAGATGGGGAGGCCTGGGGCACAGCAACTGTAGGAAGGCCCAGGGGGCCTCCGAAGGCCAATTCAGGCCCCAAACCCTACCCACGCCTCCCAGCCTGGGAGAAAGGGGAGCCAGAGCGGAGAGGCCGCAGTGCGACCGGCAGAGCCAAGGAGCCACTCTCCCGGGTCCGTGCTCACTCCCCGCCCTGGGCAGCCCCTGCCTGCTGCCACCCGGTGGCCCTGCTTGCTGCCCACCAGCAGCTCCCATTCCACGCTGCCCGCCTCCATCAGCAGAGGTGGGGCCGGGCCTCCGGGCTCCCTCACCTGCCTCCTCCCACCCACATTCCACTGCTTTGCTGCTTCTGCTGATCAGAACTGGGATGCACAATATTCTATCACTAGTCGCCTGTTGTGGCCTTTGGGCAGGGTCGCCCTTTCCTCTGCATAGCTAGTAATGGCTTCAGGACGCTGACTGTGATGCCATGTCCAGGGTTACCTGCCCTGATGCTGACGGGAGGCCCTCCTCTCACAGGCTCCTCAGCCAACTCCAGTCCCCTCTACTCCACTCATCTACTCGGGGGCTGGGGCTGGGGCCTCCCCTCCTGCCCTCCCTCCCACTGTGGGGGTGTCTGAGGTCTCCAGCAGGCTGGGCCGAGGCTCCAGGACAGGAATGCTGTGCTCCTGAGCTGCTGTGCTGCTTACGCTGATGGGGCAGAGCTGGGGGAGCAGGAGCCCACCAGAGGGATGGTGTGTTACTTTTGCCATCTGTTGCCCTCTTTTTGCAGGCAACAGAGACCGGAGAGGCCAGAGGGCAGGACAGCTCTGGGCGGAGAGGCCTCCAGAAGAGAGGTGTCCGAGTCCTCAGGCCAAGCACTGCAGAGCTAGGTCAGCACCTGATGGGGCTTGAGCTAGAGCCACTCGGCCAGAGCTCGCTGCGTCACCGCCCTCTCCACTGTCTCCACAGTCCCTGCAAGGAGCCCCTCAGAAACACTGGCTTACCAGCACCTACCCGTCAGGATCTTTGTGGCTCTGTTTGACTATGACCCCGTGTCAATGTCGCCCAATCCTGATGCTGGAGAAGAAGAGCTTCCCTTCCGAGAGGGTCAGATCCTGAAGGTGACTGATTCGCCATCAGGGTTCAGAACTCCAAACACCAGCTAGGTCTTCCCTCCTCCCTCCTTTCCTCCACTGGAGGTAGCACAGAATCATCGTGGAGAACATGGCTTCTAGAGCAGATGACGTGGGTTTGGACCTGACTCTGCTGCTTCTAGCTGTGTAACCTTAAGTAGATTACCTAGGCCCCCTGGGCCTCAGTTTTATTGGTAAAATGGGGATAATATCAGTGTCTACCTCACAGGGTGGTTTGTGGATTAAATGATCCAGTGTACATAAAGTGCTTAAACTACCTGACACATAGGCAGCACGATCTAACTATCTGCTGCTGACATTACTATTTTTATTACTCCTCCAAGTATTGATGAAAGGCATTTTGCTATTGCTCTGAGATTAAGGAGATCCAGTCTGGGGTGGGCGAAGGGCACGGCCATATAGACAGTGAATGGGGATAATACAGAAAGGGCCGTCTTCTCCCGTCCCTCTCATCCTGTTCTTTGCTGTTTTCCCCCTTTTCCCATTTCACAGCGTACGAAAGGGGGAACATTCTTCTGCGTTTCCAAGTGGGGCGTTGCTGGGGTTCGGGGCCTGGGGGCACAGGGAGCGAGCAGAACTGGCTGACACCACTGGTTTTGCCTCCAGGTGTTTGGGGACAAGGATGCCGACGGCTTCTACCAGGGTGAAGGTGGGGGCCGGACAGGCTACGTTCCCTGCAACATGGTGGCTGAGGTGGCTGTGGACAGCCCTGCTGGGAGACAGCAACTGCTCCAGCGGGGTTATTTGTCCCCAGATATTCTCCTTGAGGGCTCAGGTATGACCTGCTGCTGTCCCTCACCCACCTCCCACCAGCCCCCTTCCAACTCCACCTGACCCTGAGCAATTGTGTCTGGGGTGCTCCCACTTACCCAGACTCTAGCAGAGCCTTGGAGCCTGCCTTGAACCCTGCGGCGTAGTGGTCAGACTGTACGTGGGCCGGCCGCGTGGAGTGGGCGTCTGTTGCAGAGGGGAATACGGCCATGCAGCCAGGAATTTTGGGTCCTGGAGGTTGGGTGGGGCTCTTGTCAGGGATGGGAGATGAATGCCCTTACGAAACAAGCTCAGTAACCCAGCACGGCCCTGAGAGGAAACTCCAGAGTCCCAATCCTGTCTCGCCCACCTCCCCTGCCTCGCTTTCTCTCTGCTTTCCTGGATCAGGGAATGGTCCCTTTGTGTACTCCACAGCCCGCACAACTGGGCCTCCTCCCAAGCCCCGCCGCTCCAAGAAAGGTGGGTAAGACCCCATTCTCTCTCAGGTGCTGGGAGGATGCGTGTGCAGGTGGGGTGGCGCTGCTTGGCTGTCTGTTTTCTCTCGGGTGCTGGGAGGATGTGTGTGCTGGTGGGTGGCGCTGCTTGGCTGTCTGGGGAGGCACCTCTGGGGTTTTGAGCAGGTAAAGGGAATCGGCAGACCACCCACATCCCCTGCCTCCCCCCATGGGGGGCTTTGTTCCGGTGGGGATGAGGGATGGTTTGTGGAGCTCTCTGTTCCCACAGGCACCTGACTATAAAATCCGTGAATCCCAGAGCATGCCATTTACCCTTTCTGGGTGTTAGTTCACTGCCACACAAAAGGGTTGGGGAGATGCACCCTCAGCAGCCTTCCTTGCCTGCCTCCTTGTGTGTGGGCGAGTGTCTGGCCTGCGCTGCAGCACCTGCAGCCTGGGTGGGCAGGGGCTCACAGGCACATTCTTTCCACAGCTGAGTCGGAAGGCCCTGCCCAGCCCTGTCCAGGTGAAGGAACATCCCTGGGCCCGGGAGGCTGGGGAAGGAGACAGGGTGGGTGGCCCCTCTGGCCTCGCCCCATTGGCTACAGCTAGTGGGGAGGTGGTGACAGGGGGTCGGCAGGGGTCCGGGGCAGAAGACAGGATGGGGTGTAGGGCTCTCCAGAGAGTCCAGAGTCTTCTCCTCCTCCCCCTGCAGGCCCCCCTAAGCTGGTCCCCTCTGCTGACCTGAAAGCTCCCCGCTCCATGGTGGCTGCATTTGATTACAACCCCCAGGAGAGTTCCCCCAATATGGACGTGGAGGTGAGGACCCTCAGATAGAGCCCAGCAAAGGGGGCGGTGGCAGAGCCTTCCTGGGCCTGATGCCCTCCTCTTGTTTTCCACAGGCAGAGCTGCCCTTCCGGGCAGGGGACATCATTACTGTGTTTGGGGGCATGGACGATGACGGTTTCTACTATGTGAGAACATTGTTGGGGAGGGTGTACCATATCCCAGCCCCCCAGACTTTGGGCAGGGGGATAGGCAAGGAACCCTCAGGAAGTCTGGAGGAATGGAACAGGTCACCTCCCTGGACAGTGGTTTTGGCCCCAGCTGTTCCCCAGGGGCATCAGAGTCGAGGGGCAGGGCTAGAGCCTCTTTCCTGATCTCAGTCTCACCGGCCTCTTCTCTCCAGGGGGAATTAAATGGACAAAGGGGCCTGGTTCCATCCAACTTCCTGGAGGGCCCTGGGCCTGAGTCAGGCGGCCTGGACAGGGAACCCAGGACATCCCAGGCTGAGAGTCAGGTCAGTGAGGAGCTGGGCTCCCAGCTTGGCAGGGCGGTCTACCCTACTGGTGGGGTGGTAGGGCCAGGGCAGTGTTGCGGCAGGGGTGCAGCTGGGGTGGTCATGCAGGTAAGCGTTGTGTCCAGCGTGGAGCTGCTAAGTGACCACCAGAGGGGAGCCCCACCAGGCAGCTGCCCCCCAGTATATGCCCCTCTCTGCAGAGGGATGATAGCTGTGACCCTGACCCTCAGGCCATCTCACCAGCTGCCAACACCTGGGGGCTGATGCAGGTGAGGGGGCCCTGTGGAAAAGGACTCTTCTGCCTCACACCTGTAGCCAATCAAAGTCCCTGTTTTAGGACACTCCCACCCTGGGAGCGGGGGGTCTCCCTACCTCCCAGGTGCCTTTGGAAGCCAGTTGCCCAGCCAGGCCCAGCTTCCTGGGTTCTCATTCCTAGAGCTTGCCTCTCCTTGGGGTGAGTGGAATACAACTAAGCCTCCACCCTCAGAGGGCAGGGAGAGAGGGTGAAGAGGCCAAGCCCCAGCCAGAAAACTCAGCGCTTCCATGTGTGAACGCAAAGGCCTTGCAGAGTAGGGCCCACCCCCTGTGCAGGGCCACCTGGCGGCCGGGCGGAGAAGGTGCAGGTCTGTCGGTAACCCATCTCCTCTCTTTGTTCCCTGTCCTCAGAGAACGAGGAGGAGAAGAGTCCAGTGCTAGATGGAGATAGATATATGTAGAGAGAGCAACATGTAAGTGGGGGACTGCCCTCCTGTGTGACCATCCACCCCCACTTGACCATAATTAGACAGTGCTCCTTTGTCTCAAATACTGGAGGTGACCCAGCTTTCCCACTGTAGTCCAGGGAATGGCGAAAGAGAGCTTGCCATGAGCCAGATTTGCATAAAGAGTCATCCCTCCCCCTCCCTGCTCCCCTTGCCTTGCCTTTACCCAGGGCAGTGCCAGCTGTCATAGGATTACATGTCATCTTAGTGTGTGATGTCCCATATTAGCTGATGCCTCCTATTCTATAACACATGTGGTTTATAGAACATGACGTGGCATCCATATTAGGACTCATCAGTGGTATTATGATACGGTGTGGCTATGGTATTATAATATCATAATTATTACTGGTGCCAGGGTGACACTGTAATGCCACCAGTAATAATAGGCTTCCCACCCTTGTCCTCTGCATTGTGACCTGTTAGGGTGATCAGATGCATGATTTACCTCCAACTCTCAGTTTTCTCTACTTGGAGGCTAAAAGGGGAGGTTTGGCCAGGTGTGGTGGCTCATGCCTTTAATACTAGCTACTTGGGAGGCTGAGGTGGGAGTCACTTGAGCCCAGGAGGTCGAGGCTGCAGTGAGCGGTGATCACGCCACTGCACTCCAGCCTGGGTGACAGAGCAAGACTCTGTCTCAAAAATAAAAAAATAAAAGGGAAGTTTGAGTAGTTCAAATCCATAAATAACCCCAAACCATTATTCTCTGGGGCTCAGAAACACCCTCCTTTTGTTTCCCTAACAACCTCTCCCTCCTGGATGTTGTGGAAGGAGCCCTAAGAGGGAGTGGGAAGGGCCTGGGGCTCGCCAGCCGGCTATTGGCTTTGGCTGGTTGGGGGTAGATGCTTTGGCCTCTGTGGGCAGCCCTGCCACATCACTGCAGGCCTGGGGCGGGGGTGGGGCCTCGGTTGTGCACCCACTTTCCTTGCCTCTGGCCTGGGCTCTATAGTTGGTTCTGGCTGGGAGCCTGCCAGGCTCTGGGCAGCAAGTGGGAGTTTGAGGAAGGGAAGACATGCAGGCTGGCAAGAGCTGACAGAGCTGTGCCAGGTACCAGAGGTGAAGGTGGGAACATAGGTGTGGGGGGCTTTCTGGTGGCTTCTCTGTTCTCCCAGCTCCCTGGCCTTAGATCACTAAGGAGCGTCGTCTGGGTGGGCTTGAGGCAAAGGGAGTGGAGTCAGGAGGAGATCCAGTAAGGGAAAAGATGCTAGATCCTCCAGAGCCTGTGGTGGGGGCTGAGTGATGCCCCCAGCTGTGAGTCCCTCTGGGTCCTTGGCCTCCCCGCAGTCCTCTTAAGGGCCCTTAAGGGAGAGTCCCAATCTTCCTCCCCATGGAGTGGGTACTGGCTCCACACCCTGAAGGCCTGGGGGGGCCACATCTGCTGGGTTTGGGGAGACACTCTTTCTGTCTATGAGGGGCTGTAGAAGCTACCTTCCTTGGCAGTGACAGCTGCTTCTAAGCAGTCCTTGTCCTTGTGCTCCATGTTTTTGGAGGGAGGTGACATGTGAGAAGTTGGGGGCAGTCATCCTGAGGGGTGGGTTCCAAGAACTCTTGGGCCCTGTCAGCCCTGCACCCTGGAGGGAGAAGGGAAGGGGCCTGCCCAGGGTCACAGGTGAGCAATCCAGAACCGAGACCGCATCCCCTGGGACTCCCAGCTCAGTGGTCCCTCGGCATCACCCTCCCCATTCACCGCCTGTGCTGTGTGTTTCTGACAGTGGTGGGAGGTGAGGCCCTGGTTGTCAGCGTCAGCCATGGTTCTGTGACATGGGAGGCTGCAGGCCCCTTAGGCTGTGGAAAAAAGGGGTCAGGGGGTCGGGAGGGAATCAGGCCCTGACCTTGTTCCTTCTGTCTCACATTTCAGAACTGGGGCTGCACCACACAAGGGCCCCTGGGGCCCCCAGGTGGGCCTTGTATCCCCAGCCCTGGCAGCGCCCCCAGGATTGAACGTGGGGAGCCCCAGGGCAGAAGCGAGAAGGTGTGGGGTTTCTTCTCCAAGGGGAAGCAGCTCCTCAGGAGGCTGGGCTCTGGGAAGAAGGAGTGAAGCTGTGGCCCATCCTGCAGGCAGAAGAGGCCCTGAGAGGCCCCCAGATCACTGTCTCTGCCGAGCAGGGAAGGCTCAGACTGGGCCCAGAGCCCCCGTTCTTCTGCGTTAACACTGTGGCATTCAGAGGGAATCAAAGAGCCTTGGTGAAGGTCAGAGCTAAATGGCTCCTTAAGGATGAACTCTCTAGAGAAGCACCTTCCTCCTACAGGAGGGGAAACTGAGCCCACAGTGAGTATGTAACTTGACCAAGGTCACTGAGCCAGGGCTGGACCCAGAACCCTCGCGTCCTGGTCCACCCACCTCGTCTACTAGTGTCCCACAGTGCTGCGCTAGTCCCTTCTGCCACCCTTCCCAGTCCCAGGACGGGCCCTGGCGGGAGAAAGGAGCCTGTGCCCCCTGATGGCTCTGGCTGTCCTGATCCTGTCTTCCCTCCCCTGAAGGAAAGTTTGCACTGGATTTTCTTGGAGCCCCATCTCCCCAGCGGGCAGGCGGGCGGAGCCTGTATATATGTATATACTCAGTGCCTCAGTTCAACTTCCTCCACCTCGCTTCCACTGCACAGGCCCGGGAAGGAGAAAGGCCAAGCCAAAGTGGGCCCCACCCTGCCCCCGTCGTGCTCCATCCTTCCCTGCCAGGGCCTGCTGGCCCTTGTAAGGTCCCGCCCCCAAAGACCCTGGGGCCAGCGGGGCCGAAAGCGGAGTTGGGTTTGCCTTATTTTGCTCATTGGATTCAAGTTCTTTTGCATAGTTTTCTTCTAACCCCTGTTGGAGTCCAGGGGCTGGAGAAAAGGACAGATTTATGCAGCTATTTTCATACATTCCCCGTTCAGAGTGGGGTAGGGGTTCTCCACCGTTACCCGATCCACTCCATCCCCCACCCTCTGAGGGGTGAGTGTCTCTTTGCATGTTTCTTTTGCTGTGGTGGGAGATAGTTTGACTGAACCCCCACCCCGACCTTGGTCTCCAGGGGTGTGAAATGGTGGGGGAATTTGTTTAAAAAGACATTTTATTATAATAAAGTCTATTTTCACAAAATCTATGCTGGACTCTCTGTGGGCAAAGGACTCCTTGGAGGGGTGGGGCAGCTGGGCTTTGGACTCTGGACTTCAGACCCCAGAAGTTACATCCTAGGGCTAACAGGGGCAAAAACCAATCAACACCACGAGCCTTTGATTCCTTTTCCTAAGAAGAAGGTTTGGTAGCTTCCTTAGCCCGTGGTCACAGGGCCAGATATTTGCTACTGGGGCTGGGGTTGTGGAGGAAGATGGGACAGACGGGAAACACACAGAGGGAAAGCACCAGTTTCAAGATGGTGGACTGAATACACACTGCAGTCTTTCTCCTCTATACCAAATGCACAGAAATAATAGACATGAGAGAAATAGAACAAATAAACACTATACACAGTTCCATTTGAAAGCAAGAAAGGGGACTCTCAGTAGACTAAAAACAACAGGATTCTGGGAAAGACAAGAACAGATGGCAGATCATACTGAGAAACTTGAGAGTAGGGTATATGTGGGAGAGCTCTGCACGTTGCCTCTGGACTACAGGCAGTGCAAACAGGGCAGAAGAGACCCTAGGGGCTACCGATGGTGTGGTTAGTTGGGGTTTTTCTTTGATTGATTTTTGCACATTCTCCTTCTGCCATGGGCCAAGGGCAAAGGTGAAGATGTCTGCCTTTAGATGACAGACTTAGAGAATAGTAGGGGTTGCAGCTTGGATCAGAGACCAGGTGGTACTTTAGGTGGCTGGCCACACCTGGCAGAAACAAGATGTATCACCGCCCAGGTGAGAAGCCACCAAACCACAGCATACTGTGACCCTTCCTTCTCAACCGAAACCCTCAGAATCATGGCAGCAGTTCCCACCCAGCCGTCCAGCAGAGACTCCCAACCACAATGGTAAGAACACAGTAAAGACTCAAAAAATACATGAGGAAAGCCAACTTCACTAAGAGAGATAACAAATGGAAATGGAAAAATATACACAAGTCAATAAAGCATTAGGAGAAAACTTTAAAAAGTCTACAGTTATTGTTGGAGAAATAAAGGAAGGAATTACATATGGGAAACAAGAACAAGTAGTTATGAAAAAGATCCTAATAGAGATCTTGCAAAAAATACATATATTCTTGTTAAAAAAGGACTCAATATATGGGTGAAGAGCATATAATTCATAGTTGGATACAATTAGTAAGCTTGAATTTTGAGGTAAGTAATTCCCTCAGAGTGCTGTACAAAGGGATAAAAGAGATGAGCAAAATGAAAGAAAAGTTATACATGGAGGATGGGGTCAAATGTTTCAATATCTATTCATAAGAATACCCCGGGTTGGGAAGATGTGGGGAGAAATAGAGACCATGAGTGGTAGAACAAATGATGGCTATAAATTTTCTAGGACTGAAGAAAGACACAGATACTTAGATTCAAAGGACTTACTGCATGTGAAGCTGATAAATAAATTACAAGTACAGAAAAAAAAGAGAAGCAATCCAATTCAATGTTTGAGACTTGAATAATCTTGTCACCCAAACTACAACAGAATAAGAAAATATTATGACAGATCTATCTGGTTTATGAACACAGAATATCCTAAATATAGCTTTAGGAAATTAAATATACATCATGGCTGTAGCATTTTTAAATTTTTTTTTTTTTTTTGAGACAGAGTCTTGCTCTGTCACCTAGGCTGGAGTACAGTGGCATGATCACAGCTCACTGCAGCCTTGACTTCCTGGGCACAAATGATCTTCTCACCTCAGCCTCCTGAGTAGCTGGGAGTATAGGCACATGCCACCATGCCCAACTAATTTTAAAACAATTTTTAAGAGATGGAGTCTTGCTATGTTACCCAGGCTGGTCTTGAACTCCTGGCCTCAAGTGATTCTCTTGCCTTGGCCTTCTAAACTGTCGGGATTACAGACATGAGCCACTGTGCCTGGGCTGTAGCATTTATCTTAATAAGGCAAAAGTGTTTCACCATTTTATTATTAAATTGATTAATTCTATTATTCTATGTTAATAGAATTCACTAACAGATCAAAGGAGAAAAATCACATGCTCACTTCAAGATGTTGAAAAATCATTTGATAAGTGAAAGCATCCCTTCATAGTTTCTAAATATATAGCAGATAAGAAAAATAAGGAAATTGGGTGGAATCTTATCTGCATGTACCCCATTTGCACTGCAGCTGTGGGACCCTGGAAGACAGCCTACTCTAGGTTTTATACCTCAGGAGCATCAGGACTCTCTGGGATAAAGCCTTGGAGGACATCTGTCTTCTGTTAGGGGACTGGAAGAGAGCCCAGGCTGTTCTGGTCAGTTCCTCCCTATCTCAGGATGTTGTATTCCCAGCAAATTTTACAGTCATTCTTGATGACTACAAACAACAAAGGGGAAGAACTGGGTTGGTCTAAGGCTACCTGGAGAACTGTCCTGCAAAGAAAAAATCTAGGATGAAGAAATACGATTGAGTTTTGTATACTGATTTTGTATCCTGCAACCTTGCTAAACTCACTTATTAGTTCTAGTAGCTTTTTTCTTGGTTATTCTTTGGAATTTTTTAAGCAATTTGTTATCTGGGAACGGAGACGGTTTTATTTCTTCCTTTACAATTTGTATGACATTAATTTTTTTCCTTGCCTATTGCACTGGCCAGGACCTCCAGTACAATGTTGACTAGAAGTGGTGAAAACAGATATCCTTGCTTTGTTTCTAATCTTAGGAGGAAGGCATTCAGTTGTTCACCATTAAGAATGATTTTCATTGAATTTTTCTGTTTTGTTTTTATAGATTCCCTTTGTCAGGCAGAGAAAGTTCCTTTTGTTTTTTCCTAGATTGCAGAGAGATTTTATCAAAACTGGGTGTTAAATTTTGTCAAATGTTTGTTCTGCATCTATTAAGATGATCAGATGTCTTTTTTTTTTCTTTAGGCTGTTGATAAGCTGAATTAAATTGATTTTTCAAGAGTCAAAATAGATTTGTACTCCCAGGATAAACCCCACTTGTTATGATTTTTTTATATTGCTGAATTCAATTTGCTACTATTTTGTTGAGGAATTTTGCATGTGTTTTCATGAGTTATCTTGTTCTGTAGTATTCTTTTATTGTAATGTCCATGTCAGGTTTTAATATCAGAGTACAGTTAGCCTCATAAAATGAGGTGGAAAGTTTCTATGACATTCTATATCATGGAAGAGATTGTGTAGAACTAGCATTATATCTTTCTTTTTTTTTGAGACGGAGTTTTGCTCTGTCACCCCGGCTGGAGTGCAATGGTGTGGTCTTGGCTCACTGCAACCTCTACCTCTCAGGTTTAAGCGATTCTCCTGCCACAGCCTCTTGAGTAGCTTTGATTATAGGCATGTGCCACCACACCCAGCTAATTTTTGTATTTTTAGTAGAGACAGGGTTTCACCATGTTGACCAGGCTGGTCTCAGAACTCCCGACCTCAGGAGATCTGTCCACCTCAGCTTCCCAAAGTGCTGGGATTATAGGCGTGAACCACCGCACCCAGCCCACATTATATCTTCCTTAAATGTTTGATAAAATTTGCCAGTGAAAGCATCTAGGGCTGGAGTTTTCTTTGTGTGAGGCTTTTAAACCATGAATTTAATGTCACTAATAGATACAGGACTTCAATATAACTATTTCTTCTTGAGTGAGCTTTTGTAATTTGTTTCAAGGAATTTTTTATCCTAGTTGTCACATTTATATTCATAATGTATGTGGGGTCTGTGGTAATGTTCCCTCTTTTATTACTGATGTTTGTAAGTTGTCTTCTTTTTTTCTTGGTCAGTTTAACTAGAGGTTTATCAATAAAATTGATCTTTCAAAGAATCACCTTGGTTTCATTTTTTTCTCTATTATTTTTCTGTGTTAGATTTCATTAATTTCTGACATTTATTTTATTATTTAATTAATTTCTAGCCTTTATTATTTTATCCTTCTGCTTGCTTTGTTTACTGTAGTCTTCTTTTTCTTGTTTAACAAAGCATAAGCTTAGATCATTGATTTGAGACATTTCTTTCTTTTCTAATATAAGCATTTAATGGTATAAATTTCCCTCTACGCATTGTTTTAGCTGCATTCCACAAATTTTGATATACTGTGTTTCAATTTTCATTCCGTTCTATTTATTTATTTATTTATTTATTTTTCGAGACAGATTCTCACTCTGTCGCCCAGGCTGGAGTGCAGTGATGCAATCTCTGCTCACCGCAACCTCCGCCTCCTGAGTTCAAGTGATTCTCTGGCCTCAGCCTCCCAAGTGGCTGGGATTACAAGTGTGCACCACCACACCTGGCCAATTTTTGTATTTTTAGTAGAGACGGGGTTTTACCACTTTGGCCAGGCTGGTTTCGAACTCCTGACCTCAGGTGATCTGCCCGCCTCGGCCCCCCAAAGTGCTGGGATTACAGGTGTGAGCCACCAGCCTGGCCTCAGTTCTCATTTTTTAAAAAAACATTTCTTGACTCATGGGTTATTTAGAAGCGTGTTTTCTTAGTTTGCAAGTGTTTGGATGTTTTCCTGTTATCTTTCTCTTATTGTTTTCTAGTTTGATTCCATTATGCTTAAAGAACACACTTTGTATGATTTTAATTCTCTTAAATTTGTTGAGGCTTGCTTTATGGCCCAGAATGTGGCCTATTTTTATGAGTGTTTCATGTGCACTTCAAAATAATGTTTATTCCGCTATTATTAGGTAGCATTTTGTATACATATAAATTGTTTCCATTTGGTTGATGGTGTTATTCAGTTCTGTATCTTTGCTGATTTTCTCTCCATTAGTTCTTTTTTTTTTTCTGGCAGCACAACTTTTACTTATTAATCACAATGTCAGGAATGTCATATGAGGTAAAATCATCAACAATAAAATAGTCACTACACTTTCTTTTTTTTTTTTTTGAGACAGAGTCTCACTCTGTTGCCCAGGCTGGAGTGCAGTGGTGCAATCTCGGCTCATTGCAACCTCCGCCTCCCGGGTTCAAGCGATTCTCCTGCCTCAGCCTCCCGAGTAGCTGAGACTACAGGCATGCGCCACCACTCCTGGCTAATTTTTGTATTTTTAGTAGAGACAGGGTTTCACCATATTGGCCAGGCTGGTCTCAAACTCCTGACCTTGTGATCCGCCCGCCTCAGCCTCCCAAAGTGCTGGGATTACAGACTTGAGCAACTGTGCCCGGCCAATGACTACATTTTCTAAAACAATATAAAAATTAGCTCTTGGTTGAACAGTGATGCTGGAATTCTTATTGCAGTTTCTGTCTTCACTCTTTAAATAGATAAATAAAGTCAATTTCATTCTTTCTTGCTTCTGCTGTAGCAACTAGAAAAATTGTTTATTTCAGTTATTCTACTGCCCAGGTGTTCACAAGAGGTTTCCATCTACTTCCAATGCACAATGGATTAGACTACTTTATATCCCCCATTCATTACTTACTTACAAGCCAGAGAGGCTGGTGTGCTAGCCTTTTACCTTCATAACACTGTGAAAAGACAGTATTTAATAAACAAAGGGACACAAAACTGGTGGATAGGCAGCCAGAGTTCCGCAGCCACTTTTTGCCGGTAGTATTCTGTGTTACCTTGACAAGTTTCTTACAATGCTCGAACTTCATCTTTCTAGTCTTGAAGTGAGATTGTTTAGCTAAACCATCTCTAAGGTCACTGACATTCCTAAAATATTTGATTCTAATTTTAATTTGATTCTATTGCTTATCAATAGAGCAGACAAAGGAATATTAAGTTTTTTATTTTAGTTTGTATTATAAGAATATTTTTATTGCCATAACTAAGCTTTTCTTTCTGAGTAAAATTTCCACGTCCTAGTTAGTGAGTTATTATTTATGAGGGCTAATAAGCAGTAAAAAGAGGTGAATAATTTTAAGCATTTAGATTTAGTTTTAGAGTACATTTGCCTTTTGATCTGTTGACACTACAAATAAGAAGGAAGAGAAGAAATTAAGCATTTGTTTCACTAGGCTGACTTTGGGATGCGATATTATAATGTAACAGTAATGTCCTTACTTGACATTAACTTTTTTTGAAGATTGGATGAAACTTTTTCATTTCTTCTCTTAGAGATCTGTTTCTGTAGAAGATGCTGTATGGAGAATTGGAACAGTATGGATGCTAACGCTCAGTTGCAGAGGTGTCATCAGAATGCATTAGACACAATCAGGTTGAT
The DNA here is from genome assembly GCF_028885625.2 of Pongo pygmaeus. Taxonomy (NCBI): domain Eukaryota; kingdom Metazoa; phylum Chordata; class Mammalia; order Primates; family Hominidae; genus Pongo; species Pongo pygmaeus. Next base: position 60,403,303 of record NC_072392.2, read on the forward strand.
ACTAAGCCTGCGCTCCACGCTTGTTGCCCCACTTCTGGATCTGGGTGATTGGTATTAACTATCAGTCTCTTTGCTTCTTTAAGACATGCTTGACTTCAAATCCTTTCTATGCCTTTCAAAAAGGCTAATGAATTGCACTATACCACAGTATTTAAAATAAGAAGCATATTCAGGGCTTAATGTTAATATACTTCAAAATGTTGTAGCTGACAGGAATCACTGGGGAAACTGGGTCTGTCTTTGCATGACCGAGATTCTGATTCTTCTTATAATTCATCCAATTGGTGTTGCTTCCTCTTTCATAGCCTGTAAAAGAAATTGGGCCAGGCATGGTGGCTCATGCCTGTAATCCCAGCACTTTGGGAGGCCAAGGTGGGAGGATTGCTTGATGCCAGGAGTTTGAGACCAGCCTGGGCAACATGGTGAGACCCCTATCTCCACAAACATAAATAAATAAATAAATTAGCTGGGCTTAGTGGTGTTCATCTATAGTTCCAGCTACTCAGGAAGCTGAGGTGGGAGGATTGCGTGAGTCCATGTTTGGAGCATCAGAGGAAAGCAAATGGAATCACCCTTGGTTCTACTAATTACTGAGAGAGGAGTGTAAAAGCCTCCAACTACAATTGTGAATTTACTCATTTTTCCTTTTAATTTTATCAGTTTTGCTTTGTTTTTCAAAGCCCTGTTGTTAAACACTTATAAATCTAGAATTGTTATGTCTTCTTAGAGAATTAACTCTTTCCTGCTTTATCATTAGTTATTTTCTTTACTTTGAAGTATTTTTGTTTGATACTAACTAACATAGCCACTCTAGCTCTCTTTTGATTTGTGTTAGCATGGTATATCTTTTTCAATCCTTTTGCCTTTAACCTACTTATATCATTATATTTGAAGTGGGCTTCTTTTAAACAATACATAGTTGAGTCATTTAAAAAATTCTGGGCTGAGCATGGTGGCTCATGCCTGTAATCCCAGCACTTTGGGAAGCTGAGGTGGGCGGATTATTTGAGGTTGGGAGTTCAAGACCAGCCTGGTCAGCGTGGTGAAACACCGTCTCTACTGAAAATACAAAAATTAGCTGGGCAGTAGTGGCGTGTGCCTGTAATCCCAGCTACTCGGGAGGCTGAGGCAGGAGAATTGCTTGAGCCTGGGAGGCGGAGGTTGCAGTGAGCTGAGATTGCACCACTGCACTCCAGCCTGGGTGACAGAGTGAGACCCTATCTAAAAAAAAAAAAAATCATTCTGACAATCTGTGTTTTAACTGATGTGTTAAGACCATTCACTTAGATTCAGTGTGATTATTTATATTTTGGTTTACAATTATATTATTTGTTTTCTGCTTGTTCCCTCTGTTTTCTCTTTCTTGCTTTCTTCTGGGTTGTTTGAACAATTTTTGGTACTCTTTTAAATGTTATTGCATTTATATATACATTTACACACATTATATGTATATATACATATATAACATTTTTAGTGGTTGCTTTAGGTATGATAGCATATACATTTGACTTTTCATTACTTAAATCAATATTTTAGCACTTTAAGTGGGATTTAGAGATTTTACCACCATATATTTTCCTTAATCTTTCTCCCCAGTTGCCTTGTGTCTCTACATACATGAAAAATTTCACTGGGCAGCATTATAACTTTTGCTTTCAACCAGAAAATAGGTTTTAAGAAACTCAAAGGAGAGAAATAGTCTATTATATTTAACCCAGATATTTAACATTTTTGTTGCTCTTTCTTTATTTCTGATGTCCCAAGTTTCTTTCTGGTGTCATTTCAGATAAATGGTGACAGTGAATTATCTTAGTTTTTCTTCAACTGAGAATGTCTTTATTTCACCTTCATTCTTGAAGGATATTTTCAGTGGATAGAGAATTATGGGTTGAAAGTTCTTTATTTAAACACTTTAAAAATATTGTTTCCCTTCCTGCTGTCTCATAATCTCTGATAAGAAAGCCACAGTCAGGAAAATTGTTGATTCTCTGTAGTAATGTATCTTTCTTTGGTTTCTTCCAAGATTTTTGTCTTTGTCCTTTGTTTTCAGCAGTTTGACTGCGTGTTGAATATGGGTTCTTTTATGTTTATTTATGTTTTTTCTATTTGGGGTTTGCTGAGCTTCTTGATTCTATAGCTATGTCTTTGCCAAATTTGGGGAGTTTGCCAAATTTGAAGTTTTCTTCAAATATTTTTCTATACCACATTTTTCTCCCTCTCCTACTGGGACTTGGATGATGCAAATGTTAGACCTTTTGGTATTGTCCCACAGGTTCTTTAAAGGGTTGCTTTCCTGAGCTCCTCCTTTTCTGTCATCTCCCTGATGCATTATGATTCCTTGAGATTCTTGATCCCTTGGCCAAAAAGCTTATTTACCTTGTTCTGTGATGTACTTCCTGTGACCATGCCTGCACCAGGGCAGGGCAATGGGAAGACAGAGAGAGAAGAAAAGAGTATCAAGGATTCATTCCACCCTCCTGGGAGCACAGCTCCTCTGACTGGAGAGGAAGGTTGCCCTCCCTCAGAGTTCTAGGGTCTCTCTGGCCCCTTCTCCTGCTGCTGCCACTATTACCAAGGATTGCTTGGAACTGGGGTGAAAGATAATGGAGAAAAGAAAAAGAGAAAAGTGGGAGATCTCTGTACTCTCTGAACATTAGGAGATCTCTTTCCTGCACCTTAAGCCGGATCCAGAGAGTTTTCTCCTGGAGCCCCCTCTGTCCCCGTAGATGCCTACACTGGGTTTTGGGCTGCATTGAGTTCAGGTTGGGGGATACCAGAGGAAAAAATACAGTAAACTCACTGCTACTCGGGTGGCATATTCAAATATATTATTCTTCTCCAATCTGCCTGCGTTGATTCACTTTCAGAGTCTTCATATAGTTGCTCCATGCATTCTGTACAAAATTTATAGCTGCATTTATTGTGAGAGAGACAGACAGGGTGGAATGTGTTTATTCCATCTTACCTAGAACTGGAGCTTCTTATTAATATCTTGATTGTGATTGCATTGAATTATAGATCAATTTGGGAAGAATTGACATTTTCACACTATAGAGTCTGTTGACCTATCAAAAAGTATATCCTTCCATTTATTTAGGTCTCCTTTAATTTCTCTTAGCAATGTTTTGTTGTTTTCGGTATCAATCTTGTATATCTTTTGTCAGATTTATCCCTAAGTATTTCATATTTTCGATGCTTAATTGAAAGTGGTATTGTTATTTTCATTTCAATTTCTGATTGTTTGTTGCTAGTATATAGAAACACAGCTAATTTTTGTATTTTGGCCCTGTATATTGCAACCTTCCTAAACTCACTTACTGATTCTACTAGATTTTACGTAGATTCCTTAGAATCGTATATATGTGTGTGTGTATCTGTGTGTGTGTATGTATATATGTGATCATATTGTATATAAGCAAAGACAGAATTCAAATTCTGATCCCTTTAATTTCCTTTTCTTGTCTCATTGTACAGTACAGACTCTCCGATACAATGCTGAACAGAAACAGCAGAAGCAGACATCCTTGCCTCATTCCCAGTCTTAGGGAGAATGCATTCAGTCTTTCACCATTAAGTATCACACAAGTGATATCTTTGTTTGTAGATATCCTTTGTCAGACTTGAGGAAGTTCCTTTTCTTCTTAGTTTGCAAAGAATGTTTTTGTTTGTTTGTTTGTTTTTGGTTTCGGTTTTTTGAGACAGAGTCTTACTCTGTCACCCAGGCTGGAGTGCAGTGGTTCAATGTCGGCTCACTGCAACCTCTGCCTTCCAGATTCAAGCAATTCTCATGCCTCAACCTCCTGAGTAGCTGGGATTACAAGTGTGCGCCAGCATGCCTGGCTAATTTTTATATTTTTAGTAAAGACAGAGGTCCAGGCGCGGTGGCTTATGCCTGTAATCCCAGCACTTTGGGAGGCCGAGATGGGCGGATCACCTGAAGTAGGGAGTTCAAGACCAGCCTGACCAACATGGAGAAACCCCATCTCTACTAAAAATACAGAAAAATTAGCCAGGCATGGTGGTGTGTGCCTGTAATCCCAGCTACTCAGGAGGCTGAGGCAGGAGAACCACTTGAATCCGGGAGGAGGAGGTTGTGGTGAGCCGAGATTGCACCATTGCACTCCAGCACGGGCAACAAGAGCGAAACTCTGTCTCAAAAAAAAAAAGACAGAGGTTTGTCATATTGGCCAGGCTGGTCTCAAACTCCTGACCTCAAGTGATCCGCCTGCCTTGGCCTCCCAAAGTGCTGGGATTATAGGAGTGAGCCACTGAGCCTGGCCCAATGCTACCATTTCAATCTTTGTTAGTGTCTGGCTTCATATTAGTAAGCCAGTGTAAAAGTAATCCAAACCTACTGATCAAGTAAAACCAAAGTTTGCTACTTTGCGGGATTGTGGGGAGGGAGAGATTTTTAGTTCTTTCATGATAAAATTATTATATTTTCCTTGTAAAACTTTGAGAAGAGCACTGAGTATGAAGCAAAAGGGTCTTGTTCCTCAGCGCCTTCAGCTCATTCCCCAGATGTAACCACTGTAAATAGGCTTTTGTGCCTGCTCTCAGATCTTTATGTGTATGTAAACACTTCTGTGTGCATGTGTGTGGTGCCTATGCATGTATGTATGTCTGTGTGTTTTGTATGAATTGCAACATGCTATATATAATGTTTTGTAACTAGTTATTTTCTTTTGGCAACATTTCTTGCCATTTTGTTCTTTTTCTTTGTTTTTTTTTCCCAATCAGTTTTCTCAGGTTGAATCTTGCCATTTTGCTACAAATAGATCTCCCTCTGTTTTAAAGGCTGCATAAAACACATTTACCAGGATATACCACAACCTGGCAAAACTTTTCTGATGGACATTTGGCTTGCTTCCAGTCTTTTGGTTGTTGCAAACGAGGCAGAAATGAACACACTTGGGTAGGTATCTTTATGCTTTCCTAAGAATGTGTCTGAAAGATAAATTCCTACCTGGAAGTAGAATTGCTGAGTCAGAGCACTTTGGAGTTTGACTGACATTGTCAGATTGCCATCCCATGGCATGGGGCCAAGCTATGCTTATTTTTTTTTCACATCCTGACTGGCACTGGGTTTATCAGTCTTTTCTATTTTAACTAATCTTATTGGTGAAGATGCTGTTTAATTCTTGTTCTTTGAGTTTAATGTTTCTTATTTTTAGTGTTTTTTGTAGAACTTTGACTCTTGGAAGCTTACCCCCTCCCCAAATAACCACAAGTATAAAGGGTGGAGTAACTGAAAAACCATTAAGCATTTGTAAAATCACAGAATTTAACTTGTCTTAAATTTTACAGCACTGACCTAAACATATTTGAAAACCAAATTTGAAACTAAAAAATTTTGAATATTCACTCTTTTTTTTTTTGAGATGGAGTCTTGCTCTGTCGCCCAGGCTGAAGTGCAGTGGCACAATCTCAGCTCAATGCAACCTCTGCCTCCTGGGTTCAAGCAATTCTCCTGCCTCAGCCTCCCGAGTAGCTGGGATTACAGGTGTGCACCACCATGCCAGGCTAATTTTTGTATTTTTTTTTTAGTAGAGAAGGGGTTTCGCCATGTTGGCCAGGCTGATCTCAAACTCCTGACCTTGTGATCAGCCTGTCTCAGCCTCCCAAAGTGCTGGGATTACAGGTGTGAGCCACCATGCCCGGCCGAAAATTCACTCTTTAAAAAAATTATATCTTGGCCGGGCGCAGTGGCTTAAGCCTGTAATCCCAGCACTTTTGGGGGCTGAGGCGGGTGGATCACAAGCTCAGGAGTTTGAGACCAGCCTGACCAACATGGTAAAACCCTGCCTCTACTAAAAATACAAAAATTAGCATGGCATGGTGGCACATGCTTGTAATCCCAGCTACTTGGGAGGCTGAGGCTGGAGAGTTGTTTGAACCCGGGAGGTGGAGGTTGCAGTGAGCTGAGATCATGCCATTGTACTCCAGCCTAGGTGACAGAGGGAAACTCCGTCTCAAAACAAACAAAAAAAACATTGTATCTTCATCAGATAGAGACTCTAACCTTTCTAGAAAGGTCGGTTAGAAATGTACAGTGCTTTTCAGATAAATGAATCTACCTTCTATAGAAAACTAAAAGAATAGAATCCCATTACATTTCGTTTTCTTTAAGAATACTTACCTTAGCTGGGAACAGTGCACACACCTGTAGTCTCAGCTACTCAGGAGGCTGAAGCAGGAAGATCGCTTGAGCTGAGGAATTCAAGGTTGTAGTGTGCAATGGCTGTGCCTGTGAATAGCCACTGTACCTCCAGCCTGGGCAACATAGTGAGATCCCGTCTCTATAAAAAAAAATAAGGGCCTGGCGCGGTGGCTCAGGCCTGTAATCCCAGCACTTTGGGAGGCCGAGGTGGGTGGATCACGAAGTCAGGAGATTGAGACCATCTTAGCTAACATGGTGAAACCCTGTCTCTACTAAAACTACAAAAAATTGCTGGGCGTGGTGGCAGGTGCCTGAAGTCCCAGCTACTCAGGAGGCTGAGGCAGGAGAATGGCATGAGCCCAGGAGGCGGAGCTTGCAGTGAGCTGACATAGCGCCACTGCACTCCAGCCTGGGCGACAGAGCGAGACTCCGTCTCATAAAAAAAAAAAAGAAAAAAAAAAAAAGAAAGCAAAGAAAAAAGCTTACTCTGAATATTTTTAAGTTTAAAAAAAAAAAAACTTGTAAGATGTTGCAAGTTCTGTAGAGAAACTTAATGACCAAATTTGCATTTTTCAAAAAGGAAGTGCTTAGGAACAAACCTAACAAGAAACAAACCTAACAAGAAACAAGCAAGCTCTATATGGGTAAAACAATAACATTTAAGGGAAAGATACGAAAGAAAACAAATGGAATGATACATTGAATTACTCAAGAATTTAAACTCCATGGGAGCAAGTAATTGGTTAACTGCTGTATCCCCAGGACCCAGAACAGTGCTGGCGCATGGTAGGTGCTCAGTACATATATGTTGAGTGAATGAATGAATGTACAGGGATAGGAAGACAATATCGTACAGATATCAATTGTTACCAAATTTATGTATAAATTGAATGCAATATCATTAAAAATCTCAACAGGATTTTTTATGGAACTAGACAAACATTCGGAAATTCTTAAGCAAGAGTAAATATGCTAAAATGCTGAAGATTATTTTTAAAAAGAATGAGGAAGGGTAATTTATCTCGCCAGTAATGAAAACATATTAGAAAGTTATAGTAACTGTAATGATTAGGTATTGACATAGGAATAGATAGACTACTAGGAAGGTAGAGTAGAACAATCAGAAATACACACACATTTATGGTAAGTAACAAAACTAGTATCTGAATTCAGTGGAGACATGACAGATTATTCAATTAAAGGCATTGGGACAACTGATTATCTGTTTGGGAAAAAAAAAGAAAAAGATGACTCCCCACCTCGTACCATTCACACAAACAAAATTCCAGATGGATTTCAGACCTAAGTGTAAAAACAAAGTGTTAAAGTATTATAAGGATATACACGAAAATATGTTTATAATCTTGAAGAAAGGAATGGCCCCTTAAAAAAAAAAAGCTGAAAGAGCGAAATCCAAAATAAATACATAAAACAAAAAGCAAAATCCATAAAAAAATTGATAAATTTGACCACCTTGAAATTAAGACACTATAAAAAACATAAATGAAAAGTGACGTACTAAAAAGAAATTTGGAACATATATAACAACTGAAGGACTTTAGTGCTTACCCAGAATATAGAATACTTGTTACAAATCAATAAAAAGAGTAACAACACCATAGAAAAATTAACAAAACAAAACACAGGAAAGTTGCAGAAGATATAATTCAAATAAAAATAGCTCAACCTCACTATTAACCAAAGAAATAAAAGTTGAACCAATAATATGATTCCATTCTTTGCTCATGAGATTTTTACAAAGTTTGGAGGATAGTTTAGCAATATGTATCTGTTAAGATTTTATTTATTAGATACAGGGTCTTGCTCTGTCGCCCAGGCTGGAGTGCACTGGTGTGATCATAGCTCACTGTAACCCTGAACTCCTGGGCTGAAGTGATCCTCCTGCCTCAACCTCCCAAGTCGTTGGGACTACAGGAGCATCACCGCGCCCAGCTAATTTTTTTTTTTTTTTTTGTAGAGACAGAGTCTCATTATGTTGCTCAGGTTGATCCCAAACTCCTGGGCTCAAGTGATCCTCCCACCTCGGCTTCCCAAAATGTTGGGATTATAGGTGTGAGCTACTGTGCCAGAACTTACATTTTTTTTTTTTTTTGAGATGGAGTCTCACACTATCACCCAAGCTGGAGTGCAGTGGTGCCATCTTAGCTCACTGCAACCTCTGCCTCCCGAGTTCAAGCGATTCTCATGCCTCAGCCTCCCAAGTAAGCTGGGATTACAGGTGTGCACCACCACACCTGGATAATTTTTGTATTTTTAATAGAGATGGGGTTTCTTCATGTTGGCCAGTCTGGTCTCGAACTCCTGACCTCAGGTGATCTGCCCACCTCAGCCTCCCAAAGTGCTGGGATTATAGAAGTGAGCCACAGCGCCCAAGATTTTTATTTTTATTTTTTTTTGAGACAGAGTCTCACTCTGTCACCCAGGCTGGAGTGCAGTCATGTGATCTCAGCTCACTGCAGCCTCGACCTCCCAGATTCAAATGATTTTCCCACCTCAGCCCCATGAGTAGCTGGGACTACAGTCATGCACCACCATGCCCAGCTAATTTTTGTATTTTTTGTAGAGACAGGGTTTCACCATGTTGGCCAGGCGGGTCTTGAACTCCTGACCTCAGGTGATCTGCCCGCCTTGGCCTCCCAAAGTGCTGGGGTTACAGGCATGAGCCACTGCATCAGGCCTTAAAAATTGTAAATGAACAAAACCTGTGGTCCACTTCTTCATTTTTACCACGGAGAACACTTGTGTGTATGTACAACAAGGCCTCTCAAGGCATTGTTTTTTGTTTTTGTTATTTTTTTGTTTTTTTTTTTGAGATGGAGTTTCGCTCTTTGTTGCCCAGGCTGGAGTGCAGTGGCAGTGGCGTGATCTCAGCTTACTGTAACCTCCGCCTCCCGGGTTCAAGCGATTCTCCTGTCTCAGCCTCCCAAGTAGCTGGGATTACAGGTGCCCGCCACCATGCCTGGCTAATTTTTTTATTTTTAGTAGAGACGGGGTTTCACTATGTTGGCCAGGCTGGTCTCAAACTCCTGACCTCAGGTGATTTGCCCGCCTTGGCCTCCCAAAGCGTTGGGATTACAGGCATGAGCCACCGTGCCGGGCTGAGGGATTGTTTTTAATAGTGAAAAAAAAATGTTAAAATGTCAGCTTCCATTAATAGAGGAATGGTCACAAAATGGAGAGACAGGCCAACTAAAGAATATCATGTAAGTTAAAAAAGTGTGATCCTACTCAGGAGGCTGAGTCAGGAGGATGGCTTGAGTCCAAGAGTTCCAGGCTGCAGTGTGCCACTGCACTCCAGCCTGGGCAGCAGAGTGAGGCCCTGTCTCTAAAAAATACCAAAAACCAAAAAACTTAAAAAAAAAAAAAAAAAGTGAGCTCATGCTCTAAGTGATACATGATAGATCTAAAGATGTACTGAGTAAAAGAAACACATTGCAGAACAATACGTATAATGGGATATCATTTATGGAGAAAATCCAGGAAACAGAATATTTCTCACAGATCCATAAATATGAATGAATGTAAAGTATTACTAAAAGATTTGGAAGGTCAAATACAAAAATGTCAACAGTGTTTGCATCTAAAGAGTGGAGGAAGGGGACTGGAACTGAGGATGATGCAATAACCTAATCTAAAAGGAGCTTTAGCTTGGTCTGTAATTTTAAATTTTATTCCAAATATATCCAGGTATTACCTATAGAATTCAAAATTAATTAAAACAGTTGTAAAGAGAGATAAAACAAGATCTATGGGCTGAGTAAAACTGGTTTGTCTAAGCAGCCGCTGCCTCTGCCGTCTCCCCAGTTCCATAGCCTTCTGGGGGTGCCTCTTTCTCTCCAACCACACACAGGAAATCAGGCTGAAATCCCAACTGAATTATTTCCTAAACAGCATTAAGAAAGAACATGCTGTTTTGCAAGCAGTAGCAGAGAGGGCCCGTTATCCGACCAGCAGTTGGGCTTCACCCTGGGGGTGGGGATATTTGGGAACTCTAAGTGGGCAGAAGAGACAGCAGTGGGGTGTGAGCGTGTTGGAGGCGGGGAGCTCTCTCAAATGACTATAGTCTTGAGGTGTAGCAGTTCCAGCAGTGCCCTCCAGAGGCTACCCCCAGGAAGGGGAGCTGGCGGGTAACTCACATGGGACAAAGCTTATTTGAAATCCCTCCCACCCCCTAGAGCTGCATTCCGCTGGTTACTCTGCATGCTGAGAAGCACTTTGAGCCTCAAACACACCTGGCCCGACAAATAGGGCCTAGATGAGGGAATGACAGAGGTGCAGACAGGAGAGGCTGACCGCCTTGGGGTAACCTCAGGTGGGTCATTATTAATTGGTTGGAAACATGTCAAGTCATAGAACATCTCTAGCCCTGGCACACACATGTGCACCCCCAGACCCACCCCCGGGCCAAAGACAGGGGCTTTGGGGAATCCACATCTTGAGAGTGCTCTCACCTCTATATGGGTGGAGCACTCAGGGAGTTTAAACATCATTCTTGGAAAAGTATTTTCAAACATTCCTGGCCTGATTGCTGCCTGTGAGGAAGCAGAGCAAGCCTCCTAACAGGTGAATTGCTGACATGCTGCCTGCCAGGTCTCCGTGTCCGAGCCTGCCTTTCCAGCGCACTGTCCACACTGCAACCAGAGCGGGTGAGCTCTCTAAAGTAACTTGGACCATGCACTTCTGCTTCACAGACCTCATGACTCCCTGGGGCTTCGGGACAATAATTTCTCAGTAGGTCTGCAAGAATGTTGCATCCTGGGCCTCTGCTTGGCCCACCAGCCTCACCCTGTCCACCCTCTCCCTGTGTTGGAACTGAGTGAAGCTGACAGTGTCATTCTCTGGGCCCAGAATGCTCTTCCTCTCTGTGTCTACTTGGTCAGCTTTGAGACATTCTTCAAGACAGTCTCCAGAATCAATTCCTCAAGAAAGCCTTTGTTGACCTCCCTCAGTTGATCCAAGTGCTGCTCGTTGCTGCTCCCTAAGTTCCCTGCATTGGTTCTGGGGGTGCCATTTGTTTGCCTTTCTGCTCCCCTCTGTGAGCTCCTTGAGGATAAGGCTCATGCTTTGCTCAGTGGAGAATGCCCAATGCCCAGCGCAGCACCTGACAAGGGCTCAGTAAATACTTGTTGAAGGAATCATTGAATGACAAGGGCTCAGTAAATACTTGTTGAAGAAATCATTGAATGAAAGGTCAGGAACAGGTGTCCAGAGGCTACTGGGTAAAGATCACTGGTTTGGAAGTCAGGAGACTGGGCATGGAGATTATTCTGAACTGTGTCACACTGCTGACCTTGGTCAAGTCGTTTCATTCCCTGGCCTCCTTCTTTCTCAGCTCTGCAATAAGGGGCTTGCATTAAATGTCTCTCCCCTGTTGAGCCTTGACAATTCCCTTAAAAGAGCAAAAGGACACTCAAGCATACTCAAGGGTGACAAGGGTGACAGGGGACAGGTGCTCTCATGCGTGTCTGATGGGAGGATGAGGTAAAATCTTCAGCAGGCCATTTGACTATCAATATTAAAAAGCCCTAAAACACACATACCCAAATACGCAGGAATTTTACTTCTTGCCTAAGGAAATAATTGATGACGTGGCAAGAGATTTAACTCCGTGGATGCTTATCCTAGTACTACTTATAATAATGAAAATCAGAAACAACTCTAAGTATCTAATGAGATAGAATTAGTTAATAAATCATATAAAATAGTTATATGAAATATTATACAGACATAAAAATGAAATAAACCTATATTTATTGATACAGGGAGATGCCCAGACTAAAATTGTTAAGTACTGAAAGTAGATGGTAAAACAATATTTAAAGTTCTTCTTATCAATATTTAAAAATATATATTATGTTTACTTATAGGATATCAAATTCTTTTTTTTTTTTTTCTTTTTCAAAAATTTGTTTCATTTATTTATTTTTTGGAGATGAGGTCTCACTCTGTCGCCCAGGCTGGAGTGCAGTGGCACCATCTTGGCTCACTACAACCTCTGGGTTCAAGTAATTCTCCCACCTCAGCCTCCCAAGTAGCTGGGATTATAGGCATGTGCCCCCACGCCCGACTAATGTTTATTTGTTTGTTTGTTTTTGTAGAAATGGAATTTCGCCATGTTGCCCAGGCTGGTCTTGAACGCTGGGACTCAATCCACATGCCTCTGCTTCCCAAAGTGCTGGAATTACAGGCGTGAGCTACCCTGCCTGGCCAATATATGGCCTCAACTCAGGGCCTGGTACAAAGTAAGCATTCAAAGCTGGGTGTAGTGGCTCATGCCTGTAGTCCCAGCTACTCAGGAGGCTCGCTTGAGCCCAGGAGTTTGAGGATACAGAGAGCTATGATTGCACCACTGCACTCCAACCTGGACGACAGAGCAAGACTCTGTCTCCAGAAACCAAAGTAAGTGTTCAGCACATGTTAGCCATGGTGATCATCATGACCACTTACAGCATTTTACTGCCTCCGCAGAGTTTCATGATATTGGCTATCAGGTTGTTTCTGGGTATGACAGACTAAAACAGCTGCTCCTTTCTTATTGAAAGAATGTACCCACACAAAATTAAACAGCCTCTCGGGAAAATGATGGCACTTCTTTGAGATATTTCTTTTTCTTTCTTTTTCTTTTTTTTTTTTTTTTGAGACAGAGTTTAGCTCTTGTTGCCCAGGCTAGAGTGCAATGCACGATCTCAGCTCACCACAACTTCCACCTCCCAGGTTCAAGCGATTCTCCTGCCTCAACCTCCTGAGTAGCTGGGACCACAGGCATGCACCACCACCTGGCTAATTTTGTATTTTTTTTTCGGCCTCTTTTTTTTCTATAATTATTATTAAGTATTTATTGATCGTTCTTGGGTGTTTCTCGGAGAAGGGGATATGGCAGGGTCATAGGATAATAGTGGAGAGAAGGTCAGGAGATAAACACATGAACAAAGGTCTCTGGTTTTCCTAGGCAGAGGACCCTGCGGCCTTCTGCAGTGTTTGTGTCCCTGGGTACTTGAGATTAGGGAGTGGTGACTTCAAGCATCTGTTTAACAAAGCACATCTTGCACCGCCCTTAATCCATTTAACCCTGAGTTGACACAGCACATGTTTCAGAGAGCACAGGGCTGGGGGAAAGGCCATAGATCAACAGCATCCCAAGGCAGAAGAATTTCTTAGAACCAAATGGAGTCTCCTATGCCTACGTCTTTCTACACAGACACAGCAACAATCTGATCTCTCCTTTTTTTCCCCACACTTCCCCGGCTTCTTTTCAACAAAACCGCCATCGTTCTCATGGCCCGCTCCCGATGGTCGCTGTCTCTTTGGAGCTGTTGGTTACACCTCCCAGACAGGGCGGCCGGGCAGAGGCGCTCCTCACTTCCTCCCAGACGGGGTGGCGGCCAGGCAGAGGCGCTCCTCACCTCCCAGACGGGGCGGCCGGGCAGAGGTGCTCCTCACTTTCCGGAGGCGGCCGCCGGGCAGAGGCGCTCCTCACTTCCCAGACCGGGCGGCCGGGCAGAGGCGCTCCTCACATCCCAGACGGGGCGGCCGGGCAGAGGCGCTCCTCACATCCCAGACGGGGCGGCCGGGCAGAGGCGCTCCTTACATCCCAGACGATGGGCGGCCGGGTAGAGGCGCTCCTCACCTCCCAGACGGGGCGGCCAGGCAGAGGCGCTCCTCACTTCCCAGACGGGGTGGCAGCCAGGCAGAGGCACTCCTCACCTCCCAGACGGGGTGGCCGGGAAGAGGCGCTCCTCACTTCCCAGACGGGGTGGCTGGGCAGAGGCGCTCCTCACTTCCTCCCAGACGGTGTGGCAGCCGGGCAGAGGTGCTCCTCACTTCCCAGACGGGGCGGCCGGGCAGAGGTGCTCTTCACTTCCCAGATGATGCGCCGCCAGGCAGAGGCGCTCCTCACCTTCCAGACTGGGCGGCCGGGCAGAGGTGCTCCTCACTTCCCAGAAGGGGTGGCAGCTGGGCAGAGGCGCTCCTCACTTCCTTCCAGAGGGGGTGGCGGCCAGGCAGAGGCGCTCCTCACCTCTCAGATGGGGCGGCCGGGCAGAGGTGCTCATCTCCCAGACGGGACAGGTGCTCCTCGCTTCCTCCCAGACGGGGTGGCGGCCGGACAGAGGCGCTCCTCACCTCCCAGACGGGGCGGCAGGGCCGAGGCACTCCTCACTTCCCAGACGTTTGGTGGCCGGGCAGAGGTGCTCCTCATCTCCCAGACAGGGCAGCCGGGCAGAGGCGCTCCTCACTTTCCAGACGGGGCGGCCAGGTAGAGGCGCTCCTCACTTCCCAGACGGGGCGGCCGGGCAGAGGCGCTCCTCACTTCCTCCCAGACGGGGTGCCGGCCAGGCAGAGGAGCTCCTCATCTCCCAGACGGGGCGGCCGGGCAGAGGTGCTCCTCACTTCCCAGACGGGGCTACCGGGCAGAGGCGCTCCTCACTTCCCAGACGGGGCGGCCGGGCAGAGGGGCTCCTCACATCCCAGACAATGGGCGGCCAGGCAGAGACTCTCCTCACTTCCTAGACGGGGTGGCGGCGGGGCAGAGGCTGTAATCTTAGCGCTTTAGGAGGCCAAGGCAGGCGGCTGGGAGGTGGAGGTTGTAGCGAACCGAGATCACGCCACTGCACTGCAGCCTGAGCAACATTGAGCCAGGATATCAAATTCTTAAAGGAGGTATTGGTGAGTGGTGGATTATGGGCAATTATTTTCCTTCCTACTGTTTATTTATGTGAAGACAATAATAAACCTTGAAAGAAAAAAGTACCCACAATCTCACTTGATGATGAATAATTTTGATTTATTTTTATTTTTGCATACTCGTGTTCTCAAACTTTTCATCAATGAAAATTATATTACTTAAAGGATTTAAAAATCATTTCCAAAAGCTTCTAAAATTCTAGAGCCTGATTCACAAAGAGCCACTTGACCAACTTCACACACAGCAAGTCACTGGCAGGGCAAAAGCTTGGTTCCCCTTCTCAGCAGAGGACAGAATCCCTGGACACACTGGGAAGATATTCTGGGTGTTGTTGTCCCTTGTCCCTTGGCAAGAGGTGGTCTGGGCATAGAAGACAAGAGTGGGCCAGGCGCAGACGCTCACACCTGTAATCCCAACAGCGGGTGGATCAGGAGGAGTTCAGGAGTTTGAGACCAGCCTGGCCAACATGTTGAAACCCCATCTCTACTAAAAATACAAACTATTAGCCGGGCATAGTGGCGGGCACCTGTAATCCCAGCTACTCGGGAGGCTGAGGCAGGAGAATTGCTTGAAACCAGGAGGCAGAGGTTGCAGTGAGCCGAGATTGCACCACTGTACTCCAGCTCCGCCAACAGTGAGAGATCCTGTCTCAAAAAAAAAAAAAAAAAAAAAAAAAAAAAAAAAAAAAGAGTGGGTGGCAGGAAGGTGGCTGAAGGTAGGAGGGGGAACCTAAATGGGACATGGGAGGCATGGTTGGCATGAGCTCAGCCTGACCAGGGCCCAGAGAGGTAGACTGATTCAGTCGAAAGTCGTGGTACTTTTCCTGCTGAGATTGGTGGCCCTTTTGCTGGGCTTTCTCAAGCAAGAAATATCCTCTTCTATTTCAGAATTATTCTGAATCGTTAACCCAAATCCTCCCAACTGCACTGATCTTGTCCCAGAGAGGCCCTGGGCTGCATCACCTAACTGATCACTAACCACAATCAGCTCTGCTCTCTCCTGGTTCCTGAAATCCAGGAGCAGATGGTGGTGGGGAGGAGGAGTTTGGAGACAGCCCTCTACCAGAAGCCAAGAAGAAAGGGGAGTGAGGAGGGATAGAGGAAGTTATCTTGGTCCTGCACCCACAGCCCCCAGGGTCCTCCTTCCTGTGAAGCCCAACGGTCTCCAGCCAGATTTCCTGTCCCCTTAGCCCCACCAAGAACCAGAGGCTGCCCATCGGGTGGCTGTAGGATGCAGGTTACTGTTGGAGTGGGGGATGGCCACCTGAGGCCAATTGGGTCATCTTTACTCCAGGTCTCCCTTTCATCCTCCTGTCTTCCCTGGGGGCACTCTATTCCCTGCAGTTCCTTGGGCTACCAGTTCCTGACTTTTGTTCCTTTCAAAGGAACCCTGGATAACCAGTGTAACCAGAATTTCAGAGGAGTTAGTTGTGTGTATGCCCTGGGGACAGCACTGGTATAAGCACACAATGGTGAGCTGAGAAATCTTGGGCTGGAAGTGCTAAATTCAAAGGCTGGGGACAGGCTGGGGCCAGTGGCTCATGCCTGTAATCCCAGCACTTTGGGAGGCTGAGGCGGATGGATCGCTTGAGGTCAGGAGTTCAAGACCAGCCTGGCCAACATGGTGAAACCCTGTATCTACTAAAAATACAAAAATTAGCTTCTTGCCTAAGGAAATAATTGATGACGTGGCTAGAGGCTAGGGCTTGGTGGCGGGTACCTGTAATCCCAGCTACTCGGGAGGCTGAGGCAGGAGAATCGCTTGAACCATTGCACATCAGCCTGGGCAACAGAGCAAGATAACATCTCAAAAAAAAAAAAAAAAAAAAAAGCTGGGGACAATGCTGGCCCCTCCTTTCCTGCCCCTTACCCCCATTTCAGGGGCCCCTCTGTGTGTATCTTCCAACCCCAGTGGGGGAGGAGAAAGAGTTCAGTCTCCAGGATCAGACCTTCCTCTGCCTCATCCCGCCCCCAGCTTAGAGGACATAAAAGCGCAGATTGAGCTAAGAGGAGCTGACAATATCAGGTGAGCTGTGGAGGTGGGGTCCTTGGAGGCTGGATGACAGCAGTTGGCAAGGGGATAAGGGTGCAGTGAGCCCCTCCTCAAGGAGGTCTGGCTTTATCCATAGACAGGGCCCTCTGAGGTGGGGCTGAGGTACAAAGGGGGATTGAGCAGCCAGGAGAAGAGAGATGGGGGTTCCCGTCTTCTCTTCTCTCAGATGCATGGTGGACTTAGGACCTTGCTGGGCTGGAGGTCTCACTGCAGAGATGAAGCTGCTTCTGGCCCTAGCAGGGCTCCTGGCCATTCTGGCCACGCCCCAGCCCTCTGAAGGTGCTGCTCCAGGTAACAGTTCCCAAGGTGGGAGAAGATGGTGTGTTGGGGTGGTTGTGTTCCAGAGACCCCTTTTCTCAGAGCAGGACTTCCTAGCTCTGGGGCCTGATAGGGGGTTGGGGCCCATTCCTGACTTTGTGATCCCTGCTCTGGGCAGCTGTCCTGGGGGAGGTGGACACCTCGTTGGTGCTGAGCTGCATGGAGGAGGCCAAGCAGCTGGTGGACAAGGCCTACAAGGAGCGGCGGGAAAGGTGGGGCACGAGGCACTGCCCAGCTCTGGGCAAGGATGTCCCAGGCCTTTCAGAGAAGCAGCAGGCAGCAGGGAGCTTGAAGGTGGGAGAGGGGGACTATGGGGACCCATGTGGACTCCCTTTCTGTCTGTCCCTGTGTCTCTGGATGGGAGAACAGCTTAAAAGCCATCCTTCCCAAAGCCTTGCCTCTGTCTGGACACCCAGGTCCATATCCTTTTTATAAAAGGAAGCCTTCCTCCCACCCATGGGCCTGCCTGCATGGTCCTGCATGTCTGCCCCTGGGCTGGGGCTCTGCTGGGTGGGTCTGCATCCCTTCTCTGGCCCTCACTCCTCCTTTCTCCAAGCAGCATCAAGCAGCGGCTTCGCAGTGGCTCAGCCAGCCCCATGGAACTCCTGTCCTACTTCAAGCAGCCGGTGGCAGCCACCAGGACGGCAGTGAGGGCTGCTGACTACCTGCACGTGGCTCTAGACCTGCTGGAGAGGAAGCTGCGGTCCCTGTGGCGAAGGCCATTCAATGTCACTGGTACTGTTGCCCATCCCACCCCAGGTCCCTGCTCCACTAGTGACTCCTCCTAGGGACCCCAGCCGTCTCTCAGTGATCCCCTCAACTTCTTCCTCCAGGGATTCTCAGGGGTCTCCAGGGCTCCTCAGCCTCAGGTTGCCTGGGATAGGAAGTGAGGCGGCTCAGCTCCCCCGTTGTTCTTTGCCCCCGCAGATGTGCTGACGCCCGCCCAGCTGAATGTGTTGTCCAAGTCAAGCGGCTGCGCCTACCAGGACGTGGCGGTGACTTGCCCGGAGCAGGACAAATACCGCACCATCACCGGGATGTGCAACAACAGGTGCGGCTGGCTGGGGGTGGCTGCAGGAACCGGGCTCAGAGAGGCGTCCGGGACGCCACAAGCCTCCCGGTGTCAGCGCCCTGTGCTCCCTTTGCAGACGCAGCCCCACGCTGGGGGCCTCCAACCGTGCCTTTGTGCGCTGGCTGCCCGCGGAGTATGAGGACGGCTTCTCGCTTCCCTACGGCTGGACGCCCGGGGTCAAGCGCAACGGCTTCCCGGTGCCTCTGGTGAGCGCCGGCGGGCAGAGAGGGCGAGG
The DNA here is from genome assembly GCF_028885625.2 of Pongo pygmaeus. Lineage (NCBI taxonomy): Eukaryota > Metazoa > Chordata > Mammalia > Primates > Hominidae > Pongo > Pongo pygmaeus. Next base: position 60,421,844 of record NC_072392.2, read on the forward strand.
CCCGGCCACGTGGTGCGCGGACCCAGGCGCCAGCTGACCTCCGTGTCCCGCAGGCTCGCGCGGTCTCCAACGCGATCGTGCGCTTCCCCACCGATCAGCTGACTCCGGACCAGGAGCGCTCACTCATGTTCATGCAATGGGGCCAGCTGTTGGACCACGACCTCGACTTCACCCCTGAGCCGGCCGCCCGGGCCTCCTTCGTCACTGGCGTCAACTGCGAGACCAGCTGCGTTCAGCAGCCGCCCTGCTTCCCTCTCAAGGTGGCCCTGCTTCCCGCCCACTGCCTGGGTGGGGAGAGGGGAGATTGTTTCTGGAAGGGGCCGTCTCCCTTCTGTGCCCAGGTTTCCTTTCCCAGCCGCTGAGAAAGGCTGGCCCTGCCTCCCTTGTGTCCACAGGCACTGGCTGCTCAGCTATGACCTGTCTCCTTCCTGCGCCTGGGCTCAGCCAGCTGGCAGCCAGGGCCGTCCATTTGCTCACTGCCTCTCGCAGGCCAAGGGAGAGAGGGTTATTCCTCCTTGGCTGACAGGAGTCGTGTTGGTGGAATCACTGGCTCTTTGTTAGGTTGGGAGAGGGTTCTGGGAGGAGACCTTCCCAGTGCCCCCCAAGCCTCCATGCTCAGTCCTGTTTCCTCCCCACTGAGGGGGCAGCCCCAACCCCCATCACACAGAAAGAGAGAGCCTGGGGGTCTGGTGGGTGCTGTGGGACAGGGCTGGGAGTGGGCAGGGTGGTCGAGGCACTGCTGAGTAGGGAAGGAGGAGGAGAGAAAGGAGAGAGCGCCTGAGAGAGGGAGAGACAGACAGGAGAATGTCAGGGCCAGAGAGAGAGCAGGCACAGCAGAGAGAAGGGGAGAGAGACAGGCGACGCTTTAGTGAGGAGGGGTCCGAGGCCTGGCGGTGCCCAGACCCAGGGATTGCCCAGGTTCCCAGTTCAGTGTTCTGCTCATTAACCCTGCACCTCAGAGACTGCTGCTGATGGCGCCCTAGGCAGCGATTCCTTTCCGGCCTCCAGAGGCCTCTCTGCAGGTTGAGGGTACCAGAGGTCCTGAGGGCAGGGGGAGAGCCAGTTCTGCCTGGGCACCTTCCCTGCCCTCGGTGAGCCAGTCTAGCCTCTCTCTGTGCCTCAGATCCCGCCCAACGACCCCCGCATCAAGAACCAAGCCGACTGCATCCCGTTCTTCCGCTCCTGCCCGGCTTGCCCCGGGAGCAACATCACCATCCGCAACCAGATCAACGCGCTCACCTCCTTCGTGGACGCCAGCATGGTGTACGGCAGCGAGGAGCCCCTGGCCAGGAACCTGCGCAACATGTCCAACCAGCTGGGGCTGCTGGCCGTCAACCAGCGCTTCCAAGACAACGGCCGGGCCCTGCTGCCCTTCGACAATCTGCACGATAACCCCTGTCTCCTCACCAACCGCTCAGCAGGCATCCCCTGCTTCCTGGCAGGTCAGCTTTGGGGTGGGGACCAGGGGTGGCATAGGAGGTGTTCCCTGTTGGAGCCACAGTGAGTCTGTTTGTGAGCAGCTTGTGGGTTTGTACTTAGAGAGACTGTCCTCACCAGCCATTACTATCAACTTCATGATATTAATCCAGTTGCCTTGGTAACAAGTCAGATGGAGCCAGAAAAGCAGAAAAGCAAACAACCTCTCCAACCCTAAGATGAAGACCGAGGCATGGCCCAGGAGCCTCTGTCCATCAGTCCATTGCTTTCTCTGTCCCTCTTTTCCCTTCTGGACTCTGGAAGAAAGGACAGTCAAATCCCTCAGGGGCGGGGAACTAAAGGACAGAGAGCGCTGTGGTGTCCTCACCTTCTAAAGCGACACTATCCAATGTGGTAGCCACTAGCTGCATGTGGCTATTTTAATTTTAGTTATTTTAAATTAAATAACTTTCTCAGCGATGCTAACCACATTTCAAATGCTCAATTGCCTTACAGTCTAGTGGCTCCCCCTATTGGGTGGCACAGATGTAAAATATTTTCATCATCTGGGAAGGGTGAGTTGGACCACACTGCTCCAAAATATCCCCTCCTGTGCATCTTAATTGCCCATAATAAGGGATGATGGGATTTTAAATGTAAACAATTGGCAGTTTTGGAGACACAATTGGGGCAGTGATGGCAGCCATGACCAGACATTTTCCAGTGTTTTTTTTTTTTTTCTAAGACGCAATCTCACTCTGTCACCCAGGCTGGAGTACAGTGGCACAGTCTCGGCTCACTGCAACCTCTGCCTCCTGGGTTTAAGCGATTCTTCTGCCTCAGCCTCCTGAGTAGCTGGGACTACAGGTGCCTGCCACCATGCTTGGCTAATTTTTTGTATTTTTAGTAGAGATGGTGTTTTACCATGTTGGCCAGGCTGGGATCAAACTCCTGACCTCATGATCTGCCCACCTTAGCCTCCCAAAGTGCTGGGATTACAGGTGTGAGCCACCGCACCCACCCATTTTCCAGTGTTTTTAAATGTAAACCCAATAGTGGACCTCAGGCCCTTTCCTCTGGCCTCCCTCTGCCTCCTCCTGATGGTTCCTGCTGGTCTCTCCCTGGCTGGGACCCTGGGAGGCGGAGCCAGGTTGGACTTTCTGCAAGAGATGCCCGACCTCTTCTGGGCTAGTTAGGCAAGGGCAGCCCTCCTTAGCCAGACTCAGCTGCCCCCAGCCTGGCTTTGATGAGCCCCATGTCCCAAGCCTGGGTCATTATGACCTCTAGCTGCTCATGGATGGAGATGCTGCTTTTAGAGAATTTCCTTTCCACCAGCTTCTAGAGCTGGCAAGGACTGACCCTAGTGTCCTGACCCTAGCCCTCTGGCCCCTGCAGAGAAGCATTGTGGGAGGACTAGGGGAACCAGGGGGGATCTGCTTAGTTTTCTTGAACAGTCTCCCGTGTGGACTCCACACATATCGTGTCCTAGCCCCTCCCCTGGGGCAGGCTGCACCATTGGAATGTAGTAAAGGGCAGGGCTAACAACTCTGTTCAAACGGTAGTGGCTTTCTGGAGTCCTGTGTTGAGAAGGATTCTGAGGTTGCATCCAATTTTAGCAGGAAAGAGTGCTGTGATCATTAGCTGCATCAGACATGGGCATGGATGTAGGCTGTGCCGACATGCATGCTTCTTCCCAGACACTGCTTGGAATCAAGAGAATCAATGAACCAAGCAGTGTCATAAGTCTCATACTTTGTATCAGGCACTCTGTGAAGCCCCATGTATCCACGTGTCCTAGGAGGGAGGGTAAAATATAAAAAGGCACAAGCCTTGGTCCTGTGCTCAAGGAGCTCCCAGTTTCAGGTACAGGAAAGTGGCATGTCATGTGTTGGAAGTGATACCTATTAAATGAGCATCCCCAACCAGCAGTGACCCTGAGCTGAGGCAGAAGCTATTATTGTGGACTGGGGCATCAGGGCAGGCCTCCTAGAGGAGTGTAAATTGGGGATGGTTTGAAAAGATGGATGGGGAGGAGGGGTGAGTAGGAGGCATTTCAGGCCTTGGCTGGGGAGGGGGTTTCAGTGGAGCAAATCTTTTCTGGGATGGAGACCTTAAGAATGACAGTGGCTTTTGCCTCCCCAAGGGGACACCCGTTCCAGTGAGATGCCCGAGCTCACCTCCATGCACACCCTCTTACTTCGGGAGCACAACCGGCTGGCCACAGAGCTCAAGAGCCTGAACCCTAGGTGGGATGGGGAGAGGCTGTACCAGGAAGCCCGGAAGATCGTGGGGGCCATGGTCCAGGTAGGCCATCTTGAACACCGGGCACACGGGATCCAGATGTGCCCCTGCAACATCCTAGCTGTGTGACCTTGGGCAAGTTCCTAACCCTCCTGAGCCTTGCCTTCTTCATCCATGAGGCTGTAAGGATTATAATACATATATGAAAACACCTTTCAGATAGTAAGTGCTTGACAAAGCCTCCTTCCCTTTCCTCTCCTTCTTCGCGGGTTTGCTCCCTGCAGTCTTCTTTCCTGTGGGTCTGTTATTGGTGTTGGGAGGGTTGAATGTTTGGTTTAGTGCCTGAGTAGCTGTTCAGTAAATTCTTCTTTCCTCCATCTCACTGTCGCTCTTAGCTCCTTTACCCATTCACCTCTTCTTTTTAAAATTAAAAAAATTATAGGGCTGGGCGCAGTGGCTCATGCCTATTATCCCAGCACTTTGGGAGGCCGAGGCGGGTGAATCACGAGGTCAGGAGATCGAGACCATGCTGGCTAACACAGTGAAACCCTATCTCTACTAAAAATACAAAAATTAGCCGGGCGTGGTGGCGGGCACCTGTAGTCCCAGCTACTTAGGAGGCTGAGGCAGGAGAATGGCGTGAACCCGGGAGGCAGAGCTTGCAGTGAGCTGAGATGGCGCCACTGCACTCCAGCCTGGGTAACAGAGCGAGATTCCATCTCAAAATAAATAAATAAATAAAATAAAATTTAAAAATTATTATTATTATTTTATTTTTATTTTTTGATACAGGGTCTTACCCTCTTGCCCAGGCTGGAGTGCAGTGGTGCGATCTTGGCTCACTGCAACCTCCACCTTTCAGGCTCAAGCCATTCTCCCATCTCAGCCTTCTGAGTAGCTGGGATTTCAAGCACGGGCCACCACGCCCGGCTAATTTTTGTATTTTTTGTAGACACAGGGTTTCGCCATGTTACCCAGTGTGGTCTCAAACTCCTGGGCTCAAGTGATCTGCCCTCCTCGACCTCCCGAATCCCTGGGATTACAGGGGCGAGTCACTGTGTTCGGCTCACTCACCTCTTCTTTTTGGCTCTGTCATAATCCACCCAATGTCCTTAGCCTCATTTACTCCTGGGGCAATGTTCCTGGTTCTGTCTCTCAACATCTGGTGCTTCATTGCCCCCACCCTCTCCCTCAGAGGCAGATGCAGACACACACACACACACTCACACACACACACTCCTAGATTCTGGAGGAGAGAGTTTTCCGTGCTAAGGGTGAGTTTTTGATTTGCACTAAGAACTCAAGTGAAATTCATTTACACTCCAAAATAACTTCTAGACTCTAGAATGTAGAGTGAGACTATTCCATGTCTTCACTTTTCACAGGGAAAATCATGCCAGAATGGCCCTTCATTCCTTCCTACCTCCCTGCTTTCCACAAACCTAAACTGAGCCCTACTGTGGGCAGGCACTTGGTGGGCACTGTGAAGAATTTCAACAACTTCAATTTCCCTTGCTCTCAAGGACTTTATAAGATAGTTGCAGAAATGAGACATTAATAACTTGAGGACAAGGAAGTCATCACAATGACTAAAAGTGATTTGCTATTTAGTCCTCTAAGGCAGAGGGCAATATAATTATCCCTAATGTACATTTGAGGAACTCAGGCTCAGAGAGGTTAATAACCGGTCCAAGGTCACCCAGCCAGCAAGCAGTAGAACTCTATTTATGCCTCTCAGTGCCACTCTGTTAGGCCCAGGTCCGGTATTGTGGGAGGCTATTCCCTGACCATAGAGGGATGGGAGGGGTCCCCGAAGCCAAGAGCAGGCAGAGACTCTGGCCCTCCTGTGCTGCCAGGCGGCATTTGCTGTGGAGGAGTGGGTGGAGAGGTCATTCCAAATGACTTGTCTTTAGATCATCACTTACCGGGACTACCTGCCCCTGGTGCTGGGGCCAACGGCCATGAGGAAGTACCTGCCCACGTACCGTTCCTACAATGACTCAGTGGACCCACGCATCGCCAACGTCTTCACCAATGCCTTCCGCTACGGCCACACCCTCATCCAACCCTTCATGTTCCGCCTGGACAATCGGTACCAGCCCATGGAACCCAACCCCCGTGTCCCCCTCAGCAGGGTCTTTTTTGCCTCCTGGAGGGTCGTTCTGGAAGGTAAGCAGGACCTAGGCCAGGAGCGAGTGGGCTGACAGCTAAAGGTGGGGTAGGGGTCACCTTGGCTCTAGGGAGCTAGGATGGGGAGCAATCTGCTTTCCTTCCATCTTGGAGATCTGGTCTGACTCTCCAGCCTCAGTTCCTCTGACTCTGCTTCCATATCTGATAATAAACAGTGGGGTGGGGATGGCCCTCAGAGGGAACTGGCTACTTCTCATGTGTTGTGGCTCGCTGTGACCCAGCAAGCCAGGGCCTGGGAGCATCCCAATCTTGCAAGTCTGAATGGCATAATCTCCTGAGACTTATATGCCCCTGGGGTCATGTAGTGACCGGTGAGGACCTGCTCACTGGGGCCACCACCTTGGCACCAGGCACTGCATGTGCCCAGCCCTCTTCTCGAATCCTCCTGACCCTACCTGGACTTGTCCCTGACTCCAATCTGAGCTCTGATACTGAGCCAGATACTTCCCCTGACCTGGCTTCTCTGGTCCCCAGGTGGCATTGACCCCATCCTCCGGGGCCTCATGGCCACCCCTGCCAAGCTGAATCGTCAGAACCAAATTGCAGTGGATGAGATCCGGGAGCGATTGTTTGAGCAGGTCATGAGGATTGGGCTGGACCTGCCTGCTCTGAACATGCAGCGCAGCAGGGACCACGGCCTCCCAGGTGAGGGGCTGCAGGAGCCTCCCCTGATGCTCCCCTCCCCTGAGCTGCCTCCCAGGTAGCCCATCACCCCCCTTCCCACTCTAGGGCCCCTGCCCTCTCCAAAGCATATTAGAGGCACTTTGCTCTCAGGAAGTAGTGTGATGCCAGGCCCCTGCCTTTTCCTGGACCCACCTGATAAATTTCCAGCTCCTCTCAACATCCTTTCCATGCTGTAATTCTCATATTAGGGGCATCATCATTATAATGATAACCCACAGTCTGAAAATCTGTCTCTGTCATCATTCCATTTTGCTTCATTGTACGTTAACTCTGGGGGAAGAGATTATTGTTGCCTTCATTTTGCTGATGAGGAAACTGAGGCTTGATGAGATTCAGAACCTGGCCAGGCTCTCTAGCCAAGTCAGTGGCAAAGCTGAAATTTGAAGCCAGGTTAGCCTAACCCCAAAGCCTGTGCCTATGTTATGGGGTAGCCCATGTGGCTGAGGCTTCTAGACACATTTCACCTCTCATGGGTCAGAGACAGACACATTGGGCTGCTCTGGAGGGGGACAAGGAGATGTCCCTATTCTTGGACCCAGCAGGAACTGTGGCAGTTTAGGGTTTGCCTTATGGTAGGAGGGCAAGAGAAAGACAGACAGGGTCCCAGAGAGGCCCAGTTGTGCCCCTTGGTCTAAGCCAAAGGTTCAGGGTTCCCTGAGGTGAGGTCCTTCCCTCCCTCTATGCCCTTGGTTATGTTGGGAAGGTGGGTTTTCTGGGCTGCTGGCAGATATGTGAATCTTCCCTGCTGTCTCCAGTGACCTCCCCACCTTGAAGCAGAGGGACCTGCCCATAGCCACCTGTCCCCTCCCCCATGCAGGATACAATGCCTGGAGGCGCTTCTGTGGGCTCCCGCAGCCCGAAAATGTGGGCCAGCTGGGCACGGTGCTGAGGAACCTGAAATTGGCGAGGCAACTGATGGAGCAGTATGGCACGCCCAACAACATCGACATCTGGATGGGCGGTGTGTCCGAGCCTCTGAAGCGCAACGGCCGCGTGGGCCCACTCCTCGCCTGCATCATCGGTACCCAGTTCAGGAAGCTCCGGGATGGTGATCGGTGAGGAGGGGCAGGCGTCATGGGCCGCTGGGTGGCTGTGGGCCCATCCCTGACTCTCTTGGAGCCCAAATTTCCTCCCGTCAGTTGAAGGACTGGAGGGAGTCAGTGATTTTCCAGTGTGTTCCAGGAATCCTTCAGATGCCCTAGAGTGCCCCTAATGTGCCCTGAACCTGTTGGGGGTGCAGCAAGGGGAGACCTGGACCCCTGGTTGTAAAGGGAGGAAGATAGAAAAATGCCACCCTTAGCTACTTCTTCCCGTGGGTTTCACTGTGCAACCATGTGGGTGTCAGTCACCAGTGGGCAGTCCCCTCCCAGCTTTCCCACAGCTCCCCTTAGTGTCATTTCCTCGTGGTCCTGACGTCTTCATGTCTAGTTCTTGCTTAGCCTGTATTGCACCTTTGGGAAAATTAGAAAAAGGTACCCCTCTCTGGGTGGACGAATTATAAACCACCCCCAAGATTCTCTTCTACTCCTGTGGATGAAGCTCCTGGCCAGGGCACAGGGCTTCAGGAGTGTGTATGGGCCCGGGTCCCCCTCCACCATGGTGCCTTGGAGGCCGCCGGGCTAGGGGTAAGGGAAAGGCCACTGGGCAGCTGTGCTTTACTCTGCACGATGAGTGGAGCATCACTTGTGTGAAAGCCCCTGGGCTGCCCAAGGGCCTGGGGCCCTCCTGTGCTGCCAGGTGGCATTTGTTGTGGCTTTGTTATATCCTGGGAGCAGCACAAGCCCATCGATGCCCTGCCGGCGCAGAATATCCTTGGGCACAGTGTCCATGGGTGTTCCCCATGCAGGTTTTGGTGGGAGAACGAGGGTGTGTTCAGCACGCAGCAGCGACAGGCCCTGGCCCAGATCTCATTGCCCCGGATCATCTGCGACAACACAGGCATCACCACCGTGTCTAAGAACAACATCTTCATGTCCAACTCATATCCCCGGGACTTTGTCAACTGCAGTACACTTCCTTCATTGAACCTGGCTTCCTGGAGGGAAGCCTCCTAGAGGCTAGGTAAGGGGGTGCAGCAGTGAGGGGTATATCTGGGCTGGCCAATTGGAACCACGGAGATCTCCTTGCCCTAGGTGAGTCCAGCCCTGTTCTGGGTGCAGCTGAGAAAATGAGTGACTAGACGTTCATTTGTGTGCTCATGTATGTGAGAAGTATATAAATTGGCATTTCATGTGTGTGTGTTGTCTGAACATGGGGAGTGTTTCATGGGTTATCTGTATGTGCCATTTATGTGAGTGTGTGTTTGTGCCGATGAGAATACTGAGTATGTGGAAGGCAGCAGAGCGGACTGGTGAGGAGCACAGCTCAGGAACTAGACTGCCTGGGTTCCAATCTTGGCTCTGTGGCTTGCTAGCTATGTGACCTTGAGCAAATTACCCTCCTTAAACAAGAGTTTTCTTGCTTGTAAATTACATCTGTCATGGTTTCTTGGAGGGCCCACTTGTATCCTCTGGTTCTTCATTTATTGAGCACCTACTACATGCAAGGCACTGTACTAGGCATGAGAAGCATATAGAGGCAAGAAAGAGATACCAAGATGCCATCTGTGTCCTGGTTAGCAGAGCTGGACCAGTGGTGCCTTGGGGGGATGAGCCAGCCGCAGCTGGGCTGTGTGGCTGACTTATGGGCCCAGCCAACCAGGCTCAGGCCATGGCTCCCCTTTTTCTTCCTCACCCCGATTTCTTGCTTATTCACTGGAGTCCTCCTGAAGAGGAACTGGTCCTGTTGCCCTTTCTGTACCATTTATTTGCTCCCAATGTTTATGATAATAAAGGCACCGCTGATGGGGACCTCCGCTCTGTCTGTGTCTGAGGAAGAACTGGTGCTTTTGCAGAGGCTTACTCTGGGCTCTGAACTTGAACCAGTGTGGTCTGTGCTCAGGGCCCTGTGTTTCTGAACTGAGGGTGAGGGTGTTGGGGAGTTTTCCTTTGAGATCCGTAGGTGGAGGGCAGTCATCTCTTGTAAGCCTGGGGGCCAGGGCATGCGGTGCAGACCCTCCTCCCTCACCTTCCGCCCCTGCCACCCTGCAGGGAACTGTGGTCACCAAGCCCTCATGTTTGTTCATTGCTCTAGCAGACGTTTGCTATGTGTTCACTCTGTGTCAGGCCTGTGCCAGGGGCTAGGAAGTGGAGGGGACAAAATGCTGTGTGGTAGGAGAGAAAGTACAGAGACCTGGTGAGGAGGCAGGCCTTCCCCGACGAGAGGGGCCTCTGCATCCTGCATCCCAGCAGCCTGGCACAGGGGTTCAGAGGCCCTCAAGACAGTGGACTCCTTCTCATTCATGTTGCACATGGCTCCTGGAGCAGCGACAGCAGATGGCTGGGCCCAGAGGACAGGGCCAGCACTGAGGGAGGGGAAGGCGTGTATTTCCCTAGTAGTCTTGCCTGGAGCTTGAACCCTGCGTCTGACTGGTGGACTCCCTTCCTCTCCCCTTCCTTCTCAAATATGGGGAGGGGGCCGAAGTGGTGTAGGATGGTGGGGTCTAATGTACTCATGGGGCCCCTGGTAACGTTAGGACCTCACCATGGTAAGTAGAAGCATAAATACTGCTTGTCCTCATTTCCGTGATGAGGAGAGGGCTGCTCAGAGGGGTGATGCGACTCGTCCGAGGCCTTAAAGAAGTGGGTGGCAGTGCCAGGCTGCAGCCAAGGTCATGTGGCTCCTGGGCTCTTCCCACAGAATGACTGAGTGTCTCCCACTCCCACCCCACCAGTCGGGGGATCTGGAGGCCCTGGCTGGGCTAATCTTTCCCAGGGGGTCATTTTAAAAGAAGAACATATGAATATGTATTGGGCAGAAGCTCAAGGAATGTTCTGGAAGTGCCCCTTCAGAGGCATCACAGGATCTAAGGACCACTCTAGAAGAGGGTATTTCTCAGAAGGGCCACTGGAAGGGATATTAGCTTCAGCTGTGGGGGAGCCAGGCTTGGTTTTCCTTCCTGTTTTATCCCTTGGCACCACCACCTACCATCCCCCCATCCATGCCCTCTTTCTTGCTACTCCATGGCCAGTGCTTCTTTTTCCCAGGAACTCCCTGCCCCTCCCCTTTCTTTGAGAACTCTTAGAAATCCCACCAAACCATCCCCTCTCACCTTAAGACCCATGCATGCGCCATCTCAGTGGGAAGACATGTATGGCCTGTAAACGTCTAGTTACTTATTTGGCAGTGATTCCAAGGTCTGCTTTTGGAGGGAACAGTGTCACGGCTAGCATCTTTAGTCAGTCATCAGATGTTTTTGAGCACTTCTAATGTGCCGTGCACCATGCTAGGTGCCACAGGGGACCCTCAGAGGCAGGCTGAAGTCCTGGCCCAGGGAGCTTACAATCTAGGTGAGCGGACAGGAAGAAAGATAGAGGTTAAGGGCCAAGACTTGTGATGGGAAGAGGACAGGTAACATCCAACAAGCTGGAGCAGAAGGGCATCTCAGAGGGGCTAAGTCTTCACAGAAAGGAGAGCCACAGGAGCCGAGTCTAAGAGCTGGGAGGGCTGAGGCAGCCACCCTGGGGCCTGAGCAAGCTATTCACCCAGGGGTGTAGAGAGGCCCAGCTGCAAAGAAGGGCTGGGACTGGGGTATGGAGCGCTAAGGGACCAGGTCATTGAACCTGCTTGAAATGGCCCTGTGGACCAAAGGGAACTTTCCTGTGCAGCGCGGGCCCCTAATTCTTCACTGAGGCCCAGGGTGACAGGTCCAGCTTGTCCATGGCTGAGCAATCCACAAAGTCATAGGGGTAGCTGTTGGCCCGGAATGGGTCCCGTGGGACCTTGGTGATGCGGGTGTTGTCACAAACAAGGCGTGAGAAGGACATTTTCCGTAAAGAGTCCTTCTGCTCCTTCGTGAAGACCCCAGGGTTTTCCCACCAGAACCTGCAGAGACAGAAGTAGAGTCAGTCCACAGTCTGGCCGCTGGCCCCTCCCCACTCTGTCACAGGTCACAGGGACCATGAAAAGCCCTACTCACGCTGAGATCTGGAGTCAGCGCTCATGCAGGACCTTGGGACACCCCCTCTTGGAGAAAGGCCCTGCCCTTCCCTCCCTGGCTGAGGACGCACTTGCCTGTCTCCATCACGGATCTGCTGGAACTGCTTGCCTAAGAGGCAGGCCAGGAGAGGCCCCACCCGACCCCTTTCCACCAGCGGCTCAGCAATGGCCCCTATCCAGATGTCGATGTTGTCAGGGGTCCCGTAGAGACCCAGTAACTTCTTGGCCAGCATCTTGTTCTTCAGCACTGTGTTCAACTCGTCTAGTGTCTGCGGCTGTGAGAGGTCACAGAAGGCTCTCCAGGAATTGTACCCTAGGGTGGAGAGACTGAGGCTGTCTCATCCCGGAGACTTCCTGTTCACAGCCTCCTTTGGGGACATGTCCACTCTAGCTCTATCAGCCCTAGAAAGTCTGGGCTTACAGCCTTTGGGATGGGGAAGGAGGGAATCCATTGTTTTTTATCTGCACTTCAACCTTAAGGGGGCTAGTTGGTTAAGTCCTATGTAACCACTAAGAAATCATGAAAGTTATGTGGTACGTACTATGAGTCCAGGCACTATTCTAAGCACTGTGCAAATAGGTAACTGAAGAATAGAAATGTTAAGTAATTTGCCCAAAGTCTTATAACTAGTAAATGGCATAGGTGGGATTTGAACTCAGGCAGTCTGGTTCTTAATTAAATTGCCTTTCATGGGGACAAAAGAAAGGTCCAACAGTCATTGGTTTCTCTCTATTGTTTTCTTAATGTTTTCAGGGCTTTTAAACTGTTTTTAAAGTTAGTTGGTGACCTCTTTTTCATTTAAGGAATGCCAAGATAGTACCAGATATATGCTCTTTTCTCTGCATTAGGGGAAATGGGACATTCTGTTTCATAGATGAACAAAGTGGGTTTTAAAAATGGCCTGGGGCTGGACATGGTGGCTTGCACCTGTAATGCCAGTGCTTTGGGAGGCCAAGGTGGGAGACTGCTTGAAGCCAGGAGTTCGAGACCAGCCTGGGCAACATAGCAAGACTATGTCTATATTAAAAAAAAAAAAAAAAAAAAAAGCTGGGCATGTGGCACACCTGTAGTCCCACCTACTTGGTAGGCTTAAGCCGGAGGATTACTTGAAGCTAGGAGTTTGAGGCTGCTGTGAGCTGTGATCGCACCACTGTACTCTAGCCTGGGCAGCAGAGAAAGACCCTGTCTCAAAAAAAAACCTCAAACGAGAAAAACTGGCCTGAGTTTTGTTTCAGAATTGATCAGACGATCAGATCCTCAAGGGTTATAGAAGAGAGTGTCCAGGAGCCCTAGAAAGTTAGCTAAAATTTCCCCAGTGCAGGCCAGACTTCAGACCCACTCACCAGGTTGCCCATGGTCCCGGCAACGCTGTGTGTTGATGGCAGCCAGGTCAAAGCCATGTATCCTGTGAGTTGGCTGGAAAAGCTTATTGCGCAGCTCTCCAGTCATCATTTTATTCTGTTTCGTCAGCTTGGATTTCTTGGCCAGCAGGCCCCGCACCAGAGGATCAATTCCACCTGCCAAGGGAGACCCAGAAGCCATGCTTAGGATTGGGGAAGAGTGGGAACATCATCCATGGCTTGCCTCTGCCTCCACCAGACATTTTCTCTTGGTTGAATGTGGGTCAGCTGGACATCCCAGGCTGGAAGGAGGGAGAGAAGAGCACAGTGCAGCCTGAAGGGTGTGCTCAGGGAGACAGGGGCATCCAGATTGTCTGCTCTGGGGGTGGGCAGAAAGGGGCAGTCATGGGATGATGGCATGAATATAAACATTGAGATATTTTTTGGCCATGCATGGTGGCTCATGCCTGTAATCCTAACACTTTGGGAGGCCAAGGTGGGAAGACTGCTTGAGCCCAGGAGTTTGGGACCAGCCTGGACAACATGGCAAAACCCCGCCTCTGAAAAAAAGGCAAAAAAATTAGCCGGGTATGGGGGTGTGTGCCTCGTAGTCCCAGCTACAAGGGAGACTGAGGTAGGAGGATCACGTGAACGAGCCCAGGAGGTCAAGGCCGCAGTGAGCTGAGATTGCGCCATTGCACTCCACCCTGGGTGACAGAGTGAGACCCTGTCTCAAAAAAAAAAAAAAAAAAAAAAAGGTATTTTTAAAGCTCTAGTTCATGGAGTCAGCTTTTTCTTCCATATGTTCTGCTGAGGAACGTTGCATAATGGGAAGAGGTTGCATAAATCTCAAGGAAATGTCCTTGACTTGCTAGGCTTTAAGTAAAGTTAATTTCAACACAACATAGCCTAGGGATAAAGGAAAGTTGGGTCCAACCTCTGGCACCTCTATGAAGTGAAAAACTCTAGAGGCGATCAGAAAAGAGCAATTTATTTACCAAACCCTGTAGGAGTCAGAGAAGCCTAGGGCAGGGAAAGGAGGTAGGGAAATCCCAGTCATCTTAGAAGCCAAGAGGAAAGAAAGAATAACTAATACTTATTGATTACCTCCTGTGTGTCAGGAACCATTGTAGGGTGCTCCACATGTATATCTCATTTAATGTTTTGGATAGCCTCGTGAAATGGGTACTATTATTGTCCCCATTTTATAAATGAGGAAACTGAGGCTCAGTGAGGTGAATTCACTTGCCCAAGGTCATGTAAAAGTGCTCGGAATCTGACTTCCAACCCGAGTTTCCCTACAATAGGCTGCAGAGTGGGAGACCCAGGTGACAGCACTTCCCTGAAAGGGCATACCATCTTTGACCATCCTCCAAGTGTTGAAGAAGAGGGTGTGGAGGGGGAGTTCTGGTTCTGGCCCCCATGGCTGATAATTCTCATCCAGGCGGAACATACTAGAAGGGACCTCCAAGTGGCCAAAGCGGAAGGCGAAGGTGAAGACATTGGAAATTCTGGGATCCACAGATTCATTGTAGCCTTGATATGGGGGTATCCACTTCTGCATGTAGTCACCTAGCAAAATGGGTAGGTAGTCCCTAAAGGTGATAATCTGGAGGGAGAATAAAATCAAGAGGAAAGGGTGTAAGAAGGTTTAAACCTCTGCAGAGGGAGGCTGTGAAAGGGCTGCAGCCAAAAGTGATGAGCTGTTGAAAACCAAGGATGGCAAATGGATAGCATATGTGCCCAGTTCCCGTTCCTATGACCATAGCAGACATTCCTAATCAATCATGACATTTTTTTCTGCTGATCTCTTACGATTTGTCTCAACATAGGCTCTACTAATCAGTCATCTGAATTTGACATATGAAATGTACTATCTTTGTCATCTTTGTGCTAAGTTTATGACCTTGATGCTAAAGTGACAGTCTTTGTGTGTCACTTTAATGTAACAATGTCAGGGCAAGAGGAATGATAAACCACAGAAATGATTCAGGGGCAACTGAGGAAAGTTCATCCAATCTCCAGTTCTGAAAGAAATACAGAAGAATGGAAAGATTGGTTTCTGGTTTTCTTTTACATAAAAACACAATGAACTAACACAAATAAAAAATTTTCAGAAAAGAAAAATGCCTCCACATAACCTAATAATTTATTAATTTTTATTCTTGTAGTCTTTGTCTATATGTTACCGACTTTTACATAGTTATAATCCTACAGAATGCATACCTGTGCATTCTGCTTTTTCACTTCACATTTTCCACATTTCTCTCTAGCTTTCACAGTGAAGCCCTGTGTCTCTTTGCTCTTAACCCAGTGCCATAAGGAGCTCAGGTGCAATGGTTCCTGTTCCCCTAGAAGGTTGCTCAGCAACAGCAGGCATCCAGGGAAGTACTTTCCTGCCTTGCAGACAGCACCAGCAGGGATTGAGTGGGAAGCCCCCAAACACCAGAAGAGTGAAGTAGACCAGAATAGCATTGCAAGGCTCAGGAAACTAAGCTTTGGTGGACCTAAGCCCACAAAAGTAGTCCAGAACCTACATGCTAAACCTAAACAAGGTAACTATGTTCTAAAATAGAAGTGCTTTTTTTTTTTTTTTTTGTCAGGGTCTCACTTTGTCACCCAGGCTGGAATGCAGTGATGCCATCTCGGCTCACTGTAGCCTTGACCTCCCTGGTTTAAGTGATCCTCTTGCCTCAGCACCCCTAAGTAGCTGAGACCACAGGTGCATGCCACCAAGCCCAGCTAGTTTTTGTATTTTTAGTAGAGACGGGGTTTCACCATGTTAGCCAAGCTGGTCTTGAACTCCCGATCTCAGGTGATCCACCCGCCTCGGCCTCCCAAAGTGCTGGAATTACAGGCGTGAGCCACTGCACCCAGCCTAAAATAGAAAATTTAAATAGGATCAAGGGTCTCCTAATATAGCAACCAAAATGTCTAAGATACAACTGAAAATCACTCATAATACCAAGAGCCAGAAATGCCACGTTTTGAGTAAAAAGACAATCAACTGGTGCCAAGGAATGACATGAATCAGATGCTATAATTATCTGATAAAAATTTTAAAAGCAGCCATTATAAAAATGCTTCAATAATCAATTACAGATTCTCCTGAAACAAATACAATATCATAGCAAAGAAGTAGAAATTATAAAAAAGAAACAAATCAAAATTACAGAACTGAAAATACACTAACTGAAATTTTAAAAAAGCTTGAATAGACTCAATAACAGAGTGGGAATGGCAGAGGATAGAATTGGAGACAGATCAATAGAATTTACTCAATCTGAACAACAGAAAGAAAATAGACTTTAAAAATTGCTCAAACAAACCAAAGCCTCCGGGTTCTGTGAGACCATAACAAAAGATCTGGCATTCATATCAATGGAGTCCCAGAAACAGAGGAGAAAGGGGGTGAAACTGAAAAAAGCATCTGAATAAATAATGCCTGAAAATTTCTCAAAATTGGTGAGAGGCACACATTTACAGATTCAAGAAGATGAATGAATCCCAAACAGGATAAACAGCGAAATTCACTCCAAGGCATATCATAATTAAATTTCTGAAAACTAAACATGAAGTATTAAAATAGTCAAAGAGAAATGACACATTACCTATAAAGAAACACCAATTCAAGTAATGATAAAGGGCTGGGTGTGGTGGCTCATGCCTGCAATCCCAGCACTTTGGGAGGCTGAGGCGGGCGGATCACCTGAGGTCAGGAGTTTGAGACTAGCTTGGCCAACATGGCGAAATCCTGTCTCTACTAAAAATACAAAAAGAATTATCCAGGTGTGGTGGTGCGCACCTGTAATCCCAGCTACTCAGGAGGCTGAGGCAAGAGAATCGCCTGAGCCCGGGAGGCAGAGGTTGCCGTGAGTCCAGATGTCGCCACTGCACTCCAGCCTGGGCAACAGAGTGAGATTCCGTCTCAAACAAACAAACAAACAAAATATCGGTGAAGCTCTCATCTGAAACCACAGAAGCTGGGGGAAGTGTCACCACATTTTTCATGTGCTGAAAGACAAGAACTGTCAACCCTGAATCCAATAGCTGGTGAAACGATTCTTCAGGAATAAAGGGGAAATAAAGACGTTCTCACACAAAGGAAGACTCAGAGAATTTGCTGCACACAGACCTATCCTTAAACAATGGCTAAAGGAAACTCTCTAAATATGAAGAATGGTAACAGAAGAAGGACAGGACCTTCAGAAAGGAAAGAACAATGTAATGGGTAAAAATAGAAGTAAACATCAATTCTTTTCCACCTCATGAATTTTTTCATTATATTTTATGGTTGAAGCACCATCTGATGTGCTGTAAAATGTATATAGAAGAAATGCTTCAGACAATTATATTTCAAAAGTGGGGAAGGTGAAGGGACCAAATGGAAGTAAGTTTTCTACACGTCACTTGAAATGATAAAGCACTGACACCAATAGGTTGTGATACGTTGTAAATCCATATCTCTATCTCTATCTTTATTTCTGTATCTATCTACCCATCTATCCTGAGAACAACCACTAAGAAAATTATACAAAGCAATATGTGATCAAATGGACCTCTAAAAAATGTTCAATTAACCCACAGGAAGGCAAGTAAAACAATATTAGAGGAAGAAGAAACAGAAGGAACAAACAGAAAACAAATAATAAAATGAGAGATATGGGAGATTTAATCCCTAACATGTTAATAATTACTTTAAAGATAATTTAAAAGTAATAATTACTAAGGTCAGAGATTGGCAGAGTATATTTCTTTTCCTTTTTTTTTAAGTGACCCAACCATAAGCTATCTAAAAGAAACTCGCTTCAAACATAATGACATAGGTAGGTTGAAATTGATGGAATAAGAAAGATCATGCAGACATAAATTTTTAAAAGCAGGGGTGACTATATTAATATCAGATAAAGTCGACTTCAGAGGACAAAAGTGGAAATTATGTAATGATAAAAGGATCTATCCATCAAGAAGATGAAGCAATCCTAAATGATATGGATCAAACAACAGAACTTTAAACCTTTAAAATACATGAAGCAAAATCTGACAGGACTGGAAGAAGAAATAGGCAAATTCTCATTTATAGCTAGGGATTTCAACACCTGACTCTCAGTAAGTGGGAGAATTACTAGACAGAAAATTAGCTGGAGTACAGAACTGAATAGCACCATCAACCAACAGATCCAATTGGCATTTACAGAACATTGCATTCAACAACAGCAGAATACACATTCTTTTTAAGAACTCATAGAATATTCAACAAGATAGTCCACAGCAGGGTTATAAAACAAATCTTAACAAATTTAAAATAATTGAAATCATACAGAGTATAGTTTCTGATCATGATGCAATCAAACTAGAAATCAATAACAGGAAGGCAACAGGAAAATCTACAAACACTTGGAAATTAAATAACACACTTCTAAATTATACATAGGTTAAAGATGAAGTCTGAAAGGAAACTTAAAAAATACCTACTGAATGAAAATGAAAACACAATATATCAAAATTTGTGGGAGGCAGTCAACTCAGTGCTAAGAGGCAAATTTATAGCACTAAATACGTTAGAAAATAGAAAAGATTGCAAATCAGTCATCTAAGTTTCTACTTCAAGAAACTTGAAAAATAAGAGCAAAATAAATCCAAAGCAAGCGGAATAGTCTAAAGGATAAAAAGCATATGATCCTATCAATTGATGCAGAAAAACCATTTGACAAAGTCCTACACCTATTCATGATAAAAACTCTCACTACACTAGGAATGGAGCAGAACTTCCTCAACCTCATAAAGGGCAACTACAAAACATTTATAACTAATATTATACTTCATGGTGAAAGATTGAATACTTTCTCGATTGGGAAGGCAAGGATGCCTGCTTTCTTACCATGCGCATTTAATACAGTATTGGAAGTTTGAGCCACTAGGAAGTTCTAGGAATTGCCACGTAATAAGGCAAGAAAAAGAAAGAAAAATCATATAGATTAGAAAAGAAGAAACACAACTGTCTTTATTGGCATATTACATGATTACCTGTGTAGAAAATCCAAGCAATCTACAGCAGAATGCCTAGAAATAATTGAATTTAGTAAGGTCACAGGATACAAAATCAACACATAAAAAAATCAATTATATTTTCATACACTGATAAAATAAGTAGAAACTGCAATAAAGCTGTAATACCATTTATAATTCCTTCAAAGAAAATGAAATACTGGGCTGGGCGTGGTGGCTCATGCCTGTAATCCCAGCACTTCGGGAGGCTGAGGTGGGCGGATCACGAGGTCAAGAGATTGAGACCATTCTGGCCAACATGGTGAAACTCTGTCTCTACTAAAAATACAGAAATTAGTTGGGCGTGGTGGCAGGCGCCTGTAATCCCAGCTACTCAGGAGACTGAGGCAGGAGAATCACTTGAACCCGGGAAGTTGCAGTGAGCAGAGATCGCGCCACTGCACTCCAGCCTGGTGACAGAGCAAGACTCCGTCTCAAAACAAAACAAAACGAAAATGAAATACTGAGGTATAAATCTAACAAAACATGTACAGAATCTGTGTGATAAAACTACAAAATGTTGATTAAAGAAATAAAAAATCTAAAGATTGGGGAGACATACTGAGTTTACAGATTGGAAAACTCAACATTGCAAAGATGTCAACTCTCCCTAAATTTATATATAATTTTAATGCAATTTCTGTCAAAATTTCCATAGGGTTTTTTGATAGACATACATAAACTTATTTAATAATATGTATGGAAAGGGAAAGATCCTAGAATATCCGAAACAATTTTGAAAAAGAAGAATAAAGTGTTTTAAGGCTTACTGTATAGCTACAGTAATTGAGCACTGTGGTATTAGAGGAATAGACATACATACAAACCAATGGAAGAGAATAGACAACCCAGAAATAGATCCATGTAAATATGCCCAACTATTTTTTGCCAAAGAAACAAAAGCAATTCAATGGAGAAACAATAGCCTTTCAATAAGTGGTGCTGGAGCAATTCAACATCCATAGCCAGAAAAAATTAAAAAAAGCATCTTGACCTAAACCTCACACTTTACGCAAAAATTTACCCAAAATGGATCATAGTTTTGGGTAAAACTATAAAATTTCTACAAGGAAAAAGCAGGAGAAAGTCTTTGGGACCCAGGACCAGGAAAAGAGTTCTGATACTTGACACCACATGCACAATCCAGGAAAGGAAAATTTGATTAAAAGGACTTCATTAAAATTAAAAGCTTTTGCTCTACAAAAGAGCTTCTTAAGAGGATGAAAAAAAAAAACCCCACCAAATTATAGACTATGAGAAAATCTCTGCAAATCACATATCTGACAAAGGACTTGTGTCTAGAATACATAAAGAACTCTCAAACCTCAACATTACAAGTCAAATAGTCCAATTTGAAAATAGGCAAAACATATGAACAAGTATTTTATTGAAGAGGATACAAAAGTGGCAAATGAGCACAGGAAAAGATGTTCAACATTATCAGCCATTAGAGAAATGCAAATTAAAACAATGAGCTATTACTACACACCTATCAGAAAGGATAAAACAAAAAATGGTGATGACACCATCAGGATGCTAAGAAATTGGATCATGCATACATTGCTGATAGGAATGTAAATGGTACAGCCACTCTAAAAAATAGTTCGGTAGTTCCTTTTAAAACTAAAAGTAGAAGACTCAGAGTAGCCAAAGCTATCCTAAGCAAAAAGAACAAAACCAGAGGAATCACATTACCTGACTTCAAGTTACACTACAGAGCTATAGTAACCAAAACAGCATGGTACTGGCATAGAAACAGACACAAAGACCAATGTGACAGAATAGAGAACCCAGAAACAAATCCACACATCTACAGTTAACTCATTTTCAACAAAGATGCCAAGAACATATACTGGGGAAAAGACAGTCTCTTCAATAAATGGTGCTGGGAAAACTGGATATCCATATGCAGGAGAATAAAACTAGACGCCTATCTTTTACCCATATATAAAAATGAAATCAAAATGGATTAAAGACAAATCTAAGACCTCAAACTGTGAAACTACTGCAAGAAAACATTGTGGAAAATCTCCAGACATTGGTCTGGGCAAAAATGTCTTGAGCACTATCCTACAAGCATAGGCCACCAAAGCAAAAATGGACAAATGGGATCACATCAAGTTAAAAAGCTTCTGCACAACAAAGGATACAATCAACAAAGTGAAGAGATAACCCACAGAATGGGAGAAAATATTAATATTTGCAAACTACCCTTCTGACAAGGGATTAATAACCAGAATATATACGAAGCTCAAACAACTCTATAGGAAAAAAATTTAATAATCCAATCAAAAGATAGGCAAAAGATTTGAATAGACGTTTCTCAAAAGAAGACATACAAATGGCAAACAAGCATATGAAAAGGTGCTCAACGTCATTGATCATCACAGAAATGCAAATCAAAACTACAATGAAATATTATGTCACCCCAGTTAAAATAACTTATATAAAAAAGACAGGCAATAACAAATGCTGGCAAGAATGTGGAGAATAGGGAATCCTTGTACACTGTTGGCAGGAATGTAAATTAGTACAACCACTATGGAAAACAGTTTGGAGATTCCTCAGAAAACTAAAAATTGAGCTGCCATATGATCCAGAAATCTCATTACTGGGTGTATACCCAAAAGAAATAAAATCAGTATATCAAAGAGATATCCGCACTCTTACATTTTTTACAGCACTGTTTACAATAGCTAAGATTTGAAAGCAACTTGTGTCCATCAACAGATGAATGGATAAAGAAAATGTGATACATATACACAATGGTGTACTATTCAGCCATAAAAAAGAATGAAATCTAGTCAATTGCAACAACATGGATGGAAGTGGAAATCATTATGTTATGTGAAATATGCCAGGCACAGAAAGACAAACATGGCATGTTCTCATTTATTTGTGGGATTTAAATATCAAAACAATTGAACTCATGGACATAGAAAGTAGAAAGATGGTTACCAGATCCTCGGAAGGGTAATGAGGGGCTGTGGGGGGCGGAGGTGGAGATGGTTAGTGGGTACCAAAAAATAGAATGATGGCCGGGCGAGGTGGCTCATGTCTGTAATCTCAGCATTTTGGGAGGCCGAGGTGGATGGATCACTTAAGGTCAGGAGTTTGAGACCAGCCTGGCCAAAAAGGTGAAACCCTATCTCTACTAAAAATACAAAAATCAGCAGGATGCGGTGGCAGGCGCCTGAAACCCCAGCTACTCAGGAGGCTGAGGAAGCCTGGGCGACAGAGCAAGACTCTATCTCCAAAAAAAAAAAAAAAAAAAAAAAAAGAGTAAGACCTACTATTCCTACTATTTGATAGCACAACAGGGTGACTATAGTTAATAATAACTTATCTTAATTGTACATTTTAAAATAACTTAAGAGTGTAACTGGATTGTTTGTAACTCAATGTATAAATGCTTGAGAGGATGGATACCTCATTCTTTTTTTTGAAAGGGAGTCTCACTCTGTTGCCCAGGCTGGAGTGCAGTGGTGTGATCCTGGCTCACTGCAACCTCCGCCTCCTACCTCCACCTCCTGGGTTCAAGCGATTCTCCTGTCTCATCCTCCCGAGTAGCTGGGACTACAGGCGCATGCCACCAAGCCCAGCTAATTTTTGTATTTTTAGTAGAGACAAGGTTTCACCATGTTGGCAGGGATGGTCTCAATCTCTTGACCTTATGATCTGCCCACCTCAGCCTCCCAAAGTGCTGGGATTACAGGCATGAGCCACCGTGCCCAGCAGGATACCCCATTCTTCATGATGTTCTTATTTCACATTGTATGCCCTTATCAAGCCATCTAATGTACCCCATACATATAGACGCCTACTATGTACCCACAAAATTAAAAAATTAAAAAAAAATAAAAAAAAAAAACCTAAAAATGGACTTACCATGTGACCTAGCAATTGCACTCTTAGGCATGTATCTCAAAGAAATAAACATTTCTTTTCATGCAGAAACTTATGTTTGAATGTTTATAGTAGCTTTATTCATAATAATCTCAAACTGGAAACTATCCAAATGCCCTTCAAAAGTTGAATGGTTAAACAAATTGTAGTTCATTCATACCATGGAATACTACTCAGCAACAAAAAGGAATGAACTATTTATATACACAACAGCATGGATGAGCCTCAAAGATATTATGCTTAATGAAAAAAGCCCATCTCAGATGGATACATGTTGCATAATTCCATGTATATAACATCTGTGAAATAACATAGAGATGGAGAACAGACCAGTGCTTGTCAGGGGTTAGGGATATAGGGGTGAAGGTGGATGTGGCTATGAAGAGATAGCATGAGGGAGTTTTAGGGGACAGTACGGTTAAGAGTCTTTATTGTGGTAGTACTTGAAGCTACATATGTGATAAAACTGCATAGAGCTATGCAGACACATACACACACACAGATGATTGCATTTATAACTGGTGAGATCTGAGTAAGCTCTATGGTTTATATCAATGTTAACTTCCTGGTTTTGCCAGTGTATCTTGGTTATGTAAGACATTAGCACTTACATGCTAATGTAAGGAGGAGACTGAGTGAGGGGTGCATGGGACCTCCTTGTACATTTTTTAAAATTTCCTGTACAATTCTTAGAATCTAATAATCTGCACGGAGGGAGGCCCAAGAGCCCTGCCACCGGGGCCCACCTGGCTCCCACTCCTGGCTCTGCCCTCTGCTCGCTGCTGCGCCTCCAGCTACCTCCTCTGTTCCCAAACCTCTGCTTCCCCCGGCCTCTCTGCTGCTTCTCTCCTGTTGTCTCATCCTTTGAAACCCCCTCCTATTGCAATATATTAGAATCTATAATTATTTCAAAATAAAATGTTTAAAAAATATGTGCATGGTTAATATCAACACATCAACCTTTGTAAGTCTCTTCTAGTTAGTTGATCAGCCAATCAACAGTATCCATTGAGTATGTCCATGAGATGGGCTTAGCTGTAGAGAATTAAAAAGGAAGAGAATCAAATCAAAATAACCCAAATCACTGCGATGTAGCAGTCCCGGGAGTGAAGGAGCCTATAGTCCCAGTAATGGCACCCAGGCAGGCACACTGAAGGGACCAACCCACAAGTGACTTTCCAACACTCCAAATCCAGAGATTCATTTTGAGACAGAGAAGCTGAAGAAATGAAAGGAAGGGGATTTCACAGAATGAGACAACAAGAGACAGGCAGCAGAGGGGCCGGGGGAAACGGAGGTGTGGGAAAAGAAGAGAGAGCCTGAGGCACAGCAGTGATCAGAGGGCAGAGCCAGGAATGGGAGCCAGGTGGGACCAGGTGACAGTGCTCTTGGGACTCCCTACCTGCACGAAGGCTCCCAGGATTTTCCGGGCTTCCTGGTAGAGCTTCTCTCCGTCCCACTGAGGGTTGAGTCTCTTTAGTTCTCTGGCCAGCCGGTTATGCTCACGGAGAAAGAGGGTGTGGGATGTGGCCAGCAGAATATGCTCTGAGGCTCGAGAATCTCCTGAAAGCCCAGAAGGCAGGAAGGTAGATTCTCCCTAACAGCCCCAGGACCCAGTAACCTGCACAAAGAAATGATAGTGCCCCACAGGACACCCCCCACCATCAACAAGCCCTCCTTCCCATCAGGTGAAGAGGGATGGGGAGGGGGTACTGAATCATAGGTTTGACTCTCAGTTCTATATACACACTTTTTAGCTGTGTGACCTTGGACAAGTTACTTAACACTTCTGAGCCTCGGTCTCCTTACCTATGAAAATGAGAATAAAGCCTATCACAGCACTGTGACAAAGGCTAGCGGTGATAAACTACACAGTCACATTTTGCTAATTATAACCCAACTGCCTTCTAGGAAGGGGGGCTTCGAATGAATGAGGAGCTTTTTACTTCACAGAGCAAATTTGAAGGTTTTAGGGATGCGGGTTTGATGTGAGGAGCTGGGGTAGGGCTGAGTTCCTCTGGGTAATAAAGGGAGAATAATCTGGAGATGGGGGTCTATAGTGGGAGGGAGAGAGGAGTAAGGATGGGGGAGCAGTTAAATGGCCAAAGACCAGGTGTCTCATAAGGGGATAAGGGACTTCTCCCTGTGCCCTCTAATCTTAGGGGAGTCTATCTATCTATCATCTATCTATCTATCTATCTATCTATCTGTCTATCTATCATCTATCTATCTATCTATCTATCTATCATCTATCTATCTATCTATCTATCATCTATCTATCTATCTATCTATCTATCTATCATCTATCTATCTATCTATCTATCTATCATCTATCTAGACAGTCTTTCTGTGTTGCCCAGGCTGAAGTGCAATGGCATTATCTTGGCTAACTGCACCCTCAACCTCCTGGGCTCAATTGATCCTCCTGCTTCAGCCTCCAGAGTAGCTGGGACTACAGGCATGTGCCACCATGTGTTGCTAGTTTTTAAATTTTTCGTAGAAACAGGGGCTTGCTATGTTGCCCAGGCTGGTCTCGAACTTGTGGCCTCAAGCAATCCTCCCACCTAAGCCTCCCAAAGTGTTGGGATTACAAGCGTGAGCCACTGCACCAGGCCAGGAAAGTCTATTTAAAATTGCAAATTCTTGGTGTGAGTGCATATTTTTATGACAAACAAAAAAGAACTCAGTTTTGTGTCTGGATTGATGTGGGGTATATGTGAACACAAAATCCAAAAGAGCTATAAAGGTATCTTGGCCTATGAGCTGGCCTTCTGCAATGTCAGGGTGGCCAGGGGGTTTGTCCAAAGAGAGAGGATGTTGGAGGGTGGGATGGCCTCTAGAAGCCGGAGACAGAGAGGACCAGGAGGGCACCTGGAATGAATAGAATTGGCAGGGCTTTGGTCGTGCACAGGCTGAATGGAGTGGGGATTTTGTCCCCAGGTTATAAAAAGCTTTAAAAATATACATTCCTCTTCATCTGGAACTTCCTCTTCTGGGAAATTATCTTAATAAATGTATTAAAAATGAGAACAAAGATTTATCAATGAAGATGTTCATTACCTAAACGACAGCAACAAAACACAGGAAAACTGGAAATAACTAAATTCCCCCAAGTAGGGTTGAGAAAATAAATGATGGTAATATGTGTCATGAAATACCAGGCAGCCATTAAAAATCATGTCATAGAAGAACAGTTAATGGCATGGAGTAGATTAAGTGAAGACGTCAGGTTTTGGAGCATTATTTATAGTAAGACTTGATTATGTAAAACAATGTAGAACTGTATCTGTGACAGAAAAAATACTGGAAAATAAGCATGAAAATGTTAATGATGATTATTGGTGGGTAGTGGGATTGTGTGAATTTTCTTTTTCTTTTCTTTTATTTTCTTTCTTTCTTTTTTTTTTTTTTTTTTTTTGAGATGGAGTCTTGCTCTGTTGCCCAGGCTGGAGTGCAGTGGCATGATCTCAGCTCACTGCAACCTCCGCCTCCTGGGTTCAGGTGATTCTTCTACCTCAGCCTCCCGAGTAGCTGGGACTACAGGGGTGTGCCACCACGCCCGGCTAATTTTTTGTATTTTTAGAAGAGACGGGGTTTCACCATGTTAGCCAGGATGGTCTCGATCTCCTGACCTCATGATCTGCCAGTCTCGGCCTCCCAAAGTGCTGGGATTACAGGCGTAAGCCACCATGCCTGGCACTTTCTTTTTATTTTCTTTGTTACTTTTCTGGACTTCCTGATTTTGTTTTACAGTGAACATATGTTCTTGAATTCTTTATTCATCTGGGCCCTTCTGCTAGTCCTGGACCAGTGCTAGGGACAGCGATGGCTGAGTGTGCATTTTTCCAGAAAGATGACAAGAAGGGGGCAGTGGTAAAGCTTCCCTGGATAATCCCCTTGTCCTTGGGCCTTTCTGTTCCCAGGCTAGACTCACCTGCCAGGAAGCAGGGCACACGGGCAGTGGTGTTGATGAACTCACAGGGGCTTGGCTTCTTGCTGTCATAGGGCAGGTAGGGTAGTCCATGGTCTGAGACCTCCTGGTTGACAGCCATGAGCCCCAGGGGGCTGCTGAGGTTGCGGAGGCGGCTGGCCAGGCTTGGCTCGGAGCTGTATACAAAGCTGGCATCCAGGAAGGAGGTCAGAGCGTTGATCTGCTCTCGGGCCAGGGACTTGTAGGGTGGAGTGGGGCAGACGAACCCGGCTCGGAAGAAAGGCATGCATTTCCCTTGAGTCCTCGCCTTGGGGTCATTGGGTGGGAACTGCAGAGAGAGTGGGCATAAGTGACTGGGCAGGGGTGGAACAGCTGGGCCCTGGCAACCTCTCCCCAGGGCAAGTCTGGATGCAAAGATGCTGATGGCGCCCTCCTGGGACCCTGGTACCAGACACTGACCCCAGACACTTCTTGCTGACATTACACACCCTGGGTTCATAATATCCTGAAGTTCATTACATCCTGTTGTGTGAAAGAGCTGAGGGTAATCATTCAGTCCTCACAGTGAGGGCTCCAAATTTCTGGTGGGGAGGGAGTCCTGAGCTCCCTGGACAGGAAAGCAGGACACGAGGTGGGAACAGGTTTGTTAATAATTACTACTAACGACAGCTGCCATGTATTTATTTTGGACTTACCATGTGCCAGGAATTATGCATACTTTAACTCATCTCAGTCCTCAAAAAAACCCCTGTAAGGTGGACAATTCAGTTCCATTTTATAGATGAGAAAACTGGGGCTCAGAAAAGTTAAGTAAGTTGCCTAAGAACTTATACACTGGAAGGGAAAGATGTAGGATTCAGATCATTGGCTTCATTCCACAGTTTATGCTCTTTATAACACAGCACATAGCCTCGATTTATTCTTTGAGTGAATAAATGACTCTCCAACTGTAATACCCATGAATAATAAGAAAAGATGCATTGCTGCAAGCTCCTCTCCCTTCCGGATGGAAATCCCTACAAATCCCTGCTGCTCACTCGGATTCATCCAGGTTTCAGGTCCTTCTGAGTGGAGTTGAAGTCATCCTCCACAATGATGTACAGCAGTATAAACTTTATCATGTATAAAATGAATCTCTGGTGATCTTGGTAAAAATGTAGAATCTATTTCCTAACATCTTGGGTGAGACTTGAGATTTTGCATTTCTTTTTTTTTTTTCTTTTTTGAGTTGGAGTCTCTCTCTGTTGCCCAGGCTGGAGTGCAGTGGTGTGATCTCGGCTCACTGCAACCTCCGCCTCCCAGGTTCAAGCGGTTCTCCTGCCTCAACCTCCTGAGTAGCTGGGACCACAGGCATGTGCCACCTCGCCAGGCTAATTTTTGTATTTTTAGTAGAGATGAGGTTTCACCATGTTGGCCAGGCTGGTCTCAAACTCTTGACCTCAGGTGATCTGTCCACCTCAGCTTCCCCAAGTGCTGGGATTATAGGCATGAGCCACCTTGCCCAACTGAGATTTTACATTTCTAATAAGCTCCCAGGTGTTACCAGTGCTGCTGGGTCGGGAATGTAGACAACCTTCTCCAGTGTTCCCATTCTGCTATCAGTAGTTTACTTGTCCAGTTCCCACACTGGCCCTTTGTTCTTGAGAGCAGGTGCAGTGTCCTGTTCACTTTGGAATTCTCAGCGCTTAGTGTACTGCCTGGTATGGGGTGGTCAATGTCTATTTACTGAATAAACGGATGAGTGAATGAATGGACACGTGAGGCATGGGAAACTACCAAATCAGTATCCAAGATCTATCCAGAGATCCTAGCTGATGAGCTGGGAATGTCTGCTACATCAGGGTGAGCAGGAGGCTAGTCAGAGACGCCCAGCTGCAGGGCCCTACCATAATGGGGAAGCAGTTGTCTCCCTGGATACAGTACTCATCACACTGGGCTTTGGAGTACTCGCTACTCCCCAGCTCGGTGTCAGGGGCAAAGTCCAGGTCGTGATCCACAATCTGACCCCACTGCATGAAGAGCAGGGACCTGTTTTGGTCCAGAACACCCTCCTCATTCAGATAGCCAACAATCTTGTTAGATACCTCCCGGGCCTACAGATGGAGAGAGAAGGGGAGGGCAGATTAGAGGAAAAAGATCAGATGCAACTACAGCTTATTAACTACCTACCATGTTACAAGTACACTTAATCCCTACAAGGAGTTTGTGAGGTGGGTGGCATTAGCCTATTCTGTAAAGGGGGAGATTGAATCCTGGACAGGTGAAGTCAGTTCTCCAAGGTCCTGCCGCTACAAAGGGATAGGGATGGGATTGAACCCAGATCCGTATGACTTGATGACTTGCCAGGCCAGTGCCCTTTCCACTAAGAGAGGGAAAACAAAGGACAGGCTGCCTCTGAAATGCGAGCTATGGAGGTGCCAGGTGTCCAGGAATAGGAGAGGGGCTCTGGGTAGGGGCTGCCAGCTCGATAAGGCCAACAAATAGGACCTTCAGGCAAACAACAGCTGATGCACTCCAGGGGCGGGGGCTGGGGTAAGCGCGAGCGGGATGGGGCAGGGAGGCCATCTGCCCGGGAGACCCCAGGGTATCTGGCCTGCGGCGGCCGGGACGTGACGACCACGTGGCCGGGCTCCGGGCTCCGGGCTCTGCTGCCCTCTAGCGGAAGGTGGGGGTCTGTGCAGATCTCCATCGCAGCACCCCTGCTGCCCCCACCGATCCCTCCTCCTCCGTTCCCTGCGTGTTTGGGTAGTGCATCCCGTCCCCTTTGGCTTCCATCCTTCACCGCCGCCCTGCCTGCCCTCACCAGCGGGAGAGGGAAGCCGTTGCGCGTCTTCCCCGGCGTCCAGCCGAAGGGCAGGGAGAGCCCGTCCTCGTACTCCGCGGGCAGCCAGCGCGCCAGAGCCCTGTTGGCGGCGCCCAGCGCAGGCTTCCTCCTGAAACCAGCACGATCCTCGCTGAGCTTCGGCAGGCCGGCTCCGGGGCTCCAAAGCCCAGGACCCCATGGGGGAAGGAGCCTCTGCTCGAGGCAGAGGGGACGCAGAGAAGGGGGCCTCTCAAATGTGGGGTCTCTGAGCTGTCCCCACCCCCTGAAGGCGCGGGGCTCCCCCCGCCCCGGGGAAAGGTGCCGCTTCCAGAGACACATAGTGGGCTGGCGGGAGAGGGCTGGAGACGCGCGATCTTGAGAAGGTGGTGAAGGTGGGAACGCCAGCCCAGGTGGGCAAGACAGTGGCAGATCTGCCTGGAGTGCCCAAGGGACAAAGGCCTGGGCGGGGCGGGGTGGCTGGAAGGGTCGGCCCCCACACCCCAAGCCCCGCCACCTGTTGTTGCAGTCTCCCGTAATGGTGCGGTAAGGGCTGCACGGGTCGCATCTCACCACGGGAGCAGGAGCACCACAGCCCACCTCCAGAGACAGTGAAGTCAGGTCCAGGCTGGGATCTGAAACAGAAGGGACCCCAAAGGGACTGAGTTCTTTCTCCATTCACAGGCACCCGTGGGAGGCAGGAAATGGAGACCAGAGGTGAACCTGCATGTTTTGGAATGCATTCCATTCTAAGTAAGCGTTTCTCAAGTGGTTTCTCAATTAATCTGACAGCACATTAAGGTAATACATTTTATTCCCATTTTACAAGGAAGAAAATGAGAACACAATGTTCAAGAGACTTGCCCAAGGCCACATAGAGTAACTGGGAATGTCCCCAGAATTGCCAGTAATTCCTGGTATACCAGGTCCAGATTCATTTAAATTGACAGATCTTTCTTTTAGAATGGAAATACCCTGGGAGGTTAAGCATATGTTAGTATGAGTTAGTGTGATAAGACTGCTTTCTTCTAAAGCTTCGTTTACATCTGAAGTACCAAGCAAGCAGGGACATAGCTAGGACAAAGGTTGGGAAGGGACAGGTAATTTTTCAGTGAGGGGCAAGTGTTGTGGGAGGAGTGACAGAGTAGGGGGGCTTTAGGCATCAGAGTGTTCAGTGTGGGCACAGAGTGGAGAGAGATGCCCACTTCTGAACACATACCCTCATCCACCCTGGCGTCTGCAAGGACAGGGAGGTGAGGGAATCTGGCTCATGGGGACTTCTTCAGGGGGGCCATCTCTGAAAGGTGGCAGGATTTCAGCTCTCAGAACCTTTTGGATTTCAGAGGTCAAAGTGCTTCCTACTTCTTACCTTGTCCCAGTTTCCTTCTTTTGGAGCTTTGGAATTTGCCCGACTCCAGGGCCAGGTATCCCCCCTCACTTGATGTTTTCCCAGGGAGAACCTGCAGCCTTTTCCTCCTGTCAGGACCAAACCCCTTCCTCATGAGCCTCTGTGGGCTGTGGCATTTGGTTGGGGGTGAGAGTGGAGGGGATGGAGGAGGC
Organism: Pongo pygmaeus; assembly: GCF_028885625.2. Taxonomy (NCBI): domain Eukaryota; kingdom Metazoa; phylum Chordata; class Mammalia; order Primates; family Hominidae; genus Pongo; species Pongo pygmaeus. Next base: position 60,452,998 of record NC_072392.2, read on the forward strand.
CATGACCAAGCCATCAGTTAAGTTCATTTACTGATAGCTCCATCTTACCCAGAACAGATGGAAATCTTAGCTCCTGTGACATTATCCCAGTAAATCCCCCTGACACACATGGCTTAAATGTCCCCTCTACTAGAGGAAGTGGTGACACTGTGATTTAGGACAAGGAACCCATGTTTATTGACTTTAGCACTTCCTTTGGGCAGAGGCCAAAGGACGGTGTTATACAAAGAGCACCAATGTCTCCTCACTTGGAGTCGGCAATGTGAGCTTGCTAGGTTTCAGTTTCTTCCTCTGCAAAAACAGCATTGCCCTAGCTGTCCTCTAAGCCCCTCCTTGCTCTGCCAGTCTCGTCTGCGGGTCTAAGAAGGGAGACACAGGAGTGTTCCTCTGAGTGGATAGCTCTCGACAGGAAGTGCAGCTTTGGGTGGCCTCTGCTTTCTCCTGTGGGGAGATGACCCCTTCCTGCCACAGAGGGCTGGTGGGTTTTCTGTACCTGTGACATTGGTCAAGGACACCTTCTGCCTCAGTCTCTTTAAAGACTCCTCCCACACCTGTCCGTTGCGGATGGCTGTGCGCGTCCGGCCTTTGGCATGCTTGAGGTATTCTGAGAGCTGTCGGCTGGTGGGAGTCTCAGAGCTCATGGCAGTCTTCAGCCTACAGTGGAGGGAGATGGGGATCATGGCCTGGACCCTGTAGGAAGGGGGCTGGGGGCCGCTGGAGGGGTGGGAGGGGTGTGTGTACAACATGGCCTCATAACCCAGGCTGCTGCACTGTCCAATACAGCAGCCACTAACCACATGTGGCTATTTAAATTGAAACTTATTAAAATTAAAATTAAAAATTCAGTTTTTCAGCAGCACTAGGCACACCTCAAGTGCTCAATAGCCAGGTGTGGTTAGTGATGACAATGTTGGACAGTGCAGATATAGAACATTTCATCATTCTAGAAAGTTATCTTGGACCCTGCTAGCCTAAAGTGGGCTTAGAGCTGGACAGACACAGGGGTGGATTTGGGTTCCACCAGGATTGGTTTAATTATATGACCTCTGAGTGACTTCCCCTCATTTATGAATTGAGAATCACAATTTTCTCCCATCAGAGACTTCTGTATGGACTTTGGGATAGACTGACTGGGATTGGCTCCTGACTGCCACTTTCTAGTTGTGTGCCCTTGAGGCAAATTACTTAAGCTCTTTGTACTCAGTTTCCTTATCGGTATGATGAAAATAATGATAGTAACCTTAGGTTGAACCATGTTGTTTCATCATTTTTGACCTAGAAAACAGCTGTTTTCTACAGTTCGATTCAGCACTTCCTAGGATTTTGGGGAGGAATGAATGTAGGGCCCCCAGAGCTGCATCTGCACAGAGCACACACTCGCATGTGTGAGCATCACTGTCTCCATCAGCCGGGTCCCAGAGGGGCTGCTGCAAGGTATTTTAGAGTCCCCACCTCACACCATGAACAAAGGCAGGCAGGCCGCTGGGCCTCCCTGGGCTTAGCCTGTAAGGTCCCATCCAAGGTTCCAGATGTTCCTTCCTTTCCCGCCCCGCCCTAGGCTCTGCATGCTTCCTCTGCCTGAACACAGATTCACCAGGGACTCACCTCCTGCTCTGCCCTGGGGCTGGGCTCTGTTGGGGGCAGGCAGGGTCTTGGAAGGACCTCTTTGCCGTCTCCACAGTCTCCACCCCAGTCCTAGCCGTCATCCTCTCCCATCTAGACAGCTCTTACTTCCACTCCTGTCCTCTTCTCATTCGTTCTCCACAGGGCTGCTGGAGTGATCTTTTTAGCATAAAAATCAGACCATGCCACCGCTGATTCAAGTGTTCTAATGGCTTACCCTGGGGCGACACACCTCTCTGCTCTCACCTTATGCGTGATCCTCCTTGTCTCCTGCCTCCACTGGCCTTCCTTTTCCTGAGCACCCACGGTCTTTCCTGCCTCAGACCCTATGCTGTTGCAGTGCCTGGAATGCCACCCCCATGCCCTCTGCCTGGGTGGCTCCTTCCCATTCTCCAACAGGCTTCCCTGATCCCTGTGCCTAGAGTGGCATCCCTTGCCTTGTTTATTTCCTTCATTTTCCTTATCATAAATTGTGAGTCACTGCACTGTGTGTGTACTTGGGTAACAGAATGTTTAAGTGTGACTCGTTCTGTCTCTGTGAGGCCCCTGAGTCCAAGGACTCAGCGGGGAAGGGCTCCTCCACATTTCAAAGCAGGGCACTGGTTGGCCTGTGCAGGACTTGCAAAGGAGGTGTATGAACACCGGTTTTGTGGCTTTTATGCTGTCCCCCATCTTGAGGCTATAAAGAGATTGAATTTGAGGAGGGAGAGAGAATTTTCCTTTGGAGACATTTGCAGAAATACTGGGCACTTCCCTCCCAGCACCACGGGGATCCTCCTTTGCTAGTTTAATTCTAGGGAGAAAGGGCTTAGGAGGAGGGCTTGACTGTGTGTCCTGGAGTCATGGCTGGGGTTTGACACCTGCCTGAAGAGCAGTGTCCTGAGAGCACAGAGAGAGGGGCGGAATCTGGAATCTGCACTGCCTCAACAGCAGGGCGAAGCTGCTAGTCTTCTGGAGGCTGCTTAAAAGGGACCTGCCCCAAGACAGGGTGGGGAGGGGTGAAGGAGTGGGCCCAATGCTCCCAGGCAGAGAGGGTTAGAGCTGGGAGCCACTGGCCAGAGAATTTTCCAGATCACAGAGTTGGCAGCAGAATCTCTCTCTGAAACTAGGAAAGCACCCAAGGGGAGAGAGAGAGAGAGCTTCCTTGAGGACTGAGCTGTTCAGGGGATGTAGACTCACCACCCCTTTTTCCTTCCTCCCTCAGCTTAACCCCCAAGGAGCAGAAACCCAGGCTGGAAAGGAGGAGCCCCAAAAAGAGGGAGAAGGAGACTGCACTCTCTTTTCCCGCCAGAGGCCTCAAGCAGTTCTGAGCTGAAGGAAGAGAGCAGGTCTGGCTTTATCTTCTTATGCTGACACTTTAATTCCTGAGATAATCCTGGTCTGGGGACAAGAAGTGTCCAGAGCGTGTTTTATCATCTAAGTCACCAAAAAAGTTATCTGACGGCTTGAGAGTTCATTCAAGGGCTGAGGAGGAGTGAGTGGAGGCCCAGGTCCAGTGTAAAGGGACAGCGAGAGGAAAGAATAAGGTTACTTTTTTTCTCAATGTCTGCCCTCTCTCTAGAGTGTGCATTTCCTGAGGGAAGGCGCCCACGTTGCCCCTGTACAGGATTGGAGGGCAGTTGACTCTACTGGTGCCCTGTGGGCCCTGGGCTCTTCCCCTTGCTGCCACGGGTGCATCTGCTACAGGCTCACTCCAGTAACCTTGTTGGGTGCCTGCTTCTGAGCCACTGGAGTGGCCTGGCTGGGGGTGCCCGGGAATTCCACAGGTGTGCCGCAACACCTCTCAGCCACCTGCAAGCCTGCAGCCATGTCTGACGGATGTGGGCAGATGAGGGCTCTGCTCCCTCGCTCCAAGATGGGACAGGCTCTGAGGAGCAACTTCTGCTCTAGGTCTCCCTGTGGGGTCAGGCTGAGGCTAGACCTGAAGCCACTTTATTTGTCTAACCTCCCCCTTCACTTCTCCTGCTTCTTTACCCCATCACAGTTTCCTTGTGAGCATTCCCCTAATACGCCACCTGCACCTGAATGCAGGGCTCGGATTCGGCTTCCGGTGGACCTCGCTGAATCAATCAATATCAGCTGGATGAATGAAGAACTTTTACTGAGAGGCTTTCTGGGACTCTGGAATGCATGGCCCAAGGAAACATTGGGCCAAGTGGAAGAAAGTCCTTCTAGGGTTAGATTAGATGTCCTCTTTCAGGTGATGTACAGGCTGAAGACTTTAGGAATTGTGGGCTATTGCTCCTACTTGTCATGTACTTGGAGGGCTAGGAGGATGGAAGGGTAAGTTTTATCATTGTTTGCCTCATTGGCTCATCCGGGCTGGCCTAGATGTGCTTATCATGAACAGGAAGCCTGTGAAGGGAAGTGTGTGTGTGTGTGTGTGTGTGTGTGTGTGTGTGTGTGTGTGTCTCACGTACCTGGTTCGGGAGTCCAGGAAGGCCTTGTTGACTTGGACCTTGGCCTGACTCACAGTATCGGAGATGGCAGAGGTTCTGGTAGTCTGTGCTTGGGGTTGGAGTGGGGAGCAGGAAGTAGGATGTCAGACACCACTCCTTTGCGATGTCTTCTGCTTTTGTCTCCCTCTTTCTCAGCCATTACCCCCACCCCTCAAATCTGGGCAGGCAAGAGATCAAGATTAGGAAAGTTTCATAAGAGTCCTTAAGGGGAAAAAGCACAGAATGGGAAGAATACTCTTGGATCTTAAACAAGATGTCAAAATTGCTCTTTGAGATCTCACTAGAATGCCCAGAGATGGGATGAAGAGGGAGTGTGGCCACTCAGGGTGGCTTGGGCTACTGGACTGTGGGGGTTTTTCTGGTTCCTGGTGAGATGGTCTCATGGACTATCTCAAGTTCATCAAAGAGGACCCACTGATCACCAGGACCCTGACGTAGAGAAGGGGATGGCATGAGAGTAATGGTGGGATTCCCTGTTACCTCTTGTATTGGGGTCTGGAGCATGGAGGACAGGATCTGTTTTCTCAACAAGGAGAGTGTAGTGGGTTAAATAATGGCCCTCCCAAAATTCACATCTGCATGGAACCTCAGAATGTGACCTCAGAATGTGACCTTATTTGGAAGGAGGGTCTTTGTAGATGTTATGAATTAAAATGAGGTCATGCTGCCTTAGCATTGGCCCTAAATCCAATAAATGGTGGTTTTATGAGAAGAGGAGAGGACACACAAAGAAAAAGGCCATGCAAAGACTGAGGCAGAGATTGGAGTGTTGCAGCTACAAGCCAGGGAACACCAAGGACACCAGGGCCACCAGAAGCTGGAAGAGGAAAGGAAGCATTCTTCCCTAGAGCCTTCAGAGGGAGCACAGCCCTGCCAACACCTTGATTTTGGACTTCTATCCTCCCGGACTGTGAGAGAATACATTTCTGTTGTGTTAGGCCATCCAGTTGGTGTGCTTTGTGACAGCAGCCCCCAGAAAACCTGTAAAGGGAGACACTCACCTCTTGTGGCAGATGCTGCAGCCTGAAGCAAGACGAGGGAAGCCAGGAGGGCTGGGAGATGGAGAAGGACCCTCATCACTGAAACGAGAGGGAGGATCACACTATGAGCCTCTCTAGAGCCCAAGTGGGAGGGTTTGAATCACAGAAAGCAGAGAAAGCCCAAGGAGCGCCAGACACCCTAACATTGGAACAGGAAATGAGAAACCACATTAATGAATGAAGCATCTACCATATACACAGGCCCGTGCTAGGTACTGGGAGAGACGGAAAGAGGAGAAGCCATGGTGGAAGAGAAAGAACTCAGGCTTCAGGATCTAAGGCCCTGAGTTATCATTCTGCATTTGCTCCAAATAGCCCTGTGACCTTGGGCAGGTTACTTAACATCTCTGGGGTCCTGGCTTGCTATGGGAGGAGGTGGGACCAAGTGATCCAGAATGTTCAATTCTGCCCTGACAGCCTGTGGTCCGGAGATGCTGTACCTGTCTTGTCACAGGTGTGAGAAACGCTGTTGCCAAGGCTGGAGCCTGCCTTTGAGTTCCCCTCCCTCCTTCCCTCCAGGATGCATTGCTCCCTGCAAGCCAGTTTCCTCTGGTCCAGCCCCAGGGGAGAATGCCTGAGAGGCAGACACTCAGCACCTCCCTTCGGAAACGTGGCAGGGGCTTCCCCTTCCCTCAAAGTGCCAACTTGATGGCAATACTGAAAGAAAGTTATGACAAAGCTCAGAGCTCCCCTGAGCCCATAGCTGTGCCCCAGGATGCCTGGAAAGATTCCAGCTCATGGATTAACCCCTTCGCCATGAGCTTTAACTCTAAACGCAAGTCTTTAGACTGAAATTTGTGCAGCTTTGTTTTCTGATGAGGGTCTTCATTGGGCTTAGTGGAGCAGACCCCATACATCTTCTGAGGAGATTCTGGCTCCAGCCCAGGGAGGCAGCCACAGCGTGCAGATGGAATGATTGCGTGTTTAGACCATGGTCCTGAGAGGCTCCTCAGCTTTCACAAGAGTGCCTGGGCTCTCCCTGCAGCACAGCGTTCACTGGTGGAATCCAGAAGCACACCAGTGAGAGCAGCCTCAGGTTGCCCCCCAGCCATGTCTCCCCAAGGCTCAGCTCCCAGAGAGAAATCGTAGTTCTGGAGCTTTGCCTGACAGACCTCCCCGCCTGTCTTGCAGGCCCTCTCCAAATCATCTCCCCTTGGAACAGGCCAGACCAGGAGAACTCTGTATCTGGATCAGGTCATTTCAGCCTCCTTCACCCCTGCCCGCCTCCAATTTTTCCCTCTGCCCTTTTGTGGTCCCCCTAATAATTTGTATCTTGTTGTACGTTTTGTCAGCTAACTCTAGAGAAAGGGCAAGGCATGAATAAATACCTCTCTGGCCAAGATTCTCTCTGTTACTTCCCCCCACCCCAAGATGAGTTCTCAAACAGCTTGACCTCTCAGTGGGCTCTTGTCCTTACACTTGCATGGCCCCAAGGAGGAAGAGAGTCTGTGACCTCCTATCCCTCTGTCACCATACTTTGCAACTTCAGGGGACCCATTGCAGGGTTCATTGAGTTAGCAGAAATCTGCCCTTCAGACAAACAGAGATTATGGTTTTGGAGGAAAAGGTATCATTGACTTTAAAAAACAAACTATGGTAAAAAAACATGGCCAGGTGTGGTGGCTCATGCCTGTAATCCCAGCACTTTGGGAGGCTGAGGCAGGCAGATCACTTGAGGTCAGGGGTTGGAGACCAGTCTGGCCAACATGGTAAAACACTGTCTCTACTAAAAATACAAGAATTAGCCAGGCGTGGTGGCAGACACCAGCAATTCCAGCTACTCGGGAGACTGAGGCAGGAGAATCGATGGAACCTGGGAGGTGGAGGTTGCAGTGAGCCAAGATTGCACCACTACACTCCAGCCTGGGCGACAGAGTGAGACTCTGTCTCAAAGAAAAAAAGAAGAAAAGAAAAGAACAACAACAACAAAAATCCACATAGCATAAAATTTAGCATCCTAGTCATTTAAACTCTACAGTACTGTAATGTTAGGTATATTCACATGTTGCACAATGGATCTCTAGAACATTTTCATCCTGTAAAAACTGAAACCCTATACCCATTGAACACCAACCCCCTATTTCCCCTTCCCGCCAGCTCCTGGCAACCACCATATCATTGATTTTTTTAAAGAGGGCTGTGGGCACAAGCATTCATTATATCATTCTTTGAATGACTAATGCATTTCATAATAAATGACAAACACAAAGTAAAAAGTTAGTCCATTTTTTTAAAAGACATCATCTGAGACAGACTGAGGAAGACAAAATCATAGAAGAAGACATGAAAGTTGAGAAATTTGAACGGGAAACAATACTTAAATACTCAATTCTCCTCTCCTCTTCTTTGGGACCCCCTTCATGCTCTCCTCACTGGAGAGTGGAGGAGGGGGTACTTCAAGGCCAGAGATAAATTATTTTCCCATGTCTTGGGCAGTGTTCCTGGTGGGTGTGAAGGAAGGGTGTGAACAAAAATCAGAGCCAGGTAAATACATGGTCATGTCACTGAAAAGGGGGTGTGCAAAAAGATTCTAGAGGGACACTGTCTGCAGCCAGAACCACACAGGGCAAGAGGCCATGGGGCTTTAGAGTGTAAGAGGCCAACAAGAGGCTTCTGTGATGTGTAGATATTTATCCACATTCTTATCAACATGGTGAGTGCAGAAACCATTTCCCAAGCCCTTCGGTTTGCAGCAAAGCCTGGAGCCTTCCCTGGGACATGAAGCACTATCTGGAGACAGAGCCACAGCCTTTGCCCCTCAAATGCCAGGCTGGTCCACAATCCCATGCCTCTACTCATGCTCTTCCCTATACAATACACTCTCTGCCTAATAAACTCCTATTCTTCCTTCAAAACCCAGACCAAATGCCACCTCCTCTGTGAAGTTTACCAGTTTTCTCCAGGAAAAGTTACATCGTTCCTTTTTCTGTCCTCCCACAATATTTCATCCATATCTCATATTACTGTCTTCACATCTGTTTCCCCTATCAGACCACAAACTCCTCAAGGGCTCCATATTATTTATTTGTTTTTCCAGGACCTAAGCATGTCAATACATAGTAGGTGTTGGGTGCATGCTGAATGAATAAAACTCCTAGAGCAGAGAGGTTCAGCATCTGGAGGTCGCAGAGGGAGAGGGCAGAGATGGTCTCTTGGCAAGCCTCTCACACTGTAATGTGCCTACTAATCACTAGGAATTGTGGTAAATGCAGATTCTGACTCAGAAGGTCATAGAAGGGGCCTGAAAGTCTGCACTTCCAGTAAGCTCCAGGTGATGATGATGTTGCTGGTCTGCAGACCACACTCTGAGTACCAAGGCCTTCCAGACTTTGGTTCTCAATGTGGCTGTGCAGTCACCGAGGAGATAGGGGGAAGGCCTGAGAAGGGATGAAGTCAGTGAGATTCTCTTCCATGACTGTAAACAGCCCTGTGGAGGGTGGTGGAGTGAGCCAATAGGAAAGCCATAATTCTTGCCCCATCACCCGCAGGAACACTCTCTTGATCTTTTGAGTGACTCCAAGATCAGGATGAGAATGAAGAGATAGCTCTTATCAAGCCCTCTAGAGCAGAAATAATCTACTTCAACCAAATGATTTGAGGCACACAATTGCATTAAAAAAATATGATTTAACCACCCCATTCTCCCAAAATGAAGCCTGCCTACTACTGCTGCATACAGGTCACACACCTGCTTGAGAGCCAGGTGTCCACGGGGCACTTAAGACAGCTAGGACTAGACATTGAGGGCAAACTAGACGGTCGGATCTGCTGCAGATGGCAGGCATGAGATGCTGGAAATGAGATGAAGACCTGACAGCTCCGGCTTAGGGAACCCCTTAAAACACTGCAAAATCTCCACTACAGTGGAGAGGCCAGATTTCATCACACTGTCTCAAGAACAGCACAGGGAGCACCATTCTGTCACTGTTTTCCGCCAAATTCCTGTGTGACTCTGGACACATTAAATTGCTTAGGTCTCAGTTCCTAAACAAGGTGGGTAAGAGAGGTCTATGGTACCTTCCAGCCCTAAGAGTTTATGATTCTCTGACATAGTTTTCAGATACAGAAAAGCCTTTTTCCCCCACGGTGGTGGGGGGAGGCTTAATTACATTCTCTCTTATACCAAACAAGGGGAGTGTGCCATGGGGTGGCTAAAGCTGGCACCAGAAAGTGCCTGATAGAGACAAGTCCAAATCCAGTGTTAAGCTTTCTGAGAAGACGTTAGGAAATTCCATCATCAACTTTGCAGAAACCAGGAAAGATGAAAGTGGACGAGTCTTACCTGCCCAGTGCCTTGTCTTTTCACGGCAGCCAGGGAGTTGCTCTGCTTGGAGGAGCTGGTCTTTTATACCTTCCAGCAAGAATTTATTTCTGGGAAAGGCCCAGAAGGAAAGATTTTGATGTGGCTTGGAGGAGACGCTGAGGCTTAGCAGGAAAGACCGTGTGACTCCGGGCAGATGCACCGGGAAACTGTAGAATGGCAGGGATTGGTTGATGCAATACCACTGACTGTGGGTGAAGCAACTCCTCTTTCCATTTTCCAGCTTAAATGCGTGATCCTGATCTAGTCCTGGAAGGCAAAAACTGCACGCCCTGAGCACATTTGTCCCTCTTAAGCTCCTAATGGGATCCGAATAGCTCTTAGAATTATGAACAATTATTAGATTGGTGCAAAAGTAATTGCAAAAACTGCATTTACTTTTGCACCTAGCTAAATGGTTCTCCTCCCCATTCATATATTTGCTGCCCTTTGATCCCTCCCTTACTTTCCACCCAATTTACTGTGGAATCCAGTGGATTCATCTTTTGGATTTAAAGTGATTAATAAACATTAATTTTTTTTGGTCAAAATTTCAAAATACTTTTGGCCACCAAGTGGTGAGAAGAGCCCTAAGCTTTCATTAGGATAGTGGGTTGCAGTCCCTGCCTCTGCCATTGTATGGCTCTAGGCAAGTCACTTCACCTTCTGGTGTCTCAAATTTTCTAGTATTGAAATCAATGGTTGTTTTTGGTGATTATTATGATTCTATGACTTCATGCCTTCTATAGGGTGACCCATTAAAAAAACTCCAGTATCTGGGAGGCCGAGGTGGGTGGATCACTTGAGGTCAGGAGTTGGAGACCAGCCCAGCCAACGTGGTGAAACCCCGTCTCTACTAAAAACACAAAAATTAACCAGGCATGGTGGTGCATACCTGTAATCCCAGCTACCTGGGAGGCTGAGGTGGGAGAATCACTTGAACCTGGGAGGCAGGGGTTGCAGTGAGCCAAGATCATGCCATTGCACTCCAGCCTGGGTGACAGGACGAGACTCTGTCTCAATAAAACAAAACAAAAGAAAACAAAACAAAACCACCACTATCCTATAAATTATTGGCCTAAAGCTCAAGTATAATGTTACATACCTTTCCTACCTCAATGACTTTGGAAATTCAAGTTCATTAGATTCATACAAGAAGGAAAAAGGAAGATTCCGAGAAAACAAAATTTCATGAAAGTATATTTTACAGACAGACAATTTAAAACATAATAAGCCTCTTTATGAAATTATACTTTGAGTTGAAAATACTCTGGGAGCAACTGTCAGAAATTTATCAACCCCAAACCAGACTTCTTGGTTCGCCTTCAAAAAATGATATTTCCTTTCTCTAGGTGATGGAATATATCTAAAAACTACTTCTCTCATGATGAATCCAGGCAAATAAGCTGGGCATCTCGGAAGAAGGCAGCTGTCTGGGAGAGGTGAATGAGACATCAGGCTCTTCTCGTTTTCTTTGAAACACATTTCAGCTCCTTAGCCAAGCATTGTTTTTCTGTGTCTGACCATTCCCTGAACTTTGGCACATGTTTCTCAAGGTTCTTGCCTCTGAGTTTTATGCGTAATATGTTCAGGAAGCTGTGTTGTTAGGCAGATCTTGACCTAGTTGGTTCTGAATAATTTGAAGATGGAACTTCCTTTTAGAAGACCCTATGGAACTTCCTTTTAGAAAGGATAACATTGCTTCCTATGTACAAAATACAGTGAGTTACTGGTCAGGGTAACAGCAAAATACAGATCTGATCATTCCTGGGTTTTATCATGTTATGACGTGGTATGATATGTCCTAGATTTGGTCTTTCTGTAATGGGTCAAATAGGATGGGGCAGGGTCAGCTCCAGCCCAGTAAGGTCCTTCCTTGATATTGGCATGAAGCACACCTGGAGGCAGTCAATCTGACGGTGACATGCCTATTGTTCTATAGCTAATTTTTATTTGAGAGCTTTGCTGACATGTGATGACATGTTTTCATGGGTTATCTCAGTCTAGTCAAATCTGTAGCACAGGTAGATGTCTTCCCATGTGGGAATGGCAAATTGGCCTGAGAAATGGAGACTGGAAGGCAGAAAGTCCAGGAGAAATCTAAAAAGGCCAATAGCTTCTCATATGTCAGTGCAGAGTCCAAGATATTTTAGCAAAAGCAGCAGCAGTAGGGAGTACCCAATGAAGATAAGGTCTATCGCTGGCACATGGCAGTACACACACCCACACACATACACAAACATGCACACACACTTCCCAGGAATGCACAGTTTATAAATGAGACTGATTTTGGACATAGCTGGCTCACCTCTGTCGCCTTCTAGAATTAGAGTGCTGCATGCTGCATACACAACCTTTGGTTGATCCAAAGGATACTCATGGTCAGTAACACAGTGACCATTCTATTTGTGTAAGGTGATTGTAGCTCTCACACTGGGCCCATGTCAGGTGCTCTCTCCCATGGGCGCATAGCTAGTCCCTTCCTTAGCTGTCTGTTTTCACTCTTGTCCACCGGCTTGGCTGTCATTCATAGCTGGGCAGGGTTGTTTTTTTTTTTTCTTTCCTGGCTAAAATGCATTTCCTTTTGTTGGTTTCCTAGAACACCAAACAAACAGACTTCTTGTCCCAAGAATGGCTCTATATGCCCATGTTTACCCCTTTTGGGATTCATCCACTAGTTCTACCCCGGAGAAGGGAGGAACCCAGGTACTCTGGCTTAAGCTGTACCTGGAGGTGTGTGCAGATGGCAGAGCTTCTCTGAATGGTGTCCCAGGGCGGCATGAGCTGTTGGAAGGGATGGGGACATTGCCAGGCAGCTCCCTTTGGAGAGAGGAGGGATTTGTAGATGAGAAAAAGAAATATTTGGGATGGGTTGAATGTCTCCCTAGCAGACAGGAGGAGGCTCTGTTATCTTCTTCTAGCAACTTTTTTTTTTTTTTTTTGAGACAAGGTCTCACTCTGCCTCCCAGGCTGGAGTGCAGTGGTGCAACCACCAGTCAGTGCAAGGGCTCACGCCATCCTCCCACCTCAGCCTCCCAAGTAGCTGGGACTACAGGTATGCGCCACCATTCCCTACTAGTTTTTAATTTTTTGTAGAGACAGGGTTTCCCTATGTTGCCCAGACTAGTCTCGAACTCCTGAGCTCAAGTGATCCTCCTGCCTTGGCTTCCCAAAGTGCTAGGATTACAGGCATGAGCCACTGAGCCTGGCCTCCTAGTATTTTTTAGTGGGAGAATTGATCTGATGCTTGGTGGCTTCTGAGATTGACATAACACAAGGGTTCCAACTGGCAAACCTATGATCAATGAATTTTTCCAATTAGCCACAGCATGCCGAGACTGAAGGGCTTCCCTGGGAACCGGCCTGGTGGGCAGGCAGAATGCTGTCTCTTCCTTCTCTTCATTAATGGAAAATCTTTTTTTTTTTTTTTTTCAGTTAATGCCATTCACCCATTTCCCCTCAGTGTTGTCTTTCCTTTCCTCCCTCTTTCCCTGTACCTCTTAAATATTCACTGAGCACCTAATAGTATGTGCTTCTGTTTTTTTTTCTTACTGTTAATCCTCTCTCTTCCTAGAGAGATTTTGCTTAAGCAAAAATCTGTCAGATCTGTTCCCGCCGGCATAGGGCTGGGGAAGGGGACAGACCTCAATGGAGCAAGACAATCTGACCCTGAATAAATCCTGAGTTGCTCAGGGTAGAGATGGGGCAATAAACCCATTCCTACTTAAGCCACAAATAAAGAAACATGGGATTTTAAACAAAAAACAATCTTGAATTGCTATTGTTATTCCGTGAGCAGTCTGATGATATGCTTTGTGATAAGTCCATAAAGAAAATATCATGCCAATAAAATGCCCTGTTTCTCCAGCAAGAAAGCATGTGTATGTGTGTGTGTATGTGTTTTGCACATGCACGCGCATACAGATGTGACAAAGCAACTAGCGAAAATGCAAGGAGCACTGGATTATTAAAACTCAGCAAGCCAGGCTCTAGTCTTAGCTTGCTAGTCAGCAGCATGTGACATTGGGAAAATTACTCTTTATTCAGAGGTCTCAATTTCCTTCTCTGGAAAGAGAAATGGGTCTACTAAGTTAAGTAATTGTGTTGGTTCCCTTGGGCTGTGATGTTTAGAATTCAGTTGTGACTCAGTAGATCTTGTAGGTCCCAGTGCCAGTGAGCTTCTGCCTCATTGTACAGTCTTGTACACATTACATACCCTCAGGTTCTCTTTATATAAAAGGGGGATGAGAATCCTATGTTCTTACTCTTAGGACCAGCTGGGATGGGGTAGGGGGACAACTATCCCAAAGGCTGTTTCTCCTTAGTTCTGACGGACAACCAGAAACAAAAGAACAGGAAGAATCTTGTTGAGAAAGAAGAAAAATTCTGCTGGGAATGTGATCATTCTCTGTCACTCAAGTTGGAAACCAGGGAGACACCCTGGGCACTCTTCTTTTTTCTTTCCCTCTTTTCTCTTCCTCCCCTTCCTCCCATCTTCTTGGTCACTGAATCCTGTCCATTTGTCCTTCATAAATTTCTTACCTCTGTGGCTTCCTTGACTTCCCCACATTCTGGTTCTGTCCTGCCCTGAATTACCCCCCCTTTTATTTTATTTTATTTTATTTTTTTGAGACAGAGTCTCACTCTATTGCCCAGGCTGGAGTGCAGTGGAATTATCTTGGCTCACTGCAGCCTCTGCCTCCTGAGTTCAAGTGATTCTCCTGCCTCAGCCTCCCATGCAGGTGGGACTACAGACTTGCACCACCACGCCTGGCTAATTTTTTCTATTTTTAGTAGAAACAGGGTTTTACCATGTTAGCCAGGCTGGTCTCGAATTCCTGACCTCAACTGACCCACCCACCTCGGCCTCCCAAAGTGCTGGGATTATAGGTGTGAGCCACTGTGCCCGGCCCCAATTTCTGTAATTGCAAAAAAATTACAATTATGTTGCTCCAATGTCATAGCCTTCTCACTGGTCTTCCTGACTGTGCCCCAAAGCTGCATGCCCCTTTACGCTAAAGTTTTCTGTACACAGCACCCCACTACCCATAGGACAAGGTCTTAGGTATTAGCCAAGGCCCTATACTGCCTAAGCCCGTATCTATCCCAGCCTATCACATATTGTGCCTTTACCCAAACTCTTTGTTGCAGCCAAGTAAACTATTCACTCCCTGACATGCCATGCACATTCCTGATCCTCTGTTCGTCTGCCATTCTCCATACCTGACTCGTTCTCTCCCTTCTTGTCCAAGTCCAATATCTAGCTCAAGTCTTGTCTTCTCCATGAAGCTATCCCTGTCTGCCAAGCTCCAGAAAGCATTGCATACTAACTCTTTTTCTCCGCTTTGCTTTTCCTATTTATTGTCTCTTTATGCCTCTTTCCTCCTGCCCAAATTAAATCAGAAACTTCTCAAGAGCTATAAATTACATTGTACAATCAATAAGATTTGCTTTGATGATAAAGATGATGACACTGGTATAAAAATTACCTTGGCTTAATTCAGTCATTCAAGTCCAAGTTCTTGACTGTCAGTTCTAAAGCTGTCTCTGAAGACCATTTTCTAGCCTGAATGAAATACTGCACTAAAGTGTAGCTAGGGATGGGTGTGGTGGCTCATACCTATAATCCCAGCACTTTCAGAGGCTGGGGCAGGAAGATCCCTTGAGGCCAGGAGTTCAAGGTTACAGTGGGCCACGATAGTGCCACTATACTCCAGCCTGGGTGACAGAGCAATACCCTGTCTCTTAAAAAACCTTAAAAATAAAATTTAAAAAAATGTAGCTAGAGGGAATAATGTCTGAAGTTTTCTCTTTTCTCTTCCATTTTCCTTGATTTAGAGCCCCCACTGCCCATCAGAAGCTGGAAAGGAACAGAGAGAGCCAAGAGATCGTAATGAACGACTAAATCTTAGCTCATTTACAGTTGGGAGAAAATAGCAGTTCAAGCCTCCTTTTCCAGCCTTAAGACAGAACTTCAATGCCTATTTCCCAGATGCTGAAAGAATCTTTCAGAAGCAACAGAACCCATGCTTGCTTCGTGCCCAGGCTTGCGAAGCTGCCTTCTTCGGTGTCTATGCTGGAGGGAGGCTGGTGTCCTGAGTAGGTGCCCTGAGAAGGCGTCCTGCCCTGCTTGCTGACTAACCCACAGAGTGGGGCAGGGTGCAGGGTGTGTGCTCCCCAGGACTTACTGTAAATGGTTGAATTCTCACTACTTCCCACCTGGGGCTCCGCCCTGATGATTTTGGGGTACATGAGGATAACAGATGCTCTGGAAGATTGTGGTGGAGGCTGGAATGGGGTGAAATGCTCAAATAGTCTGTCTGTGATGGAATCCCTTCCACTCTGGTGGGAACCTGAGGAGGGTGAAGTGGTTATTGCCTCTCACTCTTCGCACAGTGCTAGGAAGGGGACAGAGGCTGGGGAGAGGAAGTGAAAGAATCTTCACTGTCCCACTCTCTTTTTCTTCTCTTAATGAATACAGGCTTTTCAAGAGGCCGTAAGCGTGCACTGTAGAATGTCCTTCTACTCAGCGAGCAACATGGCCTCTGATAGGCCTCTAACAAAAGGTAATCGTGACCAGGTACCCCTGAAAGAAACTGAGATTCTAAAATTTATTTGATATCTTACTTTTTTAAAGTGAAAAATTTTTATTCTGGAACAATTTTAGATTTACCATATTATTACAAAGATAATACAGAGTTCCTGTATACTCCACACCCAGTTTTCATTATGATTATCTTATTTTACAATGGTACATTTGTCACAGTTAATAAAGCAATATTGTTACATTATTATTAAGTAAAAGGTCAATATCTTACATTTTAACTTTCAAATTCATGCTTTTATGTCCCACTCAAGAAATTTTCTGTTTGTTTTTATATAAAAATTTAAAATTTACTTCACAGCAACCTACAATGGACACACCAGGAATGTGAGCCAAATGTAACCTGTGCTCTGTGTTTTCTGGGCCACTGCGGTGTTCCCTGGGGGAGGCACCCAGCTTGGGCCTACGAGAGTGAGTTCAGAGCGGAGTCAGAAGGAAACCTCATAGGGCCCTGATGACCCTGCTCAGTGGCTGTGTAACCCCAAGAGTTACTCAGTCTCTGAGCCTTGGCTTCCTCTTCTGGTAAGTGGGAGTAGGAGCAGCAGCCTGCCTCACAGGGTGCCATGAGGATAAGCTCGGCTCAGGCATGCAGACACGTAGAGCATGATTCACATGACGTCATTAGCATCAGGAGCATCCCTGAGACAGGAAGGTGAGCAGCGACTTCAGCACGAGCTGGTTCTTGAGATGTCATGCTTTCACCCTCCCAGCCTCTGAATCTCCACTTCCAATCCTGAGGAGGGTCAGAAGCTGAAACTGAAAAAGGAAATGGCTTCAACCCCACGTCCTCATAGTTCACAGACAGGGGAGACAGAAAGGGAAAGTTTCTTTTTTTGGCTTCTGCTGCTGGGCATTCTCTCTGTCCTGGTGACTGTGTGGCTCTCCAGTGAGCTGCTTGCTATCTGATGGGAAGAAAAAAGGAGATGATGGGGGCCATGGCACCACCCTGTCCCCAAGGAGCCAACTCTAGTTTTGCCCTCTTTTGGTCACATGGATGTGAAACAGTCCATCTTCAGCCTGAGGACAGCAGCTGGCCCAGGCAGGGTTTCTGCTCTTGAACTCGGCAACCTAGGCTAGTTGCTCCCACCTCTCTGAAGTCCCTGTGGACCTGGCTACTGCATAGCTGATGATGTCTGTCTGCTGAAATAAAGCCTAGCAGAATTTCCTAGCTTGACAGCTGAAAACTGGCCTGCATTGCTTATAGTAACTCATGTTTTCTCTTTTCCCTTCTTGCTACAGATTTCAGGAGGCCTATTTTGACTTCAGTACCTGGCACCCCATGAGGTGATGGTCCCACTGTTAGCTTTCCATGTCTAAACTCTGAAATTTTGCCCTGAATTTCGATCCAGTGCCCGAGGCACTGCCACTCTTGGCAATTTAATCATGGTCCTTACTGGATTTCACATCCTACAAATTCAACTGGCCCTTCTAACCCCTGCAGTGGGGTAAAAGTCCAGCCTCTCCCTCCAGCCCCAAGTTCTAAAACCTGGCGCCGGCCCACCTTCATGAACCCTCCCATTTGTGGCCATGTCAAAAGAGAAAATGATGAATGGGTAAGAAAAACAGAAATTGATCAAATCTGCCTGAGATTCTGCCCTCCTAGAACTCATCAAATCTGTAGCAATAAAACTTTACAACCTCAGATTAGGGATCTGCAATTCCCTGCTCACAGCTGCAATGAGAGCAAGAGACCATGACCTAACAGACTCAGTTGGGACGATTCCCGCTTGTGGGATGTTTTCAATGTGTCACACAATCCTAGATTTCCTTGCTATTTTTATCTTTTGAAACATTCTCCAAGAAACCTAATGTGGAAGTTCCCTTTTTTAACATAATTATGTTGTTTCACTACAAGTTGATGGGGTTCAAGAAATCATTAATTGGGCTACTTTAAGAGCACAATGTAATTCCAATCTGCAAAAATATAGGAAATGTGACATTCTCTAGAAATGGAGTTAAGCATAGATCTAGGACTCATAAATAACAGGGCAGTGTTTTGACCCTGGTGATATTTGTCAAGTAAATATAGCAAGGGGATTTTAGTCAGCCTGGCTTTGCCTCATCCTGATTTATATTTGTCTGATTCTTTTAAAAAGTAAGCTTAGAGTTTGAACCACATTTCAGAAGCCTCTGGTTCAGTGATTCCCAAAGGCTGCATCTGAATCAGTGGAAAGCTTGGGAAAAATACAGGCATCCAGACTCTGCTCCTGGTCTACAGAATTCCAGCTCTGGCATTGGAGTTGGAGAACCTTTATTTCTAACAAATCTCCTGGGTGACTCTGACATACAGGCAGATTTGGAAACTACTAATCTAGCTGAACTTTCTACCCTCTGTAGGATTCCCCACTACATCCTTGCTCCTCAAGGTATGATCCAAAGTCTTATAGCATTGGAATCTTCTGGGAGCTACTCAGAAATACAGAATCTTAGGCCCCATCCAGATGTACCAAATCAGAATCTGCATTTTCACAAAATTCCCAGGTCATATTTATTTACATTAAAACTGACAGATGGTCATCAAGTCACTGCTTGAATACTTCCGGGGTTGGGGAGCTCAGTATTTACATGGCAACCTGCTTCATTGCTGGGAGGCTCTAATTATCTAGCTCTGTCTTATAGCAAGCTCACTCACTCATTCATGCATTCATTCTACAAATATGGGCAGACTCTAAAAAGTTGACCAAGATGACATAGTCACGTGATCACATTTCAGCCATTTTTAAATTGCAGTTCATAGGCAGAGAGAACCTCTTTTTTTTTTTTTTTTTGATGGAGTCTCACTCTGGCTGGAGTGCAGTGGCTCAACCTTGGCTCACTGCAACCTCCGCCGCCGGGTTCAAGCAATTCCCCTGCCTCAGCCTCCCGAGTAGCTGGGATTACAGGCACTGCCACTGCGTCCAGCTAATATTTGTATTTTTAGTAGAGACAGGGTTTCACCATCTTAGACAAGCTGGTCTTGAACTCCTGACCTTGTGATCCACCTGCCTCGGCCTCCCAAAGTGCTGGCATGAGCCACTGTGCCCCACCAAGAGAGAACTTCTCTTAACAGAGATGTATTTTCTAGTTTTCACATAGGCCAGTGTGAAACTAAGGGCCTGTCTCTTGTAGAACCCTACTGAGGGCTGTAAGAAGTTGGTAACACAATGCAATATCCTGAATTTTCCCCACCATCCTCCTAATGCAACAGCCTGCATAGTATGTGGTCCCCATTCCCAGACACATCAGTGTAACTCCTTCCTATCCAAAGTGTGGTCCATGGCTCAGCAGCAGTGGCACCACCTGGGAGCTTGTTAGGAATGCAGACTCTCAGTTCCCACCAAATCAGGATCTTCATTTGAACAAGATCCCCAGGTGATTTTTTTTGCACATTAAACTTCAACAGGCAGAGAAACCAGTTCTATTTCACAATCCCTTAAATAGGATTGCTAACTTTCTAGCTCATGATCAAGCCCTATTTCTTCAGCCAATTCCATCAAGTATAAGCCTGTTAATTGCAGCATGCCTACTTCCAGGTACACATTCCGTATTACTTAGCATGCATTTGCTGGGTCCAGGTCAGCAACAAACTAGCTCAAATCGGCTTAACTAACAAGGCAAATTTCAAATTGAATGCTGGGCACATGGATGGTGATTATACGATTTGTTCCATATTTGTGTTGCTGTTGTTGGTGTAATTTTTTTTAGTTGTGGTAAAATACACATAATATAAAATGTACCATCTTAACCATGTTTAAGTGTACTGTTCAGTTTTGTCAAGTATTCACATTGCTATGCAACCAATAATTGTTCCATATTTTTTGATCATTTGAAAAAAAAAAAAAAAACCTCTAACAAGAATCCAGGGATAGGATTGACTTCAGGGTTGACTTACTTCAATGGTCCTGGCTTCCTTCACCCTGCAGTTCTCCTGGCTTTGCCTCCTCTCAGCTTCAACTCCATCCTTCCCTTGCAGGCGAAATGGCACACAATCCCCTGCAGGGGAAGGCAGAGAATCTCACAGAAGAGAAAGAATAGCTTTCCCAGAAATCCTGGCAAGCCTTTTCTTACATCTCACTGGCCTGAATTGGAACATGTGCCTGTTCCTTAATTGGCAAAGATATTTTAAGGGTCATTAGATTATTGGTCTAGAAAGATCACTTGGCTTTAGGGTGGGGAAGAGGTGGAGGGTAGGACTGCAGAGAGGAAGGTCAGGAGGCACCCTGTTGCAATGATGAAGGTAGGAACTAATGGTATCCTGGAAAGAGGTAGCGCCTGGTGGTCCTGAAGGTGGAGAGCTGGGAAAGGATTCCAGAGATGTTAATGCGATTGAAATCTTAATTTTCTTCTGTTCAAAGACTAAAAATACCTTTCCCTTCACCCTCTCTCAAGAGAGCAATTATAGCTTTGTGTCCTGGAAGGCAGAATTTTCTTTGTCTTTGGGAAGATTAACAAGCCTTTGTTTTGAAAAAACAAAATAAACAAGCAAATAAACAATAGACCAAACTAACCAAACAAATAACAACAAACAAAAACACAAGTGACAAACAAACATAGCTCACAGGGCTAGGGAGCTCAACTGAGGTACGGTGGGGGGCGGGGGAGGGAGGAGGGAGAATGGAGAGGAAACTGGTAGGTTGCTGAAGCCTATAGGGTTGGAGAGATTGGTAGTTACCTTGGAGATGCAGGACCAAGAAACAGGGAATTTCAGCTCTCTCGCAGCATTCCTGCATGGGGCAGGACCTCTGACAGGGTGGCACATGGATATCTGGGACTGGACTCTATAGGCTGTGGTCTTTGGAGGCCAAGTTAGTCACAAGGAGGAAGATGGACATGGTAAGCAGACAGCAGCCTGCTCAGCTGGGAGCTTGGGGCATGACCGCCCCAGCACTGACCAGCATGGATTGGAGGCCCCTTTCTGGGGCATAGGAACTCTGCACTGAGTCCAGGAAGTGGAAGGGGCCACAATAACAGCATTGAACATCGCATCAGCTCTGTTGAGGAGGAGCTTGGAGACAGGTTTAATTTAACAGTATAAACTATTCTAATTATTCATATATAATGATAGTGACAAAAGGCAGCCAAATGCCTAGACAGACAGGGTTGGGTACCCACCTCCAAGTCGAAGACAACTTAAATCCTGAAAGCAAAGCTACAAGTTAAATCCTTGGACTGGATTGAGAACTTGTCCTCCTGTTTGATGTGCTTTCCTCTTATTGATCCCCATCCTTCACCTATTTCACATATATCTAGCTTTTCCTAATCGGTTTTCTACACAGTCGTGCTCATCTTTGAGTGGTGTTTTCACTTTAACTTTTTTTGCATACTCACAAACCAATCAGCACACACTCCCCATCTTGTGCCTATAAAGACCCCAGGCTCAGTCGGTAGAAGAGGAGACTCCTGACTTTGTGAAGAGACAACCTGACTTTGGGGAAGAAGACCTGCCCTTCTCATTGCCTCTCCTGTTCCCGTATCCACTGAGCCATTTTTATCACTCACTAAAATTCTCCACCTTTGCCATCCTTCAACTGTCCATGCGACTTCATTTTTCTTGGACCCTGGACAAGAGCTTGGGACACTTTACCCGGAAAGGTTGTCACACTGGCCCTTTGCCCTCACTGGTGGAGGGCAGCTGCCCCACGTGATGAGGCAAGGGGCCAACTGAACTGTTAACACACCGCTATCCATGGACAGTGGAACTAAAGGAGCACTGTAACAACCCCTCTGGGCCTTTGGGATTTCGGGCACCCTTAGCTGGGTGCCTCTGCAGGCCCTGCATGGAGGTTGCTCTTGTGTTGGCACTAGGAGTGGCTGGCTGGACCCCACACTCACTCACTCATGTGCTCCCTCCTGCAAGGGGTTGAGCGTGGTGGGCTGAGTAGAGGGGGTACCCCTGCTGTAAGTCCAGTGAAGGGGCTGAGAAAAATCTTGCATCAGTTGTAAGACAGTTGAGACAAAATACACCCATGCCCCAGCACCCAGCTTTGCATTTGCTGTTTCATCTGCCTGGAATGCTCATTCTCCAGATAGCCACATGGCTCATTTCCTCACTATCTTTGAGTA
Organism: Pongo pygmaeus; assembly: GCF_028885625.2. Lineage (NCBI taxonomy): Eukaryota > Metazoa > Chordata > Mammalia > Primates > Hominidae > Pongo > Pongo pygmaeus. The sequence goes on from NC_072392.2 coordinate 60,475,066, forward strand.
CTTGCTTAAATATCACAGTCTTAGTCAAACTTTTCTTTTAAAAAATGTCAAACTCTTCTTTTTCTACAATTTTTTTTTGCTTTTTTGAGACAGGGTCTCGCTCTGTTGCGCATGCTGGAGTGCAGTGGCACGACCACAGCTCACTGCAGCCTTAAACTCCTGGGCTTAAGCAATACTCCCACCTCAGCCTCCTGAGTAGCTACAACTATAGGCATGCACCACCATGCCTGGCTAATTTTTTTTTATTTAATTTGTGTAGAGAGAAGGTCTTGCCATGTTGCCTAGGCTGGTCTTGGCCTCAAGCAGTCCTCTTGCCTGGGCCTCCCAAAGTGCTGGGATTACAGGCATGAGCTACTGTGTCTGGCCTTCCTCCTGTAATTCTTATTACCTTTGTTTTCTGTTGCTTATAACAGAATGCATGAAACTGGGTATCCCTATAAAGAAAAAGAGTTTCTTTCTCACAGTTCTAGAGGCTGAGAAGTCTAAGGTTGAGGGGTCACTCTGGTGAGGGCCTTGTTCCTGGAGAGGACTCTCCTTAGACTGGTGCAGGGTATCGCATGGCGAGGGGCTGAGTGTGCATGTGCCAGCTCAGGTCTCTCACCAGTTCCCCTCCCATGATAACCCATTAATCCATCAGCTCCTTAATTCATTAATCCACATTGGGGATTAAGTTTCAACATGAGTTTTGGAAGAGACATTCAAACCATAGCATTATTCTTTCTTGCTTTATTTTTCTTCGTGGAACTGACCACCATATATTGTACTATGTTTTACTTTTTTGTTTGTTTACTGTGTACCTACCCCAACCATAATGTAAATTTCATGAGGTCAGAGACTGTTTAGTATACTACATACTCCAAGACCATCAAAACACAAATTTTTTTGAATAAATTAGGTGAATTAATTAATGAGTTATGGCACAAACTCTTAACTACCTCCCAATGTGCTGGGATTACAGGCATGAGCCACCATGCCCGGCCTATTTATTATTATTATTTTTTTATTTCTTAAAAAAAAGACTCAACCAAGTGGTATTTATACATATATTTTTAAACACCCATGAATTTTTACTGCTACCTCCAACTCTGATCCAGCATCACAGGGTCCATTCTTGCCTTCACCCCTTTCCTTATTTATAACTTCCTTCTCAGACACAGAAGTGGTACTCATTATCTACCACATATTTACTTATTTGTTTAGTGATAGTAAATACATAAAGTAGCTTTAGAATTGCTAACTCAACTACTCCGAGGAATAAATTTACCAACTAGAGTACAGTGTTTGTGGACAGATCTTTCTGTCTTCATCCTTCAGCTTTCAGCCAAAATAGTTTTCCAAAGTTACTTAGGTTGGCTCTTTGCTTCCTCACCCCCTTCAGTGTGGTTAGATGAGTCATCTATAACAGAGTCATTTGTCATAGTCTGCATTCCATTTTAAGTACCCCTGACAACCTGGTAAATAGCTTAAAATTTACATACAGTAAAATTTGCTCACTGATACACTTCTGTAGGTTTTTAACAAATGCAGCAAGTTGTTTAGCAACACCACAGATTTACAACGGTCTCATCACCCCTAAAATTCCCTCACACTGCCCTTTATACTCAATCCCTATCCCCACACCCAATCCTTGGCAACCACTGATCTATTTTCCATCTCTATAATTTTTCCTTTTTAAAGAATGTCATATCAAATATATTGTACAGTAGATAGTCTTTTATGTCTTGTTTCTTTCACTGAGCGTGATTTTGAGATTCATCCATGTGGTTTTATGTATCAGTAGTTACTTTGTTTTTATTATGGAGTAGTATTTCATTGTATAAATATTATACAAATTACACAATTTATTTAAACATTTACACATTGATGGATATTTGGACTGTTTCCAATTTTTACTATTATAAGTTGTTATGCACATTTACATACAGGTCTTTTTGTGGACACATATTGTCATTTTTCTTGAGTAAATACTTAGGAGTGAGATTGCTGGATCATATGGTATGTAAATGTTTCACTTTATAAGAAATTTCCAGTTTCCCAAAGTGGCTGTGCTATTTTGCATTCTGATAAGTAATTATGAGAGTTCCAGTTGCTCCACATCCTCACTAGCATTTAGTATGGTCTAACTTTTAAATCTTAGCCATTGTAATGTCTGTGGTATCTTTGTGTTTTTAATATATAATGTTCTGATGATTAATGATATCAAGTATCTTTTCCTGGGTTAATGTCAGTCATATATATTCTCCGGTAGGTTGTTCAAATCTTTCGACCATTTAAAAAATAAGATTGTTTGTATTATTATTACTGAGGCGTAAGACTATATATTCCAGATATAAGTCCTTTATCAGATAGGTGTTTTGCAAGTATTTTTCAGTGTGTCTTGTCTTTTTATTTTCTTGACAGCGTCATTTGAGGAAAAGATGTTTTGCATTTTGATGACAATTGATTTTTTCTTCTATAGTTTGTACATTTTGAGTCCTAAGAAAATATTTACCCAACTCAGGATCTCAATGATCTGTCCCTATGTTTCTGTCTAGAAGTTTTATTGTTGTAACTATTACTTTTTAGGTCTATGATCCATTTTGCTTCAATTCATTAAATTGTGTAGGGTAAGGAGTTGAATTTTGTTCATCTTTGTATTTGTTTTGCTTATTCTAGCATTATTTGTTGAAAATGCTGTCCTTTCTCCATTGAATTACCTTGGGACCTTTGTCAAAAATTGATAGGCCATCTATGTACAGATCTATTTTGGACTCTTTTTTTTTTGTTTTTTTCTTTGAGACAGAGTCTTGCTGTGTCGCCAGGTTGGTGTGCAGTGGTGTGATCTCGGCTCACTGCAACCTCCGCCTCCTGGGTTCAAGCGAGTCTCCTGCCTCAGCCTCTGGAGTAGCTGGGACTACAGGTGCATGCCGCCACACGCAGTTAATTTTTGTATTTTTGGTAGAGACAGGGTTTCACCATGTTGGCAAGGATGGTCTCGATCTCCTAATCTCTTGATCCACCCGCCTCAGCCTCCCAAAGTGCTGGGATTACAGGCGGGATCTTTTTCAAAATTCTTTTAACCATGTAACTCCTTTGCATTTCCATATAGATGTTAAGAGTCAGCTTGTCAATTCTACAAAGAAACCTGGTGGGATTTTTACTGAGATTTAGATCATCTTGAGGATAATTACCTTAATGATATAGATTCTTCCAATCCATGGACATGTTATAGTACTCTACTTTATCCAGGTCTTCATCTTACCAATGTTTTGACATTTTAAGTGTACAAGGCTTGCATATATTTTGTTAATTTTATGTTTTGTGCTTTTTGATGTTATTTTAAATGGCTGTGATTTTTAAAATTCAAGTTCAAATGGTTTGTTCCTAGTATATAGAAATACCATTGATTTTTGTATATTGACCTTGTATTCTATAACCCTATTAGTTCTGCTGGCATTTTTGTAGATTCTTTAGGATTGTTTAGGTTCATATTGTATGTGGATAAACACAATTTTACTTCTTCCTTTTAAATTATGTTCACTGCAGCCTCGACCTCCTGGGCCCACGTGATCCTCCCACCTCAACCTCCCAAGTAGCTGGGACCACAGGGATGCACCACCAAACCCGGCTAATTTTTTTATTTTTTATTTTTAGAGACAGGGTCTCCCTATGTTGCCTCAGTGGGTCTAAACTCCTGGGTCTAAACTCCACTGTGTCTAGCCCAAGCCATTCTTGATATCAGGGTACAAACTCCTTTGAGAATCTGATAGAAGGTATGAACTCTTTCTAGAAAAATCCCCCATTCAGAATTCTAGGGAAAGAATTCATAGACTTCTTGAATCCCACTCATGGATCTCAGTTTTAAGAATCCTGGTTCATGCAAATCAAGACCACAATGAGACACCATCTCACACCAGTCAGAATGGCAATTACTAAAACGTCAGGAAACAACAGATGCTGGTGAGGCTGTGGAGAAATAGGAACGCTTTTACACTGTTGGTGGGAATATAAATTAGTTCAACCATTGTGGAAGACAGTGTGGGGATTCTTCAAGGATCTAGAACCAGAAATACCATTTGACCCCGCAATCTCATTACTGGAAATATAAGCCATTCTACTGTAAAGACACACGCACACGTATGTTTATTGGAGCACTAATTACAATGTCAAAGACATGGAACCAACCCAAATGCCCATCAATGATAGACTGGATAAAGAAAATGTGGTACATATATACCATGTAATACTATGTAGCCATAAAAAGGAATGAGATCATGTCCTTTGGAGGGACATGGATGAAGCTGGAAGCCATCATCCTCAGCAAACTAACACAGGAACAGAAAACCAAACACTGCATGTTGTCATTCATAAGTGGGAGTTGAACAATGAGAACACATGGACGCAGGGAGGGGAACACCACACACTGGGGCCTGTTGCAGAGTCTGGGGCAAGGGGAGGGAGAGCATTAGGACAAATAACTAATGCATTCAGGGCTTAAAATCTAGGTGATGGGTTGATAGGTGCAACAAACCACCATGGCACATGTATACCTATGTAACAAACCTGCATGTTCTGTACATGTATTCCGGAACTTAAAGTTAAAAAAAAAAAAAAAAAAAAAGACACTCTGACACATGCTACAATATGGATTAGGTATCTAAAACAGTCAAATTTCATAGAGAGAAAATGTAGAATGGTAGTTGCCAGGGGCTGGAAGAGGGGAATGAGGAGTTACAATTTAATGGGAACAGAGTTTCAATTTTCAAAAATAAGAAAGGAGTGGCGATGGATGGTGATGATGGTTGCAAAACAATGTAAATGTACTTAAGACCAATAAGCTGAATATTTAAACATAAAAGGATCCTGATTCATAGAAATCAGTAAACAAAACATGAAAACTTAGTTTACCTATATAAAAATAATATTAATTATGGTTGCTTACTCAAATAGCTTATATTTCCATAACATGTGGTATAGAAACTATTTTGCATATAATTATGTTAGATTAACTTTATTGTAAGTTGGATTTGGTTATAAAATTAAACTAGAATCAGGCTCCACTTTATCAGCTGTTATGCATGTGGCACAGATTTCCTACTCACAATTTTAAAAGGAAACATTAGAGAGACCATTTCTTAGGAGCTAGAAAGGTGCCTTTTGTTTTATCTGTTAAAATTATTATTTCCCAGGTTGGAAATGTGTGCATTTATGGAATCAATTGGTAGGTGAGAGGCTGTGAGGCAAACTGGAAGGTGGTTAGGCTTCAAAAGACAGAAGAACTTGGGCTGGAATCCCAGTACTTTTACCACTTGCAAGCTTAGCAAGTCCTTTAAACCCTGGCCTTCACGAACTTCACTCTTAAAGTGAATAAAAGTACCTTTTTGAGAGGCTTCTACAAGGATTTGGGACAATGCAAACAAAAGTGCTCAAGCTGCACTAGATCCTAAATAAATGGTGCTATTTATGGTGAGTCGGTATTACACAACTAGTGGCTATGGCACCCAGAGCTTCCAATGCCAAATCATCAAACTGGCATGAGATTCCCGAGTCCAGGGGACAATTGCTTACTTTGTTGGAGGAGGACCAGATGTGAACAAGGCTGATAAATGTTGACATTCCCAAAGCGCAGGGACGCCAGACGTGAGGTTACAGCATGTCCTTCCTTTGCTAGTCCAATGAAGCATGACTTGTGAATGTCACTTTTTTGGCTCTTCAGGAAGCCAGTGCAGTAACAAAGTGGCTTAATGATCCAAAACTAACACACACAAGGTAAGAACCAGTTCAATAATAACATCGTTTCCTTCCTTACTGTTGACTTCCTTGTTTTTTCTTTCTTTGCTCTGTGAATGTCAACACAAAGACTAATAAATCTTCTGACACTTTTTTTGTCTTCCAAGAATACATTTTCTTGTCTGGCTAAGGGCCATCACCTTCCCTGACTCCTTTGGGAATAATGGGTGCATTGCTTACAGTCACAACCACCGATTTTCAGGCCAAAGTTTTCACGCGTTCGGTGGAAGGCAGTGTGGCATGGTGGAAAAGGTAGAGGGCGAAGACTCAGGCCACCTGGTCCCCATCATCATTTCTGCATCTATCTGTCTATATGAGGTGGGCTGATGGCTGTGCCAGTTTCCTCATTTGCACAGCGCACGAGGTCCCGCTTTGGGTGAGCTTTTTTCGCATACATGGTAAGCGGTGATCGGCAGGACCCCGGAGCCCTCTCGGGCGTTCGGCTTGGGCTGCACTTGCCCTGTGTGGCCAACTGCGACTGTGTCGCCGTGACGGGAACGGCGGGTTGCGCGCGCAGCACCTTCGTCGCCTCCGGATCCAGCGTCTCCGTTGCCAGGAAAACAGAGCGGCGCGCTTTCCGGCGCGGTCGCGGCGCGTCGCAGCTGTCATGGCGGAGACCGTCTGGAGCACTGACACCGGGGAGGCAGTGTATCGCTCCCGGGACCCCGTGCGCAACTTGCGCCTCCGGTAGTCGCACCGCCCCAGCCCCGAGACCCCATGCTTTTGTGTCCTTAGATCATTCCAACCTGAACTCGGTGTTCTGAGGTCCCCACTTCTGCTTACAATCCGGACCACTTCTTCTCCGGGCTCCCTACTTCTTTCACTATCCGTACCCCCATCCACTCACAGCCTCTAAGAACCCCTTACAGACCCACCCAAGTCCATTCACGTCCTTGTTGCTCCCAGTTTCTCAGAGCCCTATGTCCCCAGTACACCCTCTCACCCTCATTCTTCCCCACAGGACCGCGCACCCACCCACCTCCTCTCCGTTGTCTGCACCCAGCACACCTTGGCAACCCTACCTCCTCTGTTTTGTTTCCCCCATCCTTGCTTTGTGTTCATTTCCCGGTTGCGTGTCTGGTAACGAATATTTTGGGCTTTTCTTGACAGAGTCCACCTGCAAAGAATCACATCAAGCAACTTTCTTCATTATCAGCCTGCTGCCGAGCTCGGGAAGGACCTCATAGACTTGGCCACTTTTAGGCCTCAGCCAACTGCCAGTGGGTGTTATGGTGGTGATGTGCCATCTAATACTAATGCTGATACTAATCAGAATTGTGGCCAAATGTAGTGAGATAACAAATACTATACTTCTGATATGTTATAGAGTTGCCCGGCAACCTACATTCTATCTGTGGCTTTTTTTTTTTTTTTTGAGACGCAGTCTTGCTCTTTCGCCCAGGCTGGAGTGCAGTGGCGCTATCTCGGCTCGCTGCAAGCTCCGCCTCCCGGGTTCACGCCATTCTCCCGCCTCAGCCTCCCGAGTAGCTGGGACTACAGGCGCCCGCCACCACGCCCAGCTGATTTTTTGTATTTTTAGTAGAGACGGGGTTTCACCGTGTTAGCCAGGATTGTCTCAATCTCCTGACCTCGTGATCCGCCCTCCTCGGCCTCCCAAAGTGCTGGGATTACAGGCGTGAGCCACCGCGCCCGGCCTATTTGTGGCATTTTTAAAAGAGAAAACATGCCCCAAACACTAAATATACATATAAACACTTTTGAAAACAATTTTTAAACTGGGGACTGCTTGAAAAATATGCATATGATGTGCATATGAAGATCAACTGTGTTCTTGTGGTTTTCCTTATCTGGGAAACCAAAAGAATGAGGAGGAGAGGACAGAGTGGTTGTTGTCAGGTCACTAGTCTGTCTGCTTTTACTGTTTCTCGTTCTGTTTAGAGCTGTTCCTGGGCAAGAGTGTGGGCTCGCAGGTTGTGAAACGTGTCTCTGAAAAAGGCATACTTAGCCAGCCAAGAGTGTGTTAGATTAGATTTGTTTTCTTTGTTTTTGTTTTTGTTTTGTTTTGAGACAGAATCTCATTCTTTTGCTCAGGCTGGAGTGCAGTGGTATGATCATAGCTCACTGTAAATTTTGGTCTCCCAGGCTCAAGCCATCCTCCTGCCTCAGCCTCCCAACTAGCTGGGACTACAGGCTCACACCATCATATTCGGTTGATTTTTTTAAAGTTTTAGTAGAGAAAAGGTCTTGCTATGTTGTCCAGGCTGGTCTCAAATTCCTGGGCCCAAGTGATCCTCCCACCTTAGCCTCCCAAAATGTTGGGATTACAGGCGTGAGTCACTGCATTCAGCCAGATTTGGTTCTGTTAAAAAATCATTTATTTGCCTTCACTATCCTCTCCTGACACTTGGTCTCCTAAATTTCAGTGTTTGTGATTCTACATATATGGCTTTAGAAATAGTAAAGATAAAAATGCCAGGGTTATTTTCTAGCAAACGCAGACAGTTGGGACTGAGGAAGGGCTGGCTATTCAGCTTATATCTAAATTTCAGTTTCTTATATCCAGTTAGATTAGATATTTCTTGGAGCAGGCTGAGCGCCATGGCCCATGCCTGTAATCCCAGCACTTTGGGAGGCCAAGGCAGGTGGATCACCTGAGGTCAGGAGTTCAAGATCATCCTGTTTAACATGGCAAAACTCCATCTCTACTGAAAATACAAAAATTAGCTGGGTTGGTGGTATGTGCCTGTAATCCCAGCTACTTGGGAGGCTGAGGCAGGAGAATCGCCTGAACCCGGGAAGAGGAGGTTGCAGTGAGCTGAAACAGTGCCACTACACTCCAGCTTGGGTGATAGAGTGAGACTCCATCCCCCACCCAAAAAAAATTTCTGGAGGGTATTTTCTTTTATTCAAATTAGAGTCATGATTAAGATTTCCTGGGTTCTAATCTTGGCTTCTACTCATACTAACTCTCATATACAGCCTCTCTAGCATTCCTCTAGATTGAGTGCTTACTAAATTACTGAATTCCAGCTGGTTTTTGTGGCAAATATAAGAATACGGACTTTGGTTATAATCAACCACAGAGCAAGAAGTGGTGCTGGTTTGGCTCAAGCATTTGATTCACTCTGTTGTCTTTGGAGGTGGACACCGCCCGGAGGAAGACGAAGAGGAGGAGATTGTGATTGGGTGGCAGGAGAAGCTCTTTAGCCAGGTGAACCAGTGTCTCTTGTCTTCTCTGTCTATTCCATCTGGTCTACCTCCACATGGCTGGTGATACATATTGCCAAAGTGATTTCCAGACAGGTTGTAACAGTTTATACTTTCCCCTGTTGTGTTTAAAGGGCATTGTAACATAGGGGTTGCCACTACTCAGTTTTATGATTCTGGGTGAGGCACTTTTCATCTCTGGGCTATATGCCATCTGTAATAGCAGACTTGGATTAGACTATCAGTCTGATTCCTTTTAGCTCTAATGTTCTTGGTTCCCCTGCCATTCATTAGTTTAGTGTTGGTTATGAAAACGTGTCAGATAGCATCAGCTCTGTAGAACTGATTTGATTAAACAGTTACAGAAGCAAAAGTTTGATGTATTATAATGATGTGCACATCTCTGTTTCCTTATGGTAACCTCAGTTTGAAGTAGATCTGTACCAAAATGAAGCAGCCTGTCAGAGTCCTTTGGATTATCAGTACCGTCAGGAGATCCTGAAGCTGGAGAATTCGGGTGGCAAGAAGAACCAACGAATCTTTACCTACACTGACTCTGACAGATACACCAATTTGGAGGAGGTATTGTTCTTTCCAGGGTCTCATAGCTTCCATCTTTGCTTCCTCTAGCTTTTTTGCCTCACTGAGTTCTATGTGTTATGTCAGAAGCCTAGTAAGGGGAGAGAAGTAGCCTGTCTAGGAACCGCTGTGAGCTGCTGCTGCTGGCAGCCAGCCTGGAATAGAATGGGCACAGTCTGCAGGTGGTGAGGCTGTCGCTCCCTTCTCTGCCTGCTTGAGGGCCTGGGGGAGCTGCCAGTATCTCTGATGATATGCTTGCAGAGTGCATACTGGGAGAAGTAACCACTGGGCTTGACTTCCTCCATGCATCATGAAAAAAGACAGGTGGTGGAGTCTGGAACAATCTAGGTAAAATTCATCAGGGGATTCAGCCCAAACTCTGAGTATATGGGTCTGAAGAGGAATTCAGTATAGCTATGGAAAATGGCTTATGTCCTCAATTTGCCTATGACAAAAATACCCTTGTGACCTTGTTTTACATTTTCTTCAGTCACTGCATTTCAGTTGCTTCTGTCTTCTCAGTAAGATTTTAAGCTTCTCAAGGGTAGAGCCTATATTTTTTAATTTTTATCTGTGACTCTGTAGGTCCCTGCAAGGAACAGGTATTCAATAAATGTTTTTGAAAGATTGCTGTGCTTTCATGATTAGAGCTGTGGATTGTTAACATTAGCTGGGCATGGTGGCAAGTACCTGTAGTCCCGGCTACTTGGGAAGCTGAGGCGGGAGGATCACTTGAGCCAAGGAGTTCAAGGTTGCAGTGAGCTATGATAGCACCACTGCACGGCAGCCTGGGTGAGACCCTGTCTCTTAAAAAAATAATAGAAATTAAATAAAATTTGGGTTGTCTGTTTTGGAAAAGCAAATGAAAATGTAGTTAGTGCTCAGTTACCATGTGAGGATTTCCCACAAAATACTTGTATCCCATTTGGCATTTTCTAACCACCTTGTTAACTTCAACATCTACCAAGCAAACTAACCCAACTTTTTGTTGGTTTGTGCTCAGAGAATGCAGACTGATTTTAATATTAACATAAATAACTCCTTTTTAAAATCCGAAGGCAAACCATGATGTGGTGGAAATCTTCTTTGGGTTGTTTGGCCACTGCTCCCTCTGTTAGCGTGTATAATTGTGAGGTGGCGGAACCTGCGGGGTTCAGGTCCCGGATGAGATTTCAGGAAGAAGACTTCCCTTCAGGTACTTGGCCCCATGTGGCCCTGACCAGATGGCTTACACAGGGCTACTTGCTTTTCCCAGCACTGCCAGAGAATGACCACTGCAGCCAGTGAGGTGCCTTCATTCTTGGTCGAGCGAATGGCAAATGTCAGGCGGCGCCGGCAGGACAGGCGGGGGATGTGAGTGCGGGCATGGGATGGGAGCCAAGCTTTTACTTTTTATTTCCTAAAGTTGGGTAGTTTCGCATTTTTATCAGTGGTTATGTATAGTATTCAAGTATTACTTTGTAATTAATTTAAAAAATAGATATAAAAATATAAAATATCTTCCTCACTCTTCATGTGGACATTTTTCCAAAGTGCCTCAGAGAGAGGGAAGGGATGTCATTTCTGTTTGTCAAATATTTTGGCTCTTAAAAAACAAAACATAATAGTATGTCCACCAGCTCAAACTTCCCATTCTGAAGTGACTCTCCACTGGGGTGCTCCATTGGGGTGTGCCGGGGAAGTGACCTTTCTGTGGTGTCTCCCAGGGAAGGCGGCATCCTCAAGTCACGCATCGTTACCTGGGAGCCCTCAGAAGAGTTCGTCAGGAACAACCACGTCATTAACACCCCTCTTCAGACAATGCACATCATGGCAGACCTGGGGCCCTGTAAAAAGTGAGTGGCGCTTCTCACTGCCAGCTTAGAGCCTCATCCTTTTCTCCTCTCACCAGCCCTCCCCTTCCTGTTATTACCATCCTGGGTTATAGGGGAGGGAGGGACTTTTTCTTCCTTTTTTTCTTAGTTATGAGTGAAGCTTCTCACTGCCAGCTCAGATCCTCATCCTCTTCTCTCACCAGCTATCCCCTTCCTGTTATCATCCTGGGTTATAGGAGAGGGAGGGACTTTTTCTTCCTTTTTTTCTTAGTTGTACTTGGAAGAAAGTTTTACCATGACAGCTCTCCCTGTAGCCTCTGTTCTCTCCCCTGAAGTGGGCTCAGTATCTCTTCCTGTTTCCCTGGAGGACCATTGACCTCAACCTTGGTGTTTTCCTGATTTTTAGGCTTGGCTATAAGAAGTATGAACATGTCCTGTGTACTCTGAAGGTGGATAGCAATGGTGTGATCACAGTAAAGCCTGACTTCACAGGCCTCAAAGGACCCTACAGGTGAGGAGAGGAAGAAAGGGGTAGTGGAGACTGGCATTCCTTCCCTTGGTTGCACTTTTTGTCCCTAGTCAACTAGACTGTCAGAAAGTCCTTCATCTGTTCTGACTTTTACATTCCCAGGCAGTAGTTCATATTCTGTTCCAAGTCATAGGGCCTTAGAAAACTGAGGACTCCTTTCTCAGAAAATGTGCAACTGCACCAATTTGAAAGGGATCACTTCAGTGGTACAGTTAAATGACAGTGATTCTCTGTGCTGCTGAATGTAGGACCTGGCCAGAACAGAGTGGGGTGAACTCAGCCAGGCTTTCCCTGTGGGCTAACTGTTCCTCATCTCTGTATCTTGGAAATGACAGAAATGTAAATTAGAAATTATCTGGACCAACCTGTCCATTTTTCAGGTGAGAGAACTGGGTGGCAGGAATGTTGTGCCTTACAGTTTGACTGTAACTTCAAGCCAGAAATGGGCCCAGAACCTATACTTTCTGAGTCTAGTCTGGTGCCCTCTCTGCTTTACCCTTTTGTTTCTCTCTCCTGGTCATCAATACAGCCACTTTTATCATCATATACTTCAGTGAGGTGTATGGCCCCTGATCGCTTATCCCTGGGCTAGGAGCTATCCCAGGGCCCATCTCTCATTATTACAGTTGCTCCTTTCTGTGGTTTTGACCTTACAGGATTGAGACAGAGGGGGAGAAGCAGGAGCTGTGGAAATATACGATCGACAATGTTTCTCCCCTCGCACAGCCAGAGGAGGAGGAGCGGGAACGGCGAGTGTTCAAAGATGTAAGCGCAAGTTCATTCCAAGTATTGAAGGGATGAGGCTCCGTGCCTGGAGCTGAGACCATTTCTGAACTTGATGTCAGCAGTTGTTCCGGAAAAGCCTTGCCCTTCATAGCCCCTTCTGACTTAGGCAGCATTGCTGACATATCAGACAGAAGTTTTTGATCATGTTATAATAATAACAATAACCATTTATTTGAGCATTTACCATGTTCTGTGCTAGGTATTTTACATACCTTATTTCCTTTAGTCCTTACAACAACCCTTTGAGGTGAACACTTATTACCACCTTATACGTGGGGAAACCGAGATTGAGGAGCTAAGTAGTCTGCCCAAGGTGGCATAGCTTGTAAGAGCGAGAGTCAGGATTCCGCCCCAGACCAGCTGACTCCAGGGCCTCTGCTTCACAGTAAAATGGCGGTGAGTCAGGTGCTTACGCCTCCAGCTCTTGCTGACCCTTCCCACTATTGCTTTTCTTCTTCCCGTTCAGAACTGAACTTTGGTCTAGCTTGGGTTGCATCTTGAGTTTTGGTTTGGTTTGTTTCCTCAGCTTTATGGCCGGCACAAGGAGTATCTTAGCAGCCTCGTAGGCACTGACTTTGAGATGGTGAGTAGCTTGGCTTTCTGCAGCACTGTGAGCTGTGTTTAGCTGGAGCATTCTGACTGTGGATGAGTTACAGCACCTCTCTTAAAGGCCCAAAGGTATACTCTACGGTATGAAAAGGAAGTCAAAGAATAGCACATATAGTCCTTGTTATGTGTTTTGCAACATTGCATGTTAATAGAGAACTGTTAATGCCGAGAAAAAGGTCTGAAAGGCTGTGCACATGCTGTGGGTGGCTTTCTCTGGGGAGGGTGGGATTAGATGTGGTAGATGGGTAGTGGGTGGTGAGAGGGCTATATCAGGGATTTTTGCTTTTTATTCCCTAAACTTAGGTAGTTTTGAATTTTGATCAGTGGTAATGTATTTATGTATTACTTTATAATTAATTTGGAAAATAAATATAAGGATGAAAAATGTCTTCTTCACGTTTCATGTGGATATTTTTTCAAAATACCCCATAGAGAGGAAGGGGTGTCGTTTCTGTTTGTCACTTATTTTGGCTCTTAAAAAATATAGGCCCGATGCGGTGGCTCGTGACTATAATCCCAGCACTTTGTGAGGCTGAGGTGGGAGGATCACTTGAGGCCAGGAGTTTGAGACCACCTGGGCAACATAGTGAGACCACATCCCTACAAAAATAAAAAAAAATTAGCAAGGCATGGTGATACCTGTAGTCCCAGCTACTCATGATGCTGAGGCAGCAGGATTGCTTGAGCCCAGAAGTTTGAGTTTGCATTGAGCTATGATCACACCACTGCATTCCAGCCTGGACAACAGATCAAGACCCTGTCTTAAAAAAAAAAAAAGGGGGGGGGGGTTTAGTTCAGCTATTCTGTTGTGCTGTTCCTTGTCTTTTCTCATTCTAAGAGTTCCATCTCTAGACCTGGAAACAAGGATAGAATTACTTCCTGGTCTCCCTCTGTTTCTCTGAAAAATTAACCTTCACTATTTCCATATTGCATAAGCAATAGATATTCCATATTTAAAAGTTAGATAAGACAGATGCACAAATAATTAAAAAGGAAAACTCCCTGGTTTCTTGAACTCAGCCATCTAAAGGGAACAGGGCGTTCTGGCTTCCCATTGCACACCACAGGGCAGTTGCTGCTGCTTGAATAATTTCCCATAGTGCATTGTCCTCACTGCCATTTAAATTATGTACTTTCCCCCTACATTATGAATCTTACGAATGAAGGAAACAGATCTGTGGAGAAGTGTCAGGGTGGGGAGAAAGTGCAGTAGTGACACCCAGGGCCTGACCCCCAGTGTCAGGTCATCTGCAGATTTGTAGATGGGGCTGGAGGAGAAGTGCCAGTTCCTTCCAGGCCTGCTGATCCTTTCCCACTTCTCTTCACCTTAGACTGTCCCAGGTGCCCTCCGGCTCTTTGTAAATGGAGAGGTAGGTAAGTGTCTTGCTAGCGTAGATCTCTTGATGCTTAGGCACGTGCCTAGATGGAGCTGTGAATAGTCTCCTCCACTCTGGTAGAGGCCTTATCTGCTGTACTTGGGAAACTCGTGATGAGGCTTTCCTGGAAACGCAGAGGGTTCCTGGCCCTCAAAAGACTTGCTCTCAGGGTGTGTAGGCCCCTCAGGATTGGGTTGGGTGCTAAGGATGGTAGGAGAAAAAGCTAAAATAGCTTCCTGTTTTCTCTTGTAGTTTCAGCCCAAGGCTATGAGTATGACAATCTCTACGTCCACTTCTTTGTAGAATTGCCAACTACTCGTAAGTAATATTCTTAAGTCTCTCCTTTTATACCCATTTAGACAGATCTAGAGGCATTTGATCAGGCTTCCTTTCCTACTCCTCTGCTGAAACTGTTACTGTTCTTTTCAAGGTCATAGATCACATCCACTTTACCAAACCCAGTGGGAACTTCCCTGCTTTCACCTCGCTTGACCTTCCTGAAGCATTTGCTAGAGCCCACTGTGCTGCATGACACACTTCTCTGGCTTCTGGCTCCACACTTCTCTCTCCTATCTCGCTGGTGGCCCCTCAGCCTCCTTGGGTGATGCCTTCCCTTCTGTTGATCTTAAACTGTGAGAGTCCCCACAGCTAAGCTAAGGCCTTCTGTTACTCTCTGTCTGCAGTCTTCCTGGGCGACCTCATCCATCCTATGGCTTAAATACCATCGATATGTCTCAGACTCCCAGGTTTCTGCCTCTAGCCTTAACCTTTTCCCTGGACTCCAGACTCATATCCAGTTACCTCTTTGTCATTTCTGTCTAACATGACCAAAAAGAAATCTTGATGCCTCCTCTTCCCTCAAACCTCTCCTCCCTGGTCTTCCCCATCCTAACAGAATGGCAGTGTCATCTACTGAGTTGTTGATGCCAAAAACCTAGGGGACATCCTTGATCCCTCACTTTCCCTAGCTCCCTATAGCCAGCCAATCAATCTGTCAGCAGTTCCTTTCCGTTCTGTCTTCAAAAGCTGTTGTGAACCTGTTTGTTCTCTCCAGCACCCTACACCAAGCCACCACCCTACACCAAGCCACCACCATCTCTTGTCTAGGCCAGTGCATTCAACTTCTGACTTATCCCCCGCTTCCTGCCTTGCTCCCATTTGCAGTTCATTTGCCACAGACACCAAAGCCAAGTTGAGCTTTAAAAAATGTAAACAAGTTATGTCCCTTTTGAGCTGAAAACCCCAACAGCTTCCCCTCCCACTTAGAGTAAAATGTAAACTTGATACCCTGAATGAGCTAGCCCCTGCCTATCTCTTCCATACAACATTCCAGTCATTCTTCCCAGCCAGGTTCATTCCCACCTTAGAGCCTTTTAAGGGCTGTTTCCTTTGTCTGAAACCCTTTCTGCCATTATCTTAGCATGGCTGGTTCTTTCTGAGTTTAGGTCTCAGCCTGTGTCACCTCTGAGAGGCCTTCTCTTACCACCCAGTCTAAATGAGCCTCCCAATCACTCAGTCCCTTCCCCGTTTTGTTTTTAGTATAGCCCTCATCACTACCCAATAGTCTCTTGTTGGTTTGTTTTTTGTCTGTCTCCCTGCTTCCCCCAGAATGTCAGCTCCATGAGAGATGGGGATCTTTTCTATCTAGTTACCAAGATACTCCTAAGATATACTAGCACATAGCAGGCACTCAGTAAATGGTAAATCAATGATTGATTGTGTGAATAAATGAATAAAGAAACTGTCTTTTTCTGAACGACTTGCTTTCCTCCCAGGTGAGCTTACTATATTTGGTCTTTGGCTTTCAGACTGGTCAAGCCCAGCATTCCAGCAGCTCTCAGGAGTAACACAGACCTGCGCCACCAAGTCCCTGGGAATGGTATGGAGAATGAGAGCGGGTATCTGGAAGGGAATGAGATCTGCTCCTGGGATGGCATTTGAGGTTTTATCAGGCCAAGTGCCGTGCACCCTGGGGAGGATTCCAGAGTTGGGTGACTTGTGTGTGGGTTCTGCAGGGCTACCTGGTCCGGAGATCCTCTCTGTCTTGAGCATGGCAGCAGCTTGTATTTGGGTGTCCCTTTGCATCTCAGACTCCTATTGCCCACCTGGGTGATAATTTTTCTTTTTCCATTGTGAAGATAACCTTGTCATTGGCCACAAGGAGAACAGATTCCAAGGGAGGCCTTGCCCACCCTATGACACTCCTTTTTGTAGGACAAGGTGGCTCACTTCTCCTACCCATTCACGTTTGAAGCCTTCTTCCTCCATGAGGATGAATCTTCTGGTGAGTAGCTCAGCCGTTGATCCTGGGCCTTGGTTCCCCTCAAGCAGTGCTGTCTCTTGGTGAAGGCCGCCTGTGACCTGGCCGCTTCTCTCATTGCTCCCAGATGCACTCCCGGAGTGGCCTGTGCTCTACTGTAAGGTCCTCTCGCTGGACTTCTGGCAGAGGTACCGTGTGGAAGGCTATGGGGCTGTGATGCTGCCTGCCACTCCAGGTAACTGCTTGTCTCCGCCCTTCTGTGGCCCACATGCCCTAGGCCCTAAGAACAAGACTAACACTCGACTGCTTCTGGTGAGGGGTGGGGATAATTGGGAATTGGAAGTGTTTGGCTTGAAAGAGTTCCTGTTCCTCTGAGGACTTTCTGCCCCCCTGCATTAGAGACAATGACGTGGCCTTGGCACTGACTTCCTGACAGTCTCTCCATGTGCTTCGTGCTCCTCTGAGTGGACTCAGGGTGAGAAACTGTATGGCAAAATTGGCTCATAGCATATGTGTATTGAATGAATCAGCATTCAGTTTGGAATAAAAGCATCTGTCTTTTACTGTGTGCCAGGCATTGTGCCATACTTCTCACTTAATTCTCCCAGCCACTCTGTGAGGTGCAGGTGGTATTTGCATTTTACTAGATGAGGAGAATGAGCTTCAGGGAGGTTAAGAAACCTGTCCTGGGTATGCAGGTAATAACTGGCAGAGCGGAAATTTGAATTTCTCCCTGATTGATTTCCATACAGGTGCTATGGGTAACCATGATAACCTTCACAAGAGGCCAGGTCATCACCAGACCAGGTGTTTTAGCTGAGTCTAGGCCTGTGTCATTGCTGGAGAGTCAGTGAGGGGCCACATGCCCTTTCTGGACCTGGCCCCAGTCTTCTCTTCCCTTGTGCAGGCTCACACACCCTGACAGTCTCCACGTGGAGACCTGTGGAGCTTGGCACGGTGGCTGAGCTGAGGAGGTTTTTCATTGGCGGTTCTCTGGAACTGGAGGACCTCTCCTATGTGCGGATACCAGGATCCTTCAAGGTGACTTTTGTCTTTGGAGTGACTTCACGCTGAGAACTTATGGTCCTGTCCTTCTGTTCTGTAGGAGGTGGGATCTGGGTCAAGACCCCTTAGTTGTGCATTGCTTCAGTATTAACCCCTTCCTTCCTGTGGCTTAAGCTGGAAGTCACGACCACATTTTGAATCAGGTTCCAATATCTACACTGCTATCATAGGAGGTCCCTGGAAAACAGTATAGTTAGAGATTTCTCCTGGTTCCCATCAGAATAACTGGCTCTTTCCCCCGTCACTGAAGGCCTCAGTAATCAGATGTGGGGAGAATTCACAGTAAGCACATAAGACCCCTGCTTCTCAAATGAGGTTGGAATGTTCCCTGGTTTAGTTGGGGGAGCCCAATAGCCCAGTATTAGCCTTGAGGTAATAGAGCCTGGGTGATGGAATAAGGTTTCACCAACAGAACTGTGCTTCCCAAGAATGGGGATAAGAATGGGGGCGAGGCCAGCATGGTGCGAGGGTGTCTAGAGACAGCAGAAACCTGATGCTGTCCCAATGGCATGCCTCAGGGGGAACGCCTGAGCCGCTTTGGACTCCGCACAGAGACCACAGGCACTGTCACCTTCCGCTTGCACTGTCTGCAGCAGTCCAGGTGAGTGACCTGGCCCTCTGCCTCAGGGCACCTTACCCCTGAGGGGTGGAGAACAGCTGTAACCATGTGGCTGGCCTCCCTGCAGGGCCTTCATGGAATCGAGCTCCCTTCGGAAAAGGATGCGGAGTGTGTTGGACCGTCTGGAAGGGTTCAGCCAGCAGAGTTCCATTCACAATGTGCTAGGTATGTCCCCTCCCCCAGCTGGCCACCCCAGGTCAGCATGGGCCTGTTTCTCTCTGCAGTGCAGAGAGAAATACCATATGGCAGCCAAATACCCTATCTCCTTTCCTTACAGAGGCCTTCCATCGAGCCCGGCGCCGCATGCAGGAGGCCCGGGAAAGCCTCCCGCAGGACCTAGTGAGCCCCTCTGGAACCCTGGTCTCCTAGCTCACAGCAGCCCTGGCCCACAGTGCAAGAGGACAAGATGGAGGATATCTGAGGCCAGTGCTCTCCTGCCTCTTCGTCTTTCTGATTAGAGACCACGTTGGTCTGCTGAGAACCAGAAAAGCTGGGAAATTCCCGGCTGGCCCCTCTGCCTAGCCTTCTGTTCTCCCTACCCTGTGGAAATAAAGCCAGAGACCCTGTGGCCCCCCCTTTATATTTGCAACCACTGTAAATGGGCATCACAGCAAGGCAGGCTTTTTGATCTGAAGCTGTTTGGGGTGACCCCATAGTGAGTCTGACCTTGACTCACTTTTCTGGCTTGTCTCACAGTAGCAGGGGGATGCAGGGATCTGCTGTTCTCCACCCTTTAAAAATGGAGCCTTTCATCTTCCAAGACCAAAGAAGGAAGGAAGGTGGATGGTGACAGGGGTCTTAAATCCCCAGCCTGTGAGTCTCAGCCTCTTTCCAGGGAAGCCTCATTCTACTGCTTGGGGCTTGCTGAGGTTGAGATATGAGTTATTTCTGAGTAAGTGAAGGCTGAAGCAGTGCTGAGTCCTTTCTGCTAGCTGGGTGGTATCTTTTACTGTGTTTTTTTGTTTGTTTTTTGTTACATAAACCCCTTTTATTTTGACTGATGTTCTGTTGGCTGTTTGTCTGCTCAGGTTGCTGGTATGGCTAGGGTGTTCTTAATGTCGGGGCCCCTACCATGTCTGCCCTTCCCCTTTTCTGCCTTTCCCTACTCCACAGTGTTTCTTTGGGCTCTCCTAATTCAGCCCCCAGGAGAGGCTTAGATGGTTGTGCCAGCTTGCGTGTTAACAGCACTTCTCTTAAACATCTGGAGCAAAGCATGGAACTGAGGCCACATCTTCCCTAGCCCAACACAGAAACAGCAGCCCCTGCCCTTAGCAGTGCTTTATTGGTAGAAGCAGAGCATGCTGCCCGGCCTCAGGCTCAGAGGAGTATCGTGGGGTGTCTGGAGGCTAGGACTGAGTGGTCTCTTAGTCATGGTGAGGGAGGGGAGGGAGGGCTGGGAAACAGTAGAAAGTGCTGTAAACCCGCCAGCTGACTTTTCTTGCCTGGGGTGCGAGACCACATGGCTTGGCTCCCAAGCCTTTGCACGTGGCACTGATTCATAGCCTAATACCTAAGAGGCTCCCAAGGCGGGAAGGTCCATTGCTGATAGGAGCCCCCAGCTCTCACTCCCGGCTGGGGAACCCAGCTCTGAGCTGTAGCCAGCAGAAGCGTCAGCAGCCTGCAGTTGCTCCAGGGAGACAAGGCAGCCTCATGGTCCTCCCCTTCCCCTTGTCTTCAAAAGTTGGAGGCTTGGGATAGACTCCTGTGGAAGTAACAGAACTGGATAAGTGAGGAATTTACTGGATGTTTAGAAATGGAGCTGTTTTCAGGTATTAGTGACCAAGCTGAGGATAGTTGGATGCTCCTAATTTCCCCCCCAGAGTCCTAGGGCCTGGAATTGACTGTCAGCCCAGAAACTAGCACATTGGGAAGCCACTTAGAAAGAGTACCTAGTGACAAGTTCTGTTTTCTCTGCGTAGAGACCTAAGAGGACTCAGCCATCCATCCAGGGAAGGATGTGAGGGCTTAACCCAGCCCAGGGTGCTGGAGGTGGCCTCCCCTTACCTGCAGAAGCCTCATTTCCCTTGCCAGGCTGACAGGTTCAACCTGGGGATACGGCTGCAGCTCACAAAGCCCCGGGGGTAGATGTTGGCTCTGAAGATGTCCCTTGAAACCGTGGCGATACCGGTATTGTCACATATAATTCGAGACAAGGAAATTCTGCTTAGGGCCTTGCGCTGTCTTTTGGTGAAAACACCTCGTTTCTGCCACCAGAACCTACCAGGCAGTCAAGAGATGTGGGTGAAGGTTGGGGAGGAATTACCTTATAATGAGCACCTGTTGTGTGCCAGGTACTTTACATATGTTATTCCATTCAATTCTCACAAAATTCCTGTAAGATTGGAATCTCAGAAATGAAACAAATTCAGTGGCCAAATAAATTGCCCAGTATTAAGTGCACAGTAATTTAAGTGGCCAGGGCTGGATTTGAACTCGGGCAATAACAACTCCAAATAAGGAGTCAGGTCTTAAATCATAAACGTATTGGAGGGAAAACCAGATTTAGCCCTTTGTGCCCATGTTTTCTGGGATCCACCAACCCAGAACAGTGAGGCTGCCAGGCAACCTCCTGGGTTTAAGATGACTCCAGCTCAGGCAATATGGGCCTTGCCTGGGTCAGTGTCTCTCTTCCTTTGACCCAGCTTTCCAGAGAGGAGCCTCCTGATTTCAGATCCTGTGAACTTGGAAGAAATGATACTAAAAAGAGCAGTGTTCTTCAATGTTTAGTCTTGAAATGCTAGTGTTTTTCTGCTCTGCCTCTGGTGCTGATGTCTTTTATGATAGGGTCACTTACCTGTCTCCGTCTCGGGCTCTTCTGAACTGGTTCTCGAACAGACAAGCCAGAAGAGGCCCCACTCGAGCCCCCGGCAAAAGAGGCTCAGCGATGGCCCCAATCCAGATGTCAATGTTGTCAGGTGTTCCATACAGATTCAGGAACTTCCTCGCCAAGTCCTGGTTTTTCAGCACCCGGCTAAGCTGTGCCAAATTCCGCGGCTGGGAGAGCCCACAGAAGCGCCTCCAAGCATTGTACCCTGCAGAGGAACGGGGAGAAGCAGCTTCAGTCTTGCTGACCTCCCATTAGCTTCTGTTTCTCTCTACCAGTCCTCTGGGGGGAAGCTGTGGCCAGTCAATATTGGGCAGAACCAGAAGATCCTACTGGCAGAAGAGTCCCTAGACCTTCCAAAGACCAGGTTTCTGTCCTCTGATTGAAAATGTGAGTGGACAACCGTGCTCAGTGTGCATCAGACTGAGGAGTGTGTCCTAACCTAAAAAGCTGTTTTAACCCAAAACTCATAACCACAAATCCGACACTTAGTGATATTACTGGGCTCGACTGCATTCATTAGACACAAGTAAGACAGTACCCAGAATATAAAAACTCTCCATCAGGTTTGTAGAATGAATGAATGAGCGAATGAATAAATGAATGAACAAGCCAACAAATGGAGAGCATGGATAAAATTCATCTACTCAGAAAAGGACGGCACACTATGATTCTGTTGATATGAGAGGTCCTGCATAGGCCAATATAGAGACACAAAGTATATTAGAGGTGATTGGGGCTGGGGTGGGGATGGGGATTGACTGTTCTTACAAGATTTCTTTGGGGAGTGATGAAAATGGTGTGATATTAGATCATGGTGATGGTTGCATAACTCTAAATATGCTAAAATCATTGAATTGTCTATTTCATATGGGTGAATTTTATGGTATATCTCAATAAAGCAGTTTTTAAAAAGTTTTCAGAAACTTCCAAAGACCAGCCATACCAATTTGTCAGCCATCAGGATCCCACACAGGGCCAAGCCACATCATAAGATGTGACAATCAAGGTAGGCGATAGCTTTGCCATGTCCCGAAGGGACACCAGCCCAATGTCATCCATTGAACTACAGCTCACACACACCATCCCCCAGCGGAACACATGAAAACCACACAGTATTTTACCATTACTGAGCACTATTGGGTGAATATCTCAGGACCCTCACAGCACCTTTGTGAGGTGCTTTTATGGCATGCTAACTATATCTGGTATGTTTACTAAAGTTGAGCAACCATAGGCTTCAGGGTCACTTTACTGTTAAGTGGAGCTCAAACCAGGTTGTCCAGTTCCCAGTTTGATGTTGGACTTGGGAAGGGATTAGAGGAGATTGCAAGAGCTAGTGTCAGGATAATATTTCTGGAGGGCACAGGTATTGCGGGGAGCAGAAACTCGCAATGTGGAAACTTGGGTGGCTAGCGATCTCAGCTCTCCAGCTCTTCCTTTTATACCAAAGTAGAAGGCAAGAATGTTAGTCCAAACTGCACCATTTTGTAAGCCCCCCACCATTTCCCAGACCTTGGTCAAAGTGAAACGTTCCACAGGAGGTCGGGCCATGAAAAACATAACATACCCTAATAGGCAAAGGCCCAACTGAAGGAACATCCCTATCATATCCTGCTGGGCAAAGGTCCAAGGAACATCTTACCACATCCCACTGAAAAAAGGACCTGATCATAGGTACATCTTATCAATATCCTGCCGGGCCGCAAGCCATACGGCCCAGACCCCTCCTGCCCATACCCATACCCAGTACCCCAGCTGTAGGCGGCGGCAGGCTCTGGCAATAAGCTGGTCCCCCACCTCTGTAGGTTTTATGCTGGAAATAAATACCTGCATTGGCTGTTGAGCTGCCCTCTCTCTTTGTGTCATTCCTTAACCCTTGCCTTCCCTTCAAAACCTGATAGAAACTTGGGTGGTTAGCGATCTCAGCTCTCCAGCAGGGGGCGCCCACAGCTCCTTAGCTGCCAGGAGTGCCCAAGTTTAAGAAAGGAAAGAAGCTCAGGTTTCTGGAGCGCCTG
Organism: Pongo pygmaeus; assembly: GCF_028885625.2. Classification (NCBI taxonomy): domain Eukaryota; kingdom Metazoa; phylum Chordata; class Mammalia; order Primates; family Hominidae; genus Pongo; species Pongo pygmaeus. The sequence continues at coordinate 60,498,482 of NC_072392.2, forward strand.
CTGTGGTCTACCAGGCGCTGTGTGAAGTGGGGTGGGCAGTAGGAGGTGCCACCACTGCTTCATACATGGGCAGATGGGCCTTCAGGTTCTTTCTAGACAGGGAGGTAGGAGGTGGGAAGGAGAGAGGAGCAAGGCAGTAGCCAAAACCTTCCCCTACTGGGGTTGAACGGGGGAAGAAAGGAGAAATTGTAAATTTAAATTCAGATTTTACTACTTCTTATTTATGTGATCTTGGGCAAATTACTAGCTGTCTCTGAACATAGTTCCTCATCTATAAAATGGCTGTAATCATTTGCTTCTCAAGGTGATTGGTAGGACAAAATAAATTAATATACATGAAAGTGACTAACAAAGTGCCTACATTTTCTTCTTTCCTGGGATAAAGTCATTTGTGCCCTCACCAAACAGCCACTGCAGCCTTAGTTTTATTCCACCTATTCCCTGCCTCTAAGGCTCTTTGCCTTTCTCCACTTAGAGCAAGGAGCGTTTCTGTAGCTCTGGAATTTTAGCCTTCCTGCTTGGAACTTGCCAGCGTGTTGGGAATGGAGCAGTTCTTCCCTGCCTTTTAAGCCTATTGCTTTTTTTCTACTTGGAAAGTTCGAGCCTCCCTTTTTCAGCTCCTGGGCCTAATTCCTGGTCCTGCGGTGAACCTAAAGCTGGAGCCCCTACAGTAGATGGGGGAGCCATGGCAGGACAGCAAGCTGTGTTCCAGGAGTGCTTTGGGACATCGACCTTGGTCTTGCATGCCTCTGCACTCCTGCACATCCTGTAGACAGTCCCAGTCAGAAAGGAGGTACCAGGGTCTTCCCAGAACCCCTTGAGCAGCCTGGCCTGAGCAAAGCTGGGAGAAGAGGCGGACAGCCCCCTCACCTGGAAGGCCGTGGTCCCGGCTTCGTTGCATGTTGAGAGCTGCCAGGTCCAGCCCAATCCTCCTCACTTGCCGAAACAGCCGATCCCGGAGCTCATCCACTAACATGGCATCCTGACGGTTCAGCTTGGCAGGGGTGGCCATGAGGCCCCGGAGGATGGGGTCGATGCCCCCTGGTGGCAGGGAATGTGAGCAGCACAGATTGGACCAGCCTCTGGGAAGCTACTTGGGTTATCACATGATGCCAAGCTAGCCCAGAGCTGGACAACCCAGTTGGGTATGTTAGTAACGTTTGTCAGGAAACAGAGTTCTGGAGAGACATGAAGCAGCTGGAGCTGGGAGGTACTTCTTAAGGAGTGGAAGGTGAGCTCCCCATCAATCTGACATTAGTCTCCACCCCTTTAAAAAATCCTCTCATTCCACAGAGGATGGGAGGCCCGTGACTGAGGGTCTTGCTGGCACCTGCCTTGTTTCCACTGTCCTGGGGAGATATTAGCAATGGCCTCTGCAGCAGCCTGGCTTCCTGGCAGTAAGCTTGGCCCACCTAGGGGAGGGCATGCTCCCCACCCTCACCCCCATTTGCCCCCTGGAAAACCTGGTCACCTTCATACACGATCCGCCAGCTGGCAAAGAAGGCAGAGCTAAGTGGGACATGCGAGTTGGGTGCGGAGGCCCGGTACTGACTGTCCAAGCGGAACATGAAGGGCTGGAGCATTGTGTGGCCAAAGCGGAAGGCCAGGGTGAAGACATTGGCCACCCGTGGGTCCACATTGGAGCAGTACCCCCTGTAGGGCCCCAGGGTTCTCCTGGCCCGGGCCTTGCCCAGAACCAGGGGCAGAAAGTCTCGGTAGGTGATGATCTGGAAGGGAAGACAGGACGAACATTCCCCAGAGGCCACTCACCCACACCCTTGCCTTTTCAAAGGGTGGCTCAGACATCTTCTTTATTGTCATCACGTCAAATGTGACAACATTAATTTCCTATTGGTGGGTGGAGATACAAAGCCCAGAGAAGGTGAGTGACACGGACAGGGTCACACAGGGAGTTAGAGGCAGAATCGGGGCAAGAGGACGGGTCCAGGTGCTCCGCCAGTTGCCCAGACCCAGCTGGTTTTAGGCACATCCGCAAGGATGTGTTAAGGACTGCTTCTCATGCCAAGCTTGTCATCTGGGGGATGCCGGAATGCAGACTCCTTACCTGGACCATGGCCCCCATGATCTTCCGAGCCTCATTGTACAGTTTGTCTCCATTCCACCGGGGATTCAGGCGTCTCAGCTCGGTGGCCAGCCGGTTGTGCTCTCGCATAAAGAGGGTGTGCATGGCTGCCAGTTTGGGGGTTTCCGTTGATCGGGTGTCACCTTGAAAACCCCAAGCTCAGATTTACTGCAGCCTTTCCTAGAGAAATGTCTTTCTACCAGGGTAGACCCAGGGCCGGGGACGGGAGAGATGGGGTGGGCCAAACTCCTGGCCCTCACAGGACCTCCATCTCTTCAGCTGTGCTGAGGCTCCTCATCGCCACCCTCCTCCCTAACACAACAGGCAAGGAGCAGGAGGACCAGCGGTTCCTAGCAGGCTTGGGTTAGGTGGGAAAGCACAGGGCAGCTGCTGGTCTCAGGCAGGGGTATCTTTGCCTAAGGATTCTACTCTACAAGACAACGAGATCCATAGCCCGGACCAGCTATGGGCAAGGGCACCTTGACTTTGGGACTGCGAGCCCACCTGTCCATGAGCTGCATCTGCCTGAGTGTTCTCTGCCAAGGGCTGGTGTACCTTTCCCTATCTTTGGGCTTGGTATAACACTGCTCTCCCCCGTGAACCAGAGGGAAAGAGGAAGAGAGGGAGGGTTGGGCAGAGACTGTTCTTACGAACAGACCTACTACAGGCAGGGAAGGAAAGTTAATTCCATCATTTGCTTGGTTTTAACTAAACCCTTTTGCACAAGGTCTTAGTTCAGTTGACCTCTCCCAAAGGCACACGCTGCTCTTTCCAGGACACACAAATGTACAATCCTTCAAAAGAGGGGTTGGGGCCGACTCTCTGTGAGGAAAACAGTGGAATACAGTGGACTGGGCAGAGACCTTGATACTACACTGACTGTGTTCTCAAGTGGACTCTGCCATTTGAAACTAACTCTGTGCTCTTGGGCGCATGATTCACCTTTCCTGAGTCTTAGTTTCTTATCGTAAAATGAGAATAATAATTCCCTCCTTTCAGGGCTGTTGCAAGGTTTAGAGATGGTACATTTAAATATCTTAATAAGGTTGGGTGTGGTGGCTCACGCCTGTAATCCCAACTCTTTGGGAGGCCAAGGCAGGTGAATCACCTGAGGTCAAGAGTTCGAGACCAGCCTGGCCAACATGGTGAAACTCTATCTCCACTAAAAATACAAAAATTAGCCAGAAGTGGTGGCAGGCACCTGTAATTCCAGCTATTTGGGAGGTTGAGGCAGGGGAATCACTTGAACCCAGGAGGCGGAGGTGGCAGTAAGCTGAGATCATGCCACTGCACTCCAGCCTGGGCGACAGAGTGAGACTTCATCTTAAAAAAGTAATAATAATAATAAGATAAATAAATATCTTAATTTATTATTATTATTGTAACCACGTACATGGGACAAAAGACCCTGAGGAAAGTTCAAATTATGCTTCCAGAAGAAGGTATTAACTGTCTAGCAACAGCTGGGGACAGGGAGGAACTATGGAAATTTATCCCAGAGAAGAGAAAAAAAATGGAGATGGAGTTAACAGCTACTTTGAGGTATTCCTGTGTGAAAGAGAGACAGTGTCTTTTCTGAGGTTCCAGAAGCATGATTAAGGGGAATAGGTGAATATATGATCAAAATAAGGAGACCTTTCTAACAGTTGGAGCTGCCTGTGGCTGAGCTGGGGTGCCATATAGGCGGTGAGAGCCTTCTCACTGGAGATGGTTAAGCAGTTATCTCTGGCCACACACAGGGAGCTTGTAAAGGGACTCCAACGTTCTGATTCTATGATGACTGTGCACAGATCTATGCTTATGATGTGCCTAATACTGAGGTCCCAAACCATGTACCTTCACCACATCCCACCATGGCTTCCCAGTTGGGACCCCAGGGATGGCTGTTTCCTGGGAAGACACCACCTTCCTCCCAGTCTGACCTGCGAGGAAGCAGGGGATGCGCGCCGAGCGGTTGGTGAGGAGACACGGGTCATCGTGCAGGTTGTCAAAGGGCAGCAGGGCCCGGCCATTGTCTTGAAAGCGCTGGTTGATGGCCAGCAGACCCAGGTAGTTGGTCCGGTTGCGGAGCCGCAGCGAGAGGGAGACCTCGCTGCCATACACCATGCTGGCGTCCACGAAGGAGGTGAGCGCGTTGATCTGGTTGCGGACTCTGTTCTTGTTTTGGGGGCATGAGGGTGCCGAGCGGAAGAAGGGGATGCAGTCAAGCTGGTTCTTAATGCGGGGGTCATTGGGTGGGATCTGAGATGGAAGAGGAGCCAGTGACATGGGGCCCCCTCAATAGCAGACTCACTCCTCTCCCTCATCTCCCACCTCCTCAAAACCTTGCTTAAAGCTCCCTTCCTCCAGGAAGCCCTCCTTGACTCACCCAGGCTCATGCTGCTCACCCCTTTGGTCTGAGTGTCCTTAGCATTTTGCTTCATAGAGTCTCAAAAAGTTAGGAATGAATGAGGCTTTTGAAACAATCTCAATCCTCATTTTACAGCAAGGAAAACAGCCTCAGAGAGGGGAAGTGACAACCAGTTAGCAGGAAAGGTGGGATTAGAACTTAGTTCTCTTGACTCTTAGGCCTGAGCTTCTTTAATTCTGTTCAGTTCGACAGACCCCTTTTCTAAGCCCCTTTCTTGCTTGGTGCTTTGGAGACTATGAAGGTTAAAAAACACAGGAAAGGTTGCAGGAAGCTGGCAGTTCAGTGGAAAAAGACACATACAAATAGAGTTAAGAAACTAAGTTGAAGTGGCATCTGCTGTGCTTGATAGAAAAGCCATATGTGGGCCAGGTGTGGTGGCTCACGCCTGTAATCCTAGCACTTTGGGAGGCCGAGGCAGGTGGATTACATAAGGCCAGAAGTTTGAGATCAGTCTTGTCAACATGGTGAAACCCCATCTCTACTAAAAATACAAAAATTAGCCAGGCATGGTGGCACATGCCTGTAATCCCAGCTACTCGGGAGGCTGAGGCGTGAGAATTGCTTGAACCCAGGAGGCAGAGGTTGCAGTGAGCTGAGATTGCCCCTCTGTACTCCAGTCTGGTCAACAGAGTGAGATTCTGTCTCAAAATAATAAGAATAATAATAAAGAAGAAAGAAAGAAGAAAGATAAAGAAAGAAAGGAAGAAAGAAAGAAAGAAGAAAGAAAGAAAGAAAAAAGAAAGAAAGAAAGGGAAAGAAAAAGAAAGAAAGAAAGGAAGGAAAGGAAGGAAGGAAAGGAAGGAAGGAAGGAAAGGAAGGAAGAAAGAAAGAAAGACGAAGGAAGGAAGGAGAGAGAGGAGAGGGGAGCGGAGGACATATGTTAAAAGTGTAATAGGAAGATCTGAGAAGGCTCCCCAGAGGAGGTGCCCCTAAGCCAGGGATTGAGGAATAGATAAGGTTGCAACAGGGAGAGGCCATCCAGAGGCCCTCACATGTCATCCCTCACGAATGTGGCCCCACCTATTAAGGGTGACTGTGTGTGTACGTGTGTGTGTGAGAGGGAGAGAGTGTGTGTGTGAGAGGGAGAGAGTGTGTGTGTACACGTGTGTGTGTGTGAGAGAGAGTGTGTGTGTGCAAGTGTGTCAACCCTATGTTCCTAGCAGAGACTCTGCTCCCTGGATTCTATCTTTTCTTCCCTAGTGCCCCACACTGTCCTTGGCTTCTAGCCTGAAGGTTAGGACCCTACTTACAGCCCAAGCCCAAGAAGCTGGCAAGAGCTGTAGGACCCTTGGACTACTCTGGGAAGGAGAGAAGAGCAAGAGCTAAGAGGCCCTTAGGTTGCCAAAAGCAGGGGCCCAGAGGCTTCCCCTGTTGGATTCAGACCCATGGGTCAAGGCCTGTCTCAAGGGCTTCCCACCCCATGAAGCCTGACCTAAGCCTCCTGGCAGATTGCCCTACCCCCACCTCTCAAACACACACGGTGTGGGGTCTCTGCTCAGCTGTGTTTCTTGTGTCTGTCTCATACTCTAGCTCCACAGGCAGCTCCTTAAGGATGGTGCTCCAGTCTTCCAGATCCCCACCCCCAGCACCTTGCCTTTGGGGGAGGCCACACAAGGGCATGGGGGATTGGCTGAGCGTACCTTGATGGGAAAGCAGGGGGGCAGCTGGGCGCAGGTCCTCTCACAGTCAACGCCCACAGTGAAGGCCACTCTGGCCGGGGACTCCGGGGAGAAGTCCAGGTCATGGTCAATGAACTGGCCCCACTGCATGAACATGAGGGCCCGGCCGCGGTCGGAGGTCAGTCTCTCGTTGGGGAAGCGCACAATCTGGTTGGAGACAGCCCGGACCTGGTGGGGAAACAATGTCAGCACGGGACATGGGCTCCCTGACCCCACAAGGTATTAGAGCCAACCCAGGACTCAGGGAGCAGCAGCTCCCCTGCTGGAATTGACAGCCTCTCCTCTTCTGCCCTCCATGCCCCTTTTGTCCCTGGAGGCGTAACCACCTCCTGCTCTCATTCCTAGAAGGATAGTTTCTGGCTGGGCTCCTGAGGATTCTGGTGGTAAAGAGGAGATGGGCTAGGTTGACTGGCTCAGACCTCACCACTTCTTCCAGAGGGGAAGGGAGATCAAATAGATAGATCAGTTTATAGACTGATAGCTAACCAGATGATAGCACTGATTCACAGGTGCATGGGCTGGTTGCCAGGTGATGGATAATACATGTAGGGAGTACTGGGTCAGCAGATGGAAGGGTGGATAGAAGAAAATTAATTAATAGATGTTGATAGATGGGTAGATGATAGACTGCTATATCGATATATCAATAGAAAACTGATGAGTTGATAAATGTGAAATAGATCAATAGACAAAGCCAGATTAAGGTATAGAGCTGTTTATATTTAGCAAGACTTTGACACTAATTTTCTCAGAAAAAACCCTACAACACCATAATGGTTAGCATGAATAGATCATGTCCTATATAGCTATTTATACCAAGGACTTCAATATTCACATATGCTCTACGAGGTAGGTTTTAGGGCCATCTTACAGATGAGGAAACTAAGCCTCAGAAAGCTGTGTTATTTGCCACAAGTCACTGCACTGGTCAGTGGAAGGGCCTGGGTTCAAGACCTGCCTGGGTGACTCTGGGCTGTGTTTTACTCCCCGCATTTAAGAGATCAAGCAACCTCCCACGCCCTCAGCCCCAACTCACAAGAGGGAGGAGGAAGCCATTGCGCCTCCTGCGGGGGGTCCAGCCGAAGGGCAGCGACAGCCCATCCTCATACTCGGCGGGCAGCCAGCGAGCCAGAGCCTGGTTGGAGGCCCCTAGCAAGGGTCTCCTCCTGCAGCCGTGGGTGGGATAGGTTAGCAGGGGGCAGGGCCTGGAGATGGCTCAGCGTGGAGGGAGAGGGTGGGTGCAGGAAGGGAGAGGTACCCCAGGCAGGGGCAGCCCCTCCTGCCGCCCGGCACGCACTTGTTGTTGCATCGTCCAGTGATGGTGCGGTACTTGTTGCTGCAGCGCTCGGCCTGGTCCCGGAGAGCACAGCCACTGGCCTGGGACAGCAGCCGCAGCTGTGGTTCTGTTAGCACATCTGTGGGAAGGCATGTGGGCAGACCTGAGCTGGCCTGCTCTGTACCTCCCATCCCTTTACCCTCTCTTCTCCCAGCACCCCAAGCCTGTGCACCCTGCCTCCCTCTCCTGGATTCCTTCTACTCCAGGCCAGGGCAGGCCCAGGGGGCTCAGTGGGGATCAGAGTACCAGTGACATTGAAGGGTCTGGACCGCTGGGGTTGTAACTTCTCTTCAAGCAGCCCCAAGGCCACATGCATATAATCTGCGGCCCGAACAACTGTCCTGGTGGCTGCTACCGGTTGTTTGAAGTAGGACAGGAGGTCCATGGGGCTGGCTGAACCGCTGCGAAGCCGCTGCTTGATGCTGCCCAGGAGAGGAGGAGTGAGGGCTGGAGAGAGGGTGCAGACCCACCCAGCAGAGACCCAGTCCTGGGGCACAGTCAGGACAGGGCAAGCGGACAGAAGGATGGATGGAAGGGAGGCTCTATCAACAGGAGAGGTTCATGGGGCCCAGAGGTGGGTGATGAGTGAGATGAACTTGGCTGGGGCCCATGCCCCTCACTGATCCTCCCAGGCCCATGCAGCCCCCAGACCCAAGTACACCTCTTCTGGGTCCAATTGTAGGCAGCATCCACCAGCAACTTGGCCTCTGCTATGCAGTCTCGCAGGACCGAGGTCTCCACCGCCCCAGGGAAGGCTGTTCAAAGAGATGGGGACTCAGGGTTCAGCAAGCCACAAGACCCCCTCCAAGACCCAAGTGCTTCCCCTTCCATTTCCCTTCCCTCCTCCTTGCCTGTCTAGGGGGCTATTACCTGGGTCAGTGCCCTCACAGGGCTGGGCAAGGACGAGTGTGGCCAGCACACCTGCCAGGGCTGGCAGCAGATGCATCTCTGCAGTGAGGCTTCACCAGCTGGGATGTGAGTGACATCCACAGCCTGCACGGGAGGGTCCTCTGCTCCCTTCTCACTTTGAGGACCCCCAGCCGACCTCTCACTTCCTCCAGCTCTTCTCTGGACGTAGCTGGGAAGGGACTTTTATAGCCCATTCTAGGATGGGGGAGGGCAGCTCTGGGCCCCAGAAACCCAGCCTCTTGGGTGGAGTTCTGAAACTTCCCTCTGGTTTTCATGGAAGTTTTGAGACTGAAATCCCCCACCCCACCCCCTGCCAGCCTGGGGACATTCTTCCTGCCTACCTTTCACTCCGTCCCTACCCTGTACTACCAAGCCCACTGATGCACTTCTCCCAGGGCCCAGAGCAGCACCTGGGACACGGGTGTCGCTCAATGGATATTTGTTGGCTGACAGGAGCGGTGCACCTCAGTCACCACCACCTGGCTGCATGGCCTTGGGCAAGCCACTTTCCCTCTCCAGGCCTCAGTTTTCACATCCCTAGAATGAGAGTTGGGCCAGATGATTGGAAAGGTGCCTCTCCTCCCGCAACAGGGCAGAAACTGAATCTGCCTTACTGTTATACACACCCCCCATACCCAGCTCAAAGCCCAGCATTTAGTATGTGCTTAGCAGGTGTTTGTTGAGTGAATGAATGATCTGTGATGAATGATTTGGCCCCTCTCCTTATCCCCTAGCCCTACTCACTCCCTCCAAGGTGCCAGGGAGAGTGTGAGGCTGTGACTGAGGCAGGGCCTGGCAGTGAAATCCCTCATGGGGCCATTTTGGGGACATGGCGAGATGTCACAGGTAAAACACCCAGCCCAGTGAGCTGCTGCAGAGCCCGAAAGTAAGCGCCTGCCATGGGCTTTATTCTCTTGAGTTTCTTAGGTGCCAATCAGTAGTAGGTTTACTCTGAGAAGTAGATTTCAATTATGAGTTCCTATTGGGCTTGGTGAGAAGTAGCTTCTTTAAAGGCAGTGTGCTGCACCAGGGTCTGATTGGCCTGGATTGAATCCAGCCCTGTCACTAGCTTCGTGACCTTGGGTGAGCCTCCATTTCCACCTTAAGTGCAGAATGCATCCCAGTCGGCCTTCCGCCAGGGCCCACCCTCTCTGCACCTGAGCCTTCCTCCTGCAGTTCCCTGCCCTGGATGGGCCAGGTTAATCCTTTGCCTCTGACCTCATCCCGGCTGCCTGGAGAGTGCATGCTCATCCCTGAGACAGTTCCAGTGTCACCACCACTGTGGCCAGCAGCCTGCGTGTCCTCGCCTCTTCTTCAGGAGGACACGTCCATTCCTTCCTCAGTGTGGACCCAATGCCTGCTCCAGACTCCCAGGGAGGCTGTTCCAAGTGTCCTTTCTCCTCCCCCATCCCCACACCCTACCGAAACCTTGCCCAGTGCCCTCCACAGCCTCCTCCTCCCACAGCAACGCTTCCAGCCCGACAGTTGCTCTTGAAACAACCACTTCTCTTTGGCAACCCCTTTCACAAGCTCCAGTTGACGGCCTGAGCCCTCCTAATCTTATCTCCTTATCCTGTGACAGGGGGCCTGGGTAGAAGTCACTGTGTAGGAGCTGAAAGCACACTGGGTTCCTTGATACCGACCCACTGCGTGACTGGGTAAATCACACCCCTCCATGGACCTGTTTCCAAACCTGTGAGATGGGGACCGGGAACCTCATGGAGGAGGAGATTGTATAAATCACAGAGCACTCCTCAGCTGTGTGTCACCTCCCAGCCCTCAGGGAGCCAGGTGCTCCCCGGGTGGAGCCAGGTGGAATGCATGTACCCCAGGTTGGAGCTGGATGGAGTCTATGTACCACAGCTTGGAGCCAGGGTGGGGTGTATATAAGCCAGGTTGGAGTTGGAGTAGGGTGTATGTACCCTAGGTTGGAGCCAGGGTGAGGTATATGTACCATAGCTTGGAGCCAGGGTAGGGTGTATGTAACCCAGGTTGGAGTTGGGGTGGGCTGTATGTACCCTAGGTTGGAGGCAGGGTGGGGTGCATGTACCCTAGGTTGGAGTTGGGGTGGGGTGTATGTAACCCAGGATAGAATTGGAGTGGGATGTATGTATCCCAGGTTGGAGTTGGAGTTGGAGTGGGGTGTATATACCCCAGGTTGGAGTCGGGGTGGGGCGTATGTACCCCTGGTTGGAGTTGGGGTGGGGTGTATGTACTCCAGGTTGGAGCTGGGGTATGGTGTATGTACCCAGGATAGAATTGGAGTGGGATGTGTGTATCCCAGGTTGGAGTTGGAGTGGGGTGTATATACCCCAGGTTGGAGTCGGGGTGGGGCATATGTACCCCAGGTTGGAGTTGGGATGAGGTGTATGTACCCCAGGTTGGATCCAGGGTTGCGTATATGTAACCCAGGTTGGAGCTGGGGTATAGTGTTTGTAACCCAGGATAGAATTGGAGTGGGATGTATGTACTGCAGGTTGGAGCTGGGATGGGATGCATATACTCCAGGTTGGAGTTGGGGTGGGGTGTATGTAACCCAGGTTGGAGCCAGGATGGGGTGCATGTATCCTGGATTGCTGTACTTCCAGGGTCCCCAGCACTGAAAGTGAGCTCTGCTCTCCCTGCAGAGGGGACTCTAGTTAGTTCTTCAACAATAGTGAGCAGTGCAAGGGTTTCTCTACAGCCATGGGCTGCCGTGGGGTATTGGGACAAGCCTGAGACAGAACCCTAGGCTCTAAGCCCAGCCCTGCCATGGTGGCTGATCTCTTGGGGATTTGGGCCTATTTGTTGCTCAGGGTGGCGATGACAGCCTGCTGCCTGGCTGTCCTGGACTCTGGCTCTGGATGTCTCCTCAGCCTACTTTCTGCCACGTTTCCCCCACAGGACCCTGCCCCTAGGCTCCAATCATCCTAACCTTCCACATACAACCCCCACCTTTTTTCTCCTTCCAAGCAGCTCCTAATTCTGCTGGAAGCGTCCCCTTCCTAACACGTCCCTGAAGCCATTTCTGAGTCACCCCACAAGCTGGGCTTGGTGCCTAAGCCACAGCACTTAGCAGGCAGGAGCTCCTTGAGAGCAGTACAGGGAGGCGGCTACAAGCTGACCTTGGTCCCCATTCTAGCACTGTCATCTACTTGGGCAGGCTCCTCAACCTCTGAGCCCACCTCCTCACTGTCAGATGGAGGTCATTCCTAGTCTACCTCGCAGACATCATTCGTGACACATAGCAGGTGTTCAACAGTGTTGTTGAACATACCTTGTTTTTCTGCCCTATTGTTGCTTCCTTTATTGAGGTCCCTTGAGGCTGTCTGTCAAGGGCAGCAATTGCCATTGGCCTGAAGGGTGGAGGCAGTGAGTGCAAGGGATTTGCAGACCCTTCAGGGCTGGGCGCTTGGAAGGGAGGCCTCCAAGGTTAGGGCTGTTCAGACCAAGGCTCTCCAAGCACTCCTCTTCATGTCAGAGTGGGCGTACAAGCTACGGGGCCACTGGAGATGGAGTGAAAGGAGGTGATGAAGTGATGGAGACCTCTCTAGCCCCTCTCCAGGGGCTTTCCAGCCTGGACCCCACCCACCCTCTCCAGCTGTGGCCCCCACTAGGGGGCAGGTGACATGCAGGGTGCTCGCCATGTCTCACAGTGGTCCACGTTGACATCTGCTTTTTCCTTCCTCTGGTCAGGGCCAACCACATGCAGGGACAAGAAGAGGAGTGTAGGCAAGCACCCCCTGCCCTCTGTGTCCCCCTCGTGGGCTTTTCATTGTGCCCACTGGGATTTCATTGGCAAGATTTTCCTTTGCGTTGAGTGTTGTGCAGTAGCAACCTGGAGTATCTGACACTGGAAATACACACACACACACACACACACACACACATATAAAGAGAGAGAGACAGAGTCTTGCTCTGTCACACAAGCTGAGTGCAGTGGCGCAATCTTGGCTCACTGCAATCTCTGCCTCCTGGGTTCAAGCGGTTCTCCTGCCTCAGCCTCCCAAGTAGCTAGGACTACAGGCACCCCCCACCATGCCCAGCTAATTTTTGTATTTTTAGTAGAGACAGGTTTTCGCCATGTTGGCCAGGCTGGTCTCAAACCCCTGACCTCAGGCAATCTGCCTGCCTCGGCCTCCCAAAGTGCTGGGGTAACAGGTGTGAGCCACTGCACCCGGCCTGGAAACAGATTATTTTTTGATACCCCCTCCTCTACACAACAAAATAATTTTTAGTAATACTTATTAAATGAAGCAAGTCATAATAATGGCCAGCAAAGGAATATGTAAAAGTTCTCTTTTAGTGAATTTTATGTATAATCATGCCAGTAGAGACATAACAAAATAAACGAATAAATAATATACAAAAGAAAAGTATAATGAATTAATACTTTTAAATTACATGAATGCGTTTTAAATAAAGGGGAAATCTACGTACATATTTGTAGTTTTAATATTTAATATGTCATTACATTTTCTGTCTTCTTGATCCATTCATTAGTTTTAAAATGAACAATTACAAACTTAGAAGAATAAATTAGATCTTAAAGTAATTATTCAAATTCAGTACAATATTTCATGTATGAAGTAAAATTTGCACTTAAAAATCAAGTTCTGTCTCCTCATCTTTACAATCACTGTGCTATCATTGTTTATATCGAACGAGCTGTTTAAATGCAAGAATCTGCAGTGCTAACAGGGGCAGGAGGCGCACTTTGCACCAAAGCCCGCTCAGAGAAATCTGAGCCATCAGCCCATCCTCAGAGGGAACACACTCAGCAAAGTGAGCCACTGTATGACTGGGAATTCTCCCAACCAACTTCCACATGGAAGACAGTGCTTCTTAAAGGATAAGCAATAAAAGTGCATTAACTTGAAGCTTCCACATATTATTAAAACCCAATGGTAATCACAGCAATGGTTTAGAATCTAGACCAACACAAGATTTCTTTGGGGAGCAGGATTTGAGCTCTGAAATTACGTAAACTTGCCCCTGCATGGTGATCATCGTAAGCAGCCTGACCTTTTATCTGTGTTGTTATTTCTTGTAAACTCCCTATAGATGACGCACCCCTTATTTTCTGCACTGGGATGGGTGGCTTCCTCTGCCCTGTCCTTGGTACTGGCATTTGTCCCGTCTACTTACCTTTGCTAAGTGACAAGTCGGGAGGCTTTCATGTCCTTCCACACCCTCTCCCCACTCCACCTTCAACACACTCTGGGTCCCCAGGGAGAGGGAAGAGGAGAGCACTGGGCCCAGAGCACCCGGAGGTAGAGAAGGAACTGCTCGTGGGTGTCCTGGGATGAGCCCAGCCCGTCCAGGGTCCTAGTGGGCAGGGTCACAGTCTATGGGGTCTATTCATGATATTCCTTCAGCAGCAGCCCGGGGAACTCCAAATCCTTCCACGGCTTCCTAGGCCCTGGAGGACTTCTCCAGCCTCTGCCCTCACCCCTTCCACCACCCTTCCTCCACACTCCAGCTTCACCCCCTTGAAGGTTTCTGATGCACTGTGTTCCCCTCTCCCCTGGGTCCTTGCACGTGTTTCCTTTGCCTGATTAACTTCTACTCATCTTCCCAACTGAGCCACGTCATTACCTTCTCCAGGCAGCCTTCTCTCATCCCTTTCCTGTTCACTCCCCAGATATGATCTGAATTAGATACCCCCTTTTTGTCTGTGGGGCACCTGATGCTGATACTTCCCTCAACACATACTGTGCTGTACTGAAGGCATGCTGTCACCGTGTCCGTCTCCTGGACTGGCCACTGAGCCCCAGTCCTGGTCTCATTTACAGCTGCATACCTAGTACCCAGCACAGGGTTGGGCCTAGGGCCAGTGCTCAGAAATGTTTGTGGAACATGAGTGAACCACGTTACAGACTAACTCTGTGAGTCCACACACCCTTTTTCACCCTGGAAAGGAAGACAGGTCACCTTCCCTCCCCACATCCCAAATCCTCTTCCTTCTCCAGATGGCAGTTCAGCCACTCCAAGGGTTTTGACCTTGATAAGCCAGGTGGGTGGGGTGGGGCAGGGGTGGGGGTTCCACCACAAGGTCATGTAGAGAATGAAGAGCCTTAGGGTGGGCACCAGGTGGGTCCTGAGGCCATCTCCATTGCAAGGCTGGCCAGGTGGGTGGTTAGAGCGGGTGCTGTCCAAGGGAGGTTGAGGATGGACAACCCACTGGACATGGAGGCCACCTGCTGGGGACATCACTTGGGACACCTCCCAGGGCTGGGCGTGTGGGAAGCCCGGCTCCTTTCAAGGCCTGTGTAAGCTCTTCCCTCAATAAGTGGAGTCCAGAACCCTCTGCTGGGCCTGGGCCAGGCTCCCTACAGGCCTGGGACTTGGTTGGACCTCAGAGGCTGGGGAGTTGTGTGGGAGAGCTCTTCCCCAGAAAGGGAAACGGGCAAAAGAAATGTCCAAGACCAAGCTACGCAGGAGGAAAGGTTTGTAATGAGACCCATCAGAAAGACCACTCTTGGGGTGACAGGAGAAGACAATGCTGCTTGGAGACTGGGAATGAAGGGGACAGAGAAGGTAGAGGTGTTTTTGGGGAAGGGGCCCTGACCAGCCAGCCCTCTAGTTGCTGCTGTCCCTTCCTCCCTGGTGGCTATGGGAGTATGAGGCCTTGGGAGATTTGGCACCACTGGTCCTGTAAACATCCAGTCGCCTCTGCTGCAGTTGCTCCTAAGGAAAGGGAACCCGCAGGGATTTGTACAGTCTGGCACCTGCCACTTTCCTCTCCAGTGTCCCATCCCCTCACCCTCTAATCCTCTGCCCTCTGAACCTACTGACTTTCAGTCCCCAAAACAGGCCTATTTCCTTCCTGCTTTGGGTCATAACCATGAAGCCTCCTCCGTCTGTTTGCCTGGCCAACTCCCATTCATCCTCTGGGTCTTATCCACAGAGAGCTTTTCTGTCCCACCTCCATAGTCTGGTCCTTCCCATTCCTTACTTTTGTAGCTCCCTTCCTAGAGAGTAACATCATTAAACACATATCTCTAGGGTTGGATTTGACTAAGCTCCAGTCCCTGCAGGTCTGTGAGTGTCACAGAAAACAGGTGTGTGCCTGTTTTGATGCTCACTGTAACCTCATTACCTAACACAATACCTGGCAGAGGCTGAATATGTATTTGTGGAATGAATGCATTTGCTCTCACCTTGTTTGTCATGGCTCTTGAGTCAGGGAATGGATTGTGCCTGTACATCCATCAGGATCCAGTGCCTTTTGTCAGGGGCATTGTTCTTTTGGGGCCAGGCCAGCCCTGGGTCAGTGGATGCTGTGGCAGGCCTGGCCCTGCCTGGTCGGTATCCAGACCCTAGACCATGAGGGAGCTTTCCTTCCTGGGCATCTTTCAGCTGCAATACCCAATATCCTCCACACCTGCCTACCCTCCCCTGGCCAGCTCAAAACCTCAAGCTTCTGCTTTCACAAGAACCGTCCATGGTGGAGCTACTGGCCACAGGCCTGATTAGATCTCTTTATCTCCTCAGCTCCAACGGCCCCCACTGAGATAGCAGGGACTGGCCAAAGTGCGGGGCCTGAAGGGCCTGCTTCTGCTCCCAGGGCTTCCTGAGAATAAGGTCCTTGGCCCTATTTTCATGAGAACACTGAGGGTGTGCAGGGAGGAGGGTTCTGGCTCAAACTGCAGTGGCCCCACACTGTACCAGAGGCTGAGGCAGGCCAGGAGTTTGTGCACATGTGTGCATGTGTATATGTACACATGTGTACATGCATGGTCCAGAGCTGAGGACTCTCCTGACCAAGGAAGCTCTCAGTCCTCTGCCTTTAGCAAGGCTGAAGAAAACTCAGTTCGGGGACTTGGAGAGCTGGCCTGGGAGTCTGGCACCACTTCTGACTGTGTGAAATTGAGCAAGGGCTTGGCCTCTCTGATCTGCTAGTAAAGTCACTAAAGGGCAAGAAGAAGATCTCGGGGGCAGGAGGGCTCTCTGGTGAGCACTTGGGAGGTGCACAGGTCCACACTAGAGGGCCAGCTGAGGGCAAGCACCTGTCCCCTCTCTCCTCCCTCCTGCCTTGGCCTGATGTGACAGTTTGTACCTTACCTCCTCCATCAGACTAGGAGCTCCCAAGGGCAGGGCCTGAGGCATGGAAGAGGGTTTGTGGGCTTGCAGAAGAGACAGACCTTGCTTTAGATCAATGAAGTAACTAGTGGGAAGGCTCAGTGGGGCATGTGACCCATGGGGCACTGCCAGTGTGACTGGAGCCCTGGTAGTGCTGGACTCTAGCAGGAGGAGGCACGGCTGACCGGGGCAATTCCTTGCCCCTCGCCTCTTGCCATATGCCAGCCCAGTGCCCTGTGCTTTACTGCTCTTGCCTGAGTCGTTGTAACAACCCTCTGAGGCGGGAGCTGCTGACTGGGACTTGTTCGATGGTTGAAGCAGAGAGAAAAGAATGTGTCATGATCTTGGAGCCAGGAAGGGGATCGCAACCTGAGACTAATTCTAAACCAAGCTCCCAGATGTGACCCAATGGAGGGAAGCCGCCTCCCACAGGTTAGGAGGATGCCTTAGGCCTGAGCAGGCCAAGGCAGGCCTGGTGTCCCCTGCAGGTCTGACAGGCGGCGCTGGCTGCACCAATTGTACTGACTCTGCAGCTGGCCAAGAGGGGTTTCCTGGGGCCCCCTCCTGGGTGAGCCACGTGGGCTAGTTGCTTCTGTCCTGAGGAGGATAGAAGCTACTCAGAAGCAGGGGAAGCAGGAAAGGGGAAGGAACACAAAAAAGGTAGGGGCTGGCAGACGCCTAGCAGAGAGGGCTGCACCCTCCCCCAACCTCCCTTGACCCGCACACTTTTTTTTTTTTTTATTTTTTATTTTTTATTTTTTTGGAGAAGGAGTCTCACTCTGTCACCCAGGCTGGAGTGCAGTGGCAAGACAGTTCACTGCAACCTCCGCCTCCCAGGTTCAAGCCATTCTCCTGCCTCAGCCTCTGGAGTAGCTGGGATTACAGGCGTGCACCACCACGCCTGGCTAATTTGTATATTTTTAGTAGAGATAGGGTTTCACCATGTTGGCCAGCCTGGTCTCGAACTCTGGCCTCTAGTGATCTGCCCTCTTCAGCCTCCCAAAGTGCTGGGATTATAGGCGTGAGCCACCGGGCCTGGCCTGACACATTTTAAATACAAACCTAACGCAGTCTCTCCACAAGAACAGGCCCATGCTGCTGCATTTTTGCCTCTTAGCATCTCAATACACCTAGAAAGAATGAAGGCCTGAAGGTTTTAGGAATCTAGACACCCTGTTGAATGAAACAGTCTCTTGCCTGGGCACTCAGAAGGCTCAAAAACGCAAAACAGCAATTTAAAAAATTATGCAGTGCTCTACCCCCAAGTCCCCAGCCATAGCTTCCTCAGTGTCTCTCTGACAGTGGTGTGAGCATGGGGGTGGTGATCTTGGCAGTCCCAACCCCTCGGCAGCCCTGGAGATGGCTGCAATCAGTGCCCAGTGTCAAGGGCAGGAATCCCACTAGCTGGGGCTCTTCGTGCTAGGGGAGGGCTGCTCTCTCTCTCCACTCCTTCTCCTACGGTGTCATCTTCTGGTAGGTGTCATGAGAAAGGGAGAGGCTCCTCTCGCCCCTCCTCATTGTCCCTGGAGAGTACGTTAGCCAGCCATGAATGTGCCACTTGATGTTGCCTGTAGTCCCCAGAGCAGGCTCTCTTGGGTCTGCCACCCATGCTGGGCTCTGGGCAAGAGCCGGCCTTACTTCTCTTTGTGTCTATCTGGGCAGTGGTGATGGTTCTGAATGAAATCAGACCTCATGGACTTGAATTTAAGATGGGGCATGGAATTATTTCAGAAGAGATGGAGCCCAGAGCCTCCCCAATGTTCCTCCTGGATGCTACCCAATTCCTCAAAGTTTATTGGGTTGATGGGTACACTCCAGACCTGGAAGATCAGAGAAGTTTGACCTGAAGGACTAACGCAGGGTTTGCAAAATTATACGTTTGTTTACTCTTTCAACAAATATTTATGGAAAGCCTCCCTATGCCACAGCCCATGCTGGGTACTAGGTACATGGTGGTGAGCAAAAACAGGCACCTGATGGAAGAGGACATGAAACAAACACTTTCCTGCAGGTCTTAGGTAACTCCTCATATAAATGCAAGAGAAGGCCGGGCGCGGTGGCTCACGCCTGTAATCCTAGCACTTTGGGAGGCAGAGGCGGGTGGATCACGAGGTCAGGAGATCGAGACCATCCTGGCTAACACGGTGAAACCCTGTCTCTACTAAAAAATAAAAAAATTAGCCAGGTGTGGTGGCAGGCACCTGTAGTCCCAGCTACTTGGGGGCTGAGGCAGGAGAATGGCGTGAACTGGGGAGGTGGAGCTTGCAGTGAGCCGAGATCGTGCCACTGCACTCCAGCCTGGGCAACAGAGTGAGACTCCATCTCAAAAATAAATAAATAAATAAATAAATAAATAATAAATGCAAGAGAGTACCCCTACACCCTCCCGTGTTAGAAGACTTTCCCAGGGTAACATAGCTAGCTAGTGCAGAAATTTGAACTTGAATCAGGTCTCCTTCTCCAAGTCAGATTCTTACCCTGCTTCATTAGGCTTGACCTCTATAACCCATTCTCTGCCTAGCAGCCAACATGACCTTTGTAGAGCATAAATTAGATTACGCCACCATTTGCCACCCCAAACCCTTCAGTGACTTTCCATTGCACATAGAACAAAATTCAAGTTTTTAAAAATGACCTGGCTCCTGTCTTCATTGATGGTAATTTAAAAATATGTCCACAAATTCTTTGATATGCCTCACTTAAAGTGTAAGGTGTGACTCCCCTCAATTGAATGTGGGCTGGAGTTGGCAACATACTTCTTTCTAATAGAATGTAGTACAAGTGAGGCTATGTGACTTCTGCGGCTGGGTGGTGGAAAGGATACAGTTGCCACCTGGCTCCCATCTCAGGATACTTGTGCTTGGAACACGGCTACCATGCAGTGAGGAATCCCAAGCCACAAGGAGAGACCAGTTGACAGCCCCATCTAGGCACCCAGCCGACATCAACATCACAGCCAGATTGAATGACCACGTGAAACTGCAAATGATTTTATCCCTGGCCTTTGAATCTTCTGACTGGGGCCCAGGAAAGACATCATGAACCAGAAATAAGCTGTCTGCTGTGCCATTGGAATTCCTGGTCCATGGCATCTATGAACGATAGCAAATGATTACTTTGTTTTAAGCTCCTAGGTTTTGGATTGAGTTTTTTCTGCAGTGGCAGATAAATAATCCAACATTAGACCTCACCTCCTCCCAAGATCTTCTTTGTTCATTACACACCAGTGACAGCAGCCTCTTTTCTTTTTCCTTTAACACCAAGCTCATTCTCACCTCCGGACCATTGCACTTGCTGTTTCCTCTGTCCGGAATGCTTGTTCTTCATTCAGATCTCTTCCTGACAGGCTTCTTCTCATTGCCCAGGTCTTTGCTCAAACACCCCCTCCTCAGAGATTCCTTCCCTGATCACCTTTCATGATGCTGCCTGCCCTACCTGTCACATGACTCCGTGCATCTGCTCCACAGTTCTTGTTAGAGGAAATTATTTATCCATTTGTTACTTTGTCAGTCTCCCCCATAGATCATATACTTTATGAAGTCTGAGCCCTTGTCTACTTGGTTCAGGGCTGTATCCTCGGTATTTAGAGCTGTGCTTGGCACCTAGAAATCATGCAAATATTGTGAGTAGAATTAACATGGTGGTGTGTGGCATCAAGGCTGCAGGAGCCGTTACAACTGAGGCCGTCCCCGGAGATGCTGGCCATGGAACTCACTATACAAATGGGAAGCAAGATCCTGACATAGGAAATGTGGCTATGGGAGAAAGCAGAGTTGTGTCCATTTAGACGCTAAGACAGAGTTAGAAGAGGGCAATGTCCATGAGAGAAAGAGCAGAGAGGGCAGGCATAGTCAGGGGACGCCTTCAGACTGCAGCACAAGCCCAGCTCTGGTGAACAGGAGGGAAAAGGAGTGAGGAGGGGGCAGGAAGAGTCGCAGACCATGGTGGGGCTCTGAGAAAGCTCCAGCCAGACTAGTGAGGAGCCCTGGCACAAAGACAGCCAGAAATGGGGAGCCCTTCACCCACTGCCACACTCAGTCATCAACTGGGGCTGCCTGCCTAGGAAGTATGTGGCCTTAGCTCAAAAGCTGGGGCGGTCCCTGGTGTCACCCTGCCAGCTGATCCTGTCAGCTAACTGCTTTCCTTGTGGGGACATTGGAGTGGCACCCCTCCATGCCTCCCACAGGGTGCAGGGAGGGAAGGGGGCTCTCCCTTCTCTGGCTGGTGACTTGCCAATCCAAACCAGAAGACCACTTCTCTTTAGCACCCTGGGCCTGCAAGTACTTTGTATGTACACAGGTACAGCTACACATATTAGGCCACTGCTGTATGCCAGGAACTGTATAAAACATGTTATTTGCATCAGCCCCATTGGCTTTATGAAGACTCAGTGACAAATGGGTCATCATTCTCATTTCACAAATGAGACTTGAGGAAAGATTTAACTAACCAAGGGCTAGTAAGAAGCAGAACTGGAGTTTCAACCTTGGCTGCCTTGTTCTAGAACCTTGTGTTGTTTCTACTATGCCTGCTTCTTTCCCACAGGAACACAATGAAGGGATCTGCACACAGTAGGACCTCCATAAGCTTTGTGGAATGAAAGGATGAATGAATGAATGAATGAAAAATCTTTTCCTTCAGGGGAAACCAGGACTTTGGACTAAGCTTATACGAAGGCAGACAGAGAAGGCAGGGGAATGTTTGTCAAGCTTACAGATGTCTGAAAGGTATGAAAAAAAAACTACCTTTCTACATTCCAGCCATGTTGATCTTTTTCTGTGCTGGTTTGAACATATTGTTTCTGCAAATTAAGCCCCGCCCCAACTAACTTGACTGAGAGCAGATGTGGGAGCTGAAAACCAGCCTACACTATGCTCCCCGCGTTGTATCCAGGTATTGGGTTAAATCAGCCTGGTGAAAGGGGTGCCTTTTTCTAATTCCCATAAAGGCACTAAGTGTGCCATCCATAGCCCTACCACCATGTTGGGTGACAAAATCAAACTCAAAAAAAGAATTCTCCTTCTGCTTCGGAGGAAGAAAGTCACAAGGACACGCACAGCTCCTAACAGAAGAATAAGTAAACGCAGGGTATTCTACACAACATAAACATTTTATAAACCTATTAGAGAGATGAGGTCACAAGGCAGCCAAATGAGCTGAATTCTAAAGGGTCACCAGCCCCTCTAAGAGAAACAAGGTACATGAACTGCTTCACTCTGTGTATCAGTCAGGGTTCTCTAGAGGGACAGGACTAATAGGATAGATGTATATATGAAGGGGAGTTTATTAAGGAGTATTGACTCACACGATCACAAGGTGAAGTCCCACAACAGGCCATCTGCAAGCTAAGGAGCAAGGAAGCCAGTCTGAGTCCCAAAACCTCAAAAGTAGGGAAGCCACCAGTGCAACTTTCAGTCTGTGGCTGAAGGCCCTAGAGCCCCTGGCAAACCAATGGTGTAGGCCCAAGAGTCCAAAAGTTGAAGAACTTGGAGTCTGGTGTTGGAGGTCAGGAAGCATCCAGCACAGGAGAAAGACAGAGGCCAGAAGATTAGCCAGTCTATTTCTTCCACCTGCTTTTATCCTAGCGGTGCTGGCAGCTGATTAGGTGGTGCCCACTCAGATTGAGTGTGGGTCTGCATTTCCCAGTCCACTGACTCAAATGTTAATCTCCTTTGGCAACATCCTCACAGACACACCCAGGAACAATACTTTGTATCCTTCAATCCAATCAAGTTGACACTCAATATTAACCATCACTATGGCAGAGCAGGGGAGGACAACCTGGCTGGGTGTTGGCAGGGCCTCAGCAGGACAGACCTGTCCCTGAGGTGGGCATCCTAAAGCCTGCATTCAGAACGGGAGAGGGAATTTTGGTGGCCAGCTTCCAGGATGACCCATCCCTCCTGCAGCCTCAGAGCTCTCTAGCTCTTCTGCAGCTGAAGTCACATAGGGTTGGCCTTGAGAAGGGAAAAAATATCCTGGGGGGTGGGGGTAATATTGGAATAAATTCAGATTTTGGGACTGAGGATGGGATAAAAGAATGCTGGGAGTTATGAAACAGTGTTCAACTTGTTGCATAAAATCACCCACACCCTTTCAGAGACAAGCTGGAGGCCAAAGTACCATTTACATAACCAATCATACCACTTCAGAGGAGCCTAGGATGAAGGACTATGATCTGGAAGGAGAGGCCCTTAATAAGAATAACATTGGTCTGTAGATAGTGCTTGACCTCATAGTCCCTTTAACGTGTTCAACTAAGCATAGAAAAATCCAAATGAACAATTCTGTGTGTGTGTGTATTTTTTAAACAAGTACAGTCACACAATTTCAATGTCCAGGTTTGTAATTGGGTTTACAATACAGCTGGCCTCAAATAATCCTGCCTATTTATTTATTTTGAGATAGAGTCTTGCTCTGTCACCCAGGCTGGAGTGCAGTGGCACGATCTCGGCTCACTGCAGCCTCCACCCCCAGGTTCAAGCGATTCTCTGGCCTCAGCCTCCCAAGTAGCTGGGATTAGAGGTGCCTGTCACCACACCCGGCTAATTTTTGCATTTGTAGTAGAGACGGGGTTTCACCATGTTGCCCAGGGTGGTCTTGAATTCCTGGCCTCAAGTGATCCACCCACCTTGGCCTCCCAAAGTGTTGGGATTACAGGCGTGAGCCACTGCACCCGGCCTAGTCCTGCCTTTTTAAAAAATGCTACACATAATAATGCTTTGCTGCCTTCAGCACTGTTTGAATGAAGGATTAGATGCAAAACGAAGTGGTGGGGAAACTGAGTCAAAACACAAGACACGTGGCAGAATGAAAATGCCACATTCAGAAACATTCCCAGATCAGTAGTATAAATCTGTTGTTAGTGAATTTTTTTTTTTTTTTTTTTTTTTTGAGACGGTGTTTCACTCTTGTTGCCCAGGCTGGAGTGCAATGGCGCCATCTCAGCTCACTGCAAACTCCACCTCCCGCGTTCAAGTGATTCTCCTGCCTCAGCCTCCAGAGTAGCTGGGATTACAGGCATGCGCCACCACACCCAGCTAATTTTTATATTTTTAGTAGAGATGGAGTTTCTCCATATTGATCAGGCTGGTCTCGAACTCCCGATCTCAGGAGATCCACCCACCTCGGCCTCCCAAAGTGCTGAGATTACAGGCATGAGCCACCGCGCCTGGCCTGAATTGTGTTTTTTGTGTACATTTATTTGCTTTTGTGGTCCCAGAAGAGAGAAGAATGAGAAACTTTTACATAGCTTTGTGTTTGAACATACTTACCATCACAAAAAGATTTTAAGTCTGCAGTAGAAGTCCATAACACGTTTTTTATTTCTTTATCTTTCCCCATATTACTCAGGTTTAAGAAACACGATGTAATCCATTTAACAAGGTGTTGCTACTCACTGAGGAACAAACAAAAAATTCTTGTTTTATCAAGACTGCTCCGAACGGTGCCTTGTCACCCCTCTTTCCTGCTGGGTGACTCGCTCCCTTCACAATAGCTCAGTCCAGTCCTATACACTTTTCATCACTTTTGTTTATTTCAATAGTCACCAGTTTCATTCCAGTTTTTAAGACTGTCCTATTTAGTGAAAATGCCCTTCTTACATTTGACTCCAAGTCCATCTTGTCCCTCAACTTGGGAGGCTGTGACCCAGGCCTCCGAGGGTGGAGCATGGTTGGTGGTGCAGGACTCTGCTCTCTAACACTTCTTCCTCCTTCTTTCCAGCATCTCTTGCCTGGTGTCGGTGTGGGGAGGAGGAAAAGAGAAAGCGATGTCTCCTTCCCTCTGAGCTCTCACTGCAAAGCAGCCAGCCTCCAGGTCTTCATGGCTTTTCTGTCAGCTGTGGGGCCAGGCCTAAGGGCCCATAGGCCCCATTTCCGAGTTCCTGGAGGGCTGTCCAGGGGCTCCCCCGTATACTCCCTGTCGTCAGAGTCTGGGCTCCAGCTCAAACTCCTCCTCCCCCTCAGCCTTCACCTCAGTGGTCACTCGCAGTCTCGCTGCTTGATTGACACCTGTTCAGTCAGAGGGCACGGAGCCCCTCTCCCCACTCCTCATGCTCCCCTCTCTCAGGAGGCATCTGGGCTTCACCCCTCCAATTCTGATTCTTTCCTTGCTTTCTCAGATCCCCTCTGTAGCACACACACACAGCTCGTGAAACAGCAGGGCGGTGGGAGCAAATCCACAAGGCAGGGAGGAGTATTTTATCTCTAACATTGCCCAAGCATGGTGATCATAAAAATCCATTCTTAATAATTGTTGTTTTTAAATTCACAGAAAAAGAACCCCCTACGGGCTGCACAGAATTTTACAGATGGTGCTGTAAAAACGGGTATGGATTAGAAATCGCCCTTGGGGTCTTGTTGGTAGAATAAAAAGAAAAGTTTAGAGGATTTAAGTTTCCAATATAATATACAAACATTTCCCCACCTATTACATTGCCCAAGTTGAAAATTTTTTTTAAAAAGAAATCAAACAAGTTGTCTCTGGTGCTGTGTGAGAGAGCTGTCCGTTGTGCTGAAGAACACAGAACAATGAAACTTGAAGTCAACAGTCTCAAACTGTGGCCCCCAGGTAAGCAATATCAACATCACCGAACAACGTGCTGGAAATGCATATTCTCAGGCTCTACCCAATACCTACTAAATCAGAAACTCTGCATTGGGTTTCCAAGTTTTAGCAAGCCCTCTCGGTTGATTCTGATGCATGCTCACACACGTGAACCAGTGTTCATTGCAATAGGTCCTTCCAAAATTTGTTTCTTGTGAGGATACTTTTGTCCTTTCTGATCTTGACCTGCTTATCCTACATTTCATAAATCTCTGTGATTTTCAATGTCCTTGGCAGACCTCTCTAATGGTAAGTGTTTTTGAGAGTCTTAGAAACTTCTTAACAAAGTTAAAATAATTAGCTGGGCATGGTGGTGTGCACCTGTAGCCCCAGCTACTCGAGAGGCTAAGGTGGGAGGATTACTTGAGTCCAGGAGGTCAAGGCTGCAGTAAGCCATGATTGCAGCACTGCACTGCAGCCTGGGTGACAGAGTAAGATCCTGTTTCAAAAAAAAAAAAAAAAAAAAAGTAAAGTTTGAAAACTTTTCCCATACATAGAGGTTCAAATCAGCATTTTATTGCCTTACTCTTAAATGTAGCTAACCAAAGATCACTGGGAGTTTAAGAAAGGTCACCAATACAAAATAATAAATAAATAGGAAGAAAACAGAAGTGACATAGAAAGCAAAAGAAAACTTAAAAAAACCCTTCAGCTTATGAAATTAGTATCATTTGAGAGAAGAAAGAAAATACAATATCCACAAAATAAGAATAGAATGGCATAAAAAGGAGAACATGCAAAAGTTCTTGAAACTAGAATTTGATTTAAAAAATAAAAACTTTAATAAAAATTTTGGAAATTAGAGTTGGAGAAATCTCCTCTTAATGTAGAACAAAAACATAGTGTGAAAAAGGTGTCCATAGGATGTGGCACAGCATGGGTTGTCAGAGCCTAGGTGTCTACTCCTGTGAGCTGCCCATTGTGGGTGTTAAAGCGAGGTGAAGAGGGTATCCCAGCAAGGGCTGACTCACTATGGGGAGTCAGAGCATGGGAGGGCTAAGAAATGCATCCACACAGAGATGCAGTTGGACATCAGGTGTTGGACCTCAAGCAAAATAAGGAGGAGCATGGAAAGTGTCCTGATGTGGGATGTTGGAGCATGTGTGGGGTAAGAAAAGTGGCTGGGAAGGGCGCTGGCCTGAGGCAGGATATCAGAGCCCAAGCGGAGTGAGGAAAGTATCTGGTGAAGGAATGGAAACAGATATGAAGCGACTAGGAAAGACTGGTTGCATAGAGAAGTGAATTAAATAAATTATTATCTTAAATATGATGATGTCATAAAAATAGCAGTCTGGGAATCCGAGGGCTCATCTCTCCATAGAAATGAAAAAAAAAAAAAAAGCAGAAGTGATCAGAATCAACCTTGTTGGAATTCTGGAAAATTGTCAAAGAAAATAGTCAAATAGCAACTAAATGAACTTTGTTTCAAAAGGTGACTGAAACACAGTAGGAAAACTTTGAACTTATTGTTGTTCCACACTCCTCCCAGGTTGGTGGTCTTGAAGATGGCAATGTATGTTCCTGGTGTGAGTCCCTGGTTCCAGAAGGAGCAGAATAAACCTTGTTCCCTAGGATTGTATTGTCTATTTTGAAATGTCTGGGGGTTCCTGAAGGACTGATGTGAGGAGCTTGCCTTTGTTTTACCTAACTCAGAATTCACTATGGGCAGAAAAGTGGCTATGTAAAAAGTATTCCTCAAAAACACTGAAAATCAAATGAACAAGCCTCTGCCACCTGGGCAAAAAATTACAGCCGAGGCAATCAAACACACACCAAAAGCTAGGGAGGAAAAGTTAGGAACAGAGATACTTTGGTGAATAAGAACTTTGGGAAGTTCCTGTATACACTATGAAATCTAGGATGCCACATTCTGCATATAAGGGCAGGATGAAAACACAGACTTGGGACAGTCCTAAGATATAAGTTCTGGCTAATCTTTAGGCCCAATGCAAGCAGAAAGTGAAGGCTAAGGCAGAGCTGTAAACATCCTTGTTAAGTGTTGAGGGAGTATCCAAACACAGAGCCAATCTGGAAAGACTGGGAGAGTATATTTTCTTTCTTTTTCATTTCTTTGTTGTATTAGTTCATTCTCACATTGCTGTAAAGAAATATCTGAGACTAAGGATGGGTAATTTGTAAAGAAAAGAGGTTTAATTGGCTCATGATTGTGCAGGCTGTACAGGAAGCATAATGCTGGCATCAGTTTGGCTTCTGGGGAGGCCTCAGGAAACTTACAATAATGGTGGGAGGTGAAGTGGGAGCAGGCACTTCACATGGCTGGAGCAGGAGGAAGAGAGAGTGAGAGGGAGGTACCACACACTTTTAAATGACCAGATCCCATGAGAACTCACACACTATTGCAAGGTCAGTACCAAGGGAGGGATGGTGCTAAACTATTCGTAAGAAATTCATCCCCATGATTTAATCACTTCCCACTGGGCATCACCTCCAACACTGGGGATTATAATTCGACATGAGATTTCATGGGACACAGATCCAAACCATATCATTTGTCTGCAGGCATTTAACAAAGTTACTGTAAAGCCATTAGATGACTATGAACTAAGGAAACAGAGATTTCAGAGGCCATATATGACAAAAAAAAGTTTTAAAAGTCACTAAACAAACAACTGCAACTCACAGCAAGAAAAAACAACAAATATTAGAGAGGAGGAAGAAAATTATTTCCACTCCTACCACATTATAATATTTAAAATGTGCAGTTTTCACAAAATATTATGAGACATGCAAACAAACAAGAGAGTATGGCCCTTTCAAGGGAAGAAAAGAAATTAGCAGAAACTTCCTGAGAGAAAACAGACATTTGACTTAACTAGACAAAGACTTTAAAGCAACTTTCTTGAACATAGAGTAAACTATGGGTAAAGGATTAAAGGGAAGAAGAAGAATGTTTTACATAGAAAATATCAAAAAAGAGAGAGAAATTGATTTAAAATAAGAAATAGTCTGGAGCTGAAAAGTACAATAAAAGTAACTGAAATGAAAAGTTCACAAGGCAGTTTCAATAGCAGCTTTCGAGTAGGTAGAAGAAAGAATCAGCTGGGCCTGGTGGCTTACACCTGCAATCCCAGCACCTTGGGAGGCCGAGGCGGGTTGATCACGAGGTCAGGAGTTCAAGACCAGCCTGGCCAATATGGTGAAACCCCGTCTCTACTAAATATACAAAAATTAGCCGGGTGTGGTGACACGCGCCTGTAGCCCCAGCTACTCAGGAGGCTGAGGCAGGAGAATTGCTTGAAACTGGGAGGCGAAGGTTGCAGTGAGCCAAGATCACACCATTGCACTCCAGTCTGGGCAACAGAGTGAGACTCTGTCTTAAAAAATAAAAATAAAATCAATGAACCTGAAGATAGGTTAGTTGAGTTCCAAGATTTCTGTTTGACATTTTGGAATCATTTCAATCTCTTTGTTAAATTTCTAAATTGCTTTTCTGTGTTTTCTTGGAGATCAGTGAGTTTCCTTCAAACTCCGATTTTGAATTCTTGGTCAGAGAGCTCACAAATCACCATCTTGTTAGGATCAGTGACTGGATTTTTGCTTTTTCCTTTTGAGGAAGTCATAGTTCCCTGTTTGCTGTTGTTTCTTGTGGGTATGTATCCATCTTTGCACTGAAGGACTATTTATTCCAGTTTTCTCTGTACAGCTTGTTTTGGTTTTTATTGAATACATTTGCTTATTGAATCTTCACTGCTAGGTCACTGCCTCTATTCGACTCTAGGTGGTGCCTTAAGCCCAGGTTCACCTCAGGACTAGTAAATGGTTGAAGCACTTCCTGTCTCAAATCAAGGCGATCCCAAAGAGATTATCCTGGCAGTGTGGGAAGTCTGGCTAGGGGTTTGTGCCCAGGGGACCTAGGGAACATGCCTCCTACAGCATGGTGCTGCTGGACAGCAACTCTGAGTTGGTGTCTCCTTTGGCTGAGTTACAGAGCAGAATTTCTCTGCCTTTCTTCGGGGACATTTCTTCTTTCAGGCAGTCATGATGCTATCTGTGAATTCAGGCAAGAACAGTTCTCCTGCCAGGGGACCCAAGAAGGTAAGGAAGCTGGTGGGCCACCTCAATTTCAGTTTTTCCAGTGTAGAAACTGTAGTTGGGAGGAGATTTTTTGGCACTTGGTGCTGGACAGAATGGGGATGAGGCGTGTCCCAGAGGTGGAAGTCTGATTCTTCTATCAGCTGCTTGGACTTTTTTCATCTCTCTGTGGCCCCAAGAACTGTCTCACTCTCATACTTGAGCTATGAGTTGTTTCTGGTGTAGATCTCAGTGCTATATATTTGTTTTTGGTTCTGTGGAAGTGGGGGAGTGAATCCAATTTTCCTCTATGATGGCATTTCGGAATCAGAGGTCTAGAGATATTATAGGTCAATTGGAGTCATCCAGTCTAAGGAGGAAAAAGAAGAATAAACAAAAATGAACATAGGCTCAGAAGCCTGTGAGACACCATCAAGGATACCAAGACGCACACATAATGAGAATCCTGGAAGAAGAGGACAGAAAGGCGCAGTAAAAATAGTTTAGGCAATAATGGTCACAACTCCAACATGAAGAAACCCCATCTCTACTGAAAATGCAAAACTTAGCTGGGTGTGGTGATGAGTGCACTCCAGCCTCGGTGGCAGAGTGAAACTTCGTCTCAAAAAAAGCACTCTCCGATAGCCAAAACCTGGAAACAACCCAAATAAGCTTATTTTCATGGTGGAATATTCTACAGCAGAGCAAATGAATGAATTACAGCCAAACATCAACATGTTATGTTAGAAATATAACGTGGAGTGAAAAAAGCAAATCCCAGAATATTATGTACAGTACGATATTTTTATAAAACTCCAAAGTAGCAAAACAATATACTGTTTATGTAAAAAAAGTGATAAAACTATTTTATACAAGCAATGAAATGATAAACATGAAATTCAACAGCGTGATTTCCTCTGGATAAGAATCAAGGTGAATGCAATGGAGAGGATAATACAGGTGAAGGCAAGTTATTGGTAACTTCTGGTTCTTGAATCGAGTAGTGTATACATGAGCATTTATACATAATGACATAATGTTTCATAATGTGCAGGCATTGCCCATGATCTTTTATTTACAATTAGTATATTATATTAAAATGTAAATATAGAAAAAGCTTGAATACTCATAATAATTTCATATTTGAAAATAAAATACAATCATTTTTAAAAGCTTGGAAGATAACATATAGTTATATGATTTACTCGTTTTATCATAAAATTTTTTGATTCGAATCTCATAACAAACCTAGAATATTTTAGGGGTACATACTAATTTAAGCAAATTGGTGAGGGAGAAATCATGAGGTCAAGAAAAGCTGGGTGGCTTATTGGAAGTCATCAGTTTGGTCAATGATGGGTCAGGGCCTCTAATTTAGAGCTTAAGACTCCAAATTCTGTGCTGTTCCCAACAACCCAGACTCACACCAAAAGGAAATATCGGGAAGAGAGCTCAAAATACGGAAAATAGAAATGTTCTCACAGGGGAAATGCTGTCAACAGGAAACTGTCCACCAAGAAGAGGAAAAGGAGGGTGTGGTTTTCAGGGGCCATGTGAACAATTCTCATTGTTGCGGGTGTGTTAAAACTCTTTATCACAAACCTTAACCACCAAAGAGGATACTTTCTTTTTTCCTAAAACATGAAGCTGCTTAGTTCAAAATTCATTCCCTGCTACGATGAATCTCAACACACTATGAAGAGAGCAAATGTAGTAGCTCCCTCTCCACTTCACGAAGGGAAAACAAAGCCAAAGAGAAGAAACCTACCATTGTCACTCTCAAACCAGCCGGTGTCTCCCTAATCTTCTCACTGCTGCCTGCACGTCCTGGTTCCTCAGGGTATAGATCATGGGGTTGAGCATGGGGGTCATGACTGTGTGGCCGATGGACACAAGCTTGTCCATAGGGAATGGGGTGAAGGGCCGGGCGTAGAGGTAAATGCTTGGAACGAAGATCATGGAAACCACAATGATGTGGGTGGTGCAGGTGGAAGCTGCCTTCCTTCTTGCCTCCGCTGGATGTGACCTCAGCATCACCAGAATGAATACGTAGGAGATCAGGAGGAGGAAGAATCAGATGACACCCAGCAGCCCACTGTTGGAGATCATGAGGAACTCCAGCAGTGAGGTGTCAGTGCAGGCAAGTCTCAGTACTTGGGGAACATCACAGTAGAAGTTATCCAAAACGCTGGGGCCACAGAAGGGCAGTGGGAGCATCAGAGCCAGCTGGAAAATAGAGTGGACAAAGCCTCCCACCCAGGCGGCCACCACCAGCCCCACCCAGAGCTGAGTGTTCATGATGGTGACATAGCGGAGGGGCCGGGAGATGGCAATGAGGCGGTCAAAGGCCATCACTGAGAGGAAGAAGACCATGGCACCTCCCAAAAAGTGGAAGAAGAAGATCTGTCCCATGCAGCCCTGGTAAGAGATGGTTTTCTTCTCAGAGAGGAGGTCCACTAGCATTTTGGGCGCAGTGACTGAAGAGAAACAGAGGTCTAGGACAGCCAGGTTTTGGAGCAGAAAGTACATGGGTGTGTGGAGCTGGGAATCCGAGGTCACTGTGATGATGATAAGGATGTTTCCCATAACAGTGGTGATGTGGACAGACAGGAACATTAAAAACAGGAAACGCTGGAGCTCCCGAGTCTGCAAGAGCCCCAGGAAGACAAAGTCTGATACCCATGTGAGGTTCCCTGTTCCCATGGTGTTTTCTCCATACACCTGAAGAAAATGAACCACAGACAGAGATGCATGAAGTCACTACTTTCCCTTTCAGGGCTCAGGGGCTCAGAACCAAGGTTTTAGGCCCATATGATGAGCATCCTTATGTGTAGACCATGATACTAGGTGCTGTCTTGTCTCTGGAGAGTTTACAAGTGGGTGCTGGAATATACATTCCTGAAATCTTAACGCCATCCAGAAGTATATACAACCTGCCTTTCAAAGATTCATATAGTGGTGGGAAGACACTTGGAATCAGATACATCTGAAGTCAGATTTCAGGTCTTTCATTTCATTGTGATTTGACCGTGAGTAACTTACTTAATCTTTCTGGGCCTCAGTTTTCACATTTGTAAGGTAGAAATAAAAATACCTGCTTTATAGAATTCTCTGAGGACTTAAGTAGAATGATAGATATAAAGTTCCTAAAACAGTGCATGGAATAATCAATGGCAATTACTCATCTCTGTGAATTCTCTTAATCTAAAGATATCCTCTCTTCCACTCTGTAATAAGATTCTTTGCCAGTTATTTTTCACATGACATTTAATACATCATCGTGTTAATGGATTTTCCTTGTCTATATTTTCCCTCCACAATTCAACTATTAAGTCCAGAGGCTATATCTGGATCTCACAATTTATTTGTGCCCTGCGGTACCCATTCTTAATGACAGTCAACTTAAAAAGCACTTGGTGTTGACTGCTGCATGGGTGAATAGCTATCAGGTGCACAAGTTCAGCACAAGGAAGACACTGGATGCAGCTGGATGCCTGAGACATCCAGTAGTTCCCCTGCTCTCCGCTGTGGCGGCCCCTTATGAGTGAGGCATATGTGGTGGTGCTGAGACAAGAGGGAGAAAAGGGAGGGAGAATCATTGGATTGAGAAATAGATGATGAATATTGTATGAAGGGGACTCAGAGAGCTTCTGAATGAAACAGGAATTTTACAAGATGTTACTGAATCCAAGGGTGGGAGACAAAGGAAGTTGTTGAAAGAAAACAAATAGAAATAGACAAAGGAATAAAGGGAGATGAAGGAATAGAGCAAGTGAAGGTAGGGGAAGTGGAAAAGTGCTGGGGAGGTGGAGAAAATGGGACTAAAGGGACAGAAGATGGAGGAGCCGGGAGAGGTGGCTCATGCCTGTAGTCCCAGAACTTTGGGAGGCTGAGGCATGTGGATCACTTGAAGTCAGAAGTTTGAGACCAGCCTGGTCAACATGGTGAAACTCCATCTCTACTAAAAATACAAAAAAATTAGCCGGGCGTGGTGGCACACAGCTGTAATCCCGGCTACTTGGGAGGCTGAGGCAGGAGAATCCCTTGAAGCTGGGAGTTGGAGGCTGCAGTGAGTGGAGGTCATGCCACTGCACTCCAGCCTGGGTGACAGAGCGAGACTCTGTCTCAAAAAATAAAAAATAAAAAAAAAGAAGAAGATGGAAGGTGACAGGGGAGGGGGTCAGTGGTCTCCCCCCTCCCCCTGCCCTGTCTCAATCTCTCCTACCCTCTCTTACCTGGCCTATTGCAATCTATTATCTACAATATTAGAGGCTGTTCTAATCTTATTCTGCTCCTTCAGTTTACTTCCACTCCAGGACAACTTCTTTTTTTTTTTTTTTTTTGAGACGGAGTCTCACTGTCACCCGGGCTGGAGTGGCACGATCTCGACTCACTCACGGCAAGCTCTGCCTCCCGGGTTCATGCCATTCTTCTACCTCAGCCTCCCGCGTAGCTGGAACTACAGGCACCCACCACCTCGCCCAGCTAATTTTTTTTGGTAACACGGTATCACTGTGTTAGCCAGGTTGGTCTCGATCTCCTGACCTCGTGATCTGCCCGCCTCGGCCTCCCAAAGTGCTGGGATTACAGGCATGAGCCACCACGCCCGGCCTCACTCCAGGACACCTTCTACACAGCTGTCCATGAGACCCCTCTGACTCAGATGTGATCATATTCCTCATTGTTATAATATTTGATTTGCTCACAGCTTAAAACTCAAACCCTCAGAAGCCACCTAAAATGCTTTGTGGATAAACTCAGGGTGGAAAAACATACCTACATATGTGCATGCAACTCTCTGTCAGCATTTCATACAAGACTGTAAAAAATAGCCTCCCTATACCTTTCTAATCAGTATCACTGTCACCTGGGAACTGATTGCTGTTCAAAGAACTCATAGCTTCTATGTAGGCAGTATATTTCATATTTTCATATCTTTGGTAATAAATCTTGTTTCCTGAAATGCCTTTTGCTACCTTCTCAACCTAGAGGCAGTAAGAGAAATATCACTTTCCCTTTGACTCCTCCCATTTCTCTCATGCAGAATTAATTCCTCATTTCTCTGTGTTCCAATAGCATTTGATAAATACCTCCATTATAGCATTTATCATTTTTTCTATTGCTTCTCTTAACTAGATTGTAAATTCAATAACTTAGTAAGCCCAGAGTCTATGACAGCATCTCTGATTTAGCACTTGCTCAGAAATGTTTGCCAACTTAATATATTAGCAGGTAAATGTGACTTTGTTTTATGTGACAATGTCGAGAATCTTGTGATTTTCCTCACCCTTGATGTCCTTTGCTGTGAGCATCCTCCCTCTAAGTCTCATAGGGCGAATTCTGTGCTTTGTTGTTTTCCTATATAATCGGAGGCATCTGTTTTCAACATCACATTCTCCCTGCAGTTTTTCTTGAGTCTCTGCTCATCCTTTAGACTTACTACCGTCAGGTCTATGTCACTTGTTTATTACTCCCACCCTCTAGTAGGGGTTGCAAGATCTTTCTTACAGCTGATCTCTGTGCAGCTGAGGAAACACTGGTCTCTCACCTTCCTTTAGCCCGGAATGGGGCTTCAGTATACATCTTCTTGGAGATCCTTTGCTTCAGCCTCACAGTTTCCTAGCTCCTGCCCTTACTTCATGAATAATACCATGGGTGAGACCCCAGGGGAAGGTGGAATATCCTTAGGGACAAACTATTGGACAGGGCTCAGGAAGCTGAGCTGGGCTGATTATCACTGGGGCCAAGGGAGCAATGGGAGTTGTTAAAAAGTTTCTAAATGTCTCAAAAGCACACACTCTTTGAGAGGTCTTCCTTAGGGGGCCCAAAGTACCAAGCACATTGAAAATTTTAGAGATTTGAGGAATGGGTAATATTCAGGCCAAGATCCAAAAGGACAAGAGGGTCTTCAGAAAAAAGGAGACGCTGAGAGTTTTAGGAGAACTTATTTCTTAGACCAGTGACACTTACTCTTGAGAGAATTACCTGAAGGCTCTGTTAAAAGGCAGACTTGTGTTCCCAGCCCAGAATTTCTCATTCAGTACATCAATGGTAAGACCAAGAATTTGCATTTGTAGCAAGTTCTCAGATAATGCTGATGCACTTGTTCCAGGGACCAGACATTGAGAACCAATGACTTGCTCATCAGCACAATGGACAGTTCTCTTTCATGGTGTCGTCAAGGTAACTGGTTTGATTTCTTCTCCTTTTAAACTGAATTGATCTTTACATAGGCAACGTCATGGATGGGAAAATGTCTGTATACTAAAATGGAAACTTAATTACCCCATAAATCTTGTTCTTCATCTTGTCAACCATACCCCCACAGTCGATTCACTATCCATATCAATTATACTCACACCATCTACAAAGTGCTAGCATTCTTTACATGTCAATTATTACTCCCTTTAATATAAGGATTGGCACAAGAAACCCATATATTTTCTAATTATGAGGAACTAATTAAAAATTGGAATTAACCAACATTGTAACCTTGATGTGCTGTAAAATCTGTGTGATTTCTCACAGCTCTCTGATCCACATGAGGTTCTCAGGTTGGTCTGAGTTCTTTCATTGCAAATGTTTATACTTGGCAAAATAAAGACTCTGCCTCTGGGGATAAGAGTACGAAGTGAAGTTCTTTCCCATACAAGAGATGTCAGTTTAAAAAAAACACAAATTCTTCCCATTATTTGGAGCTTTAGTCCACTTTAAAATTGAGCCACTCAGGAAAGTAGTCTAGATTGATGGTGGGGATAGGCACAGGCCTTGTTAATCTCAGATGGGTGATTTTGAATTACCTGGATGAATTCTTTATGATTCCGATTTAGCTTTCAGTAATAGAGACCTGGTAGGTTCCAGTTTATATATTTCCCCTGTCAAAGTACAGGTAGGTCTGTAAAATGTCCATCAAAGCTCATCTTTACTGCAACCACTAGCCGATATAATGGTTGCCAGTGTATGAATGGCCTGGATGGAGTAATTATGCTAAAGACTCAGTCATGGAAAATTGAGCTGAGAAAATTATTTCCATATGTATCACATTTCTAAGAAAATAAATGTTTGTCAGACTTAGCTACTATTATAATGTCAAGCCGTTAAACGGATACAGGACACATGTAGAGGAAATATCATGTAAATTCTCATGCAGGAAGCCCAGCATCATTGATAATTAATCATTCTCCCTTTGTGATGGTCTGTGTTATGTGTCAACTTGACTAGGCTATAGTTCCCAGTTAGTCAATCAAACTCTAATCTAGGTGTTGCTGTGAAGGTATTTTGTAGATATAATTGATGTCTATAATCAGTTGACTTTAAGTAAAGGAGGTTATCCTAGATAATCTGAGTGTGCCTGATTCAATCAGTTGAAAGAACTAAAGAGAAGAACTGAGGTTTCCCTGAAGGAGGAAAATTCTGCATGTAGACAGCAACTTCAGCTGATGGCCTGCCCTGCAGATTACATACTTGCCTAGCCAGCTTCACAATCATGTAAGCCAAGTCCTTGCAATAAATACCTTTATCTCTCTCTCTCTCTCTCTCTCTCTCTCTCTCTCCTCTCTCTCTCTCTCCTCTCTCTCTCTCTCCCTCAGAGAACATAGCCTCAGGAAGAGATGTCTTAAAGGCATAAATTCTCATAAATATAGCCATATTCATTTTAATGGGGGCATATTCAACAAATTCAATTAAGCACCTGGTGTTGTGGATTAACCATGTGTAAGATAAATCTGGAAGAAATTTTACTTATATTCCTTCCCTTTGTGTCGGTGTTGTAGATTATAAGCAGCTTTTCTGTGCTGTATATTACCTTTAGAACTAATATTCTGAATCATATAAAAGTAAGATTTTTATAAACTAAAAAGTGGCCCAAGACAACTTTTAAAAAATTAAATGAATAAATGACTTCTGGTTATAAGAAAACAAAGGTTTTTATTTTTCTCTTCCTCACTGGAAACAGAAATTCTACTTTCAAAAAATTAAGACATGTTTACAACTCAGATGACAACAAAACCCAAAATCAACCATGAAGGACTATCAAGTACTGTGAAGAGAGAGAGGCTTCTGCCCACAACAACTCCTGGACAATGCTGGCAGAGTTGGCTCCTAAGTAGGTGGTATATAATGAAGGATAAAACAACCACCTTTGTGTGGATGGACCAGATCCGGGCACACAGGCTGGCTGCAAGAGCTTCCTTAAGTGATATTTAACACCAAAAAAAGGGATTGAGAGGCTGGGCTTATGCCACATTTATAACTGCACTATCCAGTAAGACAGAGAAACTGTGGGCTATGGGCACCCCTGCAGCTGCTGATCTTTACCAGCTGAAGAGATAGACTAAATTTACACACACACACACACACACACACACACACAAACGCCTCTATCATTCAGTGTTCAGTGCTGCACTGTGAGCCCAGGACAATTAACCCAGAGCACTCCCTGGCCTGTCTTCACTACCATCACCACCACCTTTTATTTTAACACATAACTAGTTAAACAAATTGCTTCTTTAAAAATGTGTAACAATTAAAAAGCAACTTGCAGAGTCTATAAAAAATAGGTCAAAAAGGAGGAAAGAAGGCAGGTGAAGAGCACAGAACAGAACAGAGAAGAAAATTTTTATTGAAAAGTTTTTCAAGAATGTAGATAACTCAGAAAAAAATGAATCAAACTTCTAT
The DNA here is from genome assembly GCF_028885625.2 of Pongo pygmaeus. Taxonomy (NCBI): domain Eukaryota; kingdom Metazoa; phylum Chordata; class Mammalia; order Primates; family Hominidae; genus Pongo; species Pongo pygmaeus. The sequence goes on from NC_072392.2 coordinate 60,536,278, forward strand.
CTATTAAGAGCTCAGAGCAGAATAATTAAATATTAAGAATTGAATGATAATATGAAAACAGAGATGGAAAACTTAACTGGCAGAGATCAGGAAAAAAGAATGGGAAGAAAATAAAATCATCACAAAAAAATGGAAACAGTGAAAATGAGAATAGTCACTGCTTAAAATACAGTAAGATATCTGAAAGGCAGGCTTAAGAGAACTAAACACAATGAAATGGAAAAGAGCAAAAGTTTAAAAGGATCAGTAAGAAGTGTGTATGTATATGTTTGTACATGAAATATAGACAAAGAATATCAGTTTAATTAATACTTGGATGTCCTTGAAGAAGACATATAAATAATTGGAGCAAAAAATATCCAAAGATGTAATTCAAGAAAATCTTCCTGAAAATGAAATAAATGGAATCAATAGATTGGAAAGGCAGATTGTGTGCCAGGAAATGTGATAAAGGTCAACAGATGCTACAACAGAACTGAATAAAGTTACAGAACTCCAAAGATAAAGAAAGAATCCTAAAAGCTGCCATGGAAAAAGATGAATCCACCTATAAGAAGAAGGCTGGCTTCAAACTTCTCAATAGCCCTAGAAAACAGAAGAACATCTACAAAGACCTAAGAAAAATAAAAAGTATTATTCAAAGATGCTTATTCAGTGAAATTGTCATTTATATATAAAAACAACAGATAAATAGTTTCAAATATTTAATTCAGAAAATATAGTTCTCATAAATCTTTCTTGAAAAACCTACCTGGAGACAAACGCTGGTCAATCAAGATATTAATAGAAATGCAAATGGCCTCTCTATGTGGCTACTTGGGTTTTTTCCTAGCATAGTAGCTTGCTTCCAAGAGTGGGCAGTCCAAAGACAACTAACTGGAGTCTGTATTGCTTTCTATGACCTATCCTCAGAGGTTACATGGTGACACTTCCACCAAGATCACAAGCCCTTCCAGATTCAAGGGTAGGAAACAAAGATCCCACTTTGTGAAATTCATATTGTAATGAAGAGCATGTGAAATGGAAGATATTGATGTGGTCATGTTAGAAAAATACAGTATACCACAAACATATCTTTAATTTCCAAGAATTTTTTTCTCATCCTCTTATTGTACTCTTCTAAAATAGCATCCTAATCTTGTTTTATGAATAAAATGACATATCTTTTGTGGATATTAATGGTAGGATTTTTAAAAGTTTCCTGTTCTATGTCTTGACTGTATCAATGTTAATATCCTTGTGATATCATACTATAGTTTTGCAAGCTATTTCTGCCTTAGCCTGTTTGCACTGCTATAACAGCACACCATAGATGGGGTGGGTTATACACAACAGAAATTTATTTCTCAGTTTTGAAGACTTGGAAGTCCAAGACAAGATGCTGGTAGATTTGGTGTCTCATCAAGGTCCACTTTCTAGTTTATGGACAGTTGTCTTCTCACTGTCCTCACATGGCAAAAGAGCAAGGGAGCTCTCCAGGGACTCTTTTATAAGGGCACTAATCCCATTCATAAGGCCCCTGCCCTCATGACCTAATCGTCTACCAAAGGCTCCACCTCCAAATACCATTCCACTGGGGATTAGGTTTCAACACATGAATTTTGGGGAGACATAAACATTTAGCATATGGCAGTTACCATTGAAAGAACCTGGGTAAAGTGTGCATGAGATCTCTATTATTGCTTACAACTTCAAGTAAATCTGCAGTTACCTCAAAATATAAAGTTAAATTTATAAAAACTTAGAAAGTTTTCTTCTATTACTTGAATTGCTTCTGTTTACTTGAACTTTTTTTTTCCATTTTGTTTTGTTTTTGTATCTGCCTTCTATATTGGAAATTTTCTTCATCTGCCTAGTGGTCTCCAGCTAACCACTGGTATTTAAAATCAAACCACTAAAATGCTGATTGGAAGCACTATGTGCATGAGTAGGGCTTGAGAACGTGAAGGCCTCTCTTAGGATTATCATGTCAGCTGTTTTGTCAATTGGAGAAAATAGCCTGGGACTATTTATTTGGGGCTGTTTTGTATCTCTAAGTAAAATCCTTCCAATTTTTTTGTAAGGACTTAAGTACTGGAATTCTGCATTAGGGTCGAAGAGAAGACTTGAAGTAGGATTTCCTCTTTTATCTGGATGAGCACCTCCAGTTCCCCTTAGTTTTCACTGGGCCCACTTAACTTATTGTCAGCTTCTCTAGGCATTTGATTTTATGATCACTGCTATGATAGAGTTTTCTTATCAACAAGATTTTTCACTCAAGCCAATTGTCTGTCTTCTTGCTGCCAGGGGCTTACATATACATGGCAGACACTGTTGGTTGCCATTCCCAGTACTCTTTTTCCTGGCTGAAGAAACCAGACATTCACCCTTCCATTCCTTTTTGCAGACTGAGGTGACCATATGATGCAGTTCTGGTCAACTGGGTCATATGATAATTCTGCTGGTGTGCTTCTTTTCTCCCCTGGTAAAAAGAAAAAAAAAAGCACATGGATGCATTTCCTTATGCTTCTTGCTGAATCATTTGAAATAAAGGTGTGATGCCTGGAGCTTTGACAGCCATATGGCTACCATGAGAGGAAAGGCAAGGAATTGCCGAGCAGCCAACCCAGAGCCCTAAAATGTTTAAATTACTGAATTAGCCAACTCTGGAATTGCTTATCCTTTAGTCTTCTATTTAAATGAGATAATACTGTCTTCTTTATTTAAGCCACTGTCACTTGGTTATTCTGCTACTTACTGCTAAAAGCATTGTTATGGACATATATTTCAGAGGAGAAAATCATTTTTTCTCGAAGAAATTACAGCCCAGTGCAGCAGTGTCATATGGTGAGCATCACACCTTAAGAGGGATGTTGCCATGTAAGAGTAAATACAGAAGAGATGCCCAGGGTGATGGAATCAGCAAACCTGTCACAAGAGGAACAACTATAGGAAGGCAGATGTTGCACGTGGAGAAGAGACAAATTGGAGGATGTGAAAAGCATCATTTGGTATTTAAAGGATTTTAATGTGAAAGAGGAAAATGCTGTTCTAAGGGGCCACAGAGATCTAATAAGACAGAGAGTCCATTTTACCCTTCCTCATTTCCAAAGGTTGAGTGTGAATATGGAGAAATGTGTGAAACGGAAACAAGGAGGAAGAAGTGGAGAAAGGATAAGCTCAGAGTTGCCATGATGGCTTCAAGAGAAACCAGGAAGAGCCTCTGACTTTCATTTCTTTTTTTTTCCTTTCTTCATCTTCTTTTTTTTTTTGAGGCGGAGTTTCACTCTTGTTGCCCAGGCTAGAGTGCAGTGGCACGATCTCGGCTCACTGCAACCTCCGCTTCCCGGGTTCAAGCGATTCTCCTGCCTCAGCCTCCCGAGTAGCTGGGATTACAGGCGTCCACCACCACGCCTGGCTAATGTTTTGTATTTTTAGTAGAGATGGGGTTTCACCATGTTGGTCAGGCTGGTCTCAAACTCCTGACCTCAAATGATCCGCTCGCCTCGGCCTCCCAAAGTGCTGGGATTACAGGTGTGAGCCACTGTGCCTGGTCTCTGACTTTCATTTCTTGGATGGGATGATTGCTGGGAGAGAAGTGGGAACAAAAAGCTTCTGCATCATCTTCTTAACTTTGGGTCCATATTATACATTGCCTGAGACTTTAACAAAATGATGCATATCCCAAGGAAGATGGAAGAAATAAATATACAGAAAATGACAGAGGGAAACTATAGGAAGCTGGAAAAATGTTAAAAAGAGAAAAAAGTAAAAATGCTTCCTCTCTCTGTCAGGTACTGTTCAGGTGCTGGGAGGATTTAAAAATGAATAATGCATGGCACCTGCCCTGAAGAAGCTCTCATTCCAGTTAAAGAGAAAAGCAGAAATATACATGAAGTAGTAGCCTTGGAAATGAATTCACTACCCTAGATTTGGAGCACTAGTAGGCATGGCCCTGGCCTCTCTGGCCTTGGTTCCTCAATTATATTATGCCGTCCTCCTCTCAGCCATACTATGCAAATGATGGAAAGATTGTGTTGGGTAATGTCTTAGTCTGTTTGTATGGTTATAATTAAACACCACAGACTGCATGATTTGTAAAGAACAGAAATTTATTCTTTTGCAGTTCTGGAGGCTTGACAGTCCAAGATTAAGGTTCCAACAGGTTTGGTTATCTGGTGAGGGCTGTTCTCTGCTTCCAAGATGGCACCTTGTTGCTGCATCCTTCAGAGGGGAGGAATGCTGTGTCCTCATATGGCAGAAGACCAAAGGGCTAGCGAGCCTAATGCTGCATGAAGTTTCTTTTATAATGGCCTTAATCCCATTAATAAGGGAGGAATCCTCATGGCCTAATCACCTCTTAAAGGCTTCACCTCTTAACACCATCACATTGATCATTAAATTTCAATACCTGAATTTTGAAGGGGACATATTTAAGCCATTTCAGCTAAGTAGCACAATGTGAAGATTATCCAAAGAGTATTTAGTAAAGATGGAACAAAAACAAAGGGCAAATGCCTTTTGGGGAACTATTTAGACAATGCTAAAAGTGAGGTAACTTTCTCTTCTTTTTTTTTGCAATAAAACAATTGTTTAATTTAATTCAGAATAAGAGATAATAACTCTTCAATAAAATATATACAATTGTACAAGGCACCCTTTCAAAGGGGTAAAGGCATACTGGAGGGAGGGGAGAGATGGAGAGGAAGGTGAAATACCAGGGAGCTTAATGGGCTGTTTTGGTAACTCCATTTTCACCAAGTCAAAACATGGCTTTATCGTCTGCCCTCGACATGTTAAAAAGTATATAAAATTTTCTAATAAGTTTAGCATATACAACAGGTACACACACAGAGAAAGCATAATTTTTTTTCTTTCTGGATCTACTAATTGTTCAAGAATATTTAGCATATAGGTAACGGTTACAAGGTACTCATATTTTAAGCAGAAAATTACTATGTCCCCCACCCAAATCATCTTTGCAATCTGTGAGGATGAATGTACCTAGTATTTCTCAGAAACTATCAACTCCTCCCAACAGGCTTTAACTTTTTACTCTCCAATTATCTGAAATGAAGTAAAGCAACAGCCTTGAGAAGAATTAGGAAGTATTTCTAATTTTCTACCTCACCTCCAGGCATTCTCAGGATTCTTCTCATCCCGCTTATTGGTCTTACAAAAAAAATTCTTCAAAAAGGTAAAACTGTAAAAATGTGTGTGTGGGAGGGGGGTGGGGGGTGGGGAGAGATAGGAACAAATATGGTAGCATATAAAAAGGTTTCTTTTAATGCAAGTAAAATGCAGAAATGTGATGTGTCCCCTTCACTTTGAATAACCTCTCCATATGTGCATTGTGTCCAATTCTAATATTTGTTTTCCATAAGCAGAAGTCAATAATCTCATCAAAATAATTGACTTTGGCAAGTTTTGCAAATAATTTGTCTCCTTCTTTAAGAAAATACAACAAATGGACTTACACAGTCTCTTTAAGAAGGTGATATATAGAAAAAAGCACATATGTATATAAATTTTGCCTTTTAAAATAATTTGAATTTTTACGTCTACTGTATAAAAATGTATTGTATTATATTTTATTATATATATATATTTATACATAAAAACCATCAGAGCCAATCTTTGTGAAAGGAGAAGGGGGCATCTGGAAGATTACAGCAAGAAAACAAGGCTTGGTGCCTCCGCCTAAAGAACAAATTTCAATTATGTCGTGTGGCCCTGTCGGCCTAGCCGCTTACGGTGGTGCACGCAGGGTTAGCAGAGCAGGAGTATTGGCTGGTCCTGCCTTCTTGGAGAGGGAGAGGAAACCCTTTGAGACAAACATCCATCATGGAGTCTATTGATCTGGTCCTTCTTAGGACAGGTGGTACATACCATATCCCACTGACGTGGCATAGAGTCCCACGGGCGGGATGGGAAGCACAGGTCTATGGAACGGATAGGATGCTCCGTATATGGACGCTGCCTGCAGGGGCGAGCTGATGGGGAAAGGGAGACTGAAGCTGGAGGGTAGCATAGGTTTTGCAGCCATTTTCAGCTTTTCCAGTTCTGACTCCTGCAGTCTTTTCGCCTTGGCCCTTCGGTTCGGGAACCAGATTTTGACCTGAGTCTCCGTGAGGTTCGCAGAGCTGGAGAAGTCCGCACCCTCTGCAACGGAGAGGTACTGTTTCTGGCGCTACTTGCGCTCCAGAGCGAGGAGCTGGGACGTTGTAAAGGCTGTGCGGGGCTTCGGATTGGTCTTGTGTTTTCTCAGGGTGCAGGTGGTAGGGCTCGTGTGTCTTGGCGGCGGCAAATATCAGCCGGTCCCTGCATCCACGCCGCTGCGTCTTAGGGAGTCTTCCCACTTGACCGAGGCGGTCTCGAAGGGCTTGATCAGCGGCCCGGGGCTGTGCGCTTCCCGAGCGCCGTGCCCCGGCAGCAGCAGTAGCCGCAGGGTGGCCCCGGCCAAGGCGCTTTCGGCCGGCATTGGGGATGCCTACTTGGGAGGCTTCTTGTCGGACACGAGCGCGTCCACACTGTAGGGCAGGCTAGAGACCTTGACGCGGCGCTCCTCCGCGGCCGCCTCGGCGTCCCCAGGCGCCGGACCCGGCCCGACCGCCACCGCTGGCCCCTCCTCTTCGGACGAAAACAGAAGCCATGCGTTCCCTGCCCTACGTAGCTCCCGACGCGCGACTCCGCTGGCAACCCGGCAGCGGCGGCTCAAACATTTTTTGTGGGGGAGACGAGAGGGCGAGATAACTTTCTAAATTCCACAGTGGGGAATGAGGCAGGGAGGTGGGGAGCAGAAAAGAATGTAACTGTCCCAGAGTTAAGATGAAGTTGACCATTCATCACAGATACTTCTCTATAGGCGAAGACCTCTCTAGGTTTTCTCTTGTGGTCGCAGGAAACTCTGAGTTTCAAATCCCATTCCTATTTCTTGCCTCTAAACTTGGAGTCAGAAGAACCAGGTTCCAGGGCAAGCTCTGCCACTCACTTACTGTTCACCTTTGAGCAATTCACTTCTCTCTGCGTTTTCTCATTTGTAAAACTGTTTAACAACAATAATAATACATCCACTGTCGGTTTCATGAAAAGTAATGAAATAAAAGTGTGGAAGTGTTAGGCCGGGCGCTGTGGCTCATGCCTGTAATCCCAGCACTTTGGGAGGCCAAGGCGGGTGGATCACCTGAGGTCAGGAGTTCGAGACCAGCCTGGTCATTGTGATGAAACCCCGTCTCTACTAAGAATACAAAAATTAGCCGGGCTTGGTGGCGGGTGCCTGTAATCCCAGCTGCGTGGGAGGCTGAGGCAGGAGAATCATTGAACCCGGGAGGTGGAGGTTGCAGTGAGCCTAGACTGCACCACTGCACTCCAGCCTGCGTGACAGAGCAAGACTACATCTAAAGAAAAAAAAAAAAAGCATGGAAGTGCTTAACACAGTACTTGACACAGCAGTAGGTCCTCAAGAAATATAAGTGTAAACTGATTTGTTATGCTTTATAAAGACTTTCCTCCATTTTTCATGTGGGAAAATAAAAATCCAGAGAAATTTGTCATTTAAAGTCAACTTACTTAAAGTTTACTCCCTGCAAATTACTAGGCATTTGCCTAATCTCCTCATGGCTGCTTTCGTGTCCTGGTTTCTCAGGGTGTAGATCATGGGGTTGAGCATGGGGGTCATGACCGTGTAGCTGATGGACACAGCCTTGTCCATGAGGAATGGGGTGAAGGGCCAGGTGTAGACATAGATACAGGGAATGAAGATCATGGACACCACGATGATGTGGGTGGTGAAGGTGGAAGCTGCCTTCCTCCTTGCCTTTCCTGAGTGGGACCTCAGCATCACCAGGATGACAGTATAAGAGATCAGAAGGAGGAGGAACCAGATGATAACTAGCAGCCCACTGTTGGAGATCATGAGGAACTCCAAGAGGGAGGTATCAGTGCAGGCAAGTCTCGGTACTTGGGGAACATCACAGTAGAAGTTATCTAGGATGTTGGGGCCACAGAAGGGCAGTGGAAGTATCAGAGCCGGTTGGACAATGGAGTGGACAAAACCCCCCACCCAGGTGACTACTACCAGGCCCACACACAATTGAGTGTTCATGATGGTGACACAGCGGAGGGGCTGGGAGATGGCTATGTAGCGGTCATAGGCCATGACTGAGAGAAAAAAGACAGTCCCACCTCCCAAAAGGTGGAAGAAGAAGATCTGGGCCATGCAGCCCTGGTAGGAGATTGTCTTGGTCTCATGGAGGAAGTCCACCAGCATCTTTGGAGAGGTGACTGTGGAATAGCAGAGGTCTATGAGAGCTAGATTTCGGAGCAGAAAATACATGGGTGTGTGGAGCCGGCAGTCAAAAGTCACTGTGACCATGATAAGGAGGTGTCCCACAATGGTGGTGACATAGAATAATAGGAACAGAAGGAACAGGAATTTCTGGAGCTCCTGGGTCTGTGAAAACCCTAAGAGGATAAACATTGATACCTGTGTGGTGTTCTGTGGTTCCATAGGATCTTCCCCCACGTTCCTACAGAGAAACCATTGAAACAAACAACAAAAAAAAGAAAATTCAATCATTTTCCTTGGACAGTCAGAATTGAGTTGATTAAAGTCATTGTTGAGTGCCAATCCGAGATGTAGCTTAGGAAAGCCCTCCACGGGGAGGAAGTTCCATATGTTTTCAAGGGTTCCACAGACTTATTTCCCTGACCACGCCCTATGGTATATTACAAGAATGTGGGCCTTTTTTCCCTTCGGCCATGCTGTCCTCAACCACAGGTTTCATGTCTGATTCTTTTTCATACCTGCTATGCCCAACATAGTGCCTTGTGAACCATAGGTTCCATAAAGCTAGTTGAATCAATCAGTGAATAAAAAAACATATCAGCAAGTACCTGTGACCACAAACACCATCAACCTATGTGCATAAATCTTGATAGGATATACAGTTGAGAATAATGATTTTAGATAAACAAATAGACGCTTCTTTATGGTGGGAATTTGAGAGGATGTTTATTGCTGGAGAAAGAGAGGTGTACATTAGAAGAAAATTGTTATGTACAAAATCAGAGGTAAATGTGAAGAAAAACAAGCAGATAATCTTGGTTGTAGTGAAGCTGGGATGATTAGTGTTTCTCAAACGTTTCCCCGTAAGTACTTCTCTAGTAGCATTTGTTGCCGTGGGTCATCTGTGGGGGCAATTCAAAGAAGCCCAGGACAAATGCACTATCTCCTTGAACTCTCATGTTTTAACTTTTAAAATTTATGTGAATTTTCTATTATACACATATCCCTAGACAATCTTTGGGAGAGCTTTTAAAATGTAACTATTATGGTTCATAAAACTTTGACAAGACCAGTGTTGTTAAAAAAAAAAAAAAAAAAGGTTGGCTGGATGCAGTGGCTCATGCCTATAATCCCACTACTTTGGGAAGCCAAAGCAAGAGGACCACTTGAGGCCAGGAGTTTAAGACCAGCCTGGGCAACATAGCTAGACTCCCACCTCTATAAAAAAATTTTAAAATTACCCAGGTGTGATGGCATGCAGCTGTAATCCCCAGCTATTCGGGAGGCTGAGGTGGGAGGATCGTTTGAGGCCAGGAGTTTGAGACAAGCCTGGGCAACATAGTGAGACCCCATCTCTACAAAAATTTTAAAAATTACCTGGGCATGGTAGTGCATACCTGTAGTCTCAGCTATTCAGGAGGCTGAGATGGAAGGATTGCTTGAGCCCAGGAGATCAAGGCTGCAGTGAGCTATTATGGCCACTGCACTCCAGCTGATCTTATCTCTAAAAAGAAAAAAAAAATTAGAGCATGAAGGGAGACATGATTCTTTAGTAAGTGAAAGTTCTAGAAGACATTAGCTTGAAAAATAAACTGAGTTCTTGGTGTTAAAACCCATTCTTTTGGATTATACCTTTCCACAGGTATTTTCTCTAATTGTTCAGAAAAATTTGTCTCAAGGCCCCATCCTGTACAGACAATAGAACATAAAAAGTCTCTTTTCCCTGATTCCCACCTGGCACATGGGCACGGTAGCAGCAATTACATTGATGCTCTTACGTGGGAGTTGAATGAATATATTTGGAAAGATCTCTATAAACCTCTGTGGACAAATGTAACAGGATTATCTCAAAACTTATCTATGAGGGATTTCAATACTCAAAATATTGTTATATTTGTCTTCTCATAAAATTCACATTCATCCTCAGATATTTGTGCAAAAATGATACTCCAGGAAGATGTGCTGTGTTTGTTCTGTGGCTTTACCAACTCCCAGCCTAGGACTGTTTGAAAAATGTCCCCATAGGCAACTGAGAACCCCGGCAAGCTCTTTAGCAGGAAATGATGTGATAAAACAGGGTTAGAATGGGCTTATCCCAGTGCACCAGGGCAGGAAGCTGAGATAGGCAAGGGTAGTACACACCCTTCCTGGAGCATTGTCGCAGCAACCGCAACAGAGGGTAACACATTTTGGTCTCTGATTTTGTGTCCTTTCTCCACCACATGGTGTCAAGGTTAGACTGGGTGGGCAGCCATTTAAATGGCATGGTTTGGCCTCTCTGGGAAAGTCCCTGACCCTAATCCTTCATCCCTGACTCCAACTCTCACACCTGATTACTGATTCCTGAAATGTTAACAGCATACTTCATTATTTTATCTTAAGATCTTTATCCCTATTAAGATTACAACCACCATACTTTTTCTTTTTTTCGGACAGGGTCTCGCTCTGTCCCCAAGGCTGGCCTGCAGTGGTGCGATCTCAGTTCACTACAATCTCCAGCAGCCAGTCTCAAGCAATCCTCCCACCTCAGCCCCCTAAGTAGCTGGGACCACAAGCACACATCACCATGCCTGGCTATTTTTTTTGTATTTTTAGTAGAGACAGGGTCTGTCATGTTGCCCAGGCTGGTTTCAAACTCCTGAGCTCAAGTAATCCACCTGCCTCTGCCTCCCAAAGTGCTGGGATTACAGGTGTGAGCCACTGCACCCAGCCTACCACCCCCATACATTTTTATATGCTTTTATCAGTCAGAGATGAACACTGAAGTTTTTATGGATGTAAAGAAAAGATGTCTTGGTCTTGCCTTAAAATACTTTATTAAAGGGGGGAGGAATATGTAAAGCAAGACTGGCAAACTGTTGGTAATAGTGGTAATTCTGGAAATGGTGATTCTCTCTGCTTTGTAAATACATAGAAATTTCCATGATACAACATAAGATGAAAAGCCTCAGAGATACTCTAGTTTTGATCCTGATGTCTTTGTATTATCTGGGTATTTTTACTTTGAATGAACTATGTATAAGTCATGATGGAAGGAAGGGATTTTAAAATAAAATGACATGGCTGTGTGCAGTGGCTCATGCGTTAATCCTGGCACTTTGAGAGGCCAAGGCGGCCAGATCACCTGAGGTCAGGAGTTCGAGAGCAGCCTGGCCAACATGGTGAAACCCTGTCTCTACTAAAAATACAAAAATTAGCTGGGCGTGGTGGCGAGCACCTGTAATAATACAATAATAATTCAAACTTGTCTAGAATTCACTAATTATCCAAAAAGTTAAAGATAAAGTATAATAAGGAAAAATTTTTAAAAATTATGTTAACATTGATCTTTTAAAAACTTGTAATACTCAGCATTATTGAGAATTTAGAGCAATAGATAAATCACTGGTGGTACAATCTTTCTAGAAGACAATTTGAAAATATGTGCCAAATCCATAAATTATTTATACTCCCTGACCCGGTAATTTCTGTCTTAGGGATTTGTTTTAAAGAAACAATGAAAACTAACTTTTAAAAATGTATGTTTAAGGATATTCATCACATTATTATAATATTGATAAACTAGAAACAACATAAATGCATGACTATAAGATATTGGTTAAATAAAATATGGTTCCTCCGTGTGATGAAATACTAGTTAAGAATAAACATATATCCTAAAAGGATGTTTAACTCTATGGGATTTTATTTTACCATGGGAGGGGCAGCAGTGATTGCACTGATGCTCTTATAAGGGAATTAAATGGATACATGTGAAAAGATAGCTCTATTGATCATGTCCTTTGCGGGGACCTGGATGGAGCTGGAAGCCATTATCTTCAGCAAACTAACGCAGGTACAGAAAACCAATCACAGAGTGTTCTCACTTATAAGTGGGAGCTGAATGATGAGAACTCATGGACACATGAGGGGAAAAAACACACAGTGGGGCCTGTCAGGGGGGTGGCAAGGGGAGGGAGAGCATCAGGAGGAATAGCTAATGGATGCCGGGCTTAATACCTAGGTGATGGGATGACCTGTGCAGCAAACCACCATGGCACACGTTTACCTATGTAACAAACCTGCACATCCTGCACATGTACCCCTGAACTTAAAATAAAAGTTGAAGAAAAAAAAAGATCTCCATCAACCTCTACAGACAAATACAAACAGGATTATCTCTAAAATTATCCATGAGGGGTTTTAAGACTCAAAGTATTGTTGTTTTAAAGAGAGAATTACAAAATATTTTGAGAAAATATAGTATAAATATAAAGGGAAAAAATGGACATGAAAAATCAAAATGTTACCAGTGTGAATAGTGGTTATCTCTGGTTGATGGGATTGATGGAACATATATTTTTTCTTCTTTACAAATTTTTTTTTATTTCTTGTAATTTATAAATTGTCATAAAATTTTAATCAAAAAAAGCAAAAGAAGACCAAGAAAGAGAAAAGGTAAGAGCTGAAAAACTTCTTAGCATGAGCACTGTCAGGGGCGAAAGACAACCCCAGGTGTGCAAGGGGAAGGGTTCGGGGAAGGAGAAACCTCCGAACACTGAGGAAAAGGGAGAGAGAGAAAAAGAGGAGGAGACGCAGTGTGGGAAAAGGGAAAGCTCTTCCGTAAAAGAGAGGAGAGAAGGAGACCGTGATTCCCAGGACTGTTGCAGAACCACCAGATTCCTTCCCTCCTCATAACCAGTTCTTCAGTTTGAGTGTCACTGTAATGGCTAAATCCAGTCAGTAACCGTGGGTTCTTTCAGCTCCATCTGGCACTGTGAGCTGCCTGTCATTATTATGAAATCATTCTTGCTACTTCTTTACTCTAAACCCAAATACCTCTCTGGCTCTCCTATTTCTGTCTGTTATCCCCTCACCCAGCTAGACCTCTCCCTTGCACTCCACATGTATTATCACCAAGGCATATGTGTTCTTCCTTTGAAATTACTGCCAAATTATTTTTCCTATCTGGCTTATTGCCGTGGGCCTCCAAGTGGGTTCTTGCCCCCAGGTTTTGCTCCATTTTAATGTACTGTGCAACATAGTACATACAAAAACTTCCTCCACAATATCTTCCCCCTCTATTTCAAAAGGTTTTCAAAAATTTTCCATGGCTCTTTATTGTCTACAGGAAGGAATTTGCACTTAGTTAGGATTTCAGGGGCTTCCACACAAACAGGCTCCTACCTTTCATTCCAGGTCCATCTGCCACTTAATAGTAGTAGTAATAAGCATTTATTGTAATTGTAGTAATGGTAATAACTGTGGTAGTAAGCATTTATTGTTGTAATAGCAGTGATTGTCATCGTAGTAAACATTTTTTGAGTGCTTACTATGTGATAGACGCTATACTAAATATTTTGCTGGCATTATCTTTTTAAATTCTCATATATTATTCCCATGTTTATAAGTATAGTAAGTACTAAAAATTATCTTCATTTTACAGATAAGTAAACTGTGGCTTGAATAGGTTAACTAATTTCTCCCAGATCACATGGAGAAGAAGAAGCAGAGCTGGGATTCTGAGCCAGGTCTGATTGACCCAGAATTTGCACTCCTAACCACTATTCTCCTCTTACCTGCTCCCCTCTAAGAAGATTCAGCTTCAGCGAAACTTATCTCTTCCTCGGTCCCTCAGGTCTCAGTGCCTTCATCCAGTCAGTGCCGCATCTGAATTGCTTTTCTGTCCTGTTCACCTGTCTGAATTCTACCCTCCCTTGAAGTTTCAAGAGTAATTAGCTCTTCCATAATGTTGCTATGCCTTGGTATTTTTTCATGAGGATGGCTCTGTCTGCTCACGTGTGTTGTAATTTCAGTGCAAATCCAATACGTTAAGTATTACACAGTACGTGGTACACACAGACCCTGTCTCATAGTTGGTTCCCAAAAGAATGTGTGATTGCTTAATGGTGGACAGGGTGCTTGGATGGGCCAGACTGCTGTGAGAGCTGGGAAGAAAGAGAGAGTAGCCACTGGATAGAATGCAGTTTATAAGACCTCAAAGAGAATCCAAGAATCCTAATTCCCAGCATCACCAGATTTACAATCCTAGAAGCATCATCTTAGCATGGCCCGATTCTTTCCACAAACCCATCAGAATCTTTGCAAATGCTTCCTCCCCCTACATGCATAGAAAATAGATTTAGAGGGATTCTAGACAAGAAAGAAAATAGACATAGGGAGGTACATGGATCTGTATGGGGAAAGGGGAGGATTCTAGACCTCTTCTGTTGTTACTCAATCTTCTCTCCCATCTGTCTTTGCTCTTAGAAAATCAGCCCACACAGGACTAGGAGAGATGAGGGGAGAAGGAATAAGTGGGTTCCCAAAATGGAGGAGAATCTAGTCTGTTGTCATCCAGGGAGCATTAACAGGTATTGTTAAACACAAGATTTAAGAAAAGAGAGGATAAGATGGAGGGACAGCAATAGAGAAGGGAAGAAAATCTGGAGTGAGTGAGAGAAGCGGGCAGGAGAAAGGGGAAGATGGAGGAAGATGAGACTTAAAAAGGAACAGTAGAGGGTGGAAAGTGTGAGAGCAAGACTTGTTTGTGTTTTCTCCTAGGTGTGGGAAGAAGCTGTAGTATGTATGTGGGAGGTGGGGGAGAGAACAGTGTATGTCTATATTCCGCTGTCCCTCCCACCCTCTGTTCTAAATTCCACCCAGCACATAAGCCAATACAGACAAAAGTCTTAATGCTAGATAAAATCAATGTTTCCCAAAACCCATTCGCCTTGCATTAATGCCCGATGACTTCCCCCATGCCTTCCCTCCACCCCATGCTTGTCTCACGATAGGCTTTGTCCATGGGAAAGACACTGGGGCCATCATCTTCCTCCAGCCCACAGTGGCCAAGAGGACTTAGAGCCTCCCATCTCCCAGGTCACTCTTCTCCTGTAGCTCCATTCTTCTCCTGGCCTCTCTCAGACTAGGAACACATATAGGATTGGCCTGAAGGAAAGGGAAATTCCTTGGGGGAGTAAAACTTAGGCTTAATTCATAAGATGAAGCCTGGCTCAGGCTGCTGAGGGCAAATGAGCAATGGGAGTTATTAAAAAGTATGTGAGATGTTGCATCAGACACACTTAATTATTGGGAGACTGTCTTGGGGCCAACATTTCAGAGGTACTGATCACAGGACCAAGATGAAGAAGGATAAGAACCCTAAAGAGACATGAATTCCCAGGGAGGTTTACAAGAACCAAATCCTTCAGCACCATGGGCAGTGCAAGGCCTCCACCCTCTCCTATCACCACTGTAGTTGGAAAAGTGAGTTATGTCCTAGGACACAGTCCAGGTCACCCCCTCTATAAACCCCAAAGCCTTTTTCATATGTACAGTCATTAAGGTACCATCTCTTATCCCAACCTCTGATCTGCTCTTCTCTCAGCCAAAGTGAACTTCTCAATGTAAATTGGCTAAGTTCATCCTCAAGATATAATTCAACTATCATAAACTTCACAATTATTAAATGATTTTAACCATTCAGTGGTTTTTAGTATATTCACAAACTTGTGTAACCATCACCACTACCTAATTCCAGAACATTTTCTTCATTCTGAAAAGAAATCTCATATCCTTTAGCCGTCACTGCCCATTCTGTTCTCTCCTCAGTCTCTGGAAACCACTAATCTACTTTTTGTCTCTGGATTTGCCTGTTCCGGACATTTCCTAAAAATTGAATCATATAACACACGTATGATGATATATGGCTTTTGTGTCCTACTTCTTTCACTTATGTTTTTAAGTTTCATCTGTACTGTAGCATGTACCAGTACTAGTCATGTACCAGTCATTCCTTTTTATGACTGGATAATATTACATTGTATGGATACATCACTTTTGTAAATCAGTCAGTCAGCTCTCGGACATTTGAGTTCTTTCCACTTTTTAGCTATTATGAATAAAGCTGCTAGGAATATTCATGTATAGGATTTTGTGTGGATGTATTCTTTCATTTCTCTTTGGTATATAGCTAGATGTGTAACTGCTGGATTTTATAGCAACTGTGCCTAATCTTTTGAGGAATAACCATCTTACTTAGAATAGTGAGAGTGAGGTGGCATCTCATGATTTTCGCATTTGTATTTATAAAGAATATGGTCTGTAGTTCTTTTCTTGTATCTTTGTCTGGCTTTGGTATCAAGATAATGCTGGCCTCATAGAATGTGTTAAAAAGTGTTCCCTTTGCTTCTGTTTTTTTTTTTTTTTTTTTTTTTTTACAAGAACTTGCATAGTATTGGTGTTGATACTCCTTTAAATGTTTGGCAGAATTTACCACTAAAGCCATCTGGTACTGGATTTTTCTTGGTTGGGAGGTTTTTTAAACACTGATTCAACATTTACTTGTTATAGGTCTGTTGAGACTTTCTATTTCTTTTGAAATCAGTTTTGGTAATTTGTGTTTCCAGGAATTTTTCCATTTAATCTAAATTAGCCAATTTGCTGGCATATAGTGCTCATAGTACTCTCTTATAATCCTATTAATTTTTGTAAGGTTGGTAGTAATGTTTCTGATTTTATTTATTTGCCTCTTCTCTTTTTTTCTTAGTTTAGCTAAACATTTATAAATTTTGTTTATCTTTTCAAGAACTAACTTTTGGTTACATTGATTGTATCTATTGTTTTTCTATTCTCTATTTCATTTATCTCTGCTCTAATCTCTATTATTTCTTTCCTTTTGTTGGCTTTGGTTTTAGTTTGCTCTTCTTTTTTAGTTCCTTAAAGTGTAAAGTTAGATAATTGATTTGAGATGTTTTTCCTTTTTTATGTAGGATTTTACAGCTATAAAATTCTAAGTATTGCTTTCACTGCACCCTGCAGTGAAACATATGTTGTGTTTTTGTTTGCATTCACTTCAAAGTATTTTCTGATTTCACTACTGATTTATTCTTTGGCCCATTTGTTGTTGGAAAGTATGTTGTTTAATCTCCACATATTTGCAAAAATTCAAGTTTTTCCTTTGTTATAGATTCCTTCATTCCATTGTAGTCAGAGAAGATACTTTGTATAATTTAAATCTTTGAATATTTATTGAAAATTTTTTATGGCCTAACATATAGTCAATCCTGAAGATTGTTTCATGTGCACTTGAGAATGATGTACATTCTGTTGTCTTTGGGTGTTCTGTAAATCTCTTTTAAGTCTAGTCAGTTTATAATATTTTTCAAGTCCCATATTTTCTTATTGATCCCACTCCAGTTTTCTTTTGGCTACTATTTGCACAGAATATCTCTTTCCATCCTTTTACTTTAAACCTATTTTTGTCTTTGGATCTAAAATAAGTCTCTTGTAAGCAGCATATAATTGGATTGTGTTGTTTTTAATACAGTCTTTCAACCTCTGTCTTTTGACAAGCTTAATCCATTTGTATTTCAAGTGATTACTGATAATAAAGGACTTGCTTCTGCCATTGTGCTATGCTATTTGTTTTCTATATGTCTTACATTTTTCCTCCTCAATTCTGTCAATATTGCCTTTATTTAAGGCAAAACTTCCATTCAGGTGTTTTGGCTTTCTTTATTCAAGTGTACTATTTTGATTTTCTCTTTTTTCCTTCTCTATATTTGTTTAAGTTATTTTCTTAGTGGTTACCATGGGGACTACAGTTAACACCTTAAATTTATGACAATCTACTTTGAAGCTAGTCTGAATCTAGTATGATAACAACTTAGCTTCAATAACATACATTAACACTGCCTATATTTCATTCCTTCCCTCCACCTTTATGTTGTTACTCTCATAAATTACTTTTTACATGTGTGTGCATTTTAGCATAAACTTATAATTATTATTTTATGCATTTGTCTTTTAAACCACATAGGAAACAAAAAGAGGACTTATATACCAAAATACAGTACTACTAGTATTTATATTTACCTGTATAAATAAAAGACTTATATTTACATAACTCAAAGCCACACAAAGATATAAAGATCACTGGTGTGATCACTTTGTGTGGCTTTGAATTACCATCTATTATCCTTTTGTTTCAGCCTGTAAGGCTCCCTTTAGCACTTCTCCTAGGGCAGGTCTATTAGCAATTAACTTCTCTTGCTTTTGTCTGTCTCAGAATATGTTTATTACTTTTTCGTTTTTGAAAGATAGAATTCTTGGTTGACAGTTTTTTTTTTTCTTTCAGTACTTTAAATATATCATCACACTGCATTTTGGCCTCCATGATTTCTCATGAGAAACTGGATGTTAATTCTATTGAGAATCCCTTGAATGTGATGAGTCACTTCTCTCTGGCTCCTTTCAAGATTCTCCCTTTGTCTTTTGAGAATTTGATTATAGTGATCCTAGTGTGGATCTCTGAGCTTATGCTATTTGGAATTCCTTAATCTTGGATGTGTAAATTCATGTCTTTTATCAAATTTGGGAAGTTTTTGGCAACTATGTCTTCAAAAAAATTTTTACCCCTTTTTTCTCTTCTTCTTCTGGGACTATCAGAATGTGTATGTTAGTGTGCCTGGTGACTCTCCCTAGGTCTCTAGGCTTTGTTCATTTTTCTTCATTTTTTTTTCCTTTCTCCTCCTTAGACTGGGTAATATCGTTTGTCCTATCTTCGAGTTCACGAATTCTTTCTTCTGCCTGATCAAATCTCCTATTGAACTTCTCTAATATATATTTAACTTCAGCTATTATGTTTTTCAGCTTCAGATTTTCTATTTTGTTCCTTTTTTTGTGAGACAGGGTCTCACTCTGTTACCCAAGCTGGAGTACAGTGGTGCAATTATAGCTCACTCTAACCTATAACCTCAAACTCCTGGGTTCAAGTGATCCTTTCATCTCTTTCCTGAATAGCAAGAACTATAGGTGTGTGCCATCATGCCTGGCTAAATTTTAAATTTTTGTAAAGAGGGGGTCTTGCAGTGTTGCCCAGGCTGGTCTCAAATCCTGGCCTCAAGCAATCCTCCCACCTCAGCCTTCCAAAGTGCTGGGATTACAAGCATGAGCCACTGTGCCTGGCTGGTTCATTTTGATTATTTCTGCCTCTTTATTGGTATTACCTACTTGTTCATATATTGTTCCTCTGATTTCACGTAGTTCATTTCCATGGTTTCCTTCTGCTTATTTGAGCATGTTTAAGACAATTGATTTGAAGTCTTTGTCTAGAAAACTCAATGTCTGGGCTCTCTCAAGGATGATTTCTGTCGATTTCTGTTTTTCCCTTCTAAATGAGCCACATTTTCCTATTTTCTTGTATGCTTTGTAAATTTTTGTTGACAACTGGACATTTTGAATATTGTATGTGGTAATGCTGGAAATCCATTTTCAGAGATTGCTGTTGTTACTTGATGAAGGCCACAGTCATCCATTTCTTTGGTAATTTTTCCAAACTATCTTGCAAAGACCATATTCCTTGTCTTGTGCTGTGCCTGGCTGGTTCATTTTTATTATTTCTGCCTCTTTATTGGTCACTGAAGTCTCTGTCCCATTATTTCCATAGTCAACCAGTGGCCTTACAGAGATTTCCTTAAATGCCTGGATCCAATAAGATAAGAAAAAGAGAAAAAAAAAAGAGTGTCTGTCTTTTTCCATTCCCTCCAACTAGTGTCACTAGAGAAGCCACTTCAGCCCATGAGGATTAAAACAATGGCCAGTCTTTGTTCTGTCCCCTTAGTGATAAAAAACAGCAATCAAAATGTGCAACCCCAAGTTCTGGAGAGCAATGTTTTTATTACCCACTCTGACAAAAGCAAGTCACACCAACAGTGCAGGCTGCCATCCCCATAGCTGCCTGCCATCAGGGTAGGGATGGTGAGGGTAGCCATTCATTAAAAACCAAAAAATTTACTAAAATTTATCTAACTCTTTTTTTTTAATAAAGCACTTTCCAGAATTCTGCAAGTGTTTGACTAGACTTCAGAGTTCTAAAATAGTTGCTTCAGTTATCTTCCATGATGTCATCCCACTAGCTATCTTTATGTTATAGATTTCTAATTAATTCCATTGTGGTCAAAGGACACACTTGGTATGATTTCAGTTTTTGAATTTGTTGAAATTTGATTTCTGGCCCTAGCACATGGTCTATTTTGGTAAATGTATCTTGTGCATTTGAAAATGATTTTGATGTCTGGATGCAGTGTTCTATAAATGCTAATTAGGTCAAATTTGTTAATTGTGTTGCTCAAATCTTTTATATCCTTCTTGTTTGTTTATTTCTCTCATCCTATCAGTAGCTGAGAGAGACCTCTTTTAATTTCCTACCATGATTGTAGATTTGTCTATTTTTCTCTTATATCTGGTTTTACTTCTATCATCTTATTTAATGAAAATTGTCTAGTTTTAATGATTCTTTTGCATTTTATTTTTTACAAAAAATCTTTCTTTTTATATTTTCTTATCTATTTATAAGCATATACATATAATCAACTGAGGCAGTATCTATTGACTATCCATATTAAAATATTAAAAAATTAGAATGTTCCCTTTCTCAGCTCCCTTCCCTCTCCTCTGTTTTATTCCCTAACTTTAGTTGTTTGTACAATTTTTGTTAGTTGGTCTAGTGGTACTATTAATTATTTATAAAATGTAAGTTAAATTCATACCTCCATTACTTGATTCATTAGCTTTAAACAATGCAAAAGGAAGAAATTAGTATGCTTAGATTACTTCTCATCTTCTTTTCTACCTTCCAACTTTTACTAATTCTACCTCTTTCTGGTTTGTAACATTTACATTATATTTGGAAACCAAAATTTCTTCACGTGTTTGACTTTAAATCTACTTTAAATAGGTTTAATGCTCAGCATCAATACCTTTGGCATAGTCTCTTATTTATCTTTTGATAGACTGAAGTTTGTTCCCTGTATTTTCTTCAAAGGAGTTGACTGGGAATATATTCTGTACATCCTTGCATATTTTAAAATACCTGTTTCCTTTATTTTTGAATGGTAGTTTGCCTGGATGTAAGCATAGTATAACACCCTCTTTTTCTGAGGACAATATAGACATTGCCTCATTGTCTTATAATATTAATGGTTGGCCAGGCATAGTGGCCCAGTCATGTAATCCCTACACTTTGGGAGGCAGAGGTGGGAAGGACCACTTGAGGCCAGGAGTTCAAGACCAGCCTGGGCAACATAGTGAGACCCCCCCCCTCCCCCACTGCCATCTCTACAAAATAAAAAATCTTAGCCAGTTGTGGTGGAGTGCTTCTTTAGTTCCAGCTACTCAGGAGGCTGAAGAGGGAGGGTCACTTGAGCCCAAGAGTTCAAAGCTGCAGTGAACTATGATTGCACAACTGCACTCCAGCCTGGGTGACAGAGCAAGACCTTTTCACAAAAAAAAAAAAAAAAAAAAAAATTAAACGTTATTGTTGGAGGCCTAAATCCAGTCTTGTTTTTGGCCTTAAAGGTGGTTTGATTCTTCTGCATGTCCTAAAAGCCTGTCGTTATCTTTGGAGTTCTCAGCCTTTACTGGGATTCATTTTATTGTTGATCCTTCTGCATCAAATTTCCCTGGGATTATTTTAGGGACATAATAGTGGTGGCATCAGTATAGTCTCTTATTATCCCAGAATCCCCATGTTAAAATAGCAAAGCAGCAATATTCTGGGTGTAATCTTACACTACAATTTAATAAAATATCACGGCTATGGTTTTAACATGTTCCCCTAATTTCCATGTGTTAGAAACTTAATCCCCAATGTGGCAGTATTAAAAGGTGGGGCCTTTAAAAGGTGATTGGATCATGAGAATTCTGCCCCCATGAATGGATTAATCCATTCAAGGATTAATAGGTGAACGGATTAATGGGTTATCATGGGAAGAGAACTGCTAGCTTTAAAAAAAGAAGAAGAGAGACCTGACCTAGCAGGTTAGCATACTCAGTCCCCTCACCATGTGATACCCTATGCCACCTCAGGATTCCTCAGAGTCCCCAACAGCAAGAAGGCTCTCACCAGATATGGCCTCTCAACCTTGGACTTCTCAAGTTTTCCTATCTGTAAGAAATTCCTTTATGAATTATCCAGTTTCGGGTATTCTGTCATAAGCAACAGAAAATGAACTAAGATAGTTACCATTTGAGAAAACTAGGCAAAGTATACAAGAAGTCTCTATTATGTCTTACAACAGCAGATAAATCTATAGTTATTTCAATAAAAATTTCAATTAACAACAGCAACAACAACAACAAACACTGGACCAGGATTCAGAAGATGTGTGTGCAAGTATCAGCTCTACTACAAATAAATAGTGTGACTGGCTGGGTGCGGTTGTTCACGTTTGTAATCCTAGCACTTTGGGAGGCTGAGGCAGGCAGATTGCCTGAGCTCAGGAGTTCCAGACCAGCATGGGCAATATGGCGAAATCCCATTTCTCCTAAAAATACAGAAAATTAGTCGGGCATGGTGGCGGGCACCTGTAGTCCCAGCTACTTGGGAGGCTGAGACACGAGAATTGCTTGAACCCAGGAGGTGGAGGTTGCAGTGAGCCAAGATCACACCACTGCACTCCAGCCTGGGAGACAGAGCAGGAGTCTGTCTCAAAACAAAACAAAAACAAAAACAAAAAACAAAAAACTGTATGACCTTTAGAAAACCACTTAAGCTTTCTCAACTTCAATTCCACAATCTCTAGAACTAAAGAATTCAAATAGAAAAAACCAGCAGAGGAGTAAATAGCAAAATTAAAATATATGGGCAGCATTTACAATAAAACTAAATAACAAGGTATCCCCATGGGCCCAACAAGAAAGTGGAGAAGATCCATGCACAAAATCTTACTCAGTGGTACCAACATCTGTGGAAGAAGCAGAGGGAAGCAACAGGGTGCCTGACGCATCCAAAAAGAAGAAAACAAAAAATAGCCAACAGGTATCCTCTGAAATGCATGGCAGGCCAATTCAAAAATGGTAGCTGAAACGGAGACTGGTTCTTCCAAATTCAGTGGAGGATGAGTAGCCAGGTGTTGAAACTGAAGGACTGGAGGAGTCTAAGTCACAGAAATTCTCAAAACTGATAAGCCAGAGCCTCCTTTCAGCACAAACCCCACACTGAAGAGGAAGGATTAAAATTGATCCAGAGACGGACTATCAAGACAAAGAAGGTACAAATAGAAGGTGTACATAAAAAATGGTGAGGTGGATAGAGCTAGAAAAATATCAGAAAGCAAGTCACCATACTTTTTTGTTTTGTTTGAGATGGGGTCTTGCTGTATGTTGCCCAGGCTAGTCTCAAACTCCTGGGTTCAAGCAATCCTCCTGTCTAAGCCTTCCCAGTAGCTAGGACTACAGGCACATGGGACAGCACCCAGCCATATTTTTGAATACTACATAAAAACAACTGAAGAGGAAAATGTGTGAATCATGTCCCCTTCTAAAAGTTTAGTAAAACTACTTTCACATGAAAATGAGCCACAAAAAAATATGGAGGGAAAATTTTGTACAAAGTTGTTACAAGGACTAAAAGACTAAAGAGCAGAATAATTTCTGAAGATACTGTGGTCTGAATGTTTGTGTTCCCCCTAAATTCATATGTCGAAACCTAATCACAAATTTGATGGTGTTAGAAGGTGGGGCCTTTGGAATGTGATTAGGTCATCAGCGCTCTGCCTCCATGAGTGAAATTAATACCTTTCTGAATTCTTTTTATGCTGCTATAACAGAATACCTGAGACAGGGTAGTTTATTTTAAAAAACACAGAAATTTAATTCTCACAGTTCTGGAGGCTGAGAAGTCCCAGATCAAGGCACCAGCATCTGGTGAGAGCCTTCTTACTGTGTCCTCTTATGGTGGAAGGCAGAAGGTAAGAAAGAAATCAATTTCCCCTATCAAGTCCCTTTATAAGGACACCTGAGCCCATTCACGAGGGAGGCGCTCTCATGGTCTAACCACCTCTTAAAGGTCCTATCTTTTTATACTGTCACATTGGCAACACCTGAATTTTGGAGGGGACGCATTCAAACCATAGCGATGCCCTTATAAAAGAGGCCCCAGAGAGCTGTCTTACCCTTTCACCATGTCTCTTGCCTTTCATTTTATTTCAGAGAGTCTCTGCTTCCCAACCTCCAGAACCGTGGCCAATAAATTTATGTCATTTTAAATTACCCAATCTAAGGTGTTTTGTTATAGCAGCCCAAATGGACTAAGACACAAGGACAATGAGATCACACCAGAAAGGCATGTCCACCAAACAAATCAATGCTGTAACCTAGGGGTTCTAAGATTCCACTCAATTTCTCCCACCTATTATAAATAAAAACTAAAGAACTCTGGAAAGTAACAGCAGTTTGAGGAAGGAAGTCAACATTTTAATGTAACCAATATGGTGGTGAGTTCTCTGATTTTTGTTTTTCCTTCCATAGCTACTGGCTGAGACCCTGTGGGGGGTGGGGGAAGTCCATAATATATTTTCTCTGTCTTTACTTTCACCACTTTGCCCCAAGACAGACCCAGTCATGAAAGTTTGTGACAGTAAAGGGAAGCTAAAACCCCAGCTTTGTAGCCAGAGCACCAGAAAAAGGGGCCCCTAGGAGCCAGACCATATGGAGTAAAGCATAGAAAGGAGGCAGCTGTAGAAAGGGGTCCTTAAATCTGTGCATGGGTAGAAATGACTTGAAGCAACATCACGAAAGCTTTGGGAACTGAAATATGGTGTAAACCACCACCCAGGTCCCAGACTGGCCCCTAGGTGGCACACGCATGATGCAGACCCAAGTGGCACTGCAAAGTCTTCAGAAAGTGTGGATGTCGGAACCACACACCTCACTCAAGGCAGGTCAGGATTTAACAGGGTTAACTGACAGCTAAAACAAACAAACAAAATCAACACTCTCCAGAGGACATTGACAGGATTCAAAGTCTCACAATATAATATTCCAAGACACAATCCAAAATTATGCAAAATTAAAAAAGAAAAACAGGAAAACTCCAACAAATTGTAAGAGAAAAGACAATCAAAAAAACCTGACATGATGCTGATTTTAAAATTATTAAAGACTTAGTAGTAGCTATTACAACCATGCTGGATGAGGCAGAACTAGACACCCTTGAAACATTGAAAGATAGCAGCTCTCAGCAAAGAAATGAAAGCTGCAAAAATAAACCAGGTAGAGATTTTAGAACTGAAAAATACAATAATGGAAATTAAAAATTTACTGAAGAGGTTTAATAGCAAAATGGGGATGACAGAGAAAGAGTCAGTGAACTCGAAGACAGATCAGGAGAACTGGGCCAGGAGCAGTGGTTTACACCTGTAATCTCATCACGTTGGAAGGCAGAGGCAGAAGGGTAGCTTGAGCCCAGAACTTTGAGACCAGCCTGAGCAACATGTTAAGACTCATCTCCTCAAAAAATTAAAAAATTAACCAGTGTGGTGGTGAGCACCTGGTGGGAAGATCGCTTGAGTCCAGGAATTTGAGGCTGTAGTAAGCTATGATCATGCCACAGCACTCTTACCTGGGAGATGATGCTTCTGGGCCTCCTGGTGATGTGAACTCAACATCTCCCCATCTCTCCAGGTCTCCCCTCTGTGAGTGTGTGCATGCGTGCACGTGTGTGTGTGTGTGTTCCCTTCCCTACTTTGTCACCGTCTTCTTGCTGGCATAAGTGGGAGTTAACAGGATCTCAAGAGCTCTGTGGTCTCTCAGCTTCCCTGGGTAATTATTCCAGATTACTTTTCCTTATTCAAAGGCTCAGCTGATTCCAAGTTTAACCTTGAGGCTATTTAACAGGTTCTCAAAGCTCTTGTATCTGCCTTTGGTTAGGTGCCTCTCCTGTCTCCTTCCCATACATTCTCTTTCAGAGACGTCTCTGCTTATGGAATTAGACTTATTTTTATCTCACTCTTTTTTTTTGAGATAGTGTCACTCTTGTTGCCCAGGCAGGAATGCAGTGGCATGATCGTGGCTTATTGCAACCTCAACCTCCTTGGCTCAAGCAATCTTCCTGCTTCGTTTTTATTTATTCATGTGTGTGTGTGTGTGTAGGGACAAGGTCTCACTATGTTGCCAAGGCTGGTCTCTAACTCCTGGGCTCGAGCAGTCTTCCTGCCTCAGCCTCCCAAAATGCTGAGATTATAGGCATGAGCCACTATGCCCAGCCTTATCTCACTTTTTAGACAGCTGCCTTCTGTGAAGGTGAATATGTGACATAGTTTGGATATGTGTCCTCTCCAAATCTCATGTTGAAATGTGATTTCCAGTGCTGGAGGCAATTGGATCATGGCAGAAGGTGATTGGAACAAGGGGGCGAATCCCTCATGAACAGTTTGGCACCATCCCCTTGGTAATAAGTGAGTTCTCACTCAGTTGACAGGAGATCTGGTTGTTTAAAAGTCTGGGACCTCCCCTCCTCTCTCTCTCTTGCTCCTGCTCTTGCCTTGTGAGATGCTGGCTCCCACTTCACCTTCCACTATGACTGCAAGCTCTCTGAGGCTCTTAGCAGAAGCCGAGCAGATGCTACCACCATGCTTCCAGTACAGCCTGCAGAACTGTGAGCTAATTAAATCTCTTTTCTTTATGAATTTCCCAGCCTCTGGTATGTTGTATAGCAATTCAGGAATGGACTAATACAATACGAGACCAAGTTTTATTCCCTCCTCATCAAAAATGCTCTTAAAAGGGACTTGGTGGCTGGGCGCAGTGGCTCATGGCTGTAATCCCAGCACTTTTGGAGGCTGAGGTGGGCAGATCACATGAGGTCAGGATTTGAGACCAGTCAAGCCAACATGGTGAAACCCTGTCTCTACTAAAAATATAATAATTAGCCAGGCATGGTGGCGCATGCCTATAATCCCAGCTACTCAGGCTCAGGAGGCTAAGGCAGAAGAATTGCTTGAATCTGGGAGGCGGAGGTTGCAATGAGCCAAGATCACACCACTGCACTCCAGCCTGGGCAGCAGAGCAAGACTCTGTCTCAAAAAAAAAAAAAAAAAGTGACCTGGTCACTTTCCCCAAGATCATCACTTGTGCCCTGGATCATTCTTCCTTATGACCCAGATTTAAGTGCAAAATGTTTCAACCATGTTTGTTTGTTTTCATCTATCCTCTCCTCCTACCCGGCTTCCTTCTTATTCTACCTCTTTAGCAAAGTCTTTCTATTCCAACAATGAACAGAGAGAAAGAGGTAGAGGTCATGGCATGCACTCATTCCACTGAAAAGAGTTCTCATGGAGGAACTCACAGATTATTTGCCAAGTGATGGAATAAAACCTCGATTCTTGCCATGGTTCTGCCACAAACAAGCCAAGTAACCTTGAGAAGGACATAAAATCTTAGATGTTTGAAACTCTATGGAGCCTTAAGAGGTCATCTAATCCAACTCTCTACTTTTACATATGCAGAAACTGGTGCCTGGAGACATGATATAACTTGTTCCCAGTCATGAGACTGGTTAATGGCATAGTTGGGTCTTACACACAGGACTATCATAATAATGCTCTTTCCATCAACCCATGCCAAGTCCCTCCATTTCATCCACAAAATGGACACAGTAAGAATTATAGATGAGATCAAATGTGCTAATGCTGATGTTGGAGTTTGGAAAATAGAAAATATTCAAATGAGAGGTTATTTACTTTGCTGACAATCCCCACTGGAAACTGACTCACTGCCATGCCCCAATGGAAGGTCAAGTCCCAAGAGAGGTCTAGGCTGGCTCGTCCACCTCTCTTGGGGCCTGCAAAGTTTTAATGGCAACACAGCAGGCAGCCATGGCTGCTGAAGCTAATGAGGCTCATAGGAACCACTTTAAAAGTTGTTCTGCTCAAATATACTGGCAGTAAATACCCAGATCTCAACAACAAATGTGTTAAGGGACGTGGGGTGAAGATGGGTTGTCTTCTTTCTCTATTTTACAAGTTGATTACAATGTTATTTATTGTTTTTGGTGTATCATACCTGGCCCATTGTGGATATCATGCAAATTTTTGTTAAAGATGGAATCAATACTTTAAAATTTAATTTCTTGAACAGTAGGAGAGCAGCAAGAGGCATGACCAGATATACCTCTATGCTCAATGCTGGGGATTCAAAAACAAGACATCCATTCTACTCTCAGAGAACTCACAGTCTGGTTGGAGACAGAGACCCAGAAACACATAAATGCACTAAAGATAGAAATGCCTCACCTAGAAGAATGCTCAAAGGCTAAAGGGCTGAGCAATTAGCCATGCTCGGGAGACAGGGGAAGCCTTCCTAGATACGGTGTCATTTGAAGAAAGGAGAAGTTAGGCAGACAAAGGAGGGAGACGTGTGTTTCTGGCAGGAAGAACAGAGGCTCAGAGATGAAATGGCCCAGCATACACTTTATTTTTTATTTTATTTTTTGTTATACTTTAAGTTTTAGGGTACATGTGCACAACGTGCAGGTTTGTTACATATGTATACATGTGCCATGTTGGTGTGCTGCGCCCATTAACTCGTCATTTAACATTAGATACATCTCCTAATGCTATCCCTCCCCCCTCCCCCCACCCCACAACAGGCCCCAGTGTGTGATGTTCCCCTTCTTGAGTCCACATGTTCTCATTGTTCAATTCCCACCTATGAGTGAGAACATGTGGTGTTTGGTTTTTTGTCCTTGCAATAGCTTGCTGAAAATGATGGTTTTCAGCTTCATCCATGTCCCTACAAACAATATGAACTCATCATTTTTTATGGCTGCATAGTATTCCATGGTGTATGTGAGCCACATTTTCTTAATCCAATCTATCATTGTTGGACATTTGGGGTGGTTCCAAGTCTTTGCTATTGTGAATAGTGCTGCAATAAACATACGTGTGCATGTGTCTTTATAGCAGCATGTTTTATAATCCTTTGGGTATATACCCAGTAATAGGATGGCTGGGTCAAATGGTATTTCTAGTTCTAGATCCCTGAGGAATCGCCACACTGACTTCCACAATGGTTGAACTAGTTTACGTACCACCAACAGTGTAAAAGTGTTCCTATTTCTCCACATCCTGTCCAGCACCTGTTGTTTCCTGACTTTTTAATGATCGCCATTCTAACTGGTGTGAGATGGTATCTCATTGTGGTTTTGATTTGCATTTCTCTGACAGCCAGTGATGATAAGCATTTTTTTCATGTGTCTTTTGGCTGCATAAATGTCTTCTTTCAAGAAGTGTCTGTTCATATCCTTCACCCACTTTTTGATGGGGTTGTTGGTTTTTTTCTTGTAAATTTGTTTGAGTTCTTTGTAGATTCTGGATATTAGCCCTTTGTCAGATGAGTAGATTGCAAAAATTTTCTCCCATTCTGTAGGTTGCCTATTCACTCTGATGGTAGTTTCTTTTGCTGTGCAGAAGCTCTTTAGTTTAATTAGATCCCATTTGCCAGTTTTGGCTTTTGTTGCCATTGCTTTTGGTGTTTTAGACATGAAGTCCTTGCCCATGCCTATGTCCTGAATAGTATTGCTTAGGCTTTCTTCTAGGGTTTTTATGGTTTTAGGTCTAACATTTAAGTCTTTAATCCATCTTGAATTCATTTTTGTATAAGGGGTAAGGAAGGGATCCAGTTTCAGCTTTCTACATGTGGCTAGCCAGTTTTCCCAGCACCATTTATTAAATAGGGATTCCTTTCCCCATTTCTTGTTTTTGTCTGTTTTGTCAAAGGTCAGATGGTTGTAGATATGTGGCATTATTTCTGAGGGCTCTGTTCTGTTCCATTGGTCTGTATCTCTGTTTTGGTACCAGTACCATGCTGTTTTGGTTACTGTAGCCTTGTAGTATAGTTTGAACTCAGGTAGCGTGATGCCTCCAGCTTTGTTCTTTTGGCTTAGGATTGACTTGGCAATGCAGGCTCTTTTTTGGTTCCATATGAACTTTAAAGTAGTTTTTTCCAATTCTGTGAAGAAAGTCATTGGTAGCTTGATGGGGATGGCATTGAATCTATAAATTACCTTGGGTGGTATGGCCATTTTCACGATATTGATTCTTCCTACCCATGAGCATGGAATGTTCTTCCATTTCTTTGTATCCTCTTTTGTTTCATTGAGCAGTGGTTTCTAGTTCTCCTTGAAGAGGTCCTTCACGTCCCTTGTAAGTTGGATTCCTAGGTATTTTATTCTCTTTGAAGCAATTGTGAATGGGAGTTCACTCATGATTTGGCTCTCTGTTTGCCTGTTATTGGTGTATAAGAATGCTTGTGATTTTTGCACATTGATTTTGTATACTGAGACTTTGCTGAAGTTGCCTATCAGCTTAAGGAGATTTTGGGCTGAGACGATGGGGTTTTCTAGATATACAATCATGTCATCTGCAAATACAGACAATTTGACTTCCTCTTTTCCTAATTGAATACCCTTTATTTCCTTCTCCTGCCTGATTGCCCTGGCCAGAACTTCCAACACTATGTTGAATAGGAGTGGTGAGAGAGGGCATCCCTGTCTTGTGCCAGTTTTCAAAGGGAATGTTTCCAGTTTTTGCCCATTCAGTATGATATTGGCTGTGGGTTTGTCATAGATAGCTCTTATTATTTTGAGATACGTCCCATCAATACCTAATTTATTGAGAGTTTTTAGCATGAAGTTTGTTGAATTTTGTCAAAGACCTTTTCTGCATCTATTGAGATAATCTTGTGGTTTTTATCGTTGGTTCTGTTTATATGCTGGATTACGTTTATTAATTTGCATATGTTGAACCAGCCTTGCATCCCAGGGATGAAGCCCACTTGATCATGGTGGATAAGCTTTTTGATGTGCTGCTGGATTCAGTTTGCCAGTATTTTATTGAGGATTTTTGCATCGATGTTCATCAGGGATATTGGTCTAAAGTTCTCTTTTTTTGTTGTGTCTCTGCCAGCCTTTGGTATCAGGATGATGCTGGCCTCATAAAATGAGTTAGGGAGGATTCCCTCTTTTTCTATTGATTGGAATAGTTTCAGAAGGAATGGTACCAGCTCCTCCTTGTACCTCTGAGCATACACTTTATAATCCAGGAATCTGGAGAGCCTCAGTAAGGCTGGAGCACAGGGGAGTTGGTGGGAGCTGAGGGTAGAGAGAAGGCAGGGAGAAGATTATGCAGAGCTTTGAGGAACTAGGTTAATAAATATAGATTTTATCTTATAAGACATGAGGAACCAGAGGAGGACATTATGCAGGTGAAGGTCAGAAATTGAGGCTTTCTGACCCCTTCTCCAGTGTTTATCCCATCACTCTACAAATAATCTGTGAGTTCCTCCACGAGAACTCTTTTCAGCAGAATGAGTGGATGTCATTCTGATGAATGTGATCTGCCTACCTCGGCCTCCCAAAGTGCTGGGATTATAGGCGTGAGCCACTGCGCCCAGCCACCAAGTCACTTTTAAGAGCATTTTTAGTGGGGAGGGAATAAAACTTGGTCCCATATTGTATTAGTCAGGTGAAGGCCTCTATGGCAGCAAGGAAGAAGAAAGATGAGAGACATCTCATTTGGACATTTCTATTGGACATAGCGGGAGCAGCCCATTTGCTTATTCATATCTCATCTTGTTTCAGAAAAGACCTAATGAGAACAGGTAAGGGCCTATAACTTTGCCTGTGTTTCCATCCAAGTTTCAGACTCTTTAAAGATCTGAAAGGATGAGAGAAGACAAGGAGAGAAATAGAAAATGAGACAGAATATTTAACTAAAAAGAAGAAGGAAGATTAAAAAAAATAATTAGGTAAATTCAGAGGATCAAAGCCAATGAGCCAGCTGTGACCCAGTGACTCGATGATATCAAAATGCCAGTTCAGTGAATCTGTGATGCTCTTGTTTTTTTTCGCTCATGGTCCAGGATGGTTTCTGTGGCTTCAATCATCATATACGTCCTCATGCAATTTCATTCAATACTAGAAGTGAGGAAAGGAGTGTGGGCAGTGTCTTCCTGCATCTCTTGCCTTTAATCATGGAGAATAAATCTTTCCCCCAAACTCCCCAGTGGACGCCCCTATGTCTTACTGGTAATTACTGGATTTATCACATGACTACTACTAGCTGCTAAATGGTCTGGGAACATGAATACTTAGCCTTTTCAGGTAATTTAGCAGGAATCAGGCAAGGAAGAAGGAATTAGGTATGACTGCTGAGTAGACAACTTGCAATGTCCACCAAGTTATGGTAAAGTACCATGTATGGTAAAGGAATGAATGTGATACGCCAAAAGCAGGAGACCCTTGAGAATGATGCAAGCCTGTCTTGCACGGAAAAATTTTTGTAATATCAGGGTCACAGACTGAAGTGTAGGTAATGTAAATGACAGAAGGACACAGGTGGGAACTTCCCTGACTAAAAGAAAACTGAATTTCATCTTCTTTCTTAATCCAGTGCAAAACTCTAGCATCTAACTTAAAGACAGGAAACCAATACTTTTCCCCCTCTGGAGAAACAGCAACCCCAGAAAAATAGGCCTCAATATATTGGCACTTGGGGGTCCTCCAGTGAATTGCCAATTTTCCACCTGCTCCCCTAAAGGGAAGTCCATCAGCATAAGAGCTCTGCCTATACATAGAAGTTCTAATCTAATTTTAGTGCCTTCCTCCTAAATGGATAAAGGCAACCAAAGATTACCAGGCATTTAAGAAAGGCTTTCAACATTAAAAAGCAAAAACAAAATAAATAGAAAAATGAATGAGAAGAAAACAAAAATGATACAGAGAATGTAAGAAACCTTTACAAAAAAACCCTCTAGTTCATGTAATTAGTATCTTTAGAGAGAAGCAAGAAGATATAATACCTATAAATTAAGAATAGAATTATATTTAAAAACTAGAGGACAAAAAAAGAGCTTTTGGGAATTCAAATATGTTTACAAAAATTAAAACTTCAACAGAGGGATTGGAAAATCATTGAGGAAATCTCCTCTGAATGTAGAATAAAAAATTAGGTAAACAACTGAAGAAAATACATAAGAGGCTTAGAAATTATTTCAGTAGGAATTCCCAAAAGAATGGCAAATACAAAGGTGAAAAAATTATCAAAGAAATAGAAGTCTCTCAGATTGAAAAACAAACATCATCAGAAGAAATTAAATCCACACTAAACACTTTTTCATAAAATTTCAAAACATTAAGAATAAAAAGGAGGTCCTTAAAGTCTCCAGAGATAAGGAATAGGTCACCCACAAAATAACAAGAAGCATAACAGCTTCAGATTACTCAAGAACAAATTGGATGCTAAAGGAAAATTAAGAAATACCTTCAGCCAGGCCTAGTGGTGTATGCCTGTAATCCCAGCTGCTGGGGAGGCTAGGGTGGAAGGATCACTTAAGCCCATGAGTTTGAGGCTGCAGTGATCTATGATCACACCACTGCACTTCAGCCTGCATAACAGAGTGAGACCCTATCGAGAGAGAGAGAGAGAGAGAGAGAAAGAAAGAGAGAAAGAAGGAAAGAAAGAAAGAAAGAAAGGAAGGAAGGAAGGAAGGAAGGAAGGAAGGAAGGAAGGAAGGAAGGAAGGGAAGGAAGGAAGGAAGGAAGAAAAGAAAGGAAAAAGAAAGAAAGAAAGAGAAAAAGAGAAAAATAAAAGAGTGAGAGAATAATGTAACGACTCCCATTGACCTGTTTTTCAGATGGTTTCCTCAAATATCTAAAGATCCCTGGATAAACATTCATGTGTAAGATGCTGTGAGGATTGAAAAAAGCAAGGATGGTTACTCTCGCTACTCCGATTCAACAACATACTGGAATTCTCAGCCAGTTAATTAAGGTAATAAAAAGAAATAAAAGGTGTATTAGTCCATTTTCATACTGCTGTGAAGAAATACCCAAGACTGGGTAATTTATAAAGAAAAAGAGGTTAAAATTCCAGGCATAGTGGCTCATACCTGTAATCGCAACATTTTGGGAGGCTGAGATGGGTGGATTATTTGAAGTCAGGAGTTCAAGACCAGCCTCGCCACCATGGTGAAACCCCGTCTCTACTAAAATTACAAAAATTAGCCAGGTGTGGTGGCACACACCTGTAATCCCAGCTACTCGGGAGGCTGAGGCAGGAGAATTTCTTGAACCCAAGAGGCGGAGGTTGCAGTGAACTGAGATTGCACCACTGCACTCCAGCCTGGGTGACAGAGTGATACTCTGTCTCAAATAAATAAATAAGTAAGTAAAAATTAAAGTAAATAAATAAAAGTTTGGCCAGGCACATTGGCTCACACCTATAATCCCAGCACTTTGGGAGGCCAAGGCGGGCAGATCACTTGAGGCCAGGAGTTCAAGACCAGTTCATAATGACAAGACTCTACTACAAGTACAAAAATTAGCTGAATGTGATGGCACACACCTGTACCTGTAATTCCAGCTACATGGGAGGCTGAGGCAGGAGAATTGCTTGAACTCGGGGGGCGGAAATGCAGTGAGCCGAGATCGCGCCACTGCACTCCAGCCTGGGTGACACAGTGAGACTATGTCTCAAAAAAACAAACAAAAACAAACAAACAAACAAAAAAAACCCCACACACACATACTTAAAAATATTAAAATACTGACAATACCAAGTGCTTACTAGGATGAGAAGCAACTAGAACTCTGACATTGCTGGTGGGATTACAAAATGATATTGCCACTCTGGAAAACAGTTTGGCAGTCTTACAAAGTTAAATACACTTCATAATATGACAACAATTCTTAGGTATTTACCCTAGAAAACTTAAAAGCTTATGTTCACACCAAAACCTGTAAATAAATAGTTGTAATGGCTCCATTTATAATTTCCAAAAGAACAGCAATAAACAACTGGAAACAACCCCATGTCCTTCAATGGTGAATAGATAAACATAATATTCCTCAGTGATAAAAAGCAATGAACTATTGATACATGCAACCACTTAGATGAATCTCAAAGGCATTATTGAATGAAAGAAGTTAGTCCTAAAATGTTACATACTGTATGATTCTATTGATATGACATTCTCAAAAAGACAAGCCTATAGTGATAGAGAACAGATGTGTGGTTGCCAAGACTTAGGGATGGGAAGGACAGTGTGGTTACAAAGGGGCAGCATGAGGGAGTTTTCGGAGGTAATGAAACTCTTCTGTATCTTGTGGTGCTTACCTAAATCAACGTGTGTTAAAATTCATAAAACTGTGACCAGTCATGGTAGCTTACACCTATAATTCTAGCACTTTGGGAGGCCAAGGCAGGAGGATTGCTGGAGTCCAGGAGTTTGAGACCAGCCTGGACAACATACTGAGACCCTGTCTCTACCAAAATTTTAAAAAATGTTTTCATTAGCCAGGTGTGGTGGCAGCCTCCCAGTGACTTGGGAGGCTGAGGTGGGATGATCGCTTGAGCCTGGGAGGTCAAGGCTGCAGTGAGCTGTGATCATTCTACTGCACTCCAGTGACAGAGCAAGACCTCATCTCAAAAAAAAAAAAATTATAAAATTGTCTACAAAGTCAACTTTACTGAATGTTAAATCAAAATTAAAATGAAAACATAAAGCTGTAAAGGCAAAGATATTTTCAGATATGCCAGGTTTTAAAAATTTACCTCCCACACACCCTTTCTCCAAAAGCTGCTGAAAGATGTGCTTTTGTGATGGCATGATGAAGAGAATAAAGAAGAAGGAAAACACGGGATCCAGACATGAGAATTAACACAAAACGAAAATGATGGAAACTTCTTAGGCAATGGTGAAGAGAAGTGCCAGGAAGACAACTGTACTTCCAGGAAGACAGTGTGTTTAAGAAGTAACCTGTCCAGTTTGTGGTAGGATGATGTACTGCTCCCAGAGGACTGATATCAAGAGAAAAGCAGAATTGATAGATCATTTGGGGTGTCTGAACAAAAATTCAAAGAAGACTTTCAGTTCTGGTGGAAAATTTCAGAATGAACTAGTATATAGAAAACAACACAAACAAAAAAAGAGGCAATTATTAACTTCAGGAAATAGAAAAGTTGGAATGTAATTATAGTACAGTTTATGACTCACCTATCCATATTAATTGCATTATCTTGATAATATAAATGCTGAACCAATGGCATATCAAAGATGGATGGTGAGAGCAGTCTGCCTCAAGTGCTGGCAATAAGAAGTGCATTACTGAGGGTAACTTTAAAACTATCACAAAACTAGAAGTCAGTGTGGTTTTCATTGTCACTGTGCACTAGCAATTCTAAATAATGAAATTATAAAATTCTTCTTCCCCCCCACTGAAAATTTTTTGTCTAATTTATAATTTATAAATAATTTCTGAAGTTACTGTTGAGCTTTAACATTATATTTGCAAGCTTCAAATGAACACATTCTTATTATTTATCCTTTAATAAACATTTTAGGTTTTACATGAAAGCTAATTGAGCAACTCCCAGTTGTACATTCCATCTCCAACACACACAGATTCAGCTACAGGCAAATGTTTGAGAGTAAACTTATAATAGTTCAGAATCATTGTTCAGGTTCATTTCTAGTGCAGTTTATGTCTCCATCCCTGTGGTACCACACATTCCTGCTTTTAAACAGTAGATTAAAAATAATGCAAGCACAGTATTGTAACGACAAAGAAACAGAACTTGAGTTACTTCATCTTGTCATTCTGTGCAAATCACTTGGAGTTTAAAAATAATGAAACAGTGCAAACAAAAAGTACAATATAATATTTTTGGTTGGTAAATGCCAGTTTTTGTTCATATATGATATGCTTTACTTAATTTAAATAATTAAAAAAAATTTTTTTGAGACGGAGTTTCACTCTTATTGCCCAGGCTGGAGCGCAATGGTGCCATCTCGGCTCACTGCAACCTCCGCCTCCCATGTTCA
The DNA here is from genome assembly GCF_028885625.2 of Pongo pygmaeus. Lineage (NCBI taxonomy): Eukaryota > Metazoa > Chordata > Mammalia > Primates > Hominidae > Pongo > Pongo pygmaeus. The sequence goes on from NC_072392.2 coordinate 60,573,191, forward strand.
AGCGACTGTCCTGCTTCAGCCTCCTGAGTAGCTGGAACTACAGGCACCTGCTACCACACCCAGCTGATTTTTGTATTTTTAGTAGAGACAGGATTTCGCCATGTTGGTCAGGCTGGTCTCGAACACCTGACCTCAGGTGATCCACCCGCCTTGGCCTCCTAAAGTGCTGGGATTATAGGGGTGAGCCACTGCGCCTGGCCTAAAATTTATTCTTTTTTTTAATTATTAGATTTTGTTTGTTTGTTTGTTTTGAGACGGAGTCTCGCTCTGTCGCCCAGGCTGAATGCAGTGGCGGGATCTCGGCTCACTGCAACCTCCACCTCCCGGGTTCACGCCATTCTCCTGCCTCAGCCTCCCGAGTTGCTGGGACTACAGGCGCCTGCCACCACGCCCGGCTAATTTTTTTATATTTTTAGTAGAGACAGTGTTTCACCACGTTAGCCAGGGTGATCTCTATCTCCTGACCTCGTGATCCACCCGCCTCGGCCTCCCAAAGTGCTGAGATTACAAGCGTGAGCCACCGCGCCCGGCCATTATTAGTTTTTAAAACTAAAGAATGAATCCAGAAAAATGTAATGTATAATTAGTGTTATTATTAGTAATTTCCTAAATGGTACCCTTTGGAGACAATTGTTTTATTTTTAAAGATCACTTAATAGTTATTGAACAATTACTTACCTAAAATATTAATATATCAGATTGGACTAAATTCCAGGACTAAAATCCTGTTACATAGATATAAGAATTCTTTGATAAATAGTTGTGCTTTTTGTCCTGCAGGAGCTTGGAAGAACTTGTGATCATTTGTAATATTGTTGTGAAACCAGCAACCGATTCAGTTTGTAATTACTCTGAATTTTATAAAGAAACTTGAAGTGAGTTACCCATACTAACATGAAACAATATTAATCCAATGGACTTCAGTAAGGAAAAAAATGTAAAAAAGCAATGTATGGCTCTATCTTGAAATATATAATACCTTCAACATTACATAAAGTTACTGAAAAAGCTAAAAAATTGCAAGCTGGTGCATCCAAAGCACCTACACTAAAAACAACCCAATATTAGGATGATTGCTTTTTCTTTTTTAGTACTGCAATATTCATTTTTTATTTTTTACTGTTATTAGTTATATGAACTTCAATAAAAAAGTTCACTGTTTCTTTTCCTTACTATTACATATTTGTTTTATTTCATGATTATTATATTTTTATCACCTCCTAGGTGATAAAAAATGATCCAGTACAGGTGTCACGTATGTTGGCAGGCCTCTGCACTGGATCTTGATTTAATGAAAAGTGGTGATAATTATATGTGGAGGATGAGAGGAGGCTGAGTGTATGTATATGTGTGTTAGGAGGGGTCTAGTAAATCATTGAAAGGCTCAGCTGCCATAGCAAGAAGTCACTGTTTGGGGGCTGTGAACATGACAGCAAAGGAGATCGTTTTAAGAGGTAGGGATTACTCCCTCAGAGCTGTGAGGTTTGGATAAGTGAAAATAGGGAGCAGAGAAATGCAATTTTTCATTTAGGGCCAAGTGGTAAAACTTGACTTTTTAAACTATGTGCATGTCTTACTTTGAAAAGATATCATTACAAAGTCAAAAGGACTTAAAAATGAAGAAGAGCCAGATGCGGTGGCTCACGCCTGTAATCCCAGCACTTTGGGAGGCCAAGGCGGGTGGATCACCTGAAGTCAGGAGTTCGAGACCAGCCTGACCAACATGGAGAAACCCCATCTCTACTAAAAAAAATACAAAATTAGCCGGGCTTGGTGGTGCATGTCTGTAATCCCAGCTACCTGGGAGGCTGAGGCAGGAGAATCGCTTGACCCTGGGAGACGGAGGTTGTGGCAAGCTGAGATCGCGCCATTTCACTCCAGCCTGGACAAGAGCGAAACTCCATAAAAAAAAAAAAAAAGTGAAGACGGTGCAAAAAGATTGGGAAGTCAACTTTAGACACTAATTATAAATGCTAGGAATTACAATTACAAAACAGAATATAAATAATATAAATCCCAACAAGAGAAAAATCAACATAAGCAACAAAATTGGGAGATTGGCAAAGGGAGGAGGGAGGAAGTGTAACTGTGCTAACCATCTCACCTTTTATAGTGGGGGATCAATCAATACTGTCTGAAATCGAAATGTGTGAGGTTAGAAAAATCAATGATTCCAACCTCTTTATGATTTTATGGTTTTCATAACCACTTGTCCTTACCCTTATAGGAATCCTTTTAGTAATTAATATCTCCTGGGGTGGAAACATTATTTAAAGTATAGCCATTCCTTCAGATCTACTTCAATTTATTTTTCTTCTGTTGAATTTCATTACAATTTCAGAAGCTTAATTTGTATTTTTGATAAAATGTAGAGTAGGGATTAATTTTTACAAAATCATTTTTGTCTAACCTTATCTAAAACTTTCTCTTTCTATCCATTTATTCTTCTTTTTGTTTATAAGCATAGAAAGATACATGAAATAATGTTTACCAGTTACTGTCTTCACCCATTCTAAAATACTGATTTTTTTTTTTCACATATAAACAACTCTGAAATCTAGTGACCACATAATGGCTGACAGCCAGGTGACAGCCATGAAGTTGTTGTCATTGCTGACATCTTCTGGTAAGATCAAGCAAGTTCCAGCATCAAAACTTCAAGCAGTGCCTTGGAAATAAAGTCCAGAGACAATAGCTGAGCACTCGTTTTTTTTTTTTTTTTTTTGAAACAGAGTTTCGCTGTTGTTGCCCAGGCTGGAGTTCAGTGGTGTGATCTCGGCTCACTGCAACCTCCGCCTCCCAGGTTCAAGTGATTCTCCTGCCTCAGCCTCCCAAGTAGCTGGGATTACAGGCACCTGCCACCACACCTGGGTAATTTGTTGTATTTTTAGTAGAGACAAGGTTTCACTGTGTTAGCCAGGATGGTATTGATCTCCTGACCTCGTGATCAGCCCACCTTGGCCTCCCAAGGCCTGGGATTACAGGCGTGAAGCTGAGCACTCTTTTAAGAAATGCTGCATCATTGATACTCTTGATGCACAAAGGATATTGTATTCACACACACACACACACACAAATGACTGAGTCAAAAGGTGATTCAGAAGAGTTGAACGCTAAATGTGAAGGTGTTTTAGAAATATATTGGACCAATTTATTTCTTATATTTTTTGTTTATGTTTGTATATGAGTAACATGCTATAAAATATATATTTATACAAGTTTAAAACAGTTCTTTTAATAAAAACTCTAGATTATGTAAAGCATTTTGTTATGGTTTAATTGGTAGGTTTTTTAGTGATACAAAAAATGATTTGAAGTATAATCAAAACCTGGGTTTGATGAACTATCATATTGGTTTTTTTTTTTTTTTTTTTGAGGTGGAATCTTGCTCTGTTACCCAGGTTAGAGTGCAGTGGCATGATCTCAGCTTACTGCAATCTCCGCCTCCCGGGTTCAAGAGATTCTCCTGCCTCAGCCTCCTGAGTAGCTGGGATTACAGGCACGCGCCACCACGCCCAGCTAATTTTTGTATTTTTAGTAGAGACAGGGTTTCTCCATGTTGGTCAGGCTGGTCTCGAACTCCTGACCTTGTGATCTGCCTGCCTCAACCTCCCAAAATGCTGGGATTACAGGCGTGAGCCACCACGCCCGGCCTGAACTATCATATTTCGGAGTGACAGAACTGGGTGGTTTGTTTCTTCTTTAAAGTTTTCCATATGGCTTAATTTTATAATGAATATGTTATGAGGAATATTACATATAGTGTATATTATCATTACATATAAAATATATACAATGTATTATATATGACACAAAATATGTAATTTATATATTATATATTATACATATTATATAATGAGTATGTAATAAATATGTAAAATTCTCTATATGGCTTAATTTTATTATGAAATCTTTGATATAATAACTAGTATTTCATTTGAGCCATCTTGATATTGCTGTCCCAATATTGTTCACAGGCACCTTTGCTTAGCCTCATGCAGAAATTTCTCCCTATTCTTCAGCTTTACAGTGTGTTGGCCATGTTCTAGGTCTAGGGTGGTTTCCTTCATGGTGGAAGTGAATACATATTAATATTTCAAAGCCGAAGAACTCCCTGACACTCTCTTGGGGCTGTGCCTTTCTAAGAGCCTGTGTGTATTTTCTTCCCACCTGCATATCCTATATTCCCCTACCTTCTTCTTCCTTACCTATTTCAGGATTTTTGAAAGATGCTGGACACAAGTCACCAGTGTTCTTGTGTTAGAAGAAGCATTCATGTCCTAAAGAGCAACGGTGCTCTTTCAGGACCATGGACAGTAGCACATGGCTGCAGACACCTAAAAAAGCTCCCAACGCTCACCTCACCCTGTAAGTCCCTCCAGAAGGGCCCATCAAGGCTGGCAGTGGACACCTTGCAGGTTAAATCCATGGTCTTCCTCCAAGTCAGGCTTAGAAAACTCCTTCCACAAAATATCACATAGTAGGCACTGAATAAATTTTGTTCAATTAATTAACACATTTATTACAGCAAAGGGTTATACTTATGTGCTCATTTCACCCAACAAATATTTATTTAAGCCCCTATTGTGTGACATGCATGAACCTTTCAGACAGGATGTTTTGTGACTGAGGCCCCTGTTTCATGGTGTGTAGCTGGTGTCTTATGAGTACGACAGTAGGCGCTACATGGGGTTGCTTCCTGCCTGCATCTCTGGTAGAAAGTGAAGTCTAATACAATTTTTCCTGTTTTCTTCTGTTACAATTCTGGACCACTTGTTTGTCCATCAACATTTCTTCTTCTTTCCTGATTTCTGTCACTCTCCCTAGAGCCTAAGACATCAGAGAATACAAATAAGGTCTTTCTCCCTCATCTTCATTCCCAGCCCTACAGCACCATTTCAGATTTTGTACTGTGCAACCAAATCTTTCCCCACTCCTACTCCCATTTCCATCACTCTCCCTAGAGCCTAAGACATCAGAGAATGCAAATAAGGTATTTCTTCCCCTGTCTTCATTCCCAGCCCTACGGCACCTAACATTTCAGATTTTGTACTGTGCAACCAAATCTTTTCCCACTCCTACTCCCACTTCCATCCCTACTCCTTAAACAAGTACAAGTGTCTTAAAGAAAAAACACCTGCTTTTTGTCATTGTCTCTTCTGAAGTACTTAGCATAGAGCCTGGCTTGTAGTTGTGTGTCAGTAAATAAATGACTGAATCAATCAATGAGAATAAAAGCCCCATGAGGGTGGGGACTTTTGACTGTTTTATAATATGCTATACATTCAATAAATATATGTTCAATTAATTGATTAATAAATTAACATATTTATCTGTAATAAATATCACAGAGAAAGGTTATGCTTGTCTGCTCATTAATTCAACCAGCAAATACTTATTAAGCATCTATCATGTATTGTACACTAGGATATATAACAGACAAAAATCTTCGTCCTATTGGAACTTACATTCTAGTGGGGGAAATAGAAAAGAAACAAGTAAATACACAGAAAAACAGAATAATATAATTCGAGACAGTGCATAGTGATGTAAAGAAAATAAAGCAACAATGAACAGTGGTGGTTATTTCGGGTCACATGGTCAGGAAAGGCCTCTCTGAAGGATGGCATCTGGGCAGAGACTTGAACGTGGTGAAGGAAAGGCAAGGATTGGGGGAAAAGGGTCTCACGGAGAAAATCAAGTTTAAAGGCCCTGGGCTGGAATGAATGTTTGAGGAACACAAGAACCCAATGTGGCTGTAGGGACTGAGAGTGGGGGAGGGTGATAAAAAATGAAGTCAGTGAAATCACGTTAATTATTTACATATTAATTTACAGATCAGCTCTGAACCACAAAACACACACACACATCTCCACACACAAAAAAATATAAAAGGGTAGTAAGCCAGGCACGGTGGCTCACACCTGTAATCCCAGCACTTTGGGAGGCCAAGGTGGGTGGATCACAAGGTCAAGAGTTCGAGACCACCCTGGCCAACATGGTGAAACCCCATCTCTACTAAAAATACAAAAATTAGCTGGGCGTGGTGTTGCACAGCTGTAATCCCAGCTACTCAGGAGGGTGAGGCAGGAGAATCACCGGAATCTGGGAGGCGGAGGTTGCAGTGATCCAAGTTCGCGCCACTGCACTCCAGCTTGGGTGACAGAGTGAAACTCCATCTAAAAAAAAAAAAAAAAAAGGTGCATAGTAAAGTATCCCTCCCATCCATGTCACCCTGCTACCTAGTTCCCTTCCTGATAGGCAACTAATGTCATTGGTTTCTTGTGTGTCCTGTGCATATATAAACAAACACATATATTTATATATTAATCACCCTCTTTTATAGAAATAGTAATATACTGTACGCTGTTCTATACTGTGTTCTTTTCTCTTAACATATCTTGAAAATCTTCCTAAATACTTTGTTTGCAACTGTGTGTATTGTGAGGATGTCCTGTAACTTGTTTAACCAATCCCCTACTGGTGGTAATTATATTTTTAATATTTTGCTATCATGAAAAACCTACCACAAGCCTTTATACCTAAGGCTAAGGCTTTGGAGTAAGATCAATCAGGGTTCAAATTCTGGTTTTTACTTAGAAGCTAAGTGACTTTGGGATGCTATGCGGGCTCTGTTCTCTGTTTCCTCAGCTGCAAAATGAGGATCCTAATACCATCATGACAACCTTTTGGGGAGATGTATGTGAAGTGCTCAGCACAGTACCTAGCCCAAGAGAGTAATATTGTCCTAACAAAATTCACTACATACTGAGTGCTGCCGTGTACTGGGCTCCAAGCTGAGAATTCACATATTATCTCGTTTCATCTTCACAACCCTAAAAGGTAAGGACTACTATTTCCACATTTACCAAAGAGTAACTGAGAGGTTAACCAATATGCCTCTCAAATCCTGAAGAAGCAGAAGAGGATTCAAACCCAGGGTTTGCTGACATCAGAGACCTGCTCCGAACCATTACATCCATCTGCTGGAGCTCAACAAATGTAGTTACCATCATCATCACCATCATCATCACAGTCACCATCACCATCATCATCACCGTCACCATCACCATCACCATCACCAACATCATCATCACCATCACTGTCACCGTCACCATCACCATCATCACTATCACATCGCTGTCACTATCACCATCATCACCATCACTATCACCAGCATCATCATCATCAACAGCATCACCATCATCATCACCATCATCACCATCACTGACACCATCACTATCACCATTATCACCATCATTATCACCATCACCATCACTATCACCATCATCATCATTGCCATTACTTGCTTTAGGTCCATTGATCTCTGACTTGGCCTGTGCCTGCCTTTGTCTTCAGATTCCCAAGTAGTTGGTGCAAATTTTTTCAGAAACAATTTTTTTTTTGCTAGTTTCAGGCCATTGTTTTTTCTGACTTTGGCTGCCTGTGCATGCATGTGTGTGTGTACACACACACTCACACTCAGGCAGACCAAGAGGTCTGACCACAGACCACAGCATCTTTTGGGGATGCTCCACATGTCATCACTGTCTTGGCAACATCAATAGCTCAGGCCAGCTGAGCAAAGTGAGGTGAGTGGGGAGGGTGGTCTCAGATGGCTGTAGCCCATCTCTCCCACTCCCCACCCCACCACTGGGCATAGTAGATTGAGAAGAAAAAGAATAAAAATCAGCAGCCAGCTAGTGAGTGTCCACCACATGAAAAGAAGAGTGTTTTATGTGTGTTATCTCAAATCCTCAAGATAGGTGCTCTCCAATCCCTTTTACAGATAAGGAACCTGAATCATAACAGAACTAAGGTGAGTTGCCCAAGGCTAAAGCCAGTGCATGGCCAAGGCAAGACTCTTATCCAGGTCTGGAGAGATGGAGCATGGTTGTATTATGGGGAAACAGTCAGTGTTACCATCCCCAAATCCCAAGAACTAGGGTCAACTGGAGAGAGGCAGAGAGCCAAAAGTAGTCTCTGTCTTCCCAGCCCCCTCCCCTCCCCTCCAGGCCTTCTCTGAGGCTGACACATGTGCCAGGAAATCCACCAAGGCTTTCTCTCCACTTTCCTTCAACTTCTGAAATCCTGTCCTCTTCAGGTGTACCTTCAGGATGGGTTCGTTATGTCACTGTAACAAATGAACCCCAAATCTCATGTTGGGTATGGGAGGGCAGGTGGATCTGCTTATCTTCATCCCTCGGGAGCCCAGGTTAATGAGACTTCATTCATCTTGGTGGGTAGGGGTTGTGGCAATTCAGCATGGGTTCTTACAGCTCCCACCTAGATGTGACAGATGTCACTCATCCACATTCCATTAGTCAAGGCAAGTGCGTGGTCCACCTACCTCAATGTGTGCCTGGAGGGAAAAAGAAATGTTCAGTGAGCAGCATTGGTGACTACCCCAACCAAAGGCAGTGCCCCTCACTGGCCCCTGGTCTGACCCCCTCTACACCACTTCGTGGCCTCCCCCAACTTCTCTGCTACCCCACTGGTGCATGCACACTTAGCCTTTACAGGCACTCTCTCCCCTCCCCCAAGGTCACGAGGAGCCATGGACATAGCTAGAGTCCACAGGGTGCTATTCAGCCACAGGGGTCCAGTTGCTTTGTTGCAGCACCAATCTTGGGCTAGAATTGCAGGAGGTCCCAGGAAGGGTCCCCGTGCCTCTCACTGGGCTGAGAGTACCACACAAAGCCAGAGTTCTCCCAATCCCCTCCAAGGCCTGGGCTTTCTCAGTTGGTCAAACACAAATGAGACAGTCTGCTTTCTCAGGAAGTTGGGGCCTGAATGAAATGATCAGACATCACACACAGCCTGGAGCGCAGGTGGGTGGTTCGGGAGGCAGGAGGAGTGGGTGTGTGGGGATGGAGGGAAGGACCACCCAGGGGCCAGCCCAGGGGGGCAAAGTCATGGTGCCCTTGACTCAATTACGGAGGACATTAGCATGGGTGTTCAGAAATAAAGCAGAAAAGTAGGTTAGGGTGAGATCGTGAAAGGACTGGGTGCTGGGAAAATGAATTTAGTGTTTATCTAGGAAAAAAATCAGAAGCCACTGAAGGACCGAGGATGGAAGAGCACTGCCATCAAGTATGGACCCTCAAGGGCACACCTGGCCTCAAACCGAAGGAGGGATGGGGACAGGGAAGCCAGGGAGGCCAGGAGGCTTTTGGAACAGCCCAGGCAGGAGTAACAGAGGAGCATAGAGAGGAAGGAACTCACAACCCACTGAGGAACATGCTAGCTGGGTACATAGGTCATCAGCCCCGTGAGCTCCCCTACACACAGACACTGACACACAGATGTCTCCTTCAGTGTCCACAAGCCCCACAGGCACTGACAGGAGGGGCCCAGGGCCATGGCCTTCTGTTTGGGGTTAGGAGTGGGAGAGTGTCAGGAAGGATCTGGAGTATGGGCAGCTTCAGGGAGTGCCTCACATCAGGGACCAGGGCCGAGGATAAACTGGTGTTGAATATAGAATCACACACACACACCACACCGGTTTCAGGGGCAGGCAGACCCTGGTCCAAATCCTGGCTTTGCTTCCTACTAGCTGTGAGATCTTATGCAAGTCTGTCAACCTCTCTGAGCCTCAGTTTTCTCTTCCGTAAATTGTTGATGATAAGATCAACCTCCTGGCTTCTTGTGAGACTTACAAAGAAATAGTAATAGCTATGATAGGCATGGCAAAAATGGCTATGCATTCTTGCCTACCTGTACCTATGCCCCTGCAGTGGGACCTCCTAGTTCCTCCCATCAAGAGGTGAAGTCCATTTCTCAACCCCATGGATCTGGGTGGATCATTGTCTTTGGACAAAGGGACAATAGCAAAAGTGATTCTAGAATAGACGTGAAAAGTGCTCATCACAGGGGCTTGCTCTCTTGTGCTCTAGGAACCCACAAGCTCAGGCTAGCCTTCTGGCGGAGGAGAGACACATGGCCCAGCTGCTTTCTTCACTCCAGTCAACAGCCAGCAAATGCCCAAGAAACAGAGCCACCTCGCTGACACGAGGCTGACTGCAGGCCCAGGAGTGAGCCCAGCCATGGCCAGCAGAACTGCTCAGCCCAAATCGCCAACCTGCCAATCATGAGTAAATAGATGGTTGCTGTTTAAAGCTGTAAAATCAATTGATGGGCTTAGGCTTTGCCCAACATGAAGTAACAGGAACCAGATTTATCTTCCTGCCTGAAATAGCCAAAATAACCAGGCAAGAATCTGGACACTGGGTGGATCACAAAGGATGGTGATGCGAGAGATGGGAAAACTCCATGAACTCCATGACGGCCCCAGCTCACAGCCTAGAAAAATGTTTCCAGGCCACAGTACAGACAAAGCGAACCCAGGTGGAGCCAGGGAGCTTCTGAGTTGAGGAGACACAGCAGAGTCCCAGGAGATCAAGGTGGCCAGAGTTCTTAGGACAGAGTACTGGGGAGGAGAGAGTTGCACAGAGAGCCTCAGAGATGTGCAGAGGGTGCCCCTCAAGTATTCAGCAGTGTACTCATCAGCTCGAGCGTGTGATGAAACCACCCGAGGTCCTTCTGAAAGGAGGAGAGAACAGTGCCCAGGACTCACACAGAGCCAGAAACAGTGCCCGCTGCCTCCAGCTAGACTGGAATTGAGTAGAATATGCAGGAAGGCCATGCCTCAATAGTGGGGAGTAATTGGTCCTAGACAGAACACTCCTCCGGAGCTCCCTAATAAAAGCAAGACCTGAAAGGATCAGACTGTTTCCAAATAATTACATCCAAGAAAAGCTAACTGATGTAGAAACTAAAACATATGAGTGCTCATGATATTTCAGCAACTTTAAGTATATGTAGGCATTTTACATATATTACTACATTTATATTACTTTATTTACAACAATTGCTCTGAAAGAGCTGCTATTATTACCTCCATTGTACAAATGGTAGTCTGTACATACAGAGTACCTGGCACATAGCATGTTCAATAAATAAATGTTTTTTCCTTCAACTTGCCATCCTTGCTGCCTGTCTGCAACCATTAATAACCAAATGACTTTTCCCGAGTTCTACATCCACTACAAAGATTATGGCTTTAGGAAGGCAAAAACTTCAGCATTCAGGAGGAAAGTGGTCCCTGGAATTCTGAGAGTCCTGGATGAAGAGTCAGGAGTGATGACTCCAGCCCGGCCCTGCCACCACCTTGCAGGGTGACCCTGAGCCAGCCTTAACTTCTCTGGGCCTGATTTGCCACATTGCAGACGGGTGAATTCAGATTAGGTTTTCCCCAAAGCAAACTTCTCGCTCTAGAGGCCAGGATGCCTCAACCATCCTCAGGCTAAAACTCTGATAGTAGAGGATGGCAAAGTTGAGGAAAGAGTGCGTTCATCTCCACTTGAATACACATGTACACACGCTCACACGCACACACGCGCGCATCCATACACACCTCTGATTGCCAGCCTCTAATTGAGCCGCTCTCTGGCCCTGTGCAGCATTACCCACTTCAGCCAGAAGATGGTGCTGCTTCTCCATGCGAGTTCAACTACATTCGTTCAAAACTTAATGGTTGAGCACCTGTGTCCAAAACGTTGCGCTGGGCAGTGTGAACACAAAGGGCATTACAATATGGATCGCTCTTTCCAGAACTTTACACTGTAGTGACAACCAACCAAAGGTACTATGAAATGAATTGGGACTTTGCTGGGACGAAACTAAACATTACTGAAAAGTGCCAGGCACGAGCTGCTTTACAACACTTCTTTTTAAGACTAGGGCTCCTTCCCCAATGTATACATATGTTAGAACATCATGGTGCACACTATAAATACATACAATGTTTACTTGTTGATTAAAAAAACATTAAAATAAAAATAGGTAACCAGGCACAGTGGCTCACGCCTGCAATCCCAGCACTTTGGGAGGCCAAGGCAGGCGGATCACCTGAGGTCATGAGTTCGAGACCAGCCTGACCAACATGGTGAAACCCCAGTTCTACTAAAAATATAAAAATTAGCTGGGTGTGGTGGCGTGCACCTGTAATCCCAGCTACTCAGGAGGCTGAGGCAGGATAATTGCTCGAACCCAGGTGGCGGAGGTTGTAGTGAGCTGAGATCACGCCACTGCACTCCCACCTGGGTGACAGAGCAAGACTGTCTCAAAGTAAAAATAAAAATAAAAAATAAAAATAGGCCGGGTACAGTGGCTCACGTCTGTAATCCTAGCACTTTGGGAGGCCGAGGCAGGCGGATCACCTGAGGTCAGGAGTTTGAGACCAGCCTGGCCAATATGGCGAAATCTCGTCTCTACTGAAAATGCAAAAATTAGCCAGGTGTGGTGGCTGGCACCTGTAATCCCAGCTACACGGGAGACTGAGGCAGGAGAATCACTGGAACCCAGGAGTCGGAGGTTGCAGCGAGCCGAGATTGCACCACTGCACTCCAGCCTGGGTGATGGGGCGAGCTCCATCTCAAAAATAAATAAATAATAAAATAATAAAATAAAATAAATAAAATAAAAGTAAACAACAACAAAAACCCCAGGGACTCTAATTTTCAAGATGATAAAAGTACAAAGCTGGTAAATGTTTATTTGATTTCCGCTTCTCTGTGGCCTACACAGCACAGGGCATCTGACTGATGATCAGTAAGTTTGCATTGATTGATTGAATTATAACTGCAGACAGAAACCTAAAGGCTAAGCCAGAGTGGCAGGAACAAAGAGAGCCCTCAGCCCAAACGCTGCAATTCCTAGATGAAAAATGAGGCCCAGAGAGAGAAAGGAAGAAAAGCCATGTGCCTGGCCCAAGGGAGGTGCTCCCTAAACATTTGCTAAATTCATAAAGTGCTTTTGCCTATGTCATCACTTACTCCTCGAGGTAATAGTTTTTATTCCTACTTTCCAGATGAGAAAACTGAGGCTGCCACAAGGGATCTGGCCAAGTGACAATGTGACTTCAAATTACTTTGTGCCCTTCCTTCTAAGCGTAAGAGTTTACATTTTGATTGTGCTTGATAGTTTGGCAAGCACTTTCATAGACACACTTTCATTTCCTTTAATCCTCTGCTAAGGAACAGAGCAGAAAGTGACGGCCACCACGTCAGAGACAACTGCTTTTCTCCTATACCAGTTTATTTCTAACTCAGGTGTTCTTGGGGATATAAGAATCACTAAAATAAATTATTTGGTGTTTTCATTTGCTGTATTTTTAAAAACGAACTCTAGGCTGGACACGGTGGCTCACGCCTGTAATCCCAGCACTTTGGGAGGCCAAGATGGGTGAATCACCTGAGATCAGGAGTTCAAGACCAGCCTGGCCAACATGGTGAAGCCCCGTCTCTACTAAAAATACAAAAAGTAGCCAGGCGTGTTGGCAGGTGCCTGTAATCTCAGCTACTCAGGAGGCTGAGGCAGGAGAATTTGCTTGAATCCAGGAGGTGGAGGTTGCAGTGAGACGAGATCGCGCCACTGCACTCCAGCCTGGATGGCAGAATGATACTCTGTCTATGGCCATCTTAAAACAAAGAGCTGCCTCCCAGTTCCAGCTGCCCCATTTGTATTTATTTACCTGTGGCTTTGGCTACTTTAATTATTCAGAGCTGATGAGGAGGGAAAAAACACACACACACACACACAGAGATAGACCTGATACCTAAATGATGTGCTCACACCACGTGGAAACCAAATGACCCCAAGATGTGTTGTTAGAAGGGAAGATTTGTAAGGGTTCAAATCAAGGAACACTGTGGGGAGAAGTGAGTGGCCCACCTGGCATGCCCCAGCACAGCATGTCCAGGGAGAACCTGTGCTCTGGCTGACAGGTGCTCATTCCTGGCAGGAGGTGTGACTTAGATACAAAAAGAAAAAAAATACATTTGTGTTTTTTCATTTGAATTTTACAGGTTTCGCAATTCTGTTTGTATTTAGTCTGTAAATTTGCTTTGAGTTTTATAGTCACATAACAGCTATATGCATATAGTTATACGTGGTTACATACTTAATATTATAACAAAATTGACTGGTCAACACCAGGAGTCTTTGGGAATTTTTTCCCATTAAAAGGATTGTGCACATAGACTGGAGACACACTGGTCATATTTCCTTCCCTTGAGGAAGGGACAGGAGTCACAGACATTTTTTCCTCTGAATGGGAAGAAGCCCTCTCCCTAGAGGACAGGGAAGGGGTTCACTCCTAGCACAGAAGCAGAGCAGGAGAAAGGTAATCCCTTTTCTCATACCCAGGCCTTCCCTGCAGGCAGGGCTGGGGGCTGTTTGCTTTGAGGCAAAGAGAGGGTTCCCTGCAGAAGACGGGCAACGGAAATATCAGCTACTGAGTTGCTATGTATCAGCTACATAAATAGTTACTAGTTATATACTACTTACATATTGTATAACTAGTATTTACATAACTCTATGCTATGGACAAGGTGATGGTACCCTAAGAGGAGAAGACGTAGATTAAGGGGTGAGGGAGTGTGTGTGTGTTTCACGTCCTCTTCCTCCAGAACAGGCAGACGGTGACCTGAGGCTGCTCTGTCCAGCTGGGGTGAGTGCTGAGGTCCTGCCCTTGTGCCCTTCTCCTCCTCGTCCTGGGTCTCCCACAGGGATAATCTCTGGAACTGGACACATCTTTTCCACTCATACCAGCCAACATTTATTATGGTGTCCTGTTATGTGCTAGACATTTCTCTATACTCCTTTATTCACACCAATATTTACAAACCCACCATATTGGTTACACATTGCTATGTAACGAATTACCCCAAAATGTAGTGGCTTAAAGCAAGAAACACTTATTATCTCGCAGGTTTTATGTGGTGTTTTATTTCTGGCCTCTTTCACTTTCCATGTTTTCAACGATCATCTATGTTATAAGCATGAACAGTTATAAGCATGAAATGCTGTATTGTATTGTAAGTATTTGTGTGGCCGAACAATATTCCATTGTATGGAATACCACATTTGTTTATCCATACATCAGTTGATAGATATTGTTAATATTTGGATAGCATGTATTTTTCCTTCCTCATAATTACATTCTATAGATAGATAGATAGATAGATAGATAGATAGATAGATAGATAGATAGATAAATAGATAGATAGATTAGGTTGCCCTAAACTCCAACCCCTAAAGTCAATCCCTCCCCAGAAGATTAAAGTTTATCCAAATCTCTCTTTGTGCATGTATTTAAATGCATATGTGCCTGTGTTAGTTATCTATTGCTGCATAAGAAATTACTCCAAAACTTAGAGGCTTAAAACAATGATAAATATTTACTATTTCACACAATATCTGGGAGGTCAAGAATACCAGAGTGGTTTAGCTGAGTGGTTCTGAGTGGTTCTGTCTTATGAGGTTGCAGTCAAGATGTTGGCAGGGAGCCAGGCATGGTGGCTTATGCCTGTAATCCCAGCATTTTGAGAGGCCAAGGCAGGAGGATTGCTTGAGGCCAGGAGTTTGAGACCAGCCTAGGCAACATACTGAGACCCCATCTCTACAAAAAAATTTTACAAATTATTTGGGCATGGCAGTGCACAGCTGTAGTCCTAGCTACTCAGGAGGCTGAGGCAGGAGGATTGCCTGGGCCCAGAAGTTTGAGGTTGCAGTGAACAATGATCATGCCGCTGTACTCCAGCCTGGGCAACACAGTGATATCCTGTCTCAAAAAAATAAATAACAGGCCAGGCACAGTGACTCACGCCTGTAATCCCAGCACTTTGGGAAGCTGAGGCGGGCGAATCACCTGAAGTCAGGAGTTTGAGACCAGCCTGGCCAACATGGTGAAACCCCGTCTCTACTAAAAATACAAAAATTAGCCAGACGTGGCGGCGCACGCCTGTAATCCTAGCTACTCGGGAGGCTGAGGCAGAAGAATTGCTTGAACCCCAGAGGCAGAGGTTGCAGTGAGCTGAGATTGCACCACTGCACTCCAGCCTAGATGACAGAGCAAGACTCCATTTCAAATAACTAACTAAATAAATAAATAAAAAGAATGCAGGGGCTGCAATCATTTGATGGCTTGACTGAGACTTTCCAAACGTCCCACTCGCATGGATAAAGAGACAGTCACTGGCCATTGGCAAACCTCAGTTCCTCTCCATCTAAGGTTGCCATATTTAGCAAATAAAAATATGGAATAGGCAGCTAAATTTGCATTTCAGATAAATAACAAATACATTTTAGTATTAGTATATCCCAGATATTGTGTGAGACACAATCATACTAAAAATACTAAGAAATATGACTTCTTATTAGGGCTGCTTGAGTACACTCACAATGTGGTAGCTGGCTTCCACTAGCACAAGTGGCTCAAGAAAGCATAGCAGAAACAAAAATGTCTTTTGTGACCTAGCCTTGAAAGTCACACACCATCAATTCTGCAACAATTCTTTTGGTTACACAGGTCTGTCCTAATCAATATGAGTGGGAACAATATAAAAGATGAATACTAGGAATTAAGGATCACTGGGAGTCATCATAGGGTCTATCTACCATTGTGCTCATAGAAAATAATATTGTTTTGTGTGTGTATATGTATGTTATGTATTTTTTAACATGAGAGTAATTCTGTATCTATTTGCTCTGCAACTTTTTTTCACTTAGCAATACATTTTGGAGCTCTTTACATATCAGAACATGTAGTATTGCTTGATTCTCTTTGCTTTCTGCCTATTATTTTATAATATAGATTGTCATATTTAGCCATTCTTCTATTGTTGTACATTTAGGCTGTTTTCCAAAGCTTACTACTACATTATATACAATGCTGTAACAATCTTCTATATGCCTTACATTCATGTCCATACATTCAAAAAGTTAGAAGGAATATTGAGACTATTAGGTGGAGACATGGAAGATTTAAATAAGACCCATATTAACTTCTATAGGTAAAAACTACAATATATAAGATAAAAAAACATTTAATGTGATCAATAACAGTTTAGACATTGCAAAAAAAAAGATTAGTGAACTTGAAGACAATAGAAAATATCCAAAATAAAATACAGAGAAAGGAAAAACTGAAAAAGACGATAAGGAAAGACAGATGGAGGACAATTTTCAGCAATCTAAATACATGTAATTGGAGTCCCTAAAGGATAGGAAAGGAGAGAGAGAACATATATTTAAAGAATAATGGCTGGAAATTTTCCAAAGTTGATGGAAACTATACAACCACGAGTTTTCTTAGCTCAAGGAATTTCAACACAAGCAACATGAAGAAAACTACGTCATGATGTATCATACAGAGTTAAGATTGATAACAGACTTCTTGACAGAAAAATGCAAGCATGTAGACAGTGGAACAGTATCTTTAAAGTACTAAAAGAAAAAAAAAAACTATCAACCTAGGATTCTACACCCAGAAAATGTATCTTGCGAAATAGAAGATGAAAGAAACACTTTTCTGGAGATACAAAAGCTGAAGTAAATCATCACTAGCTGATGGCCCCTAAAAAAAAAAGTGTTAAATTATGTCCTTTGAGCAAGGGAGAAATAATACTAGACTGAAATCTGGATACAGGCAAAGGAGTAAAGATGACCAAAAATCATAACCATATGGATATATTTAAAAAATTTTTTTTTCTTATTTAAATTTATTGGCTGGGTGTGGTGGCTCATGCCTGCAATCCTAGCACTTTGGGAGGCTGAGGCAGGTGGATCATGAGGTCAGGAATTCAAAACCAGCCTGGCCAACATGGTGAAATCCTGTTTCTACTAAAAATACAAAACTTAGCTGGGCGTAGTGGTGCACCTGTAATCCCAGCTACTCAGGATGCTGAGGCAGGAGAATCACTTGAACCCAGGAGGCAGAGGTTGCCATGAGCCGAGATGGCACCACTGCACTCCAGCCTGGGCGACAGAGTGAGACTCTGCCTCAAAAGAAAAAAAAAATCTTTAAAAGATAATTGGCTATTTAAAACAAAAAAATACAAACATACTGTGGAGTTTACAACATATTCAGAAGTAAAATATATGACATCAATAGCATAAACACTGGGATGGTTTTTCCACTACAGTTATGCGTCACTTAGCTTTCAGGAGACATACAGAGAAATGCATCATTAGGCAACTTTGTCATTGTGTAAACCTCATAATGTACTTACTCAAATCTAGATGATGTAGCCTACTACACACCTAGGCTATATGTTTAGCCTATTGCTCCTACACTACAAACCTGTACACCGTGTTATGGTACCAAATACTATAGGCCATTGTAACTCAATGGTAAGTATTTGTATATTTAAACATATCTAAACATAGAAAAGACACCATAAAAATATGATATAAAAGGTTTTAAAAAGTACACCTATATAGAGCACTTACCATAAATGGAGGTTTCAGGACTGGAAGTTGTTCTGGATGACACAATGAAGTTAGTGGTGAGTGAATGTGAAGCCCTAGGACATTACTGCACACTGGTGTAGACTTTATAAATACTGTATGCTTAGGCTACACTAAATTTATTTTTAATGTATGCTTTTCTCTTTTTTTTTGAGACAGGGTCTCACTCTCACCCAGGCTGGAATGCAGGGATGCAGTTATGACTCACTGCAGCCTTGATTTTCTGGGCCAGGTGATCCTCCCACTTCAGCCTCCTGAGTAGCTGAGACTACAAGCACGTGCCACCATGCCCAGCTGGTTTTTTGTATTTTTTGTAGAGATGGGATTTTACCATATTGCCCAGGCTTGTCTCAAACTCTTGGGCTCAAGAGATCCTTTCACCTCGGCCTCCCAAAGTGCTAGTGTTACAGGCATGAACCACCATGACCAGCCATATTTTTCTTTCTTCAATATAAATTAACCTTAGCTTCCTGTAACTTTACTTTATAAACTTCATTTTTTTAACTTTTTGACTCATAATAACATAACTAAAAACAAAAACACTTTGTACAATTATACAAAAAATATTTTCTTTACATCCTTATTCTATAAGTGTTTTTCTGTTTTTTTCTTTTTTTTTTACTTTTTAAACTTTTTGGTTTAAAACTAAGACACAAACACACACATTAGCCTAGGCCTACATAGGGTCAGGATCATCAATATCACTATCTTCCACTTCTATATCTTCTCTTACTAGAAGGTTTTCAGGGGCAATAACACACATGGTCATCTCCTGTGATAACAATGCCTTGCCTCCCCCTCCCCCTCCCCCTCCCCCTCCCTCTCCCTCTTCTTCGGTCTCCCTCTGTTGCCGAGGCTGGACTGTGCTGCCGTGATCTCGGCTCGCTGCAACCTCCCTGCCTCGGGCTCCTGTGACTCTCCTGCCTCGGCCTGCGGAGTGCCTGGGATTGCAGGCGCGCGCCGCCACGCCTGAATGGTTTTTGTATTTTTGGTGGAGACGGGGTTTCGCCGTGTTGACCGGGCTGGTCTCCAGCTCCTGGCCTCGAGTGATCTGCCTGCCTCGGCCTCCCGAGGTGCTGGGATTGCAGACGGAGTCTCGCTCACTCAATGCTCAACGGTGCTCAAGCTGGAGTGCAGTGGCGTGATCTCGGCTCGCTACAACCTCCACCTACCAGCCTCCTGCCTTGGCCTCTTAAAGTGCTAAGATTACAGCCTCTGCCCCGCCGCCACCCCGTCTAGGAAGTGAGGAGCGTCTCTGCCTGGCCGCCCATCGTCTGGGATGTGAGGAGCCCCTCTGCCCGGCTGCCCCATCTGGGAAGTGAGGAGCGCCTCTGCCCGGCCGCCCATCGTCTGGGATGTGAGGAGCGCCTCTGCCCGGCCGCCCCGTCTGGGAGGTGAGGAGCGCCTCTGCCCGGCCGCCCCGTCTGGGAGATGAGGAGCGCCTCTGCCCGGCCGCCCATCTTCTGGGATGTGAGGAGCGCCTCTGCCCGGCCGCCCCGTCTGGGAGGTGAGGAGTGCCTCTGCCCGGCCGCCACCCCGACTGGGAGGAAGTGAGGAGCGCCTCTGCCCAGCCACCCCTTCTGGGAAGTGAGGAGCGCCTCTGCCCGGCCGCCCCGTCTGGGAAGTGAGGAGCACCTCTGCCCGGCCGCCACCCCGTCTGGGAAGTGAGGAGCGCCTCTGCCCGGCCGCCCCGTCTGGGAGGTGAGGAGTGCCTCTGCCCGGCCGCCACCCCGACTGGGAGGAAGTGAGGAGCGCCTCTGCCCGGCTGCCTCATCTGGGAAGTGAGGAGCGCCTCTGCCCGGCCGCCCATCGTCTGGGATGTGAGGAGCACCTCTGCCCGGCCGCCCCGTCTGGGAGGTGAGGAGCGCCTCTGCCCGGCCTCCCCGTCTGGGAGATGAGGAGCGCCTCTGCCCGGCCGCCACCCCGACTGGGAGGAAGTGAGGAGCACCTCTGCCCGGCTGCCTCATCTGGGAAGTGAGGAGCGCCTCTGCCCGGCCGCCCATCTTCTGGGATGTGAGGAGCGCCTCTGCCCGGCCGCCCCGTCTGGGAGGTGAGGAGTGCCTCTGCCCGGCCGCCACCCCGACTGGGAGGAAGTGAGGAGCGCCTCTGCCCAGCCACCCCTTCTGGGAAGTGAGGAGCGCCTCTGCCCGGCCGCCCCGTCTGGGAAGTGAGGAGCACCTCTGCCCGGCCGCCACCCCGTCTGGGAAGTGAGGAGCGCCTCTGCCCGGCCGCCCCGTCTGGGAGGTGAGGAGTGCCTCTGCCCGGCCGCCACACCGACTGGGAGGAAGTGAGGAGCGCCTCTGCCCGGCTGCCTCATCTGGGAAGTGAGGAGCGCCTCTGCCCGGCCGCCCATCTTCTGGGATGTGAGGAGCGCCTCTGCCCGGCCGCCCCGTCTGGGAGGTGAGGAGTGCCTCTGCCCGGCCGCCACCCCGACTGGGAGGAAGTGAAGAGCGCCTCTGCCCGGCTGCCCCATCTGGGAAGTGAGGAGTGCCTCTGCCCGGCCGCCACCCCGACTGGGAGGAAGTGAGGAGCGCCTCTGCCCAGCCACCCCTTCTGGGAAGTGAGGAGCGCCTCTGCCCGGCCGCCCCGTCTGGGAAGTGAGGAGCACCTCTGCCCGGCCGCCACCCCGTCTGGGAAGTGAGGAGCGCCTCTGCCCGGCCGCCCCGTCTGGGAGGTGAGGAGTGCCTCTGCCCGGCCGCCACCCCGACTGGGAGGAAGTGAGGAGCGCCTCTGCCCGGCTGCCTCATCTGGGAAGTGAGGAGCGCCTCTGCCCGGCCGCCCATCTTCTGGGATGTGAGGAGCGCCTCTGCCCGGCCGCCCCGTCTGGGAGGTGAGGAGTGCCTCTGCCCGGCCGCCACCCCGACTGGGAGGAAGTGAGGAGCGCCTCTGCCCAGCCACCCCTTCTGGGAAGTGAGGAGCGCCTCTGCCCGGCCGCCCCGTCTGGGAAGTGAGGAGCACCTCTGCCCGGCCGCCACCCCGTCTGGGAAGTGAGGAGCGCCTCTGCCTGGCCGCCCCGTCTGGGAGGTGAGGAGCGCCTCTGCCCGGCCGCCCCGTCTGGGAAGTGAGGAGCACCTCTGCCCGGCCGCCACCCCGTCTGGGAAGTGAGGAGCGCCTCTGCCCGGCCGCCCCGTCTGGGAGGTGAGGAGCGCCTCTGCCCGGCCGCCACCCCGTCTGGGAGGAAGTGAGGAGCACCTCTGCCCGACCGCCCCGTCTGGGAAATGAGGAGCGCCTCTGCCCGGCCGCCACCCCGTATGGGAAGTGAGGAGCGCCTCTGCCTGGCCACCCCGTCTGGGAGGTGAGGAGCGCCTCTGCCCAGCCGCCCCGTCTGGGAAGTGAGGAGCGCCTCTGCCCGGCCGCCACCCCGTATGGGAAGTGAGGAGCGCCTCTGCCTGGCCACCCCGTCTGGGAGGTGAGGAGCGCCTCTGCCCGGCCGCCCCGTCTGGGAAGTGAGGAGCACCTCTGCCCGGCCGCCACCCCGTCTGGGAAGTGAGGAGCGCCTCTGCCTGGCCGCCCCGTCTGGGAGGTGAGGAGCGCCTCTGCCCGGCCGCCCCGTCTGGGAAGTGAGGAGCACCTCTGCCCGGCCGCCACCCCGTCTGGGAAGTGAGGAGAGCCTCTGCCCGGCCGCCCCGTCTGGGAGGTGAGGAGCGCCTCTGCCCGGCCGCCACCCCGTCTGGGAGGAAGTGAGGAGCACCTCTGCCCGACCGCCCCGTCTGGGAAATGAGGAGCGCCTCTGCCCGGCCGCCACCCCGTATGGGAAGTGAGGAGCGCCTCTGCCTGGCCACCCCGTCTGGGAGGTGAGGAGCGCCTCTGCCCAGCCGCCCCGTCTGGGAAGTGAGGAGCGCCTCTGCCCGGCCGCCACCCCGTATGGGAAGTGAGGAGCGCCTCTGCCTGGCCACCCCGTCTGGGAGGTGAGGAGCGCCTCTGCCCGGCCGCCCCGTCTGGGAGGTGAGGAGCGCCTCTGCCCGGCTGCCCCGTCTGGGAGGTGAGGAGCGCCTCTGCCCGGCCGCCACCCCGTCTGGGAGGAAGTGAGGAGCACCTCTGCCCGGCCGCCCCGTCTGGGAAGTGAGGAGCGCCTCTGCCCGGCCACCCCGTCTGGGAAGTGAGGAGCGCCTCTGCCCGGCCACCCCGTCTGGGAGGTGAGGAGCGCCTCTGCCCGGCCACCCCGTCTGGGAGGTGAGGAGCGCCTCTGCCCAGCCGCCCCGTCTGGGAAGTGAGGAGCGCCTCTGCCCGGCCGCCACCCCGTATGGGAAGTGAGGAGCGCCTCTGCCTGGCCACCCCGTCTGGGAGGTGAGGAGCGCCTCTGCCCGGCCGCCCCGTCTGGGAGGTGAGGAGCGCCTCTGCCCGGCCGCCCCGTCTGGGAGGTGAGGAGCGCCTCTGCCCGGCCGCCACCCCGTCTGGGAGGAAGTGAGGAGCACCTCTGCCCGGCCGCCCCGTCTGGGAAGTGAGGAGCGCCTCTGCCCGGCCACCCCGTCTGGGAAGTGAGGAGCGCCTCTGCCCGGCCACCCCGTCTGGGAGGTGAGGAGCGCCTCTGCCTGGCCGCCACCCCTTCTGGGAGGAAGTGAGGAGCGCCTCTGCCTGGCTGCCCCATCTGGGAAGTGAGGAGCGCCTCTGCCCAGCCGCCACACCGGCTGGGAAGTGAGGAGCGCCTCTGCCCGGCCACCCCGTCTGGGAGGTGAGGAGCGCCTCTGCCCGGCCGCCCCATCTGGGAAGTGAGGGGCGCCTCTGCCCGGCCGCCCCATCTGGGAAGTGAGGAGCGCCTCTGCCCGGCCGCCCCATCTGGGAAGTGAGGAGCGCCTCTGCCCGGCCGCCCCATCTGGGAAGTGAGGAGCGCCTCTGCCCGGCCGCCCCATCTGGGAGGTGAGGCGTGCCTCTGCCCGGCCGCCACCCCGTCTGGGAGGAAGTGAGGAGCACCTCTGCCCGGCCGCCCCATCTGGGAAGTGAGGAGCGCCTCTGCCCGGCCGCCCCATCTGGGAGGTGAGGAGCGCCTCTGCCCGGCCGCCCTCTCTGGGAGGTGAGGAGTGCCGCTGCCCGGCCGCCACCCCGTCTGGGAGGAAGTGAGGAGCACCTCTGCTCGGCCGCCCCATCTGGGAAGTGAGGAGCACCTCTGCCCGGCCGCCCGGTCTGGGAAGTGAGGAGCGCCTCTGCCCAGCCACCCCATCTGGGAAGTGAGGAGCACCTCTGCCCGGCCGCCCGGTCTGGGAAGTGAGGAGCGCCTCTGCCCGGCCACCCCATCTGGGAGGTGAGGAGCGCCTCTGCCCGGCCGCCCCGTCTGGGAGGAAGTGAGGAGCGCCTCTGCCCGGCCGCCCTGTCTGGGAGGTGTACCCAACAGCTCCGAAGAGACAGCGACCATCGGGAGCGGGCCATGAGGACGATGGCGGTTTTGTTGAAAAGAAGGGGGGGAAGTGTGGGGAAAGGAAGGAGAGATCAGATTGTTGCTGTGTCTGTGTAGAAAGACGTGGGCATAGGAGACTCCATTTTGTTCTGACTAGGAGAAATTCTTCTGCCTTGGGATGCCGTTGATCTATGGCCTTTCCCCCAGCCCCGTGCTCTCTGAAACATGTGCTGTGTCAACTCAGGGTTAAATGGATTAAGGGCGGTGCAAGATGTGCTTTGTTAAACAGATGCTTGAAGGCAGCATGCTCTTTAAGAGTCATCACCACTCCCTAATCTCAAGTACCCAGGGGCACAAACACTGCAGAAGGCCGCAGGGACCTCTGCCTAGGAAAACCAGAGACCTTTGTTCATGTGTTTATCTCCTGACCTTCTCTCCACTATCATCCTATGACCCTCCCATATCCCCCTCTCCGAGAAACACCCAAGAATGATCAATAAATACTTCATTAAAAAAAAACAGATAAATTAGAAATTAATTTTAATAATATATTTTATTTAATCCAGTATGCTAATACTATTTCAATATTTAAGCAATGTAAAATATTAATAAGATATTTATATCTTAAAAAATTAAGTTCTCTAGAGCTGGGTACGTTGGCTTATGCTTATAATCACAGTATCTTTGGGGGCTGAGGTGGGAGAAGCACTTGAGCGCAGGAGTTGGAGGCTGCAGTGAGCCATGATTGGCCACTGCACTCCAGCACAGGTAACACAGCGAGACCCTGACTTAAAAAACAAAACAAAACAATAAAGTTCTTTAATTTCAGTGTGTATTTGATCTTTACAGAATTTCTCAATTTATACTAGCCTTATTTCAAGTGCTCAATAGTCACGTGTGGCTAGTGGCTACCAGGTTAGACAGCAGAGTTCTGAAGCAAAAGCAGCTGAACTCACGGTTATGGTCATAGCTGAACTCCAAGCTAACTTAGAGGCACACTTGAAGCTGCATATACCTTGATGTTTTAGTCCTTGGTTAGCAACATTACAAAGACATTCCCTATAGAAGTCTTTTATCGGATACTGAATTCATTTAGATTTACCCAAATATACATCAAGTTTCTTCCTCTCTATTTCTTCTTGGATTTCTGAGTTTTCCTCAGGGATACATTTTCTTCAGCGTCAAACATACTTTAAATTCAAGTCTGCTGGAGATGAATTTTCCCAGTTTTTGTTTGTCTGAAAATGTATTTTCATTTTTGGAGGGTATTCTTGTTAGGCATATACTGTAATTCTAATTGAGATTATTATTTTTTAAATGCTTTAAATATAGCTTTCTGGGATTTTGGTTTTTCGTCTTTTGCTTTGTTTTTTTGTTTGCATTTTTAAATTGTTGTTGTTGTTTGCTCATATTGTTTCTGTTGAGAAGTCAGCTGTCCTTCCAATTGCTGCTCCATGGAAGGTATTTATTTATTTATTTATTTATTTTGAGATGGAGTCTCTCTCTGTTCCCCAGGCTGGAGTGCAGTGCTGTGATCTCTGCTCACTGAAACCTCCGCCTCCCGGGTTCGAGCAATTCTCCTGCCTCTGCCTCCTGGGTAGCTGGGATTACAGGCGTGCACCACCACACCTGGCTACTTTTTCTTTTTTTCTTTTTTTTTTGTGGTGATGGGATTTCATCATGTTGGCCAAGCTGGTCTCAAATTCCTGATCTCAGGTGATCCACCTGCCTCGGCCTCCCAAAGTGTTGGGATTACAGGCGTGAGCCACCTTGCCCGTACTGTTCTTTTTCTTTTAATTGCTTTTATGATTTTCTCTTTGGATTAGTTTTCAGCATGGCTTTCAACATTAGTATTATAATGATGTGAGTAGTTGCTGATTATTTGCTAGTTTTTCCTGTTGTGTATTTATAGTTTTTTCAGTTTTGGCTTCATTTATTTCATCAGTTTATGAACATTCCCAGTGATTTTGTCTTTAAATGTAACTCCTGTTCATTCTCTTCCTTTTTTCTTCTGGAACTTCTATCCACTGTTGTTAAACTTTTATACTATACTATTCCTCTGAATCATTCTTATTTTCTCTTCTGTATTTTCTGTCCTTTAGTCTCTTTATGCTTCATTTTGAAAATTTTCTTCTGATTTACATCCCAGTTCACGAATCTCTCTTCAACCATATTTGATTTACTATAAAACTCATCCATTGAGCTTTTTAATTCTGGTTATTTCATTTTCTGTTCTGAAATTTTCATTTTTAAAAATAGATTTTAGTGCTCTACTTAAATTTGAAATATTGTCCCTGTCCTTGAACATAGCAAATGTTAACTCCAAATCAGGTGTTCCCGTGAGTCTGTTTTTATTGTTTGTTTTTGCTGTTTTTCACTAGTGTTGCTTTTTTGTACCTGCTTTTTAAAAATATTCTCTGAACATTGTGTTTACAAAGTTGCTTTTAATAATATTCTGGAAAACAGGGTAATGTAATTTCCAGAGAGGATTTGCTTTTCCCCTCTACCAAGTAATGGGAAGCACTAGCCAAGTGTGATTATCTTAACTCAATTTCAAGTATTGAGATGATTTTAAGCTCAATTACAGTTCCTGTGAGTGCTGTACCTACCACCCCACTCTTATCTTTTCCTTCACCCTTTTCATCTGAAGGTTCATTCCTTCAGAGTTTCAACTCAAAATAAGGAGAATTCAACTGGGAACTCCCTTTGGCAGGCTCTGGACTGTTTCTGTTCTCTCAGTCAAAAGCACCACTCACTCTCTCACTTTCCTCTTTCAGATTAAGAGGACAGAACCCCACAAAACAGGGGAAAAGTGGCCACAGAGCTGGACTTACTTTACTGATTACCTTTTATACTTCAAGATCCTGAACTAGTAACTTCATTAACATATTAGCTTTACCATGCCTTAAATATTTTATACATTTTGTCCAGCTTTTCTAATGTATTAGAGACCTGCTTCAGATGATCTAGTATACCATTCTCCCTTTAATTCTTTTTAATTTCTAAAACTGCTGTTATTTTTGTTCATGTTATGATCAAATTCACTTCAGTGCAGTGGCAATTTATTTGCTGTTTGGTGAAGATGGTCTAACAGACTAAAGTAGGATCTCTGTGAGCCAAGCATCATCTAAAAAAATCTTCATATTTTTCATCTGTTTCACACCTCTTTCCATTCAGATTTAACTAGAATATTTCTTTAAAGTTTTCCAATTATCTCATATTTTCTTTGGGATAAAGTAGCTATTTTTCAGTTATGTGATATACCCAAAGTAGCTCTAGTTTGCCTCCAGGGATCATGGCATCTCAGTAAAATGCACGTGAAACACTAACTTGCACAGACACCCTAAAGATACTTTTGTCTAAATATTATTCAATATGAGCAGTTTTTAGCATCACTTTTGAAAACAATAATTGAGGAAGTTCTTTTCTTTATGTGTATCATGTTTTCTAACTGTACTGTTACAGGTTGTTTCAGCTGATTTTTGTTTGTATTTGATTTTTTGTTATTTCATTCATTCATATGACAGATAATAAAATGGGATTTGAAAAGACTGAAAAAAAAAAAAAACAATGCCTTCTTCTGGAATATACCTCCTGAAGGACCTGCCTGAGGTTGTTTTACAGTTAACTTTTTATATAATTAGAAAAAGTATACTCTAAAATAACAGTCAAAAGTATAATATAGTAAACACATAAATCAGTAACACAGTCATTTATTATCAAGTATTGTATACTGTACATAATTGTATTTGCTATACTTTTTATAACTACTGTATAGCAGTGCAGTAGGTTTGTTTCCACCACCATCATCACAAATATGTGAGTAATGCATTGTGCTATGATGTTAGAATGGCTATGATGTCACTAATTATATCAAAAGTTAACTGTAAAACAACATACCACTTCACATACATAGTCATGCATCACATAACATTGTTTCAGTAAGTGATGAATCGTATATACAATGATGGTCCCATAAAATTATAATGTAGCTGACCACCATTGTATATACGATTCATGATGTGTATGATGTTATCACTTGAAGTTGGACTGTGATAAGTTAGAGTTGTATACTATAAACTCTAAATCACTAAAATAACAAAAGAAAGAATTGTGGATGATAAGCCAATAAACTACAGACAGTCCCCAATTTAAGATGATTCAGTTTATGATTTTTTGACTTCAGGATGGTGTGAAAGTGACAAGCATTCAGTATGCTCCTCAAATTGCAAATGGGCTATGTCTAGACAAAACCACCATAAGTTAAAAATATTGTAAGTTGAAAGTGCACTTTCAACTTACAATATTTTTAACTTATGATGGTGTTATTGAAACATAACTCCATCATAAGTCAAGAAGTATCTATTTATGGAATCATTAAAAAATTTATTAATCCAAAAGAAGGCAGAAAAGGTGGAAAGAGGGAACAAAGAAATGAGACAAATATTTAAAAAAGCAAGATTTAATTGTGATCATCTCAATAATCACATTAAACGTAAATGTTCTTAGCACAATTTAAAGAAAGATAGTGTCAGATTAGATTAAGAAAAGCAAGATCCAATTATATGATGCTTACAAAAAAACCTCTTAAATGTAAAAACACAAATAGGTTAAAGGTAAAAAGGTAGGAAAAGATATACCATGCTAATAGTAATCAAAAGAAAGCTCTGAAGACCCAATAGACTTCAGAGTAAAGAATATTACCATGAATGAAAAGGGTCATTTCATATGGATAAATAATAAATTCATATAGAGGATATAATAATCCTAAATACGTGGAGTTTAAAAATACATAAAGCAAAATAAATGATAGAAATTTAAGAAAAAAGCCTGGCTACGGTGGCTCATGCCTGTAATCCTAGCACTTTGAGAGGCCAAGGCGGGCAGATCACGAGGTCAGGAGTTCGAGACCAGCCTGGCCAACATGGTGAAACCCCATCTCTACTAAAAATACAAAAAATTAGTAGGACGTGGTGATGCATGCCTGTAATCCCAGCTACTCGGGAGGCTGAGGCAGGAGAATTGCTTGAACCCAGGAAGTGGAGGTTGCAGTGAGCCAAGATTGCACCACTGCATTCCAGCCTGGGTGACAGGGTGAGAATCTATCTCAAAAAAAAAAAAAAGAAGAAGAAGAAGAAATTTAAGAAAAAAATGACAAATACATAATTTATGGTTGGAAGTTTCAACACTTATTTCTGAATTTCAATTATTCAGAGAACAAGTAGATGGAAGATCATAATGATATAGAAGACTAGCAACCAAATTGGCCCAACTGACTTTTATAGAACATGCCACCAACAGTAGTAGTATATGCATTATTTTAAACTGTACATTGAAAATTTACCATGACAGACCAAATTTTGGTCTGTAAAACAAGTCTAAATACATTTAAAAGGATTCAAATCATATAAAGTATGTTCTCTAACCACAATGGAATTAATAATAAATCAATAACAGAAAAATAACTGGAAATCCCCCAATATTGGAAAATAAATAATTTACTTTTAAATAATTCATAGGCCAAGGAAAAATCAAAAAGAAATTAGAAAGCTGGGCCAGGCACAGTGGCTCACGCCTGTAATCCCAACACTTTAGAAGGCTGAGGTGGATGGATCACGAGGTCAGGCGTTCTCAAGACCAGCCTGGCCAACATGGTGGAACCCAGTCTCTACTAAAAATACAAAAATTAGCTGGGCGTGGTGGCGCGTGCCTGTAATCCCAGCTACTCCAGAGGCTGAGGCAGGATAATTGCTTGAACCGGACCCAGGAGGTGGGGGTTGCAGTGAGCCGAGTTTGTGCCACTGTACTCCCCAGCCAGCCTGGGCTACAGAGTGAGAGACTCCATCTCAAAAAAAAAAAAAAAAAAGGAAGAAGAAGAAGAAATTAGGAAGTAATTTGGACTGAAGAAAAATGAAAAAAACAACATATCAAAATTTATAGGATGCAGCTAAAGCTTAGAGTAAAATTTTTATCACTAAATTCCTATATTCGAAAAGGAGAAATATCTCAAATCAATAACCTCAGTTTCCACCAGAGTAAGAAGGGCAAATTAAACTGAAAGTAAGTAGAAAAAAGGAAATAAGAGAGATTGGAGTAGAAATAAAATAGAAAATAGAAAAATTGAGAAAATGAAACTAATGTTGATCTCTTGAAAAGATTAGCAATGTTAATTATTAATAACTTCTAGCAGAACTAATCAGGAAAAAAAGAGGGAAGCTGCAAATTACCAGCTTTAGGGCTAAGAGATAACATCACTGTAGATTCCACATATAGTAAGAAAATATTATGAACAGCTTTATGCCAATAAATTCCACAAGTTAGATGAAATAGACAAATAACTTTATCTAAGTTGACACAATACCAAACTTTACTCAAGAAGAACTAGATAACCTGAATAGCCCTAAATCTTGAATTTCCAGTTAAAAACCTTTGCACAAGAAATTTTGAGACACAGATGGATTCACCGGTGAATTCTATCAAGCATTTAATAAAGAAATAATACTCATTCTGCAGAAACCCTTGCAGAAAATTTAAAAGGGGGGACTAATTCCTAACTCATTCTATGACACTAGCATTATTATAATAATAAAATCAAACAAAGACATTACAAGGAAAGAAAGCTACATACAAATATCCATCTACAAATGTGTGCAAAACTTCTAAACAAAATTTTAGCAAATAGAATTCAACAATATAAAAAAGGATAATTATCATGACCAAGTGGAGTTTATTCCAGTAATATAGGTTGGATTTAACTTTCAAAAATCAATGAATGTAATTTCCCATATTAAGAGAGTAAAAAGAAAAACCACATGATTATCTCAGTAGATATGGGAAAAGCATTTGACATATTTAAACATCTATTCAAGATAAAAACTCTCAGAAACTAGGAGTAAAAGACATCTGATAAAGGGCACCTATGTATTTTTAAAAATACAGCTGCTTGCAGTGAGCTGAGACCACACCACTGCACTCCAGCCTGGGCAACAGGCTCTGTCTCCAAAAAAAAAAAAAACAAAAAACACAGCTGGGCACAGTGGCTTATGCCTGTAATCTCAACACTTTGGGAGACCAAGGTGGGAGAATCACTTGAGGCCAGGAGTTCAAAACCAGCCTGAGCAACATAGCAAGACCGTGTCTCTAAACATCATACTTAATGCTGAAAAACTGAATGCTTCCTTTTTGCTATAGAAAAAGATGTTGTGCCCACTGTGTCCACCCCTCAAAATTCATATGTTGAAATCCTATTTCAAAAGAAAGTCTAGTCACAGTGGCTCACACCTGTAATCCCAGCACACTGGAAAGCCGAGATGGGCAGATTGCTTGAGCCCAGGAGTTTGAGACCAGTCTGGGTCTCAAACTACATGTCTACAAAAAGTAAAAAAATTAGCCAGGCATTTTGGCACATCCCTGTAGTCCTAGCTACTTGGGAGGCTGAGGTGGGAAGATGGCTTGAACCCAGGAGGTTGAGGCTACAGTGTGCTGTGATCATGCCAGTGCACTTCAGCCTGGGTGAAGGAGTGACACCTTGTCTCAAAAAGAAAAAAAACAAAACAAAACTCCAAACCAAAACCAAAAACAACACAAAAGAAAGCCACAAAGAAAAGGAGAAAAATAGGTAAGACAAATAGAAAATGTAATTGATCACATATTGCTACATAACAAATTATCCCCAATTCAGCAGCTGAAAAGTACAGATTGGATTTTTAAAAAGCAGAATATATCTATAATTTGTTTACAAGATAGATATGTGAATGATCATGAATAAGTATTTACCTATACATTATTATTTTCAAAGTTAAAATTGAAAGGTGTGTACATGTGTATTCTTGTATTTTGTTGATTTTCCTAATTAACCTATGTCATGAGCATTTCTCATGCCAAGGATATTTTACATCCTTGAAATAAACAGGCATGGTGCCTCATGCCTGTAATCCCTCGTGAGGCAGGAGGCTTGCTTGAGGCCAGTAGTTCAAGACCAGCCTGGGCAACAAAGCAAGACTCCCATCTCTACAAAAAATTTAAAGATGAGCCAGGCACAGTGGGAAGCGCCTGTCTCTCCACTACTTGGGAGGCGGAGGCAGGAGAATTGCCTGAGCCAGGACTTAGAAGGCTGCAGTGAGCTATGATGGTGCCACTGCACTCCAGACCGAGCAACAGAGTGAGACCTTGAGACCTTGTCCTAAAAATTAAAAAAGAAATATCCTTAAAACAAAACAAAAACAAGAAAGAAACCTTGATTCATACCTCACATCATATACAAAAATTAACTCCAAATGGATCATAGATCTAAATGTAAAATGTAAAATTTTAAAACTCCTAGAAAAAACATGGGAGAAAATCCCTGCTACCTTGGGTTATGCAAAATGTTCTTAAATATAACACCAAAAGAAAATTAAGAATAAATTGGACTTCATAAAAATTTAATACATTTTTGCTATACAAAAGATAGTTAAATGAATGAAAAGACAGGCCACCAATTGAGAGAAAATATTTGCAAATCATATATTTGATAATGGACATGTATCCAGAAAATATGGAGAATTCTTAAAACTCAACATTGAGAAAACAAACAACTCAGTAAAAAGATGAGCAAAAGATCTTAATCAAAGATATATACATGGCAAATAATCACTTGAAAAGATGCTCAACATTATTAGTCACTTGGGAAATGTAAATTAAAACCACAATGAGTGGGGGAAGGGAAGGAGAGGGAGAGATTTGTTAAAGGATACAAAATTACAACTAGATAAGAGGAATAAGTTCTAGTGTTCAATACCACTGTAGGATGACTATAGTTAACAATAATATATAGTTTCAAATAGCTAGAAGGAGAATATTGTACGTTCCCAATACAAAGAAATGATAAATGTTCGAGATGATGATATACTAATTACCCTGATCTGATCACTACACATTATACATATCAAAGCATCACTATGTACCCCATGAAAATGTATAATTATTATTTGTCAATTCAAAAATAAAATGTTAATTTAGTTTGTTGAGGCAGGGTCTTGCTCTTTCACCCAGGCTGGAGTGTACTAGCACCATCACAGCACACTGCAGCCTCAACCTCCCAGGCTCAAACAATCCTCCCATCTCAGCCTTCTGAGTAGCTGGAACCACAGACACACACCACCACATCCAGCTAGTTTTTTTAATTTTGGAGAGACAGGGTTTCGCCATGTTGCCCAGGGTGGTCTCAAATTTCCTGAGTGCAATTGATCCACCTGCCTCAGACTTCTAAAGTGCTGGGATTACAGATGTGAGCCATTGCATCCAGCCAATTAAAATTTTTTTAATTAAAAAATGTGGTATTTAAAAAGCCCACAATTAGGTACCACCACATGCTATTCAAATAGCTAAAATTTTTAAAAAAGAAACTGACAATGGCAAGTGTTGATGAGAATGAGGAGTAACTGAGAGTCCCATACATTGCTGGTAGAAATGCAAAATGGTGTGGCTATTCTAGAAAATAGTTTGGCAGTTTCTTATAAAGTTAAACATATGCTTACCATAAGATCCAGCAATCCCACTCCTAGTTATTTATCCAAGTGAAATAAAAACCTACAAAAATCTGTATGTAAATGTTTATAGCAGCTTTATTCATAATTGCCAAAATGGAAACCCAAATGTCCTTTAATTGAGGAACAAATATACTTTAGTATATCCATACAATTGAATACTACTCAGCAATTTTAAAAAGGAACAAACTATGATACACAGAAAAACAACATGGATGAATCTCAAAATAATTATGCTGAGTGAAAAAAAACCAAAGCCCCAAAGAAGTACCTACTGTACAATTTCATTTCTATAGGAATCTGGAAAAGTGGGTATGGTGGCAGGGATGGAAGGTATTCAGGTGTTCAGCAACATGGACTTCCACTCACTAAGGCCAGTCTGAGTACAGCCTCTGCTGAGTGCCCAATCTGCCAATCTGCCAGCAGCAGAGACCAATACCAAGCTGCAGCAGCATTCCCTGGGGTGATCGGCCAGCCACCTTGTGGCAGGTTGATTGGACTCCTTCCATCATGAAAGGGCAACACTTTGTTCTTACTGGAACAGACAGTCTAGATTTGGATTTACTTTCCCTGCATTTAATGCTCTGCCAAAACTATCATCTATGGACTTCCAGAATGCCTTATCCACCACCATTTTTTCCACACAGCAGTGCTTCTGATGAATAAACTCATTTCACAGCAAGTGAAGTACAGCGATGAGCCCATGCTCATGGCTTACCATGTTCTCCATCATACCGAAGCAGCTGGCTTGATAGGCGGAATGGCCTTTTGAAGATCTAGTTACAGTGCCAGCTCGGTCGCAACACCTTGCAGGGTTGAGACAATGTCCTTCAGGAGACCATATACACTCCAACTCAGCATCCCACATATGGTACTATTTGTCGCATAGCTAGGATTCATGGTTCCAGGGATCGGTAGTAGAAATGAAATGGTACCCACAACTCACT
The DNA here is from genome assembly GCF_028885625.2 of Pongo pygmaeus. Classification (NCBI taxonomy): domain Eukaryota; kingdom Metazoa; phylum Chordata; class Mammalia; order Primates; family Hominidae; genus Pongo; species Pongo pygmaeus. Next base: position 60,607,309 of record NC_072392.2, read on the forward strand.
ATTACCCCTAGTGGTCCACTGGTAAATCTTTGCTTCCCATCCCCGTGGCTTTATGCTTTGCTGATCTGGAGGTCTTCATTCCAAAGGGAGGAATGCTTTCACCAGGAGTCACAATTATTTCATTGAACTGGAAGTTAAGACTGCTGTGGGTCATTTTGCAATGAAGAGTTACTCCACTGGCTGGGGTGATTCCTCCTGACTACCAAAGGGAAATTAGGCTGCTACTAAACAATGAAGGGAAGAAAAGTTATGTCTGGAATACGAGAGATCCCTTAGGACATCTTGTAGTACTACCATGCCCTATGGTGACTAAAACCAGTGGAAAACCATAATAACCCAATGCAGGTAAGACTTCTAATTTCCCAGACCCTTCAGGAATGAAAATTTGGGGCCCTCCCACCAGGCAAAGAACCACAACCAGCTCTGAGTTTCATGAGGAAGGCAAAGAAAATATGGAATAAGTCGTGAAGGAAAGTAGTTATACATACCAGCTATAACCAGTAATTTTGTAACACCAGTAGTTATAAAACACATCATGTGAACAGTAGCAGAAGTTAGTACTATAATTATTGAGTATTCATTATTTTGTTATGAATGTTTGCGTGTGTTTATGTATATATATTTTTTCTTCCCTCTTTTATCCCCTTGTCATCTAACATAAAATTTATTAAAATAGCTACATTTACATAATATTATTAAAGTTACTGGATTATCAAGGATAAAAGTGAACACCAGTCAAGGACTGTGAATTCTCTCCCAGGAAAACAGCATATTTTCAGTTGTACACAGATTAGCTATGTCATGATAGGCAGAAGTTTTACTTTGTTATTGCCTTTATTGGGAGATTAAATGGTTTAAGGAGATGTGTACAGGTGCCAAATTAACAAGACATGGACTGTGGTGATCAATTTTACGTGTTGACCTGGCTATGCTATAATACCCAGTTATTCAAAAACTGACCTAGGTGTTGGTATGAAGGTATCTTGTAAATGTAATTTACATCTACAATCAGTTAACTTTATGTAAAGGAGATTATCCTGGATAATATAGTTGGGTCTGATCCACTCAGCTGAAAGCTGAGGTTTCCCTGAAGAAGGAGAAATTCCACCTGTGGACTGCAATGTCAGCTCTTGTCTGAGAGTTTCCAGACCTCCCTTCTACACGGCCTGCCCTGTGGATTTTGGATTTGCCTAGCCAGCCCCTACAACTGCATAAACCAATTCCTTGCATTAAATCTAGGTAGATGACAGATACATAGATACGAAGACAGACAAGATAGAATATATCCTACTGGTTGTGTTTCTCTGGCGGAACTCTGACTGACACATAAATCATCTGAGAAAATCTTGCATCTCTTCAGAGTCAGAGCTTATTTTTGACCCAAAAGGGATCACCAAGCTTTCATCAGACATGGCCCCAAAATGACTGGGCAAATCTCAGGAGTTCAAAAGATTATTCTGATGGAGTCGTCAGATTAGGCAGGTGAGTGCAACACCCCTCAAATAGTGTTCTTTTAGGGTGTACCCTCAGATATGTCAGTTCTTTTGTGTTGACTAAACTATCTGCAACACATTGGAATAGTTTATAGCCACTTTAATGCTCATTATTAACTGTGTCTAAAAGGAGACACAAAATCTCATAACATTAACTGCTTCAAGGAAGGTAACCCCGTAGCTGGAAGACAGAGGTGGGAGGGAGAATTTTTGCTTTTTGTGCCTTTAGAATAATGTATCATGTGAATGTGTCATTTAGATTAAGGGTTGGTATACTATGGTCCACAGGCCCAATCTGTCCCCTGCTTTTTAAAAGTTTTATTGGAACATAGCCATGCTCATTTGTTTACATATTATCTATGGCTGCTCTCACACTGGAATGGCAGAGTTCAGAAATTGTAATCTGTATACCCAATGTCATATGGACCACAAAGGCCAAAATAGTTACTGACTCTTTACAGAAAAAATTTGCCAACCTGTCTAGATTTTTTAAAAATAGAAAACTGACATTAAAAATAAAAGATGCCCCAAGATAATTGAAAACATATATCTACACAAAAATTTGTACATCAATGTTCATAGCAGCACTAATCACAATAGTCAAAAAGTAGAAACAACCCAAATGTCCCTCAACAGATGAATAAACAAAATGTGATATACCCACACGTTACTCAGCTAGAAAAAGGAATGAAGTACCGGTGAATGCTACAGCACAAATGAACCTTGAAAACATCATGCTAAGTGAAAGAAGCCAGAAACAAAAGGCCACATGTACAATTCCATTTATATGAAATGTCCGGATTAGGCAAATTCATAGAGATATAAGGCAGGTCAGTGGTTTCCCAGGGCTGGGGAGAAGAGGGAATGGCAAGTGACTGCAAATGGGTACACGATTTCTTTTGGGGGTGATAAAAATGTTCTGGAATTAGATAGTGGTGATGGCTGTGCAAATTTGCATATATGCTAAAAACTGCTGAACTGTACACCACCACCAAGTACAGGGCAATCCAGAGTTCAGTACAGGGCTCAGAACCTAGTGAAAAATTAGTCCTCTCTGCCACTGCATATCAAAATCAAACCTGGCCTGGGGGTCAGATCAAGTTCTGCATCCCAATTGTTGCGAACATCCATGTGACCTTAGACAAGTTTTTTCCGTTTCCTTCCCTATAACATGGGTATAATTGAGCAGGGAGGGAGAAGGCTGGTGGTGCAATAGGGTGTGAGGGGGGGGATTTTGTTCTTTCCCCAACTTTATTAGATACCCTAATAATCAGTATCATCATCATCATCATCATCACCCATTTCTAAGCATTTTCACATACATGATGTCATTTGATCATTCCCTTTAGAAAAGACACATATTTTTTCCATCTTACAGATGAAGAAATCGAGGATCCGAGAGATCAAGCAGCTTGTCCACGTTCATCCAGTGGGTGTTGGAGCTGGGATTCAACTCCAGGTCTTCTGATTCTAGATCTTGTTCTGCCTACACTACCACACTGTTTTTGCATGTTTGCATTCTCTCTAGAAAGCCCAAAACAGCAGTGTCCAGCAGCCTCATCACAAACACTGTACACCTTTATCTGGGCAAAGGGAGGAAGGAGAGGCAGAACCTGGGGTTCTGCTGGTTCTTTTTATCTTTCTTATGAACCTCTATATTGGCACAGTAGCAGTCTGTGGGTAGGAGTATTCACGTACATTGATGTGGACACCAAGCCCACATACATCACAAAGATAGACACACAGGTACACCTGACCTCAACAGGCAACAGGTCATACTTGTTACTAGGGTAGTGAAGGGGCTATGCTTTTTAAGGGAGGCCTAAGAAGTCAGAACTCTAGGCATCTGCTCTCCCTTCTAATACCAGAAGACCCATCTCTCCCAAAGGCCTTAAAGAGGAAGAGGTGGCTCCTTAATCCTTAGTAGAGAGGAGTAAGGAGGAGGGAGAGAGGAAAGTATCCTCACTGTCCTTGCTAAACCAGAGCCCCAAGAGGGGGAACATCAGGGATTCACTACTAAGAGATCTGGGCCTACATCTTAAAGAGTATCCATGAGACCCCTGCTGCCAAACCCAGTTAAGCCTTTGTGCATCACAGTGCTGAGTTCTAGTAATGCCACCAGCTACATGGGCTTTGCCACTCACCTTCTCTGATTCAGTTTGCTTATCCAAAAATGTGTCTAATGATTACTGAGTCTAGCTCAGGGGGGCACTCTCAGGTTTCAGCAACATAAACTGAAATGCTTTAAAAATAAAATGCACTTTATGAACACACTATTTCATCCTCCCATACCGGCAAGCGAGAGTGGCTGAGGCTTGAATACACTTGGGAGTGACCCTCTCACGCCTTTCAAGGTGGCAAAGCTTGGGCAGCAAGGAGAGCCATGCCTAAGGCAGCCATTCTCTTCAGAAAAGGCAAGGCTGCCCTGGGGCACCAGGCCTGCCCAGGCTTGCTCGCACCCTCCTTTTTTCATTTGAGCAATCTGTATGTATCAAGCACTTCCTACAGGACAGGCACTGTTCTGTGTGCTTGAAGATAAGCAGTTAAGAGAAAAATGTTCTCACAGAGCTTATATTCTAGTTGTCAGAGGCCAGAAAGTAAACAAAAAACAAATATGTCAAGCGTTGGCAGATGCTACGTGGAATTAAACTGGGTAAGGTTAATAGCGAAGGGGGAGAGGTGCTATCTTGCACAGGATGTCAGAAAGCCTCTCCGATAAAAGGATGTTTGAGCAAAGACTGAAAGGAGGTGAGAGAATAATTTAACGGGGAGCCATACCTTAAATCTAGTCTGGAGGACACTAGAGTTCAGGGAACAGAGATCGACAGCGCCACAGCAATAAAGAAGATTCTCTATCATGCTAATCATTATCCATTTGCCTCCCTTAGATTGTCACCACCTTGCCCTTTCCTGCTGTTCTCTGTGGGGAGGGGGACTGAACCCTACAGACTGCATCCTGGGTCTGCCTTGTCATCTGCCATTTGGTTGGGTTCAGTCAAAGGGGGTCCCCAGAAGACTGGAGAACAGGATACAAGGAGCAGGGATATTGATGCTCCTATGGGCACAGTTCTAATAATGGCTGCATTCTTCTGAGAGAATTTCACAATTTCCATCTGCTTTCCACAGTCCCTTCAGTGACACATGCTCACATACTTTCCCATCCTGGGCCCCAAAGAGTGGAGGCTCATCTCCTCCAGGAAGCCCTGCAGGATTAGCCTTCCAGATGAGCACTGTGCACCTACCTGTGCAGGAATGTGTTGTTCACAGATGCCACCTGGACTGCCTCTTTCATCAGGGAGGAAAGTAGATGAGCTTTGGCCCTGGAGGCACTCATCCCTGATGAAATGTGAACTGTGGCCTCACTCTCCCTCCCAAAGCTCCAGCTCTGTCAAATTACTCACAACAGCTAAAGCAGTAACAGAAGTTGGGGCTCTAGAGTCTCTCATCTTAATCCCTTAGGACCTCACTGCCCCAGACGTAGAACTTCTCCCCAAGATCAGCCAACCACCTTCCTAACTGGAGGAACCCTATCTACCTACCTCCAACACTCAATAGCTCATTGCCCAGTTCACTTCCTTGGTAACACATTTATCACTATTGGAAAAAGTTGATCAGTGTGTGTATGTCTGCTCTACACATAAGAATGTGTATGTCACAGAAGCCTAGAAGAACTTGCCTGTCTCATTCTCCTCTGTGAACGGCATCCTAGGCCCAAGCATACAAGAAACTCTTAAATACTTTTGAGTAAATAAATAGTAACACAAAGAAGGCAAAGCACCTCTGGCTCCCTAACACCTCCATGAGAATTGCAGTCACAGGACGGTGGAGTCAGGGGTGGGCAGACACTCTCAGAAGTCTTGGCACTGCTGATTTCTCAAGTTGTGTGTCTGGGCAACAGAGGATTCAGAGAATCACTTAGGTTCCACCAAAAGAGGCTCCATCTTTCTAAATATCCCCAGCTTTCCATTTCTGAGTGGCCAGACCCTTTGCTAAATAGTCTCTAGGTTCAGGGAAGCCGAGAAGGGAGGAGTATGAAAGATAAGAGCTTTGGGCAAAAGTTGAAGCAGCAAAGCTCAGGCAGGTCCATGACGGCAGCTGGGAAGGTAGCAGCTACTATCCCAAAGACACAAAATATGATTCACCTGGCCATCACCACCAAGGAAGGCAGAACCCAGGAGCCCTTAAGGGTAAGTGCTGCTGGTTAGTTTTCCTCTACTTAAGGGGCACAAGCCTAGGCACAAGTAAGTGCTGCTACAGGCCAATCAGTATCTACTGCCTGGTCTTCTCTTCAGTCCCCATTCTATTCCACCCTGGAGACTCTCCACCCTCACCCACTGTGTGGCACCACTGCCACCAGGCCAACCCCTCATCCCCAAAGAGACCCAAACAGCACAGAGGTGCATCAATCAACCTTTAATGTCCAAAAGAGGCGTGGATGCAGAGCATAGGAGATGTGGCAGGGTCTCAGGCCCTGCTTCAGAAATGAGGGAGAGATGAACACAAACCAGACACTTTCAACTGGTCACACAGTCTGGGAGGGCAGGGGGAAACACAGATTTGGACATTCATAAAAAAATAAAACCTAAAATCAAGCACTCAATTTTGTGCCCATTGAAGGGTTTGATAAAGGGAACTCAGTCACCACCCAGGTCCCCCCTCCCCTGCCAACATCACAAAGCAAGCTCGGCACACTCTAAGGGCTTAGGGAGGGGTATTCTCCTGCCTCCCCACCAGCCCCAAGAATGGACTTGAAAATAAAAGAATAAGCTGGATCCCCCACCCCCCACATTGTCAACCCTACATGAGAGTTTTGAAGGCGACTCATGAAAATCAGCAGCTCAAACGGCAATGACCACCCCACCCCAAACCCCACCCCACTCCTATTTCATTAACAGACAAGATTTCCCCTGCATCCTCCTAGAATCTCCTCCTCTCACAGCCCTGCTCCATCTCCTATGTCCTGGCTTCACCACTGCAAGACTGACCTCCTCCAAGGATCCTAGAAGCTCCTCTTAGCTCTTTATCACTTCTATCCTCACCTCCCACCAGGGACTGCAACCATCCACAGTCACTGTCCCTCTGCACTGAGACCCAGCTCCAGAGCAGATGGCAGCATGGTCATCCTGTCCTGGGTGGTCCTCCTAAAGCCTTCCCAGGGAGCAGACAGCCAGAGAGCAAGCAGTGTCTGGGCTAGATGACAGCAAGGAGGGGACACCTATCTTTATTTTCAAAACAGATATCCCCAGAGGCTTTTGACATAAAGGCCCACTTAGAACTAATTGTGCCCCCTACCTACCCATACACCCTAGAGATTCCACACTGTCCTGCCCCCTCCCTCCCTTCTACCCCAAACCCCACACACACATATACACACATATACACACATATACACAGAAGAGTCAAGGGAGACATCAATTTGGTTTGATTGCTAAGACCTAACTAAGGAACTACAGTCACCAGAAATTCCCTTGCCAGCCAACTAACAACAGGGGCTGCTCTAAGAGAACTCCAGAGGAATGAGAAAACTGAGGGCTAAGCAGGGAGCAGACAGGAGAAGAATGTAAAGAAAAAAAAAGATTCAAGCTAATCCTACCCCAGCATCCTCCTGTCATGATCTCTGGCAGGAAGAACAAAAGAAGGTAATCCACAAAGACACAGCCCTTACTTAGAAATTCTGACAAAGACAGCAAGACAAATCTGCTCCCCACTCCCACACACCACAGACAAACACATCTCAGGGCCCCTAAAGAAGGCATCCCCACCCCACCCTCCGCCCCAAGCCATAGAATCACAGTTCAGTGGAATATTCTCCCTGGTACTAGATCAATCCCTCCACCTTCCTTCCTATCCCTTTTTCCTTGACAATCCCAACACTGTCCCCCTGCAGCCTCCCTGGCCCTCCCAAAGCAGCATCCACCGCCAGGAAGAGGCAGCTGCACAGTTTTAGTTCCACCTCCAGAGACCTATTTCTTTTCCTCAGCCCTCCTAGTCTTTCAGCCGCCTAGTCTTTGTGGAGGGCCTTTTATTTTGTATAGGGAAAGAAAGAGAAAAGGGAGAGGTGGGAGAGATTTCCTAGTGCAATACAACCAAAAAATATTTTTAAAGTCTTGAAAAATAAACATAAAGCAGCCTTCTTCCCCCAGGCAACTAAACAGAAAGAGGTTTGGTTTTGTTTACTGCGACATACACATGAAATCGAGTATACAGTCCATGCAGTAGCACAGCCATTGGAGAGGACATCCTGATGCTGGCCCCAGTGCAAAACAGTCCCAGCAACGCCGCCTGCTTGCCATCGCTGCCGCCGCCACTGACACCTTCACCACGGCCACCTAGCCTGACTTGAAGAGGAGGATTGCAACTTGACCCAAGTAAAAATAGATGAAGTGCTTTGTCTCGTGTGTGACGTAGCTGCCAAAATTTCGGCCCACGATACAATGCCAGGTAGGGTTATATTTCTTGTCAAATTCCTAAAAAAGAACAAAGGTAGAGAAGAAAGGTAATTAGGGTAGCTGGAGAAAGGGAAATTAGAATGGGAGTCTCTCCCTGCAACTCCAGCACCGACACATTTGGTTGTTATCACCCCCACCCCATCCCTCAGCCTCAGCTCCCCGAACCTCAAAAGCTCAGGTTTTAAAGCTGGCCAGGACACTCTTCACCTCATTAATAATGGAACACCACAAAGCCTCCATTATTTATCTCCCCTGAGCCTCCAGCACTCTACACCCTGATCATCTCTCCTCCCTCTAGCTACCCCACCCCCTCACGCCACCCCTAGCCCACCCTGGGATTCTTCAGCAAGGGAATCAAGAGGCCAGTGGAATAAAGGACCATTTGTCAAACAGCATGACACAAATGGGGAGCCACTACCCTCTGCCTCACACATTACTAAACCAGCATTTCCAAATGCTAAACACCAAGGCATTAGAGCAAACAAGAGTACCAGGAGGCAGTACTATATAAGACAACATTAAAGGCATTCCCATGTGCCATGCACTGTGTGGGCTGTATGTACCAGAACAAGGACCTCCACCATGAGATCAAGGCAATTCCCTAAGGGGCACAAGTTCAGCATCAAAACCACAGGAAATCTTTAGAGCTAATCAGCTCCCTACTACCTTGTGGCTCAGCCTGCAGACTCAGTTCTAGAAGCATCCTGCCGTGGCCATGAAAGGGCAGCAGCCCTCCACCATGGGCCCACCAATGCTGCCAACTCTGGGGTTCTATCCCTCAATATGCTCAACATACAACTTGCCTGGCCTCGTCACAGCCCCGATGCCACACAACTCTCCAAGTACTAGGAGTAAAAACTAAACCCAGCTCAAGACTATGTGTAATACAGGAGAGCCAGTCACTTCCCTGGTTCTCATTTCTCTATCAGCAAAAAAAGAGCACTGGGCCAGAAAATCTGGGGATTCTTCTGGCTCTCAGAGTACAGGACAGCGAGAAAGTGGGCTCTCAAATAGCTCTGCAACCCTTGGCTCCACACCCAAAAAAGTCTCTCAGGACTCTAGGAGTTCTTCTTTTCATTCCACCCATTTGGGTAGGAAAACACAGTTCTGTAAAACTCAAAGAGACCCTACCACTTCAATGGACCAGACTGCTACCATTCTTACACATGTTCTTGGGATGCCAGAGCTGAGAATATCAAATGCTGGGACTATGCCTCCAATGGATATGGATCCTGACTGGGAATCAGGGGGCCCCAGTACCCCTTTTCTTACTTTTGGCACAGCTGCTTCCTCACCATGTTAACCATATCCAGTGACGAATTCACTCAGGAATTTTTCAGGGACCAAACCTATGGCCCCATTATTGCTCATCCATTTCTTAAAAATTATATATTTGAGCCCACCCTTTTCTTAAGAATGTAGAGAGAAAGGGGTGATGTAGTACCTGAGTCCTTTTTAAGGAAAAGAAAAGGAAACCTCCTACATGATGAGGATTATTACAGGCATATCCACTTCAAATGATGTAGTTCCCTGAAAATTTGTACATCTTACTCTTTCAAATATCCTAGATTTTAATTTTGAATAGTTCTGAACTGGGCCAGAAATATTTAATTCTGAAGTTTCTCCGCATAATCTTATCCTTCCCCAATGCCTTGCAGTAGCATAATTATCTCTAAAAGTAAACATACACACACACACACCTGGCAGAGCTATTAACAACTCCTAAGGTGAATGCTTGGGCAATTCGGAATCACTCGCTAGTTTGTCTGCTTTGCAAGTTCCTAGGGTTTTGTTTGCACAGGATATACTGGCTTTCTTATGTCCCCAGCTCCAGATCTCCCTGGAGGTTAGCTCAGCTGTCAATCCCCACCCCTGGCCATCAGTCCCAGCTCTCCCAGCACACCTTCTTGATATAGGCAGCAATGTCCTTCTCTATATTGTACTTCTCCATGGCCTGCGTGGCGCAGTCAACGGCATCCTGTTGCATGTCCTCAGACATGTCTGCGTTCTTGATCACTGCCTTCCGGTCAGACATGGTGTGACACTACAGAAGGAGCAGAGAGGTAAGGCTGACAACTCCTTGCTCTGGGCAGTGAACATTAGCTGCTGGGTGTGGGGTCTCAGTGCAAGAGAGGAGTATAGAAGGTGAGGGCAACAGAAAACACAGATGTGAAGCATTAGGAGAGGGAGCCCCTAATCTTTGGCAGAGACATTGTTCCCACCCTGGGAAATATAGGGCCAATAGGACATAATAAATCATCAGTTTTTATCATAGGTAAAATGAGATTTTCCAACTCTAAAATTTACTTCCGATATTCTGAAGAGCACCAATAGTCAAGATTATATTACAGTGTATCATCTACTAGCTGTGTCGTTGGGCAAGTTACTTAATCCTTGTGTTTTTATGTCATTATCTGTAAAATGGGGACTAAGGGTTGTCCTGAGAATAAACTAGGTGTCCTAACATTTGAACAGAATTAAGTCTCTGATTTAATGACCACTCATTACATCACTGGCATCATAGCAGAAAGAAGCTGGACTAGGACTCAGCAGGCCTGACTCCTGGTCCTGAGTTTATCTCTTGTGGTCTTAGACAAGTCACTTGGCCTTCCTCATTTGATTATTTTCATTTTAGCAGATGAGGATAGCTCTCTATCGCGAGTTGTTGTAAGGATTAACTAAAGTTATATGAGAGCATCTGCAGACAAGGACAGTCTACAAGGGACTGTCCATCAGCCAGATCCAGCCTACCACCTGTTTTTGTAAAATAAAGTATTGCAGGAACAAGCTACGATGACAGAGTTGAGTAGTTCCAAGAGACTATTTGGCCTGCAAAGCCAAAAATATTTCCTATCTGGCTCTTCACAGAAAAATGCTGCCAACCCCTGCCCTATACAAAAAGGGGTAGGGTATATTCCAGGCCACCAATGCCCAGTGGGGCAGAGATAATGATAATTATGCCTTCTCTCAAGTACTCCAGGCTGAGATGCCCCTAAGAGGTAGAGAGAGTGGGAAGGCAACCTCAGACTTGGCTGGTCGGTCACACAGGACATGTCTCTCTCTGTCCCATCCTCCCCTCTGCTTCCCCACTCTCCTCAGTACAATGTTCATTCTTTAAAGTTCAATATAATTTTTGAAAGCCCTAGATTTTGGACCCAGCTTCAACACTGATTTGTCATCTCTTTGGTGCGTTGCTTCCTCATGTCAAACTTATTCATTCATTCAAAAAGTATTGACCTATTAGGTGATGTGAAAGGTATTATGTTAGGGGACAATATCTTATTTTCCTCAAAGGAATGCTGAAGCCTTCCCCTAAAAAAAACAGAGGCTTGGGAAAAACCTGGAGATAAAGCATTTTAAAAAGGTGCCTAAGAAAGGTAAAGAATTACTATTTTAATAGCCTTGTTTCATATCCCTGCTATCAGGGCCATGCCATTCATCCCCTAGCAACCACAGTTTCCAGGCAGACCCTGCATGGACCCTTCTTGGGACGAGCGGAATCTCAGGACCTGCCTGACAGGGGGCAACATGTGAGGTACTATGCAGGAACAGAGGGGATGAGTCCTTTGTCCTTGACCACAGTCCCAACACATGGAGCAGTAACAATCTACCCCATCATCCCACCCCTAAAAGCACCCCTCTGTGGCCCAGCCCAATGGACAAGAGATGCTGTCATTCCAGCTCTATCTGATACAAGGCTACACAGGAGACTGCCTGCTCAAGGACATATCCTTGGTATCATTCCAGGCCACCTTGATCTCTGAGTTCACATTAGCCTGTGGGCTAGATGGCTGAAAGGGAAAACAGAACTCACCACCACCATTTCAGCCTGCACCACATGCAGAGAATGCACACATGCCAGCTGCCAGCCAGGCAGCCCTTGACCGCATCCAAGGCCCCTTCATCTAGATAGCACTGTCAAACTAAGCTGGGCTGGTTCCACTTCGGCAGAAACTGGCAGAGCAAAGAGGTAGTAGACCAGCACCCTCTGCCCTCACATTCTGGAGAGGAAAAGTCAGAGCCTCAACTGGAGTCTGTGAGCACCATGTGGTGCTGAGGAAAGATTCGAAGAACCCTGTTCAAGGAATGACTAGTTACGTGACCTTGGGCAAATCAACACCTTCATTTTAAATACTAATGGTTGAAATGAGATAAATGGGGCAAACGCAGTGGGTCTGAGCAAAGGTACAACAGCAGCACGGGGAGAAAGGTTCTTATATTTTAAGGCTCTGTATAAGTGAAGAAAAACTAGTGTCACCTGGTGGCCTATTCCAGGTTACCACTCAGAAGGGGGCACTGTTTACAAACCCAGGGGTGGGGGTGGGGCCTGGTTATGACAGCAAAGTGAAAGAATGAAATTGGCACCATTTTGCCTGCAAGCTCACCTGCTCCACTGCCTCATTCCCAAAGTCCAAAGAAGCAACTTTGTTACAGTAATTAAAAGCCACCTTACTCTCCAGGAAAGAGCCTGCGGTTACATAATATTGGTCTTATGACTACAATAGCACGATTCTTCACCCCTGGCCCCCCAGGCATCTGAGAGAGGTGAAGCCCAACCCCTACCACCCCTGTCCAAGGTGCCGGTGAGCAAAGCACAGGAAGGTGTCCAGCCTAGCCCCTCCCTCCTTGGGAAAAAGCAAGGGACCTGGGCCTCCAGATAGGAGGACGATGGCCAGAGGGCCCCAGGCCAGCCGCCTCAGTCACGAGCCAGGGCTCCTGTGAAAAGCGCAAAGGGCACCCCAGGACAGCTCCCATCCTCTATTCCTGGTTTTGCAACCAAAAAAAAAAAAGGCTAAATCTCCGAATGACACGGACCACCATCCCCACCCGCCAATACACACACACTTCTACTTCCCTCTTCGGGCTCCCCAAGGGGGCCGTATCCCTCCACTATCCCATCCTCCAGAGCGCTGCGGTCCCGAAGGGCAGCACCTGGGGAACGAGGAAGCATCCTCCTTTCCCCTCACCTCCCGCCGCGGCCGGTCGGCCGCCCTCCCCCACCCGGCCTGGAACAGCGCCGGAGTGACTGGGCGTCCTCGCTGCAGGAAGGACGCCCCAGAGGGTGGCGGTGGCGGCAGGAGGAGCCGCGTCACGCCCGAGCCCTCTCCACCCCCTCTTCCCCGGCCCCTGACATCAGGGGCCTCCACGCAGCGCAGAGAGACTCCCGGGGGGCGGGGGCAGCGGAAGCTCCGCAGCCCGGGCCTCCAGCAGCGCCACGAGGGTGGCCGGGGCAAAGGGTGGCGCAGCCGGGGCTGCGCCGAGAGGGAGGGGCGGCGGGGGCGCGCAGCGCTGCCCGGACCGTCAACGCAAACGACTGCGGGGCCAGCCCTGTTCCAGGCCTTGGAGCCGGCTAAGGAGGCCGCAGGGCCACCGCGGCGAGGACCGGGTCGTGTGGAGTCGCACGCGACGGGCACAGGCCCGCCACCCGGGGGACGCCCCCACCCACCGCTCACCTTCACGGAGGCGAGTCCGCACGGGGCCCTGGGGAGCAGCGATGGCCCGAGGCAGAGCACAGGCAGGGGCGGTGTCCCCTGGGCTCTTCCTGCAGCTGCAGCAGCCGCCGCCGCCGCCGCTGCGGTCTCCGGCTCCCGCAGCCCGAGGCCGATCGCTCCCTGCCGCGGTCCGCCCTTGGAGTTTCGCCGGCCGCCCGCGCTCCGCCTCGCGCCGCCCGCCCGCCGGCTCCGCGCTGGCGCCTCACAGCTCCGCTCCGCTCTGCCGCTGAGCGCGGCCGACGCGCGGCCCCCGCTGAAATAGCGCCCCGCCCCCGCCCCCCCGCCGCGCGCGCCGCCGTCCGCGCTCCCCATTGGCTGCGCCCGCCCGGCCCCGCACTGCGGGCTTCTCCCCGCGCCGCTCTCGCCCCACATCTTGTTTCCTCCCACAATGCCTCGGGGCGGAGGGAGGGGGTGGGGAGGAGGAGCTGGAGCGGGTGGGGGAGGGAGCCGTGGCCTTAAGAAAGGAGAGGAATGCGGACCCCTCCGCCCGGGGCTGGAGAGGCCAGGCCTGAAAAGCAATAAAGAGACGTGGTTCTGAGAGAGGAGGAGAGGGAGGGGTGTGGAGACCCCCAGTCCCAAGGAGAAATAAGGGAGAGGGGGATGGAGATTTCAGACCCAGGGAACAGATGGGGCTGAGGTAGAGACCCCAACCTTAGAGAGGGGAGGAGATGAAGTCACCAGCCTCAGAGGAAAAGACAGGACACTCCCTCCTCCCGTATCTGTGAGAAAGAGAGGGACAGCCAGCCCTATGGAGAGGGAGAGGCATAGGAGCCCCAGGACTCCCTCCCCTCACCTTCCGGGAAGGTCCCCTCTTCCTCCTTTGTTCTTTGAGGCTGAAGGACCTAAACTCCCAGCTGGGCCCCCAGCCGGTATTTGTCTACAAGAGCAATGGAGACAGAGCCGAAGCAAAATTGATGGGGGTGTGTCTTTGGTACGCAGGCCTCTGCTGTCCTTGCACATTTATGGCCTTGGGGTCCTGGGATGGGGGTGAGAGTGAGCGATTTCTTGTCGTCTGTCCCTGCCTGTCCAGGTAGACAAGGTTGGAGGAGAGTGAATAGAAGCCCCTAGAGGTGGTGCCTGTCAGAGCTGTGAGGAGCCTTCAAAAACCACCCATCCACACCTCTCACTTTATAAAGGAGAGAATCCAAGTACAGAGAGCCCTGCCAGATCCCGCAGGTCAGGCTTGACTCGCTTCTAGCTGAAAAGCGGTGCACCCAGGCAGCAGCCCCTCTGGAGGCTCAGGAGACTTCTGGGGGGTGGGTGTGAACTTGCGCGTTGGGAGCCTGCCTGCCCTAACTCCACCCCACCCCCAGGAAAGATCCTCAGGCCTGCGGTTTTCTTTCTGGTCTGTTTTATACAGGAGTGTCTACCTCAAGGGCTGACGAGCCTTTATTGGGAACCAAGCATTTTGGCCATACAGTAGGGATTAAGAAGCTGCCAGGGATAGCTCCCACTCCCATCTTTTTCCCTTCGCCTCTCCAAACCATGGTCAAGAAGTCAGACTTGCCCTGGCCCTGGCCTGCTCTGGTTTGAAGCATCAAAAGTTAGTGTTCGTTATGTGTCAGGGGAAACCTGGAAAAATCATTCCCTCTGGTTACTGCTTTCCACAGTTCTGTCCTCTAACAACCTCAGTTGGGGGATTTCAGAGAACAGTTAAGGCCTGGGGTATCCCCTCACACTAAGGGTATTCTGATGTCAGTCTTTGTGTTCATGAATGGGAGGCGTGGCCTCTATGGGAGGAAGGGAGGGAGATGAGGAAGGATGATTTATACACTTAGGGCTTGTGCGGGGCTAATCGCCTGGACTGCTTGGAGAAAGAGAAGCTAGTACCCCTTTCTCCAACAGTCATTAGTTTCCAGGCCCTTCCAGGGCCTGAAGGTCAGATCTGCCATGTATGGTTGCACAGGTCATTCAGTGCGCAAGAGTATCCAACCAAGGGAGCAAGTGGGTGCTAAAATAT
Organism: Pongo pygmaeus; assembly: GCF_028885625.2. Classification (NCBI taxonomy): domain Eukaryota; kingdom Metazoa; phylum Chordata; class Mammalia; order Primates; family Hominidae; genus Pongo; species Pongo pygmaeus. The sequence goes on from NC_072392.2 coordinate 60,622,703, forward strand.
AGCCGGCACTGCTTGCTAACCTGTGTGTCACGGTAGAAGCCAGTGTCCAACCAGAAGATGACTTATTTCAAGTGTTCCCAAGGGTTACTATGAGCTAGCAGTGGCCCTTCAAAAGCCATGCTGCCAGGACATAAATCCTCCCTCTGCCTGGTCCCCTTCCCTGAAGTACAGTAGGGATAAGAGCTTGCTCATTTCCAGGCTGTGGTGTGGTGGACACAAGGGCACAAAGAACTTCAACTAACAGAAGTCAGAGCCAAGGGTTTTCACTTTTAGGAAATGTGAATATCAGTGCTCTTGCGTGTGTGTGTGTGTGTGTGTGTGTGTGTCAAGGACTAAACTGTAGAATAACAGGGAGATGTGTTAATAGTATGGTTTATAGATAATAATAACTAATCCTCAAGAATCCCTTGCTCTATGTCAGGCTCTATTCTAAGCGTTTTAAATGCAATGTGTTCCATTTAATCCCAGGAGCTGCCTTTTGAAGTGCATATATGACTATCACCCTGTACAGATTGGCAAACTACAGTTTAGAGAAGTTCAGTAACTTACCCAAGATTATCCAATTTGTCAGTAGCAGGATTCAACTCCAGATTGTTTCCACTGCCTACAATCTTAGCCATTATACTATACTGCATCCTAACAGAGAAAAGAGGAGACAAAGTGTAAAACAGAGTTTGGCCCTCTATCTAAATTATACCAGTATTTCTTAAACTTATCTGACTCCAAAGCCCTTTTTTTATCCAAACGTTTATTAACATCTCCAGGAACTACTATTCCACAGGACACAGTTTGGGAAACTTGTGATATACTAATTACTGCTATTTGTGTAAAATGCTTACTGTTCAGGATAATTACTATGCAACATAGTCACTGTTATAATTAATATGTCAGCTTAACTTGGTGAATGTTTTTATTTGATACAGCTACACTGTTTGTGATTGCCCAGTTTCCTATTGCCCAGATAACACGGTCATGTCTTCTGACTTAAAAATCAAAATCAGACTTGTTTTTGGCTCTTTGGTGGACCCCTTTCCATCTGGCTACTTCTTTAACTTCGGGGTTCCCCAGGGCGCTTTGCTTCCCTCACTGCTCAACTTAGAAATTTCACCCACATTCGTGGTTTTTACCATGTTCTGGGCCCCGATGACCCCCTAATGCCTGGACCTCTCCACTGTGGATGACCCACAGGCTCTTCAGACTTCGCATACACACATATAAAGCAGTGGGCCAGAATGCATGGATTCTGGCCTTTTTCCACCACTCTACCAGCTGTGCAGATTTGGCTAAGCTATTCAACATTTCCAAATTTCATTTTCCTCATCTATAAATTGAGAATCATATCCACTTCATGCAGTTAAGAGAAAATGCATGAAGAAGTCCTGGCACAGTGCCTGGTTCATATATGTGATTAATAAATGTTAGCCATTGCCAACATCTCTTTCCCAGGCTTGTTCCCCTTCCCTGTATTTCCTATCTCAGTTTATGGCCCCATTATCCACCCAAGCACAAGCCAGAAACCCTAGATTTGTGTCTCTCCCTCACCCACCATGTCTCCATCACTGCTCATCTCTTGGATATTTTTCCAATCCATGCCTTCCTTCTCATTATGAATCCCCTGCGTCAGACACTCATCATCTCTTCCAGTTGGTTCTCTGTCTCCATTCTTGGCTCCTCTACTTTAGATCTACACTGCTGTGATCTATCTAAAATGCAGATCTCCTCAGGCACGCCCCTCTTTCCTGCTCAGAATAAAGACTAACTCCTTTCCCATAACTTACCCTCCACACATGCACACCTGCTTCTCTGCCTTATGTCCCCACACTTTCCATCTCGTTCTTCCTGCTCTAGTAACACCATCCACTGCCTGTCGTTTGCCTACACGCGGATTCCACAACTGAGCTCATGTGGCTCTCTTGCCTGTGAGGCTTGGAGCTTTTTTCCTGGCTGACTCCTTTGGATGTCATCTACCAAGCCCCTGAACCCCAGAGGGAATGCATACCCCTCTTCTGTGCTCTGTAACATCCAGGAGTTTTCACTGACCACTTACCATTAAATATGTCAGTCTTATGTTTGTCTGTAGTTCCTTTCAGGTAAGAATCACGTCTTGCTTATGTGTGGCTGCAGGACCCAGCATAGTTCCTGAAACGTGGGAAGTTCTCTGTAAGCATTCTATAAACTGATTGTGCCCATTAATGACTGAAAAGTACAGCTTGGAAGGACACTGTTTCTCCACCCCAAAGAACAGTGTCCAGCCTCTCTCTGTCAAGAACCAGCAATATATACTATTTACACTGGGCCCTTCCTGCCCTAAACAAGTTGCCAGCTAAAATAATTCATTGTTAGCCCTAGGGAAAGTCCAACCTTGGTTTCTCAATTGATTTCCTCCTCACACTGTCTGCTGGGTATTTCACTAATGTCCTTACAGGTAAAGACAATCCAATTCCAGCTGACTAGATCATCTAGAGGAAAGAGACCGTGGAGGTGACAGAAGTTGTTTTGCCTAGCCCTTTAGCATTGACCTGCTTCAAGATCTCCAGGAAATTGTAGAAGGTTGGGAAAGACACACATTGACACTCCCATTGCAATGCAGACCCTGGTGCCAGTCTCCCCTGTCAAGTCCCATGTGACTAGAACTGCTGAAATCCACCTCAATTCTTTGCTGATTTCTTGGGTGACCTTGCAAGACATATTTCCCTGGGCAACTATTTACTAAGCCCTAAATATTGTCCCTCCTTGGCTGGGAGCGGTGGTTCACTCCTGTAATCTCAGCACTTTGGGAGGCCGAGGCAGGCGGATCACAAGGTCAAGAGATCGAGATCAGCCTGGTCAACATGGTTGAAACCCTGTCTCTACTAAAAATACAAAAATTAGCTGGGCATGGTGGTGGGCACCTGTAATGCCAGCTACTTGGGAGCCTAAGGCAGGAGAATCACTTGAACCCAGGAGGCAGAAGTTGCAGTGAGCCAAGATCGCACCACTGCACTCCAGCCTGGGCAATGGAGTGACACTCTGTCTCAAAAAAAAAAAAATTGTCCCTCCTGTCTCCAAACTCCCTGAGGAACCAGCCAAGTTCAACCACTTGAACTAGTGAGATAAGCTCTGGACTAAGAGTCAAGGAGGAAGTCCTAAGCCATAATCAGCTGCTAGTCAAGTCATTTCACCTCTCAGACTCTGGATTTCTTCATCTGAAAGATGTAGGACTGGCTGATCTGTAAGGTCCCCAGCAGCCCCAAAGTCTATGATTCTCTATTTCAATAACCCCATTACAAAGGATACCTTCTCTGATCCACTCAGTCAGAATTCACACCAAATGAGTTCCTTGAGAGTTGGGATATCATTTTGCTCATCTTTGCATTCCCCTAAGAAACAACATGACTTGATCTAGTTTAGATTCAATGAATTGTTTAGAGCTCCAATTAAAATATTAAAGCAAATGATCACCAAGTAGAAACTACAGAGAAGATGCCCAGTGGAAGTCATGGTGTTCAGGTCATGACTCCTCATAATTTCAAAGTTTTCCTCCTTCATTGTCTGGACAACCCTGAGAAACCCTGTCTTTGCCATCAAGAGAGAATCAAGACAATGATATGGAAATGACTAGCCTTGAATATCTGAAAAGACCAAGTTAGTGTTCTTAGATGCAAGAAATACCTGAAGGAAAACAAACAGGCCTGGAATAGCCACCCTGACTCCAGGGAGCAGCAGCCAGGGAACAGTTGCCTCAGAGCATCCCAGTAAGGCAAATCCACTGTTCTCCTGGAGTCTCCCCACTCTCCACTCAAATTCCTGGTGAAGTCACATGTCCACCTTTTGGTCACAAAAGAGGAGGGCAGAAAGCCTGATTGACAGACCTTCTGAGATCGAGGAAGGAAGAGCTGACAGAGGGAAAGTCCACCAGTGGTTATAAGAAGTAAGAAGCCGCCGATGTCCACTCTCTTGAGAGCCTCAAGAGAGGGAGGCAGAGTCACATATGAGGGAAATCCTTGTCCCCACTGTCATAAAAATGTACGCTATGGTCTTTCACCATTGGTCCCTGACAGTGAAGTGGGGAATGGGGGTGGGGAGCCCTACCAAATGAGACTGGTGCAATTTTGCCTTCCTTTTTGAGGATAATTTTGAAGAAAAACTTTGCCTTGTCAGACATGTTGTAGTTTATTCAAGGTGACCAAAAAAAATTATTGGGAAGACAGAAGTGGGCAGATCACTTGAGGGCAGAAGTTTGAGACCAGCCTGGACAACATGGCAAAACCCGGTCCCTACTAAAAATACAAAAATTAGCCAGGTGTGATGGCACATGCCTGCAACGCCAGCTACTCAGGAGGCTGAGGTATGAGAATTGCCTGAACCCAGGAGGCAGAGGTTGCAGTGAGCAGAGACTGTGTCACTACATTCTAGCCTGGGTGACAGAGCAAGACTCTTTCTAAAACTAAAACAAAAACTTTTTTGGGATCTTCTCACTAGGAAAATGGAGGGCCCCCCCTTACATTTCAACTTAATATTACACACACACACACACACACACACACCCCTCAGCTTAATTGAGATATAATTCACATATCATAAAATTCATCTTTATAATGAGCACAATTCAGTGGTTTTCAGTATATTTACAGAGCTGTGCAACCATCACTCATTATCTAATTTTAGAACACTTCATCACCCCCAAAAGAAACCCCAAATCCTTGGCAGTCTTTCCCTTATTTCCTCCAATTCCCGCTAGTCTACTTTCTGTCTCCGTGGATTTGCCTATTCCAGACATTTCATATAAATGGAATCATACAATATATGGTCTTTTGTGATTGTGACTGACTCATTTTACCTTAGTATATTTTCAAGGTTCATCCATGCTATAATATGAATCAGTACTTTATTCTTTTTATGGCCAAGTAATATTCCATCGTATAGGTATACCACATTTTGTTTATCCACCAGTTGATGGACATTTGGGTTGTTTCCACTTTTTAGCTATTATGCATAATACTGCTAGGAACATTCATGGGCAAGATTTTGTGTGAATATATTCTTTCATTTTGCCAGGGGTAGGGTGGGAATATACCTAGGTGTGGAATTTCTGGGTTTTATGTTAACTCTATGCTATCCTTTTGAGGAATGGCCAGACTGTTTTCAAAAGTGCCTGCATTTTATATTCCTACAAGCAGTGTTGGAGGGTTTCAATGTCTCCTCATCCTCACCAACACATTATTATTTGCCTTTTTTGTTATAGTCATCCTAGGGACTGTGAAGCGGTATCTCACTGTGGTTTTTATTTGCATTTCCTTAACAGCTAATGATGTTGGCCGTCTTTTCTCATATGCTTATGGACCATTTGTATATCTTTTGGGGAGAGATGTCTATTCAAATTCTTTGCCCATTTTTCATTGGATTTATTATTATTATTATTATTGAGTTGATGGTGTTCTTTGTGTATTGTGGATACTAGACTTTCATCAAAGATTTAATTTTGCAAGTGTTTTCTCCCATTATATGGGCCTGTATTTTCACTTTCTTGCTAGTGTCCTTGGAAATACAAAAGTTTTACTTTGGGTGAAGTCCAATTTGTCTGTTTTTTCTCTTGTCACTTGTGCTTTTGATGTCACATCCAAGAAACTATTGCCTAACCCAAGATCACAAAGATTTACTCCTACATTTTCTTCTAAGAATTTTAGCTCTTGCTTTTAGGTCAGTGATCTATTTTGAGTTAACTTTTGTCTATGGTGTGAGGTAGAGTCCAACATCATTTGTTTTACATGTGGATACCCAGTTGTCCCACATCAATGGTTGAAAAGGCTATCCTTTCACCACTAAAGTGTCTTGACACCATTAGAAAAAATCAGTTGTCTATAAATGTAAGAGTTTCTGAACTGCCAATTCTATTTCACTGATCTATATATTTATCTTTATGCCAGTACCACACTGTCCTCATGACTGTAGCTAAGTAGTAAATTGTGAAATCTGGAAGTGTGAATCCTCCATCTTTGCTCTAATTTTTAAGATTTGTTGTCTATTCTGAGTCCCTTGCATTTCCACATGATGGGTAGGACCAGCTTATCAATTTCTGTTAAAAATCCAGCTGGGATTTTTGATAGGGATTGTGTTGAATTGTAGATCAATTTGGAGAGTATTGCCATCTTAACAATATGAAGTTTTCCAGTCCATGAACATGGATGTCTTTCCATTTAGTTAAGTCTTCTTTAATTTCTTTTAATAATGTGTTCTAATTTTCAGTGTACATGTCTTGCACATCTTTCACTACATATATTACCTGAGTAATTATTTTTGATGCCATTTTTAATTGAATTGTTTTCATAATTTCATGTTCAGATTGTAATCACTGCTAGTATATAAAATACAATTGATTTTTGTATATGCATTATAATTTGTAACCTACAACCTTTCTGAGCTCACTCATTAATTCATAACAAGGTGTATGTGTGTGTTTCTTAGGATTTTCTATATGCAAAATCATGTCATCTATAATAGTTTTACTTCTTCCTTTAAAATCTGGGTGTCTTTTATTCATTTTTCTTGCCTAATTGTCCTAGATAGAACCTTCAGTATATTATTCAGTAGGGTTAGTGAGGGCAGTCATCCTTGACTTCTTCCCAATCTTAGGGGAAAAGCTTTCAGTCTTTCACCATTAATGTTAGATGTGGGAGATTTGTAGGTGCTTTTATCAAGTTAAGGAAGTTCGCTCCCATCCCTAGTTTGTTGAGTGTTTTTATCATGAAATTTTATCAAATTGTCAAATGCTTGTTCTGCATCTATTGACATGATCATGTGGCTTTTGTCCTTTATTGTTAGTATGGTGTATTACATTGATAGATTTTCTTTTTTCTTTCTACTTAGTTTTTACTTTTTTTGAAAGGGTCTTACTGTGCCACCCAGTGGTGTGATCACGGCTCACTGCAGACTTGACCTCCCAAGATTAAGTGATCCTCTCACCTCAGCTTCCCAAGCACCTGAGACCATAGGCACATGCAATGACACCTGGCTAATTAAAAAAAAATTTTTTTTTGGTAAAGACAGCATCTCACTATGTCACTTAGGCTGGTCTTGAACTCCTGGACTCAAGCTATTCTCCCACCTTGGCCTCCCAAAGTGCTGGGATTACAGGTGTGAGCCACTGCGTCTGGCCTATTGAGTGATTTTCAAATGTTAAGCCAATCTTGCATTCCTAGGATAAATCCCACTTGGTCATGATGTATAATCCTTTTTATATGTTGCCATGTTCATTTTGTTAGTATTTTGTTGAAGATTTTTGCATCTATATTTGTAAGTGATATTGATAGTTTTTTGTTTGTTCGTTTGTTTGTTTTTGAGATGGAATTTCACTCATGTTGCCCAGGCTGGAGTGCAATGGCACAATCTCGGCTCACTGCAACAGCCGCCTCCCAGGTTCAAGCAACTCTCCTGCCTCAGCCTCAGAGTAGGTGGGATTACAGGCGCCTGCCACAAGGCCCAGCTAATTTTTGTATTTTTAGTAGAGACAGGGTTTCACCATGTTGGCCAGGCTGGTCTCGAACTCCTGACCACCCACCATGGCCTCCCAAAGTGCTGGGATTATAGGCATGAGCCACTGTGCCCAGCTGATAGTTTTCTTACGATGTCTTCTGGTTTTGGTATCTGGGTAATACTGAACTCATGAAATAAGTTGGAAAGTGTTACTATTCCATTTTTGAAAGAGTATAAAGGATGATTTTAATTCTTTAAACATTTAGTAGAATTCAGCAGTGAAGCCATCAGGGCCTAGAATTTTCTGTGTGGGAAGTTTTTGAGATAGTATAATGCAATCTCTTTTCTTGTCCTATTCAGATTACCTGTTTCTTGAGATAGTTTTAGTAGTCTGTGTCTTTCTAAAAATGTGTGTGTTTTATCTAGGCTATCCACTTTGTTCATAGTATCTCCTTAAAATCTCTTTTACTTCTTTTTTTAAATTTTTATTTTAGGTTCGGGAATACACGTGAAGGTTTGTTACATAGAGAAACACGTGTCACAGGAGTTTGTTGTACATATTATTACATCACCCAGGTATTAAGCTCAGTAATCAATAGTTCTCTTTTCTGCTCCTCTCCCTCCTCCCACCCTCCTCCATCAAGTAGACCCCAGTGTTTGTCGTTTCCTTTTTTGTGTTCATAAGTTCTCATCATTTAGCTCCCACTTATAAGTGAGAACACATAGTATTTGGTTTTCTGTTCCTGCATTAGTTTGCTAAGGATGTTAGCCACCATCCACGTTCCTGCAAAAGACATGATCTTGTTCTTTTTTATGGCTGCACCTTTTTATTTCTTTAAGGTTGGTAATAATGTTCCCTCTTTCATTCCTGATTTTAGTGTTTTAGTAACTTGAGTCTGTCTGTCTTTCTCACCTTCTCCTTCTCTCTCTCTCTCTCTGTCTCTCTTTTTCTCGCTTTGGTCAGTCTAGCTAAAGATTTGTCAGTTTTGTTCATCTCTTCGAAGAACCAATTTTTAGTTTCATTTTTTTTTCTATTGCTTTTCTATTATTAAGGTGGTTCTTGATACAAGCTACTTGAGTCAGGGGAACACAGACTAGGACAGTTTCTTTGAGCAGCAGGATTCAAACTCAACATGTCTGTTTTCCTCCATACCAGGGTTCTCTATATTAGTGTCTCCCCTATCACCTCTACCCCTGGAATACTATGACAAAGAAAACAGAGATCACACTATTACTTGGGGTCTGTGGGAGGACAACAGTTCCATTAAATCCATAGACATTTCTGAAACATCTCTAACAAGCTCTGCAGGAGGCACCGAGGGAGATGGAGATGAACAGCTAGAAGCAGCTATGACTGCTCAGACCCACAGTGTCAATGGGGAGACACACATATGTACAACCAATTTTATTAGCACAGGTCAGGGTACAGTGGTGGTTGTGACCAAGAGTGAGCAAAATGCTCTGGGAACATGGGTTAGGGGTAATTAATCTGTACGGAAGAATCAGGGAACAGAGGGGTCAGCATTTGAGGTAAGTCTTGAAGAGTGGGTAGAATTTTGGAAAAATCATGAGCCAAGGCAGGGAATGGTGGGAAGCCAAGTCTGGCAGGGACGCAGTGTACAGGGGAAAGGAATAGGCTGGACAGAAGAGTTAGGGCTAGACTTTGGAGGGACCCAAAAGGTCTGCGAAGGAGCTAGAACTTCATCCTGAAAAAACTAAGAATCCACTGAAGGGCTATGAGCAGAAGGATGACATGACTAGTCTGTTGGGATTTGGGACAGCAACAGAACCCTAAGTTGTTTTTTTCAGACCCTGTCACACTCATAGCAGCAAGCAGAGATGGCTGCTTTCTGTTGACCAGTCCCTCCTTGGGACTCTCTCCTCCCTAGCCTTCCATAGTGTAGCACTTCTCTGGTTTTCTTCCTACCTCTGGCTATGCCTTTTGTTTCCTTAGCAGGCTCCTCTTCCTCTGCTCATTCTTTAAATGTTGGTGTTCCTCAGAGTTTTGTTCTAGATCCTTTTCTCTTCTCACTAGACCATTCTTCCTTGGAGACCTTATATGTTGCCGTGGCTTCAATGACCAACTATAGACTGGTAATTCCCAAATCTATATATATCCTGTCCAGACCCCTCTCCTTAGCTTTAGACCCATAAGATCCAACTGCCCTGTGAACATCTCCATTTAAGTGCTATATTCATTAGAATCCCTTTTCTGTGAATAAAAGGAAATCCCAAATAAAATGGCTCAAACAAGACAGAAGTGCAGAGGTATTAAATCCAGGCCTGGTGTGATGGATCCACAGTGTCAGGGTCTCAGGATTCTTCTACCTATAATTCTGCCACCCTCAACCCTCAACTGATCCAGGATGGCCACTCAGGCTCTAGCAGGAAGGAGAAAGCAGTGACAGAGCATGCTCTTTCTCTTCCAAGACACTTCCCAGAATTCACAATACATGTGCCTATATCCCTCTGGCCAGAACTTAGAGGTCCATACATGGTTTTTATTCTTAGAGGTCCATACATGGTATTTATTATTATAAATAATAAATTTTTTATTATTTATTTATCAAACAAGTTCCACAGATGCCCCACAAATACCTTGAATGCAACATGTCCAAAACAGAACTCCTCACTTTCAACCACTTTCAACCCTTCCACATCCACTCACTCCCAAACCTCTTCCTGACTTCTCCATCTCATCATGGCCCTAGCATCCAGCTAGCTGCCCAAGACAGAAACCTGGGAGTCATATCTCTGAAACCTGTCTCTAGCCTCAAGTCATCATGATCTTCCAGGTCAACTGCAACAGTTTCATCCCTCGTCTCCTAACACCCATTCTTCCTTCGTCAAATGCATTCTCTACATCTGCATTGTCCAATATGATAGTCTCTAACTGCATGTGGCCTGGAGCTCTCAAAAGGTAGCTAGGCCAATTCAAAATGTGCTATAAGTGGCTGGGCGCGGTGGCTCACACCTGTAATCCCAGCACTTTGGGAGGCTGAGACGGGCAGATCACGAGGTCAGGAGATCAAGACCATCCTGGCTAACATGGTGAAACCCCGTCTCTACTAAAAATACAAAAAATTTAGCTAGGTGTGGTGGTGGGCACCTGTAGTCCCAGCTACTCGGGAGGCTGAGGTAGGAGAATGGCGTGAACCCAAGAGGCGGAGCTTGCAGTGAGCCGAGATCGTGCCACTGCACCCCAGCCTGGGTGACAGAGCGAGACTCCATCTCAAAAAAAAAAAGGTGCTATAAGTGTAAAATACACACCAGATTTCATAGACTTAATATGAAGAAAGTAAAATATCTTAGTATTTCTATGTTGATTATATGTTAAAATCATAGTATATTTATATGTTGAATTAATTTATTTAAAATTAATTTCACTTGTTTCTTTGTACATTGTTTATGTGGCTACTAGAAACATTTTAATTACATATGTGGCTCCCATTTGTGGCTCTCATTATATTTCTATTGAAAAGTGTCAATCCACACAAAAGCAAAAAAATCTCATTCTAAAACATTCATCTGAACATGTCACACATCTTCTTAAAAGCTTTCAGTGGCTTATTGTCTGTAGGATAAAGTTCATTCTACTCAACATGGTTTTCAAGCCCTCCTTGACCCAGTCCCTGCCCCACCATCCAGCCTCATCTCTTACCCCCTCTTCCCCTCATCTGCCCCTTGCATGCTACACTCAGGTCCTGTGTGCTTCTTTCAGTTCCTTCAGTGTACCATGGGTCTGTAGCCTCTGGGCCTGCACACATGCTGTTCACTGTGCCTGGAACACTCTGGCCCCTCTTCGCCTGCTTAAAGGTCTGCTCATCTTTCTAGCTGCAGCATAGACACGTCTTCCCTGAGAGGCCTTCTCAGCTATCCTGCTTCTCTGAGCTCCCATTACTTCTCTATCCTTCCCACCCCACCTCACCGCCAAAGAACTATGTTCTTTTCTCAGACTGTTTGGAAGCTTGCCTGGCATGTTCACTGTGGTGTCGCCAGCACCTACAGCAAACGTTGGTGCATAGTCAGCCATTAACAAGTATTTGCTGAACAAATGAATGAATCAATGCATAACATCCCAAATGTAGACAAAGTTTCAGATGGAGGGTAGAGCCAGGCTAGATGACATCTTAGTCTTAAAGAGGTGGCCATCCAGTGACCATTAGGTTACCAGTCTGGGAGGTGAGGCAAAGGGAAACTTGTAAGACATCACCCTGTAACTATTTAAATCATATCCCTGAGTTTCCTTACACATCACCCTGTCTTCAGCCCCTCTCCAGGCCTGGACAGGCCATTTATTGGGACCCAGGCCACCACTGTCTTTTCCTCCTTCCTAGGAAGGACAAACAACACTGGTTCTCCTCCCAGGAAAGCACCCTGGCGTTTACCCCACATTTTCAGCAAGAGCCATATTGAGGATTCTTGCTGGAGATGAGCATCTTAAGAGTGGGGTGAGGGTGGGTAGAAATGGAGGAAGCAGATAAGGAGGAGAGTGTAAGGAGGGTGGCAGTTTTGAGTTGCTTTTGACCCCTCACCAGGAGAATTGATATGCATGTTACTAATGAAGCGTGAGCTTCTCTGTGAAGATTTCCTTTCAGGAGACAGGTGGGTAGGGACCTAGAACTGAAGAAGGAAAAGAACTTGGAGTCATGAAGCCAGAGCAGGGAACCCTGGGGCTCCATTGCTAATTTGCTGCGTGACCTGAAACAAGTCACACAGCCTCTCTGGGCTTCAGTTCCTCACCTATAATAAAAAGAATCTTTGCTTTCTGTACCCCTGGAGGGGCTGTTATAAGAATGGAAGCAGGCAAATGGGTGTAAATGGGCTCTGAAAATACAAGTATCAGAGTAAAAGTCAAGTGAAGTCATGTGAAGGCAAGTGTTTTGAGGCTGTTGTTTCGTTTGGACAGGAGGTGAACAGGCAGTTGTGGAAAGGAGGCTGGGAACGGTGGGTGAGAGTGCACTTTCTCTCAACAAAGGTGGATTCATACCAAGGCAGAGCCCCATCCTCCTAGCCATGGCTCAGGAGCCAGATCTGCCTGTTCTAAACCTGCACCAGAAAAGCTAAATCTTGAACAGAACCTTGGAGAAAATAGACCCACCAGGGAACCTCAGGGCCCTGAAAGGACGGAGCACAGTCCCATTTTGGGCACACTCCCTTAACTCAAGCAAGCGTGAACACAGACACACACACACAGACACATGAGACACATGCATACACACACACACCTCCTTTGCAGATGAGGCCCACACTTCAGGTCATCTCCCCAGAACTTTGCACCTTACCACCTTCTGCAACCTCTTCCCAAATTGGAAGGTTTCCCAGTGAATTGACATGGCCCTTAACCCAGCCAGAGACCACCCTGCCCTGGGCTGCTCCATGTGGGGATCCTGCTCCCAAAAGGGTCCATCACAGGTGGTGGCTAGATTCCCCTCTGCCCTACCAAAAGCGAGTCTCAGTGGTGGGGTGCATACTGGAGGCCCTTGCTCTTGGAGCAGGCCCTACAGCTGGCAAGGCCACTGCTCGGAGGTTTTATTATCCCCTTCTTTCTTTTCTTTTCACAGCCATGTCAGATCACACAAAGCAATCAGTAGTACCAGTAGTTCCCAACCTGGAGGATTGAAAACACGTTCCCCAGCATGCTGCCAACAGCAGCCAGCATCAAGAGGCTCTGTAATTACAGACATACAGGGGTTTGTGCTCCTGCTCTCACTCATCTATGAAACTCTTCCATTCTCCTCCTTTCCCATGGTGCCTTTTAAAAGGCAGTGTGAGGCTGAGGCCTTCAGAAAAGCAAGTTCCAACTCCCTATTCCACCGTGGACAGACTTTAACCCTCACTACAATTCAGATTCACTCAGTCATGTGTTCATTCCTTCATTTGAAATGTAGTTAATTAAACCTGTCTGTGCTAGCGCTGGGCCTGGTGGTGGGGACGCCAAATGTCACCCAGCCCTTACTTTTGAAGAGCTCGTGGTCTAATAAGGAAACTAAGGGATATGATTTAAGTAGTTACAGTAAAAATCAAAAAGTGATGTGTGGTAAGGGACGTGCCAATCAAATCCTAAGTCAGAGAAAGGTAATGTTGGGAAGGACACCTGTTTCCTGAGAGGCAATATGGTGTAGCGGCTGTGAGTATGGACTCTGAAGAACACAGGCCAGGGTTCAAATCTTGACTTTGCTACTCACTGTATAACCCTAGGATACATTGGGAGAATTTTGAGGTCACTGAAGAAAAGGTGCAGTGCCTGGCATATAGTAGGTGCTCAACAAACATCAGCTGCTATACTCAGGGAAGGTAGCTTATAACATGAGTTTTCGACTTGTGTGGAGCAAGAAGGTAGGACATTATAGAACAATAGAGATAAAGGAAGAAAATGGAGTGCTTGTATGAAATTCCTTTTGGCTATAGCATAGCCTGTGGGAAGGGAAGAAATATCAAATAAAGACAGTAAGTTGGGCTGGGGTTAAACCCTGGAACAATGAATGGCAAAATGAACTTAAGGAGAGATAGAGGGACATAGGCAATCTTTTGTTTTTGTGTTAGTCTTTTTTTTTTTTTTTAAAGAGATGTGGTCTTGCTATATTGCCTGGGCTGGCCTTGAACTCTTAGGCTCAAGTGATTTTTCCACCTCAGCCTCCTGAGTAGCTGGGACTACAGGTGCATGCCCCTGCATCTGACAGAGACAATCTTGATAGGGCCAAGAGCCAGCCCAGCCCTAAGCAATGGCCCTCATCTTTAGAGCCATATCCAATTAGGCCAAGATTCAGGGTCTCCAAAGTTGGGGAGGCAGCCTTTGGGGAATGGTGCAGTGTTGGCCAGTATCCTAGATTCTGTCCATCTGGGCAGGCCTCTTCCTGCCTCTGCCAGGAGACTGAGCTCTGCAATCAGGGCCAAGAGAGAAGAGCCATTTCTGTTCACAGGAACTAGTGGACATGGCATCTCTGCCCACCAGAAGGCTAGTGTTGGGGCACAAAGGCTGGAAGAGGCCTCAGGAAAGGTGGCCCATGGGGAGGCCAGAGGGAGAGGCCAGGCGAGGCTGATCAGGCCTGTGGTCGTTATCACGACCCCCTGTTTTGCTCTGCAGTTAGCAGAACCTCCTTGATCCTCTTTGGGAGTGGGGAAGACTGAGAGCAAAGATGTCATCAAGTGCAAAACAAAACAAGGAGAGGCCTGCTGGGGGAATGCCAAAGAGAGCAAGGGCCCCTGAGAGTGATTCCCAGCTCAGGGGCACCCCAGCCCTGGACTGAGGGGGAAGAGTGGGCATTAAGGATCTGTCTGGGGGTTCACTTCAAGTAAAAGGGATCGTATTGGGAGGCAGCGTGGTAGAGTGGAAAGGGTCATCACCTGGGGGAATCGAGAGGCCTCATTCTTGTCCAGGTTGTGCCTCTCACCTTGTGTGACGGCAGAAAGCACTTCTCCTTGGCCTCTCTTCCTCCTTAGTGAAAAGGTGTTTTGCTAGGAAGATCTCAGAGGCCTTTTATAACTGAGAAATCTTTCATCTACTCATGTGGAGCACACAGCCTGTGCTGTTAGGATTTGGGGTACTGGAATATGCCCTAAATATTGGAAAGAACCTGGAATAGCCAGACCCAAGAGACTAGACGAACTCTCTGGAGCCTCCATCCTTCAGGGTGTGCAGAGGTGAGGGCTGCAGAGGGGTGGGGAGAGGAGAGAGAACCACCAGGGAGGGAGAGAGGCAGCCTATCTGAACACCTGACATCTCCAGGACAGAGAAAGTGAACTGGTAGGAGGTTTCTTCTCCCAACTCGAGCTGCCTCAGGATCCTGTGGAAAAGCTGCATTATAATCGATAGCCTCATAAATAAATAAATAGTCAATGCATCCTGTCTCCAGCTCAGTGCTTCTTCAGGAAAATTGAAACTTGACCCACTTCTGCATGCCCATTCTGGCTTCCTCCCAAGGCCTCCAGAGGGAAAGAACTCTCTCACAGGTCATCCGGGCATCCCCCTGCCTCTGTGCTGGCCTGCCATGTGCCCCATCCCAGGAGGTCAAGAGCTGGGGAGCATGCCCTCTTCCTGACACCCAGTCCCGTGGGGTTCTCTCACAGGCAGGCAGGCAGGTGTCCACACCTCCATAGCTCTTGCCTTGACCTTAATTTTCTCATTCATGGTCAACTCTGCCCTGCTTTCAGCTCCGGCTCTTTGCTCCTCACCTCGCCTGGTTTCATGCCTTTCTTCTGGCTGCTGCTTGGCACCAAATTGAACCAGCAGCGGGAAGCAGACAGTTGTTCTCCACTCCTCGAGAGAGTCTCCCACTACACTCACCCCTCAGACGATTTGTCATGTATTGTGAATGAGCCCCTCAAGGTCCAAAAAGTAAATACATTTCTGGGCACAGTAAACTAAGACCCTTGTAATTTACTTTACAGAACAGGCATGTGCCAGCGAGTTGACTGTAAGGCATGCATTCTTTCCTCTTTCTGACTTCTGTTACAACACTAGAAAAAGCAAATCTCCAACAAACCAAGTTGAATTTTTTTTTTTTTTGAGACAGGATCTCACTCTGTTGCCCAAATTGGGGTCCATAGCACGATCATAGCTCACTGTAGCCTCAAACTCCTGGGCTCAAGGGATCTTCCTGCTTCAGCTGAGTGGCTGGGATTACAGGTATGTGCCGCCATGATGCCTGGCTAACTTTATTTATTTTTTATTTTTAGTAGAGATGAGGTCTTGATATGTTGCCCAGGCCAGTTTTGAACTCCCAGGCTCAAGCGATTCTCCCACCTTGGCCTCCCAGAGTGCTGAGTTTACAGGCATGAACTGCTACCCAAGTTGAATATTTTAGATCCCAGAGGCCAAGATGGTGATCAGCCCTGTGTGGTGATGGGCAACTGCGTTCTATGTGTGCCTTGAAACATCTCAGGACCTCTCTTCTACTTTTGTGCCTCAGTTTCCTTTACACCTCCCTGGCCCAGGCAGAGAGTACTCCCATGCCTGAGGAGTCTTAAGTGCTGCTTGTGTAGTGAGCATGGTAAAGGAATTGTTGGGTTGTGACTGTCCTTTTTGTTCATAATTTAAGAAAAAATTTAGAGATGGGGTCTTGTTATGTTGCCCAGGCTGGCATGCAGTGGCTATTCACAGGCACAATCGTGGCATACTGAAGCTTTGACCTCCTGGCCTCATGTGATCCTCCTGCTTCAGCCTCCCTAGTAGTTGAGATTACAGGTGCACACCACCATGCTCAGCTGTTTATAATTATTGACCATCATGTTCTAGCTGATCCCTATGGAGTGAACATTCTTTTAATTAAAAGTTTCTAACTAGAAGATACTGTATCCTTGCTGTGTCTATTCTATAATATTTAGAATATTCCATTTCCTTCTGAGTTCATAGCAGAGTTTTAGTCCCAGCTTCCCAACCCTACCTGATCTCCTGTCATCAGTTCTCTTATGTGATGGAAACAGGGGGGTGACCCTGTAGCCAGCATACCCACAATGCTTCACAGCTTACATAAACAAAACAGTGTTGTTCTGAGGTGTCCACACTGCAGTTCCTTTCCCCCACACAAATGCCTGATGTTTCATTGTTCCAGGGAAGAATTCGGGCCTAGGGAGCATTCAGTAATCCTGGCTCCTGGCTGTGGTTTGGCTGTCTCCCAGCTGACAGGCGGTAGCTCTGGCCACTCAGAAAGTGGCACAGAATTCTTTGTCTGGCACCTTACAAGAGGTAAGGGTGGCCAGTAGCACAGTTTAGTGAGCTTGTAAAGCTGGTTACCAATTTGCATGGCTGTGTTAATGAACCTTCCAAAATTGAGAACATGTTTGTACAATGGATTTCCTACCCTAAAAAGAGTCTATGCGGCCGGGCACAGTGGCTCACGCCTGGAATCCCAGCACTTTGGGAGGCCGAGGCGGGCGGATCACGAGATCAGGAGATCAAGACCATCCTGGCCAACATGGTAAAAGCCCATCTCTACTAAAAATACAAAAATTAGCTGGGCATGGTGGCGGGTGGCTGTAGTCCCAGCTACTTGGGAGGCTGAGGCAGGAGAATGACGTGAACCTGGGAGGCGGAGGTTGCAGTGAGTCAAGATCGTGCCACTGCACTCCAGCCTGGCGTCAGAGAGAGGGACTCTGCCTAAAAAAAAAGGAAAAAAAAAAAAAGAAGGAGTCTATGCATACAGCACACCAGCCTTCAGTCATCACTCTTACAGCCAGAGTCTTCAAGAAATTATGTGGGCCATGCCTCTCCCTTTGAGTGGCCCCCAAGGCCCAGCCTTACAGTAACTGACCCAGGCTCTCACATAGGGCACTGGGGTCCTGCCCCAGGCTCCGGGCTCTACCCACAGCACAGGCTGGGGCTGGTGCTGAGCAAATGGGTTGTGGCTGTCACCAGAGAGGAACTGGCAGCAGACGCAGCAGACTATGTTTTCTTTGCAGGCTGAGGGTAACTGGAAGAAGCCGAGAATTCCTCTGCTCTGCCTTTGGGAGGAGGGGATGAGAGAAGCAGGGAAGACCAGCAGCAATCTCTCCAAAAGAGAAGTTCCTCCAGCTCCTAGGATGAGCAAGACAGTATAGACAAAAGATGGAAAGAGGACAACCTAGGACCCCAGGGAGTCCCTGGTATAGATATCAGGAGCCTAGGTCCCCTGTCTGGAACTGCTCTAGGGAAGTCATGATGGTAGCTAACATTCATTAATTGTTTGCTCTGTGCCAGGCTCCCTGCTCAGAACTCAGTTGCACTGTGAAGACAGTTTCTACAGGGGCTGAGAACATAGGCCTAAGCAACACACTACTAGGTTCAAATCCCCATTGTGGTTACTCATTAGCTCTGTGACATTGAGAAAGTTACTTACCCCCTCTGTGCCTCAGTTACTTCATTCATAAAATAGGAATACAAATAGTACCCACCTGATAAAGTTTGAGGATTAAATGCTTCACATACGGAAAGCTTTTAGCACAATGTCTGCCCTGGAGTAAACAGGAAACAAATTTTTGCCATCACTACTTTATTGAATCCCCACACGAAGCTTTAAAGTAAATGTTCTTAATCTCTGAGGCTCAAAAGATTCAAATACTTGCCCAAGGTCCCAGGTTCATTTGATTGACAGAGCATGAGTAACCTCCTAAATGTCCCTTGAGGTCTCTATATTTAGGAGGAAGCAGCTTCAGAACTCTAGCTCCCCATCCCAGGTCCATTCCAGTTTAGAAACTCCACAACCACCTCAACAGCAGGAACAAAGGTGGGCCTCTGTCCTGCCTCTGGGGCCAGGCTGGCTGATGGCTTCAGGCCCAACCAAAAGATCCCTTCCACCCACCCGACTCTAGCAACACCCACATCACCAACCCTGGGCCTCCCCCCAGAGCTTCCACCTTCTAGGAAGTCACCCTCCCTCCTGCAAGATGCTGGTGGCTGAGACTGGAGGGACCCTTTCAATTTCAGGATAAACAAACTGTCGTTCTGGCCCAGCCCTCTGCCGGCTTGCTGCTTCCCACCCCCCTCCATCCGCAGTGCACAGTCGCTCTGTTCTCCTGCCAACTTGGCAGCTCATCGCTGCTGTTACTATCAACACCTCCAAGGGAAAAGGGAGAGGAGTCAGCTCTGATCGCCTGGCGCACTGAGCAGCAAATTCATGTCAGAGCCAGCCTTGGAATGTCTCCCAAGCTCCCAAGGCTCCTGGTGAGGAGGAAAAGGTGGGACTCATGTTGCTGAGGACAGATGGGGCTGGGGAGTGGCCCTGGGCCTAATGAGAGCAGCCTCCCAGCAGAGCCACTCACTGGTCCTGGTCAAAGCTGCAAGCCCCCAGGAGCAGGTGCCTCTGATAGAAAGCACCTAGAAGATCACTTTGGGGGCCTTGTAGATGTGTAGGAGAGAACTTGGGGGGTCTGGTCTCACCCTAACTCTTGCCACAGTCCAGGGTAATTCCCAAGATGGTTGGTTGGGACCTCTGGGTCTGTGGCCAGGATTGGGAAAAACAGGTCTTTCCCTGTCCAGTCTGTGAGCTCCTAGAATCTCTGGCCTGTGCCTTCTTTCCTCCATCTTTCTTGGACTCCATGTGTGCAGAGCTCTTGTCTCTCCTATCAGATTGGATTGAGAGCCCCTAAGGGACCACACTTTCTCCGCCAAATGGAAACGTCCCGCAGGCAGACAACCTTTTCCTATTCCCAACTCCCTCCCCCAGCCTCTTAGGCCCCACCTATTGGCTCCATAAAGCAACTGATGCCCTTCTCTGGCTCCTGCTGTGATTCCTGGAGCCCGGCTGGGAAGAACAAAGAACCTGTATCTTCAAGGACCCAGTGTCCCTCCTGGACCATAGCCTGCCCGCAGCACAGGGTCGTGGTCAGTCATCCACCCTGACAGGACCCAGGGGAGTCAGCATGCAGCCTCTCCCAGGAGGAATGGCCTCTCTAGGTTTCTCCCTGCTTGTCAAGAGAAGGCCTTTGTTCCCTGCTCTAGGGTTTTTGGTGTCAGCCAAAGTGGTGGTTTCAGGGGAAGCTTCCCAATCCTTGCACCACTGGCCATCTAGTCTACCCAAGGATGTGGTTGTCAGCTCCCCTCTGGGTGCCACCAGCCTGTTTCCTTCTCTGTAACACAGGAATAACCTTAGGTACCTCACTGGGTTACAGCCTATGGTGATGAAGACATGAAGATGATGCCTGTGCACCCCTTGGGTAGGTCCTGGCACTTAGAATCAGTATGTTTTCCTTCCTTCCCTCCTTTTCTTCCTTCTCTACTTCATTCATCTCTCCACTGTCTCCAGGAGCCTTTCTCCCAGATGTGAAACTGATCCTAAGACTCCCTGTAATTTCCTGCTGAAAACCCCCACCAAGAAACACAGCCACAGCCACAGCCACAATTCTTCCTGGTAAGAAGCCCCTAGGGGCCAAGCAACAAGAAAAGCGAGCTCATTCAGCAGGCTGGGATGTAAATAAGCCACAAGAGGCTGTGCCATTCTGGGTTGCACCTGTGAGCATCACTCAGCTGAAGCCCCGTCAGCGTTTCCATGACAAACTCGTATTTCCGGATGCCTTTCTTCCAGCTTGAAGAGCCTGCCTTGTGGTGAGACTTGACACTGAAAATGCTTCCATATTTTTTTCCCTAAAAAAGCTTGCATGCTCTAAAAATCCACGTTTATTAGATGTGTTTGCTCTTCATTCTGAGAGTGTTGTTGACATTATATGTGTATAGTATACATCAAGCAGGTAATATACATGGGGGAAGTTCTGTGGTGGAGAGCCATCATGGCAAATACACAGCTACCACACATCGTAACAAGATGTCTCCCTTCCCCAAAATATATCCTGCATCCATTTGTCTGCCTCAAAGCCTGAAATTCCACCATTAGAGATTTGCTACTTTCGAACTTGAATTATTGCCTTTTTTTTTTTTTTTTTTGAAACAGTCTTGCTCTGTCACCCAGGCTGGAGTGCAGTGGCACAGTCTCTGCTTACTGCAACCTCGATCTCCTAGGCTCAAGCGATCCTCCCACCTCAGCCTCCCGGGTAGCTGGGCCACAGGTGTGTGCCACCCTGGCTAAATTTTTTTTTTTTTTAAATTTTCTATAGAGACGAGGTCTCGGTATGTTGCCCTGGCTGGTCTTGAACTCCTGGGCTCAAGCTATCCTCCCACTTTGGCCTCCCAAAATGCTGAAATTACAGGTGTAAGCCACCATACCCAGCTGCCCATCTTTTAAGAGTCCACTGTATCAATGCACCAACCCCTGCAAGGGCCAAATTCTAAAACCTAAATAGTCTTCAGTTTCACTTGGGGTGCTTCCAGAAATGCAAATACTCAGGCCCTGTCCTAGACATCCTGAATCAGAATTTCTAGAACTGTTGTGGAGCCCAAGCATTTTAAAGAAGCAGCCAGGTGATACTGATGGTCAGCCAGGTTTAGACTAATATAGGGCTTAGTGCACCAGGTGAGGAAACAGAATACGTGAATTTCATTTACAGCATCACCGTTTATGGAGAGACCTTGGGCACTTCACTTCCTGAACCTTGGGGAAAAGTGTGAGACCCAGCTCCCAATGCCTGTATGAAGACCAAATGAGGCAATGTTATGAAAATACTTGTTGGAAACCATCAGACAATGCAAATGTTAATTGTTGTTCCATATACATACATGACATGCATCATACATGTTCACGTGTATCCATGTACCTGGATTTCCTACAGAAAGTACATGTCTGACTTTTGTCATTCTTCTTTATCTATGCTCCTGGCTGTCTTCAGTTTCAGATGGACTTTCTCACTTCAGGATACCCTTGAAGTCCTCTCGCCATAGCTTGGCACTGTCTGATAATTTTAAAAAGATGTTTTTCATCTAATAGGTTTATCCACCCTCTATGATCTTTCATATGTTCATCCCTTCTGGAGAGTAAGAAGAAAAAGGACTAGTCATCCTGTCTGATGACAAGGAGAAATAGAGGCAGATGGGTTTAGAGGGCTATATACGATTTAAACATAGGGCAGTAATTCTTTCATTTTGAAAACCTGATGAAAATGCACACATACAAAATTCTTCATACAGTTTCAGGGTTTCATGGACTTCCTGACACTCTTCCATGGAACCCCGAGGAGTTCAAGAACCTCAGGCAAAGAACACCTGTCCACATGGATCTGGCAGCCCAAGCCCTCTAAGCCCCCAGAGCATCATGTTCAAGTACGTGAGGCATCCTTTCAGCCATGCCTTTGCCAGATGACCTAACTCATCACTCCTTCTCCCCAAGCTGCAAGATGAACTTGCCTGACCTTCCTGCCACCCATCAGAGAAAGAGCAACACATTACTTGCATCAGGACGGAATCTTCTCAGACCAGACTGTGCCTTCCTGTTCCTGAGCCTACAGCGTAGAGAATCTGAGCTGCCATAATGTATCAGGATAACGGATGGTTTTTATTGCAGTAGCAGAAAGCACAACTCAAACTGGCTTAAACAATCAACCTATTGGTCCTTTACAATTAAAAAGAAGTTTGAGGTAGGGTGGGCTTTATGCAAGATCTGATCCATCTGCTCTATGCTGTTTCTTTTTGTCTTTCCACTCTGTCTTCCATGATGTCAACTTCATCCTAAAACTCTCAATCCTCTAGGTTGCAACGTGGTTGCCAGCAGCAACCAAAGCTGTCTGCACCTTTGTTCACTCTCAGGAGAGACAGCAAGCTGCTTTTTAAATAGTCATCATGGAAGAAAGTAGAAACTTCTTTCCAGAACCCCTCAGTCAATGTCTCCCCACATCTTATTAGCCCAGATTGAGCAATATCTCATCCGGATCAGAGCCCACATCTGACACAGTATGCTGCATAGCTGGGAAATTCAGATCATGGTATAGTCATGTACCCATGCTCAGAACCCCCAAGTCCTAGTCCTAGGGCTTAGTCTCCTGCCCCTGCACACTTTAAACTGCTTTCAAGAAAGGAATTAAGAACTAAAGGAATGATTTTGTAAAGGCTCGGAATCTGATCTTGTCCCACAGTCCCTTGGTGAAAACCTAAACCGAGCAGGCCTGAGCCTTCTCAGGAAGGAGAGGGGTGAATTTTCATTTCCTAGAAAGGGAATTTGCAACCAGCCAGCTGAGCAGAATGCAGGCCACATGGAGTCCAGAGACCTGGGTTGTGTCTCCTTGCTTCTGTAGATGACTTATTGAGTGACTAACAACTTGTTTACCTGCTCTGGCTTCTGTGCCAAAGGTAAAATAATCATCCCTTCCATTTTGCAGCAATCATTGGGTAAGGTTACAATCCCTTGGAAGGAAGCTAAGTCCTCAGAAGCTTCCAGGCTTGTGTGCTATCATGCAGAGGACAGAGGATGAGGTGTGTGGAGTGCTTTCTGGCCAGTCCTTGGTTGCCAGAACCATCCAGAAGGTCTTTTATTGTGACTCCAGTAACAGTTGAGGCCCCATGTGGCCTAGACTCTGCTTGGAGGCTCATAGAAAGGAACATAGTTCAGCAACTGAAAGAAATTTTAAAAGAAATTCCAAGTATTTGTTACATCTTTTGAAGAGATAGAAACACTTGGCAATGTTTTTCTAAAGCCATTTATTCCTTAATTGTCTCACAGCCAGCTGCTTAAGGGCTTTTGACATGCCTGAAGCTCCTGTACTCTGTCCAGCACCTAAATATCCCCCTCCTTCTGAGCTCTTTATTATGTAAGCTGATTTTACCTCTTGTGTCAGGTCCTTCCCTCTTCTCCCAGTCTCTCTTCCCATCATTCTCCCAATTCTGTACCCCAGGCCAGGTGCAGTGGCTCACACCTGTAATCCCAGCACTTTGGGAGAACCCAAGGCAGGAGGATCGCTTGAGGTCAGGAGTTTGAGACCAGCCTAGGCAACATGGTGAAACCCCATCTCTACTAAAAATACCAAAATTAGGCCGGGCTTGGTGGCTCATGTGGGTAATTCCAGCACTTTGGGAGGCCGAGGTGGGTGGATCACAAGGCCAGGAGATCAAGACCATCCTGGCCAACACAGTGAAACCCCGTCTCTACTAAAAATACAAAAATTAGCTGGGTATGGTGGTATGTGCCTGTAATCCCAGCTGCTCAGGAGGCTGAGGCAGGATAATCGCTTGAACCCGGGAGTTGGAGGTTGCAATGAGCTGAGATTCAGCCTGGAGATGGAACAAGACTCCATCTCAAAAAAAAAAAAAAAAAAAAGAAAAAATTAGCCAGGCATGTGGCACATGCCTGTAATCCCAGCTACTCGGGAGGCTGAGGCAGGAGAATCACTTGAACCCAGGAGGTGGAGCCAAGATCGCGCCACTACACTCCAGCCTGAGTGACAGAGCAAGACTCCATATCAAAAAAAAAAACAAAAACAAAAAACTGTACCCAGAAGATCCAGATATCAGATTATCAAGCTAAAATGTTCCTTAGAATACTCACACTTCAATAAATCTTGTCCCTGTCACATCAGCGTCATTAGGGAGCAGACTTCCAGTCTCATATACATGAAGGTTATTCTAGTACCCCATCTTGAAGCATAGAACATCAGCTTTAGTTGTTTTTGCTGGTGGAGACAGGGGTCCGTGAACCATCTACCTTGAGAACATTGCCTTCTAATAGCTTTGGACACTGGAGTTGTAATTCTGAACAAGTCTGTGGGATATTTTCTGTTGGCTTCTTCAGCTGCACTCTCCAGACTTCTCCACTCTGCTCCGAGATCCAAGAGGTTGCCTTATGTGCTCTATACCAATAGGCTCCCTTGCCATCTGGTTCCTGGTTGGGTTTGGCCAATAGGAAGCATTTATAAGAGATGGAAAGGACGAAGAGAAGGTCAAGATGTTCATTCTCTCATCTCCCACCCTGCTGGGCTGATGGGTGGCCAAGGCTCCGGTCACAGGCAGCTCTCCAACAGGCTTGGCTGTCCCTGGAATCTGGTCAGTGCTCCCCACCTATACCTTCAGCCTAGAGGTGGTAGTGACTCCCTGTTGTTGCTGGCCCTGGGTGCTTCCCTGCCCAATGTTGCTTCCCTTGGCCCTGTAAATTGCCCCTTGGTCCAACTTGCCTCACTTCCTTGAGTGACAGGACCTTGACTGATCCAGTGCCCCAGGACTTCCACAGCTTTGTCACCTCATTGACTCTCACTTTATCATGGTAAACTAGAGAGGACATGGGGGAAGGATTGTACTCTTATTTATGGACGTTTTGACCTTTGAAACTTTTTAAAATGATTCAGTCAAATGTCAAAGTCTAACTTTGAATTTTTAGGCTGGACTATGTGCCAATTTTTGACCAAGTTAAGGGATCAATCAGTGGCTGAAGAACAGGGTCTCTCTGTGAAAAGCTAAGTGGAAAATGAATCCACAGCCTGTCACTACCGTGGTCTAACCACTGGACTAACACCACCAGGCAGCCACCACTAAAACTCAGGGTGGGGCTTTGCCAAGTGACCCAGGCATTCTAGTTCATCTTGGCCATAACAACACCAAAAAAGATAGAGAAAACACTAAGCACACCCTACAGAAAGGCTGAGTCTGTGATCAGCTTTATTTAAGCAATTCTAGAAAAGCCTATCACCCTCAAAAACCCACACCCCATCCCCTCATTTCCATCCCAGGCCTGAGTAGGATTAAACCATCTATGCCTATATCTGAAATTTCACAAGTAGAGAGGCATAACTTTGCCTTTAGGCCAAATATAAATATTGTTCCCTGAAAGGAGTAATTTAGTTACATTTGATTAATATTTCCATTATGTGCAAGGCAGTGTGCTAAGCAGTAGATAATGTTTTAATCCTATCTATTATCCTTGAGTATGAATAAACTGGATATCAGAAGAAAGGAAAACCACTGAGAGGTGAGGAAAGATGTGCCAAAAAGGTAGGAAAATGAACACAAATTTTGCCTTTATTCATCCTGGGCTCAAGGGAGACGCTGTAGATTAGGGACATAAATAGGAGGTCTATAGCATGTGGATAGTGTTTAAAGCCTTGGGACCACATAAGGCCACCCAGAAAAGGGAGCATAAGGAAAGGAAAGAGCAGAGAACAGAGGCTATTCAAGAGCTAAGGTCTAGGCCATTCCAATTTTACAGGTTGTGAAAAGTGAAAAAGAAAATCTAAAAAAGACAAATGGAGAAGGAACAGCTAGTGAAGTCAGAGGACGATTGGAAGACCCTGGTGTCCTGGAAGCAACTGAAGAAAGTGTTTCAAGAAGAAAGGAGTGATCACATGACTTAAAATGCCACCGATAGGTCAAATAAGAACAGAGAATTGACCATGGAATCTGTCAACACAGAAGTCATCAGTGGCCTTGATAAATGTAGTTTCACTGCCATGGTAAGGACGAAAGCCTGATTGGAGCCTGTGACGGAGACTAGGAGGTGAGGAAATAGAAACAGTAGTTTTGCTCTGAATGGTTCGCAAATGGTGAAGTAACTGGAGGGAATGTGGGGTCAAGGATATTTTTTAAAGCTGAGAGTTATTATATCCCATCAGTATGCTGATGGGAATGATCCAGTTGAGATGGAAAATTTGATGCTGCAGATGAGAGAGTGGATAATTGCTGGAGTGATGCTTTTTAATAAGCAAGAGAAGAAGGGATCCAGTGTGCCAGAGGAGGGGCTGGCCTCAGACAGACACATGGACGATTCATTCATCATGAGAGGAGGAAAGGTGGGGCACGTGGACACAACTTCTGGAGGCTGGTATTTTTGGTTGTGGGAGGATGTGATTTTTTTCTTTTCTGATTTCTTTTTTTTCTCAGTGGGGGAAAAGTGATGTCATCAGCTGAAAGTGAGAAGCAAGGAGAGCTGTGTGCAGGCCTGAAAAGAAAGGAGGCGTGATGCAGTCATCTGCCAGAGGGAGTAGGAGAGGCGACTTGCCTGGGGAAAACAGTGTAGGATTGCTGGGCAGCAATATGGCAGCAATGTGGTCCTCCGAGGTCAGTGGTGATGAATTTAAAGGGAAACCTTTCAGTACAGCTCTGTGTTTTTCTCCAGCCACTTTTAACACCTGGAGTGCAGGCGTTAAATAGCTAAAAGTCAGATTTGACAAGTGTTGATTTTGCTAGGCCTATAGGTTGGGAGAGAGAAGGTCAGAATGGTTGTAATTGTTATCTATTGCTGTGAAATACATGACTCTAACACAATTACCCCCAAACAACAAACATTTATTACCTCATAGTTTCTGTGGGTCACAATTTGGAATTTGGAATTTGGAAGCAGCTCAGGCTGGGCAGTTCTGGCTTGGGGTCTTTCCCGAGGCTGCAGTCAAGATGTTACTTCAGGTTACAGTTATCTAAAAGCTTGTATAGGGCTGGAGGATCTGCTTCCAGGGTGGCGCACTCACATGGCTGGCAAGTCAGTAGTGGTGCTTGGTGGACAACTCAGTTCCTCTACAGGCTGTCAGAGTGTACTTACAGCTCGACAACCAGCTTCTCCCAGAGCTACCAGTCCAAGAGGGAGACCTAACCAGAACCTATCCTTCTTTGACCTATGCTCAGAAGTGACATTGCGTTATTTTGCTGCATTATATTTGTTAAAAGCAAGTCACTAAGTCCGGTCCACATTCAAGGGGAGGGGAATTAGACTCCACCTTTTGGAGGGAGTAGTGTTGTTATGGACTGAATGTTTATGTCTGCCCCCGCCACAAATTCCTATGTTGGAGCCCTAACCCGTAGTATGGCTGTATTTGGAGATGGGGCCTCTAAGAAACAAATTAATGTTAAATAAGATCATAAAGCTGGGTCTCTGATCCAAGAGAATTCATTTCCTTTTAAGAAGAGACACCAAATAGCTTGCTGTCTCTCTCCCTGTGCTCACACACCAAGGAACGGCCACATGAGGACACAGCAAGTAGCCATCTACAATTCAGGAAGAGTCCTCACCAGAAACCAGATTGGACAGAATCTTGGTCTTAGACTACTAGCCTCCAGAGCTGTGAGAAAAAAAAAAATCCATGCTCAAGCCACCCACTCTATAGCATTTCATTATGGCAGCCAAGCTGATGAGTACAAGCATCAAAGAACTTGCAGACATATTTTAATGTCACTACAAGGCCCCAGGGTTTATGTAAGTATATTTATCATGCTGAACCATGGATTATAAGCTGAGAAGTGAGGGAGGTGATAGCATGGAGGAATGCATGAGTGAAAGGACTGGGGGACCAGTGTGTAGAAGGAAGTTCTCTGGGGGGAAGAGTGTAGGAGTGGGTGTACAAGGGAAGCAAGTTGAACAGATATGAGGTAGTGGTCAGAGAAAGCTGCTTGAAATGGAGATTTTGGACATGGCACAGTTACTGCTGGTGATAAGATCTAGCATTAGATGATGGGAGTCAGCAGCTGAGGCAGGCAGGGAGGGACAGGTCACTGGTGGTGAGAAGGTTAATTAACTGGAGGCAGAATGTTGGAGGGGTCATCTAATAGACACGGACCAAGAATGATGCTGAGTATAGTGATGAACAGAGCGATAGTGAGCCAGGTGCTCATGTCTTTCACGAATGGGGGAGTGATTAGTAGAGAGTAGATAATTGCCACAGGGAGCAGTAGCAGAACAGAGCCTGACAGCCAGTGAGACACAAAGGGATGGTCCAGGTTTTAATCTGGGGGGTGGGAGTTACTACTGGGTTGGCTATTAAGGAGCCATATGCACAACCAAGTTAGGAGGAGAAGCAGAGGATCTGAGTGCACGCGTGCACACACACACACACAAATGCACATGCATGGCAGATGGTAATAGCATGTATCTCATAGGGCTGTTAAAAGGACCAACTGAGCTAATACTTAGTGCTGAGACAGTGCCTGTGTGGGGTGTTTTCTGACACCAACCAACTCTCCAACATCAACTGGGTGTCCAGCAATTCAATTCAATTCATTTCTGACACTACCGGGAGTTAGCATCAGTTCCCACAAGTTAAAGGGATCCATCCCACAAGACTGCCTCCCCCCACTTCCAGTGCCAGCTGCAAATAATAAGCTACCCACACTTCTGCCCAGATGACTACAAATTTAGGCATCCCCACACCACCCCCGAAGAGGTTCAGTAATTTGTTAGGACAACTTACATTTATTGGTTTATTATAAAGGATACAAATAAACAGCCAGATAAAGAGCTACACAGGGCAAGATCGGAATGGGTGCCGAGTATAGAAGCCTCTGTCTTCTGCATTCACCAACCTTGGAACTCTTTGAATTTCTTTGTTCAAAAGATTTTCTGACCCAATCTCCAGCCCTCTTCCCCCTCCAGGAATTGGGGGTGGTGGGGAGAGTGAGGCTGAAAGTTTCTACCCTCTTCCCTCTAATCGTGGTCTTTCTGGTGGTCAGCCCCCATCTTGAAGCTCTCTAGGGACCCCATCCTGGGCCATCTCATGAGCATAAACTCAGGTGTGGTTAAAAGAGGCTCCTTACCAATAACAAAAAATCACTCTGAAAATTCCAAGGGTTCTAGGAGCTCTGTATCAGGAACTGGGCATGAAAACCAAATTTTGTTTTTTTGGTTTTTTGAGACTGAGTCTCACCCAGTCACCCAGGCTGGAGTGTGGTGGTGTGATCTCGGCTCACTGCAACCTCCACCTCCAGGGTTCAAGTGATTCTCCTGCCTCAGCCTCCCAAGTAGCTAAGACTACAGGTGTGCACCACCACGCCTGGCTAATTTTTGTATTTTTAGTAGAGACGGGGTTTTGTCACATTGGCCAGGCTGGTCTTGAACTCCTGACCTCAGGTGATCCACCCGTCTCGGCCTCCCAATGTGCTGAGATTACAGGCGTGAGCCACCGAATCCGGCCTGTTATATTTTTTATTATATTGCCTGCCACCTAGTAAGTTCTATGAGATAAAAGCCAGTAATATCCCCTTGTTACAGATGAAGCCACACTTTTGTCACTTGCGTATGGGCACACAGTAAGGGCCAGAGTTAGAGACTAAAACTCAGTATTGGGTCAAATGAGAAAGAAGCCAGTCTATTGAAGAGCAGCCAGTCCAGAGGTATTTTGGGCCTCCTTTGAGGCTTACTTCCCCACATCCAACAATATCTGCTACCATTTAAAAAAATTTTTCTTCTTGAGATAACCTGGGTTGGTTTTGTTATTTACAACCAAAAATGCTCTGACCAGAGTAACCGCACCAAGGGGCAGAACAGCCTATGCACTGTGTGAGTGATGCAAGCTGAGAATGACTAGAAGAAATAGTTTAAGAGCCAATGGCAAAATTCCTCTGTGGGAGAGAATTGTTGGCATCTAAAATATAGGCTTAGGGAATAAACCTGAAGTGGAAGGGGGGACAAAAGGAGAGTTGAATTGCTTGGCTTAAAAACTGGGTAGGGGCCGACCATCAGAAAGACCAGCAAGAAATTTGTTTTGTTCATTCAGCCTCCTAAGAGGAAATTTTGGGTTGACACCAATTTGACTTTATTTATTTTATTTTGAGACAGGGTCTCTTTCTGTTGTCCAGGCTGGAGTATGGTGATGCAATCTTGGCTCACTGCAACCTCAACCTTCTGGGCTCGAGGCCTCCTCTCACCTCAGCCTCCTGAGTAGCTGGGACTACAGGCACGTACCGCCACGCTCAGCTAATTTTTAAATTTTTGGTAGAGATGAGGTCTCACTATATTGCCCAGGCTGGTCTCGAACTCCTGGGCTCAATGATCCTCCCACCTTGGCCTCTCAATGTGCTGAAATTACAAGCGTGAGCCGCTGCGCTCGTCCTCCAATTTGACTCTATTATGAAGCTGTAATAAGCAAATAAGCATCCTTGTACCCCAAACTTTTTTTTTTTTGAGACAGGGTCTCACTCTATCTTCACCCAGGATGCGGTGGCTTGATCATGTCTCACTGCAGCCTCGATCTCCTGGGCTCAAGTGATCCTCCCACCTCAGCCTTCCAAGTAGCTGAGACTACAGGAGCACACTACCATGTCCAGTTAATTTTTTTATTTTTGTAGAAAGGGGGTCTCGCCAGGCACAGTGGCTCCTACCTGTAATCCCAGCACTTTGGGAGGCCAAGGCGGGCAGATCACCTGAGGTCAGGAGTTCAAGATCAGCCTGGCCAACATGGTGAAACCACATCTCTACTAAAAATACAAAAATCAGTGGGGTGTGGTGGCATGCACCTGTAATCCCGGCTGCTTGCAGGGCTGAGACAGGAGAATCACTTGAACCTGGGAGGCAGAGGTTGCAGTGAGCTGAGATCGTGCCACTGCACACCAGCCTGGGTGACAAAGCAAGACTCAGTCTCAAAAAAAAAGAAAAAGAAAAAGAAAAAAGAAAGGGGGTCTCACTCTGTTGCCCAGGCTGGTCTCGAATTCCTGGGCTCAAGCAATCCTCCTGCCTCGGCCTCCCTAATTGCCAAAACTTTGATCATATCTCCAGTTATTTCCTTAAGGCCAAATTCTAAGAAAACAGGGCATAAGATATCTATGCCTTGTGACCAAACAATTTAAAACCTGGAACCAAATTTCCCCACCAGAAAGACTGAAACAGTTTAGATTTCTGTCAGCAGTGAATGAAAGTGCTTGGTTTCTCAGGGTATTCCTATGGTGTTAAATCCTTGAGAAATAGGTGAAAATTGCTTTAGTTTGTACTTTGTTACTGATGAGTCTGAACTCTTTTTTTCATATATGTATTGGCTCTATCTATTTTTCTTCTTTTAAAAATTGCCTTCTCCAGGCCTTTGCTCTCTCCCCTGTCTGGTGCTTCCCATCTTTCTGTGCACAAAAATCCCACCTCTTCCCTGCCTTCTCATACAGCTCATACTGGTTTATTCATCACAACCCATCAAAAAGTGACCAATTTGCTTGGTCTTAAAACTGAAAGTCCCACATGCTGGAAATGCTCTCAGTCCCTGGCACACTGGAACAGTTGGTCACCCTACTTCTGGGCCTTAGATGGTTTTTCCCCCGCAGCAAAATGAGGACCAGATGTTCTCTGGTGTTGCTCCCAGCTCTTCATTCCTTCGCTCCACAAATATGCACCATGCTGTCATGTTCTACTGCTCTGGGCAGTCATTCTGCTAGGAGGCATCAAGGACTCCCCAGTAAACAGGACCCAACTATCCCTACCATCCATGATGGCTCCCTGGAGGAATAATATCTTGATGAATTTGCAACAAAAACCTTAATGTGATTGGCTGACGGCAGATAAGGAAGCCCTAATGGGGGCAGGAAGAATGTCCCTTGGGTACACCAGAAGAAATTTAGATGCCAGGAAGCGTGAGAGGGAGATGAAGGGACCAAAAGATAAATCTGACTTACTTTGAAGTTTGGCTGAAGATCAACCCAGAAATAGCTGTGTGTATTTCCCCAGAACCCGAGGCAGATGTCCCACCATCTGAGGCTGTCTTTCCTCTCACACGCTTCCCAGATTCCTGAGCCTTCAGCATAGGCATTTCAGAATCTCCTTCTCTGGGTTCCAAGGCCTGTAATGTCTTATGCATCTCTTATATTGGCCCAGGTGTACATTCTCCAAGATTTTGGAAAGAGTTTCTCTCCCTGGGACAAATGAGCACCACCAGAGATCATGTATGCAGAGCAAGCACTTTTGTGCCCTCACATTATCAAATGGCAGAAAATAAATTTCACAAAGCCCAAGAAAGGGCCTCAAAGAAACTGTCAGTACACAAAGTTGAGCAAAACCTCTCTTGTCACCGCCATAATCCATTGCGCCAGGCTTTTAAAAATTCTAATTAAGAGAAAACGAACACAGTGAACTCACTGAAGTCAAGAACAGAGGCCTGGCTCTAATTCCACCCGCTCCTCACCACCCTCAAGCACTGAACCCAGAGCCTGTACACAGTAGGAGCTAAGTAAATACTGATGGAATTGAGTGGACCCGGCCCAGAGCAGAGGGAGCGGGAAGGGGAGAAGGGAGCTGGAGCCAAGGGCTCCTGCCGCCACCGCCTTCAGGCTGCGGGGAAAGTCGAATGAAAAGCTTGCCAGACCTCTAACGAGTGCTCCGCCGCCAGCAGGCTGCGATTGCTCATTGTGTTTGGTTATAATTAGCAGCATATTCTGCGATGGCAAAGCAGGCAGCGAGCAGGAGCAGGGCTGGGAACAGGCTGCCACCCTCGCAGCCATCAGTCCGGGGGCCCTGGGCTGTAGAACTTGGGCTCCTTCACTTCCTGGCCCTGCTTGCCCTGGATCCACTCTGGGAGTGGGCTGGCAGACCTTGATCGGTGATGCTGGGCCAACACCAGACCCCAAAGAGGAACTGTTTACTGTGATTGCATGAGCGCATGGGCTGAAAAACTGGGCTCACCTGGGTTTAAGACAAAGTTTCTTTTGCAATGTACAAGCAATGTGACCGCAGGCAAGTAAGCCTCTGTTTCCCCATCTATAAAATGGAACAGTAATAATAGTACTCCTCTTTCTTATGGTGTGTGATGAGACTTGAAACGGACAACTCATTTAAGGCACTTGGCAGAAGGCCTTGTGTGCTGTTGGCACTCAGTGCCTTGCAGCTGCTATTGCAAAAGGGACAGAAGTGGCTTCTACTCTGGCCCTTTCCTCTCCCCTCTCTGCAGTGTTTGTCTCACCCCTGCACAGGTGCTCAGCAGCCTGCAACTCTTTTCTCCACCCCTATGGAACCAGCTCTCAGGGGAGGGTCTGTCTTAGCAGTGTCAGTTCAGTGTGAACAGAGGGAACTGCGTGACCTTTCCTAGGAGAGTGGCCTCAAATTTTTTAAACTGTGATCGACAGGACAAAATACATTTTACACAGTGACCAAAGGCACACATACGTATCAGTAAATAAAACAGAAACATAAGTTTCATGAAACCACACTCACACAAACCAAGTGCAATGCATTCTGATATGTTCTGTTCTCTTCCCTTCTCCTATCACACTCTATTTATATATAGTCTCCAATTTATATTATATATTTTAATTTATGTTACATATGTTTATATTATATATTTTATATATTCTTCTAGCATATATATGTATATATGTGTATATATGTATATATTTATGTGTGTGTGTATATATATAAACAGTTTTAAAGTTTTGCCAAAGGTCAGGATCCAGAAACCTTCAATGTGAAAAACAACGCCCCAGGAGGAAGAGGTGAGTTAGCTTTCATCTCTTACTACGGATTAAAAGCCTCTGTTCTCCATTCTTTTTTTTGAGATGGAGTCTCACTCTGTCACCCAGGTTGGAGTACAGTGGCGCAATCTCAGCTCACTGCAACCTCCCCCTCCTAGACTCAAGTGATCCTCCCACCTCAGCCTCCCAAGCAGTTGGGACCACAGGCACACACCACAACACCCAGCTAATTTTTTGTATTTTGGGTAGAGATGGGGTTTCACCATATTGCCCAGGCTGGCCTCGAACTCCTCAGCTCAGGTGATCCACCTGCCTTGGCCTCCCAAAGTGCTGGGATTACAGGCGTGAGCCACTGTGCCAGGCCTCTGTTCCTGTTAAAGGGATTTTTTTTTTTTTCATCAGAGAGCTATTGAAAGAGAGAATTCTGAAAAGCTGGAAGCTTTTCTCTAAAGCCACAGAGCATAATGAGA
This sequence comes from Pongo pygmaeus, assembly GCF_028885625.2. Lineage (NCBI taxonomy): Eukaryota > Metazoa > Chordata > Mammalia > Primates > Hominidae > Pongo > Pongo pygmaeus. The sequence goes on from NC_072392.2 coordinate 60,657,053, forward strand.
ATGGGTTTTTGCATAAGTTCTTTTTAGGTGGGCTTCAGAATTAAGCTATTTCCCAAGAAACATGGAGGTCACCCATCCTTTGCTCCTATACTAAGGAAAAGCTAACTTTTCCTTAGCTGGGATTCCAGCAAATCTTCCAAATGCCACTATGCCTAGGTGCCAGGGAAGGGCAAGATTTATGTAGACTCAGCCGAACAGGAAATACTCTGAGCTAGGATTGTACTTATGGGTTTTCACCATAACAAAATCAGGGCATGTGGCCTCACAAGTACCTATGAGGACAATGGGATAAAATATTTAAAACCGAAACTGTCCTGGAAAGTCTCCAACTTGGGACTGCATGGTTATCATGAGAAGTGGAGAATCTGATGCCAAGAGAGTCAGAAGGAGGGAGAAATCCCCTCTCCTATGCACCCAGGTCTTGCCTTCTAGTTTGGGGGAAGGAGCCTTGGGTTTCCAGAGCCTTCTGGAATACCAGAACTCTCTCCTAATACCCTTGAGCATTGTATTAGTCTGTTCTCATGCTGCTAATAGAGACATCCCCGAGACTGGGTAATTTATAAAGAAAAAGAGGTTTAATGGACTCATTGTTCCACATGGCTAGGGAGGCCTCACAATCATGATGGAAGGCAAAGGAGGAGGAGCAAAGTCATGTCTTACATGGCAGCAGGCAAGAGAGACAGCATGAGCAGGGCAACTCCCCTTTATAAAACCATCAGATCTTGTGAGACTTATTCACTGTCATAAGAACAGCACAGGAAAGACCTGCCCCCATGATTCAGTTACCTCCCACTGGGTCCCTCCCACAACACGTGGGAATTACGGGAGCTACAATTCAAGATTTGGGTGAGGACACAGCCAAACCATATCAAGCATATTCAGTTATTAAGTACTTTAGTGGATTTATAGGAGGACTGGATCCTGACTGGTAAGAGGAGAAGTAGAGAGAGTAAAGGGAAATGGGAGGCCTCCAAAGTTTTTCCTAATTTCATTTACAGCTGCTTGGGCTCCCAACTTCTTGCTCCCCCTCCCCTGCTCCAACCTCCCCTCAACTCTCTTCCACATCCCCAGAGTGCCCTCAGCTGTCTCTGCCATTAACAACTTGACTACGGCCAAAGAGGGACTGGGCTGGGCTGAATTTTCACAATTGACTGTTTTCTTCATGGATCAGTTCCACAGTAGGAGAGTGATGTAATAGGAGAGGCTTAAATGCTTGGGTTCCTCCCTTCTACACTGGGACCCAGGTTTTGAAGCTTGAGTGGGAAAACAGACCTGTGGGAGGGTCTAAGGACACCCTCATCCAATCTTCCCTACCTCACAATTTCTTCTACTTCTACATATACCAACCTCATCTATACTTCCCAGTAATATACATAGCCACGGAGAATGGTCATCTCCAGGCCTGAGTCTTCTGTGAGCCCCTCAGAATGGTCAGAGCAGGGCCACAGAAGGGATGTTGATTGCAACATACACTCAAGAGCCTGATTTGGACCCCAGGGTGCAAAGCCAGATGAGACAATGGAGAACCTCCTCTAAGAACCCTCTCTGAGAACTTCCTCCCCACAGTTTCCAAAGAGAGGAAGCGAAGGAGAAATGGAATCACCTTCTGAGACCTCTTTCAATCCCTGTTGATATCAAACAAGCCCAGCCCGTCACATGAGTTCAACATTTGCCAATCCCCAGCCTCAATGCCAGAAAATAAAACTCAAAGTCTCATTAATCATTTACCCATTTGCCTTGTTCCAAGCTCCAACTACACTCTCCCTTGGCCCTGCACTTTCTGAAAACAGTGCCTTGAATGAGAATACCCCAAATGTTGTTGCTTTCTGCCATCTGCCTCCTTTGCCCACCTGTTTCCTATGTCTATGTTCCTAGGAGACTAATTGTGATTAAATTACAGGGTAATACTAATAGAGGGGTGAGAACCCAGCTAATGGCTCACTGTTCCACTAGGCAACAATTGTAGTAATCACCAAGCTTAAGGCTCCTGTGCATTAGCTGGGGGTTGCTGGGGTTTCCTGGCCCGCGCTTCCTCCACACCCCTGTCTGAGCAAAGGAATGCAGTTCACAGGGCAAACTGAAAACCCAGAGGCAAGTGAAAATGCAAATGACATGATTGAAATAATAAGAGGGAAAGCAAGAAAGCCCTTTCAGGAGTAAGAATTTGAATCACAGCAAAAGTAGAAGCGAAGTGTACTGGGTTCAATGTTTCAAAAATATCTTGGAAAATGAAACTAAGTAATCCCATAAATTATTAAAGGACCTTTGGCTTGGGGTTTCCAGGATGCAATGAGGCTGGTCCTTAACTCACTTTTTTCAGATTTGACCTGATGGAGGTATGTGTAAGATAAATATGTAACTCCGCATAGCAAATCCACACCCCAAAACATCCCGGACACATGGCAAGAGCATCAAAAGCCCGTTCAAAAAATTGTGTTCAGCTGGGCGTGGTGGCTCACTCTTGTAATCCCACCACTTTGGGAGGCCAAGGCGGGCAGATCTCTTGAGGTCAGGAGTTTGAGACCAGCCTGACCAACATGGAGAAATCTCGTCTCTACTAAAAATACCAAAATTAGCCAGGCATGATGGTGGGCACCTGTAGTCCCACCTACTCGGGAGGCTGAGGCAGAAGAATCACTTGAACCTGGGAGGCGGAGGTTGCAGTGAGCCAAGATTGCACCATTGCACTCCAGCCTGGGCAACAGAGCAAGACTCTGTCTAAAGAAAAAAATATAAAAAAGTTGTGCTCACATTGGGATGGAAGGAAAACAAGTCATGGTCCCTGACTTCAAGGTCCTCACAGTCCAAGATGGGAGATGAAATCAAATTTAACTGTTAGTACCTATTGCTGACACTTGTGACCCCTTTCTCAATTTAGGAAGCACTTCACAGGACCTCACAGGATCTCATCTGTGAGGAACATAGGGATTATTATTCACATTCTACAGATGTGGAAACTGAGGCTCACAGGGATTAAGTGACTTGCTCAAGGTCCTATACAGCCCAAATTTTGAATTATTTTGACTCTTGCCTCTTCCCAGCAATGTCTCAATCCGCTCTTAAAGAAGTCTGTCCTTGCACACTCACACTCCTGGAGATGCTATAAAACAGGAAGAAGCAGATCTCTCCCCTCCAGGATCAGAATATCATACAGGGATGCCCTAAGGCCTTACAGAGTTTGGCCGAAACAGTGGTGCTCTCTCTTTTTAATTAGAGTTCCCTCTCTCTCGCTAAAACCCAGACTTGGATGCATGGAGCCCTAGCCTAGGAAATACATCCAAATGGTAGACGGTATCTTATGCTTGAAAAAAGAGAAGTAAATGTCATGTTAATGCTCAGCATTCAGAAAATAGAAGCATTTGAGTTCAAAATGTGTCATAAATCAAATGTAATCAGATGTTAAAATAGGAATTTCAGCTGAATCACAAATAGATACCAAATTCCAGAGTGAAGTGCTAGACCAGGATTTACAAAGTAAGTGGCCAAGAATATATATGTACAAAAGAGTTGAGGGGAAGATTTAGATGAGAATTTCTTTGGAGAGAGCTGTGCTGCGAGTCCTACCCCATCCCTATCTCAATCATAGGTGTCAAGCCTGAGAAACCAAAATGGCAAGAGGTACAGCAGAGTACACACGGGAGGTACACATGAGGGTTACACATGGGAAGTGACTGTACTCACAGCGTTGCTGGGGCAAAGGTGTGAGCCATGACCGAGAGAGGGTTCTGCCCTGGTGTGGTCCGAGAACTCTACTCGAGAGAGTAGCCTGGAGGGACAAAGAGATCTCAGCCAAGAGAAGCTGGAGGTGTGGCCAGATTACTAGGGATGTGGATGGAGTAAGCAAAGAGCCTGAGGAAAGTATATCACCTGAATTGAGAGGTCCCCAGCAATTGGGGGGAGTGGGGGGGGGGCCGAAAGCACCCACAAAAGTGTCAGCATTAAATACTTGCCAAGTATAGGAAACCTCCCTGCCAGATCCTCACAGCAGGACAAATCACATGGAAGCTTTCCTGCTTCTTCCCACTGCAAGGATCAGAAATCACAGTTTAAAAGAAGAGAGAGAGGGGACAAAAGTGCCCCCTCCTCTAAGTGCCCAGCCTGAACTGAAGGAGATGGGAGAAGCCTCAATTTTATGTCATATTTGGAGTCTTAACAATTATATAAACACTTTAATCACTGAGTTGAGAACAGACATAAGGTGACTAAGAAAGACCTAGAAAGTCATGGGATCTGCTTGAATTTTTATCCAGGTGCAGGCGACGTACCAGCTCCACCAAATTTAAAGGGTTAATGAAAGAGGAAACTTGAGTTTCTTTAGAAATACATCCCATGAGTTATGCTTGTTTAATGTAACAGTTGTTCAAAGAATGTACTGATTTGTTAAATTGCTTTGCTACGAAAGCTAGAAACAGTTATGCCATTTATAAATAGACCCCGCTCCTGGGGTGATGTTCAGCTATTGGGAGGAGATAGGCCAATGAGAGACAGACCTCCACTCTCGACGTCACAGCCTTGAGGGAAGTGTCCAGGCAGGAGCAGACCTGCTTCTACAGGCCTGGGGAAATTGTTACCCAAGGTCAGGCCTTCGTCATGGTCTGCAGCTGGTGGAACACCACCGGCCTATTCTGAGGATGCCCTGAGACTCGAGACTCTGCCAGCTTGCCTTGGACAGGAGAGACGGAGAATTATGCGGCTGAGCCTTGGTGCAAGAGGAGCCACGAGCCCAGAATCTGCTCCATTTGTCCAGACGGGAGAAATTCTACCCGGAGCTGGGTTGAAGCGGGTGTGGAGCCATTGGTGCCACTTGCTTCTTGGTTCGCAGTGTGCCATCCTTGTGCATCTGACTGCCTGGTATAAGCAGACTCACTTCAGCTGAAGCATGCCAGTGGGCAAGGGAGGATGGAAAGAGAGCATGTGGAAATTACTCAAGTTGGCTCAGAGGTCATGCATCTGGAAGGCAACCCAACGTGTTCATCAGACATGTCCCAGCAAGTTTGAATTCAAGCTGAGACCTACCCCCCAGGTCCCCTCTCCCTGCCCCATCACATACATACACACTCATACATGCAACATTAGGAAGTAAAATATGAAAATGCCAAGAGTGGAACCCAGGACTTCTGGCACACTCCTGCCCACTGCAATAGTGTCCCCAGCGGCCTCCTTGCCTCAAAATTTTCCTCCTCAAATGCGGCCTGCACACCACCACCAGATTAATATCCCTAAATCCCTGTTTTAACCTTTCCCGTTTCTCAAGTATGGATCTTCCTGCCCTGGGAGGGCTCAACTCATCTACCTTTTTGACCTTCTCTGGGGCTTTTCTCCCACACAGCCCTCCTTCTTCTGTGGCAGCACCTCTCTCTTTACTGGCCCTGAACAGGCTTCAAGTTTCCCTCTGACCTGTTCACACGCTTCCACCAGTGCACAGAATCCCACGAGCCTCAGGCACATGAGCCAGAGAGGCTGGCAGTGGACTGACGCTGTGAGACCTAGTCACCTCTTCTGAGTCTGCCACTCCACTCTTCAGACTTGTGACCTACAGGAAGCAGCTTCCATCTCTAGGTCTCCTTTCTTCTATCATAAAATTATTAGACTGGATAATTTTGAAGTTTTCTTTTGCAGCTCAAAAATTCTATGACTGCCCCAGTCAGCTTATGTCTGAATACACTAAATACCTAAAAGGCAATTCCAGACCCAAGTGAACCTAAATTTTAGATAATTCCAGACACAAGTGAACCTAAATCCCATGACAGATCATTTTACCTTTTGTGTCACCCTCTACATGTGATTTCTCTCCTCGGATTTTCAGCAAGGATGAAGGAGAGACATATAATGATTATATAAACATTTTAATTACTGAGTTGAGACTGCATTCATACATAAGGTGACTAAGAAAGACCTAGAAGGTTATGGAATCTGCTTGAATTTTTATCCAGGTGCAGGTGACGTGCCAGCTCCACCAAATTTAAATTTGCACTGCTTTTGAGCATCTCAAATTTTCTTTGCTTTTGAGCATCTCCACCAGCAAAGGAAACTTTGTCTTTTTTTTCTTAGCATATTCTGGGTCTCCAAATTTGTGTTTTTTATGGCAACAGCTTGACTTGAGGCCCTGCTTCAAATGGTTGAAGGATTTTAAAGATTCTGCTGTCCAAGCTTTAATTAGACACAAAAGTTTCTGGGTTCATTTGGGGCCACAAGAATGGATTTTTTTTTTTTTTTTAAGAGACAAGGTCTTGCTCTGTTGCCCAGGCTGGAATGCAGTGGCACAGTCTTGACTCACCGCAGCCTCAACCTCTGGGGCTCAGGTGATCCTCCTGCCTCAGCCTCCCAAGTACCTGGGACTACAGGTGTGTGCCACCATGCCTCACTAACACAAAAATAGGATTCTAAAAGAGAGAAAGGGCAGAGGTTTAGCTAGAGTATTTTCCGACTAAATTTTCATCACTCGGGAAAGGCCAGAGACTACCACATAACAAGCACCTTGCCAAAGACGTTGAGATTTTGCCTGCTTATCTGCTCTTGGCAACTGTTCTGCTTCCACTCTGGGGATCAAGGATCACAGTGCCTACCCTCCCTTTCAATCATAAGTCCATTTGAGAAACTCATTCAGATGGACATAGGAGCATCAAAAATGCAAACATTTGCATTAAGGACTGGGCTCCCTGGGTACCTATCCTAGACAGCTGTTCTGTTAGTTGGATGACCATGAGCTAGAGTCGTAACCTCTCTGTGCCTCAGTTTATTACCTATCAAATGAAAAATAACAATAGGGTTATCATGAGGATTAAATAAAATAATGCATGTGAAGCCCTTAGCACAATGCTTGGCACAGGTGATTCATAGTACGATAAGGTATAAATAACCCACCAAGTACTCACAGTCACTCAGCTTTGTGCTCCTGAGAGTGAGGTTTGATAATGAGAGAACACAGAGAATGCAAGGGCCCAGGGTCTAATCCTTGTTCTCCTCATCTCCTTGCCTTTGACATGAGTTCCAAAGTATCCCTCCACCTACCTACCCTTCAGCACCATGCTACAAAAATAGGAAGTAACATGCAGGCAGCAAGCAGTATGATGAGTTATTATGAGTGACCCATAGAAAAGGCTTAAGAGGGCCAGCCATGGTGGCTCACGCCTGTAATCCCAGCACTTTGGGAGGCCAAGGCAGCCAGACCACTTGAGGCCAGGAGTTTGAGACCAGCCTGGCCAACATCGTGAAACCCCATCTCTACTAAAAATAGAAAGAATTAGCTGGGTGTGGTGGCGGGTGCCTGTAGTCCCAGCTACTTGGGAGGTTGAGGCAGGAGAATCGCTTGAACCCAGGAGACGGAGGTTGCAGTGAGTTGAGATTGGCCCACTGCACTCCAACCGGCATGACAGAGTGAGACTCCATCTCAAAAATAAAAATAAAGAAAAAGCTTAAGAGAAAGTGAAGGTAAAATGTAAGAACTGGGGCAGGGCAGGGGGTGAGAGGACCTGGACTCCATTCACCCTTGAATTCTCTCTTTACAGATAAGCAAAGGAAAATCCATAGAGTAATAGTGAATCAATGGTAGGACTAATTCAGGGAGATCTTGGTAAATGGCAGACCCAGGGAAGTAGTGCTAAGTCAAGTTTTAGGAAGCTGTGAAGAAACTAGTATTCATTTTTGCCATTAATTGCCATTATAATTGCCATTTCGATTTATTGCCTAATAAATCTAAACCATTTTCATTAACCACCCCAAAAACTCTATACCCATTGGCAGTCACTCCTGATTTTCTCGCAATTCACACCCTAGGCAACCACTGATCTACTTTGTCTCTATGGATTTGTCTAATTAGCTTATTTCCCTTAGCATAAGGTTTTCGAGGTTCATTCATATTGTAGCATGTATCAGTACTTCATTTCTTTTTATTGTGAGAGAATATTCTGTTGCATGGGTATATACATTGTACTTATCTACTCATTAGTTGATAGAAACGGGTTGTTTCCACCTTTTGGCTGTTGTAAATAATGCTGCTATAAACATTCACGTACAAGCTGTCGTGTGGCCATGTATTTTCATTTCTTTGGGGGATATATACCTAGGAGTGGAAATGTCAGATTATGTGGTAACTCAGTTTATCCACATGACGAGTGGCCAGATTGTTTCCCAAAGTGGTTGCACCTTTTACACTCCTACCAGCAGTGTATGAGGGTTCCCATTTCTTCACGACCTCATCAACTTGCTACTATCTAACTTCTATTATTATTATTATTATTATTATTATTATTACTTTATTTATTTATTTTTTTTTTGGAGACGGAGTCTCGCTCTGTTGCTAAGGGTGGAGTGCAGTGGCATGATCTTGGCTCACTGCAACCTCCGCCTCCCGGGTTCAAGCAATTCTCCTGCCTCAGCCTCACGAGTAGCTGAGACTACAGGCACACGCCCCCGTGCCCAGCTAATTTTTTGTATTTTATTAGAGACGAGGTTTCACCATGTTGCCCAGGCTGTTCTCGAACTCCTGAACTCAGGCAATCCGCCCGCCTCGGCCTCCCAAAGTGCTAGGATTACAGGTGTGAGCCACCGCGCCCGGCCAATCTAACTTCTATTATACCCATCCTAGTGGCTGTGAAGTGGTATATCATTGTGGTTTTCGTTTATGTTTCCCTGATGGCTAATAATGTTGGGCATCTTTTCAAGTGCTTATTGGCCATTTGTATATCTCCTTTGGAGAAATGTCTACTCAGATCCTTTGCCCATTTTTAAATTGAATTGTTTGTCCTTTCATTTTTTTTATATATATATATTTAGAGATGGGGTCTTGTTCTGTTGCCCAGGCTGGTGTGCAGTGGTGCAATCTCAGCGACTGCTGCCTCCAGTTCCTGGGCTCAAGCGATCCTCTCACCTCAGCTTCCTGAGTAGCTGGGACAACAAGTGTGCACCATCATGCCCAGCTAATTTTTAAATTTTTTATAGAGATGGGGCCTCACCATCTCACCCAGGCTGGCCTCAAACTCCTGGGCTCAAGCAATCCTCCCAGCTTGTCCTCCCAAAGTGCTGGGATTACAGGCATGAGCCACCGCACCTGGCCCTGTCCTTTTATCATTGAGTTGTAAGTGTTCTTTATATAATCTGGATACTAGACTGTCATCAGAGAGATGGTTTGCAACTATTTTCTCCCATTCTGTGGGTTGTATTTTCACTCTCTTGATGGTATCCTTTGAAGCCTGTGATGGTTTTACTTTTGATGAATGCACTTTGTCTAATTTTTCTTTCGTCACTTCTGCTTTTGGTGTCGTATGCTTCTCCAGGCATTTTGTTAGTGTGCAGCAATTTTGGGTGAATTATAAAATAAAGATGTTTAATTAACAAATTATGTTTTATTCCATAAAATTTATTTTATTGTCTTTATTTCAGCAATATCACCAACTATGTTGCTATAATCTAAATTCTTCACATAACTTACATTCTGTTGATCTAAGGGGTCAGCAAACTATGACCCACTGGATAAATTCAGCCTACCACATGTTTTTGTAAAGATTTATTGGCACATAGTTACACTCATTCATTTACTTATTGCAGTAATCACCCATAACCGCAGAACTGAATAGCTGTGACAGAGATCACATGGCTAAAATACTTATTAGGCGTGCTAAGCTTAAAATACTTATTATCTGGCTCTTATTACTTATTATTACTATCAAGCTCTTTACAGAAAAGGTTTGCCAAGCCCTGATCTAACAGATTAAAAAATAAAATGTAATTTTGTTCAAAAGATACACAATTTAAATACATTTCATCAAAAATGTACATTAAAGGGCTGGGTGCACTGGCTCACACCTGTAATCCCGGCACTTTGGAAGGCTGAGATGGGTGGATCACCTTAGGTCAGGAGTTTGAGACCAGCCTGGCCAACATGGTGAAACCCTGTTTCTACTAAAAATGCAAAAGTTAGCCAGTAAGTTAGCCAGGTGTGGTGGCACGCACCTGTAATCCCAGCTACTCAGGAGGCTGAGACAGGAGAATCACTTGAACCTGGGAGGCAGAGGCTGCAGTGAGCCGAGATCGCCCCACTGTACTCCAGCCTGGGTAACAGAGTGAGACTGTCTTTAAAAAAAAAAAAAAAAAAAAAAAAAAAAAAAGTACATTAAGGTCAGTGTCAAATATTGAAAAATTTAAATTATATTTCTGTTATTAAATCTTAAATTGCCTATTAAAATTAAGACAAAATTCAGACCAGCATGGTGGCTCACACCTGTAATCCCAGCGCTTTGGGAGGCCAAGGTGGGTGGATCACCTGAGGTTAGGAGTTTGAGACCAGCCTGGCCAACATGGTGAAACTCCATCTCTACTAAAAATACAAAAATTAGCTGGGCGTGGCGGTGTGCACCCGTAATCCCAGCTACTCAGGAGGCTGAGGCAGGAGAATCGCTTGAACCCGGGAGGCGGAGGTTGGAGTGAGCTGAGATCATGCCATTGCACCCCAGCCTTGGTGACAGAGCGAGACTCCATCTGAAAAAAAAAAAAAAAAAAAAATTCAAGCTATCAACAAATAAATATCAATATTTTAAATAAAAATAATTTAAGGCTGTGTACAGTGGCTCACACCTGTAATCCCAACACTTGGAGATGCCGAGGCCAGCAAATCACTTGAGGCCAAAAGTTCTAGACTACCCTGGCCAACATGGTGAAACACTGTCTCTACTAAAAATACAAAAATGAACTGGGTGTGTGGCGTGTGCATGTATTCCCAGATACTCGGGAGGCTGAGGCAGGAGAATCGCTTGAACCCAGGAGACAGAGGTTGCAGTGAGCCAAGATGGTGCCACTGCACTCCAGCCTGGATGACAGAGCAAGAATGTCACAAATAAATACATAAATAAATAAATTAAATTAAATTGACATTTTATTTTTGGGCATTTTAATTAAATCTTCATGTTTTTATTAAAATAAAACTATTATCAATTTGTCTTAGTCCCTTAAGACTGCTATAACAAAACATCTTTGAGTACCTTAGAAACAACAGAAATTTCTTGCCTACTGTTCTGGAGGCTGGGAGGTCCAATATCAAGATGCCAGCAGATTTTATGTCTGATAAAGACCCACTTCCTTGTAGATGGCACCTTCTAGCTGTGTTCTCACATGGTGGGTGGAAGGAGTGAGTGAGTTCCCTCAGGCCTCTTTTAGAAGGGAACTAATCCCATTCATGAGAGCTCTGCCCTCATGACCCAGTTACCTCCTAAAAGCCCTACTTCTTAATACTATTACTTAGTACTATTATACTTAATACTATTATGCTATTGGGGGTTTGGTTTCAACATACGAATTTTAGGTGGTGCTGTGGTTTGGATGTTTGTCCCTTCCAAACCTCATGTTGAAATTTGATCCTCAGTGTTGAAAGTAAGTCCTAATGGAAGGTGTTTGGATCATGGGGGCAGATGCCTCATGAATAGATTAATGCCCTTCCTTGAGGGTGAGTGGGTTCTCACTCTATTAGGTCCCTGGAGAGGGGGTTGGTAAAAGAGACTGGAACCTCCCATCTCTCTTGCTTCCTCTCTTGCCATGCAATCTCTACACATGCTGATTCCCCTTCCCCTTCCATCAGGAGTGGAAGCAGCCAAGGTGCTTACCAAAAGCCAAGCAGATGCCAGTGCAATGCTTCTTGTAGAGCCTGCATAATCATAAACTAAGTAAGCCTATTTTCTTTACACATTACCCAGCCACAGATATTCCTTTATAGCAAAACAAAATAGACCAAGGCTGGAGACACAAACATTCAGACCATTGCACAGTTCTAGTATACAATGTTCATCTAGTGACCAAAATAAAGAACCTGTATCATGCATCGCAAATCATGTTACCTACACATAGGCACATTTAAGACTAATATGATTTGTTTAATATTGCAAAATATTCCTCAGTCAGAATGTGAAACTTTTGCAAATACCACATTAATTAGCATGAGCCACAAATGGAACAAAGAGAGAAGCAAGAAAATAGATGTGTGGTACTCCTGGGAAACAGTACTTCATTATGCAAGAATCTATTGCATTCATGTTATCTGAGAGAACGGATTTGACAAGTTAATTTGTCTTTTCTCTTACCTAATCCCCCTGATGCTCAAATCCAAAGCGTTCTGTCACCAGCACAGGCAGCAGCCACAAACCATTTTGTTTCATGGATACTAGGCACAGGCAGTGAAAAAGGATGCCCTGGGGCCTGAAGAGCATTCATCGTGAGAATGGATGTTTAGGATGATAGGTCATGTTGGTTCCATGCTGAGCATAGAATTCAGAATGACAAAGGCATATTTTGTTTTTTAAAATAGATGTGTGCTTGTGATATGAAGTGCTATAAAGCATTGAAACCAGAGCAGGGGTCGCTCTTTCCTGCATCTAAAGGTTGTATTTCCAAGACTGTTAGAAGGAATTGGCATGAAAATCTGGGGTTTAGGTAGAATCATCTTGGAAATAGAGCTATGAACCAATATTTTAGTACAGAATATCTTACTGTAACCCAAATCTATAACTATATTGTGGTACCGAGTCTTCGACTAAATAAGCCTAGGTGGTTGGCTTCTCCTGGATAAGGGACTTTGTCTCATGAAGATATAGAAGTAGATGTTTGAAATGTTTTAGAAAATTTAAATTCTCTAAAATGTTAGATAATTTATTATATAAAATTTGTTATTCCAATTTGAAATGCTTAATGTCTTTAAGCATGATATTTTTAATTTTTGTTTGTTTGTTTTGTTTTTTTGAGACAGTGTCTCACTCTATCACCCAGGCTGGAGTGCAGTGGCACAATCACAGCTCACTGTAACCTTGACACCTCCTGGGCTCGAGTGATCCTCCCACCTCAGGCTCCTGAGTAGCTGGGACAACAGGGACATGCCACCACACCCATCTAATTTTTTTGCATTTTTTGTGGAGACAGGGTTTTGCCATGTTGCCCAGGCTAGTCTTGAACTCCTGGCCTCAAGTGATCTGCTCGCCTTGGCCTCCCAAAATTCTAGGATTACAGGTGTGAGCTACCACATGTGGCCAATATTTTAAAAACCGTAATCAAAGTTCTCCATGCTTAGGGATGTAAATATGTTTTTGTTTGTTTGTTTGTTTGTTTGTTTGAAATGGAGTCTCACTCTGTCACCCAGGCTAGAGTGCAGTGGTGCGATCTCAGCTCACTGCAACCTCCGCCTCCCAGGTTCAAGCAATTCTCCTGCCTCAGCCTCCCAAGTAGCTGGGACTATAGGCGCATGCCACCATGCCCGGCTAATTTTTAGTATTTTTAGTAGAGAAGGAGTTGCACCATGTTAGCCCGGATGGTCTCGATCTCCTGACCTCGTGATCCGCCTGCCTTGGCTTCCCAAAATGCTGGGATTACAGGTGTGAGCCACTGTGCCTGGCTGTAAATATGTTTTTAAAGATAACTTAAAAAGTGAAATGAGCTGGGTGCAGTAGCTCATGCCTGTAATCCCAACACTTTGAGAGGCTGAGGTGGGCAGACTCAGAGTTCAAGATCAGCCTGGGTAACATGGTGAAACCCCATCTGTACAAAACAAACCAAACAACAACAACAGCAACAACAACAACAAAATTAGCCGGGTGTGGTGGCATGTGTCTGTAGTCCCAGCTACTTGGGAGGCTGAGGTGGGAGGATGGCTTGAGCCAGGGAGGCTGAGGTTGTAGTGAGCTGAGATGACACCACTGCACTCCAGTCTGTGCAATAGAGTGAGACTCTGTCTCAAAAATAAAAAAATAAAAATTTAAAAATGAAATAATAATTTAAGGCTTAACAACAATAACAAAAACCATAGTTCCCCATCAGTTCCTAGTAGCATGCATTTCCAATCTTTTAGTTCTTCTAGTAATTACTTCCATATTTCTATAGCATATTGCTCTCTTTTGTTTCATCAATTGCAGACAACGTCTATGACTTCCTATTATGGTAGATGAGAATGTTTAACTCTCTTACAGCCCCCATCCTATTTCCAAATATACTTATATCACAATTTTGCTTGGATTCATGTTTTACTTTTTTTTTTTTTTTTGAGACGTAGTCTCGTTCTGTTGCCAGGCTGGAGTGCAGTGGCGCGATCTCAGCTCACTGCAACCTCTGCCTCCCAAGTTCAAGCAATTCTACTGCCTCAGCCTCCTGAGTAGCTGAGGAACTTAGTCTCCCAAGTAGCTGTAGGGACTACAGGCACGCGCCACTACGCCTGGCTAATTTTTGTATTTTCAGTAAAGACGAGGTTTCACCATGTTGGCCAGGATGGTCTTGATCTCTTGACCTCATGATCCACCCGCCTCAGCTTTCCAAAGTGCTGGGATTACAGGCATGAGCCACTGCGCCCAGCCCATGTTTTACATTTTAATTATGATGATGATGTAAATATTGCTCAAGGCTGAGCCAATGTTTTACTATGATTTTTCTTCATTTTTTGTTCATTTGGTTCTCTTAGAATCAATATTGCCTCATTGTTAAAAATAAACTCTTAAAATTTTAGAATAGTTTTAGTTCACAGAGTTGTTGAGAAGATAAAACAGAAAGATCCCATATACCCCACACCCAGTTTCTCATATTACATTAGTGGGTATATCTGTCACAATTAATGAAACACTAATGATACATTGTTATTAACTAAAGTTAATACTTCATTCAGATTTCCTCAGTGTTTCCCTAATGTCCTTTTTCTGTTCCAAGATCCCACGCATGATACTTTGTTACATTTAGTTGTCATGTCTCTGTAGACTCCTCTTGGTTGTAATAGTTTCCCAGACTCTCTTTGTTTTTATAATGTTGAAAGTTTTGAGGATTACTGGTCAGGTATTTTGTAGAATGACTCTCAATCAGGATTTGTCTGATGTTCTTCTTGTAATTAGACAGGGGTAACATTTTTGAAGAGGAAGAACACGGAAGTAAAGTGCCATTTTTATCGTGCCATAACAAGGTTACGTGTTATCAATATGACTTATCATTGTTGATGTTAATCTTGATTGAATGGCTTGATGGAGTTTATCAGTTTTCTTCACTCTAAAGTTACTTTCCCCTCTTCATCTGTCTTTTTTTTTTTTTTTTTTTTTTTTGAAATGTTGTGTCGCTCTGTCACCCAGGCTGGAGTGCTCGGCTCACTGCAGCCTCCGCCTCCCGGTTCAAGCAATTCTACCTGCCTCAGCCTGCCAAGCAGCTGGGACTACAGGCACCCACCACCACACCTGGCTAATTTTTGTATTTTTTAGTAGAGACAGGGTTTCGCCATGTTGGCCAGGCTGGTCTTCAACTCCTAACCTCAGGTGATCCACCTGCCTCCTCCTCCCAAAGTGCTGGGATTACAGGCGGGAGCCACCACGCCCAGCCTGCCCCCTTCATTTCTATACTGTACTATAAAAGAAAATCACAGGCTGGGCTCCTAATACATTTAATCATGTATTTATATCATTTATACTTTGGTGATACTCCAATACTACTTTGTGTATTTTTTTTCTTTGTTATTTCTCAGATTGTTTTAGCTTGGGCCATTGGGTGCTCTGTCAGTTGGGTCCTATATCCCTTAAACATATCCCCATTATTGTGGTGTTTTTTTTTCCTTTCTTTCTTTCTTTTTTTTTTTTTGAGATGGAGTCTTGTTCTGTTGCCCAGGCTGGAGTGCAGTGGTATGATCTCATCTCACTGCAACCTCCACCTCCTGGGTTCAAGCAATTCTCCTGCCTCAGCCTCCCAAGTAGCTGGGATTACAGGCACATGCCACCACCATGAGCTACCATGGCCGGCCTCGTGGTGGATTTTTAGTTTGGTTTTGGTTTTGTGTGCACTTTCTTACTTTATGGCACTAAAAGATGCTCTAGACTCTTTATGTATATTTCCTGTCCCAGTCCTAAAATCAATCATTTTTCCAAGGAACCTTGGCTCTTTTATTGGAGAATGGTATTAGAAACCAAGATCTGGGTGCCAGGTGTGCTCATTGCTGCTGGAGTGTCTTGATTCTAGGCCCCCTCAGCTGACAGAGCAAGGAGATATATGTGTGTATACTAACATGTATATATATATATATGCATATTTATAAATATATATATATGTAGCCATCTGTGTTAGTCAGTTTTGCATTACTATAAAGAAATACCTAAGGCTGGGTAATTTATAAAGAAAAAAGATTCAGTTTGCTCGAGATTCTGCAGGCTGTATAGAAAGCATGACACTAGCATCTGCTTGGCTTCTGGTGAGGCCCCAAGGAGCTTTTACTCATGGTGGATGGTGAAGCAGGAGCAAGCATGCCACATGGCAAGAGAGGAAGCAAGAGAGAGAGAGAAAGTGGGAGGTCCCAGACTCTTTTTTTTTTTTTTTTTTGGAGGCAGAGACTTGCTCTGTCACCCAGGCTGGAGTGCAGCCATGTGATCTTGGCTCACTGCAGCCTCCACCTCCTGGGTTCAAGCAATTCTCCCTGCCTCTGCCTTCTCTGGGTGGCAGTGGGCCTTCTTCCTGGCAAAGAGCTTTAGGAGTCCTTTTATCAAATCCTCATGGTTTGGTTTTGTTTTGTTTTTGAGACAGAGTCTTGATCTGTCACCCAGGCTGGAGTGCAGTGGCACAATCTTGGCTCACTGCAACCTCCACATCCTGGGTTCAAGCAATTCTTCTTCCTCAGCTTCCCAAGTAGCTGGGACTACAGGCACACACCACCACACCTGGCTAATTTTTGTATTTTTAGTAGAGACGGAGTTTCACCATATTGGCCAGGCTGGTCTGGAAACGGAGTTTCACCATATTGGCCAGGCTGGTCTGGGACTCCCGACCTCGTGATCCGCCTGCCTCAGCTTCCCAAAGTGCTGGGATTATAGGCGTGAGCCACCACACCTGGCCCCAGGCTCTTTTAAACAACCAGATCTCACATGAACTAACTGAGCAAGAACTCACTCATTATCACAAGGACAGCACCAATCCATTCATGAAGGATCCACACCCAGGACCCAAACATCTCTCATCACGCTCCACCTCTAACATTGGGGATCTCATTTCAACATCAGCTTTGGTGGAGACATACATCCAAACCATATTAAGGTAAACATGAGTTCATGCTGATTTCTCTAATTCTAATTACCACACAGATTATTCTAGCCCCTGCCTCTTGCTTGTCTGTAAGCTTTCCTTCTAACAAGGAGAACCCCACTTTCACCATTGGCCATCCATTTTCTTAATTGTTCAATTCCAATATACATGTATAATGATTTTGGAATTCTTACATGTATCCCTGTGAGAAACAACTAGTTTTTTTTTTTAATTAACTAGTATATTTACGGTGTTTATATAGAATGCCTTTTGCCTTATAATTACAGACTCCACTCATTTCCAAAGTTACAGAGGTCAGACCCTTATTCCCCCATCCTCTCTGGAAAGATTGCTTTGTATGTTTGCAACACATTTAGATTCCTTTGTCACATTCTGCATTTCATGCTGAGTTCCCCCAACTTCCTAAATGATTTAAATTTTCATACATTAAACTTTACTCTTTGTATAGTAGTTTTACGGTTTTAACAAATGCCTAATGTCTCATGTTCACAATTACAGTGTCATGCAGAATCATTTCATCTCCCTAAAAAATCCTGAGTGCTTCACCTATTCAATTTTCCTCCTTGAGACCCTGTTGACCACTGATCTGTTTACCATTTCAGTAATTTTGCCTTTTCCAAAATGTCATATCATTGAAATACAGCATGTAGTTTTTTCAGACTGGTGTCTTTCACTTAGCAATATGTATCTAAGATTTTTCCATGTCTTTTCATGGTTTGATAACTCATTTATTTTGATGGCTAAGCAATATTCCACTGTATGAATGTATCAATCCCATTTTTCATGCACTTAGATTACCTTAAACTTATAGTTAAATCTTGCAACACTACCCAACATTGAAGTGTTTTCATGCGAGTTTTACATGGTCATTTGGTCAATGCTGTCAGATGATCTACCAGTTCCTTCTTTCCCCACCTCCTGCCCAGAGATACCACACCTGCAGTTTTCCACTGTCACCTCTCCAATCTAAACTAGCAGTCCTTGGCCAGGCGTGGTGGCTCACGCCTGTAATCCCAGCACTTTGGGAGGCAGAGGCAGGCGGATCACCTGAGATCAGGAGTTCGAGACTAGCCTGGCGAAAATCTATCTCTACTAAAAATTCAAAAATTAGCTGGGTGTGGTGGCACGTGCCTGTAATCCCAGCTACTCAGGAGGCTGAGGCAGGAGAATCACTTGAACCTGGGAGGCAGAGGTTGCAGTGAGCTGAGATGGCGCCACTGTACTCCAGCCTGGGCACCAGAGTCAGATGCTGTCTCAAAAAATAAAATAAAATAAAATAGAATAAAGCAGTCCTCTAACGAAGCTATAGAATCGTTGTCCTGGATATGTTCCTTGATATCATGCTGAAAATTCCTTTGTCTCTCTCTGTAAACCTCTTGTTCCCTGCATCCAATGTCTTCCTTTTTCATGGTTTGTTTCTTTATTTTGGTGGAACATATCCTCCAGCAGCTTCTGGAGAAATAGTAAATGGAAAATGCACTTTAATAATAAGAGCAAAAATGGGCAAAAGTCACAGATAAGCAAAAAAGAAGGAAAGAAAGAAAGGAAAGAAAGGAAAAAAGGAAGAAAGAAAGAAAGAAAGAGAGAGAAAGAAAGAAAGAAAGAAGGAAAGAAAGAAAGAAAGAAAAAAAGAAAGAAAGAAAGAAAAAGAAAGAAAGAAAGAAAGAAAGAAAATAGAAAACGCACCACTGAAAATTGTGGCTTCACTCACGATTGAGAGTTTGGCTAGATTTAGAATTGAACATTAAAAATAATTTTTACTCAGAAATGTAAAGAAATTGCTCCATCATTATTATTGTTGATTTTAGCTCCCTACATTGTTGAGAAATCTAATGACATCTGATTCCTGTTTTTTGTATGTAACCTATTTTGTTCTTTAAAGGCTTTTAGGGTATTTTCTTAATCCATAATGTTCTAAGATTTCATGGTGTTGCGCCTTATCAATTTGAAGATTAATATTCTTTAGTTCTGGAAATGTTTTTGTACTCTCTCTTTAATAATAATATTTTCTCTACCACTCTGCTTTTTTGGAGTGCCCATTTGTAGTTTTTAAACTTTGTGAATCTTTTATTTTTTTATCTTTTTTCTCCTTAGTGTTATCTATTTAGCTTTTCTGTTCTAATTTCTAAGAAGCATGCTTGATTTTATCTTCTAACTCTTCTGTTTAGTTTTTCTTTAATTTTCTCTATCATATTATGAATTTTAAAGTGTGCTTCTCTCTTATTCCCTGATTTTTAATATATATACATACATATGCATGAATGCATGGATGTGTGTGTGAGAGTGTACACATATGTATAAAAGATAGATGATAGATAGATAGATATTACTGTTACTAGTTTGTAGAGATATATTATCTTTTATCCATTTGGGGAAACTATAGTTTCTTTGAAGTTTTTTCCTGTACCTCACATTGTATCTATTTTCTCTGAACCCTCTTTTTACCCTGTGTTCACTTCAATCTCTCTCATTGGACATTTTCCTTAAACATCTAGCAATCCTAGGCTGGCTATTCATATTTATAAGGCATTAAAAGTTGATTGAAAGCACCATATATATGGGTGGGACTTCACTGAAAGGAAATCTCTGGCTGTAGTCTTTCTGCTTTTTGTCAAATCAAACTTTTCCAGAGATTTTATATTCTGTGCTAGCCCCACCTACCCAGGTACCTAGAATCTGTTTCTGAGCCTTTTATGGGTTTTGAGAGGGAACCAGCTTGTTATTTAGGGTGCCCACATTTGCCCTTCTGTGACTCTCCCAGCTTGCCAAGTCACCCATCACTTCCCCCTCTACTTTCTATTTTCCTATATGGCTCAAGACCTCAAGTGTCTCCTTACTAGTTTTCTTTACTTTTCTTTTTCCCTCTTTTTTTTTCTGCAAGATAGGGTCTTGCTCTGTTGCCTAGGCTGGAATGCAGTGGTGGCAGTGCAATCATAGCTCACTGCAGCCTCAAACTACTGGGCACAAGCAATCCTCCTGCCTCAGCCTCCCAAGTAGCTGGGACTATAGGTGTGCATTACCACACCCAGATAATTTTTTTTTTTTTTTTAGTAGAAATGAGGTCTCACTATATTGCACAGGCTGGTCTCATTGAACCCTGGGCTCAAGTGATCCTCTCCGGCCTTGGCCTCCCAAAGTGCTGGGATTAAAGGTGTTAGCTACCTCACCCAGCCAATATTTGTGATTTTAATTTTTAAAAATTAAAGACAATTTGGTTAATTTAATTTTATTTATTTATTCATTCATTTTTTACTTTATAGCTCACTGTAATGTTGAAAGCCCTTTTTGTTTTCTTCTGTGGGGAGCGGAGTGGAGGGGAGGTATGGGGCAGGGACAGTTGTCTTGCTCTGTTGCCCAGGCTGGAGTGCAGTGGTGCAAACATAGCTCACTGCAGCCTTGGATTCCTGGGCTCAAGCAATGCTTCTGCCTCAGTCTTCTGAGTAGCTGGGACTATAGGCGTGAGCCACCATGCTGGCTAATTATCTAAATTTTTTGTGGAGACATATTCTTACTATATTGCCCAAGCTGGTGTTGAACCCCTGGATTCAAGCAATCTTCCCACTTCAGCCTTTCAAAGTGCTGGGATTACAGGCATGAGCTACTGCACCCAACCCCTAATTTTCTTTTCTTTTCTTTCTTTTTTTTTTTTTTTTTTTTTTGAGACAGAGTTTCGCTCTTGTTGCCTGGGCTGTAGTGCAATGGCGCAATCTTGGCTCACTGCAACCTCCGCCTCTCGGGTTCAAGCAATTCCCCTGCCTCAGCCACCCAAGTAGCTGGGATTACAGGCATGCACCACCATGCTCGGCTAATTTTGTATTTTTAGTAGAGACGGGGTTTCTCCATATTGGTCAGACTGGTCTCGAACTCCCAACCTCATGTGATCTGCCTGCCTCGGCCTCCCAAAGTGCTGGGGTTACAGGTGTGAGCCACCACACCCGGCCAATTTTCTAAATACAATTATGTTATTATTGGATTGGTAAGTAGTGTTACATTAGGACATTTTTCTTTATATCAGATTTACTTGATGGCCATGAGTGTCATTCCCAACACACTTGTGCAGCTAGCATTCTGGGTGTAAATTAAGTTACACCAATTAGATCTACAGGTAGACTATGCAGCAAACTAAAACTTTTAGCTACAGCCAACCACTACCAAACATCTACTATCCACAGCAAAATAGCTACTTAGTAATGTCTGCAATGTATGCCTCTGTTTCTAATTGGAATTGGAAGTGCCAATGGAAGTGACCCAGTTATCCTTTCCCATTACAATAGTGCTTTCTGTGTAAGCTCATTTGTTTTTGGCTGGTGTACTGAAAATTGAGCTAATGAATCTGGAAGATGAGGATAATCCATCAAAACCCAAGGCATCAAGATGACAGTATCAAAATAGAGAGTACCCAACCATCAAAGTCCATTTACTGAGCAACTTCTGTTTGCCTGTGCCTCGGGCTGAAAACTAAAAAGTCACAACACCTTTCCTCAGGAAGGTTTCAATTCACTTAGACAAATCACAACATGTATATGAGCAACAATTACCAAACAAGACCGTGGAGAAAAGCGGCAAGGTCCCTCTTCCTGATGCTACACAGTATGTAGTGCTAGTGACATTTCGGCTTCGGTCTCTATCTTTGGTGTTGAGAATCCACTGCGGCACTGGCAGCCAGATAGCGCAATTCAGTGATGAGACAGTTGTGGTGGCGGCTTCTACAGCTTCCTGATCCTGGCTTTATGATCTCTGAATGGCATTTTGGTCAGTATGCCAGGAATCTTTTGATCCCAATAGTTTACTTTTGGCCTCCGGATCTCCACTTTTCTGTCTGTGGCAAAGGAAGCATCGTTCTTGATAGACCAGTTTTGCAACATTCTGGGAGTCATGCCAGAGATATGCCTAGAGCCCACCCCTCCATCTCTTCCAAAAAGTTTCTAAATACCTAATCTAATCTACTGTATTTAACCCCTTTCTGCTTAAAATACCTAGAGTAGGCAGGACGAGGTGGCTCATGCCTGTAATCCCAGCACTTTGGGAGGCCGAGGTAGGCGGATCACCTGAGGTCAGGAGTTCCAGACCAGCCTGACCAAAATGGAGAAACCCTGTCTCTACTAAAAAAATACAAAATTAGCTGGGTGTGGCGACACATGTCTGTAATCCCAGCTACTCAGGAGGCTGAGGCAGGAAAATCGCTTGAACCCGGAAGGCAGAGGTTGAGGTGAGCCCAAGATCGCGCCATTGCACTCCAGCCTGGGCAACAAGAGCAAAACTCCATCTCAAGAAAGAAAAAAAACTAGAGTGTTTCTGTTTCCTGCATTGAACCCTGACTAATGAACCTTGTTAGGAATTTGAAGTGTTTGAGAGAATAAGACATATTAAATTTTTAATTACTTGAAATATTTAATAAAAGTTAATGAACTACTTATATAATATGCTAAATGTTTAGGGATTTAATCTTTTTTTTTTTTTTTTTTTTTTTTTTGAGACAGAGTTTTGCTCTTATTGCCCAGGCTGGAGTGCAATGGTACAATCTCAGCTCACTGCAACCTCCACCTCCCAGGTTCAAGCAATTCTCCTGCCTAAACCTCCCAAGTAGCTGGGATTACAAGCATGCACCACTACATCTGGCTAATTTTTTGTATTTAGTAGAGATGGGGTTTCACCATGTTGGTCGGGCTGGTCTTGAACTCCTGATCTCAGGTGATCCACCTGCCTCCACCTCCCAGAGTGCTGGGATTACAGGCGTGAGCCACTGTGCCTGGCTGGGATTTAATTTTTTACATATAAGTATTTTTTAAAATAAGTGTTAATTGAATATTAATCACAGAACAAGTAAAAATAATGAATCTCATTTCTTATATAACATAGGATTAGATTAATAATTATCAAGATTTGTAAATTGAGTTTAAGACTTAAGAAAAACTACTGGGTTTAGTGGTTTACACTTGTAATCCCAGTGAATCAGGAGCCTGAGGCAAGAGGATCATATGAAGTCAGGAGTTCAAGACCAGCTTGGGCAACATGGTGAGACCCTCATTACGAAAAACACAAAAATTAGCCAGGAGTGGGACATGGTGATGCACAGCTGTAGTTCCAGCTACTCAGGAGGCTGAGACAGAAGGATCATTTGATTCCAGGAGTTTCTGGCTGTAGTGAGCTATGATCACACCATTGCACTCCAGCCTGGGCAACAGAGAGACTCCATCTTAAAAAAAATTAATGTTTTTAAAAAAGAAAAACTAGGCGGGGCACAGTTGCCCAGCCTGGAGTGCAGTGGCGCAATCTCTGCTCACTGCAAACTCTGCCTCCCGGGTTCAAGCGATTCTCCCACCTCAGCCTCCTGAGTAGCTGAGATTGCAGGCACACACTACCACGCTTGCCTAATTTTTTGTATTTTTAGTAGTGACGGGGTTTCACCATGTTGGCCAGGCTGGTCTGGAACTCCTGACCTCAAGTGATCTGCCTGCCTCAGCCTCCCAAAGTGCTGGGATTATAGGCATGAGCCACTGCGCCCAGCCTCATAGTATCTAATTAGTCATAAGACAGACTGACTTGAATTTCACATCTTATTCCTTCTTCCAAAGAAGAGTACAGTTGATCAGTCTAACCACAAATGTTGAAAAAGCAAGGGAATAGGTTTTTGCAGCCTTAATAATAACCACTGTTTATTATGGTGCAGGGCACAGAGTAGCGCAGAGCATAGAGTGCTACTATGTGCAGGGCACTCAATGACTAGTTGATTTCCATGTTATTTCATTTAATCTTCACAACAGCTCTATAAGTGCTATTATTGACCCCATTTTATAAGTGAAGAAATACAGGCTTAAGCAGGTTAAGAGAGTCATGCAAGATCACACAAGTAAGAAGTGGTATTGGGGATTTAAGCCCAAATCCATCTTGTTAAAAGCCCATCTTTCTGCTGCACTTTCATGCCTTTTAGTGATAAGATACATGGGCTGTGCCTCTGCCAACTCGTGGCTACCGATATGTAACATAAGCAAGAAGCAAACCTCGGTTATTTTCTTAAGCCACTGATATGTTTGGAGTTGTTTATTACTGCAGCCTTATCTAACAGAAGCTGACTGATAATAGGTATCTTTATTTTCTATTTACAGTGGTGTAAACCTTGGAAACTGTTTTAGTATTAATAACTTAGTACAGTGCAAAACATGCCTGGTGAGAACCTCTATTAATTTATACCATCTCCAAACAAGTACTTTTTTTTTTTTTGACAGGGTATGGCTCTGTCACCCAGGCTGAAGGGCAGTGGTGCAATCTTGGCTCACTGCAACCTCCACCTCCCAGGTTCAAGCGATCCTCCCACCTCAGCCTTTTAAGTAGCTGGGACCACAGGCGCGTGCCACATTGCCCAGCTAATTTTTGTATTTTTTGTAGAGGCAAGGCTTCACCATGTCGCCCACACTCTCAAACAAGTATTTTATTTAGACAAACGCTCAACAATGATTGATGCCCTCTGGGGAAGACAATGAATCTGTTGGGGGCATGGCTTTGGCATTCAAATTTGTGGCAACACAAATTCCTGTATAAATATCTAGAGAAGTATATTTTCTTAAGAGCAGCTAGAGAATTTTAAAGCTGTATTGTCAGATGGGAAATGTAAATAGAGCCCCATATTTTCCTATGTGTATTTGCAAAGTAATTAAGAATTTATAAGAAACTTACTAGAATTATGACATAACATTATTAACAAGGTGCCCAGGCAAATGCCTATAATTTTCCTAGCCTGGATTTGGTTGAGGCTAAGAAAATGTATACTAAGATGATAAGCAGTTATTGTATCTATAGAGGTGGAAAACCTGAATAATTATTTAGAAGAGACTGTTTCCTTTGTGTTAGGAAGTCTGCCTAAAGGGGCTCTTCAATTGCACAAATTTAAAGCAACACTCACTTGTCTTGGGAAAAGTTATAAAGAAACCTTTTTTCTGAATGCAAATATATATATATATTGTTTGTTTGTTTGTTTGTTTTCGAGACAGAGTCTCACTCTGTCGCCAGGCTGGGGTGCAGGTACAATTAGAGCTTACTGCAGCCTGGAACTTCTGGGCTCCAGTGATCCTGCCACCTCAGCCTCCTGAGTAGCTAGAGCTACTGGCACGTGCTTCCCTGGGTGGGGCTGTGTGTGTGTGTGTGTGCGTGCACACGCGCGTGTGCGTGCATGTGTGTATCTGTAAACAGGGTCTCTCAGGTCTCCAAAAAACTGGAGACTCAGAGCCAGGGGAAATAATTTTTTTCTCCCCTGGAATCTTAATTTGATGGAGCAGAAATTAACCTGGAGTGAATTGCAGCTGGTGAGCAGAGTGGCTCCTGGCCACATGGAAACAGATGGGAGGCAAACAAGGACGGACCCCCTGGACATGGGTCTGGACTGTAAACTGTAAACACATCTAGTAGCCTCCTGGGGACAGGGTGGTGGTACCAGCACCAGCCTGAGAATGAATGATCCCAGTATTGTAGAAAAACAATATGAACATTTTGGAAATTTCACTTGCAAATTCCATAGTGAGTGGACACTAATATTTACTTAGAACAAAACCTGTCATGGACTCATTGTGTGCCACATTACTTCAATGCAAGAATAGTTACAGAAACCTGCCATCCTCGAGCAATTTTGATCAACTAGACTTAAAAAAGAAAGAAAGAAAAAGAAATCAACTGCAGTAGAGCAACACCTCCTCTTCTGGGCTGGGCAGATGGGCAGGAGAATTTCTTTCCACCAGCTCTCAGTACCTTATCAGCGAACTGTAGTAGTGGCTGATGAAACACGTGTTAGCAACCTATCTCTTGAAAAGGTTCATTATTTATGTTTACAACTAATAATATATTACCCATGACAGAAACATCTGCAAGAGGAAAAGGACATGCATGACAAAGCTGAATATTTGAATTAGGTTAAGCACAAATGACAGAAGCAGGTTATTATTTTCCTTTCGGTAAGGGGTTGACAAACCTTTTCTGTAAAGGGCCAGATAGTAAATATTTTGGGCTTGTGAGCCATGAAGTCTTTTTTTTTTTTTTTTCCTGAGATGGAGTCTTGCTCTTTCGCCCAGGCTGGAGTGCAGTGGTGAGATCTCAGCTCACTGCAACCTCTGCCTCCAAGGTGCAAGCGGTTCTCCTGCCTCAAACTCCCGAATAGCTGAAACTATAGGCGCGTGCCACCACACCCAGCTAATTTTTTGTATTTTTAGTAGAGACGGAGTTTCACCGTGTTAGCCAGGATGGTCTCAATCTCCCGACCTCATGATCCACCTGCCTCAGCTTCCCAAAGTGCTGGGATTACAGGCATGAGCCACCACGCCGGGCAGAGCCATGAAGTCTTTGTTGCAACTACTCAGCTCTGCCTTTGTTGAATGAAACCAGCCATAGACAATATGTAAACAAGTGGTCATGGCTGTGTTCCAATAAAACTTAAATATGGACACTGAAATTTGATTTTCATAAACTTTTCACATGCACAAAATATTATTCTTCTTTTGTGTGTTTTTTAACCACTGAAAAATATAAAAAAATTCTTAATTCATGGGCATTCCAAAGAACAGGCCATGGGTCAGAGGACTGTAGTTTGCTGACCCAGTGCTCTGGGTCTAATAAGCTCTGCAATGGTCCTGCAAGTAAATACACAAAAGTAATTCTGAGAGATTTTTAGCTCACCTAATCTGGAATACCTTTTGAAAAGAGTAAAGAGGAAAAAACTGTCACATACTCAAAACTTGAAACTAAAAAATTTATCAAAATTAATTTTCTAACATACTTGATAGTAGTAGTAACATAGAATACCACTATTACTATTAATAAAGATAGCTAACATTTATATAGGACTCACAGCATAAGAACCACAAAAATGGCCGGGCACGGTGGCTCAGGCCTGTAATCCCAGCACTTTGGGGGGCCGAGGTGGGTGGATCACCTGAGGTTAGGAGTTCAAGACCAGCCTGGCCAACATGGTGAAACCCTGTCTCTACTAAAAATACAAAAATTAGCTGGGCACGGTGGCGCGTGCCTGTAATCCCAGCTACTTGGGAGGCTGAGGCAGGGGAATTGTTTGAGCCCGGGAGGTGGAGGTTACAGTGAGCCAAGACTGCACCATCGCACTCCAGCCTGGGCAACAGAGTGAGACTCCATCTCAAAAAAAAAAGAATCACAAAAACAAAGGTAGCATTTTTAGCAAATAAAGTATGTCTGCAATATGTTTTTATAGGACCTTAAAGAGCTACTTACTCTAATTAGGAAATGTATAATTTGAATTGGAGTTTGATTTTAAAAAGAAAGAACTAGGCAGAAAGAAGGGGAGAGCAACTTATAGTAGTAATAAGAAAAGAAAAACATGGTGAAAATACATCTTTTCGTAATCGATTTTTTTTTTTTTTTTTGAGACAGAGTCTTGCTCTGTCACCCAGGCTGAAGTGCAGTGGCACGACCTTAGCTCATTGCAACCTCCACCTCTCGGGTTCAAGTGATTCTCCTGCCTCAGCCTCCCAAGTAGCTGGGATTACAGGCGCATGCCACCACTCTCGGCTAATTTTTTGTATTTTTCTACAGATGGGGTTTTGCCATGTTGGCCAGGCTGGTCTTGAACTCCAGATCTCAAGTGATCCATCTGCCTCAGCATCCCAAAATGCTAGGATTATAGAGATGAGCCACTGCACCCGGCCCATAATAGATCATTTTAAGAGCTGTTTCCTGTCAAAGTCATATTCTATTATTATCAGTAACGGGACCATAAAGATGGAAAGAATTAGCCAAAGATGAAACAAAATGAATGAAAGAATGAGGTGGGCAAGTCCTAAAATAAAATTACTAAGAGTATATTATTAGATGACTTATTTGGGCTTAAAAGGTGGCCATCTTTTTTTTTTTTTTTTTTTTTTTTGAGACGGAGTCTTGCTCTGTCTCCCAGGCTGGAGTGCAGTGGTGCAATCTCGGCTCACTGCAAGCTCCACCTCCCAGGTTTCACGCCATTCTCCTGCCTCAGTCTCCCGAGTAGCTGGGACTACAGGCGTGCACCACCTACGCCCAGCTAGTTTTTTTTGTATTTTAGTAGAGACAGGGTTTCACTGTGTTAGCCAGGATGGTCTCGAACTCCTGACCTTGTGATCTGCCCCACCTCAGCCTCCCAAAGTGCTGGGATTACAGGCATGAGCCACCGCACCCGGCTTGGCCATCTTTATTATACTGTGAAGTGAAAAAACAGGCTGGGTGTGGTGGCTCACACCTGTAATCCCAGCACTTTGGGAGGCTGAGGTGGGTGGATCACAAGGTCAGGAGTTCGAGACCAAACCCCCCCACCCATCTCTACTAAAAAAATTAAAAATTAACCAGACGTGGTGGCGCACAACTGTAATCTCAGCTACTCAGGAGGCTGAGGCAGGAGAATTGCTTGAACCCAGGATGTGAAGGTTACAGTGAGCTGAGATTGCACTGCTGCACTCCAGCCTGGGCAATAGAGAGAGACTCTGTCTTAAAAAAAAATAATAAAAATTAAAAAATGAAAAGAAATAAAAATATCCTTATACCCATTGTGCCTATTCACTGACAGCAACATGATGAAGTTTCCATAGAAACAACATTCTGCTCACCTAACTTCCCACCTTTTTCAAAGAGCAGTCAGTAAATAGTCAATAATATTCATATTAACAGATAATATACTGGTAATAAAGGGAGTTACAGCAGAAATCTGTCCTCAATATAATTTACTAAAGAAGACGAGACAAATATAAATGAAAATTTAAAATACACGGTTTCTTTCCTTTTCAGAGAACATTTATCCCTGAATCAAGTGGAGCAAGGGAACAACAGAGAATCTTGCAAGTGAATTGTTTCTGGAAGTAAACTCCTGTACACAGTGGAATCGAGTGGTAATCCCAACTTTTCTAAGTGTCTCTTTACCTAGGAGTAAAAATAAGAATTATCCACTCAAAAGACAGTAGGGTTGGCACAAAAAATGTTGGAAACAGAGTTTCCAGATTAGGAAAGTCATATTTCAGTGCAAATTACTCTTGGACTTCCCCCACTCCCAATAATGCCTTTGGAGGACTGGTACTGGAGAGAGATTTTTCTGACTGTGGAGATACAGAGGTATTTCTTCCCCCAGTCATTTGAAAAAAAAGTTACTGAGTTATAATTTACATACCATACAATTCATCTGCTCTAAGTAGACAATGCCATGATTTTAAATACGTGCACAGTTATGTAACTATCACCACAGGTGGAGTTTGGAGTAGTAAGCAAATCACTGAAAAATTGTGTCTCGTGGCCGGGCGCGGTGGCTCATGTCTGTAACCCCAGCACTTTGGGAGGCCGAGACGGGTGGATCACGAGGTCAGGAGATTGAGACCATCCTGGCTAACACAGTGAAACCCCGTCTCTACTGAAAATACAAAAAATTAGCCAGGCGTGGTGGCAGGCGCCTGTAGTCCCAGCTACTCGGGAGATTGAGGCAGGAGAATGGCGTGAACCCGGGAGGCGGAGCTTGCAGTGAGCCAAGATCACGCCACTGCACTCCAGCCTGGGCGACAGAGCGAGACTCCGTCTCAAAAAAAAAAAAGTATCTCGTGATTTCAGCTCTTATAGCAGTTAACTCTTTGAATTTCTTTCTTCTCCTACCCCCCAAGTAATCATTTCCAGGGTAAAGTATGGTGCTGACACTAATATGAGGAAACTTCAGGAAGTTTATGGAAAAAATGGAATTAAAAAATAAAAATAAAAACTTTATTTCTCCATATAAGCTCCATCAAGCTCGACACTTTCATAAGTAATGATACCAGCCATTTAGTCCATCCCTAAAGAACTTCAGGTCCTGGGAATTTAACCATGTCAATGTACTCTTTTTCACTTTTTAAATTTTTTTAAATTTATTTTGTTCATTTTTTTTTAGATGGAGTCTCACTCTGTCGCCCAGGTTGAAGTGCAGTGGTGCAATCTCAGCTCACTGCAACCTCTGCCTCCCAGATTCAAGTGATTCTCCTGTCTCAGCCCCCCGAGTAGCTGATTCCAGGCGCACACCACCACGCCTGGCTAATTTTTCGTATTTTTAGTAGAGACGGGGTTTCACCATGTTGGCCAGGCTGGTCTTGAACTCCTGACCTCGGGTGATCCGCCCACCTTGGCCTCCCAAAGTGCTGGGATTACAAGCATGAGCCACCGTGCCCAGCCCTTTTTCACATTATTATTAAAAAAAAAAAAAAGGGTCCCATTTAAACATTTTTAAAGATTAAGAAACAAAAAGATGTCAGAAGGAGTCAAATAAAGACTGCAAGGTGGATGCCTAATGATTTCCCATTAAACCTCTTGCAAAATTGCCCTTGCTTGAGAGGAATGAGCAGGGGCATTGTCATGGTGGGGAACTCTCCAGTGAAGCTTTCCTGGGCAGTTTTTTTTTTTTTTTCCTAAAGTTTTGGCTTTCTCATAATAAGCATATCTGCTTATTCTCATAATAAGCACAAATTATCAATCTTTGGCCCTCCAGAAAGTCAACAAGCAAAATGCCTTGAGCAGCCAAAAATAACTGGTGCCATGATCTTTGCTCTGGGACTGATCCATTTTTGCTTTGACTGGACCACTTCCACCTCCTAGTATCCATTGTTTTGATTATGCTTTGCCTTCAGGATTGTACTGGTAAAACCATGTTTCATGTCCTGTTACAATTCTTCAAAAAAATGCTTCAGGATCTTGATCACACTTGTTTAAAATCTCCATGGAAAGCTCTGCTCTTGTGTGCAGCTGATCTGAGTGTGCAGTTTTAGTAACCTTTGAGTGGAAAATTTGCTCAGCCTAAATTTTTCAGTTACAATTGTGTGAGCCAAACCAATTGAGATGTCTATGGTATTGGCTTTGGTTTCCACTATTAATTGTTGGTCATCTTTTATGAGAGCATGTGAGAAACAAACTTACCCATCCAAACCCAAAGAATGGACTCAGAGACCCAGAGAACAGTGAAAGTGAGACTTTTAATGACAGTCTTGCAAGATTGGGTGTCTGATAGACAGGCACACCTAGCAGTTTTTTTAAAATTAAATTTTATTTTTTTGAGATGGAGTTTTGCTCTTGTCGCCCAGGCTGGGGTGCAGTGGCACGATCTTGGCTTACTGCAACCTCCGTCTCCCAGGTTCAAGTGATTTTCCTGCCTCAGCCTCCCGAGTAGCTGGGATTATAGGTGCCTGCCACCATGCCCAGATAATTTTTGTACTTTTAGTAGAGATGGAGTTTTGCCATGTTGGCTAGGCTGGTCTCGAACTCCTGACATATGGTGATCCACCCGCTTCAGCCTTCCAAGGTGCTGGAATTACACCACGCCAGGCCCCAGCATAGTTGTTTTTTTTTGAGACGGAGTCTCGCTCTGTCAACCAGGCTGGAGTGCAGTGGCGCGATCTCAGCTCACTGCAACCTCCGCCTCCCAGGTTCAAGTGATTCTCCTGCCTCAGCCTCCCGAGCAGCTGGGACTACAGGTGCACGCCACCATGCCCAGCTAATTTTTGTATTTTTAGTAGAGACGGGGTTTCACCATGTTGGCCAGGATGGTCTCTTGACCTCATGATCTGCCTGCCTCAGCCTCCCAAAGTGCTGGGATTACAGGCGTAAGCCACCACACCCAGCTCCCAGCACAGTTTTTTAACAAGCAATTTATCCCCTAGTGTGCAGGGCCCTCCCCTGGTTTCTCACAGGCTGAGTACTATGGGGTCACAATCTTCCCAGACATTGACTATTAATTGTTGGGTAGGGGCTTTAGGGTTTTTTTGTTTGTTTGTTTGTTTAGGGTTGTCTTGCTGCATTTTATTGCAGCCCACAATGCATTGCAATCCTAGTTAGCTCAGGGGCAATTCAAGTATTTAACTTATGACCTAAGTAGCTGGGCAGGCTGATAAGAGAAGACAAAATGAGCTATTTTGCAGACTAGTAAACTTTCATCTTAGACTAAACTTTTTTGGTTTGGGTGAAGGCAAC
Source organism: Pongo pygmaeus (assembly GCF_028885625.2). NCBI lineage: Eukaryota > Metazoa > Chordata > Mammalia > Primates > Hominidae > Pongo > Pongo pygmaeus. The sequence continues at coordinate 60,689,027 of NC_072392.2, forward strand.
TAAGCGGGGAAGGAGAAGTGCGGGGGAAGAGGGAGGCCGACAAGCAGGCATCAGCTATCCAAGCAGGGGTCTAGTATGTTCTGTTTCTTCTGTAGTTTGCTGACCTAAGCCCATGTAAGGCATTTTGTCTTGAAAACGGACCACTGTATTTATTATTGCCTTCAAGCATGACCAGATTAATTTTTTCCTTGCAAATTGATGTGGGTAGTCTGCCACTGCAGGTTTCCTCTTCAACACTGTCTCATCCCTTTTTTTTTTTTTTTTTTGAGACGGAGTTTTGCTCTTGTTGCCCAGGCTGGAGTGCAATGGCGCAGTCTCAGCTCACCGCAACCTCCGCCTCCCAGGTTCAAGTGATTCTCCTGCCTCACCCTCCCTAGTAGCTGGGATTACAGGCATGTGCCCCCATGCCTGGCTAATTTTGTATTTTTAGTAGAGACGGGGTTTCTCCATGTTGGTCCGGCTGGTCTCGAACTCCTGACCTCAGGTGATCTGCCTGCCTCGGCCTCCCAAAGTGCTGGGATTACAGGCGTGAGCCACCGCGCCCAGCATCCCTTCTTAAAATGAACTCTCCAATTATAAAATACTGATTTCTTTGTGGCATTGTGCCCATACACTTTTGGTAAAGAATTAATGATTTCACCATTCTTTCACCCAAGGTTCATCATAAATTTGATGTTTGTCCTTGCTTCAATTTTAACAGAATACATGTTGCTCTGATAGGGGCTCTTTTCAAACATATGTCTTATTCTTTTTAGTACCTCAAACTAAATCCTGTTCATACATGTTGTAACTAGTACGAGTTTATTTTGGTGTAAAAAAATTTTGAAATCCATGCATGATTTGTTCATAATACACATTTTCCATGAACTTTTAAAAGTCTCCTCCTGAGATTATTGGATTGAATCAAAAGTATTTAAAAAGTTTCTCTTGGAGGAAGGAACTTTTAATAAACAGCAATAGTGTTAAAAATTAGGTTGCTTCCAACAATGAAGTTGGTAAAGTCCATGCTTACTAAATCAGCTGGTTGTGGGAGCAATTCATAAAACTGCCAGTGAATGTATAACTAAGGAGTTTAGAAAACCCTCAAACTCCAATTAAGATGAGAATGTAATCTTAGGAGGCAAAACTGGAAGTGGTTGTAATTTGCTCAGCACAAAAGGAATCAACCATCTAGTATGTTGTTTAGAGAACTGTGTGAAGATTAGCTTGTAGAAAGATAATTGCCAGTCTTTACCCAGCACTGTCCAGGAACAGAGACACAGAATCCAGGTGCTGTGAATTTTCCTGTCTTGGAGAGAAATACTTTGTTGTGGGGGCAGGGATCGTTTATCAGGTCTCAGGATCTGAATGAAATATCCCTCAAAATGATTCACCTTGTTTTGTTCTTATTTCCAAATAAATTGTTTACTTGCTTTTTTGATGTTTTACTCTTGTGGACTGAAATATGTTAACACTGGATAACTGGTAACATCCTTAATTGTAATCATCACAAAGGTAACGCCATCCTGGGAGACCTGATAAAACAGCCGTCAAGACTTTTCCTGCCATATACTGACCTCATCATCAACTCCAGAACAGTTGGTTACATTCAAATACAAAAAAAGATGCCAACAGAGAAATAAGAATGTCCTATTCACTCTCAATTAAGTTTTACTTGTATTGTGCTGAACTGAACAAAATCAGAAATTACTGCATTAAATTAGACAAGAATAAATCAAAGCAAATTCAGGTTGGGTGCAGTGGCTCATGCCTGTAATCCCAGCATTTTGGGAAGCCAAGGTGGGCAGATCACTTGAGGTCAGGAGTTCGAGACCAGCCTAGCCAACATGGTGAAACCCCATCTCTACTAAAAATATAAAAATTAGCCAGGCATGGTGGCATATGCCTGTAGTCCCAGCTACTCAGGAGGCTGAGGCACGAGAATCACTTGAACCTGGGTAGAGGATGTTGCAGTAAGCTGAGATCCTGCCACTGTACTTCAGCCTGGGTGACAGAGTGAGACTCCATCTCAAACAAACAAACAAAAAGCAAATTCAATTATATTTTTCTGGAATGAAAATACCTTGAAATTAAAAGTACCTACGTGTATTGTCTCATCTCTTCTTAAAATGAACTATCCAATTATAAACTACTGATTTCACTTATCACTTCAGTTATCATTGACTTATTATTAATTAACAGAAGCTTTGCCTGCATAAATTTAAACTGATGTATAAAAGAACAGAAAGAAAATGTGTTCAGCAAATAACCGTTGAATGAAAGAATCAACAGGCTGCAAGTTTTTAAAAACTCTCCTCTTTTCTGCCATTCACTTAATGGAACAATGCTAGAAACAGTCGATTTGTTGAAATAGTATCTTTTTTGGTCACCTTCTCATTTAAAAACATATCAGGCTCTGGCCAGGCACAGTGGCTCATGCCCGTAATCCCCCCACTTTGGGAGGCCGAGATGGAAGGATTGCTTGACTTCAGGAGTTCAAAAGTAGCCTGGGCAACATGGCGAGACCCCATCGCTACAAAAAATACAAAAATCAGTCTGAAGTGGTGGTGCATACCTGTAGTCTCAGCTACGAAGGAGACTGAGGTGGGAGGATTGCTTGGGTCCAGGAGGTTGAGGCTGCAGTGAGCTGTGATTGCACCACTGCACTCCAGCCTGAGTGAAAGAGCAAGACCCTATCTCCAAAAAAAAACTGGCCAGGTGCGGGGGCTCATGCCTGTAATCCCACTACTTTGGGAGGCCAAGGCCGGAGGATCACTTGAGGCCAGGAGTTCGAGACCAGCATGGCCAACATGACGAAACCCCGTCTCTACTAAAAATACAAAAATTAGCTGGGCATGGTGGCTCATGCCTGTAATCCCAGCTACCAAAAATACAAAAATTAGCTGGGCATGGTGGCACATGTCTGTAATTCCAGCTACTCGGAAGGCTGAGGCACAAGAATGACTTGAGCCAGGGAAGCAGAGGTTGCACTGAGCTGAGATCATGCCACTGCACTCCAGCCTGGGTGACAGAAGGCAACTCTGTCTCAAAAAAAAATAATTATATATATATATATATATATATATATACACACACACACACAAACACACATCTATATATGTACTTGAAGGATGGTCTGAAGGATAGGCAATCTATCCTTCCCTTGACAAATTTCAGAAGTTCTTTTTCCTTTTGGGATCTATGGATTAAAATTCCAAATCCTCTTCCCAGAAAAAAGTACACACATGCATACAATTTTGGAAAATATTACAGAAAGCTCAAGATTACCAAAGGTCATCTGTGGACATACTGAGGATCTACAGCCACAAGACCAAGCATCCCTGCTCATTTCAAATTGAATTTGTATTTTGGGATCACCGAGAAACATTTGTAAAATTATTTCATCAGCTTTTAGAATTAAGAAAACATGTCCTTCTCCTGAATGACCTATTTATTTTTATCCCAAAGGCACTTTGGATTTTGAATACACAATACTTCTGTACCCTTCTTTACCGTGACTTCTGGGAAGACTAAAGTAAAATTTGCAATCTATCTCAACAAATTCAACGGGCTTTCACTGCAGGCATTTTGTATAGTAATTTATGCTTATTTCATTTAATCCACCCCTTATTTTCCCATTCCTCTGATTTCTTAGTCTAGCTTTTTTTTTTTTTTTTTTTTTTGTGAGATGGAGTCTTGTTCTGTCACCCAGGCTGGAGTGCAGTGGCGTGATTTCCGCTCACTGCAGCCTCCACCTCCTAAGGGTTCAAGAGATTGTCCTGTCTCACCCTACCGAGTAGCTGGGATTACAAGCAAGCGCCACCATGCCCGGCTAATGTTTTGTATTTTTAGAAGAGACGGGTTTCGACATGTTGGTCTCCAACTCCTGACCTCAGGTGATCCGCCCGCCTCGGCCTCCCAAAGTGCTGGGATTACAGGAGTGAGCCACCACGCCCAGCCTCATCTAGTTTTCATGTTTTATGGTATCTCTGTAAGTTGCCTCACATCCTTGCAGAAAGGGACTGCTGTAAATAAATAACATGAAGAAAATTATCCCTTAAATTCAGGGTGTAGATCTGTTACGGCAAATTTATGACTGCAGGGTTCGATTTTAATTTGTTGTTGTTTCCCCCTCCGTTTTTTTTCTTTTTTTTTTAGGAGGAGTCTCACTCTGTAGCCCAGGCTGCAGTGCAATGCAATGGCGCCATCTCAGCTCACTGCAACCTCCGCCTCCAGGGTTCTAGCGATCCTCCTGCCTCAGCCTCCGGAGTAGACTGGATTACAGGCGCCTGCCACCAAGCCCGGCTAATTTTTTGTTTTTTCAGTAGAGACGAGATTTCACCATGTTGGCCAGGCTGGTCTCGAATTCCTGACCTCAAGTGATCCAACCTCCTCGGCCTCCCAAAGTGCTGGCGTGAGCCACCGCGCCCAGCCTGATTTGAATTTTAATTCATTAGCGACGTTTAAAAATCCCAGGATTTCACATAAAAATCCAGATTTCAGACGTCGAAAAAAAAAGTAAAATGTTATCTCCCAATGCCGCAGGCAAATAGGATCACAGTCCTGAATAGCAACCGCGGTCTCCAGTGGTTACGGTTCTCATATCCATTTTGCTCCATTTTATTACCTGAGAGGACCGGTATTTTCAAAACCTGGTGTATCAGTAACTTTTAGGGGAAACTTTTGAAAAAAGGACTGCACACGCACCCTTTCTTCCTTCTCGTTCTTTGAAAGGAAACAACAGAAACAATTCATTCTGCAGGCATTCTGCGCTAGTCCCACAGACAGGCGATTAACAAGAGATAAAAAGGTGTGGGTCCCATAGGCGGTACGGTGTTACCCCTTCTAGTTCGCGGGTACCACGTTGCCGGTAGGGATACGGACCCACTGCGACTAGCACAAGGAGTGCTGAACCGAGCTATGCAAAATTCTAACGAGAAGGTGGAACGGTACTTAATGAAGAGGATTAAGGAATCTAAATCGGTTTCGCTAAATTAGACACATCTGTCTAAGCAGCCACGGCCTGTTCGCAGCAGGGGTGGGAAGACAAACCAACGCCCCAGCTCTCCATTCAATCACCAGCAACTCAGTTCTGGACTAGACGCACTCTACGAAGATACCCGGGTTTCCGGAGCAACCGCCCGGGCCGTCCTCCTTTGGCCCCGCCTCCGAGACTCTTTCCCGCCAAAGGCCGTTATCGCCGCAGAGCATGGTGGGACAACGCTTTAGGCTAGGTTTCACAAAGTCCTTTGAAGGCGCCGAGTTGCTTTCAAAGGTCCTCATTCCTGGGGAAATCGACCATCCTTCAAGACCCGACCTGGATGACTAGCTCCTTTAACGAAAGTTCGTTATTTAACTTTTACCAAACGGCTGGTCACTCTGTTCGCAAACCACCCCAAGCTGGGAACGCGGGGGACTTTTTTTCCCCCTTCGTGCGGAGGGTGACGTCGCGCGTGCGTGCGCGTGCGTTGAGCGTAGCCCTCGCAGCACCCGTTGCGCTCCCGCGCGTGCGTGTTGGGATCGAATCGCTGTTTCCTTCCGCTTCTCTTCCTCTGTCTCCCCCCCATATCCGTGCGCCGAGCTGATAAAGGCGCCATTTTGGAGGGGCCGCGGGAGACGTGGTGCCGCTGCGGGCTCGCTCTGCCGTGCGCTAGGCTTGGTGGGAAGGCCTGTTCTCGAGTCCGCGCTTTTCGTCACCGCCATGTCGGGAGGTGGTGTGATTCGTGGCCCCGCAGGGAACAACGATTGCCGCATCTACGTGGGTAACTTACCTCCAGACATCCGAACCAAGGACATTGAGGACGTGTTCTACAAATACGGCGCTATCCGCGACATCGACCTCAAGAATCGCCGCGGGGGACCGCCCTTCGCCTTCGTTGAGTTCGAGGACCCGCGGTGAGGCGGCATGGGGCTTGCAGCCTTGAGGAAATAGGTCCGAGTAGTCGGGGAAGGCTCTAAGGCCTTAACATAGAGAACGGGGAAGCGGGGGCTCTTAGAGAGGTTGGGGCGAGACTGTATCGCCCATGCAGGAGTCGAGTAAGGAGCTGAGTTGGTGTGGCTTCTCTGGCGCCTCGCCTTGGACGTCCCCGGAGCCCATTCGCAGGCTGGAGCGGGAAACTGAGGCGCTGAGGGCTGGTGTAGTGGTTGGGAGCCTGGCGTGTTTCTGGGTGGGGGAGGGGCCATTCCTATTATGCGGCGCATGTGGGCTCTTCCACGTTGGGTGCGCATGTGCGGGGGGTTTGTTGGTTCCCGACTGAGCGAGCTTCTCCTCCTGGTTTTTCTCATGCCTTTTACTTTCTGCGATCCCGCAGAGACGCGGAAGACGCGGTGTATGGTCGCGACGGCTATGATTACGATGGGTACCGTCTGCGGGTGGAGTTTCCTCGAAGCGGCCGTGGAACAGGCCGAGGCGGCGGCGGGGGTGGAGGTGGCGGAGCTCCCCGAGGTCGCTATGGCCCCCCATCCAGGCGGTCTGAAAACAGAGTGGTTGTCTCTGGTGAGTGTACTGGTTGTGTGGATTGATGTGAAGGGACGAAAACTACCTAAAATTTTTCTCTTGCGTGACCGGTTTAATAATTGCAAATTTTTCATGCTAGGTCTTAAGTTGCTTTAGTTTTTGGGTGAATTTAATAAACGAGGATTGCTGCTGTGGTGATTTACCAAATTAGGTTGCGGTACTAGATGCGAAGATCGTTACAAATAATTTTAGACTCTGGATTCCAGAATCTTACCAGCTCTTTACCTGGTATCACTTAGGTACACCTATTAAGTACTTTAAAGTACTTTTTGTCCTGATGTACCTTACCAGCTTAACGTGAAATTTAAGATAATTGATACTAAGAAAAAATCACTTTTTCAGGACTGCCTCCAAGTGGAAGTTGGCAGGATTTAAAGGATCACATGCGTGAAGCAGGTGATGTATGTTATGCTGATGTTTACCGAGATGGCACTGGTGTCGTGGAGTTTGTACGGAAAGAAGATATGACCTATGCAGTTCGAAAACTGGATAACACTAAGTTTAGATCTCATGAGGTAGGTTATACACGTATTCTTTTCTTTGACCAGAATTGGATACAGTGGTCTTAACAGTGGAATTTGAAGGTAAGGATTCAGGCAAGGGTGTCCAAGTAAATTGCCAGATTTCTGGTTTTAGTTACATTGTATTCATTCAGCATGCCTGAAGATAGATGAAAGCTTAGATCTTTCAATGGAAAGTTCTGTCTATCCAATAGGGAGAAACTGCCTACATCCGGGTTAAAGTTGATGGGCCCAGAAGTCCAAGTTATGGAAGATCTCGATCTCGAAGCCGTAGTCGTAGCAGAAGCCGTAGCAGAAGCAACAGCAGGAGTCGCAGTTACTCCCCAAGGAGAAGCAGAGGATCACCACGCTATTCTCCCCGTCATAGCAGATCTCGCTCTCGTACATAAGATGATTGGTGACACTTTTTGTAGAACCCATGTTGTATACAGTTTTCCTTTATTCAGTACAATCTTTTCATTTTTTAATTCAAACTGTTTTGTTCAGAATGGGCTAAAGTGTTGAATTGCATTCTTGTAATATCCCCTTGCTCCTAACATCTACATTCCCTTCGTGTCTTTGATAAATTGTATTTTAAGTGATGTCATAGACAGGATTGTTTAAATTTAGTTAACTCCATACTCTTCAGACTGTGATATTGTGTAAATGTCTATCTGCCCTGGTTTGTGTGAACTGGGATGTTGGGGGTGTTTGTGGTTATCTTACCTGGGGAAGTTCTTATGTTTATCTTGCTTTTCATGTGTCTTTCTGTAGACATATCTGAAGAGATGGATTAAGAATGCTTTGGATTAAGGATTGTGGAGCACATTTCAATCATTTTAGGATTGTCAAAAGGAGGATTGAGGAGGATCAGATCAATAATGGAGGCAATGGTATGACTCCAAGTGCTATTGTCACAGATGAAATTGGCAGTATTGACCTTATACTAAAAGGCAGGGGTTAAAAATGATTATATACATTTTCCTTAAAACACTTGCAAACATTTTATTCAGTTATCTTTAGCTACAATTGCTTTGCTCTTTAAACCTTGGCAATTGTGGCAAAATTATATTGCCCATTTTGTAGCAACTTATTTTGCTCCCTTCCCCCCATTTTTGTTTTAATAGGGACTAATGTGGGAAGAACTGGCTAATTTGTCACAGTACTTAGTTACAACTGTTAATGTGTGACCTGCTGTTGGTGTACATGTGGGTACAGGGTGTCTTTAAATCCAACAAGATAGAGTATAATATCAATACTGCTAAATCTGCATGTCCTCTGTGTGACTGATAGAGCGTTGCTATTTCATTTTTTTAAGACAAAATGAAAGCAAAATATAGAGTTCCAATGTATTGGTGTAGATAATCTAGTTGGGAATACTTTTAAGTCTCACCTTCCCCTTTAAACTAATATTCATAATTGGTTCATATGTTTAAAAGACTTTAATTTACAAATTAAATTGCAAATGGGAGCATTAGATTTAGTTTTAGACTTAGGTGGGTAGCAATGCCAGTAAACTTAAATTACGTAACTTCTTGCAACCACGAAACCTGTAATACGCTGTACAGTAACAAGTGTTGGCATTATCAGTTGAACTGTAAATACAAAATGCTTCTTCCAATTAGTCTCTATGATGATTAAGTTTCTAAAATTTATCTGAACACCATTCAGAAACTTGTTTTGGGGAATTTGATAGTTATTGATGTGCATCTGTTAAACTGATGACAGACATAACTCATCATTCCCCAGAAACCTTTTTTGATTACAGTATCTAACATTTTGCCTCCTCTTTTTTGGTTTTGCTGGTTATAAAGGTTTGGATTGGAGAGGGCTCACTGGATCCCAATCCTTGGAGCTGGATCATTGGATTCAAATCATAATGTGGATAGGATAGGGAGGATGAATTACCAGGATTCATGGAGCGGGATCAGATTACCAGGAACATAGGAGTGGATTCCTGCCCCAACCAAACCGCATTCGTGTGGATTTTTTTATTCAACTTAATTGGCTATTCCAAAGATTTTTTTTTTTTTCCTATTTTTGACGATTGGAGCCCTTAAGATGCACGATGGAATTGTGTTTTGCGTTTTTTGGTAAAAGGAGCAAAGCGAGGACCTGGAGATAAACGCTGGAGCAATCTCCTTGGAAGGATTCAGCACGAGTAGATGGTAAACATTTAAAGGGGAAAGGGGGGGTTTGTTTAAAATAGTAAATCAGTAAGTCACTTCTAAATTTAAAGAAAACAAAATTGGAGTTGAAGAATAAGTAGGTTTCCAATTGGCTATTGCCGTTTTCTTTGAAAAAATAAACATTTTTTAAAAAACTATGCATGGTTGTCCTTTTTCCTCTTCATGTAAGATTCTAACTGGGTCTATCAGTTAATCTTTAAATTGTTAAGTAAGATAAGATTTTGACTCTTGTGTTAATGTGTTAGCAAATTAAAAGTTCTTAAAAGGCAATCTAATGGTATTAGCCATCTTTATTGTTAATTGTAAAAGTCTTCAGGGGAAAGCAGAAGGGGAGAAAAAGGCATTTGTGTATGTAACTTGGTAAATGACGGTGGGGGATGGATCTAGCATCTGAAAGATAAGCTTCTCTACTTTGTTATAAAGTGGTTAAAAAACTATAGATGCTGCTTATTTTCTGGTGGTCATAGACAACATAGGCTTTTGTGCAAAATTGGTTGATGGCTAGTAAATTAATGTTCACTTGGAGATAGCTTTTGACATTCTCAGTGAAACTCATCTCAAAAAAAGGTAAGTATTAAATGTTAACATTAGCACAGATGTATTAGAACTGTTTTTTGTTTTTGAGACAGAGTCTCGCTGTATTCTCCAGACTGGAGTGCAGTGGTGTGATCTGGGCTCACTGCAACCTCCACCCCTGGATTTGAGTGATTCTCGTGCCTCAGTCTCCTGAGTAGCTGGGATTACAAGTGTGTGCCACCCTTGCCTGGCTAATTTTGTATTTTTAGTAGAGATGCGGTTTCTCTGTGTTACCCAGGCTGGTCCCAAAACTCCTGGCCTCAAGTGATCTGCCTGCCTTGGCCTCCCAAAGTGTTAGGATTACAGGCGTGAGCCACCATGCTCAGCCTGTAGAACTTTTAACACAAGTCTCATTTCTTTTTTGAAAGGGAAGAGTACACAAGATTAACTGCTTCTTTGGATGAATCATTGCTAATAAAAAGCTGGGCATTTAGAATTTTGCCTTATAAGCCCTTCTCAACCATAAGATTATTTTGTACCAAAAACTTTGGTGTTCTCTACCAAAGCGGTTGTTAAAAACTTTTAGTCTGTTACTTTTTATATTTGTCTACTGACAGCCTCTTGATACTATTTAGGTTGGGGGAGGGGACCTAAAATAAATAACTAGACTTTAACATTTCCCTTGGGTGCTAATCATAGTTGGAAGTTGAATTTAAGGTGATAATTCGGGTGTCAATTAAAAACCTACGGAAAACCAGAAATCTTGGTAGTGGAAGAAATGTGTAAGGTCACCCCAATCGGTAGATTTTAATGAACGTTGTGGAATGTTGGGAAGAGGGGATAAGTTGAATGCAGAATTTCACTAAGTACTTAGTGTAAATTTATTAAGGATGTAGCTCTTTTTATCTAAGAATTCAATGTAATGGCCAAAAGGCAGATTTACTGTTTAAAATTTGAATAATTTTACATGACATTCTTGAAATTCTAAGAAGTTTTATGTGTAGAACATTTTAAAAATTCATCAGATTATTAAAGGCAAAATAAATGATTAATGATAATTTTGGAAGGTTAATGTGAGCTAGACTTAAGCAAACTTTGGTTCATTTGTGTTCATTGAATGTTTCGGAAACGACCAAAAAATGTAAATGGCCTTCACTCAAGTTTGAGTGTTTAAAGTTGAAAGATGTGCTCTACTAAAAGTTATAGTAATTCTAACCTCACATTGAAATGAGACAGTATTCCTTGTTATACAGGCTGAATTTGAAGATTAGAGAGGCCCTAATGTTTACTTATGAAAGGTAAAGGGGCATAGGTTTTGTAATTAAGATGACCAGACAGCTAAAAGCTGTGATGGGAGGTATGGACTGCTCCTATTTATAGTCTTAGAAAATTGACCTTTAGGTCTCTATCCGTATTGGCAATTATTAGAAGAAAGTTACACCCTTTTGAAACTACAAAAGCTGTCTTGGAATTTCCCCCTCTTCTCCCTATTTATGTCCCCTTAGAATATTTTAGGGAGCCTATAATAATTTTCTAACCAAGGAAAAACTTAAGTCTCTTTAAGAAGCAATTACTTTTCATAACATCAGATTGAATAACCCACCTTGCTGTTCAGCCCACATCCTACTGGAAACAAAAGGTAAGAAACCCATTTTCTGGTTCTTGATTGTTTGGGTCTGAATTTTGTTTTTAAAACTAAGCTAAGTTTAATGTTTTTAAAAATGCTGTTTGGAATATGAATAGATTCCCCATAAAATGATTTTTCCTAAGTTTTATGCTTTAGTAAATATTCAGTGCTCACATCTGCATCATAGTGCTTGCGTTTAATATGATTTATTGTAGAATCTCAACTTTTCTTGGTGTTGTCTTTGAAACATTGTCTTGGTCATTAGGGCTGGTGTTTTCACATTTCTGTGGTCAAGGTGAATTTCTTATGTGTGCCTTTTTGCTTACTTTGTATATGAATTTTGTAATTTAAATTGCAAGTAAGTTATATATATGTATTTACCATAAATAGTATTAAAAGATGAAAAATTGTTAGACTGAAGTTCTGTTGTAACGTAACCACTATTATTTCCATCACAGTATGAAGAGTGCAAACGCAGAAAACAGATTACAGTCTCATCCATTTTTTGAAATCCAAAAACTATGAAAACAAAAGATTTTGTTGTTGAGCTAATTAAATGTGAACCCTGACCAGAATTGCTGCCTTCATTTTGCACTTAGTGTGACTAAACTGTTTCCTGTTGAACTTCATTATTCATTGCACAGTTGCCACGGACTTTGCTGAGGGTTTTATGTAATACAGGGTATATATGTACCTTATAAAGTGCATACAGCTCTGAATCCCAGATATGTCTGTCTCCAAAGAGTTCATATAAGGGATTGTAGGAACTGTGCTAGCATACACAGGCCTAATGCTTTTGTCTGTAACTGGGGTGTCTTGACTGAAAAACCTGTTATTGTGAATCCTTTACTGATTGAATTTTAAGTTCCCCCATCTTTTTAGGCTGAAGCAGCCACAAGAAAAAAAGGTATGGCCCACATTTCTTTACATTCTGTTGTAATAGTGGACTCAACAATTATATCCCATTGAAGCAAATACTCAGGCATCCTAGAGTGTACAATACAACATTCTTTTGAGTTATTGTTTCTGTATCAGTGCTTAAAGGAACATTGATCAATTAGATCCTATAGGAAAAGCTGGGATTGGCATGAAGTAAAGAGATTATAAGGAAACATCTGTTCATTATGTCTATCTTGATTGTCTATTGAATGAATAGTAATGCTGCCAAAAGTAACTTGCTTTAAACAAACCCCAAGAGATTATAGTATACTTAAACCAGTACTTATTCCTGTTATTGAGACCTTTACAGTGCTTCTTGGTAGCTTTGAAAGCTAATGCCTAACAACCCTGAGGGTGGTTGTGAGCTTGTAGTGATTAAAGGAAGGATTTTTTAATTATTATAAAAATCACTCCGTGCTTCATTAATGCACAGAATAAAAATTGAATGACTCTTTGTCATAGAAGTTAATTTAGGCAGATATAACATTTGTAATTTACAACATTTTAATAGGTGCTAGGCTGGGATTTCAGGGGATGAAAAGTCATACATGACTTTTCATAAGAAGTTTACTATTTAGGTAAGCAAAACAACACTTAGTTCAGCTTGATACTCAAGCATCGGGTTAAAAAGCATCAGACTTCTGTCACCAGACAACTTATAAGTGCCAACTATTGGTAGAACTGTGGACATGAAAATAGTGGAAACAGCTTCTCTAGGATGCTATACTCATCTCCACCAAATGCACTTTGAACAAAAACAACTTGTAGAAATAGGTCTTAATTTTTTTTTTTTTTTTTTTTTTAAACAACATGCTGTACTGCTCTCCATTGGAGTAAGTGCTAGGGAAAATCACTTAGCCACTAGAGGGAGCTATAACACAAAATTAAGCAGGAAATAATCCCCATTATAGATACATACAACAAAGTGGAGACCAGCTAACTACCTTGATTCTCTGTATCAGCTCTAAAGTTAGATGGTTTGGGTAAGTTTTCTTGCAGCTTTACCTTTGTCTTCCCATCTTTTGTGCAAAATTCGTCCCCTTTTCAGCTTTTGCATCCATTTAGGTTTTCAGTAGAGTTTACCTTACAGTCACTCATTTTGTAACAAATCTAGGTTCTGGGACTAAGAAAATAACTGAAGACATAAGTCTGCTTGTTTTTCTGCCTACCTTGTATATCAGGTATGGAATAATAAGGCCATGAATGTGAGAATTGGGAACAGGAGTTAGGTGTGCTGGGGAAAACTAGACATAATAATTTGGTTATGAACTAGAAGAAATGAATATGCTTTTAGAGACCTGCAGTTTGCTTTTATGGAGTGACAGTTTCAGGTGTGATGATCTTATTTCTCAGTATTACTAAGAGGTTCTTAAAGTTTGTCTTAAAATCCTACTTCTGTGTCAACTTAGCTGTTTTCTATTTTCTAGACCTCACTTAAGTAGCAGGTTGTCTTGTGATCAAAAAGTCAGTACACACAGTAGTTAATGCCATATTAACAGCTGAAAATTACTGAGAATTTAACACTTTTTAGTATCTGTCATTCCCATCACCGCTTTCTCTCCAGGTTTCTTTTATAAAAAATGGAAAGGACACAAACTTGTCCCCTGTTTACAGTATAAATTGTCATTGAGAATACTAAACCTTTTAGGCCCACATGATGGGATTTAGTCATCCAGAAGACAGGTGTGGAACAACTGGCCTTAAAATGTTAATTTTAGAAAATCGGTCTGTTTCAAAGAATAAAGCACTAAAAGTGGACAAAGTGGACTTCTTGTGGGGGGAAAAATAATCAAGTTTACACAGTAGGGGATTTCCCTGCCTGCTAAGGTAACACTGAGTATCAAGGAAGGCTACAGAAGGTAGTTACTGTTAACTAGTAGTCTTGCTGCAAATTGGATTGACAGCTGAAAGGGCACTAACTAGATTGAAGCCTGTCTTTAATCCTGTAAATGTTAGCTTTGGTGTCTCTTTGATAATTTTTAAATAACTTTTGAAGACGCACTCTGAAGCCACAAATAGGCAAATGAAAATTCGGAATTCTCCTTGTAGAAAGAAAAGTGCTAAACCTGGAGATTGTAAAGTGCTAAGAAAAACCATGGTAGAATTGTTCCCTCAGGTGCTTTGTGTTAGAGGAGTCTTTATATGTCATTTTGGGATAAGCTTTCAACAATTATTAAGGCTTAATACATAAGACTATAGGATCAGTCAAGCAAAAGGGAAGGTATAACCTTTAGATAGGACTGGGAAATGCTGGGTGAATCTCTTCTACCCTTAACGGTGGCATGCCTAGAAATTTGAACTATAAAATAACACCAAGAGTGACATTCACATTTTTTTTTGTCTGTTTTTGACACAGGGTCTCACTCTGTCACCCAGGCTGGAGTGTAGTGGCACAATCTCGGCTCACTGCAACCTCCGCCTCCCGGGTTCAAGCGATTCTCCTGCCTCCCAAGTAGCTGGTATTACAGGTGCCCACCACCACACCTGGCTAATTTTTGTATTTTTAGTAGAGACAGGGTTTCACTATGTTGGCTCAGCTGGTCTCTGAACTCCTGATCTCAAGTGATCCGCCCGCCTCGGCCTCCCAAAATGCTGGGATTACAGGTGTGAGCCAGCGCGCCTGGCTGACATCCACAACTTAAGGCTAGAAATGTAAAATGTTGGTTCACAGTGTAACGAGCACATTCCAAAGAAAACTCAAATGGCTCCTTTGTACTCTAAAAATAGTAAATTTGCAGCAAGATGATAGTCAAGTTCTGTGTCTTCAGGGTGCCACCGCATCTATGATTGAGACTAACCTAGAGATTTGTTTACTTGCCAAATAGAGTTCTTCAAGATGCTGTTTGGATTTGTCTTCCCATCTCCAGTTGCCGTATCAGCATTTTTGTCTGTACCCAAATTCATATTACTGAAGTGTTAGAGCTGGTTTCAGTGACTCCAGTTTCTTAAAACATGTCACTCCCTTAATATGAGTTAACAATGGGTTATATTCTACCTTTCCAATTTATCCTGTTCTCAATCACATCTTCCCCTACCCTGGTTGATTTGGTAAATATATATATTTTTTAACTCTACAGACCCAGGAACTGAATATATTTATATTTCCCAATGAGCTAAATGCAGTGCTGACAGTTTTAATATTGATTGGCGAGATGGAAAGAATTTAGTACTCCCTAAAAGCAAAGCACTGTAGAAGTCTGTTTCACAAGCTATTCGTTAAATGCGTGGATTATTGGAGAAGGTATTTTAATACTAATAACTCCTCAGATGTGAAGCCAGAAAATTTGAATTAATCTAAATGCTAGTCTAAGTCCAAGTATAATTGAATAATTAAATGTTGCTCCCAGAATTGGTCTTGCAAAGTAAGACCAATTGTAAGACCAAATTAAGTGGTTTTGATGTAAGCTGTGCACACTTTCAGTACAGATAATCAAGAATTGATGACATTGTCTCCTAAAAGGCTAAGTAGTTGCCTCCTAGGTATCCTTTTTCAGTCATTCTCTTTTAAGCTTCTTACAGAGGAAGCTTTAAGTTGCCTCAGAATTTAGTGGTATTGCCTCAGTGAGAATTCCTGCATATTTCTCTTTGGGATGGAATCATTTTGGTTCTTTTTTTGTTTTTGGTAACTATTCATAAAGAGATTAATACATAACAATGTATTGTGAAGAGACTAGATAGTATGTATATTATTCCTTGGGTTGGGAGTCGTAAGCATTACTTCAGGACCCTGACCCTGGTCTTTAGGTTTATAGGATCAGCTAGCTTAAACAATTCTCTCAAAACCAAGAGACCCAGCATTCATACATTTTAACATTTAACACCCACACCATAAATCCCATAAGCAGCCCCATTCCTTTTGCCATTAAAAATCTCACCCTAATAATCACACCTAACGACTGAAGCATTCTTAAACTAATTGCATTGTTTCTTATTTGCTTTTCTTCATGTTTTAAAAAGTGTGCTGTATGGGCATGTGCTCACATGTTGCCCTTAAGCTGTTCTCTAGTTTAACATGTATGCTTTGTTTTTCTCAGCTACATAGTAAACTGAGAGCAAAGGCTGGGTTTTTTGTTTTGTTTTGTTGTTGTTTTTTTAGACGGCATCTTGCACTGTCACCTGGGCTGGAGTGCAGTGGCGCAATCTTGGCTCACTGCAACCTCCACCTCCTGGGTTCAAGCGATTCTCCTGCCTCAGCCTCCCAAGTAGCTGGGATTACAGGCACCTGCCACCACACCTAGCTAATTTTTTGTATTTTTAGTAGAGACAGGGTTTCACTATGTTGGCCAGGCTGGTCTCAAACTCCTGACCTCGTGATCTGCCCGCTTCGGCCTCCCAAAGTGCTGGGATTACAGGCATAAGCCACCGCGCCCGGCTCTCCAAAGGCTATGTTTTAAACTTTTTGACATTTCTTCTAAGATGTCCAGAATGCTAGTACCTGCACCTTAATAAATGTTTGTGAATACATTATTGAAATCTTAGGCAGGTGTGCCACATAGATTAAATCTGAGACACTGTGTTCTGTAGTCAGATCATGCATATTCTTAGAATAGTAACCTCAAAGGTTTATACCCTTGCTACCTTTTTTATATTTTTTGTAGAGACAGGGTCTTGCTCTGTTTCTCAGACTGTTTTTGAACTCCTGGGCTTAAGCAGTCCTCCCACCTTGGCTTCCTAAAGTGCTGGGATTACAGGTATGAGCCACTGCGCCCAGTCCTGATACTGTGGCTCATTTTAATTCTCACGTAGTATTTAGTTTCATTTTGCAGTTTGAAGAAATAGGCCCAAAGGTGTTAAAAGTGGCAGGCCCAGAACTTGAATCCAGGTCTTGTGATGAGAAATTCTTGTTTTACTATCACGTTGCTTTTTAAAGCCAGCCTGCTTTTTGCAGTTGGGAGGCCTCGGGGAGAAAAGTCTGACCCAAGTGAGAAACACCTGTAATATCTACCAGATGCCAGCAGGGTGTCCCATGGTGCTGTGTTTGATCCATGTTCTTACCCTGTGTGCTGAGGGTGGTTCTAGAGTGGGACTACATCTAGTCACAGTGGCCGTGTTCCAGAGCTTGGCAGCAAGAAAGAGGGATGCCTAGCTCCTTGGCTCTCCAGTGTGCAGTGCACAGCCAGCTCTCTCAGAGAAGCCCTGGCCCTCTTTTGACCACTACTATTGAGGCTGGCCCCACAGGAGGACAGGTCACACAGTGGCCGGGGCCTGGCTAGCCACTCAATAACTACGCAGCAGCCCCACAAAAAAATCATAGAAAAGAACCTGTGAGAGGTCAAATGTTTAAAACATCTGCATTTGTGTTGATAGCTGAGTATACACTTAAATTTGTATTAGTAACAGATCCACAAAAATGACCCGCTCTGGGAATTTAAGTTTTAAAAGCCAATGTGTGGTAACTTCCAGTTTCCAATAAAAATGTTTGCATTACACTTAGCCTACGTATACTATCTCTTAGGTATGAGTTTTTGTATTCAGCAACCCTAGTTGGTAATCTACAGTGTCAAAACTATCACTTATGTGAAAACAAATGAGCAAATAGCCCTTTAAAAATTTCCTTTCCCAGTGCTCGTTAAGCACTTTGTACAAATGTCTGTAACTTTTATAATTATTTCTTTGCAAGGCTTGGTTTCTTCGGTAGAGAAGATTCTTAGAAGTATCCCCAGTGACAGTACAGCTCCTGGCATTTAGTAGGTGCTCAGTAATTATTTTACTGAAATACTAATGCTTCCATAATAGTTCTGGCATAATTCTACACACAAGCCATTTTTCTAAGGAGAGTCAACATTAGAGAGGTCTTTGTTTTGTATTCAAGATGATTAAAATTAATTATGAACTGGGAAGTTAGTGCCTGGGGTGTCCTGGCTGGCCTTTGGAAATCTTCACTACATCTTTCTGGGTTGGAATTCTCACCACAGCCTGAACGTGGGGCTGTACCTGAGCTGTCTCTGAGTGCTGTCCATTTGATATATCGAGTACTGGGTGTTTACCAGGGCTCTTCAAGCCACTGGGAGAAACAGCTAAAGAGTAACCTACTGATTTGAGACGTGGATTTGTGCCCCGTCCCTTTCTCCTTGTTTCCCACAGGAGTTTTATCTCAAACTCCTAAACCATTTTTAAGGAGATCAATGGAACAAACTCCAAACCTACCCTCTAATAGTCAAGTTTACCTGAATTTTCTCAGTTCTCTCGGGGGAAGACTAGTCACACATTGTAGTACCAACTTGGACTCTTCATGTGCTTTTCTTAACTGATTAGAGCAACACCTCAGCTAAAGTGTATAGAACATACATGGGGCTTCATCAGGCTTCAGAATCAGTTTCACTAGATATGCTGTGTAGGAGGCCACGGAAAAATTACTGTAGGAGTAAAAGTCAGTTCTGATGTAAACAATCATTTTGTCCCATATTATAAATAAATTGGCCTGAAAATATCCTTTCATATGTGAGGAATAAGTATATGGTGCCTTTCTCCTTTAAAGTATGAACTGCTAAAAGACAGGGATAACGTGTATTCTGTATTCCAGCACCCACAGTGTGTTTCTGGTCTTTGTACCAGGTGCTCAGGAAGTGTTTTCACTGGCTTGGGTTGACTACTTGCCATCTGCTCTCTGAGCATTTATTTCTGAATGAAAGGGGAGAAAGTGAAAGGAGAGGTGGGAAGAGGAAGCTGCAGAAATAAGAGGAAACAGCTGGAGGAGGGAGGTGAAGCTGAGGAGGTGGGACTTACTTAAGGTCAGTAAAACAAAAAGGTAGCAGAGGGCAGGGTCAGGCCCTGGGGGTAGAGGGCTAATTAACTTCTGTCAGCTAGTTGAATAGAGCCTTGTGTGCTTTGTTAGAGACCAAAGATACTTAAAAAAATCTAGATTCTTCCCTGTGTACCTTAATAATTGTTCATCGGGTCAAAATCTATCCTGTCCTCTAGGAATTCTGGTCTTCCCTCAGGCCTAGCAGAGAGCTTTCTGCCACTACTCAGGCAACCAAGGGTGAAGTGCTTCAAGTAGTATTTGTGGACAGCAGCAGGTAAGCTTGATGTGTTATTCACAGCTTAAAGAGTAAATGCTGAGTACAGCTGTTGTCCATGTGTAGAGCTTTTAATAAGCAGCTCAGCAGGCCCCTTCACCTGCTTTTATGCCTGGACCAGATGACTGAATGTAGAACTTTAGGCACTTTTTTTTTGAGACGGAATCTCGGTTTGTCGCTCAGGCTGGAGTGCAGTGGCACAATCTCGGCTCACTGCAAGCTCTGCCTCCCGGGTTCACGCCATTCTCTTGCCTCAGCCTCCCAAGTAGCTGGGACTACAGATGCCCACCACCATGCCCGGCTAATTTTTATATTTTTTAGTAGAGACGGGGTTTCACCGTGTTAGCCAGGATGGTCTCAATCTCCTGACCTGGTGATCCACCTGCCTCGGTCTCCCAAAGTGCTGGGATTACAGATGTGAGCCACCACATCTGGCCCTTTAGGCACTTTCTACTTCTCAAGGTCAAGAAACATCCTTTAAAAAGTTAATTCCCTTTTCTGGAGCCTAAGCCAGATCTTATCTAGGCCTTGTGTTGCCATCTGTTAGCATTGATTTCTGGAATGGAGCAGCTTTCTCAAAGTTTGGTCTTGTTAGTCATGAGGTCATGTCAGTGTCTTAGGTCACTGCTGCTCACCTTCCTTACCCAGGGAGTATACTGCATAGGTTTCTGAACACCTGTTTTCATTATTCACTGTTCTTCTCACTGCCAAGAATGGAGGGACCCTCAGTTGAAGATCAAATTGACTCTGAAGAAAAACTGGAGAGAGATGTTTGTCTTGGAGTTTGGATAGAGTATTCACTTGATAACATGTTTTTGCCCTGCCTTGCTCTTTACAAGAACATCTGGCCAGGCATTAACAATTAGTAAATTTTTTTGCATATGAACAGTATTTTTTTTCTGGTGATGTAGATGGGTACACATGACACTAACAGCATTGCTTAGTGTTATCCCTCTTAACTGGTGGGATGTATTTGGGGTGGAGGCTATAGCCAATGAGAAGAGGTTCGCCTCTGTACCCGAGAAACTTTGTGTAGGAATTTAGTTTATTTTTTTACTTTTTCTTTTTTTTTTTTTTTTTTTTTTTTACTATTTTTACTATTAGCACAATGCTATAATTGAGCTAATCTTTGTGGTTTGGTGCAGGACCACCAAGTTTGTGTGACCCATTACCTACTTTTTCCATGCTCAGCTATTACCCTGTCCTGGGGCATCTGAGGGCAGTAAGGAACAGGTGTCCAAAGGAGGAATGTTGGTGCCTATGAGTATGTTTTCCAGTTGTATTGAATTTCTTACTTGGTGTATTTTCGACTTGTCTTAGTTTCTTTCCTTGTGGTCTATGCTATTTTACTTGGGATTTGTTGGATATTCTCCCTGTTATTAAATAGTTGTAAAATGGAAGTTAGTTTTTCTATGCAAATGCTTTAATGGATGAAGCTGATAGGTTTAGCATTGATTTTTGCCAGTGTCCTTCAACGAGCATGAAGGTGATAAATGTGTTTCCATGGCTTTAGACTCATTTTTGAAGTCTTGGATTGTGTGAACATTCTTAGAAACAATAAAATGTTTTAATTAAAAGCCCTCGACTACCAGTTGAATTCAGTGTCTACTAGGAAAATGGGTAGATTTGTTACATTGTCCCTTTGCTCTCTATGACTTTGTTCCAGTTGTCAAGGAACTTAAATGGGTATTCAGGAAAAAGAATTCTTGTTTCCCTTTCCTCACCTTGCCAGTTAAATAACTCCTGGTGACACTTCAGGTGGTAGAATTGAAACACAAACCTGACTTCTGACCACATGGGTCAAAGGCAAAAGGCAAATGGCTTCAAAGCCCTTAGTGTGCTTATCCAGTTCAGGCAGTGAGGAGATAACTTCTGCTTTCCTCCCTGAGGAGTTTGGAGTATTTAAGGGGGGATGGGGGGGTGTCACTTTGAAAATATGTTGCTTTTTCTCCTGATTGTATTGAGGCTGATATGGAAGGGTTATTTCTTTCTGGCCAATACTTTTTGGTATTTCTAAATATTGCAATCTTGATTTTTACTATTAAATTTGTTAATTGTCAGTTCTGGCTTTTTTGCATAAAGAGTTGGTCCATTAACTTGCCAATTTGAAGCTTCTAACTAGAGATATTCCCTACTGAAAGTTTTGGATTTGTTTTTAGTTTGTGGAGCAGTCTTAGCTGGGGACAGGTAATTGACAACGACAGAGATACTTTCTTTTCCTAGGATTCTAAGTCTATAATCCACATCCTCAATGTATTCACAGGACTTTAAAATTCTCTCCAAACGAGGAAGGAAATATCCTGTTGCTTTCTAATGTTTACTAAAAGTTGTGTTTAGAACAACAGATTTTAATAGGCATCTTCCTTTGTTATGTGTCATTAGCCCTTTGCCCGTTTACCTTAGGGCTCTTTGAAGGAGAAATGGATGGGAGAAAACCTGTCACTTGGCGAAAGTGAAAGGAATAATTAACTGGCTCAGAGCTTATGTGCAGAGTTCCCAGCCCCAAAGTTAATCTAGAACCACTCGATAACACCAATAAAAATATTTATTTCACATCTGTTATATTTCTGGAAAATGTTCTAAGCATCTTACATATATTTCTCATTAAATCCACAGGTGACCATTGTGAGGTAGATATTTTGTTCTAATTTCCAGATGAGGAAGCTGAGACCCTAAAAGGTTAGGTGACAGGTTATATACAACTTGGAGTGTGGGAGGAGGAGAGAGGAACCTGAACAGGGCAAGTTGGGGATCTGACTTTTGTTTGGGTAGATGTAGGCACATTGTATTTTTGGCTTAGACGCTTTATTCATCATGGCTGAAGGTAATACCATTTATTCACTCACCGAAAATTGTTTACAATAATCAAGATGAATTTCCTGTCTTTGGACATCTGTCTTTTGACTGGACCCCAGTATATAGTCTGTGGAAGCTCACTTAAGGAGAGAGCTCCTTTTTGTTTGGTTAGAGAAATTGTCTGTCCTAAAAGTAGAAATAGCCCCTTCTAGGTAGGGATGGAACATTTGATCATATTGGTTTCATTATATTCCTCTAACAGTTGGAACCGATTGTTTTTGAGTACTTGTTTCAAACTTCTGAATATTTTCCTTCTGGAAAATAGCTCAGTGTTTAAAATTTAGATGAACTTAAAAGGTTAATTTTTTTTTTTAAAGAATGTTTGAGGAGCAATCAACAATTCTGATTTTGTCTTATGGATAGAAATAGAATTAGCCATTTTCCTCAAGAAAAGTAATTCTTCTGAATCTTAGCTCTTCAATAATGAGAACTGGCCTGTTTCCACTTGACCGCTAGTTCCTGTTAGTGGGAAACCCTTTCCCAGAGGTGCTGTGTGAAAGATTGCTGGGGAAAGGGTTTCTAGATCCCAGCATAACAAGTTCAAAAGAGTCCAGCGATATTGTCATTAGAATAGTGGTCTTCATTAAGTACTAGTTTTCGTAATCCTGAAGCTTCATTTTCACCAATTTGAAAGGCAGTAGGCTAGGGAGGAGAAGACTATGCAGGGAAGGAGGAAAACTCAGGAGTGCATCACAGAGACCTTGAGTGAGTTAAGGCAGGGAAGAAGCAGATTTGCTATCCAGTGAATGAAAATAAAAAGAATTCCATTGTCCAAGGTCAGAGCAAGAACACAAAGGTTTTAGTTTCTTTAGTTAATTCCTTAGGTTTGGACATTACAGGAGACATGGGGGTCACCCATAGCAATTTAGCTGATAAATGTATCAGAAACTCTTTCATCATTTTCTGTCCCCTCCTATCTTAGGCTGACCGGTTTCCTGATGTGTTACCTGCTTCTGCTACTGATCCAAACTGCAGAACTTCTCATTCATCCCCAAGGCCTCCAGGCAGTATCCAATGGGGAATCAGCTCTAAAAGGAACCAGACCAACGTTTTCCAGCCCCTTCATTCTGGTGACTGAGGGGAGGAAAGAATGGGAGGGGGTATTCTTGTCTAGTGGATGGAAAGGAAACACACTGTCAAATTACTGTATCTCCTTGGTTTTCTATTACAGTAGAATTCTCCAGCCATATTTTTATTGTCTATGGGGGAAGTTGGAGATGGTGACCTTGATTACAAGTGTCTGGAGGGGGATAAATGGAGGGGATAAGATTCACTTGGTTTTGGAAAACGTTAAAGTCTTAAAATGCGTCCATCTGAAGAATTTTTTCTAAAACCAGAGTTTATAAAAATATCACTGATACAGCCTGCCCCCTCATTTCCCTGCCACAGGAGATGTCTTGGACTAGAGACACTTGTTTAATAATAGCTTGTCTCTGATATTCCCAGTAGCTTCCCTCTGTGTGAGGAGAGGATAGAAATGTTCAGGACATCATCATACAGGCTCCTCATCTACAAAGTTCCAGTAGCAGTGACGCCTACACGGAAGACTTGGAACTGCAAACAGAGGCTGGGGTCACCTCAGTGACATCTGACGCTGTCCAACCAGAAGTTCGATTTTTGTTCTGGGGGTGAAGGAGGAAACAGACTGTACTAAAGGACTAAAATAATTTCTTGTCTATACTATCTCACTTGTTTTTATTTTTGGCGGGAGAGGAGGGGTGTTGGGATAGAATTTCACATCCTATCTTGGAGTGAAGGGGAGGATGGGGAGGCTCAGCCCTTCACCCAAGAATAACCCAGTAATGACATCTCTACGCGTGGGAAGTGTTTCCCTCCACACTGAGAGGATCTGAGGCTGCACCCCAGTGGGATTCCCTGCTTGAGTTGGAAGGCCATCTCGCCATGAGACGCATATCATAGCGAGAGCGCAGAGGGCTTAGCCGGCCAGGGAGGAAATGCCAGAAGGAAGAGAGACTCGAAGTCGAAAGGGCTTCCCCCAATTTGGAGGTGGGGACCATGCTGTGCATGAGCGACTGAAGAGCCGGGTGTCCGCCGTGGCCTGTGCCCTCCGCTGAGGGTCTAACAGGGACGCGGCGGTGCTGGACACCGTGTCTGAGTCACGGGAGACGGCCCAGCTGTGCCCAGCGGGCCAGCGCCAGACCCTGGCGTCCTCCATCTTCTCTCCTGAGCTCCCCCCTGCTCCAGCTGCCTGAGCCACGGACCGCAGCACCACACACCCCCGCGGGGGGGGACGCCGCGCCCCATCCCCGCCCCGGGCCCCACCCCAGCCCCCCCGCGGGGGCCCTGACCCCACCGCCAGCGGGCACTGGCTGAGCTCCGAGGCGGCGAGCCAGCAGCGGGGACGCCCAGAGGGGGTCCGGGCGACTGGGGGCGGCGGCGGCCGGGCCGGGGCTCCCCCCCCGCCCGCGCTCGCCGCCGCGGTGGTGCGTCCCGGAGGTTACCGGAAGTGGCCGCGCTCGGCGCTGCCATGTTGAGGAGCCGCCGCTGCCGTTGCCGCCGCCGCCGCCGCCGCCGCTTTGTTGTCGCCTCCTCCGGCTGAGGAGGCTCCCCGAGCGGGGGGAGTGGGGAGGAGGGGGGTCGGCCGCCGCAGCCATGGAGGCCAACTGGACCGCGTTCCTGTTCCAGGTACTGGGGGCCCCCCCGGGGGGGCACGGGGGGGACAGGGGGGCCGGGCCCCGGGCTGGCGGGCGGGCGGGCGCTCCTCCTCCCCTCCCTCCCGGCTCCGCTCTCCGGCCCGGCCTTAATCCCTCTTTGTTTTTCCGCCCGCCCGCCCGCCCCGGCGGAGCGGGGCTGCTGAGGTGAAAGGAGGCGGCCTCACGGGGTGCGGGGGAGAGAGCAGGCCTCGGGGTGAACCCGGGGGCCCCCCAGCACACACACGCACGCACACACACACACTCACACACACCCTTCCCTCCCGCTCTGAAGGGGAAGGGAGGAGGCCGGTCGCTGTCACCACCCCGCGGCCCAGAGAAAGGAGGGCGCCGGGCCGCTGGATAGCGCGGGCTGCTGGGCCATTGCGTGCCGGCACGGTCCCGCACGGTGGGGTGAGGAGGTCCCCAGGTCCTGCCCTGAATCTCCTCCCCGCCACTTCATCCATCTTTCGCTTGTTCTCTTTTCACCTTCCTCGTCTTTTTGTGTGTGTGCGTGCGTGTTTTGACTTTCTGACCCCCTCCCGTGTCCCCGCGAATAGCGGGTATCCCTAGGTTCCCCGCCACTCCCCCTCACCGCCACCACCCCTCTCGTGTTTACCCAGTTGGGGGGGGCGGATGTTGTAAGTGTGTGTCCCCTCCCCAAACTTTTTCACTGGATTTACATTTTTTCTTTCCCAAGTCTCAGCCGAGCCTTGGCAGCTGACACCTTCTCCCTCTGTCCAGCTCTCCCGCCGTCCCATTCAGCCCGGGGAATCCCCCAGCTGGGCCGGCCCGGAGCGGGGGGGGAGCGGTGGGGGCCGGGACTCCTGGAGGCCCGACCTTCTCCCGAAGCGCTTTTCTTTCTCGCCCACCTCGAACGTTTCCTCCAACCAAGTGGAGAGAGCAAACAAAGTCCGCTTACAAAGCCCCCAGATGAGTCACTCTCTGGGATGTTGGTCTTCGCTTTTTTGCAAGAAACTTGAAAGTGACTGTAGCCGATCTGTTTTGGCAATTCTCTTGCCCGCCCACTTTAGATGGGGGACCCCTGTTTGGCAGATCTAGGCTGGAACTTATTTTTTTCCTACTTCGTTTCTATTTGCAAAACGAAGCATTCAGTGGGCAGTAGCGATGAGCTCACGGGGAAACTTCGGAACTGGAGGAGGTTAGGAAGCTCGTCACTTTTAAGTGCGTTCTTCCCGCCTCTCTGAGTTATTTTCCTTTGAATACTTCGTGAAATCCCAAACGCGTAGCTGGGGCGCTTGATACCTTTTAGAACTAACAGGAACGGATGCAGAATTTTCAAAAAATTATTCTCCCAGCCACTGGATTCATCCTAGTGGAGTTAATATCGAGAATTGGATAACTCAGAAATTACCTATTGTGTAGACTGGCCTGTTGTTTTAAGACATATTTTTTCAAATGTGGGCAATTTGATCTTTAAGTAGTTATGGAAATATATCTGGGCTTCTTAAAATCGAAAATACCCAACATGGAATTCATGAACTTCCCCCTTTTCTCATTCTGATCAGTGTTGTTTTATTGTACTTTGATGAGCTTGCTAATAATGTGATAAACCAACTTGAAAATGCATTGGAAAAGAAATGATATATAACTAGCATGCATCCATCCAGGTTGGTGTAAAGGTGGCAAATACTTTCCCCAGAAAAAAGCTCAAATGGTTATTTTAAAATATGGGATTGATGGGCCCCTGAAGTGATTTTCATGTGATTAAAAACCATATTAAGCATGGTGTCTATAGAGATTGAAAAAAAAAAAAAGAGTTCTTCATGTAAAGGAAAAACCCATAACGCATCTTTGGAAAGCTGGTTGAAAAAGCTTTTGAAATACTTTTTTAAAGATTATTTTTCCCCTGGGTAAAACAAATGCCAAGCGTTTATTGATCAACTTTTTAATTAGATTTTATATTATTTAATTTTTTTCAGCTATTAAAATCTTTTTTTCCACCTGATGGAGAAGTATAAAAACAAATATTTAATCCTGGGCTTGGCAATGTGTGCAGTGAAATTTGTTGGAAAACTTAAAATTTAGAGCCGAGAGCAGTTGAATGGGTAAAGAGAATATTTCAGTCTTTTCTATGGAAAGGTATGAATAGACTTAATCAGTTCTGGTTTTAAGTAATTTTCACTGGGGATATGGAGTTAAATTATCTTGTTTGTTTCCTGGAGCATCCTGTTGAATTTATATTTTGAAACAATTTAATACCTGCTTGCTTTCCAGATAACTTGGTGGAAAGTGAAAGCTATAGCTATTAAAATGTTTGATGGATGATTCTTCTAACAGGGCATTCAAGATATGACTCACCGATGCTAATTTGTTCAGTACAAAATCTTTTACCCTCTGGCACTGGAGATTTCATGGTGCCATATCCTACTACCCTGGGTGATGAAATAACATTTCTGTTTTGTTTCTTGCCAGCCCCAGGAAAAGGAAAGCTTGGGCAGGGTTAAAAAGCCTTGCAGTTGAAAGAGATGGGATGTAAAATTAAAGCTTTGGTTTGATGATGCTAGTCAAATAAAAGCCTACCCAGAAGTTATATTTTTAAAATAAATCACTTAACTGAAGGCTGGCCGTGGTTGTTATTTTACTCTGTCTCTCCCCCAGAGAACAAGTTGGGAAAACCCAGTTCCCCCTTAGAAGGCTTCATGTAGAAGTGTGGGGATCCTAGGAATCCTCAGAGAGTGATTCCTGTAGTGGTTCTACAGCATTTCACCCAAGAAGCAGGGACCTGGTGTGACCCTCGTGTGAGAGTGCGCTTCAGCAATGCTGTAAAAATACTTTATGTTGCCACAGACATCTGAATTGGTAAAATGGCAGTAAGTGCTTTTAGTACTCCATCGTACTAATGGTTGTTTAGAGTTGAAAAATGCCTCTAAATGCTAAAAGTCTGAACTTTGTCCAGAAGATCTGCATTCCCTATTATCTGATCTGTTAGCCTTTGAAATTGTATATCTTCAGCTATTAACTATTTGTATACTGTATGGAAACTTGAGTATCCTACAGCCAGGTTGGAAAAGGGGTTACGACTGGAGTCCAAATTCTGTAAAGTTTCTACTGATGTCACCTGGGTAGATAGACCCTTACATTTACAGGAGCTTCACAAATCAGATTAAAAGCGGACTGTAATTTGCTAGGAGCAGTAAGTCCAGAAAGAGACTCATAAGTAACCACATAATTTCTGAGAATGCTTCCAGGACTCAAAGGGTGATTACATCAAAATTATTAAATTGAAACTGAGAACTCCGGATACCACACCTCCTAATCGTTTGGGGGAGACTACTTCCAGGCTTAACTGTTATGCCGCCATCAAGTAAACGTGGAAGCAATGTGTGGTAGATGTTCTTACCCATCAGAGGAGGAGCTGTGAGTGTGTGTGTGTGTGTGTGTGTTTCTCCTTGTTTTTTTGTCCTTAATCAAGTTAGCTGTGGGACTTGTGGTTATAGAGTAAGAAGGGTAAATAACTGTCTAAAGTGTCTTAAGATGATGGGATGGGCCCCTAGTAGGACATTGTATGCTTAAAATATTTGAAACTCCTCTTGAGTGTATGCATCTTATTAGGATTACAAAACTCAAGCATAGGGGCTTGGGCTCACTGTCAAGAGTTTCAAAAATAATGTTGGTAAAGAACAACATATTAGGAAGAACTATTTCAGGAATTTTTTCCATCATTTCCTAAATGTTTATCAGTATGGAGAATTTTGAAAGTATCAGAACCAAGAGAGTAACTACTCATAAATGTCAAGAACCTGATCCATGGTGAAATTTTGGTTTCATTGCGGCTAAAAGAATTTCCAGTGTGCAGCCTCCAGTTTTGGGAGTGGAGAAGCACATCATAACAGCAAATGTCTAATACTTTATTGAAACCCTACAACTGCGGAAGAAGATGAATATGAAAGGAATTTAAGTGTTTATAGTTTGTTTTTTTCGTTAGTCTGTCTTTGAGAGTTTGGGATTTGAACAGATAGTGTTGCTGAAAGATGCAGACTTCAGTATACAATTAAATGACCTGAGAAACAACTGACAGGTGTTTTGCTATGGGCTACCTTCACAGATGCCTTCCAGGTTGCTTAATAGCAGATTTTGTTTCAACCAAACCTTTTAGTAGAGTGAAGTGAAAACTTAAAGTTAACAACTAGCAAATGTATTTAGAGAACCAGATGTCTTTCATCACTTAGCAACAGCCCCTTCCTCAATCTGAGTTTTCTGATAGAAAGATACGATGCTTTTCTTCTGGATAATAGACAAATAGATGATTGTGTTATTGCGTGTATGTGAGTGTGTATGTGTGTATTGCTGCAGTAAGGTACTATTAAATACTTAAATCTGGAGTGGTTTTTTTAAGTAAGTTATTTAAACTTGGTTTCAGCACTGACAGACTAATGCAAACTGATTTCATCAGCTGGTCTGTCCCTTATGAACCAGGATAGTGTGTAGTTTAGTCAGCTGTTTAAAAGCAAGATCACTGTCAGCAACTTAGTTGGAAAAGTTTTGTGTCTGCACAGTGATTGTTCAATGCTTTGTATTGTGAGCTGTTAGAGTAACTAGGTGGTTGCTGGATTACCGCTGCAAAGTAGCTTATAGGTTCTTTGACTGTTTCTTCTGGTCTCTATTGCTGGAGCATGTTGAATTTCGAAGGCCATTGTGAGAGGCTGAGTTTCTGAAGTGTAAATGTTTGGTTTTAGGCCCATGAAGCTTCCCATCACCAACAGCAGGCAGCACAGAACAGCTTGCTGCCCCTCCTGAGCTCTGCCGTGGAGCCCCCTGATCAGAAACCATTGCTTCCAATACCAATAACTCAGAAACCTCAGGGTGCACCAGAAACATTAAAGGATGCCATTGGGATTAAAAAAGAAAAACCCAAAACTTCATTTGTGTGCACTTACTGCAGTAAAGCTTTCAGGGACAGCTATCACCTGAGGCGCCACGAATCCTGCCACACAGGGATCAAGTTGGTGTCCCGGCCAAAGAAAACCCCCACCACAGTGGTTCCCCTTATCTCTACCATCGCTGGGGACAGCAGCCGAACTTCGTTGGTCTCGACCATTGCAGGCATCTTGTCAACAGTCACTACATCTTCCTCGGGCACCAACCCCAGTAGCAGTGCCAGCACCACAGCTATGCCAGTGACCCAGTCTGTCAAGAAACCCAGTAAGCCTGTCAAGAAGAACCATGCTTGTGAGATGTGTGGGAAGGCCTTCCGAGATGTGTACCATCTCAATCGGCACAAGCTCTCCCATTCAGATGAGAAGCCCTTCGAGTGTCCTATTTGTAATCAGCGCTTCAAGAGGAAGGACCGGATGACTTACCATGTGAGGTCCCATGAAGGAGGCATCACCAAACCCTATACTTGCAGTGTTTGTGGGAAAGGCTTCTCAAGGTACTGCATTTTGCTTTGCTTTGCTTTGCTTTGCTTTGCTTTGCTTCATTATGGTATCAGTGTACTTCAGTTTTGTCTCCATGTGATCTAGAATGTTTATGTGAGAACAGATGTGGGCAGACCTGTGTTATTAGAGGAGATTGGTGATAGATAAAGAAGTATTAACACCTCCAGGTCTAACCCCAGTTTGGTGTGATTGACAAGTGGTGACATAGTGATTAACCTGTTTCTTTCACTTAACAAGTGCCTCGGTGGACTCAGGCTTTCATTTGGCACATGGATACTTATCACTGCAAAACCACCAGTTTTCAGTTCAGTTGGGGGACTAGACATGAGGCTCACTGTGCAAATTAAAGTAACATTTCTTTTAAGTTGGGATGACCTTGGATATTCTTAATTAAACTTTTAGAATGTTTTTTCATTTTTCCGAGAGCACCAGCATTTCACTAATTTTCATTTATAAAAGCTTTTAGAGTTAATATAGTTGTAGCTGTTTCTGGCAAGTGTTAAGACTAAAACTTCGGGTATTTTGTAATTGTAAAGAATCAAGACCTAATATGATTTGATGTTGACTAGGAGAGAAAATTAACAGGTAGAGGCCTAAGATTTTATTCATGGTAAGAGAGGGAAGGAGACTTGCACTGGGGGAGGGAGATTGGTAATTCTGCTAGCTTTCCCTAAAATGCACCCCTTCCCAATCTGCCAAGCATGTAAGCATCACATAAGTAGCATTTCTCTGTGTGTTCGATTATATCTTCTGTTGAAACTCTCTTTTTTACAGGCCTGACCACTTAAGCTGTCATGTAAAACATGTCCATTCAACAGAAAGACCCTTCAAATGCCAAGTAAGAGTTAAAATGACTTATCCTTAGTGTAGCACTTAATGCACATTATCCAGAAGGTCTGAGCCAGTTGAATCTCACCATTCTTGAATAGTCTTAAAATCACTGACCTGAGTAAATGTGGCCGATTTGACTTCTAGTTTTGTAAAATATAACTGACAACTTCTATTTCTGTAAAGCAAGATCATTTAAAAAATTAAGTGTGTTGTTTTTTTTTAAGCTATATTTCCCTTTCTTTGGGCGATAGTATTTTTTGTTAGGAAAAAAAGTTACAGTCTTGCAAAGGTGGTTGTGTATTTGAAATGAATAAAAGAATAAAGGGCTTTAATTTCTGAGTTGATTATTGAAGTTGTTTTAACTGTAATAGGAGAAAATAATGAATTTTTCTCCCAAATGATACCACTTACTGGATTTTTGTCTGTTATTACCAAATTGGAGCACTTTCTAGTTGTTTAAAAATCTATTCCAGTTAAAGATTTTATTTGACATCAATTATAATAATGAAAACATTAAGAATTTTGCTAAATCAAATGACTGTTTTAGGCATTGGTAATTTTAGTTTGTTGCTGGAAGTCTTTTAGTACATCTTTCAGTTAAGTTTGTTAATGACTGATTTTATTAAGTAAATGATTTGAATTCTAAGAAAGATCTAATTGGAGGAAGGAAGCTAGTGTCATTGAATGAATGCCTGCTGTGTATACCAGGCTCTTCTTAATCCACCAGTAATTTTGTGAGAGATGTTATTATCCCCATTTTACAGATGAAGAAGCATTTGGATAGGTTAACCAACTTGTTCAACGTTACACTGTTTAGTAAATTGTGGAGCTCAACTTAAACCCAGGTTTAACTTACCCTAAAGCTTACATTTTTTGTGCTACTCTGTGTTGATGTATTTTCTTCCTTCAAAATGGAAGAGTCTAAAATTTATCAAGTGTTGTATTATGATTATGATTCTAGGTAACATGCAATTAAAATTCAACTAGTTAGCTTGTTGATGTGGATAGGGTAATGCATAGAATATAACGTACTTCAAAATGAGTAGAACAGGATAGTCTATATTTAAAAAAAGTTTTCCTCCCTCATGCAGACGTGCACTGCTGCCTTTGCCACCAAAGACAGACTGCGGACACACATGGTGCGCCACGAAGGCAAGGTATCATGTAACATCTGTGGGAAGCTCCTGAGTGCAGCATACATCACCAGCCACTTAAAGACTCATGGGCAGAGCCAAAGTATCAACTGTAATACATGTAAACAAGGCATCAGTAAAAGTAGGTGGTGCTTCAGATTTTATTTCTTTTATATTTCAGATTGGTGAAATATGCATGTTTTCATAATGTATCAAAGGTATTAATATTCACCTTACATGTTTCCTCCTATTGCCAACATGTGCAAACAGGCAACAATGGACAGAGTATATTAGTGTCAGAACTATGCTTTACTTTCATGTATGCAAACAGTGTTGATAAGCTAATAATAACCTTTAAGGTGAAAGCAGTGTTAATAAGCTTGCTTTTCAAACCCAAATCTATAGAGAAATGAGATATCATATCCACTTGCGGTTTAAATGCTTTGCTTGCCTTAAATTCAGAGTTGAAGATAGAATACTTGCATTTACCCAGGCTTTTTCTTTTAAGATTGCCCTAACCACTAGAAGAAGGCATTTTCCTAATCCTTTATTCTATCATATATGTGGTTTATGCAGTAGAAACATCAAATTCTCAAAAAAATAGGTGGCTACAAGAGAATGGGGAAGAAAGCTTAATGTGTGTTAATCTATCCATTTTTACTTCTTTGTAAGTACACTGGGTTTGTTATCTAGTATGTTGTACTTTATAAGCATTCACTTCTTTTTTTTTTTTTTTTTTTTTTTTTGAGATGGCGTCTTCACACTGTTGCCCAGGCTGAAGTGCAATGGCACAATCTCGGCTCACTGCAACCTCCGCCTCCTGGGTTCAAGTGATTCTCCTGCCTCAGCCTCCCAAGTAACTGGGATTACAGGTGCACACCGCCATGCCCGGCTACTTTTGCTGCTTTTTTTGTATTTTCATAGAGACGGCGTTTCACCGTGTTGCCCAGGCTGGTCTCGAACTCCGGAGCCCAGACAGTCCACCTGCCTCGGCCTCCCAAAGTGCTAGGATTACAGGCGTGAGCCACTGCACCCAGCCTATAAACATTCACTTTTAGTGTACATTATTGTGGTCAAATAAAAAATTTTGTTGAATGTTGATTAGTCCTATATTAATATTATCAAACTTCCATTTTTAAAGACACTTGCTTTTTTTTTTGATGGTTTTTTTTTATAGCAAAGAGTCCTTTTCTCTTTTATATTGATTTTCACTAGTTCTCTAGACTTTTTAGTGTTTGTTTATTTTGACCAATATAGACACAGCAGCAAAAAAGATGCACTTACTAAGAGCTATCAGGTTAAATGGTTAAGATCACAGAAGCATGAGAAGTCAATTTTGAAAAAAACAGCAAGTTTTACAGGTAAATACAGTGTTTTTGGTTTGTCTTTGTAATAGCATGCATGAGTGAAGAGACCAGTAACCAAAAGCAGCAGCAGCAGCAGCAGCAGCAGCAGCAGCAACAACAACATGTGACAAGCTGGCCAGGGAAGCAAGTAGAAACACTGAGACTGTGGGAAGAAGCTGTTAAAGCAAGGAAGAAAGGTAAGACACAGCTTCCGGTGTTGAAAATATGGCTAGAGAAGTGTTTTCATTTAGTATGCCAAGTGATCAAAGTAGAGAAGACACAGTTTTAGGAAATCTAGCTTAATGGAAACATGGAAATAGTGCATGCTGGGAAATATCTGGTATTATTGGCAATAAAGTGTCCAGATAAGTTATTACTAGGAATTAAAAGTTCTCAGTACTTCCTATCATGTTCTTTCTTTTGATTTACTTTTTGCTACAAACTTGGATCCAAATTTGGTCCTTTGCTATGCTCAGAGTTGCATTTTTATATTCAATTTGATGTCAACCTCCATGCATTATGGGCTTTTTTTTCCTTTCTAAAATATTCCCACTTTTAGAGGTGGATATCCTTGTGTGTACATAAGTTCATTTTCTTACACTGTGCTATTTTTGCTCTTTAGTGTTCTTTTTCATTGTATTATTTATTACATGTTTCAGATTCTGTAGTGTTGATGTCTTTTCTCCTGGTCACACCCTTAATCTCCTTCAGTCTATCACTGGCTGGCCTTAACATGTCTAGTCTGCTGCTGAGGACTTTACTGTAATTGTTTAAAAATTTTTAAATGGTTTGCTTTTCTCTCATGTGTATATCTTCTAACGAATCAGTTGGGGTATCAGTTTTCAACGTACTTTTCAACTTACTAGTACAGCTTTGGCTTCTGGACTATTGTGCAGCCATTTCAAATGAATCATTTTGTCAGTGTATCATGAGCCAAAGGACAGATTTGTAAATTCCTTCTTCCTCCTCCACCTCTGCAATGTCTTACTATGTTAAATGTTAAGGAATCCTCTATCTGTGTGCTCCTCTGTATGTAATTCCTTTTCTGTGTAGTTTCTTCCATCTTTTGCTTTCATGTAGTGTGGCTCTTCCCTTCCTCAGAGTGATCCCTTCTGTTTTTATTTTTATTTTTTTTCTTTTTTAGGCAGAGTCTCTCGCTCTGTCGCCCAGGCTTGAGTGCAATGGCGTGATCTCGGCTCACTGCAGCCTCCGCCTCCTGGGTTCAAGTGATTCTTGTGCCTCAGCCTCCCAAGTAGCCAGGACGACAGGTGTATGCCACCACACCCGACTAATTTTTGTATTTTTACTAGAGACAGGGTTTTGCCATGTTGGCCAGGCTAGTCTTGAACTCCTGATCTCAAGTGATCCACCCACCTCAGACTCCCAAAGTTCTGGGATTACAGGCATGAGCCACCACACCTGGCCAGAGTGATCTCTAAACCTCCTGTACTTGGATAAAAATAAAAGGAATAGCATTCTTTTTTTTTTTTTTTCTTTTTTTGAGATGGAGTTTAGCTCTTGTTGCCCAGGCTGGAGTGCAATGGCATGATCTTGTCTCACCACAACCTCCACCTCCCGGGTTCAAGCGATTCTCCTGCCTCAGCCTCCTGAGTAGCTGGGATTACAGGCATGTGCCACCACGCCCAGCTAATTTTGTATTTTTAGTAGAGACAGGGTTTCTGCATGTTGGTCAGGCTGATCTCGAATTCCCGACCTCAGGTGATCTGCCCGCCTCACCCTCCCAAAGTACTGGGATTACAGGCGTGAGCTACCGGGCCCCGTCAGCATTCTTTTTCATACATTTACTGGCATTGGAAGAAAAGAATGCAGCAGTCCGTATAGGCTTTTCATCATTCCTCAGGTGCTGCTTGTTCCTAGCTTTCATCTGAAGATTTGTCATTATTTTAATAAAATGTTTTGGCCAGATGTGATGGCTCACACCTATAATTCCAGCACTTCAGGAGGCCAAGGTACGAGGATCACTTGAGGCCAGGAGCTTGAGACCAGCCTGGGCAAGATGGCAAGACCCCATCTCTACAAAAACTCAAAAAAAAAAAAAAAAATTAGCCGGACGTGACAGTGCGTGTCTGTAGTCCCCGCTACTCAGGAAGCTAAGGTGGGAGGGTCACTTGAACCCAGGAGTTTGAGGCTGCAGTGAGCTACAATTGCATCACTGCACTCCAGCCTGGACAACAGATTGAGACCCCCCCATCTCAAAAAAAAAAACAAAACAAATAAACTTTTGTGTTAGAATGGGTAGAGGGGACTGGCAATGGGGAGGAAAAAGTGTAGTGCTGTGATAATTGTATAGTGGGTTGAAAGTATATTATGAAGGGTATTTTACTTAGAGAAGGAGTAAAAATGTTTAAGTCATAGTAAAAGGACACTGTTAGATTAAAAAGAAAACACGGAGGAGGAGGTAAGGGGGTCAGCAGATAAGAGGGTAAAAATTCTTTGGTCAAAGCAGGTGGAGAATATCCTCAGCAATACTCCCAGCACCTTAAAGTGAATTGGTTTTCTCTCTCATTCTCTCTCGGTGTACTCCTCTATTTGGTATTGTATTTCAGTTTGCTTGCACAATAAGACTTGATTGTTTAGCTCATCTTCTGACTTCCATGAAACAAAATGTTATTGTATTCCCATTCATAGCGTGAATCTCTCTTGAAAAGACCACTGATCTTAGAAACCTCTGTATTCATATTAGTAAATGTCACATTTTAGAGGAGAGGAGACTCCTGACCTGAAAATCTAAACTTGAATCTACAACGTCCCTTTAAATATTAGGCCTAAATAAGGTAACCTAAGTTTTCAAATCTGATCGACAATCATATTGTCTGGGAAGCTTTTTAAAAATACACATTTCCCAAGTTCCATCTAAATTTCACTATTGATTCTCCTGGAGTCCTTTGTTTTTGTTTTTGTTTTTGTTTTTTAAGTCCTCTAGATAGTTGATTTTGATAATCAGCCAGGTTTGGGAATCCCTGATAGGGAGAATGGTGTATGCCAAAGTTACATTGTATTGATCAAGTAAGGGCTGCTTGACTCAGGGGTCCCCCTGCGGTGATAAGACCTTTGTGGATCATATACAGATCTCTATCTTTAGTTCAAGTATATTTCTCCATTTTGATAGTCAAGTCACAGCTAGCCTACCCATCATTTTACTGCTGTTTTCTGGTGCTGAATTTTGTTGAGGGGTGGGTTGGGGGTATCACCTTGAAGGGAAGTATTTTTTAAGAAGTGTCTAGACCTGGCTCACACCTTAATCCCAGTACTTTGGGAGGCTGAAGTGGACAGATTGCTTGAGCCTAGGAGGAGACCAGCCTGGGCAACATGGCGAAACCCAATCTGTACAAAAAACACAAAAATTAGCTGGGCGTGATGGCATGCACCTGTAGTCTCAGCTACTTGGTAGACTGAAGTGGGAGGATTGCTTGAGCCTTGAGGGTTTGAGGCTGCAGTAAGCTGTGATCATGCTACTGCACTCCAGCGTGAGCAACAGAAGGAGACCCTGTCTCAGAAAAAAAAGTGTCCAGGTTTTGTTGGATAAGAAGGACCAGGGTCCTCTAACTCACTGCAGGGTCTCCTTGCCTAGCTAGTTCTCTTTGGTATGCTTGGTGGTATGTGTAATATGTAGAGTTAAAGATACTAGGCATAAAATAGGTGATTGTGTCAACATCAGAAACGAAGAAATGGGAGTGAGGAGAACATGAACTTACTGAGGAGTATTTTTTTCTTTCCTAATGTAGTTAAGAAACATAACCAGAAAGAATAAGATTATTTAACTGAAACATATTTCTAAAACTGAAACAAACAGATGATACTAAAATAGCTTGTTTATCATTCCCCAATTATGCATTTTTAAAACCTTAACAGAATGTGGCTTCATGTCTCAGGCTTTAACATACTTATTGAGTATGCACACCTCTCTCTGCTAGTTACAGTGTGCCTTACTAGAAGATTTTTCTGATTATCTGTTATTGTGTAACCATTGGCCCAGCTCTGTGTAAACAAGCTCTTTAGCCTGGCCTGCTGGAGGTTGGCTCTTCCCGGGAAAGTTTTTAGAACTCAGAGGAACTGCATGAAGTAGTAGTGAGAACACTTAGCCCTGCACTGCAGAAGTTAACTGATCCTCTCAGCATCACTGTGAGGTAGGTAAGTAAATCTGAACTTGAAACCTAAAGTGCAAGGCTAAACAAGTTGCATAAGTCCTTGCAGGAGGTATAGCATCAGAAGGTGATTCACACACTGGGATCCCTGGCCCCAAGGCTTGTGCTCAGAAAGATCCTCTGTTCTGTTGACCGCTTGATAGAAAACTGGAATTTGATTTATTAAATGTTTGACATTTTTAATGAAAAGAAATTGATTCAGAAACTGTGAATTTTGCTCACTGTTTTGAGAATCTAAAGGCCCTTTTTCTTCTTATTTTAGAAGCTGCTAACCTGTGCCAAACCTCCACGGCCGCTACGACACCTGTGACTCTCACTACTCCATTCAATATAACATCCTCTGTGTCATCTGGGACTATGTCAAACCCAGTCACAGTGGCAGCTGCAATGAGCATGAGAAGTCCAGTAAATGTTTCAAGTGCAGTTAACATAACCAGCCCAATGAACATAGGGCATCCTGTAACTATAACCAGTCCATTATCCATGACCTCTCCTTTAACACTCACTACCCCGGTCAACCTCCCCACCCCCGTCACTGCCCCAGTGAATATAGCACACCCTGTCACCATCACATCTCCAATGAATCTACCCACACCTATGACATTAGCCGCCCCTCTCAATATAGCAATGAGACCTGTAGAGAGCATGCCTTTCTTGCCCCAAGCTTTGCCTACATCACCGCCTTGGTAAACAGTATTATAAAATCAAAATATGGGTAAAAGTAAATATTTACCAGCAACTTAACTTTTAGTTGATTAAAGCAAAAAGTAAACCATGAAATTGGGAGATTTTATTACATTAGTTAATAAGAGTGTGGTAGCATTTTTCTCCAATTTGGCTGGGATTATTCAAAGTAGGGTGTGTATGTAACTTATCACTGGACCACTTTAGTTTAATCAGAAATTCCTTTTAGCTGACAGCATTGCTTAAACAGGATAGTAGTTGGCAAGATGAAATGCCAGAATTAAAACCAATCATAAGTAGAACCCACTTCAAAATAAAAAAAACAGCATTACTATTTCTAATCCCAAGGAATCACTTTATTGTAAACACTAGCAGAACTCTTCTCCCTATACAAGGTGGATGGCTGATTTTAACCTGAAATTTTAAATCCACAGATTGAGAGCTAGTGTAGAATTGTCTGTGTTTATTGTTTTTATGAGTAAATACATGCATTGTCATAATAAAATGCATTTCAGAGAATATGCATTTTACCTTTGGGAATATGTTAATTTCAGGCAGCATTCCCTATGGGAAAGGTGATACCAGCTCTGATATGCAAAGCATATGATAATTTATCATTCTAACTTCAACGTATAATAGGGATTGTGACCTGGTATTTGGAGATGTAAATATTGCTCAGCATATTAATCCCGACGGAATATAGCATTGTAGTTGACTTTTTAAAAAAAAAAAAAATTAAAAAAAATCTACAAATTGTGTTTTGCTAAGAAAAGCCTCAACTGACAGAGGAGAAGTCAAGTGTGTGGACAGGCAGGCTCCTAACAAACAGAGTCCAGTGGGATTCCTGTTTAGGAGCCAAGGAGTACTTTGGAACAGTTCAAATATATTGCTTTAAATTGGAAGACGCTGGAGGCACTGGGATGTGATATGCCCCTCTCTCTCCCAATCAGAGCCTGTTGATATTACAACAGGGACAGATGTGTTAGTTGCTCACTAGAGTTTATGTCTTATATTAAATTGTATACAGTTTTTATTCTAACCACTAACTAGGTAGTATATGCCCCTTCAGAACATGCAGAGTGTATCTTTTTTTAAATTTCTCCTTCCGTTTCTTAAGTATTGCGCAGATTTGTTCAACTTTGTAAATATAGACGTCACTTTTTTTTTTCTTTGAGAAAACACTTGTATCAGCTTTGTGGTGTTTTCAGGGAGACAGCTGTCTGCATTCCCTGTAGAAACCCAGCAATGATTATGCACGTTGAGACATGTGCTTTTTATTTCTTAGCAGGATATTTTATCTCTGTACATAAAGTAGAAACCAAAAGCTAGGGAAACAGATACTCTTTACACCATCATGCCACACATTGTTTTTAAAGCATTGCGTTAAAAAAAAAGTTAACTAAACCAAGACGCTGTGATTTTTTTTTAAGTTGCAATATGTTTTTGGTTTTTTTCATTTTCTAATCATTGCAGTTAAGAGAAATGGAAATTAGTTGTGTTAATCTTGCAGAATGTTTGCAGGACTGACTATCAAACTGGATGATTTCCGTTTATACCCTACTGTGTCAGTTCAAGCATCAAAACACCTTGCATCTGAGACAGACTTCCTACATCAGGGACAGGTATCTGTGTGTCATTATACAAAACAGTTCTAGGGGGTTGAACTACATAGTAAAAAAATAAAATAAATAGTACTTAGTGTAAAATAATTTTATAAATGATCTTTTGTACTTTAGGACATTAAATTGTACAACTTTTGTATATATAAAAGCTTAGGAACTTTCTGTTTAGCAGGAAGGCAACACATTCCTACACTTTTATTGTATATGTTTGTTATAATGTCCATGTAAACATGCCCTATGTTTGTGCCTTTTAATTAGTTTGTCTCAATAAACAAAATGTAGAGAAAAATATGTAGCTATGACTTTGTTACAACTGTTCTTATCCACAGTACGAAAATGGTTTGTTTTTAATATGTAGAGCATTATGTGTGGACTACTGGAAGGACTTGTGTAGGGAAAGCCCAAGAATGACCCTGCTGAGGCCTGGATTGGGAGGCACAGTGGCCACATTTGGAGGAAGTTCACATTTCCTGGCATGCAGACCCAAAACTGGGTTCTGGCTCTGCCTGCTGGGATCTGTTATCTCTGGTGGGCTGGCAGTCATAATTCACGATTCAGACAGCCCAGGCTTCCTCCACAGTGGTCCAAGGAGCAGTCCTCAGTGGGGGCAGGTGTGGGCCCTACCCCTAAGCTAGAATGTGGTTGTCAGAACCCTGAAAGTATTAGTTCTAAAAAAAAAAAAGATATATACTAGAAATAATTGTTTTATCGATTCATTGTGTAATAAACAGGAGTGAGACTTCATTGTATGACTTCAGTTAAAATACTATTTTGTATGCATTCTTTATTCACTTAAGAAGCTTGTCTGCAATAATAAAGCCACGTCATGTCTTCTTTTGGGAGGGAGAGAGTCGATGGCAGGAGGGGGTTTTGGGTGGGCCACTGAAAAGGGGAACTGAATAGGTTGTGTGATGAAATTCTCCTGTGTCTTGGAACTGGAATTGAGTTTCGATGTTGATGAACTGATTCAACCAGGTGTTGAAGGCACGACGGCCACTGCTCTACGAAAAGGCAGAGTATGTTTTTCCCTTCTGGTTGTAACCTGGTTGAGAGCTTCCCCTTTATCAGATTGGCAGCTAAACAGTTGTATTAGATAATCCTTAAATCTGACATCCAGCCTGTTACGCTCTAGGGCTCGCTGCTTGGCCTGCGTTTGCTTTTTATTGTGTATCCATTCCCCTCCTACGGTGTGCTCCTAAATGAAGGTTTCTATGTAAGCAGATGATGATTTTACCTGTCAATACCAGCACTGTATTACTAACATGCAAAATACTGCAGATTTATTTTGAAAATTAAAGTTAACCGGTCACAAATGTTATGATGGATTGTTTAATACCTCAGAAGCTTCATCAGTTTGCTCTGATAATAGAGAAATTTTTCAAGTACTTTCTTTTCAGGTGTGCACATCTCAGTATTGGGTTGGAGAGAGAGGGAGGGACCAGTATCAGGCTGGTTGGAGGGTGGAAGGGCACCAGACTGACTGCCTTTGGTAGGTGCACCCTCCCAAGCAGCTCAGGTAAGGCCCAGGAAGCTAGGACTGGAGGTAGTGGCCACAAGTTTAGGTCCCTGTCCTACCCAAAAGAGAAGATGGGTTTAAAACATTTCTTCTCATGCTCTAGGACCCAATTTCCTTAGTTGAAAGGGGCATTAAGCTGGGTCCCTTGCCCATTTGTGTTCAACTAGATTTATTAGATGTCCACTGAGGACCAACAATGTGCCAGGCACTATTAGGCACTAAGGGGCATGAAAAGTTGATTAAGACATGGTTGCTGCCTCCAAGGAGGCTGTTAAGGGAGATAGGACGAGTGATGGTATCACCAAACAGCAAATCAGGATGAATGTGACACTTCATTCAATGAAAAAGTTTTGGATACCTACATCTGTTTTATATAGAATTGAGGCCTTCCAAACTTCCTGTATAATTGTCTTAGGCCTTTAGTGACTCAGTGAACACAGCTGGAGGAAAGTGTTCTTCGTGCTGTGTTTGTCCTGGGAACAAGGGAAGTGTTATTTCACTGAGTTGCTAGTTAATCATTGCAGTCCCGGCTGTTTAGGTGTCTCCAGTCTTCTCAAGGGGCCCTGTAGTTTGGTCCTCTCTGAATAGACCTGGGTTTAGGATGTAGAGGGGATAGTGGAGGTTTTCACTTCAGTATCCTCAAGGATCATTGGACCAAAAAGTCCAATCTGTTCATGGGACAATAATCAATTTCTCCTCCCTGCCCTAATAGGTCTGGCCATCAGTCTTGCACTTTTTCCAATTCCAATTTCTCCTTAAAGAGTCTTGTATCCTGAAAGAATGCCTTTTGTCCCTGGTTTGGGTCTGTAAATCTCCCCCACAGCTGGCCTGACATTGGCAGATTACTGGAAAATCTCCCCTTGTAAAAATAGGGGACTAGGCCGGGCACGGTGGCTCATGCCTGTAATCCCAGCACTTTGGGAGACCAAGGCGAACAGATCACAAGGTCAGGAGATCGAGACCCTCCTGGGTAACACGGTGAAACCCTGTCTCTACTAAAAATACAAAAAATTAGCCTGGCGTAGTGATGGAAGCCTGTAGTCCCAGCTACTCAGGAGGCTGAGGCAGGAGAATGGCGTGAACTCGGGAGGCGGAGGTTGCAGTGAGCCGAGATTGCGCCGCTGCACTCCAGCCTGGGTGTCAGCAAGACTCTGTCTCAAAAAAAAAAAAAACAAAAATTAGGGGGCTGGCAGGTTAGTGTGTAATGATCCAGGGCAGAATACTGACAGAGTTTGTGTGTTAGTCCAGATTCCAGCTTCTTTTGGCTGCCCACCTTTGAGCAATCTAAGGCCCATGTAGTACTGAAAAAAGGAATGAAGGGTCGTGGGCTTTCCTTTGGATCTTTGCATGAGGTAGCCCTGTCCTTAGACCTACCCATTAGGGGTTGGCTAGTTAGCCTTCCTCTTCCCAAGATAGGCACTTAACCCAGATCTTGGCCCTGGACCATGAAGGTCAAGTACACATCACTTTACAAAAACTGCCCTGGATCACTTGAGGCCAGGAGTTCAAGACCAGCCTGGCCAACATGGCAAAACCCCATGTCTACTAAAAATACAAAAATTAGCTGGGCGTGGTGGTGCAAGCCTGTAGTCCCAGCTATTCAGGAGGCTGAGACATAAGGATTGCTTGAACCTGGGAGGCAGAGGTTGCAGTGAGCTGAGATTGTGCCACTGCACTCCAGCCTAGGCGACAGAGCAAGACGCTGTCTTAAAACAAACAAATGAACAAAAAACCGCCCTGTTAGTTTTTGTTGTTGTTGTTGTTGTTGGTTTTTGATATGGTGTTTCACTCTTGTTGCCCAGGCTGTAGTGCAATGGTGCCATCTCGGCTCACCGGAACCTCCACCTCCTGAGTTCAAGTGATTCTCCTGTGTCAGCCTCCCAAGTAGCTGGGATTACAGGCATGCGCCACCACGCCCAGCTAATTCTGTATTTTTAGTAGAGACAGGGTTTCTCCATGTTGGTCAGGCTGGTCTTGAACTCCCGACCTCAGGTGATCCATCTGCCTCGGCCTCCCAAAGTGTTGGGATTACAGGCGTGAGCAACCATGCCCGGCCCCGCCCTTATAGTTTTTATCATGACATGATAAGAGAAGGAAGTTTTATACTTAAGATTCTCTACCCGGCCAGGCGCGGTGGCTCACGCCTGTAATCCCAGCACTTTGGGAGGCTGAGGTGGGAGGATCATGAGGTCCGGAGATAGAGACCATCCTGGCTAACACGGTGAAACCCCGTCTCTGCTAAAAATAGAAAAATTAGTCGGGCGTGGTGGTGGGCTCCTGTAGTCCCAGCTACTCGGGAGGCTGAGGCAGGAGAATGGCGTGAACCCGGGAGGCAGAGCTTGCAGTGAGCCGAGATCGTGCCATTGCACTACAGCCTGGGCAACAAGAGTGAAACAGCATCTCAAAAACAAACCAACAACAACAACAACAAAAACTATCAGGGTGGTTTTTTGTTCATTTTTTTGTGTGTGTTGTTTTTGAGACAGAGTCTTGCTCTGTCGCTCAGGCTGGAGTGCAGTGGCGCGATCTCGGCTCACTTCAAGCTCCGCCTCCCGGGTTCGTGCCATTTTCCTGCCTCAGCCTCCCGAGTAGCTGAGACTACAGGCACCCGCCACCACGCCCGGCTAATTTTTTGTATTTTTGGTAGAGACGGGGTTTCACCGTGTTAGCCAGGATGATCTCGATCTTCTGACCTCGTGATCCACCCGCCTCGGCCTCCCAAAGTGCTGGGATTACAGGCGTGAGCCACCGCGCCCGGCCCATTTGTTTAAGACAGCGTCTTGCTCTGTCGCCTAGGCTGGAGT
The DNA here is from genome assembly GCF_028885625.2 of Pongo pygmaeus. Classification (NCBI taxonomy): domain Eukaryota; kingdom Metazoa; phylum Chordata; class Mammalia; order Primates; family Hominidae; genus Pongo; species Pongo pygmaeus. The sequence continues at coordinate 60,733,324 of NC_072392.2, forward strand.
GCAGTGGCACAATCTCAGCTCACTGCAACTTCTGCCTCCCAGGTTCAAGCAATCCTTATGTCTCAGTCTCTCTGTCTGTCGCCTGGGAAAAAAAAAAAAAAAAAAGATTCTCCTGTCACTACTGACTTGCATCATGATTTCAGAAGTCCTCTTCATCTCTATCTTAAATTGACATCCCACCTCCCTCCCAACCCCTAAATAGCTCTTTCAAGATTACATAAAATAAGAACTTAAAATCACGACTCCTTTGTAATGTATGTAACTGCTAACCACGTAGGAAGAACTCTCATGAATGGAGTTTCCTTAAAGTGAGGTCCACCTGCATCTGGCTGTGTCAGAAACTAAAGAAGGACATTTGAGGAAAATATTCTGTTCGGCCAGTGAGCTATTCTTTTGGCATGACAGCTGAGAGGATGAGGAGATCAAGGGGAATGAAAGGGAGCGATATGCCCTTCCAATGACTGGTCCAGCAGCTCTCTCTGGCAGTCAGTGCTCAGGCTAGGCTGGGACAGATGTACCAATTCTAGAAGCTGCCCATGGAGAAGAGAGCCATCCTCAAAGACTGGGATGGGAAGCCAGGTCTTTGCCAATCTTAGGGACAACTGGGGACTGCCAGAGGCTTATTATCCCTACACAGTCAGCCAGACAGATCTGTTTTGAAGGAGCTTGGTTCCCCAAGGTGCTTGCCCATGAGCCAAAGAATTCTTATCTTTGTTAGTGGCAGGAAAAGAGCTAGAGAGAAATCAGTCTTGCATGTATATGGAGGAAGAAAAAGGGGAGTCTTGGAGGTTAGGAAGAGGCTAAGGAACGGAAGAGAGACATTTTGGAGGAAATGTTCTTGTGCTACCTGTGGCATCACTCCCACCCTAACCACCCTCTCCATGCACCTGCCCTGGGCTAGACATGATTACTCAAGGAACTTGGAGACAGGCTGCTAGTCCGAGCCAGCTGTGATGATTTGTTTCAGCCAATAGGCAGGAAAGACGATGTGCTTTTCTTCACCAGATAAAGGAGAAAAGGCCGGGTGCGGTGGCTCACGCCTGTAATCTCAGCACTTTGGGAGCCCAACGCAGGCAGATCACGAGGTCAGGAGTTCAAGACCAGCCTGGCCAACATAGTGAAACCCCATCTCTACTAAAAATACAAAAATTAGCTGGGCATGGTGGCGCATGCCTGTAATCCCAGCTACTCGGGAGGCTGAGGCAGCAGAATCACTTGAACCCGGGAGGCAGGGGTTGTGGTGAGCCAAAATCGCACCATTGTACTCCAGCCTGGGCAACAGAGTGAGACTCCGTCTTAAAAGAAAAAAAAAAAAAAAAGGAGAAAAATCAGTAGCTGAAGAAACAGGCAAGATTCAAGTAATTAGGAGTGGGGAACTGTGAACCACTTCTAGCTGGAAGAAGTAGGGTACCACCCTTTCCTGAAATCCCAGAGCTCTGTCCCAAAAGAGTAGGTCCTGATTCCAGGGTGGCCCTGTCAACGTAAGGGAAGTTCTGTCACTTTGTCAACACCAGAGACTCTGTGGCTATCAGGCACCTCTGAGGGAGAAGAATGGGGAGGGGGGAGTCTTTGGGAAGAGAGAGAGAAAGGAGACAGAGTCATTGCTTCCGCTGTTTTCTAGGCCTAGAATGCCCTCCCCATAACCAGCCCTCCAACATTCTCCACTGTGAACCCCTAGACATGCAGAAAGTGTAATTTAAATGTTGCTTCCTCTGAAAACTTCCCCTGCCTGAACTAATGTCAGGCAGTTAGTTTATTCTTCCTTGGTATAGCAGGAATAGGTGGGAGATATCAAAATAAAGGTGGAGGCAGTTTAGCACCCCCAGAAGGGAGGCTAGTTTCCAAATTGGACCATAGCTTCCAAAAGTTTTGCTACATTCCTAAATCTCTGATTCCAAATTAGTGGGTTCATGGCAGCCTGTGATTGTTGCTGATTTTGCCCTGTATTGATGAATCCCAATGTCCAGGAGACCTGAAACACAACAAGGAACAAAGTACCAAGGCCAGAAACAGGAGTAAGCACCAAGGTAAGTGAGGAGGGCCCGCAGGGGATCCAGAGCAGAGGGCGATTTGGCATAAGGAACAGCTGGGAGGTGCTGTAGTTTAGGGTTATGATCAAGAGCAGAAACTTGGAATCTGAGAGGCCTGGGTACAAATCCAAGCTGTGCCACTTGACGCTATGTAACCTTCAGCAAGATATGTAGCCTCTCTGCCCTCTGTTTTCTAAGCTGTAAAATAAGCATGACAATAAATCCAACCTAGTAAAGTTTCGTTTTGTTTTGTTTTGAGATGGAGTTTCGCTCTTGTTGCCCAGGCTGGAGTGTGATGGTGCGATCTTGGCTCACTGCAACCTCCGCCTCCTGGGTTCAAATGATTCTCCTGCCTCAGCCTTCAGAGTAGCTGGAATTACAGGCACGTGCCACCATGTCCGGCTAATTTTTGTATTTTTGGTAGAGAGAGGATTTCACCATGTTGGTCATCCTCGTCTTGAACTCCTGACCTCAGGTGATCCACCCACCTCGGCCTCCCAAAGTGCTGGGATTACAGATATAAGCCACTGCACCTGCTCCTAGTAAAGTTTTAATCTGAAGCATGTAAAGGGCTTAGCCCAGGGCCTGGTACAGAGGATGGAGCCTCGAATTCAATGTAGCCCATCTCTATCTGGTCCTCCTATTTCCAGTTTGGGTCATGGCAGCATCACTTTGCTCTAAGGCACCAACTGCATCCTCTGACAGACCTGCAAAGGAGCTGAATTGCCTTCCTGCATTGCTTTCTCACCTCAGATTTTGGGGGTTGGCATCCAGCATAGGGAACAAGCTTCATCTGAGGAATGAGAAAATGAGATGGATGGCACATCTCCTGAAAAGCAGCTAACTGGAGGCTGACCAGAGGTGTGGCAGGCCAGAGGTGTTCAGATTAGACCACGGAAGAGTCACCAGGCTGGGAGATCCGATATGTGCATATCTGGGGATGGTGCATCCTGCTTCAGAGAGGTCATTCCATCTCCTTCATTCTCCACATTCACTATACCCAGAGAAGGCACCTGTACAGCTTCCCCCCGCAATCTCACCGTCCTGACAATCAAAGAGTTGTTCGTCCTTCTCTAGCTGCAAGCTCAGCACAGGCCAGACCTCCTCTTTCCTTCCTAAGAAGAAAAGGAACACCACCACCTAGCCAGGTGGGATGAGGGAGAGAAGCCCAAATCCTTCTAGCCCGCTCAGTCCAGACTCAGCCCTCACAGCTCCACCTCCCCTCCCAAAGGCGTCAGGGACTCACTGATCCGAGAGAGGAACCAGCCCCGCAGGGGACAAAGCAAATGTGAGTGTTGCCATGGCTGGATCGGTCACCCTGCTGTGGAGCCTAAACTGGCTCCACATTGGCCTGGCATTTGGCGCCCGCCACCATTTGGCCTGATCTACCCTGCCGGCCTCCTGGCCTCCTCTCCGTCTCTTTCCTCCAACGGTAGGGCTGGAGGGGACCCGAGGCAGACAAACAACTCTTGGGCGTGTGGGCCCCGCCCGATACTAGAGCATCGGCGGGCCGGGATTGGCTGATATCTCCCATGTTCTGATTGGGCGGGCGGCGGCCTGTATCTCATTCACAGAAAGCATTGCTTCTCTCCTGCTGGAGTTTTGGACCTCGAATGCTGCTTCACTTTCCGCACTCTGCACAGTAGCTGTACTCATTTGATGTAAATAGATACAATTCAGTTCTATGGTTTCCGCAGATGACGTGCCCCCAAATGCAGTGTTGGCCCCTACAGGGATGGCTGAATCTGTCCGTTTATTGTATCCCATATCCAAATCACAGCTGTACGAGTCAATGGGACCAGGCTCATGGGAACTGTGGGGGCTGCATTTTGCATACCCAGGTGAGGCCACGGTTTGTTTTGTTTTGTTTTTTAGACGGAGTCTTGCTCTGTCACCAGGCTGGAGTGCAGTGGCGTGATCTTGGCTGACTGCAACCTCCGCCTCCCAAGTTCAAGCGATTCTCCTGCTTCAGCCTCCCGAGTAGCTGGGACTACAGGCGTGCGCCACCACACCCAGCTAATTTTTGCATTTTTAGTAGGACGGGGTTTCACCATGTTGGCAGGGATGGTCTTGATCTCTTGACCTCGTGATCTGCCTGCCTCGGCCTCCCAAAGTGCTGGGATTACAGGAGTGAGCCACTGCGCCTGGCAAGGCCATGGTTTTATCCCGCGAGACCTTTTGCTGGGTTAGGCTTTCACCGACTTTCGCCGGCAGTCCTTTCTACCATTTACACTTCTATTTCATATTTCTTTGTCTTTAATCATGCTGTTCCATATACTAGGAAAGCCTTCTTCTCATTCACCTACTTTTAAAATGTGGCTAAAGTTCCTGCTCGCTAGGACTCCTGGAGAAAAAGCCGATTGCAGAGCTTGGGCAGGGAAAACACAAAGTGAGCCTGGAACATTCAATATATATTTGGAAACAATTACAAACTTACAAAAAGTTGGAAAAGTGAAGATAGTCCAAGAAATACCTATATACCCTTTACCCAAATCCACCTATTATTAACATTTTATCCCTTGCTTAATCACCATATGGGGCCCTATCCAATTTTTTTTTTTTTTTCTGAACCATTCCAGGGTTTCACACATCATAGCTCTTACCCCTAAATATTTCTGTGTGTATTTCTTAAAAATAGAGATATGCTGTTACACCACAGCACAGTTATTAACTTTATACACTTACATTTATATAATACTTTTATTTAATCTACCATCCTTATTCCAGTTATTAGGTGATGTAGTTATGTTCTTTTCTTTTTCTTTTTTCTTTTTTTTTTTTTTTTTGAGATGGAGTCTTGCTCTGTCGCCCAGGCTGGAGTGCAGAGGCATGACCTTGGCTCACTGCGACCTCCGCCTCCTGGGTTCAAGCTATTCTCTTGCCTCAGCCTCCCGAGTAGGTGGGATTACAGGTGTGTGCCACCACGCCCAGCTAATTTTTGTATTTTTAGTGGAGACGGGGTTTCACTGTGAGCCAGGATCGTCTCGATCTCTTGACCTCATGATCTGCCCGCCTTGGCCTCCCAACATGCTGGGATTACAGGGGTGAGCCACTGAGCCTGGCCCTAATTATGTCTTTTACAGCATTTTCTCCATTCCAGTAAAAGATCTAGTCTAGGATCAGGTTATTCCATCTCCTTCATTCCCCATATTCACTACATCCAGAGAAGGCATCTGTACAGCTTCCCCTTATAATCTCATCATCCCAACAATCAAAGAGTTCATTCTTCTCTAGCTGCAAGCCTGGCACAGGCCTGACCTCCTCTTTCCTTCCTAAGAAGAAAAGGGGCACTGCCACCTACCCAGTAGGATGAGGGAGAGAAGTTCAAATCCTTCTAGACTGCTCACTCTTGAGTTGTCATGTCTGTCTAGCCTCCATAAATCTGGAACATGTACATAACTGGCATTAAAAAAAATACAGACCCCGCCTTATTTTTTTTTTAATGGAACATTCTCCATTTTGTATTTGTCTGGTTTTTCCTCACAATTAAGATGAAGTTCCGGCCAGGCATGGTGGCTCACGCCTGTAATCTCAGCACTTTGGGAGGCGGAGGTGGGCTGATCACAAGGTCAAGAGATCAAGAGTATCGTGGCCAACATGGTGAAACCCTGTCTCTACTAAAACTACAAAAATTAGCTGGGTGTGGTGGCACGTGCCTGTAGTCCCAGCTACTCAGGAGGCTGAGGCAGGGGAATCACTTGAACCTAGGAGGCAAAGGTTGCAGTGAGCTGAGATCGTGCCACTGTACTCCAGCCTGGCGACAGAGTGAGAATGTCTCAAAAAAAAAAAGAGAGAGAGAGAGAGAGAGATGAAGTTCTACATTTTCAGCGGGAATACTGCATAGGCCACGTGTCCTCAGGATATCACATCTGGAGACGCACAATGTCCCTCTGTCCTTCATACATGATGTTAACTTTGATCACTGGGCAAGGTGTTACCCATTTTCTCTATCACGTAATTACTTTCCCCTTCCCTTGCAACTAATAAGTAGTCTGTGGGGAGACATTTGAAGACCATCTATGTATCCTACTCCTCAACAAAATTTCATCTTAGATTTAGCATTCATTGATGATCTAATTAAGTCTTTACCACGATGGTTGAAATGTCTCTTTGCACAAGAAAGTACGGAAGTGCTGAAAGAAGATGAGGATGCAGCAGCAGAATTCCAGGAGTTGGCACATGGCCAAGTCTGAAACAATCTAAGCCAAAATAGATAATGATAATAACAAATTATACACCATCGAAGGAAAATAATAATCCATGAATTCATAAAGAAACGGGTGACTACATCCTCCTGCTCCCTTAAATCTCAGTTCAGCCTTCTTGTGCCTCAGTGGGAGATGTGCCTGTCTATGCTACCATCTCCTGTTGTGCTTCTCAACCTGGCACGATAATGTGACACTTTCCTGACTGTAGAACGGAGCCGAACTGAGCCCTGGGCTCTACCTTCCCTACCCTAAAGGGAGCAGGCTCTATAGACTGGAGTGTGAAGCCTGAGGCTGAGGGTCTGGCTCCTAAGAACTCAGTCCTGCCGTAGCTTCAGGGTCCTCTTGCCCCAGAGGCTCAGCCCTGCCTCCAGGAGGAGGTTTCTCTTTTCTCTTTTTAAGAAACAAGCTACTCTGAAGACATCAGTCAGCCCTCTATAGGGTCCTCCACCCACCACTTTGCTGTGCAACCCAAGTGAGGCTCTTCCTCCAAAGAGTAAAACATTTTTGACATTTCAGCTAGTGCCCAGAACCCTGTTCAGGGGTCAATGATTTAGTGCCAGCTTCCTCTCTCCTCCTTCCCTGACCATTTGCTGGCCCAGCAGAGGTTCCCTCCCTCCCAAGAAGGGAGGATCCTTCCCCAGGACACCAGGGCCATGCGGCTCCTCCACCTGCAGCACCTGCTCCCCAAGTCCCACACAGGAATATTCATCCTGCTCCACCTCACAACCTCCTCTAGGGAGCTTCATTTCTGGGAAGAACCAGATCTGAGCATCTAGACCAAATTGATCTCAGGTATCCCTTCTTGGAATTGGAAGAACGACAATAAGAAAAACAGGCATCATTCATTGAGTATTAGAATGATGAGGAACAAGTCAAGGTGATGCTGGTGCACACCTGTAGCCCCAGCTACTTGGGAGGCTTGAGGTGGGGGGATCACTTGAGCCCAGGAATTTGAGGGCAGCCTGGGCAACAGGAGGCAGAGGTTGCAGTGAGCCAAGATTGTGTCACTGCACTCCAGCCTGGGTGACAGAGTGAGACTCCATCTAAAAAAAAAAAAAAGGAAATAGCTTAAGTTAAGAATAATTATGGAGGAAAGTCATTTATGTTTAACTTTCCTCCTTCCAATTATAATGATTTTGAAGGCTAAATACAGACATATATACATAATCAATAATAAAGCCAATGTATGTATAATGTAGGAAATTCAGAAAATCCAGAAAAATACTGATAACAAAATAAAAGTTATCTTTAAACCCTCATCTAACGATGTTAACGTTTTGGTATATTTTCTTCAAGTCTTTTATGTTTATATTTTTATTTTTAGAAAAAAATATTTTATTTTTACCAAATAAAAATAAATGGGATCATTGCATTTTGTTTTGTAGCATTGCTTTCCCCCAACATTGTATCATGAACATTTTTTACATTCACTAACTGTTCCTTTCTTTTTTCTTTCTTTTTTTTTGGAGACAGAGTCTCCCTCTGTCACCCAGGCTGGAGTGCAGTGGCGCGATCTCGGCTCACTGAAACCTCTGCCTCCTGGATTCAAGCAATTCTCCTGCCTCAGCCTCCCGAGTAGCTAGGACTACAGGTGCGCATCACCACGCCCGGCTAATTTTTGTATTTTTAGTAGAGACAGGGTTTCACCATGTTGGCTGGTCTTGAACTCCTGACCTCGTGATCTACCCACCTCGGCCTCCCAAAGTGCTGGGATTACAGGTGTGAGCCACCGCGCCCGGCCTCACTATTCTTTAAGAACAATTTTAATTATTACATGGGATTCCATTTATCTAGGTCTAATCTCCACCCCACGGCCTTGTAGAGGACAAGCTGGCAGCCTCTGTACAAGGGGGGCAAGATCCCTGGAGCCTCACAAACTGTTACCAATCAAGGGGAAGACAGTGGTTTTTATAAAGGCAAACAGGGCATGTCTCACCCACTTGTTAGAATTTAGGCCTTTGGCAAATATTTACTCAATCTCGCGGGGTGCAGACACTGAGATAGATGGAAAACATCCCTTACCTCCCAGGAGTTCATGAAGAGACCAACTATAATGGCACGCACTCTCTCTCTATAGGCTGGCGGGATGGACACAGGGACTGCAAGGGAGCAATTACTCATGCAAGGGAAGAAGGGCTTACAGACATGATGTTGGTGCTGGCACCCTGGGGAAGGGGTGAAAGTCCCCAGGAATCCTTTCAGATAGGCATCAAATTGGCAAGCCCACAGGCATCCGTCTAGCTGTTATCTCACAACGGAGTTGTTTGCTTATTTATTTATTTATTTTTTGCGACTGCTTCCACGGTTCACCTGTGTGTTCTTTCAAATCCCCAAGTGATGTTACCAGTTCCTTAAAAGTTTCCTGGGCTGGGCCGGGCGCAGTGGCTCATGCCTGTAATCCCAGCACTTTGGGAGGCCGAGGCGAAAGGATGGCTTGAGCCCAGGAGCTCGAGACCAGCCTGGGCAAGATGGCAAAACCTCACCTTTACAAAAATTTTTTTTCTTTAAATAGCCGGGTGCGGTGGTACAGGCTTGTAGCCCCAGCTACTCAGGAAACTGAGACATGAGAATCTCTTGAGCCCAGGAGTTCGAGGTGGCAAGTTTCCTCTGAGTTCCTTGATTAAATTTGTCAGAGGAGAAAGGGTCAGGATTATCCAAATTATTTGGAAGTTTACACCACTTGCTTTTCTACCTCCAGCCTACTTAAGCTGTCTTTGGTAGTCCTAGGAGGAGGAGTGGGTCTCACGGTGGCAGGGACAATGTGGTTGGTTGCAAAGCCGCAACTATCTGCTCTCCTTATCAACCATTCATGCCCTGACATTTGCCCTGGGCTGGGGGAACTTCAGAAGGGAAATGTGCTGTTTTCCCCACGGTCTGATCAGAGCTCACCATTTCTAAGCCTGAGCCCAGTGGCTCTCCATCAGCCTCATTCTCACAGTAGATAATGTCATATGCTCCAGGGATCTGAGCTTCATACAGCCACAGACTTAGCAAAAGGCTTCCATCACCTTCACATTCAGTCTGTGGAAACAGCAAGTGTTCTTGGCTGCTTCTGTTTCTTTGTTTGAGATTGAGTCTCGCTCTGTAACCCAGGCTGGAGTCAAGCACCATCTTGGCTCACTGCAACCTCCACCTCCCAGGTTCAAGCAATTTTCCTGCCTCAGCCTCCCAAGTAGCTGGGACCAAAAGCGCCTGCCACCACGCCTGGCTAATTTTTGTATTTTTAGTAGAGATAGGGTTTTACCATGTTGGCCAGGCTGGTCTCGAACTCCTGGCCTCGAGTGATTCACCCGCCTAGGCCTCCGAAAGTGCTGGGACTACAGATGTGATCCACGGTGCCTGCCCTGTTCTTGGCTGGTTCTAGCCTGGGAGTGGGTGGGTGGCATGAGGACAGAAAATGGGAGGAGCTGGAATGGAAGTTAAGGGCAGCCTGGGAAGGGCCTCTCTCAGGAGTTTAAATTTCGTCTCCAAGCAATGGGAAGTCATCCATCCTGCTCAGCAGTGCAGAGACATCACCGGTTTGTACATTAGAAAAGTAACTGCTGGCACTGAAGAGGATGGATTGAAAGGCAGAGCCCTGGCAGCAGGCCCTGAGCCAGGGCAGAAGAGAAGGGGCAGATTCCAGAGAAACTCAGAAGCAGAAAGCCCTGAGTTTACTGAGGGGGTTGAATGTGCGAGGGGAGGAAGGCAGCATGTAACATCTGCAGCTTGAGTGAATGGGAGGTGCTCCTTATCCAGGACAGAGAATTCTTGCAAAGGATGTGGAGATGACGGGCTCCAGGCTCCCTGTGCTGAAGGTGCAGTGGCTGTGGGACAGCTTGTCCAATGGCAGTAACACATGCCAGTCAGGGGCTTGAGAGAGGGAGTAGGGTGCTCAGACAGGTCATCAGCACACTCCACTAGGAGCAGAGGGGGTAATGTTATTAATAAAATTTGGCTGGGCACGGTGGCTCACGCCTGTAATCCCAGCACTTTGGGAGGCCGAGGTGGGCAGATCACCTGAGGTCGGGAGTTTGAGACCAGCCTGACCAACATGGAGAAACCCCGTCTCTATAAAAAATACAAAATTAGCTGGGCGTGGTGGTGCATGCCTGTAATCCCAGCTACTCGGGAGGCTGAGGCAGGAGAATCGCTTGAATCTGGGAGGTGGAGGTTGCAGTGAGCCAAGATCACGCCATTGCACTCCAGCCTGGGCAACAAGAGTGAAACTACGTCTCAAAAACAAAACAAAACAAAACAGACAACAACCAAAAAAAAAAAAAACAGCCGGGTGCGGTGGCTCACGCCTGTAATTCCAGCACTTTGGTAGGCCATGGTGGGCAGAGGTCGGGAGTTTGAGACCAGCTTGGCCAACATGGTAAAACCCCGTTTCTACTAAAAATAAAAAAATTAGCTGGGCATGGTGGTGTGCACCTGTAGTTCTAGCTAATCGGGAGGCTGAGTTGGAAGAATCGCTTGAACCTGGGAGGCAGAGGTTGCCGTGAGCCGAGATTGCACCACTGCACTCCAGGCTGTACAACAAGAGACACACTTTGTCTATCTATCTATATATCTAATCTATATCTATATCTATATCTATATCTATATCTCTATATATATTAGCAGTCTGCAAGTGGAGCCATGAGGGGTTGGTACCTGCCCCACTCTATTCCCCCTGTGAGAACGTCTGGAAAGAGGGGTTGGTTAGAAAGTTAGAGGACTCAGCCTTGGAGAAACCCCTGGGGTAGGCAGAGCTGAAGAAATGAAGGAGTGGATAGAAAGACACAGAGGCTAGGAAGCCATGAGGGTGGGAATGGTTTCAAGGAGGGATTAGCAACATCCAGGGCTCCAATGGAGTGAAGGAGTGGGATAGGGAGGAGGCCCATGGGTTGAAACAATGAGGAGCCTAAGGGTGCCTCCCTTGGAAAGGCATCTTCCCCTAGAATGATGCCGGTGCCTCCCTGTAAAAATCATCTTCCCCTAGGATGAAGGGGAAGAAAGTCAGATTGTAGGAAGTTGAGGATTGAATGGGGCTTGAAGAAGCAGAGAGTGGGTCTGGTTGCTTCTTAGGGGAGGCCTACTGATGAATGCAGAAGAGAGAAACAGGGCAATGACTTGAGGGCAGGGCAAGGTTGGGGCCAGGTTCCCTTAGAAGGGGGTATCTTGAAGTGTTTGTAGTTTTGAAGCAGAGGGGAGGAGAAAGAAGAACTAACAGAGTCTCCTGAAGCACATAGGAGGTTGGGCTGGAAAGCAAAAGGGACGTCTCATCTTTGGAAGAGCAGAGACAATAGGGCCTGAACCAGGCAGAAGTGGAGGAGTGAGGCGGGGAGAGAAGGAGAAATGAACAGGATCTGATAATCAGTAGAGTGCCAGGGAAGATGCACAGGAGACAGGCTTCCAGCCTCTGAGCCAGAGGCGGATTCAGGAGAGTAGGAGGAGGTGGCTTAGGCAGGAAAGAGGCCTCAGTTGCCTTTAGCCTCCTTGAGTTTTAGGTGTCTGGGAGACCCACAGGTGGCCCTCTGTAGGCGGCTGGTGTGAGGGGCTGGAGCCCTGGGGGCTCAGAGGCAGTGGTGGGAGTGGGTGGAGGTGTCTGGGGGTGGGGAGGTTGTGAGAGGCAGGGAAGGGGTCTGAGAAAAAGCTGCCAGAAGGACAGACCCAAAAGGAGGAGCATGTCAGCAAAGCCCAAGAAAAGTGTGCTTCAAGGAAGTGTCCATTAGAGCAACTGGTTTTATTAATGACTATAATAATAATGTATTTAAAAATTTTACTAGCTGGGCGTGGTGGCACCCGCTTGTAACCCCAGCTACTCAGGAGGTGTAGGCAGGATAATTGCTTGAACACGGGAGGCGGAGGTTGCAGTGAGCCGAGATCGCGCCACTGCACTCCAGCCTGGGCGACAGATCGAAACTCCGTCTCAAAAAAAAAAAAAAAAAAATTTACGAGCAATCCACAGGCGAGTGCAAATGGAAATCTCCAAGTTTGCAGACGCATTTTTCTGCTCCTGAAATGCCAAGGTGACAGGGATGAACTGCAGAGGGATCTTGCAAGTAAGCAGGAAAGTGACAAATGAACTGCACTATGGGTAAGTGTAAGGTAATACACTCGATAACATAATCTAGACTATATTGCCAGGTGGACAAATCCTGAGCTCTCAGTTACAACCTGGGAAAGGAGCCAGGAGTCAGTATAGAGGCATGGGTCTGTCTCTCCGGATTACGAATATTTAACCTGGGGCCTGAAGACCATCTTCTGGGATTTCAAGCACCCTGCCTCCCCCGGAAATTGAATGCACCAGGGAGTGAAGAAGTGTGGGGAGAGGGGAGCAGGAGAGAGGAGATCCTCAGAGGGGTTTGGAAACCCAGTCCTGGAGTTCCGTTCAACATGCTAACCTAATGCCGGGCCTCCCCGAGGAGGGTGTGGTTCTGAGGTTTCTCCCCCTCCCAGTTTCCCAACTTGCTGAAGAAACTTGCCCTTGACATGCAAATGATGGAAACACATTGGTGTCTGGGGCACTTTGGTTTGTGGTTTTTACCATCAGCTGTCTCTGAGGCTGAGCGTGTCGATCTGTCTCAGCAAGGCTAGCAAATTGCAAGCGCTCAGAGGAGGGGAGAGGGGGCTATTCCTGGGGTTCTGGGCCCAGATGGGCAAATGGGTCTGTAAGGCAGACTTTTCCAGGAGGAGGGTGCAGACCCTTTGCAAGTTGTTTGGGGACAGAGCTTAGATTGCATCTGGCCTTCTTCACCCTCCTCAGATCCCTTAGGTAGCAGGGTGCTTGGTGGTCACCACCTGACCTAGGCTACCCACTCCCAAATTGGAGTCTGAAACGAAAGCACGTGGGAAAAGTATAGCAAAGGTCAGTTTCCCATTTATTAAACAAGTTCTTCCGTGGAAAATCTTCCCAGGGCTCAGCAGCCCTTGAAGTGATCAGGGATGCTGGGGAGGTTGGGGGAGGAGAAAATGGGAGATGGCAGGTGGTATCTGTCGGTGTGGACGAGTGATAGCTTTGATTTGTTCCCCCTTCCCACCATCTCCTGTGGCCTCAGCATTTGATTTGGTTTCCCTTCCGGGGCCCTAATTCCAGGGAGCTGCCCCTCCTCCACACCTGTGTCCCAAGCCCCAGCTGTGCGTCCTCACCCTGGGTTCCTGGCACTGACCTGGAACCTGTCGGGCAGCCCTGCTCTTAGCTCCCCGCCGAGTCTCGGAGGTCTCAGGTCTCCTCCGCCCACCCTCTCCGCAGCTGGGAGGGGCAAGATGCCCCGCACCCCGCTCTGCGCGGGAGGTCGAGGCGCCCCGCTCACGCCCTCCTGCCCGCAAGCTAGGGAGTCACTGCGGCCGGGGAGGGAGGTACACGGAGGGCATTTTTCCAGCCTTCACCGGGTGCTCCCCTCTCCACCCTCGGCAACCATGTAGGTTTCCGGACCCCCAGGTCCGCTTCCCTCCTCTCTGGAAAGGGGCCGGCCATCGAGAAAGGGCCCGGGGGCGCCGCAGCCTGGCCCCCGCCCCGCCGGCAGCCCCGCTCCTCCCCGCGGGGCCCCACTTGTGGCCCTGCCGGCAGCCGCGCAGGGACAGCTGCATTTCTCGCCGCCCGCCGCTAGGAAGCCGGCCTCACCTCACTTTCTCCGCCTCCCCGCGCCCCAGCCGCGCCGCCGCCGCCGAGCCCGGCCCCGCCGCCGCCGCTGCAGATTGCAGCCCCTCCCCCGCCCGGCCCGCCGCCCGGCCCCTGCGGCCCGCGCGGAGCGGACGCGCGTGGCGCTGCCCGGTAAGACCCCCGCGCTCCCGCGGCTCCCGCCCGGCCCCGGGCGCGGTCCTCGCCGGCGCCCCGCGCGCAATCCCGGCCCCGGCCCCGGCCCGGCGGCCCCACCTTCTCGGGACCCGTTGCCCAGGCGCCGCCGGGAGGGCCGGGCTGTCGCGAGTTTGATTCCCGGGGCTGTCGGCGCGGCTCCCCGGGAGCTCCGCGTGCGGCAGGTCCCCGCCCGCCCTTCCTTCCCGAGCCCCCACCTCATCCCGGGCCCCGGGCGCGGGGGGCGTGCGGGCATCTGGGGGGCCGGGAGCGGGGCGCGCGATTAGACCGGGAGGCGCGGGCCGGCGCCGCAGGGAAGGGAGACGAGGCCTCCCGGAGCCGGCTCCGCCCGAGTCCCCTCTCCCGCCGCTCCCCCCTTTGTGTGGGCGCCCCTCCCCGCAGTGCCCGGGCCTGGGGGCGCAGGCTGGGCGGCGACGGCAGTCGGGGGCGCCTGCTGGGAGCCGAGAGCCTTTTAGGGGGAGAGGAGCTTCGCTTCCTGCCCCCTGCCGATGTCACAGGTCGGCTCAGCCTTTTTTGGTCCCTCCCGGTCCCCTGGGAGCTGTATCTCCCGTCAGCTCGGCCAGGGAAAGTTGGGAATGCGCTGTCCCCGCCCCTGCTCCCCCGCCCCGCCGGCTCCTGTGCCCCAGGCTCTGAGCTCCAAGGGGGGCTGGTGTCGGCGTTTATTCATTCCGCCCTCTTCCTTTTCTCGGTCGCATGGTCGCCTTACACCCAACACTGCCCTGCCCATTTCTTTTCCCCTTAAAAAAAGTTTTAGTTCTAAGAAACGTAACTGAAATTAAATTCCTGAGAAGGAATGTGTTTTAAGGGGAGGGAGCGTTTAGATTTTCCTTTTTTTGGTGGAGTAGAAGGTGAGGGGACTCCCTGGGAGTTTAGAAACAAGATGTCCTGGAGGTGATAGAGGATACAAGAAGACCATCCAGCGTGCTCCCCACCTGATCTGCAGTCAGCGTCTTGTAGCGAGAGGAATGAGCCTTCCCTGGGTGATCCCGCAGCACCTGAGCCACCTGGCCCAGGAGAAAGGACTCAGGGAGATGTTCTGGGCTTTTCACCCCTTTTCTTTATAGCCAGCTGTGCCTGAAGGAGGTGAGGGACCCCAGGAATTCTCTCATGGAGGAAGTCATCTCACCATGCGGTTGGGCCCCTGCTGGATCAAGTGTGAAGCTGGGTCCTCTCTTGTTGGGGGTCAGTGCCACTGGTACCTCAATTTGAATGGAGGGTGCCATCTCTGGGATGGAGAGGTGCTGCTGGGAGAAACCTGGCTCGGGTCTCCAGGAAGCTGGAGCGTGTGCAGGAGGGCTGGGTGTGAAACCCCCTGTCCACTTTCTGCAGCTGGAAGGGTCAGGACAAGGGAAACAGGATACTGCTACCGACCTGGGCACATCCTTGAATAGAAGAGAGACCCTGGACAGCGAGGATGGCCCAGGGATGTTGATATGACTAGGGCTGTATCCCCAGCTCCTGGGCCAGGCCAACTAGGGCCAGAGGTTGGAGTCATGGGCCCCTTTGAGAATCTGGTGAAAGCTCTAACTCCTCTCCTTCCAAAATGCATGTGTGTAGGGAGACACTTGTATTCAACACCAGACAGTTAATATACCCCCTTGGAACTAGGACCTCCATTGAGACCCCTGCCCTAGAGTTACTGGGCTGAACTGGGCCATCAGAACAGTTGTCACCTTTTTGGCTGGTCAGTGAATAATCCCAGGGTTCAAAGAGCAGACTGCTTCTAAGGTCTTTTCTCATGACGTCCCTATGCAACTTTGGGCTTGTGGCCGTGGAGACCTGGAGTGTCTGGACAGATCCCAGCTCCCTACAGCTAGCTAGAGGATGGGGGCAGATGAGGTGGCTCTTTTCCAGGGGCTCATTTTGCTGTCTGTGTGGTGGGAAGGCCCTGGGCACTGGACTAGGCCCACTGGTCTATTGAATTAGAGGTAAATGAAGGGATTTGGGTGGAGGTGGATATTCTGGTGTTTCAGCTGGGTGTGAGATCCAGGCCTTTAAGAGCTCCAGCTTGTTTTTGGGGAAATGGGGTTGAGGTGCTTTAGTAGAGAGTGTTAAGTGTGAAAGAAGACTCTTAAGGAGGTCTTGGGTCAGAATTGTCCAAGGCTATGATCTGGGTATTGTCGGTTCCTTAGATCCCTTCGGACTCTTGAAGGCAAGTGGGGGCCAGAGGGCTGCTGTCACTATCCCCAGTGCAGCCCAGAGGAGGCCTGGCCTGCCTTTCCTTTCTTGGCTCACTGGGTCCTGGGCTGCTGCATAGGTGTTTGTGGCGTCTACACTTGCTAGGGATCTGGAAGAGCTTTAGGAGGATCTGCCATTTGTGACTTCTCTACCTTGGGATTGAGAAGACTTCCTTAGGCCCAAGTCCCCCACAGAGAGCTGTAGGGGATTTTTCTTTGTTTAACTAGAGAGCACAGTGTTTGGCATATGGCACCACTCACACTGGTATTCTTCCTTTAGAGCTTCCTACATTTGCTCTGGTAATAAGCAGCAGAGGCAGGAACATT
This sequence comes from Pongo pygmaeus, assembly GCF_028885625.2. Taxonomy (NCBI): domain Eukaryota; kingdom Metazoa; phylum Chordata; class Mammalia; order Primates; family Hominidae; genus Pongo; species Pongo pygmaeus. The sequence goes on from NC_072392.2 coordinate 60,749,846, forward strand.
CTAGAGCCTTGGGCACAGGAAGCTGGGTGTCTGACAGGGGTCACCTCTGACTATCCAAGGTGAGCTGGAGGAGGTGGTGCTTCTGTTTTGCTGGCTCTTGCACTTACAGGAAGTAAGCGCTATAAAGGGCATTGGAGGCCGGACGCGGTGGCTCATTCCTGTAATCCCACCACTTTGGGAGGCGGAGGGGGGTGGATCACCTAAGGTCAGGAGTTTAAGACTAGCCGGGCCAACGTGGTGAAACCCCATCTGTACTAAAAATACAAAAATTTGCTGGGTGTGGTGGCGTGTGCCTGTAATCCCAGCTACTCAGGAGACTGAGGCAGGAGAATCGCTTGAACCTGGGAGGTGGAGGTTGCAGTGAGCCGAAATTGTGCCATTGCACTCCAACCTGGATGACAAGAGCAAAACTTTGTCTCCAAAAAATAAAAATAAATAAATAAAATAAAATAAAATAAAATAAAATAAAATGAAGGGCATTGGAGACCCTAAAGCGCTGTGGTCCCGTGGTCCTTGACTTGGGAATTGGAAGTGTCTTGGTGGCATGCAAAGGTCCTTGTTGCAGTGACTGAAGATTCACCTTCCCCAGTGGCCATGACTTCTTAGTCATGCTGTGGCCCTGGGTTGGTGAGTTCAGGATGCTAGCTGTGTTGGCTCACTCAGTGTTTCTCTGATCCCCTTGGCTTCCAGGCTCCCAGAACCTCTGATGTGTCAGCGCATTATCACAGACTCTTGATGATGCAGCTAAATGTCTTATCTTTAAAGCAGGTCATAAATGATAAATGTGATAACAGTCCTTGTAAACATAAACTCCCTTCTTATAAATGTGACCATTTCATTTCCATTGTGGCAGCACCAAGGGTCTTTGAGGAATTCTTTGTAGGATAAAAATGTTTAGGCTGGGCGTGGTGGCTCCTGCCTGTAATCCCAGCACTTTGGGAGGCTGAGGCAGGTGGATCACCTGAGGTCAGGAGTTCAAGACCAGCCTGGCCAACATGGCGAAACCTGTCTCTACTAAAAATACAAAAAATTAGCCGGGCATGGTGGTGCCTACCTGTAACCCCAGCTGCTTGGGAGGCTGAGGCAGGAGAATCACTTGAACTCGGGAGGCGGAGGTTGCAGTGAGCTGAGATTGCACCACTGGACTCTAGCCTGGACAACAGAGTGAGACTCTGTCTCAAAAAAAAAAAAAAAAAATCCAACTCCACTGGCCTAACTTCCACCCCCAGGAAGCAACTGAGTTATTTTGTGCACATTTTCATCATAGCTTAGTTGTTTAGAGTGTAAGATCTGAAGTTAGGCGTCTCCAGGTAGAATCCCAGCTCTCCATCTTACTCTAAGACTTTGTAAGTGCCTGAGTTTCCTATATTTAGAAAGAGTTAAAAGAGATCTCATGTGTATGCCAGACAAAGAGGAAGTGTTCATTACATTGAAGCTATTATTATTATTGCCATTTCTGCACAGCGGTACACAAATTCTGAGGCTCATTATTAAGGAAAATCTTTGGTAAAAACTGTAGAGGCTGAGGGTGGTTTTTGGAAGAGTGGGAGGGGTTGGGGTGAGGCTCTTGAATGATGAGCAGAGAGGACCGCACAGTGGAGGCGGGGGTGGGGAGACTGAAATGTCATGGGTGACAGCTAAGCATATTTGGGGGCAGAATGACTCAGCATCTGTAGCCCTGCTGTGGAACCAACTCTTTTTCCTTTTCTTTGCAGAATTTGCCCTGTAAGCTGGGGGAGGGGTGAGGAGGCATAACCAGTGAGGAGGGTTGAATGGCATAAAGTTAATGCTAACATTGGTCCAGAGGAACAGGGCAGAGTTCCCTGGAGGAAGGGAACCTAGTGAGGAGATGGGGGCAGGCCTAATAGGCAGTCAAGAGTGCAAGCTTGCAGGGTGCAGTGGCTCACGCCTGTAATCCCAGCACTTTGGGAGGCCGAGGCGGGCGGATCACCTGAGGTCAGGAGTTCGAGACCAGCCTGGCCAACATGGTGAAACCCTGTCTCTACTAAAAATACAAAAATTAGCCGGGCATGGTGGTGGGTGCCTGTAATCTCAGCTACCCAGGAGGCTGAGGCAGGAGAATTGCTTGAAACCAGGAGGAGGAGGTTTCAGCGAGCTGAGATCACACCATTACACTCCAGCCTGGGCGACAGAGCAAGACTCCGTCTCAAAAAAAAAAAAAAAAAAGAGGCTGGACACGGTGGCTCATATCTGTAATCCTAGCACTTTAGGAGGCCGAGGCAGGCAGATTGCCTGAGCTCAGGAGTTCAAGACCAACCTGGGCAACACGGTGAAACCCCTGCTACTTGGGAGGCTGAGGCAGGAGAATTGCTTGAACCCAGGAGGCGGAGGTTGCAGTGAGCCGAGATCGCGCCACTACACTCCAGCCTGGGTGACAGAGTGAGACTCCGTCTCAAAAAAAAAAAAAAAAAAAAAAGTGGAAGCTGTGGGGGCCAAGGGTTTCTGTGAAGGAACAGGCTTGGGAAATAATCATTGCGGCACTCACAGAGGGGTCGGACCCTTTCCAAGTACTTCACATGGATTAGCTCGTTGAATCCTCACAGGACCTATGAGATATTATACCAGTTTTTCAGGTGAAGAAACAGAGACATAAGAGACATCAAGAGTTTAAATAACTTGCCCAAGATCACATGGCTAGAAAGTGGCAGAGCCAGGATTTGAATTCAGGAAGTCTGGCTGCAGGCCCACACCCTTAGAGAAACTGTCAGGGCTGGGTGTGGTAGTTCATGCCTGTAATCCTAGCACTTTGAGAGACTGAGGCTGGCAGATCACTTGAGCTCAAGAGTTCTAAACCAGCCTGGGCAACATGGTGAAACCTCATCTCTACAAAAATTAGCTGGGTGTGGTGGCATGTATCTGTAGTCCCAGCTACTCAGGAGGCTGAGGTGGGAGGATCGCTTGAGCCTGGGAGGCCGAGGTTGCAGTGAGCTGAAATTGCACCACTGCACTCCAGCCTGTGTGTCAGAGCCAGACCCTGCCTCAAAAAAAAAAAAAAAAAAAAATGTATGTCAGAGAGACCCCTACTGAGCTCAGGGGGTGGTAGTGGTGGGGGAGGGTGGAGCTGGGGGGTTGTGGGATTTGTGTCCTGCTTGAAGGGCTGCCAGTGGAATTTCCAGGCATCGTTGGAACATGCCTGGAGGGTTCAGCTTAACAGAGTCTGCTGAGAACCACTGGCCAAGTGCCAGATACTCTGCTGGGGCCCATCCTGGAGCACAAAGGTCATCAAGCCATGACCCCTGCCTTCAAGATGCCTCCTGTCTAGTAAGGGAGACAAACATGTTAGCCTGGAATTTCAGTTGCTGTGGCAAGTGCTGCGATAAGACAAAGCACTGAGGAAGGGGGCACTTTGCCAGCCAGAAGAGGAGCTGGGGCAGGGAAGGCTTCCTGGAGTAGGGGCCACTTGAGTTGAGTGAGGACAAGATAAAGTGGCTGCTGCCTTCTGGCCTTTTGATCTGGCATGGGAGCACATTGTTCTCCCCCTTGGTGAACTCTGAGTAGAGCTAAGTAGTGATGTGGGTTTCAGAGAAGGGTCAGGTTTTCTGGATTCTGTAGCACCCTTGCCAGGGTGAGGCAGGAACTGGGCAGTGTGGTCAGCTTTCCTGATGCCTTTGTGGTTTTTAATAGCTGAGAAACACTACCATCTCTTGTAATGCCTGCAGTGAACATGGTGAAGAAGACATAAAAGTCTCTTAAGAGTCATTGCTCAGAATACAGTGATTCACTCTTGACTCTCTGCACTTAGAACTAGAGGCAAATGAATTTAAACTACAGAGGGAGGATTCAAGTAAGGTATGAGGAAGACATTCCAGATAGGATGTGAGATGTAAGAAAAGTGACTCATAGGCACAGAGGGGAATGGCCTCTCCTGAAGGTCTTCAGAAATGGGAACAAGTTTCATTTGTCTTTGTGGTTTAAGAGGTTTCGTCTGGAGACAGGAAGATGAAGTAGAGGCCCCTAGAGGTCCATGCCAGCTTGGTGATCGGAGGATAAAAGGAGCTGGAATTTTTGAGCTAGAAGATTACTTAAATCTGGCCTAACCCCTCCTTTGACTGTTGGAGTGATTGAAGAATGCCCGATAACATTGAGCAGCTCATCCATTAATGAGTGAGCCAAGGCACAAACAGAGTCTGCCCAACAGCTGGGACCCTGGCCTGCAATGTTCCTGGTCAGCGTCACCCGGGGGTGCTCACTGGGAGGGACCTACAGCTCTCGGGGATGGAGTCCAAGCCTCGTGAGGAGAGCTCAGGAAACCTGGAAGTAGTGGAGCATTTGTCTTGGTATTGGAATACAGAAAGCATCAGCCCCCATACACACAGTGTTTCTGAGAATGGCACTCTCAGTTGGAGCTAGTGGGTTATCTCCTAGATGCACCTAGAAGAGTTTTAGGTGTATATATGAGGCCCTCAGTAAACTTTGTTGGATGAATGAGTAAATAACAGATAATCCAAGACTTAATCTCTCTTTGACCATACCCTTGTTGGGCCAGTGCACTTAACCCTTCTTATTCTGTTTTACTTAAGCTGACAGTAGGCTTTTTTTCATAATACTGCCTACCCACAAAGAAAGGTGCCCATAAGTATGCTGGGGCAAGGGTAAGAAGAGAAAACACAGTTTAGGATCCTTCTCAACATTTATACTTCTTTGAAGGATCATCAAGGCCTGACATTATGTTCAGTCATAATGGCTTTTGCTTTTTTCTTTTTTATTGTTCCAAGCACAAAAGTGTTTTTATTTTTTATTATTTATTTATTTATGAGACAGGGTCTTGCTCTTTCACCCAGGCTGGAGTGCAGTGTGGTGTGATCTCAGCTCACTGCAACCTCTGCCTCCCAGTTTCAAACGATTCTTGTGTCTCAGCCTCCCGAGTAGCTGGGATTACAGACATACGCCATCACAAACAGCTAATTTTTTTGTGTTTTTAGTAAAGATGGGGTTTCACCATATTGGCCTGGCTGGTCCCGAACTCCTGAGCTCAAGAGATCCACTCGCCTTAGCCTCCCAAAGTACTGGGATTACAGATGTGAGCCACCGTGCCTGGCCCGAGCACAAAAGTAAAACGCTTCATTTTTCAAATTTAGGAAAAACATGTAGTATAACAGTCTCAGCCACGTTAGAGCAAGATGGTTACAGGGATCTCAGAAGAGAACAAAGCTTGCTCTTGGAAGATAATCTGATTAAGAGTGAACCAAATATGAACGGATGCTGGACAATGAGTTTAAAAATAATACCGGGTGGTGAACTTTAGCTCACGGGGTGAACTGAAATAGACTTGTGCAAATAAGAGAGAAGTAGCAGCAGCAAACACGATGGCAAGAACTTTTGCTTCCTCCTCTAATCCCATGATTCCCTATTCATTAAGAAAGTACTTGATGTTAGGAGGGCACTGCGAAGCTTTTTTTTTTTTTTTTTTTTCCTGGTGACCAGCAAGCTGGATTTGGAGCTCTGTTAAGGGGAAGCCTGTCTGTGGTCATGTAGGGTGATCAGGCTCCTGAAATGATTTCACTTTGCTCTGGTCTGACATTAGTTTCAGTTTCAGGCTCTACCCACAGCTGGGAGAGAGCTAGTGAGCTCCAGAGGGGGTCAGCTGGGGGGAGTTTCACCATTGGCTATGTCAGCCGATGGCAAGGTGCGTGAACAGGGAACTCCTGTGTTGAGCAGAGAGAGGAAGATGTGTCCGAGATGGAGTTGGGGAAGGCAGCACTTGCGTGTTTGTGTGTCCAGAGACCGGGCTGGTGATGATGAGCAGGAGGGAGCGTATGAAGATATCAGATGTGCAGAGGACAAAACCCCCACCCAATTACAGGACCACTGAGCCTCGGGCTAGGGAAGTTTTAAGACAGATTGCCTGGGCCGGGTGGATTTTCCCTGAGCAGGTGTACACCTGAGAGGAAAGCAAGTGTAAGCATGCCACAGAGTCAACATACATCTTGTACTGGCATTCTTAAGATCAGCCTCTACGGTGCAGCATTTTCTTGCATATGAGTTTCCTTTAAAAAAAAAAAAAAAAGTCAAATTAAAGTTTGAGAACTGATAGTTGCGAACTTGCAGACCTTTGCATGTTGGTGGATCCTCTAAGAACTTCAAGTTGTCATTTTTCCTGAGACGGCTTGAGGCCAGTCTGGTTGGTTCACAGGGCATCATTACCCTAGAAAATCAGCAGTTTTCCTCCCCTGACTGGTTCTGGGTGAGGCATACACAGATGTTTCCTTCCCTCTTAGTAGTACCACAGCATCATTACATTTTATTTCTCAAAGTTATAAATTCATTTTATTTTGAAAAGAGAGAATCACTGAATTTTACAGCTGGAAAGGATTCTGAAGACTGCTTGCTTGGTCGGCTCCTGGAGGAATCTGAGGTTGTGGGTCGTTAAGTGCTTTGAAAAGACCGATGGTATGTAATTAAGAATACTGAATCAGAATGCCTGTGCTTCATCCCAGCCTCTGCTAGTTGCTGCCGTGTTCTTGAGGCAAGTTACTCAATCTCTCTGAGTCTTAGTTTCCTGGTCCATACAGTGGAAGTAATAGTAATAATAGGTTTTTTGGTGTTTTTTTTTTTTAATTTTTGAGGTGGAGTCTTGCTCTGTCACCCACAGCCTCCACCCGCCGGGGTTCAAGTAATTCTCCTGTCTCAGCCTCCTGAGTAGCTGGGATTACAGGCGCCCTCCACTACCCCATGCCCAGCTAATTTTTGTATTTTTAGTAGAGACAGTGTTTCACCATGTTGGCCAGGCTGGTCTCGAACTCCTGACCTCAACTGATCCGCCCACCTCAGCCAAAGTGCTGGGATTATAGGTATGAGCCACCACGCCCGGCCAAAATATTACATAATGATTGTTAATTAGTACCAAATACTTATTAAGCCCCTAGCACAATGTTTTGCGTATTGTAAGTCCTCATTAAATGTTAGCTGCTGCTGTTATTTTGCATATTGTAAGTCCTCATTAAATGTTAGCTGCTGCTGTTATTGTTATCGTTTTCATTTTGTGAAATCACACAGCTACTTAGTGGTAAAGCCAGGGCTACAATGTTAAATTCTTTTTATTCCAATTCTTTTCAGCATGGCCATAAGGAGATTTCACCACAGTCTGGAAATATGAGAAAACCTTTATGAAAATGTTTATGCAGATGTCTTCTAATGAATATTCATAATACAGCTAGAAGAAATGGGCTTAACCTATTTATTAGATATAGTTAGACTTTGGGCATGAGGGCATATGTCTACCAAAGAATTTGTTTCCACAAATATTATTTACTAGTGTTTAAAGGTTTCCTGAATGCCAGATTGGTTGCCTCTGCTGGAAGATTGGGGTGTTTTTAGATGTTTTCATTGAAGATTTCTTCTCAAGTTGGAAACATCCATTTCAATGAGTTGTTGTGGCAAAGCAGGCTTTTGTGTGTAATGGAAATATTTCTGTAGCCTGGCTGCTATTTATCAAGGGTGAAGACAGTGCAGATGTTTTGAAAAAATATATGGGCTTGGCAGAAGTCCATGTGTCTTAGGCCATGCCTACACAAATCCATTCCCAAATGATCTGTACTGACCTTTAGCAAATCGATGACAGCCTTGGAGCCTCCCAAGGGAGCCGTTTTTGTCTGAAACATTGTTGAGGTCAGTGTGACCCCTGGCCTTGCATGGTCCTTGACACCTTTGATTGGGCGACACCCTCTCCCTAAGGCAGCTTTGGTGTGTTTTCGTGGAATATGAAGATGAATGGAAATGAATTTTGTTTGGTGAATCCTGAAAGATTCCTGGAGATACTGTCGCTCCGTAGAGATTGAAATCTGTTTTTGATGCTGATCCATGGGACTTCTCAAATCTCCATGCCTGTAGGAGACAGTGTGTTAAAGTGTGAAATGTGTGAGTGTGCAAATTGGAGTTGATGACTGGAGTTCCAGTCTTAGCTCTGCCGTGTGTGGGCTGTGTCATTCTGAGCAGGTCACTTAGCTTGTTAATTTGTAGTTTTCTTGAGGCTATTCTATTATTATACTCCACAACAACGCATGGCTATTGACTACATATGTTAAATAGAGCTGGTAAGAATAATCTCTGTGGCACAAGATTCTTGTAATAGTCTAATAATAGCTAATGGCCAGGTGCAATGGCTCACGCCTGTAATCCCAGAACTTTGGGAGGCCAAGGCAGGTAGATCCCCTGAGGTCAGGAGTTTGAGACCAGCCTGGCCAACATGGTGAAAACCCGTCTCTACTAAAATTACAAAAATTAGCCTGGCATGGTGGTGGGCGCCTGTGATCCCAGCTACTCAGGAGGCTGAAGCAGGAGAATCACTTGAACCCGGGAGGTGGAGGTTGCAGTGAGATCATGCCACTGCATTCCAGCCTGGGCGACAGAGCGAGAGTCTGTCTCTAAATAAATAAATAAATAAATAAATAAATAAATAATAGGCCGGGCACGGTGGCTCACACCTGTAATCCCAGCACTTTGGGAGGCCAAGGCGGGCAGATCACTTGAGGTCGGGAGTTCGAGACCAGTCTGACCAATATGGAAAAACCCTGTCTCTACTAAAAATACAAAATTAGCCGGGCGTGGTGGCGCATGCCTGTAATCCCAGCTACTCGGGAGGCTGAGGCAGGAGAATCACTTGAACCTGGGAGGCGGAGGTTGCAGTAAGCCGAGATCGCACCATTGCACTCCAGCCTGTGCAACAAGAGCGAAGCTCCGTCTCAAAAAAAAAAAAAATATATATATATATAAAAATAAATAATAATAGCTAACATTTATTGCATGCTTACTGCATATGCCAGTAAGCTTTCTAAGCATCTTGGGAATATTAATTTATGTAATCAATCCTAGATGAGACAGTAGTATCATCACTTTATGCAGGAGGAGACCGAGGCACAGAGAGGTTAAGTTAACTTGCATAAGGTCACACAGCTGGTTAGCTGAGGAGGCAGGATCTGAGCTCCAAAGCCAGGAGGCTGAGTCCATAGATGTATTTACAAAAGTGCTTTATAACATTGTAGCGTTAGGATTCTTATTCTTTGACTGTTACTGTTCTTGTTTGACAATCCCAGGGAGGGATAAACTGAGCCTAGAGGTAGATTAAGTGTACAGATCACAATGTTGGAAAGAATGAGGGATGGAGTATATGAGAGTTTTTTTTGGAGTTCTGGGGAAACAGCTGTTTCTAAGTGTGGGGCAGAGCTGAGGAGATCTGGCAGAGATAGAGAAGGATTTTTTTTGGGTGGATTTTTACTTTCTGCTTTGAGGGTTGCATGTATGTGGATTTAAGAGCCATGTGACTCTTTCCCCTCCTATCCCATTTTATTTGGGAACTTATCTTTATTTTATTTATTTATTTTTTTAATTATTATTATTATTATTATACTTTAAGTTTTAGGGTACATGTGCACAATGTGCAGGCTAGTTACATATGCATACATGTGCCATGCTGGTGTGCTGCACCCATTAACTCGTCATTTAGCATTAGGTATATCTCCTAATGCTATCCCTCCCCCCTCCCCCCACCCCACAACAGTCCCCAGAGTGTGATGTTCCCCTTCCTGTGTCCATGTGTTCTCATTGTTCAATTCCCACCTATGAGTGAGAACATGCGGTGTTTGGTTTTTTGTCCTTGCGATAGTTTACTGAGAATGATGATTTCCAGTTTCATCCATGTCCCTACAAAGGACATGAACTCATCATTTTTTATGGCTGCATAGTATTCCATGGTGTATATGTGCCACATTTGCTTAATCTAGTCTATCATTGTTGGACATTTGGGTTGGTTCCAAGTCTTTGCTATTATGAATAGTGCCGCAATAAACATACGTGTGCATGTTCTTTATAGCAGCATGATTTATAGTCCTTTGGGTATATACCGAGTAATGGGATGGCTGGGTCAAATGGTATTTCTAGGGAACTTATCTTTAAATTCCAACTCACCTCTCCCCCTGGCAGCCTTAGAAACTTAGAAAACTGCCATGGATGGTGAATTCTTGAGACATGAAAGGAAAGGTGAAGGGTGGAGTTCTTAGTGGAATTTCTTCCTTGTGGTAGCATTTCTATTAAATGCATATGGGGAATGAGCCACGGGGTGGCTTATGTTTAGTGGAGAGAGGGATGGGAACTCGGGTGACTTCCCTTTTTCTCATGAGCTGATTTAATAAGAGAATGAATCATCTTATGAGCTTTAATTCTGGAAAAGAAAGAAAGGAGAGGCAAATGAGTGAGATGGCATTTGACTGAAGCCAGAAGCCTTCCATGTCAGTCTCCTAGGGCGGGCACTAGGCTGGCACCCAGGGCCTTGGTGGTTCATGCTAGTGGTGAGTTCCCTCCAGGGGCTTTAGGAAGGGCTCCCAGCTTCCAGTCACTGCCACTGTCACCATCAGCCCTCTCATCCTGGTGAGGCTCTGGAACCTAAGGCCTTGAAGGGAAATGAATAGGGAGGCATGTCGTTAAAAATAGACTACTGGTAAAATTCACAGATAGCAGTGATCATTTTTGTTTTTGTTTTGTTTTGTTTTGAGACAGAGTCTCACTCCGTCACCCAGGCTGGAGTGCAGTGGCGTGATCTCGGCTCACTGCAAGCTCCACCTCCTGGGTTCATGCCATTCTCCTGCCTCAGCCTCCCGAGTAGCTGGGACTACAGGCACCTGCCACCACGCCTGGCTAATTTTTTGTATTTTTAGTAGGGACGGGGTTTCACCGTGTTAGCCAGGATGATCTTGATCTCCTGACCTCGTGATCCACCCGCCTCGGCCTCCCAAAGTGCTGGGATTACAGGCGTGAGCCACAGCGCCTGGCAGCAGTGATTATTTTGAAGACGTTAACATAAAAATTCATCTCATAAAACTAGACAATTTGGCCGGGTGTGGTGGCTCACGCCTGTAATACCAGCACTTTGGGAGGCCAAGGTGGGTGGATCACCTGAGGTCAGGAGTTCAAGACCAGCGTGGCCAACATGGTGAAAGCCCATCTCTAGTAAAAATACAAAAATTAGCTGGGTGTGGTGGTGCATGCTTGTAGTGTCAGCTACTTGGGAGGCTGAGGCAGGAGAATCACTTGAACCCAGGAGGCAGAGGTTGCAGTGAGCTGAGAGCACACCACTGTACTCCAGCCTGGGCGACAGAGCGAGACTCTGTCTCAAAAAACAAATCAAACCAAACAAGCAAACAAAAAAACTAGACAATTCAAAAATAGTTTTTGACCTACAGGGATGTGAATGGGCATTTGCACCACATGAAGGTGGCAGGTGTCCTCTCTGTGCTAATGGCTGACCTCCTGGAACATCTTAGGAAAAGTCCTGTTCTCTTTCAGGACTTCAGATGTGAGCACTCCCAGCCCAGCCAGCTCCACCTCTCAGCTCCCGGGCCCTTCTCTGAGTTTGCCGGGAGGCTGGGAGCACATCCTTTTCTAAGCTGCTCTTTGTGGCCTTTCTGTGGATCACTGACCTTAATTTGGATTCTGAGCCGAGCCTGGGGTCCCCAGGGAAGTGTAAAGGCTGCCAATGAAGAAGGGGTTGTATGAGAACTCCTTCAGACCAGCCCTGCCCCCAAGCTCAATTTAGGAACATGAATAGGGTGGTCTTATTTTCGGACTCTGGCTTTTCCACACACATTTCCCAAAGGCTTGCTTTTTTAGACAATGTCCCTCTGTCCCCATTCACCTCGTTTTCCTCCCTGGCCCCAGCCATCAGCAGTGGCTACTGTTAATAGTTCCCATTTGTAAGAGGACTTGCTCCATGTCAAACATGCTACTTATGTAATTTAATTTAGTCCTTATACTGACCCTAGGAGCCAGCGATTATTGTCTTTTTGGATGTGGGAACTGAGGCTGAGGGTTAAGTAACCTGGCCAAGTAACACACCCACTCACTTGGTGAGGTGTTTATTTGGTTTTGGTTTTAACCTTTTACTGTGAAAAATGTCAAACATCTACAAAAGTAGAGAGGTTAGTATAGTAACTTCCCTTTGCTGTTATGGAGAAGCCCTGGCTCCAGTTCTTCTGTGGCATACAGCAGACACCTTTGGGTGAATTAGAAGAAGATGCCCTTCCTCTAGGGCACACAACTTGGTAGGCAGAGTGTAGGCTGGATTTCAGCTCCATTTGCCCCTTTGGATGGGTGCGTTGTAGTGAACAGCCTGCATAACTGTATATGGCAACCCTGTCTACCTAACTTCTTATCTAGCTTTTGGCATAAAGTAAGGAGACTACACCCAGACACCAGTTCCTGACAGAATAATGACTTCTCTGCTCAGTCCTCTGCTATGTGGGATAGGGGGAGAAAAGCTCAGTCATGGGGGTCTTTTCCAATTAAAATGAAACAGGGAGATGATTCCCAGAGGAGACATTTCTGCTGCAGAGGAGGGTAGGGAAGATGAGCAGTGTCTTTTGCTGCTTCTGTTTTCCATCAGCCACCTGCTCTCTTGATGACTCCTCCTTGATGCCTTCTCCCCTGTGTCTGTGCCCAGAGCAAGGGAAGCACTTGTCTACAGCCACACGGCTGGCAGGAGTAGAGTTGGTAGAGCCTTGGGTGTGAAAGCCTGGTGTGAACTCACTCTTGGCTGCCACCCTCCTGGAGTCACTAGGACAAGCTGTCTTTGCCTCCTGGCAGTTTAGCTTCTCTGGGGCTCAGGTTAGCCAGGGGCTGCGTAGGAGTTCTGCTTTGCACCTGTAGAACTGTTTCTTTTAGTCCCAAGTGGGGCTTATGAGTCACCAGATAGGGTGCTTCCTAAGGGTAGCAATTGTATTTTTTAAAAAACTACTGTGCCCTTGATTATACCCATGACAGCACCTGGCACTGGTGCTCCAGAAATATTTGTTAAACAGATGAATGTTAAACAAATGAATGCAGCATCCTGCTGAAGGGCCCAGGCTGAAAAATTCCTGTGCTTTAGTCAGGAGAGGCTGGATTATGCTGCAGGAATAATCAAATCCTGACATCCCAGGGGCTTGACACCATCTAGGTTTGTTTTTTGCTCATGGAAAGTCTTGTGGGTCAGGCAGTCCACCTCCATCTGTAGCCACATCATCTGGAATATAGGGCCTTCAAGGTTACTGCAGGAGGGGAGGAGAGAGATGGAGGAAACTGACACCTGTTACTTCTATTCACATTGTCCAGAGCTGGTCACGTGGGGCCGACCTCACTGCAAGGAAGGCTGGCAAATGTAGAGGAGAGAAGAGCTGTCTTTGCCGATCTAAAGGAGAGGATTTTGAATTTCTTGTTTCCAGCTTCAGTCCATTGGAGTGCCTCTGGCTGAATCGCTTACTGTGCCACCATTTTTTTTTTTTTTTTTTTTTTTTAAAAACACTGACAGAAATGGAATACCTGCCACTTCCTTTAGGGAAGGAGGCATGGGATGGCACTGAAGAAGAGTCACATGGCAGGGTTTTTAATGGCTCCTTTATTACATGTTGACTATATGATGTTCATTTAGTCACCTCTAGAGCCTCTTCCCTCATCGGTACAGGGAGGATAGTCATGCCAGCTTGTCTCTCAGTTCAGACTCTACTGAAAGCAAGTAACAGAAACCAGCTCGAGCTCTTTGAAGCCATAGGGGAATTGAAGACTCAAAGGAGGAAGTGCCTGGTCTCCCAAGTGCCGGGTGTGTGTTGGGGGGTGGTGGGGGTGGCTGAGGCAGCTGTTCTCAGTGAGTCTGCATGGTGCACCTGCAGGACGCCGCTGCTGCTATGGATGTGCCCCAGTTGGTGTGGCCCCTCAGCTCCCAAATACACCCATCCGCTTTCCAGTGACCCTTACTTACTGAATAGTGTCTGAACCTGAGGAGAGAGTCTGATGGACTTGTGTGGATCAGCTGTCTACCACTGGGCCAGTCAGCTGGGGCCAGGAGGGCATGATCACGCAGCACCATGGGGTAGGAGCTTTCCCCTGTGAATGGGAGTAGAGGCGGTCCTCACAGGAGGGATATGAGCTGGCCAGACATCTCCAAAAGCTGTTCAGGTCAGGCGAAATGGTTCACGCCTGTAATGTCAGCACTCTGGGGGGGGCCAAGGTAGGAGGATCACTTGAGGTCAGGAGTTCGAGACCAGCCTGGGCAACATAGTGAGACCCCCATCTCTACACATAATTTGAAAAATTAGCTGGGCGTGGTGGTGTGTGCCTGTAGTCCCAGCTACTTGGGAGGCTGAGGTGAGAGGATCACCTGAGCCCAGGAGTTCAAGGCTGCGGTGAGCCAGGATTGCTCCATTGTACTCCAGTCTTCACCCAGACTGAGATCTTGTCTCAAAAAAATAAAAAATTAGGCCAGGCGTGGTGGCTCACGCCTGCAATCCCAGCACTTTGGGGGGCCAAGGCGGGCAGATCACTTGAGGTCAGGAGTTCAAGATCAGCCTGGCCAACAAGGTGAAAGCCTGTCTCTACTAAAATACAAAAATTAGCCAGGCATGGTGTCACACTCCTGTAGTCCCAGCTACTCCGGAGGCTGAGGCAGGAGAATCACTTGAACCCAGAAGGTGGAGGTTGCAGTGAGCCAAGATCATGCCACTGCACTCCTGCTTGGGTGACAGAGTGAGACTCCCTCTTAAAAAAAAAAAAAAGGGCCAGGCACGGTGGCTCATACCTGTAATCCCAGCATTTTGAGAGGCTGAGGCAGGCAGATCACCTGAGGTCAGAAGTTCGAGACAGCCTGACCAACATGGAGAAACCCCATCTCTACTAAAAATATAAAATTAGTCGGGTGTGGTGGCACATGCCTGTAATTCCAGCTACTCAGGAGGCTGAGGCAGGAGAATCACTTGAACCCGGGAGGCAGAGCTTGCGCTGAGCTGAGATGGCACCACTGCACTCCAGCCTGTGCACAAGAGCAAAACTCCGTCTTAAAAATAAATAAATAAATAAATAAATAATAAATAAAATTAAAAAATAAAATAAAAAGCTGTTGTCCATGTTTAGCTGGTTCAGGGTTGCTGAGCTGGCTGGGTAATGTCTGTAAGAACACTGAGAACTATCATGTATTGCATACGTGTGCTCTGGTATGGTGGTGCCAGCTCTCTCATTAGGAATCATGGCGATTGTACTGCCCTAAAGGGGCATGGGAAGGATTATAACGCTGTGAGGGAGAATTTAAAAGTCTTGGTGGAGGCAGGCGAGCTGTTTGTTGGAAGGCCATGGAGCAGGGATGGGAGGGAGTGGTCAGGGTCGGGGCCAGCACAGGGCATTGCTGGGGTTAAGCTAGGTTTATAGGGTGTCAGGCCATGACATCATAAACCAGAGAGTAAACGTGTATTTGTCACCTGCGTAAATACAGATGCTTCTACACTTGAAACTGTGTAATGGAGAAAGGATGTTAGCCCGGATATGGCACTTTGGTCCCTAGACCAAAGTCCTTGTCCCCAGACTGTCTCAACTGGCTGTGTGCCTGTGACTCTGGGCTTGAGGATCCTGTGTGTGCAGCCTGTGTCCATATAGCATGGGGGTTAAGGCCTGAAGACTGGGATTAGGCAGCTGGCTGTGAGTCTTGTTCTTCACTCTCTGTGTGACCTAGGCAGATTATAACACATTTTTTTATTACAATTATTTTATTTTATTTTTTGGCTTCTCATGCTTATTTCCTACCTAGGCAGATTTTTAGATTTATTTTTTAGTTTTTCTTAAGATAAGGTGTCTCTCTGTCATCCCAGCTGGAGTGCAGTAGCACCATCACAGCTCACTGCAGCCTGGATCCCCTGGGCTCAAGGGGTTTTCCCACCTCAGCTTCCCTGAGTAGCTGGGACTACAGGCACTCACCACCATGCCTGACTAATTTTAAAAATTATTTGTAGAGACAGGGTCTTGCTATGTTGCCCAGGCTGGTGATCCTACCAATCTCCTAAAGTGTTGAGATTACAGGCAGGAGCCACTGTGCCCAGCCTCTAGGCAGATTTTTTTCTTTTTCTTTTTTTTTTTTTTTTTGAGACAGGGTCTCACTTTGTCACCCAGGCTGGAGTGCAGTGGCACAATCTCAGCTTACTGCAACCTAGACCTCCCAGGTTCAAGCATCCTCCTGCCTCAGCCTCCTGAGTAGCTGGGACTATCGGTGCATGCTGCCACACCTCACTAATTTTTGTATTTTTTGTAGAGATGAGATTTCACCATGTTTCCCAGGCTGGTCTTGAACCCCTGGGCTCAAGCGATCCTCCCACCTCGGCTTCCCAAAGTGTTGGGATGACAGGTGTGAGCCACCGCGCCAGGCCTCTGGGCAGATTTCTAAACCTCCCTGAGTTTTAGTTTTCTCATTTGTGAAATGAGGATATCCATAGTACCTGCTTTGTGTGGTTACTGTGAGGATTACATGAAATGAATGTGCAATCAAATGTTAACTAATATTATTAATAGAAGCTGAGGCCAGGCTGATTCCAGGGACCCATGGCAGGGTGCCCAGGCCCTTTAAGAGTAAGAATGAGGGCTGGGTGTGGTGGCTCACGCCTGTAATCCCAGCACTTTGGGAGGCTGAGGTGGGCGGATCACGAGGTCAAAAGATGGAGACCATCCTGGCCAACATGGTGAAACCCTGTCTCTACTAAAAATACAAAAATTAGCTGGACGTGGTGGCGCGTGCCTGTAGTTCCAGCTACTTGGGAGGCTGAGGCAGGAGAATCGCTTGAACCCAGGAGGCGGAGGTTGCAGTGAGCCGAGATCACGCTGCTGCACTCCAGCGTGGTGACACAGCGAGACTCTGTTTCAAAAAAAAAAAAAAAAAGTGTGAATGCACAGGGAGGGTTGTGTGGGGGCGGGATGGGCTGGGGGTGCAGGAAGAAGCCCTGAGAAGGGATAGATAGGAGGCTGGAGGAGCAGTGCGCAGGAGAGTGGAGCTGCTGACAGAGGTGGATCTGAGCCTCACCCAGGTTGCGGCTCAGGTCTTTCTATTAATCCAGTTCTGCCAGCGCAGTAGTGCCATGCTCTGTGGAAACAGCCCTGGAGCCAGCACTGCCTCCTCTCCTCCCGCTGCCCATCTGCATCCCAGCCACTGTCCCTGAGGCCTCAAGATGTGTTGAACCTTAGGGATGAGTCTGCAGAATCTTAGAAGTTGGGTGCCTCCTTCCCTGCCATCCTGGGCTGGGGGATTGAGAGGCACCTGGTTGTGAGGGCTGGGATTAGAGTGCTTCCATTGCGAAACTGTGGAGCCTGGAGAGTTAAAAAATAAATGAAGAAGCTCTGACCACAGAGCAATTTGAGGGCTGAATTATTTAGAGCTTCTGCTCCCTCTGGCTTCTCCTGGGGAAGGGCCAAAGGAGGAATGTGGAGCCGGGGAGGGCTGAGCTTCCCTGGCCAGGCTTGTGCACTCAGGGGCCCTGGGAGTCCACACTGTCCTGCCGTGTCCTCAGCTGCTTTTGTCCTTGGGTCTCAAGGCCCCTGTGGTTTCCCGCAGCCCACAAGGCCTGACAGATTCAGGTTGAGGCTGAGAGGAGAGACCCTCCCTTTCCTCTTTGTCCCGCTCCTGGTCTGGCCTCGCCTGATGCTGCTTGGCTCCAGGACATAGCGATAATGAATGACATAAATAAGTCATTCTCATTAGCAGCGGGTGGGTCACTGGCCCAGGAGACAGGACAGCAGCAGCGGAGGTGGGTGTGGACAGGGCTGGTCAAGTCCCCTGGTCTTTCTCTCAGGAGCCCCTGAGGGAGGCTTAATCCTCTTTCAGTCTCTCCAGGATTATGTTTTCAGCTTGGGGGACTTGATGAAAATCCATGCTTCCAGCAGACAAGGGGGCCCAGGAGAGGGGTACCAGTAGGGTCCCCTAGGAAGGAGTTGGGGTGGGACGGCCAGGCGCTGAGGCTGCTCCAGGCAGGCCTGGCCCGCCAAGGTGGACCGTGGCCATGGCAACCCCTGGCTGCACCCGGGGTAAACACAGGCTTTCAAAGGGGGCCTTGTTTTGTTCCCTGTGGAAGCCTTTCAGTTCCAGCCTGCTGGGGCTTTTCAAACCTCGGGAGGAAAGAGAGGGCAGCGGGGATGGGGCGGGCCTGGCTATCAGGAAATGTCACTCCTGGACCCCCTTCACCCTGGCCCCAGGCATATTTCCTGGAGGCCCCAGTTTCTAAAGCTCCTGCTTCTGGAGAATGAAAAGAAGAGTAAGCACCAGGAATGTGTCCAGTCTCTAGGCAACAGGGTGTGGGGGTGTGTGTGTGTGTGTGTGTGTGTGTGTGTCTAGTGGAAGGGAGGGAAGCTTAAAAAAAATCACTGTCACACTGGTCACTCAGGATGGAAGGCTTCACTGCTCTACACTGATTTCAGCAAGCCAGCCAGGGCTGCCTGAAGCAGATCTTTAAGGATTGCTCATCCTGTTGTCATGGAATATCAAATAAGTAAAATCTCAGAGAAAACACTAAACCATTCATTAAATGTAAGGTAAACACATTGGCAGTTTGCATTCTTGTGTATTAGCCAGTGAGTTTTAGTAAGAAAGCTGATCGCAGGCACTTGAATAGCCTTTGCTGTCTTGGGGAGCTTGGTCCCTGGATTCTATCCCCATCATTTTGTCTGTAAGCTTAACCCAAGTATAAAAATGGGGAACGGGCTGGGCGTGGTGGCTCATGCCTGTAATCCCAGCACTTTGGGAGGCTGAGGCAGGTGGATCACCTGAGCTCAGGAGTTTGAGACCAGCCTGACCAACATGGCGAAACACTGTCTCTATTAAAAATACAAAAATTAGCCGGGCATGGTGGGGCATGCCTGTAATCCCAGCTACTCCGGAGGCTGAGGCATGAGAATTGTTTGAAACCGGGAGGCAGAGGCTGGAGTGAGCTGAAATCTCGCCACTGCATGCCAGCCTGGGCAACAGAGTGAGATTCTGTCTCAAAAAAACAATCGGGAAGGATGGCATGTCTGCCCCTCTAAGTATTCTCTATGTATCTGTTAAGGAGTGAGTAGATAACAAATGCACTTCCACTTCTTAAAAAAGATAGGGGTTCATATCCAAATATTGTCTTTCTTTCCTTTTTTTTTTTTTTTTTTTTTTAAGAGAGACAGGGTCTTGCTATATTGTCTAGGCTGGAGTACAGTGTCACAATAATGGCTCACTATAACCTGGAATTCGTGGGCTCAAGCTATACCCCTGCCTCAGCCTCCCAAGTAGCTGAGACTACAGGTGTGCACCACCATGCCCAGCTATTTTTATTTTTATTTTTGAGATGGAGTCTTGCTCTGTTTCCCAGGCTGGAGTGCAGTGGTGTGACCTTGGCTCACTGCAACCTCTGACTCCTGGGTTCAAGCAATTCTCCTGCCTCAGCCTCCCGAGTAGCTGGGACTATAGGCACGTGTCACCACGCACGGCTAATTTTTGTATTTTTAGTAGAGACGGGCTTTCACCATACTAGCCAGGCTGGTCTTGAACTCCTGACCTCGTGATCCGCCCGCCTTGGCCTCCCAAAGTGTTGGGATTATAGGTTTGAGCCACCGCACCTGGCCTTTATTTTTATATTGTAGAGAAGAAGTCTCACTATGTTGCCCAGCCCAGGCTGGTCTCAATCTCCTGGGCTCAAGCAGTCCTCTCACCTTGGCTTTAAATATTCTTTCTTGACACTGCATTCCTCCTTGCCTTGTCTGAAGAGGTGGTGAGCAGGATGGGGAGGGGAGCAGGAGACAGACACGACTGCATCTGTTAACATTGGGCTGGCCTCTTTCAGCCAGGTCTCCAGATGCTCCTGAGGATTCTTGAAGGAGATGTAGGGAGAAAGATCCCAGCCCATAAGTCGGGCTCCAAATAGAGCTGTTCTGGGCCTGCGTTCATTTGTTCTCGAGTCACTGTCGGCCTGGGAAATGCAGCATCTGATCTGGTAGACTAGAGTTTACTGCTGAAGACCCCAGCTTCATGCCTTCCAGTCTGGCCAGGAGAGGTGGGGCTGAGGAAGTATGAGTATACCTAGCCCTGCATCCCTGCAACTCAGCAAGCTTTCCCCACAGCTGGCAGAGAGCAGTCTCGTTCCAAGGCTAGATCAGGTGGCTGGGTCCTCCTGGATTCCCATCTCTTCTGTCCCTTCCTTCCTTTGCAAATTCTCCCTTGTCGTATGCTGTTGAACTGGGGGAGATGAAAGTGGCTTCTTCATCTGAAATTGGGGTGGAGGGGGGCTCATGAACTTGCCCAGCTTTTTTGATTAGTATAAAATAAGAGGCATTGCATACAGTTTGTGGAGACAGGGGAAAAGAAGATATGGTTCCTGCTTCTGGAGAGATTTGGTCTAATGGAGGAACCGACCAACACATTAGAACATCAAGGCTATATAAAGTTACAGACATTGTTGTTTACTTGTAGAATCTTAGACCGGCTAAGAGATCCAAAATGTCCAGAGCAGCTCTGTTCGGTGGTTCTCCACCTTGCTGCGCGTGAGGCTGTCTGATTCTGCTAGTGCTGGGTGGGGCCCAGGCAGGGGTAAATTTTATATGTTGCCCGGGTGTTTCTATTGGGCAGCCAGGGTTGAGAACCATCTATCTAGTGCAGTGGTTCACAAGTGGGGATGATTTCGCCCCCCAGGAGACATTGGCAGTGTTACAACTGGGGGTGATGTTGTTACTGGCATTTGTGGGTAGAGGTCAGGGATGCTGCTAAACATCTTCCAATATACAGGACATCCCCTTACTCTCTAGCCCCAAATGTCAGTAGTGCCTAAGGTTGAGAACCCTTGCTCTAGCGCCTGGACCAGACTTTTTTTTTTTTTGACAGAGTTTCGCTCTTGTTGCCTAGGCCAGAGTGCAGTGGCACAATCTTGGCTCACTGCAACCTCTGCCTCCTGGGTTCAAGCAATTCTCCTGCCTCAGCCTCCCAAGTAGCTGGGATTATAGAAGCCTGCCACCACGCGCAGCTAATTTTTGTATTTTTAGTAGAGATGAGGTTTCACCATGTTGGCCAGGCTGATCTGGAACTCCTGACCTAAATGATCCACCCACCTTGGCCCTCCAACAGACTTTTTTTTTTTTTTTTTTCTGAGACAGAGTCTTGCTCTGTTGCCCAGGCTGGAGTGCAGTGGCGCGATCTCTGCTCACTGCAAGCTCCACCTCCTGGGTTCACGCCATTCTCCTGCCTCAGCCTCCTGAGTAGCTGGGACTACAGCACCTGCTACCATGCCCGGCTAATTTTTTTGTATTTTTAGTAGAGACGGGGTTTCACCATGTTAGCCAGGATGGTCTCGATATCCTGACCTCTTGATTCGCCCATCTCGGCCTCCCAAAGTGCTGGGATTACAGGCATGAGCCACCACGCCTGGCCTTTTTTTTTTTGAGACACAGTGTCACTTTGTTGCCTAGGCTGGAGTGCTGTAGCGCGATCTCGGCTCACTGCAACCTCCACCTCCCGGGTTCAAGAGATTCTCGTGCCTCAGCCTCCCGAGTAGCTGGGATTACAGGCATGCACCACAACACCCAGCTATTTTTTTTGTGTGTGTGTTTTTAGTGGAGACGGGATTTCACCATGTTGGCCAGGCTGGTTTCGAACTCCTAACCTCAGGCGATGTGCCTGCCTCGGCCTGCCAAAGTGCTGGGATTACAGGCGTGAGCTACCACTCCCAGCCTGGAGATACGTTTTAAGCAGAATTCTGAGAGAGAGAAGGACACATGTGGGTGAGAGGAGCAGGGTGGGGGCATTGTATAGGGAAGCAGCATATGGCAGGGTTTGGAGGTAGGAGAATACGATTTGATTTTTGCAAAGGAGAAAGAGGCTCTTGGTTTCATGGGAATCTTCTGCAATCCAGAGGAGGCTTTTCAGCCGGATCCTCCCTGGATTCGGGATTGTGTCTTGTTGAGACACCTTTGGTTGGGACATGAAGCCCCTCTGACTGTGTTCCTTTGTGTGTTACTAACCCTCAGGCCTTTCTTGGCCCTGTGTGAGTAAAGAGAAGGAGATCTGTCAGCCACCGTCAACTTCAATACCCAGTCCCACCCTCCGGCTAGCTTTCCCTGAGTCCATGCATATGTGAGAGCCTCTGCCCAGGAACTCTCTTCCCTCCACACTGCAGGAACAGCAGTGCCCTTTGACTTAGTTAATGCCCTCATGACCCCTTTTTTGCTTATTCCCCACTTCTTTAGAGGAGGGTAAGGAGAAGGCCCCAGCCTGTGCCTCTATGCCTGCTTCCTGACAGTGCCCGGCATGTGGCAGTGGCTTCATCAGTGTTTTTGAATGAATGAGTGACTGCCTAGAATGAATGGGAGATCTGGGGTTTTTCTTGCGAATTGTACCACCTCTCCCCCTTTTTTTGTTTGTTTCTTTTTTTTTTTTTTTTTTTTTTTTGAGACAGGATGTCACTTAGTCACCCAGGCTGGAGTGTGAACACAGCTCACTGCAGCCTCTACTTTCCAGGCTCAGACGATCCCACACTTCAGCCCCCAAGTAACTGAGATTATAGGTGTGTGCCACCACCTCCAGCTAATTTTTGTATTTTCTGTAGAGACACTGTTTTGCCATGTTGCCCAGACTGGTCTCGAACTCCTGAGCTCGAGTAATTTGCCCGTCTCAGCTTCCTTAAGTGCTGGGATTACAGACAGGAGCCACCACACCCGGCCAGCCCCTTTAATAAGTCATTCAGTCCTTGTGCCAGAAATGGAACTAGGAGAGACTGAGGTTGGCACTAAGGAAGAAGGTCTTTAGTGTCAAGAATTTCCAGGGAGTAGAGCAGGTCATGAGAAGATTACCTGCAGGAAATGGGGACCATTCCCCCTTTGGAGTTTGACTGTTTGTGGCTCTTTCTGGCTACAGGAGTAGTCACAGAGGGGTCATTTCTGCCCTCCTGTGTTGGCCACAGCACATCCCTCCCTCCGAGGCTTCCAGCTCTTAGATTTCTCAGCTCTCACGATAGATGTGGATATCTTCTTTTTAAGAAGTAGAAAGTGCTGTCCAAACACATGTGTGTAGTGATTCTCCCAGGCCATCACTGTCTGAGACCCCAGCTTCAGTCTGGCTTGAGCAGAACCAAAGAAGTCGGCACAGTTTTCTCAAAATGCTCCCTCCTCTTGCTGTGGTTGTGGGTAGCGTTCCTCGCAATGTTTGCAAATGCTTCTGAGCTGCTTTTCTCTGCCTTCTGTTAAATCCCTGGGACAGAGAGGGCTTTGGTTTCTGACTCAGGATAAAAGGGCTCCTGGGCATCCCAGACTCAGCCTGGAGTTGGGGAAAGGTGTTTGTAAGGGCTACCTTCTGTCCTCTTCATAGCCAGTGCTAACTGGTAAGCCTTTGCTGGAGTCCGACTTGTTTGCCAGGTGGAGTTCATCAGCCTCTTTGGCTCTGGTCTGCTTGTGCAGTTGGAGACTTGCTACCCAAAGTCAGGTCCCCAGACCAGCAGCGCTGACATCACCTGGTTAGAAATGGAGAATCACGGGCCCCACCTTGAACTTCCTGAATCTATCTACATTTTAACAAGGTCCCCAGTGGTTCGTGTGCATATTAAAGTCTGAGAAGTGGCCGGGCGCAGTGGCTCACGCCTTTGGGATTTGGGCTCCAAATCCCAGCACTTTGGGAGGCCGAGGCGGGTGGATCACCTGAGGCCAGGAGTTCGATACCAGCCCGACAAACATGGTGAAACCCTGTCTCTACTAAATACAAAAAAAATCTGCTGGGCGTGGTGGCGCCTGCCTGTAATCCCAGCTACTCAGGAGGCTGAGGCAGGAGAATTGCTTGAACCTGGGAGGCAGAGGTTGCAGTGAGCCAAGATCGCGCCACTGCACTCCAGCCTGGGCAACAAGAGCGAAACTCCATCTCAAAAAAGAAAAAGAGAGAGAGAGAGACAGACTGAGAAGTGCTGTGCTAGAAGACTGTGGATGCTGCAGGGACAGCTGGGGACTTGCTGAACCTTGTTTGAGTGTCTTGTATGCCCTGTCTTTGCAGTGCTTTAAAACAGTGCTTCTCAAAGTATCTGAGGTGAAGGACAACATGCTCTATTCCTTAGTTCAGGGACCGATGAACATGACCAGTCTGAGCCAGTCTGAGAACATCCAGACTGGTCTATACCCTGTTCTAAGAGGGAAGTCCACAGATTACATGCTTGGATATTGTGCTAAGGTCAGATTGCTAGAAACATTTTAAAATCCTTCCTTCCTTTCTTTTTCTGTACTCATTTGGTAAGGACCCACAACTAACAGTTTGTAGGTGGTCTGTGGACATACTTTTAGTGGCCCTGGTCTAGAGCCCTGTCTTTGGGGTCAGATAGATCCAGGTTTGAATCCTGGCACTGTCACTGACTTGCGGTGTGTTCTTGGGCAGCTGTTTAACCTCTCTGGGGCTTAATTTTGTCATCTCTAAATTGGAGATGATAATGCCCCTGCCTCATAGGGCTGGGGTGAGGATTAAATGAGATAAGTTTGGGTAAAGCTTATCGTTAAGAGCCCAGCACACAGAATTTGGGCTTGATAATATTGGGTGTCAAATGTTGGCAGCAGCATCATTGTCATTGTTTGCTGTCTTGGAGCATCTGGAAATGAGGACAATGGCCTCTGTTAAGGGACACCCTTGTTTTTAGACAGACAGTGGCCTTTAAAACTGTAGCAAATTAGTATGGAATGGAAACTTTTTTCCCCGCCTGCTAATTTCTGATCGTTTGGGGCTGCCGTAATGAATTATTTTTCTCAGTGTGGATCCAAGTAAAACCCAGGATCAGAATTGGGACAATGTTGGAACTTGTTTTTAAGTGATGGAAAGAAGTAATAAACACAGAGTAGGAAATCCTTTAATCCCACAGGACCTGACTGTTAACCCTTTCCCTCCCGCCCCCCACCCTGAGTTTATATCCTGGATACTCTCTCCCAGGCAGGCTGGGTGGACTTTCAGTGCCAGATACCTCTAATTCTCGAATGCCAGTATATTCTCCCTTTCTGGAGAAACTCAAGTTGCCCTCTTCGCTATTTCTTGATAGCAAAGAGGTTGCGTGAAAATGTAGAGGACTCAAATCGGAAGATCTGTGTTCTAGAATGTACTTCACAAGGCATCGGAGGGTTGTTACCTTATTAGCTCTAGGTTCTTTTTTTTTTTTTTTTTTTTGAGACAGAGTCTCACTGTCGCCCAGGCTGGAGAGCAGTGGCGTGATCTCGGCTCACTGCAAGCTCCACCTTCCGGGTTCACGCCATTCTCCTGCCTCAGCCTCCCGAGTAGCTGGGACTACAGGCGCCCGCCACCACGCCCGGCTAATGTTTTGTATTTTTAGTAGAGACGGGGTTTCACTGTATTAGCCAGGTTGGTCTCCTGACCTCGTGAACTGCCCGCCTCGGCCTCCCCAAGTGCTGGGATTATAGGCGTGAGCCACCACACCCGTCGGCCCTAGATTCTTAAGCTTTTTTCTGGTCTCAGATCCCGTGGATAATCTAAAGAGAACTTTGACACCCCTCCCAAAAAGCATAGGCACACACAAACACATTAAATTGTGCATTCGATTTTGGGGACGAGGGGGTCCATAGACCTCACAGAAACCTCACAGAGCCTTCGCTGAGAACCTTGTGCCAGGCTGTAAGCTTCACAAGGCGTGTTTCCACTGCCCAGTGACTGCCTGAGTGCCCTGTGGCATAGACTAGGGGTTAAATACACAGGCTTTGGAGTCAGGGTGCCAGGGTTTGAATCCTTCCTCTGCTACTTGTGGGCTTGTTGACCTTGGGTACAGCTATTTAGCCTCTCTAAGCCTCAGTTTCCCCATCTATAAAGTGGAGGAAAGAACAGTACCGACCTCACAGGGTAGTTGTGAAGTTAGATGGGATAATATTTTTGAATGCTTACATTGCATGAATTGTTTTGCCTACAGAATGTCCATTGCTATCC
Source organism: Pongo pygmaeus (assembly GCF_028885625.2). NCBI lineage: Eukaryota > Metazoa > Chordata > Mammalia > Primates > Hominidae > Pongo > Pongo pygmaeus. Next base: position 60,775,542 of record NC_072392.2, read on the forward strand.
AGAGGAATCTCATGTTGGTAGCAAGAACTTGCACTGTCTTTGTTGCAGAGCAACAGGTTATTGGGCTGTGGGTTAATGTGAGGCTTTCTTTGGATGAGTGGGGTTGGGGGGCAGATCCCCTGACATACCTCTTGGAAATTTGAGGGGTTGGGAGCTTTGGAGCAGGGCTCCTAGAAGCCTGCTAAACCCAGCTGCTCCTGTTCAGTAATTTCCATGTGCTATTGTTGATTTTGGCTTCAGGCATGGAGAGCCCTGCCTTGGGAGCTTCCTTGAAACTGGATGCCCCAACCCAGAGGGTGTGGGCAGGAGGGAAGCCTCAATGAACACTGGAGAAACAGACTTTTTTTTCTCTCTCTAACTCTGGCTTTTTTTTTTTTTTTTCTTTCTCCCTGGGCTTTCTGCAGCAGCCCCAGCAATTACCAGGAGTGTTAACTGGGGTCAGGGCAGTGGCAGGGCTTCTGGAGACTCCCGGGGGCAGTGGGGAGGAGGAGGAAGTGCCTCTCAGGCACCCTGGAATGAGGGCTTCACCTCCTGCTGCCCAGGCCCACCTGCCCCTGGATGCCCTTTTAAGTGAGCTGCCCAGAAACCCATTGGCACCCTCCATAACAGCCCCACTCTCTGTCCCAGCCGTTCTGTGAGAATAGCAGGGAGTTAAAGGATTCTAAACATTGGCCCCCACTGAGCCCTTAATTACATTAACACACAAAGCAGCAGGGCCGGCCATCCCTATGAACAATTGCCGGCCTGTTTCCCCCAGCTGCACCTCCCTTTCATCTGGGCCTCTTTCCCAGAGATGCCGGGTTCCAACCTCCCTACTTTTCCTCCTGTTTCATTGGTTTTGTCTCTTCCTTTCCCTGTCTGAGTCATTCCTTTCCCGCTTTGGTCCAAGAGGCCCGGTGTGGCACCAGCCGCTGAGCCCCATTTCCTATGTTCCAGAAGCAGCACCATAACTCTGTTTTATGGTGGATACATGAGTGGTTTGAAAATAAAAACAATGTGGTTATATTTTTGCCTCTAATTTGCATATTGTCCTGAAAGAGAAGCAAAATGCCTTCACTTTATTATGACTTCCCATGCATCTTAACCACACTTTCCATTTGTTTAGAATTTGACAGCTTTAAATTTATTTTTTATTTTAAAATTTGTAAATAGAGACAGGGTCTTGCTATGTTGTCCAGGCTGGTCTTGAACTCTTGGCCTCAAGTGATCCACTCACCTCAGCCTCCCAAATTGCTGGCATTACACAGGTGTGAGCCACTGCACCTGGCCGTAATTTGATTGTTTTTGAAGTCCCATCCCATACATTTCTCACCGATCTGTAAATGTTTTGATGTAGTATCTAGGATGGGAATCACACCTATTTCAGGGGGTGAAGGGGCTTGAATGGGGACAAGATCCGGCTAGTCTGACTGCTAGGCCAATGCTCTTTCCTCCTGCCCACCTTTTTGGCTTGGTGTGGACCTTTTTTGGTCCTCTCCAGTGTCTCAGCAAAATGCCAGCAACAGGAGGCCATGCAGAGGCACCTTTGGTGATGCTGAACTTGAGCTCCTTGCTATGAGTGGCAGGTGAGGGACCCCTGGAGAACTGGCATTTCTCACCTCTGCACTTGACTCTGCCCCTCCCGCAACTTTGAGGGATGAATACGTCACTTTTTCCATTCCAGTATCGGTGGGTCTGTAACATTTCCAGAGAAGGATGTTCTCTAGTTATCCCCATGTTCCAGGGTCTCCTGGCACAGGGCCCCTGACCCTACGATGAGGACTTCCCAGTAAGCTGGGCTTGGGGCCTCCCCACCCAGCTTGGGGAGCCGTCAGGCCTGCAGCCCCAGCCAGACCACCCTTGCCACCTCTGGGCCAACCACAGCTGGCAGAGGACAGGCGGTCAGGTGAACGCTGAGCTCGAGAGCATCTTTGCTGGCAGTACCAGGCCTGGGTAAGGGAGGATGGCCCTGTAATTAGTGTTCTTTTAGAGACAGCTGCTGCGGCTCCTTCTCTTTTGACCCTCTTCCTCCACATTTGCACATGGCTTAGGGACCTGCCATTCTCCCTCATTCAGGCAGGCATTCCCAGGAGGCTCCTGTGCCCCAGATGGTGAAGCTTATGTATTTATATCCTCATGCTTGGGGGTGGCGGCACTGGCAGGGATCTTCATCTGCTGGGGGTCTCTCAGGGACACTGGACCCTGCAGCGGCAGCTGTCTTCTGTCTCTTTGCCTGGGGCAGAGCACCTGAGCAGGCTGTGTTTCACTGCAGTGCCTTTGCCAAACTCCTTTAGAGCACTCTAAGGGCTAACGGGCTTTTGGTTGTGTTCCCTGGAGAATTTCTGCCCCTTGGGAAGGGTATCCCACTGGCTTGCTTGTCTAGGTGTGACCACAGCAGAGCCTGAGGGCCTCTAGATTACAGCTGTGCCTGTCCCATCTCATTGCTGGGGGCTGCCTGGAGGGGTTTATTCCATCCCAGCAGCTCTTCATCCTGACTTCTCAGACACACGGATTTTAGTCAGAATGTGCTCCCCTTGCCCTCTGGGTAGTTTATATGCTCGTTAAAGGAAAACTGGAAAATGTTTAATTTCTAGTAAAATTGATCATTCTGATAATTTCAGTACTACGGCTGAAAACATTTGGTTGTATTTCCCTCTGTTCTTTTTTTTTTTTTTTAATGTGCAAAAGTTTTAAAAACTAGTTGTGATCTTACTGATTTACATACCTTTGAATCTAGCTTTTTGGTGTAACACTACATAATGAGAATTTTTAATGGAACGGTGTGGTGTTAAAACACTCTTTTAAGTGGCTATACAGTGTTTCATCCTGTGGCTCTGCTATTGCTGACTATTATTGACACCCCCTCCCCTCCAAACTCATCTTTATTTTAAGCCTCAGAACTTTATGGAGCGTGAAAGTCAGGAGCCATTTATTTGGGTTCTCTTGGTGTAATATTAATCCAGAGTTGGGGCCTCTGCCAAGGACCCTTCTTGCCAAACTGCTAGCAGGAGGGACCTGGCTGTGGTACAGGTCTGGGGCCTTGATGGGACAGCGGCTTCTAGCATGGCTTCCTGTGGCTTATACAGGGGTGGGGTGATGGGACCCAGGCTCAGATTGGCTCTCGGTGCCCATCAGTGCATTGATAGAGTCTCATTCCCTGGGCCTGGGGCTGGGTGCCTTACTTAGCCAGGCAACACATGGGATAGACACCACTTCCAGTTCTATTGATTTACACACTTTTCCCTTTCTTCTCTGCCCCAAATGAAAGGGTAAAATGAGTCGCAGAGATTTTTAAGAGTTTTGAGCAGCAATGTAAAGAAGCAGGAAGAGGCCTGGCGTGGTGGCTCACGCCTATAATCCCAGCACTTTGGGAGGCCGAGGCAGGCAGATCACAAGGTCAAGAGATCAAGACCATCCTGGCCAACATGGTGAAACCCTGTCTCTACTAAAAATACAAAAATTAGCTGGGCATGGTGGCGTCCGCCCGTAGTCCCAGCTACTTGGGAGGCTGAGGCATAAAAATCGCTTGAACCTGAGAGGTGGAGGTTGCAGTGGGCTGAGATCATGCCACTGCACTCCAGCCTGGCAACAGAGTGAGACGCTATCTCAAAAAAAAAAAAAAAATATGCAGGAAGAATTGGAGCACGGTGGTGTGTGCCTGTAGTAGCAGATACTTGGGAGCCTGAGGCAGGAGAATTGATTGAGCCCAGGAGCCCAGACTGAGCAATATAGCAAGACCTCATCTCAAAAAAAAAGTAGAAGTAGGAAGTATTGGACAGGTTTGAGTTACATTTCTGGCTCTGTCCTGTGTAAGTTCCATCGTTACTTATCCATCGAGCCTGTTTCCTCATGTGTACAATAAAGATGATGATGCTTGCCTTGCAAAGTTGATGTGATGATCAAATGAAAATATTTATGTAACATTGCCTGGCACATAGTAGGTGTCCAGTCAGTATTGTTTTGTTGATGTTCAGGGTCACAAAATGCACCAACCTCAAAGCCAGAAGGGCCTGCCACCCAGCTCCCCACCAGCTCTCGTTTCACAGGAGCCCATCAACTGTGCCTTTACTTTGCCAGCTCCTGGTGGAAGCTTTCCTGGTTGGCTGATCAGAGGAGTCTGGTTGACCAGAGTTGCCATTGTTTCAGCTCCTTCTGGCTGGGACATCCAGCCAAGGCAGGCCATGCTCTCCTATACCCTGCTTATCTGAGTGAAAGCGACCAGGGCCCTTGCCTTCTGACTCTCCCTTGGATGATCTTGAGATGGCAACTCTAAGTGAATGCAGGGTGTGGCACCATGGTTAATTTGCTAGTGCATCTTTGTGGCCACACTTGTCTGTAGCTCTTGGTAGAACCCAAAAAGCCAACAGGAAGCCAAAGAGAGAGAGAGTCACCTGAGAACAAGCTTTGGTTCTGAGTCTTCATGCCCTAATCTGAGGTCATATAGTTGACTGTCTGCTTCCAGGAGGCAGTGCACTCTAGCATTGCTGGACAGAGATTCATGTAACCTTTCCAGCCATCTGCCCAACACTTTGAGTTTTGGGTGCCATGGACCAGTGGCATTAGCATCACCTGGGAGCTAGTTGGAAATTGTAAACAAAAAATAAAATTCACAGCCAGATGCAGAGGCTCATGCCTGTAGTCCTAGCACTTTGGGAGGCCGAGGTGGATGGATTGCTTGAGCTCAGGAGCTTGAGACCAGCCTGGGCAATGTGGCAAGGCCCCATCTCTTCAAAAAATCAAAAAATGAGGTGGGAAAACCGCTTGAGCCCTGGAGGTCAAGGCTGCAGTTAGCCATGTTCATGCCACTACACTCCAGCCTGGGCAACAGAGCAAGATCCTATTTAAAAAAAAAAAAAGAAAGAAAGAGAGAGAGGGAGAAATTCCCTAGGTGATTCTAATGTGCAGCTGGATTGGAGAACTGATTTAGACCCCTGTCTTTGGGATGGATGGTCTGGAATGACAGTGATCATGATGGTAATAGTTGCTGTTTATTGAGCTCCTACTATGTATGAAGAGCTTTATCCTTATTTGTAATCTTCCTTTTAAACTGAAAGGTGGTAGCACTCTTCCTGTCTTGCATATGAGAAAAATGGAGGCTCAGAGAGGTGAATCCAGTCACCTAAGGCCACTTAAATAGTGAATCTGGAATTGTCCGCCCTGAGGCTTCTTTTGCCATTACTTTACTGTAATGAAAGCTCATACTGGTTTAGACAGGTCTGGTTCTCCATGGAAAATCTGGCTGGGGATTCTCTTCTGGGTCAGTTTCAATGATACTTTCAGAGTATGTGGTTTTAGGATTGTTCTGTTTGAAGAAAAGCACAGAAACTTTTAATCCCCAGATTCATGTCTCCTAGAATGAACAGAGGGGTGAGGTCAGTGACAGACAAGTTGCAAATGAATGATAGACAAGTCTTAAGGAAAGGAGGTTATTTCCAAAGGTCATAGAGGAAACAGGGATAAAGAAGCCTAGACTTTTGGGCCAGAGAACCCCACCCAAATGTGTTTGTTTTAAGCCGGCTGTATGAGTTTGAGCAAGTCACTTTATCCCTCCATATCCAAACTCCACACCCTCCAGATGAGCCAGGGGTAACATTTGCTGCTTTTTCTGCAGATCTGATTTCTTTTTGTTTTTTGAGACGGAGTCTCTCTCTATTGCCCAGGCTGGAGTGCAGTGGCGTGATCTTGGCTCACTGCAACCTCCACCTCCTGGGTTCAAGTGATTCTCCTGTCTCAGCCTCCCGAATAGCTGGAACTACAGGCACGTGCCACCATGCCTGGCTAATTTTTGTATCTTGAGTAGAGACAGGGTTTTACCATGTTGGCCAGGCTGGTTTTGAACTCCTGACCTCAAGTGATACACCCATCTTGGCCTCCTAAAGTGCCGGGATTACAGGTGTGAGCCACTGCGCCTGGTCAAATCTGACTTCTAAGATACAAAGTGGAAAACAGAGGCAGTGGTGAGAATTGAGCCGAACCACAGACCCCAGGTCTTTTGCTCTAAGAGCAGCTGAGAGATGGCACTGGAGACAGGTGCTGGTAGAAAGCTATGAAAGCAAAGGAGAGGGCAGCCACTGCGCCCAGACAGGAAGCACACAGAACCCTGGGACAGAAGCTCCCCAGCACGCGTGAGCCTGCAGAGAAACTGGGAGAGAAACACAAAGCAAATGGGCCAGACATTGAGAAATAGCCCTTTCTTTTCATGTTTTGAACCACGTCCAAGCCTAACTTCTAAGTTCGAATAAGGATTTGAAAATCAGCCTGAGGCTCTCACGGAATCTAAATCCAGGTTACTCCGTATATCTTCCTTATAAAGTCATGGGATATCTGTGTTTGGGGAATGGAATGAGTGAGGGTGAATGTTTCACTGCTTTTTTTTTTTTTTCATCTCTTTTCTTTTCAAGAAAACACTCGGCCGTTGCATTGCCAAGCACCTTGCAGTTCACAAGGAACTTTTATGCCTTTCACTGCATTGTTGGTCCCTGAGAGGGGAAGGGGGTTCCCCCCATTTTATAGCAGAGGAAACACAAGCCCGTGGAGGAGAGCCTCAAGATCGCACAGCAAATCAGGGGCAGAGCCTGGACTGTTGTCTTCCAGCTCCAAGCACAGCACTCCTTTTGTTCCACCAATACCTCCCTATTAACTCTCTACCTCGGCTTTCCACAGTCAGAGGCTGGATAGCTGACAATAACCTTGGATAGACGGAGCTCACAAAGTACAACTAATTCCCAGTGATCTGCACATGTGTTTTAAAACATACTTTCCTTTTAAATTGTATAACCTATATACAACTATACTCTGTTTATTAAACATTTCAGCTGAGCATGGTGTCTCATGCCTGTAATCCCAACACTTTGGGAGGCTGAGGCGGGCAGATCACCTGAGGTCAGGACTTCAAGACTGGCCTGGCCAACATGGCGAAACCCTGTTCTCTACTAAAAATACAAAAATTAACTCAGCATGGTGGTGGTGGGAGCCTAGAATCCCAGCTACTAAGGGAGGCTAAGGCAGGAGAATCACTCAAACCCAGGAGGTGGAGTTTGCAATGAGCCGAGATTGCGCCACTACACTTCAGCCTGGGCAACAGAGCAAGACTCCATGTCAAAAAAAAAAAAAAAAAGAAAAGAAAAAGAAAAACAAAATTTAGATAATAAAAAGCCTTCTTTGGCTCCTCCTAACACCCCCCCAATCCCATCCCATTTCTCAGAGGTAAGCACTGATGACAGTTTGATGTGGATCCTCCTAGCCCTTTTCTAAAAATGCATTTTGCATGTGTTGCTGATGAATTATTATAATCCCTAACCATCTTGCTTGCTTTAATTGCCAGCTGTGTGTGTGTGTGTGTGTGCATGGAGAAAGCAAACATAGTAATATTACCTTCAGCAAGATAAAACCAGGATGGTAAAATCAGCCAGACTAGAGGTTTAAAGCAGTGATTTTCAAACTTGGATGTGCATATGAATACCTCATAGATTTTGCTAAAATGCAGATACTGATTCAGTTTGTTTGGAGTAGCTCCTGGGATCCTGCGTTGCTAATAAGGTACCAGTCTCTGTTGATGCTGCTGGTCTCAGGCCGCACTTTGAGTAGGGAGGGTTTTTAGAGCACAGTCACTGGAATCAAAAAGACCTACTGGGCCCTTAATTGCTAGCTGAGTGAGTTGAGCAAGTCTTTAAGCTTTGCATGCCTGTGGATCAGGAATAAGAATGGCATCTTTCCTGCAGGGTTGTTGTGAAAACAAAATGAGCCGGGGCCTGTGAAGCACTTAGTCCAGTGCCTGGCACATAGTGAGTGCTCGATAAATGTTAGTTATTAATATTGTCTAGAGACAAATACCATAAATTTGTCCAAGCCAAACAGAAAATGCTTGCTGGTTGGCTATTACTGGGGGCTGTTTGTGCTGACGCACTTTTCCCTTGTTCATTTAATGTCCTCCTTGTCATCAGGATTTTGAATATATCTTGTATGGTATTATCTCCATGTACTTAGGGAGAAACTGAGGCTTAAGGAGGCTGGGTGGCTTAACCTTCTGAGCCACACAGCTAAGAAGTAGCAGAAATAAAGTTACACCCAGGTTTCAGGTCTAGTGCTTGTTGTATACATTGCAGCTGCCTTCTCTTGAAAACTTACTATGTGCATGGCTTAGTGGGTTTGTCGGTGTGGGAGCTTAAGCCTTTGACCATGGCTCCAGGGAAGGAAAGCAACAGGCTTCAAACTTCTTTCACTTGTACACCTCAAAAGAATTTTGAACAACTGTGTATCCCCTCATATATTAAAAAATTGACATATATTGCCGGGCACACACCTGTAATCCCAGCACTTTGGGAGGCCAGGGAGGGAAGATCACTTGAAGTCAGGAGTTCAAGACCAGCTTGGCCAACGTGGTGAAACCCTGTCTCTACTAAAAATACAAAAATTAGCCGGGCATGGTGGTGCATGCCTGTAATCCCACCTACTTGGGAGGCTGAGGCAGGAGAATTGCTTGAACCCGGGAGGCGGAGGTTGCAGTGAGCCAAGATCACGCCATTGCACTCCAGCCTGGATGACAAGAGCAGAACTCTGTCTCACAAAAGAAAAATTAATTAAGAAAAAATAAAAATTGACATATATTCCCGGGTGCAGGGGCTCACACCTGTAATCTCAGCAGTTTGGGAGGCCAGGGCAGGAGGATCACTTGGGGTCAGGAGTTCGAGACCAGCCTGGCCAACATGGAGAAACCCTGTCTCTACTAAAATACAAAAATTAGCTGGGCGTGGTGGCGGGCGCCTGTAATCCCAGCTACTGGGGAGGCTGAGGCAGAAGAATCGCTTCATCCCGGGAGGTGGAGGCTACAGTGAGCCAAGTTCATGCCACTGCACTCCAGCCTGGGTGACAGAGTGAGACGCCATCTCAGAAAAATAAAAATAAAAATAAAAATTGACATATAAAATGTTTTATCATAACTTTAAGTGGAATGTATTTCCAGGCCTATTGTATGCCATCTACTTGCTTCAAATTAATTTTTGTCAAAGCCTTAGAACAGCAAACCCAGCCCAGGCAGTTGTGGAAAACGTCCACCATAATTCCTAATTGGCCAGGCTGGATCTTGTGGTTAGACCAGCCAGCCAGCCAAATCATACTTTGTGTCGGAAAAACTCTGACTCCTCTTTTTAATTCAAATATTTATTAAACAGGTTAAACAGGTGTCCCTGTGTCAGCTTCCTAATTCTAATCCTAAAATAAACACATGGGTAGATAAGATAGATAAGGCCCCCTTCTCAACGTCTTAAGGAAGTTCTTTGTCCTGCTGGAACTCCTCCCATGAGGGCTGCATTCTTCCGTTGTCTCTTTGTTTGGTGGCTTTTATAACCCAGGGTGGGATACCAGGGTGAGGTTGGGATGCCTGGGGGTAGGCCTTTCTTTTGGGAAGTGTTTAGGAGGGCCTTGGTGAGGGGAGAACTGGCAGACCCAGAAGGTTCCCAGCTGATCAGTTTTAGGAAGAAGCACAGGAAGTGGAGCTTTCAGAAATTGATTCCCTGGAAGCCATCCATGTCTGAATACCTCTGGGAAGTCCCCAGGTTCCCTGAGGGTTTTGCACATGTACTCTGGTGGGAAGACTGTTGAGTAGCAGCCTGGATATCCTACCTAGGGTTTTGCTCTGTGGACATTACAGAGCTAGCGGATCTTTGAGACTGAGCCTGCATCTCCCACCAGCTCCCTGGTAACACCTTGAATGCACGCCCCATGTTTCTTCTCAGCTCCTCTCAGTGAGACAGCAGGGGCTCACACTCTAACGATGCCACCTTGTTGCAGGGGGTAAACTGAGGTCCAGAACAGGAGAGTGACTATACAGAGCAGTCCATGTACCCCACCAAGAAAGCCAACTGGCCTTCCTAGAGGAGGCGTCACAAGGCAAAAAAGCCTTGGGGTGGGTCAGGAGGAGTGGTCTTCAGAGTTCAGCCTCTGCCTCTGCCTCAGTGCACATCTCAGCCTCAGTGTCTCCACCTGTTAGATGAGGCTGATGTGGCAGGTGTTGAGCCTGCTGTTCACAGGTTCTGAAGTTGGGCAGACCTATTTTTGAATCCTAGCTTTGCCACTTACTCGCTGTGTGACCTTGGGCGAGTTATTTACCTCTCTGTGCCTGTCTCCACATCAGTCAGTGGGGAGAAGAAAGGCCTCTCATGGGGTGGTTGAGAGGATCAATGAGACAAGTGTTAGTGTCGGGCCCACATGGCATGCTCAGTAAGTATTATTGTTATCCTTGGTTTTTGTTCCCTGTAAGAATTATAGTCAGGAAGAGACTCAGTGGAGTGAAGGCCTGGTTGAGACTCTCCAAGAGCAGGATTGTGTTGGTGCATGGCCTTGCCCCTTTGTCCCAGGATGACCACATATGCTAAGTGGCACTTAGTATGTGTCACCTGATGAACGATGAGTGCCAGTCAAGAGGCCCTTATGACAGCCTCTGAGCCCCTGCCATCTGCTGGGCCTCCTGTTGGCATCTTCCTCCAGCATTCACCCAGAGAGGCATCAAACCACTGGCCTTCTTGTTGCCCTGGGGGGGATGAAGCTGCCCCCACATTTCCCCATAGCCCAATGGTTTTGAGAGCACCTGTGTGCCCTGGTGGGACCTGTGGCAACCTCAGGGACCCTAGTGGGACACCTGTTGCCGCCCATCCTTCTCCGCTGTTCAGGTTCCCATATCCTCCCTATTGGACGGGCCTCAGGCACTCAGCCTGCTCACCTTTCTCTTCTAAAGCTGCCACGTCTCCATTTTCTTGTGGGCCTCTCCTGGGAGATGTTTTATGAACACAGTCCAGTCCCCACCCCTCCATCCCCTCATCTCTTCTCACAAACTTTCCCCTGGAAGTTACTCCTTTGACCCCCTCCTCCTCCTGCTCAGAGAAGTGAATAATGAAACAAAACAGACAGTGCACTCCAGGTGGGATTTTGCTGCTTGAAGGAATCCCTTAGTCAAGCAAGGAATCCTTTTGTAAAGTAAGTGCTCACTGTGGATTTCCGTCTGGGACTTTTTGCTTGGACTGCTTCTCGAGAGCGGGGCCCAGGCAAGTTTGTGAGCCTGGGGGTGGGGGAGGCTGCTGGCCTCCTCTCTGTGGCCTGAAGGGGCTCCCAGTGTGGCTTCTAGATCCACTGATTACCTTTCATCCCTCTGCTGCCTTCCTGTCAGGGCTGTGGTCCGCCAGCATCGATCACACTGGCCTGGAAGGTGGTGACGGGTTTGTGTTTCTCCCTGTTTTGTTCCCTTGCTTCCCCGTCGCATCTCCATGGAAACAGGTGCAGCCTTTGTGTTGCCTTTGCTTTGGGCAAATCGATGCCAAGTGGGGACTTCTCTGGACTCTCCACCCCCTCCCTTCTCTGGGATCAAAGTGGGAGGAGGGGGCAGTGCAGGGCCTGACAGGAAGCCTTTTGGGGGCCTGGAGAGCCTGGGGTGGGAGACCCCGCTGCATGGCTCCTGTCCTGGCCTGCCCTCATGCCTCGGGCATCACAAAGCCATCAGGATGGAGCAAGTGTGCTGTGATTTATAAACACTCTCAGCCTCCCTCGGCCTCCTGCATTCTCAGAGGCAGCTGCTGGCCACCTGGGGCGGGTTGCTGGGTAGGAGTCCGAGAGCTGGGACCAGCTTCGATTCTTTGGTGGGACCTTGGGGGTGAGGCCTTTAACCTTTCCGGGCCTTGGTTTCTCCTGAGAGGTTGGAGAGGTTTTGAACTCATGAGATGAGGCTTCGGTAATATGACTCCTCTTTTACCTTAAGGAAAACCTACATCTGGGTAAACTCTGCAAAGTTTTTGTCATATGATTGTTCTATGGTGAATACTAAATTCTGTGTTTGATTCAAACCGGTAAGTTGCCTGGCAGGAAATGAAACCTTCAGCTTGGGAGCATGTCTTTAGACTGAGCTCTTGCTTATCATAACAGCCCCCTGAGGCCCCCTCCTCCCCGCCCAGCTTGTTCTGCCTTCCCAGGCTCATAACAACCTATTAGGGAGCCTTCTGATCCAGGCCAGAGCTCAAATGTTGGCCCAAAGAGCCGGGGGTAGCAGCAACCCTGCCTTGAGTCCCCGAGGTCCTACCAGCATTTTAGCTGTGGCACGTGGGCAAGGGTGCCCAGGCAGGACAGGGCTCCCTAAGGCCAGGCACCAGCTTTCTGCCTGAGCTGTTGCTCAGTCCCTGCTGGTTTGATAAACTGATCATCCAACACTCATGTGCTAACTTTAACGTAGCCACATTAACCTCATTGATGACATTGGCAAACTCCAAACCCTGCCCATTAATTAAAAAAAGACTTCATTTTAATATCTGAACGCATGCCTATCTGCTTGTTAAATTTAGCAAAGGATGTGTTTGACTTTAGATTTTGCATTGTCCACAAGCCTCACTTGAGATGGGAGCTAGAGCCCAGTTGCCTGAGGGGACCTCTGAGCGTGCCTGTGGTGGTAAATGTCAAATTGTCCAGTCTCCTGCCTGCAGAATGGGCATTTGATGTGGTTGCATCTTTCAGGGATCTGTCCTAGGAAACGAGCTTTCTAATACCTCCTTATAGTCAGGAAGTTTTTTTTGGAATCCAACCTAAATCCCATTTTATTTTGTTCTGTCTTTAAGAAAGATAGCAAATGAAGAGTAAGAATCCTTAATGCTTTACTTGAAGACCCTTAAATCTCTACTTGGCCTTGGCCAAACACACCCAGGTTTTGAGGGTTGCCTCCTGGCCTTCTCTCCTTCCAGTAGAACAATGCCTGAGTTTCCTGTTGGTAAAACAAGGAGGATAGTAGCTGCCTCGTTGGGTTGGTGTGAAAATTAAATCAAGACTGTGGGGACGCACCTTGCCAAGTGCCTGGCATATGGTTCATTTTCAATTACACTAGCTGACTCTGAATAAATTTTATTTCCTGCCTACTTTAATGCCACTCAGAGTTCCTGCTTTTCTTCACAGTCTCTCTTGAGTAATGCACCCAGGATTAGTGGGCCTCCTCCTCCCTGGCCTGATCCTGGACCCAGAGAGGCCAGGTGGGGCAGGTGCAGGCCACACCCCTCTGTTTCTCTCAAACCATCAGGCTAGGAGACTTGGAACCCTTCTCTCTCCCCTGGGAGTCTGGACATGGGAAAGAAAAGCCCTTTCATGCCAAGGCCCCAGATAGCATTATCCCTGTCCCTTTTCTAAATCGAGCTCCAGGAGCTCCCAGTTGGGACTGCTGACTCCCAGACCCTCCCAAATGGATGCAACAGGATCCCTGGTACCTCACTGAGAGAGACCTCCTGCAGAGATAAATTGCTCCTCCCTGTGCACAGCAACCTGAACCTGTGCTTTATCCAAAGGGTGAAGTTATGGAGTCACTGTGACCTCTAAGGCACAGGGAGCAAGGACTTCAGAGGTAGCTCCTCCCGAACCCCCGAGGTTTAACTCTTTTTCTCTTTGAAGCAGAGATACCCTGTGCACTTATTTACCCCCTGTGTCTCAGGCTTCTCTCTCTGGCACACAGGACGTGCTAATACAAGTATTTGCTATAGTTTTCCTACAGTTTTGAAAAATGTGCCTAGGATAACTGTTTGATTTAAAATCTCCTCCTCTCTCTTTCTTCTGATCAACATAAATAGACATATTCCTTGCCTGCTCTATGCTGGGCACTGAGCAGGGTGTTAGGGACTGAGAACTGAATGAGATCCAAAAAATCCCGCCTTCCAGGTGGGCACCATCTGTTGGGGCCACCAATGGGCACAGTGGCAATCGTGAGAACATGTGACTAGTGCTGCCACATTGATGGTGGAGGAGAGACAGGGTTCAACAGGCCAAAGCCACGTGGGAGTGAGCCAAGAAGTGCCTGTGAGAAGACTTTCTGGAGGAGGAGATCTACAACCTGAATCCTTGAGATAAAGAGTTGCAGTTGGCCAGGGTGAGGCTTCTGGGGCCAAAGAGTTAGAACCCAGGGTCAGGAAAGTATGCTGGGGTGGGGTGCTGGCCAGTGGTGGCCAGAAGGAGGAGTGGCCTAGGACACAGCCATGCATCGTGTGAATCAGCAGGTCCCTGGAGGACTGGTCAGTTCAGACGAGAAGGATGATATTTCCTTGCTAGAAATCCCTGGGATGGGGTCAGAAATGAGGGGTTCCTCAATGTTGACCTCTCCTCCCCAGAGTCCCTGGGCCCTGTCCCTGCTTTACAGCCCCTGCAGCCTCTGCTCCTCCCTGCACTCTTCTTTGACTTACTTGGGATCTTGGGGATGGGGTTTGGGTGCACCTCAGGAAATTCTGATTCAGTAGAATTGACAAAGACACCTGGGCCTTTTTCTTTAAAAAGCACCCCAGAGGCTGGCACAGTGGTTCATGCCTGTAATCCTAGCACTTTGGGAGGCTGAGGCAGGAGTGCTTGAACCCAGGAGATGGAGATCAGTCTGGGCAACATAGTGAGACCAGTTTCTTTTCTTTTCTTTTTTTTTTTTGAGATGGAGTCTTGTTCTTGTTGCTCAGGCTGGAGTGCAATGGCGTGATCTTGGCTCACTGCAACCTCTGCCTCCGGGATTCAAGCGATTCTCCTGCCTCAGCCTCTCAAGTAGCTGGGATTACAGGCACCTGCCACCACGCCCAGCTAATTTTTTTGTATTTTTAGTAGAGGCGGGGTTTTACCATGTTGGCCAGGCTCGTCTTGAACCCCTGACCTCAGGTAATCCGCCTGCCTTGGCCTCCCAAAGTGCTGGGATTACAGGTGTGAGCCACCGTGCCCGGAGACACCCAGTTTCTACAAAAATTTGTTTAATGTTAGCAGCTGGGCCTGGTGGTGTGAGCCTGTAGTCCTAGCTACTCTGGAGGCTGAGGTGGGAGGATCGCTTTTGAGCCCAGGAGGTTGAGGCTACGATGAGCTATGACCGCAGCACTGCACTACATACAGCCTAGGTGACAGAGTGAGACCCTGTCTCTGAAAAAAGAAAGAAAAAGGCTCCCCAGAGATTCTGATGCACCCCTCCAGTTGAGAATAAGTGCGCCAGGGAGGCCTGTATACATTTAGAATTTTCCTGCCAAGGCATTGATGGAGCTTCCCTGAGTGGTCTTTTTGCAGTTTATTTTTACACAGTGGCATTATTAGTTTGTTTTTTACTCTTCCTTTATTCTTCCAAACGGTGTCTTTATCATCTTTTTTTTTTTTTTGGCTTTACTACGTTTTTTTGAGTAGTAAATATTAGTAGATAGTGAAACTGAGGCACAAACAAGTAAACAATTGTCCAAGATCACAGAGAAACCAACATCTACCTTCCAGAATCTATGATCTCTTCAGCCTGCTCCAAATGTCTCACCTGGCAGAGGGCCTAAGTGTCCGGAACCCCAGATGTTTGAAGAAATGGGACAGGAGTCTGTTCCTCAGACATTGACCGCCTATTAATTAGGAGGTAGTGTCTTCTTGACTCCCTCCAGCGGGTCCCAGGCCTGCCTGCCCGAACATCTGTTCTCCTAACAATGTCTGCCCATAAATCCTGTCCCTGAGTCCAGGGTGGCTTAGCTGGGGAACAATGGAGCCTATGACTGGCAGCCAAATCCTCACCATGGTTACACGAGGGTGTGACTGCAACTGTGTGTGCTTGTTGGCAGGCACCAGCACCTGCAACTGGGGCCAAGGTTGTGTGTGTGTAGCGGTCTCCAGGGCCAGGGGTGGGGGCGTTGGGCTGCAGTTGGGAGGGATCCTCACAGAGCACCTTCTGTAGGCTTCTGCCATTCATGCTGTTGTAATTCTTGGCCTCTGTGAAGAAAAGAGGTTTTTATCTTGTGCATCCTGACATACAGTAGGTGCTCAGTAAGTGTTTTTTTGACTGCCAGTGAATGAGCGAGTGAATAATTAGAAGTCTGTTTGTGAATGTCACTGGGGTGCCTGAGAATGAGACAGATTCAGTTCACCTGGGACATAAGGAATGCCTCCTGGGTAATGAGGAGTCACTAAAGAAATGTCTGTCCCAGTCTGCCCTTAAGAGCTGATAGGGATGGGCACGGTGACTCATGCCTGTAATCCCAGCACTTTGGGAGGCCGAGGAGGGCGGATCACTTGAGATTAGGAGATCACTTGAGTCAGGTCTGGCCAACATGATGAAACCCCATCTCTACTGAAAATACAAAAATTAGCCAGGCGTGGTGGCGCGCACCTGTAATCCCAGCTACTCGGGAGGTTGAGGCAGGAGAATTGCTTGAACCCAGGAGGCGGAGATTGCGGTGAGCTGAGATCGCACCACTGCACTCCAGCCTGGGTGACAGAGCGAGACCCCATCTCAAAAAAAAAAAAAAAAAAAGAAAAAAGAGATGAAGGAGAGCCAGCCACACAAGACAGCAGGTGATGAAGTGCTACACTGCCCCTGATTATGGCCGCTAAGTGCTCTCCCATCTACCAAACCACCCTTAAGAGGAACAGGTGCTCTGGAAAGGCAGAGAGAGATCAATATTGGCTGAAGTTCTCAGAGATTGCCTCATGGGACAGGGGAACTTGAGTGAGGTCTTGAAGGATGGACAGGGCTTGTTTAGGGAGACAGGTGTGGTCCCTGTACCAGTGGTGTCAGCATCACCTAACAACTTGTTAGATAGCAGATTCTTGGACCTCACCCCAGACCCAGGGAATCAGGAACTCTGGGGGTGGAGGCCAGCAATGTGTGTGTAACCAGCCCTCCAGGTGACAGTGATGTTCGCTGAGCATGAGGACCTCTGATGCAGAGGGAGGGATGTGATCTTTACATAAGAGACTGAGGAGTTCGGAAGGGATCTGGCCTGCTCTTCTGTTGGTGGCAAGAGAGAAAATGGGAGGGAGATGGCAAGAGGAGCTTGAAGGCATCAGGGAAGCGGGCTTGGGAGGCTGAGGGTCTAAGCTGGATTGGTGGTGGCCATGGTAACAGAGCAAAGCCGGGGGTACTGTGAAGGCCTGGTGACACACTGGGTCTCATGCCATACTTTAAGGGTACTCTTCTTTGAAATGTTTTAAAGAAGACTTGTCACCTCACGATCACATTATGATATGCTAATTGTGGAAAAATATAAGAAAGGAAGAAAAAGGGGGTGCTCACAGAGTTGTACCATCCAGGACAGTTATTGATATATTTGGCATATTTCTTTTCTTTTTTCTTTTCTTCTCTTTTTTTCTTTCCTTTCTTTCCCTTTCCCTTTTCTTTTTCTTTCCTTTCTTTCCCTTTCCCTTTTCTTTTTCTTTCCTGTCTTTTTTTTTTTTAAGAGACGGGATCTCACCATGTTGCCCAGGGTGGTCTCAGACACCTGGGCTCAAGCGATCCTCCTGCCCTGGCCTCCCAAAGTGCTGGGATTACAGGTGTGAACCATTGTGCCCCACCCTAGGCATATATACTTTTGATCCTTTTTTCTATGCATTTTTTTTTTCTGTAGTTGAAAACATAACATATATACGTTAATTTGTATTCTGTGCTCATTTGCGTCTTGTATTCTTTGCTTAAACTATCGTAAGCATTTCCCTATGTGCTTTCAGGTATACTTTTTATTGTCACAGGAGCCCCATGGGTTGAGCAGGGGAGGTCACTGAGGTTTAGCAAGAAAAAAAAAACTTAATCCATGAACTCCAGTCTGTGGAGAAGGCTACCGTTGAATGGCCTGTGTTCTTCAACACAGAAATTGTAAGGAAAAGAAAGGGATGGAGGGAGCCAGCCATGGTGGCGTGTGCCTGTGATCCCAGCTACTCAAGAGGCTGAGGCAGGATTGCTTGAGCCCGGGAGTTTGAGGCTGCAGTGAGCTATGGTCCTGCAACTGCACTCCAGCCTGGGCAACAGAAGAGAGAGACCCCATCTCTAAAACAAAACAAACCAAACAAAACAAAACCAGAACCAAACACCCAGTCATTGTGTTGCTAGAACCTCTTTCGGTTATTTCCTCAGCCTGACTGTTGGGTTCTCTTTAATATGCACTTACCTGCTCTCTACCCGCACACACATGCATACCCCCGCCTCAGCTGCCCTTTTTCTCTGACTCCTCCCCATTGCTCTGGAGAAGCCCAAGGAGGCAGTTTTGCATTTGCACACGCAGGACAGGGAACAGGGGAGGAGCCTGGGGATGCTAAGACATCCTTCCTCCTGGTGAGGCAAACTTGGAGAGCCTTTCTGAGCCTGGTCCTCTGAGGCCTGGGCCCTGCTAGTGTGGACATCAGAATTTAGGCTCCCAACTGGACCCTGGCTTCTCTCTGCCTGGGTGTGAAGTTTCACAGGAAACAGCCAGCGCTTTGATCTTGGATGAGGCTGAGGACTCAGTGATGAGAGGACACAGAGCTCACCCCAGCTGTGTCTGCCCAGGAGCTGTGGAAGGGCTCCTCTGCTGGGGATTGACCATCCTTAGTCCTTGGTCTCCCCCAGAAAGTCATAATAAAGCCCTTCCAGTTATAGTGAATCAGGGCTTATGTTCTAAAATACGTCCTGTTCAACATGTGATGGCCATTAACCATAATGGCTGATGAACACTTGAAATGTGATGGTATGACCAAGGAACTGCATTTTAAATTTTATTTAATTTTAGGCCAGGTGCGGTGGCTCACGCCTGTAATCCCAGCACTTTGGGAGGCTGAGGCGGGCAGATTGAGGTCAGGAGTTCGAGACCAGCCTGGCCAACATGGTGAAACCCCGTCTCGCCATGACAGAACGAGATTTCTTCTCAAAACAAAATTAACAAATAAATACATTTTATTTAATTTTAATTAAAATTAAAAATTTTATTGTCATACATGACCAGCGGCTACCTTATTGGACAGTAGGTTCTAGAAGAAGTAGGTCTCTGAGACAGCCATGGTGGCTGCATTATGATCTTCCTTTTTTTTTGAGACAGTCTCGCTCTGTCACCCAGGCTAGAGTGCAGTAGTGCGATCTTGGCTCACTGCAACCTCTGCCTCCTGGGTTCAAGCGATTCTCCTGCCTCAGCCTCTTGAGTAGCTGGGAATAGAGGTGCATGCCACCACGCCCAGTTGATTTTTTCTATTTTTAGTAGAGACGGGGTTTCACTGTGTTAGCCAGGATGGTCTCGATCTCCTGACCTTGTGATCCACCTGCCTCAGCCTCCCAAAGTCCTGGGATTACAGGCATAAGCCACTGCACCTGGTCACATTATGATCTTTCAAAGCTGCCTGTCTTCTTCTTTCTAATGCATGCACACACACAAATGCACACACACAGCCACAAATAATACCTGGCATGTTTCAGGAAGCCCCTGGATATAACATCCTTTTATTAAAAAATCTACTCTTTAAATATCCTTATCTCAAGTGAGGCAGAGCTGCCGCTGACCACAAATGTGCCCCACACAAGGCTTCTCTTAGTCCTTGCATGATTGGAGATAAGTGGCTAAACCTCAGGAAACTGTGCCCCTGGGAAGCCTGTCTTGGCGTCACAGTTCTCAGCATGCGGGGCCCTACTTGGGTGTGCCCAAGCTCCTCTGTGCTTCTCTCCTTCAAGAAGAACCTGATGACCAGGCACGGTGGCTCACATCTGTAATCTCAGTACTTTGCGAGGCCTAGGCAGGCAGATTACTTGAGGTCAGAAGTTCGAGACCAGCCTGGCCAACATGACAAAACCTCGTCTCTACCAAAAATACAAAAATTTGCCAGGTGTGGTGGCAAGCACCTGTAGTCCCAGCTGCTCAGGAGGCTGAGGCAGAAGAATCACTTGAACCTGGGAGGTGGAGATTGCAGTGAGCCGAGATCATGCTGCTGCACTCTAGCCTGGGAAACAGAGTGAGATTTTGTCTCAAAAAGAACCTGATGCCTGGTGGCTGGCCCGTGGGCATGCGTGTGTGAACAAGGTCCAGTCACAACGGTGTTCAGCTCACCCTGGCAGTTTTCATCTTATTCCCTATTCTGGATCCTATGGCTTGGCCTCAAGTCACAGGAATTTGGGCCTTCTGCAAGAATGGGGGGGGTGGGGGTGCACTGGCAGCTTTTTCTTTCTCATTTTAGATAGGTAGAGTTTTTTTTTTTTTTTTTTTTTTTTTTTTTGAGACAGAGTCTCACTCTTTTGCCCAGGCTGGAGTGCAGTGGCGTGATCTCGGCTCACTGCAAGCTTCACCTGCCGAGTTCAAGTGATTTTCCTGTCTCAGCCCCTGAATAGCTGGGATTACAGGCGCTTGTCTCCACGCCCAGCTAATTTTTGTATTTTTAGTAGAGACAGGGTTTCACCATGTTGGCCAAGCTGATATTGAACTCCTGACCTCAAGCGATCTGCCTGTCTTGGCCTCCCAAAGTTCTGGGATTGTAGGCATGAGCCACCACGCCCGGCCCAGTATGTATTTTTGAACAAGATTTGTGGGGGTACTGAAGATGTACAGAGGTATTTACTAGATGTAAATAGGGTCCTCTTATCCCTTACCCCCACTTTCTCACTACCCTGAACCTGGGAGCATGCTCTTGTCTGTGGAGTGAATGATCCAGCCTGGCTGAGGGCCCTCTAGGACAGACTGTCTGCTGATCCTCTTCTCCTAGCCTCTCCTGCCCACTTCCTCCATTATCTCTCTTCCCCAGTCCCCTCCTGTCCAAGGTTCCCTGATGCATGCTTCATTTTCCAGCACACTAACCTTTTAAAATACTGTTTCCTAGCGTATCATAACCCAAGGATTTCAAATGTCCAGAAAGTATCCCTGCAGTGCCGTCTCCCCCTGCCTTGTGGCAGGCGTGACTCTGCAGGCCATCTGAACAGCCCTCATCAACAGGGGTGTCATTGTCTCCCAGCCCACTCCATGCAGATGGGGACAGAGCCCCTCTGTGCAGGCCAGGATTTCCTGTGTGCTGGCTGCCCTCTCTCTAAATAGCCCAAGTAGTGCCCCCTTCTGCCTGGTGATGGTGATTCATGGTGTCTTCTTTTTTTTTTGTGAGGCAAAGTTTCACTCTTGTTGCCCAGGCTGGAGTGCAATGGCACGATCTCGGCTCATCGCAACCTCCACCTCCTGGGTTCAAGCGATTCTCCTGCCTCAGCCTCCTGAGTAGCTGGGATTACAGGCGCCTGCCATCATGCCCGACTAATTTTTATATTTTTAGTAGAGACGAGGTTTCACTATGTTGGCCAGGCTGGTCTTGGAACTCCCTACCTCAGGTGATCCACCTGCCTTGGCCTCCCAAGGTTCTGGGATTACAGGCATGAGCCACCACATCTGGCCTGACTCATGGTGTCTTCTACAATCTGGTGCCTTATTTGTCTCTCTCTTTCTTGTGGTAAAACATACTAAATATAAAACTTACCATTTTAACCATTTCTAAGCATATAATTCAGTGGCATTTAGTAGATCCACATTGTTGTGCCACCATCACGACTATCCATTTCCAGAACTTGTTTATCATCCCAAACAGAAACTCTATGCCCATTAAGTAATAACTCCCCAATTCTCCCCCTTCCCTGAGTCCTTGGAAACCTCTATTCTACTTTCTGTCTCTGTGAATTTACCTGTTCTAGGTTCCTCATATAAGTGGAATTATACAATATTTGTACTTCTATGTCTGGCTTCTGTCACTTAGTATAATGTTTTCAAGGTTCATCCACATTGTAGCATATGTCAGCATTTCATTCCTTTTTGTGGCTGAGTAATATTCCATTGTTCTAAATATGTAGAGTACATTTTGTTTATCCATTTATCTACTGATGGACACTTGGATTGTTTCCAGCTATGGACTATTGTGAATAACGCCACTATGAACATTGATGTACAATTACCTATTTGAGTCCTGTTTCCAATTCGTTGGGGTATATACCCATGAATGGAATCACTGGAGCATATGGTAATTCTGTGTTTAACTTTGAGGAACCACCAAACTGTGGTTTTTCACTGTGTTTCACTATCTTTTTCGTAGTGGCTGTACCATTTTACATTGCCACCAACAATGAACTTTATTTTGTTTAATATCTTATTTTAAACTGCAGAAACAATGCATATTTTTTGTAAGAACACCAAAGGTTACAGAGGTACATGAAGCAAAGAGCAGGAGCTGCCCCCACGCAACCCTTCCTCTTAGGTAACTGCTGCCTTGGATTTGGTGCATATCCACCCAGATGTCTTCCTGTGTGTACCCAAGTATACACATGGACATCCAGACATTTGAACAAAAATGGTATAGTGTACACATGGCCTGGCCACTTGGTTTTTTTCATGCGATTCTATTTGGCACTGGAAGGTGTCGGCTGCATGTGGATGTGCCCTGTGTTTTTTGTTGCATATGGGGCCCTGTGTTTTTTGTTGCATATGGGGTATTGAGAGACAAGTGGGTGGTTCCCCATTTTAGCTCTGCATTTACGGCTTTGCACTCGTGGGCCTATGTTTCACCAGATCACAGCCTGTTTGGGGAATGTGAGCTGAGCACGCGCTGGGGAGGCCCTCCAGCCCAGAGCCATCTTCCCCGCCAGCCTCAGTCTTTCCCAAGTTGCTTGCCACCCCCAGTGCAGCTGAACTGAGCTGAGCTGAGCTGTGAGCTTCCTTGTGAAGGAGGGCCACCCACCTGGCCTCAGCACGCAGGCAGTGCGCAGGCAGGCATCCCCTACCCTCTGGAATACCAGAGTGACTTAGAGCTGGGTGGAGAGTTGAGCAGCAGGCTGGAGTGTGTGTGTGTGTGTGTGTGTCAGAGAGAGAGAGAGAAGCTGTAGCCATTAGCCTGCTGGTCTCTAGTGGTACCAGGTGGCAGTGTTCTTCGTGGTGACTTGCAGGGCCCTTGAGGCGTACAGCCCCCTCACTCGCTCAGGAAGGCCCAGTTAGGCCTGGCAAAAGGCCACTTGTAAAGCCAGGGACCAGCCGGTCTTTCTCCAGCACCTTTTTCTGCAGAGCCCCGGGCAGCTGGTGGGAGAGTACAAAAAGGCCTGGAAAATCCATAAACTGTATAATCAGCCCCTGCATCTTGGCCGCTTGACTCTGTTTATTGCTTCCTGTCCCCGAAAGCCCTTTACAAAAAGAGCTGCTTTGGTAGGGGGATGAGTTGGACCCGGTGGGTGGCCTGCCCCTGTGGTCCCAGCACGGATGGAGCAGGCAGCTTCCCTGAACAAGCCACCTCTGCTGCAGCCACCCCTGCAGAGCCGAGGAAGGGTGGGAATGAGGCCCCCCCACTCCCCTACGGTAGGGAGATCCCCCCACGCCCAGCCCCTAGGGCCGTTTACTTTGTAATTGCCAAAGGACAGGAGTCCCATTTCTCCCAATTTCCTTGAAGTCCTCAAGGTTAGGCTCTCGTGTGCAGGAGGGGAGCAGAGTGAAATCTTAGCCTCTTGATGACCCCTGTGAAATGGGACAGGGAACGGGGGCCATTCCCAGGGAACTAAGGACAGGCCTGGGCCCCAGGGCTTATGAGGCTTGCTCAAAGCCTGTTTTTTTGTTGTTTGCATTACATTTTTAGAAACAGATTTTTCCTCGTTGACTGACTTTTTTCCTCTGGTGACCATATTCCCTTCCCTGCCTCCCACCTCCCCAACCTTCATCCCTCTTCTCCAGAATTCAGCCTTTCCCACCACTCCTGGTGGCTGACGTGTGACTTTTTCAGGGAACAGCTGCAGCTCGAAAAGTTGCCCGAGACACAGTGTTTCAGGGTTGCTGGGTGCCCGTGAGGACGATTATGGGTGTTTTTCTCGCCTAGGAGACGCGGTGGGGTGGGGGGGCCAGGACAGCTGCATGGTTGGAGGAGAGATGCCATCTTTTGGCAAGGGGGTACAGGAAGGCAGTCTTCCTAGAGCTGGGGCTGCCCCCTGCCAGCGGGGGCGAGGGGGTATCTTTCATCTCTCCCAGACGCAGGGCTCCCACTGGGGTCTGGCTGCCCAGAGTCCCATCCTTCCCTCTGTGGCCGGCCTTGTGCCTCCTTTGCTTGGTCTCCCTGACTTGGAACACTTTTGACTACAAAACCCTGATTTTATCCCTGTTGGAAACCTTCTCTGATTTTTTTTTTTTGAAACAGGGTCTCTCTCTCTGTCACCCAGGCTGGAGTGCAATGGAGCCATCATAGCTCACTGCAGCCTTGAATGCTTGGGCTCAAGTAATCCTCCCATCTCACCCTCCTGAATAGCCGGGACTACACGTGTGCACCACCATGCCTGGCTAATTTTTCCTTTCGTGTAGAGAAAGCATCTCTATGTTGCTCAAGCTGGTCTCAAGCTCCTGGCCTCAAGTGGTCCTCTCACCTCAGCCTCCCAAAGCACTGGGATTATATAGGTTTTCATACACTGTGCTCAACCTCTGATTTAAAAAACAGTGGAGATGAGTTGGCCTGTACTTTGTGGACCTGCTGTATGGGGCCGTGGGTTGGCCTGCACTTTTCTGCAGGTGGCCTGTCTAAGCTGACTTCCACCTGGGACCTGTGTGTGTTTGAGCCTGTGCTTTGGTTGTGCAATTCTGAGCCTGCCCCACCCTCCTAGCTCCTTCCTGAAAGTGAAATGCTACAGTCTTTGCTCAAGAACAAAGGCCTCAAGCTCAGCCCTTCATGTTAATAATTTTCAAGTGTGGCCACTTCCTCTTGCCTGGCCTGACTCACCCTAGCTGCTGCCTGTTGTGGCTGCCATGGAAATTCAACTTGAGGAGAGCCCAGACCAGGACAGGGAGGCCATGCTGTGGGTGGCAGTGGAGCCTGGCAAGGTGCCCTCCTGGCCTGGGACTGCTGTGGCAGAGGAAGCATGTGGTGGGGCCTGGCCTGCCCAGCTCAGAGCTGAGGTGCCCCCTTGGTTTTTTACCTCTCTGCTCCCTGGCTGGCCCACTGCACCTAAGCACTCAACGCAGTGGCTTCACTCCTGCTCCAGGATGGCTGGAGGTGGGACCATTGCCAGGATGGCCTCAAGTGCCCAGCCCTCCTGGAAGACTCAGTTTCCCTCTTTGTCCCATGCAGAGGTGCAGAGATTCATTATTGTAAGTGGGGTGACAGCGTGGTGAGGGGTTGGAGTGTAGGCTCTGGGGTAGAATCTTGACCTGGTTACTCTTGGCTGCGAGACTTGGGGCAAGGTATTTAACTCCTCTGTACTTCAATCCCCTCCTCTGCAAAATAACAGTCCCTACTTCATAAGATTGTTGTGAGGATGGCATGGCACCTGGGCCAGCTCTCTGCTATGGGGTTTGTGCCCAACCTGGAGCCTGGCTGAATGCAAAGGGTTCAGGGACTTTCCCGCAACGTCTTAAGCTGTTGAGTGCTGTGCACATGTAAAGCACAATCATTGTGGACAGTCAGTGTGGTCAGAGTGAGAGGATGATCTATCTTGGGATTCTCAAATGACTAGTATCAGCAGATCCTGGCTACAATTCACAGATGTTTCCCCTGTGGAAGCTGGGTTTTCATCCTTGCCTTTCCTGTTCATCCTTCCTCTTTAGTAATTTTGCACATGCACACAGGTTCACCATACACAAAGGTAGCATGAATCTCAATTCAACCCGTGTCCGGGCTGTGGGTCTGCTAATCCCCACAACTCTGCTGTTAGGGATCCACAGACCTTGAAGGACGAGTCAGTCATATGTTTGCCACCAGCAAGCAGTATTCAAGCACTACCTGAATGCATCATGGTTTCTCTTTTTGAGACGGAGTCTCGCTCTGTTGCCCAGGCTGGAGTGCAGTGGTGTGATCTCAGCTCACTGCAACCTCCGCCTCCCGGGTTCAAGCACTGAATGCATCATGGTTTTTTTTGTTTTTATTTTATTTTATTTGTTTTATTTTTTTTTATTTTGAGGGGGAGTCTCACTCTTGTCTCCCAGGCTGGAGTGCAATGGCATGATCTCGGCTCGCTGCAACCTCTGCCTCCCTGCAACCTCTGCCTCCTGGGCTTAAGCAATTCTGCTGCCTCAGCCTCCTGAATAGCTGGGATTACAGGCGGCTGCCACCACGCCTGGCTAATTTTTGTATTTTTAGTAGAGATGCGGTTTCACGATGTTGGCCAGGCTGATCTTGAACTCCTGACCTCAGGTGATTAGCCTGACTCGGCCTCCCAAAGTGCTGGGATTACAGGTGTGAGCCACCATGCCCAGCCAATGCATCATGTTTTAATGATGATTATCAAAGAAGCCAAGGGACTGAGAAATGTCTAGCTGCTTCTGGAAGATTCTAGCAACTGCTGGCTGCTTCTCATGCTGTTTTCTCATATCCCTTAAGTCTGATTAAACTTGCAACCCATTTGTAGACTGGGGCCGTTCCGGCTACATCCTCTATACAGCCCAGTCCCTCATGCCCATTCTGTGTTGGGAAAGGGGGAGCACACCATTCACACCTCCCAGGTAGCTGCTTCCCTGTGACAGACAGAGTAGGTGCAAGTTTGGGCTTGTGAGGTGATTTGGCAGTGCCTTTGTTTGATGACTGTTGACTAAGCCCAGGTGTGCAGACTCAGTGTTTACAGAGTCCTGGTTGGCTCACGGCTGGGGCTGGAATGAAGAAAATAAATATTCAGGGGAGGGGTAGGTGGCATGGATGATCCAAAAGCCATCTGTTTAGGGCCTAGAGCCAGAGGTAAGGTATTTTTACAGGTTTCCTTAAATCAACCAGACAGGAATTTTTTGTCATGAGTGTCTACAGTGTGTGCTGGCTGCTACAGGGACCAAGCAGTCCGTGAAACTCAGTTTGTATACCTGTGGACCAGCTGGGACCTAGAGTGGACACAGAGGATGTTGGAGGTGAAAAGAGTCTTGGAGATTATTTAGTCCTACCCTCCCATTTTCCAGATGGAAACCTGGAGGCCCAGGAGGTAAAATGATGTGTCTGAGGTCACTTGGCTAGTTAGTGATGGGACCAAAACCAGCATCCAGGTCTCTGAACTGCATCACCTTGCAAGAGAGTGGTCCTCACACTTTACTGTGTATCAGAATGACCCAAGGAGCTTGTTAGAAAGCACATCCCCAGAGCATGTTCTCAGAGATTCTGATTTAATAGTGGGTTAGAGAATATGGGTTCTTAGCAAACACCTCAGGGGAGTCTGAGGAAGGTGGTCGCCACCACCCTCTGAGATACACTGCTATAGTGCAAAGAACATTTGACTTCTTAGACTGATGGAAAAGCTCATTGCATTTCCTGAAGCCTCATCAGTAGCAGTGAGCGGAACAGGCAGAGATGCAAACAGCTTGAGAGATGAGAGCATGAGGGATTAAACCCAGGCTTTAAAATGCATTGCAAGTAACTGGCATGTCAGGAGACTTGACACGTACATGCAGTTTCAATGTGGCGCAGTCCTGGACAACCTCTAGGTCACACACGACTCAGTGTATCTATCTATAAAATGGTCATGATGATGGTGGAAGGTAATAACCTACAGGACTACATTGTCACGAGGATTAAATGATGTGACGCATGAGAAGCACTTTGCCTAGCACTTGGTAAATGGCAGCTTCTCTAATTATGCGTAATTGCTGGGGGTGGATGAGGGCAGGTTTCTGTTTAATGCCTTTACATAAACGGACTTCTGCTGAGGGTTTCATTTGAAGAAAGTGGTTCTGGTTCTGTAGCTAAAGAAAGTTTACAGACCCCTCCATCCCTGGGGGACTAGGATGCAGCAGGCTGTTTCTGCAGAGGACTCATCCTGGTTTGTACCTAGAACAGTGTTGCCTTTCTCTGGTCCTGACCCATCCCCCAGCCCCCACCTATATCCCTGGAAGATTTCAATGATCAGACCAAACAGGGGCTGTTTCTCTCCATTTTCTAGAAGTAGAGATTGAGGCCCTCGGGAGGCAAAGGAAGCTGGTTATGGGACCCCTAAAAGCTCTTGTCCCCTTCCCCTGATTGTTAGATTTGGGGCTGAGGCTACCAGCCCCAGCTGGCCTGAGGTCCTTCCCTGCACTGCCTTCTAGGAGCTGGGCCTGCAGGGAACCAGGAAGCTGGTGTCTTGGCCAGGGTGTGCCACTTCCTGGTTCTGGCCAGTTTTGCTGCAAGTCAGGTCAGCCTGACCTTACCAATGCTGTAAAACCCATTCTGGGTGCAGATGGGGGAAGAGAGGGATCCTAGGGCCTCATCTGGCCCTGCTATCAGCCTAATGAAGGGGGTGGCTTGGAGGGTGGGCTGTGGGAGGGCTGAGGGTGCTGTCAGTGTGCACTAGTGAGTGTGTATAGAAGAGTGACTGTAATTTTAAAAACATAGCTTCAGAGTTGGGCCAAGAGGGGAGTAGTACATTGAATGCCTGGGCTGTGTGGGACAGTTCAAAAAAAAATCCTAAAGTGTTGTCTGTGTCCTATGGCTGCGAGGGCCTGGGAGGAGCATGTGGCACTGTGCAAGTGAATGGGGTTGAGTGAGCTGGTGTGTGTGGCAGTGAGTGGGAGCCTGTTAGCACATGCAGGCATGTGAGCTGTGTGCTGGCATGTGCTGCTGTATGTGCCCATACAAGGAGAGAGCACTGGCCAGGAGTCTTACGATCTGGGTTCGAATCCCAGTGGTGCAGCCACTCGGCTCTGTGACCTTTGGCAACATGCACCATCTGGAAGTGAAAACATGAGGTTTCTCCTGCCTCCCTAACCGTGGCAGCTCCAGAGTATACGTGTGGGCACGTGGGTATGTGGATGGGCAGGAGAGGGGACCTAGGCAGCTGGGCTCTGGGTGCCCCTCACAGTGCAAGGGGATCTCTGCTGCTACACAGGCGGAGCAGGGGCTGAGGCCGGGTGGAGGGAGCAGTCTGTGGTTGGGGGGGTGCAGCTGGCCCAGCAGTAAGTGGCTCTAAACTATCCCATCTGCTGTCTGGGCTGGGCTCTTCTCACTCTGGGTGGAATTTCTGATGGTGTCCCAGCTGCCTGAGGCGGGCGGCCTCCCAGCCGCAGCTGCTGCCTGCTCTTTTGAAGCTCAGCCCTGGGCCAGCCACCCCTCCCTCCCAGCCTCTGTTCCTCTGCCCTGGGCCTACATTCCTCAGCTGCCAGAGAAGGCATTTCTGAGAGGGCCACTCTGCCTGTGCTCCTGCTGCCCAGGGCCCATGGAGCCACTCCCTTGGGAGACAGGCCCCTTCAAGCCACCTCCTTCCCCTGGGTAGGAGTGGGCACCCTGCATTATTCCAATCACTTCTCCTACCCTTGGAAGCTTAGCTGGAGGGCAGGGTATGGGCAGGAATGGGCACAGGGCTGCTGGCCCAGCTCCCTGCTCCTCCCTTAGGGTCCCTGAGCTCTCTCAGCCTGAGGTCCTGGAGGTCCCTGAGTGGGGAGGCCTTTGCACTCCACATTCACTCCCTTCAGGGCTGGATTCAAGGTCATATTCCCAGGCCAGATGCCTGGGCCAGACTCTAGAATCAGCCCCTTGGAACTATATGGCCTTGGGGTGTGAATGGCCCGTGCGCATAGAGTCTTACTAACAGCTGCCCCTGACTTGACAGCTTCCCTTGTGGGGTGCTGTGCATGCCCACCACAGTGAATCCCCTGTAGGAGCCCCATCTGAGAAGGTATAGGTATTCCCATATTACAGATTGCTCAGAGCAATCCTGCTTGCCCCATAAGCTGCAGGATCAGGAGGTAAGCAGAGGACTGCCCAACTCCTGACCACTCAGGCTAAAGCCCCACTCCTGACCACTCTGCTCCATGGCTTCCTATAGCACCAGTAAACAACTTGTGGTCTCTGCTCCACCGGCAGCTTCCTGGCCAGACCCCCAGCCCTGCTGTGCCCCAACAGGCCCTCCACACCGTGGTTCTACCTCTGAAACAGCTATGCTATGAGCCAGCACTTTGCCCACTTGGCCCTCATTCCTCCCCTGCATCCCCAGCAGGAGGCAGGTGAGTCCCTGACTAAGGTTGGAGGGTGCACCATGGGGGTGCAGTGACTGAAGAAAGCCTGCCTAAATGATCAGAGCGCGAAGGATTGGGTTGGGATTCTTAGGATTGAAAAGGTTTTAAAGCCCTGGAGGCTCTGGGGTTTGCTTTCTTAAGATTTTTTCTACCATAATTCAGTTTTTATTTTTTTAGACCTCGTCTCGCACTGTCGCCCAGGCTGGAGTGCAGTGGTGCAGTCTCGGCTCATTGCAACCTCTGCCTCCTGGTTTCAAGCGATTCTCCTGCTCCAGCCTCCCAAGTAGCTGGGATTACAGGCAGCTGCCACCATGCCCAGCTAAGTTTTGTATTTTTAGTAGAGACGGGGTTTCACCGTGTTGGCCAGGCTGGTCTCGAACTCCTGACCTTATGATTCGCCTGCCTCAGCCTCCCAAAGTGCTGGGATTACAGGCGTGAGCTACCGCGCCCGGCCATAATTCAGTTTTTTAAAAATTTTATTTTAATTAGAGAGAAAAGACATTCTAGAAAAACTTTCTTTTTTTTTTTTTTCATTGAGACCAGGCTAGAGTGCAGTGGCGTGGTCTTGGCTCACAGCAAGCTCCGCCTCCTGGGTTCACGCCATTCTCCTGCCTCAGCCTCCTGATTAGCTGGGACTACAGGTGCCTGCCACCACACCCGGCTAATTTTTTGTATTTTTAGTAGAGATGGGGTTTCACCGTGTTAGCCAGAAAGGTCTCGATCTCCTGACCTCGTGATCCACCTGCCTTGGCCTCTGAAAGTGCTGGGATTACAGGCATGAGCCACGGCGCCCGGCTAGAAAAACTTTTAATTAGAGACACTATAGGTTGGAAGTTAAGAAGATCATGGACTCCGGGGCCAGACTGTTTGGATTCCAAATCTGGCTCTGCCACTGACTATGTGACCCTGTGTAAGTTATTTAATCTCTCTGAGCCTTAGTTTTCTTTTCTGTGAAATGGATATATTCATTGCTGTACTGTGGGGATTTGATGAGATAATGCATGCCAAGTATATAGAAAATGCATGTACCTACCAAGTGCTCATAGATGTTTGCTATAATTATTATTAAATAGTAACTTATGTCTGCTGTAGATAATATAATATGCAAAAGACATGGCCAGGCGTGGTGGCTCATGCCTGTAATCCCAGCACTTTGGGAGGCCTAGACAGGCAGATTATCAGAGGTCAGGAGTTCGAGACCAGCCTGGCCAACATGGTGAAACCCCCATCTTTACTGAAAATACAAAAAATTAGTTTGGCATGGTGGCACGCACCTGTAGTGTCAGCTACTCTGGAGGCTGAGGCAGGAGAATCACTTGAACCCAGGAGGCAGAGGTTGCGTAAGGTGAGACCACGCTACTGCACTCCAGCCTGGATGACAGAGAGAGACTCCATCTCAAAAAAAAAAAAGCAAAAGATATAAAAATCACTGGCAATGCTATTACTTTAATGTTCTTAGTAATCTAATAATAATGGATTATTTGCATATTTTATTTTTAAATTAATAAATGAGTATCAATCAAAATTTTGGAGGTATACAAGAATCTATAGTGGAAAAATATCCTTGATCTATCTCTTATGACCCAGTTCTCCCCAGGGGAAACATATATTATCAGTTTCTTGTGAATCCTTTCGGATTTCATACACACACACACACGCACACACACACCATAATGCACTGTAGTAGAGTGACTATACTCTGTTTTGTACCTTGCATTGTTCCCTTAGGTCTTGGGCTAAAAAGACATATTGAAATCCCTCATTTTTGTTTGTTATTGAATAGCATTATATATAGAGAGGAGGATGCTGACAATGTATCATATTTTCATCAGCCTGCTACAGGTAGACTTGTAGAGTGTTTCCGGTCTTCTGCTGTTACACTATTACAAGGAATATCCTTATGCCCATACTCAACACAGTTGCAAACATATCATCTGTAGGTAAATTTCATAGAAGTGGAATTCCTGAATCATTAGGTAGGTGCAAAGTGTGCCTTAGTGTGGAGGGTAGGGGCAGGGGTTGGGAGTTCTGTTTGCAGGACCCTCCTCTGCCCATCCCGAGCACTCCTTTCTAATCATGGGTTCCTTGACTGGATTACCTGGGCATGTTCGGATGCTAAATTGTGGGGCATGGATTGCTGCCTGTCCCGGGGGCCCAGAGGTGTCTCCTGCTGCTGTCCAGACCTCAGAACTCAGCCTGTTGGGGGTCCTTCAGCCTGACTGCCTATAGGAGAAGCCCAGGGAGGAGCAGCTGACCCCTTTTCCCAAGAAGCTGGGCCTGGTCCAGTATGAGCTCATGCCTGGAGCCAGCCCAGCTTCCTTGGCCCTGCACCTGAGTTACCAGTGGCCTCCTTCCTCCAGCGTGGGCCCTTTGACTTGGTAGCATGAACGCACATTTTCCTGCCAGCCCAGTGGGGTCCCCTAGAGCTGTGGCACCTGGGAGGGGAGGGGCAGGGGGACAGTAGCCCCCTTCATCCGCTGAGGTTTGATCTCCTTCCAGGCACCTGAGTCGAATATCTTGGCTGAGCTGGTGGCTTTTGTTTATGGAGTGGGGGACTGTTGTGGAAATAGTCCCTAGCCAGCCCAGGTTGTGGTGGAAAACAGTTGGTTGCTCAGGCAACTTGACAACTTCAGTAGGGTGGGAAAAAGTTTTTGTGAGGAAACTGCCACTGTTTTGTCTTCTCCTTTGCTTCCTGGACATAAGCACCATCCCTTATACCTCCAGTGGCACCCAGGCACCCCCAGCCTCTCCAGGAGCAACCCTGCCCTTTAGAATTCAATTTAACTCACAGTTATTGAGTTCTTGCTGTGTGCCCAGCTCTGTGCTTGGCTCTAGGGAATATGGAATGGTGATCAAGCCCAATGGATACAGAGTGTTAAATCTGGAATCGGACCTTCTGGGTTCAAATTTCAGCTTGGCCACTTAGCTGTGTGACCTTGAACAAGTTACTCAACCCTCCTATGGCTCATTTTTCTACTATGAAGTGGAAATGGCAGTAGTAATATGCACCTCGTAGAGCTGTAGAGAGGATGAAGAGAGTTAACATGCAATAAGGCACTTCGAGTAGTGGCTAGCATATAAGGAAGCAGGCAATAAGTGTTATCTATTCTCATAATGACTATTATGACCATTATCTTGCTAAGATGAACCAAACAAATGACGTGTTTCTCTGCTGAGAAGCCTCATCTTGGATCTTTTTCACTGGAAGGCAGAGTTGTCTTCTTGATGGTGTCTTTTGTGGCAGTCACACCTGATATTTGGGCCTCAGGAGCAGAGCTGAATGATGATGTCCTTAGCACTGAGGCTCTGGGACCAATTTGTCCATAAGGGACCTCATTCAGCTCCTCTGAAACCACTTGCCCTCATCCCTGCCCCACATCTCCCATTGGCTACAGACTTGGCCACAAGCGTTGAGGCAGGAGAGAGAAAAATTAGAAAAGAAAAGATCTTTTTTGAATCGTATTTTTTTCTTCTGATTTTTTTTGAGACAGAGTCTCACTCTGTTGCCCAGGCTGGAGTACAGTGGTGTGATCTTGGCTCACTGCATCCTCTGCCTCCTGGTTCAAGTGATTCTCGTGCCTCAGCCTCCCAAGTAGCTGGGATTACAGGCATATGCCACCACGCTGGGCTAATTTTTGTATTTTCAGTAGAGACAGGGTTTTACCATGTTGGCCAGGCTGGTCTCAAACTCCTGACCTCAGATGATCTGCCCGCCTCGGCCTCCCAAAGTGCTGGGATTATAGGCATGAGCCACCAAGCCTGGCCTTTCTTCTGATTTTTAAAGATTAAAAACAATTTTTAAAGGAATGCCCCACCCTTACAGATCTAAGTGATAGGGGTGGGGGTGGCCAAGGCGTCATGCCATGCCCAGCCTGCACAGCTCATGGAGTAGCCTTTGGAAGGCAGGGGCTGCCCCCAGCCTCACCCCTGCCGGCAGCTCTGCTGGGTGCGCATGGAAACCAGGTGTCCTGCTTCTCTGAGTGGCAGTGGGGCTTCTTCCTGGCAAAGAGGTTTAGGAGTCCTTTTATCAAATCCTCATGGTTTTGTTTTGTTTTGTTTTTGAGACAGAGTCTTGCTCTGTCACCCAGGCTGGAGTGCAGTGGCACGATCTTGGCTCACTGCAACCTCCACCTCCTGGGTTCAAGCAATTCTCTGCCTCAGCCTCCTGAGTAGCTGGAATTACAGGCGCCTCCCACCATGCCTGGCTAATTTTTGTATTTTTAGTAGAGACGGTGTTTCACCATTTTGGCCAGGCTGGTCTTGAACTCCTGATCTCGTGATCCACCTGCCTTGGCCTCCCAAAGTTCTGGGATTACAGGCGTGAGCCACCGCGCCCTGCCAAATTCTCATGTTTTACAGATGTAGAAGAGATGAGTGGTCCAGAGAAGTACCCAAGGTAACACAGCAGCGCATGACAGCATTGTCTGTCCCCTGCTCCTCCTCCTCCTCCCCTAAGGTCCAGTGGCCTCTTTTCTCCAATGGCTGTGCCCGAGGGTCCTCTTTGCCCTTCCTGGCTGCCTGGGGGTGGGCACAGGTGTGGCTGCCCAGCAGCTCTGGGGGCCTCGGGAATGAGGCTGGCTTTGTTGCAGCCCCAGCAGCTGTGGCCATTTGGGTCGAGTTTCCATTAAGCCTTTTCTGAGCCTTGGGCAGGAGCAGGAGGCTCAGCGTTTAAAGGTCACCCGGCTTTTGAAGCTGCAGCGACATTAATAGCTTGGGAAGAAAACAAGCCTGTGCAGGGGCAGGAGGACAAGGCGTCTCTGTCAGGGCTGCCTGAAACACACACACACACACACACACACACACACACACACACACACACACCCCCACCCTGAGAGCCTCTGTCTCTTGCTCTCCTCTCCCCTTCCTTTCGCCCCCTTTTGGGGCCTCTTCAGCTCTGAAGCCAAGAAGCTCAGGCAGATTTCCCTGCACCCCACCCGCTCTGAGGTGACAATTGGCCGAGGATGCAGCTGCCCCAGCCCAGCAGCCTCTGCCATTACCCACTTGAGGTTTCCGCAGGACTCAACCATGGTTACACAAGCCTCCCAGGGTCATATGACCTCATTCTGGCCCCACTGGCTTTTGCAGCCTGGATTCCTAATGAGACAGAGTGAGCCTGGCCTGCGTCTCCCCATACGGGAAATGAGAGTGCTGGCAAGTGGCTTGTCTTGCATGCCAGTTCTAATCACTTGGTCGTGGCTTGCACAGAGGCCGTGTTGCAGAGGGTTCTGAGGTTGTGTGTGTTCTGTAGGACAGTAATACCTGGATGGATTAGTGATGTCTGCCAAGGATGAGGGCTAGAAGGTGGTGGCACATGTGCCAAAGATTTCCCACCTAGGACTAAACGATTTGACAACTCTGCAGGTCTTGGATACTAAGACCCCTGAGGCAACTGGGTGGCTCTTCTCCTTTTTAATCAGTCCAAGGGTGGGGGTGGGGCACATTCTTGGGTTCTGAGAGAAAAGCCACTCTGGCCCTTTCCCTGGGAGCTGCCCGGGCCTGAGCTCTGGGACACCACCTAGTGGCCTGGCTTGGCAGTGCCACTGGGCTGGGCCCAGATCTTAGGCAAGAAGCAAATCCCTCTGCAGGTAGGCATCACGGCAGTCACAGATGGCGGTAGGGTCTGCTCCTTGGTGATTTTCAGAGGAGGGAGCCTGGGGTGCGCAGAGACAGAGCTGGTCTGAGGAGTCCTACCGTCCTTCCAGAAGAGTGACCTCTGGGTGGGACACAGGAAGCTGCTGGCAATTGGGACCTGTGGCTTCCTGTTCTAACTCCCACCTTTCAGGGTTGGGCCCTGGTCCTCCTAGGGGGCAGAATGGAAGGTCAAGTCAGATCTAGGAGGGGGTCAGCCTCCTGCCCCCTGGTGCTGGCACTGGCTTGGAAAGAGGCAGCCTGCCATCAGCCTTGTGTCCACATCACTGGGCTGCCTTGGCCTCAGACCCCTTGTCTGTGAAGTGAGATAATAACACATTCCCTTATATATCTTCTTGGTTTGTTGTGAGGAGTAAATGAGTGTGTAGGGGAGAGAGGGCTTTGGAAACTGAAAAGGCCCCCTCCCACCATTGCTGTGAGCCAGAGGAGGAAGGAAAGGGAGGGAAATCCACAGTTACTGCATTCCTCCATCTTTCCTTCCCTTCTTTACTTATTCGCCTAATAAATGTCTATTGACCATGCCAGGCACTGATTCGGGCACTGGGGATACCACAGTGAGTATAGCAAAGCCCCTGCCTTCACGGAGCTTACGTTCTAGTGGAGAAGATATCAGTGACAAATGTATAATATTCAAGGTGGTCTGTTTCATGAAGAAGACAGGGAAGCCTAAAGGGTTAGGAACACTGGGATGTTGGGGGGTGGACTTGCCACTCTGGTCCCCCTCAAGGTGATGGTTGAGTAGGGACCAAAAGGAAGGGAGCCATGCAGATATGTGGGAGCAGAACATAGCAGTTGGTGGAAAAAGTAAGTTCAGAGGCCCCTGGGTGGGAGTGTGCTTGGCTCGTTGGTGGACTAGCAAGGATCGAGGTGGCCGCAGAGAGTGAGGCTCTGTCTGTATGTGTGCGTGCACATTTGACGGCATGGTGTCATGGGCAGGACCATGTGGGTTGGCCACAGTAAAGCTCTGGGTATTCTGGGCACGTGGGAGCCATTGGGAGGCGTGGAGCAGAGGAAGGGCATGACCCCTGTGATGAGGGGTCTCTAGGCCGACACGTGGGAGGCAGGGAGCTAGGGAGGGTGTGGTAGCTGTGGAGGTGGTAAGGAGTGGCCAGATTCAGAAATCATTTGGAAGACGGGGAAGACAGGCTTCGCCATAGATTGGACATAGAGTATAAGAGAATGAGAGCACTCCAAGATGACTGCAAAGGTTTTGGCTGGAGCCAGGGAGAGTTGCCATTAACAGAGATGGAGGAGGCAGGGGAGGAGCAGGTTGGAGTTGGAGGGAATCACAGGTCAGATGGATCCATGTTGTTGGAGCTGCTGTTGGATGTCCAAGTGGAGGCAGCAAGAAGGCTATATGATGTGGAGTTGAGGGAAGTGCCCATGGGAGAGGTCGGAGCACATGAGAGCCAGTGTTCAGTATGCAGATGGTATTCCAAATCATGGGGCTGGATGAGATTGCTCAAGGAGTGAGTCTAGCCTGGGAAAAGGTCCCAGGCCTGTGCCCCAAGCCACAGCAGCCTGTGTCACTGGTGCTTATTATGTGCCAGGTACCTGTGTACGTTCTATTAATACTCCTTCCCTATGTCTACAAATGAGGGAGCTGAGATTCAAAGAAATGAAACAATTTCCCCAAGTCACACAGCCTTACTAAGGTCAGAAAGTGCACCCAGGACTCTGGCTCCCCAGCTCTCACAGCCCCCATGCAGACCCTCGCTGGCCCTGATGTACCAGGCGGCAGGCTGGCTGGGACGACCTTGGGCAAGGCCAGATGAACTGCACTGGGGCAGCTTGCCCACCTCCGTGGTGGGCAAGTGACTCAGGCCTTGGCTGCGTGCTCATGCTAGGAGAGGAGGTTGGCTGTTTGCCGCCCCTGCCAGGCCTGGATTCCTTCACAGGGGAGGTGGAGGGCCACTCTGATCCTGGCTCCCTGGGACCTGGAGGAGGACAGGTGTGGGGTTTCTGCTTCCCAGTCCCCAGGTCATCCACAACCATGAGTTCAGGGGAGCCTTTGAGTCAGCCTCCGAGAGGTCTGATGAGCCCAGTGGGTTGTTTTCTTCCTTTTTCAGAAGCCAGTCAGGGGTTATGTCCCTCTGTTTCCCTGCCAGTGCTCAGCAGCTGGGGTTCTGAGAGGTGGTATGGTTTCTCCAAGGTCACAGAGTCAGCTCTGGAGCAGAGCCAAGAGACCTTGCTACCATGCTGTCTGGGTCATGTTTCCTCTGCTGAAATGTCCTCTGGGCTGTGCCCAGTCTCCTGAGCCTGGGGCACACATGGCTGAATTTCTTATGCTCCTTGGCTCATAGCCCTGTGAGCCTTACTTGGCATTTTTTGCCTCTTAGGAAGTGGGTTCCTAATTCTGGCCTCTCCACATACTGGCTGTGTGACTTTGGGCAATTTACCTAACCTCTCTGAACTGGTTCCCACAGCTATGAAATGGAGACAGCAACACCTGTCTCATGGAGTTTTAATAAAGATTAAATGTGAAAGCACCTCGCACAGGCTTGTAAACCTGTCGCCTACTTGCTTTAATCCTTTCGCGTATTTTAAACTGCTTTTCATTTGAGCAGTGCTAGTTGCAAAAGGCAGCCTGGCATGGACAACTCTGACCCTGCTCCCAGGCACACCACAGCCATGGCCTCAGACTCTGCCCTGAGCTTAGCCAGGGGGAGAGAGGGACAGTGCTCTGAGAATTGGGGATCTCTATAGTCCACCTGGTTCTAACTATAGGCAGCCTGGGAGTCTCTGAGACCTTATAGAGTCCTGTGGAAATGGTACTTCTGTTAACCAAAATGCTTCCCATTACTGCTTCCTTGTGTTTCCCATTACTGTTTCTGAGCCACTCTCCTCATCCACAGAACCACCCTTTGATAGAAAAATCTAGACTTTGCCTTTACTCGCTGTGTGTCCTCGGGCAACTCCCTCCTAGACTTGGGTCTCAGGCTCTTCACCTGTAATGTGAGGCAGGGTGTGGGGCTGGGCTGGAGTTGTCAGTCCTTTACATTTTGTGGTCCCCACAAGGATGCTTTCAAAGCTTTGCACTTGGGCCAAATGGAAGCGGCTGCTTGAGCTGCTGTGTCTCCAGTTGCCCAGGCCAGCCCAGCCTCCCCTGGGGCCATGAGGATCAATATTTCCTTACAG
Source organism: Pongo pygmaeus (assembly GCF_028885625.2). Taxonomy (NCBI): domain Eukaryota; kingdom Metazoa; phylum Chordata; class Mammalia; order Primates; family Hominidae; genus Pongo; species Pongo pygmaeus. The sequence continues at coordinate 60,813,932 of NC_072392.2, forward strand.
AGGGCTGAAAGAATTCCAGGGATTGACATCCAGGTGCTGGGGAAGACCCCCGTAGAATCTCCCTACCCCATCCCCCTGCGGGGGCAGCTTGACCAGTTTACCCACCGCTCCTGGCTCTTTACCAGCCTCCTGGGGCAGTGATAACTCGAATGCAGCATAGCCACGTTCTAGGCAGTGTGCTGAGGATTACCTTATTTCATTCCCATTGAAACATCCTAAGGGGTACCTCCAGATGAGGGCATAGGGCCGCAGAGAGGATGGGAGACTTGTCTGAGGCCCCACAGTTGGGGAGTGCGGAGGCCCTGACTGAACCAGTGCGTGCTTCCTATAAGTGGCAAGAGTGCAAGAAGGCTTCTGGAGCTTCTCAACACTCGGGCCCAGAACCCGAGGGAGCTGTCCAGAGGGCTGCTAATGGGGAAAATGTCGGTCTTGCCATCTTCCTTCTTCCTCCCCTGGGGGTGGCCCAGGTCATCTTTCTCCGAGGGATTGCCTTTGGCAGAGTGAGACCCGGGTCCCTCCGTCTCTCTTAGTAAATTACCGGAGGGGCAGAGAGCTGATGGCTTTATTCCAGAAGGCCTTAACACAAGTCACTGACCTCTGTGTGTGATGACACTAGGGCAGCAAACAGTAGCCCAAGGCATCAGCTTCTGGGGCCTCCTGGCCCTGAGATCTGTGTTAGAGGCTTGAGGGCAGGTCCCCAGAGCCCAGGACAAAGGCAGCTGTCAGGGTGGAGCCCTGCCTCGGAGGGCATTTTGGCCGAGGCGAAGCTGCATACTCTTCTGATGTGTGTGGGTTGGTGGGAGATGTGGGTGTAGGGGTGTTGGGGTCTCTAAAGCCAGCTATGGGAAGCCACGTCATACTTGGCTACCTTCCTATGTTCCTTCTCACAGCAAAACTCTTGGACTGATCATTTGAAGTTACCCCTCTGTGTCTCCTTGTGAAATGGCTTGGGCGTCTCTGGGCTCTGACTTGCTCATCTGGGAGAAGATGGGGTAGAGGGAGTTGGATTATAAATCATGCTTCGCTCAGTCAACAGAATGCTACTCAGGCACTAAAAATGATGGCGTAGCCCTACGTATTCTGACATGGGAAGATGGCCACAATATCTTATTATGTGGAAAAAACTAGTTGCATAGAATTTATGGTTTGATTACGTTTTAGTAAAGTAAATTCATTTATGGTGGTATATGCAAAGAAAAAATAATGCCAGGCGCAGTGGCTCACGCCTGTAATCCCAGCGCTTTGGGAGGCCGAGGCAGGTGGATCACTTGAGGCCAAGAGGTTGAGAACAGCTTGGCCAACATGGTAAAACCCCGTTTCCATTAAAAATACAAAAATTAGCCCCAGGCGTGGTGGCGCGTGCCTGTAGTCCCAGCTACTCAGGAGGCTGAGATGGAAGAATTGCTTGAACCTGGAAGGTGGAGGTTGCGGTGAGCCAAGATCACGCCACTGTACTCCAGCCTGGGCTAGAGCCAGACTCTCTCAAAAAAAAAAAAAAAAAGAAGGAAAAAATCGAGATGTAGACACACTAGAGTGTGAACAGATTTTCTCAGGGGTTGATGTGCTCACAAAAACATCTTGGCCAGGTGTTGAAACTCATGCCTGTAATCCCAGCACTTTGGGAGACCAAGGTGGGCAGCTCACCTGACGTCAGGAGTTTGAGAACAGCCTGACCAACATGGCAAAACCCCATCTGTATTAAAAATACAAAAAAAAAAAAAAAAAAGCCAGGTGTGGTGGCATGTACCTGTAGTCCCAGCTACTCGAGAGGCTGAGGTAGGAGAATTGCTTGAACCTGAGAGGCAGAGGTTGCAGTGAACCAAGATCACAGCACTGCACTCCAGCCTGGGTGACAAAGCAAGACTAAAAAAAAAAAAAAAAAAAAAAAAAAGAACATTTCTATATCAGCTGTTAAGATTGTGACTCCAAGTCCTAGAAAAGTAAAAACAAGTTTGCACCTGTTTCATCAAACTCAAGGATATTATTTGATGGAATTGTCCCTTAAAATAAAGCTGCCACTGTCAGAAGTTGGTGTTTTAGGCGCGTTCCATTCCCATTCCCAGTGGTCTGTGCTAACAGAAATGCAACCTTGGCAGTGATTTACACGCCTGGGTTTGAGTGGGCCGGGCAGTCTTCTGTGGCAGATTAAGGTCCCTCATTGTGCTTGATTTTCAGTTCCAGCTATACATGTTGTCAGGACACTGTGCTGACCCTGGGGGCTGAGGGACACACATTGGCTGGGGCAGGGGAACTGGGCTTGATGGCGATAAGAACAGAATTTATGGCCGGGCATGGTGGCTAATGCCTGTAATCCCAGCACTTTGGGAGGCCGAGGCGGGCGGATCACGAGATCAGGAGATCGAGACCATCCTGGCTAACGTGGTGAAACCCTGTCTCTACTAAAAATACAGAAAAAAAAAATTAGCCGGGTGTGGTGGCGGGTGCCTGTAGTCCCAGCTACTCGGGAGGCTGAGGCAGGAGAATGGCGTGAACCTGGAGGCGGAGTTTGCAGTGAGCCAAGATCGCGCCACTGCACTCCAGCCTAGGTGACAGAGCGAGACTCCGTCTCAAAAAAAAAAAAAAGAACAATTTATGATGTATATGGTTTTTCAAGACAACTTTGAGGAAAAACTTGTAGAATTTTTAAAAATATGTAAGGACACTGAGTGTTCCATAAGAACAAACGTGTCTGTGATATAAATAAAACATGTCAGCCTGACATGGGGGTAAGGAAAATGAAGTCCAGGAGTTGACAATGGCCTTGCATCTCTCTGCATCTCTCTTTTGGGCTGGTGCTTCTCAGGGGAGTGGACTGAGTTTTAGGGCCTGACATGAGTTTTCCAAGCGTGGGAACTGGGCCTCCCCTATTAGCCCGAGGCTCTGCAAGGATGGAATCCTGTTTCCTCTCTCAGGCTGGAAGCTCCCGGTGACACTGGAGGGTCCCGTTTCACAACACTGCTGTCCCCCGGGTTCGATGGAGCTCTGCACAAGATGCCTGCCCTGGTGGTGGGACCATGATGTTGGGGCAGTGATGTGGGAAGATGAGGAGAAAAGGGACTAGAGATCAGAGAGGCAGGACATCTTTAAAGAGCCCCTCCTGCCTCACTCAGGTCTTCAGGGGTCTTTGGCAGTGTAATGGTAGAGACCAGTGGCTTGGGGGCCATATGTCCCAGATTCATATCCTGGCTCCTCCACTAACTCAGCGTCTATACCTCACTTTTCCCATCTGCAACATGGGGATACTAGTACATACCTTACACTATTGTCATGAGTTGGCCCACATAGAGCACTTAGGATGGTACCTGGGTCGGAGGAAGCCCTTGCTAACTGGTAGCTGTCCTGTGCTAGCAAAGAACTGTGGGGGTTTCATTATTGAAGCTGGGGAGAAAGCAGGAGGAAGAAGCAAGCCTCCCTTGCCCGTGGTAGGGTTCGCGCCTCCCTGCCCTCATTTCTTAATAGCCCTTGGCCGCCACCCTGAGCTCATGTTTTGTTAGCCTCGGCCCTGACTCCATCTCTTTCGGTTTCAGGTGGGACCATCCGTGAAGCCGGTGCCAGGATGCACTGGGGGTGTGGATGACCGGCCGCCCAGCCCCAGCACGGCCCGGTCCCGCATGCCACCGCCCTGCGAGGACCGCTCTCCAAGGGCCGCCTGGGGCCCCGCGCCCGTACTCTCCTAACCGGGAGCCCTCGGCAGCCCATTGCTGCCTGGCCACCCCGGGAGGAGGAGGCGCAGGAGTGAGCTGCCCGAGACCGCAGGGCAAGCGAGCGGCTGACGGCGGAAAGACCCTGGGGAAGGGGCTTTGCGGCCGGCTAGAAACATTTTCCCCAAGCGGCTCCGCAAAATGACCAGCCTGTTCCGCCGGAGCAGCAGCGGCAGCGGCGGGGGTGGCACCGCCGGGGCGCGCGGGGGCGGGGGAGGCACGGCCGCCCCCCAGGAGCTCAACAACAGCCGGCCTGCCCGCCAGGTGCGCCGCCTGGAGTTCAACCAGGCCATGGACGACTTCAAGACCATGTTCCCCAACATGGATTACGACATCATCGAATGCGTGCTGCGCGCCAACAGCGGCGCTGTGGACGCCACCATCGACCAGCTGCTGCAGATGAATCTGGAGTGCGGTGGTGGCGGCGGCGTCTATGAGGACAGCTCCGACTCGGAGGACAGCATCCCCCCGGAGGTAGGGGCGCGGTCTGGGTAATTCCAACCACCATTGGAACCTAAGAGGACCTGGGTTACTCCGCTGTCTGGGTTCTAATTAGAAAGCAGCCTTACTTCCCCTAGGGAAAAGTACCATCCGTCAGTCACCTTATTTTATGGGCAGAAATCATGCAGTCATTCAACAAACACTGAGCACCCACTCAGTGGTGTGCGAGATGTGGCAATAGACCCTGAGTCAGGAGGCATCAGAATCAAGGTGCTTGTTAAAAATGCAGGTGCCTGGGCGCCACCCCAACATACTGAACTCCACTTCCAGGCGTAGAGTCCGCCAGTGGCCAAGTCAGACCAAATTTCTGCTCTCCTGGAGCTCACAGTCCAATGTGGACTAGAAGCGCGAGTCGGGTACTGACGGCCAGAGTGGTAAGTGCTCGATGGAGACGTGGAAGCAGCAGAAAGGAGTGGCTTCCCAGAGGAAGCGATGGCTAAGCCGAAACCCTAAGCTGAGACCCAAAGAAAGAGTGAAGCCGGGGGGAAGGGTGTGCAGGCAAAGGGAACAGCTTGTGCAGAGGCTGGGAGGTGAAATAGTGCCTGACTGGCTAGGGAACTGGCAGCAGGACCATCTGTCAGGGTCCTAGAGTGAGAGGAAGTCAATGAGGTTGACAAAGCCCTGACGCTGAGAAAAAGAGTGTGGCTGGGGCCGGGCGAGGTGGCTCGTGCCTGTAATCCCAGCACTTTGGGAGGCCGAGGCGGGCGGATCACGAGGTCAGGAGTTCGAGACCGGCCTGGCCAATATGGTGAAACCCCATCTCTACTAAAAATACAAAAATTAGTCGGGCGTGATGGTGCGCACCTGTAGTCCCAGCTACTCGGGAGGCTGAGGCAGGAGAATCGCCTGAACCCGGGAGGCGGAGGTTGCAGTGAGCCAAGATCATGCCACTGCACTCCAGCCTGGGTGACAGAACAAGGCTGTCTCAAAAAAAAAAAAAAAAAAAAGAAAAAGAATGCGGCTGTGTCCTGGGAGCATAGCCACGGAAAAGGAGTGAGGAATCAGACTTGCCAGTTAAATCCCTCTGACTGTGGCCTGATGGAAACAGTAGTGAGCCATAGCCAAGCAGTCTCTTCAGGGAAGTGGCTGGAGAGAGGGGACCTACGTACTGCATCAGTACCCACCTGCTGGAGGTTGTGAGTGCTTCCCAGTCCCACCCGAGTTCAGTGGACATCTGGCCCCCCAGTATCAGCAGAGCCTGAGGTGCTTGGTGCAGAAGGGTGAGGCACACAGAGCCTGTTAATCAGAGGGGTGTTGTCCACAGGGCCATCTGGGACATGCAGCCATGGACAAGACCAGGACCCAGCAGGATTTAACTCCACTCTTTATTTAGAGTTCCGACCAGTGCCAGGCATCATCTTAAGTGCTTTAGGTGTATCATCATCTCTTCTTTTTTTTTTTTTTTTTTTTAGTTTTTTTGAGACAGAGTCTTGCTCTGTTGCCCAGACTGGAGTACAATGGCGCGATCTTGGCTTACTGCAACCTCCACCTCCCAGGTTCAAGCGATTCTCCTGCCTCAGCCTCTCGAGTAGCTGGGACTACATGCATGTGCCACCATGACCGGCTAATTTTGTAGTTTTAGTAGAGACGGAGTTTCACCATGTTGGCCAGGCTGGTCTCGAACTCCTGACCTCAGGTGATCTGCCTGCCTCGGCCTCCCAAAGTATTGGGATTACAGGCATGAGCCACTACACCTGGCCTGATGTGTCATCTCTTCTAATCCTCACAAACTTTGTGCTGTGGCATTATTATTACCCTTGTTCATCAGCCATCCTGCAGGGCGAAGTCTCCTTGCTTTTCCTCCTTAGTGGGTGCTGCTGAGACTCCCCCTGGAGGTGGAGAAGCTCTGTTGGCAAAGACATCTGGCTCATCCCTGTGTCATCTGCAGCACCCAGGACAATCCACGCACATAGCAAGCATTCGGGGAGTGTTTGTTGAATGAATACATGTTGCTGCTGTCTTTGTACAGTTTTCTATTGTCTCTCTCCTTGGGAGACCACTCCTTTGATCTACTTGGAGTAGGTGGTGGAAGGAATATTGGAAAATATGGATCCTCTTTGTAGAAAGAAGGAGAGAGAGAGAGAGTATGCGTATGTATGTGTGTGTCTGCAGATACAGGTGACCATTGAACAATGCAGGGGTTGGGGCAGTGAATCCTCCCCGTGCAGTCAAAAATCCACTTTTTAATATAACTTTTGATTTCCCCAGAAATTGACTGCTAATAGCCTATTGTTGACCTCAAGCCTTAACTGTTAACATAAACAGTCGATTAACATATATTTTGTGTGTTGTATGTATCATATACTGTATTCCTACAATAAAGTAAGCTAGAGAAAAGAAAATGTTAAGAAAATCATAAGCAAGACAATATATATTTTCTGTTCATTAAGTGGAAGTAGATCATCGTAAAGGGCTTCATCCTCATCTTCTCACATTGAGTCGGCTGAGGAGGAGGGACAGGAGGGGTTGGTCTTGCTGTCTCGGGGTGGTGGAGGTGGAAGAAAATCTGCATATAAGTGGACCCATGCAGTTCAAACTCTTGTTATTCGAGAGTCAACTGTATATGCTTTAAGTGTGAACTGGAAAGAAAGCTCTCTGCAAGCTCTGACCCTTTCTGCAGTCTGATTTGCCCTGACAGTCTGGCAGGTAGGGTAGTATTTTCTCCTTTGTCCATGGCCCCCACAGTCCTATAGACCTCTGCAAGGCTTCGCCACCCCCTAGGTAGGTCCTTGCTGTGTGTGCACTTCTGTTTTTCTAAGAATCTTGCTTTCCAAATTGAGCCCCCTCCTGGTACCCCTCCCCTCCCTTGGCAGTCTCCCCAACCCCCCACCTTTGGAACTCTGCCTGGGCCCATAGGCAGGCAGCTCCTGAGCCAGCGGAAAGTGCTTCGGAAAATTTATGAGCCACAGCTGGAATGACAATAACTGCTGACTGGAAAAAAAACCCTTTCTGGGGGCTGATGGGTGGTGGGCTGGCCCGAGGGGTATCCTTGCCATGGAGAAATATCTCCTGTCAGATAAATGGCCTAGACCCTGCCCCCTGGAGCACCTGGCAGGCAACCATCACCCACAATGAGTTAAGCCAGGAGGCTGCAGAGCCCAAAAACTTCAGCACCTTTAGAGCCAGAAGAACAACCTCTTTGTGGCTGATGGCAGTGGGAGGGAGAGGCCAGGGAGGCCAGCAGCTCTGCTGGGGTTACTCTCCTTGGGACTCGGGCCCTGCATTCTGGAGCTTGCCTGGCCAGCCGCCTGCCTTCTCTGTGTTTCCCAAGTCCTCTCCAGGAGGCTCTGATGAATGTCTGTCTGGTCTTGCTGCTCTGGGAGGCTGCACAGAGGAGCAGGAGGGGGCCTCCTGGTGTGGCTGGGGAGGCCTGATTGTCCTGAGTCTGGGGGGCTGACTGCCGCTGGCCACCGTCAGAGGAAACCTCAAGCAGCTTCCTTTAGGGGACAGTTTCTACTGAGCTCTCCTCCCCTCCTCACCCACCTCACTCTGACCCACATCAGTGGGAACAGCCCAGGCCAGCCACTGAGACCCACCACTGCTGGCCTCAAGGCCGCAGCCCAGAGCCCTATCCCTCAGAGAAGAGGGGTCTGGGAAACAGGGTGCCTGGGCTGGGGGACAGCAGTAGCAAGTTCTCAGAATGCACCAGGTACCTGCTGGGTCACTGTCCTGTGCCAGGCACCAGAGATTCGCCCGGGAACAGGAGCAGCGCTTGCAGTGTTCTCTCTCTTTTTTCCTTTCTTGTGGAAATTTGGGGTAAGCAGAGCAGTGGCCTGCCAAGCGCTACATTCTTCCTTTCCTGCAAAAGCATCTGTTTAAATACTTTCAGCCTCAAAGGAAAGAACGTTAGTGCATTCCAGGGCGGGAGGCCTCCTTGGGTTGAGCTAGCTATGTATACGCAGAGCACTGCAGAGTGCATGTGTGCATGTGTGTGCGTGTGTGTATGTGCGTATGTGTGCTCACATGCACAGGCTCACTTCCCTACCCACCAGGTGCCCCTGGGAGGCTGTGTGTGCTGGGCATGGCTGGTCTCAGAGCAGAGATGTACCAGTGCAGCCTGGCCCAGCCCAGGCTTATACATGCAGCATTATTATGGTGACTTCTGCAAACTCACTTGAGGTCTGGGGGCTCTGGGGCACCTGAGATTCACAGCCTCTGAGCTCCTCCCATGTTCTTTGATCTTGGAGGAGGTGGGAACAGAGTTGTGGGGAGTGAGTGGGAGGCAAAGGTGTAGGCCAGGTTGGGCTGTGTGGTGAGGGATCACCCAGTCAGGGGCCGCCTCCTATGGTGGATCACTTGAGGTCAGGAGTTCAAGACCAGCCTGGCCAACATGGTGAAACCCCATCTCTACTAAAAATACAAAGATTAGCCAGGGTGGTGGCGCACGCCTGTAATTCCATCTACTTGGGAGGCTGAGGCAGGAGAACATATACTTTGATGTCTGCAGAGTGTGCCAGAACTGGAGGGTCAGAGGTAGCCATGTGTTTAGCTGCCCCAAACTCCTCTCTGGGCTTCTGGGGAAGAATCTAGGTGGGTCAGTGGAGCAGGACCCCAGACTTTGCCCAGTGCTTGGCCTCTCCCTGGCCCTCTTCTTGGCTCCTGGATAAAGACAAGAGCTTGGGAAGGAGAGCAGGCATCCCGGGCACTCCCCTTGCTACTCTCCGCCCTGAGAGTCCAACCTGAGTGTGCAGCCAGTGTGCCTGAAGGAGGGACCCTTGTGGTCCGAGTTGAAGACTCAGTTCTAAAAAGCGTGTGGCTTTTGCCATGTCATTTAGCCTCGGCCTCAGTTTCCTTCTGTGTCAAATGGGGTAATGAGCCATATCCTACAGCGCCAGGTTGTTCGAGGTTAAGATGAGATCAGAGACGTGGAGGTACTTTGAGAGAAGGTATGAATGATGTTATCAAAGAATAGCGTGGGTACAGGAGCACATGAGTCACACGCGTGCAGCTCAGTGGAGTTTCACAGTGCGAATATTCCACATTATCAGCACCAGCTCAATAACCATCATCCCCAGAACCTGGAGTGCCCCTGGTGTCTGTTCCCACCCTTACCCGCTCCACAGAGGGCACACCGCCCTGACCCTTACCACTGTGTGTTTGTTTCTGCCTGTATTTGAACTGTACATGGAGGGAGAATGCTGCTGTGAACATTCTTTTGGGGACATATACTTTGATGTCTGTGGAGCTGCCAGAACTGGAGGGTCAGAGGTAGCCATGTGTTTAGCTTTTTCAAAAAGGCAGTTTTCTAAAGTGGTGACTGTATTGATTTACACTCCCACTAGCAACACACAGAGTTCCTTTATTATATCTGCCCTCCCACACTTGATTTTGTCTGAATGGTATTTAAATTCAAGGAGGGATGATTAATATTTCTTTCTCTGTTGCCTCTGATTTAGATCTTGGAAAGGACTTTGGAACCCGATAGCTCGGATGAAGAGCCCCCGCCTGTGTACTCCCCGCCAGCCTACCACATGCACGTGTTCGACCGGCCCTACCCTCTGGCTCCCCCGACTCCGCCTCCCCGGTGAGAATCTGTCATGTTTCAAAGCACAGGGTGGTAGGGAAGAGGATCAGTGGCTGGGGCTGTGTACAAACAACAGAAAACTTGGCTGGACCCCTCAGTATATTCTCAAAGAACAGGCTTCTACTGCAGCAAGAGACATTTTAGCTAGATACCAAGGAGAACTTGCAAAATGTAAGGATTGCAAGAGCAAACATTTCCTAAATTCCTACTCTAGGCTAGGCGGTGTGTCTCGTACCATATGGGACACAGAGTTAAGTAAAGCTTGGCCTCTGCTTTCTGGGAGCTTATAGTCAAGGGAGATGCCAGAGTAGGAATGACAAACAGGGAATGTGTATTGACACTTCCCCTCCCAAGCCCACAGCAAACATGTCTGATTCATCACTGTGCTCTTTCCTGCTGAGTCAAGACAGAGCCTCAGATCCTCCTTAACACAGAACACAGCATTCCCAGCCAGTCATCAGTAATTGATGGAATGGCTAGCTGCCATCCTTGGGCTAGGGATATTGTGAGGACTTTTAAGCAATGAGAGCAAGTCTCTTTCATTACGGTAGTTTGATAACTGGAGGCAGGGAGGTAGACTGCAAGGTCCCTGGAAACTTCTTCCAGGTTAGAGACTCTGTAATTTGGAAGCTTAAAATGAAGCTAGGCTGGGCACAGTGGCTCACATCTGTAATCCCAGCACTTTGGGAGGCTAAGGTGGGTGGATCACTTGAGGTCAGGAGTTCAAGACCAGCCTGGCCAACATGGTGAAACCCCGTCTCTAGTAAAAATACAAAGATTAGCCAGGGGTGGTGGCGCATGCCTGTAATTCCATCTACTTGGGAGGCTGAGGCAGGAGAACCGCTTGAACCCCGGAGGCGGAGGTTGCAGTGAGCCAAGATGGTGCCACTGCACTCCAGCCTGGGTGACAGAGTGAGACTCTGTCTCAATAAATAAATAAATAAATAAATAAATAAATAATCAAGCTAGTTGCCAATAAGATCCCATGGGTCTCTGGGGTGCTTGTTTTTCTGGGCTCCACATTTGTACTGGGGCTGCTAGAGCTGTGGTATGGCCTCTTTGCCCTAGAGCTGCTGTTTCTTAGAATGGCTCAGGCCTGGAGTGGTGAGGGGGTGGGGAGATGATGAGACAGGGCACCTGCCCCGGTTAGATCTTCCCTTCTCCCCAGAACAGCCCCAGAGCAGTGGTGAACTCTGTTATCATACAAGTATAGCTAGCATTGACTAAGCACCCTTCCAATGCCAGAAACGGAGCAGGTTCTTTACCTACACCATCACATTTAATGCAGAGGCGGGCACTGTTGTCATCACCCCTATTTATGGACGAGGAAACTGAGCCTTGAGAGATTTCATAACTTCCCCAAGACTAAGCTGGAGTTGGAATCCAGGTCATTCTGACTTAAAGCTAATCACTCTTCACTGCTGTGTCCTGTCACCTCCCGAATGAGAAAAATCTCTGTGATTGCAGCTTACGGAGCTCATAGAGTCCTAGAAAGTTACTGAGGGGAGGAGGGAGGGAAGTGTTTTGAGTCAGGGACAGGAACAGAGCTGGGATCTTTGTCACGAGTGGTACCAGGAGCTGGCAGGCTGTACTGGAGTGGGAGGTGGGGAATGAGTGGGTGGGTCTGGGTGAGACCTAGGCAGGACTTGCAGCCTGGGATGGATCACAGAGCCCCGGGCTCAATGATTTTCCTTTCTTTGACTTTTTTTTTTTTTTTTTTTTTTGAGTCGGAGTCTCACTCTGTCATCCAGGCTGGAGTGCACTGGCATTATCTCTGTTCACTGCAACCTCCGCCTCCCAGGTTCAGGCGATTCTCCTGCCTCAGCCTCCCGAGTAGCTGGGATTACAGATGTGTGCCACCACCCCCGGCTAACTCTTGTATTTTTAGTAGAGACAGGGTTTCACCATGTTGCCAGGCTGGTCTCGAACTCCTGATCTCAGGTGATTCGCCCACCTTGGCCTCTCAAAGTGCTGGGATTGCAGATGTAAGCCACCGGGCCTATCCCCACCCCCACTTTTTTTTTTTTTTTAATATTCCAATACACTTTTGCAAAAAGTTCAGTTTCTGCTAGGCAGAGTGGTTCCACCTATTTTTCAGAAGGGAAAACTGAGGCCATAAGAGAAAGAATTTTTTTTTCTTTAAATAGAAACAGGGTCTCACTATGTTGCCCATGGTGAATCTGAACTCCTGGGCTCTAGCAGTCCTCTCGCCTCAGCCTCCCAAATAGCTGGGACTACAGGGCATACCATTATGCTTGGCTGAAAATCCCAGTATAAATGTGGTATGGATATCCATGCCACATCCTCTCTCCATACTCTGGCTGGGTGTTCAGCCTGCTGTGGGTGGGGACCAGGGTGGTGATGGGAGCCCCACTTGGGGGCAAGGTAACCTCAGCACTAGACCAAGGCTCAGGAGACCCTGTGGGCTTTAGACAAGTTACTGCTCTTGCTTAAGGTTCTGGAGCCTAACTCAGGAAATGAAGGCTTTGCTGGGCTGGGAGTGGATGCACTGAGGAGAACTCGACTTGTGGAGTCAGACAAAAGCGGTCTGTTCTCCCCACCCCTTCCTTCAGCTGCCTAGCTTAGAATTCTTCAGGCACCTTTGCAATGTGGCCTTTGGCTCATTGCTTAACCTCTCTGAGCTTCGTTTGCCTCACCTGAAACAGGAATAGTAATTTCCACCTTAGCACTGTTAGGAGGATTGAATGAGATGTGCGTGGAGCACTTTGCACAGACCCAGGTATAGACCAGACCTATAATCAGTGGTTTACTGCTCCTTCCTGTCCCCCAGCTACAATGGTTGGCCTCTGAGTTTAGCTCTAACATTGAACATTGAGACCAGGGGTGAGGCTTCCCCCAGAGGCCGGTGTTCAGTAGAGGCACAGGTCCCTTTGCCCCAGGATGGCTCTGCTAGACCTGGGCCTCTAGGCCATCTCCAGTGCCTTGTCCAGTCCCTCCATCCAGGACATTCATCTCCAGCATTTACTGAGTTGCCTGCCGTATGCGGGTGCTGAGCCGTGTGTATGATGAGGTGGTGAATATGGCACTCCTGAACCATGTGTGTGAACCATGTGCTGAGCTGTGTGTGTGATGTGGAGGTGGATATGGCACTCCTGAACCATGTGTGTGAACCATGTGCTGAGCCGTGTGTGTGATGTGGAGGTGAATATGGCACTCCTGAACCATGTGTGTGAACCATGTGCTGAGCTGTGTGTGTGATGTGGAGGTGAATACGGCACTCCTGAACCATGTGTGTGAACCATGTGCTGAGCTGTGTGTGTGATGTGGAGGTGAATATGGCACTCCTGAACCATGTGTGTGAACCATGTGCTGAGCTGTGTGTGTGATGTGGAGGTGAATACGGTGCTGCCTGTTTGCCCACACACTGCCAAGGAGATCAGGGTCTAGGGAAGCCGAAGACACGGGGGCAGGGAAGGCTGCCAGGAGAAACTGATGTCCAGGCTGTGACCTGAAGGCCACGTTAGCAGTAATGTGGAGAAGCAGAGGACAGGGAGGCGCTCAGGCAAATGAAGGAGCACTTGCAGAGGCCTGGAGGCAGGAAAGAGGACTCATCTGGGGACCTCCTGGAAGTATGTAACGGCGGGTGAGGCTGGAGAGGCAAGCAGATCAAAGGCCCTGTGGCCCTCCAGGGAGCTTCCATCTTCTCTTGCAGCCAGCGGGGAGCCATTCAAGGGCCTTAACCTGGAGAGCGACACGATCAGGTTCGTGTTTTAGGAATCTTCCTTTGGCTGCTGAGGGAGATCAGATTTGAGTGGGGGAATGGCCTGGCCCCCTTCTGCTACCTCCAGTCACTGGGGTGCCGAGAACCTGCAGATGGGGCAGAGTTTGGGAGCGTGGGTATTGGCCTGCTAGGGCACAGAGAGGCAGGGCCACCCCGGGGAGCATGTTTCAAATGTCACAATCCCTGGGCCCAGGTTTTGCCTGGATGATGTGTGTGTCCTGGGACATGGCTTGAACCCCCTCTGGACCTCAATGTCCAGTTCTTACCAAAAATTTTACCTGAAAGTCCTGTCTCTGAAATCTCTTTCCATCAGGTCTGATGTTCCATGGGTAAACCTGGGGGTCCGATGGGGCTTGAAGTTGCAGTTTTGGGGTCCAGAGGCAGAGGCTCTGGGCTGGGAAATCCTCCCCAGCTTCTCTCTCCTTCCCCTCCCCCAGTCTGTCCTTCCCTCCATCTGTCTGAAAGAAAGTCTCTGAAACCCCGGGGACCCTTCCACACAGGCCGCCTGCTGTTTTTCCGTTAAAATTACAGCCTTGGAAGTTTTTTTTTTATTTGCGTCTCAGCTCATTTCTGACATTCCTTTCCGACCACAATGGAGTTGCCTGGGCTGCCTGTGCTCAGGGCCCCCTGGCTCACGCAGCTGTGGGCTGACCTCATCTCTACCAGTGCCAGCCAAGGGGCCGGGAGGGGGCTGGGCCTGGCCTTCCTTCAGGACCACAGGCCCAGCAGCAAGGAAACTCAGCTGAGAACAGGGGCCTCCTCCAACTTGTCCCCTTCTCCACTTGGAGTCTTCATGGCTAGAGGGGTCCAGATGCACCTCTGAGGTTCTCCTTCTGCTGCTTTCCTGGGTGGCTCCGAGGTGTGGTTAAGTTGGGGGTGGGCACCCATGTCCCAGATGAAGACCCTGAGACCCCAAGAACGGGTAATAACCCTGGCGAGGGTCCCTCCCTGCTGTAGCCTGGGGTGGTCTGCGAGTCCCTGAGAGATAAGGCTTCCTCTCTCCCCATCTCTGGCCTTTGGAGAAAAATGAAGCCTCCAACAGTGACAGAAGGTGGCAGTGATGTAGAAAAAAATTTGGCCTAGGAATGGGAGTCCCGGGTTGTGATGCAAGCTGCTCTCCAGACCATTCCCTCTCCCCCTGTGTCTGTGCAGCGAGAGGGTGGACGAGGCGTGCTGGGGTTCCCTTGGCTCCAGTCTGCAAGAGCTGAGCTCCCACCAGGCACTTAGCAGCTGGTTATCCCGTCTGCTGCCGCCCCCGCCCCTTCCCCTCGCCCCCGCCGCCGGCCACCCGCCCAAAATAGAAAAGGAAAGGAAGTTATTTCCATAGTCAGCGGCAGCCCGGAAAAGCTCCCCTCCAGTGAGGGGGCGGGCGGGATTCCTAGAGCTGAAGACCAAAATCAAAGCCAGGCCCGAGAGCGAGAGCGGCCCCCACCGCCCGGCCCTCGGCTGCCTTCTCAGTGTGCCGTTTCCCTGATTCAGCGGAACACGTGTCCTGCGGTTGCCACGCTGCAGGCTGCCATGGAGCTGTGGGGAGCTCCTGGCCGGGCTCCGAGCTGCCTTCAGGCCCAAGGCGGTAGGGCGGGAGCCTGGGGGTCAGGGAGGGTGTGTGCCACCCCCTCTTCCTCTACTGCCTTACCCAGCTGTTGGCTCTGCCATGGCACAGAGCTCCTGCCACACACACCACGGGCCTGGAAAGAGCGGCCCCAGAGCACCCTGAGAGCGAGATCCCTTCCACACTCACATCTCCACGCACCTTTTCAGAACACTGCTCAGGACACGGCCTCCTGAGGGGCTCCCCAGCACCTGGGCAGGGAGGCAGCAGTTTCTAGATAAGGAAACCGAGCCCTAGAGGGAACAGGGGCCCACCTAAGACTACCCTGCCGGCTGGTGGTTGAGCCACAACTGGAGCTCAGATCTGCTTTACCCTCTGTAGGGATCCTGGCGTCCCCATATGCCCCTGCCCCTTCCTCAGCCAACCAACATGCAGCAGGCTGTGCTGTTGGTGGCTTATGTGTCTGTTCCTTTGGACCATACCTGTCACTCAGCACCATGAGCCTGGCACTGTGTAGGTGCTAGGATAGAAGCATGAAAGGATACGATCCCTGCTGTCTTTAGGGGGCATTCGTAAACATCTGTGGCTAAATCCACAGAGTTCCATATGTGCACCATGGACAGACAGCTCTGTAGGTCCAGAGACCTGGAAGGGCACTGAGTGAGTGGAGAGCATGAGTGGCTGGGGAGTTTGCTGAGGCTGGTGGAGACATCTCCAGTGATGAGACAGAGTGACGGGCCTTTGTTCTGGAGGCAGTGGAGGCCATGGGAATCACTGAGCAGGATCCCACCTGCCTGAGGACCTGGTGTGATGGGGCCAGGAGACCTGGGGTTGGGCTTAATGACTCCCTCTTCCCTGTCACCTCCCATCCCCTAGTATCGACGTGCTGGGCTCTGGAGCCCCGACAAGCCAGAGACGCTATCGGAACTGGAACCCACCACTGCTGGGCAACCTCCCGGATGACTTTCTCCGCATCCTGCCCCAGCAGCTGGACAGCATACAGGTAATGGGGGCCGCCCCCGCCTTCCACTCCCACCTGCTTGTCCAGCATCTCTCTTTGCCCACACAATTTGTGCCAGCCAGTTTTACTTCCTGATGTTTAAACCCAGGCTGAGCTATTTCTGTTGCCCTGGGTTCATAGGGCAGGAATGCTGAACTGAAAGCCTCACTTCCTCCCTGGGCCTGGAGGTTTCCTGTTCTATCCAGGGAAGGTGACAGCCTAAGGATGCTGTCTGCTGCAGCAGTCACCTCAGGCTGGAGAGAGGCGGGCATGGGGTGGCCAATGGTGAAGGGCCAGAGCACCCCCTTTCCTCCCTTGGGAAAGGGCCAGAGGCTGCTTCTTGCTAGAGTTGGCATGCCCCAAGGTGCCCCCAGCAGGGCAGGTCCACCCTGAGGCTGCTGGTTCAGGGAGAGGGTTGAGTTTGGGAATTGACATATAGGCTGTTCCACAGTTTGCAGATTTCTTTTCAGGACTGTTCAGGTGGTAGATGAAGGTATGAGGTGGTCCGTGGCGTGGAGGAAAAATAGTTTTTAGGCTACTGCTGTGTCCCCTACAGCAATGGCTCTGACCTGTCTGTTGGATTTTGGCTCGCAACCAGGTTCCATTAGGAGGTGTGAGCCTCAGGTGAGGGCTGGAGGATGTTGGACAGGGCGTGTGTGCAACCAGAGGGATGTGGACGTGTGTGCAACATGTACCCTTGTGTGTACACATTCAACATGCTCGCTCTCCTCCTCAGGGTAACGCTGGGGGCCCCAAGCCTGGGAGTGGAGAGGGAGGTCCGCCTGCCATGGCTGGGCCAGGGCCCCGAGACCAGGAGAGCCGCTGGAAGCAGTACCTGGAGGACGAGAGGATCGCGCTTTTCCTGCAGAACGAGGAGTTCATGAAGGAGCTGCAACGGAACCGCGACTTCCTCCTCGCTCTGGAGAGAGGTGGGCAGTGCCTGCAGCCACTTCTTCATGGCTGAAGAAGGGAGGTGATGCTGGCTTTAGCCTTGGGGCTCAGGAAAACACTGAGCTGGGGGCTGAGGGGGCCAGGTGCTTTCTGTTCTACTGAGGCATGACTCCCACCAAGTTATCCCGTGGGAGCCTCAGAATTCTGCCTATGGGGACCTGGGTCACCAGCCCACCCCTTTCTCCCTCGGGACTCAGAGGAAGAAGGGTGTGCACTCTTAGGCCTTCTTCCCTTTGCACATCTGCTCTGTGCCAGGCACTGGCCTTGGCACAAGGTAGCAGGGAGAAGAGCACTGCCCCTCCTCACAGAGCCCCAGCCCCAAGGCAGGCGTGATGTGTCTGGAGCTCCGGAAACAGAACGACTGGGTTCATGAACGCCAGGGCGGGGGAGGCTCTTGAATGGAAGACCTTAGAGCAGGGGCTCTGGAACTTGCAGGTATTTGGGTTGTGTCTGGGTTGGAGACCCTGCTCCCCAGCCTGGCTGCCTTTCCCCTGCAGGGTGGGAATGCGTTTGGGGTAAAGGAGACGAGAGGGCTGTGGAGCTCTGTCCCTGTGACGGCCACAGCGTGAGAGCTTGTGTGTGTCACTGATGGTGTGTTGGTGGGGGAGGAGCAAGTTGTGGAGGGAGAAGGCTGGGCTGAGGCCCAAGTTTAGCCCCAGCTCTGCAGCAAAGGTGCTGGAAGCCTCAGGGCCTTTCCATTTATTTTTTATTTTTTGAGACATAGTCTCGCTCTTGTCACCCAGGTTGAAGTGCAGTGGCTCAATCTCGGCTCACTGCAACCTCCGCCTCCCAGGTTCAAGTGTTTCTCCTGCCTCAGTCTTTCAAGTAGTTGGGATTATAGGCACACGCCACCATACCTGGCTGATTTTTGTATTTTTAGTAGAGACGGGGTTTCACCATGTTGGCCAGGCTGGTCTCGAACTCCTGACCTCAGGTGATCTGCCTGCCTTAGCCTTCCAGTGTGCTAGAATTACAGGCATGAGCCACCATCCCTGGCCGTGCCTTTCTTTTTAAATGAGGGGGTTTGGACTCTACAGTCTCTCTGAGTTCTTTTAATTCTGACATTTGAGATGGCTGTCAGGCGGTAGTTTCTTTTACTGCTGGTTCTTTGAGAGCTGGTGGATGTGTGCACTCATATTTTGGGTGCCCGTGTATGCTCATGTGTGATTCTGGGGACTTAGCCTCTAGCAAACTACCGTGTCCCAGCCCAGCCTGACCCTGGGAGTCCAGGAGCTAACCTCCCTGACCTGTGAATGTGGTCCTTTTCCAGATCGATTGAAATACGAATCCCAGAAGTCTAAATCCAGCAGTGTGGCTGTCGGAAACGACTTTGGCTTTCCCTCTCCTGTCCCAGGTAACTTTGCCTTCTGGGGAAGAAAACCTAGAGGCATGGGGGGGGGCTCACACCCAACTTTGCTTTGCATATTTGGAGTTTTGAGAGGAGGGTGAAAAAACAGATTGTGGGAGGGGGCCTGGGCTTCCTCAGCAGGCTGGCGGGGCCACCTCTGCCCCCACCTCCATATCCACTCCATTTAGCAGCTCTGGGGTCTTTCCAATCCAGCCACTGCTGGGCTTCAGAGCCCACGGTTGTGATCAAGTAACATAGGCTGGCTGAACTCTCAACCTATGCCTCGAGTGTAGGCTAGTCAACGACACATGGCCAGGTGTGGTGGCTCACGCCTGTAATCCCAACACTTTGAGAGGCCGAGGCGAGTGGATTGCTTCAGCCCAAGAGTTCAAGACCAGCCTGGGCAACAAAATGAGACCCCCTGTCTCTACCAAAAAAGTACTAAAAATTAGCTGGGCATATTGGCATGTGCTTGTAGTCCCAGCTACTCAGGAGGCTGAGGTGGGAGGATCACTTGAGCCCAGGAGGTTGAGGCTGCAGTGAGCTGTGATTATGCCACTGCACTCCAGCTTGGGTGACAGAGTGAGACCCTGTCTCCAAAAAAAAAAGAAGAAGAAAAGGACCCCAAAATGCCCCGTGGTGGGACTCAGAGACTAATAAGTCTTGGTCTGTGTCCTGGGGAAGCTTATGGTCTTGTAAAGAGAAATGCCCAGAAAACAGGTAGAACAAACTAGCAAAGCTGAGGACTTACTGATTTTAGCAAATGCATGGAAAAAAAGGAGGGCAGGATTAATCTGGGGAGTTTACTCATTCATTCATGACATAGCTGGAGAATATCTGCCATCTGTTGGGCCCTGCCCTAGGTGTTGGAGGAAGAGGAATTTCTAGCTTTGTGTACAAGGTGGTGGGAAGTAAGAATTGCCTGTAAAGAGGGCCAGGCCCTTCTGCTCAGAAGCTCTAATGGCTGAAGGAGGGTTGGATGGGGGTGAGGGGGCAGCAGTGCTCCTGGGATGCACAGACTACTGTGTTGAGCCACAGCTGGGAACGATGACCTGGTGCCTGTGTGCGAACAGTGGCCCCTCATCAGTCAGTGCCCCCCGCCCCACACGTACGCAAGCTGCCCACCTCAGAGAAAGGCTCTTGCCTGGAATAGACCTTGCATCATGCAGTGGAGTTGGGGGTGGAGGAGCAGAGGGATGGGGAGCTGAGCTGATCCCAGCTTGAAGGGAGAAAATCCTGTGGAACTGACTCATAAGCAGCAGGCTGGGAGCTTAGGGCTCAGCAGATGTGCAGCTGGGAGTTTTAAGCAGGAGCCTCTTGTCCTTGATCCTGAATTAACTAGAGATATCGGGGCTGCTGAGATGGATCAGAATGACTCAAAGGGGACTTAGCAGGCAAGGTGACTGGGGATTAATCAAATTGCAGGATAGAGAGCAGGGGCTTCAGAAAGGCAGCAAAAGACCCAAGTGGATGCTGAGCGAGCCCGGGAGACTCTGGGTGGCCAGTGGGGTTCTGACTCCAGGACTAGTCCCGTTCTATTCCTACTCATTGTCTAATAGCCAGAAACCCTGTGGCTGGGAGGGAGCAATGGATGGGCTTACCTGGCAGGAAGGACAAGGGACTTGCTATAGGTGAATGCCAGCTCTGAGCCAGCACCTCATTTGACTGTCACATGAATGTCGGGGTGCAGGAGGCCCCTGGTGTGCTAGTGAATGTTTCACAGCCAACTCTGGGTGCAGCGGGAGCCTGATATGTAGTGCTTGGTGACCTCCATGGTGGAAATACTCCCAAGCTACCAAGGTGATGTCATGAAACATGGAGTTGGTCAGAGGCGTGGACAGTTGGGAGCACACACAAGCTGGCTGTCCGCACACACAGTAGACCGCTGAACCCTCCCCATTTTTATAGATGGGGAAACAAAGCCCACAAAGGGAAAGAGGAGCTCCTGGAACTCCATATCCTCCTTGCTTTAAACTCCCTCCTGGCCAGGGAAGAAGCCTGCTCTTTCTTTGCATTTATCCTCAGATGGGTGGGTAGGGCTGGGACAGCGGCCATGGCTGGCCACACTGGCTGGCCTTCAGCAGGTGTCTCCTTCCAGGAACTGGCGACGCCAACCCCGCTGTGTCTGAAGATGCCTTATTCAGGGACAAGCTGAAACACATGGGAAAGTGTGAGTCCCGCTCAGGCCCCGCTTCCCTCCCCAGCTTTTCTGAGACAGGCCCTGTGGCCTCCCAGGAGTGAGGGAGCCCCTCAGCATGTGTAATGCAGCTGACTCTTGGTCATTTTCATCGCAGGCTGGCTCCTTCAGCCTTCCTGCCTCACTTCCCTCTACAGCTGAGTCTAGATACAAATTAAGTTTTAAATCCTCTTGAGCCAGATGTCTGCAGAAAAATAACGTGCCACACATGCCCTCACCGCAATCCTCATGTTCACGTTCTCTGTGGCTTGAGGTTTGGCCGGAGCTGACTGCACAGAGAGGCCCTTGTTAAGCCTCTGTGGGGGTGGGGGACCTCTTTTCCACAAAGTCCTACCAGCCTTGAATGCCCCCTTCCCTCCCCCTCACCTCCCCGCCGCACAGACCCACAGCCATGTGTGAATGAGGCTGCGATCCTTTCAGGCTCCATTTCAGGGAAAATCTCGGATTAGTCATGGAAATCCCAGAACCAACTTTGGAGGTGGCTAGGGGAGGGGCGGGAAGGCAGTGGCGGCGGGAAAGTGAGCCAAGATGCGTTGCAGTGTGTTGCAGCTGGGGAGGGAATACTCGGATCTTGAGCCGCCTGCGGTCCCTGGGCCTGGCTCAGGGTGTCCTGTGCTGCCCCTGCAGGCTGACCCAGGATGCAGCCTCTTGCTCCTGGGGTGGTGTCCTCAGGGGTCTGCGATTCCTGTCACCTCTCCCTCCCCAGCTCCCACCCTTGCCTGCCCCCTGCTCCCACTCCGGGGGCCTTGGTCCTCCCCTGGCCTTTCCCACACCTGGGAGGAGGCCATCTGGTGTGCTGGCTGCTAAGAAAATGACTCACAGGTCTCTCTGCCCCCAGCCACCCGGAGGAAACTGTTTGAACTTGCCCGAGCCTTCTCAGAGAAGACCAAAATGAGGAAGTCAAAGAGGAAACACTTGTTGAAGCATCAGTCGTATCCTTTCCAGCCTGGCACTGGTGGGGGTGGTGGAAGCCAAGGGCCACGGAGCAAGACCCCTTCTGGACTCCCTGCAGCTGTGCCCTCCCCTGGGAGTGGAACCAGGCTCTGTGGCCTTCCCTTCCTCCTCCCCTCTCCTCCATGAGCTTGGCCACCAGCCCACTGCCCGTCTCTCGTTGCCAACTAGAGACCAGGCCTAGGGAGCAGGGCAGCAGCTCCTATCTCCCTTCTGTAGGCCCAGAAGTTGTCCTATTAACTTTTTTTTATGGTCTGAGGTCATGTACTTCTTGGGAGAAAAAGTGGTTCTTCCATCAAAATCAAATCTTCCCCTCATTTCTCTAGTTGAACTGGTGCACGAGTCCTCCTCACTCCAAGCATGTTGGCCCTCCCTTCCTCGAGTAGAAATACGGCTTTCCACATTTTTATCCGAACTCCTATTCATGCTTCTCAAACAGGGCCTAAGATAGCAGAGGCTCAGCAGCCAGAGGGAAACAGGGAGGAAGCTGTTTCTCCATCCCCAGAGATGTAAGCTGGGTGAGAGTGTCAGGGCCTGGCCACACCACTGACCTCAGGAAAAGGAGCCTGGGGGACAGTACTAAGGGTGTGGGGGGTCAGGTGGGTGTATCAGATACCTCCAGAGCTTTGAGGGGTGGGGCAGAGAGTCAGTGGGACTGGGAGGACTAGGGCAGTGTTCCCTCATCCCTGGGACGGTTTTCCTGAATGGCCTGGCAGACTGGGGGCTGCCGCGTCAACAGCCAACCTCCTGGATGATGTGGAGGGCCACGCGTGTGGTGAGGCTGGAGGGGAGTTGTAAGCTCCAACTTCTCTATGATCGGTGATCTCCCAGCGGAGTTCCTGGGTGTTTCATGGGAGCACCCGCCCTGTCCCCTGGAGGAACACACTGAGGGTTGGTGGGCTGGTGACCCAAAGAAATGGATCCCCCTGACTTGGTCGACATTGCCTCCCCGCTTCCTGCAACCCTTGAAAGGGGGCCCTAGCCCTACTTCCACCTAGATGTGTGCCTGTAGCATGAAGTGCCAGGTACTGTTTCTGGGGAATATTCTTTTGGGTGTGAGGTGGCAGACAGGCGTGCCCCCATGGGGGACCCTTGGCCTGAGAACCAAGCACTGGGCAGCTTCAGTCTGTGGGCCCAGAGGCTTCTCAGCTTTCACCCAGTCCCTTCCAAAGGCCACGTGGGCCAGAAGACTCTGCCTCAGACCCTACTGGGCCCGCAGCTGAACCCTGATCCCCATGCCACATCCGAGGGTCAGGAGGCATCTAGAAACAAGGACTGGAAGGGCCTCGGAGGTCATCTAGATAGTCCAGCTTTTCCATCCCATTTTATAGATGAGGAAATTGAGGCCCAAAGACGAGGGGAGAACTTGTCCAAGGTCTCAGAGCTCAGTGGTGGACCCTGGCCAGCACCTGAGTGTCCTGCTGCCTCTCTCCCTGGACCCATGCATCTTCCACCTGGGGGGATCTGCATGGGTCCCAAATGAAGGGGGCAGAGAGAGTCGGGTCAGCTCTCTTGCCCAGTCTGGGGGCCGTGCCTGAGCGAGGCCCTGCAGGGTAGAGGATGAGGCAGCTTCCCTCTCCTTTTCAGATGAAGACTTCCGGGGCAGGCATCAGGAGGCGCCCAAGGTGGAGGAAGGCCTGCGAGAAGGACAGTAAGAGGTAAGGCCTGGAGCCATAGCTACCCAGGGACTGCCCAAGGCCAGGGCCCCCCACACTCTGCACCCCATGTGTCCTCCCAGGTGTCCAGAGGCGCTGGGGTCAGGCAACTGGGTAGCACAGGCCCCACGTGTCTTCCCTCATAGTTGCGGCAGGGACACGGGCGTGGGAACTAGTTGATTGCATGTCTTTTTTGGTTATTTATTCATTTGACAAAAGATAAGCACACCTGCCTATGACAGATGCTGAGAACAGGAAACAAAATCAGCTTTGACCTTGAAGAGTTTACAGTCCAGTTGAGAAGACAGTCCAGGACACACATAGCACACTGAGAGGACGATTTAAGAAAAACTGGCTGGGCACGGTGTCCCATGCCTGTAATCCCAGCACTTTGGGAGGCCAAGGTGGGTGGATCACCTGAGGTCAGGAGTTCGAGACCAGCCTGGCCAACATGGTGAAACCCTGTCTCTGCTAAAAATACAAAAATTAGCCTGGCGTGGTGGCAAGCGCCTGTAATCCCAGCTACTTGGGAGGCTGAGGCAGGAGAATCACTTGAATCTGGGAGGCGGAGGTGGCAGTGAGCTGAGATCGCGCCATTGCACGCCAGCCTGGGCGACAAGAGTGAAACTTCATCTCAAAAAAAAAAAAAAAAAAAAGACAAAAGAAAAACTGAGGTGGTCTCAACCCGGCTGTGCACACACACAGCTCTCTCCAGCCCTCTGCTTGGGTTGGGTGGGCTGGGATCTGCCAAACCAGGATGAAGAAACCCTCCTGAGGCAGCGGTTTCTGGCTGAAGCCCCAGGCCTCCAAGCCATTTCTCCTCCTCACTTCCTGTGCACCCTCTTGGGGAGAAAGAGAAAATACCAAGGCCTCCTCCAGGAGTTGGCCAAGACAGCTGTCCCTTTTCCAGCCCCCCTTTACCATGGGAGAGGGGAAGCTGCCCAGCCTTCCCCAGCCACTGGTCTGGTCCCAGTGGGCAGCATCTATAAGGCTTTCTTGAGTTGATGGTGTGGCAGGTATGGCCCTGTGTCAGACCATGGAGAAATACTCGCTTGCCTCAGGATAGTCACAACGGAGGGAAACCGGGAACAAGTAAATACAAGTGCCCTTTCCCCTCTGCCTGGGCAGTTGGCCCCCACACCCGCTCCACCTGACTCCCTACATCATCTCCCACCAGGCACTGCAGCCCCTTCCATTCCCCTCAGGCTTTCCTCAAACACAGAGCCGCAGCCCACTTCCCACTGTCCTGGAATGCCCAGATAGAGCTTGCCAGGGAATCGCCTCCACTGTCACCCCACGCTGCTACCGTCTCCACGCGCTTCTCCTTCCTACTGGTCCCCAGGGAAAATGGGTCCTGTCCAAACCACCCCTACATCAGAACCTTGCTCATCATTCATTCATTCATTCATTTATTTATTTTGAGGCAGAGTCTCGCTCTGTTGCCCAGGCTGGAGTGCAGTGGCACAATCTTGGCTTATTGCAACCTTCACCTCTCAGGTTCAAGTGATTCTCCTGCCTCAGCCTCCCGAGTAGCTGGGATTATAGGCACCCACTATCGTGCCTGGCTAATTTGTTTTTGTATTTTTAGTAGAGATGGATTTTTGCCGTGTTGGCCAGGCTGGTTTTGAACATCTGACCCCAGGTGACCTGCCCACCTGGACCTCCCAAAGTGCTAGGATTACAGGTGTGAGCCACTGTACCCGCACCTCATCATTTATTTCTGTCCTAGGACTTCCAGCTTGTCCCTTTCCAGCTCCTTCTGCAAGTTGACATCCTCCTCCTCCTCCCCTTAAACACCAAGGGTCCTTGAGTCTTTCTTGCCATCCTCCTTCATCCACTGCAGGCTGACAGCCCCTCCCATCACCCGGATTGACTCGGAGGTCACCCAGCAGCTCAGGGCCTTAGCGTCTTCTGCATTCTTCTGGTGCTCTTCCACACGCGCTCCTCTGATCTCCCCTGAAGCTGCCCTCCCTTGGCTCCTGTGACCCCAGGAAGCCTGGTTCTCCTTCCTCTCTCCCGGCTCCTGTTGCTCTGCCCACTCCCTAAATACTGGCTCTCCTTGTTGCTCTGCCCTTGACCCTCTTTGAAGTCTTCTCACTGCCCACTCTGGCAGTGCCTCCGCCCTCTTTTATAGCACCAGCAACACTTCTGCGCATCTGGCTCCTACATCTGAATCTCCATCGCAGTTAGGCTTCCAGAGCTGCTTCGTGTCCCCAGCTGCACCCAAGATTTTCTTTTCAGCCTTGGATGGCAACTCAGTCTCTCCTCCTGACTGCCCCCTTTCATTCTCTTTTCTATTCCTTCCATTACCACCCTGATAGATGCTCATCACCTAGGTCACAGCCCTGTTCTCTTCACAGCCCCTACCTACTCTGATGATCCCACCACCAAAACACCACTTTAGTTCCATTTCTCATGTGCTTTTTGAATGAATCTTTTTTTTTCTTTTTCTTTTTTTGAGACGGAGTCTCGCTCTGTTGCCCAGGCTGGAGTGCAGTGGTGCTATCTCCGCTCACTGCAACTTCCCCCTCCCAAGTTCAAGCCATTCTCCTGCCTCAGCCTCCCGAGTAGCTGGGATTACAGGCATGTGCCACCCCGCCCGGCTAGTTTTTGTATTTTTAGTAGAGACGGGGTTTCACCATGCTGGTTAGGCTGGTCTTGAACCCCTGACCTCGGCGCTCCTCAGCCTCCCAAAGTGCTGAGATTACAGGCGTGAGCCACCGCGCCCGTCCTGAATGAGTCTTCTGAGTAAAGTCTTAGGAACTCTTCAGCCTGGTGTCTGAGTCCTACCAAGTTCTGCCCCCAGTTTACTTTTCTCCACCTACAGGTCTCTGTGGCCTAGCTCCCCTGAGCTATGATATCTTAGAATGGGCCAGGTACCCTCCTACCTTGAAGCCCTCCCCTACAGCTGCTTCACCCGGGGATTCCATTCCTCCACTCCATCTCCTGCTGCCAGAATCCCTGCAGCTGGGCAAGCTGGAATGGTTCTAGGAATTTGAATGGGGGGATGACCCAGGCAGAGTTCTATGGTTGACCTCGAGTCCCTGGAGAAAGGAGAGGGCTTACGTCTTTAGTAACTTCTCCCAAAACTGTCTCTCCAGGAACCAGTGACCAGGAAAGACCATTGGGCTCCTTTGAAAAAGACTCCTCCCATCCCCTTTTTTCCCCTACCAGATGCCAGCAGCTCTTCCTTGCCAGAGATGATCTGACCCGGTGGGGGCAGCTGGAAAGCAACACTGGCCCCCAGCTGAAGGGCCCAGCTGCAGCCGGACAGATGGTGCTTGAGAACCGAGGCCCAGTGATCCTCCAGCCACAGTCCAGCCCAACCACTGCCACTTTCCATGGGACTTAGAACTTCGGAGTTGCTGCCTTGCAATTGGAGGAAGGACCTGGGGCCCCTATAGGCAGCAGCCAATTACAGCCCCTTTTGTAGCCAGGCGTTCCTATGGTCAAAGAGTGGAAATGCAGGAACCAACCTCCCTTAAAAAAAAAAAAAATCCAGAAAGCAGATAAAAGTTGGAATATGGAAAAGGGCAAGATGACCCCACCAGAGGCTCTTTGGCCTGAAAGTGGAGTCCCTGCCTCCCTCCGTTCCCTATCTCTCCTGTCACAGACTCTGCCTGACCCCCCTTCCTCAGCTCCCTTCTGGTCCCCCTTCCTCAGCTCCCTCCGGGCACTTGTGCCCCTCCCTTCCATGGCCTCCTATCTCAGCCTTCCCCCGGGGCTGCTGGCCCAGCACACAAGCTCTGCACCCAGCCTGGGTGGGAGGTCCCTGGCCGGTACCCCAGGAACTCTGAGGAGCTATGGGCTACTGCAAAGAGCATCTGTCGACTGCCCCGTCTGGCCTCATCAGGCTGCTGCTGTTAGGGATGGGCTCACTCCCAGCAGCTCCCCATCACCCAGCAGGGATGGGGAGGGTGGCCACCCCGGAGCTGGAGGATTCTGGGGAGGCAGGGTCTTTAATTTGGCAGCAGACAAAAGCCAGTTCTGGAGTCACACCACAGTAGGGGCTCACAGGGGCTCTGACTCCCCAGCTGGACTGGAAGCCCTGCTGTCCGAGGGTGGGCAGCGGTGGGCCCTGGAGTGACCCCTTTGAGCAGGTGCAGGGCTAAAGAGCAAAGCGGAAAGGCCGCCAGCCTGGGTGGGAGCGCCTAGGGCAGAAGGGCTTGCTGGGTGCCACTGAGAAGGGCGGGTGATCTGAGGAGGAGAACTCTGATTCTAGGAACGCTTACACGGCACTGACCACTGCCACGGGGAGGGAGGCTGCCCAGCCCGTGGCCCCGCCCTGGACATGGGAGCGCGCAGATCTTCCGGAGAGCCGGGAAGCCTGGGCAGGCACGAGGCTTCGGCGCGGCTTTGGGAGGTTGGGAGTGGCATCCGATCCTTGGCCGGGCCCTGGTGGCCTCCGTGGCCCCAAGATCACAAGGGCGTAGCGAAGGCGAGCCGGCGATCGCACCTCGTCCCGCCCACCCTGCCCGGACTCGCAACGCCGAGCTTTCCCTCGCTGGGGAGGGCCGGGACGCGCCGCCGCCGCCGCCGAGCGTGACCAAGTTTGGAAACGCACGCGGGGCCGGGACGCTGGCTCAGGGGGCCCTGCCGAGGAGCGGCCGCCCCCTCCGCTGCTCCCCGCGCCAGGCCTGGGGCCGTGGAGGGAGGGGGAGGTCTCCGAGGAGTGCCTCGGTCCCCCAGCTCGAGTTCCCGACGGTCTCTTGAGCCTTCCCCGCGCCAGGACCGGGCGCACTGTGGGGGAAGCCCCAGCCCCACGTCTGTGAGTGTTGCTTTGTTATTTTTTTTCCTCCTATGTGTGGGTTTTTTCTTGGAGCTGTTTCATAGGAATTCCTGTAATAAAGAGTTGGTGTTCTCTTGGTGCTCTGATGTGGCCAGCGGCGTGGGCTGGACCCTCCTGCTCCCTCCTCCCTCCCGGCCTGGGGCAGGGTTTGTCCCCAGGAGCCCCGCGTCGCATGCCTAGGGTACCCCTGCCTTGCCTGGCCCATTCACCCGCAGCGCTCTCCGACTGCACTCTCGAGGTGACACCTGCAGCACCGCTGCACCGCAACCTTGCGGACCTGCCGGCTGTGTCTAGCGCTGTCGCCTTCCTGTTTGGCCCAGGACAGTAAACCGCTTGCTGATAGGCAAGGGAAACACCATGGGGAAAGCCAGTCTGTTGAGAAAGCTCCAGACGGCCACCTCCCTAAATAAACAGCTTCTGGATTAAAGGCAGACTGGAGGTTGCAGGGAAGTGCAATTTCAGACTTCAAAGGGAACTCAGAGATCGCCCCAGTTGATACATCTCTCTTTCCTCCTCCTCCAGCTCAGCAGGACTACCCCGCCCTCTGCCACAGGGACAGGCCCTTGCTGCCAGAAGAGGAAGCTGGTACCGTTTCCAGACAGGGCAGTTCTCAAGGTCGAAGTTTTTCCTTGTGTTGAGCCAACGGCCTCCGAGGGCTTCCAACCACACATCTTACTCCTGGGCTCCGGGTCACTGTTGCCAAGGCTGCTTCTCTTGCCGCTGATGCCATGTTTCAGCTCAGTGACCTCACCCTCTCTCTTCCCTGACAACTCCTGTACCTCCTACACTCCCTGCAGGGGCCTCTCCACCCATCAGGGTCTGGCCCCACTCCCAGTCAGACCCGGGGGGCTTGTAAAGTGGCACACCTGGGACAGGGTGACGCTCCACATGAGCTGTCCTGAGCAAACCAGGATTGTCCTCCAGCCCTGGTTCTCTGCATGGTATTCATTGCCTGGGAAGCTGTTCCAAATGCCAATTCTCAGTCCCATCCGAGACCTACTGAGTCAGAAACTCTGGGGGTGCAACCCAGCAACCTGTGATTCTGATGCACACTACAGTTTGGGAACCATGGTACCAGGCCAGTACCTAGCACTGGCTGCACAGAATTACTTGAGTAGCTTTAAAAAAAATCCTGGCCAAGACCAGGCTCAGTGGCTTACACTTAGAATGCCAGCACTTTGACAGGTCGAGGCAGCAGGATCGCTTGAGCCCAGGAGTTCAAGACCAGCCTGGGCAACGAAGTGAGACCCATCCCCCAACCTCCTGCATCTCTACCAAAAAAAAAAAAAAAAAAAAGCTGGGTTGGTGGCACACATGTGTAATCCCAGCTACACGGGAAGCTGAGGTGGGAGGATCGTTTGAGCCCAGGAGGTCGAGGCTGCAGTGAGCTGTGATCATGCCACTGCACTCCAGCCTGGGTGACAGAGCAAGACCCTGTCTCAATGAAAAAAATAGATCCTGGCCAGCCCTTGTGGTTCATGCCTGTAATCCCAGCACTTTGGGAGGCCAAAGTGGGAGGATTGTTTGAGGTCAGGAATTTGACATTACAGTGAGCTATAATTGAGCCTCCGCACTCCAGCCTGGGTGACAGAGCAAGACCTCATCTCTATTACAGAAAAAAAGTCCTGATGTTCAGTACCCTAGACCAATTAAATCAACTATGGGTTTTTGTTTGTTTGTTTGTTTTAAAAAAGCTCCCAAGGTAATTAAATTTGCCATCAAGCTTGAGGACCAGCCCACTTGGCAATGTGTTAGGTGTTTTAGCCCATTTGATCTTGCCCAATAACGATCACTTTACAGTTAGTATAATTACAGTTCAGAGAGGTTAAGTAACTTATCCAAGATCACAGAGCTAGAATGTCATGAGGCCAGAAAAGGAGGCCGAGGGCTGCCTGACTCCAAAACTTGTGTTGCCTCCTCTACACCCCTGCTGCTCAAAGTGTGCTCCGTGGACCAGCAGCATCGCCATTCCCTGGGAGCTTGTTAGGAATGCATCTTATCAGGCCCCATTCCAGATCTGAATCTGAAACTGGCGTGCCTTTCAGCAAGCCCTTCAGATCATTCTGATACATGCTCAAATTTGAGAACCACAGTTCCACAATCTGACTACTCACAGCTTGGTCTGTGGACCAGCAACATTCATTATTACCTAGGAGCTTGTTAGAAACAGAATCTCAGGCTCTGCCCCAGCCTCACTGGACCAGAATTCGCATTTTAACAAGCTCTTCAGGTGACTTCTATGCACATTAAAGCTAGAGAAATACTGCTCTAGAACACTGGTTCTCAAACTTGCTGTACATTAGAATCATTTCTGATGTGTGAGTCTCATTCCCAGAGATTCTGATTTAGTTGGTTTGGGATTTAGCCTGAGAATCAGATTGTAAAATCCCAGGTGCTTCTAATATGCAGCAAGTTTGAGACTCTTACACCATTTTGCCTGTTAATGTAGATGATACTGGAGATGATTATAATCAGAGAGAGAAAGAGAGGGAGAATGCTTACCAGGTCTAACAAGGAGTGCAGGAGATGAAGCCTCTGCTGGAGCCCTGATTCCTGGTTAAAGATGGCTATGGGTCCGAGGGCAGGGACAGGCTGGACCAGATGACTGCCTTAGCCACCTACCCTCACGCTGCTTGCTCATCTACAAGTGCTGAGCTCCTGGTATCCACAAGGTGATACTTGCAGATTTATCCTCTGCAAAAATGCAGAGCTGGACTATCTGAAGTCTGGTCCAGCCAGGGCCCCTTCCCTATCTTGATGATGCTTTGATGTCCTCAGGGATCAGCTCCAACTTGAAAGGCAATCATGGGTCTGGAAAACGCTGTGTCCACAAGAATTGGCCTGGTTATTACCATGCTGGGGTCTCAATCCTGCCTTTGTTTTATTGAAGCAACTGGTTGGAGATAGGGTCTGGGGGGAAAACAGGAGAATTTGCTCTGAAGAATGAAGGAGGCAGGCAAGGTGTGGTATGAAGATGGTAGCTCTTTATCGAGTGTTTATTGTGTGCCAGACACTCCTAGCGTACTTTACCGAACCCTTCATAACAAGTATATGAAATCAGTGTTACTACTTGCATTTCATAAAGAGATGTTAAAGTCCTTACTCAACATCTACCCTCAGTAAGAGGTGGTAGTACCTGCATATGAACCCAGGCAGCTGAGCTCCCGAGATGATACCTAAACACTAAGCATGGTGGGGTCGGGTTGGGATGCAGGGGGATGGGGTTAAGATGCAGCACCTCTGCACAGATGCAATCTGTGGAGCACAGAAAGGGCCCACTTGCTCAAAAACATCACCACAGTGATCCGTGATCCAACAGAGTGCCTGGAACGCCTCCATTAGCATTCTTTATCTGGTTTTAAAAACAATCTCTTAGCATTTCCATTAAATGGCAAATATGCTATTGAGAGAGAAGCACATGAACTCCTTATGCCCATTATCACAGCATAGATTAATTTGTTGGATTAATGGGCTGCACCAGCTGGAGGAAGAGTTGGAAATTTCTGGAGGTGGCCAGGCGGGAGAGGGCGGGCATGTGAAGGGGGCTGTGTAAATCGACTGCCACCTGGTGGTCATCTTGCAGAAGTGGCAGTCACTGGCCACTGAGACACCCAGCACCATTTTCCCAGAAGCAAGATGTGAGCACCTGTTTGCCCTTAGGCCAAAGAGACAGAGGGAAATTTACTCTGTTCACATGGTTATATGTTTTCTAAAATTTGCAAAACAAAGATATTTTAAATTTTTTCTTTTCTTTTTGTTTTTTTGAGATGGAGTTTCACTCTTGTTGCCCAGGCTGGAGTGCAACAGTGTGATCTCAGCTCACTGCAACCCCCGCCTTCCGGGTTCAAGTGATTCTCCTGCCTCAGTGTCCTGAGTAGCTGGGATTACAGGCACCCACCACCACGCCCAGCTAAATTTTTGTATTTTTAGTAGAGACGGGGTTTCACCATGTTGGCCAGGCTGGTCTTGATCTCCTGACCTCAAGTGATCCGCCCACCTCAGCCTCCCAAAGTGCTGGGATTACAGGCCGTGAGCCACTGTGCCTGGCCAAATTTTTTCTTAAGAGAGCCACTAAGATTAGATAAGCTTCAGGCCCCCCAAAACCAGCATCTACCCTGAAGAGCTGAGGCTTGGAGTCAGGTGTCCTTTCTAGAGAGTAAAGAGTCACAGTTCTTTATCAGGACAAGAAGATTATTCCAGGGACTCCAGTGGGAGGAACTGTGAAACTCAGTACAAACAGCACATGCTTCCTTGCTTTGACCTTGCCATTCAAAGTGTGGTCTTTGGATACAGCGACCAACTGTCCTGGTTTCCCTGGATGCAGAACTTTCAGTGTCAAAACTGGGAAAGTCGTGGGCATATTTGGGTGGGTTGGTTATCCCAACTGCAGATTCGCAGCATTGGCATCAACCTGGAAGGCCGCTAGAAATGCAGACCCAGACCTACTGAGTCACACTGCATTTTCCAAGATCCACAGCAAATTCATGTGCATATTAAAGATTGAGTTGCTGTGGCTTCCCCAGGAAGAGAGGGGCCCACACTGGCCCTGAAATGTATGCCTTCAAGGGGTTTGGTGGGCTGCAAAACCCCACAGAGTGATTGCAACTGGCCTTGAATTCCAACAATAAAAGGCCAGCTTCTTGCTCCAGGCCCAGCTGGCCCTTTTTTCCCTGGTCACAGTGACATAGGCCTCCCAGGGCACAAAGTACTTAGTTCTCTTCCTGAACTGGATTCTTCCTGGGGGTAAGCCCAGGTTTGGTGAAGAAAAGAATGGGTAGCTAAATGAAAATAGTTTGTAGGCTGGGTGCGGTGGCTCATGCCTGTAAATCCTAGCACTTTGGGAGGCCGAGGTGGGTGGATCACTTGAGGTCAGGAATTCGAGACCAGCCTGGCCAACATGGGGAAACCCGGTCTCTACTAAAAATACAAAAATTAGCTGGGCGTGGGGGCGAGCACCTGTAATCCCAGCTACTCAAGAGGCTGAGGCAGGAGAATCACTTGAACCCAGGAGGTGGAGGTTGCAGTGAGCCGAGATTGCGCCACTGCACTCCATCTTGGGTGACAGAGCGAGATTCCATCCAACCGCTGCACTCCAGCTTGGGTGACACAGCAAGATTCCATCTAAAAAAAAGGAAAGGCAAGAGGAAAGGAAAATAGTAGCTTGTATGTTGTTAGGTGAGGTTTTTTTTTTTTTTTGAGAGAGTCTCAGCTCTGTCACCCAGGCTGGAGTGCAGTGCCACAATCATAGCCCACTGCAGCCTCGACTTCCAGGGCTCAAGCGATCCTCCCACCTCAGCCTCCCGAGTAGTTGGGACTACAGGCACATACTACCACACCTGGCTAATTTTTTTATTTTTAATAGATACAAGGTCTCTCTGTATTGCTCAGGCTGCTCTCAAACTCCTGGGCTCAATCGATCCTTCCAACTCAGCCTCCCAAAGTGCTGGATTACAAGCGTGAGTCATGGAAGCCAGCCTCAGGTGAGATTTAATTGAAGGACACTGTTGCTCTAAAACATAGTCCGAAATTGCCATCACTTGTATTTATTGAGTAGTTACCATATACTGGGCACTGTTTTAAACACTTAGCAGGTATGAACCCATTGGTGCCTCACTACAAACTCTCTGCTAGGTGCTATGATTATCCCCACTTTACAAATGAAGCTGAGGCCCAGAGGACTGTAAAAGAGATCTGTCAGTGAGGCACAGAGGACAGCCAGACTGGAAATGCTCATGATGTGCAGTGAATGGTGAGGTAGGGGATTATTTCCATTCACCTGCAGCTCTCTCCCTATCTGTGTATCTGGGGAAGGCCTCAAAGGAAAGCTGGGCCTGGGAGAGAGGGAGGGCTGGGTATGGACAGGCAGTGAAGGGAAGGCTGAGATGATAGCATCCTCATTTGTCCTAACTTGGCTTTATTTATCCATGCTGTTCACTGGAAAACTCTGAGAGCTGTGGGCCAAGCACCAGGCCGGGTGTGGGGAGGCAGAGCTAAAAGTCCTAGTTCCTGCTCTCAAAAAGGCCCCTGTAGCCAGACTCAGACAGGTAAACAGAGTTATGACACAGAGCCCTGAAAGAGATAAGCATAGGAAGGGAGGGAGCAGGTCTGGGCACTCACCCGATCTTACTGAGTGTGTGCTGGGGGCTGAAAAGCTTTTTCCACCCGAACTGATTCTTGACAGTTCCTTGAAGCCTAGGAATGGGGTCTGAAGGGGAGCTCTCAGGAGAGGGGCACAAGCCCAACAGCCGGAAGGAAAGAGAAGGCACTCTGCCTCCCTCCTTTTTTTTTTTTTTTTTTTTGAGATGGAGTCTTGCTCTGTCACCCCGACTGGAATGCAGTGGCACGATCTCAGTTCATTGCAACCTCCATCTCCTGGGTTCAAGCAATTCTCTTGGCTCAACCTCCCGAGTAGCTAGGATTGCAGGTGCCCACCACCATGGCTGGCTAATTTTTGTATTTGTAGTAGAGATGGGGTTTCATCATGTTGGCCAGGCTGGTCTCGAACTCCTGACCTCAAGTGATCCTCCCACCCCGGCCTTCCAAAGTGCTGGGATTACAGGCGTAAGCAGCCGCGCCTGGCTGTCTCCTCCTTTAATAGCCCTCCCTGCCATTCATCCTCCTGGTCCTCAGACTCAGGAAGCCTACAATTCTTTTTTTTTTTTTTAACGGATCCTGATATAATCCTCTCTGTCTTTTTTTAGAGAAAAGGTCTCACTTTGTCACCCAGGTTGGGGTGCAGTGGCACGATCATAGTTCACTGCAGCCGCGAACTCCTGGGCGCAAGCAATCCTCCTGTCTCAGGCTCATGAGTAGCTAGCACTACCAGCTTGTGCCACTGCACTGGCTAACTTTTTTCTTTCTCTTCTTTTCTTTTTTCTTTTTTTTTTTTTTTTGTAGAGACAAGGTCTCGCTATGTTGGCCAGGCTAGTCTCAAACTCCTGGCCTCAAGTCATCCTCCTGCCTTGGCCTCCCAAAGTGCTGGGATTACAGACATGATCCTCCACAGCTGGCCTGATATAATTCTTAAACTGTGTATTGAATATACTGTATTGCTTTCCTCCCTTTAAAGCTAATTGCTCCCTGATTTTAGCTGTCTGTCATAGGTGAGTAGCAGCATTCATGATTTCATCAATATGCTGGGAGTTTCACTTACCAAAGTTGTTCCACTATTGGGGATGATGCTCTCCCTCATTTTGTCTGACAAATTCCCACACACTATTTATTTATTTATTTTTGAGACGGAGTCTTACTCTGTTACCCAGGGTGGAGTGCAGTGGTGCAATCTCAGCTCACTGCAACCTCCGCTTCCTGGGTTCAAGTGATTCTCCTGCCTCAGCCTCCCAAGTAGCTGGGATTACAGGCGTGTGCCATGACACCTACCTAATTATTTTTATTTTTATTTTTTGTTTTTTATATTATTTTTAGTAGAGACGAGGTTTTGCCATGTTGGCCAGGCTGGTCTCGAACTCCTGACCTCAAGTGATCCACCCGCCTCGGCCTCCCAAAGTGTTGGGATTACAGGCGTGAGCCACCACGCCTGATCTCCACGCATTATTTAAATACGGGCATTGTCACAAAGATGTGGGCAGAGTGATGGGAAGCCACAAGGGATGGCCTAGACCCCATGGCTAATAACAGAGGGGCACAGCTTGCCAACTATGTCTAGGCTTGAAGGGGCAGGAGAGGGACGGTGGCTGGAACCTGGTGAGAGAGCTGTGATTTTATGTTCTAGAACTTTATGTTCCAGGAGGGAGCCCGTTGGCAGTGCCAACTGGAATCCAGCCAGAAGCAGAGGGCAAGGAGCTGGTGGATGCAGGCCACAGAAGCCAGCCTCCCAAGGCACAGAGCAGGGCGAAGGACGGCAGATGGTGGAGTGGAACTGCTTGGGCAAATGGGAACTATTCAGCACTTACTGATCAATGTTAGGGGCTGAGCTGTGTCTCCCCGAAAATCATATGTTGAGATTCTAACTCCCAGTACCTCAGAATGTGACTATAATAGGAGGTAGTCTTTAAAGAGGTAATTGAGTTAAAATGAAGTCAGTAGGGTGGGCCCTAATCCAAAAAGACTGATGTCCTCTTAAGAAGAGATTAGGACAAAACCTTCCCACACAGAGGAAACACCATGTGAAGACGTGGGAGAAGAAAGCTGTCTCCAAGGCAAGGAGAAACTAGCCATGTGCAGAATACACTAAACTTGCAGACACCTTGATCTTGGACTTCTGGCCTCCAGAATAGGAAGAAAATAAATTTGTGTTTAAGCCACCCACTCTGTGTGCAAGTGGTGTTAGGGCAGGCCTAGCAAACTTCATACAATCAACAAGCTATTCAGCACATAACTTAATATTTATGTATTACCTCTCTGTCTTCCCTACTGGACCGTTGGAGTCTCTAAGACTCAGAATAGTCAGGTAGGTGTTTACATGCTTCTGGAATGAATGGATCATCTAACAAGAAAGTAAAACAGTAAGGCAATCTATGAAATATTATCAAAATGCTGCAGTCCAGGTGGCAATGGGTGGATGACACAGCACAACAGCAATAGTGATGCTGTTACAGCCATCAGGCGTGTTGCTGCTCACAGGCACTCACTATGTCCCAGGTGCTGTGATTAGTGCTTTACATGAATGATCTCTTTTACTTTTGCAACAAGCCACGAAGATAGTTGACACTGCCATCCATATTATTATTATTATTGAGACAGGGTCTCAGCTCTGTTGACCAGGCTGGAGTGCAGTGGTGTGATCATGGCTCACTGCAGCCTTGAACTCCTGGGCTCAAGCCATCCTCCCACCTCAGTCCCCTGAGTAGCTGGGACTACAGGCATGCGCCACCACACCTGGCTAATTTTGCCCAGGCTGGTTTTGAACTCCTGGCTTAAGCAATCCTCCCACATTGGCCTCCCAAAATGTTGCGATTACAAGCATGAGCCACTGAGCCCAGCTCCACATTTTAACAGTTGGAGAAACAGAGGCTCGAAAAGTTACATAACTTGCTCAGAGTGACGCAATTAGTG
The DNA here is from genome assembly GCF_028885625.2 of Pongo pygmaeus. Taxonomy (NCBI): domain Eukaryota; kingdom Metazoa; phylum Chordata; class Mammalia; order Primates; family Hominidae; genus Pongo; species Pongo pygmaeus. The sequence goes on from NC_072392.2 coordinate 60,850,858, forward strand.
GGCACATCTACAATGAGACGGATTAATATGAGGCCGAGTGGTGTTGTAGTGGAAGGAACATGGCCTTTGGGAGTTTACAAGCACCACTTCCTTATCTGTAAGATTATCAGGACATTACCTGTGTCAGCAGGTGGTTTAACAGCTGAATGAGACACTTGAGGTTCCTTGGTACCTCCCGCGGCACAGTGGTGCATGGTGTAAGTGCCCCAGCCCCTCACAGCCTTGGGCGGCTGTGGTCCCTACTCAAGAAGACAGCCTCAAATGTCCATTCTGCCTGCCCCCTGCTGCCCAACAGCTCGCTCCTGTATTATGAATGAATGTTTCTTGGGTGTGTACTTCTTGTGCAGCCTCAGAAGGCTGTTATCCCCAAAGTACCCCCAGTCTGCCCACCAATATTCTGCTCTCAGTCACAGAAGCAGGCTGGAAAAGGAAACTTCAAAGGCTTGGAAGAGGAAGGGAGCACCTCAAGATTAGAGAGAACATTTCTGCCTTGCAGTTCTTCCCCTACTGAGGGTTTGCGTCTTTGGTTCCCCTCCTTGATCTTGGAATAAACCCTTTAACTCTTTAGCTGCAGTGACTGCACTAACCTACAGTAGCAGTTCCTGGTGGGAGAAGTGTGCCTGTAATCTGGGCTTGCAGATAGTGCTGGCTGGGACGGAATTAGAAAGTTGTTATGAGGCCTGGGAAGACTATATTTAGCTGGGAGCATGTTTACTCTCCCCAGAGCAAGGTCTTTTAGACCTCCTGAGAGCTGGGAGACTAGAGCCTTTACACTTGGCCTGGGGCCAGAGCTGTGCTCTCTCTTCTCTGTTCCAGAGGGTCTGGAGGCAGCAGTGAAATCCACCTCAGGTTAGCCCTGGGCCTCAAATCACTGGATCCCTGGTGTGTGGGTGTGTGTGTGGGTATGTGTGTGTGTGTGTGTGTGTTGGGGGGGCAGGTGGGGAGTGGCGTTCTGCTGGACTCTTGAGCCTACCAGCCTCGAGCTTTAGGCATAGCTTAGGCGGCATTGAGGTCCTGGAAAGGGCCCTGGCTGCCCCATCCCCCCCAAGGCTGGCTCTATCAGTTGCTTATCAGACAAATTATTTAACCTCCTGAGGCCTTGCTTTCTCATCTATAATGAGGATGTTAATAGCTACCTTATGGGAAGGTATGTGGATTCAGTAAGATAACACACACAAGTAGTAACTACTCATCAAACAGTCCCTTCCTCCCCTTCACCAGCCTCAGAGTGGGAGGACTCTAGGATGACTTGACTAGGCTCCCAGGAGACATTGTGTGTGATTCAAAACATTCATTGGATTAAAAGTTCAAATATGAATACAATCTCTTTACAAGTCAAACTCTGAAGCATGTGTAAAGGAAGAAAAAATTCTCCCTTCCCTGCCTGCAATTTCACTCCGAGATATCCAATGTTCACAGCCTTGGGTGTCCTTCTGCAGAATTTCTATCCTCAAACACAAACATATATAGAGGTGTTTCTTTTTCTTTTTTTCTAACAAGTTGAGATTCCACTAAACATGTTTCTTTGCCACTTCATTTTTCATTTAAACATAAGTCATGTACGTTAACCTAGGTAAATACATGTGGATCTAGCTCATTCATTTTAATAGCTGCATAGGGTTCCAAAGAAAGTATGAACAATAATTTTCCAGCTATTTCTCATCTGATGGATTTTTTTTTTCCCACTACAAACAATGCTGCAACGATGATCCTTGCGCAAACATCCTCATGAATTGATGCTTTAATTTCTAACGGGTTCTTTCCCCGAAATATGATTACTGGGTCAAAGCATATGCTACACACAGTTTATATTATTTTACAGTTTAACACTGAGAGATGACTTTCTCCAGATTTTTTCGTTTCCTTCTCGGCGTCTGTTTGTTCCGGACACTTTCACTTTTCGAGTTCCAAGGAGGAGGCAGCCCGCGACGCCGGCCGCGGGAGTTGCAGCCAGCATCCTAGTTAGCGTGGATGCAGGTGGCACTCCGGAGATGAGGGGCTTAGTGGGGAGCACTACACAGCCAGAGGCGGAGGCCCGAGATCTAGCACGACGCTGGGCAAGTGACGGCCCCTCCCCGGCCTTGGTTTTCTTCTGCGTAGTCTGTGACTCTAAACAACATTAGGCTCAGCATGGGCCTAGAGCTGGTGACCTCAAATCTCGGCCCTTGTTGGCTCCCCCAGGACCGTAGGCTGCGCCTCACCCCCGCTCTGCCCCACTACTTCTCCTCCGCGCGTCCCCACCTTTTCAGAGGAGTTGGCTCAACAAGGCGAGAGAGAGTAAAGCAACCACCATGATGAATCCCTCCCACAGCTCGGTCATTTATTACTTCTGTCCGGCTTTGGCTCGCTCCCGCCCTTTTGGCTCGGCTATCGAGTGCTCCTGCCTGAACCTGGCTAGCAACCTCGGAGCGCGCCCGTTCGGCCTATCACTTGCTTCTGCCTGCGCCGCTCTCCCGCAGGGGCCACGGTGAAAGCACAGCGATCCTTGGCTCGGCCAGCAACTTATGCGCCCTTTACCCGGATCAGCCGCTTCCGGTTCCGGTAGCATCTAGTCACGCTCGGTCCCAGGCGCAGATCATGGCAGGCAGCCGGCTGGAAACCGTAGGGAGCATCTTCTCGCGGTGTGTGCTCCGAGCCGCGGTGGGCTGAGGGTGCCTCCCCCAGGCTGGGGTTCTCAGCCGGTCACGCTCTTCCTTGGGGCGGACCTGAGCAGGGCGAGGCGTATTGCAGGGTGCGGGGGCTGAGCTGGGTGAGGCCCTCCCTCATGTTTTCTCCTGGCTCCGAATAGTTGTGCCTGAGGATGCCTTTCCTTGAATTTATGTGTCATGTTAAGGATTATTGCAGCTGCCTCTCCCCGAGTGGAGGTCTCTAGGAAGAGGAAGGGAGGAAGAGCCTGATGGGCCTTCCTTATCAGGTCATGCAAGACCGCTTTTGCATTTTCCCGTGACCGAACGTGGGTGGGACGCACAAAAGAAGATAGAGGGATTTTAACCCCTGAGCGTTGTTAGTTTGGTTTGGGATGTGGACAGACCTTCCCTGTAGGTGGGGAGGAGTCCTCCCCCGTTCTGTGTTGCAGACCGCATAATACCTTTAATGTCCCAAGCTGTGCTAGACTGATTCAGGGGCTTTGGCAGGCTACTGCAAGTGACCCAGTTTCGTTCTGTTCCCTCCCTAAGGACTCGGGACCTGATTCGGGCTGAGGTGCTAAAGGAGAAGCCCCTGTGGTTTGACGTATATAACGCCTTTCCCCCGCTGAGGGAGCCCGTCTTCCAAAGGCCCCGACTGCGATATGGCAAAGCCAAAGCTCCCATCCAGGACATCTGGTACCACGAGGATCGGATTAGAGCGTGAGTGCTCAGCCCTGTAGTGGACAGGAGGCAACAGAACTTCAGAAGGGAAGGTTTCGGTAGCAGTCTGGGAATTCAAATACGAAATTGAGTCAGGGGTTTGCCCTGTGGAGAAGGCTTATCTAGCCAAATTAGGGAGTCAGCACCCTTTCCCCATAGTGAAACTGAAGTTCTGAAAAGTGGAATCTGGAGCCCAGCAACCGAAAGATCATTGCAATTATAGCTGCATGTTTCTGGGCATCTGCTTTGGGCCAGGCACTGTACTAAGCTCTTTGCAAGCATTATCTCATTCTCTAAAGGCCTTACTCTAACTTGTAAGGAAGGTATTCTTGTTTCCATTTTATTCAAGGAGACTGCGAAGCTCAAGGAAATTAGCTAACTTCTTGTAATTACTAAATACATAGGAGGGTGGCAGATCTGGGAATCACGTCTCTGACTCCAAGCTTACGGTGATCATTATGCCTGCCTTCTCCAGGAGTGGAGGGAGATAGGAGGAACATGGTCTATGGATCTAGTAGTCCGGATCTTTGAAGCCACTCAGATGAAAGAATGCTTAAAAGTCTAAGAGAGGCCGGGCGCGGTGGCTCACGCCTGTAATCCCAACACTTTGGGAGGCCAAGGCGGGCGGATCACCTGAAGTCAGGAGTTCGAGACCAGTCAGACCAATATGGTGAAACCCCGTCTCTACTAAAAATACAAAAATTAGCCGGGCGTGGTGGTGGGTGCTTGTAGTCCCAGCTACTCGGAAGGCTGAGACAGGAGAATTGCTTGAACCTAGGAGGTGGAGGTTGCAGTGAGCCGAGATCCCACCACTGCACTCCAGCCTGGGCAATAGAGAGAGACAGTCACTAGGAATTTGAAGGAAAATCATGTGTTCTTTATTTTTTTTTAGCATCCCTTTTCTCTTTTTTTTTCTTTTTCTTAAGCTCAGTGGCAAGAATACTTCCTCTTTTATTATAAAAGCAACACATGCTACTTGTAGAAAATTTAGATACACGAAGAAAGCATAAAGAACAAATCACAGGATGGATGTGGTGGCTTGTGCCTGTAATCCTAGTGCTTTGGGAGGCGTAAGGGAGGATAGCTTGTGCCCAGGAGTTTGAGACCAGCCTGGGCAACATGGCAGGACTTGTCTCTACCAAAAAAAAAGTAGTTGTCTTAGTTTACACTCTGATTAGCAGTTTCTGAGAGTTCTTACTTTGTCCTTGTCAGTATTGATAATGATTATTTAAGAATTTTTTTTTTCTGGGCCAGGCACGGTGGCCCACGCCTGTAATCCTAGCACTTTGGGAGGCTGAGGTGGGCAGATTGCCTGAGCTCAGGAGTTCGAGACCACTTTGGGCAATATGGTGAAACCCTGTCTAGACTAAAATACCAAAAATTAGCCGGGCGTGGTGGTGGGTGCCTGTAGTCCCAGCTACTCTGGATGCTGAGGTGGGAGAATCGCTTGAACCTAGAAGGTGGAGGTTGCAGTGAGCTGAGATTGCACCACTGCACTCCAGCCTGGGCAACAGAGGGAGACTATGTCTCCAAAAAAAAAAAAAAAAAATTTTTTTTTTTTTCTGATCTAAGTTTTTTTTTTTTTTTTTTTTTTTTGAGACGGAATCTCACTCTGTCGCCCAGGCTGGAGTGCAGTGGCGCGATCTCGGCTCACTGCAAGCTCTGCCTCCCGGGTTCACGCCATTCTTCTGCCTCAGCCTCTTGAGTAGCTGGGACTACAGGCGCCCGCCACCACGCCCGTCTAATTTTTTGTATTTTTAGTAGAGACAGGGTTTCACCATGTTAGCCAGTATCGTCTCAATCTCCTGACCTCGTGATCTGCCTGCCTCGGCCTCCCAAAGTGCTGGGATTACAGGCGTGAGCCACTGCGCCCGGCTGATCTAGGTAGTTTTAAAATAATAATCCCAGCACTTTGGGAAGCCGAGACGGGTGGATCACGAGGTTAGGAGTTTGAAACCAGCCTGGCCAACATAATGAAACCCCGTCTCTACTAAAAATAAAAAAATTAGCTGGGTGTGGTGGCCCGCGCATGTAATACCAGTTACTTGGGAGGCTGAGGCAGGAGAATAGCTTGAACCCGGGAGGCGGAGGTTGCAGTGAGCTGAAATGATGCCACTGTACTCCAGCCTGGGCGACAGAGCAAGACTCTATCTTGGGGGAAAAAAAACCAGTAATTGTGTCTAGAGATTTTAATTTCTGTTTCTTTTGACAAGTTTCTCTACTTTCATGATTATTGGCCATTTGAATTTATTTTTGAAATATCTGTATTCTTTACCTATTTTAATAATTGTTATTATTGATCAGTAAGAGTTCTTTATAGAATTGAAGATACTAAGTCTTTGACATACACTCCAGACATTTATTTATATGTTACTTGTTATTAATAATGCTTGTTTAATTTATAGAAGTTCGTTATTTCATTCCACTAATTTTTTTGGTGCCTTCTACATGGTAAGCATTGCACTAAACATTGTGCTAGGCACTGAGGTATTTTACGTATTCAAATCTACCCATTTTTTCTTTTTGCTGGCTTCATTGCCTTTAGGCTTAGAGGGTTTAGAAAAGTCTTTTTCAGTAAACTCAACTCTCTTTTTCTGAGTTATCTTTCAAAGTGCAGATGAGGGGTTGAAACTAGTAGAAATATTCATTCTTTAATCTTCTTCCCTCCTTCACTCTCTGTTTCTTTTTTTTGAGATGGAGTCTCGCTCTGTCGCCCCGGCTGGAGGGCAGTGGCGCGATCTTGGTTCACTGCAAGCCCCGACTCCTGGGTTCATGTTATTCTCCTGTCTCAGCCTCCCCAGTAGCTGGGACTATAGGCGCCTGCCACCACGCCCGGCTAATTTTTTGTATTTTTAGTAGAGATGGGGTTTCACTGTGTTAGCCAGGATGGTCTTGATCTCCTGACCTCGTGATCCACCCACCTTGGCCTCTTAAAGTGCTGGGATTACAGGCATGAGCCACCGCGCTTGGCTTCTCTACTCTCTTTTTTCCAAAACTTAAATAGTCACAGAAAATGTGCTCCTAATGGTTTCCTAGCAACATTCTCTTTTTTTTTTTTTTTTTTTTTTGAGATGGAGTCTTGCTATGTCACCCAGGCTGGAGTGCAGTGGTATAATTTCAGCCCCATGCAACCTCCACCTCCCGGGTTCAAGCAGTTCTCCTGCCTCAGCCTCCTGAGTAGCTGGGATTACAGGCCACGCCACCATGCCTGGTTAATTTTTGGATTTTTAGTAGCTATGGGGTTTCACCATGTTGGTCAGGCTGATCTCGAACTCCTGACCTCATGATCCGCCCACCTTGCCTCCCAAAGTGCTGGGATTACAGGTGTGAGCCACCGTGCCCGGCCTCCTAGCAACATTCTTAAAAATATCTTTAAAGTTCTCTATTTTTTTAATACAAAAAAAAAAAAAAAGATGTCACACTCTTTTGGGACTCCTTTTCTGTTTTCATGTTTCCCCTTTTGTGTGCCCTGAATTTTGTTCATACTGCCCCTGTTGTGGCCTTAGCCTGTCTTTAATAGCTCTACATTCCAAATGCCCTGTCTTTATTGAATAACAAACATTCATTAAGCACTGTCATGGGCCAGGCATTGTCAAATTCATTCTTGTAACTTCAGTGCCTAGCCCAGTGTGTGGCATATAAGTTGCTTATTAATTGTCTCTTGAATGAAGAAGCTAATGGATTAATGAACAGATGAACTACGAGGCTGGTAGAGAGAAACGAAAGAAAATTCCTTGGAGAGGAATGGTGGAGGGCCAGGACTGGGACTGTTTGGAGAATGGCCATCAGAGTTTTATTAGTTTTCTGAAACGATTTCAGGAACAGTGGGCTAGAAACCACTTCTATGGCCACATTTAGCATCTCTATACATTTATGTAAGATCTAAGTAAGTGGTAAATCTCTCACTGGGAGTTTACTGACAAATCCCCTCCCCTTGAATACTGATGTTAATTAGCTTTTAGTACCTTGAATTTGTCTAGTTCCTTTTTCTCTTAAATATTTAGACCGACGAGTGTGCCTAATTGACTTTGATACACATCCCTTATTCTTACTGTTATTTCAGGCTGCTAGAAAATGGAATTTATAAGGTCATTATGTTCTGAATTGGGGCCCAGGCTTTTCCCCCGGGACCCCCAACACCAACACTCTTTTAAAGTAGCAGAACAGGTATGTTCTTGCTCTGCTTGGAAATTTTCGGCATACGACATGAGATCTTTGAGGAGATTAAATGCTTTTTCAGCACCTTTCTTCTCAGACCCATTGCATGCACTTTGTGGTTCACTGATACATTAAAATCATTTGTGCTTTGCTCTCACTTGTAATCGTGGCACTTCAGGAGGCTGAGGCGGGTGGATCACTTGAGGTCAGGAGTTCGAAACCAGCCTGAGCAATATGGTGAAACCCCATCTCTACTGAAAATGCAAAAATGAGCCAGGCGTGGTAGCATGCACCTGTAGTCCCAGCTAGTCTGGAGGCTGAGGTGGGAGGATCGCTTTAACCCAGGAGGTGGAGGTGGCAGTGAGCCGAGATTGCACCACTTCACTCCAGCCTGGGTGACAGAGCGAGACTCCATCTCAGAAATAAATAAATAAATAAAAATTAAAAAAAATCATTTGTGCTTCTGCTGTAGGTAGCATTGGAACTGGATGATAAATGATTGGAGAATGTAGAATAGTTTACTTGTCCCTCTTGTTAAATATTAACTTTTTTTTTTTTTGAGATGGAGTCTTGCTCTGTCTCTGTCTCCCAGGCTGGAGTGCAGTGGTTCAATCTCAGCTCACTGCAGCCTCCACCTCCCGGGTTCAAGCAGTTCTCCTCCTCAGCCTCCCGAGTAGCTGGGATTACAGGCTTGTGTCACCACGCCCGGCTAATTTTTTTTTTTTTTTTTGTATTTTCAGGAAGACGGGGTTTCACCATGTTGGCCAGGCTGGTCTTGAACTCCTGACCTCCAGTGATTCACCCACCTCGGCCTCCCAAAGTGCTGGGATTACAGGCATGAGCCACCATGCCCATCCTGTTAAATATTATTTCTTTAAATTCTTTTTTTATTTTTTAATTTTTTACTATTGTCAGAACATATAAAAATTATTTCTATTAATGCCAAAATATTATCTTGTATTTATATAATTTATTGAACCTTTATCTTTGTGGCCCTCTTTTTTTTTTGGTGTTTTTGATATTTAAAAAAGCTTATAGAGTGGTTGTGCATGCCTGTAGTTCCAGCTACTTGGGAGGCTGAGGAAGGAGGACCATTGGAGTCTAGGAGTTCAAGGTTGTAGTACACTGTGATTGTACCTGTGAATAGCCACTGTGCTCACAACAGCCTGGCAACATGGCAAGACCCCATCTCTTAAAAAAAAGAAAAAGAAAAAGGAACTTACAACAAAATAAATAAAACAAACAAAAAAGATGTATTAAAACCTAAGTGTAAAAAGTGAGATCATAACAGTACTGGAAGAAAACATGGGAGAATTAAAAAAAAATCTGAGTGATAAAGGTCTTTTTAAGCATGATATAAAACTCAGAAACCATAAAAAGAAAATATTAAAATTTTCTGTATAAAAAAGTACCGTAAGCAAAATCAAAAGACAGCCAACAAACTGGGAAAGATCTTTGCAATGTTATGACAAAGGACTAATTTTCTATGTATATGGCTACAAAGTTTGCTTAGAAATCATTAAGAAAGAGACTACTGTGTAACAAATTACCATAGACCAGGTGGCTTATAAACAAATGAAATTTCTTTCTCATAGTTCCGGAGGCTGGGAAGTCTGAGATCAGGGTGCCAGCAGGGTCAGGTTCTGGGGAGGACTGTCTTCCTGATTCCTCGAATTGAGGGGAGCAGAGAGTGGAAGCAAGCTCTCTTCTGTCTCTTATAGGGGCACTAATCCCATCATGAGGGCTGATTACCATGACCTGATTACCTCCCAAAGGCTCCATCTCTAAATACCATCACATTGGGGATTAGGATTTCAACATTCTAATTTTGGTGGGACACATTTAGTCCATAGCAACCACCACATAGAAAAGCGGACAAAGAACTTGGACAGTTCACAGAAAAGGAAATTCAGTTTGCTTTTAAACTTGAAAAGATGTTCAGTCTCTTTCAAAAGAAAAGCAAATTAAAACTATAAAGAGTTCTGGTTTCTTACCTATCAGGTTGGTTAAGATCAAAAAGTTGGAGAACGTGTGTGTGTGTTTGTGTATTTTTTTTTTTTGAGGCAGGATCTCACCCAGACTGGGATGCAGTGGCGCCTATCATGGCTTACTGCAGCCTTGACCTCCTGGGCTCAAGTGATCCTCCCACCTCAGCCTCCTGAGTAGCTGGGACTACAGGTGTATGCCACCATTCCTGGCTAATTTTTAATTTTTTTGTAGAGATGGTGTCCCACTATATTGCCCAGGCTGGTCTTGAACTCCTGGCCTCAAGTGATCCTCCTGCCTTGGCCTCCCAAAGTGCTGGGATTACAGGCATCAGCCACCACGCCTGGTCTAAATATATATATATATTTTTTCGCTGGGATTACAGGTGTGAGCCACTGCACCTGGCTCGTGTGTGTGTGTGTGTGTGTATGTTTTTTTTTTTTGTTTTTTTTTTTTTTCAGAGACAGGGTCTCAGGTCTCACCATGTTGCCCAAGCTGGTGGTGAGCTCCTGGCCTCAAAAGATCCTCATGCCTCAGCTTCCCAAGCAGGTGGGATTATATGCGTGAGCCTCTATGCTCAGCTGGAGAATGTCATTTGGTCAGGGTGTGGGGAGATAGGCACTCATATATTACCTATGTGAATGTAAATTGGTACAGCCACTTGGGAAAGCATTTTGGCAATTTGAAAGGCTTAATTACAAATGCACATACCTTGATCCAGTAGTACCACATTTGTGAATTTATGCCACAGACTTATTTACGTGGTGCACTAAAATTATAAATAGAGATAATGATTGCAGCGTGGTTTAGAGTAGTAAAGGACTGGAAACAATCTCCATGCACTGATAAGGCAAGATGTAGGGAGGAGAAATGGGGAGTGACTGCTCAGATACAGTGCCTCCTTTGGGGATGATGAAAATGTTTTGGAACTAGATAGAGGTGCTAGTTGCACAGCTTTGTGAGTTTTCTACATGTCACTTAATTGCACAGTGAAAAATGTTAAATGTGGGCTGGGGACAATGGCTCATGCCTGTAAGCCCAGCATTTTTGGAAGCCAAGGTGGGAGGATCTGTTGAGGCTAGCAGTTCAAGACCAGCCTGGGCAACATAGTGAGACTGCATCTCTACAAAAAATTTAAAACTTAGCCAGGCATGGTGGTGCTGTGAACCTGTAGTTCCAGCTACTCAGGAGGCTGAGGCAAGAGGATTGCTTGAGCCCAGGAGTTTGAGGCTGCAGTGAGCTATGATCACAGCACCGCTACCTGCGTGGGTGACACAGTGAGACCCTGTCTCTTTGGAAAAAAAAAAGTTAATTTTATGATGTGTGAATTTTACGTCAGTTTTTATTATTTATTTTTATTTTGTTATTATTTTTTGAGACGGAGTCTCATTCTGTCACCCAGGTTGGAGGGCAGTGGCGTGCTCTCCACTTACTGCAACCTCCGCCTCCTGGGTTCAAGTGATTCTCCCACCTAACCCTCCCAAGTAGCTGTGACTACAGGCATATGCCACTATGCCTGCTAATTTCTTTGTATTTTTAGTAGAGATGGGATTTCACCATGTTGAACTCCCAGTCTCAAGTAATCTGCCTGCCTCAGCCTCCCAAAGTGCTGGGATTACAGGTATGAGCCACTGCACCTAGCCTTACCTCAGTTTTTAAAAAGGCAAGATGTAGAGCAAGGTTTACTATTCTTTGGGTTAAAAATGTGGCTGGGGACAGGGAATGATAGTGCATATATGCTAGTATATTAGTGGAATATTTCTGGATGGATATACAAGAAATTTGTTAGTGTTGTTTCCTGGGAAGGAAGCAACTAGGGGGCTGGGGTGCAGAAGTGGGAGGGAGTGTTACTTTTCATTGGCCACCCTTTTGTGCTATTTGGTATATTTACCATGTGCATGTGTGCATTACTTATCTAAAAAAACAAAACTGTTCAGCTTAGGCTATGTGGGTTGTACTGTACTTAACTCCTCAGCGCCTAGCACTTATTCTTTATTTCTTTTATTCCATTCTCATCCACAGTCTATAATCGGAGATTTATATTATGTTGTTTGCATTTTCTAGGAAGTTTTATTCAGTGTATGGGTCTGGTCAAAGAGCTTTTGATCTATTCAATCCAAACTTCAAGTCTACCTGTCAACGGTAAGCCATGTTATAAGTCCTAGGCTATTCATATTATTTTTTAAGGATTTCGTTATCCATTTGATACTGTGTAACAGCGTCTTAACAATGCTTATAAACAGACCTAAAATGTGACTGCTTGGAATTACAGGTTTGTGGAGAAGTACGCTGAGCTACAGAAACTTGGAGAAACAGATGAAGAGAAGTTATTTGTGGAAACAGGGAAGGCTTTATTGGCCGAAGGTGTCATTTTAAGACGAGTAGGCGAAGCAAGGACTGTGAGTATTTCATTGTTAAAATTGTTATTGGGTTTATAGTTGTCCCTCAGTATGCACAGGGGATTGGTGCTAGGGCCCCTGCAGATACCAATATTCACAGATGCTGAAATCCCTTTTATAAAGTGCTGTAGTTTTTGCATATAACCTACACATATCCTCCCATATACTTTAATCATCTCTAAATCATTTATAATACATAACACAATGTAAATGCTATATAAGTAGTTATACTCTACTTTTAAAAACTTATGTTTTTTATTTTATTTATTTATTGTTAAAATATTTTTGATCCGTGGTTTGTTGAATCTGCATATGTGGAACCTGTAGATGCAGAGGGTTGACCAGAGTTGCCAATCTGATGGAAGTTAAAGAGAGACTTGGTTTTCTTTCCCTAACCTTGGCTTATGTTCTTAAACTCCAGGTCAAATACTATTACACTGAATACACTAGAATTTTGTGGTAATGATTGCTACTTGAAACAAGTGAGTTGTCATTAGGGCTTTTGAAATTGTGGTTCTATAGACATTTTTTTTTTTTTTTTTTTTTGAGACGGAGTCTCGCTCTGTCGCCCAGGCTGGAGTGCAGTGGTGCGATCTTGGCTCACTGCAAGCTCTGCCTCCCGGGTTCACGCCATTCTCCTGCCTCAGCCTCCCGAGTAGCTGGGACCACAGGCGCCCGCCACCACGCTTAGCTAATTTTTTGTATTTTTAGAAGAGACGGGGTTTCACCGTGTTAGCCAGGATGGTCTCGATCTCCTGACCTCGTGATCCGCCCACCTCAGCCTCCCAAAGTGCTGGGATTACAGGCGTGAGCCACCACGCCCGGCCCTGTAAACTTTTTAAAATTATGTTTACTATTTGTTATAGTAGAATTGGATCTGAGATATCAGTGCTAAGTTTTTCACTCAGTGACAGAATGTGCCTAGTTATATATCTTTAGCCAATTAATTGAGTGAAAATGATAACATCTGTGTGATACTTACATCTGGTCTTTTAAGCAACACGGAGGTAGTCACGTTTCCTGGAAATCCGAACACTTGAATGTCAGACCACAGACTGCGTTGGAAGAAAATGAGACTCAGAAAGAAGTTCCACAGGACCAGCATTTGGAGGCACCTGCAGACCAGTCGAAAGGTCTCTCGCCTCCCTGAAGGACCTGTATACTATGTATGCTGGCATTCACACTCTACTCACTGGCTGAATGTTGAGCTATTTTTAAACAGTTGAACTGTGTAAATGTTTCTTGATCTCTAAGGTATTATGTTTGCCTTCTCTTAGTTATTTCTGGGTTGTCATAAAGCTCAGTATCATGGTTTGACAGAAGCAGTTATGTGAACTTTTATGTTAGGACATTACTAAATAAAGAATTCCCTAGCTGCTTATAAAGCAAATTTACTTTGAATTGTAAATAACATGAAGAAACCTTTATAAAGATTGTTCAAATGGGACTCAATCTGACTAGGCTTGCTTTGATGTTTGTTAGTGTGTGGGCTGGCTACATCTGATTCCCGGGTACATATTTCTTCTGATCCATCAGACTTCTACATGTACACATGGTGTGGAACCTTGGCTAGCTGGTTTTGTCTGTAGAGAATCTTTGTACTTCTTGCTATAGAACGATTATCTCTCCACTTGAGAGTCCAAGCTGACTTGCGCTTTGTGGTAAGAGTGAGGACCTGTCATTGCTGATGCACAAAGGCCAAAACTGTAACTTTAATGTCATGGATTGAGTGTGCTGGAGACAGTTAACATAGGCCTGCACACACTAGGCTGTTCAGTAAATACTTGTTGAATGAATGAGTGAATGAATGGTTATATCCAGCTAAAGACTGGATTCATATGGTGTAGATAACAGGATTGCCAAGAAAGGAGGCAGCTAATTTAGGTGATGCTCTCCACCAGCATCCACCTGCCTCCCTGGGGCCAAAGTGTGCCTACAAGTCCTTATCAACTGCCCTGCCTTCCTCGTTTCCCCAGGTTTTACTAAATACATGAAATATCCCTCTTGAGATTGCAGCCTTTGTATATGTGGTCAAGCCAGTGGTTTTCAGCTGTTAGTAGTAAGCTGCTTCAGAGATTCCCTATTTTAAAACTCGTGTAGATTTTCTACCCAGTGGTTCTTTGTGTATGGTCTCATCCCTCCTGGTACACTGTGAGGCAGGTCCACATCTCACAGTCTGTATATGGTACACATCCATGCACGTGGGTGCTTGGTTCATGCAGGTGAATGAATACGTGAGGCAAAAGCAGCTCTCAGCCGTGCTGCTTCCCCCTCGACCTTTATCACTGTTTCACAATTGCTTGCATTTAGAGAATGCTTTACTTTTCGGTAGGGAAGTAAATTTCATCCATTCAAAGACATTACATAACCATTGAGACCAAACATCGGGCCAGACCTTGGGAAGAGGACTTAAAAAGCAGGTGAAAGACACAGTCTTTTCTCAGAGGAACAATTGAGGGGTCACTCATCTCTTTAAACCTTAGGTTTCTGGGTTTTTAAGGGCAGGTTTTTTTTGCCACAATGATGAAGACTTAAAAAATGTTTTTTTCATGTCTGGATTGATGTCCCATTTTTGTTTGTTTTCCTCCTCTGTAGATTTTTAATTTTTTTTTTTTTTTGCGATGGAGTATCACTCTGTCTCCCAGGCTGGAGTACAGTGGAGCCATCTTGGCCCACTGCAACCTCCGCCTCCCAGGTTCAAGCAGTTCTTCTGCCTCAGCCTCCCAAGTAGCTGGGATTACAGGTGTATACCATGACGCCCGGCTAATTTTTGTATTTTTAGTAGAGACGGGGTTTTACCATGTTGCCCAGGCTGATCTCAAACTGCTGGCCTCAAGTGATCCACCCGCCTCAACCTCCCAAAATGCTGGGATTCCGGGTGTGAGCCACCATGCCTGGCCTTAATTTTTTTTTTTAATTTTGTTTTAGGAGATGGGGGTCTCACTGTGTCACCCAGGCTGGGTGCAGTGGTGCATACCCTGCTGCAGTCTTAACTCCTGGGCTGAAGCCATCCTGGCTCACCTCCCGAATAGCTAGGGCTACAGGCATGTGCCACCATGCCTGGCTCTTTAACATTTTTTTTTTTTTTTGGTAGAGATGGAGTCTTGCTATGTTGCCCAGGCTGGCGTGGTCTCAAACTCCTGGCCTCAAGCGATCCTCCTGCCTCAGCCACCCAAAGTGCTGGGATTACAGGCCTGAGCCACCGTACTGGGGCTGAAGACTTTTAAAGAAGTTATTTGTTGCATAATTCTTTAAAAAAATTATACATGCACATGGTTCAAAACTTAACAGTAAAAAGCTAGTCTCCCACCCCTGTTCCCCAGCCACCCTTTTTCCCTTCCCTGAGGCCACCACTATCACCATTTCCTTGTGTGCTCTTCCAGAAATATTTTGGGCATGGACAGGACACTATGCATACTGTTCTGTACCTTGCTTTTCTAGTTAATATGTCTCAGAGATCCACTGTGATTTAATCAGTGTCCGATTGAAGAAAATGTTGTTTTACTGTGTTGCAAATGGGCTGCTAGAGTTACGGGGTGCTGGATCAAGGAGCAGATCATTTTGAGTTTTGATATTTTTGTCCATAGAAATTGTGCTTAACTATACTCTCATAGCAATGTATGAGAATGCAGTCCCCTACACATTCTGATCTTGTTAAACCAGACTGGGACTCTGGACCAGAAGGGAAAGACCATCCCTTGTATAGCAAATATCTGGATGGGGAAAAAGCTGCTGTCACTCATTGACTTCTTTAGGTTAAGTCTTAGTGATCAAAACATAGTGAAAGATATGAAGCTTACTTTGGAAACTCAGAGCTGTTTCCACAGTTTGGGCAAAAGCTGTCATCAGATCCCCATCATGTTTTGGAGAGAATGGAAGCATGACCGCATTCTTGGCTTTAAAGAGCTTAAAATCAGGCCGGGCTCCATGGCTCACGCCTGTAATCCCAGCACTTTGGGAGGCCAAGGTGGGCGGATCACCTGAGGTCAGGAGTTCCAGACCAGCCTGGCCAACATAGTGAAACCCCCGTCTTTACTAAAAATACAAAAAAATTAGCTGGGCATGGGGGCGTGTGCCTATAACACCAGCTACCCGGGAGGCTGAGGCAGGAGAATTGCTGGAACCCAGGAGGCAGAGGCTGCAGTTGAGCCGAGATCGTGCCATTGCACTCCAGCTTGGGCGACAGAGCAAGACCCTGTCTCAAAAAAAAAAAAAAAAAAAAAAAAAGCTTAAAATCGAGTTGGGGCTACAAGAGTGACTTGTGAAACAGCAAGATGAACAGGAATCCTTTTAAACTTTGATATAAAAGTACAGTAGAGGTTCAAGGGCAAGGAATCAGTTCTGGATTTGTCTAGGAATACTGCATGAGAGCCTGGAAAGGCAGTGGGATGGACATGTACATGCAGTTTCTTTGGGCAGGAACACCCTCCCTTCTACCATGGTCTGTAGGAATTGAACCTTCCGTGCCGTTTCCAAACGCTGTCTGTGCTCAGAAACTACATAATACCAAGTCCCTTACTGAACCCCCTGCAGATTGTGTTCATAAGGTGCTTCACTGCTGTTGGTCTGCCTGGCCTGCTGTTTGTACTCCTGCCTCATTTACTGTGGCCTTCAAGTAGTAAAGATTCTTTACCTATTAAGAGTATAGGGTGGGCATGGTGGCGCATGTAATCCCAGCACTTTGGGAAGCCAAGATGGGGAGATCACCTGAAGTCAGGAGTTTGAGACCAGCCTGGGCAACACGATGAAACCCCGTCTCTACTAAAAATACAAAAGTTAGCCGGGTGTGGTGGCAGCCTCCTGTAATCCCAACTACTCGGCAGGCTGAGGCAGGAGAATCGCTTGAACCCAGGAGGTGGAGGTTACAGTGAGCTGAGATCATGCTACAGCACCCCAACCTGGGCGACAGAGGAGATGCCGTCTCAAAAAAAAAAAAAATAAATAAAAAAAATAGGTAGTATAAAGGAGGGTAGAAATTCTTATTCTTTTAACCCATTGAAACATTAAACAGCCTGTCAGGAGCAGACCTTCCTATGGGTTTGCTGAATCCAAGGCGAGGAAGGCATATATCCAGGTTACAGTGAAGTTTGCACCAGACAAGTAATGAAGATTTGGGTTCTAGATCTGGATACTCCAGGCAGTTTTTACTGTGTGACCCTGTGCCTGTCACAGTATTTCAGCCTGTAAAATATGGACAATGTTTGCCTTTTTGGCTTCCAGTTAGCTTTGTGAGGATTAATTGAGATAATGAGTGCAAAGCTCATTTGTAATGTGTGGCAGGTGGTTTTATTACTATTTTGAGCAGTAGTGGAAAAGACCATTTGAACTGATAGGATGAGATAAGATCATGGTGGCCTTGACAACTACATGGAGGAGCCAGTTGGGTATGGGAAGGTTTGAGCAGGGAAAGAAAGAATGTAGTGAAAGCGGTTTGAGGTCAAAGAAGGGTTTGCCTAGGAGTGATAAAAAGAATGGGATGGAGGAGTGGGTAGGGAAGGAGGAAAGAGGAGACACGTCAGAGGGACCAAAAAGGAGGCAGCAAGCCCAAGGTCACAAACCTGAGTGACTAGAAAACTTAGCAGCATCACTAACACCCAGTTGGTGACGTGGAACTGGTGCTCTCCCGGGAGAGAGCTTCAGTTCTCAACCTACTAAGTTGAAGGTGATGGTGCTATGTCTAAGTGGCAGACAGAGATAAGGGATAGGTGTCTACAGGGGCAAGATTTGGAGCCAGGAGAAGAAATGAGCTCTCCAAGGGTAGTGGAGAGAGACCTGGGATGTTGGGGGCTGGCAGGTAAATGCTTTAAGTGATAGAATAGGAGGAATGAGAAAGCCAGCAAAAGAAATTCACGTCCCATGTCTTCCATCATCTATATGTCCAGACTTGTTTAAGTGGTCCTGGATTCACCAAATTTTATAGAGCTCTGCCTCTGCCTTTATTGGGTAGCCCTGATTTTTGATGATGTCCTTAAAAGGCTGGCCTGATTCTTCTTGTAGTTTTGTAGAACACTTTGTATCGAGAGTTCTCTGATAATGAAAGTGGTATTACAGAATAATCTGCCCCCGAAGGATTCCTGATTTTGTTAAAGTGATACCTTTCTCCGTAAATAAATGATGGCGTGCCACTTAAAAACCTTCAGCAGATTTCTTTTTTTAAACAAAGTCACTCAAGTGGGACAGTAAGATTTTCTCTGAGGCTGGCACTGGTGCCTGCCTCTGCTCCGGGGAATCCAGACGTGGCACCTGGAGTTGGGCCTCATCCATCCTCAGCTTTCATCTGCGACCAAGCCTGACTCAGAATGGGCTGGCAGTTTTCCTGAGTACATGGGAGTTAGGGCAGAGAACACGATGTGGTGCTGGTAGTCAACGCAAGCTGGCACGGCCTCAGCCAGAAGACTGGAGCTAGGAGCAAGCAAAGGCGAGTGGAGGAGGGGATGGGGAAGGCTGAGGCTGTTTTCTTCCTGGTCTCTATGTTCCTGAGCTCAATTCCAGAATAGCCGAAAGGTGGGAGCCTGACTCGGGCTAAGTTAGTCATGCGTTCTGAGCCTTTGACCATGCTGGGCGAGATGAGGGATGGCTGAGCAGGTTCAGTGAGCAACTTGGTCGAGGTCACCTTGGCTGGCAGAGGAAGGGCACCTGCCCTCCTGTGGAAAAGACGGGAAATGGCTTTCCTGTCACTCCTAGGGTAGCGCTCAATGTGGCAGGCGGGTCTCTGATTGGATGAGCCCAGCACTGAAGCAGTTTCTGTGGTGATGCTGAACCAGACAAGTGGTTATTGCTGCAGCACGAAAAAGAAAAGGTTGCTAGGGGAAGGCAGAGAAGGCAGGAAGTTAAGTGTTATGTTCCCTACAAAATGTTGCTACTGCCAGCCACCACCACCACCCTCCATCCATACAGTCTACAGACAGGGTTTTTGGGGAATACTAGCTGACAACGAAAATACATTTCAAGTATCATTTTACCCTCAATGAATGCTTTTCCTGGACTGCAACTGAAATAAATGTCAGTCACCGGACCTTCTAGCTGCTCAGTTCTTTTAATTAAAAGATAGTTCTAAGCAAGATCCAGTAGTGGTCTATTTATTATTTATCAAGCATTTTCCTTCCAGCAGTTAGTGAAAGGTCACTGGCTTCAACTGAGCTTTGTTTTTGGTGAGCAGCTTGGATGAAAAAGATACACAATCAATCTCTCCTGTTTGCTCATGGGCAGGACACCGTTTAATAGTCATTGTGGCATTTAGGATCGCAGGCCTCTGAAACATGCAGAAAAGTGCATGTGCATCCCTTGCTGCTGAACGTTTCTTCAAAAGTAAACATCAGGTTGTGATTATGGTTAATAATGAGATATTGATTATTTGAAAATGTCACCGCCAGGGACTTGTCAGTTTCAGCACCACTAGATGGCGCTGCACTCTCATGCTGTTCAACTACAGTCATTTCATTTCCTTGCCTCGGGGTACCTTGCCTTTCAAGGTTGAAGAGTGTCCTTGTAAAATAATGTTCTGGCTGAAATTTAGGAAGCTGAGGTCCTGGGGTGCTACTGGGATGGGGTAGAGATGGGAGGGGACAGGCCGCGGGACAAATGACAAAGGCCTGCCGGGGAAGCGGCACTGTTTGCACCATAATAGGAGCTGGAGAGGAAGGAGCTTACTGAGCTGAGCCCCTGGAGACTCTGCCCAGAGCAGTGTTTCCTAACCTTCTGCAGTCAATGACACATCTGCGAATTTGCTGTGGAGGACAGCGGGAGAGAGAACAGTGCAGGCAGGGAGGCGGAGCAGCGGAAAAAACCCAGGCCTTGGAGAACAGACCTGGGTTTGAAACCCTGATCTGTTGCTTTGTCTGGTGACATTAGGGGAGTTAGTGAACCGTCTGAGCCTCAGTTTCCTTATCTGTAAAACAAGGGTAATAACGTCTATCTCACTGAGTTGCTGTGAGGACTGAATGACAACGTGAACAAAGTTCTTGGCGAGTACTCCGTCTTTGCTGTCAAAGCCTAGAAGGCTTTCAGCCACTGTCGATTCCCACTGGGTGGGGAGGAATTAACATGCGCTAGATTAACACCGAGAAGAAACGAGAAGCGGTATTGTGTCCTCTTTCACTCAGCCATTCGTCTAAACACAGCTTTCTCTATCCCCTACCCCCAGTAGTTACTCTGTCCTTTATCTCCTTCCAAACTTCTAGCACCAAGTAAATGAATCAAATTAAAAAACAACTACAATAACAACAAAGGAGGAAACTAGAGAACATCTTGGGAACTATCCACTTTTGGAACTTATCCCATGCTGGTAGGTTTCACTGGAAAATGTGCATTTATTTAGTAACTTCTTGGATTGTGTATGCATGTGGGCAAGCGTGTGTGTAGAAACCAACATTTTAAATGACACTCAATGACACTCGTTCTGTTTCTTTTTTCCTGCTTCCTTTTTTTAAAAATAGGGACAAAGTCTTGCTCTGTCACTCAGGCTGGGGTGCAGTGGTGCAATCATAGCTCACTTCAGCCTCAACCTCCTGGGCTCAAGCGGTTCTCCTGCCTCAGCCTCCCAGGTAGCTAGGGCTACAGGTGCATGCCACTATGCCAAGCTAATTTTTTATTTTTAATTTTTTTGTAGAGATAGGGTCTCTATCCTATGTTGCTCAGGCTGGTCTCAAATTCCTGGCCTCAAGCGACTCTCCCGCCTTGGCCTCCCAAAGTGCTGGGATTATAGGCATGAGCCACCATGCCCCGCCCTTTTCTGCCTCCTTGCTGCCCGCCTGCACTCCCCCCCACCGCCTTCCTTTCAGCACACTTTTCTGCTTTCTTTCTCCACCCTCTTTACCCCAGATTATGGAGGAAATCCAGAGGGTCACTACCTAGAGGTCCAGCCAGGGAAAATAGGTCCAACATCAGAGCCATTGTTTTGGGGACCTGGGGCTAGTCAGCAATTAGGGAGGAGTTTCTGAAACCCCTTCTGGAGCTTCTCCCTATGAAGGGCATGGGGAGGCAGTGGGTGCCAGGGCAGAAATGGTGAGCAGGGTGAGGGTGAGGCCTAGAGGACCAGAAATATCTATCCTTGACTTTCCTACCCTCCCATTCTATTTCACCCTGGTGGTCTGCCAGTGTATAGTGGGCCCCTCTGCCTTGAATTACCTGGGATGTGAGGCCAGAGGAGCACAGAGCTAAGGGTGCCACCCAGGTGGGTTACAGGGGAAGGGCTCTGACCTCTTTCCTCTCTAAGTCTCAGTCAAAAGGACTGGATTCAAATCCTGTTGCTGGCACTCCTTTGTGGCCATGGCTTTGGAGAAATCACTTGACCATTTTGAGCCGCATCCAGCCCCAGGAGAGAATCTGGAACCTAATAGATTTTTGGAAGTATATTTGTCAAGTGAACAAATGAATGATTTCCCTATTTTTAACACGGGGAAAATAATATTAGCACCAAGTATGTTTTGGGGTGCAAAACCCAAACAAGATGCTGGTGTGCAGAACTCTGTAAACTCTCAAGCCTTCTACTGTTAACACAAAATAAAGATGCAGGAAAGAAGAACATGGCTGTGGGGCTGGTGGTGATGCTACTGGCCTTCAACCCAGAAGCAGTGTAGATTCCAAGATGAGGGCCTCCAGAGAGGGAGTGTGGCAGGATGAGGGACAACTAGTAGAAAAGTTCAGCTTTCTAGTCTCTGCCTTCTAGAAAATTCTGCAGGAAATGCAGGATTGTTCTTCAAAGCTTCTCCTTTCCCGGGTGCTCAGTGGAAACCCTAGGCGTGCTCAGGGTTATCTCTGGAATATTCAGTGCATATGAGGAGGTCCTGAGCTTTATCATCAGCCCCTGCTGGCTCCCGCCCAGTGGGGCGAAATGGCCCTGCCCCTTCTCTGCAGCTCAGGTGACCTCCTCTGCCCTCCCGGAGCCCATTGCCTTCTTGGGTCTGGCTTCCCGCTGAGAACCAGGCTGGTATAGATGTCACTTGGCTGGCTCCTCAAGGCTTCCAGCCCCCTTGAGTGTGACGTCAGGGACAAGGGGATGGCTTTGCCACTACTGCCAGCAGCCACAGGCTGACTCCCATAGCATGGGCAGGGGCTCCATTTTCAGATGGGAAAAGGGAAGGCTCAGTGCCCGGGATCCAGGTCACCTCAGTGAGTGTGCCTGAGCCACATCTGGTTTCTCTGCCTACCCACCCTCCGAGGGCCCCCAAGGTTAGAACAAGAGGTAGTGGGCTTAATCCCAGAAAAATTCCAATTTAAATACGAGAAGGTAAAGCTTGTCTTTGGCAACTTTGCCCCATCCCCAACTTTCCTACTTTTGTATGTGAGAGAAGAGAAAAGGGCTGTGGGAGATGGGCCAGCTAAGGAGGAGGATCTGGCAACCCAAGCTCCAGGCAGACAGAAGGCACCAGAATGTCCCACAGTCCTGTAGCATTCTGGCCAGGCCCCTCCTGGCTTATTGGGCAACCTAACCTCTGATACTTGGGACTGTTTATTTCTTCCCTTTTGATTACTGAAATGGGCCTAGACTGGCTTTTTTTTTAATTTAAATTTTTATTTATTTATTTTTGAGACCGAGTTTCAATGTTGTCACCCAGCCTGGAGTACACTGGTGTGATCTCCAGTCACTGCAAACTCTGCCTCCCGGGTTCAAGTGATTCTCCAGTCTCAGCCTCCCCAGTAGTTGGGATTACAGGTGGCTGCCACCACGCCTGGCTAATTTTTGTATTTTTAGTAGAGACGGGGTTTCACCATGTTGGTCAGGCTGGTCTTGAACTCCCGAACTCAGGTGATCCGCCAGCCTCGGTCTCCCAAAGTTCTGGGATTACAGGCATGAGCCACTGCCCTCGGCCTTCTTTTTTTTTTTTTTTTTTTTTTTGAGATGGAGTCTTGCTCTGTAGCCCAGGCTGGAGTGCAGTGACATGATCTTGGCTTACTGCAACCTCCACCTCCTGGGTTCAAGTGATTCTCCTGCCTCAGCCTCCTGAGTAGCTGGGACTACAGGCATGTGCCACCACACCCAGCTAATTTTTGTATTTTTAATAGAGACGGGGTTTCACCATGTTGGCCAGGCTGGTCTCGAACTCCGGACCTCAAGTGATCCACCCTCCTCGGCCTCCAAAAGTGCTGGGATTACAGGCATACGCCACTGTGCCTGGCCATAGACTGGCTTCTTAAAAGAACCAGTTTAAACACCTGTAAAGTCTAAGAAGGTCAAATTTAGGAAAATCTCATCTGTAGTACTGAGGTCCCCTGAGCCACTGGCCACTTGTAATTAATATTAATGAGCTCTAGATGACAGATGTTTATTGCTCGACTGACACATGCTTTGCCAACCCCCAAAGGAGTGGCTCTAAGATCTAAAGGACTTGAATATACTTTACTCTTATGTTGAAGAGAATAAAACTTTCCGGGTATAGTCAGGGGTTTTTTACGTATGAGAACCCAATGACCCACAGGCAATGTCTGCCTTAAGAAAAAAAGAACTGAGTGTACCCCAGTTGCTTATTGACATTTAAAAATAGCTCCTTTTGTCCAAAAATAAGGCAGACATGAGACAGTAGATGGACACTGGGTAAGGCTCCTGGAGACCCCAGCCTGGCCCCAGCTCATCCACTCGTTGGCTGTATGACTTTGGTAAGTCTTCAAACCTTTTTAGCCATTTGTAAGATGAGGGGGTTGAGCTACAAGATCCCTGAAATCCTGTTCTTTAGGTCCATGGGTCCAAGCGGAGCTCCAAGATGAGCAGAATCAGCACCTTCCAAGATTTATTAAATACTTCTTTAAAATCTTTTCAGGCTGGGCATGTTGGCTCATGCCTGTAATCCCAACACTTAGGGATACCAAGGTAGGCAGATCACTTAAGGCCAGGCGTTCAGGACTAGCCTGGGCATCATAGTGAGACCCCCATCTCTACAAAAAATTTTTAAAAAATTAGCCAGCTATGCGTGGTAGTGTGTGCCTGTAGTCCCAGCTACTCCAGAGGCTGAAGTGGGAGGATCCCCTGAGGCCAGGAGTTCGAGGTTTCACTGAAACCTCGATCTATGATCATGCCACTGCACCCCAAGCTGACTGACAGAGCAAGACCCTGTCTCAAACAAAACAAAACAAACCCACTTTTAAAATTTGATTATGGAAGCATTCATAAAAGTAGAGAGAATTGGCTGGGTGTGGTGGCTCATGCCTGTAATCCCAGCACTTTGGGAGGCCGAGGCGGGTGGACTGCCTGAGCTCAGGAGTTCAAAACCAGCCAGGGCAATATGGTGAAACCCTGTTTCTACTAAAATACAAAAAGTTAGCCAGACATGGCAGCGTGCACCTGTAATCCCAGCTACTCGGGAGGCTGAGACAGGAGAATTGCTTGAACCCGGGAGGTGGAGGTTGCAGTGAGCCGAGATTGCGCCTCAGTACTCTAGCCTGGGCGACAGAGCAAGACTCCATCTCAAAAAAAAAAAAAAAAAAAAAAAGAGAGAGAATCATATAAAGATCCTCCATATGTTTATCATGTAAACTAAACCATTATTAATATTTTGCTATTTTTGCTTATCTATATTTTTTCTGAAGAGTTTTTGTTGTTGTTTTTTTGAGGCAGGGTTTTGCTTTGTCACTCAGGCGGGAGGGCAAGTGGTGCAATCATGGCTCATTGCAGCCTCAACCTCCTGGGCTCAAGGGATCCGTCCGCCTCATTTTTTGAGTTTTTGTAGAGACAGGATCTCACCATGTTGTTCAGGCCGGTCTCGAACTCCCGGGCTCAAGCAATCCCTCCACTTTGGCCTCCCAAAGTGCTGGGATTACAGGCATGAGCAACAGCTTCCAGCTTTTCTGAGGTATTTTAAAGCAAGTTCCCACGAAACCTCTCTCACCCAAGGCTTCAGCCTGCTTCTCTGGAAAATAAGACCCTTTCTTATATCAATACAATACCATTATCAAACCCAGCAACATGGTATTTAACAGCCAGTTTTTGAAGATTTCCTCATACTCAGTCCATTTTCAAATTTCCCCACAATTTTCTGAACAGGCTCTCCACCCCTCCAACCTCAGGCCTGTTCTTGGGGCCAACTAGTTTTAACCATTTCTGTTTTTAGTGCGTCTGGTGGGTACCTTTACATCTCTAAATAATCAGCTTTTTTTGTTTTTGAGATGGAGTTTCACTCTCGTTGCCCAGGCTGGAGTGCAATGGCTCGATCCCGGCTCACTGAAACCTCTGCCTCCTGGGTTCAAGCAATTCTCCTGCCTCAGCCTCCCGAGCAGCTGGGATTACAGGCATATGCCACCAGGCCCGGCTCATTTTGTATATTTAGTAGAGATGGGGTTTCTCCGTGTTGGTTAGGCTGGTCTCAAACTCCCGACCTCAGGTGATCCGCCGCCTCGGCCTCCCAAAGTGCTGGGATTACAGGTGTGAGCCACCGCGCCTAGCTGGCTCCCTCCATTGTAAGATGAAGGTAAGAGCCAATGGTTTGAACAGACAGCTGGATGGTCTCAGGGTCCAAGAAGTCTGAGTGATCATGAGAAGAACTAAACAAAGGGTGAATGCTTTCAGATCCCAGGACTGTAGGATATCTTGATGGCTTGTCTGCAGCTACGGGTCCCAGGCCCCTGAGCAGGAGTCTGAAGGAGGGTCCTTCCCAGAGTTAAGGCTGTGTCAGTCCCCAGGCTACCGTGGCCAAGTCGGCCTGCTTCCCTCTTGCTCATGAAGGTCTGTCCTCTCTGGAAATGTCCCAGAAGCTGGCAATAAAGACAGTTCCCCTTATAGAGCAGCTTCTTCTTTTTTAAAATTTAATTACTTTTATTTTTTCTTTTGGAGACAGGGTCTTGCTCTGTCACCCAGGCTGGAGTGCAGTGGCATGATCAAAGCTCACTGTAGCCTCAACTTCCCAGGCTCAAGCAATCCTCCTGCCTCAGCCTCCTGAATAGCTGGGACTACTACAGGTTTACGAGACCCTGTCTCATTTTTCAATTTTTTTTGTACAAATGGGGTCTTTCTTTGTTGCCCAGCCTGGTCTTGAACTCCTGGGCTCAAGCAATCCTCCTGCCTGACCTCCCAAAGTGCTGAGATTACAGGTGTGAGCCACCTCGCCCAGCTGAGCCGCTTCTTCTGAAGCCTGCTTTGACATTAAGCCATTACAATGCATCGAGGGATGCTAGGAAATGTTTGTATGAGGCATACTTTTGTTTTTTTCTGTAGGAATGTTATTGACCATTTTTTCCTCTACGAAGACCCGTGGGATAAATATCTTTCACGTTTTAGCTTAAGGAAAAAAAAAACTGTGCTGCTTTTGAACAACTGGGGTGGTTTGCTTCTGTGGTCTTGGCAGATTTGGTGTCTTAGTTTCCCTCTTAGCTTTGGCTGTGGGGAAATTCAGAGCTTAATTTACAGTTGCATGCAGCTCTGGAGTAGGAGATGGCATTGTTTTTGATTATTATGAAATATTTCAGGCATTCAAAAATTACAGAGACTATACAACAAATATCTACATACCCATCACCCAGGTTAAGACATGAGCCTCTTGTATCCATTCCTGATCCCTTTCTTCTTTGTCCCTACTCTCGTGGTGGATATTTTCCTGGACTTGGTGTTTATCTTCCCCATTTAAAAAATAATAATTTTTTCTGCAAACATATGCATCTATAATAAACATACAGTATTGTTTTACACATTTTAAAATATTATAAAAGTGGCTTTATACTGCGTATATCCCTCTGTAATTTGATCTGTTTACTCAAGAGTTTTCTTTTGAAACTCACCTGTTTTGCCACATGTAACTCTAGTTAATTCATTTTCACTGCTGTATAATATTCTATTCTAAGACTAGATGTATGAATACGTAGGCTTTAAGAGTATGGCTCTGGGGCCAGGCTGCCTTGGTTCAAACCCCAGCCCTGCCACTTACTAGTTCTGTGACCTTGGGCAAGTGACTTAACCTCCTCTTCTTGTCTCTGTTTCTTCATCTGTAAAGTGGGGCTAATGATACCACCTACCTAATAGAGGTGAAAATAAATGATTTAATAGGTGAAAAGCATTGAAAATATTCCTGGTATGTAGTGTAAGACTTGGTCTCATAAGCATTAATGGAACATTCTTTTAAAAAATGCCATATCACTAATGTCCTTCATGGAACAGAACAGGAAGGTATGTAGAAAAGCACAGACATCAATGACACTGAGTCTGAAAGGGATTCAGACATGTCAGACTGAACAGGAAGATGTTTCAAGACCACATTAATAAACTTAATTCACCTGTAGCTTCTATTTTTATGTATGTAGTAGAATAAAAACACTATGCAAATAAATTAAAAAGAGTTATTTTCATAATTAAAAAATAAACATTAGAAGTGATTTTTGGCTGGGCATGGTGTCTTACGCCTGGAATCCCAGCACTTTGGGAGGCCAAGGCGGGTGGATCACCTGAAGTCAGGAGTTTGAGACCAGCCTGGCCAACATGTTGAAACTCTGTCTCTACTAAAAATACAAAAATTAGCCGGGCATGGTGGCGGATGCCTGTAATCCCAACTACGTGGGAGGCTGAGGCAGGAGAATCGCTTGAACCCAGGAGATGGAGGTTGTGGCGAGCCGAGATCATGCCATTGCACTCCAGCCTGGGCAACAAGAACAAAACTCCGTCTCAAAATAAATAAAAAAATAAATAAATAAAAACAACAACAACAACAACAACAAAATGATTAGCCTGGTGTGGTGATGGACACCTGTAGTCTCAGCTACTTGGGAAGATCCCTCAAACTGCAGTGAGCTATGATTGTGTCACTGCACTAAAGACTGGGTGACAGAGCTGAGACCCTGTCTCAAAAACAAAAAGTGATTTTTTAAAAAGAGAGTTGGCTATTATTGTTATATATTTATTTTCCTCTTGGAGGTTTCAGTTGTTTCCAGTTTTTTTGTTTTTTTTGCTGTCTCTAGGATGTTGCAGGGAACATTATTATCCCTGTTCTTTGTACATGTGTGCAAGGAAGAGTCCCTCTGAGCCAGGGCATACAATTAGGAGTGAAATTGCTGGGCAGTAGGGCTCATCTTTTGCTTTCTGGGTGATGCCAAGTTGCGCTCCAGAGTAGTTGCACTGACTTGCTCCCACTGGAGGGAATGGGTGTGCCCGTGACCCCACTCTTACTGATTCTTGGCATTGTTTTTGTACATTACTTTTGCTTAAACTTTATTTAATCTTTCTCCCTCTTTTCCCCATTTCTTTATATTCATCCTATTATGTATTGCCATAAGCACCTTTTTTTTTTTGAGACGGAGTCTCCCTCTGTCGCCAGGCTGGAGTACAGTGGCGTAATATCAGCTCACTGCAACCTCTGACTCCCAGGTTCAAGCGATTCTCCTGCCTCAGCCTCCCGAGTAGCTGGGGTTACAGGCATGCGCCACCATGCCCAGCTAATTTTTGTATTTTTAGAAGAGACAGGGTTTTACCTTGTTGGCCAGGATGTCTCGATCTCCTGACCTCGTGATTTGCCCGCCTCAGCCTCCCAAAGTGCTGGGATTACAGGCATGAGTCATTGCACCCAGACCCATAAGCACCTTTTTATCCACTCTCATTCTTTTGAATGAAGCAGCATTTAAATTCATAAAAATTAGCGTCCCCCAGAATGAAGAACACAATCTATAGGGGCAGCCTGCTACCCTAGGCCTGGACCTAAAGGCTTCCTGGCACTCAGCATTATGAAGGTAGCTATTAGAAGAGGCTAACATTTGCTGAGTGTTTACTACATGATAAGTGCTCTACAGCATTACCTTATTCAATCTCACAGCAACTCCATGAAATAGGACTGTTATCCCAGGAATTTTTATTCAAACAAGGCAGAATGATGCCAGAGTCTATGCTTTTAACCATAGGTCTTCCTACAGGGCTACCATGTGAGGTGACTCAGGCCGCACGTTGCACAATTCCAGGGGGCACCATTTGAGCAGACTACAATGTGAATGGCATCCCATGGGGTGTGCGTCGCAGTGGTCCCGGCCTTCTACTAAGTAAGAGCTTAAAATGCTTAGAAATGACAGGCTCAGAAAAGTAAGCCCCACTACACACGGAGGGGCCTTTCTGCTCTGGATTTATGGTGCTTTCTTAAGGTCATGGTTCTTCATGTTTTAAAAGCCTATTGGCATGAGAGCCCTCCCACCTATATAAACATTTGTTTAGGAGGGGAGAGCCCAGCGTGGGTCCTGCGCTCTGACACCAGCCATGTAAGGGCACAGACTCGGCTGCTGTTTGTGGCTTTCTCCCTTGGCCACTGCAGACTTATTGAGCAATATATTATGAGTGTGCCTCACTCTGATGATGTGTTATGGATAAATCATTAAGGAGGCAGCTCACCGCGGTGATGTATTGGTGTAATAGATCATCAGAGTGAAGTCTTCTACCGACATACGGGCTGGCTCGAAGGGTGGTGTCATTCAGGGAAGAATTAGCCCAGCAGCAGATCTGGCTTAATTACAGGATAAAAGGTTTGTGAATGATAGGCTGAAGTCTGCAGCACCAGCATTTTGATTCTTGATATAAAAATATAATTGGGCTTCCTGAGAGAATTTTTGATTATTTTCAAACAGCCTTCCGCTTTATCATAACAATACAACTTGCCACGTGGTTGCAGGGGAACCTTTTATTGGGGGGTATCTCCAGGCCCTTTCCCCATCTGAATTATTGTCCTCCTTTCAATTTGTAGGTCACATAATGAGTTAAGGGAGATAAAACTCAGGAGGCCTGCCTTTCGGGCCTTCAGAATAATGTCTTTAGCAACTGGACCGTTGGAATCCAGTGATTTATTCAAATCATCATTAACTAAGGCAGTGGTTTCCAACTGCTGAACTAAGACTGTGAGCATGTGCAGGGGAGAGGGGATGGTCTGGTGAGTATGTGTCTCAGGCCATCGGCACCTTAGGGATAATAATAATAATTATTATTATGTTATTAATAATGTTTGCCCAACACTTAACAGATGTTGTTGTGCTAAACATTGAGCTAAAGGCTTTGCATGTATCATTTAATTTCATTCAATCCACATGACAACATTGTGAGACAGGCATTATGATTTTTTTTTTTTTGAGACAGGGTCTCTCTCTGTCGCCCAGGCTGGAGTGCAGTGGTGCGATTTCGGCTCACTGCAACCTCTGCCTCCCAGGTTCAAGTGATTCTCCTGCCTCAGCCTCCTGAGTAGCTGGGATTATAGGTGCCTGCCACCATGGCAGTGGCACGATTTCAGCTCACTGCAACCTTTGCCTCCCAGGTTCAAGTGATTCTCCTGCCTCAGTCTCCTGAGTAGCTAGGATTCCAGGTGCCTGCCACCACGCCCGGCTAATTTTTGTATTTATTATTTTTAGTAGAGACAGGGTTTCACCATGTTGGCCAGGCTGGTCTCGAAGTCCTGACCTCAGGTGATCTACCCACCTTGGCCTCCCAAAGTGCTGGGATTACAGGTGTGAACCACCGTGCCCGGCCTATGATTTTTATTATTCCCATTTTCCAGATGAGAAAACCGGCCAGGAGCTGGCCTTATTGGCCAAGGTTGTAGAACTGCTCGGTAGCAGAGCCGGTGCACCTGAGGCTGTGGGTGATTCCTATGCACTTCCCTTCCCACCCCCAATGCCCCCCTTCCTTTGAAGACCCTAAACCCGTGCTTCTGGAACTACAGGCCTCAGTAAGCAGAAAGATGTGTTTGTTGAAAAATCGATTATTTTGTTTTAAGACACATAAATCAACTTTAGGTCTTTCTTAACACCTATTAGTAGGGTGCACCATTTGGCCTGAGTTGGTTATTTCTTGAGAAGCTTACAGGATGAGACTTCCTAGCAATGGTAGGCTAAACTATGTGGACCAACTCTCCCACTGGAGACAAATAACAAAGCTATGTAAACTATTTTTTGGAAATCTTCAGTAGTATGAAATTGCCGACAAGATAGTAAGAAACGACTAGGTCAACAGGGAAGAGAGAATAGGAACCAGAGAGGTGAAGGAGCACCAAAGCTGTTTTCGCCGTGCGGGTATTTGCTGATCCTCTGTGGGGAACTTCCCCGGATGGGCTGCAGCCTGGCTGGAAGAGAGTGCAGAAATGGAAGCCAGGAGCCAGCCAAGGAGAGGCGGCCCTCCTACAGTACACTGGGACTTCCCAGGGTATATCCTGAGGGGGAGGGTGGCTAGAAGTGGAGCAGCCCTCCTGCAGAATCATAACTCAGGTTCCAATTATTCATATTGTCCAGTTCCAGGAAATCTCAGGCCTTGGATTTGGCTTAAGGTGGTCCCAGACTGGTATGACCCCAACACATTACAGAAGCAGATCATCTCCGGGTATATCTAGAACCAGAGGCCTCATATTATTCCTATACATAATTTTAAAAATACTGGAATATGGTCAAAGATAACCAGGTACACAAGGAAACCAGATAGAATAGAAGCAGATCTATAAAGATGTAAGCTGTTGAGATTATCGAACTACAGACAATATGTGACTTTCCTTGCTTATTAAGTTTAAATAAATAAAAGATAAATTTGAAGATATCTTCAGAGAGCAAAAAACAATTTTAAAATTTATTATAGGACAAATATGTCGCTAACAATCTTGTTCTTACCTCCCACTCTGTCTCCCCAAAGCAGAATAAAATTCTGGATGGCAAAATTTATTTATTTATTTATTTTTATTTTTATTTTTGAGACGGAATCTCACTCTGTCGTCCAGGCTGGAGGGCTGTGGCATGATCTCGGCTCACAGCAACCTCCGCCTCATGGTTCAAGCGATTCTCCTACCTCAGCCTCCCGAGTAGCTGGGATTACAGGTGCCCACTACCACGCCCAGCTAATTTTTGTATTTTTAACAGAGACGGGGATTTACCATGTTGGCCAGGCTGGTCTCGAACTCCTGACCTCAAGTGACCCACCCACCTTGGCTTCCCAAAGTGCTGTGATTACATGTGCGAGTCCCTGTGCCCAGACTGGACAGCAAAATTTAATATGAAAATCTCACTTGGCTCAGTATCAGGCAAACTACAGAAGACATTGTCCTGTCCTCAGTACATTTATTTTTTAACAAAGAAGGTCAAACATAGAACTTCCTTTTGGCTTTTACTTGTGACTCTTTAAAAAATTATAATTTGAGGCTGGGTGCAGTGTCTCATGCCTGTAATCCCAGCACTTTGGGAGGCCAAGGCGGGTGGAGCACTTGAGGTCAGGAGTTTGAGACCAGCCTGGGCAACATGGCGAAAACCCGTCTCTACTAAAAATATAAAAAATTAACTGGGCATGGTGGCGGGCGCCTGTAATCCCAGCTACTTGGGAACTTGAGGCAGGAGAATCGCTTGAACCTGGGAGGTGGAGGTTGCAATGAGCCAAGATCACGCCACTGCACTCCAGCCTGGGTGACAAAGTTAGACTCCATCTCAAAAAAATAAAAAAAGAATTTGAATTTGAATTTTATTATTAATGAGGAAGTAAGAAATGCCTTTAAATAAATTGACTAAAAAATCTTGAGAAAATTCAATAGACAATATACCATACTCCCATTCCCCCAAAAGCGGGGAGGAAGTACAACCTGAAATTTTTAAACCATTGTAGAAAATATTCAATTTGATATGTAAGTGTTAAAGTATGAAATGTAAGTGGCTGTGATGTTATAATGTATAGATGACATGGCCAAAAATACTTAGGATGTTGGAGTATAACATCATAGTTTAAAAACACAGGCTCTACATCAGACACACCAGGTTGGGGTCCAGCTCTGACACATTTTGGAATCTTGGGCAAGTTATTTAACTTCTGAGAGCTTCAGTTTGGTTATCTGCAATATGGGGATAATAAGAGCATTGCTCCTGCTTCTCAGGGTTGTAAGGAGTCAAAAGAGATTCTGGATGTTAAGAATTCGGCATTCTGCCAACATGAAGCTTGCCACAGTGACTTTAGCTTCTTGGAGCAGCATTACTGCATCCAGATGAAAGTGGCATTTGCATTTTGCTTGCACTTCAAATCCAGGAAGGTTTTACATAAAGAGAGTGATTACCTATGTGTAACTAGTCAGAAAAACTCTCTTACCATAAAAAGTTGATGAAATTTGGTTCCTGAGGACTGACTCAGGGCCGCTCAACTTGGACATTGACAGTGAGCCTTTTGATAAAGAAGGCACTTATTCTGGCCTCTAAAATCAGGGCCCTCTCCTTGCGAAGGGTAGAAATCCAGGTGAGATAAGATTGATAATCCTGCATTACAGAATTTATTAAAGATGTCCAGATTAAAAATTGGGTTGTCTGTCAATCAATCAGTCTGTTTTCTACATTCTTCTCTGTCGTATACAAAAAATATTCCTGTATAACACTGAATTCCCTGTGGACCTCATCAATGCTAATAGCCCTTCCTCTTTCATTCACAAGGACAAGCTTAGTCATGTTTCCTAGCAGAGGTCCCTGGGTTTGTCCTGTCTGGCTGAAGCCTTCACTATTACTATGGAAAGTTTTTTCAGTTATTTGGTTTCAAGCGGGGAAGGAGGGCACATGAATGGACGTGACCATTGAAGTGTGGTATAGGCTGCATTCTTTTTCTTTTGGGTAATTTCCTTTAATCCCAGTGAGAGGGGACAGGTTGGAAACAACCAACCTGAAGACCAGTCAAAGGCTCAACTGTTGATTGGCAGATCACTGTGTAACTCTTTGGGTCCCTTGAGTCAGGGGACTGAGTCAGTATCATTTGTGTTTCCCAGTATCTCAGCCTGAGCTTGGGAGATGTCTGAGGTTGGGCTCCCTGGAAACAGACTCTGAGATAGAGAGCTGCATGCAGAACATTAATTAGGAGTGTTCTTGGCAGATGTACTTGTAAGGGGGCAAGGGAGGCAGGATGGGGCAGAGGGAGTAGCTGCCCCACAATGTGCTGGCCATGGAGACCTCAGTTAATTCTACAGGGAGCTCTGGAGCTGGGATGGCCCTCCAGAGCTGTCCTACTGTGAGAGAGCTGGGCCTTTGCATCCCCCGTCAGCCAGTCATTGACTAAGGCTCTCCCCCAGGAGGGGATGTGCCTTGGGTCATGCATTTCCCAATGAGGGATGAACCTCTGAGCCATTAGCAGCCCCTATTCTTAGTAGCTAGGGGATGGGTGTGTGGGCCCTGAAAAGGGATCTGGGTGGGCAGTGTCTGTGACAGATGACCCTTCAAGTGGCTCAGAGTCACTTGTTTCTGGTAGTAAGTTTGCCCCATCTCTGATAGCTTCTTCATGATTGTAGTGAGTTTTGCTTCCTGGGGAAACTGACAAGAGAAGGCTTAATGGGACAGACACAGCCCCCGATGCTGCATTTGATCTCAAGGTTCTACCTGGTACTCCTTATGCCCCTTCTCCACCGCCTGTACCAGAGTCTTCCGGCCCTTGGCTGGCATCTCTGCTGGTCTAAGATACTTGTTGGGTGGGATGACCTGGACCCTCATTCCTGAGGGTTCTGACCACATGGCTACCATTTTCTTTTCAAGACCTGGTTGTTGTACTTGCCCATTATCATTAAAATGGGTATGGAACACCAAGAAATGCCCCAGTGGATTATCCGAATGCCAAACATATTCCTCCCTGCCTCCACTGACTGGCAGCAGCCCCAGCTCACACTGCCACACTGAGCTGATCCTTCTATGAACTGAACTTGGCCTTTTGCTTCTGCTGTCAGCTGCCCATAAGGAACTCCTCATGTAGCTATAGGTGAGTGCTGAGGGCCAGGGCCCAGGGAAATATTGACATGTGACATGGGAGCCTGGGCTACCTGCCCATGCAGCTTCAGGGTGCCGATCCTAAATATACCACTTCCATCGAATGACTGATTGCTGCTGGGCTTGCCTGCCCTCGTGACTCTGTGGATCTGACAGATGCAGTTCATGATGGGTAGGTACAGTTGTCTGGTTACTTGGTGTCACTTGGTCAGAAGCCTCATCTCTACCAGGATCCAGTAGCATTCTGGGAGCTACTTTTCTTTTTCTTTTCTTTCTTTTTTTTTTTTTTTGAGGTGGAGCCTCACTCTGTTGCCCAGGCTTGAGTGCAGTGGTGAGATCTCACTGGAAGCTCTGCCTCCTGGGCTTAGACCGTTCTCCTGCCTCAGCCTCCCAAGTAGCTGAGATTACAGGCACCCGCCACCACGCCCAGCTAATTTTTGTATTTTTAGTACAGACGGGGTTTCACCATGTTGGCCAGGCTGGTCTTGAACTCCTGACCTCAGGTGATCCGCTCGCCTCGGCCTCCCAAAGTGCTGAGATTACAGGCGTGAGCCACCGCCCCTGGCCTGGGAGCTACTTTTCAATGGGTGTGTAGCTTTTCTTGCAGATGGCATGCCCTGCTTCAGAACTCTAGGCAGCTATAATATTATTTCCTATTGGGGCTCACCAGAAACTCCATGTGGTGTTTCTTCCTCCACAAAAAACACAGAGCCTTTAGTACCATAGAGCCTGCTGAGTCACACAGCACAGGAGGCAGGGCTTTCTGACCACAGCCTGAACCTGCTGCAGAGCCCTTTCCTGCTCTGGGTCCCATTCAAAGCTGGCAGCCTTCTTTGTTACCTGCAGGGTTAGAGTACTGTTCTGTAGTGTGGACTATGGAACCTCCAGAACCGATGAAACCCACCAAGCATCATACTTCTTAATTCATTGTGGGAGCTGAGGCTCTGGAGCTCTGGATAGGGGGATGGCTCTTTAGAGTTCTTCTAAAGTGATACAAAAAAAAAAAAAAAAAAGTAGATGTTTTCATCCCTGCCTCAGCCAGTCCTTGATCATAGTCTGTCCCCCCTGGAAGAGGCATAATATTGGGCAGGGAAATTCCTTGTGGCCAGAGTAATTCTCAATGAGGGTTGTAGCTGTGAGCTTAGTCCCCAGAGCTGGAACAGGTGAAGAGGGGATCTGGGGAGGGGACCACAGCATTTGCGACACACAACCCAACTCCAGGGCTAGGACTAGGGTGAGGCAAGTGAGACACCTAGGAACAAGTGTAGCGAGTCCCTCACACTCGGGTCATGTGAGTGCAGATTCAGCTCTTGCCTCACCCTAGTCCTGGTCCTGTCAAACACCCACAGGACCCTAATAGCAGGAAATGGTAGGAAGTTCGGTTTGGCTAGGAGAAACTTCATATCTCCATGAAGACAGTCTCCTTCTGGAACTGGTAGAATGATTTGTTGGACAGCATTGTCCTAGACTATTTCCTTTCCACTTCTCTGCAGGGGACCGGGAAGGTGGACACTAGAGAAAGGTGTCACCTGTCACTACTGCCAAAAAATTCAAAATACCTTTCCTATCCCATCAGTTATTCTATGACTTTATTTGTCTGAGCCCCATGGTCATCTTTGTGTTATGGAATGAAGTCAAAGGAAGGAGTTTAAGCTAGAAGATTTTGAAATTTCCTTCTGTTATTATGGCATCGAAGATATTGTCTAATCCTGATCCTACTGGCCAGCTTCCATGGGTAGAACCAGCCTGGAAGCATCAGGTCTCACTGGTATGAGGGGTGGATTACACAATGGTCAAAACAGAGAAGACCAGCCATGCCATTCTGGGAGAGAAGGAGATGATTCGAAGGCTAGAGAAACATAACTCATAGGCAAGTAGGAATTAGAGTTAGAGCTTGTCTGAATGTTTGTGTCTCACCAAAATTTATATGTTGAAACCTAACCCCTGAGGTGATGGTATTAAGAGGTAGGGCCTTTGGGAAGTGATTAGGTTATGAGGGCAGCATGAATGGGGTTAGTCCCTTATAAAAGAGGTGGAGTGGCTGGTTGAGGTGGCTCATGTCTGTCATCGCAGCACTTTGGAAGGCTGAGGTGGGTGATCAGGAGTTCGAGACCAGTCTGGCCAACATGGCAAAACCCTGTCTCTACTAAAAAATACAAAAATTAGCCTGGCATGGTGGCAGGCACCTGTAATCCCAGCTACTCAGGAGGCTGAGGCAGGAGAATCACTTGAACCTGAGAGGCAGAGGTTGCAGTGAGCTGAGATCGTGCCATTGCACTCCAGCCTGGGTGACAAGAGTGAAACTCCACCTCAATAAAATAAAATAAAATAAAATAAAATAAAAATAAAAGAGGTGAAGCCCATTTCCCCCTTCTGCTGTGTAAGGATATAGCAAGAGGTGCCATCTATGAAGAATGGGCCCCCACCAGGCACTGCGTCTGCTGGTGCCTTGATTGTGAACTTCCCAGACTCCAGCACGGTAAGCAATAAATTTCTGTTGTTTACAAATTACTCAGTATAAGGTATTTTGCTGTAGCAGCCCAAATGTACAAAAACAGAACCCGATGGGAAGAGAGAACAGGAGTTGAATACAGAGCAGGCTGAGTGAAGTAAGACATGAGTGTGGGGCTGGATCATTCCTAGGCTGAACCTAAGCACACTGAATTCTGGTCATGGCATCCAGGGTATGTGTGAGCATCCATAGATAGTTTTGTCTTTCAGAATCTTGGCCCACCTTTCCCAACTTAATGTATACAACTAAAACATTTCTAATCAGATCTCATTGAAGTTTTTATTTTTAACTTAACAACTTGATAATAAAGTTTAACTGGAAGGATAAAATTAGCCAAAATAAAAATTTGAAATATAAGCATATAATATTGTGTATATAATACTAGCTATCAAATGTATTATAAAGCAACAACCATGAAAACAGCATGGTACATGTATAGGAACAGGCAATTAGACCAGAGGAATATATACAACAGGGAGTCTAGAAAAAAATCTGTGTATATATGATAATTAAATATATGACAAAAATAGCATTTCACATCAGTGAGAAAAGGATGGTTTATTACATAAACAGGGATAGGTTGTGAATTTCAGAGAAAATTTAAATTTGGTTCCCGTGCCCGTTTTCTGGTTCCATACCTGAAATAAATCCGAAATGGATTAAAGGCCTAAAAATAAAAATTAAAACGATAAAAGTGCTAGAAAAAAAATAGGTCCTTTCTGAGCGTGACACAAAAACCAGAAGACAGCAGGAAAAGAACAACAGTCCTAACTACATAAACAAACAAACAACAATAACAACTTCTGTATGGTGAAAAATGTCACAAACAAAAGTTAAAGAATGGAAGAAAATATTTTAAACATACATAACTGATAAAAGTATAACATCCATAATATACAAAAATGTCCTACAAATCAGTAAGAAAAAGAAATACCATAGATAAATGAACACAGGTGACATCCGGGCAATTCACAAAGAAGAAACACATATGGCATAGAAAGCGTGAAATGATACTCTAAATTAGCAACAAAATACAAAACAACACAACTAAAACCAAGAGGAGATGTAGTTTCCCTATCAAAATTAGCCAAAATTAAACAGATTGCTAGTACTCAGTGTTTTGGAAGGATACAGATAAAAAGGCATCCAAAGCTGACAAAACTCAAACTTGCCATAACATTTTTGATGAAGAGTCTGGCAGTTGCAGTCAAATTTAAAATACGTTTTCCCATTGAGCCAGAAGTTATGCTTTTAGGAATGTGTCATACGGAAACCTTCTTCAAGAGAGAAGAGATGTATGCCTAAGTATGTTTACTTAGCATTCTTTGTTACAGAAAAACACTGCAAATAGTCCTTCAGGGTAACACAGGTTGGTTAAGTTGTAGAAAATCCATACAATGGAGAACTATGAGAAAGAACAGCTGTGCAGACATGGAGCTATGTCCACAACAAGCTGTTAGTTTTTTTAAAGAGTAAACTGATGAATGGCACATAAAGCAAAATTCTATTTTTTAAAAGAAAAAAAGGTAAAACAGTAGTTAAAAATGTAAGCTATGATTGTAGTTTTTGTTTGTTTGTGTGTTTGTTTGTTGAGACAGAGTCTCTCTCTGTCAGCTAGGCTGGAATTCAGTGATGTAGCCAGGGCTCACTGCAGCTCTGAACTCCTGGGCTCAAGGAATCCTCCTACCTCAGCCTTCTCAGTAGCTGGGACTACAGGTGCTCACCACCATGCCGGGCTAACTTAATTTTTTTTTCTTTTGTAGAGACGGAGATCTTACTATGTTGACCAAGTCAGTTTTGAATTCCTGACCTCAAGGCAGTATCCTCCTGCCTTGACCTCCCAGTGTTGGGATTATAGGCATGAGCCACTATACCTGGTGTATTGTAGATTTTTTTTTTTTTGAGACAGGGTCTCATTTTGTCACCCAGGCTGAAATGCAGTGGTGAGATCCCGGCTCACTGCAGCTTCCACTTCCCAGGTTCAAGCAATTCTCCTGCCTCTGCCACCCCAGTAGCTGGGACTACAGGCATGAGCCAACACACCTGGCTAATTTTTGTATTTTTTGTAGAGACGGGGTTTCGCCATGTTGCTCAGGCTGGTCTTGAACTCCTGACCTCAAGCGATCTGTCTGCCTCAGCCTCCTAAAGTGCAAGGATTATAGACATGAGCCACCACCCGTAGAATTTTTAAAACACATTAAAAGTAAAGAGTACAGTGTAATGAAACTCCACATCTCATCACCTGGTTGCAAAAAATATATATATACATATATATGTATATATATATTTTTGAAACAAAGCCTCACTCTGTCACCCAGGCTGGAGTGCAGTGGTGCGATCTTGGCTCACTGCAACCTCCGCCTCCCAGGTTCAAGCAATTCTCCTGCCTCAGTCTCCCCAGTAGCTGGTATTACAGGCGTGTACCACCACGCTCAGCTAATTTTTTTTTTTTTTTTTTTTTTTTAGTAGAGACGGGGTTTCACCATGTTGGCCAGGCTGGTCTTGAACTGCTGACCTCAAATTATCCACCCCCCTCGGCCTCCCAAAGTGCAGGGATTACAGGTGTGAGCCACCGTGCCCGGCTGGTTGCAACAATTTTAAGCTCTTGGCTATTCTTTTTCCATCCCATTCATTGTCTCCTTCACCCATGGATTAATGTGAAGCAAATCCCATATACCCTATCATTGTACCCATAAATAATCTTGGAGCCATTTTCACATTTAAAGGATGGCTCAGGCAGAGAAGAAAGGCTCAAAGGATATACGCCAAGTTGATGTCAGTGATCATCATTGGGGAGTAGGATTGAGGAGCATGAGTTTTTATTTTAAACACTTTAGATTACTAAATATATAATTTATTTCTGCATTACTTTGTTTTTAAAAAAATTGAGATTTGTAACAAGAAAGTGAGAGGCTGGGTGAGGTGACTCACGCCTGCAGTCTCAGCAATTTGGGGGGCCAATGCAGGTGCATTGTTTGAGCCCAGGAATTCGAGACCAGCCTGAGCAACATGGTGAAACCCTGTCTTTACAAAAAAATACAAAAGTTAGCCAGGTCTGGTGGCGCGCGTCCATGGTCCCAGCTACTTGGGAGCCTGAGGTGGGAGGATCACTGGAGCTCAGGAATTCGAGGCTGCAGTGAGCTATGACTGCACCACTGCACTCCAGCCCAGGCAACAGAGCGAGACGTCAAAAAAAAAAAAAAAAAAAGAGAGACCTCACCAACTATCCTTTTTATCTATATAGAAACCCCTTTTAAACTCTAAAAACAGCAAACAGAATTATTCTTACTTGATTTTTTCAAAAGCCACCTCAAATCTTTTATGGAATTGTTTGGGAATTCATCAATAAGTATATTAAGACTTGAATACACAATCAATACCTAGAATATCCCGTTTAGGTCAAGTTTTTGACAGTCGAGTTGCAGCCTTTATATGTGCGTGTCCTGTATGTATATTATAATATATTATAATATACGGAAGTGCTTACATATCAATCTGTACATGTATGACTGTTTTATGGAATTAGCTCAGTAGCTCACCTGCAAAGTTTCCAGAGGAAGAATTTGATTGGCCCACCTTGGGTCAGCTGTTCACTCCTGGCCCAATCAGCTGTGACTAGGAGCCGGGGAAGGCAGGGCATCTGCAGACTGAGTGGACTCTCACTTCTTCTACTACTTGCTCTACGTGCCTAGCACCAAGTAGCCCCTAAGCTCCTCTTTAACATCACCTGTGAGTCTGGGCGCCTCGTTCAAGGACATGCCCCATACATTCAGCGTGGAGGAGGCCTGGAGTTGTTCACAGTACGGGCCCTGTTACTGCAGACCATGGGCGAGGGCCTCTCCCTTTGCCTCCATTTCCCGGCTCTGCTCCTCCTTTGCCTCCATTCCCCAGCCCAGCAAGCACTATTTTCACGACAGGGCTCCTCAGCGCTTCCCCTTGACCTTGGAGTTCAGCCCCCCGGGTGTTTCCTTATAGGCATCACCTTCCTGCTCAGGCCCATCTCCCCTCACCACAGGCCTCTCCACAAACCCACTCGGATATGAGCTAATGCCATTATCTTCCTGAAATTAAAATCAAGCCTCAACCTATAAAGTTTCACAGAGAGGGAATTGGGGTTGTATATTCCTGCGTTGAGCGGTATTCTATTTCAGTCATAGCATTTAATTATGATCGGTATGTTAGTGCCCATCGGAGCATAACAAATTGTCATTATGTTATTCTGCTGAGTCTAATTTAATTGGCAAGTTGTCACAAAAGCAATTATCCATCATTTATTTTGTTGCCATAACCACATCTCGAAGAGCACCTGCTGTCTGCGAGGAGAAATGCGCCACAGTCTCTCAGCCCTGGATCCAGGCCACTTATCTGACACAAAGACATTGCTTCCCCCTTCTGATTTAAAAATATGTTCCTCATTTCCTGCTGCGGTCTCATGAATCCTCCTGGGGGAGCCTCAAAGTGCCAAAGGAAATTCATAGTCTGGGAAGTTGCCCGAGAGGTCTGCCCCGCCCTGTCAGGGGTGGGTGGGAGGCAGCGGGAGGACGCAGACCCCCGTGGAGGGCCCGGACCCAACTGGGTCAGGCTTCGCTCCGTCAGCTGTTTCAGCTGCCACCTCAGTGATGGATTTATAAATATTTGTTGCTCTTTTCTCCCCGGGCACGCCGCGTGCTCGCTCCCTGGGAGGCAGGATTGTTTGGCCATTTCACAGAGAGAGAACCCGAGGCCCAGGGAACCGAAGGCTCCTGGTCACGAGGGAAGTCTGGAGAGCAGCCAGGACCCCAGTGAAGACCTCCGGAGTCCAAAGGCTTTTTCCATTCTTTGGATCAAACATGTGCAGGCAAAACCTAGTTACTTTAGGCCTGCCAGAGTCCCAGACTGTGCCTCTGGGTGCAGGGGGGACTGTCGTCCTGGGGCTAGATCTGATTGGCCCCATTTCACATGGAAGCATCAGGCTGAGAGCTCATGATAGCATCTGGGACAGGGACTGCCCAATCTCCCTGGAGCGTCTGAGCCTAAATCTCTGGGAGGCCCTTTTATCCTGCTCCTACTCGGGTGCCTCTCCATGCCTGGACCGTATCCCCCGCACCCATACGCAAGCCAAGGCAAGCAACATTGTCATACGATTTTTTTCTTCCCTGAAGCACGGAAGATAGTCAGTCCTAAGGGACGATAAAGCCTGCAGGTCTGTCTCTGTCCTGGGGGCTGGAAGTGGGTGAAAAAATTATTGATACTCTTGCTTCCATGATGGTCTTTTTAGCATAGTCACCAAAGAACTCGTTAAAAACAAAAACAAAATAACAACAAAAACACCACCAACAAAACAATCCAAAAACCTACCACTGTATTGCAAAGGGGATAAAGGAACCAGACTTTTAAATAAACCAGCTTTTTCTTTTGGGTCAGTCAGGTACAATTTCCAGGCTTTCTATTTGAGAGCAGTGGAAGATGACCAGCTCTCTGAACAGGCAGATCATCTCTTGCAACTCCAAACAAACAAACAAACAAACAAACAAAACCCTCTCATTGCAATTGCTGATAAAATAAACTAGGGATGTTCAGACTCCTCCCTCCTGGACCAGCATTCTCCCTAAAGAATGTTCCTTGTGGCTACAGAGAAATCACTTTTTCTACCACAACACAATGTTTAGGATCTCTGCTTACTGTGGAGGGCCCCACTTGAGCCTGAATTTGTGCAGTCGATATTGGAGCAGGAAAAAGTTGAATGTGCAAGGAGGGGACTGTGCATGCGTCCTCTGCTGGGCCCAGTTGTGGCAGAGGGTGGTGCTCTCCCACATTGTGAGTGTGTAGATTAATGCAAACTCTATGGAAAGTAAGCTGGCTAAATGGGTGAAGAGCCACACAAAATGTGCGTCATTTTTGACTCATTAATTTCATTTAGGATAAACAAATTTCATCAAAAACAGAAGAAAGATGCTTGCTCTAGTGTTATTTATTTATTTATTTATTTTGAAATGGAGTCTCACTGTGTTGCTCAGGCTGGAGTGCAGTGGCGTGATCTCAGCTCACTACAACCTCCACCTCCCAAGGTTCAAGTGATTCTCCTGCCTCAGACTCCTGAGTAACTGGGATTACAGGATTAGCCACCACTGTGCCAGGCTAATTTTTGTACTGTTAGTAGAGACGGGGTTTCCCCATGTTGGCCAGGCTGGTCTCAAGCTCCTAACCTCAAGCGATCCACCACTTCGGCCTCCCAAAGTGCTGGGATTACAGGTGTGAGTCACTGTACCTGGCTGGCTCTAGTGTTATTTATAATAGCAAAATCAAAGTCTGTGTTAAAGAGCAAATTGACTTGGAGCACACGGCTACAAGCAATGGGTGTAGATGGAGTTCGGTTTTTGTTTTCTGGGAGAGATGTTGAAATAAGAGGAATTCTTTTTTAAAAAATAATTTCAACTTTTATTTTATATTAAGGAGATACATGTGCAGGTTTGTTACCTGGGCATATTGTGTGATGTGGAGATTTGGGTATGATTGATTCCTGTCACTCAGGTAGTGGGCATTGAACCCAATAGTTAGTTTTTCAGCCCTTGCCTCCCTCTCTCTCTCCTCACTCTAGTATAGTCCCCAGTGTCTATTGTTATCATCTTTATGTCCATGAATACACAAGGGTTAGCTCCCACTTATAACTGAGGACACATGGTATTTGGTTTTCTGTTCTTGTATTAATTGGTTTAGGATAATGGCCTCCAGCTGCATCCATGTTGTTGCAAAGAACATGATTTCGTTCCTTTTTAGTGATTCATAGTATTTCTTGGTGTATGTGTACACCATTTTCTTTGTCCAATCCACCATTGATGGACACCTAGGTTGATTCTATGTCTTTGCTACTGTAAATAATACTGTGATGAAAATAATTTATTTTTGAGGCATGGTCTCTTCCCTCTGTCACTCAGGCTGAAATGCAGTGGCATG
The DNA here is from genome assembly GCF_028885625.2 of Pongo pygmaeus. Taxonomy (NCBI): domain Eukaryota; kingdom Metazoa; phylum Chordata; class Mammalia; order Primates; family Hominidae; genus Pongo; species Pongo pygmaeus. The sequence goes on from NC_072392.2 coordinate 60,894,825, forward strand.
ATCATGGCTCACTGTAGCCCTCAACCTCTTGGGCTCAAGAAATCCTCCTGCCTCAGCCTCTCATGTAGCTGGGACCACAGGCATGCGCCATTATGCCTGACTAAATTTTTTTATTTTTAATAGAGATAAAGTCTTGTTATGTTGCCCAAGCTGGTCTTGATACTCCTGGGCTCAAGCAATCCTCCTGCCTCAGCCTCCCAAAGTACTGGGATTACAGGCATAAGCCACCACGCCTGACCAAAAGGAATTCTTTATGTAATTTCATTAAGTAATCATTTCTGAACACCTCAATTTACTCGAGCCAGGTTACGCATGTATGTAAATACAGATGAGACATATGCACATATAGGTCCCTCCTATATTAGTTTCCCGTTGCTGTTGTAACAAATTACCTTCCATTTAGTGCCTTAAACCAGTGGTCCCCAACCTTTTTGCCACCAGGGACTGGTTTTGTGGAAGATAGTTTTTCCATGGATGGTGGTGGGGTGGGGGGAGATGGTTTGTGGATGAAACTGTTCCACCTCAGATCATCAAGCATTAGATTCTCACAAAGCGTGGGCAACCTAAATCCCTCATATGTGCAGTTCGCAATAGAGTTCACTCTCCTATGAGAATCTAATGCCACCGCTGATCTGACAGGAGGCAGAGTTTGGGCAGTAATGCTTGTTCACCTGCCGCTCACCTCTTGCTATGCGGCTCAGTTCCTAACAGGCCACTGACTGGTACCGGTCCACTGCCTGGGGGTCGGGGCCTCCCTACCTTAAACAATACCAATTGTCTTATGGTTTTCTGGGTTGAAAGTCCGAAGTGGGTCTCCTGGGCTAAAATCAAGATGTTGGCAGGGACATGTTCCTTTCTGGAGGCTCTGGGGAGAGCCTATCTCCTTGCCTTTTCCAGCCTCTAGAGCCCCCCACATTCCTTGACTTCTTGCCTCCTTCATCCATTCTCTTTTTTATGTTTTTGAGACAGAATTTCACTGTGTTGCCCAGGCTGGAGTGCAGTGGTGCAATCTCGGCTCACTGCAACCCCCGCCTCCCAGGTTCAAGCAATTCTCTTGCCTTAGTCTCCTACGTAGCTGGGTTTACAGGTGTGTGCCACCACACCTAGCTAATTTTTGTATTTTTAGTAGAGGTGGGGTTTCACCACGTTGCCCAGGCTTGTCTCCAACTCCTGATCTCAGGTGATCCGCCTGCCTTGGCCTCCCAAAGTGCTGGGATTACAGGTGTGAGCCACCACGCCCAGCCTTCCTCCATTCTCAAAGCCGGCAACATTGAGTCAAATCCTTCCCACTGTGTCACCCTGACCTTCTGTAGCCACATTTCCCTCTGACTCTCTGCTTCTGTTCCACTTTGAAGGATCCATGTGATTACATTGGGCTCACACCAATAATCCAGATCATCTCCCTGTTTTAAAGTCAGTTGGTTAGTGACCTTAATTCCAGCTGCTAGCTTAATTCCTTTTTGCCACGTAACGAAACGTATTCACAGGTTCCAGGGATTAGGTTGTGGACATCTTTGTGTGTGGGGGTGTGTCGGGGGAGCGTGGCATTATTCTGCCAATCACACTCCAGACCGACCGGAAGCCCACAGTTGAGTGGGAGAAACACGTGAACACATCTTCAGCGTACGTGGCAGAGCGCCATAATCAGCTCTTGGAATCTGGGAGGCAATATGCATATTTATCCATAATTCAGAAATTCCTTGCCGGGAGGCTAGATGCTGTCAAACTCAGTTTTCCTCCTCTTCCCAGCACAAACCCTGTGCTCTGGTCACTTCAGTCCCTCCACTGTTTCTAGTACTTAAATATTATAGAATACTATGGAGGTATTGAAGAATCCTGGCTACGGGGGAGAGGATCACTTGAGCCTAGGAGTTGGAGATTCCAGCGAACCATGATTGTGCCATTGCACTCCAGCCTGGGTGATGGAGCGAGACCCTGTCTTTAAAAATAACACCCATACTTTTGCCCATTGCCCTCTTACCAGCTGCCCTCACTCCTCTTACCCTGTGTCCAAATCCCACCCACCCTTAAGTCCCACATCCAGACTTTGCCCACATTCAAGACCCAAATCAAGTCCCACATTCTCCCTGATTCTTTCCTGTGTCCCCCTCACGTACAAGCCAGGCCTTCTGGAACACGTGCATTCTCAATGACATAATAGTCTACTTAAATGTAATTGCTTTCACGGGCTGTTGTTTCAATGTTAGTGTGTTCTTATGTCTCAGCTAGTTTTTGATCTCTCTGAGATCAGGGGTCATGTGCTATAATCCATCTGTCACCTCCACAGCACCTGGCACAGTGCTGCTGAAGCACAATTTGCTAAATTTGTTCAAGTCCTTTTTTGAATACTCTCAGAGGGGCTAGACCCTGAGGGTGGAACTGTGCTTCAGGGAGTGTCCTGCTGTAAAGGAGCACTCAGTCTGAAAGGGAGACTGACAAGAAACTGATGGGTCAGGGGGTGATGTGACAAGTGCTAGAATAGAATTATGCACAGAGAGGTCTCCAGGTCAGCTTGTGGGTGGATCAAAGAAGGCTTTTCAGAGGCAGTGATGTTTGAGCTGGGCTTTGAAGGATGAGTAGGAGTGAGCTGGATAAAGGGATATGGGAGAAGGGTTCTATTCCCATAAGAGGAGGACCATTTAAAGCAGAACAAAGAGTATTATAGATGCCAAATGCTGTCCAACTTGGTTTTCCCAGCCTCCTAGAGCAAACTCTTCTCTGATTACTTCAGCCTCCTCTCTGTTCTATGGTCATGGCTTGCCTCTTCCCAGTCCCACATCTTTGCCTGTTAAGTTAGAAAAAATGGTAAAAGTTGACATTCACAAGTGAAGCTGAGAAGAAAGGGACAAAAATCATCAAGTCACTCTGAGTCAAAAGACTAATGATAATACACACGACAGACAAGGAAAAACATTCTTAATATGTAACCTGATAAGAAAAAAAGACAAAGCTTTTAAAAAAATGGACAAAGCACATGAACAAACTTTTTTTTTTTTTTTTTGAGATGGAGACTTTCTCTGTCACCTAGGCTGGAATGCAATAGTGCAATCTTGGCTCACTGCAACCTCCGCCTCCCAGATTCAAGCAATTCTTGTGCCTCAGCCCCCCGAGTAGCTGGGATTACAGGCATGTGCCACCACACCCGGCTAATTTTTGTATTTTTAGTAGAGATGGGGTTTCACCATGTTGCCCAGGCTGGTCTTGAACTCCTGACCCCAGGTGATCCACCTGCCTTGGCCCCACAAAGTGCTGGGATTACAGGTGTGAGCCACTGTGCCCAGCCTATGAACAAATATTTTACAGATGAGAGAATACAAATAGCTGATAAGTACATGAAAAGACACTCAGCTGTATTTGTAGTCAGGGAAATGCAAGATAAAACAACAATTAGTACCATTTTCACTCATCAGATTGGCAAAAATTAAAGATTGATAACATCCAATGTTGTCAATGGTGTGAGTAAACAGGGACTCTCATACATTGTTAATGGATATATGAATTGCTAAACCCTTTTAAGAAAGCAATCTCAAAGTGACGATTAGAATTAAAAATGAACACATCCAGCTGTTGGCATACATCTGTAGTCCTAGCTACTTGGGAGGCTGAAGTTGGAGGATTGCTTCAGGCCAGGAGTTTGAGACCAGATTGGACAACATAGAGAGACCTCATCTCTACAAAAAAAAAAAAAAAAAATTAAACTAGTCAGGCTTGGTGATGTGTGCCTATAGATCTAGCTACTTGGGAAGTTGGGGTGAGAGGATCACTTGAATCCAAGAGTTTATGGTTACAGTGAGCTCTGATCATGCCACTGCACTCCAGCCTGGGCAATGGAGTGAGACTCCTCTTATCTTAAAAAAAAAAAAAAATCCTTTGGCACAGCAATCCCAATTTGGGAATGTATTTTAAGGAGATATATACATATAATATTTATTGCAAGGTTGTTTCTAGTAGCAAAAGCTGGATAGAATCTGAATTTCCATTAATAGGGGAATGTTAGGTAAATTATATAGTACTTAAATATAGAATATTATAGAAATATTAAAGAGTGTATTAAACCCATACATGTTGACCTGGAGGAATCCCCATGGTACCATGATATAATGTTAAGCAGCAAAAGCAAAAAGCAATCAGCAAGGACAGTGTCATAGTTTGTGAGGGGGGAGGGAGAGATATATGGGGAATGGCTGTGTACTATTAAATGATCTCAGAGAAAGATACAGAAGGCTGCATACTCTAGGATGTTAACAGTCATTACCTGAAGTGACAGGAGTGGGAGCTAAGGAAGGGAAGACATTAACTTTGAAAGTCTGCATTGGGCCAGGTGCAGTAGCTCAGTACTTTGGGAAGGTAAGGCAGAAGGAGTTTGAACCTAGGAGTTCAAGGTTACGGTGAGCCATGATTGCACCACTGCACTCCAGCCTGGGTGACAGCACGAGACCCTATTGCTAAAAAATTAATTTGTAATGACAAATATTGGCCAAGTGCAGTGGCTCACGACTGTAATCCCAGCATTTTGGGAGGCCGAGGTGGGCAGATCAAGAGGTCAGGAGTTCGAGACCAGCCTGGCCAACATGGTGAAACCCCATCTCTACTAAAAATACAAAAATTGGCGGGGCGCAGTGGCTCACGCCTGTAATCCCAGCACTTTGGGAGGCCGAGGCAGGCGGATCACGAGGTCAGGAGATCGAGACCATCCTGGCTAACATGGTGAAACCCCGTCTCTACTAAAAATATATTAAAAAACTAGCCGGGCATTGTGGCGGGCACCTGTAGTCCCAGCTACTCAGGAGGCTGAGGCAGGAGAATGGCGTGAACCTGGGAGGCAGCGCTTGCAGTGAGCTGAGATCGTGCCACTGCACTCCAGCCTGGGAGACAGAGCAAGACTCCGTCCCCCACCTCAAAAAAAAATTAGCTGGGTGTGGTGGTGGGCACCTGTAATCTCAGCTACTTGGGAGGCTGAGGCAGGAGTATCATTTGAACCTGGGAGGGGGAGGTTGCAGTGAGCTGAGATGGTGCCATTGCACTCCAGCCTGGGTGACGGGAGGAGACTCTGCCTAAAAAAAAAAAAAAAAAAAAAGACAGATATTAATAACGTGAAAAAAAGTACTGAAGAAAGAATTGAGTGAGGTCTCCATGTTCAGGGGTGGGAAAGTTCCTCAGTTCAGGGCCATTTGCCCCTCCCTGGCTTCTCTCCTGTTCAACTATTCAAATGAGCTAATTCAACAAAACTGAGGTAGTTTGCATTTTCTTGGTTAAGTGGGTTTAGATCCTGGGATAAAAACAGCCTCATTTACATATGTAGTTTGACCTTCTCTTGATATCAGTGAGCTCCAATAATGAATTAGAGCCAGTTAGTCCCAACTGCCTCCCTGAGAGTGACTTTCTTTTGGTGCAGGCATCTGTCCGAATCAGGATCAGGGCGAGTGTATTGTTAACACCTCTACCCATGAGTAGCAGAGAGGGCCCAGAGTCACCTGCGCTGCATCTGAAGATGGTCCAGCACTTTCCCCACACACACCTCGACATAAACTCATTAAATGTTTGCCCACTGACTGAAGAGAATGCCATTTGTGTCTCTGCTCCCTGCTTGTCAGCCACCCTGGGGAAACCCTTTCTTCTGAGCCTGAGCTACCCTGGAGGTCACAGTCCCACAGTCACCATGGCAACTCCCTTCAGGGTATGAGGGAGGGAGCTGAGGAAAAGAGTCAGAAACTTACCAGGAGGCCCCAGGAGAAAGCCACTTTCACAGAGAAAAATTTCAAAGTCTCAATGATTGGGTTGGTATATGGTGCACTGCCTTGTATGGGATGTGTCATTTCTGGAAAGTTACCCTATGTCATTCTTTGGGATAAAATTTTGTGATGTGACTTTAAACATACACTAGAGTTCCCTATATTGGGAACCTTGTGAATTCTTTGCAAAGTGAATAAAAACCCTCATTATTCTTTGAATGCAAGCATAGATATTCAGATGTCAAGTGGTTTTACAGTTCAGCACAGCAGTGCTTTTGGATTTGGAAGGTGTTGGGTAGTAAGAGTGTGAGTGGAGCCTGGGAAGGAATCTACTTTGAGTGATGCTTTGGATGTTATCTGGATGCTGTCTTAAGGTTAGTTGCTACCAGAAGAAAAGCCTGGGCTGAGGAGTCTGGTGTAGGTGATTTATAAAGGAATTGCTCTCAGGAGAAATCTGTAGGATGGGAGAAACAGGATAGGGAAAGGAAAGAATCCAGGCAAAGGTCAGATATCAGGTCCCAGACTCAGCCTGATCCCGTGAGGAGTTCTGGGGTGAATTATACCCCAGCATTTACCACCTTGAATCAAAGGAGCTGGGCTTTATACTCTCAAATTAGTCAGTTATTGCTTATAGGTTTCCCAGGATAAAGTGTACAATTTTCAGAGGAAAGCAGCTTTGGTGCCCCCGGTCAGTCTTCTGAAAGTCATCAGTGCAAGCTGTTAGCAACAAAGAACACAGAGGTGGAGAGTGGGCATGTGGAGCTGGTGATAGAGATTTCAGGGGATCTAGGAGGGTTTCAATAGAGTCTACTATAGGTGCCAAATATGGTACATAAATGACTCTCCAAGGGCTCTACCTTAACAACAAAAAATCAGTGAAATTAATTAGCTTCCCACAACACAGTATTTAGAACCATGTTTTAGAAGAAAGATAATAGTATATGTAGGCAGATACAGAATTGGTTGAGAGAATATTTCTGAAGAATATGGAAAGAATGGCTGTTGATTTGGTAGACAGCTCTAGAAGTAGAACACAGGACTCCACCTGGGGCTTGTATTGTGAAATATTTATATCTACATCTTAGAGCAGATGGAGAGCTCTTGCCAAGTATATCTGTGGATTCTCCTAAACTGAGAGGAAAGGTAATGGAACAAATGACAAAAGAGTTGAAAGGAAGATTCCAATTAATGAATAACTGTAAGATTAACATTAAAGAAATAAATGTAAATGTAATGTGAAGTTAATTTCATTATGATCATCCACATAATGGAATATTATATAGCCACTGTATTAGTCTGTTCTTGCACTGCTATAAAGAAATACCTGAGACTGGGTAATTTATAGAAAAAAGAGGTTTAATTGGCTCACAGCTCTGCAGGCTATATAGAAGGCATGGCAGCTTCTGCTTAGCTTCTGGGGAGGCCTCAGGAAACTTACAATCATGGCAGAAGGTGAAGGGGGAGCTGGCATTTCACATTGCTGGAGCAGGAGGAAAAGAGAGAGTAAGGAGGTACTACACACTTGTAAACAACCAGATCTCATGAGAAATCACTATCACCATTCAGTCCTTCTAGGCCTCAGGGCCTGTGATGGGTGGGGCTTCCAGGAAGGCCTCTGAAATGCCTTCCAGTCCTTTTCCCCATTGTCTTGGCTGTTCACAGTTGACTCCTTCTTTTCACTTTTGCAAATTTCTGCAGCCTGCTTGAATTCCTCCCCTGAAAATGGGATTTTCTTTTCTACCACATGGCCAGGCTGCAGATTTTTCAAACTTTTATGCTCTGCTTTTCTTTTTAAATATAATTCCCATTTTAGGTTATTTCTTTTCTCATGCATATGAGCATAGGCTGTTGGAGGCAGCCAGGCCAACTCTTCCACATCTTGAATGCTTTGCTGCTTAGGTATGGTAAATCATCACTCTCAAGTTCAAAGTTCCATGGATTCCTAAAGCAGGGACGCAATGTAGCTAGGCTTTTTGCTAAAGCATAGCGAAAGTAACCTTTACTCCAGTTCCCAATAAGTTCCTTATTTCCATCTGAGACCTCCTTAGCCTGGACTTCATTTTCCATATCACTATCAGCATTTTGGTCAAAGCCACTCAACAAGTCTCTAGGAAGTTCCAAACTTTCCCTTATCTTCCTTCTTTTCTGCCCCTTGCACTCTTCAAACCTCTGCCTGTTGCCCAGTTCCAAAGCTGCTTCCACATTTTCAGATATTTTTATAGCAATGCCCCACTCCTCAGTACCAACTTTCTATATTAGTCCATTCTTGCACTGCTGTAAAGAAATACCTGAGACTAGGTAATATATAGAGAAAAGAGGTTTAATTGTCTCATGGTTCTGCAGGCTGTACAGAAAACATAGTGGCTTCTGCTTCTGGGGAGGCCTCAGGAAGCTTCCTATCATGGCAGAAGGTAAAGAGGGAGGGAGGCACTTTACATTGCCAGAGCAGGGGGAAGAGATAGGTAGAGAGAGAGAGAGAGAGAGAAGGTGCTGCACACTTTTAAACTAGCAGATCCCATCAGAACTCATTATCGTGATGACAACACCAAGGGGTATGGTGCTAAACCATTCATGAGAAACTGTCTCTGTGATCCAATCACCTCACACCTGGCCCCAACACCAGCATTGGGGATTACATTTCAATATGAGATTTGGGCTGGGACACAGATCCAAACCATATCAGCTGCTAAAAATAATGTCAAAGAATAATAATGACATGGAAAAATGTTCATAATTATTTGGTTATAAAAGGCCATCACAATATGCATGGAAAATATTTTCAAAGACATATTCTAAAATGGTGTGATTCTATAAGTGGAATATAATTGATTTTTGCTCTCTCATTTTGCTCACCTCTATTTATATATTTTTAAAAATTATAAATTGTGAAAAAACCAAGTAGCAGGTTTTTTTTTTGTTTTTTTTTCTTTTTGCTGTATGGAGAAAATATAGCTAAAAACAAAAGACATAATTCTAAATCTGAATGCATTTATTAACAGCTTCAAAATGCATGAAGCAAAAATTATAGAGCAATGATCAATAATTAACAGAAGGCCAGGTGTGGTGGCTCACGCCTGTAATCCCAGCACTTTGGGAGGCCGAGGCGGGCAGATCACGAGGTCAGGAGATCCAGACCATCCTGGCTAACATGGTGAAACCCCGTCTCTACTAAAAATACAAAAAATTAGCTGGGCATAGTGGCGGGCGCCTGTAGTCCCAGCTACTCGGGAGGCTGAGGTAGGAGAATGGCACGAACCTGGGAGGCAGAGCTTGCAGTGAGCTGAGATCACACCACTGCACTCCAGCCTGGGCAACAGAATGAGACTCTGTCTCAATAATAATAATAATAATAATAATAATAATAATAATTAATAGAAAAATAGAAAATCAGTAAGGCTATAGAAAACTTGAACACCATCGACCAAACCAACCTAGCTGACATTTGTAGAACCTCTTCTGCCTCTGCCACCCCTGGGACAGCACGACCAATACCTCCTCTTACTCCTCCTCCTCAGCCTACTCAATGTGAAGATGACAAGGATGAAGACCTTTAGGATGATCCACTTCCACTTAATGAATAGCAAATATATTTTCTTGTCTTTATTTTGTTTTTAACATTTTCTTTTCTCTAGCCTATGTCATAGTAAGACTACAGTATACAATACGTATAACACACAAAATATGTGTTAATTGATTGTTCATGTTATTGGTAAGGCTTCTAGTCAGGAGTAGGCTATTGGTAATTAAGTTCTGACTGGGGAAGTCAAAAGTTATACACAGATTTTTAAACTGTGTGCTTGTATCAGTGCTCCTAAACCCTACATTGTTCAAGAGTGAATTGTATAGAACAACATTCCTCATGAACATAGATGTAAAAATTCTTAACAAAATATTATGAAATCAAATCCAGAAGTACATAAAAAGGATAATGCATCATGACCTAGGAGATTTTATACCAGGAATTCGTCGCTGGTTTAATATTTGAAAACCAATGAGGCCAGGTGTGGGGCTCATGCCTGTTATCCCAGCACTTTGGGAGGCTGAGGCAGGCAGATCACCTGAGGTCAAGAGTTCAAAACCAGCCTGGCCAACATGGCGAAACCCTGTCTTTGCTAAAAATACACACAAAAAATTAGCTGGGCGTGGTAGCAGGCACATGTAATCCAAGCTACTTGGGAGGCTGAGGCAGGGAGAATCGCTTGAACCCAAGAGGTGGAGGTTGCAGTGAGTCGAGATCATGCCGCTGCACTCCAGCCTGGGTTACAGAGTGAGACTCCGTTTCAAAACAAAAAACAAAAATAAAAACAACAAAAATTAATATATTTTGCCTTTTTAACAGAGTAAAGGAGAAAAACCTATAGGGTCATCAAAATAGATGCAAAAATGTATTTGACATTTACTTATTTATAATAAGGAAACTTCCTCAATCTGATAAAAAGTATCTAAGAAAACGTACAGCTAACATCACCTAATGATGAAATATTAAATACTTTCCCTGTAAGATTGGGTAAAGGTAAAGACGAATGCTCTTATCATATGTATTCAACATTGTACTGTAGGTTTTAGCAGCTGCAATAAAGCAAAACAGACAAAAAAAAAACCCATAAGCATACAGATGGAAAGGGAGAAGTAAAACCATCTTTGTTCACAGATGACATGATTTTTCTATGTAAAAAGTTCTAAAGAAAACTGCTAGAACTAACGTGTGTTGAGCAAGGTTTCAGGATAGAAGGCCTATTAGGTACAAAACTAAACTGAATTTCTATATATTAGCAGCAAACAATTGGAAATTCAAATCTTTAAAAACATCATCTTTAATGACATCAAAAACATTTAATACAAAAGACGACAAAAGACGTATAAGACTCTGAAAAATTTAAAAAAATTGTTGAGAGAGCTCAAAGAAGACTTAAATAAATGGAAGATATGTAATGTTTGCTGTGGACTAAATTGTGTGCCCCCCAAATTTATATGTTGAGGCCCCAACCCACGATGTGACTTTATTTGTAGATGGGCCTTCTAAGGAAGTAATCAAGGTTATATGAAGTCATAGGGTTGGTCCCTGATTCAGTAGAATTAATGTCTTTATAAAAACAGACACGGAGACTTCTTACTCTCTGTCTATCCATTACACAAACAAGAGGTCATGTGAGCACACAGTGAAATGGTGGCTACCTACAAGCCAAAAGATGAGTCCTCAGAATGAAACCTACCTTGCTGCCACCTTGATCTTGAACTTCCTAGCCTCCAGAAGAGTGAGGAAATAAAATACTATATATATATTATATGTATAGTGTATATATATATTTACACTATATATATAAAAATATACCATATATATAAAACAAATATATATTTTTAATTTAATTTTTTTTTTTTTTGAGACAGACTCTTGCTCTGTCACCCAGGCTGGAGTGCAATGGTGCAATCTAGGCTCACTGTAACCTCCGCCTTCCAGGTTCAATTGATTCTCCTGCCTCAGCCTCCCAAGTAGCTGAGATTACAGGTGTGTGCCACCATGCCTGGCTAATTTTTGTATTTTTAGTAGAGGCAGGGTTTCACCATGTTGGCTAGGCTAGTCTCAAACTCCTGACCTCAGGTGATCCGCCCGCCTCGGCTCCCAAAGTGCTGGGATTACAGGCGTGAGCCACCACGCCAGGCCCAAAATTCTATTGTTTAAGCCACCCAGCCTTTGGTATATTGTTATGGCAGCCTAAGCAGAGTAATACAATGTTCATGAATCAGAAAACTTAACATTGTCAGATGTCAGTTCTGTCCAGATTGACCTATAGATTCAATACAATCCCAATTAAAATCTCAGCAGACATTTTTATAGAAATTGGCAAGCTGGTTCTAAAATTTCTATGAAAATTCAATGGACTTACAATAGCCAAAACAACTTTGAAAAATAATAAAACTGGAAGACTTATTTACCTGATGTTAAGGCCTTATTATACAGCTACAGTAATCAAGACAGTGTGGTTGGTACTGGTGTAAAGATAGCTATATAGATCAATGGAACACAGTGGAAAGCCCAGAACTAGACCACTACGTACAAAGCCAGTTGATTTTTGACAAAGCTGTCAAGGCGCATTAAGAGACATGTACAAGAATGTGCAGCACTATTCATATTAACTCCAAACTGGAAAGCCACACAACGTCCATCAATAGTAGAATGGATTAATAAATTGTGGAATGGAACACTATCCCATAATGAAAATGAGTAAACTATAACAGTACATAAAAATACAAGTTAGTCTCATAGACATAATGTCAAATGAAAGAAGCCAGACACAAAAAGGTATGTACTCTATGATTGCAGCTATATATATAACACAGGAAAAACTAACCTATAGTGTTAGAATTCAGCATAATGGTTAGTCTAGAAGGGCAGGGGAATGACTGGAAGGGTCTGTGAAAGGGCATCTGAGGTGCTGGCAATGTTCTGTTTCTTGATATGGGTGCTGGTATACACGTGTGCATGATTTCTGAAAATTTATCAAGATATATACTTAACATTTGTGCATTTTTCTGTATATATCCTATACTTTGATAATTTTTTTTATTCCTATGCTGAGAGCACAACATAACACCCAACTGGCCATTGAAGAATACAGAATACAGAATCCTTTCATCTGGATTTTACATTTCTATTAATGTCAGTTAGATCACATTCAGGATTTTTTGTTTGCTTGTCTGTTTTTGTAATCTTTAAAAAAAATTTTTCTTTTCTTTTTCATTTTTTTTTTTTGAGACAGAGTCTTGCTGTGTCACCCAGGCTGGAGTGCAGTGGTGTAATCTCGGTCACTGCAACCTCTGACTCCTGGGTTCAAGCGATTCTTGTGCCTCAGCTTCCTGAGTAGCTGGGATTACAGGTGTGTGCCACCACAACTGGCTAATTTTTTATTTTTAGTAGAGAAAGAGTTTCACCGTGTTGACCAGGCTGGTCTTGAACTCCTGGCCCTAAGCGATCCACCCACCTTGACCTCCCAAAGTGCTGGGATTACAGGCATGAGCCACCATGCCCGGCCTGTTTTTGTAATCTTAACAGAGTATTGGCTCATGTTAAGCTGACATGTCCCACTTAGTGCTTCCCACATTCTTCAAAAATTCCTTTTTTACCTACTGTTGTCTGTTTCCTTTTAGAAGTTTTATTTTTTTACTTTTCACATTTAGATCTATATTTTGTATATATGTATCAGGAGGAGTCAAAGTTCACCTTTTTATATGTAGACCCAGCACCAGTTTTTGAAAAGATATTTCTTTCTCCACCGCACTGCAGTACCATCTTTGTTATAAATCAGGTGATCAATTGTATATTTATGAGTCTGTTTCTGGAACCTCTAATCTGTTCCACTGGTCAACACCACACTGTTACAATTGCTTTAACTTTAAAATAGGTCTTAGTAACTGATAGCGTAATTCCTCCAGTTTTGTTTTTCTTCAAAATTGGCATGGCCATTCTTGGCCTTTTGCATTTCCACATACATTTTAGAATCAGCTTGTTAATGTTCACACATAAAACAATTGCTGAAATTTTGACTGGGACTGGATTAGATGTATAGATCTTCTGGGGGAAAGATGACTGCTTTACAGTATCGAGCCTTCCAATCCAAGAACATGGTATAATTCTCTACTTATTTAGGTCATTTTAAATTTCTCTTTGTTTTCAGTGTAAGAGTCTTGCACTATTTTGTTGATTTATTTATAGGTATTTGATTTTTTATACTATTGTAAATGGTGTCATTAAAAAGTTTTATTTTCTATTTGCTTGTGCATATAGAAATGCATTTGACTTTTGTATATTGACTTTGTATCCAGTGACCTTGACAAATTACTCATTAATTCTAATAGTCTTTTTTATATCCTTTTGGGTTTTCTATGTATTCAGTTGTGTTGTCTGAAAATACTGACATTATGCTGTGTGTATTTTGAAGCTCTGTTTCTAGATGTATAAATGTTTGTGATTGCTGTGTTCTTTAATGAATTGACGGCTATAACTTTTTTTCTTATCCCTGGTTGTATTTCTCCTCTGAAATCTGCTTTGTCTGATATTTTACATCAACTCCTGCTTTCTTTTGCTTAGTGTTAGGAAGGTATATCTTTTTTCATTGTTCTTCGTATTTAAAGTAGTTTCCTAGTAAGAGCATACTGTCATGTCTTGCTTTCTTATCTAATCTGACAATTTCTGCCTTTTAATTAGAAGTGTCTATTGATGTGGTTGGATTTATTTTTTATCTTTTATTTTTTTTGGAGTTGGAGTTTCACTCTTGTGGCCCAGGCTGGAGTGCAATGGCGCAATCTCAGCTCACTAAAGCCTCCATCTTCGGGTTCAAGCGATTATCCTGCCTCAGCCTCCTGAGTAGCTGGGATTACAGGCGTGCGTCACCATGCCCAGCTAATTTTTTTTTTTTTTTGTAATTTTAGTAGAGACAGGGCTTCACCATGTTGGCCAGGCTGGTCTCGAACTCCTGACCTCAGGTGATCCACCCTCCTTGGCTTCCCAAAGTGCTGAGATTACAGGTGTGAGCCACCATGCCCAGCCAATGTGGTTGGATTTCAATGTACCATTTTACTATTTGTTTTCTATTTCTGCCATCTAGTCTTTGTTCCCTTTCTCCTCTTTTACTGCTTTCTTTTGTATTGAGTATTCTTTTTATGATTTTATTTTACCACCTTTATTGACTTATTAGCTCAACTGCTTTCTTTTGTTCTTTTAGTGGTGGCTTTAGGATTTATAATGCACATTAACTTATCACGTATACCTTCAAGAAGTATTATAACACTTCATGTATAGTATAAGAACCTTACAACACTGTACTTTCCTTTCCCCCCTTCTGGGCTTTGTGCTATAGTTGTCATACATTTTACTTCTACATGGATTAGAAACTCCACCATGCCAGGTTACTTTTGTTTAAACCATCAATTACCTCTTAAGGTGGTTTAAGTAATAAGAAAATAAGTCTTTTGGTTGGGCGCGGTGGCTCACACATGTAATCCTAGCACTTTGGGAGGCTGAGGCGGGAGGATCACAAGATAAGGAGATCGAGACCATCCTGGTTAACGTGGTGAAACCCCATCTCTACTAAAAAGACTACAGAAAATTAGCCAGGTGTGGTGGCAGGCGCCTGTAGTCCCAGCTACTCAGGAGGCTGAGGCAGGAGAATGGCATGAACCCGGGAGGCGGAGCTTGCAGTGAGCCGAGATTGCGTCACTGCACTCCAGCCTAGGCGACAGAGCAAGACTCTGTCTCAAAAAAAAAAAAGAAAAGAAGGCTTTTATATTTCTCCACATATGTACTATTTCCGGTGTTCTTCATTCCTTTATGTAAATGCAGATTTTCCTTTGGTGTAATTCTCATTCTGCCTTAAGGACCTCTTTTAACATTTCATCATACTGGTGGTTTGCTGGTGATCAATTTTCTAAGATTTTGTGGCTGAAAAGGTCTGTATTTAGTTTTTGTTTCTGAAAGATTTTCTCTGTGTATAGAATTTTATGGTGTGTTTCCCTCTAGTACCTTAAAGATGTCACTCCATTATCTTCTCATTTGTATTATTTTTTTTTTTATGACACATAGTCTCACTCTGTCTCCCAGGCTGGTGTGCAGTGGTGTGATTTTGGCCCACTGCAACCTCTGCCTCCCAAGTTCAGGTGATTCTCGTGCCTCAGCCATCCAAGTAGCTGGGATTACATGAGTGCGCCATCACACCTGGCTAATTTTTGTATTTTTAGTAGAGATGAGGTTCTGCCATGTTGGCCAGGCTAGTCTCAAACCCCTGACCTCAAGTCATCTGGCCACCTTGGCCTCCCAAAGTGCTGAGATTACAGGTATGAGCCACTGTGCCCAGCCTTGCATTGTTTATGATAAAAAGTTTGCTGTCATTCTTATAATTGTTCCTCTGCAATGCCTCTTTTTTTTTTTTCTCCAGTTGCTTTCAAGACTTTCTCTTTATAACTGATTTTAAGTAATGTAATCAAGATGTGGCTTGATGCAGTTTTCTTCATGTTTCTTGTTCATGGAGTTCATTGAGCTCCTTGTATCTGTGGGTTCATAACTTTTTAATCAAATTTGGAAAGATTTTGGTCACTATTTCTTCATATTTTTTTGTCCTCCCTCTCTCCTTTCCTTTTGCGATTCCAGTTACACATATGTTCAATGTTGTGTCACAGCTCATTGATATGCAGTTCAATTTTTGGGGTCTTTTTTCCCTCTGTTTCACTTTGGATTGTATTTGTTGCTGTATCTTCAAGTTTACTAATCTTTTTTCTTCAGTGTCTAACCTGTTGGCAATCCTATCCAGAGTATTTTTCATTTCAGATGAATTTTTTTTATCTTTAGAAGTTTGACTTGGTTCTTTTAAAAAAAATTTCCTTGCCTACTCCTATCATAATCATTTTCCTCTACCTTCTTGAACATGTGAAGTAATAGCTACTTTTAACACACTGTCTACTAATTCTATCATCTGTGTCATTTCAGGGTATGTTTCTGATGCTTGATTTTTCTCTTTATTATGAGTCACATATTCTTTTCTTTTCTTTTTTTTTTTTTTGAGACAGAGTCTTGCTCTGTCACCCAGGCTGGAGTGCAGTGGCATGATCTTGGCTCACTGTAATCTCCGCTTCCCGGGTTAAAGCGATTCTCCTGCCTCAGCTTCTCGAGTAGCTGGGACTACAGGTGCCTGCTACCATGCCCAGCTAATTTTTGTATTTTTAGTAGAGATGGTGTTTCACCATGTTGGCCAAGCTGGGCTCAAACTCCTGACCCCAGGTGATCCACCTGTCTTGGCCTCCTAAAATGCTGGGATTGCAGATGTGAGCCACCGTGCCCAACCTGAGTCATATATTCTTGCTTGCTGAAATACTCAGTAACTTTTGAATTCTTCCCTCTACTGTGCCCTAATTGGATTCCCCAACACTTTAACTGTTGGTCCTAATTTTGTCTTTTAGAGTTATGTAAGCTTGGCCAGGCATGGTGGCTCACGCCTGTAATCCCAGCACTTTGGGAGGCCGAGGTGGGTGGATCAGGTCAGGAGTTTAAGACCAGCTTGGCCAACATGGTGAAACCCCATCTCTACTAAAAATACAAGAGTTAGCCGGGCATGGTGGCAGGCTCCTGTAATCCCACCTACTTGGGAGGCTGAGGCAGGAGAATCGCTTGAGACCGGAAGGTGGAGTTTGCAGTGAGCTGAGATCGCACCACTGCACTCCAGCCTGGGTGACAGAGTGAGACTCTGTCTCAAAAAAAAAAAAAAAAAAAAAAAAAAAGTTATGTAAGCTCCATGTTCTTGGTCCCTATAGCACCTTCCTTCATGATGCTTTTCAACATTTTAGATGTCCCATTTACTTGTGTGATTATCTGATCAATGTCTGCTTTTCTCACCAGATTCCCTCTATGGCACAGGTTCTAGGTATGCTCTTGGTCGTCACTATATCCCAGCGTAGGGCACAGGCCTGGTGCATTTGAAGTCCTTGATAAATATCTGTTGAATGAGAATGAAACAAATGTCACCTGACTTGAATTTGGATTTTGTGGTTTTAGAACTCAGCTCTTTTTAAGTTTCTTTATGTTTTAAGATACAACAACCAATCACAATTATAAGGACCTTATTTGGATCCCGACTCAGATAAACAGACAAAACAATTTGTGAGACAAACAGAAAAAGTTAAACACTGCCTGGATACTTGATGATATTAAAGAATTATTATTGTGAACAGCAGTTGAACCTGGGTCAGTTGGTCCTGAGAGATGGGCGAGTGCCATTCTGAAGGGACCTGCAATGGCCTCCGGTGCCTTCAGCTGATAGAAAGGGAGTCGGGTTCAGATCCCTGAATCCAGAATGTTCTTAAAAAAAAAAGGGAAAGAATTATTGTTAAGCTGTTGAAGTTGAACATGGTATAGTGAGAACATTATTTGTTTACTTATTTATTTACTGAGGCGGAGTCTCTCTCTGCCGCCCAGGCTGCAGTGCAGTGGTGAGATCTCAGCTCCTCACAACCTCCACTTCCCGGGTTCAAGAGATTCTCCTGCCTCAGCCTCCCAAGTAGCTGGGATTACAGGTGCCCGCCACCATGCCTAGCTAACTTTTTCTATTTAGTAGAGACGGGGTTTCACCATGTTGGCCTGGTTGGTCTCGAACTCCTGACCTCAGGTGATCCACTTGCCTCGGCCTCCCAAAGTGCTGGGATTACAGGCATGAGCCACCGTGCCCGGCCGAGAATGTTTTTAAAAAGACTTCATCTTTTAGATTTATATATAGTGAATTCTTTATGGATAAAATAATGTAATATTTGGCATTTACTTCCAAATAATTGGTGGAGAAGAAGGAAGTGAGTGGGAATGCCGATGAAACAAGATCGGCCATGAGTTGATAATTATTGAATCTGGGACAAGGGTACATGGGGTTTATTATACCTTAAATTTTCCTTATAAAAGTGAAAAAATTGTTTAGCTCTTTGATTGGCTGAACAAAAGATAAATAGCCAGGAGTGAGATGGGTGTTCAGGACGGGGAGGGGTGGGGAAGAGAAGGAAGTTAGAGGTTTCAAAGATGCAAGATGCTCCAAGAAGTTGCCTGGAGGCTACCAAACCTGAGCTGTCTCTGACAAAATGCGGGAGGCTTCTGATGGTGGTCCTTTTGTTTGTTTCCTTATGCATTTATCTACCAATCTCTTTCTGTTTCACAAACAGAATAGTCTCAATTAAGAGGTGAGTCTAACAGGCTCTCTCAAGCAGAATGCAAAAAAAAAAAAAAAAAATGCCCTTTAGGCAACAATCCCCCATTCCCTAGCTCACTCACTCTGGAGCTCCTGGGAGACCTGCCGATTCTGCCTTTACAGGGGGTGTCAGCCCTTTGGGACAGAGGCGCAGGTGGTGCTGCTTGGACTTCCCGCCTGGTATCCACCCAGGTATTCCCTGAAGTAGCTCTGTCTTTAAGATTCAGGATGCTGCACGTAGGTCACTGTGATTAGTTGTTTCTCCTTTTTGCACGGCTTGCTGGTGGGTGGGGAGGACTTCTGAGTGGCACTGGCTCATTCCACAGTTCACAGCACACAGGTTCTGGACTGTTTTGGCAGGCTTGAAGGAAATGGGTTCTCATACTCAAACTCTTATTCCTCCTCCATTTCTGCGTCCTCTCATATCTGTGTCTGCAACACAAAAGACGGGTACTCCTGAAAGATCTGCCTGGGACTGCCCATAAAGAGATGCAGTATTTTAGGCAAATCAGGTCATCTGGTGCTAGGCTTTATTCTGACTTTTTTGGGGTGTTCCTGTGTAAACAGCAGTCTATAGTTGGCCGTATATACCATAATTGCTTCCACCCCCACTCAATATCCCTCCTGTTTGGAGACAAAAGCTTAGGAAGCATGGGCATTTTCAAGGGGCAAAGATGTGTTAATATACTTCCAGTGGCAGAACCTGAGAGCTTGTTTGGAGGTTCTAGCAAGGGAGCACAGCTACTCATATGCCCTTGACCGAAGATCGGTCCTCCTCTATCAGGGATGTTCATCCTCTTCAGCCTCCGAAGGGACGCACATGGAGTGGTGAGGGAGGAAGGGGACACCCACCTAGCCAGCCAGATCAGCCGAATCAACCCTGACAATCAATGGGGTGACAGATGTTGCAGCCAGATCGCCCTCACATCCAGAACTTGCAAGCCAATAGACTCTTCAGTGGAATGAAAGAAATTCTGGAAAAATGACTTCCATGAAAAACTTTTCATTTTGAGGTTAGAACAAAAACTCTTGATGGATTTTCTGATTTGAAGACCCATACTTATTTTCCACTTTAAAAGTAAAACACCTCATCAAAGAACCCTTGAAAAATACAAAAGAAGGGGAAAAAAGAGAAAAAAATCTAGCCATAGTTCTATCACTGAAACATGAGCATAAATCCATTTTTGTCTATTTCATTCTGTTCATTTTCTTTTGAAATGCACTGTCTCCATCATCTTCAGCCAATGGTTGAAATTCTAGCATACACAAATGTTAGTGTAACTGTTGTTTCTAGCCTTGTTATAAAATGTCTCCATGTTTTCACGTACTCTTCGTGAGAGACATGTTGCCAGATGGTTTCTCAAGGAGCTCCTCCTGATTTTTTTCACTCTTCCCCTATAAATGGGCAGATGGGATGTTTCCATTTTTGCCCCATAGCAGATATCTTTTTCTGTATTTGGAGTGATTTCCTTAGGATCGAATGCAGAAGTGGGAGTTCTGAGTCAAAGATAATGGATATTTTTATGGCTCTTGACTCATTTGGCCAATTTGCTTTTCACAGATTTTGCATAAACTTACGCTCCCACGATAGTTCGGATTTGAGTCTTTAAGTTTTGAACGACATTGTTCCATGTACCACACCTTCTATAGTAAATATTTTCCTGCTCAGATACAATTTTAAAGGTTCTGACACCAGAGACAGTATCCTCTCCTATGTAAAGCCTTCAGCTCTTTCTGAAAGATGTTGTAAAGCAGGCTTGTGGTGGAGAACATGCTTAGAGTCTGTCCTTGTTCTCCCATTGTCAGCTTGGACAACTGGTGTTCATTCCTGCCTTTTCCTCCTGGGAACAGTTCCCTAATCTGAATGTCCTGTAGCAATTCAGAAACCAATTCTCCCAGCTAGACCCTACCTGGTTCTTACTAGTCTGTGGTCATGTTGGCCACTCCCTGGTTTGGGTTCCTTCTAATGCTTCTCAAAATCCTAGTGGAGGTGGAGGGATTAACACTAAGGGGTTAAGAGCTCAGTCAAATTCTCTGGTCAAGGAATGCACCACTCCTAGCCCCCTTCAATATGCAACAAAGCTGTTGGCAGGCTTTGCCAACTTTAACTCCACCCAGGAGAAAAAGATCCCCTCATGCACCCCCTGCTTCTTTTGATATTAGGAGAGAAAGAAAAAGAGAGATTAACATATTTACAAGTAGCCAATCATCCCCCCTCTTTTGGAAGTCAAGTATTAGAGGAAAACAGACAGACATCTGTGAGCATTTAGAGAGTGGAAAAAGAAACAAGCAGGTTTCAACTGGAGCCAGGCAGGTGGTTGGCAGCGCCCACCCAGGGGATGGAGTTTCTGTCCTGATTATATTGTTTCATTCTGCTGTGGATGCAGCAGAAGCGGAGTGCTGGGGGTGCCGAGGGAGCCATCTCCATGTTTAATTCAGCTTACTTTGAGAGCAAGTTAAAGTCTTGCAGCAAAGCGTTCCTCCACAGCAGAAATTTGGGAATCTAAAAAATGCCAGAAAAATAAATCTTGGAAAGATGTTAGACTGTGCATAGACCTAGAGCAGAGGAGCCAAGAACACACGGATAGCTCCTTGAGGTGGGAAAGAAGCACAGTGGTTCAGGATGGGCGGTTGGGAAGAAATGATGACTGTAATGATGATGACCACAGCTAACATTTCTTGAGTGCTTATTATGTCTCAGATACTATCAAAAACACTTTACACAGATTAACTGTTTATTTGTCACTGCAAACTTACGTGGAAATGACTATTATTGCTTCCATTTATGAATGAGGAAACCGAGTCACAGAGAGGGTGTGTGATGAGACTGGTAGGTTGGAGCTGTGACTATACTGGGGACAATTACATGGGCTGGATCTTAAAGGTAAGGAAGAGACAGGAGAAAGGGGTGGCAAACAACCTTTCTGGGGATGTGGATGTCTAGTTATCTGTACCCGAAAGCTGGGAGTATCCCTGGACTTGCCCCTCTCCCTCTTATCCAGTTACTCCTGTAATTTCCCTGGTCCAGTCCATTCCCAGCACCATCCCCACCACTCACAGCTGCTCTACCGGTGTCTTGCCTGGGCTATTGTAGTGACTTTCCAACTGGTGAGCCACCTTCAGCCCCCAACCCTAATCCATCTTCTAGATTCTTTCCCCACCCAGTAATCTTGCTCTAGGCTTCCTTGGCACCTTATTAATATCTCTATTTAGTATTTAGCACACTAATGGTAATTGTGAATTTATATCAGTTTATCCAGTCCAAATATTTGTTGAATGAAAGAATGAGGTCATATTCAAGGAGAGGAATTAACATTTGAAGGCTAAGGAGTAAACCTTGGGCCCAAAGAGAAAGGACTTTGCATTCCCAGGGCCCAAGAGCACCAAGAAGAAGTAAATCAGACCTTAGACTTAAAAAGGGTGAACTAGCATGAGAGGCTAGGGATAGAACCAAGTGGGTCAGGGGGTTGCTGGAAGATGTCAGTGCTTTGCACCTATGCCCATAGAGATTAATAATACAAGACATGATTTTGATAAGTTAAAAGTACCATGAATATCAGGAGCGGGATCTTCTGCATGGTGGCAGCTCACGGTACTCCATAATAAACAGAAGTGGGAGCCAGTTGAAACAGCTTTTACTTATTTGGAGATGTCTCACTCACCCAAAGGCATCTCCATCTAGGCAAGATGAACACAGGAAAGTGATATTGCATATGGCTGGGAAGTTCATAGACTCTGGGAGGGTGCAATTTGTGGAAAAGAGTGGATTTCTAAGCCATTCTCCTTCTGTCAATTTTTGAGTATATTCTTGGTCTTTCTTGCAGTGCACACAATTCTACAGTTGATCTTTAGGTGAAATAAGTTGGGAGATTTAGATTTAGAAGCATTGACCCTCTTTCTCCCAAAGATGCTACAAGGTCAGGTGCGTCTCTGCTTTTATTTAAGAGTGTGATTAGAAACAGCCAGGGCCATCCCGGACCCAGCTGGCATTTCCCTGAATGTTCATTATTTTGAATGTATCACTAGAACAATGAGTGATAGAAGTGATGACGTGATGTAACAGAGAGAAAATCTGGGGTGAACGATTTCACAAGTTTGTCTCTGTTCCTATGATGGGAAAAAATGAAATCTGATTGTCCAGCCCAGAAGTGGAAGATATCATGTTATCTCACAACCTTTAAAGGTTTTACATAATATTTTTGAGACCGAGAATGCTAAAGCATTATTGCTTATGTTCTAGTTATAGGCCTATCTAATGGGTTATTGGTGAAAGACAAAGCACAGAGTCATGAATATGTCTCTGAAGTCAGTGCTGAAGCTGCCCTTGTATCTTTTGCCTCCTAGCCAGGCAGTGGGGGGTTGTCAGTATGGACTAATTCATTCCTGTAGTCACACTTTTTTTTTTTTTTTGACACAGAGTCTTGCTTTGTCGCCCAGACTGGAGTGCAGTGGCACAATCTCGGCTCACTGCAATCTCTGCCTCCCAGGTTCAAGAGATTATCCTGCCTCAGCCTCCCGAGTAGCTGGGATTACAGGCACGTACCATCACACTCGGCTAATTTTTGTATTTTTAGTAGAGACTGGGTTCCACTATGTTGCCCAGGCTGGTCTTGAACTCCTGACCTCAGGCGATCCACCCACCACGGCCTCCCAGAGTGCTGGAATTACTGTGCCCGGCCAGTCAACACATATTTATTGAGCAGCTGCTATGTGCCAGGCACTGTACTGGGGATACAGCAGTGAACAAAACAAAGTTCCTGTTCTCACGGAGCTTACAATCTAGTTGGGGGAGACAAAAAATAACTATGAAAGTTATACTATGTCAAGTGGTGATACATGCTATGAAGAAAAAATACACACAGTAAGGGGAAAGGGTGGAGTTTCTATCTTATAGAGAGTGGTCAGGGAAGGCCTTGCTACTACAATGAGCAGAGATTGAATGGAGTGAGGGAAGGAGCCCTGTGGTTGTCTGGGGTCAGAGTGTTACAGGAAAAGAGAGCAGTAAGGACAAAGGCCTCAGGTGGAATCATGCCAGCACACTCCACCAATGGCAAGGAGGCCAGTGTGGCTGGAGTTACGTGAGCACGGGGGAGGGTAGGAGATAAGGTTGGAGAAGAAGCCAGGGGCAAGACCACATGTGGCCCTGGAGTCCGCGCAAGGACCCTGCATCCTCTTCTCTTAGCGAGAAGAGAAAGCTTTGGAGAGTTTAAGCCAAGGAGTGACACGATTCAGCTGTTGTCATAAAAGACTCTGCTATGTGGAAATGTCCGCAGAGGAACAGGGTGAAAGCTGGGAGCCCAGCCAGGAGATGGCCGTGGCTGGGACTGGGGGTAGCAGTGGAGATTTCAAGAAGTGGGCAGATTCTAGACACATCTTGAAGGTCAAACTGATTGAATTTGCTGATGGATTGGTGGAAGGTGTGAAAGACAGACAAATAAGGATGAGCACGCTGTTTGACCTGAGCAACCAGAACCGTGAAGTTACCCATATTAGGATGGGAAAGATTTCTCAGGAGAAACCAGTGAAGAAAAAAAACGATAGGAAAGGCAGGGAGGAGAGAGGAATCAAGAGCTCTGTTTGGACATGTTAAGTTAGATGTCTATGGGGCACCCAAGTGCAGATGGTGAAGAGGCTGCGGGATAGGCAAATGTGGAGTTTAGGAGAGATGCTCAGCTAGAGATATGCATGTGGGCAGCGTCGGTGTGCAGCAGTTAAGGCATAAGCCTGAGAGGACGCACAGATACAGCAGAGGCTGGACTCTGAGTCAGTGTCCTGACGTTTGGGGGTTGAGAAGAGGAGCTTCCAGTCAAAGGTGACAGAGAAGGACTGGCCAGAGAAGTAGGAGAACCAGAGGTGAGTGGAAGGAAGAAGTGCTTCAAGGAGAAGGAAGGAGCTGCCCATCAATTACGTCAGTGTCGCTGATGGGTGGAGGGGAGAGGCCTGAGAATGAGCCACGGGATGAGCGGTGTGGGGTCATGGTGTTTTTGACAAGGGCAGCGAAGGTGAAGTGGGCACAGACAGTTGATTAAGTGGGTTCAAGAGCTAACAGGACAGGAAGGGAGTTACTGAGTGTGTTTCAAGAAATTTGGCCCTCTAGGGGAGGAAAGAAATCTGGTGTAAGGGGCTAGCTGGAGGGAGATAGGGTGCAAGGAGTTTGTTTGTTTGTTTGCTTTCTTATATGGGAGATGTTTCAGCATGTTTGTATTTAATAGGTATCCAGCGAAGAGGGAAGATTTGAGAATGCAGGGCCGAACTGCCCTAAACATAATTTTCCTCCCTTTTCTTTATTGTACAGCTTAGAGCATTGATCAATGTGTTCAGTAATTGTTTGTGGTTGATGTTTCTGTGAATATCTCTGGCAGTTATTTCCCCTTTAGGCAAAGTTGCTTCCCTCAAATATGCCCATGCGACCAGATCAGATCCATTTAATGATGAAAATGCTTTGAAAATACAAATCCCCTGACTTTTGTCTACGAGACCCTCTCAGTTGTTCTCTTATCACTTAGTTGTAGAGGTGTCAGCTGAATCAATAATAATAAGCTACTATTATTGAAACCTTAGGATGTGCTTTACATGAATTATCTCTGTAAAACATCACTGTGATGCGGGTACAATTGATGATCTCAATTTAATGATGAAGAAACGGTAGCTTCAGAGATTAAACCACATGTCCATAGTGGGGCAGGCAGTGCATGGTAGAGCCAGGTTCCCAACCAACCCCCGTTGACTTAACCAAGATGCCCTAGAGAACTGCCCCCCAAGACGGGCTGCGGCAGGCCTTGGCCACTGCAGGCAGACGTCAGTACGGAGAGACTGCATCCTCTTCCCGCCCGCCTGTTCCGGGAAGCAGCTCCGCCCCCTCCCCGTCCTGGCTGTGCGACACCACCCGGGCTCGGGCAGCAGGGGGCGCTCTGCTGTCACGAGAGGCGGACCCAACGCGCCGAGAGCGAGCCTGGCTCCCGGACTGCGATGACTCCCTCCCCCGCCACCCACACCACCAGGCTCTCCCCATCCTCATTCTGCATCAGAGTTTGCTGCTGCTGCTGCTGCTAGCAAAGCTATCTCTATGGAGATTTGTGAAAAACCTCTGCTCTGGTGAAAGGGTCCTGGGGTAGGGGTGGGATAGAGGTGGGGGGTGGTGGCCCATGGTTTCAGGGTGTTGGTGTTAAAATAGTGGGGACTCGGTGGGGACGGTAGGCTAAGGCCCTCGGCTATGCCCTGGGTCTGGCTGGTGGTAGGTGTCTCGCTCAGCTCCTGGAACGGGTAGATCCGCTGCGGGGCAGGCACTCAAACATCGCTTTGTTTCCTAAGTTCTTTCTGAGCAAGCTTCTTTCTAAGATCCCAAGCACTAGAACCGCTGAAATACAAATTCCTAGCTGGGAAAATCAGATTCCCGTATCTGCAGGGATGCAACGAAGAAGGGCAGCAGTGTCCTGTGGCTTTGAAGCGCATGTCACATGAAACAGGGCGAGGAGGGAAGCAGGTGGCATTAGTCCTTCCCCGCCCGCCTCCGCCCCTTCTGCGAGGACACCACCGGCCATTTGCTGCCCTGGTAGCGGGTGAGGCGCAGCTGGCCAGGAAGGGCCCAAATCAAAAGGAAGCCATGTGGGCTGGGCGCGGCGGCTCAGGCCTGTAATCCCAGCACTTTGGGAGGCCGAGGTGGGCGGATCACGAGGTCAGGAGTTCGAGACCAACCTGGCCAACATGGTGCAACCCCGTCTCTACTAAAAATACAAAAGTTAGCAGGGCAGGGTGGTGCGCGCCTGTAATCCCAGCTACTCGGGAGACTGAGGCAGGAGAATCACTTGAATCCAGGAGGCGGAGGTTGCAGTGAGCCAAGATCACACCGCTGCACTCCAGCCCGGGCGACACAGCGAGACTCCATCTCAGAAAAAAAAAGGAAGCCATGTGGTGGGTGCCTGAGCCTGGCACCACCACAGCTGCTGGCTGCATGTGAGGGCTCCAGTCCTGACCAGAGGGCCTCAGGTCGCAGGGGAAGGAGGGGGTGGGGACACAGCTGCTCCCACCAGGAGCATGGCCCTCCTTAGTGCAAGCTGGGACCCACAAGCCCAGACCCAGAAGCAGAGATGTGAGGGAGGAGGAGCCGGATGTTCCCTCTTTCCAAAAAATTCCGAATTGGCTTGGCTGCGTGGCCCCTTGCCCCTGCTGACAGCCCCCACACTTCCTGATTAAGTCTGGCTTCCCCAGGTGGCTGCTGCTCAGGACTCCCAGATGCAGCTGTGGGTGGCAGGAAGTAACCAGTGTCCTGGCATCACCCCAGATACAAACCTGGTCCCCGATTTGACAGCACCGCGTTGCCCTCCACCCACTGATGTGGTTAGAGCCACACATTGAGGGGCACAGAAAGCCCCCTCCTGCTGTGAGTTCTTTGCATTTTGCCTTTCCCTCTTGGAAGCAGCCCGTCCCAGAGCTGTCCTGATCTGTTTAGAAATACAGCTATTCCACCCTGCGCCTGCCAAGTGTAGCTGTACTTCCTGTGGACTAGATCTAAACAAACACAAAAATTCAATGTGCAGCAAGTATCAATCACCTATCGAATGCAAAAAGTAAAGGAAGCACCTCACCCTCAAGGGACTTGTAATCTAGTTGAAGAGATGAGACCCAAATACATGGGGAGTTCAGTATCTGGGAACAGTGATCATATCAGTTTCGACTACAGAAGAAGAGATGTCACAGGTCCCTTTGTGATTAATTATCAAGTGAGTGGTTCTGACAGTGATTGCTCTCCTTGTCTAGGGGAGAGATGGTGTGCTTCAGGCTTCTGTGGTCAGGAACACTGGACTGGGGCAGGGGGGCAGAGATGGTGCTGATGGGAGGGAGGCCTGGGTTTGGGTTGCTTCTTGAAGGCTGAATGCATCAGAGCCTATAAATAGAACTCATGATTCTTTTTGCTTTGGAAAACATACAGACTAACCATCTTTTCTAGATTAGTGCCTGATTCCAGTTTACTGCCCTCCCATCATCAGGGTGCTCAGAAAATGTGATTTGATAAGTAAAAATGACCTTTTATGAGAACCTGCAATGTGCCAATTATTGCACAGTGCACATTACAAAAATTATTTCTGGTATTTTTTAGCAACACTTAGTGGATGGCCATCCCCTCCCCTAACCTACAAATGAATCAGATGGGGCTCAGAGAATGTAGGTATCTTTCCCGAGGTCACACATCCGAGTCAGGCATGGCAAAGCTAGAATTCAAGGCCTTTCATACCCCAAAGCCGAGGGGCTGAGTTTTGCAGAAGGGTCTGTAGCTGTTTTCCAAAGTGTTTCCCATATAGATGCTGAATTTCCCGCCTTCAAGCAGACCTCATCTCTTGGAGCCTTCCTAACATACTGCATGGATTGAGGACCCAGCTTTGATATTATTTCTTGTCTTTTTTTAGGATAAGGGAAGAGAAGCCCAAACAAATAGGGTTGCTGCAGATTTCAGAATTGAACTGAAGGTCTGAACCAGAGGAAACTTTTCAGAAGGCAGGGATCCCCAGTGACTCAAAAGTCCCTTGAGAGAGAATGGATGCCTCCCGCCTCCCCCGTTCAGCTTTTTATTTATTTATTTATTTATTTTGACAGAGTCTCACAAGGCTGGAGTGCAGTGGCACTATCTTGGTTCACTGCAACATCTGCCTTCTGGGTTCAAGTGATTCTCCTGCCTCAACATCCCAAGTAGCTGGAATTACAGGTGCCCACCACCACACCCAGCTAATTTTTGTATTTTTAGTATTTTTAGTAGAGGCAGGGTTCCACCATATTGGCCA
This sequence comes from Pongo pygmaeus, assembly GCF_028885625.2. NCBI lineage: Eukaryota > Metazoa > Chordata > Mammalia > Primates > Hominidae > Pongo > Pongo pygmaeus. The sequence goes on from NC_072392.2 coordinate 60,923,046, forward strand.
GGCTGGTCTCAAACTCCTGACCTCAAGTGATCTGCCCGCCTCAGCCTCCCAAAGTGCTGGGATTACAGGCATAAGTCACCGCGCCTGGCCCCTGTTCATCCTTGACCCTGTCTCCTCTCCCTCTCTGTTGATGAGCTAGACCCCTGCTCCTGGAAGAAGCTGAACCCTCACTCTGTGGAGTGGGGAGAGGCTGGCCCTTTAAGCCCCTACCCACCAGGCTCTCAGCAGTGGAGGATGGAGCAGGGTGAAGGAGTGTGTGGTAGGGCTGTGTCCACAGAGCATGCTTCTGGCCTGTCAGTTTGGTGGAATGGAGTGTAAATCTCTCCTTTCCCTCTATTTGCTTTCCTGACCCTATAGAAATGAGGTGATTAACACCCACCTTCTCTTTTCTGTTTTCACAGAATCTCTGATCAACTTGGCACCTGTCTTAGTCTGTTTGGGCTGCTATACCTTAGATTGGGTGGTTTATAAACAACAGAAATTTATTTCTCACAGTTCTGGAGGCCGGGAAGTTCAAGATCAAGGCCCTGGCAGATTTGGTGTCTCATGAAGGTCTGCTTCCTGGTTGAGAGATGGCCATGTTCTCACTGAGTCCTCATGTGGAGGAAAGATGATGGAACTCTCTGGGGTCTCTTTTCTAAGGGCACTAATCCCATTCATGAGAGCTCTACCCTCATGACCTCAGCACCTCCCAAATGCCCCACCTTCTGCTACCATCACACTAGAGGTTAGGATTTCAACATAGGAACGTTCAGTTCATGACAGCACTCTTTGAAAACCCCTAGAATTCAAGATGATATGCAGGTTCCCCCTCATGAAAGTAAAACCAAGATGTTCTAGAACAAAAAATATATATGAGTATAACAAAGAAAAACATAAATCATACACTCCTCTGAAGATAACTATTGTGACATTTGGGTATCCTCTGGTTGTAATATTTCTTTTTAATGCAACTCTGATGAAACTACGTATGATTTTGTATCCTATTTATTCACTTAGCATTGCCCTAAATTATTTATACACTCTTTGTGAACATCATTTTAGTCACTATATATCATATGGAAGTATCATAATTTGTTTTTATTTTATTTCATTTTTTTGAGATAGGGTCTCACTGTGTTGCCCATGCTGGAGTGCAGTGGGGCAAACTCAGCTCACTACAATCTCCACCTCCTGGGCTCAATCATCCTCCCACCTCAGCCTCCTGAGTAGCCCATGCTGGAGTGCAGTGGGGCAAACTCAGCTCATTACAATCTCCACCTCCTAGGCTCAATCATCCTCCTATCTCAGCCTCCTGAGTAACTGGGACTTACAGGCATGTGCTACCATGCCCGGCTGATGCCGGGTTGATTTTTTTTTTTTTTTTGTAGAGATGGAGTTTTGCCATGTTGACCAGGCTGGTCTCGAACTCCTGGTCTTAAGCAATCTACCCGCTTTGGCCTCCAAAATTGTTGGGATTATAGGCATGAGCCACTGCACATGGCCTCATAATTTATTTAACTTCTATATAACTAACCATCTAAGTGGTTCTAGCTTTTTGCTACTAGCAGTCATATCACAATTGATATATTTGTGCATAAAGATTTTTGACATTTTAGTTTATAACCTTAGGATGGATTCCCAGAAGTGAAATTATGAGGCCAGGAGTAGGAACATGTTTAAGGCTCTCGATACATTTTTCCAAATTACTTTCCAAAAGGGTTATATTAATTTATACTTTATTAGGAATCTATAAGAGTGTTAAACATGTCACACTCTTTCCAGCAATCAATATACTCTTTTAAAAATTAGTTTTTAACTACCTAAGTCTACTATCCTTATAAAACAAAGCATAACAGATCAGGCCAAGGTTGGCTTTGCCCATATCCTCATTCTGTTCCACTCCTCTTCTCTCTGTACATACCCACTGCTAGCTGTCGCTTTCAGTTCTTCCAGGCTCTTCACTTTACCTTTACATACGTCATCCAATCTACTGTTTGCTTATGTTCTCCTGTTGATATTTTTAAACGTGTGTTCTTTTTCTCCTTCTAGAACAGAAATTGGCAGACTTTCTTTGTGAAGAGCCAGAGAGTAAGAATTTTGGCGTTGTGGGCCACGTCTACTGCAGTACAAAACTCTGCTGTTGTAGTGTAACAGCAGCCATAGACAATATATAAACAATTGAATGTGACTATTTTCTACTAAAACTTTATCTGCAAAAATAGCTGTGAGGCTAGATTTTGCCAGCAGGCTATAGTTTGCCGATCCCTGTTCTAGACTGTAAATTCCTTGGGGCAAGGGCCAAGTGGATTCCCCAAGCCCCTGGACCAGGGTTATGCACAGTTATCCTTGGCAATGACTACAGTAAGAGGGCTGGCATGTTTCTTTCTTTCTTTCTTTCTTTTTTTTTTAAGAGATGGGGTCTCACTATATTGCCCAGGCTGGTCTCAAACTCCTGGGCCCAAGCAATCCTCCCACCTCAGCTGAGATTACAGGTTTGAGCCATCACACCCGGCCTGGCATTTTCAATACGAACTTGGGGCTTGAGATGGATAGAAAGGACATGGAGACATCATTCTGCATCACCTCCTATCTGTTCTCTGCTCCTTGTCCTTCTAGTGGGAAAAGGGAGAGGAAAAGGAAGGGACATTCCAAAGTGACTTGATTCCTTTAGGCCCTGGGAGTGGGAAATTAAAGAGATGCACTGTAACCTTTCTTCCCCACTCCCTTAGCTGAGCCCAAACCGCAATTCTGCCTTTGGGCAAGGGTGTGTACCAGGCAGGGTAACAGTTGAGGGCATCAATAATGCCACTATAGGGAGAGGAATGACAAAAACTAGCATTTACCAAGCACTTACCATGCACCGGAACACTGTAGCTTCCTATATAATCCATCTAATAATCAAACAATAATAGTATTGCTGACAGTGAGGTCAGTACTATGGTTACTCCAAGTATAAAGATGAGGAGGTAGCAGAACAGAGAGATTAAGTAACTCATCCAAACTCTCCCGCCTGGTGATTAGTGGAGCAAAGGATGGCATCTGGGCCCAGTGTTTCCACTCCTCCCCACCACTCTGATTGCCTCTGTGGCAAACACTCTCAGTTGCCTTCCCGATATCCATTATTCTCTTCTTCCTTAGTGTCAGGACCTTGGACAACATGCCCAGGTGATAAACTAGTTTCCAGTCTCCTTTGCCATTAGATGTAGTCAATTAAGTGGAAACTCTTTGGCTGTTACTCTTTTCTCCTGCTTGGAATATAAACATGATGACTGGAGCTCCAGCAGCCACCGCGAAGCCATGGTGTGGATGGATGCCACGTGCTGAGGATGGTGGAACAGAGGCAAAAAAGATCCTGGGAGCTCTCAGATCAGCTCTGGGCTGCCTTATTCCGGACTCTTTCTTTTTTTTCTATAACACAAGAGAGAAATAAATCTTTATCCTGTTTAGGCCACATCAATCAGATCTCTCTTACAGGAAGATAAATGTAATTCCTAAGTGTTAAAACCTCGAAGAAGAAACCAGAGCTGCTCTTATAACACACAAGAAATTTGCAAAGAGGAATCCATCTGGCAGGATCCAAATGCATATCTCATTCCCCATCCCTAAGTCCAGAGTCATCAAATGCAATGGGACAAAATGACTGAGATATGTCCCAAGGAGTGAACAGAAGTGGAACCCAAAGGGAGGGGAGTAAGTGGGCTGAAAGGAGAAGAAAAATCTCTAAGGCAGGAGGGAAGGGTTTTTCTTACCAACTTTGAGAGGGGTGGCCACATGTAGCCAAGAGCTGAGGCTGAAGGCCTTGTGTCCTTTGAGGAGAGGGACCCCAAATTATCTGTGGCTTCTGAACAGATAAGACAATACAGTGTGGACCTCAAACAAGTAACTGTTGTTTATGGCCTGGATCTATGTGGGTCGACCGACCATCAGTCAGCCTGCGTGACAAGGACCTGCACTCTCCCTCCTTCCCACTGGCCAGTGCCCGAGTGATGAGGCTACTCATCAAGAGGCTATGGTTTGGTGGAAATGAAGCCAGCTGGCAGCCCAATATCCACACACTTTCCCAGGGAGTGAGCCACATGCAAAGTCCATCCGTCGCCAAAGCCGAGGGGGCTTAAGGTCATTCAGTAAGGCCTGCCACTGAGATTTGGTTCTGGATCCAGCAATCCTCTTTAAAAAGAACAGATTTTCACCTGCCATCCTCCCCACGTTCTGATCTCCAGGAGGGGGAACAACGTAGTCAAAGGAGAGATTCTCTGATTCGAGAGCCTCAGGATTCCAGGCAGCAAAGATAGAACTTTTCTCTCAAACTTAGGTTGTAGGGTTCTGCTGGGAGCTCTCTACTGATACTTGCAGTAATTTGCAAATGGCACATTGGTGTCACAAGTGGGAAGCCTGGGGCTCAGGGACTCACGGGTCAAGGTGATCCACGGCCAGGTGAGGGGGTGTGGTGAGGAGTAAACCTATTCCGTGGGGGGACAAAGATACGGAGGAAGGTCTCTTTCTGAACTGAAACAAAGAGGAGGAGAATCCTTATAAATGCCTCTGGAAGAGGCCTGCACCATGCGGTTAACCTTGAAAGAAAGTCACTGACTGAGGTTTCACACTTCATCCTTGTCCTGACCAGTCCAGCATTTCCAAGTTTTCCCTCAGATGACTCCCTATCAAGACAATCTGTAGATTTTTTCTCCAGTCGGCATATTGGCTGCAAAGATAATGTAGGTATTTTCAGTCAGCCCGGAGCAGGAGAGATAAGAGGGGAGAGAGCCAGGGAGAACTTGATTGAGTGACCAAGATAAATTTACTGTACCACAGGAAATCGAAATACAAAAATAAGGATTGGGAGCAACTGAAATATTTAAAAAGATAGAGAAGGGACTGGCGGTCTAAGGGAACAGCCTTACCCCTTCATTGCCTGAGCTCCTGAATATTGCAAAAGAGAATAGGGTTGAAAAAGGACCAGAATAGAAACTAGCCATTAAGAGAGACAGAATAAAGGGTTTGGCTTACAAATGGGATTATAATTAAGAAAGGAGGAGAAATCAGAAGGGTTTGGGGTTTGTCTTCTTGGCCTCTGGTCTCACCTAGGTGATGTCTCAGACAGAATGCTTCTCTATATTGTGGTTTCTGCCTCTAAGAAACCTTTCTCTTGCCCTCCCTCCCTGGGGTGAGAACTGTTGCCTTCTTGGTCGGGAGGCAGTGGGGGTATTGGTAAGAAGTCAGGCTTGGCTGCTGTAACCAGTAGACCCGATAGTAATTGAGTAGCTTATGTAAGACAGAGTTTACTTCTTTGTTGTGTAGCAGTTTGAGGTGAGTGTTCCACAGGGTCCTTGAGGCACTCAAGTTCCTTCCATCAGGCCTTGGTTTTGTCTATAGGTTGAGGCTCAGCTGCTGTGGTTCCAGCCACTGGGAAAGGGAGAGAATGTAGAGAAGGCTCAGGCTTGGCCATGGCACCCCTCATTTCCGCTCACATTTGTTTGAAGACATCTTAGTTATATGGCCCCCACCTAACTGCAAGGGAAGTTGGGAAATGTAGTTTCACCACGTGCTCAGGAAGAAGGGAGAGCCATCTTGGGGGACAAGCAGTGTTCAGGACCACAAAGAACTAGTGGAAGGAGGAACAGGAGAGGCTGAGGTGCTGGTAGGTAGCAGACTCTGATGAGGGCTTGATAAATAAGAGAGCCACCCCATCCATCAGGGGCCTGGATGTCCTCCTGCTGGAAGAGACATCACAGCCAGTGAGCTGACCATGTTCCACTATCAGTACAAGCGGGCTCTGGCAGCAGATGTGCTTCTCAGTGAAGGTGTGGCGACACCTCTCCGCGTCTCCTTGCAAATGATCAGCTGCCACCTCCACCCTGGCACCAACCTGGGCTGCAGGAAGCTGAAATGCATGTTGCCCCTTATCATGAATGGGAGCATCATCTTTGCAGAAAGTCTCCCTTCTTTATTCTTGCAAATTGAGAGTGCAATCCAGGATGGAAGGAGACCACATTCAACCGTCAGCATCTAGTGGGTGAATGAGGCCTCCTGAATTGAACATTGGGCTCAGGAGGGGCATGAAGTTCCACAAAGCACAGACTACCCTTTGCAATGAGCAGCAAGGTGGGTGTCTCTTTCACAGGTTGGGGTGAGGTGGGGTGTTTCCATCCAGGGAGCCCCAATCAGCTGGAACCAAGCCTGCTCTTCTCAGAGGGACTTGGGTTCCATGTGTGCCAATTATCAGGCACTGGCAACCTCTCCAGAGCTGGTAACTTCGGGTCAGTCTTCACATCTTTTTCCCAGTGCCTCCACAATCAATACGCAGACATCATCCGGGGCTGGCCACTGGGCAATCCAGATCTGATGTTTCAGCCCTTCCAAACATAACCTAATTCCCTTCTCTATTTTAAAGGATAAAAATCTATGCATAAAGCACCCAAATGATTCAAAGGGTGTGGTATAGCTTATCCAGTTTTTTCCCCTCATATCTTCAGCTTGGCATTTCTTTAAAACAATGAAACTATTTTTTTCCTTAGATATGAAACATGGCCTCAGAGACCCTGACTTGAAGTCAGAAGATCTAGACTCTCTTGGTCTGTAAAGAGCTCACCCAGGCTGTAAACAATTCTCTCCCTGAGGTCTCTCCCTTGTGTGACCTGAGAGCAGGTTGAGTGTTCATTTCTCAGGAATTTGCAAGAAAGAAAGTGTTTATGCTAGAAGAAGCCTCTCATACTCTAAAATTGCCAGCTATGCCAGCCTAAAATTGCCAGACTGTGTTTTCTGGGGCGAGGTACCTGGATCACATTGTTCAGGGTGGCTAATGTACTTCGGAGCTTGCTATTTAACTTGTTTTTGCTGAAGTCTATAGTCTTATTTAGACATAAAACCTTGAAGAAACCTACTTCCTAATTCCCAAGCGTATGCCTCATTTCCTTCCTCTCCTGGTCAACCCAGACTCTTGTCAGGACGCCTTCTCATCAATCTTAAAACTTTGAAATGTAGAGTGCAAAGCTCTTTTCTTCCCTTTTAAAAACAGAGTTTATTTTTCATTCTCCCTATAAGTCATACCAGTTTAATATAAAAAATGGAAAATATAAAGTAACCAGGTAAATGAATGAGTTGGGCTGGCTTGGTGGGATGCAGGCAGAAAGCAACTCTACTCTTCCCCCGACTTGCCTTGCACACTGGCTCTGTGGATTCATTTTTTCTTTCTCTTGCTTTTTGGATACTCCTAGATATTAAGTAAGAGTCTTGTTCCTTCAAGTAATAAAATGTCAAGTCCCAGTCTCATATCAAACTCTCATGCAGTTTATAACTTCTCCCCTTGCTGAGCTTGGCCTGTGGGCACAGGCATGTATGTAGTTGCCTCTTCTCTGTTTTCTCCCTTGCGCCCCCTCTCAGTAGTCGGCTTCTGCCGCCTGGGCCAGTGTGGGAGGAAGATGGGGGAGAGGCTTAGGGGGCCAGCAAAGTCTTGGTTGACTGGAACAGTTGTAACCTGGTATCCTGAGGGTGTGTTTCTCCTGTGTGTGCTCTTTAGGGTTCTTTGGAGACACCATCTCCCCACTGGTTGAGGATTTTCTTGGACGGTGCTTCCTCCAGCTGACTCCATACAACTGCTAATTTATAGCAGTCAGCTCCTCTGTTGTGGTCCCCTCACTTCTCCAGCAGGGAGCACTCGCTTCTAGGGGATCCATATCTGACCTATAAGCAGGCATTTTTCTCAGGGGAAGTCCACGTCTGGTCCATGGGAAGCACAACTGTATCCTCGCACCACCAAACCTTACAAGTGCAGTGCTTCCCACCCCTGCCCTGCCTCTTGGCTGCCCATCCATGCAGGCCATCCCAGCTGGCCCTCTGTCTTTGATTTTGGAGCATGAGTCAGGTTGCATCCCTGCATCCTTCAAATTCTAGGGGCATAGAGCAAATTCTTTGAGTGGTTCTAAGTGCCCCTGCCTTTGCATTCAGCAACTAACTCGCTCTCTCTCTTTAAAGAAATCTTTACTCTCAATCTCTTCATCCTGATTCATGCATTCACAGCCTTCTCTTAAAACAATCAATGATGTTCAAGTGCTGACTGAACTGGAGACCCTGCCATGCTGGCCCAGCATCCTGCTTTACTCTGCACCCATTATTTTCTACTTTCAGGCCTCAGTAATACTGAGACAAGAGTCCCATTTTAACATCTAGCGCAGTAGTTGTAGTAGGTTTTTTATGGCTCCAGATTCATTTCAATCCAGGATTATGACCCTTTGCAATACAGCTTTGCAACTCCTCCCATCCACAGGAGACATCTGCTTGTCTACTTCTTGCAATTTCATTGGCTTTGAGACCAGCTTCGTCCACATAGAAAGGGGCAGAAAGCAAAGCTAGGCAACTTCTGAGGCTAGGGCTTATGAGTCATTGCTGCTTCCACTTTTGCTCTCCTCTAGGAACATTGCCCTGAGACAGACATCCATGAAGAAGCCCGGGATGAAAGACCACGTGGAGAGAAAGGCCCACCATCATTCTGCACCAACTACCAACGGCGTAAGGGAGGTCGACTTGGATTTCCCACCCCAGTTGACTCTCCAGCTGAGAGCAACTGCCTGAGCCCAAACAAAACCTGCTGAGGAACCTCCCTGCTAGCAAATAGAATCAGGAGAAATAATAAATAGTTCTGTTGTTTTAAGTCACCAACTCACAAAGTATAAGAAATAATCAATGGATGTAGTTTTAAGTCTCTATGTGTTGGGATGGTTTGATATAACAATAGGTAACTGAAACAGTAGAAGATTAGAAAGGGGAAAAATAATCACTCATAATCCCATCACATAAAGATGACTGCTCTTTTTTTTTTTTTTTTTTTTTGAGATGAAGTCTTACTCTGCCACTCAGGCTGGGGTGCAGTGGCACAATCTCAGCTCACTGCAACCTCTGCTTCCTGGGTTCAAGTGATTCTCCTGCCTCAGCCTGCGGAGTAGCTGGGACTACAGGGGTGTGCGACAATGCCCGGCTAATTTTTTTTTTTTTTTTTTTTGTATTTTTAGTAGAGACAGGTTTTCACTATGTTGGCCAGGCTGGTCTCGAACTCCTGACTTCACGTGATCCACCTGCCTCAGCCTCCCAAAGTGCTGAGATTACAGGCGTGAACCACCATGCCTGGCCAAAGATGACTGTTCTTAACATCTGTAAGCTTTTCCTTTTGCTCTTTTTTTTTTCTGCACATATTTTTCAACATTTTATTCTGAAAATTTTCAAACACATAAAGTGAACATTCCATACCCACTACTTAGATTCTACAATCTTATTTTTAGTGCATTTCAAAGCAATGGACATCAGTACCCTTCACCTATAAACACTTTAGCATTCTGAATATGATGTTTTAAGTAGTTGTAATAATACAATGCCTAATATGTAATTTTATATCCTGCTTCATTCAATTATTTTGATATTATTAACACACTTGAATGTTAAACTCTTTGTGAAATTTACTTTTAATGACTGATAATGTATAATGAAGCAGGTATACTGTCATTTGTTTTTTTCAATTTCTGATTGTTGGATAGTTATGATTTTTCTAGCTTTGTATCTGTTAATATAAGCTATACTTCAAATACCCTCATTTCCAGGTACAGAAAAAAGGCCAGTGGGGTTACAAGACTCATCTGATTTGCTCTGGGGTAAAAGGCAGTGTGTTAAATCTTGTTAAGCAGAATATTTTCTCTTGCGGGAGAACATGTGTTTTGGCATCAAAGAGAGCTAGTTCCATCACTTTTCAGTTTTGTGACCTTGATCAAATTCCACAGCCTCTTTAATCTTGCTTTTCCTCATCTATGAAATGGGAGTAGTAATTGTAGGTACCTCAGCTAAAGAATCAGAATGAAATAATTTGCATAAAACTCCTAGGACAGTGCCTGACACATGTCTTCATTATCACCACTAATATTCACATCCACGAAGTTTTAGAAACAAAGGTATTTGCACATACCAATGTATTGTAAGTGGAAGTAAAATTAAACAAAGCTTAATTCACAAACAATGCAAAAGCCAAATGTAATCAAGAAAATTCATGAGCAGTGCACTTTGATAGAACCCAAAACAATGCCTTCCCATTGATATCCAGACAACCAGGGCAGATATTTGACTGGCATGCCAGGGCACAGCTATTCTGGTTGTTTTCAACAGGTGTCCATTCTGGTTGGTCAGTGACTGTGCTTTTCTAGTTGTTACAATTTTTGGGCCCTACCTACCAACAAAACCAAAAGCAGACAGAGAGCTAGCTCTTAGTCCTTGCTAATATTTACTCTGAAGAGGAAAATGACGCCACCTTTGAAGTTCTCCATAGGAGTTGCCTCCGACACTAGGGAGAAGACCTGAGCAAGGCTTATGAGTTGAGTCCCAGAGCCAATGTCAGATCATGTCTAAGGAATCACCTCACCGGCCAAAGCTGTCAGTCTGTGTGCAAGAATGATCATCACAAAAGGGGTTGTAGGTAGGGAGACAAGGTGATTGGTAAGTCTGGGAACAGGCTAAGGAGACGGGGTCTCAGTCAACAAGGGAGATTGTTTCTGTTGAGCCAAGGATAGAGGTGGATCACATGGGTAGGAAAGCTCCTCTTAAGGGGCCAGGCTGGGAAGGACTGCTGCATGTTGCTTTCCTCATGCCCATTGGACTCTGATGATAAATCTTGACAATCTCATCAAGGTCATGGTCTTCATTATAGTTACGATCATCATTATCATCATGAACAAAAGCATCCTAAAATGAGGGAGAGCAATGAGGTTCTTTGAAGGACTAGGAGACCCCTGGGGGCAATCTTACCACCTGGATTACATTTGGCTATTTCCTTACCCTCTTCTTTCTCCTAAGGAAAGAAACATTCTGGCCCCAATAGCTCTGCTGAGTTTTCTCCTTAGAGAGTAGTAGAAAGCCTCTTTCCAATTAGTCCACTAAGATGAGAATTATCTCCCACCACTTCTCCATCCCCTTTGTCCTATAAACAAGGGAGAGAATTAACACAAGAGCCGTGAACTCAAGATGGGATCCATGTACAAGACTAACTCACATTTTGCTCATTGTTAAAAAGGTGGAAATGCTTCCCATCTTTCATTGTCTTCTCAAAATTTTTGACTCACTTGATCAAGTCTATTACAATTCCCAAAGTTTTGAGGCTTAAGTAGCAAGAAACCCCAAACTTTCCAGAGATATTTACTGCTCTCGATTCAGAATTTTTTCTTTCTTTTCACCCAGATTATTCAGAGAACAGAGTGGGGGTGGGTTAGGAAAGAGAGAGATCAATGTAAGTGTTGAGGCTGATGGCTAATGGCCTTTAGATTGCAAAGATTGGGTAAACAGATTTAGCACACTGATTCAACATATTAATTGTTTGTTAACCTTTGCATAACCTTTAGGAAGCCTCTGAATCTGTGGATTTAAAACCCAAAGTACACTCGAGGTATTCCCACAGCACAACCCACTTTTACAAGGTGTTAAAACTCATTAATTTTCTGTTGAAGCTGGGCAGGAAAGGGGGGTTTGGGGGAACAAAGCACACTAAATAGAGAACTAATCAAGCAAATTAATGTATGCAGAAGGCTCTCTCCCAGGCTTGCAGAAATATCCATTTGTTACCTATATAAACTATAATTACATAAAATGCAAGTGATGGCGAGATAGAGTGTGATTTAAGGGTTGAGAGAGCAAACATCATAACAATAGCGTAATCCTAATAGCCATCATCCCTCTAATAATGTTGGCCCTTGGCTAACGTCCTCGTTTAGGGATCTCCGAGCATGTTAGCCACATTAATTAATCCTCTTGCTGTACGGCTGTGAGGGTTGCTCAGAGCCATTACCCCCTCACACCTCAGGTGAGAGAGAGGACATCAGAGCTGGGAAGCTGGGAAGAGGTTGTAGAATCCCATTCCCCACCCCACTCTCCTTCCCCTGTGCTCAAGCAAGCTCCAAGCTGAAAGCCAGCTCTAGACTGGCAGGTCATGGCCTTGGTTCTATGACGCTTGAACAAGAAGAATGGATAGCCCATGGTATCCATTTAGTAACTGAACCACACAAACAAATACTCTTCTGGTAGGGAGAAACCCTTAGAGGCCATCTGGTCCACCTCAAGGTCTGAAAGCTTCAAACTCCCTCCAAAGACCATTGTCTACCCCGTCCTTCAAGCCCTGGAGAAACAGACTGCTGATTCTTTGGGTACCCTGGGCTTCTTTGTTGTGATGCCTGGGACTGATGTTCTCTCTTTCAGTTAAGTCCCATGGACTGCAGCCCCAGCTGACTTGAGGCTGTAAGTTCTCCCCCAAAGGAAGAGAGTCATTTTAACACTTTACACCATCTCACACCAGTCTCTCCAAAGCTAATGGCTATAGAATTAGCGATCATCAGATTATTTTTACTGAAGACGGGACTTTGGAGTCTCCCCCAAGTGATCTAGCCCCAGAATATGAGCGATCTTGCTCTGTAAATTGTCTCTGCCATCTTCCCTAACTGGCCATTCATCTTGATGTCAATCCACTTTTTGGAATGAACCGAACAAGGGCTTGGGCCTCTTTTCCTGTGCAGACATGCTGAGCAGTCCCCGAAGTCCCTTCCCTGCAGAAGCGTTCCCTGTCAATCCCTTTCTTTCTTGCTCTGGGGTCCTGTCTCTTCCTTTCTTCTCCTCTGTCCACTACCTTCTCCAATCAGTTGCGTAAAACCCAACTCAGCCACTCTAGCTGTGTGACTTTGAGACTGTTTCTCAGCCTCTTTCTGCCTCAGTTTCATCTCCTGCAAAACAAAATGTTTGGACAAGATGACTTCCCAAGTTGCTTCCAGGACACAGAGTAAGAGGTGAGATAATGCTTGCATCCTGGCCCCACCGGGGGTGGCTGTGGAAATGAGAACACTGTCCTCCTCTGTACAAGGGTGGTAGGAAGAGGTGGGTCTTCTGACCCCTTATACAGTCCTCAAAAGATGCAGTTTCTCTCTAGGCCTCCCAAACCTGGGGTGGGTCAGCCCAGCCCGGCATCCGGCAAACCTCCCCACCCACAGCCCCTCTTTCCCTTCTTTCCATCAAGTGGACCCTCTCCTCTCACACACCTGACCCTCACCACTCTGTGCTTTCTCTACTGTCTTGGCTTTTGAGCAGCTCAGCCCACACCTAGGTTTTCAGGAGGATGACTTGGACCAACAGAAGTGATGGGAAGACATCAGCTTCTTAAAGTTCTGCCTTACCTCTTGGTTAGAAGCACAAACAAACAGCAACGACAAAAGCCAAAACAAAACACACACACACACACACACACACAGAGAGAGAGAGAGAGAGAAGAAAAGAGAAAGTAAAAAGAATCCCACCTTTCAAACTTATCAGAGATGTCTTCAACCTATTCATGGAACAAGCCCTAGAGTGGGAACCCTGAAGCTGGGTTGTACCTGTGGGGCCCTGGGAAGGCACTAGGCCTCCCTTCTTTCTGTTTCTTAGTGAGATGACTGGAAAGGCTGCCTTCTGCTCCAGCATCAGATGAGATGTGCAGGAAACTGTGGACTGCCTGTGTGTAGCGGCACAAGTGCACATCGAGCCCTCCACTGTGTGGAGTGCTGTTTCCCCCAACACACCCAGTCACCCTGTGAGGTTGGCAACAGGGTTGGTACCATTAGCTTCTCCATTTTGTAGCTGAGAAACTGAAGCTCAGAGAGTAACTTTCCCTAAGTCACATGCTAGTAAGTGTCCTGGCAGAGGTTATTACCAAGGCTCACTCATGCCCAATCGTGACGAGGTGGTCATCTCCTAAATGTCATTACAGTTTGCATTGCTGTCTCAAGCTTGCACTGTTTGCTTTGGGTTGGGGTAAAGAAAGACTCATGCTGTAGGGTGGTGCCTAGAAACAGGAAGAGCAGCAAACACAGCAGTGTCCTTGGCAAAGCTCCCTGGACTCACAGAGCTGGGTCCTCTGGCTGAAGAAGAATCTCCTTGTTAGAGTTTGGGGGCTGCCCCTGCCCGTTGAGCTGGCCAGGCCTTCTCTGGGGCTCACACAGCCTCAACCCTCATGGAATTGTTTCTCCTGCCCCACCCCTCCTGAGTTTTTTCTGTCCTGGCTGTGGCCGCAGCTCTTGGTTGATTCATTCCCATCAATTTCTAAAGCTCAGTTCTGTCCTATCCCACCCAGTGCCTAGCCTGGCCCCCTGCTGCTGGCTCTCTTTACAAATGTGCCTTGTACCTACAAAATCTTGAATTTCTTTCCCGTGCCTCCCAGTTTGCACCCACCCATCCTGGCCCCAACACACATGCACCCTGGCATTGCAGCCAGACATCTGAAGGAAACTGACTTGGCTAGGAGCCTAGAGCTGCAGCACTAGCTGTTAGCTAGCTAGCACTTGCAATGTGCCTGGTCCTTGTTGAGATGTGCTGGAAGAATGAAACACACAGCAGAGTTTTGAAGACTTATTATAAAACACAAAGATGGAAAATCTCTCTCTCTCTCTCAATAGCATCTCACTTGGTTGCTCAGGCTCTAGTGCAGTGGGTGCTATCGCAGCTCACCGTAACCTCAAACTTCTGGGCTCAATTGATCCTTCAGTCTTAGCCTGCAAAGCAGCTGGGACTATAGGAGCACACCACCACACTGGCTAATTTAATTTTTTTTTTACTTTTTTGTTTCTTTTTTTCTTTTTTTTTCCCACACTGACTAATGTAAAAAAAATTTTTTTTTTTTTTTAAGAGACGAGATCTCACTATGTTGCCCAGGCTGGTCTTGAACACCCAGCCTCAAGCATGAGCCACAGTACCCAGCCTATATTTTTAAATATAGATTATATGTTAAATAGTATTTTAGATATATTAAATAAATATAATGTTACAATTTCTTTTACTGGTCTCATTTTCTTTTTTAATATGGCTATGCCATGAGTTTAAATCACATATATGGTTCTTTTTATATGTCTCTTGGACAGCACTGATCTAGAAACTCAAGATCAGATTCTGCCTGGGCCACTCACTTGCCGGGAATGTCTAGAAGAACTCTCATCTTTTCTGGGTTCAGTTTCCTCAGAATAAAATAGAGACCCAAAGGGCTGCCATGCACATCTCTTCCAGCTCACTCTGAGCGGCCCTTCTGAGAGGACAGCCAGGGACACGCCCGGCTTTCTTAGGGGTGAATCTCTTTTCTTTCTCTTTTTCTAGTTTTCACTCAATCCTTTAAAATGTATTTAATAAGCACAAATGATGTGAGTCAACCCCTTCTGCCTTCTCAGTTGATAGCTCTGGTGATCGCTTTTCTAACCTAACAAACATTCTTTTGGGGACAGGAAGTCATTCTGAATGAGAGCAAATCCCCTTGATGGTCAAGGGCCCTAGAAGCCCCAACTAGGGAGACAGCTTTTGGAAAAAGATGCATCCTGTGCTTTCATCATTACCTAAGGGTGATGGGACCCCTTATCTGACATTGGTCTGCGGGCCCAGAATTCAAACTTCTGTCTCTGTTACCTGAATTCACAAGGCAGGGAGGTAATGAGAATCCACCAAGACCTGTTGGGCCAAGAGACACAGAGGAAGTTACACTAGTCAGCAAGTTCCTTTGTGTCCTCAGTTTACAGATCATTCCAGGACCTTGGATATTTTTGAGACGTTTGCTCATTGGGTAATTTGGGGTCCTCTGTTGCTTTCCCTCCTTCCTTTCCCACTCCTGAGAGACATTTAGAGTCACTTGGTCTATAATACATCAACTGGTGCTATTTATTGAGCACTGAGGGTATATCAGGCACTGAGCTTTTCTATGCATATCTCATCTAAATCTTTCAACAACCCTGTGGGGTAAATACTATTACTACCTCTGGCTGGCTAGATGCGGTGGCTCATGCCTGTAATCCCAGCACTTTGGGAGGCCGAGGTGGGCAGATCATGAGGTCAGGAGATCGAGACCATCCTGGCTAACACGGTAAAACCCCGTCTTTACTAAAAATACAAAAAAAAAAATTAGCCGGGCGTGGTGGTGGGCACCTGTAGTCCCAGCTACTCAGGAGGCTGAGGCAGGAGAATGGCGTGAACCCAGGAGGTGGAGCTTGCAGTGAGCCGAGATTGCACCACTGCACTCCAGCCTGGGTGACAAAGCGAGACTCTGTCTCAAAAAAAAAAAAAAACCACAAACTATTACTACCTCTGGCCTACAGTTGGGGAAACCAAAGCTCAGAGACACACAACACAGTTCTATTACGAACCATGCTGCCATGAAACACAAGCTCAGAGGACTTTGCCTGAAATCATAACCAAGAGAGAGATGAAGCCAGGACTCATGGCCTGATCAGACTTCAAAGTTCATGCTTAAAACACTTTGATGTTTGTTGAATGTGTATTTTAATTTTTAAATTATGAATCATGCACATGGTCTGTCTGTCTGTCTCTCTTGTTGCCCAGGCTGGAGTGCAGTGGTGCGATCTCAGCTCACTGCAACCTCCACCTCTCTGCTTCAAGCAATTCTCCTGCCTCAGCCACCCGAGTAGCTGGGATTACAGGTACACACCACCATGCTGGACTAATTTTTGTATTTTCAGTAGAGATGGAGTTTTACCATGTTGGCCAGGCTGGTCTCGACCTCCTGGCCTCAAGTGATTCACCTGTCTCAGCCTCTCGAAGTGCTGGGATTACAAGTGTGAGCCACTACACCCAGCCGACATTTTCATTATAAAAATTTACAAGTAAAATGTTAAAGAGCTCCTTCACAAGCCTCTTCCTACCATCTCTTTTACCTAAACCTTCCAAAGGTAGCCACTGCCTGTGTATTTCTGTGTACAGATTTGCTCATGCACCCACATTTAGATATTGAGGTGGGTTTTTTTTACATAGTATTATCATATTGTATGCATTGTTTTTTGACTAGTTTTTTTTCTCTTAACAAGCTGTCTTAAAACTCTTTCTACATTAGTGGGTGTAGAGTCACTTCATTGTTTTTTATAACTGTAGAGTATTCTATCTTATGTAGGTACCATCAATTTCCCCAATGAGGAATAGCTAAGATTGTTTCTCTCTTTTTATTATGAACCATGTTGCCATGAACACCCTTATATCTACAACTTTGCATATAGCTGTACTATTACTGTAGGATGGGTTCCTGAGATTGCCAGGTGAAAGGGTGTGTACATTTACAATTTTTTCTTTTTGAGACAGAGTCTCACTCTGTTTCCCAGGCTGGAGTGCAGTGGTGCGATCTCGGCTCACAGCATCCTCCACCTTCCAGGTTCAAGCCATCCTCCCACCTCAACCTCCCAAGCAGCTGGGACTAAAGGTGCACATCACCATGTCTGGCTAATTTTTTTATTTTTTGTAGAGATGCGGTTTCATCATGTTGCCCAGGCTGGCCTCGAACTCCTGGGCTCAAGCAATCCACCCACCTCAGCCTTTCAAAGTGCTGGGATTACAGGCAAGAGCCACTGCACCTGGCCATTTACATTTTAATCACTATTGATACATTGTTTTTGGAAAAGCCTTTACTCCTTCTCCTCTACCACCATCTGAGAGTGCCTGTTTCCCTACATCCTCACCAGAACTGTGCATCTTCTGGCTTTATAATTTTTGTCTAAGAGGCTCTTTGTAATATCCACTAACCCTCCTGCCCAATTTCTCTGCCTCAGAACCCCTAACCCATCATGCCTTAAGTTTCGTGCTATACAGCCATAGGGACCACACCATAGTCCTAGTGTGGGGTCGTCCCCTGGGTGACAATTTGTCCCCTACGGTGACATCTGGAGACATCACTAGCATCCGCTGTTTAATATTTATCGGGAACCTGCTGTGTGCTGGGCCTACACAGCAACCAAGACCTTTGGGAAGAAAACATGCAGTGATCTGAAAGGCAGAGATTACTTAATAAAAAGCGACAGCCCCATCAGAGGCCACAGGGGGACCACTGTTTCCCTGGGCTTCTGTGTGCTCCTGGTGAAGCAGGTGGGGGTGTGTTCCCCTCTGAGAAGCCACATTAATACGGCAGCTGGTCTCCTACAGGACGTCTGTGCAATTCGATGGAGCTCATCACTTTTCGGTCTATGAGCAATTAAATTGCACCAGGAAGCCCTGTATCTTTATATCATCCCCTAATGACTTGGGGTGGGGAGAAGAGTGTGGACACAAAGAGCCCACATCCGTGGGTAATTGGCAAAGTTATCACCTTTCTTCCGAGGCCAAATGTCCAGTGTATTTCCAAATTCCTCCACCCCTGCCAAGACCAGAAAACAACTGGCTTTGTCCCTGGCATGCACCTCTGGAATTAAATGTCATTTGCAAAGCCCATAATTGCTCAAAGAGACAGCCACTTCTTTTTGTCTTTCTCAGACTCTGATACCTTTAACCCGGCCCACTCCCACTCCCCGCTCCGCAGACTTTTGTTTCCCTGAGTCCCATCCCAGGGCCTGTCAGATTACATTTTTTATTGCATCGAGACAAAAAGCCATCTGGAGCTCCTGGTCTCCACTGTCAGTGGGCTGCCGTTCCCAGGGTCTCTTGCCAGGCCCCTGATTAGGAGTTGCACCCCCCCAGCCCTCAGTCTTTATGTTTCACCCCTCACTCTGCCCCTCCTCAGCTGTGCTGCCTTTGTCCCCCTGCTGCTCTCGCCCTATCACTGGGCTGCAGCATACCTTGTCGTGGCAGAACAATGCAGGCTGTCAGCTCTTATTAAGTGCATGGGGTGGGGGAAAGCGCCACAATTTCAGGTGGCTGAAAGCTTACAAATTCTTCATTTGGTTCTACGAGCCCCGAGTTTCTCTCCTGGTTGCCAATAATACTTATTTTAGGCTGCAGCTATTCTTCTTTTCTTTTATTCTTGCCCCTTAAACCTAAATAGCCCTTTAGGTGAGAGCTTTTGTAAGGTCATCGAAGCCAAGGACACAGCCCTGGAAGTGGGTGGGAGACAAACTTGTCCCTCCTTAGCTCCAACAGCTCAGCAGGGAGCAGATCAGTGGATGCCGGTGTAAGGAGGCTGGGGGTGGAGAGGTGGTAGGAAGAAAGAGAGGCCACTTCCCCTCCCCTGCAGGCTGGGCAGGGTACTAGGAATTCCACTTGTGGTTTTGTATTTGTGTGCATGCGTGTGTGTGTCGGCATTGCAGGGTTAAACCCCAGGTCCAGGTGACCTCTGAAGTCCCAACGTGCAGAGAAAGGGCCCCTGGTGGAAAGCATAGGCCCCTGCCTATCATGTGTCTTTTCCAAGCAGAAGGGGAGTTTTGCCTTAAGATGGGATGAGGTGCAGGCCTGGCTGCTGGAATTCTCTTGTGGGAGCACTGAAGGAATCAATGTGTTTGGGGAAACTGTGTGACCAGCAGGTAAGAGTGTGGGCGTCACTCGTACATAGCTCCCACTCTGCTTGGTGAGAGCCATGTGGCTTTTGGGCAACAAGTGTAACTTCTCAGTATTTTCAGCTATGACAGTAATCATATCTACCTCATAGGGCTGATAGGAAGCTTGGATGCAATACAGGGTTTAAAGCTTCAAGCATTGGCCGGGAGCAGTGGCTCACGCCTACAATCCCAGCACTTTGGGATGCCGAGGCGGGTGGATCACCTGAGGTCAGGAGTTTAAGATCAGCCTGACAAACATGGCGAAACCTCATCTCTACTAAAAATACAAAAATTAGCCGGGCATGATGGCGCGCACCTGTAATCCCAGCTACTCAGGAGGCTGAGGCAGGAGAATTGCTTAAACATGGGAAGCAGAGTTTGTGGTAAGCCCAGATTGTGGCACTGCACTCCAGCCTGAGCAACAGAGACTCCATCTCAAAAAAAAAAAAAAAAAGCTTCAAGAATCATGCTTAGCTCAGAGTGAATGCTCAATGAATGTTGGCCGTCATCGTTAGCTCTAGTTCAGGCTTCAGACTCCAGGCCCCCTACTCTCTTAGTTTTTATTTGGCAGTGGTATCATTCATCTTTGAACTCCCAAGGTAGACAGTCACCCACCCTTGGGGAACTTCCCCAGAGCTGAAGGATGGTCCAGAGGTCTCCTGCATGGGATATGCCTTCTCAATATCCTCTCAGGGCCAGTACCTCACCCCACATTGGTGTTCAGGGAGACACCTCACAATTCTTCCCCTCTGGGATTGCTTCAGGATGGTGAAAGGTTGCAGAAAGGTCAGTAAATCAAAAATAGTATGTTTAAAGTGAAACTCAGCCAGGGCTCTGACTTCAGATTCCACATCATCTCCAAAGAGGGTGCAGACTCTTATTTAAATAACTCAACAATTGGTCTTTAGATCAGAAGCCTAAACAGAAGCATAAAGCATGATGTGTTCATTGTTCTCCCCTCTCATTTGACATTAACCTAAATTTGGCTTTGAGCTGATTCATCCCAGCAGTTAGCAAGGGGCGCCGTAAAGAGTCCCTCAGTGAATGCCCATCCACAGATGAACACTCACCTCATCTTTCTAGAGGGGATGCGGTGGGGTAGGAGGGATCTCACATTTCCTGAGCACAGACATTTTCTGTTTAATTCTCACAAAGTCTATGAAGTAGGTTTTATTACCCCCATTTCCCACACAAATAAATGGAGATCCAGAGAGTTTAAGAAACTAGCCTAAGGCCTTAAAGCCAAGTAAGGAGTCAGGATCTGTCCCAAATCGATCTATCACCAAATCCAGGCTTTTCACGCCATGCCAGCACCTCCAGTAGCCTTTAATTAATCTCCTAATAAAGGCAGACATGATACCTGTCAAGGTTTGTCAACAGTTAACATGTTCAAGTGTTCAATTTTCACAAATGATCAACTGGTTTGACCTTAATGCATCAAGCCTGTACGGAAAGACATACAGCATCTTTCTCAAAACATCAAAATTGCTTTGAGTCTCAGCTTTTCGCTAATGATCACAAACTACCTTGGGGAACAATCATTTTTGAAAATGAAGCTGGTCACACACTTGCAGTGGACAAATACAGCCCTGAGTCGTCTCACAAATCTTTCTTTAATGAGCACAGCAGTGGACTTTATGCAGTGTTGGCTATGCTGACGTTGCTGGAATATTTGGGAGTCTGAAGGCTTGTATGGCTTTGCTTTTAAATATATTTATAGTAGAAACTTTCCTTATTTCCAATGGGGTTATAGCAGGAAAACAAAATGGTTGGCATAGGGCTATGCAAATGGTTAAAAGTGAACTATCACCTGTAATTCCAGCACTTTGGAAGGCTGAGGCGGGCAGATTGTATGAGCTCAGGAATTCGAGACCACCCTGGGCAACATGGTGAAACCCCATCTCTACTAAAATACAAAAAATTAGCCAGGGGTGGTGGCACACCTGTAGTCCAAGCTACTCGGAAGACTGAGGCACGAGAATCGCTTGAGCTTGGCAGGCAGAGGTTGTGTGCAGTGAGCCAAGATCACGCCACTGCACTCCATCTTGGGCTACAGAGTGAGACTCTGTCTCAAAAAAAAAAAAAAAAAAAAAAAAGTGAACTACCTATGTAGGAATGTAGAGATTTTCACGTGTGCCTGCTACAGAAATTAAACTATTTTCCATCTTTAGACTGCAGCTTTTTTTTCCCCTCTCTTAGATAATCAAACTAGGAATGGTTTCTGAGGTTCCTCCCAGACTCAGCTTCCTATAATGTTGTGTCTCAATACCAGGCACCTTTGAAGATGGTATAAAACATGATTATATTATATAACAACAACAATTTATAGAACACTTGCCCTGGGACAGGCTCTGTTTTATGCTACTTTTATTTATTTTTATTTATTATTATTTTTTTAGAGATGGGTCTTGCTCTGTTGTCCAGGCTACAGTACAGTGGCACAATCACAGCTCACTCGTTCTATGCTACTTTTAATCTTCACAACAATCTTCTGAGGTAGATATTATTATCCCCATTTCTGAAATAAGGAAACTAAAGCCCAGAGAAGTTGAGTAACTTGTCTGAAGTCACACAGCTAGTAAGTGGCGGAGAGTGGATTTGAAAAGGTAGTTTGGCTCCCCAGCTCCAGTGTTTGACTATGGCCAAGTGGGTGACACACCTCCACAGAGCTGGCAGCCCACAGCATAACTGGAGGGCCACAGAGCAGCACTCCCTCTTCCCCTGCCCCAGCTGCTATAGCACCCACACAGAGAAGCACCCAGGGCTAGTTTTTTAGGTAGAAAAATTAAATGCCTATGATATCAAAGGTACAGCAATAATCACTTGGGCCTTGTCCAATTTGGTCTCTTCTCTGCTTTCACAGTGAAGGAGTGAAATCAAGGCTTTTCTCTTCATTCTTACCCTTTTATTGCCCTCCAATGAGCTTATCTATTAATACTAATTGGTCACATATGTGTTTCCATATTCAGATCTGGAGCAGAGAGCGCTGGGCTGGGAGTCTAAACCAGACTCTTACACTGGCCATGCCAGATGTGTGATCTTTGCAGTTAACCAGCCTTTCTGGGCCTCCTGGTCCTTACTGGCACCGAGGCAGGTGGATTCCAACAAGCACCAATCCCAGGCCTGGGGCCAAACTGGACCTGCCTATGGGTTTTATTTAGTATGTTCAGTGATTAAAAAAAAAATTGAATATGTTGCCAACGATTAAAATACGGAGGTTTTTTTTTTTGTTTTGTTTTGTTTTTTTTTGAGATGGCGTCTCACTCTGTCGCCCAGGCTGGAGTTGGAGTGCAATGGCACAATCTCATCTCACTGCAACCTCCGCCTCCCAGGTTCAAGCCATTCTCCTGCCTCAGCCTCCTGAGTAGCTGGGATTACAAGCACCCGCCACCACGCCCAGCTAATTTTTTTTGTATTTTTAGTAGAGATGGGGTTTCACTATGTTGGCCAAGCTGGTCTCAAACTCCTGACCTCGTGATCCACCCACCTCGGCTTCCCAAAGTGCTGGAATTACAGTCGTGAGCCACCGTGCCAGGCCTAAAATACAGAGTATTAACATACAAACCTGAGTCTCCGGAATCTCATGAAACCGGAAAGATCTGGGGGATTGGAGCTCCCCTTCCCATAGTGCGGTGAAAGGGAGAAAGGGAATGGTTATTGCACCCCTGTAGGCAGGCTCGTGTGGAGCACTCTCTTGCTGGAGTCCTCACCGCTCCCCGTGGGTTTCCCACAGCCTGCTTCCCTGGTTTACGTTCCTTCCTGGGCCCTTGAGGCATCTCCATTTGTAGCCCCGCGAGTCCACGGCCTCCAAAGCCCTGGTCCCATCTAAGTTGACTTAGGTGTTTCATGTGCTCCCAGTGGTCTCTACGCTTCAAAGGGATTAGAAGTGTCCCCTTCACTTATGACCCCCACAGGGCCTCTATTGGTGGGCCCAGTACCTGCTGGGTGACTGAGTCTGTCACACAATCGGGAGACCTGGAGGGCTGAGGTCTTTGCGCTGCTCTGCCCTGGTGTTTTCGTTCCGTTCTGTTTTGTTGTTGCTGCTGCTGTTGACACTGGTTGGTAGAGAGTTAGGGGGAAGCTTGGAAGGTCGGTCTCTCATGCTTTTGCGGCCCCAGGTCCCCACTGGACTCCACTCTGGAAAAGGGATGGGCGCACAGGGAATGGACACATCCCCATTGTGTGGAACCCCAGAACCCACATTTCTGCCTGTTCCTTTCTACAAAGCTCCTGCTTTTCAGAGATTAATTGTTGTCAAATGCAACTTATTTTCTAATCCTTTCAGGCCCCATTTAAAACCTTCTGCTTTATTTTACCTTTTTTGATAAAGTCACCAAGGGTTTTTTTTTTTTTTGGATTTGCCAGTGATTGTCCAGTTTGACAAATTGGATTCTTAAAGCTGATTCTTTGAAGAAAAGGATGCAGTGTGACAAGACAAGAAACAGCTCATCCTCAAATCAGGAGGATATATAAAAAAAATAAAAGCAACCCCAATCTCCAGCTTTCCTGCGACTCAAAGGGTGTCTCAGTTGTCACTGATAATCTAATCTTTCTATGATAGGTGAGGAACAGGACAATGGCGACCCAGCCAGGCTGTGGGTGTGATAGGCCTCTGATTAATAGGACTGTCTAATAAGCCCCCAGCCCCCAGGAAGAAGATTAATGACATTTGATGTGAACTCTGACCTTCCGCGGCAAGAGCAGAGGGAGAAAAGGGAGGCGCTCAGACAGAATGGTGCATCCTGCAGCCGTTGATTGATTCCTGAAGGCTTTGTTACCCGGAGGTGGTGTGTCTGGGGAGGGGGCCTGAGCATCTTGTTGCCTGCTCGTGGGCTTTGACCGGAACCCTAGCCTAGCAGGATTTTACAGTTTACATCTCTCCCAAAGACCAACCTTTTAACTGCCCCCCGGAACACTGTGTCTGAAAAGTAACAACCTCCAGAGCCTTGGCCAACCCCTGCTGACCTGTCATCTTCAACCCGTGGGATCACTTTGACCCCTCCCCAACCCCAGTGCTAGGAATCAAATGAAGGAGGCTTTAAAAGCCAGGCTCGGCTGGGCGCAGTGGCTCACGCCTGTAATCCCAGCACTTTGGGAGGCTGAGGCGGGCGTATCACCTGAGGTCAGGAGTTCGAGACCAGCCTGACCAACATGAAGAAACCCCATCTCTACTAAAAATACAAAATTAGCCAGGCGTGGTGGCACATGCCTGTAATCCCGGCTACTCGGGAGGCTGAGGCAGGAGAATTGCTTGAATCCGGGAGGCGAAGGTTGCGGTGAGCTGAGATTGCACCATTGCACTCCAGCCTGGGCAACAAGAGCGAAACTCTGTCTCAAAAAAAAAAAAAAAAAAAAAAGAAAAGAAAAAGAAAAGAAAAGAAAAGAAAAAATCCAGGCTCATAAGTCTTCCTTGGGGCTTTTTACCCCATTCTCTGGGTTGACAGGGTCTAGGATCGGGGAAAGTGACTGGCTTTATGGCAAAAAATGTTTCTGTAGCTGGCAGGAAGCAGCTGAGATGCTCCCAGCACTGAAACCAGAGGGAAAAGGGCATGAGGTGGGCATCTACCTGGCTACTAGAGGACATTCGGGGGTGGGAGGAGACAAGGAGACAGCCTGCTTGCCTCCCACGGCTTGGTTGCAAAACCAAAGTCAGGCTCGGCAGTGGCTGGGTCTTTTTGCCTTGCTCTCAGGCTGACTCTCCAAATTGCCTCCCCTTAACAGCATGGCCATCACAGAGCCTTAAATGTTTTTTTTTCTGCCTAGTGGCCTTTTCTGACTTTATTGCATATCTCAACTATTGTACGAGTGGGACCATTTGGCATCTAGGCATTGGTTATAATAATGACCAAATGATGATGGCCAAGAAAAGTATGAATCATGAGTTAGCTTGACCACTGAAGTGTGTGGGCCAGTGACCACCCAAGAGCTGGAAGTGTGTCTGCCTGTGAGTGTGAGCAAGACCTGAGCACCAGGGGGGCCCTGCTCCTGGAAGCAGCCTTACTTGTTGGTAGACTGTAAACGAAGGTGGCTGGAGGGGGCCCTCTGAGAGGTGCGCCCAAGGCAAGACCCATGGCAGTGGGAGCCAGAGATCCACAGACCCCCTGACTAGAGAGGCAAGGCGGAACTTTGGTACAGTCCTCACTTTCTGATAACACACTTCAAAACCATTGAAAGCTGAATGTGGTTTTCAGAACCTTAGCTGACGGACAGCACTCTCAGCTACCCAGGGGCGCTGCAGGCCAGTGGGTCCTTGTTGGCAGTCTTGCCAGCTTGCACCACACAGCAGAAATGGGTCAGGTGTTTGAATATTTTATGGCATTTGGCTTTATTTGATACATTTGAGTGGGAGATGGACAAAATAAAGCTGCTGTGGTAGGACTCATCAACCTAATTTCACCCGGACAAAGGTGAGCCTTGGCAGGCATGCCTGGGCTGGTGGCTCTTGACTTCAAAACATGATGCACATAAAGTCCCTGTGTCTGGCACATAGAAAATGCTTTAAGGGTGAGAATTCATATATTTTTAACAAATAAATGATGATTCACAATGTGATGCTCATTGGACAATCCTTTGACAGCGTGCTCAGTTGTAAAGAGGAAGATTCAGGAGCACATGTGAAATACTGAAAATTATTTTTGAGGAAATATTCCAAAGAAGAGGTGTAATTAGGGATTTTATAATTTCCTTTTTTTTTTTTTTTTTTTAGATGGAGTTTTGTTCTTGTTGCCCAGGCAGGAGTGCAATGGGGCGATCACGGCTCACTGCAACCCCCGCCTCCCGGGTTCAAGCAATTCTCCTGCCTCGGCCTCCTGAGTAGCTGGGATTATAGGCATGTGCCACCACGCCTGGCTATTTTTTTTTATTTTTAGTAGAGACGGGGTTTCTCCATGTTGGTCAGGCTGGTCTCGAACTCCCGACCTCAGGTGATGTGCCCTCCTTGGCCTCTCAAAGTTTTGGGATTTCAGGCATGAGCAGCCACTGAGTCCGGCCTATAACTTCCTTTTTTAGTGAACTGAGAATGGATTCCCCTTGCAACATGGAGTCTATTTTTCAGTTTTTGCCTTTAGACTACTACCGGGGTTTGGAGTAACTCATTATGTTGAGAAGTAGGGGACTGCTTGGAGTATAAAAGGCCAGCCAAGGCAAGGCTTCCCTAGGAAGGAAGAGAAGGAGCTGCCTGGGCCTCCCCTCTTCTTCTCCCAGGTTGGCTGCCATGTAATGCAATGTCTGATGAGTTGAGTATTGGTGAAGGGTATAAACACTCACCCAGGGTTACTGGGCCAGGGGCATTGCCATGCACTCTCCTTAACTGCTAGGTTGACCAAGTTTACCTCCTGCCCTGGCCAGGCCTGACTTCAAAGAACTGCCTCCCTGCCCTGTCGCTACATGCTGTTAAATAACACAGGCCAGGAAATCTGGTCAAAGCATCCAACTAATGCAAGATTAACTGGGGAAGGGCCTGAGGAGGAAGGAGAAAAATCACAGAAGGTGAAAAGACATCCTGCTTTATTTCCCAAGCAATATAAAGAAACAACTGAGACCTGGGTTAAGATGAAAAGTTCCATCCAGAGGTTTCTCAGGTCTGATATTACTCAGAGAGTCTCAGGTATTGATTAGCTCAATGATTCTTCAACTTTAGCAATTGTCAGAATCATCTGGAGGGCTTGTTAAAACACAGACTGACAGGCCCCAGAAACTCCCAGAGTTTCTAATTCAGAAGGTCTGGGGGGCCTGAGAATGTGCGTTTCCAGCAAGTTCCCAGGGGATGCTGATGCTGCTGGTCTGAGGACCACATTTTGAGAATCACCGGATTAGCTAGATCAATGGAGGGCATTAGAATGATTTCAGGGATCTTATTAAAAATGCTGATTTCTAGGCCCTTTGTAATAATCATGATGTGTTTGGCAGAAAATTAACAGAATATCAGACAACAGTTGTTTGATCAAGAAATACATTTAATCACATATCAATTGTATTGGAGGTAGGTAATTTCAGGTTTGGTATAGAGTATCAATGATATTATTAAACAGTGGAAGCTCTTTTTATCTTTCTAGTTGTTTGTCCTTAGTACAGCTGAATTTTCATCCTTAGGTTTTCCTCAGGATTGCAAAATGGCTGCCACAGTTCCAACCATCATGTTATCACACAACTGCATCCAAGGCAGAAGAAAGAGCAGGCATCTCTCCTTCTCCCTCCCTCTCCGTCCCACTTCTAAACTTCAGGGACAATATTTTTTCCATAAGTTTTCTTTTTACAACTTACTGGCCAGAAGTGAATCACAGGCCTACCTTAAGTAAACCAATAGCAACAGGGAATGGAATTACTGAATGCACCTAGGTTTACCACCTGGGTCTGGGTGAAGGCTCACCTTCCTTAGGCATGTTACTGAGTCATCAGAATTGGGAATCTATAATTCAAGGAAGAAATGAATGCCACTGGGCAAGGATGAACAGCATCTGCCCTAGCTAGGGTGACCAACCTGTCCAGTTTTCCTGGGACTGTCCCAGTTTTAAAATGGAAAGTCTCATATCTGGGAAACCATGTTGGTTCTGGGTAAATCAAGATGGTTGATCGGCTAGGCACAGTGGCTCATGCCTGTAATCCCAGCACTTTGGGAGGCCAAGGCATAAAGATTGTTTGAGCCCAGGAGTTCGAGACCAGCCTAGGTAATGTAGTGAGACCCTGTCCATTAAAAAAAAAAAAGATGGTTGATCACCCTAATTTCAGTCTCCCAAGGCCTTCTGAATTAGAATCTCTTTGGAGTGGGGCTCAGAACTTAAAAATGATATTTTAACACTCTCCCAAGATGATTCTAATGTATGTCAAAGTTTAAGACACAGTGGGCTTAAGTTACCACGAAGCCAAAAGGGGAACTCAAGGGTAACATATTTCCAGCCAACATCACAACAGGAGGAAATCCCAGATGAAGTGATGCAGGTACAGCTTGAGACTGGGGATTCTCACAGGCTCATATAGCCAGGAAGGACCTAGGCCTAGGATCCTAGAGTAGAAGGACCCGGAATATTTGAATTCCATCCCATCCTGCTCCTATCCTCACTGCCAGAAGGAAGGGACACTCTAATTTAGAGCTCCCTCCTCAGGACGATCTTAACACCCTGTAGCCAAGTCTGTCAGTCTCCTTAACACAGTCTTGTGATGTTGGATTTGCAGGTTATCTCCGTGGGAGATGGCAAATCCCCTCAGGACAGAAGCCTCATTTGAGTGTCTTCTATCCTAAGCATTCAGCACTGTGCCTGGCTTATCTTAGTCATTCAGTAAATGTGTGTTGAATACGTGAATAAGTGAATGAATGAATGAACAAATGAGGAGGCTGTATTCTTGAATATAAAGATAAATTCTGGCCTGTAGACCTCAGAACCACCCTTGGAACAGACAAGTGCCCAGAGCTTAGAATCTTCCCTGCTTTATCAACAAGCTGGCAAGACTCTGGGTGGGGCTGGGGTGGGCGTGGGAGTCAGGGTCAAACTCTGTCTTAGGACACTAGATGACTGGGCACTGGCTCCCTGGCCCAGGCTTCTGTGGAAGCTGTGCGTGTCCCCAGTGCATGGTGCAGGGCAACTTTCCGAAGGTTTGAGCTCATTACTCATCATTAGGAGGCCTGGTGTCTGGAGTTTTCCAGGTGATCAAAGCTTCTCTGTCTGGAGCAGCCAGGCAGGCCCTGGTGTCTGTCACCAGTAATCTCCCAGCCTTGCCAGGCAGACAGTTAAGTAACCCAGGAAGGAGGGGATTTGGTTTTTAAGCTCACGTAATTCAGCCTGACGCCCCCCACATGCAGACAGTGGCTCTGGCTCTGCCCTGAGGAAGTTGTCCCTGCTTGGAGGGGTGCGGGCTGATGGGAGCAGTAGCTTGTCTGTGTGCAGGCTTATTTTAGAGCCCGTGGGCATCTCTCCTCACCCTGCTGTGCTTGGTACCCATCGCCTCTTGCAGCAATGCCTCTTCTCCCCACAGAGACAGGCTTCCAAACAGTCCCCAGACCCCTTGCTCTACCAGAACCAGGAACTCCTAATGGGGGTCTTTTTTGTCCCTGGTCTCTGGCTGGGCTCAGAATCCAATTTGCTTCCCCAACCCCAAATCCCTCAGCACTACACACAATCTATGTCATTGCCCAGAAAATGTGCTGCAGGCCTAAAGCGCAGAGTGAGACTGCAGCATACCATACTTCTTCAGGTTCCAATGTTTCAGTAACAATCACAAAGTCCTTCAATAATAGGGGAAAAAATTTAAAGGATGCTTAAAACAATTTTTAAATATTGCATCTCATGATATTTAAAAAGTTGGCTTGAAAAAATTGGCCTAGACCTTTTTTTCTGATTTTGCGCAAACTGTGCAAAAAAGTTGTCTCACCCCTGCGCTAAACAATGCAGCCACTGCCACTCTTCCTCTCAATAAAGAAAGCAAAGTCTGAACAAAGAGTAAACTTGGGGAGTTGATTCGTCTGGGCAATGGAAATGGATTTGCTAAAGAGTTTGTATAAATGTCCAGGTATCAGCATCACAATGTGTCCTTTAGAAAATTGAGAGTGGGAATAGAACATTCCAATCCCTAAGACTGACAGCGGGTGTGATGCCAAGTCCTTCCCAACATGCTCTTAGGGTCACCATGCTGGCCTGGGGATCTGGTGTGGCTTTCTTTCAAGCAGATGTTCTTGCCCTGGCTAAGTTCTGTGCTTAGTGGAGTGGCTGCTGGTGCATATTAGACATTACCACTCTCCTAGACTGCTTCAGAGGGCCTTCCTGGCACAGTCCTAGCCCTCCCAGGCTGGAGAAGGGCCAGCTTGTGTCCAAGGCCTGCTCCTGTGTCTTCAGCTCCACTCCCACCAGGATGTTTTACATATTTTAATTAAAGTGCCGCCCTGGGCTGGCAGGGCCTGTGATGGATGGCTCCAATCCGAGTTGCAGAGTTGCAGAGTGTGAAACATGGCATCCAGCGATGCGCTCCTCCTGCTCTTGAGGAAGCTTTGGCTCCCACCTCTGGGGGTGGTCCGCTCGGTTCCAGGAGGAGCGTGAACCGGCAGGCGGTGGCAGGTGGCAGGCACGTTGGCTGGGCTCAGGGATGGGAGGAGAGTGAAGGTAGGACCGCGTCGTGGATGGTTTCTGAGGACCAGCTGGCTGGTGGGCTGCGGATGAGTCCAATTCTTGCAGACACACAGCCCTGTGGACACTCCTTAGCAGTGTCAAATTATGACAAATGGCGTGGGTAAAAGTTGCTGGGTGGCAGCTGCCGCATCTCAGAGGGAAGCAGGTATTTTTAGCACCGCGCCTCGGGGCTCTGGTGCTGGGTTAATTAATCACAGTGAACAGCACCATGTTTTGTTCTTGACCCTGGTCCCCACCCCCCATCCCAGTCTTGTTCCCATTCCCCTGACTGGAATACCAGCTGCAGAGGTGGAAACTGCACACAGCTGGAGTAGCCCTGGATAGCCCTCATAACACTGGGGATACCACCTCTGCCTCCCCCAACTAGGTTGCCACTTGGTCCAGCCCCTCTGACCTCCTCCCCCTGCTTCCCATTGCCACCAGCCACACAGGCCTCAGGGCTCTTCCAGCCCCTTCCTGCCCCAGGCCTTTCCACTTGCACTTCCTTCCTGAATGTTATCCCCAGGTCTCCTCCTCCTTCCTGTCTTGCCCCAAATGCCGCCCACCCCCTAACCCCCACAAAGGCCCTCCCTGAGCCCACTCCTAGCCGACAGACTATCACCTTCCACTGCTTATTTCCTTCAGAGATTTAGCACCAGCCCAAATCATCTTATTTGTTGATTGCTTACTTTACTGGTCTCCTTCCATCAAACTGCTGCCTGCTTGAGAGCAGGAGTTTTTTCTGTCTTACTTGTTCTCTTGAATTTCAGTTGCCTGGCTCAGTGTACACAGAGTAGGTACTTGATGATTATCACTGAATAAGTGGATGGATGGTTGGATGGATGGATGAACAGACAAGTGGAAGCCTGGCTGGATGGATAGATGGATGGAAGGCTGGCTGGATAGCTGGATAGATGGGTGGAAGGATGGGTGGATGAATGAATGGACAGGTGGAAGGCTGGCTGGCTGAATAGATGGATAGATGGATGGAAGGCTGGCTGGATAGTTGATAGATGGGTAGATGAATGGAATAATGGATGGATGGATGAATGAATGGAAGGACGGATGGAAGACATTTTATGAGGACATCTGAGAAGACACCGGTTGTATCACAGTATCCTTGCCCAGGCCATAGGAGGCACCGGGTCAGGAGATTCTGGGAAAAGAGTGGCTAAATAGGGCCGACAGCTGTCCTCTCTCCTTTAGAAATATCCAATCACATGTTCTTTGGGGTTTGGACAGATTGCTCTGAGTTCTGTTTTCTTTTTTTTTTTTTTTAATAATTTTTTCTTCTTGGGGATGGGGAGAGATAGACCAGTTTTTTGTTGTTTTTTTTTGAGACGGAGTCTTGCTCTCTCTCCACTTACTGCAAGCTCCACCTCACAGGTTCACGCCATTCTCCTGCCTCAGCCTCCCAAGTAGCTTGGGACTACAGGTGCCCGCCACCATGCCCAGCTAATTTTATGTAGTTTTAGTAGAGACGGGGTTTCACCGTGTTAGCCAGGATGGTCTTGATCTCCCAACCTCGTGATCCGCCCGCCTCGGCCTCCCAAAGTGCTGGGATTGCAGGCATGAGCCACCGTGCCTGGCCTAGATAGACCAGTTTTAAGAGACTCCCAGAAGACTGCTTCCCCACTCTCCCTGTAAGCTCACATTAGTAGTTCATTTGGGAGGATTTTGCATGGTTCTTTCATGGAGTCTTTTCCTTGATCTAATTACTCTTTGTGGAAGACACAGTTGGTTGCCCGTCCTCTCCCTTTCTTGCTTGAGAACAGAACCCCAATTTGGTTCTGGTACTGGGATGCTTGTGTTTCAGGGAGGCCTGACCCAGCCCCAGTCCCAGGAAGGGGCCTGTGATCGGCCTCAGCCAACTGTGGGAGCCCCACCCCTCTAGTCAGTGATGTAGTTAGAAGTGGCCCAAAGATGTGGTTCTAACTCATGGGATGTGAGGAGCTTCTAGTTTCTGAGCATTTTCTTCACTTTAAAGGAGGTATATGAAGAAGGGGTGCCTCTGTGTCATGTCCCTTTTCCCAGTCCCCAAAAGGACCAAGGCTTATTTCATTTGCAGAGACAGATGAAGGCATAGGATGGGGTGGGGTCCTGGGGAAACCATCTGGCTTTCGCTGGCAAGCCATGGGCAGGGTCCCGCAGGAATGGTGCTCAGACCCAGTGATGCCCAACCTGGGGAACTATTAGAACATGCCCACTACTGACTCCCATCCCATTCAGGTTTACTCTGATTCTCAAGGGTGGGACTGGGATCTCTGTGGGGCTGAGGTGCCCCTCTTGTCCCCCCATCATCCTGAGACATGAGGAGGCTATAACCACTGAAATAGGCCAGGTACAGAGAAACCCATCTGACAGTGGGTTCAAGGCCTGGAGATGTTAGAACTCCTTTTTCTTGAGACCTTTAAGGGGACAAAGTGATTGGCTTTCTTAGTTTCCTCGTATATATGGAAGGAAATTTTGTGAGAAAGGTATAGTCCTTGATTATGAAATTTCTAGGAGGATAACATTCAGGAGAACATGCACATCAAGTTGCCCTGCTGAGGATGCTGCCCTGAAGGCTCGGGAGGCCACCAAGCCTGGGGTCTTCTGCTGACAGCATTCACTTGCTTCTAGTCTCTGCTGTGCTCTTGTGGAAATACCGTCCTCCCCTCTGGTTCTGAGAAGCAAACTGCAACGTCATTAAACAGCACCATGGAAATGGAAAAAGTGCTATTCCATGTGACTTTTACTACTTTTCTTTCACAGATCTGGTTATGACTTCCACCATTCCCCACGGGAGGCACAGACAACGAGGCAGAAAATAAGAGCGAGAGAGAGAGAAACAGAAAAGCACCCAGAGAATGACAGAGACGCCCTTTTGCTGATTCAAAAAATATTTATTGAGACTCTATTATGTGCCCAACATGCACACACTCCCTTAATTAAATACACCACAAGACCACATGCTGTTTTTATCAGCTCCTCAATCCCCATCTAGCTCTTAGGTAGTGGAATCAAGAGGTTGCTGTTTTTGCTGAGACCAGTAGGTGTCATCATGTCAGCGGGAAAGCCAGAGTGCCCGGGATTTGATAGCCACCTGTAAAAATAAGTTCCATTTCATCTAGTTCTCTGAGTGCCAGTATGTGCAGGGCACCAGGCAGGATGCTTGAGGGTACACAGGGTGAGAAACTCATGATCCCTGGCCTCATGGAGTTTACTGTGCCTTCAGGGACCTGGAAGGACAAAGTCCTAAGTCACAAAAAGAGGGAGATTTTGAGTGCCTCAAGAGGGGTTTAACTGAAGGACTGGGTGGATTCTTCAAACATCAGAGACGTCAGAACAGCTGAATTCTGCCTTCTCACATTATGGTGGAAGCAATAGGTTCTGAGAGGGAAGGTGATTGACCTAGGGTCACACAGCAATTCCAGTCTCCAGATCTCCTGACTCCTAGAAAAATGCTCTTTCCACCATTCTGTCTCAATAATCGAAGTTGCTTTTTTCATCTTGCCATTTAAAATTTCACCTTATTGCTTGACATTTTATTATGCTAAAAACCCCACAAAATCCCCCAGAAAATTCCACCTTAGTTTAGCCATGAACCTCCCTGCAAAATGCCCTCTCTGATGCCTACTGCAAGGCACCCTAGATAGGTTAATCTGCATCTCAGAGGAGGCAGCTGCCCTCGTCACAGTCCCTGTGGTGGGAGAGTCAGCTTGCAGAGGCTCATGGGAGCTGATTTTGTGCATCTCTTCCCAGTGACGTCATGTTGGTAGCTTGAAATTGGCCATAGTGGGAGTATTTACACCATGGATATTGGCAACAGCTATCAATATAATTCAGAGTTTTATTCACTTTTCCCCACAGAACTGCATACCACTGAATTAGTATTCCTACTTATAAAGAAGATTGAGGCTCAGGGAGATGGGGTAATCTGCCAAAGATAGGTAGATTATAAGTAGAGCTGGGACTCCAACCCAGGTGGTTGGATGCTAGAGTGCTTGGCAATGGTAGATTGAACAGGACTTAGAGCCACTTTCACATGGAAGGGTCTAGGTTGATCCTAAGTTTCTTAGTCTATTGTGTGCTGCTATAGTAAAATACCTGACGCTGGGTAATTTATAAAGAACAGAAATGTATTTCCTTACAGTTCTGGAGGCTAGGAAGTCCGAAATCAAAATGCTGGGATCTGGCAAGGGCCTTCTTGCTGTGTCATTCCACAGCAGATGACATCACATGGTAGAAGGGCAAAGAGAGGGTGAGAGAGAGACATAAAGGGGCTGAACTTGTCCACTTATAAGGAACCTGCTCCCAAGATAACAGCATTAATCCATTTATCTTTTAAAGTGTAGCCTAATCATCTCTTAAAGGTCCTTCCTCATAATCCTGTTACAATGGTAATTAAATTGCAACATGAGTTTGGGAGGGGACAAATATTAGCATCACAGCACCAGTTGTCTTATGTGGGCTCTGGTGTGTGTGCCGTTCTGGGTTGCTGTCATTAATCTGACAGCAACACTGGAACAGGAACTGGTTTGGGTAAAGAGATCACTGATTCAGCTTTGGATGGCTTGGCTTGAATTGGAGGCCCATCGTGGGGGAGACATTTAGATTTGGAGCCCAGGAGAGAGGTCCAGGCAAGAGACTGAGATGTGCAAGATGAAGGTTTGTTCCTGACTAAAGCAAATGTAGATTAGCTAGAAGTATTTTCCTTTGTTCTAATTATCAGGTAAAAAGTACAAGATTTACCTTTCTATGTGTTTTTTCTCATATTTGTTAACATTCAGGTATGTTGGAGGACCATGCACTCACTTGTTCCCTGATCCTAGTGTGTAGCAAGCACTTAGTATTTATTGAATAAATATGACTAACCCATTTTTACCTTGCACCTACTGAATCAGCCATTGCTGTGGACCATACATCAAAATCTAAGTACATTTTTTTGCAATTTCTAAGATTATCTAGAATTCTGGCATCATTATAAGAGTATGGATTTGGAATAAGAGATTACTTTTTAGCATTTTAGAGCTACAAGTGGGATTAGGTATCATCTCTTACAATGTCTTTGTTTTACTAGTGAGGTACTAAAGCCCAGAGACCAGTCCAAGACCATGCAGGTCCCTTGTCAGTGTGGGAGACCACCCAGTCCTGGCAGCCAGTGAGCCTGGCCTGGCCTGCCTTGCTCTGGCCAGTTTACTTCCCTGCTCTGGGACTTGGTTTGTTCCTCAGGTTAAAGAAGAACCTGAGTTCTGGTTCTAGAAAGGTGATGAGTTAAGGATCCACATCTCAGGAGGGCAACTTGGTCAGATAAACAGACAAAGCTCTAGGTAACCAACCAAGGAAGCTACAATATGCAAATAAATGGATTGTGGCTTCCTTTCTGGTTGGCTAAAGGGGCCCTGATGTCACAATTCTAGGGTTTCTCCACTCCGAATGATCGTGTCTCTAGCCAAAAATATTTATTGACCTGGTTGGTCTCTTGGCTTCCTCTCTTTGTCCAACATAGAAGAGACAATGGAACCCCTCTACCAGGCTGGGTCCATTCTCATGACGGTGAATACCCTACAGGGGAAGAAAATGGTAGAGAGTGGCCTCCAGTCTGGAGACCTTTCCTTGTCCCAGTCATGGCCCTCCTGCCTCCCACCACCCGCTGACTTGGAGATCCTGCAGCAGAAGGTGGCCGGGGTGCAACGGGAACTGGAGGACTTTAAGAAAGAGGCATTGAAGTCCATCCATTACCTTGAAGACGCCTTCTGCGAGATGAATGGAGCCCTGGTGCAACAGGAGGAGCAGGCGGCTCGCGTGAGGCAGCGGCTAAGGGAGGAGGAGGACCGTGGCATCGTGCGCAACAAGGTTCTCACCTTCCTGCTGCCGCGCGAGAAACAGCTCCGGGAGCACTGCAAGCGGCTGGAGGACCTGCTGCTGGACAGGGGCCGTGACGCCCTACGTGCCACCAAGAAGAGCCAGGCTGACTGAGCCTCGTGGGTGGCACTAGCCAAGCACCAAGTTGAAGATTTTTTTTTTTAATGGAAGGAGAAACCCCAAGTCCCCACCCCCTTGTTTTCCCTTCCTCATTTCCATTGCTTTCCTTCTACCTAAATAACACCTTGCTGAGAGGCAAAAAGACTTCAATATGTTTTTTTTGGTGAAATTCCATTTATCCAGCATTCTCAAGGAAGGAGGCACCCCAGTACTGAGTCAGGCCCCTGTAACTTTCACTTGAACTGTTTTCCTGTTTGTAATGGTACTATTGCTCAATGTATACCTTTTTATTTGTATAGTATATTCTTAAACTGATTGTTTTGAACAGATTCATCTTTTTTTTTTTTGAATGAGTCAAGACTTTGGGACTTAACACGCGGTCAACTGATACCATGTCATGTAACGCATGATCTCCCCAGAGGAGTCGGACTGCTTGCCCGTGCACTAACACTACCCCAGATTGCTCTGTTTTTAGTATTCTAACCCTTGTCTGTATGGTCTTTCTGTCTGCCTTCACTGTTAGACTGTCACATCTCACTTTTCTTTGCTGCCTCTTTCTACCTCTACTTCCTTTCCATTTAGACTGCAGACTGGCCAATCGGAATGACAGAGCTTATTGGGACTGTGTGGGTGGAACTCGCTGAGCTTTAGCAACCGATAATGCAACACCTCTGAGATGGGACTAGGAAGTGGGGAAACTGATTTCTGTGTTCGATCCATGGAGCAGGAATTATTGTCACAGTGCCTGGCCATTTATCAGGCAATACACACATAACCATCCCACTTACTTCCATAGGCACCTTGGAGGTGAGTGTTGATTTTCCATGGTTCACACTGGGAGACTGGCCGCAGGAAGGCAAGTCTAGTACCCAAGGTCTGCACACTAGTAAGTGGCAGGGCCGTGGTCTAAGTCCAGGTCAGCTGTGCTCATTTGCATCCTGCTGCATCCTTCTCTGCTCCCCAGTTTTGGAACCACTTCAGGCTGTTCATGGACGTGTTCGTCTGGAAGGCTGAGGTTGTCACATGGGTGATTTGGGAGTTCATTAGCTGACACTATACCTTTTATTTCCAATTAGTCTTCTACTTCATCAATTCATATATCTTCTCTCTGGCTACCCAAATGCTGCCATGCAGCAGGGATTCTCCTCTAAACAGCAGAAGAGAGGTGCCTGGAGACCAGAGCCAGTGCCTGAACAGAAAGTCAGGTCTGTCTTTCCAGCTCCGGGCTTACAGCAGATTCCATATCCTCTGATCTTCTGTGGTAGTCTCATCCTCCCTCTTCCTTCTGTCATAGAATCTCTCCATACAAGATTTAAACATCTGGAACTCCCAAGCTGCGCTTCCCAAAAGGACCCCGTGACCCATGGTTAATTGTAATATCCATCCAATAGCCATCTACCACGAAGGGCTGCATCCCTACTTTAACTTTAGGCAGTTTTTTTGTTGTCATTGTTTTTTGTTTGTTTGTTTGAGACGGAGTCTATCTCTGTCACTCAGCCTGGAGTGCTGGAGTGCAATGGTGTGATCTTGGCTCTCTGCAACCTCCGCCTCCCGGGTTCAAGCAATTCTCCTGTCTCAGCCTCCAGAGTAGCTGGGACTACAGGCGCATGACACCATGCCCAGCTAATTTTTGTATTTTTAGTAGAGACGGGGTTTCGCCATATTGGTCAGGCTAATCTCAAACTCTTGACCTCAGGTGATCACCTGCCTCAGCCTCCCAAAGTACTGGGATTACAGGAATGAGCCACTGCGCCCAGCTGCTTTTTTTTTTTTTTTTTTTTGAAGAGAGTCTTACTCTGTTGCCCAGGCTGGAGTGCAATGGTGCAATCTCAGTTCACTGCAACCTGGCTTTCAAGTGATTCTCCTGCCTCAGCCTCCCGAGTAGCTGGGATTACAGGTGCATACAACCACAACTGGCTAATTATTGTATTTTTAGTAGAGATGGGGTTTCACTATGTTGGCCAGGCTGGTCTCAAACTCCTGACCTCAAGTGATCCTCCCACCTTGGCCTCCCAAAGTGCTAGGATTACAGGCATGAGCCACTGTGCCTGGCCTTTAGGCAGTTTCTTTGGAAGATTTAGCTTAAGTAATAATAATGGTAATACTAACAATATTATTACTAATATAAGAGCTTAGCGTTATCAAGAATATAATGTAGTCCAGGCACCATGGTTGGCCCTTTGAAGGTGAGTACTGCTATGGTTTGAATGTCCCCTCCAAAACCCATGTTGAATCTTTTTTTTTTTTTTTTTTTTTTTTTTTTTAGAGGGAGTCTCGCTTTGTCACCCAGGATGGAGTGCACTGGCATGATCTGTGCTCACTGCAGCCTCTGCCTACCAGGGTCAAGCGATTCTCCTGTCTCAGCTTCCCAACTAGCTGGAATTACAGGCGCCCACCACCACACCCAACTAATTTTTGTATTTTTAGTAGAGACAAGGTTTTGCCATGTTGGCCAGGGTGGTCTCGAACTCCTGATCTCAGGTGATCCACCCGCTTCCGCCTCCCAAAGTGCTGGGATTGCAGGCGTGAGCTACAGTGCTCGGCCTCTCATGTTGAAATTTAATTCCAAATGTAACAGTGTTGGGAGGTGGGGGCCTTTATGTGGTAATAGATTAATGCTATTATCACAGGATCTTGGTTAGTTATCTCAGGAGTAGGCTCCTCATAAAGGGATGAGTTTGGCCCCATCAGATTTCCATTGACATTGACATTTCTTTGGCGATACCTGGGTTGCTTGCCCGCCCTAAACCAATTATGAAAAGAGGAAAGCAATTGCCACAACTCTGCTCCTGGGCCTGGACACTTCAGTTACCCAATATCTAAAGAAAATCAAGGTTCCATTAGTGAAGCCGGTGGTAACCAACCCCAGCTGCCATATCCTCAGTCTTATTTTTTCTATAGCATGGATACTGAGGGCCGGAAGAAGACAGCTCTGGGAGATGGCACTGACTGGGCAGTGTCGTGCAGTGTGGGTGGCTGTCGCGTGGCTGCAGGGAGCATGGAGTTAGGTCTGGGAATTGGGGAGATGGGCTGGGTCTAGGTGCAGCTACACCTCAGTGCTGTGGGTACAGACCCACTGCCTTCAGTTGCTTCACCTTCATCTGCCCGATACCCAGCCTTCACTCTTGAAGTCAGAGGCTTGAGATGACCCAAAG
Source organism: Pongo pygmaeus (assembly GCF_028885625.2). Lineage (NCBI taxonomy): Eukaryota > Metazoa > Chordata > Mammalia > Primates > Hominidae > Pongo > Pongo pygmaeus. Next base: position 60,962,514 of record NC_072392.2, read on the forward strand.
GGTGCCAGGGAGACTTTGCGACCCCTTGGTCGTTAAAACAGGCAGCCATTCTTAGAGATGCAATCAGTTAACACCATCCAGGGTAACCAACTTGTTCCAGTTTAATTGAGATTGTTCTAGTTTTAAAACTGAAAGTCCCTCAGGCCAAGATCTCTCTCAGTCCTGGGCAAGCAAGGATGGTTGGTCACCTGCACTAGAAATAATACACACCGTGGGGTGATCCAGGTGAGGCTGTGGGTGGGGCAAATCACAGAAGCTCAAGGCAGGAAACAAGAATGGTAGAGGCCATACATGCCAGGTCAGTGCATCTCTGCTGTCATTTTTAGCCAGAGGAGGCTGGCCTGTTCATTCTGCAGCTGGAAGAGCTTGTCTTTGTGTCCATTTCTCCTCCCCACTCTCAGATCCTTGCCTTCCACCTCAATCTGGCAAGAAAATTTGAGAGCAAGGCCTTTTCTGAGCAACTTTTGAGATCCTTCTGGGGACCCCTGGGATTCCTCATTAGGCCACAACTCACAGCTGCAACCTTAGTCCTGGAGGACAGAGGAAACCTATGGTGGATTAAAGAGCCAAGGAGAGGCTAAGTGTAGTGGCCTATGCCTGTAATCCCAGTGTTTTGGAAGGCCAAGGCGAGAGGATTGCTGGAGGCCAGGAGTTCGAGGCCAATGTGGGCAACATAGTGAGACCCTCACTCTACAAAAATAAAAAAAATTAGCTGAGTGTGGCGGTGCATGTCTGTAGTCCTAGCTACTTGGGAGGCTGAGGCAGGAGGATCACTTGAGCCCAGGAGTTCAAAGCTAGAGCGAGCTGTGATCATGCCACTGCACTCCAGCCTGGCCAACAGAGGAAGACCTTGTCTCAAAAAATAAAATAATAAAATAAAATAAAATAATATAAAATAAAGCCAGGAGGAGACAATTTTGCATTGTAGCTTTGGAAGCCGGAGTTCCTCACTTCAACTCTTCTGCTCCCAACTGTGAACAATAAAGTTGAGCAGCCCAACTGCTCACTTTCCCTGAAATTCTAAGACAAATAGAAGACAAAAATAACAGATGGTTTTCTCCATGCCAATAGCCGTTGTTCTCAAAGGTTTTCTATAAGCTGCAAGGCTCTGCTTGCTCCCCCTCAGCATCCACAGCAATCAGAGGGCTGCTGAGATCCTAGACATATGGCTCCATCTTATGAAAACCACTTGCAGACAAGGGAGTCCTCCCTGGGACCCCAAGTCCTGTATCTACTGCAAGCTGGGATGCTGGGGTGAGCAGCAAGGTGGCTGAGATGCAGGAAAGCAAACCTGTGTGGCTAGGGGAGGGAACTCACCTAGTTGGCACAACTTCGGCCTTGTCTATTTAATTGATACTCAGTGCTGGGAAGAAGAAAGCGCTCAGGGAGGAGCATGGCTAGGCAGAGTTGTGCAGTGTGGCTGGGAAGCAAGGGTTTGGATCTGGGCGTTGGCTTCATTCCACATGCAGAGCTTTGCCTCTTGATCTGACCCAACCCATTTAGTAATCCGCCCAGTGCCAAGAGCAGTGAGCCTTGGGCATGTTTTTTTTTTTTTGACACCAGGTGTCAGTCTAGAGTGACTTTCCCAGGGTCCAGATGTATTGGGTGTGGCTCATGCAGCAGATGTGGCAAGTCTTCCAGAGTTAGAGGTGAGAAGGCAAAGAGGTACACAAGGGTTTGTCCATCTCCTCTCCTATTCTCCTCTTTTTGGCTGCTTCAGAAGTGAATGTGGCTCACAATGAATGCCCAGCAAGGAGTAGCTGCTCAGGGAACATATGTTGAATAGAATAGGAAGTGGTGGCATCATCTGTGCCTGTTTGTGTGAGTGGTGTTTATCAATATGAACTTTGAGAGCAGCTGAGTGGAAATCTCTGGGCAAAGGCAGCATTTTGTGGCAGAGCACTGAGCCAGTGGTCAGAAATTCCGAGTTCAGATTCTAACTCTGCAGCTTCTTAGGTTTCTATTTAAGACGTGATCCTTTAACTAACAAACATTATCTCTGTCACACCAAGGCCCATTTGCATATTGGGATTTGCGGGGCCAACTTCCCAGGCTTGTTTAAGAGGTAATTGAGATAAGGCATGTACAACAGTGCTAAAAGGAAATCTATTAAATTATAAGAGATTGCAATCTTCTATTCCTAGTCATCTAAGAGAGCCAGCCCAATTTTTAGACTTTTTTGATGCAGAACTAAAGAGGGGAAGCTAAGGGTCTTGCTTCAGAAAGGGCTGAGATTTATTCATGGGAAAGAAAAAATAGACATAACTAGAAGTAAACAAGGAGAAGGAGAAACGTAAGAAAGAAAATCTGGCAGGCTCAGATTTTCAGAGAGAAGTCTTTTCAGTGTGTAGTTGAGAATGAGTCCTGAGAATGAGGTTGGACAGCAGAAGTATAGAAGAGATGAGGGGAGGCCAATGGGTTAGGGGAAGGAAGGCATTAAGAAGTGATGTGTATAGGAGCTAGAATTATAAAATCTTAGAAGAAAGCATAGGAGCAAATCTTAGATATGACACAAAAGGAACAAGCAACTAAAGAAAAAAATAGACAAATGGGACTTCATCAAGATTAAAAACTTTTGTTCTGCAAATGGTACCATTAAGAAAGTGAAAAAGGCAACCCACAGAATGGAAGAAGCTATTTACAAATAATTTGTCTGGCAAGAGACTTGTATCCTAAAAAAAGAGAAAGAACTTTTACAACTTAATAAAAAGATAACTCAACTGAAAAGCTAGCAAAGGATCTGAACAGACATTTCTCCCAAGAAAACAGACAAATGATCAACAAGCATGCAAAAAGATACTCAGTATCTTTAGACACTAGGGAAATGTACGTCAAAACCATAATGCGATACCATTTTACTCTCACTAATATGGCCACTATCAAAAGACTAGACAATAACAAGTGTTGGCGATGATACAGAGAAATGGGAACCCATTGCTGATGGGAATGTAAAATGGTGCAGACATCTTGGAAAACAGTTGGGCAGTTTCTCAACATGATAAACACAGAGTTATCCTATGACCCAGCAATTCCACTCGTAGGTATATACCCAATACAAATAATAACACAGCTCCACATAAAAACTGGTATGTGAGTGTCCATGGCAGCATCATTCATAATAGCCTAAAAGTGAAAACAACTCAAATATCCATCAACTGATGAATAGACAAAATGTGGTATGTTCATACAATGGAATGTTACTTGGCAATAAAAAGAACAACATATTGGCCAGGTGTGGTAGTTCACACATGTAATCCCAGCACTTTGGGAGGCCGAGGTGGGTGGATCACCTGAGGCCGGGAGTTTGAGACCAGCCTGAGCAACATGGCGAAAACCCCATCCCTACTAAAAATAGAAAAAAATTAGCTGAGCATGGTGGTGCACACCTGTAATCCCAACTGCTTGGGAGGCTGAGGCCCAAGAATCACTTGAACCCTGGAGGTGGAGGTTGCAGTGAGCTGAGATGGTGCCACTGCACTCCAGCCTGGGCAACAGAGCAAGATTCTGTTTCAAAAAACAAAAACAAAACAAAACTGTTTATAAAATAAAGTGTAAATTCAAATATACAGTGAGAAAAATAAATGACGTTATGATTTATCATTCAAATCCCATTTAATATTGAGTGATACAAATACAGACTGGGATTATTTTAAATTGTTTTTAGTTTACGGACATTCTGAAGCCACATGGGCTCCAGAAACTATCTAGGTTATACATGTAAAAAGTGCCTGAATTAGAGACTGGGCCACAGAAGGCATGTCATAAATGATAAATGGATCAGAACTAGAGATCCAGAACTTGATTGACCTTCACTATCTCCAAGAGGTCTCAGGAGCTTGGCAGGGTGTGAAAGACATTCTTTTGTACCCAAATGTGTGCTTTACTCCCCTTCATCGGGGAGATAGGAGACAGAACTGCCACAGGGAGATCAAACCCCAAGCCCCTCCAGGGCTGGAAGAGATGTCTGATGGAGCAAACCGCAGCATCATGACCAGGTAGCCCCTGGTGCTGGTGACAGCTGTCACGTGACCAGGAGGTGGTCAAAAGGTCTTAAACTTTTCAGATGTGTCCCTCAAAAACCTTCACTCTAAGAGTGAGATTTCTTTGTTGACCTCTTGCCCATCTCAACCCTTTCCTTTTGGATTCCTTTCAATAGCAGAAAAGGGTAGTGGATAGACAAACTGGCCTAGCTGAAGTACCAACTCTGCTACTCGGTTTCTGCATGGCACAGGGATGTTACTCTACCCCTCACAGTGTTGTGTGATAGGACTTTCTGCAATGATAAAAATGTTCTGTAATTCTGCACTGTCAATTCAGTCGCCACCAGGCATTTGAAATGTAGCTAGTGGGATTTAGAAACTAAATTTTAAGTTTTATTTCATTTTAGTTGGCCACATGTGGTCAGCGGCTACAAACTTGGAGCCTCAATTTCCCCAGATCCCTCATGGGGATAAAGATGCTACGGGCCTCACAGGACACTTGGGTGAATTAACAGAGGGAATGCAGGTAGGGTAGGATAATTCGCTAAGATTTTTAATTATAATTCAGTTCCCTAACCCACGAAGATAGGCTTTGTTCCTGGCCTTGGGGATTCTTGTTAGTTAGGCCTCAAACAGATGTTGCCAGAGACCCAGAAGGGAATTTCAGCATTTGTGCTTGGAAGCCTGAATCATGGAGTGAAATTATTCTGGATCAACCCAGAGTGTAGGGTGAAGGAAGCAGGCGATTCTGTGTGCAAGGGGTGGAGGAGGCCAGATCCAAAGGCAAGGCTGGATCAGAACCTCAAATCTTCCAATCCACTCTGTGTGCTGAGCTGGCTGTGTGGGGCATGAGAGTCCTTCTCCCCAGGCTGGAGCAGATCCAATCTCCTTCTCTCCTCTCTCTCTCTCTTTCTCTTTGGAGTCTATTAAGTGCAAACAGGAGACAGCCAGCACGTTGTCAATCAAGCCAAAGCTCACTGGGGCTGAGGTTTAGAACCAGGGTCCCTGTTCCTGTGCCAGGATCAGGACTTGAGGGAGGGGTTGCAGAGTCTGAAGGTTGGAGCTTGGTCATGATAGCCCCAGAAACAGAGCTTGCTGGGAGCAAGCAGAAGAGGTTTCTGGGGTTCCCCACCGTGGGCCAACAGGCCTTGGGGTGGCAGATGGAGAGCCTGGCCAGCACAGAGTGGACACCTTGACTTTCAGAAAACCAGCTTCTCGGGAAAGGTTTTCAGAGAGGTTCCAATAGTCTTGGGCGAGAGGGCTACCTGTGTGAAAGCAGAAGGCAGGCCCTGTCCCTGAGACTCTGACAGTGGAATGCTGCTGGTTCTGGTGCCCTTGGCTTGTCTCTCACTATCCTCAATGGTTATTGCTTTGGGAGGGGTATGGCCCCATTTTTGAGTTTGACAGTTCTGGCGGAGTCAAACATGTCTCTACTAAATAAATTAGATCTCTCCAGGGCAGATCAATATTTAATGTGGGGCTTAAAAAGACCGACTCAGGAAATGAGTTTAAAAGTGGAGAATTTGCCTTAGGTAGCAATTTCTAAAATACAGTGGTATCAGGGGACAGATTATTCAAACCCAAGCCATGGATAATATAAAAACAGTTGAACAAGCCAAGTTCTTCTTCCAGTCCATCGGTGACTCTGAATCCCCTGGTTTTCCGTGTGCGACTCTCAGGGGTTAGTTCAAGTAAAAAAGACACTTTAGAGAGGATCTACCCCAGGGATGGCAAAGGCCACGTGCACTGCCTGCAGCCCTCGCAGGTGGCAGACATCAGTCATCGATCCCAATACTCTTCCTTCTTGAGTCGGAGGCAGATTCATATTTTTTTCTCAACATCTCGCTCCCAGGTAGCCACTATCTATATTGGTCACAGAGTGGCACTTGAGGTGACATTTATTTCTCATATTCATCAAGTCCAAATTTCTCATTTAGCAGAGGAGACGCTCAAGGTTACATAGTGATTAGTGGCTGATACAGGACCAGTGCCCTGTCTTCTTGTTCATAAAATAGACTTTTCCCCCACAGGAATGCATTAGAGGTTAGGGTTCCATCAGAGATATTTTACTGACCCCTCTGTGAGCAACATAGGGCTTTCCCTGAGCAACATTTGCCTTTTTTTCTAGAGATAAAATTAGAGCATTTCAGAGCTAGAATGCAACTTAGAGATCTTCTCCTTCTACTCTCTCTATCATGGGGAAATGAAAACTCAGAGAGGTCAAGTGATTTGCTTAGAAACACATAACGGGTGGTTCTTTCCTCTGCAGCAACAATGTGCATTTCAATCCTGGAGTTCTCATTTCAAGGCCTTAGGCAAATTACACACGTTTTTGGACTTCCATTTTCTGGTTAGAATCTCAGTAACTAAGACTTGCAAAAGGTGTGTGTTTTAAGAAGTGCATGGCATCTACCGTTGATATATTTTGATGTTTACAATACACTCCCAGATTTACTTTCTAATTATATTTTGTTTGGTTGGTACAAAAAATTGGTTTGTATTCCCTAAACAAATAGTAGCTGGGAATCGAGAGTCGTGCTGGGCCACAGAGGGAGGAGTCGGTTTTGTGCAGAAATCTTTTTAATGATTTGTGTATGTGTGTGTGTGTGTGTGTTTGTGTGTGTATGCACATGTGAGCACAAAATGACAGTTTCTAAGACAAGGAAGACATTTTTTCTTTCTGGGGTGGAGGGGCAGGTAGGTGGCGTTTCAGTCCTAGGTTTCAGACCAGTTATGTGGCCTCTATTTCCTCATCTATAAAATGGCAACAATGATACCTGTCCTCTCAACCTCAGAGGCAGGTTGTAAAGGTTGAATGGAATCATGTCTGTGAAGGAGTTTTAAAAAGTAAGGGATTATTGAGACTGGGCAGGGTGGCTCATGCCTGTAATCCCAGCACTTTGGAAGGCTGAGGCAGCGGATCACCGGAGGTCAGGAGTTCGAGAGCAGCCTGACCAACATGGAGAAACCCTGTCTTTACTAAAAATACAAAAATTAGCTGGGCATGGTGGCACACACGTGTAATCCCAGCTACTCAGGAGGCTGAGGGAGGAGAATTGCTTGAATCCAAGAGGCGGAGGTTGTAGTAAGCCGAGATCGTGCCATTGCACTCCAGCCAGGGTGACAGAGCGAGACTCTGTCTCAAAAAAAAAAAAAAAAAAAAGAAAGAAAGAAAGAAAAGTAAAGGGTTATTAAGACAGGCAAAGAGGATGGAGCCAGTAGATTGTAGAGGGGGCAGTTCTCAGGAGTGGGGTAGTGGGGGGTGGCGGGGAAGTAGATGATGCCTTGACACTGGGATGCTGGCAAGAATTTCCATGCCCTCATTACATGAGGTGCTCCTGTCAGATTTAAACCAAGCCCTCCTTTACTGCTTGAGACGCTGCGATATTTTAGGAATGGCAGCCCAAAGACATTCTGTGTTTTCAAAAGGTCTCTTTCCTGAATTTGCCACTGGGTATTATTTTTATGCCACTGTTCTGTTATCCAACTTCAAAATATACATCATATTTATATTGCCTCTGCTAAGCATATATTTTTATTTTATTGCTTACCATGTGGGTGACATTCAGTTATTGAATGTCTGGAGAATTGGACCTGGTTGTTGTTTTTTATTCTTCCTTTCGTAAGTGCTTGCTCTGATGTATTAATCTTTACAAAAGCAATGAGACAGGGACACGTGAGCATTCGCACTCACACACACACTAATCACATTGCCATTTTATCTCACTTTGCGGGTGTGTGGCTACATTTATAAGAGCCGACAGATCTGAAATAGGTGGTCTGAACTGATTCAGGTGGGGAGCAATGAAGCCAGCCGCCTCCTGGAGACTCAGTTAGGGAGGAAGGGAGAGAGAGCCCTTTGTCTTCTGTTTGTGAAGGACACACCAGGCGAGAACCAAGGAGGGAACCATTTTAAGTCTGAGAGGGAAGGGACCCTGGGGATATATTTATATGTCTGTAAAAATATAGGCATATGTTTTATAGATATTTTATATCATCTATATCCACATATCTATCTAGCATCTCACATAATTCCTGATCCTGGGCTCAATAAATGGTTATTGAATGAAGGAAAAAAGAATAGTTATATAAACCCTTTATTGAAGTCGTACTCTGTGCAAGACACTTCACATGCACTCTCTAAGCCTCTCAGCATCTCCACAAAGTAATCCATTTTGAAAATAAGGGAAACTGAGTTCCTCAAAATGTTAAACATAAAATTGTCATATGACCCAGCAATTCACTCTTTTGGGGGTATAGACCCAAAGGAATTGGAAACAGTTACTCAAACAAATATTTGTACATTAATGTTATCACAGCATCATTTGCAATAACCAAAGCATGAAAACACCTCAAATATCCAGCAATAAATGAATGAATCAGCAAATTGTGCCACGTTCATATAAAGGAATATTATTATGCCATAAAAAGGAATGAAGTGCTCATATATGCTACAACGTGAATAAAATTCAAAAATATGATGTTAAGTCAAAGAAGCCAGATGCCGTTCACCTATTCTATTTATACGAAATATCCAGAATAGATAAATTGATAGAGACAGTGAACAGATTGGTGGTTGTCAGGTGCTGGAGAGGACGGAGGGGGAGTTGAGGAGTACCTGCTTAATACTGTGAGGTTTTGTTTTGCAGTAACTAAAATGTTGGTAACTTGGATAAAGGTGGCGATAGCATAACATTGTGAATGTACCAAATATCACTGAATTGTGCACTTTGAAATGGTTAATTTGGTCGGGCACAGTGGCCCATGCCTATAATTCCAGCACTTTGGGAGGCCGAGGTGGTGGATTACCTGAGGTCAGGAGTTCGAGACCAGCCTGGCCAACATGGTGAAACACTGTCTCTATTAAAAATACAAAAATTAGCCAGGTGTGGTGGTGAGCGCCTGTAATCCCAGCTACTTGGGAGGTGAGGCATGAGAATTGCTTGAACCCAGGAGGTGGAGGTTGCAGTAAGCTGAGATGGCACCACTGCATTCCAGCCTGGGTAACAGACTGAGACTCTGTGTCAAAAAAAAAAAAAAAAAAGTTAATTTTATGTTATGTGAATTTCGCCTCAATTAAAAGAAAATAAGGAAACTGAGCTTAAAGGTTGTGGTAGATTGATTACATTGACAACACTTATTCCTGCCTCCCTGTGATCCAGCCATTTGTCCTGTAACTTTACAGGCCTCTTCCATTCTGACTCCAGGTTCAGTCAAATGACTCTTTGGCCAATGGGATGGCAGAAAACTTAATGCAGGCACAGGCTTGAAAAAGCCCAGGTGTGTTTCCACTTACTCTCTTGGAAATAAATACCATTATGAGAACAAGCCCGGGCTATCCTGGAGGATGACAGTCCATGTGGAGCAGACCCAAGTTATCCCAGCCAAGGCCATCCTAGACCAGCCAGCCCCCAGCTGATCTGCCAGCTGACTGTAGATGCATGAGTGACCTCAGCCAAGATCAGCCAAGTCTGGCTCACATCAGCAGAACCACCCAGGCTACTCATAGACTCATGAGAAATAATAACTGATTATTGTTTTAAGCCATTAAGTTTTGAAGTAGCTTGTTTTGCAGTAATCGCTAACTGACCTAGAGTGGTTGAATTACTTGTCTGAGGTCTCACATCTAGTACGAAAATGTAGAACAGGTTCCAAAGTCCGGTTCTAAAGGATTGATTGCTCTATGCAGTTGTCACCTTCATTTTACAAGTGAGGAAAATGAGATTCAGAAAAGTTGAGGGTGGGTGTAGAAAGCTGAAACAAGAACATCGTGTTTGTGTGTGTGTGTGTGTGTGTGTATGTGTCCTCCTTCTCTGTCCTAGGTAATGAAGGAATGTCACCTTGTAAACCCTCCCAGCCTTCCCCAAACCCCAACTCAATACTATAGAAAGGTATTAAAATGCTGGCACTGACTTCCAATTTGAGTTTCCGGTGGCATCTCTGCAGCTTTCCATCAGTTCTGGTCAAGGCTGCTGTCCTGCACTGCACTGCCATGGGTACTGCCTTGCTAATGGACAAGTAAGAAAGATAACTCGTCAATGTACTATTCTTTTCTCCTAAAGCTTTGTCTGGGTATTAGCATGGCTCTTTAGCAGATTTTAATTCTGTGAAGCAGTGAGTTGCTAGGATAATGGTTGCCTTCAACAGCTGTGGAAAGAGTCCCAGGGAGAACATGCAACTCATATAGGCCACACGGTTTAGTGCACCAGGATCCAAGATTCTCAAATGTGGTGCTATTCCCTGACATTCCTCTCCTACAAAGAGGATTCTGAAATCGCCAGCCTATCCCCAGCCCCTATAAAAAAGTGGTTCCTTCTTGTTGGCAGAAAGGCCAAGTTATTCTACATCTTAAAGTGCTGGAGGAGGTAGGAAGAGCAGAGGAGAATTTCACAAACTGGGAGCCAAGGAGGAGCTTTTTCAGGGGTTGAGGAGAGTTACACCCAAGCAGCTGCAGGGAAAGAAGGAAGTAGAATGAATGGGATTTTAGTAAGTGCTGTTGGAGTCCATGGATCTGAGTCTCCTTTAGTGGTGCTAAGATAGACAGTAAGGAATGGCATTGCATTGTGCTTCTTGGTCATAATAACTCTCAATGAGCCATGTAAGTCCAGATTTTATCAGGGTTACATCAGGCATGGGGCTCAGCCCGTTGTGAACTGGAGAAGATAAATAGGAATTCTATTTTCAATCCAACGTTTTGTCTTCAATGTTCTGCCTATCAACTGACCATCTGGGTTTGGGAAGAGACTTAAGAATATGGGCTTTCCCCATTCACTGCCTGCTTATAGGCAGTGGGGTCTTGACCATTTATAGGACTCTGTCCTCTCCTTGTTGGCATTCCTGAAGCTGAGCTCCCAGACTACAGGGCTCTCAGCAGCTGAGAAAACGAAGAAAGTCTGGTTTTACCTTGATGGTGAGTGCTGAGCCCAAGCTCTCCCTTCCTGGGATGGCTGCTGCATCACTTTCAGGATGGGACTCCTTGGGTCTTAGTCTGTGAGTCTTACTGCATGAGTGAAGGTGCATACAGAACCCAGGCTGAGCAGAGAAGCCAGAGGTGGGAATGAGAGGGGTTAAATCTCTTTCCTTCCTCATGTCACAGATCACTCACCTCATACCCAACACCACACACAAATGACCCCATACCTCACACCCTTTCACACACTGTGATCACACACATCATATCCCAGGCCACATGCATACCACGTATCACATACGTGCCACACATGCTATAGAAACATACCACACACCACATAACAAATATATATCACATCATCCACAAATCATACATACAGCAAACCACACTCAATGCACTGCACAAAAATTACCCCCAGACATGTGCCACCCATGAGACACACCCATCACACCATTCACACATACATCACACCCATGCACACACTTTGTATGCCTGCCACCCCATGCCCCATAACCATACCCATACCCACACATCTCTCCTCTGCATGCCTCATAGCACACACGTCTGCTGTGCCCCATGTCACACACCCCCACCGCCAGGTTCCTTCTCACTCTAACCAGGGCAGAAACCTAAAAATGTCTTACTGATCATCTTCATGGCACAAGGCCCCATAGGCAAGGGGGAAACAGTGTGGATGGAGTGGCTGCATGCAAGCAGTTGCATTCTTTGGGCACCAAATAAGCATCTGGGTACAATGGAGCATTTTTCAAGCTGGAGGAATTTTTTGGAAACTTTAGTTTATTTAAGTCAGATGATACTTTTCTCCTCCCTAAAAAGTAAGACCATAGGCGCTACCTTGAAGGGCTCACCATATGGTGGGCGTGACTGACAAGTAAGCAGGTTATAACAAAGCCCTTCCAGAGCCCTGGGGGCCCAGGGCTCACCTGCCCTGAGCATGTACCTGGGGAAATCTTGTGGAGACACAGGGGACACAGAGCGCCCCGTGTCTGCTCTGGAACTTGCAGGCTAACTCAGTGGCTGGCATGGAAAGGCTGAGAATATAGGCAGATCAGCCTGCCAAGGAAGTGCAAGTTCATGGAGGTTGAAGACAAGGGAGGTCCAAGATAGCGATGGAGAGGTGGTCTCCACGACAGCTAAGGACTAGGCGTCAGTGCCACAGGCACCTGGGTGTGAGTCCTGCCCCTGCTGCTCAGTAGTGCCAGGGCCTTGGGCTTATATGATTTAATACTTAACCTCCCTGGAACTCAGTTTCTTTTTCTGAAATGAGGGACAATGATAGTATCTATAGTAAAGGGTTGTTCTGAGGACAAAATCCAAATGAGAACATTCATATGCCTGGTACATATTAAGCACTCCATGAATACTGGCTGCTCTTATTATTATGACTATTAATATCATTGTTTTCTTTGGAGTCTGGTTCCCCAGGTGATGGGAGGAGATGAGATCCAGAGCTTAGCAGAGGGGTCAGCCTTGGAGAAGGAGAGAACGAACAGGTGGAAGGAGAGAGCCAGTGGGAGAGACAGAAGCTGTGAGATTAGAGGAAGAAGGCATAATAAGAAAGATGGGATCTGAGTTGGTTGGTATGGACTGGTGGTTCTCAGCCACATGTTGAGTTGCCTGCTGGAATCACCCAGGGAGCTTTTAAAAATGCCCATGCTTGGGACCCACCCTGAGAATCCATTTAACTGGTTTAGGGAGAGCCCAGGTGTTGCTATTCAGGAGAGCAACCCTCATGATCGCAATGTGCAGCCAGGGTGGGAAGCCTCAGGAACAGACAAATGCTGGCTCTCAGGTGGTCATCTCCATCAAACCCCTGGTGGGCCATCTCCATGCTTTTGGGGGGTCTAACTTTTGGCAGTGCCCTGTCCACATATCTCTCTCCTGGATCTAAAGGGCCCCATGGAGCAGATGCCAGCTACAGGCTCTTCCCTTCCTTGGGAGTTCTCTGTCCTTAAGTGAGGAGGAGACTTTGTGGATGGACTGACTGAGGGGCCGTGGGTGGGAGACAGACGAGCTGCATAGACTCGGCCTACAGGGCCTAGGGGTGACATTGTATGGGGCCACATGACAGATGGAGCCTTGGGGTCCCTCTGGCAGCACATGGCCAGGAAAGGAACAGCACCCATGGAAGGGGAAAGGACCACAGAAGATGGGCCCAGTAGGGACCAGGCTCTGATCACCATGCTGCCCTTTGCCCTGGAAGCTCATCTGAGCTCTGCAGCCCTGGCCCCAGCTGCCTCCCCAGCCTCCCCTTCTGAGCTTGACAACACCACCCTCCTCTAATCCTCCAAGCACAACATGCTCTTTCCCAGCTCTGTGTCTAGGCCCAGTGCTGCTTTTGCCCTCTGCCTTGGGTCACACCACTCAGACCAGCTAACTCCTCCCTGTCCTCTCAGACTCAGCTCTTGCAGGAAGCCTCCTGCCCTGACCCTCCTTTCTGGCTAAAAGCCCTGTATTTCCATAACACCCTTGCTTACCGGCATCTTGGCCTTTTAAACACCATGTTGCAGTCACCTGTTTGCAGTCACCTGCATCATCAGACTATAAGCCCTTTGGAAGAAGTTTCTGAATTATAGTCATATCCAACTATCCCCAGACCTGGCGCATGGGAGATATTCAGCAGCCTCTGGGAAGAGGTGTGTAAGAGCTGGAAGATGGGTTCCTGTTTCCCCAGAGTGCATTCCCTCTATCCACCCTGTGTGTGCACAATCTCCTGGAGTTAGAGTTAGAGCTCCACGGGGGGGCTCTGCTGGACCTCAGGGACAGCTGGGGGCACCACGTGTCCGAGGCTGCAGGGAGCTGTGAGGCCTCTGCTGGCCAGTCCCAGAGGAGGTGTCTTCCTGCCTTCTGCTCAAAATGGAGGAACACTCCCAGCTCTGTTTAGGCCTTTCCAATCCTGTGCCTCTTGGGACGTCTTGGAAAGCAATGTGGCATCTCAATGAGTTTATTCTTCCAGTGTGTGCTGAATATGGAAATCTGTCCCGGTATGCTGTGGGTCAATAAGCCTGCTCTTCCATCTCAGTGTCCCCTGAGTCTCCTGGCACGGACTGCCCTCCTCCTGCCCTTCCCTCCTCCCTCCTTCCTTCCCTGCAGCACCTCTCAGCCCTGGAGCAGCAATGGCCAGGGTGTAGACATGTGAGAACCTGAAACAGGGGCTTGCTGCAAGGAGGCCAAGAGGACGGACTGTCAGAGGCCTGGGTCTCCCTGCTGAAGGCCAAGGTTAATTCAGCTGCTCGCCCTGGCAAGGGGTGCTATTCTTTTCTTCACTGTCCTGATGGCCAAGGATAGTGGTTGATCCCATTCTCTCTTGCCACCTCATCTGGGAGTCAAGAGGTGGGGCAGGTCTTGGCTCTGCCAAGTGTCATTGTGTGCCCTTGGGCAAGTCCCTCCTCCTCTGTTGAACGACAAGGGGGGGTCCAATGGTCTGAGATATTGTGACTTTCCCAGGAACTGGGGATAAATGTAGCCCTGCTGCCTGCGGGTGGCTCAAGCATCGTGGCTGCCTTGCTCAGGGTCTGAGCTTTACCTCACAGTGAATCACACAGAAGCGGGGGGAGCTGAGTGGCACACTCCGTTGCCACATTGGGACAATCTGGATGTGGGGACAGTGAACCCTTAAGGCTACCCTCCATTTCCTGGGGCTTGCTCCCTTGCCACTTGGTGTGGGAGGTTCTGCTTAGGAACAGACTAAGCTGCCCCCTTTCTTTGCCTCTGACCCTGAAGGCAGAGCAGCCCCCTTCTGAAGCCTCTGGCGAGTGGCCTCAGAGCAGATGCTCCTCTGTGTCCCCGCCTCCTCCAAGGCCAAGAGGGCACATCACTGCCCCGAACCCCAGGCTCGGGAGACCCTGCTTCCCTACCATGTTGACCCCGCCAGCTCCCCCCAGCATCTGTGGCACTCCTCAGGGCACTCTTGCTTTGGGACAAAGAGCCGGCACTTCCTTTGGTCCAGCCAAGCTGAGGGTGGCAGAGACAGGTGGCAGTCCTCCTCCTGCCTCAAACAAATGCAATCAAGCCATCAAGCTGCCTTTTTCTTTTCTAATCAATTCCCATGACAAATGGGTCTGTGAAGGAGGGCAGCCTGCCCCAGGCATTCTGTACTTCAATCAGGACAACAGAAGGAGCTGGATTCATAAAACTATAATGCACCATTTGAGCATATTTCCCAGGAACCGGACCTTGCCATAAGGGGGCTGCCAGCACCCTCCCTCCCATGAGGGGAGCCAGCTTAACCCTTCACCCGAGCACAGATGGAGTGCTCCACAGCCTCCTCATGGGACCAGGGGTGGATCTGTGTGCTTGGCTGATCAGAGGGCATTTGCAGGGAGAGGGACAAAACCGTTAAGAGTGAGCAGCAGCACATGATCAGCATGGGGACATGTGGGCTTTGGAGTCATGCAAACCTTCACCCCCACAGCTGCATGGCCTAACTTCTCTGGTCCCCAGTTTTTCTTGTCTGTAAAGTGAAGTTTGTAACACCTTTCCTTCTGGGAGGTGAGGAATAGCAAGACGAAGAACGCAGACCTTCAGTCAATGCCAGCACAAAGAGGGCACTGAATGAATGAACTGAGTCCACTGGACTCAACACATCACACAAGGCCTTTCCACAGACACGTGCCAAGAAGGCGCTCAGAAGCCGCCACTCCATCCTAACCGCAAGTACAAAACTGGACAAACTGAAAACCAAGTCTTCTTAGATCCACCACGGAACTGAGCTCACCGGGCAAACCACTGCACCCCAAATTGTAAAGACAGGTGGATACAGAGAATCACAACTTACTGGAGCAGAAACTTCTGTGGGAACCAGTTCTGGGGTAAAAACATGCCCTGTAATTGACAAATTCCTGGAGGCTCTGCATGGGCAAACCTGAGGGAGAAGAGCCTCGGGGGCACCCGGTCATCAGGTCCCCATGGCCCACCTGGTCATCACAGTGAATCGCACAGAAAAATCTAGTGGTGGGGAGGGGAAAATAAAACATTTTGAAATACTCAGAGCATTCTATTCTTACCAAGTCCTGCCCTCAGGAGCCTAACTTGCTGGAGGTTTTTTGTTCTTGCTGTTGTCGATGAGATGGAGTTTCACTCTTGTTGCCCAGGCTGGAGTGCAATCGTGTGATCTCAGCTCACTGCAACCTCTGCCTCCTCGGTTCAAGCGATTCTCCTGCCTCAGCCTCCCAAGTAGCTGGGATTACAGGCATGCACCACCACGCATGGCTAATTTTGTATTTTTAGTAGAGATGGGGTTTCTCCATGTTGGTCAGGTTGGTCATGAACTCCCAGCCTCTGGTGATCTGCCTGCCTTGGCCTCCCAAAGTGCTGGGATTACAGGCGTGAGCCGCTGTGCCTCACATTTTTTTTTTGACAGGGTCTCACTCTGTTGCCCATGCTGGAGTGCAGTGGTGTGATCACAGCTTGCCCTTCCCCATCGGCACTGTACTTGATTTTTCTTGCCCTGGAGTGTCTTAAGGCTGAAATTCCTCTCTTTTCCCAAACCAGGTGGAAACCTTGGCGACTTAGGTAATCCAAAGCAGCTTATTCCTAGGTGGCCCAGGGAGACTGCCAGCAGAGAGGCTAGTGGTCTCTGGGCCCTGCTGCTGGGAAGGGGTCTGTGTGGCATGCCCCGTGCTCCTCTGGGTCACACTGGCCCCAAGTTTCTGATGTCCTGTTTTAAGCCTAACCCCAGTCCACTCTAGATGTCCCACTTAAGACCCAGGGGCTGAGGGATGTGAAACTGCCCAGTGAGAGCACAGATCTGATGGCTGAGCTGCCGGGAGCCAGGCCTGAGCCACAGCTCCCCTCCCTGCCAACAGCACCGCAACAGGCCAACCTGAGGACCAGATACAAGGACACCACCCCTCTACCCCTGACACTCACAGCCGAGCCTGCCAGAGCTCAAGGACAGTCTGTCACTGTCATGTGGGGGATGCCCTTTGCTGAATGCTTCCAGAAACAATCTGTGCCCCTTGGCAGAAGGGAATGGCTAGAACTCCAGGTTTGCCACCTACTTATCTGGGTCCAAGTGTAAGCACAAGTATGGGCTTAGGAGCACGGGCTCAGGTGTTGGGCAACCTGGGTTCAAGACCTGGTTCTAGCCGTGTGACCTTGAACAAGCTCTCTAGTCTTGGATTTTCTTCATGAAAAGTGAGGATAATAATTACAAACCAATTCATGAGGGCTGCCGAGAGGATTAAGTGAGGTGGTTTACACAGAGCCTTAGCTCCTGGCAGCCAGAGAGGATCACAGACTGTTCCTATTATCATGGCTGGGGCCTGCCCTTCTGGGATGCTGAAGTGTCAGAAAAGAGCCTACAATGCTATGCTCACAGCAATGCAATGCTCACAGCTCTCCCTGCTCCACCAACTGTCTGCTAGGTGACCTTGCGTCAGTCACTTTGCCTGGCTGGGATCGGGTGAGGAATGGCCTCTGGCAGCAGCTATCCCACCCCAGCAAGGAGTGACTCATTGGTGGGGCCTGGACTGGGAGGCAGGGGCTGGGTGGGGGAGCAGCCTGAGTGCTCAGGAGGCACTGTTCTGCCACAATTCAGGATATTATTGTTTGTGAGTTTGAAATTTCCCGACAGACAGAATGAGCCGTCTGAAGCGAGAGTTTCATTTCCTTTGCCGTCCCGCTCAGCCATCTCCCGGGGATGGTGCATGAGTGACAAGCTATAATTAAAGCCTCAGCGTAAGTCCTAGTCAGAGAAGGACGGTCTTGTAGTCAAGTGCACTGCTGAGGACAGACCTTTCCATCTGCGAGT
This sequence comes from Pongo pygmaeus, assembly GCF_028885625.2. Taxonomy (NCBI): domain Eukaryota; kingdom Metazoa; phylum Chordata; class Mammalia; order Primates; family Hominidae; genus Pongo; species Pongo pygmaeus. The sequence goes on from NC_072392.2 coordinate 60,980,179, forward strand.
CTTTAGGGACCCTCTCCCCGGTTGCTCTGTCTGTCTGCTGGAGCAGGCCGCCTCTCTGTCCTTGTGACCTTTACTAGCCTGGTGGGGGTTCCCTGCACTCTCAGGCTTCAGCCTGTCTGCCGTTTCCCTGAGAAACCCTGTGGATCCATTCTGGGGCTCTGCAGAGATCTTTGTGCTGAGGTTCCAGGAAGCCACCTGCCTGTGGAAGAGGTGCTGGGGCAGAGGGCACCCGGGGAACTCAGGCCTTCTGCGGTAGGGATGGTGAGGCCGGGGTCTGGTGACAGGATTGCTCTCTCTGGTTCCAGTCTGCCTGCAGCTCTGTAGCACACCTGTGGCGAGGCAGGAGCCACTAGACAGAGGACTCCTGCCTCCACTCTGACCTCTCTGGCTATTCCTTGGCAAGGAAGCAATATTCCTAGTTTATACCGAGGGCAATGAGGCATAGTGAGGGGAGGTGGGAAGGTGTCCCTGACCACCCTGCCTTCTGCTAACCACAAGCACATGCCTTTCCTGCACACTGGTTTCTTTGCTGCACATACCAATGTGGTTCTGCTTTCCAGGCATCTGTGGGCTCCTTGTGAAACTATAGGTTTCCAAAGGCAGAAACTGTCTTTTCCATGTCTTTAGAGTCCCTTCCTGAACAGGCATGTTGGTGGGGCATGAGCCCCGGACATGGGCTTGAGTCTGTGCTGGGAGGTCTCCAGCGGCTCTCCCAGGCCTCTCCCCAGGAAGCAAACTCCATCACTCTCACTCTGCAAACTGCATCACCTGCAAACTGCATCACCCTCACCCTGTTGCCCACTGGCTCCCTGTTAGGTTTGACTGATGGGGGAAAATGGGGGGGAGACTTTGCAGGAGGAAAGGAGAGAGGGGTCAGGACATTTGTTTGCTCAGCTTCCGCCTCAAGGGACGGTGACTGGCAGTAGCAGGGCCACCCCTCCTGTCAGACAGCCCCACTTCTATGGATTCTGCTCTCCCTGGACTGCTACAACATGGGCCCTTGAGGCCTAGGGGTGCCTACTGTTGCCAACCTCAGTGTATTAGTTTCCTAGGGCTGCAGTAACAAAGCCCCAAAGTCTGGGTGGCTTAAAGGAACAGAGATGTATTCTCTCGCAGTTCTGGAGGCTAGAACTAAGCCTTGGTTTCTTCTCCTTTAAAGTGGACATAATATCCCTCTCTGTTCCACCTACTTTGCTGTGTTGCTGAGGCCCCAGATGAAGGCGCCAGCCGGGTCATGCTCCCTCCAGCACTGTAGAGAACACTTCCTTGCCTCTTCCCAGCTTCCGGTGGTTGCTGGTGTCCTTGGAGATCCTCACTGGCAGCTGCACCATTTCAGTCCCTGCCTCCATCAGCACATGGCCTTCTCCCCTCAGGTGTCTGTCTCGGTGTCTCTTCTTTTTTCACAAGGACACCAATCATACTGCCCCAAGGCCCACCCTACTCCAGTGTGACCTCATCTTCACCAATTACATCTGCATCAACCCCATTTCCAAATAAGGTTACATCTGAGATACCTGGGGTTAGGATTGCAACATATCTTCTTTGGGGGACAGAATTCAGCCCATAATCTTCAGGGTGCTTCTCAGTTCATTGCTGGTTCCCTCGGCCCTGCCCACGGCTCTTTAAAGAATGTCTTTATTGAACCCTTGAGTGTGCTATTTGTTTGCTGCTCTGAAACAGATCCCTGCTCTGACCCTTCCTAGCTGTGTGAACTTGGACAAGGCACTTAACCTGTCTGAGCCCGGTTTCCTCACCTCTAAAGTGGAAATAATGTTCAGACCTGTTCTATTTCCTTCCCTGTGCTGCTGAAAGCTCTTTGTAACCCAGAAAGGCCCATAGCAATGGCTGAATCCTTACGTTTCTTTGTGTGTTGCAAGGTGCCATTGGAGAACGGCTGGGTCTATGTTATTCTCTGGATCTGGATCTGAACTGAATCTAGTACCACGTGCCAATACATGCTGAGTAAATGCTTCTTGATATTGCTGATGATGGTCTTCCATTCATTCTGGCTGGATATTGAGCTGCTTCCTGGAATACAATTCACCCAGGGCTAGTTTCTTGGGGTCCTTTTGGTTTGGCCTCCTGCTGAGCCCTGACATCACAGACTCCTTCATCACTGGTCTTCTCGAGATATTTTAAGATGACTGTGTCAGCTGGGGTCAGCTTCCGCTCGGCTATCACTCGTGCTGTCAGGAGGAGAGGTTTCAGCTGTCCGGCGGGAGCCCATCAGTCACTCCTGACAGCCCTTTATCAGACAAAGGAGCCCTTACCATGGCGTTTCAGAGAGGGAGAGACTGTGTTATTGTTCATGCTCAACAAATAATTTTCGACAGGAGTTTTAAGCCTGTGAATAAGATCCCTTGCATCTTCTAAGCATTTAGATCCCTAAGGTAGCAGACATCCTTCTTCTCAGGTTTGAGGTTTCCCACCTTTTTTCTGGCATAACTCTCTCCTTTCCCAAAGATATTTTCATTCATTCATTCATTCATTCATTCATTCAACAAATACTTGTTGGGCCACTTTGATATGCCTGGCCTCTGCCAGGTGCTGGGGACGCAGCACCCTGAGAAACCCATACTCTTATAGAAGTGAAAGGCTTATGAACAAATAATTCCAATGTCACGTGAGAAGCACTTGAGCTAAGGTGGGTACAAAGTGTGGGGGAAGCCCAGAAGGAGTGATCAACTCTCTTCCAGGGAAAGCTGGGGGCAAAGACTTCACAAAGAGGAGACTCCGCTGGGCTCTAAGGCCTTCAGCAGGTGGACAAGGTGGAATGAAGGCATTCCAGGATGAGACACCAGCAAGTGCAAAGTCACAGAAGTGGGAAAGAACATTCGGGAATTTTGAGTGGTTTAGTGAGTGGGGAGTGGGAGAATTTGAGGCTGGCAGGGTAGGTGAGGGCTAGATCACAAAGCACGGAGAACTTGGGAGAGAATAAGCTCCACAAAGATAAGCATCTTGGCTGCCTTGCTCACCACTGTCTGCCCTACACCTAGGACAGTGTCTGGACATGGTAGACATTCAATAAATATTCATTGAGTAAGTGAAGGAATCATGAGTGCCTGGCAAGGATGCTGGTGCTGAATCAATCCCTCTGTCACCCACCTTGATCTCATTGTTCTCCGGAAAAAACATTCTTCAAATTCCCATCAGCTATTCAATAAAGTTCATATTATCTGCTGCTATTCAAAGCTTTACTTAATCTATAGTATCTGCCACTACCTTCTCCAACTGTACGCTCTAAGTCAGGAATTGGCAAATTACAGACAGTGCCCAAATCTGGCCCACCACTTGCTTCTGTAAATACAGTAGTCCCTCCTTATCCACCGTTTCAATATCTGCAGTTCTAGTTACCTGTGGTACAGTACAGTAAGGCATTTTGAGAGAGAGAGACCACATTTACATAAGTTTTATGACAGTAGAGTGTGATAATTATTCTACTTTATTAGTTGTTAACCACTTATTGTGCCTAATTTATAAATTCAACTTTATCATAGGTATCTATGTATAGGAAAAAACACAGCATGCATAGGGTTTGGTGCCATCCATGGCTTCAGCGTCCACTGGGGGTCTTGGAACTTATACCCTGTGGATAAAGGGGAACAACTGTAATTTTTATTGGAATACAGCCATGCCCACTTTTAAAAACATATTGTTTATTGCTGCTTTTGTTCTATAAGGCAGAGCTGAGTAATTGCAACAGAGACCATATGGCCCACAAAGCTGAAAATATTTACTATCTGGTCCTTAATAGAAAAAGTTTCCCAACCCTTGTGCTAAGTCTTTGGACAGAGCACTTAAACATATTAGATGCTCAATACATACAGTATTAATGGTTGTTGAATGAATGAATAAACAAGTGTGTGAATGACTAGTTAAATGAGTGAATGGAGCCCAAGTCTCACCTCTACACATTCCCGTTGTTTCTGGCTCACAGCTTTCCCTACATGCTGTTATCATCTCTCAGGCCTGGGCAAAGCCCTGCCTGGTGACCTTTCAACAAGACAGAGCACAGGACAGCGCTGGACACCCTGCATCCCCACCCCCAGCCCACACACAGGGCCAAGGGAGGTAGAGCCTAGGGACCTTGGGCCCTGGGAACAGAAGTAGGTCTGAGCCTGCAGGGCTTAAACAACTCACGGGCCCAGCTGTACGTGGATATGTGTGGGACTCCAAATGTGGCCTTGCCAGGGCTGGCAGAGGCGACTCACTTAGCCTTGGGTATTAGTCAGGATACATACAGGTAGAGTCTGACAGAAAACCCAAGCAGAAGGGGTTTGAACAATCAGGAAAATGGATCATCTCCCAAGGAGAAGCCCTGGGTGGCCTTGGTTAGGTTAGTGCCTCTCCACCCCATATCCTCCACATTTGGCTTGTCATCTAATGCCAGACTCCTCGAGGTGCCCAGATGGCTCCTTCAGTTCCAGATCTTACATGTTGACAACACTTAGAGGCAGCAGAGGGGCAGAGGCAGATGCTTCTTGGGCTTATTTTTAAGAAAGTAGAAAACTTTACTGGAAGCTCCACCAACATATTTATCTCCATGTCTCATTGGCAAGACGTAAATGATGACCCATTTTGAAAACCATTACTGATGAGGAGAAAGGAATCATTGTGATTAACATAGATTAATCAAGATTTACTCCTGAAGCAGGGGAGGGATAGAGTGTTAGCTCTGGAGACAGGAAAATGTGAGTTCCAATTCTGACTCCATCACTTTGTAGCTTAATATGAATCACTTAATAGCTTGACATGAATCATTTAATCAGCTGATGATATAATCGAGTCTCAGTTTCTTATCCGTAAAATGGGCTCAGTGATAATGTCTGGCCCATAGACATGGTGTGCAATAATTTACAGCAAATAAGCCTGGCAACATAACAAGATGGCATCTCTACAAATAAGAAATAAAAAAGTAAGCTGGAAGCCAGGTGCAGTGGCTCACACCTGCAATCTCAGCCCTTTGGAAGGTTGAGGTGGGAGTTCAAAACCAGCCTAGGCAAACTGGGCAGAGTGCTGGGAGTTCAGTCCCAGCACTTTGGAAGGCTTGAGCCCAGGAGTTCAAGACCAGCCCGGGCAACATAGCGAGACTGACCTCATTTCTACAAAAAATGAAAAAATTAGCCAGGTGTGGTGGCGTGCACCTGTAGTGCTGGCTACTTGGGAGGCTAAGGTAGGTGGGTCTCTTGAGCCCAGGAGGTTGAGGCTGCAGTGAGCTATGATTGCACCACTGCACTCCAGCCTGGGAGACAGAGAGATACTCTGTCTCAGATAAATAAAAAAGCATCTAGTACAGTTTCTGATACACTTAGCAAATATTCTTTTCTTTTCTTTCTCCCTTCCCTTGATCTGCACACTAACCATGCCCCACTGGCTCCTACCTAGCTGTCTTTTCTGCTTTTAAGCCTTCTTTTTCATGTCCGATGTTTATTAAAAAATTTTTTAAACCTAAATGCAGGAATTTACATTTATCCCTTTTACATGTTTTCAGCCTATTATTTCAACCTGCCAAGATGTTTTTGAATCTTGATTCTGCCATCCTTTCTATTAATAATCCCTCTGGCTTTGTGTCAACTGCAAATTTGATAAGCACATCGTCCATTCGACTTCATCCAAGTTGCTGAGAAAAGGGTTGAGGTGGACAAGGTCAAGGGCTGAGCCTTGGGGTATTGTCGGAGATGCCCGCTGAGTTGACATTGTGGCCCCACCTGCTTCCCCAGCACCTGAACCATTAGGTAGGCAACACTTCGCCTTCTAATTCAGTGCCCGAGTGGCTTTAACACTTGAATGGCCACACTGCGCCCTTTGTCAAAGGCACCTACTCGTCCCTCCTCTCTTAGTTGTCCCTCCAGGATGGGAATCCAGTGAGGCACAGCTCAGCCTTGGTGAACTCATGCTGGCCTCTAGGTATTGCTCCTTTCCCTTCTGTAAGTCCTCATGCTTAGAAATTTACCAGAGATTGTTATCAAACTTGCCAGCCTGTTGTTACTGGGATTTAATGTTTTGTTTTCTTTTAAAACTCAGAGTACGGGCTGTCAGTAATTCGGCATCTCTTCACTTGCTATCATCTCTCAAAGATGCCTGCCTGCCAGGCGTTCTGTACTTGCCCCTGAGCTTCTTGCCCTGGGACCTTGTGTCTGGAGAACTGAATTCAGAAGACCAGAGTTTCTCGGACTTTACATGTGTTGAGTCCAATTCCCTTTCCTTCCCTCCCCTTCTTTCTTCCTTCCTCCCCTTTCTTCCTTTCTCTCTCTCTCCCTCCTTTTCCTTTCTCCTTCTTTCTCTCCTGAAATAAAACTTTTGAGATTTTTTTCCCCAATACAATAAAGACATATTCTTTCTAGAAAATTTAGGAAATATCCACCTCTGAGACATTACCTGATTTATAATTTAGTGTACTCTCCACCTATTTTCTAGGTGTAGTCTGTGTTAGACTGCTTAAACATATGATAATATAATTTAAATATATCTTATGAAGATTTTCAAAATACCATATGCCACAGCTTTTTTCACATAAAGGTAATAAAATAAAAAGTAGTACATGCTCATAATAGAGTGTGAACTTTCTAAGCAAATTTACATCCTGTTATTTAATAATTTATGCATGTTTGTATTTATTTGAAATGGAGTCTTGCTCTGTCACCTAGGGCGGAGTGCAGTGACGTCACCTTGGCTCACTGCAACCTCCACCTCCCAGTTTCAAGTGATTCTCCTGCTTTAGCCTCCTGAGCTGGGATTACAGGTGTGCACCACCATGCCTGGCTAATTTTTTTATTTTTATTTTTAGTAGAGCTGGGGGTTCGCCATGTTGGCCAGGCTGGTCTCGAACTCCTGACCTCAGGTGATCTGCCTACCTCGGCCTCCCAAAGTTGCTGGGATTCCAGGCGTGAGCCATCGCGCCTGGCCTATTTATTTATTTTTTACTTAACATGTCAGCATGCAGTTTCCAGGCTCTTACAAAGTCTGGAGCCATTTTGATTGCTTTGTAAGAGTCCATAGACTGGACGCTCTGTAGATTGTTTAAATTGTCTCTTGTTTGGGGCCCTCCTTTTATTTGTTTCCAATTTTTCATTAAACAACACTGCAATAATTTGGGCATGCATTTTTTCTCTACTGAAGATTCCTTCCTTTAGACAGAATTCCAGGAATGGATCTATTCTCTCTTAACCGTGTTTGATTGACCCTTTTGTGTTTGAAGACCGTCCTCTGTGATAGACACATTTGGAACTCAGTGAAGAGGTGAGGTGTTTCTGCTTCCTCCCTACCACCCAGTCCCATGTCACCATCCACTCCAGTTGGCAGATTCTTCTTGCTCCCAAGACAGCTCAGAAGCCCTTCAGGTTGTGGACAACATGGTTTTTGTGTGTTTTTTCAAGCTCTCCTGACTTGAGTCTGGGTTCACCCTCCTCTGACGATTTTTCTCTTCCACGAAGACTTGTTTAACTAGTTCTTGTGAAGGCAGACTCTATTCTTTTCCACTTCATTCCCAAAACTCCTTTGTCAAAGAAAATAAAGCTCTCACCAAGAGTTTCCAGAGAAAGCTTGGGAGATGAAAAATAATTGAAGGCCTCTCTAGCTCCTGCCTCCTTTCTTAATGACTTTATCACCATAGGGTAAGTTTAGGCCATTCTGCCATTCCTTTGACACTGACACCTCTGATACCTTAGCTAGGATCCAGCCATTGCCATCTCCACCAAGAAAGGGCTAAAATTATTTGCTCCTTAGCTTCTGGGTAGAATCAGAGGACTGTGAAGGGTGGTGGGGAGAACCCTCCTGGCTGAGCTGACCTAGACACCTTGATGATGGTGAAGATGTGAACTTAGCTCGTCTGTGTGGGCAGGTATGGAGCAAGAGTTTTGTCCATGGGCTGGGGCAACCTGCCCCCAATGAATGGGGCTCCCCTGATGCTGAGCATCACCGGGATGATGTCTGTGCTATCCACCAGGTTTTATGTTCTTCCTGCCAGACTCTTCTTCCTCCAACAGCACCTACCATTGGGTTTGTCCTTCTAGCATCAGGCACCTCACAGGCCAGGTCTAGTTCTACCATACCACATAGTCTATGTTGTGCTTCTATAAGCTGTGCCAGGCATAAAGACTCCAAGAAAAAGCACCTCCTAGACTGTCACTTTTAAGGAGTAATGAGGGAATTGAATGGGAAGAAGGTGTTTGAGGGCCCTTGAGTAAATGATTTGGAAAACTAGGGAGCCATCCAGGTCCCGGAATATAGGTCAACATGTTGGTTGGCAAGGAGGGGACTCTCACCTTGTGCCCCTGTCTAAGGCTGCTTGGCATGGTGGCAGGAGACCCCCAAGAGGGGGTTAGAACGCCTGGTTCCACTGTTGGCCCTGAGCTTAGTAGCTGTGTAATTTTTGGCAAGTCACTTATTCTCTCTGACCTTCAAAAAAAGAGAGAACTTGACCCAGATAGGTGGTTCTCAGTGTTTAGAGTTTCAAGACTCCAGTGATGAGTTACTCTATTTTTATTATCCATTGCTTGAGAAGAAATGTCCGTGACTTTGGGAATACTGCAGGTGTAAGCTTTGCTGGAAGGCATCCCTCACCCTGGTGTCCTAGAGGTGTCTGAAGCAAGGTTCATGGTCTGCAAGAACTCCAGGAAGCCGTTCTTCTCCTGCTTCCCCTTCTATTCTCCTCCAAAGACTATAAGTAAAAGGGGACAAGGGGCTGGGGGGATGGGAGATAGGGGATGAAGGGATAGGGGAGGATGGGGTAGGGAGATGAGAGGATAAAAAATGGGGGATTAGGGGAAGGGGATAAGGAGCTGGAGGATGGGATTGGGGGATGAGGAGCATGGCTATGTAAGAGGTAGGATGGTGTTGCCTGTCCTCTTTATCCTCTTCTTTTTCTCCTGTCCTCACTTCATGGAATAGGCTATTTTTGGTATAATTCTTCAAAGCAATGCTGTGCAATGTGGCCAGAAAGTTGTTGTCTTGTAGCTCCTCCCCTTTAAGAAGAGAGGGCCCACCAGCACCCATACCCACCCCTCCCACCCCAGATGGGAATCAGGAGAATATCTCCCAAGCCTCAAACTCCAGAAGCAAATCTCAAAGACCAGATGGAGCTGGTTTTCTAGAGACAGGAAGAAAGGAGAAAGGAAAATGAGAAGTAGAAGAAACTCTGAGGTCCCCACCCGAGGCTGCCCATCACCCAGCCTGATGGATCCTCTGTATGCCAGGGCTCAGAAGACACTGCAGAGTCCCTCCTGCAGACTCTCCGCGTGCTGACAGATCAGGGACCAACAAGGCTGCTAGAGCCAGGAAGCACACAGACAGCCCAGACAGGCCTCCAGACAGGGCAGAGGGGCAGCAATTCCTTGGAAAATGGAGAAGCATGGAAGGCAAACAAGTCTTGGTGGGGTTGTAGTGTAAGGAAAAGACAGGTAGAGGGGCAGATTAAAGGGAAGTAAGGGACACAGACAGGGGTCCTTAGTAGAACCTGGTCGAGAAAACTCCCGACCATAAGGACGGCCAACCCCTGAGCAGGGGTGGATGAGCAGCCATGCCTCCTGCCTGGATTCTAACCTGGGCTCCCAGAGTTGCCCTCTTCTCAACTTCAGGCACATCCTTCCATTCTCTGAGCCTCAGTTTCCTCACTTGCGCAATGAGGAGGGGCAGAGATGAGGAGGTAGAGTCACCAGTCTGCAAAGCCCCCTTCGGCTCCATCTCAGGTTCTCCCCTGCCTGGTGGCCCCTCTCTGTGTGGCCCCTGGGGGAGGTCCCCAGCCCCAGCAGGCTTGCAGCAGTGGCCTAGGGACTAGCGCCCCATTTCCTAGATGTAACTACCCATTACATGGAGCCGATCTCTACCAAGCTGGGGCTCTGGCAGCTTTATTATAAGTTTATTACATGCTAATTCAAGCAAATAAATTTGCCCCAGCTGTGAAGCAGAGGAGATTAATAACCTCAAAGATTACTTTGCTGCTTTGATGAGTTTCTTGAGCAGAGTATATTTAGGAAGAGCAACTAGATTAGTCAAAACCCCCTTTAATTATTAGTGACACTGTGCAAACGACTCTATACGACTGGAATACCAACTACTTAACTCCCTGACCTTCGTATTCAAATAAACACATTTTATTACAGCAACATGCCTTCTGAGTCCACACACCATGGCAAATGCCGGCCTGAGGACCTGGTAATGGGACAGCTGGCGTGTGGACTCCATTAAGAGTGGGATGACGGCCTTAAAGGTGTATGTCCCGCTTTCCCCATCTTCATCCCTGGACTGGCTCAGGGCCAGAGGATGCTCTGGATGTCCTGGAGCTAGAAGAATCAATTCTCAAATGAGGGGAAATGACTTACCTAAAGTCATGCAGTGAAGTAGCTACATGGCCTCTACGGCTCTGCCACCTGGATCTTCCACTCCAAAATCAGTTTTGCAGCAAAAGGCTGGGTCTGGCTCCTGTGGAAACTATGAAGGTGACGAGGTTCAATTCCAGCTTCCTCTTAACCCTCACCCCTACCCAGGTATAGGAAGTTTTGTGTGGCTCCATTTCAGTGCTCTTCCTCCATGAAGCCTTGAGCTATTTGGAAATCCCACCTACTCAGGCTCAGAGAATGAAGGGTAGAGGAGTCGTTTCACCAGGGCTGCAGGCATCTCCTGACAGGGAAGGTGAAGGAGTGTCCCTTATGTTAATCCACTGCTGCACCAGAAACACAGGAGAAGACTCTTACCCAGGTCCCGTCTCTGAATTCTTTTTTTTTTAAAATTTTCTTTTAAAAAGTATCTTAAAATCAGTTTATTTATTCTGAGACTGGATTATGAGACTGGCTAATTTTTGTATTTTTGATAGAGATGGGGTTTTGCCATGTTGTCCAGGCTGGTCTTGAATTCCTGGGCTCAAGCAATCCACCCACCTTGGCTTCCCAAAGTGCTGGAATTATAGGTGGGAGCCACCACGCCTGGCCCCTTTCCCTGAATTCTAACAAGCCAATGAAGGAGGCACTACCGCTGTATTTTCTAGGTGAAGAAATTAGAGCTCAGAGGATTTAAGCAATGTGCCCTGAAAAGCTCTTCCCTCATATGTCTACCTGGAAAATGCCCCTGGTCTTACCTGGTTCAAGTGTGACTTCCTTTGTGACGTTTGTCTGTGTGCTCTTCCCTCCACACTATCCCGGCATGGAGTCTATTCAATGGTGCTGACTTGCTTATGATTTACCTCCCTGATTCTATGGCCCCTTAAAAGCAAGAACTGGGTGGGTCTTTTCTATCTTCATCTCTTTAGATGCTGGCTGGAAGCCTGGTTTGTATAAGTGCTCAACCACCATTGACAAAAACTTGAAATCGTTCTAGACAATCTTGATCATCTGGGCGTGCAATGCAATGCCACCTGTCCCAAGTCTGACCCTGCTGATTGGCAATTTGGAAGAAAAAAAACCAGCCTTAGTTCCCTGATACTACTCAACAAAAATTTTACATGTAAAAGGAAAATATGATATGAAAAGAACTGTAGAAAATAAAGCTGAACATGTATCTCAACTCAACCGGAAAATGCCTTTTTCATTGTAGAAACCAAGGCAGAACTCATAAGAGATAGATTTGGCTATCAGTGGGATATAAATGGAAGTTGTGTGTGCAACTTCTAGGTCCTGCCCTTCCAGAGAGTTGGCCTTCCCGTCCCCTTTTCTTCTTGCTGGCTGGCGTGGGGCTGGGAGGGCAGAATCTGGCGCAGCTGTCTAGATTACAGGATGAACGCCACGTGTTGAGAGTACTGGAGAAAGAAGATCCTTTCGGAGCCATCACATCAGCCCTAGAGAGCTTATACTTGAAATATTAAGTGGTAATTCTGTATTATTGCTATTTTAGGGTCTTTGTTACAGGACAAAGCCTGTATTTGAATTATATCATGTCTTCATACTGATATGAAGAACTGAGAATTGGTGGAGTGTTGATATTGCAGAACATTAAGATTCTGGTGCCTACAATACTCTGGGCATGTTTAGGAACTGTTCAAATTCTAATGGGGGAATTTGAAGATCTCTTTTAAGATAGCCTGTTTTGTAGATGTCACTGGAACCATGTGACAAATATCCTTACAGTTGTAAAATAAAATTATTTTTACAAAGTAATCCATACCTTTTTTTCTAAAAAGTGTAAATCATGAAAGCAAAATAAAAAAGAGAAACCTATGTATTAATTGGTATTGTAGCATAATTACACAGAAAGAACTATTTCAAGCAATTTAAAGACAAATTAATTTTATTATCATCCCAAGTGTGATATAGCCTAATAAAAATAACTGCGAAAAATTCTAGAACTGTTTATCAATATGTGCACATTGCTGATGACAGTGCTGGTATTGTTAATCTGAGCCTACTGGATATATAGTGTGATAAAGGAAGCGAATAATTATGTTGCTTTCATTGGGAATTTTGATTTTCAGTGTGAAAGAAAGGATATACAGATGTAAGACTGATGAAGCTAAGGATAAGCTCTGTAATCCTGAATCTGAATTGGTAGTATCAATATGAATTCAAGAGATATGTCATTATTTTCTAGTTCTGTCAACAGTCCTATTATTTTTTATTCCCTCAAAAAGACCACGGAACAATAGCCAACCCAGTAACAATGAACACCAGCTTATGGCTTCTAAATACTGTTATCCCCCAAAATGGGGATTTGGGCTTTTTGGAGAAATGACAGTTTCCAGTTTGGGGGTACAACACATACAAGAGGAACCTAGAACATCTTGTTATATCAGTTTATAACCGATAAACCATCAAAGATTACTAGGGAGTAGCAACTTGAAGAGGTTCCTGCTGGCCAAAGATAAGATAATTTGATCATCAGTAAAAATAAATGCACTGGACTGAAACACATCAACTATGTTTCAATCCATGAGTTCATAATATTTTTTAAGAGGCAAAAGAAAAATCACTCATTGATCACTCTTGGAAGATGTTAGGGAACTTATTCATAATTTTAAAAACTAGAAAATAAGGAGAAAGAATCAAGTACCTGCTTTTCCTACATGAACCACAAAGTAAATGAATGGTTGATGAGAAGGAAGTTCTCTTCATATGAAGAATGAGAAACAGACGAACATCATTTTTACAACTCTTAATGAAATGATGGATAATCGGTTATCATGTACTATCTGGTGGAAGAACACATCACTACCTATGAAGTTTTGTTGCCAAGAAACTGAACCTGAATGTTATGAAACATCTAGATTTAACTATCAATTTCTTGTGAAGGAGAAGGAAAAACATATTTAAGGACACTGTGGAGATGCAGTCCACAAAATCCCAGCTGTGAAAAGCCTAAAAAAACTAAGAACCCCACCTTTTTGATGAGCAAGGTAGATGTCTATGTTGGGGTAGGCTGGGGAGGCAGTGGCATTGGTGGCATCAGTCCAGCCTAGGATATCAGAGACTGAGGGAAGAATGGTGTCCTATTGGGGGGCAGGTGGCAGCAACCCAGGGTGGGTGTCAGAGCCCAAGCAGTGTAAAGAGAGTATTTACGAGTGTCTACATGGTGTGGCACAGGGGGTTAGAGTCCAAGGAAGGTGAGCAGTGTGTCCACATGGGAGAAGCATCCTGGTGAGGGGATGCAGTGGAGCATAATGTGTTAGAGCCAGAGGGAGCTAAAGGGAGCATCTACATGGGAGGGGTGGTGACAACTGTGGCCTCATGTGGGATTTTAAAGTCAAAGCAGGGTAAGGAGAGTGTCCATGTGAGGGTCCCCAAAGGTGATGGGAGATGGGTTACACATTTGGGTTCATTCTATAAGCAAATATATTGAGGATAATGGGAGTCAGGACTCTCACTGTCTGAGAAGGAGTTACATATATGGAAAAAAGGAACATAGGAATGAACTCTGTGGTGTTGGATTGGAATTAGAGGTGTTAAGATGAATTTATGATTTTCAATACATGTTTATATATAATGGATGTAAATGTGGGTATGAATGTGTATAAATAGGTATCTATGTAGTGTATGTGTGAGAGAGAGAGAATGTTGTGCACGTGTGTATTTTTTAGCTCTGTCCATTGAGAGGGCCTAAGAGAAGTGATATCCCAATACCAATGAGCACATCTAGTACCCATATCTTCATTTCTAAAAACCATTCTCCACTAAAAAGAAGCCAAAACTCCTTGGAGAAATGGATGACTTTGGACCTTGGGCAGGCAAAGAATAAGAGGAGCTTAGAATATCTTGTGCCAGAAAAAAAAAGTGCTGAAGAACTGATGAGGATGTGTTGAAGGGACACAGAAGCCACCTTGAGGGGCTCCCACTGACTAAATCAGGGCATATTTAAATATAAAAATAAATAGTGACAATAACCAATTATAATTCTTTACATAATAATTCCCAAATCCATACTAATATAAAAAAATAAATTTCCCTTAGAATAAAATAACAACTAATAAGTGTAGAAGAAAAGATGCGACTAGAAAATCACCATTTAGCACCATGATAGTAATAATTCAGCTAGGGAGTATTCATTGATGCTAAACTTAGTGAGTGAAAGTTTGATGAGGAGTGGATATTTGTATACATAGTCTCAAAGTATCTCCCCAAAATATATTTATTAATCACAAAGAAAAAAAGGAGTAAAATTGTCCTGATACAACCTAGCATATTAAGTGATCAAAGTGAAAATCACTAGTAACAGGATAAATAGAAATTGTGTATCACCTAATAAGATGCAATGAGAAGAACACAGCCTCTCTTCTGTAATATTCCTGCTAAAAGGCACAGACTGATTCTAATCATGAGGAAACATCAGAAAACCCAAGTTGAGGGACTGTATTAGTCCATTTTCATATTGCTGTGAAGAAATACCCGAGACTGGGTAATTTACAAAGGAAGGAGGTTTAATTGACTCACAGTTCAGCATGGCTGGGAGGCCTCAGGAAACTTACAATCATGGTGGTCGGGGAAGCAAACATGTCCTTCTTCACACGGTGGCAGGAAGGAGAAGTGCCAAGCAAAAGTGGAAAAGCCCTTCATAAAACCATCAGATCTCGTGAGAACTCACTCACATCACAAGTACAGCATGAGGGTAACCACCCCCATGATTCAACTACCTCCCATCTAGTCCCTCCCCGACACATGGGGATTATGGGAAGTACAATTCAAGATGAGATTTGGGTGGGGACACAGCCAAACCATATCAGGGACTTTGAAAAATAATGTGCCTATAATATTCCAAAGTGCTAAGGTCATGAAAGTCAGTGAGGGTGATGAACTATTCCAGATTGAGAGTCACTAATGAGACATGACAATAAGATGTAATGCATGATCCTAGCTTGCATCTTTTGCTCTAAAGAACATCATTGAGACAACTGGTGAAACTTGAATGGGTCCATGGATTATCCAGAAGGAATGAATCAATGTTAATTTCCTAGTTTCATGGTTGTATTATGATTATGTAGGAGAGTACACACAAGTATTATTTGCATGTTTGCATGTACCTGGAGTTGCCAGTGGTGATGGGACATCATGCCAGCCATTCACTCTCATGTGGTTAAAGGAAAAAAGTTCTTTGTTACTATTCTTACAAAATTTGTTTGTAAATTTGAAATTATTTTAAAATAAAAAATATCTTAGCATTAAAAAAAGCAAGCTGTTCATAATGACCAAAAAGTAGAAACAGCCCAAAAGTCCATCAACAGGTGAGTGGATAAATAAAATGTGGAATATTATATGGCAATAAAAAAGAATGAAGCACTGATCCATGCTACAAGATGAATGACCCTTGAAAACATTATATACAAGTAAAAGAAGCCAGTCACAAAGAAGCACATATTGTATGATTTCCTTTATATGAAATGTCCAGAACAGATACATCTATGGAGACCAGAAAATAGATGAATGATTACCAGGGAATGGGGGAAGGGGGTAAATGGAGAATGAATACTGATGGGCATGAGTTTCTTTTTGAGGAGATGAAAATGTTCTAAACTTGATTGTGGTTATAATTACACAAGTCTGTGAATATATAAACAACACTGAATTGTATACTTGAAACTAAATGGGTGAATTGTATGGTTATAGAAATTCAATCTCAATAAATCCACTACCAAAAAAAAAAAAACTAGATACACATGATTTAGTATATATATATATATTCCAGTGGAATCCTAATCTGTGATCTGTGAGATCTGGTGGGAAAATGAACCTTCTACCAAATTTAGTTAAATTCAGCATGCATTTGTTGAGCACTTTTTTTTTTTTTCCACCATGTTCTGTGCTAGGAGCTTGAGATTCAGAACTAGGAAGCACATGGCATCTTTGCCCTCCAGGAGCTCAGGCAGGTAAGCAGTTCCACTGCTGTGGGATTGTTGCTGTCACAGAAGGAAGTACAGGGGCTGTGGGGGCCCAGGAGGAGACACTCCATCTGACTGCAGCATCCTGGTAAGCTTCCCTAGGGGATGTGACTTAGAGCTCAGCCAAGAGAGTGAGGAGGCGTCTGCTGGGTGGAAGAGGCTATTGCAGGGAAAGGATATTGCAGGCAGAGGAAGCAGCATGAACCACAGGATAGACACCAGGCACTGCATGATGTATTTGGGAAATGGCAAGTAGTCAGGTTGGAGGGGTGGGGCAGGTGGGCGGGTGCCCCAGGATGGAGGCCATTGTGTGCCAAGGTAAAGGGAGGCCCTGATGGGCAGAATCCACCTTGTGGTCAGGAAAACAGCAAAAGAAGGTCATTTTCAGCTCCTGAATGCTAATAGAAGCAGAGAATTATGAGACAATTGACGGTGCCCATTGGAGCAGAGCAGGAGGCCACAGTCCTGAGACTGTCTGTCCCTCTGTGGGTTAACTGGCCCTGCCCCTGGTGCCCTGCTGAGCTATCCAGGCCAAAGCCTCTTCTGTCACTGTGGATCACCCCCCAGAATTCAGTCTCGCTAGCTCGGTTCCCTGGAGTCTGGCTGTCACTTGATTCCCCTGGAAGCCAGCTGCTGTGCTGTGGAGGAGGCGGGGAGCAGGGTTTCAGGGACGGATCTTCTTTGTGCAGAGCTCACATCCTGCTCCTGGCTCCAGATGGAAGTGTCAGCTCCCTCCCTAGCCAGAAGACAGGCTCTGAAGCTGTCAGGCCAAGCTGGCTCACCTCAGAGGCGCCTGGGAGGAGGGGAGGGGAAGAAGGGAGGCAAATATAGAGCCCCTTTGATTCTCTGCAGGAGCACAGCTCGAAGTGTCCCGGGTCAGGAGTCGGGTGGAGGGGAGGCTGCAGTGGGGCAGGAGGAGTTTCTATCTCAGGACTGTTCAGCAGAAGATTCTGAAGAATATTTACCTTCTCATGCCTCTTCTTCCTCACAGCAAAGCCTGAGGGACTCTTAGAAAACCTACCTGGTCTCCGGTATAGTTCGCATTATAATTCTCATTTCACAGAAGCAGCAGCTGAGCTGGTACAGATAGGTAAAGGTCAATAACCTGGCTTTAGACCCCAAGGGCAGCTGATTCCAAAGCCCACATAGGGCAGGATATAGGACAGAAGAGATTTGAAGATCCTCCCAACTGAGGAGAACCAAGAGAAAGGTCACAGGAATTCTGAAAGCCATTAGCAGGCTCTGAAGTTACCCAGAAATGCTTCATGGTGGGTAAGCTGGGGCTCGACCACCAAGAGTGGGCTAAAGAATGGCTAGATGGTGCATTCATCCATCCATTGCATACATTTTTATTTAGGGCCTGCCATGCACCAGGAACTGTTCTCTGCTAGCCCACAGCCTTGCAGGGTTCCAGGTGCCAGAGATACAAACTTGAATAAGCTACTGTGTGTACTTGCCTGGAGGCTGGGAGGGAGATGGGCAGGTAACCCCAAACCGCAGTCCTGGGTTAGAAACTGCAGAAGTAGATGCAAGCACTATATTCAACGAGGGGCAAGTGAGGGTGGAGGCTCCCCAGGGGAGGCAGGCAGGGAGCTCAGGTAGGTACTCACTGTATTCTGGAACGTATCCCCATTCTGGGCTTGGTCACACACTTGATTGTGTCAGCACCCTGACAGTAGATCCTTCTCTGCCCACTTATTGAGCACAGAAAATGGAGGGGCAACTCCAGAGAGCTGGCTCATTGATATCATCCAGATCTACCTGGCAGGCCAGATTATAACCAGAAGGCTGCTTGGCACGTTTTCAATCAGAACAAGGGGAGCTGGATGGAGTAAATGTTTAACGGAATCAACGAAGGTCGGCGGGTGCATCTGCCTCCCAATAGGGAAGGTCTGAGCACAGGACAAGAATACTAGAAATTCATCAGCTGAGCCCTGCTTCCGTCTCCACCCTGCACATGCCCAGCAGACTGGTCTGGTCGTGACGCCTGAAGTTCATTGTTTAAGACTCCTCTCCCCAGGAGATGAATGCTGGCCTGGAGCCTCTCCTTTGATCTTCCTTTCATGGCTAAATGACACTCCTCTCTGCCTACCTCCCATTTTATAGTTTGATTCCTCAAGAGAGATCTTGATCCCTTCATTTGCAAGCACTTCTAGGAAAGCCTCACAGTAACTAACCCTCCTATCAACACACCCAATAACCAATTCATCAAACGACCCACTCCACCAAAGTTACCACATTTGAACTCACACGCACGCACCGCGCCCCCCTCCCCCCCCACACCTTGTTTCTTTTAGCTGTGGTCTTTACTGCAATTCTTTGTGAGAGAAAATTGTCCCACACCTTGTCTGTGACAGAATGGAGAACTGTTTTGCAGGACGTGATCTACAGCCCTCGGAGGAGGTTACATTTTTCCAGCACTGTTCCCTTGGTGCCTTTTCACCACACATTCCTTCATCACACCTGATCTAACAGTGTGGCTTAGACACCCTTCTCCTGCTTCTGATGTCTCTACCACAGAAGAAATCTCAGAACTGGCTTTCATGGAAGTAGCTCTTTTAATTGGCAAGTTTGAGATAAAACTCTGACAAGTTGTTGCATCCAACTCATCTGAATAGTCGCTTTATCATCTCACGGGGTGGAAAAGCAGGCTCAGCAGGGCTGTGGGGAGCTGGGGCTCCAGCGTTCTGGAGCCTTCAGACTCCTCTCACCGGTCATTCTCCCCAGTTTCTGCCTCCAGCCTCCCCACCCACCCCTCAATTTCCACCACATGTGCCTTTAGTGCCACTACCACACTGAGCTGTGTGCTGATCTGAAGCTGTCTTTCCTTAGCAGAGAGTCCCTATTTCTTCCCAGAAACCTCCATCTATTGTGAGGAAGCCAAAGTAAATAAATAAAAAGTGTATGACTACAATTCCACAGAAATCTTCCAAGGTTATTAAAATTGTTTCTTTCAACACAGATAGCTGATAACTTTTTAAATGATTATAAAAAGCAAGATTCTAGTGAAATCGTTTCTTTTGGCAGATGGACATTTGGATGACTGGTCATTTGGCATAGTGGCCTGCTGCCACATGAAGTTGACAGACCCTGGATAGACATAGTGGGCAGGTGGGTGGGGAAGGCAGCCCAGAGAAGGGGCTGCTTGAGCTGAAGGAAGAGGAGCACCTCTATCTTGAGTCCACCTGGACTCAAGATTTTCAACCCAAGGTGTGACTCTCTGTTGTGTCCCCAAATGTAAGGTGGTTTGTTGTGAAGAAGAGTTCAGGTACCCAACTGTATCATACCCACTTTACACATACACTATCATGGACATCATATGTGCCATACCTATACACTATCACGTGTATCACATATACGACACCTATACATATCCACTATCATGCATTATTATTATCTTATTTTATTTTTTTGAGATGAGTTGTGCTCTTGTTGC
Organism: Pongo pygmaeus; assembly: GCF_028885625.2. Taxonomy (NCBI): domain Eukaryota; kingdom Metazoa; phylum Chordata; class Mammalia; order Primates; family Hominidae; genus Pongo; species Pongo pygmaeus. The sequence goes on from NC_072392.2 coordinate 60,999,906, forward strand.
CCAGGCTGGAGTGCAATGGCGCGATCTTGGCTCACTGCAACCTCTGCCTCCCGGGTTCAAGCGATTCTCCTGCCTCAGCCCCGCTGGTAGTTGGGATTACAGGCATGCGCCACCATGCCCAGCTAATTTTGTATTTTTAGTAGAGACGGGGCTTCTCCATGTTGGTCAGGCTGGTCTCAAACTCCCGACCTCAGGTGATCCGCCCGCCTCAGCCTCTCAAACTGCTGGGATTACAGGCGTGAGCCATCGCGCCCGGCCTATCATGTGTATTATATGCACTATACCTATATGCTGTCATATGTATCATACACATATACCTCCTATGTGTCATATGCACTATACCTGTACATTATTATATGTATCACATCAGGAGCAGCACTGCCATTCACTTGCTTTCCAGTGTGCCTTCCTGGGAGACCCAGCTGTGGAGTTACAGTTCACAGAGGTGACTGGCTCCCAAGGAGTAGGTCAGGTGGGTGGATGCCAACCTGTCCTTCTGTTGTGGGTGCTTTGTGTGAGGCGTAATAAAGGGTGAGTATGGAGGTTTTAGGTGGCTTGAGGCAGGAAGGCCAGTCAGTCACAGGGATGGTGAGATCTGTGCTGTATCCATGGCACTGTTTGTACTGGAGAAGCTGGAGTTCAAGATGCCAGGCTGGAGAGGTGGCAGGCAATGAGGCTGGAGCGCAGACAGGGGCTGAATTGGAAGGGTCTGGAAGCCTTCCTAGGGAGGCTGGCAGTAGCCTGTGAGCCTGTGTTTCTCAACTCTATCAGACCCAACACTCCCTTTACATAAAAACATGTTGTAATGCCCCCTTTTCTATCTTGAAAGAAAATCCACAAATAACATAACTTACGTATACATGTATTTTCAAAAAAAATCAGTATAATAATCCTTAATATAAAAGAGAAATGTAAAGTAAATTATTTAATAAAATAATATGTTTTTTTGTTTTTCGTCTTGTTTTTTGAGGTAGGGTCTCACGCTGTTGCCCAGGCTGGAGTGCAGTGGCACGATCACATGCAACCTCTGCCTGCCGGGCTCAAGCGATCCTCCCACCTCAGCCTCCTGAGTAGCTGGGACCACAGGTGCGCTCCACCATGCCCAGCTAATTTTTGTATTCTTTGTGGAGACAGGGTTTCACTGTGTTGTCCAGGCTGGTCTCAAACTCCTGGGCTCAAGCGATCCACCTGCCTCGATTTCCCACAGTGCTGGAATTACAAGCATGAGCCATTGCACCCGGCCTAATAAAATAATACGTATTTTAATATGTAAATATTTGGGAATGACTGTGCTAGAGGACATAATAAAATAGTCAGATGCCTCCTCCTACATGTGCAGTCATAGTGAATGTGGCACTCTAAGTGCAGACAGATACCAAGGGCAATTTGCTGTTGGTAACTTGATTTTCTGAAATGGCGAATAATTCTTGGTGAAGTTCTGAACAAAATATAGCATGCTCTTAATTTATGTGGTCGTTACACTCCTGCTAAAGTCACTGTATACTGAAATTATGCAAAAAATGTTTTGAGTTGACTGTCAAATAAAATTAGGCAAAAGACCCAGATTATTATAGATTGATTTTTCATCTACATGATATCGTGTGGGTCCCTTTAAGGGTACAAGGAACCTAGGACAAGTTGTCTTCATGTGGGATTGGCCCACACATTTTGGGCATCCTCATCTCTGGCCCTGTCCCCTAAATGGTGGCAGGGGTCTCCCATCATTGTGACCATCAAGATGCCCCCAGAAACTTCCAAATGCCAATGTTGAGAACCTCTCTGTGGGTATGGGGAGCTAATAAAGAGTTTGAGGGGCAATGTCATGGTTGGGCTGCTAGTGCAAAATGCCCACTCTGGCAGTGGTGGAGGGATGAGTGGGGCTGGGGAGGACATTAGTGGCTATTGTATCACTTGAGAGGTCAGCAGAGGGAGGGCACAGGGGTAGGCCTCCAATCCGCAGTAGAGCCCTTCAAGGGTCCCACATGATATCCATGTAGAGAAGAAACCAATCTATAATCATCTGGGCCTTTTGCCTAATTTTATTTGACAGCCAATTCAAAGTATTCTTTGTGGTTGGGTATGGTAGCTCATGCCTATAATCCCAGCACATTGGGAGGCCGAGGCTGGAGGATCACTTGAGGCCAAGAGTTTGAGAACAGCATGGGCAACATGTGAGACCCCGTCTCTAAAATAAACATTAAAAATATTTTTAAACTATCTTTTGCATAATTTCAGTACATAGTGACTTTTTCAAGAGTGTAACTACCACATAAATTCAGGGAAGAGCCTCTGGATTCCTCAAATCCTCAGACAGATGGGCCCTGGACAAGTATGGGGTGAGGGGCAGCAAGGATGGGGCAGGGGTAGAATTTGGGCAGGGGCAAACAGAGATAGTCACTTTGGCCTGCAACGCCACAGAGCCAGGACCACTGGGTCCTTTGATAATGGAGCCTTTGGCCCTTTCTTTATTTTTATTTTTTGAGATGGAGTCTTGCTCTGTTGCCCAGGCTGGAGTGGAGTGGCACCATCTCGGCTCACTGCAATCTCCACCTCCCAGGTTCAAGTGATTCTCCTGCCTCAGCCTCCCAAGTAGCTGGGATTACAGGTGACTGCCACCACGCCTGGCTAATTTTTGTATTTTTAGTAGAGACGGGGTTTCACCATGTTGGCCAGGCTGGTCTTGAACTCCTGACCTCAAGTGATCCTCCCGCCTTGGCCTCCCAAAGTGCAAGGATTACAGGCATGAGCCACCGCATCCGGCCGCCTTTGGTTCTTTCCCTAGGTCTCTGCACTGGCTGACTCGGGACAACCCTATCCCTGTCCCGCCTTCTATCCCTAGCTCCAATGCACAACTTCCTTCCCAGCCCTCTCTCTCCTGGGGAGGGGAAAGGGGATGTGCAGTGGAGGTAGGCTGTGCTATGCAGCTGCCCCTGTAACTCATTTTTTACGTCTCGGGGCTGGAGGAGCTGCCCTGTGGTCCCGCTAATGTCCGAGTGTTTGAGCATCTCCATTTCCTCTAGTTGGCTGGGTTGGCAGGGGATGAGGGCGGAGGTGCTAGCCTCAGGTGGTTCTCAGGCAGACTTTCCAGGCTGGCCAGCGCCATCTGCTTGACCCGGCTGCTGGGAACCACTTCTGGGGCATACCCTGGAGAGAGCCTCTGGCCTGAACGGTACTACTCTAACAGACAGCTCTTTTGTTCCTTACTTATTGCCCCGCTTCCACATGGGGGTGTATTCAAAGAGGTTACTACAGTCAAATATTATTGAAAGGTAATTTATGTATTTGTTTTTATTTTCGAGATGGAGTCTTGCGCTGTCGCCTGGGCTGGAGTACAGTTGTGCAATCTTGGCTCACTGCAACCTCTGCTTCCCAGGTTCCAGCGATTCTTGGCCTCAGCCTCCCGAGTAGCTGAGATTACAGGTGCCCACCACCATGCCTGGCTAATTTTTTGTGTTTTTAGTAGAGACAGGGTTTCACCACATTGTCCAGGCTGGTCTTGAACTCCTGACCTCAGGTGATCCACCCGCCTCGGCCTCCCAAACTGCTGGGATTATAGGCGTGAGCCACCGAGCCTGGCCCTTCAAAGGCAATTTAAGTATTTCCTTAAGTGATTCAAAAAATTTGAATTGGTGATTCTATCAAAATTTTCTCTCACCAGAGAGCTAGAGAGAGAGAAGGAGAGAGCAAGCATGTCTTTGTCTCTTCAGACTGCTAAAACAGAGTACCATAGACTGGGTGGCTTAAACAACAGACATTTATTTCTCACAGTTCTGGAGGCTGGGAAATTCAAGATCAAGGCGCCAGTGGGTTCAGTGTCTGGTGAGCACCCGCTTCCTGGTTCACAGACAGCACTTTCTCACTGTTTTCTCAAATGGCAGAAAAGGGGCAAGGCAGCTTGTTGGAATTTCTTTTATAAGGGCATTCTTCCTATTCATGAGGACTCCACTTTCATGACCTAATTACCTCCCAAAGGCCACACCTTCAAATACCATCAAATTGGGGATTTAGGCTTCAGCATATGAATTCAGGAGGGTATGCAAACATTCAGTCCACAGCAAAGCATGTGGGCTTCTTAGATCTCATAGCAACCTAATGGGGGAGATGCCATTATTCCCACTTTATGTGCACGTACACATGTATATTTACAATCATGGCAGCTGCCTCCTAACACTCTACTTCCTTCTAAACCCAGCTCTGGTCTCCCCCCGACCACCTTACATATCTGTTCATTTCTCTTTTACCTATTAAAGGGGATTAAACTCTGTCTTGGGCTCTTGGGCCTTTTCTGGGGAGGACAATTCTCCTCTTCACCCTTCACTCCAAATCTGCTCAACTGAGGCCCAAGTTAGCAAAGACCAAATTCTTCTTGGGAGGTGCGGGAGCAGGCTGACATCATTAATTTTTTTTTTTTTTTTAAGACAGAGTTTCGCTCTTGTTGCCCAGGCTGGAGTACAGTGGTATGATCTCGGCTCACTGCAACCCCTGCCTCTTGAGTTCAAGCAATTCTCCTGCCTCAGCCTCCCGAGTAGCTGGGATTACAGGCAGCTGCCACCACGCCCAGCTATTTTTGTATTTTTAGTAGAGATGGGGTTTCACCACGTTGGCCAGGCTGGTCTCGAACTCCTGACCTCAGGTGATCTGCCTGCCTTGGCCTCCCAAAGTGCTGGGATTACAGGCATGAGCCACCACGCCCGGCCCAGGCTGACTTTTTGATAGGGTCATTCATTGCTTGTGGTGAGGTCAATGTTATCCCAGTTAGACCTCCTATCACACCAGGCTTCCACATGCCCACTGACACACGTGGTCATACCTGCACTCTCACAGAAGCATCCACTTATGTTGTTTCCTGCCATTTCCGTCACCTAATTCTTTGATGAGCACTTTTATGCTTCTTCAATATCAAGTTCTGATATTCATAACCATGACTCTGATTAGTGCAAGACTTCAAAGCACCTATTGAATCATTAAAGAAAGATTAAATTATGTTCAGAATAGCTGAGCTAATTCAGGTTCTCTGAAAATTGGCAATACAATACATTTCTACTTTACACAAGCCAGCATATTCAGATTAAACCCACGTAAAAGCACAGCCGAGCTAGACCACTTTGAATAGGCTGTGAGTCCACAGGAGCCCATAAACACACAGGCACATCTGGGAATGATGCAGAAAGCCAGAGTCCCATCCAGCCAAATGCTGTCACTACCCCGTAAATCTCCCGGAAATTCAAACAGCCGTTAACGTTTGCCGACATTGTGAGTGATACTTTCATAATCACTCCCATCTATCTGGGCTTGGCCATGGATGGGGTCATTTGGTTAATGCAGGATTCCATCTTCATTGCTTTGTAACTAGTTTTTAATCAGCGATGATTGCTGAGCTGGGATGCTGTGGGCTGGCTCGCCTGCTCCTTCCTCAGAGAATGCCCACTGATGTGTCCTGGCAATTAACCAGAGACCTGCGGGAGGGGTGGCGAGGGCAGCAGGACAGCCAGGCTGGCTGATGCGGCCATGTGCCCCATCCCCTCTTCCATGGGGGTGCTCCTTGGCCCCCATCCACCTTTGGAGGGTTGGCAAAGGACATCAGCAGACACACGGATGCTCTCACAGAGGCGTCTATTTGGACTATTGCTTTTGACTTGCCCAACAATTTAATCTCCCAGGGGGTAGAGAAAATGACCAGTGGATCAGCCACTCTGAAATCAATTCTGACCATCAAAGAACTGACCGGCCAACTGGAAGTGATAAGAATCTTGAGGGAAAGGGTATAATATTATACCCTTTAGAACACTGCACGAAGGCTTAGCACGCGGAAGTATCTCTTAGACTTGAGGGAGGCAGAGTGCAAGACATTCAGAAAATAATATATAGTTATTCCTTCACATGACAAGATTCTGAAAGGGAGGATGGCGTGAGAAGGTGAGAAAGGTCTTGCCAATGCACTTCTGATTGGGCCACTCTCAAATGACCCTAGTGAGGAAGAGGTGGAGAATGTCCCTCATGGTCCCAGTGATGGCTGAGCTTACACACACACACACACACACACACACACTCTCTCTCTCTCTCTCTCTCTCTCCCTGCCTCTTCCTCATTAGGGTCATTTGAGAGTGGCCCAATCAGAAGTGCATTGGTAAGACTTTTCTCCCCTTCAAACACACACACACACACATACACACACACTCTCTCTCTCTCTCTCTCTCTCTCTCTCCCTGCCTCTTCCCCATTAGGGTCATTTGAGAGTGGCCCAATCAGAAGTGCATTGGTAAGACCTTTCTCACCTTCACACACACACACACACACACACACACACACACACTTCCTTGTATCTATTTCTAGAATCTTTTACAAGAAACTGAAGAGAACAGTTGCCTCTGAGGAGAGGAAATATGCTGCTGAGGGATGGAGAGAGAAGGGAACTTTACACCTTGTATCTTTTGAATTTTGAAACACATGACTTGACTCTATTACCATTCAAATGAATACATAAAAAGGCAATAAGGGGCATTGATAGGAGATGGAAAGAGGGCCACAAACTCAAGAGAGCATGTAAGAGGGCAGCCCAGACCCATAAGAATAAACCCAAGACAGCGGAAGGCCCAGCAAGCAGCCAAGCAGTCATGGAAGGCGCACCCTGCACTTCACACAAAAGGCTTTTGTAGGGATATTCAAGACAGAGATCAAAGGAAAAATGGGCCTGATACTGGCGTCATGTTATCAGATGACACTGGAGGTGTCTTGGGAGCTGAGGAAAGGCAGAAGTGAAGACAGGGAGGCTCAGCCTCACACAGCTGAGGCAGGGATGGGCCAGGGAGCCACTGAGGAAAGGTGCTCCCTGTTGGAACACGCTGGTGCCCCACAGCGTGCGGGTAGAGAAAGTGGGCAAGGGAGGGAGGAGGGTCCTTGACAGCGGATGGGACGTGTCAGCCTTCTTTTCTGCTGTACATTGTCCTTTGTTCACACCCAACCAGGAACAGGCAGAGCTGTTCCTGCTCAGAGAGAGGGTGGAGACAGGAAGATCTGGTCTGTCCTCAGCCTAAGAGGCTGGTCCAGTGCCTGTCGATTTGCTGAGTGAGGAAGAGAGCCTTGAAGAAGGGCAGGATGACAGGAAGGTGGGAGGGCAGAATCCTGCCAAGAGGGTGTCTGTGGGAGAGTGTGGCAATGTGTGGTAACAGTGAGAAAGCAGAGACAGGGAGGTGAGCAAGTGTGACAGCCGTGAGTGTGGGAGGCAGTGAGGGAGGGAGTGAAGGCACGGGTGTGATTCAAAGTGCGCATGAGGGAGGGGTGCAGGTGCCCGAGTGATATGGTTTGGCTGTGTCCCCACCCAAATCTCATACTGAATTGTAGCTCTCATAATTCCCACGTGTTGTTGGAGGGACCCAGTGGGAGATAATTGAATCATGGGGGCGGTTTCCCCCGTACTGTTCTCATGGTAGTGAGTAAGTCTCAGGAGATCTGATGTTTTTATAAGGGAAACCCCTTTTGCTTAGCTCTCATTCTCCCTCGTCAGCCACCATGTAAGATGCACTTTTCACCTTTCACCATGATTGTGAGGCCTCCCCAACTACGTGAAACTGTGAGTCCATTAAAACTCTTTTTCTTTATAAGTTACCCAGTCTTGGGTATGTCTTTATCAGCAGTGTGAAAATGGACTAATACACCGAGTGACTGAATGATCGGTAGGGCGACTTCGAGGGGGTGGGAGTGTGAGGGAAGCAGTGGGAATGTGGGAATGGCAGGGTAAGTGTGAGAGCAAGAGTGTGAGAGAGCAAATGTCTGTGAGTGAGGGGGAGAGAGTGTGGGTGAAGACTGAGCAGGAGTGCGTGAAGCTGTGAGAACGTGGGAGTGGGAGTGGCCATGGGTGTGAGAGGGCTGAGTGTGAGTAAAGTGAGTGTGAGTGGGTCCATGTGAGTGTGTAGAGTGTGTGAGGGGTGTGAGTTTCAGAGGGTGTGTGAGACTGTGAGGGCACAGGGGAGTGTGGGTAAGTCTGAGTGTGGAAGTGTGCAAATGAGAGAGGATTTGACTGTGCATGTGTGAGGAGAGAGCCTGTGTGTGTGTGTGTGCCCTGCTGGCGAGGATGAAGACAGGCTGTTGATGGGGTGGGTCTGACCAGGCACTTCCCATCTCACTCTCACCACATCCCCTAGGGACCTTCCATGGTCTAAACCTGACACCCCCTCCCTGGCTTACAGGGAAGCTGCAGAGATAGCTCTCGTCCCATGGAATATTCTCCTAAGCTCATCATGCTGTGTATTAAGTTGCTGATGTATAGCAAATGAGCAGAGAAGGTATGCAATGTAAAAGAGGAGAGTCTGGGGTGTGCCAAGAGTTTGGGGAAGAAGGATGGATAGGACTGGATGAAGGAAGAAAGGATAGCTGATCACATCACCCCTTTACTCACATCCATATTACCCCAGTGCCCACTGACCAAATGCCTAATTCTTTATTTATTTTTAAAATTGTTTATTTTTTAGAGATAAGGTCTTGCTCTGTGGCCCAGGCTGCAGTGCAGTGGCACCATTGTAGCTCACTGCAGCCTTGAACTCCTGGGCTCAAGTGATCCTCTTGCCTCAGCCTCCCAAGTAGCTGGAATTACAGGCACCTGCTGGCATGCCTGATTAATTTTTAATTTTCTTGTAGAGATAGGGGTCTTGCAATGTTGCCCAGGCAGCCTGGAACTCCTCAAGCGATCCTCCTGCCTTGGCCTCCCAAAACATTGGGATTGCTAGCATGAACCACTGGGCCCAGCCCTAATTCTGAAACCTTTAATATGACTTTCAAGAGTTTAGGTAATCCTGGGGAGTGAATGTGACTTTTACTATTTTACATAATAAATACTCAATAAATGTTTGATTGCTCTGGTTCCATGGTCTATCTTGGCTGGAGAGGGTTCCTCTCAGCTCCACACTCAGCCTTCCACACTCTGCCGTGACATTGCCACTTTGCCCGCTGGATCCATGCCAGGCTCTCCCAACATGGCGGGAGGAGGGAGGAAGGACATCCTTCTTCCTGTCTACTTACTGTTCCAGGCAGCATGCCTCAGCAGTGGGTCTTCACCTAGTAGTGACAATAGGTTCCAGTTTCCAGCTTTTTTAGGGGGGTGTTAGGAACCGAATGCTCATGTCTCCCCAAATTCCTATTTTGAAACCCTAACCCCCAGTGTGGCTGTATTTGGAGGTGAAGCCTCCAAGGAAGTAACTAAGGTTAATGAGGTCGTAAGAGTGGGACCCTGATCCGATAGGATTAGTGTTCCTATAAGAAGGGACACCAGAGAGCTCTCTCTCTCTCACCACACACACGCACAGTGAGGAGAGGCTGTGTGAGGAAACAGTGGACAAGGTGGTCATCTACAAGCCAGGAAGAGAGCCCTCACCAGAAGCCAGATCAGTCAGTGTCCTGATCTTGGACTTCCAGTTTCTAGAACTATAAGAAACTAAATGTCTGTTGTTTAAGCCACCCAGTGTATGGTATTTTGTTATGGCAACCACAGCAGACTAATATAGGGGGTATCTCTAGAATCACCCTTGTGATGCCCTCACAGGTTTTCAATCAAGTCCTTATGTTAATTTATCTCTGTTCACAGAGAGTTCTGCTTCTTGTTTCCTGATGAGACCCTGAACGATCCAGAAGAGATGGTGCCTATACTAGTCAAGGGCAGGAACCTCCAGGCTGAGGAGCTGGACTCTGTACTTGTCTTCTTTGTCTCACTGCATCGGGCTGTGCCCTGAGCCTCATCTTCAGAAAATGGAGGGAAGTAAGTCCTGGGTGACCGCAGGATCCCTGTAGCACAGCTCCCCCAAAGTCTCAATAAAGTGCCATTACACCTCCCAGCTAATATAGTCCCCAGGAAAGGGGCAGGGCAGATAGATGGCAGAGAGGGAGACTGAGTCACACTCACTAGCTAGGCCACACAGCTAGTTAGAAATAGAAGCAGGCCTGGGACTCTTCCTCCCAATATGCCGCCCCCTTCCACAAAGACCCAGAGGCTCCCTGCTTCCTCCCTATTTTTAATTCAAAAGGTAATAGTTCCCACACTATTAACTAGCTGTGTGACCTTTCTCATGTTACTTTTCTCTGAGCCTTGGTTATCTCATTGGTTAAGTGAAGCAGGTAAACTAGATGTTCTCAAAGTGTTTTTTTCAGCTATGACATGCTGTGATTTGATGATTTTTCCTCAATGAAACCAAAGGGTTCAATTTATCTCCCCAAAGATTTTCTACGTTCTATGCTCAGCTTTTGATTTGACATAATTATAGCACTTACATTTAGTGCAAATTCACATAATCATTGCATGAGTTATTAATTGTTTTTAAGCATTGGCATAGTACTCACTGAACCTGAGGATGTATACATTGGTTAGGACCAGGGGTGAGTTAAGAAACCAGATGTCTGGGACTGCAGTTAACCTATCAAGCCAGGGAGTTCATGGAACATAAGTCTGGTTAAACCAAAAAGGAGCCAGGGATTCTAAGGCCATGTTGTGTACTGATGAGCTACTTTAATCTGCCTACTCCTACAGAGTGTCGTACAGATCTGTGATAGGTTTAGCATGAACATACTTTCAATGTATGTCTTAATTTTATTTGCACTTAGCCTTCTAAAAAAAGGTATTTTGCCAAAAAGTGGCAAAACTGTTAATTACCCCCTTCCCCACAGCTTGGAAAAACATGGAGCTTACACTGGGTTTTGTCCTCCATGTAACAAAAGCCTTAGCTTTCGGGAGGAGGGAAGGAAACCATCTGGGACCAGACTAAGAGGAATCTCCTTCTGCTGGGAGACGGGCAGATCACAACACCCAGGGACAAGACTAAGGCACGGCACACAAGGAAGGCCTAAGGCTAAGAGTGAAGCAGAAACACTGAGACAAACCCTCTGGCAACTCAGCCTCCATCTTAAGAATAAGAAAATGCTAGAGGAATTTAAAGCTGGTGGTGCACTGAAGATAAAACCCAAACCTAGAGCAGCAAAACCCAAATCCAAGTCAACTTCTGACTAGATTGACTCAACCACCCACATCAAGGGGCAAACTTTGTCTACAAAGGACCAGTACATAGCAAATATTTTAGGCGTTGTGGGCCATGTGGGCTCTGTTGCAACTATTCAACTCTGCTGTTGAAGCATGAAAGCAGCCATAAACAATATGTAAATGAATGAACACGGTTATGTTCCAATAAATCTTTATTTATAGACACCGAAATTTGAGTTTTATATAATTCTTATGTCACATAATTACTATTCTTCTTCTGATATCCATTTGACACATTTAAAAATATAAAAACTATTCTTAACTCATAGGCCATACAAAAATAGGCAACAGGCCTGATTTGGCCCAAGGACCATAGTTTGCAGATCCCTTGCCTAGCAGAAAAAGAGGCATGCATATTTACTACAGCCTTTACTGTTCTAAAGATGTTTTGCTTTCAATCAAAAGTCATGAGACACCAAACACAAGATAAATAACCCACTGTCAAGAAACAAAGCAGTCAACAAAACCAGATTCAAATATGACCCAGATGTTGAAGCCATCACATAGGAGACTTAAAGTAACTATGCTTACTATATTAAAGGCTAGAGTGGAAAAGATGAACAACATACATGAATAGACGTAGAATTTTAGTAGAGAGAGGGAAACTGCAAGAAAGAGTCAAACAGAAATGCTAGGAGAAAAAAGTGACAGAGACAAATACTTTTAACTAGCTGATCCGTAAACTTGGTACAATTTAAGAAGGAATCAGTGAACTTGAAAATAGGTCAATAGAATTTGGGAGGCAGAGGCAGGTGGGCCAGGAGTGTGAGACCAGCCTGACCAACGTGGTGAAATCCCATCTCTACTAAAAATACAAAATTTAGCTAGGCATGGTGCACACACTTGCAATCCCAGCTACTTGAGAGGCTGAGGTGGGATGATTGCTTGAACCCAGGAAGTGGAGGCTGCAGTGAGCCAAGATCGCGCCACTGCACTCTGGCCTGGGCGACAGAGTGAGACTCTGTCTCAAAAAGAAAAGAAAAAAGAAAATAGGACAATAGAAATTGAACAAATTAAATACAAGGAGAAAAAAAAAGAGTTAAAAAAAGAGTACCCAAGAGGTGTGGGAGAATATCAAATGGTCAAACATTCTGTAATTGAAATCCCAGAAAGAGAAGAGAAAGAGAATGGGACAGAGGAAATATTTGAAGAAATAATGGATGAGAGTATCTCCAAAATAATGAAAGACATGAAACCACAGAAAGAAGTTCAAAGAATCTCAAGCAGAATAAATTAAACAAAGAGACAAAACAAAGAGAGAGAGAAAAAAAGCCTATGCGTACATCTAGACACATTGTAATCAAACTGTTGAAAAGCAAAGATAGGATAAAGAGAGATAGAGGTAAAATTAAGAAAAAAACAACAGTAGATTTAGCATCAAAATTATGCGAGCCAGAAGACAATGGAGTAACATCTTTAAAGTACTGAAAGGAAACAAAACAAAACAAAACCTGTCAACACAAAATCCTATCCTGAGCAAAAGTATCTTCCAAAAGTGAAAGAGAAACAAATAGTTTTTTCAGACAAACAAAAACCAAAAACTCATTACCAGCAGATTTGCATTACAAAAAGTATTAAAGGAAGTTCTTCAGGTGGAAAAAATAAGATACCCAAAGAAAACTTGGATTTACACAAAGAAATAAAGATGACTGAAAATGGTTACAATAAAGGTACATATGAAAGGGTTTTCCCCTTATTTTCATTGCCTCTAAAACATAATTGATTGTCTAATATGAATTACTATTGGGCCTAAGGAAGAAATAATACTAATTCTATATAAAGTTTTTTAAAAAATAGAAGAGAAAGAACTATTTCCCAACTCATTTTATGTGGCCATCACTATTCTGATACCAAATAAATTAAAAGAAAATAACAGTACAAATTAACATAGACACAAACATCCTTAAGAACATATTAGCAAACAGAATCTAATAATATGTAAAAAGGCTAATATATCATGACCCAGTGGGCTTATATTGGGAATGCAAGGCTGGTTCAACATTTAAAACTTAGTTAATATAATCACAATATCAGCAGATTAAAGTATAAAAACAATATGACCATTTCAATATATGCAAAGAACATTTGACAAAATTAAACATCCATTTATGCTGCATACATGCTCTCAGCATCCATACATGCTCTTAGCAAACTAGGAATAGGATGGAACTCCTTAACTCAATAAAAGACATTGACAAAAAACTTACAGCTAACATCATACTTAATGATGAAAGACTGACCACTTACCTTTAAGATAGGGAATGAGTCAGGGATATTTGCTGTTGACATTCTTGTTCAACGTTGTACTAGAGCTCCTTGCCAGTGAATAAGGCAAGAAAAATAAATAAAAGGCTTACAGCTTAACAAAAGACAGAAATGGAACTATTTTCAGACAGTATGATTATCTACATAGAAAGTCCCAATGGATGTATAAAAAAGCTGCCAGAATTAATAAGGGAGTTTAACAAGGCTGAAGGTCAAAATACAAAGTTCAACTGTATTTCTATACATGAACAATGAACAATAGGAATTTAAAAAATTTTAAGTTAAGTACCCTTTAGACTCACACAGAAAAACATGAATTATGTCCAACAAATTATGTTCAAGTTCTGTAAGCCAAAAACTACAAAACATTGATGACATAAAGTTAAACAGAAAAATGTCCCTTGTGTATAGATTCTAAAACTCCATCTTGCTAAAATGTCAATTATCTTAAAATTGATCCATAGATTTAGCACAATTACAATTAAAACGCTAGCCACATTATCTTGTAAAAATCAACAAGCTCATTCCAAAGTGTATATGGAAAACAAATGAACTAGAGTAGCCAAAACAACATTGAAAAAGACCAAAGTTGGTGGGTTTACTCTACCTGACCACAATACTTAGTATAAAGATACAACCAAGACAGTGTGGTATGGCAATATAGATAGACAGATAGATAGCTAGATAGATAGATAGATAGATAGATGAGAGAGAGAGAGAGAGAGATTGATTAGTGGTACAGAACAGAATAGAGAATTCAGAAAGACCCACACAAATAGTCAACTGATTTTTGACAAAGGTACAACAAAACTCAATTTAATAGAGAAAGGATATTCTTTTCAACAAATGGTGCTAGAACAATTGGATTTCAATATGTGGAATAAAAGAAAAACCAGAACCCATACCTCACACCATACATAAATGTTAACTCAAAATGGACCACAGACCTAAATGCAAAATGCGAAACTATAAAATTTGTGGAAGAGAATATAGGATAAAATTGTTGTGCCTTGAGTTAGACAAAGATTTTTTAGATGTGACACTAAAAGAACAATCCATTTAAAAAGATTGATAAATTGGATTTCATAAAAATTAAGAACTTTTGCTAGTTGAAAAACATTAAGAGAATAAAGAGAAAAGCCAAAGACTGAGAAAAATATTTGCAAGCACATATTTGATAAAGAACTTGTATTCAGAATATATACTCTTAAAACTTAGTATGTAAACAAGTAGCCCAATCAAAAAAATAGAGAGAGACAGACAGGGTCTTGCTCTGTCACCTAGGCTGGAGTACAGTCATACAATCTTGGCATATGGCAGCCTCAGCCTCCTGGGTTCAAGTTATCCTCCCACCTCAGCCTCCAGAGTAGCTGGGGCTACAGGTGCACACTGCAATGACCAGCTAATTTTTGTATTTTTTTTTGTAGAGATAGGGTCTCACTATGTTTCTCAGGCTGGTCTTGAACTCCTGGCCTCAAGTGATCCTCCTGCCTTGGCCTCCAAAAGTGCTGAGATTACAGGCATAAGCCATCATGCCCACCCCACCCAATTTTAAATTTGGGCGAAAGACTTGAGCAAGTACTTCATCAAAGAAGATATCCAGATGTTGATAACATGCAAAAAGATGCTCAACATCATTACTCATTAGAGAAATACAAATTAAAATCACAATAAGATACTACTACAAATTCATTAGAATGACTAAAAAAAAACAAACCTAACAATACCAAGTGCTAACAAGAATACAAAGTAACCAGAACTCTGAAAAATGTCTAGTGGGAATGCAAAATATTGCAGTCACTTTGGAAAACAGGTTGGCTAAAGTTAAATATATGCTTGCCATATGACCCAATGTCTTTGTCCTATTTACCCAAGAGAAATGAAAAATTATATTCACCAAAAACCTGTCCGTGAATGTTTATAGTGGCTTTATATATAATTGCCAAAAACTGGAAACAAATTGGGTATATCTATATAATGGAAAAACAACTCAGCAATAAAAATAAGTACTTGATACACAAAACATTGATGAATCAAAAATGCATGCTGAGCAAAAGGAACCAGACACAAAGAACCCATCCTGTTTGATTCAAGTTATATGAAACTCCAGAATAGGCAAAACTAAGCTATAGTGACTAAAAGTAGGTCAGTTATTGTCTCGGACCAGGGATGCCAGTAAGGAGCTCAAGAGAATTTTTGAAGTGATGGAAAGGTTCTCTATTTTGACTATGCAGGGAGTCAAACAGGTGTATAGTATACATTTGTCAAAACTCGTGTAATTGTGCACTTAAAATGGATGCATTGTGTTATATGTGTTATATGTAATTTTATACCTCAATGTATCTGATTTTAAAAATGCATTATTGTCTTTGGAAGGTAGGAAGGATTGTGGCCTTGAACCTGTTGTATTTAGTGCTTACATGAAATCAGGTTCTCCCAGAGGGATATCTCTGTCCCTGCAGCTTCCTGACCACAGGACTCTTTTGGCATGCTCCTAGCTACCTTTTGCTCCTATCAGAATCATTCCTTACCCTTTTCTTTTTCTATTAACTCAGTTCATACTTTATTATTTAAAAAACGGAAATGGTTTTTAGATGAAAAAGTGATACATATTTTCTTTTAAAATGTAGAGAGAGAGAACATACTATTAATAAGCACATGTACCCTAAAACTTAAAGTACAATAAAAAAAATTAGAGAAAACCCACATATCACTGCATACAATTGACTTTCTCTTCCCAGACGTTCTTGTATTCCCTTTTTTAGACAGCTAATTTTAAAGTTAATTTTATCTCAGCTGAATATACAAATCCACACTTCTTTTGAAAAATTAAAAAGGACAGGAAAAGCCAGAATCCTCTTTGACCACTTAACGTCATCCCCATTTCACCAGTCGAGATGTAATTATTATTACTGGAATGTGGATCCCAGCTCTTTTAAAAATAGTTTTGTTTTAAAATTTTTATTTTCATATAGTCACACTTAAAAAATTTTTAAAATTGTATCTTACAGAATTTTCAGTGAAATCTTTAAACATGTATTTTTCGGCATGTCACCTCTTCCTATCCCCCTCTCCCACTTGTCTTATTTCTCAGCCCCACATCCCAGGAGCCCATGTAAACAACCTAGAGTGTACCCCTTTCTTTGTATCCATGTCATCACACATGTGATGTATATACACATATGTATCTTCACATACATACATATGTAGTTTTAATTTGTGTATGTGTACATTTATACACACACATACATATATATGTATTTTTCAAAGATATTTTACCTTATTCAACTGTGCTTCATAAATTTCTTCAAGCCACTTGTTAGATTCTGGGGTTACCTGTTCTAATGGCTGCCTAATTTTCTATGATATGATGTATATTGATACTTCAGTCCATAATTTCCCTAGTGATGGGGAATTCAACCATTATTATAATGCATATACCTCTCTTATAAAGTTTATCCTTAAATATTTTTTCCTATTTCCATTACTGAGTGCTTATTACTGGAGAGGAGGAG
The DNA here is from genome assembly GCF_028885625.2 of Pongo pygmaeus. Classification (NCBI taxonomy): domain Eukaryota; kingdom Metazoa; phylum Chordata; class Mammalia; order Primates; family Hominidae; genus Pongo; species Pongo pygmaeus. The sequence continues at coordinate 61,016,706 of NC_072392.2, forward strand.
GCCTAGTGGTTTTTGTGTATTTATCTTACATCCAGCCATCTTGCCAAAGTCTTCATGAATTTTAGTAGCAATTTTTCTGTGTTCATTTTCTTTTACTGCAGTCTTTTAAAATTTCTAGAAATAAAATCATCTTTGTCTTTTCCTCCCAATGTTTATGTCTTTTGTTATCTTATTTTTTAGAAGGTTTAAGGTAATAATAGTGACAGCAGCACCCCTACAAGTTCCTTATTTTAATTGAAATAGGTTTTGTGTTTCACAATTTAGAATAATTAATGTTGGTTTGGCAAATATTAATAGTCTTTTGGTAAAGTGTTTTCTGTTTCAACTTTCCATGGTGTTATTAGAAAGAGCTGCCATATTTTTCAAATACTTTATCAGCATATATTGTTAGGGTCATATGGTTTTCCTCCTTTAGTTTGCTAGTATAATAGATGTTGACAGATTTCCTGATGTTGAAATGTCCTTGAATTCTTGAAAGAAGTCCTGCTTGGCCATATTAAATTATACTCTTGATATATTGTAGAATTCTACTAGCTAAAATCATATTTCAAATTTTTACATCTGAGCTCCTAAGTCTGTAGATACATTTGTTGTTTTATTACTGTATTGGGTTTTGACAGCAAAGCCATGTGTTTCATAAAACAGGGGAGCTTTCTTTCCATATTTCTCTATCATCTGGAATAGTGTAAATGGCGCTGGAATTATTAGTCAGATAAAACTCATTTGGATCCAGTCTATTTTTCAATATTATATCTTTATTTATCATTTCAGTATCTTTTGTGATAATAAGTTTATCCTGGTTTTCCACTTCTTACTAGTTTTGGTAATTTATATTTGCTAAGAAATTTTCTGATTCTCCTGAATTTTTTGGTTTGTTGCCAATATTCATTCTTTTCTCTGTTATCTCCTTTCATATTCTTCATATTGTATATTTTTGCTCATTTCCCCTTTATTCAGGGGTATTTGTCTATTTTATTACTGTTTATAAAAATACAGCTTTTGGACTTACGTTTTCTATTCTATTGCTTTCAGCTTCTATTTATCAATTTCTTTTTTTCTAGTTTTTTTGGTTGCTATTTGCTACCTTATTAAGGAGAATAAGTAATATATTCCTTCACCAAAAAAAAAAAAAATTCCATCTGAAGGCATTTGAAGCTTACATTTTTCCTCTGAGTACAGCTTTGGCTATATGCTATTAAGTTTGGGTATAATGTGTGTTTTCTGTTGCTTTTTGGCAGTTTGTAATCTTCTTTAACTTTTCTCTCTGATCCAACAGAATGTTTCTTAATTTTTACACAGCTATCATATTTATAGCCACATGTTAATTATTTGTTTCTAAAATTTTTTTTGGAGGGGGCCGCTGGCCAAAATTTATTTGATTTTTATGTGCCATGAATATAAACCAAAAAAAATGTGCAAACTCTATTCAAAGAGCCATCAGATCAGGTTATATAGAGCCATCAGATCAGGTTTACTAATTGCATTATTCAATTCTTCTATATCTTTATTTTTGTCTATTAAATACATCTAGTTCTAAGAGAGGTATATTAATCTAATTGTATTTTTATTTTTTATCAAGTTCTCTGCATTTCTAGTGGCTTTTGATTTAAAGTCTTCAGTTCCTCTGATAATTGGGACATAGAGTTTACTGCCACTGTATCTTCTTAATAGATTGTGTCTTTTGTCATGACATAATATTGCTGTGGAGTGTTTTTAACCTTAAATTCCACTCTGTCTGATACTGACATTTCAATTCTTGCCCTTGTTCTTTGTATTTGCCTATTTTCTCTTTGTCGGCCCTTTATTGTTAGCCATTTTCATCACTTTAAGTGTGTTTGTATACACAGCGCATAACCAGGTTTTGTTTTTTCTAAACACATCTATTTTGTAATGATAGAAAATTCAAGCCATTCATATTTAGCTAATGGTAGATTCAATTGATCTCATTCCTTCTATCCTACTTTGTGTGTTATTTATTTTACATTGTTGTTTCTTCTTTTTCCTTCTAGTTTTTGCTGATTTGTTTTCTATTTTATTTTTTATTTTTTCTCCATGAAACATTAAAACAGTAAAGTTTGTTGTTCTCTAGCTTGGTACTGTCCTGCCTCTTTTTTTGGTGCATTTTGTTGACTCAGGTAGGCACCTAGGTTAGAAGCCTCACTCCCACCCTCCCAGGCACACTCAACACTAATGCTGACATTTGTCACCAGGCTTGAACCCAGGGGCAGCAGGATGTACTGGAGATGAGGTTTCATTCTGCCACTCAGCAGCCACACAACCATGGGCAAATTATCCACCTTATTTGACCATTACAATGTAGATAGTCACGTGGCACAGGTGGGACTAACCAGGGCATGTGTATGAGCCACTTGGCATATAGTTGGTGCTCCTGTTCCCTGCTCTATCTCTCCTTAGGCTCCTGGGCTGGGTTTGGGCCTCCCCTTTCTTTGAGCTGAGCAATCAGGATGAGGAGGATGGCCATGGTGGCTGGCCTCATGTGTCTGGCTCACTTCTCTCAGAATTCCTAAAAGGGATTTCTCATGTCAGCTCCCATTGGTCTTTCATTTCTGTGGGGCAGCAGGGATTATACTCTTGTCTCCTGCCCTTAAACGATGTAACGAGACACTGTGGAGTGCTGTCTGTGGACACACAGGGGGTGGGCCTGGAACCCGGTGCTCCTGCCTCCAGCTCCAGATAAACGAATGCATCTTCTACTGTCTCCTCTAGGACCCCAGTGTAGTGGGAATGCCTTAAAATAAAGTTGTTAGTGTTTCAGCTTTTTGAAAGAACCTGTCTAGCTGGTTTTCTGGTTTTCACTGGAAAACCCATTTTACAAAAAAAGATAAATTTGTTATATGCAGGAGACAGGAAATTGGAGGAGGGACCCAAGAAGGCCATGTCCTGGCGAATACAGCTTTCCTGGGGGCCTTGAGGAAGCAGCTAAGGGACACTGGCAGGCATTGTCCTTCATCCACGCTTCATCCCTTGCACACCTCTTGGCCTGGTGTTTCTCTCCAGGGCTTCAAAGCCGAGGAATCCACTGATTCAGAGCATGCTGTAGCTGTCATCACTAGGTATTGGGACTTGCCCTCAATGTACTGGGTCTCAATTCTTTTGTATCCTCTTGTTTGTTTGGTAGAGAGAGGGGTGGAACGTATTGTAGATGATCTGTCTCTACATCTTTAGTTTTGTGATTCTAATGATTTCCAGTAGGCAAAACTTAAAACTCCTTGAGGGCAGAGGTCTGACACCTGTTCAGACCCCTACTCAAGGGTCGTGGAATGCGGTTTGGCGCCTTCTCCCACGCACTATTGATAACTGAGGGCAGCACCCGGGAGAGCCCCTTAGCTCCTTCCATCATCTGGGTCCTCTGATCCGCAGGACCTTTGGGGTTTATTCCCTGTCCACTCATGGGTTCTGTGTACCTTCTGCTGTTAATCTACACCACTCTCCCGTCTGCTCTTCCATCTTAGTGCTCTCTTGCCACTTCATAAAAATGGTGCCACAAGCTCCCTGGGGACAAGGCAGGGGCTTCTTCCCAGCTGGAGGCCCACGGCCAGCATTCATGCTGAGGGGTGAGGGTGGCAGGTGCGATTTGATGACATTCTCTCCCGCCCAAGCAAAACAACAGCTCTCCCAGACCCCAGCCCTCCTCTGCAAGTGAAAGAACACCAAACAACTCTGTTCAAAACAGTTTATTTTATTTTATTTTTTTTTTTGTCAGACAAACACATTGATTTCTGGACCACAGTAGAGGATGGAAACCTTTCACAAACTTATTTATTTGAAAATACAAATATAAAATTATACTTTCCACATCTGTGATGTGAGAGACTGCCATCCACATAGTAATTTTTTACAACAGGGCTTTAAGAAAGCCACACACAAAGACCTGAAAGATGCTTGAGATATATATATATAGATAGATACATATATATGTGTATATATAAAAAAAATACTCACTACCAAAGTTCTCATCAGTTTCATACTAAAGTATAAAAGTAAGGGTGAGGTCAGCCACAGTGCTAGGGAAAGTTTTATTTAGATACATTTATGTCCACATGAAACGCTTAGACTTGCATCCTATTACATATGGAATTCGGAGTTTACAATACACCATGAACGGCAGATTGGCTAGCCCACGCTACTTAAGAGGACACTCACAGATTCCACACGGGATGGTACATTATGTACAGAATACAGTAGTAGAGAACCTTCGAGGGAGGCTCTGGAACTTTTGTCTCTCAGCCTCCAGCCCCCTCCCCCATCATGCCCCTGCCTCCCGGAACTGAAATCCTGTCTGAGACAATACATTCTGATGATTTGATAGCCAGGTGTTTGGATTAAGGTTGCCCCCCGACAAGCCCCTGACAAGAGGGATGGATTTTATTTATATGTTTTTGTGTTTTAGTTTACTTACTTTTTTTTGGTAGAAAAAAAAAGAAAGAAAAAGAAAACAAACATATTACAGTATTAAAAGTATTGCTTAACTTCCAGCGTCTCCTTGTGTAGTGTCTGTGCCCAGGACGGGGCTGAGCTGACGTCTGCTAGTTTTCTGCGTTGGGGTGAGGGTGGGGAAACCCGCCAGTGTCTTTCTTCAATGTGCTTGCCTGCAGTCAGTCCCTCTGCTCTACCCACTGTCTGCCGTCCTTGGAAGACAGCCTGGCTTGCGAAGCACATTCAAGAAAAAAAAAATCTCCCCTCCCCCACCAGCCCCCCACTCTCCCTCTGTTCCTGCGTGCCACTTGCAACCGATAAAGAGAAGTATGAGTTAGTGTTTCTTTTGTAAACAATTTCATATGCAATATAATACAGAAAGCATGGCTGACCTTCAATAAAAAATGTAGTAAACGATATTGCTTTATTCTTGAATATGCTGCAGTGAGTGAATGGCAGAATGAAGCAGTGTGGAGGTGGTGGAGGAGGCTAAGTCCCTAGCCCTCGTTTGCACTAAAGATCAAAATAGGTTTTGTTTTTCTATTTGGAACCAAAAATAAATTTTTTTCCCCAAAAATCCCCAAATGAAAAAGAACAACAAGCAAAACCCACCCCCAAGAAATCAAAAACAAAACAAAACCAAGAACAAAAACTGAACACCTTTCAGGTCATTAGAACCAACAATTACCCAATGATTTTTATACTAGTCTAGCAAGATGTGTGTAACATTCACTGGCTGTGATTGCTGTGCAGTGAAACAGTAAATTGACAGCAATAGAGCCATGCTACCTTAAAGTCCAAGCTACAAGTTCAAATTAAGATGAAGGTTATGAAGGATAAAAACGCAAAGGCCTGTTGGGGCTTTGTTTGAATCAAGCTAATGGGCGACTGGGAAAGAGCGCGAGGCTGTTTGGTTTTCCCAATGGATATGAGGAAGGCCACGAGCCAAGTCTGTGGAAGCTGCTAGAGAGCAGACCAAGGCTTGGTCATCTCCGTCAGCCCCATGCCCAGCTAGAACCGGGAATGGGTCCGGGAGCTAATGCCACTCGCTCGCCTCTGCTTGGGAGGAGAGGAGTTCGGGGGTCTCAGGCAGATGGATCTGGAAGCCAGAAAGTCACCCGGTGGCTGTTTGATAATTCCGGGGAAAAGCCATCAGCCAAGAGGGTTTCTCCCCCAGGGAAGGCGAAAGGTGGTTCCCATGTTCGCCATTGAGCTTAACTGAAACAAAGACAAGGCTGAACATCAGTGCTAAAAGAGTTTACAAAAATCTTTCAAAATGGATTTCTAGATGGATGGGGGGACTAACGTGAACCTTAAACCTAGGTAGCCACATTAAAACATATCGGATTTCCACAAGATTTGTGCTATGGGCTACTGGGTCTCTTCAAAAGGTATATAAACATCTAAAACATATTCACACAGATTATCAATTTCTTCTGAGCATTCTTAAAAAAATATTTTTTCTCTTAGTAAAATCATTTTAATATACCATGCCTCCCTCTTTTAAAAAATAAATTAAAAAAATCCAGTTTTGCATATCTAGCATTAGCATTTAAGGTAGTATGGCACCCCTTCACAGTGGGGGGGGGGGGGGGGATCTACAAAACGCCGTAGAGTCCGCCGGCATTTTAACATGGTGAGACCTTGGGTTAGTTGAAACCACATCAGATCAGCTAAAATAAAATTAAACTTGAAATTGAAAAATATAATTAAAGGAAAAAACTGCCCCAAAATTATTAGCATTTTTTTCATAAATAAGAGAAAGTTCTATCCTTACTGGTCCTAAATCTGAATAACTATGTCTAATTTTTTTTAAACCTTAATTATGTTATACCTATCAATATGTACTAGAAGAAAGAGGAGAAAAAAAGTCGCTACACTAGTACCAGGACAGCACGCTTACAAGATAGCCATTTTATACATTATTAACATACAATGATCAACAAAGAGTCTTCTATGAGGTGATGGGGGATGCAGAGAAAAGGAAGGGAAGTACAGTACATCACCAACATGGACAAAATAGGAATTAAATTCCCTCGTCTAAACACTGAATTTCTGGGAATTTACTATTTTTTCTTTCTTTTTTTTTTTTTAAATAAAACTTCTGTTTTGTTGTTTTATGACTTGAACAAGTTTTGATATTTTAAAAGCGCTCAGCATTTAATCTGGTTGTTTGGGGGAAAAGAAAAGAAACAAAGAAAGGAAAAAAACAACAAAAAAACCTCACCAAACAACCTAACATTTTATTAGAAAAACAAAGAACATGATTTTTTTTTTAATTAAAAAAAAGTTGTTGCTGTTTCATTAGAATTGAAAAAGGGTTTTTTCTTTCTTTCTGAGTTAGCATTTTGGAGTCTTTAGTTTGAAGATGCTTTTGCCCTACCATGTCTGTGAATGTCTATATTAGTCTACTTTGTTAGTAAAATTTATAAAAATAGGAGTGCAGCAGCTCTTTATAATAAATGTCGCATTCAGTGTCTCATACTGGCTGTGCCTTAAGTACCAAATTTATAAACGTAACAATTTAAAAAATATTAATAAAACGTCAATATCACATTTTAAAAAAGAAAAAATATATATCCACACTACAATATGTTTTAATGCCATCTATTGAGTTGTACTTCTATAGTTGCTGTTGCCGACCTATTACCAATATTAAAAAAAAAGTTAAATTAAAAAATATCCTTCATCATAAGTATCTTTCCCCAACCGAGGACCATATATTATAACAGCCAAATGTTAAACATGTGCAAAGAGGAAACTGTCAGTTTTTCCCACCAGTCACAGTGCAGTGATGTTTATACTTTTTATTTTTAAAATTCTGTTTACATCTACAATAAATTAAAAAAAAATTCTTCCATAGCCTCTCTGGTGATACTTGCAGCACTGAGGTATTAAAAAAAATATATATAAACCAAAAGGTTGCTTTCCTAATTTGTAAATAGAAAGTGAATGGAGAAAGGTTGTATTAATGCAGGCTTATCCACTCCTGGCCCATGGGCCCCCAGATGTGGGAGCAGGGTGGGGGCAGGGGGAGAAGAGAGGCAAAGTGTCCTAGGGACCTTTGGAGATGCTGAAATGATTGGACAATAGAAAATGATCAAATATTTAAAAATTAAGACTGAAAAAGAATGTCCCCCCCACCCCACCCCTACCCAAGCCAAACAGGTGTGCTTTGAAACTTTAAATATGTTAAATATTAAAATTGTAGCTTTGTTTTTAAAAAACGTCTTGGGAAAAGCAGTTTTTCATATTTTAAATAAAAATCTAACTAGACGGTAACATTTGAAGCTGTGCACAGACAAGAGGTTAATAGGCTGGTACAACACTAATACAATTCTTAGGTCTATCACACAGACAAAGGAGCTAAACAGTGCTCTAACTTGTCCTGGGGTGGTCTGGCAGCTGGGCGATCTTCATCTCAGTAACTGACTTGGCCAACGTTCCCTTCCTGCCTCCTTCCACAGAGCATCAAACTGCCTGGGACCGACTCCCTCACAAAAATATTTTTGATTCTCTCTTTCTTAATAGTTTCTATGTAGTTAATGGAATTGTATTTACAACATTTCTTTTTTAGAATTCACAATTTCAAAAAACCTTATAATATCACCTCTTTCAACAGAAAAAAAGCACTTATAGAAAAGGAGGACACTCAAAACACTGTCGTCCTTACCTTATTGCCGAAAATAGATAGACTCAGATTAACAAAGAGACATCACAAAAAGAACTGCTAGAGAGTCTGTTAATCAGCTTACTACATCTCACTTCCTCTACAACGCAAAATAGAAAGCTCATGCCCACCTCCCGCCCTGCACTTCACAACTTTGCTTCAGTGTGTGCTAAAGTTCCACCTGAAAATTCATACAGTCTCAGAATTGGTACCAAAATAGGGAGAGTAATATTACCATCTCAGCATCCTTTAAAAGTGAGAACAGAACCAAAACAAGCAAAAAAAAATTTTTAAGAAAAAATAACTCCTTAATATAACAATTATACTATGGTTAGCTTTGAACTAGATATTAAAGCTATGTGACTACTGGACTAAGTCAAAATCACTACCAAATGTGATTCAAAGAGATTTAAAAGGACAATGGGAAGAGAGGGAGGGAGAGGGAAACCATCAAGAAAAACAAAACAAAACAAAACCGAAATCATGGGTTATATACACATTTAAAAGCTGTTGTCTTATATTACAGCAGATTCGTGAGATGATGAGATGTAGTCAACCCTCGATCCGAAGTGAGCCATCTCTGGTTGGGATGGGGAGTGAGGCTGGTGGGGGTCCAGGTCTGAGGACATCACCTAAACAAAGGGCCACTCAGAAACTTCGCCCAGTCTTGCCTGGACATCCAGGTATGCTCTGCAGGGCAGGGAAGGCCAGGATGTCCAGAAGAAAACAAAGTGGAGGGGAGAGGGGAGGAGAAAGAAGTGTCAGACAAGTATGCGATTTCCTCCACTGTTTTAACTAGAGTTTCAAAGATGGACTTCACTGGACTATTGAATATGCATGAAAATCACCTGGCTAGAAGCTTACTGAGATCACAGGTTGGGAAATCTGACATCTAAACCATACCTGACACTGGGGAGAGGACAAGGCTTCAACTCTTTTGCTGATTTGATATAGTACCATAGGGTTCTTGAGGCAATGGTGGGAAATGTGGTCACAGGGATTGCAGCCAGGTGGGCAAACTGCCCATTGACCTGAGATACCTTTTTTCTGTTTAAACTTCTGTTTTCAAAGCTAAATGTTAAAAAAAAAAAAAAAACCCCGCAAACTTTTGCCTTTATTAGATACCCATCAATAACTTTTAAATGCAAACTTACACTAAAAGATCATATATACCAAAAACTAAAGGTCATGACACTAAAAATATACAACAAATAACCGGCTTTGGTTACAGGAAACAAAAACAGGCCCAGGATTCACAGACGTGTTAACTGAGTCTCCCTGAATTGACTGGGGGTGGGGGGCCTGGGCTCCTGTTTTGTGGATGGCGCTGAATGTCAGAGGGTTGGGGACAATGGGTGTGTTTGACCAGTCCTTCCTGACTGCTGCGGTGCAGCCACGTGACTCTATGAGCTCACCTAATCCATTTTGGAAGGGAGTGAGTTGCTACCACACTCTTGGTTACTTCATCCTTCTCTGGAAATTGAGCCCTAGACTTAGATGAGGGAGGATGGGCTGGTAGCAGCCTCCCCGATCCCATTCCACCCCACCCCACCCCACCCCTATGGAAAGGCTTTAGTGGCCTTGAGGGTATATGGAGCTGTGGGCAGGAAGCCCTACACCACTCCTTCTCTTCCAGGGGAGGTAGGGAGGGAGCACAGGCAGCCCCAGTGTCTGGCCTTTCAAGGGTCTGCTGTGCCTGGTAGTTGTTTAACCCCCTCTTCATCTGACTCCACAAACGGCTGGAGCCATCTTCAGTCTCCAGAGTTCTTGGTGATACCAGTTGTCCCTGCTCTCAGAGAAACCTTACTTCCCCTGGGCCCCCAAACCCAGCTTAATTAGTAGCGAGTAGCTTTCCTTCAAACTGTTAGTGGCCTCTGGCTCTGGCCAGCAATGGCTGGGTCAGTGCTCAGGGGGAAGTGGAGGCGAGGGGTGGGAGAATTCACACACATGGTTTATTTGGTTAAGAGAGGCAGTTGCGTTAGTTGAGGTGATCCCTTAGCAGCAACATTAGAGAAATCCAAGAGATTTATGGAGCTCAACTCAACCCAGTTCTCCACCTGGTCCGACTCAGGAGCCAGGAGCAATCCCTCTCTACAAGAGAGGCATCCAATGAAGTGCAAGCCCAAAGTGGCCAGTTCATCTCCAGCCTTGCTTCTTCTACATCCCAACTCCAAGAGTGAAAGGCTCCGGTGCCTCTGTGGGATTTTCCGAGTGGAATCCATTCCCTGGCCTCAGCTGTCACCCTCTCTTTTCCAGAGACAGATCCATGTTCCAACCTCACAAACTTAATGTGCTAACAGAGTACACATCTAGTGCTTTCACAAGGACAACCCCTCCCCCTTGCTGGTGTTCTTCCCAAGAAGGACAGATACTCATTTCCAAAGGAGTGTGTGGCAAGGGGCTTCCTCACTGCCCCAACCTCCCTCTCCTCTCTTCCGTCCCCTCCATATCCCCATCAAAGTGATTGAAAAAATGTTTAATTAACTTGAGCTCAGTTAAAAAGGTTAGGAAACTGGCAGGGATCCAAATCCATGTTACACAGGTGATGTCGTTAATTTAATTTCTTTTCGTGCGGTAATCTGGATAATTACTCAGTAGTTACTGGCAAAAAATGTTATTTTCACTAAAAGATGGGGTCTGGCTGTTTGACTTCATGAACCCCACTGGCTGAGCCCCAGCAAGGCCTGGGGAGCTGAAGAGGCCCAGCAACCCACAGGGCCAGCTCAAAGGACCTCCAGGAGTGGGTGGCCCTGGCCCCCATCCCTGCTTCCAGGCCTAGCAGAAGCCCAATGTTTCCCTGCCTCTATCCCCCTGGGATGGGCGCAGCACGAGATCTCCTTCCAGTTTCCCACACTCTTGATTGTATTTCAAGACAGAGAAAGATGAAGGGTGGGAAAGATACAGAAAAAGAATCCAAAGAACCAAATTAAGAAAAAAAGAGAGTCAAAAAGGTGGGGGTCATGATTAAAAGCTGGAGGAAGAGATGAGAGATTAAAAGACTGGATTTGTTTTTGCCCCCACCCTCCTGAAAAGGGGTCCAGAAAGAGGAGAGAGAGATGTGGATGTGATGAGACAGGGGCACGCACGTACATGTATGACCCATGGACATACATGTACGGACACACCGGCAGGGCAGAGACACATGGCAGAGACGGTAATACCTCAGAGTGAGATGGCAACGAAAGCACCTGCTCAATGGTATCCATTTGTAAAGGCCGTTGCAATCAAAGGTCCCTAAAATTGCACAATTGTTAAGGTCATCAGTGTGCTATACATGGGAACAGATTGTCATATTCTGGGAAAGGAAATTATCTCTAGGACTAGTTCTGTGGTTGCCAGCATGAATATGTAATTCTGAGACATCGTGCCATGAGGGGCCAGGATGACATCCTCCTCAGCTCCAAACCTCTAGTCCCCACTCCCTCCACCCCTACCAAGCCTATCTGCTTACCCCAGGGAAAATCAAAAGCCAGATTCAGAGGTGTGGGTGGATGGTGGGAAACGGGGGTTTGTGCCCCCAGTGATGGGCATGTTGCCCTGAACCCCAGAGTGCAAAGATAAGTCTCTGTCCGCAGTCCCAGTGGCTCTAGCTGGGGAGAAGAAATCCCAGTGCAGACAAACTGGGATGCTTTCTGGTTATTTCAGAAAAACATCACAGCCCACAGGTCAAAAGACCCCGGTTTTCAAGAACAAATTGGGTCTGTGTTTCTGGATGCTGAATATGGAAATGAGTTGTGTTCTAAGTGGTGATAGATGGTCCCCTAAATTGAGCAGCTCTCAGGTGAATAATATTATTCTGGATTTGGTACCACAGTTGATCTGAAGGGATTAGATTCATCAAACTACTGACTTAAGTGATACTGGCTTGGGAGCGGAGCTGAACAAGGATCCATCCTGCACAAGTAGGGCTGGCAGGCGTGTGTGCATGTGTGTGTGCGCGCCTGTGTGTGCGTGCGTGTGTGTGTGCATGCATGTCTGTGTGCGTGCGTGTGTGCGTGTGCACGTGCGTGTGCGCGTGTGTGCATGTGTGCGTGCGTGCGTGTGTGGGTGTGTGTGTATGAGGGAGGAGCTCCCAATGCCAGGGGGCATGAATGAGGCCACCTTGGTGCCCTAGACTGTCTGCACATGTTTTGTTCTCCACAGCGTGGCTCCCAAGGCAGGGCTTGCCAGCTGTCACTCAGAAGCAGAGTCTGACAGGAACGTGGCCTGGGACTGCAGACGCACCCATCTTAGCTCAAAACCAAACTGCCTCCAAAATGCCGAGGCTGGCTAGGGCAAAGGTTGGCCAATTTTCTGTTTCCAAAATGGAAGGGACAGCGAGCAAGTGGGCTCAGGCACATTCATGCTCACACACACCGGGAGGGAGAAGAACAATACAATCTGAAAACAGCATGCAAATCTGTTAAGCAAATTTCCATTGCCTGGATTAGTCAGATTATAGAACCACAGAGCATTACAAATATCAAATGCATCTGGCCTTCAAGGGGTGGGGGCTGCAGCTAAAGAACGCAAATGGGAACTTACTTGGAACCTGGAAACTGTAAGAAACATTAGCAAAGGAAACTGCCTGGGAGAGGGCTTGGATCCCCACACCACCTCCCAGGCTCCAGCGCTGCCACTGGACCTTAGATCAGGGGCTCTACTGACTAAGGCTGCTACTCTGGTGGGCAGCTGGGACATTCCCAGCTCTCAGGTCCCAGCCCACATGACAGTGTCCAGAAAGCGGGGATCAAGGAAGGTGGCCACTACTGAGGCCCTATTACGTGCCAGCGCGTGACATTATTTCGAATAATCCTCTCACAATCTTTTGAGGAAAGCATAGAGATTCTGGTTTTGCAGCCAGGGAAATGAGATTCAGATGGGTTATCGAAGTGGCTCAAGGATGCACTGTGTGAAGGTGATGGAGTGGTGATCTGAACCGGACCTGCCCATGCTCCTTCTGCTCCATCACACAGCCACACGAGAGGCACTCAGGACACGTCTAAGACAACGGAGGCTTCAGCCCTCAGGAGCTGGTGTGATGTTGATGGGGACCCTCTGTCCTCTCCTCTGCCCCCGATGTTGGGCTTTCCTGGCACACCCACAGGCCACAAGGAGCTGGTGAGGAAGGAGGAGGCAGGAGGGCAGGGGAAGGCAGGTACTTACAGCTATGCCGTGGCCGAAGCCCGAGCCCGGCTGTGGGCTGGCCGCACTTATGTAATTCCCCACTCCGGAGTCCTGGCTGGCAGGGCCGTAGAGATCGGCGACAGGTCCTGGGCTGTTGGCCCCCGGGAAGCCTCCGGGCCGCGCCGGGTTGGAGCCTGCCGGGGAAGCGGGCGCGCCAAAATTCGGTTGAGCACTGTAGCTATTCAGGACTGGTGTGCAGAGAATAGAGCTGGGTATGAGGCCAGAAGCCAGGCATGCACCGGTCATTACAAGCCAAACACTTGAGAAAAACAGCTGAGGCCCAACTTCTAACACTCAACCAAGGCCATGCGAAAACATCAGCAGGGACTCAAGAATACTCAGCCCAGGCTACTACTAAGAAGCTTGGAGCTCCAAAAATATAGAGAATAAAAAAACAATCATTCAACACACTACGGCAACCAACCGGAGGTGCTTCACTGCCCACCAAATTATCACAATAGAAATAGAGATATATATGGAAGAGAGAGAGAGAGAGAAAGAGTTTTTTTTTCACATCTGAATTGATGCTCATGCAGTCTTCTAGATCTGGGCACGTTGAGACAGCATTCACATCCCATGCAAACTACAAAGGAACTAGTTTTAGACTACACATTGTGTTAATATTGATATTAAAACGTGACAGGAAACAAAGCAATTTGTGTCCAGGAAAAAAAAAAAATCTTTGCAGAGGGGATTTTTGATCTTTTTTTGTGTGTGTGTTTCACTTTTTCTTTTTGGATCCATTAAATGACAAATTTGTTTTGTTTTTTAAAAAAAGACAAAAAAGATCTCCATTCTCCATCCCACCCCCGCCACTCCCCCCTCCCCACTGGCTACTCCCTCCCTTCCCGCCCTTCCCATTCATAACCCTGAATGAAAGTCATCAATACTGAGCGTGGTCGGAGGATGGGATATGTTATGGAGAGTTTGGGCATCTTGACATAACAGTAATGATGGCGGCAGAGAGTTTCCTTTTGGGGTGGAGAGAAGGGGATGGAGGGAGGGATGCGGGGGAATGGTAAACCTGGAGGCTGGGGCCAGAGCTGGGGTGGAAGCCAATGGTTCTACAGGACACCCACACACTCACCTCCTGCAGGAGAAGGAAAGGGGGGATTTAAACTTTTTTTCCTTTTGTTTAAAAAAAAAAGACAAAGAAGTATGAATGCAGAACATACCGACTGAACCAATTCATAGCTAAACCATAGCTGACCAAAACACCTGCTTTCTCTTGGTTATCCTGCAAATGTCAACTCCAGAGTGAGAACAGCAAGCTCAGGATGTACCTTTGCTACAGAGAGAGTGGACTTGACACGCACAAATCCAGAGAGTGGTGGGGTTGCAGATCGGGGGGCAGTGGAAGGTGACACTGCCTCGGCCTCCCCAATTCCATCATTCTGACCCTAATGAGGGCTGCAGCCTGTCAACCAGTTAACCAGGTTAATTTTGTCTCACCTTTATTTCCCCTTAGTAGTTTAAACTTTATTTTCTTTTCCAAAATGGAAAACAATTTTTTTTAATTGTTAAAGGAAATTCTTACTGATTTTTAAGCCTCAAGGTGAGTCTGGGCTGGCTACCTTTGGGCCACAGCTAACCCGTCTTAAAGAACCAGACATTCTGAGAGTCACACTTTCACATCTTCGGCTCCAGAGGGCTGCTCCTTGCAACAATCACTTCTCCCTTCTGCCTCCCTTGGCTTCTCCCCCTCTGCCCTATGACCAGTTGCCTTCAATGGCAGAGGCAAAGAACATCGATGCAGGTGGGGTCACTCCTGGCTTTGGCCCCTCCCTTACCCAGGGGCCTGTGATTTGAGGCCCTCAGTTCTGGTGGGCCTGGAAGAGCCAGAAGTGGATTGATTTTCACCCACTTGTCACAGGGATGGGAAGAGATTGATGAGGCACCCAAGGCACACTGGCAGGAGACTGAGACAGAGACACAAAGATACACGGGAGACCAAATCAAGCTGGGCCTGGCTCCCGACTCAGCAGAGAAAACAGAACGGAAGCCTCCAGATGCCCTTGGGGCGGGAAGTCCGAAGGTGAGCCCCTCTGAAGCTGTAGCTGAGAAATGAATAAACTGGCCAATGGAAAGAGCAGGTTAAAGAGAAAAAGAAAAAAATAAATTATAGAGGCTTAGAGCAAGTGAACGGCTGATCTGGGAATGCGCTGGCAGACAAAAGAGATGGAGATTTTTGAATACAGAAGATTCAACTTGCAGATAACACTTGGCCCTCTCACTCATGGAGGCAAATATCAAGCCGAGATATTCAAAAGGCGGTATTATCTTAGTCTAACACACTTTTTTCTTCTGAGCTCAGGGAAACAGAAGAAGCTTGGACAGTGGACTCCTGGTTTTGTCCAGGCAGCTGAAACCCCTCCCTATACAAATGAACTAATTAGCCTGTTCCATTTTAGGCTAACAGGATGGGGTGGGCATGAGGAAGCGCAGTGGTAGACGGAAAGAAAGTTTTTTGGCTTCTTTCTTGTCTGGCCGGATGTGAACCCAGGAAGGTGTTGGGCAGGCCCACCTAACTAATGGGTGGGGAGAGGCAGGTTTAGGTTTCCGTTTCTTCCAGCAGGAGAGCCACCTAGAGACTAATCTAGCCAGCAGAAGCAGCCTCGGAGACTGGATGTAGCATGCCCACGGAAGGGTGCTGTCCAGAAATGCCCCCTTCTGCAGGCTTAGATAGAAGACAAAAGGGCTGTTAGTATTATGCCCATCCTCGGCAACCACTCCCATTCCCGTGTGTGGGGAGGCCTGTGGTTTCTGAGTTGGCCTGAAGGGAATTTCACAATAAGCAGCTCATCTTAGGTCTATATTACCCCTCCTTGCTCAGTCCTCCTCCATCAAATGACACTAAAATCACCGTGGAGAAGACACTGTATTAGAATGCAGCTTTCAAATCCCAAGTCCCGTTTTATTATGCACTTGCTCATCACGATGCCAGAGCCTCAGCTCAAAGTCACCTTGCAGATGTCCCACAGCCAGGGGTGAAAGACAGGGCTGCTGGGTCCCCACTAGAGGGCGCAGCCAGCAGGCAATAAGCACCCAGTTCTGGCTGGTCCCGCCTCTAGCTAGGCTTCTGGGCAGTGGAACCCACACCCTTGAGGGCTGGGCGCATGGAAGAGAGGAGCCTCTATTTTCCACAGTCGACACTTCTCTCTGTCTGTCTCTGTGAGCAGAAGACCCAGGCTCCAGAAAGCATGTTAAAGTCCCCGAACAAGCCATCTGGAAACCCATGCATCTTTGAGAAGACTCATAAAAAGCAACGGCTCTGACTGCTTAGGAGAGAATGGGGACTGCCACTTGGCACATAAACTTGTCAGTAGCTGTTCCTGCTGTCTGACAGTGGGAAGGCATTAGGGACAAAGCAGTTTTCTTCTTTTGCAAAGTCAGCGTAACTCCACAAACTGAACACTGGCTGGCTACACAGGAAAGGGGGTCATTTGAGAAGCCCGTCTCCCTCTAAGAGGAGACGTGGGGAGTGGGGTTGGGGGTGGGAGAAGGCATGAAGCCAAATCTCTCACCTGAGGGTGCTTTCTGTGGAAGTCATTCGCCAGTCAATTCTCAGTGATCTTTCTAAGCGAACGGTGCCTTTCCCCAGGCACGGAGACTTATTTTGGGGGGCCAGAATTGGTCCCATATACCAGGATCAGCTCGGGAAGAGAGGATGGGACATGGCTCTTAGTGGGCAAGGGCACCTTGTCTACTGCTCAGCTAGGGTGTGTGTGTGAGGGGGCGGGGGCAGGGAGCACACTTTGTTGAATAAATAAACAGTGCTGAGGTTTATAAATTGGATATTATGACTCCTGTCCCAGAAGAGGACAATGTCTTGCAAACATCTTGGCATTTTTGCAGGAGGAGCTGTGAGCGTTAAGGGGCTTGGGACAAGCCCTGCTCTAGGATGGCAGTTTGGGGACTCATTGTGGTGATCAGGTTCATTTCATTAGCAGCATCCATGGCAGGTTTCTCTTTGCCCCTCACCCTCACTCTCCAATATCCTCTGGGCTTTCCCAGTCAAGGTGGCACCCACAGAGAGGCAGCAATGATGTAGAGAAAGGGAGCACTGGACTCAGAGGCAGAAGACCTGACTGTGACCCCAGCTCTGCTCTTACAGTCAGGTGCCTTGGGCTAAGAAGCCACTCACAAGCCCAAGTCCTCATCTATAGCAAGTGAGTGATGCTTTCCTTATTCAATCTGACTCACAGGACTGCTTCAAGAACGAAAAAGAGACAGAGCTCTGTAACTTGTCAAGTTTAAAACAAACACACTCTATTTCTGAAATAGTTATGTATGCAGAGCCCAATAAGGCAGGTACCACATGCAGATTTAGGAAAATCTGATACAGGAAAATGCAATTCACTCGCCATATGAATCAGGAGGTGATTGACAAAAAACCCAATTGATCCA
The DNA here is from genome assembly GCF_028885625.2 of Pongo pygmaeus. Lineage (NCBI taxonomy): Eukaryota > Metazoa > Chordata > Mammalia > Primates > Hominidae > Pongo > Pongo pygmaeus. The sequence goes on from NC_072392.2 coordinate 61,034,386, forward strand.
TTTGGTGCATTTAATCATCTTGGGCCTGAAGAAACGACTCCTGGAAATGGGGGCCAGAAAAGCAAGGACACCGAATCTCACCGAGGACGGCAAGAGGAGATGCACTTGAATGAAAGTTGGTGGCATTTCACATTGGATAAAAGGAGAACCTTCCTGCCCATCAATAAAATAATCTGATGGCTGACCTAGGAAAGCCCAAGAATCTTATCCTGGCTATATTAACAGAGACGGATGCTGCAGGCTTAGACTCTCACCTGCAAGGGTTGGACCCAGAGCTACTGGGCACCTTTCCCTTAGGGTTCTAAAGCGAGATGGGAGAGATGCCTGCTGTCTGGCCAGCATGTGGCTCTGCCCAACTGTGGTGAGAAGGGGCTGGGCTGAGAGTGGAATTAGGCATGGAGGGTCGGGAAGTGGTGGTAGTCAGAACAGCCTCACTGTGGGTGTAGAAAAGGTATGGAAGTCTAGTCCAGTAATTTCTGTGTTGTCCCTAAGTGATGTCACTGGACCTGAGGCAAAAAGCTAGAGCCAGGACAATGAGGGGGGCACCTCTGGCTCTAAGGCCTGAAAATTGGGTTATTACCAATCCAGAGAAAGCAAATGTTTACAAAATCTTTTCCAGATGAGCTCAGTTCACATATTTGGAACAAGCCAGGGGCCCACCAAGTTCCAGCCCTAGACCCAGCTCCTGGTTTGGTGGGTCTCACATTTCCGCAAAGGCCAGGGCCAGCCCTCAAGACAATTTCAGTCATCCGCTTTGTGAGTCATCTGCTGCTGCCAGGTTTCATTTCAGGCAGAAGACCGCAGTGGCCCCTAGTACATTTCCGGGAGAGAGACTCTTCCCTGCCCAGCCTGTGCGTGTGGCTCAGGGAGGCAAATGCAATGAAGGGCCCACCCTTGCCAAGTCCAATTCAGAAGGGATTTGGGCTGACTGGTGTCACGGCCTCCACTCCCAACCCCTAGTCCTGACAGGATGGAGGACTGAGAGCAGGAGAGGTCATAAGCCTGTGTTATAGTCTATGAGGACAGAGGCTGTGTTAATCCATCACACTGAATTTTAGGAGTTTTTGTTTCAGAGGAATTTAAAGAAACTAAATAAAGTTATCACACTCTCCAACACACACCTCTACCTTCGTCTAGTCTATATCATGCTTATATCTGCCTTGATTTAAAACTCCATAGCCATAGGACTCTGTCTCCCCTATTAGCAAGAAACTCCTCCAGGCAGGTGGGGAACTCCCAGGGCTCTCAGGGAACTCTATGTTCCTAGTCAGAGGGCATATTCTCCAAAGAGTAAGAGCAACCTTCTGCCATTCCTCAGTGGACACTGGGTCCACAATGCCAGTTGGCTGTCAACAGTAAGGGTCTGCATTAGTCCCTCTGAACAGCCAGCCACTCTTTACTGGAGGGCTCTGAATTTCGGCAACTGGGCAGCCAAAGGCCTTCCTGGGGAACAGAATTGGGGACCCCATTCTGCAGTTTCCTTCATGTGTCCTCTGAAAGCAGTGCCCACTGTAAATAATTGCAGATGGTCAAATGGGAAAGGTCAGCAGGAAAAGACAAAATCTATTTCTGATTATGGAAGGAGAACGCTCGGTTATGAATTGGCACGTCTCGAGCAGAGCAAGGTAGGATTACACTTCAGGAGTCTGCCCGGCCAGCTACGTCCCAGCAATCCTTGGCTCAAGCTTTCCTTCTAGAGCTTAGCCTGGAGGTAGGAGAGACTGGTAGAGAAGATCGGCAATGATGTCCAACCTGGGAAAACTGTATGACACGCTAAATTAAAATCAAATCAGTTCAGGGACCCAGATGCAGGGACAATCAATTTTATACACAATGTAGTTTTTAAACCTCTGCTGAAATTCAGGCTATTTCAGAAGGGAAGGAGGAAAATACTTTAAAACTGGGGGAGGATTAAGAGAGCAACGTGATGGGATTTCTTTTTCACTGTCTGCATATACAAACAGATATATTACTGAGAGGTACAAACTCAGCCTGGTGTCAACATCATGCTAGTCTTGATGTATCTGGAGTCCCCTGGCTCCTCTTACACACTGCACGGGACACATGGTGAGTGTCTGTGCATGCACTGGGCTGACAGGGCAGACAGCATCACACAGACATTCCAAATGTCAGTGACAATGGCGCCAGTCTTATGATAAGTTGTAGTTTCTGCTCGTTCTCAAAACTTAACCTGCTTCAGACCACTGAAGTTGGTGCTGATAATGTCTACTGGTTAATGTTGGCCTGTCTCAAGTAGGGAACTGATGGACATTAGCACTTAACACTTGTGAATTATTTTGTAGAAAGATCTTGGCTTCTGGTCAAGTCACACTCCCCCAAAACCCTCAGGAGATAATATCATTATTAGCCAGTTCTAAAACTCTCATATAACATGTGAGTGGTAAAGCTGGGGAAGCACACTACCATTCGGATCGGTGTAAGGAAAAAGTTCCAAACACCCAGAACCGACGTATCTGAGAAAGGCTTTGTGGCTAGGACCATGCATTTGCTGTTGAGATATAATCTCAACAGTGCAGCGGTGTAATCTCGACTCACTGCAACCTCTGCCTCCTGGGTTCAAGTGGTTTTCCTGCCTCAACCTTCTGAGTACCTGGGATTACAGGTGTGCGGCACCAAATCTGGCTAATTTTTGTATTTTTAGTAGAGACAGGGTTTCACCATGTTGGCCAGGTTGGTCTCGAACTCCTGACCTCAGGTGATCCACCTGCCTCAGCCTCCCAAAGTGCTGGGATTACAGGCCTGAGCCACTGTGCCCGGCCCTCCTGGTATGTTTTTATTATCAGCCCTGATTTGGGTCTGTAAGTGTATCTCAAGCCCCAAGGCCAGGCTGGGTGGGTTCTGGACTGGTGGGTTGGGAAGGTGGGTGAGGGAGGATGGTGGTTAGCAGTTGACTGCTGTCTGCTCATGGTGTAAATTCTGGGGATGGAGCAGCCTTGAACGGGCTGTGGCCTTGTGGCCAGACAAACCAGGCTTTTGTCATGAGGCCAAGGAAATAACTTTCTGGAGCCGAAGTCAGTTCTCATTTCTCTCAACCCCCAAAGGCCCTGAGGGACCGGGCTTGTTTGCAGGTTTCCGGGAGGCAAGTGCGGAAGGCCCCGGGAAGGGAAAGGCCATGAGGCAGTCACTGGGGCCCTGTGCGGTGACCGGATATCACTCCTGCCTGGCATTGGCACAGGGCTTGTTCTGCTTGTGTAAACTATCTGCCAGGCTTCACCAGACCAGGCTTCAAGTCTCAAACGCAGGATGGTGTTCCTGATCCCTCTCCACCGTGAATGGATGCTTCAACAACACCTTACCCTGAGTCTCTAAAGCGCTTCAGAAGAGGAGGGAAAACCAACCCAAGAGACAAATGTTTATGGTTTGGCTGAAGCAGGCGGTGTCTTAACACTAACATCCTGCTGCCTCTTCCTTAAATTAATTGGCTTCAGACTCCAGGCCCACACAGGTTAGAATTTGCAAGGAATAGCAGACAAGGAGGCTCCCCGGAACCCACAGCACCCATGCCATGCTGCATTGAACCACCCAGCCGCTGGGCACGCAGCCCTGGGGAGGTGAGATGCCACCACCACCACTCAGCAGAGAAAAGGCAGAGAGGTGGCCCCTGTTGGGTGACATCAGAGCCTTTGCTTCCTCATCCAGCCCTCCCAGGTCTGAGACTCCACAGGAAATAGACAGGGAGCTTGCTGCCCAGAGACAACTCCCTATTGTCTCTCACAGTTTGGTGGCTCCAAGTTTCTCCTAGTTCAGTCCTGAAATTGTCCCTTGCTTTGCTTTGATCCATTGACTGCCTCTGTCTTTGAAGCACACCCGTCTCTTTTTTCAAAAAAGAAGTCAGTTTGGCTTTTCCCCACGTGTTGCCAGCCATCCTCTCATGTTGCTGCTCTGTGGTGTGCTCAGGCACCAATTCCCAACCTGAAAGCCACCTCCCTGCCTGCCACCTGCCAGGAGGCTCAGATCCTTGCTTGTGTCTTATAAGTGATTGCACTCACTGCAGGCCCAGTTTCTGCATGACAGACTGCTGCTAAAAGAAAACACTATGAAATCCAAGGCTAGGACCACAGACTTACGAGGCAGCCTAATGTAGTCTTCTCAATCATGATGAAAAGCTATGTAAGAATTAGATATCACTCTGCCCCTGTTAGGCCTGATACTAGTAGGGACAAAACAGGGCCTAGAGGTGAAAACCAATGAGGCAAGAAGCACAAAGTTCTAGAAGCTGTAGCTTCTGCAGGTGTGAGGCTGGAAAGGGAACTCATACTTATGAGCCCCTACTGTGTTGCCAGGCATGTTGGTAGGTGTTTCACACCATCTTTTTTCATGCTCTGAACATCTTGTAAGAGCAGCTGTGTAACCCCTGTTACAGATAAGGAGACCAAGGGTTTGAGCAGCTAGGAAATGTGTCCAATGCCACGCAGTGTCTCAGACAGGACCAAATCTGGCTCTAACTTGAAGGCACATGCTTTTTAAATTATGCTGCTCAGTTGTCCCTTCTGGAATCATACTTTGACAAGGTTTCCTCTGTTTACTTGGATCTTTCTTTGCCCCAGAGAAATTGCAAATTCACGGACACAGAATAGATTCTCCAATCTTGGAGTAGAAGCTCCTGAGGGCTTGGACCCTGTTGCCTTTCCAAATTGGGAGCTCCCTGGCAGTGGAAACATCTCTTCCATCAGGGTGGGGGTTCCCTGAGGTCAGGATCTGACTGCCCCAAGAGATACAGGACTGCCTCTCTCCTGAGGGCTAGGCCACCCTCCACTATGCTACAGCCCAAAGAATAAGCAGACTTGCAGTACTGGTGGGGTTAGTGTGGAAGCAGAGAGGGCACTGCCAGAGGGAAAGTAAACCCTGATCAACCCTGGGCCCTAGCTAGAACTCTCCTCCCCCACCCCAGGAAAGTGCCTGGACCCAGGGGGCCACCCAGAGAGCTGATCTCAGTCCTAAAAGACCAATCCATTCTGCTGAGAGCCAAGTCCTTTGGGGAGCTGGCACATCCTAGGGCTGAACGGTATTTACTGCCGAATCATATCTAATAGAAAACTCACTGCTGGGGCTCTAGCAGGCAGGGGGCAGGGTGGGGTGGGGAAGGTATCCCAGGGGCAGCCCCTTGAGGACCCACACAAAAGACTTTCCACTTGAGTAGCTCCTCTTTAATGATTATAAAAGCACAGGAGTTTAATCCATTTTTGATGTAAGCACTAATAGTTCTGTGTCCTTGAAGTTCAAAGCAGGCGCATACATGTCACTAATTAGCCAAGCACAGAGCCATTCAGCTCCCTCTCATGTTTCTAATTAGGTCTTTAATAACAAACAAAATCCGACCTTACCAAAAGGCCCCCATTGGTCAGTCAAGGAGGGCGGCTGCTTCTCTGTTTACAGTTGCTGCAGGCTGCTAGTTCTACTGGTACATGCCCTTAATCTCAGCCAGGACTGGCCTGTCCTCGAGAGAGACAGGAGGGTACCTCTGTGAGGACAAAAACCCCTTGGTCCACCCTGGAGGGTGGCCTTCCTGACCCTGCTGGGAAGACCAATGGAGGCAGGAGAGCTGTGGGCTCCATAGCAGCAGGCTAGAGATCCCAGCCCCACCTCCCTACCTCCCAGTTAGAGGAGGCTGGGGTACCAGTGACAGCCACAGAGATGTTATGGAGCTTTACATCCAGCAAGAACATGATGATACTTGAGCCCAGTGTTACACACTGGGCCTGCCTGAGGCTCACCCTGCTAGATTCTGGTTTGATGGGTCTGTGATGCAGCCTGGCCACTGCACAGTTTAAAAACTCCCCAGGTGATCCTAACAGGATCAAAGTTCCTGTTAGGAACAGCAGCAAAGTTCAAGAGCCACTGCACTGGCCACAATCTCTGGGTTGATTTGCTCATTGGCAGCAGCTATTAACAGGTCCACTATTATTCATGAATACCATCCACACAGAACCAAACCCTAAGAGATTTAATCAACCGCACCCAAGGATGGAAGTCTGAGGACAGATGTGTAAAATGATACACAGTTCGGGAACCGCTTCTGTCCCTCCCATTGCCTTCATGCATTAAACAATTCATGGCTGTTTTCAAATTCCCACCAAGTTTCCTATCACCTGGAACCTCTTGGCTTTCTCTCCACTCACTTCTCTCAGATCTTTTTTCTTTTTTCTTTTTTTTCCCTTTTTTGAGAGGGAGTCTTGCTATGTCACCCAGGCCGGAGTGCAGTGGCGCAATCTCAGTTCACTGCAACCTGGGCCTCCCGGGTTCAAGTAATTCTCCTGCCTCAGTCTCCCAAGTAGCTGAGACTCCAAGCACACACCACCACACGTGGCTGATTTTTGTATTTTTAGTAGAGATGGGGTTTCACCATGTTGGCCAGTCTGGTCTCAAACTCCTGGTCTCAAGTGATCGGCCGCCTCGGCCTCCCAAAGTGCTGGGATTACAGGCATGAGTCACCGTGCCCGGCCTGTTCTCTCAGATCTTAAGGCACTGTCACTGTCCCTGTTCCTATCTCCAAGAAAAACGGATTTCGAGCTTTGGAAACAGCAGCAAAACCGAGCTGTAGAGCTGAAATGGCTCCCAAGGACCCTTTAGTCTGAATTCCTCATTTAGTAGAGGTGGAAGCAGGCCTGGAACCAAGTCTTCTGATTCCCTACTCTGCCTTCTATGCTCTTATGCTGCCTCTATTTTTTTTTTTTTTTAAGCTGTTAATCATCCTCACTGGAGTAATCAACGAGGCAACCTCTCCCCCTAGGAGGGAGAAGGAATAGAAAGCAAGCCTCTCAGCTGCTTTAACTTCGAAGGCCAGGGCCTGGGGAGCCACGGGGACAACACTGAACACAGTGTAAACCTCCAGCAGATCATTTCCAAGCCTGAACCAAATGTGCCCTTTAAGCCAGATGGGAGGGGAGCCACTGGAGTCTTGGGGGCTACCTCCACTGAAGACTTAAAGACTATTTTACACAGCTGGAGCTGATCAATCAAAAGCCAGAAAACACAGAAGGTCACAGAAAAACTGGACTAGGGGTTTCCTCTGACACCGGTCCATAGTGTCTGCTTTGCTGCTGTGTGTCTGTCTTTTCTCTGAAGGATGGTGACGCTGCCGCCACCTTTCCACCTGAGTCAGTGACGGACCCTGACTCCAGGGCATCCTGGATCCTATGTCTGTCATACTGAGCCTCTCCTCTTCTCCCCAAGGTCAGAAGCCCACCCTCTCCAGGATACAGTCAGAAATAACTTCCCGAAAGAGGGGCAAGAGGGGCTGGGGTGACTTTCCCGGCTATACTAGCCTCTGCCACAGGCACCCAGGCATCAAATGTTTACCACAGACCTGGGCAGACCATTTTATTAATATTAATAAGTAACCAGGAACAAAGGGCCCCTTTATTTTTAGCTTTCTCTAATTGTGTAGTAATTACTCATCTACAAAACAAATGAAGCCCTGCTCGCGGTTGCCATGGTACCGGGTGCCCAGCCTCCCTGCGGGATGATTGGCCAAGAAGCCCGCTGCTCCCGCCTTGGCCCCGCCCCTCCCCCCGCCACTGGCTCAGAGCAAAGCCCCAGCAACTGGGCAGCCAATCCCCTCCCAGCCCTAAGGCCGGGCGGGGCTTCCCAGCGACCTTCCAGATGCGGTCCTCGCAGCCCACAGGAAAAAATGTTGACTCATCCCTACAGAGGACGTCTGTCTTCTCAGAGAAGCCCGCCCGTGCTCCATCGCCTAGTTTCTTCTGGGCATTGGCTAACTTCCCTCAGCCTTGTTTCAGCTAAAGGTTCCTTTCCAATAATTCTCTTCAGGCTGGCTTCCTCTTACACGACCACGCCTCCTCGCGGCCTCCTTTGTCTGACATTGGTCTGAGTGCATTCAGGGAAACCTGTCAGCCAAAGCCAGGCAGTGTCTGCAACAGCAGGAGCAGGTGCAAAAAATACTTATACTGCCTCCTGAGGCCACTCGTAAATGATTTGGGGTTATCTCCTCCCCCAAGGATAATGGAGAATTTAGTTAAGAGCAGCTGTAGTTTTTTCTTGAGTGTCTGTTTTAAGGTTGCAGAGCCTGGCTCAGCCATCGCAGGGCTGGTACGATGGTGCGTCCGCTGACAGTGGCTTAGAGGACAGAATGACGACAGGCTTAGGCTCAGATCCTGTCTCTGCCACTTCAGATAAGCTACTATCCTTTCCAAACTACAGTTTTTAAATCTTTAAAATGGGAATGAGAATGACAGTGCTCACTTCATAGGGTTATGAGAATTAAATGGGATAAGGCAGGTAGGCTTGACATGGTACTTGGCTCACTCATACTACATGTGAGCTATTATTATTAACATCTATTATCATTATTGTATTCAAATTGACTAGGATGTGTCTCTAGCATTCTACTGACCACTTACAAGATACCCTTCCCTGGAACCCTCTTAGCCTATACCATGGAGTGGCTGCCATCGTGGTGTTCTCATCCCCTGACAGATCTAATTTCAACAGCCCATCACAGCTGTTCAAAAGCATTATTTGTCTGCTTCCTGTTCTGTAGGATCCCAAGCGGGGAAGGGAGACCTTTTTTAAAAAAAATAATATTAATAAGCAACCAGAAACAAAGGGCCCCTTTATTTTCTGTGTTTTCTAATTGCATAGTAATTACTCATCCATATGAAGAATGAGGACTAGGCTGACTTTGCCTCCGGGAGGCCTGATGGTTTGTATTGTTGGGGAAAGCAGGTGTCACCCACAGATACATGCAAAATATCTTCCAAGGACCCATAATCTCACCTTTCATTCAGGAGAGCTCACCAATGAGGAAGAGGACTGAGGACATGGAGCAAAGGAGGGGGTGCCCCAGGTAGGGTGAATCAGGTATGGCTTCCTGGCACTTTAAGCCAAATTTTGACAGAGGGGGCAAAGACAAGGACAGAGGGAAATGGAGTGGCAGAAAGAAAGGGGACAGTGGCCACCTCAAGGGCAAAGGAATGGGAAACAATAGCCCTAAGCAGGGAATAAATAACAACTTGTTGGCAGAAGCAAAGGAAAGTTAAGGGAACTAAGGCAGAGATTTGCCATGGAATGCCCTCCTGTGTCTGCTTTCTCAATGCCTCTCACTCCACGCCCCTTGCTCCAGGTCATAAGCCCAGCCCCAGACCCCAGGATTAGGGGTCAGGCTGTTCTTTGTGGAGCTACAACCAGGCTTATCTTCTTTAGATGGTTCTGTCCTTACTGAGCTCCACTTGCATGAAGAATACGAACCTCCCTCTCCTATGACTATATCAACATGGCTTTCAAGACCTCCCAGAACCTTGACTGTCTCTATCTCTTCAAGCCCATCCATATTCCCTGCCTAGCAGACAGCTTCCCACTCCAAATTCTCCAAGGCCTGTGTCATGTCTTGCCTCCTCCACTAAGCTTCCTGCCTGCTGGGTACTCTCTGACCATGTAGGTATCTATCCTTATTAAAGGCTAGCTCTCACATCGGTTGTGTACTTTTGTCCTCCCCAGAAGACTGGAAGTTGGCTAAAGGCAAGGACCATGCCATGGACTTATTCTGCATCCCACCCCAGCCCCTAGCATGATGTTGAGTCCAGAGTTAATCATCTTATGGATAAGAGCAAAAGGCCTACTGCTTCTTGAGCAGCTACATATTCACATCTATGGAGTACTTACAATGTACACGAATTATCTGTAACTTGTCCTCCCACCTCAGTCCTGCGTCTTGACTCCATCCTGGACAATGTTGTCAAAGCTTGTCTAACATACACATCTGATGTCAATTCCTAGTTTCAGGCCTCCCACGATCTCACAGGCCCTGCCCATGTAAATCCAGTCTCCTTAGCATAGGACCAAGGGTCCCCTGCTCTGATTCTGCCCAGCTCTCTGGCTTTACCTACAGTTACTCCCCTGTTGCATTTTATTCTCCAGCCAGAATAAAGCAGGGCCTCTACCTCACTCCATTGTCCTGGGGTCTGGTGGCTTTGCCCATGATGTTCCCCTGGCCCCCTGGGGAGCTCCTATTTGTCCTTTAGAAGTGGAAACATTCACTCCCCTGTGAAACATTCCCTGACTTCCCAGAGAAAGCTGATCACTTCCTCCTCTGTGCTACTTCTGTTCATTGGCCAGGCTTCTGTTACTGGGCTTATGGCATCCTGTTGTAATTATCCATTAGTTTCCACACTAGGTTGGGAGATCTTCAACGGCTTGGAGACTGCTTAGTATTTATCCATGAACTTCCAGGAACTTCCAGGGCTGTGGTGGGCATCCACTGGTTGTCTCTCTGGCATCATTCTTCCTTTTCCCCTCTTATCAGCATGCAGATTTTCCTTTGGGAACCCATCCTTACACCACTGTGTAAAGAGCCATTCGATTTAGAGGGGGATGGATCCCACCCTCAGTGACTGGTTTTGCAACCCAAGCCTTAGCCAAGCAGCACAAAGCTCTGGACTTTTCCTAGAATTCCAGACCATCTGACTCCCCTCTTCCGGACAGGACGGTGTGATGCCGGAAACTGCTGCAATCATTTTGCCACCATGAGGAAAACCAATATAAAGACAGTATTCAAATGAGAAGGAGGGCAAAGCTAAGAGAATTGCAGAAAAAAGATCCCTGAACAATCCATGCACGAAGCCCACTCTTCTATGGAGCTTCCAGAATGTCAGCCAATAAATCCCCCATAATATTTAATTCCCTGTAACATTAACCCATAGTGTTTAATCAGAGTTGGGAGGTTTCTGATACAGTCAAAAGCACGCTTGAATCAGGCTTAGGACAGTACCTACCACATATAACAATAATTACTATTGTTATATACCTAATAAATATCTGCCACATTCAGATCCATGGCAGATGTCCCGTAGGTCCAGTTGTGAAATCTACATCTAAAAGATCAGACTATGAGGTTTTAGGCCAGAGACTGAGCGCTTGGCCTATATAGAGCTAGAAGCTGAGGCTACTTGGGCTGTCCCTACACGGTCTTTTATTTTATTTTATTTTTCCTACATTGTCTTTATTCCTGCTTGTGCCCGGTGTCCTGGGGGGCAGGTGTGTCCCTCATAAAAAACACAGCTTCTCCAGAGGGCTACTTAAGGAGGCCAAAGACCTGGGTTCAAGTCCAGGCTTCTTCACCTTTGACCAAAGCCTTGCTCTCCAGGTAACCAGGTGTGTGATTTTAAATAAGTCACATAGCCATTCTGTAGCCCAGCTTTCTCACAAAAACAAAACAAAAACATGCTTGTAAACCAGGCCACAAACTTCTGCCTTCCTGACTGTCTCCGAGGGTGGCTATGGTAATATACATCACGGTGTATATCTGAAAGTCAAAACTCTGCAGAGGCCAGGCGCAGTGGCTCACACCTGCAATTCCAGTGTTTTGGGAGGAGGTCAAGGTGGGAGGACCATTTCAGGCCAGGAGTTTGAGACCAGCTTGAGCAATATAGTGAGACCCTGTCTCTACCAAAAACAAACAAACAAAAAAACAAAAAATAAAAAACACACAAAAAAACCAAAGCCGGGCACGGTAGTATGAACCTACATTTCCAACTACTTGGGAGGCTGAGGAAAGAGGTTCACTTGAGCTCAGGAATTCAAGACTGCACTTCACTCCAGCCTGGGCAACATGTGAGAGCCTGTCTCAAAACAACAACAAACCAACCAACCAACCAACCAACCAACCAAATAAAAAAAAAACCTCTGCAAAACACAAGCAACCATGAATGATACACCTGGGCACATGCTCCTTGGATGGTTCTCACCAACCTGCAGGTTGATCAGCTTTAGGGGCTTCCTAGACCCTGCAGTGCCCCCACCCAGCCCAGGGTGCAAGGAGCGGGTCTCTAGACCCCTCTCTGTTGTGCTCTACATGCCCTTATGTAGCTACGAAGGACACCACCACACTTTCCACTCCTGCCCCAGACAGCTGGGCCTGAGCTCCTGAGCCGACACAAGAGCAACGACCAACCAGCTCGGGGGCAGGCAGAGATGTGTCAACCATTGAAAATAATTCCACTGATTTGAAAGACCATTAACATTCCCCCACTCCATTCACTTTAGGATTAACTTATACTTAGGTCTGGGCTTCAAGGCTAGTCACTAATTGCACTAGAGTTGATTTATCAAGTGCACAGTATTTCTATTACAAAATTATTGATTAGAGCGAATGTATTTTATCCTCAACAGGTTTGGTCTGAAAGCCCTTGGAAAATGAATGAAGCTGAGGTCAGCAGCGGGCAGCTGTGAGCATTATTATAAATTCACTGGGGTTACTGAAATCCAATGCTGGACTCTTTATGGTGAAAGTCCTGGCTCTCCCAGAAATGAACATTTTAATGACAAACTGGGAAATGAGGTGTCCATCCCCAGAACACACGGCAGTGGACTGAGGGATGTGTGTTCAGGTAAGATCCTTTGGTAAGTCTGGCTGGTTGTGGTGGCTGGCCCTAGTGGGTCAGAGATTTGTTCTCCCTCTGGGCCACTACTGGCTCTATTCTATGGCCACAGATGTGGCTTTATCTTAGCACAAGGGTGTCCCCATGACCTTACCCACAAATGGACCATCTTGGGTCCACAGCCCCCAGAGGATGCTTGCTGCTAGCACAGGAGGCTGGGTGAGGAAGCAGAGATGGAGGCACTGCATCCCCCGCTCCGCCCCCCATCAGATCTTGCTCATGGAAGCACAGGAAAGCCATCCTCAGAAATGAAGGCACACATTGATCCATTTTCCCTTTTTAAATGAAGCTGACAGTGGTCATTCTCAGGCCAGAAACAGTGCATTGTGGGAAACACGGACTTTCAGAGGACAGGACTAGAGTCTCAGGCCACCGAAGGCTCGAAGTGCCATCTGCCTTTATATTCCTTGGTGCTTGGTACAAAACAAATCCTTAATAAATACATGTTGAAAGCAATACCTGGGAACCCTAAAGCTTATGGTGCAACTGACCCAAATAGCTCCAGGATCCCTCCAGCAAGTGGAAGAGTGTATGTGGGACACTGTCTTTCATGTCCCCCAGCCCCTAACATATATAAGGCAGAGGCTAGCAGCGGGGACACAGAAAACATCTTGAAGGGGGATTGGGATGGGCATGCCTACTTCTTGAGATCTATTCTCCTCCCCAAAGCATTTTCTTTTCTGGTTCAAGTTAAACTATTTATTCCATCCCCTGACTTGCATTTTACTTTTGCTCATTTTATCAACTGGAACTGGAGCTCTTAGAATTTCCAGCCACAGGGCAGCAAAGCCATTTTCCTAGCAGAACCAGACCTGGGATTTAGGCCAGTGGGAGGGGATTTTCTGCTCTCTCTGCCTTCTGTCCCTACCCTCTTCTCTTACTCCCCAGCCTCGGGCCAATTTGCAGCTTCAGCAGCCCTGAAGCCTGACAGTTCCAGCCATCTCCCTGTGTACCTCCCCCACCTGCACTCCCATGCAGGCCAAGCTAGAAGAACAGCTCCTTCCAGATTTATCTTCCTGGGCCTTGGTGCCCTCATCCCGTTTGGTGGCAGACTGGCCTTACTCACATTCAATCCTTGTTCATTCCGATTCTGCCGCCAATTTCCACAGCATGGTAGATTCTTTCCACAGCGCTACCATTTTGCTCTATCTCTACGCATTCTCTCAGGGGACTTTATGGACTCTGACGTTTTCCTGGGCTTCTGTCTCCCACAGTAGATAACTTGCACCCTGAAGGTTCAGATCCCACCTGTGTTGCATCAATGCTCTTGCAGCATTGGGCAGAGCCACCACACCCTGACTTAAAGAGCAGGTTCCAGGAGGCAGGCACTACTCACTCAGCATCAACACGTAAAGAGTAGGGACACCTTCAGAAGCTCTGAGAGACCTCTGGCACTCCCTTATGGCTTGTCACCACAAATGTAGGGAAGATGGTGTGTCCAAAGATGACTGGCTGCACGTGCTCCTGTTCTAAGGGCACAGGCTGCAGGACTGCTCCTTTCCCCTCTAGGGAGCCTTCCTGGGGAACTGGAGGAAACTAAGGGTGGTTCCTCTTGGATGTTCCAAACCGACCTCCCTTTCTGTCTCCATGAAACTGTGCTAGTCACCTCCATGCTAAGAATGTCACCACTCTCACCCTACTTAACCTTCACCAACCCTAAGAACAAATGGCAATGATTCACTAGGGCCAAGTGCATTCCCTGTCTGCAGACCAAGGATCTCAAGATCTCAATCCCTTCCTTACCATGTCTCATTTCCCCTCCACCCCAAGAAGTAATCCATATAGACAGGACTGCCACATAGACCTGTATCCCTGAAGGGCTGGCTGTGACCTGCCAAAGGACTCAAGGAGTAGAGGGGCTTGAAGGAGTCTTGCTGGTAGGCCTTAAGAAATAAAAAAAGATCTGCTCTGTTCAAGAATAGTATGAGAAAGACAAGAACAAGGAAGACCTTTAAGACTCCTTCCAATCCTGGCTCCTTTTTTGCACTATAATTGGATGATATCAACAGAGACCTCAGTGGGGAAGGTTAGAGCTGAGGGTGGTGACCCAGTTCTGGACTGGGGGAGCGGGGAGTGTGAGGGGAGGTGGTGGTGGCTGATGGTGAGAACATGGATCCAAGCCCCTTGGAAACATTGAAAATATGGAGCCCCTTCTCTTCCTGGTCCCCGCACTATCCTTCAGACGGCTGTGCTGTGCCGAGCCGTCAAAGACCCTGTAATATCAACTCAACAATGCATGTACTACAACTACAGCTACGGCTACCAGTACATCTACTACAGTGCATGCATTTAGTTCAGTCCCACAGATACATACAATCTAAGAACAGGCAGGGGAGGTGTGAAATGTTTTACTGGACAACAGGTGTTTTGGAGTTGTAACTAATAAAAAAAAATCAAAAACGAAAGTGTACAAAAAAAGACATTTCTTGAGAGTTGGATATGAGTTTGTTTCTTGAACTGTTTCATCTGAACAAGCAAAAACATGCAAACCAGCTGGTACTAACAGGAAGCTGGACACTGAGAGAGGATTAATAGGTGTGGACAAACCTTCCCGCTGAGCGTGCTCAGAAGAGTGTTTGAGAGGAGGTGTGCAGATCCTAGCGTAAGAGAGGCGGGAAAGTATGCCTCAGAGACACTCTCACCGCAGCCCCAACCAAGCAAGAGAAAAGACAACAGAAATATGACTGCTCACACTCACCACCACCATCAGGAGCTCATGTTACTAGATTGGAATAAAGCTGGCAAGTATAAAGTACAGTAAGGGGTCCTGGCTGGGGCCGGGTGGGTGGGGAGAGGCGGGACAGGGTGGTACCAGGGGCTCAGAAGCTCTAAGATTGATACACGGACCCACCCACAATGTCACCCCAAACTAAAATACCCTGAATATCCAAAACACTTCCCTCACCTGTTGGGGGAGGCTTCTGTCAAACTGAATTTAGGCTTGGGTGGGACATGATGGGGCCACTGGAACTGAATGAATACGATCAAAATAAACAAACAAACTCTCGACTGAGCACAAGAAAAGATGACATTTCAAACTACCAGGTGAAGGGAAAAGAAAAGTGACCACTGATAGTGAAGTTATCTAGGAGTCGGCAGGGACCTCATCTGGTGGGGTCCCCTGAGCCCTGCTCACCTCAGGTCCTAGGGGAATTAGGAACAGGTGGGCAGGCTGGCCCAGAGGAGTTGGCTGAGGTGGGCACAGACCTCAAGGCCCCCCTGGACCTCCTACCCTGACACCATAGCCCTGACGGATCCAAGTTGCCACCCTGAGCAAAAACGAAGCTGCCTCCCACCCCACGGCCCTCAGCAAGTGCTTCTCACCTCAGGAAGCTCCCCCTATAAGTCATAATGGAAGGAAAAAAAAAAAAAAATCCAAACGTTGGAGCTAGACAAAAATCAAAGACAAAAAAAGGGCCCTCCATAGGATGATGTCTGATCCCTAAATGAAGCCTGAGAGCCCCTGGGGAGCAGAGGCCATGTTTTCTACCATTTGGAGTTGCCTGCCAGGTTTAGCACGGTACCAGGTTCAAGGTAGGTACTCAACAGACTCTCTGTGAATGTCTCCCTGTGTCTCCCTATAAGGGAATGCAGTTGAGTTCGTGCTGACCTGCAGTAGTTGAGGCTGCAGGAGGATCCTGGGGAGGAGCTGGGGTGAGTAAGGGCTTCAGGAGCTGGGGAAGGTGAAACTAGGCCCTCAACACCCAGTGAGCCCTCTGTGGCCTAGACTGATGCATACACCCAAGTGAGTCTGTGTGGTCCTCGAAATTCAGAGCAAAGAGCTTTTGCCACTGAGAGGCCACCCACAGGTAAATAATTGGCCATCCCATCAGGCTTGGCTTCCCGATCATTTTCTAGAGGGAGTTAGGTGACAGTCCCCTTACTGGCAGAATGCGTTAAAAGAAAGAAAGGCAGAGCGCTTCCTTTCCCAAACCTGTAACCCTGTTCCAGGTCCAAAGTGGGGCTGAGGAACTAGGGTAGCCTGGCTACACACAGGCAAGTGTCTTCCTGCCTAGGCAGTGCTCTCACTATGGTGGATACAGTCTAGTCATTGCCCTGGGGCACATCCCAAGCCCCTGACACACCCTGCCCGGCAGCACTGCAGGGTTGCCCTGTAGCTTCTAGGCTGACCCTGCATCCTGCGGGGCGGGGTGGGCACCTCGGAGTTGAGGATTTACTCCTTGCGCTAACCCAGGCTGGTGTGGGCAGGTGGTCTGGGAGCACACTCCTGAATACAGTTCACTAACAGTGCAGCGATGAGCATGGCTGACCTAGAATGGGCTGGGAGAGACTTTGCTCCCGATGGAAATGGCTACAAATCAAACACCATTGATCCTGAAAAAAGAAAAAAAAATGTGTGGCTGGAGATGACCTTGGGGGTTAGGAGTTAGAGGGATGGGTGGGACTCCCACCTGGCTCTGGGGGTCCATGAGAGGGTAGGGTGGCAGAAGGGGGCACAGACCGTGGGAGACGGCTCTCAGACTCATAAAGAACCCCATGCTGCCCTTTAAACTTGCCATGAAGTCAAGGAGAACGGGGTGGGGTTGGGGAGAGAGGCAGGGTTAATTTTGGGTTAAAGTTTAGTTTCATAATCCAAGTTATAAAAAGAAAGAAACTGAACGGAGAAAACAACAACCAACAACACTCAAAAATCTCAAGAGTTTTCTTTTATCTTTTCCCCAACCCCAGGCACAGGTAGGGCCAAGGCTTGTTTATAATGATACCAAAAAGCACTCAAGTTAAAAAACCAAATGGCACAGGGAGACACGAGGCAGCTGTGCACCCCGCCCCCAGGGCCCGGGGCTGGGGGGACCAAGGGACACTGGCCAGAGGGCAGGTGGGGCCTTTGGACACTGGTTGTGGTGAGCAGAAGCTCAGGAAGGGGGCCCCACTCTCTGGACCTGCCTGCCAGTCTGCCCACTTGCCAGCTCTCTGGCAAACTGCCCCTCGGCAACCCCTGAGAACTCCCTAGCCCCCTCCAAACAAAACCCCAATGGGATGATTCCGGGGAGTGGATCCTTTGTAGCTCGAGGCAGTGCCAGTTTGCATGGAACGGATTTTTACTGAAGTTTTCTAATGGGCCTCACTGTGCCAACTTCTCATCACCCAGGGTGTGGGTTCTTGGCATTTGCCCTCTGGGATTTTAATGCTCTATTTCCTGGTACCCTCACCAGCCCCCCACCCTGCCCAGCCCCACCCTCCTCAGAGCCCTGTGACATCAAACTAGGCGCTTCCCTGGGTGCTCCAGAGCCCTGTCCGTGGGGTGTCGGGGGACAGAGCTGCAAACCATGACCACTCAGTTCAGGGAGCAGGGGTGGGGAGGGAGCCCAGGGCACAGCAGAAGCCCTGCTTGCCTGGGAAGGCAGAAAGCATTTTGGGGAGAGGGACAAAAGGGACCCCGGGCATCCTGGACATATATATCCCAGCTCTGGCCTGACCCCATGGTAATGCTGGGAAAGTGTTCCCATGTGACTTGAGGGGTTCCAGACCTCCAAAAGGTTGGCTTTGGAGACGGAAGGACTGGAGCAACCTCAGGGGACAGAACGCCCAATTCCCTTGGCAGCTGGAGCTGAGGAGTCTGGCTAAGAAGAGTCTGGGAGGCACAGCGGCTCCAGAAACAGCAGCTTCAATCACTGAGGCCCAGGGCTGGCCCCATGGCTGCTTTCAGGGGCTCTGGGGGTTTAGCCAGACCAGCAAGCCCACCTGCCAGTGCAGCAGGGGCCCAGGGGACAGCCTAGCACTTCTCTGGCTGGCTTGGGGACCCAAGGAAGGGAGGCTGTTGAATTAGCAAAAGCCAAGGAGGGAAATGACGACAGGTACCCGAAGCTAGCTGTCAGGTGATGGGACGGTCAAAGTCAAAAAGAAACTCAGGTTTTTTTTTTTTTTTCAAGGAGAGAATAATAATCTGCCTTTGGTTTGCAGTCCCATGACTGTGACTGACCCCACTACAAGTGCCCTGGGTGGCCAGGCCTTGCCCGCGCCTCCCTGTCCACCCCCTCCCCGGGGCTGTGGTGAGAGTGGTGTTGGACAGATGCAGCCACACAGATCCGACAGGGCCTTGACCTCCCCCTGCACACTGGGGGCATGCCTGGGAGTCGCCTGTCCCATACACCTTCCTACCTGATCCTCTTGCTGCCGCCACCGCCGCTGCTGCCACTGGTCCATAAGCCGCTGCTGGGAAGCCTGGCCAGGAGAGAGAGGAGCCTGAGTCATGGAGGAATCCTTGAAAGGGCCAGGCACAGACCTAGGTCACGGGCCACACAACCCCCACCCTCCACACAAAGACAGGAGTGGGAAGGGATTTTCACAGGGCAGCTTTTGAGAGGGACATAGAGTAGTGGCTGTCAGGCTTCCGGAAGGCACAACATCTTTAGGTGCATTTGATTCTCACCCATTTGTCACCCCAGAAGCTGGTTCTAGAAGGCCCACAACAATAATTCAAGAATTCTAGGAGGAATTTTTTTCTTGAGAAGCGGGGTTGAGCTCCCTGTTAACCCCGCATGGACACAGTGGCTCCCCTGGGGTTGTCTTGAGTAGAACTGAGCATGGCTGGGCTGGCCCACTGCTCCTTGCAGAGATCATGGTGGAGTGGTCAGCCCCGTGCCACAGGCAGGAGGCACTTGGGACAGCCTCCTGACAGAGCAGGCACCTTGGCCAGGAGCTGGCTTAATTCCAGCTGTTCTCCAAAGGCTTTGCAGGTTAGCATGGCCTTTTTAACTCCAGACTTTTGTCAAAACATCAAGTCAGCAGCGTCACAGCCCCAGGCCCGAGGGTGAAGCATTTGGGGGTCCCAGGTGATTGCATACACATGGAGCCAGATAGGGAAGGGAGTGCGGGGCTGCAGGGGTCTACGTGGGGTGAGCCCTATGGCTTTGTTTGATCTCTCAGTGTTTCAACCTCCTGAGGCAATTGTGGGAATTTAGATGTGGCTCTTCGGTCTGAGCCCCACGGTCTAGATGAAGCTGGCACTGGAGGGTCTCCTAGGGGTCCCTGAAGTTCTTCTTGATCAAGGCTTATGCTATCTAAAAATGCACCGGGCAGCAAGGATGTCCCAGCAACGGGAATAATAGTCAGGAGGCCAAGGTAACCTCTTGCAGCTGCAGAATCCAGATGAAGTATGCCAAGTTCCCTCCCCTGGGCTTCTCTCAGCCACCAGCACGTGCACGCACAGCCTCGCACTGGGACATACACAGATACACTCCCATACATATAAAGACAAACATCCTCTGCCATCCAGGCAGATGCTTGGAGGCCTGACCCCAAGACCCATTTCCAATCACTGTGGTTTTAAATGATGTGCCAGAAGCCAGCCGCAAACTCAGTAAACAGCCCCCAACAGGGCTGCTCAACTTTAGCTACTGAGCCTTTTAAACAAGGAATTTCTACAGGACAAGAGGAAGACATGCACCGTCAAGGGCAGGGAGCAGAGGAGGGAAGAAAGCAGAGACAAAGCTCCCCCAAACAGAGCGAACTAGAAGCCCACTAAACACTAAGACTATTGTCCTAGCTACACGGTACTACTGAAGGGAAAGAAGTTCAAAGGGGGAACATGCTACTCTAAAAAGGTCAGGCTAAGCTACTTAAAATGTCAATGAAAAGAGACATACTTGCATTTAAATATGGTAATAGGGCTGTTGAAGGGGGAAAAAGAAAGATCCAGGTGAAATAAATGTATGGTTGTCCCTGGCTGCAGGTCTCCAAGCTCCCATGGAGACCATGCATGGTGACTGGAGGCCCTCCCTTCCCCAGAAGGCAGCAATGAACCAAGAGGGAGACCAAGGAAGGGACCCCCAACCAAGTCCTCTCCCCATTTCTTCCAGGCAGGATCTAGATTTCTGAAGATGAGGGTCCTGGCAGAAATGGCTGAAGAAACGTAAGGAAGAAATCAAGTTATTTCTCTCTGTCCCAACCCCCAGGACACCCAGGCTTCTGCTGCTGTTAAGAGCAAGGCCCAGGGGATGCTGGAGGGAGAGGATGCAGGTGAGTCATTCCTTTGCACTCCTTACCATGCACTGAAAACAGCAGGTTTCCTTGGAAGCATGGAAAGACTTGGGGGAGGGGGAAAGAGGAACTAAGTGGGGGAGGGGAGTGTAGTCAATAAAAAGACTTGTTAACAAAAGGTCCATTTTCTGGAATTGAGTGCATTTTGGACAAAAAGTCTGAAAGAGGAAGAAAAAAAAACTTATCCAAGAAAGGAAATCCATTATCCTTAATCTCAAATAAAGGCTCCTGCTGGAGGTGGAGCATCAGACGCTGCTGAGGGCTGGAATTTCATCTCCACCCTGGAGAGGGAGGGTGTGCTGTCCCTCACACAGCACAGGCAGCAGCTCCATAGTCGCCACCCCACCGCCTCTGTGCCCTCTATCTGAAACACCAGGGCCTTGCCAAAACCTGGCCTAGCCCCTTGGGAGCCTCCTGGTGGGGAAGGGATGGAGCTTGCACCAGCATCCTGCACAGCGGTCCTCCTGGCCCCCTTCTGCTGCTCCTCGCCATCCCCCTCCTGTTCTATTAGGCCGTCCAGCCTCACCAGTCACCCCTCACCCGCCAAATACATTTTCCATATGACCTGGTAGACAGGCCCCTGATACTGAGTTCCCAGGGCCAGGCCTCTTCTTGGTGGCTGGGCTTGTGGGAGACGGGCAAGCACAGATACAAGTGGTGTGTGTGTTGGGTGTGTGTTAAGTGTATGTGTGTCAGGTTTATGTGTGTAATGTGTGTTTGTTGGGTGTATGCGTGTTGGGTGTATGTGGATGTGTGTGTTGAGTGTATGTATTGGATGTGTGTGTTGAGTGCATGTGTGTTATGTGTTGTGTATATGTGTTGGGTGTATGTGGATGTGTGTTGAGTGTATGTATGTGTTGTGTTTGTTGAGTGTATGTATAGTGTACATGTGTTGGGTGTATGTGGATGTGTGTGTTGAGTGTATGTATTGGGTGTGTGTGTTGTGTGTTGAGTGTATGTATTGTGTACATGTGTTGGGTATATGTAGATGTGTGTGTTGAGTACATGTGTGTTGTGCATGTGTTGGGTGGACTAGGGGCACCCCAGCTGGGGCTGCCAGAGGTCAAAGAAACATCCTGGTGGCCTGAGCCTAAGGCTGTGGTGACAGAGGGCACAGGCTGTCTCCAGGACAGGCCATTCACAGGACACAGGAGGGGCCTGAGGACAAGGAGGCCCCTGGTGGAAACAACCCTCTGGGGCTGGACCTGGGAGGGCTGGGAAATGCAGGGGAGAGACGCCTGGCAGAGTGGCCTCGTGGCACTGTCTTCAGCATTTCTCCCCAGGCCCTGAGGAGGCAGGGGTCATCTGGGGCAGGCTACTTCCTTGGGAAACCAGGGGCTGGGTTATCAAGGAGGGGACTGCCTTAGCAGAGAGTGCTGGGGGGAAGACTGCAGGGAACCAGGCAGGTGGTCTGCCAGGGCTCAAGGCTTCTTCATAGGGCCTCGGGCCAAGCAAAGCTGTGGCAGAGCTCCTTGATCCATGGGTGCCCACAGATGCCCAGCACCCCACTGCTCAGAGTGGGAAATGATCACCCCTCCACTGCTGGAAATGTGGCAGGGGGGTCCCTCCTCAACATAGCTTCCCTGGCCAATGTGTGAAGGGGCCACCAGACTCCTCCTCCTGAGGCAGGGCAGCACAGCAAACAACAGAGCACGCAGACCTGGAGCCTGTCTGGGTTCGATGTCTGGCTCAGCCACTTACTAGCTGTGTGACTTTGGGCAAGGTGCTTACGCTCTCTTTGCCTTGATGTCCCCAACTGTAAAGGATATGACCATTTTAGTGCAGGATTAATATATGCAAAGTGCTTAGATGAATGCCTGCCAGTGAGTTAGCTTAATTAGTGAGAGCTAGGCCAGGTGCGGTGGCTCATGCCTGTAACTGCAGCACTTTGGGAGGCCAAGGTGGGCGGATAACTTGAGGTCAGGAGTTCAAGACCAGCCTGGCCAACATGGTAAAACCCTGTCACTACAAAAAAAAAAAAAAACAAAACCAAAACACAAAAATTAGCCAGGCATGGTGGTGCACGCTTGTAATCCCAGCTTCTTGGGAGGCTGAGGCACGAGAATCGCTTGAACCTGGGAGGTGGAGGTTGCAGTGAGCCGAGACTGCGCCACTGTACTCCAGCCTGGGTGAGAGAGCAAGACTCTGTCTCAAACAAACACTCTTTGGCCGGGTGCGGTGGCTCACGCCTGTAATCCTAGCACTTTGGGAGGCTGAGGCGGGAGGATCACCTGAGGTTGGGAGTTCAAGACCAGCCTGGCCAACATAGTGAAACCCTGTCTCTACTAAAAGTACAAAAATTAGCCGGGTGTGGTGGCGCATGTCTGTTCCAGCTACTTGGGAGGCGGAGGCACAAGAATTGCTTGAACCTGGGAGGCAGAGGTTGCAGTGAGCCAAGATCGCATCACTGCACTCCAGCCTGGGCGACAGAGCGAGACTCCGTCTCAAAGAAAAAAGAAAAAGAAAAAAAAAGTTGGTGACAGCTGCCATTGTGACGAGGCCTACCAGGTCTCTGTCCAGCCATCAGCCCTGTCTTCAAGACAGGACTCTTCTCCAGGCAGGGGTGTTCCACTGTCTCCAAGGTAGGAGCCATGGTCAGCTAGTAGTAAGCACACAGGGGGCCTGAATTTCTTTCCTTTTCCTTTACTTTTTTTTTTTGAGACAGAGTCTCACTCTGATGTTCAGGCTGGAGTGCAGTGGTGCAATCGTGGCTTGCTGCAACCTCTGCCTCCAGAGTTCATGCAATTCTCATGTCTCAGCCTCCCGAGTAGCTGGGATGACAGGTGTGTGCCACCACGCCTGGCTATTTATTTATTTATTTTTGTATTTTTTGTATTTTTAGTAGAGTCGAGGTTTCACCATGTTGGCCAGGCTGGTCTTGAACTCCTGACCTCAGGTGATCTGCCCACCTTGGTCTCCCAAAATGCTGGGATTACAGGTGTGAGCCACCATGCCTGGCCTGAATTTCTTATTGATTATAGTGGTCTGGTATCCTTAATAATATCCCAACTTCATAGCATCATTTTAGTGGAGCTAACATAGCTCAAAATTAGAATACACATTCTGTTTAGCTCTAACAATGACAAGTGGGCCAAGGGGTCAGGCATGACCCTAGTGGCTTAATACCTATCATATGTTAGTAAATCCAGCAGAAAAGAGAAAATCATTTTGCTGATCAAATCTCAGAGGGCCTGAGAGCTATAGGTTGACCACCTGGAACTTAGGTACTAGGAATGTGTTATGCTCCTCCTGTTTGGGAACCTTATATTCAAAAAGATGATGGCTGGGTAAAAAAGAAAGAAGCACTAATGGTGGAATTCCAGGCATAAACAGGCGTCACGGCTTGTAGGAACCATCATGTTTAATGGGAGTCAGACTCGAAGACCCATTCTTGCTAGAATGGAGTTCCTCGCCCTTCGAGTGGGATAACAGAAGAATCACCCGGCTTGGCCTCAAAGCCCAGCCTTCAGCCCTGGCTGTCCCTGCTTTGCTGTGCAATTAGACACGACACTTCACTTCTTTGGGCCCTATGTAACTTTTCTCTGTTGCAAGGAGGTCGGGCAAGATGACCTCTAAAGTCCCTTCATCTCAGACCCTGCTTGAGCTTGCCTGCGGGGAGAAGGATGATAAACCCAAGTCCTCTGAGGTTGGTGCTAACACAGCTCTGGGGTTAGTGACTCATCTAAGTGAAAGATGTCACCAACCTGCTGACAGTGGATGAGATACTTTGCTGGACTTTTTGGAGTTGTGATGATCTAGTGCAAATTAGAAGTCAATGGTGCTTTTGGGTTTTGGGGATTTTTTGAGGATGATATACCACACTTACTTTTTATTGCTTCTCTGGCACTTACCAGCTTCTTCCTTACCTAAGCACAGTTATTTTTGTGTGCATATCTTATTTCTCTTGCTGGGTGACAAACTCTTCTAGGGCAGGGATTCAGTCACATGTCCCACTTAGGACCTAGCCTAGAGTCTTCCCCACAGAAGACTGTCAATGAGCATCAGTTGATGATGGTCAGGGTGCTCTGATGCAGTGGATGAGGGTATGGGCTGGGAGTCACTGCTCTGGGTAAACTGCAGCTGAAAGGCAGCACTGCCTACAAGAAGCAGCCTCCCTAGTCCCACGATCCTCCACCCCAGTGGGGGCACATTCAATGCCCCTGGAGGGGTCCAGGGGCATGCATGATTCAACCAGCAGATGGGACACAGCTATGGCAAACGGGAGTGCCCTGCTCTGTGTGGGTGCTGATTCTCAATCCTGGTTGCTCACTGGACCCACCTGGGAAGCTTTAACAAACGCTGATTTTTGGGTCCCACCCCTGCAATTCTGATTACTTGGTCTGCAGAGCAGCCTCGGCACTGGGACCTTTAAAAGCTTCCCAGGGCCAGGTGTGGTGTCTCATGCCTTTGGGAAACTGAGGCGGGAGGACTACCTGAGGTCAGGAGTTCAAGACCAGTCTGGCCAACCTGGTGAAACCCTGTTTACTAAAAATTAAAAAAAAGCTAGCCAGCTGTGGTGGTGGGCGCCTTTAATCCCAGCTGCTCGGGAGACTGAGGCACGACAATCACTTGAACCCAGGAGGCGGAGGTTGCAGTGAGCCAACATTGCGCCAGTGAACTCCAGCCTGGGTGACAGAGCCAGAGTCTGTCTCAAAAAAAAAAAACCAAAAAACAAAAAAACTTCCCAGATGACCCCAGTGTACAGCCCAAGGTTGTAAAAAAGTAAATTTGTGGCACACATCTTCAGTCTGCCAGCTCCTCTACTTTGCAGAAGCAAAGCGGCTCCTGAGAATACAGGGGCTAACTCTTGTGGCCAGTCCCCTGTGAGAGCCAGTGCGATGTCTCCACTCAGTGCAGTGGTCTCAGTCCAGCCTGGAGGAGCTTTAACCCTGGCCCCAACCCTGCCCACAGAATCGGGTGGGACCCGGGTCTCCGTGTCTTTTAAAGGCCTTCCAGATGATTCTGATGCACAGTGTAGGCAGAGAACCCTTGATTTAGAGAAAGCCTCGGGGTCTTTGTTTTCAGTTACCACTGAAAGGGTACTGCCCTCTGTCCCACGGGCTGGGGAGTATTACGTCATGAACCCTTTTCTTTGCCTCCTCTCCCCTTCTTGGTCTGAGAAGACACTGGTCTGGGAGTGGACTGCCTGGGGTATGGTTCTGGCCCAGTTGCTACTTATTTCTGTGACCTTGGATGAGTCAGTGGCCACTCTGTGCCTCTCTCAAAGGAGGAGATGAGAGAATTCTGAGGCTCCTTCTGGCTCCAATAGGTGGGATTAAGGGGAATCTTTATAAAAGACTCTCTCGTAATATGCATCACCGGCCCCGAATGGTCCATTATGAAACAATTTTTCCTATGTTGTGCTTACTTAAAGCACTTTCCACCCCCTTCTCCAGCACGCCTGCATCTCCCCAGCAGCAATTTCTATAGATGGTTCAAACATTCTTGGCTAAACCCAATGTTGCTTCACCGAATCCAAACACTAAAAAATAAGCAACCAAAAGAAGAAACTGTCACCCAGAATGTAGGAAACATGTCCTACGAGAGTTTGGAAACACCGCCATCTGTCATCCTGGCTGGCCCAGGATGCTCCCACCTCCTGGGCAGACCAGCCTGATGCGACAGGGCTGGTTCTTTTCAAGGAAATCCACAGCCCTGACTTCTGTGCAGAGAAAGACAGTGGCTGGAGGCTGCAAAGGGGTGAGAGTGGAAAAAAGGTGGATGGCGCATGTTTGGAGTGGGAGGACCAAGGGACTCAGATCAGAATAGAGGGTGCAAAGAGGAGGAACAATTGATAACCAAAGGGACACACTTACATGATCAGATTGTCACATTTTGATTTGAAGGAAGATGTATTTCCATTCGAAAAAAAAAAAAAAGAACTTACCCTGGTGTCCTTGGCATTTGAAATAGGAATCTGTTTTAAACACATATTTTTGGGAGAAAGCCTGACATTCCCAAGGGTACCAACACATCACTCCCAAGGGGATCCCCAGACAGAGGAGAAAGTTGGGGCTGCTGGCTGGGGAAGGGGGTGCTGGGGAGTGAGTGTATGGCCTGGAAATGCCTCGCCCTCAGCTGCAGCTGGGAAAATGACAGGCACATGGAACCTGTCATCTGTCCCTCTGGAGAGGGGCCAAATGTGAAGGCCAGGCCTGTCTGCTGGGAAGGGTGAGAGGTTGGCGGCTCAGGCTGGTCCTATTGCCTAAAGGAGAGAGGTCCTGCAGTCAAGAGCCCTAAGGGTGTTAGCTCCTAAAACACAGGGATGGCACAAAAGTGCCCCAGATAATTTTTAATACAACTGCTGTTTAGCTTAATTTTAAAAAAGATATGTATGTAACTCTTCAGACTGATAGGACTAAAAGGAAGGTGCATCGCAATGTCAAACCTTCGTTGAGGTTTCAGAAAGTGTTTCTGTCAGGACACCTCTGACCGGATGAATGGCTTTGTGGAAGCATAAAATAGAAGTTAGGCAGCAACCCTGGGAAGCAACAGAGAAATCCTCAGAAGAGGCAAGTGCGGAACCAGGGGGCCCAGCCAGGAGAGCTGAAGGTGTGTGTCCGCAGGTTCCCTGCAACTGGGAAGCACTCAGGAAACACAGCGGAGCACCTGTCCCACCCCACTGACCCAGCAGAGGACCAGGAGTAGGGAGAGACCTTTCCCTGCCCGCCCACAGCGGGGCCCTTCGCAACACTGGATCTTGTTTTTGGCAAACAGATTCTGCAGCTTGAGAAGAGGCTTTGGTCTCAACCTCAGCCTGTCTCCACAACAGAACGTGGTGTCTTGGGCTGCGGAGGGAGAGCTCACGCCCGCCCCCAGTCTCTCTGAGAGGGGGCATTTTCATCCCACCCATAGGGGTTGCTCCAGGCCCATAGCCGAATTCCATGGCAATTCCTCCTGCCTCCCCTCTTCCAGTAGGGTACCTTTTCAACCTGGGCTGCACCCAGAAATCCCATGTGGAGCTTGAAAAATACAACCTGGGCCCTACCTCCAGAGATTCTCATATAATCGATCTGAGGTGCAACCAGGGCAACAGAAACTGCCAAAGCTTTCCTGGGAATTCCAGCTTGCAGCTGGAGCTCAGAACACCGCAGTAGGTAGTTTGTGTCCTGCGACTCTCTCGGGGGGCAGGAAGCAGAAAGCTCTATCTGGGGACTTTGGCCCAGTATCCTTCTCCCTGGGCCCGTTCTACCCCTGAATCACTAAATCCCTCCCCAAAGAGGGCTGGGGCCTAGCATTCAGTACCTGCACTCACCCAGAACTTCCGCAGTGAGCTGCAGCAGAACTGATAACTCAAGACCCATTCTCAGCCCTGTGCCCTCCCAGTAAATACTGAGTGCCTGCTACAGGCCAAGCTCGGTTCTAAGCACTGGAATCACAGCAGTGAACAACACACAGTCTCTGCCCTCATGGAGCTTAGAGTTGCTAGCTGTGGACAGCAAAGGGGCTCTATTTATGGGACTGGGGTCCCAGGACAGGCTGCACACAGATCAACTGCCCAAGGAGAGACAACTGGCTAATGGTAAGCTGGGCCTGGGCTAAAGGAGGCCGTGGCTTACTCTTCCAGGAAGAAGGTGGGGGACCTGTGCTTTGGACCCCTCTAGCTTGGAACCAGGCATTGGCTGTGTCTGCTCTAGGGTCTTCTAGCTGAGCTCAAGGACCTGGGTGTGGCTACACCAAATGCCACTTGAAGATAGAGAGAGCACTCAGAAGACTCAGTCTTCAGAGATGGGAGTGTAGGAGTGGCCATTCCAATGAATTCTTTTCTCCAAGATCAAGTGGCAAGAGAGAAAGAAAATGGAGGTATTGCTATAGCTATGATCTTCACCTACCTCCAAAAGGTCTCACCACTTTGATTCAATTCAGTTAAAAAAAACTACTGAGCTGGGCCCTGGACACATGACCAAGACACAGGTAATTCTTTCTAGTTACTACCCATTGAGGTGGAGGCAGGGGACAGATCCCTGACTTCAGAGGCCCTGGAGAGTTCCAGCCTCAGGCATCATTG
Source organism: Pongo pygmaeus (assembly GCF_028885625.2). Classification (NCBI taxonomy): domain Eukaryota; kingdom Metazoa; phylum Chordata; class Mammalia; order Primates; family Hominidae; genus Pongo; species Pongo pygmaeus. Next base: position 61,062,811 of record NC_072392.2, read on the forward strand.
GCCTGACCATCCAGGGCCTTGGGGATGATGTGCATTTTGCTGCAGTGCTGGCCAGACAGCTAGCATCAGGAATGGCTGACACATTACAAGGGCTCTGACGCCGGCCCCCAGCCCTACAGGGACACTAGGTTCAGCGTCACTCTCTGGCCAGCAGGACTTCAAGGGAGAGAATGTCCACATGGAGTTCATTCCAAAGCCAGCCCTTGCTACCCTGTGCCAGCAGCCTGTGGCTCCTCAATAGGCCAGGGATACCCACTTCCCCACAGAACAAACATCTATCTGCCTGTCTTTCTGAGACCTCGACTGAGACCTTCAAAGTGAAGGGATTCTAGCTTCAAAAGAGGCATCAACAAACTATCTTGAGAGTTTTTCTTTCCAATCACACCCTCCTCTTCCCTAACTTCTCATAACAACGGCAATTTCTGCTTTTGAGCCACTCTCTCATCTACCACCAATGGGTGTCAGGACAAACTATGAATGTTCTGGCCATTGATCCTTCCAGAGTTCCCTGTTCCGATGCTTTTTACACTTCTCCCTGTACCCAAAACTTCAGAGAGAGTCACAGTTTTGCTTTCTTCCAACAGCGTCTCTTGCTAAGACCCTGAAATCTTACACTCTCTTTGGGTTCCTTCTCCATGCCTGCTTTCTCCCCAGCTTCATGTCACATGGGCTTTTTCAATGAATCTGCCACAGCAGGATCCTAGACCCCAGTCCAGTGGCCCTCACCTCTGCTGACCAGGACAGCAAACGCTCAAGTCTTGAGCGCTCCGACTTTTTTTGCTGAAAAACTCCAGGTTTCCTACTTTGGCCCCATCACTAGCTCAGTGAGTAGATGAACATCTGTGATCTTAAATTCCCTCCCCTAGATGCCGCACCACTCTTGTCTCCTGAGTGACGATGTTTCAGATGTTGAAGGGCAGACACTGCCATGCTGGGCACCAACCCTTTTACTGGTAGACTGTGGAGCAGTCAGGGAGTCTCAGGGGAGAGCCCAGCAGTGGTGGGGACGCATTTTGGCTCAGGGCAGCAGCCATTTACCAGCTAGTACAGAAATATCTAAAAATGTCAACAGCCAGTAGTTTATACCACTACACTCTAGCCCTTGTTGAAAAGGTGGATGGGAGGACGGCCTTCTTTATTCCTTACTTTCCTCACCTGTAAAATGGAAGAGCTTGGCTTTGATGATGAGAAAATAGTCATTACACTAATGATAACACAACAGCAGCCACCATCTGAGCACTTTTCATGGCCACAGAGCGTCCATGCATCATCTCAGTGAGTCCTTGCTACAACACTACAAGGAAGACATTACTATTCCCATTTAATAGATGAAGAATTCTAGGTCCAGAGAGGTTAAAGAAAATAGTACACAACGGTGGTTAAAATCCCATCTCCCACACTTACTAGTTGTCGGACCCAAGACAAGTTACTTAACTTCCCTCTCTGCCTCCTTTTCCTCCTCTGTAAAACCCAGTTAATGATACCTCCTCCTAGGGCTGCAGTGAAGATCAGTGATTCAGTGAGACGATGGCGTTGGGCGCTCAGCACGGTTATCTGTTGCTTGGTAAGTGGAATAATAACATTTATTTCTATTTTTATTATTATTGCCCAAGGTAATAACTGTAGCAGAGCTGAGAAATCCCTTTGGTGCCTTCCTATTCTAAAATCCTATTAATTTATATGGCATTTCGCATCCAAAGGGCTTTAATAGATAACATTGATAATTCGCTTGTGAGTGATGGGGTATGTCTTATCTGAAGTGCAAGCTTAACTCTGGCGGGTTAATCTGACAGCAGGAGGCAAGGGCTTGTGGAGGGCCAGGGAGAAGCAGCTGGGGTGGCCATCGCCCTGTGAGGTGGTCACTACAGGCATGAATGTGGAGCCTGCAGCCCCAGTGCTTGTGCTGGTCAGCTGGACTGATGGTTCCCAGTGCCCTCCTGCACTGATGTGCTGCCCTTGAAACAGGGTCTTGCCCAGCTCCCCCCACCACCTCTAGGAGGGGCTGGACCAGAGGAGACTTCCTGGGTCCTTCCACCAGAGTGGAATCCTGTTTGCTGCTCTGTTCCCAACAAGCAGGCAGGGGCTCACCTCTCATTCACCACTGTGTCCCCCGCATCTAGGGCAGGGCCTGTGACATAGTGCTTGGTGACTATATGCTAAACACCTGAAGGAAGGATGGAGAGACGGATAGGTGGAGGAGGCAGGGTAGACACAGGGGATGGGGAGAGGTGCTTCTGGCCTTACCTGAATCCCAGCACCTTCAAAGCTGGTCCTGGGTTTCAGGAGAAAGCCTGTAGAATCCCTAAGCAGGTATCACTAAGGGAACTGTGGGGCTGGCCTCAGACCTTTCCCTGCAAAACCAGGCGTACCCTGGGGACAGCCAAGCACCTGCTCAGACTCAGGGTGGGGCAGCAGGGCCTCAGTGGAAAGAACAGGAGGCTACCCTTGCCTCTCCCTTTCCCACCTCAAAGGCAGCCAGCCCTGGCCAGCTGGCATCCAGAGCCCACTGGGGCTGCACAGCCATATGCATCAAGGCCCTAGCAGGGGAACAGCCTCCTATGGCACAGGTGGGGTCAGCATCCCTGGCTCACAAAGCATGTGTCCGGGATTCCCTGGGTCTGAGAAGAGTGGCACTGGCTTCCCAATGCCAAAACCTGTTGTCCAGCTGTCTCAGCCCAAGTACTAGGACAGTCTCTGCCCAGATGGGGAATCCATGGAGGCAGGAATGCGAGGGAGGGAAGACACATCATGCGTTTTTGGGCCTCCTGCTGGCCCTTGAGGTGGAATAACCTCCCTCATCATCTGCCTGGCGAACTTCTGTGTGTGCTCCAAAACTCGGCTCAGATGTTGCCCGCTGTGGTCTGAACGTTTATGTCCCCGCCAAAATTTATATGTTGACATCCTCACTCTCAAGGTGATGATATTAGGAGGTGGGGGCCTTTGGAAGGTGATTAGGTCATGAGGGTGGAGTCCTCATGATTGGGATTAGCGCCCTTATAAAAGAGACCCCAGAGAGCTGGCCAACTCTTTGACCATGTAAGGACAGAGCAAGAAAATGGCAGTCTACGAACCAGGAAGGAAGTGGTCCTCACCAGATGTCCAATCTGCTGGTACCTTGATCTTAGACTTCCCAGCCTCCAGAACTGTGAGAAATATAACTTTATGTTTTCTTTTTTTGAGACAGGGTCTCATTCTGTCACCCAGGCTGGAATGCAGTGGCACAATCACAGCTTACTATAACCCTGAACTTCTGGGGTCAAGTGATCCTTCCACCTCAGCCTCCCAAGTACCTGGGATTTCAGGTGTGTGCCCCCATGCCTGGCTAATTTTTTAAATATTTTATTGAGACAGAGTCTCACTATGTTGCCCAGGCTGGTCTCAAACTCCTGGCCTCAAGCAATCCTCCCGCCTTGGCCTCCCAATGTGTTGGGATCACAGGAGTGAGCCACTGTGCCTGGCCAATTTATGTTGTTTATAAGCAACTCAGTCTATGGTGTTCTATTACGGTCACCAGAATGGACTAAGTTTTCGCCCCTTCCTGAAGGCTGTCCAGCAGAGTCAACAGCTCCCTCTGTACCCTGTGCAGCTGCTCCAATCACTCAGGATCACATCTGGCCGCACGTGGGATGCTCCTTCAAGCTCTGAATTCCTTGCACCCTTGCTCAGCAACTTGTGCCCCAGGAGGCCCTGTCTCGGGTCGGGTGCTGATGACCGTCTCCAGCTCTCTGCAGAGAATGTGCCTTTGCCCCAACTGAAGAGACAGAGAGCAGAGGCAGTGACCCAGTTGGCTGGGGTCTCTCAGGGGCAGGGGATTCAAGCTGACCTGGGCTCTGCAAAAAAGTCTCTGTGCAGGATTCCTTTCAGCCTGGAGAGGAGGGGGTGGGGGACACATCTTTGCCTTCTGCTTTGTCCTTGGCTGCCAGAAGGCACCAGCTACCCAAACCTCAGGCCTGGCACTGCCCTTTGCCTAGAATTTCACATGCTGAGTAATTTTCTGTTTTTCGTTGTTGCTTTGTTTTTTAAGTTGCAGCCTTTCACTTGTTTTTGCTGATGGAAATGAAAACTGAAGGGCTTGAAGAAAGGTGATTAAGTTCCTGCTAGCAGACTTAATGGAGACTTTGTAAGGCTGGTGGTACAGGGACCTAAGCAGGTGGGGGGGGGGGGTGGAGGAAAATGAGATCTGGTGGGCACTGGGCCTCAGTCCACAGAGGACGAGGTGTGGGGTCACCTGCAGCCTCCCTCACTATAGCTGCTGCCATCCTGCCATAGCTGGCGGGGCCCTCTGCTCCTTGGGCCGGGCTGCCTTCCTTGGTCATGACACTAACCTTTTCTAAAGCACTAGATCATTCCCGGTCCCACTAACCCTCTCAACAACCTGTGATGAAGGATCAATAGCCCGATTTGACAGATGGGGAAACCGAGGCCTAGAGATGGCCTTATTTTCCTGGCAAGCTAAGGGCAAGAACTCAGTATCCTGGCTTCCTGCCTGAGGACACGGGGCTCTGGGCTTTGCCATGGGGAGCTGAGCGCTCACTTAGTCACATTTCCCTTTATTTATGCAGAGGAGCTTCAAGAGGCACAGAAAGCTGATCGAAAGTGAAACCCACAATTCTCGTCAATTCAGATTGCTCCAATTCATTTCTGCAAACGTTTATTAAGTGCCTATTAGGCACCGTGCTCTGCTTTCATCTGGGAATAGAGTCAACTCCTGATTTTCCACGCTGAGGGAGGAACGTGGCAACATATCCACAGCCCCGAAGAGCCTCGTGCCGCGGCCGGTCTGGGTTTGGGGTGTGCCACCGAATTTTACTTCTCTGTCTTCTTTTAAAGCAGCAGACATGCTTTCCTGTCTAAGCTTGCCTTTAATATTCAAATGAGAGGATAAGCCCCAAGTATACACAGGGCCAGGTGGCGCAGGAGTGGGCTGGCCATGAGGGAGCTGGCTTGTGATTTGAAATCTGGCTGTGGATCTAATCTGGGAAGGGGTAATCCCTAGAGACGAGGCTCGAGGGCTCGAGGGCTGTTCAGATTAGAGGGCTGGTGATGAGACAGATGTGTGGGGGCTGCTGTGTCAGGAGGGCTTTTCTTGACAGGGAGCATTTCTGTTTACGGTGCTGCAACATCTAGCTGGGGTCCCTGGACACACGAGTCCATGCTTATGGCAGCCTACCTGGGAAAACGACTAGCCTGTCTTGATATTTCAAGATCTGTTTTCCTACTAGCAAGAAACCAGCCATTGCTCACACTGGTTGGGCTCCATTCTGGAAGCCAACCAGAAGCACTGCACCAGGCAGAGCCTGAGGGTCTGTCAGGGGTCCTAGTGAGGGCATTTCTGGGGCAGGAGATGAGGAAAGAGCCCCTTAAAAACTGAAGCAGGAGGAAAGAGGGAGTTTCAACTTACAGGAAAACGAGGGGCCATCCAGGCAAGCCTGGAATCGCCTCTGCAGACAAGATTACAGAGCCTGGGGAGGGGGGCTCTGTGCTCTCACTGAACTAGCCAAAAAGAGCAGGACACAGGAGATGCCAAGGCAGGAAGCAGCTCCCTGAGCGCACCCCGGGGTCTCGCCTCTCCTGAATGGGGACTGACCACAGAGGTCTCTGCCACTTGGGTGAGCTAGAGGAGGGGGTGGATGGAAGGGCTCTGAAGTTGCTCCCCCCGGTGGCCCAGGTTACCACTCCCAGCCAGGGTCCTAGGCCTCGAGCATGGCAGCTGAAGCATTTTTGAATGTTTTGCAAAATGTCAATGACCAGACAGATCTGGCAGGTGGGTGACAGCAGGTTCAGGATGCAGCCCCTTGCCTATGGCCAAGGCTTCTCTCTCGGTCACCTTGCTTATGCCAGCTCCTCCACCTCCTGAGAACTTGGACTCCCTTCACTCTGATTTCCACATCCGAACCCTACCCCTCACGCTAAGACAGACCACAAGCCTCTGCCTTTGCTTAAAGACCTGATGACTTGACTGAAGCTTACCTTGCAAGCAGCCCTACAGACAATGGACTACAGCGGCTTCCCTCCAGAGGAACAGGATATCCCTGAGCTAGCATATCCCTCTCCTCAGACACCAACCCTCCCCACTCCCCCACGTATCTTTTAGAGTGATGGAAAATCACCTGGCACCGAAGAACCATCATTGGACAGGAATACAGAAGGCAAGCTTCATGGCAGACAGGCCGTGAGTCCTTCCTGGTGCAGCAATCGGCCACATCGCTAATCACAGCCGTCCTTTCTGCTGAGCTAGGACTTGGCCTCAACATCATTCTGAAGCCAGTGCTCCAGGAAGCCAGTGCTCATCAGTCAGGATCAGCACCCAAGAGCAAACCTGTTTTCCGTTGCTGAAGAGGTAGGAGCACAAACTGGCACTTTTATAACCAGAGTTCAAGCTCAGCAGGCTGGGGAAGGGTCTCCCTGCCTGGGGAGCTGTGCTGCCCCTGCCGTTTGCACACAGTATCCTGGGAGGGAGGCTTGAGCACCAAGCCATGACATGTTAGCTTGGCCTCCTGGCCACCCCGAGTGCTCTGTGGCTGAGGCTACTGTTGGTTGCCAAAATATTGGCCCAGAGGCCTTTTGGTGGTTAGGGCCATAGAACTGCATAGAACTGCAGGGCTCAAAGAACCACTAGCCAGCCCCAGGCAGGGAGAGAGGGATGGAGCCAAGAGAGGATGAGGCGGAGAGGAGATGGGGTGCAGAGAGAAGGGACAATCCTCCAGACTCACCCTCATGGCCCCCCACTTCTCCAAACTCCTCTGACTCACTATGGAAGTTCGACCACATCACTTCTGTATGTGAAATCGTCTCCAAGTACTTCACGTGCTTTGGGGATCAAATTTAACTTCCTAAACTTGACTCAGGAGGCCCACCATGGCTCCAGCCTTGTAGTTCTCCTCCCACCCAAGATGCTTCTGCAAGCTCCCTGTGCACTGAACTACTCACAGTCCCTGGGACCTGCAATGTTTCCTCTCTCAGGTACGTAGCAGAAATTGCTAAGGGTCTACTAGTAGCCGTTCCACTCTCCTTTTTTAGTGCCAAAATCCTTTATTTTTATCTGAGCACACGGCTACCTGGAAAAAAGATACCTCTGAGGTTTCCAGGCAGCTGAAACTGGTCATGTGACCAAGTTCTGCACAATGGGATCTAAGCAAAATGTCCTGCATGACTTATAGGAAGCATTATTAAAGGGAAGAGATGTATTCTTCTGGGATGAATATGTGATGGCTGGAGTTTGAGCAGCGTTCTTAGACTATGAGGTGGAGTCTTATGCTGAAGAGAACAGAATGAGATTAGAGAAGAAACCCAGACCATGAGTATTATAGAGCCACATCCAGACTTCTTTTACATAAGAGATAAATGAATTCTTATTTTGTTTAGTCCATTATTATTTTGTGTTTTATTACTTTTGTGTTTCTCTTCTTTCTTAAAACTATCTGATTCAATGTCTAAGCATGTCATTTCTCTGTCTGGGATATACTTCCTTTCCTTCTTTACCTGGCTAATTCTATTTGGCTTTTTGAGACACAGTTCCGGTGTCACCTTCTCTAGAGGGCACTCTGGGCAAGCAGCCCACCCTTGCACCCTTACAGCATAGAGAGCTTCTCTCTCTCTCTCTTTTTTTGAGACAGAGTCTCACTTTGTCACCCAGGCTGGAGTGCAACCACGCGATCTCGGCTCACTGCAACCTCCGCCTCCCAGGCTCAAGCAATTCTCCTGCCTCAGCCTCCCAAGTAGCTGGAACTACAGGCGCCTGCCACCACACTGGGCTATTTTTTGTATTTTTAGTAGAGATGGGGTTTCACCATGTTAGCTAGGTTGGTCTTGAACTCCTGACCTCAGGCAATCCACCTGCCTCGACCTCCCCAAAGTGTTGGGATTATAGGCGTGAGCCACTAAGCCTGGCCAGAGCTTCCCTCTCTCTAGTGAAGTGCCTGTCTCACGATGTTCAATTGGTCTTATCACTGCTTCTCTCCCCCTTGGGTAGCCCAAAAGCATCTGAAGGAGTGAGTCTTATTCATATCCAGATGTCTGGTACCTATTTCAGTACCTGGTGATAGCAAAATGGGGAAGGAGGGAAGACAAAGGATGGGGCGTGAGGGTGGGGAGGAAGTCCTAGCAAGTCTCTAGCTTCACGTAGGAATCCTGTATCATTCCTTTCACTGATGACAGATCCATCATGGGGGATAAAAATGGGAAAACCACTCTGGAGAGCTGACTTAGTAAGAACATCAGTGCCCACTATTTCTAAAACTTCCAGTTTTATAGCATTTACCAACTTACAAGGCACATTCATGCACGTGTTATCCCTTAATTGTAACAACTCAACTAACTAGGCACTTTCATTATCTTCAGGGCTTGGAGGGGTACATGATTTGCTCAAGGCCACATGGCTACTAAGTGGCCAAGTGGGACCTGGAAACCAGGTCCTCCGGCTTCATATCCAAGAACATTCCCACGTACACTGGTGCCTCCTCCACCTGCAGTGCTCTGGGGAGTCAGGAAAGCAGGCCACGTGCACAACCACACACAGGCCCGTGTGCGTGAGGGTAAGACTGCGCGCACACCTCGTGCACAGATGTGAGGGGCTCCAGATGTGTGTGGCGTTTTCACTTGAGAGGGGAGCCACGGCGGAGGAAGGAGCGTCGGGGCGATACTGTGCAGCTGGTGCATTCAGATGCTCTGCCACTCTGCTCAAGGACAGACCACCTCAAGCAAGTACAGAGGATGCCAGGAAGCAGGGAGGGCTGGGAACAGGCAGCAGCCAGGGGGAGTTCGCATGCTTTTAGAAACTGCACTAGGCTGTCGTCAGTGCTGGTTATTCAGTGCATTCACTTCCCCCGGGGCGAGAACAGGACACTGTCAGGCTAAGAGACGGCAGCACACAGCATGTCCGTGGTAAACAATTTATTTTTCTACCTCAGTTGCTTACAGGGGAAAAAAATAAAACGTCATCAGGGAGAAGCACAGATGAACTATTTACAGAGATGAAGAAAATTCACAATGTCTAAAACGTTTGTGAGGCAAGCATACTAGGACAAGTTCACCAAAGCAAAGCAATTCCTAGCAAAACAAAATATGGAGGGGGGGAAAGCCATACAGATTTGTTCTTTGAAAAAAATAATACTCATGGAAAAGCCTGCAGGAAAATAAAAGGAAACTAACCAATTATTACATCAAGCATCTTTAATGAGATGAGCCAAACTGCACGTGTAGGGTCTCAAGGACAATGACATTCAAATGTATGGATTCACTCACATCAAATGCATCAAATGGAAGCGCGCGGGTCACTTCTCACAAACTACCAGCACAGACAAAGCGGTGACTCTTGAGGGTCCAACTGAGTGGTACATCATTAATCCAAGAGAGTGGGTGTATTTCAGTCAGGGAAATGGAGGGAGTCAAGCCATGGGAAAAGATCCTTCTAAGGGTGATGGGCAGGAGTGCCAGCCTTGAGATGGGGCCTGATCAGGATAGGCCTCCTGTGTTCCACCCCCTCCTACTCCAATGGTGCCAGCAGGCAAGGCCAGGCCGGCACGGGCAGGGAGGCGAGCTGGGGAAGGCGGGGCCCACTGTGGATCGGTGCCCACTGTGCCTGCCATGTGGTAGCACCTAGGTGACTCCACTGTCCCTTCTCGAAGACAGACAGGCTTGTGATTATGGCAACAGACACTGGCCACAAAAGACAAAGATAGTCAGATAGTGTTTATATAGCTCCTCTTCCAGATTAGGTTTTTCACATTCTTAGAGAATAGTCTGTCTCTGTGTGTTCACCTTTATCACTGTCCACTGTAAGACACAGGTGCTCCAAGTCACGTATCTGCAACCCCTCTGGACCACCAGCACTTCAAAGCTCACCCCATGATATGTCCCCAACAAGCCTGTTTGGTCATGACTTAAAAACATTTGATGTCTTCTTCCTAGCTTCCCCTGAGGAGGCTCTACGAAGTTTGTGAGAAGTTTCCCTCTGGCCCCGTTACATTCTGAGGAAGTGGGTCGGTCACAATGCATACAAGAAGCAAAGTGGGAGGGGACTGGAGAATAATTTTTTTTTAATTGACTGAAGCAATGAGGACACGAGTCCAAGAATTAAAAATGAGAAAAAGAACATTCATTCAAACAGGCAGCTAAGACAGACTTTCAGTGAGCACTGACTGGAGCGGGGGGCGGCCCAGGCCGGACTGTGTCCTCTCTCTCTAGAAACGGTAGCAAACCCCACTTTGCTATGCCTCTCTTAAGAGCTAGTTGATAAAAATTATGTCTTGTGAAATCGGCAAATAGTCTGCAAAGTGAAATAAGAACAGAAATTAACAGATTAAACTGAAATGAGAAGTCCAGAGTGGGGAAAAGAGAGGAAGCAGGGGAGATCCCTGATCACAACCCATAATAATTCAAGACGGGATCCTGATCCAAATTCTGGGCTGGGGTGGACACCTGGATGTGGGAAGAAGGAGCTGTTCCCAGAGTGGTTGGTCACCACCCAGCCTTTCTAGAAAAGAACTACTCCCCACTCTAAAAACTATCCAGTGTCTAGCCTTCTCTAGGAACATTATATTTATTCTCATAGAATTCTGAAGATGGGCACAGCCAGGTGCCACTTGCCACCAGCTGTGTGGCCCAGGAAGGTCCCTGCAGCCCCATGTCACATGGCAAGAATGAGGCTCTACTAAGGGTGATATCTGCATCCCCAACCAGATGAGATGGATGTTCATAGAAAGGGTAAGTCTAGGTGGAAAGGAGGACCGACCCTTCAAAAAGGGGATCAGATTGCATCTTCCTGAAAGGGGACCCAGGCTACCTGGTTTATGAGTGAGAACAGCCAGGAAGAAGAGTCTCGGAGCTCTCTAGGACCTGGGCGTGCTTTCATTTCTCCCAGCTAGCTGTCTTGCATGGCCCTGCTAGGGGGACTCAGAAAGGGGCTGGGAGAGGTTCGGGATCCACGCACAGCATGAGGGGGACTGGAGGTGGGAAGTGGGTAAAGTGGGCATACAGTGAGGACACTGAAAAGAAAGACCACAAAGAAAACATCACAACAGTTGGGAGGTGACATGACTGCTGTGCAATGTCACGAAGTCACAGGATCCCGGGGCATGGCAGGGGTCCACAGAATCTACCTGATGGGGATGAGGAGAGGGCAGAGGGCTGGGCTGCCCCATCTCTGGGTCCCCCTTCTGTACCCCAGCTGCCTCGGCCACATCCACCTGAAACTTTCCTTATTGGCATGAGGTGACAGATGGAAGTCAGGGCATCCCGAAGCTTTTCTGTAGCCCTGGCCCTGAGGCTGTGGCTCCAGCAGGAATCAAGTTTGGTTCTAGAGGGGCTCAGCTACTCCCTGCACTCTTGACTGGAACGACACATGGACCTACCTAGGCTTTGTGTCTGGAAACATTTGGCTGCTTGGGGAGGCATCCGGGATAAGCACAGACACATCACTCCACAAGGAGTATATCCTTTGGGAAGGGGTCGGGAGAGGAGTAGACTCCGACCCTAGCCTGGCTTCTCAGATGAGTGGGGTGGGTGGCCCCAGCCACGGGCCACCCTTCCCAGTTCAGGGCCAGTCCACTCTTGCCCTCCCTGAGAGCAGGCAGCCTTACTCTTGTGGCCACTGGTGGCCCCCTTCTGGCCATTAGTTAAGAGAATCAAGAGGCTTCCATAGTGAGTGGGAAGGTGGGAAGGATGGAAAAATAAAAGTCTGATGGTTGAGAACAGGGCAGCTAACTCCCAAAGGTCAGGAAGCTGCTGTCTGTACATTGTAATGCCTGATTTCTATCCCATTCAAACCCACCTGATTGTACTAAGCTGCAGGGGCTGTGGCTATGACAAACAGATGGGCCCTGGGCATAAATACTCCAACCCCACTCTATCCTCCTCTCCGCGGCCCATCCCCCCCAGTTCCCAAAGTCTTGGCTTTGGTGAAGGGCTGGGCACCCAGGGGACCCTATCTCACTCTGCCCAGCCTCAGTCTGGTCACTGCTGCATGTCCATCTGCCTGGGGCAGGCCCAGGGATGCAGGCCGTGGAGGCAGAGTTCTACCAGATGTCTCCTGAGCCAGCTCATGGGGGCCCTGGGGCAGGCCCTCTGATGAGACAGGGGCCTTAGCATGGGGTCCACATTGATGCCCTCCCCCAATTATTCCATGTTAAGATCCCTCAACTCTGTCCTCCTGGGACTAGCATCACACTCAGGGGCAATGGCAGCCTGATTACGGAAGGGAGCAGGTTGTGCAGGCTGAGTGCACAGATCAAGGCTGCACCTGGAGGGCTGAGATGCGTGAGCCTTTGCGCCTGTCATCCCCTGGAGGGGAAGCCAGGGGAGGAAGTGAGAGGAAAAGCTCCCTTTGAACCTGCCACCAGTTTCTGGGCTGAGCAAGCCAGGCAGAGAATGAAGCACAGGGACGCTGACCCCACGGGTCTCTCCGGGAAGGAGCGGTGCGCATGTTTAAGTGTGTGGACCATGCACCCCCCAATAACAGCCCTCTTCCTTTAGGCACTGGAACAGCACCAGCCCATAAGAAATTTCCACGGTGACTGTTCTACATTCTGTGTTGGCAATAGCCACTTGCCACACATGGTTACTGAGTCACTGAAATGTGGCCAGTGTTTCTAAAGGAACTGAAATTTTCTTTTTACTTCTTCTTCTTCTTCTTCTTATTTTTGAGACAGAGTCTCACTCTGTCATCCAGGCTGGAGTATAGTGGTGTGATCTCGGCTCACTGCAACTCTGCCTCCTGGGTTCAAGTGATTCTCTTGCCTCAGCCTCCGGAGTAGCTGGGATTATAGATGCCTGGCACCACGCCCGGCTCATTTTTATATTTTTAGTAGAGATGGGGGTTTCACCATGTTGACCAGGCGGGTCTTGAACTCCTGACCTCAAGTGATCCTCCCAGCTTGGCCTCCCAAAGTGTTGGGATTACAGGCGTGAGCCACCACACCCAGCCAACTTTAATTTAAACCTAAGTTTTAGTAGCTACTTGTGGCCAGTGTTATTGTACCAGAAAAATGGACACTAGGGAGATGGTGGAGGGTGGCAGTTAAGGCCCAGACCGCCTGGTCCAAATGCAGGTCCCACCCCTTGCGTACTGTGACCCCTTCAGAAGGAGTTTCTACCTCTGTGCCTGTGCCTGGTAGGGGTCTCTGCCTGGAAATGGGAAAGTCTAATGACAGTGGCTGGTTCAGTGCTGGCCTCCCTTGTGGTGGTTCTTCTTGCATGTGCCCTTCTTTTCTTCAGGTCTGGGAGCCTGTGGCCATCCTGAAGCAGCCTGCTGCTGGGGGGCATCTTTGGGGACAGCTTCCTTAGTGCAGGCCAAGGAGCCTTGCTGAGGCCCCTCCCAGATGGGGAACCACCCCAGCCCCAGGGGACACTGGTGGGGGAGCCACCTGCACTCAAACTCCTCCATCTTGGACTTCTGCTTCTGTGCCTGCCTTCCCTGCACCCTCTGACCCACACGATCAGAGAGGGGCACAGACCCCAAAGACCATTCCTCGTAGACCCCCCTTTCCAAAAGAGAGAAGTAAGGCCCGAGAAGCTGAGTGACCTGCCCATGGCCACTTGGCCAGGTGGTGTCGGAGACAGAACAAGAGCCTGGGGCTTCCACCGCTGGCTGAGGGATCTGTCTGCCATAGAGCATGGCTCTAGGTGCCCCCAAATGCCTCCTGATCTCCCCGCCTACACCTTTCCCGCCCCAATGCTCGGTCTGAGGCAAAGACCAGGCCAAGCCCTCACTCTGCCCTCCTGTCATCAGTGTCAGGGCGCCATCTTCCAGCGACACGTCTTCACTCCCTTTGCTTCCTAATTCATCTCAGACCCTGACACTCCCAGACCTCCAGGTCTAGGCATGACGACAAGGCGGGGGTGAAACTCCACCTGCAGCCCAGCTCCCCAGGGAGCCTCCTCCCTCAGCAGAGAACTCACAGGGGACAAGACTCTGTCCCTAACACCTCCTCTGGAATCTCGGCTGTCCTTTGCACATGGACACCCACAAACACCCCAATATATTCTTATCTGTACTTCAGATTTGAGAAAGGCTGGGAAAAGGCACACCCTGTAAAACATCGCTTCCTTCATTGTCCCTACCCCATCCCTACAAGACCATGTTTCCCCTCGCTGCTTCTCCCAGGTGAGGTCCCAGGCCTGCCAGCTACCTGGAGCTGGAGCTGGAGCAGCCCTGGCGTGTGGCAGGAATCACCATGGGCTCTGACTCAAGTCTTGATACCCACGCAGAGGGAAAGGAGAATCTAAACAGCCCACCCAGGATGGACAGCAGCCCCAACCCCCAGCAGCTCAACATCAACACAGCCCAGAAGGGCACCGAAGCCACAGCAGTCAGGACCGAGCAGGAGGAGGAGGGGTGGAGGAAAGGAAGGAAGGGTGGGGAGACATCAAACATTGGGCAGGTGGACACAGGGAGCGGGGAGGCAGGCAAGGGGTGGTAGAGGGTGAAAGAAAGCCCTGGGCCTAGAGTTCAGTCCCCAGTGAGAAAAAACCCAGAAGAGGCTTCAGAAAAAGGAGGTGAGCACAAGGAGGCCTCCTGCCTCGGTTCTCCTGCTTTCCCTTTAAAAGCTGCCGTTCTCAAATACCCAGCACCAGTGAGTTATACCTGAGTTAATCAGAAACTCTGAGCTGCATCCTGGCCTTGAACTTCAGTGGATTTGAAATTTATCACGTATAGGTCATTTTCAAGTGGATGCACGTGAGAAATGCATTCTCTTTAGGGGTCCTCTCACCTCCCCCCAAATGCAGCCCACCTCTTGTGCTTCCAAAGCCCTAGGAGACCAAGCCACTCACCTGGGAACTGATAGCCATAGCTTGGAGCAAATCCAGGGTAGCCACGGCCATAGGTTGCCACGAAGTTGGGATATCCTTGAACACAAAGAGAAAGATCAGAGTCCTGTTAGTACTGCCGCCTCAGGTCTGGGGTAAAATCTCACGGAGGGTGGCAATGAGGAACAGCCTGAGTTATTTTCCTTCACAGAATAATTTGTCTCCCATGAGGGTTTTTTATCAAGGGTCTGAGTCACCTCTCTCCCGTGGCCGGGGGCGCTGCTGTAAGCTGTTGCTAATTAACCCGTATTTAGGCAGCCACACCCCGCAAAGCCCATGTACTTTCCTGAACCTTCAGAGTAAATGCCATGCATCAGCACCAAACACAAGGCCTGCGCCTGGCTCTGACATTTGGAGAGCTTACCCTGCATGTACTTTACCTTAAAGCTATTGACAGTAGGAGATTAAAGTCCTTGTGATGCGTCCTCCCAAGGCAGTGGACAACAGAGCCAGCACCAGACAGAGCATGCGAACTCAGGACTCACAGTTTAGCGGCCAAACTCAGGGCTTACCCTTGGCCTCTGGAAAACGCTGGGCCTGATGAGCCATGGCCCACACTGCAGTTCTGACACTCCACGGAGGTGCCAGGATCTTTGGAGAATGGTGAGGGGCTGGGTGTGTTAAGATGCATACCACAAAGTGTAGCTCCAACTCAGGAGCCCCGTGCCGTGTGACTGGATGGGCATTTCACCACAAGCGTATTGTTTCTAGACCCCCGTCTCAGCAGACAAGCTAGGGGGTGAGTGGTTCACTGAAAGACACTTGTAGAAACTGCCACTGGGCTGGCCACTGGGCACACAAGAAACTCAGCTGGCAAGTCCAGGGGCTGGTGTGACCATCTCAGATCTGTCACTAACCCCCAGTGATGTGAGGTGTCATTCAGCTCTCAGGGAGTCATTGTGGCTGCTGAGGCCACTTCGTTCTTCAAGTCCCTGCCTGATTCAGGCTAAATGAAGGCTGTATGGGTCAGGCTTACTCTGCCTCCCTCCACTCAGTGTATATGTAACCTCAGCACATCCATGCTTTTAAGATGCCACCACGGCCACCCAACCACCGAGAACATGACTTTCGCTTTGACCTTGGAGGTGAATGTCTGTGGTCATTTTTTGGCTGCCCAGCCCCTGAGCCTCTCCCTGTGTGTAAGTCTTGGAGAGAGGCCCAACCCCCCATCACAGAAGCTGAGAAGGCCTCAGGGCTCTTCCTGGGATTGGAGGCTGGGAGGCAGGCCTGTGAACCTGGGCTCGACAGATGGAAGCCCTCCTTGGGATCTGCCTCTGGAGCTGGTAGGGCAGAGGAGGAGGGACTGGCTCCGAATTTATTCTGGTGTCAGTAGCAGAATCTGGCATCCAGTGTTGGCAACAGTGGCCCCCTGACCAGGTCATTCCTGAATTGTCCCCTTGGCTAGGGCTAGGGCTCTGACCACCCAGCTCTCTCCGTTCCTGCCTGTTTTCTGAGTCCTGTTCTCCAGCCATCCTGTCAATTCTCCAGCACTGCCCAAGCTCCTTCGAATAATCTCCTTTGCTGCTTACAGCAGCCAGGGTTGTTTCTGTTGCTTGTTATCAAAACACTGGCAAACAATTACTTTGATGGGTGGACTTATGACAGCCTCCAGGCTCTCCAGCAATTGAGGGCAACAGTGACACTTTCCAAGGGTGTCTGTCTCTGCCCTTCTACACAACCCCTTTAAAAACATCCCTACACACAGCTCTAGGGTCTTATCACCCACCTGCGCAGTGGCTTCTCACACATCACACTGACCACTTCCTGACCCTGCAAGTGAGGGCTAACGGAGAAGGATCACTTACTAAATTCCACTTTGCCTGCACTCGGCAACAGGAGTCAGAGTCTGCTTGTCATCCTGCTGCCTACTCAGAGCTTTTGTGCCTTGGAGATGGGCTCCACCGTCCCTCACTTCCTGGTGGATGTTGGTGTTGTAGCCTCTGCCTAGGATCAGTGGATCTGCCACCAGACCTAGAGCAGAAACTCACGGGTCTGAAGTCAGGAGACCTGGGTTCCAGTCCTGCCTCTGGCCCACAACCATGCCCTTGGGGGTTGTTATGATTTGATGTGTGTGTTTCCCCCAAATTTCTGTGTTGAAATCTTAACCCCCAAGGTGATGGCTTTAGGAGGTGGGGCCTTTGGGGTGTGATGAGGCCATGAGGTGGAGCCCTCACGAATGTGCCCTTAACAAAGAGGTCACAGAGAGACCCTCACCCCTTCCAACACGTGAGGACATGGTTAGAAGGGGCCATCTATGAGGAAGCAGGCCCTCACCAGACATGGAATCAGCCAGCACCTTGATCTTTACTTCCCAGCCTCCAGAACTGTGAGAAATAAATGTTTGCTGTTCATAAGCCACCTCGTCTATGGTAATCTGTGACAGCAACCCGACTTAAGATAGGAGTCTTCCTTTTTCTCTTGGAGCTTAAGTCTTGTCACCTGTAGAAAGCCTTGTGGGTCCCTTGCAACAGTGACGTGCCCAAATTCTCGAGTGAGACCAGCTGTGGCTCCTTTCCCTTGCTTCCCCTAGAACCTTCCCAAATTTGCAGTCACAGCTCACTCACTGAATGGAACTGTCTCTACCTCCACAGGGTCTTGCCACCCGCTCCTTCCTGTGTGCTTATTTCGCTTGGTGACTCATTGGCAGAAGCCTGCCCAAGCGAGGCAGAAGGACCCAGCAGCTCTGCACTGACTGCTCGCTAAGGAGCAGGAGCCCAGTGGAATGTTGAGCTCAGGAACCCGACGGAGAAAGAAGGAAGGAAGAACGGCAAAGGCCAGGGCTCAGATGCCTTAAATAGACACATGCATACTGGCGCCTTCCTTCATATTTATTTCGTGGCTGGGCAGCTCAGTTCTCCTCCAAATTAATCACCTGCTAGCAAATCAGATCTTGTACTAGATTTCTTATACCATGATTTCAACAATATTGATAAACGGATTATATGCAAACAGCCAAGTCTTGGCTGCCTAGGGGCTTTCCTGATGAAAAATGGCTCGTTTGCTTCTAACTTCAGAGCTGGGGGTCTTAAATATTTTAGTGTTAATCTGACAGCAAAAGCAGAAGCCCATGTGTCACCTTCCCTCAGGGAGGGTGGGAAGTGGCAGAACAGCCAGTTTCTCTCTGCACTTAGGTGACCAATACAATGCAATTATATCCGCTTTCTTCCTGGCTTTCCTACAAGGCTTCAACAAGAAAGAAGGAAAGCATGGTCAAGTTTATCCCAACTTTGGGTCTCACCCCACTCTTCCTGGACACATCAATACTATAGTCTCCCAAACCACAAAGATGAGAATTCGGCATCTGCCAGAGCAGGGGATCTTATCTCCACCCCCAATCGCCGAACATCCTCTAGGTCAGGCAGATGAAATCATAAATTTATAATACAACATTACTTCAATTTTCCTCTTCATTTACTGCTGTGCAGCCCGGCTCTGCTCGAATGGTTCACAGCCCCAGCCACACGGGGGAAATTGGCTGGCTGCATATCAATAGCACATTACAGCAGACCCGTGCAGACGCTCCATCAAGCCACATTACGGCGGGATGACCCAGCCACCACTTCCATTAGCAGCCTGGCCCCTCCCGCACTGGCCACTGCACAATTTATTTGCTCCAATACTCTGGACGCCTGATCAATCCCACAGTAATTATCTCTTGTCACTAAAGTCAAAAAAAATCAAGGCTTCTGCCAGGGTGACCACCTCTCTTGCAGATCGGCTTTCCATCGCAGAAGCAAAATATAGAAATCAACAATAGAATTTGGATTTGCCAGTGAGCTCATTTTGAGGCCCCATTTTGGGGATGCTGACAAAGTTGTCAAAACTGTGGTTCTGGTTCTAGGTCTTTGCTGCAACCCTAGAGATGTTTCCCTTCTAGACGGGTCCATGACTCATCCTCTCCTGGGCTCTGTTACTCAGCTACTCAGAGTCATGGAAAACGGCTCCCACCAGGCCCCAGACTTGAAAGAGACAAGAGACAGGGCTGTTTATCCAGGGAACTGCCAGAGTGTGACATATCTGCTGCGTGATGTTTAGAGCACTGCCTGGGGCACCACATCGGCTCCATGAGGTCTGCAAACAGACTAAACACCAAGTGCCAAGAGTCCTTCCTAGGCAAGGACGTGAAGGCTAAAGTCTACAAAGATGCTTTGCCCCCAGAATCACCCTGAGTTGCAGGGGCTCCTCCAGACCTGCGCTGTCCAATTTAAATTTAATTCAAATTATCTAAAATGAAAGCTCCAGTTCCTCATTCGCAAAAGCCACAACTCAAGGGCTCAGCAGCTACCGTGCACAAGCGGCTAGTGATATTGGCTAGTGCAGACAGGACCTTCCCTCCCTTGCAGGAAGTCCTATTGGACTGCACTGCTCTACAGGGACAACGAAGAGCTGAATTCTGAGTTTCCTCTGTCCACCAGGAAGCGGCTAAACAAAGGAACACTTCCTTGAGAATAATCTAAACAGATATTTTTGGGAAAGCCAGATCCCGGTCGAAATTGAGTCTAGATATGTGGTTTTAAGTTCCAGCCAATCTCCAATCTTTTGATCTGTTAGTGAACGCCAGCAGATTACAGCTTCCTAGTCCCTGTTCTCAATGATACTTTTCTTTTTTTGCCCGCATTTCAGGGGGCTTAATGTCAGGGAACACTGAGTCAGGACTTCACGGGGGGCTTCTCAGTACGACTGCACCTAAGAATGCTTTTGGCTAACGTGCTTTAGCTGATCATCAGCATCTCTTCGTTTCTGGGCCTGCTAGGGTGAAGCTTTTCTTTAAGGGCTCAGCAATGTGCTATTTCTCTAACACTCATATCAGCATGTTAAATAAACAGCATGTGCCCAACGAGGCCAAGAAAGTTAAAGGCAGTGGGATTATGTGGCAGAGAAGGCTCAGAGAAATAAAATATATCAACAATCATCATGTGTTTGCTTTTATTAAGTTCACCTTCATTAAGAAAAATGAAAGAGATTCTATCACACTGAGCTGGATAACTGTGGGCACCTCTTGGTGCCGCAAGGCAGTGCCACAAAATCTGAGGGGCTGCAAAAGACCATTTCTGCTTTTTGTTTGTTTGTTTTTGAGATGGAATCTTGCACTGTCACCCAGGCTGGAGTGCAGTGGCATGATCTTGGCTCACTGTAACCTCGGCCTCCCGGGCTCAAGTGATTCTTCTGCCTCAGCCTCCCGAGTAGCTAGGACTACAGGCATGCGCCACCATGCCCGGCTAATTTTTGTATTTTTAGTACAGATGGAGTTTCACTATGTTGGCCAGGCTAGTCTCTAACTCCTGACCTCAGGTGATCTGCCCGCCTCGGCCTCCTGGGATTATAGGCATGAGCCACTGTGCTGGCCTGCAAAAGACCTTTCCTAAGAGTCTTAGGTGACTCTGGTTTTGTCCGGCTCAAAGGTGGGAGACCTGGCCTAAGGATAACCCCTCCTCTTCTCTTCTACATTCCTTCTAAGGAATTCCCATTGGGTCGATTATTCTGTGATTCTGTCAAACGCTGTAAAAGCTAAAAGCAAAACAGGTGTAGGTTTTCCCCAAGGACGTCTGCAGCCATATCAACAGAGATCAACACAGAATAACTGTGCAACTATACGCTTATCAGCCTCCCTCTGATGAGACCATCCAGAGTATGGAGAAAATCTTAAATGATATTTAAAAATTAGTTCCACAGTGTCCAAGTCATTTACAGACCAGTGTGCTGGTTGTCTCAGACTCCTCACTAGAATGTCAGCTCCCTGAAATCAGAGACTTAGTTTTCTGCTGCATTTTCAGCATCTAGAACAGTGCCTGGCACTTAGTAGGTACTCATTTAATAAATATTTGTTGAATGAATGAATTTTAATGTTTTAATGGTTTATAGTCTCGCTTCTAAAAAAATCCCCAGAAGTGCTATTTATTTTTCCACTCTTTCAATAATAAAAGTTTAAATCATGGAAAGCTCATCTAATTTCATTGGTTAGTTAACTTTAAGAAAATGTTTTTCTGCATGAGTCAAGTTCATCAGCCAGATTGCTGTTGGTGAGGATGGTAGTGCTTCCAGGACTAATATGCAGGCATAGTGCACGGTGGAGATGATGACCCATGTAAGGGATGGGATCATGTCAGGCCATCCTATCAAAAGATTCGACTCTGCCTGATGCCACACTACCACTTTCGAGGGAAGAAGCAAGAAGAAAGAGAAACAGTCTTTGATGACAGAGTCAAGGGCTTCCATCATAGCACAGCAAATGGCAGTCTCCTCGCTTAGAGAGTCCATAGACCCAGAGGGCCAAGCTGCGCCAATGGGCAAAACAGAGGGCAGCCCAGGGAATTCCCAGTGGGTGCATTACAGAGGGCTCAGGAGGAGGCTCTCTGCTGGCTGGGGAGGTCTGTATCTCCTCAGATACAGCTTGACACTGTATCCGATTCATCCCTTCTGCCTGGACCTCTGGCTGAGCTGGTTCCTGGCTGGAGGACACATTTTGGGACATCTTAGGAGACCCTGCTCAGTGCATATGGATGGCCTCACCACAGTCACTGGGAAATTCAGGAGGGCCCAGGGCTGATGAGGCCTAGAATCCAGCACACAGATCTTTGTCAGAAGGTGGCTACTCAAGAATAATCCAAACTCCTTGGGCTGGGAGTCCACAAGGAGAAAGAGGCTGCAGTTGCCACAGCACAGGTCACATCCGTTGAGTCTAGCTAGGTTCTCAGCCTTGGGTGGTAAGGAAGTCCAAGTGGTAGCGCTTCCTAGTGCCTTGTTAATAACAACTCCCAGCTTGAGTACATACTACGACACCTTGTTGATTTGAAGACACACATCTTTTCCACACTTTAACTTCTCTGAAAGTGGGATATATCTTGCAGCCAATGTGATAAGAAAGCATTGTGCGGTTTAATTAATAGCATATTTTTTCTTTCTGAACAGTACATGAACATATATCTTACTAGCCATGGCATCTCAGATTAGACTAAATACAGCATTTACCAGGCAAGATACAGTTTCATTTATCCCTGAACAACCCCAGGAAGTAAGATTATTACCCCATGGGTAGGATAAATGAAGAATAGAGAGGCTAAGCCACTTGCACCAAATCACACAGCTGATAGAGTGAAGAGTCCAGGTCTGCTGATTCCGAAGTCCCAAGCTCTTGCCTCTGGACCACATGGCCTCCCTTGGTAGAGCCCTGCTCTGGCTAGGGCTGACCCCATCCATTCCATCCAAAGGGTTCTCTACTTGGTTAGAAGAAGACTAGTGCCTCTGTGACCTGGGGTTGGGCTGGATAGGGTCTGGGGTTAGGCACAACCACAGCTACAGCAGGCAAAAGGCAAAGGCCTTCAGCAGCAGGGTGGGGCTGTGGAGGTTATAACTCAAGAACAATAGGCTCTGAACTGCAACAATAGCTTTACCTAACAGCCCCTTCTTTACTGTGGCTTGGGGAAGTCATAACTTGAGCTGTGAGTAGACGAGGGAAGAGCTGGGCAGATGAGTAAGCTCCTGGCAGGCATCACATATCCATTCCACAGCGTGCAGGTGCTGTTCAGATGCTGTCCAGATAAGCACAGGGACCACTGCTGTCTCCTACCACCTCAGTAGGTGCTCTCAGGAAGGGGCCACTCGGGTCTGCCCACGAGCTGCAGGCAAAGCCAACCCTGGAGCCCCTGGGCCTGCCTCTCCCCATCTTCCCACACACACGTGGCCAGGCTCGTTGGCTCTCAAGGTCCCACAGTAGGGTCCTCGTGTTCCAAGCCTGTTTATTCTGAATGGAAGGCCCCTGCCTTACCCATCCTTCTCATTTCTGCTGAAACGCCACTTCCCTGATTCCTAAGACTGGCTTCCACTCCTCATGACGTGCTCTCCAACCACCCCCAGACTCTATGATGATCATCAGCCATCTGTGCAATTCATGTTAGGCATCGGGCTCTCTGTATAGACCACAAGCTCGCTGACGGCAGGAAGCACATCTGCTTGTGAAGCACTGTGTCCCAAGGCTACCTAGGGCTGGTCACGCAGCAGGTGCTCTTGACCCATGCCTCCTGCCCCGCCTCCCCACCTGGGCTCCCATGATGAAACATTAGGTGCCCTTCTGTTCAGGGATCCCTGCTTGGGTGATTACGGAGATGTGGGCCTGAGCCTTTGCTCGGAGTCTGGGAGGCTGAGCACTCTTTGCTCTTTGTCAACTGACAGGAGCTGAGCTGGCTCCGCTTCACACCTCTTCTTCTCCCAGATGAAAACCAGTTCCTTCTTTCCAGCATGCAGAGGGTACCAAGTTAGACTCAGAAAGGTGGGAAATTTCCTGAAGTTGGATCCTGAAGGTCTTCCATTTTATGCTGTAGGGCCTTTATGCTCATTTTAAATTCAAGACTCTAAAACCCAGTAGGTGGTAATAGGCTCAACTCTTTCTTATTTAATTTTTATTTTGCTTTTATTTATTTATTTTTTTAAGAGACAGGGTCGCTGGGCGCGGTGGCTCACGCCTGTAAATCCCAGCACTTTGGGAGGCTGAGGCGGGCAGATCACAAGGTCAAGAGATCAAGACCATCCTGGCCAACATGGTGAAACCCCGTCTCTACTAAAAATACAAAAATTAGCTGGGTGTGGTGGCGCGTGCCTGTAATCCCAGCTACTTGGGAGGCTGAGGCAGGAGAATTGCTTGAACCCAGGAGGCGGAGGTTGCAGTGAGCTGAGATAGCGCCACGGCACTCCAGCCTGGCAACAGAGCGAGACTCCATCTCAAACAAAAAAAAAAAAAAAAGAGAGAGAGAGAGAGACAGGGTCTTACCATGTTGCTCAGGCTGGTCTTGAACTCCTGGGCTCAGGCAATCCTCCTGCCTCGGCTTCCCAAAGTGCTAGGATTATGGGCGTGAGCCACCGGCCTGGCCCCCAACTCTTTCTTATTTTATGTTTTTTCAGAAACAGGTCTTGCTATGCTCTATGCTGCCCCGGCTGTGGTGCAGTGGGTACTCACAGGCACGACCCCACTCTGATCAGCACAGAGTTTTGTGCTGCTTCATTTCCAACCTGGTCCTGTTCACCCTCCTTAGGCAACCTGATGTTCCTCCACTCCCAGGAAGTCACCATATTGATGCCAAATTTAGTGGGGACACCAAATCTGCACAGCCCAGAGTTCCCGGTCTCAAGCTTTCCTCCCGCATCAGCCTCCTGGGTAGCTGAGGCCATAGGTGCACGCCACCACACCCTGCTAATGTTTATTATTATTATTATTATTTTGAGACAGAGTCTCACTCTGTCGCCCAGGCTGGAGTGCAGTGGCACAATCTTGCCTCACAACCACCTCTGCCTCCTGGGTTCAAGCGATTCTCCTGCTTCAGCCTCCTGAGTAGCTGCGATTATGGGCACGTGCTGCAGTGCCCAGCTGATTTCTGTATTTTTAGTAGAGACAGGGTTTCACCATGTTGCCCGCACTGGTCTTGAACTCCTGACCTCAGGTGATCCACCTGCCTTGGCCTCCCAAAGTGCTGGGATTACATGCGTGAGCCACCATGCCCAGCCTAATGTTTATTATTTTTTGTAGAGAGGGGGTCTCGCTATGTTGCCCAGGCTGGCTCATAAACTCCTGGCCTCAAGCGATCCTCATGCTTCAGCCTCCCGATTACAGGCGAGCACCACTGCACTCAGCTCAACTCTCCTTCTTTCAGGTTTGATTTCACCATTTAAAACTACCAGCTTAGAGTTTCTTTTGATATAAAACATAAAGACCTAATAAAAATTATTTTTTAAAGGAGGAGCTAAGTAATTACCTTGTAGGCAACCAGGAAATAATTATCACTGATTTTTAAAATCACACTCTTAAATATAGATATATTTAGTTTAGACTCTACCTTTTTCTATCAACTGGTGCATTCCCATATACCATACTGTTTTAGTTACTGTAGCTTTGTGTTACATTCTCACTGTTGGTCTTTTCTCATTCCTCTTTTTAAAAACATTTTTTCATTTATTCTCACTTGTTTCTTCTTCCAGGGATAAGTTTTAGAAACATCTGGCCAATTTTAAAAAATTACAATAGGATTTCTCTTTGAAACTGTGTTAAGCCTAAAAAATTCATTTGAGGAGAATTAACAGCATGGCCATTTTTAATATTCTCCTGGCATCTTTTTCTATTTCATAAAGTTCCTCAAAATAGTTTTACCTGCCTTTGTTATTTCCTCAGACAAGTAGATACAATTCTTTGTCAGACCACAAAAAGTTTTATAAATTTAAAATTAAGCCAGAAGTGATTTAAACAGCAGCAAATCTGAAAATATAGAAAGGGCTTATCAAACAATATAGAAGTGGGACTCTTAGCCAAACCAAATGAAAACCCATTAACACTAGACAGCTCATGTG
The DNA here is from genome assembly GCF_028885625.2 of Pongo pygmaeus. Classification (NCBI taxonomy): domain Eukaryota; kingdom Metazoa; phylum Chordata; class Mammalia; order Primates; family Hominidae; genus Pongo; species Pongo pygmaeus. The sequence goes on from NC_072392.2 coordinate 61,087,948, forward strand.
CCTGAATGGAATTTTACCATTAACTACCATTTATCCCATTTAATTAGTATTTTCCTGACACACAATAACTTGCACTAAAATACCGTTCTCTCGCCTTTAAATTTCTAATTATTGTTGCGACCTACACCATTACGCATCTCCGCTGCTTTCTCCATCTTTCATGCCATTTAAGCGGTAAGATTTTCAATTATCTACGCAGGATGGACAGAGATACCTTTAAGGAAAGCGGCAAAATATGCAACTCAATTTCTCTAAAAGCCAGGAGAAATCATTTTTAGTCAGAACAAACACACTTTGTCTTTCATCATTTTTTTTTTTTTTGGCAAATAAAGAGTAAAACAGGCTATTTAAAACATCCATTTAAATGCAAATTTTGATATCCCAAGAGAAAAATGTTAATCATTTAAATAGACAGGATTATCGCCCACCCTTACCACTTCCCTCCTCTCCCAAGTTTTAGAAAATGTAGCCTTAGCCCACACAAGTCAAGTCAGCCAGGAGTCCTTACATCTTAAGAACTCCCACTCAGATGAGAGGGCTGAGGGAGATAGAGGGGGACTTTTCCTTCTTTTGAGGAAGGAGATGGAAAAGAGGGAAAATGTCTAACATATCCTATAATAAGCCAGGCATGGGGCAAGATTATAAATACAAACACAAATGCACACACACACAAACACACACACACACACTTAATCATCACAACCGTCTTGGGGAATTATCATCCTCATCTACAGACAAGGAAACTGAGGCTTAGAAAGGTAAAGCAGTTTGCCCCACTGGTAGGTGACCCAATTGGGAGTAGAGGCCTCCATAGCCCTCCCAGTCCATGGTGACCTGCGGTCCTGTCCAGACTCACCCAGCATCCCCATGCCAAGCATGAATGCGTCCATGGTGTAAGGCAGTCCCCGGGCCCGGCCTCTTGTCCCAGGTGGGAACATGACTTCTTTCGGCTGAGCTTTCTTACATTCTACCTGTTAAACAGAAAGGCGAACAAATGAGATGCAAATGAATTCCACGTAAATGTCAAATGCAGAACCTATCTGGTTACGAGCTAAGTTATTTTTAGCCTTGCTCCTTACCCACTGTAAAAATAGCCGTGCCGAATAAATGGCCTGCAAAATAAATACTTAAGAAAACACGCCACTTGTGCAAATCCTGCTTCGGAAAAACCTACAAGGATGAAACTGGGTTCTGGAGGGGCGGCAAGGACGTAAGCTGAAGATATACACACAGATTGAAGCTCAGGCTGATGCTCGTGAAGAAAGCATGACAGATAAGGAGGCAGACAACGGCTGTTGGATGTGTCTGTGAATAATAACAACAATAGCAATAATAATAATCCCTCAGGATTTTTCAGCCCTTTACACGTTTACAAATGCCCCTGACATTCCCTCAGGCCAGTGACTCTTCACGCCAGGCCATCTGATTCAAACTCTTTTTAAACAGACAGACCACTTAGCCTTAGCTCCAGTTCACAGATGAGAAAACAGAGCATCAGAAGTTTTGTGTTGGCCAGGCGTGGGGGATCATGTTTGTAATCCCAGCACTGTGGGAGGTGGAGGCAGGTGAATCAGCTTGGGCCCAGGAGTTTGAGATCAGCCTGGGCAACATGGTGAAACCCTGTCTGCACTAAAAAAATACAAAAAACTAGGCAGGTGTGGTGGCACACACCTGTAGTCCCAGCTACCTGGGAGGCTAAGGTAGGGGGATCACCTGAGTCTGGGAGGTCAAGGCTGCAGTAAGCCATGATCACGCCACTGCACTCCAGCCTGGGTGACACAGCGAGAACCTGTCTTTAAAAAAAAAAAAAAAAAAAAATTCTTGTGCAACATGCTGAAAGCCCTCCCCAACAGGTTCAGGCCTACAAACCAGATCTTTAGAATTTCTAGGTCAGCAGTGCCACATTTCCACAAAACCAACACCACCACCACACTCCTGAGGGAAGTAATAAGATTAAATACTGATTCTGTTCATCTGGATTACTACTTTCTCATTTGCAGCTACATTTTCAAGTGGTTGCTAATCTCCCCTTTCTGTTTCCCTTCTGACTCTAAAATTTCTTCATGCTAATCTGCTCGTACACCCAGAGGTCACTTATTTAATAACCTTAACTATGCGAAATACAAACCTCAGGGAATAAGACAACTGTGGCCCTCGGAAGCTCCTTCACTGTTTTACCAGAGCGCCTTAGACTTGTGCTTATTAGCACTTATTTGCTTTTTGTTTACAGAGAAATTTAACAAGCATTGTTAGCCAGTAATCAATCCCACTGCTGATGAAGATGGGGTGTTGCAGGGTAAGGCACGGATGCTTTTAATAGCCAAAAGAAACAGCATGACCACCTGATAGTGACGGAGAAAAGACAAGAATCAGGTATCTTATTTAAAGAGCAGTCTGGGCCATATGGTATAGGAGCAAAAGCTCTACATAGTTCAACAGCTGCTGAGGTATCACTCTAACACAGAAAATTACTATTGTTCACAGGTGTGCCTGAGATAGCAAGAAAAAGTTAAACTGTGTGCAATATACATTGTTTAAATAGAGATCTCTAGGCCAGACGCAGTGGCTCACACCTGTAATCCCAACACTTTGGGAGGCTAAGGCAGGCAGATTGCTTGAGCCCAAGAGTTCGAGACCAGCCTGGCTATCGTGGCAAAACCCCGTCTCTACTAAAAATACAAAAAATTAGCCGGGCGTAGTGGCACGCTCCCGTAATCCCAGCTACTTGGGAGGCTGAGGCAGAAGAATCGCTTGAACCCGGGAGGTGGAGGTTGTAGTGAGCTGAGATCGCACCACTGTACCCCAGCCTGGGTGACAGAGTGAGATTCTATCTCAAAAAAAAAAAAAAAGAAAAGAAAAAAGGGACCTCTATTGGTTATCCATTTTGGATATACTCTCATCCCAAATACTTCAATCAAAAAACATTTTAGTGCTCAAGGTTAGGGGGATGCTATAATTACCCAAGATATAAGTCCCCTTTCTTCAAAGACACCAGACAACAGGTATTAACTCCTGCTCTTTCAAGAATAACCACAAATGCCTTAAAAAGTGGACAAAATGGTTCAACATTCATGACTAATATGCTTAATACAAAGAGTTCTATAGATTAAAAGAGATGAGCATCCCAAAAGAGACATGGGTAAAAGACATGAGTAGACAATTCACAGACGGCTAATAAAGAACACATTCCCCAAGATGAAGCATATTTTTTGCCCGCAGATTGACAGTGATGAAAGCATTGTTTGATGTAAGGGTTTCTGAGGGTACGTGTGGAGGGGTGGAAACTGGTACGCATTTTTCTGGAGGGCAACCTGACACTACATCAAAAGCCATAAATTTATACATACACCTAGTAATCTTACCTCTAGGAATTTGCCCTACCGGAATTAGAATTTTTTTTTTAATAAAAGGAAATACCTGGAATATAGAAGAACAGGGAATTAGCTGAGTTTGGTTTATCCACACTGATTGAATGCTATGCAGCTATGAAAAAGTGTGTTGATAATAATTATGCACAGGTACTGGGAAACCCCTCAGTCCCAGGCAAACCAGGATGATGGGTTACTTTAACTGCAAGTGGGAAAACAGCAAATGTCACCGACTTTCTGAAAAATAAACAAGTGCATATATCATATAGGGAAAAATACTGAAAACACATACTAAAGTTGTCTTAGAATCACTCTGTTCTTAAATTTTTAATCGGGCATTTTGCTAGTTATTTTCTAAGCTTTCTGCTAAGCAACAGGGAGCAGGTTTTTGTAAGATAATGCAATAGACTGTCACTGATAGGGCTATTAGAATATTGTCATTGCAGGTAGGGGGAAAAGGTGATTGAAAACAACAGACTCATCCAAATTGGCTCTTTTAGGTTTCTCTCCTAAGCCCAGGGTGAAAACTGGCTTCAGGACTTCAGAGGAGCAGGCTGAGAAATCTCATTTGCATGAACCCGCCCCAAGCCTAGGAAGATGGGCGTGTCTTGCACAGGCAGACAGATAATTACCCAAAGCCAACACCAGCAAGGGGAATAATACCGCTAACCAGCTCACTTCCTAATAGCCCTATCGGTGACAATCTACTGCATTGTCTTATGAAAACCTGCTGCCTGTTCCTAGGCAACCTGATCAACGGAAATCTCAGGTTTATATAATTTTCATTTAGGGAACATAAAGGTTAACTGACTGTAATGGGAGTGTTTTAAACAAACCCACCTACTCTTCGTCTCACTGAACAGGGCTGACAGCTCTGTTTAATTCTGCTCTGTCTTTGCTGCTGGTAGTTTGGGCAGCAATGACTGTCTGAGTGTCAACCACCTGCTGGGTCAACGCTGAGTGTTCCCAAGGCCAGGGGCCATGGCACATACACTCTCCAGGGGACCCCGGCCTGTCCTGGGCATCTGAATGACAGGGGAAGGCAGCAGGTAACAGTTAACAGCAGGGAACCTGGCCTGCCTGCCCTGAAGGCCTCTTGAAAGACTTCTCAGGACCAGGAAGCCTGTCCAGTCCCCTCCACCCCCGAGACTCAGCCACTTAATTCAATGACTCGGATGCGGAGGAACTCAACACGCCAGGCAAGTGCTGGGCTTTGGGGACCCAAAGATAAATAAGGAAAGCCTTTACCTCTCTGAGAGCTCTCAATTGTATTGAAAAAGAAGAGGCTCTGACTGTCTTGTTCTAAGATGAATGCAAGTACTCACATATCAACCTGCCCCTCGCTGCTTCTGCACTTGTTAGCCTCTCGAGCCTCTTGAGTTAGCCCACATCGGGTCACCTTCCCCTGCTGTCCTCCCCCAGGCGCTGCATAAGCCAGAGAGCTTGGCATGAACAACCCGGGTTACAGTCAGAACCCAAAAAGGGTAAAAAGTGGTCTATCTTTTCGGTTCTAGTCATGTACTCAGGCTATCTCGTCACACGCTCTGTTCCAGGTATCTACTGCTGAGCAACAAACTGCCCCCAAACTTAATGGCTTTGAGCAACAATTTAATCATCCTTCCTCAGGGTTCTGTGGGGTGACGAGCTCAGCTGGGCTCTTGCTGGTGGTCTCACGGCACTGTGGTCAGGTGGTGACTGGGGCTGAAGCCAGAGGAGGCCTCAACGAGGCTGGAGGCCCAAGATGGCTCCTCGCTCACATGGAGGGCAGCCACACTGGTTTGGCTGGGCCTGCTGACGGGGCGTCCACCACGGTTTCTCCATGGTGCCTGGTCTTGTCACAATATGGCGGCTAAGTCCCAAGAGGAAGTGTCCCAAGCACAAGCATTCCAACAGACTCAGGCAGAGGCTGCAAGGCTTCTTCTAACCTAGCCTTGGGACTCACAGTGTTCCCTCCAACACATTCTACTGGTGACACTGGGCCAGCCTAGAGTCCGTGTGGGAGGGGGCTCTAGGGATAATTTTTGGAGACCAACAACCACATGAGGTCGGTGAAGGGCAGTGAGCTGACAGGGCAGCAGGAGGGACTCCTCACACTCTGGCTCTTGGCTGGCTGGGTCCTTGGAGCAGTGGGCACCTAGGGCTGCTCTCACCACAGGGCAGAGGGCAGGGCACGGGGGCTCCCTTCCCACTGCAGCCCCACACAGGCCTGCCTGGCTCCCTATGGTCCTCTAAAACAAAACAAACGTGGTGCTCATGGGGACCAGGCCTCTTGCTGCGGGTATTTTGGCCCCACCTCCTAAGACTTCCCCTTGAGGAAGGCCCCCCTCCCAGTCTCAGTCCTTGAGTCTCCTGCACCAACGGCTTCTCACAATGGCTGCTGCTGCTACTGTTTCAAATAGCAACTGACCAGAGCAGTCTATTCAAGGGGCAAGAAATGCAGTGAGATGTTCCATCTGACTGAGCACCTGTAAGAAGCCTCAGAGGCCACTGATGACCAAATGCTCACACCAGAAAGACCAGGTCTCTGTCTTCAAGGTGCACAGCTGGCAATGCCACAAAACACTACCAATACCAGGGATGTGCCAACACCCCCCACCCCAACAAAATTGATGGGATTTGTTTTGAAATTTTCTTCTCCCAATATGCTGCTTTGTTCGACAAACTGGCCTTAGAAGAGAGGGTGTGGCTTCCTCATAGTCCCCGTGGTAATGGGTTCAGAATAATGACCTAGCCCCTGGACGCCTAGGGCAGCAACATGTTCCTTTAGAGAACAAAACGAAGGCCTGATGGGAGTGTGGCCCCTGTGGTCACTAACACTCTTGTCCTTGCTGCCCACTGGGTTGGGTGCCTCCTCCCATCAGCATCCACAGCAACTCAGCAAGGAGGTTTGCAGTTTCTAACTCCTTACTCAGGAATCATTTCAAATTTACAGAAAAGTTGCAAGGAGAGTATCCTTTACCAGAATTCACCTACTGCTAACATTTTGCTACTTTTGCCTTATCATTTGCACACACTCCTGAGCCCTCTATATCTATATGTAGAATTTTTTTTTTTTTTTAGATGGAGTCTTGCTGTGTCGCTCAGGCTGGAGTGCAGTGGCGTGACCTCAGCTCACTGCAACCTCTGCCTCCCGGGTTCAAGCGATTCTCCTGCCTCAGTCTCACACCACTGAGACTATAGGTGCACGCCACCACGCCCTGCTAATTTTTGTATTTTTAGTAGAGATGGGGGTTTCACCATATTGGCCAGGCTGGTCTCGAACTCCTGACCTCGTGATCTGCCCGCCTCCGCCTCCCAAAGTGCTGGGATTACAGGCGTGAGCCACTGCACCTGGCTAGGAATTTTTTTTCCATTTGAGAGTAAGTTGGTACGCATTTCCTAAACATGAGGGCATTTTCTTACGTAATCATAGCACAGTTATCGGTCTCAGTATGTTTAACATTAATACTTTACCTTCCATATGCTTGTTTTGTCAGTGGACCCGATAATGACCTTTATAGCTATATATCCATCCCACAGAGCAGGAAACTGAGGCTCAGACTCAGATATCTAACCTGTGGTCCAGACCCAGTACCTGTGTGCAGGGCTGGGATGTTAATCCCGATCTGCCTATAGCCCCAGCCCAAGCCAGGAGAGTGGGTGCTGTGGCCCCGTGTTACACCCTCTCCCTAGCGGGGAATGCTTAGCACTGGCTTTCAGAGGAGGTGCTGGAGCTTCTCCAAGAACAGCTTCCCTGTAGCTAGTATGAGTGGCCACTCCTCCCCAATGGATCCGAAGCCCTTGCAAAGGTAAGCTCACTGCCCTGGCATCTTTGGGGACGGTGGCTGGCAGTCTGAGGAATATGCCAAGCTTTGGGAAGTAAAGGGCTTTTGTTTTTCCCTGGTCTCTGTACAAAAGAACCCAGTCAGCACGCGGCCTTGGGGCCCAGAGGGAAATCCAAGCCCTGGACCTGTGGCCTTGATGTACCGTCCAGGACAAGGAAAGCCTGTTTGGCCTGAAGAGGCCAGTGTTTGCAGTTTCATTTCTCACTCCAAACAGGTCGTGTCTGAGACAGTTTAGTCCTCCAGCGGGAGAGGCCTATTTCAATGGATAAAATTCCCCAGTGCTCAGGTATCAACCTTGACCGTCTGACTGTCTGGCTAACAGAAAGGGGAGGGGAGCAGAGGGAGGAAAGGGCTCAGGAGGAGAGGAGGTCCTGCAGCTTCTAGGGTGGGTACCTGTCCTTCTGTGGCATTTCCTAACAGACATAAGAGGCCTGACCTGGTCTTGCCCCTGATCAGCTTGACCTCTTCCCCAGCCAGGTTCTGGTGGGTTTGAGGCCAACATTGTTTCTTTGAAGATCCTCTCCTCTGGCCATTAGGCCCTGAGCCCTGCCCAGGGAGATGGTGAAGAGGAGGGGAGATGCTACTCAAGTGTAAAATGTCTTGCCTAGAGCCTGACAGCTACACACATCTTGCTACTGAGGCAGGAAGGGGTGAGCTTGGCCTCCAGAGGCCACATGTCACACACACCTCCCCGCACAGCCCTCCTTTGCCATCCAGTGGCCACAGCCTTTCTTCTTCCTGGTCGCTGCTCTCTTGCCGCCTTTGCCAATCACAAGCCTTTCTGGAGATCCCACAAAAAGCAGGACATTTTGTAAGGCTCTTGAAGGTTTATAATCAATATTCAGGGAGACCCACCCTCAAGGAACTTGCAAAGCAAGGAAGATAAACACAAAACAAGCCCTTGATCAGAGTTCAACTCTCCTACTGTGTACCTGCACGGCACCTGGACCTGAGTCAGCCTCACAGCAGAACGAACAGGGCCTAAGGCAAAAAGACTATGAGGGGTCCTTTGTCCAACAATGACTAGGATTTGCAAGATGGCAACAAAGAGCAGAGCATTAGACCAGCGTGGGGGCCTCTGAGGGCAGGGCCGAGCAACAGCTCAGGCCTTACACCCAGGAAGCTGGCACTGCAGAGAGAGAGCTGTTGAATAAGTTGGAGAAAGAGGCTATGATGTAACAAGGAGAGGGGGTGGAACCCACCTAGGGGAGGTGGAGTGGCCCGGGGAGGGAAACGCAGGAACCTCGGCTCCCCTCCATGTGCAGCTCCCACTTGAGATGGGCGTGTCACCATCACTCCTGCATGACCTTCAGAGAGCCAGGTCACCTCTACTCAGTTCTAACATCTGCTCCAGGGTTTCAATTCCATCCAGTTGCTCTTCTTGCCCAGGGCCAGAGGCAAGATGGATTCCTGATGAGCCTGAGTATGTGGCCAGGTGAGGGCAAGGACTTAAGAAGCCATTAAGGGGCTTGGGGGTTGGTGAGGCAGCAGTTGCACCCCTGTAAATCATGGCAGCTGTGCTGGGAAGCCCTGGTCCTTCAATCTGGCAGGGGAAGGGTCCCTAACCACTCTGCAGTCCTTTTCCCTCACTGGTACAAGCCCTTCTGCCCTTTGCAAACTCAGGTAGTCATATAGTTTGGATATTTGTCTCCGCCCAAATCTCATGTTGAAATGTACTCCCAAGTGTTGGAGGTTGGGCCTGGTGGGAAGCATCTGGATCATGGGGGTGGATCCCTTGTGAATGGTTTGGGCCACCTGCTTGGTGATGAGTGAGCTCTTACTTGGAGTTGCTTAAAAATGTGTGGCACCTCCCTGCACTCTCTCTCTTGCTTGCACCTGCTTTCACCATGCGACGTGCCTGCTCCTACTTTGCCCTCCTCCATGAGTAAAAGCTCCCTGAGGCCCCCACCCCAGAAGCCTAGCGATGTTGGTGCCATGCCTGTACAACCTGCTGAACTGTAAGCCAACTAAACTTCTTTTTTAAATAAATTACCCAGTCTCAGGTATTTCTTTATAGCAATGCGAGAACGGCCTAACACAGAGAGGCTTCCCAGCTGGTCACTGTGGATACTGGAAAGTGAGCAGAAGAGACCCTCCCTCCTCCCTTCGCAGACATCATAATCAGGCACTGTCCTCGTGGACAGGGACCAGTGTGTGGCCAAGCACCAGCGGACCTACTTGTAAATGATAACTTTTCTTGTTCTACCGCAAAAAAGGTCCTCATGGATGTGGGACCTGCCCGTGCAGTCTACAGAGGAAGGGGTTACTGTGCAAATGGAAATGGAGCTGCCAGCTTCCATAGGGAAAGGCAGGCAGCAGGACTGTCTACCTTCCAGGACACATGCATGTTATAAATGGCCCAGACCTGTTTGCAAAAGGCATTGAGAGACCTATTAGATTTATAATCTTGACTCAGGAGGGTTACTCTGGGGAGGAAGGCACGCACTGTTTATTGAGTGCTATCCATAACTAGGCACAGCCACAACATCCTAGTAATTTTCATATATTACATAACATATACACATAATGGATATAAAGCACAGTGCCTGGCATGAAGAAGTCCTCAAAGAATGTCCAAGGTTGTCAACTCCCTCATTGCATGGAGCCTCATTTCCTCTGTGCGATGGCCTTACCCGCCTCATAGCTACAGCAGAAAAGGACACAGAGGTTCTGAGGAATGACTTGCCCAAGGTCACAAAGCACAGTCAGAATTCAATCATAGACCCCCAGCTTCAAAACCCCTGCTCCCTCCTCTGGGTCTCTGGCTGCCAGCCACCCCCCCACCCACCCCACCTCACACAGCCCTTCCCCACACTCTCCACCCAACCCTCAAGGCCTATCTGGGTCTAGTTCACAAAGCCTTTCCCGATGCTAGCTTCCACAACTGATCTCCTCACCACTTCCAGAATTAATTTCATCCACTGTTTCCTCTGCTCAGTGTTTTACTACAATCAGTGATGGCAAAGTAAAATAGGTCATAAACCAAAAATAAACATTCAGCATCTACTATTTACCAAGCAGGGGCTGGGTGTGGACACAGAAATGAATGTGGCTGAGATGTGGCTCTTCCCTCAGAGGTCCTCAGAATCTGGGCAATGGGTAGAGAGGAGCTGGTCTCCAATATCACCTGAGATGTACCCCAATAACTGCAGCCTCCGCCCTGCCCAGATCTGAGAGTGGGTGCCTAGTCTGTTATACGGCAGTCTAGCCTAGGGCTAAGGCTCCTGGCTTTAAATCTCTGTTCCACTTGCCAGCTCTCTGAGCTGAGACCAGCTGACTAACTTCTTTGCACCTCAATTTTCTCATCTCTAAAACAGTGACAGCTGTGCCTACCCCGCAGGGCTCTCAGAGCTAATCCTATAAAGTGCCTGCACTGGATAAAGTTGGTTGAGTCACACCTTGCCCTCTCCACATGGAGCCTAGGTGAGTGCCTTTGAAGGTGATGAAGTCAGATCACATCTGTGTTCACTGAAATCCCAGAATGGGGAGTGAAGAGGAAGAGAGAGAGCAGCAGCCTCCCCAGCACAGCAGATTCTTAGCCCACAGTCGTTGCCTTTCTCCCTAACCCTCCCCACACACTGTCAGCCAGGTAGGTCCCATCTCCCTGCTTTCATCAGCAGGATGTGCAAAGAGCTTCCCAGGCCGCACTATTTGGGGAAAAAGCTGATGGTGACAGCAACAGCTGTCCTCCTTTTCATTTCTGGGAACCTGCAAGGGCATTTCAAAGTGGAAAGAAACCTCAGCCTCCAGCAGGTGCTCAGGTTCCGCCACAAGGCTGGAGGAGTGCTTACCCCAGTGCATGGTGAGCTGGGCCAGAGGCCCTGCATGGGGCCTAACTTCATTTATTTAAAAGAGGGAGAAAATAAAAGGTATGGCTTGAGCCTTCTTTTCTCGGCAGAGCAGCTGAACGAAGAGGGCAAAGGAAGAACCAGGGACAGAACTCCCAGGCCCTGGGGAAACTAGAGTGAAACTAGAAGAGAAATTGGCAAAAATGCAGGCAAGAGACACGCTACTCTGGGCTTGGTCTCTGCAGCTGCACACGGGCGCAGACTGTTCATGCCCTGCCTTCTGCGTGGGGAAGAGGCGGAAGAGAAGGGGGAGCAGCCCCTCCTAGTGGTCTCCATGTTCCCCTCTCATGATCCTGCGCCCTGCGGGTGGAGTAGGGGGATGCTGGTGGCAGCACATTCAGAAAAGCCCAGAGGTACTGGGTGCTGAGACACTGAGGAGACAGACCCCTGCCCTCCCTGGCCCTGCCTACACTGACATCGCCAGAGGACAGATGAAGGGCAAGCGAACCACTCAGGCAACTGGGAGGCCACTCCCTGCAGGCCAAATTACTTCTGCCTAAAGAGCAACAAACATTTACCACCGAACCACCCGGCCTCCCCCAACACGCTAATCACTCTGCTCTCGTTAACACAGCCTGTACACAAACAGCATGTGCACGCGCTCGCGTGTGTGATGCGTCGGGGGCAGGATCTCTCCCTCTCCCACGTAAACACCAGATTCATTTATTAAATGCCTCTTTGGCATTTCCTTTTTTGCCTTCATCCTGCTTGTTTAATATTGCATTTGACATTCTCATTTTATAAATGGCAACAGAAGCAGAATGGATGGCTAAAATTAGCTTACGAGTGAGAATGATGCTACAAATAGGATCGTGAATACAGAAGCCTAGTTAATTCCACCCACATTACCCGCCCCCCTCCCCACACACAAATACACCCACCACTTTTGGGCTGGTTCCCGACTGAGCTGTCTTCAGGGCTGAGGAGGAGCAGCTGGAAGGAGTGGGGGTGAGCCCAATCATTGGGCACCTTGCCAGGTGGCAGGGCCCAGAAGCCGACCCTAGCCTGGGGCTGGCCTCCATGGATGGGCTGGTCACAGCACCGCAGCCCTGAGTCCAAGAGGATAGCTCAGGACTCTCCTCCCTTCTTATCCTTCTGCCCTTCCTTCCCCAGAATCACCTGTTCCGAGTCAATCCCCCAGGTATGCCCTGGGCTGAAGGGTAGCAGGCCTAAGATCTCAGTAGGCTTTGCTCTTAGAAGTGGATTTTTCTGGAACCTTCTTAAAAAATGAGTCAGGTGAAGAGTGGGACTCAGCTTTTCCGGGACCTAGACAATCACATCTCTTGGCTCCTCCTGCTTTGGGAGGTGCACCAACTCCTCTCCTAGGACCATCCCCAGAGGCACTGAGAGTGCCCACCTCATACTCTCCATCCCTGCCCCATAGACTCGGGACCCAGTCCTGCCCAGGTCCTGCACACTTGCATTTTACTGACTTATAATCTGCTGAGGACCTCCTTACCTGCTAACTCTATTTGCTCAGTAAAATAATTCTAAGAATGATGACAATATGATGACAGTGGAAAAAATCTATCACTCTGATAGAGAGCGTGCCGTGGCCTGGCTCTGTTCCAAACCCCTTACAAGTCTTAAGTCACAGCACTCTCCGAGGTAGGCACTACCACAACCTGTTTTACAGAAAGGGGGACCACAGAGCCAAAACACGTAAGTAACTTGCCCAAGGCCACAAAGCTGGGAAGTGGAAGTGGGTTCAGCACTGAGGACTTGAGGCACCCTCTATCAGGAAGGTCTCCCTGGTTGACAGCACCCTGTTCTGACCATTGTGTCACTCCCCACCTGGGGGCTCCCCCAAAGAATGAAGGCACTGATACTTTCCACAGGCTGCTATTCCCAAACTCTGTGCCTGTTTGGGGCACCCCCTTTCTACTCTGCCCCTAATAATGTGTGCTCAATAGTGAAACTGGCTGACCATTTGGCTAAATGCTTTTCACTGGACCCCTGTAGACAAGGAGCACCCTGACTGGGCCTGCTCTGAGCTAGATTAGTTTAACCCAGGAGTCAACAAACTGTGGCCAGCAGGCCAAACCCAGCTGCCATGAGTTTTTGTAAATAAGCTTTATTTGAACACAGTCATGTCCCTTCATTTATATATTGCCTGGACTGTGTTTGTGCTACAATGGCAGGGCTGAGTAGATGTGACAGAGACTCTCTGGCCCTTTATAGAAAATTTGCTGGCCCCTGGCTTAGGCCCAATGGGGGAAACTTGAAGTTATCAAGGGCTGATTCCTTTAAGGCTACCCAATTACATACCCTACAACAGAACAGGCCGAGACCTCCAGGTATCAAATCAGGGCTTTATATCAGCTGCAAAAGGCAGCCATCCTCAACCTTCTGATTTCCCACAGGAGCAAACTGGTGCAGACAGGTAGGGCACTCGCCTGTGGTTACAGAATCACCAGCGGTGGACCTGGGATTCAGGCTCAGGTTCCAAGGCTCTTTTGGTGCCTCTAAGTGACCCAGCAGGTCCCGACTTGGGGACAAGGACACGTGCACCTCACTCAGGAGAATCGAGCCCTTTACCCCAACAGATGCATGCCTCACATGTCTTCTGCAAGCAATGCTCCAAGGCCTGCACCCAGAGGGGTAGGGCATGGTGAGGGGCGGGAGCAGTCCCTGGTACTGAGAGCTTCCTCCGGGAGATCTTCAGAAATCTGGTCTCTGACCATAGAGGGAGTATGGAGTGGTGCCAAGAGCACCAGACTGGCCTGGAGGTCCAGGTGCCAGGCCTGGCTTGGCCCCATTTGGCCTGGCTCCATGCTCCCTTCATTCCCAAGTCCCTTCCTTCTGATGATGGCTGGGCAATTTATGACCCACAACTCCCACATTATCTGTCATTAGCAGTGGCCCTTGCCTGGTGCTTCTCAGACTTTAATGTGCACACCAATCACTGGGGATTTGTCAGCATGCAGATTCTGACTCTGTAGGTCTAGGGTGGGTCCTGGGACTCTGCATTCCTAACCAGCTCCTAGGGGCTGCCAAGGCTGCTGGTACATGGACCACACTTTGATTACCAGCATCCAGACCTCTCATTCCAAGACAAGGGACAACCAAAGTAACTGTATCCATGAGTTACTTAGCAAATTTCTGTAAATCCTATCACCTTAAAGGAGTAAGAAAAAGGACTATTTAAAGCAGGGATGTAGCCAGGTGTAGTGGCTGATGCCTGTAATCCCAGCACTTTTGGAGGCAGAGGCAAGGGGATCACTTGAGGCCAGGAGTTCTAGACCATGTGGCCAACATGGTGAAACCCTCTCTCTACTAAAAACACACAAAAAATTAGCTGGGCGTGGTGGCGCATGCCTATAATCCCAGCTACTCGGGAGGCTGAGGCACGAGAATCACTCAAACCTGGGAGGCAGAGGTTGTGGTAAGCCGAGATCATGCCACTGCGCTCCAGCCTGGGTGACAGAATGAGACCCTGTCTCCAAAAAAAACCAAATAAAACAAAAAACAAAAAACAGAAAACAGGAGTGTCCAATCTTTTGGCTTCCTTGGGCCACATTGGAAGAATTGTCTTCAGCCACACATAAAATACACTAATACTAAATATAGCTGATGAGCTTTAAAAAAAAGAAAAATAAAAAAAAAATCTCATAATGTTCTAAGAAAGTTTATGAATTTGCATTGGGCTGCATTCAAAGCCAACCTGGGCCGCATATGGCCTGTGGGTCATGGGTTGGACAAAGTTGATTTAAAGTAATCCTGCAGTAGTATTGCATGAAGCAAATAAAAACTCTTCTTGATATTCACCCATCATATAAATCCATATTTTTCAAATACTAGGTTTGCCTAAATGGGCAGCAAGGTATAATGAGAAGAACAGAGGGTTTGGAACCAGAATGACACAGGTTCAAATCCCAGCTCTGCCCCTTAGAACTGTCCCACCAAGGAAGATCCACTGCTGCTGAGCTCTAGTGAACCCCTCTGTAAAATGAGATGAGGACCCCTGCTCAGGATGTTGTGAGGACAAAGGGAGACAGCACGCACGTAAAGCACGGTCCCAGTGCCTATAAGCACTGATTCCTTTCTGTTGAATCAGGCGTGAGGAAAAGCTCTACCCGAGATGCCCTCGTCCCAGGCACCTTTCAGGCTGTACCCACACTCTCACCCAACGAGGGTGGTGATAGCTCCCCAACATCATTTCAAGCTCTAGGCTGTACTAGGCCTCTGCGGATGCCTGGAGGTGGCTCTTGTCAATTCTCACCTCCCTTCCTGCTGCTGCCCGGCTCGTCAGGAGGCCGCTTGAAGGCTGGGCTCTGGCGACTCATCAAGCAAGTGTCCCTGCTGCTCAGGGGCTGCTTCAATCAGGGGGACGCCACAGGAGGCATTATTAGCTGCACCCGCACTGGGGCACACAGAGTAGCCAGGGAGGATCCCCTCTCTGGTGGGTCACGAGGCGGCTCTGTGCATGCATTTGTGTGTGTTTATTGATAAAGAGCCACATTTGCATTTTGCTCTGGCTTGGAGAGCTTGTGGGTTTGGCCCTGAGCTTGGGTGGCAGTCAGCTTCTGTCCCATGCTTGTCACTTATCTGTGTCTGTGGCAGCGGAGGAAGAGGCATGGAGATCTGGGACCTGTAAAACCCAAGCGTGGTCCTTCTCCCTAGCTGGGAATCTGGCCTGTCTCCTCTGCTCTTCTCCTAGGAGAACATGGAACCGCATGGGCCACGACATAGCTGACTGGGAAAGGGCGGTCAGTGGCGGAGGGCCTGCAGCCCAGCTACATAACCCTGAAAGTCCCTTTCGGCCTGAAGAGCACACACAGTCTGATGGGTACAGATGTGAGCTCTGGAGTACAGCTTTCTGGGCTTGAATTCTGGGGCTGCCATTTGCTGACCATGTGACCTTGGGCAAACTGCTTAACCTCTCTCTGCCTCGCCTTGCCAATCTGTAAATAGGGATAATGATTAAAGAGTAAGTGAAAATCAAATGAAATAAGATGCATGATGCATAAAGTGTTTAGTAGAATATGTAGTTCGTACCACCCAATGTCAGCTATTAGTGGGATCTTTATGTGTGAAAGGGTGTCATGTGGGGTCTTTCTGGGCATCCTCCTGCCTGGAGATAACCTCCTTAAGGCAGGGCCTACATGGGGAATGAAGGGAAGGGTTCCTGTGACCCCCACTTCCCAAAGACAGCTATCCTGGTTCCCTGTGAGTAGAATGACTCATGCCTGCTCTTGGCCCTTCTGCATGGTAGAGAAGGACCTCCATTTTAAAAAATGCCCAGGAAGAGACTCCCCAACCCAATTAGATGGGCGATGGCTTTAGGAACCATAATGTGCCTCACAGACATGTGGTTCTTCAGTGAATCCTTTATTTAGTCCACAATTATTTATACAGGGTCTCCTAAGTGCCAGGCACATGAAATTGATTCAGAAGACCTAGATTCAAGTCCTATGTCTGTGACTAATCTGCAGTAAGACCTTTCCTATCTGTGAATATAAAAAAATCATGGCTCCAGTATGTACCAGGGGGTGCAGCTATCTGCCACTTCCTGCCAAATGCCCAGAAAGATTGCGAGGGTTTGAGGAGATGGGTCTGTGGTTTCACAGCACAGTGCTGTTTATGAAACACTCCTATGCACATTCTAACAATCATCCGTGTTCTTGCTTGGCAGTCTCTGAGTTTTCAGTTTTTCTGGATATCTCATTTGAATTCTGTCCATAGCCCAGTTTAAACTCATTTCCTTTTCTTTGGGCCTCAGAAGTAGAAACCAGTATCACAAAAACCAAAACAATTCAGGATCCAGGCTTCTCTATCAACACCCTTTAAATTCCACCCTTCTTCAGAAGAGGGGAATTGGCTGGAGAAATCTCTCTCAATGACAGCTCGTGGATGATGGCAAGGATAATGGCAAGAGCTACCACGGATCAAGCTTGCACCCTCTGCAGACACTGTGCTAAGCCCTTTGCTCATGGTATGTCACCCAGTCTCTAACAACCCAATGAGGCAGTATCATTACCAGTCCTGTCTTACTGGAGCTCAGCAAGGCCCAGTGTTCTTCTCCAAAGTCCTCTCCCAGGGCCTCTAAACTCTCCACCTTGGAGCTCATAACAGTTGGGCTGTGCTGGGAACGTGGACCAACACCTCCAAAGCCTGTGATCCGAATCAATCTGCCCCCACTTCTTCCTCTTGTCTACTCCCATCTTTGCTCATTCTCTTGAAGAACAAGTACTAGCCCCAGATTCAAAGGCAAACACAAACCCTTACACTAAAAACCCGGTTATGTGCACCTGACATAGTCACCCTCCACCTGGGTGGGAGAGAAGGCGATAAATATGAAACAGGAAAATGGCTGCAAATCTCTCTGGCTTCAAGCCAGCCCCCATGGGTTCTTTTTCTGGGGCAGAAGCTCTACTTCCTGATTGCTGTCCGGGTTATCTGGGGATTCACCCTCCCACCCCCAAGCTCCAACAACTGTCTATACAGTTCCTTTGGCACCAGTAAGCTCAAGACCTATGCTCCTTCACTCTCTGGGTAGCCTGGGACCTATCCCCTGAGCCTCAGTTTCCCAGGATAAAGCCTTTCCCCATCTGTGTCTCGGGTTCGTTTCAAAGCCCGTCAACAGGGAAGGGCTACACATATGCATTCAAGGTGAAAAATGGAGCAATGTTTTTCCAGTCTACATCTGGCCTTTCCTGATGAACCCTTAAGGCTTGGCAGGACAAGAATGGCATCTGCCAGTACTCTCTTCTATTCCCCACTGCCCAGCAGCCTTAGTGGAGCCTGTCAATGGCGTGCTCTGGCTAGGATAAACAAGGCATCTGGGCACTGGATGCAAGTTTCATTTAAGTCCTCTCCCTCTCATTTTAAAAATAGCTAGTACTGGTCGGGCACAGTGGCTCATGCCTGTAAGCCCAGCACTTTGGGAGGCCGAGGCAGGTGGATCACTTGATGTCAGGAGTTTGAGATCAGCCTGGCCAACATGGCGAAACCCTGTCTCTACTAAAAATACAAAAATTAGCTGGGTGTGTTGGCACACGCCTGTAGTCCCAGCTACTTGGGAGGCTGAGGCAGGAGAATTGCTTGAGCCCGGGAGGTGGAGGTTTCAGTGAGCCGAGATCACGCCACTGCATTCCAGCCAGGGCAACAAAGCAAGACTCCGTCTCAATTTAAAAAAAAAATAAAAATAGCAAGTAGTAACCTACCAAGAGAAAAGTACCAACTGTAAACTTGCATGGACATTTGGGGAGCAGAGAAAGCCTATGAGGGGACCTGTGTTATTCTGTCACACTTATCTCCCTCCTACCATTTTAATGTCTGAGTTGATGCCTCCAACATACAGTATGCAAAAAAAGAGTATTTTCATTTCAGATGCATATGATGGCAAGGAACAATATGAACAATATTATTTTAGTGCCCTGGGAAAAAATTAGCAAGTCAAATATTGAATCAGGCCTGTAGCACCACATGCTAAGCAGATTGCTTTGATCTTATCCACACTAAAAGCTCTATTATTGAATTTAAAGTTGGTGAACACATATCAGACCAATATACAATGCATGTCTGAATGCATGTTTCAGAAGCAAGAAATGTTTTGACAAAAGGAAGAAAATATTAAAGTTACAGCTGCAATTGAAACACAAATTTGCCCTCCCTCTTCTCTTGAGGCTGGAGGCTCTCATGGCCAACCAAAATGTTTTTGCTCCTAAGGACCTGCTGATGGTTCCAGAAACACCTGCTGAGCTTCTATTTTTCTGGAACCAACAAAGAAGGGAATTTTCACCCCCCTACTCAATCCGAAGAAAGGAGTTTGAGACTTTGAGTGTGCAAATGCTATGCATGATATGGCACCCTCTGGTGGCCACTGATCTGGGAGGCCTACATGGCTTCCCAAACTTCCAGTAATCCAACCTCCCTTCCTCTTGAGGCTGCTGTGGCAGAAAAAGGAACTTTAAAGAGCCAAAGAGAGGGAAGGAAACAGCTGATCAAGAGGGCAGAAATTAATTGATGGCAAGGGAGGGAATGTTAATTTTCCAGCAGGACCCAAAGAGAAAAATAGTTTGGTGCAGTAAACTTCCTATCTAGGATATACCCCTCAAATGCTGCACAGCAAAAGAATATCCTAAGCCAGGTGTCAGCAAGTTACGACTCATAGGTCAAATCCAGCCCCTCTGCCTGTTTTTTAAAGTCCAAGAATTAAGAATGGTTTTTACATTTTATTTTTATTTTTTTTTTGAGACAGGGTTTCGCTTTGTCGCCCAGGCTGGAGTGCAGTGGTGTGATCATGGCTCACTGCAGCCTCAACCTCCCGGGGTCAGGTGATCCTCCCACCTCAGCCTCCTGAGTAGGTGGGGTACAGGTGCACTGCACCCAGCTAATTTTTTTTTTTTTTTTTTTTTTTTTTTTAAGAGATGAGGTCTGGCTGTGTTTCCCAGGCTGGTCTCAAACTCCTGGCCTCAAGTGATTTTCCTGCCTTGGCCTTCTAAAGTGCAGAGATTATAGGTGTGAGCCACCATGCTTGGCCTGGTTTTTACATTTTAAGTGGTTAAAAAATTAATATTTTGTGATCTGTGAAAATTATATAAAGTTCATATTTTGGTGTCCATAAACAAAGCTTTATTGAAACACAGCCCCACTCCTTCATGTATGCATTGCCTATGGATGCTACCCAGCAGAACTGGGTAGTTGCAGTCAGCTGTATGGCCTGCAAAGCTGAAAATATTCATGACTTGGCCCTTTATAGAGTTTGTCCACCTCAGTATGAAACAACTGCTACTGTTCACAGGCCTGGACCCTGAACATCTAGCCCCCTCCCCACTCCTGCCCACTCCAGCCTGATGATGGGCTGGAGCAGTCTGCAAGACGGGGTGTGTACGTAGAGGAAGGGGGCGTTCCATTTCAGCGCAACCCCTACACACTTACCATTTTATTATTGATTTCATGGAAATGAATCTCACAGACTTTCTCCACAACATCTTCATTCTCAAAAGTGACAAAGCCAAACCCTAAAGGAAAAGAGAGAGAAGAAAAAACAAAGAGAGGCGGGGTGAGTTCAGTTCTGGCAGGCCCAGGTTTTTCTCTGACATCCTGAGGTCTTGACAGCCTCCTGGTCTGCGGGTAGCTAGGCGGATCCTTGGGAGGGCCTTGAGGTTGGAGGCAATGATTTCTAATTTGTACCGAGCACCCTTCCAACAGCGAGGAAAAGTTAATGATTTCACCCACATGCAGCGGGCACTGTGTGGTTTACATTTGCCCCGAAGCAAACAAGAAATTTACTTGTCTGTTATTTACAAGGGTCAGAGCCCCGCGGCTCTGTGCACCGCAGCAGGCGGGTGGGCTAACGAGAGCCTCGTGGATCACTGCGGGGCCACGCTTGTCCTTTCCGCGAGCAGCCCTGGCCAGCCCTCGGGTCGGCCTCCAGACGGAGGCGGTTATTTGTCCTTTTCTTCCTGAATTACTTCCTCTAATACCTCATCAGGACATCCTGAGGCCTGGAAGAAACTATTAAAAGTTTCAGGCCTCTGTTCCGCGCAGGCATCCTTTTTATACTGCTGCTTCAAAAGCGCTCTGGATTTGGGGCAGTTTAAGACTGTTTGATGCCTGCTGTCGGCCCGTCAGCTATCCACTGTATTTACTCGGCTGGAGACCGGCTTTGCTAGACAAGCTGCACTGAAGAATTTTGGCAGGCGACTGCGGCTCAGTATCCTCAGTTCCTCTCCCTACCCTCCTGCCCCTTTCTTTCTTCTCCTCCCGCCTCCAACAGCGTTTCCAGCATGTGGCCCCATCTGTGACCCCACTCAGTAAGTGCTGCTTTACCACATGGCCCCACGCAGGGTTGCACCCTCCTTGGATGGGATGCAGCTGCCACGTGGTAGCGCTAACATGGCGAGGGAGCACAGGCCATGGAGGCAGACACACTGATGGAGAGACTGAGACCTGGCTTCCAGTTCTCACTGTGCATCTACTTTATGTTTAATCTGGGGAAGCCCCTTCCCCTCTCTGAGCCTCAACTTTTGCATCTGCAAATGAAGGTGGTAGAACTGGACCCTGGGTTTCACACCTCCTGTGACAACCCAAATCAGGATTCACAAGGCTGTCTGCTGCCATCTGAATGTTTGTGGCTGCCCCTTGCTGCCCCCCGACCCCCGACCCAGATTCATGTTGAAATCCAAACTCCCAATGTGATGGTATTAAGAGTTCAGGCCTTTGGGAGGTGATGAGTTCGTGAGGATGGGGCCCTCATAAATGGAATTAGTGCCCTTACAGAAAGACACTAGAAAGCTTGTTTTTTTCTCTCTACCATGCGAGGATGCAATAGGAAGGCAGCTGTCTGTACACAGGAAGGGGGGCCCTCCCAGAAATGACCATGCTGGCACTCTGCTCTTAACTGCCAGCTTCCAGAACTGTGAGAAATAAATCATTTTTCTTAGACCTTGGTACTTCATTATAGCCGCCCCAACTAAGACACTCTTCTCCCCAAAGGTATGAACCTGGCTGAACACTAAGCCAGACACACCAAGCAGGAAGACGAAAACTGAATGGCTGTTCTATCACAATTATATTATGATAACTGTGTTTCCAGTCAATGAGTAAAATACAGATGCTTCCTTTTCAAACTCTGTGTCTATTTTGGGTCCCTGCAACACAAGACGGAGAGGGAATTTCTCAGGTCCCTTCTGACTCTCATGCATCCAACTCTAACACCACCAAATTCTAAGGAACACCGGGAAATGGGAAGCTGATATGTGGAGCTCCTTTAGCATAGCTCCTGCAGGGACTAGCAGATTCTTCGGTACGAGAATAAAAAAGGCTACTCTCTGCTCTCAAACCATTTCCAGTAAAACAGAGGGCTAGGACCATGAAACACAGCAATCGTGATCTTTATCATGTCATTTGCTACCACCACACACTAAATACTGGGCCAGTGCTCCCAGCATACACAGTCCAGCCTGTTGTAGATACATAAGGCAGCATCAGACATACCATAAAGTGGACATGAGTGTCTGCTTGAGGGACTCAAAGATGCCGAGTTTCTCCCTGTGTCACCCAGTAAAAGCTAGGTTCTCAGTTACCTCAGAGGCCTGAAGCAGACATCCGACATATGTTGTTTGAAATGCTGTCCAACAAAAAAACCTTTCACCAGGTTTATACCCCCTGCCCCCTAAACCAGGTCCTTTGAGATAAAGCTGCTGGGAATGCTATCCTATTCCCTCTCTTTGGGCATCTCCTTCTCCTTGGCCCTTGGTCCCACTGATCATTGCAGAGCTGGAGAAGAGCCACACCGACACGTCCCCAAGCCACTTCTCTTTGGGCTTTGGGGTATTTGTTCCTCAAGCGCTCCTTTAAGCACTTTCAGTTTCCTGAGGGCATTCAGCTCACCCTACTGGGGTATGTCTCAGGAATCCTGGGTTGGGAGGAGCCCTAAAAACATCAGGTTAAAACTCCCACCCAGTCAAGGACCCCTGGAGCACTCAGCCAGGAACTTAATCTTTTTGGTTAATCTCCTTCCCCCATTCCCACCCCCCTAGGGCCCAGATCCTAACTGGCCCCAGGAGAATGGATTAAGAGCCAGCGCCCTCCCGCAATCCCACAGGGAGGGAGGGGCAGCACTTCGGAGGCCACGGAAATTGGCCAGTGTGCCTTCAAGCCAGAGCGCCCTGCAAGAGGGTGATGCTGGGGTCTTGTTCTCTAAGGGTCCTCAGGATGGAACAGGGCCCCTAACACACACCAAGTGCAGAGTGAGTGAATGAATGAGCCATTTCTGCTCCTCCAGGGTCCGAGCATCTTGCTAATCCACTTGAGTCACTGCTTTGCCTCAAGACTGATTCTGCTCTTCCTTCTGCGTTTACCAGCTGCCACCTGTGCTAGGCATTGTGAAGGACATGGAGAGCAACAAGGCAATGGCCCTCTGCTTGCACAATTCACGAACAGGCACGAGTCAGAGGATCCCATGCAGGGACAGCCTCTCCCTCTCACCCCTCACTTCCAGCCTGCGGGGCACTCTGGGTCTCATCTGTCTTTGAAGGTCACCCCTCTGCCCCAGCCCCCACGCCCAGGCACCTTGCAAATAAAACAAAAGCCAGGATAGGCCAGTTTCTAGGGAACCTCACTGCTAATTAGGACAAGTGTAGCAGGATGAATAGTGGCCCTGCAAACATACACCCATGTCCTAATCCCTGGAATTTATGAATGTGACCTTATTTGGAAAAAGAGCTTTTGCAAATGTAATTTAATTAAGAATCTTGAGAAGAGATTATCCTGGATTTAGGGTGGGCCCTAAATCCAATGACAGGTGTCCTTAAAAGACAAACCGGGGATATTTGAGACACAGAGAAAGAGAAGAAGGCCGTGTGAAGACACAGGTAGGCAGAGAACGGAGTGGTACCGCCACAAACCAGGAACACCTGGAGTCTTGAGAAGCTGCTCTTCCAGAAGGCAAGGAACGACTGTCCCCAGAACCTCTTAGGGGAGTGCAGCGCTGGCTTCCAGAACTGTGAGACAAGAAGTTTCTGTTGTTTTAAGCCACCAAGTTTGTGGTGATTTGTTATGGCAGCCACAGAAAACTAATACTAATACAGCAAGGTTCTAGGTTTCAGCTGCCTCCATATCCCACACAGGGGGGCCGCACACGACCTCCTCCCGCCAGGCCTGCTGACTTGGTCAATCATGCTGCTCTGGACTGAAGGCGGGAGAGAGTGGATGAATGAGAAAAACCCATCCTGGCTATGGGGAAAGAACATGAAGCCAGTGCCACCGCTGAAGGGCACCGCCCCACGAGCCAGAGGACAGCCTAGTTTAAAGCCACCTTGCAGCTAAGCAAAGATCCACACTTGATCCTAGAATACAGGCCAGAGTAAGTCCAATCACCATGGCAGGCCATGGCTGAGTTCCCTGCCATGGAAGCTGCTTTCCTACTGCAAACCAACTCCTTCCTGGTCCACTGCACAAATCACCTCCATACCATTCAGGACTCTCTGATGCCCCAGTTTCCCACTCTGAGATGGGAAGAAGGGCGACTGAGCTAGGAGACAGGAATTAAAATGCAGACTGTTGCACCAGGAAGGGTCGGGGCAAGACTGAGGGCATCATCTCAAATTCTGACTCTGATATTCTCCCTGCTGGTCCTTTTCCTAACCCCACAGGACTCAAAATTCAAGTATCACAAAAATGATTTTCCTGATAAAAGGAGACAGCCTGGATTTCAAGCCTATGTACCCTGGATGCATAACAATTCAGCGATGTCAAGACTCATTTGCAGTATTTTAAAGACCTATATCACTTCAACATCTCTGTCTGTTTGGCCTGAGCAGAGAAAACAAACTTGATTATGTCTAAAATATTTATTTATTCCATTTGGGGAAAGCAAAGAAGCAACAGTACACTTAATTATCAATAAGTGTTATTCCTTAACATATAATCATTTTTATTTCACAGATGCATTAGCATTTACAATGAATTAGTAACTTAGTGGTGAATAACCCCCAAAATGAATTAAAATGAGCAGTGGAGGACAAAAACAATGGGGTCAGAAATTTGGGATAGAGTGATGGGTGGGAAAAATCCTTTTGGCATCACAGCCTTCTTTTCCGAAATAAGTATTTTATTGTGGTAAAATATACACAACTTAAAATTTACCAACTTAGCCTTTTTTTTTTTTTTTGGAGATGGAGTCTCGCTCTGTCACCCAGGTTGGAGTGCAGTGGCGCGATCTTGGCTCACTGCAACCTCCACTTCCCGGGCTCATGTGATTCTCCTGCCTCAGCCTCCCAGGTAGCTGGGACTACAGGTACACGCCACCACACCTGGCTAATTTTGTATTTTTAGTAGAGACGGGGTTTCACCATGTTGGCCAGGCTGGTCTCGAGCTCTTGACCTCAGGTGATCCGCCCGCCTCACCCTCCCAAAGTGCTGGGATTATAGCGTGAGCCAATGTGCTCGGCCATTGTAGCCATTTTTAATCACACAATTCAGTGGCATTAAGTACACTTAAAATGCTGTGCAGCCATCACCAGTATCCACCTCCTGACCTCTTCTGTACCCGTTAAATAACTCCCCATTTCCCCCTCCCCCAGCCCTAGTAACCTCTATTTTACTTTTTTTTTTTTTTGAGACAGGGTCTCAGACCCCTGTCACTCAGGCTAGAGTGAAGTAGAACAATCTTGGCTCATTGCAGTCTTGATCTCCCAAGCTTAAGCAATCCTCTTATCTCAGGCTGTCAGGTAGCTGAGACTACAGGTGTGTGCCACCACGCCTGGCTAATTTTTTGTAATTTTTTTGTAGAGATGGGGTTTCACCATGTTACCCAGGCTGGTCTCAAAACTCCTGGGCTCAAGTGATCCTCCTGCCTTAGCCTCCCAAAGTGTTGAGATTACAGGCATGAGCCACCATACCGGCCTATATTTTACTTGTTTTGACTATAAATTTTCCCATATAAGTGGCATCATACACTATATGTCCTGTACTGTTGTACCTGGCTTGTTTTATTTGACATATGTTTTCAAGGCATCATGGTCTTTTGAACAATCTACTGAATGTACAGGAGATTTGGGAGAGCTGGAGGACAGGGAGTTGTGATTATTTCCTTCTCATTGCTCTAAAAGAGGGCCCCATGCAGAATCAGAAATAGAGCCTCATGAAGGCCCATCAAACTGAGTTGTAGCAGCCAGGTAAAAGAAACACACAATTATCCTCACTCAGCAAGGGGCCAGATAACAAGCTATGTGCCCCAGCGGGTCCCTTTGCCTCTCTGGACCTGTAAAAGCAGCAGGCAGAAGCAGGGGTCCTGCTCCAGCCCCTGGCAGAGTGAGGACTCTAATCTATGGCGAGTCTGTGAGGGCTGGCACTCCATCGGGGCCCTCTGGGTTACCCCTGTGAACATCCACTGCTCATCTCCCTTGGTCCTAAGAACCGGAGAACTCCTCCCCTGGGCATTTAAACTCACTCAAGTCACCACCCAGAATGGAGAGGAGACCCAGGGACTGACAACTAGGGGAGGTGGGGGAAACAAAGGGCCAGAACTTGGGGGACAAGAGACTAGTTCACCAAAGAAACCCTTTTCACCTGGCATCAGCAAAGTGGCACCTGCCCCGCCTCTCCTAAAGCCCCCACCTTAACTGCACCCCACACTTCCAAGGGGCTCCAGAAGTCAGCAAAGCTGGGACAAAGAAGGTGGTGGGAAGATTAACCCTAAACACCAGTGGTTTAAAAATGGATATTAATAGGGTAGCAGTTGACAGGGAGCATTTAAAAATGAAATTCTAGCATTCTCTTGAATGAAGCTATTATTAGAAACTAATGAGTAAGCGCTATTTAAGAGATAAGTATTTAACAGTCAAACCTTTTCCCCCTCTTTTATCCAAATGAACAAAACTAAATATTCATCTGAATAATACAAAGCTACAAAAGACCACATACACAGAAGAAGAAGATCGAAATCTGAAAATGAGATACCTCAAAATTAAAATGACCTGCCCCAAACGCAGTCACTGAGGAACATTGACAGTTAACTTACAAGAGAATTTTTTTTTAGGTCAGAGAGAGAAAGATGGGAACAGCCTCTTCCTAGCCTCAAAAATAATTTTCTTCTCTTATCATATAGGTCAATGAACACTAATGGGCAATCACATAGTAACTAATGCACCTTCAGTGAAAATCAATGCAAGTCATGAGTTAACACACTTGGTTAATGGAGAAAAAAAATGAGGGAGGAAAAAACCCCAGATTGTCAAATTTATTCTGAGTATCCCAAGAGAAATTTAAGGTATGTGTACTTAAGAATATTTATAACTCATGCAACTTCCCTCTCTTGCTAATAACCCAGTATTTGGGGAAAGCAATATTCATGGGTTGCTTTCAGCACAAATGAATCCCTTGGGTTTGGGTGTGGGGAGCACTTTCTGGTTTGAAAATCCTTTTCATCCATCGTCCTACCTGGTCCCCAAGGCAACTCTGCGAGAAGCAGGGCAGGCTCTGCTACTGTCATTGTGCTCAAATGTTCTGCACAGTTCAGTGACTCATCCATCGTGACATGGCCGCTAAACCAGAGGCAGGAACTGAACCCAGGAGTGGTACCCCAAGTTACTTTCATACTCCCCCCTACTTTTCTGGAGAAGACTGTCAGGGTCTTCTTTGGATCAGTAAGTGTTCAGGGATGGATTTGGTGGCCATATGGCTCAGAGAGCATGAGAGGGGCCGGCCTGGCAAGGAGGCATGGTGGTGTGCTTGCATCGTCACAAGTCAAGCCCCAGGTGGCTGTGCATCCATTGGCAACCCCACACCTCGGGCTGTCCCCAGCCCCAATGCGGAACATTTCTAGGTCACCTCCATGAGCTATGGCAGGTTTGGCAAGTCAGCTGTCCTGCAACCCTAAACCTGGAAGATTTGAGGCCCCACCTGGAAGTGCAGAAGCGATGAGTAGTGTGCACAGATGCATGGCAGGCATGGGGAGGTGGCATCACATGCCTTGGCTTTGCTCTAAGAAAAATATAACTCAGAAGACCAGTATGTTTCAAGAAAAAAAACAGGCTACCTTTTCAAAAGCAGCAGCATGTTTCTGATTACTGGCTGCCATGTTGGGAAATCACTGCACAATACTTTGGCTTCAGTGAGAGCCAATTGGAGTCGCCATTAGAAGTTCCTGGGCGTTTTCAGACACTAGGTATTGGGAAAGGGTGGGTGATGATCAGGCTGTGTGTGCTTTTACATCCAGGTGCCAATGTGGACTTTGCAAGGTAGGAAGGGCTAGGATTCCTTCCATTACAACTCACATCTGCTTCCCAAAGGCAGTTATTGAGGATCAGTCCACATTCCAATAATAATGTTAAAAAGAGAAAGCTCATCTGCCGTCACTGAGCAGCCAATCTATAACTCAATCTTCACTCCCAGCCCCACCCTGGGGAGTATGAATAGAAATGATTGTTCCCACTTTACAGACGAAGAACTGAGGCCCCGATGGGACCCTGTGTTCTCTCCCCTGCAGCCCACCTTCTTCATGTGAAGGCAGACTGTTCCATACTCATCATTCCTACCTTGTCCAACAACTGCACCCCTGAACCCTGTCTCTGTCATGTTTCCCTGTAAGAACATCTATGAAATAGGCAAGAGCCCTTGGTTCTTACAACCTGGCAGACAGAGGGCAAGGAGAGAGTGGGGAAAGATATGGCCAACCACTTCAGCTCTATGTTGGCTTCCCCTGCACCCTGAAGTATCTGATTTCTTAAATATAAGAGCAGGGAAGGAGGCACTGAGGATTTTCAGAGATATACAGCAAAGAAGACCTTCACACAGAAAAACAGCTAGAGTATCTCCTAAGCCAGTCTAACTAGGATGAGCACAGCAGAGTGACTTCTCTGAACCTTTCCAGACCCCCAACCGCAGACGTACCTGAAGTAGGACTGGGATGCCAGACTCGATGCTAGAAGTTTCTTTGCAGCAAACTGGCTCTCAAATGAGTCAGCTGCCCTGGAGGGATGGACAGAGAAGTGCTCACTTCCCTGGCCTTATTAAGAAGAAAGAAAAGGGGCAGGCACGCTGACCTGAGCTGTACACAGCACCCAGCCTCAGGGATGATTAAGAACAAAGACTTCCAGGTCAGGAGGCCATCAGAGGCAGATACTTGAGACTGCCCTCCTGGTGGCCAGTAAACAAGCCCGTGATGGATTCGAGGGGTCTGCGGGCATGCCCTCTTAGCACAGCCCTCCCTCCTCCCTGATATCCTTCTTCCTCCCTCTCCCCAAAATAAGCAGCCTCTCTTTGGGGTCCCTTCTGAACTGGCCCTCCTTCTCTGCCATGTCTCCGTCCCCTCCAGGGCGGCATCGCAGCCCCTCCACTGTGGCATCCTTCATGCACCTGCTTCCTCGTTTACAGCAGTAGTTTGGCAGCTGGTTGCTGTAAACTATAATAAAATGCCTTTCCAAAAAATGAAGGAATGTGACCAGACACGCCAGACATCATGATATTAAAGCCGTGTCAATTAATTTCTCCCCCCTGCTTGATAAACGAGCCCCATTCCATCTCTTAATAATGAGGAGAGAAACAAGAAAAGTTGACACTTAGTTTAATTTATTTTCTCAACTTGCCTGGTCATATTTCTTTCTGCCTTGCAGAGCTGGCTGGGGCTGCCGGGAATTACAAGTGGCTCAAGCACAGGCAAGGCAGAGATCGGCGTGAGTCGACATGGGTCTCCTTTATTCCCCCACACACTTAATCAGGAGGGGGAAAGTGACTTAGTGAGCCAGCTCACACCTGCGCCTCTGCAGCCACCTTTGGGGCTGGGGGGAATTGGGTGGGGGGCGGGGAGTGATCTCAGGTGTGTGAGGAATCAGATAACAGAAATGGCACTATCAGATTTCCAATCTAGTTCCATGGAACTGCACAAGACTGCATTCCCTAAATTAATATTAAGCTACGTTGGCGGCATTTGCCAGAGGGGAGCCAATTTCTCAACTGGAAAGGTGCTTTTCTTTCCTTTTCAGCTCAGGGATGCGCTGGCCAACCCTTGACCTTGAAATGTGAGGAGAAACCTTCTAAAAGTCAGGCGCCAACCATGAACCACCAAGTGTTTCATCAGGCTTTACTTACAAAGAGTTTTTTCAGTTGGCCACCATAACCTGGTGACCATTTATTTATGGATGCTCCTAGACAATATATCAAGGTGGGGGTGAAGGCCAAGTGTGCTCCTAGACCAGTGCTTCTGGGTGTGGTCCTGCAGCAGAATCTCTCATGGGGGAAGGGCTTGTCAAAAATGCAGATCCCTGGGCTCTGCCAGCTCCTAACACGGTCTCAGTGGTCTCAGTGGGTGTTGCCCAGGAACTGCGTTTTTACCCAGGTCTCTGGTAATTCTGATGCTGAGGCAAGCCTGACTCTGCCCTATGCTTCCCAATTCAGGACAAGCTAAGTGGAGACCATATGGTAAAAGAGAATCTAGAACTCACCACAGGAAAGAGAATTTTGAGGACCTTTCTTACATCAAGTGGGAAACTTTTTTTTTTTTAAAGAGATGGGGTTTTGCCATGTTGGCCAGGCTGCTCTCGAACTCCTGGCCTCAAGTGATCCTCCCATTTTGGCCTCCCCAAGGGCTGGGATCACAAATATGAGCCACCATGCCCCTCAATAATGCTGTCTTTAAGAAGCCTCTGACATCCAAGGCAGACCAGGGAAAGACAAAGCTGTTTTCTCCCAGGTTCAGGAACCCATTCAGACTAAAGTGTAAATGACAGATCCTGCTTCTACTCCCAGAGGTATGGGCAGTTTGCCCGAATCAAATCCTTATGTGAAAGCAATTAAGTTCCACTTTAGAATTTCAAACAGGCATCAGGCACTAGGAGATTTTTTTTTTAACTGATGGGGGCACCTCCCTGAGCTTGTGAAATTAGACAAATGTTTACAGAGCTGCATTTTGTAAGGACAGATAGGGTGGGGGCATCCTAAAAAGAACCACCCAGGAGGGAAGAAAGGGAGGTTAGAAGGGAAAAGAGAGAGAGAGACCTCTAACCATCCTGAAACCATTTTTCTAAGAGAGAAATCTGTCATGAATACTGATAGTGTGATTTGAAAGTGCCTGCGGCTGCAGGGAAAGGGTGTCTCATCCCAGACTCTTGTTAACTGAGTGGGAAAAAGCACCTGTGATCCAGGCCAGACAACCCCAACCTCATTTAATTCCGAGTGCGCTCTATAGCAGTGATTCTGTGAATGACACTTGTCAGGGCAGCAGATTAGTTCACAAACCTATTTTTTGTGTGTGGTATTCCATCTTGGTCGGGAAAATAGTCAGTTCTTGGCGAGAGAGAAACATATTACTGCTGTTAAGTGCCAATATAAACTCTGGGACGCAGTGGTAAATTCACCAAATTAAATCGCTAGACAACTGGCTCAGATCAGGACCCCAGCAGAAGGTGCCAGGACTGCAGCTCGCGCCCAGTGGGGCAGAAGAGGCTGAGGTCGTGTGCGCAGCTGGAGCAAGGGCACGAGGACGTGCCGCCTCCGCATCTGCTCTGGAAACCACAGAGCCCGGGGTGGCTTTGACGAGCTCCAACTGAGGGAGCATGGCCTTCAAGGATTCTCAACTCAGGGCTTTCTGAGCTCAGGGGAGATGGGGTATCAGCTGGAAGTTCTTCCCTCTGGAGGTGGGTATTTGGGTTGGTACCCCCAGCTACTCCACTGAAGAGTGGGTTTCAAATCTGCCACCTTCTCTCACATTCATCCTCCAGCCTCATCCATGCAGTGAGCAACACACAAGCTAAGAGGGAGTTTCAATCTACTTAATGTCCCCACTGAGGTGGGTGGAAAAGGGCTTAGATTTTGGAGCTGGGTAGATCTGGGCTCAAATCCTGGCTCCAGCACAACTGGCTGCATGACTCTGAGCAGGTTATTCAACCATTCTGACCCTTAGTATCCTCCTCTGTGAGACAAATGATCCACCTCACCAGTCAGGATTGCTTAAAAACACCTGCACTTCTGAGAAGATAGCTAGCCCCTCCTATCAGTCAAACTAGCCTTGTTATTTCTCCCCTAGCCCAATCTCTATCTCCACACATGCTTACTTTTGTCTCTGTATAGCCTCACTTGTTAAAATCCACTTGACATGTCTGTAAGGTAGATGTTCATGGTGCTTTACCAACGACCATGATGAGATAAGATTCAGGACAGGGAGAGGTAAAACAAGTCATGCAGTGAGTTCCTAGGTCACCTTGTTACTTTTAAAAGACCCTAAGAGGGCTGGGCGTGGTGGTGGCTCATGCTTGTAATCCTAGCACTTTGGGAGGCCAAGACAGGTGGATCACTTGAGGTCAGGAGTTCAAGATCAGCCTGGCCAACATGGTGAAACCCCCGTCTCTACTAAAAATACAAAAATGAACCAGGAGTGGTGGCGCATGCCTGTAATCCCAGCTACTCAGGAGGCTGAGTAGAATCACTTTAACCTGGAAGGCGAAGGTTGCAGTGAGCCAAGATCATGCCACTGCATTCTAGCCTGGGTGACAGAGCGAGACTCCAACTCAAAAAAAGACCCTAAGGTGCATCCATTTAGGTTAAAAAAAAAACCAAACCCAAATCATCCATTAATCTTTGAGTGTTGCACCTGGCTGCACAGGGTGCAGGCATGCTGGCCCCCCGCCCTGGTGCACTCAGCTTCCCCAGCAGCCTTCTTAAGGTGCCCACTCGCCTTTCTCCAACAAGTTCTCAGGGAATGGTTACCAGCCGCAGATAAGGTTCCAAAACTCCATCAAGAAACCACTACTTGGAAGCAGGTTTTCAGCGCTGCCACAAATTATATGACTTTTGTTATGAGGTATGGTTTCAGAACAGTCCCACTGACAGAGCCCTGGCTGGGTGCCCACTGCTCC
This sequence comes from Pongo pygmaeus, assembly GCF_028885625.2. Classification (NCBI taxonomy): domain Eukaryota; kingdom Metazoa; phylum Chordata; class Mammalia; order Primates; family Hominidae; genus Pongo; species Pongo pygmaeus. The sequence goes on from NC_072392.2 coordinate 61,120,290, forward strand.
CTCCACGCCCCCCACAGAGGGGTCATTCCTGCCAGCATCTCCATGACCCCACCCGGCTACACTGCCAGCAAACCTGCCTGGGGTCTGTGGGCAGGCAGATGACCATCGGGTGCCTCTGATGAGTGGTTTGCATGAGACACACATACTTATTCACCATGGGGTGGGGTCTGGCCTATTTTATCATATTCTTCCAGCTGTTAAGGAACTGTTCTTAACATCTGGAAGCCAGATTTCTCTGAGAAGCTGTGACCAGCAGCCCAGGCAGCTGGATTGGCGTGGCGGCTCTGCCAGGAGGGAGCGGAGACTGCTCCCTAGCTCTTCAACAAAGGCCTGGGATAGGGAGAGGGAGGAAGGAGGTGAGGAGGCTACTGGGGACAGGGGGCGGCAGAGTCTGGAGCTCATTATTTAGGGTGTTCTACCAATCAGCACATCCACACCACCAGGGAGCTGGTTGGAAATGCAGTCTCAGGCCCCACCCTGGACCCACTGAACCTGAATCTGCATTTTAACAGGTGATTTTATGCAAATTAAAATGTACGATGTATCAGTTTAGAACATTGCTTCTCAATAGTGAGTCTTACATCAGAGCCACTCAGGAAAAAATTTCAAAATGCTGATGTCCAGGTCCCATCCTCAGAATTGAGTTAGGTCTGGGGTAGCACCCCAGCATCTGTATGTTTTAAAATCTCCCAAGTGATTCAGTTAGGGTTAACAAACTTTGGGAGGTTGGGTTTGGTGGCTCACGTCTCTGATCCCAGCACTTGGGGAGGCCAAGGCAGGCAGATCGCTCTAGCTCAGAAGTTTGAGACCAGCCTGGGGAACACAGTGAAACCACATCTCTACAAAAAATAAAATAAAATAAATTAGCCTGACGTGGTGGCACGTGCCTGTGGTCTCAGCTACTTGGGAAGCTTGAGCTCAGGAGGTCAAGGCTGTAGTAAGCTCAGATCGATTATGCCGCTGTGGCCTGGACAACAGAGTGAGACCCGTCTCAAAAAAAAAAAAAAAAAAAAAAGAAAAGAAACATTGGGAGACGGAAAAAAGTATAAGGCCTAATTTTTGTCACCTGGAAATAATTCCAGCTTCACTAACATTTAACATATGACTGAATAATCCCAGTGCCTTCACATGTCCTTATGTCAGCAAGACACTTGTCCTTATAAGCCACTAAAGGAAAAGAGGAAATGCTTCCATGAGGGTGGGGCCAGAGTGGCTCCTCATTTACTCACCTGAGCACAGCTGGTACCTTGTGCTGTTTACAGGTAACCAGTAAATGGAGGTATAGATTATGCGATCTGGCTTTAAGAAAACCAACCCTTACAAAGTAGGTAACTGCAAAGAAAACATGGATTGGAGATAATACTAATGATACAAGCATATGTCACAAAAGTAAATGGTCAGCCAACCCTTTCCATACCGTTAGGCAAGACATCTAACCAGCCACATCACACCCCCAAAAACATGTCTTGATCAGATGGGACAAGCTGCAGCCAAGTGAGTGAGGAAGAACCTGATTTTCAACAGAAACTGGTACCGTAGAGAAAGTGCTTTGAAAACAAATGTTTGGAAAATATTTCTATTGTTTAGTGTTTTTGTTGCTAAAAATGATGTAACTAGGTCATCTACAAAAGTTCTCATATCTGCAGACTTTTAAAATCCGGAAACAGAACTGTAAAGACTCATTTGAAAAAAAACATGAACATTTCAGTGGATTTCGAACCCATTTGTTAAAAATATAAAAATGCAACACTTGATTAGTTTGCATGAAAAACTGATTGACATCAGGGAAGATGGAAATTTACAAGCTGAATTTCAACAAAATCCTTTGCATAATTGGAGGATGGGGTTGAAAAATTAATATCATGATTTAGCTAGCACAGTGAATCGTGCTTCCTCCGCTGGGATCTGTTTATCTTGTGAGGTGTATTTTTCAGTTATGCCAGGCATTAAAACCAAGTATCAAAATAAACTAAACTTAGAATCCAACCTTTAGAGCTGGATCATGAAGTGTTAAATCAAGAATTCTTTTTTGAAACCAGCATGTTCAATCATATTGCTCTCTAAAGTAATAAAAATATTACTTTAATTATTAATAAATAAAATCCTTAATGTATCCTATTATAGTCCTATTTGTATAGGTTTTATAATATACATGAATATTAACATAGCAGTACATGCATATAAATTAAAAATTAGGTAAGATATATTGGGGGCGGCATGCTAATTTTTTTTTCTGCACAATTAAAAAATTTTGGAGACTCTCTAGGAGAAGGTGAGATGGTACATCATGGACTCTGGTTCTGAACTTGCCCCTTATTCACAGAGATTGCTAGAAGTCTGGAGGTAGGGTGGGAACAGGGACCTTCAGTGACTGCCAGCGGGTGTGGACCCCTCCCCACACCCAAGAAGGGATCTTTGCATGAGAAATTCACGGGAGTCAAGAACCAGCCAATTTCAGGATCTCCTGGGTCCTCCTGACTGAGCAGCACACAGTGCTGAGAGGCATTGGGGAGGTTCACCCTTCAAACTGAGATGCTTGTCTCCTGCATGTTAACGGCAGCCATACCTGAACTCGTCTCAATAAATTTTTCATAGCATCATATCTTCATTAAAATTTTATTCTATTAGCATTCTGAATCCAAACCACTAAGTACATAATTGCTAAAACATATGTTAAGTGACGACTTATGAAATGCTGGTTTTATCATATTGTTAATTAACAGAAAGTAGGATTAATACATTCACAGATCATTAGGAGCATTTGGTTCAATTTCACCAGCTCTTCAGCAGGGTGGGGGCAGTTGTCAGTGGGCAGCCCTGGGGATCTGGAGCAAGAACACAAGTGTTCTTTGGGGTTCACCCTCAGCCCGTCTACATGTTCTAAGACTGTGTCTGGGAGAAACCCAGGAGACAGCGACTCAAGGTCTCTTTTTCCTAAAGAAAATTGTTCTCAGATGTCACTCAGTGTAGCCTACTCAAAAGAACCTACATGGATGGGTTTGGGTGGTGAGGAGGAGAAAACAACACACTCTTTTAAGACAGACGAGTGAAATTCCACGGACTGGGAGGATTTGAATCTCAGATCCGAGGACATTGTAGAAAACCTGGTTGTTTACTAGCTGTGTGATGTGGGGCAAGCTATCAACCTCCCTGATCCTATGTCCCCACCTATAAAGTAGGAATAAAGATACTGACTTCAGCTGGGTGCAGTGGCTCACATCTGTAATCCCAGCACTTTGGGAAGCGGAGGCTGGGGAATCACCTGAGGCCAGGAGTTCAAGACCAGCCTGGCCAACATGGTGAAACCCCATCTCTACTAAAAATACAAAAATTAGCCAGGCGTGGTGGCACGTGCCTGTAGTTCCAGCTACTTGGGAAGCTGAGGCAGGAGAATCGCTTGAACCTGGGAGGTGGATGTTGCAGTGAGCAGAGATCATGCCACTGTGTTCCAGCCTGGGTAACAAAGCGAGACTCTGTCTCAAAAAAAAAAAAAAAAAAAAAAAGAAAAAAGATGCTGACCTCATGGGGCTGGCATGGGGATTAAATGAGATAATGCTAGTTCTGGTTATGCCTGCACAAGTCTGTCGTTTTTATATAAAGATTTTATACCTAATATTGCTTGGAATGAGTGGGCTACCAGCTGAGACTTGAAAATACTTTAGCTATCAATAAATGTTGACTGCGGTGATAAGAGCTTCAGCAGGGTCAACCCTGAGGTACCAAAGCTGAGCGATTTGGAAGTGTATTTGAACGCACCTAGTTGTCATCTCCAGTGCAAACTCGTCACAAGATTCGTAGGCCAGAGGGGTTTATTGAAACCTCTTCCCAGCCTGTCCCGGGAATTACAGGGGTATCCAGGCATGAAATGGACTAAATGTCTTCTCTTTTCCCAGCCGTCCAAATTGCTTTAGCCTGGCCTGATGGTGGCACTCCCAATTTTTCACGCTTACTAATGAAGCCGTCCACCCGGCAGGGCAGCTAGCAAGACCAGCACTGGAAGCCAGGACTGGAAGAGCCACAGAAAGCTAGGGTGGAAGGAAGGGGCCAGGCCTAAGTGGAGGGTGTGGGGGGCAGGCCTCACCCGGGGTTTCCCGTAGGCTGGGGGCCAAGGCAAGCCCTGAAGTCAAATGCCAGGGGTCAAGGTAAAGCCAGGGTCAGAAACACAAAAGCAGTCAGTCAGGAAATGCAAACAGATGCTGCCTCAGCCTTCATCGATAAACTTTTGGTGGGGGCAGGAGCCCTTCCCAGAGGAAGATGAGTTCTGAACCAAGGCAAACTGTTAAGATATGATGATAAATGGGTTCACCCTGCTAGAGCTGGATAGAAAAATCAGTGCTAAGGGAAAACCCCAGGAATAATGAAGGCAGATCAGCCCCTGCCAGGCCCAAGTGGGAACAGAGAGGAAAGAGCTGGTCACCTGGTTCTATTTTTTTTTTTTTTCTAGAACATTCTTTCAAGGCCCTGGGTACCCAGTAATGTAAAGGTTTCCGGTTTCCTGTGGTGAGGGCTTCTGATCATGTGGTTTATTATTTGTGGACTATGAATGGAAAGAGCCTCTGGATTTGTAGAAAAGGTTGTAAGCGGAAGGAGCCTGGGCTTTGGGTTCAGGCATGGGTTGTAATCTCTGTTCCACAACTGATTGGCTGTGTCTCAGCTTTCTCATCCTTCAAATAGGGACAGCAGCATTATAGGGTTATAGAGGATTTAAGGAGAGAGTACACCGAAGCCTGGCACAGTTCCTAGCCCCCATCAGATGCTGAAGCACTCACGCCTCTCTAGAGGACCATTCTCATACTTATATTGACTTGCTGTCATGACTTAATAATTTGGCCCTGTAGGATCAGGGTTCCAGAAGATGGCTGCCTCCAAGGGGCGGCTGCTCAGGGTCCTTGCGTTTACAGCAACATCTTCCCATTGACCAAATGGGGACAAAGAGGGCTGGAGATTAGCTGAGAGGTGACTGTCTAGGGGAGAGGGGTCCTCAGATGTCCTGATGGCTGGCACAAGGCGGCCCTTGACCAGAGGCAGATGCGTCTGCCACCCAGAGCGGGCCACAGGGCACATCTTGAGGCCAGGCAAAGAGGCAAGACCTGGGTCTCCAACGGGAGCCACCGCCTCTCCCACCACCCAGCATGAGGGCCAGATCATCCCTGCGTCCTCCAGAGAAGGCAACCGAGCGACAGCAGAGCTTTCCCCAACTTGAAAATCACCGAGCACAGATAGCCATGTTATGGCCATTCTGCCACTCAGCCACAGAGACCAGTAACTTCAATTTATTCGTGTCTGGGGCCTTAAGGAAGCTCAGCTGTCATCCTTTCCTTAGTTTATTACCAAATTTCTAAAATATTACATCCTTTATTATATCCAAATTCACTTTATTGCACTTGACAATACAGATAATCACATACCATATGCTCTAATGTTTTGAAACCAATGCATGTTGACAGCGGTTTTTATTCATGATGCATAATTCCATCCCCAGCTCACAATGAGGCATCTGAGCACCCAGCCTGGTGTTAAGACTTTTGCCTAATAACAGATTAACAATACAGCAAGTTTCCGAGACACACTCCCTCCAATGCCATTTTCTATTTACAATGGGAAAAATGTACCTGGGCTGAAAAGATGGGCTTATCAAAGAGGAGGGGGAAAAAGAAAAACAACCCCGCATCACCACACACCCACCAGTCCCAGAGGGTTTATAATGATTTGTTATTGTTCCACGCTTATGAAACTTGATATTGAAAAGAGGAATTGGTTTTGCGCCAAGTAGCAAGGCAACTAATCACACCAACCCACACTGCTGGCCCCTGAGAACTGAAAGCACAAACTGCCCCAAAGCTCTCATTAGGAGTCTCTCTTGTTTTCACTCTTGTTTTGCTACAAGCAAATATTTGTCACTCCTCTACCTTGGTGAGACCATCCTTCTCCCGTCCCCTTCCCCTCATCCCCTGGGCATCCTTCTGTTCCCAATTAGCCCCAAGCTTCCTGGCGAAATGAACACAGCTGGGGATGCATCCTATCCCCACAATCCTGGCACCTCTCAAGCAGAAAGGCAAGGCCAGTAGGAACTGTCTTTGCAGCTCCTTCGGCGGCGGAGCCCCTTGTTCAGCGGGGTGGCTGAAGAGAAAGGGTGGATAATTTAAAGATGATCCCTCAGCTTTGCTGTAGTGCCCGGAACAAACAATGCCATTTCATACGTCCCCTAACTAAGCGCTTTCATTTGCTTCAGAGAAGCACTCAAACAACTGTAAACCCATTAGATCATGTCAAACGTGGTGGGAAAGAGCTTGGGCTGTCACCAGCAGAGAATCAACTCAGATTTATAGATTCTTAAAGCTTTAATATATAGATATTTGTCTTCCCCCTGCAGATAGACAAGAGGACCAGGGTAGGGGCGGAGGAGGCAAGAAGAACAGCCCACAGCTCAGCGGCAGACAGATTGGAGTTTCACAATCATTCTCCCGGATAATGGGATTTCTCAACAAGGAGAGGAGGAGGGAGGAAGAAAAGCGAGGCCTTCACTTTGCTGAACACTTGGCTGTTTTTCCAAAGCTTTGCTTGGGGGTGGTGTGGGGGAGGAAAGAGATGTTATTATCAACAATGCCTCTGGAGTACCCAGTGACCTGCTGTGAACAAAAGCAAGTGGCGACCAAAGAAGGGCTGGAGTCCGAGGACGCAGAAACACTTACTCAGCCACCTACAAAGGAGGCCAAATGAATTAAGAGGCATCTTACTCCAAGTAATTGCTGTGCTTCTGAACAGCTTAAGTTATAACCTTTTTTCATAAATAAAAACCTACTTTCCCTTTGGGCTTACATCATGACTCCAAGAAAAGCTTTCTCTTTATTTCTTAATCATCTTCAGCAAGTAGGGGGCTCTTCCTACTACCTCAAAGGGTTTGGAATTTTCTTTTTAATTTTTTTTTCATTTTATCATTTTCTCTTGCTTGTCTATCATCTATTGAGTATGGCAGTAAATAACTGGTAATTAAACCAATATCTACTAGAGACCAGGGCTTAAAGATATAATTTTATACAGAATCCTCCTAAAATATTACCAGTTGGTCTCTATGGGTCTGGAAATGAGATGGTTTGGACCAGGCTGGACTTTCATAATGCAGGACCCACCAGTGGTTTGCAAAGTGGTCCCTGGCCCCAACTTGCTGCCTCATCAATTCTAGTCTCTGTTTGAATATTTCTGGGGAAAGGGGCATCACCCCTCAGTACTTCATAAAGACAGCTTGTTTGAGTTGGGCATCTTGAGGTGTTGCTAAATTCTTCAGCCCAAGGATCGGCCTTTCTCTTGGTAACTTCACAAATGGCCACTCATGGTTGGGGAAGCAGCCTGGCCTCCCTCCCAGGGGTAGTCCTTCAAGATCTAACGCAGCCACCTCATTTCTCCTTATTCAAGTCTCCTTGGTTCCTCTGGAATTTCTCCCATAATACTGTCCCGGTCCCCATCAGACCTCCTCTGATGTGGTCTATCTTGTCAATGCCCCTCTTAAAATAAATGCCTGGAATGGAATATTCCACATGGGGTCTGAGCAGTGCAACCAAATACTGGACTGGACTTCCCTTTACAGTGGCATTCTTAGCAGCTCCATCACCTGTTGCCTCAAAGAAAACTTACAGTCAACTAAAAAAACCCCAGGCTTCCTATAAACCATGTCAAAATCTCACCGTGCCCAACCTTCGTTTTTTTTTTCTTTAAAATTAGACATCGATTATAGTTTTTTTGTTTTTTTTTTAAGACAGATTCTCGCTCTGTCACCCAGGCTGGAGTGCAGTGGCGCATCTCAGCTCACTGTAACCTCCACCTCCAAGTTTCAAGCGATTCTTGTGCCTCAGACTCCCAAGTAGCTGGGATTACAGGCATGCACCACCATGCCACTAATTTTTGTATTTTTAGTAGAGACAGGGTTTTACCATATTGGCCAGGGTGGTCTTGAACTCCTGACCTCAGGTGATCCACCTGCCTCGGCCTCCCAAAGTGCCGGGATTACAAGTGTGGGCCACTGCGCCCAGCCAACATGGATTATGGTCTTCTGATTATAAAAGTAACATTCATTTTAGAGTCTTAGGAAATACGGAAAACATTTATTTCTACAATAAACATTCATTGGATACCTTCTATATGAAAGAATCTCAGCTGGGCCTTTAGGATACAATGGAGAGTAGGATCCAGCCCCTGCCTTCAAGGCTGTGAGAAGCACACAACCCACATTCTCCACGGCTAGAATGCGTGCAAGGAATGGAGTTGTTGAGCGTGAACTCCAGGACTGCTGTTGGTTTTGTTCATCACCATATCCTCAGCCCCTGATAAGTGCCCAGCACAGAGCCAGTGTTCAGCAAATAATTACTATAGGAATCAGTGGCTTTAAAGGATGGCCTTCCCACAGTGTCTGTCTTACAAATGATTCCTAAAGACTAAATCAGTTCTGACCAGAGGCAGTTAGTCCCAGACCAAGTTTTAAGCAAGAAAAATATGCCAGGGCTGCTTCTTCAATCCACCAGAGCCTCCTTTTCCAATTTTTTTTCTTTTTATTTTTTTTGAGATGGATTCTCGCTCTGTCGCCCAGGCTGGAGTGCAGTGGCACAATCTTGGCTCACTGCAAGCTCCGCCTCCTGGATTCATGCCATTCTCCTGCCTCAGCCTCCCGAATAGCTGGGACTACAGGAGCCTGCCACCACACCCGGCTAATTTTTTGTATTTTTAATAGAGGCGGGGTTTCACCGTGTTAGCCAGGATGGTCTCGATCTCCTGACCTCGTGATCTGCCCGCCTCGGCCTCCCAAAGTGCTGGGATTACAGGCGTGAGCCACCGCGCCCGGCTCCTTTTCCAATCTCTACCCAGTGCCTGGGCCAGGGGGAGTGGAACCTGCTTAGCTGAAGGTCTGAGGTGCAGAGGAGTAAGAGGACAGTGAGAAGAAAGAGCAGAAAGGAAGCCAATCCCAGGATCCTCAGGCCTGGCCAAACAAAGCCATCTTCCTTGTCTGGAAAAGCTCATTTGCAAAGGCTTTGGTGAGAGTTCACATTTCTCCAGGCTGTGGCAGCTTGGAAGAGCCATGCAGTGACTGAAAGGTCAAACAGGAGATGTGCAGCACTGTACTCCCACTGAACCGCCACCAAGAGCGGTGTCAAATGTGGTTTTGCCACTTCCACCGACAAGATAGGACGTTTGAGCATCTAGGGCAAATGATGCCACAAAAACTATAAGCCAGGCAAAGCCCTGGATCTCCCAATCACTTTCTCCCCAGGAATAAGCTTCAGTGTCCATGGGCTGCTGTGGAGGGGATGGGACCAGCCAGGACAGGGATCTGCTCCAGCTGGGGGGTGGCGGGGGGGAGTTAAAAAAGAGAATGCGGCCGGGCACAGTGGCTCACGCCTGTGATTCCAGCACTCTGGGAGGCCGAGGTGGGCGGATCACGAGGTCAGGAGATCGAGACCATCCTGGCTAACACAGTGAAACCCCATCTCTACTAAAAACACAAAAAATTAGCCGGGTGCGGTGGTGGGCACCTGCAGTCCCAGCTACTCGGGAGGCTGAGGCAGGAGAATGGTGTGAACCCGGGAGGCGGAGCTTGCAGTGAGCTGAGATCATGCCACTGCACCCCAGCCTTGGCAACAGAGCGAGACTCTGTCTCAAAAAAAAAAAAAAAAAAAAAAAAAAGAGAGAGAGAGAATGCAGAATTTGTGTCTTTGAAGGCTGGCAGAGCCATCTGCCCTGCTCATCTCTTAAGACTGATGAAACAGAAGCTCCATGGTACTTGGTAGAAGATAGATGGCAAAAGCTAGGACAGAACCCACACTCAGAGAGAGACCCTTGCCCTACAAAGGGTCATCTACTGCTGCGTCTAAAGGCTGTGCCCCATATGACACATCCAGCCTGGCACACATGCCAGCCTGACACATCCAGGATGGAAACCTTCTAGGAGAGACTGGGGGTGGCCACCAGAGGCTCAACCATGGGGAGACAGGACCCAGAATCACATCCTTGACCTGGGCTCTGTGGACTGGCCCATGGGCTGACTTCTCCGCCCTGCCCTGCCCATGCACCATCCTTCTGAAGGAAGACATCCCCATCCAATGGCCTGTGCTACAGACTCATGAGGGCCTTTGCACTCTGGTTCTTAGCTCCTGGTTTTCTGCCAACCAGAGGTATAATGGACTCTCTTATTTTATTTCATTGGCTTGTAAAGGAACATAACCAAATAGTGATGAGAAAGAAGCTGGCAGTGGTGGAGGCCTCAGCAAAGGCTGGAGAAAAGCCAGGAGTTAAGTAATGCCTTGGCCATTAGCTTTCCCCAGAGGAGCAGCAGCATTGCTGGGGCTAGGATGGAGGATATGAGGGGTGGGGCTGGGGAGACACAGATGTGCAGGGGCTGGAGTTCCTTTCCCAACCTGGGACTGACAAATCCTAGCCCACGGAGGGAGGGGTAGAGCTACCTCCTGACTTGTTCTCCTCTAGGATGAGCCGTATTCCTTTCCCCGCCTGGCTTTTCCTTCTTATTAGGTTGTCATCATTATCGTCACAACCACCACCATGTACTTGGCTTATAAGTCCTACTCAACCCCTTCATATAATGATATCTAATCCTTCTAGCCTGCCCTCACCCTCAAGGCAAGTAATGTTATCCCAGTTAGACAAATGAGGAATCAGATGCTCAGCAAAGTCAAGTCACTGTCCATGCCCTCCTTCCATCAGGGAGTCGCTGAGCTGGGATGTAAGCCCAGGTCTGTCTGTCCCTAAAGCCTGTCACTCTCCATCAGCCCCTGGAAGGTCAACCAAAATAAATGGAAGGCTTAGTGTTAACACAGCCCGGGATAAGCTGCCATATAATAGAGGCCAATGGCTGGTCGGTTATCCTTGCTGATAAATGTGGTGCCTCAGGAACTCAGCAGGTCTGGAGTGATGGGGGTTGATCCCCAGCCTCACTCTATGGGCTCTATCACCCTGAGCAACTCAGGTGACTTCAACAGGCTCAGCTTCCTCATTGAGGGCAGAGATTTCAGCCTGGATGGTTCACTGCTGAATTCCCTGTGCCTAGAACTTATTCTCAATAAAAATTTATCAAATGAATGAATGAATCTGAAAAATGGAAATCCCAGTAACAGCCTCCCTACCTGGTTTATTAATGAGGTAATAATGTAGGAGGGCACTTGCACAGAGCATGACACATCCTAAGGGATCAATAAGCAGAAGTTGCTGGTCATTAATACTATTATTACATATTATTATAATGCTATTATTGGTTTTCAAGATCATTATAGGGATCAATGCATTTGGGAAACATAAATGTAAGGCAATATCTTTACAATAACTAGTAACCAATGCTGACAAATAAGGGCAGACACTGATAAGTGGTCCCCATGAACACTGTACCGCCCAGCACAGAGGCATTCTAGGAGACTGCCCTCGCCTTCCCATTGGACATGTGCATCTGGACTCTATGAGGGGGCGCTCCTGCTCCATCCCAGGTCACTGTGCCCATGTGGGATCCTCAGATGGAGTTGTCGCGCACGTCCACACTTGCACAGCAGTTCCAGTGAGAATGCATCCTGTTACCTTTGCGTTGGTCACCTCATGCCCATAAGTTACAGCCATCTCAGCCTGATCTCTGCTCGGTTTAGTTAAAAATAGAGTTTACAACAGAAACCTGAATCCAGCCTCCTCTAAATCAGGACGGCGGGGGAGCAGGTGCTACCCAAATGTGGCGCCATGCTGACGAATGGAGGTCGGCCGTCAGCTCTCTGCCCTGAGCTGGTGGGTGGCAGCCTCCATAGCAGAGATGCCAGCTCTGGGGAAAGGAGGGCTCTTTACACAGAAGGCAACACATTCCCTCCAACGTGCTAGCCTCCTTCGATTCAATCAATATTGGTTTAGCACCTGCTTATGTGCCAGGAGGTACCTGAGGCTGCAGCCATGCCTCAAGGTGACAAAATGGACAGAGACAAGCAGACACAGAATATCTCGAATTCAGGACAGATTGCCTTAAGGAGAAAGGTAAACAGATTGGACTTTAAAAGCAAATCGTCAGAAGCTAGAGTTCTGAGACCATGTCCCACAAAAATTACTGGGCGCCAGCCTTGGGCTCTGAGGCTCTGCAAATTCCTCTAATCCCAGAGGCTTCTATGGCAAGTCCTCACTCTTTTCCAGGTTGCTGCTGCCAAATACCATCTTGCTTAGCGAACCCAACATTTCTGGAACAGGGTGAAGCTCAAAATAATTCTCACAGTTAGACTCACTGGGACCTAAATAGCTTTGCTGATTAAACCTCTGAATCCTTATTCAAACCTGCAACATTCCTCCTTGGTGATACCAAATCCTTCCTGCTTCCCAGCAGGCTCTGGCTTGAGGATCCGATTCTGCTGCACACACCTGTCAGGGTCACCTGTCCTGACTTGGCTACGATCCATTGATTTACTCTTTGGAATGGCTGATCAGCTTTCTAGCTCCCCCACCACACCCACTGAAGCACAGATGAACAATTAGTTGGCCTAATGATAAAGTACCCTTCCTTAGGGGTCTGGAGAACTAGGGTGGGTGTAGGTGGGATTGAGAGGACATGAGGGAAGTGGGCATTTGCAGAGAGGGAGGGTTTGGGACCCTCTCCTGATGTGGGCGGGGGAGGCAGAGGCACGCAGTCAGCTGTAGAAAGTATTGGCTTTTCCATTTGGTGTAAGCTGCTCACCTGCCCAGCTGGGAACACAGAGGAAAAGAACAGAGGAGTGTCTGGATGTGCTCTCAAAGTGACATTATTATCATTACTATTACTTTCCCACTGTCTTTCCAAACTCATTCCTGTAGGTTATTTCACTTTATCCTTACTATCATTCAATGAAGTATCTCAAAAGGGATTATCCATTTTAACCCAAGAGGAAACTGGAGCATAGACTGGATGACCCTTGTCATTGGCCACACCATGAATCCAAGAGGAGACTATTCAGAGAGCACAAGAACCAGAGGAGAATATTCAGAATCCAGAGGTACGTGAGGTAAAGGCAAGGTAAAACACTACCAGGTCCACCAGAAACCCATCTCCTGGGAGGAGCGGGACCTGGTGGGGGTTGCCACATTCCCTCAGAGCATCTCCCATTCCTGCATCCTCCCGTCTCACGGTTCCGAGGTGGCGAGGTCAGGCCCCTTAGCCTGAAATGCGGGGAGAGAAGACTTAACAAATGACAAAAGCAAGTTGTGGATTGATTCTCCCCTTCCCAGGGCGGCCTGCCCCTCCTCTTCAACAGTGACAGGCAGTAAAAGGTTAGTGGCATGCTTCCTGCCTCTGGTTCCTCGGAGCTAAATGATCAAATGATGTCAGGACTGGGCAACAGCTTGATTCCTAGTTACAGCCACCACAGCTCCATAAATGAAACTCGGCACAGCGTCCCTCTGCTCAGAGGCTCTTGACTGGACCCAATACATCAACAAGGCGGCCAATTATGGCTGAGTGCACACTTCTACCCCGGTCTTCACCCTGAGCCCACCTGTGGCTCAGGCTTTGCTCAAATCTGCAGGGGGAGGGCCCTCAGAGGCTGTCACTGCTGCCCTGACTGCCTTCTTCCCATGCTGGTCTTTCTCCCAGATGTCCTGGGAGGAAAGCCAACCCAGCCAGGACTCACACACCTGCCCGCCAGACCAGCCTGCCAGGAGCCCCCATATAAGTGAGGGTCCAGCAGGCTTCTGCATACCATGCATCCCAAGCTGCCAGACCCTGGTGACCCTATGAACTCAGGTCACACTCATACGAGCAATTGCAGTGGGCGCCATGCTGGGCCTCCCCCTTTGTCTCAAATAGTTGTTTTTGGTAGTTGGCTTTTCTGATAAACAATCTGAATAGGCATAACGGCCTCATCGCCAAGAGCATGAAAATAAATCCCCAAATTAACAGAATCCCAAGGACTGGGGACAAGAAGGCAGGCAGGGAAGAGGGTTGCAGAGAAGAGATTTGACTTGGGTCTCCAGCACTGTCCATTTTTACCCGCTGGAAGAGGCCCCTATTCTCATCATAGCTTCTATGCTCCCTGCAAAACCTTGGATAACTCACAAATAAGTAAGGCACAGACTTCAACCCATCCCGTAACTCTTCTACCAGAGAAAACCACTGGTGAAAGTGTGGGGAATTTCTTTCCTTCCATGAATACTGCTTTACAGGAATCACTCTCAACCCAGCCTGCATATCATAATCGCCTGGGGGGTCTTAAAAGACAGGGATGTCCAGGCCCCACCCTCAGAGCCTCTGATTTACTTGGTCTGAGGTGGGGCCTGGGAGTTGGTCTTCTCTAAGAGCTCCCCAGGTGATTCTAATTCTAATATGATTCACAGTGTATATAAATTTTATAGCTTTTTTGTGCAATATTATGTCATCAGCATTTCCACGTCATTTAAAAACTCTCTGTAAACATCATTTTAATAGATGTGTAATCATCCATCATATAAGCGTCCCATAATTTCCTTTCAGTTTGCTTTGTAAGTGTTTTCCTGAGTGTGTGTCAGCCGTGGCTCGTGTCTACACTGAGGACCTCCCTGTAACTCCCAAGGCAGATTTCACACCCTTCCCCACTGATGGCAGATGCACTCAGAGGCCCACGGAGTGGCCTCCTGCTATGCCATCTTAGGATCCTGCTCTGCATCCTAAAATTCTTGAGAAACTCTTTATTTCAGCCAGGAAGATAATTTTGGTTCCACATACCCAGAGCAAAGACTTGTGTGGTTAGGTGGGTTCCATGTTAATTCATTCGGGGTCCAGTTTTCCCTGTGAGATCCTCATGGAATTTCCACAAGGCTCACTGGTTTAGGATAGTTACCACCTTAAAAAGTATTTTCAATCTTTTCACTTTGGACCAGAAATTAGGTCAGGAGCTGATTCTTCATCTTCCTCTTGCTTCTTCCTCTAACATCTTGAAAAATCTGCATCTCTCCAGAAATAGGTGCCTTATTAGCCCAGGCTTGCAAGGTGCCCTGTTTTGGAGCCTCAGGCTCAATCCTGGAAGTTTAAACTCTGAGGTGAACTCCCGCAAATGGAGGGCTCATTTCAGAAGATTCTCGTGACTCTCCTCATGACCACAATGTCCAGCTTTCAGAGATCTATCAGCAAGACAGCTGCCCGCAAAACTCCAGGCTGGGGCAGAGATGCCTTTTCTACTGTCCTCCTTCCAGATGTTCTAGGAAGGAGCAAACACCTGGCAGCAAACTGGAGCCCATTTCCAATTTGAAGCTACCAGTTTCCATCAGGGAACTATCAGGCAAGGCCCCTCTATTTCCCATTCCGGGAACATCTGGCGAGTAGATGATTAGAAGCACATGCTGGCAGCTACTAACATGCTTCACAGCTAAATCTAAGCTTAGTCCCAGGGGCCCTATCTCCCCTCCTCTCTCTAATCCACCGTCCCACCCCATTCACCTTCCCACCCTAGCCTTGCCAAGCTTTACTACAAAAGAGATGTTGCACCTGACCCATGATCTCCCACGCACGGTCAAAAAAATTTTTAAAAGAGGCTACAACAGGAAACATTCTCCCCAAGTCCAAGATAGGTCAGGACATTTCTCCCTCTGTCCCTCCTTCTCCCCTGGTACCAGCCAGGCCCAGGTGTGTTCACTTCTACCTGCCAACCTTTCCTCTCTCACCAATAAACACCACCACAGTGCTCCAGCCCCCTGGAGGCCCACCTTGGTGTAAAGCTTGTCATTTCCACTCAGCAAGCATTACGATAACCAGGCCACAGGTACTCCCCCCTTTGGTTGAGAGTCTATGGCAATTTTAACATGAAGGAATGTGCTGAAAAGCACCCTCTAGGAGTTTAATAACACTCATTTGCAGTAAACCGGGTTTAGTGTGAAGGCCTCTATCAGGAAAAAGAATCAATAGGGAAGAAGGGGATTAGAGGTGGAGGCTAGGTGTTAACTGTTAGGACTTGAGCCATTAATCACCAAGAAAGTTCTAGAATCAGAGTGATCTCACCACCTCCTGCTGTGAGGCCCTTTGGGGGTCGACCACCTTCTACAGGCTTCATATCCTAAGGCACTAGAGGCACGAGAGTCTTTGTTCTTGATTGGGGCAAGATCTGGGGACTGAGACAGGATTGTGCCACTGGATTATGCCATGGCCAGTATTTTCCCTAGGGGCTTCTCATGATCCCAACCTTGAGTCACTGTCTTGTATCTTGTGCCCACCTTATAGATCATCCCAACTCACAATGAAATGTCCAAAGGAGTGGAAATATGGTTAAATATAATTTGGTGAAAAACTAAAGCATCTTTCATTTTCTATATGGCATCCTTGTGTGGACCAAGAGGCATTCTCCCAGCCTAAGGAAGTTTCATGTTCTCACGTCCCCTCTCGGAGAGCAGTGACTTCACGCCACTCTTCTGCACCCAGCTCCCCCAGCCTTTATTTCAGTTTGTTTCCCAGTTGCAGAAATGCTGAAAGAACATAGGTCTTGGAGTTAGATCAATTCAGGTCCCAATCTCAGAGCCACCACTTATGGGATGTCATCAAATCCTGCTGTGCCTCAATATCTCCATCTATCAAATGGAGACAGTAATACTACTCTTGCAAAGGTTATTGTAAGGATTCAGTAAAGGTATTTATTGTAAGCTAGGTGCAGAGCAAGGTGCTTAAGACTTCTGTCTCCTCCCTTCCCCTTCCCATAATCTGTCGTAACTGTAGACAGAGAAGCCTGCTAGGCCAAGCAAATGAAGAAGGATAAATACATTCCAGCCTTCCCTGGGGACAGGTAATCAGATCATCTCTGAGGCAGTGGCCCCATCCACCAGGAAGACCCCCAACTTCCCAATGCCTGGGCAAGCACTGAGAGGAGCCTGGCCACTCTGCCATCTTTGGGGTACAGCCCTGTTGGAAGAGGCACGCACACCCCACTCCAGAGAGAGACTGGCAGTCGCCGGTTAACTGCCTGTTAAGGCAGCTGCACTTTACAGTAACCCAGCATGGACAATATTATGAATGACACTCGCAAGCTGCCAGCCCAGGGACTCATTACAGTCAAGGTACAACATGGCGGCCTGCCAAGTCCCCGGCTTTCACACTCGCTATGCCAGAACATCCACACACAATTTAATTGCATTATAATTTCAAAAGTGCTTTTCAAACTGGAAAAAGGCATTCACTGATTAACCAGCGAAGAGCAAAATTGTTTATGAAATTGAATACAAAAAGCTACAGAAATGTAATTGGGTCGTTCTAGCACCTAATTTTCAAGCCATTTTCCCCACTTATTTAATCACGAGATACAAAAGGAGCGACTGAATTGACTTCATACTAATTAGATTACTCCCTGCGATACTCCGGGCCTATATTCCAACTGGTTGATAGCAATGTTTTAAACGGAAACAAAAATGGTGCAGCAGCCTGTCTGCGGGACAGAATGGACTGTCTGGAATAGACCTTCCATCCATTAATAAGAACAAGCATTTGTCCCCCAAACCTCCCAAGCTCCCTGTTACATGGAAGCATCCTTGGAGAAACATCACCCTCCAGGGCACGGATAGGAAGACTCATCAGGTCCTTCTCCTACGCTCCCTGGAAGAATGGGTTTGAACATGCCCCTTCTATTAAATCCTGCCACCTCCCCAGCGGGCACGGCTGCTTCACAGGCAGGCAGAGAAAGCCACCAGCAACTCTCCTAATTGGCTGTACGAGGCCCTTGGTGCGCCTCTGAACACTCTTCCTTTCATTGTTTCATAAATTGACTGGTGGCCCCAACCAGATCGGTGGCAGTCTCTCGGGCAAGCCCAGCTTCATTGAGTTCTTTTCTCAGCTCTGCCTTGAGCTTCCTGAGATGAGCCAAATCCTCAGTCTCTCAGTTACTGAGTGAATAAAACCACGTTCATCCCAGAGAGCAATGCTGCGCTATATTCTGTGTCTTGAAATGATACCTCACTCTGCACCTGCCCTCTAGCAACACAAATCTAGTAAGCTACGATGACTTCCACACAGGTAAACACAGGAAATACCGGGCCCCAATGCCTGAGAACACCAACGTGTGACCCAGGGGGCCAGGGCTTCCTTCCATTCATCTGGAGACCTTCTTTTGATATGTGGTGCTGTCTTCTCACGGCTTTTTTAGCTCATTTTAAATTTTATCAGGAGAAACATAATTGATTATATAATCAAATGTAAAACGTACATTATCAAGATATCTCAGCACTTCGCAGACCATTTAATCAAGATATCTGGGGCTGTGCCAAGAGGAATTAACTTACATTAAGCCTCAAGTATGTATTACTCTGCCGTATTTGTTTCCACGTTTAAGGTGGGTCTTGCTCCCTAAGAACGGGAGCACATCCTTCAAGGACTGTGCCGTACACAAGCTCTGGGTCTGAAGGTCCTCCGTGCTACTTCTCGATTTCTCCAAATGAGGAGAAAACCCAAAAGGCCGCTCTACCTTGAACCCTATCTGCAGATGTGACATCTTCACACAGCCCCCGATTTCTCTTGTCTTTAAGGATGTCTTTGGGGGTCTGCCCAAGTGCCCCAGCAATACACAGCCGGCCCAAAGAAGAAAAGGGGTTTTCGCTTCTATTTGCTCTTCATAAATCGCTACTCTCCCTGGGAAAGTAAACAGATGTTATTTAGGAGGCAACAGGGGTGTCTCATGTCTACAGCAAATTTTCACCAAACCCAGGGAGCCCAAGAAAGGGGAGAATAGCAAGAAGGGGGCATCTGCCTGAAATGCCTTCCCTTCCTCTGCTTTCAAAGCCTAGGTGGATACAGCTTCAACTGCTCCACAGAGCTGCTCCAATGAATGCATTCACTCAGTAACTGTCTGCTGAGCCTGGCTGATGTGCCAGGCATGGTGCTAGTCGAGGGGGTATAAAATAAAACATGTCTTTGTCTTCAGAGAGTGCCCTGTCCTTAGCAGGAGAGGGACAGGCAAACAATCCCAACACAAAACTGGTAAGGCTGTGATGGAGCAGGACAAAAGGAAGGATGATGTCTGCAAGAATGCAGGAAGGCTTTCAGGCAGGTGCCATCCACCTATTCTAGACAGAAGACGAGGCCTCCAGGCACCAAAGGGGCAGGGACGGACATTCCAGGTGGAGACAAGGGCAGGTGCAAAGTCAGGGAAGCCTCCGGGAGCACTGAGTGCACTGAGAAACTACAGGCAGGATCAGGTGACTCAAGATCAGGGAATGGTACAGCGTGAGGCTGGGAAGGCCGGCTGGAACCGAATTCAGATGCTGTGCTTATCCTACAGAAAAATGGGAAATCCATCACAATCTCTTCCTTCTCTGGAAGCATCAGTGCTATCCAGGCACAGTGCCAGGCACTGTGGATTGTACAAAAAAATCCTTAGATGCAGACGCGGTGGCACAGCCGAATACCAGGCACCCTGGCTCTCAAGTCAGACCACCTTTGATGCATATTCTGTGTCTTCAGCAAGTAACTATGTCTCTGAGTCTAAGTTTCCTCATCTATCAAAGAGGAACTCTGTGAGGATTAAATAAGGCAACATATGTAAGGTACTCAGGACAGCATCTAGCACTGTTAGGTGCCCCATAAACGGCTGTTGTTAATGAAGGTGGTGAAACAGATAAACACACAGAATGGTAACCAACAACCCAAGGTGTCACGATTGCGCCAAGAGGTACTGTCCAATGGATAAAAGGCTGTATGTAAGTGCCAGTGAGTAGACAAAAGAGTGCAGCAGGGGTTCATAACTGCATTACTCAGTACCTACTGTGTGCTCGCATCATTTATTGAATGAACAAGCAAAGGAAATACCATACAGTTTAGCATTAACCACATACTTGATGAGACTCCCAATTCCAAAGGTCAGGGAGACACTTTATACATCTGTGCACTGTGCTGGACACAGGCTGCAAGCTCCATAAATGCCCTAAATAGCCTACTATTAGGACTGGAGCTCCCCCGACAGCAGCACGGTCTCCAGAACCCTGCCCAGGACTCAGCCTGCAACACAGACTCCGAGTAGCCATGAGATGGGTGTGGAATGGCCTCTCCATCATCATCACCCCAACCTTGTGTGCTTACTGGTGGTTTCCAGGCCACCTCACTTGGACCCACTGAGGCCCAGAAACATCAGAGCTTCCCCCAAAGCAGAGGAAGGACCCAAATGCATTCAGAAATATCCCCAGTTAAAAAGAAAACCCTCTAAGGGCACAGGGCAGAGGATGCAAGCCACGGGCATACCATTGATAACTGGCTCCTAGGAGTCACGTGATGCCTGGTTACAAGGCGACCTTCTGGGCTGTCCTGGGCCAGTGCCCATAAATATGTTAGCTCCTGGGCAATTCTTAATTACTGCTGCACTCAAACCCAGCCATCTGTGCCCTGTTGCAGCAAGAAATCCACAAACACACGGCACGCCCTTCACACAGGCAGAGAAGATGGGCAGCCAGGGACATGGGGGCCTTTGTGTCTTGAGCACAACAGTATCAGCTGCACAGAGAGAAACACGTGCAGGGGGCTGGCCATAAAGGATGTCTTATTCATCAGGCTGCGCTTGAGAAATGTGACACGCCTCAGAGGAGGCGCCCAGGCCCATTCTGGCTCAGGTGGGCTGTTCAGCAGAGCGTGTAACAGGCCAGACAATAGGATCTTCCAGAACCCCTTCACCACAGCATCTTTGGGGAGGGCGGAGGGCCTGGGGACTAGGAGGTGAGGGATGAAAGGAAAATGCAAACTCTCCATTTTGGAAGCTGGGTCCATCTGTACAGAGGCCTGTGTATGTGTGTGTGTGTGCGCCTGTCTGTGTGTGTGAGAGAGGGAAAGAGAGAGACAGAGAGACAGACAGACAGACAGTCAGCCACTAAAATGAGGCCTTTATAGGTATGTTAAATGCTGGAAGGCGAGAGTCCACATTAGGAAGGACTGGAGATTACTGACATGGATTGTGCTTTATCCAACGTCATTCACTATTTTGGGGATAGAATGGTTCTGAGCCTGGGCCCAGAGCCCACTTCCCAGCTTGGTTCTAGCTTGCCTGGGATCTTGGGCAGTGGCCTACCTGCTCTCAAGTTTTTCCATGTGTACAAGGGTCCTTATCTCACAGGGCTGTCGAAAAGCCTGAGTGAGTATAAATGGTCCCCAAGTGTAGGGCTGGAGAGAAACAGAACTTTCCACAGGAACCAACAGGAGAAACAATTAAATCACTAAAGAGAGCAAGCCTCTAAGGTGTGCACCCATTGGTATGAAAAATGGTCCATGTGGATGGGGTAGGTGATGAGAAATGACTTAATGGGTACGACGTATGTTGTTCGGGTGATGGATATCAAAAAAATCCTGCTAGACCACTATGCAGCCTATACACATAACAAAACTGCACATGGACCCCACAAATCTATGCACTGTTTCTTTTTTTTTTTTGGAGATGAAGTTTTGCTCTGTCACCCGGCTGGCGTGCAGTGGTGCAATCTCTGCTCACTGCATCCTCCACCTCCTGGATTCAAGCGATTCTCCTGTCTCAGCCTCCTGAGTAGCTGGGATTACAGGCACGCACCACCACACCTGGCTAATTTTTGTATTTTTAGTAGAGACAGGGTTTCATCATGTTGGTCAGGCTGGTCTCGAACTCCTGACCTCAGGTGATCCGCCTGCCTCAGCATTCCAAAGTGCTGGGATTACAGGCATGAGCCATCGCACCCGGCCTGTACACATTTTTAAAAAAGGAAAAAAAAATAGTCCA
This sequence comes from Pongo pygmaeus, assembly GCF_028885625.2. Classification (NCBI taxonomy): domain Eukaryota; kingdom Metazoa; phylum Chordata; class Mammalia; order Primates; family Hominidae; genus Pongo; species Pongo pygmaeus. Next base: position 61,141,958 of record NC_072392.2, read on the forward strand.
TGTGCAATTCACACACCAAGACTTATCTCTCCATTCGTGCAGTCCCTGAGGATCTGATTTGTTAGCCACCAGTTTGCCTGTCAGTGTTTGCAGTGACTACATTTTTTTATGTTGGTGAAATGAAAACAGAAGTATTTTTTTTCCCAACATAGTATTTTCAAAAGATGGCTCTCCTCCACCCTCCAGAAAGCTGGCCAACAGCATGTGCAGCAGTGGGTGCATTCTGCTGGAGAGCTGGGACCCACTGTCGCGTGCTACGACAGCACAGATCTAAGAAGGGCTGTGTTACGCAGCTCTGCACTTCCAGTCGCCTAGGAGAGGGAGATCCCTGGTTTCAGGCCACAGGCAACACCAGTGCCCAGGGTAGGAGTTGCTTGGGACCAGCAGGCAATGCCTTTGCTAAGAGAAGAATGCTTCCTCTGTGTATGAAAGCACCATGAGAAGAGGCCTGGCTAGGATGGCCTTAGAGGTGTCTCTAGACACATGAGCTTCTTGGCCAGGATCCATTTCTGAACATCTTGGGATGCCACAGCACTTGGCTTACCAATCACTGTTTACTGGACATGCGGATGGGTGAAGGGATATAAGGATGGATGGATGGGCAGATGGATGGGGATGGATGGATGAATGAGCAGATGGATAGATAAATGGAAAACAACAGCTGCTATTTATTGGACACTCCTATATATCAGGCTCTTTATATATGTTCCCTCATTTAATCTATAGCAATCACATCTGAAGAAGTGTTCTTATCCCTGTTCTACAGATGAGGAAACTCAGAGAGGGTCAGAGAGGTTAAGTAGCTTACATATATAATAAGTAGAAAGAACCGGAATTTGAATCCAGGCCTGTTGGGCTCCAAAGCTGCAAATTCGAATAATGTCTGAACCAATCCTCTCTGGCTGTCAGTTCCCTCATCTTTAAAATGGGGCCACTGCCATCTGCTATTGCTTAGGTAGGCACCTTCCAGCCTCTAAAGTTCTCATTAAACATGCAGCGGATCCCCTCTGGATAAAGGGGTGCTGCTTCAAGAGGGGCAGCAGAGACTGCTCTAGGGCACACACTACCGTTTCTTGGAGCACCTGGCTGCGGGTTTCCCACCTTTCTGTCGTCCTCACAGCTCCCCTGCCTGTGGACTTCTGGCCCATGTTTCCTCATTAGCACAGCCTCCTACCCCAAAAGGGGCCCAGAAGATCCAAGCAGCAACTGGGCAAACAGTTCTTATTGCTTCCTGTTTGCAGTCTGGATGAAAGGTCAGGTGGGGGTGGAGGTGGGAGACAGTCTCTGACCCGCTAGTTCAAGCACAATTCACACAGGATTTCTCAGAATAAACTGCACAGAAATGGATATGCTGGGGTCAGAAAACAGCAAGACGGGAGAGCAAGAGCAGGGATTTTTGTGATATCTGGGGCCTGTCTGGGGCTGACAGGCTTCAGGGACTGAGACATGGGTGATGCAACTGCAAATACAGTGTGTTCCAGGCAGGTGGGCAAAAATATTAAATGCTCCCACCCTCCACCTAGACAGAGCCCTGTCCAAAGCTCCCAGGCCCACCCACACTGCCATCTCCCCATCTCAGGGCTGTGGTTTCATCACTTCGCTTGGTTTCTTCTGGGTTGTGAGGTCTCTTCATGATTGCTCAAGAACAGACAGTGCAAGAACAAGAGGTTTCCATACTTGACTCCCTAAATGTGCACATCAGCCTGTGCAGAGGGCACCGACCTCACCGCCATTTGCTTCATCAGCTAGATGGGCTCTGGAAAGTCACCATTCCCCCTGAAGCAGGGAGCAGCTCCTTTGGAGCTGGGAGGATGGTGGGCTTTCCATCCTTCCACCTTTGCTCCTGCCCCAGTTCCACTGGGGCGAAAATGGCTTGCCTCCTTTCCTGGGATGCTCACAGAACAGAAACCCACAATGCATTACTTGGCAAAGATTAAATAACCAAAACCAACCTGCAAGGCATGCTTGTGCTGGTGGCAACCAACGCCTTTACTGAGCTGCGAGGAACCGTACAGGCATTGCCCTAATGACTCCTTTCTATACCGGCAGTAATTGTTAATAATAGCAGCATTATTATACTGCTCAGAAACAGCAACATCAGTAATAAATAATAGCAGGCATGTGTTACTGTTACCCCATCTTGCAGATAAGGAGTCAGAGGCTCTGAGGATTATGTAACTGGCCTAAGGTTGCTCGGCTGGTAGGTGGTTAAAATCTGAGATTTCTAAAAGGCAGGCTGATATCTGAGTCTTTGTTTCCCAACCACTCTTCTCCCAAAACATGGTGATCTGGAGGTGGTGGGAGGAAGTAGCAGAGAGAAGAGTTTTGAAAATGTCCATGAGGCAGACCTTGTAAATCCCCATGGAATTGGATGGAAGTGTCCCCACCAACCCCACTCCAGGGCTCCTCGGAGGGGCACAGGTTACTGCAAGTCCCCCATCCCAGGAGTTACAGTGGAGGGGCTTAGCGCCTCCAAACTCTCCCCCTCCACCACCCCAGAAAATATTTTAAAAGAACAAAACGTCCCCCCAGAGACTGTGAGAAAAGCCAGCTAGCAGGGCAAGTTATGAAGATGTCATTACACAATGAACCGCTTCCGTGGACCATAATAGGTTTTTACCTTTGCTACTGTACTACGAGAGATACCAAACAGCAAGTTTAAACGGTCTCCTCCATTGCCCCATCCCAGCCTTCCAGAATCACACGTGTTTCTACTTTAAAAGCTGTTAACATGGTATAATATGTTCGGAGCACAAATCCAGATGGCCACGGGCCTCAGAAAACCCGCAGCATCCTGCTGAAGAACTGATCTTACAATTCCACCAACCAATAGCAGTGAAGGAGTTACCTGCACAGGTGGCCCGGCCCAGGTCTGAGCTGCCTGCTCCTGCTTCATGAAGCCCTACCTCTGCAGGGGCACGGGGCAGCCTGTGGAGATGTCCACCACTTGGCTATTGCGGCCAGACTCTCTCCAGACGTCCAGTGGCCTTGGCCCTTCAGCAGACACTGGCTGTCTCTGAGCAGAAGCTGGAAAAATGCACTGGATTTGGCTTCCAGGGGAGCAGGTGCAGGAACAAAGCCAGGGTGCGGGGGCAGGCATCCCTTGGGTGGCAGGCTGTCGTCAGCACAGCTGGTCCCACACAGTTCCCTCACTTTCCCTCACTCCAGTGCCTGCCTGGTCAGTGGCTCTCAGGGGTGTTGCATGTTCACCACTAGGATTCTATATGGCTATGGACAGGGCTGAGACAAGCACTCGATGCAGGAGCCAAAGTCACTCTGCTACCCATGTGTTGTCTTCTGCCAAGAACCACACCGTCCAGCCAGCCCCAGCTAGGGAAGCTGGTATTGCCAATGGGGCTGCAGCTGGTCTGGAAAGGAGTCCAGGGAAACCACGCTATCCTCAACGGGGGAGCGGATGAGACAGGAGAGGAGAGAGGGGGAGCTGATAAAAAGGACTTCGGGGCTTGTCCTCTTTTTACTCCCATCCTTCTTATTTCCTTAGCATTAACTTTCCAAATGCTGTCCTCACATGGGCGTGTTTTAGTCCAAACTCTCCCTCTCAGGTGGGGAGATGGGGTTGCATCTCACTTTGTGCTTCTGTTGATGTCTGTGTCTATTTTGGGTGTAGGTAATGCTGCTTTTGTGGTTCTGATTTGGAGAAGGTACGAATTAAAATGATGTCAAAGAACTTCTGATTTCTTTCTTTCTTTTTTTTTAGATGGAGTCTCGCTCTTGTCATCCAAGCTGGAGTGCAGTGGTACCATCTCGGCTCACTGCAACCTCCACCTCCTGGGTTCAAGTGATTCTCCTGCCTCAGCCTCCTGAGTAGTGGGGTTACAGGCTCCCGCCACCACTCCCGGCTAATTTTTTTGTATTTAGTAGAGATGGGGTTCCACCATGTTGGCCAGGCTGGTCTCGAACTCCTGACCTCAGGTGATCTGCTCGCCTTGGCCTCCCAAAGTGCTGGAATTACAGGCGTGAGCCACCGCGCCTGGCTGAACCTCTGAGTTCTTGATACATGGGAGGCAAACAGACAAACTGGGCGGTTCTGTGATTCAGGAACTCCATGAAGAGACAGCAGGATCCAGCAAGGCTGTCTTTGCTCTTGGCAGGGCTGGTGCTTTATAACCGGCAGAAGGGCTGGTCTGGGCTTAAGAGAGGTCAGAGGGCTAGGGCAAGTGACTTAGAGTCGTGGTTTTCTGTTGTTGTGCCACCAGGAGGGATGTGTCTCCAAAAACACACAGTGAGCGGCAGTTCAGCCAGCCAGGGTCTCATTCCCACCTCTAGGCAACAGGCTGGGTCTCATCAGACCTCCAAGAACTCAAACTCTAGGGGAGGTGCAAACCCTCCTGACCCCACTCACTCACTCCAGGATGCGGGGCCCTCAACAGCAGAGGCTGAAAGGGGAACCGACCCTCTTTGTTATTTGTTGGAAAGACACTATTTATAGCTCCAGATCGTTAACTGCCTTTTTAAAAAGACGGTTCTCAGGGCCATTTTTAGAGCATCAGTCTTCCCTCGGATGGCTGCGTGGTGACTAGAAATGGCAGTGCTGAATAGGTGCAATTACAGAGGCGCCTAATACGCTGAGACCATAACTGCGTGGAATTTCTCTTTGTAATCTAAGCATGTCTTTTTCCCCCAGAGCCTTTATTTAAATATTTTGTCAGCTCCCCACACCAGCAGCAGGCAAGCTCCGTCTTGAGCACTCTCAGAGGATGGGAGGGGGCTGTTATGAGAGATGCCACTCCTAACCCCTCATTCTTCTTGACAAAATAAATCATGAAAGCCAAGAAGGAGGGTGTGCGAGGGCAGAGTCAGCTGCAGCCCCGGAGGTCCTCAGCACCCAAGGAGATGACGCTTCTTTCTGGAATGCTGACAATTCGCTGACTTAGCTGCCTTGGTTATGGACCTGAACATCTAGAAGAAATATTCAGCGCCCAAGAAAACAGTTCTGCTCTTTTAACCCATTAACTCAGACCCAAACTGGGGCTGCTTCTCATCAATGGCATTTCAGAAATTAGGGACTGAGCACTCCCAAGAGATGCCTCAATGAAACCTCTGCTCCCCATTCCCACTGGGGAGCGAATGTACACCTGCCAGAGTTTCATGCAGAAAACCTTGCCTTGGCATGGGCACAAGGGGGAACACCCCAGCCCAGAGCTGTGGGGGACCAGCCAACAGCCCAGAGAACCTGTCCCTGGCCACACACCCTTCAAGGCAGGGTCCTCCCTGGGTAATCCACACCTTCCAGAGTCCACAGCAAACAGAAAGTAACTGAGAAGTGAGCTGGGTGGTGATGGCATTACCAAATTCATTCCAAACTTGTTATTCATGAGAGTCTGGCAGGAGCGGGAAAGGGGGCTTGGCCCCGGGGGCAGACCCTGAAGACTCCATCATGAGGTCTTGGGAAAAGCCTCCAGGTCCTGAGTGACTCCTGTGGTTTTTTTTTTTGTGGAATATTCCTGGACTCATCTTGTGTAAAAAGAGGTAGCAAGATGCTGCCCTGGCTGTCCCATGTAAGTCAGCCCACCTCCTATCTGGTTGCCTATGACTGAGGAATTCTCATGCAGGCGGACTGCCCCTCATCGTAACATTTCTTAAGAAGGTGATATTTCCGTGTACCATCTGCCATGCCTTTGGCTTACCCCTCAGTCTGTTCACTCCTCAGGCAGGGATGAGGAACGCTATTATCGGGCATCTTGGCAATCCCAACAGTGGGCTCCATACTCCATCCCCTGAACCATCTTGGACAAGTCCCTTCTCCATTTCAGGCCTCAGTCAATCCACCTGTGAAACAGGGAGATCCCACACCCGGTGCTTCCACTGAGAAGGTGGCCATGACAGCATACATTACTAAACACCAAATAAGGCCAGACGTTATACATATATTAATTTGGGAGGGTAAACATAGATGCTAATTGAATTTCTCCTTTCTTTTATTAGTACTGTTGGGAGGATCTCAAGCTGTCACTGAGTGAGTAAAAGTACTCTGTAGATGGTTTTACCTTAAAGATATTAGCTAAAGAAACAAAAAGCTCTGAACATCAGGTGTGACCCTCGTCATAGTGCCGCAAGCCTCTGCAAAGCCTCTCTCCCAGTAGTGAGTGCCTCATAAACTCACTTAATGGCAAAGGCCCAACCAGCCAATCAGTCTACTTGGAAAACAATCCTATGAGCTTGCCTCAGGAGCCCACATGGGCTCTGAGTCCAGTGACAGGAGGCTGTGATGTCACTGGACGCCCTGACCTCCCTCCTACCCCAAAGACTGATGGCAGCACAGAGGCGTTCTGCCTCACAGACTCACATCCCTCGTCTGCCCGCCTCAAGGAAGAAGTATTCTTACATTTCTAACTGATGTCTCAGGGAAATAATTAGATGTCACTACTCTAACATTACATTACAACTTCCCTGCAGATCCTGGAGGAAGGGGAAATGAGTTACAACAAGCAAACCAAGCTAAATACAGTTGGTAATTGAAAAAGTGGCCAAGGAAATCAGGAGGGGAAAAGCAAGCAAGCCAGACCTAAACGGATTATCAATCATTTCCTTTTAAGGCAAGCTCCACTGCAACTTAATCAATTGCTATTGCTTCCCAAATTCAATAAGAAAACTGATACTGTGGGGAAGAAGGAGAAAAAAACATTAAATGTTTACCATTACATTCTTGATAGACACTGGACAATGTCCCCCACTCAATTCCAATCCAGTTCCAAGCTTATCAGCATAAAAGAAATTTACAAGCAACAAAACTCAGATAATGTGTCACCATTACCACTAACAGTGTAAAGTGCCTGAGGCATGGTCTCCAGGCATCATTGGGACATGGGGTTTAATAGTCACAACAAGTGGTGGTTCTGAGGCTGGGCAGCCTGTCCTGGCCGTAGGGAGAGGAGGATGCCACGTGGCGCTCCAGGAAGGTAGTTGTGTGACCTTTGGACCTCCAAGGTCTCAAGTCACTTGGCCTCGAGGGGCTGCAGCATCTGTTGCCATAGCAACCTGGTGAGGATAAACACCATCACTCTTCTGGTTAATAAGCATATACCAAGTACCTATTATGTCCCAGGTACTGGGGACACCAAGAGGAAAAGAATATGGTCTCCTGCAGTTAAGAGCCTCATAGGAACTGGGGGAGTCAGTGTAGGGAAATAATGATGGAGGCATGCTCAGGGAGTTCAGGAGGGAGGAAGGGGCACCCATCTGAGGACCCTCAGGAATTTGTCAAAGGAAAGGTGGGTAGGGGTTAATATGTGCAAAAGTTGACAGGGAACCTGGTTGGTTGAGGAGCTGCTGGGGTCCCTGCTGCGCTGAGCAGGGAACCCTGGCTGACAGGGAATGGAGAGGTAGGCTCCGTCACGCCTACCCTGGAGGCCACACTGAGGCGCCTGAGCAGGCAGCCACTAAACTTGGCACGACCAGAATCACATTTCAGAAAGATCCCTCTAAATGGGTCACAGGCCTGGAGGCAGGAGTACCCGGAGAGTTGCTGCTCTGCCAGGAACAGATGGGATAGGTGCCCGAAGCAGAGCATGGCGGTGGGTGCAGAGGACAGGGCGACCCAGAGCTGGCGGTGCGGAGGCTGGCCAGATGTGTGGGAGATGGGGCCCGGGCTGAAGCCTCAGGTATGGCTTGAGCAACTGGGCACCATTACCCAGGAAGGGACATGGGTCAGCGGGGCAGCCTGGGATCTTAGCCTAGCAGCCCCGCCTCCTCACACTGCCCTACTTCTCACCCACAGGAAGCAGAAACCTTTCCAAGGAGCTCAGCCTAGTGCCCAAACACAAGGGAGGAAAGGCGTAGGAGAGCAGAGTCCCAGGCTCCCTTGGAAGTCTCAGCAGGTTTGAGCAAAAGATCCCAGCAGGGGCTGCAGGCACTGCTCATGCCTCAAGAATGAAAATTCGAGCAGCAGGAAGGGATGGTTGTGAGTCTGTAAAGATATGGCCCACGGTCCCAAGCCCAGGCTTTATAGCCACACCTGTTCAGACCCTAGCTCTGTCACTGGCTGTGTGCCCATGGGCAAGTTCCTTAACCCTTCTGTTTCTTCATCAGAAAAAACGGGCATAATAACAGCTACACCACACAGGGTCAGCCTGAAGGTGAAATGAGATAAAGCAAAAGAAGTGCTCAGCCCAGTATACAGGCTTACGGAGTGCTTAGCTACTGTCTTATCATCCTTGTTAAAAACAATAACATCGTCCCGGATAGAAGGCAGGTGTAGAACATTCCCTCATATCTTTCAACACCAAGGAGGCAGGAAATAGAGCTTTTTAACGCTTCCCAAACAAGCGCGGGTGCACACATTGACTACTTGCTGAGGAGGAGAGGGGGGAAGGTGTCTCAGGACGCAACACCCCAGCCTCACTGGAGCAACTGGCGGCAGATACTGGCGGCAGATGCTGGCGGCTCTTAGCTGTTCCTTCTACTTGATGGAGGGTGACTTTGCAAGTAACAAGGCTCTCTAGTAATGCTCCATAAAACTATGAATTTACTTTGAGAGCACCAAGTCTAATTACCTTGCCAAGACTCTCTGCATTTTTAAGAACCATTCCCCCTCCCCTGCCCCAAACTCTTGATCCTAAGGACTCTTCTTAGCAATACTTGGTGTCGTTCTTGTTTCGCCTGTTGCCGTGGCAACAAAGCAGCGTTTACCAGCTTTCCAAGCTGGTACATCTTTATTAGCACCCGGATCCCATGAGGAGCAGGAAGCAGTGCAGAGGTTTAAAGAGCACTAATCCCCTTAAGCTTTGCAAACCTCTCTAGTTAGGGAGCCCATAAAGGGGCAGGGAGGGAGGGGAGAATTGAGGTCTCTGCCATTTTCAGGGCCCTCCTAGAATTGTTAAGCCTACATGAAGGACCAGACTGAAAAAACTTATCTCTCTGGAGCTTTGCTTTAAATTTCTTCTCTTGAAAGAGACAAACTTGTGGGCTGCCTTTGCTTCACAAGAAAAGTCGGCCACCCATCCATCACAGAAGGGCTGCCGGCTCTTTCCTCACTGCCTCTCTGACCACACTGCTCTCTCACGATAAACACAGGACTTTCAAAAACAACCGGTTATCTCTTGGCCAGGAGGAGGGATGGCCACAAAGGCACATGAGCTGGGCTGCCCGTGCACCCTCCTCTCTGCCCCTCCGCGATGAGAATCGAAGGATGATTCAGAGCCGACATAGATTTCCAGTCTATTTCAAAAGAAAACAACGGACCTCAGAAAGCTGCTCAGGAAAGCTCCCCCATCTCCTTAGCCTCAGCCTGTCTTGGAAGGTTTTTCCAAGTCAACACCAGGGCAGAAGTGGGAAAGGAAGGAGAAGAATGGGATTCTTAACATCATTTAAAAGTAGTTCAATGTCCCAATCCCCCTCCCACCAAATAAACGTCTCTTTCATCTTTCATCCCAGCCTAGAAAATCAAAACCTGGCTAGGGGTCCAGGAAGACCTGTGGCTGAATTTTGAAAAATTGCCAAGTGAAAGATGATACATTCATTCTGCCTTCCCAAACAGCTTTCAGTCTGGGGTGATTTTGGTGTCGAGCCTTGGCATCCACCATGGTCCCCAGTCCAGTGCTCTGTGCCCATGAGCCTCATTCAATCAGGACTACTCAATTGAAGCTCTGAGCCTTTAAGAGCCTGGCCTTGGGGGGCTCATGCTCTAGCTGCAGGGATGGACAACCAAAGGCTGCATTTCCAACACTGCGGTTTCTGACGCCACTTTTGAATAGGCCAGGTGTCTCTCATTATTCCCAATGGTGCCAACATTCTCAAAACAACAATAAAAAATTCTGAAGTCACTGGAATCCTTTTTCTACTTTTGGTGGGGTAAAGAGTTCATTCAAAGACCAGTATCAGCCTCTCAAAAGAGAAGTCTCCCAGCCCACACTACATCAGCCCTAAAAAGCTTGGTTCTTCCACTCTGTGAATTCTAGGGGCAGTGATTTCCGGGTTGTTTATATTTATGTCCCCACTTATTTCCTAAAAATACTGAGGTGTCTTATAATGCTTAAGCACATATAAAACTGGACACTAAGAACATGAATCAAAGCTGGAAAAGATGACCAGTCACAGAAAGAAGAGACCAATGTTCCCCCATGCTGGGGCTCAGAGAGGGTTGGGTGAAGCTCAGAAGCCAGAGAATCACCTTCCGGTTGTGGAAAAACTTCAAACATAAGTTTGAACCAGAGGAAACTTGCCAGACTGTCTCTAACCAAGGAAGCCGTTGCTGGGCAATAGGGATTAAAAAAAGACACTCAGAGATCAAGAAAGCCCATGAGCCAAGACCTCCGGGGATGGAGGCAGGTCCAGGACGGCGACACCTAGCGTCTGGCCCTGCTACTTCAGGCCTAGGCTAGAGTGTGCCAGGAGGTGGAAGACCCAGGGGCTGGATGCAGCAGGGCAGTGAGTGGGGGCCCGGGTTGGGGGGTGCTGGCTGGTCTCCATACTCAGAGACAAGCAGCAGGCAGAAAGCCAAGCTCAGTTCCCAGGACTCTCTCAGGAAGGGAGTCAGGAATTACAGACCAGTGAACATCACTCTGAACTTTAATTAGACCGCTGCAACTCCCCTATGGGTTATGTGGGTTACTCTGTCCCGTTAGCAGTAAAAACCTCACGACCAGATGGCCTGAGGGTCTAGTGAGGAAGTGGGGGGACAGAGCCCTGGTGTGTGGCCAGTCCTGGGGCAGTAGCAGGAGAGACCTGCTGAAGGTCACATGAGCTGGGTCCTTGAGCCCCAGGACAAGGGGCTCTAGGTCCAGCACATTCTCCTCCCCAGAAAACCCCTCTATGCAGCAAGTGGAGTAGGAGGCAACCTTTGGAGCTGAGGGATCCAGGGAAGCTGGGCTATTGGTCTGGAGTGAGTGCTCCAGCCAGGGGGAGAAAGGTTGGGTGGGTACAGGCAGGGCATGACATCTGCCTAAGCTGCTCTTTCTACAGGAAGAGTCAGCACATAAAATCACCTCTAGTCAATCCATGCCCCAAGCAATGGACGCCACTGTTTCCAGCTTTCACGCCCGTGATCGTTTTAAATCCCTTCCTTCCCACCTTTGGAACCCAGTGAGAAGCCTCATAAGCAAATGGCCAACTGGGATACTTCTTGTTATTAACCTCAACACCTGCACTTGAAAGCTAAGGCTGCAGCAGCGGGTGGGGGAAGGGCAGTGGGGCATGGCAGTGCAGGAAGAAGGGGGTGTGGGAACACCAGTGTGTGTACATGCATGACCCCATGGGTGCACCTGGGGCTTGGCAGATGTCATGCAGCAACTAGCACACATCAGGCACCTGATTTCTACCCTTGGCTGAACAGCAATTTCCAATCCAACAGCAACCTCATCCCAGACGGTGGTCTGTGTGCCTTCTCCACCCACCTGAACCTACCTCTCCATCTACAGACCTCCGCCCTCCCCCCGGCAGCAATCCCCGAGGTTAACACCAAGCCAGGAGTCTGTGGCCAAGCTGATTCTCCAGCCCAGGTGAGTCCAATGAGGACCTACCCGCACAGGAAGAATTCAGGATGGAGCCGGGGCAGGTTCAGCCCCTGATCTGGAGACCTTATTTAGTCTGAGACATAATATTGCTCCTTTTGTCCCCTACCCATTTACCTCCCGGCACTGAAATAAGGGGACTTTGATTCCCTCCCGGTTCATGGCTTCATTCAGGAAGCTCCACAGAAGTAAGCCATTATGTGAGTTCTAAGCCACTTTGAATAAACCAACACAACTCCTTTCAAAAAAGCACCGGGAGAAGGTCATTCATGTGAATAATAACCATTCTTTCTCTTTAATCATTAAAATAAATAAATTCAAATTACATCTTCAAAGAGCACCCATCCCCCCATCAATTTCTACTCTTGAGTTTAATAGAAAAATGGCTCCTGAAAAATTCTCCTGTGAAGTGAGGCTGGGGTGGAAGACGCCAGCACAGTGCTCTCATTCAGAACACTCTCGAATGCGGACTGAATCAGGCCCTAGACAGAGGGCTACGTGTGTGCCTATGCGTGTTGGTCTTGGATGTGCAAACTGTCTAACCCTGCTCTGAGTTTTCCTAGGAAAAGGAAAAATGTCCTGAACCTCGACTCTTCCCCAGGCTGAAAATCTCCAACATTTTCCAGCCTGGCTTCAAACCTGACAGAAAAAGACAAGGGGAGACAGGTATTAAGAAAACGGAGAGCTCGTTTGGATTTTTGCTTCACTTCTGATTCTGTCACAAAAATTACTTTTGGAAAAGAAAAGGTAAAAAGAGGCAAAACAAAAACAAAAGTAAAAGAGACATCGTGTTCTTTCCCTGTGACCCCCCCAAATCCAAACCTTGCTATTTTAAACAATGAAAAGCACAGTGTGTGAGGAACAGCTTGCATATAGCTGAAGCCAGCATTATTTGCTTCAGGTTTCCTATACTAACTCAATTTTTACTTCTTAAGCACTTTTGTTAACAAAGGAGAAGAACAAGGCCCAAACGGGGGTGTCTGTCAAGGAGATCTGTGCTTGCAGTGATCCTGAAGGTCGCCTGGTATGCTGTCCTCCCCAGGCTAGCTGCAGTAAGGCCTTGATAACCACTGCTTCCTGCTGCCAGCCGGAGCCACCAAACCCAAGCTCTAAGAACAGTTCTGCGAGCCCCCTCTCCCATGTACTGATAGCACTTAAAAGGGGCGTTTGTCTTCGGCAGCTATTCTCAATCCTATTGAGATTTCTAATTAGCTCGGAAAAGACCGCATTCACTGACAACTAAGGCGGGGATATGGGGTGGGGAGGGGAGACAGGCAGGGTGGCTTCCCCCAGCTCAGGAGTGACCACAGCCTGTGAAGATGCTGCTCCTGCTCCAGCATCAACCCTCCTCCAAATGCTTGGATGCCCGTCCAGGGTTTCAACTGACCTCCCTGCAGTCAGAGGTTGCTCCAAAAAGGGCCCATCTCCAAGCCTCTCTTGAACTCCTTTCTCTACTCAGCAAGGCCTTGGGCATCAAGCTAAGATCTCTGCCAACTACTGATGCCTTGCCCCGAGTACAAATGCAGGAGCCCACCTAGGGGTCAAGGAGCTATCGTCAAACAGGATCCCTGGGTTCAAATCCCAGTCTCCACCTCCTACTGGCTGTGTGGCCTTGGTCAAGTTACTTAACCTCTCTGAGTATCAATCACCCATTAGGTAAATGGAGTGGCTAGACTGTAAACATTAAATATGGGGATGCATGAAAAAGCCTCAGCAGTGCCTACAATGACTATTCTCATTCATCTATTCACTCAAAATATTATATTCACCCAGCTCCTAATTTTCAAAGCTAAACGGTATTATAGCTGAGGACAGGGTGAAGGTGAGGTAGAAAGGACAGCAAAGAGCTATCACAACAACAGGGTCATGGTAGTGAGCAACTACCAGAAATGGAAGGAAAACAGTATCCCTTCTCCATACTCTCAACCACGACTTTAGTTGCCGGACAGCAGCCCATGCTGGGCACTGTGCAACTAAACCCATTTGTTGCAAAAAAAAAAAAAAAAAAAGGCAGTGGGGAGGTGGGCTTGTTTCCCCAAAGCATAAACCCCTCCAGGCTAGGCACCAAGCCCACATAACTGGCCAAGTCTTAGATGGGGCCATGCACAATTAGATGCTTAATATATACTCATTAACAATTCTGTCGGCCGGCGCCCGGTGGCTCACGCCTGTAATCCTAGCATTTTGGGAGGCCCAGGTGGGAGAATCACTTAAGCCCAGGTGTTCAAGACCAGCCTGGGCAACATAGTGAGACCGAGCCTTTTAAAAAACAAACAAATAAAATAATTCTGTCTTTGGAAAAGTCAAAAGTTTGGTGTCTATGTGTGCAGGCAATGTCCAGGGCTTGTGAGAATAAGTACTGTAAAGTCCAAAGACCTTTTCAGTGGGAGATGATTTTTTTTTGGCGTGGGGAGGGGTAAAGAAACAGTGAGAAGTAAGGGGTGAAGAGGTGAACGCACAAAAAATTGCCGAGTGTCTAAACACTGCTCATTAAAAGCACTTCTTCCCTGGGGTTATCCGGGCTGACTCCGAATGGTCATCTGACCCAGGAAACTCTAGGACTTTGCTTCATGAAGTGGAGTTTGAGAGCAAACCCTCTCCCTCTGCACCACCCCCACCCGCTCCCAGCCCCCCACACCAAACTTATCCAGCCCTAGTGTTTACAGCTCACTACACCACAAATCTTTATTTCCTGTCACCCACTGGCCTGAGCTGTCCCTACTCCCTGTTTCTCCCAGACAAGTTAATAAGACGGAAGGCTCCCTAGAGGCCCGGAGCCGGCGAACATTATCACTTGGAAGCAAGGCAGAAATCCTGACACATCGGAAATGACTTCAAGCCTATTAATTACCCTTTCTTCTTTGGCAGATCTTTTGAAAGAAAGCTTGACAAATTGAAAGGAAGGCTATCACTGCCTCTCCACCCCAATTAAGCCCCCACTCCCACCCCAATAACACAAATCTGATTTGTTTTTTTTTTTTAAACCAATTAATATGTCAGAGCTGCACCCACCCCAGGGAGGCCCACCTATGATCTGCATGGACAGGGATACGAAGGGTAAGCCCCTCTGTACAGGTTAAGCCCTTGAAATCTGAGAGACCCAGGGGGCTGTAAAAAGAAGGGAGTGGTCAGGGCTTTGGACCCCAGAGTTGGTCTTCCTAGGACATTCACAGTGAGCCCAAACCCCTCTACACACACTGGGGGGAGGATGCCACGATGGGTACTAAAGAGCGTCCACATCTATGGGAACTCTCTTCCCTGTTGGGGTGGATGCAATGATGCTTTGATTCTTGAATGCAACATCATTCACAAAACACTCTGGATGAACTGCAACAGAAAAGCACAGGGGACCCTGAATGCTACAAAAATTGGAGTGTTTAGGGACCAAACAACTACTCTTTCTCCAAGTTTCATTGTCTACCACACTGACAATAAAATCTACTCAGGGTTCCCCTGAAACAATCCTTTCCTTAGAGAGGTTTATGCAAAAACAATTGGGTAGGTTATGTTAATTCTCCAGAGACGTGTGTGTGTGTGTGTGTGTGTGTGTGTGTGTGTGTGTGTGTGTGTGTGTATACTTTTTGTCTATGCAACTACTAAACATCACCAAATGGATCCCAATGGGAATTTCAAACAGAACAACTGATTTTCTTCTTAAAATGTGTTCCTTCCACCAAAGCAGTCCCCATACTATTGAATAGCACTACCATCCCTCAAGAGCTCAACCCAAGAACCTAGAGTTCACTCTAATTTTTCTCTCTCCCCTCACCTCATAACCCATTTCCAATCCATCAGAATCTACCATATCTTGTCTCCAAATATATATTTTAAATCCCATTGCCTCTCCCCACCTCCACTGTACAACCCTTACCCAAGATGCCATCAGCTCTCCACTGCACTTCTTCAATAAACTTCCACTGGCCACCCTGCTTCCAAACATGCATCCCCGTCCTTCCTTAATTCAGGAGCCACTGGGATCTTTCTAGAGCATCAGCCATATGCCTCTGCCCTTCTGACCTCCTTCTGAGGGTTCCCATTTGCCTTGCCTGGCTCACAAATCATTCACCACCCAGCCCTTGTCTGCCTTTCTCAGTCATCTCTACCGCTGTCCCTCTTGGAGGCCCCAGGCCTCCACCTGTCCTACCAACACATCAGTTCCTTCCCGTGCCAGGTCCTGTACACTTGCTGTTGTCTGCTCCTTGGAATGCCTTTCTCACAGTTCTCTGCCTCCCAGGTCCAACACCTACTCCTCAGGGAGGCCACTCCCAGCTACCCACCTAAACAGAGTAGGCCCAGGCCCCCTCGCCAACAGCTCCCTATTTTCTCTTCTTCTTAGCCCTCAGCAGTACCTGAAATCGTGTGATGTATGTTCCTTCTCCCCGCAGAGCATGAGCTCAGGAGGGCTGGGATTTGGCCTGCCTTGTTCCCTGCAGTACTGCCAGAACTAGCATCGCACCTGGAACATGGAAGGGCCCAGGACACAGTGGCCGTTGGACAAGAGCATGAAGCCCCAGAGCCTCAAGCACAGATGTACCACTCCTGGGGCAGGGGGGTTCACTTTGCCCCACAGCGGGAGGCTACAGCCTGGCCACCCTGGGGAAACCCAAAGGGAACACATGGACAGATCAGCATCCACTCCCAGAAATGCCAATGACTTCCAGCTGGAATCCACTCCCTGGCAGCCCAGGAGAGGCCTTTATCACCATGCCACACAGCCTTCCAAGGGCATTCTTGGATTTGAATCCCCATGCCTAGGTTTGAAAAAGGCAAGGCCACCCACCAGAGCCCTATTTTTCTGGTGTATTTTTTACCCTATCTCATTTTAAACTCAAACAAAATCTTTAAGCCATTACCCAGGAAATCATCATTAAAACATTTGTTCATTTTTATTAGCATCACAGTAATTAAAGAGAATCATATTTCAGAAATCTTCGGCTGCACTTATCAAAACCCACCCTCCAACCAATCAATTAGTATTACAATAACCACGGTCCCTTGTTGCCGCTGCTATTAGCATTTTGATTGAATGTCTGTTGAAAAGTGACTGGTGACAGAAGATTGTGTTCAGAAAGTAATGTTTCTTTATTCGTTACCACCGAACCTTGTCTGGTTGTCTCCAGTCTCGGCTCAAAAGAGACAAGACAGTTTCCAAAAGCAGTCATTTTGGTGGTGGATTATATTTTCATGAGGTGCGTGATAAATTGGGCATAATCGCCCCGGAATCTCCAGTTACACACAGGGGCCTCCCGCTGACTGTGGCCTTCACACCCAGCAGCTGCCCCTCGGCTGTCGAGCCCTGACGGGATGATAAGTGTCCCTTCTGCTGCCTCACCCTCCCCCACCCCAATAATCTAGGACAATAAATACCAGGTCTTCACAAATGGCACTTCAGGCGACTCACATGTAATAATGCCTGTGCCAGATAAGCCGGTGGCCGCTGTTATTCCCACGAAAGATCATCATCATTATACACCCCCTTCTCTGCCAGGCACTTGGGAAACCTGTTATTCTAACATTCAGACTTATGTTCTCCAGTCGTCATAATAATAATAAAAGCACCAGTCAGTACAGAGATGGGTTAACGAGCTCCATTATGGGGAGAGAATGGCTGTCTTCTCCAAGTCATAGGAATTAAAGACAAGAGTTCATTAAGTCACAATACTAGAATTTCAACGGCCTGCTACTTCAGACAGCTCTATTTACTGGTCCCCCCATCGGTGATGCCCTTTGTGGATAAAGGGAGACCTCTAGACAAACACACACATGGAATTTTCCATCTTTGGGCAGTCGGCTGCCATAGCTGCTGCAACTAAAGGGGGCTCTGCTCTGATGTGTCTGGAACAGAACAAGGTGGGATACAGAGGTGGGGATGTCTGGAGGTGAGAAGGGCACGTGCTCCTAGCTATAAATATGGTAGCTGGTTCACTGCTATCCATCTGTCTGGTCCCTCCATCCATCCAGTTCTAATTCATAGCAAAGGACATATGGGAGTTTCATCTTCAGCGCAGATAACCTTTGCCCAAAGAATCTTTGTCTGTTCAATTCACTCACCGCCCACCCCACGGTCCACTAGGCAATAGTGAGGAGGCACTTATGAGGCTGCATTAATGCTCTACTTAAAAAAAAGGGGGGGCCTCCAGAATTCAGAGGGGGGAGAATCTGCTATACAGTTCCTTTGAAAATCTTTCCTCTCTCTAAACTCAGTCTCCTTCTCTGCCCCAACCTCCCCCACCAAATGTGCTTGTTTCTCCACTGGCTGCCAGCCAAGATTTTATAATAGTGTCAGGTAGCAATCTCATTTTAAAAATGCTCTTATCAAGGATTTAAGGTGAAAGATAAGAACAGCACAGTAAATCATCATAAAGGAGTGTAGTATGAGGCATAGTATTTTACAAATCAAAACAGTTAACAAAATGAAAAGGAAAGGACAGGAAAACAAAGTGAGTTTAAGCATCCTTTGAAAGGGGGAGGGTAGAGGCCAAATGAAATAGAAAGATCACCCTTCAGATTTCCAAGCTCCCTTTGGTAATGGTCTCGGCATATTTGCTAAGAATTGCATGAACAGTCCAATTTCCATTTTAAAATAGGATGTTTTTAGAAGGCAGGTATATTGTCAAACCATTACACACACTTAACTGGGGGTTTTCATCGAAGTCATCTGACCTGCAAGCATGTGTTGCTAATATCACTGCTTTATTATTTATCAAATCAATCTCTTCATGGAATGACTAATAACACAACCCCAGCTGCTCTCCTCTTCCTACCCCAGCTGCTACTGCCCTGGCAGCAGCAAGATTCGCTGGGCTACCTGCAGCGCCCTACCCCCTGCATTTTGCTGAAGAACTTTATAAAGAAAAGAAAAGAGGGGATGAACCCAGGAGGTGCCATTTCTGATTCGAACCACTTTGTTTCTGGAAGCCACTTATCCTACCCAGGAAAAGTGAACAACGCTGCTAATGACCAGGCCAGGGTACTAGGCCTTATCAGGGGATTTTAATTAGTCCCACACTAAAGAGGCCATAAACCTAAAATAAAGCAAAATAAAACAGAGGCAGGTGTCTACTTTCTCATTTTGATCCTTTATAGCGTTTTTGATTCCAGTTTATTTTTTGAAACCAACCGAAGGCCACGTCCAATTCAAATGTGCCTTGCACCCTCCTACCTACACACAAACACACTCACAGGCACACAGACGCTGCAAGCAACACTCACACGCACATACACACAACACACAGAGCTGGGATGCAGCCCCAAAGTGACAACATAGCTTTTCACTCCTGAAAATAGTCATTAAGATGCTGTTTATTCTAACTTTTTATATATGCTCACCAATCTCTCTGGGGCCTACCTGCAAATTCACAATAAATAAAAACATGTAATTTGATGATTTCCTCTTTGCCAAGGAATGATTCAATTGTCCATTAAAAGCTAGAGTTCTAAAAATAACATAAAGGGAAATTATTAGGTGTTGTTGATACACATATCTCTGCTGTAAAACATATGGGCAAAATACAAAGCTTCTTTTGTAAATCTTACCCGTTTTTGAAAAGGTAAGACAGCATGGGGGAGGGAGCAAATTAAACCATAATTTTCAAACTACGTTTCCTCATTGTCACTCAGAAAAATTGCCAGGTGTTTCCAGAGTAGTTTATACATAAATATACTAGCTGAATCAGGAAAACTCTTTCCAGAGCAAATGAATCAACTTAATTAAAAGAAGACTTAAGATGCCAAAACTAGTGATTTTGGAAGTGGGGAGGAAATTTAGAACTTGATCTGTAAGCACACACCTCTCTCTACCTGGCCTCTGGGGGAGAAGTGCATAGGCACTTTAAACACTGCAACAGACCCCTGGCTAAAGCATGCCGTCCCCCCAGCCCTCCAGGGCTGCAACCAGGCAGCATGGGTCCAAGGCGGAACTACAGGCAGGACTGATGTTTTTGATTCAAACCAATACTTTCAGTCTTTCTTCTAAATCAGCTGTTAAGAACAGCTACAACAACACTAAAGGCATTTTTCCCCCCTCTTAAGCCAGCAAGAAAAAACTCTCATTAGTTTGCTGGGTTCTTTCCTTGGGTGCTGGAAAAAGTGTTCCCAGATCATTTCTTTAGGTCTCCAAGGCCCTCTTCAGAAGATAGGTGTAGCTCCTACATGCCTCTCCAGACAGGGCTTCTGCACCTCCGTTTTGTTAGAGCAAAGGAAGTTGAGATGGGAAGCGTGAGTAGGAACCATTCTCAGTTTTCAGGCAAATGAGGACAGAGACCAAGGTGAGTGTCCACCCTCTTGTCATAGATTAATGGTATTTGCTGGGCAAAGGGGTCATAGGAGGAGAGTGGAAGACACAGATGCAAATCAAATAATCAAGCAAATAACAATCGTTAAGAACTGAGAAGTGCCACAAAGGAAAATTACAAGAAGTCATGGGCACAGACAACGGACGGAGCTGACCTAGTCACCCATGAAGGGCCCCACATGAAGGAGGCATCCCCACCTCCCAGGGCTTAATACTAAGACACGTGCCAGACTGCCTAGACACAGGTCACGCTCAAAGACCTGGTCCAAGTCAGCAGCGCTGCCTTTTTAAAGGGTTTGAAAGCTGGAAGGATCCTTGAAGGTCATGTGACCCGGGGGTGGGGTGGGGTGCGGCGGGGGGTGACCAGCCCTGACTGCATATTAGCATCAGCTGGAAAAATGTTAAAAATAACCAATGCCAGGGCTCCATCTTTGAGTCTCACTTAATTGGTCTGGGGTGGGACTCAGGCATCAGGACATCTTAAAAACTCCCCAGGGGATTTTAATGTACAACCAGGGTGGAAACCATCTGTCTAATCCCAACATCTAACATGACGTCAATCAGTCATTATGCGGAGTGTCCAATGCTAGGCTGTGGGATAAATTATCTCAGCCAGACTTTCCTAACCAACCCTGTCTCTATATGAGAAAATCAAAGTTGGCCACAGAGCGAAGCAGCTCTTGGGTTGCCAGCGAAATCTAAATTCCAACTAGAAGAACGTAAGGGAAGAGATGAACTTTGGGGAAGGTCCCTTCTCTGCTTTATTGTGCAACAGTGTTGAAACACATTGATGACCTTCTACTAAGGAGACATTTCCGACGGACTCCTTGGGTCACTACCATTCTCACTGCATGAAAGCCAGCAGCGGGGTGGCAAGTGGGAGGGAGCCCAGGGCTGGTGAG
This sequence comes from Pongo pygmaeus, assembly GCF_028885625.2. Taxonomy (NCBI): domain Eukaryota; kingdom Metazoa; phylum Chordata; class Mammalia; order Primates; family Hominidae; genus Pongo; species Pongo pygmaeus. Next base: position 61,162,621 of record NC_072392.2, read on the forward strand.
AGAGACACAAAACGCGGCCCACTGTTGCTCCTGTGTCTATTCTGAGTCCCGAATAGATGATGTCACCTCCAGCGGCAGTGGAAAGCAGAGTCATGAATCATCCATGAACCAGCTCAGCCCTCCGAGATAATAAATCGGATGTCAGCATTGCGTACGCACATGGCAGATCTGGTGCAGAGGCGCCAGCTTTGCCTAGGGTGCTAGAACACAGGCACCAATGCTGGACACATCCAGGGGGAAGAAGGCACTTTCAACTATTTCCTGATACCAAGATGGGTGGAAAGTTGAGGGAGAAATTTCAAATGCGAAGGGAGTGCTCAAAGGTGTACAACTCTGATCACTTTAAAATCATGGCAGTGATTTTTATACACTACTGGGTTTGCCAACCAAACCAGAGGATGAAGAGAAGCACATCCACATGAGTGCTATAATGATCAATTACTGTTGTGCCCACCGGCGTCCTTACAACTGGAGACCTGTAGGTGTTGCCATTTTGGCCCCCAACTGCATTAATTTAGCTTAAAAATTCACTCCAGGATTGAATTTGGCAAATGTTCCTGCCTGAAAGGGCTTCTGGGACAACATAAAGAAATCAAGAAGTCTGTTTGGCAGCTTTTGAAGTTCAGTGTTGTCTTGCTGTTTTCTTATTTTTTTTTTTTCAGGATAGAAAGGGAGGCAGGTATATAGGAATGCCAGGGTGCATGTTGTCATACACATGAGCTCTCCTGATTTCCTTCTTTTTCTTCCTTCCTTTTTCTGGATTATTTCCCTGAATTGCCAAGTTGAATGAACCAGCTAGAAACGCCACTCTAATGAGTATGGTTTGTGTCGCTGGAGTTGGGAATTCTGACAACTCATAACTGTACTGGTTATTCATTGGCTTATAAAGAAATGACTGAGCCCTGGAGGCTACTAAATAAAAATTTAAACTTCAGACTTCTTCAAGTGTCTCTCTCTCTGTCTACCAAAATATATCTTTAACATCCTAAGGTCAATTTCAAGGTCTTTGGCAAATTAAACTTGGGCAAGGTGTGAACCAAGTCAGGCTTTGGGGGCTGTGTTCTCAGTTGCATGAAAGGTCTTTTCTCTAACTTCTCTTGCACATCATTTTGCTGAGCGGGGTTATGACTAGGAAGGCACAGAGTGAGAAGGATAAGTCTGACCACCAGGACTGCAGGCCAGTAGTGAGCAAGGGGACATACTGGGCAGGAAACTCTGCTTTGCCCTATTATTTTCCTAGCGCTGCTGTAACAAGCTACCACAAACGGGGGAGGGGGGCTTAAAACAACAGAAACTTATTCTGTCTCAGTTTTGAAAGCTAGAAATCTGAAATCCAGGTGTTGGCAAGGCCATGCCCTCTTGAAGGCTCAGGGGAAAATCTGTTTCAGGCTCTTCTCTTAGCTTCTGGTGTGGTCAGCAATCCTTGGCTTGCAGCTGCACTGCCCCTGTCCCTGCCTCTGAGGTCACGTGGCCCTCTCCCTGTGTCTCTCTCTTCACATGTTCCTTCTTATAAGGGCTATGGTCAGATCAGTTCATTCCACTAAGACCTCCTCTTAACCCGATTACACCTCCAAAGACACTCTTTCTAAATAAGGTCACATTCTGAGGTATTTCAACTTATCTTTTTGGGATTAGGACTTCTTTTGGGGGTATCTTTTAGGGGTCAGGACTTCCACTTATGTTTTTGGAGGACAAAATTCAGCCCATAACACCCTTCAAGGTGGAAAACTTGACAGCATCTGCCAGCAGCCATCTAGGGTGTTAACATTCTCTCCAATCAGCAAGCCTGAGCCTCCATTCCCGAAGTAATGACAGTCACAGTATTCTTAGTAGTAAAATAACAATAATTAATATGATAATGATAAAGTTAACATTCACAGATAGCCTTCCAAGCATCAGATGTTTCACACAGATAAACTGTCTCACTCAAACGTCCCAAGTCCATGAGTTAATAACATTAACACCATTTAATAGATGAGAAAACTGAGGTTCAGGGAGATTTAGTAACTTGTCCAGGGTCACACAGCAATTGATTAGTGGTTGCTCTGGAAAGTGAGTCCTGCAGTGTGAATCTAGACCTAAGCTCTTATCCCTTTGCCACATGGCCCAGACACTTCACAAGCATCATTAACTGGGTGTTGCCTTGACTCCTAAGCTATAAACAATGGGAATGCAGAGGAAGATTCTGCATTTGCCATGCTGTGTAAGGTCCCCACATGTTTACTAGTCATAACTTGGGGTAGAAAAATGCTTTTAACTTTTTTTAAACTTGAATTACGAAGCACTTTGAACTCCTGGGATGGAGGACCTCCCTGTTCTGGCCCTCCTCCCCTCTGGTCTTGGATGAACTGGCGCAAACCAGGCTTCTTTTCAGACCAGGGCCAGTCTGGCTATTCTAATAATAGCACGTTGTCTGGGAAGAGCAGAAACTACTAAGAAAATCCTCATCTATCCATCAGATCATCTGTTTATGGAAACAAAAAGACAGAGGAGACTCAGAGGTGAAGGATGCTCAGCTGCATTGAATCACATCTTGCTGGTTTGGAACTCCTAGGGGTCCCTGGCAGGACAGAAAACTCAGATGAGGCAGAGCCCACACCTCACTCAACAAATATTAACCCCACAGTTACAACCAACTTTAAAAACATTTTATGTGCATGTCAGGAAGAAGGCAGACAATAGTTATTGTGGTAGGGTGCTGGAATGGAGTAATTTTTTTTTTTTTTTTTTTTTTTGAGAGTCTCACTCTGTCACCCAGGCTAGAGTGCAGTGGCACGACCTCAGCTCACGGCAACCTCTGTCTCTGGGTTCAAGCAATTTTCCTGCCTCAGCCTCCTGAGTAGCTGGTATTACAGGCACGTGCCACCGTTCCTGGCTAATTTTTGTATTTTCAGTAGAGATGGGGTTTCACCATGTTGGCTAGGCTGGTCTTGAACTCCTGGCCTCAAGTGATGTGCCCGTCTTGGCCTCTGAAAGTGCTGGGATTACAGGCGTGAGCCACTGTGCCCAGCTGGTAAATTTTCTTTCTTTTGAAAAGTCACTTTCATGTTGTTCTATCACTGCATTGACAATTCAAATTGGAATAAATTTTAAAAGCTCACACTAAAGAAGTAAATGAATAGGTAATAAGTGCATAAGGTACAAAAATTCAAAAAGTATTGCAGCGAGCCAAGATTGCGCCACTGCACTCCAGCCTGGGCAACAGAGCCAGACTCCGTCTCAAAAAAAAAAAAAATTCAAAAAGTAAATGAGTATATAATAAAAAGATTCCCTCCATCTCTCTATCTCAGGTCGCTTAATTCTCTTCCCCATAAAAAAGGAGCAAACACTTTTTCATGTATGTATGTTTTTCATGTATGTACATCTGCATATGATATGCCCATGTGCATAAAACATATTTGAGTGTTTACTATGGGCAGAGACTGTTCCAAACCCTTTATACTCATTAAATGACGTAAGCCCCAGGCTAACCCAAAGTCCTATTTTATAGATAAGGAATCTGAGTCGCAGAGAAGATAAGTAAGTTGCCCAAGGTCACACAGCTATTAAGTCACAGAGCTTAGATCTGTCTCACTTTAGAGCATGTGATCTTAACCAATATGAAGTTCTAACTCCTTGTTACCGATTTTGCAGGTATCCTTTCAAAGATATTCCATGCACATGCAAGCATATGTGTGTGTGCAAAGCAGAGGAAAAAACAACCACGAAAGGGTTTTATTTTTCAAGACTAGGGTCCCCAAAACTCAAACACAGATTTTAGTTTGTTTGCCTAAAGAAGTTAAGCAGGTGGTTTCACTTAAGGAGGAAGGGGGAAGAACCCAGGCTGCCCCGCACTCTCCACTTGCGGGGAATGGGGAGTGGGCACTATGCAAGTGGAATCATTTAACTCTTACAGAGCGGGTGTGTTACCTTCACAAGGGAGTAAAACATCTTGTAACTTGCCTGAGATCACGCCCAAGGGAAAGCTGGGATCTGAAACCGAGTACGACCAACTCTAAAACTCAAGCTCTTTGCAGCATACCATGCTGATATACAGATACAGATGGGATAGCGTACACCCTCTGATCCACAAACTGAAAACAGAGGCTGAAGTCCAGAGGTGCATAGTAACCGGGACCCCTCTAGGAACCTTAAGTCCCAACGGGGAGGCAGCCACCCAGGGCTTGCGGCAACCCCTGGCCCAGCCCTCTTGGGCCACTGGCAGTGCCGTGATGCTAAGAAAGGGGGTGCTTTTAATCAAGCTGCCATGCTAAAAGCTCCTTTCTCTTCAGATCTCCACACTCTGCCCTCACCGAGATCTTAAACCATGTTGTGAGAGTCAGAGCCTGGGCCTCTATGGGAACAGGACCAAACAAAAGACTCATTGTCCCTCTCTACAAAAAAACCACTTCTGGGTCAATGAAGTTGCTGACCCTGAGCCCACTCCCTTTCTGCTTCCGTGGGCCACAGCACGGGGAGGCAGGAAGACCTATTAGGTCACCACCCTTTTGGTGCCAGGGCTTTTATTCCAAAGGAAAGAAGTTTAAGATTTATATTTTGGCTAAAAAAGTGCAGCTCATCCTGGGTACCAAATTCCCCCTAGCTTTGCAAGCTCCCTCTTGCCCTGGGCACCCTGTCCCCCAGCCCTGTTGCTAGGAAGTTGAGGGCTTTGTATTACTCCGTGTCTCCAAAGAAAAGCAGGTGAACAGAAACCAAGCTACTGTGTTGATTAATATCTCAAGAGACAGCGCCGGAATGGGCGCTTCCGGAATTGAGTTAACTCAGGGAAAAAAAAATTAAAGCACACTCCTTGCTTTCCTGTCAGAAATAAAATTAAGGTCTCGGATCGATGTTGCCAGATTCTACTGGAATCTTTAATGGCCTCCTCTACATGTTTTCAAATTCACATTCCCCTTCAACCCTACCCTTTTAATTGGTTATTTGCGAGGTCATGTTTGCACCAATTTCTCAGGAAGGCTAATGGTGTTTATTTAACGAGAAAATAAAATGTGCAGACAGCTCCGGGGCTGGTCTCTGAAAGATGGCAAAGGGTGGGCTGACTCTTTATCCCACCCCCTCCTTTGCCCTCTATCACTGCAAGGTTACAGAGCCTGGGGATACAGCCCTGCAAGGGAGTGAAGAGGCGGGTGTGCCCCTCACGATGGGCACGCAGCTTGCCCACCCCCTCACACAGCCCCAGCTTTAGAATGAGCCCACTGGAGGCACGGAACCTTGGGTTCTGAGAATCTGGCAGAGGGGCAATGGCTGTCCTCTTATTGCCACTGTTGGACTAGGCGATTCTTCCTTGTTCTAACTCAAGTGTGCCCAACTTCAAGGCTACACAGAACTCTTTTCCAATGGAAACTCTTCAAGTACCCAAAGGCTGCAATGGATGACCACATCACAGCTCTCCACTCCCCTCAAGACCTCTTGGACTCAATCATATTGAGTTTCTACCCCATTCTCACCATTCTCTCCTAGATTCCTGTTGGTCAATGTCTTTCTTAAACAGTTGCCCACCCCCCCACCCTCTGCCACCCGACAATGGTCCACTCTGGAAAGAGAACTGGATTTTCACCTAACCCCATCTAGGACCCTGAACTTACATAAGAGAACCCAGCTGGCATGTTACATCACACTACGGACTAAACTGAAAGCTCTGGGAGGTCAGGAACCCTGGCTGTTGGTGGTGGTCTATGACAGACTGTCTGCTTTCTTGTCAAGTGGTTTCTAATCCTGGTGCAGAATTAGGATCAATACCAATAGTGACCAACTGTTGGTTTACAGGCTTCCAATAAACCCCTTAACACATCTCGGACTTGGGAGAGGATTTGATGGATACTTAACACCATCAGCAATTAGTGGAAAGATAAGAGCAGATTTGAGAGGTGGGGAAAATACTACCAGTAAAATTCCAGCAGGGAAGACAGGCAGCAAATCCTGCTCCAGACCCCAAACGAGGGCAGCATGGGAGCCAATCTTTTGCAGGCTGCCCTCCTGCCACATCAGCAAAAGTGTCATCACCAGCTGTGATTCTACACATCCTTATCATATTTTCTACTCCCTCCAACAACCCTTCTTTTTGGACTGTCCCTTTCTGGCCAGAGGGTCTGATCGTTTTTGTCAAACACACTTCTTCCTCCAGCTTACAAAGTCACATCTACAGCTTATACAGTCCCAACGTTCTTCCCTAGGTAAATAAACTCAGAATGTTAGACTCTCATTAGGAAGGACATGCATACATTATGTCTGACATCCCACACCTACAAGTGAAGCAATGCTTTAAATTATTTTAAAATGTAACCTACACCTTTGTGAAACTCTTTTCTATGCCCTCTTTTTTTTTTTGAGAAATAGACACCAATAAACAAATAATTACATTGCAATTCTTAAACATCTTTATACATCGTACATGAAAGAGTCAATCTGGACTTCAGAGGTCAGTTTCAAAAGTGAGTGTCTGGCAGGTATTCAAAACATTAAGGGCTGTTTTTCCTCCTTAGAAAAGCATTATCTTCTATCACAGCTTAAGTTACATCTTACTGGCACCATTTTAATAAATAAACCAATTACGCAAATTACAAAGACCTTAAACTTCAGCCAACTGCTTTTTGGGACAGAGACTGAGCAAGCTCAAGGAAGAACCCAAGCTCTCTGGCCACCTGCCTGGATGCTCCTCCCTCTGGCTGGATCCCCTACCACTGCACCTTTCCAGCCCAGGAACTGGGACAAACCACAGCCACTCTGGGAAAGGACCCTCTCAGTCCAAGAGGCCTGCCACTGATGGTGCTCGCTGGGGCTCACAAAACCATCCCACCCACTTCCAGGGGGTCTCAGGGCTGTTATTCCTCTCCAAAGCCATTAGCATTGCATTTAATAAGCAACTGCTAACTGCTGGGAGAAGAGTCATCCATCACACTAATCTTTATTTCTCTCCCACTGTCTCCTGTTCCTTTGCCTCTGGCAATGTTCCAGGGCAACAGGCCTGCTGGATAATGAAGGCCACAGGGATGTCCTCTGCCAGAAACCACTCCCTCACCAGGCTATGGGATTAGTTTCAGAGACTCCTCACCTGCTTTCAACTAGGCCTCAACCATCCAGATCGTTCCTGGAGGAACCCAGCTGTGCAGGGCTCAGGAACCTGAGCAGGGCCCTGAAATTGGAGGGAAGGACAGCTGAGGCTCCTCTACAGTGACCCTCACAATGGGGAGGGCTCCCTTCCCCCATAAGGAGGTGAGTGTGAGATTATTTCAGCAAGCAACATGCCCGCATTCCACTTTCTCCATCAGGGCTGAGGTTGTGGGGACACTGGAGAGAGAGCTGGCCAGTGCACCCTCCCACTGGCTGTCTACTCCCTGGCCTCCTGCCAACAACAGAGCAAACTGGAAGGACAGCACCTTGTTGCCTCTTCCCTCCCTGTCCCTCCCCTCCAGCCCCACCTTGGGATCAATACTTAATGCCCAGTCCCAGATCTTATCTGACTTTTACAAGGATAAAGCAACAAACTTCCCCCTCCTAATGATTAAGTCCATTGATGATCAGCCCAGTGTTTTCCAGACCACCTCTAACAACTTTTAGAGAGCAAATGAAGTGACTCTGAGAAAACTGGAAAGCCACCATTCTCCTGTCTCACTGGGCACAAATCATTGTATGGAAGGCCAGGAAATGAAGTGAGGGACAGGGCCAAGGGAGGCATCCAGGTTTTTGTTTTATTTTTTTGTGAGACGGAGTTTTACTCTTGTTGCCCAGGCTGGAGTGTAATGGCGCAATCTCAGCTCACCGCAACCTCTGCCTCCTGGGTTCAAGCGATTCTCCTGCCTCAGCCTCCTAGGTAGCTGGGATTTCAGGAGGCACCCACCACCACACCCAGCTAATTTTTGTATTTTTAGTAGAGACAGGGTATCACCATGTTGGCCAGGCTGGTCTTGAACTCCTGACCTCTGGTGATCCAACCGCCTCGGCCTCCTTGGAAACCGACTGGCATCCAGGTTTTAACAATAGCTCTGCTCCTTGTCTGGCTGCAGGAATCTGCTATGCAATATTCCAAACTTATGTGCCTTAATTTCTCCAAGTGGAAATGGAGGAACACGGTCATCCAGCAAGAAGGCTGCTGTGGAGAAGGACAGAAAACGAGGAAATACTAAACCCTTAAAATGACCAGCTCCTCTGCTTTAACCAGTTGCCTTGCACAATGCTTGCAGAGTGTAAGAGCCTGAGCTCCGGGTCAGACAGGCTGGGTTTACGTCCCAGCTCTGCTTTCACCAGTGTGAGACTCTGGGCAGTTCGGTTCACCTATGGCTGTTTGTCATCAAGATTCAATGGTAGGTGCCAGCACTGTGCTAAGCACTTGGTGTGTAAGTGCTCATAAAGTGTTGGCTGTTTCTATCAAGATTGCTAACATGGCCTGCTTAGACAGCAACAGAACTCCCAATACCATCACAGTGGGTGCTGTGTCAGGATGCTTAGATCCCCTTCAGGAATGAAGGACCTCCTTCCCAGTGGCTGGGAGTGCTGCTGGAAGATAGTCCCCAGCTGGAAGTCCCCTCCAGGATTTCCCCAGGGAAAGCCCTGGTCACACCAGTCTCACGGGGTGGGCTGCACCCAATGACAGGCCAGCGTGCAGGCATCAAGGATGGCACTCCCACCCCAGCTGGGGACCCCTGAAGGACCGCCCCATTGCAGAAGGGCATCGCAAGTCAGCTTCTCCCTCTGCCCTCTCCTGATCAAGAGCACTTCTGGATAAACCTCCCACTTGCTAATCCCTTCCTAGAGTTGCTTCCCAGGGAACCCAACCTGCAACAACTGCCCACTCCCTCCCCTAGTCACAAAAATAGCAAAGGAATTCATCTTGAACATTCTCACAGTTAAAAAGCTAAAGGCCAGAAACATACTTCAGGTCCTGGGGCTCATCAATCCCAGGTCTCTTATTTTCTAGAGGAAGAACCTGAGATGCTCAGAGGTTAGGGAATGTGCCCCCAGGAAAAATGTCATGGGAGCAGCAAAAGCTGGAGGAAGGCCCGTCTGTAAGGAGAAAGATGAGAGCCCCCACATCTCCAGGGCTCCACCCACTGTGAGTCAAAGACTGAACGTGGGACCCTCTTCCTGCTTGCAGGGTGGAAGACATACATTGCGGGAGGCTCATTCGCTCCTAGGTCCTGGGTTCTCTCCCATGGCACTAGTGAGCCCCAGGCTGGTGCTCCTGTGGATGGGAGATACAAGCTGCTGCCATGCAGATGGAACTGAGGGCTTCCCTGCCCCAACAGAGACCAACAGGGAGCAGGGACAGGAGGTGACCAGTGGGGTCAAGGAGTGGAAATTCTGCCCTGACCTGTGGCTCCTAACAGCAAGTGGAGACTGAATGGGCCCCAGGAGCCTGGCCCACCTGATGCTCATCAGATGTTAAGCCCAGTTCCCTGTGGTTATCCCTGAGCAGCAAATGTCACACAGCTCATGTCACACAGCTCCAAGGACACACAGGTAGCTGTCAAAATTCCTGAGGTAAGGATGAGTTGAGGCCCCAGGCTGCCCCACAGGGCTGGGCTAGGAGTCTGAGGACAAGTGCTAAGCATGTGCCGTGACAACACCTCTGGGTCGATGGTCTGGGCCTCTTTAAGAAGAGAGTTGGAGGTGGCGCCAGCCAGGGAGATGTCCTCAACTTCTGCCACTGCAGCACTTTCCTCTTGATAAGATCATGGACAGCAGGAACCGAGGAGGTGAAGGTAAGTTTGGGGCAAGGTGGCTGCATGAGGATTTTATTTCCTTGTGCTTATCACCTGACTCCAAATGCGCACTCCATCAGGCCACAGATGTGGGGCCGGCTCGCTCCATATATATGATCTGTGCCTCTGCTGTGATATGTTCTTCTTTTTAAAAATCAAAAAATTTTTTTCACTCCCTTAAATGTTCTAAATGCAGTGAAGTATTATACCAGCTTTAGCACCCAGTTCAAAGAGAAATGCCTCCTCCGGTATCTTGAGGGGTTGGAACATGTGTATGGGCCGCTGCTCCCACCCACACAGAAACAACATTGCAGAGTGGGAGGGCCCTGGATGAGAGGGAGGGCCGTGGGATGGCAGCTCTTTCCTGCTGAGGCTTCCTGGCATGTCTCCCCCGCTCCACAGGCTGCAGCCCCTCAGGCCAGCTTCTCAATCCTCTTTGAACAGGAGGCCCTGCCTTTCCTCTAGTTCTGGGCTCCACACGTTTTAGAGTTGGTCCCACCCCCACTGCAGGCATCTTCGGCTCTGGCAGGTCCGAGGGTGCTAGCAGAGGTTCTGGCTTGGCTGGGGGCAGGAGTGTGCATGCACCAAGGCCCTGCCCACGCTCCTTCCTGCCAGTGTCCACCAGGACTCCTGGAGAGCCAGCAATGATGTCCCGAAGCCACTCTGAGCAGCGGACCCTCCAACAGACCATCCTCCACCTCACGATGGGCAACAAACTCTTCCCGCGCCCGTCCCAGACGAACTGCCACCCCATCTCTGTGGCCCAGCACCTTCCTTTCTCCCTTTTGGAAAAAGGGAAGAGGCTTCACCCACAGCAACAGGGATCTGGTTAAAAATAAGAGAGAACTTTTCCTGGCACATCCTCTGGGCCTTCACCGAGAAAGTCCGGTGTTTCAATCCCACCTCTGCCATGACCAGCCCTCTCCCTGCCCGGCTCTGAGAGTTAATGAGATGATACCAGTGTGAACCCCCAGCACAGGGCTTGACACACAGCAGATCAAAAAATACTTTCATTGATTTTCAAAATAAAAGGACAACAATATCACCTGAGGGCAACTCTAGAATCTCCCAGGATTATGAGTTCTAACACTGAACACCAGGTGCCAAATTCAAATGGGCATCACCCACCCTGAAAATAAATAGCTGGCAGTGCTCTTTTTAACAAATGCATTCCCATCTGGACACAGCAGAGAAACAGCAGAATTTGAAATCAATAGTCCTGAGACCCCGCTCAGCCATGGGGTCTCTCAGTTGCCTCCTCTGAGCCTTGGTTATTTTGCCAACCGGATGGAGGTGATGATAACGCTAATAATAAGAGCTAACATTTATGCACAATTGACTAGATGCTTGGCATTACACTCTCCGAGCAATCCTGTGAGGAGGTTCTATGATTACCCCCATCCTACAGATGAATAAACTGAGGCATAAAAAAGTTAAGTGATTTTTCCCAATGTCACAACAACCCTCCAGGGACTGCTGCGAAGGTCACATCAGGAGATGCATCTGGAAGTTGGGCTTGGAAACCATAAAGCTAGATTGACAGAATGTGGATGATGATGGAGGATAATCCTGAATTGCCCACCACGGGTACCACCTTCATCTCACTCCCTGGGCTCTCACTCCCCAGCAATGCAGTGGACAAAACCGATCATTCCACACCTGCATGGCCCTCCTTTCTCTCCCTGCTTCTCCACTGCTCCCCACCCTCCACCCCCTGCCATCTCTTCCCTCCATAAATACCACTTGACACCACTGTTGTGCACCCAACGCTCAACTCTCCCATTCTGAGGATGCTGTAGAGGGATGCATTCGAAGCCAGATTACCAGACACACTCAGGATATCCCCCTCCTTCTCCCAGCCCCGCTAGTGACGATTCCCACTCCACTCCTTCTTGCCTTTCACTCACTCTGCCTTCTCCAAACAGGAAAGACATACAGTCAGTGCTGGGTAACTGCTTCTAATCACAGGTGACAGCAGGAATGTAAACAACACAGGAAACATCTAAATGCAATCCAAGTGGCAAGGAAATGCTGTTCACTCACAGGCTCCCTCCCTCGAGGGCACCAGCACACCATTTCCTGCCACCCCCTTAGGAAGCTCTGCTCATTAACACCCTGTTAATAGGAACCCCAGAAACCTGAGCTTCCGGAGAACAGAACACTAAGTCATCACCTCCTTTGACTCTGCTACCTCCAGGGAGGACTTTTCTAGATGCCTCCAATTTTTCTGTTTAAAGCAATAAATTTAATGTGTTCTTTTTGGGGAAGGAAGAGACTAAGGGCAGGGCCAGAGATCCTTTTGAGAATTTGTCCAAACCTAGGGATCTTCACCCAAGAAAAAGTATAAACATACAACATTTTGCATGTCATTGCAGAGGTTCATAGACTCCAGGTTAAGACCCACTTTTTGTAAAGTGGATGGGACAGAAGCAGCACAGGGAAAAACACAATTAAGTGCAGATGCCCTCTACACATTCCAGAGGCCCCACGGATCATTCCCAAGGTTGTAATCACTACATACCCAAGGAACCTACAATGTTTTATTTTGATTTTTTGGCTCTTTAGATTGACAGTCTGCTCCTAAAGAACCTCCTTCAATACAAATTGATAACTCAATTGAGTCACTGCCATGAATAATTTCCACTTGGATCGCTTAGTGCCGAGGTTAGCAAGGGACCCAGAAAGGCAGGATTAGAGAGGTACATCTGAATGTGTGTGTCAGGGATGGCCGCATAACTAAACAGGAGTTCCTAGGCCAGAAGGAAATGGTTTTTCAACTATCCAGTACTGGAACTCTTTGTGCTACTGGGACCCTCCGTGAATAAAGATCTTCAATGGATGGTCACCTCCACCTGCTTGACTCCGGACTCTTCACTGTATCTTTTGTCAGTGGGACTGGGGATGACAGACAGACAGGCCAGGAGAGGGTGAACGCAACCCTCTTACACTGGGGTAATCTTACCTCTGTGCCTGTTGGTAGTTTTATCAAACATCAGCATCGCATCTTCCACCTGCAAAACAAATATAGAATAAAGGCTGCTTTAGGAATTTTAAGAAAGTACACAAAACATTATATGCATGTCGGGGGGTGAGGGGGTAGTTTCCATTACAGAAGTAATAGTCGCTTATCAAAAAATATTTGAAAGCGCAAAAAAGTAGAAAGAAAAAAAAAACAGTGGTCTTTCCACTCCACACAGTTATATACAGTTAACATTTTATATAGTTCCCTTTAGTGTCTGCTTTTTATTTTTTGAGACAAGATCTCACTCTGTCACCCAGGCTAGGGTGCAGTGGCACCATCATGGCTCACTGCAGTCTCGACCTCCTGAGCTCAAGCAATCCTCCTGCCTCAGCTTCCTGAGTAGCTGGGACTACAGGCATGTACCATCATGCCCAGCTATTTTTGTTTTTTTTTTAGAGACAGGGTCCCACTATGTTGCTCAGGCTGGTCTTGAACTCCTGGGCTCAAGTGATCCTCCTGCAGCAGCCTTTCAAAGCGCTGAGATTATAGGTGTGAGCCACTGCTCCAGGCCTAGAGTATTTTTTTTCTAAAGAAAGAAAAAACTATGCCTATTTCAACATAGTTTAAATCATATAGTATATGGAATTTTTCCTTTTGCTAACCTGTAACATTATAATATGGCAAACAATTTCCAGGTTAGTATATCATGTATACTACTATCTTGACCGAAGCATATTTCCCAGCGTAAGAAGCCATAGCTTACTTAATTATTGCCCTTCTAATAGATATGTGAATTGTTTTTAGTGATAAACAATGAAGCTTGAACATCCTGATTGTTATGGGCTCAACTGTGTCTCCCAAAATTCATAGTTGAAGTCCTAACCCCCAGGACCTCAAAATGTGACCGTATTTGGAGAGAGGTTCTTCAAAGAAGTAATTAATTTAAAATGAGATCATTAGGGTGGGCCCTAATCCAATATGACTGGTGTCCTTACCAGAAGAGATTAGGACACAAACACAAACAGGGAAGGCCATGTGCCAACACAGGGAGAAGACTGCAAGCCAAGGAGAGAGGCCTCAGAAGAAACCAACACTGCCACACCTTGATCTTGAACTTCTGGCCTCCAGAATTGTGAGAAAATACATTTCTGTTGTTTTAGCCCTCCAATCTGCATTACTTTATTATGGCAGTACTAGCAAACAAATACATTGATGCTAGGACCTTTTTAAAAACATCAAAGAGAAGAACATAATAAAATAGCAAAGGCATCCTCTGTCTCTCTTGCTAATCTCTTCCAGACCCCTCCCACGCATCCTGTAACCCCTTCCGCATGTTTCTGGCAATAAGATTTCAGGGTCCACACTCAACTCCCACATAGAGCTCAAGGAACTCACACTTAATGAACCAGATTCCGCTCTGGAATGCACTCCTTTTATGAGTATTTATGACCCACTCGTTTATCCCACAGAGCACACATCTTTAGCACAGGTGTTTGTCCTCACCCTTCAGCTACTCACTGGGGGAGGGCACCTGGTCTGACCAGTGTGCAGCCTACTCTCTTCATTTACTTTGTGCTCAAGGTTGATGGTAAAAATACAACCTAATCCGTGTGGTTGTGGGTGGGTAAAACTGTTAGCAGGGGGCCCTGTCCTCAGAGCAATTTCACTGTGTGCCTGTGGCTAAGAAGGACTGAGCACCGTGGATGTGCACTCAAAGGCTCACAAATGAGCTTGGGGGCTGGCGCTAATCCCTTTGAGAAAAGGAATTGTGGGCTATTCATGCCTCACTCCTCCCAGACTACAATCTCCAACGGAGGGGAAGACACTGGGCAAAGCAATAAACCGAGGCTTAAAATGATGCCTGCAGACAAATCAAATGTATTTTTCTAGATGCGATCAAATATAATAGGGGGAAGAGCAAAGTCAAGGTAAGAATGGAAGACGGGGGTAGGCAAGCCGGTCATAAACCTCAAAGGGACTGGCCTGGCTTAAACATCTCTTCTCAAGTCAGGGCCCCCTTTTGTTGCTAAGCAACCAAGCCTGAACAAACAGGCTCCTGGGGCCTTCCCCTTCTGCTCCCCATTTCTGAAGTCAGTTACTGGGAGCAAAATGGCCTGGCATGGTGGCTCCTCCAGCAGGGAGCTGCCCTCTCTCTCCCAGGCACCAGGATGGTGGGAGTGGGCAATGCTAGTTTGGAGATCCCTTAAACAGGGGTTCCTTCACCAGACCCTCCCACCCTGTCCCCATGCCCATCCCAGGAAGGACAAACTCCTTTTGGGCAGGCTTCAAGAGCCCCCCGCCGGTACCTGCTGGGGCCACACACACAACAGCCGTTCCGCCTCCCATGCACCACCACACACGCAAAATCACCATAAGATCAACTGGTGTGTTTGTACACAGAGCAGTCACACTTGAGCATATGGTGATATGAGCATATCTCAGACTCAGACCCTGGGACTCAATAGGAATTCGAATGCCTGGGGTGTGGGTAGGTGGGGGATGAGTCCTGCCGGGTATCACACAGGTAAATGTGACATCTGTTTTGCACCCATCTCCATATTTTCTAAGACGTTTGCCAAATCCTTATTTTGAACTGAAAATGCCTAACAGTAAGGAAAACAGCTGCCCTTCTGTGCTGGCCATGTTTTGGTACTGGGACTCGGATTCCCTTAGGAAATAAATGTTTTGGATTTTTTTAAAATGTATTTTCAAAACCTCCTTTCAACAGTGCATAATTGGCTCTCCTTTTCCTTCCTAAGTTTGGACGTTTTCTAATAGTGCCCTCTCAACATTCGCTCCACCCTGGTGAGCGTGGGGGAGGATCTGTATATGTTTTTAGGGCAACCATTGTCATAAAGAATAGAGCTCTTTCCTCTGTAGTCCGGCTGTACAGTGGGGCTCGCAAAGACCTCCTGAATAGATAAAGTGTCAGGACGAAAGAAAAATTCTATTAACACGTTACAAAATACAACATCTAAGAAGGGGCTAGAGAGGAAAGAGAAAGGGGAAAAAAATCAATATGGATAAGTCCCAGTGCTTGGGGGTAGAAAACTTTTCAGCAATTGCAAAACACTTATTAATTCAGAGAAGCCATCAATGCGATGGAAATCTGGCAGAACAGCAAGAGCTGAAACTAGAAGAATTTGAATATACAAAGACTGAATAGAATGAAAAACACAGCCTCACATACGAGACTGTTTCTCACGGTTCTATGTGAATCAAACAGAAGCGGCTTGTGTGAGTCAAGGGAAAATAAGGAGCACAGTTAAGGTAACTGGTATTCAATCCTGGAGCCAACCAGTTGATAACTCTCTTGGTCTCTGTCTTTGTCTTTGTCTCTCTCTCTCTCTCTCTGTCACACACACACACACACACACACACATACATATACACACACAAACCCAGGTATATCAGGGGGCTATGAAGACTCATCAACATGAACACACAGGCCAGGCCTCATTCAAGATGCTAGGAGAGCCCAAAAGCTTAGGGGAAGCTGGGAACAGGAGTTTTTCTTTTTTCTTTTTTTTCCTTTGAGACAGTCTCGTTCTGTCACCCAGGCTGGAGTGCAATGGCATGATCTTGGCTCACTGCAACCCTCGCCTCCCGGGTTCAAGTGATTCTCCTGCCTCAGCCTCCTGAGTAGCTGGGATTACAGGCATGCACCACCATGCCCGGCTAATTTTTGTATTTTTAGTAGAGACAGGGTTTCACCACGTTGGTCAGGCTGGTCTTGAACTCCTGACCTTGTGATCCGCCTACCTCGGCCTCCCAAAGTGCTGGGATTACAGGCGTGAGCCACTGTGCCCAGCCAGGAACAGGAGTTTCTCTAACCCCTTATGAAATACCCCTTCTAGGGACACCACCCTCATCCTTATGATTAACTCTGATACTTACTTCGTGTTGACAATGCGCTCACCTGCTTTATAAAGTTCTTTGTACCTGAAATGGGCACCTGCAGGCCTAGTGGCTCCCCTGAGGGAGAAAGAAAGACAAGAGGTGTCTGATCCTCAGCATAATTTGTCCCATGTCCTGGCAGAACCCTGGTCTGTTTTGGGAAAAGAAGCTTATTCCAACCTTGAGATATGCCTTGTAATAACTTGGGGCAGGTTTGAGATACGGCATCTTTAGTGGTGTATCTTTGTGAATGAAAAAGCAAAATAGGCCGGATATGGTGGCTAATGTCTAGTAATCCCAGCACTTTAGGAGGCTGAGGTGGGAAAATCGCTTGAGGCCAGGAGTTTGAGACCAGCCTGGGCAACATAGCAAGACCTCATCTCTACAAAATATACTAAAAACTTAGCCAGGCATTGTGGCGCACACCAGTGGTTCCAACTACTCAGATGGCTGAGATGGTAAGATCGCTTGAGCCTGGGAGATTGAGGCTGTAGTGAACCATTACTGCACCACTGCACTCCAGCCTGAGCTACAGAGCGAGACCCTGTCTCAAAACAAAACCTCCCCCACCTGCCCCCCCCAAAAAAGCAAAGTAAAGTAACATTTAGGTAAGCTGGTGGGGAATGGGATGCCTCTGACTTTGTCCTGACACCAGAAGGTATTGAACGTATTTCTGACTAATGCATGGTTCAGACTATGCTGTAATATCCTCAGAAGTGTGTGAGAGTCAACAAAGGGGACCTAATCTGTTAGTTTCTATGGCTGCTGGAGTTGTGGCAGGGATTCTCAAATATCATCCACATCAGAATCATCATCAGAGGGACTGTTAAAGCCACAGATCTCCCGGGGCCTCAGAGCCAAAGTGACTGATTCAGTAGTATTTGCATTTCTAACAAGCTCCCAGGTGATGCTGATGCAGCTGCTGGCCCAGAGACCCCTCTTCCCGTGAGCTACTCTAAGGGTAAGAAGCAAGAGCAAAGGTTAAAGACACTGAGCAGAGGTTGCTTATTCCTCTTTAACATACACTCAGTGGTCAACACATGAAACAAAATTTCCCATCCAGGAGCAATTGATCCACTTCGGTGTGGCAAGTTCTCCCTCTCTTTGTCCCCCTTCTCTCAGACGTTTATATTCTAAAATCCTAAAAATGATGATGGTAGACCCCATGACGGAAAAGATGATAAGAAGAGGGATGTCTTAGTGACAACCAATTTGCCCTGCACCCAATGCAAGAAAAATCCAGATTCTACTAACTAGGATGACATAAACTTTCCTTCTAACAGATAAACTCTTATTCACAGATAAACTCATGTCTAGATCTACCTAACAGATAAACTCACGTCTAGATCATAAAGCCAATCCAATCTTGAATAGAAAACTTAGCAAATGCTAACTTTATTTACTTTTATACAACATACATGTATGAGGCATTCACTATTTGCAAAACATCAGCCTAAGTACAAATAAAAGACAACTCACACAGGTCTATGGTGGACTGATGATATGAATGGTCTCACACCCTTTCCTCTGTGAGTCTGCAGTCCTTCTCCCCAAAGAGGTGGAGTCTACTTTCATCCCTTGAATCTGGGCTTAATTTGTTAGGGCTAATAAAATGCGGTGAGGGGAAGAGTATGCCTGTTTTGGGCCTAGCCTTAAGAGGATTTGCAAGTTCCTGCTTGTTCTCTCTTGCACCTCTGCCATCACCATGACAAGGGCATGCCCAGGCTAGCCTGATGCAGGATGGGTGGCACATGGAGCAGGGCCAAGTCCCCTGTGGTGAGGCCAGCCTAGATGGGTGGACGGCCAGTCACCCTCAAAGCATGCAAGTGAGGCCAGCCAAGATCAGCAGAACCACTCCAAGTTTACTCTAAACACGTGAGATAAACAGTTACTGTCTGCCCCTGAAGTTTTGGGGTTAGTTACACAGCATTCTTGTGGCCATAGGTAACTCATACATGGTCCTTATTCTAAAAAAATCCCCCAAAACAACAAAGAAAGCTTACAATCAGAAGATGGACAGTCTAATACTAGAAAGTAAGCAAAGGAAAGAAAAGGGGCAGAATAAGGGAAAGTGCTAAATGTGGCAGAGAATTAAACTATCAGGTTCCACATTCCACATGGAGCACGCTCTTCATGGAACATTCCACATGGAACATAGGCATTAAGGTGTGGAGGGACCTCTTCTAAATCTCACCCCATCAGTGAGGCTGGAGACAGAGATCCTAGAAGCGCCAAGAGAAATTGGCAACATGTTCCTCACTAAATGAGCACCACGAAAATCAGCAATAATTACCACTCAAGTCAGTGGGTGATGCCTCTCTAATCCTAATTCATTTAATGAATGAGTGAACCCTCTTTCTAATGAGTCAAAAGATTTATTGTGAGCCAGGCATTCTTGCTGGGTGATTTTAGAAGTAGCCAGATGGTGTTGACCACATCCAGGGGTTAGACTTGAGACAGCCCAACTCACGTGTTGGTCAAATAGGAAACCTTTAAAGACACAATGCAGGCCAGGCATGGTGGCTCATGCCTGTAATCCCAACACTTTGGGAGGCCGAGGCGAGCAGGTCACTGAGGTCAGGAGTTCCAGACGAGCCTGGCCAACATAGTGAAATCCCGTCTCTACTAAAAACACAAAAAATTAGCTGGGCGTGGTGGTGTGTGCTTGTAATCCCAGCTACGCGGGAGGCTGAGGCAGGAGAATTGCTTGAACCTGGGAGGCGGAGGTTGCAGTGAGCTGAGATCATGCCACTGCACTCCAGCCTGGATGAAGAGTGAGACTCCACCTCAAAAAAAAAAAAAAAAAGACACAATGCAAAGATACATGGAGGGAGGTCAAAAATGCTATTGTCCAGTTAGCTGGCTAATGGGTGGGAACCTACAGTATGTCCCCTGGACCACTGCCTCTTCTGCTGAAGGTTTTACAGTTTTGGCTCCCCAAATACATAGTAGGTGAGTGAAGCTGAACTGATGTGAGGACACAAAAAACTTGTTCCCAGGAGACAGCTAAAGAGAAAAATGTTGCTGGTACGTAACTCAGCAGGTGCTGGGAGGCAGCTGGTGTGGTGGGGAGTGCCGCACCAAGCATGGAGGGAGTCCGGGTTCTAATCCCAGCCCCACCAGGATCTCACTGAGGACCAGTCACCTCCCTCCTCTATCCTCAGTTTTTCTTCTGTGAAAGGAGGAAATTCTATGAGACGGCCCCTAAGATCCATGCATAAAGACTCTCTGCCTGGAATGCTAACATGGACTCCAGAGGCAGCTGGGATGATGCTCTGGAAGCACTGACTTGGCCACTGGGCTTCTGCAAACTCTCTGTGCTGTGAGGCTGCTCCAGAGCTTTGCTGTGGCCGATGCACGCCCTGAGAAATGTCCTACTCCTCTGGGGATAGAAATATACACACCCACAAGCCACACATATCAAGAACAAAGCAGGAAACGGCACTTCAAATGATCCTTAAATTATCTGGTCAAATGCAAGGAGGGAGGGGAAAGGGAAGAGAAGAAACCCAGCTCTCCAAACTCCCCCAGAACAAATGCCCTTGAATTTCTCTTCCTGCTCCCACTCAAACGCTCCAAGTGTTAGTCTAAATAAACACCCTCGAATGCAATACCATGATACTATAGTGTGTCAAGCTTAACAGGCCTTATTATGCTCTGTAAACTCAAGGAGCTAAGGCCACAAGAGTGAGACTCGGCTGAGGTGGCAGGACTGCCCAGGCCACAGGTGCCTGGGGCCTGTGGTGGAGACAGTCGCTGCCTGGGCCCAGGATTACGCAGAACATGGGAAGGCACTGTCTCCACCTCTCTCCCTGCCAGCTTGGGCAAAACCCAAATCGGTTCCTTCCATAAAGCTCAGGAATAATGTGTAGTTTATTGAAATAAGACTTTTCCGTATGCTCTGGCCTTGAAAAGGGTGGGGTTGGTCTATCTTTAACCATTCTCCAAAGAGGAAGGACAGAGAAGAAGGAGCAGACTGGAAAATCCCATTGGTTCATTCTGAAATCTGTATCAGTGGTTTTTCAGCCATGACTGCTCACCAAGGCCACACCCCAACCTAATAAATCAGTACTCTGGAGCGGGCAGCCCGAAAGAGGATTTTTTAAAGCTCCCCAGTGATGCAGGGTACAGCCAAGGCCGAGACCCACCGTTCTAAATGGCTAAATAGAGCTGAGTTGAGCCGTAACACAGCATATGTGTGTGTAGACAGGCCCTAAGTAAATGAGTATTAATGGATCTTCTGCTGCCTAAAGATTAGATGTTCATTCCCTGCCAGAAGTCAGGAGCAGGCACTCCTTGCCTCATCCTACTTTCTTAGGGCTCTCCTTAAGCTTAACTCAGTCTTAGTACAAGAAAGCCAAAGTTCTATATGAGAAGTAGCTCGGAAGGGCCAAAACTGAATAGAGGGCTTTAAGAAAACCTAACAAAACCATTGTTTTTTTCTCATCATCACCAATATTTTCACAGGTATTATTACTACTTTGGTGGTCACAATAACCCCACGATAAGGGGAGTATTACAAATTCCCTGAGACTCAGTTTTCCTACTGGTTTGTCCTAGAGCTGGCAGGGGCTGGGCCTGGGGCTCAGATGCTGGGCTTTTGAGTCCAAGCCTCAGCCTGCCAGCCGCTGCCTTCCTACTCATCTCAGGTTCTTGGCCTCCTCTTGCTACAGCCAGCCTTTCTGTCCCTGTGTGTTTACCCCTGGAAGACTGCAGTGATGGAGGTGCGCTTGGAGTTTCTATCCCAGCTGCTGCTGCCAGGTACGTTTTTCCTTCATTCCAAATATCAAAAAATGCTAGTTTGCATCCATCTGAAAGCCTGTTTATTTTAATTTGAACGCAGGCCTTTACTGACTAACAAGAGAAAAAGTCCACATAATTTCTCCTCAACTAGGGCTGGGTGCAGTGGCTCATGTCTGTAATTCCAGCACTTTGGGAGGCCGAGGTGGGCAGATCACTTGAGGTCACGAGTTCAAGACCAGCCTGGCTAACATGGCGAAACTCCATCTCTACTAAAAATACACACACACAAAAAAATTAGTTGGGTGTCGTGGTGCACGACTGTAATCCCAGCTACTCTGGAGGCTGAGGCAGGAGAATTGCTTGAACCCAGGGGGCGGAGGCTGCAGTGAGCTGAGATCATGGTACCGCACTCCAGCCTGGGCGACAGAGCAAGACTGCCTCAAAAATAAAATAAAATATCTCCTAAACGAAAAAAATTGTTCTTAATTGTGGTAAAAAAAGATATAAAATAAAATTTATCATTTTAACCATTTTTGGGGTCTACAGTTCAGTGGCATTAAGAACATTTCTTGAACTCTTCACAGAAGGTTCCCACATCTTACAATGGCCAGAATATTTTGTCCCCATTAGCAAGACCTTTATCAGCCCTTAATTTTTTCCTACATTTACTTCTTTTATTCTTGTGGGATCATTCTATTTTCCCATTTAGCTTACAAGAAAAAACGCACAATGTTTATCAGATAGCAGTTATGAATTCAACAAAGGGACACCTGCCCATGGGAACTGAAACATGTGGGGTCTTCAGACAACTCAATCCTGGAGATGTAGACATTTTATCGACCTAAGGCAAAGCCTCCTGCTCAGAGATTCTGATTCCACAAGTCTGTATCAGACTCTAAGTTATAAAATGTCTATCCTCCTGAAATAATGATTGTTATAATAACTACCATTTACTGGAGTGTAGTAGGCAATTTGCAAAGCTCATTTAATTACTGTAATAGCTTTGAGTTAGATATTATCATACCCATTTCATGCACCCATTTTTTTTCTCTTTTTAAAATTTAAAAATTTTTATTTTTTATTTTTTGTAGGGATGGGGTCTCGTTTTGTTTGCCCAGGCTGGCATCAAACTCCTGGGCTCCAGTGATCCTCCCGACTCAGCCTCCTGAGTAGCTTGGGATTACAGGCATGTGCCAGCACACGTGGCATCATATACCCATTTTACAGGTGAGGAAATTGTGGTTCACCGACAGTAAGTGACTTGCCTAGGATCACACAGGTAGTAAATGGTGGAGCCAGTAGTTAAAATCAGATGCGTCCCTAAGTCTTCTGTTCTCCCTTACTTGTGTTCTGTTTTTTGAATCCCTAAGAACTTTGTGCAGTGCCTCTGTCTGCTGGATGAACCAACAAACACTGCTTTAAAACCCTACCAAAAAGTGAAGAGAGGTGATTAGGTAACCTCAAGGAAATGGAGGTATATTGCCCTGGTAGGCTCGGGAGACGAGGAATGATTGGAAAGGTAAAGGTAAGAGGAGGATATTGGGGTCTCTTCCTTTTAGATAAGTGAATTCCAAAAGCTCGAGATCACCGGGCTCCTCCACAGTCATGGAGCAAGCCTCTAGCAGAGCTGGAACTGCCAGAGGGCTCTGGAACGCAGTCCAGGCTCAGCCATGCGAGTCTCCCCGCCCTGTGCAGTGACACTAAGGATACTCAGTGTGTCTTGCTTCCTGGAGTTGTTAGGAAGGCTCATGTGGTAGCCAGTGAGTGCCTACCACACAGAAAATGCTCATCATAACAGACACTGGCCCAATTTACTGCCCCATCCTGGCAATCCCCTCGCCCCCATGCACACACCCATACATAGTCCACGCAGTTAAGCCGGGAGCCACACCCAATGCTGTGGGTTTTCTTATTGTGAATGGACTATGCCAAGGGAAGGCCACTAACAGAACCAGTGTACCCTTGGGGGAGCAGTCCCAGGAGGCCCTATCTCAACACTAAGCCAGGGAAGGCAGAGTCTCCCGGTGAGAGGTAGGACTGGGTGGGAGCTCCGTTCTGGCTGAGCTTGCAAAGCCGTGGGCCCAAGCATCACCCTGGAGGGTGGGGCAGCAGGCTGTCACTGGGGATATCTGAGATGGGGTGTAGAGAGGAGGCGATGAGGGAAGGGGAGAGAGACACTGAGAGAGAGAGCTGTTTGAGGAGCAGCAGTTGGATCCGGCAGGCTTGACAGCTGTCACATGGAAATGGCATCTGGCCTAACGGCCTCTCGTGTGAGGCTCCTTCAAGTGGCGGCTGCTGTGCTCTGGAAATCCAGGCCCGTGTTTAGCACTGATTGTGAGTGCGTGCGTGCATGTGCTGGGGGAGGGGAGCGGCAGGCAGGCTGCTGAACTGCTGAATGCTCCCTTCTCCTGCTCTCCAGCCTTTCCCTATCAGGCCTCACCTACCGTGAAAAAGGCCCAAGCCTGCCAGCTCCAGAGGAGAGAGGCAAATCATTAGGGGAGCACTGATGTGCCGGAACACTCTCTCACATTCCCATTAAACAAATACTAAACTGCTAATTGCCAAAATGGATCTCCACGACTCTGACCGAACCAGGGAAGGGTTTATAATTACCAAGTGTGAAAATGCACAGCCTGTAAATAGCCACCTCATCTGTCCTAATACGGGCTGATATTGATGGGCATGAAATAAACATCAGGACAAATGGAAAAATCATCCACATCTCCTGCGGCCAATGCAATCTCGGATGGTGACAAGCGTAGCTGCAGCCATACGCCTGGGGAGGGGAGGGGGAGAGGAGAAAGCAGTTTTGTAGGCTTGGAAAATCTCGGTTCCAATCCCAATTTTAATCCCATGGGCCATCTGCACCTTCTTTCTGTCTGGAAAACAGGGAGGGTAAATAACATGGCTTGATAATGGGATGAAAGGCTTGCCTACATTTCAGAAAGGCCAGGGGCCCCAGGGCAGGGAACTTCTGAGGGCATCAGCTTTCAGGACAGGGCTTCAGACATCTTCCACCCTGTTCTCTTTAAGACTGGCTGATGGAAAAAGAAGAATGAGGGAGAGGGAGAGCTCTGCCAAGGTGACACATTTATTCATTAAACTAATATTTATTAAAGCTCTCTTGTCTGACCAACACGCAGAGTTGGTTGCAGAGCACGGATGAAAAAATGTGTGTTTAGAATGACCTTTGGGCTCTCTGACACCCCTGTACCACGGTGCCTCCCCATCCCCCACCATCTCTTTCTGTCACTCTAATAGGAGGTAGACTCTGGTCTGTTGGGTCCCAGAGGCCCACCACTTTTCTTGGCCACAACAGAAGAGGGTCAAGGGATAAGCCAGAGGTCACGGGGTAGCTGCAGGTTTCCCAAGCCCCAGGCCCTTTTCTCTCCACCAGCCCTTTGAAGGCACCAGCCTTTGATTCCGATGAACTCTGCCAGATCTTGGAGTGAATGTTGGTAACTGAGGGAGAGAGGAAGTTCCATTTGCCTCAGAATCACAGACTCAGGAGTTAGAAGTGACCCAAAGGTCACCTTTCCACTTCTCACCCAGTACAGGAATCCCTTCTCCAAGGCTCCTTTGAACCCTTCGTGGAGCTTCAAAAGCTTGGAGCATCTCTGCCCCGCCCTCTCGGACGAGCTGCTCAGGCCTGAATTCAGCAGCAATAGCACTTAGATGCCTGAAATAGCAGCCTCCTCTGATCCCCAGCAATTCTGGCACAAGGCAGAATTCTGCGAACTGTATAGCATCAGGCACCCGAATCAGCGCACTCAACACCACTCAGCCCCAGAGTTTCTTCATGGGGCTTTGATGACATCCAAGGAAGTTCCTGCTCCTTCCCCTTTGGGCTGCCTGACAACCAATCTCCCCAATCCCCTTGTCCCTAAAGTCATCCCTAGAGTCCCATGGGTTTCTCAGTCCTAGTCCTGACGCAAAGACCCTGTCGAAAATTAGTAAAATGAGGGAAGGTCTGAACTACAGACTCTTTTTAGAGGAATTCTGATTTGTTACTTTTGAATTCCGAAACTGTCTTCAAATAATGGCTAAGAAAATGCTGCTGAGAACAAAGTTCAAGTGCAGCAACAGGCTGAGAGATGCAGTCACTTGGCAAAGTTACTTCCTGTTCAGGGAGGATCGTAAACTCTTCAAGGCAGAGAGGATAAAAAGGATATGAGTCCAGTCCACTCATTTTCTAGAGGAGCAAACTGGCTATAAGCAATTCAGCGGGTACAGTTGAAGCCACAGTGACAGAAAAAAATAAACTTGGCATGCCATCACACATCCTGGGTTCAAATCCCACTCCATTTCCACCTACACATGATCTTGGGCATGGCTTTCCAAAGCAGCTCAGCTTCCCTGTGTGAAAAGGAACATATGATCACTGTTAACCTTCACCCCAGCATTGAGAAGTAGAAACTATTGATATAACACGCAGGAAAGCATTTGGCCTGTGGCAAATGACTACCCTATGCTATTACCAGAATGCATTCCAGCCCTGGCACGCACAGATGCTCAACAAATATCTGTTGGATGAGGACTGCATAATGGGATAACAGACTTTGTATTGATGACTACAAAGTCGTGAAATCAGTACGGATGAGTGAGCTTTAACTTTGTAAGTGTACCTGGCTTGATGTACTGTGATGCAATGGGTCGTATGCAAATAAACCATCTTTTAGAAACACAGGGGGAATGGACAAACAAACCATTCCATTACATTCCTACAATAGAATACAGCTGGTACACAACTGGTACACAACTGACCAGAGGGATCATACCAAGTGAAAAAGTCAGTATCAAGGCTGTATTACATACTGTATGACTCCATTTCTGTGACATTCTCAAAACGACAACATTATTGTGATGAGGAACAGATCAGTGGTTGCCAGGAGTTAGGAGTGGGGCCAGGGTGTGACTATTAAGGAGAAACACAAGGAGTTTCTTGGGGTGATGGAACAGTTCTATTATATATCCTGATTGTAGTGATGGTTACTCAAATCTCCAGGTAGTAAAATTTTAAATAATTACACACAAATACACATGAAAACTGATAAGGTACCAACACTGGTTTCCTGGCTTTAACAAAGTACTGTGGTTATGGGAGATACTATCATTGTGGGAAGCTGGGTGAAGGGTTCACAAGAGCTCTTTGTCCTATTTTTACAACTTCTTGTGAGTCCTACACTATTTTAAAATAAAAATGTGTAATAATAATAAAAAGAAACCACAAGGGGGCTCATGATTTCAAGAAACCCCATGGCAGTTCTGTTTATAATACAAACAATTATGCCCTCATTTCTGTTGATTTGGATAAAGTAGGCATAAATAAGGTAGGCATACAGTAGAAAGATCTATCCCTTATCTGTTTCTTGTATTTGGCGCTGGCATACACAACTCTGAAATCTTATTCTGTCACATGAATACATGAATTGGTTGTCCACACTCCCCCATCGCTTCCTCTCCCTAGTCCTCAGGAAATTTAATATACAGCTCTGCATTCCCTACCTAGCGCCCACTAGAGGGATTAATACAAAAATAAGCATCCAATAAGTGCGTACTGTTGAGTTCAGCAAGATTTTGGAGGATAAAGAAAAAAACTCAGATAAGGCCAGGTGCAGTGGCTCACACCTGTAATCCCAGCACTTTGGGAGGCCGAGGTGAATGGATCACCTGAGGTCAGGAATTCATGACCAGCCTGGCCAACATGGCGAAACCCCATCTCCACTAAAAAATACAAAAATTAGCTGAGCGTGGTGACAGGCGCCTGTAATCCCAGCTACTCGGGAGGTTGAGGCAGGAGAATTGCTTAAACCCAGGACGCGGAGGTTGCGGTGAGCCGAGATCATGCCATTGCACTCCAGTCTGGGCAACAGAGCGAGACTCTGTCTCAAAACAAAATAAAACAGACTCAGATAAAAAAAGAGCATCAAACCCAGTGGTTTCCAATCTTTTATTTTGAGCCATTAGGCCTGTCTTTCATTTAATTTTTGAAACACAGATCTTAAATGTTTTGAGATCTTTCATATACCAAACAAACTACTTACTTTTGAAGTATGGGAAATCATTTATCAATATTCATCCTGATCATCACTGGGGCTTTTTGGCAGCGTGAAGTGGCTGGGATGGGGTGCGTCGGGGTGCTCTGCGTAAGGCAAGCAGGCCTGACATTTCAGTTGGCCCACATGTGGTTTGGGGTGGGGTACCCACAGTGCCTGATAGATTTTTTGAGGTAAGGAAGTCAACTTGAGGACTCGGCGTTCCTTCAGTTGACAGCGAGAGGTTGGAAATTTTTGGTCTACTCCTTACACCCAAATCATGACTCAGATCTTTGCAAATGAATATTGACAGAATAACCAACCCTCCTACTTAATCCCTGAGCCACACAACACCCTAAGGGGGAAAAAAGAAGGGAGAGGGAAAAACCCACATCTTCCCTTAAAAAAAAAAAAAAAGAAAGTATCAATTCAAGCTGCTTCAAGACGCAACAAGCATGTTTTTCTTTCATTTATTTCTACATCAACACTCTGAAGGATAAAGATCTTTCTCATTTCAAGAGCTGTCAATTTGCTTTAGTGCCATGTTTTCATCTGTTTGAGGTAAAGAGGAATTACACAGCAGGCAAATGAAATAATGCACTGCAATCTAACATATTTTGGCAATTCAAATTGGGACCAGGGAAAAAGGAAATTAAACAAGAATGACAGGCCCACAGCACACCTGTGCTGTATCCCACTGGTCCACCCCTGTCTTCCCTCCACTTGCTAACTTTATAACTTGATGAAAGTCTTCAGTGCTTTGCTGAAAACCGTACTATTTGCTGCACCCTAATTCTTCAAATCATTTCTACATTTTTCACAACTCATACAATATTTTGCTTTCTGAAGCAGAAAAAAAATCTCTTAGCTGCTGGAAAACTGTCAGGTGCCATTACTCTCAAGACCCCCTTGAAACAGCACAGGGGACAACGTCCTGTTCCTGGTAGATTTACTACACTTCCCTATATAAATTAACAAAGACAAATGCTTGTTGAAATCAGACTGTGTGAGGAATCCTTATACTCTCAAGCCTAAGGGTTCAATTACAATGGAACTTAAAAATAAATAAAAGGAAATCTTAATCTCCTCTCAGGGTCCTCCTCTGCCAATAATGACGCCCCATGAAGATTTTTGCCTAATTCATTTACATTTCTCTTTTTGTTGTTTTTAACTAACTGCTCCTCAACTACTCAGCTCTATAATTTTTCCTATTTTAGCTCCAGAATTAGGGATTTTCTAAGAACAACAGGAATTTCCAAGGTCAAGATGTCTCTGTAGATCTCAGGAACTATGTGGCACTCAAGAAACTGCCCTTCATCACCACAGGAGAAGCACAAGGAGCTGGCCAGAGGGTTTGAGAGCCCGGTGTGTTGAGGGGGTGAGGCTCCCTGAGGGACTGCAGTAAAGGAGCCCCTCCACCCTAACTGCTATCAATTTAAAATCAAATGATGGCAAATGTGGTCACGGGCATACAGTCCTGTCTTTTGCAGAATCCCATCTGCTTGGTGACTCTGTCGAATTCTAGATTTATAAAAGGCATTGCAGTTCTTCTGCCAATGACCCATGTGTTCACAAACAGTGCTTGCTAGGGCACCTAGGCCCGGGTCCCAGCTCACCAGTACAGACCAGTGGGAGAGGCCAGAAACTCTAGAGCTAGAATCCCTGGGCTTGGATGCTGGCTGTAGTATTTATTAGCTGTGTGACATTGGGCAGATTACTCAACCTTTCTGTGTCTCTGTTACTTCACTTTAAGTTGGTACCTATCTCATAGTGCTGTTATGAGCATTAAGAGAAGCTAATTCAGCCGGGCGTGGTGGCTCATGCCTGTAATCCCAGCATTTTGGGAGGCTGAGGCGGGTGGATCACCTGAGGTCAGGAGTTTGAGACCAGCCTGGCCAACACAGTGAAACTCCATCTCTACTAAAAATACAAAAATTAGCCAGCAGTGGTGGCAGGCGCCTGTAATTCCAGCTACTCAGGAGGCTTAGGTAGGAGAATCACTTGAACCCGGGAGGTGGAGTTTGCAGTAAGCCAAGATCACGCCACTTCACTCCAGCCTGGGAGACAGAGTGAGACTCTGTCTCAGAAGAAAAAGCAAAAAAAAAAAAAAAAAAGAAGAAGCTAATTCATGTGCAATATTCTGGCACATATGAAGAACTAAACAGCTGCCATCCATTATTATTACATCCTCAGCGAGCCGGTCAGAAGATCTAGTATTGTTCATGCCTGAGGCCCTCCCTCTTTCTACAGTTAGGATGTTGATGCTAAGTGCAATTAAAATTAGTGGCAAGGCTGGCTTCACCTGAGCAAGGAGTACCAAGGGTGAGACACAATGGCCACTTTCTCTAACATCTATCTGTCCAGCCCATGCTGCCCACATAGGAGGCGGCCGTGTCCTGCCACGAGGCTGCAGAAGCATGGAAAACCAGGCAACAGAGAGAGACAGACAGGCTTGTGCCGACATGAGATGGTTTCTGTGATTTACAACCAAGTCTTAACTAAGACTCTGCGGCCTCTAAGTTTTGTTCAACGAGGAAATTAACTCACTGAGGCCAACGTCTATTCCAGTGAGGACCTCCTGTGTCATCCTGCATAGAAAAGAGATTCAGCCCTTACCTGAGGAGGCTACTCTGGCCAGATGGCAACAGGTGACAGCAGCTTCAGAGCTATTACCCTAAGCCCAGTTAATGCCCTAACAACTGGGCTGAATGAGCTCCTTCTGTTCAGCAAATGGGCAGCCCTTAACTTAAAAAGAAGTTTGTCAGAGGCAGTGGTGCTACGTTTAGAATCCATTCATTCATTTGAAAAAAAAAAAAGAAAAAAAAATCAATCAACTCATATTTACCATATTAGGCCCAAAGACTTTTCAAATGAGGAAGACTTGATTCTTGTCCTTGAATTCATGGGGACAGAGGCGCCATCAGTGCAGGATACGTGATAAGTGCTCTAGGCTGTGCAGGCCCCATGCAGCGACATACAGGCACTCTGTCAAGGCCCAGTTTTCAGTCATTCATTCATGCACTCAAGGGCTCTGAACACTCAGGGTAAAAATGACACTAACTTAGCTGGGGGAGACGGTTCATCACAAAAATGGCAGGAGGTGGTTTCTAGGCAAAGGGGCACCAGGGACCTGGTAATGGGGCAGCAGGTGTGTGTGTCTGGAGTGGAATGTAAGCCACGGGAGCAGGGCAGGGAAATCGCAGAAAGCACAGCTGTCTGTGTGGGCCTGGCCTGTGTGAGCTACGGAATGGCTGGGCCTCCACCCTGAAGGTGAGGTTCTGGCTTTTCAGAAAGAAACTGGGGGGGGACAATATGATGTCAGAGAGACCACACTCAGTCTTTGCTGAAACCAATACCCCACTGCCAAATAGGCTGGAGGACATCCAACAGTGCCAACTGAGGTCAAGGGGCCAGGGGCTTAATCAACTCTGCTGTCCACGGTGACACAGCATCCGTACGCATGAGAGAAACCTGCCTCCCCAGGGCAACACCCCACTCCAGGAGCAAATGAGAGGCGTTCTGATCCAGCAGAACTTGAGCCCAGAAGGTCTGGAAAGCCGAGGAGTCCCAGTCTCAAGGCACACAGGAAGGAAAGATGACCATTCCAGCTTAATGAACCTTCTCTCTGTCTCTGGGTAAGTGTGGGGTGGGTGGCGGTAAGGGGAGGGAGAGGCTACTCAATATATTTGAGTGGGTGGGTCACCACTCTACCTTTTATTCTACTCACTTCACATTTGCAGTTTATTAACGTGCCTTCCTTTGTTCCACCCTGACGTCTGCATGACCATGGTAAGTTCCTGCCAGAGCATCCGCTCCCTGAGGGCAGGCCCCATGTCTTCTCCATCCTTCAGGCTGCACCTGGGACCCTGCTCTGGGGACTCAGCGCACCATGCTGGCTGACCCCCTCTGGTTCTAGAACAGGTATCAGTGGAAAAGCACAAATGGCTCTGTCCCTGCCTGGATGTGGTGGTGACCTCCTCCAAAGGGTCAAGACTGACTGATACCCCTGGAGTTTCTGATCACCAAACAAAGCTGGGATTCCAGGGACAGAAGCATCTGCTTGGTGGATGCATGGCAGGGACAGCTCCCTCCCACCTCCAGAGAGCGGGATACAGAGAGGCAGAGACAGGACAAGAGCTAGCCCTGGGGATTTAAATGCCTGCTCCTAACCCCAGTTTATGTGCCATGGACTAAAGCCAGAGGAAAAAAAAAAAAAAATGTGCCATAAGCCTATTTTTTAAAAGGTGTTTCCAGATGAGTGTCCTGCCTTGGCCAGCTCCGGCAGACTTTAGAACTTGCCTGGCTTTTAAAACCAAGAGGAGGCCGGGTGCGATGGCTCACGCCTGTAATCCTAGCACTTTGGGAGGCAGAGGTGGGTGGATCACCTGAGGTCAGGAGTTCGAGACCAGCCTGGCCAACATGGTGAAACCCTGTCTCTACTAATAATACAGAAATTAGCCGGGCGTGGCGGCGCACGCCTGTAATCCCAGCTACTCGGGAGCCTGAGGCAGGAGAATTACTTGAATCCGGGAGGCAGAGGTTGCAGTGAGCCAAGATCGTGCCATTGCACTCCAGCTTGGGCGACAAGAGCAAAACTCTGTCTCCAAAAAAAACAAAAAACAAAACAAAACAAAAAAAACCAAGAGGAGTGCAACATTATTTAGGAGCTCACGCCAGTGGAACCAAAGGCTTATGAGCATCTTGTTATAAAATATCAGGGTAGGAAGAAACGAGAGGGCTCTCTGGGGATGGGGCCACCATTCACAATATCCCACCTCATCAAGAGGGCCTCAGGGGCCCAGGCACCCTCCCCACCCAAGGCCATCCATACCAGCCCCCAAAGAGGCCTGCAGAAAACCCAGCCACACAAAAGGCTGAAAGTCCTATGGGACCAAGACAGAGGAAGGAGTAGATGGGGAAACCTCGTGGGGCAGAATGGTGGTGTGACAAACAGCCCAATTAAGAACAAACTGACAACAAATACGTGGCAGGCCCAGCACACATGAAAAATGCACTCTTTCTGCCTCCCATGCCCCAGGTGAAGAGGCAAGCTGAAACAGACATTTAAACCAATGGGCAAATGCAGTGACTGATTGTGGCACAATCAGGTGCTACAACAGAAGGAATAGAGAAACTGCCATTTGGCCAAAAATCTTCAGGAATGACACTAATCGTAAAGGATGGGAAAGTTTTGAAAAAGCAGAAAAGACCTTGTGAAGGTGTCAGGCGGTAGAGACAACTGAGTTAATCATGGGGGGATTGCATTTGCTTGGCAATGCCTTGGGTTTGGAGTTAAAGAAGGAGCAAAAAGCAAGCAACCAGCTGGGCATGGTGGCTCACGCCTGTAATTCTAGCACTTTGGGAGGCCGAGGTGGGTGGATCACCTGAGGTCAGGTGTTCAAGACCAGCCTGGCCATCGTGGTGAAACACCATCTCTACTAAAAATACAAAAATTAGCCAGGCATGGTGGCAGATGTGTGTAATCCCAGTTACTCAGGAGGCTGAGGCAGGAGAGTCACTTGAATCCGGGAGGCGGAGGTTGCAGTGAGCCAAGATTGCACTCCAGCCTGGGTGACAAGAGTGAAACTCTGTCTCAAAAACAAAACAAAACAAAAAGCAAGCAACCAAGATGACCCCAGACTGGTGAGGCGGACTCAATGTCCTTCCATTTGTGGACGGCATAATGCACACAAATTCTCCCTGGATAAATTCTCCCTCACTCTCCCCCTCACTCCTTTCCACTTGAGAGAAAAATATTTAAGAGAAACACTCTCTAGATGGCTGAAATTTCCCCCTCACTAGCTCAATTCAATTATTTATCAGAACACTTCGGTGCAGTTATTTTCAGACTTCCACATGAAATAGTAATACTTAGCACTTCCAATTCGTCTCCCAAGCAGTTTTCAAATGTCAGCTCATTAATCCTCAACACCCTTGAGAAGCAGCACTTTGCCCCATCTCTCAGACTGGGAAGACGGAGGCAGGGCTGCCCGAGGATCCCTGTGGATTTCTGCAATGACTCGATGCTGATCTGACTCAGGGGTCCTCTCACTTGGACCACAGAAACCATTTTTCATCGAAGATGACACTGTACTTTAGGACTTGAGGACTCTATTCTAATGAATGGGTCCCGGAACAGCCTTGTGGCCTCTGACCACGGGTGCATGAACACGTGCAAGAATACGCTCCTTCAGCACTTTATCCAGCCAGGTGCAAGCCTCCCGGCACAGCCCACTGTCTGCCATCAGCAGGTGCCCTACATCTCCCAGTTCCTGTCTCCCCTTGGCCAGGCCTGCCGGGCTCATGCGCGTATCTGTGAGCTGCACTCTGTTTCCCATGTCTTGCCAATCCCACACATCTGATGGCATCTGAACCAAAACATCACTTTCTGGGGGCAAACTATAGGCTTTGGAAGAGGCCTTCCAAAGAGGGCTTATGTCCCGTGGTATGGCTTTTCTTTGCTCCCTGAAAGAAACACTTCCAGACTTCTTCCCAGCCAGCATCAAACCTTTGAAGCTATTTGGAGCACCCCGAACTTTAGCCTTCAAATGCATTTTGTATTTATCACTTTAAAATGAGATTTAAGGTTCTTCTCATTTGAGTCTTTACTTTATTAGTGAAGAAAATGTGTTGATTTTCCTGTGGGCAGGACAGGGAAAGAAAGGGCTGTCAGTGTAGATGCCTCAAATTCTGTGCATGGTAGGGGCTGGAGGTCCGGGAAGTCTGCTCTGGATGGGGGCAGCAGAGGAGGGGGTGGTGCAGTTGCAGTGTGTGGCATCGAGGTGGGGGTCTCATATCAATGCAGAATGGCCTGTCCAGAGCTGCCAGCCACTAGCTGGCCACAGGCAAGGGAATGGGTGACGAAGCCCTCAGGATGGCTTTCCTCTGTCCTAGCCCTGAGCTCCCAGACACAGCTGCCGCTGACCTGCGGCAGGAGTTTTAAAAGGGCAATGCCTGCTGCTGCTGTGCTCTGAAGTAGGTCTTCACTAAACACTAACTCATAAATGACCCTGGCCCTTTATCTAGCATCAGCTGGCTTGGTGCCACATCTAATGCACAGCAAGGATTAAAAAGAAAATGCAGCAAGCCAGGCATGGCGGCTCATACCCATCATCTCAGGACTTTGGGAGGCTGAGGTGGGAGGATTGCCTGAGGCCAGGAGATCGAGACCAGTCTAGGCAATACAACAAGACTCGTCCTACAAATTTAAAAGAAGAAAAAAAATACCCTCTGTCTTGTTGTTTGATAGACGAATACACCGGAGTGGACGTCATATGGTCATCATCCCCTTCAAAGAAGTCACCATGGAAGGCCCTGTCTTTATTCACTAAGACTTGAAATATTTTCTTGAAACTTTGGTGGAGGGGGGTCGGCGGGGGTGGGGAATTCCCTTCTAGTCAGTTCCCAACTCATGCAAAACAACTAGTCATTATTTTATAGTCCTATTGCATTTTGGTCCAAAAACAGCATAATCAATCTTGGCCACAAGTCATTTGGAACCAAGACTGGAAATGGTTTCCAAAAATCACATCCACTTTCAAAGGCCAAAGATTTATCACCAGTGAGGATATTCAGAAGAAAATGCTAGAGTCTGAATATGAGTTCACAGTGAACACTTTGAAACTGCGCAGAGCAAAGGCAGGATCTTTGGAAGTACACAGACTCCCACTTTGAAGAAGACACACTGCATCTGTAGGAAAAAGCCCAGTTCTCAATGCTTCTTAGTCATTGTCGGGGGTGGGGGAGGGAGACACACACACACACAGAGTCAGAGACAAAAACCAATGGGAAGAGATTTACACCCCCCCTTACACACACACACACACACACACACACACACAGAAACAGAGATAGATTGAGAAAGACAAATTCTTCCTTTAACAAATCTTGGAGGTAAAAAAAAAAGCGAGGGAAATAAGAAAGGATTTTTTATAGCTTCATACCAAATACATTATGGATTCAACACTAGGAAAACATTCACCATGTCAATGTACAACAAAATTGGCATCTTTAAGATGTATTTAACCAAGCAGCAGGGAGGTTTGTGAGTCTGGGCTGGGCCTACACTGGCTTGAAAATCACCCTACAGATCCTCCCTGACCCCAACATACATGCCATTTCCAGGCATTTCCTAGCTGTCAGAAATCTGTCTTCATGAGATTTAAGTCCTTCCCCTCCCAAGACGCCCTGTCTAACCCTTGCTGTCCCCACAATCTGTACATGGAGGAAGACACAGGAAGGTTTGCCCTTCAACAGGCACAAAAAGCAAGCTCCAGATTTGCTCAACTCGAATCAAAAGGGCTAAACACAACCAGATGTTTGAACGGTTCTGGAAGACGAGGCAGAGCCCCCTCCATTCCCATGGCCTCCCCCAACAGCAGCCTTCTCCCCACTCCCTCGGAAGGCCAGGGAAGCCCTGCCAAGACAAAATGGCTGTTCTCGGGGACGGTGAGATGACTGCGAACGTTCCCAGGGAACATGGCATCAGGAGCACACCAGAAAGAGCAGATCCACAGCCAGGGAAAGAAGCGATGTTTATCCACTTGTAAGACATCTGGAAAATGAAAGAGGCTACAAGCCATCTTTATCACATCTCTGTGCATACAAATACACCATGGAAAATTACAGATCCCTCTCATCTACCAAATGAGCCATAATAACCCCCCAGGTTTTCCCCGAGTCCTTTAGACACTCCGCCTTACACTGTTTATCACGAGGGAGACAAGTGGAGAACCTTGGAAATGTAAAGGAAGATGAGCCCACGCCTTTCAAAGAGAAAGAGCCAGAGCAGGGAAACTCTGGTCGTGGCTAATTGGCCCGTCAGGGTCCTGCCCTGGACAGACCTAAGTGAGGGCGTCTTTAAAGAAAATGTCCCACCTCCGCTTGCCACAGAGATTTCTAAGGTTTGCCCACTGTCCTTTTGTAAGTGCCTGCTGGGTAAGTGTGGAGATAAGATGAGTATTACATTATGATGCTTCCTCATGCATGAAAGTCTGTTTTAAAGAGAGTCTGGAGGGGGCCATCAGAAAGGGAGAGCCTGAGCAGTGGAGGTAGAAGGAACGCTGCTTTATTTAGAGAAGTCTCAGCTACAGAATAAAACTGTGCTTTACCTGCAAAGGAAAACTCATTAAAGTTTCTCTTTGGTTCCAGAGAAAGAAATCTACAGCCACAGAATTTCAGAGAAACTGCTTTTATTTCCCATATGCTTTTTACCTTGTCCCTGACTCCATCCTGACTTACATACTAACTTGAATATATACACAACGCCCCGCTGCACCCCAAACCAAGATGGCACTCGGCCATACCAAATAACCACTGGCATAGCTCTAACCTGAAATCTCATTCTCTCTTGGTGTTTACTCCCCTGGTAAAAGAGTGAATAGCCTACCAAGTGGTACACATTTCTGCTTAAGCAACTCTGATGAGGCATTCTTTTTAAAAGCAAGGAATAGCTGAATATGTTAGGGCATGAGCATTTTCTTTGTTAATTTGTTCAGTAAGTCTGGAAGGCCTCACCCCTTTTTATTAAATAGGAAAACACGTCAAGGAAAATGTAAGAATATACCTAAACTCCCAACCTTCCCTTATGTCCGTGCTTGCTCTGGGGTTTTCTAGGCCCCAGATGCTCTATCCCCCTCTCTGTAACTCTCCCCAGCTCCCTTTTCTTCTCCCACCCCATAAATCTCCAGGGTGTCATCCATCCTACCTGATCCATGGCCCCCACCCTCTCCATCTGATCTGTCTCCCCTATGCAAGAAGGTGGCAAGAAGAGCCATCGCCTCTCTGTGCTCTGCTGCCAGGCCTGTCCCCAGAGCAGCAGGCTCACTTCTCTGCTGTTGGTTTCCCATGACATGGATATTCTGGGACCTCCAACCCCAGCACATCTTAACAATGACATACACACCTTCCCCCAGACTCCATTTCTCTAGTGACCCCAACCTCCCGCAGTTGAAAGCTTTATACTCTTGCCCAGTCCTCTGTCTTCCAAGCTACCCCATCCCATTCTATTATTTCTTCCTTTGATGGGACCCCCCCATTCTCCCCTTTCCTTACTTTTTCTTTTTCTTTTTTTTTTTTTTTTAATGGAGTTTCGCTTTTGTTGCCCAGGCTGGAGTGCAATGGTGTGATCTCGGCTCATCACAACCTCCGCCTCCCAGATTCAAGCGATTCTCCTGCCTCAGCCTCCTGAGTAGCTGGGATTCCAGGCGCCCGCCACCTGCCCAGCTAATTTTTCGTATTTTTAGTAGAGTCAGGGCTTCACCGTGTTGGCCAGGCTGGTCTCCAACTCCTGACCTCAGCCGATCCACCCGCCTTGACCTCCCAAAGTGCAGGGATTACAGGTGTGAGCCACTGCGCCCAGCCACTTTTTCTACAACTCTCTGCTTCAGAACCTTGTCACTGTAAGTTGTGACCTAACACAAGATGGCCTCCTTCCTGGCATCACTGACTGCGACCCGGTTACTTTTCCTGAAGGATCACTGCAAACCTTCCATGTCTCCGACTGCCCACAGGGAAATATCCAAGCACTCATGGCCCGAGGCAAGCTACCCTGCCTTCCAGCATCACATCTAGGTCCCCTCGGACGCACATCCCGTCAAGTCCACTGGTCCGTCATTCCACTGAATTCTCTCCAGCCCTTTACTTAGGAAGAACATGCCTTTGTCCATGTTCCACAGAAGGGAAAACTGAAGGAAAGGCATGAGGAGAATCCTGGGGGGCTGTCTTGTGAGGTCATAACGGGAAGGCACACAGCCTCAAGAGCTAGCAACAAGGAGGCTGGACGGGAGACCACGGGAAGGGAGGGTGCCCTGCAGGAAGAGGCGGAAACGAGAGGGCAACGCCCTGGCATCGGCCACCTTCACAGCATCATGAAGGAGAAGGATCCGTGGAGGAGAAACCAAAGTCTGGGGAATTTGAGAGGTCAGAGCCGTTGTCAGGGGAAGAGAAAAGTTTCTGTCAAAAACCTCTCTCCTGGCCAGGCGCGGTGGCTCATGCCTGTAATCCCAGCACTCTGGGAGGCTGAGGCGGGCAGATCATGAGGTCAGGAGTTCGAGACCAGCGTGACCAACATGCATCTCTACTTAAAATACAAAAATTAGCTGGGCATCGTGGTGCACGCCTGTAGTCCCAGCTACTCGGGAGGCTGAGGCAGGAGAATCGCTTGAACCTGGGAGGCGGAGGTTGTCGTGAGCTGAGATTGCGTGACTGCACTCCAGCCTGGACAACAGCAAGACTCCATCTCAAAAAAACAAAAAAACAAAAAAACAGACAAACAAAAAAACAAACAAAAACAACTCTCTCCCTAAACCATAAGCACCTGTGAACAGGAACCACATCTTATGTCTTCTCTGCCCCTCACCCCAGACCCAGGACTCAATGACTACTTGCTGACTGACTGACGGATGAACGGCAGCTCTGGGGACTGAGCAATTGCTCTGGGACTTTAAAGACCTGGAGTCTTTTGCTGATGTGTGAAGTGACCTTGGGCTAGTTGACAAATGTACTGTTTCTAATCTGTTATAAAGGAGGGCTTGCAAAACCTCTTATTTTTTAATACATGTATTATATATACATGGCAGAAACTGCCTATGAGCAAAGAGAAGAAAATACAAATCACCCACTGTTAACACTTCAGTGTTTATTTTCAGATCTTTTCCTAGCAAAATATATATGTGTGTGTAATGACATTTTTAATAAAAAAATAAATTATACGCAGAAGATATAGTAAAGAACACTTATTAAAGTAATTTGCCAACTCCTTGTGCCCTGATTTATTGAGACTTCATCCTTAAGTGTGTATCACTATTGGGTAGCTGAATATAACAAAACTCCCCATCAGCTCTCTTTCATTCCTTGGACTCATATCAGTCTCTAAGCCACCCCTGAACTGTGATTTATACGACAGCTTGGGAAAAGCCAGTTGGGGACAATCAATGGAACAGACGGAGATAGGCCTGGTGAAAGTGCATGAATTAAAAGGAAAACTCCATTGTAACAGGAACAAGATTCTAATCACTACACCTAATTACAAAGAGGAGTAAATCACTGAAAAAAAAAATTAAGTGTCTCATACAGAACAAACAAAGCAATTAGTCATAAACAGAAGCTCAGGGCTTGGTGAGCAAGCCAGAGCCCACCAGCTGTGCATCTGCTCCCAAGACCACTTGGGGGCTGTGGAGGGTGGGCTGTAAGGTCAGAGCAGAGCCTGGGTATGTAATGGTGCTGGGGAAGGGTAGGTGGTCGGTTCCCAATACATGCACCTCTGCGCACAAACATGCACACAGCCTCATCAGGACCTCTGATCACAGTAGTGACCCAGCATTAGATGCCAGAAGGCTTAAATCTAGAGCCCAGACCTTCCTGCATGGCAGAATGATGAATATATATATATATATATATCTCAGAATCATCATCTTCATTCCCTGTCCATATCCCTCAAACAACAACAATAATAATAGCAGCTAATTCTTATTACACAATTACTGTAGATCTGACACTATGCCAGGCATTTCACAAAGTTATCTAGTTCAATTCGCACATTACACCTTCAAACGAAGCACTATTATCATCATCTCCATGTTATCAATGAGGAAACTGAAATCCAGAGGGCTGAGAAATTTGGCTAAGTTCATCCTGCTTATGAGGAGAAGAGCCTGGATTTAAATCCAACAGTGGACCCCAGAGCCCATGCTCTTAAACTCTGTACCACGTCACCTGTAAGATGAGAAAAGTTAAACCCATCTTTTAATGTGGTAAAGAACCAGGTCTCAAGTGTGAAATGCCAGGTGCACGTGGACTATTCCATAAATGTTAACGTGATTCTTAGCCCTTTTCCTATTGGTTGCCCCAACTCATTCTCTCTCCCTTGGGGTCTCCTTCCTAGAGGACCCTTGGAGAGCCCCACATCGCTGGTGGGCCCTTCTGAACCTTGTACTCTGTACCTGCCTATAGCCCAGGAGTGGAGGAGGAGGGGAATCTCTTGCTCTTGAAACCTAGGACCCTCCTAGAAACTGGCTATGCAACCTGGAGGTGAGCTCTGAGGGCTTGAACTTAGCAACTGTCTCTACTATAAGTTTCAAAAATTGAAATAGACCTGTAATAAATGGTTGTCCTGCAGAACTACGCAGTGACTGAAGTTATCTTAAATATATCATCTGACACAGAAAATCTAAATCTTCCTGAAAAATCCAAGACATGTAATGACTGTGTCTATAAGGGCAGGTTGTGTTGAAGGGTCTGTGAATAAAATTTCCAAGAGCGGGGGCTATTCTAGGTGTCTCGTTGCCAACGGCTGAACTTGGTTCACCCTGACAGTAGTGAGGGGAGACGAATCAGCACGCATACTGTTCATTCCAAAAAACTTCCCTGAGCATGCCAGAATCTCTTTTAGGCACTGAGAGAGATGGCTTGGCTTAGAAAAATCAATCTAACAATATTCTGTGCACAGACCCACAGGGCTGGGGTGGGGGCAGCCTGGAGGCAGGACCACTCTTGAGGGCTAAGCTGCCTTCTTGAGAGCTAACAGGGCCTGGCCCAGGGCCATGGGATGAAGAGTGAGTCAGGTCCTTATTGATGAAGCCTCTTCCCCTCAATCTAAACTAGATGATAAAACAGGAGCTTCTGGCTGAGCGTGTGAGGCAGTAAACACACAAAAGCATTTGTTTTGACAAGTCTGCCAGAGGGGCTCAACTCAACACAGCAAACACTCCTGCAGATGTCCTGAGTCAAGCCGTTCCTCCAGACTAAGGCCCTGCAGTGGTCAGCTTGGACCCTAGCAGGGCAGTTGAGGGCTCGGGCCGCAGGGCCACAGAGATTTGGCTTCACACCTTACACTCAGGAACCACACAGCGATCTTGGGTGAGCAATAGAACAAGTTACTCTCTGAACCCCAGTTAATAGAATGTTCTTTATGGGGAAATGAGGTGAAATGAGACGGTGTGACAGAGCATTTACACACATGGAAACACATAGGAAGTACAGGCTCTTGATGCTGCCATTATTATTAATCATATTGGCTAATCTTTTTTTTTTTTTTTTCGAGACAGGGTCTCACTTTCTCACCCAGGTTGTACTGCAGTGGCGCAATCATAACTCACTGCAGCCTTGACCTCCTGGACTCAAGTGATCCTCCCACCTCAGCCTCCCAAGTAGCTGGGACTACACGCACGCACCACCATGCCCCTGCCAATATTTTTTTTTTTGGGTAGAGACAGGGTGGCCTCGAACTCCTGAGCTCAAGAAATTTGCCTGGCTCAGCCTCCCAAAACACTGGGATAACAGGTGTGAGCCACCGCACCTGGCAAGTCTTCTAATTTTAAGGCCACAGCTGGACTTGTCCTTCATTGAGTGCCCTGGCCTTCAGAAGAGACAGGACAGTGCTCTGGGTAAAGCCTGGTCAACACACACACCCTACAGACCCGGGTGGCCCTTCCTCTCCTGACAGTGGTTGTAAAAAACTAGCTGCTCTACCAAGTGGGCAACTGTCCAACCTCCTCCTCCAGAGCTCGCTCCTCCTCTTGCTAGCCCACCCCACCTGGCTCTTCCCTCCCTGAACCCAAGAGTCTATATGAGAGAGAGAGAGAAAAAAAAAAAAAAGACGCAACTCACTTCATACGGTGGCGAAGAGAGATCTGAGGTATAGAGCCACCAAGTCCCACCTGCCCCCAAATGTCACCTGGACAAGCTACTTGGTGTTGCCTTCTTTCCCCTTTTCTCACATCCCTCAGGATATGAGTTCTAATATCCACTTAGGATCTGAGTGACTGCAGGCAAACTACTTTACCTCTCTGGCTTTGAGTTTCCAGTTTGTAAAATGGTGATAATAAGACCTCCTACCCATCCTGAGCATGTCTGCGAGTGAGCACATGTGGCAGACTGTATTCTCCTAAGATGGCCACAATATCTCCCCCATGCCACACGCTATCTACGATAGGACCTCAATACGCCTCCAATCCCGAGGTGAGCTCTATGTCCCCTCCCCTTCATTCTAGTTGAGAATTTGAGATTCACTTGTGTTGTTTGACCTTTGAGGTTAGGTTAAAAAAAAAAAAAAAAAGTGAACACGCTTCTGCCTTGTCTGTGGAAACATTTGTGCTCCAGCCCTAAGCTGCTGTACAAGGAGTTTGACTGCCTGAGGCAGCCATGATATAAAGAAGCTCAAACCAGCTCATGCAGACAGACCATGGGGAGAAGTCCTGAGATCCCTTGGACAGAGATGCTTGGTCAGCCCCTGTTGTGCTAGTTGCAGCCACTAGAACTACAACCTCATGTCTGACTGCAACCTCATGAGATGCTCCCAGCCTGAACCACTCAGCTGAGTCCCGCCCAAATTCCTGCTCCATAGAAACCATGAGAAATAACATAACGATTGCTGTTGTTTTAAGCCAACAAGTTTTTGGGTGATTTGTTATGCATCAATAGGTAACTGGAACACCACATATGTAAAAACATGCTGTAAACTGATGGGTAAATATTAAGAACTCCAAATGCTATCGAAACTTTTATGATTATTTCCTTTTCAAGTCTGCCCTGGATTTTGTCTTTAGAAAAATATGTGTGTTGTGGGTGGGGTGAGAAGAATGCATACAGAATTGCCCTTAGCTGCCTTTTTTTTTTTTTTTTTTTTAAAGACAGAATCTTACTCTGTTGCCCAGGCTGGAGTGCAGTGGCACAATCTCAGCTCACTGCAACCTCCACCTCCCGGGTTCAAGCAATTTTCATGCCTCAGCCTCCTGAGTTGCTGG
This sequence comes from Pongo pygmaeus, assembly GCF_028885625.2. NCBI lineage: Eukaryota > Metazoa > Chordata > Mammalia > Primates > Hominidae > Pongo > Pongo pygmaeus. The sequence continues at coordinate 61,205,699 of NC_072392.2, forward strand.
GATTACAGGCATGTGCCACCACACCTGGCTAATTTTTGTATTTTTAGTATAGAGGGGGTTGTGCCATGTTGGCCAGGCTGGTCTTGAACTCCTGACCTCAGGCAATCCATCTGCCTCGGCCTCCCAAAGTGCTGGGATTACAGGCATGAGCCACCGCGTCTGGCCTTGCCCTTGGCTTGAGGGAAAAAAGCCCAATTGTCACCAAATGGATGGTGTCAATATGCAAAATGACTTCTCAATTCACTTGGTGGCATCTTTTAGAAATAAAAGTTCCACAGTGAGAACACTTGGACACAGGAAGGGAGATATCACACACCAGGGCCTGTCATGGGGAGGGGGGACGGGGGAGGGATAGCATTAGGAGATATACCTAATGTAAATGACGAGTTAATAGGTGCAGCACACCAACATGGCGCATGTATACATATGTAACAAACCTGCACGTTGTGCACATGTACCCTAGAACTTAAAGTATAATAAAAAAAAGAAAAAAAAAAAAAAGAAAGGTTCCATGAACTAATTAAAAAGTGAATTGCAACTAGGGGATTTCCCCCAACAAAGCCAACCTAATTCTACCCAACGATCCTCAAAACATGCTGTGTACTGCAGAGAAGCTGAGTTTCCTGCGCCGCACAGGAAGAAGCCACTTCAGCTGCCCATAGGGAAAGAAGAGATGTGTTCCAGGCATAAGAATGTGGACATGAAGCCTGGCCTTCCATCCCACATTTTGGTACTGGGGTCGGGGAGATGATCTCCACCAACCACGAAATGCGCATGCCTGGGGTAGCCAGGTGCCTCTCAGTTCAAAACAACAGCTTTCGTGTTTTCATCTCTGCAGTTCCTGGGAGCAAATTGAGATGGTAAGGCCGTCAGCGGCCTAGGCGCTCATCATCTTGACAGATACTTAGCTATTCATTTAAAAACAAGCAAGAGAACAACCGTCAGCTGTATTTTTTAATTACTCCTGGATAGGACTGGGAATGCTTTGGCATAATTGGGGTATTGAGATTTTTTTCCCCTTTGAAGGCCTTGTTGCAGCAAGAAAAATACCATGTTTATTCTAATTAAAACCAACTCTTCTTTTAAATCATCGTAGCAATAGGAAGGCAAGTGGTGATGGGTATTTACTTTTTAAGGGTAGTGGGGGTAACAGCTACTAGGACCAGATCTGCTGTGAATTTATGTCCTTCAGCATGGAATTCTCTTACTTGCAGGATCAGTTCTCTCATTTATTAAACGGGAGATGTGAAGAAAATCCCACATATTCCCTTTGGCTCTAATTTAACTTGAGGTCATTGTTCCCACTTTCTGTTACCCCAGCCCAGTAGGGCATAATGTACCAAGGACCAGCTCTCTTGGTATGAAGAGTATTTGGGGACATGTGGTGTTCAAACTAATCCCTAGGCCTCCATGGGAACACCAGGGCTGGAGCTGTCATCAGCTTGTCCGGACAGTGCAGTGGCCCCCAACTACCTGTGTGTGCATCAGTCAGACCTGGTGACTTGTTAAATGCACAGCCCAAGCTGCTTGCTCCTTCAGAAAGCATGTTTCAGTTGTCTTGGGGTGGGGCCCAGGAATCTTCATTTTGGATAAGGGCCCAAAGACATCTCTGATGAGGTATTTAGAAGACCATACTTTAAAAAAAGTACAGGACTAGCTGAAAAACACGGCCTTCAGACGTAGAAAGACATAGTTGTCTTTTTGATTTTCCAGCCACGTAACCTTAACAAAGACCCGACGTTCCTGAACCTCTCTGTTCCCAAACAAGCGCAGCTCCCCAGCACTGCTGGAGGGTGGGAGAAGACTACACTCAGCACCTTCCTGGTTCACTTCCTGCCACACACAGCTGCCTGCCAAAGTCCTGTTCCCTTTCCTCGCTTTACATGCGGGGTCACTCAGAGTAGCTTTTCAAAAAGCACCAGTGCAATGACCTCTCAGAAAACAAGTCTGGCAGAAAAAGCCACATATAAAAGGGTCCAATAGGCTGGGTGCGGTGGCTCATGCCTGTAATCCCAGCACTTTGGGAGGCTGAGGCAGGTGGATCACCTGAGGTCAGGGGTTCGAGACTAGCCTGGCCAACATGGTGAAAGCCTGACTCTACCAAAAATACAAAAATTAGCTGGGCATGGTAGCAGGCACCTTTAATCCCCGCTACTTGGGAGGCGAGGCAGGAGAATCGCTTGAACTCAGGAGGCAGAGGTTGCAGTGAGCTGAGATTGCATCACTGCACTCCAGCCTGGGCAACAAGAGCGAAACTCCACCTCAAAGAAAAAAATTAAAGGATCAAATAGAAACACTTTGGCCATTTAAAATGGCCATACCTTTCTTGGTTAACAGTAAGGTGAGGAGGACAGCTGAATTTAGCCACCAACAAAACAAGTTGTAATTGTACACCTAGCAGGTGGATAATGAAAAATGATAATAAAAATAGTAAGAAGAGGATTATGGTCCCTATAAATCTAACAGCATTCCTAAAAGCCTTTGGGTGCCCTGCCCTGTTCAGGTGCTGAACTGTCTTGTTCCCACCCTTCACCCTCAGACTTGACTGGAGCCTGGGAGGAGAATGAGTGCGCTGGAGCCAGGGATGGGGAAGGGCTGCCCGCAGCACTCCTGCCTCCTGCGCGCTCTGTCCTCCCGGAGCACAAGGGGATGTGGTTTACCTGAGTGCGCCTATTTGCAGCCAGACACCTGGCTTTGACCAAATGTGGCCAAATGGCTGACAGTGCATATTAGCTTGCCTCCTCCGTTTGTCAAAACAATTAGGCTCTGGAAGGTGGTGGCGGCCTCACCAGGCTGAGAAAATGCCATCGGTGTATGAGACCGTTCATCAGCCTCCTGGAAGGTTCGACAGGGCCAAGAGGGCAAAGGACCTAAATGGGGAGAGGGGGATTGGGCTGGAGGTAGGACAGGGGAGTCATTAAAACATTAAGAAACCTGAAAGTACCACATAGCCACAGATGGCCAAAGGGATCCATTCCCGTGGCTCTGTAGGGCACACGGCTGGCGTGGCGCTAAGTGTAAGGGGTGGGAGTCCTGGCATCCACCGGGTGATTGACAGGCTGGCCCTCCCGCACTTCTACTCTGCTCCAGTAACTACCCGTATTATGCCGAAATGACACAAGCGACAATAATTAAGCCCCAGATCTCTGTGGATCATTCGCAGTGATAATTCCACCTTTGTAATTCAGCTTCAGATAAACCCCTTTTGTTCTGCCTTATAACACAGATTCTAGTATCATTCAAGTATATTAACTGTAGCCTATTACTGTCACAAAAAATGCTCCCTGAGCCATAGCAAAAGACTCCCTAGACAAAACTTTATGTCATGTTAATCCAAGCTTTAATAACTATGAGGATATATAACTGTATTCTAATTGTGCTCTGCGTTCCCGCATACAAAAACAGAAGATATCAAAAATGACAGCAGCCGATCTCTTCAAATATAAAAGCATTAATTCCTCACTCAGGGCGCTGGGATGCTGGGGTGAAGAGATGTATGTTTATCTGAAGAGAGAAGAGAGATGGGACTTTTGAGGACAGAGAAGGTTTGGGGGCTAGGGTGGGACCACCAGGAATCAATGCCACAAATGTTGAAGGCTGTGGAAGAGGCTGGAAGGCAGACATGGAGACTTGGACATGGAGACTGATATCAAGAGAGCCAGGTCAGAGATGTTCAGGGGATATAGAGAAGCCAAGTAAAGCTTTTTTTTTTTTTTTTTTTTTTTTTGAGACGGAGTCTCGCTCTGTCACCCAGGCTGGAGTGTGGTGGCGCAATCTTGGCTCACTGCAACCTCTGCCTCCTGGGTTCAAGTGATTCTCCTGCCTCAGCCTCCTGAGTAGCTGGGATTACAGGCATGCACCACCACGCCCGGCTGATTTTTGTATTTTTAGTAGAGACGGGGTTTCACTATGTTGGTCAGGCTGGTCTGGAACTCCTGACTTCAGGTGATCTGCCTGCCTCGACCTCCCAAAGTGCTGGGATTATGGGCGTGAGCCACCGTGCCCGGCCCATATGAAGCTTTCTAAGGCAGCTGTGAGGATCCCCAGGTTCTTGACCCGGTTTGGACATTAACTCAGTAGGTAACCTTGGCCAAATCATTCCCACTTGCTGGGCCTCCCTTTCTTTCTGAAGAGAGAGCGTCAGTTCAGACATCTTGTAGGGCTCACTCCCTCACCTCCTCCAAGCCCTCTCCTTGTAGCCCAGCCTGGCCAGCTGATGTAAAATTGCAACCCACTCCAGGTACTTCCTAATCTCCTTTACACTGTGTTCCACTGTTGTTTTTTTTTAAGTGGCTCCTACCGTTTTCTAACTGTTCTATGTAATTTTCTTTTTTGGTATATTTGCTGTTTATCCTATACCTCCCTCCGCTTGAGTTGAGTTCTGTCATGACTGGGATTTGTTTCTGTTCTGTTCACTGATTTATCCCTGGTGTCCGGCATGGTACCTGACACACAGCATGTGTTCAGCGTTTGCTGAATGACCACGTGGCATGGCCACGGACCAGGTGTGTGGTCCGGGACAAGTTTCTTCAACTCACTGAGCCTCAGTTCCTCAACTGAGGAAAAAAGAGGCAGGTACCTACTTCATAGCATTGCTGAGAGGATTAAATTAAAGAGCAGATGCAAAAGCAACTGGAATGGTGCCCAGCACAACAGAGGTGCTCAAAGCAGGTTATTTTATGGAGGAAAACAACATTCTCTATAAGGCTAAAGATGTAATTTTCACTGCTAAGACCAAACGCAGGTCCTTATGTAGTTATTGGTCTTATTACCCCCACAATATACCCCTCTTATAGAAACTTCACCTCCTCTACTTCTCCAGCCCCCAAACCCACTCCAGGTCCACAGTCTGTCTCCTGGCACCAAAAAAGAATCAAAACACTAGGCTCTTGCGGGACACTTCTGCATCACGGAGGCTGCTGGGCATGGGAGTCCAGAAACCCACAGTGAACTTGGGCAAATCACAAACCTCCTGGCCTTAATGTTACTTTCTCTTTAAAAATCAGGATACTATATTTTAATGGGTCTCCTTTACTACAGATGGTGGGAATGAAATGTAACAAAATGAATTCTCTGACAAGAAGAATTATGACTCTGTTGTTTAACCTCTCTGAGCCTTGTTTCCTTATCTGTGAAAAGGGGTATCGTAATAACCCTCACTGCCTTATCGCATCCAGTGGTTGTGAAGACAAAAGTGCCAGTGGAGCTTCTGCTATGTAGAGAGTGACTAGAGGCAGAACCCCGAGGGGACAAGAGCACTTTGTCCGTAGCAGGTAGACTTGTCTTGCAGTGCCAGCTCCCAGGCTCATGCAAATCACTTAACTTCTGCAGAGGGCCAGTTTTTTCATCTGTGTAATGGTAATTAAAACTTTCAGCTGGGCACGGTGGCTCACGCCTATAATCCCAGCACTTTGGGAGGCCAAGGCGGGTGGATCACGAGGTCAGGAGATTGAGACCATCCTGGCTAACACAGTGAAACCCCTTCTCTACTAAAAATACAAAATATTAGCCAGGCATGGTGCTGGGTGCCTGTAGTCCCAGCTACTCGGGAGGCTGAGGCAGGAGAATGGTGTGAACCCATGAGGCAGAGATTGCAGTGAGCCAAGATTGGCCACTGCACTCCAGCCTGGGCGACAGAGTGAGACTCTGTCTTAAAAAAAACACACAAAAAAACTTTCCCTGCTCCGCCTACCTCACAGTGTTGGGCGATGCTGGGAGAGGTACTTCACAGCCTGTCAATCGCTTTCATGCCCACACGAAAATGGCCCCAAGGGGAGGAAGAGCAGGGCTATCTCCTACTGCGGTTTGGGCAGCTGAAGAAGGTTTTAGTAATAATGACCACAGGCAGATGAGATGATGGGATCTCCAATACTCCTGCTCGTGACTAGGAGACAAGATCATCCCACAGTTCAAGACTGTTTCCCGCCTCCCCTGCGATCTGGAATGCCTTCATCTAGTTGGACGGACTCAGAGGGCAACTGAAGAGAATATCCTTAAAACATTATGACCCACAGGCAATGCAATGGTGCCCGTATGGGCTGGATCTGCACTGGGCAAGGACTACCCCATGGCAAGTGTTCATTGACTGGGACCAAAATGGCCAGCCTCTTTATTGATATTTTCACCACACTTAAAAACCAAAGAATAAAAGGAAGGGGAGGCGGCAAGTGAGGACAGCAATTTCATTCATCGCTTCCTCTTTTGCTGAAGATCAACTATGCAACCAGATTTTATCATGAGACAGATCAGAAATCCCCAGTGTAACAGCAATCGCTCCTTTTACCTTTCTTCGGACAATGCAAAGGACATAAAACGCCCCAAAGCTCCCATTCCCAAAACTGCTGAAAGGCAACCACAGGTAGAATATGAAGCAAAGATGGTTGCTCCTCAGGTCTCCAAGGTGCCTACCTGACCTTTAGAGCCCGCTGGCCGGAGCTCAGAATTCTGGTGGCACAGTTGGGCAGTGTCTGGAAAGCCACCTTGGATTTCCTCCTTTTACCTAGGAGCCTGAGGTTCCTCAGCACCCACAGAGTTTACAGTGGGCTTCATTTCCCTACCCCATCCTATGCTGCTCACTCTGTTTTACCGAATTCTCATCTCCCCAAAGTGGGAAACCCATGGAAAATGGAGGAAGAACAAAGATATTCCACAAAAGACTGAGAACCCAGCCTGGACGTGGTGGCTGACGCCTGTAATCCCAACACTTTGGGAGGCAAAACCAGATGGATCACCTGAGGTCAGGAGTTTGAGACCAGTCTGGCCAACATGGTGAAACACCGTCTCTACTAAAAATACAAAAATTAACTGGGTGTGGTGGTGGGTGCTTGTAATCCCAGCTACTTGGGAGGCTGAGGCAGGAGAATCACTTGAACCTGGGAGGCAGAGGTTGAGATCGTGCCATTGCACTCCAGCCTGGGCAACAAGAGCAAAACTCTGTCTCAAAAAAAAAACAAAAACAAAAAAAAAAAACTGAGAACCCAAATGGAGTTCCCTCACCCCTCCCCAGACTGGCACACAGCACATCTGACACATGGGAAAGAGGCCCCATGTACTCAGCAGCTGCTGAAATTTCTTCAATACCTATCAAAAACTATGTTTTTCCCTTGCCCATCCAGCATCAGCTGCCAAAGACTTAGATATCTATTTGAGAACCTCAGTATTGATCAGGTCAAATGCTACAAGGTTTTTATCTCCTGATTTCTTGACCTTAAAGGGACCCGGAGGACTTACCAATATAGTAATGCCACAGTGAAAATAATTGTGGGGAAGAAAGATACTGAGTAATTTACGCCATCCTGATTTTTACTTGTCCATCACCTTCGGTACTCATATAGAATGTCTCACAAATCCTTACCCCGTTTTTCATGGGGATTACTGAGACCCTGACAACAGAACGATGCCTCACTTTACTAGAGGAACACTGTCGAGAATTACAAATGAAAGACTTAAGCAATTCAGTACATTATAAATCAGACACTATCTTTTTCATCTTTGTTAATACGTGAACTCCAGGCAGCAAATCTGTTTTTTTTTTTTTTAAACAAAAAAAGAAAGATAGAAAAGCTTTAATCACAACTGATTTAGGTGGTATCAGGAGCAAATTACAACACTAATACAGAACTCAGAAAAAGAAAATAAGTTTTAAAAGTACAAAATGACTTTCAGAGTAATGTTCATCTTCCTTCCGGCCAGACTTGTGGATTCATCATCCAGGGAGGAAAACTGAGGCAAAGCTGCCAGGCTAGAAAGGTTGAATGAACAGCAGGAAGGAGGCAAACTGTGGCTTCATATGCCTATCAATACAGCAGTCGTGAAGGCTTTGAAAAAATCATCATCATCATCATCATTATGGCATTGGCCATCCTCCTGCAGGAAGGCGCAATGATTCCTGAATTGGAAGTAAGGATTGGCAGCCATTGGTCTCTACCCCAACTCCCCACATTTTCTCTGATGGACTCAGGCCCAAGTCCACCCCCATCTGGCCCCAGGCCCTCCCAGAGAGGTCCCCCAAAGGCCAAGACCCTCTGGCTGCAGGAGCTCTGAATCAGGAGATGTAACATGTCTATATTCCATTTATTCGAGGTCATTATCAGCCACAAATGTTGAACCCCAGGCTGGCTGCCTCTGCCCCAAGTGTCCTCCTGGGCTGCTTTCCAGCACCTCAGCTAGTCTGAAAAGTACTCTGGCTGCCAGGGTCAATGTTCTGCTGAATTGCAGCTATGTAGGATCTGAGTATTCTAAGAGTTAACACCCTAGAATCTCAGAGTTCCTTCGCTCATTCACTGCATGACCTGTCTTCTCCAACGCCTCTGCCGGGCTCTGTGCCTGACTGCGCTCTCAGAGAGGCCTCTAGCCTCTCTGTTACAAGACCTCTGTGAGGTCTTGTAACAGAAAACAGAAATAGGAAGAAGAGGTAACTCCCCTCCACAGGAGAATCCGAATAAACTGACCAATGCGAGCACTTGGCAGAAACGCTCCCGAGGTCTCAAGGATAAGCCCTTTTATCCCAGCGCCAGGACAGCTGCAAGCTGTGAGGCAATGGCCCATGAGGGGCAGTGTGACACCTCCCATCCATCCTCCCCACCCCGGAACTCTGGCCAGGTGCTTGGCAGAAACTGCCAGCGTGCCCCTTGGCTCCAAGGAGTCTGAGCCATTCTAAGTGGCAGGTTCCAAGTACTAAGCTGCTGCCCCTGGGTAGAAAAGAAAAAAACAGAGGGGAAGAAAGAGAGGTAGAGGAAGTGAAGAATGCAAAATTTCCCCCAGAAGGCATGTCAGCTACTCAGAAAATCTGGAAGATTGGAGCTGGGAAATGAGGAGTAGGCCAAAATGTTTAACCAAAGTTCTTTTATGATGTGCCCCACAGAAAAAAACATCAGGGCATCTCACCAAGATCATGGTCGCTTCTCGGCCTGTGATATCTTGAAACATGAGCCATGGTATTTTATTCCAAATATTTCTCCTTTGGCAAGGATAATCCCTTTGCTTTGGGAGCCAGGACACACAAGAGAACCCAACCCAACTGCTGTCCCATCCATGCTTTACATGACCTCTTGTAAAGGCACGCACAAGCCCTTCCTGGACAACAGAGGGCCGTTTTCAAAGCAGAGGTCTACCTTCAGTGTGATTAATCATTTAAGTAGCCCCCAAACTCTGATTAGAGGATGTCGGCAGAACTCTTGCCAGAGGAGATTTGAGAAACTGAAATATAGTACCTGCCAAGGACAAGCCTTTTGGCACTGTAGCCACTTCAAGACACTTGGCAAATTTCATCAGGTGTCAACAATAGATCTAAACATATTAGACTTAAGAGAACAAAGGAGAGGTCTCTATGGGGCCTAAAAGGAAGCCTGTTGCTAAATAAGCAAGAAAAAGAAGAATTAGCATCTACTGAGTGGCAGGCATCCTACATTCATGATTTCACCTGCATCTCTAGTGCAACCCTTCCAGACAGGCTTGATGATCCCCATTTTATAGATGAGGAAATTCAGGATCAGGGAGACTAAAGAGCTTGCCCTAGGAGAGAGCCACAGTCCGTGATCTTCCGTCTACTGCCTACTACCATTAGGTATATTCTTGGTTTTCAGTCTCCTATGAGAATTTAAAGCAAACATAAGTTGTTCACAGAGCCCAACAACTGGACTTTCCAACCACCCTCTCGTCACCCTCCTGCTCACCCTAATTCCTCTTCCTTCAAATAATAAAAACATTAGTTTGCAGTGCCCACAGGGGCTATAACACCAAGAGATACTTGGACTTAGAGATAACCCACTTTGTTGCTTTTCTTCTTTCTCCCCAAGTCCTGTTTCTTAGCAAAGGCTGGGTTGCCAGTGTCTGGGTCACCAGTGTCCGGCACTGTGCCCGGCACACAGTGGGGTAATATGGATGCTGCTACTGATAAATAATTGAGAAAGAGCTGCATGTGCCAGGGAGGAGTTAAGGTGGAGATGGTTCTGACGACAGAAGAGGAGCCAGTGCTGGCTGAGTCCTCCCAGGTACGCAACCCACAGAGGTTCTGGGAAGGCTGCTGGGCTGTACCAGCTGGCCCCGCTGGCCTCTGTCCACTGAGGGACTGGCTGTGCCAGGAGCCTCCCTGGCCACTCTGGAATTCCAAAGCTCATGGTCAGAACCCCAGGGCCATTTGGCTGCTTCTTCCTTCCTTGCAGACCTGCTCTTCTCTTCAGTGTCTCCCTCCCTTCCTCTCTTGCCACAAGCAGCTGGGAGCACCTGCTCCTGGACCCCCAAAGTCTCCAGCCCTCACTCCTCTTCCATCCCTCCCCAGCTGCTACATGCCTCTTTAGGGGCATGTTCTCCCTCGAGAAGCTCCATCAGACCCCACTGCCAACACCACATCCCTGCATCTTTCATAAACTCATGGAAGTGGGAAGCAGGAGAGACTCTTGGAGATTTCATCTGACTCCCTTCTTTGGCAGATGAGGGCTACCTGGGCCCCAGAAACCACGTGGCTTGCGGAAGTCTACTCAGTCAGTTGGCAACAGAGCTGCGACCAGAACCCAAGGCTCTTAATGACCCTTAATGACTCTGATGACACATAAATTAGCATGAGGGGGCTGCATCTCTGGGCACGGACTGAGAGTGAAGGCCTCGGGACACTGCCTGGCTCCTGGCAGTGTGTTTCCTCTCCAACCGAGAGACACTCATGGGAAGGGTACTTTGAAGCTCTCTGCCGGCACATCTGATCTTCCCTCTTATCGCGTCTGCACACCGCCAGCTCTAATGTGCTGTCACTTTGCAGGATCTGAACACATTTTTTCTTTTTTTTTAGACAGAGTTTTACTCTTGTTGCCCAAGCTGGAGTGCAATGGCGTGATCTCGGCTCGCTGCAACCTCCACCTCCTGGGTTCAAGCGATTCTCCTGCCTCAGCCTCCCAAGTAGCTGGGATTACAGGCACACACCACCACACCCAGCTAATTTTTTGTATTTTTTGTAGAAATGGGGTTTCACCATATTAGCCACGCTGGTCTCAAACTCCTGACGGCAGGTGATACGCCCACCTTGGCCTCCCAAAGTGCTGGGATTACAGGCATGAGCCACTGCGCCCAGCCAGGATCTGAACACATTTTTGAGCTGCATTTCTGGCTCTGAAAAGTGAGAGGTACTCACCACTGTACCTCCAAAACTAAGGGGAAGAACAAGTCTAGTCCATAAACACTTGGCCCAAAAGGTAGGTGGGGTTAAATATGTCTATGTATTTAAATACATAATATAGTAGGAAAAAAAGACCTGCCCAAGGATAGGAAATTTCAACCATTGCTGATTATCTTTCATTATTCAAGCAAGCTTCCGCAGATGCTGCAAGGAGGCGGATGTTTAGGATGTATGGAAATATCATTTCCTCCTGGGACGAGGAGAAGGGAGCTGGTGTCGTTATATACCAGTGAGCTTCCCCCTGGTTGTTTTCTCCAGTAATCTTAGTACCACCCTCTGGAGGAATGAGGCCAGCTCTGAGACCAGCATGATCGTCGGGACAAATGAAGGTGGCTCGGGCTGCTGCCCTGGGCTCCAAATGGGTCTTCCTCCTTCCAGCTCCCTCCTTCTAATCTCTCCCACACACATTTCCTGGGGTCCTATCATTGGCCTGGCACAGAGCTAGGCACTGGGAGGAGCTCACCATCTAGCGACATGATGGACAGACAGGCAAAAAGTAACCATAAAGCACCGGGCTGTGTGCACAGAGGGGGCACCAAATACTATGAGAATAGAGGGAGGGAGACGCAACCCAATGGACCAGGTAGGGGAGGTAGGGAGCTGGCATGCGTGCAGATGTCTGTTGGCTGAGGGATGGCTATGGGAGTTCACAAAGGGAGAGTTTCAAGCAGAAGACACAGTCCCTTTAAAGAGACAAGAGAGAGGAAGTGCATCCAGTTTGGTGTGGTTAAAGCTGAGTGCGTGAGAAGGCAGAGGCATGGAGAGTGCACCTGCACCTGGGAGGGCCTCATCAGCCTCACCAAGGAGCTCAGGCTTTCCTGGGGAAATGACAGGGCTGCTGCCAGGTATTGAGCAGGGGAAGAACATGGCCAGTGCAGCTTAAAACCATCCCTCTGGCAGCACGGAAAGGGTAGACCAGAGGAGGCCAAGGCTGAAGGTTAAGAGAAGAGTTTTGTCACTTGAGGGATGAGTGATGAGGACACAGGGGCCACATACAACTAGGGAGAGAGACAAGCAGTTTTTTTTTGGGTGCAATAGAAAGACTGATAACTGGAGATGTGGGGACAGAAAAAAGAGAGGCACGGAGATGACAACTCCCAGGTACCACTAGGATGGAGCACACAGGGACAGGATCTGAACAGGCCACTCACCTGTGTGGAACACGTGACTGGCTCCCAACAGCGCAGGCAGAATTCCCAGCCTGGCATCAAAGCTGCTACTATCTTTGCGGTCTCATGAGCTGGCCCCACAGAGCACAGTACTGGTCTTCTCTCTCAGTGAGCCTCCTCCCTCACCCTGTGATCTGAAGTCCCCTGCACTTTCCACTTCTGTACTTCCCGTGCTCAGGGCCATATTGCCTGCCTCTGTCTGCTGAAATGTAACCTAGCCTACAAGTGAAGCTCAGATGGCAGCTCTTCCCCCTCCCTACTTGGCTGGCTTTTTTCTCTTTCTCTTTTACAATCCCAAAGCACTTTGCATGCACCCAGTACTTACTTGCCTTGTATTGTGGTATCTGTCACTCTCTCACCCACTAGACTCTGTGATCCCTGCCAGCAAGGACATGGACAGCTTGGTTTATCTTTGCAGCCTTCGTGGAGCTTTGGACAAATGAAGTTCTCGGTAAGTCTGGCAATACACTAAAATATCTGAAACGACACTAAAAAGTCTAGGGAGTGGAGATAAAAGAGCTCTTGCAACTGATTCTCCTTCCCACACTCAGGATGGACCACCACTTATATCCTCCCAGCTCGGAATTAACAACAGACTTCAGAATTTATTGTCTAAAAGGCAGCCCATCCAGAAGAAAAACAAGAAGCCTGATCACCAATGAATAAGCTTTCCAGACACACATACAAGGAAGATGAGTTTGACAAAGTGGGTAATATAAATCCCACATATTATTTGCATAAAACATAAGGAAATCACTTTCAAGTTCTCTGCAAGAGAGAGGTTATATAAACACGATTTCTTTCATGATTCCAATGACCCAAACTATTTTTGGAGCCCCAGTTTGGCAGTAAGAAAGCCTTGTTTTCGCTGGGTTAGGTTTTTGTTTTCTTTTGCCCTTCCCTATAGAAAGGAGACTCAGCTCATTTAGATTAACTGAAGTGAAAAGAAAGCAATATCTCTGCTCTAATTCCACAAGGCTGGGAGAGAGCCCCTTGTAAATTCATTTCTGGTTCTCAGACAAACGCTTGTGAACCTGTTGATTAGAGGGAGGGTATTGTCTGCATTTGCTAGGGGAAAAAATAACCCTGTGATGTTCCTCCTTCACCAGCCAGGCAGCCAAAACACTGCTTCTACTCACATGGGTGTTCAAAGTCAGAGAGCAATTTGCATGAGTGGAGAAAACTCATTTCAGAAGCTGTTATTCTGACACTGTATCCTTGGGAGGTGACTGAGGGAATGAGCCTGGTTGGAGAAACAGACCCCCTCCCTGCAGTACCCTAAAGGCTTTCCCTGGAGAGGCAGAGAAGCTGGGTCTATTGCGTTGGTGTGGTATGGGCAGTCTTGGCCTGCAAGAGAGTGGAGTGGGCTCAGAACACAGGTGCAGATTTGTTCCTGAGGGCTTGCTTCACCTAGTGATGCCCTCCCCTCCACAGCCAGAGCAGGGGGTCACTGGCTCATCCTCAGCCTGAACTCCTGCTTCCTTCATCCCTTTGACACTCATAGTCTTTATGGCAACTTTTCTCAAAGCACATTCCAAGGAATACTGGTCCCATGGAACCACACTCCTGTGGTCAAATTAATCTCATCTGAGGAACTCAGCATGCAGATGGAGATTCAGGAAGCTCATCACTACATATCAAAGGCTCTGTGAAGGTCTGCAGGAAGGGAGCCCGTTGAACCCACATTTCCCCAACTGTCTGAATCACAGGCCCTTTCTTCCCTAAGCAGCTCCATGTTTCGCAAGGAAGATGCATTAGGGAGATCAGTATTCCTTTCCTTCCATGCGTGGCTCCCATCTGCACAATCTTGTGTTTCTATCTGTATAAATGAATCTGTTTTTTCCAGACACACAGGCAAATGAGAAACATTAAATGACAGGCCAACATGGACCCAAGAAAGCTTCATATGTTAACCAGGCGATCTTTAGAAATAAAAGGATTTAAAACTCTCAATTGAGTAGACATGAAAGTAACCCAACAGAGATAACTGAGGGCAAAGTCCCTGTTCCTCCCTGTGAAACATGTGCTAAAAGCAACAGTGTGGCCTGTGGCTTCACACCTGGGCCACCTTTCCTAAGACTAGAATAGTCCAGGCCAACCTGGTTGAGGCTGGATGACAGGAAGGCTGTTCTTAAATGGGAAACAAAACCCACTCTGGGAACACACATTTGAACTGGTAACACTCAGCTCTGCAGTGAGCCGGCACTAAGGGCTCTACACGAGGCACCCTGGGAAATTCAGAAACAGAGAAGATATGAATCTGCTCAGACAAAGGCTCAGCCTCCAGTGGGCAGAGGGCCTTCCCTGTGCAGGAGTGACACAGATAAAACCCAGGGGAGTTTACAGAAAGGTGAGACCATGTTTTCCCCGGAGAGAAGCAGGGAAGGCCTCATGGAGCAGGTGGCACTGGAATTGGGTCTTCGAGCACAGGTAAGAGTTCTGATGGGGTGGAAATGGTGGCATTGCTGACATGAGAGTGACAAGAACAACCATGGGTGGTCTGAGGACGGAAGAAGCCAGGGCCATGAGAAGCCCAGTAGGGCTGGAGAAGCTGGAACTACCTAGGGAAAGGACACAGGGCATGCTCCACAGAGGGTCCAAGCACTCAGCAATAAAGACAACTGCTTTCTGAGAAGCCTCAGCTTTCTTCAGAGGCCACAGGGAAGCAGAGGAATGACATGTACACAGTTGTTTTTAAGGCACACTTATCTAATCGCAGTTTACTGGATAAACTGGGTAGAGAAGTGCACAAAGAAGGCTGTGGTAACTACTAAGCCAGTCTAATGAAAAACAGATTTAGAATCTGAAATAATCAGAAGAAAGGAAGCTATTGAGGCTGACAGTACTGAGTTCCGAGGGGGAAGAAATATTTGAGGAATCTACAGAATATTCCAGGTGAAATGTCCAGGAAATCACTAGCCTTCCAAGCTTGGCATTTCCCCCGAAGGAGCCAAGGGTGGAGGTACAGACATGGACCCACTTACCTAAAGGTGATGCTGGGGGTGGAGGTGGAGGGAGAAGATGCAGGGGATGAAGCCCTATGGGCATCTGCCTGAGGAGCAGGGAAAGAGAAGCAACTGCTAACGGAGGCCAAGAACAGTCACAGGGAGGAAGGTGAGCCAGAGAGAACGACCTCTCAGCCAACAGCCTGAGGTGGGGTTAAACAAGGGCTCTGCAGCCAAACTACCTGGGTTCAAATTCCATCCCTGCCACCCAGTATGAGAGACATTGGGAAAGTGCCTCCATTTCTCCATTTCTAAAACCAGCTCTCAGTTCCAAACCCACCCTTTTATACTTATTCTCCACTAGACCTGGGACTCTACAAACCACTTACATTTTTGATTTGCCCCTAGCTCCCTGGTAGGCTCTGCCAACAGCGTGTGCTAGAGGGAGACCCTAAGGCTGGAGGAGGAAGAGGGTCTTGCTCCCTCCCATCTGCTGCCTGGGGGCTTCTTATTGGCTTGTGGTTCCTGTGAGCATCATCCCAGCAATGCTTCTTCATCCTGGCAGTAAAGGTGCCTTCCCGTACCAGCAGCTGAATCCAGCATGTAGTTTCTCCCAACACTTGCAGAACCAGCAACACAGCATCCACCCCCTCAGAGACACGAGCACCAGTGGCCCAGATCCCTCCTCAAAGGCCTTGGGTTCCTCCTCCAAACATCTAAGTTTTAGTCTTTCCCTCATCAGCCCTAGGTACAGTAAGGGTGGTGGCTTCCTGCAGTTGCTACCTCCGCAGTACCTGGCAGCAGTGGTTCTCAAAGCGTGGCCCCCCCAAAACAGCCGCATCAGCATCACTCGAAAACGTATTAGAAATGTGAATTTGGGGGGCGTCAGTCATTTGTGTTTGAATAAGCCCCAGAGGTGATTCGGATGCACCCTAATATTGAAGAACCCATTCCTTAGTTTTCTTTTTACTCTTTCAGTTAGTTAATTTTACATCCCTATGAACACTTCCTTAGCTTAACTCTCTGTGTACAAACAACTAGCATGTTTTCTTTTTTTTTTAAGGCAAGTTTATTAAAAAAGTAAAGGAATAAAGAATGGCTACTCTATAAGCAGAACAGCTCAACTAGCATGGTTTCTATCCCCTAACTAGACTCCAACCAATGCAAGAGGGATAATAGCATCTACCTCCTAATACAACACTAATACTTATTAGTAGTAGTATATTAGGCTACAGAAGCCAAAAGCAGAAATTAAGAAATGCTATGGTCAGTAGAATCAAATATACAAGGATATTGGATTAGGTTATTGTTATTGGTCTTTCAGAGCAAAGTTTTAAAATCTGATTTGAGAAAAATCTCCCAGCATGCACACACAGCCGAACTCTCAGAAAATGTTTCCTTTTTAGTCAATTCCTACATGGATGCAATGCAAAACCACTCCATCTATCAAGCTGTCAGAATGAACTGCTAAATTCTTAATAGTCTCACTCACACAAAATGTCCCCACAGTCCAGTGCATCTGGGGGGTCTGGCCTTGACTTGCTAAGTGCAGGCACATTCAGATAGCCTTCAGAGGTCCCCATAACAGCACTGCTGTCTACAAACAGGGAATCTATACATGTGAGAGGCACAGAGTCTCAGGAGGTTAAAGAAGGAAGGGACCACCCCAAACTCCTCATGCTTCAGATGAAGATGCTGAGACCCTAGAGATGAAGGAACTTGTCCAAGGTCACACTGTCACCAAAGTCACGGCCAACAACAGCATCACGCTTCCTAACTCTTCTGGCATCCAAACTCCCTTCCATGCCATGTACACGAATGACAGACTTGGCCATGGCAATATATTTTGTAAGTACAATAATTTAACAAGCAGCAAGAAATCAAATTGTACACGGGTAGAGAAGGACTACAAAAGTAAGTCTGGGAAGAGCTTAGGAAGGAGCATGGCTGTCGGCAGGCAGTTTTCTTTGCCCATCAAAATAATAAATGAAGTCAGGCATTTACTGTAGCGTGAACGCCAAAGCAACTGTGAGCCGACGGTGTTTCCAACAATCTCGGGAGACAGGCAAGACACTCCAAGACAATGCATTCTTAATGCCTTCTTAAACAGATTCTGACTCAAACCCTGAGACGGCTGGGTCTCTTCCAAGAAATGTTAGCCACTATGAGATATCTCTTTCAGTTCTCTCCAGCAGATCTCCTTGGAATTTGCCAGATAAACAGGCAATTTATCATGTGGCCGAAGGTTGTACGTAATGCATTATCTGCCTTCCACCAGGATTTGTGCATCTGTGTAAGGCCCCTGGTTGGGCCGGTGGACCGACTCGCCTCCATCTTGAGGTGCCATAGCAACATGAAATCAACAAAGAGTGAACTGTTAAATGAATAATTTACTGATTTCATAAGAAGCTGTCTTGCAATTTATAGTTCTATTATCTTTCCTACCTGTGTCTTAACTCCTTTGTATAAAAGATGCAATCAAGCTGAATAACATTTGAGAATCTAATAAGCATATACCACCCTGTACTCAAGCCGATAACTATGGATTGATTTTGACAGCAGTTATGTTCCTTTGAGGCCGAGTCTTACCACTGTTGCCTTTTCCTTGTCCCTTCTGCAAAGGGGTAAAAGTTAGGGAGCAAATGACCTCCAATAAGCTTTACATTTTCAAATGAAACATTTTTCTTTGGGATATTTGGAGCCAATCAAGGCAGAGTTGAGTGGCATTCAGAAGTATTATGTGGAAGAAATATCATCAACTACAATCTACCAATTGTCACTTTAAAAATTCCCAAAGAGACCTAGTTACTAGCAAAGGAGAAGGGGGAAAAAAAGCAAAGTATAGTTTCAATGACAATTGTGGTATTTTAAAGGCTCTTTCAATATCATAAGTGATGCCATTTTAGTGGCAGAAGCACATCTTGTCACTCAGCCTCAATTTAAAGGATATTTATGGAGAAGACAATACAATGAAAGCAGACTTATTTGCTGACTTATTTATTTGGGTGGAATAGGTTACAGATTATTTTGGTTCCATGCTTTTCAGCAGAATGGATATATCCTTTTGAAAGACATTACTTGCCGGCTGCTACTCTTCAGTCTTTTCAAGGAAATCAAGCTAAGAAGCAGCAACTATTAACAACAGGGAAATGCGGGCTTTAACACCTTGTCACTGAAAACCCAGATTTCCTTGCACCCACAATGGTTAACAGCCTGGGGAGATTACTAAAGGCATTTGTAATTACCATGAACCCAGAGGAAATGGGTCTTTCTCCAGTGCCTTGTGTATACCATCCTGTACTATAAGTCACTGAAATCCTATGAGTCTCCCTTATCAATGCCATCTCCAGTCTTCACATCCTAATGGTCACTGGCAATACAAACCCACTCCTTTCACAGCATGCCACTAAGGAAGAAGTTTTCTGACTGTATTCCTCATATTTAGGTCCAAGGCTAAAGTCACCTTCTTGTCAATGCTCACCTAATATCAAGGAACCATGGTTCTGTGACTGGGCTGTGGGCTGGCATGAAAACTAACTCATGCCAAGTTACCTAGGAAAACATCATGGCTTCAACGCCAGGACAGCTTGGCCCAAAAGGTAGAAGGTGACAGTTCTGAGAACACAGGATTTTTGTGCTAAATCTCTTTCCCTCGTCTATTTATAGTGCCTCGTCTCTGCAGCTGAGGTCTGAAACCCAGCCAAGCTCAGGCAGAGGTAGGCCTGTTAAGTCCTGCTCACATGATCCAATCTTGAAATTCTGAATATATTACTCAAGGGCTTAGGGTAAGGCAGATACTCTGATGAAGGTGACAAGAAATCTCTTTTCCAGCTTCAAAACTTTCCTGCTGCTGGTTGGAGCCTAAACTTCAGTTAATGTCAACATGAGTCCTGTTTATTGACCTAAGAAACATTAAGAAAGTTATAGCTTTTGGGGGGTTTTATTTTGGGTTTGTTTTTAATGGTTACACTGATATCTAACATGCCAACATTAATTCTTCATATTTTAACTTTGCTAGGCTGATATTTGAAACAGCTTTTTCTCCTGACAAAAGAGCCTTCGTGGCCGGGCGTGGTGGCTCACATGTGTAACCCCAGCACTTTGGGAGGCTGAGGCGGGTGGATAACTTGGGGTCAGGAATTCGATAGCAGCCTGGCCAACATGGTGAAACCCCATCTCTACAAAAATTAAACGAGCATGGTGGTAGGCACCTGCAATCCTAGCAACTCAGGAGGCTGAGGCAGGAGAATCGTTTGAACCTGGGGAGGCAGAGTGAGCTGAGACTGCGCCACTGCACTCCAGCTTGGGAGACAGAGCAAGACTCCGACTCAAAAAAAATAAATGGACCTTCGTAAGTTGGTAATGTGAAGTAGAAAGATAACGCATTTCAGTTGTTCTGACTGGGTTTGAATGCTGGCAGAACGTTGGATATATTACTCAATCTCCACAAGCTGCAGTCTCCCAATGTGTAAAAATTAAATTCCCACTTCTCATACCTATCAATGAGGATCAAATGGATCATGTGGGAAGGTGCCTGTCTAGCCCACAGTAGGTCTTGGAGATGGCAGCTCAGACGTGGCCATGAGAACCTTGCTGTCCAGGTGACGGCCCACCATGAAGAACAAACAAAAATACAAAGTTCAGTGGCTCCAATTAGTGCAGATGTGTCTGAGTCTTTCACCGGTGCTTTGCTTTACTTGAGAACCAGAATTTCTAATCCTGATTCTTTTGATGGGTCCTTCCTGCTCTTCATTGAAAGAAATGTTGAATTTCCCATAATTAAATATAATTATCATTTACGATTAAACCTTAAATATAAAAATGGAGTATCTGGGATGTTTTACCCACAGCAGGGTTGGGAAAACAACCCATTCTGAGAAAGAAGCAATCAGGAACACTGAGTCCAGAGAAGACAGTTAAGACCCAAAGGCCAGGTTTATTGTCCAGGAATACGATGACATAAGAAGGAACCTATGCTCCAGGTCAAACTAACCTTTCCCATCTCCAAATCCTGCATGCCCCAGTATACAAGGCAAAAGGGGCTGCCTCTCCCTCAACCCCAACACTCAAAGCCCCATTCCCAAAAAATGGCTTGAAACTGTGGGGCTGGTCTCAGAGTGTCCTTCATCCTGATTGCTGTCAGTCCTCCCAATCCCCCAGCAGCCCAAGGCCCTCCGTCATTTTGTAGGGCTCTATTGGCTGGAAGGTGCCACCCTGCCAAAGCACTCTCACTCCTTCCCTCTAGCCCTGTTCCTTATCTGTTATTCCCCTGGGGCACACACAGTCTTCCACTTGTTTGGCTGGCAGCCCTTTGCCAGAATTAAGCTCCATGAAGGCTGGAGTTCTGTTTTCCACCCCAGTGCATTGGAAGGCATTAGCACACAGCACACACTCACTATTTAAATGAACGAATGAATGAACAAATGCAGCAGCAAAGAGACAAAGTAGCTACTCTCTCAAAGGTTAAACAGTTAAGTCTTGCTTGTTTCCTAGAGAGAAGAAATCAGTATTTCAGCAATGGCGGGGGAACAAAAGCAATGAATGAATGGCTTGGCCTCTTGCCCATGGCCAAAACCAAGGCTGCTTTGCACTAAAATCTAGAACAGGATCCCTGAATTCCTTCCGACTCTGAGAACCACTGTGTGCTTCTCCCAGAGCAGTCTGAGACCTCACGGTGGCCTTCGTCATATCTCTGGCTCAACATGAGAATTCAGAAACCCAGTGACATCAGTGCTGGCCTTGGCTGTAACAGGGAGACGTCAGTGGTAATCTGTCTATCTCACTTGGTTTTGTCGGGGACATGGTAGTACAATGCATGCTTCAGGGGCCTGTGGACTTTCCTTTCTTGAGAAAAGAAACTGAAATATCTAGCAGTGCATCCTAAAGGCTTCAGGTTCTGTAATTTGAAACAAAACACAAGAATTAAGTAACAAATAAAGGCTTCTCTAGTGCTTTTGTGCTGGAAAAGTAGCTTTAAAGATGTACATCAGAGCCAGCAGGGCACCCAGGATTCTTGAATCTGGGGCCCACTAGGCGCCATCCATTCTGACTTGCAGATTCTGCCGAATGGCTTCTTCTCATCAGCAGAGGTCAAACTCCCCCCAGAGCTAAAGAGTGGGCCTCTGGATGAACTGTCTATTGGCTTTTGGCCTGCAGCTAGTGGGCCCGCCATCAATGTGCCCAGTGTGGCATACCGTCTGCTAAGAGACTACAGAGCACGTGCGGAGATGACCCGAGAGCTTCTCTGGGTGGGTGAGTCTTCTCAGGAGCAGGCCGGGCAGGGACTCTGTGCTCTCTACATGCTTAATCTATCCTCTGAGCTGCACCCAGCATCCTAGCAGGAGGGAGAAGAGAGAATAGCTGTGGCTCTCTCTCCACTCCTGGAGGTGCAGAAGGGGCTGGTTACATGGATTAAACCAAGGCTGTGAAAGTCTCTTGCTTCAAATGCCTTCCACTCATGACTGCCACTTGTTCCTGACCTTTCTGCCAGGAATCACCCAGGAGGGACAGGGATGTCAAGTCCCCAACATCTAAGAAGAGAAAGCTTTCTCCCAGAGCCCTCAAGGCTTCAGAAGCTGTTCCTTTTGCCAACCTCTCCACCCCCAGCACCCAGCACACTGTCTTCTCTTGGGGCCTTCCCTGGCTTAGTCTAGTCCCCTTGGGTGCCTTTTGCATCAATGCATAAGCAAAAGCCACTTTCAGAGCACTCAGTAGGCTTTGTACAAATGTGTACAGTCTTTGCAGGGCTAGGGGGTGAGGGCCCATTCTCATTTTCCCCTGCAGACATCAACATCACTTTGCTTACAGGAGGTGGGGAAGGAGGAGAATTCTAGGACATGGATTTCGGTTAATTATGACTCTGTTGTTTGATCAAGACCATTTCAGGAGCAGCGCAGGGCATCAAAAGGAAACCCATTTGTGATCAGCAGTGTCAAGGGTTTCGAGCAGCCAGGCTCATTGGCAGTCGGCTTTTGGTGAAACTGCCAGATGCTGAATCCATTAACAGGCAGTTGTGTCACGAGAAAGCCCAGCTTGTCAAGAGATTCCTTCGGTGGGGCCCACCTGCTGTGTTTACCTCTCCAGAGTACAGATAAACAGCTCCCTGCTTCCTCACTCTCCAACACACACACACACACACACACACAACCAGGCCTTATGCACCAACACAAGTGAATGGCCTAGAATTCATCTTTTGACCTACCCTGCCTTTCCACAGTTAAGGCCAGGCTCAATTTGGTAGAATTTTTCTGCCCCTGCTATGAGAAAGTCCCCGTCTCAAAGACTTGCTAAGTGTGAGACAGCTGGCCACACGGGGGTGAGGCCTTGGAAAAAGAAGAACCTTGTTTTACAAGCTTTAAATGGGGAAGAGAGTGAGAACAGACAGGTCTAGATGGGTTGGGGTATGGGGATTGGGAGGAGAACCAGGTATTTCCTTACTTGGCTCTGGAAAACCCATGACATTCCCATGTGATCCTCAACAAATGATGGAGCCTCTGTGAATCTCAGTGTTCTCACCTGTCAAATGAAAACACTGTCATCTTCTAAGAGCTGTTTTAAGGGTTAAATGAGGTAATATATCCAAAGTGCTTAGTTTGGTGCCCAACCCTCAGCCACGCTGAGGTCCTAAGGGATGGCAAAGTTGTAAGATGGAAGGAACCTGGATCCTTGAATCAACTGGTATCCTTGAATCACTGCACAGAAGAAAAGGCAACCAGGAACCTCTGTACTGAACTGTTAAGTGGGCAAGAAACAGACTTCTATTGTGTTAAGCACTGAAATTTTGGGGTTCAGTTATACCAGCAGCTAGCACTACCCAACTATTACAAGTAGCAAGAAGGGCAGCTTCTTGTTTGGGATTTGCACCCCAGTAGGCCACTCTAGACAAAACAGCTGGCTAGTTGAAGGTTCCCACCTATGTGAGGGACCCATTCTGCTCACCCCCAACCTCCATCCAGGCTCAGGGGAAGGTGCCAGGAGGTTCCTAATGCGTTGCAATGCAGTGTGAATGCAGAGGAGGGGAGGGAAGCCTCATCTTCCCTTGACTTCTACTCAGAGACCCCCAGGAAATATACAAGGCTATTAACCAGAGGGAGCTGCTGATGTAAATCAGCTTGGATAGCCCTATATGTTGTGAGTGGCAGGCACTAACCGTTTGCATGACAAACCTCCTACAAGATGCCAGCTAAACTGCCCTTTTGTGCCAATTAAAGATTCTCCAGAACACAAAGATTACACACCATTCTGCAGCGCTGA
This sequence comes from Pongo pygmaeus, assembly GCF_028885625.2. NCBI lineage: Eukaryota > Metazoa > Chordata > Mammalia > Primates > Hominidae > Pongo > Pongo pygmaeus. The sequence goes on from NC_072392.2 coordinate 61,229,233, forward strand.
CAACAATAAAACAATTTTAAAGGCTATTCAGATCTTCAGTTCACAGCTGACATTGTCGGGAGGGGGAGATTGTCTGTGGCTTTGTTCTTTGTTGTTGTTGTTAAGTCTAAAGACTTAACCAAGGATTTCTGGGGGAGGATGGGAGATTGGCAGACAGGAGTTTGAAATGCATTCTTGGAGTTTTTAAAGGAGAAAAGGAACAACTGATGTTCTTTTCGCACGCGTGTGTGTGTGTGTGTACACAAGCGTGCATCCACACATACACACACAGACGACACTTTTCTCACTAGCTCCTTTCTGGGGCTCCTCAAAAAGGACTCCCAAGGAATCCTAGTCTCTCCAGGGTTCTGACACCCTGAGATATGGGGTTACGGGTGGCACTAGCAGATATTTTTGGTACCAATTAATTGAAACTACAAGAGCAAAGGCCTGGAATCCTTTCCTCATATGTTTGTTTTAAAGGTAAATTTTCAAAAACAGTAAGAGATTTGAAAAAAAATGTCTTCAGGTTTTCAGAAATGAGAAATGCATGCAGGCCCTCAGATAAAGCAAGGGGGAGGTTTATTTTAGGTGACAGTACAGTACACTACCTATCAGGTCCTGATGAGGAATGACCAGAAGCCCCACAGATGCCACTGGGCTTTACTCTTTCCTCTCTTGTGTGCACGCATGTGTCCTTGGGGCACACCCAGACACTCACCCACGTTCCCACCATCTGCCCATCCAAAAACCAAAGTGAGCATCTGTTACTCAGTAAGACTGTGAGTGTCCCACTCAACTGGGACCTCTGTGAGAACAGGGAGCCCTCCCTAGGCATTCTGGTAAATCCTTCAGCTCCTGGGCATAGCAATAAACTCCTGCCTGGGGTTTCACTTAGTCCCCACAACTTACAGTGCCTTGCACACCACAGATGCTCAATACACAGTTACTGCATATTTGTTGAATATGTGTTGGCAACACTGATCAAGCACCTCAGATGTCCACTGAGCACCTTAGTATTCAAAAGTACACAGAGGCTGGGTGCAGTGGCTCATCCCTGTAATCCCAGCACTTTGGGATGCTGAGGCAGGCAGATCACTTGAGGTTAGGCATTTGGAGATCAGCCTGACCAACATGGTAAAATCCCATCTCTACTAAAAATACAAGAAAATTAGCCAGGGGTGGTGGTGTACACCTGTAATCCCAGCTACTCGGGATGCTGAGGCAGAAGAATCGCTTGAACTCAGGAGGCGGAGGTTGCAATGAGCTGAGATCGTGCCACTGCACTTCAGCCTGGGAGACAGAGCAAGACTGTCTCCAAAAAACAAACAAACAAACAAAAAAACAAAAACAAAAAAACAAACAAAAAAAAACAGTACACAAAGTCATATTCCCACATAGAGTAACGGCATGAGGCAGGTTTCATGCGCGTCTGTGTGAAGAGACCACCAAACAGGCTTTGTGTGAGCAACATGGCTGTTTATTTCATCTGGGTGCAGACGGGCTGAGTCCGAAAAGAAAGTCAGCAAAGGGTGGTGAATTATCATTAGTTCTTATAGGTTTTGGGATAGGCCGTGAAGTTAAGAGCAATGTTTTGCGGGCAGGGGTGGATCTCACAAAATACATTCTCAAGGGTGGGGAGAATTACAAAGAACTTTCTTAAAAGTGGGGGAGATTACAAAGTACATTGATCAGTTCAGGTGGGGCAGAAACAAATCGCAATGGTGGAATGTCATCAGTTAAGGCTATTTTTACTTCTTTTGTGGATCTTCAGTTACTTCAGGCCATCTGGATGTATACGTGCAAGTCACAGGGATGCAATGGCTTGGCCTGGGCTCAGAGGCCTGACAGCAGACACTGGGCAGAAGAAAGGACTTAGGTTTCAGGTAGTGATTCTCAACCAGGGGAAATTTAGCTTCCCAGGGGACCTTGGCAATGTCTGAAGACATTTTTGATTGCCATGACTGGGGGTCGGGGGATGCTATTGGCAGGTAGTGAGTAAAGGCCAGAGATGCTGCGCAACTTCCTACAATGCACAGGACAGTGCCCACGACAAAGAATCATCTGGCCCACAACATCAGTAGTGCTGAGGTGGAGGAGCCCTGGCTTGGAGCCTGGTCTGCATGAGTTGAACAGCTCTGCCACTTACAAGCTTTGTCATTTTCTGGGGGATGTTAGACTTCACAGGGACTCAGCTTCCAGATGGGTACAATGAAAATTATTATAACTACCTTGCAGAAGGATTAAATGAGATGCTGAATAAATGAGCACGTCTAGACCCAACTGCTATGAATACCAGTGCACATCTAGAGGCCCCAGGAAACAGTACTGGTGGCCCATTTTTAAGGGGAGAGAGGGAGGAAAAAGCCCTGGATGCTGCAGGTCAGCAAATACCCCCAACTTTGTGTGAGAGTTCCTATATCCCCTCATCTGCCTCCGTCCTGAACTCTGTCCCCTGAAGCAAATTCATTCAAGAAACATCTTCCCCATAAAGAAGAGGAGGGAGAAGGAAAAACAAAACCGAAAAAACCAGCAAAATCTTAATAAGTCTGGGTCAGCTCCCATCAGCTGGTTGTGATCAAAACCACATTCATATTCAGTCTGCTGGGGCTAAGCGGAAGGCTGCAGACCATCTCAGGAATGTGAGTTCCCAGCCACTGGCCACCTTCCCCTGCAAACTTTACAAAGAGCTGCTTGCAGTGGGTCAGGGAGCAGGCACTCTCCCCTCACCATCCCTGGGCACCTGTCCAGACAAGGTGGGTAGTAGCTGGATTCCAGGGGCACCCAAACATCCTCTGTTCTCAAAGGGCCCCGTCCTCCTGCACTTCAGTGGTGAGAGGAAGGTTCCGGAAGAGAGGCCAGTGCATAGCTTCTGCCCATACCCTCCCCACAGAAACAATTAAGTAGCTCAGGCTGTGGCTGCCAAGTTCCTCTGTCCAATTTGGTAGATATTTTAATAGAGGAGGAGAATTCCCAAAGGCCCCCCGACGGAAATGCCCCATGTCAGGGAATGTTTGTTTTCATTTCCTTTTGCCGTCAATGAATTCTACTCATGGCAAAGGCTCTGGGCTGGATCAGATCCACACAGAAGCTAACCAGAAGCATTTGTGCCTTGAAATAAATCTCTCTTTGGGGAATGAGTTATATATACATCCGTGTGGGGGGACCTATGCACACATACTCACACACGCATATATATTATGCATTACAGACAAAATACATGGGCAAATCCCCAAGCAGGCAGCCCCGAGCTTCTGGGAGGGAAGGCGATCCGCCCGTTAGCTTCAAAGGACATTTAAAGAAAAGTGGAAGGCCGGGCGTGGTGGCTCACGCCAGTAATCCCACTTTGGGAGGCTGAGGCGGGCGGATCGCCTGAGGTCAAAAGTTCAACACCAGCCTGGCCAACATGGTGAAACCCCATCTCTACTAAAAGTACAAAAATTAGCTGGACATGGTGTCGGGCGCCTGTAATCCCAGCTACTCAGGAGGCTGAGGCAGGAGAATCGCTTGAACCCGGGAGGCAGAGGTTGCAGTGAGCCGAGATGGCACCATTGCACTCCAGCCTGGGCAACAAGAGCGAGGCTCAGTCTAAAAAAAAAAAAAAGAAAGAAAAGAAAAGTGGCTTGTTGGGAAAACTCAATGATGGATAGTGTGCCCTGTGAGTAGGGAAAAGGTTCAGGAAAGCAGAATTTGCTGAAGGGTAGAAGGCAGCTCCGTGTGATGGGACAAATAACAACAGCCACCACCACATAGTGTTCACAACGTACCAGGATCCACGCTGAGTGTTTCACGCAGCGCACAACAACGCAATAACAACAGCTATTATTATTACCACTAGTATCTTTCCCATATTACAGATGAGCAAAATAAAGCTCTGAAACATTAAGGGGCTTGCTCAAGGTCATGAGGCCAGTTGGCAGCAGAGCTAGGATTTGAGCCCAGATGGGGCTGGCCCCAAAGGAAGTCCCCAGTCTCTAGGACACTGGCCCCCTCCCTTCCCATCACCTTCAATTAGGGGTCAGAAGGCATTGCCCCTCCCCCTGCGTACTATGGCTAGGTTTTTTGTCTTCTGGGACCCCCCGTCACTACTCCTTCACTAAGGGGATCTGATCTGCAGGGCTCCTACCCAGAACAGCCCTTAGGGAAAGCAGGCAGGGCCACAGCCCCCGAGCTCGCCCTGCCCCTGCCACAAGGAGGCCGGTCCCCGGACTGAGCCTAGGTGTGCCTGCCAGGCAGTCCATGAACCAGCTCTCACTCTGAGTGTTCGTGAGTTTACTTTAGAGGCTTCTTTTGTGAGATGATAATCCCCTCCTAATTTGTCTTTCATAGGCATCCATTATTTCGGCTCTCAACCTTGCTTAAAGCAAGGTCCACTCATAGGCAGGAACCGGCAGCAACTCCAACACCCTGCTGAGTCTCTCACCCTTGCCCCCTGTGTCAGTGAGGGCACGCCCACCCACAGCGAGAGAGAAGCTGCATCTCAGCTCTGCCGTCCTCAGCCCCTCTGCTCCTCCTCAAAATCTAGAGGACAAGCTCCTCAGGCAGGAAGCCTCTGAGTGAGAAAGGGGCCAGGCATTTTGTAGCTGAAGACATTTCCCCTCTCTTCCCCTCCCCTCCCCTCCCCTCTCCTCTTCTCTCCTCCAGATGCTGACGGCTTTCCAGAAAGCTGATGCTCTGGGGCAGGAGTGGACCTTGAAGCCTACTGCAGAGTCAAGGGCTGAGAGGGTACTTGTCTGGAGGAGGAAAACAAAAATGTTCAACAGCAGGGCCCCAGGCTGGGGGCAGCACGCGGGTGGGGCGGGGGCTTACAGCTGCACGGTCTCCTGCAGCTGCATGCCTTCAGCTACTCTCTGGCTTGACTTCTTCATCTGGAGAAAACACGAAGAGTAATACCAGCCTACCTCACGGGATTAGGGAACAGCTCAAATGTACTCTTTAAGGCATTTATGACCAACAGGTCACCTGTGAGTACGATGCTTGTACACAGAAAGTGCTCCATAAAGTTCAAGACCAGCCTGGCCAGCCCCATCTCTACTAAAAATACAAAAATTAGCCAGGCATGGTGGCAGGTGCCTGTAATCCCAGCCACTCAGGAGGCTGAGGCAGGAGAATGGCTTGAACCCGGGAGGCGGAGGTTGCAGTGAGCCGAGATTGTACCACTGCACTCCAGCCTGGGCGACAGACCAAGACTCCACCTCAAAAAAAAACAACAACAAAAAAAGTGCTCCATAAATGCCGCAGGTTGATGGCTGAGTCTGTTAGCAGAGCCAGCTTGATTCGAGAAACCTTGGACGGAGCTAAAGGTCAATACAGAAGGCACAAACTCAAGTGCCTCAGAGGCCAGGCAGGGGGCATAAACAATAGAGTAGAGGGTAGGGTGTGAGGTGGGCAGCCACCACCCCCAGGGTTACATGCCACATGGGGTCCCCAACCTCTGCTCTAAGCCAGGTCTTCAGATGGGCCAGAAGCATCATAAAGAGAATGCCAACAGCCATCCCTCCTAGGGTGGCCACTCCAGAGCAGGAACTGCTCGCTTTACTGGCAAGTCACTTAACCTCCATAACGGCCCTATGACATAGCTACTGTTGTTAACCTCATTTTGCAGATAAGGGAACTGAGGCACAGAGAGTTTAAGTGACTTGCCCAAGCGACAGTGGTGGGGCCAGGATTTGAACCCAGGCAGTCTGGCTTCAGGGTCCGCCTTCTTCACTTTACTGCTTTACCACCTTCCACCCGCAGGAGCTGCTGGCTGCCAGGAGCACTGCAGTCTCCATCCCTGCTGTGGACAGCAAGGCTGATGCCGCCCCAGTGCACACAGTCAACTATTCTTTTATCCTACTCTGCCAGCTAGGTCTGGGCAAAGCTTTTGGGGGACTCATCTATTCATTTTATATTCAGTGTGGGCCCGGCAAGATGGCTCATGCCTGTAATCCCAGCACTTTGGGAGGCCGAGGAGGGCAGATTGCCTGAGGTCAGGAGTTCGAGACCAGCTTGGCCAACATAGTGAAACCCCATCTCTACTAAAAATACAAAAATTAGCCAGGCATGGTGGTGCATGCCTGTAGTTCCAGCTACTCGGGAAGCTGAGGCAGGAGAATCACTTGAACCCAGGAGGTGGAAGCTGCAGTGAGCTGAGATCATACCACTGCACTCCAGCCTGGGCAGCAGAGCAAGACTCCATCTCAAAAAAAAAAAAAAAATTTCAATATGAAGGTATTATATGTCAAAGCTGTGCAAGGCATAGGGAGTACTAAGTTGGTGAGGATAGAGAGGCTGCCCTCAAGGAGCTTATACTTTACTGGAGAAGACAGATCAGGGTTACAATGCAGAGGGGTATGGGCTAGAAGAGGGGAACTGCAGGACAGCACCTGACAGGCCCACAGCCAGCTTGGGGTGGGGGAAGGGCTTCCTGGGGGAGGCAGCATCTGAGCTGGGTCCTGGAGGATGAAAAGGCATTAAGCCAGAGAAAGGGGAGAGGTGGGAAGAATATTCTGGGCAAAGAGTGTGATGCAACATGGCATCATCAGGGGTCCACAAGAGGGTTAGTGCTGGAGAAGCAAAGAAGTCCAGGTGGGCACCACAGGACAGGGGCCTGTGGGCCATGCAGCTGTCTGGATTTTATCCCAAGGCTACAAGCAGTGGAATGCAAAATCAGATGTGCACTTCAGAAGATCCAAAAGCAGAACCATCTGGAAGAAGGGAGACTCTGGAGATGGGGACACTGGAGATGTGCCCTCTCTCACCAGTTGAAAGAAACTTTCAGTTCCTGCCCTTCTCACTTTAGCCCTAGTCTCCCACCAACCCTTCTCTCTCCCCCAATCTCCATGCTCTGGATAGAGGAGGTTCACAAGCCAGGGCCTGAAGATTAACAGAGCTTTGAAGCCAAAGAAGTGACCCCTGGGTAAGAACCAAAATCCCCTGTAAGCCTTAACCCTTTCCTCACCTCCAACCACAGTCACGCGCTCCCCATCAACTAAAACCTGCTTGGGAGACCATCGACTCGGCACCCTCATCATCTGTGTCTAAGTGTAATGGAAAAAATTGACTGTTTGCTTGGTGCAATAGGGCATGACACTGTTTACACAGAAATAATAGCCCAACTGTGATGGGTTCTAAATCTCCATTACAGTGAAAGATTTGAAGGACTAAAGCAGTTAGAAAAATAATTGGTTTTCTTGTTTAGTTTAAAAATCCTTTATGCTTACAGACCATGGACTTCACACCTCCTTTCTTAAGGGCTTTAAAATAGAAAAGAACAGGAGCTAGAAGATAAGGCAGAAGTCGAGGACTTCTGTTTTTCTGGAAGGCTCCTCTGAGCCGACAAGGCCAGGGCTGTTCTGGATTTCAGAGCACAAAGAGGCTCTTGGAGCCAACCATGGTCTCCTGAGGCTTTTACCAACTTGAAAGCAGCCTTTCTCCAGGGCAGAAACGAAGGTGAGAGCTGGTATCGGACAGCCTGTGTTGGAGTTTATGCCCAGGGGAACATGCAACTGACAGCTGGAGGAGACTCAGGGCCTCTGCTTTCAAGGGAGGAGAAACTGTCAGAGGGTCAGTTACAAGAACAAAAGCAGAAGGGAAAAGATTCTGTCTCAAGGAGAGAGAGGTCAGCTAATGACTCCTCTCAGGCCCCTTACAGCATCTCCCCAGTGCTCGTCATCCTCAGCTGCTCTTTACAACAGAGCACACAGGATGCCCGGATGAGGCCCAAGAGACCCGCGTTCTGGGCAGCCACTCTACTACACCGACTGCATACCCCGGCATTGATGACAGCTCAAGACCTCAGCAAGCAGTGTGCTGTGTGCCTGAGCGTCATCTCAGAAGCCAGGATTCTTGCTATCTCTTCTTCAAGAGATGTCAGTCCCACAACCTTCAGTAGTAACAACAATAAATGCTACATGTATTGCATTTGAGTGTAATGTGCCAGCCACTGCTTGTTTTTTTTTGTTTTGTTTTTTGTTTTTTGTTTTTTTTGAGATAGATTCTTGCTCTGTTGCCCAGGCTGGAGTGCAGTGGCGCAATCTTGGCTCACTGCAAGCTCCGCCTCCCAGGTTCACACCATTCTCCAGCCTCAGCCTCCCGAGTAGCTGGGACTACAGGCGCCCGCCACCACGCCCGGCTAATTTTTTTTGTATTTTTAGTAGAGATGGGGTTTCACCATGTTAGCCACTTGATCTCCTGACCTCGTGATCTGCCTGTCTCGGCCTCCCAAAGTTCTGGGATTACAGGTGTGAGCCACCGCACCCGGCCGCCACAGCTTGTTTCTAAGGACTCTGTGTGCACTGTCTCGCTGAATTCTCACAACACCCTTAGGTAGAGACTCTTTTCTCCATTTTACAGATGTGGAAACTAGGGCTTTAAGAGGTTACATAACAGACAGTAAATGGTGGCACCAGAGATTCAAACGCAGCCCCATCTGCCTCTAGAGCCTGAGCTCTTATCCACTACATTTGACATTGCTGGGTTTGAGGCAACGACTTTAGCTGACAGACCACACTGCCAAGGAGGTGACCTTTGTTGGCTGGACCCAGAGAGGACACATCTGGCTCTCTGGCAGGGGACTGCCAGATACCTAAAAATGGGCCAGAGAGTGTCAGTGTGCAGGTCCCTCACAGAGGAGAGGGGGAATGACAGAAGGGGTGGCGGGTGGGCCGTATATGTGCATCACTATGCTTTTAAAGAGAAAGGGTGCTATGAGAATGGCCTTCCTGGAGGGTCAGTCAGTAGAGACATCCGTAAATGTTCACGGAAGACTGTCGGGATTCCCTAGGACCAGTGTCCTAGAGGTCCTGGATCACCCTCTCCACCTTCTAGGGGCAGGCCCAGGAAATGCCCTCTGGTTGGATACAGCACGAGGGAATGAATACTAAAGGGGAAACCAGGTGCCCACCATCCCTCTTTCCTTCCTTCCATCTATCCATCTGTCCATCCATCCACCCATCTAGCCATCTTTCATCAGTTCTTCCTTCCTTTCATCCAGCCATCTGCCCATCCATCCTTCATCTGCCCTTCTGTCTATCCATGCATCCATCTATCATCTGACTATCTATCCATCCATCTGCCATTCTTTTCATTCGTCTATCTACACATCCATCCTTCATCTGTCTTTCTATCCGTGCATCTGTCCTTCCTCTTTTCTCTTCCCTTTATTCATCCATTCATACTTCTTCCTTTTTTCCATCCATCCAATGCTTTTCAAGAATGCACCATATCCCAGGTACAATCATCTCCACATGGCCAGCCAGACTCCTGGCCTCAGGACTGCTGGGAGATCCAGAAATGCATACCCACCTGACAGTTCTTCCAGGAGGAGCAATGCCTGTCTTCAGGGACAGAGACTTGGTCAATAAGAGGTGTGTTTATTTTTTCCCAATCTGTGCACCCTCATCTTAGTCTAAGCTTCTGGCTACCCAGAGACCTTCTTAAGGTGAGTAGGGAGGGATGATAAAGTTTCTCTAAAAAGATACACAGTGACTCCACATATAAGACATCACTCCCTTCTGCTCACAAGATAAGGATCCCTTTGAAAAGAGTTAATAGGATGAAAAATCACAGCAGCCAAGATTCCCTCCACTCTCTCATTAAACTAAAGAGCAGGGGACACAGAACTCAGATGAATGAAACAGACCTTAAGTTGTTCTGACTTAAGACCAGTATCTGAAATATGATTTTCATTTGAAAGTTGGACCTAAATGTTGCCGACAGCAACCTTAAAAAAATCAATAAAGAAAAGAGGGGATGAGAGTATAGTGAGAAAAATGCAGACACTTATGAGTTCAAGACCCTGCGGGACACTCCTGAATATTTTAAATACCTTGGGGGAAAAAAAATGAAAACAGTTTCTCCCAACTTAAACCAGAGAAGGGAGTCTCTTTCTAGTCTGCAAATCCTTTGAGGCAATTCTTTAAATTATTTACCAGCTTTTTGATTATATTTTATGGTGGGGTGGGTGGCAGGGAGAGGAAAAAAGAGCTGGGCAAGAAGTAAGTGGGAGAAACCCGCTGCTGACATTTTCAATATCTGTCTGGAATATTTTAAAAGCCTGTGTCTGTTTGAAATTGCACAGTCTTGGGCAACAATGGACTGCCGCCTCCCGTACAGCTTTAGGTCATATTTGCATACAAAAGACCAGCTGCTGAGCAGCTATTATGCCAGGGAGCCACAGCGGGCCTGGGAGAGGCCAGGTTACCAGCAAGTGTAAAGAACCCACAGAGACCCCATTAATTTTTCAGGAATTCTCAGGCCCTGGCCTTTTAAAGGCCAGTGGGGAGAAATTCCAGTCAGAAGCCTCCCCACAGTCATTGCCACTAAATGTTGGGTCCAAATTGAGAAATGAAGAGTGACAGGGCCTCTCCCCTAATTACGGGGGATGCTGGTTCCTGAAGGCTGCAGTGAGCAACACCCTTCACAGAGCCTGGTGTGCACCGAGCTGGGGAGAGGGCCGCCTCGTGTGCACCCGAGTCTCCCTCTGAGGTCCAATTTCAGGAAATTTATTACAGTTGTAAGCCATTAGGTGCCAATTTTTCAAATCAACCTTATGATTCGAAAACCATGAAAGCATTTGCCGCCTAATAGACTTTGGAAACCCTTCTATGGGGCTCAGAGCTGAGCTAACGTTCTCTAAAAGCATCGCAATAAAGCTTCATGTTCTTCAGCATTCTCGGGCCTGTAAAAAAACTGATGTGCTGCTAAGTAGAGTTTGGGTCTCTGGGCTGTTCCAATCCCACCAAGGTGGGTGGAGAGAAGGGTGGAATTCAGGAGAGCATGGCCACTCAGGCTAAGAGCACAGAACAGTACCAGCAACAGAGACTAGTGGCCTCTGAAAAGGGAAGGCCAACACCCACCCTCCCATGGGCTTTCGGTAAGGCCTGAATTAAGGACATAGAACTATTAGCATAATGCCTGGCATACAACGGGCTCCTTTCTCCCCTTCCTCATCCTCCACTCCACTCCAGAACCCCTAAGATCAACAGTTTGACACCAAGGGCAACTTATTTCGTGGTGAAAAAACAAACACAAAAACACAAAGCAGCTTCTGAAAAAACCCAGGCATGGGTCTACCTCATTTTCCCTGGTTAGGGAAAGGGGCCCAGGAAGACCTTTGCCTTTGAGAGAGGTGTCTGCAATGTGATGTGGGCTGACTCTCATGTCAACAAAATGCCTCCTCTGTGTGTTTTTTTCTTTTCTTTACGTAGAGACAGGGTTTTGCCATGTTGCCTAGGCCGTTCTCGAACTCCTAGACTCAAGTGATCCACCTGCCTTGGCTTCTCAAAGTACTGGGATTATAGGCCTGAGCCACCGCACCCAGCCTGTGCTTTAATTTAGGTTTTCAGAACTGGTCATCTAATCATGTTAAACAGAAATACGACAGTAATGAAAAGGATAATAATATCACATACTTAAACTATTCTTGATGGTCCCATCAAAAAAATTTTTTTTCTGCCTTTGAGAAACATTCACGTGGCCCAAGACGAGGGCATTTCCCAGGGCAGGTATAAGATGAGTGCTGTCAGCAGGAAGCAAGGAAGCCGCACCACTTAACAGGGAAGCTAGTGCAGGCTTTCACAACAGTATCTCATGCCAGGTGGGCACTGCTCACGGGGCTCTGTCATATCTGACGATGGAGACGGACCGTTTCCAACTCAGAACCAAGGACTTTTTGGCAAGGTCAGACGTCTTCTGGCCAAGCTGAAGCCAGAGGCTCTGCAGGCCGCCTGCTGGACCAATCTCAGAGAAAAGAGGAAAGGACAGGAACAGAGTGGCCTACCAGGAACTCTCAGGCCTACAAAGAGTGTCCCAAGGGGCAGCAGCGTGGGAGGATGCCCTGCCTCTCCCCATCTCCTCCTTCCAGCTGAAGAGGCTGGCCCACACCCACACCTCATAACGAGGCAGCAGTCTTCTTGCTTGCAGCCGTCCTCAGAGAAATGGATCTAACCATGTTCTCCCCCATCTGACCCCCTACTTGAGATCTGTCCAGCCCCTTCCAGAGAGGTGGCCTGTTCCTCTAGTCCACTTCTGCTTCTAAGACACCTCTGCTTTTCCTTTTTGTTTTTTGAAATAGGGTCTTGCTCTGTTGCCCAGGCTGGAGTGCAGTGGCGTGATCATGGCTAACTGCAGCCTTGACCTCCCAGGCTCAAGTGATCCTCCTGCCTCAGCCTCCTGAGTAGCTGGGACTATAGGCACGTGCCACCACGCCTGACTAATTTTTGTTTTTTTCTGTAGAGATAGGGTTTTGCCATGTTTCTCAGGCTGGTCCCAAACTCCTGGGCTCAAGTGATCCATCTGCCTCAGCCTCCCAAAGTGCCAGAATTACAAGTGTGAGCCACTGCCCTGGCCAACTCTTTTTCTACCTCCAGGTCACTTCTTTCCTTCCTTCCTCCCTCAACTCCCCACCTCATCTCCCAAAATATCAACCAAGGAGACAGAACCACTGTGAGTCCAGAAAATATTCTTGAAAACACACACACACACACACACACACACACACACGTTCATTAAACTGAACCAAACTACAGGTGAAAGTAGACAAGGTGGAGACACTTTAGGGGTGACAAAATTCAGGTAAACTCTTCAGTCTGAAGTGTTCCAGTCTAAGGATCCAGAAAGTGTCAAACAAATGACAAAGAAGAGGGCAATGCTGGTTGGATAATATAGAGAAGGAATGCACAGAACTGGTGTTGGAGGGCAGGTCTAAACTAGTTAGAGAGGGGGAGCGCTCTGGACTGGGCACAGCAGGTGTGCTGTCCAGGGCCAGGGGCAGGGCAGGGGGCTGGAGCAGTGGGTTCACACTGCTGAATGGATGAAGCTGAGGTTGTGATTGGACTGGACAGGGAAGGGTCTGGAAGGCCAGGTAAGAGAACACCCTGGAGATTCTGATGGAGGCACCCCCATGTGAAGGCAGTGCTCATGGGGAGGCAAAAGAAGCCCTGGGCTGTTGGGGAGGAGACCCAGCCAGCTGGGAGGGCGGGGCAAAGCCTTAGCGGGTGGGTGACTAGGGTCCGGACAGGAGGCAGTCTCAGTGGGGCCATGGGGAGGGAGGCTGTAGAGACAGAAACGGTGACTGGCTTGACAGGGGGTGGCTTTCTCAAAACGCTGAGAAGCCTCTAGGTTTTACTCATGCTGGAAATTCCCCAAGATCAAATTTTTTTCAAGTCATTTCAAAACTATTGGTCCTAGTCAGACAAAGGTCCTACTCACCCTGCTCACCACCTCCACTCCTACATACACAATGCTGGAGGGTCCAGCCCCGCGCCTTCCCTCTCAATGCAGGCTTGACACTCCAGACGGAAAACAAGCCACCCTTGGCGAACTGAGCAGGCCAGGGTCCTAGCAGAAGGGAGAGGGCAGAGGGACCCAGGTATCTATCTATATCCCTCCCAGAGCCCAGGCCTGGGGTCCTCCAAGCTGTAAGCAGGGAAAGGGGCACTCGTTGCGACGAAAACTGCAGCTCCTTAATCCTGAGACCTGTGGTGGAAGGGGCCCCATGGCCTCCACTAACATCTAAGTGGGAGTCTCCCAGCTATCACCATCCTCCATTATAGACACAGGTGCCCAAGGAAGAGGGAAACACCAGGAGAATGTCTGAGTACTTGTGTGTGACAGAGAGTATAACAGGAAGGTGCCGGCACAGCAGCCCTTGCAATTCACAAGGAAGGGAGGAACTCTGGCTATCCAGAGGCCTCTGCCACATTACAGACTTACTGGCCCACAATGCTTTGGGGGCCAACATTCCCCTCTTGATGAATTTCAACTCAGCTGTCTGCACTTCACCTAAATGGATTGCCTTTGAGGAGGAAATGCTTTAAGTGATAAGGCTTATTCAGGAGAATGTCCTGCTCTGTGCTGGAATATTTTTTGATCGATAGAAGGAAATTCTCCAAGTATGCAGACTCACATAGATACACCCTTTTTCTTGTCCACACTCACAAACCCCTGCTGGGAACTGCAGCCTACACAGGGGAGTTAGTCAATGTTCCAGAAGAAAAGTTTTGTCAGAGAAGGGCAGGGGAATCTAGAAGCTGCAAGGTGAGATGTCTGGGGTCACGTGGGCACAACACCCACCTCTGGAAAGGCAAAGAAAGGAGTCCTGGCAGGGGCTGGCAGCCAGGGAGGCATCCGTCCATCTCTGGTGGATGGCTGGGACCCACACAGTAAGGTGAACCATGAAGGGCCGGGCAGGGGAGGTGGCACCAGAGAGACACAGAGCAAGAGAAAGTTGGAGAGAGCCCTAATCCAATGTGACTGTTGTTCTTACAAAAAGAGGACATTTAGGCCCAGGCATGTGCACAGGGAGAGGGTTATGTAAAGATGAAGGCAGAGACTGGAGTGATGTGTCTACAAGCCAAGTAATGCCAAAGACTGCCGCAAGCCACCAGAGGCAAGGGGAGAGGCCTGGGACAGACTGTCCCTCAGAGCCCTCAGCAGGAACCAATCCTGCCCGCACCCTTATCTTGGACTTCTGGCCTCCCAAACTGTGGGACAAGGCATTTCTGTAGCTGAGGCACCCAGTTTGTGGTACTTTGTTATGGCAGCCCTAGGAAACTAATACAGAAAGAGAGAAGGACAAGAGGAAGGAAACGGGGTAATGCAAAAGGAAGAGTAAGAGAAGAAAGTTTATGCAGAGTTGCCATCTCCTTCTCAAAACCCAAGGGTTCTAGCTCACGTCTGTAATCCCAGTACTTTGGGAGGCCGAGGTAGCAGATCTCTTGAGGTCAGGAGTTTGAGACCAGTTTGGCCAACATGGTGAAACCCGTCTCTACTAGAAATACAAAAATTAGCCGGTGTGGTGGTGCATGCCTATAATCCCAGCTACTTGGGAGGCTGAGGCAGGAGAATTGCTTGAACCCGGGAGGTGGAGGTTGCTGTCAGCTGAGATCGCTCCACTGCACTCCAGCCTAGGTGACAGGGCAAGAGACTATGTCTCAAAAAAAAAAAAAAAATCCAAGAGTTGGGGCTCTGCCCTACTGCTCCCGGCAGCAACCCGGGCCCCAGAAGGAAAAAGTTCCTGCTTCCCCGCACATTCCCTCTGTTTCCCTTCATCCCAAGCCCCTCTGCCGAGGCTACCTCTTAGGAGGATTAATTTTTAATAAATCAGCACTCTGTTTTTCTGTACTTATTAAATTTAAGACAATGAGTCATTGAACCTGTAAGACTTGGGTTGACTAATTACCACTGAACAGCTGCCTAGGATGACCGTGTGGCCCTCGGGGAGCAGGCCAAATGTTGTCTGTGTGTGGAGCCCAGAGAAGAGTAGGTGACAACACTGCACCCATGTGATCTGTGCAGTCCACTCTGCGGCCGGGTCAAGGGCAGGGAGCGGCCGGCAGGCCCCATGGGCACATGCTCAAATGTCATGAAGGGTGTTGCCAATGCCCACTCTTCAGAGGAAACGGGGCACTGAGACAAGGGGAGACTGCGGCCCCTGCCACAGGCCCATAGGACAATCAAATTTAACTTTCCACCAAAGCACCTACAAAGAGGGGTGCAGCCTCTGCAAGGAGGGATTCTGAGCATTGAGCATGGTGAGTGAGCACAGTATGGAAGACACACAGCTCCCGCCTCACGTCTCTCCTTTGGCCGGGACAAATGCACCACCCAGAGTCTGCCACCCTCCTCAGAACACACTCTGCCATTTCAGTCAACCACGCTTTCTGCCTAGAAAGCTCCTCTCCTTTCTCAGCTCAATGGTGCCCTCCCCTTGAAGGCTATAGAAGCCACAGCTCCCCTGCCTATGGATAAAGTACAAGTTTCCTAGCACCACTGAGACCTGCGCCTACCCACCTCCACCCTACTGCCATGGTTCCTCGCCTCCCTTTGTTCCTTCTGGCATTGAAAACTGCTGTAGTTCTCCAAACACACAGGCTGGGTGCCTCATGTCCCGTTAGTACTCTCCCCAGATGAACCCATCCAGCTCTTCATGATTCCTCTGCCTTCTACCTGCTTTCATCTTGGCGTACCTCAAATCTTTTTTCTTTTCTTCCCTTTCTTTTTCCTTTCCTTTCCTTTTTTCTTTTCTTTTCCTCTTTCCCTCCCTACCTTCCTCCCTTCTTTCCTTCCAAAGACAGGATTTTGCCCATCAAATCTTTTTCTTTTCTTCTCTTTCTTTTTCCTTTCCTTTCTTTTTTCTCTTTCCCTCCCTACT
Organism: Pongo pygmaeus; assembly: GCF_028885625.2. Taxonomy (NCBI): domain Eukaryota; kingdom Metazoa; phylum Chordata; class Mammalia; order Primates; family Hominidae; genus Pongo; species Pongo pygmaeus. The sequence continues at coordinate 61,245,350 of NC_072392.2, forward strand.
TTCCTGCCTTCTTTCCTTCCCAAGACAGGGTTTGGCTCTGTCACCTGGGCTGGAGTGCAGTGGTGCAACCACAGCTCACTGCAGCCTCATCCTCCCAGGCTCAAGTGATCCTCCTGCCTCAGCTTCCCAAGTAGCTGGGACTACAGACATGTGTCACCATGCCCAGTCGATTTTTTAATTTTTAATTTTTAATTTTTTTTGAGACAGAGTCTCGCTCTGTTGCCCAGGCTGGAGTGCAGTGGCATGATCTTGGCTCACTGAAACCTCCACCTCCCAGGTTCAGGCAATTCTCCTGTCTCAGCCTCCCAAGTAGCCGAGATTACAGGTGCCTGCCATCACACCCAGCTAATTTTTATATTTTTAGTAGAGACGGTGTTTCACAATGTCGGCCAGGCTGGTCTCTAACTCCTGACCTCAGGTGATCTGCCCGCCTCAGCCTCCCAAAGTGCTGAGATTACAGGCGTGAGCTACCGTGCCTGGCTAATTTTTTAATTTTTTGTAGAGATGAAGTCTTGCTATGTTGCCCAGGCTGGTCTTGAATTCCTGGGCTCAAACAATCCTCCTGCCTCAGCCTCCTGAAGTGCTAGGATTAGAGGTGTGAGTCACCACACCCGGCCAAGCCATACTTTCCTTAAATGTTCTGCATGACTCTACCTTACCATGAGGCCATGAGTAAAGGCTGTGCCTCCTATCTCCAGGACCTACCACTAGTCAGACGCAACTGGTGCCTGAATAAACAAACACATGACAGTGGTGACTAAAAGCTGCTCAAATCAAACATCAGGGTTCCTATCTAACAAGTCTTCCTTTTCCGGGGAACCTCGGGACATTTATGGACCTGGAGCCAGAGGTCAAAGGTTCAGGGCCTCCTACCATTCTGATGTCAGAGGAGCAAAAGCCACAGCAGATGATTCAAATCTCTCCCTTCCCGTCTCCAGGCCGCGTGATGCCTTTTGCTAGAAAGTCCGACTGAGGCCAATGCCCCCGTGCGGCATCCCATGTTCTGCCTCACCTTCTCTCACCTCATTCCTTTCCCACCCCTGCCCCCAAAATAAAGCAGAGAGCACTTCAGAAGAAAGTTGATGGTGACCCAAGTTTAACACAAAGGTAGTCATTACCATGTCATGAGGATGTGTGTGAGAAACACTTAGCCCAGGTTCCAAAACACCACAAGTGGTTTACCTTTTGTGCCACATAAACACCCTAAACTCAAGTTTTACTCAACACTCATTAAATGGAGAGAAAAACATTAAAGAGCACTGGCCTGCCTCTGCTAAGCTCCCATCCATCCAGCTCTTACAAAGAGGTAGGCATTCTTCCGAGCGACACAGCAAAACAACCACTGCCGAGGCTGAGCTGAAGTTATTTGGTGGTAATTAAAAGGAGCTGCCACAGTTACCCAAAGCAAACAACCCAACGCTCTCGCCAGGTGCCCGGCAACCACGGAGCAGGGACAGGCAAGGGAATTCTCAAATTATCATCCCATGGCCTGCACAGGGCACCCTCCCACACCAAGCCTGGTTCAAGACATGTTATCAGTAGCAATTAAGAAGGCAATTATTTTCTGGAGTTTATATGCTAACTGATCTGAGTTATGGGCCAAGCAGCTGGGCTTCTTGCTGATAACCCAGAGGCATGGAACACAGAGAGAGTATTAGAGCTGGAGAGGGGCTCTCCATCCATGTAGCCAGCAGTTCCCAGTCAGAGACTTTGTGCTCCTGAAGAAGATATCAGCAATGAGGCTGTCAGCTTCCAAAAGCCAACCAGAAATTGCACAGTGACCCAGAGTTCTTTCCTTCTGACTAAAGCATGGTAACACTGGTTGACCTAAATCTCTGATGGCCACTGAGAGATTAAAATATATATATACACACATATATTAAAAATATGTGGCCGGGCACAGTGGCTCACACCTGTAATCCCAGCACTTTGGGAGGCTGAGGCAGGTGGATCACGAGGTCAGGAGATCGAGACCATCCTGGCTAACACAGTGAAACCCCGTCTCTACTAAAAATATAAAAAATTAGCCAGGCGTGGTGGTGGGCGCCTGTAGTCCCAGCTACTCGGGAGGCTGAGGCAGAAGAATCGCTTGAACCTGGGAGGCAGAGCTTGCAGTGAGCCAAGATCACGCCACTGCACTCCAGCCTGGGCAACAGAGCGAGACTCCATCTCAAAAAAAAAAAAAAAAAAGTATATATGTCAGGCTAATATAGTTTATTAAAATATGTATTTATATATATGCAATATGGTATCTGATATCTATTTTTATATATGTATATGCCCAGTTGATAAAAATATATCTATCTGACTTCAATTTATTGAGTCAGAATTCATCTAACTTCTTAGTTTTATTTTATTTCTTCTTTTAAAGACGAGGTCTCACTTTGTCTCCTAGGCTGGAGTGCAGGAGTCCGATTATAACTCACTGCATTCTTGAACTCCTGGACTCAAGTGATCCTCCCACTTCAGCCTCCTGAGTAGCTAAGACTACCAGCAAACAGTACCATGCCTAGTTTATTTTATTTTATTTATTTTTACTATTTTATTTTATTTTATTTTATTTTATTTTATTTTATTTTATTTGTAGAGACAGAGTTTTGCTATGTTGCCCAGGCTGGTCTCAAAGTCCTGGACTCAAGTGATCCTCCCGCCTCAGCCTCCCCAGCTGCTGGGATTATAGTCATGAATTATCATGCCTGGCCTGACTTCTCAATATTTATTCATTGGTTTCTAAGAGGGAAACATATTTTTCAAGACATAGGGTCTTCTAGGAGAAAAATAATTTTAAAATAATTTAAAGACTAAAGATAATTTAGTCTCCTTAAAATAAGTTCATTGGCCAAATAAGGAATCATTACCTACCTTAACCAGCTCTTAGAAAATCAGACCACTTGTTAGCAGAGTAAATGCTCTGAGAAGTCCTGCATTTAGGAAATGTTTAATTTAGGAGTTGCTACTTGTAAGGCCATGGAGCCCTTGTGTCTCCTAACACCTCTCAATGCCCTGGGGAAACACGGCTCTAGGGGAAAATGTCTAGTCCTCCATCTAGAGTCCAATTCTGTCCAGAGAAATGGGGAATTTGGTGAAACTTTCTAAAATCTCTTCCCCCTTTAGGGGTTCAGGTTTCCCAGCTGTGAAGTGATAGGAGTTATTAGAGTGTTCTCTAACATCTCCACCCCTTCTTTTAAAGTTATTTTTGTCCTAGAGACCCTATGTCCTGAAAGAATATGTTTCCCTCTTGAAAACCAATTAATCAATAAACAGTCTGACCACACATTAAAACTCTAGGCCTTGGAACAGGATGCTGCCAAACTTCTTCTTCCTTTCTCCTCCCAAAAGCCAACAACTTTCCAAATGAAGTGCCAATGAAACCACAGGACCTGGGTGCATGGAGATTGGGTGGGAAAATACGACTTGCTCCCAACTCAAAGAGCCTTGGCCCATTCAGATAAGTTCTCCTGCCAAGGATACTTAAATGGTTGAGAATGACCTAGAAGGCAATCATCTGCCTAAAATAAACTCCAAGATGATGCAGTCCTGGAAACTACATCAACATCTGCAATGAAGATTTACGGACCCAAAGGCAGCAGGCCTTGGAATTTAGCCCCAGTTGTGCCCTGAGCACAACCCTTGGTAGAGCCCTTGAGCAAGACTAAATCTGCACAGCCATCTCCAACACAGGGAAAGTCAGTTGTGGTGTTCCTTTTTTTTTTTTTTGGAGATGGAGTCTCACTCTGTTGCCCAGGCTGGAGTGCAGTGGTGCGATCTCAGCTCACTGCAACTTCTGCCTCCCAGGTTCAAGCAATTCTCTGCCTCAGCCTCCTGAGCAGCTGGGATTACAGGTGCCTGCCACCACGCCCCCACTAATAGTAGAGACAGGGTTTCACCATCTTGGCCAGGCTGGTCTTGAACTCCTGATCTCGTGATCCACCCGCCTTGGCCTCCCAAAGTGCTGGGATTATATGCGTGAGCCACCGCGCCCGGCCAAAGCTGCGATGTTCTTCACTCCCTCATAGAGATGTTATGAGGCTAAGAGGAGGTACAGACATACAAGTGCCCTGGACTCATCCCTTCTTGTCTGTCTCCCCCTGTGCACCCCAAGTTCCCTGCCAAAGGCAGGAACTGCTCTTCAACATCTTTGCATCCACAGAGGTAAGTTCAGAAAGATCGTTTGTTGCTCCTGTTAAACCGTAGTGGTTGTTCGATGTTCTTGTTCTGCTGCCCGGAGGTCCCTCACCTTGGTAGCATCTCCTTTAGGTGAAAGTTTCAAGAAGGCCGTCTCTGCAGGGCATCTGGTCTATCTTCACATGCAGCGATAAGGCCCATAACACAAAGCTTCCTGGTGATGTTTCTACCACACTTCTTTCCCAATTCATCTCCAGAGCTTTGTCCAAAGAGTTTGTGCCTAACACTCACACGCGGGCACCAGCTGGGATGGGAACGTGTGTGTGCCTGTGCCCGTGTGCATGCTGCGGAGGAGCAAAGCCAACGTTTTCCCAAGGTGACGCAGCAAATCAGCATGAGCAGGTTCCGCTGGGCACTCCACGCGGCCCTGCTTCTCTGAGCATGCAGACAGGAGGCCAACAATTCAAAACTACAGTTCCCCGGCTCTCCCCCACCGTCCCTCTGCTGCCCTCGCTCTCCTGCTGTCTCGGCCCCTGCTCCCCACATCTCTCAAGAACATCTCTGTTTGTTTTGGACTCGCTATACACAAAAACTTCTCCACTCAGGGGGCATGAGGAGAGAGAACTGCACTTGTTTAAAGACGATCTCTTTTTAACGGCTGTAATCTTTAATTCATAACGGTCCTAGGAACCAGTGGTGGACAAGGGCTGAGAGCTGGCCCCCCTTTTTCAGGGTTTTAAAACACAAGCGGCTGCACAGGAAGTTGGTTTTCACAAAGGCAAAAGAGAGAAAAACATGCTAATTCACAAGCAATGGCTTCAAACCCCCCATTTCAAGTCTTGTGATGGCTGCCAAGTGGTCCGACTGTGACCACAGCTCCCTATGTGTGAGTTGGGGGGCAGGGGCTTCACTGCATTATTCAGAGGCTGACCACAAAACCATCTTTTGTGCAAAGTTACCACAGAGAGAGACCGTTTCACATACAAGCTGCAATAGACAGCTGGCTGTACTCTAAAAGAAAGGGAAGCTCTAATACAAGCCCCAGAGCCACATGAAGAGGCGTGAGGAGGGAACTCGAAGTCACTGAGCATCTCCCACGCACCTGAATGAGAGCTAGGCGCTCTGTAAGAACTTCATAAGGTGGGTGGGAAAATCAGGCTCTCAGAGGTTACTGAACAGCCTCAATGAGGTCATGGCAGGAATAGGGTTCCAGCCAGATCTTCCACGCCTGCGACAGGAGCAGCAGCAGGCAGGGCTGGTATGCAGAGATGAGTTGAAGCCCCAGATGGAGTGATGCTAGCGGCACCCCTCTTCCCTAGCCAGAGGAGCTGCGCTGTTACCTCTACTGGCTTTAATCTAGTGAAGAGCTCAAGCGCCACCTGGACTACTTGCCTATGAAGAACTCTAGTCCATGGCAAAGGACCAAAGCCACAGACCCGGGTCAAAGGAGTTCTCAAAAACACATGCTGTGGCTCACGCCTGTAATCCCAGAACTTTGGGAGGCCGAGAAGGGCAGATCACCAGGTCAGGAGATCGAGACCATGCTGGCCAACATGGTGAAACCCTGTCTGTACTAAAAATACAAAAAATTTGCCAGGCGTGGTGGCGGGCGCCTGTAATCCCAGCTACTTAGGAGGGTAAGGCAGGAGAATCGCCTGGACCAGGGAGTTGGAGGTTGCAGTGAGCCGAGATCATGCCACTGCACTCCAGCCTGGAGACAGAGCGAGAATCCGTCTCAAAAAAAAAAAAAAAGAAAGAAAGAAAGAAAAATAAAAAGAGAGAGAGAGGAAGGAAGGAAGGCAGGAAGGAAGGAAGGAAGGAAGGAAGAAAGAAAGGAAGACAGACAGACATACCTTCAGCAGCTACAGGGAAGATGAGGTGGGCTGGAACCACTCATGACTGCCCTTCAGAACAGTAAATGGAAGCACACGGCCATTGGACACCAGCACCATTGTGGCGACACAGGATTGTGGGCCTCTCACTATCCACAGTTCCTGGTGGTTTTGGGGGCTGCCAAAGGCACTATTAATCATCACTCCGCCCCGAGCTCCATAATTTCAATAACATACTGAGCTAATGTGCTCAAGACCTGCACAGAGCTCCCGGAGCGAGCCAGTCCTCTCCACTTAGCCCTTGGGTGCCTGTTTATTTCACTGAGCCTTCTGCCCTGTGAATGAGGGCTTCCTGTCAGGTGTCAGCCTTGGCGGCCGACGGGTGGGTAATAGCACACAGGGTCACGCAGCCCTTTCTTCCCAGAGAGGTACTCATCCAACTAGTGGTTTTTGATGAGAAAGATAAAGGTATGAGCTCTGGAGTCAGGCAGTTTGGATCCTGGCTTTGCCAACTCCTGGCTTTTTGATCTCAAACAAGTTACTATAGCCCAATCCCTCACCTGTAGAGTGAGAATGATGACAGTAACTATCCTGAGGATGGTGTTGAGAGTTAACCCATTTATGCCAGAGGTTGTACATTTTTGTGAAAAATCAGACCTTGGTGATGACCTTGAGCAGTAGGATATAAATAACTCCCACAAGCTTGGCATTCCGATAATGGAACACTAGGCATAGATGGGTTACATGAGGTAATAGAAAAGCGTGCCCGGCACAGGGTATATGCTGTACACAGACAAATGCTTGTGTCTGCTTGAGTGGCTCTTCTGATGTTGGCATTAAACCTCTTGCTTTGTCCCTCTACCAGGTCGAAATGAGACACAGAACCAAGTGTTCCATGATACTGTTGACTTCTCACCACATAGGAAGTTCTAGGGATATGGCTGAACCCAGAATCATCAGGTTATAAGGCCTGTAGTGCTCATCACCTGGGCAGCAAGAGAAGGGAGACCAAGCCTCAGTCACTGTCACAAGATGCCCTGAAAATCAACACAGCAGCATTGCAGGGAAGTGACCACAAGCAAAAGCAACAAGCCCCTCAGGCCAGGCTTGGTGGCTCACGACTGTAGTCCTAGCACTTTGGGAGGCTGAGGTGGGCAGATTGCTTGAGGTCAGGAGTTTGAGACCAGCCTGACCAACCTAATTAAACCCCATCTCCACTAAAAATACAAAAATTAGCCAGGTGTGGTGGCGCTCACCCATAATCCCAGTTACTCGGGAGGCTGAGGCAGAATCACTTGAACCTGGGAGGTGGAGGTTGCAATGAGCCAAGACTGCACTACTGTACTTATCTGGGTGACAAAGCAAGACTCCATCTTAAAAAAAAAAAAAGTCCCTCAACCAGAAACAAGCCCTCAGCCAGCACTGGCCTGGCAGTTCTGTTCCCTATCTACCATGCAGAATCCTTCCACAATCTGAGGTTAGAACCTGCATCCAAATCCCAGTTCCCCACCTCTCAGCTGTGGCACTGAAGGCAGAACCTGAACCTCTCCAGGTCCTTGCCTGTAAGATGGGGGTGACGACAGAACCACCCTCATGGGCTGGTAAGAAGAACACATTAAGATGAAGTACAAAACACACTTTGCTCAGCTCCTGGCATGTTCTAGGTATTAAAGAAAAGTATTTATTATTATAACGGCAAAAATGAGAGAATTCAGGCCTTCTCTCTTCAAATTTGAACCATCTTAGAGAGCAATCTTTTCAAGTACAAGGTCTTCCCTCCCACTTTTGTTTGTAAGTCCAGAAAATACAGTCCACATTTAATGATCCTAATGTACAGAGTGGAAGCAAGCAGATGGATTGTTAAGACTGCTGCAACAATTCGGCTGCCCCTCACGAGTCCAGGACCCGCTAATGGGCCTCTGGCCTGGCATGGGGCACACCAACCAGCAGGCAAAAGGCCTCACTTCTAGTCCTGGCTCTGCCACTGGCATGCTTGCAGGCAAGGTGGCCTGGGGAAGTTGCTTCCCCTCTGTGAGGATGGACAGGGGTTCCTGTGGTCACTTCTGGCTGACTGCAGGTCACCCACTCCCCCTCTGGAGGAGGCTCCCTGCTGTCCTGGTGGAGAAGAGAAGAGGGCTGCAAGATGCATTGCCCAGAGAGCCACCGGAAAGAAGGCCAGAACCCGCCTCCCAGACACCAGCTGGGTGAACCTCCATTCCCGGTCTAGGGAAACTGGCCAAACTGGTTAACCCTTACCATGTCTTCTCACTGGAGCCTGAGGGATGAGGGTGTGGTCACAGGTGCCCACATTGGGAAAGCTGGATTTGAGGACATGGGAGAGCTACTCCTCACTAAAGAAAGAGAAGAGGACATCCCCCCTGAGAACGGTCAGCAAAGCTTGGAGGGGTCAGGGCTTCCTGTCTGCACAACTTCTTCATGCCTTGATACTCCTCTTCCCCAAGGCTTCATTTTGGAACCGGCTAGCCAGCTGATGAGGGTGACAGATTGTACCCTGTCCTTTCCCTCTTTCTGAAAGGACCAAAAACTGCCTCTACTAGGCAGCAGTTGTGAAGAGTTTTAAAGACTAGAGCTTCACAAGGATGTGAGGAGGAAGGCTGGTCAGGGCAGCTATGCCGGTCTCGCTGCTATTCCTGAATCGCAGTGTGGCTTTCTCAAAATCTGCAGCTCCAACTTCTCACCTTAAATCTCAGACAGCAGCAAAGCACTGGAGCAATTTTCTCAGCTGGCCTCAGAGCAGAAGCAGAAGCAGGTGAGAATGAGATTAGGGACCCATTTTCTGTGAAGATCCAGCAACAGCTACGAGGCCTCTGCTCTCAGAAAAAGGATGGAGAGTCTCACTGTTCAGAGATGCCATGCCCAGGCTGGCACCTGAAGCTGCAGAAATGTCACAGGACAGCTGGGAGCCCATGATGGGCTGATCAGCATGTTGCTTCCGAAACAACAACCAGTTCTTTGAAGGTGCCTTCCTCCAACACCGTTACTTAACATCTGCTGACTTATTTAGCAGAGGATCTCTATTGTGCATGTCAGGACAAAGGAGGGGGTGGCTTCTCCGAGAAATCCTCCTCAAATGTGCACCCACACACACGCACGCACCCACATCCTCACACAATTCACATGCTCAAAATCCCGCAATGGGCATAGATGTCTCGCAGAGAGTTCACTCTACATTCCTAGTTCAGAGAGGTGTCGGGGTCCAGCTAAAGGCACGGGAAGCTCAAGTCGGCCACAGTATCTGGTACTCAACCCCCAACCCTTTGCTCCTCTGGATACTTACCTGTACCCTCCAACTATCCATCTACTCAATCTTAACCCGGATTATGAGCAATTGAGGAAGCTTCACAAAGCCCAAGGAGAACTTAGAGAAGAAGGTGGAAACACCACCACCACCTGCTGGACCATCCAACCCCACATTAAAAATAACTTGTCCATCAAACCTCCCCTCTTCCTCCAGCTAAGTCTCAGGAAAGGATAGAGGAAAAGGAGAAAAGTTTTGGGAGGGTGGATGGCCTGAGAAAACAAGACTATATTATTTTCTCTGAGTATACAGAAGAGTGTATAAATGCACAGAAAAAGCTCTGTTATACATATGAAAATAAGACCAAGGGTGGTGGCCAGCAGGCGGGGGGAGGGGGGACGGAATTGTACAAAGGGACTTTTGCCTTTACTCACTTTTTTTTTTTTTTTTTGAGATGCAGTCTTGCTCTGTCACCCAGGCTGGAGTGCAGTGGTGTGATCTTGGCTCACTGCAGCCTCTACCTCCCGAGTTCAAGCGAATTTTCTTGCCTCAGCCTCCCGAGTAACATTCACCATCACGCCCGGATAATTTTTATATTTTTACAGGGTTTCACCATGTTAGCCAGGCTGGTCTCAAACTCCTGGCCTCAAGTGATCTGCCCACCATGGCCTCCCAAAGTGCTGGGCAGGCATGAGCCACCGCATCCAACCAACTTTTGCCTTTTCTATGAGGTTTAAATTTTTTTCTGAGGAAAGTGACTTCTTAAATTACTTTATGTAATTTAACAAAGGTTTTTTTCTTTCTTTCTTTAAGCTGGGGAATACCATTTCCAGTTGTTACTCCAGCCCCAGAAGGAAATAAATCTTTTTCTTCCCTCTCATTTTTCATTTTGAAGAAAGGAAAGAAAACCCTGTTCCCCTCCAATGTTGAATTTAGTGAAGGTCAAATTCTAGTGCCTATAAATTTACTATTTTTTACAGGTGCTACAGCTTTTTTTTTTTTTTTTTGAGATGGAGTCTCACTCTGTTGCCAGGCTAGAGTGCAATGGTGTTATCTCGGCTCACTGCAACCTCCGACTTCCTGGTTCAAGCGATTCTCCTGCCTCAGCCTCCCGAGTAGCTGGGATTACAGGCACGTGCCACCACGCCCAGCTAATTTTTGTACTTTTAGTAGAGATGGGGTTTCACCATGTTGGCCAGAATGGTCTTTATCTCCTGACCTCGTGATCTGCCTGCCTGGGCCTCACAAAGTGCTGGGATTACAGGCATGAGCCACCGTGCCTGGCTGGTGCTACAGCTTTTAATAGCAAAAGTCATTTTTCACTGCTCATTTATAGCATGGAAAGGGAAAAAAATCTGTCGTGTCTGACGTGTCTACACTAAAACACTTTATTTTCCCTTCTAGTCAGTAAGTGAACTAAAATTTATTTCTTGAAAATAGATGCATATGTCTATAATGGACACATAACCTATGTGTCTACAATCAAGCCTTGGGAAAAAACAATAAAATAAAGATAAATACCCAGAGAGTGACCAATACCATCTGCTAACAGACCCTGACTTTATTAAATATATCTATGTTTGAGAAACCACTGGTCCACAAGGTCAAAGATTTCTTGGGTCACCAACCAATAAAAAGAAACAAATTCTAGCAATCCCAGTCCTCCACATGTGTGAAGAAAATTCCAGAGTATGGAAGATCTGTCACTTTGGGGCTATGAACCATGACAGGGGTGGAGAAGGAGTGGCGATAGAGATGAGACCAGGAGGAAGCTGGGCAGCTCCATCCTTCTAAAGAGGGGCCTCACCCAAGCCTCAAGTAGGCTCAGTGAGTGCATCCTAGCACTCACACAGGACACAGTACTGGCATTCCTGTAAAACAATGGCGGTGGAGGGAGGATCCAAGGGTGAGTGGGTAGGTACTGGCACATCATGAAAAGTGCACTGGCCTTGGAGTTTGATATGTGTGTGTCAACCCTCCTTGGCTTTCAGCCAACAACACAATAATGATGCCCTTCATGATAACAAAGAATATTAAACATTTGAACATTTACTACACACTTGCCAGGCATCACGCTAGGCCCTCGGCATGCATGACCTTGTGTGATCTTCGCTCCAATCCTCCACTCATTCCTAATGATTCTCCCCATTTTGCAGATGAGGAAGCTGAGGCTCAGGCTTGTCACACAGAGGGGCCAAGGTCCAAGCTAGTAAGTGGCTGGTGACGTCATGACAGTGCCACCTTAACCTCTCTAGGCTTCCCTTGCTGCCCCTCACCTGGTTTCGAGGCTCCTAGAGCCAACACAAACAACAAAAGTCCAATAACCAAGTTGTCACCCAACATGCTCCTGCTCCTGGAGGGGAGGCCCAGGAACCAGCATACCTGGGTCCCAAGGAAGGTAGAGCAGAACAGCCAGACCACACATTCACACATCTCCCTGGCTTCACCCAACAGGCAACCAGCATGGAATATTTGTTACTAACAGCCTGGACAGCAGAAATCCATGCTTCCCACTGCTGTGTTGCTCTGATGGGGGTAAGGGCGATGGGAAGAGAAACCTGTTCTGTACACCCACGGGCAGGCTCCCTGCCAAAACCCGCCACACACCATCTTCCTGTTCATTTTGCCTCATGGATGATTTTTAAAGCTTTTTAATTGTCCTTAATAAATTACCTACATGTGCATGATTGTTACAATAGTTTCATTAATTTTTCTCTGAGCATCTAAGCTGTTTATCACAGAAGTGTTAATGGAAAAGAAAAACATGTCAGGCAGGCACTTTCTCACACACTCTGGGCTTGGGCAAATTAATGCTTATGGGATTGCTTTCCCACACCACAAACAATTAGGGACGTCTTTATTTCATCCCAGCAAATCGTCTTTCAGCAAAGCTAGAAGGAGGATGCCCACCAGAGAGCCCGGCAGCTGCCCAGTGTGGAAGCGGCACACAGATGCCTGCCTGCCTCCCGTTCAGTAACTTGTAAATGTATCTCCACTTCTTTGGCTCAAACCTAAACTGATAGTCCTCAGCACTCACAACTTGCTCCAAACCAACTAGGAGAGACACATCAGTGATATTTCAGATGAAGTGCTTCTTGGTATCTGAGGCTTCCACAGATACCAAGAAGTATCTTGGTCTCATCTCTATCCCCACTCCTTCTCCACCCCTGTCATGGTTCATAGCCCCAAAGACAGAAGTAAATTGTCAGTGTCAGTGGGGGCTGGGGAAAGATAAGAGGAAGACAGCGATGACCAAACGTGTCATTCCAGAAGCCAAGCAGGTGGTTCCAGAGTGACAATGGCATAGAACGCAGGCACTGGGTCGTACAATCCTCAGGGGATGGATCGTCTAGACTTCCAGTTGTCGAAGAGGGGAAAGGGGCTTCTGGGAGGTTGGCTATAAAACCTGAGACTCCCCCCCCCGCCACCCATGCCACGCCACGCCACATACTTATCATCCAACCCAGGGCTTGACTGCACAGCTGTGTCAGCTGGGCCGTACTCATGTGACAGGAGGATCAGCACTCAGACAAAACACAGAACAGGTCCTCCACAACTGGTTCCCCCTATCCAGGGGCCACCCTTCCAGAGAAGGGTGATTTAAAATTTAAAACTTAAGGTGGGCACAGTGGCTTGCGCCTGTAAACCCAGTTACTCGGGAGGCTGAGGCAGGAGGATTTCTTGAGACCAGGAGTTCAAGACCAGCCCAGGCAATATAGGGAGGTATCATATCTACAAAAAATAAATAAATAACAAAAAACAAACTAGCCGAGCATGGCAGCACACACCTATAGCCCTAGCTACTTGGGAGGCTGAGGTGGGAGGATCACTTGAGCCCAGGAGTTGAGGCTGCAGTGAGTTATGATCACGTCACTGCACTCCAGCCTGGGTGATACAGTGAGACCCTATCTCTAAATAAATAAATAAATGATACTTTAAACAATTTTCTAAACTTGTACTGTGGCAGCTGAGATGGTTCAGCTTTGTTGTTAACAGTGACGGTCAATCTCTTTGCAGCACATGGATTTTTGAAGCCAACTTTTACGTAGCAACCTTGCATCAAAGCATATGTGAGTGTAGCTATACAATAAAGTCCAAAGCTTCAAGGCGTGCCCCAACCTGACCCCAGCTCTTCTTCCCAAAAGGTTCATTTCTTGCCACACCAGATGATTTGCTGTTCCTCTAACACACTGTGCCTTTTGTCCATGTGGGTTCCTTCTGCTGCAAAGTTCTTCTCATGTTCATCCATTCTATCAAACTCCCACTCATCCTTCAGAGCCCCTGCTTTTTATTCCCAGATGGAGCCATTCAGAGTCAATGATGTTCCTACAGCATGTGAGTGCATCTCTTTGACAGCTTAGTGGCACTGTAAGAACATTCCCAGAGTTGAACGGATGCTTGACCTTTTCTCCAACTGGTGTCCCTCAAGATATTGACAGTCGAGCACTTCTGTTGGTGCCTAAACAGGGAAAGGCCCTATTCTACGTGCTTGGCACCTTTAACATTGAGACCAAGTGGCAGAGAGCCCCAAAGGGGGCCAGCTGTGCAGGGACAGAACATCCCACTGTTTTGCTTGCAGTAGGTCCTTCGCTTTTAGCTTCTTAGGGCACTGCGAATTCTTCCTTCCGACCATCCCCTGGCAGAGCCCCATGATCTGGTCCTGCCATCTCGCTAACCTCATCTCCCCTCACTTGCTCACTGTCGCCAGCTCCCCCTCCTTCCTTCTGTTCCCTGAAGTCACAAAGCTCCTTCTTGCCTTGGCGACTGCATGGCTGTGCGTTCTCCCTGTCCTTAGATGATCACATGCCCCAGAGATGCCTCTCTGAAGGCTATGCCTAAATCAATACCCTCACACACACCCCATCCCACTCCCCAGTCCCTCTGTAGCCTAACACTTTCTTCCATTTCCTCTGCACCGATTGGTATCAGTAAGGAGTGTGTTCATGTATTTGTCTTCTCATTTCCAGTCTGACTCCCCATGAGATTACAGACTTCATGAGAGCAAAGAGCTTGCCATCTTACTCACCTCTGTATCCCCAAGACCCAGAACAGTGCCTGGCAGAGACGGGGCATTCCTAAACATTTGTCTCATGAATCAATGAAACTCATTCCGTCACAGAACAAGGTTTGCTCTCCTAAGCTCCTAGAATAGCGTTCCATATTCTGAAAAATGGCCTGGTTCTGCTGAAGGAAGCCCAGGAAGCACATAGAATGGGGCACACTTTGGAATTCGGGGAGACACCTCTGGGGAGCACTGGTAAGTACTCGGTATGAATTCACAAAAACTAGTTGCATGTTAATATATGCTGCCCCCTCCTTAAACAGCTTATAAACACTGTAATTTTCTTCACTAAAACACTGTCTAATAGAACCAACTCCCCTAATTACAGACGTTTGTATGCATTATAATCTTTATACAATTAAATCTACTAAAAAGAATAAATGATTAAATGCACCCCCCTACCACCCTGTCACTAACCCATCCCTCCCTTAACCACCAAAAAAACAAACAACACAACAAAAGACCCCAAAGGTGCTGAGGATACCATGTTGAGCTGTAGACAGACAAAAGTCCCGGGAAATTGAAATTCAGGCTGACACAGAACTTTGTCACTATAGGAGGTAAAGTCAACCTTCAACTTCAAACCCCAGCATCGGACAGCTCAGCATCTGACTTCAATGTCACATAAAAGGCTTGTACGTATTATACAAAATGTCTCATTTCAGGAGCAAACATCTTCCTTCACACACTTCATCTCCAGACACAAACACACGGCTTGGTGACCGAAGGAAGCTTTTCTGGGATCATCTCCTAAAAATTTCACAAACGCATTCCTGGCTCGGGGGTATTTACCAGGAAGTCTGCGGCGACTCCTCTGGAGCCAGGCAGGTTTAACTGATAAGTCTCTCTTTGGGACACTGGCAGTGCATCCTGGGGAAAACATCCATCATGGAATTTCTATGAAAAACGCCCAGATATCAGCTACTCTTCCTATGCTAACACTCCACTTTTTAAAAATTCAGCATTGTGTGGAGAAAAGGGGAACTATGTCCCGTGAATGCCAGGAGCTGAGACAGGTCCTCCTGTTTGAGTGCTGAAAGGGCCATCAGCACAAAGCCATGTTATCTAAACCCCTGAAAAGCTGGTGGTTGACAAGGAAGAGCAGGCAGAGAGGCTTAATTATAGCCACAGAGCGGACACCTCCCCACCCCCCGCCAACCCCGGGCTTTCCTCTGGATGTGCCTTGAAAGGTCCCTTCTCCTACCTGGGCCACCAGGCCTTGGGCAACCAGAATAATCATTTCTGCCTTTCCAGGGACAAAGTTCTCCAGCAACAAAACAGTATGGCCTAGTGGAAAGATCTGTGTCATCTCATGGGCCCACAGTGAAGGGCTCTGGGCATCTTCTCCATGCTGTGTTCTTTTTTTCTTTTTCTTTTGAGACAGAGTCTTGCTCTCTCACCCAGTCTGGAGTGCAGTGGCACGATCTCAGCTCACTGCAACGTCTGCCTCCCGGGTTCAAGCAATTCTCCTGCCTCAGCCTCCCGAGTAGCTGGGATTACAGGCGCCCACCACCACACCTGACTAATTTTTGTATCTTTAGTACAGACGGGGGTTTCACCATGTTGGTCAGGCTGCTCTTGAACTCCTGACCTCATGATCCACCTGCCTCAGCCTCCCAAAGTGCTGGGATTACAGGCGTGAGCTACTGTGCCTGGCCCGTGCTGTGTTCTTGACTGTAAACTAGAGCAGATAACAGAATCTGCCTCCTAAGGCTGCTGATGGTTCACTGTAGATGCTGCGTGAGCAGTGGCTGTGATTATCAGACAAAGGATGCCTAGCCACGTGCAGGAATTCTGCAGGGTCACTCAGGCCTTGGTAATCTTGGCCCTAAAAGGCCTCTCGAGTCCTTTCTAAAAAAGGGTTTGGGGTGAGGGGAATGGGGCAGAAGTCAGCAAGCACTTAGGTTCTCCCATTTCTTGTCTTCTTCCCTGGCTCTGCCCCCATCCACCCCAAACCAGAGATGATGACCGGATGTCAGCTGCAATTCCTGAGAATCCGTTAGGGCATCTGACACAGACACCACTGGACTCACGAGGAGAGAGGCATCTGCCCAGTTTTTGGTAAGGAAGAAAGCAAAGTGGCATCTGCTGAGGTTTGCTGTCCCAGGCACATTGCCCTGGGTGCTCACCCTGTCCTCACAAGCCTCTAAGGTAGGGACAATGATGATCCCCTTTTGCCTCTGGAGGAACTGAGGTACAGAGAGGTGAAAAGCTTTGCCCAAGGACACAGCTAGTGAGTGACACGGTTCCGGCTGACCCCCTGACAAGCCTGCCTCACACGGGCAGAGCAAACACATTCAGGGGGCAGGGAGGAGATGGGATTTTACCTGTCGGCTCAGCCCCTAACTTGCTCTTCGACCTGAGAGACCCCTCCTAGGCACCCAGTGCTCCCCTCTGCAGAATGGAGTTGGCTCTTCCAACTGTGTTCTATGGATCTGTGAGTCACCAAGTTCTAGGGCTTTCCCACTCAAGCAGCCTTTCTCAGCCCCTTTTCCAGGCCTTTCTTTGGTGGTTGGGGTACAGATTGGGCAGCGGAGGAGAGGCAGTTCCTGCTGGTGCCACGTGTGCCCGGCACAGCTGCCAGGAAGTCCTATTAGTCAGCACCAACAGCTGCTGCCACAAACACGCGGCACAAACGGAGGAGACGCGCCCAAGACTCTGCTGAACCTTGGGGGTGGTTGGAGAATGAGAAGAGCCAAGGAAAAGCAGGGGTCCAGACCTTCCAGAGGGCTCCACACACGGCCCCCCTCCCTTTACCCAAGGCTGAAGCCACAAAGTCACCTGAAGCCAAAAGGCCTCACTCAGCCCCAGCCAGCCGGCTTGGCTGGATTTTGTTGTCCTAAGTGGGCCTTCAGCTGCAGACAGGCACAGACATCAGCCAGGCAGACAGGCCACAAAAGGTAGCTGTCCCCAGAGCCCTGAAGCCCCCAGCCATCAGGTTTCCTGTTTCCTCAGAGCAGGGAAGGTGCTGGCAGGTGGGAAGTAACCCCTAACCCCTACAAGGTGGGTTTGTAAGTATAGGGTCTCCCCCATTAGCGCTTTTCTTCACCCCTTCAAACTTTAATAAGGATGATTTTTGTAAGCATTCTCAGGCTCTCCTGTTTCAAGGAGCATTAAATTTCCAGCACTGTCTGCCAGAGATATCCCAGGCCCCCAGGGTGCCGGCAGGAGATGCCATTCTACACACCTGTCAGGAAGAAAGGAAGAGTAAGATGGCCCCAGGCCAGCGCCGCCTTCCTCGCTCCCACCCCTCTGTTCTCTGGGCATTCCAGGGTCTTGTCAGCAACCCCTCTTGATTTTCATCCAGTCTCATCTTGGGCAACAGAACCTGGGGTTGTGGGTTTTTTCCCAGAAGAAGAAACATACGAGAGGCCAGTGGAGAACAAAACACCCATTTCTTCTGGGAGAAGGGGAGGGGAGATGGCTAACTGCTGGTCAGGCTGTACAAAACCCTACAGAATCCCACAAACCTCGTGCTGTTTAAGAAAAATAAACGCCCAAACAAAAACCTCTCCAAGTTCTGAATCTTACAGCAACTCCCCTTTACAAAAGTGAGGTTGTTTATGCTTGAAAACCAAGAAGGCAAATGTCTCTAGAAGGTTTATAAAAATCAGCTGTGCTGGCCAGGCGCAGTGGCTCACGCCTGTAATCCCAGCACTTTGGGAGACTGAGGCGGGCAGATCACAAGGTCAAGAGATAGAGACCACCCTGGCCAACATGGTGAAACCCTGTCTCAACTAAAAATACAAAAATTAGCTGGTCATGGTGGCATGCGCCAGTAATCCCAGCTACTTGGGAGGCTGAGGCAGGAGAATCACTTGAACCCGGGAGGTGGAGGACCCAGTGAGCCAAGATCGCACCACTGCACTCCAGCCTGGAGACAGAGCAAGACTCTGTCTCAAAAAAAAAAAAAAAAAAAAAAAAAAAAAATCAGCTGGGTTGATGTACAGGACCATGAACCCAAGCGGAGGCCAGTTTAAATGTACAACCAGCAAGGGAGGTCTCCAGGGTGAAGGGAAGAATGCCTCCCTGAGATCCCTTCACCCTTCTGTCCTCCCCATGAAGCTACAATTATGAAATAAATAGTGAAATAATAATGAAAGAAACCCCTGCAGGCATCATCTTTGCCTAAAACAGACAACTATAAAAACAATGACTACTATTGCTACACACCTACTGTGTGCCAGGCAACATGCTTAAGTACTTCCCATATGGCAATTAGTCTACATAATGTCCCTTATGAGGCTGAAATTACAGGCATAAGTTTAAATAACAACAAAAAGGAAGAAAGAAAGAACAGAATCAGGCTGAGAGAAA
Organism: Pongo pygmaeus; assembly: GCF_028885625.2. Classification (NCBI taxonomy): domain Eukaryota; kingdom Metazoa; phylum Chordata; class Mammalia; order Primates; family Hominidae; genus Pongo; species Pongo pygmaeus. The sequence continues at coordinate 61,263,945 of NC_072392.2, forward strand.
AGGGAAAAGAAAGGGACCCTGGTGACAGATGCCCTCTGCGCTGGACCTCACAGAGGGACTTTGTCTTATAGGGTCCTCTCTTCCTAAAACAAAGTCTCCAAGAAGTTCAGAGATTTACAACGTTATTGAGTCCTGAAGCTGAGATTCAAAACCCAGTTCCAGCCGAGTGCAGAGGTCTGTCTATATGCCAATGATACTTTCATACTTCTTGAAAAAAAATCTACCTCCCAGCAGTGAAAACCAGCCAGCCCAGCTGGTGGCAAGCTGGTGAGGTGACAGAGCAGGCAGTGTGCAGGGCATGGGGACACCTCCCAAGGGATTTAGGAGAGGCAAGGGGGGTGACCAGAGTTCATACAGGCTACTCAAGAGCCTCAGGGCAGCAATTTAGCACCAAATGCGTGAAAAAGAGTCAGCCCTGGGCCTTGGAGGGAGTGGAACCCCTCCTTCTCCTTGGTCAGCCATCTTGTCCTCATGAGTCACCAGGCCCAGGCAAGGGTGTGGGTGGTTCTGCAAACCCGTCCCCGTCAATGGAAACAGAATACAAAGACTTCATCCTCACATTAGTGGGTTACGAGCGTCACTGCCTCCTACAAAGCGCTGCCTGAAAACATCCGTCTCCAGCACGACCAGGTCCCTGCAGCCCTGGGAGAGCGGCAGGGGGCAGTGTTGACAGGAGCAAGCTGGCCAGAGCCACAGCTCCCACCTGGGATGGCCCCTGACCCGAGACCTCCTCTGAGCCCCCGGGAACCCCTCTGGCCTTGTTTCCTCAGGAGTAAAAAGAGATAGTCCAGGTCTACTCCCTCAAACGTTTCTGCGGCTTAAAATACCAGAAACACCAACATCCCAGGCATAAATAAGGGTAGCTGTGGCCTCTTGGCAGACCAGAGGACCAAGGCAAAATCCGCTTCCCCACCTCCTCAGTCCTTACCCTGCACACCAGGAAATCACGTCCACACCCATGCACAGGGGCACATAAATGAACAAACCCACGCTCAGACCCAGTACACAGAGTGTGTGAGCCTGCACAGACTGCCATTCATTCAAGTCCCATGGCAGCCTGCCAAATTATAAATAGCCCAGCTCGTTTTTAAGATGACCAGCGATTCAGCAAAGTCCTCTGGCCTTCAGCAGTATATGAGCCTCCTCTTAACCTCTTTTAGCTAGATGCTCGACAAGGAATCCAGTCTGACCCAGCCATGCTACACACACGCACACACACACACACGCACGCACACACACACACCCAGCCATGCTACACACACACACACACACACACACGGATAACAAACCCCAGGTAAGATTATCTGATAAACAGCATCTGACTGATGCTAAGTCCACAGATACGGGGTCCAAAAGGGTATCCAAGTCACAAGAATGACAAACACAAAGCTATTTCAAAGGGAATGAGAGGCACGGCTTCCCATGCCCCAGCAAGTTCTCAGCAGGCAGACCCAGCTGGCCACCCACTTCACTTCTCAGACCTCTATTAGAGCAAGGGGCACCCATCGCTGCCTCCTCAGCTCACAGTTCAGAATAAGGCCTGCCTCCCCACCCTTTCAAGCACAGTTCAAACTGCCTTGCATGGCTTCTAGGTCAAAACACCACAAGTGACTGGTGGTTTGAAATAAACACCTAACTCTGGGGAGACCAAACAGTGGAGATAGACCACTCAGCCTCACCCTAAGCTATAATCAAAGAGATAACCATTAGTATTGAATCTTAGCTAGAACAGACCCCCCCTCTTATCCCACCCTAAGCATCACAGACAGAAGTTTCCAATGAGGAATTTCTCAATTCTCTTCATTGTTTCAATTTCCCCCTCTGGCCCTCACACACTATCCCAAGACTTCGGGCCATCTGCTAAGAAACCTGGAAATGTATTCACTTATCAGATTCTTAGGAAATAGTCCAAAGCCTGAGCCTTCTCCTATGCTGTGAGCTCCTTCTCTACTAAAAATACAAAAAATTAGTTGGGCAAGGTGGTGCACGCCTGTAATCCCAGCTACTCGGGAGGCTGAGGCAAGAGAATCACTTGAACCTGGGAGGCAGAGGTTGCAGTGAGCCAAGATCGCGCCACTGCACTCCAGCCTGAGCGACAGAGCGAGAGATGCCATCAAAAAAAAAAAAAAAAAAGAGAAAGCCTATCTCCCCGGTGCCTGGCACAGGACCTGCAATGCCACCCTCCATCTAATGAATGAAAGTCACCTCAAGGGAGGTCCCTGTGGGATGTTGATGAAGGCTTGGGTTGACCCAACTCTCTGCCCGCAAATATCTAATCTCTACCAACAGCCAAGGAAGTGCTTTCTGCAGAGTCCTCCTCGTCCTCTAAATCAGGTGAAGCCATAGTTTGACTAGGACATGCCACAACCAGGTTGAGTGCAAATCCTCATCCAGACTTACAAATACCTCTCAGCTTCCAACCTGTAAAATCCCATGAATCACATAGGCTTGATCTGAGCAATCAAAAACTGCCAGAAGCCAAGGCTTCCCCAGCATCAACCAGAGGGACGGAGAACTGTGCCTTAAATCATGCCTCGGGAAACAGACACCTAATGAAAGTGTCCCCTACTGCAACAAGTCCTGAGCAACTCAACTCAACAGACATACAATAAAATTCCTAGGCCGGGCACAGTGGCTTATGCCTGTGCAGATCACCTGAGGTCAGGAGTTTGAGACCAGCCTGGCCAACATGGTGAAACCCCATTTCTACTAAAAATGCAAGATAAATAGCTGGGCGTGGTGGCAGGTGCCTGTAATCCTAGCTACTTGGGAGGCTGAGGCAAGACAATTGCTTGAATCCAGGAGGCGGGGGTTGCAGTGAGCAACATGCGCCATTGCACTCCAGCCTGGACAACAAGGATGAAACAAACTCGATCTCAAAAAAACAAAAAACAAACAAACAAAAAATTCCTATGGGAGAGCTGCAACTCTCAGACCCCAGGCTCCGGTCAGACTGGGATTGCCATGGGTCTGCTCTGCTCCTCCGACTAAATCCCTCATCTTGACCCACTTCCATTTTCCCCCTCCTAAAATACAATATTTTTAAAAATTCCTTAGAGGGAGTGTTTTATTTTCTTAACTGAACTGTGGCTTTCAAAACAGGCCTGACCTTCCTGCTCGCCACCCCTCCTTGTCACGGAGCAACAGAAATTAAATTGATTTTCCCTATCAGTGCTCTGCATCTCAGTGATCATGCCCAGCCTCCAGAAAGTCTGCTTTCTGCTCCATCTCACGAACAGAAGCCCTGTTGCTAAATCTAACCCCACTGGCTCAGGAAGGAGGGGATGGAGGAAGAAGGGGTAACTGAAGGGCACAGGTAACAATTTATAGCCCCCTTGTCACTGTGGTCTTATCTCTGCGGCCAGCCCCTTCTGAGAAACGGTACCCGTTACTGAACTCCCCCTGGGGGGAGGCTATTCCCCGGGGCCTGACTGTTTGCAACAGGTGGCCCAGTCAGGGAGAGGAAAGCTTGCTGCGGGGACCCTATCCTGCCTTCCGCACACCCTACTGCTCTGGGCACGTCCCCAGCCAGGCACCCCAGCTCGGGCTAAACCACCTGCCCCACCCCACCTCTACTGGTGCCCTGTCTCCCAGGAGCAGGGAGGTAGAGGCTGCTGCAAAGAAGGCCAAACATGCTCAGAGGGGTCCCTCCATAACCACCCAATCCAAAAAAGGTCCCCTTCTCTCTTGTAGGACACACTGTGCTTTCTTTTCACAGCACCTGTGGCACTTTGTAATTACATGGGTGCATGTGCATGGCTTTCTGCATGCATCTCTAATGTTGGTCAGTCACACCACATTAGGCCCCATGAAGGTGAGACCATTGTTGCCTTCTTCTCCATGGTATTAAGCACTTCATATTTATTGAATAAGTAAGTAGAAAAAAGATGCACTTTATTACAGGCTACTAGAAGCAGGATACTAACTTATTTTGGGTTAGGCCTCTTTGGGAATTGTTTGGTCCACACAGAATGCAGGGCATAGAATACATGAACTTGCAGGGTTCTCTGTTTACCTTTTCTCATCCCTCTCCTTATTTTTGTCTTGTTAACAAGCCACCAAAAATGCATCCCTGTCCCATAAGGAAGAAAAGAGAGCCAAGGACAAAAGTTTGAAGAAAAGTTCATTGCAGTGAACATTGGAATTCTACCTGGCAACCCGCTGAAAACATTCTTTCCCTCCTCTCCCCAGTCCCTCCAGGCATGTCCCCCATAATTCAACCCCCAATCCATCCTATTGCCAACCATCATCCCCAGGAATGACAGTCCCACTGTAAAGTCCCTCCTTCAATTGGAATTCCAGTTCTGACCTGACCCAAGTTCATTATTGGCATCAAAGAGCTCTGGCTCATTGAGTCATCTTTCTGATGATCTGGGAGCAAAAGCCAAGAGACTTCATTTCTTTATTTCTACTTCATTTTGTTCCAAAGGGATTGGAGGTGTCTTACAAAAATAGCTACAACACGATAAAAATAGACGAAGAAATGAGTTAGGACGGGGAATAAAATAAATTCAAAAGTAAGGTTACTGCCCAAAAATATGCACCACGATTGATAAAGGCAATCCCAAGAAATGAGACACCAAAGTGTTCTTGCTGAAATTCCCTCCTCATCAGGAAGATGGAAAATATTTCTGCTGATATTCAACAGACACTTGACCTACCATCCAAGTCTCGGCTCAACCTTGGGGATTTATCAACAATGCACACACCAGGCTCCAGGCTGTAAGTGTCTCTGATGTCCTTGAATCCAATGTCAAGTACTTCTCAGCTGGGGAGAGGTGAGTTGCTGGAGTCAACCCAGAAGAAGGGACAGGAAGGGTGGGGGAAATGTTTTCTCTAAAACCAGAGTACTGTCAGTACTCATCTCTGCTTGCAGAATAACCCTGTCTGACCTTGGGCAGAACTAGATGCTCTCCTCAGTCCCTCCAATTCTAAAACTTTTATGATATTATGATTAACCACTGTCATATTTAAGGGAGTGGTTTCATTGGAATGCCCACAGCAAGCAGCATCTTTCACTTCCACTCAACTCTCCAATTCTGCCTGCTCTCAACCCCCTGCCTCCTCGGTGACCACGGGCTGCCCAGACCCAGGGGCTCCTCTGCCCCAGGCTCTTGAACCTCTCAACTTCCATTTCCCATGCCTTCTAACACTCAGCTTAGCAGAGCAAGGCCCACGCTGGATCTCCCTCCCCACATCCACCCAGCCGAGCATCAGTTTTCTTTAATCCATACTTTTTGGAGAACCCAATAGCCAGAACACAAGTACAAAAGGTTTTCCCACACATTTGTGAACACACATTCCTCCTTCCATAATCTGCTCCCAGTCCCAGTCTATTTTCAATAGAAGATATTTACTGAGTGCATATTCTGTGCCACAGGCTCTACTAAGCCCATTTTGTGAATTTTCTCATTTAACCCTCACTGCCCCCATGTGAGGTAGTTACTTTGTTATTCTTCCCATCTTACAGATCAGCATATTGAGACACTCAGTGAGGTCAAGTCACTTGCCCAAGGCCACGCCTGTATTCAACCCCAGGTTCATCTCATTCCAAAGCTCTGAACCACTACACTGTACAGTGATGCCCGCTTCCACAATCCATTAGGAACCTTCTGATTTTAATTGCTTCATCACTCAGTTATAGATTTTTCAGGCATGCATTCATTCCAAGAGCTAACCCTCCACCTCCAGCATGGAAGTTTTGGGTTTCGTGGTCCAGCAGACCTGGGCTCTGACCCTTATTCAAGGCCCCACAACCTCTCAGAGCTTCAGTTTCCCATGTGTATAGTAGAGCAAATCCCCCGAGTCTCCTATAAGAGTGTGGCAGTTCCTGGATGGATAAAATTTTTTCTAGGAGGGATGGGCTTACCCCCTACCCCTCCGACAATTTCACATAAAACATGAATCCATCACTCAGTCCCACTGGAAGGGCAATGAATCCATCCCCAAGGACCGAGGGGCATTCCAAAGGAGACTTACGTGAGACAGCATAGCCCTGAGGCCCTCCCTGGCTGGGGAGGTCTCTTTAATGTGCAGAAACGATTTTCTAATTAAGTGGTGAGCATGCTGTATTGACTTTAAGTGCACGAGTAGCTCAGGGGAGGAAGACAGTGGATTAGAGGTGTACGACAGAAGAACTGAGCTGGGCATTAAAGCCAGATCACCTTTGGTGCTCCTAGCTCCCCACTATCCAGTCTCTACAGAACAATCTGAGTGACCTTTAAAAACACTGATCTTATCACTTGTCTGCTTAAAACCTTCCAAAGGCTTTCCATGGCACTTGGAAGAAAATTCAGACTTCTTCCCCTGGTTCACAAGGCTCTGCGTGGCCCATCTGCCTCTTCCCCAACACACCAGGTGCCATCACACCTGTCTTCCTTCTGAGTCTTGAACTACCAAATTCTGTCCCGTCACAGGGCCTTTGCACTGCCTGCTCCCTCTGCGGGAATGACTATCTCCCATATCTGCACACAGCTGGCCTCTTCCTTCATCCAGGGCTTAGCTTCAAAACCAGCTTCTGAGAGAGACTTGCCTTACCACCCCCATCAAAAGTAGCCCCAAGTTGCAACTCAAGGGAAGATCAACCAAAAATAAAAATAATAAAATAATAAAAAAGAAAGTAGCCCCAAGCAGTCTCTCTTACATTAGTGGAAATTTTCTCCATAGCAAAGAGAACTCTCTGCTATGTTTGTTATTTGCTTGCCATCTGAGTGTTCTCCCCTCAACCCTCCACTGAAATGTATGTTTCATGAAAGTGAGAGTCTTGTCCATCTTATATCCCCCAGTGCCTAACATAGCACCTGACATGTTGAAGACACTCAATCAAAATTGGCTAGCCTTATGTTCACTGCAGCACTGTTCACAATAGCCAAGACATGGAAACAACTTAAGTGCCCATCGATGGGTAAATGTAAAAAAAAAAAAAATGTGGCATATATATATATATATATATATACTACTCAGCCTTAAAAAATGAAATTATATCCTTTGAAACAACATGGATGAACCTAGAGGACATTATGCTAAGTGAAATAAGGCAGGTACAGAAAGACAAATATTACATGATCTCACTTATATGTGGAATCTTAAAAAGTCTAACTCATAGAAACAGAGAGTATTAATAGAATGGGGGTTACCAGAGGATGGGGGTGCATGGGGAAGGTGGGAGATGTTGGTCAAAGGGTTTGCTGGTCAAAGGGAGATGCTGGACAAAGTTTCAGTTAGACAGGAGTAGTAAGTTCCAGTGATCTACAGAACAGCATGGTGGCTACAGTTAATCATAAGGTAATGCATATTTCAAAATTGTTAAAATGGGCCAGGTACGGTGGCTCATGCCTGTAATCCTGGCACTTTGGTAGGCCAAGGAGGGCAGACTGCCTGAGTTCAGGAGTTCGAGATCAGCCTAGGCAACACGGTGAAACCCCGTCTCTACTAAAATACAAAAAATTAGCTGGGCGTGGTGGCAGGTGCCTGTAGCCCCAGCTACTCGTGAGGCTGAGGCAGAAGAATTGCTTGGACCCGGGAGGCGGAGGTTGCAGTGAGCCAAGATCATGCCACTGCACTGCAGCCTGGGCGACAGAGCAAGACTCCGTCTCCAGAAAAAAATAAATCGTTAAAATGTTCTTACTACTAAGAAATGATAAGTATGTGAAGCAATGGATGTATTAACTCACGTGCTTTAATCACTCCACAATGTCTACATGTATTGAAACAAACATCACATTGTACCCCATAAATATAAACCATTACTATTCATCAATTAAAAATAACATTTTAAAAATTTAAACATCACATTGTACTTCCCCAAAAATTAAATTAAAATTTAAAATATTCATATCATACAAAAAACACTGGTTAGGAACAGAGAAGGAGGGGACCGCAGGAACATGCAACAGTACAACCATGATCCGCATGAGTGGTGCTTAAGGAAGGGGCGCATCTCTGGGGCTGATCAACTCTGAGGATAGTGGGCAATCACCCATTAACAAAGCGAGGGTCTGCATTAGGGAAGTCTGGGAGGCCAGGCAGGGGTGGCAGCTGTGTACAGTGAGAACATGCCTGCACTCAGAATTCGTGGCTTCAAAACACGGCTTCCCTATTGTCTTGGTTTCCTAGGGCTGCTGTAACAAAGTCCTGCAACCAGGTGGCTTAAACCACCAGGAATTTACATCTCGCAGTTCTAGAAGCTATTCTTCTAAAGCTCTGGGGAGAGTCTGTCCCATGCCTTGCTCCTGCCTTCTGGGGGCTCCCAGCAATCCTCGGTGTCCCATGGCTTGTGGATGCATCACTCTGATCCCTGTCTCCATGTTCACGGGGTCTTCTCCCCATGTGTGTCCCGGGTTCGACTTCAGATCTTCTTATAAGGATACTAGTCACTGCATTAGCACCCTCCTCCCAACAGCATGTTACCTAATTATATCTGCAAAGACCCTATTTACAAATAAGGTCACATTCTGAGGTTCCAGGTGAACACAAATTTGGGAGAGAACACCATTCAACCCAGTACACCCAACAACTCGGCGTATCACCTTAAAGAAGCCGCCTGCAGTGTCTGAGCCTCCCTTTCCGAGTTGTTCCATCACAGATCTCAAATCCTTTCTCGAAAGGGATGTGGAAGCACCAGTCATGGTGCCTGTCACTCTGGAAGGGCCTACGGATGTGAACTGAGTTGAGAGGACTGTAGATTCACTGTAGCAGGAAGTAGGAAGCCACTGCAAGTTGGGAACAGAGGATCGTCCGCTGAAAACAGGATTTCAGGAAGTTGCGTCTGGTAGCAAAGGGCAACACAGGTTGGAGCAAGAGGGACTGTGACAAGGAATCACATCAGGAAGCAGAAGGGGTTCAGTCTTGCTTGAGATGGGGACAGCAGACAGAAGAGAGAAGGAGTGAACACAGGAATCGCTTAGCAGATAAGCATCAGTCTCAACGAGTGAGTCAGGAAGAGCTGTCAGAAACGCCATTCTTCTCCCAGACAGGGACTCAGGGCAGGAGCCCAGACTGGAGTCAGTGAGGTCAGTGTGAGGAGGGTGAAGGTGAGATGAGCCTGGAACATTCAAATGGAAATGCCCAGCAGAAAGGGAGTGGGAGAGTCAGACAGGGAGAGGCCTGGGCTGCCGGCAGAAACCTGGAGGAAGAGGGAGAGTGGCCAAGGCCATGAGCATAAACATCTCTAAGGAAGAAGTCAAAGGGCCAGCTAGCATCCACCCCAAGGACAGACTGCCTGATTCCAGAGACGGCAGCCCTTCAAATGCCCGCATGTGACTGCGTCCACCTAAAAACCCAACCCCAATGCTGGGAACCACTAGAGAAATGCACACCGCAGAAACCTGAGAATGGCTATGAGCCCAGGAATACAGCCTCCTCCATAAGGAGGCAGTGGGACAAGGCATGGAAAGAGGGACACCAGCTCCAGTCTCTTCTGGGCCACCGACCCTGAGCAAGTCTCCTGGCTCCTCGGGGCCTCACACACCCTCTACGTCACAGACAAGGAAACTAAAATCCCTTCCAAAGCCGAAATTCCATGATTCTCATCCACCAGAGCCACATTAAGTGCCTGGTAATTCAATAATTCAATTAAGAAAGCTCAATTTTTTTCAAGCTTAATATTTAATGGAAGGGTTATGAAGTGCGACACAACTCGGCGTGATTAATAGTTACAATTAAAGGCTGAACGTGTTGAGGGGAGAGAGGCACAGATTAGTGGGAACACATTTGTGCTGCAAAGGGACAGAGCAAGTTGTACCTACAGACTGGGGAAAGCCTTCTCTTCATATTCCACACCACCACCAAGTGCCCGGCGGAGTCTGTGCTGCAAGGGGGTGTTCTGTCTACAGAACCAACTGGCTGACTTGCCCAAGTGCAGGTGGACATGACTGGGGACAGAGAGTGAAGTGGGGTCCCTCCCAGCCTCCCGAAAAAATCAGAGCTTGTTTGCTGCAAAACTGGAATGAGGCCCACCCTGATGGGGCCTATCTTCTTGCCACCACAATCAAGTCTTCCAGAAGGCAAATAGGTAAGAGGAGGAATGCAATCTGCCAGACAGGAAGATGCAATGGCTGAGCTTGGACAAACAGCTCCAGGGGTGGCAGGAAGTTGTTTTGACATCTGTCTTCTCACGTCAAAGAGATCCTCATTCCAAGACCACAGGTGCCTCTGGCCTCCAGTAACCCACATGCAGGTTATATAATAGACATGCCGCACTGACCATGCTACAACACAGCTTGCCTTGGGACCCCCAAACCTACCACCTGCCTCTCCCTATAAATTCAAAGGACAGCATGGACACTCACAATGCAAGGACACAAACAGCTCATTTCACCTGTGACCCATTTAACATCTAAGGGCCTTCCCTGGCTGTGCTGCCAGTTCAGGCCCAAGGAGCTGGTGCCACCCACATCCTACATGGTGGCCATTCTGAACCACAGGGCTCTGATTTTTGTGCTCAGGAGGAGCCTGGCTCTGAGCATCAGGAGAGAAGAGAGGGCCGATGCCTAGAGTGCAACCTGCCTGGGCTCCTGTGCCAGTTACAGAACAACTGGGCCTGGAGGGATCAATTCTTCAAAACAGGAGGGTCACAATGAATGGGCAGGAGATACCATCTGACATGGAATGGGTTTCAGCAACTGAGGGCATTTCACCCAACTGTGGAATAAAACACATGGTCCTCAGTTAAAGGCTTTACAGCCAGAGAGAGGAAATGGAATTTGTTTGTTTCTAATTCTTGGAGGAGTCTTCTCCATGCTCCTAAAATCATAACCAGTGCCAAATTCAGGAAGAGGTGGGCAGGACAGCCAATGCAGATTCTATAAACAGTGAAAACTCCTTCATCTTCATGGTCAGAGGACCCCCTATGCTCTGATTCCTCCACCCAACCACCATCACAGTCTTGCTTCCTCCCACCACCTCTGCCAACTTGGGCCGCCATCCTTGGGTCAGAGGGCAAGCTAAGTCTAGAAACTCAGGGCCGCCAGCACATGGGCCAGGGAAAAGTGGGTGCTCAGAGATCTTCAGCCTTGAGAAGAAGACAGACAGACAGAATCTGTTGAGTGCAGCCCTGGAGTCTCTTATATGGGAAAATGAGAGGTGAAGAGCAAGAACGAGAAAAATAAATCCAATGAAAATAAGGCCATTACTTTAGAGGCATGCGTATTAACGAGAACTTTTGAGTGAATGAAGGAACAGCTGTCCTGCAGCACCAGCACTTCCTGAGCCCCCATGTGCCAGACCAGGAGTGGGATGGGGGGTACGAAGAAGAAACTGCCATTCCTGCCTTCAAGGAACTTGCCCCAGGGGCAGTGTGGAGACTCATTACCAACACCAGACAACCACATGAGAAGAGAAAGAAGGCGGACTTAGATTTGGCTGAAAAAAAAAAAATGTTTATACTAATTAATTACAATCACTGATATGAACCGTTTGCCATTCATGCCTAATTACTGTGCAGCAAAACGATGATGTTTACCATCAAAAGAGCATCACTTCACTTTGAGGTGAGTTTTCTTTGGTGGCTACAGAATTTCCAATGAATGGGCACTGTGTACTAGTATTCATGGTCATATGCTAACAACCTCAAGACACTGGAGGGAGTTCCATCCTTATAAATAATAAGGTACATATGAATAAATAAACATCGGATTGAGAATCACTGTGTGTGAGGTCCTCTGCTAAGGACTTCCATGCATCTGTCTCCCTTAAGACTCCCAATCCTATAAAATACTTTCTACTATATCACCGTCTTACAGACAAATTTGCCCAACGTCATACACTTGGGAAGTGATGGGGGCAAGAATGGCAGCCAGGCCTGCCTGCCTCCAGTGTCCATGTTCATCACCAGTGTGACAACTGCAGAGCGAATGTGCTCAAAGTGTGGAAGGACACACACCAAAATGCTGGTTCTCCAGGATGAGACAAGAAATTCTCCCTTTTGCTTAGCTATTTTAATTGTTGTTGTTTTTTAAATTATCTAATCAATGTGAAAGACCTGAGGGTTTGTTGTTCCGATGGTTTGTTTGTTACAGACTAGAGCTCCACTGGCTATGACTCCCCACAACCAGGAAGCCTAATCAGGGGTGGGGAGGTGGGAGTCCAGGCACACAGGGCAGGAAAAACCCTTGCTGGTCATCCAGGCCAACCTTCAATGTGCTGCAAATGTCCTTGCTATCTGGTCCCTAACAGATGGTCCTCACTTCATCACAGCCTCCCTGGATGCCGGATGAGTAGATGGAAGCTCCAAAAACATCCAGGCAGGAAGGACAGCGGCAGCAGGAGTCACTGGATGGTCATTACAAACATCACCCTTTGCCCAGTGTCTGGCAGCACACGATCAGCCTCTCCTTTTCTCACCGGGACAGCAAAACTACTAAAGATAATCTCTTTAGACACACGCAAAACCCCAAAGTTTCCAAAACTGGGGCCAACCTTTTCTCCCCCAGGCACCTTAGAGCAATGGTGCCTATTTGGAGGCTGTGCGGGATCAGCCTGAAATGCAGGGTTAAGTCGGCATAGCCCAGGTGCCATCTAGAAGGCCCTACCCACATGAAGGGAGATCTACAGGGGTTAGACTGAGGACACACAGATCCAGGAAGGACCGCTCGCTCTCCATGTTATGAAGAGCCAGATATGCTGGGAAAGGTCTTGAGGGCACTAAGGATAAGGACTATGTCAAATGCACTATATTTAAGCGTGGGAGATCTTTTCCGCCAGACACTCTGGAGTCCCAATGCTAGCCCTGTACCTGGCCGATAGAATGCATCACAAATGTATACTGATCATAAATATATGCTGGCTGGTAAATATATTATTACTAGGAGAGCAGAAGGCACTCAAATCACAGAGTAAAAGGAACTGAAAGAACTGGGCGTGTTTACCTTGGAAAACAGACAACACGGCGAGGGTGGGAGGCAAAGGAGACCTCATAATTGTGCTCACACAATTCAGCTTCATGGTAAAGTAGACAAAACATGATATTTGAAATCAGAAGACCTTGGTTTGAGACCCAGCTTGTTGCTACTCAGCTAACTTTGTGTGCCTCTAGAAGGATTACCCTCATTCTAAATATGAAAATGGGTAATGAATGTTTCACAATTGTAGCTGTACATTAGGACTTTTAAAAAAAGATGCCCAGCCAGAAGCAGTGGCGCACACCTATAATCCTGGGTTCTTAGGAGGCTGAGGTGGGGGGATCACTTGTGCCCAGGAGTTTGAGGCTGCAGTGAGCCATGATCAGGCCACTACACTCCAGCCTGGGTCCAGCCTGGGCGACAGAGCAAGGGCACATCTCTTTTAAAAAATAAAATAAAATAAAGGCCAGGTAGGGTGGCTCATGCCTGTAATCCCAACACTTAGGGAGGCTGAGGTGGGAGGATCGCTTGAGCCCAGAGATGGGGGCTTCAGTGAGCCATGATCATGCCACTGCACACCAGCCTGGGTGACAGAGTGAGACCTTGTCTCATAAAAACAAACAAAGATGTTCAGATTTTACCACAGTCCTACCATCTAATCTCCAAAGATGAGTCCATGAATTTGTATTTTTAAAAAGCTCTTTAGATCATTATAATATATAGCCAAATTTGAGAACCACTAACATGTATATCAAAGCACTGATATACAAACATTCCTTTGCTCCCGTTTTCTTGCTGACCTTCTCCCCACTATCACCCTGTTCTCCTGCCGCATTCCCCTTGCTGAGATAGTGAAAATATCTTTTATATGTCTATATAGCTAATCTATATAATATATAGTAATATCTATGTCAATATATATTAAAGAATTATTCAAAATATGTGGGAAAGGGAAACAGTTGTCCCACTGCAGAGCTCACAAAGCCAAAATAAGGAACTATGTGCTCTTTAAGCAGGGAAGCAGATTTTTACTCCTGAAATGTTCTTCCTTAAACCATTAAAAGCTGATCAAATATGAAAGATTAAAAGAGATTCCTAACAAATCAAATTTGTCAGGAATATTGCAGATGAGATTCCCATATGGATTGGATGGAGAGGCTGGATTAAATAACTTTGTAATTCAATGTATTAATAATTAATGACATGGCAACATTTATTAACCCCCATATGTAAAGTGTGTCTGACACTTCACGTATGTGGCCTCATTTCAGCCTTAGAACCACATAATGAGGAAAGTGGTTTTATACATTTCATTCATCAGCGGGAGAGAAGTAGGGTCCCACTCATACCCTCAACTGCAACCAAGCTGGTTTCCCCACATCCTGTGAGGTCCCTGTACACCTTCCTGCCTTTACTTTTTTTTTTTTGGAGACAGAGTCTCACTCTGTCACCCAGGCTGGAGTGCAGTGGTGCGATCTCCACTCACTGCAACCTCCGCCTCCTAGGTTCAAGCAATTCTCCTGCCTCAGCCTCCCAAGTAGCTGGGATTACAGGCATGCATCACCACACTCAGCTAATTTTTGTATTTTTATTAGAGACAGGGTTTCACCATGTTGGCCAGGCTGGTCTTGAACACCAGACCTCAGGTGACCCAACCACTTCGGCCTCCCAAAGTGCTGGGACTACAGACGTGAGCCACCACGCCCAGCCTCTGCCTTTACTCATGCCAGTCCCAACTAGAAGAAACAGAGCTTCTCTTGATGAGAAACCTTCGAAGCAATTCAACAATACCTTCCGTGGGGGCACCCCTGGCTTCAGCCTGGTGAAGAAGTGATTTTAAAATTCAGAAGCCCTGGGTCCAGTGGACACCCGCATCTCCCATTTCCCCAAGAGATGGAAAGAGTTTGCTTCCATTTAATCTCTTCCTCAAACACTTCTCTGTCAGGCCATGTAATCCCAACTTCATGAAAACCTTCACTCTAAAGCTGAACAGTGCAGACCTCTATTGAAATAAAGGTTCTGTGAACTCTAAGCCTTTCTTTGGAGAAGGTTTTTATCAAATGCAGATGTAAAAGGTAACAACAGGAGAGGAAAAAGGCCTGTGCCCCAGGCCTGTGCACTTCCAAGGCTGTATGGACACCCATTCATCACCTGCACGAGGATGGGGACACTGTCACGGCACAGTCACCTCAGCACCTGGTACATCAAAAGCACTCAACAACCATTTACTACTGAATGAAAAAAATAAATTAAAATGTATATAAGATCAAAAACATGTCTACAATGGGGGAAAAGTTGACTCTCAGAGACCTCCTAATGCTAAAACTTTATAATTGGAGAAAAATCCCAAAATGGGTACTGGGTGACTACTGAGTGTAGGGCACTGCCCCACATGCCGTGAGGACGCACACAAGAGCAGCAGGAGGGAAGAGATAAACAGGTAACAAGCTGAACGTTATCTTAAAAGAGCAATGCAAAATTTAAATAACAATGGTAATGCTTTCACAAGGCAAGATGTAATTGCCAAATGTATTAGATGAAGGAAAAAGTCAGTATTTGTCTTCAGCTGTATCCTTTCTAGGACAGAACCGGTATGCAGCTAGGAACAATGATCAAAAACCCATTAAAAATCACGACTAAACACATCCACTTGAAAACATTTTATTTGCCACGATTTTTGTTTCAAGATGACAATCTGAAACAGAAACACAACCCCCGGTCTATCCTGAAACTCTCCTGCATGTATCTCACTCAGTCAAAACCATTTAAGACTTCACGGATTATCAGAGAACAGAGAGGCAATGTAACAAGCATTTAAAAGCCAAGGTATAACAGATTCCTCACTCTTCAATATTAAAAAAAAATGTTCCATATGACAAATTTCAGAGGAATGTAAATTTTAGAAAGACTTGGGCACAAAAATCCTAAGACCAAAAGCTCAAGCTCACTCTTATGCTGCCTTAACTGGTAGAAATGTAAATTAGTACAACCTCCCTGTGGGGCAGTTTGGCAATAAATAGCAAATTGTAAAACGTATTATTATCTCCTTATTGTAAATTCCTAGAAGTGGAATTGCTAGGTCAAAAGTATTGCAGGAGCAGGAGAGAAATGCATGCACAAGGGCGGTCCTGCCAGAACTGGCTGTAATACCAAACAATGATCATAATGATACTGCAAACAACCTAAATGATCCTAACTAAGGGTTTGCATAAGTCAATCACAGTGCATCGATATCACAGAAACAATGAAGGCAACAAATATGACCATGTAGGGTACAATCACATGGAAAAATGCCTCTGACATACTACTGAACAGAAAAGGACCTCTGGCAAACACAACATATGATCTCATTTATATAAAAGTGTACACAACCATATGTTTATATATGTGCAGACAGACCTCTGGAAGCCTACACCAAAATGTTACTGTGTGTTTATCTCATGGTGATGAGATGAGAGGATTTGTTAGTTCTCTGTTTACTTATGTATTTAATTTTTTCTAGTATGCCTTTTCGTTTTTAAACAAAATCACAATGCTGTTAAAAATAAACTTCCTTCATTTACAGATCACCCAATTCTGTGCAAAATGTGGGACTTTCTTCACCACTGATCCCAGAAGCTGAGTCCCAACTGTAGTTGTGGAATATTCCAGAATAACTCCATGCAACTCACCTACAACCCTGGCCCTCCCCTCTTCAGGATACTGGGCAGGATTAAATGTGAGAGTAGTGCATTCCGCCACCCTGGGAAGAAAGGCTTTTATAGCTCATGATTCCCAGGCCATTCCAAGTGCTTCCTGAGTCCTGCCCCACCTCCTGCAGGGCCGGATGACTAACCCTGCCCCAGGAAGGAAATGGGGCCTCGCTGAGGATCAGAAGTTGGACCTCATAAAATTGCAAAGCAGATCAGGTGTCCGACTCCCAAGCACAGCCTCCAACAAATCCCAGGAGGGTCTGCTGGGCTAAGCTCCTCCCTCTTGGTTCTAAACCACCTCATCTGCAAGCAAAGGGATGACACTGGCTGCCCTGGAGTCATCAGACCCCTGCCCTAGAGTCATCAGGCGCAGAGGCCACAGGCACCCCGAGAAGGCAGATAGGGGCCCAGCAACCC
This sequence comes from Pongo pygmaeus, assembly GCF_028885625.2. Taxonomy (NCBI): domain Eukaryota; kingdom Metazoa; phylum Chordata; class Mammalia; order Primates; family Hominidae; genus Pongo; species Pongo pygmaeus. The sequence goes on from NC_072392.2 coordinate 61,280,893, forward strand.
CCAAGGGAAGCACTTCCATCTACCTGGCAGGTGCATGCAGCCTCTGGAAACCAATATGGAAGCCACCCCTGAAGCATCAGGAGACATCCAGAGCCAGCAGCTATGACACTAGGTAGTCATGTGTTAATGGCTCCCAAGCCTCACACCACACAGACTCCAGGAGGCCAGGCGGCAGCTCTGTTTTCCAACTTCTGGAGCTATGAGCAAACTTTCAAAGGATCTCCAGAAGAAGAACAAAAGGACTGAAAGAGGGAACCCGCAAGTCAGAATTCCCACTCTGAGCCAGACACAGGCTCTTCTGTGCCTCTGTTAAGCCCCAAGGCAGAGAGAGCGCTCATCTCCCATTTAGGAAACAAATACTCAGAGAAGCTAAGAGACTGGCTCGAGGGAACAGAGCTACTAGGTAGAAGATCTTCAAATGTATGTCTGATTTTTTGCTCCTCATCCCACAAGGCTACCTTGGAGTATTAGAGAGACTGCATTTTTCTCTTTCTAATTCATTTAGTCCTTCCTTCTTTTGTTTGAAGAGCTTAACAGAAGACAGCTCCTACACAGGGCTCTCTCTTTCCAGGTAATAACAAGCTCCGAGAACATTCGGAGAGTTCAGATTCATGCTGTCCCAAAGGATCTCCGAGAAGAACCAGCCCTCCACACAACCAGCTGGAACATCACAGTGATTGCCCCTGCAGGAGATGTATATAATAAAAATTGAATGCTGCAGCATGAACTTCATACATACTTGTCCTCTTGGTTTATTCATCAGAAATAATTATCTGTGCTTGCTTTCACAAGAGCACATATTTTATAGGGTACATTAAAATTTAATGGACTTTTAATAATATTGTAACTACCGCAAGAGAAAAACTGGAAAAAGCTGTGCCACATTTCTTTGTGGCATTTTGGTGGTTTGGCTCCAGCTTCGCAAAGAAAGAACTCATTTGGTGAGGAGGGGCAGGCAGGAGAGAGTGAAGAACCCATGCAAAACGCTGGGTGGGTATGAAAAATTTTATATTTGACTACTGGCATGAGAGATCTGTGCTGAGGGAGGGAAGTCAAGAAGGAAAGATGCCAAATCAACAGGCGTACTTTAACAAATGGTAAATTATGCTGGACTTAACCTGACTTTGGGCAACTTGGGATGTAGTTCAGAACTGAAGGAGGACGGTGATGGTGATCCATGCAAGAGACACTTCAATTGTGGAAAGGCATGAGCAGGTGCTGGCCAACAGAATAGAATGCAACTACAGGGCCAGAAAAGATCTGAAATCTCGTCCAATGTCTACAAAGCCGAAATTTGTAGAAAAGATAGCCAAGGCCCAGAGAAGTAAGACGAGGCCCAAGATCACAAAGGAAATTAGCAGGTCTTTACATTTCTGTCGGGCTTCTTCTATTACTGTGTGTGGCCCAGGTTAAAAGCATATACTTAAATCTAACTCTAATGGCAAAGATAATGTTCTCAAGTCTTTAATAAACTGCTGGGTTGCAAGCTGCACATTTTTAGCCATTTCTGGGAAATTTAATTTCATTAATTTTCATAAGCCATCCCATGGTTTTTATTTTGATATGCATCACAAAAGATCACTCTATTTTAACTTTTTGGGAAAAGTTATTTCTCTCCCTATGGGACTCGAATCCACATACCTGAAGTACTCATTAAAGAATAGAGTCCTATCTAGAGGCCAAGATGAGGTGGCCCCTTTAGTTCCTCATAGAAGGCTACTATACACGCACCCAGTACAGTCATCTGGAGCCTCCTGAAGTGTCACCAGTCCAGAGACCAGTGTCTATTTCTGGACAAAGAAAGAAACCCACGGTGCCCTGCCACCAGTGATGCATCCACAGCCAGGCTGACTCACCCATTCGTAAGTGCACTGCCAAAAATAACACCTTGCCAAAATTACGTTGCCTAATCTTTGACAAAGTAATATCCAAATTAAAATGAAAAAAAGGCTTAAATGTCAAGTGATGATGGTGATTTACGCTGTACTGATTTATATAATGCGCCACTTCTCAGATGGGCAGATTTTTCCATGACATCAAAGCAGGCCACGAGCAGGGTTAGCGGTGACAATGATGGCTGGAGAACGAGCGTGGGTCTGGAGTTTGCTAGCCCTGGATTGAGCGCTCTCTCTGTCCCTTGGCAGCTTTGTGCCATTGGGCATGTACCTTCCTGTCCCAGACCCTCATTTTCCTCACCTGTGACAAGGGACAAAAGAATACCTACCTCACAGGGAGACTGTAAGAATTACCCATTTATCTTTTTTTTTGAGACTGACTCTCACTCTGTCACCCAGGCTGGAGTGCAGTGGCGCAATCTCAGCTCACTGCAACCTCCATCTCCCGGGTTCAAGCGATTCTTCTGCCTCAGCCTCCTGAGTAGCTGAGACTAGGGGAGCCTGCCATCACGCCTGGATAATTTTTGTATTTTTAGTAGAGATGGGGTTTCACCATATTGGCCAGGCTGGTATCGAATTCGTGATCTCATGATCCGCCCTCCTCAGCCTCCCAAAGTGCTAGGATTACAGGCGTGAGCCACCGCACCTGGCCCCATTTATCTATTAATAAAAGCAGTTCGTGTAGTACCTAGTACATAGTGGAGATGCAATTAATGAGAGTTATTATTAAAAATACCTGGTATTTACTATCACTAAATATGATTTGAATGGATTGATAGTTCCTTTCAATTTTCATATGTAGAACTATAATTGTAAAGCTGTGTAACATTTGATAGTATTAAATACTAAACCACTGTGTAATTAAAGCCCAAAATGTCAAACACTGCAGCATAAACTACCTGACAGGCCTCCAAATGCCCTTTCACCAAGGTGTGATTTCTATTTATTTTGCTTTGCTGTTATTTTTGTGGTTTTGAGATGAAGCCTCACTCTGTTGCCCAGGCTGGAGTGCAGTGGTGCAATCATAGCTCACTGCAGCCTCGAACTCCTGGGCTCAAGCGACCCTCCTGCTTTAGCCTCCCACGTAGCTAGGAGTACAGGCACATTTTTTGTACAGATAGGGTCTCACTATGTGACCCACACTGGTCTCAAACTTCTGGCCTCAAGCGATCCTCCCCACCTCGGCCTTCCAAAGTCTTGGGATTATAGGCCTGAGCCACTGCACCAGGACTATTTATTTTGTCTCAGTAAAAGTATACTGTGCCTGAAGAGAAGGAGGAGAAGGAGGAGAAGGAGGAGGAGGAGGAGAATGAATGTGGAGGAGGGAGAGAGGGAGAGAGGCAGAGAGGAAGTCCACCAGTAGTCTAGAAGGTTCTACATTCCCAGGCCTGGTCTCTTACTGTTGCCACCTTCAGGAAAAACCTCTCCTTCTGATCTACTCCGTCCTGTGCACGCATCAGGCCTTCCACACGCCCCATGTTCACACCCTACATACACACACAAGCTGTAACTATCTACAGCTGGAGATACTCCGTCAAAGTAATCACACGACCTCTCAGTGTCAACATGCGCTTTGACAGAGGGTGAGGGAACTGCCACGGGGCCATTAAGCGTGGACATTAAAAGCGCTGATGGAGCTAAAACACATTAACCTGTGGAGGAAGCTAGGCTATCAGCTGCAGCTCCACCGACATCATAAAAAGTAAAGAGGCCTCAGTAAGGGAACCAATATTACAGCCATTGATATAAATTATACCTCAGAACAGGGGAGAAGGGGGTGGGGTATAAAAATGGAACAAGTTCAAACTTCTTTTATTGTAATAGTCTCCAGTCGAGCATAATCACCAAAGCTATAGTGCAATACGATTGCCAAAACTAGACAAACATCTGTGAGATGGATTCATCTCAGAGGGGAGGCCAACAGCTTGTTATCATTAAAGCGGCGATGCTCGCTCTGCGCCTGAACTGCAGGCCGCCTTGTTACTGCGTTTGCGGAGGCAATTGTACCAGATGTTGGCAACTATCTTCAGATAGATGACAGGCACCTGCTGTTGAGGAAATTAAGCTCCTCATTGGCCTCTCTGATTTGGGGGTGGGGAGGAAGGAGCAAGAAAAAGTGACCCTTCCAGATATCCCATGGGACAGGCACTAACCCAAGAGGGTGGTTGGAGCTTGCCAGATGGGCAGGCCAGCTCAGCTCCTGGTGTCAAAGACCCAAGAAGGGCCCACGGGGTGCTGGTGGAAAGATGAAGAAGTTTGGGAGGAATCTAATTCAGGCTGGGGAAGTACGGAGCTCTGCGCCGACTCCCTCGGCAGGTTGCTCTTGGTAACGGTCTCGGAGACTCTTCAAGAGATCCTAAATTTGAAACATGGCTATGGACATTAATCATCATTAAAAGCCAAACAGGCAATTTTCAAACCATGTCATGCTGACTCAGATGGAGACAAAGGCTCCAAAAGCGGGGGAGAGCAAGGACAAGAGAGATAAATACCACCCATGCCACCATGGACAAATAAAAATCATGAGAGCCCATAATTCATTTTTCAGAGCGCCCCGAACATCAGCCGCTAGTTATTTGACAGAAATGATTCATTCCAAAGTTGGCAGGGCTGACCCATGTCTACCTTGCTGGAGGGTGGCCTATGAGAAAGATGCTGATAAAATGCAACCACCTGCGTCCTGGACCCCAGAGGTGCAACCTGACTCCGTTTCAGCAGAGGGCAGTCAACAGAGCTACCCCAGGACCCAGCAGATGGGTTCAGTCCCAGAGCACTGGTGATCTCCTTACAAGGTCGTCAGATCATCTTGGCCTTCCATTATTTCTGGGCAAGTAGTGATTCTCCTTCCTCTTGGATTATCAAATTTGAACCAGGATACCCCATACTTGATTCATTGTTACTACAATTACTGACACAATCTAACACCAACACCAACAACTGTCCTCAGTGAGAGGCAGCAGTGCGGACTCAGGGACAGAAGCAGGCCCAGCCAGGACCCATGGTGTCCTGACTGAAGAGACCAAGGTCAGAATGTTATTCTTGAGCCTCAGTTTTCTCATCTGTAAAAGGGTCTGCAAAGCCCCTTCTAGGTCTACACAGCTAACAGCCCTAAACTGTTCTCATCACAACCAAAGAAATTAGATGGCTTGGTGCAGCTAGTTGAGAAATGTAATAGCTGGCTGGCGCAGTGGCTCATGCCTGTAATCCCTGCACTTTGGGAGGCCGAGGTGGGTGGATCATCTGAGGTCAGGAGTTCGAGACCAGCCTGGCCAACATGGTGAAATCCCTTCTCTACTAAAAATACCAAAAAAAAAAATTAGCCAGGCATCCTGGCGAGCACCTGTAATCCCAGCTACTCAGAGGCTGAGGCAGGAGAATCGCTTGAACCTGGGAGGCAGAGGTTGCAGTGAGCTGAGACTGAGCCACTGCACTCCAGCCTGGGTGACAGAGCGAGACTCCATCTCAAAAAAAAAAAAAGAAAAATGTAATAGTTGCGTTAAAGTCCAAGTTTTCTATCTCTACTGGTAGCCCAATTTGGGGGGTCACTCTAATATTTAGCCACAAAACAAAATGGAACATGCCTTTTTAGCCTGTAATTAAGGTTGTTTCATGTCCTTAACCAGCAAGAACTTCTTTGCTCTATTTAAAAAACAAAAACAAAACAAAAAAAAACCTCCATATTTCAAAGTTCCTAGGACAGAAATGATGAATTTTCAGAGAAACACTTACTAGAGAATACAGAAATCAAGGCATCAATTTAATTTCACACTCTACCTGCCTTAGACTAATTTGTGTAAATTACATTTCATACTAAGAACCTCAGCCCACGTGACCACAATGGAGAAATAAGCAGCTTGCATCAAATTGAGTTTTTCAGGTACAAATATATAGCTCTTTTTAGTGTGTGAATGTTTAGCTGAATTTTCAATAAAGGTTTTATATAAAAATTTCCAAGTGTTAATTTCCACCATTTTCATTGACATGTCAATGTCACTGGGTTTTTACAGACCTAAACAGTGCAGATTAATCCATGTGGATCCATTTTTTCCTCTTTTAGAAAAATGATTACAACCAAATTCTCAGCTTATAGATGTGAATGAGCAGAGTCAAGGACTCGTTGCATAAAGCTGCATAAAAGTTCCCACTTTGGCCTTCCACTTTCAGGAATGTGGCCAGACAAGCATTGCATGACGAGCAAGCCTTTGCACACGTTTGTGGATACGATCCTCCAGCTTGTGGCTACCACGTCCACACAGAGCACCTGTCCTTGAGCAACAGCACCCCACAGCCCAAGAAAAAAGACCCCAAAATGATCATTCCTTGCCTATTCACTGTAACAGACCTTATGTGACTGGCAGGGGCTTATGCCTGCTCGTAACTCTCCCTAGTCCTTATTATTTGTAGCTATTTACCCCAAAAGATTTTTCCAAATGTCTTGGAGGGATGGCATCAGACAATACAATGTACCTTTCTGACGTGTGTCTACATTAAAAGGATGACTATTTCAAATGAGCATAGCCATGTCCCTAAAGTTTATTACTGATCCTGAAAATATCCTCAGTTCTATGAAATCGCTGCTTTCTTTGAGACGTCAAGTTGACGACTAGGACTATCTATAGCAGGGGATAGCAACTTATGGACCACAGGCCTGCTGCCTGTTTTTGTAAATAAAAGTGGAACTGGAACACAGCCACACTCATTCATTTACATATTGTCTACGGCTGCTTTTGTGCTACAACAGCAGAACTGAGTAGCAGGGACAGAGACCGTATGGCCCACAGAGTCTAAAATATTTGGTATCTGACCCTTTATAGACAAAGTTTGTCAACCCCTGCTCTCTATGTACTTGGAGCTACGAATGAGAGGAGGAATAATAACAATGACTCTGTAATTCCTAGACACAGGGAGGATGCAACAATTGTGAAAATAAATGGTATTTCTTTTCATTGCCTCTTTACAAAAAGGCATCTAGAATCAATACATTTGATTTGGGACACCTGATACAGACTTTCAACCAGTGGTTAAGTTATGGGTTTAGCAGAAAACCACTGACTTCAGCTGTCATTCTGTCCTAGGTGCACCTGATCCATCATCTTTGTCCATTTCCTTGGGCTGCCAAATCCCTTCATGAGCAGATCCCAGGTTAATCACATCCAGGAAGCAATAATGAGACTGAATTATAACTGAGACACCCTGACTAATGTTCGCTGAGGTTCTTTCACATCGAAAAGATCACATCTACTGTTCCACTCATGGGTCAAACAAGCAGACCTGCCTTGTGGCTTCTTGGGGGTTGAGGGGTAAGATCTCAGGGAGGAGACTGAACGTGGCAAGAAGGGGAGCATCTGTAAAGCCCTGAGGTACATCCTCAGCAGTCAGCATCTCTGGGCAAGGTGAATGCAGGCATCCAGATGTAAACTGCCTCCCTCCTTGCTCTGCAGCTGATGACAAAGTCAAACTCACTATTTCAGGTCCATGGAAGTGAGCCCTCTCCATTTGGTTCTTTCCAAAATGGGCAGGGGCAGGACTATGATATCCAGGGGTGTGTGGGGCAAGTCACATTCTGGGCTTCCTCCTCTCCTCCACCTACCATGGCAACACTGGTCCTTTACAGAGGCCAGAATAAATGTCTGTCAAGCACCTTTTCCAGGTCAATGCTCAGGCTGGCATTGAGGCACATGAAGTCATGACCCGCCTTCAACGGCTACCATGGGGAATAGCCGAGTCGGCTGAGGGAAAGGATGGGAGGCCCGGGAGAGGAGCTCCACAGCAGCAACCACCGTCCCCACCTCACAGTGACGCTGGCAGGCTCTCCATTTGCTATACCACACTGCAATGCTGCTTACCACCATCTCTGCTCCTTGACCACAAGCCCCACATGGGTGGGCACCCCACCTCACCCATCTCTGTGGCCCCAGCATGGTGCTTAATACCTAGATTGGGTTCCTGAATGCAAGGATGGTTGGACAAGCACAACCACCTTAGGACCTTTCAACAGCAGCTGATAAGAGACCTTCTTCCTCCCCCTCCAGCTGTTCCCATGATCACCAGCATTCTTAGAGCTCCTGAATGTACTGTCCAGCCTCCCAACCCCAGGAACTCCCCTAACGAACCTGAAGGTCTCCCTGAGTGTAGGCTGTGAGGCAGATCAGCCACACTCAGGTGTCTAAGAGAAACCAACATAAGCACCCCCAAAAAGGGCAACAACAAACTGAGATGCTCTTTGAGGGAGCGGTGCATTGTAAAATACGGGCGGACACACCCTTGTCAAGAAGGGATGTCACAGACAGTACGAGAAAAATCCCAGTCCATGAGAAGGCAGCAATTTCTATCAGAACAGGCCTTTTGAAATAACTTGCAAGTGAATTACAGCGGCTGCTTCCTACGGGAGGGAAAATTATTTCACGTGGCTTCCAGCCCCATGTGCCTCCTTTAATTCAAGTCATATGCAAGAAATATTTATTGAGGGTGGAAGTCTCCCCATAGGTGTGTTTTAAGATCAGGCCACACTGGAGCACTCCAGTTAGCTTTTTAAAGCTGCCTTAAAAGAACATTTTTAATGCACCATCTCCTTTGCTTTGAACTGATTTCTCATTGCAAACAAACAACCCCCTACAAATATCTGCTTTCCTCTGGTCTGCCAGGCAAGCACCGAGTGCTTGGGGACACCACCATTAAGATGGTGGTTTTCAATAGAAACTTGGCATTTATCATAGTGAGAGTATTATCTTCTCAACAGAAGCTGACAATTTGTCCTATTCCTCCCTTGAGAGAATCCAGTGAGATCACATTTGCTTCCCCTGCATGCTGTTTCTCCTACTACAACATTTCTTTGCCTGGAAAGAAAATATTGTGACTCCTTGCCATATTCACTTCATTAGCATAAGAGGAAAAAAAGCCAAATCCTCCACTTAGCCTCCCCCAACACTAACTCCAGCTGGGTTAAATCTAGGAGCATCTCAGAATGAGGACTTCCATGGTTCCGGATTTGTCAGAGGGATAGCTGTGGAGGGATGGGGGCAGAGACTGGGAGCAACTAAGAAACTGGCCCAAAAACCGTCCATTTGGCACACAGAGAGGGCTTTGTGCAGATTAAGGGAGGGAGTTTATCAGAGGGAGTGAACCTGGTGGAAGTCAGCAATTTGGGGGTTCAGAAACACGGGATGTTGGGGGGAATGGGGAGCAGAAAGGGAATGCAGGCAGGGGAGACTATCATTAAATATCCATGTGCCAGACCCTGGGCAAATGTGTATCTTTTCATTCTTACAACCCCATTGTAAATGAAATTGTATGCCCACTTAACAGATGAGAAACCAGGCTCAGGAGACATTTGAATCAATAGCCCAGGGTCACAATGCTAACAGCAAATGATCTGGATTCAAACTCAGGTCTGCCCAATTCCAAAGTTGAGAATTGTTCAACTTCACCCCACATAATCCCCCCATAACCCCACATAATTCCCGACAGTCTGGCAGTAAATGCCAACGGCATCTTCGGTTCATTCAAGAGGCAAAAATGTACCCACAAACACATTCTCCGTGTCCACAGCCAGATTTCTCAACATCAGGGAGGATTGTGCTGTGGCTTAATGTTGTTGGACCCATTTTCATTCCCCAGCCTGGCTGATCACAAGACGGCAAGTCTGGGAGAGAAACTGCCCGATACCCATCCAAGTACCCCCATCCCTGGTGCCCAGAGGATCCATAACATCTATGAGCCTAGATGAGTCAATGCTCTCACCATCTCACCAGCTTTTCAAAGTCACTGACCTACCCTGGTACCTCCCAAGCAGCAAGTCTACTGCTTTTCTTAGACCAAAGACAAAAAGAAGAGGAGAGAAGATGAAACAGAGATGCGTATCCCAATTTTTACCCTCCTGACATCCTTCCCTTCTCTGTGTCTACCCTCTATGCCAAAACCTGCCTGAGAATCTACCGACTCTGAAAAGGGCATTGCTGACCAGCTCACCCTGCCCAGATATTCCCTTAGTTCTATTAAGCTTTTGCTGTGGGTTGGAAATAGCTAAGGTATCCTGGGATGCAGAGAAATAATGGGTTTCACATAAGGAAATGCTCCAGATAATGGAATATACTCTCTTAATGCCCCATTTTAAAAAGAAAAATCCTGGCTAGGCAAGGTGGCTCATGCCTGTAATCCTAGCATTTTGGGAGGCCAAGGCAGGCAGATGCTCACCTCCTTTTAAGGCCAGGAGTTTGAGACCAGCCTGGCCAACATGGCAAAACATCATCTCTACTAAAAATACAAAAAATTAGCCAAGCCATGGTGGCAGGTGCCTATAATCCCAGCTACTTGGGAGGCTGAGGCAGGAGAGTTGCTTCAACCCGGGAGGCAGAGGCTGCAGTGAGCCAAGACTGTACCACTGCACTCCAGCCTGGGCAACAAGTGAAACTCTGTCTCAAAAAAAAAAAAAAAAATCCTAATTTTACCCTTTGAAACTCCTTCTCCAATGACTGGAACTTCCCTGCCCTCAGATACAGAGGATTCATTCATTCCACCACTGTTTATTGAGCACCAGCTACTGCCCAGGCCATAGGCCACTCCTGGTGCTACAGGGTGAGTAAACAGACCCAGCCCCACTTGGTGGAATTTACAGTCAGGTCAAGGCAAAGAGACTACACATATCTGACTTCTTGATAAGCCAAGATTCCCTCTTCCGTATTCCTATTATGGATTCTCTCAGCCCCTGGTTTCTTTTCTTGATGACACAATCTGTAATTATTTTTATTATTTCCTTGCTTGCTTTTGGCTAGTCCTCCGCCACCCACACCCCATGCTTGTTAAGCTACAAGTAAGCAAGGATCTTGTCTGTTCCACTCACCAAGGTGCTCCTGGCTCCTAGCTCAGTACCTGGCATTCAAGGTAATCAAGGTCTGCTGAATGAATCAATGAACAAATGAATGATGCGTGAGGCTGTAGATGCAATGCCTTGTGGGCCTAATGAGGAAGGATGACTGTTTCCCTGCACTAAACAGTCCTACATTGCAGAGCTTTTCAAGATCGAAGCCTGTTTGTTTTTATAGGTTTTCTCCCTCTTGCTTTACACTGAGTTTATTAACATCTTTCCACCCCTTAATATTTGCTATAAATTTAAAAGAAGCCAGAAAACCAAGCTTATTAGAATCATATGTAAAGGAAAAGGAAAGAAAAACTTAAATGAGGATCTGAAAAGCTCTCCCAGGAGGCAAAATAAATGCAATAAACAGATTAGTGGATCAATATATATAAAGATATTTTAACAAACATCAGCCAAATGATACTGGGACAATTTCCAGGCAGTATCCATTACCAAAAAAAAGTTTAATTAGTCGAGAAAGAAATGTAAAGAGTGTTCATCAGAAGGATCCACCCAGAAGAACTCTCTTTGGGCCCACATCGGTTCAACTCTTTCATCAAAGCCAGGGCAACCGGCAAGTCAGTTCCACAAACTGGAAGCAGCGGGGTAGCTGGATGGAACTCGAGGTACATCCCATCAAAAATTACATAAAACTGAATCGTCATCTTTATGCTGAGAAGATGCAGGAAGGGCTTTTTAGTTTGCATCATTGCCAGGGTGGGTAGAACTGAGTGGTAAGTTCCCCCACAGGACAGATGGAAAAGATGAATGAGAGAACGAGACAGAGAGAGATAGAGAGAGAGAGAGAGAGAGTGTATATAAAGGCTGTTGCACTAGTAAGCCTACTGCTAGACAGGACTAAAGTGGAAACTCCAGAGTCTCAGAGGACCTGAGTCTTCAACGTCAAAAATAACAACACCAGCTCATGTTTCTAACGTTTGTTAAGTGCTCACTCTGTTTCTTAGCAGGATGCTAACAACTATATGTGCATAGCTCATTTAATCCTCATGACAACCCTATGGGTTAAAGACCATCATTATCCCCATTTTACAGATAAAGAAAGTGAGGTGGGAAGAAGTTAAATGACCTGCCCAAGGTTACCAAGCTAGTAAACAGATGAGCTGGGTCTAATACCAGACAGAGTGTAAACAACCTATGCTCTTATTAGCAGGCAATATGCTCAGCCAGGGGGGTATGAAAACTATACAGCCTGAGGGCCAAAACCGGCAGCCTTCTGACTTTTGTAAATAAAGTTTTATTGGAATATAGCCACAACCATTCATTTTCATATTGTCTTTGGCTGTCATCGTGATAGCATGGCAGAACTGAATGGTTCTAGGAGACCATCTGGGCCGCAAAACTAAAAATAGTTATTATCTGGCCTTTTGCAGAAAAAGTTTGCCAGCCCCTATACTAAGCAGTAAACAATAGAGATTCTCAACTTTTCTACCTATGTACTCCTCCTAAAGGCAAACTACATTAAGGGACAGCCCAGAATGACCAGGAACTGATGCAGCCAGAAGCGATCCTGAAGTGTCTGGAAGTATCACAGTGTTTCAAAAAAGAATTATGCAAATATTGCATTCTGTGCCATAATATTTATTCTAATATAAAATATTTTAGACAAACTGGCCAGGTGCAGTAGCTCACACCTGTAATCCTAGCACTTTGGGAGGCTGAGGTAGGCAGATCACTTGAGGCCAGGAGTCCGAGACCAGCCTGGCTAACATGGCGAAACCCTGTCTCTACTAAAAATACAAAAATTATTCAGGTGTGGTGGCACACGCCTGTAAACCCAGCTACTTGGGAGGCTGAGGCAGGAGAACTGCTTGAACCTGGGAGGCAGAGGTTGCAGTGAGCCGAGGTTGCGCCACTGTACTCTAGCCTGGGTGACAGAGAAAGACTCCAAAAAAAAAAAAAAAACAACCAACCAACCATAGTCAGAGTGACCTTCCTCAAAGATGTACCATAGTAATTCTTCCCCCTGCCCCCCGACCCCCAACAGAGTCTTGCTCTGTCCCCCAGGCTGGAGTGCAATGGTGTGATCTCAGCTCACTGCAACCTCTGGCTCCCAGGTTCAAGCAATTCTCCTGCCTCAGCCTTCTGAGTAGCTGGGATTACAAGCGCCCGCCACCACACCCTGCTAATTTTTGTATTTTTAGTAGAGACAGGGTTTCACCATGTTGGCCAGGCTGGTCTCGAACTCCTAACCTCATGATCCACCCGCCTCAGCCTCCCAAAGTGCTGGGATTACAGGTGTGAACCACTGCGCCCAGCCTTACCATAGTAATTCTATGGCATTACAAACAACTGGTCAGGGCCACCCCAAAGAAGATCACCTCAGGATAAGCAGCTTAAGTTTAACAACAAACCCAGAGTCCTCGCCCAGGAAGTCTAGATTTGAACCTTGGGCCCCACTGCTGTTGGGCTGAGGGGTCTTACATAGTCATTTATGCTCTCCTAGTCTTCCTTACCTAATTTTAAAATAGGGATTATTGTCCTACCTCACAGGGCTGTTGGGACAATTACAAGGTAAAAGATACATGAACGGTTCGAGCAAACAGGAATCCCTAAATCTGAACACAAATACCAACTTAGTTGAATGGAAAGCAGTGACATCAATACGTCCTCCCTTTTTGCTAAGAAAACAAGTCTGTTGATAAAAGAAATGGGTTGCTCTTATTAAAGAATAAAAATCACCTGAGTGTGGTGGCTCACGCCTGTAATCTCAACACTTTGGGAGGCTGAAGCAGGCGGATCACTTGAGTCCAGGAGTTCGAGACCAGCCTCAGCAACACGGTGAAACCCTGTCTCTACTAAAAATACAAAAAAATTAGCCAGGCATGGTGGTGCGTGCCTGTAGTCCTAGCTACTTGGGAGGCTGAGGTTGGGGAATCACCTGAGCCCCAGAGACTGAGGCTGCAGTGAGCCGAAATCATGCTGCTGCACTCCAGCCTGGGAAACCATAGTGAGACCCTGTCTCTAAATAAATAAGTAAAATAAAATAAATAAATAAATAAATAAAACTGTTTCCCTATCAGAGAATCTGCAAGCTCCCTTGCAAACTACTCCAGCATTTCATCTCCCTGTTGCTTTCCACACCCTTGTCATTCCATAAGAAAGCTGGGAATAAGATCAGGAAGCCCGTCTCTGATCATTCCATACTCTCACTTATTTTTCCTTAAGTGAAAAACACCTTAAATTGTTTTTTCAATACTAACACTCTATAAGCAAATCTGAAAATATTTACCTCTGCCGCCAATTATAAAAGACGGTTAGCGACCTCGACAACCCAAAATCTCTAATTTACAACTAATCTACTTTCACAAATTACATCTTCTATAACAGACCACCTAAAAACGACTTCCTGTAAACAAACCACTCTGCTGGGTTTTCTTTTCTTTTTTTTTTTAATTTAATTAAATCCTTATTTTGCTCTTTAACTACAAGAAGCTCACTTTTCACTACACTGGGGCAGAATTTTTTTTTTCAAGAGACACAGAAGTAATCCCCAAATAGTAGCCCAGAGGGGTGCACAGACAGACAGACTGTGGGTCTGTCTGACCTGCCTTCAGCAGCCACTTGCTCATCTAACACTTGCTGGCCTGTGCTCACGCAAGGCCCCATGCTGGCTGTTTACCCAGCAGCTGGATTAAATCAAGAAGGCAGAATGTAAACAGGTATGAAGTTAGTGTTCTGGAGCACGCAGGGAGGAGTATTTAAATCTCCTTGGAGGTGGTCAAGGAAGGTGTTGACCCTTTTAGAGTGTCAGGCCAAGTGTCTTGACTTCTCCAAACTCCACTTGAAGGTGACCAATTCATTCTAGTTTGCAAGGCCCAAGTTCCTAGAAACCCCCTTAGTCACAGGCAAACCCAGACAACCGGTCACCCTACCTGAATCCTGCCCAGGTCTTCTCTCTACAAGGAGGAATCATCATAATATTAAGTTGGCCTGTTGTGCGCTGGCTCACATCCTCCCTGTTCTTTTTTTTTTTTTTTTTTGGAGACAGGGTCTCACACTGTCACCCGGGCTGGAGTGCAGTGGCACGATCTTGGCTCACTGCAACCTCCACCTCCTGGGTTCAAGAGATTCTCCTGCCTCAGCCTCCTCAGTAGCTGGGATTACAAGTGCCCACCAACACGCTCAGTTAATTTTTTGTATTTTCAGTAGAGATGGTGTTTCACCATGTTGGCCAGGCTGGTCTCGAACTCCTGACCTCGTGATTCGCCCACCTTGGCCTCCCAAAGTGCTGGGATTACAGGCGTGAGCCACCGCGCCCATACCCCATACTCTTTCATCTGTCTCCCACCCGCTACTTGTACCAAGTAATCATCAACCTTTCATGGTAACAGCCCCTCCATCAGATTCTTCCTTCCTGGAAACATCAATGGTCACACAAACGTCCCACAAAGAAGAAAGGCCCATCACCTAGGCTGCAGAAGGTATGTCAATCAAATCCCACTTTGCCAGTAACTCGACTTAGGAAGACAACACAAAATGGAGGAAGAAATGGAAGCAGCATATACAAATTCAATCTATTCCATCTCCTATTTATTTTATGCAAAGTTTTCCTGGTCCTTATTAATGCCAGCTTTCCCTCCGCCATTTAATCTCTGCTTCCATTTCATTCTTAGAGGCCTGTGATTATTCTAATTCAGCATTTGGATGACTTCATTTCCGCTCAAGTACACCCAGGTCAACTTGGATAGAAAAGAAAGAGGAGGAGAAGAAAAATAATCAGCTAAAAGCTATTAAATATCAGCCGTGTGCCTCATGATTGGTTTTAAAGGCAGTGGTGAGGTTAGCAACAGTCAGAAACTCAACCCTTCTGCCTCTTCCTGCATATTAACATTTTTTTCTGGGGCTCTCACTAATATGGCTTCGAATGTAAATAAAGTACAGATTGGCAGCCCACTTTTAGCTAATTCACAAATACCAAGTCTGAATATACGGAGCTGTAAAAATTTAGAGGGTGGTAACTTGACAAATCTGGCCGGTCTACAGAGAGACTATTTCTAAGAGGACAAAAGAAGAAAATAAAGAAAATGGAAGAAAAAGAAAAGCATACAGGACCTGTGTAAGGGGGTATACTACTGAGGTGGGGGGCGGGTGGGAATCTCCATATCAATGTTCACTCCACCGAACAACAGAGTTCGATTTCAATGCCAAGTCTAAATGAACTGCGCTTTCTCCTCCATAAGAACCACCCCTTGCACCCACTGGCACAAGCTTGAACCATGATTTCTGGTACACTTTCAGTTCCCACTGAACTACATCTAGGGAGAAAAAGGCTTTATTTTCTCATGCTAACAACTCCATTGTAAGTGACGTCTTCAGAGGACCCAGGAGGACTCTGGGAAGGTGAGCTGGTGGAAGTACTTCATACCGGCCCCCCGCCCCTACCCGCCCAGGGCTCATTAACTCCTTTGTGCCCAAGGGCTCCCCTACCGCTGGCTCGCCTCTCCTTGCCCCAGCAGAAAAAGTAAATACAGCTAAATCATACGAGGAAATGCGGTCAAACAGCAAAGCTGAAGTTTGAGCCTTGTTCTTCTATTAAGCCTTGTTCCTCTACCTACTATGCAAATGCACGTGGCATTTGATTAGCATAATTTCAAAGTTTTCCCAGCTTGCTACCCAGAAGGCATCCTAGTTTTCTATTTGCATATTTTAAAACACTGTTAACAGAGCAATAATAATGTCTGATGCCTTTGCCTAACAACAGCTGGCTATATTTTATATACTAAGAGGGAAATGGGAAGTTTTCCTAGAAATCCACTATTTCAGAATCTCCTTTTTGAAGCAAAAATAAGAAAATTTAAGAGAAGTGACGTTAGGGTGCTCAATCTTTAGAACTTGACAACCTTACTGGCTTCAGCCGAAATCAGTCTACGGAGGAAAAGTTCACCAGGAAAACACAAAGCTGTTTAGCAGGAGGGGTTACCTGCAAAGCCCCAGGATTATATTACTTGTGGGTAAGCCTTGTTTGCCTCTGCCACCTGGCCTAGAAGGTGGAGGAGGCAGAGGAAGCAGGATTCTCCTGTCTACTCACTGTGCTGTTTCCCACTGAGCAGCTCGGCCAGGGGTCAGGGGGCAAATAAAGTCCCCTCCCCTTATGACACACTTCCAGAGGGAGATGCTGACACAAACCAGGCAGAAGATTAATAAAACATGGGGACAGTGTTGGCTTTGTTCTGGGCTATTAGAGGAAGAAAATTTAAACACAAAAGTAGCCTTCAGCCACGGAAGAGCACGCGCATAGTCCTTCGTGGTCCAGCCTACAATTGTTGTTGAAGAAGGTCTGAAGGGCAACACCCAGGCTCTCCAGAGAAAGGTGGAGCAGAGGACAGGGTGAGGCCCGGAGGCTGACCACTCCCTGGGCAACCCACCTACACGAACCACTTCAGAGGACAAAGCCTCACGGGAGCTCAGATGTCCACAAAGGACACACAAGACTTTTGTTTTCCAGGCCTCCTCTGAGAGAACCACACGACACAGAGCTCTGTTTATCTATGACACACATTTAAAGCAAGAAAACACTACCTGAGGATCACAGTCCACTCTCAGGCTTATTTATCTTCTCGCAGATCTCATGCCTTTTAAATTTCAAAGGGCTTTATGAGATTTTTATTCCAGGTATGACTCTCCTCACACATACAGTATCAAAAGGGGCGTCTGAGTGGGGGCCATGAACGCAGCTTTGCACCTGCACAGAAAAACCCTGGAGCTGGGAAATGGCAGGCACCCAGCGCTTCCTCGGGCCGCACTTGCCGACAAATTGCCCATGTTGGACGGATAAACGGGAAGGTCTCATTACATTAAAAAAACAATTCACTCTTGTTTTCTTTTTTTCTTCCCCCAAAAAGCTTTCACACACCATTCTCTGGAGCTCAAGTTAACTTTTATGGGCCCCCACACAACCCCAATCCGACACAAAGGGCTCCAAGGACCCTTACACCTGGTTTCTACAGGGACCTCCCACTTTGATGAGACCCCAAGAGCTGTAACTTTCCATGCCGGTTCCTGGAAGGCCTTTTCTTCCCGGCCACCACAGTGAGGGGCTGGCACAGGAAGGGGTTAAAGCCCTCATGTCAAACCACAAACTCGGGCACTGGCCCAGAAGGGACATGGGAACCAGAGCAGCCCGTGATAAAGGCCGGATTGTAGCAGCCCACTGAATTGGAAATGACTTGTAGGCCTAATGAAACAGAACTTTGGCAGTAACACAGAATGAAAGGAATGAGACAATAAAAGGCAGGAACAAAGGGTGCAGAGTCGTTTCAGCTTAGCAAAATAAGCTCACTTTGTTGTTGGGGAAAGCCAAAGCCGATTAGGATAAACCAATGACTAAGCATAAGTCTTCCAAACTAATTACACAGTTCACCATGTGAAGTATAATTGGAAGCCTCCAAATTCGGGCTGCTTTGCTTTCACAGGAGTTCTAGAAAGTGAGATTTACCTAGCGAGCTCGGCACTGAGCTGCCCTATCATTGCCGGGAACAGCTGAAAGGTGCGGAACCGCTCCATCCGGGACGAAGTCGAGAATTCATTAAGTTTAAAGGCCTCTTTTTGATCTCCGAAATCCTATAAGTGAGAATTTAAGAAACCGGTACTTGAAGGAGGGGCCTGAAGGGGAGAAGGAGGAAGCCCATGTGTGTGGAGTTTCTTTGATCCAGTGCATTTTAATTACCAGGCTGGGCTCTTCCGGGTGGCTCTGCCGGGAGAACAGTGCAGAACAGGCCGCCTCGTCGTCAGGGTCTGCACGGGCATATCTGGAGCATCATTTACCTGCCATTTTTTGGAATGGCCTATATACATCATTTCTGTGTGTATGAAATCAGGAACACAGATAACGTCCACTAAGAAACCCAGGGCAGTAAAACAAATTACTGTATATCAACGTTTTTGACAAATGAACAAAACCTGCTCCTTCTGAGAAAGATGCTGCTTGGTGGTAAAGTGGGAGGTGGGGCTTTATAAACAGTAAAAAGAGGCGAAGGGTAGGTTGTGCACAAACAAGTGACTATCCAGGCTCTCCTCAGCATGGGCTGAGTGATCTTGGAGAACTTCCTCACCTTTCTCAACATCAGCCTCATCACCTACATAATAGATCTGCCAACCATCTCACTTGACATCCTTGAGAAGCACATTGTAAAATGCATTAGAAAGCTTAGCACCAGTAACTCCAATTCAGAAACAGCGCACAGTAAAAGGATCTTCATAGTAAAACCTGGACCTCAAAAATTCCGAGTTTCATTAATTACATCTAGCCGGTGAAATAGGGAGATGAAAATACTATAACAGTTTTTCTGGCTCTTACTCATAGGATGAAGTTCCAGTTTATAAATAGCGGCTTTTTCCAAATAAAGAATCCCTTCACTGTCCCTGCGTCATGAAGTCCCAAAATAAACTCTAACATGGTTTAGACTGCTGATTATATACCATGCTTATTACTACTGACAACGTATTATTTTGGTTATAGCCTATAGATACCTTAGATTATAATCTATCCACCCTATTAATGTTTGAATACTTTCTACGTTACTGACTTTTCAAGCTTAAAATCAACCTTAGGAATAATTCAGTCCAGGGGTCAGCAAACTATGGTCCACAGACCAAATCTGGTTCATCACCTGTTTTTGTAAATAAAGTTTTATTGGCACACAACTACACGCATCTGTTTACCTGCTGGTGATAGCTGCTTTCATCCTACAAGAGCAGAAGTGAGTAGCTGCAACAAGGACTACATGAATTGCAAAGCTGCAAATACTTACTATCTGGCCCTTTTTAAGTTTTCCAACCCCTTCCCTGAGAAGAGAAGCCGAGGCCAGCAAAGGAACAACCTGTCAGGCTGTCCCAGGGAGGTCAGTCCACTGTCAGGCCCAGCATGAAGCCCTGGAGTATCTGCTGCCTTACCCTTCTCCAAGGACAGACAACCCTGGAACAGCTACCCAGGGGTGGGAATGCCATCCTCACCCCTGGGTAGCTCATGGTGACATGTGGATTCTGCCAACCTGTTAGCTGTTAACCTCAGTTGGCAGAGTCCTTACGCCAGTGGCCACGCTTCGTGACCTCATCTGAAATATAAACAAGTAACAACGTCTCTAACCTGGGGGAGAGGGGGTGTATTTTCTGGGAGGAAGGTGGAAGAAAAACACAAAAGGGTTTACAAGCCTCCAATTTAAGTTATTTAAAGCTCCCGGTGTGTCATTCTGTACCCACTCCACTTACAGTAATGACATATTTAAACTCCCTTAGCTCAGCCCCTTGATAGCAGTCTTACCCATCTTGATTGCCACCTGAAATAAACAGTTGGAGCAGCTGCCACCTCGGGCAGGATGGGATGAGGGAGAGGAGAGAGGAATGACGGCAAGGAGACCTAAAAAGAGAGTGGTACACCTTGCATGGAAGCTGTGAAAGGAAAGTTCTAGACTTGGAGGAAAAGGAAGTAGGGTGTGAATTCTGGCTCTTACACTGTCTTACCTGGGTGACCTCTGCTGACACTCAGCCTCCCTGGCCCTGACTGTCTACCTTTGCCAAATAGACTGGATGATACCAATATCTACTGCACAGGTAAAATGAGGTGATGAATGTCCAGGTCCCCAGCACTCCGGGACACACTGAAGGGCACAATATCTTCCTGTCCTTTGCATCTTGCCCACCGTCAGTCCATCTTGGGGAATGATCAGCAGTTGGAACAGGGCACAGAGTTCAGACGCTGTTATCAGACAAGCCTGGAGGGGGAGTCCACACCCAGCTCTACCTCCTGGAGGGCTGTGGCCTTGAGTCCAAGAGACAATCCCACCAAGACCCCACTTAACAGTCTACAACATGGAGAATACCACTACCAGCCAACCAGAGAAAAATTAAATGAGATAATGTGAGTAAATGGCCTGGCCTAGTATCCCACACTTTGCACTCACTATAAATAATAAAATTACACCTCATTAAATTGCAGTTGGTTAAAGAGAGTCAAAAACAATTTCACACAGTTAGAAATGTGTGTGCACAGGGGGTGTACACATGTGTGTGAATATACTTCATGCAAGTGTGTGTGTGTGTGTGTGTGTGTGTGCACATTCATTCTGTTTCCTTCAACCAGAATATAAAGTACCGAAGGGGAGAGGTCGTCTGTCAATTTACCTGTTACCTCCTTTCACAACCACTGGATTTATTCACTGTACTGCTCCCAAGGCCCAGCAGCAGAGTCTCCCTGACTTTGATCATTCTGGATTCAAATAAGTTATGCCAGAATCCTGAGAGGTGGTGAGTCCTGCCCAAGGGGACACACACAGTAACACAAGCCATCAGCCAAATGAGAAATAAGCTATTCTGCAGACAGACACAAATAATGCACAGAACCTATGTATGAAAAAAAGCTACTAAAATATGAGCACTGAAGAGCATTATGGCTTTGATACATTCAAAAGCCTCTTTAGTCTTTTAATAAAACACTTGATAAGTCTGCACATCCTGCCAGAGTCCACAAACATTACTGCAAAATTAACTGGGCAGCTTCAGACCCGGCGAGTGCCATGCCAGGGAAGATGGTTTGTGACTG
Source organism: Pongo pygmaeus (assembly GCF_028885625.2). Taxonomy (NCBI): domain Eukaryota; kingdom Metazoa; phylum Chordata; class Mammalia; order Primates; family Hominidae; genus Pongo; species Pongo pygmaeus. The sequence goes on from NC_072392.2 coordinate 61,302,200, forward strand.
CTTCTCAGACAAAAGGACAACTGTTCTAAAGGCAGCAATGGTGGCCACTGTGGGCATGGCCAAAGCTTGCAGTGTGTCTTACTGGAGGCATACTGGGTCACAATGATAAGTGTTAATGAGAAAACAGAGAGGGAAACAGAAATAGAGAAAGGAAGAAAGAGAGAGAGAGACAGAAAGAAACCAAGGGTTGGGGGACGTGCAGAGATGTGCTATGTGTTGGCAAGTAGAAGCCTGTCTGGAATAACTCTAAAAGCCCATCTGGGCAGCACCGACTTTTCTGACACAAATAAGCCCACGAGATTCCAAGGCAGGTTATGGCTCGAAAAAGAAATCCCACTTCATGTTTGCAAACACTACCCCTGGACTTGTTTTAAAAGCAGAAAGATAGCAAAGAGGGCTCACCCTCCAGAGCTTTCCATTATGCAAGCCGGACCTGTCTCATTTAATTATTTCCAATCCCTCTCCCTGGGCAGGATTGCTGGGTGGGGCTGGGTGATGGACAGATCCCCCTTACTGCTTTAAATCAGTCTGGAAGAGAGAAGTGCTGTAATGTACACAGTCATCAACACACTTGGCTATTCTTTAGACCCAGCCAGAATGAATCCATCCCCAGCTGACAATACCAGAAAGGGCCATTGGGGAGGCCTTTTCAAAACCAACCTGGAAGGGTAGCTCAGAGCCACTCAGAATGCAAGGCTGGGCTGGAGGAGGCTGGCTTCTCTTTGTTGCACGGTCTCCTATCCAGGCAGAAATTAATACCAGACAAGAACATCTCAATTTTGAGGCTGAATAAAGGTCATGGCCCTCATCCCAGACAGTAGTTCACAAACAGACACACCTGGGGACAGGGTCATAGCTGCCCATCACCCTGGGCAAACCAACAGCACAGAACCTTCAGCCTGGCCAGTGGGTGGCTGTGCCTTTGTACCCATGGCAAGCACAACACCCATCGTGGGAGGAAACAAGTGACAGAGCTTAGCACGGGCACTGTGTCTTCTCAGGACGCCTCAGCAGCTCTCTCCCACGTCAGCCTTTCAGCAGGGAAGACCCAAACCTGTCAGGAGGAGACTGTCCCAGACCTGGGCTCCCATGCGATGTCCACAATTACTCAAAGATGCAGGACGCAGCCTCCTTGAACCTGCCATTTCCACAGGGGCCAGAGGAGGGTGGTATACACAAAAGCCAACAAGGGTCAGCCCTCCTAAGGCAACAGGGCCATCTGAGGAATGTGTCATCCTCAGCAAGAACCCACTCTCAAGGCACCATTTCCCTTCACTCACTAGAAAGAGGCCGAATTAAACACCTCACCCACAGTGACATGTCCTATCTGTTGGTCTGACTCTCTATCATACACACACCTTCTCACACTCTGTTTCCTGGCTGCTGTGGGGCTCTTGGGTTGGTCCCAGCCTGTTCCAGAAGCAGAGCCCAGGGGGTAATTTTACTGCTGTCTCACAGACATTCAAGTCAGAGAATGCTGACAGGTACAGGCCTCGCATCTTTTCCGAGTCTCCTTGGGCATTTGACAGGGGAGGGTTCAGCTGCAAAGGGCCCCAGGGAGTCTCAGCTCTCAATGCATTTTCCAAACAGGCACAGAAGGGAGAAGCCCAGCCCCAACCTGCAGGCCTCTAGCAGCTTCTGTGGGAGCTCCTGCCCCGCAAGTCACAGCCCCACATCCCTCCCCAGCCGCCGTCACCACCAGCTCCCAGCCCAGGCCCCATGTGGCCAGCAAATGCCCACAAAACTGCACTAAAAGGCCACTCTGTCTGCTCCTGCCAGCACATGGGACATCACACCAAATGCAAGCCAGACTCTTCCATCTCAGCTTCTGCTGAATTTCACTTAAATCATGATGGCCAGGTTCAAGGACAAGGTTCTTGAGGACACAGCTGTAGCAGGGGCGGGGGCCATGGTAGCCTCTTCTTAGGACTGATGAGGCTACTTCTGGCATGTGCCATCCAACCCTATCCAGTGCTTACCTTGCCAAACTGCTCGAAATATTGCTTTACATCTTCCACTACTGTGTTCGCAGATAACCCGCCTACAAATATTTTCTTTGTTCTTGTGACCATCTGCAAGAAATGACAAGAGAAAGGCATGGGTTAACCAGGTTATCTAAAGCAGGGCTCAAGAGGCTGCTGAAACAATCTGCTCTCCACATTTCTCTAGGAAGGCAATTTTAGATATATTCAAGCTGCATGGCGCGGGCGTTTAGATGTCTAAGGATGCTAGAGACAGTCACTCTGCATATCTCAGGCATTCAGATGGCAACCTAAAAGCTTGAGTTTCATACAGACACAGAGACTTCAGAACCTCATTGGCCACAACACACAACTTCATTCTGATGGACTAGCAAAAAGAGAAAAATCACATGTCAAGCTATTTTAAAGCTAAGAGACGTGAACAAAACAGACCTAAATGCATAAAAACTGCTGCCCAGAAACTATCTGCAAAACCTGTCAATAAGAAATGCACACGATTCAAAACCATGTGCAGGCTGTCTACGCCGAGCTGTTTGTGCTAGGTGCTGGTATACGTCTGCAAGCAACACAGACGCTGACCTCGCACCTGGGGACCACCCTGCAAGCTCTGTCCAGGATTCCTCCTCCTGATTTCCTGTGATTCACCTTGATTCACCCTGCACCCAGTCAAGCCCAGCTAATCCCCAGATCCCTACACTTTTGTTCCTGCAGGTCCTTCTCCTTGGGGTGCCTCTGCACTCCTAAACCTAACTACGGCAAGTTGTAACCTTCCTCCAGGATCCAGCACCTTTCTCCAAAATTCAAAATAGTTATTTATCAATCCAGCCAGGAGCTAGTCCACCCTTTCCTGAAACCCCCTAACAGTGTCTCTATATCCCTGTCTTAGCACTCACTGCTCTCCACCTTGTGTGAAGTTACTTCCTCCTCCAGACAATAAGCTCTTGACTCCTCTACAAATCCTCCACCAGGCCAGGCACAGCGTCAGGCACATAGAAGCCAACACTGAATGTTTTGTGGATGTACGTGTGAAAAAATGTGGCCACATTTCCGAATCCCACCAGCTCCAAAGCCAAAGGAGTAGGAAGCTCAATGACATTAACTGCTCAGAGTGGGAACCAAAATCTTACATGTAGGAGCCAAAAATCAAGAAAATAAATTTCTTTCTAAAGACTGAGTTTAGACTATGTGCCATTTTAGTTTTACTGTCACAATAAAAAAATAAAAGGAGAATGACATTAACTGTTCAGAGTGGGAACCAAAATCTTACACGTAGGAGCCAAAATCAAGAAAATAAATTTCGTTCTAAAGACTGAGTTTAGGCTATGTGCCATTTTAGTTTTACTGTCACAATACAAAATTGTAGAATTTGATGGGTGAGGGTCTGACCAGTTTGTTGGCATATAATCAACACACAATGTCATCTGTTTCTACTGCAACTTGATGTGATGTAGGATGCTGAAGCATAGGAGCCATGGCTGCCTGGGTCAGTCATCACAGAGGCTCCTGACACATCTGCTGAGTGAATGAGTGAACCAACCCACCTCAACAGGAGCCTGAGGTGAGTGACACCAGGGGGCACAGTGGTTACCGGCAGGCTGTGCTGTAGGGTACTGGAAATCCAGCTCCTGGGTCTAACTCTGGGTGTGACCCTGGGCAGGACTCACTTCCTCCTAGGTATGAGTTTTCTGCAGCACGAGATGCTGGGCCAGGGCTCCAAGGTCCCACCTAATGCCCAGTTCCCATGAATCCACGAGCATCATAGCCATGATGCAGAGAGGCTTGCAGACTCCAGGGAGCTCTTGCTTTAGCTTAGTAGCTCCCACAGAAGACACATGCCACCATAGCCTGCTGGTTGACCCCAAACTTGGAGCTCGTAGACTCCAGGGAGCTCTTGCTTTAGCTTAGTAGCTCCCACAGAAGACACATGCCACCATAGCCTGCTGGTTGACCCCAAACTTGGAGCTCGTAGACTCCAGGGAGCTCTTGTTTAGCTTAGTAGCTCCCACAGAAGACACATGCCACCACAACCTGCTGGTTGACCCCAAACTTGAATATCCTTGTCATGGACATTCCACAGTGTTTTAAGAGGACATTGTTCTAACAACTCAGTATACCACCTACTCCCTACTTCCTCCTGCCCATTAGAACCAAGCAGTGGCTTGCTCATGTGTTTAAAGCTGGGATTGACTGTTTTTTCACCTCTTTTCAGATGAACGGGGGATTAGACGAGATAGTGCATGTGAAAAATTCTATGAAGATCCCACCACTGTGCACAGCACTGAGCTCCAAGTACCTCGCATGACCTGGTAGGCCTCTTATGCTCACTCATTATTGTCCATCTCCCTTCTCACCCATTCCTTAAGTCTCCCTGGTTAATAAAGGTCACTTGAATGGCAAAATTCCATCTAGCCCTTTCCAGATTTAAATCTGTCCCTACACTCATGAATCACCAAATTTTACTAATCTAACTTTGCTAATGTATTCATTCAACAGATACATTAAGTGCGAGGTGCTGGAGCTTACATTCTAATAGAATGTGGAATGTAATCCACTATAAAATGAAGATATAATGATTAGCCTACCATACAAGGTACCTATTAGGAGTAAATTAAGTAACGTATGCCAAGTGTCTAGCAGGGCACTGTGTAGTCACTAAATAAATGGTCAACTGACCAAAGTCAGTTACTAGACTCATCTTTCAAGCTCAGAACTAAATATGCAGCGAAAAGACACATTACACAAAAATGTGCCTTTGAAAAGGCACCTCTTACTGCCCTATTTTCTTCCACTATAATTTCAAAAACACTTTCCTGCATCTCTACATGCTTTCAGATGGGCAGAGATTCCCAATAGTTTAATTTTAGATTTTTCATTCCTTTTTTTTCCTTACCCCAGCCAAGTAATTAAATATCTGTAAAGAAACACTAACATGATCTACCAACATGCACTAGTAGAGTTCTCAACTTGAAGAAACTCTGGAGAGCCATACTATAATCTGAACCCCACGGTCTCATTTATACACTGTTTAGAGTTGGGCGGGTATACAGCAGCCCTGTCTATATTCTGAACATTCATGTAGTCCCAGAGAATTCAACAAACAACATGTCTTCATTCCAAATAACAGAAGTCAACAGATTGTTCATTCCCTAGTAACTGGTGAAATGAAAATATCTCTTCATACACCCTCCACCGTTGCCTTATAGCCGTAAACCTGCCTAGACAGAGCCCTAAAAACAGAGGCAGCCATTCAGCTATAAATCTACACAGTCCCCAAAAAGCCTTTAAAACACTTTTTTAAAAAAAGGATGAGAAATTCCAGGTCCCAGACAATGCACCAAAGTGTCCAAGTTACTAAAACATCCTCTCCAGGGACCAGCTCAGATACAGTGATGGATCCCACTCCTCAGCAAACACTGAAAGAAACTGTTTTAATCAAAACCTTCCAAACATGAAAAGGCCAGTGGAAACATGGGCAACCCTTGGTTAGCTGCTCACCAGTGTCTCGGCTTTAGGAGAAGGGGGCACAGCTGTGGGGGCGACAGGGCTGTGCACAGTGACCTCTCCCGCCAGGGGCATGCTGGGGGAAATGGAAGTGATTTACTTTGAGAATGCTGCCAGCATGACTGCCAAATGGACTGTGGCCTGCTCCACAATTTGCATGCTGGTGAGGGACACGGGAGGCAGAGAACCCTAGAGTCACACATTCTTCTCTCGGTTTCCTTGCCATCTCCATGGCTACTGAGGAGGGCAGGAAGGGGATGGGGCTGGGATGTTGTCTTGACTCTCAGTGAGACTAAATGGAGGTCCTCGAATTCCCATCAATACTATGCAAGGTTTCTATGGACATGTGAGGGTGCACACACATGTATATGCACATGCATGGGTGTGTGTTTGGGTCAACTCCAGTCCCACTCCTTGAGTCTTGGCCTCTATTTGCCTAAGGAACCATTCAGTATCCCTGGAACTTTAAATCTGGATACAGTGAGCTGGACAAGGTTCCCAGGCCCCTGGGCTCTATACTCCTTTTGGGTTATAAAAAAAAAAAAATCCTCTTTACCCAGTGAAGAGAGAGCCACCTGTTTTCCTCCTAGGATAGGCCCTTCAGGTAACTGTTTCCTAACCTGTAGCCTTAACACCAGTAGAGTACCCATATAGGGTACAGGGAAGCAGTCACTGCATCCCAAAATGCTCAGATGGCCCCACTCAGCTCCACAGTGAACTGAGATGGAGAGCCACCCATCTGTTTCAGGGAGCTCAGTCCAAAATCCATTAGGAAATTGATCTTAAATTTCCTTTGCTTGGAGTTTTTAGTGGAGAGGTTGCAGATAACATTTTGGTATGTGAGTGCTTCCCACCATTAGAGACACCAGATACCTACCCGACAGCCTTGCACCATGTGGGGACAGCCCCCTCTCCCAGCAGGCGCCCCTCCTTTTATGGTTTAAGGTGTCACTCTGGGAAGCAGGAGGTGTCCGTGTGCATGTGTGCGTGTGTGCGCTCTTGCCCGTGTGCACAAAGGGCAGTGGGGAGTGTTCAGGCTCTCACAAATCATTGCTGGAAAGTTCTGCATCTAGACCTGTAATTTAACTAAACACCGCTGCTCTCCACATACCCCTTGGCTCCATAAAGAAAACCCCAGCACCCATTCCAGTTCGGAAAATTGCTGTTTACACGTAAGAACTGGCCAAAGCCAGTACTAACCAGAGCTGCAAAGAGCACTCCACCTCCCTGCCTCTAAACAGAGAGCTGGCTTTTTAAGTTAAAAAAATTCCCTTTTAAAAGATGTGTTTCCATCAGAAACGGTCACTAGGAATGGGACCACTGTTTGTATTTTTATAAAATAGGATAAAGCAAATGTGTGTGTGTGTGTGCGTGTGTGTGTGTGGTGTGTGTGTGTGCTGTGTGTGTTTTGTGTGTGTGTTGAAGGCAGAGTAGGGTAAGGGGAGGTTAGAAAAGAGAAACTACTTTTAAAAATGAGATTAAAGGGAAAACTTAATTCCAACAGCACTGGCCTAAAGATATTCGTTATCACACAAGGAAAACAAAAACAAAACAAACACCAAAAAAAACAAATATTTCTTAATCAGAACAAATACATGAAAAGGCAGGAAATGGCTCTGGAGAGCCTTAAATGAGTATGAGAAAGGCCCACAGAAATTAAATCAGGTCTGGCTATTACCATGTTCCTTAAAAGAGTTCAAATTCCCTGTGATGAAAAAATGTAAGCCATCTTCACTCCCCAAGAACACAGGCTTGTTTGCAGATGATGCCTCATCTGTGGGAACCCCAAGGTGGAAAAAGCCCAGGAAAGATGTTAAAATGCTAGCACTGGGTAGGATGCTACAAACCTTCTAGTTCATCCTCCCCATTGTGCAGATGGAAAAGTCAAGTCAATGAGATGACTTGCGTGCTAGTTAAAGGCAAGGCAGGTAGTTAGGAGGACAGCTTTCCCAGGCTCAGACAAGGGCTCTATTACCCCATCCTGTCCAGTGACACTGAAGAACAAAAGTGCTCACCAAATTCAGAATCCAGGATGAAATCCCATGTATCTGCCAATATGGCAGTCTTCTCCTATCAGTCTGCATTTGAGAATTAAGTCCAATCTTTGTATGGCAGACCCTCGAGCAGGGCTGCCTGAGATCACAGAACTCCCGAACACCAAGTCTCCATTCCCCAAGGTGTTTCATTCAAGGGACCTGCCCTTTAAAATCCCTACTTCTCCGCATATTTTTCCCATCCTCTCTCACCCTCACAACTGCCAATACTACCATTCTTGCCACCACCAACTCCACCACCATCACCCTCGGGGCCACCCTCCTGCCAACTTCATCACTACCGTAACTACTATCACCATCACATCTGAATCCAGTGGCAAACTTACTTAGCTTGCAAAATCAGAACACAGGTCAGGTATTGGGCATCTTCTCCAACTGTTTCTAGGATCAGATGTGGAAAAGAGACTGGGGTGGATCAAAGAGTTCCTCCAAAATTCGTGTCCATCTAGAATTTCAGAAAGTGACCTTATTTGGAAACGGGGTCTTTACAGATGTAATTAGTTAAGAATCTTGAGATGAAGTTATCCTGGACATAGGGTAAGCCCTAAATCCAGTAATGGGTGTCCTTCTAAGAAGAGGACAAACAGACACAGAAAGAAGGTGGCCATGTGCAGATGAAGGCAGGGCCTTGAGTGATGTGCCTGCAAACCAAGGAACACCAAGAATTGCTGGCAACCACCAGAAGCTAGGAGAGAGGTATGGGACAGTTTTTCCCACAGAGCCTCCAGAGGGAACCAGTCCTGCTGACACCTTGATTTCAGACCTCTGGACTCTTGAACTGTGAAAGACTATATTTATATTTCTTAAATCAATCAGTGTGTGGTAATTTGTTACAGCTGTCCCACAAAACTAATACAGAGATCTATTTGGGAGAAGCCCAAGGACACCACTGCCTTGACCTCACCTTTTTTTGGTGACAGCAGAGCCACAGTCCACATGGAAACTCTATCAATTATGGGGGAGGAAGGCATCACACCCACCCAAGCAAGGCAAGTCACGCCCATCGGCAGAGGCCACAGGGAGTACATCTCTGCCTTAAATGGTCAAATGACACCTGTCTTGAGGTGGGGAATGAGAAGGACAAAGCCACCTGTAAGGAGAAGCAACCCAAAGGTGACACAAGGATTCAAGTTCCTCTGATAAAAACACATGATGAAAGTAAGGCCAGGGTTTACACAAGGGCAGGCTCCTGCCTAATAAAATCTGAGATGTTGAGATATACTTTTCCCCTATGGAAAAGCCCTTTTACTGGTGTCTGCTTCCCCGCCTAGAACTCTCTGCCCTCACCGTAGATCATCTGTGGGCCAGGCCTGAGCTATGCCCTTCCCATGAGTTGCCTGACTTAGTCCTCATGTCAATCTTATGACAGGTCCCAGCCACTCTTCCACAGATAAGGAAACCAAGGCTCAGAAATGTTAAGCATCCAAAATCAAACAGCATATGGAGTGACAAATGGAGAATCTAAATCTTGCCCTTCCTATTCACCGCTCTAACACCTTCATTTGCTACTGTGTCTTCTTCTTTCTTTCCATAAGAAAAAAAACAATTGGAAAAAGGGGAGGATTGAGGAGCAGGTATGTCTTCACCTTTTCTAATTTTGCAGCAAAGATGCAAAAATGACAAGCCAGATCTTCCTAGTGGAAATTTAAAATGGTGCAGCTGCTTTGGGAACAGTCTGGCAACTCCACAAATTATTAAACATAGCATTGTCTGTCAACTCCACAATGATTAAACATAGCATTACCAGGCTGGGCATGGTGGCTCACACCTGTAATCCCAGCACTTTGGGAGGCCAAGGCAGGTGGATCACCTGAGGTCAGTAGTTTGAGACCAGCCTGGCCAACATGGCAAAACCTCGTCTCTACTAAAAATAAGAAAATTAGCTGGGCATGGTGGTGCACGTCTGTAATCCCAGCTACTCGGGAGGCTGAGGCAGGAGAATCACTTGAACCCAGGAGGCGGAGGTTAAAGTGAGCCAAGATCATGCCATTGCACTCCAGCCTGGGTGACAAGAGTGAAACATCTCAAAAACAAAGAAATAAATAAACAAACATAGCGTTACCATATGATCCAGCAATTCCACTCCTTAGTGTATGCCCAAGAGAAATTAAAACCTATGTCCACCCAAAAACTTTTACACAAGTGTTCATGGCAGCAATAGCCAAAAAATGGAACAACCCAAATATCCATCAACAGATGAATGGATAAACAAAATGTGGTACATCCATAAATAGAATATTATTCAACTGTAAAAAGGAACGAGGTACTGACACATGCTGCAGCATGGATGAACCTTGAAAGCGTCATGCCAAGTGAAACAAGCAAGACACAGAACACCACATATTACAGTTTGGGTATCCCTTATCTGAAATGTTTGGAACCGGAAGTGTTTCAGAAATTCAAAAATCCAAAATCTGAAATGCTCCAATGAGCATTTCCCTTGAGCACCATGACAGCACTCAAAAAGTATCAGATTTTTGAGCATTCTGGATTTTGGATTTTCAGATTAGGGATCTTCAAGCTGTATTTGATTCCATCCAAATGAAAGTCCATAATAGGGAAATCTGTAGAGACAGCAGGTAAATTAGCAGTTGCATAGAGCCGGGGGAGAGGGAGGGAGTGATGGCTAAAGGGTATGCAGTTTCTTTTTGAGGTAATAAAAGTGCTCTAAAATTGACTGTGGTGATGGGTGCACATATCTGTGAATATACTAAAATCCATTGAATTGCACCATTTTAAATGAGTGAATTATATGGTATTTGAATTATATCTCAATAAAGCTGTCAAAAAAATGACAGGCCAGAGAGATCCCTAAGCCAAGAGTCTGAAGGCAAAAATGACTTAAAATAAACCCACGTGTCCAAGAAAGTGTGCCTGCCCACCATTCCCACCACTTCGTCTCTCATCTAATTCCACAGGCCTCAGGTCACCCACAGTTGACCACTGGAAAAAGGTATAACAATATTTTACGTTGCCGATTGCTAAAATTAATTTAACTTCAAAGGAAACTAATTACAAATATAACCCCAAATGTTCCTCCAAGCTCTCCCTCCCTGTATATAGCTATTAGCCAGAGAGCACCAAGGTTCAAGCTACAATTTGGCATTCCCTCTAAATAGCTTTAAAATTGGAAGGAAAAAAATAGTCCTTGCCTATATGGAGCTGGAATATAATTCACACACAATTATACAACATAGTCAGGGCACAACGTTACCTCTGACTAAAACAACAGAAACTCACCTACAGGAGAACGTGATCTTGTAATGAAATGATCAGGATGCTTCGGCTGGGAGCTGAAGCTTCCCACCCTCATCTCAGAGTTCTCTACCTGGCTCCCTCCTAGGCTAATTTAAAAAATACTACTTCCTCTTACCCTAGGGAAAAAGCCGCAGCCACAGGGGTGACCTGTCCACAGATTAGTATCAGAGAGTAATGTCCTAAACAGTAGCACTGACTCCTATTGGGGGCTGGGGGAGGTAACCGACAAAGGTAGAGAGATGAGGGCTGCCTTGGAAAGCACAGGAAATTAAGGATCACGATCCCTGCATCAAGCGCTGCGGAGCGAGGTGGCTGGCTAGCCGTCATTCCGATCACAGGCACCCAGGCTGCTCTGCATACGCAGGCGGTTTCTCCATCACTCCATCCCTCTGGGAGCCCCTGGCCCCCAGTGCTCACCACACAGTGATTCAGACCCACTATGGGGAAGACCCCAAAGACTTTCTCAAGTGTTTGAATGATTACCAATACACTGATGCAATTAAAACCCATAATCTTTTACAACAGTGCTATTAAGCAAAATTAAGTAAGAAACCTTCACTGTTGTTGAATCTGCGAGGAAGTCGTGCATTTCTGCATACAAAAGAGGCCCCTCTAAAGCCCCAGCATGAGAAAGGCAGCCAAAGCAGATTCTTAATAAACCTCAGAAGGAGGTGGGAAAGAAAGAGCCAGACGGGATGGTGGGGTTGGTATGAACTCAGTCTTTCCATCTGCGCCTGTCACTCCAGCAGTGGGAGCCTGAGTCGCCCACCCAGGGTGGAATTCTTCTGAAGACGCACAGATGACTCACGGTGAGGGGTAGGGCCCCAGAAATGGTGGCACGATGGTCTCAGGGCCCCATGACTAAGGCACAGGCCCAAGGTCATTCTGCCTACAGAAATGATACAAATACAACAATAATAGGAAGTTTCCATTTTCAAGCACATCTATGTATACTGAGACATGCTAAATAACTGACCCTGGTTCCTCAGATGAGGTTGGGTCAAGTCTCCTAACAGTTCTGAGCCTTATTTTCTCCGTTCTATAAAACAGGCCTAGGACCCTGGCTGAAATAACACAAGCTGAAACAACAAATGTGAAATTGTAACCCTGAGAACACCATCCACACAAGGGTTCTGTCACCTCCAGCGCAAACCTTTCTCCCAGCTTCTCCTCCTGGCTGGAATCTCCTCAGTGCCTATTTCCAGGCTGAGAAATGCCTGAGGCTCTTCACACCGGCTGTGCTCAGGGTAAAAGAAACCAGCCCAAGTACAGGCTGCAGGATTTAGGAACACACAACCTTGGTGACAAGCTCAGAGCTCCCAAATTGCTCTTTTCCCAAAACATTTCCATTTATCTCGGTAGCAACTACCAGGGAAAATGGTTTCTACACAAAAGTTGAACATCTCAAAGTTCCCTGTAAACAGAAGTAAATAGCCCACCCCCTGATCTATCATCTTGGGGAACCTCTGATTCCTTCACTATGACATTTGGGAAACATCACAGACAGGCTGAGAAACCATGTTAGAAGGAATGGCTGAGACTACAGACCCTCGGATACATGACAACTTAAGGAAAACCAAGCTTCAGAGAGAAGCCAGCCCAAGAGAGGATTTCCAGAGCCCATCTCTCCAGTAAACTGGGAGCCACCTGCCAGAACGAGGCCTGTTCTCATCAGCAACAATCTGACCTGCTCTTCTTAGGAGAGAGCGCATAAAAACTTTGCTGGTAGGCAGGTTCTAAAGCCAAGTTACCCCATCCCCCAAACCCTCCAGTTGATTTCAAGAAAAGAACAAATGGCAGCCTCAACCCTTAGCCTTGATTACCTTCATTACCATATTTTAGATGTACATGGCAATCAGTTTCTGATGAGCAAGTTTTACCTAATCCACACACTGACACTCCTGTAGTGCAGAGGTTCTCAATTCTGGCTGCACATTCGCATGGCCTGCGGGGTGGGGGTCGTTAAAACTTACTGATACCTGGGCCCCACCCTCAGGGATCTCACTGGTTCAAGGTGAGCCCTGGGCATCAGTATTTTTAAACATTCACCAGAACATTCTAATTTGCAGCCAGGGCTCTGTAAGAAGCTGCTTCTGCCATCTAACGGGAAAAATGGCAAGGATGGAGGCCTCAACAAAAGCCAAGTTTTTTGAGACAGGGTCTCGCTCTGTCACCCAGGCCAGAGGCCACTGGCATGATTATAGCTCACTGCAGCCTTAACTCCTGAGCTCCAGTAATCCTCCCATCTCAGCCTCCTGAGTAGAAGAGACTACAAGCACACACCACCACATCTGGCTTTTTTTTTTTTTTTTTGGTAAAGACAGGGTCTGGCTATGTTACGCAGGCTGGTCTCGAGCTCCCGGCTTCAAGTGATCCTCCTGCCTCAGCTTCTCAAAGGGCTGGGATTACAGGAGTGAACCACCAGGCCTGGCCTTCAGATTCTTGTTCATTAAAACCCTTCCTGAGCATGAGGAATGAAGAGCCCCAGAAGAGCAGAAGGAACCTGGGATTTGAACAAGAAACTGCTGGACTTGAGTCCTAGCTGGGTAATTTTAAGCAAACTATGCATAAAGTGGGGGCAATACCTATATGTCACAGAGCTGCTGTAAGCATCAAATTATTTTAATGCAGCTGGCACATAGTAGGTGTTGAAAAAAGGTTTGCTGAGTCTTGAGAAAGACCAAGAGGGTAAGAAAAGAAATGGCAGCAGAGTGTCTCCAGTGGCAAGCCATGTTCATTAATCCACTCTCTCATCAAACCTGTTGTGAGGACCCACTATGTGCCAAGCACTGCATGAGACCTCATCTCTGCTCCAAAGATGCTTACATTCAAGTAAGAGCCTGTGTTATTTCTAGTATGGTGGAGCTGTGAGAGCACAGGGCTGGGCGTGACCTACAGCTTAAAGGTTAGCAGGGGAGACCCAGGAAGAAAGGGGAGAAGGGCCTTTGCAGCCTGTCTGGCAGAAGGACTGTTAGTGGTCCCAAAAGACTGCAGCATAAGACATTGTGGGATGCAAGGAGGGTAGGCCAAGCCCAACGGGAAGGCTGAATCTCTGTGGGGTTTAAACAGGAGAGTGACTTTTCAATCCAGCTATTAAAAAGAAGAACAGGGGGCTTGGGCGCATGGCTCACGCCTGTAATCCCAGCACTTTGGGAGGCCGAAGCAGGTGGATCATGAGGTCAGGAGTTCAAGACCAGCCTGGCCAATATGGTGAAACCCCGTCTCTACTAAAAATTAAAAAATTGGCTGGGTGTGGTGGCACACGCCCGTGGTCCCAACTACTTGGGAGGCTGAGGCAGAAGAATTGCTTGAATCTGGGAGGCGGAGGTTGCAGTGAGCTGAGATGGCGCCACTGCACTCCAGCCTGGGTGACAGAGTGAGACTCTGTAACAAAAAAAGGAAAAAAAAAAAAAAAAGAAGAAAAAGAGCAGGGGCTAGGCACGGTAGCTCACACCTGTAATCTCAGCACTCTGGGAGGCTGAGGCAGGTGGATCACTTGAGGTCAGGAGCTTGAGACCAGCCTGGCCAACATGGCGAAACTCCACCTCTACTAAAAATACAAAAATTCGCCAGGCGTGGTGGTACACATCTGCAATCCCAGCTACTCGGGAGGCTGAGGCATGAGAATCACTTGAACCCAGGAGGCAGAGGTTGCAGTGAGCCAAGTTGGCACCACTGCACTCCAGCCTGGGTGACAAAGCAAGACATCTCCAAAAAAAAAAAAGAAAAAGAAAAAGAAAAAAGAAGAGCAGGGCCACTGGTGGGGTGGGGAGGCTGGGTGATCTCAACACTTAGATGTTGACAAGGAAGTAGAGAAAAAGGCATGAACCAGGAGCAAGACACCTGGACAGCAGTCCTAAGCAACCCGCATGCGGGCTGGGATTAGCTCCCCCACCAGCAGGTCCCTTCTTGCCCAGCTATTCTACTGTTCCAGAAACACCCCAGGAGCAAGAGAGCAAGTGGGGGCAGGTGGGGAAGGCATAAGAAGCGATAAGCACATTGCACCCTGGGCGCAGTGGTCTTTGGAAATACACTCAGCCATCTGTTAAGTCATAAATTTTACCTATCAAGAAAAAAAGTCAAATTCCCCCCAGCCCAGATATACTGATCTGGCCCCTTCCATCCTCCACAAGTAACTTCCTTTGAGGGAAAAGGGGGAAACGCAAAGAAGGGCTTGTAGTAAAAGAGAGAGGCCAAAATCATCATAAGCAAGTCTCTCTGCCTTTTATTGAATGTCTCACCCCTCTAAAGACGGAAGATGATTTTTCCAAAGATGATTTTTCAAGAGGGCCATAGAGGCTGAATAGAGCATCAGATTTGAAGATTTTGGAGATTGGAAGGCCAGGTTCCAATCCCAGTGCCCTGAGCAGGCTGAAAGAGTGGAAAGAGGACAAACTCAGGCAACCTGATCCTGTCATGCATTTTACTAGGTGATCACTGCAAGTGACTGAGCTTCTCTAAACTTGTTCCTTCTTCTACAAAATGGGATTAAAACAGATAACACATGAAACATGCTTATTTGGAATGGACTGGAATGACAGGCACACAATTAAGTCCCTCTTCCCCCTCCCCACCACCTTCCCTTCCCCACTAGTGACTTCACATCTGTCTGTTCATCTGTGAATGGGGATCAAACCTTCCCTGCCTGTTTTATAGGCTAAACAACAGAAGGAAAAGTACTTGGAAAAGGCATGACACACACTCTGTAAATTAAATACTAATTATTATGAATTCTACTACCCTTGATTTCTCAGACACCACCTTGAATCAATCCATCTCCAGCCCATCAACTTCCAATGGTTAGAGATGCTCCAGCAAAAATGATATGCTATCTCAACACAAGGCAGTGTCTTTATCTGCCTTAACCTAGGTAGCTCCTGACCCTGTAAAGAATAACAGACTGTTGCACATTAGGAAGATCACTCTCTATGAGATAAAGCTGGCCATGCCTCGGAGGTAATATTTCTCTGCTGCACCAATATCCTAATACATCCGTGCTCTCCACATGCCAGGAACATATTTCTGTAAGTCCTCACATAAAAGAAAACTTATTTTCCAGAGGGATAAACAGAAGAGAAAAGGAAACAACAGTCGCAGCAAAAATATCACCAATCAAACAGAACTCAGTCCGCCAGGAACTTTACTAAATGTGTAGTGTTACAGATGTTTTATAGCCATGATGTCTGTTCTATTTAAAACACTTGCACTAGGCCAACCAAACAATGAAAAAGAAAAAAGGAAAAGATATATTCCCCAATGCGCCCAACCCAGCTAACTGGTCTGGGATGGCTGTTTATTGAGGCAAAGAGGCAACTGGGGACCTGTAGCTGTCAGCCAGAACATGGAGGGCTCATTTTGTAGTTCACCCTGGAGGGCTGTCAAATCAGACACATGGCCCAGCAAATGGCGTGTGGCTCTCTCTGAAGGGCACTTCTGCCTGGAAGCCCAGGGTCTTCTAAGGGGAAATTTCCCTGCACCTGGCAAGCACTTAACAAAATCTCGTTCCCTTCCCTCAAGAAAGAAAAATCTATACAGTTAAACCTCATTTGTCCAACAACACTTAATCATTCCCTCCACAAACATTTGTTGAGTGTCTGCTACGTACAAGGTACTGGGCTAGGGACTCACAGTCAAATCAGCTGCCATCAGGATGCCCCTCAGAAGGTGTGCTTCATAAGGGAGGGCCATGGTCAATGCACTCTCCAGCATGGAAGCTTCAGAAGGGAGGGCCGTGGTCAATGCACCCTCCGGAATGGAAGCTTCAGGAGGGCCATGGACAATGTCCCCTCCACAATGGAAGCTTCAGAAGGGAGGGCCATGGTCAATGTCCCCTCCAGCATGGAAGCTTCAGAAGGGAGGGCCGTGGTCAATGTCCCCTCCAGAATGGAAGCTTCAGAAGGCAGGGCCGTGGTCAATGTCCCCTAAAGCATGGAAGCCTCAGAAGGGAGGACCGTGGTCAGTGTCCCCTCCAGAATGGAAGCTTCAGAAGGGAGAGCTATGGTCAATGTCCCCTCCAGCAGGAAAGCTTCAGAAGGGAAGGCTGTGGTCAATGTCCCCTCCAGCATGGAGGCTTCAGAAGGGAGGGCCGTGGTCAATGCACCCTCCAGAATGGAAGCTTCAGAAGGGTTGTGGTCAATGAACCCTCTAGAATGGAAGTTAAGGACTTGCATCTGTTTGGTGCACCCCTGTATTCCTAGCACCTAAAAGAATGCCTAGCACATGGTAGGCATTCAATAAATATGGGTTGGACAAATACTGGATGAATGTTCCCTGTTCTGAATTACTCTGTGGATTATTCTAGGTTCCTGGACACCCTACTTGTTTTCTCTCTTTCCCCTCAGGTAATCCCAAACACTCCTCACTGCTACGCTGGGCACAAGCACTAAGAAGATAAAAAGCTTTGTTCCTACGAAGAACAGCTGGCCAAAGTTCTGTTCAGCAGCCACTGAGGACCCAAGCAGAAAGTGCCACAATCAGAGGATGATGTTAGAAGATGAAGTTAGAACATCAGAAGATGAAGTTAGATGAAGTCAGACAAACCCTTTCAGGCTACTTGGACACGCACAGCTGGTGATTCGATAGGGGCATCTTTATATCTAAAAAAGACCATTGGTGACTCTTGATAAGAAATCAGTCAAAAGGTCAAGTAAAATAGGGAAGGGCCGGAAACCACTGGCATTCATAGATTCTAGGACAATTGTCATTGTCTGTATTACCTACTCCTGATTCATTCCAATCGACATCAACCATTAATGAGCACCTAACAGGCACTGGGATCCCAAACTGCAAGATTTCGTTCTGTGCCCTTGAAGATCTCCCAGACACCTGACACACACCATGGTATGGTATGCAAAAGAGACAGGCATAATAAAATGGTTATCTGAAGCTGCTAAATTTGAGGGTAATTTGTTCCACAGCAACAATAACTATAACACAGAAGTCAGGCCAGTCAGGGAAATATGATGAACTCTGTCAGTAGAGTCAGGGCAGGCTTGAAAGAGGAGATGCTTGGCTAGGGTTTGAAATGATGAGCAGCAGGAGTTTTTTTCTTTTGTTTTTTGTTTTTTGAGACAGAGTTTTGCTCTTGTTGCCCAGGGTGGGGTGCAATGACACTATCTCAGCTCACTGCAACCTCCAACTCCCGGGTTCAAGCGATTCTCCTGCCTCAGCCTTCTGAGTAGCTGGGATTACAGGCATGTGCCACCATGCCTGACTAGTTTTTTGTATTTTTAGTAGATGGGGTTTCACCATGTTGGCCAGGCTGGTCTCGAATGAGCAGGAGTTTTTCAGGAAGACAAGAGAGAAGGGCAGACAGAGTCACAGCAGCATGGAATATCATTGCTTGTTTCAGGCACTAAACTTTTGGATTGCTAGAAATCAAGTGAAAAGGAGGGTCTGAGGGGAGATGAGGATGGAGACATGAACAAGGGTTATATCACAAGGAGTCTTGCAGACCATAACAAAGAAGATTGGACTTCATCCTGTAGACAAAGGGTAACCATTTTAAGCTGGGGAATAACATGACCAGCTTTGTGTTTTAGATAGGTTATTCTGTAGAGGATGGATCTGAGAGGTTGAAAATAGAGCCTATAAGAACAGTTAGGAGCTTATCATAATAGTTCAAGATGAAGGGACCCTGAACTAAAGCAAGGATCATTTGCATAACAAAGAGGGAAAAGATTTAAGAGAGAGTAGGAGACAAAATTATCAGGACTGGGTAAATGGCCAAAGGCAGAAAGGAGGGAGAGGGAGGGGTCTTGAGTTTACTGGGTGGCTGATGGTGGTGTCACCAATTGAGATAGGGGATGCAGAAGCAGCAGGCTTGCAGAGGAAAGATAAATGTGTTCACTTTGAGTATGTTAAATTTTCAGTGTCTGTAGGACAATCTGTGTATCTGCTCTGGAACTCAAGAGAAAGATCAGACTAAATTCACCAACGTCTAGTGGCCACTGAAATCATGGGAGTGGATGCGATGATGGGGTAGAGTAAAAGCAAGGACAAGAACAGTTTCAGGAGTTAGCCAGCATCTTTTGGAAACCCAAAGCACCACTCACTGAACTAGGGGAGGAGGAAGAAAAACTGCTTTGCCAATTGCAGCACATGGTTCCTTGGTCTCTGTCCCTCCCCTTGAGTCTGAGGGAGCTTCTGACTACTTCAACCAACAGAGGACAGCAGAAGGGATGAACGTGAATTTCCATGCTGAGTCATAAAAAGGTGCTGCAGCTTCCAGCTTGTTCACTGGAACACTTACACTTGGAGCCCTGAGCCACCAAGCAAGAAGTCCCACTCCTCTGAAAGCTACCATATTGTAAGGAAGCCCAACCACATAGACAGACCACATGTAGAAGCTCCATTCTTTGAAATCCCAGTTCAGGAGCCAGGCATATGAGTGAATAAGCCTTCAGATAATTCCAGCCCCTTGCCATCATGTCTCCCCTTGATTTCAAGTCTTCCCAGCTGAGGTCCTACACCAGGTAAAAAAGAAACCAGCTGTCCCTGCTATGCCCCATCCAAATTTCTGACCTGAGACTCCATGAGCATAATAAAATTGTTACCTGAAGCTGCTAAATTTGAGGGTAATTTGTTCCACAGCAACAATAACTATAACACAGAAGTCAGGCCATTTCAAATAGAAAAGAAGGGTCAACGGTGTTCAATATCACAAAGATGTTTAGTAGGATGAAGAGTCAATTTTCAGTTTCACTGGATCCAGATCTCAGCCACACACTTCCCACGATGGATCTGGGTGCTTGCTGGGCCAGCAGTCTACATGCAGCTATCAGCAAACTCTGAGCTGACACGTGAGCAACTCTCCCAGACAGGCCCATGGGTGCACCAAGCCGTGGAGTGACTTGGCAGTCTCTGGTTAGTTGTAAGTATTCACTGAGGGTAAACCTCACTGCTGATAGCAGCTGGCATTGAAAGATTTATCCATAAATATAATAACCACCCCCAAGGCACACCACCATATGCTTGTGGTGGTCAACTCTGCCTTTAGAAAGGTAGGAGTCTAAAATGTCAGTTTTTTCTGGGTAGAAATGATTTCTATTTTATTATTTTATTTTTTTAGACAGAGTCTCGCTCTGTTGCCCAAGCTGGAGTGCAGTGACGCAATCTTGGCTCACTGCAACCTCCGCCTCCTGGGTTCAAGCGATTCTCCTGCCTCAGCCTCCCAAGTAGCTGGGATGACAGGCACGCACTGCCACGCCTCACTAATTCTTTTTTGTATTTTTAGTAGAGACAGGGTTTCACCACATTGGCCAGGCTGGTCTCGAACTCCTGACCTCAGGTGATCCGCCCGCCTCGGCCTCTCAAAGTGCTGGGATTACAGGTATGAGCCACCGCACCCAGCCTAGAAATGGTTTTCATATCTATTATCATTGTAAATGTCAGTAGTTCCAAACAGCCACCTTAAAACAGGCTGATGGGCGATGTATTTTTAAGAGGCCTTTCTTGCCCTTGCCAAAGGCCCTCCTCCTCTTCCTAGGCAAAATCTGAATTCTTAAAACTCAGGGCACATCTAAAACTATGATAATCTTGTATAGTTGTTCTCCAAGTGGCATCTGTGGCTCAGAACAACTCATTTCCTGTCCAGCCATTAAGTCTCTGGGTCTCTGTCCTTGCTGGGAAATGAAGCATTCCTCTGCCTGGCCACAGACCCTGTTCTACAAGCCTCCTTGGTCCTCCACCCTGTTCCTGCTGTTCACAGGCCCTTTCTTCCCCAAGCCTTCTCTGTGTCCAAAGTGAATCCAGGGCAAATGAACATGTTCAAACACAGGGACTGAGACACCTGGGACATAGCAGAGTACTCAGTCTGCACAAAGAGATGCCTAGAAATAGAATAAGAGCCAATGGTACAATTACCCAAAGGAGAGACCTGATCTTACTAGACTTTTGCTTTCTCAAAATTTCATCATAAGAAATTTGGCTTAGTTTTAACTGTCCTTTAATAAATACAATTTCTGAGCAGCTACTTGGAATGAATCTCTATGGGAAGAACAGAAGTAATAACTGGGACCACTGTCCTCGTGGGTGGAGGGGTAATATCTTAATCAGGGAGGCAGGATATCTGCAGAGCCATCAAAAATTGACAGCAGGGTTTTCTAGCCCTTTGTTTTCAGTTTCCCAACTAACATTGAAGCTCCATCGTCCTGTTCTGTCGACCCTCTATGCTCCAGCCACATGTCTCTGACCACTGCTCACATTTCCACACCCCAGACCTTCATTCAAGCTGTTCCCTCACCCAGGAATATCCTCCCACCTGTCTTTACCTCCTATCACGATTCTCAGACCCTCAAGTCTTGGTCCAAATGTCTGTGCTCAAATGTCACCGTCTCCACTCGGCCTTCCTTGACTACTCTATTGAAAACTTCAATTCCACCCACACCTCAGCACTCCCTAGACCTTCTCCCGGCCTCTCATCTTCTAGCACATTCTATAATTTGCTTGTTTTATTTCTCATCTGTCCCCCTCCTACCAGAAAGTAAGCTTTCTGGTCAGGAATTTTGTCTGTTTTGTCCACAGATGTATTCCCAGTACCTGGGCCATTCAGTGACATGCAATAGATATTTGCTGAATGAATGAATGACCATCCTAAAGCATCTCCCTAACACCCCTCAGTCACATACACTATTCTTTTCTCTACACCTGCACAGGATGTAAACTATTCCTGAAGAGTGGCATTTCATTTCATTCTGCTTCCTATTATCACTAAGTATTTACCCATTAGGTTTAAGTTCCTTGAAGGCAGAGACCATGTCTTTTCATCTTTGCATCCCCCAAAGCACTGGTGGTGCTCAAGTATATAGTCTATTGAATTTAACTTAAAAATCAAATTGCGTGGAAAATAGGCAAAGAATGCACAAGCTCACATGACTCTACACCTAAGTGATTTCTCAAGCCTTTTCTTGTGAGCAGAACACAGTGCCAGGGCCTCTGAAGATACAAAGATAAGCAAGATGCACACAGACTAGCACCAGCCACACATGGCTACCGAAGTTAAATTGTAAATTAATTAAAATGAAGTGCCATTAGCAATTCAGTTCATGGTCATCCTAGCCACATTTCAAGTACTCCATGCCCACGTGCATTAGGATGAGCATTTCCTCCATCACAGAAAGTTCTATAGGACAGCAGTGACACCGACAGTCTTGCTCTCAATATGCAACCTGCTACTGGGGCATACAGAACAGGAACAAGAAGGACCAGGGGGAACAATAAGGTAACAGGTCCTAAAAGAACCAACAGAGACCAAAGGGCTGGGAGGAGAGAGGGTCACTGCCTTAGGGAGAGAAGAAAGCAGAGGAAGCTTCAAGGAAGGGGAGATGTTTGAGATGACCCATTTAAAAATGGGTGGGTTTGGCCATGCACGGTGGCTCACGCCTATAATCCCAGCACTCTGTGAGGCTGAGACAGGCAGATTGCTTGAATCCAGGAGTTCAAGACCAGCCTGGGCAACATGGTGAAACCCTGTCTCTAAAAAAAATACAAAAATTAGCCAGGTGTGGTGGTACACCTGTAGTCCCAGCTACTTGGGAGGCTGAGGTGGGAGGATTGTTTGAGTTCAGGAGGTTGAGGCTGCAGTGAGCCATGATCATGCCACTGACCTCCAGCCTGGACAACAGAGTGAGACCCAGTCTCAAAATAAAAATAAAATTGGAAAGTAAATGGGTAGGGTTTTCCAGGCAAAAGAAAGGGAGGTCAGGCCAAGGAAGAGCCACTGCTGTGGGAGCTGGGGGTATGTGTAAGATGGGGGTCAGCGGAGCCAGAATTCCAGGCCAGGACTGCTGTAGACCCCCTGAGAACCTGGATGGGGGAGCACAGACAGACCACCACAGAGAAAGCCAGAAGGATAACTCGATGCCAAGATGTCCATGGGTAACAGGGACATCAGCACACACAGAAGTGAGAGAAGGGACACACCTGGTAGCGTCAGGTATAGGACTAGCCAACTACTTTACCCTTGGTGCTGGAGGAGTAACAGATGTCCAAATTCAAAGCACCCAGGTGCTCACAAAAGCAGAACCCCCCTGCCCTCTTAGACTGTTAGTATCTAGAAGGCAAAACCCACATCCACTTGGTTGTTTGGGGGTAGGGGGCTGAAGGACTAACCCTTTAAGCCAGCACATTTCACCAAGGAATGTCTAAAGACCTCACTTTGAATAAATCCCAGTGAGCACTTATAGGTCCCCCAGCTTGCCCCCGCTTCACTCTCCCTGTTAGGAAGCCAGAACGATGGGGGCCCTCCAAGTTTCTAACTTGCTGACAAGCACCGCTCCTAACCAAAATGAAAGTCTGGGTGGCTCTGCCTCAGAAGCCAACGCTTAGAAACCCAGGGGCACACACTCCACTCAAGTTCAGCAGGCCTGCCTTCCACGGTCCCGCCCAGGCCGCCCGCTGTGGGTTAAAGACTTGATTTATGCACACTCTGGGGGCTCAGCATGGACCGATTCCAGACGTGGAACGGGGCCTTAACCAGGTGCTTAAGATGCAGGGCACAACGTGGTTAATGCTATTGTGGGTGGCTCCACAAAGACGCGGGTGCGTTTTAGCAAACGGCTAATAATAAGAGCAGGAAGAGGGGAGAGGTAGAAAAAGTCATCCTGGCATTGGCTGAGGTTCATCCTCCTCCCCCCCCAGCACGGGCACCTCTGTGACAACTTGCTTCTATCTCCAATTAGCCCGTTTTCAGCAGCCAGTACCCAATATGCTAGGCCTTCTATTCAAGAGCCTTTATCTAACATGCACATACTTCGCAGAAAAGAAAAAGGAAAAGGAAAAAAAAAATAAAGAAAGAAAAGACAAGAAAAGAAAGGATTTCTAAAGTGGCCAGGCCAAAAAAGAGAAGTTGGGAGGGGTGGGGAGTCACCATATTCGAGAACAAAGAAAACTCTGGAAACCCCTGGAAGAGCCCTGCCTGCCTCTTCCTATTAAACAATCAAGAGCTGACCGGGTGCTGAACGCATAGCCACTGAGGAGGGTTAAGAGGGCGAGGGGCCACTCCGGGGGCCCCACTTCTCTCCCCACAGCATGCAGCAGGCCCCTTATCGCCAGCCTGCAGGACAGCAGGGGCCTCTGCCTGTTTCAAGAGGAGACTGTGGTGAGAGGTAAAAGGGAGGAGAAGCCAATCCGAGAAGTAACTTCCTGACGGCCGACAGCTGACATTCTTAACTGAACACAGGATATGCCAAGAAAGTATCAGGCCTGGCTTTTCTCTCCCTGATAGATGACAAAGCAAAAAAAAAAAAAGAAGAAGAAGAAGAAGAAAGAAAACGAAAAAACAACCGCAGCCACACACATCTCATAAATCACGACTTTTATTGAAGGCTTCGCCACATAATAGCAACAGTCAAATTGAATAAAGACACCCTTCCATAAAGTACCAGTGAGAGACCACATCTCCCCCAGCCCAGGCTGGGCGGGAGGGAAAACTCAACCCTGACTCAGAGAAGGGTTTGGGGAAAGCAGATCGAGTAGTAGAGACAGGTGGTGGTTTTTTTAGGTTTTTCTCAAAACACGGAAATCCGGCAGCCAAGAGAAGTGGGGTGAGCTGAGAGCAGGGCCACACGAGATCACAACAAATGCATGAGGGAGGATGTCAGGGTTTTGTTCCTGAAGGGTCCGGGGTGGGTGAGTTTGATGAGGGGATGGAGAGTGAAATAACAGCTTCTGGTCGGTCTGCAGAACACACGCAAAAGAGCAAAAGCAAGATGGACCCAGGTAGGCA
The DNA here is from genome assembly GCF_028885625.2 of Pongo pygmaeus. Classification (NCBI taxonomy): domain Eukaryota; kingdom Metazoa; phylum Chordata; class Mammalia; order Primates; family Hominidae; genus Pongo; species Pongo pygmaeus. The sequence continues at coordinate 61,326,721 of NC_072392.2, forward strand.
ACTGAACCCTGTCAGAGGACTGCAGACCCCAGACTCAGGCTGATGGCTCACTTATAACACAAACTCAGCCACTTAGCACAGGTAGCATTTTGAGCCCACGTCGCTGTGAGAAGAATGCAGCTTCCACTCATTTACTGTCCCAGTCATTCCACATCTGGTGCAGAGTCACAGAGGGGTAATTCAGTTTGGGGCAAGTCCTTCCTCATGGGTGGCTGGTTCACTCTGGAACCTTCTCCCCAGTGGACCACACTCAAAGCCTGGTACGCCAACACCCCTAAACTTGGGCAAACTAAGAAATTAAGAAAATAAACAAGAAATGGGCCGGGCATGGTAGCTCACTCCTGTAATCCTGCACTTTAGGAGGCTAAGGCAGGCGGATGGCTTGAGGCCAGGAGTTCGAGACCCCCCTGGCTAATATGGAGAAACCCTGTCTCTACTAAAAATACAAAAATTGACCAGGCACAGTGGCTAATGCCTATAATCCCAGCACTTTGGGAGGCCAAGGCAGGCAGATCACTAGGTCAGGAGTTCGACACCAGCCTGGCCAACATGGTGAAACTCCACCTCTACTAAAAATAGAAAAATTAGCTGGGTGTGGTGGCGTTTGCCTGTAATCCCAGCTACTAGGGAGGCTGAGGCAGGAGAATTGCTTGAACCCGGGAGGCGGAGGTTGCAGTGAGCCGAGATCCCATCACTGCACTCCAACCTGGGCAACAGAGCGAGACTCCATCTCAAAAACTAAAAATAAAAACAAAAAACAAAATTTAGCCGGGCATGGAGGTACACACCTGTAATCCCAGATACTCAGGAGGCTGAGGCTACAGTGAACCAAGGTTGCGTGTGCCATTGCACTCCAGCCTGGGACACGACAGAGCAAAACTCCATCTCAAAAAAAAGAATGTCCCTAATGCCTTCACTGTTTTTTTTTTTGTTTTGTTTTGTTTTTGAGATGACGTCTCACTCTGTCACCCAGGCTGGAGTGCAGTGGTGCAATCTTGGCTCACTGCAAGCTCCGCCTCCCAGGTTCAGGCCATTCTCCTGCCTCAGCCTCCCGAGTAGCTGGGACTACAGGCGCACACCACCACGCCCGGCTAATTTTTTGTATTTTTAGTAGAGACGGGGTTTCACCATGTTGGCCAGGATGGTCTCGATCTCCTAACCTCGTGATCCACCCGCCTTGGCCTCCCTAAGTGCTGGGATTACAGGCGTGAGCCACTGCGCCCGGCCATGCCTTCACTTCTGAAATGGGATGGGGTGAGTGGAAGAGAGGTTCTATCTAGTTCTATCCTCCTTCTTGTCTACTACTCATCAAAACAAATTAGCTTTTTTTTTTTTAAAGTAATGAAGAGCAAGGGGGAACAAATGAATGCATGTCTTTCCAAATTCTGCCATTTGCAGAATCCAGGGAAATACAGTCAAATATTTTGGAAGTCCTTGTTGTAAAGATGATGACTTCCATAGGGCAGGTCACTGAGAAGGTGAAGGGGCATGAAGCTCTGAGCACAGGAGGCCTCCCTTCCAAAAACACTTGCTGGACTGAACTGTGGAGAATCCCTGCTCAACTGGGCACAGCCCCAAATTCCCTGTCCTTTCCCCGACACAAAATTCCAACTGTGGAGCCAGCCACAGTGACGTAACACATGAGGTGATGTAACAGGGCAGAAGGATATCTAAGGAAAGAAGTGGATGCCCTGATTCAAGTCAGAGTTAAAGATTAGCAGACTCGTACCTGAGGACAGTCAGGCTTGGCTCATTCCTTCCTTCTGAACTGACTATCCCAAGTACCTTAAAAAAGGCATTTGTGGGCCGGGCGCGGTGGCTCACGCCTGTGGTCCCAGCACTTTGGGAGGCCGAGGTGGGCGGATCACAAGGTCAGGAGATCGAGACCATCCTGGTAAACACAGTGAAACCCCGTCTCTACTAAAAATACAAAAAATTAGCCAGGCGTGGTGGCGGGCGCCTGTAGTCCCAGCTACTTGGGAGGCTGAGGCAGGAGAATGGCATGAACCCGGGAGGTGGAGCTTACAGTGAGCCGAGATCCTGCCACTGCACTCCAGCCTGGGGGACAGAGCAAGACTCCGTCTCAAAAAAAAAAAAAAAAAAGGCACTTGTAGGTCAACGTGACACCCAGAATGACCATGTTCTTCCCCTTTCCTGGGTCGGGGGTGGGAAGAACCCAGGGGAACGTGGGATCTTATTGACATGCAGGTCTTGGCAGCACATGTTGCCCAAAGGCAAAGAGCAGATATTCTCGAGTCTAGAAAGCAACTGAGATGCCACATTTTCCCAAAAGAGGAAGACGCTATTTCTGGAAGGCTAAGGTTGAGCCAATCAGCTGCTCATAAACAGAAAACTCTTCAAAGGGGTAAGGAAGACAATGGTGGGCCTCAGAATTTTTATTTCTGCTGTCTACCTTTAGGAGAATGGAAAAATCACAACTAAAAACCCAGATCTCCAGTCAATCTAGCAGAAGTTTCTCCAACTCCAGAACACAGGGTCATGAGAAGCCAGGGTCTCACCTGCCGTGCTTGGCCCATTTGACTGTGTGCCCTTCAGGGATTCCCTACCTAGGAGAGAAGGGATTTGAGCAATGAAAACCAAGTCCAAGTGGACACCAGCTTGCACTGAAGGAGAGGGCAATAAATTGGATCCAGACCTGGATAGGGTTCCCAGACCTGCTGTCTGCTGGCTACTTGGCCCTGAGCAAGACTTTTCATCCCTTTGAGCCTTAGTTTCCTCATCTATGAAATGGGACATTTCCAAAGTAATGTATACCTTTTCTCCAGGGATCAAATCAGATTCTATGTGAATGTGCTTTGTCAACCTGAAAGGGCACTGGAGGTATCAGTCTTGATGACCTGCCAAGCAACTCACCCATCACTTGTTCAAACATGTGATTTTCCTATCTCAGACATCCTGTAGCAGGGCCTGAGGGGAAACTGGAGCGAAGGAACTCTAATCCCACGTTGGCGTCAATAGCCGATCACCTAAAGCGAGAAATCTTCTCTCAGGAAGATAAGGGAACCCACATATCTAATTAAAGCAAGCAGCTGCACACAAGTTCAAAGGTGGGACAGGCTGACTCAGCCTGCTGCTCCTGGGCGGTCAGAGTGAGCATCAGCTAATGCGACCTGGGGTGCCTTGGCTACAGGAACAGACATCTAGCTGTAAGGGCAACACGAATGAAAGGAGAAGGATGGGGGCAGGGGAGTCTCGTTATCCTTTATCTCTAAATTTATCTCCTATTTGCACTCAACACCACTCCCCATTCCCCGAAATGGTTGTATCTCAGAGTCCCCCAATATGTTCACTCAGAGTGGCCTCTGTGCCTCCATTCTTGCTGGGCAGGCCTTAAATCCACTGCCTGAAGTCATTATTGAATTCTTAAGGAGGAGAATGTGATAATGTTACATCATCATCTCCTCTTCCTCCTCCTCAACTATTCCAAGAAGCTCTGGCTGGCTTCACAGCCCCACTCCCCACCCCGTGAGCCCATGGCTTCCATGCTGCCTGGCATACAATCCTCCATATTCCATCACCATTTCTACTTGCTCAGAAATTGTTTCCTGGCAAGGCTTCACCCACCTGAATAGGAAAATAAATGCCTCTGAAGATAGAACTGCATCTTTGCCTCTTGAGTTTCCTCTCCTCAGCTCCTGGCTCTATACCACAAAGCAGAATGTTTTACAAACCGCCACGTGGGAAGTGCGGCTGACCTACTTGACTAGCTAGAGGCCTGGGCAGGCTGCTGACCACCACTTGTCAGAGGCTTAAATTTGCTGATCACTACACTTTGTGTCATCTCTCGCTCCATTTTTGACCCTCTATCTAGTGCTTTCTTCCTTCTTCTCCCATAAGTCTGATTTTCAATTTAGTCACGCTGGATGTTTGTGGATAAGCCTCACCATTTAGTAAAGATGCTACATTAACCCAGACAAATCTAAACTCAGAGCTGTGTGAACACCAGGCACTCAGCCACCACACCAACAAGCTGGCAATGACCAGGAAGAGCAAATAATGATGTTCGATCTTATGGGGAATGTTCAGGGGTGTCCTGAAGTCTCATTAGAGATGCTGAAGAGATGGAAACCAAGATGATCATTCCCATAGCAGGCAAAACTAGTGCTCTGGCTGCCATCTTGCCTAAAGCACATCCCAAATGTCAATTGTACATGGAATAAATGCTAAGTGGTTTCCTTGCTAGATCAAAGATAAGCATTTATTTATTTATTTATTTATGAGATGAAGTCTCACTCTACCACCCAGGTTGGAGTGCAGTGGCATAATCTCGGCTTACTGCAACCTCTGCATCCTGAGTTCAAGCAATTCTCCTGCCTCAGCCTCCCGAGTAGCTGGGATTACAGGCACTGCACCACCATGCCTGGCTAATTTTTTGTATCATTAGTAGAGACAGGGTTTCAGTATGTTGGCCAGGCTGGTCTCGAACTCCTGACCTCAGGTGATCCACCTGCCTCAGCCTCCCGAAGTGCTGGGATTACAGGCATAAGCCACTGTTTCTGTCAAGCATCTTTTTAAATTTTGGATTTTGAGGGAAAATGTAGGTTCCTCAATAGTATGAGGTAAATAAAACCAGGAAAAGGGCAGGAAAAAAATATTGAGGAAGTTAAAGTTTTAGGGACAAATACCAGGATACAAGTTCAAGGGCTAGATAGGGAAACTTCAATACTCAAGTTGGAACTGGATTTGAATTGAATTTCAGTCACATTAAGTATAAACTACCACATACCACTTATGCCCAGGGTTGCAAAAACGCAACATGACTTCAAATGATACATCCTAAAACAATACAATGTAGTGCTGCCACCCTATTGACGCTATGTTTCTGCATATAGCTTCTGTCTTTGTCTGTCTTAAATTCTGGACAATTCTCTAGTTGTGTGGCTGCTTTTTTGTTTTTGTTTTTTGCTTCTCTGCCAGTCTACCTTACATGGCCATAACACAGAACTCAAGTCTATCTCTTATCATTTGATCTGTTTACTGAGTAGACATGGTAAATTGGTCCCCATCATCCAGTCCAACCTCCTCGCCATAAGCCTTTCTGTTATGCAGGATCTGGAAAATTGAGGAGTAATATTCCAGGTTCCCTTGCGGCTAGGTATGAAAGGGAAAGTAGTATATTCTGTACTTTAACTATTTCCCCTGGCAACACGGCCAGGGAGGTGTTAGGTTATTCTGCAGCAATATCCTGTGTCTCTACTGACTAGTCATGGAGAACCTATTTTGCTGGAGATCACAGCAGGACAGTGGCAGCCATGGAAGCCTTCGAATGGGGACAGTGTGGCCGTGGTTCTGAACCTGGCAGCTGTAGCATCATCTTCCCAATTTGGTGGGGACTTCCAGACGACAGAAGAGAGTGTAGGTATTTGAAGACCCAGATCTGCTGCATGGCTCTGAGGGCTGTTCCCAAAAGCACAACCTAGAGGTTTCTGTATATCTCCTGATGATTTCTGGAAGCATTTTAATGCCCTCAAACAAATTCCTTTCTGCTTAAACCAGATGGGAGTGGATTCGGCTCTCTGCAACTGAAACTAGACTAACACATGGGCTTTGTTCTTGTTTTTAAAAATAGATCAATATCTCCATTTAAAAAGAAAAAAGGACACAAACTAGAACCTGAAATCTGTTTTGTTCCTAACTGGCTGATTGACCTGGGGTGAGGCAATTACTAATGTTTGTTGGGCCTCAGTTTTCTTATCTGTAAAATGAGAGGGTGAAATTTGATCTCCCAGGATTTTAACACACCTAATATTTGGTGATTTTTTTTTGACAGGCTGGAGTGCAGTGGTGCAATCTCAGCTCACTGCAACCTCCGTCTCCTGGGTTCAAGCGTGCCTCAGCCTCCCAAGTGGCTGGGACTACAGACACACACCACCACGCCCAGCTAATTTTTGTATTTTTTGGCAGAGACAGATATGTCTCTACCACTATGTTGGCCAGGCTGGTCTTGAACTCCTGACCTAAGGTGATCCACCTGCCTTGGCTTCACAAAGTGCCAGGATTACAGGCGTGAGCCACTGTGCCCAGCCATATTTGGTAATTCTAAATCCAGATGCCCTTCACTTTCACAATTCTGAATTTATTTTTGCAATCAATTAATCAATATGATCGATCCCTCTCGGCAGGAAAAAAAAAACAAAACTGTCCTCATTCTCATTGGGGTGGCGGATTTCAAATCACATTCAGAAACACCAGATTGCCAAGGTGAGAAAACTTCGTTTTCAACTGGAGCTGGACGTCTCCTTTGAAGCGTGAATAGGGGCGATGAACAGTATACCCTTTTACAGTTTCTTCTAGAAAGGGGAACACTACTATTGGTTTCTGTATCATTTATATTTTTTACAGCAGAAAGTATTCATTGATAATAAATTGTGTAATAAAAGAAACAGAAAATAGGCACAGCTGGTTTTCAAATTTCTGTTCATCTGTAACTTTTTTCCTCCAAAAAGAGAAAACATATCAATATGTTGACCATGATTATTTCTGTGTGGTGAGGTCTCAGGTTTCATTTTATTTTTCCTACTTTTTGACATTTTCCAAATTTGCCACATTTGTAAACCTAAGCGGTAAAAAGACAGCAGGAATCTTCCTCATTCTCTTCCCTCTTCCCACATCTGTGGTGGTGGTTTCTTGGAACAGTTACACTGAAAGTTCTGATTCAGAGGAAAACTATTTCCATCTTCCAACTTGGATAAATGTTAACCAAATAAGATACACAGGTGGGTAGGTCAGTGTGTTGAAGATAAGTAGGTAAGTAAACAAATAAACCCAAAAGAGAGAGCTTTGCCAAACTACACTGAAGAGGGCTATTTAAAATAAGCAATTTAGTCCAAGTTGATCCAAGAAACCCCAATCTTTTTAAATTAAGACTTCCCCGTCAGCACAAATAAAAATGTTTACCATAAACACATTATTTTTACAAAAACAGTAATTTTTTTAAAATTAAGTTAATCTCTCAAACTTTTGGTGAGGTTAGAAAATAGTACCATTCTCCTTATCAGGGGGGCCAATGTAAGATAAAAAAAATTTTAAGAGATTATATATAAGTATATATATTATAAATTTTTTGATATTGTAAAGGAGATTATATATCTCATATATATAAGCTCCTTTATATATTTTTAATATATATTTATATGTAAAATCTCCTTCAAAATATCTATAGCCTTTAACCCCACAATTCCACTTCTAGGTAAACATATTAAGGAAGTGATCAGAGATGTTGCTAAGGAGTTATGCACAAGGATATTCCACAATGTTACTTATAATAATAATAATAAATCATTAGCCAGCTAACTATTCAATAACAGGCTTTGGTCGAATAAAGTATAATCATAAGTCACAATACCACATAGACAATAAAAACCACACCATAAAAACAGTGAATGAGGAAAATATGACAAAGTTATAAAGGCAGGTTAGCCAATGATTTGTGTGTGTGTGTATACCTGTGTCTCTATATAATTTTTTGCCCTTTTTTTTTTTTTGCCATGAAAAAGGATAGAAAAAAATGTACCGAAATGTTCATAGCAGTTATCTCTGAATGGTAAATAGTGGCGTTGAGGGGATTTTTACTTAGTTCTTGCAGTTTTCCAAAATTTTCCCAAGTGTCTGTGATTGGAGGAACATGGCAGAAGCAGTAATCAATGTTCTAAATAAACAAACTGCCCAAGTCTCTCCTTTCTGTAAATGTCTAAGTTGGAGTTAAAAACGTTTTTATCACAGACCAATCTCATAATTTTACCCCATCAACTGGCTGAATGGAATAAACATTATATCCTTGCCATGTTTTGTGGCTGGAGTGGTGTTTTATTCTGTTTTTTAATTAATTAATTTGAGTCACGAGCATTTGAGATGTGTCTATTTTATGGGGCTGAAATTTACATTTATCTCCTTTTTAAAAGCCCATTTAGCAAATTAACAAGAAAACAGCAACACTCAGGGAAGATACTGAGCCTACTGCATGCGTCATATATAAAAGAGCGACTATATAATTGACCTTACAGGATTCTCCTGCGGATCAAATCAGATTGTCTTGTAAGGAACTCTGGAAAAAATAAAATGCTATATAAGTCACAATGAAATATTAACATTATCATTTAAAGTCCAGCTGTTTGGTGACTTCAACACAGGGTTTCTTCACTCTAATGAGGCCATTCATGTCTGAGCACCAGGGATCTGTGCATCCTTACCCTCAGTGCAAAGCTGTATGTGGCTGTGTTGTAGGGTAACTCTCTGGGTAAAGGGTCCATAACTTTCCCAGCATGATCCCTGGGCCCAGTTAGGTTAGAAACACAGCTCACAGAGGTTAAATCCATCACCTGGTGCTGAGGAGTGTTACCTAGCCATCAAAGCAGATGTAGCAGAGTCTCAACTTAAAACCTAACAGAAACATCTTGTGGTCAACTGGCCATCACTGAATCCTAGGAGTCTCATTCCAGTCTCAGGACTAATTCCTGATAACAACCCCGGACCTGGTCTCTGGGCAGAAAAGAACATGAGAGCAACAGAGGCCGCAGATGGGACAGCAGCCTCGGGTCAAACACTGGAAGGCAAAAGGCCTTTCCAAAGGGCCCTTTCTTGCTACCGGGACTCTGTGATATTGCAAAACAGAATGGCATTTCTTCTATTTGGAAAGATATACGTAATCCTACTCTTTGCTGATTCACACTGTCCTTTTCCACAATCTAGCTTCATTTGTGAGGTTGTGCCTAAATGTTTAAGATATTTCTATTAAAAACACAAACAGCAGCAACAATCACAAGACCTTAGGCACCAGGGCAGGCCTGGGCAGGAAAGAACACACAGATTCCCCTTCCACTAACCTCAGCTTTCACGGCTACTCAAACCAATGGCTTGAAATTAACTCACTCAGTTAATCATTCAAACTCATGGGCTGGGCAAGTTTTAATGTTTCAATGTTGGTTTACAATTAACCCAGCGACAGTGTTTTAAGGTGTTTGATTTTTAATTAGTCTATTGATTAGCCAGTCTGGTTAACAATCCTTTATTCCTGTGCCCTTTATTCTGTCTTCTATTCTTAAGAAATGAAGAGCAGAGGTTACTCTGGCTCTTTTCTCCTAGAAACCACTCCAGACTATGGCCCCTTCCTTTCCCAGGGACACAGGATATGGAGTTAAGAACAGAAGGCATGAGGCCTGAACACCAGGATTCTGTGTGACCTTGGGCAAATTAAGGTAACCTCTCTGTGCCTCTGTTTCTTCATCTGTAAAATGGGATGACAGCTTTTATTCACAGGAACAGTGTGACCATTAAATGAGATGACTCACAAAAACCCCTCAGATCAGCACCTGGCACACATGTGGGCCCTGGGCCCCTCTTTTCCCTTCCTTAGTGGTTCAGAAGCTTTACGAATTCTTAACCTGAACATGTCAGTATCGTCCTTTGCAAAACCAAGAGCAGCTGAGAAAGTGTGTGCCCCATGGAATACTTTCTAGGAACAAAACCAGAATAAATTATTCATCAACAGGAGGGTCCCTTTCCCTGGCAGATTTAAGCAGCCTATTAAGTAAGGACTGTCCAACCTGCTTTATTCCTAAGAGGACAAACAGGCTCAAAGACTCAAGACCCTTCCCACGGTCATGCTGCTTAGAATCCAAGGTCCCCGAACTACAACTGGCTGCCCCTCTCATTATGCTGTATTCTTGCCCCTTTCCCCACTGTAGGTTGATAGATGGTGTAAAGAAGGAATGGCATGTGTCCAGTGACACCTGCTGCCATTCTGGCATAGCTGACAGGGTGGCATAACCCTGGCTTGCTGCGGGACAACTGTGATGTCACTCTCAACAAAAGAACCAAAAATGGTACAAACAGCACCCTGTCATTCCCACCACCAGAGGTAAACAATGCTACCAACCATCAGTGGAGCAAAGCACACCTGGGAACTAGCTTAACCAGTATTTCCATAAACGTCACCAAATGACTCTGAGATGCAGCCTATTTTGGAAATTCCCAGTAGAAAAAAATCTCATGGTGAGGCCAGGATGACCCTATTTCTGCCCCCCACAGACTGGGGAGGAAAAGCTGACACCCTGATATTTCATGCATGCCGTTCTTTCCTTCTAGAATGCTTTTTCCTTCCTTGTCTCTCTGGTAGACTTCTATTCATCCTTCAAAAGCCAGGTAAGAAAACTACTTGTCTTGAGAGCCTTCCCTGACAATCTCCTCTCCAGCTCACTCACAAGCACCTGTTATCTACCCCTAGAGCTCTGCCTACCTTAGTACTTAGCATATAACTTCAACTTGCCACTTATCTGCCTATATTCTAATTCTGCGGTTCTGAAAATTTTTGATGTCATGACACCTTTACCCTCTTAAAAAATGAGGACCACCAAAGAGAATTATGTGTGTTATATCTCTCAATATTTATCATATTAGAAATCAAAATTGAGACTTTGTTTTTTTTTTGTTTTTGTTTTTTTGGAGTCACAGTCTCGCTCTGTCGCCCAGGCTGGAGTACAGTGGTGAGATCTCTGCTCACTACAACCTCTGCCTCCTGGGTTCAAGGGTTCTCCTGCCTCAGTCTCCCGAGTAGCTGGGATTACAGGCGCCCGCCACCATGACCAGCTAATTTTTGTATTTTTAGTAGAGACGGTGTTTTGCTATTTTGGCCAGGCTGCTCTCAAACTCCTGACCTCAAGCAATCCACCCGCTTCACCCTCCCAAAGTGCTGGGAGCCTCCCAAAGCACATGAGCCACCGCGCTCGGCCAAAATTGAGACATTTTTAAACACAGAAATACACATATTCCATTAGCCATCAGAACTATGATGTCAACAGAGGTCATGTAGCCTACAAAAAATTCTACTGTATATTCAATAAAAGGATGAGAATGAAAAACACGAAGTCTTAAAATTATTATTTAAGAAACTTCGTCACAGACTCTTTGAAAGGTTATCAGGAATGCCCAGGGGTCCCAAACCACAATTTGGGTACCACTGTTCTAGTTCATTCATTTAGCTGCTTGAGGACAGGGTCTTTATCTTACATATGTCTGTGAAATGCTTTTGATAACCACCTAAGACCCAGGAACCCTACAAAACCACCTGTGGCTCCCCATCACTGGAAAAGAACTTGCGGCACCCTCCGTCTCCTTCCCAGGCCTCCAGGATGCCACACAGCTGTAAGAGGGATGGCCTGGTGGCAGCATGGTACCTCTACACACAGGCCTTCACAATGGCAACTCCAACCCTCTCTCCCGGAGTGAAGCATCTCTGCAGATAAGCTTCAACTCGGAAGATGAGCACTCATGACATTTATTTATAAAAGGTTTCTCCCTGGAGAATTAAGGGTACCTTGCAGGTAGGGATTTAAGATGCTCTGATTTTCTTTCCACTGATCCCCCTTAATAAGCCTCCAGGGAGAGGCCCAGGAGCTCCGTCTGCTGTTCCTAAGCTACAGGAAAAGCCTGAGGCAGCTTTGAGGAAAGGGGCTGTTCCAGCCCAATGGGGCAGGCCATGGAAGCAAAGGCCTCTCCAAGGCCCAAGAGTCTTCCTGAATCCTCAGCCAAGACAACAACATCACAAGGACCAACTGTATATTAACTGCTCACAACATATACCTCATTCAGTTCAGCTGAGATCCCTTCAGAAGGGAAGCAGATGGGAGACACTCCAGACCTCCCCCATCTACTGAGTTAATATTCCACTTGTATCTCTGATACAACTTAAAATTTGAAAAAAAAAATTTTTTTTAATCACAATTCAGAAAAACACACCCACGCATCTTGTTCACCAAGCGTGAAGCCATTCCCCTCAGCATAGCTTCGTCTGTGCTCTCCAACAGATAGTGGAGGAGAAGGAAATGTCATTTTCATACCAAAATGCTGCCTCATTCTTCCCCTTCAGGGCCCCTACCTGGGTGTGTGTTTGCAAGTCTAATTTAGATATCACTATTTGAATACACTTTCGAGCTTGGAAAACAAGCCAATAGTTCAGAGGAGCCAAGGCAAACTCAATCTGACAGCCACAGCCCTGACGGCTGCCAAGTCTGATTGACTAGTTGGATATATTTAGATAGGAGAGAGGAGGGGGATCAAACACTGTTGTGCCTCTGAACTCAAGAATACTGTGTTGGTAACGACAGACTAGCAAATAAACAGCCAACAGCCATTCAGCCACATCATCTGGTATCCCAGGCACAGGATCCTCGCCTCCGTAAATTACGTGCAATTTCAAAAGCCACCCACGCTATCGCAAAAATAAATAAATAAAAGGCAATTAGAAAGGGTTCTGCAGTGGCATTCCCCACAGCTACTCGTTAGAAATAAACAAACAAATAAGTAAATATGATCTGTTCCTTGGCTGTCCCCACCTCCTCGCTCCTCCCCTTTGCTTTCCTGCTCCAGGACAACCCGTAGGGAGCAAAGACAAGGCCAAGGGTACCCAGTGAGGTCCTGAGCCCCGGCTGCTGCTTTTGCAAAGGTTCTGTTGTAAACTTGGCCCTCTCCACCTCTACTATATGTGTAAAAATAAAAAGTTAGGGGTTGTCTCTCATTTCTTCTTTCCTTCATGGGGTGGAAATTTAAGAGCAGCATGTGGTCAGAGTTATGAATTACAGAATGTGTCTCCAAGTCTCCAAGTCATTCAAACATGTGATCCCTTCAGCGGAGGTAAGAGGTGTGAGAAGGGCCCAGGCTGGGGGAGACAGATGCTGTCCAGCACAGAAACCCACCCCACCAGTGGTCTCGGACCTGGGGCCAGCAGATTTACCTTCAGTCCACCTCAACTTCCCCAACTGAAAAGTTGGGATAATAATAGCCAACGCTGGGCATGGTGGCTCATGCTTGTAATCCCGGCACTTTGGGAGGCCGAAACGGGTGGGGCTGCTTGAGCTCAGGAGCTCAAGACTAGCCTGGGCAACATGGCAAGACCCTGTCTCTACTAAGAATACAAGAAAATAGCCTGGCATGGTACATACCAGTGGTCCCAGCTATTCGGGAGGTTGAGGTGGGAGGATCCCTTGATCCGGGGGAGGCAGAGGTTGCAGTGAGTTGATATCACACCCACTGCATCCAGCCTGGGTGACAGAGCGAGACTCTGTCTCAAAACAAATAGTCAACATTGGGAAGATTCATTTACTGAGACTCTACTATGTGCCACAATCTGTAGAAGATACTGAGATACATCTAGGAATAAAGTAAGGGGTAGACAAGATGGGCTGTATAAGGTTCTGAACAGCACCAGGTATACTGTCCAGTAAGTGCACAATACGTGGAAGCTCATCTCCCAGGACAACATCCTCTGTTTGCTCATTGCCAGCCTTTCTCACACTATCTCCTCCCTCACATGGCCTTCTATTGGGTCCTCTGGTACACTGAGCCGTGAGCTCACTATCCCCTCTGCCAAGAAGGCTCCTCCCATCCCTCCTGATGCTAAGTCATTTCTCAGAGAAACCCTCCTAATGTCTCCCAGTAGACACTCCCAGGTCACCCTCTACCCTGCCTCCAGAACACCCATCCCAACTTGTACTGATACAGCTACTCATAGGATCCGTGCAGTATCTGTTCCCCACACTTTCCTGTGAGCTCCACACAGGCAGGAATAGTGTCTGCCTTCACCACTGAACTTCCCCTTAGCATTTAGAAGAGCTAAGATACCTAATGCATATTTGTTGGTAGAACAAACGAATGGACGAAATAACCATTTGAAGTAGGTAGCCCAGATGTGCTCAATTGCCTCTCCTCCAGCTTTAGAAACATCATGTTTCACAGAACTAGTCCCAAAGCAAGGCATATAGAAAACCATTGTGCCTCAGTTTTCTCATCTGCAAAATGAAGTTCTGGTAGACACTCAAGATCTTCAGGTTTGCTTTCAAATGAAATCTCAACACAGGATACATTTCTCTGCACATGACTGGATGTTTGGAGATCGCAAATATTTTCTTACGAAATGAAAGTAAGTTAGCTGGGTATCTACTATTAACAGACAGGAAGCAAGGTCTGAAAAACAGAGGTTTTTGTTCAGTGTGGTTTTTATTTTTTTAAAGAATAAATAAATTGAGACTTTTGTTTCGGGCAAAAATCCTGTGCCATGGAGGAAAAAAGTCAGCAATGCTAAAAAGGAAAAAGAAAAAAAAATGAATAAATAAATAACCCAGCCATCTCTGAGCAACACATCCGGGTTAGCAGAACAGAAAAGGACACACAGGCCCGAAGAAATCCTATTGTTTCTGTTTTTAGGACAAGACTCAATCCCAAAAGGGAGCTTGGGATCACAGGAAAAGGAGCCAGAGGTCTTTCCCACTAAACATTCAGGACCCAACCCTAGGCTTCCCGAATGTCATCTGGGGGAGTTGCGTTGCTTTCTTCTTGCAGCGATGCCCAAGCTGGAGAGGGGAAAGGGGGTGTCCTGGAGGTGATGGTTACTGTATGGGTGGAAAACGGGATTAAACGCAAGCCCATTAGAGAAGCAGAACCTTAATTTATCAATTAGACACCATCTGTGGATTGTGTTCCTTGAAATAATTGTTGAATTTGACAATGCATTGCAGCTTTACAAAGTTTCTGCCATCCTTGATGCCGTTTAATTAAATTTCTGCACTTAACTTTGATTGCACTGAAAGCACTGATGCCTTCCACAGATTGAGTTCCTCGGCCACCTGCTGTGTTGGAGCCAAGCGCATTTCCAGAGCAGGGAGAAAAATATGTATTTTATTTTATTTGAAGCCTTGTCTTTTCTCAGCCTTCACCCATAGGGAATGAAAACTCCTGCTGCACAGGAGGGACTGTGTCTCCAAACCCAGCCAGGCGAGCCTTCCGGCCCCTCACCACCTACATGAGGTCTTGCTGTTCTTTTATTGTGTCTCACAGAGAGGGCTAACAAAACAGAATCCCAGACGGTTACCAAACGCAGAGGAGTGGCTTAAAATAGAACACAATAATTATCACATAAAGCAACCAAGAACATAGGTTTCAGGTGGGAGCTGCTTCTAGACCTGAAATCCCCACCTAGAAGGAAAACGCAGGTCAGCACAGGGATGGAGCCCCTTACCTGGGAAGTGGCCTGGGACCTGAGGACCACGTTAGCTGGCTAATATTGACAGACCAGCCTGGGCAATGCTATATTTTCAAAGGACATCTAGAGGGCAGTTCTCACCTGTCTGGCTTAAGAGAGACATTAACCCCACCCACATAAGGCTTCCCATCAGCCTTCATTTATTGTGTTTTGTTGTTGTTGTTGTTTGTTGTTGTTGTTGCTGCTGTTGTTTCAGACAGAATCTCACTCTGTCACCCAGGCTGGAGTGCAGTGGTACCAATTCGGCTCACTACAACCTCTGCCTCCCAGGCTCAAGCAATTCTCATCCCTCAGCCTCCTGAGTAGCTGGGATTACAGGCATGCGCCACCACACCCAGCTAATTTCTTTACTTTTTAGTAGAGACAGGGTTTCTCCATGTTGGCCACGCTGGTCTCGAACTCCTGACCTCAAGTGATCTGCCCACTTCAGCCTCCCAAAGGGCTGGGATTATAGACGTGAGCTACCATGCCCAGCCTATTATGTTTTTACAGTGGTAAAATATCCATAACATAAAATCGCCACTCTTTCTTTCACAGAGCTCCTTATCTTTTGTCATAGAGCTCCCCACCCCCTTGTGACCTCACTAATAAATAAAGTTGCTGAGTGATGTCATAAGGGGTGGGGAGCTCTATGGATTTGACTGCTCTAGGAACCTCATATAGGAGGAGCCATAATCTCCTTTTGTAACAGGCTGATTTCACTTAGCACATCTTCAAGGTCCATCCACGTTGTAGCATCTATCGGAATTGCCTTCCTTTTTAAGGCTGAATACTATTTAATCATATGTCTATCACATTTTGTTTATCCATTCGTGTATCAATGGACATTTGGGTTGTTTCCACCTTTTGGCTACTGTGAATAATGCTGCAATGTATGTGGGTATACACATGTCTGTTCAAGTCCCTGCCTTCAAATCTCTCATGTATATAACCAGAAGTAGAACGGCTGACCATACAGTAAATCTATGTTTAATTTTTTGAGGAACTACCACAGTGCTTTGTAGAGTGGCTACACCATTTTACATTCCCATCAGCAACACATAAGGGTTCCAACAGCCTTCATTTTTAAATGGAAACTTTATAATCATAATTCATGCACTTGGGTTGAACATCCTATCTCCTGGCTCTTTTTTCATACAAATATTCTATGAGTGACATTATATGAAGACAAGCACTTTAGTATGGATTTTTTTTTCAAGTAGAAAATATCAGAGGGGTGGCATGTAAAGAGGGAAAAGAATGGGAGGAAGGCACAGCTCACAGACATAAAGAATAAATCTGGCACTTTTTTTTTCCCTTAGAACCACATGGCTCCTCCAACTCAAAGCCTCAAGTTCAAAAGATTTATGGACTAAAACTTCAGAACTATAAAATAAAATTGTTAGAAAATGCTGTTGCAACAGTCAATGGATCATTACAACAGCCACTTAGCAAGCCATAAACTCACTGGGCAAACAGAATTGGTCAGATATTAATTTCCACAATGGGAGGGTAACTAGAGACAAGTTACTTCGCCATCTCTCTATTTCCTGATCATCTGGGGAGCTTCCACTGCAGGAATGCCACAGGATCTTCCACTTAGGGAATAAAGCCTGCAGTTCCCTCAAATATAAGCAAAGACAAGATTTCCCATACCCAACACTATTACCGAACAAAATGGAAGTGCAAATAGAAATACACGTTTAATTTAAATGTCTGAGCCCAGCTCTGTTTCTACAAACTGCAATTTGGTTCCACATTCATTCCCTGGCTGCTGAAAGCCAAACTCATTTTGTTTACAAAGATACTGCCCACCACTGGGTTCCATGCAGTTCCACAAGCCATTCACACAGTTCTCAGTTCCAGAAGGAAAAGTCAAGATCACAGCCCAACAAGGTAGACCCCTTTCCTAATAGCCAATTATCCCAATCCCAGAGATAAATTCTGGCTTTTCCAGGAGATCTGTTTTATGTATTTTCTAGATTTTGACCAAGATATTTGTAGAAATGTGTAAGAAAATGGAATTCCATTGTTCTATCTTTGTAAGCCTGACCATACACATATATAAAATGATCCAGGACAGGGCTCTCTTATGTTAGGGCATGTGTTCCAATTTTGGGTTCCGAAAGTACAGTCGAACCTTGAACAACACAAGTGTAAACCATGTGGGTCCACTTATATGTGGATTTTCCTCTACCTCTGCACCCCTGAGACAGCAAAACCATCCCTCTTCTTCCTCCTCATCAGCCTACTCAATGTGAAGATAACAAGTCTGAAGTCCTTTATGATGATCCACTTCCACTTAAAGAATAGTAAATATATTTTCTCTTCCTTATGATTTTCCTTTTTTTTTTTTTTTTTTTTTTGAGACAGGGTCTTGCTCTGTCACCCAGGCTTGAGTGAGTGCAATGGCACAATCTTGCCTCAATGTAACCTCTGCATCCTGGGTTCAAGTCATCCTCTCACCTCAGTATCCTGAGTAGCTGGGACTACAGGCATGAGCCACCATGCCCAGCTAATGTTTTTTTATTTTTTGTAAAGACAGGGTTTCACCATGTTATCCAGGCTGTCTCAAACTTCTGAGCTCAGTCTATCTGCCCACCTTGGCCTTCCAAAGTACTGGGTTTACAAGCACGAGCTACTGCACTCAGCCATGATTTTCTTAATAACATTTTCTTTTCTCTAGCTTACTTTATCATAAAAATGCAGTACATAATACATATATAAAGCATGTGTTAATCAACTGTTGATGTTATCAGTAGGCTCTAGTTGATGATAGGCTAAGTAGTTACATTTTGGGGTAGTCAAAAGTTATACTCAGATTTTCAACTGTGCAGGGGGGCCCTAACCCTTGAGTTGTTCAAGGGTCAACTACATATTAACTGTGCACAACATAGACCCCATTCAGTTCAGCTAGGATCCCTTCAGAAAGGAAGCAGATGGGAGATACTCCTGACCTCCCCATATTCCCAGTTAATATTCCACTTGTTACAATCCATAGCAAATTTTATGGACAAGTTATAACCGTCAGAATTAAGCAGCTCACACAGAAATCTGCATCTTCACCTTAACCGTGTGGCACCTACGCATCCCATAATTAGCCTCTGCTGAATGAATATTAAGTTGTACGGAGGTACAAAGGGTCAATTATATCACCAAATGAAGAAAAGAGAAGACACTTGTCTTGGCCTCTGGTTCTGTCTTAAATTAACTTTCAATATTGAACAAAATGTTATATTCGCTCTTCCCATATTCTAAAAATTTCTCTTCTGTGGAAGCAATAAGATATTTTTAAAATTTAATAGAACTAAGAAACTGTAGAAGAATCACTCCATGGGCATAAAGCCTAGTTCTAACATTTTCTCTTCATGGGTTCACACAGAACACTCAGAAACAGTGCCCACCTCGGTGCTACCAGATTAAACGAGTTGAGATGCTGTGGCCCTCACGGGCCAGGAGAGCATCTGGGGACAAGAGACAAGTCAGCTGTGCAGCTAAAAGTGGAACTTAGAGCCTTTGGACAGCCCCAACAACGCCAAAACCCTACTCAGCAGGGGAGAGCCCCCAAAGCAATGGCTGAGTAGCCTCTCCTAGAGATCAGAGGCTCGGAGAAGTTAGGAAAAGGCAAAACTGTTCAAGAGAAAAAGTTTCACCTATTATACCCCTGGGCCTCAAGCCCTTTGTGAAGTGAGGCAGGGTAGAAAATCCACCAATAAACAAATTAAACACACAAGCACGAGCATGTGGAAGCAGCCCAGCTCCTTCCTTAAGTCCTAAAACTGCAGTCTAAGGAAGACCCAGGCTGCAGACTTCTGGCTTCTGAAGCCCCCATCATAATAAAACATGGATGCAACCCCCAGTGCCTCCTCGCCTGCTCCAGGTAGCCACTCCCTCACCACACATGAAGGCACAGAGCTTTCTGGAAAACAGGGTCTACGGCACTTCTCTGGTGCCAAACCCTGGGACACCTGAAGATTTCCTAAGAGATAAAGATGGAGGGCCAGGCTCCCTGAGTTGCCTGTGAAGAGTTTCCCAGAGTACCCCACTTCACAAACAAAGGTGCTGAGTGGCATCATGAGGGGTGGGGAGCTCAGCATAGTGGGTGACAGGCTAAGGCAGCAAATAGGAGAACACTCATAAAGAAATTTAAAACTACATTCATTGCAAAATAAAGGAGAGTAAGCCAACCATAAAGGAAATGGTAGTGGGGTCACCAAGGGCTCAACAGGGTTTCAGCCAGGGCCTCAACAACTGGGATTTCTGAAAGGGAAGAAGCAATGCCTGCTGTAGCTGCCAGGATCCTATAGTTTGGGGTGTCATCACTTGACCTCAGCCACTGGATGGCAGATGCAATTCCCCTACCCATGACTGGGCACAAACTTTGCCATCAAGTGCTATTAACCTCACTACCAGCTTTTATTGAGGACTCACTCACACAACCTTGGCAGGGAGGCAGTACTGGGACATCCATTTTATAGATGAAGAAACTGAGACTCAGACAGGTAAGTCCACCCCCAAGAATTACAGAATTACAGAAGTTGGTAACTGGACTTGGAGCCTTTGTCTTTCTGACTTTAAGACTCATGCTCTTAACTATCAATCATCCTATTCTATCTCCCTTGTAGCTGAATTCAATAATAAGATTAAAATGCCCATATTGAGTTGGAACAAAGATATGCCACCATGAGACCCAGAGAGCTTGATGGGCTGGCTCTCAGCAGAGATGTGCCCCACTCCTCCACCCCAAGCAGTGGGACCTAAGGGATTTGGGGAATTGGAGAGAGTGGATAAGATGCAGGGCCATTCCTCCAGGAGTGGCTGGAGAAAGGAAGGGGCAGTTGCCACTGGGATGGCAGGACCACCTGTTCACCTGCTCTGCTGAACAGTTCCCATTCTCCCACCCAAGTTCTGACCAACAATGGCATCAAGAGACTTTTGTGGGTGAACAGGGTTGCCCTCTATAAAACCAATCCCAAAGTATGAGGAATACCCCTCTATAAAACCAATCTCAAAGTATGAGGAACACCCCTCAAAAGATGATACGTTGCTAGGGCCTCAAAAGGGCCCTAGCAACGTATCATCTTCAATTTCACCTACAATCTTCTTGACCATATTTACATTTCAACATGTACAACACTTTAGGTACAGACACTTCTATAAAACTGTTAGAAGTGCAATGAAAATCAGCATTTCTTTTATTTGTCCTAAAATTATTTTCCTCAAACCTTGTACTTATGGTTTTCATGGAATTTGTGTGACCTTCCCTCTTTTAACCTCACTGGGCCATTTCATTTGCACAATGAAAGCTTTGATCTAACAAATCTCCAAGGCCCCCTCCAAACGCTAATGACTAGGATCCCACATCCCATATTCACCTTTCTAATACATCACTTTCATACTCAACCCTCTCCAATCTCACTTTTCCAAAAGATCCTTGTACTAGTGATGACTTTCTAGGATGACCATTAGTCCGTAAGATGCCTTTGCATGAATCAGAAAAAGATGCTTCCTCCCTTCAAATGGACACAGCCTGGCCTCAGAGCCTTGAGTCACTCAAGGTGTTAGCTGGCAAGCCCTTAACCTTAAACATCATTGCAATCTTCAGAAGAGCCAACTTCAGCCCATGAATGCAACCACCCAGGAGAAAAAATGCCTGAAGTAGTCATTCTGGTTTTACAGGTACAAATGCTGTCCATAAACACACACACACACACACACACACACACACACACACAGAAAAACCCACAAAGATCTTTCTCTTCTTCCCTCTGCCCTCAATTTTTCACTGATGCTTTTCTTTAGGGGCAAATAGTTGCCAAGGTCTATAACTGCAAGCTTTGCAACTCCCTGTGGGAGCCAAGCCTGCCAAGTGTGGTGCCTCAAATAGCAGCCCCCAAAGCTGTGGGGTTCACTGAGTATCATTCAAGACAGAAGCAGGAAAGCATGTGTGTGACCACAAGACCTCAGAAAGGAGATGGGACTGTACAGAGATCCTGGCTGGATGATCAAGTCACTAAGGTCAAAGGTAAGGGCAAACAAAGACTCAGTCAAGAGAAACAACAGAGCACCTTCAGCTCATCAAAAAAAAAAAAAGATTAATGTATTAATCGGAACAGTAAGCATTTCTCCCTTGAGTATTTTCTCTTTCCATTTACTGATCAAATCTTTGTGAATGAAAGCACAATCCTCTTACTGGATCAAGAACGACACATACACAAAAGCCCCTCAACTGAAAAATCAAGTCGGGCAGGTCATGATTTCACCTTTATGTGAACAGGATGCAGCCACAAAGGCCTGGATAGGGAGCTGGTGGCGCAGCTCCCACCAGCATCATCGTTAATAAGTAAGCAGCAGCGGCCTGTGCAAAGCTCTCCTCGCCCTGGCAAGCACACTGACCAGGGCTGAGCAGGCACGACCCAGCAGTGCCAAGAAAGCACAAGGTCTGGGGCAGAGCAGGAGGGAGCGGAGGTGTCTGTGTGCTGCCGAATGAAGCTCAAGTGGCTGGATCCAGCTCCGAAGGCCAGAAGCTCTAAGCAGCCCCTTCTACACCACACCACCCACTTCCTAATGTTGTTTTTCCCACCGGCGGTAGACTCTGACTCTGGGTGGCCTTGGGGGTCCTGGAGCTTAAGACCATGCAGAAGCTGTCACTCGGGAGACCAGAAGTTCAGAAGTAGGAGCTGCAGCCGCCTGGGTCTGTGGTTCTTGGCTGCCCTAAGAGGCAGTTCCTCTGCTTGGGGAGAAAGCAGGGTCTTTGTGGCAGTGAACAAGGCTGTCCTCAAGGAGAAACGGGGCCAGAGCTGCTTTGTTTTCTCAGGAAGGCCTGAATCATTAAGGAGAGAGCAAGCTCTCGAGCACACAAGATGAGAACAAATCAGCCCCGAGAACCGGGGAAGGGTCTACTGAATGGGCCCTGGGCAGCTGGCCTGGGAGGTGCAATGTTGGAGCGTCTCAACCGGTCCAAAATAACCACACCAATTTGCACACGAATAAGCAAACACAAAACCCCAAAGCAAGGACATTCAAAACCGAAAGCAGCTGCTAATCACCTGTTTAATTTTTTTTTTTCTTAAATTAGCGCAACTAAGAATTCTCAAACTCTCAAATACAATACACAGCTTAACATTTTCATACACCTGTAAAACCAGTAAGTTAAATCTCATTACAAAAGACTCCAGCTTATAAAGGAGCAGTTCAAATACAGTTCTTATCAAATATAAACAATGGAAAATGATTTAGGCATAAAACATCAGTCACTGGAAATTAACATTTGAAAAAAATTTTTTTACATAAAAACCATCTGTGTATTGAGATGGTGCACTCTGCTAAACCACAGGCCTAATTAGGAAACTAGGAACCAAGGCATTACAGAGCAATGCATTAAGTTTTGTGTGTTTTCTTCTTTGGGGGAGGGGGGATCTTGCTGAAATCTTATCAATACCGTGTTGTTCTTTCTTCTCTGTAAATCTAAAATGATGTCTATGTCAGATTGCTAAGAGTGCTTTTGGCTGACAGACAAAACACAACTTGTCTTAGTCTGGGGTGGTTCTCCCTGCTGACGTCCCCACCCAAGGATAATCTGCTTAAGAGTCCAACCAGGGCATCAAAGTTATCAAGAAGATAAAAATGAAGAAACATGCCCGCCAAAAAAGAAGTTATACAAAGAGGGGAGATCTGGTATGTGTAGCAAGGTCCAGAATTAAATAGAACATCTTTCTTTCCCCATCACTCTCTTTCCTAAGCAAAAGATTAAAAAAGACTGGCCCGGGCGCGGTGGCTCAAGCCTGTAATCCTGGCACTTTGGGAGGCCGAGGCGGGCAGATCACCTGAGGTCAGGAGTTCGGGACCAGCCTGCCCAACATGGCGAAAACCCATCTCTACTAAAAATAGAAAAAATTAGCTGGGCGTTTGGGTGGGCGCCTGTAATCCCAGCTACTTGGGAGGCTGGGGCAGGGAGAATTGCTTGAACCCGGGAGGCAGAGGTTGCAGGGAGCTGAGATTGTGCCATCGCACTCTAGCCTGGGAAACATAGCCAGACTCTGTCTCAATAAAAAAAAAAAAAAAAAGACCAATTAATGGCTCTCATCTAAATGCCACTTTACATCTTCCAAAGTACTTGATGGATATCTTAGTTGATGCACCCAGCTCAGAAACTAAGTCTCAGAAAGGTTAAATGGCACATCCAGGGTCACAGAGCAATTTATTAAAAGGTGAGCCAGAGTCTGGAACCCACCAGGCCCTGCCTGCCCCCATGGCCTCTCAAAACAGCATTGCCAGAACAAGGGAGGGGGTTTGGCCCAACCCTCAGAGCAAAAGAATCATGTGGTCATGATCAATGGTAACCACGAAAATCAGCATGTGATTATAATTCAGGAGCCTGTGTTTTGAGGGTAAAGACACCAGTTCCACTTGAGT
Organism: Pongo pygmaeus; assembly: GCF_028885625.2. NCBI lineage: Eukaryota > Metazoa > Chordata > Mammalia > Primates > Hominidae > Pongo > Pongo pygmaeus. Next base: position 61,350,167 of record NC_072392.2, read on the forward strand.
TTTGGCATGCATCCCTAACAGAAAGGCCCGAGGCAGAAAAGGAAGAGAAAAATAAGGGAGACCAAAGAGGACAGACCAAAGCTGGACATACACTGTTGTGTCTGTTCAGCACCCCTGTCTTCAGGGAACCTACCCAGTTCCAAGGGACTATCCATCACAGACTGGTCCAAGGGCTGGACCTGTGACCTAAGCAAGGCCAATCAGGGAACTTCCCTGACAGTGATATGCAGATACTGAAAGAAAGCAGTACTATTTCCATGGGAGCTGCCAAGCTCCTATGTGCATCCAGGATCCTGACAGCCACTTCACCAACTCATGGAAAACATTTACATGCAAAAGGAGTGAATGAGGCCAACCCACAGAGAAAAGGAGAGAGGAGAGATGAGGGACAGAGAGAGCCGTGGTGACATCCCTGGAGCCCTGGAACCAGCTGTGACAAAACCAGGAAAACTCCTGGACTTTACAGTTATGTGGGCCAAGGTATTCTCCTTTCTCCTTGGGCTCCTTTGAGTTGGGTTATTTGAAACCAGAAGGATCCTGACTTATGACACAGAAGACAATCTTAAAAATATGCTGGTCACAGACTCCACATTTTTTAGACTATCTTTATTTTCAACACTCAGTTTTGTGGCCCCATAAAACCACTTCCACTCTTGCCTTCTAGAGTCTACTCTACCCAGCAGCTAGAGAGATCTTCTCCAACAGTTAATCATACTGCATCATTCTCTGGCTGCTCAAATCCTTCCAATGATATCCCGTTGCATGCTCCTTTGTATTAATACAAGCTCCCAGGCTCCTTGTATCTGGCCCCTGCCTCCCTCCTCAAACTCCTCTCCCACCCCCCTTCCTCATCACACCCTCTCTGTTCTCACCTGCACTTCCTGGAGGTTCACGCTTATCAAGCTTTGTCCTATCTCAAGATGTTGCCTCTGCTGCTCCCTCACCTAAAGTTCTGGCGACCATTCCCTCCCTTAGTTCAGATCTCTATCAAATATCACCTCCCAGAGAGACATCCTTTAAACACCCCTCCCCCACCTGGAATCAAATTTTATATTTACTTGTCATCTCTCTTAGAATGTAAGCTCTCCTAGGGCATTGACCTTGACCATCCTGCTCACTTCTGTATCTCTATTGCCTGGCCTCTCTACCACTATTTATTAAATACACAAAATTCCAGCACTGTGGCATTCAAACACCTTCCCAGCCATTCAAAGAGCAACATGGGGTCCTGGGCCACACCACGTCCTTACGCTTTCCACACCAAAACTAACATCACCAGAGCTATGCTATTGACTAGGGGTTTGCAAACTATAGTATGCAGTCCACATCAGGTCTGCCATCTGTTTTTCTCTTACCTGTGAACTAAGAATGGTTTTTACTGACAAACATCTATAACTGACTTGATAATAGAAAACAGTAACTTTGAACTCCAATTCAGCAAAATGTTATGCCCCCCAAAACAATATCCATTCTTCTCATTAGCAAATGTGTATTTTAAAAAACCGTACTCCATAATTGTTATATTTTTAATTTCATCAGTAAAAATTCTCCGTAAATGTTTTCTCTCTTGTTATGTTAAATACCTACACAAAATCCTCAATATTGCATCCTGACCCCTGAAAGCCTAAAATATTTACTATCTGGACCCTTTATACACATTAAAAAAAAAGAGTTTGCTGATCCCCATGACAGACTTACTGCTCATGGATGGGGGAAAAGGAGACTTAATATGTCAGTCCAACCCCTGCACCATCCAGGACCAAAATTAATGAGGAAACAAGAGAACCAGGTCTTCAAATACTCTTAATGTTCTGAGACCCAAGGAAAAAATAATAATCAGACTAAATCTTCAATCTACTGGAAGCTCTTAAATTCAAGGACCCTCCAGAGGAAATAGATACTTTGACTCAGCAAATGCCCCTACAGGAGAAATGGCATCACTGGTACCACCTACATCTCCACCAACTACTCCCTAAATAACAAAGGAAATAAGAGTCTACGATTTCCCTTAGAATATCTTAGGCAAATGTCTTAGGAGCTCCTCCACTATCTGTTCCTAACTGAACCATGTATCAGTGCACCAAGTCCACCTTTAGCTGTGTGTCCTCCTGGGCACACAAGTCCTTAGTACAACCCCAAGAAAACCCAAGGAATCACACAGAATCAGTCACGCCTCCATCCAGTGTGGAAGTCACAGCTATGCCTGCTCTACACCTACCCACAGTTGGTCCAAGGAAGACTTAAACAGGAGCAGTGGGTACAAGTGAAAACCCACTCCCATTTGGTCAGTACAACTCCGATAATGGTCTGGGGAAACACAGGAGGCCAGGCTATACTTGAGTTGCCAGAAAACTAAAGGAATGAAAAGTGTCCTTCTCTGGAGGAGAGCACATCTTCAGGAGCTATCTGGGGAAAGACGGGCCAATGAACTGTTGATATTCAAATCATCATTAAATGACTCAACTTTCCAGAAATAAAAGGCGTCACAGTGGGAAATTCTCCATCTTGACTTTTTTAAAGCTGCAGAGCAAAGAACCAATTAATTTTTAAACACTTCTTTAAAATTACAAGAGTCACCCTCACCCAGTCCAGTCATTACTAATTTCCTGCTCTCCACACCCTGATCCTTACCACCGCCCTGTGAAATTGCTCAGTGCCCAGCAGGGCTGAAGCAGCAGAGGAGGAGGCTAGGAGGAGACCTTCTGGCCAAGGCAAACTGGTAGCCAGAGGGATTCCATCCAAGTTAAATCCACATGGACCAAGAAGAGAACAAGAAGCTTGAACACAAGAAATTGGCTCCTTCAAGACCGCAAACCCTGTCTAGGTACAGCCTTTTAAAGTGACAATTATTCAGGGATTGGCTGACATTTATTCCCCTGACCCTACCCTTTATCTTTCTTCCAGGGTCCCTCAACACCTCCTCCTACAATCACAGACCTTTGTGAGCATGGAAGAGCAGAAGAAACACAGAGCTGCTCAGTGTGTGAGTCCGAACAAACCTGTTCCCATTTAGGAATCAGGTTTCCACCCTCCTTCACCTGGGAGCTCCTCTTCATCTGCTTCCCTTCTCTTTTCCGCCATGGTCTTAGAGTCCTATTTCCTCCCCTACTTCCTTTCTAAAATAAAAGGAACAAACATAGAGTCCTCTATTCAGACATCTAAGTTCCAGAAATCAAAAGAATAAATAGGAAGGGCGGCCACAGATTTCTCTACTTGGGAAAAATACCAAAATGGTCCTAGGTCCCAAAACAGAGACGGTAGCCCAAGACTTTACACACTAGTGAACCTCAGAGTAGACCATTAAAGAAGAAACCATCCAGGTTCATGACTTAACATCCAGATTCATTTACGTGACATATACTTGTTGAGTGCCTACTTGGTGCAGACACTGTGCTGGAAGTCAACAGCAAACCAAAGAGATAGGAAAGGCTGACTTTCCTGGGACTTATATCCAGTACCTCCAGTACCTTGTGAATGTGAAAGGGAACCAAAGAATGAGAAGCTGACCTGCCTCACACCTTCCTCTCAGTGTTTCTTCACACAATGTATGTTCTCATTCATTCATTGTCTCACTCATCTATCCATTCATTCATTCCATCAAGTATACACTGAACACAAACTTTGTGTGTGTGTGATTTTTTGGGGTTGTTTGTTTTTGTTTTGTGTGTGTGTGACACAGTCTCACTCTGTTGTCAAGGCTGGAGTGCAGTGGCGTGATCTCAGCTCATTGCAACCTTGCCTCCTGGGTTCAAACGCTTCTCCTTCCTCAGCCTCCCAACTAGCTGGGATTACAGGCATGCGCCACCACACCCAGCTAATTTTTATATTTTTAGTAGAGATGAGGTTTCACCATGTTGGCCAGGCTGGTTTCGAACTCCTGACCTCAGATGATCCACTCACCTAGGCCTCCCAAAGTGCTGGGATTACAGGTGTGAGCCGTTGCACATGGCCATACACACAAACTTTGAATCAGGCATTGAGCTAAGTAGGTGGGGTCTCCAGAATTTATATAAAACGGGCTTAGGAGCAGCACCCTTCTAAGTCGGAATGGGCAGGGGGCTGAGGATTTGTTTCAAAGCTATACAAGCACTCAGTTTTGGCTTAGATGGTGTATTTATTTGTGGTGGCTGGAAGGTGTTGATGAGGACTGGGGCAGGGAACTAAGCGCTAGTCCCAGCACCCCACTATGATGGGCCCTGGGAATACTGGAATGACATGGCTAGTGCCCTTATTGAGCCTACACTCCCACAGGAGAATGTGGGTGTGCTAGTTATTTTCTGCTTGACCCTCCAGAACCATCATCTGCTCTTTTCCTCCCTGCTTGTGCCTTGCAAGACTGACCTCCCTAGAATGGTCTCCTGGTTTCCGGTTGGGCTTGGCCAATGGAAGACACCATCAAGAGAAGGTGGGAAGAGAGAAGTTGAGGCAGTGATGCCCCTCTTGCTGGGCCTCACTCCTCCTCGGCCACAGGTCCAGTTGGGAACCTCCACAACAGCTGAATTCCAGTACCTGCTCCCTCCTCTTGCCACTCAGGCCTAGGGGTGGTTAGCCTGCTTAGCATTGCTGATAACCCTGAGGAGCTTCATCCTTCCTTGCTGAACCTTTAACCCTGTCTACACCTCTGTAAACAATCCCCTCATTCAATCTTTTCAAGTACCCCCTCCCATGAGGTGTCTGTTTCCTACAGAGACCCTAGCTGATACGATGACAGCGGGTGAACAAAAAGTCTAAAACGTGCCATGGTATTGACAGAGAGGAGCGCAGCCTAGCAGGCACAGGAGGAGGAGGCAGAGGGGATCAGGAGGCGCTCAGAGACCAAGTGATACTGAAGCCAAATTGACAAGATGGAGGTGAGCACTTTCTGGGCCAGGGATCCCCCGCACAAAGGCAGGGAAGCATAAACAGCCAGTGTGATCAGGGCACTGCCAGTGGCTCAGTGTGGTGGGGTGTGAGAGGGAGAAATGACCCTGCTGGGGAGGAGGGAGGAACACACCACGGCCACCCTCCAGGCCATGCAACAGCACTTGGACTTTATCCTGAGGCAATGGGCGGTCTCCAAAGGCCAATCACATGGAGAGGCCATCCAGCACTCCAAGTGTTTCCAGACACATCCCTTCCTTGGACAAACCAAAAATTGGCATTCGTGTAGGACAAATAAACATAATCCCTAAAACAGCTATTCCAGAGCACCATGTCTGGACTCTAAGGCAAAAAAATAAAAGCTATCAGCCCATGAAATATGGTCCACAGTAACATCCTTCTATGAAAACACACACACACACACACACACACACACACACACACCCCCCTACCTCTGGCACTGTTAACAATAGGCTTTGGAGCATTAACAACCTCAGGTGAAAACAAACCAGTCATTAACAACAGATTCTGAGAAGATTACAACCTAAATAACTATCACTGGAACACGTAAGTTACTTAATATAAAGTGGTTCCATATGGTTCATTTATAATTCACACAGCGCCAGGCAGCAAGAACCCATCAGATGACATCTACTGGAGTCACCAGATATGCTTTAATCTTTCCAAAAGGGCAGCAAAGGAGGATGTATTTGAGAGATTTTTCAGGTACTACTGGGTTCTAGAATATTCTTAGAGTAAAAAATTATTTCTTGGCTTCCCAACCGTCACCTCTACTTTGAGTTTTTCAGTATATATGTTCCCGAGATTGGCTATAAAAAGCTCAAGGAAAAAAATTTTGAAGTTTATCTGCTTGCTAAGCTCACCATGACCAATGTTAACTCTTTTTCTCTTTGTGTGGTTCCCGGTTGTAAGCAGACAGGCTGGACCTACGCACACATGTGCAGTGCACCAACTTGACTCCTGTCATAAAACGGATAAAAGGTGATCTGTTCATCTCCTTAAGTACTCTTAGCACTATTATTCATGACATGGTACTTAGACGCAAATGTACACAATTCTAAAGCAGATCATTCATTTTTCCTCGTCTTCTTCCCCCAGTACATATAATTGACATACATATATGTTGAGAGCTTTCCTGTATTTCTTTAATCACTGTCAGGATCACTCATAAATGTTAATTAAGAAGAAAATTTAAACGTTACTCCTCAACTGTGTCAAACAGAGAAACTTTGAGTTTACCACACGCTTCTCATGAGCGTTCATTCTCCGTGAGTGTTCATGCTGCCCTGTGCCCCTCTAGTGAGCTCAGGGGTGGAAGCGCACGTGCACACACACACAAACACACACACAGCGACACACACTGAAAATCCCCGGGCTGCTGGGTTAGGAGTCGGGCAGCAGTGACCAAAAGGGAGAAGGTGGTGAGCTGAGGAGAATCCCAGTAATAGGAGAAGGAAGGGCTCCGAGACGAGAGCCTGGAGTCCTCACCCCAGGCTTCCAACCCCGAAGCAGAAGACGAGTGGTCAGCCAGGAACCATGGAGGAGGGCAGCCCAAGAATGCTCTTATATCAGGAACTTCAAGAAGGCTTCTCTGTGCCCCTAAATATCTCCTTAGTCTACTGGCCAGGACTTGAAGCCTTTAAACCAGAGATAAAGCTTTTCAGTCCACAATTTGAGATAGAAGGCTTGGACAGCACCTGGGAGAGTTAACAGGCACGAGTGTAAATAATATCAGATCTTTCCTAATTCAGAAAGTAACAGAAAGCTAAGAAGCCAGAACACCCTGAGAGGGGATGTGAGTTAGGAAGGAGAGGGACACCAACCTAAGAATGTCACCATTCCCCCTATAGGTCATTGGGTTAGTCCATTTTTGCATTGCTATAAGGAAGTACCTGAGGCTGCGTAATTTATAAAGAAAGGAAGTTTTTTGGCTCGCGGTTCTTCAGGCTGTACAAGCATGGTGCCCACATCTGCTCGGCTTCCAACGAAGGCTTCGGGAAGCTTCTAATCATGGCGGAGGGGGAAGGGGAGCCAATGTATCACATGGCAAGAAAGGGGGCAAGAAAGAGAGGGAAGAGGTGCCAGGCTTTTTAAACAACCAGCTGTCATGAGAACTCACAGAGTGAGAACTTACTCATGACTAAGGGGATGACACTAAGTCATTCCTGAGGGATCCGCCCCCTTGATCCAATACCTCCCACTAGGCCCTACCTCCAACATTGCAAATCACATTTCAACATGAGATCTGGAGAAGACACATATCCGAACCACATCAGTCATCTTCCCTGGGTACAGAAGTGAGCTGAACACTGGAACTCCTGAAACTGAGCAGTGGCCTCTTGTCCCAAGGGACAACCCAGGCGTCCATCACTCCCTGCCTGCCTCCTGTGACTCCCAACTCAACCCCTAGTCTAACCACCCTCATACTCCTTGGACTACCATAGATATGTCCAAGTGAGATGTATCACAAGCAACTTGTACCACCAGGAAGGTGCCAAAGCATGCACAGAACTTAGCATTTAGGAAGGCAGAGCAGATTCTAGAGTCTTCCTATGGTCACGTCACCTTCTCTCCCCTTCTACTGAGATGTGCGCATCCATGAGCAGATGAGAAAGGCTGGATGCGCTGCGCAGCACAAGGGCACCGTGCACACAACTGTGCAAATGACCTGTGAGCTCCCGGAGGCAGAGACTAAATGCACTCATCTTGCTCACCGTTCTATCGCCATAGTCAGCCCAGGGCCTGGCAAAGGGCACAGCCTCTGAGTGTTGGTTCCGTGAACAGAAGAAAGAAGAAATGGTCAGATATGTGGAAACCCAACGTCCTGAAAAAGACTGAAGGATCGCTGAAATGACTTGAGAAGGAATTGCTAACATCATCGACTCCAGCCAATTCCACAGAAGCAGGTATTGTGGAGAACCTAGAAACAAACCTACTCTACCAATAGAAAAACCAGGACAAAATTTCCACTTCTTTGCTTCCAGGGGGATAGAAACCCCAGGGAGTGACCTCGCTGAACATCATATGTACAATTGTAAAGACAGAACAACTCCAATATAAGTACCATGGGTTTCAACATGCATGATGCTGAGAGAGAAACGCAAGACAGAAACACGTACATCTGTACTCCAATAATGCCTACATGAAGGGGTCTGAACACACGGGGATGGTGGAAAGCAATGAGACCCACAGGCAGGATGATAGGTAGATGTGTTTCTTTTCTTCACTTAAAATTTGAAAAGTGGTGCTATAATGCTACGCTCATTATTTTAAAATAATGGCTAAGATCATTTTTAAAAAGCTATTTTGGAATACAGGTCTCATAATTCAAATCTTGATAAGATGGTACACTGTGTGGTGCTCTGATAATTCCCACTTCTTTCTACGATGCTAGTCCGAAACACACTGCATCCTTATTATCTATGGCAACTAAGGGCCAGGGCTTCTAGAACTTATTTCCAGGAACAATGGTGAGGAGGTATATTAACTAATAGCTGCTTAATTAAGAAGTCACTAGAGTAGAGTGCTGAGAAATTTTCTATTTGAAACTCCATGAAAAGACATAACATAATGGATTTCTGTTTGATCTGCCTAAGATGTAGCCCTGAATCTTTAAGGCATTATCTTAAAGATAACCAGAGTAAATGTAAACTGCACACACACAAACATATATATGTTTAGCCCTACTCTGTTCGATTACCTATTCTGTTTAGGTTTTGTAAAAATAGGACACTTTGGCTGAGCACAGTGGCTCATACTTGTAATCCCAGCACTTTGGGAGGCCGAGACAGGCAGATTGCTTGAGCTCAGGAGTTTGAGCCCAGCCTGGACAACATGGCAAAACCCCATCGCTACAAAAAATAGAAAAATTAGCCAAGCATGGTGGCGTGTGCCTGCAGTTCCAGCTACACAAGAGGCTGAGGTGGGAGGATTGCTAGAGCCCAGGAGGTTGAGGCTACAAGGAGCCATGATCGCGCCACTGCATTCCATCTGGGTGACTAAGCGAGACCCTGTCTAAAAAAAAAAAAAGAAAGAAAGACACTTTGCAAAATGTTCTGCTGATGATTTAAACAACAAAAAAAAGAAAGATTATTTATTGTTCTTCAAAGCATTTAACTCACCCAGCTTGGACTACAGTTATTCACATTTTTATTTTATTTACCCATATGACTCAGCTCTTTCTCAAACCCCTGGAAGGCTCGGCCTCAGTTTACTGCACATTATCAGAGCAAAGGGGTAGATCAATGAATTCAATGGGTTTACGTCTTCATTAAGAAAAAAATCAGACCCCTCCACCAAAATGTGTTATTTACATGTCTCAAGTCCTGTTAAAAAATAAGGATGAGAAGGGGTTACTTCGCTGTTAAACTTTTTAAACTTCAAAAGGCTGCAATTTCTATGCAATTCTCAAGAAACACAAGTGAGCAAGTGGTTTCTCATTTATAGTAATGATGTAAAGTTTTCTTACAAAATGTTCTTATGGTCATAAAATAAATCAACAAAAAGAAAAGTATCAAGTAAATAATAATACATGTAGCAGGCAGATATAGAGAAAATCACAGAAGTGATAAATAACATTTGCAGGATATGGACCTAACATTTTTCATCTCTCACCTTTCACCTTCCTCTTTCTCCTTGTTGTTCAACCGCTACCTACCTATTGATACATTTCAAAAAATAAGGTGCGACTGTCACAGGCAAGAGAAGCCTACGGAGACACGGCTATTAAATGTAAATGGCTTCCTAGAACAGAAAAAGGACAGTAAAGAAAAACTAGGGAAATTGGAATAAAGTCAGGCTTTAGTTAATTTTTTTTTTTTTTTGAGACGGAGTCCCACTCTGTCGCCCAGGCTGGAGTGCGGTGGTGTGATCTCGGCTCACTGCAACCTCCACCACCTGGGTTGAAGCGATTCTCCTGCCTTAGCCTCCCAAGTAACTGGAATTACAGGCATGCACCACCACACCCGGGTAATTTTTGTATTACCCGGAGTTCAAGACCATGTTGGCCAGGCTGGTCTTGAACTCTTGACCTCAGGTGATCCACTCGCCTCAGCCTCCCAATACAGGTGAGAGCCACTGTGTCCGGCTGGGCTTTAGTTAATTTTTAAAAATAACAAGATGCTTTAAAGAGTATATGCTATACTACCTTTTATATAAGAAGAGGAAATAAGAAAATATACATATATCTGTTTATCTTTACAAAAAGAAACACAAGACAAACCAGAAAAGAGTGAGGTTAGTTACCTCTCAGGGGTTGGGAAACAGGAAAGGAGAGATCTAGATATGGCAGTAGGACTTCTCTCAATAAACTTTTAAATACACATTAATGTCCCACATATTAAATAAACCTAAATTAACAAGGATGGGAAGGGAAGAGGAAGAAAACCCTGAAACTGACAGCAAACCATAACCACAGTGCAGGTGGGAGGGAGGGAAGAGGGAATACAAATGACTGAGGAACACACGGTTGAACTATGCACCCTCGGTCTTTAGCTGGGATGGGGGCGGTGGGTGGATGCAAGAGAAATGCAAACAAGCCTTGAACCCTTCCTTTTTAGTAGGCCTTTTTTTTTTTTGAGACGGAGTCTCGCCCTGTCACCCAGGCTGGAGTGCAGTGGTGCAACCTCGGCTCACTGCAAGCTCTGCCTCCCAGGTTCAAGTGATTCTCCTGCCTCAGCCTCCTGAGTAGCTGGGATTACAGGCGCGTGCCATCATGCCCAGCTAATTTTTGAATTTTTAGTAGGGACGGGGTTTCACCATGTTGGTCAGGCTGGTCTTGAACTCCTGACCTCGTAATCCACCCACCTCGGGTAGGCCAGTCTTTTGTAGTGGAATGGGCAAGCCACTCTGGTTCTATTTTAGATGTATTAAGGATTGAGCAAACTAGTAACTGTGCTGATGTTGACAGCCAGGATTCTGACCATGGAAGGGCTGTACAGATAGGGAACCGGGGCGGCAAGGAAGAACCCTATGCAGATGAGCTGCCATTGGAGGTGTGGTGTGAACTCATGATTTCCAAAATATGTATGTATGTGATGCATGGACATGCCCATGTATCTGTGTGTATACGCGTACACTCATGTTTCCTAGATCTCTCCACGGAAACGGCCTAGAAGCAAAGACACTCCAGTAACAATGAGCAAAGACGCTCTAGTAACCCTCTTATCTTGGTCTCTAAATCCAATCCCCACTACAAGAAACCAGCTCCTTGGAGAAGTAACTCCAGGTCTGGAGCAGCGGAGACACAAGACGAGCTTGGAACACCTCGTTATGCCAGAAAGTAAAGAAGTACTTAAAAAAAAAACTCCGGGGCAGGATCATGTTGTAGGGAATCAGAATGAAGGGCCTCCCGCTGGCCAAGTGTGGGCCAATTTGAGCACCAAAATTGTTATGTACAGTAATGATTATAAGCCATTGAAATAATAGGACTCCATGAGTCCATATCTATAAGAAATAGATTTTAAAATTAGTGGGTAAGAAGGAGGGGCTCTTGCTTACCACAGATGCCAAGGGCCAAGTGGTAAACAAAGAGGTGATGTAGGAGTTGGAAAATTATTTTGTAACCATTATTGTACAGACTAGATCAGGCAAGAATCATCAGTGAATGCTAGCTTTTAGAGGAAACTTCCATGAGAAACATCTTAAAGTATCTCCCCACAGGCTGCTTTTTTGTTGCAAGAGAAAACATAGTAAGTATACAGTAGAGAAATCTAACAACACCTTGACCAGGTGATCAAAGAGAGGCAGATGGACATCAAGTGCTCCAGATGCAATACCCTGAGAAGGACACAAAAACACTTACGTTGTGTTCTGGCCAGGAAAGCATAACTTGAATCTAGTCATGAGGAAATACTAGACAAGAATGTTCTATTGGGAAAAGGTGGGGGAGGATTGTATTCTTTATAAATGGCAATGTCATAAATGGCAAAGAAAGGCTATGGAAATATTCCAGGTTAAAGCAGACGAAAGAGTCATCAAAAAAACCTAAATGTTATACCTGATCCTCCATTATATCCTGTAATTGAGGGAAAAAGAATTCTATAAGGACAGATTGGGGCAATTGATAAAACTGAAATGCAGATGGTAAATTACATAAAAGCACTGTATCAATGCTAAATTTCTGAAGTTCATAACTGGACTGAAGTTGGTAAGGGAATATCCCCATTAGGAACACTGATGTATTTAGGAGTGGAGGGTCACAATGCGTAAAATTATTCCCTAATGACTCAAGGAAAAAACCCTATTAGTGAAAAAGAGAGCAACTGATTGAGCAAAGAGGGTAAAATGCTGATAAAGGATATATGTGAGTGGAGCATACAAGGATGTTCTTTGAACGTATCCTTAAAAACGTTCCTGTAAGTTTTAAGTTACCTCCAAATAAAAAAAAAAGCAAAAGGGAGAGAAGGAAAGACAGTTGACTTGGTAGATAAAGCTGGGGACTGCACCTCCTGGCTTAGAACTTTGCTCATCTCAGCTCCTGTCCTCCTTCTAAGCTTAGCTCCATTTCATCTGCAAAGTGGGTCAAGAGGGCTTAACCCTTCCCTACCTCACAGGTTGTGCAGAAAGATAAAGTAACAAACAAACGTACAGACAGTAAAATTGATGGTAGTCACGTTTTCTGAGAGAAGTCATCATGACCCGTATCTCTTTTTTTAAAATCTGGTATTAGATTTTGCAAGATAATATTGAACTTTTGCAAAGTTGGGTGACCTCAGAAAAGGCATAAATGTCACAGAACTCTTTAACTGGTATTATTAAATAAATATTTGCTTAAACACAATCCCCAAAGTAATCAATGACCATTTCAAAATGTGTGTGTATGTAAGTAAGAATTATAATGGCAAAAGACAGGGTAATATTAATACATTAAAATTTAAAACAGCTGTTATTTAGAATGATGTGATTATAACTCATTTTCCCCTTCTATCATTCAAAGTTCATGTAGTAGTATTTTAGTTTCTAATTTTTTAAGATGGTTTTGTGGTCACTGAGACATTATTGAAAGTCTTCAAAAATTCACTTAATTTTCACAAAAAGACATGATACCATCAGATGCCAGTTAACTCCAGAAGAAAGAGACTGTAACTGGGAGTTAACAAAGTGATTTCTGCATATAAAATGAAGAATGGACAGTCTGGAAGTTTTCAACTAATATCCTCTCAATTTTCTAGTCCAGATTTAGACCTTCCTCTGACCAAGAGGAAAAGTCATTCTTCAATTTCATGTCTTTGCTAAAATACACTAGAAGTCAAATCATGAGCTACAAACTTTTCTACTAAACTTTGTCCTCCAGTGCTCCCCGGCTTTCTTCATCCAGGCACAGACCAACATGAAGATTTGGAGAAAGACCAAAATCTCAGGGGTGGCCTCTCAGAGCATTCAACTAGGAAGGTAAACAGCATTCCAACCCTGCCTCTCGCTACCCATCCTCCTGCTGATGGAGGGACCGGATGCCCATGTACCAAAGAGGTGTTTTGCCAACATCCCTCAGATCCGTTATCAAATACAATTTTCAAACCAATTAGCTCAAAAAGCATCACAACCAAAGCAGTATCTCCCACATTCTCATTACGGGGCCATCCTATTCAATTCCTAATGAGAGGAGAGACAAAGGCAGTAGATGCAATAGGGTCTACTTCAAAAATTCTTTTTTCTTTTAGAAAACAGATCCTCTTTTGTTCTGGTTAAACACCAATTACTCTGCTGTAACATGCAAATCAGCAGAAAATAGGGCAATATGTAGCTCACTCTGGTTCCATGGCAAGTTAGAAGGAAGAAAAGAGAAAGAGAACAAGGAGGAAGAAGGAGAGGAAGAAAAGAAAGGGGAAAGAAAAAGAGGGAGAGGAGAGAGAAAAGATGAGCAACAAAGGCAAATCCCTGGAGGTCTTCAATTCCAAGTACTCTGTGCTGACATAAAGCTCTTTTCAAATGGCTTTTTTGTATTATCTGTGGTGGTGCCCACAAGCGGTGATTTTGCCATTATCCAAAAAAAAAATAAAGCAAGAAAAGAAAAAACACACTAAGGTGAACAATATAAGCAAGAAAAGCAAAAGTAGCCAACAAAGCTATTTACCTAGTGCTACCACTTGCTACAAACACTCTCCCAAAAAGTAATGTTCTCAGCACAATGTACCAGGGAGTGAAAGAGGAAGGCTCACCTTGGCAGAGGGGCTGACAGACTGACAACAGGAACCTGGTCGTACACAGGACATCCTGGACTTAGATGGTGCAGGGTCTCCCCAGCCAGGCGGCAGTGTGAGGACCAACCCAGGATGTATCCAACTCCAGTTCTCACTCAGGCACCGTTTGGTTTTTCCCCACTTTAGTTATGCTTAACCCACTTCAATCTTCTAAATAAGTGATTACCTTTCTTTTAAATGCAGGTGGATAGGTAGAAAGGCACACCCCAGTTCTCAGACCTCCTTCTGCACACACACCACTGTGAACTGGATAAGATGCAGATTATTTCCAACACGTTCCTAGGTGATGCTGGGGCCACACTGAGCCGCCAGCATCCTTCCCAGTTCTGTCCTGACTTGACCTCCTTCCCTGGCCCACCCCAGCCCTGGTTCTGACTGGCGAGCCCCTCTCTACTCTCATATCATCCAGGTTCTAAAAGAAGAGGGCTAGGGAAAGGTGCAGCAGCTCTCTCACACCAGCCCTTGGGCAGCACCTGAATTTCTCTACATGGACCTGCACTTGAGCACACCCCAGGACAGAACGGATACCGGGGGAGCAATGCAGATCCCAGGTTGGAGGTGAACCTGTATTCCTGCTGAGGCTCCCTGCAGGTGCAACTGCCAGGGCTTCAAGCCGAGGAGCAGCCAAGATGCAAACAGTGACCAGGGACTGGGCTTCCCTGCTGCTGGGCTCAGATGTGCTGAGAAGAATGTCTGGCACGCCGGAAATCAGCAGAGAGTGTACCTGCGTGGTCCCCATGGCCCAATCCCATGTCTACCCCAGAGTCAGAAGGTCAAGTACCCAATCTCCATCCCAATCAAGACTCAAGTGTCTACCTGACAACACTTCCCAGTGTCACACCACCCTCCCATCCCCAGAACCACAGGCCATTGCTGGGGAGGCTTCTGCAGTAAAATGACTCAGCCACAATGATGGGGATCCTCTACATTTTCCCTTCCGTGTCCTGCCCTCTTTACACTCAAGGTTGCCAGGCAGGACATCAATGCCCCTCTATTTCTCACGCCCCACCCTTTGTTCCAGGGCAACAAAGGAACTAACATTTGTTAGTGCCAGGGCTTGATCCATTACATTTCGTCTCATTTTAGCCTCCAAAGAGCCCTGCAGTGTTGACACTGTACCTCCATTCTGCAGATGGGGAAGTGGAGACTCTGAGAAATGAACCTTTGGCTGTACTGGCAAAAGTTACAGCACAAGGGTTAAGGCAGTGCAGTGTAGTGGCTGGGAGGAGGTGCGTCTGGAGGCCGACTCCATGGGTTTGCACAATGGCCCATCACTTACTAGCTCCATGGATCTGAGCCTCTTTGAAGACTAGTAAGGTAAGAATAATACCTTTCTCAGAGGGCTACTGTGAGGACTAAACGAGACATCATGGAGTTAAGGTAAGCCAACCTAGGGCAAATGGTCAAGAAATGTTAGTCATTATCACTCAAGGTCAACAAGCTAGGAAGGGCTGGAACCCACACTTGAGCCCAGGTGGGCTGAGTTCCAACACCTTTGTTGCCCAGTTTTAGGCAGGCTCACGACTTTATAGCAGTCAATTCCATTCACGGTCACTGACGAGCTTCTGGGGGACCACCACACTGGAGGCCAGGGACCATGGGGAATCCATTTCAGCTGGGAAAATGGTTTTCCAGAAGGCCACGGCCCAGAATACACCCTAAGCACAGACCATAGGAAGCTGGAAAAGTTTCTGGGAGTCAGGAGACCCAAAGGTCCTCAACTGGTGATGGAGACTCACGGGTGGAGACATAGAAGCATCCCTACCAATGACCAAGCACAGGAAGGCAACAGTTCACCCGTTGCACACGTGCATAAGCATCTTTCCTTGGAGAGAAAATGTCCCAAAGAGCGAAAAATGGACGTACTGTCGTCATGGCAGGGTGTAAAACGAAAGGCTGAGAAGTTAGAAACACCAGGAGCAGGGCAAACTGGACTCAACTCCTTGCACACAGATCATCCATGACAGCAGGGCAAGTCCGTGCCACAGGGAGGGGGCCCGAGGGAGGGAGGAGCAGCCCAAAGCAATGCTGCCAGTTCTTCAACCAGAAGAGAAAGCATCACACAAGTGGAGGCAGGAGCTGAAGGCTGGTCAGTGCAGATCAAACAGAAGACAATGGAAATGGCTTTGACTTTCTTAAGCGTGCATGCAAGAATGAAACACTTGGAAACCGAGTTGGCTTTTAAGACAATCCTGAATCAATCAGTGAGACAATGATCTAAATATGCTGACCCCCTGGAGGCTGCCCAAATGCAAAGCCACCACTCACCCTCCGCTCAGTGAAACCGGCTGGTGCCTCGCGGGCCACTTGCCTTTCCCAGGAGCTCCTGTGTGATGGACAGTTCTAAGGAATACCCTATAATCTGCATTTATGCCATTTGTCTCTTTGATACAAAAAATACAGATATTTGCATCATTTATTTTAACGTGCGTGATTTTCTTTTGAAAGCCACAAAGAGAAAGAAAAGTCTGATCCCCTCTCCCCTACCACTTCTTTAGACACCTGAAAACTTAAGCCTGGCACCCCTGACAAGCCAAATTGATCTGGAAAGCCTCTTCAGAGGCCAGTTGCATTAAAAGAACAAATAAAGGACTCTCCTTGCAAAGGAGACAAAGAAGACAAAGGGGAACTCAGGGGTGGGGCCCTTCCCCATCTCGGCAGCTCCTGTAGGTGAAGGCAGGGAGGCAGGGCAGTCCCTGCGTGAACTGCTCATGCCACATTATCTGCTTTGTGGTAGAACTCAAACCACAGCCTTGAATAAAAAGCCATAGCAGGGGCCAAAATGAGGAAGAGAGGTTTTCAGCACCAACAAGATGGAGAGGCTGACAGGCAGGCACAGCTCCCCGGGTCAGTGAATTAACACCAGCCTGCTCCTCCAGGCAGAGACCCAGCTATGAGTTATGCAGCCTTTAGGGTCCCCAAGCAACTGGGATGAAACAAGTCTGCGTGGGGCCTGCCAATCTCCTTATTCTTTATTTATGGTCTCATGGACAGAGACTGCAGAGATTATGGTCTCAGGCAGAGACTGCAGTGAGCCTAGATCCTGCCATTGCACTCCAGCCTTGGGCGACAGAGCAAGACTGTCTCAAAAAATAAAATAAAACAGGCCAGTGCAGTGGTTCATGCCTGTAATCCCAGCACTTCGGGGGGCGAGGTGGGTGGGTTATTTGAGGTCAGGAGTTCGGGACCAGCCTGGCCAACATGGTGAAACCCCATCTCTACTAAAAATACAGAATTTTAGCTGGGCATAGTGGCGCATGCCTGTAACCTCAGCTGCTTGGTAGGCTGAGGCAGGAGAATTTCCTAAACCCAGGAGGTGGAGGTTGTAGTGAGCTGAGATCATGCCACTGCATTCCAGCCTGGGCGACAGAGAGAGACTCTGTCTCAAAAATAAATAAAAAACAAAATAAAACCCATACAAATCTTGTCCTTGGCAGTAAGGTATATTTAAAATGTATCTATATTTTACATTGAGATGAGAGAATGTTACACACCAATTAAAAATCATGTTTTTACAACCATCTAGTAACACGTGAAAATTATTACTAAGTACTAGTAAATGCAAAAGCACATACACATGCACGCAACACGGAGTGATTCTAATTCTGGGTTCTTTTCCACTTCTGTTTTTAAATACGTATGCACACAAAAATGATAATACACCAAATCATTCATTTATTTGCTCTTTTCTATATGTTTTGAATCTTCTGTAAGGAGCATGAACTCATTTTCTAATTAAAAAATAAATATGAACAACCTTTCCTTCTGAAAAGAAAGCAGCCGCTGTTTTGGATTGGCAAAAGACCAATTCATGATGTGAAGAAGGAGCCCCCAGCCCGAGTCACCGTCCAGCTAAGGACTCAGCAGTGGTGTCAAGAGCAGCGCTTGTTGCCAAGGTGGTAAACGCGACAGGGACAGCCGCCAGGGATTCTCACTGCCCCTGAGCCCCAGGCTAGCCGGCGACACAGAGACAACAGCCTTCCCAGAGGAGAGAGCCCAGCCTCTGAGACACCCAGCCGTGAAGGCTAGAGGCCGAGAAAGTGGAGAGAAAAGGAGTCTCAGAGACAATCAGATGGTTTTAAAGCTGTGAGTATTCACATGGACCACACCAATGCCATCAGACAGTGGAAGTAAAATGTAATGACCCCAAAGGGGTTCCTGGGGTCAATCCTAGATTGCAGCATTTGAGAAACATGGGCCACTCTGTGGGGCCGTGGAAAAGAAAACAAGGGTTTTCTTGTCAGGCTGATCAGGGACAGGGCCCTAGTCTAATACTGGCTTCTGTAAGTTGGGAAGAAGCTAACCAACTTCCTTGAGCTTCAGTTTCCTCATCTGGAAACCTGGGTTAAAATCCCAAGCCTAGAAGAGAATTTTAAGAGCCAAAAGAAATGGTGGTGGTCAAGCTCTGGAGGAGACAATGACAACACTGTGCAGACACAGGTAGCATCTGGAGGGCCCCACATGGAGAGTGGCCGAGACCTCCAGCAAACAACCCTGCAAGGGATCCCGGAAGGAAATGCTCCTGCTTGGCCATGTCTTCAGATGACTGCAGCCCAGAACAGCTGCTTAACTTCAATCACATGAGAGACCCTGAGTGGAACCACCCAGCAAATAAGCCCACTCCAGATTCCTGACCCTCAGACACTGTGAGATGATAAACGTTTGCTATTTTAAGTTGCTAAATTCTGGGGTAATTTGTTACGCGGCAGTAGACAAATAACACACATTTTAGTTCCTGGTACGCAAGAGCTCAATATATAATGCCTACAATATTTCTTTAATTACTGTATAACAACCATAAGATGCAACACCAATTAATAACACCTTTTTCAAGAATGAAATGCCATCATATTAAACATGTACATTATTCAAAGGCATTCAGATTTTACAAGCATTATGAACAAGAAATACGTCTCAGAATGAAGGAAAGGCAGGTTACCTGTATATATTTCCTGATTGAGTAATGCAGGTTTGGTTTAAAGACTATTGGTAACACAGGTGATTTAACTACTATTCAAGTCCTGTATTACCCCAAAAAAAGAAGCAGTAAAGTAGATGGAGTAATTCCTCCAACTCTTTCCCAAAGAAAATGAGTAAGAGAAGAAGAAAACTGGGAATGTGGAAAGGTTTCCAAACGCTAACTTTCACCTCCAAAGCTATTCCTCACAGTCTTCTCCCATCATAGGAAAAGGCTTTTATTTGCTCAGGCCAAAAGCCTTGGCCTTACTCTTAATAGTCCTTTCCCAGAACTTCCTACATCCCAATCTTCAGCAGATCCCATAGCTCAACCTTCCAGACATAGCTGGAATCTAACCACTTGTCACCACCATCCTCACCACCACCCTGGCCCTTGGATAAGTGCAGTGGCTCCCACCTGTCCTCTTCACCGTCACCCGTGCCCTCTGCTGCCTCTATGCCATGCAGTAACTGGTGGGCCTCTTACACAGAAGTCCTCTCTTGTCAAACTCTGCTCTGAAGTCCTCTCTGCTCAGAACC
Organism: Pongo pygmaeus; assembly: GCF_028885625.2. Classification (NCBI taxonomy): domain Eukaryota; kingdom Metazoa; phylum Chordata; class Mammalia; order Primates; family Hominidae; genus Pongo; species Pongo pygmaeus. The sequence continues at coordinate 61,369,744 of NC_072392.2, forward strand.
CCACTGTGGCTTCCCCTTGCACACCGAATAAATGCCCAAGTCCTTATGAGAGTCTTACAGGATGTGGTCTTCCTGTCTGTCCAGCCTCGGCTCCTTTCACTAGCCCTGAATAGTCTACCTGGACCTCCCTACTACTCCTCACACATGCAAGCTTCTGCCTCTAGGCCTTTGCCATCACTGTGCTCCCAACCTGGAGCACCGTCCCTGGAGAGCACTCACAAGGGTCTTGTCTGACAATCCTACCTAAAATAACACTCCCCGTTTCACCCTGTCTCAGTCTCCATGCCTTTACTGTTTTATTTAGTCACAGCACTTATCGCTAATTGACTACTATACACACATCTCAGCACTTTGTTAAGTTCACTGCTCCATCCCCAGTGCCTACAACAGCGCCTGGCACACAGTAGGCTCATTATGTATGTCAGGAGTCAGCATCCTTTGCTATAAATGGCCAGGTAATCAACACTCGGCTTTGCATCCCTTATAACCTCTGTCAAAACTACTTGACTCTGCTGTTGTAACAAAAAATCTGCCATAGGCCATATGTAAACAAATGTGTGTAGCTGGGTTCCAATAAAACTTTATTTGTGAAAATGGGTGGTGGGCGAGATTTGGCCTGCCCGTTTAAGAGCTGGCTGGTGTAAAGGCAGGTGGGGGTCAGCTCACTTCTGTCAGTCTTGAGGACTGCAAGGCAGGTATGGTCTAAGATTCTAGCACATCGCACAGCTGCTAGAAGAACATCCACCAGTTACTATATTATCCACTTCAGAGGAAAAGCTAACAATTCATACCTGCTGGCTTCTCAAAGAAATGGCAGACAGGGGTGGTGGGGGCTGGGGTTCGGGAAGACACCAACAAAGCCAAAACATGTCCAGAGAGAAATATCCTGGCACTGATGGATTCCTGGTCAGTGCAAAAAAATAGTCATAAAAATAAATAGATGCAATTCTGGCAGGACAGCCAGCTAGTAGACAAAGATTATGCTTATTTTAAATTAACTACAAAGAACGAATGATAACTACAGGGCACGGTTAAAAAAAAAAGTCACTTGCTCAAGTCTTTCTGCTTTAATTGCCATTAAATTCATAGTTCAGTGTCTCCTACCAGCCTTAGCTTGTCTCTCTTCCCAAACCCTTTTCTTCCATCTCAGTCCATTGGAGGACGTATTATTTTATTTTATTTATTTATTTATTTTTTGAGATGGAGTCTCGCGCTGTTGCCCAGGCTGGAGTGCAATGGCACAATCTTGGCTCACTGCAACCTCTGCCTCGTGGGTTCAAGTGATTCTCCTGCCTCAGCCTCCCGAGTACCTGGGATCACAGGCAACCACCACCATGCCCGGCTAATTTTTGTATTTTTAGTAGAGACAGAGTTTTATCATGTTGGCCAGGCTGGTCTTGAACTCCTGACCTCAGGCGATCCTCCCACCTCGGCCTCCCAAAGTGCTGGGATTACAGGCGTGAGCCATCACACCCAGCCAGAGGAAGCATTTTAATGAGATCTTGGGGAGTGTTGCTTTCAAAGGCGTTCCCCAGCTGCCCTTCCTCAGCCAACCCCTAATGCCAAGCCCCTTTGCACATCCACCTTCAGCAGCGCCTCAGACAGCTCTCCAAGAGAAGCTGTGAGGCTTGCCATTTTTAATCACCACCTACCCAGATGGCAGAGGACCCTGATGGGCTGTTTCATTTCATCCAACCCTCAGATTTTATCAGCATTTTGCCATCATCAAAGAGTAGGGAAAAGACAGGAATCAAAAACCCTTCCATTCGAGGAGGCTTTTTCTAAACCTACTCTCACTTTGGTTATCTTATTTCAAACTCCAAAGAAATTCACAAGGCAGCCAAGCAGAGGCTTCAGTCTCCACTCATCCGTGTGTTCAGCAAATGTCTACTGAATGGCCCCCGGTTGGGGATGGGGGAAGGACAGGAGGAGACAGAAACCAAGCTTTCCTGGAGACAACAATGGAGTGAAACGGATCACCAAGGTACTGTAGGGAAACTAAGGCATGGAGAAGCAAAGTCATCTTCCAAGACGACAAACTGGGGTAAAGCCCTCATTGCCAAACCACACAGATGGATTGGGCCAGACATGCCACATTGTAGCTTGAGACAAGAGAAAGTACTTCATCTTTTTCTTGATCTTCTTAAAAAAGTATGCAGATCCTAGAGGGCAAATCTTTTTGATTTTTTTCCTTTCTTATTTAAAAAAATAATAATAATACGTTTAAAAGGTACAAACCAGGCCAGGCACAGTGGCTCATGCCTATAAATCCCAGCACTTTGGGAGGCGAAGGCCAGCAGATCACCTGAGGTCAGGAGTTGGAGACCAGGCTGGCCAACATGGCAAAACCCTGTCTCTACTAAAAATATTTAAAAAAATTAGCTAGGTGTGGTGGCACACGCCTGTAATCCAAGCTGCTCAGGAGGCTGACGAAGGAGAATCACTTGAACCCAGGAGGCAGAGGTTGCAGTGAGAGGAGACTGTGCCACTGCACTCCAGCCTAGGCGATGGAGTGAGACTCTGTCTCAAAAAAAAAGGTACAAATCACAGCAGGGAAAAGTTGGCTTTGTAGATTAAGAATTAATCTGTAAAAAAAGTCAGAGCTGGGAGAATGGGAGAGAAGAGGAAGAGCTCAAATGCCACTGGGAACTTTCCAGGGGGGGAAAATAATTCCAAAAAGTAGTCATTTGCTAGTAATAGATAAAGCTTACAGGCTGCTTATATGTTCTAGACACCTTTCCCAGGGTCTTTGGTATTAACTAACCCATCTAATTCTCACAGCAACCCTATGAGGAGGGAGGGGATATCATTTCCATTTGACAGATGTGGAAACTGAGGAACAAAGAGGTTTAGTAACTTTTCCAGGTCACACAGCCACTAAAGTGAGACAGCCAGGATTTGAGCCCTGGCAGTGTGACTCCTGCATCTGTACTCTCTCTCTTTTTTTTTTTTTTTTTTTTTGGAGACAGAGTCTCACTCTGTCGCCCAGGCTGGAGTGCAGTGGCATGATCTCGGCTCACTGCAACCTCCACCTTCCAGGTTCAAGCGATTCTCCTGCCTCAGCCTCCCGAGTAGCTGGGACTACAGGTGTGTGCCACCACGCCCAGCTAATTTTTGTACTTTTTAGTAGAGATGAGGTTTCATCATGTTGGCTAGGATGGTCTTGATCTCTTGACCTCGTGATCCACCCGCCTTGGCCTCCCAAAGTGTGGGGATTACAGGCTTGAGCCACCACGCCCGGCCTGCATCCATACTCTTAAATACCATGCTAATCAGCCTCGCTCTCTTTCTCTCTCTCAAGAGAAGCAAGTTTTTACATTCTAAAGCTTTGCTAACAGCATGAAATCCTTGCTCTCTCTTTCATTGTGTGTTTTTAAAGTATTCTTAACCCAGTTCTTTGCACAAAGGCTCTGAGATGACTAACAACAAGAAGCATAAAAGCAACAGTAAAATTACAATTACAGAAAATCATGTCCATGGAAAGGATGTATTATAAATACAATAATAACTGGACCAACAGATTGTGACTCTCACACTGGGCTCTAAGCTTCCTGGCAGCCCAAATAAAAATGGCAACATAGGCCGGGCGCTGTGGCTCATGCCTGTAACCCTAGCACTTTGGGAGGCTGAGGCAGGCAGATCACTTGAGGTCAGGAGTTCGAGACCAGCCTGGCTAACATGGAGAAACCCCATCTCTACCAAAAATACAAAAATTAGCCAGGTGTGGTGGCACACGCCTGTAGTCCTAGCTCCTAGGGAGGCTGAGGCAGGAGAATTGCATGAACCCCGGAGGTGGAGGTTGCAGTGAGCCGAGATCACGTCACTGCACTCCAGCCTGGGTGACAGAGTGAGACTCCATCTCAAAAAAAAGAAAAAAAAAAGGCTACATGATCAATTACAAACTTTTCTTCATCAAAAGGAGAAAAGTTCATCAGTGCCTGGGAGAGGACCAAACTTTTCTATTATTAAATTTCCATACCATTTTCTCATTTAGTTTAAGAAGAGACTACAATGAGGTGGTGAATGAATGCCGTCACTGATACTTTTGAGTACGATTTTAAAGATCAAGGTTGTAACACTAAAAGCAACTCGAGAGTAGCAATTCTATAAAGATCTAGGGTCATATTGTGTGTACCTTCCAGCTTTACTGGTGTAAAGTTACAAAACAGAGAGAATTTTAATATTAAAAAAAAATTCTCTGTAAACAGAGAGACAGGCCTTAGAAATGCAGAACACTGACGTTGGTGAATACAAAGGAAGGTTACATGCCAAGCACCTCTAGTCACATGCCAGTCACATGAAATGCAGCTTCAGGAATCCGCTGGGGCTTCCATGCACGTCTATACTGCATAGATGTTCTTAGTCTTCAGAGCTTTCAGATCTCGCTCAGGAGGGGCAGAAGGAAAACAGCAGCTGTTCAGATGATCAACCCTCATATGGCTCACCCATGGTCCTCACCAGGGTGACAGTCCGACTCATCTCACATATTCCCTTTCTTGACATCTCTGCTCTCCTCCACTTAAGTTTCCAGAGAAGCTACTGAAAACCCAAGCTCCCACTCCCTCACCCTGTCCCCTCCCCAGCTCAGAGGCCTCAAAAAAGAGGTCTGCATTGGGTTCCAGGTTCATCGAGGAACCACGTGGAAACACAGAAGACTGGACGGTGTGTCCTGGGCCAGTTCTTCAAGAAGTTTCATTATTTAATTTAAACTGCTTTGAGACACAAAGAACATGGCCGGGCGCAGTGGCTCACGCCTGTAATCCCAGCACTTTCGGAGGCCGAGGCGGGTGGATCACCTGAGGTCAGGAGTTTGAGACCAGCCTGGCCAACGTGGTAAAACCCTGTCTCTACTAAAAATATAAAAATTAGCTGGGCATGGTGGTGCATGCCTGTAATCCCAGCTACTCGGGAGGCTGAGGCAGAAGAATTGCTTGAACTAGGACCCAGGAGGTGGAGGTTGCAGTGAACCAAGATGGCGCCACTGCACTCCAGCCTGGGCTACAGAGTGAGACTCCGTCACAAAAAAAAAAAAAAAAAAAAGAATAAAACCTCTTTGGGCAAGGCCAGGAATATAATCTAATCCCCCATTTTACCGAGAACAGAAACTGAAGTCTTGTTCAAGGTCACATGCACTAGCAACTTGAACCCCAGGGTGCCACCCCAGCTGCGGTGCTCGTTCTACCACTGCACGATGCTTCCTTGAAACAGACAGAAAGAAACCCAAGTGTTTTTTTTGAAACCATCCACCGACTTCGACGCTCTGTTAGGATAATGGCCAAGGGTCTATGGATGCAGAACGCCTGAGAGACAAAAGTCTTCACAGGATCTGAATCACACCGGTACCCTTTACAAGTTAGGAATTAATTAAAGGAGGCCGGACACAGTGGCTCACGCCTATAATCCCAGGACTTCGGGAGGCCGAGGCAGACAGATCACCTGAGGTCAGGAGTTCAAGACGAGCCTGGACAACATGGCAAAACCCCATCTCTACTAAAAATACAAAAATTAGCCGGGCATGGTGGCAAGCACCTGTAGTCCCAGTTACTAAGGGAGGCTGAGGCAGGAGAATCGCTGGAGCCCAGGAGGCAGAGGTTGCAGTGAGCAGAGATTGCGCCACTGCACTCCAGCCTGGACAACAGAGTGAGACTCTGTCTCAAAAAAAAAAAAAGAAAAAAAAGAAAAGGTTAGAGGGTTTGGAGGTAAAAACTGGGAGGAGAAGGGCAATCAAGAGAGACAGGCACAGTGTACTGAACATCCACTAAACCCAGGACCACAGTAAAAACAGCAGCAGCGCTGAACGCTCAGGCACATGGCTTTCCTTCGGACTAGATGCCCTCTTGTCCAGTTTGCTGACTGAAAGAAGTTGGAAACTCTACCATCCGCCCTCGCAAGTCATTATTCAACAACAAACAGGAGCTATATTTAGAACTTTTTCCATGAAGGCACCATAGGCAAAGGCCACCAACCTCTGAGACACAGAAAGGTTAAATAAGGCTATCTGACCAAAAAAAAAAAAAAAAAAAAACTTTAATAGGCAAGTTCTATTTCAGATTCATCTGTTCAACATAGCTTCTAATTTTATAAATGGACCTTAATATTAACAGGAGGACAGGCAGTTTTTCCCAGGAGCCTCTGTGTCCGTTCTGCAAAATTACGTAACTCGGAAAACGAGGGTTCTGATTTGATTATACTTTAAACAGCCTGCTGGCTGAGACGAATTCATTGTGCACATCAGCTCCTCGCAAGGGACTCAAACACCGGGGAAGGAGGGAGAGAAGAAGGACAAACCCTTTTTCACTAACTCATGTAAATAAGTCTTTGAGAAAACCTCTATATACCCTCAGTGACACACACCCCCTAACCCTCCCCACACAAACACCCACAGTTACATCCTAGTAAAACCCCACTATGAGTTTCTGGCCCACCCAGAGGGGTAAGAAATTACACATTTCTGAGCTTGGGTTTACCATGTTGTTTGCCGTTAATGGAAGTTTATACATGCCTCCCACACAGGGGTATTGTTAGAAGGAATCAAATAATTTACTGTTGAACACAGCAACTTTAAAGGACAGAACACGCTCTTGGGAATGCAAAATATTACCATTTACCTTTTTAAAAAAAATTATTTACTTGTCTTTTACAACCAAGCCAAAAGAAATACAGTGTTTTCCAAATGTAATTGAAGGTGCTGAAAACCTCCTCTAATAATCCTATTTCTACAAAATGTAGAGCTGTTTTGCAGGGAGAAATTCAAATAAACCCCTGGAATGCATTCTTGCAAGGTGAAGCGACACACAATCCCAGCGTCTTCTATGTCATCACTGGGTACTACTGCCCAAATACCATCTCAGGGCACACACCAGCTAGAGTCTCCACTCCCTTCACCCAGGCTGCAGTACAATCTTGGCTCACTGCAACCTCCGCCTCCCAGGTTTAAGCGATTCTCCTGCCTCAGCCTCCCAAGAGATCTACTTTCTTAATCATTCACAAATATTAAAATGAATTTATATTCCTATCAGGGGCCCCCAAAACCTAATGACTGAGGAATCAGCAAGACAACTAAAATTCAGCCACATAAACCACCAAAATGTATTCAAAGTCCCCCTCCACCAAACCCAACCCAAACCAAACACACAAACTTTAACCCACCTATTCCATATAGAGGAATGTCTCCTCAGGCAATAATCAAACAAGTGGGTTTAAAAAAAAAAAAAGACTATTCAAGGATGCTCATTGTCTGTTTATACAGGCAAAGCTGAGCCACGCAGCTGTCCAACCACAGAGGATTAGTTAAATTAGGTTATATCTATACAATGGAGCAGTCTGCTGCCATTGAAAATGTTGCTGTTGATGTGTGTACACTGACGAAAACTGCACTGGGAGCAACTTACAAAACAACATGTTTTCTGTAGTGGGGTCTAATTTTATAATGTGATCTAAATGCATAATGTGATCTAATTTTTTAAGAGGAGAAATATATACAAAGTTATGTCTGCATTTACATCAGAAAGCCTACAAGGAAAGAAAGAATTCACCAGATGGGGGACAAGATGGATAGATGGATGGATGAAGGATGGATGGATTGATGGATGAAGGATGGATGAATGGATGGATGCATGGGTGGGTGGATGGATGGATGGATAAATGGATGCATGGATGGATGGCTGCATGAAGGATGGATGGATGGATGGATGGGTGGATGAACAGAAGGACAAAGAGACAGATGGACAGGAGCCAATATGGGTACATTTTGGGATATTTTGCCATAAAGAAGTAGCTACCTTTGGTCTGGTTATTTTGCTATTAGAACATGAACCTTGCTGAGATAAACAGATAGTTAAGGAAATTAATAAAAAGAAAGAAATCTGTGTCCCCTACCCACTCCCCCCAACAGTAGTGCCTTTGCTTACTAAATTCTAGGGGGTGAAGCCAAAAACATCTGAGCTATTCCTGGGAAATGCAACTCACCTGTCCCAGGTGGAGGGGGAAAGAAGTATCAAACTCAGACCAGATTTATGGGCCTGCCTGACAATGGGCTCCCACGTACACAAGCAGTCAAGGGCAAATGTCTCATCCTGAACAGAAAGATGAGCCTAAACTACAAGTCCCTTATATCCCAGCTTTACTCACAAACTAGGGCCTCCCTAGCACAACACCATCAGCCAATGACCTTGGAGGCATCCCATAGTGGCTTGGTTTTTGCGACAAGATTGTGAAAGCAGTCATCACACTAACTGGTGAAAGAGACACAATCAATCCTGTTTTGTCTACCCGAAGCTCAGAGAGTAGGAGCAAAGGACTGGGGCCCCCACACACCACATTATCCCTTGATGCCACAGAGAAGGGACGTGATGAATAGAACACTTCTTGTGTTCTAAAAGTTTGTCTGACACCAATTCACAAATCACATGGTCAGCTGGAAGAAGACAGCCAACCAAGGGTAGAGTTTCCACAATTCTGGGCTGAAAGCCATAGGACTCAGCACTCATTCCAGGTATCTTGCTGAAGCAAGAGAAAAGGCACCCACTGTATCGGATCTGGGTCCCTGCAATGTACACTGGCTGTGTGACCTCAGATGAGTCACGTTACCTCTCTGGGCCACAGATTTGTCACTTTTTTTCTCATTTTTTAGAGATGGGGTGTCCTCTGTCACCCAGGCTGGAGTGCAGTGGCACAATCATAGGTTGCTGCAACCTCAAACTCCTAGGTTCAAGTGATCCTCCTGCCTCAGCTTCCCAAGTTGCTTGGACTACTGACGTGAGCCACCGTGCCCAGCCCCGTGGTGTCATCTTTTTAGATGTTGGACAAGATGATCATGAAGACAGCTATTACTTCTAGTGGATGGTCTGTTTCTATAAGTACCAAGCTCCATTTGGCACTCAGTAAAACACTCAATAACCATGGGAGGTTTTTCCCTTCTTAACTCTCATGTCTAGTCATTTTATCACCCTATCAAAAACACTCTCAGATGAGCAGTTCTATTCCAACTGTGACAGCCAGAAGGCACAAACACTGCAGTGGGACAAGGTACAGTCCTTCCAGTTGCTACTAGTCCGTGGTTTAAAATCAGGCTTCCTGAATTCAAATCTCCCTCTCCACTTCTAAGCCACATGACCCCAGGCAAGCTACTTCAGCAGCAGCTGCCTTGGTTTTCCCATCTATCAAACAGGGATAAGATAAGTAACTTCTCATAGGGCTAGTGTGAAGAACAAATGAGCGGAAATAAGTAAAGCATTTAGAACACAGCCTGACACATAGTGAGAGCTTCGTAAATGTTAGCTACTATTATCCATTCACTAAGACAGTCTCACTGGGTATTTACTCTCACAGTGCCAGTTAATCATGAGGCCTCTAAGGAAACACAAAGATACTGACCAGGACATAGTCCAAGGCCCTACAGTTTAGTAGGAAGAGGCCAACTTGAACCAAGAAATGCAGACCTATATCTCTTATCCCAAGCCCTGGGGCCAAATCGGTTTGGATGTAGGTGTTTCTGTTTGCAGACAGGTAATAAGTCGTGTATCACATAGCCTACAGTACCCACCTCTCCCCCAGGGCTTGGAACAGCACCTGTGATCAAACCCGCTGGGGGTAAGCAAAACCCACAAATAGCCACGCTAAGCGGGATCAAGAAATACTACCAAGTGTCTGAAGATAGTTCAAATTTTGTAGCCAAATGAGTTACAAAAAAAAAAAAGTTTGGCTTTCAAAATTTGGGGGATACGAGAATTGTAGCTAAGGGTCTGTAACCTGCACCATATAGCAACGAAGCGTTAGAGGCTACAAAAGCAGCAGCAGCAAACAACCTAATGGGGGTGACGGGAAATGTTTTCCCAAAAAGGCACAGTTTAAGCTGCAGCTTGAAGGAGAAAAAGGAGCCTCGCTGAACTAGGCAGGTGGGCATTCCCAGCAGAGGGACCGGCAGATGCAAAGGCAGGAGGTAGCAATCAGTGAAGAATGTTCAGGAAACACAACAGGTCATGGAGTGCAGTCTAAGATGTGTGTGCAGGAGTAGCAAGAGGAGAGGCTGGAAAATGAGGCCGGGGCAGATCCTAAATTGTGCATAAGTCATGCTGAAACATCACGCTTGGTACGGCAGGCATTGGTATGGGAGCCCTTTAAGAATTTGATCAGATCCGCATTTTCCTAAAATCCCCCTGGGTAGGTGCCTGGTAAATGGACAGGCAGAGGAACGGAAGAAGGAAGTGGCCAGTTGGAGGTGGGTCAAATGGTCAGGGAAGAGATGACAACACCAACTCAGTCAGCAAAGGGGGTAAAAAAGAGGAACAGCCGCTGCACACCCAGTGGTGCCCAGGCTCAGCCTCTTAACAGGGCCAAGGGGGCAATCCGTACAAGCAGACAGCCCACGCTCACTTTGCCCTGTGTTCAGGACTCAAAGAACCCCCTTTTTTAGACTCCACTTTCTTTTTTCGTTTTAAATAATTTTTGTATTTCAATAGCTTTTGGGGTATAAGTGGTTTTCAGTTGCATGGATGAATTGCATAGTGAAGTCTGGGATTTCAGTGCACCTGTTAGCTGAGTAGCATACATTGCATCCAATATGTAGTTTTTTATCCTTCACCCTCCCCCACTTTCCCTCCTTTTGAGCATCTAATGTCCATTAAACCACCCTGTATGCCTTTGCATACCCATAGCTCAGGTCCCACTTGAAAGTGAGAACATGTGATACTTGGTTTTCCATTCCTGAGTCACTTCATTTAGAATAATAGCCTCCAGCTCTATCCAAGTTGCTGCAAAAGACATTATTTTGTTCTTTTTTATGGCTGGGTAGTATTCCACAGTGTATGTATACCACATTTTCTTTATCCACTCATCAGTTGATGGGCACTTAGGTTGGCTCCATATCTTTGCGATTGGGAACTGTGCTGTGATAAACATAGGTAGATACCACTTTCTGATGTACCAAACGACAAAGTGATGATTTTGGCAACACTGGGCTCTGAGCTGTGGCAATTCAACCCTCCTCTTCTGCATGCCTGCCTTGCTCTCCTCCAGCTCACAAGCAGGTTGGCAAAGTTCAGCAGTCAGGTGCATGTGGCCCAGTCAGTCCCTGCCCCAGTGGCTCAAAGAAGCAAATCTGGTAAGAGCAATCAGTGGGTCAGCGAGGTGGGGACAGCACTTGTCACATGCCCTTCTGAGCCATAGGTCAAGAGGGGAGGCTGGAAGAAAGTGGAGGAGGAGGGAAAGGTCCAGGATGGAATAGAGTTGGCCTCTGCTGGTTCAGGAGGAGGATCTACAGCCACCCATCTCTGAAATGGTCACTGCTCCCTTATTAAAGACAAACCAAACTAAAACAAAACACCTTCCGAGCCAGGCAGAAGAGAGGTGTCAGCTGGTGAGATAGAGGTAAGTATCCATGGGCCAACACGCACAGCCACTTGGAAGATAGCAGAGGCAGCTTTTCCCCATCTTACCTGCTGGTTCCTTCAAGAACTGAAAAGCCAAGGGCTACAAGGGAAGTGTCACTGAATGTCCCATCAGAGGTCAGAGGTGTCTGTGACTGATCAGGGAGTATATGACCAGGGGAGCCAGCGGGTAAGATGAGGAAAAGCTGCCTCCTGTCTGTGCAGCCACCTCATGCGGTACCCCTCCTTGGGTCAGGCACTCCTGCATCCCTGGCAGGACCAGGGTGTGGGCTCCGGGGGGAGCTGCCTCAGCCCATGTTGTGCTGCTCAGAGACTCTACCGGCCACCCCTCCTCCGAGGCCTCAGACTCCACCCGCAAAACAAGGAAAAAAAATTGTTTTAATTTCTTGTACAGACATGGCCTTGCTATGTTACCCATGCTGGTCTTAAACTTTTGGCCTCAAGCGACCCTCCCACCTCAGTTTCCACAGTGTTGGGATTACAGGCATGGGCCACCACACCTGGCCTTATTTTTGTGTGTGTGATCCTTAAGGACAGGGACGACCTAGTCTTTTACCGTCACCTAACATACAGCTGCATAACCTGGGAAATCCAGCCATCACCAAAAAGAAAACCATCTCAGAACCTGTGGGAAGAATGCTCCTCATACAGCAAGAACAAATGAGGGTGATGGGGAAATAATGAGTTTGTGCAAGAAATTAAGACCTAGATGTCCGTTGACATCAGCGGGTGTCTATGCCACACATAGCTACCCCGTGATCCACCTAAAATGCCCCCCTTGACACCCACAGCGGCAGGCAGTGTGTCTGCTCCATCCCCTCTTCTCTGCCCATCCTGGCAACTAAGACAAGTCTCCCCTGGTGAGGCCACAGGACGCTGACCTGGGCAACTGCCCCTCCACAGAGCTCGGCAGCACAGCACAGGCAGATGCAGGCCCTCTGGAGCCCAATCCTGGCCCTGCCAGGGACACAGGAGCACCTGTCCCAGGGAGGCAGCACCAAACAAGGAGGCTGCAGGGACAGGAGAGCAAAGGCTTCCACTGGAATGGGGAACCTGGATCTTTGGGAGGGCCCAAGTGCCCAGCGGGCCCCCGTATTTCCCTGGAGATTCCCTGAGCTCAGTCCGACTTGGGAGCAGGGAAAACCCAAGGTGCTTCTCAGGCATGGATGTCCAGAAGTCCATGGGAAAACAGACTCTCTCAGTCAAAACTCTGAAAAAAAGTCAGTCTCACACTTTTTCTTCTCCACTTTCCTGCAGGGTATGAGACCTGGCTCTTTGTAGACTCAATCTGTATGGAACAGATGAGGAAACAGACCTACACCTGATTCAAGTGGGTAATGCCTGGGGGGTGGGAATCTTGGGGTCAGCTGCTCCCTTTCTTTTTGGCTTTTGATCTTTCTTTCTGGCTTCTGACCTTTGCAAACTTTCACAAAAGTCATGAGATTAAGAGACTGAACCCCCGGTACCCATCACTCAGGGTCACTCACAACCAACACGGTCCCTCTCCCCCCACCAATATGCTCCCCGCCCCAACATACACTAGATTATTCTCAGCAGCTGCTTCTTTCTCAACCTGTTTCTCACCAGCACAATACATAACTCCCAAGTGGGCTCTGCTCCCTGCCCTGCAGCCCTCATTTTCACCTGGGAACCCCCCAGGTGTCAAACCAATCCAAAGACCTGCAGTTGCAACAGCTGGGCTTTCTGTCTTGAAAACAGCGCAGGAGAAAGGAAGAGAAGCACAGGTCGGTGACCAGAGGCTCTGAGAAGCTGTCTGCTGTCAACAAGAGTCTTTCAGGAGAAGAGCGAAAACCCAATACTTGTCCCTTAGTAGCCAAGACCTTGTGGGTGGCACGTCACTCCAACAGCCAAGCACAAATCTGACGGCCGGGGATGCAGCTCCTGGTTTGAGTGAGTGGTACGTGGTTTGTTGTTTATGTTCGATTAAGGGTTGATTCATGCTTCCTTGGGGAGTTTTTATTTCTATGCTGTTATTTCACCCCTAAAATTTACAATGACTGAATTCTTCTGCCCTGTTTGAGTCAGCCCTCTCACTCCCCTCCCTAGTCTGCAAATGACCAGAAATAGTTTCCATTGTCATTGACTTAAATTTCCATTTTGATTATGGAAATAAATATTTTTACTGCCCTTTCCTGAAACAGGAATAAATTTTTCCATTCAAGTTCTCCTAATCAGACTCTGAGGACCAAACCCTGACCACAAAGTGCAGAGGACATCCAAACAGACAAGACAAGGTATGTCTGCCTCCTGCGCTCAGGACCAACAAAGTTGGCCTCAGCTCCCTGCTTCGTGGCTACCACATACTGGGTCCATTCCCTGATTCAGCTACCACATTCTCCTGAGCTCTGGTCTCAGTACTGTGGGGACAGCTATGGACATGACACACCCTGCCCCTACCCTCATGGAGCTTAAAATTTAAACCCAAGGCCTGGGCGCGGTGGCTTACACCTGCAATCCCAGCACTTTGGGAGGCCAAGGCGGGTGGATCACCTGAGGTCAGGAGTTCGAGACTAGCCTGGCCAACATGGCAAAACCTCGTCATTATTGAAAATACAAAAACTAGCCGGGCATGGTGGTGGGAGTCTGTAATCCCAGCTACTTGGGAGGCTGGGGCACGAGAATCACTTGAATCTGGGAGGCAGACGTTGCGGTGAGCCAAGATCATGCCACGGCACTCCAGCCTGAGTGACAGAATGAGACTCAGTCTCAAAAAAAAAAAAAAAAAAAAAAAAATTTTAAATCCATGGCAAAGTTGCCCAGCCCAACATAAAAGGATTTTTTGGAGGCTGTTTCCCAAGACTGAAAAAATAAGAACATCCAACAGCAGGGCCCTTCCTAATTTGACCAAATCTCCCTTTCCAGCTCACCCTTGTCCCCAGGTACCTCTTTAGCCCAAATTCAATGGCTCCTCAGGTGAGCAGGCACAAGCTAGAAGACAAATGGGCTGCAGGGAGCTCTTCTGGCCTAGTCCAAGAGAAAGCTCAGCATGGATTCTGGTGCAACAGAGCTCCCTTGTCCTCCTGTTTCCAGAGAAGCCAAGGCATTTCCATAACTATTATTTGGGATGGAAGGCTAGAGTGCTAGGATATCACGGGAGGTTGGCGTGGGAGGGGGGCTTTCTTTGATCACTTTTTTCTCCTCTAATTCTGATCTAATGTTCTGAGTCACCTTGCCATGTGAAGCAAATGGCGGCTCTCAAAGCATTTATAATTACCATCCCTCTCTGCTTGGTGGTGCACAGTAATAACTGAGAGATTGGGCCTGGAAGCCATGGGCGGGAGACTCACCAAGAACACAGCAGTCTCAGAAGCTGGAATAAGAGACTCCTGGTCACTTTTCCCAACCTGTCTGGCTGAGCCACGTTTGGAGGGTTTAGGGGTACTCAGAGTCCACGGGAAGAAGCTAGACCATCCCAGGCCCCCAAATCCATCCCCCCCACCGCCAATTATAGCCCAGAGTAAGACAGCCAGTGGTATATCCTTAAATCCTTCTCACCTAGCTTCAGGTGGGTGGTACAGAATCTGGAGGGCTCGATGAAAGGTAGGAGGGAACAAGGAGGGGTAAAGGGGCCCAGATGGAGGGAAGGCAGCATGGCAGGGAGCAGGCTGCAGGAGGACAAGATGTCCACTCTCATCTCTAGGAAATGACCACATATATGGCTGAGACAGCTGCCAGAGCCCTTTGTACCCATGTCTCTTCTTTCTCCCTTCCTGGCCGACCCTCTGCAGGACCCCTTTACTTGGTTGCAAAGACAGCAAGAGTCCACTTAGTATTTCTTTCTATATGTACCCTAAGATAGGGCCAGGGGCATCCCTCAACCAGCCTGCCTATTTCAACAAGAAAGCAAGAGGAAAGCTTAGGACTCCGAATTCTAGAAGAATTACTTATCCCCTTTGGGCATCACTCAGCGCTTTGATGAGACTCTAAGGATAGAAACCTCTGACCCTTCCCAACTATCTTAAAATATTACCTCCAAGCACTCTGCAAACTAGTGAGAAACATCTGACAGTGCCTCCTCTTCGTGGCTTCTCCCTTGAGGATTCTCCAAAACAGCCCCAGCATACCTAACAATCCTCCCTATTCTCTTCCTACAAACTGGCTTGCACCTGAAAGAAGTGAGACATCACCTCTGCCCCGGATTCAAGTCCTCGCATTCACGCCTAAATAAAAATAACTCTCTTCCCTCCCCAAGAGAGGCAAAAAGCAGACCATCCCTGTCCCTGTGATAGAGCCAGTCCTCATATAGATCAACCTCCACCCAAAGAGGCATTTCCAGTCCTCTCTCGAGAGACACTCCAAGCAAGTATTGAACAAGAAGGTGACTGCAAGTGCTCACAATCGCCCCTCAAATCTCAGAGAGTAATTGTATTTCTTTCTATCGGAACACAGTTCAGCAGCAAGTGTCCAGAAAACTCAAGGCGGCAGCCTGGTGACCACTCAAAGGAAGAAAACACTGTCATTCCGGAGAAGCTGAGAGTGAGACGATGCAAAGGGAAGGGTCAGGTAGGAGGGGCGGGGGACTCACAGCTCACTCATTTGAGGAACAATAAGGGATCTGAGAGCTGCAGCTGCCCCTCTCGCTCCACTTTACCACTGAGCAGCAAAAACCCCTACTCGGCCGGGCACAGTAGCTCATGCCTGTAACCCCAGCACTTTGGGAGGCTATGGTGGGCAGATTGCTTGAGCCTAGGAGTTCGAGACCAGCCTGGATGACATGGGAAGACCCTATCCCTACAAAAAAATACAAAAATTAGCCAGGCATGATGGCATATGCCTGTGGTCCCTGCTACTAGGGAGGCTGAGGTGAGAGGATCTCTCAAGCCCCAGAATTCGAGGCTACAGTGAACCATGATCGTGTCTCTGCACTCCAGCCTGGGCAACAGAGTGAGACCCTGTCAAAAACAAACCCCTACTCAAGAGGGTTTTGTTTTGTTCAAGATTAATTGAGAAAATGTGTTCAAAGCCCAATACCAGCCATAAAGCAGCTCTCTATGAAAAGTCTCTACCATATTTGATTGAATCTAACACAGGTGGATCATAAGAGTCACCATTCTGACATGATGCCATCCATTTATAAGATGTACTGGATTTTCAAGTACAAATGTGAACAAAAATGCATTCTGAATTGAGGAAATATGGTGTTTCCAGGGGGAATCTGGACATTCATGTCCCCGTCCTGGCCATGCCACCGAACCACATGTGTGATCTTGAGGTCACCTCGCTTCTCTGAATCTCAGCTTCCTTGGCAGGAAGAGATGGAAATGATAACCAGTTCAGCCCTGGAAAATGCTAACAAGCATCCCCAATCACCAGTGACAGCACAGGCTTCGCCCCTGTCGCACTATTTCTGAACACCTTCTTCACAACCATCTAAGCAATTGTCTCAGCCCGCCCAGAGTCAGAAGGCCCTGCTCTGCATAATCACCGGCTGCTCCCCATCACCAGCTCAGAAGAGAGCAAGATTACGGCCACAGCTCCCCACACACACTTTCCAGTGGGAACAAAAGGTATCCTTTCAGGGCCCACACACCTAAAGGCAGGGGGCCTGGGCTGGCCCTGGAGCCACAGGCACCAATATTAAGTTGAGTGGAGAAGGATGTTTCCCTAGCCTGCTTCCCTGCTTCTCTCCCTCAACAGCTCCATAACCTACATTAGGAAATTTACATGTAACAAATCAGCCACGGAATCCTAAGGAGCACAGATGTTCCTGCAGCAAGTCATCTTCTTTGCACTTAACAGGAGAAACAACACAAGAAAATTAAAAAGGGGAAACTTGCCACACAGGCACTCCTCGGACTCCAAGGCCTGGATTCAGGAACGTGTTGTACATGCTTCTATGTCAGCTACCTTTTCTCCCCAGGAACCTCCACCCCCACCCCCTACAACAGGCACCTTTTCAGACCCAGGTTTCACACAGAAGGTCCCAGCACCCTCTGCCTTCAAGCTTCTTATGAGCAGCACCAACGCCCCAACCCTGACACAGCCCACGATTTCTATGGCCCATTCCCAGTCCTCTGTGATACCGTGGCCACACTCTCTAAACAGGTGAAGAAAATGAAAACTGGAGCACTCCCCCAAAGCCAGAGCCCAGGGGTGACCTCAGAAGTAAGGAAAGAGTCTTCAGACTGACATTCAGGACACGGTCCCATGAGAGAGACACAGACAACCAGTGAAGAATCCGGAATGGGGGAAAGGCTCTGATGAAAGAGCACTCAGAGCACAGAGTCCATCAACAGTGAAAAACCTCCCCGGGTCTCCCACCTCACCTCTACGGTCTTCCTCTTCCAGGACATGCTCACCCCCGCCCACCTTCCCACCTTCCCACCTTCCCACCTTCCCACCTTCCCACCTTCCCCCTTCCACCTTCTCACCTTCCACCTTCCCCCTTCCCACCTTCCACCTTCCCCCTTCCCACCTTCCACCTTCCCCCTTCCCACCTTCCCACCTTCCCACCTTCCACCTTCCACCTTCCCCTTCCTACCTTCCCACCTTCCACCTTCCCACCTTCCCACTTTCCCACCTTCCCCCTTCCCACCTTCCCACCTTCCCACCTTCCCACCTTCCACCTTCCCCTTCCTACCTTTCCACCTTCCCCCTTCCCACCTTCCCACCTTCCCACCTTCCCACCTTCCCCTTCCTACCTTCCCACCTTCCACCTTCCCACCTTCCCACCTTCCCCCTTCCCCCTTCCCACCTTCCCACCTTCCCCCTTCCCACCTTCCCACCTTCCCACCTTCCACCTTCCACCTTCCCCTTCCTACCTTCCCACCTTCCACCTTCCCACCTTCCCACCTTCCCACTTCCCACCTTCCACCTTCCCACCTTCCCACCTTCCCACCTTCCCCCTTCCCACCTTCCCACCTTCCCACCTTCCACTTTCCACCTTCCACCTTCCCCTTCCTACCTTTCCACCTTCCCACCTTCCCACCTTCCACCTTCCCACCTTCCCACCTTCCCCCTTCCCACCTTCCCACCTTCCCACCTTCCCACCTTCTCACCTTCCACCTTCCATTTTATTTTATTTTTGAGACAGAGTCTCCTTCTGTCACCCAGGCTGGAGTGCAATGGTGCAATCTCAGCTCACTGCAACCTCCGCTTCCTGGGTTCAAGCGATTCTCCTGCCTCAGCCTCCCGAGTAGCTGGGATTACAAGTGTGTGCTACCATGCCCAGCTAATTTTTGTATTTTTAGTAGAGACGGGATTTCACCATGTTGGCCGGGCTGGTCTCGAACTCCTGGCCTCAAGTGATCCTCCCTCCTCGGCCTCCCAAAGTGCCGGGATTACAGGCGTGAGTCACTGTGCCTGGCCCACATTCTGCTTTCAACCACTCCCTGGAGCACCCTTCCCAAGAGGCACATTCTGAGGCTGGGGCACCACTACCCCAAATACACATTATCCTGGGCTCTGTGTTTGCTGGCTGTGTGACCTCAGGAAATAAGTCCCTATCTCAGTGTCCTGACTCCTTTCTCTGCCTTATATATTCATTTCTGTCCTATCTATTCCATCTGTCAAAACTATAACATGGAGTCCCAGCTACATGGGGGGCTGAGGCAGGAGGATCACTGGAGCCCAGGAGGTGTAGGCTACAGTGAGCCAAGATCATGCTACTGCATTCCAGCCTGGGAGACAAAGTGAGACCCCGTCTCAAAAAAAAATAAAAAAAAAAAAAAGCAAAACTATAACATGGGATAGAGTGTAATGGATGGTTATTATTAAATTATGCTAATAATGCTAATGCCAATTGAAATTGTTGAGATTCTTTATGCATTAAGGCCTCCTTGTGCATATATTCCGCCTTTCTGATGGGGCTAAAATTTTCCCAAGGACAGAAGTTATGTCTCCTTTTTTCAAAATGCCTGAAATAAGCATCTCCAGGCATCATCATCATCTCAGTTGGTGGTATAGGCTGAAGAGATGGCAATAGACAGTAAGCATGCTGCCACCCCCATGCCCTGGCCATGGCAGGCACGGCTAATTGAGTGCATATGTCCACCCACTGATCAGTACTCCAACAGTCAAGCTTCTTCCAACCTATCAGAGATGGCAAAGAGGTGAAAGACCCCCTAGTCTAGGTGGCATGCATGGCCTCTGACATGCACAGATCCTAACTATTGACAGGGCCTCTGAAAACACAGCCCACCTCCACAAATGGCTTTTGAGCACTCCTGTGGGCAATGGAAACAAAGAGACTGATTCCTGATTCTATCTCCCTAGGTGCCCCCTGCCTTTTTTTTTTTTTTCCTGCCTCAAAGTTTTTTGAGAAGATCATCAGAATGTGAATTATTAAATTATAATTCCTAGTGTCCCATCACCAACAGAGTCTGTAATTTCTGACACAGGAGAAAGGGAACAAAGGACAGCATTTGTGATGAATCCACAAAACCGGACCTCAAGGCTTCACTCAGTTCCCATAGTCACCTCCCAAATATATCCATGCAATTAGATTAACCTCCCTCCATTCCTCACATGCCTCCAAAGACCATGGGGAAGGGGGCAAGTACACATGGGAAAGGAAAGAAAAGCACAGGATTTTCCAAACTCAAAAGTAGGAATGGACTGGGAGCGGTGGCTCACGCCTGTAATCCCAGCACTTTGGGAGGCTGAGGCAGGAGGATCACTTGAGGCCAGGAGTTTGAGACTGGCCTGGACAACACAGCAAGATCCTGTCTACACAAAAATATTAAAAAATTAGCCTGGTGTGGTGGCATGCACCTGTGGTCCCAGCTACTTGGGAGGCTGAGGCAGGAGGATTGCTTGAGCCTGGGAGGTCAAGGGTACAGTAAGCCATGATCATGCCACTGTACTCCAGGCCTGGATGACAGAGATTACAGATGACCTTGCCTAAAAAAAAAAAAAAAAAAAAAAAAGTAGCAATAACCCTAGGCCTCAGATTCCTGGGCTTGTAAAGTGAGGGACTGGCTAAGATAGCTCCTAAGGTCCCTCTCAGCCCTAAAAATTTAGAGATTGTAAATGTATTACTTAGCAGTATCTACCACTTTGTACCCTCCAAATAGATTTCTCTGCTCCTTCATGCTATGGCCCTGGGTTAACAGTACAAGAGGGCACTTGGTTGTATTTCAAGAGACGTATAACAAGACCAGGTGTACTCACATGATGCCCTTTCTCTGAAGAACACCTCCATTCTCTCGGTGGGACCTCAGATATTCCATAATAATGATGATGATGACAAATGTGATTTCAAAGCCCTCTCCTGTTTACTGTCTAATGGTCTCTCAATACCCCACGTGAGTCTATATTCACACAGCCCGTGCACACCCTCCGCCACAGCAAGGACCTAATTTAGACAGAGGCAAATTAGCTCTGTGGGGTGAAATGCATTAACCAAGTCTCCCAAACAGCACAAATCTAATTAACTGAAAATCAGAATTGCAAAGCTGCCGAAAAAGATTTCCATGGAAGAAGTCTCCCAAGGATTGAAGGAAAGTTGTGGGCCATGTGACCTGCCTAATCCAAGTCTCGCCGCTAAACTGGGATAAACGCTGTTTGGGTGTTTGGGTTTGTTTGCTTTTTCACTGATGTTTGTTTTCTTTAGATCACCTTTACCACCAGTGGGTTTTAGAGAGCTTATCTGGTGCATGCAACAGCCACAAAAAGCATCCTTTCTGAGGAGTGGGCCCAGCCTTCAAGAACCTTTGGTACTATGGGAAATAAGAATGTACCATTTCCAGAAAACCTGGCTGGGTACTCCCCTCTTCCTCCCGCATATCTGCCCTGCCTCCCCCAACACAGGCTCCCCTCCACCGACCCCCAAGCCCCCAAGAAACGCTGCCAGCAATGGAGTCAAATGCCCCATGTCCGTGGTCCTTGAGTAGACAGAGACACACTCAAATCAGAGCCCTCACCCCCAATGACAGGCAAGTTTAGCTGGGCCTGTGTTTGTCCTTTATGCCCCTGACCTGTCCCAGGCAAAGGACACCAGGACAAGACATTGGTATCCAGCAGGGCTGCTTTTGGCCCCAAAGACCATGAGCTCCTGCTCTTGGTCAAGAGAGGGCAGAAAACAGTTTCTATACTTTCCACCCCACATCGCACCCCTGCTTTAAACTCTTCCTGGCTCCCCCCTGCCCAAACAGCGGTTCTGAAACCTGGCTGCACAGAAAAATCACCTGGTGAGATTGTAAAAGCTCCTAAAGTCCAATCCACACACACAACCAAGTAAATCAGAGTTTCAGAGACCAACATCCCTCCGCTGGATGGTTCTAACCTATAGCCAAGGCCGAGAACCACAGCTCTGGACCCATGTTTCTCAAACTTCACTGTGCACACGATTTACTTGGGGCATCTTCTAAAAATGCAGGCGCGGCCGGGCGCAGTAGTTCACGCCTGTAATCCCAGCACTTTGGGAGACCGAGATGGGCAGATCACAAAGTCAGGAGATCGAGACTATCCTGGCCAACATAGCGAAACCTCGTTTCTACTAAAAATACAAAAATTAGCTGGGTGTGGTGGCACGTGCATGTAGTCCCAGCTACTCGGGAGGCTGAGGCAGGAGAATCACTTGAACCAGGGAGTGGGAGGTTGCAGTGAGCCGAGATCGCGCCACTGCACTCCAGCCTGGCAACAGAGCAAGGCTCCGTCTCAAAAAAAAAAAAAAAAAAAAAAAAAATCCAGGTGCCTGACTGAACAGGTGGTCACATATGATCTCATCCTATATTTTCCCTTTTCCATCTCTTGCCACTGCCCACTCTTACACCCCACAATACATGAGGCTCCCCAATGCATGATGCTCTACTTTGCCCGGTGGCTGTACCCCTACCTTTCCCTTTGGTGGGAAACCTCTTTCCACAATTACTCCATCTCCTTGAAAAACTCCTACCATCTATTATGGGCCAAACTGTGTCCCCTGAAAAAATCACGTTGAAGTCCTAAACTCTGGTACTTCAAAATGTGACTGTATTTAGAGATATGGTCTTGACAGAAGTAATTAAATTAAAATAGGATCATTAGGGTGGGCCCTAATCCAATAGGACCAGTGTCCTTGAGGAAATCTGGGCCCAATTTGTACATGTGCACACATACAAAGGGATGGCATATGGGGCACTGGGAGAAAACAGCCATCTAGAAGCCACGGAGGACCTGCAATGATCCTTCCCTCCCAGCCCTCAGAACGAGCCAACCCTATCAAAACCTCCATCTTGAATTTCCCAGCCTCCAGAACCGTGAAGCAAAAAAAAATTCTGTTGTAGAAGTCACCTAGTCCATGGTACTTTGTTACAGTGGCCCTAGCAAACAAATACATCATTTTTCAAGACCCAATCCTAGGTACAGCCTCCTCTGGGACACTGCCCGGACCCAGCCCAGCAGGCCCGCCTCTTTGGTCATCCTTGGAGCCTCCAGGTTCCCTGACCTGCTTATCTGACAACCAACTGCTTGTGAGCTCAAGGTAGAGCCCTGTCTCACCTGTGTCTCTGTGCCTAGCACCTTACACGGTGCACACAGAAGGCGTTGATAAACATGAACCGGACTGAACTGAAAGCGGACCTCACCTTGCAAGCAGTAAATTCTCAGCAAGTTCCCCTGCCTGTGCCAGGGCCCACTGAGCCTCCCCTACTCTTGTTTCCCACTAGGCAGCCAAGAATAATCATTGTTTTGAGCTGGGTTTTGTTTTTCTGGTGTGTGTGAGTTTTCTTTAAGCCACCATATTGAAATGCAAACTGCCAGGTGTTAGAAATGCTGCCCCCAGCCCTCAGAGGCAGCTGGTTTCTACAGACTAGCATTTATCATATTTGCAGTAAATACACAAAAGGTCTTCAATTCAAAACCAGGAAGAGAAAGTAATTCTTTTGTCAAAAGGCAGCAGTGACTAAATGCTGGGCAGGGAGTGAAAGCAAATTTGGACTGTTGCTTTACCATCTTCCGAGTGTGGACGTGTTTTATGCTAGAAAAGGAGACCAAACAGAGTCAGACCAACACATTCTGAATGCATACTACAGGGACAGGCATTTGCACAAACCCACTGGGTTTAAACTTAGCTGCAGCCCTAAGGCGAGCAGAGGAAATCTATATGAGACATCAGAAAACGAATGCCGGCCGGGTGCAGTGGCTCACGCCTGTAATCCCAGCACTTTGGGAGGCTAAGGCTGGTGGATCACGAGGTCAAGAGATCAAGACCATCCTGGCCAACAAGGTGAAACCCCGTCTCTACTAAAAATACAAAAATTAGCCGGGTGTGGTGGCACACGCCTGTAGTCCCAGCTACTCGGGAGGCTGAGGCAGGAGAATCGCTTGAACCCAGGAGGCTGAGGTTGCAGTGAGCCAAGATAGCACCACTGCACTCCAACCTGGCAACAGAGCGAGACTCTGTCTCAAAAAAAAAAAAAAAAAAAATACAATGTAGACCTTTGCAAAGGGAAAATCTTAACCCCCCTTGGAACTATAATGGTGCCCTGGACATCTGTGTTCTAAGGAAGAAAGATCTAAAACAGGCCCATTAATTCATACACACACAAAATCCTAAAATCCTTCACAAGCAAAGAGCAGAGAGGAGGGAGTCAAGTTAAAAGTTATGGTGGCCTCCAAGCCTGTAAAAAAAACACAGCCCAGGCATCTTCAGAGAATTTTCTTTTCCTTTTCACACAGGACCTGAAATATGAAAGGGTCACTTTCTCTTCAATTTACACTCTGGAAGACTGCAGGGTTTGCTCTTTTGAAGGTTACCAGGCTGGTCAGCCTTGAAACTGCAGCAGGGCGCTTTCTCTCTCATCAGGCACCTCCCCAGGGGAGGCATCCCAACCTGGGCCCCAGGGAGCCTGCAGCCTTGAAGCCAGAGGTCAGCACCCACCCGGAGCCTCTCAAACACCACCACACCGGGTTTCCTCCAATTGGCAGTTTTGAAAAAGAAAAATTAGGAAGGAAGTATAGAAGGTAGGCAGGAATTGCTACACAACCCAACACAGTCTTAAGATTTAAGGCCTTTCCTTCCTGCAAAGTTGCCTTCAGGCATCAAGAAACTATACAATAATGTAGTTCTCTCGAAAAGAAACTACACAATAATGTAGTTCTCTCGACATCGCACTCTCCATCGCACTCTCCATAACTCTCTGACAGCAGGGCCAAGGGCCTCTCCCTGCATGCCCAATACCCTGGTTGATGGTTCAGCTGCTGGGACTGTGCTCTGTCTCCGACCTGAACACAGCGATCACCCTTCCAGGCTTGAGTGCTATGACTTGTCTCCAGAGAAAGCAGGAATCAAAAGGCAATACCTGGCCGGATGCCGTAGCTCACACCCGTAATCCCAGCGCTTTGGGAGTCCAAGGTGAGAGGATCACTTGATCCCAGGAGTTCCAGACTAGCCTGGGCAAAATAATGAGAACCACCCCCCATCCCCACAATCTCTACAAAACAAACAAAATTAGTCAGGTGTGGTCGCATTAGTCCCAGCTACTTGGGAGGCTAAGATGGGAGTATTGCTTGAGGCCAGGAGTTTGAGACCAGCCTGCGCAATATAGCAAGACCCCATCCCTGCAAAAAATTTTAAAAAATTACCGGGCATAGCAGCCCATGCCTGTAGTCTCAGCAACTTGGGCAGCTAAGGTGGGAAGGATCACTTAAGCCCAAGAATAGGAGGCTGCAATGAGCAATGTGTACACACTGCACTCCAGCCTGGGCAACAGAACAGGGCCTGTTTAAAAAAATATATATAGCCAATACTATGGCTTTCATTCTGTCCTTTCAGCCTTCCCACTTCCCCTGAGCCAAAGGTTAATAGCACCAACTCCCAGCATATAGGGTTTCTTTCAGGCACCTCTCCAGGAACTTCCTTGAACAGTGAGGAGTGTTTTACCACATGTAGAACTGCTGTGGTTTCTCTCTTTTATCTTTAATCCTTTGCAAAATGAGATTTCAGAATCCAGGGAACCCTGCTTCTGGCAAAGAAGCACCTCCATCCTTGAGCTGTCCAAGAAAGACCCAGCACCCCTTTATCATCTGCTGAGAAGTCACCATAGACCCTATGCGTCACACACATCCATGACTGGTCTCAACAGCTAAAGGTCTCCTGCAGTTTCACTGAGTGCCAAAAACTCCCAGGCACAAGCCACCAGTGGGATGGACCCGAAAGCCCGATTTTCTATAAATAACACCAATAATAGTAATCAGAGCCACCACATATTGAGCATCTACTGTGTCCTGGGCACTACAGGAATTTGACACATGTTGCAGAGAAACCCATCAGATCCTCACAACAACGTTGTCAAATGAGTATAACCATTCCGTTCAAAAAATGGTGTCATTCCTTTTAAATTGACAAGAAAACTGAGGCCGAGAAAGAACAGGCAATATGCCAAGGGTCCCCAGACAGTAAGGGGCAGAAAAGGATTTGAACGTGGGTCCATCTGATGCCAAGGCGCTCTGCAGTGCTGCCACACCATCTGTGAAGGCTCTCGGGCCTCTCTAGGACCAACCTCTATCTGCACAGCATCCATATGGGAGAAAGAGTCAAGTGAGGCACTCATTAATATCCCCGTGGCACTGGTAGGTAAACTGAGGCCCAATGAAGAACCAAAGTGCCTCTAGCCCTTCACAAGGAAAAGACAAGTTCCTTCCTGTGCTGCAAGTACAAAATGACACAGTCAGCCAAGCACAGTGGCTGATGCCCAGCACTTTGGGAGGCCGAGGCAGGTGGATCACTTGAAGTCAGGAGTTCGAGACCAGCATGGCCAACATGGTAAAACCCCGTCTCTACTAAAAATACAAAAATTAGCTGGGAGTGGTGTTGTGTGCCTGTAGTCCCAGCTACTCAGGAGGCTGAGGCAGGAGAATCACTTGAACCTGAGAGGCGGAGGTTGCAGTGAGCCAAGATCACGCCACTGCACTCCAGCCTGGGTGACTCAGTGAGATTCCAACTCGGGGAAAAAAAAAAAATAACACAACCTTCAGGGGTCCAGCTTCTCCACTGAGCTCTGCTCTCGGGCCCGCTGTCATTCCCAGGTGCCCTGTGCACCGATGCCTTTAGGAAGACAGGCAATGTGCTAGCTGCCCCAAGGTCCACTCCAGCAGCAGCTCCTCAGGAGGCAGCACAGTGATTCTCAGTCCAGGATACAGAAGCAGAACGCAGGTCCAGGCAGGCCTGCTGGGCCGGAAAGAGGGAGAATACAGTACCAGAAAGGGCTGGACTTGCCCTCTCCCACCTGGACTTCCAGGCCAGCCAGGTCTGAACCAACACACAAATGCTAAATTCACTGACTCATCAAAGCCCAAACCCTTCATACTCCCCAGCCCCTGCACCCCCGTCATCACCGTCTGCCAGGAGAGAAGCTGAGGCCCAGCGGACAGAGACCAACACTGCCAGCTTCTCGTGGCAGGCCCAGGCTGCTTCTGACTCTATTGACTACTAATAGCACTCCACTCAGGCCTCGCGAACCCTTCTGCCACCGAGTCGTGCCTCCCTCTCTCCTCCCTTCTGGCTATGTCATCCACTGAGACTCCCCAAGTAGGGCCCTCTCTGCCTCCTCTTCCCCAACTACTCCTTCCCGAGCAGGATCTCAGGAAACTGACACGTGACCATCTGGCGCTAACACCTGCTTTCCTGAGAAGGAATTCCCCTCAAGGACGATCAAGTCACAAAGACTAAATCCTTGCTCATTTGCGCAAACGTTTCCCAATATTTATTGCATGCACCTTTCTTTCACCATTATACACCTACACAATATGTTTAACACATACAAAGTCCCCCCTGCCCCAATATATTCATGTTTTATTACACACGTTTCCCCATGGTAGGGATATATAACAAGTGGCCAACAGAGGATTAAAGCCACTTATTCTGCAAGCCTATCCTGGAAGCTGACTGGTGGCAGAGGGGGAATATGAGCTGTCAGAAAGCCCAAAGCAATTTCAGAATAAAGCTGGCACCAGGGGCATGATCCAAGTGTAAGAGAAGCCTGCTCTGAACACAGCTTCCAGCTCATGGGTAAGACAGAAATGCTTACAAGTTCCTTAGCCCCAAACTTGAGGCAAAAATCCCCTATGATGATGAAGCCCAGTAGAATAGATGATCTATAGAACTACTTATGTTCAAAGATTCTTCTACAGTGCATTTTCACTTATTAAAGAGTATTAACATTTCTTTCCAAAGGCTTTCTCCAGTCCACAGAAAACCTGGGTTGATACTACAAAGAAGACTCAGTTGTAGCCTGTAGGATCACGTGGGCTAATAGCTGAGGAGGTGATATCCCCTAACGCTGATGACAAATACAGGCAGCCCTCAACCCGGGAAGCCTGCCAGGTGACAGCTCTGTGGCCTCGCACAAGTAACTGAACTCAGTTTCCTCCATGGTACCACGGACAAACGAAAATAGCCCAACTGTACCCTCGCCTGTGGTATCACTGAAATTTCTGCCTTCAATGATGAACAATAAAACTCACCAGGAAAAACACCTCCTCCTCAAGGACAACGTGGAAGTGGAAATGAGGGGGGTTGTACCTTCTCAAGAGCCAGTCTCCAAGAAGACTCTCTGGGATGGAGTGGCAGTGCCAGAGGAAGAGAGAGCAGGCTGGGTCCCTGGGACCACACCAAGGAGGTAAAGGAGAGCCTGCTAAGGAACCGAGGGCTCACCTGTGGTAGGAAAGTATACACCTATCCATACCAAGCAAAAGCTGATGGTAATGAAATGACAAGGTCAGGGGAAAAGCAGGGTCAAACATCATATGCCAAAGAGGAAATCCCAACCGTTAAGTAGGCACACAATAAAACATTCTGCTTACTGAATGTCGGGTAAGCCACTTAAGTTCTACGCTTTCGTTTCTCAGCATTAACATGGGGCAATTAAAACTGCTTCATGAGATTTAAATAGATATTATACACTTAGCAAAAACATACACATGAAAAAGCTTGATATTCAGAAGAGAACTAGCACTTATGATCCCCTATTATGTGCTAGGAATGTTCTATCCATTATCTCTTTTAATCCTCAAAACAACCTTGGAAAATGGTGGCGGTGGTGGTATCAGGAATAGCTAACATTGTTTGATTTACCTCGCATGACTTACTACATGCCAGGCACATCATCTCATTTAATCCTTACAACCAATTGGGAGGCAGATATTATTCTTCCTCTGTGACAAATGAGGAACTTGTGATCCAACAGCTAATCAATGGTGGGGCCAGGACTCCAACTCAGGTCTGTCTGATCACAAAGGGTCAAAAATCCACTGCCTCTCAGTGAGTACAGATGCCTTCATTCATTCTTCATGCATTGACTGAGCATCGTCTGTGTGTCAGGCTCTATGGAAGGCACTTGGAATGGAGCAGAGAGCAAGACACTGTTCCAGTTCTCATACAGGTTATAGTCCAAGAGAGAGAAAAAGAGAAACAAGCAACTGCTATGATAGGGAATGTATTAGTCAGGACTCTCCAGAGACATCGAATCAACAAGAGAGAGAGAGAAAGAGGCAGAGAAATTTATCTTAAGGAATTGGCTTGTGATTGTGGAGGGCTGGCAAGCCTGAAAATCCTAGCGCAGGCCAGGCGCGGTGGCTCATGCCTATAATCCCAAGGAGGCCAAGGCCAGTGGATGGGAGGCCAAGGCAAGTAGGTCACCTGAGGTCAGGAGTTCGAGACCAGCCTGGCCAATGTGGTGCAACCCTGTCTCTACTAAAAAGTACAAAATTAGCTGGGTGTGGTGGTGGGTGCCTGTAATCCCAGCTACTCAGGAAACTGAGGCAAGAGAATCGCTTGAACCCAGGAGGTGGAGGTTGCGGAGGGCTGAGATTGCACCACTGCACTCCACTCTGGGCGAGAGAGAGAGATTCCATCTCAAAAAGAAAAAAAAAAAAAAATCCTAGGGCAG
This sequence comes from Pongo pygmaeus, assembly GCF_028885625.2. Classification (NCBI taxonomy): domain Eukaryota; kingdom Metazoa; phylum Chordata; class Mammalia; order Primates; family Hominidae; genus Pongo; species Pongo pygmaeus. Next base: position 61,398,962 of record NC_072392.2, read on the forward strand.
GCCAACAGTCTGGAAATTCAGGGAGGGTTTCCATGTTGCAGTCCAGAAGCAGAATTGCTTCTTCCTGGGAAAACCTTGGTCTTTGTTCTTAAGGCCTTCAACAGATTGGGTGAGTCCTGCCCTCGTCATGGAGAGTAACCTGCTTTACTTAAAGTCAACAGATTAGAAATGTTAATCACATCCACAAATACTTTCACAGCAATACATAGACTAAGGTTTCACCAAACAATTGGGCACCACAGGCCTAGCCAAGTGGACATATAAAATTAATCACAGGGGATTGCATAGAGTATTAGGAAACAGAGGAAAAACTCCTAAGGATTTAGGAAATGTTGGACAGCCCAAGGAATAAGCAGGCATCCGAAGCTCAAAATGTTCCTCAAAAACTGCACAAATGTATCAAAGACCAAGTCCTCATGTAAACAAACTGGGGACCCCCTAGTTAAAGGAGCTCCAGTGAATCTTTCTTAACACCAAATAATTACTTAGCCCATCACTTTGCTTTTGAATATGATATGGGTATCCTCACACCACATTTTCATGAGGGCAGACACATTGTGTATACTAAGGAATATTAAAATTGGCAGCAGATCACAGTGAGCCGAGATTCATGCCATTGCACTCCAGCCTGGGCGACAAGAGCGAAACTCCATCTCAAAAATAAATAAATAAATAAATAGATAAAACAAAATAAAATTGGCAGTAGAGCACGTGAACAGCGATGACATGTATACACATCTAACTGTCACCAGGTATACCCCCAGTTCCTGGGAACAGGAGGGGTGACAGGATCTCTTTCCTGCCCCTCCATTTAGGACAAATGACAGTGTCACACCCTTGAATCTTCCAACCTCATCCTCATTTGAGCAAGCTGCAGAACCTTGATGGGAACTCCAGAATCTACACTGGGGAGAGGGAGGACAATGTGGGGGGGACGTGTCTACAAAGGACACCAACATAAAGAGGCGGGCAGGACTTTGTTTTGTTACTTAATCACTGTAAGGTCATCTGTTTGGTGAAATTGCAGATGAGTCTAACTTTTTAACAAGCAGATCTCAGTGGGAAGCTCTTTCTCTCTCTCTCATTAGTAGGAAGGAAGGGTTCTTCTCTATAGGCGGCAGTGAACTCCAAGCCCCAGAAGGCCTGCAGGTGGTAAGGCACAAGAAGAAGGAAACACAAGAGGCAGCCAGATAAGCTCTTCCTCATCAGCCAGAGGAGCCAGTGGGACCTGATCCAGCATCCCCAAAGGCTCCCGGTTGCTTCCCCAACCCCCAGAGCAAGCAAAGGCCAGGCTTCTCTCTACTCTGGATGGCCGAGCAGAAGGAAAGCCCCACCAGGTCCGGGATCTTTGTCAGTTTTATTCACTGACATGTCCTAGGGGCACATAACAGACATTCAATAAATATGCGTTGAATGAATCAGTATATCCAGACCTTAATACAGTTAGACCTTAATAAAGTATGGGCATTACACCCTCTTTAAATATAGATCAAGCAGATGGTTTGAAATGTTTTTCTAGTAAGAAGTGATGGTTTACATAGAGCTTTTCACACTACCTTGCGGGTCATGTTACCTATTATTATTAAGCGGAAGAAAAGGATAAAGGGAAAGCCAACTCAATGGTAGAGAAGCAACAGAATACACAACCCTAGCCTCCAGGGACTCGTAGCTGACCTTAATCAAGTCGATTTTATTCTGTGTGTCAGGCTCCTCATCTGTAAAATGGGACTAGACCCTCCAGGGTTGTTGTGAGAGCTCCATTTAACACACTTTATCTTCCTTCACCCTGCCTGAACCGCCCGATATCAAACGTGCCGAACTGGCTGCCTAAAATCTCGTCAGCAGTAACACACAGTGATCAGCGTGTGTTTTGACTACATTGTCCAAGTCTGTGGCCCTGGCTGCCAGAGGCCTTGCTGGCGCGCAGCAGATTCTTTTTCCCAGAAGATTAATTTATTAACTCTTCTTGAAAGCTGTTTGTTTGCAAGAATGCACAACTGGCTCCAGGTGAGTGTGTGTTACTAAGGAAAAAGGGCCCCAGAGAACAATGCTGCTCTTACCCTATCCTCAACATCGGAGGCTGCCGAGATGCCTGGCTTTCCCTGAGACCCTAGCTGAACGGTTCACCCAGGCCAGTCAGTGAGGTTCATCCTCTGGGCAGTGAGAAGGTGCCACCAGACAGATGCTCGGGTCCTTCTGCAGCTCACACTGTGGGATTCTGTACCCCTAAATGTCCTTGTTCTGAATCCCAACTGAGGAGGCCTTTCCCAAAGGCTAGGACCACCTATCACTCTTCCCAAGCATCTAGTCTACCTCCTAATAACACTCTCCTGCCTGTAATCACCTCTTCAGCGTCTGTCCTTCCATTTAGACTATAAGCTCTCTGGGGGCGAAGACCTGGCTTGTCTTATTTTTACTGTATCCCTGCGTCCCACAAAACACCTGGCACTCAGTAGATGCTGGATACATATTTGCTACACTGAATTAGGACCCTAAGGATGGGCTGTGGGGAGTCTTCCTTATGAAAAACCCTCTGTGGGAGACCTCTTGTAGGTCTAAGGGGATTTTTCTTAGGAGAGGGTCCAGAGGTTTCACCCTATGCTGAAAGACGACCTGCCCAAAAATAGCTTAAGACTACTGACAAATAATGAATCTCAGGCAGGAATTCTGGGTAAACTCTTATTAGCTTCTCCTGGCTGGGTGCAGTGGCTCACACCTGTAATCCCAGCAATTTGGGAGGCCGAGGCGGGAGGATCATCTGAGGTCAGGAATTCGAGATCAGCCTGGCCCAACATAGTGAAACCCTGTCTCTACTCAAAATACGAAAATTAGCTGGGCGTGCTGGTAGGCACCTATAATCCCAGCTACTTGGGAGGCAGAGGCAGGAGAATCGCTTGAACCCGGGAGGTGGAGGCCGCAGTGAGCCGAGATCACATGACTGCACTCCAGCCTGGGACATAGAGTGAGACTCCTTCTCAAAAGGAAAAAAAAAAAAAATTACTCTTTATCCTGATAGTCAATGGGTTTCTTCTTTTTTTCTTTTTTCTTTTTTTTTTTTTGAGACAGAGTCTCACTCTGTCATACAGGCTGAAGTGCAGTGGTGCAATCTCGGCTCACTGCAACCTCCACCTCCTGGGTTCAAGCGATTCTCCTGCCTCAACCTCCCAAGTAACTGGGACTACAGGCACGCGCCACCATGCCCAGCTAATTTTTTGTATTTTTAGTAGAGATAGCGTTTCACCTTGTTGGCCAGGATGGTCTCAATGTCCTGACCTCATGATCCACCTGCCTCGGCCTCCCAAAGTGCTGGGATTACAGGTGTGAGCCATGGAGCACAGCCATCAATGGGCTCTTAATATGGCTCCCAACTATTTTTCTGGGCCTTCCCCTTTGGATAAAGCTCTCCCTCCCTGCTCCTTCCCTCCAAGACTTCCTTCCCTCCTCCCTCTAGTAATTCAGGTCCTCCCATGCTTGAGGGACTCTCTCAAGGCCACCTCTTCTGAGAAGTCCTCCTGAAAGACCCCAAGAAGAGCCTGTACTGTTATCTACTTCCTTTGACAATTAACCACACGACACCTTGTGTGACGGCCCATTACTCTACTGAACTATTATTCACATCCTGGGTATTTACAGTCTAGCATCCCATTACAGTTTGTAAGTTTCTTGGAGGCAGGGACTAGTGTCTTCTTCCTCAAAGGGCCCATCATATTAGGAACTCAATAAATAAATGTGTTGACAGGTATTCCAAGTGATGTAGCAAAATAACAGACTGCTGAGGCCAGGCTTATTTGAGTAAAGATTTTTTCCTGTACAATAATAATAACACAATAATTTTTAAAACACCCACTATCCCACCACACAAATGAAATCAACTATTATTTTTCCCTGTTCCTCCTGGACCTTGTCCATAAGCACAGGTAATATTTATATAGTTGTATTCACAACAGAAACACAATGTTAGCCTCTGATATTTTTCCCCCTTCACACTGCGTTTCTAAACATGCTTTCTCACTTGGGAATGAAAGCCTGTGTTTGGTCCTGCAATTCTTCTCATGGGATTACTAGAACAACCAACCCGGCATATGTCGAGCTGTGCAATTCCATTCTTTCGTAACAGAACTTTTTTTTTCCCTTCCATAGGCAGCTTCTCTCCCCCAAGTGTTAAAGCAGATTTTCCAGAACATCAAAGGTCTATTTTCACAGGAAAGCACTCAGCTGAACATGTAGTAAAACAGACCGCCCCCGCCAAAGCTACAGCCACGGCAGAACCCTCCCTGGCCAATGGGTCCCTCATTGAGATTTGGGGACTTCCCTGTGAACACCGGACAGGGAATCCTGTGCTCCAGCAGTCCTGCCCAACCCCGCTCTGGCCTCTGATCACCAGCTGGAGCCTGGTGGTCCCTTTTCCCTCACCCCTCCCTATGAAAAGTGTGTTGCTGTTTCTCCCTCTCTCCTCCTCACTTGGCCAGTTTCTACCTTGGGGTTTCTATCTTGGGTGTTGATGTTTGCCTGGGGCTGTCCCCCAACTCCTCCCCAAAGCCACTCCCTTGCCCAGGATCTGCTGCCACCAAACACCCAGGGACTCTGCCTGAAGTCCCATGTATTTGCCTAGTTACATGAAAAGTAACAAAATGCTCCCCTCAAAAAAGGATGTGGATTCAGGGGTTTCAACAGAACCAGGCATCAGCTGGGTTCTCAAAATGTAATATACAGAATCCAAGAAAAGTGCTGCAAGCTAATAGACACTCCCAAAATTCTCACAGTAAGTGAAAAGATTTGTCTGATTCCATCCCTAGACAAGAAAACAGCACTGGGGAGAACATGTCCTACCAAAGCAGCCATTTGTGTCATTTAATAAGTGTGTTTAAGTGTGCCTAGATTCCTTTCCCTAAAAAATAAGCAAGAACAAAAATACACTTGGGAAGAAGGAACAGGTCTTAGTGTTCGATAGAATAGTCAAGTGACTATAGTTAACACTAATTTATTGTGCATTTCAAAATAGCTAGGCCGGGCACACTGTGGCACACACCTGTTATCCCAGCTACTCGGAAGGCTAAAGTGGGAGGCCCTACTGAGCCCAGGAATTCGAGTCCAGCCCGGGCAACACAGCAAGACCCTGTCTCAAAAACAAATAAATAAAGGTATTTCAAAATCGCTGGAAAAATTGAAATGTCCTCAACACAAAGAAAAATGTTTGAGGTGACAGATGTCTCGATGACCCTGATTTGATCATTACTGACTGTATACACATATCAAAATATCGTACGTACCCCAAAAGTATGTAAAAGTATCATGCATCAATCAGTTAGTCCATCAATAATGAGCAAGAAGTTCAACCTCATTAGTGATTAGGGAAATGCCAGATAAAACCACAACGAGATTCCACAAGATTGGCAAAAATTTTTTAAGTCTGAAAATAACAACTGTCTATAAGGATGCAGAGCAATGAAAACTACAATATATGACAAAAGGTGCAAGTGCAGAAAGAAAGGAATCTTTACAATGCAGTTTCTAGTCAACGTGAAGTTGTAGATACCCTGCGACTCAGCAATTCCACTCCTAGATACATATTCTGGTAAACTCATGTATAAACACCAGAAGATATATACAAGAATATTCACAGTGAAAAAAAAAAAGAATATTCGCTGCAACACTGTTTGAGCTAGCCAAAAATTGAACTCAGCAACTCAAATGTCCCTTAAAAGGAGAAAAGACAAGGGGTGGCCCATTCATTCAATGAACACGCTACAGCAATGAAAACAAATGAGCTGCAGTTGCCTGCATCAACATGAATGAGTGCCACAAACACCGCATGAATGGAAAAAAGTATTCTAATACAAGGGTGAAAAGCAGGCAAACCCAAATGTGGTAGGCAGGTAAAGCTGGGAAGAAACACCCAGGGGTATCAAAGGTATTGGTAATATTCTCCTTCTAAGCCAGATGGTGACTATGTGAGTATTCCTATTTACACGGAGATCTCACATGTTTTTGTATGTATGCAATATTTTATATGTGAGGAAGGAAAATTCAACTAAACTCAGGTTACACTTCTCCTCTCAGCACCATCACTGTCCTTCTGGGACCTCGCATCCGCTCTAAAGAAACCTACTTCTTAAGGGCTTTCAGTACTTACTACCACCTTTTTCCCTTGAGTCAAGTCAAACTTCTATCAAGGAGACACAAAATCAAAGGGAAATGAATCCATCCATCCATACCACAAAGCAAGATTTATTCTAGAAAAATCTCTGTATCCACACCACTTCACTAACTGGGGTTGTAACAACACTGATAAGGCTTCCAGGATGTTTTGTTGCATAAGGAAGGTCTCCATGCCTGAGAACTCCTCACAGCCCTGCCTCTCCCAGAGAAGAAACAGGAGCTTACAAAGACTTTCTAGAACCTAACAAGTGAGAGATACACTCTGTCCCCTGCCTCACTGATATGGTTTGGCTGTGTCCTCAACCAAATCTCATCTTGAATTATAGCTCTCATAATTCCCACATGTTGTAGGAGGGACCCAGTGGAAGATAACTGAATCGTGGGGGCAGTTTCCCCCATACTGTTCTTGTGGTAGTGAATAAGTCTCACAAGATCTGATGGTTTTATAAGGGGAAACCCCTTTTGCTTTACTTGCACTCTCTCTTGTCTGCCACCACGTAAGACATGACTGTCGCCTTCCACCATGATTGTGATGCTCCTCCAGCCACGTGGAACTGTGAGTCCATTAAACCTCTTTTTCTTTATAACTTACCCAGTCTCGGGTATGTCTTTATCAGCAGCGTGAAAATGGGCTAATACACCCATGAATACATCATCTTAAAGGTGGCACTCAGCATTTCCTTTGACAATGAGGCATTCCCAGAAGAAAGTACAAAATGGTAAGTTTAATAGGATCTCACATTTGTAAATCATATTTGTAGTATACACAGAAAAAATATAGAGAAATATACTCTAATTCATTAACAGTGGTGGTAGCAAGGAGGCAGCCCTAGGGAAACCTTTACTTTTGATGCTATAAATTATCTAATATTTATTTATTAAACACATGCATTATTTATGTAATTGGGAACATTTTTAAAATGGATTTTAAAAGAAAGCAAGCAAGATAAAAATTCCAACCCTCAGGAAGCTTCCAATCTGGCTGATAAAAGTTAAGACACCTGGAATGAGAGTGAACAAGACAGCATTAAAAAAAAATCCCACTGCTTGGTCCTTAGAGGAGAATGACAGCACGTCACCAAAGGCCATCTGCCCATCTCAGGCAAGGAGTGCCAATGAAGTTAGGAGAGATCAGCTAGATACTGGTTTCAGAAGGGTATGTGGGCAGGAAAGCTGTGCGTGGGTCCACGGTGCTGTGCGGAGATGGGCAGAGATGAACAGAGTGAAGGAAACAACAAGCCAGGAGCCAGGGTCTCTCCCTGCATCCCCGAAGGTCTTAGTTTCCCAGTCCCCAAGGCAGCAATGAAATAATCTGCCCTCCCTAGAGGTACATCACTATGAATGCCCATAAATCAAAGGCAGGCACACCTCATTTCATTGTGCCTTGCTTTATTGCACTGTGCTAATATTGTGCTTTTTACTAATTGTAGAGCTGAGTAAGTCTATCAGCATCATTTTTCCAACCACGTGTGCTAACTTCATGTTTCTGTGTCACATTTCAAAATATTTCAAACTTTTTCATTGTTATTATTATATTTGTAATGGTGATCTGTGATCTTTGATGTAACTGTTTTGGGGTGCCACAAACTGTATCCATATAAGATGGCAAACTTAATCAATAAATATTGTGTGTGTTCCAACTGCTCCACTGACCGGCCATTCCCCCACATCCCTTCCCCTTCCCTCAGGCCTGTAGACACAATACTGAAATTAGCCCAGTTAGTAACCCTATAATGGCCTCTATGTGTTCAAGTGAAAGGAGGAGTTACATGTCTCTCACTTTAAATCAAAAGCTAGGAAGGCTTAAGCTTAGTAAGGAAGGCATTTCAAAAGCCGAGACAGGCCGAAAGCCAGGCCTCTTACACCATACAGCCAAGATGTTAATGCAAAGGAAAAGTTCTTGAAGGAAATTAAAAGTGCTATTCCAGTGAACACATGAACGATAAGAAAGCAAGACAGCCTCATTGCTGATATGGAGAAAGTTTTAGTTATCTGGATAGAAGATCAAACCAACCACAACATTCCCTTAAGCCAAAGCCTAACCCAGGGCAAGACCCTAGCTCTCTTCAATTCTATGAGGGCTGAGAAGTGCAGAAGAAAAACTGGAAGCAGCAGAAGTTGGTTCATGAGATTTAGGAAAGAAGCCATTTGTTTGACATAAAAGTGCAAAGTAATACAGCAAGTGCTGATGTAGAAGCTACACAGCAAGTTATCCAGAAGATCTAGCTGAGATCACTGATGAAGGTGGCTACATTCAACAACAGATATTCTTATGTATACAAAAGTCTTTTATTGGAAGAAAATGGCATCTAGGACTTTGATAGCTAGAGAGGAGAAGCCAATGGCTGGCTTCGAAGCTTTAAAGGACAGGCTGACTGTCTTGTTAGGGGCTAATGCAGCTGGAGACTTTAAGTTGAAGGCAATCCTCATTTACCACTCTGAAATTCCTAGGGCTCTTAAGAATTATGCTAAATCTACTCTGCCTGTGCTGTATAAATTTGAACAACAAAGCCTGGATGATAGCACATCTCTTTTTTTCTTTTTTTTTTTTTTTTTTTTTTTTTTTGAGACAGAGTCTTGCTCTGTCGCCCAGGCTAGAATGCAGTGGTGCAATCTCGGCTCACTGCAGCCTCCAACTCCCAGGCTCAGGCGATTCTCCTGCCTCAGCCTCCCAAGTAGCTGGGATTACAAGCATGTGCCACCACACCAGTGGGGTTTCACCATGTTGACCAGGCTGGTCTTGAACTCCCACCTTGGCCTCGCAAAGTGCTGGGATTACAGGCGCAAGCCACCACGCCTGGCTGACAGCACATCTCTTTATAGCATGGTTTACTGAATATTTTAAGCCCACTGTTGAGACCTACTGCTGAGAAAAAAAGATTCCTTTCAAAACATTACAGCTCACTGACAACATACCTGGTCACTCAAGAGCTCTGATGGAGGTATACAAGAAGATTAATGTTGTTTTCATGCCTTCTAACCAACATCCATTCTGCAACCATGGATCGGAGTAATTTCAATTAATTTAAGAAACACATTTTGTAAGGCTATACCTGTCATGGATAGTGAGTGATTCCTCTGATAAATCTGGACATAGTGCAAGGACGCCCTTCTGGAAAGGATTCACCACTCTAGATGCCATTAAAAAATTTGTGACTTATGGAGAAAGTAAAAAAAAAAAAAAAAAAAAAAATCAGCATTAACAGAAGTTTAAAAGAAGTTTATTCCAACCCTCATGCATGATTTTGAGGGGTTCAAGATTTCAGTGCAGGAAATAACTGCAGATGTGGTGGAAAGAGCAAGGGAACTGTAAGCAGAGCCTAAGATGTGATGGAATTGCAGCAACCTCATGATAAAACTTGAATGATGAGGAGTTGCTTCTTATGGATGAGCAAAGAAAGTAATTTCTTCAGACGGAATCTACTCCTGGTGAAGATGTGCACGTTGTTGGGAAGATAACAAAGGATTAATAATATTACCTAAAAGTAGGTGAAAAAGCAGCTGCAGGGTTTGAGAGGACTGACTGCAATCTTGAAAGAAGGTCTACTGTGGGTAAAATGCTATCAAACAGCATTGCATGCTCCAGAGAAATATTTCGTGAAAGGAAGAGTCAATCGATGTAGCAAACTTCATCGTTATCTTATTTTAAAGAAATTGCCACAACCACCCCAACCTTCTGCAAACACCACCCTGATCAGTCAGCAGCCATCAACATCGAGGCAAGACCCTCCACCAGCAAAAAGATTATGACTTGCTAAAGGCTCAGATTTTTGTCAGTATTTTTTTTAGCAAACGTATTTTTTAATTGAGGCATGCACATTGTTTTTTAGGCATAATGTATTGCACACTTAATATTGACTACAGTATAGTGTCCACATAACATTTATATGCACTAAGACACACAAAAAATCATCTGACTCGCTTTATTGCAATATTCACTTTATTGCAATGGTCTGGAACTGAATCTGCAATATCTCCAAGGTGTGCCTGTATAATCTCAACCAAGCCAAAAGCAATATTACAAATATACTTAAAAAAAAAAAAAAAAACTGGGCCCAGCGTGGTGGCTCACACCTGTAATCCCAGCACTTTGGGAAGCCAAGGCGGGTGGATCACAAGGTCAGGAGTTCAAGACCAGCCTGGCCAAGATGGTGAAACCCCATCTCTACTAAAAATACAAAAATTAGCCAAGTGTGGTGGCGCGTGCCTGTAGTCCCAGCTACCCAGGAGGCTGAGGCAGGAGAATGGCGTAAACCCGGGAGGCGGAGCTTGCAGTGAGCAGAGATCGCGTCATTGCACTCCAGCCTGGGTGACAGAGTGAGACTCCATCTCAAAAAACAAAAAAACCTTAATATTTCAAAATAATTTTTGAATGACAGAAGAAATGCAAAAATAGCTTAGAGTCCCCCATACCCCTCATTCAGCTTTCCCTAATGTTCATCTCTTACATAACCATGATGCATTGATCAGACTAAGAAATTAACACTGATTCAATATTCAATACTATTAACTAAACTACGTTTTATTTGGATTTCATCAATTTTTTTACTGATGTCTTTTTTCTGCTCAAGGATCCAATCCAGGATACATGTTGCATTTTAATATTCTTTGTTTTTAAATATGTAAACATTTTATGATTATTTATCTTCCTTGGTAAGTACTGGTACTCTGGGCAAAGACTTAATCCTTCTCCCTATCGTCAAAGAAAGCAATCTTTGACACGATCTTCTGGCCTCCAAAGGGAACAGAATTTGATCTACAGTGAGATAAAAACCCAGACAACGACCAAGCCTCTTAACCCTCCATAAGCAGCTACCACCCAGGCCTCTCTCCACAGCAACTAACTGGTATTTAAAAGTAATTTATGTTAATTGCAGTCGGCCATATATGAACACTACAAAGCCAGCCGGCTTCAAACAAAAAGGCTCAAGAGAGGAGCCTAACAAAAAATTAATTTTGTAAAAGACCTATTTCTATTCCAACTTGTTTTTAAATGTATGTTCTGAGTCACACACCATTAACTGTCTCAATTTATTAATAATCTCAGGGCTACCAACTATCTCAGATCATGCAACAATGAAATCTTGCATAAAAAAAGAAAATGAAATATCTACATGCAAACATTAAGCAGGTAGTCAGCTGTGATGACCGGAGAGGATTATTATTATTTTTTAAACCAGAACATGTAGTAAGGCAAAAAAAAAAAAAAAAGGAAGGCTGCATGAACTGGTAACTCAAACTTTGTAAAGAAAATTCTTCTCCTCTGAGCATGAGATTCTTTTAGAAAGACCAGTTCAAAGAAAAGTTCTATGGAATTCCTTCCTCCTCTCCCCCAAGCAAAGATTTGTGACGGGAGCAGAAAGCCCCATATTCTCAAAGACCCTTCTTTTTGCTGAGGAAATGACGGTGCTGTTTTGGCATTTTAAAGCAAGAACAAATACTTTAGCTATAAAATCCACTTTGTAGATTGAATCAGCAAGACAGCTGTTTATACAGAAACCCTTTCCTTTCTCCCTCCAAGCCCCTCAGTGATTCATATCAGCAATAAAACATTGGCTAGAACAAAGAAAAACGGAGTTTAAAGAAGAGAGACACAGGGCACACCCACCACCTTAATAAGTCTATTCCTTAACAGATAGAGCCTATTTCAACTTAGCCTATTTCCATGAATAATATTCCTCAACCTACCACACTTGTATAAAAAAAAATAATAATAATAATCCCCAAAAACTGAGCAACTTTTTGCTGCAGAGTCAGAAACTGGGTTCTTATTTGTGTAAAATGCTCAGTGGGTGTGACACAACCCATCTTTGATACGCTCTGGGCTTTGAAGTATGCTCTCTTTTTAACCATGGGGAGCCTGATGACTCACCAGCACCCTTCTAGCTCCCCTCCTTGCCAACTGTCAGCCATCTCCCTAAGCAAGCAGGGCGGCAGGGCCACCAGATGCTGGGCAGGAGGCGTATTAATTCTCCTGAGTGACAGAGGCTTGGGGAAAGAAGTGGGGAGCGCTGCGCAGAAAGACACATGACCATCCATCATCAGAAGCCAAACCCCAGGACCCAGTTTGCACTGAAGGGTGGGCACATTCCCCCCATCCCAATTCTTTCCTGTTCACTCTTCAAGGCCCAAGCCAAATGCCACTTCCTCTATGAAGCCTTCCCTGGCTCTCCCCAGAAACGACTCTCTGCTCGGTGGTCCTGAAATACCTTTAGCATCCTTCGCCCGCTGATCACCTGCCTCCCCAAACAGACACACACTCAAAGGCAAACGAGGCCCTTCCCTCATCTCTGTAACCCTAGCCCCCTGGCCTGCACCCAACCCAGAGCAGGGGATCAAGAAATGTTTGCTCAATGAATGAACCCAACTCAACTACCCCAGAAACCACATTACTAAATGCTAATTACCTCTCGCTGCATGAATAATGGATGAGGAAATGAACTAACAAATGTCTCCTTGTTAGCCAAGTCGCCAAGTCCTTCGGGAGCACAAAGACAGGATCGACTGACTTGTGGCTGTTGTAGGATGGGTCAGAGACAAGACAACTCATCTTGAAGGGGTGAGAGACACGGAAGGAGGAGAAGCACATCGGTCCAGCAGCTGGCAGTACCCTGAGATGTTACCAGTCAAGTTCTAGACAACTCAGACTCACTTCTTCACCTTCCCCAGCTTCAGCTAGCCCCTTGCAGTTGATCCTTGCATGGTATACTTGGAAACATTAGCAGGAAGGCAAAGAGTTGCCCAAGAACAAGCTCAACTCCTTTTTCTCCCATGAAACTCACCCCTAACAGTGCCACACCAGCTTTTGCCACATCTCGTTCATCTGCCACGGCCCCCTGAGATATGCCTGCCCCTGCACCTGCCAGCTCTTAAAAATGAAAGCCAGATGCTCAAACAGCACCCAGATGAAGTGCTATACCGGAGCAAACAACAAGGCAAGATTTATGATAAAGGAGGTACTGGATCTCTTCCCACTCACTGGAATAAAAAGGTCAAAGAAATATCCAATTTGTGGCTGGTCAGAGCCAGATCCTCCCGTGTCCAAGATTCATTCTGTCAAAAATAAACAAGTCCGCCTCCAGAACATAACGACATCTGCAGGGTCCTCTCCAGCCCCTCTCCTCTAAATCCCACACTACCCTGGAGAGACAGTACCACAGAGATGCACACAAGGTGACACAGGAACTTTTTTCAGTTTCCCTGAACAAGCCTCAGAAAAAGTGAACATGCATTGCCTATCCATTTACAACATCTAACATCCCATATTCTTTTAAAAAAAAAAATACAGGCTGGGCACAGTGGCTCATGCCTGTAATTCCAGCATTTTGGGAGGCTGAGGCGGGCAGATCACCTGAGGTCAGGAGTTCAAGACCAGCCTGACCAACATGGAGAAACCCCGTCTCTACCAAAAATACAAAATTAGCCAGGTGTGGTGGTGCGTGCCTGTAATCCCAGCTACTTGGGAAGCTGAGGCAGGAGAATCGCTTGAACCCAGGAGGCGGAGGTTGCAGTGAGCCAAGATCACGCCATTGCACTCCAGCCTGGGCAACAAGAGCAAAACTCCATCTCAAAAAAAACAAAAAAAAAACAATAAAGCACTGATTATATATTCAGAGGATGTGCTATATATCCAGGAAAAAATTATGATCACATGCTTGAGCCTTTTCTAATTCTGCAAATAATCAAGTAATGGCAAGGTACAGCCAAGCGCTGTTGCAGTGTGAGGAGGAGGCGGAGGTGGAAGGAAGCTCTCCACGTCAGGATCGCAGTGCCCAGGAGTTCAGGGCAGGCCTTAACCTGACAGCCCCATGGGTCCAGGAGCCTCCCCGCCTCCCATGCTGGAATGTGAGCTGCACATACCTCTTGGTGGTTTCATACTCCAAGCCGGAAGCAGGACAAGTCATGTGAAGGCCATTCCAACAGTAGGGCCCTGAGTCTCTCCCTAGCCTCCCCCGTGGCCCCAGGCTCTGGAGCAAACACCCTTCTCAGTTCACCCAGGGGTGGCTCTGAAAACCATGGGCACTGGGTAATGCTGACCAAGTCGACTGACCTTTTTTTTTTTTTTTAACCTTAATGAGCCAATGCAGTAAATTCTTCAAATGTTCTCAGATTTACAACAGATGACCTCTACAAAAGAAAGAAACCACTGTCTTATTTATTGGTTCAGAAGGTCAACTTACTACTTAAACGGGTCTTTTTCTGAAACCTTTGGTACTGGGAAGAACTCTCTCTCCTTGACATATCTTACTCCAAAAGTCAGGGTTTTTGTCTAGCGGGTTTTCTTAAAGTGGGGCATACCTGTGAGAGGGAGGCTCTTGGAGGGTCACTGTACATTTGTACTTCCTTCAGCAACCAAAGTCTTAGGCCCCTAAAGCAACTCACAGAAAGGCTGCGAACTCTTCCATCCATCCTGGCCCCAGAAAGGCTCCTTTCCCTCCTAACATTTTGTGAAATGACTCGCTCGCTCCCAAGGGCACCTTGGAGGCACCTCTCCAGGTGAGACCAAGGTTTCCAGACCTCAGCATCCTTTGGGGACCTGGCTTCAGTCACAGATGTTCAGGCACCCTAGCAACTGGAGATCCACAGGTGAGGGACCCCCCACCAACCTCCATTTCTAACAAGCACCCCCGAGGGGTTCTGATGGAAGTACTGGCTGCTCACAAATCCACCCTTCTTCCAGGTACCCTGCCACCCCAACCCCACTGGAGTCACCAGGTCTCAGGCACATGGGAGAGTTTGCCTCTCACCCCCTCCTCCTTTCATACTCACTCTGCCCCCTGCTCTGGTCCAGGCCCTGTTCTCTTAGCTCCCTGGTCTCCCCCAGTCCATGACCTATAACACTGCCAAGAATTTTCTCTCTAAAATATAAATGTGATGATGCCCTGGCTCCTAAGCCGCCAGGATTCCAGACTGCCTTCAGGCAAAGTCTCTATCTCTTGAGCGGAATGCAGAACTTTTCCTGCTCTTGCCCCTAAATCACCAGTCCAGCCTCCCCTCCCATTCTCTAGCCCCTTCCCCCAGGCAGCTGTCTGAGGGTCTCCCTAGCCCCCAATCCACTGGACCTTCTCGGTGAATGCATCCCCTCCTCTACGATCCTGCATTTTCACGCAGGTCTTGCCCACTAGCCCTCCTGAGGAGGAGGACTGTCTAGCTTTTCTTTCCATCCCTGGCTCCCCATCTCCAGCACAGCACTCTGCCCATGGTAAAGGCTCAATCAATGAGTTCACTCCATGAACAAATCCTCTCCTGCCTGGTCTGGTTAGTTAGAATGGCGGGGGAGAATGAGGCTGGGGTCTTCAGACGAGATCGGGCACATTCAGGGTGGTATGGCCGTAGACAGTGGGGTCTTCAGTTCCAGCTCCCCCATCCTTCACTCAAAAAAAACCTATTCAATAGGCAGCCACTTAAACTTCTGGTCACAAGCAGGGCAAGGCCAGGGTATATTGACAGCTCAACACAATCCAGTCCTACCGTAGAGAAAACAATTCAAGTGTGGGACCTGCTGACAACAGGTCAGGTGTGTCATCTCCACACATAAGAAAAAGCAGCAGAGTCAATCCATCTTTCAGCATCCCCTAATGGTACTAAGCAGCATGTTTAGCTGTTATTTCAATAAGCCTTATTAAGACCCAATTTTCTTGGGTCTTCTTTCAGATTCTGCAACATTAAAAGCCTCGCTGCTTAATTACATTAGGAGCACCTGTATATATTATGTGCAATAAATCAACTTTAATTTACCACCACACAAGGCTATTCATCTTCTCTGGGTTATTTATTGCTCAGTATTATTGGTGGTGAATTGTATCCTCTCTGCTATAAGGAAGAATAGTTGGGGTAAGAAAGCCAAAGCTGTATTTCAGAACGCTCCAGGATGCTGATCACACATGTACACAGCGAAAAGGAAAGAAAAAGAAACATATAAGCGAATCTTGGCAATCTGCTCCTTGCTATTTTCCTAAAACACTCCCCAAACATTTTGATGTTTTCTTTTGCACGCATGCACGCACATACCAGTTACCCGCTGAAACGACACAACCTGCAAAACAGGCCCACAGCTCTCGCCGGCAGAATTGAGTATGGGATGCTGGCTGAGGTGAAAAACATGGACACTCCATGGGCCAGAGGAGACAATTCTTCCCTCATCTGCTGCTGCCCCCAGTCCTAATGATGGGGTACAGCCAGGACCTGACACCCAGGGGCATCTCGCAGAGGTTTACACCCAGGACACTGACGCGGGGCCCAAATCAGGCCCCTCAGTGTGGGCAGAACTGTTTCCCAGATAATCCAAGGTGGAAGACACTTCTCCTTGTGAGGACACGGGGGCCCTTCATTCTTTAAGAATCTGACCAACACTGCCATTGAAGGAGTCACCAGGTTATATGCAGGCTCCCTGCAATATCACCACCTGAGATATTAAACACTGAGTCCTGGGCCCCACGACTGAGACTCCGATTTCAACATGCCCAGGAATGGGTTCACCTGATTTTTCTGCATAGTAAAGTCTGAGAAGCACTTTCCTAAAGCCTCAGGAGCCAGACTAACCATCTATTATAGAATAATATAACCAGGCCAGGGACAGTAGTTCACACTTGTAATCCCAACATTTGGAGAGGCCAAGGCAGGAGGATCACTCGGGGCTAGGAGTTGGAGACCCCCACCTGGGCAACATAGCAAGACCCCATCTTTACAAACATTTTTAAAAATTAAATGGGCATGGTGGCATGTGCCTGTAGTGCCACTACTTGGGAGGCTGAGGTGGGAGGACTGCTTGAGTCCAACAGTTGGAGGGTACAGTGAGTTATGATCACACCACTGCACTCCAGCTTAGGTAACAGAGGGAGACTCTGTCTCTAAAAAGAAAAACTAAAATAAACTAAAAAGAATAGTGTAATCAATGATAATATAATTAATGATGACTTCCTTACCCCTGGCCAGGCTATAGGCTCAGCCCTTTTCTTGCACTAATTCCTCAAGATGACCCCAGAGTAGGTACTATTACTCTCATCCCCATGTTATAGATGAGAAAACTGAAGCACAGAGAGAGATTAAGTAACTAGCCCACAGTCCCATCTCTATAACTGGCTGGGCAGTCTGGTCCCTGCATCCATGCTGTCAACCATGGGCTATACTGCCTCTCCAAGGCCAGACTCCCCACAACCTCTCCAGCTGGACAACCACATTCTTTGGTTCTAAGCAAAAGAGAGGCAAAAGTCACCAAGACATCATGGGCTCCACTTCTACTCCATAAAGCCATCTGGTTCTCCTAAGCCCAACATCTAAAACTACTTCATGGCAACTTGCCGGCAACACATAGTTCTGTCTCTGAGCTTCCCACCGATCTGATTCAGCGAGCCTCTCACAAGAGCAGGGTGCACTGGGCTGCCAGGCAGCACTCCTGCAGCAGAGGGAAGCCAAATCACTGGGAGCCGAAGTAGCATCACTGAGTGTTTCACGGCCTCCTCCTTCTCACCAAGGGAGCTGTGATGGATTTTATGGCACACAAGTGACTTTTTTACAAGCACAGCAGCAACCTCCAACTTTCATCTGATAATTTACCTTTAATCAGGGCCTAGAAAAATCCCTGGCCAACCAATCCCACCAGACGGCTCCTTCCAGGCTCGTCTTACAGACGACAGAGAGAAATAAAAGGGAAGAGAGGATGGCAGAGTCCTGGCAAGCAAAACTTTTTTTTTTAATGAATTCATTTCAAATAAAAGTCCATTCAGTGCATGCAGAAAAGCCAGTTCCTCTGAGTGACAAATTTGTGTGTGCCAGGGATGAGAGAGCAAATCAAACTCGTGGAGCTTGCAACCAAACTCCTAGAGGCCCAAACACAGGACTGCCGAGAGCCCAGGAGTGCAGAGTCATTCTGCTAAAAGAAGTTCCCACTCCGAAAAGCTCTATGGAGATGATGGCCTGGGTGGAAACGTCCCTTCTCCCTGCCCTTTCACTTAACCAAAAGGAAAGACCAGCAGGGGCCATGGAAATCAAACCCAGGGCATGTGGCTAGCCACCTGCGGGAGGCTGGGGCCTGGACCAGGTGATCTCTCCAGGCACTTTCCTGCTCTTGAATTTCATGAATATTTCATTGTCCAGGTTCCAATCCATGCGGAACAGAACCTCAGAAAACATACAAATATTTCCCCTTCTTATAGAGAAGTGACCTATAGTGCTAGACCAATGATACTCATCTAAGGGTGACTGTGTCCCCCAGGAGACATGTGGCAATTGCTGTCACAACCAGGGAGGGATTGCTACTGGCATCTAGTGGGTAGAGGCCAGGGATGCTGCTAAACATCCTACCACAGATACAATGCACTCCAATGCACCTCCACTTCCCCAACCTCCACCCTTGCAACAAAGAATAATCTGGCTCAAAATGTCAACAGTACCAAAGTTGTGAACCCCTGGCCTACAGCACTGAAGGTAATCAAACGCTCACACTCCCAGCCTTCCCACAGCCTCCGTTTCCTCTAACACCACTCACTCCCAGCACCTCTCTAAATCAAGCAGGAATTAGAAACCAAACTGTACCATCTATCATCTAGACACTGGGATCCACCCTCAGCTGAGAGCCAAGGGTCTGTGCTGATTACAGCCAACCTCCCTCAGTCTCCGGTGCACGCCGCTGTCAGGCAGAGGCCAGAGAAAAAGATGATGACCCAGGAGAAGCTGGGACTCTGTGAGGCTAACTCTTAGTTCAGCAAACACCAGGGAGGTTAGGGGGAAGATTCTGTAGAGAAAGTCAGGAGGGTACAACTAACCTTTCAGGGCCTGGAAGGCTAAACAGCACACTCGGGCCTCTCGGTCCAAAGCAGTAAAATCAATGGTGTAGGGTTCGGTAACTGCACGACCTCCTCCCTGTCCCAGCGACAACAGCTGGGTCCAGGCTGGCTGCATAATCAACACTGACTAAGCACCTAACAGATGCCAGGAATTGTGCTACGTGCTCTACAGAAAGTTCTATCTGTTCCCAGAGCTGCCACACAAGTCTTATTATCCCCATTTTACAGGTGACACACATCAGGCTCAGAGAGGTTATGTCACTTGGCCAGGTCACATAGCCAGGATTCAACCCCAGAACTGTCTCCAAAGAACAGGCCTATCTACCATACCACATTGCCTCTCTTCTCCCAAACATCCCACCCCAGACAGAGGGATGGAGGAATAAAGGACGAGGAGGAGGCTCAGAATCCTCCTGGAGCTCCTCCTGCTCCTCCTGGTGCCGCCCCGGCCTGCTCTCCCACACTCCCCACTACTGCTGTCTCCAGGGGATCATCTGACCACATCTGTTTCGTCTATAGGGTCTCTCTGGGAAGATGGCCCAGTGCATTCCTTGCACTCCTTATGCACAATGGCATTGCCAGCACAGGACTCTGATTTCATTCATAACCAGCCGAAACAGACATCCTGCTCCCCTCTAGGCAGTGGCGGCCATGGAATCCATTTGACCGCCAGGCCGGCCAGGTGTGCAGTTTGCGAAGGTTTCAACCAGGCAGGCAAAGGGCTTTCCAATGCCCCACGTAGGAGCCGAAATGCAGAGAAGCACCACAGGCCTCTTCCCTGGGCTAAAGTCCCAGCACCCAAAGCAAACCAGAGGACCAAACACCTAACACAAACCAACAACCACAGGAAAGAAGCAGCGGCCAACCAAGCCCAGGAGAGTCAACATGCAAGACTCCGCGACTGAGCAACAAGTTAGGATGGTAAGCCCCGGCAGTCCTCCGCCCGCAGACGGCCCCTCACACACACTATTCTGTCCCCCACAGCACCCCTTCCTTGAGGCTGGCTGAGAGGGACCCATGGAAGGGGTGCTAGGCCAGCAAATCATATGGCACCCCAACTCAGCCCAGTAGGGCTTCCAAGATACACAGGACAGCCTCGCCAGGCTGGGTGTTCACTGAGGGAAGCAGTTTCACACTTCCTTTCCTTGGGCCTGCACTAATTTCCCACACTAACATTGCAAGGAGGCATTCTTGGGCTCATGGGGCCCTCAGAAAGGGTCCTATTATAAAGGTTCAGCAAATTAAAAAAAAAAAATTGTTGAGACCACTTATTTGTAGGGTACTATAGAGATGATGAATATGGAGCAAAAGGGGCTGCTTTTTTTCTTTCTTTTTAAATTTCCAATGAAGAAATGTGGCTTCAAAACTCTCTGAGGTGCAAGCCAGTTGCCTCCAGGCCAGCCTCTCTCTAGGCCTTGCTTTGTTTCTGGGCATCACACTCTGACCTGCAGGACCCGCACTTGGCAATCAGCTTAAACCTACCTCGGCATTTTAATGAGCCAGACTGCCGTCTCCTCCCACACTGCCAGCTGTCTCCTGGAGGAACACACCTTTCCTAATTCTGTGTGTTCACCAGAAAAATAAATAAATAATAATAATAAGCGGGGGAGGGCGTGTGGGTTTACTGGAAGGTCATTTTGCCTTAGGAAAGGAACAAATTAAGTTGAGGCTCACAGTGAGCCAGCAAATACATTCTCCATCAGACAAGCGACCTTGGGGCCCTCGGTTTTAGGCGGGAAAGGTCACTGGTAAGGCAGCCCCTTGTTTATGGAGCCCGGATACCAATGACGTGGTCACCTCCGAGAAGCACAATTACCAACAGGGACACGCCAAACTCTTTTATTGGTTACCTCTTAAACACTCCAGAAATCTGTCCAATTCCTTGCAGAATAGCAGAAAACAAAAGTGCTCTCAGCAGGAGGGGGAAGCCAGGACTCGATGATGAGCAATTAGTGAATCAATGACTCTCAGAGACACTGATTTAGACCAGCAGTTCTTATTAGCGACCGTCGAGGAAAATGCAGGGACACACAAAGCTTCCAGGAGAGACTAAAGCTTTAAAAACATTTTTTAAAAAATCACCACAAACTGCCTTCAGAGCTTCCCCCTAAAACACTTAATATGTGTGCTCAGTCTGAGGGAAAAAAAAAAAAAAGGACTATTTGTTGTTTCCTTAATGTCAAAAAAACAAGTGAAACTACAACCACTAGTTCTGTCGCCCCACATGAAAATTATTCTCTGAAAATCCCAAAAATGAGATAAGGAATTAGGTATTAGGCAAAAGAAAGAAGGAAAAAATAAAGAAGAAAGAAGGAAGGGAGGGAAAGAGAGAAAGAGGCTGGCTAGCTAACATGAACAGCATGAACTTTTTCTTACCCCCATCAGATTGCAGGAATATAAAACAGATTGGTCTGCACTCCCACTCCACCCATGTTGAATAAAAAGATACTGATTCACGTGCTAAGACGTATTCTTTAGTACTTTTTTAATATAACCCCTCATCATCTAAACACCTGTTCGGAAAATCAGAACTACACAACAGAAAGTGAGTGGTTAGGAGGCTTGGCTAACTGACGGGCAAGGAGAAAAGAAAACATTTCTAAAAATATAATGATGCTTGCTAAGAAAATAGAGTTCCATGTACACTGAAATTCTCAGGAATACCTACTTGGGGAGACGTTCCTGTAACTGTTTTTAAACGTTCAGTTCCATCCCACAGAATTCAAAACACCTACTAAGAACACAGAAGCTTCCCAGGCATGACTGTGGGGGCCGGAACCTTCCATAAACTTTATTTGAAGGCTGCTAATAACATGCAGCTGGGCATACTTTCCCCACACCCCAGCCTCTCCTGAAAAGTGCGGCCTCCCACCACCACCTTCCTTTCTTTCTGATTTTGTGAATACCAGCAAACGCTGAGACAATGCGGTTCACTGTGAAAATGGAAAACCGCAAGTTGGCCTCCTCAGCAGCAGCCAGCCCCCAGCCAAGGGCCCTCTGCAAACTTCCCCTTTATTTGTTCCTCGGTTTGGTTTCTGCTGGGTTGCTAATCTATTTGCTCTAAGCTATTGGAAGAAGTCGGCAAAAGAAAACAAAAAGGCTTTCTTCCTAGCAGGGGAAAAATGGGTAACCTTGAACCCAAAGAGCCCTCCCTCCCCTGAAACTCTGGCTACTCTGAAAGTTTGTTGCTATCTAACCTTGAAAACAGTATGTGCCTCAGGGTCCCCTCCGCACTGGGCTCTAACAAGGATGTTGATGGATCCTTATCTAAGAGGAGGGATGCAAACAATTTTTTTTAAGGTGAAAAGAAGAAACTTCTAAGAAACCGACGCCAATCTGTGCACAGAAAAACCTCCCCTTTCCTCGTACAAGTCTTCCAGAAAGGGGAGGGGTTGAAGAAAGAGAAAATCCAAAAACTGGTCACTGCTAAGCTCCATAGTTTCAATAAATTGTTACCAACGTTGTCTTCCAAGGCAAAAAAAAAAGGTCATTTTAATTCTAGTTAAGGAGGGCACAGGGTAAACCCCTGGCCAACTTGAACTTCTCCCATCCCCAGCAGATGAGGCTGAGGTTGATCCAGAGGTGACCTGTGCCAACAAGCCCTCCCCCAGTGGGGACAGATGACGCCATGAAGCCCCAGGCTTCTCATCTCCATGGTGATCCAAAAAAAAAAAAAAAATCAACTCTACACTAGGAGACACAAGAATCCCATCAACTTAGAAACTTTCTTCTTCTCAGTAACAGTCTCCTACAAGATTTTAATGAAATACTTTTTTAAAAATTGGGGTCAGAGTGTTTTATGTGGGATTACAGTCAAACCACATCTTCCCATCTCTTCGTACTTATTCACTTAAAAATATATATATGCTGCAGATTTCAAAGTGGGCTGTGACTGCACAGTTGTAGGGAATGAGCTTGTCAAGAGAAAAAACACACAGGCATACCTCTAAAACACATACATAAAGCACACAGGTTTATTTTTTGTTTGGAGTGAGAGACACATCAGTTCGAGTTCTGGGCCAGCAGCTGCACTACAAACGTTTGGGGGCGGCGGGTGCCAGGTGGGTGGCAGGGGCAGGGGGAACACAGGAGTGAGCCTCAAGGACAGCTGAAATGAGGGCCACCTTCGAAACCCTGCAGCCAGGCGTCACCAGGACAACCACGACTGGGTGGAGGGCCCAGCACAGCCAATCCAACTCTTTCATTAAAGAAGGAAAAAAATTCAACAGGGATGAAAAGAAACCAATACTTGGGCAATGCTCAACTCAGCGGGCCCTTTTTGAGAATTAAAAAGGAAGATAAATCTGGGGCTGTGTCGATCCAGAAAATCAGAGCAATGGGCTTCCCTGTTGAGAGGAGGCCACTTGATCGCCTGAAGTTGACTATTTGTGTTGGCACTAGATCCCCTTAAAGATTGTTTACAAATACAGAGCAATCAATATTTCCTAACCCAAGGGTCTCCGGGATAGAAACATGGACCTGCTGGGCACAACGTGAGTGCTTCCCATGCGTCCCCACCCACCTGCCACCCTCTGCTCCAAGCCTGGGACACACATTCCCCTGGACCCGGGAGGCCCCACCTGAACCACGCTTCCGGGAGTGCGCGTGCGCGTGTGGTCTTCTGCCTCCTTTAACCTCCTTCACTGGGCTGTTCATCCCAGACTAAGCACCAACTTGGCTGACTCTGGAGCCAAATTTTCTCCTCCCATGCTTTCTTAGGGCCTAAATAGAGTTTTTTTGTTTGTTTGTTTTTTCTTGTGTGTTATCATTTCAGGATTGTTTCTAGTTGGGGGATTTGGAAGAGGCTATTTCTTTCCTCATCCTCTCTCTTCCTTTCTTTCCTTTATATCTAAACACATTTTCACATGCTCTTTAAGTGGCTTCAGGTTTGGCATCCATCTCAAACACATCTATAATGGATCAGGAGCCCAAAATCTGTTTCCTATTATAACAGACAGATCAAGCCCCCCTGAAGTTGGAGGCGGGGAATGGGGAGAAAAAGTTATGGACTCTTTAATGGGTCAGCGATACAAAGGGGCTTCTGGGTTCTGCCCACAAAGGAAGCACTTCAGCCCCAGGGGCTGACATTACTGACTGACCCCTGTGCAGCCTCTGCTTATAAACTTCCCAGCACTCACTCTGGAGACTTTACGGGCCAGATTCTGCCCTTAGCGAAATGGCATTTTCTAGAAGTCCCGGTGAGTTTGAAAGGGAAAAGAAAGGGAGTGGAGAGGAGGCAGAGAAGCCCCCTCCTCTTCCAAAAACGGCAAGCCCCCACACAGAGAACACAGCTGCAGGAAGATTAAAAACATTTTATTATTTAAAGAGGTACAGAGGGTTACTGGACATGGGCAATTTAAAATTAAATACAACTCTCGTCACAGCCGTTTGCAGTTAAAGGTGAACATGGTTATTTTAAAAGCAAAATCGCCCTGCCAGGACTGCCGTTCAGCAAGGGGCCCAGATGCCGCCTCAATTATTAAAGTCGTAAGCTGGCCATTCAACTGCCCTGACGGCAAGTCTCTTCTAGAGACAGAGTTCCCTGAAAAAAAAAAAAAAAAAAAAGTCTGCCCCCCACCCCCCACCCCCAGCCCAAGCATAAAGTAAACGCTTTAGAGAAAGTGAATAATATCCTGTCACGGAGGTAAAAGACTCAATTATAAAACCTTCAGAAAGATTCTCAAGGAACATCTACCTACGGTGACAGAGACTTACACAAAACCAGAAGACAAGCTAAAATATTTCTCCCCTATCCACCCCTACCTACTCCTACCCCTAACAAAACAGAACAGGGAGAGGAAGCAGGGAAATGGGGGAGACGCTGCCATAAAAAAATGATCTCGAGACCTGGGCACTTATCTGACATAAAGAAACATCCTCCAATCCTGAAAGACGAGCCTGCCACACACACACTTCTTTATCATCTCAGCAAGAAATATGGCTCAGGAGGCCAGCACTAATTTTAGTATCAGATTTATTATACAGCAGGGGGCAGGAATTCTTCAGGCCTGTGCCTTGTCTCCCAGTGCAGGACTAAACTGCCTTCAGGATGGCTCCTTGGAGGAGCAGCAAGGCTAACAAATAGAAACTTCTGGATTCCTGATATTCAGGAATCCTTGGAAAATACCCAACTGGCCCTCCAAGCTGCTTCCCAGTCCTTTCAAAGCCTCTGTGGGTGCTTCTAAGAGCTCCCCACTCTGAATAAAAGACCACAACACACATCTCACTTCTTGTTTGAAATGAACCCGTCACCCCAAGCAAAGACAGGAAACCCCAAGGTCATAAAGCAAGGGTACACCAACATAGTCTGAAACCAAATCCAGTAGTGACAACTCCTAGTCTCCCCGCTTTGATCTGAAGGGAGATAAAGCTAGGGAAGTCAAAGCAGGGACAAATTTAAAATGTTGACATCCTCAGCCAGCCACTCCAACCTCGCTGCACATAAAGCCCTAAATGGATGGAAGACACATTTTCAGGTTGTTTGATCTCACTCAGGCTTCCCCACCTCCAGTTTCTGGACATCCTTTTGTCTGCTTTTGGCCCTGATTTTTCTCCAAGTTATCCCACGGAGCAGGACTGTCACTGGTAGCCTCGGCAGTTGTCAGTCAACCTGATTGCTTTACTCCAGAAGGCCCTTTTTACACAAAAGGCCTCACTGAGGCAGAACAGGCTCACCTTTGATTTGTTCACCTCTCACATGTAAAAGCAGCTCGTACGCCTCTCCCGAGCATGGCTGCACTCGTGGAAAACTGAAACGCAGTATATTGGGAAACAAGGCTTTTTAAAGCATTTTCTGGAAGGCAAGATCCTAGCTTGGGTTCTGCTCGAAGAAAGAGCTAAACGGAGCGAGCTGGAACGGAATTAGCTCCGAGAACCCAGGGATGGAGGGAGAGTGGCAATACCAATTTGCTGGAAGGGATTTGGAGAGTAAACGAAGAGGAACGTTTGGATTGCAAAGATAGAAACAATTCACTTTGCATCATTTTCAGTCTTTGGAGTTCAGTAGCGAAGTATTATCAATCCACCAGAAAAAAGGGGAAGAGTGGCCCACATGAGCTCAGAATTGGCTGGTGATGGTGTTGCAGGTAGTAGAGGTGCCGAAAACTGACACTATATCCCTCACGTGATGCTCTCTTTAGAAGATCAGGCTCTCCCTGGCTAACTATGGCCTTCAGCCCTCTAGACAGGAACCTGCTGGACCACAGGGGAGCGGGCCTTGCCATATTCCCACAGGTTGAGCACACACAGACTAGCAAACATCAAACACCAATAAGCCCTCACACACCTGGTATGATATTGCCAACATCACTTCTCGGGGGATAGCAATTATGCCACAATTTCACGTCCCTGACTCACCAGGCCACACACGAAAAGACTGCAAGAGCACCTCCTCCTTGGGCCCCTGGCCTGGGCAGAACTCACGGGACAGCCCCTGGATTGCAGAGTGCTCTTTCCCCAACACCCATCTGACCTGGCCACCCCCACCCTAAAACTCATTAAGTGCTCCCCATGGCCAAAAGCAGTGGTCTCTAAAGTAGGGTTTAGAAGAAAAAGATTAAAATGTTTATGTGTGCTTAGCTTTTTTTCTCATCCTATTTTATTTTTAATTATTTGCCTTATTAGGAGCATGCTATTTTAATACAGAAGTATATGTATGTCATTTATAAATAAATATGTATACAGTGCAAGCTCAAAAACAAGTTTACCAATAGGGGTCCGTCATTAAGAGTATGCCGATTGCTAGCCAAGGGGTTACACTCAACCCCCTGAGCCAGGCACACCTGCCCTGCCTGTTCCCTGCATGGGCCAACACTCTCAGTCTCACAGAGGTGGGGGTTGGGGGCTCTGCCCACATCAATGAGAAGTCAAATTTGCCTCTCACCTTTAACACTTGCTACTCTTCAGCTAACCAAACCACCAAGCTGCTGCTCCGATTCTCAGATGTATCTCAAATCCATCCACTGGTCTCCATCACTACCTCCAAGAACTCAGCTAAGCAGGCATCCTTCCTCAAGTGGATCACCGCAACAACTTACTTACTGATTCCCTCATAGCCCCCTGGGGTACCCAGAAGCCACTTTTCGTGTAGACTGTCAGAGAGATATTTTCAAAACGCAAACCTGATCATTTCCCATCCCATCCCTTAAACTTTTAAATGGATGGCTTCCCCAACCCTCCTAAGATAAGAATTTTTATCCCCACCAACGCAAGTGTGACCTCGCCTCTCCCCCATCCTCCTCACTCTCTGCATTCCAGCCACCCTCTCTTCCCTCAGCACATGAAATGCACCCTGCTACTTCCCTCCCTACGTCAAGCTCAGCCTCAATGTTATTTCTCCAGGAAGCCTTCCCAAAACCCAAAGGACACTGTTTTTTTTTTTTTGTTATGATCCCTTTAACATCCAATGCATGGATGTATAGCATTTATGGTAATGGTACTTCAATCATGAATCAGGCCAGGCACTGTGGCTCATGCCTGTAGTCCCAATACTTTGGGAGGCCAACGCAAGAGGATCACTTGAGTTCAGGGGAGTTCAACCAGCCTGGGCAACAAAGTGAGATACCCACCTCTACAAAAAATTTAAAAAACTAGCCAGGCACAGCGATGTGTGCCTGCGGTCCTAGCTACTTGGGAGGCTGACACAGGAGAACTGCTTGAGCTGCAGTGAGCTTTGATTGTGCCACTGCACTCCAGCCTGGGAGACAGAGCAAGATCTTGTCTCAAAAAAAAAAAGAAAGAAAGAAAAGGAAAAGTAGTGAATCATGCAATAAGTTGTTTAATGAACATGCCCCTGCCAGCCACAAACTCCACAAGGGCAGGGACTGAGTTGCTATTCCCCAGCTTTGGGCCTGGTTCAGGACTGGAGCTCCAGACATTTGTTGCATAATGAGCAAATCAATCTTCCCTCTGCCCTCCTCTGCACATTACACCCCAGCCCATAAGGAGCAATGTGCTACACCCCCCAAAATCCAAGCTGTCTAACTGCTCCCACAGTTCCCTCAACTTAGAGGATCTCCTCTCTCTCAGGATTCAGCTCACAAGGCCTCCTCCATGAAGCCTGCCCTGCTTGCTCCGTCCTCTGTGCCCCTCCTGTGCGCGGCTATAGTCCCCCCTAGCTCACATCTTGGTTTATACACCTGCCTCCCTGCCAGCCTGGGAGCAGCCAGAGGATAGGCTAGTATCTGATTCTGTCTCCTCTGGGCCTAAGAGCATGCCGAGCGACCTCATGTTTGTCCATATGCAGCCTGTGTGGTGCTCACTGGCATAGATTCCCCTTTCCACCTTCCCTTCCAGAGAGTAACAACACAATAGTTCACAACAAGTGCTAAGGCTTTTCCCACCTAGAACACCTGTATCAGGTCTGCCCTGAAAAGAAAGCTGAGATACAGCCAACAGACACCGGCTCTCCACATAAGCACTGGCATCCACAGCTCCATGTCTGCAGTGGCCAAAGGGCATGGACCTGCCCCCAGTTCACAGTTCCTGCTGCATACGCAAGGCATGAGAAACAGGCGTTGCTGCCAACTTAAAACCATCTCACTGGGAGGGAGAGCATCATGATAAACAGCTAATGCATGCAAAGCTTAATACCTAGGTGACGGGTTGATAGGTGCAGCAAACTGCCATGGCACATATTTACCTTGTAACAAACCTGCACATCCTGCACATGTATCCCAGAACTTAAAATTAAAAAAACAACAACAACAAAAAAACATCTCACCAAGCTCACCAAGGGGTGGGGGGGTGGGGGGCAGTGAGGGGACGGAGGTCTTCGTGGGAATGGAAGCAATAAAAAGACAGAACTCTGCCAAACACACGTAGGAACACTCTAAAACAGCAAATGGCCTTTGGTCAGCTTCGCCTCAGTCAAGCAAGGCTTTTAAATTCAGATAATACCAGAAGTGGGTTCCAAAACCTAATGTGGGTCTCCGTGTCCCTTGGGGATTGGTCCTCCTCTTGTCCCTCCTCCCCTTTCCTGCAGTGAAGTAGTTAAGATGTCAAGCAAGGGGAAACCCCAGTCCCCATCTCCTCGAAGCTGGGTGGTGCAGGGCACTTCATCACCTAAGTCCCAGACCATGTATTTTGGGCAGACCTTTCCTCTTTCGCCGCAATTCCCTCTATGGGAAACTGTTCAAATCAGAATGTCGATCTGTGGAGCTCAAATGTTTTCTTTCTTTTTCTCTCTTTTTAAGAGACAGGGTCTTGCTCTGCTGCCCAGGCTGGAGTACAGTGGTGTGATCATAGCTCACTGCAGCCTCAACCTCCTGGGCTCGAGAGATCCTCCCACGTCAACCTCCTGAGTAGCTGGGACTACAGGCATATACCACCTCACCTGGCTAATTTTTGTATTTTTTCTAGAGAGGGTTCTCACTGTGTTGCCCAGGCTGGTCTCCAACTCCTGGCCTCAATCAGTCCCCCCACCTCCACCTCCAAGAGTGTAGGCGTGAGCCACTGCACCCAGCCTCAAATGTTTTCTCAGTGTGGTCCCATCTAGTCCGCATCTTGGCTCAACTCTCAGAAACCTTTGGTCAAATCAGTACGGAGCTGTTAACAGTAAAAGTAGCCCCCAGGAATAATGTGCTAGCCACCTCCCAGGCGGTGTACTTTATGAACACTGTCTCCTGTAAACATTACAACAATCCTGTCAGGTAGATGCTCATATTGTATTATCCCATTTTACATATCAGGAAATTGAGGACTAACAAAGTTAAGTGAACTCCCCAAGGTCAAGCAGCTAGGAAACTATTAGGCCAGAAAGAAACCCTGAGACTGTCTGCCTCCTAAGCCTCTTCTCTTAAGCCCTAATCAGCACTGCTTCCCACCACGTGCCTTCATCCTTCCTGTCTACAGATGGGGAAATGGAAACATGAAGCTGCAAGGCAAAGTGCCTGAGGTCATGTTCAGCACATCAGCATTGGGCTAAGAGACCAAGAGACAGAAGTCAAGTCTCTCCTGCTAGGACTGGAACGTTCACACCCATGGTCTGCCATACCCCGTCATGACCCAAACCACCCTGTCAAAAAGAAAACCAGCCCGGGCGCGGTGGCTCACGCCTATAATCCCAGCACTTTGGGAGGCTGAGGCAGGCGGATCACTTGAGGTCAGGAGTTTGAGACCAGCCTGGCCAACGTGGCGTAACTCCGCCTCTATTAAAAATACAAAAAAATTAGCTGGGCATGGTGGCGGGTGCCTATAAACCCAGCTACTTGGGAGGCTGAGGCAAGAGAATCACTTGAACCCGGGAGGTGGAGGCTGCAGTGAGCCCAGATCGTGCTACTACACTCCAGCCTGGGCGAGAGAGCGGAATTTCATCTCAAAAAAAAAGAAAAGAAAACCAACCCAAACCCCCAGTCCATAGAAGAAAGGTCCCTAACGTGATACAACCCAAGGAGAGCAGGTCCCTACCTCTCCAGGTCTCCTTTCCCCTGACTATGCAGTGGGGCTCACTCACTGTCTCTGGTCTCATCCTTTCTGCCACTGTCCCCCAGGAGACCGAGTCAGCTCTGGGAAAACTTGGGAGCCAGGAAACCTTGAGCCTCAGCACAAAAATGAGGCGCCTCCGTTACCTGGCACTCACCAGGGACTTGCCTCGGAGAAATTCTAGCGTCACCCAATTTGGAAACCAAGGAAATGAGTCATGGCCCTTTTAGGAAGCTAGAGAGATGACCTTTACTTACAAAAAAGGAAACTGAGGCAAACAGCAGAGGCAGCACGCTGGGAAACGTAGTAGCTCAGAACCCACACCCACCCAGGCTCTCTGGTCTTGTTCCTCCCTCAATTTCTAGGAGAATGCTTTGCACTTCTTTAGTAATTGGCCCCTCCTCTATCTTTCTCTGCATATTTCTTCCTTTGGCTTTTAAACCCGGAAACTTTCACCAAAAGCAGGCACATGCAAAAAGGAGCCACATTCGTGACAACAGTTGAAGCTACCTCATCAAGCAACTGAGGTCTAAACTGGCTCCTAATTAATATTAACCCTCCAAATCAGAGTCATGCTCAGAAAACCTTGGATGAAGAGACGCCAGGCGGGAGGGGAGTCTCCAATTTTCTTTTTACTTCATCTGGAAAATTAAGAGCACTGCTGATTTGAACAAGAAATCATCAAGGAAAGCAATCACAACTCCACACGGCCCATAACTCGATGGACTTGGATGTGTAACCTGCCACTTTCATGTGCTGAAATTGAAATGATTGTGGCAAGAATAGCAATGATGACATGGGTTTGTCCCTCCTCCTTCAGCCTTAGAAAACGTAAAAACCCCTACAGAATCTTCTGAAGGAGGTCAGATAAAAGATCTTCCTTCTTTGTCAAAATAAACCAGTAGAAAACTGGTCCAAGACTGTGCTATACAGCCCTTCCCAAAAAGATGCTCCCCCACGACTCTTTCTCTCCAAGGATAATGAACTTGAGGGAGGGGAGGGAGACAGTGAGCACAGAGAACTGAAGGAGGGAGGGGGTCCTGGAGACCCTCCACTCCAAACTCAACACTTACTTGCTGTTTCTGCATTAATTACAATAAACTGCTTCATAGCCTAGTGATCACTTAATGGAGCAGCAAATATGGCTTTTTCCCTATAATTAGTCAACGTAATCTACTGCCATTTCCCTCATCCCGGCCACCCCTTCTCTCCTTCCCTTTCCGCCCTCTACACACTAACATTCACACGCACTCCATCCCCTGCCCAGGATCCACTTATAATCATGATCTTGTTCCCCGTTTCCAGCAATACCTGGTAAATTCCACCCAATAGACATGAAGTGAAGGGGACTCACATACAGGGGATACCCCAAGGGGTCTGGGGGCTTTCCCAGCCCCGACAATAGGTCTGAGTGTCAGCATCTCCCAGGCCAATGGCTGGGAACTGTGTTCATTTCCTGAGCTCTACCAATCTTCTCCCCACTCACAGGACAGGGCTCATGGGTTTGTAGATCAAAACCTACTATTCCATATCTCCAAGCAAAAGTTTCTATGAAAAAGTAACCCTTGCCCCCAATCCCAAGGTTCTCCCTCGCTCCCTCCTAGCTGGGGCTCTTTCATGTCTCTGAAGTTACTCCCTCCTCTTGGACCATCCAGCCCTGTGTTCCCAGGTTCCTACCAAGTGTCAAAGGAACAAAGGCATCTTCAAAGGCTGGGGACACCATCTAAGGTTCCTAACTGAAACGATTTCCCTGCCCTTGAAAACGTGGCTGTTGTGAAATGAAGTTGCTAAAACAGCCCTTTGGCGTGTGGATTAAGGATAACAACACCCTCTTTTATGACCTGCTTTTCTCTACTCAGACCTCTAAGGACTTATCAACTAACTTCAGATACTCTCATCACCAGCAAGAACAGAACACTTTGTATCTTTCCCATGTTCAAGATGGCTTTAAAATTTTTCTTTTGCTGTTTATGGAGAAAAGAATTCACATTTTCTCAGTATCCATTATACACCAGGTGCCTTATTTATACTGGCTCATTTAATCCCCACAACCCTATTAGTCCCCTTCTTTTAAGTGCAGAATTGAAACCCAGAAAGGCTGGAACACCTTCCTAAAGTCACAGAGTTAGTGGCAGTTACCAAGTTTCAAACTAGGTCCCTCTGAGTCCAAAGCTCGTGCTGCCAACAAACTACACACTTTGCTACGGCACATGAATTTGTCTGAATCCAAATTATACTGCAATTCTACCCGAGTCATATATATTCATATGCATAAACACACAACCACATGTGTGTGTCTTCTTTTGTATTTCTCAAACATTACTTAAGGAAAAATACATAAGGCAGAAGACAGCAGTACTTAGAGTTCTCCAACTACTACGTAAGGCAGGCACGGAGCACTTACCCAAACCTGCCACAGGACGTGCTCCTTTCTAACAAACCCACAACTCACACACCCATACACTTCCTTATGTTGCAGACACCATTCTAAACACTTTATTATGTTAAGTCCCATAATCCTTATGACAACCCCATGAAGGTGATACCATCATCATCTCCATCGTACAGGTGACAAAACAAAGGCACAGAATATTTAGATAGCTTGCTCAAGATCACACAGCTGCAGTGGCAGAGCAAGGATTCAAAGTCTGGTTCCTGAGTCCATGCTCTTAAACGCTCAGCTAGAACACCTGGAGAGAAAGTAATAAAAATAACGACAGTAAAAATAACATTTTACTTCAATGTGTAAAATGCAGAGTGATGGGCGTGAGTGGGATCCAGCCTCTATTTGCAGCTCTATTTTCCCATATTCTCAGGCCCCAGCCTATGTGGCATCAAGTCATTCATGAGCTGGTTTCATGATTTCTCTATTGTGAACGAATTCTTCTATTGAATCTCTCCTGTCAATATCTGAGACAAGGCCCAGAAGGCCCCAGGAGCAGGTCTCTAGGAAGCTTTTTAGAGCCCCACACTGGGGTAGATGTTTGAGGATGCTTGAGTTCAAACTCTCAGAGCACTTCCCCACCTCCCCCCGACACTTGGGGGTTTTGTCTGGATAGCCCTGAAAAAAAACAGTCATTTCCCATGAACACAATCAGTCCTTCCCTTGGGATGCCCAGGGGGGTCTGATCATCCTCACTCCACCATCTCCTTATAGCTTGGGGAAAAACCCAGGTGACTGTTTCCACGGCACCTTCTACTCTAATCCACTGGGGTCATGCTGCAGAGGGGCCGCTTGGAGGGCTAATGCCGTGAATGCACAGGCTTTGAGCAAACAGGATGATGTGGCGATAAAGGCAATCACAACATGCTAAGGCGACGGCCTGCCAAGCGCAAACTGCCCAGGCAGGACTTGTGCTCAAAAGAACTTTAATTGAATTATTTCAGCAAGTGCAGCAGAAAAATTCATAATGAGGTCCCCCCCACCCACACCCCCACTACGTCAGTCTGTTCTGCAGTTATGTGAATCCAGTAAAAAAAAAAAAAAAATCATTTTTAACAAGAATATGGGACGTGTACGGACATTAACCTGAACATCGTGTACTGCAGGGAAAAACAATGATCAAATCCAAGGATTTTTATTTTCAAAGCAATTTAAGTAAGGCATTCTGCCATAATCAGCTTTACTACCCCTATTAGTACAGGAAAACAAGTTCTGTAGTGAAACTAGTGAAAATGCACTAGCTCCCTAGTGAAAAATGCAAAATTTGTATAATTAAAATTAAACTTGTGAAATTCAAACACACTTTAATTTCCTAAGGGCCCCCTAATCAAGTCAGAAGTTCTTACTAAAACCAATTATCTGCTTTGGAAAACAGAAGAGGAAACATATACATGTAGCAATCTTGTGGAGATTCACAACCCAATTCTCTCCTAGGTGCAAGCATCCTAATTTGATCCTTTTTCCCCCCGGTAGAAGACATGGTGAATCCACTAGTTGGTTTTTATTAAGTAGTATATCTGAAAGTTGAAACATTTTTTGCTTGTTTGCCTCTAGCTACAAAAAGGACACATTTGAGAGAGATATCCCAGAGGGAACTGAGTTGAAAGGGATTTAAAAAATGGAGTGTATCAGTAAATATACACTGTGTTTCCACCCACTCCACTACACACCAGGCCCTCTCTGGCTATTTTTCTTAAGATGTCGCAGCAGTTTTTCAAAACACTCGCCCAGTACTGTTTAGAATGGTCACTCTAATGCCGTGGCGAGAATGGGATGAAAATACAAGCTTCCTTTCTGAAACCACTTGGCAACTGAGCCAGGTACTCTCAAGCTCCTATCCAGGAAATCAGCAAGACCTAGGTTTCTCACCTTCTTCTACCCGCAGTGTTGCAGCTTTTCTTGTTCTTGAGTAACTGGAAATTCTTGCACAAGAGCAACATGGAAATACGGATTACTTTCCAAGACACTGAAATATTTAAGAAGCAGTTGTTGCCATGTTTCATTTATGCCACCAATATGAAGTGTTATCGATCTAGGGCCTTTGGAGGGGCGGGATCTGTACACCAACAGGTTTTCTTTTCCCCTCTCCCTGGAATTCATTTCAGAAATGAGAATATTGACTTTTCACACTCTTGGTTTGGTGTTCCAACAGTGCCCAGCTCTGTGATGTTGGCCTGACATGCCGCCCAGCCAGGCTCCAGCAGGTAACCAGAAAGTAAAAACAAAATGCTGCTAACTTGAAAACTTTAGTTTTCAGCAGGTGGAAATAAAGGACAAAACTCAACATTCACGGCCTCTTTAGGGTGGAGAACACCACAGTAAACCAAACAGGGTTTGGTGTTAAAAATTCCATCTGAAGACTTAGGAAACACAACTTGTGCATGCACAAACACACACAGGCGCCCCTGCAAGCATGCAGAAGGAAACACTCAGCTGAGAGCAAGTCATGGGAACTGCTACTTGGCTGGTTCCTTGCCTCCCTCCCACCAGAGCGGTCACCTCATTAATGTCACTCAGCATCACATTTTGCTACACTAGGTCTTTCTGCACTCTGTTCCCCTAGGCGGCCCAAAAGCCCGCTTCCATTGTAAACTTCTGTGCTTTAGGAAACTATCAAAAGCTTTGATGGCAGAAAAGAAAAAAACTTTTACAGGGCCTCCCTCCTCACTCTTTCCCCTCCTCCAGTTTCTTTTCTTTGGTGCTTTATTCAACATCACTACACACACAAATCATGCTCTGAAAGTCGTTTACAATGTCAGCTTAAAAAAAAAAAAAAAAAAAAAAAAGATTGCAGTGGCCCGTCTATTTTGCAATTGCCCAAAGAGAATAATTCATTTCGGTGGAGGGTATGGATGAAGCCCTGAATACATTCCTACACCGTTTTCTGCCCTTCAAAACAATAAAAATGTAAAAACCCAGACGAAGGAAGGCCCAAGGTGGCAGGAACGAGAATCTCTTGACCCCCAAGGAATTTATTCTCCTAGATCTTCTGAAGCACTCTCTCCCCAGAATGCATCATCAAGACCATTTTATTAGATTTTTCTAAACCCTTGAAATTGTCACATAATTGAAACAGAAACAGCAATTTAGAGCTCTTGAATGGATTTCTTAAAAAGAAGACTCTGTGCTTGCCCGACACCCCCGCTCCTTGGCTGCTCATACCCCTAACCTAAATTTAAGGTCCTTGCACACAAAACCCTATTTATCTTATAAATCCTCCCCTGCCATAAAAGTTACACATTCTCCTAATGCCTTAGATTTCAGGACGTTTGAGAGAAACTCATCCCAGACAACAGGCTAAAAAAAGAATCCATTAGCATTAACTTGCCTGTCACAGCCAGTGACAAATAAATGAATGTGATGCTTTCAGATCAGTCATTGGTAGAGCTACCCCCGGGCAGATAAAGACCAGTACAGGGAGACAGAAGACTCATGGGGAGACCTCTCACACAGCAGTGTCTCAGCTGTTCCCTAGCTGCTCCCCGGGACTTTACTCTCAGAGGCAGCAAAAACACAGGCATCAGATACGGAAAAGGAAATGAATTCCTAATGCCCATCAAGCATCCCCAAGATAAAGGCTGCATGCTATCTCGCCTCGAGAGCCAGGACCCCATGAGCAGGCCAAGCCTCTGCCACAGAATTTTCCAATCTCAATGTGCTGTTCTATCCCTCACCCTAGAAAGGAGCAACAGTGCTAATCAACCCATGAGCTGCTCGCTTATAAGGTCCTCTGATGATGGGGGTAAGGCCATCTTTCGGGGACAGTAACAGATGATGAATGCTTACACTGTACCCGCAATGTGCAGCTATCACCCTAGGCCATTCGTATGCATTAGCTCAGTCCATCTTACCCTTAGCAATTCTACAATGGAGGGACAGTTGCTATCCCATTTAACAGGTAAAAGCGGAGGTGCAAAACCACTAAGTGACTTGTCTAAAATGCCATAGCTGATAAGTGGTACTTACTTATGCTAAACAAGCTCTCAGAAAACAGGTAACAAAAATTAACCTGAAGCTTTCCAGCTAGACTATCACAAATTCTATTCCTCAGCCTGAGCATTTTATAGCCATCAGGCAAAGTGGCAACCTCAACTCTGCCCACTCATGTTGGATGCAGCAAGGCTTAGCAGAGAGGAGAACAAAGCCTTGGGATTCAGAGAGACTTTGGTCCAAAGGCCAACCCTGAACCTTGCTCGTTCTATGGTTCTAGACAGCTGTTTGCCCTCTCAGGCCC
This sequence comes from Pongo pygmaeus, assembly GCF_028885625.2. Taxonomy (NCBI): domain Eukaryota; kingdom Metazoa; phylum Chordata; class Mammalia; order Primates; family Hominidae; genus Pongo; species Pongo pygmaeus. The sequence continues at coordinate 61,436,004 of NC_072392.2, forward strand.
CAGTTTACCCACCTGTCAAACGGAGATAATACCAACTATTTCAAAGGACTGTTGTAAGGATTAAAGAAGATTAAGTATATAGTCTTGGTACTATGCCTATAACATATAAACTCACAATAAATGACAGTCATTATTCTGAATTAGGATTTTTCTTTTTAACTATTCAAAATCTCACAGCTAAAATAAAGCAGGATAGCAGCCAGGCATCCACCCTAAGGCTAACATTCCAGATGGTTGGAAGCCTGGTGCTATCTTCAAAAGAAGGGAGAATGGAGAATATCTTATCCTACTCTGGACCCAGTGGGACATCTGTCCCAGCTGGACCGACCAAGTGAGGCTGCTGCTACAACATACCACAGGGTGCTCAGCCCCAAGACCACACCTGTGCACTTCACACCACACGGAAAGCAGAGATCATGATTCCAAAAATGCATATTCTTCACCAAGCAGCCACTCAGCCAAAGGCGACCCCAAGCAGATACCATCTATGAAGTCACAGGTCAGACTGCTCTGAGCCACGGGACACACACTGGTGTTCTACAGGCAATCTGTGATGTCCACATCGAGAAATTACATCTCACTGTCTACACATGGTAAGGTCACGATCACAGCTTAAACAAGGACAAAGTACAGGACTTTGGAATTGCATGTATATCATGGTCCCTTGTTAAGGAGGAAAAGAGGAGAGGATAGAAGGTAGAAACGAGAATGAGAGAGCTCTTTGTAAGCGGCCACACACCCCAAAGGTAGAGGTGGCATCGGCCAAGAGCATCACTCCTGAAGAAGAAGAGTCTATGGCAAGAGAGACTCTGGCCAGAGAGAACATAGCCTGAATTAAGCTTAAGCCACAAGCCCAGGGTGGAAGTTCTCCAGGCAACTGCATCAGCCATGGTCCTATCAGTGACCCCAGCTTCTATACGGGTCTGAATGAGCTCAGAACATTCCACAGAGCATCCCCATACACCCGCACAGACACACAACAGGTTCCCCACAGCACCTGTCAGTTTGCTTTATTGGGCCCTCGAAGCCTTCTACAAACTGGCTCCAACCTACTTTGCAAGCCTCATGCCAGACCACTCTGCAGCACATACCCTTTGCAACACTTGCACACCCTGACCTTTCCTAGTTCCTACAGGAAGGAAGAACAGCATTCCTGCCATTATTCCTTCCTACCTGATCTTCAAGATCTGGGGCAAAGATCACCTCTTCCTAGAAGCTTAGATTGCCCTTCCTCAAAATGCTCTTCCTACCTCTTCTACTGTACTTATCCCATCCTTTCCAGTATCACAGGTCACCCCCTCCTCCCAACCTGGAGCTAATGTTCTTAAAGACAAGAACTGTGTTTCGTCTGTCATTTTTCATTCCCTCTACCTAAATGGAAGTCCATGATGTACAAAAGTGCAGAAGTAAGGGCTAAGGATGGGGTGTTTTTTGTTTGTTTGTTTTTTTGAGACGGAGTCTCGCTCTGTCACCTAGGCTGGAGTGCAGTGGCGCGATCTCGGCTCACTGCAACCTCCGCCTCCCAGATTCAAGCAATTCTCTGCCTCAGCCTCCCAAGTAGCTGGGATTACAGGTGCCTGCCACCATGCCTGGCTAATTTTTGTATTTTTAGTAGAGATGGGGTTTCACCATCTTGGCCAGGCTGGTCTTGAACTCCTGACCTCGTGATCCACCCGCCTCGGCCTCCCAAAGTGCTGGGATTACAGGTGTGAGCCACTGCATCTGGCTGGGTTTTTTTTTTTAATTATTAGTAAAATATGCTTGTGTCCAATGGAGAAGATAAGGCATGAACCTAAATACCATAAAACTCAGAACAAAGTACCTAACACAGTCCCTGGTGCTGAGCAGAAACTTGGTAAATAATTTCTGAACTACTGAAAGTGGCAACTGACTGTACTAAAGATATGGTCCACCCCACTCCTGCTATCGCTCCTCCCTGGCTTTGGTGATCACACCTGACAGCATGTTATATACTTATCTGTTTGCTCACTGCTTATTTGCCTCACTAGAGCAAAAGTTTGGTGAGGGCAGGAACTTTGTCATATTCTCCACACTATCTCCTGAATTTTGCACAGTATCTGGCATACAGTCGGTGCTTGTTTGGTGAATAAATGGATGAGTGAATGAGTGAATGCCTAGCACAACATGCAACAGATGTATATGCTCCATAAGTTTTTGCTAATTTATTATTGTTGGAAGGGGCTTAACCAAAGAAAAGGTAAGTACTGTGGAAATCCAAAGAAGTATGACTGTTTCCACAAAGGGGCAGGGACAGCTTCGTGGAAGATAATGATGAAGCTGGGCTTTCAGAGAGGGTCTGTTGTGTACAGAGAAGGGAAGGGCAGTGCAGAGAGGGAAATCTGCAAAGGGACAGGTTTCTCAGAGAAGGGTGAGCATTCAGTTTCAAGGCAGCAAAAACCAGAAGAATTGAGAGATAAGGTGGAAAAGACCCTGGTACAGATTTTGAAGGACCTTAATTAATTAAGCACCAAGCTAAGATGTCGAGACTGTTCCTTGCGCATCAGGAAGCACTGAGTGTTTCCTGAATCCCTCCAAAAGTGGGTGCACGCACACAGTTGGCAATGAACAAGGATTAACCCAGCTCTTGTTAAATGAACACACTAGATCAAACGGGAAGAGAGAGATGATGAACTACATCTCTCCTGTGTGTTCTCGGGGTTTTCGGCCGAAGATTGTCCGGGTTTAAATATACAAAATAGGACACAAAGAATGGACGCCGCCCCAAGGGGCACCTGAGATGGTCAGCTGGTTCCTCCGAGACTGCCTTCTCCTCCCTTCCGGGGCAGCAGAGGAGGCTCACCTGTCTGCCAAAAATCATCTGACACAGAACACAGGAGCTTCGTAGTCCTAGGAGACTGACCTTAACAATGAAACGAAAGCACGTGAGGAATGGCAAAATCCAGGGAAAGGACATTTGTAGGACAAGGTGCCCCTCCTCCTTGAGCTAACACCTGCTACTGACTTGGAACATAGGAAGGAGCGGTCCTCACCGACAAGAAAGAAGCTAAGCCACTAATCCTCCCAGGTCCTCGCTGCTGTGGAAAAGGGCTGCAGACACACCACCACATCCTTGCTGAGAATGAGAAAACCCACTGGCAGGCCCGTTCACGGTGGCTGCCGAGATGACAGCTGCAGATCATCCAAGATGGCAAGATGCTAGAATGACCCGACCCACAGCAGCAAGGGAAGGCCAGATGCTGAAAACTCACCCTTCGCCCTTGAGAAGCTGCCAAGAAACCACTCCCCCAGAACAGGAGGTGTGCGTGTGCACGCTCGGGCTGCCATTGCACCCATCTGGATGCATGCTTAGCAGAGAACCTTCCAGGGCCTTGAAGCCACGTCAGAGGACAAGACAGGAACAGGAAAACCTGACTGCTAGCTCAGCCCTGCTACAACCTAAGTGTGGATCTGAAGCAACCAACGTAACTTTACTGGGTAGCAGCCACCTCCACGGTGAAAAAAGCAGGCTGGATTCAGTTCGTTCATTTAGTTACCAAACAGCAGCCACCAACAGTTCCCTGCCCTCAGGGAGCTTACATTCCAATTAAGATTTTCCTTCAGTCATTTCACCATTGTACTTTTTTTATTCTATTAAAATAATTATCTGGCCGGGCGCAGTGGCTCATGCTCCCAGCACTTTGGGAGGCCAAGGCAGGTGGATCACCTAAGGTCAGGAGTTCAAGACCAGCCTGGCCAACATGGTGAAACTCCATTTCTACAAAAATACAAAAATTAGCCAGGCATGATGGCAGGTACCTGTAATCCCAGCTACTCAGGAGGCTGAGGCAGGAGAATTGCTTGAACCCGGGAGGCAGAGGTTGCAGTGAGCCAAGATCTCGCCACTGCACTCCACCCTGGGCGACAGAGTGAGGCTCCGTCTTAAAAATAATAATAATAAAAATAATAATTCTATAATAATAAGATCAACAGACATTTGTGGGGTGCTATTTTATGCCAGACTCCCAGTGAAGAATTTTGCATTTATGCTCCAAACAACTGCAGGCGGTGAGTACTATAATTCTCCCTCTTTTACAAAGGAGGAAACTGAGCCTTGGGAAGGCTTAAGTGACTCCCCGCTGTGACTGAAGGCAACTAGAAATAGGTTAAAGAAGTGAGATCTCCCTGCATCAACAGATGAGGTTCTGGCCTCTAAAAGTTAAGGAAGGAAATGGCAATTGGGAAAAGATGGGAATGTTTTCTTATACACAAGGATAATTAAGACAGATGGTGAGTACATCCAGACCTCGCTCTTGCTGAAAGATGCTAAAGAGTCTCTTGGTTCCTCCACACACAAGAAAAGAACCCACGAGCTCAAGCAAAACTCTTCCAGACAGCCAACACTCCAGTCCAAAGGGAGCAAAGAACAGGGAGTGATGGATCCCCATCATCCTCATGTCTCCAAAGCCTTCAAATTAAGTCATCTTTTTAGAAGAGCATGACCATTTTAATTTTTTAAAAGATGGGGGGGGACCTCTTAAATATTTTACAAAATGAAATAATCATCCAGAGAAATAGGAAGATATAGAATGAACCAGTCTTCTTGCCCTGATCAAAATATACTTCACTAATAGCCTCTAGTCTCCGAAGAGTCTCCCCACTCTACTTCACTTGAGATGTGAACATTTACATCACAAAGGGGGATATATAAACTGTAGGATTCAAAACCTTCCTTTGGTGACTTATTAAAATTCTGGTCTAAACAGATTTTTATTTATATAATACATTAGAGAATATTATGACAGTACTAATGTGAAATCTGTTCTTCACTGCCATGGATTTTCTTTTGTTTTAAGTTACCATTTCTTTCCACTAGTCTTGTTTTAACACCTCCACGGAATATTTCTCTGGTGAGCGTTAGCAAGGAGGGACATCCAGAAAGCAGAGAAACTCATTTTAACTGAAACACACACTGACATATCATTTACAAGCTCCTCGCCCAGCCCACGAGGAGGGGCAGGGTTCCCTCTGCCACTGTGATCTGAACACAAAAACACAGAAGTTTTATTGAAGGGAGATAAACGATAAATAAATCAGGTTCAACTTAAAGTTCTATGCTCCTGCCAGCTGGGTTTTGGCCCCCAACACTAACTCCAGTATGAAATTCTGGTGGCCAGGCTTAAATTCTATTGGAAAATAACCATAGACAGGGAAGACACTTTCTCCCCACCCTGTCCCAATTCCCAACCACCATACAACCTTGGCATTTACTCTATTGCCTCACTGGGGTTGAGTAACTCCAGAACCATCTGAAAAGATGGCCTGAGGGGTCAGATCGAAAGATATAAGACAGTGTCACACACTGGTATAACATGATGGGGCAAGGCAAATCACCTAGGCCCAGGAACGCAGAACTTCAAAGTCCTGGGACTCTGGCTATGGTTCCCTCAGCACAGCCCACTGACCTCTCCAAGCCCATCTCCTGTCGCATAGCAGAGGGGCCATCCCCTGAGGTACCCCCACAGCATGGCACATTGGTGAAGGGCCCAGTTCTACAGCCAGGTTGCCTGGGTATGGCTCCTGGACATCCATCTGTGCCTCAGTTTCCTCATTTATAAAATGAGCTCATACTAGTGCTCTCCTGATAGGGCTGCATGAGGATTAAATGGATTAATAAAGTCTCTGCAATAGTGCCTGGCATATAAATTCAACTAGTATCATTATTATTACTCAACCTCTCACAGGATTGATGTGAGGACTTAATAAAAATGGCAGTAAAAAATGGCTGGTTGGCCAGGCACAGTGGCTCATGCCTATAATCCCAGCACTCCAGGGGGCAGAGGTGGGAGGATAGCTTGGCCCAGGAGTTCAAGACCAGCCTGGGCAACACAGTGAGATCACATCTCAAAAATAAATAAATAAATAAGATAGCAGGTTAACGCTTCTATGCCATTACCATGCAACGTCTTTTTTTTCTTCAGTCCCTTTACCTTTATTAATTTACGTAATCTGCAGAAAAACTTATGAGATGGAAAAGCGAAGGTTCAAGGAAGTTAAACGATCTGTTCAAATTCACACAGCTAAGGAGTGGCACCATCAGCATCCAAACCCAGGCTGTCCCACTTGCAAACAACAACCAGAACAATGATGAGAAAACCAACAAGAAAAATAATGACAATGACGAAGACCTTTGTCACAGACCATACTCTTTTACTCTACACAAAAACCTTCTGGGAGAGCTATGTCATCACTCCTATTTTACAGATGAGCACACTGAGACTGAGAGAAGGTTAGGGACAACAGCCAAATGCCCCAGGAGATGCAATTCAGATGGAGATAATGAACAGCCAAGTCCTCTGTAAAGTGAAGTATGTCATACACAGTGAGGTGTTATTATTAAATCCCTAGAATTCATGGAAAGATGTTCTCCCCCAACTGGTTTCATGTTAATTCACCTACAAACATTCCAGATGCGGAGTTGAGGGTTGGGAAAGGAATGCACACGTTGACAGGTTTGAGAAATATTCTGTCTCATTTTCAAGTTGAATGCATCACTGCAGAGTGTATTAAAGTGAAATATTGCTTTTCTCATTTAAAAACAAAGTTAAGGAAGGGGGACAACAAAGGGGAGAGAAAAACAGGTCAAACCCATGGTTTTACCAAGTAAGGGATTTTTCCAGCTTCCCTCTTGGGTAATCTGATCCAAGCTCTGAGTGATCAAATGACTAACCTGGAAATTTGAAGATTCACACTTATGGAAGAAACAGCAATTCTTCCAAACCCAGGAAATACTGCTAACTCTGGGAAGCCCTCTGAAATGTGAAGGATCACAGACAGTTTGGGAAGTAACTATAACAATAAAGACAATTCCAAAGTTTGTGCTAAGTACAGAAATAACCTAATCATTAATTCCTATCATTTGCTTAAGCATTACAAAAAAATGCCCGAAGGAAATATTTCATTGTATTTACTTAGAAAGTTGTGTTTCCGTCTTTAAAAAAGGGAGAAGAAACAGAACAAGGAGGGAGGGAGGGAAGGAAGGAGGGAAGGAAGGAATCAATCAATCAAGTGGTACGCCCCAGACCTGAAATTCTCAAAGTACCATCACAATCACCAACTTTTTCTATATTAATGTGCAAAACCATTCCTCTCTTTACACAATTAAAAGGTTCCACTTCTGGGAGACTATGCGTAAAGAAATAAACTGAATTTGCTAAAGCCACAACCTTTTCCGACTTACAATCAGAAGCTTCAACTTTTCCCCTCTCCCTAAAAGAATGACAAATCCAGAAGATACATAAAAAGCATTTCTTCCAGTGCTACATAAGGAAGAAAAAAAGTAACTAAAAAGTGTAAATGTAACATGTAAGCCATAAGCCCTTCCAATTTAACCTTAGGCTTCATGCAACTGTGTTCTCATAGCCACACCTGGCAAGCTCAGTGAAAACTATGTTAACGACACACTTCTAAAAAAGTGAAGCCCTATCTCAATTCTTTAAGCAAGTCTTGTAGTGCCACTCCTACAAGGTTACAACATTTTCAGGACTTCTCCACCCAGGCACCAGAACTTGCACAAATAAGAAGCACTGTTGGTTTCAAGTATGCCCTGACTTATCCAACCAACCTAAAACCAAGATATCCACTGCTTGCTCTCCCAGATTTAAGGCTTTATGGGCCTAAGAAGTTGTTTTTTCCAAGAAAGGATCAGCTGTTTAGTTAAACTCTACTCTCCATAAACTCCAAGTTGTAAAGCCTCAAAGAGTACCCTCCAAAAGAGTCACAAGGAAATGTTCGACTTTTCCTGATATGATATTGGAAATGCTTAAAAAACAAATAGAATCCTTGCAAAAAATACTGCAGTCGATGGAAACATGTCCTCCCACTAAGCATCAGACTTGTCCCTGCCCCCAGGTGGATGTTCAGAAGCCACCTTGGGATGGCTAACTTAGAGATGCACGGTTATCTCACAGGACTACTTGCCCAGCCTGTCCTGATACCCCGAAGGAACAGTGAATACCAGGCTTCAACAGTTCATTGCCAATGCTGTTTGAAATTTGAAATTCTTGGCAATCATCTCTGAGTGCTAAAATCCTACTGTTGATTCTCCTACTTACCTTGGGTTGCGCTCGACGAGGAAATGCAACTTTGGGGTCAATCTGGGAAAAAAAAAAGAAAAGCAGGAGTCAATAAAGTACTTTAAGAAAAGGAAAAAATATATGATTCATCACCTAATTATTAATCACTCATTTCTCAGGCTTATAATCTAGCTTTTAGTAACTTCTCAGGCAACTCAAAAGTTTCTTAAACTTTGATCTCAACTTTAACCATCCCTCCAACAGATCATATAACTAACATAGCTAGCTAGCCTTTCTGAAATGACCCACCATGCATTTCAGTGTGTGATGCTCTTAATAAACCAGATCTCATGTAATTCTTATTTAGGCAAGGGCTTCTTCTTCCAGACACTGAATATTAAATGGTATCTACATCTAATTTGCTATGCGTGGCCGGGAGAAAAGATGGGAGCATCATTATCATCGGGAAAAAAATCATAACCTGAAAATTAAATGTAAGTATTCTCTAGCAGTAGGTAATTGGATGGTATTTCTTCTCCCTGATGATAACTAAACAACACAGGAGGGGAAGGAGATTCCAAAAATTTTTTAAATCAACAACATCCAAAACTCCCCATAGACATCCAACACAGTGCTCTGCTTGAGTTAATTAATTCTTTTCAGCAAAAGTAAAGTTACCCAGGATTAATCAAAAAGATCATCTATTCTGTAGTTATACCTCAAAAGATAAAAAATAATTTTTTTAAGTAAAGAAAATGAAGCAGGTGAGCTAAATCCACCTGGATTTTAAAAACAACAGGGAGTAAAAATCTATAAGCAACCTAAACCCAAATTAGAAAAGAAATCCCAACATGGGGAGGGCACCAAAAAAAAAAAAAAAAGTTACTGAATAAAAGAAGTAGTCAGAATCTAGTGCAACAAGTAGGGAATTCCCCTACCCCAACCTCAATCCGAATGGAAAAATATCCTCCAGTCCAAATCAGACACTTGCAAAACGCATGATGCTCAATCAGGGTCTAGCTGTATAACTCAGAACAGTTCTCCCGGAAGCATGTGAATCTAACAGGCTGATGTGAGGGAGGAAAAAAGTGACTGCACAGATAAAAAGAGGAGGAAAGAAATGTGAAAATATTCCCGTTGTCGGTTTTCATCCAATTTCTAAATGTCACAAATCTTTGGGTAAAAATGTAACACAGATAGTATAAACATTGCTACCAGTTATTTATTTCCAGGCTTTGGCTTTAATATTAAAATGTTTTCCTTCTAAAAAGTAAATTTGAGCTTTGTTTTCACTTCTGCCATGAGAGGGAGGGGGGAAAAAAGAGTAATGCTGTGGAGGAAAGTAGGGAGCTGGGGGTGGGGAGTGGGAAGCACGGAGCATAGTTCATTTGTTCCCTTACTTACATCACCTAGGGTCCCAGCCAGAAAGACATATGAGGATTTCCTGCTGTTATTACGGTGGCTTAAAGACCTAATAAAAGTCTGCATTGCGTTCCCTACCTTTAAACATCACCTGAGAAATGAGAGATTACTTTTCAAAAACTAAAATAGACAAAAATCTCTGATCTAGAAAACTACCCTTTCATAAAGATTAACATTACTGCATCTACAGGTGTGTCCAGCACTGACTAGCGCTTGTCTACAAGAGAAATACAACAGGTGTGGATTTTCCATTCTGTTGACGTACGTAAGACAGAGGTGTCTTTTTATAAGTACTCCCCAGAGGGTGTTTTTTAGTTGGCCGGCACACAATTGCAGTCAGAAATCACCTTGTTTATGGAGTAACAGGTGTGGGGTATGTTGAGGGAGGTGCCGGGAGCTGGAAGAAGTAAGGTGCAATGAAGAAAGTGAAGTACTAAAGAAAATTTAAATCACAAAACGAAAAAGCCAATTCAGAACTCCTGGATGGTGTGTGGCCATATCAGAGCATTATATCATGATCGAAGCTCCTCAGCGTGCAAAGTTTACATGCTGAGATCTCTGAAGCAGAGGAAGAGTCAAGTTAAGCATGGCAAATCCCAACCTTTTGCACATCCCTGTCAACTATTTTTTAAAAACAAACAAAAAAGAAAACTACCAAAAATTAAAACATTAGTTAGTTAGGTACAGCTCTACTTACTGTATCTACAAGTCCTCTAGGAAAAGACTAGGGTACTATTTTGGATGTGAATGGCCGTTACCTAAACAAAGCTTTTAAGGTAACAGTAAACAAGATCCTCGTTTCCATGTCAATAAACCAACCGCTTCTGCCTCCTGCACTGAACGTTGAAACAAAGTCAAAAGCTAGGTTACACTAAATAATAGTGACCAAAACATGTCTATAAACAATCAGAGAGGGAAACTGCAGGCTTTGCACCTGATACAGAGGAATATGACCCACCAGCCACCACAGAAACCAAATACTGTTTCTCCCACCCAGGTAGCAAGAGGGGGTGGATGATAAATTCCCAAATTTGCCTTAAAAAGATTTTCCTCTTTAATTTCACTAGCTTTTTGAAATGGCTAGCCACGAAATCAAGGAGAGAAAAATTTTTCAGACATCCGTTATCATCCTACAAATGATTTCTGAAATTAAATTATCTAAAAGTACAAAAGGCTGGGCTGCATGCAAGCTATGACAAGTCCAGGACAATTAATAAAGCAACTAAGAGTGTAGGTGGGTTTCTTCCTTAGGAGAAGGAATGCACACCTGATCTCTTTGATCAGAGAAAGAGGGTGAATTTGCAAAATCAATTCAAGTGCACCGAAGGTTGCCAGGTTTCTTTATTTTCTTTCCTTCTCTTCCATTCAATGTTAAAGCCAAAAGGGGCTTGAAAGATCACCTCGGTCCACTTATTTTACAGAAGAGGAAACTGAGACCCAGAGGTAGGGAATGTCTTGCTCACTTTCGTAAGAGGCGGATGGAAGTAGAGCCCCATCTCTGGCCTTGTCCCACTACCCCAGCACAGAGGAGCGAAGTTCCATGCAACCCAGCACTACAGCCCAATGTCATCTTAAGGCCTCTGTTTGGGGCAGATATATATTAATAAAAACCGTGGGGAAACTCGGGTAGACATAAAGGGAAGGGAGGAGAGGCAGGAAGTCCACACAGGGGCTAAATAAAACACTGCACACTCCCCCTCCCATTAAATGTATTGTTATATACAGACACTCTTTCTTCCCTTCCCCTTCTGACCTCTGCCTGGAGACCTTTCCCCCTTCTACTCTGGATTTTTAAAACTTGTAATGTATAAAAGTACCCACACTCAAATGAAAGGATCTGAGAAAGAAAAGGAAGGAAAAAAAAAATCACTTTGAAACCCCCAGGCCTTATCAGCCTTAGATTTCACGCCATCTGGAGTCACCCCAGTGGATGCCCAGCTCAGCTCTGCCAGCGTCCCCTTCCCTTCCCAAACCACATTCCAAATCCCAAGTGCCCCAAGAGAAACCTGTTGCCTGGACCTGTAATTAGCGCCCTCTCCCCTCCTTCCCATTGCTGTCCCCCCTGGCCACTAAGCAGGCTGTGCCTTCTCAAAGCTGATCCCCACAGCCACAGTTGGTAACGCGTGCTGTGCTTGGCTGACAAAGAAAAGTTGCATTTGCTCTCTGGTGGAGTTTCTCTGCACAGTCCCCAGGCCGGGAAGGCAGACTCTCCCGGAGCCGAACCCTCTCCTCCCCAAGCCTAACCTTGGCAGCATCTGAAGCTGCAATGGGACAGGCTCTAAAAAGAAAACCCCAAAGCCAGCCACAGCAGCAAACTTTTGAGCCAACTCGCTGGCTCAGTTTAAAACTACCCAGTTCTAGCACAGAAGCAAAAGAAGGCACTGTCCCTTTAAATGGGGCTGTCAATGCCCAGATCGTTCCTGAAAAGGGGCGAACAACAACAACAAAAAGCAACCTACCGTCTTGGAATCTAACTCATGGTGGGGCTGACCTAATACTTTATCTACACTTGCTGGGTCTGCGAACGTGACGAAACCGAAGCCTCTGAAAGGAGACAAAGAGGGAGAAAAACAAACAAGAAAATGTGACACCATTGAAAGCAACAAGGAGTGAGACCTAAGGCTGAATGAGGAGCAAAAGTTGCCCCCCACGCACCCCCACTCCCACTCCCCTCCTCCAATTCCCCTCCTGCCTACAGCCCTCCACCTCGCAAGAAAAAACATCAAGGTTAACGGGGGAAGTGGAACGGGGGCAGGGAGGGTGGAGGTAACTTGGAAAATGCTGGTGCCTCCACTCTTTGGCCACCTCAGTTTCCTCTCCTCCTCCCCTTCCCTTTCTTAACGCTTTGTTTTATTCCGAAGAAAGCCCGGCACTTAGAAGAGATTCACCACCATCTTTCTAAGACGGATCTTAAGAGTTTGGGGAGCTGGGAATGTGGGGGAAACACACATTAAGATTAAAAAAAAAAAAACTATGCGAAAGTAAATGAAGCTGAATGTCATTTTAAACAGAAAAAGAAGCGACGGGAAAATGACTTAAAGCAGAGAGATGGGTATCTCTGTATCCAGAGTTCAGCTCCAATTAACAATAACCTCTGGGGTTACTGGGGGGCGGTGGGGGTGGTATAGAGAGCCGTTCGAGATCAGCCACGCGCCTGAGCCCCATTCTAATCCGCTTAGCTACTTCCGAAGACACCTCCAAAAATAAAACTTAAACTTTGTTCTAAAATAAAGACAAAATCCAGAAGGGAATGGTTTACCTGGAGCGTTTCGTAGTGGGATCTCTCATGACCATACATTCTCTAATTTCTCCAAATTTGCTAAAATAGTCTCTAAGGCTATCTGTAGAGAGAGAAAGAGAGAGATGGGGGGGGGGGGGGAGAGAAGGTGTGGAAAAAAAAAAGCAATGCAAATTTTGATCAAGGACAAAATCCAAAAGTAGTTTTCTGTTGTTATTCTGTTTTGTTTTTGCATTTTTTGCACACGCGGGGGAAATTCGGCAACAGAGGTCGCATAGAGGGCTCAGAAAGGATTTGCTATTTAAAAAAATAACCTTGCACAGGAGAAGTGGGGAGCCAATGGCGGGGGGGGCTCCTACACCGGGATAACAAAGAGCAATAAAGAAGCCAAGAAGGGGGGGACCCAGGCGTCCCCCCCTCCCTCCCTTACCTGGTGAGGTCTGCCAGCTCAGTCCACCGATAAACATTTTACTAGAGGGAGAAAACATAACAGAAGTGAGCACCGATGTCAGATCGGCCATTTTGACGTGTAACTTACAAAAGCTAAAAGGAAAGCGGGGGGGAGCGAGCGAGCGAGAGCCGGGAGGTGGGGTGGGGGAGAAGGTGACGGCGAAATGCAATCCAAAGGTGTGTAACTTCCACGGGGGGGGCGCGCGGGAGAGGCGGGGGGGCGCGGGAGATGCCCGGCTCCGCGCACCGCCGTCCCCGCCGCTGCAAGGAGAGCGAGCCCAAGGCGGCGCGGTGGGCAGCGGCTGGAAACTTACCCGGGGTCGTGCTGGGAGTCGTTGGCGCTGCCCGAGGTGCCTTGGCTCCCATTTGCCTCCATATCTGAGCCCCCCCGCCCCCCCACCCCCAAAAAACCGAGCCCCACAGCGATCGGAGCGGAGCGGCGGCCGGCTCCGAGCCCCGAGATCTCCGCTCCCTCCTCCCCCTCCTCCTCCCCCCCGCCCGGGCTCCTCCGAATCTCTCTGCGAGCGGCGGAGCCGGGGCAGCGGCGAGAGCCGTCACACGTGGGCTCGGCTTAGCTCAGCCCCGCTGCCTCGCACACCCCCCGTCCCCGCCCCCCCGGCCCATCCCCACCTCTCCCCCTCCTCCTCCCCACCCCCATCTCCTCCTCCTCCTCCCCCTCCTCCCCGGCGCACGTGGGGCGGAGTTCTAGAACGTCGTGTAACCAATGCCGGTGACGTCACGCACCCCCGTGCGGCCCCCGCCTGCCCGCGCGCGCACACTCGGCCCCCCACGGCCGGACCCACAAGGGTGGCGCGCGAACCCCGCGGGCCGAGGGGACCCCGCCTCCGGGCCGGCAGGGCGCAGGGCGAGGGGGAGCGCACCCCGACTTCCCTGGATCACATGGGCTGCCGGGGGGCGGGTGGATCGGGGGAGGGGAGGCGCGGGGAGCTTGCTGCGGCTCCTCACCCGGACCTGGGAGAAGACGCCCCCCACCCTCTCTAGTTCGCCCTCTCCATTCAAGTTTGCCGGCCCCTGCCGCCGAGATCCGGGGATGGCACCAGCCGCCCGCCCTCCGCTGTGCCCTGTTTCCAGCCACCGCTCAGAAATTTAGGTCAAGGACGTCGGTAGCAAACCCACACCCTGGCGCTCCTTTGGCGGCCCCCGAGACCCCCCAGGATCGGGGGGCTTCAGGATGGCGGAGACCCTCCTGCACAAACACCAGCCACAAGTTTTATTTTCCTTTTGCGCTGGAAGTTCTCTGGCTCTCGCTCCACACCGGCACGTCTTGCGCGGTTCCCCGCCCTTCCCCAGTAGAGGTACCAATCCGTGCCCGGGAAAGGTTATTTTGGAACTTTGAGAAACTGACGCGATTCCAGTGGCGAGAAAGTGCCGAAGAAAGGGTTTCCGCGTTAATCATACAGTGTTTTAAAAATATAATAAGATAGGTTATAGGAGTCAAGGTCACATGATTGAGGTTCAAAGCAAATGTTTGTATATAACGAGAAGTACTTTTGGGGTGTCTCTGAGATGGCTGGGAAGGGTGGTTATTTCAGGAAACCCCTGTGTAATCTGTTCGTTATATATTTTATTTCTCACCCAGCCTTTGTATGCCAGGATAATAAAGTGCATGACACTGAAATAGCCCAAGACACCTCACGACCTGCAGAGGTAGCTGCGGTGGCAGAAGGCTTCAGAATCATCCCACCTTAGCAGCAGCAGTATTGTGCAGCACGGGTTCTGGCATACAGTAGGTGCTTAATAAATGCGGTTTCATACCTTCATGCACTGAAAACTCCAAAAAGACAATGTCTGTAGCCTTCCAAAGGCATCGCACGAAAGTTTCTCCGGCAGATTCCAGGCTGCCCAAATTCGGGCTGGTTTCAATTTATGAGGCATTTGAAACAATACGGATACAATTACCCATATTGTTTTAAATCTGTATTGTTTTAAATTGTTGCAATAAACTGAGTTAATATGGCATGAGGGGCAACATAAAGTTGTGGTTCATCAAATACTAAGATTAATGTTAAGCATGAATTGATGCCCAATTAACACTTTTCCATTAATTTTCATAGGATTAGGAGACAAAGGAATACACTCAACACCAAAACTGTACCAAATCCACTGTGGGCTTTGGAAAAATGGAATATTTGGAAAATCTCAACACCAGCCATAGCCTTGAGTGACCAGACCCTCAATCTCCCTGTTCCCTAAATTGCAGTAATTCCTCCTTGACAGGATTGATGGGGTGAAGGTGAGAGGCTGAAGTGAACCAATGTTGTAAAAGTTCCTTTTTCACTGTAAACCTGAGTCGTGTTTATTATCAATCACTACTCAATATAATCATATTGAGAAGGTGCTCTAAGGCTTTAAACCACAAACCCGAACATTTCCTGTCACTCCAAGCTCCTTCCCAAATCATCTGGGGTCTCATGTGTTGAACAGCCAGTTGTTATGATGATTGTTTATTATGATTGATTATTCTAAACAAAATGCAGACAACAGAGCTAATTGTATTGTGTTTGGGATTTTTACAGTAGAACCACAGGCCATCCTAGGTAGAAAGGCCTTTCCTAATCTAATCCCCTCATTATACATCAGGGTCTCAGAGGTGCCAAACTCACCAGGCTACATCCCACCCCCACCCTCTGACCATCAGTCCAATGCCCTGTGGCCTCTGCTGCCTGCATGTTTATTCTGTCCCTCACAAGGCAAGAGTTGGGGGCCCTTCCTGTCTGGTATAGACCTCCACAAGCTGACACTTATAGAACTGATTTAAAATCCAGAGAGGGGCTAGAGCTGCAGTTACGAAGTCAGGGCTTAGAAAGAACTGAATTTTAAGTCTCCATTACTATATTGTTTTTACTCATTTATTTTTAATTTATATACGGTAACATTTACTCTTTTTGGTCTGTAATTCTATGAGTTTTGACATATGTATAGAGTCATGTAACCACTACCATAATCAAGATGCAGAACAGTTTCATTGTCCAAAAAAATTCCCTCTTGCTGCCCTTTTGCACTACATTATTTGTAATAGCTTATTATTATTATTTTATGCATTTTTTTTTCTCCAGCTCACTCAATGTAGCCCCTGCATCAGGAGAATTCAAGCAGCACAATATCAGTCCTCAACCCTCTGAAAGTCTCAACAGCCCAAGACAATGTTGGACACTTCCTTCTTCAAACTCAATCTTCCAGGATGGGTTTAAACACATGTTGATGCCACTCAGATTGAAATCTCCAGCCCCGCCCTTCCTGAAGAGCTCCAGGCTCTGGTCAATTTCCTATTCAACATCTCCACTTAGCCTTTCTAAAGGAAGCCCAGGTTCAAATCCATCTTTCTTGCTGCTGCATCCCAGATCTCCCACCTGAGGCTCTGCAACAGCTTACAAAGCAGTCTTCTCACATCCACCCTTACTCCACTTTATGTGCCTGGAAATCTTTCCCAGACCTCTCTGACAGGGTCGAATGCCCTTTGATATGCAGTTACCTTACCAGAACGTCCTCTGTGTACCTTACCCTGTATGATCATTTGCTTTATTGCCCATCTCCTCTAAGCCAGAAGCTCCCGTCCCTTTCTGCTCTCCATGTACTAGCACAGTGCCTGCTGGTGCACAGTTGACGCTCAATAAATAATGATTGACTGAATGAGTGAGTGGATGAATGAATGAATGATGGCCAACATTTAATTTCATTCTAGGATTCTTTTTGTATTCATGTTCTTAAGTCAAATTGGCTGCAGTCTTCCCTTTTCGTACTGCCTTTGGTTATACTGGTCTCATAAAAGGAACTGGTAAATGTTCCTTCTTTTTTCATTTTCTGGAACAGTGTGTATAAGATTGGAATTATGTGTTCCTTGAATGTTTGGTAGAACTTGCAGGTAAATTGTCTGGGTCTGGGACAGACATTTCGTGGGTTGATTTTTAACTACTGATTCCATTTCTTTAATGCTTGTAGATCTCTTCAGGTTTTCTGTTTTCTTCTTGCATCTATTTTTATACACTATATTTTTCAAGGAAATTATCCATACCATCTAGGTTTTCAAATGTGTTGACAAAATGCTGTTCATAGTTATCTCTTAATGTATTTTAATCTCTGCTGTATTTATCCATAATGTTTATTTTTTTCATTCCAAGTATCATTTTATATGTATTTTTTATTATCTGGATCAGCTGTGCCAGAGATCTTTTTTTTTTTTACTAGTGTTTTCTTTCTACTTTCTATTTGTGTTTTCAAAGAACCAGACTTTAGTTTCAATATTGTTTCTTTTTCTGTTCCAGTAAGTTTTGTTCTTATACATTATTATATATTATATTCTTATATATGGCACAATAGAAAATATATACTCTTATATAGTATATGAGAATATAATACATAATGTAATGTTAATATATATCATATAGTATTCCCTTCTGCCTCTGCTCTTTTTGGATTTATTCTGTTGCTCTTTTTTTTTTTTGAATTGGTGCCTTAGGTAATTAATTTTTAGCCATCTGTTTTCTGATTTTAACATTTAAGACTACAGATTTCACTTTAAGTACCACTCAAGCTATATTCCACAAGATATACAGACTTTTTATTATCAATGAAGTAAAAAAAGTTTAGATTTTGGGCTGGACACAATGGCTTATGCCTGTAATCCCAGCACTTTGGGAGGCCAAGGTGGGAGGATCACTTGAGCCCAGGAGTTTGAGACCAGCCTGGGCAACATAGTGAGGCCCCATCTCTGCAAAAGAAAACTTTTCTAGAAACTAGCCAGGTGTGCTAACATGTACCTATAGGCCCAGCTACTCAAGAGGCTGAGGTGGGAGGATCGCTTGAGCCTGGGAAGTTGAGACTGTAGTGAGCCATGATCATGTCACTACTCCAGCCTGGGTGACAGAGCGAGATCCTGTTTAAAAAAAAAAAAAAATTAGATTTTGGATACAATTTCTTGTTTGACCAGTGAATTGATACAGGTGTATTTGAGGAGTATTTGAGGTTATTCTTTAGTGATTAACGTCTAACTTAACTGAATTAAGGTCAAAGAACGTGATCTATATGAAGCAGATTCTTTGTTATTTATTGAAACTTGCTTTTGTGCAGTCAATTTTTGTAAATATTTCATGTAGATTTCAAAAGAATGTATATGCCTTAATTTTTAAGTATAGCATTTTATATGGGTCTATTAGATCAGACTTATTAATTATATTATCTAGATTTCTTGTAGCCTTACTAATATTTTGTCTGCTTGACCTGTTGCTTTTTATAGAAGTACATTAAAATTTCTATATGACTAGATTTGCCAGTTTCTCCTGTAATTCTCTCAAATTTTGCTGTATTTTAAAAGTACGTTGTCAGGTGCATCAAAAAGAACTGTTAAAATTTCTCACTATAACTATGCATTTTCTGCTTCCCATACTTTTTGCTTTGTGTATTTTAAGGCCTTGTTATTAGGTGCATACAAGCTTAGATTTGCTATTTTCCTAGCGAATTATTCCTGTAATATTGACACAGAAGATACTTATCCCTAATGCCTTTTGCTTTAAAGTCTACTTTGTCTGTAATAAATGTAACTACTCTTTTAATTAGCCCTTGACTGATAGATCTTTCTCTTTCCCTCTTTCCTTTTACTTTGAACCTTTCCATGTCCCAAATTTTTTGTTCAGTCTCCTGTAAATAGCATATAGCTAGCTCTGGTTCATTATTTATTGTGCTAACTAGGAAGTTTAGTCCATTTACATTTATTGTGATTGCTGATATTTTTAAAGATCACAAAATATCACAATTTAGGGGCACAAAAGTATATTAGTCACAATCTCTAGTATAACACACTATCATCATTGTATATACTCATGGCCCTATTTTATTTTATTTGCTGATATCATGAATACCTGTAAACCTGCTATTCAACCAGAGAACTAAAACAGAAACAATGACTTGACTTATGTAACATTTGTTTATGTGTTCCTCCCTATTTTGTTCCTCTAAAGTAACCACCAGTCTGAATCTTGTATTTGTTACGATTTTGCTTTTTAAAAAGTTTTATCATGCATATCAATGACTAATATTCATTTTGTTTTACTTTTTGTTCTGAAACGTTATGAAAAATTCCTGAGGCTTGATAATTTAATCAATATGAAATTATTAAGAATCAATTAGATCTAGCCAGGGCCCTGGGGGGGGTGGGGGGAAAAAAGTTAGATTTTTGTATCAGGTTGTAGTTCATTCTTTCTCCCAGTTGTATAATATTCCATTATGTAACTGTGCCACAGTTTAGTTTCTCCATTCTCTTACAAACAAGCCTTTGGGTTGCTTTCAGGATTTTTTTTTTTTTTGGCTATTATAAACAATGTTATTATGAACATTCTTACCTTCTGATGCACATAGATCAGAATTTCTTTTTGGAGTAATTGCTGGGTCATAACATACGTGAATGTAAAATTTTACAAGGTAATACCAAGCTGTTTTCCAAAGTGGTGTTCCAATTTGTACTCCTACTAGCAATGTCTAAGAGATCCTATTGGCCAAGCATGGCGGCTCACACCTGTAATCCCAGCACTTTGGGAGGCCGAGGCCTTTTTTTTTTTTTTTTTTGAGACGGAGTCTCACTCTGTCAGCCATGCTGGAGTGCAGTGGTACAATCAGCTCACTACAACCTCTGCCTCTTGGATTCAAGTGATTCTCCTGACTCAGCCTCCGAGTAGCTGGTATTACAGGCACCCACCACCACACCCAGCTAATTTTTGTATTTTTAGTAGAGATGGGTTTTCACCATGTTGGCCAGCTGGTCTCGAACTCCTGACCTCAACTGATCCACCTGCCTTGGCCTCCCAAAGTGCCAGGATTACAGGCGTGAGCCACTGTGTCTGGCCGGAAGTTGTAAATTCTATTTCTACTCTTTCAGTGATTACAATTTTACATGTGATCTAAAGTAAATCAAATGCCCTAGAACTATCCAATAAGCTAAGAATGATTCAACATCAGTTACATCCTCTCATTATGTTTTATTGTTGCTTGTTATTTTTAGATCCACCTACTTTTTATACCCCTAATTTTAATCTCTATTGTAATTTTATATACAGTCAATTCATCGTTTAGATTTGCCCATATTTACCAATTTCCTTCTAGATATAGACCCTTTCCCCTGAAACATAACCTTTAGTTTTTTTCAGGGGATTGTGTGAGTGGTACGCTCTCTCTGCTAAGACAGACATGTCATATTTCACTCTCATTCCCAAATGATGATTTCTCTGGGCGTAATACTCAAGATTGGCAGTTATTTTACCCCAGCACTTTTTTGAATATACCATGTCTTCCTATTCTTTATTTCTGAAACATTTGCTGTGAGTCTAATTGTCATTCCTTTGTAGGTAATCTGTCTTTTCTCTCTGGTTTTAAGACTTTTTCCTTGTCTTTGGCTTCCTACATTTTTACTCTGCTATATTCAAGTATGAATTTCTTCTTCTTTATCTGATTCAATACTCATTGTATATGCATAATCTTGGGATTCTCTAAATGAAGTATCCCTCTCATTGTCTTTTGGTACTTACATGAAATGTATAATGCATCTTCTCCTTCTATCCAGCATACTCTGAATCTGTCAGACTTTCCTTCACTTTGTCTTTGCCACTTCCTGGGCAATTTTCTCAGATCCATCTGTGGTTCTTTCTTCGACTCTGTCTAATCTGCTGTTTAACTCATCACTGAGCTTTTCATTTTGGTGACTATATTTGTCATTTCTAGAAATTCTTTTTAGTCCTATTTAAAATCTACCTTTTTTAGAGGGTTATGTTATTTTCTCATGGTGTCAAAGGTTCCTTTGTGTCTTTAATAATTTTCAATTTGCTTATTTTATAGTCTGCCTGATAGTTCTGTTACCTGAGGTTCTTGGGACCTTTGTGTCTGCTACATCTTGCTTGTGGAGGATTATATCCACATACATTGTATAGTTTGGCATTGGGTCTGTATTTCTGTATTCATTCTCAGCTTTGGGGTTCCTGGACCATACCACATTATAATCTCAAATTCTCAGTAAAGCCCTTTTTTCCCCACCCTCAACTCATGCCAAGACAGGCACATTTTCTTGTCTCCTTGTGACATTGGGGAGATTATTTTTCCAGTGATTATTTCTGTAGTGATTCAGGAGGTTCTAGCTTGATGGGATTCCAGCTTTGTGGGGATTCTGAGTTCCATTTTCCCACTTTTAATGAACCTTAAGCATAGTCTCCTTCCTATTTTGATGCTCAAACCTCAGGTTCCCAACACCAGCAAACCTGCCTGAGACCAGCTCAACCTCAGCTTACTTGCGTACCATGCTATAATCTCCCTCTTCTTCCTGACTCTGAGAGCCTTTGCTTACTGTCCCGAGAGCTCATTTAAATGGGTGTTTATTACATTCTGACCGGTATTTATAGGTGGTTTATGATGGGAGGATTTTCAAGTTACTTAGTCTACCATATTGCCAGAAATGGAACTTAGTTCCATTTAATTTTTAATATCTTTCATTTCAAAATTGTAGTATCTTCCACTTTAAATGCATTTTTTTCTTAGAGTACTGTGGCATCTAAATGTTGGGATTTTTTTCTGAATAATCCCTTATAGGTGAATTAGCATTAGAATTATCTCAAATGTGGCAAACATAGGTCAGTTTGGCTGTATGTTGTAATCACCTGGGGAACTTTAAAAAATACTGATTCTTGGTTTTCCCACGAGATTGTGATTTAATTGGCCTGGGGGACAGGCTGGGCAGTGGGCTTTTTTAAAGCTCCCCTAGTGATGCTAATGTGCCAACAAGGCTAAACATGATTAGTTTTAAATGTACTGAGGAAAACAAGCCAACAACCCATGATGGTACCTGAGTTCCACCCCAGAATGACTTATTTTGCCTAGGGAGGGCCCTAGGTATCATATTTTAAAAAAATTCTGCTCATGATTGTAGTGAAGGTGGAGAACCAACAATTTACATGGGCATACCCAGTCTGATGGGGAGAGTTAAAATAATGTCGGCCAGGCATGGTGGTTCACACCTGTAATCCCAGCACTTTGGGAGGCTGAGGTGAGCAGATTACATGAGGTCAGGAGTTCCAGACCAACCTGGCCAACATGGTAAAACCCCGTCTCTACTAAAATACAAAAAAAATTAGCCAGTCATGACGGCGGGAGCCTGTAATCCCAGCTACTTTGGAGGCTGAGGCAGGAGAATCACTTGAACTCAGGAGGCAGAGTTTGCCAAAATCATGCCACTGCACTCCAGCCTGGGTGACAAAGAGACACTCCATCTCAAAAATAAATAAAATAAATAAAATAATGTTAAAAGTGGAAGCATGAGAAATCATGTAGCCCAGCAGTTCCTACTGTCTGCAAAACAGGCCGCCAGAGTCCCCAAGTGCTTTTAAGTGGTACAGATTCCTGGACATTGTGGATTTAACACAAGATCAGTGAGTTTTTAATTCCCCAGAGGACCTTAAAGGCTACCAGCTTTGGAAACCATTCGGCTAGCCCATCATATTTTACAAAGGAGGAAACCATCCCTCAGAAAAGTGTTTTTGTTCTCAGGGTCCCAGAGCTGATTAAGAGGAAAGCTGACTCTTAATCAAAGGCTGACCCTTCCAGTCTAGTGTCCATCTCATCCATTTCTAAACAGAAAGCGTCCTGCCACTTTTAGAAGGTCTTGGATGTTTTAAAGAGGCAGATTTGGGATTCATGTGCAGTTATTTCAAGAATGTGGGTTTTCTGTTTTGCTTTACAATAAATAAAAAAGCCTGCCGCCTTCCAGGTGGGGTCTTACCAGTAGTTCGTTGACCTTGAGCAGGTAAGCCACCATCATTTTCAACTGTCCTTATGTAAATAGGGGATCGCGGTGCCTTTAAAATATGTTCACAAATTCTTTAAGACTCCTCCAAGAGATGGAGTCGAATTGCCCTCCCCTCGAGTGTGGGCTGTACTTAGTAACCGGCTTCTAAGGAGCAGGATGTGAAGGAAGTGATGGTGGGTGAATTCTAAAGCTAGATCATCCAAAGATATTGTAGCTTCCGTTTTGCTTTGTCTCATGGATCATTGGCTCTGGGGGAAGCCAGCTGCCATGTCATGAGTATGCTCAGGCAGCCCTATGGAGAGACTAGTGTAGAAAAGAATTGAGGTTTACTGTCAACATCTCAAACTAACTTGCTGGGATTGTGAGTTAGACACCTTAAGAGTGGATCTGCCAGCCCTCATCAAGTCTTCAAATGATTGTTAATCTGGCCAATGCCTTGACTACAACTTAATGAGAGCCTTTGAACTAGAACCTCCCAGCTAAGCCATTCCTGATTGATGCTGAGATAATAAATATTTGTTGTTTGAAGCTGCTAAGTTTTGGGATAATTTGTTACACAGCATAGATAACTAACACAGAGATACTTCAAAATGCACCAAAATAGAGCTGCTTAGTTTATAGGTTTGCAACAGGATTCATATGCTAACATTTATAGAATGCTTTAGATTCCAACCAAATGAACTGCATATTAGATACAAAGCAGCGATCACATATTATTAATGTTATCAGATGGTAACACATTTCATGTTCAATTAACTGAAATGCTTTTTCTGCAGCAAGGCTTTGCTCATCTTCTTATCCCCACTGTACACTTATAAAAGGTCACTGTCAAGATATAAAAGTATATATATGATTTAAATGTCTTGACTCAGTTACTAACAACCATGAGCATGTTTTTCAAATAGGAAAAGCAAGATTCATTTCAACTTGCTCTTTTTCACACGATGCTCTTTGTTTACTTTTTGGTATTGCATTTCGCCGCCACGCTGAACGCCTCTCTTATTAAAGAGGCTGTTCACTTATCTCTCTCCCACGGTCTCGTAAGCCTCACTTTTAAAAACAGTGCGGCAGACTTTGCACCAAAAAAGCAAGCCATGTTTTTACTAGAAAATATTTAGGGAAATGAGTTTTTTTGTTTTTGTTTTTTTCATGAAAATTTCACCAAGTATAAATTACAGGTCTAAAACTAATAGTCCTTTATATCGATTTAAATAAATAGCCTCCTTCCTCAAAAATCATGACTTCTGAGCATGTTCTTAAATTCAACACTAGTTTATTTTCTTCCAAAAAAAATATGAAATAATCATGTGCATAGAGATCCTAAGTTGGTCTTTCTTCTGGATCTGTATAATATGGGAGAGCCAAGATGATATCTTTATTTATTTTTATGAGACAGAGTCTCACTCTGTCTCCCAGCTGGAGTGCAGTGGCGTGATCTCGGCTCAGTGCAACCTCCGCCTCCTGGGTTCAAGCAATTTTCCTGCCTCAGCCTCTCGAGTAACTGAGATTACAGGCACCTGCCACCATGCCCAGTTAATTTTTGTATTGTTAGTAGACACAGGGCTTTGCCATGTTGGCCAGGCTGGTCTTGAACTGCTGACCTCAGGCGATCCACCTGCCTGAGCCTCCCAAAGTGCTGAGACTGCAGGGGTGAGCGAGCCATCATGCCTGGCCCCAAGATGGTATCTTTCTAACAGAGTCATAACGAGGTATAAAATATCTGGAAAAATAAACACACAAAACCATGGAGGATGTGAGGCTGACAAAAAGTGAAATTATATTTTTATTTTTTGTTGTTGTTTTTGAGATAGGGTCTCCCTCTGTCACCCAGGCTTCAGTGCAGTGGCTCAATCTCAGCTCACTGCAACTTTCACATCCCCGGTTCAAGCAATTCTCCTGTCTCAGCCTCCTAAGTAGCTGAGATTACAGGCATGTGCCACCACAGCCCACCTAATTTTTGTATTTTTAGTAAAGACGGGGTTTCACCATATTGGTCAGGCTGGTCTCAAACTCCTGACCTCAGGTGATCCACCTGCCTCAGCCTCCCAAAGTGCTGGAGTTACAGGTGTGAGGCACCTCACCGGCGAAATTCTTTTTCAAACAGCCTTTAATGATCTAACAAACAAGTATCTTTATGTATAATTTAGTTACTCCTAACATTGTTTGATGTATTATATTTAGAGACATAAAGGTCTGTTTTATTTAAATGATAGAGAAATTTGTTTTCTTTCATTTTTTTTCCAAATTGGGGAGGAAAATGCAAAAAGCTCCCAAAAGGAGGGAAAAACAAACCTAAAGCATGTTTACCCAATTTTTTTTCCATTTTCTCTTTCCATTTTCACGTTGGGCATAGCTGAAATCTAGTGTTGTGGTTGAAGACTTTTACTCCCTTTCATCCACTCCTTTTTCCTTGTCTCCAACTCAAAATTATCACACCCAAGCAGGGCATAGGGTGCTTATTAGTCCAGTTGAATAAGAAAGAGCTAGATTTCTAATTAAGAAATATCATTTATTGAATGACCACAACAGAGGACCCTTCTAGGTGTGGTGGGGGAAGGGATCAGAAAGCTGTAATCTTCAGGAGTTGCAAAAGGTGGGCAATAGCTTAGGGTTGGGAGTGAGGCTGGCTGTAGCCTCTCCATGTGGCAGCTTCCTGCAGGGGACACCCTAGGCCAGTCTGGTGAACCCCCTCCCCAATCATGGGCAGTATCTTGTGATACCAGTGTGGGTATGGTAGGCAAAAGAGACAAGCCTCGGGAATTAAACAGGAAGTCACCGTTCTCATTAAAAATATCCCAGGGCTGCCCTTCCATGTCCCCTAAAGCTGTTTCACCACTGTTTGTCATGCTGTCATCATTATTCTTAAACGTGTGGGTAAATATTTTATTAAACATCTTCACTGCTTGGCAGTTAGGGAGCCTTTTGCCTCCTAGACTTGGCTGCCTCCCAGTGCTGCCTGGAGGGGTTGGGAGTACAGTGGGCCACTGGAATGCTCCACGGAGTTCGGAGTCATAGCACAAGAGTACCATTCTGTTAAGCCCTTTCCACCTGGAAACCATTTTCTCCTTTGGCCTCTCGAGCTTAATTTTTTAAATCTTTTTAAACCAGTCACCAACTTCGTCTTGATGAAAGGTGCCAAGGCCCCCAGAAGAAAATGATTACACCTTTCAACTCCACCTGGAAACAGTTGACAGAGGGCCATTGTCACCTTCCCTTCCTCCTCTCCACCACCCTTGCAGCTTGCCCCATCTCCACCGTGACCTGCCTTGCCAAACCGAAATCTAAGTGTCGCAGCTGCAGATACACAGGGTCCGCGCACCCGGCCTCACACACTCTACAAGTTATGTCTGTGAACTTCCAACATTCCCATCATCACTTCCACGCCTTGCCTTGGAGTCCCACCTGCTCGCGAATTTGCCAGCAGCAAACACATAGACCCACAAACCACACATGAGCTTGGACAACACTGGGCCTGCTTTTTAATAATTCTTTGCTGTTGGCCGTTTACACAGCATAGGAAGCGGTCAAAGCAGCAATCAGTAGCACAGCTGTAATGCCATCCCATCATATGTTTGGGTTACAAGGAGGCCAACCCGACAAGATTTGTTTTGGGGCGAGATATTCCAACTTTGGAGGACCGTGGGTATGAGCGCCCTCGTCTGGCGAACAGAGGAAACGCCTTCTTGCGCCCCACATTTCAGTTCCCTCTACTGGCCGAGCAAAGAGAAGCGGTGTCTCATGTCACAGCCCCACATTCCAGAGTTCAGGGCCTGGCTATCAGATTCTGAAACCAGAGCCCCCCAGATTCAGAGGTTTCCTGGAGTTGACACTGAGACCCACCACAGTTGCAATTTCTGCAATTACCCATCAGCTAATTCCAAGTGGCTGAAAAAACTAATTGAAGGGAAGGAAGGAGAGGGAGAAAGGGCTGTCATCTGTGAAGGGAGAATTCAAATAGGTCAAAATCAAATCTATTTAGCCAAACGTGGTATTGACGCATAGGAGAGGCAGAGGGAAAAAAGAAAAGTATTAGATGTGAAGACAATAGGGGATAGACTGTACAGCCAATTTCTGAGCAAGATATTCATGCTAAAAATATTACTACTATTTGGAAAGGGCATGAGAAATCAAAATGTGGCTGTGTCCATGGGTGGGAGGGAAAAGAGGCTATGCATACAAACACCCAGCATTAGAACAAGACCAAGAAAGGACCTAATCCAAGAGGAGTAGGGATGAACATAAGAATAATTTGAAGTGAGCCAGAAAATTAATTTCGCCATCATCTTCTTACTTCTGTTCCGATGATTCTGGTGGCCCCCAGTGGCTGGCCACAGCTCTGGGTTCTGAACAGGACCCCTAAGACCCCATCGCCCACTCAGCAAAATGCCACATGAGAAAGGAGGGCATGATCTGGTGTTGTACCTTCTAGTCTAAGTCACAAATAATCACGAGCATTCAAAAACATTCATTGCCCAAATGGCTGCTGGGGAGGCCTGGCCTGACAGAAGGCATTGCATGAGAAAGACCCGGGGGGTTAGCTGATCACCAGCTTGATGTGAACCTACAGCGCGAGGAGGCTGTTGAGAACCCTAATGCAATCTGAGGCTCTATTAATAGCACAGCAGAGTGTGGAAGGAGGGAAGCAATACTCCCAGCGCGTGCTGGCAGGTCAGGCCACATGCAGTTTTATGCTCAGTCCTGTGGGCTGTATTTTAAGAGAGGCACTGGAAAATTCAAGCCTGCTCAGAAGAGCATGAAAGGATTGGATGTCGGTATTTAGACAGCATCTCTATTAGCTTTACAGTCTTTTTGCAATTAGCAATACCAGAATGATTATTACATGGAGTCTCCATAGCCAGTCGCAGGAATCATGTTTCTAATGTTTGCTTTACCTTCTTGAGTGTTGGGGTCCCCTCTCTATATAATGGGAGTAATAATTTCTGCCCAATCTACCAACTCCGAGCATAATTTGAGAATGGATCAGTTGGGCCCATGTGTATGGAGCATTCACTGAGTGTCCAGCTCTGTGCCAGGTGCTGGAGGCACAGAGACGAACACAGTGAGGGATCTGTTTTTGAGGAGCTTGAGGTCTAGTTGGACAGACAGGTCCATAAGCAGATACTTTGCATGTAATGTGACAGAGGATGATAGATACATGCATTGATTTGAAATGAGATACAATTAATTTCTCATAAAGAAAGAGTGACAAGACAGAAAAGTAGAGTCCTTGTGGAATATGGACTTTCAAGTGCAGAAACAGGAAAAGAAATCATTGGAGGTCAGGGTAGAGAGGCCATCAGGGAGAAAAGATTAGAACCAGAAAAGTTCAGAGTCACAGAAGACAACTGAGGTGTCACAGCAGTGTCAGATGCCATTATGAAGTCAAGGAGGAGGAAGACTAAAACATTTCTAAACCACTCATTGGATATGGAGATGAAGAGTTCATCGTTAGTGGTCAAGAAAGATCTTTCAGGAAAACGATGAAGGAAGAAATAGACTTCATTTAGGAAGTGTGTGAAAGATACATTTATTGAGCACCTACTACATACCTAGCATAGTGTTACTCACTGTGGACATTCAAAGAGCAAAAGGTTTTGTTCCAGACTATCGCAATACTGGTTGGTGCATTAAGACTAACACCTCTATGTCCATTAAGGAATAGTGGAAGATCATTATATGAACTGTTCAACTAGGTGAGGCAGACAGCATGGTGGTTTAAATGACCAGTTGGCCTGACCCCGGATGATGTTGCATATAGTCACATATGCATACCAGAAGAAAGAATTGGTATTAGTGCACTCCAAATACGACCAAACTTCTTCCCCTTTCCCTTGATTCTTGGAGAGTTTCCATTCCCAGAAGCATTCAAAAACACAAGTCTTGTCTTAACATCCCTCATGTTTGCTCCCATTTTGTTATTCGCCAGTGAAATTAATATTACTCTTTACCCTGCTCACATTCTAGATCCAACATGCGTTTTTTTTCATCAGTGGGTTTGTGTTTGGTTGATTAGTTATTCATGTATAATGTAAGATGACAAGAGCTGTAACACAGAGAAATGATTGTGGAGAATGCAGGCGTACAAGCTCTGGGGTTGGCTTCTTATTTTTCTTTCTTTCTTTTTTTTTTTTTTTTTTGGTGGGGGTGTGGATGGGTAGGCAGGTTAGTAAAAGCATTTGGATTACTTGCAGATGGTTGAAACTCTCCCCTTACCAAACTGGTGACTCAAGCAAAATAGGCGGAATGAAAAGAAATGGCATTTGCCTGCTCATCCCGTCTCTTTGATCTGCATCCTGGGCCCCTCATCAGCTTCTGGTTCTGTCCCATACAGTCGCCCAACTCATTCAACATCTGGACTTGAGATCCCACCTCCCGGCTGCTCTTGGGAGTCTTGATCACTTCCGGTGTATCTTTTGTATGTTGGCTTCTTTCATAGGTTGATTTTTCACAAAGGGGGTCCGCCTTACAGACTAGCTCTTCCTCTACCTTGACTTCTGGAACCTCCCCAAAATGTCTGTTTCCCTCACAGTTGCCAAAGAGGTCTTTATGGGATGCAGGTCAGATCCCTCCAACGGTTTCCCACTGCATCAAACCCCCTTGGTGTCACCTAAAAGACCTTCCGTGGTATGTTCTAGGTCTGCTTTTCCAACCTCACCTTACACCACCATCTTCTATCATCTCTTTCATTTATTTTTTTTAATTAATTAATTATTTTTTTTTAGACAGGTTCTCACTCTGTCATCCAGGCTGGAGTGCAGCAGCATGATCACGGCACACCACAGCCTTGACCACCTGGGCTCAGGTGATCCTCCCACCTCAGCCTCCTGAGTAGCTGGGACTACAGCTGCATGCCACCAAGCCTGGCTAATTTTGGAGGTTTTGCCATGTTGCCCAGGCTGGTCCCAAACTCTTAGGCTCAAGCAATCCACCTTCCTTAGCCTCTCAAAGTGCTAGGATTACAGGCATGAGCCACCACGTCCAGCCCTCTATCATTTCTTAAACAAAACAAGCTGTTTCCTTCTTCAAGCCCTTTGCATAAGCTGTTTGTTCCTTTTGCCTGGGATGTTCTTTGTCCACTCACTATGCGGGGTATCTGCTTATTCTTCTTTTAAAAAAGTTGTTTGCTAACTTAAAAAATTTTTTTTTAGTTTATTTATGTAAATTTGTGAGTTACGTGTGTAATTTTGTTACATGCATAGATTGCATAGTGGTAAAATCAGGGTTTTTAGGGTATTCATCACTCAAATACATTGTACCCATTAAGTAGTCTCTCATCATTCACTTCCCCCATCCCCTCACCCTTTCTTTTTTTTTTTTTTTTCTTTTTTCGAGA
The DNA here is from genome assembly GCF_028885625.2 of Pongo pygmaeus. Taxonomy (NCBI): domain Eukaryota; kingdom Metazoa; phylum Chordata; class Mammalia; order Primates; family Hominidae; genus Pongo; species Pongo pygmaeus. Next base: position 61,466,279 of record NC_072392.2, read on the forward strand.
CCGAGTTTCACTCTTGTTGCCCAGGCTGGAGTGCAGTGGTGTGATCTCGGCTCACTGCAACCTCTGCCTCCCGGGTTCAAGCATTCTTCTGCTTCAGCCTCCTGAGTAGCTAGGATTACAGGCACATACCACCATGCCCGGCTAATTTTTGTATTTTTAGTAGAGACAGGGTTTCACCATGTTGGCCAGGCTGGTCTCAAACTCCTGACCTCAGGTGATCCACCCACCTCGGCCTCCCAAAGTGCTGGGATTACAGGCATGAGCCACCATGCCCGGCCCCCTCACTCTTTCAAGTCTCCATTGTCTGTTATTCCACACCCTACATTCATGTGTACACACGATTTAGCTCCCACTTATAAGTGAAAACATGCAGTGTTTGTCTTTCTGTCTCCGGCTTGTTTCACCTGGGGATAATGTCTTCCAGCAATCCCATCCGTATTGCTGCTGTTTGATTTTTTTAATGACTGAGTAGTACTTTATTGTGTACATGTATCACATTTTCTTTATCCAATCCTCTGTTGATGGACACTTAGGTTGATTCCATATCTTTGCTATTGTGAATAGTGCTATGATAAACATATGAGTGTGGGTATCTTTTTGATATACTGATTTCTTTTCCTTTGGGTATATACTGTTAAAGGTTACCAGTAGTGGGATTGCTGGATCAAATGGTAGTTCTATTTTTAGTTCTTTGAGAAATCTCCATACTGTTTTCTATAGAGGCTGTACTAATTTACATTCCCACCAACAATGTATGAGTTCCCTTTTCTCTGTATCTTCATCCTCTTTCAACTCTTAGTTCAAATACTATCCCCTCACAAAGGCTTTCTCTGACCAATCTCTCTAAAGTTTCCTCCCTACCCATTGCTTTATTTATTTCCTGCATAGGACCCAACACCATGTGAAGTTATTTTGTTTACTTCTTTCTAGAGAATTGTCTGGAAACTCCATGGAACAAGGCCTCATCTGTTTCACCCTTTACTGTACCTCCAGCACCTAGAACAATGCCAACACGTGGTAGGAGATCAACAAGTATTCGCTGAATGAATAAACTTTAAATTTCTATAATTCTCTTCCAAAAAACAGCTTATTTTTAAAAAGCTCAACATTCAAATATCAACTAAGTAAAGAGACCTATTAAAAAGGCAATTATTTAAATTACAAGGTGGACTCATTGATGTAGGAAAGTTTCCCTCTGTCTTTAACAACTGTCTGTAAAGTCTAGGGAGAAGAGAAATTTAATACCAAAATCTAAAATATTTTCCACCTATTCCCAAATCATTTTCTGTCATATTATTCTATTTTTCCTTCTTCCTAGCACTTTTCATTCTGAAATTATTGTGCTAATTTCTGTTTCCTTGTTAATTGCCTGCTTCTCACCCCCTATCCAAGAGAGAAGAGACTTTTCCTGTCCTTTTTTTTTTCTTTTGAGATGGAGTCTCGCTCTGTCGCCCAGGCTGGAGTGCAGTGGCGCAGTCTCGGCTCACTGCAAGCTCCGCCTCCTGAGTTCAAGCCATTCTCCTGCCTCAGCCTCCCGAGTAGCTGGGACTACAGGTGACCGCCATCACGCCCGGCTAATTTTTTTTGTATTTTAGTAGAGATAGGGTTTCACCATGTTAGTCAGGATGGTCTCGATCTCTTGACCCCGTGATCCACCCGTCTTGGCCTCCCAAAGTGCTGGGATTACAGGCGCGAGCCACCGCACCAGGCTTGCCTGTCTTATTTGCGGCACAAGTCTAGCACAAAGTAAATGCCCAGAAAACATTTGTTGAATAAGTGAATTTTAAATGCTTAGAAATAAAGAGAAAGAAACAATTAAGATGAACATGAAATGCAATGAAACACACAAATATGCACATGTTCATAAAAAGTCAGGCCACAGAGACCATTTTGGCAAGAGAGCTGCAACTGAAGGGTGAAGAGCAGACCACACAGTGAGCCAGGCATGAATTAGATCCCGTTTGTAACCCACTCCCCACGTGCTCTCAGAACTCATCACAGAGTTGGACTGGAAAGTGGTGGCTCAGGCACAGGGACCCAGCACACATAGGGGACTTTGCAGGTAGCCAGGATCAGAATACAAAGCTGGACCTTCAGGGAAGCAGGCTGTGCCTGGATGTCTCAGGTCTCCAACAGGATGGTGTTATTTACAATTCCCTGAGATCTACCATGAGCTGCCAGGAGGGTGGGAGTGGCGGCAAGATTGTCCTGTGCCTAGGAGGGCTTTGGTTGCTTTACTTGCTCCTAAGCCTGCAGAGGGAGATGATCTTGATTTAACTCAATTCAAACCAACACCCATTATATGGAAAACAGTGTGCTACGTGCAGAGGGTGGTGGAGAAGTGAGAGGTGTGCCACCTGTGCCCAGGCTGAGGATAGCCACAGACAGATCAGGAAAGAGCAAAGATGTCTCTCAAACAGGATGGAGGGGCAAAGTGGCAGGGGAAAGGGGGCCAGCAGCCTGAAGTTATGACAAGAGAGGCAGAAAGATTCCCCAGAGGGACCAGTGCTGGAGGTGGCTGGCAAGGAGGGCCTTCCGGGGCAGGCAAGCTAGGGCTTGTTTGAGGAGCCTGGAGAGCCCTATTAGGCTGGAGGCAGGTACAGTCTGCAGGTAGGGTCTGCAGGTAGGTGCAAGGAGTGCAATTTATTACCAGAAGTTCCAGTAAAGTCCCTCAGGACCAATGAAGCTGGCAAGCAAAGGAAAATGGTTTTCCAAGTAAATGCCCGGAGAGCAGCTGCACAGCTTTGCCAGGAAGGGGAAGGCAGGCAAGGGCAGGCAGAACCGCAGGTGGCACTGCAGTGATGGATGATACGTCCAGAAACATATATGGGGCATGTCAGGATTGAACAAGATAATGAATGACCACTGGGAGGCATGAGGGGAAACTGGGGAAGAGAGAGGGTAATTATAAAAGTAATAGAAGAATGTTTTGTTTGGTCCTGGACAAACTGACTCTGAAATTAATCTGCAGTACACCAGTGTTCATAGCAGCATTATTCACAACAGCCAAATGGTGGAAACAACCCAAGATTCAAGTGTCCATCAACAGATGAACTGAAAAACAAATATATATATAGGTGGTACATATATACAATGTTGTATTATTGAGCCACAAAAAGGAATAAAGGAGTGATACATGCATGCTATGATGTGGATGTGGATGAACCTTGAAGACACTGTGCTAAGTGAAATAGGCCAGATACCAGAAGATAAATATTATACAATTCCACTTATATGAGCTACCCAAAGTAGTCAAATTCCTACAGACCGAATGGTGTCTGCCAGGGACTTGGGGAAGAGGAGAATGGGAGTTAGTGTTTAATGGGTATAGAATTTCAGTTTGGAATGATAAAAAAAAGTTCTGCACTAGATCTTAGCCAAAAGGCTGAGAAGTGATGATTTTTTAAAGTTCTGGAAATAGATTTATTTATTTTATTTTATTTTTTGAGATGGAGTCTCTCTCTGTCGCCCAGGCTGGAGTGCAATGGCGCGATCTCAGCTCACTGGAACCTCTGCCTCCTAGGTTCAAGTAATTCTGCTTCAGCCTCCCAAGTAGCTGGGATTACAGGCACCCACCACCATGCTCGGCTAATTTTTGTATTTTTAGTAGAGATGGGGTTTCACCAAGTTGATCAGGCTAGTCTCAAACTCCTGACCTCAAGTGATCCGTCTGCCTTGGCCTCCAAAGTGCTGGGATTACAGGCATGAACCACCATGCCCGGCTTGGAAATAGATTTAAATGCCCTGGAAATGCATAGTGGTGGTGGTAATGCAACAGTGTGAATGTAGTTAATATCACTGAATTGTACACTTTAACATGGTTAAAATGGTAAATTTTATGCAATGTATATTTTACCACAATAAAAAATGTGGAAAAATAGACAAGCCAAGACTATCCAGGATATTTCTGAAAAAGGGAAGTAATGAAGAGATAAAACTCTACCAGATATTAGCACAGATTCTAAAACCTCAGGAATTAAGAGTATGGCACTGGCGCTTGATGACAGGGACAGAACAATGAAACAGAAAGAAAGTCTAGCAAGAGGCCAAATCCTTCAAGATTTTCATGTGTGGGAAAGGTGGCATCTGGAGACAGTGGGGAAATGGTGCTAGGAATAACAGGAGCCGTCAAGGAAAAACAAGGTTGGATCCTCATCTCATAGTTACTGCAGGAAGAATTCCAAATGGAGAAAAGATTTAAATGTACAGCACAACCCATCCAAGTACTAGAAGGAACCAGGGAAGAGTTCTTTTTTAATCTCAGAGGGTGAGCACATACCAGCTGTGACTGTGGGTCAGTACATTCATCTCTATGCCTATCTCATGGGGTCGCTATGAGCGCTCAGGAATGAATGCCATACATGCAAATGCTTACAACAATCCCTGGAACGCAAGTGACAATGGTCACTTACTCTTCCTTTGTGATGCCACGCCAAGACCGTTATCATCATCACCATCAAAAAGAATGAGGACATTTTATAAACTGACATCAAATGAGTATGAAAATATATTACTAAGTGAAAAAAAGTCAGATGCAGAGCATTGTATATAATATGCTAATTTTGGTTGAAAAAAGGGGGCAGTAGAAAAAATGCACATATATATTTCTACATATATTTATGTGTATAGATTTCTACATATATTTATGTGTATAGATACACACACACACATCTTTGGTGAGACTGCTGCATTACACAACTCCAGGGGGCACAATTCCATTGTATTCCATGTCAATGGCATCCCAGGAGCTCAATATAAATGGTGTCTCTTGGAGTCGTGCAACACAGTGGTGGCCATGCTAACTTGGCCGCATGTGGGTAACATAACCTCTGGAAGAATACAAAGGTGGAATAACATTGGTTTCCTGTGGGGAAGGGACAGAGGTGGCTTGGTACATAAGTGGGAAGGAGACTTTTCACAATTCAGCTTTTGTGTCCTTTCAATGTGGGACTATGTAAATGCGTTATAGAAAATTTCTCCTCCCAGAAAATAAATCAAAGAAGTTGTAAAAATAAATACATATATATAAGAGTAATACATACAAGTAACAGAACATGTTAGAAAATTTGGGAAATACAGAAATGTATGACGGAAAGAATGATGATCAAGCATGATTTTTTTTCCTGGTCTCTGGTTGTGTCTGTATGTATGTGTGTGTTGAATGCTTTGAAAGGTAGCATCATGTTCATAGGGCAGGAGTGGGCAAACTGTAGCCCAGGCTAAATCTGGCCCATCACCTGTTTTTGCAAATAAAGTTTTATTGGAAGCCAGCCACACACATTCAGCTGTGCATTATCTATGGTTGTTGTCCTGCTACAACAGGATCATTGAGTAGTTGTAACAGAGACCATTTGGTCCTCAAAACCAAAAAATATTTACTATCTGGCCCCTTACCAAGAGAGCCTGCCAACTCCTGGTGTAGGGAAAAAGCATGGGTTTTGGAATGGGCTGAGTCTGGGTTCAAGTCTTGGCTCCATTGTTGACCAGCTGATGGGGTCAGGGGAAATTATTTACAATGTGTATTAAACATTGATATGGTTTGGCTCTGTGTCCCTACCCAAACCTCATGTTGAATTGTAATCCCCAATGTTGGAAGAGAGACCTAGCGGGAAAGGATTGGATCATGGGGACGGGATCTCTATCTTGCTGTTTGCATTATAGTGAGTGAGTTCTCACAAAATCTGATTGTTTGAAAGTGTGTAGAATGTCCCCCTTCGCTGTCCCTTCTGCTCCGGCCATGTAAGATGTGCCTCCTTCCTCTTCACCTTCTGCCATGATTGTAAGTTTCCTGAGGCTTCCCCAGCCATGCTTCCTGTGCAGCCTGTGGAACTGTGAGCCAATTACACTTCTTTTCTTTATAAGTTACCCAGTCTCAGGTAGTTTTTTATAGCAATGCGAGAACAGTCTAATACCAACATCATCCCCAGGACTTGGCCCTTGGTGAGTGTTTCATAACTTGCACGTATTCATTTTTAAAGCAATGTTAAGACCATATTGTATACTACTGTATATACAAAAAATATATATGCTGTATATACAAATTTTATATATAAGTTTTACATAAGAATCAAAATTTTGATTCTTACTTTTATTTAACATTATATCATAATATTTTTCTATATCATTAAAATTATTTATAAACATTATTTTTTTCTTTTTCTCTCTTTTTTTCTTTGTACTTTTTATTATGGAAAATTTTAACCTTAGATAGAAAAGTAGAAAAAGCAGGATAATGAACACCTCCATACCCATCTCCTAGATAACAACCGTTCATTTGATGTATTGACTTCATCTACTTCGTTACTGAAGTAGTTTTAAGTAAATTGCAGACATCTCGACATTTTAGTTCTAAACACATCCATATACATCCCAAAAGGGATATTTTCCTACATAACTTCAAAATTCACAATAATTTCTTTTTCTTCTTTTTTATTTTATTTATTTATTTATTTATTTATTTATTTATTTATTTATTTATTTTGAGATGGAGTCTTGCTCTGTCACCCAGGCTGGAATGCAGTGGCTTGACCTTAGCTCACTGCAACTTCCGTCTCCCAAGTTCAAGCGATTCTTGTGTCTCAGCCTCCGAGTAGCTGGGGCTACAGGCACGTGCCACCACGCATGGCTAATTTTTGTATGTTTAATAGAGACGGGGTTTTGTCATGTTGTCCAGGCTGGTCTTGAACTGACCTCAAGTGATCTGCCCGCCTCAGCTTCCCAAGGTGCTGGGATTACAGGCATGAGCCACCACACCTAGCCCACAATAATTTCTTAATATCATCTAATACTTGCTCCATATAGAAATTTTCACTTGTTTTCCACAATTTCTCTTTTTTTTTTTTTTTTTGAGACGGAGTCTCACATTGTCGCCCAGGCTAGAGTGCAGTGGCGCCATCTCGGCTCACTGCAAGCTCCGCCTCCCGGGTTCACGCCATTCTCCTGCCTCAGCCTCCCGAATAGCTGGGACTACAAGTGCCTGCCACTGCGCCCGGCTAATTTTTTTTGTATTTTTAGTAGAGACGGGGTTTCACCGTATTAGCCAGGATGGTCTCGATCTCCTGACCTTGTGATCCGCCCGCCTCGGCCTCCCTAAGTGCTGGGATTACAGGCTTGAGCCACCGCGCCCAGCTCACAATTTCTTTTATAGATGGTTTATTCAAACCAAGATCCAATCAAGAACCATGCATTGCAATGGACTGTGTCTCTGATGTCCCTTTGAGGTTGCAACAGTATCTTGTTCCAGCCCCTAACCAACCTCTCCCACCCCCACTTTCTTTGTGTATAACTTTGACTTGTTAATGAAACCAGGCTAAATAAATAGTATGCTAAATAGCTGAATGTAGCATAACTGTGCACTCATTTTCTTATTTCTGGACATTTCTGTGGATTCTAATGCTTCCCTAGCATAAACAATGTGGCAAAGACCATCCTTGTCTTAGTTTGTCATAAAAGTACAAAATTATTTGCCATCTAGTGTGTTATTGAGCTAACCTGTCTGCTTCCTCATCCTCTCTTTGATGTATATCTGGTGACCTGTGATGTCAACTTGGATGCTTGTCTTACAGTCATTCTGTTCTCAGGAATTTGATTATGTCACAGTGTAACCTGGGTGCTCCAGGCAAACTGGTCTGCCTTTGCTTAAGCAAAATGAGTTATGCCCAATTCCCTCCTCCTCAGCCCATCCTGCTCCTCCTCACCCTGTCCAATTTCCACCCATCCCAAAGCCTCCAGTCAGTGTACTTCTTCCATGTACTCCTCCTTCCTACGTCTCTTCAGCATAGTGGCCTCCTGCTTTTGTGCTACTCTGATGACAATGATGCTGCTGGGTTGTACTTGGCCTCTGGGCTTCCAGCAAATCTTGTCTCCTCTCCTGGAGAGTGGGGACTGTGATTTATGTATTTCTGCCTTCTACGCAGCACCCGGCACCGTCCCCTGCTCACAGCTGCACCATGCATATTCATTGACAGAATAAATGGACATTTTGCGAGACATCAGTGGTGGGATGCAGGGTGTCAGCCACCTCGTAATCAAGCCTAATTAAAGATCTCAGAGACCTTGGACAAGTTATTTTGCCTTTCTAAGCCTAAGTCTCCTCCCCTATCAAAAAAATAAATAAAAGTATCTACCCAATAGAGTTTTTAGAAGAATGAAACAAATATGTCTATGTTCTTAACTCTATTTGACCCTATCAGACCTAATTTTTTTTTCTTTTTTCTTTTCTTTTCTTTTCTTTTTTTTTTTTTGAGATGGAGTCTTGCTCTGTTGCCTAGACTGGATTGCAGTGGCATCATCTCAGCTCACTGCAACATCTGCCTCCCAGGCTACAGTGAGCCTCCCACCTCAGCCTCCCAAGTAGATGGGATTACAGGTGCCTGCCACGACACCTGGCTAATTTTTGTATTTTTAGTAGAGACGAAGTTTCACCATGTTGGCCAGGCTGGTCTCGAACTCCTGACCTCAAATGATCCACCCGCTTTGTCCTCCCAAAGTGGTAGGATTACAGGCATGAGCCATGGCACCCAGCCAGACCTAATTTCTAAACAAATATTCTGTAAAGGCCTCTTTCACTATCCTGAAATTAAATTCAGAGACAATATACCTACAAACATAATTCCTCCAAAAATGATGTCCAAGGTATAGTATAAAGGGTAGACAGATACATACAAATTTGCGTTTCAACCTGTGACTGCCTTGGCATGATTCCATTAGAAGACACATTGAAGGAGTGAAATGATAGCAACTAGTTATAATGAACATATTAGCTTGGATTTAGAACTTAAGGAAATCAAGGAGCAGAGGTACAGGTGTTCACCACAATGACCCTGTTAGGATAAATGAAAACAAACCAGGCTTGTTTGCATATGATAAGAAACAAGAGAGATATAATCTTAATTGAAGTAAGAATAACATGCCAAGACAAATTAAAAATTATCAAAGTGGAAAAATTGAGGAAGAAGAAGATCTCACAAATAAACTGGTCCTTATTAAGAAGAGAAGCATGGCCAGGCACAGTGGCTCACGCTTGTAATCCCAACACTTTGGGGAGCCGAGGTAGGAGAATCACTTGAGCCCAGGAGTTCAAGACCAGTCTAGGCAACATAGTGAGACCCCCATCTCTACTATATATATATATATATATATATATACACACATACATATATATATACACACATATATATATATTTTTTTTTAATTAGCTGGTCATGGTGGCACATGCCTATAGTCCTAGCTACTTGGAGGCTGAGGAGGGAGGATCGCGTGAGTCTGGGAGTTTGAGGCTGCAGTGAGCTCTGATCACACCACTGCACTCTGGCTTGGTGACACAGAGACACCCTGTCTCCACAAAAACAAAACAAAATAGGCTGGGCACAGTGTCTCACGCCTGTAATCCCAGCACTTCGGGAGGCCGAGGCAGGCAGATCACCTGAGGTCAGGAGTTCAAGACCAGCCTGACCAACATGGAGAAACCCTGTCTCAACTAAAAATATAAAAAATTAGCCAGGTGTGGTGGCACATGCCTGTAATCCTAGCTACTCGGGAGGCTGAGGTAAGAGAATCACTTGAATCCAGGAGGCAGAGGTTGCAGTGAGTTGAGATCGTGCCATTGCACTCCAGCCTTGGCAACAAGAACGAAACTCCATCTCAAAATAAATAAATATATAATAAAATTTAAAAAGAAGAATTAAAATAAGCCCCTATGCTATGACACAGGACAAGGTATGATATTCAGTCTCTGAACAACCAGGGGATACTGAAAAGTCATATGAGACATAGTACAATTATTCTTTGGGCAGGATTGCCCTAAGCACTGTAGGAGTCTAGCATCTTTGGCTCCCCACTAAATGCTGATAATAGCTCCCATCCATAATGACAATCTAAACAACTCCCTTCAAATTTTCAAAACTCCCCTGAAGGGCAGTGCCACACCCCCCTTGAGAACCACAGATACATGTGAAAGCCATTTGAAAAGTTAAAAGAGCTTTGCAAAGATGCAGTATGATTAATCCATTAACATTACAGTGGATTTTCAGTGGACACTGTATATTGGTACTATTTAAGTGAAGACTGTTGAATTATAAAACATGAGTCTTTTTTTTTTTTAATAAAATTGATTTCCATTTTTGGAAACATGGCAAGTGAATCAATATACTTATTGAAAATAACTAAAAATTCTGGATTAAAATAATTTAAGAGCATCAGGAATAAGCAGAAAAATTAACAATTCTTAGTCCAGGGATTTAGTGGAGTAGTTGAGAGATGTGAGTAGAGCACTGTGTTCCAAAGGCATTTGTAAACCTGCTGAATTTGAGCTTTGGTATTCATGGCCTCACAAGACTGTGAAAAAGGAGACAAAGCCCATCGTCTGACCAAGATGAGGAGTTTAATAAGTGGTCTTCCACCATAAAGCTGGGATGCTTCCAAAGGCTATCCCCTTTGTGTAAAGGGAAATTTAGAAACATTTCCCACATTCGGGCCGGGCGCGGTGGCTCACGCCTGTAATCCCAGCACTTTGGGAGGCCAAGGTGGGTGGATCAGCTGAGGTCAGGAGTTTGAGACCAGCCTGGTCAACATGGTGAAACCCCATCTCTACTAAAACTACAAAAATTAGCTGGATGTGATGGCAGGTGCCTGTAATCCCAGCTACTTGGGAGGCTGAGGCAGGAGAATCGCTTGAACCCGGGGGGCGGAGGTTGCAGTGAGCCAAGATCACGCCATTGCACCCCAGCCTGGGCAACAAGGGCAAAACTCTGTTTAAAAAAAAAAAAAAAAAAAAAAGGAACATTTCCCACATTCTCTTGAAGACTGCAGGGGAAATCTGCCTCACACTTGCACTGAAGAGGGTAAGACGGGTGTGTATGTTTATGTGTGTGCCTTTGTGTGTGTTTGTGTGTGTGTGTAGACACACGTGCCAAGAATCATCACTAAACATTCAAACCACAAGCTGTCCATGACACAGTTTATAGCAAAAAATCCACACTCTGGGTGGTCTGGATAGACCAAGTGGAGAATGTAACTGGAGTGATCCCAGAAATAGTAATGCCTCCAGAACCTGGCAGAAGCAAAAGTGAATCCTTTATAGAGGAAGCCAAATTTATCCCAGACTTCAAAGTATTCCCACACATAAAATGTCAAGGAAAACGATCAGTTTAAAGTTAAATGACAGAGAGAGAGAGAGAAAGAAACTAACTACACAATAAAATAGGATACTTAAGAACTAAGTACAAGAAGCAGCAGATAGCTAGAACAATCCTGCAAAAACTTCAGATCTTGAAATAAGACAAAGACTTTTAAATAACCATGTTTAATACATTTAATAAAAATAAAAATCATGCATGAAAATGTATGCAAGAAAAAGAAACTAAGAAAACAATTAAGTGATTTTGAAAAGAATCTAAAGAACTTCTAGAAAAAAAGAACTCAGGGGACAGATTTACTGGAATAATAACACAGGAAATATATAAATAGCTAACTATTTAGCTAGCTAGCATTTATCTCTATTATAATGAAGTTGCAGAGCACCAAAGACAAAAAGAATATCTTAATAACAGTGAAAGAGAAAAGACAGATTATTTTTAAAAGAGTTTCAGACAATTGGCCAGGCACGGTGGCTTACGCCTGTAACCCCAGCACTTTGGGAGGCTGAGGCGGGTGAATCACGAGGTCAGGAGATCGAGACCATCCTGGCTAACATGGTGAAACCCCGTCTCTACTAAAAATACAAAGAATTAGCTGGGTGTGGTGGCGGGCGCCTGTAGTCCCAGCTACTTGGGAGGCTGAGGCAGGAGAATGGCGTGAACCCAGAAGGCGGAGCTTGCAGTGAGCTGAGATCGCACCACCACACTCCAGCCTGGGCGACAGCGAGACTCTGTCTCAAAAAAAAGAGTTTCAGACAATTTACTACTCATTAGCAGCAACTGAAATCAAAAGACAATATATGATATCTTCAATGTGCTGAGAGAAGATGATTGTTCATAATTAAGGAGGAAAAGTCATTTTCAGGCAAACAAAAACTGAGATAAGTTGGTACTAACAAACCTTCAGTTCTGGCAGAAGAAAAATTAGTTCAGATGGAAGGTGTAGAGAACAAGAGGAAATAAAACACAAAAAAGCAAAAAAATAGGTGAAATATTGAACATTTAAAGCAATAGTAATAGACTTGTGGGGTTTTGAAAGAAAAGTTGATAGAATTAAATGCACAACAATAACAGCATATGTATCAGGAAGGCATAAGTGGAAGTTGTAAGATTTCATATTTTTCCAAAAAAGAGTAGAATTGCTAAGTAACTTTGATTTTGCTAAGTTATTTGCTGCTATTTCTAGAGATTCCATTTACAGAATAGAAACAGTTCTCAAATCGGTGGAGGGAAAAAGTGGAAATGGAAAAAACAACAAATCAATCCAAAAGAGGGCAAGAAAGTAGAGAAAGAATGGAACTTGTGGGAAAATAGTAGTAAAAGAAAACGTATAATGGCTATAGAACCAGAAATATGAAAAATAATGACAAATATAAATGAATTAGATGTTTCATCTAAAATACAAAGCTTGTCAGAATGAATTTTTTAAAAATCAAACTATATGCTGTTTATAAGAAACATATCTCAAACAAGAGTATACGGAGAGTCTAAAAGCAAAAGGGTGGAAAAAGATGTAATAAGAAAATGTGTACTGGGTTTAGCTATGTTAATGAGCAAAGTAGACTTAAAGCAAAAAGCATTGCTAGAGACAGATGTCACTTCAAGACGTTAAACAATTCAGTTCAATGCAAAGACTATTTTAAATTTACATACTCAATAACTTTTGAAATATATTAAGCAAAAAATCTGCATGGAGGATAAGGTCTGAAATTATATATATATATATATCTCAAAAATTGGTAATTACCAAAAGAAATAAACAAATCAGGAACCATGGTGGGGCATTTAACACACTTCTTCCAGTAACTGGTAGAACAAACAGGAAAAAACATCAGTAAGGATACAGAATATTTGAACAACACATGCAGTACAACTGACCAAAGGGACATTATATCAATTCAGGAAACAGATGCCAAGATGAGATTAGACATGCCAGAGGTGTCTTGGGGAAACTGCCCGTGAAGGATAAAGGAAAGGAAGCAGTAGCAGACAGAGAGAGCCTTCTGCCCACAATACCAATCTGAAAGGAGTGGGAAAAGGAAGAACACTTGAGTAGGTAGAGTCTCAGACTACAGTGCAATTCTATTAATGGCATGGCCAGGCTGATGGGGTGCCTTTGAACCAAAGTTGCCCATTTAAAAAGTCTCAAATCCCACAGGAATGGGCCTGCACTAGTAACCATGACAAGCTCAGCTCCACCAGCTGGAAGCAGCTCAGAGGAAGAGTGGTCTCAGCACAAATGCACTGTGGGATCCAAAGGAATAGTGGTTAGGGCTGCCAGTCAACTCTGCACCCTATAGCAGGAGAGCTGAGTTGCACGCATTTATGACCACTCTACGCATATTTAGCAGAAGAGCTGAGTGGCGCGTTTTCATTGCCATCACAGACATATTTAGAACACCATACCCAACAACTGCAGAAACACATGCTTTTCAAGCACACATGGAATATTTACAAAAGTTGCCGATATACCAGGTCATAAGGCAAATCTCATCATATTTTTTAAGTATTGAAATCATATAGCATACATTCTCTGACAACAATGAAGTTAAGGTAGAAATCAGTAACAGATAGTTGATAGAAAATCCACATATACTTATGAATTAAGAAACCCGTGTTTAAATAACCAGGGGCTCAAAGAAGAAAACAGCAGAAATTAGAAAATATTGAGTAAGGAACAGTAATGAAAATACATAGCAAAACTTTTGGGATAGATTAAACAATTCTGAGGAAAATTTATGGCCCAAAAGACTATGTTTAAAAAAAAAGAAAAGAAGCCTGGGCGCAGTGGCTCACGTCTGTAATCCCAGCACTTTGGGAGGCCGAGATGGGCGGATCACCTGAGGTCAGGAGTTCAGGACCAGTCTGACCAACATGGAGAAACCCCTTCTCTACTAAAAATACGAAACTAGCTGGGCATGGTGGTGCATGCCTGTAAACCCAGCTACTTGGGAGGCTGAGGCAGGAGAATCACTTGAACCTGGGAGGCAGAGGTTGCAGTGAGCTGAGATCCTGCCACTGTACTCTAGCCTGGGCAACAAAAGCAAAACTCCGTCTCAAAAAAAAGAAAAAAACTAAATACTAATGAACTAAACATCTATTTTATGAAGTTAGAAACACAGCCACAAAATAAACTCAAGAAAGGTAGGAAAAGAAATAAAGAGAAGCATAGAAATTAATGAAATGGAAAATAAACACAATAGAGAAGATTAGCAAAGCCAAATGTTCCTCTGAAAAGACTAATAAAAATGACAAACCTCTGGTAAGACTGACCAAGAAATAAAGAGAGAAAGCATAAATAAACAATATCAAGAATGAAATACTGATATAAATATAAAGCCTTCAGATATTGAAACAAAATAATAAGAGGACATTGTTGAACATTTTTATGTCACTAAATTTGAAATCTTTTAAGAAACAGACCCACTCTCAGGAAAATCTAACTGACTAAAAAAGAAACCCCAAACAATCCTATAATCATAAAAGAAATTGAATGTGTAAATTAAAACCTTCCCACATATTAAACTCCAGGCCCTGCTGACGTCACCAGCAAGTTCCAGACACTCAAAGAATAAATAATTCTAATTGTATACCAGCTATTTCAAAGCATGTAAAAAGAGGCCTCATTCCCTCAACTCATTTTATTAACTTAGCATTAACTTGGTGCCAAACCTGACAGAACAAAAAAGAAAAATTTCGGCAAGGCACGGTGGCTTATGCTACAGGCAGTTTGGAAGGTCGAGATGGGCAGATTGCTTGAGCCCAGGAGTTTGAGACCAGCTTGGGCAACAGGGTGAAATCCCAGCTCTACAAATCAATACAAAAATTAGCCAGGCGTGGTGGTGTATGCCTATAGCCTCAGCTACTTGGGAGGCTGAAACAGAAGGATCACTTGAGCCCAAGAGGCGGAGGTTGCAGTGAGCCAAGATCACACCACTGCACTCCAGCCTGGGCAACAAAGTGAGACCCTGTCTCAAAAAAAAAAAAGGAAAATTTCAGGTAAACCTCACCCATGAACATGGATTCAAAAACCATAAACAAAATATTGGCAATCTTATTCAGCCATGTATGAAAAAGATAGTGTATCCTGTAGTATTCCTCCCTTATCTGTGGTTTCAATTTCCATGGTTTTAGTGACCTTCCTGCAGTAAACCGTGGTCCAAAAATATGAAATGGAAATAAATTATGTGTTTATTTCCAGCAACAAACAATTCATATTTTTTGTTTGTTTGTTTGTTTTGAGATGGAGTCTCGTTCTGTTGCTTAGGCTGGAGTGCAATGGCATGATCTCGGCTCACTGCAACCTCCGCCTCCAGGGTTTAAGCGATTCTCCTGCCTCAGCCTCCCGAGTAGCTGGGATTACAGGCATGTGCCACCATGCCTGGTTAATTTTTGTATTTTTAGTGGAGACGAGGTTTCACCATGTTGGCCAGGCTGGTCTCTAACTCCTGACCTCAGGTGGTCCTCCCACCTCAGCCTCCCAAAGTGCTGGGATTACAGGCGTGAGCCACTATGCCCAGCCAACAATTCATGTTTTAAAGTGCATGTTGTTCTGAATAGCGTGATGAAATCCTGCACCATCCTACTCCGTCACTTCATCTCATCATGTAGGCATTGTCTCATCTCACTTAATAAAAGAAGGGTGAGTACAATACAATAAGATATTTTGAGAGAGAGAGACTACATTTACATAACTTTTATTATAATATATTGTTGTAATTGTTCTATTTTATTAGTTATTGTTGTTAATCTCTCACTGTGCCTGATTTATAAATTAAACTTTATCATGGGTATGTAGTCATAGGAAAATACGTAGTATACATAGGGTTTGGTACTATCTGCAGTTTCAGGTATCCATTGGGGTGGGGTCTTGGAACATATTCTCCACAGATAAGTGGGGACTATTGTACGTCATGAGAAAGCAAGATTAGTTTAACATTTAAAATCAATGAGAAATTTCCACTTTCACATAATAAAGGAGAAAAATCATATGATCATTATCTACAAATGCAGAAAAGCATCTGATAAAACTCAACATCCATTCTTGGTTTAAGAAAAGAAAGCTTTGAACAGAAGGAAACTTCCTTTATATGATAAAGGTTATCTGCAAAAAGCACTATACTAGAGGTCCTAACCAATGCAATGAGGTAAGAAAAAGAAACGAATGATATAAAAGGTATAAAGGAAAAAACTACCAATATTTGCAGACAACACAGTTGATACATAGAAAATCCAAAGGAATATGCACTCACTGTTAGAATTAATAAGTCAATGTACAAAGTTTCTAGATATAATATAAATATGACCAAAACCAATTAAATTTTATAATCTGGCTGCAAGCATGTTGAAATAAAAATTTTAAAATATCTCTTACAATAGCAACAGAAAACATAACAATTCTAGGAACAAATCTTCACTAGATGTGCAAGGGTTCTACATAGAAATGGTAAAACATTATCAATAAATATTAAAGAAAATTAAACATATAGAATTATATTGTGCTTATCTTACTATTTGTCTTCTATTTGTTCCATTTCTTTTTTGTTCTTTTGATCCTCTTTTCCTGTCTTCTTTTTGCAATGCTTGAGCATTTTTTATGATTCCATTTTCATCTCCACTATTGTCTTACCCAGACCTATTTGTGCGTTTACTTTTAGAGGTTGCTCTGAAGTTCTCACTGTACATCTTTAATGTAATATAGTCTGTCTTTACTTCACATTTAGCATATGAACCTTACAACAGTATACTTTCATATCTCTTTTCCCATCTGTGCTATTTTTGTCAGACCTGTACATATGCTATAAATCCCATGATACTTTTTTTTTTTTTTTTTTTTTGCTTTAAGCTATCAATTATCTTTTCAAGAGATTTAAAAGTGAGGAAAAAATCTGTTACATTTTCCTGTACCTTTACCACTTGTGGCACTTTTTATTCCTTTGTATAGATTCTAATTTTCTTATTTATTTCTTTCTTTTTAAAATAAAGACACTGTCTCACTATGTTGCCTAGGCTGGTCTTGAACTCCTGGGCTCAAGCAATCCTCCTGCCTTGGCCTTCCAAAGTGCTGGGATTACAGGTGTGAACCATTGCACTTGGCTGATACTAATTTTCATCTAGTATCATTTTCTTCTGCCTGAAGAACCTCTTTTAATATTTGCTTGTGATGAATTCTGTTAGCTTTGTTATCTCCAGAGAAAGTCTTTATTTGTTCTCTAGTTTTGAAATACATTTTTGCTGGCTATAGAACTTAGGGTTAACAGTTTTGTTTTGTATTGTTTTGTTTTCTTCTATCAGTAATTCAAAGATGTTGCTCCATGTACTTTTGGCATGCATACTTCTGGAAGAGAAGTCTTCTGTCATTCTTATCTTTGTTCCTCTGCATATAAAGCATCTTCTCTCACTCCACCAGCTGCTTTTAAGATTTTTCTCTTTATCACTGCTTTCCACAGTATGGAAAGCTGTGGTATGGTATGCCATAATTTGGTTGTTTATTCTGCTTGGAGTTTGTTGAGCTTATTAGATCCATAGATTTATAGTTTTCTTCAAATTAGGAAAGAAATTCATTAATCATTTCTTCAGATATTTTTCCCATCTGTCTCCTCCTTCAGGAACTCCAATTGCATGCACATTAGACTTCTTGATATTGTTCCATAGGTCTCTGATAATTTGTTTAAATTTTTCCACATTTTTCTCTGCATGTTTCATTTGGAATACTTTCCATTGCTGTGTTTTCTAGTTTACAGACCTTTTCTTCTGCAGTGTCTAATCTGCTACAAATTCCATTCAATATATTTTTAAATTAATAAACTTTATTTTGTAGAAAAGTTCACAAACATAAAGGATCACATCAAAACTGAGGGGAAAGTACAGAGAGTTCCTATGTTCTCCTGTCTTCACACATGAACAACCCCCTCCCCCAATATCACCACCCCATGCCACAGAGGTGCTTTTGTACTTATGTCAATAAACCTATATTGACACATCTTTATCACCCAAAGTCCACAGATTACATTAAGGTTTACTCTTAGCATTGCACATTCTATGGGTTTCCACAAATGTATGATGACATGCATTCACCATTATAGTACAGGCTAAGTATTCCTTATCTGAAATACTTGGGAACAGAAGTGTTTTGGATTTCATATTTTTCTCTGATTTTGGAATATTTGCATTATAGACTTATCAGTTAAGCATCCCAACATGATGTTTAAAAGTTTTGGATTTTGCAGCATTTCAGACTTCATATTTTTGGACTTGGAATGCTCAACCTGTATCATACAGAATAGTTTCACTGCCCTAAAAATCCTCTGTGCTCTGCCTATTCGTCCCTCCCTCCCTCCCTCTCTCCTCCAACTGTCAACCACTAATCTTTTTATTGTGTTCATAATTTTGCCTTTTCCAGAATGACACACAGTTGAAATCATATAGTATGTATACTTCTCAGATGGGCTTCTTTTACTTAGTAATATGCATTTAACTTTCCTCTGTGTGTTTTCATACCTTAATAGTTTATTTCTTTTTGTTACTAAATAATATTCCATTGGTGGTCAGGCATGGTGGCCCATGCCTGTAATCCCAGCACTTTGGGAGGCTGAGGTGGGCAGATTGCTTGAGCCCAGGGGTTTGAGATCAGCTTGGGCAACATAGTGAAACCCCATCACTACAAAAAATTTTAAAAATTAGCTGGGCATTGTGGCACTTAACTGCAGTCCCAGCTACTCGAGAGGCTGAGGTGAGAGGATCACCTGAGGCCAGGAGGTCGAGGCTGCAGTGAGCTGTGATTGGGCCACTGCACTCCAGCCTGGGAGACAGAATGAGACCCTGTCTCAACTAATAATAATAATAATATTCCACTGTCTGAATGTGCCACAGTTTATTTATGTATCCATCTGCTGAGGGACATCTTCGTTGCTTCCAAGTTTTGGCAATTATGAATAAAGCTGCTATAGACATCCACGTACAGGCTTTTGTATGAAAATAAGTTTTAATCTCATTTGAGTAAATACCAAGGAGTGTGATTGCTGGATACATGGTAAGAGTTTATTTAGTTTTGTAAAAAAAACTGTCAAACCATCATGTAAAGTGACTATACCACTTTGCATTCCTACCGACAATAAACGAGAGTTCCTATTGATCTACATCCTCCTCAGTCAGCATCTGGTGTTGTCAGTTTTTGGATGTGAGCCATTCTAATGGGTATGTAGTAGTACCTCAATTGTTGTTTCAACTTTCAATTTCCTAATGACATGTTAAACTTCGTTTCATATGCCTACTTGCCATCTATACATATTTTTTCAGCGAAATGTCTGTTATGGTCCTTTGCCCATTTTTAAATTCAGGTTGTTAATTTTCTTTTTCTTTTTAGAGATGTGGTCTCACTCTGTCACTCAGGGAGGAGTGTAGTGGCATGATCATAGCTCACTGTGTCTTGAACTCCTGGCTCAAGTGATCCTCCCATCTCAGCCTTCCAAGTACCTGAGACTACGGGGATGTGCCGCCACACCTGACTAATTTTTAAAAAAATTTTTTTGTAGAGACAGGGTCTTACTATATTGTCCAAGCTGGACTCAAACTCCTGAGCTCAAGCAGTATTCCTGCTGTGACCTCCCAAAGTGCTGGGATTACAGGCATGAGCCACTGTGCCAGGCTTCTTATTCTCTTGACATTGTCTTTGGGAGAGCAGAAGTTTTTAATTTTAATGATATCCAGCTTATCAGTTATACCTTTTATGAATTACACCATTGGTGTTGTACCTAAAAAGTCATTGACATACCCAGGGTCATCTATGTTTTCTCCTATGCTATATTCTAGGAATTTTACAGTTTTGCATTTTAAGTTTAGGTCTATGATCCATTTTGAGTTAACTTTTATGGGGAGTATAAAGTCAGTCCAGATTCATTTTTTGCATGTAGATATCCAGTTGTTCCAGCACCGTTTGCTGAAAAGACAATCCTTGTTCCATTGTATTGTCTTTGCTACTTTAACAGAGATAAGTTGACTGTGTCTATTTCTGGGGTATCTATTCCATTGACCCACTTGTTTACTTTTTCACCAATACCACACTGTCTTGATTACTGTAGCTTCATGGTAAGTAAATGATACAGTATGTAGTAAGTCTTGAAGTTGGGTAGTGTTAGTCTTCCAACTCTGTTCTTTTTCAATATTGAGTTGACTGTTCTAGATCCTTTGCCTCTCTCTATAAACTTGAGAATCAATTTGTTTATATCCACAAAATAACATGCTGGAATTTTCATTGGGATTGCATTGAATCTATAGGTCAAGTTGGGAAGAATTAACATCTTGATAATATTGAAGTTTCCTATTCATAAACATGGAAAATACCATACTTTAGTGACACCAGTGTTAATAAGTTCTGATAACCCACTACCATCAGACCAGCTTAGGGTTTTGTAGTTTTAATAATGTTACACATATTTTGTTGGATTTATACTCAAGTTCAGTTGCCCCCCAGTATCCATGGAGGATTTGTTCCAGGACCCCCAGAGATGCCAATGTCCAAGGATGCCCAGGCCCCTTATATAACAGGGTATAGTATTTGTACAACCTACACAACATCCTCCATTATATATTTGTGTAAACCTCCACATATCCTCCACTATACTTTAAATTATCTCTGGATTACTTATAATACCTAATACAATGTAAATACTAAGTGAATAGTTGTTACACTGCATTGTTTAGAAAATAATAGCATGAAAAAAGTGTATACATGTTCACTACAGACACAACCATCCATTTTTTTTTTCCAAGTATTTTTGACCCACAGTTGGTTGAATCCATGGACACAGAATCCAGGAATATGGATGTTCTCAGGCAAATAAAAATTGAGGAAATCTGTTGGCAGTAGACTTGCCTTGAAGAAATGTTAAAAGAAGTTCTTACAGAAAAGAAAAATGATGTAGGTCAGAAACTTGAATCTACATAAGGGAAGAGTATCAAAGAAGGAATAAATGAGGAAAACAATGAAGAGTTTTATTTTTCTTATTATTAATTGATCTAACAGATAATAGTTTGTTCAAAATAATAATAGCCACAATGTATATATACGCTTTGTATATATACACTTATGTATAAGTGAAATGAATGACAGCAAGGACACAAAGGATTATAGGGAGGAATTAGGAATATTTTCCTGTTATAAGGTATATATACTACCCATGAAGCAGTATAATGGTAATAAAAGTGATTTGAGGCTGGGCACAGTAGCTGGCCTGTAATCCCAGCACTTTGGGAAGCCAAGATGGGCAGATCATTTTAGGTCAGGAATTTGAGACCAACCTGGCCAACATGGTGAAACCCCGTCTCTATTAAAAATGCAAAAATCTGTGGTGATGCATGCCTGTAATACCAGCTACTCAGGAGGCTGAGGCAGGAGAATCACTTGAACCTGAGAGGTGGAGGTTGCAGTGAGCCAAGATCACACCACTGCACCTCAACCTAGTGTCAACCTGGACGACAGAGGGAGACTCTGTCTCTAAATAAATAAATAGACTTGGCTTAGTTGTGAATATATATATTGCAAACTCTAGAGCAACTACTGAAGAAAAGTTAAAAAAAAAAAAAAGAAGTAAAATTGATGACCAAGAACGAAGGGAAAATGGGATCATGTAAGATGCTCAATTAATACCTCAAAAGGCAGAGAAGGTGTGGAAGACAAAAATTCCCATTATGTCTGTTATTCCTTTTTTTAGTGGTCCCACAGCTCATCACGGATATTCTGTTGTGGTTTTGTTTTGTCTTTTTTTCTCTTTTGGAAGTTTCTATTGTCATATCCTTAAGCTCAGAGAATCATTCTTTAGCCACATCTTTAGCCATAATGAGTCCACCAAAACCATCCTTCATTTCTGTTACAGTGTTTTTGATCTCTAGCACTTTTTCTTAATTCTGTCTTAGAATGTTCATCTCTCTGCTTACATTATCCATTTGTTCTTTAATATTGTCTATTTTTCCATTAAAGCCTTCAGCATGTTCATCATCATTTTAAAAAATTACTCGTGGGATAATTTCAATGTTCCTGCCATATCTGATCCTGGTTCTGATGCTTGTGTAGTCTCTTCAAATGATGGGGGTTTTTTGTTTGTTTGTTTGTTTATTTGTCTTTTAGTATGCCTTGTATTTTTTTTTTTTCAAGACAGAGTTTCACTCTGTCACCCAGGCTGGAGTGCAGTGGCACAATCTTGGCTCACTGCAACCTCCAACTCCTAGGTTCAAGCGATCTTTTCACCTCAGCCTCCCAAGTAGCTGGGAATACAGGTGCGCACCACCACACCCAGCTAATTTTTGTATTTTTAATAGAGACAGGGTTTCACCATGTTGGCCAGGCTGGCCTCAAACTCCTGACCTCAAGTGATCTCCCCACCTCAGCCTCCCAAAGTGCTGGCATTACAGGCATGAGCCACTGTACCCAGCATAGTGTGCCTCGTAATTTTTTGTTGGAAGGTGGACATGATGTACTGGGTAAAAGGAACTGCACTAAATAAACCTTTAGTAACATAGAGGTGAGCCAAGCATGGTGACTCACATCTTTTAATCCCAGTGCTTCGGGAGGCTGAGGTGGGAGGATGGCCTGAGGCCAGGAGTCAGAGACTCGGCTGGACAACACAGCAAGACCCTGTTTCTACAAAAAATTTTAAAATTAGCCATGCATGGTAGCATGCACCCGTAGTCCTACTACTTGGGAGGCTGAGGCAGGAGGATCCCTTGAGCCCAGGAGTTCAAGATTACAGTGAGCTTTGATTATATCACTGTACTATGGCCTGGGTGACAGAGCAAGACCCTATCTAAAATAAAAAAATAAAATAAAATATTTTAAAAATAATATAGAAGTAAGGTATGGCAGAGGGAGGGGAAGACTTCTATAATTTTATAGTTAGGTCTTTGTCTTTTGGTGAGCCTTTGCCCCTGGACTATGAATTTCACCATTGTTTCTCAGATGTGTGCAACCCCCACTCCTTATGTGGGACAGGATGGCTAGATGGGGCTGGAATTGGGTATTTCCCTTCTGCCATGTGGAAGGCTAAAGGGAGCTGGAGTTGGGTATTTTCCTTTCTCCGGGTAGGTTCGGCTCTGATACACCCCAGCAGGTTAGGATCTGGTAAAATAGTTACTTCTGAGGGTAGGCCTTGTTAGGAAAAACAGAACATTCTGTAGATCTGGATCTGAAAGGAACAACACACACACACACACAGAGAATGCTCTGGCACATTTAAAAATGGGTCTTTTCTCCTCCTTCTGCCAGAAGCTTGAGGCAGTTTTTGTCCGATATTGACTTTGAGGTCTAGGTAGTGCTCCTGCAGGTAAAACTACAACAGCATGGGGGTTCCTTTATCACGGGGCCACCTGGAGTTTTCAACTTTCAGACCTGTCCCTACTGACCCTCCAGGAATTTGTCAATTATAATTTAGTTTTTCCTACCCTAGTGCTGGTTCCTGATGGTAGGTTGTGATTCTCTGTATCTGTTTGTCTGTCTGTCTAATTTCAGGGATGGCAGTTTGCCTTAGGACCTCACTTCTTTGACAGATCTAGAAGACTTGATTTTTCAGTTTATAAAGCTTTTACTAGCTGTCTAGGATGGAGTGCTGACTGCTAAGCTCCTTGCATGCCAGACCAGCCATTCAATGTATTTTTCATTTCAGGTATTTTAATTTATGCTTTTTAAAGTTCCATTTGGTTGCTTTAAATTTATTTTTATTTATTTTTATTTTTTTAGAGATAGGGTCTTGCTCTGTCACCCAAGTCCATTCTCTCCCCATTATGCTCATGTTCTCCTCCACATGTCTTAATGTCTGGAGCAAATTTATACACTAGTTCTCCCTCATCCACAGTTTCATTTTCCATGGTTTCAGTTACCCATGATCACTTGCAGTCTGAAAATATTAAATGGAAAATCCCAGAAATAAACAATTCATGAGTTTTAAGGTACACGCTGTTCTGAGTAGTGTGATAAAATCTCACACCACCCTGCTCTGTGCCGGCCAGGACATGAATCATCGCTTTGTCCAGTGTATCCATGCCATCTACACTACCCACCCTGCTAGTCACTTAGTAGCCTGCTTGGTTATCAGATCAACTGTCAGGTATAGGTACAGCAGTTCTTGTGTTCAAGGAACTTTTATTTTACTTAATAATGGCCCCAAAGTGCAAGAGTAGTGCTGCTAGCAATTCAAATATGCCGAAGAGAAGCACAAAGTGCTTCCTTTGAGTGAAAAAGATGAAAGTTCTTGACTTAATAAGGAAAGAAAAAAATTTTATGCTGAGGTTGCTAAGACCTATGGTAAGAATGAATCTTCTATCCGTGAAATGGTGAAGAAGGAAAAGGAGATTCATGCTAGTTTTGCTGTTGCACCTCAAACTACAAAAGTTACGGCCACAGTGCCTGGTAAGTGCTTAGTTAAGACGAAAAAGGAATTAAATTTGTGGGTGGAAGACATGAACAGAAACGTGTCCTGATTGATGGCAACATGTTGCAGCAGAAAGCATTGCATTCATACAAAGACTTCAGCAAGGGATCCCCTGAAATGAGTGACACCAAGCCATTTACTGCAAGTGAGGGATGGTTAAACAGATCCAGGAATAGGTTTGGACTGAAAAATATAAATACTACTAGACAGGCTGCATCTGCCAATGAAGAAGTTGCTGCCACATTTCTGGCAAAGTTGAAGAAGTTAATTAACGAGAAAGGATACCCTCCAAAGCAAGTCTTCAATTGCAATGAAATCTGGCTTTTCTGGGAGAAGATGGGCAATAGAACCTACATTCATAAAAGTGCAAAGGAAGTACCAGGGCATAAAACGTGGAAGGACAGATTAGCTCTGTTGCCATGTGACAATACTGCAGGGCATATGATATAGCCAGGTGTAGTATACACAGCAAAGGACACACATGCTCTCAAAAAGAAAATAAAAAATTATCTGCCTTTGCTTGGTACTATCTGTGGTTTCTGGCATCCACTGGGGGTCTTGGAACTTATTCCCTATGGATAAGCGGATCTAGCTGTAATCACTGTTTAATGTCCTGTCTGCTAATTCAATCATTTGTTATTTACACCTCTGTTTCTATTGGTTAATTTTTCAATGATTGGTCAAGACCCCTCTGCAAATCTCTGGTTGGTACTCACTTGGGTGTCACCTCATTATTATTCTTTAGGATGTAGTTACATGTTTGATTCATTCATCTGTATGTCTGACATATTTCAAAATAATAAAATAAAATTAACCTAAATTATCTATATTGTTTCTTTATAGTCAGAGATGACATGATGATTTCAAAGTTTTGAGAGTCCTTATTCATCCATTCCACAGCCATTTGTTGCATATTTCCTATGTGTTGGGCATTATACTAGACACCAGAAATACAGAGATTTCTTTAATATATTAGATTAATTTATTATATATCAGGGAGCT
Organism: Pongo pygmaeus; assembly: GCF_028885625.2. NCBI lineage: Eukaryota > Metazoa > Chordata > Mammalia > Primates > Hominidae > Pongo > Pongo pygmaeus. The sequence goes on from NC_072392.2 coordinate 61,491,837, forward strand.
TTCATAATAAAAATAATAGCTAATATTATTATTGTTGTAACATGACATTTAACTGAGTGTTTACTGTTTGCATTAAGCATTTTACATTGATCACCTCCTTTAATCTTATGAACTACTATTTCCCTAATTTTAAAAACGAGGAAATTGGCCAAGCATGGTGGCTCACACCGTAATCCCAACACTTTGGGAGGCCGAGACAGGCAGATAACTTAAGCCCAAAAGTTTGAGATCACCCGGACAATGTAGTGAGACCGTGTCTCTACAAAAAATACAAAAAATTAGCCCAGTGTGGTAGCACACGTCCGTAATCCCAACTACCCAGGAGGCTGAGGTGGGAGGATCACCTGAGCCCGGGAGGTTGATGCTGCAGTCCAGCCCTGGCAACAGAGTGAGACCCTGTCTCAAAAAATAAAAATAAAGGAAATTGAGCACAGCAACATTTAGTAACTCGCCCAAGCTTAAAGAGCTCAGAAAGGCAGAGCCAAGATTTGCTCTTAACAGTTGTGGTTTTCTGCCCAGCATCCACTCCCTTCCTTTTGGATGACAACACCTGGATTTTCCTTCAGAGAACCACCCTTCTCACATTTGGTCCCCGCAGTTCAGTTGGAACTGACTATCCAGGCCCGGTCCGAGGCCTGAGAGGTTGACCCAGGCCCGGCCACTCAAGCTCCTGGATGCACTGATTGGCTCAGACACGAGCATGTGACCTTTAAGAGACCAATAGGATTTAAGTCTGAAGGTTGGCTCTTTTTGTTATTTTTGTTTTTTGTTGTTCTTTTTGTCACTTTTGGGGAAAATGAGCTGTCTTCGCACTCAAATTGGAACTGTTGGCTATAGAGATAAAGTAATCCTGGAGATTTGGGAGGGTCATCTGTTGTAGAGAATGACGCCAACCAGAAGCAGAATGAGGAAAGTTGGAGACTGAGTACTGATGCCATGATTTGAACCCTTGGATCTAGGCATGCCTGAAGCTTTCTCACTGTCTGGTCTTTTCAGTTACAGAAGCCTCCACTTGGCTTCTCACACTTGCAAAAAGGAGTCCTAGCTGACACAGGGGTACAGACCCCTAGCCCAGTAATTATTGTATCAGTTGAGTGATGAGGGCTGAAATAAATGTGGAGGGACCAAGCACAGTGGCTCACACCTGTAATTCCAGCACTTTGGGAGGACAAGGTAGGAGGATCACTTAAGCCCAGGAATTCAAGACCAGCCTGGGCAACATAGCAAGACCCCATCTCTACCAAAAAAAAAAAATCAACCAGGCATGGTGGTACACAACTGTTGCTCCGGCTACTCAGGAGGCTGAGGCAGGAGGATCACTTGAGCCCAGGAGTTTGAGGCTGCAGTGGGCTAGGATAGTACCCCTGTACTCCAGCCTACATGACAGAGCAAGATCTCATTTCTAAAAATAATAATAATACAAATTAAATTGAAATAATAAAGTAGATGTGGGTATTTAGGGTGCACTTAAATGCACTCAGCATATGTGTAAAGTGAGACGTTTTCCACTTTCTTCCCTTTCCCATCCTAGGTCTGAAGCCAAATCTCAGGGAAGATATATTTACACTAAGAGAAAGAGAGAGTCATGGATTACCTTTATGCCAACACTGACCAAGCCAGTCATCCTTCACTGGGGGGGTTGGATGGCTGTACCCAGTGTGATGAAAGATTATCACAAAAGACCTGATCCCAGAGACAACAATAACAACAGCAAGAATTATTTAGGTTCTGGAATACATTTCATCTGAGGTTTACGAAGCCTTTGACAGCAAAATTAAATCTGACATCACTCCCCAGGTTAACAAAGCAATGTTGCAGTCTTTGCAGTGGAGTGAGCTCAGACACTTGAAGGCCCTCTCTCTCTGAGGGTTGGAGTCACCTGCTTCGGCTGAGCTCATGGTGCCCCAGTCACCTCCAAGAGCGACTTGTCATGAGGGGGTAATGCAGCTCTTGGAGCAAAAGGAATAACATACACAGGACCTCAACCAAGCCATAGGCTCAATCAAACCCATCCTTGGGTTTAACTCCTTGGCCACAGGACGATCTCATCCTTACCCCTCCCCAACCAGGTTCAGAGAGAACTTTACCACCTCACTGTCTTGTGAAGGTCAGATTTCAGAATCAGTAGGTAAGTTAATTAGACCACTAACACCCTTTGAAAGGAATGTAACAGCTGACATTAAGATCATCACAAAAGGTCATATATTTTTCTCTCCATCAGGGAGGACAATTCCCACATTCAGGCAGCAGAGGCATGAGAGCATTAGCATTCACGACCAACTCCAGAACTATGTAAATAACCACACTGTTTAGCACCCTGGCCCATAGGCAGTTCACCCTCTTCCATGATTAAAGGTGACCATCACACTTAGTGTTTGTACTGCTAAGCACGGTGAGGTCATATTTCCCCTCCAGAGATGGAGACAAAAAGGGGGAAAAAAAACCCCCACACTTTTTCTCCTTGATAAATCTGAAGCTGTAATAAATCAGAATTTAGATCTTTAGTGAATAATTCATGTTTATCCAAAGGAAAAAAATAATGACTTTCATTATATTTCATCTTCCTTTTACTAAGTTTTGGAAATTGATTCCCCAGACTGGAGCTTCCAGAAATCCATAGAAGTTTTGCCTGGTGGCTCACCCTTGAGGGTGCCTCCCCCTTGAGGGTGCCTCCTGGGACCTCCACTCTCCCTGCCAGGCTCTCTTTGGCTCCCCCAGGATTATGGGGGGTGGGGGCAGTGCAGGAAGAGTCTGGGCTGGTCATGGTACTGGCTGTGTCAGATGCCTAGAGCTGACTCTTCTCTCAGGGCTAGCATGGGATCCTGGAAGTTCCCCTCCTGGGCCCTATGACTGCATCCTTTAACCCAGGTAGGAGGTCTCCTAGGCTAACTGCTATGATATCCCTCCCCCTCAGTCAGGCACTTGACAGTATGCCCTCCACCTTTTTCTGCTGAAGTCTCCTTGCTCCATGCAAGAAGTTCAGTGGGCAGGGTTCTTTTAAAGCAACCCCACCCTTCCTGAGTTATTTGGAAGAGCATACTTTTGACCTTCGTAGTGGTGCAATGATGACTCAAACACAGTGATTTCTTCTGCCACAGGGGGCTGCAGCCACCCTCTCCTCCAGTAAACACTTTTCCTTCTCTTCCAAGCTTGAGCTAAGATTCCAACCCCTTTGTTCTCCCCATCACTTAGCGCACATATTGAACTCTCTTAGTGGGTGATCTATTCAGTGCTTCTCTCGTTAGGCTTGAGGTAAGGAAAAAACATGCCCTCCTTTCCCCCAAGAGGAGAATGGGACTGACATTACAACGCAATTCTCTCCAAAGAAATCTATAATAATTCCCAATGTTTGGCGTTTTCATTGTCAACCCTCCAACGCCCACCTCTTTTTCCTTTTACACTCAACTATGCTTATTTTAATTGATGCACATTTCACATACAGTAAAATTCACCTTATTAGTATAGAGTTCTATGAGCTTTGACAAATTAAATACAGTAATATAACTACCCCCACCATCAAGATACAGAATAGTTTCATCCTTGTCTGGTATTTCTTCACCTCTCTTTGTAATCAACTGCTTCCCTCACCCCAGGCCCTGGCAGCCACTGTTCTCTTATCTGCCCGTAAAGGTTAGCCTTTTCCAGAATATCATATAAATGGATTCATTCAACATGCAGCCTTTGAGATTGAGTTCTTTCACTTAACACTTTTGTGATTCATCCATGTTGCGAGGATTAGTCATTTGTTCATTTTTATTGCTGAGGTGTACTGCCTTGTATGGATGTACCACAGTTTACTTATCCATTCATTAATTGATGGGATTTTGGGTTGTTTCTGGTTTTCGGCAATTATGAATAAAGCCACTATAAACAATGATTTTATAGGTTTTTGTGTGAACACAAGTTTTTATTTCACTTGGGTAAATATCTAGGAATGGGATGTTAGAATCGCTGGATAATGGCCAGGTGCAGTGACTCACACCTGTAATCCCAGCACTTTGGGAGGCTGAGGAGGGCAGATCACTTGAGTCCAAGAGTTTGAGATCAGCCTGGCCAGCATGGTGAAACCGCATCTCTACTAAAAATACAAAAATTAGCCAGGTATGGTGGTGTGTGCCTGTAGTCCCAGCTCCTTGGGAGGCTGAGACATGAGAATCGTTTGAACCCAGGAGGTGGAGGTTGCAGTGAGCTGAGATCATGCCACCACTGCACTCCAGCCTGATCGACAGATTGAGGCTCTGTCTCAAAAAAAAAAAAAAAAGGGATTGCTGGATAGTATTATAAGAAACTGCCAAACTGTTTTCCACGGCAGCTGTAGCTGTACCGTTTTGCATGCACCAGCACTATGTGAAAGTTCTAGCTGTCCCACATCTTTGTCAGCACTTAGTATTGCCAATTTTTTATTTTGGCCAATCTAATAAATGTAGAGCAGTATCTTATAGTTTTAATGTGCATTTCCTTAATAACTAATGACACTGAGAATCTCTTTATCTATTTATTTGCCATCCATATATTATCTTTGATGAAGCACCAGTTCAAATCTTTGCCTACTTTTAAATTATGTTTTTTAATCAATGAGTTTTTAGAGTTTTTCATATAGTATGGATCAGTGTGCTGCAAATATTTTCTCTCAGTCTGTAGTTTGTCTTTTCATTCTCTTAACAGTGCCTTTTGAAGAGCAGAAGTTTTCAACTTTGATGCAGTCTAATATAGCATTTTTTTCTTTTATGAATCATGCTTTTAGTTTTGTAACTACAGAACCTTTGCCTAACCCAAGATCACAATGATTTTCTCCTACATTTTCTTCTAGAGCTTTTATAGTATTGGGCCTTACATTAAAGTTTATAACCCATTTTGAGTTAATTTTTTTTACATGGTGCAATTAATAGAACAAGGTTCACTTTTGCCGATAGATGTCTAATTGTTTTAGCACCATTTGTTGTAAAACTATCCTTTCTCCATTGGCTTGTCTGTATCTTTGTCGAAAATCAATTGATTATATATGTATGGGTCTGTTTCTGGACTTCTATTTGATTTCTTTGATCTGTGTATTTTCTTTTGACAATATCACACTGTCTTGGTTACTCTAGCTTTAGAATAAGCCTTGAAATCAGATAGTGCAAGTCCACAAATTTTGACCTTTTTCAAAATTATTCCTTTGCCTTTCCATATACATTTTAGAATCAACTTGTCTATTTCTACAAAAAAAATCCTCCTGAATTGGAATTGCAATGAATCAATAGATCAGTTTGAGAAGAATTGCCATCTTGACCATTCTGAGTCTTCCAGTCCAACCTTCTACTTATTTAGCTTTTCTTTTTTATTTCATCAGTGTTTTATAGCTTTCAACATCTAGATCTTATACATATTGTATGAGATTTATAACTAAATATTTCATGTCTTTAGATGCTACTGTTAAAAAATACTTTAAAAAATTAGTTCCCCATTGTTAATTGTTAGTGTATAAAAATACGATTGATTTTTGGTTTTTGACCTGGTATCTTGTAATCTTACTAATCTCATTTATTGGCCCTTGTAGCTTTCTTTGCAGATTCTCTGAGATTTTCGGTGTAGAAAATTATGTCATCTTTGAATAGAAATAGTTGTATTTCTTCTTTTACAATGCATATGCCTTTTACTTCTTTTTTCTTGCCTTATTGCACTGGCTGCAACCTTCAATAAAATGTTAGATAGGAATGGTGAAGCAAACATCCTCATCTTATTTCTAATTTTAGGAATTAGGGTTTCTATGGAGCTTTCTCACTGAACTTGTAGTGAAAGGAAAACATTTCTTAACTCTCTCTAAAGGAAAGAATAAAACTCCTATCTCACTGACAACTCTTTCCAAGAAATCTAATTTCAACTTCTGGACTTTATGACTTCAGCCTGGGTCATATCTTTGAGGTGAACAGAGCTAGGGGTCACAGAACTGGTTCCAGGATGGCTCTGTAGTCTTGCAAATGTGTTCTAGTATCTTATTTTTTGCAAAAGGGGAAAGCTTGCCACTTTTGTTTTTCTCAATATTTTGGGGCCTCAGTCAAAATCGAGACATCTATCTACAGATGGAATTATTACTTTTATTTTACAAATGAGGGATGTTAGGCTAAGAGAGTTTAAATAACTTGCCCAAGGTCATATAGTTACAAAGTGACATAATTCAAATTGAGCTTGGTCAGGACCAGAGAAGATGTTATTTCCACTAGGCCGTATCAGTACAGCTAGAAAAATTCAGACAGCATTTATCATGACCCCAACTCACACGTAAAACCAAAATGGCTAAGGTATCTCTAAACTTCATTTAGTCATCCTAAAAGACCATACTACGGCTGATGGAGGAAATAGTGTTGCATTTGTCCTTCAAATGGCCATGGAATAATAATCATCCTAAATCCTGAAGCAGGTGCTGAGGTCAGAAGCTGAGAGTCTCTAATTATCAACACTGGTCCCCTCAGGCTTTCCTTGAATAACTCAGACAGGAAATCAGGACAGACAATATGGAGTCTATTTTGGTCAAGAAATTTGACCATATGTCTCTAGATCAAGGAGCCCATGACGATTTGCTTCTGTGGCCACTTCAACAAAATCAGGCCCCAGCTGGAGATCACGTCTTGCAGATCAGAGTCAGGCAGGCCCTGAGCAAAAGCTTCGGGTTGAAACCGATCCCAGCAAAATCACAAACTGAAAGAAATATTCCCCTATCATTCATAATCCCCCAGCAAGTGAACAAAGCTTTTGTGTAAGTTTTCCAAAAGATGAATTTTCCTGGGAACTAAAAGTTATAAATTAAAAAGAGGGGTCTCAGCAATTTCACTGCTGGGCATATACCCCAAAGAATTGAAAACAGGTGTTTAAGCGAAAACTTGTACATGAATGTTCACAGTAGCACATACTATTCACAATAGTCAAAAGGTAGAAACAATCTGAATGTTCATCAGCTTAAGAACGGATAAATGAAATATGGTATATCCATAAAATGGAATATTATTCAGCCATAAAGAGGAATGCAGTAACTGATCTGTGCTATGACATGGATGAATCTTGCAAACATTAAGCTAAGTGAAAGAATCCAGACACAAAAGGCCATATATTGTATAATTCTAATTATATGAAATATTCAGGGTAGGCAAATCTATAGAGACAGAATGCAGACTGGTGATTGCCAGGAGGTGAGGGAGAAGGGAATGGGGAGTGACTGCTTTGTAAGTATGGAGTTTCCTTTCAGGGTGATGAAAATATTCTGGAACAAGATAGTGGTGATAGTTGTACAACTCTGTGAATGTATCAAATGTAACTGAATTATACACTGAAAAGTGGTTAAATGGTAAATTTTATGTTATGTGTATTTTACTATAATAATTTAAAAAGAGAGCTCTTTGCTTAAGAGCAGCTGTCATGTTGCTATTATATTATGGTTGTCTATCCAGGTCATTTCCTGAAACACCTCTCCTGCTTAGCTCAGTTTTTTTGTCATATGCCAGTTAGATTATAACAGTAGCCTCCTAACTAGTCCCCTGTCCCCAGTTTTACTTATCTTCACTCCATGTTCCATGGATTCTCTACAGTATCAAAATGAGCATTACATTCCTTTATTTAAAATCTTTCAATGGTCCCTGAGCTTCTACTGTGGTAAGATCACATTCCCTTGCACAGCGTTGAAAGGCACTTCCTGGTTTGGCAACTGATTGCTTCTCTCCCTATGCAGGCCTTATGGTGAGTGTGCCCTGAGATGGCAGGGCCCACGGTGCTCTCAAGGATTGTTCTGTCCTAAGCACATAGAATGGCCCCTGGTGCATAGCAGGTGCTCAGTAAATATTTGTGAATGCAGTAATCAGGCTTCAGCTAAGCTATCTAGCTCCAGCTCTTGCTACTTCCCCAAATACCCTGTATTCTAGCCAAACCAAATTCTCCCATAAGTTAGGCCAATCCACGCATCTGAGCCTTTGTTGAATTGCTCTCTCCATTTGGAATGTTTCCCGACCATCTGTAAATCTGAGCAAAGGGGTTCTTCCTTTAAGACAGCTCAAGCAGTTTCTCTTTTGAGACTGTCAGTCACTCATTTCTTGGTGTTCCCATAGCACTTTGAACAGCGCTTTGTGGCAGCTTTAGCATATCTTGTCCTAGACTCATTTGTCTACATCCCTGACTCTCTTACCAGACTATGTGGACTAAGCAGCTCATCTTAACTCCTCCTGCATCTTCTCTCGTGATTAACATATTATAGGTGATACTGGGGGAATAAACAACACAAAAAGTAACTAAATGATTCTTCTTGAAAGATCAATCTTGGGGCTGGACGCAGTGGCTCACGCCTGTAATCCCAGAACTTTGGGAGGCCAAGGCGGGCAGACTGCTTGAGGTCAAGAGTTCAAGACCAGCCTAGCCAACATGGCGAAACCCCATCTCTACTGAAAATACAAAAATTAGCCAGATGTGGTGGCGGGTGGCTGTAGTCCCAGCTACTCGGGAGGCTGAGGCAGAAGAATCACTTGAACCCAGGAGGCGAAGTTTGCAGCGAGCCGAGATCACCCCAATGCACTCCGGCCTGGGTGACAAAGTAAGATTCTGTCTCAAAAAAAAAAAAAAAAAAAAAAGAAAGATCAACCTTGGGATTTTTTTTTTTCCACAGAAAACAATCTGAATTAAACTGGAAATTGAGGACAGTCATCACTGAATCTCTTGTCATTCTATGTACTTGGCTGTGGTAAACAGCAGGAAGAGAAGGAGACAGAAATGGAAGCAAGTGGAAAGGGCAGGAAACCGCAGCAGCATAATGGATGTCGCCCTTTCTCTTTCTGAAGGATCCCACCAGGGACTTACTGAATGGATCAGAAAGTGAATGGCAACCATTACTCTGTTTCCAGGAAGAGAGGAGCGGCCACGTGCTCTGGGTGCTACATTTGGTACAAGTGTAACCTCCCACCGAACCTGAGTAATTGAGAATCAACCGTGAAAATGAAATTCCAGTTTTCCTTTACAGCATTTTCCCTTTATTGCTTCGTCCCCTCTTGCCCACTGACGTCAGGAGTGTATTCCATTCTATCTCTTTCTAATCATGTTTGTCTCTCCAGCTTGGGCAGAATGTGCTGTGCCGTCTGTGCCCTTTTCAGCAACTTGTGCTCTGTGTGCTTGTCTTGTGCTTTGTTGCTCCTCGTGTCTGCTGCTGGGTCCTTTTGGTTAACATCGTCCTCCCTTCCCCAGCATACAAGAGAGCGGCCACTCAGAAAGGCTTGGTTGCAGAGTAGGACTCAAGGAGAATGCCTCTCTGGCTCTTTCTCAGACTGCAAGTCACTTTGAACCCTGCATTTCAAAGATAAGTGGAGAAGGAGAAATTTAGGAAGAGGTAGGGGTCCAAGAGCATAAGGGAAAAGAATTGATTGGTTTTGTGTATCTGCTAAGTGATCTCACTTAATTCCCTCTTTCCAATGAGATGGTATTATTAGTTGACTGATGAGGAAAGTGAGATGAAATAACTTTCCCAAGACCACTCAGCTGATCAGTTGCAGAGTCAAGATCCAAATCCAGAAAATGTCCACTCCAGCATCGGGGCCCTCGCCTCCCCCACCCACCTCTGGCTGTGGGAGTAGGCTGCCCAGGAGGCTTTGGGGAAGGAAAGGCAGGAGACACTTCGAATGTAGATCTGATTGAGGCTGGCATCCAAGGCCACGGGGGTCTGATTTGGCCATGAGATTTCCTGATGCTCTTCACACCAGGCTATTGCCCATCAGGTCCGGATGTTTTAGAGATGGAGAGGCAGGGAAGCCACAGGAAGCCTCCAGAAGAAAGGGGTTGGTGAGGAGTTGGGCAAAGTCTAGGCCCTAACCAGTAAATGGAGGTGGACTAGGATCAGGCTCCCATTCCTGGAAATGGAGGTAGAAATAAAGCCATCAATCAAACGGGACACTCCAGCACAGGTTAGGGAAAGGCCTCAGTCTGCGGCCCAGGCACGTGGAAGACAACATCTCCAGCGGATGGGACTGCTGATACCCACCTTGCTCCACCAGGGTGAAGCTTGATGCCATTGGATACAAGACTCTTTTTCAGTTTCCTACTAATTTTTTGGTGCCTCTACTTGCACGCACACACTTTACCTACAGTAACTCAGCCCCGGCCAGTTGTGGTGCAGTGCTTGCTTGTGCAAAGCTGCAGATTAAATTCCTATATTCATTCATTCATTCAGGTATCCACATAGCAAACATTTGAGGGGCTACTATGGACTAGGTGCTGGGGAAAACCAAATGAATAAAACACAAACCCTGCCAGTGCAGAGGTCACAGGTGCCCAGGGAGCAGATGTGCATGTGAATATTTATAGCAGGAGTCATCAGTGACAGAGGTGTGCCGAGGTACCCAGAAAGGTATGTGTTCCTCTTGGGCTTGGAGGTAGGAGAAAGCACCCCAGTGGACAGGGCAGTCAGAATGTCAAATCCCTATCTCTCACGGCTCGTCAAAATGCCCTCTCCTGCCTGTGCTGGTGACAAGGCAGGGCTGCGGTCAGCCCACGGAGCTGTGGGATAACCTTGATGGTGCAGTAAGGGTTAAAGCACAGAGCGGTGGAAGTAAGAAATTATTTTCATAATAAGGCAGATCCTTGGGTTCTGACATAATGCCTCTGTGAGGTATGGGCCTCTCCTGGACAACAACAAAAACGTATAAAATATAGCAAGGCTGCTCCTCTGAAGTAACAAATCCCTTCCCTTGTGTAAGCTGCTGGGACTGCCAACTTCAGGCCGGGCTCTGTGAGGTCCAGGCTTCTCTGTGAGGCCCAGGCCTCCTCTGTAAGTACAGGCCTCCTCTGTGAGGTACTGATGCCCCAGTGTGAGGTACAGACCAGTATGAAGGAGCTGTCTTCTTTCATGCTATTATGTATGCTTGATTTCATCATTCTCCTTTGCACTGCTTATGTACAGGTTAGGAAGTAAAACCAAATGAAAGCTAGCAACAGACGCAGGGTGATTAGTCTCTCCAAGCTTTGAACTTGGACCAGCCACGTTTCCAGTCTAGTGTAGATGACAATGTCAATCCTCTGCCCAGATATCCTTTTTTTTTTTTTTTTTTTTTTTGAGATGGTGTCTTGCTCTGTCGCCAGGCTGGAGTGCAATGGCACAATCTCGGCTCACTGCAAGCTCCGCCTCCTGGATTCAAGTGATTCTCCTGCCTCAGCCTCCCGAGTAGCTGGGACTATAGGTGCATGCCACCACACCCAGCTAATTTTTGTATTTTCAGTAAAGACAGCGTGTCACCATGTTGGCCAGGATGGTCTCGATCTCTTGACCTCATGATCTGCCTGCCTCAGCCTCCCAAGGCATTGGGATTACAGGCCTCAGCCACTGTGCCCAGCCCCAGATATCCTTTAGGATATTTCTAAAGGATACCCCCAGATGGGGTCAGGCTGAAGCTACCCTCTACAAGGACTGGCATGAGGCTCACCCTTGCTTTGCCTCCTTGCCTGTCCTGCCCTGACTGTTCCCTCACTCTCCTACTTGTCTCCCCTGAAAGCACTTCTTTAGACAAAATTATTTGCACATAAATCCTCATCTTAGGGTCTGTTTCCAGGGAACCTGACCTAAACACTTAACTTCAAGAACACGAGAGAGAAGGTTGCAACTGTGCTTCATGCCAGCCAGGGCCACATTATGACTTTCCTGCAGGGCTGCCAGATTTAGCAAATAAAAAATACAAGATGCCCAGTTAATTTGAATTTCAGATAAACAACAATTGTTTTCTTAGTACGAATATGCCCCATGCAATATTTGCAAAATATTTATACAAAGATATTATTCATTGTTGATCTGAAATGCAAATGTAACTGGGCCTTCCATATTTTATATGGCAGTCCTTAGAAAGGACTTCAAGTCCTTTTGCTTTCGTGGGCCCATTCTTCTATTAAAAAAAAAAGTTTTATTTACAACTGCACTGGTATAAAGATGAATGTAGGCTGGGCATGGTGGCTCATGCCTGTAACGCCAGCACTTTGGGAGGTCAAGGCAAGAGGATTGTTTGAAGCCAGGAGTTCAAGACCAGCCTAAGCAAGGTCTTGAACTAGTGAGATTCTGTCTGTCTCTCTCTCTCTTTTTTTTTTTTTGAGACAGAATCTCACTCTGTCACCCAGGCTGGAATACAGTGGCACAATCTCAGCTCACTGCAACCTCTGCCTCCCTGGTTCAACCCATTCTCCTGCCTCAGCCTCCTGAATAGCTGGGATTATAGGCTTGTACCACCATGCCCGCCAATTTTTTTTGTATTTTTAGTAAAGACAGGGTTTCGTCATGTTGGCCAGGCTGGTCTCAAATTCCTGACCTTAAGTCATCTGCCCGCCTCGGCCTCCCAAAGTGCTGAGATTCCAGGCATGAGCCACCACGTCCAGCCACAAGATCTTGTCTCTACAAAAAAATTTAAAAATTAGCCAGACATAGTGATGCATGCCTGTGGTCCCAGCTGCTCAGGAGGCTGCAGCAAGAGGATCATTTGAGTTCAGGAGTTCAAGGCTGCAATGAGCTATGATCATGCCACTCCAGCCTGGGTGACAGAGCAAAACTCTGTCTCCAAAAAAAATTTTTTTAATTAAAAAAAGAATATAGGCCAGGCGTGGTGGCTCACGCCTATAATCCCAGCACTTTAGGAGGCTGAGGCAGGCAGATCTCCTGAGGTCAGGAGTTCGAGACCAGCCTGGCCAACATGGTGAAACCCCCATCTTTACTAAAAATACAAAAATTAGCTGGCCGTGGTGGGCGCCCATAATCCCAGCTACTCGGGAGGCTGAGGCAGGAGAATTGCTTGAACCTGGGTGGCAGAGGTTGCAGTTAGCCGAGATTGGGCCACTGCACTCCAGCCTGGGCGACAGAGTGAGACTTGGACTCAAAAAAAGAAAAAGAAAAAAGAGACAATGTAACCCAGCCTGGATTCATTATTATATACTCATTATTACTATTATTGTACTCATTTTTCCTGTACTTTAAAGGAAATTAAAATTAAAACATGCTTGAGGGCCTAAAAGTATCATGGACCCCAACTACTATACCTACTGTGCCTAGTGAGTCAGCCCTGGTGCCAGCTTATAAAGAGCCTTGAATGCCGTGATTAGACATGATGGACTTTCTTCATCAATCATTGTTCAAACAAGAACTCTGCGACCAAACAGTACTTCAGAAAGCTAGCCCTAGTTGAGAGTGTGGGGAAGAGGCCAAAGAATGAAATATTTGATGAGGGAGAAGATGGTCACCGTGACTGAGATGGGACACTCAGGGCCTTAACAGGGGCAGCTGGCAAGTTCATTAATTTGAGGGTTTACACCCTACAATGCTCACCAGGTCTCCATTGTGCACAGGTGTGTCCTGGGACACAGGTAGGGTGGCGGTATGGTCTTGCCTAAGTGGATCTGAGCCATTGCTGGGCTCACCCCCTCCTCACGAGAGCAGATAGAATGCTACCTTGCAGAAAACCAAGATGTGGGCCTCCAACGTGAAGCATGGAGAGATGCTCTGAGCCAGGGACCAAGACCCACTGTCTGGTTCTGTACATAGCTTTACTGAACACAGTCACGCCTATTCAAATCCATATTGTTTATGGCCACTTTTGTGCAGAGTTGAGCAGTTTCAACAGAGACCAAATGTCCTACAAAGCCTGAGATATTTACTATCTGGTCCTTAACAGAAAAAGCTTGCCAATTGCTCCTCCAGGCTATGGGTGATTCACAAGATGGGATTTTGTCAGAAATGGATGTTTCTGAGTATGTAAAATTTAAACCAAAGCCCTGCCTCTCCGTCATCACTGGCTGCGTTATAATACAGTATGTGTATCTCCTTCCCCATGCCCACCAATGGAAAGAAAAACTCTACACATTATCTCCAAGCAGATGGAAAATGGCTTCTCTCTTTGGGTTACAGGGGAAACGCAGCAGAAAAACTTGTTCAGACGGTGGGTATGAATTCAAATGAAAAATCCACCCTTCAAAGACCAGGGTGTATTCCCGGTGGGAGCCACACAAGCTTAGAGAGAAGGAGAGGAGAGAGATTTGGAAAGAAGTGTGGCAATGCTATTCAGAAATTCCTACCTGCCCTTTTGCAATCGTTTAAATAATCTGTGCTGCTCAATGGGTACTTTACCTGACCTAGTTAAGAATCGGATTGCTATTTTAACTGAGAAAAATGGTACTTTCAATCGGTTTACAAAGAAGAAAAGAATAAACATTATCAAGACCATCTCTTAGAAGATTAGGACAAAAAAATCCAGGAGACGCTTCAAAGCTGTTTTTGTTTTTCTTGGCTTTGAAATACATAGACAGTCCTGATAATTTTATCTTCCTCAAAATATAGCAAATAAAGTCTATTTACTACTCCCGGGCAATTCCATACATAAATTAAAATAAAACACACACACATACAACACAAAGCACTTTAAACGAATCCTCCTGCGGGTCTCAAATCCATCATTTCTCTTCCTGTGGTGAGGGTTTTATGCCACAGATCAATGCAATTTGAAAGTTTTGGAGGTGATTTTGTTTTTCATACCTTGCTATTTGATGAGTTTTTAGATGGCCATCTAAAGAACAGCTTACACGCTGTCTCTCACGGATCTCAGGGAGGCCTCAGATGAGCTGACATGTTGAAAGATGGTTAGCAGAGATAGAAATATATTTTATCTAGTTTCTCGAAGTCAGCTTTTAAAGTTAGTTCAAACACACTACTTAGTGAATTCATGAAAAATCTTTTTTAACCCTGAGAATGATATTTCCATTTCTCGTCACCATATTTAGTAGGAGAGTTGCTTTAAGAAACATCATCTTTCCCATTAAAAAAAGGCTTTCTAGGCACAAACTGTGCCACAAAAAGCATGTGGAAAGATAGGCTGATTCCCTTTGATTGTATTTCTGAATGTGTTGGTTTTAAAATGGGATAAGATATTCCAATATCCCTAATTAGAACTTTTTTTAGCTGGCCACATAGGAAGGTGTTTCTGTGTCCATATAAATCATCTTGTCTTGGTAGAACATGCATTTTAAAGTAATTTCATATGTGATTCATTATTTTTTTTTCTTTCAACAAATCATCTATTAAGCACCCTGTATGGGCCAGATACTGTGCTAAACCTAGGAATACAGAGATTGAAGATACCGTTCTTGCCATTAAATTGCTCATAGTCTAACAGGGAAGATGGACACAGAAAAAGAAATTACAATGCAAAGCAGCGAGTGTGCCCCTAGACCCTCTCCCTGAAGTCTCCTCTTGTTACCGATGGCATGCATCAACAAGATTGATTGGTTGACTGGTTGACTGATGGCTACCCAAGCCTCATTCCTAAAAAAGACATTATCAATATGGCTAATCAAATGGTATAGCAAAAGAGCAAATGGATAGATTAGGTAGAAGTTAGCTAAATCTCCTACATTCTGCCAGAGAGGATAAATTTCTATCTCGACTCTTCCATGAAGAGCAGATACAGTACACTGATAGAGCTACAATAGCTTCCTTTTCCAGGCCACAGATATAGATAGTTTGCCTTTACCCTCCCACCACCTGATATATAAAATAAACACAGAAAGACATTATTGCTACCTAACAATAGGTAGGGGGCGGGAGTGGTGGTGAGGAAGGAATGAGATAGATGGTAGCAGGGCTGCAGTCCCCCAAAGCTGTGCAAGTGAAGTCCCCGCAGATGCAGTTCAGACGTGACTGGGTTCTGTGAACCCAAACTACATAGTTAGAAAGCTTTTGGCTGCAAGTAACTGAATATCCAATTAAGTGCTTTTAAAAAAAAGTGTTTATTTTCATTACATACCAATAAATCCAGAGGCATTGATTCCAACCAAGGGGTATTCAAAATACTTAACAACCAATCTGTCCCAGACATTGACAAATGAGAACCGAAAGCCTGACCAGTCAGAATAAAGCCTAGCCTTAAACAACAATTGCTGCTGGATCATACTTCTGGCTACACTCCACCCCTGGTTCCAGGCTGGCTTAGCATCACAGTGTCAGGGCTTGGGTCCGTTTCTGAGAGATTCTCTTAGCCCTCCCTTTGTGGTGACAAGATGGCTGCCACATCTCCAAGCATCACTTTTCTTCATCTAAAAATAAGGTCTAAAAGCAGGAAGGAAGGGCTGAAGATTTCTCTTAGTTCACCTCTCTTTTTTATCAAGGAGAAATCTTTCCCAGAAGCCCCTGGCAGACTCCCTCTTAGTACTATTGGCCAGAATTAGGTCACATGTCCACCCTGAAACCAATCATTATCACAGGAAAAAGGGAGTACAGTGGTTACCTTGGACCAGTCACAGTTCACTCTCTGGGGCAATGGAGGGTCCTATCTTGCCAAAACGCATTGCTACTTGTACTGAAACCAAATTAGGGTTCTGTTAGCCTGGAAGAAAGCAAAGTGTGTGGGGGCAGTAAGGAAGAGCTATTGGGTAAGTAACCAGCAATAATTGCCACATTGACTTTTCAGTAAGAAGAAACTTCTTTTTTTTTTTTTTAGGCAGGTTCTCACTTTGTCGTCCAGGCTAGAGTGCAGTGGTGTGATAGCTTACTGCAGCCTCGACCGCCCAGGTTCAAGCGATCCTTCTGCCTCAGCCCCCCAAGTAGCTGGAAGTACAAGTGCACGCCACCACACCTGGCTAATTTTTGTATTTTTTGTAGAGACGGAGTTTCGCCATGTTGCCCAGGCTAGTCTCGAACTCCTGAGCTCAAGCAATTCACCTGCCTCGGCCTCCTAAAACGCTAGGATTACAGGCGCAAGCCACCATGCCCAGCCTAAGAAGCAACTTTTCATTTTTTTATTGT
Organism: Pongo pygmaeus; assembly: GCF_028885625.2. Lineage (NCBI taxonomy): Eukaryota > Metazoa > Chordata > Mammalia > Primates > Hominidae > Pongo > Pongo pygmaeus. The sequence continues at coordinate 61,508,608 of NC_072392.2, forward strand.
ATCACCATAGGGTGGGGTGGGATGATCAGGGAATCTGGCCACCTCACGAATGCTGCTTCTTTTCTCCCAGAGATGGCAGTATCATGGGTCTGTGTAGGCGACTCTAGAGATACTCAAGGACATGATTCAAGACCAACTGATACAGCCAAGTTGAATGCTTGAAAGCCTTGCTCTCAATAACTGGATGGGGCACCATGGTTCACTACCGTCCTTAGTAGGTCACATTTGTGCCCTAGATTTACAAAATTTGATTTATAGCCTTTAAACCACAAAGCTTGGCTTACTCCCCCTACCTCTTCCATGTGCGCAGTACCTTAGGAAGTCAGCAGGAATCAATGGAATTATAGAGTAGAAATACTGCAATCAGTTGTTTCCAAAGAAGAATGTTTGATTGGCTTAAACCTTGTTTCAAAAAGTAATATCTGTCAAAAAAAAAAAAAAAATAGCCCCAAACCCTTATTTTGTGATTCCCTTTACTGCAAAATGCAGGAAACACTCACAAGGGTACTGAGAGAAGAAATTGTAGGTAATATTTTGAAATGGGAAACCCTTTGGCCCTACAGTTGCTGGCTTAGGGACACAGGCCCATTGAGGTTAGGGCTATGTGTCTGATTCCTCTATGGTATACTCGTTTCATACAGAGATGGCCTCAGTTCCAGGTCACACATTGCACCCCTGGCCCGGGTCAGCCATCTTGAAAATACAACCAACCCATTGGTGTAGGCTGTCTACAAATATGGCTCCAATGCTCCAAACCTGCCTTTACCCACACCATTGATGATGTGATTTTGCAGCTCCTCCCATCAAGAGATGGAGTTTATTTCCCCCTTCCTTGAATTCATGCTGACCTTATGGATTGCTTTGGCTGATGGAATGGAGGTAAAAGTGACACTGAGCCAGTTCCGAGGCCAGGATTCACACTTCTACTCATTCTCTGGGAACCCTGCCACCACCAAGGGAACAAGCCTAGGCTAGCCCACTAGATACAGAGATTCATGACTCAGTCAATGCCATCGCTGCAGCCAAAAGCCAGCCAATCACCAAACATATGAGTGAAGCCATCCAAGACCAGCCAGCCCCCAGCCAACCTGCCAGCTGGCAAGAGAGGCATGAGCCAGCCACACCATAAACAGCCTAGTCTAGCCCAGACCAGAAGAAACCACAATTGTTCCATAGATGACCTATGAGGAATAAGAATTGTTTGCTTTAATAAGCCATGAAGTTTGGGGGTGTTTTGTTACACAACAGTAACTAACTGATACATAGAGGTGACTCGAGCCTCTACTTAATCCTTTCTCACTTTGAGAGAAAGTGCCTTTGATACCAGGGAGCCAAGTACAACATCTTCATTTCAGGACAGCATGTGGTAATGAGTCATCCTAAAAGTCTTGCAGATGATCTTGGGGTTTCTTATGTCTTTATGAAGTCCACAAGTTCTTTGGAAATCCATGCTTCTAACCTGAATCAACTTCTTACTTTTTTTTTTGAGACAAGGTCTCCCTCTGTCACCCAAGCTGGAGTGCAGTGGTGCAATCTCGGCTCACCGCACCCTCCGACTCCTGGGTTCAAATGATTCTCATGCCTCAGCCTCCCGAGTAGCTGGGATCACCGGCATGCACCACCATGCCTGGCAATTTTTTTGTGTTTTAGTAGAGACAGGGTTTCACCATGTTGACCAGGCTTGTCTCGAACTCCTGGCCTCAAGCAACCCACCCACCTCGGCCTCCCAAAGTGCTGGGATTATAGGCATGAGCCACCGGGCCCCACCTGGATCAACTTCTTACTGCCAGTGAACACCATTCTATTAAATCTGTTCATGGGTACCTTGTTAGGATCAAAGGTTGAACATGAAGTGATAAATCCTTGAGTTCAGGGTCACGTGCTGTCCAGGTGGCAACAGTCTCACTCCTCTAGGACTCTGTGATCTATCTTGATGTCAAGACTCTGGATAGGGTGGGCGTGGTGGCTCCCACCTGTAATCCTAGCACTTTGGGAGGCTGAGGTGGGCGGATTGCTTGAGCTCAGGAGTTTGAGACAAGCCTGGGCAACATGGCAAAACTCTGTCTCTATAAAAAATACAAAAATTAGCCAGGTGTGGTGGTGCACACCTGTAGTCCCAGCTACTTGGGAGGTAGAGGTGGGAGGATGGCTTGAGCCCAGGAGGCAGAGGTTGCAGTAAACTGAGATCATGCCAGTGCACTCCAGTCTGGGCAACAGAGCAAGACCCTGTCTCAAAAAAAAAAAAAAAAAAAAAAAAAAAAAAAAGGACTCTAGGTACCTCTTAGCATCAGACCTTTCAAGCCTTCTGAGAAAACTTGCTCCAAATCCAAACCAAGATATGATACTCCACCAGCCTATGGCATCCATCTTTCTCATGGGCATGGTTGTAATAGTCCCTTGTCCACAATTCAGACAGCAAACCAAATGCCCCAATATACCCAGCACCTCTAGGTGCTTCCACAGCCCATCCTTGCACACCCTTATTTTACCGATTCCATGCACCAAATATTTCTCTCTGTTCTTTGTGCCAGGCCTTTTCCCAGGTTGAGGAATGGTGGTCCCTAACTTGTACAACTCAGTACAGGCATAAGGCTTGGGAAGAGCCTTGATCAGAAAGCGACACAAGGCGTCTTTCAAGGTGAACTTCTGAGAGGCGCAGGAGGCAATCAGTCAGCTTTTTGAGAAGTGGAGTGCTTTGGTCCAAATCCATTTTTTTCATCATTAAATATTACATAAATTATAGCCTGGATATTCAAAAACCCACTTGCATAAAAGCTCAGGTAGGAAAAATGTCAAGATAAAAATGGAAAGTTTAGTCTGTGGAACTTCCAATGATTTTCACAGCCCTCCCAACCCCCACCATCAACTGGTAGGTGCACCATTTTCTTGTTCATGTCCAGATTTGTTCAATCAAATTCCAAGAGTTCTTTCTTCTCTCTTCTTCTTCCCATCTCCTCTCTTTTTCCCCTTAAAGTCTTGTTTAAAAATCTGTAAGAGGGCCCTGAATACTTTGGTTTATGCTGGTGTGAGGTTTTTGGATGATTTTTTTTTCTCCTCATGAAAGGGGCCCTTGAATAGTTTTGCTCCCTCCCAGGGAGATGGCTGGGGACTGCCTGAGTTTCCTTAGAAAGGTGACCATTCTCCCAAACTCAGAGCAGAGGGTGAAGCAGAGACAGTCATCGAGTCCCAGACTCCCAGATAACGGGGACGCTGTTCTGCTAAGTACACACCCCTGAGATTTGAATCCCGCCAGAAGCCTAGAATTACCGCACAAAAGTGAAACTGAGGATAACCTCCCCCAGTTCAGGAAACTGATTATTCAGGTCTCGGGTTCAGAAGGTATGGAATACTTATACTGAACATTCATTTTTAGGCCCAGTTTGCAGTGGGAGTTGGACATTGACAGTTATGTTTTTCTTCCCTTAATTTATTTATTATTATTATTTTAAGGCAGGATCTCACTCTGTTACCCAGGTGAGAGTACAGTGGCAAGATCACAGCTGATTGTAGCCTCAACCTCCTGGGTTCAAGTGATCCTCCCACCTCGTTTTTTCTAGAGACATGGTCTCACTGTGTTGCCCAGGCTGGTCTCAAACTCCTAGGTTAAAGCAATCCTGCCTCAGCCTCCCAAAGTGTTGGGATTACAGGCATGAGCCATGGTACCCGGCCATTATTAATTATTTTTTAGAGACAGGGGTCCCACTCACTCTTGTTACCCAGTCTGGAGTGCAGTGGCACCATCTCTGCTCACTGCAGCTTTAAACTTCTGGGCTCAAGCTATTCTTCCACCGCAGCCTCCCAAGTAGCTGGGAATACAGGCAAACACCACCATGTCTGGCTCCTTTTTATTTTTATTTTTTTAAAAGCATGAGAGGCTTGGGGGCTAGAAGATCCTTATTATGTAATAAGTCAGTCAGACTCCAAGGATAACAGTCAGCAACCTACCACCATGTGCCATTCTAGCTAAAAATGGAATTGAATGAGAAAACCCCAAGTTGAAACCACAGTCCTTCATGCACTTCTGTCGTGATGCCAGTGAGGCTGCTACCATTTCCCCTGTGGCAGCTTTTGCAGTAAAATGAGCAAGAGATTGAGTCTTCGGAGTTTGAAATCTGGCTCTGCTCCCTTTACTGGCTGTGCTGTTCTGGGAAGGTGACCTAATCTCCCTATGTCCCCATCACTGCCTCAGAAAATAGGGTTAATTATAAGTCCAGAATGGTGATTAAATATTAGATGACATGATGCATTGTTAAGTAAAATACATTTTAGGCAGCAACACCAGAAGCTAGAATTATGTTTAACTATTGTATCGGTGTGAATAGACTGGGATAATCTGTGTTAACAAATGATTCCAAAAATCTCAGGGGTTTCGAGATTTAGTTCTTGCTCACTTAACTGATCTGTTGTGGTGGGGGTACTGCTTTGCTCCAAGTGCTATTTACTTTGGGACCTGGGCTGTCAGAGTGTCTCTGATCTGGGGCATTACTGGGCTCAGGGCATAGAAAAAGAGAAAATGGTGGAATGACACGGTGGTTCTCAAAGCTTCTGCTTACAAGTGGCACAGGTCACCTCTGCTAAATTTTCATTGGCCCAAACCAGTCATATGTGAGTCTGTCCTCAATAAAGCAGGTACATAATCCCCCTACACAGGAAGAGACAGGAAATGTCTTCAACAATAGAATCTATCCCTGCTGCATGTAATAGAAAACGCCAAATACCAAAGGCAAATATGCAAGCTGCTCTTCTCTCTTGCAAAATAAGCCCCAAATAGGCAATCTTGGGTTCACAGGAAAGCTCCCAGTCACCAGGGACCCACACCCGTCCTTCTTTTCTGTCGTTCTTAGTTGGCATGTTACTTTCAAATAATAGTAGACAATTGTGCATTCTTCTTTTCTGTCGTTCTTAGTTGGCATGTTACTTTCAAATGATAGTAGACAATTGTGCATTCTTTAGCGAGTGGTAGAAAAGTGAGTCTTGGTTAAATGGAAAGTGCAGTGGTATTCCTTAGCTGAGCAGGTGAGAAGCAGAATGAATATGAATTTGATCCAACTGGTCAAAGGAAGGGAACTGAAAAGAAGAAACAATGGAAAAAATAACACAAAATGGAAGCAATAAAAGCACATTTATGGACTTTTACACCGAAAGGGTCCCAAGTGAAGAAGATGTGGAATAGAGCTGCTGTGCTCATAAAGGACATGGAACATGAGTGAGATTGCATCTTTCCTGTCCGAGCCAGCAAGATGAGGGCATTGCTTCATCTTCCTATGTCCTGAGGTCTCTAGTGGATTCATTGGTTGTTTTGCCAGTCTTTCTCAAGTATTGTTCACAGACAGGGATGTGAGTGATATGCTCTGAGTTTTTGCGCATCTGCACACTCCCGTTGTTTTGTGCGTCTCCTGAGTCTTCTTGAGTGTGCTTATTAATTTTTGGCTAATGTAGATGCTTGTGTCTTTTTCATTTGGCACAAATTCTGTTGGTTCTTTAGAGACTCTGTCACCCAGGCTGGAGTGCAGCATGGCACTATGTTGGCTCACTGTAGCCTCCGCCTCCCGGGTTCAAGTGATTCTCCTGCCTCAGCCTCCTGAGTAGCTGGGACTACGGGTACGTGCCACCATGCCTGGCTAATTTTTGTACTTTTTGGTAGAGATAGGATCTCACCGTGTTAGGCAGGCTGGTCTCGAATTCCTCGCCTCAGTGATTCACCCGCCTCCGCCTCACCAAAGTGCCAGGATTACAGGTGTGAGCCACTGCGCCTGGCCAAATTCTATTGTTTCTGAGCCATCTTTCCATGGTGACCCAAGGACCCAACCCAGCCATCCAGCTCCTGTCTAGCCACTTGGCTTTCATGTGCAAACAGCAGCCCAGGAATCCTCCAGTTTCTGAGGGCCAAACTCGCTCCAGAGCTGGGGGGCTGCTCCTCCCCTTAGGTTCTCTGAGGCTGATCTCCTGCCTCTCACCCAGTCCACAGAGAAGAAAGTCTTCTTCCATTCCTCCCAAAGCCTCACCTACAGCTGATTCTCTATCTCCCAAAAAAATTCTGGCTCAGGAAGGCAGATAGACTGGAGTTGGACACACACAGCAGGATGACAGTCTTGCCCAGCTGACATCTCCTAAAAAGACATTTTTTTTTTTTTTTAGACAAGATCTTACTCTGTTACCCAGGCTGGAGTGCAGTGGCATGATCACTGCTCACTGCAGCCTCAAACTCTTGGGCTCAAGCTATCCTCCCACCTCAGCCTCCCAAGTAGCCGGGACTGTGGGCATGCACCACTAAGCCAAGCTAATTTTAAAATTTTTTGTAGAGATGAGGTCTCCCTTCAGACCAGAATGAAGAGTCAGTAAAAAATTAATTAATTAATTAATAAAAACAAGAGATGAGTGTCTCCCTATGTTGCCCAGGCTGGTCTTGAACTCCTGGGCTTAATTGATCCTCCTGCCTCGGCGTCCCCAAATGCTGGGATTACAGGCATGAGCCACACCCCCTTGGCAAAAGACATTTTTGAACAGGCAAGTGTTTTGTCCCTTTCAGTTGCCAGTAGAAGGATTGAATGCTGTGTGGATCCTATAAGAGAAGAATCAGTAGCGGTTCTCGCTTCTTGAGGCAACTTGCTGAGAAACACAATTGCCGTCCCAATGCCCAGCAGGCCAAGTCCCCAGCCCAGCCACAGCCTGAGTGTGTTCCTTTCTCTTCTATGGAAATTGTGATGAGTAAAGGTAAACCCACAGGCCACCAGGATGGTGCCAGCTTTGCCTGGAGGGGAGGCCCACTCTGGGCGGGCCCTTGTGTGGCTTTCTGCCTCTCGTGGTAACTAGTGAAGGAGTCCAGTGTCCCTGGTCACTGGGGCAGAGATTAGAAATGCCTTTTTAAATGGCCTCATATGGCTGCCCTTGTTAGACCAGGCTCTGCACAGGCCTGGTTGCACATACACATCAACATGACAGGGGAACCTTCCACTTGTATTAGTCCCCAAACATAGGGCTACATTTTATTTTTGCAGAATTATGCAGGCAGCCCTGTCTTGTGGTATTGACATTTTACTGCCATGCTCAATGAAGTAGATAAATTGAAAGTATCCAACAGATGCAATACCATTCCAGCTGCGTGTGGCTGGTGGGCCACACTTTAAATTCCAGCACTCAAAGTCAAGGTGAAATGCGCCCTAGAAGCCCAGCACTAACTCAATTAAACGCCATAATTGGCCAGGCACAGTGGCTCACGCCTGTAATCCCAGCACTTTGGGAGGCCGAGGCAGGTGGATCACTGAGGCCAGGAGTTTGAGACCAGCCTGGGCAACATGACGAGACCCCCATCTCCACAAAAATACAAAAATGAGATGGGCGTGGTGGTGCAGGCCTGTAGTCCCAGCCATTTGGGAGGCTGAGGCATGAGAATCACTTGAACCCAGGAAGCAGAGGGTGCAGTGAGCTGAGATTGTGCCACTGTACTCCAGCCTAGGAGACAGAGCAAGACTTTGTCTCAAAAAAAGAAAAGAAAAGAAAAAAAAAAACCCCGTAATTATATAAGTATAGATTCAGATCCCAAAATATTCCCCTTCCCACTGCATAGTATCATTAGGGCACATTTCTGCTAGGACGAATCCTCAGATGATAGCTTTAATCCTAATCCCGATCTCTGTGTGCCTGTAGCTGCTGCAAAGCAGGAGGGCTTCACATGCTTCTTGCTGATCCTTCTTTCACATAGAGTTGATTGTGCCTGGGTTCCCTGCTTCTCTGTCTCCTGGTCAGAAAGCAGCCCAGGAGTCCCTTGCTCTGGTCATTTTCCAAGAAATTAGGCTGGAACTCGCCTAAGTGGCAAAGGGAAACTCTGTAGGAGGACCCATGCACAGAGCACAGGACCTGCTACAAATGTGGACGGGGCCAGGTTAAATGCATGGGCTGTGTATTCGTTTCCTATGCTGTGTAACAAATCACTAGAAACTTAGTGGGTTAAAACAACACACTTGTATTATCAGTTTCTGTGGGTCAGGAGTCTGAGAACGGCTTAGCTGGGTCCTGTGCTCAGCGTCTCACAAGGCTGCAATCAAGGTGTTGGCCAAGCCACCTTCTCATCTAGAGGCTCAACTAAGAAATAATTTGCCCCCAACTCCTGCAGGTTATTGGCAGAATCCATTTCCCCGTGGTGGTATGTGTGGGAGCCCCAGCTTCTTACTGGCTGTGGCTGGAGGTGGCCCTTGTGTCCTAGAGGCCACCCACAATCTTTCCCATGTGGCCCTCACAAGGCAGTTCACGACAGGGGTACTTGCTTCTTTATGGCCATCTGGAGACTCTTTCTTGCTCCAGTTGGCTAAGCCAGAGTTTTAGATAAGGTAGCATAGGCCGGTCGCGGTGGCTCACTCCTGTAATCCCAGCACTTTGGGAGGCCGAGGTGGGCGGATTACGAGGTCAAGAGATCGAGACCATCCTGGCTAACATGGTAAACCCCGTCTCTATTAAAAAATACAAAAATTAGCCGGGCGTGGTGGCAGGTGCCTGTAGTCCCAGCTACTTGGGAGGCTGAGGCAGGAGAATGGCATGAACCCGGGAGGCGGAGCTTGCAGTGAGCCGAGATCACGCCACTGCACTCCAGCCTGGGCGACAGAGCAAGACTCTGTCTCAAAAAAAAAATAAATAAATAAATAGGGTAGCATAATCATGAGAGTGATGTTTATCACCTTTGCATCATTCTATTGATGAGAAGCCAGTCAGAGGTTGTGGCCACACTCAAGGGGACAGGATTACACAAGGACATGGTAATTAGAGGTCACCTTAGGGTGTGTCCACCACTGCCCGGGAGCTACTGCCTGTGTTTGTATCTTGTCTTCTTCATTTATAAGTAGTTAGGTTAGGTGATGTCAGGCAAGTCGCTTAGCCTCTCAGCCACAGGTTCCTTATTTGTAAAACAGGAGTAAACCCTATAGGATTCTTGGGAAGATCAGATAAAATATTCCACCTCAAATGTTCAGCAGAGTGCCTGGCATATAGTAAATACTCATAGAGACAATATGGTGGTGATTGATATTATTATTGGCACTGTGAGACACCCAGGCCTCTCTTGGATATTAAGAAGCAGAAGAGTAACTCAGGCTACAGCTACCTCCACCCCTGGTTACAAAGCCCTCTTTGAAGGCCAGATCACATTGTTGGCTGCTCCAGAAATCTCAAGAGTGATCAGCTTCAGTCTGGGCTGGGACCTGGGGCATTGTGGGAGGCAGGCAGTGCCAGCCTCCCAGTCCCTGGAAACCTATGAGGTGATGAGTGTGCTCAGAAAATGCAAGGGTGCTTCAGCAAAGACATTCTGCTCATCTGCCATGAGACTTGAGGCAGCTGATCTCAAGGCATCAGTAGTCTTGTTGGTCTGGGTGCAAGAGGCCAAGGTGAGCATCTCCCCCAGCTTGGCTGTGATCGATGGCTCACCTACAGGAAGCTCTCCTATATTCTAATCATCCCTGCACCTGAAACCCTTTTCACCCAAAATGGCAAGAGCCATTGTTTACCACCAGAATCCCATAAATCCCATAAAAAGAATTTTCTTTTAAAACGGCAAGTAAAATACACACTCAACCCCAACATTACCATAACAACCAAAACAGACATACCAGAACACACAAGCCAAAGATAACAAGAGTTATAATAATTCACACCAATAACAACAATAACTCACAGTGGATTTTTTAAGTTTAGTGATAAATCTTTGCTCTGGACGTTGGCTCATGGAGAAATGTACTCTCCTGGCTGGGCCCCTTCCTGAATAACATGTCATGGGAGCTCTGTTGTTCTGCTTGTGCCTTGATGTGGTACCTCATTTGTGCAACACTGTTCTGAAGGATGCTTGGAGACCTAACTCAGTGTTAGCCTCTCAACCTCATGGTGTTCCCGTGCCAGGAACACATACTGGACACTCAGGACATCCTAATTATTTCTTTTAGAAATTTTGGAAACAAGGAGATTTTTATTTCTCAGGGAGGTAAAATACATTTTTTTGGTTATTTTCATTTTTTTAAAGAACAGCTGCACCACCTCTGGAACTTGAGGGGGTAGGTGTTTTGAGACTCACGGGCTTGGGGAAAAAAACACACATACAAGCCATCTTGCTTTATTTCCAAGAAGGAAATGATCCTTCAATAATATCCAAGAGAATTGGGAGGGTGATAGTCATCAGTTCTTTGGGAATCCGCAGGCAGCTCTATTGAGAGAAGGGGCAAGGATCTACGGTCTACTTAGCTTTCCAGTTGGGGGAATTTCCTCTAGAGGATTTTCTTTAGATCCTGAAAGCCCCATATCTATGAGGCATGAAGCTATATGCCAAGTAAACCAGGACACGCAGTTGATGACTGAAGCCTGGGTTTCTGACTAGAGAACCACAGCTCTCCCCTTCCTTTATTCTCTCATTCAACACGTGCAGTGGGCACTTCTCATGTTCCAGGCTATGTGCCAGCCTTTGGAAACAGGACCACGAAGCTGTGATGGAAATAAACATGGCCTCTGTCCTACTAGTTCACCATCATAGGAGACAGACAGGCAATTGCCAATATGGTGTGACAAGAGGTAAACTTGAGATCACACAGAACACTGGACAAGTGCAGAGGAGGGAGGGACACCCCACCCAGCTTGAAAGAGGGACAGGAAGGAGATGAGTCTGAGACAGAATTCCTGGCAGAGGGAGTGAACAAACTGTGAAAAGTCTCTTCAGCACGAGAAAGCAAGGTGTTCCAGGAACTAGAGGAAGTCTGAGTAGTGGGAGAACAGAGATGGGGGGCAGTGAGGGAATCCAGGGGAGGGATAGGCAGGACTCTCCCCACAGCCCCTCCTGGGAAAGTGACCTACACTGCAGCCTCTGGAAAAGCCATGAGAAAAACAAGGCCATCTGGCAAGCTGCAACAGCTGTGAACAGCCTTGGGTTGAGGGTTGAGGCTAAAGTTAAACTTTAAAGCAGAAAATTCCCTTATTTTTCATCAAGTTTTATTTTTAATCTTTATTTTCTTTATTTTTTGTTTTTGTTTTTGTTTTGAGATAGGGTCTCTGTCTCTGTCTGCCCGGCTCTGTCACCCCGGCTGGAGTGCACCATCACAGCTCACTCTAGCCTCAACCTCCTGGGTTCAAGCCATCCTCCTACCTCAGCCTCCTGAGTAGCTGGGACCACAGGCACATGCCATCATGCCCAGTCAATTTTTTAATTAAAATCTTTATTTTCTAATATACACTTGTTTTAACAAATTCAAATAGTACAAAACTACATCAGTTTTTTTAGGTGTCCCCATTCCTCTCCATTGCTATTCTCTGGTGGTATTCCCTGTTAACAATGGACTTTCTTTAAAGACATCTTTTCTATGCATATAACCAGCCTGGGTAACGAGATCCCCATCTCTCTTTTTTTTTTTTTTTTTTGAGATGGAGTCTCACTCTGTCGCCCAGACTGGAGTGCAGTGGCACGATCTTAGATCACTGTAACCTCTGCCTCCCAGGTTCAAGTGATTTTCCTGCCTCAGCCTCCCAAGTAGCTGGGATTACAGGCACATGCCACCATACCTGGCTAATTTTTCTATTTTTAGTAGAGACAGAGTTTCACCATGTTGGCCAGGCTGGTCTCAAACTTGTGACATCAGGTGATTTGCCTGCCTCAGCCTCGCAAAGTGCTGGGATTATAGGCATGAGCCACCAAGCCCAGCTGACCCCATCTCTTAAAATAAAAAACAAAACAAAACAGAAGGAATGAAGTACAAACACATGGTACAATATGGATGAACCTTTAGGGAAAGAAGCCAGACACAAAAGGCCACGTATTGCAGAACTCCATTTATATGAATTATCAAGAACAGGTGAATCCATAGGAACAGAAGATTGGTGGTTGCTCAGGGCTGCTTAATTTATACAGGTCTCATTTGGGAGTGATGAAAATGTTTTAGAAGTAGATAGAAGTGATGATGGTTACACAACATTGTGAATGTTGGCCGGGCACGGTGGCTCACGCCTGTAATCCCAGCACTTTGGGAGGCCGAGGCGGGTGGATCACGAGGTTAGGAGATCGAGACCATCCTGGCTAACACGGTGAAACCCCATCTCTACTAAAAATACAAAAAAATTAGCTGGGCATGGTGGCGTGCGCCTGTAGTCCCAGCTGCTGGGGAGGCTGAGGCAGCAGAATGGCGTGAACCTGGGAGGCGGAGCTTGCAGTGAGTCGAGATCAGCCTGGGTGACAGAGCAAGACTCCATCTCAAAAAAGAAAAAAATTGTGAATGTATTGAACGCCACTGAATTGTTCACTTTAAAATGGTTAATTTTGGCTGGGTGCAGTGGCTCACGCCTGTAATCCCAGCACTTTGGGAGGCCAACGTGGGCGGATCACGAAGTCAGGAGATCGAGACCATCCTGGCTAACATAGTGAAAACCTGTCTCTACTAAAAATACAAAAAATTAGCTGGGCGTGATGGTGGGCGCCTGTAGTCCAGCTACTCAGGAGGCTGAGGCAGGAGAATCGCTTGAATGAGGGAGGCGGAGGTTGCAGTGAGCCGAGATCGTGCCACTGCACTCCAGCGTGGGCGACAGAATGAGACTCCTCAAAAAATAAAATAAAATAAAATAAAATGGTTAATTTTACGTTATGTGAATGTTACCTCACTAAAAATAAATAAATAAAAATGTATCCTGGATTTTCCAGTTTCAGCCATGACTCAGTATCTGGTTTCAACCTCAACTGTAAATAACCATAATCATGAACAAAAGATAGGAAGCAACTGATTTCAGACATTGGGCAAGTGCTGAGCTGTGTCTTTGTAGTAGTGGCAACCCCATATTCGCCCTGGCTTTCAGCCTGGGAGGGTGGTTTCCAAGCCATAGTAGAGGCAGTGGAGCCCAACCATGGTGCAGTGTTGCACTGGGCAGAAAAAACAGGGACCTGGTGGAGGAGACAGATCAGAGTTCAGGGCTCTAAGATGGCTGGAACTTGTGGGCTATGGAGCACAGGGAACTGCAGAAAAGGAACCCCAGAATCTGTGAAGCGGTTCCCTTCAAGCACCTGGACAAATCCTGAGCTGCCTGCGCCCATGGTCGTAATTCACAAGGTCTGGTAGAGAACAGCTGCCGAAGGGCTGACAGTTGAACAGAGATTTCAAGGATTGAAATCCCCGGGCGCTGTGGCTCATGCCTGGAATCCCAGCACTTGGGAGGCCGAGGTGGGTGGATCACTTGAGACCAGGAGTTCAAGACCAGCCTGGGCAACATGGTGAAACCCCATCTCTACTAAAAATACAAAAATTAGCCAGGTGTGATGGTGGGCACCTTTAATGCCAGCTACTTGGGAGGCTGAGGCAAGAGAATTGTTTGAACCTGGGTGGCAGAGATTGCAGTGAGCTGAGATTGCACCACTGCACCCCAGCCTGGGCAACAGAGCAAGACCCTGTCTCAAAAAAAAAAAAAGAATACTGGCAAGCCTTTGGAATTCTGACCCAGACAGAGCCAAGACACACAGGGCCTTCAGTAGAGACCCCCCAGAAAGACCTCATTGTAGAAATAAGGACCATGTCCTAGGAGCAGGTGCTTGGCCTAGGAATAAGGGTGAAACTGAAATAGATCCACTTTAACAAAAACTAAAACCAAACCTCAACAAGAGTGAGGTGACCCATCAAAAATTTAGCTACCTGCCCCCACCCCCAAAAAATTCAACACTCTTTAGAAAAACATTTTTAAAATCCAGAGTCTCTATGATACATCAGTCACAATACCAAGAATGTAATGAAAATTTACTACCCATTTTTCTATTTCTATGTTCTTGGCCTTTGTTCTGTGATATGATTAAGTTACTTAGAGACAGTTTGATTCTTTCAGGTTTTGTTTTAAGCTTTGTCAGGTGAGACCAAAGCAGCATTTTGGGCTAATTTTGTACCATTATTTGAGGCAAAACTCTTCTGAGGACACTAACTGGGGACTCTCTCTGAATCATGAGGCTTTCTATTCTGGCAGAAACAGGAATTATTCCCAGTCCTGCGTAAGTCTGGGGCATCGTTCTCTCTGATGCTCTTCGGTTGTTCTTTCTTCAGTTCTGCATGGTTTTCTCACATACATGCACTGACAAGTATTTAGCTGAAGACTCAAGGAGAGTTCTCCAAATGTCTCCAGAACTCTCTTCCCCTCCCTCCTCCTCCAGTTCCCTTTCCCCTCGCCTCCCAGTCTCCCACCCCTATCCAAGCTCTATTCTCCCTAATACTCTGTCCTACAGAAGCTAATTACCTTGGCTTCCCCAGGCTCCCAGCTCCATATCCTCAATTCAGGGAAACTGCTGGCTTCCATGTGGGTTTTCCCTCCCTATTCTGAGGCCTGGAATCTGTCTCTAGGCAAAGAGCTGGGGCAATTGTAGGAGGCTGATCTTATTTGACTCCCTAACCTCAATTGTCATTAGCCATTGTTGCCTGATATTCTACTTTATTTATTTATTATTATTATTTTTTTAGTCACTCCAGGCAGAAGGGCAAATCTGGTTCCTGTTAGTCCATCTTAACTATAACTTACAACAATACATTCAATTACTTAGAGGAAATGAAAACATTTTTTGAAAAAGAAAACTTTTGAAACTAATCCAAGAAGGAATAAAAAATATGAATCATCCTATATTTGTTAAAAATTGAATTCATCGGCTGTGCGTGGTGGCTCACGCCTGTAATCCCAGCACTTTGGGAGGCCGAGGCGGGCAGATTACCTGAGGTCAGGAGTTCGAGACCAGCCTAGCCAACATGGAGAAACCCCATCTCTACTAAAAATACAAAAATTAGCCGAGTGTGGTGGCACACGCTTGTAATCCCAGCTACTCGGGAGGCTGAAGCAGGAGAATCACTTGAACCTGGGAGGCGGAGGTTGCAGTGAGCCAAGATTGCACCACTGCACTCCAGCCTAAGTGAAAAGAGTGAAACTCCATCTCAAAAAAAAAAAAAATTGAATTCATCATTTAAAACCTTTTCACAAAGAAAACTACAGGTCCATGGCCGGGCGCAGTGGCTCACGCCTGTAATCCCAGCACTTTAGGAGGCCGAGGCGGGTGGATCACAAGGTCAGGAGATGAGAACATCCCGGCTAACACAGTGAAACCCTGTCTCTATTAAAAATACAAAAAAATTAGCCTTGTGTGGTGACGGGTACCTGTAGTCCCAGCTACTTGGGAGGCTGAGGCAGGAGAATTGCATGAACCCGGGAGGTGAAGCTTGCAGTGAGCCAAGATCGTGCCACTGGGCTCCAGCCTGGGCAACAGAGCGAGACTCAGACTCAAAAAAAAAAAAAAAAAAGAAAAAAAAAAAAGAAAACTATAGGTCCCTACGCCTTCACTGGTGAATCCTGTTAAAATTTTTGAAAATAAATAATACTAATGCTATACAAATGTTTTCAGAAAACCGAGGAAGATAAAATAATACCCAATAATACCCAACTCAGCAGAAACCTGACATCAAATTCTCACAAGGCCATTATAAGGAAAAGAAAATTTTAAACCAAAATCATTTATGAACATAGACAAAAATTCTAAACAAAGGCCAGCCACAGTGGCTGCTGCCTATAATTCCAGTACTTTAGGAGGCCAAGGCAAGAGGGTTGCTTAAGCTAAGGAGTTTGAGACCAGCCTGGGGAACATACTGAGACCTTGTCTCTACTAAAAGTTAAAAAAATAAAAAAAAAATTAGCCAGGCACGGTGGTGCACATTTGTAGTCCTAGCTACTTGGGAGGCTGAGGTAGGAGGATTGCTTGAGCCTGGGAAATGGAGGCTGCAGTGAACTATGATACACCATAGCACCACTGCACTTCAGCCTGGGTGACAATAAGACCCTGTCTGAAACAAATTAAAAATCTAAACAAAATATTGGCAAATTAAATCTATCAATACATTTAAAAATGCATCTGGCTAAATGTGGTTTATCCCAGGAATACAAGGCAGGGTTAATATTTAAAAATCAATCAATGTGGCTGGGCACAGTGGCTCATGCCTGTAATCCCAGCACTTTGGGAGGCAAGGTGGGCGGGTCATTTGAGCCCAGGAGTTTGAGACCAGACTGGGCAACATGGTGAAACCCCATCTCTACAAAAAATACAAAAATTAGCTGGGCATGGTGGTGCACACCTGTAGTCCCAGATACTCGAAGCACTGAGACAGGAGGATCACTTGCACCTGGGACGCCGAGGCTGCAGTGAGCCATCATTACACCATTGCACTCCAGCTGGGGCAAAAGAATGAGACTCTGTCTCAAAAAAAAAAAAAAAAAAAATCAATCAATGTAATTCACAATTACAAAGGATAACAACCATATGATCATCTCAATAAATGCAGAAGATGTATATAACAAAATTCAGAGTAATTCATGATTTTTTTTAAAAGAAAACTCTCCACAAACAAGGGCTAATATGAAATTTTCTCAACCTAATTAAGGGCATTTATGAAAACCAACAGCTAACATCACAGTGGTGAAAGATTGAATATTTTCCCTTAATTCTGGGAAAAAAGCAAAGATGTACATTCTCACTACATCTGTTCAACATCATTCTGGAGCTCCTAGCCAGTGCAATGAGAAAAAGACACTAGATAGATAGATAGATAGATAGATAGACTGACTGAAAATGAAGAATAAAACTGTCTTTATTTGCAGATAACATAATTTAATGAATAGAAATCCAAAGCAATCTATGAAACCACTACTAGAACTAAAGAGGAAATTTGCAAGATACAAAGTCAATGTGTAAAAATCAATTGTATTTCTATATAGTAGCAATGAAGACTTTAAAAATAAAATTTAAAAATAACATTTACATTTGGGAGGCTGAGGCAGGAGGATCCTTTGAGCCCAGGAGTTCAAGACCAGCCTGGACAACATAGTGAGACCTGTCTCTACAAAAGTAAAAATAAAATAACTTTTACAAAAATACCAAAAACATCGAATACTTAGGGAAATTTTTAATGCAATATGTCCAAAATATATACACTGAAAACTATAAAACATTGCCAAGAGGAATTTTAAAATATCTAAATAATTGTAAAGATATACCATGTTCATTGACTGGAAGACTCAATATTGTTATCAATTCTTCCACAAATTGATCTATATATTCAATGCAATCCTAACTAAAGTCCTAGCAGGGTTTTGGGGTTTGTTTTTGGATTTTTTTTTTTTTGATAGAAATTGACATCCAACATTCCAAAATTTACATGGAAATGCGAATGACATAGAATAGTCAAAATATTTTGAAAAACAACAAACTCGGAAGCCTTACATGAACTGCTTTCAAGATTTACTATGGTATTGACATGAGGATAGACATAAAGATCAGTGGGAACAGAATAGAGTCTAGAAGTAGACAAATGCACATAGAGCTTCAATTGAATTTGGACAAAGTTCCAAAGCTAATTTAATGAGGAAGAGACAGTCTTTTCAACATATGGTGCTGTAACAACTGTATATCCAGATGCAAAATAATAAACTTCTACCCATAACTTACAGCATACATAAAAATCAACTCAAATGGATTAGAGGCCTAATATGAAAGCTAAAACTATAAAACCTCTAGAATAAACAGGCAAATATAACCTTGGAGTAAGCAAAGATTTCCTTCCTTCCTTCCTCCCTCCCTCCCTCCCTCCCTTCCTCCCTTTCTCCCTTCTTTCCTTTCTTCTTTCAGACAAAGTCTCACTCTGTCACCCAGGCTGGAGTGCAGTGGTGTGATCTCAGTTCACTGCAGCCTCTGCCTCCTGGGTTCGAGCAACTCCCCTGCCTCAGCCTCCCAAGTAGCTAGGATTACAGGCATGTGCCACCATGCCCGGCCAATTTTTGTATTTTTAGTAGAGACAGGATTTCACCATATTGGCCAGGCTGATCTCGAACTCCTGGCTGTAAGTGATCTACCCACCTCGGCCTCCCAAAGTGCTGGGATTACAGGCATAAGCCACCACATCTGGCAATAAAGATTTCTTAAGACACAAAAGTATTAAATATAAAAGAAAAATAAGTAAGTTGTACTTCATCAAAATTAAAAACGTATTTCTCAGAATGCATAATTTTAAAAAAATGAAAAGACAAAACACATACTAGAAGAAAATATATGCAATATATATGCCTGACAAATGATTCATATCCAGAATACAGTCATCTATCAATATCTGTGGGGACTTGGTTCTAGGAACCCCTGTGGATACCAAAACCCAAGTGCTGGGATTACAGGCGTGAGACACCACACCCAGCCGCTCCAGTCTCTTATATAAAACAGTGTAGTATTTGCATATTTGCATATATCCTATGCACATCTCTTGTACACTTTAACTCATCTCTATATTACTTATAATACCTAATACGATGTAAATGCTATGCAAATAGTTGATATACTGTATTTTAAAAATTTGTATTATTTGTATTGTTGTATTGTTATTTTTTATTTTTTTTTAACTTTTTCATCTGTGATTAGTTGAATCTGTGACTACAGAACCCAAAGATATGGAGGGCTGTTTATCAAAACTTGTACAAACTAAAAAGAAAAAAAAAAATGCAGTAAAAAAAATAAATAAAGGGCAAAAGACTTTTAAAAGCATTTCGAGGCCAGGTGCAGTGGCTCACGCCTGTAATCCCAGCACTTTGGGAGGCCGAGGCGGGTGGATCACGAGGTCAGGAGTTCGAGACCAGCCTGACCAACATAGAGAAACCCCGTCTCTACTAAAAATACAAAATTAGCCAGGCATGGTGGCACATGCCTGTAATCCCAGCCACTCAGGAGGCTGAGGCAGGAGAATCGCTTGAACCCGGGAGGCGGAGGTTGTGGTTAGCCGAGATTGCGCCATTGCACTCCAGCCTGGGCAACAAGAGCAAAATTCCGTCTCAAAAAAAAAAAAAATTTTAAAAGAAGGTATTTGAATATCCAATAATCATATGAAAAGGTGTTCCACATCATTTGTCATCAGTTAATATAAATTAAAACCACAAAATAGACCATTAAACACACCAAATGGCTAAAATTTAAAAGATTGAAAATACACAATGTAGGTAAGAATATGGATACATTGGAACTTTCATATATTCTGGTAGAAGTGTGAAATAGTACTACTACTTTGAAAACTGCTCGGCAGTTTTTTGTTTGTTTGTTTGTTTGTTTGTTTGAGACGGAGTCTTGCACTGTCCCCCAGGCTGGAGTGCAGTGGCTTGATCTCTGCTCACTGCAAGCTCCGCCTCCTGGGTTCACGCCATTCTCCTGCCTCAGCCTCCTGAGTAGCTGGGACCACAGGCGCCTGCCACCACGCCCGGCTAATTTTTTGTATTTTTAGTAGAGATGAGGTTTCACCGTGTTAGCCAGATGGTCTCGATCTCCTGACTTCGTGATCCTGCTTGGCAGTTTTTAATGAAGTTAAACAAACATTCATCATATGACACAGCAATTCTTTCATTGCTGTTTTTGTTTTTTTTTAAGAGACGGGGTCTCACCTTGTTGCCCAGGCTGGTCTCCAGCTCATGAGCTCAAGTGATCCACCTGCCTCAGCCTCCCAAAGTGCTAGGATTACAGGCAAAGGCCACTGCACCCTGCCTGACACAGCAATTCAGTTCCTAGGTGTATACCCAAGAGAAATGATATATATACATATATGCACAAAAGACTCATACTAGAATGGTCACACTTTTATACATAATGGCCAAAAACCAAAACATCCTAAATGTCCATCCACTGTGAATAAACAAACCATGGTATACAAATGAGTAATGGCATACTACTCTGCAACTGTCTTAGTCTGCTCGGGCTGCCATAGCAAAATACCACAGCTCTGAAGGCTAGGAAGTCCAAGCTAAGGTGTCCACAAAGTGATGGTGGTGGGGGTGGGACCATCTTAATTATGTAATTTAATCTTAATTACTTCCTTGGAGGTCCCATCTCCAAATACAGCCACACTGAGGAATTAGGGCTTCAATATATGAATTTGGGCGGGAGGCAAAAATGTCCAAAACAGCAACAAAAAGGAAACTACTGATCCTTGCAACATGACTGAATATAAAAAGACCTATAATTCAAAAAATATGAAGAACAAAGAAATGATCTATGATGTTAGAAATCAAAACAGTGGTTGCCTCTGTGTGGGTGAGGAGAAACTGACCAAAAGGAGGCATAAGGGAAATTTTCAGTGATGGAAATGTTTTTTATCTTGATCAGGGTGGTATTGACACAGGTGAATATATTTGTAAAAATGCATACAGATTCATCCTTAGAATATGTAAATTATGGCTCAGTAAAGTACATTTCTCTATATCAGCTCATATGGACTTACCTCTGAGTAAATTTACCTTTTTAGCAGCTGTATAATCTTCTGTTGTATGAATGTACCATAATTTATCAAACTGTTTCCCCACTGATGGACATTTGGATTTCTCCTAAGTTTTTGCTATTATAAGCAATGCCATAGTCATCATCCTTGAAGGATAGATCTAAGTTGGATTGTTACAGCTGTTTCTCTGTAAAGATGAAGAGTCTGAAACCCAGATGTAAGAAAAGACTTCCCAAGGCCTACGGTAATTACCCATTGCGAGATATGGCGGCAGAACGTGGAACTGAAGAGACTTGTGTCATCACATAGAAATACGGATGGGGGGAGATACTGGGTTTCCAAGCAGAATAATAGGAATCATTTAGAACGATTCCACTTCCTATTTTGTCTAACTGCTACATCCTGTGAATATTAATGCCTTTGGCTGCCTTAATCTAACATTATGCTAAGTTAATTCCTGGGATCCTATAGTACCCTGGGCTTAATAACAACTCACTATGTTCCCAGCAATGTGTTAATATTTTACATGCATTATCCCATTTGACCATTGCAACTTCATTAGGTATACCTGTTATTAATTCCATGCCTATTTTATAGAAGGAAAAACTGAGGCTTAGAGCATTTAAGCAACTTTCCTAAGGTTGCACAGCTAATAAGAGCTATAGACAGGTTTCAGTCCAGGTCCCCAATACAAAAGCCTTACTCTTTTTAAGAGTCAGGGTCTCACTCTGTTGCCCATACTGGAGTGCAGTGGCACGATCTTGGCTCACTGCAGCCTCAGACTCCTGGGCTCAAGTGATCCTCTAGCCTCAGCCTCCCAAGCAGCTGGGACTACAGGTGCACACTGCCACACCTGGCTAGAAAAGGCCTTACTATTAACCATTATGTTACACTTCAAGAATAATACTTCCCAAGCCTGTTGTGAAGGTTTCAAAAATTGGTTGCAGTGTTGATCACTGGTCTCTCTACTCCTTGAATATTGTTATTACTTCTTTATCTTTCTAAAATCTGGCACATAGTGGAGGTTAAAGGGCTTAGCACTGTGCCTGACATATAGTGTGCACCCAGTGAGTGCTAATTATTATTACTATTATTGGAGCTACCAAACATTTTTTGAGTAAGTAAACATTTGCATGAATAACCAATTACCTAAATTATTCCTTTAGCAAATAAACAATGAACATAGGGACAACAGGCGACAGTCCTCCTCTCCTGCCAAACATCTCATTTGGAGGCAGCTGAACCATGAAGGAATTGCCAGCCCTCCTCTGTGCACATGTCTGCTCCCCTGTGGGACACAGAAACAGGAAGGGCATCCAATTCAGTGTTGGGGTTCCAGCCCACACTCTGTGCAGGCACGGAGATGGGCAGACTCTCCACACACTTGTGTGTGCAGAAAAGCACGAGTTGGTGTGGTGGTGGTGATAGGATGCATGTGTGTGTGTGTACTGCCTCTTATTCCTTCACAATGAAACCTGACTGCAAATGGCACAGGGTTGCAGAGATGCTTTGGGCAACATCAGAGCATGCACAAAGGATGAACATAGGCTTAAGGGTAAGTCACACACGCAAGGTCCCAGAACATCAAAAAGGCCCTTGAACCTCTGTTGTGTCCGGTTACTCTGCCACCTCATCTTCACTGGAGGAAGATCCTGTGGCCTGGAGGTAGAAGGCATATACGTTGGGGAAGAGTTTCTTCAGCCCCATGGGCCAGGAAAGTGCTGCTTCCTTTGATCCGCATGGCCTTCAGTGCCCGTCAGCATTCAATGCCTCTGTCCACTTATTAGCCGCCCCTGTCGTCCACTCAAGCTGAGCCCTGAGCCCTTGCCTGAGCCTAATTCTTCATTTGCCTGCCTGGCTCCTGCCTCCCCCTGCCTAGTGCATTGATGGGTTTGTCTCCTTGCTAAGAAGACCACCGGCACTCTTGATCCAGCTGCCTTGCTCAGAGAAGACCCTATCACAGATTTGGGATTTGACTCTTTCAGCCCCACTACCTGACTTGCTGACATTACCCACTTCTTGGCAGGGTGGGAAGCAGAGGACAGCATGCTCACAAGCCTGTTGACCTAAGGCAGCACCTGCAACCACTCGCTAAGATAGCATTTTTCCCCTGAGCTGGCTCCTGCCTCGCCTAGCATAGTTACTGCAATCCTCCTTTTATGCCTCTAAAAGCCCTTACTCTCATTTTGTAGTTAAGTTTTCAGAGCCTTGCTCATTTAAGGCAATTTTGGTTTCTCTTTTATGGTAATTCTTAAACCATTAAGTGAAACTTGTTTGAAATGTCTGTCACTCTGTTATTACAGAAACAATATAACAAGAAATACATTTTCATGTAAGACTCTACGTAACAGCCAGAAAAGATAAATTGTTCTCACACTTAAATATTTGAATTTGAAAATATCAAGACAAAGAGATGGAAAAAAATGAGCCAATAGATAAGGGGCATAGAGGATCAAATTGGGATCCAACTAATAGGAGTTTCTGAAAAAAGAGGACAGGAAAAACAGAAGAGGACATTATCAAAGAAATAATACAGGAAAATTTTTCAGAGGTGAAAGACATAAGAGCTGAGATTAAGAGATCTCAGGACAATGGAAGAAGACTCACACCTAGAAACTACACTGTGAAATAAGAGGTCACCAGGGATAAAAAGAGCACCATAAAACTCCCATGGAAGGTCAGATTCCTTATGAAGCAATAATAACAATGAATCCGCGTTTTCTTTTTAAAAAAAAAATTTTTTTTTTTTGAGCCTGGAATGCAGTGGCATGAACTCGGCTCACTATAATCTCCACCTCCCAGGTTCAAGCGATTCTCCTGCCTCAGCCTACTGAGTAGCTGGGATTACAGGCATGCGCCACCATGCCCGGCTAATTTTTGTATTTTTAGTAGAGACGGGGTTTCACCAGACAGGTCTCGAACTCCTGACCTCATGTAATCCACTCGCCTCAGCCTCCCAAAGTGCTGAGATTATAGGCATGAGCCACTGTGCCCAGCCCAAATATTTTATCTTTTTTGCTTGTAAGTATGTAAAGCAAGAATCAGGATTTTTCAATAGGAAAATCAATATGGAGGGGAATAGATAAGTGCCTTCAAATTTTAAGGGAATTCTATTTACAACCGAGGATTCAATGCCCAGCCCCATTATCAGTCAAGTAGAAAGGCAGAATAAGTAAATTTCTAATCGTAAAGGATTCAGAAGTTTTACCTACCACACACTTCTGTGTAGGATGTCACTTAGTGGGTATGCTCTGGCAAAATAAAGAAAAATCTAGATGGCAACCTAAGTCTCAGAAATTGTGTCTGAACCCAGGAAAGCATGGCGTGAAGTCCGCAAATGATAACTGTCCAGACCGAAGGAGGAGGACAGGGGCTGTAGAAGGTAGACCTTGGGGAGGACAAAAAAACTCAATAGAATGCCCACTGGGAGGGAAAGTCGGGGGAAATTGAGAACATGATAAAGTCAAATAGTGCAAGAAAAAAAAAAACATTTTGAAATTCCAGATCAAGGAAAAGTATCACAAGAAAGCAACCATAAACAGATATAATATCGGCTGGACAAAGAACCATAGGTGTATGGTTTCAATAATGTAAGCATTGTTTATTGATTTTATAATCAATCTATAGGTAAAGCATGGAAGACTTAATTACAATTATGAAACAGAATGAGGAAGCTTTCAGTTAGTAGAATGTAAGAGTATATATGACAGAGGCTTGGAGAGAAAAGGAAGGAGGAGAGAAGAAGAAAGGCTGAGGCACCAGCCGCCTCTTATAAAGCATTGGTGGGCGGTGTCAGGAGATACTAGTAGATGAACAAGAGGCAGTCTAAGCCTATTTCTGAAGGTGACAATTGTAGCCAAAATAGTGACATAGCTGTGTTAGGAGAATGAGAGGAAGGGAGATGGAGGAGGGGTGTAAGTGAGCTAAGTCATTTTCCAGTGTAGCAGGAAGTCAATGAGTATGCATTTAAAATGTGAAATAAAAAACTGGCCGGGCACGGTGGCTCACACCTGTAATCCCAGCACTTTGGGGGGCCGAGGTGGGTGGATCACCTGAGGTCAGGAGTTCAAGACCAGCCTAGGCAACGTGGTGAAACCCCGTCTCTACTAAAAATACAAAAATTAGCTGGGTATGGTAGCACGCCCCTGTAGTCTCAGCTACTTGGGAAGCTGAGGCAGGAGAATCGCTTGAACCCAGGATGGGGAGGTTGCAGTGAGCCAAGATCATGCGACTGCACTCCAGCCTGGCAACAGAGCGAGACTCTGTCTCAAAAAAAATAAAAAAGTAAAAAATAAAAAAAGCAGTATTTACTTAAGGACATGCAGAAAACATTCAGAGAAAAACATCTAAAAAGGTGGGAAGTGGTTGCTCTGGGGATTGAAGAACAGGGGACTCTGTTATTTGACTTAAAAAAGCATCTTAAATGAAAGCACAGTTATATCCCATATGTTCTATACTTGAAGGGATGTAAGCACGTTAATAAATAAATTGGAGATTTCTCAAATATAGCTAGGGGTTGGAATGAGAAGGAAGCCGGCTTCGGTTGCAGTTAGCTGCACTGATGTGGAGCCCCTCTTCCCTCTGCAGTTAAATGAGCAGTGACGCCCATATTTGTTTGGTGGGATCCAGCGGGTTGGGTTATTCTACATCTACTATTTCATTCTATCCTCTTCCCAACCCTATGAGTTGGGAATGTGAGGGCGGGGACTAGGTCTCCTCATTTTAAATACAGGATCCAGGCTTAGGAGGCTGAGTAACTTGTCAGAATGTGAAATGGCCCACTTCCGCAGCAGTGGTGCTAGGATGGGTGCTTGGTCCATCTCGTGTTGACATCTGTCAGTCCTGAAATCAGCAGGGGAAGAGCTGGTGGTACTGAGAACAGGACAGACAGGGAAGGCTGGGCAGGGCTCTGCAGGGGCAACTCAAACTCCTGAATTACCACATGACCCAGCAAAACAATGTGGTTTCATTCCCAAGAGCACACAAAGCCAGAATTCAAATACAGGCTGTCCCCATATGACCCCCTGCCACATCTATTTTTTTAAATCATATTATTGTCAAAACAATATAACGATGACTTTAAAAGAATGTGTTTAAATCACCCATCATCTTCCCCATGCCTGTGCACAATTAGATTTTTCGTGATCCTTTTCTAGTCTGCATTATACATAATTCTACACAGTTCTGATCCTCATGTACATATAATTTTGTAAGCATTCTACCTCTTATAAATGTGTTGTTTCTACACAGTCTGCATAATTATTTGTTTTAATGGCTACATATTATGCAGGATCATTTTTAATTAACTACAATACCCTGGGTTAACAGTTCATTATAATGCCAAGGATATCTTTATTCTTTAACCTCCATTTTGCTTTTATAAAAGGCTGTTCCATTTACAGAAGGTATTCTTATCCAGCCCATAACTTCAGAGCATATAACAGAGGCTGGTATAATTATCTCCACTTTGCAGATGGGAAAACTGAAATCCAGCATGATCGAGCATCTTGCCCACCAACATCAGACAGACAGCAAGGATGGGGCAGAGCAGAAACCTTCCTCCAGGACTTTCTCTCCAAGGCCAGCGTTCCTGACATTGGTCATCTCTTGGCACACCCTCTCTCTGAGCCACACATCTTCCCAAGAAATAATTATTACCACCCCCATTTTTACACGTGAGGAAGCTGGGGCCCAGAGAGGCAAGGTAACTTGCCTGAGGTCATATAGTAGAACCAGAAGTCAAATTCAGGCAAGCTCACTCCAAAGCCAGATCTCGTTCCAACAATCTACATGGCCTCCCCAGGCCCCTCCCTCTCAGAGTGCCTCTCTTGTTTTTCCGCATTCTCATCACTTCTACCACCTGTTCTCAGTCTTGGCAGGTGGCAGCCCTCAGGTCAGTGCCGGGCTGTCCACATTCGTTTTAGAGGAACCCCCAGGCTCAACCCAGAGACAGCTGCAGGGGAGGCATGCTTCTTGGGCAGAGTCCATGGGTGGGTTGGGGTTTTTTTTCTTTTCAGTTTTCTTTCATTTGGTTAATTGATACTTATGGTAAAATATACATAAGATTTACCATTTTAACCATTTTTTTTTTTTTTTTTGAGACGGAGTCTCCCTCTGTCACCCAGGCTTGAGTGCAGTGGCACGATCTTGGTTCACTGCAACCTCCACCTCCTGGGTTCAAGTGGTTCTCCTGTCTCAGCCTCCCGAGTAGCTGGGATTACAAGTGTGCACCACCCCGCCTGGCTAATGTTTTATTTTTTATTTTTAGTAGAGACAGAGTCTAACCATGTTGGCCAAGCTGGTTTTGTTTTGTTTTTATTTTTGTTTTTGAGACAGAGTCTTGCTCTGTCACCCAGGCTGGAGTGCAGTGGTGCGATCTCACTCACTGCAACCTCTGCCTCCTGGGTTCTACTGATTCTCCTGCCTCAGCCTCCCAAGTAGCTGCGATTACAGGCACCTGCCACCACACCCGGCTAATTTTTTGTATTTTTAGTAGATACAGGGTTTTGCCATGTTGCCCAGGCTGGTCTCGAACTCCTGAGCTCACGTGCTCCACCAGCTTCGGCCTCCTAAAGTTTTGCGATTACAGGCCTGAACCACTGCCAGTATATTCACATTGACGTATGACTATTGCCACCCTGCAGCTCTAGAACTTTTTCCACCTTCTGAAACTGAAATTCTATAACCATTAAACAGTTCTCCATTCTCCCTTCCCTCCTCACCAGCCCCTGACAACCACCATTCTACTTTGTCTCTAGGAATTTGACTACTCTAAGTACTTGATATAAGTAGAATCATACAATATTTCTCCTGTGTGTCTGGCTTATTTCACTTAATATGAAGTCCTCAAGGTTTGTCTATGTAGCATGTGTCAAATTTTTTTGAGACAGGGTCTCACTCTGTCACCCAGGCTGGCATGCAGTGGTATAATGTCAGCTCACTGCAGCCTCTGCCTCACCCTCCGGGTTCAAGTGATCCTCCCACCTCAGCCTCCTGAGTAGTTGGGACCACAGGTGCACACCACCATGCCTGGCTATGTTTTTGTATTTTTGGTAGAGACAGGGTCTCACCACGTTGCCCAGGCTGGTCTCAAGCTCTTGAGCTCAAGTGATCTGCCTGCCTCAGCCTCCAAAAGTGCTGGGATTACGGGCGTGAGTCACCATGCCAGGCTCATTGTTTTTTTAAGTGGAATAATATTCCGTGGTATGTATATACTACATTTTGCTTATCCTTTCATCCATTAACGGTCATTTGAGTTGTTTCCCCTTTTGGCTATTGTGAATAATGCTACTATGAACATTGGTATACAGATATCTTCTATGTTTGAGTCTCTGCTTTCAATTCTTTGGGATGTGATATGGTTTGGCTCTGTATCCCCATCCAAATCTCACACTGAATTGTGATCCCAAGTGTTGGAGGTGGGGCCTGGTGAGAGGTGATTGGATCATGGGGGTGGTTTCTAATGGTTTAGCACCATCCCTCTAGTGCTGTCTCCTGATAGAGTTCTCTTGAGAACTGGTTAACAAGTATGTAGGACTTCCCCCTTTGCTCTCTCTCTCCTGCTGCCATGTGAAGATGTGCTGGCTTCCCCTTCACCTTCTGCCATGATTTTAAGTTTCCTGAGGTCTCCCCAGTCATGCTTCCTGTACAGCCTGTTGAACTATAAGCCAATTAAACCTCTTTTCTTTATAACTTACCCAGTCTCAAGTAGTTCTTTATAGCAGTGTGAGAACGGACTAATACAGGGTATATATCCAAAAGTAGATGAGTTTTTAAAAACAAATCAAAACTCTCCTACTGTGTTACCAGCTTTCCAGGCGGCAGGAAGGGGGAGGAGAGCACTGTGTAAGAGTGGATGGTGGGAGACATTATTTGCAAATCACACATCTGATAAGAGACTTGTATCCAGAATATAGAAGAAAAAAAACTCTCACAACTCAATAATAAAAAGACAAATAACCCAATTAAAAAACGGGCAAAGGATCTGAATAGACATTTCTCCAAGGATGATATGCAAATGGCTAATAAGCATATGAAAAGATGCTCTGTGTCATTAGTCATCAGGGAAATGCAAAACAAAACCACAGTGAGATACCACTTCACACCCACTAGGATGGCTAGAATAAAAACGTCGGACAAGGATGTAGAAAAATCAGAATCTTCATATACTGCTGGTGGTAATGTGAAATGATACACTCGCTTTAAAAAACAGTCTGGCAGTTCATCTCATGGTTAAATAGAGAGTTACCATATGGCCCAGCAATTGCTCTCCTAGGTATATGCCCAAAAGAACTGAAAACAATATTTGTTTGAAAACAGGCTCAATTTGTTCATAACAGCACTGTTCACAATAGCCAAAAGGTGGAAACAACCTAAATGCCCATCAACTATAAGTAGATAAACAAAATGTTATATCCATGGAATATTATTCAACCAAGAAAAGAAATAAAGTATAGCAGTCATATTGATAACTGCCCAAACTTGGAAGCAACCAAGATGTTCTTCAGTAGGTGACTAGAGAAATAAACTGTGGTATATCCAGACAATGAAATGTTATTGACACGCTACTAAGTGAAAGAAGCTAATCTGAAAAGGCTACATACTGTGTGATTCTACTACATGACATTCCAGGAAAAGCAAAACTATGAAGACAGTAAAAATATCAATAGTTACTTCGGAGGAGGGACGAATAGCAAAGCAGAGAGGATTTTTAGGGCAGTGAAGCTATTCTGTATAATACTGTAATGGTGAATACCTGCCAATGCCATTATGCACTTGTCAGCATCTATAGAATGTCCACCAACAGTGAATCCTAATGTAAACTACAGACTTTAAGTGATAATAACGTATCCATACAGTTTCACCAGTTCTAACAAATGTACCACTGGTGCCAGTGTTGACAGTGGGAGAGGCTACACATGTGTGGGGTTGAGGAAATTCTCTGTACTTTCTGCTCATTTTTGCTGTGAACCTAAAACTGTTCTACACAATAAAGTCTAAAAAAATGGAATGAAGTGTTGAGACATGCTACAACATAGATAAATCCTGAAACCATCATGCTACGTGAAAAAAGCCAGTCACAAAAGGCCACATATTATATGATTCCATTTATATGAAATGTCCGGAATAGGGAAATTGATAGAGACAGACACTAGACTCATGGCTGCCAGAGGCAGGAGGGTGTGGAATGAACGAGAGGGGAAGTGACAGCTAAAAGGTATGGGTTTTTTTTGAGGTGATGAAAATGTTCTAAAATTGACTGTGGTGAGAGTTGCGTGTATTTGAGAATATATTAATACTAAAAATCACTGAATCATACACTTTAAATGGGTGAATTATATGATATGTAAATTATATCTCAATGAAGCTGTTTTACAAACATGGTGGGGTGGAGGTGGGAGTAGTGGTTCATGCCTGTAATCCCAGCACTTTGGGAGGCTGAGGCAGGAGGACTGTTTGAGCCCAGGAGTGTGAGACTAGCCTGGGCAACACAGCAAGACCCCATCTCTACAAAAAGTACAAAAATTAGCTGGGCAGGGTAGTGCGAGCCTGTAGTCCCAGCTACTTGGGAGGCTGAGACAGGAGGATCATCTGAGCCTGCGAGATCAAGGCTGCGGTAAACTGTGATTGCACCACTGCACTCCAACCCGGGCAGAGACCCTGTCTTTAAAAAAAAAAAAAAAATCAGTCAGGACTGCAGCCTCCCAGGAGTCCCTGCTAGTTAGTTTCACCTGTGGCTAAGGAGCTGACCCCGCCCCCCCCTCCCCCGTTCCCCACCACCCTACCACCTTTGATCACTTTGACTCTCTGTTGAGGGCGTGGGGGGTAAGGTTTCTGCTGCGAGGGCTCATCAGTATAAACACAGCTCAGCTTAGCTGCTTAACAGGTATTCTCATCTCAGAAAGGGCACCTAGACAAGCCACACCCTTTCTGTCATAACATTATGACAAAGACCATTACAGATGAGACACCGCTGACCTATTGCCATTGAATCAATAAAATGGGTGACCTGAGAGAAAGGCAGACAGCTCTCATGCAGCAAATGATCCGGGAGGCTTTCCCCTCCTTTTCCAGCCAGGAGAAGGCAGCCAACCTTGCAGTCCTCCCTCAGCCTCGAGGCAAGTGCAGGCCGGGGCTGATTCCTGAGGCCCTCGAGCCTGTAATTTGACCTTTAGAGTTAAGAAAGAAAAGTTACAAAAGTTTAGGCTGGAAGAGTCCTTGGATGTCATCCAGATAGTGGCTTCTAGACTTTTAGGTTTCACATCCCATATCATTCTAAAATATCCAGGGACACTGACAAGGAACATTATTGGATCATTAAATGTCATTATTGGATTTTTTTTTTAAAGAATAATTGAAAAGATAGAATGTCAGAACAAAAGAAAGCCGTTTAAATGGAACAATTCAGCATTACGAAAAACTCATTACCTTTCTCCCTTCCCCTCACCACTCCTCCTCTTTCCCCAGTAGTGAAAACTTGCCGAAGACAAGTGAAAACTTTATCCCCGAAACAGGATGGCTTATGGACCCAGGCTTTAGGTATCACTCTCCGTTCGGCCCTTGGATCTCCTGGAAATCAGCTTCTAAATCAGCAGGATCTTAGTACCAGCCAGATCTAGGTTCAAATCCTGCTTCTGCAATTTACTGGCTAGATATAGATTTTTGCAAGTTTCTTATCTTCTCTGAATCTCAATTCTCTTATCTGTAGAATAATTCTTATCTCAAAAATTTGTGTGTGTGTGAGAATTACCACAAAATAAAAGAAAAATATGAGAGTCCTTGGCACATAGTAGGCACTAATCATCATTTCTATGCCCTCCAGTGGTGAAAGACAGTCTCTGAGATAAGTCATTTCATTTTCCTGACTTTTAGTTGATAAAAAATTCTTCCCTAGGTATGGCTAAACCTGTGTCCCTGTGTATTTTCTCATGGATCTCAGACATCTCCTTTAGGGTTTCATGGAACAAATCTCATCTTTCTGTCATGTGACACATTTTACTCTCCTTTCTTAGGTTCCTTTTTTTCTTCCATTCTCCAGACTACATATGCCTTCTCTGTCAATCATTTCTTAGAGAAGTCCTCATTGTCCTGCTTGTATTAGTCAGCTATTGGAAGAATAATGCTGTGTAACAAGCCTCTCCAAAATTTCAATGGAAAAAAACAAACTCAGTAAAAACCAAAGAACTTAATGGCATACTGCCTTAACCTGGGCTTGGTGGAGCTTGACTCTGGGCTTCAGGTTGGGTCCAGGTCTGCTCCAGATGGTCGTCTTCCTGGGACTCCCCAAAGCATCTTCTTTTAATGGGAAAAGGCAGGAGCACATGGGGATATTCCCAGCTGCATAAGCACATTTCTAGCCCTTGCCACCTTCACATACTATTGGCTAAAACAAAGTTACAAGGTCAAGCCCAAAGTCAAGAGACCGTGGTAGAAGAGTAGATGTAGAATATGAGGGAGTGAAAAATTGATTGACCCTTTTCTACTGGACACACTCTTGCAAAATCTCACGGGTTAGTGGGGAGTAGGCAGCTTTGGAGAAAGGAGCCAGGCCTTGCAATGGTCTGGCCCCTGCCTATCATTCTTCTTCCTCCTCACTCATTAGCTGTAATGAGTTTCCTTTTTGTTGTTGCTGTTGGAAACACAGTCTCGCTCTGACAACCAGGCTAGAGTGCAGTGGTGTGATCTTGGCTCACTGCAACCTCCGCCTCCCAGGTTCAAGTGATTCTTGTGCCTCAGCCTCCTAAGTAGCTGGGACTACAGGCATGTGCCACCACGCCCAGCTAATTTTTGTATTTTTAGTAGAAACAGGGTTTCACCATGTTGGCCAGGTTGGCCTTAAACTCCTGAGCTCAGGTGATCTGCCCACCTCGGCCTCCCACAGTGCTGGGATTACAGGCATGGGCCACCATGCCCAGCCGGTTTGTTCTGTTTTTTTTTAAAGGCTCTAATCTCTTTGCTGCCTCAGGGCCCTTGCATGTGCTGTTCCTTTGTGCTTTAGAATGTGTTTTGCATGGAAAACTCTTCTTCCCCTAGCCACTTTCCCTACCTCAAAATGGGCTCATTCTCATGTTTAAAACAAGACTTAACTGCCACATCCTCAAAAAGACGTCTTTATGACCATGGAATCCAAGTAAGTCTCTTAATGTTCTCTAGCAAAGGGGTCCTGTTTACTTTCCTACTGGCTCTTTACCTTATTTGTAATTATTTATTTCTCCTTCTCTATTAGACTCCAAGCTTCGTGAAGGCAAAGATGGTATCTGGTTTGCTCATTGTTGCATCCTGAGTGCTCAGCACAGACCCCAGTAGATGCTTAATACATAGTTTTTGTTGTTGTTGTTGTTGTTGAGACGGAGTCTTGTTCTGCTGCCCAGGCTGGAGAGCAATGGTGCGATTTCGGCTCACTGCAATCTCCACCTCCTAGGTTCAAGCAATTCTTCTGCCTCAGCCTCCCAAATAGTTGGGATTACAGGCACACACAACCACACCTGGCTAACTTTTGTATTTTTAGTAGAGACAGGGTTTCACCATGTTGGCCAGGCTTGTCTCGAACTCCTGACCTCAGGTGATCCACCTGCCTTGGCCTCCCAAAGTGCTGGGATTAGAGACATGAGCCACCATGCCCAGCCAATACATAGTTACTGAGTGAAGGCATACAGAATTAAATGCAAAGAATAGATGAATGGACAAATTCCATCAGGTCTCATTCTCTTTCCCTTTGTTCAATGATAAAATGCGAAAGAGCAAAGGTAACATAAAGCTGCTCTCTTCACAAAGCTACTGCTCTCTCTTCTTCATACACGACCAGTTACCAGATGGTCCTAATGACAGGAGCATGGCTTGGAGAAGGCTTTTCAGCTTTCCCAGGGTGCATGACCTTTGCCACCACTGCTTGACTATTTTTTAAATAAGGATTTGCTTCCATGACTTATTTTGCATAGAGACCTACTCAGAGGAATTCACGCTCTCTGACCACATGCCCACTGTCTAGGTAGGTGACCAGATATGCGCCAGGTGGTTTGGGATCAAAAACACATCACCAATAATTCACCAGGGAGATAACTGACAAGGGTTGGTGTAGGGGAACTACAAATAAATGAAGGTCAGTGACACAAACCACAGCTGGAGAGGCTGGGATGTTCAGCAGTTGATGACAGTATCACTGTATCATCTGCCAATAGTGCCCATTCCAATCCCCTCTTCAAAATCCTTCTCTCTCCTCCCTCACAGTCCTTCAATCAGACTTTGCCCTTCATTGCCCCCACAAGCCACTGAAGTTTTGGTCTTTTGTGTCTGTGGCCTTTTGAAAACACCTGGACCTATTTAATGACATCCTCTGTAGCCTATAAACCCAGAGAAATTAGCACAGCTTGAGTGCCAACTCTCTCTCTGCCCCTTACCAACTGGATGGCACAGGCAGGCGAGTTAACGTCTTCAAACCTCAGGTCCCACCTCTGATGAATGAGCATAGCCGAACATATTTACCGAGCAATGATCAGGATTCACTGAGACAGGATAACATTAAATGCTTCCTAAACTATAAAAGACAATTGAAATGTTAGTGGTATGATTTCTCTTCTTCAGTCAAGTAGGGCTGTGCTATGGAGCAGAAAGGGTTAAAGATTCTGGAACTGAATAACTCTCTCTACAACAAAACAAAAGAGAAAATAATGCCCACTTCCGGATGCACTTGAAGGACAGATTGCTTAGGATGGGATTGCAATTGGGTCTCCAAGTGGGAGAAATGATTGCTGCCCTCATCAATATTGCTGCCGGCTAAATCTACATGGGACGCGATCAGGTAATTGAGGTCCCAAATTTAGTTTTTATCCAGACACTAAGATTAATAGGAATGGCTTCTCGAAATTAACTCTTTGTAGCTTTCTAATGCACAAGGCACTTAGGAGCTGACATTAACATTTTAGGCCTGAACATTTGGAAGGTAAAGATCTATTGTCTGATTTAGCTAGTCCAAATGTTAAAATAGTCAAGGTCACAGGATTTATGTATAGTTGTCAGCTCTGGTTTGACTCCAGGAAAGGCTCACCTGTATGAACCCCTGAACAGCCATTTCTAAGAGGTTGTGACAAGTCAGGTACACTGAGATATAGGACAGTGATGACTAGGGGCAATTCACCTTAGATGCTATAGAAACACCACCACCACCAATTAACCACACATACACAACTAAAACATTCAGAAATACTCTGTTGTTAGGCAGTGGCATTTATGTCATTAATGCAATCAATATTTACTGAGTTTTTAAATCATGTACCTTGTCCAATGCATGTCTTCCATTTGGCTATTCCTGAGTTGCATATTTTATAACAAACTGGAAACAGTGTTTTCCTGAGTTCTGAGAGTCATTCTATTCAATTATTGAACCTGGGGAGGGGTGATTGGAACTCCCAAAATTATAGTCGGCGGGGCAGAAATGTGAGTAGCCTGGGCACTCCATTTATGGCTGGTGTCTGAAGTGGGAGCAGTCTTATGGGACTGAGCCTTTAACCTCTAGGGTCTGGGCTAACTTTGGATAGTTCATATCAGAATTGAATTGGATTATTAGCCATGCAGTTGGCGTCAAAGAACTTGAAAAGTGGTACTGGAAAAGATACCATGTATTTGGTGTCAAGAAGAAAAAAAATCTCATATATTAATAGAATAAAGAAAAAATATATATGACCATGTCAATAGACACAGAATAAATACTTTAAAAAATTCAACACCCTTTCATGATGAAAATACTCTACGAGTAGAAGGAAACCTTCATCAACCTTGATAAGAGCATCTATGAAAGTTCCTCCACCATCATCATACTTAATGGCAAAAGACTGAAGGCTTTCCCCTTAAAGATCAGGAAGTAGACAACCACTTCCACTCTTGCCGTTTCTATTTGGCGTTGTACTAGAGGTTCTAGCCAGGGCAATTAAATGGGGGTGGGGGGGAGGTGGGGGTGTGACACAACTACATTGGACACAATTATATTACAAAGCTATAGTAATCTAACCAGTGTGATACTAGCATAAGGATAAATGGTAAAAATAGAATTGAGAGTTCAGAAATAAACCCACATATCTATTGTCAATTGATTTTTGGCAAGACTGCCAAGACCATGTAATGGTGAAAGAATAGTCTTTCCAATAAATGTTGCCAAGACAACTAGATATCCACATGCAAAAAAATAAAGCTGGGTCCCCTCATACCACAAACAAACATTAATTCAAAATGGATCCAAGACCTAAATGTAAGAACCCAGTTCTTAGAATGAAACATAGGTGTAAATTTTTGTGACCTTGGATTAGGCAAAATTTTCCTAGCTAGAACCCCAAAAGCACAAACAACAAAAGAAAACATAGATAAATTGGATTTCATCAAAATTTAAAACTTTTGTGCCTCAAAGAACACTGTCAAGAAATTGAAAAGACAGTCTACAGAATGGGAGAAAATATTTACAAATCATAGATATGAGTCCAGAACATACAAAGAATCCAGAATATATAAAGACCTCTTACAAGTCAACAACAAAAAGACAAACAGTCCAGACACAGTGGCTCATATCTGTAATCCCAGTGCTCTAGGAGGCTGAGGCTTGAGGATCACTTGAAACCAGGAGTTGGAGACAAGCCTGGGCAACAAAGCGAGACCCCGTCTCTACAAAAAACTTAGAAATTAGCTGGGCATGGTGGCAACTCTAGTCCCAGCTACTTGGGAGGACAAGGCAGGAAAGTCACTTCAGCCCAGGAGTTTGAGGCTGCAGTGAGCTATGATTGTGCCACTGCACTCCAGCCTGGGTGACAAAGCAAGATCCTATCTCTAAAAAGGAAAACAAAACAAAAACAACCAACCCAATGAAAAACGAACAAAGAACTTGAATAGACATTTCTCCAAAGAGCGTATACAAATGGCCAACAAGCATATAAAAAGATGCTCAGCATCACTAGCCATCAGGGAAATGAAAATTAAAACTACAATGAGATATCATTTCACACCCACAAGGATGGCTATAATAAAAAAGACAAACAATGACAAGTGTTGGTGAGAATGTGGAGAAATTGCAACCCTAATAAATTGCTGGTAGGAATGTATAATGGTTCAGCCACTGTGAAAAACATGTGGCAGTTCCTCGAAAAGTTAAACGTAGAATTACCACATGACCCAGCAATTCATCTCCTAGCTGTATACCTGAAAAGAATTGAAACAAGTGTTCAAACAAAAATTTGTACACAGATGTTCACAGGCGCACTACTCACAATAGCCAAAATGTGGTAACAACCCCTATGCGCATCAACTGATGAATGGATAAACAAAATTCACTATATCCATACAATGGAACATTATTCAGCCATAAAAAGCAATGACATATTGATACATGCTACAACATGGATGAGCCTCGAAAACATTATGCTAAGTGAAAGAAGCCAGAAAGAAAAGGCCACATATTGCATTTATATGAAATGTCCATGGGCAAATCCAGAGAGACAGAAAGTAGATTATTGTTTGCCCAGGAGCTAGGGGTAAGAGAATGAGGAGCAGGTATGGGGTTTCTTTCAGGGGTAATAAATATGTTCAGAAATTAGATCATGGTGATGGTTACATGGCATTATGCTAAAAAAAATAACTAAACTGAATACTTGAAAGTGGTTAAAATGGTGATTTTTATGTTATGTAAATTTTACCTCCATTTCTTCTACTTTTTTTTTTTTTTTTTGAGACAGTCTCACCCAGGCTGGAGTGCAGTGGTGCTATCTCAGCTCACTGCAAGCTCCGCCTCCTGGGTTCACGCCCTTCTCCTGCCTCACCCTCCTACGCCCTTCTCCTGCCTCACCCTCCTAAGTAGCTGGGACTACAGGCGCCCGCCACCACGCTCGGCTAATTTTTTTTAGTAGAGATGGGGTTTCACCATGTTAGCCAGGATGGTCTCGATCTCCTGACCTCGTGATTCACCCACCTCGGCTTCCCAGAGTGCTGGGATTACAGGCTTGAGCCACCGCGCCCCGCCTTTTTTTTTTTTTTTTTTTTGAGATGGAGTCTTGCTGTGTCACCCAGGCCAGAGTGTGTGGCACAATCTCGGCTCACTGCAGCCTCTGTCCCCCAGGGTCAAGTGATTCTCCTTCCCCAGACTCCTGAGTAGCTGGGATTACAGGCAAACACCACCACACCTGGCTTTCTTTTTTTTTTTTTTTTTTTTAGTAGAGACGGAAATTCGCCATGTTGGCTAGGCTGGTCTCAAACTCCTGACCTCAGGTGATCCACCTTCCTTGGCCTCCCAAAGTGCTGGGATTAAAGGCATGATCCACAATACCTGGCCCATTTCTTCTTCTTTTTTTAATTTAAGAGAAATAAAAAATAAATGGCAGGTCAAGATTTGTTTGCTTGTAGAATCAGTGTTCCCAACAACAAAAGGAATCAAACTCTTGACTCCCTGCCATAAGATTCCTAAACCCCTGGTTCTGTTTTGTAATTTTGTTGTTGTTGTTGCAGTTGGAAGACGTCATATTTAACCATGTCATGACTTTTGTAATAGTCCATTCTCACGCTGCTATGAAGGAGTACTCAAGTCTGCATAATTGATAAGGGAAAGAGGTGTAACTGACTCACAGCTCTGCATGGCTGGGAAAGCCTCAGGAAACTTACAATCACAACGGAAGACACCTCTTCACAGTGTGGCAGAAGAGAGAATGAGTGCCAGCAGAGGAAATGCCAGACACTTATAAAACCGTCAGATCTCATGAGACTCAATATCTCAAGAACAGCATGGGGGAAAACCATCCCCATGATTCAGTTACCTCTACCTGTTCCTGCCTTTGACAGGTGGGGATTATAGGGATTACAATTCAAGGTGAGATTTGGGTGGGGACACAAAGCCAAACCATATCAACTCTGATCACCCGTAGCTGTCTTTTTCCTGCTTCATGGGGGCAGGGGCAGAGTCCAGATCCTAAAGTCTATCACAGTGCCAAGGAAATACTGAAAATAGTAAGATGTCATCACTTAGAGAAGTCATGGAGACAGCCAGTTAACAACTGACCTAGGGAGGAAATAAGACAACCTTTATTTCTGTCCACACCTAGTGGTCCCTGTTTGAGTAACAATATGAGTAGAAAAAAAAAAAAAGAAAAAAAACTCCCCCAAGCACATGAAACACAGAAAAACAATCTGGATTCCCTCTTTTAAGGCATCAGGACTGAAAAAGAAAACCTCCCTGATCAGGTGCAATGAATGCCAAGGTTACCAAAGGGAAATCACGTTGATTTTTTGAAATGTGAAAACTCATCCACTCAGAACACTGGGAGCTCTTATAAGCAGAAGGAGCCATTTCCATGAAGGAATCAGGCAGCCTTTCAGGGGTTCTGATGACAGAGCTTGGAATGCTGATTTCAGAGCAAGTAGGAAAAAAAACAAAAGCCAAAACTATACTTCACCACCTGACATGTCACCCTTTTCCTCAGGCATGGCTAAGCCCCCGCTCTCAGATTCTCAGACACTTAACTCATCTTTTTCCTTCACCACTGTGAAAATACATCTTGGGGCGTGGGCTACAGTTTTAGCCATATCAGAATCTCCCAATTGCTCAGAGTCTCCTTGGGGTTCAGCCTGTGACCTTTCGGTTCTATATCTGGGTTCTGTCCCACAGCTGCCTGCAGTTCTTCAACCATTCATGTCCCTGGGTGTTTGCAAAGCAGCACCATTCCAGTTGGCTAACTCTTATTCCTCTGCCAAGACTCAGCTGAGAATTCCTCCCTGGAGAGAAGTCCTTCCTGATCGCTAGGCCAGATGAGACCACCACTTCTCCATTAACTGCATTCTAGAGGCCACTCCATTATAGTCCACCTCTATTTCCTACCTTTTCCCCACACATGACTATGAACGCCCTGAAGGCAAAGGATCTCTGAGTGGACTGCCTTTATTTAAATCAATAAACCCTCTAGGGCATGTTTCTTCTCTGTAAAATAAGGGAATTGGGCAAGATCATTGATATGATCTAAATAAAGCCCACAGAATATTTATCTTACTTAAGCAAGCTTTTTTTCTTTCTTTCTTTCTTTTAAGAGACAAGATCCTGGCTGGGTATGATGGCTCATGCCTGTAATCCCAGCACTTTGGGAGGCCGAGGTGAGCAGATCACTTGAGGCCAGGAGATTGAGACCAGCCTGGCAAACATGGTGAAACCCCATCTCTACTAAAAATACAAAAAAATTAGCCAGGCATGGTGGTGCGCACCTGTAGTCCGAGCTACTTGGGAGGCTGAGGCAGGAGAATCGCTTGAACACAGGAGGCAGAGGTTGCAGTGAGCCAAGATCACACCACTGCACTCCAGCCCGAGCGACAGAGTGAGACTCCATCTCAAATAAAATAAAATAAAAAAAAGAGAGAGAGAGATAAGATCTTGCTCTGTCACCCAGGCTGGAGTGCAGTGGTGCTATGATAGCTCACTGCACCCTTTAACTCCTGGGCTCAAGAGATCCTCCCACCTTAGCCTCCTGAGTAGCTGGGACTACGGTCATATGTCATCATGCCTGGTTGTTTTGTTATTTTTGTTTTGTTTTGTTTTTTGTGACGGAGTCTCACTCTGTCTCCCAGGCTAGAGTACAGTGGCGTGATCTCAGCTCACTGTAACCTCTGCCTCCCAGGTTCAAGCAATTCTCCTGCCTCAGCCTCCTGAGTAGCTGGGACTACAGGTATGTGCCACCACACCTGGCTGAGTTTTGTATTTTTAGTAGAGATGGGGTTTATGCCTGGCTAATTTTTTGTATTTTTAGCAGAGATGGGGTTTCACCGTGTTAGCCAGGATGGTCTTGATCTCCAGACCTCACGATCCACCCGCCTTGGCCTCCCAAAGTGCTGGGATTACAGAAGTGAGCCACCATGCCTGGCTGCCTGGCTTTTTTTAATATAATTTTTTGTGGAGATGTGGTTTTGCTATATTGCTCAGGCTGGTCTCAAACTCCTGGCCTCAATCAATCTTCCCACGTCAGCCTCCCAAAGTGCTGGGATTGCAAGCATGAGCCACCACGCCCGGCCTAAATGAGCATTTTTTTTTGAGACGGAGTTTCACTTTTGTCACACGAACTGGAGTGCAGTGGCGCCATCTCGGCTCACCACAACCTCTGCCTCCCAGGTTCAAGTGATTCTCCTGTCTCAGCCTCCTGAGTAGCTGGGATTACAGGCACCCGCGACCACGCCTGGGTAATTTTTGCGTTTTTAGTAGAGACAGGAGTTTTGCCTTGTTGGCCAGGCTGGTCTCAAACTCCTGACCTTAGGTGATCCGCCTGCCTCGGCCTTCCAAAGTGCTGGGTGAGCCACCACACCCAGCCTAAGCAAGCATTTTAAATTGAGAAAGTTTATATTAACATCTTGAATTCTAGGCTGGGCTCTGTGGCTCATACCTGTAATCCCAGTGCTTTGGGAAGCCGAGGTGAGTGGATTGCTTTGAACTCAGGAGTTTGAAACCAGCCTGGCCAGCAGGGCGAAACCCCAACTCTACAAAAATTAGCCAGCCATTGGTAGCTCACACCTATAGTCCTAGCTACTAAGGAGAATGAGGCAAGATAATTGCTTGAGCCCAGGAAGCAGAGGTTGCAGTGAGCCAAGATCGCAGAACTGCATGCCAGCCTGGGTGACAGAGTGAGGCCCTGTCTCAAAACAAAACAAAAAATCTTGCATTCTGTCTTTTCTTGAAAACTCATAGGAGTTTGATGAAATGGGGCCCATATTCACGGATGGAACAGCTGGCTGCTCCTTTTGAAAGGGGCAAGGCCAGGCATGGTGGCTTACACCTGTAATCCCAGCACTTTGGGAGGCCGAGGTGGGTGGATCATCTGAGGTCGGGAGTTAGAGACCATCCTGACCAACATGGAGAAACCCCATCTCTACAGGAAAAAAAAAAAAATGATAATAATACAGGCTGGGCGCAGTGGCTCACGCCTGTAATCCCAGCACTTTGGGAGGCTGAGGCAGGCAGATCACGAGGTCAGGAGTTCGAGACCAGCCTGGCCAATATGATGAAACCCCGTCTCTACTAAAAATACAAAAATTAGCTGGGCGTGGTGGCACACACCTGTAGACCCAGCAACTCGGGAGGCTGAGGCAGAA
Organism: Pongo pygmaeus; assembly: GCF_028885625.2. NCBI lineage: Eukaryota > Metazoa > Chordata > Mammalia > Primates > Hominidae > Pongo > Pongo pygmaeus. Next base: position 61,549,959 of record NC_072392.2, read on the forward strand.
GAATTGCTTGAACCCGGGAGGTGGAGGTTGCAGTGAGCCAAGACCACGCCACTGCCCGACCGCGCCACTGCACTCCAGCCTGGGCAACCGAGCGAGACTCCGTCTCAAAAAACAACAACAGCAACAACAACACAAAATTAGCCAGACGTGGTGGTGCATGCCTGTAATCCCAGCTACTCAGGAGGCTGAGGCAGGAGAATCGCTTGAACCCAGGAGGCAGAGGTTGCAGTGAGCCAAGATCGCACCATTGCACTTCAGCCTGGGCAACAACAGCGAAACTCCATCTCAAAAAAAAGAAAAAAAAAAGAAAAAGAAAGAAAGAAAGATAAAAGGGCACATGCTGGTCCTTCACTCATTTAGACTTCTGTAGGCAGTGGACTTGAGCTCCCTGGTTAGACGTCTTCTTCAGCTCCAAGTCTGAAGGCCTACCACCCCATGATTACAATTTCTCTTCTTCATCCTCTATCCAGACAACATTCTCACCATGTTTGTTTTTGTATTGATAATAGCCAATGAACTAAGATATTCAACTTTTCTTGTTTGTTTGGACTTTTTTGGTTTGGGGGGTTTTGTTTGTTTTTGCTTTCCTTGCACTGTAAGGCAGTAGCCCCAGCCTCCCTGCCTAGTTCCTAAACAATTTATCACCAGATAAGATTTAATGATCCTTAGAAAGAATTAATGCCACCTTCTAAATGCATTATTGCTTTTAGGTTATACAAAAAACCCTCCTGTTTCCCAGCACTAAACTGGGAACAGCAAACTCCAATTTCAAAAGTACATTTCAATGGTAATCGAACTGCATGTAGACTTTTAAAAAGTATACATCAAATGCTTGAGCAAATCCTGCCTATATATAACCATTTAAGCAATTTCAAATACATTTCCGTTGCATAATTATGCAAGGACTGTGGTCATAAAACATGCTGCTGCAAACTTAAGTGAAATCACCACAGATTATTATTATTTGCAAGAAAAATGCCCAGTTGCAAGGTAGACCTGTCATCAGCTTCTCAATGGATTTCCATCTTGTCATTTCCCACCAACCAGTTGGCCCCAATCAGTCCACACTCAGGTTGTTGAAAAAGCCACAGAGAACAAGACTCAGCCCAGAGAGGAAACTCAATTAGCATCTAACTGGGGCTGAACAAATTGGTTTGTAATGCTGTGGATTTTGAGCTTGAAAGCGGAAGTCATTATGTTTCTGTATTTTAGGGAAAAGGGACCATTATTTGCCTTCAGGAATCTGCTACTCCTTCTGTACTCCCTATTGACAGCGTTTAGAGGAGTAGTCCTCATTCCTGGCTGCACATTAGAAAATAATGCCAATGTCTAGACACCACTGTGGACCAATTCAATCAGACTTTCAGAGAGGGGGGCTGGCATCAGAATTTTTAAGTGCCCAGGTGATTGCAATGTACAGCCAGGGTTGGGAACCACTAGTTTGCTAAAATGCATTGGTTCCCAAAGTGTAGTCCCTGAATCAACAGCATCAGCATCACCTGGGAACTTGTTAGAACAGCAAATTCTTGGGCCTCACCAAGACCCATTGAATCAGACCCCCTGGAAATAGGGCCCAGTAATCTGTACTATAACAAGCATTCCAGGTGATTCCAATACATGCATGAATGTGAGACTCACTGAATCAGACCCCTCAGAAATAGGGCCCAGTAATCTGTATTTTAACAAGCATTCCAGGTGATTCCAATACATGCGTTAATGTGAGAATCACAGAATCAGATCCCCGGAAATAGGGCCCAGTAATCTGTATTTTAACAAGCATTCCAGGTGATTCCAATACATGCGTTAATGTGAGAATCACGGAATCAGACCCCCAGAAATAGGGTCCAGTAATCTGTAGCGTAACAAGCATTCCAGGTGATTTCAATGCATGCGTTAATGTGAGAATCACTGAATCAGACCCCTCGGAAATAGGGCCCAGTAATCTGTAGCTTAACAAGTATTCCAGGTGATTCCGATACATGCGTTAATGTGAGAATCACTGAAGTCTTGGATCTCAGCAGGCCTGGGTTTCCATGCCAAATCCACCATTTACTAGCTCCATCTCAGCCCTTGTGCAGAATCTGTACCTGCCTCAAATGCAGGATGAGAACTAGGACTCTTAGTAGTGGTAGAAGGAAAGAGGAAGGGAAGAAATATTAAGGGTATAGGATGAATAGACTGGATGAAGGATTGGATGTGCAGGTGATAAGAAAGCAAAATGGAAGGTAACTTCCAGGTTGGACACCTGGATAATATTAGCCAACATTTAACTGAGTGCTGATTTTATTATGTCAGATAGTATATTAAGTGCACTATGTGTATCATTGCATTTAATTCCTCATTATCCCCATTTTATAGATGATTTCCCAGCTGAGATTCAGCTTTCACGTCTATAAAATGGGACGAGACTAGGAACACAATGAGAAAGAGACAGAGGAGGAGGGGGGCCCTCCCTGGCACATGAGACTACAAAGTCACCAGAGGCAGGGCCTCTTTTAAGGCAGAGGGTGGGCCCCTGTTGGTCAACTGTGTCAATATTTTTCTCCCTTGGGATTTCATGCTGCATGACAAGTGTGGCCCTGAAATTTTGAGGAAAAGCTTTAGATGGCAGACTTGCTGTCCCTGTGGTAGAGTCCTGAAGCTTCCTGCGTCATTTGCTGGAGCTCAAGGAACACTTGACACTTAATGAAAATGTCCCTGATCTATCCTCAGGGTTACCACCCAGAAAATGAGAATGCCACATCAGGGGCCTTGGCTAGGAGCCTGTTTCCCAATGAAGCCCGATCTGTGTATTCATTAAGCAGTGCTTTCAGATAACTCAAGCTGGAGGGGAAACTGGAGAACACTTGGGTCCTCTGTCTTCTCCTTGAAGGGCATGATTGCCCATCTTGAGAAACAACTCCTCATTTGTCCTGCTCCTCTGCGGGTGACTATACCAAAATGGTCCCTCCAGGCAACAGTCACATGGCTGGAACATGCAAGAAAAGCATATTAGAATCAGAGGCTTGGTGACACATGAAACATGGCCTCATCATTGCCACACTTCGTCCCTGCCAATGGCCCCTCAGTCTCCCTCATGCTCTTCAGTCACACTCCCGCCCTCAGGCCTCTCTGCCAGCCACCGCCTCTGCCTGGCTCATGTGTCCCCCAGAGGGGGCAACCTCCTCATGTCCTTCACAGCTTTGCTCAGAGGGAAGCCTTCACTGAGCCCCTCCTTGACCATCCTGTTTAAACTGCAGACTCCCCATCTCCCTCTCTCATTGCTCTGCACTTTTTATCTGTATTACCTTTTAGGTCAGTATTTCTCAAACTTGAGTTGCATTAGAATCACCTGGAGGGATTGTTAAAACACCAACTGTTGGGCCCACCCCCAGAGTGTTAAAACACTCTAACAAGTTTTCAGGCTGCAGATCCAGGGACCTCACCTTAAGAGCCAAAGCACTCGCATACCACTGACCTTGTTAGAGTGCAAGCCCCATGAGGGTAGGGACTTTATTTTGCTCACTGATGAATCCCAAGAGCCTAAGAGAATATCAGCCTTAGAGCAGATGCTCAATACCTATACTTTCATTTTCATAGAATAGAGACAGGGTCTTGCTATGTTGCCCAGGCCAGTCTTAAACTCCTGGCCTCAAGCAATCCTCCTGCCTTGGCTTCCTAAAATGCTGGAATTACTGGTGTGAGCCCCTGTACCCGGCCTCAATATATACACTTTGTTGAATGAAATGCACCATAATGGCGAGTCTGGTCTTGAACACAGACAGGGCTGTCTGACTACCAAGTGCAAAATCCACCATTTCCTAGCTATGGCCTTGGGCAGGTTATGTAACCTCTTGGAGCCTCAGTTTCCTCATTTATAAAGTGGGTATAATCATGACCTGCTACCAAATTTGTGGAGTCCAGTGCAAGATGGAAATGCGGCACATAGTAGTTCATTCTCACACTGCTATAACAATATACCTGAGACTGGGTGATTTATAAAGGAAAGAGGCTTAATTGACTCACAGTTCTGCATGGCTGAGGAGTCCTCAGGAAACTTACAATCTTGGCAGAAGGCAAAGGGAGAAGCAAGCACCTTCTTCACAAGGCAGCAGGAGAGAGAGAACGCGAGAGAGGAAATGCCACACTTTAAAGCCATCAGATCTCATGAGAACTCACTCACTATCGTGAGAACTCACTATCATGAGAACAGCAGCAGGGAGACTGCCCCCATGATCCAATCACCTCCCACCAGGCCTCTTCCTCGACACGTGGGGATTACAATTCAAGATGAGATTTGGGTGAGGACACAGAGCCAAACCACATCACGGTGACAACAGGGCATTAAACAGCGCAGGTGTCCTTCTGAGCACAGGACTCCCTATGAGCACACTGGTTGCGGGCCAGCAAAGCGGGGCGGGGGGCTGGGATTTATAATACATAGTATCTGTTTCATGGGACTGCTGTGAAAAGCAAACAGGATAAGGCATGTGGAAGCACCTCACACAGTTCCTAGCACATTGTAGGTACTAAAAAAAAATGAACTCCCCTCCATTCATCTAACCTGCATCTTTTGCCCTTCTGTCACCTCTCAGAACAATACATTTGCATAGCTCCAGAAGCTCTAGTGCCTGCCTTTTTTTTTTTTTTTTTTTTTTTGAGATGGAGTCTTGCTCAGTCGCCCAGGCTGGAGTGCAGTGGCACAATCTTGGCTCACTGCAACCTCCACCTCCCGGGTTCAAACGATTCTCCTGCCTCAGCCTCCCGAGTAGCTGGGATTACAAATGCACACCATCATGCCCGGCTAATTTTTGTATTTTTAGTAGAGACAGAGTTTCACCATGTTGGCCAGGCTGGTCTCTAACTACTAAGCTCAAGTGATCTGCCTGCCTTGGCCTCCCAAAGTGCTGGGATTAAAGGCATGAGCCACTGCGCCCAGCCTTCTGGTGCCTGCCTTTAAGGGTGGCCCTGCTGAGAACTCACGGAAAAGCCCTCTGCTACTGTTGACTTGGCTTTGCCAGCTGTTCCTGGGCAGAAGCAAGGACATCTCCCGCCAAGAACTCTTTTTAAAATTTTTTTTTAGTAGAGACAGGGTCTTGCTACATTGCCCAGTCTGGTCTCAAATTCCTGGGCTCCAGCGATCCTCCTGCCTCAGCCTCCTAAAGTGCTGGGAATACAGGTGTGAGCCACTGTGCCTAGCTCAAAGAATTCTTTGTGGCCACAAAGTCTGGTTGTTCTAGAGAGGAGCAGGCTGGGCAGTGGGAGTTGGGGGGCCCCTTCCCACATGAGGTAGCTAGTCAGGTAGAGCAGGGGAGGAGATGGCTCCCCCACACCAAACACACTAGGAGTGATGGGCAACCATCAGGTGATGGTCAGGCGGTTGTTAACTGTTTCTCTAAAATAATAATTGGTCACAGCCAGCGCCAGGGAAAGGCAGTCTCCTAATAGACAGAAAACACCTAAAACTGATCAGCAACTTCCCAATAAGATCTGCAGAGTGGGGAGAAGTAACACAAGATCCCGGAAGTATGCCAACGTATAAAACCCCAAGTCAAGAGGTCAAGCTGTGCCCTTGGTCTCTCAAGTCGCCCACCTGGCCCTCTTCCAAGCATACTTTCCTTACTGCTCTAAAGCTTTTTAATAAGCTTTAACTCCTGCTCTAAAACTTGCCTCAGTCTCTCCTTCTTTCTTATGTCCTTCAGTCGAATTCTTTCTTCTGAGGAGGCAAAAACTGAGATTGCTGCAGACCCGTATGGATAACTACCACTGGTAACAGCCCCCCTGCCCAAGAGTGGTATGGCCGGCACCAGGACTGCTCCCCTTAGATGACTGCGTGATCACGGTGACCTGCCATAGAATGAGCACGTCCCATCCAGAGCTTGTGATTGCTCCTCTCACCCATCTGAGGGGACAAACAGAACAATTATTTTTGGAACTGCAGGGCATCCCTTTCTATGACTTCACTAGCTGCGTTAACTTGCTTCACAGACTCTGAAATAAACAGATCTGGCAGAAATGACTGGTCTCTCCACAGGTGTTGGGGTGGGAAATAGGGAAAGGAGAGGAGCCTGCCCCTCATGCGTGAACCTGAATCCTGTGGGCTGTGGACACCTACCTGGCCACAAAGCAAAGGGCCAGAGTCAGGGGCCCTGACCACTTCGGGGTCTCTGCAAACCAAGATGGGACACTGAGCCTCTTGCAATGTACACATGCTAGCACCACAGTGGGAGGGAGGCAGCAGGGAGTGGGTCCATACGAGTCCCAACTATAAAATCCACACAGAAGATATGGTCACATTTCCCAGCGGCCTCTCCCTATGTCTCCTCTTAGATCTTTTTTAAAAAAGTCAGCTCCCCTGGTAAGTAATGTAATTCAACTTGTAAAATATCCATTTGTGCTTAGCCTTTCAGATGAGCAACACCTATGCCGGAAGTTGTGTTCATTCTCATACACCTGTGATATTTGTACACAGGTCACACCTCATGGGAGCAAATAACTTCTGATGACAGAGGCTCCACTTGTCGGGTACCACAAGGCTTCCCCTCTGTGCCCGGCAGGGTCTGGTTCGAGTCCTAGGATGGTACTTCCTAGCTATGTGGTCCTGTGCGAGCGACTTATCTTTATGCTCTACCTTTTTCTCTTTCGTCCATGGAGGAGTCATGAAGATTAGAGATAATGAATATTAGCGAGGTGCCTGACACAGGGGAAGGTCTAATAATAGCAAATTTACAAGGTTGTTGGAATGGTTGCATGAAGCAGCAAATGTGCCTGGCCCATGGGAGCTGCCCAAAAAGTGAAGGCAGCTGAGGATCCCGGGTTAGATATCCACACGGCTTTTTCAAGATCCCACAGGACTCTCTGTCACATGGAACCACTTCCTTCCCCCTCGTTTTTCCCCTCTGGCTCTTTCTTTCTTGGTTTAGTTTTCCCTTCCATGACCTCATTGACAGAGCTAGTCAGATTGGAGGCGTCCTACCCCCAAATCCCCTGCCCTGGTGGCTGGAGAGTAATGTGGAGGAGGTGGGGTACAGAGGCTCCTGAGAGAAAGCAGCGCCTCCGTGGAATTTTCCTATCAGATATGGTCCCAGTGGGGCACCAGGGGGCTGCCCAGCATCTATTCAGACTTGGACATCTCTGCAAAATACCGCCTTCACAGAGGGACACCAAACAGATTGAAAGAAGAGGACATTCATTCTACAGTTTTAAATATATATTTTCTCTCATGCATTGCTATGCGAGTGGTAACTGGTACAACCACTTCAGAAAACAACATACGCATACCCTAGGCAAGAGAAATGAGTACATATATCCACCAAAAAAAGAGCGTCCAAGAATGTTGATAGCATTTGCCTCCTAATAGCCCCAAACTGGATGCAACCCAAATGCCCATTTCAGCAAAAGAATGGGGAATATATTGCAGCATATTCACGTAATGGAATTCTACTCAACAATAAAAAGAATAAACCACTGCCACATGCAAAAACATAGGTGATTTCACAGACATTATGTTCAGAGAAAGACACCAAGCACAAAAGAATATACACTGTATTATTCCATTTATAGGAAATCCAAGAACAGGTAAAACCAATCATTAGGTGATAGAACCCATAATGGCACTGACCTCTTTGGGGGTACTGACTTTGAAGCGGGGGGGTGAAAGAACCTTCCAGGTGCTGTAAATATCCTGATGTAGTGGTTATAGGGGTATATACATATATAAAAAGCAAGTGAAACACCTAAGATCAGTGCACTTTCCCCATACTTCGTGCATTATACCTCAATGAAAACTAAAAAATAATGATATTCTACAGGGAAAAACTCTCTCCAGCCACATTTTTCCTAGGCTGTCACACCACAGCAATCAACACAGAATTTTTGTGACCAAAGGTATGTGTGTTTCTTCCCTACACACCAAGTAGCGGACCCCAGGGGGGTGTCCTCCAATTCAGTTCAGACACTACGATAGTGTCAGCTCCCACAGGCTGAGGGCTTAGTCCCCGTGACTGCCCTCCAGCACACACCAGTGGTAAGTCCAGGCCTCTGAAACTTCTGACTGATTGGCTTCACAATTGCCCCCACCACCCTCTTTGGGTTCAATTAGTTTGCTGGAGCAGCTCACAGAACTCAGGGAAACACTCGCATTTACCAGTTCATTATGAGGAATATTGCAGCCAGGCACAGTGGCTCATGCCTGTAATCCAAGCACGTTGGGAGGCCAAGGTGGGCAGATCACTCGAGGCCAGAAGTTCGAGACCAGCCTGGCCAACACAGTGAAACCTCGTCTCTACAAAATATACAAAAATTAGCCAGGCGTGATGGTGCAGGCCTGTAATCCCAGCTACTCAAGAGGCTGAGGTGGGAGGATGGCTTTAGCCTGGGAGGCAGAGGTTGCAGTGAGCCAAGATCGCACCACTGCACTCCAGCCTGGGCATAGAGCAAGACTCTGTCTCCAAAAAAGGATATTGCAAAGGATACAGATGAAGAGATGCATAGGGTATAGGAGAAAGGGCATGGAGCTTCCATCCCCTCCCTGGGATACCAGGCTTCACATGTTCAGCTATCCGGGAACTCCCCCAACCCAGTCCTCTTGGGTATTTATGGAAGTTTCAAGGCATTTTCCCCCCAGGGTATAGGGTGGGACCCTCTCTGAAGAAAGCCTTAAGACCCACAATCAGAAAGGTAGGGGAAGTTGAGGCTGGGTATAGTGGTTCAAGCCAGTGATCCCAACACTTCGTGAGGCTGAGGCAGGCGGATCACCTGAGATCAAGAGTTCAAGACTAGCCTGGCCAACATGGTGAAACTACGTCTCTACTAAAAATACAAAAATTAGCTGGGCATGGTGGTGGGCATCTGTAATTCCAGCTACTCAGGAGGCTGAGGCAGGAGAATTACTTGAACCCAGGAGGCGGAGGTTGGAGTGAGCTGAGATTGTGCCACTACACTCCAGCCTGGGTGACAAAGTGAGACTCCATCTCAATAAAAAAAGAAAATGAGAGTCCTATCTTGAGTTGGGTGAATGGAGGGCAAGAGAGAGATTCTGTTTCCTGAAGCCTGCCCCTGAAGCCTAATACACCCAACATTATAAGTAAAGGCTGTAACAGGGGCTATGGGAGATATGAAGCAGAAGCCGTGGACAACAGCCCATCTATATCATAACACCATGTATCCCATTACCGGGTTCTACTGTGTATGTGAGCTGGGAATGAATAAATCCAGTAACTGTCTTGGGAAAAGCACATTTATATTGCATCTTATTTGTTTTTATAATAATGGCCTTAATTTTAAACATGCACACATTTGAAGCACACCACAATTTTTGCAATCCGTTTTGACATTTCTCCATTGTTTAATAAACCAAAGCTTAAAGAAAGGACAATGTTCTGGCCCTCTCTGAACCTCCAGGAGGCCCCATCATGAACATAGCCACAGGATGGGCAGAAACAGGGAGGAGTCCAGAGGGGCTGTGTTCTCCACAAGACACAGCCTGGAGGTGGGGTGGGGCTTCGCCAAGTGCCAGCCCTCAGGGGCACTGATGAGGCAGAAGGTGGGCTGGGGCACCCAGTCTCAGCTTGAGCCCTCTCTGCCTGCTGCTCAGAAGAAACCTGCAGCAACCCAAGCTTTCTAAAGCCCAGGCTGTGCCATTCTTTTTCATAGCTGTCAGGGTGGTATAAAGCACATTGCCTGGGCCAAGGTGCTTTTGTCCCCCTGGAAAAGAGGCCTGGAAGCTGGAAGACAGCCAGGGAACTGCCCAAAGGGGTAGTCAGGGCCAGCTTCCTGGGCATCTGTCCTGTGCAGTCACACACGGCCTCATACTGAGAAGGGCCCCACAATTGGTTAATACTCTGCCGTCACAGTCTTAACCCTCTTTTTTTTTTTTTTTGAGACGGAGTTTCACTCTTGTTGCCCAGGCTGGAGTGCAATGGCGCGATCTCGGCTCACTGAAACCTCCACTTCCCGGGTTCAAGCGATTCTTCTGCCTCAGCCTCCTGAGTAGCTGGGATTACAGGCATGTGCCACCACACCTGGCTAAGTTTTGTATTTTTAGTAGAGACGGGGTTTCGCCATGTTGGCCAGGCTGGTCTCGAACTCTTGACCTCAGGTGATCCACCTGCCTTGGCCTCTCAAAGTGCTAGGATTACAGGCGTGAGCCACCATGCCCGGCCTACATTATTTTTATTTTTAATTTTTTAGTTTTTTATATTTAAAAGATAGAGACGTAGGTGTCATTATGTTATCCAGGCTGGTCTTGAACTCCTGGGCTCAGGTGATCCTCCCACCTCAGCATCCCAAAGTGCTTCAGCCACTGCACCCAGCAGTCTTAAAGTCTTAATCTTTGTTGAACAAGAGGCCCTGCAGTTTCATTCCCCTCCCGCTCTCCACAAACGTAATGGTCAGTCCTGGAGTAGCAGACTGTGGCATTAATAGCCTATGTCTGGAGTCGGGATTCTATTCCCAGCTCTGCCCCTTGCTGCCAGGGCATCTTGGTCAACCCACTTAAACTCCGTGCCTCCGTGCCCTATCTGTAATATGGGGGTAACAGCTATACCCGTTCAGAAGATGTTAAGAGAATCAAATCAGCCTTCAGCTCCCAGCTTGGCACATTACAAAGTACTCAATGAAGCTCGGTGATTAGCGCTAAGATGTTTGCAGGCGGATTACAGAGGCAGCACTCTTGCCTGGACCTGCCTCAGAAATGCCTTTTCTAAAGGCAGGAGCAAAAGAAAGAAGCTTTGGGATTAACTCTTCCAAAATAGCAAATGTTCTCTCTTCAGCATTAGGGCTAACACCAGTGGCATTATTACACCCCAGGAAAAATGTGTCCTCATCAAGTCATAAAAGCCTGGTTTCAACCCACAGAGGGAACAACAACAAAAACGTCTGAAATGCTGAAAAAGCCAAGAGCGTCGGGTACACGTTATCCAGCCCATCTTTGATTTGGGAGTTCACTGAAGCATGGCTGATGCATGGTTATCTTGGGTCCTATATGTCTCTTCTGTAAATAGACTTCTGTTACAAGGAAAAAAAATGGACTGACTTTGGAAAAACAGAAAGAAACACAAGGAGCAGCGAGACTTTTTCCCTTCCCACAAAATGGACAGGTCTGAGAACTCTCGGGATCCTGGCTGTTCACAGATTAATTAACCTCCTGTAGCCTCAGTTTCTGCCCTTGTAAATGGGGAGTATGCAGGAGTGATGAGGAACACAGATTCTGGAGACAGGCTCCTGGGGGCGTCTTAACAATCTCACTTACCAGTTGTGTGGCCTGGGACACACACTAGGCTTCTGTGCTTCTGCTTCTACCTCCTATTCTACCTCCTATAGAACCTACAGTACCTACCTCCAGTGGTTGTTGGGAGGGTGAAGCAGGATAATATACATAAAGCGTTAGGAATGGTGCCTGGCCCAGAGTAAGTCCTCAGTAAATGTTAGCTGCAGATCATGAACCTAAATCACCCAGCTGCAGTTGTGCTGAATAATGACAGAAGTAGTCATAGCAGTTGTTATTATTGTTATTTAAACTGTCCCAGGACCTCTGATCTTGTGACTTTGGGTTCCTTCTGCATACGCCTCCAACATGTAGGAGACCCTTAAGGAGCATCATTGATTGGTCAAGGCCTAGGGATAAGCTAAACTCAAATGAGATCTTCCCAACCTTCCTCACCCTGAGGACCATGATCATAGGCCTCAGAGTCATTTTCATGTCAGAGCAGAAAAGAACCAGATGGGCGCAGTGGTTCACACCTATAATCCCAACACTTTGGGAGGATGAGGCAGGCAGATCGCTTGAGCCCAGGAGTTCAAAACTAGCCTGAGTAACATGGCAAACCCCTGTCTCTACTGAAAAAAAAAAAAAATGCAAAAATTAGACAGGCATGGTGGCACATGCCTGTAGTCCCAGTTACTCAGGAGGCTTAGGTGGGAGGATCACCTGAGCCCAGGAGGTCGAGGCTGCAGTGAGCCACTGCACTGCAGCCTGGGAGACAGAGTGAGACTCAATCTCAAAAAAATAAAAAAGAACCTTGTAGGTCAGCACGTCCACATTCCTCATTTATAGATAAGGAACTAAGGCTCAGAGAAGGCAAGTGACGTGCTCAAGGTCACACAGAACAGGAGCTGAGCTAGGAAGACAGCTCAGAGTTCATGACTTTGCACATCCGTTCCCTTCCTGTTCCCGCTTACAGCTCATTCTATTGGAGTCCCTGGCCCTTCATAAGGTCCCCTGACCTCTCTGTCTCCCAGGTGAGCATCTGTCGGGTTATGGACTCATCTAATTCTTGGCCACATCCTACTGGAGACCCATTTTTCTTACTGAATCAGGCCACCATTAGGTCCTGAAAGCCCCATAAGTCTTCTATGGATGAGCAGATCCTTTAATCTATTATTCCCGAGTCCTATTTATATATATTTATCCATATGGCTATATAAATAGGGCTTGGAGACGTATACGTGGCAGGTTATTGCTGTAGCATAGCTGTTCTCCCCAAGAGGAAAACAAAAATGATGTATGGCAGAAGCTCTTTTCCATGCAGAAAGCTCCTGTCTGATTTATTAAGAGTTAGGTTGCAGCCACATGCTCTGAAGTAGTGAATCTATTGCAAAGTTATCTAAGAGCAGGACACTCTCTGCTCCAGACACCAAAACAGCAAGTCTAGGGTGTGGCAAGAGCTCAAAGAATCTTACAGCAGTCACTCGCGAGGTACTTGCCATGTCCCAGGGTATTAACTAGGATTCCTTTGGTTGCAAGTTTAAGCAAAAAAGGGAAGCTTGTTATAAGGATATTGGGTGTCTCCAGGAACTCAATGAGAGACATGGGGCTGGGTCTCAAAATGGCTACAAATGCCTCTCTCTTATGCATCTCTGCCTTTCTCTGGTCCTTGGCTCCATTATTCTCTCTCGCTCCAGATTAACATTCTCCCTATGGAAGAAAACATGGCAGCCACCAGCTCCCAAGTTTTGCCTCTTACAGTTTCCATGAACTGACTTTGTACTTTCTCTGGTCGCAAGTACAAGGAATGGAACCCAAAGTCCCCGTGTGGCTCAAGGGTCAGGAGCAGGGTCACGAACCCAGAGCAGCTGCTGCAGGAGGCATTCGATGAACTGGGTGTGGGAAGGAGCAGTTCCCAGACAATGTGGGAGAATTTTGTGTGCCATCAGACAAAGCAACCCGAATGCTTTTTCTCTATACTCACTGCGTGGACTTGGAAAAGGCACTTAGCCTCTCTGGGCTTCAGCCTCCTTCAGTGTAAAATCGGGATAATGGTGTGCTCTGTAAAGGCAGTCATTTTTTATTGTTTTGTTCACTGATATATCCCCAGTGCCTAATCAATGCCTGGAACATGTTTATGTTCAATAAATATCTATTGAATAAATAAATGAATGAGCTGGGCACAGTGGCTCATGCCTATAATCCCAGCACCTGCTTGTTGGGAGGCCAAAACAGGAGGATCTCTTGAGCCCAGAAGTTCAAGACCAGCCTGGGCAACATAGTGAGACTCCATCTCTATAAAAAATTTAAAAATTATCCAGGTGTAATGGCACATGCCTGTGGTCCCAGCTACTCTGAAAGCTAAAGTGGGAGGATTGCTTGAACCTAGGAGGTTGCAGTTGTGGTGAGCCATGTTTGTGCCACTGAACTGCAGCCTGGGTGACAGAGACAGACCCTGTCTCAATAAATAAATAAATAAATAAATAAATAAATAAAAATACATAAATGAATGATAACTCTCTTATAAGACTGTTGGGAGGATTAACTGAAGTAATAAAAAGACCTAACATTTAAAGAACACTTAGGTGCCAGGAGCTGTTCTAAGCATACAACATTAATACATAGAAGACACTTCGAACAGTGCCTGGTGCATGTGTGCCCATGTAAGAGAAGACTAGGGTTCAGGAAGCAAGTAACTCGCCCGAGGTCATTAGCTAGCAAGTGGCAGAAGCAGGATTCAAATCCAGGGCTTTCTGAAACCACTATGCTCCCTTCCCCCTTCACTGACATTCCCTAGTCCAATATTTTCCAACCCTGGGTTGTGACTGCGGGGTGGGGAGATGGTGGGGGTGTGAATAAACATGGGGTATGGAGTATGAGTCCATATGTGTAAAAAGCATTGTGGATAAACTGAATAAATATACTGATCACAGATACATGCACAGCCATTTCAAAATGTCTTACATGTTACAGTGTTTAATGAAATACAAATTAATAATGTAAATTATTACTGAATTCAGAGTCACCTAGGATCAGGTATTTTCTCAATCAGCAAATACTACAAGTATATCTGCTATTATGGAGGAGGTTTGTGAAATTGTAAAAAAAAAAAAAAAAGCACTCAAAGGGCCAGGTGCTGTGGCTCACACCTGTAATCCCAGCACTTTTGGAGGCCGAGGCAGGTGAATCACCTGAGGTCAGGAGTACAAGACCAGCCTCACCAACATGGTGAAACCCAGTCTCTATTAAAAATACAAAAATTAGCTAGGCATGGTGGCACATGCCTGTAATCCCAGCTGCTTGGGAGACTGAGGCAGGAGAATCACTTGAACCAGGGAGGTGGAGGTTGCAGTGAGCCAAGATTGCACCACTGCACTCCAGCCGGAATGACAAGAGCAAAACTCCATCTCAAAAAAACAAAAACAAACAAAAACACTCAAATTATGAACCTCTGAGCTATGCCTACCTCCTCATGTCAAAAATAAGGACAGTCAAAGTCACTCAAGGTCATGAAGTGAGCAAGAGCAGACTCAGGGCAAGAACCCAGGTCCTGGGACCATCAAGGTTTCTAGAGTAGAAGGGGAAACTTCCTCCTTCCATTCTGACAGTACCAAGCACCAGTGAGGATGTGGAGCCACAGGGAGCCACGCTCTGCTTTGGAGGGGAGATGGAATTCTTACAAGCTCTTGGACAACAATTTGGCATTTTATAGTGAAGTTGAGTATGTACATCCAAAGACCCAGCAATAGCCTTTTAAAATTATGCCCTAAACATGTAAACAAGGAGACCTGTTCAAGATTATTCACTGTTCTGTTGGAGCTGCCTTTTAAAGAAAAAAAAAAAAAAAAAAAAAAAGTCCGGGCACAGTAGCTCACGCCAGTAATCCCAGCACTTTGGGAGGCCGAGGTGGGCAGATCACCTGAGGCTGGGAGTTCGAGACCAGCCTGACCAACATGGAGAAACCCCGTCTCTACTAAAAATACAAAATTAGCCAGGCGTGGTGGCGCATGCCTGTAATCACAGCTACTTGGGAGGCTGAGGCAGGAGAATTGCTTGAACCCGGGAGGCAGGGGAGGCAGAGGTTGCAGTGAGCCAAGATCACGCCATTGCACTCCAGCCTGGGCAACAAGAGCAAAACTCCATCTCAAAAAAAAAAAAAAAGCAAGAAAAGAAAAAAAAAAAGATTTTTTACTGGAGCTTTAAAAAATGGTGCTAACTCATATACACCTTGGAATACTATGCAGCCATAAAAAAGGATGAGTTCATGTCCTTTGCAGGGACATGGATGAAGCTAGAAACCATCATTCTCAGCAAACTATCACAAGGACAGAAAACCAAACACCGCATGTTCTCACTCATAGGTGGGAATTGAACAATGAGATCACTTGGACACAGGGTGGGGAACATCACACACCGGGGCCTGTTGGAGGGTGGGGGGCTGGGGGAGGGACAGCATTAGGAGAAATACCTAATGTAAATGATGAGTTGATGGGTGCAGCAAACCAACATGGCACATGTATACCTATGTATCAAAACTGCATGTTGTGCACATGTACCCCAGAACTTAAAGTATAACTAAAAAAAAAAAAAAAACATTAGCTAATGGAAGGAAAAAAAAATGGTGCTAACTAAATGACCCTCAAGAGAACAGATAGAATGAAGTATGCAATGGCTTTCTATCCGAGCATTTAGGAAAAATAACCAGTTATATCCATCCATAGGAATGAATCTCATGGTGGAAATATGACCACCATGGGCTTATCCTCTACTTGTGAACACTCAGTCCTTTATCCTCTCCAGGCCCCAGTTTTCTTTCTTTCTTTTTTTCTTTTCTTTCTTTCTTTTTCTTTCCTTCCTTCCTTCCTCCTTTCCTTCCTTCCTTCCTTCCTTCTTTCTCTCTCTCTCTCTCTGTCTTTCTCTCTTTCTCTCTTTCTTTCTTTCTTTCTTTTTTTCTTTCTTTCTTTTTTTCTTTCTTTCTTTCTTTCTTTCTTCTTTTTTTCTTTTGAGACCGAGTCTTGCTCTGTTACCCAGGCTGGAGTGCAGTGGCATGATCTCGGCTCACTGCAACCTGTGCCTCCTGAATTCAAGCAGTTCTCTTGCCTCAGCCTCCGGAGTAGCTGGGATCACAGGCATGGGCCACCATGCCCGGCTAATTTTTGTATTTTTAGTAGAGCTGGGGTTTTACCATGTTGGTCAGGCTGGTCTCGAACTCCTGACCTCAAGCAATCCACTGATCTCGGCCTCCCAAAGTGCTGGGATTACAGTCATGAGCCACTGCACCCAGCCTCCAGGCCCCAGTTTTCTTATCTGTAAAATGGGAACTGAGGATGAGACCAGTGGTTTTCAGACTGTGTTTGCCAAAGTCCTAGCGATGCTTCACAGGGTCTGCAAATGTTTAATCTAAACATCATCTTTCAAAAATATTTAAAACTATTTTAAAACTAGAGGCAACAACGTGCATATTCCAGTGTGCTTTGTTCAAAATAATAACCCCTTGCAGACCAGTGCTGCACTCATGTGGACTATCTGCTTTCCCCATTCTTTTAGAGAACTCGAAATGAGCCTCTCTTGCCTTCTCGGTTTAATTGGAGCATATCCTATGACCGGAAGGCGAGCAGCTGTCAAAATCTGTTGCCATTTTGGACTGCTTAGCTGAGAGAGTCAAGATTTTTTCAATATTGTATCACCAAAGCAAAACATGGCAATAATTTATATGTTGTGGAAGATGCTAATTGTCATCCATAACCGTAATTTCAAATTTGTATTTTTTGTTTGTTAAATCTATTTACTAATGCAATAAGAAATTTTTTTTTTTCCCTGACCAGGAAACAAACTCGGGCTGCACCGGTGAGAGAGGCAACACATCCTAACCACTAAACCTCCAGGGATGCAATACACATTTGTTGAATACACTTTCTCTTTAGGCCAGGCAAGCTAGCTCACACCTATAATCCCAGCACTTTTGGGAGGCTGAAGTGGGTGGATCACCTGAGGTCAGGAGTTCAAGACCAGCCTGGCCAACATGGTGAAGCACCGTCTTTAACTAAAAATACAAAAAAATTAGCCGGGCGTGGTGACACACACCTATAATCCCAGCTACTTGGGAGGCTATGGCAAGAGAATCGCTTGAATCCGGGAGGCGGAGGTTGCAGTGAGCCAAGATTATGCCACTGCACTCCAGCCTGGGTGACAGAATGGGACTCTGTCTCAAAATAAATAAATAAAGAAAGAAATAAATAAATAATAAACTTTATTTTTGGGAATAATTTTATATTCACAGAAAACTTGTAAAGATAGCACCAACAGTTCCTAAATACCCCTTCCCCACTTTCACTTTTTCCTAATATTACCCACATCCATTACCATTTATCAAAACTAAGAAACCAACAGGGGTATGTCACTTTTAAGTGACCTCTAGATTTTATTCAGATTTCACTTGTTTTTCCACTGATGTCCTTTTTCCGCTCCAGGATCCAATTCAATATATCACATTGCATGTATTCAACTTTGTATTTTCATCAATCTTGATGTCCTTATTTAATAAGTAAATACTATAAATGTGTGCATTTAGTTTCATACTAACAAAACGTCAATTTTATATGTTTTGTATAATGAAATTCCAGAAAGATTTCTTTAAGGAAAAAAAGAGGGGATCCACTGTACTTTTTTTTTTAAGTTTGCAAACAACTAGAGGCGCTGTTCCATAAGGCCTGGGGAGACTCTGACAGCCGTGTGATTCAGTGTCAGCACAGGATCAAGTTCCATCAGGACTTACTAAGTGAGCTAAATGTGCTCAGCTCTCAGTATGGAAATTACACATCCTGTTCAGATTGAAGTCGCCCTTGGCTATTCATCCTGGAGGGATAGGGACGCTCTTTTCCAATAGAATGAACGTGAAACAAATGTCCACTTATCCACTCATTCTTTTGACAAGTATTTAAGCATCTACGATGTGCCAGGCCTTCTAGGGGTGGGGATTGTGATGAACAAAGCAGACTACTTGCTGCCCTCAGAGAGCTTACAGTCCAATGGGGGAGACAATGATAAACAAGAGAGAAGTAAACTATGCCGTGCAATGGTGACTCCTGCCAAAGAGAAAAGTCAATCTGGGAAAGGGAAAATTAAAGGGTGGTGGGGTGAAATTTTACTTTATGTATTTTAATTTTAGAGCCAGGGTTTCACTCCGTCGCCCAGGCTGGAGGGCAGTGGTGTGATCATAGCTCACTGCAGCCTCGATCTCTGGGGTTCAAGCGATCCTCCCAACTCAACCACCATGCCCAGCTAATTTTTTTTTTTTTTTTTTTGGAGAGACAGGGGTCTTGCTATGTTGCCCAGGCTGGTCTTGAAGTCCTGGGCTCAAATGATCCACTCACCTCAGCCTCCCAAAGCACTGGGATTACAGGCATGAGCCACTGTGCCCGGCTGAAATTTTATGTATAAGGTGGCCACAGCAGGCTTCCTCGAGAAGGCGACTTTTGAGTAAAGGCCTGAAGGAAGTGAAGGAGTACTCACCTGAGGGAAAAGCATTCTGGGCAGAGGGAAGGGCACATGCAAAGGTGCTGGGGCAGGAGTACACCTATGTGATTGAGGAACAGCAAAGGGCCAGTGTGGATGAAGGGGATTGAAGGAGAGGGAGAGACTAGTCAGGAGGCAGGGATGGAAACATGGGAGACTGCAGTGAGAAGAGCCTCCTTGAAACAGCTGGGAGGCTTGTGCGGCAGCAGCAGAGCTGTGCAGCAGCAGCAGGGGCTGAGACTTTGCAGTGCTCGCTTCCAAGGGAGTGTGGCCATGTGTGCACGTGTGTATCCCTGGGGAGGCCCAGAATGTGCCCTGACCGAGCGGAGAGGCACAGCTGTGTCTGCTTGGAGCGAGCTGAGAGCAGGGCTTGCCTGGACTCCTGACCAGCTCCCTGAGGCACGGTGTGAGCCTGCCTCCTATGCCCGCGCTACCCAGTGAGGGGCCAATGGGGCAGAGCAGTGAGGAGCCTGGCCCAGGGCAGGAGACTGAGCAGCTTACCTGTGCTGGCAGCAGGTCCTGAACTTACTGGACCAGGGAGAAATTAACCCTGCAGCTCTTGGGGCACTCCAGAAATGAGGAGAAACTCAGGAAAACAGAGGAACTTCTTACAATTCATGATATGGGATGTGGGAGGCATTTTCATTTAAATGTTAAACCCAAATGTCCTTCAGCAGGTGGCTGGATTAACAAAGTGTGGTACAACCATTCAGTGGAACTCAGCAGTAAAAAGGAAAGAACTATTGATACGCAAAGCAAATGAATAAGTCTCAAAAAGTGATGCCGGGTGAAAGAAGCCAAGTAGAATCATACGCTTGATTCCATTTATTTAAAATTCCAGAAAATGCAAACAATCTCCAGTGATGTAAAGCAGATTGTTGGTTGTCTGGGGGATGGGAGGGAGGGGCAGAAAGGACTACCTAGAAAAAAGTAAACTTGGGGTGTGATGGATATGTTCATTATCTTGATTGTGGTGATGAGTTCACGGATGTGTACATAGGTCAAAACTTACAAAGTTGTATGACTGGGCATGGTGTCTCACACCCGTAATTCCAGCACTTTGGGAGGCCAAGGCGGGTGGATAACTTGAGGTCAGGAGTTCAAGACTAGCCTAGCCAACATGGTGAAACCCCATCTCTACTAAAAATACAAAAAATTAGCCGGGCATGGTGGCGGGCATCTGTAATCCCAGCTACTCGGGAGGCTGAGGCAGCAGAATCACTTGAACCCGGGAGGCAGAAGTCACAGTGAGCCGAGATTGCGCCACTGCACTCCACCCTAGGTGACACAGCGAGACTCTGTCTCCAAAAAAAAAAAAAAAAAAAAACTTTTAAAGTTGCAAACTTTAAATATGTACGGTTTATTTTATTCTAATTATACACCAATAAAGTTAAAAAATGTAAATGGCCTATACACTTCAAATACAAGTTAGAGGTGGTCAGAATGGGGAAAGTAAAAGACGTGACTTTATTTTGTGTTCCAAGATATTATTTATATTACATATATTAAAAATATGATTATGTATTTTACATTTTATGTATATATATGATTACATACTAAAATGTATATTTATATGTGTATTTATATTAAATATATTTGATTTTCTCATTTATATCTTTCATATGATTTCATAGATTTCATAGATTTATAAATGTGTTATGTTGTGTGTCACATATAATTGCTTGTATGCATTTTTAGATTATGAAAATACTGGGGAGGGGGTGTTTATATAGAGAATCCCAGATGTCAGCTGGGGTCTCCTGGCCCCATAAGGTGGCCAGCATTGATTAGACCCCCCATTTCTATTTCCACCGTCCAAAACTATCTCCAAAATTTCTCCAAATTCCCGAGAGCTGAGTTTCTAGACTTCCAGCCTCCCCCACATCCTGCTCAGCCCTGGGTCTCCTGGCTGTGGCTTTACCTCCACCCCGGTTAAGCATTCATAAATGAGACATTTCTTCCTTTCCCTCCTCGTTTCCTGGCCCGACCCCACCTCACCCCGAGCCCCACCTCCAAGCACCTCAAATACGAGGCTGCTACCTGAAACCGAATCGGCACCACAGGGCAAACACCTTAAAAGGGCGCGCGCGGTATTCCCCAGGCCGCCCAGGCCGGGACTTCCACGCCACCCCAGCCTTCCCTCCCTCCCCATGTCCCCTTCCAGTCCTCTCTTTCCTCTTTGTTCCTCCCTGTGGGATCACGTTCTTCTCTGCCCCCAAATTCTTCCCTTTTCAGAGCAGCGCAATTCTGCTGGCCCAGAACCTCCTCCCAAACTCTCAGATGCTCGGCAGAACAGAAGGCCCACAGACAGATAGCTGCAACTGCCAAGAGCTGTTTTTTTCTGCCTCCCGCATCTGTAGGTTTGTGACTCTACGCGCCTTCGTAGCCATGTGCATCTGCACACACACACACTGGGAAGAAATACCCCAAGATGCTAACCCGAAAAGCAGAACCTGGGAATTGGCAGGCTACCCCTCTTGGGTTCCCTCCTCCCCTCCCCACGCCCACGTTCCAGGGCCCTCAGGACTCCTGCCTCGCCCCCTCACTCTCTGAAGTGTCTTTCCTTCCTGTCCCAAACTGTTGCTCTGCCGTCCCACTCTGCCTCAAAGGCCTGCCTTTCCTGAGCGAGTAGCAAGCCAGCCAGTACAAAGGCTGAATAAACAGTCAGTGGAAATTAACTTGAACGTTCAGGGAGAAGAACAAAGACTTTCGATGTGAGCTGGGGAAGGAATCATAATTGCCAGAGAGAGAGAGGGGCGGCCCAGACGCCCGGTTGCAAGAGACACAAGAAGCAGCGTTGTTGACAGTGGCGGAGACAGACAGGCACGATGCTGATTTGATAAGTGGAAGGGTGAGAATTCTAATGTAATGATGCTGATGGAGAGGGGAATGAGGACTCAGAGGGGAGAGGCAGGTGAGGGGTCCCTAAGGCAGCCAGCTGAGGTCGCTGTGCCTGAATGGGGGATCCCAGCTTCGCACCCTGAGAGCAGGGCCTGGGCAGCAGGTGTTCTGATGGCAGCTGCACCCTGGGGCCATAATTACAGCCTAGGAGCATCCCATGGCGGTTCCAGGGGAAAGTGGAGGGAGGACTGGCAACTGGGTCTCCAGCGTGGGGGAAATGACAGGCCCCTATGGACCTAGAGAGATGGGGTAGTCCTGACTCTGGAAGAACCCATAGAAGCAGACAAAGCTGGCCTGCTTGAGATTTCTACAGAGAAGCATTCAGCAGATCTTGTTGTCTTCAGGCCGCAGCTAAGGGACATAAACAATAAAATATAGATTGAGTGCAACGTGGATGCCAGGGCTTCATGTTTAAGTCCTACAATCACCTTTTGAGGCGGCACTATTATTGACCCTAGTTTACAGAGGAGCAAACTGAGGCCCAGAGAAGTGGAGTAACTTCCCGAAGATCACACAGCTCTTAACTAGCATAGCCAACCCGGAACTGTCCAGGCATGTACATTTGCCTTTGCAAGTTGGGAGGTTTCAGCCTTAGTGACACATCGATGTGGTCAGAGATCTAAGGTTCAAGGGTCTAAAGCCTGGCAGGATCCGGCTTTTTCTTCATATCACTCATAAGTATCCTGACAGGCCTAGTCTGCACCCACCAGAGGCTAAGATGGCACCACCTGTCCGAAACCTTCCACCAGTCACGAGGTGCAGAGGAGGCTCTCTGCCACTGGCGTGAGCTGCTCACTGGGTATTCTGCACTCATTTTCTCATCTAACCTCATCAGACCTTACCTGACCCCAAAGTGGGGTGCTTAGAAGAAATATAAGGAAGGCCCTTTCAAAGGGGCCTGAGATGCTGGAACACACAAGACAAGGATGGAGTCATGGAATTCCCTTTGGGCATCTCATCCTCTGTTAAATGCGCCTCTATCTGTAGAATTTGCTTGGGGGCAAATGGACTCACTTGTTTATTCATTCAACAAAATATTTTTGAGAGCGGATGATGTTCTGGGTCCTGTTTTATATGCTGGGGTTACATAATAAAAAACTAGGCCCTGCTCTGGAGGGGCCCACAGTACCGGCAGCTGAATCACAGCAGGCCATGGGAACTGAGGGGCCGCCATCCCACACCTGGTGGGAGGCCAGGGTGAGGGTGCAGAAATACTTCCTGAAGGAGGGAGCCTCAGAGTGGAGAGTGTGTTAGGGGAAAGGCAAGGGGTGGAGGTGGGGAGAGAACGCAGACTT
The DNA here is from genome assembly GCF_028885625.2 of Pongo pygmaeus. Classification (NCBI taxonomy): domain Eukaryota; kingdom Metazoa; phylum Chordata; class Mammalia; order Primates; family Hominidae; genus Pongo; species Pongo pygmaeus. The sequence goes on from NC_072392.2 coordinate 61,572,855, forward strand.
TCTGCAGTTTAGAAGACTGGAAGTGGGGGGTTGGTGAGCCAGGAGGCTCTGGTGGCCGTGGGGTTCTGGGAGCCTTTCTGGATGGTATTGGAAGCCTCTGTTGGGGGCACTAAGAATGGCTGGTGCCTCTGATCCAGCTGGAAATGGGGATAAAAGAAAGATTCCAGGCCAGGCACAGTGGCTCACACCTGTAATCGTAGCACTTTGTGAACTGGCCAACATGGTGAAACCCCATCTCTACTAAAAATACAAAAATTAGCCAGACATGGTGGCACACATCTGTAATCCAAGCTACTCGGGAGGCTGAGGCAGGAGAATTGCTTGAACCTGGGAGGCGGAGGTTGCAGTGAGCTGAGATCACACCACTGCACTCCAGCCTGGGCAACACAGCAAGACTCCATCAAAAAAAAAATAAGAAAGAAAGAAAAAAGAAAAGAAAGAAAAAGAGAAAGAGGGAGGGAGGGAGGAAGGAAGGGGAAGGGGAAGCGGAAGGGAAGGGAGGGAGAGAAGGAAAGGAAGGAAAGGAACAAAGAAAGAAAAGAAACAAAGATTTCAGAGTGTTTCTCTCCCTGCAAGAAATGGAGGAGACTTCCCAGGACCCTTGCTGGGTATCCTGGGGCTGGTCTGCCAGGATCTAAAACATGGGAACCAGCATCTTCTGGAGGGAGGCCATGCCAGGCCACCTCCATACCTCCCAGGAATTGACAGGAGGGACGCTCAGGGTCTCCGTTGCTCTCTGAGTCATACCATGTTCTATATGTGCGTGGCCTGAGGACATGCTATAAATATTCATGGCTGGAAAAACAAGGTGAGAGTACAGTCGTGCTCCAGAAGAAACCACGGAGGGCAACTGGCTTTCATCGGGCAACTTCGCTTCCCGCCTTTAAATGCTAGGTCAAAGTCCGAGGAAGAACTAAACCTTCTAAAACCCAGTTTCCTTAATTTGTTTAACAAAAGACATCTCCATGCTCTGTGGCCTCTTAATTTCCGTAGATGTTAAAGTGCAGAGAATTAAAGAATCAATGGACAATTAAGGAGGCACTGGCAGATTCTGGCCAAGAGCATATTATTTATTTATTCAGCCAGCCACGCTCATTTTTAAAGTGCTAACTTTCCATTTTGTTTCTGACATCAAAAATAAATCACGTCATAGCTGAAAAAAATTATTTGCATGATACATTGCCCCTTTGAAGCCTCAGTAGCCATCTGCAAAAGGAATTTTTGTCAGTGTCAAAACAACAACAACAAAAAGATACGCATTCATTCCGGCACCAGCTTTTTCTTAGGATACAGACAGGATTGAAAAAAACAGAAATAAGGTTTTAATTCACTAGTGATTTTTCCATGCCGTCTCAAGCTTCTTTTTGATTTCTGAGCATCCATTTTCCTGGGTCATCTAGAGAGGGTTGCAAGATTTTAGTCCATTAACACAGTGGTAGTTTGGTGAAATCTCAACAGGCAGAGACAAGCGGCCAGAGTGGGGACACAGGTTGGCTGAGGGCTCCCTGCAGCACTCAGCCAGCCCCTGTGTTTCTGCTCCTGGTCCAAGACCTTGCCCCTAAATTGCGGGTCCGCTAGTAGCCCCCCCTTTCCCTCTATCCAGCTGACAGCATTGGATATGTCTTACCTAAAAAGGAAAATACAAAATTGCCGTCCGATATCTTGTTCCTTAAAGGTTCCCTGATTGGGACAAGCGCTGTGGAATTGTTCTTGCACTGTGACCTTCACTCAGCAGCCCTTCCCCAGCCCACCCACCCTCACCCCCTCCAGCACACCCACCCTCACCCCCTCCAGCACACCCACCCTCACCCTCCAGCCGGCCCACCCTCACCCCCTCCATCACGCCCACCCTCTATTTCACCGCTTCCTGCTCACTTCTTCCCAAGTTACCCAGAGGCTGATTCTAGGACCGTGATTTTCAAACTTAAGTGTGCATCAGGACAGTGTGTTAAAAGATTCAGGAGGTCTCGGGGAGGGCCTGAGAATGTGCGTTTCTATTAAGTTCTAATAATAAGATCGCTTAGAGAACAGCTATTCTAACTACTGGGGGCGGGGGAGGAGGGGGCGGAAGGCGGGGAGGACACTTCCAGTAGCTTGTGCTGTGGCGCCATCTAGTGGTCTAAGACATAGTGGCAGCAGTCTGTGCTGTGTGCATTGAGTAACCCTGAAAACTAGCCCTCTCCAAGCGCCTTCACCTTTATCATCTCTACTTTTTTAAGTAAGTGTTTTATTGAAGATAAATGATCACTTTTCATACTCTGAACAACCACAAGTGAGTGGGATCTTTACAGACTGTGTCCTGCCCAAAGTCCCACAGCGGCAGAACTGAGACTGGAAGACAGCTGTTTTAAGGCTAGAAACTTTAAACTGTGCAAATAGACTTTGGTATTTGTCCTCGGGATACTTCCAGCCTAAGGCAAGACATTGGAAGACAGCGAAACAGCCACCCAGATCACACAATAATTAAACCCTAACTTAACCAAAAACTTAGTCCCGAACACTTCCTAGCAGCCAAGTCAACGTAGGAAACAAGGATTCCATCAATTCACAACCTAAAGCAAGGAAGCATGCCTGTTTATGAGTAAAATCAAATGGTCCCAAGTTATAGGAGCAGTGGGCATGAGTTTAGCCTGGGAGGCTTATTGAAAATGCAGATTCCAGGTCCCAGCACTTTGCTTTTTTAACAAGCACTCCAGGTAAACTGAGGCTAATGGCCTGAGCTCCCTCATTTGAGAAACACTGTCTGAAAGGGTGTGACCTCCTATAATGATGTTCCTCCACCCCGTGCTGTCCAACAGGACTAAGAGGCACACATGTGATCTTAGCATGTCCACTAGCCACCCTTTAAAAAAACAAGTGTAACCGGTGAAACTCCGTCTCTACTAAAAATACAAAAAAAAAAAAAAAATTAGCCAGGTGTGGTGGCGGGCACTTGTAGTCCCAGCTACTCAGGATGCTGAGGCAGGAGAATGGCGTGAACCCAGGAGGCAGAGCTTGCAGTGAGCCGAGATCGCGCCACTGCACTCCAGCCTGGGCGACAGAGCGAGACTCTGTCTCAAAAAAAAAAAAAAAAAAAAGTGTAACTATGTTTTATTTAACCCGCAATGTCCAAAATAATATTTCAATGTGTAATTATTATTTTTCTTATAAGGTGTATATTTTATAACACTTCTCAATTCAGACAAGTCACAGTTCAAATGTTCAATAGCCTCAGATGGACAATGGCTACCCTATAGGATAGTGGAATGCAGTCCATTAAAACTTTGTGTGATGATGGAAATCACCTGCATTCAGGCATCATTTATTGAGTAATTTCTATACGCCAGGCCTTGTGGTAAGAGCTTTACATGCTCTAGGCCATTTCAGCCTCACATCAACCCTATGTTAGTAGTCTCAAGATACAGAGGGTGTTGTGAATCTCCGACTCCCACTACCACGTTCATATATTCAGATGGCCGTATTCAAAATGATCCGGAGAACACAGAAGAAAGAACTTTGTCAAGAGTCTGAGCTAGGTGGTGGCAGATATTGAGGGCTCTGGCAGGGGAGATAGGAGGTTGAGACTGAAATCCAACCAACAGTGATAATAGGAAGAGATGTAAACACTGAACCGGAGGGCCGGGTGGGAGTTGTACTGGAACTGTGTGTCTGGTTGGATAGGGCTCATGGGTGGCAAGCAACAGAAATGGATTAGGGATTTATTGGAAGGCTACTGAGGAAACTCACAGAATGGCTGCTGGAAGAGCTCAACCACTGCCCTCAGAGCAGCACTTGGCAGCATGAGTTGAGAGCCATCTCTCTAGAGCATGGATTTTTTTTTTTTTTTTTTTTTTTGAGATGGAGTTTCACTCTTTCACCCAGGCTGGAGTGAAGTGGTGCAATCTCGGCTCACCGCAACCTCCACCCTCTGGGTTCAAGCGATTCTCCTGCCTCAGCCTCTCAAGTAGCTGGGACTATCGGCACCTGCCACCATGCCTGGCTAATTTTTGTATTTTTAGTAGAGACGGGGTTTTACCATGTTGGCCAGGCTGGTCTTGAACTCCTGACCTCAGGTGATCTGCCCACCTCAGCCTCCCAAAGTGCTGGGATTACAGGCTTGAGCCACTGTGCCCAGCTGGGAACAGGGATTCTTGATTCCAGCAGCAAATCAGAATCACCTGGTGAGCTTTAAAAATCCAAATACATAGATGGGCGAGGTGGCTCCTGCTTATAATCCCAACACTTTACGGGGTTGAGGCAGGAGGATTGCTTGAGTCCAGGAGTCCTAGACCAGTCTGGGCAACATGGGGAAACTCCATCTCTACAAAAAATACAAAAATTAGCCAGGCATGGTGACACGAGCCTGTAGTTCCAGCTACTTGGGAGACTGAGGTAGGAGGATCCCTTGGGCCCAGGAGGCAGAGGTTGCAGTGAGCCAAAATTGTGCTACTGCACTCCAGCCTGGGCAACAGAAAGAGATCCTGTCTCAAAAAAACAAAAAAAATCCCAAAACACAAATAATTACTGGAGCTAAACATGTTCCTGCTCTGTGGTGTGTGCCCCTCACAGGTGTGTGCCCAAGAGAAATGAACATATGCATCCACTAAAAATACAAAAATGAAGGATAGGAGCTTTATGCATTACAGCCTAAAACCAGAAACCTCAATGAACATCAAAGATGGGTAAATAAATTATAGTATATTCATACAGTGGGATGCACACAAGAGAGCCGAGGCACGTGCCATCTCAGGCAAAACGGTGAGTGCAAACACTAAGATGCAAGAGTGCAGACTGCATCATCCCATTAACACGAAGTTCCAAAGTAGGAAAATTAATCTTACAGCGATAAAATTACAGTTCCCTAGGGGACAAGGTATTGATTAAACAACGGCATGAGGTCAACTCCTGGAATCCTAGAAATGTTCCTTTACTTCCTCTGGTGTTGGTTACCCAGATGCACAAGTATGTGAAAATGCATCATGATCACTCAAGATGTGTGCACTTGGTGTGCTCTGGTGTACATGTTACACTCCAAAGGTAATACTTTTTCTAAATCTCTCCCTGTGCCCAGGGTGTAGCCCAGACCAATTAAATCCGTGTCTTTGAAAACAGGTCTCTGGCATCAAGTCATTTAAACTTTTTTTTGTCGTTGTTGTTGTTTTTAGCCATAACTTAAGCATGTCCTGCGAAGGCATCAGTAGTTTTCAAAATGATTCCAATATGCAGCCAGGGTTGAACATCCATGCCCTGGGCTCATCAAGTGTTCAAACTTTGATGAATGTATGAATAGCCTGGGAGTCACAAAAATGAGGATTCAGGAGGGTGGAGCCTGAGATTCTGCTCCCAGGAGCTGCCAGCGCTGCAGGTTCCTGGACCACACTTTGCTGTCTAAAGAGGGTCTTCCCAGTCTATCCTGAGAAGACTGCCCACCCTCTGGGGGTGGAGGGTTCTGTGCCTGATCACTCTACCAGGAACAAGGCAGGTACCAGGAAGGAGGTCTGTCTACAAGGCACAGAGCTGCCTACTATCATCACAAGGAAGCTGAGATTCTGCAATTTTCAAAATCTAAAGAACTCATGGTTGGCCCGGCGCTGTGGCTCACGCCTCTAATCCCAGCACTTTGGGAGGCAGAGGTGGGTGGACTGCTTGAGCTCAGGAGTTCGAGACCAGCCTGGGCAACATAGTGAGACCCCATCTCTACTAAAAATACAAAAATTAGCCGGGTATGGTGATGCACACCTGTAATCCCAGCTACTCACAAGGCTGAGGCAGGAGAATCGCATGAAACCGGGAGGTGGAGGTTGCAGTGAGCCGGGATGGTGCCACTGCACTCCAGCCTGGGCGACAGAGCGAGACTCTGTCTCAAAGAAAAACAGACCAAAAAAACTCATGGTTGGAAAAGAGGCAAATAAATATCAAAGCTGCATTTAAGTTTGATTAAATGGAGGGTGGGGGGTGGTTAGGAATTGCACACGAGTGTTTCCAGCAGGGGCCAGCAAACTTTCTGTGAAAGACTAGATATTTTTGGCTTTGCAGGGCATCCAGTCTATTGTAGGTACTCACCTCTGTGGTTGTAGCACAAACACAGCCACAGGCAATACGTAAACAAATGGTCATGCCTGTTCCAATAAAACTTTATTGACAAACCGTGGCCTAGTGTGTGACCCTGTTTATGTTATGCTATCATCTACGTGTGCTGGGTGTGCAGGGATTGAACCTCTGGTAAGAAACACAAACTAGATATAGTGTCCTCCAGAGAGAAAATGTGGGTGTCTGGGGGAAACAGGAAGATTTCCTTTTTTCTGGTTATCCTTAAGTATCTTTGGAATCATGTATTATGTGTTTATTACCTATTAAAAGATGAAAAAGACAGGACTTCTATAAGTGATGTTTTCACAGACAGCTTCCTGTGATTATGTCATCCTCTCACTTTATTTTTATTTTTTAGAGACAGGGTCTCACTTTATTGTCCAGGCTGGAGTGCAGTGGTGCAATCATGGCTCAACTATGGCCTCCACCTCTTGCCTCAGTCTCCCAAGTAGCTGGGACTACAGGCGTGCACCACCACACCTGGCTGATTTTTGTATTTTTAGTAGAGATGGGGTTTCACTATGTTGTCCAGGCTGGTCTCCCAACTCCTGGGCTCAAGTGATCCTTCCACCCCGACCTCCCAAAGTGCTGGGATTATAAGTGTGAGCCATCATGCCCAGCCCCTGCTCTTTTACTATCTCCTTTTCCAAGTGTTCATGAGCCAGATCACAGGACCAGCCCCAGTCTCAGCAGGAAGTACCTCCCATCATGGCAATGACCCTGGCCATGCAGCTTCTCCCTCACCTGCCATGCCACTCTGTTCAGCCTCCTCTTCCTTCAAAGCCTGGATGAGGCCAGCTCTGGAGAGGAGCCCTCCCACCTGTCGCCTCATTCATCCTTCTTGTCAACATGTCCCTTTGGTGCTCGGGCCATCATAAAGAGAAACAGAGGCATCACATGCAAGCAAAGACAGAGTCTGGAGTGCAGAAGACCCGGTTCAAGTCTGGCTCTGCTGATTTGAAGCCTCAGTTTCCTTCCTACCTCACCAGCAATTGCCAGGATCCCATTACAAAGTGGGAGAAGGCACCCACTCAGGAAAGCACCATCTGCATCGAGATCATCAAACCCCACTCCCAAAACAGAGAAGCTCCCTAAAGGCTCAACGTTTGTTTCATCTTTGAAGCCCCCAGCAGGATGCTTGGCATACAGCAGGCGCTCAGTGGAGAGAAAGAAATCAGTGGGAGCAGTCAGAGCTCCTGCCTGTCACCAAGCCAGGGAGGCTGGTGAAAGACAAGAAATCCATCCCAGCTCCAGGTAGGAGGTATCCGCCTTCCTTGCCCAGAGCATCAGGGCTTCTCAAATACCGTCTGTCTCCACCAGATGTCAGTTGGGCCGATTTCTAACAAGAAACAGCCAAGATCTCTTTTAGATGATTTGCTTTGTAAAAATACAAGTCAGCCTCATTAAGAGGAATCTTCAGGAAGGCTCTTATTCACAGATCAGTCAAGTCAAATCTGGCAAGCATGTCAGCACTCACCTAATTCACCCCCACTGTTTACAGATGGGGTTATAAGAGAGGGCGAGGAGCTTGTCCCCAGTCAGGCATAAGAACATGGTACCCTGGCAGCTTCTATGGCCAGAGCTCTGAGCCCTTGGAGGAAAGGTGTGGGACCCTAGAATGACAGGCCATGGGGAACACACAAGCCCCAAACCTCAGAGGCTCATGTGAGATGTTTCACAAACCACACACCCATTGAGAGCTGGCTGCAGCCCTCCCTGTTCCATGTTATCTTCACACGGGGACCCAGGTGGGTGGATGGGTATCTACCTGGCATGTAGCCGATACTGGTGCAGAGGGAGAAGACAAGCAAAACACATACTGGCTCAAGGCATCTGCCTTGGTGACTTGTGCCACCTTTAGCCATCTTCCACTGACCAGGATGAGTCCATGCCTGAGTCCAACAAAACACAGTAGGATGTACAATCCTACTGTGAGGAAGACAGAATTTTTGGCAAGGAGACACCCAGTCTACCAGAGATGCCCAGCCAAACTGCAAAAAAGTATGTTGATGTACAAGGTCTCATACATGCTCTGACAACAACAATTTCAGGGCTGGGTTCAGTGGCTTGTGTCTGTAATCCCAGCACTTTGGGGGCTGAGGCAGCGGAGATCGCTTGAGGCCAGGAGATCAAGACCAGCCTGGGCAACATGGCAAGACCCCATCTCTACCAAAAAAATGAAAAAAAAAAAACCAAATTAGTTCGGTGTGGTGGCATGCGCCTGTGCTCCCAGCTACTCAGGAGGCTGAGGAGGGAGGATTGCTTGAGTCAGGGACTTTGAGGCTGCAATGAGCTGACTGCACCACTGCATTCCAGTCTGGGCGGCAGATCGAGACCCTGTATTTAAAAAAAAAAAAACAACCCAGGGAAGGAGAGGGCAAGAAATGAAAACAATAAATTCAAATATTTTATACACCCAACTTCATAGATTATATAAAACTTTATACCAACTCAATAGTGTGCATTATTTTCAAATACCAGTAGAATATTTAGTATGGTCCCCTTCCCTGCAAAATGATTCTAAAGTTCATCTGGAAAAATAAATGTGCAAAAGAACATACAACTTTTTGAATAAGGAAGAACATAAATAAGGCTGTCAGTATCAGTGTGATGGATCAATGGAATAGTCCAGGCCTACACTGTCCAACGTGGTAGCCACAAGTCACATGTGGCTATCAAGCCCTTGAAATGTGGCTGGCCTGAACAGAGATATGCTGAAGTGTAAAATGCACACTGGACTTAGTAGGAAAAATACTGTAAAACAACTCATTAATATGTTTCATATCCATTACATGCTGAAATGATATGACTTAAAAGTATTATGAAAATTAATTTCATCTGTTTCTTTGCACTTTTTAATTGTGGCTCCTAGAAAGTTTTAAATTACAGATGTGGCTCGCATATTTCTACTGGACACTGCTGGTCTAGGAACAGACCCAGATTTTCCATCCATATCCTTTATGATATTTCCCAATGGAAACTTAGAGGTTTTTTTTTTTTTTTTTTGAGACAGTCTGGCTCTGTCACCCAGGCTGGAGTCCAGTGGTGTGATCTTGGCTCACTGCAACCTCCCCCTTCTAGGTTCAAGCGATTCTCCTGTCTCAGCTTCCGAAGTAGCTGGGATCACAGGTGCGTGCCACCATGTCATTTTTCTTGTATTTTTAGTAGAGATGGGGTTTTTGCTATGTTGGCCTGGCTGGTCTCAAACTCCTAGCCTCAAGTGATCCACCCAACTCAGCCTCCCGAAATGCTCGAATTACAGGCGCGATCCACCGTGCCTGGCCAGTTTTCCTTGTTTTACGTGATCACAGATTCAAAACGTCCACTCTTTGGCCCTAGCTGCTGCAAGTGTCTCTCGGCTTTCTTTATGTTACTTAAGATTTAAATTTTCCATAAAAGCAAAATCATTGATCTCTCCTGTCATGGTATCTTTCCCACTCTAAGTTCCAAAGCTTTTCCACGGACTGATCATTTAATCACTGTGGCATTTATTTGGGGATGTGGACTGGGGCAAGATGAATCCACGCTGCTTTAGGGGTGGTGGTGAAGAGCACCTGGTCTGGGGTAGCAGCCTGGTTTTTAGTTTCAGCTCTGCTCTATCCACAAACCACTTTCCAAAATCACCAACTTCTATCTCTTGGGTCTGCTCAACTACGGAGTCCCTGCCTCCCTGGGTTGTGTCAAGGACTCAGTGTTACCTGTAAAAGACACAGCGCCTGACAAACAGTACTCACTCTAGCTACAACTCTCATTTTATCTTAGAACTGACATCAGTTACCGTCTGACAGATGTTGATGTCTATAAGCGGCATACCTGAAGTTGTACAAAGTATAGCAGTAACCCTAAAACCCAGCCTCCATGGTGATGCCCCAGAGACCAGAGGGGCAGTACTGACACCAACGCCTACAGCGAGAACAGGGTGGAAGCTCTAGCCTCCTGCATCCAGCATTCCACCCCTCTCCCCTACACCCTGGGCAGATTACCAGATCTCTCGCCAGCACTGGCTTCTCCCGTGAGTTTCCAATTCACACCAAGACATCCCCTGGATGCCCCACAGGTAATTAAAAGAGGGCGTCTCAAATGCACTTGCCCAGGCAGCTGACTTGCGGAGGGATGGAGCAAGGACCTTCATAAATCTGCTCCTCCTTGAGAACAATGAGATTTCTGGCAAAATGGTTAAAAGTCAAGTTTTTCAGAACTCTGGAAATTAATCAAAGGCCCATAACAATCTGAGAAGCATTTATTCGAGGAGTACAAGTCCTTCACCAGCCTCCAACTTGCTCTTCCTCTGGCATTCCAAACCGAGTTTAATGGAGGCACCCTTGCAGAGTAGGACTCTAAGGCGTGGGAGTCCCGGGTAGCAGCCCATCCCGCTCATCAAAGCCCAGGGGGCTTTATCTGAGGATCCTGACTTCATCACATCTTGTCTGTCCCAGGCACCATCCCAGAGGAATCCCTTTTTTCTCATGTCTACACCTCCACCTCACCCACCCTTCTCCCTGCACCAGAATCACGTTTTAATGTTTGAAGCCCCTCAATGGTTCCCTGGAGATAAAAGCTAAATCTGCACACCAGCCTCTGTGAGCATTCCCTAAGTTAGTCAGAAGGCTTCCGTAGAACTTTTCATGCTCCAGCAATGCTGGATTATAGAGGAAAAGCTTAGACCTGGGTGTATATGGTGACTTGGCCAAAGTCACACCCAATTCCTGCCAGGACTTAAAGCCAACAGTGGCTAAGGAACTGCAGGGGAGCTCCCTGGGACCAAACCCTGTAGAAGCAGAGGGCATTTCCATGATTAAATTGCCTTATGAGGTTATCTCATCTTACAGATGAGGGAAACAGAGGCTGTTAACCACACAAGTGAGAACCTGGATGGAGGGGAAGACGGGCACCTGACAATGGCCACAGCTCAGGCTCGGCCAGGACAGACAGACAGAAAGGAGAACAAGCCAGCTGGGCTGGAACTGGGAGGAGCTCCCAGGAGTGGGTTTGCGGTGGGAGGATATCTCCAATCAGAATGACCTTCAGGCTAAGTCAGCTCTCTAAAAACTAGAGCTCAAGCTCAACAGCCCTGCAGCCAGAGGCCTCAAACGTAGGGGGCGGGGGCGGGGCACTGGGGTAGGCCTGGGCTGCAGTGGCCAGAGCCTTCTTTAAGAGCAGGGGCTATTAAATTGAGGCAGTATCTCTTCCTATAACTTACATGTATTTTTTACATCATTCTCATCACTACAGTAAATTAAATAACTTCACAAGTCTATTAAGAATGACAACCAAAGAAGGCACAACCCGTTTTGGAAGCCAGTGCTTTAAACTGAGTCTGGCTAGTTAACAGGCAGTCAAGGAAGTCGGAGGACGCTTGGCTGCCACCTGGTGGGACAAGGAGAGAGAGGAAAAGGCCAGATAGAAATTTCTGGCCAAATTGTCTTCAAAAAACCATGGGTCTCCTGTAGAGGCAGTTGTGTGGGGCCTGTGTTCCAGCTCGCCACACTCACTGCCCCCCTCTTCACTCTCCACCCCCCCAATTCTTCACCACTGGAAAAAAAATGGACTCAAAGCTATAGTTCATACAATTGAAGATTTATGTAAGTTACTTAAGTTACTTATTTTTAAACTGCACAATGCTGAAGCCAGTCTAAAAAAGAATCAAACACACCACTGCAAGTTAATTCAATGAGTTACTATTTTTTTTTTAAACAGATTTGTACAGCAAAAAGTTCCCAGATCAGTCTCTACCATACAGTCACCCGTCCAGTGTGCAGGAAGCCACAGGGGCCCTGGCCAGAGGCGCCAAGAGCGGAAGCTGCACTGCAGAGTCTACTTCTACTTACAGGTAACATGTGGCTGGAAAAATCTTGAGTTCCCTTTGTTCTCCAGTGTATCTTGTACAAAATATTACATTTGTTTAAACACATATTTACAGAGTTTGCACAAATAGAAAATGGTTACAAATTACAACCAGGCTTGGCAGGATACCAGTTCCCCTCCCCACTGACCAAGGTCAGGTGTGATGACCATTTCATATTTACAGATGCAATTTAAAAAGTCTGTGTTTAGAGACCAAAATGAAGTTTATAAAAACTGGTTAAATATCATCAATTCATTTATGTAAGCTGTACAAGTAGTGGATACCAATTAGTCAGTTCATGTCTTGCTCCCTGAAGAAAGATTTTGAAGTAAAAGAAACCCTCTCAAGCAAGCAAACATACATCCCTGGCCTGTCTGCCAGTTTGTTTGGTTTTTGCCAGGGAAGGAGATAGAAGGAAGAAGAGGGGAATGGAACAGGGGGAACAGGACAGTCTGGTTGAGGCTGTTTCTATTCCTTTTTTTTTTTTTTTTTTTAAACAGCTGAGAACCAGGATAAGCCTGCTGGCTTGTTAAACACTATCCTTTGGCTTTGAGAAGAGAACCCATAGTTCCATCCTTTTTTCTCAGAGACGAAACGTCTTCTCAATAGGACTACAGTATGGAGGAAGAAAGGACTTTCTGGAGAGGACAATGTTTGTTATTCCGATGTTAATCTTAGACTTGAGTGCCAAGCCCAATTTCAACAGTGCAAAAAAAAGACTCTGAGGAAGCAGTATAGGGGTCAAAGGCTTGCGTAGTAGCTGTCTACCCACTGGGCAAGGCCTCGCTCCACCAGGGACCGGTTTATCAACACCACCTAGAAAAGAAAGTTCCCTTAAAGCTTTGTCCATGGCACCTTGGGGCCATCTCCCAAGCCAACATGAGTTCTCCCCTCCCCGGTTGCCACTGCAGGCAACAGATGTACGAGAGTAACAGTGTAGGCCAGACGCAGTGGCTCATGCCTGTAATCCTAGCATTTTGGGAGGCTGAGGCAGGTGGATCACCTGAGGTCAGGAGTTCGAGACCAGCCTGGCCAACATGGTGAAACCCCGTCTCTACTAAACATACAAAAATTAGCCAGGTGTGGTGGCAGGCACCTGTAATCCCAGTTACTGAGGCTGAGGCAGAATCGCTTGAACCCCGGAGGCGGAGGTTACAGTGAGCCAAAATCACGCCACTGCACTCCAGCCTGGACAACAAGAGCAAGACTCTGTCCCAAAAAAAAAAAAAAAAAAGAGTAACAGGGTGGGGGACATGGCTTATGCTCTAGCCAACAGGAACGTTTATTTAAGTGTTCTGTTGGCTGCTGTGACATAAGGATAGGTTTTTTTTTTTTTTTTTTTTTTTTTTTTTTTGTTGAGACAAGAGTCTTGCTCTGTCACCCAGACTGGAGTGCAGTGGCACAATGTTGTTTCACTGCAACCTCCATCTCCCAGGTTCAAGTGATTCTCCTGCCTCAGCCTCCCAAGCAGCTGGGATCACAGGTGTGCATCACCACACCTAGCAGATTTTTGCATTTTTAGTAGAGATGGGGGTTTCGCCGTGTTGGCCAGGCTGGTCTCAAACTCCTGACCTCAAGTGATCTGCCCGTCTCGGCCTCCCAAAGTGCTGGGATTACAGGGGTGAGCCACTGTACCTGGCCAGGATAGGCTTTTTAATATGCTGAGGAAATCTAAGCTTTCATAACCATAAGACAGAGGACAGAAAAACCCAACAGACAGAAGGTCCCACAGAGTCTCGCACAGGGTTTCTCCACCTTGGCGCTATTGACATTTGGGGTTGGATAATTCTTTGCTGTGGGGTGCTGTCCTGAATACTATGGGATGTTTAGTGGCATCCCTGGCCTCTACCCACTAGAGGATACTGACATCACCACTGCCAATCAGGACATCCAAAGTGTCCCCTAGGAGGTGCTTGTCTACAGTTATATCCTCTGATTAACTCAAGAGGAAACAAATCCCAGGACCAGCTCCTAATCAATCCATTACTTCGGGCCAGCAACACAGAGGGAAAAGAAGGGCAGAACTTACTTCATCTCCAACCACACTCCACAGCTGAATCAGAGGAAGACCAGTTGGACTGTAACTTGTCACCTGAAGAAGCGGGGGTGGAAAGTATAATATGGTTAGGTTTTGTGTCCCCGCTCAAATATCATCTTGAATTGTAATCTCCATAATCCCCACGTGTCGAGGGAGAGACCTGGTGGGAGGTGACTGGATCATGAGGCGGTGTGCCCATGCTGTTCTCGTGATAGTGAGTTCTCATGAGATCTGATGGTTTTGTAAGTATCTGACAGTTCCTCCTTCACATACTTGCCTGCCCATCATGTAAGACAGGCCTCTTCCCTTTCTGCCACGATTGTAAGTTTCCTGAGGTCTCCTCAGGCCCGCAGAATTGTGAGTCAATCACACCTCTTTCCTTTATAGATTATTCAGTCCCGGGTATTTCTTTATAGCAATGTGAGAACAGACTAATACCAAGTATTAGTTACTTTATGCACTTTTCCTTAAATACTGCTGGTCAATCCAGGGCCAAGCCACAGGAAAGAAGGAATTGAAAGGTCAGTTCCCAAGAACCCAAGCCAGCCTGCCTCCCCCACCCCTGCCAACCACACACCTGAGCAAGCAGTGCTGTATTCCCTGTCATCTCGCTCATGGCAGCATCTGCTTCAGGTGAAAACTGGTCATCGTCTTCAGGAGGAAAAGGAAAAGCAGCATTTAGGCTCTCGCTGAGGCAAGGCACCCTTGTCATATACACAAGTTTCAGGTGCATTCCAAGTAGAATGCTTCAGATGCTGTGGGACTTAAGAACTGCACTGGGGAGATCCACCCAGGTCAGAGACAGAGCCTAGGCCTCCATATGACTCCCAGTGGATAAACTCAGGGCTGCTGCTGCTGCATGTTGCCCACTGGAGCACAGACAACAGATGGACAGAAACTCTTGCCTTCACCACTAACACCACCACCAATACCACCAGCAGCAGCACCACCACCACCCCCACCAATTCGGGTGCTGGCAGTGCAGAGCATATAGTATGTGTTCTTCCACCAAATTAGTAACACCAAGTGCTATCGCCACTTTACAGGAGAGAACACTGAGGCAAAGGTGGATTTCTGAAGGTCAACCAGCTCCCAAGTGGTGAAGGTGGGAATCAAACCCAGGCAGTTGGCCACACAGCCCAATAAGGCCAGCCACTCAGAGTGGGCAAGGCGCTGCAGCAGCATTCAGCTTTGCTGGATTACAAAAGTTACATAGAACGACACACCCAAGGCAAGCAGTGGCAAGGATGGGAGGGACAGGGGTTTACCAAGGAAGATCTGGGAAAATCTTACGAAGGAGAAAGAGTTTCAGCTGGGTCTGGACAGATCACTTGGACAGAAGCAGAGAGGAAGGAGGGGCAACAGCAATAAAAGAAGCAAAACAAAGATCTTGCCCCAGTGCTCCCTCTGAGCCGACTCCAGCTAGACTATAGTATTTCTAACACATGCAATCACTTAAGATAAACAAGAAGAAGATCAGAAGGGGCAAACCTGGAGAGGGAGTGGGATGGGATGAACTATCACCTACAAATATAAAATTCCTCGCCATAAACAGCTGCCATTTCGCCACCCTCTACACACCAGATCTTAGGTTTATGTAATTCTCACAGCCAGCATCAAAGACAGGTATCATTCCCATGTTCTTGGGTGAAAACTGAGGCTAAGTAATTTACCCAAGATTTTGCCAGTCCTCTTCCCTCTGACAATGCTTTCACAGTCTAAGACACCAGATAGTGTGTCCCCACTGTGCCCTATGGAGCTATGGCCTGGCTGAGCAGTATCAGTGAGCAGCACATCCTCAACCACCAGGACTAAGACTCTGGGTCTGAACTATAATCTGGAAAGTGCCTTTGTTGGAAGCCCCTTGATGCCTGAGGTCTGAGTACAGTCTAGAGCAGTGGATCTCAAAGGATCAGCAGCACTGGTCTCACCTGGGAACTTGATAGCAATGTAAGTTCCTAGGCCTAAGCCCAGACCTATTCAATCAGAAACTCTTGAGTGGTAGCAACTTATGTTAGCATAAATCCTCCAGGTAAGAACGGAGGCTCTGAGAAAGACCTACTCTCAACAACTGTCCCCAACAATCCCCCAAGCCAAAGGCCCCCGCTGTTACCTGACAGGGGCATCACACTGTCCAGAAGGACTTCTGCTCCCTGAAACGGCAGGGTGACAAAGTCAGACCTGGGAAGGCAAAAAAGGAACAAGTTTAACGTGGACATGAAGGCTGACTCCACTCCAAGCCAGTATTCATCTTTGTACAGTGACACCCATAACCTGGGATGCAGCAAAGCAGAGGGTTCGTACTTTGCAGCAGGCCATGGCTCACGGCACACCCAAACACAGCCAGCCGACCCTGCTGCAAGCCTGACCTCAGAGGGACTAGGTCCTACAGCAAATTCCTAAAAAGGAGCCCGCTTCACTTTTTTCCTTTTTTGTTGTTGTTGTAGAGAGGAGGTCTCGCTATACTGCCCGGTCTGGTCTTGAACTCCTGCACTCAAGTGACCCTCCCAAAGCGCTGGGATTTGCAGCAGGCCACCACGCCTGGCCCAGCTTCACTTCTGAAGGATGATGCTGGGGATTCTTCCACAAGACAGGCCTTCTAGCTCAGTTTGGCTAAGCGAGTAATCGAGTTTGTATCAGACTCTGCTAAAACACAGTAGGCAGCAGGAGGGAAGAATTAACCCTCACCCAAGCCCTGGCACAACTGAGCCAGCCACGCAGAGATCACACATCCCAGAACAAGCAGGGCGTAGGCCTGTCTGAGGCATCTCCGCTCACCTGATTTGCCGGAGCACGTCTACTTTCACCCTCTTATATCCGCCGTAGTCCACGTATCGAATCTCCACTTCGTTGGTCTCCTCGTAGGAGGCAACCACTTGGGCTCGCCACCAGGCCCCGTCTGCACCAGGGGCGGCACAGATGACCGTTACTGCAGGGTAGGGAGCAGAGTGTGTGGAACGCCTGGGCCCAGGCAGGGCACCAAGGGCCACCTGGCCACTACCCACCTCCCTACGTTACCTCTCAGAGGCCTGCAACCTCCACAGTGCAGGGGACAGGAACAGCAACCGGCCCCAAGCAAAGCCTCCCCCAAGCCCAAGACCAGCCAAGGGAAGAACCTGGATGTGAGAAGTTCAGCCTAGCAAGTGTGCCGCCCCCGAGGCCATCCAGACTGAGAAGCATTCAGTCTAGATTCATTACTCCAAAACTTACTGGGACCCAAGAGGGACACAGATGAATAGGAATAAACCAAGTAAATATAGCACTCAGGGAATGGGGGCCAGGGCCAGCCTTACATTTAAAAGAAAGTCCCTGAAGAAATCAAGTGCAGCAGATCTCAGCATCCTCATACCTAGGGTGTGCTCCAGCCCACAACTCAGATGGAGAGCTTGACCAGAAGGGGCCTCCTGGGCCTAA
This sequence comes from Pongo pygmaeus, assembly GCF_028885625.2. Lineage (NCBI taxonomy): Eukaryota > Metazoa > Chordata > Mammalia > Primates > Hominidae > Pongo > Pongo pygmaeus. The sequence goes on from NC_072392.2 coordinate 61,590,221, forward strand.
ACCCCCTTCTTCTAGCCTTTGCCTCTGGAAGGTGCTGACAGCACCTCGGCAGCCACCCAGGATCAAGGGGTCACTAACCCACTGTGGGTCAGAGGCAGATGAGACCAGGAGGTAAAGGTTCCCAGCAGCACCCCAACAGCTGCCCACGCTGGCCAGGATGAGGACCTGTGACATGAGGCTGACTGTGCTGGGTCCTGACCCTTAGAGAGAATCCCTGGCAGTTACCTCTCGGACTCCGGTTCAGTCTTTACTGCTAGGTTAAGGCAACTTTAGAGAAGCTGATGAAAACTAAGGCCTTATCCTTCCAAAAGGAAAAAACACACACAAAAGGCTACAGATCACTTCAGAAGGTTTTCTACTGCACTGAGTGACCCCGCCATCCCCTGGTGAGGAATGGGTGATGTTCTGACATTCAATCGTCTCTGATAAGGACAACAAAGATAATAATGACAAAGGCTGGGCTCAGACCCCAGATCCTGCTCACTTGGGCAAGTCACCTGAGGCTCAGTTTTCTCATCTGTTAAATGGAGATGACCCAACACACTGCACAGGCTTGTTGGACTTAGGGATTTTTTTATGGTAACCATTATATGCATCAAGTGCTTTATATGTAACACATACAGTATTCAACACTAATTCCTGGAACAAGTGGGTATCACCCCCTTTAACAGATAATAAATAGGTGGCAGATACTATGACACTGGCTTTGAGGGAAAAAAAAGAAAAAATTTTAAAAAAAATTAGTGGCAGAGCTGGGATCTGAATCCCTGTGTCAAAACTCTACTCCAACACCCATCACTCTGCCAGCCAGTGGAAACCCCAGCTCTGCCTCGCCAGGAAACCCACCCCAGCTCCATAACAATGGCAAGAATTGAAGGATGCTGCTTCCATGAAGGATCGCAGAACGGCCTCCTCCTGATCAGGATCCAGGGCAGAACAGGCAACCCCAGGGGTCCCCCTTCCCGACTCCTCAGGGCACTGCTTACTTTCCACTGGGGTGGGTAAGGTGGGGATTCCAGGCTGAGAGTAACAGAGGTACATCTGCTGGTCGAGGCTGCGCAGCGCGTGGAAGGTAGGGTGTGTGTGCTGCTGCACGAACAGGTGCCCGGCATTGACCTGGTTGACCACAATGACCTCCACGGTGATGCCATCAGGCAGCATGAGCTGTAGAGGGGAAGGGGGAGCGGCCACTGAAACAATCCTTCTTATCTCATCTTTCAATAAGTCCCAAGACCCAAGGGCAAGTCTCTAGGCTGGCATATCTTTGAAAAGGGCAACTCAAGACAACATGGTACCCAGAAGGCAGAGGTTGAAGGACTACTTTAACAACACAAAGTGTTCGACACCTCTGTGGCTGTTGTCCTGCAATACCATGAGCAGCCATTAGGGGCAGTCTCACCTCAGGGCCAGGCAGGGAGGGTCCCACAGATACTGGGCAACCAAGAAGCAACTGCGGAGGTAGTGCTGGGCCTTGCACAGGCCTGGGCAGGGTCCACCTACCAGCAGTGCCCTCCCTCTCACTTCTGTTGATGAATCTATAAGACCCAGGGAGGGCAACAGAGGAAAGAGGTGGCCGCTGAGAACAAGACTCCTGAAAATAAGCAGTAGGCAGGCCCCCAGGCCCTTTAGCCAACTCCTGTGGACTGGCAGATGACCCCAGGAGCCTATGGTCTGACAGCATCTATGCTGCCTTCCCAAGAGCAAGCAGTGGTCTCAGGTCAGGTCCATGGTCAAGGTCTAGCAGAGTCCGCCTCCTATTTGCTCTCCCCTCCTACTGCTTACCCTCCTGAGGTCAGGAGTTCAAGACCAGCCTGGCAAACGTGGTGAAATCCCATCTCTACTAAAAACATAAAAATTAGCCGGGCATAGTGGAGCACACCTGTAATCCCAACTACTCAGGAGGCTGGGGCAGGATAATCGCTTGAACCTGGTGGGCAGAGGTTGCAGTGAGCCAAGATCAGCCACTGCACTCCAGACTGGGCAACAGAGTGAGACTCTGTCTCAAAAAAAAAAAAAAAAGAGAGTGAGTCTAGGACTGAGCCTCCTGGGAAAAAAAACTCTTGATTCAGGAGTAAAGCATAAAGTGGTATTCAGCCGACTCTCACATATCCACAGGAAAAAGATATCCCAATCCTTTCCCTCCAGCCCAAGGGCCTTTGCAAAGGGGAAGACACAAAACTGAACTGCCTACCATCCATTTAAAAAAAAAAAAAAAAAAACCCACAAAGGAGGACAATTTCCTTGGAGCTACAGTCAGCCCATCTGTCCATCTGTGTAAAATGTAGTCAATAGTCTTTGGCCCACAGAATTCTGCAATTCTACTCCCAGTGAGATAAGACCCAACCAGGGCCAGAGGCACACTGCAGGATATGGGCGACGGCCCTGAGAGACCCTGCAGTCAGCAGCACACAGGGGCCCTGGAGACAGCAGCTCTTCCCTCTGCCAAACTCCTGGGGCAACCTCCAAAGAGTCACTGGGCTTCCGGGCCTGGCAGGGAGTATTCATTCTTCTTTGTAATTTAGGCACCTCCTGGGGAGGGTAAAGGGAAGGAGATCCTTCACCAGGGCCACTGCTAAGGCCTGACTCAACCAGAAGAAAGAACGAGCGCCATCCAAACCCATGATTCTAGTCCCACCCAGGTCTCAGGTGTTGAATGGCGACCCTGGACACACCCAGTCTCCTGGCTGAACTACACCATCCTTTCTAAGCAAATGCCTAGAAAACTTAAAAGGTGCCCAGGGGGCAGAGCCAGGGAAAGTAGTCTTCCCACGTGGGGACCAAGAGGCCTCTGGTTTCCTGCCAGCACTATCACCACCTAAGCCCTGTCCCCAGAACACAGTCCCATAGCAGAACCGACCAGTAGAGGCCAGAGAGGAGAGGGCACAGGCACTCATGTGCACTTGGCCTTCTTAGCCTGAGGTCTGGGGAGTTTCTTGTTTGGGGTAGGTTTGGGGGAAAGAGGCAAGAAGTCCGGATCACCCAGTAGCACACTCACCCAGGATGTCATCGGCAGAGAAGGCAGCGCCAGCGAAGGCAATGGGGGAGCGTAGATATTGGTGAGGTTCAGCTCTTTGAACTTCTTCCCAATCAAGTTCAGCGCTTTGTCTACATGATGTTGAGACCCTAAATAGCGGATGGGGGCAGGACATACAATCACTGTAAGAGGAAAGTCACACACACACTCACAAAAACACAGCCACAGACCCCACTCCACTGCACTTTGCATAGAGTTCAAATGCATCTTTGAGGTACTGAAACACTTAAGCTCTGCTTTAGGAAGAAAGGCATCTAAGCCTTTCAAATGATACCTCTGCCATTATGATCCATGCTTTCAATGCAACAGGAAGAGGCAGGCAGCTGGGAAAATGCCAAAGGGGAATTGCACACAGGGCACTTCTGCTTTGAGAGAAGCCTTTATGGGGTGGTGCGCACTATGAACCCAGGACCCAGGCCCCACCCAACCAAGCACCCACACTTCTCCTGGCCAAAGATCAGAGTAGGGAGGGACCTGAGTCTCCCACAGGCAACTGAAATGGGGGAAAGGCTGCAGGGAAGACACCTAATGCTCCCTTCCCTGGGATGAGAATCAGGGTTTCCTATTCCAAAAAGATAGCAATTGAAACTCAGATGCTATTCACTTCTATTTAATATTTCAGGTAAGAGGCAATACAAGCAGCAGATGCTACTGACCTTCTATGTGGCAGATCTGGACGCTCTGGGTGTAAGGCAGGGTTGAAATGTAGATCTTGGCACCAGATGTTTGCTTCAGAAAACTCACATAGCGCCCCTGCTTGCCAATTAGCCGACCGACTAAGTGCTTCCAGAAAGACAAAAGAGATGAGAGGGTTAACGGGAAACCAATTCCCTGGACACCCAAAGACCTACTTCTGTTTTACACAAGATCATGCTCAAACATATTAGCTGTTACCATGTCAGCATTTATTTTCCAGGACTATTCTAAGCACTTACATTTACTCATAGTACCTGTGAAACACAGATAACTTTATCACCATTCTGTAGATGGGGAAACAAGCCCAGAGAGGCTAAGGAACTACCTTAAGGTCACACAGCTGCTAACCAGGAAGTTGAATCAGGCAGTCTGGCTCCAGGACCAAGCAGTTCCCATTTCGCCCCAACAATGTGGCCCAGACCCAGAAAGCTGCAAAGGCAGCAGCATCTTCTCCTCTAAAACCCATGCTGAGAAGTTTCGCCAGCACACGATTTCTCGATTTCTCGTGCCCCTCTCCCTCAAGTCTACTCAGATCCAAAGATAAAGGGGTACGATTTGAAAATGAAGGTCTAAGAACCCTGGGCTCCCACTGCCAAGTGACAGCAGGCTGAAGCCTGCAGAGCAGGAGGCATGCAGAAGTGCCCAGTGCGACAGAGTTCAAGGCAGATAGAAGCAGCCAAACTTAGCCCTTACGTAAGATGGGCTCCCACACAACCGCCAACGACCCCCTCCCGGAGGAGCTACTGGGGACATGGTCCATCCTCAGGCACAGCCTTTCTCTTCATGCCCTATGTAACCACTGAAGGAAAAGCAGGCAGGACGGATAATAGGGCCCCCCAGGGAGGAAACCACCAAGAGAGCTCGCAACCCAGGGTCAAAACAGCCACTATGATCCAGAGTTCAGACCAAGCCAAGTCTCCACCTGAGCACAGAGCCCAGGGCCCTGGGAGAATGCGGTCTGACAAATTATTTCTGAGCCCCAGAGATAAACATCAAGATCAAGCTAATATGTTGTAAGTTCTAACGGCAAGAAGCTCGAAACCACTTAAGCACTCAGGAATGGGGACTGATGAAGTAAACCGACATCCACACAATGAATAATGCAGTTACAATTACATTTTCGAAGAATAACACACGAAAATTAAATTGTTAAATATTTAAAGTATTAATTAAAGCAACATAATCTCAGTTTTGTTTAAAAACCACAGGGTGCAAGATGAGAAGGAAATAAAAGTCTTTCACAGTCGCTCTCAAGGGTAGGATTAGAGCTGATTTTTATTTTCTGCATATATTTCTATACTTTTCAAGTTCTCTAAAATATGGATTTATGCTTTGCTCCATTATAAAATACACTTTACGTTGGAGCACTTGAGCAGAGCTCAGTGAAGGGATTCTGGCTGGCCCCCACGGCCTTGGTGTCTTTTTTCCAAATAGATCTGAGCCCCAGAATATGCAAGAACCACCCCCAAGGGAGACACACAGGCCTGCGAGTTTGAGAAGTACAAGAATAAGATGCTCCTGGAGGCAGCTGGAGGAATTCCACGTTGCAGGAAGCTCTCTGAGCCTTGGCAAAGTGTAGTGTGTCCTTTCCCTGCAGCCTTTGGCGGACCCAGGGCTCCTTCCGGTTTACCGTCCCTCTCCTGGCCCCCTCCCTCCCCGAGGTCTAATGGCCCTGGCCCCAGGGAGCTTTGCGCTTACCACAGAACCAGACTGGGGGACTCCGCCCCTACCTTTGGCACCTCGATCTCCCAGATGATGAGGTCGACCTTCTTAGGGTTGGAGCCTGCCTGGGCATTTTGGAAGCTCTCAGTCTTCTTGAGACTGCAACAGCTATCCACAGAATCCATGCTGTTCCTGTCAGAACCTGCAGGGGGGGAAGCAGCAGGCGCGCACACACACAGACCCCAGCTCAGAGCAGCCAGTAACCAAGAACTTCCCAAACTCACATTCCCAGGAGGCCCTGCCCCATACCCGCTCCTCAAGCTTGGCAGGTGACTGTCAACTTACAGTCTAGAAGGCTCAGAACAACCCCAGTGAAAGGAGGACTGGGGGTGTCGATACACCTAATTTTAGCCTGTCACTTACAGTCCCACTTGCTTAATTGGCAGCCGCACCCAGCCACAGCTGCTGGAGCAGAGACACAAGTGGTGAACTCAGAAGAGACAGACTGCGCCCAGGGAAGGGGAGCCCACAGGGCGGGGGAGGAGACATGCTTGAGGTCCACATGGTCCTGAGAGCCAGACCGATGGACCGCAAACACCTTGACACCCTTTCAACTATCCTACCCCCTCAGACCAAGAGTTGGTGTCTCCTGTCCCCAGGCCCAGTCCCAGGGTCACAGGTACTAGCCTTCAGCCCAGCAGAGCTAGACAAAGTCCTCACTGGCCTGCCTGAGGGCCCCATTCTTATACCTAGTGGGGACCTGCTCGTTCCTCTGCCATATGTGGACTAAAAAAGGAGAGTCTCCTTTCCCTTTGCTTAGGCCTGATTCGTGCAACTCTGAACATTTTTCTGGCTCAAATACTCCATTGGTCAAAAGACTGAGCCAAAGCTCATGCCCAAGAAAATCCAACGGGAACAGACTCTGCTCCCGACCTGGGCTGTTCCACTCTCACTCAAGAGCGTGCCAAAGGGACCGTCACAAAAAAGCGGGTCCAGATCAGCTCAAGAGAAGTGGCCCTGGCTTAAATATGGATGACTCAATCACCAGAAATAGATCACTCCTGAGAGTCTACCAATTAGGTTACCTTCCACATGGTTTCTCCAAACCCTGGGTATAATCCTTTGCCAAGTAACCCATACAGTGGATGCAGAGAACTAAGGCCCAAGAGATCCTGCTCCCAGCTAAGGAAGAATCACCTTCAAAGTGACTTCCCCCCTTAACACTAGGCGCTTGGAACAGGATTCATGCAGGGAAAAGTACCCCTTCTGGGGGAAGACTGCTTGGCTAGCCTGCTGGAAGCATAACAGGCTGACAGGGGTTGGGGGAGGGGGCAGGGAGCTCTGCTCACTCACAGCGTCCAGCCTCTGTCTCACAGAATGGGACTAGCTAATACCTGCCATCCCGATGGCTCCCAGCAGTGGCTCAGAACCACACCAGGACTCTAGCAGGCTGCACTCAAAGGCCAGCTTCCAGTTCCCTCAGTGGGGTGGTCCCTGGTCCCCTCTCAGCTTCAACTTCCTCACACACAAAGCAGGGCTGACATGAGGGTACATGCGAGGCACTAACCTGGTGCTTGGCACCCACCACATGCTCGTGGACAGTATTACTTCATTTCCACGTGCCATCCCTAAACCTCCCTGCCCATCACCACGGCTTAGGTTCAAGCCTAAACTCAGAAGACTTCAACAGGTCTGAGTAGCTACTACTATCCATCTGGAGTTGGCAGACAAGGCTGTGGGGCTTGTTAATTCAGCTGAGGGGCAGTAAGCAAAGGGAAACTCCTTTATTCTTAAAAAACAAATAAAATAAAAATCACCCATTTTAAGATGCAGTATTTTAAGAAATATTTAAACATCCCGAGATTAGGATGCATCATATAGTATCTTGCCTTCTATAATCATGACTGGCAGCACTTTTTTCTTTCCAAGGTATATAAAAATAGTAGTGTCTTAACAGCATCTTGGAGGTAACAAAATGTAGTGTGTGGCACAAACGAGATGCTGCTGAAAGTGGTAAAATTCCCAATAAAGATTCCCAACCTTCCTGGAGCTGAAATGGGAGGGAATGGCTCCAGGACAAACAAGTCAGAGAGCCACTCGGGATATTCGTGGCCTCTCTCCATGAGATAAATGAAAACACCCCAGGGTGGCTGCAGAAGCAGGGTCAGGAGCTGCTGACCTGTAAGTTAGCGGTCTGAACTGTCTACGTTGGGGTCAGCACTCGAAAAACCCAGGACACCTCGTTATCAAAGTGCCCCGCTTTCCCGGGGGTGGAGCTGCAACTGCACAGAAAGAAAATGGCTGAGGCTTTCTGCAAAGGTGACAGCGACAACTCAGGAAGCTCAAGCCTCCCACAAGTATTCAAAGCTGTGGCCGTTCTTTGGGCACTTACCCTGTAAGAGCTTCTGGAGAAGGAAAGCAGGTGAAGACATGGGAACAAGCACATGATTAAAAGGAAATAAAAACCATTCAAAACACTCACACCCATACCTGGCACTCAAGGGAAATAAAGCTAAGGAGGCCTCTCCATTAAAACACACACACACACACGCACACACAAAGAGGTTAGTGTTTAAAAAAGAAGAAAAATGGGCTGGGCATGGTGGCTCACACCTATAATCCCAGCACTCTGGGAGGCCAAGGGCGGAAGGATCACTTGAGCCCAGGAGTGCAAGACCAGCCTGGGCAACAAAGGAAGACTCCATCTGCACCAAAATAATAATAATTTTTTTAAACAAAGAAAAAGAGGCACATTAATGTTAATCAGCGAGCCCAACTTGGCGCTAGTTCCTTGGGAAGGGCTCACTGGGGAAGGTCACCGGTTGAGGAACCAAGTTACAGCTCCCATGACTTGTGGTTTCAGGGCAATCTAACTCCTCAGTTACCCACCAGCTCTACGCTGTGTCCAGCTCTCTGCAGGTTGCGATAAAGAGCTGAAGAGCACCATGACTTGGCTGCACAAGTAGCAGAAGGGAGAGGCAGACTGGCAGCCTTTCTCCAAGGAATACTGGGAGCGCCCCATCCTCTAAATGAACCCAAGACCCTCCTACCTCCTGAATGATCTGCTTCCGCATCCATGGTCCATCCATCCTCAGCCCCCAAGTCTGACAACTCCCCCTTCAGCACCCCATTGCTGAAGGGCACAGTACTTTCTGGCAGTGGCGGGGTGATGGCCTTGTCCCTGGGGCTTGAGCTGGTCTCTGTGCAAGAGTCTTCAAGCCCTGAAGTGCTGAAAGAATCTGAGCAGTGTCCTGGGGAAGCCACCAAAGGGACACTTTGGCTGCTGTCTGACATGCAGGTGGCACAGGTGGCATCTTCCACCAGGATGCCTGCCCGGTCTGGCGACTCTTCACTTGGGGTGGTCGGTGCCAGGCAGGGGGCCAGGGAGATGTGGTGTGCAGAGATCTTTGGCTTACTGTCCTTGGTGGGGCTGGACAGAGGGCTGTTCAGGCAGCTCACGTAGGTCTTTGGTGGTGGTGAGCCCTCTGCTGGTAGGCCTGGCAATGGGAGGGCAGCATCCGGCGGGGCAGCAGCTGCCTCTACTGGGGCAGGCTCTGCAGTGTCTGGGCCCAAGACAGTTTTCTGGTGAACTGGGACACAGCTCTCTTCCTTCTGCCCTTGGAGCTGACTGGCCTGATACACACGACCTGCAACCTTGCCCACCGTGGTGGCCAGCACCTGTTCGGTTGCTTCTGAGATCACTTGGGAGATTATCTGGAAGGCAGCCTGCTCAATCTCCTCATTTCTATCCAAGCCCTCCTCATTTCTATCCAAGCCCTCCTCATTTCTATCCAAGCCCTCCTCATTTCTATCCAAGCTCTCCTCATTGCCCAGTTCTCCCTCAACACCTCTGTCCTGGGCTTTGGTGTCTGTGACTGGGGGTGCTGGCGCCGCATCGTCCTTTGCCAGCTCTGTGTGAGCCGACTCGATGAACCTACTTGGCAACTTCTCTGCTACATACTCTTCCTCCTGCACCGGCCCCACCACCTGGGATGAGCTGCTCTTCCCCTTATCTTCTTCCCCCTCTAAAGAGGCCAGGCTAGGGCCCTTGCTGTTCTCCAATTCCAAGACATGCTCCTGAGACAATAGAGCTTCTTCAACCACCTTTCTCCCCAACACAGCATCACCGGTCCCTTCGGCCCCACCTGTCTCTCTTGCCCTCTCCCCAGAGCTACGCTTCTCTGCAGGGACTGCGGGGTAGCCTGGCTGGACCCTCCCTGGCACCCTGCTGAACGGGGAATCTTGCTTACACACCTCAGCTGATTTGTTGGGGAATAGTACACCCTTTGGAGATGAAAGGGGGCACTCTAGAGGAATCGATTTGGCTTCACCACCTGTCAGGGCTAGCTCCAGCTTTGTACTGTTGTCTCTGCGTGTTCCTGGTCGCGATCTCATGTCTGTGGTGTTAGGAAGAATGCCCGAGGACTCTGATCTTCGGCAAGGTGGGTGTGTCCGGAGCAATGCTGGGGGCTCTGCAGGCAGCTTGCTCACGGTGGACAGTTCCTTTTCTGGTGGCTCTGTGACACTGGGGGGTGTGGACACTACTTCGGGACAGACGTCTTCCATAGGGAGAGGTTCCTTGATGGCAGGGTCAGCCCTCAGCTGCACAGCACCAGCCTCCACCTGCTCATCATGGCTGCTGACATGGCCTTTTTTACGAGAGAAAAACCACCACCAGCTGAGGAGCGCCAGCATCCCAGGCAATGCCAAGGGGAAGAGCGAACGGAACTGGATTGCCATCCTGGAGGCTTGAAGTAATTACACCTGGGGAGAGCAGGAGAGCGAGGAGGAGGGATGTTACAGAGCCAGGTAGGAGGATACTGGCAACCGCACATGCAAGACAGTCAACAGGGTAGGGCCGGAGCCCTCTCCTCCGCCTTCCCTGCCCTCTAAGAGGAGCACACCTCTCAGCTCGTACCAGTCCACCCTCTGTGTGATCCACTGGGGGTCAGTGGCCAGGAAGAGCCATCTTCCCCTCCATGCTCCCCAACTCACGCACCCTCTTGAAACAAACCGAGCATTCTATTCTTTAACCCAAATCCCTCCCTTCATCACTTCATGATGCCAGATTCTCCCTACGTTCCCCAAAGGGGCTAGCTCTGCTCAGTGCGGCTCACTTCTCTCAACTCACAGAACGTTCTTATCTATCAAGTGGCATCGGAGCATTTCAAACCCCCATGGAATCCACATGTACATGGGTCCCTCACATCTACCCATAAAATCATGAGTCAATGAAATGGAACTTTGTTACTCAGCGATTAGAGATGGTGAGAATGAAGGAGGAATAAAATTCCAAATGGCTAAGGAGATGCTCCAGGGTGAGGGACCAACACAGCAAACTGCAGCCTGAAGGTCCAGGTCAGACTTGGAAGATTCAAGTACAGGCGTTCCCTGATCTTCCAAGGCTCAACTGAGAATTTTTCAACTTTACAATGGTGTGAAAACAATACCCATTCAGTGGAAACTACACTTCCAATTTTGGATTCTGATCTTTTCCTGGACTAGCGATAGGTGATGCGCTACTCTCTCGCAATGCTAGCTCCCAGTCATCCACTCTATCACAAGGGTGAAAAACGGGCACTCCAGAGTGGACCGTGTTGCTAGGTGATTTTGCCCAACTGTAGACTACTGTGAGTGTTCTCAGCTCATGTAAAGTAGGCTAGGCTAAACTATGGTGTTCAGTAGGTTAGGTGCATTAGATGTATTTATTTTCGATTTACGCTATTTTCAGCTTATAATGGGTCTACCAGGATGTAACTCCACTGTAAGCTGAGAAGCATCTGTACCATCGTGAGGTCAGTGAGGGTGTCCTAGGGCCCCACTGCGTAGTCTGGACTTTATCCTGCAGACAACAGAGAACCAACATAGGTCTGCAAGGCACACACACCAAATTGTTTCTAGAAGGCAATTCTGGGAACAGGATGAAAAGTGCATCGAGGGTGGGTGCAGTGGCTCATGCCTGAAGCCTGAAATCCCAGCACTTTTGGAGGCAGAGCTGGGCAGATCACCTAAGGTCAGAAGTTCGAGACTAGCCTGGGCAACACAGTGAAACCCTGTCTCTACTAAAAATACAAAAATTAGCTGGGCATGGTGGCAGGCACCTGTAATCCCAGCTACTCAGGAGGCTGAGGCAGGAGAATTGCTTGAACCCGGGGGGTGGAGGTTGCAGTGAGCCGAGATCAAGACTCCATCTCAAAAAAGAAAAGTGAAGTATATCGAGCAGAAGGAACCTAGAAACCTAAGTCTGTTAGGTCTAAGCAAGGAGGAATGGTAAGGGCCTAGAAGAAGGCAACAGACATGTAAAGGGGATAGAAAACTCAATTTTTCCTCATCTGTAAGACGGGGACACATCTCTTAATGGACGGTTGGTATAAGGATTAGCTGAGATATAGAAAGTTCTTTGCAAAGCAGAGTTAACACTCATTAAAGGTATATGACGGGCTTATTCTAGAACACTTACATTCAATGCTTCCTATGCCAGCAAACTTTAAATCTCTCTGCCCAAGTAATGTCTTTTTAAAATCAAAAATCCTTGAACTGACAAGCTGAATTACACCTTATTTGGGTTTGTTTTCTTTTAGAGATAACAAATGTACATGTTTTAACAACTCATATTGGTTTGACTTACATTGTTTTCTGGCAGAGCCAGAACATCAGTACTTTTTAAAGTTCCCTGAGAGGTTCTACTTTCCAGCCAAGGCTGGGAACCACTACTCTAGGACTCTGCTTCTGAACGTGCGATCCATGTACCAGAAGTCTTGAATATTGCCTAGGACCTTGCTAGAAACGCAGTATCCCAGCCTCACCTCAGACCTGCATTTTAACAAGACCCCTAGGGGATTGAGAAGGACCTTACAGTTTGTGAAGGAATGCTAAGAGGTGTGTTCTGCCCCTAAAGTGATGAAGTGGGGGCAGTGGTAGTGAGAAGGTCACCTCCATTTGAAAGTCCCTATATCTTTAAAGATAAACTTTCTTGCTGATATTTGAAGCAGCACCAATGATAGCATTTGAAGCACAATGCAGGGCTAGGCAGTGGCCAGGGCTAAGGCTTTACATCAATTCCTCTGGGAGGAAATTTAGTGCTACCGTTTTGCTTCACATTCAAACACAGAACCTTGCTAGATTGTTTTCCTTTTATCTTGCTGTCGTCCAGGCTGGAGTGCAGTGGTGTGATCTCGGCTCATTACAACCTCTGCCTCCAGGTTCATGCAATTCTCCTGCCTCAGCCTCCAGAGTAGCTGGGTCTACAGGCGCCCACCACCACACTTTGCTAATTTTTGTATTTTTGGTAGAGACGGGGTTTCGCCATGTTGGCTAGGCTGGAACTCCAGACCTCAGGTGATCCACCAGCCGGCCTCCCAAAGTGCTGGGATGACAGGCCATGGCGCCCAGCCAAATGTATTACTATCTTAAAGGTTAAAATAGCTCAAGGAAGCTGGGTGTGGTGGCTCACGCCTATAATCCTAGCACTTTCAGAGGCTGAGGCGGGTGGATCACGAGGTCAGGAGATCCAAAGACCATCCTGGTTAACATGTTAAACCCTGTTTCTACTAAAAATACAAAAAAAAAAAAAAAAAGAGAGAGAGAGCCGGGCATTGTGGTGGGAGCCTGTAATCCCAGCTACTCGGGAGGCTGAGCAGGACAATCACTTGAACCTGGAAGGCAGAGGTTGCAGTGAGCCAAGATAGCACCACTGCACTCCAGTCTGGGTGACAGAGCGAGACTCAAAAAAAAAAAAAAAAAAAAAAGCTCAAGGCATACAGCCAAGGGATGGGTACCTAAATTCTCTTCCACATTAAATCTGGAACCCGTTATTCTAGAACTGTGGGGAAGAGGCGCTATATGAGCCAAGAAAACGGGAAGTCTGTACTACCTTTCCGGAGAGCCTTATGATAGCTCTTAAAAGCTCATAACCACATCCTACAACTCTGAAATCCCACACTTGGCATCTTTAAATTAAAAAAACAAAAACAAACCTACAACAAAGAAAAATCCACAAAGCCAAGTGCCTGTGATCCCAGCTACTTAAAGAGGCAGAGACAGGAGGATCACTGAAGTCTAGGAGTTGCCACCAGCCTGGGCAACATAGCGAGACTAGTCCCTTAAAAATTTTTGTTTCAAAATGTTTTTAGCCCACGTACCTCTGCATAGGCTGAGGCATCATTTGAAACAAAATTGGGATTAACAAACATTTCAGGGGAATCACTGCTAGGTAGATTATGGAATCCATGGACATACCGATGTTACAGAAAGAAGTTGATCTCATGTGCCAATATGGAAAACATCACCTGGATATGTAAAACAAAAAGGTACAGACCACCATGTGTATGGAATGTCTATGTTCACATAATCCCATGGAAAAACTGGGAAGGACACACAACAAGCCATTCAGTTGTAGGAGAGGGGAAGTTTCTGCACACTGATCTTGTATCCTGCAAACTTGCTGAACTCACTAATTCTAACCATTTAGTAGATTTCCTTGGGATTTCTTACCTACAGATAGAGTCTTACTTCCTCCTTTTGGGAGGAGAGATTTTTAATTTCTTTCACAACGGTTCTCCAACTTGACTTCACATTAGCATCATCTGGTAAGCTTTTAAAAGCCCAAGGCCAAGGCAGCACCAGCCCTATTAAATCAGAATCTTAGAGTGAGACCCCAGCAGCAGGGTTTTTTTTTAAACCAAGGTGATTACAATGTGCAGTCAAGTTTGAGAATCACTGTTCTGAGGCCACGTGTGGTGGCTCATACCCAAAATCCCAGCACTTTGGGAGGCTGGGGTTGGGGGTGGTGGAGGCGGCGGCAAATCGCTTGAGGCCAGGAGTTTGAGACCAGCCTGGGCAACATGTGAAACCCTGTCTCTAAAAAAAAAAAAAAAAATTAGCCAGGTGGTATAGTTCCAGCTGCTCCAGAGGCTGAGGCAGGGAGGTGGAGGTTGCAGTGAGCTGAGATCGTGCCACTGCACCTGCAACAGAGTGAGACCCCATCCTGGGGGGAAAAAAGAGAGAATCACTGTTCTCTAACAACCTGCCCACACCTAAAAAAGTGGTAATGATGGGAGATTTGCCTTGTATTTGCTTTGTGTTCAATTGTCTTTCAAATAAAAGAGTAAAGACAGGGAAGTCTCCCTAAACCTATTCTGGTTTGGGGGCTGCCCAATAAAAATTATTTTATTTTATTTTATTTTTTGCTCTCGTTGCCCAGGCTGGAGTGCAATGGCGTGATCTCGGCTCACCGCAACCTCCGCCTCCTGGGTTCAAGCAATTCTTATGCCTCAGCCTCCTGAGTACCTGACGTTACAGGCATGCGCCACCACGCCCAGCTAATTTTGTATTTTTAGTAGAGACAGGGTTTCTCCATGTTGATCTGGCTGGAAAAAATAATTAAAAAAAAAGAGTAAGTACAGTTTGAGACGGGAAAGTGGCTATGAGGAAAGGCTGCAACGGATAGGGGAGTGTGCCCATGGCCTGCTGTCAGGAGATCAAATCCTACCCAACAAGGCACATGCCAGCAGGAAGAGGAACGGAGTCTAAACCCGGGTTTTCATCTGGTCAGTTTGTTTGTTTGTTTACGTCTTTATTTATTTAAGACAGAGTCTTGCTCTGTCACCCAAGCTGGAGTGCAGTGGGCACGATCTCGGCTTACAGCAACCTCTGCCTACTAGGTTCAAGTGATTCTCCCACCTCAGCCTCCCAAGTAGCTGGGATCACAGGCACACACCACCATGTGTTTTTCTTTTTTTTTTTTTAAGCAGAGATGGAGTTTCATACCATGTTGGCCAGGCTGGTCTCAAACTCCTGACCTCAAGTGATCCCACCCATCTCGGCCTCAAAAACTGCTGGGATTATAGGCGTGAGCTACTGCGCCTGGCCAGGTCAGTAAATTTAGATTGTGATTCCTTATTAACTAGGCAATCCCATTTCACCCAGATTTATAGCTGTGACTCCCATAGTAATTATCTGATCTTAGGAAAAAGATTAAATGGGATGGGGTAGAGAGGAAGAAAAACAATCCTAACAGCTACCCCACCGGGGGCCAGTTCTCCTTATTTTACATATCAAGGGCCCAAGGCCGCAGACTCTAATTGGCTGTCTGCTCAAAACACAAACCACCTCTCAAGATGGCTGGGAGAAGCCCCACCCCTTTAGAGCTAAAAGTTGATCCCAAGGGGTCCTGCTTGTCTCCAGCAGTTAGTTGCTGGTCCCACACCACACTACCACACCCAGCCTCCCAAGAACCCATAAGGGGGCTATACTACAGTGAGGTAGAGACCCAACACTCAAAGCACGCACCTCTGCCCTGGCTTTGGTCCTTTACCCTGGGCCACCCATAGCCAGTCCCCAGCGCCTTCTGTCACTAGGCTCCCTGCACTTCACCTGCCCTGTTCTCAGTCCTCAGACAGAATGCACAGAATCACCACTGCGGGCCACAACACCCATCTCTGCCTGCTGCTCTGTAGCTTACCGGGACACCACCACTAGCCCTCCCAGCCCAGCTTATTCCCCAGAGACTGAGGCTCTAGGCCCCCAGACCACCTCTAGAGTCACCCCTATAGTCACTGGAGCTACTGAAGAATTACTGCCTGGGAAACATGGTTTCTACAACATTTCCAAGCCAGGGAAGGCCTCCTAGAAGGCACTGAATACTGCTACCCATTTCACCCAACCCACAGAATCCAGGATGTCCCACCTAAATTCCCAGTGCCCATCACTCCCCAGCCTTCACCCCGCACTCTGGACTAGAGCCAGAGACCCAAGGCTGAGCAATCAGGAACCAGGTGTCACTGCTTCTATGCAGTGAGTGGCTCAAGATAAAGCCCTTCTCACACCATTGCTTCCAGGAACAGGAACTACCTGGCTTGAAGCGTTCCACCAGCACTTGAGAACAGAGATTACCAGATCCCCAAAGAGCAGAGTGGAAGATGTGTTTTTTTACCTTGCTACCAGGGAATTGTGCTTAGAGATGTGAACCATCTTCCAACAAGAACAGAGCCAAGAGACCCTGGGATCAGCAGGCCTTGGCTGGGTCTCACTAAGGGCGCCCATTGCCAGGAGACACCTCACAGATGCCCCTCCACCAGTCCCCACTTCACACTAGTCAAGAAATCAGCTAGGCTAGGTGCGGTGGCTCATGCCTGTAATCCCAGCACTTTGGGAGGCCAAGGCGGGCGGATCATGAGATCAGGAGATCAAGACCATCCTGGCTAATACAGTGAAACCCCGTCTCTACTAAAAATACAAAAAAAATTAGCCGGGCTTGGTGGTGGGCACCTGTAGTCCCAGCTACTCTGGAGGCTGAGGCAGGAGAATGGCATGAACCTGGGAGCCGGAGCTTGCAGTGAGCTGAGATCGCACCACTGCAGTCCAGCCTGGGCAATGGAGCGAGACTCCGTCTCAAAAAAAAAAAAAAAAAAAATCAGCTAGCTCCTCACTCCCTCAGCCCTGAGCCACTCTCACCTCAGTCAAATACACTTCTTAGGAATTGGTAAGATGCCATTTTGCCCAATTTACGTGGTCCGACAGGCCTACAAGAGGTGGTATAAAATGCATCAGCCTTTCCTGAATGCCCAGGTAGTGCCACCTTCTCATACATACACATACCCCCTCGGCCTTACAAGGCTCTTCTGACATCTTCCTTCCTGCACTGGGCCAGACTCTTCGGAGTTGCTCTCTTTGCCCTGAGGTGTTTTCGTAAACCTGAACTTCTCAACATTTAAGTGGTATCACAGTAGTCCCCAAAGCCTTCCTGCTCACAAGCTAATCAAAGGCTGGCTCCTCCTCCGGGCCCAGGACTAAGGGCAGACCTATCTGCAGTCAGAGAAAAGCCTCCCAGAAGGATGCTGCAGAGCCCTGCTCTAGGGTTGGTGGGGAGGACACTCTGTCATTTTGAGTCTGTTGGAATTAAATAGCTGCCTGCTTATTTTTAGCAGGTCCATTTGCCTGGGAATAGATGCATACTGGCTAGTTGCCAAGTGGTCACACAGAGCTGAAGTTAGGCATGTGCTACAGCCACAGGCCTCAGCATTCATCTGCTCACTCCAGGTTCCAAAGGATCTCTTCTTTCTCCAGGGAGGTACCTGCAGCTTCTCAGAACAGCCCTCAGAAAAGTAATGGCCTCACTCTCAACTCAGCTGACAAACCTGGTAACTGCAGGCTACAGCCTTCTGCTAAATAAGAAAACAAATCCCTGGCAATGGTACAAAGAGTGTTGGTCCCAGTGACTAAGCCAATTTGGCTGCAGTTACTGCAAAAAGAGCCGCATGTAACTGATGGGAAAGTCCACCATAAAAACAACAGCTTAGGAGCCAAGTGCCCAACAAGCCCAATTTGGGCTTGGGCCTGGTCAGTGAAGCCACGTCTACTTTGCGTTCTGAATGAACATTTACACTGGAATTTGAAAATTTCTTCCATTATTCCAGTGTTCACACTGACGAAGGCTGTCCCCAGGCGTTCTACCAATAGGAAGGAGCCTGCCCAAGACACTCCACCTCCAGAGTGCCCAGCTCATTAAGTTCCTGCTGAGGGACTCTTCCTCTTGAAGGGGGTCTTCCAAGGGCAGGGAGTCAGAGCCACTGCATTCAGAGAATACCAGCAGACTGTGGCCAGGCCGAGGCATACTCCCTTCCATGGGAGTTCGGTGGACGAAAATCACAAACTCGGAGTTCTCCGCAAGATTCCAAAAGCGCCTCTTGGCTTGTATCAGATGCATTTACCTATTTCCTCATCAGGTCACAGTCATTCATCTTGCTCATTCATTCAAATACGTTTAAGTTGCTACAAGCAGCAGATTCTGATCACCAGAAGCACACAATTCTGATAGAAGAATCAATCTCTTTCACTCATTCACACACACACCCCTGCGCCACAAGCAGCTGAGAAGTGGGCAAGGGAGCCCAGGAAGGCTTTCTCAAAGAGGGCCAGGATTTCCTTAGGCTGCAATGGGTGGGTAGGGAGGGGGACAGGACACAAATTGAGGTTCTAATATCTTTGGGCATGGGAGGGAACAGTGAGTCCCAGAGTAAAACAGGAAGAAATCCTAGGAGCTGAAGTGCTGGTCAGGCGAGACAAAGAGTTTGACCTTTGCCACAGAAGCCATAGTCGCGGCAGTTGCAACATGGTAAAGAAGAGTAGGTCACAAGAGGTAAAGGTCTGGGTGACCCTCAAGTGACTGCTATCCAATACTGGCAGCCACTTAGTCATGGGAGATTACTGAGCACTTGAAATGTGACCAGTGTGACTAGGGCACTGAATTCTACTTTCGGTTAATTTAACTTGAACGCTCCACCTGCAGCTGGCAGCTACCTACTGGACAATGCAGCTCTAAAGGGTGTTCCCAGAAGGCCCCAATGAACACGAGGGCTGCATACACGCTGCAGCTGCCAACACCTACCTTGCTGGGTAGTGCTCGGTTCTGCCACCAAGGGTGGGGGCGATGGTAGGCCTGGGCTGTGCACCCTCAGCAGCATGGCCGGGCCAGGAATCAGAGTGCTGGAGCCATGGCTCAGGTGTTGGTCCCAGCCCAGCCTCAGTGCTCACAGGACTGTTACCTTCATCCTCAGGGGCCTGTGTAAGTCACAGTAAGCTATGACTTCATGTGGGTACCCTAGAGATCCCAAATTAGCTCACAGTGGGGCTATGAGGTCCTGTCCAGGATTGTCCCCCACCCTCCATTGTGATGGCCCACAGAGAAGCCAGGGGGGCCAGCACCACCAGACCAGCACACTTTGGGGGTGCTTCTGCCCTTCCATGTAGAGCAGCTGTTAGGAACTCGGGACACTTTCCCAGCCCAATTCACAGAAGGAAGGCCAGAAGGCCAGAAGGCCAGAGGCTTAACCCGGTAGTGTCTGAGTACCTGCTTGGCAAAGCCTTCTACGGCCAAAATGGAAACCCTGAATCCACTACCAGGAGCTCTAGGTAAGAAAAGCCAAAAGCCAGAAATACCATCTCTGGACATGGCCTCAAATTAAGAGCTCCTCCAGTCCAACTAAAAGTTAAACTAACTCCTGCTCTGGAAAACTTAGTACCCAAGGGTGAATTGCCCAGTCTCCTTCCTGCTCTGCTGGCCAAATCAATGGCAGGTCCAAGTCACATGCCTCTTTTCGTGAAGGAAAAATCATCAGCACCTCCTACAAAGGTCTTCCTAATCACTTCATTTGGCGGGTAAGGGTGTGGATTTTAAAACTTTGAAGACTATGTCACACTCACCTTGCCCCTCACCTCTGGCCTTGACAACCATCTTGCTTTACAAGTGAATTCCACCAGGTTTCTAAAGATGGTCACAACACAGGTGCCAGGAATGCCTTCCTGGGTACATGCAGTTCCCGCCCATGACCACAGAAGACGTTACACAAAACTGCCCAAAAGGTACGAAATGGCAATCTGACAACAATCTGACTTAAAAGTCAGTAAAGACATCAGAAAAGATGTTGGCGTGCAGCAAAAAACCCTTCACAGCACCTCACATGGGCAAAACCAAAGAGGTAAGACCCTGATCTTCCTAATGGCAGACAGTGAACTACGACTGCCGCAGAAATCACATAAAAGCATAGAAGGTAATTTCTATTCAACAAATAATTACTGGCACTCACAGGGAAAAGCATGGGGGGACACAAATTAATCAGGCAAGGCATTGCCCTGGAGGCACTTTCGGTCTGAGTGGGGAGTAGTGGAGATGAGGGCAGAAGAAAAAAAAAAAAAAGCCCAAACAGGCCACCACGGTAGCTCACGCCTGCAATCCCCAACACTTTGGGAGGATTGCTTGAGGCGAGGAGCTCAAGACCAGCCTGGGCAATATAGTGAGACCTTGTATCTACAAAAAAAAAATTTTTTTTTAATTACCCAGGCATAGTGGCGCACACCTGTAGTCCCAACTACTCGAGAGGCTGAGGTAGGAGAATTGCTTGAACCTAGGAGGCAGAGGTTGCAGTGAGCCGAGATCGCACCACTGCACTCCAGCCTGGGCAACAGAGTGACACTTTGTCTCAAAAAACAAGCAATGACCTTTTCTCCAGTGGGCTTGTTACTGCCACTCTCTGCTACTGACCAACTGAAAGTTTTGTCCATGGGACAGGGAAGTGCCCTGTTAGGTGTGAAGGAGGAACAGAAAATGGGGTGCCAGTGTCCTCAGACTAGAATGTTCTAGTATCTTGGGGTAGGAATGAGAGGATATAAGCCTGAATGCCAGCATTATGGGAGCCAAGGAGAGTTGGGATGCCCCATTCAATATATTGACTTTCATTCAAGACCCATCTTCAGCCAGGCATGATGGCTCACACCTGTAATCCCAACAGTTTGGGAAGCTGGAAGATTACTTGAGCCCAGGAGTTCGACACTAGCCTGGGCAATGTGGTGAGACCTCATCTCTACAAAAAAAAATTTAAAAGAATTAGTCGGACATAGTAGTACATGCCTCTTGTCCCAGCTACTAAGCAGGCTGAGGTGGGAGGATCACTTGAGCCCAGGAAATCAAGGCTGCAGTGAGCTATGATGGCATCACTGCACTCCAGCCTGGGGGACAGTGAGATCTGTCTTTTAAAAAAAAAAAAAAAAAAAAGTGGGGGGGGACCCATTTTCACCACTACCTGGTACCCAAATCCAGATCCCCACATTTATAACTTCTCTAAAAAGTGAAGCCAGACCTTCTGCTGGCCTGGCCTGGCGGGAGGGCTCCACGGGCCTAGTTGTCTGCTGACTTCAGCCACCCAACTGAAGGCCCAATCCATGCCTTCAAAGGTGCCTGTCCCTGCATGGATCGGCTGGCTTCTTGTGGGCCACAAACCACGCACACCTTCTCAGCAAGCTACTGAACAATGGGCTCCCCCAAGACAAGGAAATCAACCAAGAAAGGAGGGGCACTGGATCCAGAAACGAGACAAGAGAAGGGGAGAGGGAATTCCAGGGCTGAAGGGGAAGCAGAGCCAAGGAAAAGGGATGCGCCCAGGAGCAACATGGAACTGTTGCGAGTACCTGATGTGGAGCCACAGTGAGAGCCACTTTCCCCCAATGACAGGCGTTCCACAGTGGAGGCTGCGAGGTGGTCAGGGAACTGGTGAGAGAGAAAGAAAATTAAGCAAAAGAAACTAAGGAAATTAACTAGGAGAGGAGAAGAAGAAAATGAAGGAAAATAAGAAATATGGGAAACTAAAAGCCTTGCAGCCATAAACAAGGTTCATATTATAATAATGTATATTCTGAATAGCAACATGACCAAAACTTGGGCTATCTCTACACTGGGATGATGAGGGAAGAAAAAAGCATAGGAATGAGCTAAATCCTATCTCCCACAGCAGAAAAACAAATCAGATAATAATCCTTAAAAAGAAAGAAAATAATACTACTGACAATGGTGGGGACAGCTGGAAGAATTGAAAGCAATGGGGGTGGGGGGCAGTGGGCAAAGGACTGTCCTTTCAAGCCTTGTACACAGTCAAAAGCCAAATCCTTTCTACAAGTAATGTTTTGACAGAAAACACATTATTAAGCTACATACAAGTAGCAATGTGTGCTCTATTACCACACAGCTTTATGTTTCCTATTAACCATCCTAAATTTGCATTAATGTCAACTCATCTGTGTATAAACTTGTAAGGCCTTATTTTCCTATAATAATTGATGCCAATTTTGCTTCAGAGACCCCCAACTGCCCAGCTGACATAATAGTAATATCAAAAAGAAAGCATGCTTATTGACAGGTTAGACCCCTCGGGAAGCAAGGCACTGAGGGCTAGCCAGCATCAGATGGCTGGACCTCTCAGGGCCAGTCATTTAACAAAGAGTTTAACACGCACTGCGAGCCAAGTTCACCGGGCACATAAGGGAAAGAGATCCCTCAGGAAGCAAAGGTGGAAGGAAGGGTAGAGAGTCAAATTATACATAAGATACTGCAAAGATTCAGTGACTTAAATATAAAGACCTGCAGCATCTCTCAACTGATTGAGAGAACTGAGCCCTAAGGCTGCCCTTGCATGTGATGAATTACCTATATCCCTGTGCGTGTAGCAAGGCACCAGCTGGGAGAGTTGAGGAATGGTCACCTAGTCCTTTTCTGTGTGCTGCGGTTGAAATGAGAAAGGCTGGATGGAGCACTTGATAGGGGAAGCTGCAGACAGAATGAGGCGGGAATGCCTCTTGGAAGAGGTGGCATCAGAACTGGAACACTTGAGAACTGTGCCAAGATCTGGGGGGAGGCAGGAGGACAGCGGGGAGAAAGTTCCAGGCAGGAAGAACAT
This sequence comes from Pongo pygmaeus, assembly GCF_028885625.2. NCBI lineage: Eukaryota > Metazoa > Chordata > Mammalia > Primates > Hominidae > Pongo > Pongo pygmaeus. The sequence goes on from NC_072392.2 coordinate 61,612,838, forward strand.
GTGCCAAAGTCCTAAGGCAGGAACAGGCTTGGCTGACTCAAGAGGTAGCAAAAGGGGAGGTGAAGATGAGGTCAGAGCATGGCTCTCCAACATCACTGTGTGGAAGGCCAGCTGGACTCGCAAGAACCCCAAGGGATACAGTCCACCAAACTTTCTCCAGGGGGGAAAGTGATGTGCCTGAAGAGCCAAGGGGCTTTAGTTCTTAATTAATAAGCAGAAGCTGCTTCCAGACTTGATTCCTGAAACGGGACGCCTCTGTGGCTGGTGGCATGACAGGTACACTGTGTAGGTAAACGGGCTTGCTTTTACCTTTACGTTCTCAGCGAATACACTTGCCAGGAAGCCCTGCGGCCACACCACACATTAGCCTTACAGAGCCACCGCTAAGGGTAAGGGGTAGTAAGCCCTCCTCACTTTCAGGCTCTGTCAAAGGAACCTGTTCCAGTAAGGCAGTCCAGCCCCAGGAGGCGGACACACACAGCCTGCGTAAGCCCTTGCCACTTCTTTGAATCAGACTTTGCAAAAAACAACCTTGCTCTCCAGCCAACGTAAACCATAGGCAACAGAGGGCCTTATAAGGCTTGAAGCTTTCTTAATCAGAAACAGATAGATGGGCTGGAGTTAGCAGCTCCAAGTTAGAGGGAAGGAGGAACTGAAAAGGAGAGAAGAAAGGGTGGCCTAGGGAACCAGCCAGCTTGCTGGTCAAACTGCTTTTTCATCCCTCTTCAGCTTCTGTGGCATCACAGTAAAGAATTCTCACTGGGGGTCTATGGCCATGCCTCCTTTCATGTTTGCATTTTGGTTTAAGCCAGAGGAATCAGACTGCCCACCAATCCACACTATTAGAGAGTTTTTAGTGTCCATTTAGTGGCCGGCCCTTAGGCTGGGAAACTTCACATAAAAATGAAGTTATGGGGCCAGGCACGGTAGCTCACACCTGTAATCTCAGCACTTTGGGAGACCAACATGGAATGATCACTTGAGCCTAGGAGTCTTGAGATCGGTCTGGGCAAGGTGATGAGACCCCATTGCTACAAAAAATTTTTTTTTAATTAGCCAGGCTTCATGATGTGCACCTATAGTCCTGGGTACTTGGGAGGCTGAGGCAGGAGGATCCCTTGAACCTAGGAATTCAAGGCAGCAGTGAGCTATGATCGAGCCACTGTACTCTAGCCTGGGTGACAAAGCAAGACCTCGTCTCTAAATAAATAAATAAATAATGTTTTTAATGGAGTTATGTGGTTTCCTGAGAAATTGGCTGCTGGGGCAACAAAGGGTCCTCACTCCCCAGGCAGCAGTCTGACACCTAGCTCCCCAGCTCCCTGGGCTGCCTCAGTCACATGCCTGCCTGCACCAGGAGGCAGGCTGGGCCCCTGCCACAGATCCAGAATAGAAAAGGCAGCCCTGGAGACCTCTTAAGCAGCCACCCCCTCCACACACCCCTTGGCAGCTTCCAGGGTGGCTTTATTCTCCTCTCCCTCCTGACGAGGCGGTGGCAGCAGAGACAGCAGCAGCTTTGGCACCAGGACCTGTCCCGTACACTGCAGCCACATGCACTTGGCCCTCCTAAAGGATGCCACCTGCTAAAAATAGCACCAGCACATGCTTGGCCAGGTGAGTCACACCAAAGCCAAAGGACAAAGCAGGGAGGTTATTTGCAGCACAGCCTTTTCTCCCAGAGACAGCTAAAGGCACAGCTGAGTGTGGGTCTCCCTCCAAGGCAGTTCAGGAAAGTGAGAATCACTCCTGCTCCTTTTTCTTGGGAGGGGCAAGAAGGAGTGTACAGAAGACTGAACTGTCCTTCAGATCTGTCATCAAGATCTGTCATCGACCCAACCTCACAAAGGCACATCCAGGCCCAGGCCAGAGAAGGGATGGGGGCTGGGGCTGTGCTTGAACAGATCTTACTGCCTCCTCTAATCAGGAGGCCAGCTACTGCTGGGTGACAGCCTTTGGAGGGCCAGGAGATGGTCTCGTGATCTCCAAGTGAGGTCTGACAGGTGTCAGGAAATTAGTGACTTCAGGATTGTCTTTTTCAACAGCTCAGTCTTCAGAGCAGTTTCCCTGAGCCCTCAGGCACAGCTTTTTTTATTCATAGTCATTACTTGTGCATTTCAAAAGCACCTGAGGGTTGCATAATTCTTATGATAAAATATGGCTTTGGAAAGACAAGAGAGTTAAGAGTAGGATTCCGTACTTCAGTTTCCCATAAAATGAAGATGTCCTGTAATATGGAATAAGAATATCTCCCTCACAGAGTTGTAACGAGGCTGAAAACACTTAATAGTCAGACTCCATATGTGGGATAAATGATTTTAATCTTTCTAAAACCCAGTTTAGTTTCCTGAATGAGGATGTGGTGATAAAGGGGCAGTAAATAAGCAACAACCAATGAGCATGGGGGGCGGCGGGGGCAGAGGAGGAGGTGGGGAGCACGTCCCAACCCAGGTCCAAGCCAGTCCAGCCCTCGCTGTGTCCAGGGACCAGTTTACTCTACTCGGATCTTGTTTCTTCACCCACAGACTAATCACTGTACTAACCTCAAAGGGCTGACAGAGAATAAAAATGACACAGTTAGAAAAAAAAAAAGCCACTAATATGCCAGTAGGTGCCCATCAATAAGTGTCCTTTATGCTGCCTGGCTCCAAGAAAAGAGGTCTCACATTATATATACCAAACGTCAATCTAGCAGGGTTCAAACAAAGCACACCCAGGACTAGAAGAGGGGGCATCTGGAAACAAAGAACCCCCCACCCCTGCCACAACAGAACACGTTAGCATCCGCGCTGTGGCCCCACTCTCCCCCAACACCTTCTGTGAAGAATGGCCCCTAACATTTAGGTGGACTGGAAAGAGCAGAATGAAAACACAACCTGGTTTAAGAGAAGGGTCGCACTGAGATCTGTAGGAAGTCATCAGGTGGGTGAAGGACCAAGTAACAATATGTTGACATCTGACATTTGGAGACCAAGGACAAACCAGCAGGGATCTTTATGATAATAAACAGGCTCTCAAACCAAAAGGGCTTTCTAAGGGCTTAGCGTCTGGACCTTTGCTTCATGCTCCCATCCCCAGGTCCTTTCTGAAGGTCCTCACTCAAACTGTTTCAAAACTGATTGTCCACTCCCAACTGGCAGACTAGAACTCACCTGTAGTATGCCATAGAGACAACCAGTAGATAACTTGTCACCAAAGCTGTTGGGTTTATGGACTCTGGAAGACTAAGCTCAAACATGTTATGCTTTAGAGATTTACAAGTTGAGACAATTAAGCTTTTAGAGTTGGAGAAAAAAAAAACTTTCTAGGCCAGCGCTGTCCAACAAAACTTTCTTCGATTATGGAAAATGTTCTTGACCTGTACTGACCAGGACGGCAGCCACTAGCTACACAAGGCCACTGAGAACCTGAAATGCGGCTAATGTCACTGAGAAATTTTTTTTAAAATACTTTGAAAAGCTTAATTAGTCACACAGCTAGCAGCTACCCTATAGACAAGGCAGCTCTAAACTCCCTACACCCAGGACAAATTTAGGCAAATAGAGCTATCTTTAAAAATAAAAAATATTTAGAACAGTAGCACACCTTAGAGCTAAGAACTTGAGATGAACAGTGAGTTGTTTTTTCTCCCCTTAAGTCTTTGACATGTACTACCCATTGAGCTGTGCTCCCCAGCCCAAACACATCACTCCAGTGGCCCCTGGGCACGTTTGGTCTAACTCCAAGGCTCCTAGGACCATAATCTGAATACTGATAATTTTGACCAACCCTCCTTTAGCCACTGAATAAACCAAGACCTGGAAGGCCAACCAGCCTGCCTAGAATCACAGCCAGGTTTCAGCTCTGAGAGCTGCAGCAAGTCCCAGGCTCTCGTCAGCTAAGCCCAGCAGTGAAACAAGCCTCATCAGCCCTAGGTTATACATACTTTTACTTCCAGGACTCACCTCGGGGCCCTTCTTTGCTCCCAAATGCAACTGGGCCTTAGTGACACATGGCTCGGTGAACACAGCCAGCCACCATTACAGAACAGGTAACACGTTTACCACTGACTGCTGCAAACTATCAAACCAAGCTGGAAAAACAATCAGATGGTGAAGACCCGGACAGAACGTGGACAAGGCTGCACCATTTAGTAAAATGAAAAACTTAAGGCAAAGGACACCTTGAAAGCTATTTATTGCTGGAAAGCTAGTTCTCAGAATGCTGAATGATAACACACACAATGTTAACAATCTACTTAGAAAGCAGCAGAAAGATTAGGAGAAAAGCCCAGGGATTTAAGAATATTCCTTGGTTCTTCTCACAAAAGCCATCCAGAGGACCCAGTTTTAACTCCACACCCACACTTCCTAGTTCTTCTACCCCTCAATTTGAATTTGTGTGACAGCCACTGAAACAATCCAGAATGACCTCCAGCTTCACCCTCACTGTACTCAGAGGTGTGAGGATTAAAGGATTAGTGTGCTCATAACTCACCTAGCACAGTAACTATCAAGAAAGAGGCATCCTCTCAAGTTTAGCTCCCAGGTCCCCCACTACCTGTTTCTCCAGCCAGACTCTGTCCTACTCCAAACACGCTCATTGATGATGTTTTCCACAGCCCAAGCTTAAAATCAGGTACCAAGGCCAGCAGGTTCCTTCAGTGAGATGCCACATATGATGGGAACTTAATGTTAAATGATCATAAAAGTGAAAACTGCCTGAGGTATTACACCAGGAAGGAACATGGAAGAAACAGAACTTGCCCTAAGAAGCAAGATTTAGGACTAAAATACACCCCCCACCATAAAGATGAGCAACTCTCAAACAGTATATGAATTTCAATGGGACAAGATGCCCACAGGATCTACTACCTCCCCATAGTGGAAGAAAACACCTGAGAATGACAAGCTGAAGGTATTAACTCATACCTGAAACAACTGATTTCCCCACAATAGGAAAACAGACCAAGCTACAGAGAGGCCCAGTCATTCAGACTCACAGGTAAGATTAGGAAGGAGTGGCCTAGGGGAACTCTATGGCCAGCTCTCCGGGTACATTGGCTACAAGCTGCCTGCTCTTCAAAGCCCTGAAATGCACACACAATCAAGTCATGTTGCAGGCTCGGAACAGGAGGCTGGGAGCAGGAGGCTAGCCAGCAAAGCTTAGGGAAACCAATTCGTTTTTCCTCCCAAACAAGCTTCTGGGTCAGAGGCTAAGGAGAGGGGTGCTTTTAATAGAATTCGAGTCACTCAAGTAATTCCAGAGAAACAAAGTCAGTCTCAGGGATTGTTTAGGGAGGAGAGGGGAAGAGCAATGCTTAAGCACCTATCACAGTCCCCAGTATCACAAATATGATCTCCATTTGTCTTTAGGACAGGAAAAGGGAATACTGTAGAGGCTAACACCAACCTTCCTCTAAAATATGGCTGCAACCCAGCCTATGTCCAAAGCTCAAGAATAATTTGGGTTACCAGGTAGCAAGATAAATTGCTTTTAAATATTGATGTTCAGCAACCTTACACTGGAGACATATCGACTTCAGCACCTGAGCAGGCCACTTACAACAGACACCTCTACTGTCATCCTGCAGTGGCCAAGTGAGAATGCATTTCCTAGAAACAACTGGGAGATGGGAGAGATATTCCTACAAGGAACTAGACCTAGACGCAAATCCATTAGACCTGTCTCACTCATTGGCTAGGATCTGTTACCTGCAAGTTCTGAGCCATCATCTGACAACATGCATGAAGACAGAGCCTATTTAATCCAGTAATGGACTCAAGCTTTAGTGATTTGCATGCCTGTAGGATCCAGAGGACCTCCTCTAACCTAGGGCCATATTTCAAAGAGAATACACCCAGGAATTATGCAGAACCTACAAAACTAGTTAGAGGTTAAAGAAGAAAAGTTCAACGCAAGTCAAAAGGCTCCCAAAACATAACTTCACTTGCTTCCAGTGCTCAGGGTCTTAAATAATCAGCAGGTGAACCATTTCAATGCCAAGATCAGAGGAATCATATAAATGATCAAGTCAGGCAGCCCTCTTCATTTCAAAGATGTTCTGTACCTTTAAGAGCAAAGTGGATGGGTGGTGCTAAGAGTCCAAGCTTTGCTTTCTAAATAAAGAGTTAAAAAAAAAAAAAAGGTACTAATTTGGGAAGGACTTAGCAGTTACATGAGCATGTAAGGCTACTAGTTGCCAGAATTAATAGCTTTTTGTGAACGGTGTTCCTTGATCAGTAACTAACAGATACTGTTGCACCAGGTCCAGCAGCCTAGATTTCACTGGAGACAAATTTAAACACGAAGTAACGCGCACTACAGTAGAGGAAAGATACCCAGGTTAACCTCACTAATTGCCCTGCGCATATACCCTACCCAGCTTGAGAGGCCTCGACTCGCACCTGGAGCGAAGTCCACCGGGTTTGTGTTAACGGCGGCAGGAAGGCGCCGCCACCCAGGACATCCCCCAGGAGAGGAAGATCCCGAAACGCCCAGGGCTCCCATGCCGTTCCGAGTCGCCACAGCACCGCCTACCACGATCAGCACCTTTCTTCTCCTATCCCTCCCTGGAAGGGAAACAAGAAGACCTTCAGCTAGGGCACAAAAGAGTTGAACGCCAGAAAGCCCGCGTTCGAGGCATCCAGCCACTGCCTCTCCTAGCACATCGTAACCCCGAAACTGGCACGGTCCCTCCAGATCGCGGACCCGGGGCCCTGGGCCGCAGGCGGGGCTGGACACGTGACCCTCGGCGCCCCCGGGCGTGAGGTCCGCAGACATCCCAGGCTGGACGGCCTCCGCCCCTCCGGACACGCCTGCAGAGGCTACGAATGCAAATCCCCCCGAGACGCCCCTGAGCCTCCGACCTCCAGACGCCAACACGGTTCGAACGGTCCCTCAGCCCGAAACACGGTTGGATCACAACCGGCCGATGTCCCGGCCCATCTTCCCAGTTCCCCTAGCTCGCCGCACGGAACTCCCAGGGGCTGCGCTGGCGGGCGAGCCGAGGGTGAGAAGTTGGGCGAGGCTCCAGAAGTGAAGGGGCAGCTCCGGCTCAGACTGTGTACACACGACCTTTGAAAAGTAAACGCCCGCGGGGCTGGGCGACCTTGGGTGGGACGCGCTCGGGTCAGCCTCGCAGGCGAGTGTGCGCGCTCCGGTAAAGTTGAGGTGCAGAGAGGCGACCCGGGCGTCGCGCCCTCACCCCCCGCCCCCGAGGACAGTGACGCGCGTGGGGAGGACGGCGCGGCCGCAGAGCGCCGCCCAGAGCCGCGCACACGCGATCTGTCAGGAGCCCGCGGGCAGACAACCGGCGGGGGAGGACGAGAGGCGGCGCAGGCGAGGGAGGGAAAGATGGGCCTGCCTGACAGCGCGCGGCGGCCGAGAGCCCCCAGGACACCTCTGCGTCCGGAGCGTCCCGCCCCCGGGGTACCTGGAGCGTGCGTCGCACCCTGCACCTGCACCTCAGGCTCCCCATCGCCCCGACCCCGCCGCCTTCGGGTCTCCGGCAGGGGGTCCCCGGCGCAGCCGCCCCCGACCTACCAGCTCCTCGGCGACCGTCGGGGTGCGGGGTGCGGAGTCAGCGCGCCGCCGCCGGCCCCCGGCTGTGCCCCGCGGCCGGGCCTGCAGCACCGCGCTTCCGCAGCTCCCCCACGTGCTCGCCCAGGCGGGTGGAACACAGAGACATTAAATACTGAAGACGCGCGGCGGCGTGCCCGCAGCGCGACGCAGGCCCCGCCCCTCGCCCTCGTGCCCCCGCGCTCCCGAGCCCGCCCCGCTCACCTGCGCGTGCGCGCCGCTGGCCGCTCCCGGCAGTGCCTCCGCCGCGCCTCTCCCAGCTGCGCCAGAGGGGGCGCGGTCTAAAGCGCTGAGCTGACATCCCGCCGCCTCCCGGAGCCGGGTCTTGCTCGCGCTCTCGCGAGAGGAGCCGTCATCTCTCCTGTACCCGGGAGAGGGGCCGGCGGGACGGTACAGCACCCGGAGAAACGTTGATGCCGTGTCCCTCAAGCCCAGCACCGGTTTTGCCGCCTTGACTCGAAGGGTCAACCAGGCCATCTCCTGCCTCGGGACGGAGAGCGCCCTGGAAAAGGCAGACGGGCCCGGTGCGGAGCAGGGCTTCCCTCGCTTCGGGGCTTTGAGCTTCCCTGTGACCGTCATTTCCTTGTAGCGTGTAATTGGGTTGGCCATTAATAATTGCTCGATAACTGCATAATGGTGAAACCTGGTACCACTCAAATGCAACTTTCTTGCTCGTTTTCACAAGTCGATGTTATCGAAATGAAGCGCTTTTCTCTGAATTGGTGTGGGTTTTGGAATGATTTTTGCAGAGATAGTCACGGTGAGTCACTCTCTCTGCCAGGAACTTGGGAAAATAAATTCCTCCAAAATAAATGGAGAGGGTAGGATTTTGGCTGTCCAGCCTTGCTCTCATCCTTAAAACAAAGTGACTTTAAATGAACATTTGTTTGGCCAAAATATAGAAAGTAAATCATGCTAAGAACTAACAATTACTTGGGAAAATGCTTAATCTTCACTAGTGATCAAATGCAAGTTTAAATGACAGATGCCATTTACTATACCTAATGAGATTTAAGTCAAATTCATATATATATGAATCCCAATTGCATGGTGTGATAGATGTCAGGAAGGAAACAAATAGGAAACTGACATAGGAAAGAAAGAAAAAGAGCCCTGTTTTTTGTTTTTTTTTTTTTTGAGACGGAGTCTTGCTCTGTCGCCCAGGCTGGAGTGCAGTGGCATGATCTCGGCTGACTGCAAGCTCTGCCTCCCAGGTTCACGCCATTCTCCTGCCTCAGCCTCCCGAGTAGCTGGGACTACAGGCGCCCGCCACCACGCCCGGCTAAGTTTTTCTATTTTTAATAGAGACGGGTTTCACCGTGTTAGCTAGGATGGTCTCGATCTCCTGACCTCGTGATCCGTCTGCCTCGGCCTCCCAAAGTGCTGGGATTACAGGCGTGAGCCACCGCGCCCGGCCAAAAAGAGCCCAAATGTTTTAGGTCCTGTGGTCAGAAAAGGCCTAAAGTGTAATTTAAACTGAGACCTATTGGATGAGAAGGAACCAGCCTTGCAAATTGTATACGGGCATAAGGGTTGGAGGAGTATTCCTAGCAGATGCACGACATAGGAAAAAGCAGGAAACAACTTCTGGTAAACTGGAAGACCAGTGTGGATGGTATGTATTGAGGGAGGGGGTGTCAGGAAAGGAGATAAAGAGGATCGTTTCTTTTCTTTGTTTTTTGGGGGAATAGGGGCCTGGGCTGCCTTAGTAAATACTTAGTATTTGCCATAGTAAATAGTGAAGTTTGGATTTTATTCTATTCTGCTCAGTCCCAAAGCCAGTCATGACTCTGCCTCAGGGCCTCCCTCCACATGGAATATTCTGCAAAGCTCACTGTCTTCACCTCTTTCAAGTCCTTTGCTCAAAGGTCACCTACTCAGACTCAGTGAAGTCTTCCCTGGACTCTGTTTTATTTTATTTTTTATTTTTTGAGAAGTCTCTGTCACCCAAGCTGGAGTGCAGTGGTGCAATCTCAGCTCATTGCAACCTCCACCTACCAGGTTCAAGCGATTCTCCTCCCTCAGCCACCAGAGTAGTCCCACTACCGGCATGTGGCACCATGCCCAGCTAAATTTTTTTGTATTTTTAGTAGAGACAGGGTTTCACCATGTTGATCAGGCTGGTCTCACACTCCTAACCTTAGGTGATCCATCCGCCTCGGCCTCCCAAAGTGCTGGGACTACAGACGTGAGTCACCACGCCTGGCCTGGACTCTCTGTTTTAAATTGTACACACACACACACACACACACAAATTGTACACACACACACACACACACTCCCCATCCCTCACCCCTTCTTTCCTTCATAACCCTTGCCCCTGTCTAGACTTCATTTATTTCATGAGGGCAGGGATTTTTGAGGGCCTGGTACATAGAGGGTGTTCAGTAAAAATGTGTTTCGTGAATGAATAGGAAGCTATTAAAGAGGGTTAAGTAGAGAGTGACATAATTTCTGTTTTTAAAAGCAAGCTGTAGCTGCTGTGGGAAGAACAGATTAGAGAGAGATCAGTGTCGAATCAGGGAGAGTAGTGAAAGAGGATGCTGGACGTGGTTCAGGTAAGAAATGATGCTAGTTTGAGCTAAGGATTATGGCTCTGGGGATGAAGACACTGCTTTGGACTTAAGATATATTTTGAAAGAGGAGCAGACTTACTCATGTTGGTGGTGGTAAAGAAAAAAGAACAATGAATGATGATTCTTCTGGCTTGAGTTACAATGTGAACTGGGGTGCAATTGCCTGAGAAGGAGAAAGCTGGGGGCAGAGAAGTGTTGGTTTCATTTTTGACCCATTGTTTTTGTGACATCGAAGTGTAAATAGTAATTAGGTTGGATATGCAAGTCTGGAGCTCAGAGGAATGGTCTGAATGGGAAATACAAATATGGTTTGAAAATCATGTTTAAAAAGATATATTAAAGAAAGACAATGCTAGGCCGGGCACGGTGGCTCACACCTATAATCCCAGCACTTTGGGAGGCTGAGGCCGGTGGATCATGAGGTCAGGAGTTCAAGACTAGCCTGGCCAACATGGTGAAATCCTGTCTCTACTAAAAATACAAAAGTTAGCCGGGCGTGTTGTGCACCTGTAATCCCAGCTACTCGGGAGGCTGAGGCAGGAGAATCACTTCAACCCGGGGGTCAGAGGTTGCAGTGAGCAGAGATCGCATCACTGCACTCCAGCCTGGGTGACAGAGCAAGATTCCATCTCGGGAAAAAAAAAAAAAAAAAAAGGCAATGCTTAGCAGTAGTGGAGGTAGGAATAGAAAGAAACTGAGAAAATGATGTCCAGGGATGTAAGCCCTGGAAGCATTGGTAGGAAAGAAAAACAGGGAGATGGAAGGAGTAAAACAGGGAGATGGGGCTATGAATATGGTTATGAGAAAGAAGGACAAAGACCAGGGGTGAATGAGAGAAATATGTCAGTCATACCCAATGCAAGGGGACATGGGCACAGCCTGCCAGAAAAAAGGAATGAGGGAAGAGAAGAGGAGTGTGTTAACTGGAATACTAGAGAAAGTGCAAGATACAAGTCAAAGGGGGAAAGGTGAGAAAATAGGATTGACTGCAATCACCATTAGACCTCAACCCAGTACCTGTGGCTGAGGAAGTATCCACAAGGTCTGAGCAGTTCCAAGGTCACCACGGTGGCCCTAATATAAGATTAGAAGGTAGAGGAATGAGAAGAGAGGTGAGGATGGAAGGTGATCCTAAGAACTTGGCCATGAGGAAAATAAGATAAGGTTGTTAGGCTTCAGCTTTGTCAGCTCAAAAATGGGCAAGGTCTGCTTAAGGCAGGAATTTTAACCTAGGATGCATAGGAATTTAACCTGGGACATCAAGGATGTCCACAACACCCTGAAATCATTTGCATGGTCTTATAAATATGGCATTTTTTCGGTACAGATTAGTTATGGATCATTTCTATCAGACTCTAATCCTGACCTTAACAACAACAACAAAAAATTAGAATCTGGTGAATAGAGCAGAACATTTTATCCAGAAAGGAGTATGTCAGTCAGAATAAGAAGGTAAAAAATAAAAGTATTCAAAGGAGACCAAAAAAATAAAAATAAAAATAGAAGAAGTAGTAAGTGTCCGTGAAACGAAGAAGGTATCCAATCTCATTTAATCAAGAAGCTGGGCTCTCTGAGAAGTCAAACCAGTCAGATCTGAACCCAGTGCTATTATTCATTTAAATTCTATGACCCAAGCCCCTCACTCTGACTCTGTACCCACCCAGCAGCCTTCTGATCATTTTCACTAAGAAGAGAAGCCATGATCGGACCAATGAAAGGCACTGGTCCACCAATGACATTTTTATCATTATAAATTACATTACCTACCCTCTCTCATTTTCTGTATCTTGTACATCATGTGAATATTTTTAGTATGAGTCAGCTTTCAGTTCTGGGACTTGAACATGGTGAAGTTTCTGAACCTGTTTTAAAGCTTAGTGAGGGCTTGACACAGGACCATGGGAAAATCCATCAAGGTAAATGTCACCTTGTGAGTCTCTTTTTAAAAGGTAGTTAATTCTCATGCATGTAATCCCAGCACTTTGAGAGGCCGAGGCAGAAGGATCGCTTGAGCCCAGGAGTTCAAGACCAGCCTGGACAAAATGGCAAAACCCCATCTCTACAAAAATTTTAAAAATTAGCTAAACAGGCTGGTACTTGCCTTTAGTCCTTGCTACTTGTGGAGCTGAGGCGGGAGGATTGCTTGAGCCCAGCAGGTTGAGGCTGTAATGAGCTATCATCGTACCACTGCACTGTAGCCCAGGCAACAAAGTGAGACTCTGTCTCAAAAAAAGAAAAAACAAAAACAAAAAAACAGTTAGCTAGTTAATGAGCCGGGTGCAGTGGCTCATACCTATATAATCCCAGAGCTTTGAGAGGCAAGGCAGGAAGATCGCTTGAGGCTAGGAGTTCAAGAGCAGCATGAGCAATGTAGCAAGACTGTATCTCTACAAGAAAATTTTAGAAATTAGCTCGATATATGGCCAGGTGCAGTGGTTCACACCTGTAATCCCAACACTTTGGGAGGCTGATGCAGGAGGAGTGCTTGAGCCTAGGAGTTCAATACCAGCTTAGGCAACATAAGAAGACCCTGTCTCTTACAAAAAATAAAAAACATTAGCTGGGCATGGTGGCACTCACCTGTAGTCCCAGCTACTCAGGAGGCTGAGGCAGGAGGATCTGCCTGACTCCAGGAGGTTGAGCTGCAGTGAACTGTGATTGTGCCACTGCATAGCAGCCTGGGCAACAGAGTGAGACCCTGTCTCAAAAAAATAAAAAAAATTTGCTGGATGTGGTGGCGCACTCCTGTAGTCTTAACTACTCCAGAGACTGAGGTGGAGGGATGTCTTGAGCCCAGGAGTTCAAGGTTGCAGTGAGCTATGATCACACCACTGCACTCCAGCCTGGGCAACATAACAAGACTGTCTCAAAAAAAAAAAATTAGTCAGTTGGTTTTCTTCTCTTGGCAGTCCCTCCAATTTCAGGGGCACATGTTTGAGAAATGCCCTACTTTTCTATTGGAAGCATCTACAGGAAGAACTTTTTTAGTGCTAATAAATATGAACTGTCTCCTTTATATGTATACACTGAAGGAGCCCTCCTACACTCCACCCCACTCCCAGTTCTCTTAAAATGGAGACGCATTTGGTTATGCCCCAAGACCATGTGTGTCTGCAGAGAAGAATAAATAACCCACTCCTAGAGAAGTCAATGGAAAGAGCTGGGGAATAACAATACTAATGGCACTTAAGTAACTAAGGCTTAATGAACACTTAATGCCCAGCACCATGCAGAGTCCTTTATCCTAATCCTCCATCAACCTCAAATACTAGATACTCTTGTTATCTGTATTTATTTCTGTATCACAGCAATCTGTATCACTGTATTTCTGTTTCACAGACCTTAGTCACACAACAGCAATGGCAAGGTTTTCACCCAAGCAATCTGACTTGGAACCCATGGATTAACCAACTGCCACTGGAGGCAAATCCAGAGACCAAGGGAGCAGTTTATACAGAAACAGGTCTGTTATGGGTGGAATTAGGTCCCTTCAAAAAGAATGTTGAAACCCTAACCCGCAGTACCTCAGAATGTGACCTTATGTGGGTACAGGGTTATTGCAAATGTAATTAGTTAAGCTGAGGTCATCCTGGGATAGATTAGACCCCTACTCTGGTGTGACTGGCGTCTTTATAAGAAGACAACCAGGCCGGGCGCGGTGGCTCACACCTGTAATCCCAGCACTTTGGGAGGCCGAGGCGGGTGGATCACAAGGTCAGGAGATCAAGACCATCCTGGCTAACACAGTGAAACCCTGTCTCTACTAAAAATACAAAAAATTAGCGCAGCATGGTGGCATGTGCCTGTGGTCCCAACTACTTGGAAGGCTGAGGTGGGAGGATCACTTGAGCTTGAAAGGTTGAGGCTGCAGTGAGCTATGATGGTGCCACCACACTCCAGCCTGGGCAAATGATGTTTTGGTCGGGCGCAGTGGCTCACGCCTGTAATCCCAATACTTTGGGAGGCCAAGGTGGGCGGATCGTGAGGTCAGGAGATCGAGACCATCCTGGCTAACATGGTGAAACCCTGTGTTTACTAAAAATACAAAAAAATTAGCTGGGCATGGTGGTGGGCGCCTGTAGTCCCAGCTACTCGGAAGGCTGAGGCAGGAGAATGGTGTGAACCCAGGAGGCGGAGGTTGCAGTCAGCCGAGATCGCACCACCGTACTCCAGTCTGGGCAACAGAGCGAGACTCCATCTCAAAAAAAAAAAAAAGACAACCATGTGAAGGCAGGGAGACACAGAGACAGCACCATGTGAAGACAGAAAATTGGATTAATGTATCTATAAGCCAAAGAATGCCAGATCGCCAGCAAACCACCAGAAGTAAGGAAGAGGCGAAGAAGGATTCCCCTGCAGGTTTCAGAGAGGGAGCATGGCCCCGCTGACACCTTGATTTGGACTTCTTCCCACTAGAACTGTGATACAATAAATTTCTGCTGTCTTAAGCCACTCAGTTTGCAGTATTTTGTTACAGAGGCCCTAGGAAATTAACACAGTGCCCTTCTTTCTTGAACCATGGACAGCAGTTGGTAAAAGGGAATGTGATGCCAGTCAGAACATGATAAAAGAGGGCTGTCCCCTGACTCCCCTCTGAACCTCAGGTGCCCTGGCTTCCCAGGGGAGGAGCCCCATCCAGGGGGCTGTGATGAAGGGGCCTGCTACCCAGGCACCATCACCACCACATACTACTTGGGAATTTTTTAGCTAGTTATTTAAGATCCTGATTCTGGTTCTGTTTAATGGGTGGCTGTCAGGAATATGGTTGGCCATATTTCCCAGCTTCCCAGAGCCCCCTCCATTCTTCCCAGCTTCTTCAATTGGAATTTAGTTTAGAAATGAAGCCTAAGAAACTCTGCAGACTCCTTCAGGTAGGGTGAGGTTCTATCCACAGCCAATTTAGGTCCTTTAACTACAGCAAGGTTCATGCATGTAGAGAAGCAATTAAATCATCAAACACTGTTACCTACCTCATTTGATTCCATGGGAGATATCTTCTGGTCCAACTATTAAGATCCTCCTGGATGCCACCCAACCATGCTGGATGCCTGTGTATGGGCATTTGAATTGCCTGAATCTATAGGGAGACTGCAGTGAACTCTTTCTGGGTGAGGTTTGCAATCTCATGTACCATATTTATTTTGTTAGTTTTCATACCCTTAGGCACACAGTTGCAGCTGAGATGGTCTGAAACAGCAAGACCCAGAAGTCTCGCCGAACTTCAGGGAGACAGGAGCTTCCCTGGGGATGAGACATTTGGCCAAGGTGACCCACTCCTAGGAGTGATGGGGCAGAGTACATAGCAATATGAGAGCTTGGACACTGCACCCAAATTTTCCATTGCCACCAACCTCCACACACACCCCCTCCTATTTCTCTGGAACCATTTTCTGGCTTTACCTATTCTAAAACCTAGCAAATTTCTTAGTAATCTCTGTCTCCCATTTGATCAGGTACACCACTTTCCCACAGATGAATGCATTCTACCCAGGACTGCCATGAGCCTATTCAGTGGCATTATGCAAATTAGGCAATAGGTGTTCCATTCCCTAGACAGGCACAGCCCTGTGTGAGGCTTCGTGGTGAGTAGAGTGCAGAAGCCCAGCCTGGATTTCAGCCCCTACTTGCCCTTGGACTGGATGCCCATGTGCAGGGCTTGACCTGCATGACCCTCTGAGACACTTTTGTAGTTGGGGATGAGTCCTAACAGAGCTAGTGCTATCTACCATGACACAACCAACCAGACCTCTTAGGGTTTTGTGCACACACTGCAATGGCTTCATTCACTTAATTGCTGCAAATGCCTAAAGTATTGCCTTGCCCAGCACAGATACTTTAAAAACACTTGTTTGGTTATAACCCTAGAACTGATATCAAGATTTTTGCTTACGGTTGGGTGCGGTATCTCATGCCTATAATCCTGGTGCTTTGGGAGGATTGCTTGAACTCAGGAGTTCAAGACCAGCCTGGGCAATATAGCGAAACCTCATCTGTACTAAAAATAAAAATAAAACAAATTAGTTGGGCATAATGGCATGCACCTGTAGTCCCAGCTACTTGGGAGGCGGAAGCGGGAGAATCACTTGAGGCTGGGAGATCAAAGCTGCAGTAATCTATGACTGCACCACTGCATTCCAGCCAGGGCAACAGAGTGAGACCTTGTCTAAAAAAAAAAGACAATTGCATAATGTTTAAGAAACTGGGCTCTGGGAATATTAATCAGTACAACCACTTTGCACAACATTTGGAAAAAATCTAGTAAAGTTAAAGATGTATGTAAACTGTAATCCAGCAACTGGACTCCTAGGTGGAAACTGTTACTGATCTGCTTAGGGAGACATGTATACAAATGTACATTGAGACATTGTTTGTAATAGCAACAAAAAAAATTCTTTTTGGAAACAATTTCCCTCAACAGGTGAATGACTAAATAAATTATGGTGTAGTTCTACAGTGAAATATTATATAGCATCACAAAGCTACATATATTAACATAGATGAATCTCAAAAATGTATTTATTGACTGAGAAAAAGCCATTTCTGGCATGGAAGGGTGTAAACAATATGATTCCTTTTATGTAGTTTTTTAAAACCCACAAAACATTGCCTGTGAATGCATGCATATGCTGAAAAAACAAAAACAGGCCTGAGTTGCCTGTCATGAGTGACACCAGATTCAGATTGATGGTTATCTTGGGATCAAGGATAAAGGAGGAAGAGAAGGATATAGATCAGTTGAAGTTCACTGTGTACCCTCCTAATGGCAAGTACACAAGGGACTTAAGCTGAATCTGTAATATTTTATGTATTTAAAAGCATTGTAAAGACTTGAGGCAAATATAAAAGGTTAAGGCTTTGGGGAAGCAGAAGTACACTGGTGTGTGTTACATTCATCTCTATAGTTATTTGTGTGATTGAAATGTTTTATAATAAAATATTTTCTCTTTGCAAAGTGGCGTTTGAATCTGTGCTGGCCCCTAGCAGTGTCACCTCAATTAAGTTACCTAGCCTCTTAGTTTCCTTATCTGTAAAATGAAGATAATCATAGGACCTATTTCATGGGATCATTGTGAAGATTAAATGAAATAATCTATGTAAAATACTTTGCACAATGCTGAGCTCAATAAATAAAAGCTATTATTCCATTTCAAGTGCTTTCATCAATCAATCAAGAGCAAGTCAAAGTTCATTCAACAAATATGTATTAAGCAACTCTTTTGTGCCAGGCCTTGTGTAAAAGGCTGTGGTTACCAAGGTAATTTACACCTAATCTGGTAGGGAAGGGAGACATGTACGTAAGTTAAGGCTGCGTGCAGCAGAGTCAGTGTCATGATAGAGGTTAAGTGCTAGGTGGCATGAGAGGTGGTAAATGTCAACGAGTTTTATTCTGCTTGTGTTAGGGTTAGGGAAGACTGGACATATTGCTGATACTCTTTCTGCATTTGGTTTTCACCAAAATAAACCCTATTGCTTCAGTTATTTTTGTTGCATAACAGAGCACCTCAATATTTAACAGCATTTAAAACAACAGCTGATTTTTAGCTCATCAGGGATGGTTTGTTTCTGTTCCACATGTTGCCAACTGGGTGACTTAACTGAGGATAGAGGATCCAAGATGGTGACAGTCATGTCTAGAGCCTCAGCAGTGATGGCTGAAAAAGCTGGGCTGGCCACACAGTTCTTCTGTGGTCTCTCTAGAAAGACTGGTCCTCTTTACATAGTGGCTTGGGGCTCCAAGAGGGTGAACACTGAAGCTGTCAGGCCTAAGTCTGGGTGTGATGTAGTGATGCTGCTGCATTCTATTGGTCAAAAAAAGTCACAGGCCAGCCCAGACTTAAGGGGAGGGTCAATAGACCACCTCTTGATGGGAGAAGCAGCAGGACATTGTGGATATCCTTAACCTACTGCATCTATTGTGTCATATTCCATTTTACAGCCAATTTGTGAATTAGGAGGCACCTAGCTGGTGAGATTTTGGGACTGCTTTAGGAATCAATGGTGTGAAATTTATTAGGTTGGTGCAAAAGTAATTGCGGGTTTTGCCATTAAAAGTGAACTGTAAGGCAGGGCATGGTGGCTCACATCCCAGCACTTTGGGATGCCAAGGTGGGTGGATCACTTGAGGTCAGGAGTTCGAGACCAGTCTGGCCAACATGGTGAAACCCCATCTCTACTGAAAATACAAAAATTAGTCAGGCGTGGTGGCGCATTTCTGTAATCCCAGCTACTAGGGAGGCTGAAGCAGGAGAATTGCTTGAGCCTGGGCGGCGGAGGTTGCAGTGAGCCGAGATGGTGCCACTGCACTCCAGCCTGGGTAACAGAGCAAGACTTTGTCTCAAAAAAAAAAAAAAAAAAGTAAACTGTAATGGCAAAACTCACAATCACTTTTGCACCAACCTGATAGCATAGCAACAGTTGTAAAACACAGGGTTCATTCTGATTCAAGCAGCAAAGAAAGAAAAAAGAAAACAAAAAAAAAATTTTTTTAAGTTTTTGAAAAAGATGAAATAATAAAATTTTAAAGCCCAACAATACAGGGTTCAAATCCACATTACAATACTAACTCACTGTATAACCCTTGGGCAAGGCATTAAACGTCTCTTCCCATCCTTGTCTCATCTGTGAACTGAGAAGCAGCAAGATCTAACTTCCTAGGGTATTGAGAATTATAGAATATATATTAGAATTATATGATAGAAAGAATGCAAGGAAAGTGCTGGCCCATAGAGGGTGAGATGGTCGAGCAGTGCCATAATACTGTTGTTATTACTAGGCTTCTTGCCTTTCTTCTTAGGTAAGGTAATAGGACTTGCATATTTAGTGTCATTTATTGATTTGTCATGGGAAAACCCAACAGACTTCTAGTATTGTCTGCCCCTCTCTGAAAACCTCAGCAATTATGCCATGGAGTTGGGGCATGGCTTTGTGAATTTGTTCAACCTTTTGGGAAGCAATTTAGTAATCATTAACAAGAGACATAAAAAACGTTCATATCCTCTGACCCAATAACTAGACTTCCAGAAAATTATCCCAAGGGAATTGGTTCAAAACAAAAGCAAAATCCATACATATCAAGCTCCTTAGGGCAACTAAAAATAGAGAAATAGCTTAAAGGTCTGATAGTAAAGGAATGGTTAGCTAAGTTATGATACAAATAAATACATGTTGGAATATCATGCAATTGCTAAAAATGACAATTACTATTACTATATGGTAGCATGGAAATTTAAAAAAATAAAATGCTAAGTGACAAATTCAGAATTCCAGAATTTCTCTATATGAACAAGGATCAGAGCCAGACATGGAAAAAACATCATTTGTTTGTGTTTGGAAGGTTGTTCTGTTTTGCTTTGTTTTGAGACAGGGTCTCACTCTGTCACCCAGGCTGGAGTGCAGTGGTGCATTCACGGCTCACTGCAGCCTCAACCTCCTGGGTGCAAGTGATTCTCCCACCTCAGCCTCCTGAGTAGCTGGGACTACAGGCATGAGCTATCACACTGGGCATTTTTTTTTTTTTTTTTCGGTCGAGACATAGTCTCCCTCTGTTGCCCAGGCAAGTCTTGAAATCCTAGGCTCAAGCTATCCTCTTGCCTTGGCCTCCTAAAGTGCTGGGATTACAGGAATGAGCTGTCGCTTCTGGCTGGAATTTATTTTTTTTTACTTAAAAATGTTCTCTTTTTTTTTT
Organism: Pongo pygmaeus; assembly: GCF_028885625.2. Lineage (NCBI taxonomy): Eukaryota > Metazoa > Chordata > Mammalia > Primates > Hominidae > Pongo > Pongo pygmaeus. Next base: position 61,632,656 of record NC_072392.2, read on the forward strand.
TTTTTTTTTGAGATGGAGTCTTGCTCTGTCGCCCAGGCTGGAGTGCAGTGGCACGATCTTGGCTCACTGCAAGCTCTGCCTCCCGGGTTCACGCCATTTTCCTGCCTCAGCCTCCGGAGTAGCTGGGACTACAGGTGCCCGCCATCACGCCCGGCTAATTTTTTGTATTTTTAATAGAGACGGGGTTTCACCGTGTTAGCCAGGATGGTCTCGATCTCCTGACCTTGTGATCCGCCCGCCTCAGCCTCCCAAAGTGCTGGGATTACAGGCTTGAGCCACCGCGCCTGGCCTTAAAAGTATTCTTTATTGTTATTTTAAATCGAAGTCAGGAAAAAAAATGTAGGCAAGACCATTTTGAAAGATGATTTATTTAAAAAGAAAGGCAACATAATAAATGCCAGAGAATGAAGTCCAGAACATTTAAAAATACAAGTGCTTAAGCTCGTCACTGAAGATTCTAATTCAGAGGGTCCCAGTTGGGGAAAAACCTGTATTTTTTCAGAGGTCCTCAAGTAAGTTTGATGTGAGACCCACTAAGGTAGGCACTCATTATTGTCCTTTCAGATAATGTAATAAGCACCCTGATCAGAAATAGCAATCCAAGGAAAACTTACATAATCACAGCTTTTTTCCCCCAATAAAATATGTTCCTATTTGTGGAGCTTTTATATTTCCATTTATTTAGTTGTACTCTGTCAAATTTTTAGCCTTTGTACATAATGCAGAACACAGAAAGGACAGCTTTTGATAAACACTTGTGGTTCTGTATAATGTAAGGAAAAACACACGGCATGAGAGCTGATGGCCTGGGGTTTAGCAGGAAGGGAAACAAACAAAAAAAATGTGATCTCAACATCAGTTAAAAGATACTGATGGGAATTCCGAGGACAATCTCCCACTGTGACCAGCTGTGACCCTTTCCTGAGGAACAGACATACTGGGTAGCCTCATGAGATTTAATGTGCATATTTTTCTTTCTTTCAGATGCCAGCATTAACCCACAGGGAGTTATTGTTACAGACTGAAGAATAGAAAAAGAAAAAAGCCAAATAGAGCCTTATTCCACCCGGCTTAGCTTCCGTAGAACATTGTGAATGAGAGAGTAGATTCTTGAGAAAATCCTGGGGTTACCCAGTTTTCATGACTCGTTTCATTAGACCGTCATTTCCCAAAGTGTGTTCTTTATAAAAAGTAGTTCTTCAGAAGGATGGAAAGTATTGTTTGGAAGGGGGTTCCATACCCAATTTTGAGAAGTTTCTTTGCAGGACTTCTCAGGGCCTTTGTGAAAAGAATGTAGTGTGAAGTATGAAAACTTTCTCCTGGCTGATGGAACACACGTTGCAAAGCACTTCCATAGACCAATATGATTTCCAGTAAGAGCTAAATAAATTTTGTTAGTTGTTAAGGCATTAAACATTAATATAGGATATTACAGTCCTAGGCTTACATTACTTAATTTGGATTTTTCACAAAAATTAACTTTAATGTGAAAAATTAGGAGACAATATAGAGAAAATTCAAGAGCCTCTCCAGATAAATTCTTAGAACTAATGAGAAAGTTCACTAAAGTTTCTGGATATAAAATGCCTGCGGCACTGGAGGGGGAAATACTTTCTTGTATATTAATAGCAAACAATTAGAATAATTTTTTAAATACCATTTATAATAGTACCAAAATCTATAAAGCATCTAAGAATAAGTCTAATAAAATATGGCCAAAACATTCATGGAGAAAACTTATAGCCTTTATTTAAGGACATAAAATAATTCTTAAACAAATGGAGACATTATTAAATATGTTTATGGATAGAGAGACTCAATGTAGTAAAGATGTAATCTTCTCCATCTTTCACTTCCTTTGCTTCCTAATTAAGACTTATATCGTCTTGGCTAGGCACAGTGGCTCACACCTGCAATCCCAGCACTCTGGGAGGCCAAGGCTGGCAGATCACATGAGGCCAGGAGTTCGAGACCAGCCTGGCCAATAAGGTGAAACCTTATATCTACTAAAAAAAAAAAAAAAAAAAAATAGCTGGATGTAGTGGTGCATGCCTGTAATCCCAGCTACTTGGGAGGCTGAGGCAGGAGAATCACTTGAACCTGGGCAGCGGAGGTTGCTGTGACCAAGATTGTGCCTCTACACTCCAGCCTGGGCAACAGAGCAAGACTCCACCTAAAAAAAAAAACTTATATTGTTCTTCTCACCCTTCTTTCACTGTCAGAATGTCTTCTGCCCATCTTAGCAAGCCTCTAGTGAGACACATTTTGGAGCTCCATCTAAAGATCCTCAATAACCTGATGTTTGTAAGGTTTCCAGTAAAGTACAAAGAGCTCTCAAGCTGGGCACAGTGGCTCATGCCTGTAATCCCAGCACTTTGGGAGGCCAAGGCGGGGGGATCACGAGGTCAGGAGATCGAGACCATCCTGGCTAACACGGTGAAACCCCGTTTCTACTAAAAATTCAAAAAGTTAACCGGGCGTGGTGGCGGGCGCCTGTAGTCCCAGCTACTCAGGAGGCTGAAGCAGGAGAATGGTATGAACCCGGGAAGTAGAGCTTGCAGTGAGCCGAGATTGTACCACTGCACTCCAGCCTGGGGGACAGAGCACGACTCCATCTCAAAAAAAAAAAAAAAAAAAAAAACTCTCAACACATTTTAGTATAATATCAGATTCTTTTTTTTTTTTTTTTTTTGAGACAGAGTTTTGCCCTTCTTGCTCAGACAAGTGCAGTGGCGCAATCTCGGCTCACTGCAACCTCCGCCTCCCGGGTTCAAGTGATTCTCCTGCCTCAGCCTCCCAAGTAGCTGCAATTACAGGCGTGCGCCACCACACCTGGCTAATTTTTGTATTATTAGTGGAGATGGGGCTTCACCATGTTGGCCAGGCTGGTCTCGAACTCCTGACCTCAGATGATCCACCCGTCTCAGCCTCCCAAAGTGCTGGGATTGCAGGTGTGAGCCACAATGCCCAGCCTGTAATATCAGATTCTATGAAGGGCCTATGCAACTTATTTGTGTCCTCCAACTACTAGATATGTCTTTAAATGCGTTAGCTAGAAAGGGCTTTGGTTATGCTCAAAATTGCCCAGTTTAATTTTACTAAATGTAGTGTAGTAGATGTAACTGGAGGTAGTTTCCTGGCTTACAGTTCTCCCAGCAGCCACATTCATGCTACACTTTTTTCTAATAATAGGCTCAATTCCAAATCATGGAGGTGGGCAAGTGACCCCGGTGGATCAATTATAATGCCTCATTCCTCTAGCCTGTGATTAGTCCACGTGGTGGACGCATGATCCAAGCTGGGCTGATCAGCCTTCCCCATGGAGGGAAGAATAAAGCTAGCAGGAAAAGAGCGGCAGAGATAAGAGACTGACAGTTTTTAAATTCCTGGCTCTAGTCACTCCAGCACTTTCATGGTTTGAGAACATCAGCCAATAAAGGCCCCCTTTTTTGCTTAAATTAGTTCATCTTGGCTTTCTGTTTCTTGAAACCAAATAATCCTTAGAGTAAGTAAGCACCTGCCTGGATTTTTCAGTCTACCTAATATATAGTCAGAGGTTATCCAGGGAAGCAGAACTACTACTTACGGGATAGGAAATGTATTCTAGGATGAGATCTTACACATTTGTAAGGGGAGCCAAGAAAGTGAAGGTCCAGGAGAAAAGTTGGGGATCAGAGAAGAGATTACTATTTGGTCAATCTGAGAAGCTAAGCACATCTAGCCCCAAAATAGGATGGCAAAACAAGCTCATGGGAGGTCAGTGGGAAGCCGTCCCTCTGCATAGCTACTGCCTTTGTGCATCACTGTCAAGTATCTGGTGGTGAGTCAAGAGTCACCATTGGGTTGGGCGCAATGGCTCACACCTGTAATCCCAGCACTTTGGGAGGCCAAGGCAGTTGGATCACTTGAGGCCAGGAGTTTGAGACCAGGCTGGCCAACATGACGAAATCAAGCCTCCACTAAAAATACAAAAATTACCTGGACGTGGTGGCATGCACCTGTAGTCCCAGCTACTTGGGAGGCTGAGGCACAATAATTGCTTGAACCTGGGAGGCGGAGGTTTCAGTGAGCCAAGGTCACGCCATTGCATTCCAGTCTGGAGGACAGAGCCAGACTCTGTCTCAAACAAAATGAAACAAAACAAACAAACAACACCATTGTTCCATAGCATCAGCATTGGTAAGAAGAGGTAGATTGGGAGCAGAAGACAGCAAAAAGAAAAAAAACGGGCCCTACACCTGGAACCAGAGATGCCAGTGGTCATAGGCACCTCTGCATCTGTCTGTAACCACTTCTAATCACTACAGCCTACAGAGGGTAATGGCTGCTGCTTCACCTCTGTCTAATATCCTGCGAATTCCTCTTTTGGCGAACTCACTCTTGAAACCATATGGGGAATGGGATTCTGGGAAATGTAGATCCCAACTTATTCAAGTTGACACAGTACAAATTGCCCTAGCCTTAAGCCAGGCAGCCACAAATTGAGGACTTTATGTAAAGGTTCCCCAGCAAAGAAGGAGAACCAGCTGTTACATCATTTGACTTATCCAGGAGCCCTGCAGCAGTCTGCCCCTGCTCTTCTCATTGGGAAAATTTTCTCACACCCTTTCTGGTTCCTAGCCTTTCCAGCCCTCTTCTCTATATCTCAGAGCTCTTGAACCTCCTTTGAACCTGGAGGCTAAGCCCTGCCACAATTTTTAGGAGCGATCCTGATTTTAGAAAGAAAGAGTGGGATGTTTGGCTTGGTACTGGGGAACACAACACAAAGTAAGTTTGCTCTGGGGTCTGCTTGGACTTCTGGCCCCTGTCTTAGGTTCTGTCGGCTAGCTTCTGCCTCACTCCTGGGGCCAAAAGTCCTCCCCCAACCCAACTTTTTTTTTTTTTTTTTTAAGACACAGGGTCTGTACCCAGGCTGCAGTGCATAGTGCAGTGGTGTGATGATGATCTGCTGAGCACTCCCTCCAGGACTTCCAGGACTAAGTCCCTCCCCATGCTCCACCCATCCAGCGAGGGGCAGTGTTGCTGCTTACCTGCTGACATGCTTTCCCAACAACAGCTCCCACAAGCTTGATTTCTGATTACAGCCAACCTATAACATGCTTGAGCAACACTTTTCCAAGCCTTTTTGAATCTCTGTGTTGTTTGTGCAGATGCCTCTTGTTCTCCACAATCAAAGGCTCGCTGCTGCTTGTGGATAGCCTCGCGTCTCATGTTAACCTCCTTTTCAACTTTCACTAAAGTTTAACTCTCCTTTGATGACCCTTTTTGGGGTCATATTCAAACAGCTTCTTCAATGTCTTTTTTTTTTATTAGAGTATAAGTGGGGGCCAGGGGCAGTGGCTCATTCAAGTAATCCAGCACTTTGGGATGGGCAGGAGTTAGAGGCTGTGGTGATCACACCATTGCATTCCAGCCTGGGTGACAGAGGGAGACACAGAGAGAGAGAGAGACAGACAGACAGACAGACAAGTGCAAGTGGGCCTGGTCAACCCCTTCTAGCCCAGCACAGCTGAGTTTCACATTCAGTTATATTTCATTTTCTGGCTGAATTTCTCTTCAGTTTAATACCAGTAAGAAGCAGCTGACTTTTTTCCAGAGAAAAAAACATTGTGGTCATTTTTATTTTTTTAATTACCGAAGGAAAATTTCTGCATACCCAACCATGAACAAAGAACCACAAAGTTATGGTGAGATGGAATGCCAGCCATTCACTTAAGTCGTTCTTAGGTCCTCAGGTGTTTAAGATCCTTGTCCTGGCAAAATGGCAAATGACTACATATCATGGATCTCTGGGATCACCCCAAAGTATTTTGAATGGTGACTGTGGTATACAAGAGTGCCAAGGGTGTTAATTAAATATCTGATCTGTTGCTACCCTCTGTCCACCTCTTGTTATACGAGATGACTCTGAGGCCTCCCATTTTACTATAAAACTGTTTATTATCAGCTTCCTTGCACCCCAAGTCCCGAGTTCTGCCTGCCATACTGGATGGCCTCCCGGCACCCACACTCATGGGCTTCCCTCCCAGGGCATGCCCCACCCCAGTGGGCATGTCACGTGCCAGGCATCCACACCTCCCAGTGCATCTTGTTTCCTCAATACTAGACCCAGTTGGCTAGAAGGACTGTCATTACCAATAGCACATTAAGCCCTGAAGGTACTGACTCATGGAAATTGTTTTAAATACCTCTGCTTGCTCTCCAGGGAAACAGATCAAGAGAAAATAAAGGCATCTTTGAGGTATGTTTGGATCATTAAATCATCTCATATGAGCCATGCTAAGGTCTAACTAGTCCAGCAAGATTATAATTGACCACATGATAGCCATCAAATTAGGCTTGAGTTCAAGTGTATGATCCAATGGTACTTCTATGTGCTCTACAGTTCATTGGACTCCCTGTGTAATCACTGTGTAGAGTACCTCAAACCCATTTTATAGAAGCTGGAGTGGCACATGTTTATTGTTTCAGGTGATTACAGATTTTATAATCTTTTAGGATGTATTTTTGACTTATTTAGTTCTGAGTCCTTGGTCAGGAGTACATGGTCCCATTTTACTGGTTTTCCTATGGTAAAATGCAATGTACCTATTTTTTTCATTCCATGAATATTTTAATGTTTAAACGATCCACTCTACACTAAGCACATCATGAGCGTTCAGCCTCAGACTTGGCACTGAGGTTATGGGCATGTGTGGCACAGGATAGTGGGAAGGGCTTCAGCCTGAAACTTCATGAAATAAGTATGATCTTTGGGCCATGCAGGTGGCTCACACCTGTAATCCCAGCACTTTGGGAGGCCAAAGCCGTCACTTGAGACTAGGAATTTGAGACCAGCCTGGCCAACATGGTGAAACTCTGTCTCTACTAAAAATACAAAAGTTAGCTGGGTGTGGTGGCACACATCTGTAATCCCAGCTACTCGAGAGGCTGAGACAGGAGAATAGCTTGAACCTGGGAGGTGGAGGTTGCGATGAGCCAAGATCACGCCATTGCACTCCAGCCTGGGTGAAAGAGCTAGACTCTGTCTCAAAAAATGTGTGTGTGTGTGTGTGTGTGTGTGTGTATAAAATCTTTGGAGGAAAAGCTCTATTCTAGGACTTGTAACTGTGACAAGTTTCCTAAATGGCAATAAATAAATAAATAGAATAGGGAGTAGAATAGGGAGACTGCTGGTTAGTTGGGATGGGCCTTGGCCAGGTTTTCTCTTGTCTTAGTTCATTTTCAGTTCTTTATAACAGAACACCTGAAACTGGGTAATTTATAAATGAAAGAAATGTGCCAGGCACAGTGGTTCACACCTGTAATCCCAGCACTTTGGGAGGCCAAGGCAGGCGGATCACGAGGTCAGCAGTTCGGGACCAGCCTGGCTAACATGATGAAACCCCGTCTCTACTAAAAATACAAAAATTAGCTGGACGTGATGGCGGGTGCCTGTAATCCCAGCTACTTGGGAGGCTGAGGCAAGAGAATCACTTGAACCCAGGAGGTGGAGGTTGCAGTGAGCCCTGACGGTGCCATTGCACTCCAGCCTGGGCGACAGAGCAAGACTCTGTCACCAAAAAAAAAAAAAAAAGAAGAAGAAGAAGAAGAAATGTATTTCTTATAATTATGGAAGCTGAGAAATCCCAGGTTGAGAGTTTGCATCTGCTGAGGGTCTTCTTGCTGGTGGGGTCTCTCTGGAGGCAACTCAGGGCATCACAGGGCAAGGGGCTAAGTGTGCTAGCAAAAGTCTCTTTATCTTCTTATAAAGCCATCAGTCTCGCTCCCATGATATCTCATTAATCCATGAACCCATTAACCCTTTAATCCACGAATGAGCTAATCCATTCATGAGGGTTCTGCCCTCGTGACCCAATCACCTCTTAAATGTGCCACCTCTCAACACTGCCACATTAGGAATTAGATTTCAACATGAGTTTTGGAGGAGACAAATATTCAAACCATAGGTCCTCCTAAGACTCAACACCTTCAGCTTCCCCTAGTTTTCCTCCTATGGAATTTCAGCTCATTCTTTGCTCTTACTCTGGACAAAATGGAGTCATTCCTTTGTCCCTAGCCCTATTTTGGCTACAGGCCTGAGCACTCTTCCTCTGTAACCATAGCCCCTCCTATTAAGCACCTATTGTAGGCCAAATTATGGCTCCCCAAATATCTTAATCCTCAGAACCTGTGAATATGCTACCTTACACCATAAAGGTGTCATTGAGGTAAGGATCTTGAGATGTGGGGCAATTATCCTGGATTATCTGTATGGGCCCACTGTGAACACAAAGGTCCTTATAGGAGGGTCAGGGTCAGAGGAGGAGATGTGAATATGGAAGCAGAAGTCCAAGCAGTGCAGAGCCATGAGCCAAGGAATATGGGCACCCTCCGAAAGCTGAAAAAGGCAAGGAACAGAGTCTCCAGGAGAAAGATAGCCTGACCACCATCTTGATTTTAGCCCTGTGAGACACATTTTCGATTTCTATCTCCAAAGCTGTAAGAGAATAAATGTGTGCCATTTTATGGCACTAAGTTCAGGGTGATTCATTCCAGCAGCAATAGGAAAGTACTAGAGCGTCCCAGCTAGCGCTGATGGGAAGATAGAGGCAGAGCCATGCTGCCCAATATGGTAGCCGCTTGCCACATGTAGCTATTGAGCAGTTGAAATGGGGTTAATATGAATTGAAATGTGCTGTAAGTATAAAATACACACCAGGCCTGGCGTGGTGGCTCATGCCTGCAATCCCAGCACTTTAGGAGGCCGAGGCAGGTGGATCATTTGAGGTCAGGAGTTTGAGACCAGCCTGGGCAACATGCTGAAACCCCATCTCTACTAAAATACAAAAATTAGCTGGGCATGGTGGCAGGTGCCTGTAATTCCAGCTACTCAGGAGGTCAAAGCAGGAGAATCACTTGAACCCAGGAGGCAGAGGTTGCAGGCAGCCAGGATTGTACCACTATACTCCAGCCTGGGCGACAGAGCAAGATTCCATCTCAAACAAAACAACACAACAAAACAGATTTTAAGGACTCAGTTAACATGTTAGATACAAGGGGTTTAATAAAATATTAAAATTACTTTTATCTGTTTGTTTTTACTTATTTAAATGTGGCCACTAGAAAATTCAGAAGCATACATGTAGCTTTCATTGTATTTCATCAGGGCTGCTCTAGATGAATCTCACTACTGCAGTTTCTTTTCTCTTTCTTTCTTTCTATTTTTTTTTATTTTTTGAGACAGTCTCACTCTGTCGCCCAGGCTGGAGTGCATTAGCATGATCCCGGCTCCCTGCAACCTCTCCCTCCCAGGTTCAAGTGATCCTCCCACCTCAGCCTCCTGAGTAGTTGGGACTACAGGCATGCACCACCACACCCGGGTAATTTTTGTAATTTTTGTAGAGATAGGACTTTTCATGTTGCCCATGACAAAACTGGACTCAAGGCATCCACCTACCTTGGCCTCCGAAAGTGCTGGGATTACAGGTGTGAGCCACCATGCCCCACCTCACTGCTGCAGTTGCAGAAGTCACTCTGAAACCCTACTGGATTGGCCCAGACCTTCTGCTCCCAGCTCATATGCCTTTGGTTCCTGTCAAGTATTCTAGGACACTACCAGAAGAGAACCCTGCCCTGAACTACCCTGAACCTGTCTGGTTTGGGCTCTGATATCCTGCCTTAAGTTTTTCAAACTTCACTTTTGTGAGCTGGGAACATCTTCAAGAAAAAGAACACAAAATCAGGCAAGCACTAAAACCTTGGAGCAATCTGTACAAATGAGGGACCTCAAAACTTAAGCTTCATTCGCCTCATGGTAAATCTGCCTCTGCCCTGTCTCCCATATCTCACCCAGCGTGGCTCCTTTCCCTATTCTAATCTGCCGAAGATCCCACTCTCCAGAGATCTTTGACTAGTTCCTACGACAACATCCAAAGTGACCACTGCCCTTAACCCAGGCAAGCGGGGAACTTGAGCTTTGGAGGACCGCACATATAACAAACACAACACATTTATATATTAAGGAATGTATGGGTGTCTGCAACTTGATATTTGCCCCTTAGTGCTGGCATGGTACAACCAATATACCCCACCCATCTGTTCTCATGACTTACGCTGTTTCAGGGCCCAAGAAATTCCTTCTTTACACTCTAGCCCTATGTCCTTGAAACAAAAAAAGGAAATTAATCAGAATGCCATGGAGATTTGTAAGTTGTGCCACTGCTAACATAGAGCTAGACACTGCTTTAGATCTCAGGGAGGAGGAGACATTAATAAAAAAAAGACTAATGAACTTGTCAAATCTTCTCAGCACAAATGCAATAGATTCTTGCATAATAAGGTACCATTTGTCAGTGATGCATGATTCTGGTATTTGCAACAGTTGCAAGTGACAGCTGAATATTTTGTAACATTAAATAATTCTTATTATTCTTACATTTGTATATACGCAGGTATAGAGACAACATTCATCAAACGATATGAATTGACAACTACGTGGACAAATACAATGATAACCAGATTGACACTGAATGCTAGAGTTATGAATTCTTATAAAAACATTAGTATTTCCAGAAATTTAAATACAAATTCAGCCTTATTTAAATATTTTTAAATAAAATAATTTAAAAATTGCTTAAATAATTTGAATAAGTATAATTTAATAAGTATAAATAAATAATTTAAATAAGTATAAGTCAAGATCACATTGAGATAGAAAATACAGAAATGGGCTGGGCACGGTGGCTCACACCTGTAATCCCAGCACTTTGGGAGGCTGAGGCAGGCAGATCACTTGAGGTCAGGAGTTCGAGACCAGCCTGGACAACATGGTGAAACCTCGTCTCTACTAATAATGCAAAAAAAAATTAGCCGGGCATGGTGGCGCACGCCTGTAGTCCCAGCTACTCGGGAGGCCGAGGCAGGAAATGTACTTGAACCCGGGAGGTGGAGGTTGCAGTGAGCCGAGATTTCACCACTGCACTGCACTCCAGCCTCGGCAACAGAGTGAAAAACTGTGTCACAAAAGAAAGAGAGAGAGAGAGAAAGAGAGAGAGAGAGAAAGAAAGAAAGAAAAAGAAAGAAAGAAAGAAAGAAAGAAAGAAAGAAAGAAAGAAAGAAAGAAAGAAAGAAAGAAAAGAAAGAAAGAAAACACAGAAGTGGAACTTAGAGAACAAAAAGCCTGAAAGAAGAGAAAATAGAAAGCAGTTTGCTTAAATTTCTGAAAACTGGAAACAATGAAAGTGAATCGACGTCTGCTGAGGATGACTCACATAAAATTTGCAGACAGGACTTTTACAAATTCCTTATTTAATAAAGATTTAATTACTAATCGTATGAAAATGAACAAAAAATATCTTCAAACCAATAATGTGAAAAGATCAGTTGAAATCCGTACAACTTGACATTCTTCCCTAAATGAAGACTGAATTATTGATCAAAATAAGAACAAGAAAAGAATTATTTGTAACAAATTTATAACTCAAAAACCCAAATGCAACTCCAGCATGTCTGTTAGTAAGTGAAGAAAATTGCATTTATAAAAGCTGCAATTGAATGTGAAAATCAAAAACCTCTGGGGCTTTATTATGCTTTTTGGGTGGTGATCCTAAAAAATGGTGATCACATCCTTCTAATAGCATAAAGATGTTTCTAGCAAAATGCAATTCAATTCAAATTAATGAGCCAGTTGCGGTGGCTCACGCCGGTAGTCCCAGCACTTTGGGAGGCCGAGGTGGGTGGATCACCTGAGGTCAGGAGTTCGGGACCAGCCTGGCCAACATGGTGAAACCCCGTCTCTACTAAAAATACAAAAACATAGCTGGATGTGGTGGTAGGTGCCTGTTGTCCCAGCTACTCGGGAGGCTGAGGTAGGAGAATCACTTGAACCCGAGAGGCAGAGGTTGCAGTGAGCCAAGATCATACCACTGCACTCCAGCCCGGGTGACAGAGAGAGAGAAAAAAAAAAGAAAAACCCACAAATTAATCATTACAACTTCCCACTGCATGAACATGGCAGATAATTATTTAATTTTATATCAAAATTATTTTAGATGGAGAAAGAAATTGCAGAAATCGGTATTACTTTTTATATATGTATTTTTTAATATCCTAAATACAAAGTATTTTGTTGCTACTGTGACAGAGTTTTACAACAAATTCTGGGCTACAGAGAAATGCCCTCTCTCAATAAATAAATAAAGGTAATTTTACAAAAAAGCATTGAAAAAATCAAGCATAGGCTGGGTGCGGTGGCTCATGCCTGTAATCCCAGCACTTTGGGAGGCCAAGGCAGGCAGATCACTTGAGGTCAGGAGTTCAACACCAGCCTGTACAACATGGTGAACCCCATCTCTACTAAAAATACCAGAATTAGCCGGCTGTGGTGGCGGACGCCTGTAGTCCCAGCTACTTGGGAGGCTGAGGCAGGAGAATCACTTGAACTCGGGAGGCAGAGGTTGCAGCGAGCTGAGATCACACCACTGCACTCCAGCCTGGGCGACAGAGTGAGACTCCGTCTCAAAAAAAAAAAAAAAAAAATCAAGCATAATGATATTTGTGTCAATGACAGCTCAATGTTTATAGAAAACAGTGGACATTTTCTAGATTTTATAGAAATGATGTGATGCAAAAATGTTTATCATGTAATACAGGTTTTAAAAAATGCATTAAATGACCAGGCACAATGACTCATGCCTGTAATCTTAGCACTTGGGTAGGCTAAGGTGGGAGGATCATTTGAGCCCAGGAGTTCGAGACTAATCTGGGCAATATAGTGAGACTCCATCTCTGTAAAAATAAAAATAAAAATAATTATATATTTTAAAATGCCCTAAATGATTGCCATGTGGAATGGAGAACTCAAAATGAGGTTACTACTTTAATTGGTTTTAAAGTGAGAGAAGAAATCATAGACAACATATTTAGAAGTAACTCTTACTCAGTTTAAATAGATTATATTATGGACAAAAATCATGGAATATTTAAACATTTTTAAATATTTGTGATGAGCCCGGTGAATACTATATGTCTCTTTCAGTTGCAAATGGCAAAAATTAAATTAGAACTGTCCTAAGCAGAAAAGGGAATTTATTTACTGGCTCGCCTAAGTTTAGGGGTGTTGGCTTCAGACACAGTTGGATCCAGGTACTCAAATATGTCATCACTCATCCATCTGTCCTTTGTCTGGGCTTTGTTCTCAGTGGATGTCTCCCCAAGTCATAACAAGAATGGCCTTCAGCAGCTTCACATTTATTTCCCATCAACTATGAAAGGGTGGATCACCTGAGGTCAGAAGTTTGAGATCAGCCTGGCCAACATGGTGAAACTCCGTCTTTACTAAAAATACAAAAATTAGCCAGCCATGGTGGCAAGTGCCTGCAATCCCAGCTATTCAGGAGGCTGAGGTGGGAGAATCACTTGAACCCGGGAGGTGGAGGTTGCAGTGAGCCGAGACTGCACCACTGCACTGCAGGCTGGGTGACAGAGTGAGACTTCATCTCAAAATAATAATAATAATAATTAGTTAAAAATAAATAAATAAATAAAATATGGTCTAACTCCCTACTTTAACAAATATAGCTTTATAACAACAAAACAAATACTTTAATGACAATGAAATTTTAAAAATTCATAGAACTGTGGTTTTTACATGACTGAAAGTAGGGGAAATAGCAAAGATAACTGAATGTAATGATTACTGCAGATGTACAACCAATGAAATGTTAATTGATTTCAATATCTTTGTTTTTTCTCCCTTCTGGTAGTTCATCAATATGTATACTACATGATACATCTTTTCCATGATTTTTGTCCTTAATATAATCTATTTAAACTGAGTAAGAATTACTTCTAAATATGTTGTCTATGATTTCTTCTCTCACTTTAAAACCAATTAAAGTAGTGACCTCATTTTGAGTTCTCCATTCTACATGGCGATCATTTAGTGCATTTTAAAATATATAATTATTTTTATTTTTATTTTTACAGAGATGAAGTCTCACTATATTGTCCAGGTTACTCTCAAACTCCTGGGCTCAAATGATCCTCCCACCTTAGCCTACCCAAGTGCTAAGATTACAGGCATGAGTCATTGTGCCTGGTCATTTAATGCATTTTTTAAAACCTGTATTACATGATAAATATTTTTGCATCACATAATTTCTATAAAACCTAGAAAATGTCCAGTTTTCTATAAACATTGAGCTGTCATTGACACAAATATCATCATGCTTGATTTTTTTTTTCATCACAAATATTCTCTTTCCTTTTCCAAACATGCAGTAGGCATGTACTTCCACGCTCTCTTTGAAGTGAGGTATGGTCATGAGACTTGCTTTGACCAAGGACATGAGAGGAGTCAGTGCATGCATGACCTGCCACTTACCCCTCTCCATCCCTTTTTCCGTTTTTATCCTTTTTCTTTGAGATGGAGTTTTGCTCTTGTTGCCCAGGCTGAAGTGCAATGGCACAATCTTGGCTCACTGCAACCTCCACCTCCTGGGTTCAAGCGATTCTCCTGCCTCAGCCTCCCGAGTAGCTGGGATTATAGGTATGTGCCACCACACCCAGCTAATTTTTTTTTGAGATGGAGTCTCACTCTATTGCCCAGGCTGGAGTACAATGGCATAATCTCCGCTCACTGCAGCCTCCACTTCCTGGGTTCAAGTGATTCTCCTGCCTCAGCCTCCCGAGTAGCTGGGATTACAGGCACTCACCACCACGCTCAGCTGATTTTTGTATTTTAGTAGAGAGGGGGTTTCACCACGTTGTCCAGGCTGGTCTTGAACTCCTGAGCTTGTGATCCGCCCGCCTCGGCCTCCCAAAATGCTGGGATTACAGGCATGAGCCACCACACTCGGACTAATTTTGTATTTTTAATAGAGACAGGGTTTCTCCATGTTGGTCAGGCTCGTCTCGAACATTACCTATCTGGTATGAAAGGAAAAAAAACAGCAGGCCCCAAACAAGGCTGAAGTTCCATGTCATCAAACCAAACCAAAGTTGTTTACTTGTAAGATCACATCTTCAAGAAATCAGGAGATGATAACCAAATCCTATTAAGCCAATAAGATTTCACTTACATTCTTACAAGGAAAGTAATCTTGAAATGATTAATGCACCATTTGTTCATTGTTCCTGCTTTCCTCTGTCTCTTTCTGCCTATAAAACTTACCCATTCTGTCTAGCTCATTGGCGCTCCTTTCTGTTTTGTAGATTGGATGCTGCGTGGTTCATGAATTTAATAAAAGCTAATCAGATTTTTGAAACTCAATTTGTTGACCTTTTGTTCTTTGATGACCACCTCACCTCCAATTTTAGGTTCTTCTTCTTTCTTCGTCAATAGACCTGTCTATACTTCTCATTAAGCAGTAATGGCTAAAAGCCATTATAGCCATTTGAGAAGCACTTTCTTTTTCTAATCTTTTTGCCTTGCTCCTCACTAGCATAGTGTTTAAGAGGACAGACTCTAGAGTCCAGCAAGCCAGACTCAAATCCCAGCTCTATCACATACTAGTTTTGTGACCTGAGCCAGTTAGTTAATTTGTCTGTGCCTCCATTTTCTTGTCTCTAGAATGAGGACAAAAATAGTACCTGCTTTTTACGACTGTTGTGAAAATTGAATGAGATATTTCACATAAACACTTAGCCCAATGTCTGGTACAGAGTGAGTGCTGAATAAATATTAGCTATCATTTATTAGTGCCTTATTAGTGCTTTATTGCTCTAAGCTTCAGCTTACCCAGTGATTCTGGCATTTCTGGCCCACCAGTGTAAGTTACAGTCAAGGAGTCTGTATCCCAAAATAGAACTCCTATATAATCCAGCAATCTTACTTCTTGGTATACAGTCATCCCTTGGTATCAGTGGGGATTGGCTCTGGGACCTCCCATTGATACCAAAATCCACAGATGCTCAAGTCCCTGATATAAAATGTTGTAGTATTTAGCTGGGATTGGTAGCATGCACCTGTAGTCCCAGCTACTTGGGAGGCTCAGGTGTGAGGATCGCTTGAGCCCAGGAGATCAAGGCTGCAGTGAGCCATGATATTGTCACTGTTCCCCAGCTTGGGTAATGGAGTGAAACGCTGTCTCAAAAAAAAAAGTTGTAGTATTTGTGTATGACCTGTGCACATTCTCCTATATACTTTAAATCATCTCTAGATTACTTACAATACTCAATACAATGTAAATGCTATGTAAATCATTTTTATCACTCAGGCTAGAGTGCAGTGACACAACACAGCTCACTGCAGCTTCCATCTCCTAGGCTCAATGCATCCTCCTGCCTCATCCTCCTGAGTAACTGAGACTACAGGTGTGCACCACTGTGCCAGGCTACATTTTCTACTTTTTTTTTTTTTTGAGAGGAAGTCTCACTCTGTCACCCAAGCTATGGTCCACCCAGGCTGGAATGCAGTGGCATGATCTTGGCTCACTGCAACCTCCGCCTCCCAGGTTCAAGCGATACTTCTGCCTCAGCCGCCCAAGTAGCTAGGATTACAGGCACATGCCACCATGCCTGGCTAATTTTTTTTTTTTTTTTTTTTTTGTATCTTTTAGTAGAGATAGGGTTTCGCCATGTTGGCCAGGCTGGTCTCAAACTCCTGACCTCAAGTGATCCTCCTGCCTCAGTTTCCCAAAGTGCTAAGATTACAGGCATGAGCCACCGTGTCCAGGTAACTTTTCTACTTTTTGTAGAAGCAGGGCGTCCCTATGTTGCCCAGGTTGGTTTTGAACTCCTGGGCTCAAGTGATCCTCCCATCTTGGCCTCCCAAAGTGCTGGGATTACAGGCATATGCCACCGCTCATGGCCTAAATAGTTATAATACACTGTTTGTTTGTTGCTTGTTCATTCGTTTGTTTTGAGATGGAGTTTCACTCTTGTTGCCCAGGCTGGAGTGCAATGGTGTGATCTCGGCTCACCGCAACCTCCACCTCCCGGGTTCAAGTGATTCTCCTGCCTCATCCTCCTGAGTAGCTGGGATTACAGGCATGCACCACCACGCCTGCTAATTTTGCATTTTTAGTAGAGACAGGGTTTCTCCATGTTGGTCAAGCTGGTCTCAAACTCCTAACCTCAGGTGATCCACCTGCCTCAGCCTCCCAAAGTGCTGGGATTATAGGCGTGAGCCACTGTGCCTGGCCCCAAAGTCCTGGGATTACAGGCATAAGCCACTGCTCATGGCCTAATTATTTAAAAAACAACAATCAAAAAAAGTCTGTACATGTTCAGTAGAGATGCAATATTTTAAAATATGTTTGATCCTTGGTTGGTTGAATCCATGGATTTGGAAACTACAGATATGGAGGGTCAACTGTGTATCCAAAGTAAATGAAATCAGTATCTCAAAGAGATATCTGCACCCCCGTGTTCATTGCAGCCTTATTCACAATAGCTAAGATGTGGAAACAACCCATGTTCATCAACAGATCAATGGATAAAGAAAATGCGGTATATATACATACATAACGGAACATTATTCAGCCTTTAAAAAGGACATTCTGCCATTTGGGACATGGATGAGCCAGGAAGATATTACGCTAAGTGAAATAAACCAGGCACAGAAAGACAATTACTCTATGATTCCACTTGTATGTGGAATCTAAAAAAGTTGAATTTGGCTTGGCGTGGTGGCTCCCACCTGCAATGCCAGCACTTTGGGAGGTTGAGGTGGATTGCTTGAGCTCAGAAGTTTGAGACCAGCCTGGGCAACATGGCAAAACCCCGTTTCTATAAAAAATACAAAAATTAGCCAGGTGTGGTGGCATGTGCCTATAATCCCAGCTACTTGGGAGATTGAGGTCAGAGGACCACTTGAGCTTGGGAGTTCAAGGCTGCAGTGAGCTGTGGTACCACCAGTGCACTGCAGCCTGGGTGACAGAGCAAGTCCCTGTCTCAATAAATAGATAAATAAAAATTTTAAAATTAAAAAGTTGAACTCATAGAAGCAGAGTAGAATGGTGGTTACCAGAGGCTGGGGTGTGAAGGAAGTGAAGAGATGTTGATGAAAGGGTACAAACTTTCATTTATAATATGAACAAGTTCTGGGGATCTAATTTACAACGTAGTGTACATTACTGTATCAATTACTTGAAATCTGATGAGGGAACAGAATTTAAATGACCTCACCCCACCACACACACACAGTGGTAACTATGGATGATGACAGGTATGTTAATTTGATTGTGATGATCATTATATAATGTATATGTATATCAAATCATGTACATATTAAATATATACAATTTTTATTTGTAAATTAAATTTTTTAATTAAAAATATTGACTGCTGCAGGCTCAAAAGACTAAAGGAAAAATGAAATGGATGCTATGTCTCAGACGTCTCCCGTTTCTTCATTTACCTGTAGCTTTGCTCACACTTCTTGCCTCTCCAGCTGCAAGGGACTCATAGCTGGTCCACAGCCACTTGGGAGCACCCTCGAGTTAGGGCCAATCTGTTCTTCCTCCTGACAGGTGCTTCAGATCCCAGCCAGCAAGGATCATTTTCAGAAACTTTCACTTTCATATCTAGCCAGAGCTGGAAACTGGGCATGTCCTTCCAAACAGTTGGCAGGAAGCTGGTTCCCAACCGCTAAGAAGCAATAAAACCAAGGCCACTCCTGCAGAAGAAGGCTTCTAACAGCACAGGATTCAAGCTCTATAGAGGTAACTCCCAGCCACAGTAGCAGTGTTTGTAAGTGTGGCTGGATCACTATTTCAGAGTTCCCCTTCACTCTCATCAAATCCCCTTAGGACCTCCCTGCAAACCTCACCTTTTGTAACTGAGTCACCCGCCTGCAGAACCAGATAACAAAGGTGAATTCAGGACAGTTATATGCAAAAATGCTGTTGGGCTGAGCCAAGACCAAGATTGGAGGACACATTTGCAGAGGAATATGATTGTATTTTTTTCCGTGTTTGTTTGTTTGTTTGTTTTTGTGTGAGACAGAGTCCCCTCTGTTAACCAGGCTAGACTGCAGTGGCGCAATCTCTGCTCACTGCAGCCTCCACCTCCTGGGTTCAAGCGACTCTCCTGCCTCAGCCTCCCAAGTAGCTGGGATTACAGTCATGCGCCACCATGCCTGGGTAATTTTTGTATTTTTAGTAGAGACAGGGTTTCTCCAATGTTGGCCAGGCTGATCTTGAACTTCTGACCTCAGGTGATCCACCCGTCTCGGCCTCCCAAAGTTCTGGGATTACAGGCATGAGCCATGCACCCTGACAATGATCTGGAAAAGATAAAACTATAGAGACAGTAAAAAGATCACTGGTTGCCAGGGATTAGCTACTCGGGAGACGGAGGCATGAGAATCACTCAAACCCAGGAGGCAGAGGTTGCATTGAGCCAAGATCACGCCACTGCACTCCAGCCTGGGCCACAGAGCCAGACTCTGTCTCAAAAAAAAAAAATATATATATATATATATATATATAATATATATAGTTATAGAGTCACACAATATGTATCACTTTCAGATTGGCTTCTTACATTTAGCAATATGAATTTAAGTTTCCTCCATGTCTTTATGTCTTTTGTTTTGTCTTGTTTTTCTTTTTTTTTCTTTTTTTTGAGATGGAGTCTCATTCTGTCGCCCAGGCTGGAGTGCAGTGGCATGATCTCAGCTCACTGCAAGTTCCACCTCCCGGGTTCAACAATTTTCCTGCCTCAGCCTCCCGAGTAGCTGGGGCTACAGGCACCTGCCACCACACCTGGCTAATTTTTTTTTTTATTTTTAGTAGAGACGGGGTTTCACCATCTTGGCCAGGCTGGTCTCAAACTCCTGACCTCGTGATCTGCCTGCCTCGGCCTCCCAAAGTGCTGGGATTACAGGCGTGAGCCACCACGCCTGGCCTTGTTTTGTCTTGTTTTTCGATTTTTGAGATGGGGGTCTCACTGTTTTTCCCAGGCTGGTTACAAACCTCCATGTTTTTTCCTGGCTTGATGCCTCATATCCCCCCCTCCCCATTTTTTTATTGTGGTAAAATACACACAACATAAAATTTACCACTGTAACCTTTTTTTTTTTTTTTTTGGCGGAGTCTTGTTCTGTCACCCAGGCTGGAGTACAATGGCGTGATCTCAGCTCACTGCAACCTCCACCTCCCAGGTTCAAGCGATTCTCATGCTTTAGCCTCCAGAGTAGCTAGGATTACAGGCACACGCCACCACACCTAGCTAATTTTTGTATTTTTAGTAGAGACATTGGCCATCTTGGCCAGGCTGGTCTCAGACTCCTAACCTCAGGTGATCTACCCACCTCGGCCTCCCAAAATGCTGGTATTACAGGTACGAGCCACTATGCCCAGCCCACTGTAACCATTTTTAAGTGTACACTTTAGTGATATTAAATACATTCATAATGTTCTGGTACCATCACCAGTATTCAGCTCTAAAACCCTTTTCATCTTGTAAAACAGAAATTCTATATCCATTAAGTAATAAAATTCTCCTTCCTCCTTGTTTTTTAGAGATGTGGTCTCATTTTATCCCCCAGGCTAGAGCACAGTGGCTCTAGCTCACTGCAGCCTCGAACTCCTGGGCTCAAGGGATCCTTCTGCCTTAACCTTCCAAGTAGCTGGGATTACAGGTGTGAGCCGCTGCACCTGGCTTGCTTTTCTGACAGGTTCTTGAAGGGAATCCATTAAAGCCTAATTAATCAGAGGTATCCCAGGAGTGAGCTTTCCTTCACTCTTTTGTATAAAGCTTCTCTTTGCTTTGTGAAGATCTGAGTGGCTATTGTTACAATGTGAATCAGGTTTCACTCTTAGGCAGTGGGTTCAGGAATAGAAAAAAACACCAACTTGCTCAGACACGTGTATCAAATGGCAAGATGATCTCACCAAGCACTGTCTTCCTCAGAATTTATTTTGGGTGCAACACACATTAAGGACATAGTGGTAAACCAGGCTTCGAAGCCATCTGTGTGAGAGATTTGCCAGAGGCATGAAGACATCGTATCCCCGGTGTCTCTGAAAAGGAGAGCTCTTCGCCATCACAGGCATAGGCAAGTACCCTGCAAATCGCTTCCCACTCAACACAATAGTTCTTGTTGCTATTTTGTGAGCTATGTCATACATGCAGAGGAGTAAAGAAAACATATATGTGTCGTTCAATTGTCAGTATAAATTGAACACCCATATAACCACCACCAGGTCTAGAATAGTATTCAGCCCCCTCCCAGCAGCCCCTGTGTGTCCCCCAGGGATTCCATCCCCTTCCCTCCCCCAGAAGTGGCCACTATCCTAACTTGTGGAAACTGTTTTCTTTCTTTCCTCTTTAGTGTTACAACTAAGTGTGCCCCATAAACAAGCATCAGTTTGTGAATGTCGTATAAATGGAATTAGACCGGGTGTGGAGGTTCACGTCTGTAATCTCAGCACTTTGGGAGGCCAAGGCAGGTGGATCAACTGAGGTCAGGAGTTCGAGACCAGCCTGGCCAATGTGGTAAAACCCTGTCGCTACTAAAAATACAAAAAAATTAGCTGGGCATGGTGGCAGGCACCTGTAATCTCAGCTACTCGGGGGGTTGAGGCAGAAGAATTGCTTGAACACTGTAGAGGTTGCAGTGAGCCGAAATCACGCCACTGCATGCCAGCCTGGGCAACAGAGGAAGACGCTTTCTCAAAAAAAAAAAGAAAAAGAAAAAGGAATGATATTGTATGTATTCTTCGTGACTTGTTTCTTCCTCACAATTGTTCTTAGACAAAGTGTGAAGAGGCCTTTTTGGTGCCTCCTGATGTTTTCCGGGATGGTGGATTCAGGAGTATGCTGTCTTCACAAACATTTCTGGCCTCAAAGTCACATTGAGCAGCTTGGGCCTCCTAGCTCAGCCACTTACTAACTGTGTGAACTTTCTTGTCCTGCTTTGTAAAATCAGAACAAATTATTCCTGTAGACATGAGCACCTCAAGAGCAGGAGTGTTCCTTATTTGCCATTCTGTTCTCAAGAACTTGCAGTGCCTGGTGTCTAATGAATCCTGAGTGAACACAGGAGACATGGTGAGATCACGTATGTGAGGGCCTAATACCACCCCTGATTTATAGCAACTGCTCAATACACGGGAGCCAATCTTATTATTGCCACAGTGTTATTTATTTGAATATGGGAGGCAGCCTCTCGGATGGCCGCCAAGGAGTCCCACCTCCTGGTATTCTTGTATTTGTACATCCCTCGACTGTACACTGGATATATTCACTCACTCCTAAGAAATAGAATGCAGCAGAAGGGATGGAATGTCACTTCCAAAATTATAAAAGACCATGGCTTTTATTTTGGGTCCTCTTTCTCACTGAGGTCTCTTGGATTGCTCACCCTAGAGGAAGCCAGCTGCCATGTCATGAGGCAGCCCTGTGGGGAGGCTCATGTGATGAGGCGACCGAGTCCTGTAGACAACCACAAATGTGAGCTTGGGAGTGGATTCTCCATCCAGTTGAGTCTTTGGATGGGGCTGCGGTCCAGGCTGACAGCTTGACTGCCACCTTATGAAAGACCGTCAGCCAGAGGCACCCAGCTAAGCCATGCCTGGATTCCTGACTCACAGAAACTGTGAGATAACAAATGTTTGTTGTTTTCCACGACTACATTTTGTGGCAGTTAGTTACACAGCGATAGATAACTAATGCAGTGCCTTTTCTTTGGTGAAAGAGTGCTGACAATTTTTAGAGCCTGTGGCAGACAAGGAGATGCACTGTTCAGATCCCCATTTAAGGGTGGGCTCACTGCCCAGCTGCAAAGAGTTCAGTTCACTGACAGCCTTCAAGTCCAGCTTAGCTTTCCAGCTGAGATCATGCTCTTCTTGGGATATTCTCCCTAGTCAATAACTGGGCAAGGGGGTGGAACAATGGCCTAGCCATCTCTTCTCAATGCTGGACCCCTCCCATGGGTAGTTTTTGCTTCAGAGCTTCCTGTTTGGCTGGTAGAGACTTTGACAGGTCTCCTTCCGTGAGTGTTGCTCCCCAATAAACCTTTCTATTTTCCATCCCCATCATAGCGTCTGCTTCCAGAGAATCCATTCTGTAATGAAATATCTACTACACAGAAACTCAAGCTTTCAGCCAGGTGCAGAGGTTCTCACCTGTAATCCCAGCACTTTGGGAGGCCAAGGCAGGAGGATCGCTTGAGCTCAGGAGTTCAAGACCGGCCTGGGCAACATAGCGAGACCCTGTCTCTGTGACTGACACTGACACACACACATACACACACACACACAAATTAGCCGGGCATGGTGGTGCATGTCCTAACTATTGGGAGACTGAGGCAGGAGAATCACCTGAGCCTGTGAGTTCTAGGCTGCAGTGAGCCATTATCTTACCTCTACTCCAACCTGGGCAACAGAGTGAGAGCCTGTCTCTAACAAACAAACAATCAAATAAAGCCTCAAGCTTTGTATCCAACCCAGACCTGAGTCCAAATACAGACTCTGCCCCTTGCTAGCTCTGTGACCCTTGGCAAATTACTTAACTTTTCTGAGCCTTGATTTTCTCACATGTAAAATGGATGACAAATAATGTAGGAGCTGAAATGGGATACTTATAGTGTAAAACAGAGTTCCCAGCTTCTAGTAGTAGTTAAAGGATAGTTTTTTTTTTTTTGAGATGGAGTCTCACTCTGTCACCCAGCCTGGAGTGCAGTGGCATAATCTCAGCTCACTGCAACTTCTGCCTCCTGGGGTCAAGTGATTCTTGTGCCTCAGCCTCCCATGTAGCTGAGATTACAGGTATGTGCCACCATGCCTGGCTAATTTTTGTATTTTTAGTAGAGATGGGGTCTTACCAGTTTGGCCAGGCTGGTCTCAAACTCCTGACCTCAAGTGATCCACCCGCCTTGGCCTCCCAAAGTGCTGGGATTATAGGTGTGAGCCACCGCGCCCGGCCAGGAGAACTATTATCTATCCACAGACTACACACCAACTAGTCTCTTTACATTTTCCATAAAATGTTACTGGCAATTGATTCAATACATTGCCTATTATATCTATAGTAGACCTTTGACATTTGTGAGGATTATATCCTTTACCTTTATGAAAACTCAAGCTACCAAACACCACTGTGGCACATATTGTCACACATAAAACAAAACAAAGTACAACTGAAAATTACACATTACTGTGGGGGGGGTGTGTGTGTGTGTGTGTGTGTTTCAAGACAGGGTCTCACTCTGTCACTCAGCACCCAGACTAGAGTACAGTGGCATGATCACAGCTCACTGTGGCCTTGAACTCCTGGGCTCAGACAAGTCTTCCATCTCAGCCTCCCAAGTAGCAGGAACCACAGGTGCACATCACCACACCTGGCTAATTTTTATTTTCGTAGAGACAGGGCCTCGTTAGGTTGCCCAGGCTGGTCTCGAACTCTTGGGCTCAAGTGATCTCGAACTCTTGCCTCAGTGCTAAGTGCTGGGATTTAACAGGCATGAGCCCCTGTGCCCGGCCTTCACTACTCTTTTAGGTCCTTAACAGTTCTATAAGTAAGGAACTAAAGCTGTATAAAGCTATTAAAAATAAGTGTGGCTTCAGTAATGCCAAAGCAATTTGGAGGATTGTTTCTCTTGTTGGCACTGAACCTTACCACATCAGAGGGCTGAGCCACTGCTGAATGCCATCCTTTTAATAAACCCAGACATGTGAAATTTAACAGGTCAAAACCTGTTTCTCCTACAGTCTGTGTCACCTTGATAGATAATTCCAAGCCAGAAAACAGAAAGCCATCAGTGATAGCTCCCTCTTATCCCTTACCTCCAATCCAACATCATGTCTTATTTATCTATTTGTTTTCCTTCAAAATGGCCTAAATCCCCTCACCCCTTTCCATCCTCACTGGCCCCAGCTTCTTCTCTTTCAAGAGCCTGCTCACTTGCTCTCCTCTAGTTTATTCTCCATGATACAGCCAGATAGCTCTTTTTAAAATGCTGAATGTTTAAAATGCTGAATTTTTAAAATGATGAATTTCCATAATTCCCCATACATTTGGAATAATGGCTATACTCTATCTGTGCAAGCTACCCCCAGCCCCTCTCCACAATCTGACCTGCACTCCCCAAACATTCCCTTCCAGGAGTCAATTTCTGTCTTGTCTTAGATCCACCCAACCCATAGGCATTCCCTGTGTCTGGAACTCTCTTCTACACGCTCTGGATGCAGGCTCCTTTTTCTCCTTCAGATCTGAACCTAAACATCACCTCCACATGGAAGCCTTTATTAAGCATCCTCTGAAATAGGTTCCACCACATAAAGCTTCCTTCTATTATTCGCAGCCACAGCACCCACGTCATTTCCTTCTTTGCATGCGTCCCAGTTGGTCAGGACACACTTATTGGTTTATTGGAGGTTTCCCTCCATTTGTTGCAGTTTCTTTGAGTGCAGAGGGCTTATTCCTTGTGTTCGTTCATCCAGAGCCAATCCCAGTGCTGACCACAACACAGATTTCATAAATACAGTAAATCCAGTAGTTCCCCCTTACCCATGGGGGACATGTTCCTAAACCCCCAGTGGATGCCTAAAATCACAGATAGTACCAAACCTTTTTTTTTTTTCTCTTTGTAGGTAGTGTATTTTAAATAGCTTTCAAGATACACATATTTTTTCCTTTAAAAAAGTCTGTTGGTGGCCGGGCGCCGTGGCTCACGCCTGTAATCCCAGCACTTTGGGAGGCCAAGGCGGGCAGATCACGAGGTCAGGAGTTTGAGACTAGCCTGGGCAACATGGTGAAACCCCATCTCTACTAAAAATACAAAAAATTAGCCGGGCGTGGTGGCACACGCCTGTAATCCCAGCTACTCAGGAGGCTGAGGCAGAAGAATCGCTTGAACCCGGGAAGCGGAGGTTGCAGTGAGCCGCTGAGATTGTGCCACTGCACTCCAGCCTGGGCGACAGAGCTAGACTTCCTCAAAAAAAAAAAAAAAAAGTCCGTTGGAGCAGTTTTGTTCCTGAATTTTGCGGGTCATTCTCATGGTCCCGAGCCCCCGAACTCCCGCTCGTGGAGGCAGCCGAGGGGGGCGCTGGAAGCCCACGCGTCCTATCCTGACAGCGCTCTCAGCACTTGTGGAGCAGCTGTGCCCCGTCTTGCCACAGATCATGCATGGCCGCCATGTGAGCTAAAACTTCCATTTATTTCAAAGCAGTAATAATTTAAAATTCTAAAAATCTTTCCACCGCTGAACGTTTAGAGGGTGAGGTTAGACAAAAGACGGGGAGGCTGAGGACGCCCCAGAGGGGACCATGTGGCCCACGCCTTCCCGAGCCAGGGAGCCGGTGGGCCGGGCCAGGGTCCTGCCCTGGAACAGGCAGGGCCTGTAGCACTGACCAGCCAAGAGTGGCGCCTCCGGGGCACCCAGTCTGTGGGTGCCGTGCGGCGCTGGCTGAGGGTGGTTGGGAAAGGCCCCGCGGTTTCCCCGCAGCCTCAGGCGCAGCGGGCAGGGGTGGGTGCCGGCCCACAAGGGCTCAGGAGTTGCTTGTGGCGTTCTCGTTGCTGGGCGAGCTGGAGGAGGGGGAGGACGACGAGGAGGAGCAGCTCATCCCAGTCGGGCTCGGGGCGGGGGTGTTCGTGGCCGTGTTGTGTCCCGGGAGGCTTTTTCGGCAGACGGGGCAGCTGTCGTGCTGCTCCAGCCGGTGCACTATGCAGCCATCGTGGAACAGGTGGTTGCAGGGCAGCTGCTCGCCCAGCGCGTAGTCATCCTTGCACACGGGGCACTCGAGCCCGGAGCCTACGTGCTCCTCGGTGACGGGGACGGTGGGGAGGGACTGGATCTTCTCTTCATCTGCCGGTGGGGGGGCCCGTGTTTTCAAACTGATTGAGGAGCTGTGCGAAGGCGTCCAGGCCGTTGGCCACTCAGGCGTAATCCATAGGGTTTGAGTGCAGGACTCCCCAAGGACCCAGGCCGGGGATGGTGGCGGGCGTGATGATGCCGTTGACGAGCTGCTGGATGATCCCTTCTAGCGTGGGGAGGCCTTTGGGCCGGCCGGTGGCCCGTGGGGAGGCGGAGGAGAGGCTGCCGGGCGCAGTACGGGGCCGGGACTGATGCTCTCTCTCCCACGGTCTCTCAGGGTCCTTGCTGCCGTCAGCCTGCGCCCCAGGAGGGAACGTGGGGATCTCGAAGCTGTCGTCAAAGATGCCGAAAGCAAACTGCCCGTAGCCCTGCGGCAGCGTGAACAGATGCTGGTCCACGTTCTCCAACGGCGGCCGGCTGTGGTCCGTGGGGGCAGTGGAAGGGGCAGAACTGTTTTCTGTGCTCCTGGTCTCTTCAGGAAGCTCCTCGATAAAATCAGACGCGCATCTTGGGCAGATATAATCCGATAGGCGCGGGACGATTTCCAGGGAGCAGCAGTGGCAGAAGAACCGTCCTACCTGCGGCGACGCCTAGGCCCTGGCCACGACCCCCTACTCTGCGCCGCCCGCCCCCCGCGAGGCGCCAGCCGCCGGCCGTTTGCTGCTCCCTCGCTGATCGACACCCAAACCTTTTATATGCTATGTTTTTCCTACCTACACATCTATGATCAAGTTTAATTTACAAAACAGGCGCTTACAAAGGAAGCGATTAACAACAATAACGAATAATAAATAGAACAATTGAGTCAAATAAGGGTTACTTGAACACAAGCACTGCAATACCATGGATTGGTCTCATAACTAACAGCTACTAAGAGACTAATGGGCAAGTAGCATCTACAGTTCAGATATACTGAACAGCCAGAGGATTCACAGGCTGGGAGGGGTGAAGCAAGACGGTGTGAGATTTCGTTACGCCACTCAGAATGGCAAGCAACTGAAAACATGAATTATTTCTGGAATTTTCAATTTAATATTTTTGGACTACAGTTGACTGCAGGTAACTGAAACCGTGGATAAGGGGGTACTACTGAATCTGTATTTTGAATTTTCTAGCTAAGAATATCACCTTTTTTTGTTTGTTTGTTTTTGAGATGGAGTCTTACACTGTCGCCCAGGCTGGAGTGCAATGCCACGATCCTGGCTCACTGCAACCTCCGCCTCCCGGGTTCAAGTGATTCTTCTGCCTCAGCCTCCGGAGCAGCTGGGATTACAGGCACCCGCCACCACACCCAGCTAATTTTTGTATTTTTAGTAGAGACGGGGTTTCACTATGTTAGCCAGGCTGTTCTCCAACTCCTGACCTCAGGTGATCCATCCGCCTTGGCCTCCCAAAGTGCTGGGATTATAGGCATAAGCCACCGCCCCCGGCCAGAATATCACTTTTTTACAACTTTTTTTTTTTTTTTTTTTTTTTTTTTAATTTTGAGACAGAGTTTCTCTTTGTCGTCCAGGCTGGAGTGCAGTGGCGCCATCACAGGTCACTGCAACCTCTGCCTCCTAGGCTCAAGCAGTCATCCTGCCTCAGCATCGCTAATAGCTGGGACGACAGGTGCCCGCAACCATGCCTGACTAATTTTGTGTTTTTTGTAGAGAAGCATTTCACCATGCTGCCTAGGCTTGTCTTGAACTCCTGGGCTCAAGTGATTCACTTGCCTCAGCCTTTCAAAGTGCCAGGATTACAGGCATGAGCCACATGGCCAAGAATATCACCTTTATCTTTAACAGATATTTTTCTTTTTCTTCTTTTTTTTTTTTTTGGAGACAGGGTCTCACTCTGTTGCCCTGGCTGGAGTGCAGTGGCATGAACAAGGCTCACTGCAGCCTCAATCTCTTCGGCTCAAGTGATTCTCCCACCTCAGCCTCCCAAGTACCTGGGACCACAGGTACCACATGTACCACCCTACCTGGCTACCTTTTAAAATTTTGTGTAGAGACCAGGTCTCACTATGCTGCCCAGGCTAGTCTTGAACTCCTGACTCAAATGATCCTCCCGCCTCGGCCTCCCGAAATGCTGAGATTACAGGCATGAGCCATCGCACCTGGCCAACAGTTATTTTTCTTTACTGCAAGAGCCTTACATTGTCATGGTAGAAAAGATTAGACTCCATAGATTAAATAAAAACATAAAATCATGCTACCCCACATTTAGAGATAGCCACTATTAGCCTTCAGATATATTCCTCCAGGGCCTTTTTAATGAATCTCGATGCAGGGATATATATGCTCCCAAGTCCTTCAACTTTCTGTGGTCGCCTGTTCTTTGACAGCCAAATAAAATGTCTTGGTCCCATGACACGTGCTGAGGGACATCAAACCTTCTTCCGGTAATTTTCCAATCCCTGGTTCAGCTGAATCCTCACATCCATTTCCTAAAGTTGCTGTCTGCTCTCTTCTCTGCTTTGTCCCTGCACCCTCTACTTTGTCTCCATCTATCTATCGCCTCCTTTGTCCGTCCCCAAAGGTCACCAAGCACTAAGTGGATAACAGATTCTTCTTTACTGGAGTTCAGGATCAAGAAGGTGACCCCCAACCAAGCACAAAGTGGGAGATGACATAAGTTTCAGCGCTGGCCA
This sequence comes from Pongo pygmaeus, assembly GCF_028885625.2. Classification (NCBI taxonomy): domain Eukaryota; kingdom Metazoa; phylum Chordata; class Mammalia; order Primates; family Hominidae; genus Pongo; species Pongo pygmaeus. The sequence goes on from NC_072392.2 coordinate 61,662,037, forward strand.
TTGCTGCCAGCAATGGAGATTTCTTGCGTACTTCTGCATCCAAGGTCTTGGTCTGCTGCCATCTTGGTCTTCTCCCTTCCACCTCTAACCAGGTCCTTCTCTGCTTTGCTACACATATCAGGACCTTGAAAACAGTCTTTCTGACCTATCGGAAAGAAAGATCAGATTCCTGGCACTTCTGTTGTGCAGAACAGCTTAGCTCATCTATACATCTATACTTTTCTCTCCTGATAGAGCTTGTCCAGGTACCTGCTCTTTCATAGTGGGGGGAGGGTGACAGTGGGGTGGGGATGGAGACAAAAAAAGGCAGAGATATCAAGAGAGTTTCCACAACTAAGAAACAAGGTGTCACAGGGCCCTATGACCACCATCTGGTTCAATGACTCATTTGAAGGGCTCACAGAACTCAAAAAAATGGCTAGACTCATAGTTTAGTTCATTGCATTGAAAGAATACAGATTTACATCCTGATCTAGTTTGAATGAAAAAAGAAAAAGAAAGAAGAAAGAAAGAAAGGAGGGAAGGAAGGAAGGAAGGAAAGAAGAAAGGAAGGGAGGGAACGAAGGAAGGAAAGAATACAGATTACCAGCCCAGGCAGCATGGTGAAATCCCATCTCTACCAAAAATAAAAATATAATATAATAAATTTTTAAAAATTAGCTGGATGTGGTGGCGGATGCCTGTATTCCCAGCTACTGGGGAGGCTGAGGTGGGAGGATCACCTGAGCCTGAGAGGCAGAGGTTGCAGTGAGCCAAGATCACACCACTGCACTCCAGCCTGGCAGACAGAGAGAGACTCTGTCTCAAAAAAAAAAGAAAAAAAAAGAAAGAAAGAAAGAGAGAGAGAGAGAGGGAGGGAGGGAGGAAGGAAGGGAGGGAGAGAAAGAAAGAAAGAAAGGGGGAAAGGAGGAAGGACCATTATTTACTTAACTGATCCCATATTATTAGACATTAACTTGTTTTCATTTTTTACTGTAATAGATAATACTTTAACAACATCCCTGTGATTATGATGGTGGTGCTATGTCCAGTATTGTTATGACTCAAAGAGAAATTCCCACATGATTATGTCCTGGTTCACCTTATGAGGAGGGAGAGCTCCCCTCAGGCTAAGTCCTAACACATCCAGTCTAGGGGGCCTTACAAGTGTTGTGGCCCCAGGGTAGCTACAGGGGGCTGTTTACAGACAATGGGACAATGAGAAGCTGGCTGCCTTGACTCCCTGCCCCATCCTCCAAATGGAAGGTGCCTCTCTCTAGAATCCATCTTGAGGGCTCCGGATTCCTCCTCCTCATTTTCCTCTTCCTCTGTTGTCCCTCCCCTCCCCCATCACACCCCAAGCCCAGGTGTATCTCATCTTGGAGTTGTGAGGGAGAAGGCTCCAGACCCTTCCTGTGTCTCAGCCCAGCAACTGCTTTTACAGAGCTGTAAGGAGGGAGGAAAGCAAACCAAACCTTAGGGTACAGTGAATGAACAAGAGAAGGAGAGGAATACATCAAAAATACTCATTTTGAGTTGGGCACGGTGGCTCATGTCTGTAATCCCAACACTTTGGGAGGCCAAAGCAGATGGATCACTTGAGCCCAGGAGGTCGAGACCAGCCTAGGCAACAAAAATTAGCCAGGCATGGTGGTGTGCACCTGTAGTCCCAGCTACTTGGGAGGCTGAGGTGGGAGAATCACCTGAGCCCAGGAGGTTGATGCTGCACTAAGCCATGATCTAGCTACCACACTCCAGCCTGGGTGACAGAGAAAATATGCATTGTGACATTTGGAGCTACAACTCTGCCATAAAACAAAAGCAGCATCTGCATCCTTCATTCAATATTTCCTTAAGATAGGTTACTACATATTAGGCATTGATATGGTTTGGCTGTGTGCCCACCCAAATCTCATCTTGAATTGTAGCTCCCATAATTCCTAAGGGTTGTGGGAGAAAGCTGGTGGGAGATCATTGAATATGGGGGGCGGTTCCCCCCATACTGTTCTCGTGGTAGTAAGTCTCACAACAGCTGATGTTTTTGTAAGGGGTTTCCCCTTTCACTTGGGTCTCAATTATCTGTTGCCTGCGGCCATGTGGGACATGCCTTTCTCCTTTCACCATGATTGTGGGACCTCCCCAACCATGTGGCACTGTGAGTTCATTGAACCTCTTTTTCTTTGTAAAATCCCGTGTCTCAAGTATGTTTTTGTCGGCAGTGTGAAAACAGACTAATACAGGCATTGATTGTTACAAGTGCTTTCCAAATATTAACTTAATTTTCCTAGTATCCTGTGAGCTTAGGAACTTTTATTATCCCCACATTACAGATGAGGAAATTGAGGCATGAGGACATTGAGTAATTTGCTCAAGGTCATGCAGGTGTAATTGGCAGAGATAAGGTTCCAACCTAGGCTGTCTGCCTCTCTGTTTGCTATGTGGCCTCTCCTTAGCAGGGAAATTGAAAAGAATGCATGCATTTCAAGGGTTTCAAAACAGGTGCCCTCCTGAAGGTTGTTTTCTATTTTAAACTTCCGTGTAGACAGAACAGTATTCATTCAATAGTTATTTGTTGAGTGCTTACTACGTGCCAGATGCCAGGGCCACATCGACGAACCAGACATAAGCCTGCTATCAAGGAGTTTCCAGAAAACAGGACAAACACCATACTTGGCTGGCTGTGCTGTGGTATAGACAACAGCAGGGTGCCCTGGAGCAGTCAGAACCATACTTAGTTTAGTTTTAGGGTTAGAAAAGACTTCTGGGCCCAAATGCAGTGGTTCATGCCTGTAATTTCAGCATTCTGGAAGGCCAAGGCAGGAGGACTGATTGAGTCCAGAAGTTCAAGACCAGCCTGGGCAACACAGTGAGTTCCTGTCTCTACAAAATTTAAAAATTAGCCAAGTATGGTGGTGCATGCCTGTGGTCCCAGCTGCTTGGGAGGCTGAGGTGAGAGGATTGCTTGAGCCTCGGAGGTCAAGGCTGCAATGAACCGTGATTGCATCACTGCACTCTAGCCTGGGCGACAGAGACCCTATCTCAAAAAAAGAAAAAAACTTCCTGCAGGGCAAGACTTATGAACTAAGAGCTGGACTGATGAGGAAGAGTTAGCCAGGAGAGGGGGGACTTTGGAAATGTAAACAATGGGTCTACCTTATAGCTTTTGAGGGCCCTAGGCCTTTTACTTTCATGGGCCCCTCCCTCCGTTAAACAAATATATTAAAATACATATTTTATGACTGTGTTGGTATAAACATATAAATTACTATTATATATTAAAACACCTTTTGCGATTTAAAAGTCCATTGTTTTTCTTTCTGATTTTAAATAAATTAAAACATGTTCATGGATCCCTAAAAATATTGTGGTCCCCAAGTGTTGTGCCTTCAGAAGTCAGCAGAAATGGAGCCTGGAGGTGGCAGGTGCAGGTGAGAAAGACCTTTGTCAGCCAAGGAAAGGGTTTAGATGTGATCCTAAAAGTTCTAGGAGCTACGTATGGGTTTTAAGGAGGGCAATGTGAACGGGTTCATTTCAGAAAGTTCCTGTAGCTTCAGTGTAGAGCATGGCTGGGAGGGGAGGCTGGAGGTGGAGTCATGAGCTCTGAGTGTGTCAGAGGGATCCAGGGGAGATCTGAGGGCACACTTCAATCAAGGAAGGAGCCCAGGGAAGGGGACAGACAAACTTAGAGACCAACGGGGTAAAATCAACAGGACTTGGCCATTGGTCGAATGCGGGGGTGAGGAGAGGGGGCATCCAAGGAGATTCCCAGGTGTGTGACTTGGGCGCCTGAGTAGAGTCATTTGTTACACTGCAGATGAAAAGAAAAGGAACAGATTGGAGCGCATGGTAGGAAAAAATAGTTAAGCTTTTATTTTTCAGCAGTATTGAGTTTGTGATGCCTTTGAGATATCCATAAGGAGAGATTTTTCAGAGGCAATGGGTCAGATGGTTCTAAAAAAATTGCAGTGATTTAATAAGTATCATGCCACTATCCACTGTCAATAGAACATATACTCTATATCTTCAAGGCACTTTAGAGTTCTTAAGGTAATGTCACAGGTGTTTTCATTTTGTGCTCATACTATCATGGTTAAGGGCATGAACTCTAGGCCAGGCATGGCTCACACCTGTAATCCCAGCACTTTGGGAAGACAGGGTGGGCAGATGGCTTGAACCTAGAGTTTGAGACAAGCCTGGGCAACACAGTGAAACTTTATCTCTACAAAAAAAAAAAGTAGCCAGGTGGCATGCACTTATAGTCCCATCTACTCAGGAGGTTAAGGTGGGAGGATCCCTTGAACCCAGGAGGTTGAGGCTGCAGTGAGCATGATTGTGCCATTGCACACTCTACCCTAAGTGACAGAGTGAGACCCTATCAAAAAAAGAAAGGGAAAGGAAGGAAGGAAGGAAGGAGAAGAAGAAGAAGAAAAGAAAAAAAGAAAGAAGGAAGGAAGGAAGGAAAGAAGGAAGGAAGAGAAAGAGAGAAAGCATGGGCTCTAGCCACAGACTACATGGTTCAAATCTCATGAGTGCCACCTTGTAACGGTGTCATATTGGGAAAGTTATTTAAACCTTCTTTGCTTCATGTTCTCCATCTGTAAAATGGGTAGAATAACAGTCCCAGCCCAGAGATATATGATTAAGTGAACAAACAGCTATAAAACACTTAGAGCAAGTGCCTGGCATTTAGCAAGCACTCAAGAAGGACAGCTGTTACTATTCCTACCGCAGCAGTGTGCCTATTGTCTTCTCCACTGCTTAGACCTTTCTGTGGTAGTGGAGTTTGCAGGAATCCTCATCTGTACTATCTTTCATTGCATCTCCTCCTGGCCACTGTTGCTCATATCTGCCATATGGATGAGAAAGGAGTGTGATGGTGACCAGGGTTTTCTGGAGGGTCTATGATGGGGCTTGGCATCCTGGGAGGAGTCAACATTACAAATGGTGGCATTCAATGGCAAACGCCTTTACGAAGGTCTGGGAAGGAGGGAGGAGTTGCTGAAATGGAAACCTGTTCAAAGCTGGAGGAAAGGGGGGAACATCTGGTTCATGGTAAATGAGCCTGACTTCGTTTAGTCCATGTTAGCCAATAAAAGTTTCCCAGAAGTTCTCAAAGCAACTCCTTTTGCTGGCCTGACACTGCAGCTGCAGTCAGGGTTCAGCCAACCTGCGTAGCAAGACGCTAAGGTGAGGCCAGCTGGCTTCCCAGATAACACAGAAGGAACAAATCCCAGAGTTTGTTTAATTCCGGCCAAACTTAACCGAATGTAGGAAAAAAATTGATTTCCTAGGAGGTCTGAGAGCTGTTGAGAATATGTGTATAGTAAAGCAGACTAGGGCAGGGAAGTCCCAGATCATCTTGTGATCAAATCAGATGGACAGCACTTTGCCAGGCGCTTTTCGTCTTAGTTCACCCTCCCAACAATCCCACTAGCAAAGTGTTATTCACCTCTTTAACAGAAAAGTTAAATAATTTTCCAGCAGTGATCCAGCCAGGAAGGGGTAGAGCTGGGACTGGAGCTGGGTGTGTTTGACTCCAGGACCTAAATTCTTTCTGTGGATCAAAAAGATGGATAGGCCGGGTGCAGTGGCTCACTCCTGTAATCCCAACACTGGGAGGCAGAGGCGGGAAAATTGCTTGAGACCAGGAGTTCGAGACCAGCCTGGGCAACATGGTGAGACTCCATCTCAAAAAAAATAAAGTAAATAAATAAAAAATTAGCCAGGTGTGGTGGCACGTGCCTGTGTTCTCAGCTACTTGGGAAGTTGAAAGGGGAGAATCACTTGAGCCCAGGAAGTTGAGACTACAGTGAGCTGTGTTTGCAACTCTACGCTCCAGCCTGGGCAACAGAGCAAAATCCTATCTTGAAAGAAAAATTAAAAAGATGGATAGCAGTTCTGAGCTTTGGGGCTGTTCATGGCACTGTTCTGTGTTGTTGTTAGCAAATAATAGCAATTAACATTTATTGCCCTGTGCTAAGATTCTTATGTATATAATTACATTTGCTTCCCTTAGTAACCCTATAGAGAAGGTACTATTATTCCCTTGCTTTTGCAGATAAGATTAAGGTATGGAGACTCTGAATAATGTGTCCAAGGTCACACACCTAATAAATGGCACAGCTAGGACTCAAGCCCAGGGAGTCTCCAAAACCCATGCATTCATGCCGCATGCTGTTCTTCTACCAGAAACAGGAACCAGCAGCTCTCAGCACTAACCCTAACCCCAACAGTTCTAAAGTCCTGTTCAGGGGCAGGAGGAGGGACCTGCAGGTGCAGATAATTCCTGCATGAGCTTTGGAACCAGGCAGCGCTAAATTCACACCGAGCCTGGCAACTCACAGTGAAGACTGCTTCTCAGCTTGGCCTCCAGCCTCCTCTTCTCCATCCAGATCCAGCTGTGGCTGCCTGCTCCTTTCTGCCATTTTCCAGGATTGTGATGTGAACACACAGGGAAATAAAAGTGCTACAACCCTGTCTGTGTCCAGCCCTGTTCTCTCTTGCTTTCTGCTCAACATCAACAGACCACAGCGCCCCCTTAGTTTCCCCAGAAAGAGGTTGCTCACCTACACTCACAACGATAGTGAGTGATGTGAAATTTACTGAAAGTTTCAAGGCAGAGCTGGGGAAGGGGATCTACTGAAAACAATTTCATTTTTATTCTTCCATACTTCTTTTCAGCCTACCACCCATTTCTTGTCACGCCACCACCTGGCTTTTCTCTCCACACATCCCCTGCCAGGGTGGTGGTGGTGACCCAGAGGGGACTTCTCTCTTCTCCATGTCTTGCTCTTCTCTGTGGTTTTTCTTGGACCCCTGCTCCTGTTAACCACCATCTTTTCTTATCCGGCACACCGTTGGGCGCCTTCGTCCAGCCCAGGTGGTTTGTTAAAGTGTTTCTTCTGAGTAAGTGCCATTCTCTTCCTGCAAGGGGCTTCCTTGGCCAGTAACCCTTTGCTAAAGCTCTTTAGTAAAAGGACTACAGTGAAAATGGTCATTACAGCCGGAGCTGTAGTGCCTGTCTTGGGAAGGGAAGCGCGACTGCCTTTGCCTGCACTGGCCTTTCCCCCACTTCCTCCATTTCCAAAAGTCACTGGTTTCAAAGGTCTCGGCAAGTCTGCCCTGAGCTCCTCTTTTCCCATCTGTGGGTTTCTAGCTCCTCCTAACAGCAAGAGGGATTTGTCTCTGAAGGTTGCCAAAGGGAGTGGCAAGAACCTCTCAGAGAGCAATTACCTTGAAGAGCCCTCCCTGGAGAACAGGCTCTTTCTCTTCCAAATTGGAAAATCCTCACATTGTGCCAATTAGTCCAGAGGGCACTTGGAACTTTACCAGCTGAAACACTCACAACTCTTAAAGGGAAAGTCAGCAACGAACAAAGGCAACCTTCAATGGGCTGTGGCAGGAGCCAGGTGGCTTTTAAAGAAAAAGCACAAGGTAAGAATGAGCTGTGACCCTGGTGGAACACAGCGTTAAATCCATCTCAGAAACAACCATCGCTGATGAAGTGCGAGACTTTTTTCTCCTGAGAGAGTGTAGATTTCATTGTCAAGTACTACAGCCAACCCCAGTACCCTGGAGGTGAAATGTCTATTTTGAAAAAGACGTAACCTCAGAAACTTCCTGATGCCCGTAAGTAAAGGGATTATATGACCCACTGAAGGTTAATTATTTATTATAGTAACAGAATAGCCCCAGCCTGGACAACATAGAGAGACCCTGTCTCTACCAAAAATTTCAAAATTAGCTGGGTGTGGTAGTGTTCACCTGTGATCCCAGCTACTTGGGAGGTTGGAGGATCACTTGAGTCCAGGAGGTCGAGGCTGCAATGAGCTGTGACTGTGCCACTGCACTCTAGCCTGAGTGACAGAGCAAGACCCTGTCTCAAAAAAAAAAAAAAAAAAAAAAAAGAATGGCTGTCTGGGCACGGCACGATGGCTCACATCTGTAATCCTAGCACTTTGGGAGGCTGAGGCTGGTAGATTGCTTGAGCTCAGGAGTTTGAGACCAGCCTGGACAACATGGTGAAACCCCATTTCTACAAAAAATACAAAAAAATTGTGGCTCATGCCTGTACTCTCAGCTACTTGGGGGCTGAAGTAGGAGGATCCTGTAAGCTTAGGAGGCAGAGGTTGAAGCGAGCTGAGATTGCACCACTGTACTCCACCCTGGGCGACAGAGTGAGACCCTGTCTCAAAAAAAAAAACAAGAATGGCAAACATGGTTACATGTTTCTTTTTAATCATATTGGCTTTGGGATGCAGTGTAAGATTTATTTTGAAATATATTTGCTGCCTTTTTTATACTTTGCCAAAGACAACATCCAACTTTGTTTGCTGTCCCCAGGTGAACAGCAGCTGATTGTTTGGAGGAGTCTGAAGGTATGCAGGCTGGCAGAAGGAAGCTGGCTTGGATGAACATCTTGCCATATGGAGTCACAAATTGAATGGCCCCTTTTCAGCTTGGTTAAGAGCAAGCTCCTGAAGCTTTAATCTGGGGTCAGTTTGGGGAAAAGAAGAAATCTTACAGAAACTGGCCAGGACATATCACATGTAGGTTGGAAGAGGGACATTGACAGGGGCAATCTAGTCCAGGGTGAGTTCTGTATGCCAGAGGACACCAGACCAAGGTATGTCACTGATGATGCTATTTAATTCCAGAGGGAGTCAGTTGGATGCAGCTCTTGCTTTTGAGTCTGGCCCTAATGCTCTCGGCTGACAAATTCCTTTTTCTTCTTTTGAGGCAGGGTCTCACTGTCACCCAGGCCGGATGCAGCGGTGCCATCACAGCTCAGGTGGTCCTCCCACCTCAGCCTCCCAAGTAGTTAGGACTACAGGCATGCACCACCATACTTGGCTAATTTTTGTATTTTTTTGTAGAGACAAGGTTTCACCGTGTTGCCCAGGCTTGTCTATAACTCCTTGGCTCAAGCGATCCTCCCACCTTGGCCTCCCAAAGTGCTGGGATTCCAGGCATGAGCCACCGTGCCCAGCTTGGCCGACAAATTCTAATGGCAGAAAAGATCAAATACCAAGATTGCTTGTAAACATCACAGCAAAATATTGCACTTACTTCACTGCTCCCTGAAGTGACCACATTTTTCTTTTGTTTTGAGACAGGCTCTCACTCTGTCACCCAGGTTGCAGTGCAGTGGCATGATCATAGCTCACTGCAGCCTCAACCAACTTCCTGGGCTCAAGTGATTCTCCCACCCCACACTCTTAAGTAACTGGAACTACAAGCGTGCAACACCATGCCCGGCATTTTTTTTATTTTTATTTTTATTTGTAGAGATAGGATCTCACTATATTGCCCAGGTTGGTCTAGAACTCCTGGGCTCAAATGATCCTCCCACCTCGGCCTCCCAAAGTGCTGAGGTTACGTGTCTGAGCCATTGTACCCAGTCAGTGACCACTTTTGAGAAACAAAAAAGCAAATTCCCAATCCTAACATATAGATCTGAGCCCCAAAGCATCTGTGTCTTCCCCAGATTTGATTTACTTTAACTAAGTACATTGTTAAAAAAAAAATTAAAATAAATAGAGAGAGGGTCTCCCTATATTGCCCAGGCTGGTCTTGAACTCCTGAGCTCAAGCGATCCTCCATGTTGGCCTTCCAAAGGGCTGGGATTACAGGTGCGAGCCACTGCATCTGGCTTTAACCAAGTGCATTCGAACACATGTTCTTTTAATTTAGGGTTTTGGGGTTTTGTTTGTTTTTTTTTCTTTGCTTTTTCACATTGGTATATTTATTTTTAAATATTTTCTCAGCAGTTGCTTTTTCCTAATTCAGATGAAAACAGGGCCTGGCTTGGGCTTTAGCAAATTAAAACAGGTTATGCTTCTACGAGCAGAGTTAAATGTGTTCCCAGAGAGTTGCCAGTGCCACTTTATTTTTGGTTACAGTTCTCTCAAGAGGACCTTTTAATAGCTCTTGAAGTAGGGGCAGTAATCCTTTGAAAGAAGACAAACCAGTTTTCTCCCCTCTACCCCACAACTCCTTTTTGCCTTTACACTTGAAGCAACTAAATTAGAAGTTGGATGTCATGAATCCTATAGTTTTACTTGAAATTTCCTGCTGCTGACACTAATGTTTTCTTTTTTGTTAGAATCAGGAACACTTAAAAAGTCAAACCTCCTCATGACCTGATCTCAAAGTACACTTGAAATGTTTTTTTGTTTTTTTTGTTTTTTGAGGCGGAATTTTGCTCTTGTTGCCCAGGCTGGAGTGCAATGGCGCGGTCTCGGCCCACTGCAACCTCTGCCTCCCAGGTTCAAGTGATTCTCCTGCCTCACCCTCCTCCTGAGTAGCTGGGATTACAGGCACCTGCCAGCACTCCCAGCTAATTTTTGTATTCTTAATAGAGATGGGGTTTCACCATGTTGGTCAGGCTGGTCTCGAACTCCTGACCTCAGGTGATCTGCCCACCTCGGCCTCCCAAATTGCGAGGATTACAGGCATGAGCCACCATGCCCGGCCTGTAATGTTTTTTTTCCCATGGCAACATTTCTCAGCTACTCTGGGCTTATGAAGAAGAGTATAACAACGCCTTTCCCAGTTTTAAAACCACTTGTATTTAGTCAGAATTAGGCATGGCTGTAAGGGGTAGAAAACCCAAACCAACAGTAGCTTAAGACAGAAATTTATTTCCATGTAAAGAGAGAAAAGGAGTACAAAGGTGGAATGGTGGCTCCAGTCCTCAAAATCCTCGGGGACCTTGGCTCATTCTAGCATATCTTCCTACCATGATCCCAAATGGTTGCATTCACACATTCCAGCCGGCAAAATAAAAGAGGGTGAAAGGGAACAAAAGGTACACCAAAGGGGACGGTTTCCAGCTGCTGCCAGAAGAACACTTCTGTTTATATCCCGGTGGCCAGAACATAGTCACGTGGCCACACTTAACTGCTGGGAAATGCAGTATTTTTTTTTTTTTTCTGGATGGCTGTGTGCGCAGTTCAAAATTCTACCTCTAGGCTATACACCCTAGGGCCTATGGTCTTAAAATTTACCAGTTTCTATCAATTTTGCCTTGAGAATTTGAAACGCCTCTTGAGATTACTAAATAATGACATAAGGTGGTATAACATCAGTATCAGAAATACCCCCACTCTTTATAATTTCTATACAACATTTTACCAGAATTTTGCTTTTGGGAGTCCATAGTAATTAAATAACTCTAAAACCAGAAAAAGTTTTAAGCAAAACAATGTTCATCACAGTTATTTATAATTAGAAAAACTGAAATGACACTTTGAGAGGCCCGGGTAGGCAATTGCTAGAGCCCAGGAGTTTGAGATCAGCCTGGGCAACATGGTGAAACCCTGTCTCTACAAAAAAAAATGTAAAAAATTAGCCAGGCATGGTGGTGCACACTTGTAATCCCAGCTACTCGGGAAGCTGAGGTGAGAAGATCACATGAGCCAGGGATGTCGAGGTTGCAGTGAGCCAAGATGGCACCACTGCACTCCAGCTGGGTGACAGAATGAGACCCTGTTTGAAAAAAAAAAATAAAGAAAAAGTGAAATTTGAATAAATGTCAAAATATGGAGGACTGGTCAGATGAAGTGTAGAACATTTTCTTAATGGAATATTATGTATCTGTTAAAAATGATATTTACAAGGCCAGACACAGTAGCTCAGGCCTGTAATCCCAGCACTTCAGGAGGCCAAGGCAGGAGGGTCACTTGAGGCCAGGAGTTCAAGACCAGTCTGGGAAACAAAATGAGACTTTGTCTCTACAAAAAATTGAAAAATTAGTGGGATATGGTGGTGGCACCTGTAGTCCCAGCTATGCGGGAGGCCGAAGGATCACTTGAGCCCAGAGGTTCAAGGCTGCTGTGAGCTATGACCATACCACTGCACTCTGTTCTCCAGCTTGGACGACAGAGCAAGACTTTCTCTCTTTAAAAAAAAATGATACTGACAAAGAACCCACAGTAACATAGATAAATTCTTATAATGCCCCGTTAAATAAAAAATATAGAGATATGAATTAAGCCAAATGACTTTTTTGGGTAATGAGACTTTTAATAACTATTTTCCTATATTTATTTTCTAAATTTTGTTACTATTACACTTATTATTTTATTAGAAATAAAAAATATTGCTGGGCGCAGTGGCTCATGCCTGTAATCCCAGCACTTTGGGAGGCCGAGACGGGTGGATCACCTGAGGTTAGGAGTTTGAGACCAGCCTGGCCAACATGGTGAAAACTGTCTCTACTAAAAATACAACATTAGCTGGGTGTGGTGGCGCATGCTTGTAATCTCAGCTACTCTGGAGGCTGGGGCAGAAGAATCGCTTGAACCCGGGAGGCAGAAGTTGCAGTGAACCGAGATGGTGCCATGGCACTCCAGCCTGGGCAACAAGAGTGAAACTCCATCACAAAAAAGGAAAAATAAAATAAAAAATATCCTATCCTCTAGTCTCTCTAGTTACCTACACTTTACCCATCTTTAGGTACCTACACTCTACCCATCTCTAGATACCTATACTCTACCCATCTCATAGGCTCAGTTTAATCTGACCTCCTGTCCAAAAGTTTTTCTGGCCATTCCCTGTCTTCTGCATTGTTGCTGACACCACTTGTAATGGGAAGTCATTTCTTTTTTTTTTTTGGAGCGGGGGAAGAGCCTCACTTGGTTGTCCAGGCTGGAGTACAGTGGCATGATCATGGCTCACTACTTTGACCTCCCAGGCTCAAGCGATTCTCCCACGTCAGCCTCCTTAAGTAGCTGGGACTATAGGTGCACACCACCATGCCTGGCTAATTTAAAAAATTTTTTGTAGAAATGGGGTCTCCCTATGTTGCCCAGGCTGGTCTTGAACTCCTAGACTTAAGCAATCCACCTGCCTCAGCCTTCCAAAGTGTTGAGATTACAGATGTGAGCCACTGCACCTGGCAAAAGTCTTTTTTTTTTTTTGTCTTGCCAGCATCAGGCAGAAGCCTCTGATGAGAAGCTATTGGGGCCTCAGTGAGGTTATACCTTTCCTCTCTCTCCTCCTTGGTAGATACAGAGTAGTCCTGTAGGCCCACTAATCAGATGCTCCAGCCCAGGACTTTGAATTGGTGGAAATAACTTTGTAGTCTACGTGGGCTTTGGATATTTGATGATATTAAGATATTTTTAACTTGGTGGGTAGTAGGGGAGTGATGATGGTATTATGGTTGTTTTTAAATTTTATTTTTAAAATGTAGGTGTTCAAGCCCAGCAGAAGTGTCCTATCTCCCCATATACTGGAACCTAATTGCCTATGGGATAGTACTAAAGAAGTGGGGCTAGGGGCCAGGGGCGGTGGGTCACGCCTGTAATCCCAGCACTTTGGGAGGCCGAGGCGGGTGGATCACCTGAGGTCTGGAGTTCGAGACCAGCCTGACCAACATGGAGAAACCCTGTCTCGACTAAAAACACAGAAAATTAGCCAGGCGTGGTGGAGCATGCCTGTAATTCCAGCTATTCTGGAGGCTGAGACAGAAGAATCACTTGAACCCCGAAGGCAGAGATTGTGGTGAGCTGGGATCGTGCCATTGCACTCCAGCCTGGGCAACGAGAGTGAAACTCCAACTCAAAAAAGAAAAAGAAATAGAAATAGGACTGGCACAAGTGCCTCTTGCCTGTAATCTCAGCACTTTGGGCGGCCGAGGTGGGAGAATTGCTTGAAGCCAGAAACTCAAGACCAGCCTAGTCAAAATAGTGAGACCCTCTACAAAAAAAAATTAAAAAAAAAAAAAAAAGAAATAGGGCCTTTAGGAGTGATTAATGGGAGTGGAACCCTCATGAAAGGGCCCTCACCAGACACCAAACCTGCTGGCATCTTGGTTTTGCACTTTCCAGACTCCAGAACTGTGAGGAATAAATTTGCCATTTATAAATGCCCTAGTCTAAGGTAATTTTGTTATAGCAGCCGGAAAGGACTAAGACACTATGTAGCTTCAATGACACCAGACACAAGGCATTTAGAAAAAAAGGGTTTTCTTCTTCACAACGAAAGGAAAAACTCAGTACTTTACTTGTGACACCAGATGTGTGTGTGTAGCAGGGGTTCCTATACCAAGCAATTCTCCAATTCTCTGGAGACACCAGCTGGGTATCCTACAATTCAATTCAGTTCTGACATGATCTATCTGAAGTTAGTACCTACCCCACAGTCAGTTGCCAATCAAAAGTCCAGGTTGTCACCTGGTGTTTCTGATAGGCTATGAGTCAGAGGGTCCCATGACCCCTTTCTTGAGTTTAATCATTTGCTAGAACAGCTCACAGAACTCAGGAAATGTTTGTTAGTCAATTCTCACATTGCTATAAAGAAATACCTGATTGGGAGGCCGAGGTGGGCGGATCACGAGGTCAGGAGATCGAGACCATCCTGGCTAACACGGGGAAACCCCATCTCTACTAAAAATACAAAAAATTAGCCAGGCGTGGTGGTGGGCACCTGTAGTCCCAGCACTTTGAGGGGCAGAGGCAGGAGAATGGCGTGAACCCTGGAGGTGGAGCTTGCAGTGAGCCGAGATCACGCCACTGCACTCCGCCCTGGGCAACAGAGTGAGACTCCGTCTCAAAAAAAAAAAAAAAGAAATACCTGAGACTGGGTAATGTGTAAAGAAAAGAGGTTTAATTGGCTCATGGTTCTGCATGTCGTACAGGAAGCATGGTGCTGGCATCTGTTTGGCTTCTTGGAAGGCCTCAGGAAAATTACAATCATGGTGAAGGTGAAGGGGGAGCAGGCACCTCACATGGCCAGAGCAGGAGCAAGAGAGAGACTGAGGTGCTGTGAGAGGCATTTGCACCAGAGCGACTCCATCTTGAATAGGGACTGGATGAAATAAGGCTGAGACCTTCTGGGCTGCATTCCCAGGAGGTTAAGGCATTCTTAGTCAGAGGATGAAACAGGAGGTCAGCACAAGACACAGGTCATAAAGACCTTGCTGATAAAACAGGTTGCAGTAAAGAAGCTGACCAAAATCCACCAAAACCAAGATGGCAACAAGGGTGACCCGTGGTTGTCCTCACTGCTACAGTCCCAGCAGCATTATGACAGTTTACAAATGCCATGGCAGTGTCAGGAAGTTACCCTATATGATCTAAAAGGGGGAGAAACCCTCAGTTTTGGGAATCACCCATACCTTTCTCAGAAAACTCATGAATAATCTACTCTCTTGTTTAGCTAAAAATGGGCAACCAGCAGCCCTTGGGGCTGCTCTGCCTACGGGGCAGGCATTCTTTTATTCCTTAACTTTCTTAATAAACTTGCTTTCACTTTATGCTATAGACTCCCCCCAAATTCTTTCTTTCGTGAAATCCAAGAACCCTCTCTTGGGGTCTGGATCTGGACCACTTTCTGGTAACATCTTTCTGGCAACCACGAAGGGACTATACTGAGGAGACCCCTGACCCACAGGAAATAGACTGCAGCACCAGTTGGCTGACTTTGGGTAAGTGATGGGGTACCCGAGTAAAGGATGAGATTGGGCTACAGGCCCAACTTAGGGGAGTTAGAGCCTCTCCTAAGACAGAGAGGGTTAAAGGCCCCTCTCAAGAAAAGGCAACGACGCTTGACCGAACCTGGATTCGAGGCCCAACTTAGGAAGGTTAGAGTTCTTCCTAAGATTTAAGGGGTAAAGTTCCTCTCAGCTAAGTACAGGTTTGGCACTATGGGATGTTAACTGCTCTTCTATTTGGATTAATCTGCCTTGCACTCTGCTGACAGCTGTGGGTGACAGGATTAGGCATGCACAGGACCATGGAACATGGGGAACTATTTTTCTCCCCAAAAGGGGAAACTTGCGAGCTGATGGGACTGCTGGAGAAGATCCCTTCACGACTAACGAGCAGCCACCTGAACTTTTGGGTCAATGTTGCTGCAATGGCTGGGTCTTTCTCTGACCTCCTTGATTGCCTCACCTTCACCACCCCGCTGCCACCAATGCTTTTCTCACTTTCTCTCCTTTCCCTTTCTTATCTTTTCTGTTACTCAGGGTGATCATCTTGCCCAGAGACCACATACTGAAACTCTTGGTCGGAGGTTAAATTAAAGATGACAGGGCCCAACCCGGGGCAAGTTTGAGCTTTGCCAGTTCAATGTTGGGTGCTAAGCAGAGGGGCTAATGTCTTTGTTTTGTCACACGTATTTTACTCTGGCAGGAATGGAAAATGTTAATTCGGGTCCCCTGTGTAGCCGGCTGGGGGCACAGCTTACAATATTGAGAGGCTTTTGCCTGTGGTTCCATGAATTTCCTTTGTGTTGCAGCTTGGCCCCCAGTGCTTTGATGCAGCAAGCAAGATCGCTAAGACCGCTCAAGGAAAGAAAACCCAGAAACCCGATACAGAAGTTAAGAAGAAATTACTTAGGCAGATAGTGAGGATACCGAAGTCCTTAGTAAGGTTTTCCTTTTAATGAAAAGCAGCCCCAAATCATTTTCCTTTCTAACAAAGAGCAGCCTATAAAATCAAGCTGCAGACATAGATGCCGGCAGTCATGCCAATCACGTTCAAAAGGGCGGCTCCATCTTCCCTTCTCTGCCAACCACGTGTATATTAAGGAGCAGATAAGATGGCACCTGCCAAGGAGAAAGTTTATTCGCATAATAAGATTAGGGTGGGGCAGCCAGCCTTCTCAGTGCACTATGTAAACATCATATCTGATCGAACCAATCTGTGAGCCCTAAGTAAATCAGACATCACCTCCTCAAGCCTGATTACAAAATTGGGTGCATCCACCACCAGCCAGTCTTTTCCTCTTGGAAGTCCCCTCTCTCTCACTAGAGAAAGAGCTGTTTTCTTCTTTTTTTCTTTCTTTTGCCTATTAAACCTCTGCTCCTAAACTCCTTGTGTGTGTCCATGTCCTAAATTTTCTTGGCGCGAGATGACAAACCCCGGGTATTTACCACAGACAACATCACCACTTCACTGACATGTCAGCCAAAGGGTGAGGATTTCTTACCAAACTTCTGGCCTCTGTGTGTGTGTGTGTGTGTGCAAACTGGTTGAATAAATGGTAAAAATCACTGTTTTATCTTTTCTTTTTTTTTTTTTTGAGACAGAGTTTCACTCTTGTTGCCCAGGCTGGAGTGCAATGGTGTGATCTCGGCTCACCACAATCTCCGCCTCCCGGGTTCAAGCAATTCTCCTGCCTCAGCTGGGATTACAGGCATGCGCCACCATGCCCGGCTAATTTTGTATTTTACAGAGACGGGGTTTCTCCGTGTTAGTCAGGCTGGTCTCAAACTCCCAGCCTCAGGTGATCCGCCCCGCTCAGCCTCCCAAAGTGCTGGGATTACAGACATGAGCTACCATGCCTGGCCCAAAAATCACTGTTTATCGCCTCCACAGTTTTAATTGAGAAAAAGGATTCATGAGGCTTGTCTTAAGCTGTGGCAAATCTGGTAGGCTCTGTGTGTTTTTATGTATTGTTCTGTCAGGAAGAGGGGTACCTTAAGATGGAACACAGGCCTAGGACACCATAAGCCCACTGTTCAAGATGACCCAGCAAATTGGTCAGTTATGTCTCTGGGAGCTTGACCTTATAACCAAGCTCCTGTTGGTTTTTGCCATCCAGGGAACAAGAATTTTGAGGTTCATGTTATAGTTAGCCCTATAAATTATCTTGAGCAGTTAAAAGCTTTTGCAAGTTTGAAATTGGCTGCTCTGACACCTTCTGGGAAGTGCAATAGAAACCACCCAATCCTGGCCTGGCGTGGTGGCTCATGCCTGTAATCCCAGCACTTTGGGAGGCCGAAGCGGGAGGATCACGAGGTCAGGAGATCGAGACCATCCTGGCTAACACAGTGAAACCTTGTCTCTACTAAAAATACAAAAAATTAGCCAGGTGTGGTGGCGGGCGCCTGTAGTCCCAGCTACTCGGGAGGCTGAGGTAGGAAAACGGCATGAATCCGGGAGGTGGAGCTTGCAGTGAGCCGAGATTCATTGTGCCACTGCACTCCAGCCTGGGCGACAGAGCAAGACTCCATCTCAAAAAAGAAAAAAGAAAAGAAACCACCCAATCCTGTAGCTCAGCAGCTAAGGCTTTGCTATTTTACCAATGGCAGTCTGGGTTCCTGGCTTAAAGAATGAGTCCTTTCTGGTTTGATATCTGCATAACTTTCACCATTTGTTAATTCTCTTCCCCTCCATGAACAGTCTTGAATTTTCCTTTCTCTAAGCACCTGGGAGGTTACCTTTGGTAAAGTTCAAAAGCCAGAAATATTGGCTGTTTTGCCTGGCTAGAGTCTGGTAATAAAAGATTTAAAACAACCTTTTATTTTATTTTTTATTTTACTTTTTTATTTTTTGAGACAGAGTTTCGCTCCTGTTGCCCAGGCTGGAAGTGCAATGGTGCGATCTCAGCTCACCGCAACCTCCGCCTCCTGGGTTCAAGTGATTCTCCTGTCTCAGCCTTCTGAGTAGCTGGGATTACAGGCATGCACCACCACACCCGACTACTTTTGTATTTTTAGTAGAGACGGGGTTTCTCCATGTTGGCCAGGCTGGTCTCGAACTCCCAACCTCAGGTGAACTTCTCGCCTTGGCCTTCCAAAGTGCTGGGATTACAGGCATAAGCCACCACACCTGGCCCAAAAACAACCTTTTTTAAAAAAGAGAACTATGGTTAAAAGCTTAATAAAAGTGGATATTCAAGCTCTAACAGCCTGGGACTCCTTAGGAAAAATAGGAGGCACCACAGATCCCATTTGGGGAAAAATGTCTGTTGTCTTCATGGAACCCCAGGAAATAAAAGTGGATAGATTCCTCTCAAAATCTAAGGCTTTTTCCTGTTTTGCATTGCGTTATCTGACGTTTTTAACTTTTTGGGGTATCAGAAATTACTTTGCATTATTAGAGAGCTTTGGTATAAGCTCTACCTAGTATAACAACTAGGTAGGAATATTCTTTAGCTAATGGCAATTATGGGGGAATACATGGCTCTTTGCATGTCTGGATTAGAGAAGCATGCTCTTGACTACCTAGGAGGTATGGAAATGTCCCCACCCCCACTGAGAGATGACTTCCATGGGAGATGGGCTGAATCTCTCTTTTTGGGATCCAGGATCTGGATCTGGGACCCTTAATTTTTGGGAATCTGTTTTGCTTCCAGCTGTGCCTGCTTATTAGGCTGTAGAAACTGCATGCTTTCCTGGCTGTGTTCCTCCAAAGGCTCCACCCTGAAGGCAGTAATCCAATTAAGAAACTGGCAAATGAAAAATCTTTCAACTACTAGATCTTCTTCTGTCTTTGTATTTATATGTGTTATGTGTATAATGTTTCCATATGAAAGAGCTTTGATTAATTGGCTTAAAAATAATAAGTGCTTAAATCAAATATTTTGTCAGAAAAATAAAAACTGTAATGCCTTTTGGTTCACATGAGTTTAGTAAGCTTTGGGAAACACAGTTTTAAAGACTACTGGTAAAACAAAAATGTTTTCAAAATTTAGGCATTTGGTCTAAATTATGCAGGTCAAATATTAGGTTTGCTTAATGCTTTAAGGTCATAAACTGCTTCTTTGACTTTTGAAAATTGTTCAATTTACCTACTTTGGAGCATTAAATTCTAGATAAAACCTGGGGACATGTGGAGCTATCCATACCCCCTGGCTATGCTGAAAAAAGTCAGACCTTATTTGTACTTCTCTCTGGGTCCTAGGCTCCACACACACCTGGTACATAATTAAAATCACTTATTGGCCAGGCACAGTGGCTGACGCCTATAATCCCAGCACTTTGGGAGGCTGAGGTGGGCAGATCACTTGAGGTCAGGAGTTTGAGACCAGCCTGGCCAACATAGTGAAATCCTGTCTCTACTAAAAAAAAAAAAATACAAAAATTAGCTGGGCATGGTGGTGGGTGCCTGTAATCTCAGCTACTCGAGAGGCTGAGGCAGGAGATTCACTTGAACCTGGGAGGTGGAGGTTGTAGTGAGCCAAGATCATGCCCCTGCACTCCAGCCTGGGCAACAGAGCAAGACTCCATCTTAAAAAAATAAATAAAAATAAATAAATCACTTATTAACCAGGTTTTTCACCAAAAGTAAAAGTTAAGAGTTAACACTGTAACATGTAATTGAGGCTACTGAAGAAACAATTTTACATGCAAGGGGTATAAGGAAAGTAAAATGCACTTTTGGTAAAAGATTTTAAGAAGGCATGGGAATGTGGATTTTTCTGCCTAGATTGAAGCGTTAAAGGATTGTATTAAGTTAGGATAAATCTAAAAGTTTGGACAAGTTATGGAAGGTTTGTGAAAAATTATTCTTGTAAAAGAAATTCTATGTGTGAAAATATTAGCTAAAGTTAAAGGGATATTATTCAGTTTTTCCATAAATTGAATATTAAAATAAAAGCACAATGAGGTTTTCTCTCAGAGAATTGATCTGCTCTTTAACAAAAATTGTAAAGGCTATAAAAAAGATCTATGAGAATCTTACCTTTTGGTCAGACATTAAAATTGGATAGATTTGTCTGTAAGGTTTTATTAAGAATTGGGTTTGACATCAATAATGCACTAATGCAATGGTAAAGTGTGGCTCATTTGGTATAAAACCATGCAGGAAACATTGTCAACTATGAGATTGTGTTTGGCTTTCTTTGGGCTGTATATGTATAAATATGTTATTGGTATGTGTTCAAAAAGTATACAATTCTAATATAACAGTGCATGTTATTAATAGTTATAATTGTTATGTAAAATTGTTTATGCCACAGAAGTAACCAAAATTTCCTAGTCAATTGTGACTTTAATTGTGGCTGTCCTAAGACGTTTCATCATCCACAAACAATGATGGTTTTGTTTTGATCCTCTTTAAAAGGTGGTTTGTAATCAGCTATAGGACTCTAACAGGTGTTCTTGAACGCAAGTTTCTGATAACTTTGGAGACTATGACATTAGAATAGAGGAAAAAAACTTTCAGTGTTCATGGAGAGCTGAAATGTTCATGAATATCAAGTAGAACAGAAGTTAACTGCATGGACTGAACTAATAGAAGAATGAAGTAACCTTTTTTGACTTTTTGCTTAAAATGTTGCTGATCCTTTGTTTTGTTTTTCAGAGTTAAGGAGACTTTTCTTTGGAACTGTTTACAGCTTTTAACAATTGAGTAAAGAATACCTGTGAACAAAATTTGAAGCACATTTGTTTCTCTCTACCTGATTTATCCAGAATTTCAAAACGATTTGTTGAGTATTCTTAATTTATGGCAATATAATTATCTGCAAAAGTGCAATAAGAATTCGTTTTCTTGTGTAACAAGACACAATTGGAGATACTGGTTATTTTACCAAGGCTTTGACTGGAATGGTGTACTTTCCTTTAAGGAATCAAACTTGACTTATAAAGCCAATAAAAGCCCCTTGGGAAAACTGGCCTCATACCTTGTCTACACAGTCCCTGTACAGGGTTTCTGACCTGTGGTAAGTAAAGAATGTCACTTTCTTACAGTCCCAGGGGCCCCAAGTTATCTTGGGACCTCAAGAGGAGAGGAATTCACCCAACTCATGGGTATTTGAGGGTATAAATGCATGGCTGGGCTTAACTTTAAAAAAACTCTTATCTGAGATTCCTGATGGAACAGAGTCCATTAAAGCCAATTTTAGGTCAGGCGCCATGGCTCACATCTGTAATTCCACACTTTGAGAGGCCAAGGCAGATGGATCACCTGCGGTCAGGAGTTCGAGACCAGCCTGGCCAACATGGTGAAACTCTGCCTCTACTAAAAATACAAAAGTTAGCCGGGTATAGTGGCAGGTGCCTATAATCCCAGCTACTCAAGAGGCTGAGGCAGGAGAATCATTTGAACCTCAGAGGCAGAGGTTGCAGTGAGCCAAGATCATGCCACTGCACTCCAGCCTGGGCAACGGAGAGAGACCCTGTCTCAAAAAAAAAAAAAAGCTAATTTTAAAAGCCTATGTGAACAATAATTATTCTTGCTGCTCTTTATAGAAATAATCAGGCCAAGTATAATAAAGCAAATTGGTCTTGCCATGATTTGTTTTTAATAAAAATGGGAGACTAGAGAGAGAAAAAATATGTTTCAAAAACTTCTTAGATTCTAGTCTCATCAGTTATTTTTTAGTTTTTTTCCTGCAATTTAGACTAACCCTACTTATTTCTGTGAACCAACCAGTGAGCTCTGGCTGCAGTTCAGAAGAAACAAGAGGGATGGGTAATGTAAAAATCTGGATGAATATTCTAATTCTGGTCACATATTGGAATCAGCTAATGTCCCCGTATCAGCTTGGTTTCAACAGTTCTCAGTTCATGGAAAGCCTTCTTATTTAGTTTACTTGGGATAATTTTACTTATTTTGCTTTGCTGTTGTGGAACATATTGTGGTTGTACTCTTTGTGTAGAGATGCAGGATAAGCTTGCTTAATGGTTTCTTAAATTGAACACTTACTAATTTTCCAGATATCACCTTTTCTCAGAGTTATGAATGTCCCTCACCATGCCTATGCTTTCTGACTGCGCTCCTCTCTACCCTGAATGCAAAAGACCCTAATAGTCAGGAATATCACTGCCTCTATTCAGCCTTAAGAAGTTACAGAAGATACATCTTTATCCCTCTACAACCCTTAGGATTAAGGGTTCTCTTATAAAAGGGAGAGGGGAAATATGTCAGAGGCATTTGAACCAGAGCAACTCCATCTTGAATAGGGGCTGGGTAAAATAAGGCTGAGACCTACTGGGCTGCATTCCCGGAGGTTAAGGCATTCTAAGTTACAGGATGAGATAGGAAATCAGCATGAGATACAGGTCACAAAGATCTTACTGATAAAACAGATTGCAGTAAAGAAGCCAGCCCAAACCTACCAAAACTTAGATGGTGATGACAGTGACCTCTGGTTGTCCTCACCGCTACACTCCGACCAGAGCCATGACAGTTTACAAATGCCATGACAATGTCAGGAAGTTACCCTGTATGGTCTGAAAAGGGGAGAAACCCTAAGTTCTGGGAGTTGCCCACACCTTTCCCAGAAATCTCAGGAATAATCCACCCCCTTGTTAGCATATAATCAAGAAAGAACCATTAAAAAGGGCAACCAGTAGCCCTTGGGGCTGCTCTGTGCCCCCAATTTTTTTTCTTTTCTTTTTTTTGGAGACAGAGTGAGTGCCATTTCATCTCATTGCAACCTCCACCTCCTAGGGCTTAAGCAATCCTCCCACCTCAGCATCACAAGTAGCTGGGATTATAGGCGTATGCCACCATGCCTGGCTAAATTTTTTTTTTTTTTAATTTTAGTAGAGATGGGGTTTTGCCGTGTTGGCCAGGCTGGTCTCAAACTCCTAGGCTCAAGCAATCTGCCTACCACAGCCTCCCAAAGTGCTGGGATTACAGGCATGAGCCACTGCACCTGGCCTCACCCTAAATTATTTCTTGCAGGAGATTCAAGAGCCCTCTCTTGGGGTATAGATGGGGACCCCTTTCCAGTAGCAGTGCCACCCAGTTTTAAACAGCCAAATCTTATGAAAAGTCACTCAGTATGGTGAGGACAGCAACAAGGGGTTGGTGCTAAACCATTTATGAGAAATCAGTCCCCATGATCCCATCAACTCCCACCAGACCCCATCTCTAATACCAGAGATTACAATTCAATGTGAGATTTGGGCAGGGACACATATCCAAACTATATCACACTTCATTTACTAGATTACCAGATTGTTATAAAAGGATACAACTCAGAAACACCCAAATGAAAGAGATGTATGGGGCAAGGTATATGGGAAGGGGTGTGGAGCTTCCATGCCCTCTCCAGGCATACTACTCTCTCGGCGTCTCCACATCCTCACCGATCTGGATCTGGTCCTTTTGGGTTTTTATGGAGGCTTCATTATGTAGACATGACTGATTAAATCATTGGCCATTGAAATTAACCTAATCTCCAGCTTCATCTCCCCTTCCCTAGAGATGGGGGTGGGGTGTGGGGCTGAAAGTTGTAACCCTCTAATCACTTGGTTGGCTTCCCTGGCAACTAGTCTCCCACCCAGAGGGGGTTTCCAAAAGTCACCTAATTAACATAAACTTTAGTGTGGTTGAAAGGAGCTTGTTAGGAAAATCAAGATGCTTTTTTCACTCTTACCACTTAGAAAATTCTCAGGGTTGTAGGAGCTCTGTATCAGAAATGGGGTTGAAGTTCAAGTATGCATTTCTCATTATAAATCACAGTATCACACAAGGTGATCCAGAATAAATTCTAATAAGGGCATTGCTGACTTTCCCCTGCTTGCTTTGTCAATAGCTTCAGGATTTGCATTGTGCTATGGTTTGAATGTAGCCCCAAAAAGGATGTGTTAGAAATGTAATCCCCCAATGCAACAGTGTTGGGAGGTGGGGCCTAATAAGAGGCGACTAGGCCATGAGAAATCTGCCCTCATGAATGGATTAATGCAGGAGGGGGCTCCACATAACAGGATGAGTTCAGTCACTTTATTGCATTCTCTCTCTCTCTCAATGTCTCTTCTTCTGTCACAGGCTGACACAGCAAGAAAGCCCTCACCGGATGCTGATCACTTAGTCTTGGACTTCTCAGCCTCCAGAACCATGAGCCAATAAATTTCTGCTGATTATAAATAAATAGTATGAATATAAAGTCTCAGGTATTCTGTTATAGCAGGACAGACTAGGTGCTATTAAAACAACATGACTAAGAGAAGTTATTTTTCCTGCTTTGGTAAAACTATTTATCAAGACTCTAAAGAGGCCAGACACAGTGCCTCATGCCTGTAATCACAGCACTTTGGGAGGTGAGGTGGTTGGATCACTTGAGGTCAGGAGTTCGAGACTAGCCTGGCCAACATGGTGAAATCCTGTCTCTACTAAAAATACACAAATTAGCCAGCCATGTTGGCATAAACCTGTAATCCCCACTACTTGAGAGGCTGAGGCAGGAGAATCCTTGAACCCGGGAGGCAGAGGTTGCAGTGAGCCAAGATTGCACCACTGCACTCCAGCCTGGGTGACAGAGAAAGATTCCGTTTAAAAAAAAAAAAAAAGATAATGGAAAAAAAATGTAACGCAAGATTTTCAAGTTGGCCAACGCTAATGTCTAATGGACATAACTCTTTAGATGATACGAGAAATATGCTGCATCTGGCAAGAGTTCATGTAATGTCTCAGACTGATGCAAGAGACAGGTGAACCATTATTTATTAAGACAAGCTCATCAATGTCTGGGGTGGATTGCATGGTGAAAGGGATATCTCATATCACTTAAGTCCCAAAGGAAACTTGATGGAAACCATTAACTGGAAATGCATTTCTCAATTTCTTAGTCAAGCTCCAGGTTCTCTGTGTGATACTCCCAATTTAGTTCAGTTCGACAAATATTTACCCAGTGCTATGTGGCAGGCACTGGACCAGGTGCTAGAGATGTAAAGCTGAGTAAGACACATTCTGTTCTTGGAACCAAACTGCCTAAGGCCAGTTCCTGGAATTCTTCAAGTGAAAGGCATGGCTCAAACATTATGGCATCAGGGAAACAGTGGTATAGGTTTTGTGATCAGTGAGAATGCATGAAATAATGCTCTAGTGGGGGTGAGCTGAAGCTCAGCCCCGTTACTACTCTGTCTCATTTGCCACTGAGAGATTTCACTCTCCTTATTCTTAAGGAGAAAGGTCCAAAGATCTCATCTTCTGAAGCTACTTCCTGCTGAAGCTACTTCCTGCCTAACCTTGCAGGGCATGGAGCTCTCTTCCTGACTGCTCTAAAGACCTGTAGAGACTAGGCACTGTTGAAACCTGGAAGACATAAATTTTAACCATCCATACTCCTATTGAATATAACAAATAATTATTTTAAAAAATTAAATAATACCCAGTGATAATAACATGCTTAAGCTCAGTTTGAGAATTCTTTTTTTTTCTTTTTTCTTTTTTTGAGACGGAGTCTCGCTCTGTCTCTCAGGCTGGAGTGCAGCAGCGCGATCTTGGCTCACTCCAAGCTCCGCCTCCCGGTTTCACGCCATTCTCCTGCCTCAGCCTCCCGAGTAGCTGGGACTACAGGCGCCCACCACCACGCCCGGCTAATTTTTTGTATTTTTGGTAGAGACGGGGTTTCACCGTGTTAGCCAGGATGGTCTCGATCTCCTCACCTCGTGATCCGCCCGCCTCGGCCTCCCAAAGAGTTGGATAATTCTTAGATCAGATGCCATTAATTTAAGTGACTAGGCCAGAGAACCAGTCTCCTGTTGCCTGAAATATAAAGCAAACAGACTTTTAATAAAAGGCACTTCCCAAAAATGGAATAAACAGGAGAAAAACAAATGTTAATAGTGGGCATAATCCATCCAGATGTTAGATGCAAAGTATCTTAGTTACAGAGGAGGAAGGCAGTGACAATCTGACATGTTCTTATCACATGTATCACAAGGAATAAGCTTCAGCTTGCAGGGCCTTTGGAAAAAGGTAGTAGCAATTCTATTGAGTTTGTAAACCAAAAAGTATCTGAGACAGGTCTCAATCAATTTAGAAGTTTATTGTGCCAAGTTTAAGGATATGCCCAGAAGAGAGGTCTGTGTCTTTCTCCAGAGATGATTTTGAGGGCTTCGATATGTAAAGGAGAAAAGTGGACTGGAAGGGAAGAGGGAGGGTATGGTCACGTTACTGAATCACATGTTGCAAGAGAAAAGGAGCAGGTAGGGAAATAGTAAATTATGTATTTGTCTTGCCCTCAGTAAGACACAACTTTGCATAAGATAAGGTGAACATAGAGTAGCGACCTATGGAGATGCTTAACCTTTTATCTGTAGCTGTCTGCTTAGAAACAAAAGGAAAGGCAGTTTCTTGCATGACTCAGTTTCAGCTTAACTTTGTCCCTTTGGTATAGTAAATTGGGGTCCCAAGTTTTTATTTTCTTTTCACAAGTTTAAGTTAGAAAAATGGAAGAAAAATTTCCAAACATTAGTTGGGAGACTTGTAACCCAGAAAAGGTTTAAGATTCAGTCCATGTTGTAACAATCATATTTAAAAAAACTCAAAAATAACAGACAAGACTAGAACCTAATAGCAGGTGTATTATAATAATATTTTTTCTCCAGTCTTTCATTTTTAATCAAAGACAAGTCATGGTAGGACCAATGTGTTTGCAAAATAAGTTTTAGTCATATTATACTTGGCCTGATTATTTGCATAAAGTGCAGCAAGAATAATTATTTGTCATATAAGCTCTTTTTAAATTGGCTTTGCTAGAACTTTGTTCCATAGGAATCTCAGATTAGATTGTTTAAAGCCTGGAGCCCAGCCATGGATTTATCTCTGCCTGCAAATGCCTATATGAAATGGGTGAATTCTCCTTTGGAGGTCCCAAGATAACTTGGAGCCCCCACACTCAGTCCTCAATAGAGCACTGCCTAGTGGAGTTGTGAGAAGAGAACCACCATCCTCCAGACCCTAGAATGGTAGATCCACCAAGAGCTTGCACCATGTGCCTGGAAAAGCCCGGGGCACTCAACGCCTACCGTGAAAGCAGCTTTGGGGGCTGGACCCCACAGAGCCACAGGGATGGAGCTACCCAAGGCCTTAGGAGCCCACCCCTTGCATCAGCATCACCTGGATGTGAGCCATGGAGTCAAAGGAGACTATTTCCTACCTAGATATTAAACATCAATGCTAAAATTTTTTTTATAATGCAGGGTAATTTTTGATGCCCCCAAGAGTCAAGATGATCAGGTAATGCAATGCAAAATGAGCAAAACCTTAGATTTTGAGAGGGATCTCTCCAGTTATAATTTTGGGGGTTATGTTAGGGAAATAGGAGCATAGCAGAGCCAGGGTGATGCCATTTTGAGTTCAGCTCATCTCGAGACTAATAAGGCGCATTCCATGCTTGTCACAACCCACAGTCATGAGATGTTTACAGTTCAGGAAACAGCTTGAGGATACCTGTAAAAGACACATTCTTACAATGATGGGAAGTCCAGATGTCCCAATATTCATAACAATACATGCTTTTAAGATTGTTATGCTTTGGGCTGGGCACGGTGGCTCACGCCTGTAATCCCTGTACTTTGGGAGGCTGAGGTGGGTGGATCACTAGGTCAGGGTATGGAGACCATCTTGGCTAACATGGTGAAACCCCGTCTCTACTAAAAAAACCACAAAATATTAGCCGGGTGTGGTGGTGGGCGCCTGTAGTCCCAGGTACTTGGGAGGCTGAGGCAGGAGAATGGCGTGAACCCGGGAGGCGGAGCTTGCAGTGAGCCAAGATCACACCACTGCACTCCAGCCTGGGTGACAGAGCGAGACTCCGTCTCAAAAAAAAAAAAAAAATTGTTATGCTTTGGCTGGGTGCAGTGGCTCACGCCTGTAATCCCAGCACTTTGGGAGGCCAAGGCAGGTGGATCACTTGAGATCAGGAGTTCGAAACCAGCCTAGCCCACATGGTGAAACCCCATCTCTACCAAAAAATGCAAAAATTAGCCAGGCATTGTAAGGTCAGCCGAGAGAAAGGACGAGAGAGAGAGACCCAAGTTCAGGCAAGTAAGTTTATTGAACCTGCTGGCTGCTCCGTTACAGACAGAGGAGGCAGCCCTGAGCTTAGAAAATGAGGGGTTTATATGGGGGAGAGAGACCCCGGGGTCGTTTGTTGGTTAACTCTGCCACATATCACCTGTGACATTTATGGTACCAGACGATGTAGGTAAAGTTTGTTGATGCTTCCCACGACCTCCCCCTGTGGGGTCTGGATGGTTTGTAATTGGGGTTTGCTTTATAGCAGCAAGTCCTGATAGGTAAAGTCTGCTGGGTTCACTGCAGTGCCTAGATAAGGGCTTAGAAATGTAAAGAGGCTTGGGGCAGCATGGAGAAGAGTTGCAGAGTGGGGAGGGGCGGGCAGCACCAAGAAGCTTTTTGGAGCAGTTTGTCTCTAACGGGCATCATGGCAGAATTGGAGCGGGAGCCAACAGCAGGGAGAAGCCCGGCAGAAGGGCAGACACTTCTGAGCCTAAAAGGGCAGGGGGGCCTTCCTGAGCCCCCAGGAGTGGGGACTTGTGGTGCCTCTTCTGAGCTGGCCCATGGACCAATCGGCATACACTTCCTCCCCTCTGAGATCCCTAAAAGCCCCGGGCTCAGCCAGACCAGGGCAGAGAATGGAGAGGTGATGGGATGACCAGCTGCAGAGAGGAGCTACCCTCTCTGCTGAGAGCTGGAGATGACAGGATGATCAGCTGCAGAGAGGAGCTACCCTCTCTGCTGAGAGCCACAGACTTCAGGATGACCAGTTGCAGAGCGGAGCTTCCCTCTTGAGGGCCTTCTCTGTGCTGAGAGCTGAACACCCGACGAGATGACCTGCCTACAGAGGAGCTACCCACTGCAGGTCTCCTCTGAGCTGTTGTAGCACTCAATAAAGCTCCTCTTCATCTTGTTCACCTTCCACTTGTCTCTGTACCTCATTCTTCCTGGACTCAGGACAAGAACCCGGTCAAAGGGGCCACCAGCCAGAGGTTTCCAGCCAGAAAAGTGACACCCCAAAGATCCCATAATACTATCTCAGAACCACAGGCCAAAGCCTCTTAAATTTCTTAATTTTGTAGTAAGTTAACGGTTTGTGTTCCGAACTTCCCTCAGTGTTTAGAAAACCAATACTGACCATCACACCCAGGCCTCCTGGTGCCTTCCTGAAAGCTAGCCGGGCGTTTCTGGCACCCTGTCTCAGGCAGTCTCCCCAAACCAGCAGGACTACACATTCAGACAGACTCCCAAAGAGAGAGAGAGAGATTTTCTTGGGACTTGAACCCAAATCAACTTAGGCCAGGGGACAGGTGTGACTCATCCCACTGCCTGCTGTGGGATGTTTAATTTGTCCTGTATGGATGTTTATTCAAGTGACCCAGACGAGCAAATCAGGAAAATCACATCAATCCATCCCTCATGTATGTCTAATAAGGCGACCCAAACCAGTAGGGATTAGAAGAGGAGGGGCAAAGCACCCCAAGTGACAGAAAAAATAGAAAAGGGATAGGAGAGAAAGACAGAAAAAAGGAAGGGAGAAAAGTGTGGCCTTGAGGGGTGGGCGAGGAGTTCCAAGGGGCTGGAGACTGATCCACTGTGGTGACACTGAGTCAAAAGTTCAGGCAGCTGCTGTCAGCCACTAAGAGATATTGTCCAGCAGTCCCATCAGCCCTCAAGTCTCCCCCCTAGCGGGAGAAAAATCTCCCCATGTCCCCTGATCCCAGATGAGCCCTCAAAGAACATGTTACCAACCATGGGTTCTTGGGCTCTCAAAGCAATAGAAATTGACCTGAGCCTGAAAAAGGTTTCCCAGACAAGGCCTCCTTGGAGCTTATGTCCTGAGGTAAGGGAGGCATAGAGAGCCAGAAGGGCTTTTTTTTTTTAATTATGCAAAGCATGGGGATTGACAGCAGGGTAGGATATGCAGGCTGGGCTGAGCAAAGCCTGAGAGGGGTGGGGTATGCAAGGCAGCATATCTAGTTGCGATGGCTGTCTTGAGTAATGGGCCCCTTGGTGGTCTGGCCTGCAGCAGCAAGGCTGCAGATCAATTGTGCAGCATCCCTTCCCTAGGCAGGACACTCCACAACCTTCATTATCTCCTAAGAACCATGCTGGAATTCTTTAAGTAAAAGAGGAGTGAGGTAGTGGTGTGGGTTTTGGGATCAGTGGGGATGCATGAAAGAATGCTCTAGAGCAGGTGAGCTGAAAACAAGCCCTGTTTCTACTCTGTCTTAAGAAGACTGAGGATTACAAAGTACAGGTAGAGTGCTTAGAGAGTGAGCAAAAGAGGGTTCTACCTTAGTCTGGGGGATCAGAGAGGGCTTCTTGAGAGATTCATATTTATTCTGAGAGCTGAAGAGAAATCAGAAAGTAGCTAGGTGGAAGGGGCAGGAGGTTTCCAGAAAGCCGGGCACATGCAACATTCAGTGTTGAGGGTTGAGGAGCTGGGAGAGAAGAGGTTTCTTCCCCTTTCCTTGTTTCTAAGTCCTCCTTAAAGACTTGCTTCTAAAGAAGAGGCAAAAGTGATAAGATGTCACTTCTGAGATTTCATTATAAAAGATCGTGACCTAGGCCGGGCGCGGTGGCTCACGCCTGTAATCCCAACACTTTGGGAAGCCGAGGCGGGCAGATCATGAGGTCAGGAGATCAAGACCATCCTGGCTAACATGGTGAAACCCCGTCTCTACTAAAAATACAAAAAATTAGCCGGGCCTGGTGGTGGGTGCCTGTAGTCCCAGCTACTCGGGAGGCTGAGGCAGGAGAATGGCGTGAACCCAAGAGGCGGAGCTTGCAGTGAACCGAGATCGCGCCACTGCACTCCAGCCTGGGGGACTCCGTCTCAAAAAAAAAAAAAAAACACCGTGACCTTTGTCTTGCATATTTGCCCATGCTCTCTCTCTCTCTGGCTCTCTCACTTTCTTTCTCTGTGTCTATCTGATGAAGCCAGCTGCCATATTGTGAGCTGCCCATGGAAGGGTCCACATGACAAGTAATTAAGGGAGTCCTTCAGCCCAACAGCCTATGAGGAACTGAATCGTGCCAATAACCTCATGGCTGAACTTGGAAGCACATTCTACCCTAGTTGGGCCTTGAGATGACTGCAGCCCTGGCCAACCCTTGATTGCAGTCTTGTAGAGATCCTAAAGTAGAGGACCCAGCTAAGCCACAGCCGGACTCGTCACTTACAGAAACCGTCAGATAATAAATGTTGCTTTAAGCCACCAAGTTTCTGGGTAATTATTTTATTTTAATTTTTTAAAAATTAAAAGGGACAGGGCCTCTCTATATTAACCAGGCTTGTTTTGAACTCCTGGCTTCAAGCAACCCTTCCACCTTGGCTTCCCAAAGTGCTAGAATTACAGGCATGAGCCAGCATGCCTGGCCTTCTGCGTAATTTTTTACATAGTAATAGATAACTAATATATTCATCAAATAAGGAGTCCCTGGATTTCTCATGGACTTTGCATCTTACCAAAGTTTTGGGTTCATCCTGAAGCTGGGAACGCAACAAATTCTGAGCACTCATGTCATTCGGAAGGAAACACTCCCTAAGTCCTAAGGGACACAGGAAATAAGTTCCCAATAATTATTATCCAAGAGCTGGGCATTCACCGCCCTTAGGCAACTGAAGAACTGTGAGGACCATATAGCTCCGCCACATCTAGGCTTCCTGAATGAGAATTAAGTGGACAATCTGAAAAATAACCAGATAATCAATTAGATGATTATATAACTGCCCTCATTCAAAGATACATACACATAAAAAAGCAAGCACATAAACATGGGGAAAAAAACATCTGCAACTAAAATGGAGGAAATTAACACAAAGTACAAAAGATAAATGAGGAACATTCCTCGGAAGCTTTGCACTGGGAAACTACAAATACTTTTTTCCCTCTCAAGGAAATTAAAGCAAACCGGAAGCCCATGAAATAAGAAATGTAAAATGAGATGAAAAGATAAGGTGAAGCAGCAGCTGGCATAACTAGGGAAAATAAATTAGGGAGAAAGATAATTATAGAAGTTAAGAACCCTTTAGAAACTCAAAGTCTCACCGGGTGCAGTGACTCACGCCTGTAATCCCAGCACTCTGGGAGGCCGAGGCAGGCAGATCACGAGGTCAAAAGATCAAGACCATCCTGGCCAACATGGTGAAACCCCATCTCTACTAAAAATACAAAAATTAGCCAGGCATGGTGGTGGGCACCTGTAGTCCCAGCTACTTAGGAGGCTGAGGCAGGAGAATTGCTTGAACCCGGGAGGCGGAGGTTGCAGTGAGCTGGGATCGTGCCACTGCACTCCAGCCTTGGTGACGGACGGAGACTCCATCTCAAAAAAAAAAAAAAAAAGAAAAGAAAAAGAAAAAAAAGAAACTCAAAGTCTAGAGTGACATTACCGAAAATGAAGTAATGATGTTGATGGGAGTCTGGAGAAAAAGTATCTAGAATGAAAGCTAAAGGACAACAAAGTGGGAAAAAGATCTTAAAACAATATTCAGATAAATACTGGAAAGCACTGCTGAACTGAAGATCAGAGCCTGGGGATCTAAAAGCTCACGACACATCAGGCAAAATTAATTAAAAGCTAAACATCAATGTAACCATCAGACGTTCCCGGTTTACATAATTTAACAAAAAGATTTACAGCATCCATTTATTAAACTGGTTGGCTAGGTGTGGTGGCTCACATCTGTAATCCCCACACTTTGGGAGCCCAAGGAGGGCGGATAGCTTCAGTCCAGGAGTTCGAGTTCAGCCTGGGTAACATGGTAAGACGCAGTCTCTACTAAAAATACAAAAAAAATTTGCTGGGCTTGGCGGCAGGACCCTGCAGTCTCAGCTACTTGAGAGGCTGAGGTGGGAGAATCACCTGAGCCCGGGAGATCGGGGCGGCAGTGAGCCAATATCACACCACTGCACTCCAGCCTGGGCAACCAGAGTGAGACCCTGTCTCAAAATAAATAAATAAATAAATAATAAAAAATAAACAAAATAAACTCATTATTTACAAAGATGAAAAAGAGGCGAATTGGTTTCAAATTTCTCAGCAACATTAGATGGCAACACTAAGAATGACGTGACTGAGAGTTTTGTATCTGATCAATTGTTGCTCACAAGTATGGGCAACAGAAAGACATCAAATATGCAGATTCCAATTGTGGAGAATTTTGAAGCCATTAAAATAATAAAGTTTTATATCAATCAGGATTCAGTCAGCAGCTGAGCACAGTGGTCCCTGCCTGTAATCCTAGTACTTTGGGAGGCTGAGGTGGAAGGATTGCTTGAGGGCAGGAGTTTGAGACCAGCCAGGCCAACATAGCCAGACCCTGTCTCTAGAAAAATAAAACTTAAAAAAGAATTAGCTGGTGGCCGGGTGCAGTGGCTCACGCCTGTAATCCCAACACTTTGGGAGGCTGAAATGGGCAGGTTACATGAGGCCAGGAGTTGGAGACCAGCCTGGCCAACATGGCGAAAACTCGTCTCTACTAAAAATACAAAAATTAGCTGGGCATCATAGCACGCATCTGTAATCTCAGCTACTCAGGAGGCTGAGGCAGGAGAATCACTTGAATCCAGGAGGCGGAGGTAGCAGTGAACCGAGATCATGCCACTGCACTCCAGCCTGGTGACAGAGTGAGACTCTGTCTCAAAATAAGTAAGTAAGTAAGTAAGTGAATAAATAAATAAATAAATAAATAAATAAAAGAATTAGCTGGGACTGGTAGCACACACCTATAGTCCCAGCTACTTGGGAGGCTGAGGCAGGAGGATGGCTTGAGCCCAGGAGTTCAAGGTGGCTGTGATCGCACCACTGCCCGAGAGCCTGAGTGACAAAGAAAGACTCTATCTCAGAAATAAAAAAGGATTCAATTTGAGCAGCAGAACAGTGTGTGCGTGTTTGCATGTGCACAGCTGTGCGTATGGGGGAAGGTGTAACAGGAATTTGGCTTATGCAATGTGGAGCTGGTTAAGGAGTCTTCGTAAGCCTTTTGTCTCCAAATCTGATGCTGGAGATTGAAGTACACAGGGCAAGCAGTCAGGAAGGAACAAGGAATGTAAAGTGGAGAAGGACAAGAACAATGTGAATCCCACAAGCAAGAGATGGAGTCCATGGGATTGAAATGCATGTCAGTTCTTGGGTCCCTCTTAGTGCTAAGCACACTCACCTGGCCCGGGAAGCGGACATGCTCTAGGAGGATCCGAGGGAAGGGGGAGCAGCTGAGCTCAGCTGAGCTGAGCCAGCAGAAAAACAACATGCATGAGTGAAAAACGGTTGCTGCTTCAGTTCACCCTCCACATTTTCCCAAGAATTTCTCTTGTGGGCCACCCTAATCAGAAACATACAAGAAAGGTAATTCTGAAGAAGTTAGCCTAGGCAAGTTGAAACATTACAAAAACACTACAGTCCACCCCTGGTCAACCTGGCACCCATAACATTGCCTTAAACCACACTTACTCTCCAAATAAAGTCAATAACAAAGTCATACTCTGCTTACCATGACACAACTGTCCTTCCTATACCCAGAAATACACATCTTTTTCCCCAGAAGAGAATCAGAGTCCATTTTTTGTCTTTGGATGATGTTCATTCTTTTACTAGCTGTTTCACATTCCTTCTGTGACATCTTGTGATATAAATATTTATATGTAAAGTTAGGTACAAGCATTTTGGGAGGCCAAGGCGTGAGAATTGCTTGAAGCCAGGAGTTGAAGACCAGCCTGGGTAACATAGCAACACCCTGTCTCAAAAAAAAAAAAAAAAAAAAAAAAGAAAAAAAGCCAGGCACAATGGTGTGCACCTGTAGTCACAGCTACCTAGGAGGATCATTTGAGCCCAGGAGATTGAGGCTGCAGTGAGCCGTGATTGCACCACTGCACTGCAGCCTCGGTGACAGAGCAAGACCCTGTCTTAAAAAAGAAAAATAAAAAAGATTAAATACTATTAGCACATCAGAGACGATAAAGGAATGAGAGATAAAAACAAAAATATTTGGTTCACCAGATGCGGCGGTGGCTTACGCCTGTAATCCCAGCATTTTGGGAGGCAGAGGCGGGCAGATCACTTGAGCCCAGGAGTTTCAGACTAGCCTGGGCAACATGGTAAAACTTCATCTCTACAAAAAATACAGAAATTAGCTGGGCATGTTGGTGCATGCCTGCAGTCCCAGCTACTGGGGGAGCTGAGGTGGGAGGATCACTTGAGCCCGGGGAGGTGGGGGGTCAAGGCTGCAGCGAGCTGTGATTGTGCCGCTGCATTTCAGCCTGGTTGACAGAGCATAACCCTGTCTCGAAAAAAAGTTTTTTTGTTAATATTTATTAAAATAGATTCACATCAAAAGAAGAAAGAAATACTCATAATTATTACAGTCCTCGTTTCTACAGTGGGTCACAAGGTCATAGTACTTATGACTGCCCTCATCTATGATTTATTCCGTGTGTATTTTGCCCTCGGCAAGCACTTCAGTTGGTCATGGCTTTTTGCCTGATGGAATGACTTAAATCTTTTGTGAAGGGTCTGGGCCATTAGCGATCTTAATTGGGTTGTTGTAGCTCTCCATTGACCTTAATCAGAGGATATGGCAGTACTAGGGGGTGCCCCAAAGGATCTCCTGCATTCTCCCTTCTTACATCCATTGTGTAGGAGCAACCCCATTTCCTCTTGATAGTCAGGATCAATCACTGCAGACAGCACTTTGCCTGTTGATGCAGTGCCCAAAGAGGCCAGATGGTGGCTTCAAGCTCTAGTTCCACGGATTATCTGCTGTGTCTCCTAGAGAAAACATTTCTCTCGTTGTAACTAAGACCTCTAGACCAGCAAAACCTAAAGTTGCAGGGATGGGAAGCAAAAATTCTACCACTGGATCACTAGGGTTAACAGTCAGAGGAGTCGCTTTCATTTTTATCCCTTGATAACTGGACTCATGAATCCTGGGAGAAACAACGCTGTTGATTTAGAGCATGTACCACATACTGGAGGGCAGTGCCCCAGCCCTGCAATCTATCCCCACCTAGCTGGCACTGTAACTGAATTTTCAGTCATTCAACCATCTGTTAAGACAGTTGCTTCAAGAGGATGGGGAACATGGTGAGAGCAGTCAATTCCACATGTATAAATTCGCTGCTGCCTTTCATTTGCTGTGAATACCATAGTCATGGATAAGGGACTCCGTAGGTCCACAGATGCTAGTTTTGGCAGAAGCATTGTGGGAAAGGAAGGCACATCTATGTCCAGAGCAAGTGTTAATTCCATTGAAAACACAGTGCTGCCTCATAATAAAAGTGGTCCAATGTAATCAGCCTAACACCAGGTAGCTGGCTGATCTCTTCAGCAGTGATGCCACATTAGGGGCTCAGTGTTGTTTCTTCTGCTGGCAGATGGGGCAGTCAGCAGTGGCTGTGACCAGGTCACCCTTAGTGAGTGGAAGTCCATGTTGCCAAGCCCATGCATAGCCTCCATCCCTGCCGCCACGGCCACTTTGTTCATGAGTCTACAGGAGTGGCTGAAGGAGGCTAATAGCCACAGAACGGGTCATCTACCCACCTGATTATTAAAATCTTCCCTTGCCCTAGTTGAGTATTCAGATGGAAAACAATGATCTTCATACTCGGGCATTCAGAGATCTAATCTCATACCTCTTCCTCAGAGCTTCTTGTCATCAATTTTCTAATCAAGTTTTTTTTCTTTTTGAGACAAGGTCTCACCCTGTCACTCAGGCTGGAGTACAAATACGGCTCGCTGTAGCCTCAACCAACCTCCTGGGCTCAAGTGATTCTCCTACCTCAGCCTCCTACACAGCTGAAACCACAGAGGTGCACCAACATGCTGAGTTAATGTTTTTATTTTCTGTAGATACAGGGTCTTATCATCTTGCTCAAGCTGGTCTTGAACTCCTGGACTCAAGGGATTCTCCCACCTCAGCCTCTCAAAGTGCTGGTATTATAGGCATGAACCACTGTGCCCAGCCTTCTAATCAAGTTTCTTCCAAGTCCCTGAATACCCAGCTAAATCATGAATTGATGCAGACTTATTCTTCTGTTCATTTCCCCTTCCAGGGAAAATGAAGAGCTGAGTGCACTGTTCCAAGTTCTGTCCACTGGGAGGATTTCCCTTCATACCATCTTTCAGGGCTGTCCTGGAGTGCAGCTATGGTGCTATAGCTGTGCACATTCAGGTGATGCATGCATACTGTGCAGCCCTGTCTGTAAATCAAGCCTGAGAGTTGACTTCCTTTGTCAACTGATCACAGGGATTCCCTAGGAAGGTAGGGGTGTGGTTTGAGGGAGAATGTTATACAGCAGGAATAAGAGCCCTGGGCAAGTCTAGGGATTTACTACAAGATCTTAGGGCAAGACACGATTAACCTGCCCAGACAGCAATGGAAGGGCGGCTTCTAATGGCCAAAAAGGTTTGAGGTCCCCTAGCTTTATCTGCCCAGGTGACTCATCTCAATGTTCAGAATTACATTTCTTCTCAACCAATGCACTAACTTTTAACAGAAGAGACTCTGTGAGGTTGGGAATTCAACTTGCTTTATGATTCACTGCTTTGTTGGATGGTTCACCAAGACTCACAAGGCTCAGCAGCAGGTTATACTAATAGCTAACATTTTTGTAACAGAAGATACACATCAAAAGCAGCAGCTAAAAAGGATACACATTGGTGACGTCCAGGTGTATCCAGCACAGGCTTCTAAGGTTCTTCCTTTCCATGGGCACACTGGAGTTCTTGCTAACAGTGAACCACAGAGACATGTGTAATCTGTCCCAGGAGCCTGTTTTTAGTCTCAGGGTCTGAAGGGGCTGGTCATGTAGACATAACCTGCTGTTAACTGTTTCCTCACAGTCTGCAGGAATAAGCTTTGGGTTTATTTTTTTTAATTTAATTAATTAATTTATTTATTTTTGAGACAGTCTTGCTCTGTTGCCCAGGCTGGAGTACAGTGGCGCGATCTCAGCTCGCTGCAAGCACTGCCTACCGGGTTCACGCCATTCTCCTGCCTCAGCCTCCCGAGTAGCTGGGACTACAGGCACCCGCCACCACGCCTGGCTAATTTTGTGTGTGTGTGTGTGTGTGTGTAGAGAAGGGTTTCGCCGTCTTAGCCAGGATGGTCTCGATCTCCTGACCTCATGATCCGCCCGCCTTGGCCTCCCAAAGTGCTGGGATTACAGGCGTGAGCCACAGTGCCCGGCTGTTTTTTTAAACCTCAGCCTTTGGCCAGGCTTGATGATTCATGCCTGTAATCCCAGCATTTTGGGAGCCCAAGGCAGGTGGATTGCTAGAGCCTGGAAGTTCAAGACCAGCCTGGGCAACATAGTGAGACTCCAACTCTACAAAAAAATTTTAAAAATTAGCTGGGTGTGGTGGTGCATGCCTGTGGTACTAACTACTTGGGAGGCTGGGGCAGGAGGATCACTTGAGGCATGATTTTGCCACTGCACTCCAGCCTGGGTCAGAGTGAGACCCTGTCTCAAATAAATAAATAAATAAGTAAATAAAATCTCAGCCCTGCAACTACAAGAGGTGACATTCCTTTCAGACAGTCCTAGAAGCTTTAGATCCCCTATGCAGATTTTTTTTTTTTATTTTGAGATGGGATCTCTCTCTGTCACCCAGGCTGGAGTGAGTGGCTTGATCATGGCTCACTGCAACATCAACCTCCCTGGCTCAAGTGACCTTTCTGCCTCAGCCTCCTGAGTATCTGGGACTACAGGTGTGTGCCACCATGCTCGGCTAATGTTTTTATTTTTTTTGTAGAAATGGGGTCTCCCTATGTTGTCCAGGCTGTTCTTGAACTCCTGGGCTCAAGCAATCCTCCTGCCTCGACCTCCCAAAGTGTTGGGTTTATAGGTGTGAGCCACGGCGTCGAACTTCCTTATGTAGCTCTTGAGCTATGAATAAAAAGTTAAAAGTCCTGAGCTAATTATTTTGATTTTAAGGAAATGTGGCAATCCTCTGACTAAATAATTACACTTTTATGAATTTATTCTAAGAAAATAAGGAGGTGCAAAAAAACTAACAGGTTGATTCAACAGAGCACTATGTATAATAGCAATAAACTAGAAATTATTATACTTGTCGGAAGCAATTGGGAATTTTGTAAATAAACTAGAGTACGACCATAAAGTAGAATGCCCCACAGCCATTAAAAATGTTACAGAAGAACATTTATTGACATGAAAAGGTGTTTCAGATATACTGATATGTCAAGCAAATAATAAAACAACATAGAGTAATGATTCATTTTGGTAAAAAATATATATGTATATATAGCAAAAAAAAAAAAAAATCTGCAAGGACATATGCTAAATTGGTAACAGTGCTTACCCATG
This sequence comes from Pongo pygmaeus, assembly GCF_028885625.2. NCBI lineage: Eukaryota > Metazoa > Chordata > Mammalia > Primates > Hominidae > Pongo > Pongo pygmaeus. The sequence goes on from NC_072392.2 coordinate 61,701,782, forward strand.
GGAAAGGGGTATACAGATGTTGATTTACTCTTTGGGTACCTGTATTTCCCAGTTTTTCTATAAATCACATCATTTGCTTCTGTCATAAGAAAAAGTAATATCTGTTATCATCCTTTATTTTGATTAAAACAAATCAATTTTTTTAAAAATCTTAGTTTTTTTAAGAAGCAGAAATTTCCAAATTGCCTCCAGAGACAATGATTTTATCCTCTGCAGAAGCTGGTCAGAACCTTCTTGATCACAGCCCCAGTTAGATACAGGGAAGAATGGTGCTTCCTACAGCTTCAGTGGCCTCAGCTCAGCTCTGTGCCCCAAGGCCAAACCAGCTCATCTCCAGCTCCATCCATCCTATTCTTGCTGAGTCACCAGTCTCATCATCTTTAGAGCCATGTCCCCTTGGTCAGAAGGAACCTAGAAAAAAACAACATCTGAGTTAGTGCTCCTGGTCCTATTCCTGGGGCTGGGGTCAGAGGCAACATCCTGAAACCTTGCTCCCAAAAAGGGAGCCAGCTCTGTGACAGCAACCTGTGCAGACACCTGGGCACATCCCTGAGAGAGGGTCCTTCCTGAAAATGACTCCTGCACTGGATGAAAGCTCTTCTGGGCCCCGACTGGGCTGGGTGGGAGGGACCTGGAGAAGTCAGCATTTAAGACAAGAACCTTCTACTCCATTTGGGGCTGATCTGTTGATTTCTTGGTAAGGGTCATGCTCATGATACTAGACCTAGCCTGTTCAAGGAAGAAGGAAGATTCTAAACATTTTAAAGGAGTCTGTCTAGAAGGGATCCCGGATTGAGAATAGAGAAATGGCTGAGAAGGAAGCTCACAGGAAAGAGCCACAAATAATAAAAACAAACAGGGCCCTTTGGATGGCATCTGATTTTTGCAGTTATTCAACTTTCTTTTGTTTTCTCTCAGATTTTTAGAATAAGTCCTTTAAAATTTCCTTCCCACACAGCATCAAAAGGGGGAAGGGCAGAGGCCTCAGTTTCTCCCCTACACAGAAGGGGTTGGAGTATATGGTCTCCCTGTTATGCAGTTCCCTGGCTCCATGGTTCTCTATGGCACACCCATCCTTGACTCTTCAGCCAAGAGTCCCCAGGAGGCACAGGCACGGTGGGGCATCCTAAAATATCATTTAATCAATGAAAGGGGAAGTGGTTTGGGGACGACTTAACAACAGTCTCCAAGGGCTATTTTAAGCCTGTCCCCAACTAATCTGTTGTTCTATATGTAACAAACCAAGAGGAAATGGGCCTGAACTCTAGTATACGAGCACGTGGTTGGCTTGTTCCATGCCCTCCTACCAGCCTCGGCAGGGACTTCTCTCTAGGGCAGGCTGAGCATCCCTCATTGGAAAATGCAAAATGCTCCACAATTCCAGCCTTTTTGAGTGCCACCATGAGGCCACAAGTGGAACATTTCACACCTGCCCCATGGGCGGCTGCATTCAAAATGCAGGCGTACAACACACAGTTTATTTCTGCATCCCCAAGGGGGTTACAGTACAGTAACCTTTTAATCAAAACACAGCATTGTAGGTAGAGAGCAAAAGCTGCTGTTGCTTGCTGTTGCTGTTGTCTAGCAGCTGACACAGGTATTCCGGTCATGCTACTATGCTGCTCAGTTACTCTGAACACAGTTTTTCCACTGTATTAATGGTATGTTGTATTTCTTACTGTGAAGTACTTATGTGTGACTATGTGCAAGAAAAAGATTGCTTATCGGCAGCATATACATTTGGAGTCAGAAATGATATGATGCCCGACAACCACAGATTGGTTGAAGAGCCATGGGTGGCTGAAATAGCCACCCTTTGCTCTCTAATAACTCAATGCACACAAACTTTGCTTCATGCACAAAATTATTTAAAATATTGTACAAAAGTACCTTCAGTCTATGTGTATAAGGTGTATATGAAACATAAATGAGTTCCATTGCCTAGACTTGGGTCCCATCCCCAAGATATCTCATTATGGATATGCAAATATTCTAAAATCCAAAAAAATTAAAAATCTGAAACATCAGAAGTTCCAAACATCTCAGATAAGGGGTACTCAACCTGTAACAGTGCTTTGCTCTAAGACTTCCTAATTTTTTTTTTTAGTCAGTATTGAAGGTTCTCAGATCCTGAGAGCCATAAATAATGCCCTCCCCTCTGTGCCCTGCTGCCTTGTTTGTTCTCCCTTTAGATTAAGTCTGTTTGTTTATTTATTTATTTACTTTTTGAGACAGAGTCTCACTCTGTCACCCAAGCTGGATACAATGGCATGATCTTGGCTCTCTGCAACCTCCGCCTCCCAGGTTCAAGCGATTCTCCTGCCTCAGCCTCCTGAGTAGCTGGGATTACAGGTGGCCACCATCATGCCCAGCTAATTTTTGTATTTTTAGTAAAGATAGCCATGTTAGCCAGGCTGGTCTCGAACTCCTGACCTCAGGTGATCCACCTGCCTTCGCCTCCCAAAATGCTGGGATTACAGGTGTGAGCCACCACACCTGGCCTAGATTAAGTGTCTTTTGAAAGTGGGCTGCTTTCTCTGGCTTCTTAAAGGAAGCTACTGTCTCTTCTCCTCACTACTCATTCATTTTCTCCAGTCTTTCCATTCTGGCTTCTGAGCTTGCCACCTCACCAAAATATCTCACCAACGCAGGTGCCAAGGACATTGGTGTAAACACATCATCACTCATGTTCCAGCCCTTCCCCTGAGTTCTCACCTGGCGCTGTGGGCCCCTCCCTGCTTTGGGGATGCCACGCATCCCTGGTCTCCCTTCTCACTTATCTGGCTGCTCCTTTCTCAGTCTCATTTGTAGGCTCTTCTTCTGCCTTCTGTTCTATAGGCAATTCAAACTCAGCTTGTGCAAATTCCCTCCATCCCAAACAACAATGGAGCAGAAACCTGCAAGCCACCCTTCAGTTCTTTTCCACCCCAAATGATTACCAAGTCCTGCCAATTTTCCCTTCTTTACACTTTACCAAATCCATCCACTTTCCTCCTTTCTGGATTTACCTGACAGTCTCATTGATTGGTTCTTGGCCCCAGGCTTGCCCCATGCCCTCTACTGCTAGAATGGTATTTCTTGGACAAATCTGTTAATTTCACTCCTTTGCTTAAAACCCCTGCTTGGTGCCCTACTGTCTGAACTCCTTAGCGTGGTATGAAAATTCTCCCTCTGCAGCCACCTCCCTCCAGTGTCCATTCCAAGGCCTCACTGTCTGAAGCTCCTGTGGACCTTGTATTCACTGCTCTCCATGCTCCCCACCTCCTCCTCTTTCCTTAAATCACTCCTACGCATCACGTGGGGCACAATCTTCCAGATCTGCATGCCTGGGCAGGGCACCCTTCCCTGAGCCAAGCCCCCTCTTAGCATTGCTCGCCCGATGCTGTTGACAGTCTCCTTGCCTGTCTCTAGACCACAAGCTCCTTGAGGACAGGGACTGGGCACCACTCACCCTTGTGCTCGCAGTGCCTAGTGCTAATAGAGGAATTTTGTTAAGAAACTCAAAACACTCCCAAGCTCTAAGTATTTCTTTTTTTAATTTTCCTTTTTTTTTTTTTTTTTTTGAGACAGGGTCTCGCTCTGTCAACCAGGCTGGAGTGCAGTGGCATGATCTTGGCTCACTATAGCTTCTAACTTTCAGGCTCAATCAATCCGCCCACCTCACTCAGCCTCCTGAGCAGCTGAGACCACAGGCATGTGCCACTGTGCCCAGTTGATTTTTGTTCTTTTTTGAGACAGAGTCTCACTTTGTTGCCCAGGCTGGAGTGCAGTGGCGCTATCTCGGCTCACTGCAGCCTCCACCTCCCCGGTTCAAGCGATTCTCGTGCTTCAGCCTCCCAAGTAGCTGGGATTACAGACATGTGCTACCACACCTGGTAAATTTTCGTAGAGACAGGGTTTCGCCACGTTGCCAAGACTGGTCTTGAACTCTTGAGCTCAAGCGATCCAGCCGTCTCAGCCTCCCAAAGTGCTGGGATTGCAGGCATGAGCCTCTGTGCCTGGCCTAATTTTCATATTTTTTGTAGAGACAAGGTTTCTCCATGTGGCTCAGGCTGTCTCAAACTCCTGGGCTCCAGCAATCCACCTGCCTTGGTCTCCCAAAGTGCTGAGATTACAGGCGTGAGCCACTGCACCTGGCCTTCGGGCCCTCGTACTTCTTACAAGACCCACCTGGGCAGTGGACAGAGGTATAATAACTGCCTGTGGCTTCCCTCTCAGGATGATTTTTAAGTCTGGAACAAAAGCTCTCTCTTACCATGTGACCAGCTTTCAGAATCCAGTAGAAAGCAAGGTTCTTGTAGGACTTGACAAAAGCAGATGTTTCCAAAGATTTAGGGTCACTGTACAGGGCCTTCCACTTCAGCTGACTGAATTTAGGCAGTTCTGGCCACTTCAGTTTCCGCACCCAGGCCTCCTGACCTGGTGAGAAGAACAAAGAGAAAGGCCTGGCATTAACAGCTGGGTAGAGTAGGAAAAAAGTCTAGGTCCTAAAAGTTGGTGCTTCCCAAACTGCAGTATGCATGAAACTCACTCAGGATCTTGTTAAAATGCAAATTCTGATTCAGAAGATCAGGGTAGGGCCTGAGCATCTGCATTTCTGACTCCCAGTGAAACCTAGGCTGCTGGGAGAAACCTAACAGCTGCAAAGCCTGACTGATTTTGCCTCTGCATCTCTCACCACCATCTGCTCTTTAGGAAGGGAACTGGGGACCTCTGGAGGCAGACAGGCCTGTGACGAGGATTGAGAGATGTCGGGAATGAGATAGTGATAAGGATCACCTGGGATGAAAACAGCAGCTTTCCAAATTGTCCTTGGTGTCCCTTGCTTACCAGTCACAAAAATATTCAATCCTTCTGGTTTCACAAGGTGTGTCACATCCATCAGACCCTGTGCCTCAATTAGCCTGCCAGTTCAGAGAACCTGTCTCTGAGCCTCCACCAGGCCCTATTTAATTTGGAAGTGAACAAATTAAATAGGTGGTAGGTGATAGGGCAGGAGTTAGGATTCCACAAAGACCATTTCCCCTGGGTCTTCAGGGTTACAGTCATTAGGGTTTAGTTTTAATTCACTCTGCAGTGGTTAACATCGACTGTGATGTCGCACAAAAATGAGGCTCTCCCTTAATTAAATAGCGCATTTGCCCAATAACCAGGAAAATGTCTTTCTAAGTTTTGTGGTAGAGACAGGTGGTGTTCTTTTCTTTAATCATACCAAAGGGCCCCCAAACCTGGATAGGCCCAGGCTTCTGAGGGGTCACAGCCATGTGCAGCTCCCCACTCTTTGAATAATCAAGGTCGGGGTAGACGGATGTAATGGGAAATGGCCTTCCACCTGGTGTTTCAACATCACCCGCCCCAAGACTGACATGTCCAAGGCCAGTTCCCTTCCAGTTGAACCCATAAAACTGCCTCTATGTGCCTCTCAGAGTCAATTCCTACCCATGGTATCTACGATGAGATCAAGCTGTCCATTATACACGGTCACGTTGATCCCTGCCTCCAGCAACTCGTCCACAATGCTAATGACTGGCTTCATGAAGTCCTCCTCCATGTTCACAAAGACGTTGGTAGCCTGGCCTGCACATGGGGAAGGAGAAAGAGGGAGTAGCTTGGAATCTGCCAGAACGGGAGGTACCTTTCAGCCCAGAGCATCTTGGGCTCCAGCACTGAACAACGACTGAATGCACAGATGCTTCACAAACAGGGATGAACCAGCCCAGAAATTTGTGCAGACTGGTCAGGTGTAAGGCACACATAAATAGTACATGTGGTCCATTCTCTTGAGAGCTTGTGATGACAGCAGGCGCCATTTTTAATGAGGAATTGACACCTGGAATAGGCTACTGTCCAAGGAAACAGGGAGGGAGAGGCCCAGGAAATACTCATTAGGCTGGTACACTCAGGGAATAAATTGTGCTTTGGGCCAATGTCAGTTTTCCTGTTTTTTTGAGTAACACCAGGGCCAAGTTTCAAGTCCTGAACAGGTAGGCCTACCTTATAATAAACCAGATCAAACCTAAACCAATTCAGAGCTGGCCCTCAGGAAAGCCAAATGAATAACAAGCCCCAGGCAAGAGAGGAGCTAATACTCTTGCTAGCTCCTGCCCCTCAGCATTATCGTAACACTGAACAACAGCAATAACAGTGGCAGCTACCATTATTTGCTAGTCACTGCTAAGGAGGCATCTGACAAGCAACATCCCATTTTCTTCTTCATTACCTTGGGAGATAAGAAGTCTTTTTTTAAAAAAATTTAATTTTTATTTATTTATTTACTTATTTGAGACAGAGTCTCACCCTGTCACCCAGGCTGGAGTACAGCGGCACAATCTCAGCTCACTGCAGCCTCTACCTCCCAGGTTTAAGCGATCCTCCCACTTCAGCCTCCCAAGTAGCTGAGACTACAGGTGCACACCACCACGCCCAGCTCTTTTTTTTTTTTTTTTTCAGACAGAGTTTCACTCTTATTGCCCAGGCTGGAGTGCAATGGCACAATCTTGGCTCACCGCAATCTCTGCCTCTCAGGTTCAAGCGATTCCCCCACCTCAGCCTCCCAAGTAGCTGGGATTACAGGCATGTGCCACCCCACCCGGCTAATTTTGTATTTTTAGTAGAGACAGGGTTTCTCCATGTTGGTCAGGCTGGTCTCAAACTCCTGACCTCAGGTGATCCGCCCACCTCGGCCTCCCAAAATGCTGGGATTACAGGCGTGAGCCACCACACCTGGCCACACCCAGCTCTTTTTATTTGAGCTAATTTTTCTTCATTTCTAAAATTCTCTCAGCACTCAGGAGTAATGAAAAAACCAGGGATAGAATGAGCCCTCTGGTGACTGCAGGTTGGGAGAGGAGGGCCCATGTCCCCTGAGAAAGCTCCCAGCAGCAGCAAATTGTAGGCTCCCAGCAGCAGCCGCAGGACCACTGACCCCATATCCCTGGGGTATCTTGAACACACATGAAACAAAACCCTCTTAGGCTTGGAGTGTTTTCCCTTCAGAAACCTGAGATCTCTGCTTGCTCAAGGCCTCCCTATAGGACTAAAGTAGGAACTTAACCAAGATTTCTACCTGGCCCTGGTCTCTAAGGATTTCATTATTTCCTCACCATGGCCTTGAGACCAGAACGCAGTAACGCCCGGCCATATCCAGCATCAGGATGCCTGGGGAGGTCAGCAAGAGAGAGCTGGTCAAAATCTGCCCAAGCACCTGGGCGTGTCTGACATCCTACAAGGACCTTTGGCGTGAAATCTCATCTGCAACCAACTGTGGCCTTGGATGTAGCTTTTTTATCTTAATTTTTTATTATGGAAAATTTCAAATGGACACAAAAGAGAAGTGTACAATGCTCCGATGTACCCATACCAGGCTTCAACAATTATTAACTCACAACCAATTACACACTATTTCCCTCCCCACTCAGTTCCCTACCAACCCCTTATTTTGAACCAATTTTGACAAGTCTTTTTTTTCCCCTTTTTAAGAAACAGGGTTTCTCTCTGTTGCCCAGGCTGGAGTGCAGTGGCACAATTATAGCTCACTGTAGCCTCAAACTCCTGGGTTCAAGCAATCCTCCCACCTCAGCCTCCCAAGTAGTTAGGACTATATGCCACATGCCACCATGCCCAGCTAATTTTTCTATTTTTTTTATAGAGATGGGGTTTTACTATGTTGCTTAATTGTGGCCTCAAGCAATCCTCTCAACTCAGTCTCCCATAGTGGTGGGATTATAGGCATGAGCCACTGCATCCAGCCCTGACAAGTCATTCACTGTCTCTATATCTATTTGCTCACCTACAAAATGTGGACAGTAATATTGTTTACCTATAACCTATCATCACCAACAACAAAACCCACCCTACAAATTCAGGTCTCTGAATTTGCACCTCTTTTCTCCCCATAACTATATAAACGGCACTTAATTAGGTCGTATAAGTACCTCCCCAGGATTGATCCTCAGGAATAATTTTGAGCTTCTTTCTGATGGGGCCATTCATGAGCTGGCTTAAGGCATCTTGTTGTAGGTGTCTCATGTGGCGCTGACAAAGACGAACTAAAACCAAACTGGTAGATGGTGAGTCAAAGGACTGGAAGTAAGGCCAAGAGGACATCTTTTTTTTTTTTTTTTTTTTTAGACAGAATCTCTCTCTGTCGCCAGGCTGGAGTGCAGTGGCGTGATCTCGGCTCACTGAAACCTCCACTTCCTGGGTTCAAGCAATTCTCCTGTCTCAGCCTCCCGAGTAGCTGGAACTACAGGCACCCGCCACCATGCCCAGCTCATTTTTGTATTTTTAGTAGAGACAGGGTTTCACCATGTTGGCCAGGATGGTCTCGATCTCTTGACCTCATGATCCGCCCGCCTCAGCCTCCCAAAGTGCTGGGATTACAGGTGTGAGCCACCGCACCCGGCCATGAGGACATCTTTACCAAGCTGCTGGGGATGCTGCACAGCAAGAGGGAGGGTTTCAGATTCAGCTGGAAAAGGAAAAGCGTCACTTTGATTCACCCCCAGCGGGAGGAAGGAAATCAGAAACACATTGAAAGTGGAGAGGCTTTATTATTAGGTTGGTGTAAGAGTAACTGCGGTTTTTGCCATTAAAAGTAATGGCAAAATTTCTAAATTTCAATGGTACTCCAGCCTGGGCAACAGAGTGAAACCCTATCTCTTAAAAAAAAAAAAAGGGAAAAAATAGATTTGTCAAAATTGATTCAAAATACGGGGTTGGTAGGGAACTGGGTGGGAAGGGAAATAATGCTTCATTGGTTGTGAGTTAATAATTCTTGAAACCTGTCAAAAACCGCAGTTACTTTTGCACCAACCTAATAGTATTGATTGTACATTCTATAGACTTGGGGGCCATTGGGATTCTCCAGAACGGCCAAAGAGAATCATCTGGGAAGTGGAACCTAGGGTATCCTGCAGCCTTTATATGCTTCTTGGTTGGCTGAAAGATGACTAAATTCAGCCTTGAATTGATGTTGTTATTTGGTGTACGGAAGCTGGTTTCTAAACTTCAAAAACATCATGCTATGTGACAGAAGCCAGTGCAAAAGACTAACTATTGTGTGATTGTATTTATATAAAATGTCCAGAAAAGGCAAATCTAAAGAGACAGAAGCCAGATGAGTGGTTGCCTAGGGCTGGGAGTGGAAATGAGAACTGTCTGCAAGCGGACACGTGGGATCTGAGGTGACGGAAATGCTCCAAAACTGGATTGTAGTGATGACTACACAACTCTGGGAATATACTGAAAACCACTTACAGTGAGTTAATTTTATGGTATGCAAATTATATGTTAATAAAGTTTTTTTTTTTTTTTTTTTTAAATAAACAGGTTTCTTTTTGCATGGAGGCTGAGGCAGGGACTAATAACTTCAAGGTTCACTCACCTAGGTGGCTCTGTGTGAATTCTAGACTCGACTCCATTGTAGACGTGGGAGTGCTTTTAGTTAAGATGTTATAGAAGTTCACCCCATCTGTGTTCTGAAATATAAAAGTTTATTTGGCTGTTTGTTTCATTTTCCTATCATCAAAGCTGCCAAACAGAAAGACACATGACTCTTCATCTTATCCAAGGACAGGTTTAATTTTGTAAATTTGCTTGGATCAGAAGAAATACAGCTTTGGTTGGGCCCAGTGGCTCATGCCTGTAATCCCAGCACTTCAGGAGGCTGAGGTGGGTGGATCACTTGAGCCCAGGAGCTCGAGACCAGCCTGGTCAACATGGTGAAACCCCTCTCTACTGAAAACACAAAAATCAGCCAGGCGTGGTGGTGCTCACCTGTAGTCCCAACTACTCTGGAGGCTGAGGCATGAGAATCACTCGAACCCAGGAGGCAGAGGTTGCAGTGAGCCGAGATCGGGCCACTGCACTACAGTGTGGGTGACAGAGCCAGACTTGGTCTCAAAAAAAAAAGAAATAAAGAAAGAGGCCGGGTGCGGTGGCTCACGCATGTAATCCCAGCACTTTGGGAGGCTGAGGTGGGTGGATCACCTAAGGTCAGGAGTTCAAGACCAGCCTGGGCAACACGGTGAAACCCCATCTCTACTAAAAATATAAAAATTAGCTGGGTGCGGTGGTGCATGCCAATTATCTCAGCTACTTGGGAGGCTGAGGCAGGAGAATCACTTGAGCCCAGGAGGCAGAGGATGCAGTGAGCCAAGACTGTGCCATTGCACTCCAGCCTAGGCGACAGAGCGAGACTGTGTCTCAAAAATAAATAAATAAAGGAAAAAAGAAAAAAAGAAAAAATAAAATAAAGAAAGAAATGCAGCTCTGAGGGCTCAGAAACCAGCTGTGTCAGCCCACTCTCCCTGGAGTGGTGAGCATCTCATATGAGCAGTGATCAGGCCCTGCAGGGAAAAAACCAACGGCCTAGGTGTTAATTTACAGGGAGAACAGAGCTGCAGAGGGGCCTACACTCCCAAGTCCTTAGCCTACACATTCTTTCCTTCTGGCTCTCTGGAGTCAGAATGTTGCTTGGCAAGGGTCCCAATAAGGGAATGTGTTGTCTCCACACACTCATCTCTGCAAGACAGTCTTTTTTTTTTTTTTAATAGAATCCATACATTTAGTGAAGGACAAGCAAGTCTTGCAGGCCTGGGTGGCTTTCTGACTCTGTAAGGAGCCACTACATCACTGCTCAGACCCAAGAGATTTATTATCTAGCATGCAATCATTTGCAGATATATGGGGAGCCTCAGTATAGACTCCAAGTTTGACAACACCAACCACGGGCCCTGTACCCACCAGAAAAAGCCAAGCAGGCTGGCCTCTGAGTGTTTCCCTGTTTTACCTGTTCAATGATCATTTCTGCTTTCCCCCACAGCTCTGTGGCCTCTCTGTAGAGCCCCTTATTTACGGCATTCAGTACTTGCTCTGCAACCTTAGACACCTCTGCCAGACCTTTGTCTTCAAGAAGAGACTGGAATGCAAACCAAAAGCAAAAAGACCCACTTTACTTGGGAACATCAATCTGGTATTGCTGCAGTTAGGGAGGGGTAGGAGAAAGAGGGGAAGGAAGGAGAACGGGAGCTCACATATCAAAGTGTATTGTTACAAGCCACATGTTTATTGGATGAAACACAGCAAATTGTTAACTGAACCTAAGTAGGTATTCACAGTGATCTTTCAACATTTCTGCATATTTGAAAATTTTTGTAATAAAAATTTAGGGCATTGGAAAAATGTGTTTCTTATATCTGGAAAAAAGTGATGTGTGCTGATTTTCTTTCAATTTGTCCCTGAGGCGAGCTCTTGCTTTGGGTCTCCAACTCTATATGGATGACTAGTCCCTAAAAAGTAGTGTCAACCACATAGGCAAACTCATCCAGCATCTCTTTTCCTGGGGTCACAGCCAGAAGAGATCTGCTGGGCTGTTTGCCCAGAGGGCGCAGATGTGTATCTACTTACCATGCTGTACAGGTAAGGTCCCCAGGAGAGCACCGAATCTAAAGGAAACCACATATGTACAAATCAAGTATGTCATACCTCTGTCTTTTCAAAGACAAGCCTACTGTGTTCTCTCTAAAGAAGAAAGAGACAGAAGCAAGAAACCTGGTGGCTTTGGATTGGAAGGCTCCTCGATTCACCTGTACCCATGCAGGAGGCGGGCTGATGTCTCAGTGTCTGGAAGGTGGGATAAGGGTGTGGGGGCCTTTCTGTTGACTCTTAGAACTAATGGCCCATTAATTTGGCCTGATCCTGGTCCAGCAAGTGAGTCATTGCCAATGACAGCATCCCCACAGGTAGGCTGTAGGTATGCAGGTGGAGGCTCTTATCTGTGGACCTCTAGGCCTTTTGACAGCTTAAAATATTTCCCCACCCTCACATTTCTGCTCTGCATCTTATTTGCTCCTCCAGTTTGGAGATATTAGCTTCTGCCAAGGAGCTAAATAAGGAAGATGACTAATGAGTTTGCAACAATGCAAGTGGCTATATTGCCAACTGGCTTATTCCCATCCCACGAACATATTGAGAATTTACTAAGGGTCTGGAGGCAGCAAAAGCTTAAGATATAAATGTGAGTAACATAATGCCTGTCCTCAAAGAGAATAGTAGTTGACCTTGGTTTAGACAAGCTCACAACTATTAAATACTGTATCACTAGGTAAGACAAGTGCTATTGAAAGACACGCCAACAAAGAATCAAGGACCTCAACTTATAAAGCACATTTGAGTATGTCTCTCCTTAGCCTAAAAGTATTCAATGGCTCCTTAAGGCAAAGTGTCTCAAAGTAGGTTTCAAGTAGTCTTAGTTCTGCAGGAACTAAGTCCATGTTGCCCAGTCTGGTCTCGAACTTTTAGGCTCAAGCAATCTGCTCGCTTTGGTCTCCCAAAGTGCTGGGATTACAGATGTGAGCCACCACGCCTGGCCTGGACTGGTATTCTTTTACAGTACACTCTGAGAAATGCAAGCACACCAGGACTTCCGTGGCCTAGCTGTTAATCACCTCCCGGGCTTAACCTGCAAACTTGTTTCTTAGTTTCTTGAAACACAGGATTGGCTGCAGTTCTCCAATGCATCCCACTTCCTGTTTGATCTGGGCCAGAGACTGGTAAACTTTCTGTAAAGGGACAGATAGTAAATAATTTTGGCCCTGTAGGCCAGCCTATCTCGGTTGCAACTACTCAACTCTGTTCTTACAGCCTCCAAACAGCAATAGACAGTAAATTAACTTTTACCGGCTGGGTGCGGTGGCTCACGCCTATAATCCCAGCACTTTGGGAGGCCGAGGCGGGCAGATCACCTGAGGTCAGGAGTTGGAGACCAGCCTGGCCAACATGGTGAAACCCCATCTCCACTAAAAATACCAAAAACATTAGCCAAGCGTAGTGGCGGGCACCTGTAATCCCAGCTACTCAGGAGGCTGAGACAGGAGAATCGCTTAAACCTGGGAGGCGGAGGTTGCAGTGAGCCGAGATCGCGCCATTGCACTCCAGTCTGGGCAACAAGAGCAAAACTCCGTCTCAAAACAAACAAACAAAAACAAACAAACAAACAAAAAAAACTTATTTACCAGAGCAGGCGGCAGGGCAGACTTGACTCATGGGCCCTTGTTTACCAACCTTTGAAGTAGGCCTGCATTGTTCAATAGAACTTTCTACAGTAATAGAAGTGTTCTGTATCTGTGCAGTCCAAAATGCTAGCTAATAGCCACATGTGTCTATGGAGCACTTGGGTGTGGAGAGTGCCACTGAAAAAATGAAATTGTATTTAAAAATTATAATTAAATTTATATAGTCACATGTGGCAAGCGGTTACCATACTGACATGGTCACATGGACTTAGTGACAGTGCAGATCAAGACCTTCTTGAAGATCAGGAGCATATCTGTGTATCTTTGCCTAGCACCTAGAACAGTATCTACTACCTAGCAAGCAATTAACAATTGTTCATGGAAATTAACAATACTTCTCCCTCAAAAACCAATGTTTCTGGGATAGAGGGGCAATACTTAAAGTGGACCTGGAAGGATGGATTATGATCCAGACAAACAGATTCGTAAGGTAAAGTGGGTCACAGCAAGGAGAAAAAGGTAGATTCCAAACACGACGAATAACACTTGCAAAGCCAGGAAGCGAAATGTACTGATCTTGGAGAGATAGTGTAGCAAGATGGTTAGGTTGCTTGGATTCCAGTACCTGCAGCCTGGATTTGAATCCCAGTTCTACCATTTAGCTAGGTGACTCTAAGAAAGTTGCTTAACCTCTCTAAGTCTCAGTTTCATCATTTACAAAATTAGGATAACAATAGCATCCATCCCATGGAGTTGTTGTAAGGATTACATGAAGTTAGCACATGTAAAGTACTTAGTGCTACTGTGAAACTGAGGAGACCCCATGAGGAAGTGAGAGGGCCAGCATCATAATTTTGAGTCATAAACAACTCTTATCTGTGTTCCCAATGAGGATGCTCAGTTATGAAACAGCACACCTCTGGGTTGCAAGACCTGATGGAGACTTTGTCTTGCCGTCAACATGAACAAAAGAGCAGGATCTGACAAGAAACTCTCATGCTTCTGACCTAGGCTTCTGCAGTTTTATGATGTCCTACGAGATCCATCCAGGAAGGAAAAACAGATCAACGAATAGCAGCCCTCCTCTTCATGCTGACTCAGTTTTATGCTACTTCAGTCCCACCCTGCAGATGGCAAACATGAGGGCAAGAAATAACCATTCCAAGTCATAATGGTTATTGGGAACATGGCTCTGTAACAAGCGAATCCCTATCTTTTAGGGGGAAATATTACCTTTTATAAATGATTATTTTTAAAAAACTGAGCCATAATCACAAATCACAAGTGTACCTTCAGAAGAGTTTGATGAATGCATATGCCCGTGTAACCACCCCCTGCAGTCAAGATATATTTCCCTCATGTCCGTTTCCTGCTTATTTCCCTCCCTTGCCCCTAGGCAGCCTCTCTTCTGATTTCTAACTCGATAGTTTGGTTTTGCCTGGGAAAAATCACGTTTTGTTAGGTTAGAACAATGGTTCTCAATCAGGAATGGTTTTGTTCCCCAGGGAGACATTTCTGGTTGTCACACTGGAGTGGTGCTACTAGCATCTCCTGAGCAGAGGCCAAGGATGCCGCTGATAATATCCTACAATGCACAGGACAGCCTCCCACAAAAAGAACTATATGACCCACAATGTCAATAGTGCTGAGAAACCCCGTGTTAGAGTGAACGCCACCAGGATGATTGTTTCAGATGTCTGGAGCCACACCCTGGGTGTCTGCAACATAAACAACTCTTATTTACGCTCACAACACGGATGTTCAATTACGAAACTGCACACCTCTGAGTTGCAAGACCAGACGATAACCTTGTCTTGCCATCAATATGCGTAACAGATGGGAATTTTACCCCAAATGCTTATGTCAGCATCAGGGAAGTAGAGGGGACAGGATGACAAAACAGATTTGCCTTTGTACTGAGCCGCACAGACCTGGATTTGAATCCTGACTAGGGCACTCATCCTATGTGGCAGAGAGCACATTTCATGACCTCTCTGAGTCTTCAGAATGCCTCCAATTGTAAAATTTGATCCTTTTGTTGTGATAATTAAATTAAGAAAACTCAGTTCAGCCCTTAGTGGTCCATGGTAGGTACTCTGTCCCTGTATTTCTTGGATGTAGCAAACACTTTCTCTAAGGGCCCAGAACATTCTGCTGCTTAGCTCTTTGATCTGGACAACACAGCCCAAAGTCCCAGGAAAGGATGGGCAAAAGGGGAGTGAAAAAATGCCTGAAAATGCCATACTTACCAACAGGGGAGATCCAGGAATCACCCAAGGCAACCCCCGCAAAGTTGCACTTGATGGTCCCTCGCTGAATGGCCTGAAAGAGGAAACAAGAAACGTCCTCAGGCCAGGCGCAGTGGCTCACCCAGTAATCCCAACACTTTGGGAAGCTTAGGCAGGAGGATCACTTGAGCCTAGGAATACAAGACCAGCCTAGGCAATGTAGTGAGACCCCATCTCTACAAAAAGTTAAAAAATCAGCGGGACATGGTGGTATGTGCCTTATAGTTCCAGATACCCAGGATGCTGAGGTCAGAGGATCACTTGATCCCAGGAGGTCGAGGCTAGCCTGGGCAGCATGGCAAAACCCCATCTCTACAAAAAAATACAAAAATTAGCCAGGCACGGTGGTGCTCGTCTGTAGTCCCAATTACTCGGGAGGCTGAGGCAGGAGGATCGCTTGAGCCCAGGAGGCAGAGGCTGGAGTGAGCCATGATCATGCTACTGTACTCCAGCCTCTAGCCTGGGCAACACAGCAAGATCCTGTCTCAAAAAAAAAAAAAAAAAAAAAGTCTGAATATTTGAGATGAAAATTTACAGAAATAGAAAGTTGAGAACTACTGATTGAAGAAAGCAGGCTAAAACCAATATGTATAATATGATCTCATCCAGCTAAACAATTCTATATAAATGTGCACAAAAATATTTAGAAAGCTATATACCCAGATGCTAACTATAGTGATCTCCATCAGGTGGGAAGGTGAAGTTTTCATTTTTAATTTATGCTTGTTATAGTTTCCAATGTTCTATAATGTACATATGCTGTTTCTATAATTTTTTAATTAATAAATCTTAAAAAAAAACCCTTATTTAAGCTCACTGATATTCAAACATAGGAGATAGAAGGAAATGTGAAAGTCTTTGAGTTTGCCTCATTTGTGCCCTCACACTCACCAGCTGACTGCAGTTAAATGTGTCATGTATCCTTCTAACCCTTTCGTTTGCCATCACAGCATGCAAATCTATCTCCACATATGGAAGCGTTTTTGACTTACAAACAAGGTTATCTCATATCTTTCCACAACTAAATACCCAAAGGACAACTTTCCACACTCAGTACATATAGCTCTCTGTATTCTTTCTTTTTTCTTTCTTGTAGAGACAGGGGTCTCACTATGTTGTCCAGGCTGGTCTCTAACTCCTGATCTCAAGCAATCCTCCTACCTCAGCCTCCCAAATTGCTGAGATCCATTCTTTTTTTTTTTTGAGAAAGAGTCTTGCTCTGTCACCCAGACTAGAGGCACAATCTCAGCTCACTGCAACCTCCGCTCCCTGGGTTCAAGCAGTTCTCTTGCCTCAGCCTCCCTAGTAGCTGGGATTACAGGCGTGCACTACCATGCCCAGCTAATTTTTGTATTTTTAGTAGAGATGGGGTTTCACCACGTTGGCGAGGCTGCTCTCCAACTCCTGACCTCAAGCGATCCACCCGCCTCGGCCTCCCAAAGTGCTGGGATTACAGGCGTGAGCCACCGCGCCTGCCTGGATCCATTCTTTATGCTGGCTGCAAAGCATTTCATCTTCGAAAGATATACCTACCTTATTTAAGCAATCCTCTACTGACAGCCAACCATCTGTTTTCAGTTTATAAACATTATAAACAATGGCATAATAAACATTCTCTGACATATACGTATGTATAAGTACTCCCATAGGACAAAACTATTGGGTCAAATGACACATACATTTAAAAAATTGACAGACATTGTCAAATTGTCCTTTTAAATTTAAATTAATTTGTATTCCCATCAAAAGTGCACGACAGCACTTATTTCCCTGACTTCTTACCAAAACTAGGTGTTACCAGTCTTTTAAATATTTACAAATCTCATGGACTTGGCTTACTAATAAAAGCTGAAGATTTTTCTTATGTCTAAAGGCTGTTTATATTTCTTCTATAAATTGTTTGTCCATATTTGTCTTTGCCCATTTTTCTACTAGGACATTGGTTTTTGTTTTTGTTTTTGTTTTTTTCCTGAGACACAGTCTTGTTCTGTCACTCAGGCTGGAGTGCAGTGCCATAATCACAGCTCACTGCAGCTTCAACTTCTTGAGCTCAAGCGATCCTCCCACCTCATCCTCCCAGGTAGCTGGGATTACAGCCAGGAGCCACTGTGCCCAGCTTATTTTTTTTTTTTTGTAGAAACAGGGTCTCGCTATGTTGCCCAGGCTGGTCTGTCACTCCTGGTCACAAGCGGTCCTCCTGCCTGGGCTTCCCAAAGTGCTGGGATTATAGGCGTGGGCCACTGCATTCTGTCCTAATTTTTATTTTTATGTTTAGGTTTTAATCCATCCAGAATTAATATTTTATACAAGGCAAGAATACAAGTTTTCTATTTTCCAAAGTGATAGATATATGTCTCCGTAACATTTATTGACATTATATCCATGCCCCAATGATTTGAAATGTTATCTTATATTTATATATGATCATATATATTTATATAAAATACAAATACATGATACACATACATATATATGTGTGTGTGTTTCTGGATTCTGTATCCTGTCGCAATTAATCTATTTGTCTATTGCTATGTTAGTACCACATTCTTTTACTCACTCATGCTTTATATCTTGTTCCAGATCTAGCAGGGCAATCTTCACTCTTCTTTTAAAAACTTTTCATGGTTATTACTACAGATTTAATCTTACTCTGCATGTACATGGCCCTATTCAAAGTATATTTAATATCACGTGAGTATATAAAAGTAACATAATTGATTTTCTGTCCAAAACCATAACAACAAAGTTATTTTCCATTACCTTATAAAGCTCTAGACCAATGCCAGCTGCCATTTTTCCTCCATAGGACTCTGAGAAAATGTAGAATGGAACTGTCTAGCAAGAAAAGGAATTTACACAGAATTAACTACCTTGATTGCTTTTTGAGTCACACAAATTAATTTCAAATTTCTATTGCATGTAATGGCCAGAAAAAACAAATCTGCTTTGTCTTCCTCCCCCACCACTCCGTATCTGATTAATACGTCTGATTAGAATGCTCACTCCAAGGTCATTCTTTCAAGTTAAATATTAACTTTAGAGATGACAGAAACAAAAGTCCACAACCCAATCTTGGGAATAAAAAAGTTTTCTCTGAAATCAGCTAGGCATTAAACTCTGGAGGCAGTTCAGATTTATGCTGATGGATGTAGAGTTGCTATTGCCAGCCCTTTACTTAGCTGTTCCTGAGTCTTTGCTTACCTGGAATTCTTTGTGGCAACTGAAGAAGGTCTTCAGGAGAACCATCATGTCTGAAGCCACCATAGCCAGGTCCTTGGCATAGGCACCACTACCATTCACATAACTGAACCCAGTGCCCACGGGATTATCCACAAATAGGAGACTGGCAGCCTGGAGCTATGTACCACAGAGGAAAACGAAATGTTGCAATCAGACATTTGGTCACCAATCATCTTTGGATCATTTTCTACTAGCTCAGCAAAACCAACACGTGAGGTTACCAGCGTGGTGATGATATCCCTGTTGCTAAAAGAGATTTTTAAAAATAAGGGACAGGAACATAGAAAAAAAAAAAAAACAAAGAATGGCCAACCACCCCCGCCGCCCCCCCACCACAAAAAAAAAAGGGAGAGGCAGGAAGGAAAGATTAACACACACGGGGATCAAATAATCTGGGCTGTTGCTTTTCACACAATACAATGTACTAAATGTAATAAACTAGCACAGAAAGAAGCATGCAGAGACAGTCTATGCACTAACTCGAAGAAGCCAGAGGACACTCAAAGTCTGGACACATCAGTTTTCTTGGAAATGCATCCAATTTCCACATTGGCCTGGCTTCTCTGTACACTGCAAGAACATAATTTATTCTAATACCTTTTCCAAAGAGGTTGAGAGTTATAAAATTTACATATAAAAGATCCTGAATAATGACACAGTCCAGCCATGTCCCTTGCTGATGAGGAAATTAAAGCCCAGAAAGAGCCCAGAATGTGCCTAAGGTCACAAAATTGGACAGGCAGTGGCAGCATCAGGACTGGGACCATGGTCCTCACTCATATGGCCCTTTTAGTTCTAGGAGGCTTGGGGACAAGTTGGGGTGGGGGGTGGAGGTAGGGGATGACTCTACAACCACTCCTGGAAGTGAGACTTCTGTTGGAACCAAGCACAGGAAAGGCCCAGGCCAGGAGGACAGCACGTACAAAGACCCTGAGGCAAGAGTAGGAAGCACTTAAGAAAGACCAGAGGCCGGGCGCGGTAGCTCGCGCCTGTAATCCCAGCACTTTGGGAGGCTGAGGCGGGAGGATCACGAGGTCAGGAGATCGAGACCATCCTGGCTAACACGGTGAAACCCCGTCTCTACTAAAAATACAAAAAATTAGCCAGGCGCAGTGGCGGGCGCCTGTAGTCCCAGCTACTCGGGAGGCTGAGGCAGGAGAATGGTGTGAACCCGGGAGGCGGAGCTTGCAGTGAGCCGAGATAGCGCCACTGCACTCTGGCCTGGGCAAAAGAGCAAGACTCTGTCTCAAAAACAAAAACAAAAAAAAACAAAGACCAGAAAGTGGCCGGGCACAGTGGCTCACACCTGTAATCCCAGCAGTTTGGGAGGCTGAGGCAGGTAGATCACGAGGTCAGGAGTTTAAGACCAGCCTGACCAGCATGGTGAAACCCCGTCTCTCCTAAAAATACAAAAATTAGCTGGGCGTGGTGGCACATGCCTGTAATCCCAGCTACTCAGGAGGCTGAGGCAGGAGAATCGCTTGAACCCAGGCGGCAGAGGTTGCAGTGAGCTGAGATCGCACCACTGCACTCTAGCCTTGGTGACGGAGGGAGACTCCGTTTCAAAAAAAAAAAAAAAAAACCAGAAAGCTTAGCTCCTAATGCGAGAGGGAGGCTGGAGGAGGAGCACTGAGGAAAGTGGAGAACATTCATAGCAATAGGTGCAGCCGGGAGAGCCGAAACACAGAGAGAGGAACAGCCACAAGCCCTGAGTGGGGCCCATGCTGTGCAGCAGCCCTAGGGTGGGTGCGTAGTTCTGCCCATGGGCAGCCTGGATGTCAGGGCTAAGCAGGTGGACAGTGGGAGTGACCCAAGGCTGGGTTTGGCAAGGCTGTAAAGGGAGAAGCATATGGGAGTTGACCACAGAGGGGTGAGGGAAGGAAGAGACACTAAGAATGAGGGGGAGGTGTGAGAAGGGCAGCAAGAGAGACATTGAAAGAGTTAGTCAAGATACAAGTAGGAGGAGAGGAGAGAGAGAGAAAAGGACTGGGGGCTGTGGCCAGAGGGTGCAACCGTGGTGTCTGAGACTGCAAAGATGGCCAGAGTGCATAACACAGGGTCCCAGGTGTCTGCTGTAGTAAGTTTTTGAAGGCAGCTGGAGAGAGGGGTTGTCTTGGAGAAGGCGAGGCAGACTGGTGCAAGATAAGCTGTCCTGAGAAATGGGAGAGAAGCTAGGCCAGAGAGGAAGCCTGTGGACAAGTACCCGTGGTCTCCGTATTCACAGCAAGAGGAAAAGGACAGCGAGGGATTGCTACATTTGTGGCCCCTCCCAGAGTTGAGCAGGGCCTCTGAGAGGCCACGGGGCAAGGTTTAGCTCAGGACCGTCCTCACTGTACCCAGGTGGTTTTCCGTGGTTTGAGATCACTGTCAAGGGGCCCAATTTCCTCAAAGTTTCCAAATCCAGTGCTGGAACCGCCTGGACCGCCCTGTGGAAGAGAGAAGAAACAAACAAAAATTTTAGTCAAATCTTAGTCTTTACAATGAATGACCACATTTGCTATAGACGGTTTATGAGTTAGTGATGGCTGGGTCAATTTGCACAAAAGACAGTTTCTCCAGTGAACCAGGGACTTCCACAGTAGCAAAGCTCCCCTAGTAACTGCTGAGGTTTTTCTCTTTGAAAGGAGCAGAGCTGAGCTAAGAGGTCCTCAATGGAATGTTCCTAACTCCTGATTTTTTCTTTTCTTTTCAGACAGGGTCTAACTTTGTCACCCAGGTTGGAGTGCAGTGGTGCAATCTCGGCTCACCACAGCTTCTACCTCTGGGGTTCAAGTGATCCTCCCATCTCAGCCCCCTCAAGTAGCTGGAACCATAGGCGCACACCACCATGCCCAGCCTGGCTAATTTTTGTATTTTTTGTAGAGGTGAGGTTTCCCCATGTTGCCCAGGCTGGTCTCGAACTCCTGGGCTCAAGCAATCCTCCCGCCTCAACCTCCCAAAGTGCTGGGATTACAGGTGTGAGCCATCACACCCAGCTGCCTCCTGATTTTCTGAGCTGGAGCCTTGGCCTGCCGTAGGCCTTGCTGACCTGAAGGAGCTCTAACAGGACTAGACACTGGGCCTTCTGACTCTTCCTCCATCACCCCCTCCCCAGGAGATGGGAGACTCTTCAGAGTCCCTGTGGATTGATAAGGGACCCAGACTTAGAAGCAGTTTGATCAAGCAGATTCTGTGGATATAATGCAGCGGATTCTAAACTCTCAGGGCAGGGAGAGTTTGATACTGTGAGCATCCATGGGAGAGGAAAGGCAGGATTCTGAACCGCAGCTCAGGGTTGGGGGCAGTTCTATGGGCTCTGAGGGCTTCAGAGAGAAAAGAAACTAAGAGGCAAATAGGACAGGTTGGGTGGGCTTTCTAATTGAGCCAAGAGGAGGCCCTTTGGGAGGTGGTCAGGGGAAAAGATGGTCAGTGCTTTTTCTGGACAAATCCAGGGGCCAATTGAGGTGGGGAGTCTATGAGGAGGGCCCTGTCAGCTGAGGCGAGGGAAAGGGCTGAGGACCTAGAATAAAAGGATATGGCCTCTCTGTGCACTAGCAGGATGGGTAGGAAAGGGAGATATGAAAAGACGAAATGGGGACCGGGCACGGTGGCTCACGCCTGTAATCCCAGCACTTTGGGAAGCCGAGGCAGGCAGATCACTTGAAGTCAGGAGTTCGAGAGGAGTTCGAGTCCTGCCTGGCCAACACGGTGAAACCTTGTGTCTACTAAGAACAGAAAATTAGCTGGGTGTGGTGGCGTGCGCCTGTAGTCCCAGCTACTCAGGGGGCTGAGGCACAAGAATCACTTGAGCCCAAAAAGTGGAGGTTGCAGTGAGCCGAGACTGCGCCACTGCACTCCAGCCTGGGTGACAGAGTGAGACCTCATCTCAAAAAAGAAAAAGAAAAAAAAAGATGAAAGGGAATACCTTGGGCAAAACAGAAGCCAGGGCAATTTGTGTAGGGAAATCTAAAGAAAAAAAAAAAAAGACAAGATAGAGTCAGGGCTAAAGGGCAACTAGCAACAGCAAGAGGGCCCCAAAAGGGAAAGACTTTATAACACTAATGTTTTGAACCTGGACCAACCTAACTCTGATAAAATTGGAAGGCTATACATCCCCCTGATCACATGCCCTTTGTATCTTAAGATTTCCTAAGCAGTAAAAAGTTCACAAACCAGATGAAGATGTTAACTGCAGTCCTATTAAAAATAACAGAAGTAAGGGTGCAACTCAAATGTCCCCCAGTAGGGGAACAGGTTAGGCAACCATAGCACAACTACAGCATGGAATGCTACACTGCCACTTAGAATCATGAACTATGAAAAACGATGTGGCAACATTGAAAAATATTTATAATGCAATATGCAATAAATTAAAGCCAGGGATCTACCCTCCAATGAAAGCTGGGTTCCTTTTTCCTCATGGACTTATTAGGATGACGTAGGATCAAAGCAAAAGGAGAAAAGCTGGAAATCCTAGGGGTTGGGTCTTTGTGGGAGAAATCTCAGTTCTCCTCTGCTTCTGGTAAGCCCTCCCTCTCCTCTCTCCTCAGCCCCCTCTCCTCAAAAGGCAATGAGATGCTGGCTGGAGGAAGCCTCTGTTCTACATGAATATATCCCGTTGTAAAACCTCTTTTTTGTCTAGAACTTTGGGATAGGGTGCTAGCGTGGCCCAGGGCTATCCAGAAACTCTGAGACACAGTCAGTGTGTCAGTGGACCAAGTGAAAGGCTTCGAAGACTTGAAAGTGTCCCTAACATAGTTTGCTAACCCACTCAGAAGACATGACTTCGATTCTCAAAGACTCCCCCCAGAGAAGTCAGCACACACGTCCTCAGTAGGCTGCTAAAATAGATCTCCTTTTCATCTAAATTAGTTATTTCTTCTGTAAGCATAATCTTTTTTCTTCTCTTTTGGGCCTCTGGGTAATTGAAGAGCAATTTATTCTCTTCAGTTGATAAACTTCAAATAGCATCTCAGCTCGTCAGGCGCAGTGGCTCACGCCTGTAATCCCAGCACTTTGAGGGGCCGAGGTGGGCAGATTACCTGAGGTCGGGAGTTTGAGACCAGCCTGGCCAACATGGTGAAACCCTGTCTCTACTAAAAATACAAAAAAAAAAACTTAGCCGGGCGTGGTGGCACATGCCAGTAATCCCAGCTACTCGGGCGGCTGAGGCAGGAGAATTGCTTGAGCCCAGGAGGCGGAGGTTGCAGTGAGCCGAGATCATGCCACTGCACTCCAGCCTGGCTGACAGAGCAAGACTCCGTCTCAAAAAAAAAAAAAAAAAAAAAAATAGCATCTCAGCTCAAAGGGTTAACCCAACCAAAGGTCACAAACCCAATGGCCTCCAGGAGCCCGGCAGAGGCTGTGGAGCAGAGCATATCAGAGGGCGGCAGAGGGGCCCCTTCCTCCAGCAGCTCCCACCCTCTAGGAAAAGGGGCCACCACCACGCAGCTTTGGGGACAGTGAGTTCAGGCCCCCAAACTGCTATATCTCGTGATTTTTGGAAAGAGGAAGCAAATGTCCTAATTTTAAAATGTTAACAACTAATTTAACAATCTCACTCTGCTGTCAACAAAAAGGACAGCTTGTAACTTCTGAAATTCAGTGTTTGTTTCAAACTGTTTTCCTAACAGCCCAAAATGTATCCCTGGGACAAAGGAGAAGCCTCAGCCTCAGCACTTGTGCTTTTGTCTGCTTTGTCTCCCCTTTTTAAGCTTTCATTTGGAGGTTAAAAAAAAAGAAAAGTTCTGCTGATGAACAAAAAGTTTGAAAACCACCAAAATCTCCCAGATTAGACAGCCAAGGCCCAGAGAAGGAAGTATCTTGCCATGGCTCTAAGTGGCAGGTAGGCACTGAAAACCCGGGGCCCCTGACGGCAGGCCTGAGCTTGTCCATGGCCTGGCTCTCCCTGCCAATTGTGCCGCACCTTTGTCTCCAGCCACCGGAGGTGAACAGGGCTCCCAGGGCTGACACACAAGGGTTCTTTTTCTGCATCATTATCATATCCGCACCTGGGGCTGAGCCACAGCTCTAGCCCTCAGAGGTGGCACAAGTGATAATTCCAAAAGAGAAAGGCCCCTCCCTGAAAACTGCTCATTTTCACTCTATCTCACCAGAAAGTCTGCATCGACCATCCTGGGAGGCAAAACCCAGGTGGTGGGAGGCTGCTTATAAATACCAGCATTGTTGGAAGACGTCCCAGTAGCATCCTATGGAGGTGAGCACCAGGGTCCCTATTTACTGATGAGGGGCCCAGGGTTCCAGCTGGGCCATGCCCACATTTTCCAGAGGCAAGACCATGTTCCTTAATTCCTCCCTGGTGAGTGGTCTTCCAGGTGGGGGTGGGCCATCTATGGACAGATATTTCAGAAATGCCAGAAAAGAGCCTCTGCCTGTCCCTACAAATCTTTCAACCAGCTCCCTGCCTTCCATCCTACAAGCAGAGCTCAAGGTTAAAATGCAAACACACTCAGGGAAAGGGGAAGGGCGCAACAGTCACACGAAGGTGCAGAAGGCTGGTAGCAGTCCCTTCAAAAGATCAGCTTTTCTGGGGGTAAGAAGTTAGGGTTCAGGAAAGGATTGTGGGGAGAGGAAGGGAGGGTCAGGCTACCTCAGGTCTTTGCTTTGGAATCTTCCATAACACTCTCTTTTCTTTTCTTTCTTTTTTTTTTTTTTTGAGATAGGGTCTTGCTCTGTTGCCCAGGCTGGAGCCCAGTGGCATGATCTCAGCTCACTGCTACCTCCACCTCCCGGGTCCAGGCAATTCTCATGCCTCAACCACCTGAGTAGCTGGGATTATAGGTATGTGCTACGACGCCTGGATAATTTTTGTATTAAGTATTTTTAGTAGAGACAGCATTTCACTATGTCAGCCAGCCTGGTCTTGAACTCCTGGCCTCAAATGATCCACCCGCCTCGGCCTCCCAAAGTGCTGGGATTACAGGCATGAGCCACTGTGCCCAGCCTCAAAACACTTTCTATCACGGTGTAATCAAATGTATCATCAGGAGTTTTCAGTGAGCCTTCTTGCAACCGTCTGGAAATATAAAAAGACTCTGGCAAAAGGCTAGAACCCCCTCATCCTCTGATTTAGCCTCCTTGGCTATACCATTGCCTCAGCCTAACTCAGAAGCACGCCGAACCCCCAGGCCACACTCCTGGACCAAATCGGCCCTTCACTGCTGAGACATGAGCCCAAAAAGCAAGCAAAGAGCCACATAGGGGAGACTTGGCCTCGACCTCAGGCCAGGCTGGGAAGCTACTTTACCTGAAGCCACATGACCAGGGGCAGTTCTGAGAAGTTCTTGCAGGAGTTGGTGGCATAATAGAGCCACCAGAACATGTAGGCATCCTTGCGGACGGTCACATAATCCCATACTTCCTTGCCTTCCTCTGTGGGCCAGTCAATGACAGCTCCTGAAACAGAAGCTCAATTTCACTTTCCAGAAGAGTGCCTAATGTACAGGTAAATTCCAAGCCTGGTAGAGACAGCCATGCTAGGCTAGAGAGGATTTGTTTTATAGTTTGGAAATTTATCCACCCCAATACATTGCAGGAATAAGGAAAAAACCTCAGCTATGAAAAAAGAAACCAAACTTAATAGCGGCATAGGAGGCCAGGGGCTTTCACTTTTTCCTCTACACCTTTCTGTAATGTTTGGATTTTTAACAATAAATATGAAACACTTTTTTTTTTTTTGAGATGGAGTCTCGCTCTTGTTGCCCAGGCTGGAATGCAATGGTGCAATCTCAGCTCACCGTAACCTCCGCCTTCCAGGTTCAAGCGATTCTCCTGCCTCAGCCTTCCGAGTAGCTGGGATTACAGGCATGCACCACCACGCCTGGCTAATTTTGTATTTCTAGTAGAGATGGGGTTTCTCCACATTGGTCAGGCTGGTCTTGCACTCCTGACCTCAAGTTATCTGCCCGCCTAGGCCTACCAAAGTGCTGGGATTACAGGAAATACTTTTATAATTCTGTAAAAACAAGAGAGATTTATATTTTGAGTAAAAAAGTAAAAATCTCAGAATACAATATACTGGTTTTTATATCATATTTAATACATGAATAAGACGCCAGGCTTGGTGGCTCACTCTTGTAATCCCAACACTTTGGAAGGCCAAGACAGGCTGATAGTTTGTGCATAGGAGTTCGAAACCAGTCTAAGCAACATAGCAACACCCCATCTCTACAAAAAATGCAAAAATTAGCTGGGCATTGTGGCATACGCCTGTGGCCCCAGCTACTCGGGAGACAGAGGTAGGAGAATCGCTTGAGCCCAGTAGGTTGAGGCTGCAGTGAGCTGTGATCATACCAGTGCGCTCCAGACACTAGGTGACAGAGGGAGACCCTATCTCAAAAAAACACAAAACCAACCAACCAACCAAACAAAAAACATGAGTAAAGAGGCATCACAAATTAGTGGGGCTGAGAATATTCAATATACAGTAATGGAGCAACAATTACCTTTTTTGGAGAAAAAAAGAGAAATTTAGGTCCTCTCAACACTATAAACAAAATAAGTTCCATGAGGATCAAGTAATTAAATTTTAAACTTTAAACATTAAAAATAATACAAAAATATAGTTAAATATATTTCTGATGTCTGGATGAGGAAAGAATCTAAGCAAACCCCAGAGACTGTACAAAAGAAATAATGACGGAGGTGAGAACAGAACCTTGTTATATTTCAGAACCTTGTTATATTTCTATACAACAAAATTTCTGTACATCAAAAATAAAAAGGCAAACAGCAAAGAAAGAGCTACAACAAATATGAAAAAGGGCAATTTTCCTAACTCATGTAGATGATTTTTTTAAACTGAACGATATATATCTGTGTATGTGTGTTTAATATACGTATCCTATAATCCCCTAACTCCAATTTTCCTTACTTAACTTTTCTAGCATCCACAAAATATGTTTTGGAAAAGAGTAGGCTAAATACATTTTCTTTGTCACTTTTTGCTAACGTAACAATTTCCAAGTTATAGTATCTTTTTTTTTTTTC
This sequence comes from Pongo pygmaeus, assembly GCF_028885625.2. Classification (NCBI taxonomy): domain Eukaryota; kingdom Metazoa; phylum Chordata; class Mammalia; order Primates; family Hominidae; genus Pongo; species Pongo pygmaeus. The sequence goes on from NC_072392.2 coordinate 61,729,314, forward strand.
CCTCAAAAACCACTCTGGGAAAAAAAAAGTAGGGGGGCTGATGTTAAAAGATGATGGGAGGGATCCCCTCGGTGACTGGAGTTTTCTGCCTTCTACTCCCTCCCTTCTCAAATTTCAAGCCCCATTGGTCAGTAAAAGAACACTGGTCCCAACAGCCAAAGAGACAGACGTAGAGAGGAAGACAATGAGACAACGTCTTGTAAATAAGAAAGAGCCAGGGTGGTGGCCTGTGTCTGCAGTCCCGGCTACTTGGGATGCTGAAGTAAGAAGATCACTTGAGTCAGGCAGTTCCAGACCAGCCTGGGCAACATAGTGAGACCCTGACTCAAAACAAAACAACAATGGAGATTAAGAAAACCAGAAAGTGTCCTGAGGAGCAAAACAGATGACTAAAACATTACAGACTTAGCTATAAGGTTCTATATACAAGTAACACAGGATTATATTGTCCTTGACAATAACAGATAAGGCTGGGCTCCCCTTGAGAATGACAGATAAGGCGCAGGTCCCTTTTGACCTAACCCCAGGCACTTCTCCCTTGCCTGGCAGTGACTAGTGGTAAAATTGGCAAAGCTACTTATTTTACAAAATCTCCCAGACACTCACCAAAGGGCCAGATGATCCCCATTTTAGAAAAGGAAAACAAAACCGTTCAACAACTTGCCTAAGGTCACAAGGCAAGCTTGCGGCCAGTTCCAATTCTCAGTTCTTGCTTCAGACTACGAGAAGTTTTGCTGAATGAAGAGTGAAAATCAATTTGCAAGTCATCCTATTAAACACAAATCTGTTTTTTGCCAAAAAAGATCGCTGTGGGGGAAGATGTTATCTTGTTTGTTTTGATCAAGAGAAGAAAGGGCCTTATCTCAATGAAATGTCCCATTCGTGGTAGGATTTAAGGGTACTTTTGAAAGCAGATTTCAGCTTAAAATAAAAAGACCTTATATCCTCATTTAGCAGCCAATCGCGGCCTTTGAATCGGGGAAAACTCATTGACCAGCAGTTTCCCCAAATCATACATTTCTGCACACAGCTTCTATCTAGGCGTAGGAGAGAACGGAAGCACTCAGACCACCCAGAGCCAGAAAAGGATAAAAAAAAGCACTTTGAGTTTTTTAAGGAAAAAAAAAAAGAGTGAGATTCAAAAGCAATATAATTACACAAGGTAAGAACCGGGGAAAAGAGACGTGTTTTCAAAAGCACAAACCCAGTAACAAACTCTCACGCCTGGAGAAAAAAGAGGCACGGCAGCTGGTGCGCCTCTTGCTTGAACCTACCTGCGCTCAGGCCCAGCAGCAGCGGCAACAGCAGCAACCACCGCGGGACGGGAGAGCGCCGCAGTGCCAGCTCCATGACGAGTACCGCACGGCAGCATCAGCAACAGGCTGGACACGGCGCCCCATCACGTGACGGAGGCGGACGGGGAGGGGCCGGGCCGGGCCGGGCCGGGCGAGTCGGGTCGGGGGCGGGGCCTGAATGGGCCGGGGGCGGGGCCTGAATGGGCCGGGGGCGGGGCCTGAATGGGCCGGGGGCGGGGCCTGAATGGGCCGGGGGCGGGGCCTGAATGGGCCGGGGGCGGGGCCTGAATGGGCCGGGGGCGGGGCCTGAATGGGCCGGGGGCGGGGCCTGGGCGGACCCGGCAGCTTGCTGAGAACCGCACGCCCTCTGCCCGGCAAGCCCACCAGGACCCCTGCAAATGCGCAGGGGCCGTTCTGTCCGCCTGGCCAGGTTCTCTGTCATTTTAGGGAGAGTATTTCAGAAAGGAGACATTTGATGCAGATGTTGGATTTAGGTTGTGTGACCGGATCGAAATACTAAAGGGGAATAACCACCGCCCTTTCTACCCCTCCCATCTCTTCCTTCCCTCAGCAAAAGAACTGACGTTTTCCAACACTGCTACATCTGTGAAAAGTCAGATTAAGCCAGCTGGTCATTGCAAACAGCGGGGTTTCATTTTCAGATATGTATTTTTTAAATTATTTTTCTGTTAAAATTATGTATGTTATAAACGTTTTGGAAATATGAACAAAAAAGTTATACATAACTATTGTTGGCATTTTTCCCATAGTCTTTTACGTCATTTTTAAAACACTAATAAAGATTTTTATTTCTTTTTTTTCTTTTTTGATAATTTGTCATTAGTATTACTCTGTTACGTTATCTTCACAGCAGTCATTTTAAAGAGAGAATCGAGGGTTTGGGGACGGGAAAGGAAGAAAAAGTGGATGACAGAGATGTTTTCCTCTGTGTGTGTGTGTGTGTGTGTGTGTCTGTCTGTCTGTGTGTCTTTCTGTCTGTCTGAAGGTCATTTTTACGTTATAGGGTACTGAATAACTCACCTCACAGCTAGGAGACAAGCTACAGCAGGGGCTGTAGGAGAGGCTACTTCTAAATACTGTTTCAAAAGTACATGTAACAAAAAGCAAAAAACAAAACAAAGTACATGTGGCCACTTCTCTTTTCCTGCTCCTTTCTCCCTCCCCTCGCCCTTGACCCCCATAAATGGAAGTGCTTTTTACTCTGCAGCCATTGTCTGGAGAGAGCCTTGACCCTGCCCTGCCTGTGAGGTGCCCCTGTGCTGAAAGCTGTGGCAGAGAAAAATATGCCGCTGGGTTCTGTCATGCTTTAAGCATGGGATGGTCCCGAATGCATAAAATCCATAATGCCTGGGCAACATATTGAGACCCCCTCTCTACAAAAAATAACAAAAATTAGCTGATGTGGTGACACGCGCCTGCTGTCCGAGCTACTCAGAAGGCTGAGGTGGGAGGATCACTTGAGCCCAGGAGTTCCAGGCTGCAGTGAGCAGATGTTCCATGCCATTTGGGAGACACATAAAAGTACATGCTTAGTTAAAAATAAATAACTATGTAGCAAACTTTTCCTGTCTGAAGCTTCCAAGTTGGTGTGTATCACTAGGGCTTGAAATACACTTACCCTTCCAATGCAGTCAGAATTTTAGGGTTTCAATTTTTTTGCCACAAAAATAACACTACAGCCCGGGCGCAAGGTGGCTCACACCTGCAATCCCAGCACTTTGGGACATCGAGGTGGGCAGATTACTTGAGGTCGGGGGTTTGAGACCAGCCTGGCCAACATAGTGAAACCCCGTTTCTATAAAAATACAAAATTTAGCTGTGCGTGGTGGCACTTGCTTGTGGTCTTAACTACTCGGGAGGCTGAGGCATGAGAATCGCTTGAACCCAGGAGGTGGAGGTTGCAGTGAGCCGAGATGGTGCCACTGCACTCCAACCTGGGTGACAGAGTAAGACCCCATCTCACACACGCACAAAAAAATTGTGCATTTTATAATACGTTAATATGACTTCAAAAGGAAAAAATATAAATAAAATGTCACCTCTAGTTAATGATATTCATATTAAAGTGTTTAGGGGAAGGTATACCAATGTATACAATTTTCTTTGAAATGTATCCAGATGCTGGTGCAGTGACCCATGCCTGTAATCCAGCTCTTTGGGAAACCAAGGTGGGATGATTGATTGAGCCTAGAAGTTTGAGACCAGCCTGGACAATATAGTGAGACCATGTCTCTTAAAAAAAAATCATATCCAGAATATAAGATGGATTGAGGGATAGGACAGAAAGAAGTTTGGATACATGGATAAATACATGATAAAGCAAGTATTACAGTAACATTTTCTTTCATTACAGTTTATAATCACAGGAACAAAATAAACAAAAACCACATGTAGAAACCAGATTAAAGCTTGTTATCCTTACAAGCAGTGGCGAAATTCCAATCTTCAGGGTTGGAGTGGTCTTTGCTTAAGAAAAATACCTCCTTGGTTCATTGAAGTTAGGAGTTGGGAGCTGATGTCATAGTAGCTGCAGCCAAGGCAACAAAAGATAATTGCCAAACTGTGCGACCCAGGAGAAATTTTGTTTTGCTCCTAGGAGAGGAAAGAAGAGAGAAAGATGAAAAGAAGTGAAGGCTATATAGAAAGAAAGATTAGCCAAAGAGAGTTGAGGCTGGAAGAAGAGCCAGTAGAAATTTCTCCGATGAGGAGTGGCTATGTAATCCCCCAATGGGTTCTTTTTGCCTGCTGCCCAGATAGAGCCAGCCAATTTATGAAGGCAGGGGAAATGCAATGGGGAAACAGTTTAATTTGTGCAGAGCTGGCTGAAAGGAAGACTGGAGTTTTATAATTAGTCAAATCAGTCTCTGAGGAGTAGTTTCAAAGATAGTTAAGGGGTAGGAGCAGGGGTGGCTAGGCAATGGGTGCTTGCTGCTGACTGGTTGGGTTGGAGATGAAATCACAGGGAGTTGAAGCTGTCGTGTTGCACTGATTTGCTTCCAGGTGGGGCCGCAGGAGCAGTTGGTAGGTCCAGGTGGAACCAGGTGTCAGACATGCAAAAAAACCTGAAAAGATATCTCAAAAGGCCAATCTTAGGTTCTACAATAGTGATAGTGTCTGCAGGAGTAATTGGAGAAGTTGCATATTTTGTGACCTCAGGAATAATGGCTGGCAATCCTTAGCAGAATTCAGCCTCCTCTATTTTCTTAGCCTGGTGGTCATTTAGCGTAAAGTTTGGGGAAGGGCCATTATCATTTAACCTATAACCTAAATGCCTCCCAAAGTTAGCTTGGCCCAGAAGTCCAGGAATAATTAAAGGCAGCTTGAAGGCTAAAGGCAAGATGCCAGTTGGTGAGATCAGATCTCTCCCACTGACATAATGTTCTCACTGATACAATTTATGCAAAGGCTATCAGCTACAGAACATTTTTTAAAAGTTATGCTTGTGGTTCAATTTGAAGTGGATTGCATTTCTACAATGTAAACCTGTCCTCTTGAGGCAGCTAAAAACTCTAATAGGACTGGGCCAGGCGCAGTGGCTCACGCCTGTAATCCCAGCACTTTGGGAGGCCAAGGAGGGTGGATTGCCTCAGCTCAGGAGTTCCAGACCAGCCTGGGCAACATGGTGAAACTAAATTAGCCGGGTGTGGTGGCGTGTGCCTGTATTCCCAGCTACTCGGGAGGCTAAGGCAGGAGAATTGCTTAAACCCGGGAGGCAGAGGTTGCAGTGAGCCGAGATGGTGCCACTGCACTCCAGCCTGGGTGACAGAGTGAGACTCTGTCTCAAAAAAAAAAAAATATATATATATATATATATATATATATAAAAATATATAAAATATGGCTATAAGGGAGGCAATAGGACTGGAAGAAAGATACTGGGTACTGAACCTCAAAACTGTTTTTAAAATTATATGTTTATTCTGAGAAAGGTTTGGGAGGCTAATGGAAATTGGTTGGGAGCTCCTAAAGGCCCATCCATGGAATTCTTGGTGCAGATGCTTGTGGTAAACCTTGGCGTTATGTGACTATCTTCTCATGTGTCTTCACATCATCTTCCCTTTGAGCGTATTAGTCTCGTGCACTTGTGTCAGGCAACCTAACCAGAGTGACTCCATCTTGAATAAAGGCCAGAAAAAGCCAAATCTGCTGGGTTATATTCCCAGGGGGTTGGGCCGTCTTGGTTACAAGATGTTTATGGTTGAGGGAACTAGTTAATAATGCTAACTAACAGCCCTTTCCCAAAACAAACCCCCTTCTTGGCTGGAGACTAGACTGCCTTTGCAGGACTAACAAATTAGCCACAAGATTAGAAATTATGGTTTAGGAGTAATGCGGCTGGAGGCTGCAAGATTCTGAGCCTTCCCAAATTGCTCCTGGGGATAACATCACTATAGTTAAACCTAAGATCAGTGCTTTAGATATTCAGCAGACCCTGCACTGGATGGATCAGCTGGCATCACCCAGATCGATAAACTGGCTCATCTGTTCTGGTGGCCCCCACCCAGGAACTGACTCAGCACAAGAGGACAGCTTAGATTCCCTATGAGTTCATCTTCAACCTGACCAATCAGCACTCCCGACTCACTGGCACTCCACCAACCAAATTATCCTTAAAAACTCTGGTCCTTGAATGCACAGGGAGACTGATTTGCGTAATAATAAAACTCCTATCTCCTGCGCAGCCAGCTCTGCATGAATTACTCTTTCTGTATTGCAATTCCCCTGTCTTGATAAATCGGTTCTGTCTAGGCAGTGGGCAAGGTGAACCTGTTGGGCAGTTACAGCAGGGGCCACCACGTTCAGCCCCAAAATTCTTTTATTTTAATTTCCATCCATAAAACTCTACTTGATGTAGGTGCAAACATTCTTAATAAAACATTAGCAAATAGAATTCAGCATTTCATAAAAAGAATTAATTCACCATAACCAAATAGAATTTATTGTAAGGAAACATTGATAGTTCATTATTTGAAAAACAATCAAAATGATCAACCTCATTAAAAGGAAAAAGAAGAAAATCATATAATCATATAAATCAATGCAGAAAAGAATACTTGACAAAATTTAACATCACAAGTTTAACACACAGTTTTTAAATTTATTATTTAAAAAATTCAGAAAATGGGAATTGAAGGGACCTTCCTCAACTTGATAAGCAGCACTTACAGGCAAGCTACTGTGGCTCACTCCAGTAATTCTAGTGTTCTCGGACAAAACTGAGGGTTGGGCTGCTATTTCTTGTGCCCCAATAATGAGATGCAGATGAATTAGGGAGAGAGTTTTTATTTCTGTAACCAGTTACAGGGGGAAGGCCTGGAAGTTATTGCTGGACCAACTCCAAATTACAACATTTTCCAGAGCTTACATACCTTCTAAGCTATATGTCTACGTGTAAGTGTGCATTCATCTAAAGACATAAGTGATTAACTACTTTTAATCTATAATTAAGGTCTGAGTCCTGAAGATCTTCCTCCAGAGCAACAGTAAATTTACTTAATCTAAATGGGTCCAGGTGCTGGGGTGGTTACCCTTATCTTGTCTCCTGCTAAATCATGGAGGTTTAGGGAGTTCCTTCAGACCTCCAGTAAACTTGTTTGTGGAGGCCTGGAAAGCTTCTTCAGACTCACGATAAAACTTGTTTAATCCTAAATGGGTCCTGTTAAGAATTCCTTCATTATTTTGTCATGCTTTAAGGCCCAGGAAAGGCCTACGCAAAACTCTTGGTGGGCTTTTGTTCCATCCCAGCCTTGTATAAGGGCCACTGGCTTTTAATATTTAACTTAACCACTCAGTCAATACTGAAACAGTTGTTACAGAAGCCTGCTTTAGTGAGAGCCGCCTGCCACAATCTCCACTGTCAATTTGCACATGATATCTATCATGCTTGTATATTTATTTATCACGAGAATTGCAGGGAGATGGGGTATCATAACCTTTCTGGCTACTTCCTGCTGAGAGAGGGTCGTCGTTATGGAGCACTGAACACAGCACTGGAGTGGAAGAGGTCGATTTGTTCTTGGTAGCACTCTCTGCTTCAGGGCTTAGAGGCAACGCCTGTTGAAACATAATAGTATGCAACAGCGACACATGTAAATACTTTGCAACAGCATAATAGTATGCAACAGCAACATATAAATAGGTTGCTGCTGTTTTCTTCTGAAATTTAAGTTGTTTAGTCTTCAGTTCACAGGGCTTTAAGTAAGCACAGCTTAAGTTTCAGTGATTTCCAGTTGAAAGAATGGGGAAAAAGGAAACGAAAGAGGAAAAAATTGAAAACATTATTTTGGAGACCTGTAGCCAGAAAAATTAGAATTTAATCCAAACTGTAGAAAGTAATAAAAACTGAAAAACATCAGGCAAGACTAGAATTTAACAATAGGTGTACTATAGTTTTTGAAACGTAACTTTTCTGTCTCCAGTTTCCCATTTTTACTAGAGACAAATCATGATAGGACCAATTTGCTTTATTATACTTGGCCAGATTATTTGTTTGTTTGTTTGAGACAGAGTCTCAGTCTGTCACCATGCTGTAGTGCAGTGGCGCAATCTTGGCTCACTGCAACCTCCACCTCCCAGGTTCAAGCAATTCTCATGCCTCAGCCTCCCGAGTAGCTGGGATTTCAGGCACGTACCACCACACCCAGCTAATTTTTGTATTTTTAGTATAGATGGGGTTTCACCATGTTGGGCAGGATGGTCTTGATCTCTTGACCTCGTGATCTGCCCACCTCGGCCTCCCAAAGTGCTGAGATTACTGGCATAAGCCACTATGCCCGGCCGGCCAGATTATTTGCATAAACTGCAGCAAGAATAACTATTTTTCACATAGACCTTTTAAACTGGCTTTGATGGAACTTTGTTCCACAGCAGGAATCTCAGATAAGACTTTAAAGCCAAGCCCAGTCATGGATTTGTCCCATCAAATACCTATGTGTTGGGTGAATTTCTCTCCTCTTGAGGTTCCAAGACAACCTGGGGTTCCATTGGCTCCGTAAGTCAAGTTTGATTTCTTAAAGGAAAGCACACCATTCCAGTCAAAGCCTTGGTAAAATAACCAGTTTTTCCAATTGTGTCCTGTTACAAAAGAAAACAAATTCTTAACTGCACTTATCCAAATAACTATATTGCCATAGATCAAGAATACTTAGAAATAGTTTTCAAATTCTGGAGAAAATCAGCTAGAGAGAAACAAATATGCTCAAATTTTGTTCATGGGAGTATACTAAATTGTTAAAAGCTGTCAATAGCTCAAAAGAAAAGTTTCCTTGACTCTGAAAAACAAAACAAAGAATTAGCAATATTTTAAGCAAAAAGTCAAAAGATCACTTCAGACTCCTATTAGTTCAGTTAATGCAGTTAATTCCTGTCCTTCTTGATATTAATGAGTAGTTTAGCTCCTCAAGAGTCCTGAGGCCTGGCGTGGTGGCTCATGCCTGTAATCTCAGTACTTTGGGAGGCCGAGGTGGGCAGATTGCCTGAGGTCAGGAGTTTGAGACCAGCCTGGCTACCATAGTGAAACCCCATCTCAACTAAAAATACAAAAAAATCACCAGGCGTGGTGGTGCACGCCTGTAGTCCCAGCTACTCGGGAGGCTGATGCAGGAGAATTGCTTGAACCTGGAGGTGGAGGTGGCAGTGAGCTGAGATTACACCACTGTACTCCAGCCTGGGCAACAGAGCAAGACTCTGTCTCAAGAAAAAAAAAGAAAAAGTCCTGAACATTTTTCCTCAGTTCTAATGTCACAATCTCCAAAGTTATCAGAAACCTGCATTCAAGAGCACCTGTTAGAGCTTTATAGCTAATTATAAAACCACCTTCTAAAGAGGACCAAAAGAGGAGAACAATTGTTTATGGATGACAAAAAGTTTTAGGGTAGCCATAGTTAAAGATACAATTGACAAGGAAATCTGTTACCTCTGTGGTACACAATAACTTAACATAACAATTATAATTATTATTGATAACGTATGCTAAGATATATTAGAATTATAGGAGTCTCCCATAACTTTGGAACACATACCAATAACACATTCATACAAATATAGCCCAAAGAAAGCCAAACACCATTTCATATTTGACAATTCTTCCTGCATAATTTTTATACCAAACAAGCCAATTACACCTTTACGTTAGTGTACTATTAATGTTAAACCCAATTCTAATATTTGACCATAAGGTAATATTTTTATAGACCTTTTATAACCCTTTACTAAAAATACAAAAAATTAGCTGGGTGTGGTGGCAGGCACCTGCAGTCCCAGCTGCTTGGGAGGCTGAGGCAGGAGAATGGCGTGAACCCAGGAGGTGGAGCTTGCACTGAGCCAAGATTGCACCACTGCACTCCAGCCTGGGCACAGAGCGAGACTGTGTCTCAAAAAAAACAAAAAACAAAAAACCCTTCACAATTTTTGTTAAAGAGCAGGTTAGTGCTCTAAGAGAAACCCAGTGTGCTTTTATTTTAATGCTCAATTGACAAAAACACTGGATGATACAGCTTTAACTTTAGCCAATATGTTTACACAAAGAATTTCCTTTACAATCAACCTTCCACAACTTGCTTAAACCTTCATTTTTATTTTGTTCAACTTAAAACAATCCTTTAACCTTTAAATTTAGGCAAAAATCCACATTCTCATGCCTCGTTATAATCTTTTTACCAAAAGTATATTTTACTTTCCTTACACTGCTTGCATGTAAACTGTTTCTTTAACAGTCTTAAATACATGTTACGCTCTTAACTCTTGGCAAACTTTACTTTTGTGAAAACCTTGCTAAGTTTGGGATTTTAATTATCCACTAAATGTGGAGCCTAGAACCTAGACAGAAGTGCAGGTAAGTCTGACTTATTCCAGCAGCTAACTCCATGTGTCCTAGGCCTTACCTAGCTGTAAAGCAGGCAAGTTTTACAGCTAAGAGTCATAGAGGCAATTTTTTAAATAAAGTATTTAGGAGGCCTAATCACATTTAAATTGTACAACACTTCTTGTGTAAATTCCCTTTCATAAATTCTTTCATGACTTACACAGGCAATCTCTGACATGCCTCAACTTGCTGACTTGTCCTAAATAGCCCTTTCTTTAAACAACCAGTTCAGTTATTTTACTTTAGGGCAAGAATTTACCATACAAGATCCTTTCTTATATAAATTCTCTTTTCTTTAATACCTTGTTTTATATATAACCTTTAAATAAGTTTCGAATTAGACAAAAATTAGTTACTGTTTACAAAGGACACAATTTTTAGAATGTTTTCCTACTATATATATATATGTGTGTGTGTGTGTGTGTGTGTGTGTGTGTTTTGAGACAGAGTCTCCCTCTGTTTCCCATACTGGAGTGCAGTGGTGTGATCTCTGCTCACTACAAGCTCTGCCTCCCGGGTTCACATCATTCTCCTGCCTAAGCCTCCCGAGTAGTTCCTACAATATATTTTTATTGGAAAATACCCAAATAATAAAATCTCAGTGTTTAATATAACTTTAGATTCTAAATTATGACAAGTTTGTTTATGAGTATTTATCCCGTTACATTTATCTAATTATTTATTTTAATCATTTACCTAGATTATTCATGAAAATTGTGATAGTCTTCATTTAAAGTTATGAAACTGCCATTGCAAAATTATAACTGAGCACCAACATGGCACATGTATACATATGTAACTAACCTGCATGTTGTGCACATGTACCCTAAAACTTAAAGTATAATAAAAAAAATTATAACTGAGACAGTGAAAATGATCTGACCTAACTGACTCCATCTTGCTTCTAACCTCCAAGCTATTCTTGTTCATTAACTTAGTTTATAGTTCAGCTTTGAAACAAAGATGATAACAGTCCTTTTGCAGAACAAACTTCCTTCATGTCTGTGGACTAGACTGCCTAACACAAGATTAGAAGTTTGGGTATTTAACTAAATAATTCAAGATGTAGCTCCTTCATTAAACCAATATTAATGTTTCATTTATTAAAAATTACACAAGCAAAGATCATTCTGTATTGGGCTGACTCATACTTTTGTAGCCTCTATGCCAAATTTTGACACCTTCTAGTATTTAGCAGAGATAAGTATGAAATTACTTGATCAATAAATACAAACAAAAATGTACACTGGCAACTCCTAAGGCATTTCTAATATTACTTTACCAATAATTTTTAAAGCTAGCTTATTTATTAAAGATGTTACTTAAGTCACATAAACTTGAAAAAGCATTTGACTAGTCTTTCCTTTGTTCTGTTAAAGCATTTAAGCGCTTTTATTTTTCTTTGAGCCAATTAATTAGAACTCCTTTATATATTTTCAGTAGTGAAACATGGTGTACACAAGACACAAATATATAGATGTATTAGGCATGCCAACAGAAGCACATTTTACAGATTCATAAGACCTCCTTTTTCCTCTTTTAACTGGATCTTTGAGTTCTGGACACAGCCCATACCTAGTCTTGGGTTTTCAAAAAGGAGACTTATTATGAGGCTAGACCATGTGACCAGTTTTACCGTGCACTTAAAAAATATTTTTTCAAACAAAGACATTTCTAAGTGTCTAAATTATACTTTTTCTTAAAAACTCTAGAGTAGGCCGGATGCGGTGGCTCATGCTTATAATCCCAGCACTTTGGAAAGCCCAGATGGGTGGATCACGAGGTCAGGAGATCAAGACCATCCTGGCCAACACGGTGAAACCCTGTCTCTACTAAAAAGTACAAAAAATGTGGCGGCTGCCTGTAGTCCCAGCTGCTTGGGAGGCTGAAGCAGGAGAATGATGTGAACCCAGGAGGAGGATTTTGCAGTGAGCCGAGATTGCGCCACTGTACTCCAGCCTGGATGACAGAGCAAGATTCTCCATCAAAAAAAAAAAAAAGAAAAAAAAGGAAAAAACCCTACAGTAGCTTCTGTTGCAATAGCTATTAATGAAGAAAACAGAATTCAGTCAACTGAGAAGAAAAATCTTTGCTCAAAAAGACAAGGTCCTAGGAGAGAAATAAACAAACATAAAAACAAAAACATGAAGGCCTTTTATTTTTATTTATTTATTTTTTTGAGACAAAGTCTCACACTGTTGCCTGGGCTGGAGTGCAGTGGCAAGATCTCGGCTCACTGCAACCTCTGCCTCCCAGGTTCAAGCGATTCTCCTGCCTCAGCCTCCTGAGTAGCTGGGATTACAGGTGCCTGCCACCACACCCAGCTAATTTTTTTGTATTTTTAGTAGAGATGGGGTTTCACCATGTTGGCCAGGCTGGTCTCAAACTCCTGACCTCGTGATTTGCCCGCCTCGGCCTCCCAAAGTGCTGGGATTACAGGCATGAGCTGCCATGCCCAGCCCATGAAGGCCTTTTAAATACAATATGCACATATACATATATACATCTTGAATGCTAGCTTTTAATTAAGCTGACTTTTAGCCATTTAGCTCGTAAAAAAAATTTTTCCTTCCCAGAGGCCTCTCAGCAGCAATGGACCCAATACCTCCCATTTTCATGTTTATATGATATCAAAGGGAATAAGACAGATACACAAATAAGTGGAGATGTATTTTGGGCAACACAAGGGGGAGTGCACTCAGGCAAAACAGACTCAAAACCAACTCAAAAGCTGGTCAACCAAAATTCAAAGCAGGTGTATGCATGAGCCCTTTTGCTTCCCTTGGCAGTACCGGACAAATGGCTTAACAAGTCGAGACAGGAAAACAATAGGCTCACAATTAACTCACCCTTTGAGTGCGTCCACTCCTGATCTCCATTCTTCCCCAGTAGTGAAAGAGATGTGCAATTTTGTGCATGTAACAGCCTTCAAGAGGGTCCTTGGGAAATCTCATCGGCAGCTGCTGGGATCCTCCTGAAGATTGCCTCCTTGCAAGCTGCTAGCCGTTGAACACAGCACCATCCCGTCTCTCCTGGCTGGCTTGCCAAATTTTGTTCCCAGACCAGAGTGAGGGTCGGGCTGCTATTTCTCATGGCCCAATAACAAGATCCAGATGAACTGGGGAGAAAGAAAGGTTTTATTTCTGCAACCGATTACAGGGAGAAGACCTGGAAATTATCACCAGACCAACTCCAAATTACAAAGTTTTCCAGAGCTTATATACCTTCTAAGCTATATGTCTGCATGTTAAGTGTGCATTCATCTAAAGACATAAGTGATTAACTACTTTTAATCTATAATTAAGATCTGAATCCTGAAGACCTTCCTCTGGAGCCTCAGTAAATTTACTTAATCTAAATGGGTCTAGGTGCTGGGGTGATTACCCTTCTCTTTGTCTCCTGCTAAATCATGGAGGTTTGGGGAGTTCTTTTAAGGGAGGAAACCACCCCCCCATACTGTCTTACGCCCAATTTCTGCCTCCAAAGTAAGAAAAAGTAAAAACTAAAAGGCAGAAATGAAATCCACAGGCAGATAGCCCAGAGCCGTGCCCTGGGTCTGGTTAAAGATTGACCCCCGACCTAACCAGTTATGTTATCTATAGAGTCCAGACATTGTATGGAAAAGCATTGTGAAAAATCACTGTCCTGTTCTGTTCCATTCTGATTACCGGTGCATGCAGCCCCCAGTCACGTACCTCCTGCTTGCTCAATCGATCACAACCCTCTCATGCGGATGCCCTTAGAGTTGTAAGCCCTTAAAAGGGACAGGAATTGCTCACTCAGGGTACTCGGTTTTTGGAGACGTGAGTCTTGCCAAAGCTCCCGGCCAAATAAAGTCCTTCCTTCTTTAACTCGGTGTCTGAGGGGTTTTGTCTGCGGCTTGTCCTGCTACATTTCTTGGTTCCCTGACTGGGAAGCGAGGTGGTTAACAGACAGTCGAGGCAGTCCCTTAGGTGGCTTAGGCCTGCCCTGTGGAGCATCCCCGCGGGGGACTCCAGCCAGCTTGAGTGACGCAGATCCTGAGAGCTGTCCCTGGTAGGCAATTGCCCCAGTGGAACGCCTCATCAGAGCAGCGCATGGCAGGCCCCCGTGGAGGATCAACGCAGTGGCTGAACACTGGGAAGGAACTGGCACTTGGAGTCTGGACATCTGAAACTTGGTAAGTCTGGTCTTTGGAACTTGCCCACTCCATTTGAGTGGAAGCATGGCCTGATCACCCATGGCGTGCCGGTACCGGCACTTTGGTTTTTATTTTTGACTTGACTTGGATTGCTTGATACTTTGGTTTTGGTTTTGACCTTGCCTGGATTTCCGGATACTCTGATTTTGGTTTTGATTCTGGTTTGGTGTAAACTGTAAAAGTGTGTGTGTGCCCTTTTTACCCATTCTTTGTTTTGTGGTGTGCGTGTGATGTGAGCGTGGTGTTTTATCTCTAAGAAGCATGGGTCAGGCACAAAGTAAGCCCACCCCACTGGGAACTATGTTGAAAAACTTCAAGAAAGAATTTAAGGGAGATTATGGTATTACTATGACACCAGGAAAACTGAGAACTTTATGTGTAATAGACTGGCCAGCATTAGAAGTGAGTTGGCCCTCAGAAGGAATCCTGGACAGGTCCCTTATTTCAAAGGTATGGTACAAGGTAACCTGTAAGCCAGGACACCCAGACCAGTTCCTGCACATAGACACTGGGTTACAACTGGTTTTAGACACCCCCCCCAGTGGTTGAGAGAACAGCAGCGTAAGTGGCTGGCACAGGCAAGGAAAGACCATCAGAGAGAGAAAGAAGAAGAGACAGAGAGACAAAGAGGGAGTCAAGGAAAGAGAGAGACAGAGAGGCAGAGAGAGAGAAAGAGATAGGCAAAAGGAAAGTCAAAGAGAAAAAGAGACATAAAATCAAAGAGAGAAAGAAAGAAAGAGAGATATACAAGTAGTTAAGAAAAAAACAGTGTACCATATTCTGTTAAAAGCCAAGGTAAATTTAAAACCTATAATTGATAATTAAAGGTATTCTCTGTAACCCTATAACACTCCAATACCACTTTGTTGTCAGTATAAACAAGGGTGTATCCCGAAAGCACTGAGGCCTTCCTATCAAAAATCCTTAACCTAGTAACCCATGGATGGCCCAAATGCATTCAATCTGTAGCGGCAACTGCTTTGCTAACAGAAGAAATTTAAAAAATAACTTTTAGAGGAAACCTCATTGTGAGCACACCTCACCAGTTCAGAAGTATCCTAACCGGGGGGGGGGGAAAAAGATGATTTAACATTAACCACTGAAAATTCCCTTAACCCAGCAGGTTTCCTAAAAGGGGATCTAAATCTTAGATCATACAAAGGGTCAGCCAAACCTAGGAGGAACTCCCTTCAGGACTGGACGATAGATGGTTCCTCCCGGGTAATCAAAGATAAAAAACAAGCCATCTATACCAATTCTAAGTTAATTTGGACTAAACAAGGTTAATAGCAAAGGATAATTGAAATCCCAAACTTACAAGGTTTTCAACAAAAATAAAGTTTGCTAAAAGTTAAAAGTGTAACATGTACTATAGTAACTTCTAATCTTGTGGCCTTAGACAGTCTAGTCCACAGACATAAAAGAAGTTCGCTTTGGAAAAGAATGGTTATCATCCTAGAAAAAAAAAGGAAAAAGAGGGGGGGCAGAATTTATATAAAAAGGAATGTTATATGGAAAATTCTTGTCCTGAAATAAATTAACTAGTTGTTTAAAGAAAGGGATGTTTGCAGTAAGTCAGAAAGTTGAGGCATGTCGAAGAATTGTCTGTTAAAGTCATGAAAAAAATGTGTGTTAGAAAAATAAATTTATGCAAGAAATGTTGTGTAATTTAAAAGTAATTAGGCCTCCTGAATGTAAAACTATTGAAGAAAGTTTATATGCAAGGTGTATAAGAAAAGTAAAATATACCTTTGGTAAAACGATTATAAGGAGGCATAAGAATGTGGTTTTTAACTTACATTAAAAGGTTAAAAAAATTGTTTTGAAGGTTTAAGCAAGTTTTGAAATATTAATTGTAAAGAAAATTCTGTGTGTAAACATATTGGCTAAAGTTAAAGGTGTATCATCCAGTTTTCCTGTGAACTGAACATTAAAATAAAAACACAATGGGTTTTTCTTAAAGCACTAACCTGCTCTTTAACAAAAATTATAAAAGGTTAAAAAAGTCTATAAAAATCTTACCTTATGATCAGACATTAAAAATTAAATAAATACATCTACAAAGTTTTATTAAAACTAAGTTTAACATTAATAACATACTAATATAAAGGTGAAATCTAGCTTATCTGGTATAAACATACAGGAAGTGTTGTCAAATATAAAAAGGTGTTTGGCTTTCTTTGGTCTAAAAACTAATAAAAATAGGTGCTAAAGGAAATTTCTCAGTAAGAAGGCACCAAGGACTATAAAGTCCACTGCTGATGTCCCCACATTTAAAACAAAAGGTCAATTTCTTAAAAATTATATACTTATTTTATCTTCCACTTTCCTTTCCCTCAAAACTAAAAGTCTTTTAACACATGTACCACTCCTAGAATTTCCAGTAAACCAGCACCAGCCTGAAGATCATGTTCTCATCAAAGGGTGGAAAGAAGGAAAACTCAAGCTAGCCTAGGAAGGACCCTACCTTGTGCTGTTAACCTCCGAGACTGCTGTTCATACAGCGAAAAAGGGATGGACTCATCACACCCGAGTCAAGAAAGTGCCACCCCCTGCAGAGTCGTGGGCCATAGTCCCAGGGGAAAACCCTACCAAACTAAAACTAAGAAAAATTTAACTCCTTCATCTATTCTATTAATCTTTCTTCTTTCCTTGCTCTATTTCTGACCATCTAGTTATTAATATAAACAAGTCAATTTCACCTCAAACTATTGCATTTAATGCTTGCCTTGGTATACCCTGTGGGGACTTTCCAAGTCAAAGACAGCTCTCTACTTCAGAAAAGTACCTCTGTCCCTCCTGACTCTCCTCAGACTGGGCATTAGTAAATTGGGACCACTTAATCCAGGGAGATTTTGATAAAGACCCCAGTGTCAACCAGGAGTCTTGCCCCTCGATGTAGAGCTTTTATGCCATAGTTGGTCCAACGTTCTGTGGACCACTAAAGAGCAAGGATAGACTGCCCCAACTGGGTTTTGTAATTTCCTAAAATCATACATTCATTTTACTAGAGGATCATAGAAAGACTTAGAACAAACTTTGGCAATTAGGCAGCATACCAAGATGCAAATGCCTGGTTGGAATGGATCAACTATTCCATCCGTACATTAAACAAAAGTAATTATTATGCTTGTGCACATGGCAGGCCAGAGGCCCAGATTGTCCCCTTTCCACTAAGGTGGTCCTCCAGTCAACCAGGCATGGGCTGCATGGCAGCTCTTTTCCAGGATTCTACAGCCTGGAGTAATAAGTCGTGCCAAGCTCTCTCTGCTATATCCCAAAGTCTGACACCCTGTGGGTCAGCCCCGGAGGGTGTTGGGAGACGGAGTTGGGAACTCCGTCTCCCAACACTAAGTTCACTTTGTGTCTCTCACAACAGGGAGGAAACTTAGCGTTCCTTGGAGACCTGAAGGGATGCAGTAAGCTTAAGAATTTTCAAGAGCCCTTTTTCATCCCCGAGCAAATATGTGGTGGTATTGTGGTGGACCTTTACTGGGCACTCTGCTGAATAACTGGAGTGGCACTTGTACTTTAGTCCAATTGGCTATCCCTATCACCCTGGCATTTCATCAACCAGAGGGAGGAAAAATAAGACATTATAAAGCGAGAGAAGCCCCTTACGGGTCTTTCGACTCTCATGTCTATTTAGACGCAATTGGAGTCCCACAGGGAATACCAGATCAATTTAAAGCCCAAAATCAAATAATTACAGGATTTGAGTCAATATTTTGGGTGGGTGACAGTTAATAAAAATGTAGATTGGATAAACTACATCTATTACAACCAACAGCAATGAGTTTTTCATGAGTTAAAAGAAAAACTCATGTTGGCCCCAGCCCTGGGGCTACCTGACCTGACAGAACCTTGTACACTGTATGTGTCAGAGAAAAAAAAAAAAAAGGTGGTTGGAGTTTTGACCCAGACTGTGGGGCCCTGGCCGAGGCCAGTAGCCTACCTCTCCAAACAGCTAGATGGAGTTTCTAAGGGTTGGCCCCTGTGCCTAAGAGCCTTAGCAGCAACAACCCTGCTAACAGAAGAGGCAGATAAGCTCACTCTTGGGCAAAACCTAAACTTAAAGGCCGCCCATGCTGTGGTGACTTTAATGAATACATCATTGGCTAACAAATGCTAGATTAACCAAGTACCAAAGCTTGCTATGTGAAAATCCCCGCATAACCATTGAAATTTGCAACACCCTAAACCCCGCCACCTTGCTCCCGGTATCAGAGAGCCCAGCTGAACGTAACTGTGTAGAAATATTGGACTCAGTTTATTCTAGCAGGCCCAACCTCCGAGACCATCCTTGAACATCAGTAGACCGTGAGTAGTACGTGGACGGGAGCAGCTTCGCCAACCCCTGCAAAATGACTTTGAAGAAGACGACAAGCCCTGCTCCAGTCACACCCGGAAGCTGACTGGTCCACGCACGGCCAAAGCATGAGAAAACTCATCGCAGGACTCATTTTCCTCAAAATTTGGACTTGTATAGTAAGGACTTCAACTGACCTTTCTCAGACTGAGGACTGTTCCCAGTGTATACATCAAGTCAATGAGGTAGGAGAAAAAGTTGCTACAGTCCTATTATTTTATGGTTATTATAAGTGTACCGGGACTGTAAAAAGAACTTGTTTGTGTAATGCTATTCTATACAAGGTATGTAGCCCAGGAAATGACCATCCTGATGTGTGTTATGACCCATCTGAGCCTCCCATGACCACAGTTTTTAAAATAAGATTAAAGACTGAGGACTGGTTGGGGCTCATAAATGATACGAGTAAAGTGTCAGCCAAAACAGAAGAAAATGGGATGCCCAAACAAGTCACCTTGAAATTTGATGCCTGTGATGTCATTAATAGTAATGAGTTAGAAATAGGATGTGGTTCTCTTAATTAGGAAAGAGGCTATATGGCAGAAAATAAGTACATTTGTCATGAATTAGGACTGTGTGGAAATAAATGTAGATAATGGTCTTGTGTCATTCAGGCTACTTGGATAAAAAATAAAAAGAATCCTGTCCACCTTCAGAAAGGGAAAAGTGGCCCTTCCTGTACCAGTGGTCAGGTACAGGACTCTTAGAACTAGCGATACCCTTAGAAGTAGTAATAACCAACCCCCTTGATCCTTGCTGGAAAAAAGGGGAGCGTGTAACCCTAGAAATCGATGGGGCTGGACTGGATCCTCAAGTGAATATCGTGGTTTGAGGAGAAGTTTATAAACTCTCTCCTGAGCCAGTATTTCAAACCTTCTATGATGAACTGAGTGTGCCAGTACCAGAAATTTCAGGAAAAACAATAAATTTGTTTTTGCAGTTAGCCGAGCATATAGCCCAGTCTTTCAATGTCACCTCATGTTATGTATGTGGAGGAACTGTAATGGGAGATCAATGGCTATGGGAAGCCTGAGAATTAGTACCTACAGACCCAGTTCCTGATAAATTCCTGGCTCAAAAGAATCACCCTGATAACTGCTGGGTCCTAAAAGCCTCAATCATTAGACAATACTGTATAGCAACAGTAGGGAAGGACTTCACGCTTCCTGTGGGAAGACTCAGCTGCCTTGGGCAAAAACTGTATAACAGTACTACAAAAATAGCCACCTAGTGGAGTTCAAACCACACTAAGTAAAATCCATTTAGTAAATTCCCAAAGTTGCAAACCGTGTGGACCCACCCGGAGTCCCACCGGGACTAGACAGCCCCCACTGGATTATACTGGATATGTGCGCATAGAACTTACGCCAAATTACCCGACCAGTGGGCAGGTAGTTGTGTTATTGGCACTATTAAACCATCTTTCTTTCTACTGCCCGTAAAGACACATGAACTCCTGGGCTTCCCTGTCTATGCTTCCCACAAAAAAAAAAAAAAAAAAAAAAAAAAAAAAAAAAAAAAGCATAGCTATAAAAAATTGGAAAAATAATGAATGGCCCCCTGAGAGAATCATACAATATTGTGGGCCTGCTACTTTGGCACAAGATGGCTTGTGGGGATACTGGACCCCCATTTACATGCTCAATCGAATCATACAGTTACAAGCTGTCTTAGAAATAATCACTAATAAGACCGGCAGAGCCTTGACTATTCTGGCCCAGCAAAAAACTCAGATGAGAAATGTTATCAAAATAGATTGGCTCTCGACTACTTGCTAGCAGTTGAAGGAGGGGTCTGTGGGAAATTTAACCTTACTAATTGCTGTCTACACATAGATGATCAAGGGCAAGTAGTTAAAGACAGTTAGAAATATGACAAAACTGGCACATGTGCCCGTGCAAATGTGGCATGGATTTGATCCTGGGGCCATGTTTGAAAAATGGTTCCCAGAGCCAAGAAGATTTAATACTCTTATAATAGGAGTTATAGTAGTAATAGAAACCTGCTTACTGTTCCCTTGTTTTCTACCTGTACTTCTTCAAATGATAAAAAGCTTCATCGCTACCTTAGTTCACCAAAATGCTTCAGCACAAGTGTACTATATGAATCTCTATCGATCCGTCCTACAAGAAGATATGGGTAGTAAAAATAAAAGTAAGAACTCCCACTATTGAGTGAGAGTCTCAAAGTGGGGGAATAAGGGAGGAGACCACCCCTCATATTGTCTTATGCCCAATTTCTGCCTCCAAAGAAAGAAGAAGTAAAAACTAAAAGGCAGAAATGAAATCCACAGGCAGACAGCCCAGAGCCGCACCCTGGGTCTGGTTAAAGATTGATCCCCCGACCTAACCGGTTATGTTATCTATAGATTCCAAACATTGTATGGAAAAGCATTGTGAAAAACCCCTGTCCTGTTCTGTTCCGTTCTGATTACTGGTGCATGCAGCCCCCAGTCACGTACCCCCTGCTTGCTCAATCGATCACGACCCTCTCATGTGGACTCCCTTAGAGTCATAAGCCCTTAAAAGGGACAGGAATTGCTCACTCAGGGAGCTCAGTTTTTGGAGACGTGAGTCTTGCCGAAGCTCCCAGCCAAATAAAGCCCTTCCTTCTTTAACTTGGTGTCTGAGGGGTTTTGTCTGTGTTTTGTCCTGCTACACCTTCAGACCTCCAATAAACTTGTTTGTGGAGGCCTGGGGAGCTTCTTCAGACCCACGATAAAACTTGTTTAGTCCTAAATAGGTCTGTTAAGAATTCCTTCATTATTTTGTCATGCTTTAAGGCCCAGGAAAGGCCTACGCAAAACTCTTGGGGGGCTTTTGTTACATCCCAGCCTTTGTATAAGGGCACTGACTTTTACTATTTAACTTAACCACTCAGTCAGTACTGAAACAGTTGTTATGGAGGCCTGCATTAGTGAGACATGGCCTGCCACACTAGTACTTTAGGAGGCCAAGGCAGGAGGATGGCTTGAGCCCAAGAGTTTGAGACCAGCCTGGGCAACATAGTGAAACCCCAACCCTAACAACAAACAAACTAACAAAAAAAGAGCATTTGCAAAAATCTGCAGCTAACATTATACTTAATGGCAAATGACTGAATGCTTTCCCCCTTAAGCTTGGGGATAAGGCTAGAATGTCTACCGTGAAAGTAAAATACCTTGGGACCCCCAAATCACTAAGCTAAAGGGAAAATTCAAGTTGGGAACTTCTCAGAGCAAATCTGCCTCCCATTCTATTCAGTCATCCCTCTGTTCACTGAGATGGATGCATATTTTGTTTGTCTCCTTTGGAAAGGCTTATCAGAAACTCAAAAGAATGCAACCATTTGTCTCTCACCTACCTGTGACCTGGAAGCCCCCTCCCTGCTAATAAGTTGTACCTGCCTTTCTAGACAGAACCAATGTACTTCTTACATATATTAATTAATGTCTCATGACTCCCTAAATGTAAAAAATCCAAGGTATGAGCCCAGGTGTGATAGCTCATGCCTGTAATCCCAGCACTTTGGAAGGCTGGGGGGGGCGGGGGGGGTGGATCACGAGGTCAGGAGTTCAAGACCAGCCTTGCCAAGACAGTGAAACCCTGTCTCTACTAAAAGTACAAAAATTAGCTGGGCATGGTGGCAGGCACCTGTAATCCCAGCAACTTGGGAGGCTGAGGCAGAGACTTGCTTGAACCCGGGAGGCAGAGTTTGCAGTGAGCCGAGATCATGGCACTGCACTCAGCCTGGGTGACAGAGCAAGACTCCATCTCAAAAAAAAAAAAAAAAAAAAAAAAAATCCAAGCTCTGCTCTGACCACCTTGGGTACATGTCATCAGGACTTCCTGAGGCTGTGTCACGGGCTTGCGTCCTTAACCTTGGCAAAATAAACTTTCCAAATTAACTGAGACCTGTCTCAAATTTTGGGGGTTCACACTACTTTTATCACTCATATTCAACATAGTACTGGCACTTTTAGTCAGTGCAATAAGGAAAGAATAAAGAAAAGGCATACAGGTTGGAAAGGAAGAAATAAAACCGTCCCCATTTGCATATGATATTATGTAAATAAAAAATCCCGAGGAATCTACACACATACACACAAGGAAATATGTACATATAAATCTAACAACATCTGTATGGGATTTGTATGCTTAAAACCACACAACGCTGATGAGAGAAATCAGAAAGCTGAATAAATGGAGAGACATAATGTGTTCATGGATTTAGACTCAACATCCTAAAGATGTCAATTCATACCAAATTAATATATAGGTGTAGCACAATTTCTACCAACATCGCAGCAAGATTTTTTGGAGATATACACAAACAAGATTATTTTAAAATTTATAAGAAAAGGAAAAGGAAGTAGAATAGCTAAAGCAATTAGGGCAAAGCATAAATAAAGTGAGTGAGACCCGGCGCAGTGGCTCACGCCTGTAATCCCAGCAGTTTGGGAGGCCAAGGCGGGCGGATCACTTGAGGTCAGGAGTTCAAGACCAGCCTGGCCAACATGGTGAAACCCGTCTCTACTAAAGATACAAAAATTTAGCCAGGAGTGGTGGCACCTGCCAGGAGTTTGAGATCAGTCTGGAAGACATAGTCAGACACTATCTCTACAAAAAAATTAAAAATTAATGGACATGGTAGTCCTAGCTACTTGAAAAGCTGAAGTGGGAGGGTCACTTGAGCCTAGGAGTCTGAGGCTACAGTGAGCTATGATCACACCACTGCTCTGCAGTGTGGGTGCAATCTGTCTCTAAAAGAAAACAAGGGCCAGGTGCGGTGGCTCAAGCCCATAATCCCAGCACTTTGGGAAGCCGGGTGGGTGGATCACTTGGGGTCAAGAGTTCCAGACCAGCCTGGCCAACATGGTGAAACCCTGTATCTACTAAAAATGCAAAAATTAACCTGGCATGGTGGTGTGCACCTATGAAACCCTGTATCTACTAAAAATGCAAAAACTAGTCTGGCGTGGTGGTGCGCACCTATAGTCCCAGCTACTCGGGAGGCTGAGGCAGGAGAACTGCTTGAACCTGGGAGGCGGAGGTTGCAGTTAGCCAAGATCACGCCACTGCACTCCAGCCTGGGCAACAGAGTGAGACTCCCTCTCAATACAAAAAGAAAAGAAGAAAAGAAAAAAGACTGTGTGGTGTTGGTGGAGGGAAAGACATATAGATCAATGAAACAGAACAGAGAATCCAGAAATAGATGTACACAAATATGCCCAACTGATTTCTGACAAAGAGTCAAAAGATTCAAAATGGAGGACATATAGTGTTATTAACAAATAGTGCCGGAGCAATTGGACATCAAGAGGCAAGCAAACAAACAAACAACAATGAACGCTGATATAACTCTTACACAAAAATTAACTCAGGCTATGGCTCACACGAGTAATTCCATTGCTTTGGGAGGCTGAGCTGGGAGGATTGCTTGAGCCCAGAAAGTAGGGGCTGCAGTGAGCTATGATCTTGCCACTGCACTCCAGCCTGGACAACAGAGCAAAAAACAAACAGGCTGGGCACAGAGGCTCCCGCCTGTAATCCCAGCTCTTTGGGAGGCTGAGGTGGGCAGATCACCTGAGGTCAGGAGTTCATGACCAGCCTGACCAACATGGTAAAACCCTATCTCTACTAAAATACAAAAATTAGCCAGCTGTGGTGGCGGGTGCCTGTAGTCCCCAGCTACTCGGGAGGCTGAGGCCAGAGAATCACTTGAACCTGGGAGGCAGAGGTAGCAGTAAAGAAAAAATTGATCGACCAGACTTCATTAAAATTTAGAAATTTTGGTCTGTGATAGGCCTTATTAAGAGAGTAATTAAAAAAAAAAAAAAAAAGCTCCAGAGTTGAAGAAAATATCCGCAACCCACATATCTGACAAAGTACTGTTACTGGTGGAGGGTGTTCCTGGCATCTTGAACAGAGAATTGGACAAAATGCACAAACAAAGCAAGGAAAGAATGAAGCAACAAAAGCAGAGATTTACTGAAAATGAAAGTACACTCCACAGGGTGGGAGCAGGCCCGAGCATAGGGGCTCAAGGGCCCTGTTACAGAATTTTGGGGGGCTTAAATACCCTCCAGAGGTTTCCACTGGTTTCTTGGTGTATGTCCTATGTAAATGGAGAGGATGAGGTAAAGTTAGAAAGTCATTTACTCCTCGTATGACCTATGTAAATGAAGAGGATATTTCCTGTCACAGCTGAAGTGTGAATTGGCCTTATGTTCCCTGTCTCCAGATCCTATTTTCCTGCCTCAATACTACTATCTAGAATATATAAAGAACTCTCAAAATTTAACAATCTAATAAGAGCAGATGTAAAAGACTTGAAGAGAATTTCACTGAAGAAGCGCATAAACACAGGAAAAATGTTCAACATTATTAGCCATTAGAAAATACAAATTAAAACCACAAGAGGCTGGGCATGGTGGCGCATGCCTGTAATCCCAACATTTTGGGAGGCTGAGGTGGGAGGATAGCTTGAGCCCAAGAGTTTGAGACCAGTCTGGGCAATGTGGCAAAACTCCGTCTCTACAAAGATTACAAAATTTAGCAGGGCATGGCAGTGCATGCCTGTAGTCCCAGCCACTCAGGAGGCTGAAGTGGGAGGTTCATTTGAGCTTCAGAGGTGAAGGTTGCAGTAAGCCTTGTGATCACGCCACTGCACTTCAGCATTGGAGACAGAATGAGACCCAGCCTCAAAACAAACAAACAAACAAATAAATAAAACCACAACATACCACAACACATCTACCAGAATGACTAAAAAATAGTGACAATGCCAAATGGTAGTCAGGATGTGGAGAAACTGGGATTACAGGGGTGAGCCACTGCGCCCAGCCAGAAATGCCCGAAAGTTATCCTGTATGGTGTAAAAGGGGAGTAACCCTCAGTTCTGAGGGAAATCCCTGCCCCTTTCCTCGGGATACAGAAAACTCATGAATAATCCATCCTTTGTTTAGCATACAGTCAAGAAGTAACTATAAGTATACTTGACTGAGTATACTTATAGTATGGGCTCGATGCTCTGTCCATGGAGTAGCCATTCTTTTATTCCTTTAATTCTCTAATAAACTCTTTTGGTCGGAGGTGGTGGCTCACGCCTGTAATCCCACCACTTTGGGAGGCCAAGGCAGGCAGATTGCTTGAATTCAGGAATTTGAGACCAGCCTGGCCACCATGGAAAAACCCTCTCTCTACAAAAAATACAAAAATTAGCTGGGCTTGGTGGCTCACACCTGTGGTTCCAGCTACTAGGGAGGCTGAGGTGGGAAGTCACTTGAACCCAGGAGGCAGAGATTGCACCACAGCACTCCAGCCTAGGTGACAGAGCAAGACTCTATAAAAAGAAAATCCAAAAAACCCTTACTTTCAATTAAAAAATTTTGTTTTCAATTCATCTACTGACTCCCTGCTATCTACAATTTAACTAGTCTAGTGAACTTGGGGAAGTTACTTATTTTTTTTTTTTTTTTTTGAGACAGAATCTTGCTCTATTGCCCAGGCTGGAGTGCAGTGGCATGATCTTGACTCACTCACTGCAACCTCCACCTCTTGGGTTCAAGCGATTCTACTGCCTCAGTCTCCCGAGTAGCTGGAATTATAGGCACATGCCACCACACCCAGCTAATCTTTATATTTTTAGTAGAGTTGGGGTTTCACCATTTTGGCCAGGGTGGTCTCAGACTCCTGGTCTCAAGTGATCCGCCCACCTTGGCCTCTCAAAGTGCTGGGATTACAGGCGTCAGCCACTGCTCCTGGCCTCTAGTTACTTCTTAAACTCTCTGAACCTTGTTTTTTTAAAATCCTCTAAATGAGGATAACAGTTCATAATTCCTAACTTTTGTCATGAAAATTAAAGGAGTTAATATATATTATGTGGAGAAATGTAAATTGTAGTTCAAAAAATTGAAGAAATAATGTAAAAACTGATTTATTTATCCGGTGAGAAATGCAAGGACATTTTTGTTTGGTGGTGGGTATTAAAAGGCTAAGGTATTTATATTCCACTGGATACATCTGGAAGAATGATTAACAGTGTTATTTCAAAATTTCAACATTGAGAACACACTAGGACTTAGATCTTTTACAACTCATTATGATGAAAAATTTTGTCAGCGAAATGTGTTACGATTGTTTCATAAAAATCTTTCACGTCGATGAGCAAATATCTTAGAAGACTACTGCTGAGGAGAAATGTTATTTATCCAGAGACTTGCCTTGATTAGGAGACCCTACATAGCGCCCAGTGGAAATGTAATAAAGGCATTTCACTTATTCCCTTCCTCAGCCCTGCCGTGAACAAAACTGAATGAAATCAACCACGCTCCGAGTTCTCGCCTAGACGCAGCCTGTAGTAGCCACGTTCCACCACTAGGTGGCACACGCCAAAGGCTCCGGGGGTGGGGCGAGCCGCCCGAGCACGCCTCTCGGTAGCCCCGTGGTATCTCTCGGCTTCCGTTGAGCACCGAGCAAGATGGCAGCTTCCGAGACGGTTAGGCTACGGCTTCAATTTGATTACCCGCCGCCAGCTACCCCGCACTGTACGGCCTTCTGGCTTCTGGTCGACTTGAACAGATGCCGAGTCGTTACAGATCTCATTAGTCTCATCCGCCAGCGCTTCGGCTTCAGTTCTGGGGCCCTCCTAGGCCTCTACCTGGAGGGGGGGCTCTTGCCCCCCGCCGAGAGCGCGCGCCTAGTGAGAGACAACGACTGCCTCAGGTGCGCGGCGCAGGGAGCGGGACGGCCGGGTGGGCGGTGGGCGGAGGACGCGCCTGCGCACGCCCGGGCTTGAGGCCGCTAGACCTGGTAGTTGAGGGGATGGGGGATGGGGGATGGGGAAGGGGACGAGGGTTGGAGGGGGGTGGGGCTGTAAAAATGCACGTTCGCGAACCCCGGAGATCCTGATGGGTGTAGTCAACTTTGGGGCTCAGGAATCTGCATTTTATTATTATTTTTTATTATTTATTTATTTTTTGAGACGGAGTCCTGCTTTGTCGCCCAGGCTGGGGTACAGTGGCGCGATCTCGGTTCACTGCAACCTCCACCTCCCGGGTTCAAGCGATTTTCCTGCCTCAGCCTTCCGAGTAGCTGGGACTACAGGCGTCCGCCACCAAGCCCGGCTAATTTTTGTATTTTTAGTAGAGACGGGGTTTTACCGTATTGGTCAAGGTGGTTTCGAACTCCTGACCTCAGTTGAACCGCCTGCCTCGGCCTCTCAAAGTGCTGGGATTGCAGGCGTGAGCCACCACACCCGGCCCCTATTATTTTTATTTTTGAGACTGAGTCTCATTCTGTCACCCAGGCTGGAATGCAGTGGCGCGATCTCAGCTCACTGCAGCCTCCACCTCCCGGGTTCAATCGATCTTCCCACCTCAGCCTCCCGAGTAGCTGGGCTTACAGGCGGGCGCCACCATGCCCGGCTAATTTTTTGTGTGTGTGTGTGTGTGTTATTAGAGACGGGGTTTCACCGTGTTGGCCAGGCTGGTCTTGAACTCCTGACGTTAAGTGATCCTCCCGGCTTCCCAAAGTGCTGGGATTACAGGCGTGAGCCTCCGCACCTGGCTGGAATCTGCGGTGTAACGGGCATCTTTCCCGGGATGCTTCTGATGACAGGAGAATCAAACTTGGAAAAACCCTGACGCCTAAGGGCAGGGCCAGGCTTTCTTTCAGCCTTGATTTAGCACATCCCCACGTAGCTAGGCACTGTGCGACTGTGTTCCGTGCCCATGGTGCAGATGTGCGGGAGACCTGGCCTTACCCATGGCGGCCTTCGGGGTCAGGTGCAGGAAGCTGACAAAGGGGAATCGTTGCGTTTTCTTCCTAACATGCTGTTGTCCAACCTTAGTTCTCATGTACCCGGTGTCCCCTGAGACTGGTGGTGTATCATTCTGTGTCTCACCCAGACATTTTGGGGTTCTCTCAAATAAATGTCTTGAGTCCTTTTGGGCTGTAACTTGGGAAACACAAAATAATCTTAAATATGCTTTTGGAAGTTAAAAAAATGATAATGAGGTGAGTATCCAGGAGCAATTGTAGTATGAATTGCTGAAATGTGGTTGAGTTGCCACAGTAAGATGATGGTATCTGATCATTCCAGTTTGGGTTCATATCTTGGACTGATTTATTCAGGCTTTTTTTTTTTTCTTTTTTAAATAAAGAGACTGGGTTTCCCATGCCCAGGCTGGAGTGCAGTGGTACGATCATAGCTTGCTGTAACCTCGGCCTCCTGGGCACAGGCAATCCTCCCACCTCAGCCTCCCGAGTAGTTGGGACTTCAGGCCAGGCAACGACGCCTGGCTAATTTTTGTATTTGTTGTAGAGACAGGGTTTTGCCATGTTACCCAGGCTAGTCTCAAATCCCAGGGCTCAGGCTGTCCTCTCACCTCAGCCTCCCAAAGCACTGGGATTACAGGCGTGAGCCACTGTGCCAGCCTTCCTTCCCCTCACCCCCTTTAAACTTCACCTACAGTTAATTAATTCCAGAGTTGTGAACCAGGCTATTTTCTCTTGCTGCCCTTTGTCGTTGAGTATTCCTTACCCTCAAGCATGTCAGATTCCGTAAGATTTCTTCAGAACTTCAGGGAATTTAATTTGGAACAGTAACTGCATCTTCAAATCAGGATGTTATGATTTATTGAATAATGTTCAACTGTTTCAAATGACAATTTGAAATAATCCAAATTTCAGAGTTTTTTCCCCCTTTTTATTGACTGTGAAATAGGTCTCTATTCTCTCTGCAATTCAAGGATTATTTAAATGTTACAATTCTAAGGATTGTGTACCATCCTATTAAGTTTACTTTCTGAACTGTCTCTTGCCTAATGAGTTAATAACTTGTGCTAGCTAACTATAATTATACTTTAGTGAATCATCTGGGCATTACATTCTTCATAATGAAGTTAACAATGACAAAAACAAACCATGAAAACTATTATAAGTAATAATTACAACATGATGACAGGCAAATCTTTCCTAAATGCTTCAAATGCACAGCTGCATGTGGCAAAAAATACCTCTCTAGTGACTTCAGTGGCAAATGGGCAGACCGTAGAAAAAGATGAATCTGGAAACTTCATCTTTGTTTTTGTTGTTTTATGCCCACAATCATTGTTTTTCCCTGACAAATTCACTTTTCTTCAGAGCTACAGAAGAAAACATAGTCTCTATTCTCAAAGTACCCAATATTGTTGGACCGGGACCCAAATAATGAGTTTCATGCTTTTGTATATTACCTTCTGTGATACAGACAATTAGACTGAATAGTTAGACCAAGTTATACTGGTAAGTGCAGAAGCTGGTTGAGAAAAGGGAGATCAGCATGGAACAAAATGGTTAGGGAATTGAGCAGTACCTTGAAGAATGGGTGGGAAATGTTGGATGATCAAAGCACAGCTGTAGAGACAAAAGCTGGCTGGACTTGGTAAAAAGATGAGTCTGACCAGCCAGAGCATTCTGTTGGGATCATTGGCAGTACTGAGAAGTCTAATGAGGAAAAGTGGAACCAGGTTGTGGGAATCCTGAGAAACAGCCTTTGAGGCTTTAGGTGTACCACACACTTGTATTCCACTGCTGTTTCCTCATAGCCCATTCTCTTAAGCCCCAGGAATCTGGCTTCATCTGCCCCCAGGTTTCTGACAGCAAGTTCCTAAAGGTGGGCTCTAACTCTCCTGGAGGAGGAGGAGGAGGTGCTTCTATTGGCTTGGAGCCCCCTGTGTTAGTTTGCTGGGGCTGCTATAACAAAATACCACAGACTGTATGGCTTAAAAATGGAAATTTATTTCTTACTCTTTTGGAGACTAGAAGTCCAAGATCAGGGTGTTGGCAGATTTGTTTTTTTATTTTATTTTAATTAATTAATTTATTTATTTATTTTTCTTGAGACAGAGTCTCACTCTCTTGCCCAGGCTGGAGTGCAGTGGCACGATCTTGGCTCACTGCAACATCTGCCTCCCAGGTTCAAGCGATTCTCCTGCCTCAGCTTCCCGAGTAGCTAGGATTACAGGCGCCCGCCACCATGCCAGGCTAGTTTTTTTGTATTTTTAGTAGAGATGGGGTTTCACCATGTTGGCCAGGCTGGTCTCGAACTTGTGACCTCAAGTGATTTGCCCTTCTCAGCTTCCCAAAGTGCTGGGATTACAGGCATGAGCAACTGTGTCTGGCGGTTTTTAATTTTTTTTAATTAATTTTTAAATTTTTTTTTTAATCGTGCAGCCCTCAGAATTACAGTAGATTCAGAGAGACTCCCTTATTTTTTGAGACAGGGTCTCACTCCATTGCCCAGGCTGGAGTGCAGTGGCGCAACCTTGGCTTATACAGCCTCGAACTCCTGAGCTCAAGGGCTCCTCCTGTCTCAGCCTTCTGAGTAGCTGGGACTACAGGTGCAGTTTTTTATTTTTAGTAGAGAGGTCTCACTAAGTTGCCCAGGCTGGTCTTAAACTCCTGGGCTCAAGTAGTCCTCCCGCCTTGGCCTCCCGAAGTGTTGGGACTACAGGCCTGAGCCACTGCCCCCGGCCTGAGAAACTCCCTTTTGAAGAGTCAATTCTGTAAGGAAACAGTGCATTCTGTCCTCCCTGACCCTTTTAACTCTGGCAATTAATACTTGATGAAGGCTGGGCGCAATGGCTCATGCCTATAGTCCAGCACTTTGGGAGGCTGAGGCAGGCAGATTGCCTGAGCTCAGGAGTTCGAGACCAGCCTGGGCAACATGGTGAAACCCCATCTTTACAGAAAAATACAACAAAATTAGCTGGGCATGGTGGCACATGCCTGTAGTCCCAGCTGCTTGGGGGGCTGAGGTGGGAGGATCATTTAAGCCTGGGAAGTAAAGGCTTCGGTGAGTTGAGATGGTGCCACTGCACTGCAGCCTGGGCGACAGAGACCTTACCTTAAAAAACAAAACAAAACAAAACAAAAAAACACATTGATTAAATATTAGAGATGGGCCAGGCATGTTGGCTTATGCCTGTGATACCAACACTTTGGGAAGCCGAGGTGGGAGGATCACTTGAGTCCAGGAGTTTGTGACCAGCCTGGGCAACACAGGGAGACCCTTATTCTACCAAAAAAGCCCCAAAAAACAAACAAAAAAAATTAGCCAGGCTCAGTGATGGATGCCTGTAGTCCTAGCTAGTAAGGGAGGCTGAGGTGGGAGGATCACTTGAGCCTCAGAAGTTGAGGCTGCAGTGAGCCATGATCGTGTCACTGCACTCCAGACTGGGCAGCAGAGCAAGACCGTATCTCAAACAAAACAAAATATTAGAGACAAGTTCTCATTTCATATTGCTGTAGTTAGTGGCTCCTTGGATAGTCCAAGGTAAAAAGTTTCCTGCTTCTTTTATCATATACTTTTTCCCACACCTCACTCTCCAGAAGTACCCTTGGTTAAGTTTGGGGTATGGGGTATATCTTAGAGCCAGATTTCCATACATGTGCAACCATATGTACTTATACTTTTAAACTACAAATATCATAACATACTGTTCTGCACCTTACTTTTTTACCTGTCATGGGCTATCTCAGTATATAAAGTATGTGATGTACGTCATTCTTTTCTGTTTGCTACATAGTGCTTTAGTGAATATTCTTGTATTTTTTTTGTACTGGGAAAATGATTCAGTTGGATTTATTCTTAGAAGACATACTCATTGGTCTAAGAGAAGGTACGTATAAAAATTGATAAGTACTGTCAAATTAGCTTCCAGAAAAGTTATACAGACTTGTACAACTTTTAAAAATTCACCAACTTACCCATGATAGGACTAACAACATTCATTGTACTAATAAAAATTAGAGCTAACATTTGGGTATCACTTGTTCTGAGTCAGGCATGCTCTCTCTGCATAATAAGTCACTGAGTACTGTAATTATTGTCATCCCCATTTTTATAGACGAGAAAGGCTGAGGTAATGATTTAAAAAAAAAATTACAGTGGCAGAAATAGCATTTGAACCCAAGCATTCACTTTGGCCTTGGCAGGCAATGGGTAGGGGTATCAGGTTGGACAGATGGGCATGTCAGTGTTTCTGCATAACAGAATCCTAGACGGTAAATTGTAGATTTTAAGGGTGGACTTACATTTTGATAATACCACCCAGTTTGCCTTGCAAAGAGTTAGAATGAAAAGTGGGGATGGCTGGGGATGGCGGCTCACGCCTGTAATGCTAACACTTTGGGAGGCCGGGGCGGGTGAATCAACTGAGGTCAGGAGTTCGAGACCAGCCTGACCAACGTGGCAAAACCCCATCTCTACTAAAAATACAAAAAGTTAGCCAGGCGCGGTGGCAGGCACCTGGAATCCCAGCTACTTGGGAGGCTGAGGCAGGAGAATCACTTGAACCCAGGGGAGGAGGTTGCAGAGAGCCCAGATCATGCTACTGCACTCCAGCCTGGGCGACAGAGTGAAATTCCATCTCGAAAAAAGAAAAGTGGGGATCTGTTTTTTGGAATCAACTCTCTTTCATCACTAGTGACTTAGGTAATTCACTTCTACTTGTGAAAGGACAACTGCATGCACTTTTGTTTGTAAAAGGATAGCTGTATTCTTTGTCTGTGATCCAAGTAAAGAAATAGAGAATATTGCCAGGGAAGGTGCACCTGACAGGAATGGTAACTAAGCAGACCCAGGAGAACCATTTCTTTTTCTCTGGATGGTATTTGCCTCTCAATCTTAATATTTTCTTTTTTTTTTTTTCTTCCCAGATGAGGGCTTACTGTGTTGCCCAGGCTAGTTTTGAATTCCTGGGTTCAAGTGATCTTCCCTCTGCCTCCTGAGTAGCTGGGATTACAGGCATGTGCCACCACACCAGTTTATAATCTTAATATTTTAAAAACTGAAATTATTCTCTTGGGGAACAGTAGGTAGTGGGGCTGCAGGAATCACAGGTCATACCTTCAAGCCAAATAGCTGTAGGTGCATGGTCTTTTTTTTTAAATTTTTTGGAGACAGAGTCTCTATCTGTCGCCAGGCTGGAGTGTGATGGTGTGATCTCAGCTCACTGCACCCTCTGCCTCCTGGGTTCAAGCGATTCTTCTGCCTCAGCCTCCCAAGTGGCTGGGACCACAGGCACGCGCCACCATGCCCAGCTAATTTTTGTATTTTTAGTAGAGACTGGGTTTCACCACGTTGGCCAGGCTGGTCTCGATCTCTTGACTTTGTGATCTGCCCACCTTAGCCTCCCAAAGTGCTGGGATTACAGGCGTGAGCAACTGCGCCCGGCCAATGCATGGTCTTAAGAATGGATGAGACGATGCTAAGAGCTGCTTTGGAAGGCGTGAGGGTGTTGCCACCTTCCAGGAAAGGAAGGGGTTCTCATCAACTGGATGTTACATGTGCTGTTTTCCAGGGCCTTAATAAACCACAGTGACTGAACAGAGTTTTGCAACCATTTTCAACATTTGACAGAAAGTTTGGTCCTATTTGGTCATCTCAGAATTGAAGCTTGGATCATGGCTACAAGTGAAAACAAATTGATCAGAAATGTCAAGAAAAGAATCTGATATTGTAGTGCTTCCATGGTAGTTCTTAGATTCACAGGATGCCAAACTGGCTTTTGCCAGATTAAGGATTATTTCCTTGCTATTAGATGCCAAGGTCCCCAGCTGGGAACAGAGGGGAATGTGTTTTTATAATTTAAAATCCCTGGTCACTCAGCATGTTATTTGTCTCTTTCTCCTACTCCTGATATCAGTAACTCTTATCTTGATTTGTTTGTCTGTGTAGTTATGTTTTCTGACAAATAATTGAGGATTTTTTTCAACTACCTCATTGAGGTAAATCCACAGGATTACTATGCCTTAAAAAATTTAAAGAATGCTTGTAACATATGCTCCTATCATTCACCAGTTGTTCTTTATTTTCAAATACGATTGTCTACATCTTTCCCTGGCCACTAAAAAAACTTGATGAAATATATAGCTGGATGTAAATGCCTTGTAAGTATAATGCGTGTTTTCAGCAGTGGCACAATTACAGCCTTAACCTCCTGGGCTCTGGTGATCCTCCTACCTCAGCCCCCCAGGTAGCTGGGACCACAGGCATGCGCCAACCATACTTGCCTAATGTTTGTATTTTTTTTTTTTTGAGACGGAGTCTTGCTCTGTTGCCCAGGCTGGAGTACAGTGGTGTGACCTCGGCTCACTACAAGCTCCGCCTTCCAGGTTCATGCCATTCTCCTGCCTCAGCCTCCCAAGTAGCTGAGACTACAGGCGCCCGCCACCATGCCTGGCTAATTTTTTGTATTTTTAGTAGAGACGGGGTTTCACTGTGTTAGCCAAGATGGTCTTGATCTCCTGACCTTGTGATCCGCCCACCTTGACCTCCCAAAGTGCTGGGATTACAGGCTTGAGCCACCGCGCCCAGCCTGATGTTTGTATTTTGTAGAGACAGGGTCTCCCTATGTTGCCCAGGCTGGTCTTAAACTCCTGGGCTCAAGCGACCCTACCACCTTAGCCTCCCAAAGTTTTGGGATTATAGGCATGAGCCACTGTGCCTGGCCAACAGGCATTTTTGAGTGCTTACAATTTGCTTAACATTGAGGACAATCTCAAGATTTCCATCATCATCAGACTGCACATACTAGGATTAGCTGTTGCTTGTTGATGGAGGGATGAAATTGCTTTCCTATAGTGAAATTTTGGATGAAGTAGGGTTATTCAGAGAAACATAACCAGTAAGACACACACACACACACAAATACTTACTCACTCACAGACATGGGATTTATTGTAAGGAATTGGCTCATAGGATTGTGGAGATTGAGAAGTCCTAAGTTCAGTTGGTAAGCCATAGACCAAGGAGAGCCAATGGTATATTTCTAGTTCAAGTTCGAGTTTGAAGGCAGGAGAAGACCGATGTCCCAGCTTGAAGAGTCAGGCAGAGAAACAAATTCTCCCTTACTCAGTCTTTTTGTTCTATTCAGGCCTTCAGCAGGTTGGATGAGGCCCACCCACATTGGAAACAGCAATGTACTTTACTCAGTCTAGCAATTTAAATGTTAATCTCATCCAGAAACAACCTTGCACGTACTCCCAGCATAATTTTTTTTCCACTGAGGCAATATATTTGTAAATACATATTACAGCGTTATAAAAAGAATCCCAGGATTTTTCTTCCTATGTGTTTTTGTCTTGCTTCTTCGTGGTCTATGATGCCAGCCGAGGTTGTCAGTACAGTGAAACCAAACTGGTGGGATGGGAGCAGATTATTCTGCCATTTTTCTAGATCTTTGAGTTGCACATCAAATCTGAGGCTGATTACTCCATACTTGTTTAGCCTGCCTGTGAGGTTCACAACAGTTTTCCCAGCTCTATGATCATCAGTGATTTCAGATTTGCCAGTGTAACCATGCTTCATCATTATAGTAAGAAACTGGACGATGGGGCTGGGTGCGATGGCTCATGCCTGTAATCTCAGCACTTTGGGAGGCCAAGGCAGGCAGATCACTTGAGCACTTGAGGCCAGGAGTTCAAGATCAGCCTGGCCAACATGGCAAAACCCCATCTCTACTAAAAATACAAAAATTAGTGAGGCATAGTGGGAGGCGCCTGTAATCCTAGCTATTTGGGAGGCTGAGGCACGAGAATCTCTTGAACCTGGGAGGGAGAGGTTGTAGTGAACTGAGAAATGCACCAGTGCACTTTGGCCTGGGTGATGGAGTTGGGACTCCATCTCAAAAAAATAAATAAATAAATAAAAAGAAAAAGAAAAAGAAACCGGACAGTTACTTTGGAGCTCGGCCTAATAAGAACCTGGCATTTACCTTGCTTTTCAGCTTTGTTGATGCTCTTGAGAGCATCAGCCAGGACATTCATGTGCACCACTGTGGTGGTATGGAAAGAGCCAGCGTAATTTTAACCAGATATCTGGACACCCAATAGCCCGGACAAATTGATACATAAAATTAATCTTCACAGAGTGTCATGGAATTGTACAGATAGCTGTCACTACCCTAGAGAACATAAATTGTTTAGTATTCACCTAAATTAAAACAAGAGTAAAATCTTATTAAAGAAAGCAGCCCACATTCTGAAACAAAATGGATAATCAGCATTATCACCTTTTAGGGTAGGTGACGTGCATATCGTAGAAAGATTGTGAGTTTGAAGTTAGACAAACTGAAGTTTGAATTGCCTTTCTGCTACTTATCAGCTCTAGATTTGGGGCAAGTAACTTGTCTGAGCTATAATTTTGCGATCTGTAAAATTAAAAATACTTTGTGTTGGTACTTAGAGAAAAACGTATAAAAAATGTTTGGGATGCAGTAGCTATTCAATAAATAAAACTAGCCATTTGAAAGTTGACTGTGAGTAATGCTGTATAGGCCATTTTGCTAGAAAGAGTCTTTTGTCTTTAAGTGATGTGACATTTTTTCATTGACTGATGGTAGTTATATTTTGTAGAGTCATCTCAGTATATAACTATGTCCTGGAGATGTGTTTACAAATTGCTCACTCTAGCTTTCTCTCTTGTTCTTTTGACAGAGTTAAATTAGAAGGGAGAGGAGTTGCTGAGAATTCTGTAGTCATCAGTAATGGTGACACTAATTTATCTCTTAGAAAAGCAAAGAAGCGGGCATTTCAGTTAGAGGAGGATGAAGAAACTGAACCAGATTGCAGATATTCAAAGAAGCATTGGAAGAGTCAAGAGAACAATAACAATAATGAGAAGGTCTTGGATCTGGAACCAAAAGCTGTCACAGATCAGACTGTCAGCAAAAAAAACAAGAGAAAAAATAAAGCAACCTGTGGCACAGTGGGTGATGATAACAAAGAGGCCGAAAGAAAATCACCAAAGAAAAAGGAGAAATGTGAATATAAAAAAAAGGCCAAGAATCCCAAGTCTCCTAAAGTACAGGCAGTGAAAGACTGGGCCAATCAAAGATGTAGTTCTCCAAAAGGTTCTGCTAGAAACAGCCTTGTTAAAGCCAAAAGGAAAGGTAGTGTAAGCGTTTGCTCGAAAGAGAGTCCCAGTTCCTCCTCGGAGTCTGAGTCTTGTGACGAATCTATCAGTGATGGTCCCAGCAAAGTCACTTTGGAGGCCAGAAATTCCTCAGAGAAATTACCAACTGAGTTATCAAAGGAAGAACCCTCTACCAAAAATACAACTGCAGACCAGCTGGCTATAAAACTTGGCTTTAGCCTTACCCCCAGCAAGGGCAAGACCTCTGGAACAACATCTTCCAGTTCAGACTCCAGTTCAGAGTCAGACGACCAATGCTTGATGTCATCGAGCACCCCGGAGTGTGCTGCGGGTTTCTTAAAGACAGTAGGCCTTTTTGCAGGAAGAGGTCGTCCAGGCCCAGGACTGTCATCACAGACTGCAGGTGCTGCTGGATGGAGGCGTTCTGGCTCAAATGGTGGTGGACAGGCTCCTGGTCCTTCTCCCAGTGTGTCTCTCCCTGCTAGTTTAGGAAGAGGATGGGGTAGAGAAGAAAACCTTTTTTCTTGGAAGGGAGCTAGGGGACGGGGCATGCGGGGGAGAGGTCGAGGACGAGGGCATCCTGTTTCCTGTGTTGTAAATAGAAGCACTGACAACCAGAGGCAACAGCAATTAAATGACGTGGTAACAAATTCATCTACTATTATCCAGGTAAGTATTATTTTTTGTAAGTTACCTCCTCCCTTTCCCCTTAGAATGTGTGTGGAGTTCATGTCATGGATTCACATTTTCTCACCAGTAATGATGTCACATGACTAACACTGTTTTTCAGAATCCAGTAGAGACACCCAAGAAGGACTATAGTCTGTTACCACTGTTAGCAGCTGCCCCTCAAGTTGGAGAAAAGATTGCATTTAAGGTATATTTCAAAAGAACAGTCACAGCAAAAAAGGTTCATTCCCCTTCCAAATAAACTTACTTAGAAAATCAGGTTAAATGTGTTTGTAAAAGCCCTTCCCACTGGAACCCCAGTGTTGTTACGGGTTCCTGGTAGGGCTCCCAGACTGGTGGGGGTGGACACCCCAACATGGCATGATGGAGGAGCTATGGGAATGTGAGAGGATAAGAGGGCTTATGTATTTGTGGGTTTTTTCTTCTTTTTTAGCTTTTGGAGCTAACATCCAGTTACTCTCCTGATGTCTCTGACTACAAGGTAAGGATGTTTATTTAAAAGTAAGTTGTCAGTATATTAATAAAACTGAAGTCATATTTAATACTACTTGTATGGATAATACAGATTTTTTTTTTACTAAATAAAAATGCCAGAAAGCAGAAAATGAAAACATTAATCGAAATCTCAACTTTTTAATAGTATCACTGGGAAGTCTCCCAGTGTTATTTGCCTTATACTTGGGAAGAATAGAGTAGGAGAATGACGAGCTTAATTTTTACTTTTTTAAAAAAAATATTTATTTTTTGTTTTTAAATAGAGATGGGATCTTGCTGTGTTGCCCAGGTTGGTCTCAAACTCCTTGGCTCGAGCAATCCCCCCATCTTGGCTTCCCAAAGTGTTGGGATTACAGGTGTGAGCCACTATGCCCAGCCAGTTTAATTTTTTTAGTTACTTTTTTCTAATTAGTTGAGACAGCTTATTTGGGTATTCATTCCCTCATGATTCTAAACTTTGAAAGAAAATAATAAATAGTTCTCAGCAAGAAGATTTGATTATTTTCATCATGGGAATCTATTTTACATATTTGTGGATTACTTCTGGTTATTACGATCTAGTATGATTTCTTTTGCATTATCAGTTAACCACAGGTAATTCATAAATATTATCCATGGAATTTACTTACTTAATATCTGTATGAGTCTTTATATTGGCATGTGAGGTTTTTCATAGTTCAGTAAAAGCTTAACTCAGTCAGTGGGATCACAGAACTACATGTTTCTTTTTCACCCACCAACATTTTGTTGAAAATCTTGTTAAAGTGCACTCTTTCTTTTTTTTTGATGTACTATATGGAATGTAAGACCATTTTTTAAGGTAATAATTGGTAATGTTAATATAGTAACATAGATAAAACACAAGGGAATTTGATTTAATCTGGATTGATGCCTTGGAAGACTTAAAATCTTTATAAAAACCTTTCCTCAAGGCTGGGCTTGGTGGCTCCCGCCTGTAATCCCAGCACTTTGGGAGGCCGAGGCGGGTGGATCACGAGATCAAGAGATTGAGACCATCCTGGCTAACACAGTGAAACCCCGTCTCTAGTAAAAATACAAAAAAAAAAAAAAATTAGCGGGGTGTGGTGGCGGGCGCCTGTAGTCCCAGCTACTTGGGAGGCTGAGGCAGGAGAATGGCGTGAACCTGGGAGGCAGAGCTTGCAGTGAGCTGAGATCACGCCACTGCACTCCAGCCTGGGCGACAGAGCGAGACTCCATCTCAAAAAAAAAAAAAGAAGAAAAAATCTTTCCTCAAAAGCAGGCTGGAAGAATCAGTTAATGAAGGGATCTGGTGGGTTAGTTCTAGGTCGTTGGTGTTTTGTTTTTTATCTTCTTAGGCACTTACTATCTCCTATGGATGAGGTCATCAGGTAATTTATCACCTAAATCAGGATACTTGTGAGTCAAAGGGATGCTATTAATAGTTATGCTGGAAAGATGTACAGACCTGTCTTGAACAAACCAGGGTGTTTTGTCACCCTACCATAGATAACTAATTTAATTGTGTGATATATGAGGAAATGGAAATGAATATTGTATTGATACATCCCACAACCTCTATAAATTGTAATTCTAGATGATACTGATTTTTAAAAATTGCATATTAACGGCCGGGCACAGTGGCTCATGCCTGTAATCCCAGCACTTTGGGAGGCCAAGGTAGGTGAATCACTTGAGGTCAGGAGTTCGAGACCAGCCTGGCCAACATGGCAAAACCCCATCTCTACTAAAAATACAAAAATTAGCCTGGCGTGGTGGCGTGCACCTGTAGCCCCAGCTACTCAGGAGACTGAGGCACAAGAATCACTTGAATGCGGTAGGTGGAGGTTGCAGTGAGCTGAGATCATGCCACTGCACTCCAGCCTGGGTGACAAAACGAGACTCTTAAAAAACATTGCATATTAAATTGGTATTAGTCGTCATAGTTATTAACGTTGGAAGGTGATTTGCCTACTTTAGTTGGCAAAATTTTTTGAAGATTTTTGAAATTGCTTTCAAAATCATTTTAAGAGTGAAAATTGGTCCTACTTTTTTGCTTTGACCTCAAACGCAGTTATCCAGCTTGATCATCTGCTTTATTCATTAACCTTGTCTCCAAAATTTAAATTGGTTAAATTCTGTACTCAAAAATGTATAGTCTCCCAAGCCCCTGATTCCCTGTTGAGTCTGGTTTTAAAAAACACCGTTGACTGTGCTCAGAAATTCTAGGTAGAGGCAGGAGGAACTGGTTGCTTGGCCTCTCAGTATATACCCCCGGAGGGTACCATGTGTCTCCCCATCGCCCACACGCATGGGCAGTGCATCCTCTTGATGCATTAGAAAATCAGCTCCCACACCTGGAGACCTGGGAGAAGGGGAATTGGGATCTTATCAGTGATAA
Organism: Pongo pygmaeus; assembly: GCF_028885625.2. Lineage (NCBI taxonomy): Eukaryota > Metazoa > Chordata > Mammalia > Primates > Hominidae > Pongo > Pongo pygmaeus. Next base: position 61,770,510 of record NC_072392.2, read on the forward strand.
AGTGCCTTCTGGTTTCTCCTGGGGGGTTGTGATCACTGTTTTAGAAGGGTTCTAAAAGCATCAGGAACCGAGGCTGCACCATTAGGATATATCTAGTCTCTCCTGATGAATGCTGTGATGGTCAGTGCTCATTTGAATATATCAACCTGGTGTGATTTTTTTCTCCTTTTCCCCTATTCAGTCATTTTTGGTTCCTTGGTGTAATCTTTACTTTCATCGAGTTGTTTAAGGTAGTGTCTGCCATTTATGATTTAAATGTTTTATTTTGCCTCTAAAGATATTTCTGTATATTCACATAAAGTGTTTATCAGTCCATCTGTTTTTATTTTCTCTATATGTGGATTTATTTTTAAATTTTTCAACTGAGATAAAATTCACATAACATAAAATTCATCATTTTAACCATTTTAAAGTCTACAATTCAGTGGTTTTTAGTATATTCACAGTGTTTTACATGTTGATTTTGATTTGGACTTTTATTTTTGAAAGGAAGGAAGAATATTAAGCCACAATCCAGAGACCCAGCAAGTAGATATAGAAATTCTTTCATCCTTACCTGGTGAGTCTTTTAGAAAAGAATTTGAAAATTTAGGCTCTTTCTATCTACAGTGGTTTATAAATAGCTTTTATACACAGGAGATGTTCTCTTCCTTGGCCTCCATATAACTGGCGCTCCCTACTTCTTTCAGCACACTGTAGCCCTGGGGGCTCATAAGAGATGTTGGATATATTCTAAAGCTGTTGGGCTAGTTCTTATTACTGCAATTATATAATTTCATAAAAGATTATATGAACTGATGAAAATTAATTATAAAAAGAATTATTCCTAGGAAGCCTAAGTTGAATGCTGACTCAGGAAATGCTATGAAATTATGGATGAGTGGATCAGCTATAAAAGATTGGGAGGAATTTTGTAAAAACTGAGGAAGATTCTGCACTTAGATTGCCTTGCAAATTTTTGCAATCTTGCCTTATTTAAAAAAAACCCAGGCTGGGCATGGTGGCTCACGCCTGTAATCCCTGCACTTTGGGAGGCCAAGGGTGGTGGATCACTTGAGGTCAGGGGTTTGAGACCATCCTGGCCAACATGATGAAACCCTGTCTTTACTAAAAATACAAAAGTTAGCCGGGTGTCTTGGCACACGCCTGTAATCCCACCTACTGGAAAGGCTGAGGCAGGAGAATTGCCTGAACCCGGGAGGTGGAGGTTGCAGTGAGCCGAGATTGTGCCACTGCACTCCAGACTGAGTGACAGAGCGAGACTCAGTCTCAAAAAAAATTTAAAAAACCCAAAACTGTAAATTGTGGAAATTGCAGACAATAACAATGGTATGGTTTATAAAAGAAAGAGCTCTATTCAGTGAACTCATAAGACCTACTCAGCTCTATTTCAAAAGATTGTCAAATGAATATACTTTTGTGTATTAAATCAAAACAAAATGTCTAAAGTGTGTGTATACATACACTTTCACATATCATTTTAAATAGTTACTGGCTTTATCTCTGATGAACCCCACCTGTTACTGGAACTGAATGCCTGGAATAAGAGGGCTTTTATAATATGTAGCTTAACTTGGGGTGTACTGTAGGGGTCCCTGCCCAGAGGGCAGGGGAGATCCCTTTTCCTTTAGAAGATCCTAAAGCAATTAATTGTTTTCTTTTTTTTTTTTTTTTTTTTTTTGACAGAGTCTCACTCTATCGCCCAGGCTGGAGTGTGGTGGTGCAGTCTTGTCTCACTGCAGTCTCCGCCTCCCAGGTTCAAGCAATTCTCATGCCTCAGCTTGCGGAGTAGTTGGGACTACAGGCACACACCACCATGTCCAGCTAATTTTTGTATTTTTAGTAGAGATGGGTTTTGACATGTTGGCCAGGCTGGTCTTGAATTCTTGGCCTCAAGCAATCCACCTGCCTTGGCCTCCCAAAGTGCTGGGACTACAGGTGTGAGCCACTGTGCCCAGCCTGTTTTCTGTTTGTTTGTTTGTTTATTTATTTACTTATTTTTGAGACTGAGTCTTGCTCTGTCGCCCAGGCTGGAGTGCAGTGGCGCTATCTCGGCTCACTGCAAGCTCTGCCTCCCAGGTTCACACCATCCTCCTGCCTCAGCCTCCTGAGTAGCTGGGACTACAGGCGCCCGCCGCCATGCCCGGCTAATTTTTTGTATTTTTAGTAGAGACGGGGTTTCACTATGTTAGCCAGGATGGGCTCGATCTCCTGACCTCGTGATACACCCACCTCGGCCTCCCAAAGTGTTGAGGTTACAGGCGTGAACCACTGCACCCGGCCCTCTGTTTTATTTTTAAATAAGGGATTGAATAAAAGATTCAGCTAACAGAAATCAGTCAAAAGAGTTTTTGAACAAAGTTCCTTTATGATATTAAGTAAATGTTTATATATAACTTAGACTGGTTTCCTACCTACCTTTTTTTTTTTGAGATGGAGTCTCACTCTGTTGTCCAGGCCGGAGTGCAGTGGGCGATCTCAGCTCACTGCAAGCTCCGCCTCCCAGGTTCACGCCATTCTCCTGCCTCAGCCTCCTGAGCAGCTGGGACTACAGGCACCCGCCACCATGCCTGGCTAATTTTTTGTATTTTTTGTATTTTTAGTAGATACGGGGTTTCACTGTGTTAGCCAGGATGGTCTCGATCTCCTGACCTCGTGATCTGCCCGCCTCAGCCTCCCAAAGTGCTGGGATTACAGGCGTGAGCCACCGTGCATGGCCAGGTTTCCTACCTTTCTTCTGATGAGGTTTCATTTATAGAAATCCCCTTTCTTAGGAATGGTGTACAGAAAAGTTTGTTCACTGTCAAATTCTGTACATACAGCCTGATCAGTGCTTGTCAGGCGATTAATAGTGATGACATCCACTTAGAACTTTTCTTCTTTAGGGCATCAAGAAATGGCTTTGGAGGCCAAGGTGGGAGTATCACTTGAGCCCAGGAATTCAAGACCAGCCTGGGCAGCATAGTGAGACTCTGTCTTAAAAAAAAAAAAAATAGCTGAGTGTGGTGGTACATGCTTGTAGTCCTCGCTACTTGAGAGGCTGAGGTGGGAGGATCACTTGAGCCCAGGAGGTTGAGGCTACAGTGAGTCATGATTGTGTCACTGCACTCCAGGCTGAGTGAGCAAGACCCTGTCTCAAAAGCAAAAAAGAAAGAAATGGATTTATCTGTTCTCTAATAGTAATGTCAGTTGTCCTTGATGTGGTGGTTCTGATATACATAAATTTCAGTTACCCTGGTTTAGTTAAGTAATACCAGTCCCCCAGCAACATTGCATATGTTAACTGTAAGTGCATAAAGTACTGCTAGCTCTTTAGTCCACATATCACTATATAACATAAATAACAGATACGTGTCATGATCCATTACCAGTCAAGTCAGTACTTTCAGAGTCCGTCAGTGACTGGTCACTGTGCATCTGTTATTCAGTTTACATACAGAGCAGAGCATGCAGTTGTGGTGCCTCCTTGTCTCTCACTGATAAACCTGCATGACATTTTACAACACGTGTAATCGAAGTAGGGAATTGGCCCACAAAGATAAAGGCACAGCAAAGAAACAAAAGTGATGATGCTGAAAGTGCCATCCAAACTGAGTTTAAGGAGAGTCTGTAGAAGAAGTAGCTCACTGTAGGAATGTTGACACTGCCAGTGAGGTGAACTTATTGACATAAATGAGGAAAGTGGTTGTGGCAAAAAGGATGAAAATGTCCCCAAAGTGACACCAGCAAAAACAAAGATTTTACAAAGTAAAAAACAAATTCTTTGAGCTATTTCACGACATTAGAAGTTGAAAGGATAAAATGTAGAAAGCAGTTTCAAACTTAGAAAGCATAGAGAAGATGCTTGCTCTGTATTATAAGTTACAGGGCAAGAACACAAGCACTGTTCAAACTCCCCTTGATAAGTTTCTTACAAAGAAATAAAACATGTAGAAAGAAAGAGAAAAAGAAAGTTAGTTCTCAGTGTTCCTAATGTAATTACAGTGTACTCATAAGTACAGTGTATGTACTTTACTATTTTTTAATTTCCCTATGTAGTAAAGGTTTTTAATGTTTTGGCAAAATTTTTTAAAACTTGTAAGACAATAATAATTTTTCCTATTGATTATTAAGAATGTTTTGCGTGGTTTCAGCTTGCACAGTCATTTTTCCAATCCCATTTTACCATAGAAAGCAAGGACTGAGGCCGGGTGTGGTGGCTCACACCTGTAATCCCAGTGCTTTGGGAGGCCAAGGCGGGCAGATCACTTGAGGCCAGGAGTTTGAGACCAACCTGGCCAACATGGTGAAACCCTGTCTCAACTAAAAATACAAAAATTAGTTGGGCATAGTGGTGCATGCCTGTAATCCCAGCTACTCAGGAGGCTGAGGCACAAGAATCACTTGAACCCAGGAGGTAGAGGTTGTAGTGAGTCGAGATTGTGCCACTACACTACAGCCTGGGTGATAAAGCAAGACTCTGTCTTAAAAAAAAAAGGGGACTGCCTGTGTTACCAAGTAGTAGGAAGCATATGTGATTTCTAAGGACAGAGCATCATTTCATATTACCTTCCCTTGTTGAAACACATAAATTAATTAATTTGGGGGATTATCTTGTGGTGCCATATTCAATTCTGGTAGTACTAATGACAGTTCATCAAGCTTATGAAGGAAAGTTTTCCTCTGATAAATGGCTGAGAAGTCCCCCTGGTCCAGGGTTTTTCTCAGGATCCCCCTGTATTGAGCACCCTGTGCTTTCCTGTACATACCCAGCCTTCAGATTTATTGACAGTTTGTTTGTGGCTGTTTTCTTAATGATATAAATTCCCTGTAGAGGAACATTTTTAACTATTGAAAAATGACTTACTCTCTTTCCTCCCTATCTTCTTGTTTCAGCCTTGAGAGAACCTGGGAAATTTGATTTAGTTTATCACAATGAAAACGGAGCCGAGGTAGTGGAGTACGCTGTGACACAGGAGAGCAAGGTAGGTGTGCTTCTCTTCCTGCGTTGCTTGGCCATTCGTTCTCTCTTGACCAATTACCTGTGGTTTGGAAGGTGACATTGCACTACAGGCCCTAGGGGGAATCTGACCTTCTTATGGTATGGCAGTACCAGTGCCAAGTGCCAAATCAGGGTGCCATCTTGGCCCTCATAGAGCCTATGTGACAAGATGCACAAATAACAAACTTTTCTTTAACAGTGTACAGTTGTTTAAAATTATAGCTATATAAGGATTCCAGTAGGAAAGGGTAGCATATTTAGAAACTTTATTGGCATACACATTCAGAGAAGTGCATATAATTGCATGGCTTGAACAATTTTCACATGAACATACCCATGTAACCAGACCCAGATCAGGAAATAGAACATAACACCCACTCCCAGAAGCCTCTATTATGTCCCCTTGCAGTCACCACTATCCCCCAAGTGTTACCACAGTTCCAACTTTTGTTTTTTTTTGAGAGAGTCTCACTGTGTTGCCCAGGCTGAAATGCAGTGGCATGATCTTGGCTCACTGCAACCTCCGCCTCCCAGGTTCGAGCGATTCTCGTGCCTCAGCCTCTGGAGTAGCTGGAATTACAGGCGCTTGCCACCTCACCCAGCTAATTTTTGTATTTTTGGTAGAGAGGGTTTTACCATGTTGGCCAGGCTGGTCTCGAACTGCTGACCTCAAGTGATCTGTCCACTTAGGCCTGCCAAAGTGTTGGATTACAGGCGTGAGCCACCGTGCCTGGCCCAGTTCCAACTTACAATAGCACAACAGTTTGAAGAGTGACATAAAATGATGATCCCATCCTCTGACTTTGTTTAAATCCTTAAATTGCCATTTTAGGAAGTATATGGTTTATACCTTTTTTTTTTTTTTTTTTTTGAGACAGAGTCTTGCTCTGTCACCCAGGCTGGAGTGCAGTGGCGCGATCTCGGCTCACTGCAAGCTCTGCCTCCCGGGTTCACGCCATTCTCTTGCCTCAGCCTCCTGAGTAGCTGGGACTACAGGCGCCTGCCACCACGCCCTTCTAATTTTTTGTATTTTTTTAAGTAGAGACAGGGTTTCCCCGTGTTGGCCACGATGGTCTCAATCTCCTGACCTTGTGATCCACGCGCCTCGGCCTCCCAAAGTGCTGGGATTACAGGCGTGAGCCACCACGCCTGGCCGATTTATACCTTTTTAAGCAGCCAGACCTACCAGAGTTGCTGGCAGTGGCTAGCTCAGTAGGTTATGGTGGCATTAAATAGAAGTTAGATTTAAGAAAATGCTCTCTTTTAAGGTGTTTATACTTGAAATGTTATAGATATTATTCTGTAAGTTTCAATATTGCAAACATATTTTTTCTGAAGTGTGAACTTGTAGAAACCCTAGCCAGACTGTATGTTTTACCTTGTCTTTAAGGTAGATGACACTTTTAGGGATTTATTCCAGAAACACATTTTTAGTGTTTGTGGTAGGATCAGCAGATTTGGCCTGGTCTCCTGTATTTCTTTATTTGCAATAGTTTTTTTTGGTTGAAATTGGAAACCACATTGGAAAATTAAACCTTGGAGGCTTTTCTCTCTATGCCCTAAACAGAGGCTTGAAGTAGAATAGAAAGCCTGTAATTAGGCTGGGCACCGTGGCTCATGCCTGTAATCACAGCACTTTGGGAGGCTGAGGCGGGCTGATCCCTTGAGTCCAGGAGTTCAAGACCAGCCTGGGCAACATGGCGAAACCCTGTCTCTACAAAAAAATACAAAAATTAACCGGGAGTGGTGACACACGCCTGTAGTCCCAGCCACCTTTGGGGGTGGTGGGGTCGACGCAGGAGGATCGCTTGAGCCTGGGAGGTTGAAGCTGCAGTGAGTCCTGAATGCCACTGTGTTCATTCCAGCCTGGACTATAGAGGTGAGACCCTGTCTCCAAAAACAAAAAGCCTGTAATTACCTTTTTTGACACTAGATGGCCCTCATTATTCATTCATAGGACCAAGCCTTAGAGTTTTTCTCTTGGTGGGCTGTGAAATAGTTCCTGTTTTTAGGTAGTGTAGGATAAGAACTACAGAGCCGCGCAAAAGGGCATCAGCAGCCTGGTGATATCCATCTGGACCACATCTAGTTCCCAGAAGGTCTCCAGGCCACCTGTCCACAGGGCAAATCAAATGCAGGGGTTGGGGGAGCTACTCCCTCCCGCAATCCCTGCATCTCCTGCTCTTAATCAAAGAAAGATGAAATATGTTTAATGTAAAATTTAGCTTCATTCTAAGTAAATGAGTTATTTATTTATTTATTTATTTATTTTCCCAGCACAGAGTTTCACTCTGTCACCTAGGCTGGACTGCAGTGGTGCGATCTCCGCTCACAGCAACCTCCACCTACGGGGTTCAAGTGATTCTCCTGCCTCAGCCTTCCGAGTAGCTGGGACTACAGGCATGAGTCACCATGCCTGGCTAATTTTTGTATTTTTGCAGAGACACATGTTGGCCAGGCTGGTCTTGAACTCCTGACTTCAGATGATCCACCTGCCTTGGCCTCCCAGAGTGCCAGGATTATAGGCGTGAGCCACCATGCCCGGCCTCTTTTTTTTTTTTTTTTAATTAAAAAAAAAATAGAAATGGGGTCTCACTAGGTTTCCCAGGCAGATCTTGAACTCCTGGGCTCAAGCATTTCACCCCCTCGGCCTTCCAAAGTGCTGGGATTACAGGTGCGAGCCACAGCTCCCAGCCTAAAGCGTTACTATACCGCAGTTGAACTCAGTTTATTGGAACCCAAATTATTCCCGTTCTTCAGTCATTCTACACAGATGGAAAATTTACTTGGCTGAAAATTTTAACTTACTAAAACCTGTATGACCTCAAAATGAAGTGCCTAAATTGGATATTTTGTCTTTTTCCTCAGATCACTGTATTTTGGAGAGAGTTGATTGACCCAAGACTGATTATTGAATCTCCAAGTAACACATCAAGTACAGAACCTGCCTGAGTATGACCTCTCCACCTTATAGTTTATGAATGTCTTGTTTGTGAAAGTGACTATAACCCAAACTTTTTTTTTTTAAGAGGATTTGGAAGTTGTATGGATTTTTTTTGTTATCTTCACTTTACTGCATAGGAAACAATCTACCTCATCATTTAAAATGACATGGGTGTCAGTTTTGTAGATCTTTGGTTTTTTTGTCAGGTTTAATTTCAGTTAACAAAATGTAAAACATGACATTCCCTGCAGATATTGTTGTATACCAGTATGGTTTCTTCTCTTTCTTTAAATGTTTTTGGCCATCAAGTAGCAGTCGTCAGTAGGAGTTTATAATACCAAGAATGTGCTGCGTATCTTGTCTCAATAAGTTTTAAGTAACATTTAAAAATATTAAAGCATGTTACTTGACCTAATTTTTTAGCATTTGAGTTGTTCCATTAAATGGAGCATCTTGTAAATTTCAAGTATTTTATACTTGCAATTGTTAAGAGTTAAAAGGTAGTTGGATTTGTCGCAGACAATGAGTTAAGGAATCCTTTCACGTTTTTCCCCACTTTAAAATTAAGGATTCTCAGGGCCCTGTGTAGAGCAGTGAAAATAAGATGTGCGTATGTGTGTGTATGACTGGAGAATTGGTGTTCCACTTGAGTGAGAGGATTGGCTGTGAGCTTCAGACCAGGAAATGTGTCATCTTGTCAGGCACCTGGCTGAGTGCGCTGGAGTGAGGATCTTGAACAGAAACTTCCTATTCTGTTATTATTCACTACAAAGCTAAAATGGCCAAATATATACTACGAAAATTGGTTTCATTTAACAAAAGATCAGATCCCTCCTTCAGCTGTACACATTTTTAAATAAAATCATATTGAACTAAACATCTCTACCGAGTTATCATGTTGAGTACTGCAAATTGTTGTCTTATTTTACAATAACGTGAGAGATTACAATTTTCTGTAATAAGAAGGTTTGCTTTGACTGATGAATCTGATGTTGCAAAGTTTGGTCCAGTGGAGTTCATCTGATCTGGGAGTCACTGTGCCAGTGGAGATGCTGGCCAGTTTTACTTTGCATGACATGAATGTGTTTCAAAATGTGCATTTATTGATTTGTAATGAGAAGTATTACTCCCGAAAGGATGAGAGTAATGTGAACAGTGAGATCTTAGCACTGGGGTTCTGTGTAGCACAGTTGCCTTCCAGGGTTTGGAAAACAAATTAAGATAACTAGTAAACATTGACCAAAGGAAAATGTTGACCTCAGGGTGTGTTTTCCTCAGATTATAATCAGTTTATGAGCCACTTTTTTCCTCTGTTGTGTTTGTCAGACTATGAATAGAGTCCCCTAGAAGGATTAGGAAGTCAATTTAGGGGGGCCATGACCAGCATTTTGAAAAATAAAATACAATAGAATAGAAAAACAAAAAGTGCATTACATCCAGCGATGCTTTTCTTTTTTTGAGACCAAGTCTCACTCTTTCGCCCAGGCTGGAGTGCAGTGGCATGATCTCTCTCGGCTCACTGCAACCTCTGCCTCCCAGGTTCAAGTGATTCTCCTGCCTCAGCCTCCCCAGTGGCAGGGATTGCAGGTGCCCGCCACCACGCCCCAGCTAATTTTTGTATTTTTAGTGGAAACGGGGTTTCACCATGTTGGCCAGGCTGATCTCAAACTCCTGACCTCAGGTGATCCACCCGCCTTGGCCTCTCAAAGTGCTGGGATTACAGGCATGAACCACCACACCCGGCCACCATTTTTCCGTTTTCTTGAAGTGCTTAAGTTCTCCAACTCCAACCATATCACTGATACAGTTGGTCTCTTCTTTGCTGTCCTCCTGTTGGGCACTGCGGTGGTAACTTAATTACCTGCTAACTTTCCTTTTTAGCTACTTCCAAATCTGGATTTGTTGGGTTATTCACTTTCTGCTCCCTCAGCTGTTCCGAAGGGATGACATCACAAAAACTCTTTTTCACGGGCAAAAGAACTAGCCCACTCAACTGTGGATACCGTTTGGTTCTAATTTTCAACTTCTTTATACTTAACAGCAGCTGTTGCAAACTTTTTCCTTAAGCCTTCTTCCCCCAATGTCAGCTTGACAACCTTTTGCAGTTCACAAACCAAGACAGGCAGGAACATGTACCTCTCCTTTGTGCCCTTCCCTTCATTGTAATGAATGCACTGATCTGTTTTTCTCCCCGCTTGACTGTTCACAGCTCTTGCTTGCAAGACCTGCTATATCAGTGTAGGTCTAATCAGGAGGGAGAAACCACATAGTAATCCAAACAGGAAAAGTTTAATATAAAGAATTCCTGATTCTCACTGGGATCGGAGTGATGAGGAACTGGCTAGTAAGAAGTAAAGAGAACTCAAAATACAGGAATAGCAGATACAAGAAGCAGCTACTACCCTGGGGCTGAGATATACACCCAAGGAAGAGCCCCCAGACTCCGCCCTCAGGCTGTGAGCAGAATCCTTTGGGAAGGCATGGCTCTACCTCACTGAAGGACATGAGGAGTCACCACGATACTGCACCAGCAGAACTTGCTGGAAACCTGTCATCTTCCAAATGTTGACACATTTAATTAAGCGATATTTTAAAATTGCATTTGTTAATATTGCCAAATATGTGATCTTATCAGGAAAGTCTTAAGTATCGGGAAGTTGTCAGCTCACGATGGCAGATACAAGTTTTCCAAAATTCTAATTTTTGCTTGAAAGCTCAGTTTTTCATTGGCAACAAATACTGTTTGTTCTTGAATTAAGTGGTTCACTTTATTGTCAAGAAAATGTGGGCCGGGCACGGTGGCTCATGCCTGTAATCCCAGCACTTTGGAAGGCCGAGGCAGGCAGATCACCTGAGATCAGGAGTTCAAGACCAGCCTAGCCAACGTGGCAAAACCGCATCTCTACTAAAAAATACAAAAATTAGCTGGGCGTGGTGGCGCGTGCCTGTGATCCCACCTACTCGGGAGGCTGAGGCAGGGAGAACTGCTTGAACCCGGGAGGTGGAGGTTGCAGTGAGTGGAGATCGTGTCACTGCACTCCAGCCTGGGCAACAGAGCGAGACGCCGTCTCAAAAAAGAAAATGTATACCAATCCCCAAGTCTGAATGACCACAAGTTTTCTGTCAGTATTTCAAGTAAAAATGGTATTTTCATGAAAAATGTGGCTAGTTCAGCTTACAATTCAAATAATTGCATAAGTGCTGTTCCTTGAGATAACCATTGTATTATGGAATGCAGAAGTGCTTTATGTATTCTTACGAAGGTGTGTCTCTAAGGGTCAAGACTTAATAATGTTAATAATTGTTACTCTATCAAGGATATTAAGGGCAGTTGGCTTTGCCCCTTACTATGAGTGCGTGGCCCAGTGGTGCCACTGGCTAGCAGATTTGTGCTGAAGTGCAGCGGTTCATTCCGTATTGGTTTTGCACCATCAGAGCAAACATCAGTGCTGTGAAAAGACAACATAATCATAGTAGCTTTGACCTTGCAGATCCCTAAAAGGGTCTTGAGGGCAGCAGTCCATAGACCACACTTGGAGAACCACTGACATCGTGGAAAGAAAACAGGTTTTGAAGTCAGATTTGGGTCCACATCTGAGCCAGGTTACCTAGGGTGAGTGTCTTCGTTTGCAGCATGGGCCTAACCCATGCTCAGACTTACAGTGAAAAGTTAAAATCATGCTAGACTAGACCCTGGCACACAGCAGATGTGCAGAAAGTATTGATCTACTCTTAAGCCTCTAATCAGACTCAAAAGAGGGTGATTAATAAAGTTCAACTCATTAATATTCAGAAAAAGAGTAATGACTGAGTTATTAGCATGGGGTATTCTTATGATGGATTCATTTCACTTTGCAAAAGTTACATATATTTTGAGACAGAGTCTCGCTCTGTCACCCAGGCTGGAGTGCAGTGGCATGGTCTCAGCTCACTGCAACCTCCGCCTCCCAGGCTCAAGCGATTTTGATGCCTCAGCCTCCTGAGCAGCTGGGACTACAGGTGTGCGCCATTGCACCTGGCTATTTTTTTGTATTTGTAGTAGAGACCGGGTTTCACTATGTTGGCCAGGCTAGTCTGGAACTCCTGGCCTCAAGTGATCTGCTCACCTCGGCCTCCCAAAGTGCTTGGATTACAGATGTGAGCCACTGCGCCCAGCCTGCAAAAATTACATTAATTTAATCAAAAGGATATTTGCATCCTGCCTCAAATGGTTGTTCACTCTAAAGGTTCACTGCCTAAATATAAGAGTGCAATCAACACCCAGCGCATGAAACAACCAGGTGTACCCATGAGAATGTGATAGCCATGAGAATATATCTTTCCCATGTTCTTTTTTTTTTTAATGAAATGACTTAAGGATCTACTGCTGTGATCTCCCGTGTTCTGATGGACTCAATGAGGAAATAATGCAGTGGTCTAAACAATGAGTCTCAACTGGAATTTAGGCACCAGATCTTGTGGCCATTGGAAGGTCTTATAACGTTAAAACCAGAAGCCACCTTCCAAATAAAGAAGCTCACCCTCCACTTTACTTCTGAGACAACAGACTCAAGAGGAGATGACATCACAGAGATGGTGAGTGGTTAGAGTGTGGCTGCCACAGTGATGACCCAGGTGCAAATTCTGCTTTGGTCTTAGTCACTTCACCTTAGGCAAGTTCTAACCTCTCTAAGCCTCAATTTCCTCATCACTGTACCCACCAACAGTAGTGTGGTGAGGACGGAATGAGATGATGCATGCAAAGCAGTTAGCACAGGACCTCGTACATTGTTAAGTGCGCATGAGATGTTATTATTTATGTTTCTATTTTGTGACTTGCCTAAGGTCCTGCTCCAGATTTTCAGAACTTGCATCCCATCCTTGTAAATTTATTTTCATCTGTTACAAACAACGTGTGCCACATTTCATATAGCTGCCATATTTAAACTCTAGTTACATCTTTGGGTAGGAGGAAATCAGTCACCTATTTCTCATCAGAGATACTTTTATCTTGTAGGGCTTGGGAGGTTTCTGCTGACTACATTCATCCATTGTCTCCTAACCGTTGTGTCTTCTGATGTTGAATTGACATAGCTTTCTTCCCACTGCTCTAGCCACTTAAAACAAATGATCCCACTTTCAAAGAGGTTATATTAAGACAACAGCGGCTGGGTGCGGTGGCTTATGCCTGTAACCCTAGCACTTTGGGAAGTCAAGGTGGGCAGATCACTGAGGTCAGGAGTATGAGGCCAGCCTGGCCAACATGGCAAAACCCTGTCTCTATCTACTAAAAATACAAAAATTAGCTGGGCATGGTGGCGGGTGCCTGTAATCCCAGCTACTCAGGAGGCTGAGGCAGGAGAATCACTTGAACCCGGGAGGCGGAGGTTGCAGTGAGCTGAGATGGCACCACCGTACTCCAGCCTGGGCGACAGAGTGAGACTCTGTCACAAAAACAAAACAAAAAAACCCAACCCAGTTTTGTGGGGTTATTAAATTGAACAGGAGAGAGAAGTCATTCACAGATGGATTAATGAGAGATTACAGGAAAATAAGCACAGTGAAACCCCAGAAGAATGCAGTTGGGATATAATGGGAATGGTGTTTGCCTCCTGTCTTCTGCAGATGCTCGCCTCAATCATTTTATTAACCTTGCAGTAACAGAAACCCACATGATAAGTGACCAGATTTAGAGACACCATTTACAGGGTTTTGGCAGGGTTTCATCATATAAAATGTGGCAATTAGATTGTGCCACTGCACTCCAGCCTGGTGACAGAGCGAAACTCGGTCTCAAAAAAAAAAAAATAATAAATTGGCAATTAAGGTAATGTCTGGACAGGGTGCAGTGGCTCATGCCTGTAATTCCAACACTGGGAGACTGAGGTGGGAGGATTGTTGGAGGCCAGGTATTCCAGACCAGCCTGGGCACATAGCGAGACCGCATCTCTACAGAAAAATAAAAACAAATTAGCTGGGCTTGGTGGTGTGTGCCTGTAATTTCAGCTACTCAGGAGGCTGCAGTGGGAGGAGGCTGCAGTGGGAGGTCAAGGCTGCAGTGAGCTATGATTGCACCACTGCACTCCAGCCTAGATGACAGAGCAAGGACTGTCTCAAAAAAATAATATAAAATAATGATATTTGTAGGGTACATTGGGGTAAGCAGAGCTGTAGAGCTCAAAGTCTTGGAATGCAGGTAATGTGAGCCATTTGAGCATACCAGTGCGTTGCAACAGAGCAGTTGGTTTAGGGGCAAGGAATTAGTAGTTTAGGACCAGAATGCCCTGACCAGCCCTGACTATCCCTACCATCATGTTGGTCTGGCCACCATCAGCATAGGAGAAGCCATCACTGCCATTGTGGCCCCAGATGGAGACCCACAGCTGGAGACAAGAAAATTATCACAAGGAAGCTTTGGAGAATAGAAATGACAGTAGCTATGTGCCAGCTGTTTTTCCATGTACTTTACATGTATTAATTCATTTACAAAACTTACGAGATAGGTACTGTTATTTTCTCCCTTTCACAGAAGAGGAAACTGAGGCACAGAGGTTAAACTCCTTGCCTATGAATACAGCAAATGAAAGAGCCTGATTGAAACACAGGTTGTCTTCTCCAGAACTTGTACTCAACCACTATGTCCCATAAAGAAACAGGTGCAGAATTAAGTGAAAAAGTAAATTGTAGCACATTGTATACTTACAGAGTTTATTTCTCATTTGAATTTTAAAAGGAAGCTCCTTGGGTGTGGTGGTATGCCTGTAGTCCTAGCTACCTGGGAGGCTGAGGTGGGAGAATCACTTGAGCCTGGGAGGTTGAGGCTACAGTGAGCTGTCACTGTGTCACTGCACTTCAGCCTGAGTGACAGAGTGAGACTTTTTCCAAAAAAAAAAAAAGGCTCCTGATATAGGATATGGATAAAAATGTTCTGGAAGAACATACATGAAACGTAATAATAGTCACTGACTGCTCTGCAGAGGGACTGATGGGTAAGGAGCTTCTTCCCTTTTTTTTTTTTTTTTTTTTTGAGACAGAGTCTCTGTCATCCGGGCTGGAATGCAGTGGTGCTATCTCGGCTCACTGCAACCTCTGCCTCCCAGGTTCAAGCGATTCTCCTGCCTCAGCCTCCTGAATAGCTAAGATTACAGGCATGCACCACCACGCCTGACTAATTTTTGTATTTTTAGTAGAAATGGGGTTTCACCACATTGGCCAGGCTGGTCATGAACTCTTGACCTCAAGTGATCCACATGCCTCGGCCTCCCAAAGTGCTGGAATTACAGGCAAGAGCCACTGTGCCTGGCCATACAACTTTACAAAAGCACAGCTTAGTTTTTATTGACTCCAAATTAGGAAAAATGGAGAAAAAGGAAAAATAATGGAAACATTATTTTGAAGAGTTGTAGCTAAGAAAAATTAGAATTCAGTCCAAACTGTAAAAAATAATAAAAATTGAAAAACATTAGGCAAGATTAGAATCTAGCAACATGTGTACTATAGTTTTTGAAACAATTTTTCTCTCTCCAGTTTCCCATTTTTACTAAAGACAAATCATTATAGGACTGATTTGCATTATTATACTTGGCCTAATTATTTGTATACAGTGCAGCAAGGATAATTTTTTTTTTTACATAGGCTTTTAAATTGGCTTTGATGGAACTTTGTTCCATAGAAGGAATCTCAGATAAGACTTTTTAAAAGCCGAACCTGGCCATGGATTTGTACCATCAAATACCTATGAGTTGGGTGATTCCTCTCCTCTTTCGGTTCCAAGATAAACTTGGTGCTCCTGGGCCTGTCAGAAAGTGACATTCTTTACTTATCACGGGTCAGAAACCCTGTACAGGAACTGTAGACAAAGGTATGAGGCCAGTTTTTCCAAGGGGTTCCTACTGGCTCCATAAGTCAAGTTTGATTCCTTAAAGCACACCATTCCAGTCAAAGCCTTAGTAAAATAAGTAGTTTCTCCAGTTGTGTCCTGTTACAAATTAAAACAGATTCTTATTGCACTTATGCAAATAACTGTATTGTCATAAGTTAAGAATACTCACAGTTTCCAAATTCTGTAGAAATCAGGTAGAGAGAAAAAGACTCCAAATTTTGTTCATAGGCGCATACTCAATTGTTAAAAGCTATAAATAGCTTAAAAGAAAAGTTTTCTTCACTCTGAAAAACAAAACAAAGGATCAGCAACACTATAAGCAAAAAGTTAAAAAGATTACTTCAGACTTCTATTAGTTTAGTCTATGCAGTGAATTCCTGTTCTGCTTGATATTCATGAACATTTAAGGTCTCCATGAGTACTGAAAGTTTTTCCTTAATTCTGATGTCACAATCTCCAAAGTTATCAGAAACCTGCATTCAAGAGCACCTGTTAGAGTTTTATAGCTGATTATAAAACCACCTTCTAAAGAGGACCAAAACAAGATAAAACTTGTCTGTGGATGACAAAAAGTTTTAGTGCAGCCATAGTCAAAGACACAATTGACAAGGAAGTCTGTCACTTCTGTGGCACATAATACTTTAACATAACAATTATAATTATTACTGATAACATACATTAAGTCATATCAGTATTATAGGAGTTTCCCATAATTTTGGAACACATACAAATAACATATTTATACAAATACAGCCCAAAGAAAACCAAACACCATTTCATATTTGACAATGCTTCCTGTATAATTTTTATACCAAGTAAGCCAAATATGTCATTGTTGGACTTTAGGGAACCTATTAATATCTTAAAGAATTACTTAGGTCAGAAAAAGACATAATGTATCATTTAATTTTGGAAACTTTGTCAAATATCAAAAGTTTAAAACACTTTATATTACAAAATAGGATCCCAGGTCATTGTAAAATAAGTCATTCATTTAACCAAAGTAATAATTCAAAGATTTTTTAAAAAGGCAAAAACCTTCATTCTTTGAGACAGGAGACTTAATTTTCCAAACAATAAGCCCTAATAAAAGCGGCATGAAGACAATTAAATTTTTTTCAAAAATTTTATAAACAATCTATAAAATTTTTATCTTGACCCTAAGATATAACTTCCATAAACCTTTATAACCTTTAATAAGGAGTTGGTTAATGCTTCAAGAAAACCCTGTTAATTTGACACAGGGGCCCATATGCTGGTCTTGCATCAGTGTGCCTTTGACATTAATGATTAATTTATAGAGAAACTGAACTTATTTTATCTCTCAAAATCAGCCCTTACAATCTCACATGCTCACCTCTTCTGCAATAGTCCCTGGGCCTTGAGGAGTTGAATAGCTTTAATTTCTGGCCCAGTGTCTAGGAATGCAGTTTGTTTTGATTAGCATCTTCTATTGGGCCTGAAGATGAGGCTTTAATTGCTGCCAGTATTTAAGATTTAGCAAGACTTGGTGTTCTTTTTGGACCCAGGAGTCAAAGCCCTGTAACTCAATGTCACAAGTACTTTAAAAGGGCATACAGAGAGATACAGAGATGTAATAACCTTAATTTAAACAAATTTTAATCTCAGTTTTTTCCCTAAGCAAACCAAAACTTAATAATAATATGACAACTTGATCGTATAAACTTTTTTTTGTTTTTATAAATCCTCTTTGTCTTGAACATCCCTTTCTTAAACAACCAGTTATTTTACTTTAGGACTAAATTTACCACACAAGATTCTTTCTCATATGAAATTATTTCTCTTTAAGCTTTTTAAAATTATTACCAAAAAACCCTCTTTATTTTCATAACTTTCTTTACATCGCTCTTATTTCTTTGTTCCTTTTACCTTGTTTTATGCATGACCTTTAAATAAGCTTTAAATCAGATGAAAATTGTTCACCTTTTTTAAAAGGACACTTTTTTTTTTTGAGATGGAGAGTTTTGCTCTTGTGGCCCAGGCTGGAGTGCAGTGGCACGATCCCTGCTCACCGCAACCTCCGCCTCCCGGGTTCATGTGATTCTCCTGCCTCAGCCTCCCGAGTAGCTGGGATAACAGGCACCTGCCGCCATGCCCAGCTAATTGTTGTATTTTTAGTAGAGACGGGGTTTCACCATGTTTGCCAGGCTGGTCTTGAACTCCTGACCTCAGGTGATCCACCTGCCTCGGCCTCCCAAAGTTTTTTGGGATTACAGGTGTGAGCCACCGTGCCTGGCCAGGATACATTTTTTTAAATAGAAGGAATGTTTTCCTACAATATATTTTAATTGGAAAATACCCAAATAATGATATACCTATTATTTAATTTAACTTTAGATTCTAAATTATGACAAGTTTGTCTGCAACTATTTATCCCATTACATTTATCTATTTTATTTTAATTGTTACCTAGATTATTTATGAAAACTGCAATAGTCATCATTTAAAGTTATGAAACTTGCCATTGCAAAATTCTGAGACAGTTAAAAATATATGACCTAACGGACTCCATCTTGCTTCTAACCTCCAAACTGTCCTTGTTCATTCCTGAACTTTGGGAGTAACTTAGTTTGTAGTTTCACTTTGAAACGAAGATGATAACAGTCCTTTCCGAAACACACCTTACTGCCTGTGGACTAGAGCGCCTAAAGCCACAAGATAGAAGTTATGGTAATCTTATTAAATTCAAGATGCAGCTATTTTTATTAAATCAATGTCAGTGTCTTATTTATTAAAGATGACATGAACAAAGGTCATTATGTTTTGGGCTGGCTTTATAGTTTTGTAACCCCCATGTCAAATTTTGACACCTTATAGTATTTGGCAGGGATAAGTATGAAATTGCTTGGTCAATAAATGCAAACAAAAAGATGTATGCTGGCAATTCTTAAGACATTTCTAATATTAATTTACCAATAATTTCATTTATTTATTTATTTTTTGAGACAGAGTCTGGCTCTGTCGCCCAGGATGGAGTGCAGTGGTGCGATCTCGGCTCACTACAGGCTCTGCCTCCCACATTCATGCCATCCTCCTGCCTCAGTCTCCCGAGTAGCTGGGACTACAGGTGCCCGCCACCATGCCTGGCTAATTTTTTGTATTTTTAGTAGAGACGGGGTTTCACCGTGTTAGCCAGGATGGTCTCGATCTCCTGACCTTGTGATCTGCCTGCCTCGGCCTCCCAAAGTGCTGGGATTACAGAGGTGAGCCACCGCGCCTGGCCATTACCAATAATTTTAAAGCTAGCGTATTTATTAAAGATTTTACTTGGCCGGGCACGGTGGCTCACGCCTGTAATCCCAGCACTTTGGGAGGCCGAGGCGGGCGGATCACAAGGTCAGGAGATCGAGACCATCCTGGCTAACACGGTGAAACCCCGTCTCTACTAAAAATACAAAAAATTAGCCGGGCGTGGCAGCATGCGCCTGTAGTCCCAGCTACTGGGGAGGCTGAGGCAGGAGGATGGTGTGAACCCAGGAGGCGGAGCCCGCAGTGAGCTGAGATTGTGCCACTGCACTCCAACCTGGGTGACAGCGAGACTCTGTTTCAAAAAAAAAGATTTTACTTAAGGTATGTAAACTTGAAAAAGCATTTGACTAGTCTTTTCTTTTTTCCTGATAAAGTATTTGATTCAAACACTTTTATTTTCTTAAGACAACTAATTAGAGCTCTTTTATATATTTTCAGCAGTGAAACATTGTGTACACAACACACAAATACATAGAGATATTAGGCATGCAAATAGAAGTACATTTTATAGATTCATAAAAACCTGTTTTTTTCTATTTTAGACTTTCAGATTCTTGATAACCTCTTTCACAACCCTAGGCAGTTGTCAGTTAAATAGCCTTAAATTTGCATATTAAAGGAAACAACTCAGTTGAAAATCAAATAGCAAAATTTACATCATAAGGTATGGAGAGACAAAGTCTGGTGTGCTAGAGGAAGATTAAAGAGGGATGCCAGATCAAACATAAAATTACAAAAACATAGGATTGTACAAGGAGACCAATTTTATTTAGATAGGTATTACCTGTCTGTTACCTGGATCTCTGGGCAGAGCCCACACTGAATCCTGGGTCTCCAAAAAGGGAAAATTACTATTAGGCTAAACCACGTGATGTTTTTACAGGGGACTTAAAAATTTTTTTCTGTAACAAAGACATTTTTAAGTGTTTACACCCCATGCTTCTTTAAAAACCCAAGAGTAGCCTCTATTGCAATAACTATTTTAGTCAATAAATCAGGTAACACCATATAAAAGCAAGCAGTTTACGGGCTTAGACAAACTTGTCTGTGTACACTCTTGGGATTCCATAAGGAAAAACAGGTTTCTCCCCTAAAGGGATTCTGGTGCCTTCTCCGTTTGCTTTAAGGAACTCCAGGCTATTATAAGCTATTTTAGGTCCCCCATACAGCAGAGGGTGCAAGAGAAAGGAGAGATAGCAGAAGTAAATGAAGAATTCAGTCGACTGAGAAGAAAAAACTTTTGTTCAAAAAAGAGACAAGGTCCTAGGAGAAAAACGAAAATATGAAGGCCTTTGAAATATAAACACACATATGCACAGATACACACACACATCTTGGATGTTAGCTTTAAATTAATGGTGATTTTAACTATTGAGCTCCTTTAAAAAAATCTTTTTAAATCTCATTACCATATTTCAGCGAGGACAATTGCTGCTATTTCAGAAGTACAGCCAGCCATTGCTCTTTCAGTTCAGCCTGGCTAGCAAAAAGGTGGCCTTGTTATGTAAATAAAGCCCCTTAGTAGTCAACATTTTTCCACTTTTTTTTCCTTCTGCTGGCTGTTTTTCTCCCCTCACCACACTAGCTGGTTGTTAATCTTAAATTTAGCCAAGAGAAACCCCAATTCAGTTACTTACCTAGGGATGGGTCTCAGGCTGAAGACAGCTCTCTACCATCCTAGAAGCAGGAAAAAAATTACCTCATCTTCCCTGTTGTAAGTGAGCTGAAACTCCATAAAGGAGTTACCTGCTTTCCATCGTCATGGAAGCAGGAAAAACTTGCCTTCCTTGTGTTGGAAGCAAGTAAAACTCCAAAAAAAGGAGTTGCACAGCAAAATAAACTTTAGATCTCAATCAAATATTGGGAAATCGGAGATTCTCTGGAGGGGGTGCTTCCAGGCCTCAGCAAATTGTCCTATTGGTTTGAGCCATAAAGATAGCTCAAGCTGGTGCCAAGCACCACTAGGAGATTTGTCAAAGGTCAGGGGCACCTCCACGCAGAATCCCTCTGTGGTTACCAAAATGTGAACTTCGGAAATCTGAGACAAGTCTCAGTTAATTTAGAAAGTTTTGGTCGGGCGCGGTGGCTCACACCTGTAATCCCAGCACTTTGGGAGGCCGAGGCGGGCGGATCATGAGGTCAGGAGATCGAGACCATCCTGGCTAACGCGGAGAAACCCTTTCTCTACTAAAAACACAAAAAATTAGCCGGGCATGGTGGCGAGTGCCTGTAGTCCCAGCTACTCGGGAGGCTGAGGCAGGAGAATGGCGTGAACCCGGGAGGCGGAGCTTGCAGTGAGCCGAGATCGCGCCACTGCACTCCAGCCTGGGCGACAGAGCGAGACTCCATCTCAAAAAAAAAAAAAAGAAAGAAAGTTTATTTTGCCAAGGTTGAGGATGCACGCCTGTGACATGGCCTCAGGTGGTCCTGACTATGTATGCCCAATGTGATCAGAGCACCGTTTGGTTTTACACATTTTAGGGAGACAGGAGACATCAATCAACATATGTAAGATGAATATTGCTTCAGTCTGGAAAGGTGGGACAACTCTAAGCGGGGAGGGAACTTCCAAGTCATAGGTAGGTAAGAGACAAATGGTTGCATTCTTTTCAATTTCTGATTAGCTCCTTCAAAGGAGGCAATCAGATACGCATTATCTCAGTGAGCAGAGGGGTGTCTGAATGGAGTGGGAGGCAGGTTTGCCTTAAGTTTGACTTTTCCCTTTAGCTTAGTGATTTTTGGGCCGGCCCCAAGATATTTTCCTTTCACAGTGTGTAGTGGTATCTCATCGTTGTCTTAATATGTCCCATCCCAATGACATATGATATGATGTTGAGCATCTTTTCATATGTTTATTTCCCATCTGGATATCTTCTTTAGTGAGGTGTCTGTTCAGACCTCTTGCCCATTTTTTAAATGGTTATTTTATTGTAGAGTTTTAAGAGGTTTTTGTTTTTGTTTTTCGAGATGGGGATCTTGCTCTATCACCCAGGCTGGAGTGCAGTGGTGCAATCCTAGCTCACTGCAGCCTTGAACTCCTGGGTTTAAGCAATACTCCCACCTCAGCCTCCTGAGTAGCTGGGACTACAGGTGACAGCCACTATGCCCAGCTTAAGAGTTCTTTGTATATGTTGGATAAAAGTCCTTTATCAGATAGAGAGTATATCTCTGCCCAAAAGGGGTGTGGGACATTCAGACATTACCAGGAACTGGTGGGGAAAGAGTAATTGGTGCTATAGACAACATAAAGCAAGTGTAAAATTTCTGACGAGACGGATGCCATTTACCCTTATTACCTGACAGGATTTAGGGGAAAGTTACCCAGGGGAGGTAAACACGGAGCAGGCTGCTCCCAAATCCAATTAAAAAAATTCACTGTCCTACCTGCTACATTTAAGGTTGCCCTTATCTCCGTCCCTTTGATGATGATGTTAGATCTGAGAGCCAGTCAGAGCAGAAAGCCATTCTGCTCAAAGCCATTATTGGATCGGGGTCTGTGGGGGACTTTTGGCTCTTGGGACAGTCCCTTTTTTAGTGGCTGAGCTTTTGGCGCAGGGGGCAGGCCATGTGGGCTTTTTCCCATTTGGCCCATTGGGGCACTTTGTCCTCCAGCAGCCTGGCTTTCCGCACAGATAGCGATTAGCTGGGAGGGTATTCTCAGGGCAGCCTAGAGTGACTGGGAGACTTGTAAAGCAGCTAATAATTGAGCATGCCTCTTGTCTTTCCGTTTCTTCTTCTCCCTGTCCCTGTTCTTATTCTGGTCTCAGTTATAAAAGACTGAGGAAGCTAATTGGAGGATTTCTGAGATGGGGACACTAGATCTCAAAGCTAATTTTTGCAATTTTTTTCCTGGATAAAAGTCCTTTATTAGATACGTCTTATATAAATACTTTCTCCAAGTCAGTGGCTTGTCTTCTCATTCTCTTGATCCTAATAGATTTTTAGCTTTAGGAGACAGAGTGAACAAAATTTTAAAAAATGTAAATGGAAGCTGGGCATGGTAGCTCACACCTGTAATCCCAACATTTTGGGAGGCCATGGTGGGCAGATCACTTGAGGTCAGGAGTTTGTGACCAGCCTGGCCAATATGGTGAAACCCCATCTCTACTAAAAATACAAAAATTAGCCGGGCGGGGTGGTAAGCACCTGTAATCCCAGCTACTTGGGAGGCTGAGGCAGGAAAATTGCTTGAACCTGGGAGGCAGAGGTTGCAATGAGCCAAAATCATACCACTGCACTCCAACCTGGGTGACAGAGCGAGACCCCGTCTTAAAAAAAAAAAAAAAGTGTCCAGGCGCGGTGGCTCATGCCTGTAATGCCAGCACTTTGGGAAGCTGAAGCAGGTGGATCACGAGGTCAAGAGATCAAGATCATCCAGGCCAACATGGTGAAACCCCATCTCTACTAAAAATACAAAAATTAGCTGGGCGTGGTGGTGCATGCCTGTAGTCCTAGCTACTTGGGAGGCTGAGGCAGGAGAATCGCTTGAACCAGGGAGGCAGAGGATGCAGTGAGCCGAGATCATGCCACTGCACTCCAGCCTGGCGATAGAACAAGATTCCGTCTCAAAAAAAAAAAAGTAATTGGAGACAGGGTAGTGCTGGATTAACCAAATGGTGGATATGATCTAAGTTTAGGGCATCGGTAGAAAGGGGAATAAAAGCCACGAGAAACATAAAGTTTTGAAAGACTCTGATATTGGCTGGGCGTGGTAGCTCATGCCTGTAAGCCCAGCACTTCAAGAGGCTGAGGTGGGAGGATTCCTTGAGGTCAGAAGTTTGAGACAAGCCTAGGCAACATGGCAAAACCCTGTCTCTACAAAAATACAAAAATTAGCTGGATGTGCTGGTGTACACCAGTGGTCCAAGCTACCTAGGAGGCTGAGGTAGGAGGATGGCTTGAACCCAGGAGGCGGAGGTTGTAGTGAGCCAAGATCATGCCACTGCACTCCAGCCTGGGTGTCAAAGCAAGATTCTGTCTCAAAAAAAAAAATAAATAAAATAAGAAGTAGGTTTACTAGCTGTTTAAAACAAATATAATAATATAATACTGTGGGGTTACCATATATGCAGATGTTAAATACAACCACAGTAAATGGACAAGAACAGCAAACGAGAGGGTAAGTGAAATTTTAATGTAATAAGGTTATCATATTTTATATGAAATAGTAAAATTTGATTTATTGATTTATTTATTAGAAATAAGGTCTTGCTATATTTCCCAGGCTGGTCTTGAACTCCTGGCCCCAAGCAATCCTCCCAACCTCGGTCTCATTGTACAATGGTAACTATAAATAGACTGTGCTAAGTTAGAGATGCATGTTATCATCCTTAGGACAACCACCACGAATATAGTAACACAAGGAAATTTGGGAAAGTAAAACAATATGTGGAAATTAAACAACAGACTCCTAAGTAGCCAATGGATTAAATAAGAAATCACAAGGGAAATTAGAAAATAGTTTGAGATGAATGAAAATGAGAATATTCCATACCAAAACTCTTGAAATGCAGTCAAAAACATGCTTAGAAGGAAACTTATCACTATACATACCTATATTAAAAAAAAAGAGGAAAGAAAAAAAGAAAGATCTCAAATCAATAACCTCAAATCACCAATTTTGTTGATAAAATCCAATACCCTTTCATGACTAAAACACTCTGTAAAATCAGGAAAAAAGACTTTCTCAACTTAATAAAGGGCATGTAGAAAAGAAGAACAAACTAAACTCAGAGAAACAAAAGGAAGGAAATCATAAAGATTATAATGGAAAGAAAGGAAATAGATAATAGAAAAACAATAGAGAAACTCAATAGTGTCGAAAGTTGTTTCTTTGAAAAGACTGATAAAATTGACAGAACTTTAGCCAGATAGAACGAGAATAAAAAAGAAGACTCGGATTACTAAAATCAGAAATAAAAGTCGTGGCCGGGTGTGGTGGCTCACGCCTGTAATCCCAGCACTTTGGGA
Source organism: Pongo pygmaeus (assembly GCF_028885625.2). NCBI lineage: Eukaryota > Metazoa > Chordata > Mammalia > Primates > Hominidae > Pongo > Pongo pygmaeus. The sequence goes on from NC_072392.2 coordinate 61,795,536, forward strand.
GGCCGAGGCGGGTGGATCACAAGGTCAGGAGTTCGAGACGAGCCTGGCCAAGATGGTGAAACCCCATCTCTACTAAAAATACAAAAATTAGCCGGGTGTGGTGGCGCACGCCTGTAGTCCCAGCTACTTGGGAGGCTGAGGCAGGAGAATCGTTTGAACCCAGGAGGCAGAGGTTGCGGTGAGCCGAGATCGTGCCATTGCACTCCAGCCTGGGTGACAAGAGCGAAACTCCGTCTAAAAAAAAAAAAAGAAATAAAAGTCAGGATATTACTACTGACCTTACAGAAAGAAAAAAATACTATAAAGGAATACTGTGAATAATTGCATACCAACAAATTAGATAACCTAGATTAAATGGACACATTCCTGGAAACTCAAATTACCAAAACCAACTTAAGAAGAAATAGAAAACTCGAATAGGCCTACAACAGGTAAAGAGATTGAATTAGTAATCAAAATTCTTCCCTGAAAGAAAAGCCCAGGACCAGATGACTTCACTGGTGAATTATGCAGACATTTAAAGAGAATTAACGTCAATCCATCACAAACTCTCCCAAGAAATAAAAGGATAGAGAACATTTCCCAATTCATTCCTTGAGGCCAGTATTAGCCAAAGACATCACAAGAAAAAATTACAGAATCATATCCCTTATGAATATAGACACAAAAATTCTCTACAAAATACTAGCAAACCAAATTCAGCAACGTATAAAAAGCATTTTTTTTCCATAATATACACCATTATACACTATGACCCAGTGGGATTTACCTCAGGAGTGTGAAGTTTTTTCAACATATGAAAATCAGTACAATTATACCATATTAATAAAACAGTAAAAACTCATAAGTATCTAAATAGATTCAGAAGAAGCATTTGACAAAATCCAACACACTTTAATGATAAATATACTCTGCAATTTAGGAGCAGAAAATTTCTTCAACCTAATAAAGGACATCTATAAAAAACCCATAGCTACCCTCATACTCAGTGGTGAAAGACTAAAAAATTTTTCCCTAAGGTGAAGAATAAGACAAGGATGTTTCCTATTGCCATTTATGTTCAGCATTGTACTGGAGACTCTAGCCAGAACAACTGACCAAAAAGGAAATAAAAATAAAAATTACAAGTTACAAATAAATTAAAAAATAAAATATTGGAAAGGAAGAAGTAAAACTATTTCTACTTACAGATGACATAAACTTGTATATAGAAAATCCTAACGAATTAACACATAAAAACTATTATAAGTAATAAACTAGTCCAGCAAAGTTGCAGGATACAAGATCAATATACAAAAATCAATTATATTTCTATGCAATAGCAGTGAACAATCTGAAAATGAATTAAGAAAACAATTCCGGCCAGGGGCGGTGGCCCATGCCTGTAATCCCAGCACTTTGGGAGGTCAAGGCATGTGTATCATCTGAGGTCAGGAGTTTGAGACCAACCTGACCAACATGGAGAAACCCCATCTCTACTAAAAAAAAAAAAATACAAAATTAGCCGGACGTGGTGGCGCATGCCTGTAATCCTGGCTATTCAGGAAGGTTGAGGCAGGAGAATCACTTGAACCCAGGAGGAGGAGGTTGTGGTGAGCCGAGATCGTGCCATTGCACTCCAGCCTGGGCAACAAGAGTGAAACTCCATCTCAAACAAACAAAAAAGAAAACAATTCTATTTACAATAGAATCAAAAAGAATATAATACTTAGGAATAAATTTAACAAACTAAGTGCAAGAATTGTGCACCACAAATTAAAAAAACTTATTGAAAGAAATGAAATAACTAAATAAATAGGAAGACATCACATGTACATAACTCTGAAGACTTAATATTGTTAATACGGCAATACTCCAAATGACTCCTCAAATTGATCTGCATATTCAACACAATCCCCATTAAAATCTGAGCTGGAATTTTAGCAGATATTGAAGAGCTGATGTTAAAATTCAAGAGACCCAGAATAGCTAAAACAATCTTGAGAGAGAAGAGCAAAATTGAAAGACTCACATTTCCTGATTTCAAAATTTATCACAGAGATACAGTAATCAAGACTGTGGTGCTGGCATAAGGAGAGACATAGACAGAATAGAATTGAGAATCCAGAAATAAGCCCACGCATTTAGGGAGAATTGGTTTCAGCCAGGTTGCCAAGATATTTCGACTGGGGAGAGTATAGCCTTTTCAACAAATGGTGTTTGTATAACTAGATGTAAAAGAATGAAATTGGACCCCTACCCCACACCATATATAAAAATTAATTCAAAATGGATCAAAGACCTAAATGGGAGAGCTAAACTATAAATCTCATAGAAGAGGCCAGGTGTGGTGGCTCATGCCTGTAATCCCAACACTTTGGGAGGCTGAGGCAGGAGGACTGCTTGAGCCAGGAGTTTGAGACCAGCCTGGGCAACATAGTGAGACCTGTCTCTATAAAAAACTACAACATTAGATGGATGTGTTGGCAAGTACTTGTGGTCCCAGCTACTTGGGAGGTTGAGCCCAGGAGGTTGAGGCTGTAGTGAGCTGTGATCACACCACTGCACTCCAGCCCGGGCAACAGAGCAAGACCTTGTCTCAAAAAAAAAAAAAAAAAAAAAAGAAAAGAAAAGCACAGGATTCCAATAGACATTTTTTCCAAAGAAGATATACAAATGCCCAACATACACATGAAACGTTGCTCAACATCATTAGTCATTGTCATTGGGAAATGCTAATCATAACCACAATGACGTAACACTTCACACCCACTAGGAGAACTATACTAAAAAAGATGGACAATAACACATGTTGCAAAACTGGAGCCCTCATATACTGCTAGTGAGATTATAAAATGGTACACTGGCTTTGGAAAACAGTTGGCAGTTCCTGGAAATGTTACACACACAATTACCACATGACACAGCATTTCCACTCAGGTATATATCCTCATGAGAACGGAGAACACATGTTCACACAAAACAAGAAATGTTCATAGCAGTATTCTTTATAATAGTCAAAAAGTGCAAACAACCCAAATGTCCATCAATGGATGAGCGGATAAACAAAATATGTGGTATATCTATGATTGTAGCCATAAAAGGGCCAAATATTAGGTAGCCATAAAAGGGACAAATTACTGATACATGTTACAATATAGATGAACATTGAAACGTGCTCAGTGAAAGAAGCCAGGCATAGCAGAACATAATGTTTGATTCCACTTATATGAAATGTCCAGAATAGGCAAATCCATATAGACAGAAAGTAGATTAGTCATTGCCAGGGGCTGGGATACAGAGGTGAATGGGGAATAACTACTAAATGGGTATAGAATTTCTTTTAGAATAATGAAAATGTTCTGGAATTAGTGGTGATGGTTGTACAACCGTTTGAACATACAAAACACATTAAACTGTACACATAAAAATATGAATTTTATCATATATGAATTATATCTCAATACAAAATATAATGTAAAATACAAAATAATGGAAAAGGTCTGTCAGTAATGAGCCAGGTTAAAAAAAAAATAAAGGAATAATAATAATATGGCAATATTACAATCTTTTGGCCATAAATTCATTAAAGGAAATGAACAAATTTCTTGAAAAATACAACTTACCAAAAACTGACACAGGAAGAAATAAAAGTCACTCAGCCAGGAAGGTAATAAATAAATAAAAATAAACAAAAGAAGAAACAAAAATTCTGAATATTCCTATAACAGTTAAAAAAACTGAATTAGTAATTTAAAACCTTCTTATGAAGAAAATCTCAGGCCAAGATAGTTTTTTTATTTTTTTAAGGACACATGACTGTGACTCAGCCTCAGGAGGTCCTGACGTCATGTGCCCTGGGATAGCTTTAATAGAAGAGAAAGTTAAGGAAATTTCCTAGAAGGCAGAGCAAAAAGACAAAGAAGACCAGTTCAAGAGGTTCAGAATCCATGAATTCTATCAAACATTTAAGAAATAATGCCAATTTTACACAAGCTCAGAAAATAAAGGAAAGAACAGTTCTCAATTAATTTTGATGAAGACAGCATGACCTTGATAGCAAATCCTGACAAAGATATTACAAGAAAATTTTAGACTACCATCCCTCATGCACACAGATGTAAACACCCTTAACAAAACACCAACAAATCAAATCCAGCAATTTATAAAACAATAATGCATCATGACCAAGGGGGTTTATTTCAGGAATGCATGGTTGGTTTGATGTTTCATTTGTATAATTCACCATATTGACCAAATCAAGAAAGAAAAAAACTATGATCATTGTTGTTTAGAAAAGTATTGATAAAATAAAGGAGAGTACCTCAACAACAAAATGATCATAGTTATTATGGAAAAGATAGAAACTTTGTTAGAACTCTTTACACTTAATTTATGGTTAAGAATAGATTTTTGTTTGTTTGCTTGTTTTAAAATTTCATCATGTGGGGGCATGGGTACCATAGTCTTTTCCATATCTCAGGAATGATAATCCTAGGGCTTTGTCTCTAGCCATTTGTGTGATCGTAGGTCATTTAGACTTCTCTGGTCGTCTTTCAAATGAGAAAAAGAACAGATGTCCTTCATAAAGCACTGAGGACTGGAGCACTGGGTGTTAGAACCACACCCACAATCTGACCTTAAATTCTATGAATTGTCATTGGTAGAAATAACTGGCAGATTACATTTGCAGACAAAGTTTATTACTCCACCTAATTTTCCCAGCCTACAGATGCAGAGTGAGAATCTGATTAAGATAGCCAGCCATCTGCTGGATTAGGCCATATAGCTCCCTTTTGACTAGCTGGGTCATATTTGACTTGACAACATTGTTCTACTGTGGTTACTGATGATAAACACACCCTCCAGCCCTGGGGACAGTCCCTGGACCTCCAAAGCCCATTTAAGGATTAATGCTCATGATGCCCCAATCCTTCCTATGTTACTGTAATTTATGTGTGTTTAAACAAAACAAAACAAAACAAAAAACACAAAAGAAACAAGGCCGGGCACAGCCGGGCACGGTGGCTCATGCCTGTAATCCCAGCACTTTGGGAGGCCAAGGTGGGCGGGTCCTGAGGTCAGGAGTTCGAGATCAGCCTGGCCAACGTGATGAAACCCCATCTCTACTAAAAATATAAAAATTAGCCAGGCGTGGTGGTGCGTGCCTATAATCCCAGCTACTGGGGATGCTGAGGCAGGAGAATCGCTTGAACCCAGGAGGTGGAGGTTGCAGTGAGCTGAGATGGCGCCACCACACTCCAGCCTGGGCAAGACAGAGAGAGACTCCGTCTCAAAATTAAATAAAATTGCTGGGATTTACGTGTGTCCGTCCTTCCTTCCTTCCTTCCTTCCTTCCTTCCTTCCTTCCTTCCTTCCTCTCTCTCTCTCTTTTTGTTTCGTGGAGTCTCACTCTGTTGCTCAGGCTGGAGTGCAGTGCCACGATCTCTGCTCACTAGAACCTCCGCCTCCCGGGTTCAAGTGATTCTCCTGTTTTCCTGCCTCAGCCTCCCGAGTAGCTGGGATTACAGGCGCCCGCCACCATGCCTAGCTAATTTTTGTATTTTTAGTAGAGACGGAGTTTTCATCATGTTGACCAGGCTGGTCTCAAATTCCTGACCTCAAGTGATGCACCTGCCTCATCCTCCCAAAGTGCTGGGATTACAGATGTAAGCCACCGTGACTGGCTCATGTGTTTCATTTTTATTCTACAATATCCCATGAAGAAGGTATTATTGGGATTCTTACTGTCCAGATGAGGAATCCATACCCTAGCAGGACCTGACTTCTCCCCATATTCCTCTTTACTGCTTTATGCTGTTGTCTTCTTCCTGTTTTAGAAGGCAGGCCCATGTTTGACTCACATCTTACTCATTTAGCACTCAGTCTGTTGCATGCCTATTGCACAGTAGGTCTTAGTAAATATCTACTGCATGGAATTTGATAAAGTATGGCCCTCCTATTCATCCTCATTGGTCTAACAAGCCCTTCTAAACCAATCAGCCTGGAAAGTGAATTCCACATTCTGGCATAAATCACCAGGCCGCCTCACCCATGATAAATAGGTCAGAGGGGATTTCACAGTGTTTCCTGGAAACTGCTCCACTCCTCCCTTTGGAGGCAGCATTTTATGGTAGGAAACTCTTGGCTTCGGAAAGCAGATGGGCTGTGTGCCAATGTCCATTCTTAGACAAGTTATTTAGTTTCTCTAAGCCTCAGTTTTCTCATCTGTAACTTTTTTTTTTTTTTTTTTTTGGTGAAATGAGATTCTATGCATAGCTTTCATTTCCTATCCCCTTATCCTTCTGTCTTCCTCCTCTCTGTACAAACAAGATGTGGGACAGGCCCATGGTGTCTCACGCCTGTAATTTTGGCACTTTGGAAGGCTGAGGTGGGAGGGTTGCTTGAGGTCAGAAGTTCAAAATGAGCCCAGGCAACATAGAGAGACCTTGTCTCTACAAAACAATGTTTTTAAAAATTAGCTGGGTTTGGTGGCACGTGCCTGTATTCCCAGCTACTTGGGAGGAGTGCCACACCCTAGGCAACAGAGCAAAACCTTGTCAAGAAAAGAAAGAAAGAAAGAAAAAAGAAAAGAGAAGAGAAAAGAAAAGAAAAAAGAAAGAAAGGGAATACATAAAAGGTAAATGGTAAAAGGTTTTAGGGGAAAAGGAGTCTGCAGAACAAGAATTAGGGGAACCAGGAGTGAGTGATAATGGGGAGGTCAGCGATCCTGAGCTACAATCCCAGTCCTGCTTTGCATAAATTGAGACTCTCATTCCTAAAATGGACTGGCAGTCTTGCAGGGTTTATAAGGATTATAAGAGATAACCATGTGACTTATCTAGCACACAGAAGGTACCCCATAAATAGCAGCTATTACAAGGTAATCTAAGACATTTACCTTTTCCTCATTTTGCTACTCTGTCCCCAAAGCAAACTCCAAATAACTCCTTCCAAAACACCATCTTTCTCTTTGCCACCATCCCCCCTCTTTTGAACACTTCTACTCTCCTGTCCACCCATATGTCCTGCAGTCAAGCCAGAGGAGGGAAAACAGAGCAAAAGAAAATATTAAAGGAAATACGTTTAAATCAATAACTTTGAGAAAAATATTTAAGTTCCAATATTGTGTGTGTGTGTGCGCGCGCGCGACAGAGAGAGAGCGAGCGAGCGAGCGAGAGAGACTGAGAGAGAAAGCCTTTGTTAAACTGGGTAACTCCAAATCCCAGGAAAGTAGAAATGGGAATTTGTATAAAAGCATGATACATCAGTAGAATGGAAAGAAATCACCAGGTTTAAATTTGAGTGTGTGACTACGGCCTCCAGTCTTCCGGGATTGTATGTCCGCATGTCTGAGTCCGGGACGAGGAAAGAGGAAGGATTAAAAAAAAGAAAAAAGAAGAAGAAAAAAAGCACTGTGGTTTAACAGTTCCTTTTTTTTTTTTTTTTTTTTTTTAAAGGTTGGCCCATAATATGACCAGGGCTGTTCGCGGGGACGGTGGGGACACCTCTGGTCTCAGATGAGTGCTGGGAAGGAGGGGACTTGCTCCTGGCGCAAGTTTGTGCGGAAGCGCGCTGGACCTGGGCTCTGAATCCGGGGGTCCGGGGTTCTGCACCCAGGCGTCAGCTTCCTCATCCACAGAGTGGCCCCCAGAAGCCTCCAGGTGGTCGCGAGGATGCTCTAAATCCCGGGGGCTAAGGCCTAGCCCGGCGTCCAGCGCCCAGCCCGCGGGAGCTCTCGGGGATCGGAGCGCGGCCGACCTTCGCCAGCTCGTAGGCGACTGGGACTGTGGTGCCCGCAGGCTCCCGGGAGTACCTCGCAAGGCCCGCCCAGTCCTCGCCGCCCGCCCCCCCGCACCCCACGTGACTTCCCGACGGCTTCAGGGACTGCCCCCTCGGGCTAGGTTTCGTTTCCTCGGCTGCCTCGGAGTGCGGGTGCAGCAGTCGCGTCCCGACCCCTGGGAGCGCCATGGCAGAGCTGTGCCCCCTGGCCGAGGAGCTGTCGTGCTCCATCTGCCTGGAGCCCTTCAAGGAGCCGGTCACCACTCCGTGCGGCCACAACTTCTGCGGGTCGTGCCTGAGCGAGACGTGGGCAGTCCAGGGCGCGCCATACCTGTGCCCGCAGTGCCGCGCCGTCTACCAAGCGCGACCGCAGCTGCACAAGAACACGGTGCTGTGCAACGTGGTGGAGCAGTTCCTGCAGGCCGACCTGGCCCGGGAGCCACCCACCGACGGCTGGACGCCGCCCGCCCGCGCCTCTGCACCCAGCCCGGGTGCCCAGGTGGCCTGCGACCACTGCCTGAAGGAGGCCGCCGTGAAGACGTGCTTGGTGTGCATGGCCTCCTTCTGTCAGGAGCACCTGCAGCCGCACTTCGACAGCCCCGCCTTCCAGGACCACCCGCTGCAGTCGCCCGTTCCCGACCTATTGCGCCGCAAATGTTCCCAGCACAACCGGCTGCGGGAATTTTTCTGCCCCGAGCACAGCGAGTGCATCTGCCACATCTGCCTGGTGGAGCATAAGGCCTGCTCTCCCGCGTCCCTGAGCCAGGCCAGCGCCGACCTGGAGGTAGGGAATGGCCCGGGAGGGTGCAGAGGGCAGCCTGGCCTGCTGGGTGGTGCAGAGCGGCCACCGGGGGCCTCTCTGCCACACTCTGGACGCCCTGGGGAGATGGGCCTGAATTCGAGGCCGGGGCATCTGCAATGTCAGAGTAGAAAGGGGCTGGGAGATTATATAGTCCCTTCCCATCATCCATGAAGACAGGTTAGGTTGCTTGCCATAAGCCTGTCATTGTCTGATGGTGTTTATTTTTATTTTTTTGAGACAGGGTCTCGTCCCTCTCACCCAAGCTGGAGTGCAGTGGCAGAATCACAGCTCACTGCAGCCTCGACTTCCCGGGCTTAAGGGATCCTCCTACCTCAGCCTCAAGAGTAGCCGGGACCACAGGCTTGCTAATTTTTTGTAGAGATGAGGTTTCGCCATGTTGCCCAGGCTGATCTCGAATTCCTGAGCTCAAGCGATCTGTCCACCTCGACCTCCTAAAGTGCTAGGCTTAAAGGCATGCGCCACTGCGCCCCACCATCTGATGGTGTTTAGTAGAGGGTTTTGAATGTCGACTATGAACGTTGGAGGTTACCTCTGTTCCCTCACGAAGTCCTGGTGGCACCCAGGAGGTGGATATGATTTAGTTTCATTTTACTGTTGAGGATACTGAGGTCCAGAGAAATGAACTTAGCCTGACCTAATGCAGTAAATGGCCATGCAGGCATTGCGACCCGGGTTAGTTCGATTTCATAGTTTGCATTTCTCCCCATGGACCAGCCTCGTATCCAGGTCCGTAGAGTCTGGAACACCAAACAGTCCAGGAAGCCTGAGGTCATGTAAGCAAAAGCCTTTGGTGGGCCGGAGAGTCCCTGTGATCAGGAAGGGTTGTTATTAGAGGCCTAAGAGGGAGGGTGGGCAGAGTCCCAGTAATCACTGGATCAGAGCCACAGGGAGAGCCAACACTCTTGCACCATAGTGTCCTCCGTCCTGGCCGTGTGACTTTGAGCATGGGGTTTTGCCCCTGGACCTGGGTCCTCACCAGTATAGTGAGGCTGTGGGACTAGGTGGATTCCTAAGGGCCTTTCAGGTCTGCAGTGTTTTTAGGTGGTTTGGGGATCATACCTTCTCCTTGTGGACTCAAAGCAGAGGCGGAAATCAGACCACCTTTTGTTACATCAGCCTAAGATCCAAAGCATGGCCTGATTTCATTTCATTCTCATAGCACCTTCAGGAAGAACAAGACCCGTCTTCGTGTTGTCAAATGAGACAGTAGCCTGAGCAAGGTCAGAGCTGGGGGTCTGCATCCAGCTTTGTGTAGCATATACACAAAGCTTTTTTTTTCTTTTCTTGGCTTTTTTTTTCTTTTCTTTTAGAGACAGGGTCTTCCTATGTTGCCTAGGCTGTTCTTGAACTTCCGGCCTCAAGGGATCCTCCCATCTCAGCCTCCTGAGTAGCTGGGACTACAGGTGTGCCACCATGCCTGGCTATAAACTTGGCTTTTTTTTTCTTCTTTTAGAGACAGGATCTTACTCTGTCACCCAGGCTGGAGTACAGTGGGGTGATCATAGCTCACTGTAATCTCAAACTCCTGGGCTCAGGTGATCCACTTGCCTCAGCTTCCTGAGTAGGTAGTACTACAAATGTGAGCCACCACACCTGGCTAAGTTTTAAAAAATTCTTTTGTAAAGACAGGATCTCACTATGTTGCTCAGACTGGTCTTGAACTCCTGGCCTCAATGCTTCTCCCATCTTAGCCTCCCAAGTAGCTGGAACTACAGGTGTGCTACCACGGGGCCTGGCTATAAAATCAGATTTTTTTTTTTTTTTTTTTTGAGATGGAGTCTTGCTCTGTCACCAGGCTGGAGTGCAGTGGTGCGGTCTTGGCTCACTGCAACCTCCACCTCCCGAGTTCAAGCGATTCTTCTGCCTCAACCTCCTGAGCAGCTGGGACTACAGGCGTGTGCCACCGTGCCCAGCTAATTTTTGTATTTTTAGTAGAGACTGGGTTTCACCATATTGGCCAGGCTGGTCTCGAATTCCTGACCTTGTGATCCACCTGCCTCGGCCTCCCGAAGTGCTGGGATTACAAGCGTGAGCCACCACGCCCGGCCCATATATATATATTTTTAAATCTTTTCTTTTAGAGACAGGTTTTCACTGTCACCCAGGCTGGAGTACAGTAGCATGATCATAGCTCACTATAACCTTAAACCCTGGACTCAGGTGATCCTCCTGCCTCAGTCTCCTGAGTAGCTAGGACTACAAGCAGCACCACCACACCCAGCTAATATTTTAAAACATTTTTTGTAGAGATGGGATCTCACTGTGTTGTCCAGGCTGGTCTTGAACTCCCAACCTCAAGGGATCCTCCCACCTCAGCCTCCCAAAGTGCTGGGATTACAGGCGTGAGCCAGGAGCCTGGCCTAAACTCTGCTGTTTAATCCTAACAACAGGCCTTCCTCTGCCAACGCCTGCCCCCACTGTCCTGACTTGCTGAGTCCTATAACAGGTCTGCTTTTTGAGCCCTGCTACTACTGCTCATCACTGTTGGCAGAGCCAGTCTCAGCTGGGCAATGCCTTTAGCCTCGGGGGCTGGGTTGTCTTGGCCACTGGTATGGCCGGACTTGAGACTCTGGTGCCTCCCATGTGGAAGACCCAAGTCTCCAGTCTGTGAAGGGATCCTCAGGATTTCAAAAAGTCCTTTACCTTTGATTAGGGTATTACTGCCGCTACCAAAGTTTTTGGGTCACTTTCCTTTGGTCTGGAGTCGTGTGGGCACCATTCATGATGAGGGTACTGCCGCATGTGTTTGAATTAATGGTGTATCAAATCTTTCAAAATATAGGGCTCAGGTTGTAGTGCTATGAGCAGCTCTTGAAAGTGAAGCAGTTGGCAGCCTTGGGGTGTTCTGAGGTCTCTTCCTGCTCTGAGGCCAGCAAGGCCGGATGTATGTAGGCCTGGTCTTTGGCCCACACCTTATCTTGGCCACTGTTAGAGGCCAGGTCGAAGGGCAGTGCCACAGAGGTCAAGTTTGAAACATCATGAGCAGCTTGGGCTTTTCGGATTGAGTTAGTGTGGCCTTGGTGCCTGCCTCCAACCCCTACATGTGACTGTCACTGGGTTGTTCAAATCCAGATTCAAGATCAGGTTCTGCCCAGAATATCTTGGGTGGAGTTGAAGAGTCTGGGAAGTGGAAGAGAGGGCCAGAGTATGTTGAGCCTGCTAGTTACCGGAAGGAAATGGTTTTTTTCTAGAAATCACCAGCGTGCTCAGTTTGGGCATGTGTCTATGATTTTAATATCAGGATCTTAGCTGTGCCAGTTACTAGTAGTGTAGCTGGGGCAAGTCACTTAATTGTTCTGTGCCTCAGTGTCCTTGTCTGTAAAGGCTGGGTAATTCCTACCTCACAGTGTTGTTCTTAGCTTTAAGTAAGTTAATACAGGTAAAGCACTAGAACAGTGCCTGGCATACAGTAAGTGCATAATAAATACTAGCTGCTGCTGTTACAGTGGTGGTGATTTTCCTTCCCATTTCTGTGCCCCAGTATTTCGTCTGAGCAGGGAGGTAGGAGACTCAGATATTGATTATGAAAATTAATTGAAATCAGATGAGGATATTAGCTTCCTTCATATACAGTTTGCCTTTGTTTCTGGAGGTGGCTAGGACTGAGCAGATTTGCAGCTGGGCTTCAGCCCCTGTGAGCTGCTTCATCTTTTTTTTTTTTTTTTTGAGACAGGGTCTCACTTTGTCACCAGGCTGGAGTGCAGTGATGCCATCTTGGCTCACTGCAGGCTCAACCTCCCAGATTCAAGTGATCCTCCTGCCTCAGCCCCCTAAGTAGCTGGGACTACAGATGTGCACCACCACACCTGGCTAATTTTTGTATTTTTAGTAGAGACAGGGTTTTGCCATGTTGCCCAAGTTGGCCTCGAACTCCTGAGCGCAAACGATCCACTTGCCTGGGCCTCCTAAAGTGCTAGGATTACAGGCATGAGCCACTGCGCCTGGCTGGCTGATTCGTCTTATTCCCAGACCTTGGTGGTCCCAGTCTGCAGTGAGCCTTGGACTCTGATTTCTGTCTCCCTGCCCTGGGAGGCTGACAAAGGCTCCCAGCCTTGTTCTGGGATTGGCAGATGCCTCTGGAGAGAACATCCTAGATATCAGGTTTATCTCTCTGGGTCCCCTTCCCCCTTCTCCTGGACCTTGACTTCTTAATCCTCTGCTTGATTGGCTCTCCAGCATCTTTTAGCAGATATCCCCGCTGCCCCATTATTTGGACTGCTTTCCTGGCTGTTTGCAGTGGGAGGATTGGTCTGAGTGGCCCCACCTGCCATTACCGAAGCAGCTGTCCCAGCTCATTCTGTTCCTGTGTGAGCTTGGCCACCTTTCTGTCCTCCTTGCTTGAGTTTCATTGGCTGTAAAATGGGTAATTAGAGAAAAACTCATAATAATATAAGCTGACATTTAGTATGTTTTTCCTAAGATCCAGGCATTGGGCTGAGTACTTACATTGTTTCAATTAATCCTCCCAATAGCCCTATGAGCTGGGGACAGTTGTATCTATTTTGTGTCCAAGAAAACTGAGGTGAAGGACACAGTTGCACAGCTGGGAGTTGGGACTGGAACCCTGGTCTGTACTGTCCTCTGAAAAGGATGAAGGGAGGTAGTAAGTATTAGAATGCTTCAAAAAGCTCCAAGCAGTCAAGACTCAGGTGACAGGACTTGGGGTGGCAAGACTTGGGTGGAGTGGAAGAGGAAGGAATCTATCCTGTGGGATAGATCCAGGGATGGCTTCTGGTGGGGCTGAGCTGAAGAGGTGCATTCTCAACCTCATTTGTTTTCCCTGCAGGCCACCCTGAGGCACAAACTAACTGTCATGTACAGTCAGATCAACGGGGCGTCGAGAGCACTGGATGATGTGAGAAACAGGCAGCAGGATGTGCGGGTGAGTGGCAGGGCTCTCCAAGGCCAGCCCTGCCCTGTGGCTTCGCTCGGCCTCCACGCGGGACAGGTGTGGCTCTGACCATGACAAGGCTGGTGTTGGGTGCACTCACAGTGTCAGGATGAAACATCAACCTTGCAAAGCATGCAGACAGCTGTGTGTCTGAGAGATATCCTTTGCAAACCCAAACCAAAAATTACCTATAAGCCCAACTGTGGGGGAAATCATTATAAATTAGGGTTAAAAAGTAGTAATTCAGAAAAATGGTTATGATATAAAGTGGGAGAAAAAGAGGAAGCAAAAGTATATACCTCCTAGGGTTGCATCTATTTACAAAAAAGAAGTATATTAGTTTCATAGGGCTACTGTGACAAATTGCCACGAACTTGGTGGCTTACAACAACAGAAATGTATTCTGGCAGAGTTCTGGAGGCCAGAAGTCCAAAATCAAGATATTGGCGTGGCCACACTCCCGAAGTCTCTAGGGGGGAACGCTTCTTTGCTTCTTACAGTTTCTGGTGGCTCAGGCATTCTTTGGCTTTTGACTGCATCACTCTGATCTCTGCCTCTGTCTTCACATACCTGTCTCTTCTTCCCTTAGTGTCTTCCATCTCCAATAAGAACCCTTGTCATTGGATTTAGGGAGCACCTAGGTAATCTACGATGATCGAATCTCAAGATCTTTAATTGCATCTGCAAAGACCTCTTTCCTAAGTAAGATTACAGTCACAGGTTCTGGTATATGGACATGTCTTTTGGGGGCCCAGCATTCAACCCATTACAGAGAGCATGGAAAGAAACTGAAAGGGAATGTTATAGAAGGATCATAGTGGAAGGGTTGGAGTGGTAAATTAGGAATGGTTTTGTTCCCCCTGTTTTTCAGACTTTCAATACGTTTAAGTTGCTTTTAAATGGAAAGATCAGATTTTTACCCTTTTTCAGAACTGCAGCACCAGTTTTATTGCAGCAGTTATGGTTTAATTAGATGAGATCTAGGTTAGAATACCAGCTCTGTCACATACTGGTTTATGTCGCTTTGGTCATGTTGACAGACCTTTGAACCTTCATTTCCCAATTTGCACAATGGAATCACAAGTTCTTTCTGAAGATGACTGTGAGATAAATGAAAGAATGCACATGAAAGTACCTGTATTTGTTAGAGGGCAGGCTATACTGCTGTAACAAAGATACACCAGAATTCAGAGGCTTAAATATGATCAAAGTTTATTTTACCAACTGACAGTCCAAACCCACACATGAGTAACCCAGACTAAGGGTTCATGTGATTATTCAGGGATTAAGGGTTCTCCCTTCTTATTACCCTACTATTCCACAAGGTATTGTCCCAACCTCTTTGGTTGAAGCTGGGTTACCATTACATCTTTGTTCTAGCCTGTGAGAAAAGGGACAAAGAGGAAGTGGAGGACAACAAGCAATTTTCCCTTACACAAGTGACACAGTGTTGCACATATCACTCCTGGGCATGGGTCACTGGAAGGAGTTTTGTCACATCACCTAGTCTAGCTGCAGGGGAGGCTGGGAAATGCAGTCTGAGCAGCCACATGCCCAGATGAAACTCCAGGGATGTTCTCTTACCAAAAGGAAAAAAGGGAAAATGAACACTGGGGGACACTTGTAGTCACATTAGAAGTTGCACAGTGAAAGATTGGCAAAGAAGGCTGGGCGCAATGGCTCATGCCTGTAATCCCAGCACTTTGGGAGGCCGAGGCACATGGATCACCTGAGGTCAGGGGTTCAAGACCGGCCTGGCCAACATGGCGAAACCCCATCTCTACTAAAAATACAAAAAATTAGCTGGGCATGGTGGTGCATGCCTATAGTTCCAGCTACTTGGGAGGCTGAGGCAGGATAATTACTTGAACCCGGGAGGCAGAAATTGCAGTGAGCCGAGGTCACGTCATTGCACTCCAGCCTGGGTGACAAGAGTTAAACTTCGTCTCAAAAAAAAAAAAAAAAAAAAAAAAATTGGCGAAGAAATACTTGAATTCCTCTCTTCCAGTCTACTGTCCTCCTTGTGTGTTTTTCTCTTTGTTATGTTTGATTCTGAGCTATTGTCTTAGTCCATTTTCTGCTGCTATAACGGAATACCAGAGACTGGGTATTTGCAAAGAAGAGAAGTTTATTTGGCTCAAAGTTCTGGAGGCTGAGAGGTCCAAGAGCATGCTTCCGGCATCTGGTGAGGATCATCCATAGTGGAAGGATGGAAGGCGGGAGAGCGGGACAGGAAAAAGGAGGTCAAACCCCTGTGATAAGAATATGAATCCATTCATGAGGGCAGAGCCCTCGTGATCTAATCACCTCAGTGGTAATTAAATCTCAGCATGAGCTTGGGAGGAGACATTCAAACCATAGCAGCTATTGAGGCTACCCAAGATGTGAAACAAAATTGCAGCTACTAAAGTAGTGCTGTCCAGCAGAAATACAGTAGGAGTGCAGATGTCATTTTAAGTTAATTTGAATAGTACATGAGATTTATTGTATTTTATTTGTCTATCTTTTTTAGAGACAGGTCTCCCTCTATCACCCAGACTGGAGTGCAGTGGAACAATCATAGCTCACTGCAGCTTTGAACTCCTGGGCTCAAGTAATCCTCCTGACTCAGCCTACCCCCCTTCAACCCCCCCTATCCAGGAATACGGTCCATCTAATTTTCTTTTTTATTTTTGTAGAGAAATGGTCTCTCTATGTTGCCCAGGCTGGTCTTGAACTCCTGGCCTCAAGCGATCGTCCTGCCTCGGTCTCCCAAGGTGCTGGGATTATGAGCATGAATCACTGCACTTGCCTGAGATTTATTTTAACATTAGAGTTTATTTAATTTGGTATATCTTAAATATTATTCTTTCAACATATCATCAATTTAAAAGTTTTAAGATATTTTACGTTCCTTTTTTTGGTGTGAAACCCTTGAAAGCCAGTATGTATTTTACACTCATGGCAAGTCTCACTTTGGACTAGCCACATTTCAAGTGCTCAATAGCCACATGTAGCAAGTGGCTATGTTATTGGAAAGTACAGTTCTAGAGCATAATATTCTCTAGAAATTTTCCAGAGCTGCATCCTGACTTTTTGTTTTGTTTTATTTTATTTTATTTTTTTTGAGATAGCGTCTCACTGTGTCTCCCAGGCTGGAGTGCAGTGGCACGATCTTGGCTCACTGTAACCTCTGCCTCCTGGGTTCAAGCGATTCTCCTCCCTCAGCCTCCCGAGTAGCTGGGACTACAGGTGCGTGCCGCCACAACCAGCTAATTTTTGTATTTTTAGTAGAGACGGGGTTTCACCATGTTGGCCAGAATGGTCTTGATCTCTTGCTGACTTTTATTTTTAAAAATTGCCCATGAACCGCCTTTAGCTTAAGCAATAAAATATCATCGATGCAGCCCCTCCCATCTGTTTCTCCCTTATTCTATCCCCTTTCCTCTCTTCCAGAAGTAACCACTCTCCTGAATTTATTTATTCATTCCCACGCATTTCTTTGTGCATATAGCCATTCTGTTTGTTTCTAAGCTTTATTGAAAGAACATCATATGGTGGATCTTCTTCTGCAAGTTGTTTTTCTCTCATGGAGATTTATCCAGGCATAGCTCCAGTTATTAATTTTCATAACTGTTTAATATTCCATCCTATAAATAGCTCCCAGTCTTTGCATCAAGTCATCTTCTGATGGATGTTCAGGTTGATTCCAGGTTTTTGCTACTTCAGACAATGCTGCCTGTGAACATTCTTATGTGTGTCTCAGGGGCAGGTGGCTGCGATTTTTTGTAGCACATATTCCTAGGACTGGAGTTGCTGAGTCGTAGCCTATGAGCACCTCCAAATTTATTAGATATTGCCAAGTTGCTCCCCACAGTGGTTTGTTCTCCCACAAAGTACAGGTAAGAGTTCCTGGAACTCCACATCTCACCCACGCTTAGGGCTGCAGCCTTAGCATTTTTGCCCCTTTGACGAGCGTCCTCTTACCTTGGCCCTCTCAGATGACTGCAAACAGAAAGGTGGAGGAGCTACGACAAGAATACACGGAAATGAAGGCTCTCTTGGACGCCTCAGAGACCACCTCGACAAGGAAGATAAAGGAAGAGGAGAAGAGGGTCAACAGCAAGTTTGACACCATTTATCAGATTCTCCTCAAGAAGAAGAGTGAGATCCAGACCCTGAAGGATGAGATTGAACAGAGCCTGACCAAGAGGGATGAGTTTGAATTTCTGGAGGTGGGTCGCCATGAGGCATTGTTGAATGTTTTTTTTTTTTTTTTTTTTTTTGCCTGATGTCATGCTGTTGATGATAGGGCCCTCAAGGGGCTGGGGACTAGAAGAGGTCACTGGAAGCATCCCTGAGACACATGCTGTATTAGTTTTCTGAGCTGGGCAACAACTTACCACAAATGTAGGGGCTTCAAAAAACACATATTTATTCTCTCAGAGTTTCTCTGGCTCAGGAATCTGGACATGGCTTTATGGGTGGCCTGTATAGGGTCTCACCAGGCTACAGTCTGCGAGGGATGGCCAGGCTGTTTCCTTTGATGCTCAGGGTTGTCTTCCAAGCTCATGTGGTTGTTGGTAGAATTTAGATCCTTATGGTTGTAGGACTGATGCCCCCCACAATTTCCTGCTGGTTGTGTCTCAGATTGATAGCTGACTTCTTCAAGGCCAGCATGAGAATTTCTCCTCCAGAAAGATGCAATCCCTCTTTTAAGGGCTTTTACCTGATTAAGTCAGGCCCACCCCAGATAATTGCCCTTTTGATGAACTCAAAATCAATTGATTTGAGATGCTGATTACACCAGCAATATTCCACCCCATTTGCCATATAACATAACCTAATCACAGGAGTGACATCCTATTTCATTCACCGTCTTGCCC
Organism: Pongo pygmaeus; assembly: GCF_028885625.2. Lineage (NCBI taxonomy): Eukaryota > Metazoa > Chordata > Mammalia > Primates > Hominidae > Pongo > Pongo pygmaeus. The sequence continues at coordinate 61,813,876 of NC_072392.2, forward strand.
ATACTGAAGGGGAGGGCATTGTTTAGGGTATGTACATCATTCGGGGTCGGGGGCTTGAGGGCCATCTTAGAATGTTGCCTACCACACACACTCCACCTCTTCCTCCCATCCTTCCTCCAGCAGCTCCTGGAAGTGTGTGTTAGTAGTCCCTTTTGCATTGCTATAAAGGAGTACCTAAGACTGAGTTATTTATTTACTTTCTTTATTTATTTTGAGTTGGAGTTTCGCTCTTGTCACTCAGGCTGGACTGCAGTGGTGTGATCTTGGCTCACTGAAACCTCTGCCCCCAGGTTCAAGCGATTCTCCTACCTCAGCCTCCCGAGTAGCTGGGATTACAGGTACATGCCACCATGCCCAGCTAATTTTGTATTTTTAGTAGAGACAGGGTTTCATCATGTTGGCCAGGCTGATCTCGAACTCCTGACCTCAGGTGATCCACCTGCCTTGGCCTCCCAAAGTGCTGAGATTACAGGTGTGAGCCACTGCACCCAACCAGACTGAGTAATTTATAAAGAAAAGAGGTTTATTTGGCTCACAGTTCTACAGGTTGTACAAGCATGGCACCAGCATCTGTTTGGCTTTTAGTGAGGCCTTTGGTGAGGAAGGAAGCTTTTACTCATGGCAGAAGGTGAAGCTGGGAGCAGGCCTGTCACAGGGTTAGAGAGGGAGCAAGAGACAGAGGAGGAAGTGCCAGCCTCCATTAAACAACCAGTTTGTGCAAGAACTCACCTGTTACTGCAGGGAGGGCACCGAGCCACGCATGGGGAATCCACCCCCATGACCCGAACACCTCCCACCTGCCCCACCTCCAGCATTGGGAATCACATTCCAACATGAGATTTGGAGGGGACAAACATCCAGACTGTATCAAAGTATCTTTCTAAAGCATGGGCCCCCTGCTGTTTCTGGCCTCATGTCCCTTAGCACGGCCTGCAGGGTCCTAGGTGACTGAGCCCTGCCTGTGCCAGCAGCCTCATCTCTTATCACCCATCCCTGGCTCATGCCCTATGCACTCACTGTTCCCCAGACACAGTGGGTGTGGGTGGGATGCCATGCTGGGCATTCTTGCCTAGTGAGTCGTATCCTTCCAGGGCCTTGGATCCCATTGCCACGCCATATCGGTGTTCCCGGGCATGCCACACTGCTTCTACAGTAGCATTGGGTGATGTTGTTTCAGACATGCATTTTTTCATGGCTGTTTTGACTGTAAGCCCATCTCTTATTACCCTCATTCATCCTCCTGCCAATGTGATCAGCACATAGCAGAGTGCTTGGCATATAGTGGTGTGCCCCACTGATTGAGTGACCTGCAGCTATACCTGAAAGGCCCAGATTCCTTGTTCAGATCAGGGGGTGGGAGAGACAGTGCAGGAGTAAATGGGAACCTTGTCTCTGTGCACTGAGGCCTGATGCGTGCCTAGTCTGGATGGCGTTAAGTTTCATCCCAAGTGTTCATTCCTGTCTGTTGGAGCAGCTGCCCTGAGCTCTTGAAGGATCTGTGTGCACATCTAGGCTTCTTGATACTGTACAACCCTATTTTTCTCAAAGTTTGGGAATTCCAGGAAGACCCTCCCTTCCCATAAGATATTCCCTGGCTGGAATCCACATCCCTGGAGATGTCCCTGTCTGTTACCAGAATGTGTGATTAGAGCTGTTCCCCTAGGATTGGGGTGGTCCTGAGTTTCCTGTGCTTTTCCACCCTTAGCTGGAAAAGTGGAAAGAACATTGTCCTGGGGGATCAGAAGACCTCAGTCTCAGCTGTGTCTGTGCCCCTAGCTGGTGGAGTTCCTGCCATGTCTAGACCTCAGTTTCCCCATCTGTAAGATGAATGACCTCTGGGGTCCCTTCCAGCTCCAGATTACTGTGTCTTCAAGTGTCATTTAAACTCCTGGTGACCTCTGGCCTGTAATTTGAGAAGGCCAATTGGACTTAGCACTCATGGGCATAGGGGAGAGCCTCCTGGGGTTGGTGAGGACTGAGCCCAGGTCCCCGTTTCACCAGAGCTGCCTGCACTAACCCCCTGGCATGTTCCAGAAAGCATCAAAACTGCGAGGAATCTCAACAAAGCCGGTCTACATCCCCGAGGTGGAACTGAACCACAAGCTGATAAAAGGCATCTGCCAGAGCACCATAGACCTCAAAAACGAGCTGAAGCAGTGCATCGGGCAGCTCCAGGAGCCCACCCCCAGTTCAGGTGACCTTAGCAGCCCCCTATGCTGCCCTTTGTGGAGCCCTGCAACCCGATGGGTCCCCTCAATGTTTTGGGATGGGAGATTGGGGTGTGATCCCGAGCACTGGGGCCTGAGTTTCAGGGCTCCTGAAACATCCGCCCTCTGTCTGGAGGCTGGTGGGAGTCTGCTTCATCCTGACATTTTAGGATCTTTCCTAAAGCATTTTTGGGGACTTGATGTTAATGCTTGGACTTTCTGGACAGATAGGCTCTTTTGGCCTGTGATCTTGAGGCCAACTTAGATGGGTTTTGAATGGGCTAGGGCTTGTTATTCTGTTTGGTGGGGGAATGGCTCGTTTGGGGGAGAAATCTAGAATTCCTCTTTGTCACCCCCTTTTCATCACCCCATATCCAATCCATTGCCAAATTTCACTTCTTTCAATCTCCTTACTCAGTCTGCTGATCCTAGCACTGCTTGCCTGTTCTCCATTGCCATCACCTGTTGCCCCGTGACTGTAGCAGCTTCCTAAACCTTCTGCATCTGCCGCTGGAGCCAGAGAGGGATTTTCATGATGCAGAGCTCATGTCCTGGGACCTATTCTGCTTTGCCCGCTCACTAGGCTTCCCATTACTCCCTGATGCAGATCAAGCCCTTGACCCTGGTCTAGATGCCAGGTCAAGCCCTGATGGTCTCTCTCCAGCCCCAAGGTACCCCCCACTCTCCTCTGGTGCATCTCTCTGCATTCAGTTCCTCAAATATGCAAAACTTCCTGCTACAGGGCCTTTGTGTTTGCTCTTCCCCACTCTCCAGAAGGCTTGAACTCCACCGTCTTCCCTAATTAACTCCTCTTACCCTTCAAAGATCACCAAAACATTACATTTATAGCCAGCCTCCCCTGCCACTGCTCCCACTCCTCGGACTGGGCCCAGGGTCCTTGTCATCCTCTTGGGACTCTTGCATGGGTAGTATCGCACTCTTCCTCGGGATCCCCGTATATCTCCCTCGTTAGGTTGTGATCTCTATGAGGTCAGGGGCTGTGGCTTATTTATTTATTTATTCAGGGATCTTGCTCTGTTGCCCAAGCTGGAATGCAATGGCGTGATTATAGTTCACCGTAACCTCAAACTCCTGGGATTAAGCGATCCTTCTGCCTCAGCCTCCCGACTAGCTAGGACTAGAGATACACACCATCATGCCCGGCTAATTAAAAAAAATTTTTTTTTTTTTTGAGACAGAGTCTCGCTCTGTCACCCAGGCTGGAGTGCAATGGCACAATCTCTGCTCACTGCAACCTCTGCCACCCAGGTTCAAGCATTTCTCCTGCCTCAGCCTCCTGAGTAGCTGGGATTACAGGCATGTGCCACCACACCTGGCTAATTTTTGTATTTTTAATAGAGACATGGTTTCACTATTTTGGTCAGGCTGGTCTTGAACTCTCAACCTCAAGTAATCTGCCTGCCTCAGCCTCCCAAAATGCTGGGATTACAGGCGTGAGCCACCGGGCCCAGCCTAAAAAATTTTTTTTGTAGAGCCAGGGTCTCGCTAAGTTGTCCAGACTGATCTTGAGCTCCTGGCTTCAAGTGATCCTTCTGCCTTGGCCTCCCAAATCATTGGGATTACGGGCTTGAGCCACTGTGCCTGGCCTGTCTGATTTTTCTTCAACGCTATTTCCCTAGTGCCTAGCACAGAGCCTGGCCCATAGTAGATCTCTGTTATGCAGTCCAGGATTGGGCGTGAATCTCAGCTTGGCCTGCCGAGTGTCCTTGCAGGGCTTCTGAAATCGGTGGCGGTGCAGCCCCATTGTGGAAGTGCTGCGTGGGGGCAAAGCTGTAGGTGGCTGGTATGTGGGAGGAGGGGAGAGAAAGAACAGTGGGAAAAGAACAAGTGTTGACCCAGCCTCCGCTGCACGACCTTGATCTCATTCAGGAGTCACATCAACCATGAGCAAGGTGAAGTCATCCCCATTGTGTGCTCGAAGAAACCAAAGCTCAGAGAAGTCTCAGAGGCCACAGAGCTGGGTGCTGGTGGAAAAAAGACTTGACCCTCGCTACATTTTAAAAAGTCAGAGAAAAGAGGGAACACACCAAACTGGTTCTTAGATCACCTTGTTTGTAGCTCTTGTAAACAATGGGATGGGGAAGGTCGGAGGAAATGGCTGTCTGTGTAAACCCTCTGCCTGCCCACCGACCCATGGCAAAGCTGGTTTCTAGGGTCAGTGAGAGGAGCCGCACACACTGAGCCCTTCTTCTCTGACACAGGTGACCCTGGAGAGCATGACCCAGCGTCCACACACAAATCCACACGCCCCGTGAAGAAGGTCTCCAGTAAGTAGCCCCACCCCTGTCTCCATGGCAACAGCATGGCTGTGGCCTCCCTGGGCTCTGGCCAAGTCACTTCCGGCCCATCCCGAGTCACTGTGGGGCCTGGACCTCAGTGGGAAAGAAGTTGGCGGCAGTCCCCACTGCGGGGGGGCTGTAGGGCTGTGGCAGAAGCTCCCCTGTCCATCAGCGTTGCATGTTTGGGCTGCCTGGAATAGCAAGATGCCTGAGGCCGGCTTGTTTTGAGAAATATTTACTATACCCAAGGCCTTGGGCAGAGCCTTGGGCGAGGAGACTGATGGCGGTCCGGGAAGGGCGGAGGCTAAACCTCCTTGGCATCTCAGCAGTGTTCAGCCTCTGGGTTGTAATGGGCTTCTGCTATTACCATGTTTCTCAACCTTTTTTTTTTTTGGTTTCTCACTATTACCCTCCTCCTGCTTCATCCCCAGAACCATTTGAGAAAATTGTTTTCCTAATTACAACCCATGAAATTTTAATACCACCCATCTACTGCATAACTGTTTATGTTCTGTGCTTTTACACATAAAAAGAGTAATCTTTTTTATTCCCTCTCCCCCAAGGATCCATTTTTGCCCTCCTAGGGGTTCTATCCCCCTCATTGGGCAGGCACCTGCCATTGACATGGGGGTTGAGGAGAAGAATGGTCCTGTTTTGCAAATGTGGACAATAGCGATATCGAGGCCACAGGATGATTCTGAGTGATGAGGGGACACTGATTGCGAGAGCTCTTTATGAGCCATATACCACTGAGATGTCCATATACCACTGAGATGTCCATATACCGCTGACATGTCCATATACCGCTGACATGTCCATATACCGCTGACATGTTCGTATATTGCTGACATGTCCGTATACCGCTGACATGCCCATATACTGCTGACATGTTCATATACCACTGACATGTCCATATACCACGGAAATGTTAGCTGTCATTGCTTCCCTGAAAAGTCGGTGTGAACCCAGGAGGGCTGGCTGCACACTGCTGGTGTTGGGGGGATGAGAGAGCTAGGGCTTGCTCTTTGTTGTTGTTGTTGCTTGTGCTTAGTGTTTAGGTCACCTGTAGCAGGCAGAGTGTGGTATCGGTCCCCGAATGGAACAGAGTCAGGGCTGGGATGGCTGGTGCAGATGGAGGAGGGAGGCCTTAGCTGGGCCAGAAAACTTCGAAGGGTACTTTGTGTGAAAAGGGAAGTGAAAGAGCAAGTGGAAAAGTACTGTTGACCTGTGTCCTTCCCCAGTCACCTTCCTCTGAAAGCTCCTCCCTTGGTATGAATGAGGTGGGGATGCCAGCCAGCAGGCAGGTGTGTTCCCCGGTGAGGTGAGGTCCTCCTGTCACAGCAGAATGACACCCTGGAGAATAAAGTTCAGGAATGAATCGAGGCTCCTCTAGGCTGAAATGGGGAAATAGGGGAGGGGGGACGGACTAGTCCCAGAGCAGAGAGATGTCTAAGGGTAGGTGATGAGGGAGGTGCCTGTGCCCTAGACTGATGTCACAGCCTGGGCCTCCCAAGATGCTGGTCCACAGGGAGTGGGTGGGAAAGTGGCAGAAGGGGAGGAAATGGGACAGAGAGTGAGCGACTGCGAGTGATGTGACTTCGAAGTAGGAGAAGCGGTAGCAAGGGGGCTTTGTGGTGTGACGGAGGTCTGGGGGAGGTAGAGAGTAATAGGAGAGAGCGGGGCTTATCTGTAATGTCAGGTGTCCTGCAGGTGGGCAGGTATATGATTTCAAAAACGCCCCTTTTTGTTCCAGTGTTGTGGAAGGTGGCAAAGAAGGAAGCTGCGATCTTCTAGCCCACTTGAGTGGACTTTGGACTCACCTGGAGGGCTTATACACCACAGATTGCTGGGTCTCACCCCCAGCCTTTATGATTCAGTGGCTCTGGTTTGGGGTCCAAGAATTTGCATTTACTATTTTTTAAGAGACAGAGTCTCACTCTTTTGCCTAGGCTGGAGTGCAGTGGTGTGAACAGAACTCATTGCAGCCTCGAACTCCTGGGCTCAAGTGATCCTCCTGCCTTAGCCTCTTGAGTAGTTAGGACTGTAGGCATGTGCCACCAAGCCAGGCTAATTAAAACAATTTTTTTTCTTTTTGTAGAGACAGGATATTGATATGTTGTCCAGGCTTATCTTGAACTCCTGGCCTCAAGCAATTCTCCTACCTCAGCCTCCCAAATTGCTGGGATTACAGGAGTAAGCTACAGTGCCTGACCAATAATTTGCATTTCTTAGGGGTTCTCTGGTGATGCCACTGCAGCTGGCTTGGGCACCAGACTTTGAGAACGACTATTTTAGCCAAACTCAGTTCCTGTAGGTAGACACTCCAGATATTTTTAAAAGACTTGGCAAGTATTTTTTTTTTTTTTTTTTTTTGAGACAGGGTCTCATTTTGTTGCCGAGGCTGGAGTGCAGTGGCAAGAACACAGCTCACTGCAGCCTTATCCTCCTGGGCTCAAGCAATTCTTCTGCCTCAGCTCCCAAGTAGCTGGGACTACAGGTGTGTGCCACTAGGCCTGGCTAGTTTTTTTTTTTTTTTTTTTTTTGGTAATTTTGTAGAGATGGGGTTTACCCATGTTGCCCATGCTAGTTTCTAACGCTTGAGATCAAGTGATTCCTGCACCTCAGCCTCCCAAAGTGCTGGGATTCCAGGCGTGAGCCACCGTGCGCCCAGCCCTTGGCAAGCATTTTTTTTTTTTTTTCTGATTCCCTATTTGGTTTTTGTGTTTTTTCCTTTATGGAAATATAATTTACCTGCAGTAAATCTGTTTTTTCCCTGCAGTAAATCTTAAATGTGCAGTTAGATCTATTTTGACAAATGCATACATGTGTTACCATTGTCCAAATCAAGATAAAGAATTTCCCTTTCTCCAGAAAATTCCTTCATGCTCCTTATTAGTCAGTCCCTGCCCCTACGACCGCTCATGCTGGTTTCTATCACTATAGATTCATTTTGCCTGCTGACTCCTTCTGTTTTTCAAATTAGAACATCCTTTTATTTGTCTGGGTCAAATTCATGCACATGAATGTTATTATTTTGAAAATGTCATTGTGTTGTGCCTTAAAAGATCTTAATTCTGAAAACTTTCTTTTGCAGAAGAGGAAAAGAAATCCAAGAAACCTCGTAAGTTATGCATTTCTGCAACTGTTCGTTTCTTGAGACTGCCCGAGCACAGAACTAAATGCTGGTAGTGAGAGTTGACCTCTCTCATCAGGGTTCTGTGATGGGTTCTATATGATTCCATTCTGTAATGGCAGCAGGCCTGAGGCTGGAGGGGAGGACAAGCATAAATGAGATGAATAAGGTGACTTTAGCCTTGTCTGTTGTCCCCTGTGTTGCCCTGCTGTTCAGGCGTGTGTTTGTAGAAGTGGCTCTTAATCAGTGTGGAAGGAAGTAGAGGCCATCCCGTTGCTCTGTATCATGTTTCCCTTTCCTTACCCCCAGCCCCTGTCCCTGCCTCACTCATCAAGCTTCCCACATTTGGAGCCCCGGAACATTTAGTGGATTCAAAACAAGCTGGCGCAGAGGGTAAGTTATCATGGGCAAGGGGCTTTGGGGTGTCCACTCTGAGTTTGTTCTGCAAATCACTCTCTGTTTCCTCTCCCAGCTGCAGCCAAAGCCACCAGCTTGCATCCGAACCCAGCATCTCTCAAGGCCAAGGTGCTGGAGACCTTCCTGGCCAAGTCCAGACCGGAGCTCCTGGAGTGTGAGTAGCTTCGGGGCTGGTGCGCAGTTCCTCTGGTTCTGTCTCTCCTGCGCTGCTCTGTGCAGCTCTCTGTGATGCCAGCTGGCCGGCTATATCAGCCACTCCCCTTCACTTGTCCTTTACTTTGTTGCTCCCTTATTTTCTCCCAGTCATCAGTGCCTTTCTTTACTTTTCCTAACCAGCTCAGATTTCACAATTGGTCCTTTGACTCTCCCTCTTGCCGTCTAGTCTGGCCCAATTGAGCTCACCTTTCTCTGTGGGTCGGTGCCTACATGTCCTCTGCAGAGAAGGCAGGGCGATTGCGGTCACCGGCCTTCACCCGGCGTCCCGTTGCCGGCACGCCTGCCCTGCATCTCCTGTCTCCTCCCCACCACTCTCCAGAGCCACCATTCCCAAGACTTCCCACTGGCCATAGCTCCATCCTTCTCCCTGTCCCGCCCACCTTCTGCTTCACGGAAAAGATAGACACTGTAAAAGGGGCTCCCCCTGCTCTGTTATTGTCATCGCATCTGCATCTACTGTACCCCCTTCCTCGCCTCCTGGCCCTGGGCTCTGGAGTCTGCTCCCCACACGCTCTCTGGAATCTTCTGCTCTTAGGCCTTTCCATTCCCATCTCTTCACCCTCAGCATCTCTACCTAGGCTTGCCTATCCGTAGCACGTTTACATCTCTCCAAATCACAAAAAGAAACCCAGCAAAACTGTCTCAGCCGCAGCTCTGTTTCCTGCCTCCCTTTCACCCGAATGCTTGTTAAAAATGCAAATTACTAGCTGGGTATGGTGGCTCATGCCTGGAATCCCAGCACTTTGGGAGCCCGAGGCGGGTGGATCACCTGAGGTCAGGAGTTCAAGACCAGCCTGGCCAACATGGCAAAACCCCATCTCTACTAAAAATACAAAAAATTAGCCGGGCATGGTGGCACATGCCTATAATCCCAGCTACTTGGGAGGCTGAGGCACGAGAATCACTTGAACTTGGGAGGTGGAGGTTGCAGTGAGCCGAGATTGTGCCACTACACTCCAGTGTGGGCAACAGAGTGAGACTCTGTCTTAAAAACAAACAAACACAAACAAACAAAAAACCCCAAAAAACAAATTCCTGGGCCCTGTTCTAGCCCTACAAGATCAGACTCAGGCAAGCACGGAAAGCTGTTTGTTTAGCTCATTTCCTCCATGATCCTTTTGAGGACAGTTGGGGAAAAGCAGCTCTGCAGATTTTCTACATTGGTGGCTCTCAACTATCTGCGTGTTGGAATCCTGGGGAGCTTTTTAAAATCCCCGATGCCCAGGCTGTCCCCCAGACTGGTTCATTCAGAATCTTGGTGTTTGGCTGCCCAGGGTTGCAATGTGGGGCCGAGGTGGGAGCCTGAAGTCTAATCCTCGTGCTACTGCATTCTGACCTCTGTCCTGCCCTTGACCCAGGCAGCTCTGAGGTCATCAGTGTCCTCCGTGTCACAAAATCCAAGGGACGCCTTTCAGCTTTTATTTAGCTTCACCTGTCAGTGGCATTCCTCCTCCTTCTGACACTCTCTCCCCTTGCTGCTTGAGCCGCTATACCCGCCTGGGTTTCCACCCACCCCTCCTTTGCAAGCTCGTCCAACCTGGAAGTGGGTGGAGTTCCATTGTCAAGGCCAGGCCTAGGGCCCTCCCACTTTCTGTCTTCTTGCTTCCTTTGCACCTCCGTGCAACACTCCAGGCAGCACCTGCCAGTGGTACCCACTTCCATGTGGTGGCCAAAGACAATCACTGAAAAATACAGCCTTTCCTTTATCATAAGCAGCTGCGGCAGGCTTGGTGGGGATCTGTGGGTCCCTTGCTTTTTCAGGGCTGGCCTTCTTGTAGCCCTCCACTGTCCCTGCCCTCCATGAGAGGCCCAGACCAGCCCTGGGCTGCAGCTAACTCTTGCCCAAGCTGCTAGCGGCGGTGCTGAGCCACGTGTTTCAGGAGCTGCTGTGCACTCTGTGGCAGCCGCATAAACAGGGAAAGTAAAGTTCTATCAACTTAGGGCCTTTTCCATCCCCAGCTTATTCATTTTGCCTGGGGGGAAACTCGGACTCCAGTGAAAAGTGTCATGCCCCGAGCCACCTAGCAAGTGAGCAGGGACAAAAGAGACTAGGGTGAAAGCCCAAGTCTCTTGGTTCCCAAGTTCCCAAGCTAGGGTTTGTCCCTGTCTGCCTTGCTGCCCCATAAGGTGTCTCCCATGGGTCCAGGATCGCTTGTGAGGGCGGAGGCAGAGGAGATTGAGTATGGGGACGACACTAAGGGGAGCTTAATCCTCAGATGTCCTGGAACTGCTTGTAAATGGCAGGAAAGGTGGGGAGGGCATGCTAGTGTCACACAAAGATGTAGTCAGGCCATGTCTGTGCATACAGACCTCGCTTGGCTCCCTGCTGCCCAGCAGTTAAAGTCTAGACTCCTAAGCCCTTCCCTTTCTAGCCCCAACATGTTTCCCTTCTCCTGCTGCATCTGTGTTCCCAGCCACCCAGCTTCCCTGATCCCGGCACATGCCAACCCTCTTGGCACTCCATGGCTTCACCCTCACTGTTCCCTCTGTCTGGAACAGCTTTTCTCTCTCTGTTCTCCTCTGTCTAGTTCTCGTCTTCTGTTACTTGGCTCCAATTCCAGCCTGCCAGTGAAATGTTCCCCAACTGTAGCATCAGTTGCCTTGTCTCTGTGTCCCTACAGTGTGTGCCTACCCTTTTGGCAGAGTGTGAGTCTCATGGTGTCGTTACTGATGGACTTGCCTTGCTTGCTGGAGTGTGAACTCCATGAGGCCAGGCACCTTGTCTCTCTGGTTCATGGTTGTGCATCTTGTGCCAGAATCTGGTGTCAGTCAGGTGCCTGGTAAATGGTTTTGGATGGATGAATGGACAGACATATGGATGACTGATAGATGATAGATGGCTGGCTGGCTGGACAGAATGGATGGATGAATGGATGGATAGATGAGCTGATGAATAATGGATGGGTGGATAGATGAGTGGATGGATAAATGGACAGATGGATAGATGAGTGGATAGATTAATGAATGAATGAATGGATAAATGGAAAGGCAGAAGGATGGATAGATAAGTGGATAGATGGATGAATGGAAGAATGGATAGATAGGTAGATAGATGGGTATATGGATACATGGGTAGATGGATAGATGGATGGATGGATACATGGATGGATTGATGGATACATGGATAGACAGATAGATGGATGAATAGACAGACAGATGGATAGATGAGTGGATAGACGGACCAATGGGTAGATGGGTGCATGGATGGATAAAACTAGTGAATAAATAGTACCACTTTGGCAAAGGTCTAACAGAGCACTTTGGGCCCCTTGTAATTAATTCGTTGGGGTGATGTTTTCTCAGATTACGTTAAAGTCATCCTGGACTACAACACCGCCCACAACAAAGTGGCTCTGTCAGAGTGCTATACAGTAGCTTCTGTGGCTGAGATGCCTCAGAACTACCGGCCGCATCCCCAGAGGTTCACATACTGCTCTCAGGTGCTGGGCCTGCACTGCTACAAGAAGGGGATCCACTACTGGGAGGTGGAGCTGCAGAAGAACAACTTCTGTGGGATAGGCATCTGCTATGGAAGCATGAACCGGCAGGGCCCAGAGAGCAGGCTCGGCCGCAACAGCGCCTCCTGGTGCGTGGAGTGGTTCAACACCAAGATCTCTGCCTGGCACAATAACGTGGAGAAAACCCTGCCCTCCACCAAGGCCACGCGGGTGGGCGTGCTTCTCAACTGTGACCACGGCTTTGTCATCTTCTTCGCTGTTGCCGACAAGGTCCACCTGATGTATAAGTTCAGGGTGGACTTTACTGAGGCTTTGTACCCGGCTTTCTGGGTATTTTCTGCTGGTGCCACACTCTCCATCTGCTCCCCCAAGTAGGCAGGCTGTAGACACTTGGGCTGACTGCCTGCAGAAGTCCCAAGACCCTAGTGAAAATACAGCAGGCAGAACTCTCCTTGGATAATTCCCCAAGAGGTCCCAAGGATTGGGAGCATGGGAGGGGAGCTGGCGGGAGGGTGGGAGGTGGGATTTAGCCAGGAAAGGGGTGACAGTGATTGTGTTGTGGGCGAGGAGGCGTTTCCACCCCCTGGTGTCTATCAGGGCAGTGTGACCTACTCCCCATTGTTCTGGAAATCTCCAGGCTGCTGGGCAGCTGGGCAGAGCTCTGGGGAGTGAAGTCATGAGTGCCCGATTCCTCTTAGAGAAAATCCATAGCTACTGTAGGTTCTGTCTTGGGCCACTTGGATCTGAAGGCTGCCCCTTTGCTCTCTGGGGTAGCCTTCAGATCTTGGTGTTTTGATTACTCACTATAGATGTTTTTAAAATTACAAAGTCATTGAATTTCAATATTACATAACCTCCATTACCCGCATGTTGGTGCTTGATCTCCTGGTTATTATCTGTGCTTGAGGAAACACCCACAGCAGTGTCTACCCAGAACAGTTTCCTAAAGAGGCATGCCCTCTTCCTCCACTGGAAAATAGTGCGTTCCCTTCCTACCCTGCACACCCATCGCCCCCACACTGATGGTTTCCAAACAGGAAACTTTTCAGCTAAGGCTTCAAACCATGATTGGAATGAGCCTGTGTTGGATTTGTGATTCAGGGTCAAGGTGACCCTGATCCAGTTTGGGTGGAAATCCTTCCTAAGTATCATAAGAAGCATCTTGGCAGAGATGCTTTGGTGGCAGCCATGAGCTTTGCTGGAGGCCTTGCTTCCCATAGCCTTGGCTGTGGGGCAAGGAACTCTGCCAGGCGAGGGGGACGCTGCCCTGGGTCAACAGAAGCCTGGTGGGTTTGCTCGTATTAGAGTGTCCTGCCTTCTTACTGACAACTCTCCTTGGTGATAGCCTCTCTCCCCTGGATTGTGACATATGGAATGACAGTGCAGGTACCACTGAGGCTAGCACAGTCAAGCTGCCAGCTAAGCTGGATCCCTAAAGCCTGCTATCATGCAGACAGGCTATGCGGCTGCCTCAGGGACCACACTAGACCACTTGCTGGGGTATCAACCTACCACCAGAAGGGTCTTTTAGCAAACCTCACGGGGAACAGGAACATTCCTGTTCATCCCTGGCCACAGGCTGCAGACCCAGCACTGGCCCTTGTGTGAGTCAGAGCCTGGGGCTGGCCCTAGCCCCTTCTACTGCCTTCCTCGTTTGAGCCAATTATATAAGCTCACATTGATCAGGGAGGGAGGGAAAGAGCTAAAGAGGGTCACACAAGTGGCTATTTTCCCTGCAGTGTTTCTGTGGGGTGAAAATAACCCAGTCCACTAAGGGGCGGGAGTGAATGGATTGCTGGATTTTCCCCAAGCTCCTTATAGCCTGATGTTGTCAGGATGTGAGTATGAGGAATTTAGCCTCTTATAGTGAAATGAGTCCAACTCTGGGCTTTGCTTAGAGGAGAGCTCCGGTCAGGCTTCTTATAATATGAAAAGAAGTCACCATTGGGGAAGTAAAGACCCCAGACCTTTTCATATGGATATTAGAGAATGTAATGCATCTCAGGTCTCGTGCTGGAACTCTAGGGCACTCTAGGCAGGCTCAGAACACTTGATATTCCTGACAGGTACACACCTGACATGCAGGTACATACCTGATCGGTGTCATCTCCTAACAAGGATTTTCAGTTCCTCGGGAGAGCAATAATCTTTGTAGGAAAGACATCCCTGCAATAGGTGATATGTGGTCCTTAGAAGTTTTCTTCCTTTACTACTTGGAAGGAAAGTTCTTTGGTTATTCTTCTCTGCTTTTGAAGATGATCAAAAGCATCTTCATTGATTTTCTGAAATGAAAGCCTTGTCTGAAACCAATTAATACTTGGGAAACAGCTGGGCTTGGAGGAGTAGGATGCCAGAGATAAATCTATGGCTCCTGCTCTGGCTCTCTTCTGCAGAAATGAGGGCAACAGTGAGGCCACTTCCTTGGCAAATGTGCAGCTCAGGATAGAGAAGCAGGAGACCCTCTGTTTAAAAGAGAGGCAAGTAGGTAACCAAAGCCAAGCTCTGTGCAAGGTGCTTTGGAGTTGTAAATTGAGGAGTGCATCTTTGCTGTCTTGAACCATTCTGTTTGCAATGGTGAGACCTTACATAACCTAGCCTTGCAGGGCCGCCACACAACCCTGGAGTCCTAGAGTTGGAGGAACCTTTGTATCCATCTGACTTCTCATTTTGTGGAATATGATGAGAAAGTAGAGGATCGCTGTGTTCACCACTCTTGCTGTTCCATTAGGGAGGAGATGCCTGCTAGCATGTGTGAGGGGAACACTGATACACTGGGAAGTATCGGAAATTCCCAGAAACACAAACATAAAATAACTATCCTAGACCCAGGTACTGGGGACTGTCTCAGTCAGTGTGGCATGATAAATAAAAGGTTAGGATCAAGTCTTTGTATTTTTCAAGATGTGGTAGCTGATTATTCCTGTTTTAAGTCCTCTGAAATTGATCTGCAATCAATAATACTAATATGTTATCTTTTACCATATTCTGCCTCTCACTATTGATTTTAATTAGTTAGGAGTATTTGAACTGTTATTTCTTGAGCTTAATATTTTTTTAGAGTTAACTCTTTAAGGAGATAATCATGGCTGTAGACAAGGCCAGGGCTGGCTGACGTGCCTTAGAAGCTTTGAATGCAATAAAGCAGTGTTTGGCGTTCTCCTGCATTGTAGTGCGGGTAGAAAATGCTATTTGTTCATCATACTGTTGTCAACAGATGAGCCGCCCACTACAGACAGCTACTGCCCAGGGACCTGCGCAGGCCCCACCCAGGGGTTCCCAAGGGTTGAGATTTCTGCAGACCTATAGCCAGCACACTTAGTCCTGCCCTAGATAGAGTTACTCTTCGGGAAGCTTTTGATAAGAAATTCTCAGACTGATAGCATGTCTGTCTGGGCTTTGCTGCAGGACAGTCTAACTGTGGGGGCTAGGGGAAAGCGGGGGGAGTATCGATCAAAGAGTAAGCCACACACTAAGCCACACACGGATAATCAGTTACTAGGGATGGAGGTGTGAGGGCTCATTATATTATTCATTTTACTGTTGTATATGTTTGAAAATGTCTATAATAAAAAGCTTTAAAAAAAAGAAACAAAAATATTTCAGGCCAGCAATGGGCCCTTCGTGTTCAGTGGATTTTATCCTTGTTTCAAGTGGGGTAGGAGTTCCAGGAGGTGTGGATTGGAGGTTGTCTAAAGAATTCGACTGGCCTTTGTCCTTGCTTCCTGGGAGGGAGACTTTCAGTCCTTGACATTTCCAGGGTAATAGGAGTGTCTTTGTTATTTGTGAGGCCGTGGGATCACACTTGAGCTTATGCTAAAAGGTGGGATGACTCAGAGCTGGGGCTGGTCACCAGAAAGACTGACCATGTGATTAGAGGGTTGAGGCTTTGAGTCAGCTTGACCTATGGGGCGGGGGACTGGAGGCTGAGTTTAATCATCTGGCCAGTGCTTTAATCAGTACATCATGAAACCCTAATAAAAACTCTGGACGCTAAAGCTCAGCATAGCTTCCTGGTTGGTGAAGCTGTGGCTATGCCAGCAGGGCAGTGTGTCCTAATTCCACGAAGAGGGGACATGGGAGCGCCGTGCTTGAGACCCTTCCAGACCTTTCCCTGTGTCTTCCTTGGCTTGTGGAGCTGATTTGTATCCTTTATAATAAAACTAATCATAAGTATAGTCCTGAGTTTTGTGATTTTTAGTGAATCATTGAACCTGAGGAAGGTCATGGTATCCTCCTGGGATTGCAGCCAGTTGGTCACAAGTGCCGGTGGCCTGGGATCCCCATGTGGGGCTGGTGTCTGAAGTGAGGGCAGCCCCGTTGGGGACTATGTCCCTTCACTGGTGGCATCTGATCCAACTCTGCTGGTCGTTGTTAGAATTGTGGTGCAGTACACCAGGTGGTGTCAGAACAGAGGTGGTGGGATCTGCACACCTTGAGTAAGCCCTTCTCGACCAGCCTGTTGGAACAAAACACACTGCTCTTCACGGGAGCCTCCCGAGTTTCTTCTCACCTGTGTGAAGTCCCCTTGGTTTACTGTCCTGAGTTTTGTTCTCTCTCATCCCCAACCCCTCTTGTAGTTTTTTCTTCCTCACTGTCACTGTAACCATAAAAATACTCAGTATGTCAGTGATAGACTTGTCCTTCTATTCAGAGATGACTCTTCAACTGTCCAGGGACACTTTTTTCCAATAAAAAGTTCAGGATGGTAATTTGTGACTCCTCACTAAAGGCAAGCTGAAAGTGCATGTGTGTGTGTGTGTGTGTGTGTGTGTGTGTGTGTGCATGCATGTGTGGTTTTTAAGTCATTTGTGGTCTGCTAGAGTGACCCATGGGCTAAGTTTGGACTTGCTCATAGGTTTTACATCTGTTTTCTCATCAGTTCCCAGGTGGTCTTGAAATGCCATAGCATCGTGAATAACCGATGGATCTCCAACCGTTATTGACCTTGGAGTTGCAGTCTACCTGTATTTTATTGTAGATCAATTCCAATACATAAAATACAGGAAGACTCTAAAAAAGCAAATCAAAGAGTGAAGGGGAAATGATACATTTAAAAAGCCTGTTTTAAAGGGGGCAATTTGGAATAAATGCACACACAAAATGGGTCCTTTTGCTGATGCCTCTGCTGCCTTATTGAGCTGTATGTCCTTATTCCAGGCACGTCTCCTTTCTGAGTCTTAACTTTGCCTGCATTAAAGGTTCCATGAGGACCAGATGAAATTTTTGAGGTAAAAATAGGTCGACATTTAAAATATGGTGCATGTGATTACTCTACCTTCTCTACATACCCATACACACACCTGAATTTTGACGGAAATCCAGTTGGGGGCTGCCTTGGGAACTAGGACACAGTATTATAGCCAAAGGGCCTTTTCTCTTAACCGAGGCATGTTGGCATTGCCACCACTCCCTTCTTGGGGTCACATTCCCCACAGAGTTCCTGTACCCAAGGGCTGCTGACATTAGGTGAGCCCCACCTACTCCCTTCCCTTGTGTATTTGAACTTTGTTCTTCTCCTTTCTGCCTCACTATATCTCCTTCCTCCCTGCCAGCTTCCTGAGCTTGTTCTGTGAACCACAGACAAGCCATTTGCATGCCCAGGCTGTGCTGAGCCCTGTTTGCTGTCCTTGGCACCCTGTCCCTGATCTGGGATGGCAAACCAGGCAGGTGTTCTCAGATGGCTTCTAGAGATCCAGCCACAGATGCCTCTCCCTGTCTCCCACCCCAAGACTCACTTCTGTTCTATCTGCCCCCTGGAGCTTCATCGATTTTTTTGTTTGTTTATTTATTTATTTTCTGAGACTCTAGCCCTATCACCCAGGCTGGAGTGCAGTGGCCTGATTTTGGCTCACTGCAACCTCCGCCTCCTAGGCTCAAGTGATTCTCCTACCTCAGCCTCCTGAGTAGCTGAGACTACAGGCATGTACCACCACGCCCAGCTATTTTTTGTATTTTTAATAGAGATGGGGTTTCACCATGTTGGCCAGTCTAGTCTCAAACTCCTGGCCTCAAGTGATCTGCCCCTTGGCCTCCCAAAGTACTGAGATTACAGGCGTGAGCCACTGTGCCCAGCCTTCTTCATTGATTTGTTCATTGCCTAGCCATGAATTCAGCATGTGGAAGAAATGTTAATACTTTGAGGTAAACAGACAGACTAGGGCCACCTAGAGAGCTGGTTGAGTTTCCCATCAATGTAGGTATAAAGATAAGTTGGACACGTGGTGGGGCACCCAGATCAGTTGTCCTTTTCTCTTAATCACTTCACTATTTTTCTAAGAATGATACATGGTTGATATGGGTAGGCTTTGTGTCCCCACCCAAATCTCATCTTGAATTGTAATCCCCGTAATCCCTGCTTGTCAAGGGAGAGAGCAGGTGGAGGTAACTAAATCATGGGAGTGGTTCTCCTATGCTGTTCTCGTGATAGTGAGTTTTCACAAGATCTGATGGTTTTGTAAAGGGCTCTTCCCCCTTGGCTCAGCACCTCTCCTTCCTGCTGCCTTGTGAAGAAGATGCCTTGCTTTCCCTTTGACTTCTGGCATAATTGTAACTTTCCTGAGGCCTCCCCAGCCATGCTGAACTGTGAGTCAATTAAACCCCTTTCCTTTATAAATTACCCACTCTCGGGCAGCTCTTTTTCGCAGTGTGAAAATGGACTAATACAATGGTCATTATGAAGGAGTAAAGCAGGACAGAAAATTACAAATAAATCATCTCAAATACTACCATCTGGAAAGAAATCTGTCTCTTAGTGGATAAATAGATATATGCATGCATAGATGATGTTATAAACATGATGGAGAGATGGCAGATAGGTAGAATGATAGATGGTCAGTGGTTTTTAATCCTTCTGGAATCACAGACCTCTTTGGTAATCTAACTATAGCTTGACTTCAGAACTCCCTCACCAGGACAACACATGCATACACGTACACAGAACGCAACTTTGCACACAGTTTTAGGGGATTCATGAAAAGCTGCTGCCACAGAATGATTGATGATTTTTGTGTAGTCCCATGAAAAGGTATACTTAATTTCATCATAGAAACAAAGAACAACTCAGCAAACATGGAAACAGTGTTATAGGCATGCAATATATTCACAACTAGGAGCAGCTGCCACATTGCCTGCCCCAAAGCACACACACCACACCCACACCCACAAGCAAAAGAGTGAACCAAGCAAAACCAGCTGCTCTGACCTTTTCCATGAATGTATATTTGCTACTTGTTCATTCGTTCTGTCATCTGCTGGCACTTGCTCTCCAGAAATGTGAAAGGTCATGAGCTCATCCAGGACCTGCTATCCTCCCTGCATTTAGACAGCTCCCACCTACCTGATGCCGGCCTGTCTGATGATGATGAGCCTCCCAGTGCCAGCCTGCCCCCCGACCCGCCACTCCGATGCACAGTGCCTGTGACCAGTGGCTGCAGGATGCCTTCCACATCAGCCTCTGAAGAGCTGGGGGTCGGGTGGGCATGCACCCATGCAAAAGGCTCAGAGACTCCCCCTTCCATAAGCCCTCAGACTGCAGTGCTGGTGCCTTCCCCCATACTGCCTCACCTCACAGAAGGGCCAGGCACCACTTGTATCTCTCAGATGCAAAACTGCCAACCCCTTTCTCCTGTCTTGGGTTGGCTGGCACTGGGGTGGGCACCTAGGGTATAGTCTCTGCCCATGGCACTGGGCCTCCATTTCTTCCACATGTGTGCACCTCCAGCTTGGCCTGGCTGTAAGGCCCAAAGCAACTTCCCTTCCCCTTGGAGGCTCTGGGATTGGGATGAGTGCCTGGCACCCATCTCCTTCTCCTCTTTTGTGGCTATTGGCAGCTGCTGGCTCAGGGGCATCCCACTTGCAGGCTCTGGGTTCCACTCTCAGGGAAGGGCTCCAGGACCCATCCCTACACCCACCCACAGCCAGGAGGGCCAAGGTCCCATGCTGGATATTTAAATTTAGAGGCTGGCTTCCAGGGTGCATAGATAAATACTCTCTCAGAGTCAAAAAAAAAAAAAAAAAGAAATGTGAAAGGTCAAAAAAATGGATAGAAGAACATTTCCAACTTAAGAGCATTCTATTGGCTATTTTAAATTATTTTCCTGTGAATTGGAGACACATCACCATTGTAATATTGGGACAAAGCAGTGTGGTGTGTGAGGAAAAGCCCAGCTGCACCATTTCCGTGACGTTGGCAAGTTACTGTATTTCTCTATTTCCTCACCTGTTGGTGAGGAGTGAGTGTAATGACATCTTAGTGTTATGACACAACTAAACAAGACACAGTAAGCAGTTGACACAGTAAATGCTCAGTGCTAGTGGTGGTGGTTATAATAATCATAGTCTAGGCAGCTTAAAGACAATAGTAAATAGGAAATGCTACATTAATGCTAATTCCCTTAAAATGCAGTGTCGGTCAGTGTTCTGTGGGCACACAATGTGAGAACTATTGGGCTTTTTAGCAAGTTAACATAGGATGGGAAATAGTGCTGTGGCCAGCTTTGAAAAAATAAAGTCTGCCCAACTCCCTCAGTCTCTTCATTCTCCTTGAACACTTTTCTTTTTCTTTTTTTTGAGTCAGAGTCTCGCTCTTGTAGCTCAGGCTGGAGTGCAATAGCGTGATCTCGGCTCACTGCAACCTCTGCCTCCTGGGTTCAAGTGATTCTTCCGCCTCAGCCTCCCACACAGCTGGGACTACAGGCACACGCCACCACACCCAGCTAATTTTTGTATTTTTAGTAGAGACGGGGTTTCACCATGTTGGCCAGGATGGTCTCGATCTCCTGACCTCGGGATCCGCCTGCCTCGGCCTCCCAAAGTGCTGGGATTACAGGCGTGAGCCACTGAGCCCAGCCTGATTCCCCTTGAACACTTAATATACTGGTTTCAGATTGGCCAGCACCTATGTTAATTTACAATTGTTCTGTGAATTTACTATTGTCCTACTCTTGAGGATAGGGGAATGTTCATATGAAGAAAAACCACTCAGTTTGTAATTTTACATCACCCTTCTCTACATAAAAAAATTCACAGACAAAGATAGTATTTGACCTCTAATACCAATATCCATGTATTCATTAATAATATTGGATTATTAATCACCCTTTGATGTTACTGGTACCATCAGATGCACAACCCTTGAAATGGCACGCAGAGTTAGTGTCACCTGTATAAAGCACAGAAACTAAGTTCTTAAAGTGCCCAACTAAATCAATGCTTCTTTAACAGAAATGACTTCCTTTTTTAAAAAAAAAGCTCAGAAACTTACCATTCCCACTTTATAAACTACTCACTGATTATCTCTTTATTTGTACAAGGCTGAAAGCAATTTGTGCTGTTTCCTTTTTGGATAATTATTTTTAAAAATAGAAATTGAAATTTACTAATGATTTAGGAAGTACCAACTATCATTAGTTGCCAGCAAATCTAGGCCTGGTTCCGACTACTTGGAGGCTGAGGTGGGAGGACTGCTTTGAGACCACAAGTTTGAGTCCAGCCCAGGGCAGCATCGTGAGACCCAATCTCTAAAAAGAAAAGAAATGTATGCCAGCAATGTAATCTTTTTGTTTGTTTGTTTGTTTGAGACAGAGTCGCCCAGGCTGGAGTGCAGTGGTGCGATCTCGGCTCACAGCAACCTCTGCCTCCCGGGTTCAAGTGATTCTCCTGCCTCAGCCTCCCAAGTAGCTGGGACTACAGGTGCCTGCCACCACACCCAGCTAATTTTTGTATTTTTTTGGTAGAGACATGGTTTCACCATGTTGGCCAGGCTGTCTTGAATTCTTGGCCTCAAGTGATCCACCCACCTCAGCCTCCCAAAGTGCTGAGATTACAGGCATGAGCCATGGTGCCCAGCCCAGCAATGTAATCTTAACAAATTATACAAGGTGTAAATTTAAAAAGCTTCTGCATTTATGTACTGGATGCAGTTGTTGCATGACTTTGTACTATTCTGTGAGCAGCACTTTGTTCTATGAACAGGAGCACTACCTGGTAGGTGGAGCAGTTTCTGTTTTCGCTTTTTCTTGCCTATTCCTAATGGCTCATAATGAGACACTACCCCTTTATGTCCAACTGTTTAATATGCCTCAAGTCAGATTTCTTTAAAACATATTCTAACAATGGCACACATTGATTTTTCATCTGGCCCCTGTCTGGAGGGCAGCCAGTAACCAGTAACTGGGTTCAGCAGGGCACTGCTGTCCACTTTTAGGAATCAGTAGTCTCTACGACAGGGAAAAAGAGAGAGTACTAGAAGCCACCACTCCTGGCCTTATGGCAAGGCGGAGACTAAAAGAAGGTTAAAACAAGGCTGCGTGTGGGAGCTCATGCCTGTAATATCAACACTTTGGAAGGCTGAGGCGGGTGGATCACCTGAGGTCAGGAGTTCAAGACCAACCTGGCCAACATTGCAAAACCCTGTCTCTACTAAAAATACAAAACTTAGCCAGGTGTGGTCGCGGGCACCTATAATCTCAGCTACTCGGGAGGCTGGGACAGGAGAATCACTTGAACTGGGGGCGGAGGTTGCAGTGAGCTGATATCGTGCCACTTCACTCCAGCCTGGCCAAAAGAATGAAACTCTGTCTCAAAAAAAAAAAAAATAAATAAAAATAAAACATAGATGCTGGAATTCTATTCCATAGTTGTCTCTTTTATATATATATATGTGTATATATATATACGTATATATACATGTATATATATACGTATATATGTATGTATGTATACATACATATATATACACATATATATACACATATATGTATGTGTGTGTGTGTGTATATATATATATATATTTTTTTTTTTTTGAGATGGAGTCTCGCTCTGTCGCCCAGACTGGAGTACAGTGGTGTGATCTCGGCTCACTGCAACCTCCACCTCCCGGGTTCAAGCAATTCTCCTGCCTCAGCCTCCTGAGTAGCTGGGATTACAGGCACACACCATCATGCCTGGCTAATTTTTGTATTTTTAGGAGAGACGGGGTTTCACTGTGTTGGTCAGGCTGGTCTCGAGCTCCTGACCTTGTGATCTGCCCACCTCGGCCTCCCAAAGTGCTGGGATTACAGGCGTGAGCCATCGTGCCCGACCTTTTTTATATCTTTACTCTCTCCCTTTCCATCAGATAGTTCCTTCTCCCATGCTGCAAATTATGATCCTGCATTCCTTAACAAGGCAATGATATTCAGTGAAAACCCTGCCAACTTGCAGAATCTGGTGTGGTCGAACAGTGACCTCCCTGGTCATGGGTCATCTGCTGCTGCTATACTTAGGACGGCTGCTCCTCCAGGTAATTTTTTGTTTCCCCTACCCCTCAAGTATGCCTCTGCGGTTCCCCGCCTGGAAATCCAGCCATGATCCCCTCTGTCAATACTACTGTTGCCAAACTGACATCAGTGAAGGGGTGACTGATTCATTCAGTAAATACTTCTTGAGTGCCTACTGGGTGCCAGTTGTTGTCCCTAGGTTGGGGAGACAGCAGTGAGAAAAGAAACCCAAATTCCTGCCTACATTCTAGTAGAGGAAATATACAACATATTAGTCTAGGGAAAAGGGCCATAAAGAAAACAAAGCCAGTTAGGGGCATGGCATGATAGATACATGTGTGTGCTGGTCTAGCTAAGGCATTCAGGAAAGACCTCTCTGATGGGATGTTTGCTCAGTGTCCAGAATGAAGTGGGGAGAGGGTTAGGCCATGCAAAGCTCTAGGAGAGAGAGAAGGCCCTGGGGCAGCAGCGTGCCTGGTATTTGAAGAACCCCGTGTGTGGTTTTAGGTTCTATTTTAAGCGTGGGGTGATGTAAGGAAGGGCACGGTTCCCTTCATCCTACTCTTTCACTTCCCATTAGAAAGTGAGCTCCATGAGTGCAGGAGTTTCATCTCTTCTGTTCGTTGCTGTTTCCTAAATACTCAGAACAATGCCTGGGACACAGGAGACACACCAGAGATGTTGGTCTAATGTGTCAATGTGCATCGTGAACACAAGCCCAGCATGCATAAGAGATGTGCTGTATGTCTGGGGTCAGCCAGAGAAATTTATAACAGAGGAGAAAAAGTAAAATTTAAAACCCAATGCTAGGTTGGGCATGGTGGCTCATGCCTGGAATCCCAGCACTTTGGGAGGCTGAAGTGGGTGGATCACATGAGGCCAGGAATTCAAGACCAGCCTGGCCAAATGGTGAAACCCTGTCTCTACTAAAAACACAAAAATTAGCTGGGCATGGTAGTGGGCACTTGTAATCCTAGCTACTCGGGAGGTCGAGACATGAGAATTGCTTGAACCCAGGAGGTGGAGGTTGCAGTGAGCTGCAACTCCAGCCTGTGCAGTACCACTGCACTCCAGCCTGGGCGACAGAGCAAGACTCTGTCTCCAAAACACACACACACACACACACACACACACACACACGCTAAAGTCCTAAAGAAAAAATAGGCCAGGCATGGTGGCTCACACCTGTAATCTCAGCAATTTGGGAGACTGAGGTGGGTGGATAACTTGAGTTCAACAGTTTGAGACCAGCCTGGGCAACATGGCAAGATCCTGTGTCTACAGAAAATACAAAAATCAGCCGGTGTGGTGATGGGCATCTGTAGTCCCATGCCACCACCGTGCTGGGAGAGTTGCTTGAGCCTGGGAGGTCGAGTCTACAGTGAGCTGAAATTGCACCACTGCACTCCAGCCTGGGCGACAGAGGCAGACCTTGTTTCAACAACAACAAGAACAGAAATTTAGTCTGGCACCAGGAGGTTGAGTCTGCAGTGAGCTGCATTCCAGCCTCACTCTCTTTTTCCTTTTTTCCTTTTTTTTTTTTTTGAGACTGAGTCTCACTCTGTCACCCAGGCTGGAGTGCAGTGGCGCCATCTCGGCTCACTGCAAGCTCTGCCCCCTGGTTCATGCCATTCTCCTGCCTCAGCCTCCCGAGTAGCCGGGACTACAGGTGCCCGCCACCACGCCCGGCTAATTTTTTGTATTTTTAGTAGAGATGGGGTTTCACTGTGTTAGCCAGGATGGTCATGATCTGACCTCCTGATCCGCCCGCCTTGCCCTCCCAAAGTGCTGGGATTACAGGCATGAGCTACTGCACCCGGCCACCAGCCTCACTCTCACTCTCTCTCTCCATATACATAAAATAACTTAAAAAAAACCCAGATTCTCGAGCTCCACTCCCAGAGTTTCCGATTCAACAGGTTTAAGGTGGAGCTTGAAAATTCACAAATTCACATTTCTAGCAAGTTCTCAGGTATTGTTGAGGCTGCTGGTCTGGGAACTGCACTTTGAGAATCACTGGCCTAGAAAGACACCTTAAAAGACATCAACTGGTGCTGGGTGTGGTGGCTCATGCCTGTAATCCCAGCATTTTGGGAGGCCGAGGAGGGCAGATCACTTGAGGTCAGGAGTTCAAGACCACCCTGGCCAACATGGTGAAACCTGGTCTCTACTAAAAATATAAAACTTAGCTGGGAGTGGTGGCATGTACCTGTAATCCAGGCTACTCAGGAGGCTGAGGCAGGAGAATAGCTTAAACCCGGGAGGTGGAGGTTGCAGTGAGCTGAGATCGCTCCACCGCGCTCCAGCCTGGACGACAGAGTGAGACTCCATCTCAAAAAAAAAAAAAAAAAAAAAAAAAGACATCCACTGGTACATAAAGGTGAGCCTTTGTGAATCAAATTTGGTTCCCCTTGAGGTCTCCCCCAAAGGGAGGAAGGGAAAGAGTCCTCTCTGTGGCATTGCACATGGTGGAACTAGTATCCCTTGTATATTATTCTCATTCCCTTTGCTCGCATTAAACTTCATTTACCTTTCTTTACTGATTATTTGTCCTTTCATCCTCTGTCCAGTCTCCCCTAAAGGTGAGTGTTTTCCAAGGTCCAGGATCTCTGCTATTTTCACCTTAGCATCTTGCCCTTCAAGAATCCACCCACTTCTTCTTCTCCTCCTCCTCCTCCTCCTCCTTCTTCTTCTTCTTCTTCATCTTCTTCATCATCATCATGTAATAGCTGACATTTATTTCAACTTCCTATGTTCCTGGTAATGTACAGGACTTTACATAAGTATCAGTTAGGATGCTGCTTTTGGTAGCAATGAGCAGAAAACTCAACTGAAAAAAATAAGGGCTGGGTGTGGTGGAGTGTTCCTGTAGCCCCAGTTACTTGGGAGGCTGAGGTGGGAGGATCACTTGAGCCGAGGACTTCAAGGCTGAAGTGAGCTATGATCGCTGCAGTCCAACCTGGGTGACGGAGTAAAACCCTGTCTCTAAATAAATAAATAAATAAATGAATAAAGAAAAATTTCATCTCACATATCCAGTAGTCCCAGCTAGGGCAGCTGCGGGGTTGGTTGACTCAACATTGTCTCAACATTGTCATCAAGGGCTCCTTCCTTCTTTCTACACCACCTTTCTTGGCCTGTTGGCTTTGTCCTCAGTGTTGAGTCCCTCATGGTCAGAAGATGGCTGCAATGCTGCAGGCATTGCACCCAGTCATGACATTGTCTCTGTCTTTTTAAGAGCCGGGAAGCCTTTCCTGGAGGCACCCTGCAGATCTCCCCCTCACATCTCATTGGCTAGAGTTAACTTGCATGTCCACCTCCAATTGCAAAGAGAATGGGATTCGCATGTTGCTTACTCCTGAGTTGGGGTGGGTCACCTTCTCTGAGTACTTGGCTGTCATTTGGACTGAGCTGGCAGTCTGCTGCAGGGAAAGAGAAGGGAAGCGGGTGTTGGGTGATCAATCAACAGCTGTGCTCTGGTTATCCACTGCTGTGTAACAGCCAAGACAAAGCTGATGAAAACAAAAGCCCCGGTCAATTCCATGTGAATGTCTGAATGTAACTTTACAGTCTATGTATTTAAAACCATGTTTATTTCTTGTTCCTCAAAACCAGCTCTCCCCTGTGTTGGGGAAGAGTTCCACCACCGCATCAGGGTGACCTTGCATGTATCCACTTAGGCAGAGTCTTGGCAGAACGCCTCATGGTCTTCCTGGATGTGGGAGGCTGGGAGGCCTGTGTACATAGCCACTGTGAGGAGATCTTCTGTTCGCCTCCTTCTCTCTCCTGGGAAGCTGTCATGAGACAGTTTCTCATATCTTGGGGGTTCTGGTGATGTGGAGGCTTTCTGTCCCAGCTTCCTCAGAATAGAGCTTCTAGGATTAGCACTTTGGCAACGGGGTATCCCACAAGTCACACTGCAGCCATGTGGGTCTTTGATTTGGTGTCATACACTTCGTGGTATGTAGGACAAAGATCACAGGAAGCTGGCACATTTATTCTTTTTGCTGTCTACGTAAGTAATAAACTCTCTAAATCTTAAAGTAGCTCCTTGTAACTTGACTGGTTGACTGAGAACTTGGCTTTGGCCTTGACACCCTGCACCTCCACACTTCTATCATCAACAGAGTGTACACAATAAATAGTCATTGAACACATCCTTTCTTCCAAGGCTGAAAATCTTGAGCGATCCCTTACCCCTTTCCTCTAGGTATCCTACATCTTGGCCTGTCAATTCTTCCTCCATGAATGTTTTCATTTCTGCCTCTACTTCTATTGAATAACTTTCCTGTTTCTAATCCTTCCCCCTTACAACTCACCTTCCACACTGCTCCCAAAATAATCTTAAAATGCCATTTTTGTACATGGTACCCTAAAGTTTATAGTTCACAGATTTATGGCATGCTTTAGGTTCTTTTTTTTTTTTTTTTTTGAGATGGAGTTTTGCTCTTGTCACCCAGGCTAGAATGCAATGGTGTGACCTCAGCTCACTGCAACGTCTGCCTCCCAGGTTCAAGGGATTCTCCTGCCTCAGCCTCCTGAATAGCTGGGATTGCAGGTGTCTGCCACCATACCCGGCTAATTTTTGTGTTTTTAGTAGAGACAGGGTTTTGTCATGTTGGCCAAGCTAGTCTCAAACTCTTGACCTCAGGTGATCAGCCCACTTCAGCCTCCCAAAGTGCTGGGATTACAGGCGTGAGCAACTGTGCCTGGCCACACATCAGTCTTTTCTTCTTGCCAGCTTGCCAACATGTTGTTCCCAGAACATGTCAGAATGGCATCTCTTTAGAGGTGCAGCCTAAGTGCCACTTTTTTTCTCCAAGAAACGTTTCTCCACCACTAGCTTTTCTGAACCTGTGTGTTACTGACTTCTCTGTGGGCTTGTGGATCAATCAGAATAGAAAATGGCCACAGACAGAAGAAGATAACCAGACAGAACAAGCTCATTGCCAGTTTATACTAAATATGTCTGAGATACCTCAGCTAGGACTGGTATCCTTGGTTCAGAGGTTCTTTACTGGAGTCTCAGAGGCCCTTGAAGTTGGCTGCAAAATTCTGCTGTATGCGCCAAACTGCTAGGGTCAGAGGGAGGGAGGAAGTGTCTGTAACTATAGCCAACTTCTTATAGAGGTTGGCTTATGATACAATAAAGACTAGGAACCCCTGACCTAGGAAAAAGATGGCATAACTTAGTGGGAGAAAAAATAAAGGAACAACAAACTCCACTAAATTTTGGAGTCACAAGACTGGATCAGTATCCTAGCTCTGTGCAGCACTGGCATGTCATAAGCCTTTCTGAATCGCAATGTACTCATTTAGAAAAATTATATCTACTCTGCCTCCTCAATTGGGTTTCTATGGGGAATAATTTATATAAAATTGTTTTATAAATGATCACATGCCCTGCTAATATGTATGTTACTTGACTCCAGACCATACGGCTCTGTTTATATGTTCCCATTTACATAATGTCTCAGTTATTTAGAAATAATAGGTTCTTACTTGTCTTTTCTCCCCCTCCCTCCAGTTGTCTGAGGGTTTCATTGGCCCAGAGTTCATTGCCATTACCTAAATCATGGTCAAGATTTAGTATCAGATTGAAGGTCATGGCTCCTTTCACCAGTCTGATAATGGGAGGCCCACCCTGACCACCTTATTTAATCCTGATTATCTCCCAAAGGCCCTGTCTCTAATCAACTTGTAAATTTGGGGATTAAGTTTCAAATACATGAAATTTAAGGGAATACATGCAAACCATAGCATTAACCAATGCATTGCTAGATATGTGGTTATCTAGATGACTGGGAAGAATCACAACTAATATTAGAACCTGCTCCTACACATGCTTGAGTGAGTAATTCAGGAAACTGCTTTCATGAAAGGGTTTAGTATCCTTCCCTTGGTAGGTAGGTCAGATCGACAAACAGCACTGGGAAGAAGCAATAGAAGCAAAGGAATGGCCTATAACTACTACTGATTTTATCACTGGTAATTTTTCTCTATGCCTAGAGAAAAATCTGTCAATGGGGCTGGGTGCTCTGGCTCATGTCTGTAATCCCAACACTTTGGGAGGCCAAGGCAGGCAGATTGCTTGAGCCCAGGAGTTCAAGACCAGCCTGGGCAAAATGGTGAAACCCTGTCTCTACTAAAAATACAAAAATTAGCCAGGCATTGGTGGTGCACGCCTGTAGTCCCAGCTACTTGGGAGGCTGAGGTGGGAGGATCACTTAAGCCCTGGAAGGAGAGCCTGCAGTGAGCCATGTTTGTTCCACTTAACTCCAGCCTGGGCAACAGATTGAGACTCTGTCTCAAAAAAAAAAAAAAAAGAGAGAAAAGAAAAACTGGGACTAATCTCAGCAGTGGTCCAGACTCCCTCTGTAATCAAGCTCTTTGGTTTGATATAGATTATGGAGACTGAACTACTCTATATAATGATGCAGATATAACACCAGAACATGACCATGATACCCTTAACCATATCATAGAGAGCTCACTGAAATTAGGCATTGGTTCACTGGAAACTCTAGAAGCAAATGGAATGACTCTATAGTACCACTATAGAAAATAACTAGTTTCGTTTATTGGATAAATACTCGGGGCATATTTGAAGAGGAAACAGTCAACCTTAGTTGTTGATGACATACATGAGTTACTTTATCAAGTACAGTGAACTGTTTTTGGTTCCAACTCTCCAATTTTAAAGCATAACCATTCAACGTGGCAATGTGCAAACGTAGATATGACAAAGAATAGCTATGGCATTCATGTCACCCCCAACTGGTGGATAATGGGATTCACTTTACACCTTTCTCTCAATAATACTGGATTGTTCATCTTTTTTTTTTTTTTTTCTTTGAGATGGAGTTTTGCTCTTGTTGCCCAGGCTGGAGTACAATGGCATGATCTTGGCTCACTGAAACCTCCTCCTCCCGAGTTCAAGCGATTCTACTGCCTCAGCCTCCCAAGTAGCTGGGACAACAGGCACCTGCCACCACGCCCAGCTAATTTTTTTGTATTTTTAGTAGAGACGGGGTTTCACCATGTTGGCCAGGCTGGTCTCAAACTCCTGACCTCAGGTGATCCGCTCGCCTTGGCCTCCCAAAGTGCTGAGATTACAGGCATGAGCAACCGTGCCTGGCCACGCATCAATCTTTTCTTCTTGCCAGCTTGTCCAACATGTTGTTCCCAGAACATGTCGAATGGCACCTCCCTAGAGGCGCAACCCAAGTGCCACTGTTTTTTCTCCCGGAAACATTTCTCCACCACTAGCTTTTCTGAACCTGTGTGTTACTGACTTCTCTGTGGGCTTGTGGATCAATCAGAATAGAAAATGGCCACAGAAACAATGATAGACTGGATTAAGAAAATGTGGCACATATACACCATGGAATACTATGCAGCCATAAAAAATGATGAGTTCACGTCCTTTGTAGGGACATGGATGAAATTGGAAATCATCATTCTCAGTAAACTATCGCAAGAACAAAAAACCAAACACCGCATATTCTCACTCATAGGTGGGAATTGAACAATGAGAACACATGGACACAGGAAGGGGAACATCACACTCTGGGGACTGTTGTGGGGTGGGGGGAGGGGGGAGGGATAGCATTGGGAGATATACCTAATGCTAGATGACGAGTCGGTGGGTGCAGCGCACCAGCATGGCACATGTATACATATGTAACTTACCTCCACATTGCGCACATGTACCATAAAACCTAAAGTATAATAATAATAATAATAATAATAAAAGAAAAAATAAATAAATAAATAAATAAATAAATAAAAAAAGAAAAAAAAAAAAAAAAAAAAAAAAAAGAAAATGGCCACAGACAGAAGATAACCAGACAGAACAAGCTCATTGCCAGTTTATACTAAATATGTCTGAGATACCTCAGCTAGGACTGGTATCCTTGATTCAGAGGTTCTTTTTTTTTTTTTTGTTTTTTTTTTTGTTTTTTTGTTTTTTTTGTTTTTTTTTTTTCTTTCTTTTATTATTATTATTATTATTATTATACTTTAGGTTTTATGGTACATGTGCGCAATGTGCAGGTAAGTTACATATGTATACATGTGCCATGCTGGTGCGCTGCACCCACCAACTCGTCATCTAGCATTAGGTATATCTCCCAATGCTATCCCTCCCCCCTCCCCCCACCCCACAACAGTCCCCAGAGTGTGATGTTCCCCTTCCTCTGTCCATGTGTTCTCATTGTTCAATTCCCACCTATGAGTGAGAATATGCGGTGTTTGGTTTTTTGTTCTTGCGATAGTTTACTGAGAATGATGATTTCCAATTTCATCCATGTCCCTACAAAGGACGTGAACTCATCATTTTTTATGGCTGCATAGTATTCCATGGTGTATATGTGCCACATTTTCTTAATCCAGTCCATCATTGTTGGACATTTGGGTTGGTTCCAAGTCTTTGCTATTGTGAATAATGCCGCAATAAACATACGTGTGCATGTGTCTTTATAGCAGCATGATTTATAGTCCTTTGGGTATATACCCAGTAATGGGATGGCTGGGTCGAATGGAATTTCTAGTTCTAGATCCCTGAGGAATCGCCACACTGACTTCCACAAGGGTTGAACTAGTTTACAGTCCCACCAACAGTGTAAAAGTGTTCCTATTTCTCCACATCCTCTCCAGCACCTGTTGTTTCCTGACTTTTTAATGATTGCCATTCTAACTGGTGTGAGATGGTATCTCATTGTGGTTTTGATTTGCATTTCTCTGATGGCCAGTGATGGTGAGCATTTTTTCATGTGTTTTTTGGCTGCATAAATGTCTTCTTTTGAGAAGTGTCTGTTCATGTCCTTCGCCCACTTTTTGATGGGGTTGTTTGTTTTTTTCTTGTAAATTTGTTGGAGTTCATTGTAGATTCTGGATATTAGCCCTTTGTCAGATGAGTAGGTTGCGAAAATCTTCTCCCATTTTGTAGGTTGCCTGTTCACTCTGATGGTAGTTTCTTTTGCTGTGCAGAAGCTCTTGAGTTTAATGAGATCCCATTTGTCAATTTTGGCTTTTGTTGCCATTGCTTTTGGTGTTTTAGACATGAAGTCCTTGCCCATGCCTATGTCCTGAATGGTAATGCCTAGGTTTTCTTCTAGGGTTTTTATGGTTTTAGGTCTAACATTTAAGTCTTTAATCCATCTTGAATTGATTTTTGTATAAGGTGTAAGGAAGGGATCCAGTTTCAGCTTTCTACATATGGCTAGCCAGTTTTCCCAGCACCATTTATTAAATAGGGAATCCTTTCCCCATTTCTTGTTTTTGTCAGGTTTGTCAAAGATCAGATACTTGTAGATATGTGGCATTAGTTCTGACGGCTCTGTTCTGTTCCATTGATCTATATCTCTGTTTTGGTACCAGTACCATGTTGTTTTGGTTACTGTAGCCTTGTAGTATAGTTTGAAGTCAGGTAGCGTGATGCCTCCAGCTTTGTTCTTTTGGCTTAGGATTGACTTGGCGATGCGGGCTCTTTTTTGGTTCCATATGAACTTTAAAGTAGTTTTTTCCAATTCTGTGAAGAAAGTCATTGGTAGCTTGATGGGGATGGCATTGAATCTGTAAATTACCTTGGGAAGGATGGCCATTTTCATGATATTGATTCTTCCTACCCATGAGCATGGAATGTTCTTCCATTTGTTTGTATCCTCTTTTATTTCCTTGAGCAGTGGTTTGTAGTTCTCCTTGAAGAGGTCTTTCACATCCCTTGTAAGTTGGATTCCTAGGTATTTTATTCTCTTTGAAGCAATTGTGAATGGGAGTTCACTCATGATTTGGCTCTCTGTTTGTCTGTTATTGATGTATAAGAATGCTTGTGATTTTTGCACATTGATTTTGTATCCTGAGACTTTGCTGAAGTTGCTTATCAGCTTAAGGAGATTTTGGGCTGAGACAATGGGGTTTTCTAGATATACTATCATGTCATCTGCAAACAGGGACAATTTGACTTCCTCTTTTCCTAATTGAATACCCTTGATTTCCTTCTCCTGCCTAATTGCCCTGGCCAGAACTTCCAACACTATGTTGAATAGAAGTGGTGAGAGAGGGCATCCCTGTCTTGTGCCAGTTTTCAAAGGGAATGCTTCCAGTTTTTGCCCATTCAGTATGATATTGGCTGTGGGTTTGTCATAAATAGCTCTTATTATTTTGAGATACGTCCCATCAATTCCTAATTTATTGAGAGTTTTTAGCATGAAGGGTTGTTGAATTTTGTCAAAGGCCTTTTCTGCATCTATTGAGATAATCATGTGGTTTTTGTCTTTCGTTCTGTTTATATGCTGGATTACATTTATTGATTTGCGTATATTGAACCAGCCTTGCATCCCAGGGATGAAGCCCACTTGATCATGGTGGATAAGCTTTTTGATGTGCTGCTGGATTCTGTTTGCCAGTATTTTATTGAGGATTTTTGCATCAATGTTCATCAAGGATATTGGTCTAAAATTCTCTTTTTTTGTTGTGTCTCTGCCAGGCTTTGGTATCAGGATGATGCTGGCCTCATAAAATGAGTTAGGGAGGATTCCCTCTTTTTCTATTGATTGGAATAGTTTCAGAAGGAATGGTACCAGCTCCTCCTTGTACCTCTGGTAGAATTCGGCTGTGAATCCATCTGGACCTGGACTTTTTTTGGTTGGTAAGCTATTGATTATTGCCACAATTTCAGCTCCTGTTATTGGTCTATTCAGAGATTCAACTTCTTCCTGGTTTAGTCTTGGGAGGGTGTATGTGTTGAGGAATTTATCCATTTCTTCTAGATTTTCTAGTTTATTTGCATAGAGGTGTTTGTAATATTCTCTGATGGTAGTTTGTATTTCTGTGGGATCGGTGGTGATATCCCCTTTATCATTTTTTATTGCATCTATTTGATTCTTCTCTCTTTTTTTCTTTATTAATCTTGCTAGCGGTCTATCAATTTTGTTGATCCTTTCAAAAAACCAGCTCCTGGATTCATTTATTTTTTGAAGGGTTTTTTGTGTCTCTATTTCCTTCAGTTCTGCTCTGATTTTAGTTATTTCTTGCCTTCTGCTAGCTTTTGAATGTGTTTGCTCTTGCTTTTCTAGTTCTTTTAATTGTGAAGTTAGGGTGTCAATTTTGGATCTTTCCTGCTTTCTCTTGTGGGCATTTAGTGCTATAAATTTCCCTCTACACACTGCTTTGAATGCATCCCAGAGATTCTGGTATGTTGTGTCTTGGTTCTCGTTGGTTTCAAAGAACATCTTTATTTCTGCCTTCATTTCGTTATGTACCCAGTAGTCATTCAGGAGCAGGCTGTTCAGTTTCCACGTAGTTGAGCGGTTTTGAGTGAGATTCTTAATCCTGAGTTCTAGCTTGATTGCACTGTGATCTGAGAGACAGTTTGTTACAATTTCTGTTCTTTTACATTTATTGAGGAGAGCTTTACTTCCAAGTATATGGTCAATTTTGGAATAGGTGTGGTGTGGTGCTGAAAAAAATGTATATTCTGTTGATTTGGGGTGGAGAGTTCTGTAGATGTCTATTAGGTCCACTTGGTGCAGAGCTGAGTTCAATTCCTGGGTATCCTTGTTGACTTTCTGTCTCGTTGATCTGTCTAATGTTGATAGTGGGGTGTTAAAGTCTCCCATTATTAATGTGTGGGAGTCTAAGTCTCTTTGTAGGTCACTCAGGACTTGCTTTATGAATCTGGGTGCTCCTGTATTGGGTGCATATATATTTAGGATAGTTAGCTCTTCTTGTTGAATTAATCCCTTTACCATTATGTAATGGCCTTCTTTGTCTCTTTTGATCTTTGTTGGTTTAAAGTCTGTTTTATCAGAGACTAGGATTGCAACCCCTGCCTTTTTTTGTTTTCCATTTGCTTGGTAGATCTTCCTCCATCCTTTTATTTTGAGCCTATGTGTGTCTCTGCACGTGAGATGGGTTTCCTGAATACAGCACACTGATGGGTCTTGAGTCTTTATCCAATTTGCCAGTCTGTGTCTTTTAATTGGAGCATTTAGTCCATTTACATTTAAAGTTAATATTGTTATGTGTGAATTTGATCCTGTCATTATGATGTTAGCTGGATATTTTGCTTGTTAGTTGATGCAGTCTCTTCCTAGTCTCGATGGTCTTTACATTTCGGTATGATTTTGCAGTGGCTGGTACCGGTTGTGCCTTTCCATGTTTAGCGCTTCCTTCAGGAGCTCTTTTAGGGCAGGCCTGGTGGTGACAAAATCTCTCAGCATTTGCTTGTCTGTAAAGTATTTTATTTCTCCTTCACTTATGAAGCTTAGTTTGGCAGGATATGAAATTCTGGGTTGAAAATTCTTTTCTTTAAGAATGTTGAATATTGGCCCCCACTCTCTTCTGGCTTGTAGGGTTTCTGCCGAGAGATCCGCTGTTAGTCTGATGGGCTTCCCTTTGATGGTAACCCGACCTTTCTCTCTGGCTGCCCTTAACATTTTTTCCTTCATTTCAACTTTGGTGAATCTGACAATTATGTGTCTTGGAGTTGCTCTTCTCGAGGAGTATCTTTGTGGCGTTCTCTGTATTTCCTGAATCTGAATGTTGGCCTGCCTTGCTAGATTGGGGAAGTTCTCCTGGATAATATCCTGCAGAGTGTTTTCCAACTTGTTTCCATTCTCCCCGTCACTTTCAGGTACACCAATCAGACGTAGATTTGGTCTTTTCACATAGTCCCACATTTCTTGGAGGCTTTGCTCGTTTCTTTTTATTCTTTTTTCTCTAAACTTCCCTTCTCGCTTCATTTCATTCATTTCATCTTCCAGGGCTGATACCCTTTCTTCCATTTGATCGCATCGGCTCCTGAGGCTTCTGCATTCTTCACGTAGTTCTCGAGCCTTGGTTTTCAGCTCCATCAGCTCCTTTAAGCACTTCTCTGTATTGGTTATTCTAGTTATACATTCTTCTAAATTTTTTTCAAAGTTTTCAACTTCTTTGCCTTTGGTTTGAATATCCTCCCGTAGCTCGGAGTAATTTGATCGTCTGAAGCCTTCTTCTCTCAGCTCGTCAAAGTCATTCTCTGTCCAGCTTTGTTCCGTTGCTGGTGAGGAACTGCGTTCCTTTGGAGGAGGAGAGGTACTCTGGTTTTTAGAGTTTCCAGTTTTTCTGCTCGATTCAGAGGTTCTTAATTGGAGTCTCGGAGGCCCTCGAAGTTGGCTGCAAAATTCTGCTGTATGAGCCAAACTGCTAGAGTCAGAGGGAGGGAGGAAGTGTCTGTAACTATAGCCAACTTCTTATAGAGGTTGGCTTATGATACAATAAAGGCTAGGAACCCCTGACCTAGGAAAAAGGTGGCATAACTTAGTGGGGGAAAAAATAAGGAACAACAAACTCCACTAAATTTTGGAGTCACAAGACTGGATCAGTATCCTAGCTCTGTGCAGCACTGGCATGTCATAAGCCTTTCTGAATCGCAATGTACTCATTTAGAAAAATTATATCTACTCTGCCTCCTCAATTGGGTTTCTATGGGGAATACTTTATATAAAATTGTTTTATAAATGATCACATGCCCTGCTAATATGTATGTTACTTGACTCCAGACCATACGGCTCTGTTTATACGTTCCCATTTACATAATGTCTCAGTTATTTAGAAATAATAGGTTCTTATTTCTCTTATCTCCCCCTCCCTCCAGTTGTCTGAGGGCTTTATTGGTCCAGAGTCCATTGCCATTACCTAAATCATGGTCAAGATTTAGTATCAGATTGAAGGTCATGGCTCCTTTCACCAGTCTGATAATGGGAGGCCCACCCTGACCACCTTATTTAATCCTGATTACCTCCCAAAGGCCCTAATCAACTTGTGAATTTGGGGATTAAGTTTCAAATACATGAAATTTAAGGGAATACATGCAAACCATAGCATTAACCAATTCACTTTATAATGAGATTCACTTTGCACCTTTCTCTCAATAATAATGGATCGTTCATCTTTTTTTTTTTTTTTTGTGAGATGGAGTTTTGCTCTTGTTGCCCAGGTTGGAGTGCAGTGGCATGATCTCGGTTCACTGAAACCTCTGCCTCCCAAATTCAAGTGATTTCTCCTGCTTCAGCCTCCCAAGTAGCTGGGATTACAGGCACCTGCCACCATGCCCAGCTAATTTTTTGTATTTTTAGTAGAGACGGGGTTTCACCATGTTGGCCAGGCTGGTCTCAAACTCACAACCTCAGGTGATCCACTCACCTTGGCCTCCCAAAGTGCTGGGATTACAGGCATGAGCCACCATGCCCAGCCGGATTGTTCATCTTGTATGACAAATCTATAAAGGTTTTTCCACCTAAATAATCAGAATGTTTTGGCTGTGTCCTACCTAAAATGGCCAGATGACTCTAAATGTTAGTCAAATTCTGAACCTCAGGTCACTTGTACATAAAGTGAACCCTCAGAAATGAGCCTCCTGAGTGATCTCCGGACCCAATCATACAAGGGTTACAGATTTCATTCTTTTGTAAGAGCTCTTTTTCCTCAGCTGGGAGCCTCTGAATTGAAAAAATTGCTTATTAGTATTTCAGCAACTCTTGAAAAAAGTTTTAGTGATACTTACGAATTTTCTTCAAGCAGTACAATATGAGATGAATAATTTCACCTCAGCAGTACCCCAAAGTAGGAGTTATTGACACTTGAGCTGCTCAGCAGGGAGGAGCTTATGGTGTTTTTATGTTAACAAAACATTAAGTGTTTGTTATATTTGATATTGTTGCCCAAAATGTAAAAGTTCCTAAAGAACACAAGGTTTTCATCTCATTAGCACTGCCTCCCTTGATTTATTCAGTTGGTTAAATCTTGGCTCCTGGGAATCTTTACTCAGGGTTATTTTTCAATCCTTTGCTATTATTCTCCTTGTAGTTATTGTGTTTACCCATACACAGTGGGTACCCATACACAATGGCTTACCCAACACAGTGCATTGTATTCTCTCAATAATTTTTAAAATTTATTTTTGAGCGACAGTGTTGTGCTCTTTGACCCAGGCAGTAGTACAGTGGTGCAATGCTACCTCACTGTAGCCTGGAACTCCTGGACTAAAGTGATTCTCCCACCTCCGTCTCCTGAGTAGCTGGGACTACAGGTGTGCGTCACCACACTCAGCTAATTTTTTTTTTTCCAATTTAGAAAGTTTATTTTGCCAAGATTAAGGACATGCACGGGCACGGGACACCACCTCAGGAGGTCCTGATGACATGTACTCAAGGTGATCAGGATTCAGCTTGCTTTTATACGTAAAAATATGGAACATTTCATGAATTTGCATGTCATCCTTGTTCAGGGGCCATGCTAACCTTCTCTGTATAGTTCCAATTTTAGTATATGTGCTGCTGTAGTGAGCACTACCCAGCTAATTTGTATTTTTTTGAGATGAGGTCTCAGTCTGTCACCCAGGTTGGAGTGCTGTGGCGCAATCTCGGCTCACTGCAACCTCTGCCTCTCAGGCTTAAGTGATCCTCCTACATCAGCCTCCCAAGCAGCTGGGACCAGAGGCGTGTGCCACCATGCCCGGCTAATTTTTTGTATTTTTGGTAGAGACAAGGTTTCATTATGTTGCTTAGGCTGGTCTCGAACTCCTGAGCTCTAGCAATCCACCTGCCTTGGCCTCCCACAATTCTGGGATTACAGGTGTGAGCCTCCATACCCAGCCCTGCCCAGCTAATTAAAAAAAAGTTTTGTTTTGTTTTGTTTTTTTGTAGACATGGGGTCTTGTTACATTGTCTAGCTGGTCTTGAACTCCTGCTCAAGCAATTCCCCTACTGTGGCCTCCAAAGTTCTGAGATTACAGGTGTTATTCACAGAGGCTGGTCCTTTCAAGGATTTTTAAGTGCTTTCCAGTAGTCACTCATATGTCAAAAGATTGCCGTAAGGATCAGACAACTGGAGGAAACCAGCATGGACTATGTCTTTCCCGAGGGTGACTCTGAGCCCTAG
This sequence comes from Pongo pygmaeus, assembly GCF_028885625.2. Lineage (NCBI taxonomy): Eukaryota > Metazoa > Chordata > Mammalia > Primates > Hominidae > Pongo > Pongo pygmaeus. The sequence continues at coordinate 61,852,789 of NC_072392.2, forward strand.
CGCAGCTATTGATAAACATCTGACTCTTCTTCCTAGACTATGTCAATAGCAGTAACTGAGAGTAATGCTATGCCATTTGGTCACACTCTCAGCTTGCTGACAGGGTGACTAAAAGTGGGGAACTGTCAAAGCAAAATTAAAATGGAAACTAGGCTTGAAACATTCCTGAGCAAACCAACCAACTAGGCCTTAAAAATAGCCCTAACCTACTTAAACTGTAAACATAAATGAAACTTAACTTGGGTCATTTTTGGTAAATGCTTATGTTAGAAACAAAACTTAACCTCAGCCAATCATAAGCAGCCAACTAACATGATCATGAGACTGGGGACTTTCCAAGAAAGTAAGCCAAAAAAGGCAACCAATCAAATCATTTCTTAATTTTGCTTCTGTATCCACTCTATGAATACTTGCCTCTGATGTTGTGTCATTGAAACACTAAATCCTCATCGGGTTTGGGGTTTCCCAAGTCACGAATTGCTTCTTAAGTACATTCTAAAATTTTATTGTGCTTGCTTTTTTTTTTCTTTTACAATAGTCCATGTGTAATACTTTTAGCTCATCATCTCCAAACTCCTTCCATGAGTAATTTTTTGGTATATGATGCTTCCTTGTACAGGGAATTCCTCAGACAGCCGCATACGCCCTAGTTCCAGTGCTCAGAACAATGACACGTCTGCCAATATTTAACACTTTTAAAATACTGGTGTTGGTGGTTGTGTTGATGATGAAAGGCAGTGGGGAGGATGGCCTGGGTTCAATCTCTAGCTCTGGGCTATCAATGTATAACATGGAGCCAATAATATCTACCTCACAGAAATACAGATTATAAAATAAAAAATAAAAGCATGTGACACCTAACTGTACAATGTGTGAAGCTGTTTAAGTCCAAACATGGAATCATTACAATGTAAGATGGCCTATATGTGAACGTCAGCAGCTATCACAGCCACGTTCACATATATGTAAATTATCAAGGGGCATTACGCTTGGCACTGTTTAAAAGAAAGCAGGCAAGTGATCAAGTGAATTTTTATTACAAAAATTTTATAAAAATGGATTTCCAGGTAAAGATGGCAGAATAAAGCAGGACTACAGAATATTCTTCCTCTAATACCTAATAAAATGAATAAAAGATGTTACATGCCACAATATGTTTTTCAGATCATTACTGATAAATCAGAAAGCTTTATGAAAATCCAGATGGAAGGAAACACACAGTTCTGCCACGCATATTAAGATGCATTCACTCTCCTGCCCTAATAATTATCATATAACCTTATGGTAGACGACAGTCAATTAGTTGCCAACCAATACTTAAAAATTAGATTTCATATACTCTAAACTTCTATCTTTTCTAGAAAAATAAATTCTGTTTACACTAGGCCTGCTTCCCAGGAATCATGTGCTCCAGTTTACCGAAGTCTCTACAACTCTTACCTTCATTGCTTGCCTAGCTCCTGTAAGCACTTGCAACCCGTAGGTGGGCATTAATTCCCATTCTTACAGAGAAAGAAAATTTGAGGCTCAGGAAGAACAAGTAACTGCCCAGTGTTAAGTTACAGTAGTGGAGGCTGGGTTTCCATTCAGGTATTTCAAATAAATGATACATTTTTCCATACTCTACCAACTGAAAATAAGGTGAATTCACCTATTTAATCCCACTTTGCTCTACTCTGCCAGGAGCCAGTTTATATGCGTGAGAATGAATGTTTCTCCTAACACATGTGTATGATTCTGTGCTCTTAGGCTACAAAAGCCATGCGATATGAATTTTTTATTCTTTCTGTCTAAAAGTATGTGATTCAGAACTTGCCACATATATGTTTACCCTGCTGTAGACCAAGAACCATTTTTTGGGACACTAAGTCAAAGCTGCTTATTGTATCTCATGGTTGTGTCAAAAAACTACACAGTATCATACTTAAGTGCTGCACTTTTAATTTTATTAAAAAACAAGCAAGTATCTTCAACATACCAAATGCTTTCACATTTCTGCCTGCAGGCACTGACCACAAAAATACAGACCCAACACAACAAAAGCAATTAACACAGGGTATTTAAGTGGTAGTTACAAGTGGTGGGGAGGGGAAAGTGCAAGAGGCCAGTTGGCTGCGCAAGTGGAGTCATCACATGTGTCCCCAACATTGTGGGTTTAGGGATCCAGTGCAATCAGTTCACTTCTAAGAGGACTGGGGTTGAGGACTCGAGCTAGGCTGCTCTAAACTTGTACAAACAGAATTACAAATCAGAGTGCCAATTTATCTGTAGGGTTTGTTTAAGCAGTTCAAATCTGAAAGACTGCTGGCAGAGCCCTGAACTGGATTGAGAACAAACGTTTTTATGAGCCATCATCATCCAACTCCACAAAGTGCCTGCCTTACTCTAGCGTTTTTCTCAGCCAAATCTACTCATCTGATCAGGATGCCCTCTTGCCTGGACAATGTCAGAGGAACAAGGAAAACAACTGAGCTTTCCAGCTCTTCCTTTTCAACATTCCATGTTAGTCACCAAAAAGTAACACATAATGGAAATTCTCTAGATTACAGCTTATTTCCTGTTTAGTGCATTCTGTGTTGATGTCGTCCTTTAACAGTGAGGTAGCTCAGGGCATCCTTAGACAGACTGAAGTGTTCTTGGTCTGGTATCTGATACCAGCAACACATTTTTTTTTTTTTTTTTGAGACGGAGTCTCACTCTTTGGCCCAGGCCGGACTGCAATGGCGCTATCTCGGCTTGCTGCAAGCTCCGCCTCCCGGGTTCACACCATTCTCCTGCCTCAGCCTCCCAAGTAGCTGGGACTACAGGCGCCCGCCACCACGCCTGGCTAAATTTTTGGATTTTTAGTAGAGACGGGGTGTCACCGTGTTAGCCAGGATAGTCTCAGTCTCCTGACCTCGTGATCCGCCTGCCTCAGCCTCCCAAAGTGCTGGGATTACAGGCGTGACCCGCCTTTTTTTTTTTTTGAGATGGTCTTGCTCTGTTGCCCAGGCTGGAGTGCAGAGTGGTGTGATCTCGGCTCACTGCAAGCTCTGTCGCCTGGGTTCAAGCAATTCTCCTGCCTCAGCCTCCTGATTAGCTGGGATTAAAGGCATGTGCCACTGTGCCTGGCTAATTTTTTTTGTATTTTTAGTAGAGACGGCATTTTACCATGTTGACCAGGCTTGTCTCAAACTCCTGACCTCAGGTGATACGCCTGCTTTAGCCCCCACAAGTGCTGGGATTACAGGTGCCCAGCCTCAGCAGGACATTTCTATTTATAGTTTCTAGGTGATTTATTTTCTGCAGACATTCTTGCAGATGGTTAAGCTCAATCATTTCATTTAAGTTTTATAAACGTCTGTATTAGAGGATGGCATTTTAAAATTCTTTCCCCAGAACCCTGGAATGTACCTTTTTGGGCTATGCAAGCCTCATGCACTGACTACACAGGGCAACATGGGTAAATATATATGTATTGATGTGTATTTACATATCTAAAATTAAATAGACTATATACTTAAATTAGAAACACAAAGAACAAAGGCTAAGTTCACTGCTTTACTATTCAATAAAATAGCTTTAAAAACTGTGAAACAGCCAAGTGGCCACATTCTAAGCAGCGATGGAGACCTCCAAAATATTCTGTCCACCAAAAAAACATGAAGTTTCTGAATATGTAAAAATTAGTAGAAAATCAATTAGGTGAGAAAGTCATTATAGTATTGGCTTTCAAACTCTTTATAAAAAATAGCAGAATCATTTTAAATGTGGAATTATTTTATCTACTGAGATCTGAAGCAGCACTCAGTATACACAAGTGTGGCTGCATTGATTGCAGTGAGAAGGCAGGAGCCTCCATGGCTCACTGCCCCTTGGAGGCGCACTGCACTAACTCCTGAAGCAACTCCTTGTCCCCCAACACTGCATGGGTCACAGTCCAAAAACTGATTCCACATATGAATCATATCAATTTTTATGTAACGGAGTTCAGACAAATATATCTATTTGGGTATGATACAAATAAGTTTTTCATAGAGTTCTTTTAGAAAAGTGATTTTGAGGGAAGAGGACAGTGGAGTAGAAGAAAAACAATTTTAAGAACATACAATTAATTCAATTTTTCGGCATGGTATCCCACCTAGCAAAAGCCCTAGGTGAATACATGAGGTTCAGACCAGAAGCTTTCAAATTTCAGTATGCTTAAGAATCGCCTGAGGCACTTGTTAATAAAAACAGAGATTTCTATGTTGCATCTCCAGAGACAGGGAATCATTAAGTTAAGGGTTGGGCTCAGGAATCCATACTTTCAACAGCCTGCCCAGGCATTCTGATGCTGCAGATAGCCTGCAGCGCGTACTCTGAGGAACAAGAGAAAGGCTTCAAGGGAAAAACTGAAAAAGACAGGGGGATACGGTTTAAAAGCAAAACCCAAACCCTTTTCTGTCTTGTTGCTGAGAATGAATTCAGATTGGGATAAACAACCTTTTCTTTCTTTTTAAATATCTAGATATTTTAAATATATCTACTTATATTCCACTGTCCTCAACTGGGTAGAAATAGTAAAAAACATTATCAATATAAAACACTGGTTCTTGCTTCAATATTATCATTTTGAAGGAAAACCACACAAAGCCATTACCCATTCTAATGACTTTTTTGGCCAAATTATGTATTTGGGTCCATATTAATCTTTAAATTAGTATAACCTTTAAAGTTTTCAAGTTAGTGCAAATTTAAAATTCAATAAATATATTAAATACAATTTTACTTTATATTACAAATGCAAATTATTTTTCTTTTGACATGCCGGTAGTATTCATTTTTACAACGCAAATTGACTTTACAATTTCTGAGTCACAGTATACTTTATAACTCTAAGCAAATGTATTTCACAAAGCAAACACTATATGTTTTTGACATACTCTAAAAAAATAAAAATCAATAATTTTGATTATAAAATTTGTATAAACATTAGCTACATTAGGGGTTCACAGCTAATTGTTGCAGAAAACCTAAAACACACTTAAATCATGTAACTTTACTAGTAGACAACTTGTATTTTAAAACACAAGTCAGTCTGATTTCTATTAAACATGAGAAAACACTGAAAATCATCATCACCTGCCGACGAGATCTTTAAGAGCTGCCAGGTATTCAGTATTTAAGCCACTACGTTTATAGGAATTAGGAATGTATTGGGATAGTAAAAAGATGAGAGAAATCTGGAAACAGACATGGAGATATGATTTCCTTCATGTATTTCTTCCTGAGAATGTAGAAGTTATTTTTTTAAATATCAAGACAATTTAAAATGGAACAGGAAAATCTTACGGCAATTTTTTTGGTAAAGTGTAGAATCCCTGGTAATATAAACAATCACTACCCTAATATGTAACTTGCAAACATGAAGTCTTATAAATTGTACTTATTTAAACAAGGCACATGCCTATACACTTATTTGAAATGCTGGGTAAATGTGCCCAAAAAAGTAAGTGAATTTTGCAAAAACAAGATAATGATACGTTTTATGATATGGTATTCTGAAATAGCTTCCCTAAATGAAGTCTAAATAAGTGAATAAGCCAGCAGAAAAACTTCATGACAGATCAGTAGTGATGCAAAAACCTTACTAGATTACGATAACCAAAAAATCAACTTATTTAGATAAATGAGGGCATTTTACATAAGCCTGTTCCAAATATAATGTAATATTATGGTTGGTATTAAAACTATAATTTTTAATTGTAGTTTTCACAATTAAAAAACTGTATTAGTTATTGTGATTATTTTAATTCCAACATCCTAAACTGATTTGCTTCTACTACAATTAGCACTACGAATTATATAACAGGTAAACTACAACCTACAGCAAAGTGGATTTAACAGTGTATTTACAAAATGTGATGTCTTTAACAATTTTGATCATGAATGAAAGGATAAACTTCATAATACTCAGAACATGATTGGCCCATTAAAAAAAAAACAACAACAAAACTCTGCCATCCTCAATGCCATGGTTACCTACCATGAAAAGTATATAAATAAGCTGAAAACAGATCTGCTCACAAAGTTTCTCAAGACTAGAATTTAAGATCACCCGAGGAGATCTGGAAGAGGTTAATTTAGCAAAATAAAGTATTTCATAAAATGTACTGACTACTGTATACATTACAAAGTTGCTCTTTGAAAACATGGTCTGGGCCTTAGGTGAGGCAAACTTAGGTTTATGGCAATTCACGGATGACAGATTCATAACAGACCCTCAAAGACAGCTAATGGTATTTTGGGGGATACATTCTGATCTTTCAGAGATTAATGTCATTAAAGACCACAAAGCCTACAAATGGGCCATGTGTCAGAAAAACACCAGGCTGGATGCCCACTGGGTCAGCCTACCTGTGGGTCATGACTCTTGGGCTGGTCAACAGCAGCGAACAAGTACCCTTTAATGGGAACCATGAAACTAGCCCTTCAGTAAGTTTGTGGCAATTGAGGGGCAAATAAAACAATGAAACAAAGCTTTCAGTTATCCAAAAGTAATTCCCTAGTGCTTTCCATGCCCTCCTTCATTTTTCAATACAATGAGGAAGATTTGTGAAGAATAAGAATATCTAGATTTCTGTCAGGAGAATTAAATTAGAATTTTAATTAATAGACTAAATTTCTATCTGATTGTGACTAGCAGAATTTATGTGATCAATTTAACTTAATAAATAAAGCTACAGAACGTAAACACTAAACACAGGTACCATACCACAAGGTAAATAATAAATAATTTAAAAATATATCTCTCTCATTTTAAAATAAATATGATATAAACATTTTAGCAAAGATTTCTGTCCACTTACCTCTCTAAGGGGAAATTCTGTTAAAAGACTACTGTATTTCAAAATACTACAAGACCACCAAATTTTTAAAACTTATCAGTCAGCCTTGAGCTTTTCCTAAGCAATTAATCTCACCATTTAAGCACATTTTTTGAAATGTTGACACTGTCTTTTAATAAAAAGAGTGGCTGATAAACTGTTCAGCTCAGAACCTATAACTTACAATCCCAAGTGCTCTGAATCTTATTTCTTACCAATTCAATTATCTGTTTCTCTTTTGGCTACACTGGTGTTATAAAAAAGATCCTGAATTTCAGCTCAAATGGTTACCTACAGAATTAAACAACATTTACGTGTCTGAATAAGTTCCTAAAATATACACTTGGTTTGGGCTGTAGAAAATCTTAAGAGGCATGCTGCAGGAGGATGCCCACAATTAACCATGCTGGTTTGACAGTAATCATTTCCTTTCAAAAAAGCAGGTTAATTTGGTCTTTCCACCCACACCTTGTTGGAGATACAATGTGTCCATCCATTGTGTGTCCGTCATATGCATGGTTCAAAAATAAGAAATGAGACAGCACATACTTCAGAGTGAGTCCCACTCTCAAAACAGTCATAACAAATTTTCACTCTCATGTAAGTTTTTGTGACTTTTCGTAAGTTAATACTATTCATTTGAAGTATTTTGCTGAAAAAAGAACAAACATTTGTAAATAACTGAAGGCTGGCAGGTTTGGGGATGCTATTTACAAAAAAGTATACCCATTATACTACTAGTGAAATTAAGACTGAATAGCTGATAGAGAATTTCTATTAATACTTTTGGATGAACATGTATCTACTTGCGTGAGGATTCTATGCAAAGTTTTCACTCCCTCATCCATCTATTCAGTCTCCTTTATATCTTCTTGATCCGAAGTACTAGAGATGTCATCATCTGTTTGTTCTCCAGAGAAATATAACATCATTGCATGTGTCTTGTGAGTTATGGTGACAGTGCAGGGCCCTTGGGCCCAAGGCTCCCCATCCACCTGCATTGGCATCATGGAGCACTTCAAAATCAGCTGATATTAGGGAACAAATAATGTTTAAAAGTCAGTCCCCCAAAATTTAGAAAGGTCTTCCTTAATAATACCATCCACAATCCCTTAACCCTATGCATTTCATTTTTAGAAAATATTAATCTGAATATGTTTTTATTCATTGATTAAGGAATTCTTTTTTCAAGTGAACGTTTTATCTCAGGATCTTGAGCCATGTTTCTGTTTCTTCCTCATCCCACTCTAGCCCCTAGTGTACAGTGACCAGCTGCATGAGCCATAAACCACTGTTTAAAGAAAGGTATAGCATGTATATTTTACATATCAACAGCTCAGAATTGGATTGGGACAAATTAGCCTGTTACAGCTATATTTCACCTACCCTCACTGTATGTGCCTGTCCTATTCGAAACGGATTAGCCAGTTTTACTTGAATCTGAGCACAGTGGAAAGACCCATATACTCCAACGACTTCCAGTAGACCATCGTCATGCCTAAAATTGGAAAAAGAAAATATGGATTATATGATGCAATAAAATAAAATCAGTTATGCTAGAGCAATTACTTTTTAACAGAGTTGGACCATCAACTTAAAAAATATTTATAACTAATGAGATACACAAAAAAGAAAATTTGAGGAAAAATGTTAAAGACTATAAACAAGAGATTGCTTTAAATAAAATAGTGACATAAAAAAACAGACCACAAATGTACATACCTGGCTAGAGGGTAAGTCTCGTCCCCCATCCCTTCCCATAGTCTGCAGCCACCGCCCCAGTATCCGATGTTCAGAACTATAATACCTTCCAAGCTGGGCAGTGCTACTCGCTCACCATCCAGTTCTAGCTTTAAAGAAGTACAAATAGATAGTGACTACAGGGTACACACATCCATTTAGAATTCACATCTATTTTCATAAATGTGCTTATATATGAGAGATGCACGTGTGGAAGATGCTCCCTACCTCTCACTCAGGGCCTTTCATCTGCCCTTTTCTATCTCTTCAGTAGAACTGCTTCTATCAACATCATCAATAATGTTCTTTTTGTTGAGCCCTGTGATTTTTTCAGGCCTTATCTAACTTGCTGTTTCAGTAGCACCTGACACTTGCTGACCCCCTTCCTCTTTTCCTAAAATCTTCTTTCCCTTTGCTTCCTGGGAACCACAGACTCTACTTCCCTGGATGTTCCTTCTCAGGAAAGTAAACTGCACCAGATCCATCTATCCACTGCCTATAAAACACGTCCATGGACTGGCACCAAAAACTCTTATGTAAAAAATTGATCAAGCAACTTTTCTGCAATTTGTTCCCTGTTCCCCAATGTACTTATCAGGAAAGAGTAACAATCTCCCCCTCCTCCGTCTCTTAGCTAACTCTTACTTACTCTTTCCTGGTAAGTAGGTTAACTCACTCCCAACCCAGCTGTTTAAGCCAGAAACCTGGCAGTTATCTTTGATTTCTTTGACTTTTTACCCTCCACATCCCCTTAATCACTAAAAACAGCTGATGCTATTTCTATGTCTTTCTCTCTCTTCACCATTTATTCCCTAAAATGTTCCTATCTGGCCTATCTGCCTCTAGCTTTACTTTCTTATGCATCCCTCACAGAGCAGTTGGATCGACACTTAAAAAATACAAATATGTCATCCTCTAATTACAACCCTTCAATGGCTTCACTTCAACCCTTCAATGCCCATGATGAAATGCAAGCTCCAATACCAGGCAAATATGACACTCTGTGATTTGACGACTGTCCATCTCTCTAGCCTCAGCTTTTGTCACTTTCCTTCCTGAAAGCTATGCTCCAGCCTGAACTCACTCAAATATGCCATGTGTGCCTCTGGGTCTTTTGCAGATGCTGTTTTTAGCCTACAGCAATCTTCCCCTCCTCCTTCTCTTAGCTAACTCTTACTTATTTTCAGATTCCAGCTTGTCACTTCTTCCAGAAAGACTTGCTTATACTGCCACTTTCCCTAGTCTCTGTAGCTCCTAGGTTACGTATTGCAGTTATTTATTCCTGTAAGACCACATGCTTTTCTTATATAACTTCTCATACTGCATTGCAATGTGATTTAAATATCTTTTTGGTTTTTTCTTGGAGACAGGGTCTCAATCTGTCACCCAGGCTGGTGTGCAGTGGTACAATCATGGCTTACTGTAGCCTCTGCCTGCTGGGTTCAAGTGATCCTCCTGCCTCAGCCTCCTGAGCAGCTAGGACCACAGGTACGTGCCACTATGCTCAGCTATTTTTATTTTTTATAAAAGTGGAATCTCACTATGTTGCCCAGGCTAGTCTCCTTGCCTCAAGCAATCCTCCCACCTTGGCCTCCCAAAGTGCTGGGATTACAGGCATGAGCCACTGTGCCCGGACTGGTTTAAATATCTTTCTTCACCCTAGACTGTAAATGTAGAGCAAGGGATTTATCACTGTTTACCTCCAGTATCGAGGACAATGACTATTTTACAGGTGTATAAATAAAATTTATTTTATTTCTGTATAATTAAAAATAATTTGTATTTTTATATAAATAAAATGTCAGACAATAAAATAAAGGTCTTTATTTTATATGCTTGTATGCTTTACTCTACCAATACTCTCAAAGCCTAGGAAAAATAAAATATGATAAAGTAACATAACACTCTTTTTAACAGAAAATCTTGCTTACTTCTACGCCATGACAGCTCAGAGACTTTGAGCTAAACATTATGCCTAACGGCAACATTTTTCCTTGACTAATGTATAATCAGTCTCCTTACTCCCTGCTCACTGTCTCTTTTCCCAAGCTGTTTATGGTCTCTTTTTATTTATTTTATCAGTTCTAGGTTTCTCTGAATTAATGTCTTTGTTGTTGCTATTAACCATTACAGATTCTTTTTGGAATCAAGCAAGGAATACATATAAGACTGCCATATCTGGCTGGGCGCGGTGGCTTATGCCTGTAATCCCAGCACTTTGGGAGGCCGAGTCGGGTGGATCACGAGGTCAGGAGATCGAGACCATCCTGGCTAACACGTGAAACCCCGTCTCTACTAAAAATACAAAAAATTAGCCGGGCGTAGTGGCGGACGCCTGTAATCCCAGCTACTCGGGAGGCTGAGGCAGAATGGTGTGAACCAGGGAGGCAGAGCTTGCAGTGAGCAGAGATCGCACCACTGCACTCCAGCCTGGATGACAGAGTGAGACTCCATCTCAAAAAAAAAAAAAAAAAAAAGACTGCCATATCATGATGTCAGAGATGCTGTTGCAATAAGCAATCATTAATATTCTATTTTTACTATTTATACATTTTTATTATTTTTTATTTATTAATTTTTTTTGAGACGGAGTCTTGCTCTGTCACCCAGGCTGGAGTGCAGTGGTGCAACCTCAGCTCACTGCAAGCTCCGCCTGCCGGGTCCATGCCATTCTCCTGCCTCAGCCTTCCAAGTAGCTGGGACTACAGGCGCCCGCCACCACGCCTGGCTATTTTTTTTTTTGGTATTTATACATTTTTATTTTGGTATGTAAGAGAGATACCCGACAAAAATAATCCAAATTAAACTTTCCATTTAAACTTCCTCTGTGTCTTTATGTTGAGTCAGGCACTGAATTAGATAACTGTAAATTATTTATCATGTATGAATGGAGGCCACTCACCCTAATAGTTAAACAGACTGGATTTACATAAACCTGGGTTCACATCTTGATTACATGTGCATTTGGGCATTAAATGAGAGAATTTGGGCAAATTACTTCATTTAAAATAGTTTTCTTTTCTGCATAATATGAATATATAATACATGCCTTGTAGAATTGTGGAGAGAATTTAGAGGGACAATGTGTATAAAGCATGTAGCAAAGTGCCTGGCACACAAATAAATACTCTATGTATGCTGGCAAAATATATTAACAAAGTTTAGCATTTCTGTTTAAAAAGTCTTCATAATCCAGAGACCACCTAAAACTTTAAAAAATAAAAAGTGTTAATAGCTTACCTCAACTTTTTTATTCAAATCTTTACATTCCTGCACTAAACAATCTTTGGTTCCATAGAATAAGTAAACCGCCTATGAAAAATGGACAGAAAATATAATATTAAAACAATCTAACCCTGTAAATAATAAGAAAAAATACGCTGTATCACAGCTCCCTTTAAGAATGTTGAAGCACACATTTTCCTTACGGTAGACTAGATGCTGATGAAAAGAAGGGCAACCAAAGGGGACACTTTTGGTGTGCAACCTCTGGCCCTATCCAACACCTCCATTCTAGTAATTTTAAAGGGTAAAATTGGAATCCACTAGGAGCAGCAATGGAAATCTATAATTAAAACACAATGTAAAAATAAAAATGCCTTTTACATATTACAGATACTTTTGGCATCATTTGTATTTTACATTTTATTCTCTTAGGCTATTAATAGTTTAAAAGTTCTAGGTGAACTGTGGTACAGTACATGAAATGTTACTCATCCTTCTTTTTTGGAAGATGACAATACAGGCCATTCCATTTAAGTTTAATTATCCTCTTTCTCAGGGGAAATGTGGGATAGAAGTGATTTTTTCTTTTTCTTTTTTTTTTTTGAGATGGAGTGTCGCTCTGTCACCAGGCTGGAGCGCAGCTGCGCGATCTCGGCCCACTGCAACCTCCGCCTCCTGGGTTCAAGCGATTCTCCTGCCTCAGTCTCTCAAGTAGCTGGGACTACAGGCGTGCACCACCACATCCGGCTAATTTTTGTATTTTTAGTAGAGATGGGGTTTCACCATGTTGGCCAGGATGGTCTCGATCTCCTGACCTCGTGATCTACCCACCTTGGCCTCTCAAAGTGCTGGGATTACAGGCGTGAGCCACCACGCCCAGCCTAGAAGTGATTTTTTTCTAAATGGTGTTTTCTCCCAAATTTATCAAAAAAGTTGTATTTTATAAAGAAAAATATTCGAATTAGAAAATTCCACTTTTTCCTAGTACTTCCGATTACTTAAGAATAGTAATGCGTATTAATCTAACAAACATTTTCTAATCACTTATGAATACAAAAAGGTTGATGTAAGGACTGAGTAAATTATCAATTGTATAAATAGTAATACGTATTACCTTAGTAACTATATTAATAAAAGGGAACTATTTCAAAATTTGAAATATTTGTAAAACAGAACCAGGAATACAATTGCTATGCATTTATTTTTGATATCCTGTTGGTTAATCACCAAACGTTATTAAAAAAATTCCTAAGCGAAACTCCATCAACGGAATCAACTATACTAGAAATCAGAGATGACCTCAGTTCAAAGCTGTGGCTAACAGGCTGCTCTTTTATCTCATCTGCCTTTTGGAGGTTTTTCAAACCAATGAAATCTACTTTTCCATTAATGACTTCACCAAAAATTTATTCTGCCTAAAATTTCCTTCCAATTTTAGCTGCCATTTAAGATAAACTATCATATATTCCATTTAGTTGCCATCTAAGCAAAATATGCTATAAAATATCCCAAATTTGAATTTAAAAAATTTGTTAGAGTTATATAATACTTTGATAAAGTTGTTTTGTTTTTTGAGATGGAGTTTCATTCTGTTGCCCAAGTTGGAGTGCAGTGGTATGATCTCAGCTCACTGCAACCTTTGCCTCCTGGTTTCAAGAGATTCTCCTACCTCAGCCTCCCAAGTGGCTGGGATTACAGACACCTGCCACCATGCCCGGCTAAATTTGTATTTTTAGTAGAGACAGGGTTTCACCATGTTGGCCAGGCTGGTCTTGAACTCCTGACCTCAAGTGATCCACCTGCCTCTGCCTCCCAAAGTGCTAGGATTACAGGCGTGAGCCACTGTGCCTGGCCTGATAAAGTACATTTAAAGATCTAATTAAAAAAAAAGATCTAATTTGACAACCCTACACAAAAGACAGCAGGTAAATATTTCTGTAAGTTAGTTAAATCTGAATCTAAGAGTGCTAAATATAATTGAACTATTGATTTTTACTGTACCTTCGGTGATAAGCAGGAAATGTTATTTTATCCAACACACCTTATTAAGAATTCTGCTAGAAAACAGAGATGGTGCCTTCTCACGATGAGCATGAAAATTGAGAGCCATGAGAGCATCAGGTCCAACAGAAAAATAGTTGTTCATTGTGAATTCCTGTGAGAAAGGGTAAGAATAAGCAACAGACTATGGTTCCACCTAAGCCTGAGCCATAATTAAATGTCAATCTTAGTCTTTGTGTTCTTTTGAAAACGGAGATGCTTTCTGCATTTACTTTTCACATGGCTATTTTATACTGTCCGGTGAAGTTACCAGAAATAAAGCTTCCATTTAAGGCTGATAACTACAGATGTGAATCTCATCTTCCATTTCTGTTTTATATGCTACACCTCGGACCTCACCATCTACTAGAATGGCTCTACTTGATGCTTCCAGGCTTTTCATACCTGTGTTCCCATTACATTTGTTCTTTACATTTATCACAGCCTCCAAGCTCTCAGCTTCTATTAGTCCCAACCCAGGCTACTGGTCTCACCTTAATTTATCTTACTTCCCAACGCGGCCTGGATTCTGAGGTCAATCATTTCAATGACTGTACTCAACACCATCCTTCGTTCCAACACTCCCTTGACCTCTTCTCAATTTAGCCTTTTTTTTTTGAGATGGAGTCTCGGACTGTCGCCCGGGCTGGAATGCAGTGGCGCGATCTCGGCTCTCTGCAACCTCTGCCTCCCAGGTTCAAGCGATTCTCCTGACTCAGAGTAGCTGGGATTACAGGCGCCTGCCACCATGCCCGGCTAATTTTTTTGTATTTTTAGTAGAGATGGGGTTTCACCATGTTGGCCAGGCTGGTCTCGAGCTCCTGACCTCGTGATTCGTCCGCCTCTGCCTCCCAAAGTGCTGGGATTACAGGCATGAGCTACTGCACCCGGCCAGCCTTGTTAATCTTCTCTAAATCAAACTGTTTTCTCTGCTCTATTTCCACATTGCTGATAAGAATCTTATAATTATGATCCTGTTACAAAGTTATTTCTAAGGATGGCTGGACACAATCGCTAATAGGACACAGTAACCCTTTAGATGTCTCCTTTCCTGTATTCCCTAGTGGTTTATTTCAAAATTTACAACTCTCTTCAAGTCCCTGATAACCAGCTCCCTTGCCTTTGTTATGTTCAGATGATCTTGATTCTTGCCTCACTGAAAAAAGTGAGATCCTCAGGTATGAAAGGTATGAATTCTCACGCTCTCTTTCTGCCATCTAAAAATTCTGACTTTACTCAAGTGCACCTTTCTCCTTCAAATCAAAGACGCTCTTCCTCCTTTTGATGGTTAAGTCTAAATTTGGTCACTTGTTCTTTTCATCCTTTTCCCATTCATCTCTTATGGAACTAAATGTCTGTCCCTTCACTGCCAAAATATAATTTTCAATCCTAGTTGTTCTTTTTTTTAAAAAAAAACCCCATAAACACCTTATTTTAAATAAAATATGTCAATGTTCATTAATTTGCCTTTATTTTTTAACTGAATTTTTTTTTTCTAGTTTCCTAGGTGTCCTTTATTCAGAAACTAAGAGTGGGGCAATATAAGCTTCATAAGGGCAAGGCCTTCATCACTGAAACTCCAGCACCTACGACAGTGCCTGGCACCAGATGGGCACAAAATACTTGCATGAATGTATAGAGAAATGAAGTTCCTTCTTGTATTTGATTGTTTGGATGTTCTTCTATAGAGGTAAGCAGACCCTACTTGATTGTAGTATATTTATTTTTAATGACATATCTTATTTCTTGACAGCAAACGGCTGAAGGACATATCTTCTTATTTGAATCATCTAACTGGTGTGTGTGAAACTTTGTCCATCTTTCTTTGGAGGAATGATCTCTGATAAATATTTTTAAATATTCAGCTCTGCTTTATTACTGAACAGTAATACATCCTGGTATGAATGAGAAATACATCATTTTTTTTTTTTGCATATCCATCACCTCAAATGTTTATCATTTATTTGTGGTGAGAACATCTAAAATCCTCTCTTTTAGGCTGAGCACAGTGGTTCACATTTGTAATCCCAGCACTTTGGGAAGCTGAGGGGTGTGGACTGCTTGAGCCCAGGAGTTTGAGACCAGCCCGGGCAACATAGAAAAATCTTCTCTCTATTGAAAATAATAAAAATAAAATTGGCCGGGTGTGGTGGCATGTGCCTGTAGTCCCAGTTACTAATGAGGCTAAGGTGGGAAGATCACTTGAGCCCTAGAGGTCTAGGCTGCAGTGAGCCGTAATCACGCCACTGCATGGGCAAATGAGACCCCATCTCAAAAAAAACACAAGAAAACAAAAAAAACCAAAAAAACAAAAAACCTCTCTTTTAGCAATTTGAAAATATACATTATTATTAACTATAGTCACCAAGCTGTGCAACAGCAGAACTTATTCTTCCTAACTAAAACTTTGTACCTATTAACCAGTGTCTCCCCTTTCTCCATCTACTCTCCTACTCTCTACAGCCTCTGGTAACCATTATTCTACTCTCGACTTTGAGTTTGATTTTTTAGATTCCACGTATAAGTGGCATCATACAATATTTGTCTCTCTGTGCCTGGTTTATTTATTTAAAATAATGTCCTCTAGGTTCAGCTATGTTGCTGAGAATGACAGATTTTCCTGTTTTTTTTTTTTTTTTAAGTCTGAATAGTTTTCCATTGTGTATATATGGCATATTTTAAAAAACCATTCATTCACTGATGGGCACTTAGGTTATTTCTGCATCTTGGCTATTGTACATAATGCTGCAATGAACATGGCAGCATGGACATCTGTTTGATATACTGATTTCAATTCCTTTGGGTATATATCTATAAATGGGATTGCTGGAACATATGGTAATTCTAGTTTTAGTTTTTTGAGAAACCTCCATATTGTTTCCCAAAATGGTTGTACTAATTTGCAATACCAATAGTGTATAAGGATTCTCTCTTTTCCACATCCTTGCCAACATTTGTTATTACTCACCAATGAAATAGGATAGGAAAGCCCAAAATAAATACACATATCTACGGCCAATTGATTTCTGACAAAGGTGCCAAGAATATACAATAGGGAAAGGAGAGTCTCATCAATAAATGGTACTGGGAAAGCTGGATATCCACATGCAGAACAATGAAAATCAACCCTTATTTCACCCATTATAAAGAATCAACTCAAAATGGATTAAAGACTTAAATGTACAACCTGAAACTATAAAAGTACTAAAGGAAAATGTAAGGAAAAAGCTTCACAACATTGGCCTGGGCAGTTATTTGTTTGATATTTGTTTGATATGATCTCACAAGCATAGGCAACAAAAGTAAAAATAGACAAAAGGGATTGCATCACACTAAAAAGATTCTACACAGCAAAGGAAAACACTAGAGTGAAGAGGCAACCCACAACTTGGGAGAAAATCTCTGTAAATTATACACTCGATAAGGAACTAATCTCCAAAATGTAGAAGGAACTCAAGTTACTCAATAACAACCAATAATCTTATTAAAAAATGGGCAAAGGACTTGAAGAGACATTTCTCAAAAGACATAAAAATGGCCAACAGATACAGGTTCAGCATCCCTAATATGAACATCTGAAATCTGAAATGTCCCCAAATCTCAAACTTTTTGAACACTGACATGACACTCAGAGGAAATGCTCATGGGAGCATTTTGGATTTCAGCTTTTCAGATTAGAAATGCTCAAGGGGTACATATTCTGCACATATTCCAAAATCCAAAAAAATTAGAAATCTGAAATACTTCCGGTCCCATTTTTTTGGATAAGGGATATTCAACCTGCATATGAAAAAATGCTGAATATTTCTAATCATCAGAGAACTGCAAATGAAAACCACAATGAGCTATCACCTCATACCTATTAGATTGGCTACTATCAAAAAGAGAAATACATCTTTAATGTTGGCATTTCAGGCACTATGATAACTGACAAATACTTCTGAACACAGGAACCATTTTAAAGGATCTCTCAATACTTTATTTTTTTACGTTCAATTTTTTAAAAAAATAAATCAAAGCAATCCACTTTAATAAGCTATATAGTTCTACAAGGCTTCAAAGGAAACACTGCAGTTTTCTGTCTACTCCTCCTCATTTATAATTCCTGCTCCCAGAGCTCTTTCCATAGTTCTTTCTTCTGGTATTTATCTCTATATTTCTAAATAACATAATCAGATCATTACTTCTTGATTTTTTTTTTTTTTTTTGAGACATAGTCTTGCTCTGTTGCCCAGGCTAGAGTACAGTGGCGTGATCTTGGCTCACTTCACCCTCTGCCTCCCGGGTTCAAGGAATTCTCCTGCCTCAGCCTCCCGAGTAGCTGAGATTACAGGCACCCACGACCACACCCGGCTAATTTTTGTATTTTTAGTAGAGACGGGGTTTCACCATGTTGGCCAGACTGGTCTCAAACTCCTGACCTCAGGTGATCCGCCCGCCTCAGCCTCCCAGAGAGCTGGGATTATAGGCGTGAACCACCGTGCCTGGCCAATTTGTGATTTTTAAATTTTAAATGTTACTTACTGTATTCTTTTTCTTTTTTAGAGATGGGGTCTCATCTGCATTCTGTCACCCAGGCTGGAGTGCAGTGGCATGATGATAGCTCACTGCAGCCTTGAACTCTTGGGCTCAAGCAATCTTCCTGCCTCAGCCTCCTGAGTTGCTGGGACTACAGGCGTGTGCCCCCATGTCCAGCTCCTTTGCTTTTTGTTGTATTTTCTGAGTGGTGTCTTCAATTGTACTTTCCAATTTGATACTGAATTTTAGTTTATAAGAGCCTTTTTTGAGGTATGTGTTTCTGAATGTTCCTTTTATAGAACTCTGTTCTATTAATATTTTCATTTTTCTCTGAGAACATTAGTCCCACTCCCTGACTTCCTTCAGCTTCCTGGACTGTGTTTCCTACAATTCTTTCTTCTTCTTTCTTTGGGGCTCTCTCATGGCAGAGGCTTTCCTTAAATGTTTGTTTGTGCCTCCAATCCTTGGCTGTATACATTCATGTTTTAAGAGTAAGGCATAAAAGGCAAACTGTGAACTTTGCATCCAAAAGCAGGTCTTGCTAGGGTATAAGCTTCATTATAGGACTACAGTGCAAAAATCTGGTCCTTTTGCTAGGGGACACTCAAATATTGGTACCTGTTAATTTTTTCCTTGGGCAAGTTAGCTTCCCCAGAGAGAAATCCTCTCTGCCACTATTCTTGAAGTTGAGTGGATGAAAAGGGCCAGTGATCTCACTTTGCACTAAATCTGTTTTCAGTATGGTGTTAGCTGGCTAGAGTCTCTCTAAACTTTCCAGAGTAAACCTCCAATCTACTACCTGAGTTGAGGAGGGTAGTAAATGACCACGTGAAGCTGGGGAAAGGGGAAGTGATCTAGGGGACAAACAGCTTCTTTTGCTCACTCCTTCTATTTTCAGACCCACTCTATACTACTGCTGAGTGATGTGGTGACTTGAATTCCTAAGCCTTTGCTTGGTTCTGCTCAATAAACTGGTTTCTTTCTTGGTTTTCTGCAGTGTAGGCACTTTTGAGCTTTTTTCAATATGCAAACCTTCCTAGTTTTGGCTTCTGAAGACTGCTGTGATCTCTTTCTCCTTAAGGTTTTGTGCCTTCTCAAAGATCTATACAAGATCTTTTAGAGGCACATTTTAGAGGGATTTCAGTGGCAAGGAGATGGAGAAGCAGAGAAACATGCATCAGTGTTCCCCAAATGCTCTTCTTTAAAGTCTGCTTTAATTTTGCTGTTTATCACCCACCTACTGTAATTCTCTTTCTCTGTTTTCTCCTTATTTACTTACTAAACTCTTTAGTCTCCTTTAGTGGCCTCTCTTAATCTGTGTCACCTAAATATATCTATTTTCAAGATGTAGTTCATGGCTGGGCATAGTGACTCATGCCTGTAATCCCAACACTCTGGAAGGCTGAGGTGGGAGGATTGCTTGAGCCTAGGAGTTCGAGACCAGCCTGGACAATATAGGGAGACCCTCTCTCTACAAAACAGAAACAAAAACAAAAACTATCTGGGCATGGTGGCACATGCCAGTGGTCCCAGCTACTTCGGAGGCTGAGATGGCAGAATCGCTTGGGCCCAGAGGTCAAGGCTGCAGTGAGCTGTCATCACAATACCGCACTCCAGCTTGAGTGACAGACCGAGACCTTGTCTACACAACAAAAGAAAAAAAAAAAGAAAAGATGTAGTTCTTTGCCCTCTTTTCCCCTCTCACTCCCCACATTCTCTTACGCATTCTCAGCATTTAAACAATTATCAGAAATAAAGCTTCAGTTCAAAGGCTAATAGGGATGTGAATCCCACAATTTGGGCTACTCCCCCTGCTCCCATCCCAGTTTATTTTACTTCCTAACCCAGTCTAGATTCCTCAATCTGCATCTCTAGCTCTGTCTTTATTCCTGAGCAATAAGCCTAAACTTCCAACTTCTTGTTTAACACTTCAAAAACTTTTAGATTGATATGCCCAATATCTGTCTCATTTTCTTCCTACCCAAACCTGAAACTTGGTATTTTTCTTATAGTCATTTCCATATATCCAGTTATAAAAACTAGAAATCTAATAGTAATATGTATTTTCTCTTTTCCCTTTATACTAATCATTTGTCAAGTATTGATTAATTCTACCTCTAAAATGTCTTTGCATTGTCCTCATCCTGATTCTACCTAGTGCAGGCTTCTAAGCTATTTTCACATTATCTCCAGAGTATCTTTTAAAAATACAGATCTACTCTCTCTGTATTATTTGCTACTTGCTAACCATGCTTTGCCCTCTCTCACCTCTATTACCTCTGCCTGGAAAGTCTTTTGCTTTTTTAAGGACCAACTCCCGTATCACTTCCTCTGAATCTTCTCAGGCTGATCAGCTAGGGCAGAACTAAGCATATCTGCACCCTGTTCTCTCCCATAACACATTTACAGTCCAGCTTGTGAGGTAAGCATATAAGCTTCTGTTCTGCTCCACAGCCAACTCCCTTGAGATAAGCACCAGGTCTCTGTATCCCACCACAGAGTGCCGTATCTCGTGCAATGAAGCTGAAACCACTTGCAACTGAGGCACTAACAACATACCTTGGGTTTTCTTAAGTTGTAGTATCCTTTATTTGTTACTTGAACTTTCCATCTAAAAAACAGAAGTTAAAAAAAACAGCACTTTTTACAACAAACCCCGTACTCTGGATGTTTGGATAAATGAGGGTTTTCTATTAAAATACCATCTAAAAAAGTAACCACATGTATATGAGCATGCAAATTTAGGGATAAGTACTCACTGTAACTAATTACTTCGGCTCTTACATAATAAAACAAAACACCAGTATCTATGTATAAGTACAACTAGTATAGTCTTTCACATTTAAATTACATGGCACATTTCATCTACACAAGTCTTCATTTGTAAACCAAACAATTATGGCTAAATCTCAAGAAATCTACTTTTTGGGGAAACGTAACTTACCGATCCAGTTTAATTCCATCTGCTTCCATTACATTTCGCAAAACCTGTGCAACTGGAATTTCTCCAGCATAACCTGTACCCCAACCCAATGTATTGGATAGATCGTTGCCTGTTCCCAGAGGCAAAACTGCAACTTGTGGAATGTACTTTTCTTGTCCCTAGAATATGGAAGATATGTTTTAGATTTTTCTCTGCAGACTATTTGCTGGGTAATAATATTTTGTAAAATTTAATAAGACCAAAACAGTAAGGATACAAATATAACAACTGTATGTTGTTTTGCTAAAGCTTGTGCTAATTGCTTAATCAAAACATCTCATTTTTAACTATTTGAAGCTGGCAATGTCTAATATTCATCTGCATAATAAAAAATATAAAGCAAAAATATTCTATATTAGGTTGGGCATAGTGGCTCACCCATGTAATCCCAGCACTTTGGGAGGCCAAGGTGGGAGGATCGCTTGAGCCCAGGAGTTTGACAGCAGCCCAGGCAACATGGTGAAACCCTGTCTCTACAAAAAATACAAAAATTAGCCAGGCGTGGTAGCGCACACCTACAGTCTCAGCAACTTTGTAGGCTGAGGTGGGAGGATGGCTTGAACCTGAGAGATGGAGGTTGCAGTTAGCTGTGTTTGCGCCGCTGCACTCCAGCCTGGGTGACAGTGTGAGACTGTATCTCAAGAAAAAAAAAACAAAAAAACAACAACAAAACCCATATATATATATATGTATAGCATATTTATCTTAGAAGTCCTTCTGTAGTAGTTCTTAAAGACTAATACCTTAATCTTCATGTCATCAACTGCATCCAGGACCCACCCTACAGTCCCATCCCCTCCACAAACAAGTACTCGAGCTGAATAATATGGAAGAAGAGTACAGAGTTGTAGGGCTTTGATAGGAGGAGTTTTAGTTACATCAAAAACCTAGAAACAAAAGAAAAAGAAAAATTATTTTTATCCAACATTTTCCTTCATCTGTAAGGATGATTTCCCTCTAGATGAGTAGAGATATAGTTAAATAACATTACTGGCTACTATGTATTTAACAATATGCCAGGCACACTGCCAGACTCTTTATATTCATTGTAGCTCATCCCCACACTGACTCTACAAAGCAAGAGTTAGCCTCATTCTATTGGGCTGGAAACTGAGGTGCAGGAAGGTTAAATCACTTGCCTGTGATTCTCCAGGTAATTAAGTGCTGAAATACAAGGCTAGGTGTGGTAACTCATGCCTATAATCCCAGCACTTTGGGAGGCCAAGGCAGGTGGATCACTTGACGTCAGGAGTTCGAGACCAGCCTGGCCAACATGGTGAAATCCTGTCTCTACTAAAAATACAAAAATTAGCCAGTGTGGTGTTGTGTGCTTGTGATCCTAGCTACTCGGGAGGCTGAGGTAGGAGAATCACTTGAACCTGGGAGGCAGAGGTTGCAGTGAGCCAAGATCATGCCCCTGCACTCCAGCTTGGGCAACAAAGCAAGACTCTGTCTCAAACAAAACAAAACAAAACAAAACAAAAAAAGTTATAGTTTATCTACTATACCACACTGCCTCCTTCCTGTTCACATAAACCACAATGTGCTAAGTTCACCTTTAATTAGTGTTTCATATCTTATACTGGCTTAAAAAAAAATCACCAGTGCAAGTTAGCACAAATTTCTGGAAAGCAATTTTGCAATACATAGAAAATGACATAAGCAAATCTCTACCTCTACAGACTTGCCTTTTCTAGACAAGTCACATAAGTGGAGTCATACAATGTAAGGTCCCTTGTATCTGCCTTCTTTCACTTAGTATGTTTTTGAGGTTCATTTATTGTAATATATACGTATCAGTAGTTTGTTCGTTTTTGTCATTTCATGATATTCCATTGTATGGCTACATCACATTTTGTTTATCAACTCACCAGCTGATGAACAGCTGGGCTGTTTATGCTTTTTGGCTATCATGAATAATGCTGCTGTGAACATTTTCATGCAAATCTTTGTGAGAAATATGTTTTCACTTCCCTTGGGTAGATTCCTAGTAGAGGAATTGCTAGAAGATATAATAAATTTATATTTAACTTTTTAAGAAACTGCCAAGATGTCTTCTAAAGAGGTTGTACCATTTTATATTCCCACCACAAGAGTTCCTGTCTATCCACATATTTAAATGGCTGATCTTTTTGTAATTATTATTCTTTCCTATGATCAGGTGATTAGCGACTTGAAGCATTAATAATCATTGCATTTTAGGGAAAATGCAAACATTAATATAAAAAGGAAGTTTTTTTCTTTAGTTACCTGGACTGGATTCAACAAGATCCTAAATTCTCCCAACAGTCCTTCTCCCATATTAGTTCCACTACGAGAGTTGGCCAGGATTATTAATGGGGTCCATTGCTTTCCAAGCTTAGAGGCTAGCTAAAAAAAATTGCCATGAGTGAAAAGGTTTAGTATCTTAAAGATGAAAAGCACATTTTCCATGCCTTGAGAACAATGGTGCTATAATTTGCTGAAATAAAAACAACTATACTAGTTCTCTCAATTCAATATAAAAATCAAAGAATTCTAAGAATGGAAGGGAACCTCAGAAATTAACTATTTTAAGCTCCCATTCAATGTTTAATTATCTTCTACATTATTCTAGATAAGTCATCCAGCATATGCTTGGACACTCACATAAGGAACTCACTAGTAATGCAGCCCATTACACTGCTACATCAAATTATTAGAAAGTTTGGACTTAAACTGAGTTGAAAATCTGTCTTTCTATAACTTTCAACCATTCACAGAATAGACACTGATTTTTTTCTCTGATCTTTCACCTTGATTTTCCTTTACTGGATGTATTCTGGTGTGTTTTGCAAGGTTTTATTTCTTTTTTTTAAAATGGGGTACTCAGATTAAAAAATCTGGACTTCTAATAGCTCAAAGTCAAATGAAATTAATACTTTTCACAATGTAACCATTTCTTCTTCCCCTCTCCTTGTAAATGTAACCATTAATGAAGTTATTCTGTGGTTTTACTTAGAGATTCTCCTCTCTTGTGATCTCAGGTTGAACTCAGGTAAGTAAGAGATTGTACATTTAAAAAAAGTGTCAAAACAATATTGTTTGAAAAATTTAAAATGTCCCTTTCCTTGCAGGAATATTTACAAAGGTGGCATGTAAGACATAAAATCTTAATTTGAAAAAGGTACAATTTTAAAATAAAATAGTTCAATTATTTTGGTATATCCAATTAGAAAATAAATCCATAAATTTTTATAATGTTTCCTTAAGAGCTACATAAAGACTGAGAGATTCAGTAAGTTACATCAATTTCATACACATATCTACATACTATAAACTGTTGTCAATAGGTTTAATGTTTACCATTATTTGTGGGAGCATTTAATGTGCAATGTAAACTTATCTTTAGGGACCCTGTATAAAGTTCAAAATAGAAAAATATTTTTAAAACAAGGTGTGAGGAAAATCTATTTTCTTTTCACTGACAATAATGAATCCCAAAACTGACTGTTCATCAGAATCTTCTGAGGACCTTAAAAAAAAAGATGAATTCCTGAACTTACCCTATACCTACTAAATCAAATATGGCAATGAAGGTACTACTCAGAAATCTGTATTTTTAAAAAGCTCCCTAAATCATTCAGATGCAGGCAATGATTTAGAAACCACTAATATAACATTTCCAATTTCCTTTTAGACATGAAAGAACTCAAGAGCCAAAATTTTTGACCCATCTCTAGGAACTAGGTAGGATTTTATGGCTTACCATAATGGCATTTTATTTCCCTCCTTGGTCTTGATCTGTTATTTAAGTTTATTTTATTCCTGGCACCAATTCTTCTTACATACTGTCTTAACTATCTCAAACAATGACTTACACAGCTTTTAAAAAATCAATCATATAAGAGAAATAAACTCTAATTACCACTTCATAATCTGTTTTTTTGTCTTTACGCATCTGATTAATGGAGGTTAAATAACTTGGTGGAATGATTAGGTTTTTGAATTCTCCAAAATCACATTTTTCATTCTTTAAACTATTTTTCATACACTCATCATGTACTGTTTTCTGGCACCAAATGCACCTGTGGGAAGGAAGAAACAAGCATTAACTAATTTTAAACCATAATCTCAATGATAACCCACAAAACAATCATTTTTGTTAAAAAATAAAACATAATTTTATCACTACTTACCATAACATTTGGCAAATAAAAGATATGCACTATCTGCACAGTGAAATGGAGCAATAAGGTTTGAACATATTTGGCAGTTTAATCTAACAGCATTTTTTTTTTTTTTTTTTTTGAGACAGGTCTCACTCTGTCCACCAGACTGGAGTGCAGTGGCATGATCTCAGCTCACTGCAACCTCTGCCTCCCAGGCTCAAGTGATTCTTCTGCCTAGTCTCCCAAGTAGCTGGGATTACAAGTTCGTGCTACTACCACCTGGGTAATTTTTGTATTCTTGGTAGAGACAGGGTTTCACTATGTTGACCAGGCTGGTCTTGAACTCCAGACCTCAAATGATCCACCCACCTCGGCCTCCCATAAGTGCTGGGATTGCTGGAGTGAGCCACTGTGCCCCGCCTAACAGCATTTCTTAAAATGTGGGCCCCAAGATCCATTCAGGGCATCTGTGAGGTTAAAATTTTAATAATAACACTAAAGAGTTATTTCACCCTCATCCTCTCAAAAGTGTACAGTGGAATTTTCCAGAAGCTTTATGACATGTGCTATGACAATAGAAGCAAATACGATAATCTAGCTGAATTATAAGTGAAAGAAATGTGCAAAAATTTAAAACAATGTAACTCTCCTCACTAAATTTTCATAAAAATCATGTTACTATTATTTAAAAAATATTTTAAAAATTTATCAGTTTTAATTTATGACATGGTAAATATCAGTAGATATGATCCACATAAACAAAAGCTGATCTAAAATGATAGTTTTATATATATTTGTGCTTTGGCTGAAATGTAGGTTCATGAGGCCTAAAGTCCTTACTGTTTAAATGCCCCACTGACATGGACCCTTGAAGAGTTCCTGAGGGTCCAGCTTGAAAATCTCTTAACCTGTAAATATAAGTACAACCGTGCATTTCTTTTTGTCAGTTAATACGAAAATAATTCATATGCTTGCTTTTGAAATAGACATTAAGAACATGTGCATTCAGATTTGCAACTATGTTTGGACCCAATTGGTAAAACAAGCAGAGAACAGAGCTAGTAAAGGTCCTGGGTTTCTATTATTAATTTGCTAAGTATTTAATCCACTCACAGATAAGGCAGATCTGACTGAAGAGATAAAGCAGGCCACCAGAAAAGAATGGTTATAATTAAATGAATATTAAAAAAAAAAAGAGGATAAACATTCTTTCACCCAGAGGTCCTCTGTTGACCTTCTATTTTAAGCTGTTTTTTCCTTTTGGATATTCAGATTTGTCAAGTACTTAGTGCTGTATACTCGAGTCCTATTTACTGCTAAAAGCAAGAGTTCTCTGCATAATCTGTTACAGAGAAAACAAATAATTTGCATAATCACATTTGTTAATTTTAAACTCAACTTGAGAAACTATAATAGACTGGTTATGTGGCTGAAGTATAATATCTTTACTTATTGGTCTACCATAACTTTAAAATAGCATATCACTATCAAAAGCAATCAGAAAGGATACCCACTGAATTATTTCATTATGGTTTCCTCTGGGAAAGTAGGACTGAGGAATGGGAAGAATATTAACTTTTTAGTCTACATTTTTTTTTGTATGTATTGATTGAGATCCTAAAAACCAGAATATAAACATGAACTACTTGTATAAATTTTAAAAATTATTTTAAATAATACTAGCTTATAAAAATTTAAAAATACAAAAAGGCATAAAATAAAATCATCCAGAGAGTCACTCTTAACTTTTTGACTTATTTATTCTCAGTTTTATAGTGTATACATTTGTTTTTCACGTTAGAAGCATGATGTATATATATCTGGATAATGCTTTTCTACATTGTATAATAAACTTTTTTGTATATCATTTTTTTTAAAACATGGTTTGTAAAGAATGTATATTATTACATCATGTGAATATAGTATAATTTATTTGACCCTGTCTCAAAAAACAAGAAAAATGAACAAAAATTAGCTTGGCATGGTAACGTGTGCCTGTAGTCCCAGCTACTAGTGAGGCTGAGGTAGGAGGATCACTTCAACCCGGGAAAGGGAGGTTGCAGTGAGCTGAGACTGTGCTACTGCACTCCAGCCTGGGCATCAGAGCGAGATTCCATCTCTAAAAACAAAACAAAACAAAACGAAAAAAACCTGACCCCTTTTCTGTTTTTTAAAAAAGACATTTAGCTTATTTTTGAAAATATAAATAACATGGGTAAATGAATGAGATTATTTCTTTGCAATCTCAGAAGTTACTGAATCAAAGGGCATGCATTTTCCTAAGGTTCTGGGTGTTTGTCCAATATGCTTGTTACGAGCGCATGAAAGTGCCCATCATAACTAACACTTATTAATACTGCTCATTAGTACTTAATTTTTCTTTGATAATTTGATAGAAAAAGGTATCCTATTGTTTTATTCTGGAAGTCTTTGATTAGTAGGTAAAACTGAGTTTTTCAGCCCCCTTTTGTGAATTCATTCATGTTCCATATTCATCTTTCACTAGGTTTTAATAATTGCATGTACTTTTATTTATCTAGAATATCAACCTTTTTTTCTGGCATATTTATTGCAAACATGCTTCCGTGTTCTTTAAAATTGTCTTTTTAATCTACTTAAGTTTTTTAAAAATATATATACAGGTATGTATTTCCGTTTGTAGTTGGCTTAAATGCTGTTTCATTTAAAAAAAAATTTTTTTTTTTTTTGAGACAGTCTCATTCTGTCGCCCAGGCTTGGAGTGCAGTGGTGCAATCTCGGCTCACTGCAACCTCCACCTACCGGGTTCAAGTGATTCTCTTGCCTCAGCCTCCTGAGCAGCTGGGACTACAGGTGCGTGCCACCATGCCCGGCTAATTTTTGTATTTTTAGTAGAGACAGGGTTTCACCATATCGGTCAGGCTGGTCTCAAAAACTCCTGACCTCATTAGTCTGCCTCAGCCTCCCAAAGTGCTGGGATTACAGGCGTGAGCCACCGAGTGTGGCCAAAAATTTCTTTTTAAGAGACAGTGTCTCACTATGTTGCTCACACTGGCCTGAACTCCTGGGCTCAAGTGATCCTGCCTCAGTCTCCTGAGTAGCTAGGCTACAGGCACCTAATTAAATGCTGTTATGCTTTAAAGTCTTTTACCATTTCCTAGATATTCACCTATAGTTATTCCCCCCCCCCCCCAGTTCAGTTGTCATAGTTACATCTTTAATTCAGTGCTTCTTAACCTTCTGGGGCTATAGATTCCATTCAGAATCTCATGAAAGTGTCGGGCTTTTCCATTCTCTGTATTGGCTGGACGCAGTGGCTCATGCCTATAATCCCAGGATTTGAGAGGCCAGGCGGGCGGATCGCTTGAGGTTAGAAGTTTGAGACTAGCCTGAGTAATGTGGTGAAACCCTGTCTCTACTGAAAATATTAAAAAAATTAGCCAGGTGTGGTGGTGCATGCCTGTAATCCCAGCTACTCGGGAGGCTGAGGCAGGTGAATCACTTGAGCCTGGGAGGTAGAGGTAGCAGTGAGCTGAGATCGTGCCACTGCACTCCAACCTGAGCGACAGAGTGAGACTGTCTCAAAAAACAACAACGACAACAAAACTACTGCATTAATCTACCCGTAATTAATCTGGTGTATTATGAAGAGTTAACCTTCTCCCCTCCCCCAAAGAGCACTTGTCCTAACACGATTCATAAAACCATCTTTTCTATCCCCAATAATTTGTGACAGAACACTTATCATTTATTAAATTCTCATAAATGTCAGAAAAGATTATTATTATTACTATTATTTTTTGAAATGGAGTTTCGCTCTTGTTGCCCAGACTGGAGTGCAATGGCGCGATCTTGGCTCACAGCAACCTCCGCCTCCTGGGTTCAAGCGATTCTCCTGCCTCAGCCTCCCGAGTAGCTGGGATTACAGGCATGCGCCACCACACTCGGCTAATTTTGTATTTTTAGTAGAGATGGGGTTTCTCCATATTGGTCAGGCTGGTCTCGAACTCTGCCCGCCTCGGCCTCCCAAAGTGCTGGGATTACAGGCATGAGCCACTGCGCTCAGCCCAGAAAAAATTATTTTAACCAAGATAATAGCTATTATGAGCCTTTGCTCTATAAAGGTACAGCTAAAATGCTTACTAGGGCCAGGCATGGTGGCTTACGCCTGTAATCCCAGCACTTTGGGAGGCCAAGATGGGAGGATTGCTTGAGCCCAGGAATTTGAGACCAGCCTGGGCAATACGGTGATATTGCTATCTCTGCAAGAAAGAAAAAAAAAATGTCAGGCATGGCGGTGCATGTCTGTAGTCCCAGCTACTTGGAAGGCTGAAGTGGGAGGATTGCTTGAACCTGGGAGGCTGAGGCTGCAGTGAGCCATAATCATGCCACTGTCTTCCAGCCTAGGCAATATAGAGTAAGACCCTGTCTCAAAAAACAAAATAAAATAAAATGCTTACTAATTACTCAGTATTACATTCTTCTTTAGAAATACCATATTCAAACCTGAATCCTATTCTCTTTACATATGTTGTAATTGGTATTTAACAACCTAGATTTCAAACTCACTGGGAGGATAAGACATTACTAAAATGTCTTGATAGTTCAGCTTTAGCATCATGTCATTGGGTAACAGCTTATGATCTTTTTTCTTTTTATTTTGAAAAATTCCAAACTTTCAGGGAAGTCAAAAGGATAGCAAAATGAATACCCTAAGCCCACCCTTCACGCTGATTCTTAATAACATTTTCTCCCACAATATTCGCTTTCCATATAAATTCATATTTTGCTGAATCATTTGAAAGTAAACTGCAGACAGTGTAAGATCTCACCCTTCAATATTTCAGCAAATATATTCTACAAGCAAGAATAGTTTACTTGCTTTTTAAAATATTTTACTTAAAAATATTTTTTACAGGTATGCCTACCACCTACATTCTACCATTAACATCTTTCTGTAATTGCTTTGTCACATTTCTATCCATGAATCCGTCTTATTTTTAGTACATTTTCAAGTAAACTGAAGACATCAGAATACTTCCTAAATACATCAGCAAATAGGCTTATCACTACCTAGAATTCATGATGTTTTTTCCTTTTCATGTAAAATTTACATACAATGAAATGTACGTATATACTTCCTGAGTTTTGATAAATGAACATATGTAACTAAAACCCTTATCAAGATATAGAACATTACTCTAGAAAGTTCCTTCATATGAAAATATGGAATGCCTCATGAATTTATATGCCATTCTTGTGCAGTAGTATTTATAGAAAAAAAAGGGTTTAACAAGGCTTGTTTTCTCTAAAAAATTACCTTTTCACAATAGCTCTATTTTTAGTGTGCTGAAGGAGGCAGCTGAACTATACATACAGTTGAGATGGTCATTTATGAGATTCACTAGAACAGGGTTCTGCAAACTGCAAATATGTCTGCCATCTGATTTTGTGAATGAAGTTTTACTGGAACACAGGTAACCTCATTCATTTATGTATTGTCCATGGCTGGTTTTGCACTGCAACTATGGCAGAGTTAAGTAATTATGACAGACCAAATGGTTGGGAAAGCCGAAAATTCTTTTGGCTCTTTACAGTAAGTTTGCCCACCTCTGCTCTAGAAGATGATTTGGTATCTTTCACTGTTTCAGATAATTAATGAAATGAATAAACAAATATCAATAGAATATAGAAACAAAATTTATGATCAAAGCTGAGACTAGTTACACTGAGGCCAATGTAACTGCCTCCTGAGAGTCAGCTTTGTTTTACTAATCACAGTAATTGTAAGTGAGGTAGATGTAATAAAAAGTCCTATAAATTAAAAAGCACTTTAAGTTCTTTTTCTCTTAATGAGATAGAACACTACAAGAAACAAAGGTTCATTTAATAAATATATTGAATATGTAAAAATATAACCTAATTCCCTATTTTAGTCAGAGGAGAGATAAGAAAAAGAAGATGTAGTGGTTGGGGGTAGAAACAGGAGCACACAAAAAGAAAAAATCTACAGACAAAGTAGACTCTAGCACAGTGCCTAGCACAAAAATAGATGCTCAATAAGTATAATGACCTAATGAGTATAAATTAAAGGGCCTATCTCACTTATTCTGCAGGCTTTAAACTCAGTCATCATCTCTCATTAGTGTCCTTTGAAATGCTAACTTGTCTGCAGAGTTCACTCACTTCCCTAAGAATGAGATGCAGACAGGGAAGGAGCTCTCCTCAGGGCTAGATAAAATCCAGAGAAGGACTGTCTTGTCTGTGTTTAAAGGTTCTAAGTAGCTATTTATTTTGTTTCTCCTTCCAAAATACCTCATTCCTACAGAAGGTCACAGAAGACTGTAATCCTGTATACAATTATTGGCCAACATAAATCAGTTCAGAACACTGTAGAATATGTACAACTTCAGGACACTGTGGTCTCTTCTCTTGGGAATAATAAACATCTCCTAAATTACACAGAGATAATTTCTATTATGGAGTAAGGGGTTACTCTGTAAAAATGCACTAATGAAGAAAAGATTTATTATCTCAAAGATTCAGTGTGCTCAATGGGAGGATACAAAATTAAGAGACAGAGGTGCATGTTTTTAAAGATATGTAAATATAGCAGTGGTTCTCCATCTTTAGAAAGACCTGTAGGGCCTGTTAAAACCAAGACTGCTGATGTCCAGCCCAAGTTTCTGATTTAGAAGGTCTGGGGTTGGGCTAGGGTTGCCAGAAAAAAAAAAAAGGCAATGCCTAGTTGAATTTGAATTTCAGAGAAACTTTTTATGTTCCAAATACTGCAATATTTTATTTTTATCTGCTAAATCTAGCAACCCTAGAATTTGCATTTATAACAGATTTTGAAGAGATGCTGATGCTGCTGGTCTAGGGACCTTACTTTGAGAACCACTGAGATATAGGATATTATGTTATCACCAAAAAGGAAAAACTGGGGGAGGAGGGAAGGTGAGTAGATCAGGCAAGAGTTCCTGGAGGAAAGGACAACGACACGGGATGGGTCTTTAAGGGTGCCTAGAAGCTAGCCAGAAGAATATTGAGAGGAAAAGCTTTGAGCAAAGGGACAGAAATGTCAGAAAATGCCTGACATTTTAAGGAAATTACGAGAAGCTTGGTGTTGCTGGTGCATAAAGTTTAATGCAGGTGGTGGCAGATAAAACTAGAAGGACAGAGGCCAGAAAGTACTAGGACCTTATGTACCCTGTGAAAAAGCACTTAGGGGTTTACACTGTAAAACAGCTTACCCGATGGGGAGCAATTTAAAGGGTTTTAAGCAGAGCAGGGACTTGATCAGATTTGCATTTTTAGAAAGATCATTTGGGTGGAGGATCAGAAGCATGATTATGTGTTCAAGAGTATTTGAAATACGGTTATTTATGGAAACCATTTTTAATATAATTCTGCACAGACACAGACTGCTGGAGGCTACACCAGAGAAGGGAAGGAAATAGAACAATACTCAATTCATTATGAAATTTATTTAAAGTCCCTGCTAACTTGGCTCTCACTGATGCCAGAAGGACAGCATTTAATTTTTAAAGACACCAAATAAAAATGCATGGTTACAAAACTTTGTAGTTGTCTAGAATACATTATTTTGAACATTTATTCTTAAGCCTCTTTGATAATATGTAAAATTATTTAAAATAAGACTTAAAAACAGGTATTGACATTATAATAGGGTTCATGCTAATTAAAGAATTTCTGCAAAAAAAATTAAAAAAATTAAAAAGCAGCTTCCTATTTACTGCCTATTTCATTTCTTAAGCATGTTTATGCGCCTTTCTACTTGTCAGAAATAAAATCCATTACAATGAAGATGTCCAGACTTAAGGCTCAAAGGAGGCTAGGTGTCAGTCCGGAGCTGGAAATCCTGGAGGCCAGTCCTATTTTACCAGAGTGGACCTAACGGGCTTTAATTTTCTCAACTGCGAACTGAGTTAGAATAGATCATTTGCAAAGCAGCATTCTCCTTTACCAATTTCCAACATCAGCAAAGGACATCTTCACCTATTTTCAAACAATATTTAAGGACAAAAATGTGTTGTCCGGTGTGTATATAAAAGACATTAAAATATTCTTGGCTTAATCAAGGCCACTTATAAGATTCTACATATCCTGAAAGACCAAGTGTCAAAAGGAATATTCCTTTCAGTGTTCTTTTTGAGTATATTTCGCTATGGTACCAACAGCTATATTAGCAAAAGACATAAAAGTGCTGCCTTGGAATGACACTTGTTTCCGCTGCACATTCACAGTACAAAACCTGTGACCCATCAGTTTTGCGGCTGAAGGGAAAAGTTAATTTGTCCATATTTCATTTTTCCTTATTTAAAATAAGGAGATAATCGATAGGAACAAAAGCTAAAATATACAGTGGCCATGAAGCAGGCACCACTTAGAAACCTCTGTATTAACGTTAGGAGCCAAGTTTTATTACCCAAAAGGGCAGGCTGGCTGAGGAGTGGAGGCTGGATGCATCATCTCAGCAAATGACTACTGCAAAGCTGCCACGCTTGCACAAACTCAGGGATGTTTATTTATTACCTTGCTTCCTCAAAATGAGTTTAGGTCATCAGCAGAGATTAAAGCAGGCCTCTACACCACTCTAGAAATCCTGATTCCCACGGCGCATTCTGGGACAGTGAGTGTCCACGAAGACCATACCTGTAATCGCAAAGCTTGGGTTGACAGCCACACTGCTGCTTGCAAACCATACAGTAACTGCACAGGGGCACGTTGCCCCGGATCCAGTGGTGGGGCATGGCGTCCAGGACCTTGGTGTCATTCTTGAGCATAATCTCCTTGCACTGGAAGCGCTTGTCGGCCTTCCTGACGCAGCCCTCGTCCACGCGGAGCCCGCAGCAGTCGCAGAAGGCGCCCTGCAGAATGTGCTGCGCGCACACGCAGCAGTAGGTAGGCTGGCTGAACAGGTCCGTGTCGCGCCACCCGTGCTTGCTCTTGCGGAAGATGTCCCTGCGGTGCAGCTGCCGGCGCGACCGCTGAAGGCTACACCAGAAGGTGATGAACACCGGCAGCAGGACCGAGCACAGCGTCCACAAGATCAGGTGCCCGTCCGCAAACAGGCCCTCGGAGGGCGAGCCCGGCGCCGGCCGCCTCTCCGCTTCCATCTTCTCCAAGGACGATACCTAACCAGAAAAGAAACAGGCGGTGCACCCCGAGCTCGCCATCCCTTCCCCGCCCCCATCCTGCCTTTCCGGGGCCAAACCGGGAGCCCTCAGTGGAGGTGGCTCCGCTCTCCCGAGGGCGGGACTGCGCCTCGTCCCAACGTAGCCCGGGACCTGCCGCGCCGAGAAGGCGACGTCCAGCCGTCACGCTCCAGTCCCCAATCCCCAACCCGCCCCACGTCGGGAGCGCGTCCAGGAGCCCAAGGCTGCTGCTGCTGCCGCCGCCGCCTCACCTCGCCGCCGATCTGACCCACGGAAGGGCGCAACACACAGGGGCAAGCTGCCCTCCACCGAAAGGCCGGGCGTTCAGGCCAGGCGACGCCGGTCGGCGCCCGTAACCGTCGGCCCAGGCCTCGCACTCCCCTCCGGGGCGCCGTCTCCTCCCGGGCCCCACCCGCCCCCACGCGCAGCCCGGTGCCCTCGCCCCTCTCGGGAGGCCTCTGGAGACCTGCGCCGCGCCGGTCCTCGAAGCCCTACCTCGCGCGAGTGGAGGGGCGGCTCCTGGCCAGCAGGCCTTGGCCGCCTCGCGCAGGAGAGCGACGCTGGGTCCCGGGCAGCGATGAAGCCGGGCGGAGGAAACGCTTGAGGCTCTAGCCGCACGCACGCCGATCCGGCGCGCGGGGCCGCGAGCTGGAGGCGGGGCCTGTGGCGGCAAGCCCCGTGGCTGGGCGGAGCCAGGGCTGACGGGCGGGGCGGAGGTGTGAGGTGGGAGGGGAGACAGACCGGTCTGAGGGGGCGGGGCCGTGGAGGAGGCTGGAGACTGATGGAAGGGGCAGGGCACTGCGGCTGGGGGCGGGGCCTAGGGGAAGGGGGCGGAGTAACAGTGGGGCGTTTGAGAGGATGGAGGGTTGAATGCCAAAACTGCGTTATCGTAGAAAATTCTGGAGCGCCGCCGGTGGGGCAGGGCCACGAGCATCCTCCTCGCAGCACCGCGCCGCGCGGGGCCCGGGGGCCGCGCTCACGCCCGCCGCTCGGCGCGGACACGAGTGCCACCGGCTTGAGCCGAACCTCTAGCCGATGCCGCCGCCGCCGCCGCCGGGGATGCGTACGCCGACTGGGAAGCGAGTGGGGAGGCGACCTGCGCGGCGTCGCCCGACATGGCCGCGGCGGGCTGAGGTAGGTGCGGCGGCCGCAGTAACGCAGACCCGAGCGCTCCTCCGCTGCGGAGCGGCGGGCGTGCGCGGAGGCCGAGGGCGAACGGGGTACCCGCCCGCTCGTCGCCGCTGACCCGGAGCCCGGCCGCGGTTTCCGCCCCCTGCCGTGGCGGGCGGGCCTCCCCTGCACTACCCCGCCGTCCGCGCCCGCCAGCGCCCGAGGCCGGGGAGAAAGGGGAGCAGCGGGAGCCGGGGACTACCGGAGATGGGAGCACGCCTCCTGCTGCTGTCGTCCAGCCCCAGGTTCCGGAGGAATGCTCGCTCCCCGCTGGAGTCCCACCGGCCCCTCACGGACCTGAGCCGCGACCACGCGGGCTGCAGCATGCAGCACATCAGCGACCCGGAGAATGCGGACGCGGAAGCACCGCCGCTCAGCACCCCCAAAAAAACACGGAGTCCAGAGAGGCACAGGCACCGCCCCGGCGCGCACAGCTCCACTCAGCGGCTTCCTTGGGTACCACATACATAGATAGGAATGGGAGCCGAGGACCACTTGATGCTTGCGGACTTCCTCTAGCATAAAAGATGGAAAGAAAACACACACCGAAGCAAGGGACCAAAGGAAAAGAAAAGAAACGCAGAGATCATAGGAAAACTGCAAAGAAATACCTGATAATATCTTCCAAAGGATTAGAGAAGACATAACATTCATTAAGAATACACATATAGATGTATATATACGTGTATGTGTGTATGTATATATTGTTATGTGTGCATATATATGCATGTGTATGTGCGTATATTTGTATTAACTGTAGAAGATAAAGCTAGACACTAGTAAAAGTGGTAAAGCAGATTTTAATAATATACTATTGTAATAGGGAAGAAGGTACTTCGTGAACGGAACTGAACTTTGTGCAGAAGTGACTGGGTGTTTTAAGAGGGAGGAGGAAGGAGTATGAAGGGGATGAGCAGGAACTCAGTAGTCAGGAAAGTGAAACTTGTGAAGGGTGGGTCAGTGTAAGTAAGGTTAGGCGACAGTGCCTGTTAGATGGCTGTTATGGGAGTCAGGGTCCTATCCTCCCACAGGAACTGGGAGATAGGCCCTTTGCTTCCTGGTGATTGCATGTTGGAGGAATGGCTTTCAGGTTCTTGAGAAGGATACTCCTGATGTGTAGGAGACATTACATCCCAGAGAGACAGAGGAAGGATTCACAATTGTTTAGTTTGTTGTTGTTGTTGTTAACTCTTTAAGAAAGGGACATCAGGGGCTGCTTGTAAGGTGTTGGCAATAGCCAACAGTGAGTTGTTTTGGCAGCTTTCCCAGGCAGACACTTTAGGGGGTCTGGGGTCATCCTATGGATGCAGCTTTGAGCAGTTAAAAACTATGTGTTTAGGCCGGGCGCTGTTTCTCACGCCTGTAATCCCAACACTTTGGGAGGCCGAGGCAGGTGCATCACGGGGTCAGGAATTCAAGATCAGCCTGGTCAAGATGGTGAAACCCCGTCTCTACTAAAAATACAAAAAATTAGCTGGGCGTGGTGGTGGGTGCCTTAATCCCAGCTACTCGCGAGGCTTGAGGCAGAGAATTGCTTAACCCGGGAGGCAGAGGTTGCAGTGAGCTGAGATCGCACCAATGTATTCCAGCCTGGGCGACAGAGCGAAACTCCGTCTCAAAAAACAAAACAAAACAAAACAAAACCTGTGTGTTTAAGCGTTTTAATATGGGGGAAGGATGGACCCGATCCGTTTTGCTGAAGTCTGCAGATTTCATAGGCCAAGGTGGAGGCCTAGTTGAAAAGGGGGCTCAGGGAAGCCTGGCTACAGCTTGGTCAAGGAGGGGATCTTCATCAGTCCTAGGTATGTACACGGCACGTGGATCTGCATAGACACGTGTTTGGTGGAGGCTGTCTTATAAGGATTCTGCACAACTCAAGTCTTCTAATGGGAACAGACTTGGGGAGGTCACTCTTGAGGCTTTTTGTGGTATTGTGGCTACTGAGAGACCTGAGGAGGGTTCTGGCCACTAGCAGACTCATTTCATTCACCCCTTGGAATCTGCCCAGGCCTTGGACTTCTGCGTAGTAGTAACTTCACGCCCCAATGATCCCCCACGTTCCTTGCTGATGCTGTGATTGCTCCTCCAAGTTCTCCACCTATGTCCATCTGAGCACTTGGTATTTCTACTCTAGTGTAAAAAGGTCCTGGTCCCAAGTCTCCTCCCAAACATTGATTCCAATTTATCATCCAGATGCCCCTCCTTTGCCATCCCTCTCTGTTCCAGCAAAGGACAACACCCCTCAGGGAGATGCTCACAGTGGACTCCTTGTCCTCATCCTGACTCCCCTTTTCTCTGGCACCCGCAGGCCTCAGTGAGTCTCTCGGTCTCTGGCTGCAGCACAGGTCCTGGACTCGAGCCCATCTCTCCATCCCCCGCTCCACTACTCCCCTGGTCCAGCTGTCACCATTCTCACCCTCGAATGACTGTCACAGCCTCCCACCTAGTCTTCCTGCTTTACCATGTTCCCTGCAGGCTGCCTCTGAACTTTTATATTGAAATGAAACTCTTACTGTGGGGAGAACCCCTCCATTCTCAGACCCCTGGTACCCTTCACTCATTTCCCACTCTGGCCATCGTTCACTGAGTTCAGGCCACTCTGGCCTCTGCATGGTCCTCACGCCCACCAGACTCATGCCCTCTTCAGGGCTATTGTCAGTTCCACCCCCTTTTCCTACAAAGTTCTTCCCCATGTCTTCATTGCCCAGGTGCTCCCTCCCGACAGAGGCCTTGCTGACCACCCCTACCAAGATTGCCCCACATTTATGTAAATCCAGTCTGTTTAACTATTAGGGTGAGTGGCCTCCATTCATACATGATAAATAATTTACAGTTATCTAATACAGTGCCTGACTCAACACAAAGACACAGAGGAAGTTTAAATGGAAAGTTTAATTCAGGTTACTTTTGTCGGGTATCTCTCTTACATACCAAAATAAAAATGTATAAATACAAAAAAAAAAAAAAAATTAGCCAGGCGTGGTGGCTAATTGAGAGGAGATGGGGAAAAGTGATGTGGGGTTCCCCAATGTTGTCCAAGGAGATTTCTTCTTAGAAATCTCTCCCTACATCACTCTTGTAGTGAAATAAAACCATCTCCATGTAATTTATCAATTTTGTTTTTTGAAAAATATCCACTATTTGAATCTATTATAGAAATTTCTCTTTAAACATTCCTTTTACTTTACCCCAAAATAAATCTCCCTTTGCATTAATTTTTTTTTCTTTTTTTTTTTTTTGAGACGGAGTCTTGCTCTGTCGCCTAGACTGGAGTGCAGTGGTGCGATCTTGGCTCACTGCAAGCTCTGCCTCCCAGGTTCACGCCATTCTCTTGCCTCAGCCTCCTGAGTAGCTAGGACTACAGGCGCCCGCCACTACGCCCGGCTAATTTTTTTTGTATTTTTAGTAGAGACGGGATTTCACTGTGTTAGCCAGGATGGTCCCGATCTCCTGACCTCGTGATCCGCCTGCCTCGGCCTCCCAAAGTGCTGGGATTACAGGCGTGAGCCAACACACCCGGCCAAATTTTTCAACAAATACGTACTCAAGCCAAAAAATGATGCTTTAACTTATGACTTAAAATTGTTGGGACTATAACTCTAGAAAAAGTATTGCAGTTGCGTACCGAAAGTATTGATAAATGAAATCTGTTTTCAAAGTATAATACAATAATTTTGTAGACGATAAAATAGAAATTGTTCACCTAGGAGATTAATACATAAATAATATTTACAGAGCATTGTCTTGAGAAATGCAGTTTGATGATGTTTCAGTTTGAGCAAAAGATGAGGCTCTCAAGTATGGCATTTCTTTTGCTGCTAATGAGAGAGAATCCAGACTTTGCTGATGTGCTCCAGGGTCTCCTGTATTCTTTAGATTTGGAGGAATCGACCATGAAGGAGCTGGCTGCAGTGTCAGAAGGGGAAGGGGGAAACTTCAATGCAGAAAGGGGCTCCCCCGGATCCACTGGCCTCAGGGACCCTCGGATGGAGTCAACATGGGAGAACCTGGCCTGGCAGCTCTAGAGGCCTGAGTGGAGGGGAGAGAACAGCGCTGCACTAAGACCCAGGCCCTCCTGGGGAAGGGAGCAGCAGGGCTTGGCTCTTGGCTGCCTGGCTGGTGTGGAAAAGCTCCTTGTGATGGGGTGACTCCCATGGCCTCTTCCAGAGACTCCAGCATAGATAACGTCTCTGCCAGCCCTTCTTGTTGCTTAGAGAGTCTGGATCTCTCTTCTTTTTTCTTTTCTTCTTTAAACCTCCCTTCTTTCAGTTCTTGAACCAGGGATGTGATTTATTTTTATTATTTTATTTTATTTTATTTTATTTTTTTTTTGCGATGGAGTCTTGCTTTTGTTGCCCAGGCTGGAGTGTAATGGTGCGATCTCAGCTCACTGCAATCTCCACCTTCCAGGTTCAAACAATTCTCCTGCCCTAGCCTGCTGAGTAGCTGGGATTACAGGCGCCCGCCACCATGCCTGGCTAATTTTTGTATTGTTAGTAGAGACGGGTTTCACTATGCTGGCCAGGCTGGTCTCGAACTCCTGACTCAGGTGATCTGTCCACCTCGGCCTCCCAAAGTGTTGAAATTATAGGCGTGAGCAACTGTGCCCCGCTGGGATGTGAATTTCTGCATCAGCATTGCGTTGGTGCTGTTCACCTTATAAGCATCTACAAAACTGGGGATGTTTAAATACTTTCATACCCCGACATCCTCTAAAGATCCCTCAATCTCTGCGGTGTTTTTTTTTTTTTTTTTTTTTTTTTTTGGCATCACTATGCTTGCCCGTGAGTTGGCATTTCTCCTCCATGTGTGAATCCAGTGTTTCTGCAAGCTGCTTTTCATGTTACGTGGAGTCGATTCCTAACAGGTTGACTAAGGAAATGAAAGCCACGAAAGTTAGGATAGTAGTTGCCTCTGATGGGGGAGAAGGTGTACCAAACAACTGGGCACACCAGAGCTCCCAGTCTTCAATATGTTAACCTGGGTAGTGGGTACACAGGTGTTTGTTTTATTGTTATGTTAGAATCTGTGTATATGTGTTTTATAAACTCTTCTGTATGTGTGACGGATTTCAAAATATAAACAACATCAAAAAAGTTTTGAATAAAGAATTACCTAGGGAACTTGTTAAGAAGGCGGATTCCTAGCTCCATTTCATATTCTGATTCCAGAGACCTGGTCAGGATCACAGAATCCACATTTTTTTTTTTTTTGAGACAGAGTTTTGCTCTTGTTGGCCAGGCTGGAGTGCAATGGTGTGATCTCGGCTCACCACAACCTCCACCTCCTGGGTTCAAGCGATTCTCCTACCTAAGCCTCCCGAGTAGCTGGGATTACACGCATGCGCCACCGCGTCCAGCTAATTTTGTATTTTTAGCAGAGATGGGGTTTCTCCATGTTGGTCAGGCTGGTCTAGAACTCCCGACCTCAGATGATCCACCCACCTTGGCCTCCCAAAGTGCTGGGATTACAAGCATGAGCCGCCGTGCCTGGCTTTTTTTTTTTGAGACTGAGTCTTGTTCTGTCTCCAGGCTGGAGTGTGGGTACACCCAGCTAATTTTTGTATTTTTAGTAGAGATGGGGTTTCACCATATTGGCTGGGATGATCTCGAACTCCTGATCTCGCGATCCGCCCGCCTTGGCCTCCCAAAGTGCTGGGATTACAGGTGTGAGCCACTGCGCCCGGCCCAGCATCCACATTTTTAAATGATGCTAATGGAGGTGGTTCGAAAACCACAGTCTGAGGTGTGTTATATACTCCATGCCCACGTTACACGGAGTCCATTCCTAATACATTGACTAAGTCTGAATAAAACTAAGACCCATCACTAAGCCCGTGAAGTGTGGACACACCAGTATCTTCCCATGGAGGCTGTGGAAAGTGACTTGAGGACTTGGGTCATGGGGCGGCAGCCCCACCATCTCCTCATCGAGCTTCCCAGGGTTCAGTCCAGGGTCCAGCTCCACAGAGGATCGCAGTTCCTCCATGACACTGCAGTCCCACACAGCTAATAGTGGGACTGAGATCACTGTTTTAACTTGGTCAATCCAGTCAGCTTCAACTGAAATTAAACCATTAAAGACAGACTTTCTCTTATTCTGCTACTTCTCTGAGAACCTTGCCCTGGGAATCTTGTTAAAATGCAGATTCTGATTTCCTTTCTCAGGGAAGAGGCCTGATAACCTGCGTTTCTAAGAAGCTCCAAGGTGCTGCCACAGGGCTCTGCCTAGTAACCATGGATTCCACAGCCACAACAGACACCAGAGAACACCCCACCATTCCTCCTGCAACCAATCAGCAGTGGGCATCCTGGATTGGTTAATTTTATGATCAGTTAGAGGGATAAATTTGTAAATAAAATCTACTTGTCTCAAAAAAAATTCTGGTAGGAATGATTTACAGTATGAGTTAAGTTTATCTATGACCTTCAGCCTATGCACTTTCTCACCATCTGGTGAGAGCTGGCACAGTTTTGAATATTGGGATGCAGAAAACTGGCAGTTTTGAGAGTGTTATATACTAAAGAATGGGACAGTTCAAGTCAAAAATTGATAAATGATAACCTGTGCTCTTGCTGGTTATTTATTAAACACGTACTGGCTGAGCACTTACTATGTGCCAAGCGTTGCACAGCTCGTGCAGAGCGCCAGGCCTGTCAAAACATACCCAACAAGAAGCATTATTTACGGGCACTGTTTACAGGTACTGCACCCCGCTTCCATCTCTGCACTTCGTATGCACCATGTAAGTTTATGATCCACATTTTACAGATGAAAAAACCCAGGCACAGAGAGGTTGAGAAACATGCTTCATGTCACACAGCCAATGGTGGGACTGAGATCACTGTTTTAACTTGGTCAACCAAGTCAGCTTCAACTGAAATTAAACCATTAAAGAAAGACTTTCTCTTATTCTGCTACTTCTCTGAGAACCTTGCCCTGGGAATCTTGTTAAAATGCAGATTCTGATTTCCTTTCTCAGGGAAGAGGCCTGATAACCTGCATTTCTAAGAAGCTCCAAGGTGCTGCTGCTAGTTCCAGGACCACATTTTCGAGTTTGGAGGCTGAAGTATTTAACAGTCTGTATTGTGAAAACGGAGGGGCAGTGTAATGAACTGGGAGGAGTGTTAGATGGGATTGTGAGGCCTGGGAACAGAACCTGGACCTCAGACATCTGTGTCCCCTTGTGCTTGTCAGTTCACCTCCTTGGGCTCAGGTTAGATGAGATCTCTAAAGCATAACTTCTGCTTCAGTAGCCTGCACAGTGTGTGAAAGTGTCATTGTCTTTTATGAATCCTAGCTGATGCAGAACCCTTAAATTAGTTTAGATTTGCAGATATAACAAAATAATACACTTTTAAAAAGTGACAGACTGGGCATGGTGGCTCACACCTGTAATCCCAGCACTTTGGGAGACTGAGGCAGGTGGATCCCTTAAGGCCAGGAGTTCAAGACCAGCCTGGCCAACATGGTGAAACCCCATCTTTACTAAAAATAAAAAATTATCTGGGTGTGGTGGTGCGTGCCTGTAATCCCAGCTACTCGGGAGCCTGAGGGAGGAGAATCACATGAGTTCAGGAGGTAGAGGTTGCAGTGAGCTGAGATTGTGCCACTGCACTCCAGCCTGGGTGACAGAGCGAGACTCTGACACACACACACACACACACACACACACACAACACACTGATGGGTTTCCCCCAATCCCCATTATAGAGTATTTGAAAAAGTAAAAAGGAAGAAAAGAATCACCATCTCTCACTCCAAAGACACCCTGTGTTTGAACATTTTGGTCTATTCCATTATTTTTATGGAAACTGATTTACTTTTTTGTATGCATACTTTTGATGATGTGGTAGATATAGTGTCAATCTGGCTCTTATTTAGCATTACAAAATAACTTTTATATGTTATTAAAAAGTCCTATTTAATGGCTACATTATGCTCCATTTTATGAATATAGCTTACAGTGTGTATAACCTTACTTTTGTTGTAGCTATTTCTAATATTTTGCTATTATAAATAATTCCTCTGTTGAGGGTTATTTCCTTAGATTCTCAGATTTAGTTAACGAATTTTAAAAGTTTAAGGCTTATGGGAAAGCTTTTAAGAATAGTAGTCTCTCTTTGCTAAGTAAATTTTTATCTGGAAAATTTACCTGTGTAGGGACAGATTAATAGAAATTACCACACCTGAGGAGATACACTCTTAATTCACTAAAAGCAATAATAATAATAATATTTGTGGCCAACCTGTGTTGATGAGTTAGTAGGTCCTAGGCACTGTGTTAAGTTTATCATCCTTATTTTACAGATGAAGAAAACCTGCTTGATATCACACAGTCAGGAGTCAACTGAGTTGGGGCTTTGAACTTAGGTTTATCTGATGCCAAAGTTTGTGATGCTCTTCAACCATTTAGGGTACCTCAGAGTGTGGATTTTGAATCACCTGCATCAGCATCATTTAAAAATATAGATTCTGTGGTCCTGACCAGGTCTCTGAAGTCAGAATATGAAGTGGAGCTAGGAATCTAACTTCTTGACAAGTTCCCTAGGTAATTCTTTATTCAAACTTTTTTTTGTTTATATTTTGAAATGTGTCACACATGCAGAAGAGTTTATAAAACACATATACAGTTTTTAAAATAATAGTAAAACCCACTACACCGGTTAACATATTGAAGATTTGAGAGCTCTTGTGTGCTCACTTGTTTGATACACCTTCTCCCCCATCAAAGGGAACTACTATCGTAACTTTTGTGGCCTTCATTTCTTTGCTTTTCTTTATAGATCCCTAAGGGTATCCCTGAATGATACAGTTTTGTTTGAAAGACTGAAAAGCCCAAAGCTGGCCCTTTTGGGAAATAGCAGTAAATCATTGATATGTGAAGGTTCCCAGCAGGAGGTAAGCTGAGCAATGTCTTTGGGACAGAGTCTGGATTCAGTTTCCTTGAGAAGATTCCACCTGGGGAAGTCAGTGGGCAAGGTCTTGGGAAGATTGTTAATCACAGTGAGGGCATCTGAGCAGGGCTGTGGTTTGAACAGCCGGCAAAAATACGGCTGAAGAGGAAGGAGGCAGCTTTTTCTCTTTGCAGCTCAGCTCACTAGGACCTCCCTCGAG
This sequence comes from Pongo pygmaeus, assembly GCF_028885625.2. Taxonomy (NCBI): domain Eukaryota; kingdom Metazoa; phylum Chordata; class Mammalia; order Primates; family Hominidae; genus Pongo; species Pongo pygmaeus. The sequence goes on from NC_072392.2 coordinate 61,897,718, forward strand.
TTCTCAGAAGAAGATTAACAAAGAATGACTCTCAGGGAGACATAAGTATCTTTAGCTAATCCATGCAATGGGGCGTGGGAATGGGGATGTGGGAGAATGGGGAGCCCATCAGCTCCTGGTTCTTGTCTTAATCTGTTTTCTGTTGCTATAGCAGAATACCTGAGACTTGGAAATTTAGAAAGAAAAGTGGTTCATCTGGCTGATAGCTCTGGAGGCTGGGAAGTCTAAGGGCATGGTGGCAGCCTCCGGTGAGGGCTTTTGCTCTGTGTCATAACATGAACAAAAAACTGAAGGGCAAGCCAGTGTGTGCAAAAGAGACCACAAGAGTGAGCCAAGCTCAATTTTATAACAACCCGCTTTCAGGAGAACTAACTCACTCCTGTAAGAACTAATTCACTCCCAAGAGAACAAACTCACTCCCCAAATAACAGCCTTATCCATTCAGGAGGGTGGTGCTCCCATGACTTAATCAACCTCTTAAAGGCCCCACCTCCCAACACCATCAGTGGCAATAAAATTTCAACATGAGCTTTGTCAGGGGCACTCCAATCATAGCAGTCATTAAGATAAAGTACAAATAAGCTTCTGTATCAGGCTCAACAGGCAGCCTGTCTTTAGACTGGCTTCTTTCATTGAGTAATATGCATTTAAGTTTTCTGCATGTCTTTTCATGGCCTGATAGCTCATTTTTTTTTAGTGCTGAATAATATTCCATTGTCTGGATGTGCCACAGTTTATTTATCCATTCACCTCCAGAAGAACATCTTGGTTGCTTCCAAGTTTTGCCAACTATGAATAAAACTGTTATAAACATCTGTGTGCAGGTTCTTGTGTGGACATTAGTTTTCAACTCATTTGGGTAAATGTCCTGTCTTTTAAAAATATGTTTTTCTCTCTTGTTTTTTTAAAACTTTCCTCCTCATTTTTGCTCTATTTTTCTAAAAGATTTCCTTAGCTTTTTTCTTGACTCTACTGAGTTTTAAATTTCTGCTATTATGGTTTTTCATTTCTAGGAAGTATTTTGGTTAATTTGTTTTCTGAACATTCCTTTTTTACAGCATCTTGTTCATGTTCCACACAAGCAAAACTTTGGTCTCTTAGAGGATATTATGTTATTTATTTATTTTCTCCAATTGCATGGTGTCTGATTGCCCCAAGTTGCTCTTTCTTTTATCTTTTTTGTCTTTACTTTTCATGTCAGAGGCTTTGCAGATGTCTGTTGAACCTCAGGTGATTCTAATGCACCTAATGGCCTGAGAAGCAGTGCTAGAGAGTCTCCTAACCTCTCCGAAGCTTAATCATCCCAACAGAGGTCCCACCAAGAAAAGTGACACAGTTCAGTATTTTCCCCCAGAACTAGAGCTTCTCTCTTCCAATTAGAGGCCTAGCACTTTTCCTGAATGAAATGTCTTATGACAGTAGCCTTAGAAGTGGTTTCATAAATTATTTTGTGCATGGTTCACTCCCCTAGTATGTTTATTCGTACCCATCTTACGTTCTTCTGCCTGTGCCAATGCTCCTTTGCCCCTGTTTAAGTTGGAGAGAAACCTGACACTGGCCATCAGGAACATGATGCTGACCTTGGCTGTCCTCACCTGCTGGGCAGACATAGTTGAGGCCAACATCCTGGACCCAGAGTAGAAATTATAGTCCACTTGTGGAGGCATGCAGCAGGCCGGAAAGGCCCCTGTCCAAGGCCAAAACATCTTACCATTGTATTGCTGCGGCAAACAGGAAGGGGTGTATGCCTGTAGAAGTGCTGAGGATATGTAAAGGGAAGCCAGGGCCCGCGGTGTTGACACAGGGGGCAAGTCAACTCACATTAGAAATGAACCATATTTTCTTTTCTAATAAATATATATATTTCAACAATAAAGTTGTGTGTCTTAATACGTGTGATTAATCTATCTTTAGTCATTCAAAACATTTTTACAAAATAGGGTGCATATGCAAAGAGATTTGGCATAGGGAAGGAGGAGAAATAATAGCAATGATTTCCAAGTAGTAGACTTTTACTATGTGTCATGAACTTTACACATACCTCTTTTAAATAGTAACCTTATGAGGTGAATTTTATTATAATTCTTTTTTTTAATAAGTGAGAAAACAGTGATCTGGAAAGTTAAGAAATTTCCCCAATGTCACCCAGCTCCAATGTAACACAGGCAATAAGTTTGAGAATCAGCATTCAAGGCCAGGTCTGTTGATGACTCTGCTGCCCACAGTCATAACCATTATACCACACTGCCTACACAGTAGACACTCAGTCACTTTTGAATGAATGTTCTGGCAGGACCTTATTATTAACTTAGATGCAATAGCACCCGGATTTGGACACACCAACCATCCCATTAGAATCCCCTGCATCAGTTAGCTATTGTCAGAGTAATGCTATGAAACAAACCACTCCTAGTCTTAGTGGCTTAAAATAACTGTCATTTATTCTGAGGGATCTGCAGGTGATGTGGCTCTGCTTCAGGCTGTGGTAGCTGGAAGTCAGCTGAACTAGGCCAGGCTGGGTTGAGTGGGTCTCTTTTAAGCTACAGATCTGCATAAACTTGGCTCCTTTCTTAGCTATTTTGCATGTAAGCTAATTCTGAGACTCAGCTTGAAGGGGCAGTAGCCAACGGGGGGAAGGTCTTTTTGTAGCAATGACAGACATGTCAGAGGGCACACTTAACTGCACAAACCATTTCACACCCTTGTTAGTGTCATGTCTGCCACCATCCCACTGCCCAAAACAAGTCATCTGGTTGAGTCCAAAGTCAAGGCATGGGGCTGCAAAGTCATGTGGCAGAGAGCATAAATTTGGGGTGGTAGTGAAGAACTGATGCTAATAATTCAACCTACCACACCTGCCCAGACCTAACATATGCCTGCACAGTGTGACTGTAAATAAATGTTTACAGGGAAGCAAAGTGATGAGGTTTAACATATTTCCTATGTCTATTTCATGAAGATCATCACTGCTGCTGCATAGAGAATGGATTGAAGGGACAGGGAGGGAAGCTGAGATGCCAGCTGGGAGCCTGGTGCTGGGTGAGAGATAACAGTGGCCTAGATGTGGGTGGTAACAATAGAGATGGAAGGATCTAGACCCATAAGCACCACACGCAGCTTATGGAGTTACTATCATTGCTTTAAAGTTACTATCATTATTTTAAAAAATACTGTAGTCTAGTCTACCAACTATACTATAAATTCCATATTTTTACAATGTATATATAATTCTTTACAATGTACATGTGAGGTAGACATAAAAAAGATGAAAGCAAATATGGAAACGACTGTTAGAATTTATTTAATTGACCCTGGGCCTAAAAAATGTTGACACATGATAATTTTCTTTTTGGGGACAGATTTGGCATTTTTCTATACTTAAAAAAAATGTTCCTTTGGGAGGCCAAGGTGGTAGGATTACTTGAGCCCAGGAGTTCAAGACCAGCCTGGACAACATAGCAAGACCCTGTTTCTACAAAAAATAAATAAATAAAAATAATTAGCTGGGCGTGGTAGTGCACGCCTGTGGTTCCAGCTATTTGAGAAGCTGAGGCAGGGGGATCATTGGAACCCAGGAGGGTGAGGCTGCAGTGAGCTATGCTTGTGCCACTGCACTCCAGCCTGGGTGACAGCGCGAGACCCTCTCTCAAAAAACAAACACAAAACAAAGTTCTCTTGTCTCTAAAGTTTCTTTAGTTCAGTGTGATGACATTTAGAACTCTAGAATGTTGGGTTTGTCATTTGTCAATGACACTTAAATATCTATGTAATGGGACAGCTCCTTCCAAAAAAAAAGGGAAACTCACTCAAACAAAAAGTTGTGTTTGGGTGTTGTGAATATGGGTGGTAGCATTATTCCTTTACAGGCTTTTAAATGTTATCAAATAGTTAACACAACAGGTCCTCAAATAACATTGTTTCCTTCAACGTTGTTTCATTACAATGTTGATGAGAAAAAAAAATTGATTCCAGCCCCGGGCCACTGTCTGTGTGGAGTTTGCATGTTCTTTCCATGTCTGCGTGGGTTTTCTCTGGGTACTTCGGTTTCTTCCCACATCCCAAAGCTGTGCACATTATGTTCATTAGTGTGTCTGAATTGTCCCTGTGTAAGCGCATGTTGGTGGGTGTGTGAGAGTGCCCTGCGATGGAATGGTGTCTTCTCCAGGGCTGGTTTCTGCCTGGTGCCCTGAGCTGCTGGGACATGCTCCAGCCACCATGGCCCTGAACTAGAATAAGTGGGTAAATATTAATAACTATCTTACTTGTTTTTATTAATCTTTCTTAAATACATGTATAGCCTTCAACGTTTGATATTAGAAATGTTTTGGGTCCTTATTTAGAAGTTTGGTGATGTTTTGTGACCAGAAATATGCCATAGGAACTCACCTCTTGTGTATATCAATTAGCTTATGGTAAAATTGGTTCATTCTGGACCATTTGGCTTAAAGTCGCAGTTTCCAAGAATTTATCAACAATAATGTTGTGAGGACTTACCGTACCGCTTTCCTAGGCCACAACATCTGATGAATGCCTTCAAGTAGTACATCAATTAAAATAAAAGTACGGAAATAGTTTTAGGTGCAGCAGCACCCTCTCTGTCCACCTCCAGTAGATTCTCTGGAATCGCTGGCAACTTCTTGAATAATTAACCTTGGTGGCCTTGAGCTCTTTCCCCTGATCTTAGTTGTCCCTGGTTCCACCTTCTGCTCTGCCACCTTGTGGATTTATTGGGAATTGCGTCTTCTACTGGGAGCCTTGCCGACTCACCTAGTTACCGCGCTGGGGCTTTTCCTGAGAACCGGGATGGGGTTTAGAAGAGAATTCTCACCGCCGAGTGACACTCACAATAAGACACTTTGCTCTTTCGGTCTTTCTATATTCCTCCCCCTCTCGCTTCTTTTGGGACAACATCCAGAGGCCAAGCTGAAGGGCATTTGATGGCCTTGCCAGTATCACACCTGAACGGCCCTCCCCACCTAAGACCTTGCAGCAGCCTCCCAGGGTGTGATACAGGCCCCGACTCTCTCCAGTCTCACCATCCCAGTCCACCAGAGGTTTCCTTATGCTTTAAAAAAATTATAAAAATAATACAAGCTTGCTTAGAGCTTACCAGTGAAGGAGACAGATTTTTAAAAAGTAAACAAATAAATGCAATATGTATAAATTATGGTGAGTGCTGTGAGATGGAGAGTAGTGGTGGTGGTGGGGGCAGGGAACTTTTTATTAAGAAGGTTGGTAAGGGCAGGGTTTCCTGAGTAGGAGAAATTTCAAATTGAAACCTGAAGGATGAGATAGATCCAGTCATTAAAAGAGGGAGAAAAAGCACATGCAAAGGTCCTGAGGCGGGAGTGGGCTTGTTAAGCTGAAAGTGAGTGAGTGTGGCCAGATGGCAGTGAGCAGGAGGGGAGTGGTTGAAGTAAGGTTGGAAAGGGCAGTAGGCACAAAAAACACAGGGTCCTGTTGTGCTTGGTAGGGATTTTAATTTTATTCTGACTCTCATGGGAAGATGAAAGATCTTATGCAGGGAAGTGATGAGGTCTAACTGATACTTTCTATTTCATCCTTGCTGCTGCCTGGAGAACGGATTGAAGTGAACAGGGAGGGAAACTAGAATCCCATTTAGGAGCCTGGTGCCAGAAGCTGGGTGAGGGAAACAGTGGCCTAGACTTGGGTGGTGGCATTAGAGACGGAAGGATCTAGATCCATGTTGTCTAATAGGGTAGCACTAGCCACATGTGGCTACCAAGCACTTGAAATGTATAAGTGTAAAATCTACACCAGATCTTGAAGATTTAGTACAAAAAAAGGATATAAAATCTCTCATTGATAACTTGTTTATAATGATTATGTGTTAAAATAATAATATTTTGGATATTTCATCATGTTAAAATATAATATTAAAATATTTAACCTTTTTACTTAAAAAAAGTGGCCACTGAAAAAATTTAAATTACATATGTTGTTTGCATCTGTGGCTCTCTTTATGTTTTTATTGGACAGTGCTGATATAGAAAAAAGTTGCAAAATTTAAAAAAATACTTTTTTTTGGATACAGGGTCTTGTTCTGTTGTCCAGACTTGAGTGTAGTGGCATAATCTTAGCTCACTGCAAGCTTGAACTCCTGGGCTCAAGTGATCCTCTGGCCTTGGAATCCCAAAGTGTTAAGATTATAGGTGTGAACCACTATGCCTGGCCCAAAAATACTTTTATTGTGAATTTACATTGGACACATTAGAAATTTATAGCTAAGTATAGATTTTGTTTCGGGCCCACAGAAGATATTTATTTGATATAATAAAACAAAATAGTGTTCTATCCAACCACAAAGAATAAAAGGAGTGAAAAATTTGAATATACGCATACAAAACTCAAGCTGTTTAATGTGACATTTTTTCTTTTTTCTTTTTTTTTTTTTAAAGAATGCTACTGGCTGCATGCGTTGGCTCACATCTGTCATTCAAGCAGTTTTGGAGGCCAGGGTAGGAGAATTGCTTGAGCTCAAGAGTTTGAGACCAGCCTGGGCAATATGGCAAAACCCATCTTTACAAAAATATACGAAAATTCGCTGGGCATGGTGGCACATGCCTGTAGTCCCAGCTACTAGTGAGGCTGAGGTAGGAAGATCACTTGAGCCTGGGAGGTTGAGGCTGTACTGAGCCAAGTTCGTGCACTCCAGCCTAGGTGACAGAGGGAGATCCTGTTTCCAAAAAAAAAAAAATGTTTCTAAAATTCCTTAGTTATTGGAAATTATGTGAAAACAGAAGGATGTTAATAGCAGCAGAGTGCATGAAATCAAATATCGAATTTTGAGCAAATGGGCCAGGTGCAGTAATTCTTTCTTGCCTGTAATTCCAGCACTTTGGGAGGCTAAAGCAGGAGGATCACTTGAGCCTGCGAGTTTGAGACCAGCCTGGCTAACATAGTAAGCCCCTATCTCTGCAAAAAAGAAAAAAAATCAGCTGGGCATGGAGATGCACACTTGTAGTCCCAGATACTCAGGAGGCTGAGATGGGAGATTGTGAGCTCAGGAGGTTGAGGCTGTAGTGGGCTGTGATTGCACCACTGCACTTCTGCCTGGGCAACAGAATGAGACCCTGTCTCAAAAAAAAAATTATATATATATATATTTGAGCAAATGAACATGTGAGACAACTTTGCTAACATTGCATGATTTTTTTTTTCTTGTTTACAATCTGCTCAAAATATCTTTATGCTGACTGTGTGGGCAGCACATTCAGGTTTAATATCAGTTACACATTAGCATAAATTTGGAGAAATACACGTAGGGTATTGTTTTCTTTTGAGCTGGCAAAGTGACCACAGAAACATCAGATCATCTCTCTGAATACAGAATTTTATCCAAATAAATGTCACATGCCTTCCAGACATATTTTAATCATGTATTTAATTTCTTAGGCTGAGAGCAGTGTCTCATGCCTGTAATCCCAGCACTTTGGGAGGCTGAGGCAGGAGGATCGCTTGAGCCTAGGAGTTTGAAACCAACCTGGTCAAAACAGTGAGACCCTGTCTCTACAAAATAAAAAAATAAAAAAGTTAATTGAGTGTTGTGGTGCGTGCCTGTAGTCCCAGCTACTCGGGAGGCTGAGGTGGGAGGATTGCTTGAGTCCGGGGGTTAGAGGCTGCAGTGAGCCTCTGCACGCCAGCCTGAAGTGAGACCCAGAGTGAGACCCCCGTCTCAAAACCAAACCAAACCAAACCAAGCCAAACCAAACCAAAACAAAAAAAGAAACCTTCTTCATGTGATATTTATAGATGATTTGAATTTGAAATGACTTCAGCTTCTTAAACTTTTGTTGTCTTTATAAAAATACCCTTGAATCTGGAGCATGGCTGGTTCCAGTCTTATGACAGCATGTTGCGTGAGGCCCTGTAAAAGATGAGGAGTTGTCCCTGAGGTTATGGGGCTTATTGGGAAGAGCACATGTTCTAGGTTTGAAGACAGAAGACGTAGGCTCTACCTTGGCATCCATAATGTGTGAACTTGAACTTGATTTCACATCTTTGAATCTCACTTTTCTTACTTGTAAAATGGAAGTGGATGATGAACAGTACTAGCTGCCATGAAGGTCGTAGCTTTCCCCTCATCCTTTATCACACCCCACAAGGTAGGTGCTCTTATCTCCTTTTGACAGGGGAGGAAACTGAAGTTTAGAAAGGGTAAGTCACTTACCTAAGGCTACATTGCTGGAAAAAATTGAAGCTAGGATTTGAACTCCGTTTTTCTGTCTCTAAAGTCAGCTGAAAATTGTTTTTCCCCACTCATCATGCCCCTTGCTAATTTCCCTGCCTACCTCTGAGATTATTGGGAAGATCAAATTAGACTGGTGAATGGGCTTTAGAAAAATGTCATAAAAGATACAAACGTATAACAGATCATGAATTCTCAATGAAACAGGAGCATAAACGGAAGCTCCAGAGAAACACTCACAGACGTCTGTCTGGTGCTTATCTGTCTGTTTAAATGAAGTGAATATCACATGTTGCTTTTTCTGATTCAAGCTCTGAAAGTCATATTACAGAGGAACAATTTCCTTCCTCAGGATGAAAATTTACAGGAATTCGGAGGAAAATATTTCAGTGGTCATTACTAAAACGCTCAGAGTCAGATACATTCAGCATCATACCGTAAGTCCCATTAGTCAAAGCATAAACAAGTGCAGGGCCTGGCGTGGCTTCCTTCAAGTTGGCTGACTCAGTCTGGGAGGATTCACTCAGCAAGAGGCAGAGGAACCAAGGCAGGATGAAGACATTGCCTGTGCTCGTGCTGTCTCTTACCTTACTGACTGTCTTCTCAGGTGGGCACTGACTCCAAAAACAGTCTATTTCTATGCTGACATGATAAATAATAGTCTATTTGATATTTAATTTTTAAATTTTAAATAATATATAGTGTATATAGATATTTCAGTGCTCTTTCTTTTCTTATTTTTCCATAACAGCAGGCTTCCAGAATTTTTATCATTAAAGATATGTTATATTTTAAAAAAAAATCTTTAAATGTATTTGAGCACTTATTCTCAAAAATGCTGATAAATCTTCAGCTTCTGATAGCTTATTTTAGAGTTTATATGAGATCACCAAAATTTGATATATTTTTATTATGATAATATCTTTTAGAATTTGCAAGTAATTATCAAAGCACTTTTATACTATCTTCCTTGAGGGGTTGTGATGATGAAGTTTAACATAATCTTATTATCACTGGGCATCTTCCAGTAATGACTTTAAACTTGATTTAGTATATTGAGGATTAAAAAAAACTTCCATGAAAGCAAACCTAAGAGACACAGACCAGTGAACTGAAGATTCATTAAATTAATACCCACTTTTAAAGAGAGAGACCATTGCAATCAGTAAATATGTTTAGGTTGTGCAGCTTTTGCTCTGAGTTAATCATGTTAGAAAAAATTCAAAATTCCTTCCTGAGCCCTCTGGAATGCTGTGTCCTTTGGGACAGGTCCCCAGGAAAGAACTTTCGTGTTTTAACCAAAATTGAACTTGAAAATCTTTTGCCTTGGACTGTTGAGATGGCTCATGAACTCCTGAGCCTGAGTGTCCTTAAGGCACCTTCCCAACTTTTCCAGAGACCTCCCCGATTTTGACGGAGAAGCAGGCCAAACAGCTCCTGAGATCTCGGCGACGGGATAGACCAAGCAAACCCGGATTCCCCGACGAGCCAATGCGGGTGAGTGCTTGGCTCTGGCAGTTTCAAAGAAAATGTGATCATTTGAATGCCATTCACTATGAAACTAGGTGTTGGTCCCAGCATGGGCTGCTAGTTAGGGGTTCGGTTAGAGTTTCAGGTATAAAATACCTGCAATCTCAATCTTTTACCTATGCATTTTCTCCTTTGGAGGTGCCAGCCTGACTCACCTGTTGTGAACAGGATAACTTAAAATAGAAAATAATGAGGCCAACGGTGGGAGTTCCAGAATCTGGAGAGGGCTGCTGAATGTCACCCCTGTCCTGCTTGCTGGGGAGCTGTTCCCTTTAGCCAACGCTAACCCCATCTACTGCCTCTTCCCTTGGGCCCCGGAGCAGGCTGGACCAGCATCCTTGGTCAATGATGGTCTGTCCAGGCAGGGAGAATCTCTGCCCCAGCTGCCTGAGGGGTTCTGCTCCGATCTCATCCCTCTGATTTTGGTCTCTGGCCTTACTTCTACCCTGTGGGGTCATGATATCCACCTGCCTAGTCTTTCTGAACCAGGCTCCCTCTGTGAGTAGATGTTACTAGACCCTGCTATGCTGGCCCCGGACCCAATTCAGGCCTGGCTTGGTTCCTCCTGTTGCTAAAATGATACTGACTTTGGTGGCATTTTAGCCCCACCCAGTGAAGGGAAGTAGCAGTGACCTAGCAAAGTTAGAATGTCTGGGAAGCCGTGTCTGTCAGGCTGGTCTCCCATCCTGGCCCCTTCATCTGGGCACGATGCTTATCCTGTCTTCCCTGAATCTCCATGTTGAGGCTCAGAAGGAGCTGCAGTAGCATTTACCTTCATTCACTGCAAAATCTCGTGCATAATTAGATTATTTCATTTAAAGGCTCTTATTAAGATATAGTATTGCATAGTGATGAAGAGTGCTGACTCTGGGGTCAGACTGGGTTTGAATCTCCCTGTTTTCTAACTGGGTAAGTTTGGGGAAGTTTCTTCACATTTCTGCAGCTCAGTACTCTCATCTATAAAATGGGGATAATAAATACTATTGCTGATATTACTATAATATTATTATTATAAATAATAATGTAAAATAATTATTTTATGATGATAAAACAAAGTACTTCTTAGGAAAGCACTTAGAAAGTGCTCAGCAAATGGTAACTATTCCTCTGAGTATTAAGTACCTGGTACCTGCTAGGTGCTGGGGCTGTAGGTTTCTGCTCAAAGTCTGTGGTGGAGACAGAAGTAAGCAAATGGCTGCTATGCAGTATGATTTAAGAACAGATGACTTCCGGCTCTTAGGGATAGATGTGGCTTTTAATTTTTTTTTTTTTTTTTTTTTGTAGAATAAGAGGTATCTTGGGTTTTATCTTGTATCTGGTAGAGAACAACTGAAGGATTTTTCAAGTGGGGGAGTACAGATCTGGGTGTTAGAGAGTTTGAGACAATGAGAGGAGGCCCATGACTAAAGTCTGGGGTCACCAACACTCAGAGGTGGGCAGGGGAAGAGGAACCCTGAAAGGGCTGAGAAGAAATGCAGAGAGATAGAGAAGCCAAGAGAATGGGGGTGGCAGAGCAAGGTGGGGAGGCATAGGAGGGGGTGGGGTGAAGGAGGGGCAGCATGTGCACAACTGTGATGGGCAGGAGGATGCCTGGAGGGAGGGATCCTGTTGGCAGCCGGCGGCGGGGTGGTGGGGGCTCTGGCTGGCCCCCTGTGCTTTTGGCATGATGCCTGGAGTGGCCATTCTGCAGCTCTTCCTCAGGGACCCGGCAGGGGCTGGGGGAGCTGTTTGAAGAGTTCTCAAAGCAGTGGCTCCTGCTCAAGGTGCTCGAGAGGCAGCTCTAATGACTCCCACATCTGCCCCCTGACATTTTCTGTGCCAGCATCCGCACCTGGCTTTTTGAACTCTGTCTGTGGAATAACAGTCTTTGTCCTAACTGAGGCATTGTAGATGTGGGTGAACAGGTGGGTTTGAATTGTTGCAGCCCGTTGTTGCAACTGTTGTTGCCAGGCTAGACTCTGGCGCTAAAACCCTGTTTTGTGTGGTCCTTCCCCTGCTCAGAAACTTCTGAAAGCTCCTCCTCTGTTTGCTTTTTCCCACTTGTGGTCATCACCTCCCTTAATCCTTGACAGCCCTCTGCTTGCTTCCAACTTTGCAATTTTACTGAATATCTGGCTTTTTCTGGTTTGTTTTGCTCATCTTTTATAGGCTTGACCACCACCCGCTCCTCTTAACTGCCTCGAACCTACCTGATTAGTTTCCATGTAACTCCTTCTTGCCTCAGAACCTATTGCTGAGCCACCATCCCATCCTCCATGTCCCTCTCAGAGACACTACATCCAATGTCCAGAATCCTCAGGCATTCAGTCCAGTTTGGAAAAGTGGTCATATGTTTTACAATTGAAATGTGAAACAAACATGCAGTCAATTACTGGGTGGCTAGTCTACACCAGTAGTTCTCATCCATGTGTGATTATGCCCCCTCATCCCCAGGGACATTTGACAATATCTGAAGACATTTTTGGTTGTTACACCTGTGTGGGGCATTGCTTTTGGCACCCAGTGGGTATAGACCAGGGATGCTGCTAAACACCCTACACAGGGCACAGGGCAGCCTCCACAACCCGGAATTATCTGGCCCAAAATGTCAGTAGTGCCAAAGGAGAGGACCCAGTCTACACACTGCCAAGTAAACTTTTTCTTGTTTACTCTCTGTCACGCTGTGTCTCTCTCTGTCTCTCTCTATAATTGCACTCACTTGAACACACACAGAATTGGTTGAATTAACAAATAGTTTCTGGTATCGTATTTTTTCTAGAAATGTGTCTCTTAACTTTGGTTACATTCTGGAACCACCTGGGGAATTTAAATTCTGATGCCTGTGTCCCACTCCCAGAGGGCTGGCCTGGGGTGGGACCTGGGTATGGGGGATGGGGCCAAAGCCCCAGTGATGCCAACCTGCAGCTGAGGCTGAGAACCACTGGGCTAGGCCAGCTGGGAGAAATCAGCCACGTGTGTACCAGCTCCTGTGGTCTAGTTGGGAACATAAAAGCATTTAGAAAGCTGTTAAATGTTGAACTGGGTGGTATGGAGAATATCTTAGTTGTTTAGACAGAAAGAGAGAGTGAGGGAGTCAAGTGGTGGGTGCTGATCAAGATGTGCACTTAATTAGATTTTATATTGACTGTGCCCTACTAAGCACCAGGGACTGAGGATGAAAGATAAACCAGACATTCTTCCTTACTCAAGGTGCCCATTGTGTGGAGGTGGAGCCAGAGTGCTCCAGCCTGATTTGGGCTCACCAACGAGATTGTCTGGTACAATGGACTGTGGCTCTGCAAGAAGAGAGTCTCTAGCTCTAACTGGAAGGAAAGGGGAGGCTGGGAAGGCTTCCCAGAGGAGGTGCCCACCCAGCTGTGGCTTGAAGGATGACCAGGAGTTCTCAGGCAGTGCAGGCGGTAGGGATGAGGCAGGAAGAATATTCCACCCAGTGCATTTCCAGTCCATATTCTGCCGCTAACTAGTTGTGGACTTTGGGTAAGTCACTCCCTCTTTTGCGAGCCTAGTTTTTTCATCTATAAAATGCAGAGTTTGGCTGGAATCTGGCCTAGATTCCAGAATGTCTAATTCCAGGTCTCATATTGTAGGGCTCTGGATAGAACCTTGGGGCTGACACAGGTTTCCTGGTGCCAGTCTGCAATGTGACAGAAGAGCCAGAGGCAGCAGGATACCAACCAGAGTGAGGAGTCTGGCAGTTTATTCCGAGGCCCCTGGAGCGGTGTCCCTAGAAACCACAGGCCTCCTTGCCTCATGCTGGCTCTGCTGCTGGGAGTACTCCACATCCTCGACTTACTATTTGACCCACTCACGCCTCTTGGGTCTCCTTGTTGACTTCTTCTTTTATGAATTTACTGAAAGCAAAATTAATAATGCCAGTCAGTGGCACATAAAAAGAGGTAATTTACTGCATTTAACTGTGACTGTCAAAATGATCCTGGCCCTGCACTCCCAGTTGGAGCATAAGAGGCAGTGGCCTCAGGTTTGTCCTTGGGTGGTGAGGAGCCGATGAGGCTGGACCTCTGGCCAGGGGAGGTCAGAGGCTGGCATTAGAGCTGCCATACGGGCCCACATCTTCATAGCCCGGGAAGGAGGGAGTTCAGAGGCTAAGGCCTTTGCCTCCTGGGAGCCAGCCCTTCTGGTTCTTTGCCTTTTGCCAAGACCTCCTCACCCTCCTTGTTTCTGAGTGTAGGCCAAGAACAGCCGCGCACAGATGTCCCTTTGCTTGGGAAGAGGGTGGGATGGATGCACCATGCTGTGAATTTGGCTGCCAGTATTGTGTATGTGTGTGTGAATGTGTGTAAGGGGTGTGTGTATGAGGGTATGTGTGAGGGTGTGTGTGTGAGGGGTGTGTGTGAGGGATTTGTGCGTGTGAGGGGTTTGTGTGTGAGGGATGTGTGAGGGGTGTGTGTGTGAGGGTGTGTGTATTCGAATGTGAGAACTGTATGAGGGGTATGTGTGTGAGGAGTATGTGAAGGTGTGTGTGAGGGTGCATGAGGGGTGTGGGAGAGCGATGCATGTGTGTAAGGATGTATGTGAGGGGTGTGATGGTGTGTGTGAGGGTGTGTGTGTGAAGGGTGTGTTCAAGGAGTGTGTGTGAGGTGGGGGTGTGCGAGGGGTGTGCGTGAGGGGTCTGTGCAAGGAGTGTGAGGGTGTGTGTGAGAAGTGTGAGGGGTGTGTGAGGGGTGTGTGTGAGGGATGCATGTGTGAGGGTATATGAGGGATGTCTGAGGGGTGTGTGTGAAGGGTCTGTGCAAGGATTGTGTGTGAGGTGAGTGAGGAGTATGTGTGAGGAGTATGTGTGAGGGGTGTGTGAAAGTGTGTGTAAGGGTGTGTGTAAGGGGTGTGTGTGAGAGGTGTGTGAAGGTGCAGGTGTCTGTGAGGGTGTATGTGTAAGGGGTGTGTGAGTGTGTGAGGGTGTATGTGTAAGGGGTGTGTGAGTGTGTGAGTGTGTATGTGTAAGGGGTGTGTGAGGGGTCTGTGTGTGAGGTGTGTGTAGAGGGGTGTGTGTGAGGGTGTATGTGTGAGGGGTGTGTGTGAGTGGTCTGTGTGTGAGGGGTGTGTGTGTGAGGGGTGTGTGTGTGTGTAGAGGGGTATGTGAGGGTGTATGTGTGAGGAGTGTGTGAGTGTGTGTAAGGGGTGTGTGTGAGGGTCTGTGTGTGAGGATGTGTGTGTGGGGGGGTCTGTGTGTGAGGGTTGTGTGTGAGGGGTGTGTGTGAGAGGTGTGTGTGAGGCTGTGTATGTGTGAGGGTGTGTGTGAGGGGTGTATGTGAGGGTGTACGTGTGAGGGGTGTGTGAGGGTTTGTGTGTGTGTGTGTTTTGAAAAGGCCTTACTGAGTATTTTTTCAGAAGGTCTAAGTTCCAGCTCCCTCTTCTACTTTCACCTTGACTTGCGGACCTGGTTTTTGTGGAATGATGGCAGATGCATCGCCAGGTTGTTGTGCGGCTGGGTTGGAAGGTATTTGGATGCCACAGCAGAGTTGGGTTTCTGTACACAGTAGGGAGCTGTGCAGGGATTTCAAGCAGGGGAATGATGTGATTAGATCTTGCTTCCAGGGGCCCTTTAGAGGTTCAGGACACAGCCTCTTAAATGCTTGCCTTTAGATGCTGTCATACCCGGGAAATAGGAAGTGACGTTTTGGATGCGCTATTGCACCTTCTTGCCATGGTACCCAGCAGACAAACAAGTGGACTTGGGCAAATGAGTAGAGTTAGTGATCATTGGAAAATGCATGTGCCCTTGAGAACAGAGCCACACACCCTCACACACACCCCTCCACACTCTCAATCACCGAGAGATGACTGGTCGGGTTACTTTATTTTGCTTCTCCGTGTTAAGGGACTGTGCAAAAGAAAACACTTTCAGAGAGGGAAGAGGCCATTGATGAGGGTAAACAAATGGTGCTTTAGGGGAGGTGTTAAGAATTCAAAATGAAAACAAGTATGAAGATTTGCAGAAGTCTCTCCCCATGAAGATCTACTGAGCCATGTTTATAAACTTAACACTTGGCTTAAATATTGGCAGAGGCTGGCTTCTGTGGATTTATAGGCTTTTTGGAAACAGGTTGAGACAAGCTGTGCCCGTGCACACAAAGGGCTAGACTGTTTGACATAGATCCTGCTGATTCACTGCAATAAGCTGTTCTTTTCTGACTTGGTGGTGGGAAGGACAAAGTGCTTTTGAGAAGATTGCTGGATAACCCTGTACTGTAGGGAGGGCCAGTATTCAACCCAGAGGAGCACGGACATTTTGCAGGGACCCTAGATGGAGGAAGGCAAGGCCCAGAGGGGATGGAGAGGGAGATCAGAGGGAGGCAGATGGCTCTGGGTAAGAGAGAAGGAGGGATTTTGAGTGTATGGAGGCAGCGTATGGAGGTAGCATATGAAGAGAAAGGTGGGAAGGTAGAACCCAAGGAGGACAACCCACTGAAATTCCCAGCAGCAGGAATAACTGATACATTTATTTTATGGTAACTCTCGACACTGAGTTTAAAGTTGCTTTCTGCTCTGTGCTGTTATTACCCACTGCTACCCCCAAACCTTAGGACAAGTCCGCTACACACAGAAACTTTGTGTTAGTAGTTCCTTGAGGGAATGGTGGATGGCAGGGGTGCGTTGTATGGGGTGGTGGGGGCTGACAAGAGAGCAAGGGAATGGCTGGAATATGGAAGTTGCAGGGGTAGAGAAATTGGTTATGAGAATAATTCAGAATAAACTTGACCCCACATTTTCAGAGATTTTGGAGAGTAGGGTTCTAGACTTCCTAGGAATGGGATGAACCCTCTCCGAAGGCTGGAACTAATTTGCTTGGAGACATCCCTTTTGGAGGCATGTAGGTTTCAGCTGAATTGACTTTCTACTATTTATTTATTTATTTATTTTTGAGACAGGGTCTCACTGTGTTGCCCAGGCTGGAGTGCAGTGGTGCGATCATGGCTCACTGGAGTCTCGGCCTCCTGGGCTCAAGCGATCCTCTTGACTTTCTACTTTAGACAAAGTGGCCCCATCATGTTAGAGAGCTCATGGTATAATGAAGGCTCAAGATCCTGACAGAGAAAAAACAGCTGTTTGGGGAGAAATTAATGACGATCAGGCTGTGGGAAAAGAAGGGCTAGGTTTGTGTTTAGAGGGAAGAAGGTAGAAAAATATTCTGAGCTTTCTTTGAAGGTTTCCTTAGTGATGAATGTGCTTATGTTGATTTTCAGGATTGTGGTCTAAGGTCTTGCTATTCAAAATATGATCCCCAGCTGGGCTGCACGGGGCCTTACCTGGGATCCCGTCAGACATGCAGACCCGGGCTCCTCTCCACACTTCCTGAAGGCAAATCTGTGCCTTCCTAACCCCCAGGTGATCCCTGTTCACCTTCAAGTCAAGAAGTGCTGTCTTGGAGAACTGCAAAGGTGGTCCATCTTAGCTCCTGGCATCCTGGGACTGGGAACCAGTACATGTTGGTTTTGTTTTGACACAATTGATCTTTCTTCCTTCCTTCTGGGCACTCTGCTCACTTGGTTTCCACTTTCCCAGCATGTCTCGCCCAGGCTTCTCATTCCACTTAGTGGCTCCCGCTGCTAGTTTTCCTTTACTGGATTCTTGGCCTCTGACGGTTGTTTAAATGTCAGGAGGTCCCAGGGCTCTGCCCTCCATGTGGCTTTAAAGCTCACCTCCCTGCTGATGGCGCACACTTCTATCTCCAGCCTGACCTCTTCCCGGTCATTTACATGACTGTCTACTCCACACCACTGTTTGTACTGGAGTATTTAACAAGCATTTCAGATCTAACAGCCCCAAACAAAATTCACTGTTTTACTCTCATAATGGCTGCTGTCTTAGCATTCCACATTGGGCTAAGGGGACCACCTCCAAATCCAGAACCTGACTACTTCTCACCCTCCACTGCCACCTCCACCACAATTATCTGTAGAGTGGACTAAGCAATAATCTTGTAATGGTCTCCTTACTTCCTGTCTTGCTCTCAGTGGAGCAGTCAGAGTCATTTCTTAAAGTGTAAACAAGATCCTGACCCTCTCCTGCTCAAAACCTTCCAATGACTTCCTGTCTTACTCTGAATAAAATTCACAGTCCTGGTCAGGTGGGGTGGCATGCACCTGTAGTTCCAGCTACTCAGGAGAGGCTGAGGTGGGAGATCGATTGAGCCCAGGAGTTCAAGGCTGAAGTGAGCTATGATTGCTGCACTCCAACCTGGGTAACAGAGTAAAATTCTGCCTTCCTAGGACTCACACCCAAAACAATGCTATATGCATGTAAATTTCTAAAAGAAGGCCTAGAGAGGTAATCAGTTGACGTTTAACTGTATCATCTCATTTAGGAGACTAGGATTAAAGGTAGTGATTTGATATCTGAATTGTATACTAGAGTAATTACTTGTATAATTAAAAATATTTAAATCTTTCACATGTACTATTGAAAAATTGGAAACCAAGAAAGAGTCAAAAGAATAAAAGAAAATCAACTGTAGGCCGGGCGCTGTGGCTCACGCCTGCAATCCCAGCACTTTGGGAGGCTGAGGCGGCCGGATCACGAGGTCAGGAGATCAAGACCATCCTGGCTAACACAGTGAAACCCTGTCTCTACTAAAAATACAAAAAATTAGCCAGGTGTGGTAACGTGTACCTGTAGTCCCAGCTACTTGGGAGGCTGAGGCAGGAGAATGGCGTGAACCTGGGAGGCGGAGCTTGCAGTGAGCCAAGATCACACCACTGCACTCCAGCCTGAGCGACAGAGAGAGACTCTGTCTCAAAAAAACAAAAAACAAAACAAAACAAAAAACAGGAAAATCAACTGTAGTCCTGTCCCTTCTCCCCAAAGACAGGCATTTAAAAAATGTATTTCTTTTTAGTCTTT
Source organism: Pongo pygmaeus (assembly GCF_028885625.2). Classification (NCBI taxonomy): domain Eukaryota; kingdom Metazoa; phylum Chordata; class Mammalia; order Primates; family Hominidae; genus Pongo; species Pongo pygmaeus. The sequence continues at coordinate 61,916,316 of NC_072392.2, forward strand.
GTATATATTTTAAAAAAGTATCTACAATTTTCTATCCTGTTTTTTCCCTTAATATTAACATACACATGTCTTCATATTATTATAATCTATTTGTAACCATGAATTATCCTCTTTTGTTAGATAGTTGGATCATTTCCAATATCTTTCTGTTATAAACAACACTCAGAACATTTTTGTGCATAAAGTACTTTTAATATTTTAAGTTATTTTCTATGGGTATATTCCCAGAAAATGAATTACTAAGTCCAAGAATCAGAATATTTTTAAAGCTTTTAGTATACATTATTGAATTGCTTTCCAAAAGACTTTAAACAATTCATGTTATTTTTAATATTCAATGTCACTGTCTTCTGAGAGAGTATTCTAGTAGAGGTTTTAAGGTAGAGATATGATGGGAACATGATTATGGTATCTTGAATTGGAGACCAGTGGGCTGTTGCTGGAGCAGGAGGAGTGGGTGCAGGGAGGGAGGAATAGGGATAAAAAATGACGTGTAGGGTTTTGTATAGGCAACTTAGTGCCATTCATTGGCATTGGAAATCCATGAGTAGAAACAATGTATGTGGGATGATGGTGTGTTGCAAGTTCTCCTCCCACGGCACCTGCTTTTGTAGTTGTATCTTCTGCTCTTGTTTACCTGGTTAACTCTTATTCATCCCCAAAAACTCACCTTAAATGATGTCGTTTTTGAGAAGCCTTCCTGGTGCCTCCCCCTAGTAAATCAGAACGTCCCGCTAGCATAGCAATTGCAGCACAAGGTTACTATTTTTGACTCTTTTATGTCTCTCTACTAGACTGTTCTAAATTACTTGAGGAGATGGACTAGTTGTTTTACTTCTGGGTCCCCACCACCAAGCACCGTACAGTATTGGCATTTACTAAATGATTGTTACTTCTTTCCATTCCCTCCTTTGCTTCTTTCCAGGGTAGAAATTTTGTGGGATATAGCTCTGCTATAAAACCTGGAGGTTATTCCAAAGAAATATTTTCTGTCGCCTCACTTAGACTCATTAAATTTCTCTTAATCTACTCAAATTTTAGGGAAGAGGTTGTTTGCCAATTGCTCGGGTGAACTGTGGAAATTCTTTAAAAAGATGACATTCAAGCTTAAATTATTTCTTTTGTGATTATATTTGTAAGTGCTTGTGAAACCTGGGAATACACTTTCCTTGGAAGTGTTCCATTTTGGCCTGTGATCCTTTAAGGAATGTTCTTGTTGGGAAAATATAAATCATTTTAGCTTTATAGTAAGTAGTCTTTGTAAAATATACTTTCATGTTTAGCTCCTTGACAAATGTATGTAGTAACTCCATTACCCTTTTGTTCCCCATTACCTCAAAGGCCAGTTTGGAGTGACCGAGGTGTAAATTGCCCACAGCACTGTTCTGCCTTTTTTTTACGATGGAGCCTTCAGTATTCCAGTGCAGTTAAATTCTGAGCCACCATTCTATCTATGGGATTACCTTGCTTGTACTAATGAGCAAAATAATTTTTCCAAATGCTGATGGATCTTTAATTCTGCAAAAATGTCACAGAAAGGATTTTGCCTTCTTGGAAAAAGGTCCTGCCTTGATAGAATAACTGTCCACTTTATGATTCTCAGCATAGGTCTAGTTCTGGTGGGTATTTAAGTTCATTATCACACCACTCCAGAGCCATAATAAAGGACTACTTTTAATTTCTGCTCTAATTACTGAGAAATAATTTACTTAAATCATTACAGTTGGCATTTGACATGGAACACAGATAATGGTTTTTGTTTTGCTTTGATTTACAGCCCCCCACTTGGAGAAAGGAATCTGAAGAAATTAAAACTCATTTTCCATATACCCCTTCTTCCTTGGTCCAGGAACATTTGAGATTATCATTAATGTTGGGCCATTTTAACTCAGCCAATACAATTGTTGAATTTGTGGTTTTCAGCAGATTTGCAATTTGCCTTTTGATTTGACTAATGATTGCTTTTTAAGCCTTTGTGGCATATTCGTTTTCCTAACATGTTAAATAAATAGTGAAATGTCATGGAAACCAGTGCTCATTTCTTTCTTATTCTAAGTGTGTGTCTGTTTCGGTTGTTTTTCTTCAATGATTATTTCAGTTGGTATTTAGGAGTGTGAAATATATATTACTTTTTGGTGCTTTTAATGTACATTTGGCCTAGGCTGTTATAATGAGCAGACTGACACAGATATCAAGAAAATTTCCAAGGAGGATTTAGCAAGGGAAAGAACAGTTATTTAATTTATTCATTTGCTCCTTTCTACATTTTTCCAGTGAGCTTTGTTGTGGTCCTATTGTGTGCCAAGCACTAAGTCACAGACCAGATATACTTTGGTCACTGCCATAAAAAAACTGGTTGGATATTTGGCTGAGAGGGACAGAGATTAAATAAGTAAAGATGCAAATGAGTATATAATTATAAAAGGTGCTGTGTATCAGTAGTGACATTCGTTAATATCACCAGTGATCTCATTATAAAGGTCTTTAAGTATTGGGAAGTTGCCAGCCTTCTGTAGCAGATGCAAGTTTTCCAAAATCCAGTTTCCTCTGGGAAGCTCGATTTAATAAATACTGTAAATTGTTTTCCTTGAGGTGACAGGCTCACTTCATTCATTGTCAAGATGTCTGCCTAACATGCACATAAAACATGCATAGCCAGTTCAACACCAGCAATTGCACACATGCTTTTCCTTGTGAAAACCATTGCACTTTGTCATACAGCAGAAGTACTACCTGCATATGCCCTTTTGGGTCGCTCTATACTGTTTCACCAGGGCATTCTTCAGGGCAACTGGCATTTTAAGAATGTTTTATTTTTACTTTCGTACTGTAAGTGCGTGGTGGGGAAGGATACGGTGACCACTAATAGAATTGGGTACCACTGCCTGGATTCCTGCTAAGGCGCCAGTCATTTTAGCTACCACTGCCTTGGCACATCAGTGAAAATGCCAATACAGCAAGAAGACAAATAATGTCTGAGTATTAGTCTAAAAATAGCTTGGCCTTATGGGCCCCTGAGGGGATCACAGCTCACACTTTGAAGAATGATGCTGTAGTCTTTTCTTCAACAAGCCTTTACGGAAAGTTTCCTGTGTACCAGTTCCTGGGAAAGATGCTCTCCTTCACAATCTTGATGTGTACTCAGATCTTTGTTATCTAATAGTAGCCAAAGTTAACAGCTAGCATTTAATGCATCCCTACTATATGCCAAGAATCATGTGCCAAGGCCCTATAGTATTGGGGTCCCAGCAGGAGACTGGGTACCTGAAGAGTGTTTAATAAAGAGACTTTTTACAAAGGCGTGGGCAGGATTAAGGTAAACCAATAAGAAATAATAAAAGATGAGGGTTAACAACCTCTAGACCATAAAGGGGTAAGGGAGGCAGATGTTTCCCGGAGCTGGAGAGGACAGCCTCCTAGGAGCTGTGGCCTTCAGGAGAGGGATGCAGCCAATTGCTGAAGTGAACTGTGGAAATTCTTTAAAAAGATGACATTCAAGCTGAAATGATATCTTTTGAGATTGTATTTATGCTTGGTGTGGCTGTGACTCCTTGGTGACGAACTAGGGGATTGAATACCCTGGCCTCTCCCTCCTCCTACTTTCTAATCCGTTCTGGTGCCTCCCACTGATGAAACTCAACCCGAAGCCACAGGCCAAGGGAGTCTATGGCGACAATTAATCTGGGTCTCACAGCCAGGCAAAAAGGGAGACAGAATGGATCTGGAGGGACAAACGCAGGCTGCTTATTTGGCACAAAACTTTATTTGCACCATTTCATTTAATATCTAACCCAAGGAAGCAAGTTAACTAACTTAAGGAAGCAAGTGCTAGTGCAATCCCCATCTTGCAGATTAACAAATTGAGGCCGGAGAGGTAAAGCAATAATGACAGGGTCCAGGTTTGAAGGAGACTCAGACTCTTAGCCTCTATTCCTCCCTGTCTGGCAAACAGGCCAGCAAGAAGCAGGCAGCAGGGGTTCCTTCAGTGTGCTGCTTCCACAGAATAGTTGAACAAATAAAGTTATGTGCTGGGAACTTGTTGTTCCTTATTTACAAGACTGCACACGGCCTTCCTGTTCCTCCCAATTACTATTCTTCTGGCCAAAGACTCCCTGGATAGGGAAGGAACTCAGCCCAATATCCGCAAACATGTTCAGAAAGCAGCCAGGGAATCATTGTTGGATCCCACAAGGAGCCCTCTCACCATCTGCCCTCTACCCCAGCTGACCCAGAGACTCCCTGCCAGAACACTGAGTATATTTTGATGAGTTAAATGAAAACAACAACCATAACCAAAACAAATCCAAATGGCATGGGTCCTGGAGGAAAGAAAAAAAAATGAGAAAAGTTGGACACTTCATAATTCCTTCCGTTGCACATTTTTTTTTCTTTTTAAATGACTACATTTGATGTAGGATGCAGAGTTCCTAGAGGGTGTTCTAAAAACTTAAAAACTTAGAGTTCTAAAGTGGACCCTTTGTTAAAGCCTTCTTAATGCCATAGGAAGGTTTCCATGATTTAGAGTTTTTATGATATTGATACATTCCAAAAACAATTTAATCACATCACAAATATGACTGAGTATGTCTACTCTTTCCTAAGGTCAAATGCCACTTCTCTGATTATTGGCCTGCTGTTTGTATGGACCTGTTCTACGCATACTTTGCAATGGTTCACATCCTATAATTACAGCACCAACATTTCCTTCAGGGCAATATAAAAAACACACTCCAAGTTAAAAATCATTCCCATCTCTATCCATTCTCTTTTGGAGGGAACATAAAAGACATCAAGTATTTTGTTTTTGTTTTGAGTTTTGTTTAAGCCTCGCCCTGTTGCCTGCGCTGGAGTGCGGTGGCATGATCATAGCTCACTGAAGCCTCAAACTTCTGGGCTTAAGTAATCCTCTCGCCTTAGCCTCCTGAGTAGCAAGGACTACAAGTGTGCACCACCACATCCAGCTGGAACATCCAATTTTGATACCAATATATGAGCCAACCCACCTACCACCTCCACTAAACAGTATGAGGCAGGCCAATAAAGTCCCTACTCTCAGGGAGAGCTCACTGCCACACAGAATGACCAGGGAGGGCTATGCTGGGAAAAGTCTATGGAGCTTTGGAGACCCGGAGAAGTGGGGTCACAAGGAATCTGAGAAGGCTTCCTAGGGGAAGTAACGTCTAAGCTGAGGCCTGAAAAGTCAGGTAAGAGTGAGACGGGAAAATACGAAGGTACAGGGGTGTTCTAGGCAGAGCAAACAACAGGTGCTTTGGAAGCCTTAGAAAGAACAGTAAGCATGGCCCGTTCAGGGAAAGATGGAGAACAAAGCTCAAGTGTATTGATGGTGAGAGAAGAGGCTCAGGACATGGGTGTAGCTGGGTCATGGAAAGCCCTTAGCCACATTAAGGAATCAGAATTTTCTCCTGAGACCAGTGGGAGGCATGCAGGCATTTTAAGTGAAGAAGCAATGTGGGTAAATTAAAAAAATATATCACTTTGCCGCTTGGTGCAGTGGCTCACGCCTGTAATCCCAGCACTTTGGGAGGCTGAGGCAGGCGGATCACGAGGTCAGGAGATTGAGACCATCCTAGCTAACACGGTGAAACCCCATCTCTACTAAAAATTCAAAAAATTAGCCGGGCGTGGTGGCAGGTGCCTGTAGTCCCAGCTACTCAGGAGGCTAAGGCAGGAGAATGGCATGAACCCGGGAGGCGGAACTTGCAGTGAGCCGCGATGGCGCCACTGCACTCCAGCCTGGGTGACAGAGTGAGACTCTGTCTCAAAAAAAAAAAAAAAAAAAAAAAAAAAAAGAAAAAAAAAATTAGTTTGCAACAGGATACAGAAAAATCAAGAGGGATTTTTCAGCCTCTTCTTTATAACTTTCTTTTTCTTTTTTACATGACTTTAAGAAAGTAATATGTATCACTGTTGTGAAAAAAATAAAAACCAGTAAAGCTATTTTTGTTCTTTATATTTTAAAAACCCATTCTGACAAAAGACTTGAATAGACATCTGCTGAAGAAGATATACAGATGGCAAGTAAGCATGTGAAACATCATACATCATTAGGGAAATGCAACTTAAAACAGCAATGAGATGCCACGATACACCTATTAGAATGGCCAAAATCTGGAACATGGACAACACCAAATGCTGGTGAGGATGTGAAGCAACAGAACTCTCACTCATTGCTGGTAGAAATGCAAAATGGTGCAGCTACTTTGGAAGACAGTTTGGCAGTTTCTTACAAAACCAGACCTACTCTTAACATACCATTCAATAATCACGCTCCCTGGTGTTTACCCAAAGGAGCTGAAAACTTACATCCACACAAAACCTGCACCCAGATGTTTATAGCAATTTTATTCATAATTACTCCAACTTGGAAGCAACCAAGATGTCCAGGTGAATGAATAAATAAACTGTGATACATCCAGACAATGGAATATTATTCAACCCTAAAACAAAATGAGCTGTCAAGCCACGGAAAGACATGGAGTTAAACTTAAACGCATATTACTAAAGAAAAGAAACCAATATGAAAATTCGATTACATGTTCTGTGAGTCTAACTACATGACATTCTGGGAAAGGCAAAACTATAGAGACAGTATAAAGATCAGTGGTTGCCAGGGGTTAGGCAGATGAACAGGCAGAGCAAAGCAGATTTTTAGGGCAGTGAAACTTCCGTGTGATATTGCAATGGTAGTGCTAGGGTTTGTGTGTGGTTTGTTCGGCCCCACCAAGTCTCATGTTGAAATTTGATCCCCAGTGTTGGAGGTGAGGCCTTGTGGGAGGTGTTTGAGTCATGGAGGTGGATCCCTCATGAATAGCGGTAATGAGGGAGTTTTCACTCTTAGTTCCCATGAGAACGGATTTCTGCAGAGAGCCTGGCACCTTCTCTCTTTCTTGCCTCCTGTCTCACCATGTGATCTGTATATATCAGCTCCCCTTCACCTTCTGCCATGAGTGGACGCTTCCTGACGCCCTCATCAGAAGCAGATGTTGGTGCCACGCTTTTATTTTTATTTGTGTTTATTTTTTTTTTTGAGACAAAGGCTCGCACTGTCTCCCAGGCTGGAGTGCCATGGTGCGATCTCAGCTCACTGCAACCTCTACCTCCTGGGCTCAAGAGATCCTCCCACCTCAGCTTCCTGAGTAGCTGGGACTACAGGCATGCACCACCACATCTAGCTAATTTTTTTTTTTTTTTGTATTTTTGGTAGAGACAGGGTTTCACCACGTTGCCCAGGCTGGTCTCGAACTCCAGAGCTTGAGTTATCTGCCCACCTTGGCCTCCCAAATTCCTGGGATTACAGATGTGAGCCATGGTGCCCGACTGCCATGCCTTTGTGTAATGCCAAGAGTGAGCCCTAATATCAACTATGGACTGGTGATGATGCTGTGTCAATGCAAGTGCATCAGCTGTAAAAAATATCCCATGCTGGTGGGGGATGTTGATAGTGGGGGAGGCTGTGCCTGTGTGAAGACAGGGGATATATGAGAATGTTATATTTCTGCTCAATTTTGCTGTGAACCTAAAACTGCTCTAAACAATAATGCCTATTAAGAAAACAAAATAAAACAATAAAAAAAACTCCACAAGAGGAAGAAGGTTAAGACAAGGGGTAGTAAGAGCCTGCAGAGGTTGTGGCAGGGGTCTAGCCCCAGCCTGGGGCCTGGGCTGGGGCCTAAGCTGAGCAGAGGCAGTCGGGCTGGGTAGAAGGGGTTCAGGAGCATTCACAGGAGTTAGGCTGCTTAGATGGTGGGAGGGCAAGGAAGAGGAGTGCACTGAAGCTTCTTGCTTAACTAGCAATGTGGTGCCATGAACAGAGATATGATGAACCACCTTCAGTATGACAGGCAGTGCCTGTAGGCCAGAGATTGCACCAGAAGATGGAGAGGGAAGGAGGAGACCTTATAACTGACTAAGACAAGAGAAATCACATTTTATTCTTTTATTTAAGAGAGGTCCTGTTGATTTATTATTTTTCTGTTTTACGCATCACTTATAGGACATAATGCCATGAGTAACCCATATACAGAAAATTCACAGCCTGAACTGGCTTTGGGGAAGACCAAGGCACATTTGGAGGAGAAGGACAGCCCTAAAGGCTGGAAGTGACATTCTTGCTGATAAAGGGCAGAGCACGAGCAAACTGAGAGAGGAGATGCAAAGACAAAAATTTCATGCAAAGGATGGGTGTGTTCAGAGGCTGATGAGCTGCAGGTTGCAGAGAGGCCCTATCATGGCCCTCTGTTATTTGTGCTGTCTGCTCCCTTCTCTGGTGATAGCACATCTGCCACTCCTCATCGTCCTGGTATGGACGCGGTTTTTCTCTGCCCTGACCCCAGTCCATTCTCTACCCTGCTGTGCCCCACTCTGTGCTCAAGGAGACTGGCTCCTGTAGACTGAATCCCCTGCTTCCCTGACCGACTGGCTTCTGATTGGGCCCTGCAGGAGATTGAGGGGAAGAGGAGGGAGAGGAAGGGCTCTTTGTTCCCTGTTCCCTCCTTGCCTTGCAAAGGTTGTGCTGTGCCCCCAAGCCCACAGCAGCCCCACCCCCCTGGCCCCAGGCCTAATGGCTCCTCTAAGGGTTCTCCACCCTTGGCCCTGCAAACTTAGACATGGTCATGACTTCCCCCTATTGCTAGTCCCTGAGTGCTAGAATATTCTTTGACAGTGCCCTTAACCCTACTCACATGGCTATGAATGTTCCCTTCATTAAAGTCTCTTCAGGCAACCATTTCAGGGAGAAATTGCGTTCTTGAGAAGCATAGAGATTACCGAAGGCTGTCAATGACCATTGTAGACCAAGGTGGGAGGGCAGGGCCACTCCCTGCTGTTGGGAGGAGTGGGGGAAGGTGGGGAATCCTACCCAAAGCTGTACTCATCTGCTGGCTTGCAAGTACATTATCCAGAGCCACAGACAAAACCCATGGGTAGAGGCAGATGCTGACTCCTTGCAGGTAGACAGCACTGGTGTAGGCTTCGAGGACGAAGGTGGCCCTGGTGGGCCACCTTTGACCCTTTTGTGTCACTCTGTCAGAGTGGAGCAGGGGTGGGGGAGGGAGGAGGCATGGGGTAGGAGGAATGCAACACAGAGGGGTGGGACAGACAGAGGGGTGAGGAGTCTGCGGCAGCCTTGGTGGACAATGGTGAAGACCTGACCTAGGGAAGTGGCAGAGATGAGGGAGGGCATCTGAGAACTATTCAGGAGATAGCCTCAACGTCCCGATGCTCAGTCTTATGTTGAGTTTGAGGGTGAGGGAGGCAATGACAGTTCGTGTTCTGGAGCGGGTTCCTGAGTAGATGGAGATGCTGGCCACAGTAAGGGGCAGGACTGGTCAGGGCAAGGAGCTGCTTTCTGTTGTGGATAGATTAATGTATGGGGCTGGCCATCTTTCGCATGAACAGAATCATACACCGTGTGGTCCTTTGTGACTGGCTTCTGTCACTTAGCATAATGTTCTCAAGGTTCATCCATGTTGTAGCAGGGATCACTGATTCATTCATTTTAATTGCCAAATAATATTCCATTATATGGAAGTAGCACATTTTATTTATCCATTCATTTATTGGTGGACATTTGGGTTGCTTCTGGTTTTTGGCTGTGACAAATGATGCTGGTGCGAACATCTGTATACGAGTTTTTGTGTGGACATCCATTTTTGTTTCTCTTGGGTATATACCTACAAGTACAGTTGCTAGCCAGGAGTACAAATGGTAATTCTATGTTTAATATTGTAAGGAACTGCCAGACTATTTTTACAAAATGCTTCTCTATTTCTAGTAACATTTTTATATTTTAAAGTCTTTTTGTTTGATATTAGCATAGCAACCCTAGCTTTCTTCTGCTTATCCCTTGTCTTTTAAAAAAGATGATTTTATCAGAAATGTATATAGCCATAAGTAATATATTACATGATTTAGTTATACATATTTGAACTTTATAAAAATAGTGTCACACTATAAATGTGGTTACTTGGACTTTTCACTCAGTATGCTATTTCTAAGACCCACCTATGTTGTTGTATATAGCTACAGTATAATTTATGTTCTCTGCTGTATAATATTCCATGGCATAACCCTACCATAATTTATTGATTCACTCTCCTGTAAGTGGCTATTTGGCATGTTTCCAGTGTTTTGCTATGACAAATTTATTGCTGCTATAAACACTTTTATACGCCTCTCCTGATATAAGAGTTTCTCTTGTTCTCAGAGCAACTAGCAATATAACTATTAGCTAGGAACTTGTTAGAAATGCAACTTCTCAAGTCCCACCCAAGACCCACTGAGTCAGAAACTGTAGGATAGGCCCAGCAGTGTGTTGTAATAAGCTCTCCAGGTGACTCTGATATCTGATAAAGTTTGAGGTCCACTGCACTAGGGTATAAAGTAGGAGTGAAATTTCTAGATTGCAGGCAATCAGATGTTTTCTGAAGTGGTTGTTCCATGTTTTCATGGAAATCCACCCACTCAGCACTTAGTATTGTCAGACTTCTTTATTTTGCCCACTGGGTGGGTCAGTCTGACTGGTCTTCCCTACAGAGAGGCATGGGTGTGGCTGTTGATTTCTTCTCCCTGCCTGTCCTCCCATCCTGCCTTGTCTAGGGAGCCAGAGCCACACCACGCATGTTGACCCCTTGGCTGTCACTGTGGATGAAGCCTTCTTCAGTGTGGTTTGTTTTGACAGGAATACATGCACCACCTGCTCGCCCTGGAGCATCGCGCTGAGGAACAGTTCCTGGAGCACTGGCTGAACCCTCACTGCAAACCCCACTGTGACAGGAACAGGGTTCATCTTGTGTAAGGGGATCAGGACCAGCCTCGGTACGTCTCCTTCTCTCTCCCAGGCCTCTGTCTGAGGGAGTGGCGGGGGACAGCATGGCATGGGCTGGGAGACTTTCCAGACCATGTCTCAGGGGGGCCAGCTGGTTAGCTGGTTAGGGGTTTGGAATGGGGGTGGCAAGAGTGAGGCAGGAGACATAGTGGGGAACCAGGTTGAGAGGAGCGCTGGGGGACAAACGGGGGAGCCCAACTTTTATTGAATCACAAAGTGATCCCAAATGGGGAGGGATGTGACCCTATTTGCCATGCAGAAAAGCTCTCTCTGGACCCCAAATGTGGAGAAGTGTGTTTTGTTGAGACTTGGGTCTCTTCAGGTGGGCTCAGCATTCGTGGAGTCAACCTGTGACATCTACCACGATCATCACCACTGTCATCAGGATCAACAACCTCTTTCCCAGATCTCACTCCTGTTCCCCACTGCCTTCCTGCAGCCTTCAAGGCTGCCAATCTGCCCAGCCCACCCTCTGTCTTTCCCTTTCCCTGGGGCTTGTGTTTTCAGCCCGCCAGCAGGGGACTGCCCAGCTTTCCCCCCACACCCTACATGCCCCCAACTCTGTACCTCTGTGCCTAGATGAGGCTGTTTGCTTCTCCCTCTCTGTCCTCATCATCTTCCTCCCTTTCCAAATCCTGTTAGATAAGGTAGCAAAATTCCTTCAGAGGGTAAGCCCAGTGAATTTCATTTCTCCTCTGTAAGTTTTATGGACCAAGCAATACAAGATATAATCAAGTAGTTTATCTTCGTGGTTAAGAGAAATCTTATACCTTTGTTGTTTATTTTGTGCTACTGTGAATTGACACAGGGACACTCCTATTAATCACTCTTTATAATGTAACATAAATTGCCTCATATGATCCTCTTAATACCCTGGTGTCATTGCAGGGCATGCACTTTAACCCCATTTTAAAGAGGAGCTAATTGAGCATGATTAAGCTACTAACTCAGGCTAAGCAGTGGTTGGTATGCTAGGCTTCTGACCACTGTAAATCTGCATGCTTTATGTGGACTATGTTGCACAGTCCTGTGTGTGTGTGGGCATGGAATCACTCTGAGGGAGCTTTCACAGATAGTGAGAGGATCACCTGCTGGCAGTGGAATAGAAGTTCTGCTTTTGAGGGGTAGGGATGGGCTGCATCCCTCTTTTAATTCTTCCAGCTGCTGGAGCTCTATTCTAGGTCAGGGTTCTGGTGTGCCTGGGCTTGGCTCCCAGCTCTCAGGGTGCTGGCCTCCCCTGCACCAAGGGCCTTTGTCTTTTAGCACTGGAAGCTCTCACTTGGCTTCTTCCAGAAAACAGCACTGTGGAGTAATTGGATGCTTAGGCTCTGGAACTGGCCAGAGCTGAGTTTGACTTTCTGATTTCCAGCTCTGTGCCCTTGGGCAAGTTGCCTAACCTCACTGACTCTTTGCTTCTGCCTCTGTAAGTTGGGGTAATAATGATGTCTAGGGAGCCTGGTGCATAGTAAGTGACTCTAAAAATAAAAGCACTTATTACTGTTGTGCAGTTGAAGTTAAAGGAGAGGTTTCTGGGTTCAGCCCCACAGTAGTACCCTCCAAGGATGACTGAGGCCTCTGATTCTTGGTAGGACAGGCACTGCTGGTGAGCTTGGGTGCCTAGCTCCTGCAAACACAGGGTTCTGCAGAGGCCTCACTCCAGGCAGCTCCCACTTACATAAAGACAAGGAAGCGGTGGCTGGAGAAATGTGTTAACTTGGAATTGGGAGTCAGACAGCCTTCAGTTAATGAGTCCTCCAGTCACTGGCTGAATAACCTTAGAAAAAAATGCCTAATTGAATAGTTTCCTCATTTGTAAAATGAGGATAGTAATGGCTCCTTCCTTATGATTCTAGGATTAAAAAAGTCAATGCCTGGAAAATAGTTAGTGTTGCCCTGGCATACAAAGGAAGTGCTCAGAAAATGATAGCTATATGGTGTTTGTTCTTCCTTGGTCTACTCTTCCTCTTCCTTAGTCTCCTCCTTTTCCCCTCTCCTCCTCCTCCTTCTTGTTCTTCATCACCATCACCAACATCATCACCATCACTACCACCATCACCATCACCACCATCACCACCATCATCACCATTACCCTCACCACCATCACCACTATTACCCTCACCGCCACCATCACACCCACCACCATCATCACCATCATCACCACCATCACCACCATCATCATCATCACCACCACCACCACCACCACCATCACCACCATCATCACCATCACCACCACCACCATCACCACCATCACCATCATCACCATCACCACCATCATCACCATCACCACCACCACCATCACCACCATTATCACCATCACCACCACCACCATTATCACCATCACCACCACCACCATCACCACCATCACCATCACTACCATCATCACCATCACCACCACCACCATCACCACTACCACCACCATCATCACCATCACCACCACCACCATCACCACCATCACCATCAACACCACCATCACCACCATCACCATCACCATCACCACCATTATCACCATCACCCCACCACCATCACAACCACAATCACCACCATCGCCACCATCACCATCACCACCATCATCACCACCATCACCACCATCACCATCACCACCATCATCACCATCACCACCACCACAATCACCACCATCACCACCATCACCATCACCACCATCATCACCACCACCACCAACACCACCATCACCACCATCATCACCATCACCACCACCACAATCACCACCATCACCACCATCACCATCACCACCATCATCACCACCACCACCAACACCACCATCACCACCATCATCACCATCACCACCACCACAATCACCACCATCACCACCACCACCATCACCCCCATCATCACCATCACCACCACCACCACCATGACCACCACCACCAGTCTCATCATCGTCATCACTGTCACCACCACCACCACCATCACCACCACCATCACTACCATCATCACCATCACCACTACCGCCATCTCCACCACTACCACCCCCACCACCACTCTCACCACCATCGCCATCACCCCCATCATCACCATCATCACCATCACCACTATCATCATCACCCCCATCATCACCATCATCACCATCACCACCATCATCATCACCACTGCCACCATCATCACCATCAAACCCATCATCACCATCACCACCTTCAGCACCTCAGCACCATCACCACTATCACCACCATCACCACCACCATCATCATAATCATCATCACCATCACCACCACCACCACCACCATCATCATTATCACCACCACCACCATCATCACCATCATCAATATTACCACCACCACAATCACCATCATCACCATCACTGTCACACCATCATCACCACCACCACCACCACTATCATCACCACCACCACCATCATCACCATCATCACTATTACCACCACCACAATCACCATCATCACCATCACTGTCACACCATCATCACCACCACCACCACCACCACTATCATCATTATCATCACCACCACCACCATCATAGCCATCATCACTATTACCACCACCACAATCACCATCATCACCATCACTGTCACACCACCACCACCACCACCACCACCACCACCACCACCACCACCACAATCATTATCATTATCCTAATGTTATTTTCTTGTTCTTTTTCAGCAAGCAGTTTAATAGACAACAAGCTGGATAATGTTGAAACAAGACAAGGCTGCTTCTTTCACTTGTTTTTAAATTGCAGAAATGGATGTCTTCAGACCTCGTGAAATGTGGTCATATCAAAGATTGCCTTGGAAATGGCAAATATATATACTGCTTCATTTTACTAACCTGCATAAATCACTAAAACCAATAGCTTAAAGCATAGACACCTCCCAAAGGTTTTCCCATCAGTTTGCAAGAGTGAGAACAACCAGAATCTTACCTGGGGTTGATGGAGCTGGAACTCCCAGACCAGGAGTTGGGGCAGGCTGCTTGCCTTAAGGAATTTGGGGAATCCTTGTTCAGAGTAGTGAAGCATACCACTTGGGGTTGCTGAGTTGTTTTGTCCTCTATTTTTTTCCTCTTCTTTTCTGCCCTAATAAACATTGGTATTAAATTTACTTTTAGTGGTCTCTTCCTTTCTCTCTCTCTCTCCCTTTTTTTTTTTTTTTGAGATGGTGTCTCATTCTGTCACTCAGTCTGGAGTACAGTGGCATGATCTTGGCTCACTGCAACGTTCGCCTCCCAGGTTCAAGTGATTCTCCTGCCTCAGCCTCCCAAGTAGCTGGGACTATAGGTGTGCACCACCATGCCCAGCTAACTTTTGTATTTTTAGTAGAGACGGGGTTTCACCATGTTGACCAGGCTGGTCTCGAACTCCTGACCTCAGGTGATCCACCCACCTTGGCCTCCCAAAGTGCTGGGATTACAGGTGTGAGGCACTGCGCCTGGCCTCTTTCTTTCTCTATAAGTGGTGAAACAGAGATTTCCCTCTCTTGTTTATCTTTGCAAATCCAGCATCAGAAAGCTTACTGTTCTTTGAATGAATGAAAATACAAACACCCAGCAATTTTGCACAAGGGTTATATATATATTTATATACATACATATATATATGAGATTATTTGCCTAAGGCCAGCTCTGGAAATAGGGCCATTGCTTCATACCAGTTGTACACCCTGGTCTTTTAGCAAAGGCAATATTTCTTGTGAAAAGTGGGTTGTAGTTCCTGTATCCCAGAGGCCCTCACCTGCCCCACAACCTCGGAATCAGATTGGACAATTAGAGGCCAAGAAAAGCAGAAATTTGGAGGGCAAGGGAAGGTGGGCCAAATGGTTCTGGGGAAAGAAGAATCTGGCATCCTCAAAAAAAAGGTAAGGAGGGATGCCCACACACCCTGGGCTACAGAGGAGGGCTTGTCCCAAGGGAGGTTGGGTGGTGTATTAGTTCATTATTGCATTCCTATAAAGAAATATCCAAGACTGGGTAATTTACACAGAAAAGAGGTTTAATTGGCTCACAGTTCTGCAGGCTGTACGGGAAGCATGATGAGGGCACCTGCTTGGCTTCTGGGGAGGCCTCAGGAAACTTACAATCATGGTGAAAGATGAAGTGGGAGCAGTCACACGGCCAGAGCAAGAGCAAGAGAAGAAGCAGGAAGATACCACACACTTTTAAACAACCAGATCTTGTGAGAACCCACTCACTATTGTGAGAACAGTACCAAGGGGATGGTACTACACCATTCATGAGAAACTGCCGCCATGATCTAATCAGCTCCCACCAGGCCCCACTTCCAACATTGGGGATTAAATTTCAACATGCAATTTGGGTAGGGACAGAGATCCAAACTGTATTAGGTGTGTTTGTCTAGGGATGAAGGTACTGAATCTCTCAATAATAACAATACCAACATTTTGGGTCAAACTCTGTACAGATGGTCCCTGAGTTCTGGTGGTGTGAAAGTGATATGCCCTTAGCCAAAACCGTACTTCAAGAACGCATACAACCATTCTGGTTCTCACTTTTAGTACAGCATTCAATAAATTACATGAGCTCTTCAACACTTATTATAAAACAGGCTTTGTGTTAGATGATCTTGCCCAACTGTAGGCTAATGTAAGGGTTCTGAGCACATTTACAGGCTAAGCTGTGATGTTTGGTAGGTTAGGTGTATTAAATGCACCTTCAATTTCCAGTGGGTTTATTAGGATGTAACCACTTTGTAAGTCTAGGAGCATCTGTACTATCCCCAACTTATAGATGAGGAAACTGAAGTTTACAGAATTTAGGCAGTGTATTAGTTTTCTATTTTGACTGTAATTACTTAGTGGGTTAAAACAACACATTAATTATCTTATGTTCTGTATGTTAGAAGTTCAAAAGGAATCTCCTGGGTTAAATCAATGTGTCAGCAGGGCTGCATTCTTCTCCTCTCTGGAGCCTCTTGGGGTGAATCTATTTCCTTGTCTTTTCTAGCTACCTGCGTCTCTTAGCTCATGACTCCTTCCATCTCAAAGCCACCAATGGTGAGTTGAGCCTCACATCATATCACTCTGCCTTTCTCTTCTGGCTCCATCTTCCACTTTCAAGGACCTTTATGATTACATTGGGCCCTTTAGATAACTCAGAATAATTTCTCTATCTTAAGGTCAGTTGATTAACAACTTTAATTCCACCCACAATGCTAATTCCCCCTTGCCATATAAGGTAATATTCTCACAAGTTCCAGGGATTAGGACATGGACATCTTTGGGGAAGCCATCATTCTGCCTACCCTAGGCAGTTTGTTCAGGTTCATACAGCTGGTAGGTAGAGGACCTGGGATTTGAACCTGGGAAGCCCCTCACTACTATGCCCTCCCTCCCCCCATCCACAGACACTCTGCACCTCTGCCCTAAACCTGATATTCTTATGCCTTGAATGAAGTAGTTTTCTAAACCCAGTTCCTTAAGGGACGAGGATGTGTCTTATTAAGACTCAACTGCACTCCTTACCTAGCTGGGATGTCATCTGAGCACAGGCACCTTCCATGGGCTCTGATATTTAGTGCCAGGACTTGCCCAGGGTACATGGAACAGTGGTGGACAGAAGGCTTCCTCGTCCACTTCCCCACCTGCCTCTCACAGTGGTTTACAAGAAGTAGGAGCTGAATCTGTGCATGTGGGACAGAGTGCACAGGAACAAGACTAACAGGTCCCAAAAGAGAGAAGGAGGGAAGCAGAATTAAAAATAAATCAGACCCACAGGGAGCCAGGGTCCTGCATCCAGGAAGAGAAGGAAGGGCTTCCTTAAGGTTCTAAGGACCCTGGGTATGGCCCACATATCAGGGGCAAAAACTTCCTTTAAGAACAAAGAGGATTCTTCGTCAGTCACATACAGCCTGGTTCTCAGCCTCCTCCCCTTGACACACAAAATGCATGTGTTTACCCAGAACACACTCTCCTGAGGCCCACAGATGAAGGGGCTGAAGTGCAGCAATTCACAGTGAGCTTGCTGCAACTTCACACCCCATTTGCCCACCACCAAAGTTTCTCAGAAGGCAGGTGAGTGACAGAAATCTTGAAAGTGGCAGACCGCAGTAATTCATAATCCAGGCTTGGAGCCAGACTGCCTGCATTCAAATTCTGGCTCCACTGACTAGCTGTGTGTGTGTCCTTGGGCAAGCTGATTAACCTCTTTGGGCCTGAGTTTCCTTACTTTAGAATAGGAATGATTATAGTACTTAGTTCAAAATGCCATTGTGATAATTAGTTTATTGGGTAAGCACTCCATGAAACTAGCTATTACTGTTTTTAAAATTCTTGGGCATTATTCTATTAAGACAAATGATCTTTCTCTGTCTGTCTATATATTTTTAAAAAAACTATTATTTTGAGAAGAGGTGGAGAGTGTTTGGGAGACCTAGAGTCAAAAGGCCTCCCTACTTGAGAAAGGGTTTCCTTCTTTACAGTATTGCATCTTCCTATCTATCAACCTGGTCTATCTCTCCATTTACCTAGGCCATTTTTATGTCCATCATTAAAATTTTGTAATTTTCTTTGTAAAGATCATATATATATTTTTAAAATAGCACTAATCCTAGATACATTATGGATCTTTATGAATTATAACTGGAATTTTCTTAAATTTACATTTTCTAGTTGGTTATTCTGGTATGTGTAGGAATAATATTGATTTTTATATATTGTTTGTATCCAAAAGCATCCCTCCTGGGAAGGTTCTATGGTGGAGCAGAAACAACTTTACCAAGAGTACCTCCAGTGCGGCAGCTCATAGGTCTCTGAGCTACTGGCAGAAGCATTCAGTCTTATTGACTAATACATGTGCTTCCTGAAACAGGCAGACCGTTGGCTCTTATGGTCTGGGTTTGGGGTCAGAAAAAATGGGCAGAAGGATTTCCAGAGGGAATTGCATTTCATATTTCGTGTAACCAACACTGAGACCCTTGCAAAAAAGTGTGCTTATTCTTCCTAGAGGTTCAAAGAGAAATAAGATCCCAGTTCAAATGAACTTACTGTCTAGTGGCAGAGACAGATATATAAGCAGGTAGCTGCTCTATAGATCAGGGATTGGTAAACTTTTTCTGTAAAGGGCCTGATAGCAAGTATTTTTGTCTTGTGGGCCATGTCATCTCTGTCTTACAACTACTTTGCTATTGTATTTGTAAAGCAGCCAAAGACAATAAGTAAACAAACGGGCATGGCTACTATATAGAGGGAAAGTAGGGGACAAGAATGGGGTAAATGGTGGACTAGAAAGAAACCTAGTTTTCGAGTAAGACAGATTCTAATTGCAATTTAACCTTCTGCTGAGTGGTGTGACTGGGTGAATCACTTAATTTCTCCAAGTCTACTGCTCCCCTATCTTTATATGGGATAGTCATATTGGTCTCTATGTTGCTGGGAGTATTAAATGGAACAACTGCTAACATTCTATTGAGCACTTGAAATGTACCAACCACCATGCTAATTCCTTCACTGTATTCATTTAATCTTCGCAATAATCCTGTGAGGTAGGTACAATTATTATCCCCATTTTACAGATGTGGGCTCTTGAGGTTTCGTGATGGACCCAAAGTCATTAAGTCACAAAATTAGGAAGTGACTTGACCCAGAAGCCACAGTGTTAGCTCTGTGCTGTGCTTCTTCCTCAGGGCCCATAGAAAGTGTCCATCTCAGAGGCTGGCACACGTGAGCTGGCCAAAAAACATCACAGTAGTTCCCCCATCTGTGGTTTCTCTTTCTGAGGTTTCAGTTACCCAAGGTCAACCACATTCTGAAAACATTTAATGGAAAATTCCAGAAATAAACAATTCATCAGTTGTAAATTACGCACCGTCCTGAGTAGCGTGATGAAATCTCACGCCATCCTGCTGCTTCCTGCCTGGGGCATGAATCACTCCTCTGTGTGTACTACCTGCCCTGTTAGTCAGTTAGTAGCTGGCTCGATTATCAGATTGACTGTCAGGTGGCATTATGGCAGTGCTTGTGTTCAAGGAACCCTTCTTTTACTTAATAATGCCCCACATTGCAAAAATAATGATGCTGGCAATTCAAATATGCCAAAGAGAAACCATAATGTGCTACCTTTAAGTGAAAAGGCGAAGGTTCTCAACTTAGTTAAGAAAAAAAAGTGTGCTGAGATTGCCAAGATCTGTGGTAAGAACAAATCTTCTATCTGAGAAATTGTGAAGAAGGAAAAATAAATTTATGCTAGTTTTGCTATTGCACCTTGAACTGCAAAAGTTAATGGCAACAGTGAAAAATGCTTCGTTAAGATGGAAAAGTTCTAAAAGATGTGAACAGAAATGTGGTCGGCAATTGGGTTTAGTGCTATGCTTAGTTTCAGACATCCACTGGGGGTCCTGGCATCCCCGGTGGATAAGGGAGGTGGCTGTTGTTTGCTGGAGCAGTAGCTGAGAGTCACAGACAATTTCTGTGTACTGTATCTCCATGCCTAGCTCATTGCTCTGTGCATAGGTAGCACTCACTAATATTTATTTGTTGAGTGGTGAGTTCTTTCCGTGTCCTGCCCCACCCCACCCCAGCACCGAAATGCAAACATGGTACTATGATAACTCTTTCTCTGAGGCAGGGGGTTAGGGATGGCTCAAGACAAGGCATTACTGGAAGCTTACTTAGCAGGAGGGGTAAGAAGCCGTCTTCCAGGTGGAAAAGGTGAGGAAGGGCATTTCAGTCTGAAGGAAAAGCTCTTTGCAAAGGTGCGCTTTTCTATGCCACCTGGACTTCGTTCCAAACCCTTACTCCTCCTTCCTCTGGCAGCTTTCTGTCATGGACAGTGCTCTGACGCCAGACTATGGCTGGCCTTGATTGCTTTTGGCTTCTGGATCTGGTTTCTTGGTTTGTTTGTTCTTTGCTTATTTATTCCCTATGTGTTACGCACTGCACTAGGTACTGGAGACTCCTCCTGAAACTCCCACTTAAACAGAGGCCAGTATGGAAGAACACATTGTGTGCTGAATGTTAGGAAGGAGCAGTCAAGATGAACAGGTATGTGGCCATTGACAGGTACCCTACCCAGAGCTGCTTGTCAGGAAAGGCTCTAGGAAGAGGGGGTACCTTCAGTGATTTGTCAAGGAATTAGCTTGACGAAGGAGATGGAGATGGGGATACAAGGCAGGGAAGGGTGGGGATAGAATGAGTGGCACAGGATGCAGGTGGAGAGAGTTGGTGCAGGCAGAGGCAGCAGCAAGTGCAAAGACCCTGAGGTGGGGAAGGAGCAGGTTTGTCCTAGGAGCTTCCAGAAGGTCACCGTGGCCTTCCCTAAAGAGTGAGGGGAGAGTGTCTGCAATGAGCCTGGGAGGCAGGCAGGGGCCAGTTTATGGGCCTCACAGACCTTTGTAAGGAATTTGGATGTTATCCCAATGATACAGGGAAACAGATGGGTGTGGAGGCAGGAAGCCACAGTGAGTTCTCTGATTTCAAATCAGAACATGAGTCTACTCCCACGATCCAGCAAGTGTCATACAGCCAAGTTACCCTCCCCCAAAACCTGTAAACTCACCTGAGAGCAAACAAGCTCCTGCTTCAGAGGTTCTTCAATTGATTAAAATTGACAACTTATTTCTTGTGAGGTTCAGTTTTCAGGTGGTTGAAATCTCTCTTTCTCTTTCTAATTACATGTGGGCCCGGCTTTTCCTCCATCCAGGTCATGTCAATATGTGTCTTGTCTTCTCTTGTGGTTTAATGGGTAGCTACAGCTTCTGTTCTCAAAGTGTGGCCCCCAGGCAACCTGTTAGACATGCAAACTCTCAGGCCCAACTCAGATCTTCTGTTACCAGAAAGGAGTCTAGACCCAGACCCCAAGAGTGGGTTCTTGGATCTCATGCAAGAAAGAATTTACAGCAAGTTGCAGAGTGCAGTGTAGTGAAGATAGTTTACTAAAGACTGCTCTATTTCAGAGTAGGCTGTCCTCCAAAAGCAAGAGAAGGAACGCCCCTACCTCAGATACAGTGCTTGCTTGTATAGGATAACAGAGCTAAAAATAATGGCCTTATGTGCTTTACTACAAAGGCTCATGACAAGCTTGTGACAGGCTGTTAGTATTGTTATTCTCTTGTGTAACTATTGATTTTTGCAAAAATTTATGAACATACTATTATCTCTAAAGCAAAACCTGTTCTTAAACTAAGAATGCTTTTTGTTCTTAAGATATTGGGACATCAGGAGATTTCCTTAAGTTCTGAGTCCTGTTCCATTAGTAAGCATCATTAATCTGTTCCCTCAGCCATAAACATCTTGTGACCAGGAGTGCCTAGCCTCCTGGGATTGTAACCCAGCAGGTCTCACTTTCTTCAGTTCTTATTCAAGACGGAGTTACCCTGGTTCGGATGTCTGTGACACTTCTGAATCAGAAACTCTGGGGCTGAGGCCCAGCGATCTGGGTTTTCATAAGCCCTCCTGGTGATTCTGATGCATGCTGGAGTTTGGGAACCACCAGCGTAGAGCTTCCTGAAGCTTCATGTGTGGAAAGAACCTGGGGCTGACAAGAAACAACAGATGCTGTTGAGGTTGTGGAGAAATAGGAACGCTTTTACACCGTTGGTGGGAGTGTAAATGAGTTCAACCATTGTGGAAGACAGTGTGGCAATTCCTCAAAGATCTAGAACCAGAAATACCATTTGACCCAGCAATTTCATTACTGGGTACATACCTCCCAAAATATAAATCATTCTATCATAAAGATACATGGACGCGTATGTTCGTTGCAGCGCTATTCGCAATAGCAAAGACATGGAATCAACCAAAATGCCCATCAATGATAGACTTGATAAAGAAAATGTGCTACATATACACCATGAAATACTATGCAGCCATAAAAAGGAACAAGATCATGTCCTTTGCAGGAACATGGGTGGAGCTGGAAGCTATTATCCTTAGCAAACTAATGCAGGAGCAGAAAACCAGACACCACATATTCTCACTTACAAGTGGGAGCTGAACAATGAAAACACATGGACACAGGGAAGGGAGCAACACACACTGGGGCCTGTCAGGGGGTGGGATGGGGGAGGAGGAGCATTAAGAAAAATAGCTAATGCATGCTGGGCTTAATACCTAGGTGATGGGTTGATAGGTGCATCAAACCACCATGGCACACGTTTACCTATGTAACAAACCTGTGCATCCTGCACATGTACCCCAGAACTTAAAAATAAAAATTAAAAACAAAAGGAACCTGAGACTGAGACATGGGAGACCTGGGTTCTCATCTCCTTTACTCATTTCTCTAAAAAATAAAAAATATATTCTGAGACCTACTGTGTACCTTGTAGTGCTCTAGGCTCTAGGAGTGCAGTGATGAATCAGACAGACAAGGCTGATTTAAAAAAAAAGGTTGTAAAATTCGTATAACATAAAATTAACCATTTTACCCATTTTAAAGTATACAATTCAGTGGTGTTTAGTACATTTGCAATGTTGCACAACCATTACCACCATTTATCCCAGAACTTTTTTGTTTTGTTTTGTTTTTGTTTTTTGAGACAGAGTCTTGCTCTGTCTCTCAGGCTGAAGTGCAGTGGCGCGATCTCAGCTCACTGCAACCTTCGCCTTCCGGGTTTAAGCAATTCTCTGCCTCAGCCTCCCGAGTAGAGTAGCTGGGACTATGGGCGCGTGACACCGTGCCCAGCTGGTCCTGAACTCCTGAGCTCAGGTGATCCACCCGCCTCGGCCTCCCAAAGTGCGGGGATTATAAGCGTGAGTCACTGCGCCTGGCCTATCCCAGAACATTTTGCTACCCCCAAATGAAACCCATACTCATTAAGCAGTCACTCCCCATTTCTCCCTCCTTCCAGCCCCTGGCAACCACCAATCTACTTTCTACCCTTATGCATTTGCCTATTTGGGGTATTTCACATAAGTTGAATCATACAATATGTGGCCTTCTGTATCTGACTTCTTTTACTTAGCACATGCTCTTAAGGGCAGCAATGTTGTAGCATGTATCAGCACTTCATTCCTTTCTAGGACTGAATAATATTCCATTGTATGGTTATACCACATTTTATTTATCCACTCTTCAGTTGATAGACATTTGGGTTGCTTCCACCTTTTAGCTATTGTAAGCCATGCTGCTATGAACATTCTTGTACAGGTTTTTGTTTGAAAACCTGTTTGCAATTCCTTAGGGTATATACCTTGGAGTAGAATTGCTGGATCAAATGGTAATTCTCTGTTTAACTTTTGAGGAACCAACAAACTTTTCCACAGTGGCTGCCCCATTTTACATTCCCATCAGCAAGGTACAAGGGTTCCAATTTCTCCATACCCTTGTCAACAACTTATTTCCCCCTGCCACCTCCTTTTTTTAAATTAAAAATTAAGCCATATGGGTGTGAAGTGGTAGCTTACTGTGGTTTTGATTTGCATTCCCGTAACAACTAATAATGTCAGCATCTTTTCATGTGCTCATTGGCCATTTGCATATTTTCTTTGGAGAAATGTCTATTTAAGTCCTTTATCCATTTACAAATTCTGCTGATGTTTTTGTAGTGACTAGAGCACAGCTTACTCAGGGTGAAATCTTGGACAGGTTACTGAACCTTTCCTGCCTCAGTTCCCCCTTCTGTAAAATGAGGGTTAAGGACAGCATCCACAGTAAAGGGTGGTTGTGAAGATTTCATGGCTCACTGTGAGTAAAGCTTTTGGAACTTTGCTTGGGACATTATCGGTTTGCACTCTGTAATTGATACCCCTTATTATACATGACATGAGTCTAACAATAGTAACTGAATAAGAAATTACCAGAGATTAATACCTGCTGGGAAGTAAATAAAACCGTGATGCAACAGAGTGACTGGAAGGCTATTTTAGGTTGGGTGGACAAGGAAGGCTTTTCGGAGGAGGTGACATTTGAGCTGACACCGGAATGACAGGAAGGAGCCGACTGTGTGAAGACCCACGTACAGGAAGGGCATTTCAGGCTGAGGGAATGGCTCAGGGAAAGGTCTTAGGCAGGAACAAGCCTGGCCAGTTCAAGGGGCTGCTTGAGAGAAGGCCAGAGCTGCTTGGGTGGGGGATGGGGAGGCTGGGCTTTCTGCGCGTGGGGTCCTGGCTGACAGCAACAGCGTGAGAAGGGATAAGCTTTGGAGTCAGGAAGCCAGGATTGCAGGTCTTTGCTTATTAGTTAGGAAAACCTGAGACACATTACCTAGTCCATTTGGAAAAGGCCTCCATCTTCTCATGTTAAAATGGAGGCTGGTTATACCTACTTCATGGGGCTACTATGAAATGCAAATAAGAAAAACTAAAGTGGGGACACACATTTTAGATGGTATTAATCACATCACTGTGGAGTAGGGGGCTGCTCAGTTGCAGTTAGCTCATCCCCTTGTCCTGGCCAAAAAGAGTACATGCAGTGTGGGTGTGTCTGAAAATGTGTTTTCATGGAGTGCTAGGGGACCTGTGTTTCTCTACGGCAGTGTTGTGGTTCTTGCAACTCGCTTAGCCTCTCTCCTGCCTTCACACCTTCCTTGGACCTTCCCTCAAGGTCCAGTCCAGTTCAGCTTTTATTAAGCACCCACTGTGCGCCAGGGGCGAATGAGGCTCTGGAGGTGATGACATGGTCTATGTTTTCATAGACACCTCTTCACATACCTCTTCATAGACACCTCTTCAGACAACTCTTCCACAAGTTGCCTTCCTTTTGTGGCAGCCAGAATTATTGCTGCCTGTCCTGCATTGCTGTAGTACTTCATCCTTAGGGAACAAAGGAGGTACACGCAGAACAGCTTGGATTTTTGAGCCCTTGATGTGTAGACTAGACTCCTGGTCTCCTTTTAACTAGTATCCATGGGGTACACACACACACACACACACACACACACACACACACACACAGCCCAGCGCAGTGGCTGAGAGCACTCTGAAGCCAGGCTGCCTAGATTAAACGCTAGACTCACGCTCATTAGTTACTTAACCTCTCTGTGCCTCCGTTTTCTCATCTGGGAAATGGAGGTAATAGTAGTACTTACAGGGTTGTGATGAGGATTCCACACAGGTAATTTTAATATAGGTAAAGCACTAGAAGAAAGCCTGGCAGACAAGTGCTATATAAACATTTGTTTATTAAAATCAACACAAATGAATAAAAACATCAGCTTTGTGACCTGGACAAGCCACGTGACAGCTGGGGCCTCAGTTTCCAAATCTGGGGCTATCATCAGGCTCCAAGGGATAACCGTGTGCACAGTGTCTGGTACTAGGAGTCTCCACAAACGCCACCCCCTTCCTTCCTCTCAGCCGTGTGTCACACTGGGACCCTGTCTGTCTTTCCCGTAACTCCTCAAGAGCAGAGACACATGCCTGAGCAACAGCACAGAGGCACACTGCTTAAGGTTCTCAGGCATCTGTGTTCTCTGGAATTGGACAAGGAGACCAGAAATTGCTTCTCTGGTTTGGAAGAGCAAATGGACATAGGGTGTATGTGCGCGCGTGCTTGCGTTGGGGCGGGCGGTGGAGACACAGCACCGGCCACACCCCCGCCAGTCCACACAGAGCTGCTCTGTGCAAAGAGCGACTTGACTGCGACTCTGGCCGCCCGGAGCGAGGGCGGGCGCGGGGGCTGCGAGGGCCCGGTCGGCCACTAGGGGTCAGTGTGTCTCCGCCGCAGGCGCCCGCGCGCCGCTTACCTGATTGGGGCAGGCGCCCGCTGACAGTTCTTGACAGTTTGCAACATTTCCTGCCTAACATTAAAAAAAAAAATTAATGTATCTTTCTCCGTAGTAAAGAAGGGAGCCCAGACAACCGAAATAACAAGCCAGCTCTCTTTGCAGGAAAATGCAGAAGGCGGTTAAACCGTCCCGTCCTTCGCATTCCTGGGCTGGAAGAATAAGGATCCAATTGTGGTTTCTGCCCTGGTTATCTTGGTGCCGCCGAGGGGGCCACCGGGGAAAATCTGCTGAATTCTTCCTTTTCTATTTTCTGCCTCGGCGAGGAGGAGGGCGTTAATGCCGGTTGGCAGTTACATGAAACTGAGATGGATGGTAATGGGGTGTGTTAGCAAACAAGGGCAGGAAATAAAGTGTCATATTTTCTGGAGGGTGAACCGCTCCCCGGAGACAGAGCTGCACCAGGCGTCTGCAGAGGAGACACTTTGAAGGAAAAAAAAAACCCTGTATAATCTCTCTCTCTCTTCACTTTCCTGTGCCTCGTTGGTGAGACATAAATTCAGTTTTATCCTCAGTCTAGCTAACAGGCAAATAACAGGGCATGAAAAAAGAAAAGAAAAACCCACTTGGATTTCTACTTCAATGTTCAGTACTTATTCTCTTGTCTCAAGGTGAGTCTGGAGGTAAAGAGAACTTCAGGACTTGGAGGCAGACTTCACAACATCAGAGCTATCTGCCTGGAATCTCGAACTGAGTGTCCCTGGAATCAACTGTGTGTGGCCATCAAGGCCCATCCCCAATCCTACCCACTCGGCAGATAGGATGCCCTAAAGCTGCCTGCTTGCCGTTGCTTTGTACACGTGGGAAACACCCTCACCCCATTCCTGCATTCCCGTCACCCTCCTCCAAGCACCCTCTCCGATTCTTTTTGCAAGGACTCAAGACTCCCACCCTCCTGGCAGCCTGCCTCCCCCACTGTCCCTTTCTCTGGAGGATGAGCTCTTTGAAAGCTTGGCTACGGTCTCATTCTTCTTTGTAGCCCTAGCACCTGGCACAGTTCCTGGTGCATTGTTAGGAGGTGCTTAATATATGTTTGTGAGTGAATATATGATATCCCGAACTCCTCTGCTAGAAATAAGGGCCAATGCATACTGAACATATCATATCCCTGTCCTAAATGCTTTGTATGCTTTCTCTCATTTAATCCTTACAACAGCCCTGTGAGATAGGAACTAGAGATGATGTCATCATCATCATCATCATCATCATCATCATCATCCCATTTTACAAATTGGAAAGTTTATCCTTAGCGGGGGCAACCAACTTGCCCACAGTTACAGAACCTGGCAACTGCAGAGCAGGAAGGCAGACCCATCAGTAGATGCTTCAGACCTCTCTCTCCTTGGGCAGCGTCTAAATCCCTTGCATGGCATTTCACACTTACTAATTTATGTTACTGTAAATACATTGTGCTCTTGTTTGATCTCCTTGCAAAAATGTAAACTCCTTGAGTTTCTCTGTGGCCCTAAAGAGAGAAAAGACCAAATTAGGGCAATGGTCTGAGTCCTCTGGAAGTGGGCCTTTGGGTTTGTCTTTGCTTTGGACTGAATGGATCTCCATGGGGCCCGACTACTTCTGAACTGTGGAATTTGAGTTCCTGGGTGAAAATTCCAACTCTACTGCTTGCTAAACTGGACTGTCACTTAAGCCTCTCTGGGTCTTGGTTTCCTCATTTGCAAAATGGGGGTAATAGTAGCCCCTACCTCTCAGAGGTGTCATGAGGATGAAATGAATTAATGTATTTGTTTTGAATGGTGCTTGGCACAAATCTCCACTAAGTGTTAGTGGTTCTTATTTTGAGACACTGGACACAGAATTTGCATTCTTTGCTGCCACTTGTGACCTGGATGTTTGTCCTTATTCAGTTCATCAAATGACTGTGGGCCTCATAACTCCCTCTTTCTCTTTTAAAAAGTCATTCTTCCATGAAAAACAAACAGTACACCAAACCAACAACCTTGCACGTTTGAGAAGACAAAGGAAGACAAACATTTGGCATCTCACCTTAGACATTCACTTCTTGTTGCTTATTAACAATATATAAATCAACAAGGATATCCATATTAGGCTTGATACTCGGTATATTTGGTATATGGCTGCTTTGAGTGGACGCACGTTCACAATTAATGATGCCAGCCGGCTTCTCCGGATGGATATAAATACTCTAGGAAGAGAAACCCAAGACCAAAGGCTTGGGACACCCTGCGCTGTCAGCACCAGCTCATGCTCTTCCTGTGGATGATGCAGCATGACCTGATACTTATTCCTTCCTGAGAGCTGGGTGAACCCACTATGGCCACATTTTTGTCAATGTTCCCAGTAGTGTCACGAGACACCACGTTCTCCAAGACCAAAATGCATGCTATTGAGTTTTCTCCAGAAAGTGGATGGAGAGGAAGACTCAGATCTCTTTGTGGGGGTGGGGACTCAGGCTGCTTGGGAGTGATTCTCACAGTTACCACTCAGTCTCCAAATATTTATGAAGCACTTGCTATATTCATGGACACAGTACTAGCTGTGGGGATATTGGTGGGTCCATCTCCATGATGGTGCAGCCTAACGGGGAACAATAATTACTGTTCTGCTGAGTGTTGGGAAGGAGAAGGAGAAGGCCAGTGTGCTCAGAGTGCTATGGAGTTTATATAGGGGTGAGGGGACTCTATTTTGGCCCAGAGATCAGGGAAGGCCTCCAGAGGATTGCTGTCTGGAATGAACAGCAGGTAGCTAGGCAAAGAGAGGAGGTGGAGTGTTCCAAGCTTGTGCTAAACCCTGAAATTGAACACGTGGAAGGTTTGAGAAAACAGAGAAAAGCCCTGCAGGGTTGGAGCGGAGAGAACAACAGGGAAGGGAGAGTGAGTTGAGGTGAGCTTGCAGAGATGGGGCAGGAGTGGGGTAGGCCATCCATAGCCTTGATTGATAGCCACGGTAAGGCTTTGAGGATTCATTACAAGGGTAATAGGATTCAGCGGAGGTATTTTAAACAAGGAGAAGAAGGTAATGAGATTTACATCTAAAAAATGCCTCTTATAGCTATCTGCAATATGGAGTGGAGAGGGTGAGAGAGAAGCCAAGGCGGCATGGGAGATTAACTAGGAACCTCTGTAGTAGGTGGTGGGGAGAGATGAGTGTGGCCTGGAGTAGGGTGGGAGGGGTCAGGGCGGAGAAGGTGGGTGGATTCTCCAAACATTTAGGTGACAGAATTGATAGGATGTGGGAACAAGGGAGAAAGAGGAATCACAGAAGACTTCCAGGTTTTGAGTTTGAACAGAAGAGTGGATGGTGGAAGGGAGTGGGTTTGGGGCAGAGCAGGTCGCATGTTCAATTGACATTGAGGTCCTAGTGAGATATCCAGGGGCAGGTGTCGGGTAGGGTCTGGCATGCAGCTGATAGGCTGGGCTGGTGTTGTAGATTGTGAATCATTGGCTCATAGATGGTGTTTAATGCCATGGAGTGGGTGAGGTGGCCCAACCGAGTGAGCAGGGCAGTGCTGGAATGGAGAAGGTGAATGGCGTTCCTGGAATTGGAGGGGCTGTATAAGGGAAGATCACACATGGCGGGGTTAGGCTCTCCTACAGGATGATTTGGCATTTGTTTGAGAAACCAATCTTAGGTGGCAAACCATTTTTTATACTTTTATGTTTTTGGAAGAAATAGTAGTGACTTGAAATTTCAGCCACATGATGAATCTTCAGTCATTCTTAGCTTGCTTTGGGGAGTTGGCAGAACCTTGTTGAGGTCGAAAAGCCATAGGTCTTTTGCTGCTGCTTTGTTCTGCTGAAATTCTTCCCATGTGATCTTGTTGGAACAAGGACCTTTCTTGGGTGCTCCTCTCTGTCCTTTGGCCCATTATAGTACTTCCTAGGTAGCCTTTGGAGCAAGGCGGAAATTCCTGAGAAAAGCAAGTTTGTAAGGGCATCTTCTCTCAACTGGTGGCCTGTCTGACTTGGTGTGTGTGTGTGTGTGTATATATATATATATAATGTATTATACATATTTGTATATATATATTATATATACTAATATAATAAATAATATATTAATATATTATATATAATTTATTTAAGAAAATTAATATAACATGTAGTATTATATATAATAATATATAATATTATATTATATACATATATAAATGGAGACAGAGTCTCACTCTATTGCTCAGGCTGAAGTGCAGTGGCAGGATGATAGCTCACTGCAGGCTTGACCTCCTGGGCTCAAGTGACACACCTGCCTCAGCCTCCCGAGTAGCTGGGACTACAGGTGCATGCCACCATGCCTAATTTTTAAATGCCTGGCTAATTTTTAAATTTCTTTGTAGAGATAGGGGGCTCAATATGTTGCCCAAGTTATTCTTGAACCCGTGGGCTCAAGGGGTCCTCCTGCCTCAGACTCCCGAGTGGCTGAGATTACAGGCATGAGCCACCTTGCCCTGTCTGGATTAGGTATTAATTAGTGGGAAGAGCTACTTTGGAAGGAGGAGTGCCCCTAAATTTAAATGGATGACCCAGCCTTCATCCTCTCACCTTTATACTCTCTCTGATTCCAACTTCCCAAATGTGTGTGAGGTGCTCTGCTGATGGCAGGGAGATAATGTTAAGTGGCAAACAGACATGGCATTAAATTACATTAAATCACAGAGTGATGAACTTACTTTATTTTTAATCCTGCTATGAAAAGGAGAAAATTCCAGGATTTTTTAACGCTTACTTATCTCTCCTTTTTAACAAACAGTGAGCAGGCCCCTGGGGCCAGATGGAACCTCAGCCAGCACTGCTACCTAGTGATAGTTGTTTTATTTTCATCGATTTTTTATTTTTCCTTCACTTTATGGCAAGCGACACTAGTTTGCTTTTACAATTGTAGTGCTGTTCACTGCATATTCCAGCCCCCTACTTTGCGGGGCTATCTGTTGCCTCAGCTGACCTGGTCTATCATGACTGTGGCAGTAGTGATGTAATATATTCTTCTGAAGTAAATGTATTTGAGTAATTTTACAGTTTCCTACACAGCTATGGCAAAATATATGATGGTGGTAAAATAAGCAGCAAAGTTTGGGAAAATGATGGACTAGATGATATAATTTTTTACCTAATTAGGATGATCAACCATCCTGGTTTTCCTGGAATTATGTTCCTGGGATATGAAACTTTCATTTTAGAACTAGGAAAGTCCCAGGCAAACCAGGATGAGCTGGTCAACCTGGTCCTAAGTGTGTATCTTCACTAGTCAGTCTTAATTAAAGTGGGGTGGCTGGGTGTACCCCTTGGAGTCTACAGGGTCACTGGATGATATGAGGGAGTCAGTGGACATTTGCTAGGCCTCTCCTACCCAATCTGGTTGACTTTTCTCACCTGACAGATGAGGAAACCTAAATGAAGTAAAGTGACTATTGGTTCAAGATTGCACAGATGGGAAGTGGCAGAATGAAGAGTAGAACCACATCTCCTGACTGTTAGTTTCAGTTAATTTTCTTCCCCGTGGGGGAGGTAGGCCTCTTTGCTCAACTCTGTCCTGCCCTTCACAGCCTCTGTTTGCTTTCAGGTGCATCTATAATAATGTTAAGACAAATAACAATTAGATGATATTAATTAAATTGAAACACTGTCCTAAGAGCTTTATGTATATTAATCATTGATTTCCACAGTCATCCTCTGAGGTAGGTACTATTATTAACCCCTTTTTAGCCATAAGGAAAATGATATATCAAGAGGTTAAGTCACTTGCCCAAGGTCATCCAGCTGATGAGTGTCAGAGGCAAGTTTTAGAGCCCAGGCCGTCTAATTTAAGAGTCCGTGTGCTTAATCACCAAGCTTCCCCACCCTCTGTGCTTGTGGTGTGTTTCTATGAACGCTGCTGTTATGTGGCAGCTCCCGAAGGCCATGTCCACATTTATTTTGTGGGTGGTAGTGGAAAGGGTTCCGGTTTATGTATCACAAGACTGGGGTTGAATTCTAGCTCCAGCATTCACTTAATGTGCCTGGATCTTACTTTACTTGTGGGTAAAATAGGAAAATAATAATAATAAACAATATTATATCGATTTTTCTTTTCTTTGCTGTGTTTTCATAAGGATGACATGAGTAAGTGTGTGTGAAGGGACTTTGTGAACAGCCAAATAACAACAGATATCAGTTGGTTTTTGTAAAACAGTAGCGTAATGAGATGCTTGTTAAAGGCATGATAATGATGTGTAAAGCCCACTGTGAAAAGGCGATGAATTGGCTAATCATAAAGGCTCTGATTAAAAGTCTGAATGGCAGAGACATAAATAGAAAGTACTCAATAACACTGTGGAATGGACAAATGAATGACAAGAGTTGGAAATAAGAACCATGACCTGGTCAAAAAAGACAAAGTGAAAAAGCGAAAAACAAAAACAAAAAGCCCTTGAAGCCTTGGTATCGTATTGTTACTAGGTCCATTCACTTTACAGGTGAGGAAACCCAGGCATAGAGCGCCCAAGAGACTTGCACAGATCACACCTCTGCTCCCAGCTCTGTCCTCACCAGCTGCTGACACTGGGCATGGCCGTGAGCTCTTTGATCCTCATTTTCCTCCTCTGGCATCCAGGCTGGTGAGGCATAGATGATATATTTCACCTAACACATCAAGTGCTCAGCATAGTGCCTGGGAATAGTCGATATTAGCTATTATGATTACTGATGGAAGGGCCTGGGTTAAGGTGAACCAATAGTTACTGCCTGGAAGATATTGATTTGTATTTCTCCATCTCTGCGGAGATGCTGAAAAAAGTTGCCATGAGAGGCTGTGAAATCTTCCTCTGGGTTCAAAACCTCTCTGATCTTTCCTGGAGGCAGAAGGATGCCTTCAAGATGCCTTGCAGCCTCTCTTTGACTCCAGCCCATCCTCTGGGTTTGAACTTGTCTTTTAGCCAATCGTTTCACATCTTCAAGCTTTAGTAAAGAGGCTACCCAATAAAAAAAATTATCTGCTGCTCCCTTCAGCAACGAAATGCTTGGTGCTAACAAAGTGTCTTTCAGATGACCAGAGGCACAGATCACCCACAGGCTGAGCTTCTGGGAGCAATAGCAGGCTCTCTTGCTCCTCCCCCTCTCCCGCCACCCCCAGCATGTTATCTGGGGGACTGGAAAACATTATCAAAACAGGCCCCATCTGTTCCTGAAGTTGTGGAAGAGTACTCGTGAGATAAATTTACAGGGTCACTGGAAGACCCTCTAATTTTCTGGGAAATGACAAGGCGTCTGTGGCCACGTTGTATAAAATTTCCTCTTTTATACCCAAGTTACATGCCATGGACTATTTACTTGGAGTCTGAGGATATATTTACCATTCAGGCAACATCACAAACTGTCAAAGAAATCTACTCAGAGTAGGATGTGTTGGGTGTCTCACCTTTCTAAAAATGACACTCGCCCCCTGCTTTTTAATTTTTTTTAATAAATCTTTTTAGGCGCTATGTTCACAGTGCAAATAGCTCAGAAAGGACACTGGAGTCAAAGTTTAAGTCAGGGCAGAAGTGTTGCATGGAAATAGGACTCAATCCGGCGGCTTTGCCAAGACAGGAAGCAGGCTATATGTTGGATTTCCTCTACGATGTTCAACCAACGTACGCAGATGATGGGGGTGATGATATATTGATCTTTGAGTAAGCACCTCCCGTGTTTGAAGGCTCTGTGTGTCATTCAGAGCAAACAATGGACAGCTACATAGTACAGAGAAGTTGCCTCCAAAGTCAATAGCCGAAGGAGTGCTTTGGGGAGATATTAGAGACCATGTTTTTCCAAATTTAGAACCCGCTCACATTTCGTGGGTTCTGACATTAATATTGAGCTTGAACATCAAGTTCTGGCAAAATAAAATTTCCTGATTCAAAACAAGACGCCGTCTAAGGGAGCCTGTGAGGGTGTCTTGGAAGTCCAGGGTCTCTTATAAAACAGCCTGTTTGAGGATTCAAAGGTGAATGAACCAGGACCAGACTGATTCCATTTCCCTTGTAGTGCATGTGGCTTTTACAATTAGCAGCAGCTGGGTGGGAGTAGGGATGCGAAGGGGAGGAAAGGACTCTGGAAAAAGTGCTTATGAGATTTTGCTGACCAAAGACATTTGAAAATGAGTATGAATTCTCTGACCAGGTCTTGTGAATCTTGCGGACCTAGTTTTTGGTCTGATACATACCCAAGAAAAGTTGTTAGAAAACAGAGTGGGCATTAGGCCACCTCCCCGGGGACACAAGGACGGCCACTCTGGGCTCTGACTGTCTGTCTTTATCACAAGACCTTAATCTCCGGGACTGGTCTGGTTCCATATCTACTCCTTGGAAGGGGAAATGACTGCTGCCTTGTAATGATTTTGGCCTTGAGCTGGAGGCTCCCACAGCCTTGAGGTTAGGGTTGAGTGACCCCATATCCCAGCCCCTACAGTCTTTCTAAAATTCTCAAATCAAGTCACTTCTAGGCTTAGGAGCTCTCAGTAGCAGTTCTGCTGCTGTAGCTTAGAGTTCAGAGTCCCGAGCATGGCCTGCCCCACCTTTTATGGGCAACCCCCATCTGCCTCCCTCTCCAGTGTTGTCTGCTGCTGCTCCCCATACTGTATTCTCTAGTCCTGTTGAACCAGTTTTGTCCCCATTGCAAAGCACAGTAATCTTTCTGGTGTCTTTGTCCTTGTTATTTGTTGTGCTTGAAATATCCTCTTCATCACTACTCTCTTTATCTAAGAATCTTTCCCAGAAGCCACTCTCGAAGCCCAAGACTAGTTTAGGTTTGGCTTTTCTCTGCCACCTCTGTGTGCGCCTCCTGAACTTACCTCTGTTGTAGAGCTCACTGTTCTCTGTATTGTAGCAGTCTATTTACATGTGTCATGAGTTGGAGCGCATTATATTCACCAGATTAGAGGGACAGCTGACTGTCCTGGGGCAGGGGCAGTATGTCATATTAGGGAGTGAGGACTAGATTACACTTTCAGGAGTCTGTGCAGCAGGGAGGGTTCCAGTTCCATTGGGCTTTGGGGAACTGGACAATTATTGGTGGGAAAGCAGCAAGATGGTGGAAGGCTGTAGCATGTAGAATATAATCCTTTACAGTAGCTTGTCAGATCTACAGTCAAATCACTAAACCCACAACATCACTGCTGGATTTGTATTTCTAGTGGAAAAATGGTAAAGGGGCTTAGAACTGTCCCAACTGGCTCAAGACCATCCTGGGATGACACCTATAGACACAGGAATGGAGACAGGATCAAGAGGAAGAAAGTGAAATTTCCGTAAGTTGTGAGAAGGGAATCTGGATTCATATAGGTTATGAAATTGGGGATTCAAGCTATGGGTGATACTTGTCTGTCCTTCCACTGGACTGTCAGCTCTGTTGTGGGGAGGAAGTGTAGCTTATTCATTGCTGGATCTCCAGTGCTTCACATAGTGCCTGGCATATAGCATATGAGACTAAGTGAATAATTGTCGAATGAATGGAAAGATGGATGAGTGGATGAGTGGAAATATGGATGGATGGATGAAGGGATAGATGGATGGAAGGATGATTGGATGGATGGGTGGATGTACGCATGTATAGGTGGATAGATGGATTGAAGGGTAGATGGATAGGTGAATGAATAGATGAATGGGTGGGTAGGTGGGTGGATGAATAGATAGGTGGATGGATGGATAGATGGATGACAGATAGATGAATGAATGGAAGGAAGGATGGATGAATAGATGGATGAAAGGGTGGATGGATGGGTGGATGAATAGATGGATGATGGATGGATGGAGGAAGGATGGATGGATGGATAGATGAATGGAAGGGGGATGGGTCGACAGATGAAAGGGTAGATGGAAAAATGAATAGGTGATAGGTGGATGGGTGGATGGAAAGGTGGATGGATGGCAGGATGGATAGCTATTCCAAAGATGCAGAAAAATTAGTCACAATTTCCCTGGGCCTCAGCTGCCTTTCCTCATCCCGCTGCCTTCCTCAGCTGGCTTACTTGTAGTCCCCCTTCTGTGGGGGGGGCCTCAGCTGGGCCCCAGCTGCCTTCCCTGGGCCTCAGCTGCCTTTCCTCATCCCGCTGCCTTCCTCAGCTGGCTTACTTGTAGTCCCCCTTCAGATAACACAGCATCTGAGGCAGAGAGAGGGCCAGGAGCAAAGGCTTGGAGGCCAGAAGGAGCAAGGCCCAGCTGGGAAATGCAAGAAGGTGTATGTCGTAAAGCACATTTTGAAGGAGCAGGCAGAGGTGGGCAGTGCAGCTGGAAAATTTTAATCAGGGGTCAGACTACGACAGGACTCTGTGCATCAGTCTAAGCCTTTAGGCTTTGTCCTAAGAGCAGTGGGAATTGTTGAAAGGTTTCACACAGGGCAGCATCATGAACATTTCTCTTCAATTTCTTTGTCTATATCACCTTTTAAACAGATGCTTCAAACTGCCCTTCCAGGAACACTGCAACTCAGGCAGAAACCAGGGCAGTCCTGTTTCAGCAGGAAGTCAGAAGTCCTGAGTTTATTTTGAGGCCTCACTCTTTCAGTGAGCTGAGTGACATTGACAGAGTCACTCTACCACGTGCCTTCGTTTTCTCATCTGTAAAGTGAATGAAATAGAACTTACTCAGGGCTGGCTTTATGTATGCACAACTCGTGCAGCGGCTTTATGTATGCACAACTCGTTCAGCGACACTGGATCCCCTGCCCACAACAATCCTGCACTTAGTTTAATGCTCTGCTGTCATTTGTCTTGAAATTCTTATTAATTGGACAAAGAGCTCCACATTTCGTTTTGAACTTGGCTCCACAAACTAGGTAGCCAGTGCTGAATTCACCTCATCTCCACAACATTAACAGGGATACTGTGGGGGTAAAATAAGATCCAGTATGCGAAAGGTCTTTAAAGATGATAAAACATGAAACAAAAATTAGGCCTTATTGATACTTCCTTTATTGATATTTCCCAAGGTGACAAAATCATTCTAAGTTTGCTGGTTCTCCTGCATGTCAGGTGATGGGTCCTAGACATAATTAAACTCAGTCACTGTCCTCATGAAACTCTGGTTGTTCAATAAAAAGTAGAATTGAAACTTGAACCTATGTCATTAATACTGAAGTCCAGTGTTCTTTCCTCTATAGGTAACAGTTGCTAATATGTCTATCTGCTCCACTATTCTGTAAGAGACTTTGTGGCTGGGGAAAATTCTCTATCCTCACGTGCCTTGAACAGTCTTTTGTACATACAAAGCACCCAGTAAATGTTTGTTGAATGAATTAATACATTTGAAAGACTGGCAAAATTATATTCCAAGCATCCTGCTTAAATCTCCTTTAATGCTTCTTACTATTCTCAGAATAAAACTCAAACTCCCTATCTTGGCACAAGGATCTTAGTGGTCCAGCCTCTGCCCAGTTATTCACACCCACTGTGCGCCTGCCATCCCAGGGTCTTAAGACATGCTGTTCTTTCTGCCTGGAACACTGTCCTTTGCTTCTCATCCATTGCCTGGCTACCCCCAGCTCATCCTGTAACATCCCAAGCTTTACTTTCTCAGGGAGACCTATGCTGCCTGTGCTGATCTCCCTGACCAAGTCACTGAAATCCTGATGGTCTGTCAAAGTACTGCAAATCCCCCTCTCCTAGTACTTGTTGATGACAATTTTGCACTTTTTTTTTTAATGTGGCTATGTGGATAGTTGCCTGCCTCTGCATTTGTAGGGCTACATTTGTGTTTGTTCTCTGAGATATTTCTGGTGATCAGTGCAAGTGCCTTTCACAGAATGGGTGCTCAATAAATATTTGGCGAGTGCATGAAGCAGAGTGAAGTGTTTGCAGTGTTTGTGCATGGATGTTTTCTCCAGCATGATGAGGGAGATCAGAGAAGTTCCTTTAGGCCTGGGACTATATAATAATCATATAACAATGACCCGTAACGGGGCTTTTCATATGCACCTGATATTGTGCTAAGTCTTCCCGATGCACCATCTCACACCAGCCCCACAGTACATCTGTGGGGTGGGACTGTGATCTCACTTTACAGATGGCGAGATTGAAGCTCACAGAGATTAAATGATGTCTCCAAGATCATAGATCTAGTAAGGGGCAGTGTGAACTTGAGGTTAGCTCTGGCTAACACTGAAGTCTGGGTTCTTCATTCTTCTCTTTTACCACCTTCTGCTGCTGTTGCTTTTTTTCCAAACCTGACTCCTCCATGAGGGGCCACGCTGGTCTCTGGGGGTCACTAAATGTGCAGGAATCTGCTGGAGGGTCTGTGCTGCACACACGTGAGCCTTGACACACGTGACAGACATGAACAGTGGAATGACACTACACAGTAGTGTCCGCAGGCACAGGGACCTGTCCTGGCTCTGCTCCTGATTGTTGGGTCACCCTGAGAGAGTCACACTTTCTCTGTGAGCTTCAGATTTTCCAAGTGTAAATCTGGGAATTGAGTCCAGTGACCTCTAAATTTCTAGCTGGCACTAATTCTGGGTTAAGTTCCAGCTGGATCTATATGATTCTTTCCAACTCTGCCCCTTCCCTATGCCCCAGCCACCCTGCCCTTCTTCTGTTCCTTGAACATGCCAAGCTCCTTTTTGCCCCGTGGCCTTGGCACCTGGCAGGTTCTCTGTCTGGAGCTTCTTCCCCTGACTTCAGGAGTCAGGCTGGTTCCTGGACATGCAGGAAGTGTCAGCATACGTGTCACAGAGAGGCCTTTCCCACCCACCTGAGCTAATATTGGATCCCACTCCAGTCACTCTCTATTACCTGAGCCTGGTTTGTTCTCTTCATAGCACTCAACACCATTTAAAATTATTTGATACATACATAAATTTAATCATTTTTCTACTGATAAATATAAACATTCTTCTATCTATGTATCTCTATTATATATCATTGTTCATTGTTTATGGGTGTCCTGTCACTAGGATGTGAAGCCCATAGGAGCAGGGCAGTGGGTGGGAAATGTCTTATTCCTTGCTGTATTTTTAGCTCTTGGGAAGAGTGCAATGAGTATTTACTGAAGGCATTGAATAATTGAATGAATGAATGAATGAATGAATAGTTCTGTGCTCTCCAAAGCACCAAGGATAGGGACATAACAGGGAGGGAAGATCAGGCAAGATCAGGGCCACTGGTGCCATCATCAGAAGCCCAGCTCCA
This sequence comes from Pongo pygmaeus, assembly GCF_028885625.2. NCBI lineage: Eukaryota > Metazoa > Chordata > Mammalia > Primates > Hominidae > Pongo > Pongo pygmaeus. The sequence continues at coordinate 61,955,919 of NC_072392.2, forward strand.
ACCCCTTATCTCACTTCCTGAAGCAATGCAAGGGCCCAATAAATATTCATTAAATACGTGAACTCATCTAACCAAGTAGGCCGTGGCGTCTGCTCTGTGTGGCAATTGTGCTTACAAGCCCATTGAGAATTATCCTGGAAGAGGATCACAAATCCCAACAGCCCAGATGAAAGGGCTCCATCCTACCCCACCCTCCCACCCTTTCTTTCTTCTTCAAACCAGGGAACATCAGTGTCCAGCTGCCGGAGGCACAGCCTGCTTGCGTCTGACTGGGTCACCCAGGGAGTTTGTGTTCAAATTTTGGGAGCATTTCCAAAACTCTCAGACATTCTTCTGGTATAAAATCTATAGCTCCCCAGGACTCTGAGGGTTTGGGTCTGATTATTTTAAAAAAATGTTCCACAACAGGAAGAAAATGCACTTTCTGCCCCACCCTTGCCTGCCAAGCCCCCAACCTCTCACCTTCTACCTCCCACCTCCCATCATCCTGATTGACCATTTGATACTTTAGAGCTGCCCAGGGGCTGGAGAGAAATGGATTTTATCTTACGTCCCACAGCTGTTGCAATGCTGGAGAAACCCCACGTATTTAAAATATTAAAATGGTTTCCAGGCTGAAAATATTTCTTATTTAGTGTTTGAAGATTTGGAGCCTGCTACCCAGTTGACCCAACTCTGGAAAGTAAAAGAAGAAAGTAAAAAATGAAGGCTTAATCCTACTCCTGTTGCCCCCAAGGACATTAGAGCAATTTAGGCAGAGTTTAATATTTGCTGCCCCTGCTGGTTTTCTGGACCCAATGATCTACCCAGAAAGGGGGAAACCTCAGTTCTTAGGCTGGAAAGTGCCTCCTGGGGTGAGATGGAGTGGCCTGAGAATTCATCAAACCTCTCTGCCAGCCTCCGGGCTGGCCCTCAATCCACTGCCTCCCCTCCCCACCACCAAAAAAAAAAAAAAAAAAAATCTAAAAACTTTGAGAGAAGGCAATTTCACAGTCTCTCTAGGAGTCCGTTTTCATGGTCCAATAAGCCCTTACAGTCAGGAAGTCATTTCTTGGTCTGACCTAAGGCTCTTTTGCTGCATTAAACCGTGTTGATCTTAAAGAGTCTGGGTTTCCTGGATGGCACCTATCTTAGGCTTTCCCGGGGCCCATGAAGGCAAATGAGCTGCCTTTAAAGGCACATTTTAGAGGAAATCTGTCTTCCACTGTCTGATGGCTGGAGCGTTCCTGCTGCTGGAGCCTTTGATGATTTCCTTGCCCGCCAAGGATGCCTGTCCCACAGCAGGGAGGCTCCCCCAAGTTCCGCAGTGCCCTGGGGTTGGTCTCTTTGGCGAGGTTTAGATGAGGCTCGCTGTGCTCTATTCCAATCCATAACCTTCCTTGGGGGCCAGTGCTAAGAATGCTCTTCATTTTGTTCTTTAATTGTTTTACTAACCCACTGGCTCCATCTCATTCTTCATGCCACTCTTTAGGATACCCCAGCTGGAGAGGGATCTCTAATGGAGACCCTGCCTCCAGGCTACACTCAACCACATTGTCTAGACTGAAGGCACTTTCCCTTATTCTAACCACTCTGACCACCACTGGTTATCCTTTTTCAGTTCTGAATGAAACTTCTAGACCCGAAAGCCCTCACACTCCGGTGGACAGAAAACAGATATTTGTGAATGGAGAGATCAATGAATGAATGGGGTAGTGCATTACCGTGTACTTGACTAGACATGCTGGCATTTTGGGTTTTCAGTTGCTTCCCTGTCTAGCAGTGGGTTTTCTGCTTCCCACTAGCTGAGATCACAAAGCACATTTAGTAAGTAGAGAAAATGCCAGTAATCCAGGACAGGGGAGACCCAGCTGGAAATCCGGGAAAGAGTTTGACCAAATTTTGGCTTCAGCACTCAGCCATGGGTCAGGCAGAACACAGGCTGAGGAGACAAAACTGCTCCTTGTATTGGTGACATCAGCTCCTAAGTGCTTTTACAGCTTAACCTCTTGGATCCAGTAAACTCTCCTGTCTTCCTTCCTCTGATCCCCCACCTCCACTTCATGCCCAGCAGAGCCAAATTAAGGACGATAGTGTCATACTCAAGGTAGCGCTGAACTGAGTTCACTTCTCTGAAATTCCTAACAAAGGATATGCCATAAATATGATGTCTGCATCTCCCTGTCCTCCTCTGACAAAGCAGCCCCCAGAACTTTGAAGCCTGGCTTCTAGAACAAAATGTAATAATATAAACTACTGGACTGGAGGGGTTGGCACTGTTTTACAAAGGCCCCAAATAGGCAGTGAGTTTGGGAATGGATTGTCCCAGGAACCAAATCTCATTCCATATGGTGAAAGAAAATTTTAACACAAGAAGCTTCTCTTTTTTAACTTTTTTTCTTTTCTTTCTTCTTTTTTGTTTTTTTGAGACTGGATCTCATTTTGTTGCCCAGGCTGGAGTGCAGTGATCCCGGCTTACTGCAGCATCAACCTCCTGGGCTCAAGCTATCCTCCTGCCTCAGCCTCCCCAGGAGCTGGGATTAAAGTCACACACCACCACACCCAGCTAATTTTAAATTTTTTGTAGAGACAGGGTCTTCCTATGTTGCCCACGCTGGTCTCAAACTCCTGGGCTCAAGTGGTCCTGCCACCTCTGCCTCCCAAAGTGTTGGGATCACAGATGTGAGCCACATCCAGCCTCTTTCGAACATTTTCTATTGCTAGTGTAATAACTCTCCTTTTCTGGCATCCTGCCCCTCCAGGCTGGAAGAGACATTATAGCCTCTTGCTTGTGGGCCAGAGTGGTTGACTATTCCCTAAACCTGACGTAGGAGTACCCAGGATCTTGGCTCCCTAACACACTCAAAAAACAAATCTCTGCATCAGCCCTCAGCCATCAGACCAAGTAATATCCCCAAGTCATTAGAGTACAAACGATAAAACCTGCAAATTAACAAGTCATGAAACTGAAATAATACATCTTCTTCCTTGCTCTCTAGTTAACTAAGCTAATTAATTTTATGATTCTCCTCAGCTTTTTGTAGCTTGAAAAACAAAATAAAATACATTTTGGTAAATCTTGAGTTTTTCTCTCTTGGAAGATGCTTTGAATGCCTTCTCTTTTTCCCTCATCCCAAGCTCCAATCTCCCCCACAAAACAGAATGCTGCCTTTAGGATATAAAGCCTTAGCTTGAGGTTCTCATGAACTCTGAAAAGCCCTTCTTTTTTTATTTTTATTTTTATTTTTTTGTGTGTGAGATGGAGTCTCGCTCTGTTGCCCAGGTTAGAGTGCAATGGCGTGATCTCGGCTCACTGCATACTCCGCCTCTGGGGTTCATGCCATTCTCCTGCCTCAGCCTCCCGAGTAGCTGGGACTACAGGCACCCACCACCATGCCTGGCTAATTTTTTGTATGTTTAGTAGAGATGGGGTTTCACTGTGTTAGCCAGGATGGTCTTGATCTTCTGGCCTCGTGATCTGCCTGCCTTGGCATCCCAAAGTGCTGGGATTACAGGCATGAGCCACCGTGCCCGGCAAGGCCCTTCTTTTTAATCCCAAGGTAATTATTGAGTTCACAGGTCTGTGGGACATTGTCTTCACTGTAGGAAGTTTTCTGCATCTGAATTTTATCTTGCTTACTGTACTTGATGGTCCCTAGGAAAAAAGGTGCCTCAATTAACAAACTAGCATGCATATTTTAATTGTGCATCTCATTATGTTTTCCTTTGGCCACACGGAAACTCAGTAAAACTTTTTGCTCAATTGCACTAGCTTTCCTTAAAGTTTTTGATGCTGACGTCCGCTAAGATGCAGCTCCTCTTAAGGCACAAGTGTCCAGTGTACCCTTTCAGCTGGACAAAAGAACTCATAGAAAAATTAAGGGTGTGAGTCTAGAGAGAAAGAGAGGCATGTCTCTAAGAAATTGTGGATTTTGTGCTTTTAGTGCCTGGAGTTGAATGGAATCTAATGCACAGAAAACCCACAAAATTTTTGAGAGAGTTTACTGTCAAAACTACCACCAGGCTTGTCTAAAAGAGAATGAAACTGTTGGAGATAAAAACAAATTTCTGGGGCCCCACCTTCTTATAGACAGGAAGCAGACTGAGAGTATGGTCATTGTCATATTCTCTGATGTGCTCTTTCGAAGTGATCAAGGCTGATGGGAAGAGAAAACCTCTCACAGGGCAGAGCCAAGAACCCAGAGAAGAAACGACTGAGTGTGGAACAGGGGCCCAAGCAAGGAAAATTCTCAGCTCCTGGATTAGGAGGACCTGGTCAAAAATTCCCAGCAGAACATCAGAATTGCTGCAGCCCAGCGAGTGCTGAGTGACTCTCATTCCTTTTCTTTCCAAGTAGCAGTGTTTTTTGCGATTCTACACCTGTTCCACCGCACCTGGATACATATGGAAAACAACTTGTCTTTTTGATTTTTTAGGTCCTTATCAAATCAAAAGAAGCCTCAGTGAGATCTGGCATGGAAAAACATGGATTTCTACTTCAATACCAGCGTTGGATAAGATTTTTGGAGTGTCCTAGGGATGCAGTGAGTGTATTTTGTGTGTGGGAAAGGAGTGAATATTGGTGACCAAAAGGGCAAAGAGTGGCCATTGTCTGTAAATATTCACTCCCTCCTCTTCAACCTATCTCCAAGGGGCATGCACACTTCCCTGCCCTTGACTTTGGGCCTTGCCATTTTACTTGTTTTTGCAAATGAGATGTTAATGGAGGTGACATGAGCAGGAGTTAAAATGTGCTTGTGCTGTAGGGCTTGCTGTCTTGCACTTCTGCCATTGCCACAAGAAAAACACGATACGAGCCCAGTAGGATGAGAGGTATTTGGAACAAAGCCGCCCCAGGTGACCTGTAGACCTGTGGCCTGAAGCCAAGCCACCCCATGTGACCCTCAGGCATATGGGCGAGAAATACCTCCTGTTGTATGGCACTGTGATGTTTGTGGTTGTTTGTTACACAGTAGTGGCTGACTGAGACAACCTACAATAGCAGCCAGGAGCCCCATGGCTTCCTTAAAGATAGAAAGTACAAAAGTAAATGGCAAACAATTTGGGAGTGGGCTGATACCAACAGAAAGGAGAAATGATCATAGACTTTGGGATGAACTGACAAAGTTCTCATGACTGCCTGGAAAACTCAGCATACATAGTGGGTCCTGGAAAAGGTGAGAGGCTATACATACAGGAGCAAGTGTACCTCAAAGTCTCCCGTGCCAGTCAAAGAAAAGGAATAAAGAGTCGGTTGAGGTTGTGGGTGAGGTGAATGGGTTTATAGACTGAGGTTGCCTAGGAATTCGCAGAGTACATATACAGTGTACATACTTAATGTTTGATATATTTATTATACAGTAATTTTCTGATAATTAAACTTCTTAATATAACTTTGTGGTAAGAGTGCTTTTCCCACATTCCAGAGATTACCAGGAGTCTGACTTTTAAAAAATCTTGTTGTATTGTATGTATTTTTAGAAAGAGGTAGAGTAAAAATAAATAGATTAACTAGGACTGCTGGGAAAGGGGGTTGGGTGGGAAAGAAAAATGCCATTCAGAAATAGACCATGAAAGTAATTACCTGGATAAACCAATGTAAAAAAAAAATTATTGTTTCAGACAGGGTCATAAACTCAAATACCTTAGGGGACTGGCAGGTGACACAAACAAGTGAGGTAGGTATGGTGGGGAGTGTGGTGATGTGGGAGTGTGCGCCCTGTCCCAGAAGGGCAGCTATGACTGAGCTCCCTCCAATTGTTGCCATGTGGGAGTGGCATCTAGCGTTGCCAGCTCTTCTGAGGAAACAGGGCTGCCATGTTTGCTTCTGCAGGTTGTACGCTGCACAAGAGTGCTCAGCCGAGAGGGTAGCTGGAGCCTAAAATTCAGTACAAGCTCCATGTACCAAGCCCTGGGCCAGGACACCGGACTTGAAGAGCAGAGGTAGGCTGGGTTTCAGCCCCATGCACCCTCTTTAGCCTACCTTTGTGTAATACACAGTCACACAAGGTGGCCCGGGATGGAGGATCTTGCTTCCCATTGTGGAAGGTAAATAAGAAATATCTCTTTATCTTTGTTCCTGACAGCTCAGGCACAGGTGCCCTTTCTAGGCTCAGCCAATAGATGCTCCTTTCTAAGGCCTGGAACCTTGTGTGAGTGACAAAAGCACAGAGGTGGAGAGATTACATGGGGTGTCATCCACTGTGTTTAGGTATGTCTGAATGGTGACACATACAGCACTTCTGAGAACACTGAGCTACTATTGAACAAAACTTTCAGGCACGCTGATTGACCCAGTGGGTCTCCAGCTAGCCATCTCTGGATTAAGACATTCCAAGTCCAGGAAGTTGTATGAGGGTACTCACTTGTTCCCAGTAACCTTTGCACACGCTTGAGTTTCTCTCTCCTCCCTCCCTCCCTTCCTTCCTTCTTCCTTCCTCCCTTCCCTCCCTCCTCCTCTTCTTTCTCTTTCTTTCCTTTCTTTTGTTTCTTTTCTTTCTCTGTCTCTTTTTTTCCCCTCCTTCCTTCCTTTCTTTTTCTTTCTCTCTCTCTTTCTTTCTTCTTCCTCCCCTTCCTTCCCTCCCTCCTTCCCTCCCTCCCTCCCTCCCTCCCTCCCTCCCTCCCTTCCTTCCTTCCTTCCTTCCTTCCTTCCTTCCTTCCCTCCCTCCCTTCTCCTTCTTCTTCCACAGGCTCTTTCTCTGTTACCCAGGCTGGAGTGCAGTGGCACTATTGAAGCTCATTGCAACCTCAACCTCCCAGACCAAAATGACCCTCCCACCTCAGCCTCTGAAGTAGCTGGGACCACAGGTGTGCCCCACAATGCCTGACTAGTTTTTTATATTTTTTGTAAAGATAGAGTCTCCTGTTAGCCCAGGCAGGTCTCACGCTCCTAAGCTCAAGTGATCCTCCTGCTTTGGCCTCCCAAAGTGCTGGCATTACAGGCATGATCCACCACGCTTGGCCCTGAGATGTCCTTTCTCGGCATCACAGTGCAGAGCAGTGACAAGCTTCCTGTCTCAGAAGGTTTGGATTTGGTTCCAGTTCTACTAGAGCTTTGTCCCAGAGCTTCCTAGCTCTGTGATTTTGGTCATGTTTGCATCACACTGACTCTTAATTTCCTTGTCTATAAAATGGAAATTTGAATGCTGGTACTCCTTGCCTGTCAGAGATATTGGAAGACTCAAATCCAATAAGAAAATGCATGAGAAAGCATGTCATAAGCCTAACAAGCTATGTAAATGTAAGGTATTATTATACTGCTGCAGAGACATGAGAATTCATGTTGCTGATGCTTGAACCAGAGATGGTGGGAATCTAGCATGGAGCAGGCCCATCTAATTATTTTCAAAATGCTGAAAAAGGCTTTTCCAATTCATTGCCTTCCCTGGTTACCCATCCTGTCTGCTGCTGTAAACTTTCACTTTCCCTTAATAATAAACATTTATATTGTGCCTTACCATTATTTTATTTGACCCTCACAACATTCCTATGGGGTAAGGGTTATTCCCCTTTGCTGATGAGGAAACTGAGGCTCAGGGAATTCTGGGAGATACAATTCAAGTTGAGATTTGGGTGAGAACACAGCCAAACCATATCAATGTGCCCCTGTACCCTCCAAATCTCATGTCCCTACTTTTTTTTTTTTTTTTTTTTTTTGAGACGGAGTCTCACTCTGTCGCCCAGGCAGGAGTGCAGTGGCGCGATCTCGGCTCACTGCAAGCTCCGCCTCCCGGGTTCACGCTACTCCCCTGCCTCAGCCTCCCGAGTAGCTGGGACTACAGGCGCCTGCCACTACGCCTGGCTAATTTTTTGTAGTTTTAGTAGAGACGGGGTTTCACCGTGTTAGCCAGGATGGTCTCGATCTCCTGACCTCGTAATCCACCCGCCTCGGTCTCCCAAAGTGCTAGGATTACAGGCGTGAGCCACCACACCTGGCCCATGTCCTTACATTTTAAAACCAATCATGCCTTCACAACAGTCCCCCAAAGTCTTAACTCATTTCAGCATTAACCCAAAAGTCCACAGTCCAAAGTCTCATCTGAGACAAGGCAAGTCCCTTCTGCCTATTGAGCCTGTAAAATCAAAAGCAAGCTAGTTACTTCCTAGATACAATGGGAGTACAGGAATTGGGTAAATACAGCTGTTCCAAATGGGAGAAATTGGCCAAAACAAAGGGGTTACAGGGCCCATGCAAGTCTGAAATCCAGTGGGGCAGTCAAGTTTTAAAGCTTAAAAATGATCTCCTTTGACTCCAGGTCTCACATCCAGGTCACGCTGATGCAAAAGGTAGGTTCCCATGGTCTTGGACAGCTCCGCTCCTGTGGCTTTGCAGGTTACAGCCTCTGTCCCGGCTGCTTTCACAGGCTGGTGTTGAGTGTCTGCGGCTTTTCCAGGCAAATGGTGCAAGCTGTCAGTGGATTTACCGTTCTGGGGTCTGGAGGAAGGTGGCCCTCTTCTCACAGCTCCACTAGGCAGTGCCCCAGTAGAAACTTTCTGTGGGGGCTCTGACTCCATATTTCCCTTCTGCACTGCCCTAGCAAGGTTCTCCATGAGGGCCCCGCCCCTGCAGCAAACTTTTGCCTGGGTATCCGGGCGTTTCCATACATCTTCTGAAATCTAGGTGGAGATTCCCAAACCTCAATTCTTGACTTCTGTGCACCTGCAGGCTCATCACCACATGGAAGCTGACAAGCCTTGGGGCTTCCACCCTCTGAAGCCACAGCCTGAGCTGAAGGTTGGCCCGTTTCAGCCATGGCTAGACAGCTAGGACACAGGGCACCAAGTCCCTAGGCTGCACACAGCACCGGAACCTTGGGCCTGGCCCACAAAACCATGTTTTCCTCCTAGGCCTCTGGGCCTGTGATGGGAGGGGGCTGCTGTGAAGGTCTCTGACAGGGTCTGGAGACATTTTCCCTGTGGTCTTGGGGATTAACATTAGGCTCCTTGCTACTTCTACAAATTTCTGCAGGTGGCTTGAATTTCTCCCCAGAAAACGGTTTTTTCTTTTCTATAACATAGTCAGGCTGCAAATTTTCCAAACTTTTACACTCTGCTTCCCTTATAAAATGGAATGCCTTTAATAGTACCCAAGTCACCTCTTGAATGCTTTGCTGTTCAGAAATTTCTTCTGCCAGATACCCTAAATCATCTTTCTCAAGTTCAAATTTCCACAAATCTCCAGGGTAGGGACAAAATGCCACCAGTCTCTTTGCTAAAACACAACAAGAGTCACCTTTATTCCAGTTCCCAGTAAGTTCCTCATCTCCATCTGAGACTACCTCAGCCTAAACCTTGTTGTCCATATCACTATCAGGCTTTTGGTCAAAGCCATTCAACAAGTCTCTAGGAAGTTCCAAACTTTCCCAAGTTTTCCTGTCTTCTTCTGAGCCCTCCAAACTGTTCCAACCTCTGCCTGTTACCCAGTTCCAAAGTTGCTGCCACATTTCCAGGTATCTTTTCTGCAATGCCCCACTCTACCGGTACTAATTTACTGTATTAGTCAGCTTTCACGCTGCTGATAAAGACACACCCGAGACTGGGAGGAAAAAGAGGTTTAATTGGACTTATAGTTCCATATGGCTGGGGAGGCCTTAGAATCATGGCGGGGGGTGAAAGGCACTTCTTACATGGCAGCAGCAAAAGAAAATGAGGAAGAAGCAAAAGCGGAAACCCCTGATAAACCCATCGGATCTCATGAGACTTATTCACTATCACAAAAATAGCATGGGAAGAAGACTGGCCTCTGTGATTCAATTACCCGCCTCCCTCTGGGCCCCTCCCACAATATGTGGGAATTCTGGGAGATATAATTCAAGTTGAGATTTGGGTGGGGCACAGCCAAACCATATCACCTTATATTTGCAAATATAATAGTGATATAATTATTTGGGGAGAATAAAGGAGGTGAGAGTGATGTAAAACAGTGAAATTTGCTTCCTGATGTCATAAGAAAGAATTAATAACCACTATATAAAATTAACAAATCAAGAAACAGGTAAATAAAAATACTCAGAGATTTGAAATCAGCTACCAGAAGAAACAGATAGAAGAGATAAAAAGTAGTTATCTTTGGAATATGGAACTAAGGGTGGCAAGGGATGAAACACTTCTATATTTATTTTTTAACTGTGCGCATTCTTAATTTTACTTAAAACAAAAGGCAAAAGGCATGGGTTTTAGTTAAGCAATTCATATGTTATTCTGGTGGATTTGGAATCCCTCTTTGACACTTGCTAACCGTGTAGGTGCCTGGCCCAGATGTGGGGGGTAGGTAATGTTAATTTCCTTTCCCACCTTCTGAGGGTTTGTTCCTGTAATCACCAGAAATGTACACTTCCTGGGCTATTTCATTCAGCCCCCAACCTTGTCCACTGAACAAGACAACTGAGTCGCTACACCAAATTCTGGGATCCACTTTGTCACACCAGGCCTCCTTACATATATGACTCCACCTCCAGATACATAATAGCACTCAGTGAACATTTGGTGAAACTGAATAAAAATGCCTGTAGAGACCAAATGCCTCATGCAGAGACCAAATGCCTAGAGAGACCCAATGCACTCTGTCTGTGAACTTCTCTTTTGATGCTGCACAGAAACAGCACCATGCTTATTCCTTCAGCATGTGTCTGTGCAGCTTCTACTATGTCCGTGGTAAGCAAGTGAGTCATGGCCTCAGTCTTCATGGAGACAGACATTCAGTAAGTCGGTATGTAATTACACACTGCAATAGGTGCTATGAAAGAAAAGAACTGGACTCTTAAGAAAAAATAACTTTATTGGAAGGTCAAGGGGGCCTTTTCAGAGGAAGTGACATTATGAGCTCAGGACATATGAATCTCAGAGTTCAAGATTTAAAAAAAGGAGTGTGGCTGGGCGCGGTGGCTCACACCTGTAATCCTAGCACTTTGGGAGGCCAAGGCGGGCAGATCATGAGGTCAAGAGATGGAAACCATCCTGGCCAACATGGTGAAACCCCGTCTCTACTAAAAATACAAAAAAAATAGCTGGGCGTAGTGGCGCATGCCTGTAGTCCCAGCTACTCGGGAGGCTGAGGCAAGAGAATCACTTGAACCCGGGAGGGTGGAGGTTGCAGTGAGCTGAGATTGCACCACTGCATTCCAGCCTGGCGACAGAGCGAGACTCTGTCTCAAAAAAAAAAAAAAAAAAAAAAAAAAGGAGTGTTCTAGACATAGAGAGCTACATGTGCAAAGGTCCTGAGGTGGAAAAGCTGAATGTGTAAGAGTGGTGCTTCTCACACTTCACTGTTCACCTGGGGGTCTTATTAAAAGGCAGACTCTGTCTCGTAGTTCTGGAGTGGGGCAGAACTCCTGAATTTCCAACCCGCTCCTAGGTGATGCCAGTAGCATCATGTTTGAGGAACTGAGAGATTTCTGGAGAGCATAGTGAGCAAGGGTGAGAGCAAGGAGATGGGACTGGAGGAGGCAGAGACCAAATCATGCAGAAGCTTGGGAGCCACCTCCTAAATGTCAGCAGGAGAGTCACAGAGTCTGATGTGGCAATTGACAAAATGCCTCTTAAATTTTTAAAGTGCTCTGTAACGTTGCTGACAATGGTGGTGGTTGAATTAGACCCACTCTTGGGAGTTTACAATCTTGGGCTTGTTCCTTGTTGCTGGAGAACCCTAAAGAGCCAAGGGGTTGCTAGAAGTATTTATACTACAGGCTGGCAAATCACACAGCCAGGAAGTCCACCCTGCCTCTCTCCTCTCCCCTTTCGTGCCCCACTGGACCTGCTGTTGTGTTCACAAAGGAGGCAGTGGGGTGTGTTGGAAAGACTCACGGTGAAACCTCAGCCCACTACTTGCCTCCTATGTATCTTCCTAACCTTGGCCACGCTCTTAATGTGCCTGAGCCTCAGTTTCCATATCTGTAAAATGGGGATGCATAAACCTCTCTGGCAGGGATGTTGGGATGATTGGAGATAATGTAGGAAAAACATGGCCATTCAGTAAATATTAAGATGGGTTATTCCTGATTTCTATTCCCAAGTGCTGAATTTAGGAAAAGCTCACAACACCTTCTGCACAAAGTTTAATGAGTTGAGGCTGTCAGGACCCTTTTTTTTAACATTGAAATGCCATCCCCCATCAAAGTTCAGGTGAAAAAGATTCCCTGTTCTTAAGTAAACCAGTAGTATCTTGGGTTAGACTGGCAAAATACAGGCCAAAAGAAAAAAAAACTGTAAATTTTTTCTTTCTGAAAAAGCAAACTTCATAGAAAAAAAAAAACAACAACAGCTGAGCTCCACTGCTTGGGTCTCTGCTGACCTCTCCCTCTGCTGTCTGTCTGTCTGTCCTTTGGCCTCTCTGTCATTTCTACTCAACAACAGGATGCCTTCCTTCTCCCTCCCCCTCCCCTCTGCTGCAAACAACCCCGGAGCCACTCTGTCTGCCCTGTGCTCTGTTTAAAGGAACAGACACCCATTTCTCACAGAAGAACTGTTAGGTAAACAATAATATATTTTTTTAAACCCAGAAAGTGGCTCAACACACTCAGCATGGACTGACTGTCTCTAGCATTCCCCGGCTAGCTTCAGGACAAAGGTCTCCAGAGGAAGGATGCTTCTTTTCTTTTCTTTAAAAGAGTAAAAGAGGACAACAGGAAACCCAGGCAAGAAAGGCCCTCAGACTTGAGGCCGGCAGACAGGAGCCTGGCCTCGGCCTGAAGAGCCCTGGGAAGCTGCTCTTGGCAGCCCTGGCCTGAGTGGCAGGAGAGGATGGCTTTTGCTCCCTGAGGCCCTGTCCCTAAATGCACCACCCAGCACTGTGTGAAGTCTCTTCCCAAGCCCTGACTTCACTGCACCCTCCTAATGACACCGGGAGTTATACCTTATTACCTCTGTTTCACAGATGGGGAAACTGAGGACCAGAAGGATGAAGAAACTTGCCTAAGGTCACATAGAATAAAGTTCACATCAGGACTCACACCCAAGTCTAGGTGACTCCAAAGCTCATTTTGGAACCACCCACAACATGGACTTCCTGGATCCCAGACTTTTGGATGACTTGACTTCACCCCATAGCCTTTCAAGAGAGAAAAGGGTCTACTTTCAAGATCTGTAGGATGGGACCTGGGGAAGTGAGCAGCTTTGGGTTACTGGTGGGCCAGGAATAGGGCTGGGGTTCCCAGGGTCCTGACTCAAAACCCAAGGCTGGCCATTTCAATAAAAGAAAAAAGCAGACCGGTCGTGGTGGCTCACACCTGTAATCCCAGCACTTTGGGAGGCTGAGGCGGGTGGATTACTTGAGGTCAGGACTATGGGCAACATAGTGAAAACCCGTTTCTACTAAAAATACAAAAATTAGCCTGGCGTGGTGGAAAGTGCCTGTAATCCCAGCTGCTTGGGAGGCTGAGGCGGGAGAATCTCTTGAACCTGGAAGGCAGAGGTTGCAGTGAGCCAAGATTGTGCCACTGCACTCCAGCCTGGGCAACAGAGCCAGAGTCCGTCTCAAAAACAAAAAACAAAAAAACCTAAAAAAATCAATAAAAGAAAAATCCAAAGAACAGGCTGCGGTCAGCCCCTCCGTGTCCTTGCTTGGATGTGCTTCTCTGAAGAAGCAGAAGTCTTCCCTCCTGCTACCCTATGTTTTTCTGAGCTGCGTCCGTAGCTGCCATCCACAGAGGCCAATGGCTGCACACCCACGTTCCCATCTGTCCGTAACAACAGAGAAATAATTCCCAGAAAAATAAAAATACAGAATATGTTCTCAAACCAAGAAGGAAGAAAATGTTTTTGGTTTCTTTGAAACACTGCACCTATCTGCTGATGGGGATAAGTCGACTGGGAGAGACAATGTGGGGTGCAGAGCAGAATGCCACCGGCTTTGGGCCAAGGCAAACCTGGGTTCAAGAGTAGCTTGCTAGTGTGGGTCCAGGGAAAATCCCTTGTGTATTCTGATGCTCGTTTCTTCATCTGTCACACCTGCACGGACAGGTTATGGAAGGTCTTCTCTGTGCCAGGCCTTCTCCAACTATCCTCAGAGCAGCGTGCAGGATGGCAGCAGGCTTATTTTTGCAGGGAGGAAACTGAGGCTAGAGAAGTTTACTAGCTGGCCCAAGATTGGCCTGGCTCCAAAGTGAATGCCCTTAACTACTAAGCTGAATCGGGTATGAGTATAGAATGTGCAGGGGACAGCATAGGTGCTCAGTCAATGCTGATTGATTTCCTTGATTCCTTGACAAATCAAATGGAATCAATAAATCAATTCTGAGCAAAGGGTTCTAAGTAAGGCTTTGGTGAGGATAAAGAAGGACTTGGTGTCTCAGCTCCCTTTGTCCCTAGCACCCTAATAAACTCTGTAAAGTGAGACCAGGGATGAGATTTGATCATTAGAATGGAGCTGAATGTTGTCATCTTTATTTTTCCTCCCTAAGAAGACAAGGTATTATCAGTGGAGGGTCTTGACTATGAGTCATCCAGGTTCTTGGTGCATTGAACAAGGAATTGGACAAAATGCACAATCAAAGCAACAAAAGCACAGCTTTATTGATGTGAAAATATATTCCACAGAGTGGGAGTGGGCTCAAGCGAGCAGCTCAGGAGCACGGGTTGCAAAATCTTTAAGTACCTTTTAGAGATTTTCTATTGGTTTCACCCTATTGGAGGCTGAAGTAAAGTTACACCCTATGCAAATGAACACTTGGCCCGTGACCAATCAGCCCTATGCAAATGAAGAATTGGCCCATGACCAGTCAGAGGCTGAAGTGAAGGCTTCCTGTCTCCAGACCCTATTCTCCTGCCTCAAAGGGATACCCAAGTTAATTCCCTAGAATGGAGGAAGAGGGAACAGAAGAACAGAGCTGTAGGGAAGGGGCAGTTTTCATGCCAGACAAACAATGCAATTGACAATGATGACAACAGGAACCAGAATGCACTGAGCGCTTACTATGGGCAGGCACTGTGCCAAGTGTTTCACTTAATGGACAAGCTGTGAGAGGGTGTGATGGCTGTTCCCCTTCCAGATCCATGTTTTGCCCTTCCTTCTATGCAGGGGAGGCTGGACCCTTATAGACCACATTAACTGGGCTAGCTTGCCCTCTGGCTTCCTTTTGGGCTTGTCCAAGGGGAGATACTATCAGGAAATCAGAGGGTGAGAAGAGAGGTTGGGGTATTTCCTTTCTGCCCCGTCTATGCCACAGCTCTGTGTCTCTCACAGTGACAGCTCTTAGTGGTGGGTCCCTCCCTGTCACCAGCAAGAGCTGGTGGCGTCTCAGCCCTGAGGGAGGTAACAGCTTTATATTATCTTGTCCTTGGGCGTCTCAGCATCCCACATTGGGTCCCTTAGCCCTGCTTCCACCTCCATAAACAGTTCCTTCATGAAGTTCTCTTCAAGCCCACCCTACCCTGCATCTTCTGTTTCCTACAACCCACCAAATCCTTCTTTCTCTGTTTTGCAGAGGAGGAGGCTGAGGCTCAGGGTAACAGATCTTGCCAGGGCTGCAGTGCTTGTAGGAGACATAGTGGTCTTTCCAATTTCACTATCTCATACAAGCTGGCAGGCCGGATGGGCTTCCCCTAGAGCTGCAGGGGAGTACACATTGGGCATATGGAATATACATGGCTTCTGAAACAAACTCCTGGGTGTCTGACATCAGGGCTGCAGGGAGGCCAGAGGTAGGTGAGAGTAGGTATGTGGGGTGCAGGGTGGGGGTGTTGGGGAGCATGTGGGGTGGGGGTTCAGACCAGCTGTCCATGTCTTCTCACCGTGACTTGTTCTGAGAACAGATCACATCACTCTGCCTGGCTGATGGATTCTGCATGAATGTGCCCAGCATCTATTTATTTCCTTCCTGTACGAAGCAACAGGACGTCTGGGAGCAGTGAAAGTAAACGAACACCAAATTCTGCTGCCCAAAGCTATTACTGGTGTTGCTTATGCTATTAAATATTTTAAATGCTTTTTCACACTTACAAAGAGTTTCCCCCTTGCTCCTCTGTCCGCACTCCCTTCCTCATCCTTGTGGCCAAGCTAGGAGACAGCTGGGCATTATCCCCTCAACCCACTTTCCAGTTTGGGGCACTGAGGTGCTGACAGAGGTAGAGCTGGCCTGGAGGACAGGAGGTGACACGGGATGGGGGTGTGTTGCTCCTCTGGGGGATTAGCTCCAATAGGAGCCAGTGACATCTGCTCCAAGAACCACCAGCAGAGATGAGCAGTGAGTCTGGCAAGGAAAACCTAAAGCTTTGGCAGGAACAGAAAGGCAGGAAAGAGGGAAGAGTGGGAGAAGCAGCATTTTTGGGAACAAATGTAATAAGACTGTATGCAGTCACCTTGCTGTCTCTGCTGGACTACCTTATATCATTATACCAATTGTCCAGATGAGAAAAGAGAGGCTTGGAGGGAAACCAACATATAGTAGGTACCCAATAAATACATGTTGATAGACCAAATTAAGTAACTTTACCCAGATCATCAGCAGCAAAGCTGAAGCTGAAACCCCAAAGCCCTGTGCCTGCCCCAGCAATGCTGTCTGTGCCAGAAATAAAGAAAGAAAGAAAGAAAGAAAAAAAGAGAAAGGATGAAAGACTGAGAAAAGTAAGAGAAAGCCAAGAGCCTGCTCTAGGGGAGGTGCTATAGCATTGCAGTTAAGATCGTGGGCTCAGGGGACAGGCTGCTTGGGTTCACATTCCCTCTCCAAGATCAGCTGTTTCATCTTGGGGAAGTTGCTTAACTTTTCTGTGCTTCTTCATGTGTAAGTGGGGATGAGAAAGGTACCTGTGCTGGTCCTGGGCCTATTTGCTTTGATATCCATTCTATGCCTTTCCCTTGCTCTGCATCAAAGTGGCAGTGGGGGGTGGGGGAGGCTGACCCTTGCAGGCTGTGTTTGCAGGCTCCTGTGACATCTGGTCTCCAGCAGAGTTTTACCAGTAGGAGGCATTGGCAGGAGGTTGGGGGGTAGAGTAAGAGAGAAGCCAGAGGGTTTCTTCTTTCTCTCTCTCTCTGCTTTGGGCCTACTTTCTAGAAGCAGTTGCTTCTCCTTCAGGACTCTGACTTCTGCTGGACAGGGATGCTGTGATTCCAGCTTCTGGGTGACCCCAGAGCCAAATGCCCAGCTGTGCCTAGGGGGGAGGGGTGGTGGTTTCTTCCTATTGCTCATCTCTGGGCCCTGTCACTATCTTTATTTGGCTTCTTTGCCCTTCTGTCACCAAGAAAGCCAATTCCCTGCATTAAGTTCCCTCTATTTTAAGTGCTCAGAGTGGTTTCTATTTCCTAGTTGGTGCCTCATGGGGGTTTATGTGAGAAATAAGTTAATCAAGTCCTGGGCACTCAACACATGGTGGCCTCTATTCTTGTCATTACTTAGGCCCCAGTTTGTCCAGCCCAGCTGGCAGGTTCCTGAATCTTCTGCTCCTCTCAGGCCTTTTCCACGGGAGGCAGAACACTCCACATCCATCATAGTTACGAGAGTGATGGCAGCTGCCATTTGTTCCTCCCTACCGAAACACCCGTGCCAGCAAATCACTACAATGGTGGCCCCTCAAATGAACCCTGCAAGTCAGCAAGTGTTATCCCCATTTTACAGATAGGGGAGCAGGCTCATAGCCCTTGTGTGCCTTGCTTGAGATCAGACAGCGGGGAGGAGATTAAACCCAGGTCTGTGAGATACTAGAGCTGATGTCATCACCACCGGTCCCCATGGCTGCCAGGTCATGGTGGAACCACTGTGGTCACATTGCCATAGTCATTGGCAATGGCAGTGGTAAGGGTCTTGTCCCTGGACCTTCTCTGAGGTTCTCTTTGGATGCTGTTGCCACTGGCAGTGGTGTGTGTGTGTGTGTGTGTGTGTGTTGTGTTTGCACCTTCCCTGAGTCCTGCTGGAATGGATGTAACCTTTGCCATCCATCCAAGAAGATGGTGGAGGCAGAGGCTGATCTGCATCAGAGTTGAGTGAACAGTGTGGTCACTGGGGAGTAAATGTAAAGGCTGCGTAGACTCAGGAGCCATGATCGTGCATGTGCGTGGACTTGATAGGCCGGGGCCTGTGATGAGGAGCAGGGGGCCCTGTGATGAGGAGCAGGAAGAATTAAGTGATGCTAAGGAAAAAGCAGAGATGGGAGACCATTCAAGTGGAGAGTGTGGGAGAGAGCAAGAGAGAAGAGAGGTGTCTATGCTTTCTGCAATTGAATTCTGAGAGATTCCCTTGAATGCTTAAAGTGAGTTTCTCTTTTACTTGACAGGAAGGAGAGTTGGGTGGGGAAGTGTAAATGACAAACTCAAACCCCCATCAACAGGGATGAGTTCAGTAAATGATGGTAAGTCTATAAAACAGGATGCTAGTAGCCATCAATAATGATATAGCTCCACATTTGTTGACATGGGAAGACACCCACAGCCTATTGTATAGTGAGAAAGGCAGGTTACAGGATGACCCACCGACTGGGGACCCATCCGTGCAGCGCTCAGCACATGCACCTATCTGTGAATAGACAGAAGCCTGAGAGCAAGTCATGCAGCATCATACAAAACCTTGTTTTCTCTGCAGAAGAAATTCTGACTTTGGTTTTTAAATGTTCCTGCATTGTTTGACTCTTTTGTAAGTAAATGATGAGCATATGCCCTTATATTAACAGAAAGAAAAAGCCCTAAAATATTTTCACATTTAAAATCTGTAAGCGGCAAATAAGGAAGAAGTCGCAGACCGGTTCTGGCTTTCAGGTCTCTCCGACAGGAAGGTAAGGGGGAAACAAGTTGCTACTAAGGGCAAGGACGAAGGTCTAGGACTTTCTTTTTTTCCAGAAAGAAGAGACATGACTGAGCATATGTGCTGAGAGAAAGGTGCCTATGGTTGGGGGAAAGGACACAGATAGAGTAGAGGGGGTGCTGCTTCTTGGGGTGGAATCTTGGGCACAGGAAGTAGGATTAGCCCTTGACAGGTGGAGGAGCATCCCTTTCATGCAGCAGGAGGCAAGGCAGGAAGGACAGTGCTCATGTGCACAGCTGTAGGTGGGGTGGCAGGAAGATGAGGGCGTCCTTTCCTGATTGCCTCTATTTTCTCTTCAAAGTAGGAGGCGAGGTCATCCCATGAGAGTGAGATGGTCAGCTTTCCAGGCTGGGGGCCTGAAGTTCCTGGGAGGAGGTTTGGAAGGCACGGTGTGGGGCTGGGGGTGGGAGTAGAAGAAGGGCTGGTGGGGACAGTTGGGAGGATGGTCAGTCTCTGTTGGGGGCCAGCTGCTGTTGGAGGCCATTCATTTGTGTTGGCATGTGTCCACACAGTTGACTGGTCTCTCTCTAGTGAAATTCTGGTGTCCAGAGCTGGGAATGGAGAAGGTTCGTTGTTGGATTGACTACAAAACTGCAAGGCTTGATGGGTTACATGTGACCAGGGGACAAGGTGGCGAGGGGTTGACAGTGACAGCAGGAGAGTGGTTTATATGGGTAATAAGGACCTGTAGGCCTGCAAGGAAGGGAGGGAAATTAGCATGCAGGAAAAAGGGGATCTTAATCAAGACAAAGGGTGGGCATTCCAGGAGTTAGTGAAAAAGAAATATGAGAGGATGATGGCTACTGTAGCTAGGAGGGAAGTGTTGATGGGGAGACTTCAGAGGTGGGCATTGGAGGGCTGTGACTGTGATCATGGGAGAGGGGCGTTGAAATGGAAGGGATTCAAGGTCATTGACTGAGGCCAGGGTGATGCATGGGTTGACTTGGGATGGAGACAGAAAATGGGAGCAGGAGCCCTTATTGGATAAATATTGGGGAGGTACTGGGGGGTCAATAGAGCAAAGCAATGAGGGGAAAAGGGAAAGGCTCAAGATGGCAAAGGGAGACAGTTTTGTTCAAGGCAAGAAGATAAGGAACATTTAAGGTCTGGAAAGTGAATTTACAGGATAAAGAGTAGCTCTTGGGTCAGACTGTCAGAGGGGCCCCGGACACCATTAAGTACATTTCACAGTGGAGGAAATTGAGGCTGGGAGAAATGAAGTGAACTGCTCATGGCTAATAAGCAGCAGAACCCTTATTGCCCTAATGCTAGCCTAGTGCACCTTCACTGTGTTGAGATTGCAGAACCATGAGTCTTAAGTGGGAAAAGTCATCTTAGAAATCATTGATGGGCCAATCGTTTCATTTTAAAGCTGAACAAACAGAAATCTAAGAAAATTAAGTCAAATTTCGTACAACTGGGACCAAACCGAGGTTCTTGACTCCCAGTTGCTGAGCATTGGTGATGGAATAGGGAAGAAAGTATGTTAGAAAGGGAACATAGACATAGAAGGCTAGTGTATGTGTGCATGTGTGCATGTGTGTGTGTGTGCACCTGCACGCACATTCTCACTCACGTGTCTGTGTTTGTAAGAAAGCCGAACCAGGACAGTGTTCCTTTTCGCAAAGAAATACATGCTGCTGTCTTTGTAGAGGTGATAGTAAATGCTTTTATTTGCCAGGAGTAGAGATGGAAGAAATGAATCACTGGTTCCATATGTCCTGATTCCAGTGGATGCACACTGAAGAGGCAGCCAACCTGTGCCAAGAGAATACTTCATGTCTTGCAGCTCACTGGAGCTACCTGGGCTTGGGCCATACCCTGCTCTAACTAGTAGGCTTGCAGGGCCAGACTCCCCATTGCTTGTATTAGTACCAAGATACATACATTGGGCATATTTGTTTTGTCAGGGCTTGTATTAGTGTGCTAGGGCTACCATAACAAAGTACCACGGACTGGGTGGCTTAAACAACAGAAATTAATTTCTCATAGTTCTGGGGGCTGGAAGTACAAAATCAAAGTGTGGGCAGGGGCAGTTTCTGCTGGGACCTCTTTCTTTGGCTTGTAGATGGCCATCTTCTTTTCCCCATGTCTTTTTTTTCCTTTTTTTTTTATTATACTTTAAATTTTAGGGTGCATGTGCACAACGTGCAGGTTTGTTACATATGTATACATGTGCCATGTTGGTGTGCTGCACCCATTAACTCGTCATTTAACATTAGGTATATCTCCTAATGCTATCCCTCCCCCCTCCCCCCACCCCACAACAGGCCCCGGTGTGTGATGTTCCCCTTCCTGTGTCCATGTGTTCTCATTGTTCGATTCCCACCTATGAGTGAGAACATGCGGTGTTTGGTTTTTTGTCCTCCCTCTGTGTTTAAATTTCATTTTTTTTTTTTTTTGTCTCCCAGGCTGGAGTGCAGTGGCGCCTCGACCTCCCCACTGCCCGGCTCAAGCAATACTTTCGCCTCAGCCTCTCAAGCAGCTGGGATCCCACCGGGCTAATGGTTTTTTCACTTTTTCTTTCTTTCTTTCTTTTTTTTTAAAGGTCTCATTATGTTGTCCAGGCTGGTCTCAAACTTCTGAGCTCGAGTGATCCTCCTGCCTCAGCCTCCCAAAGTATTGGGATTACATGTATGAACCACTGTGCCCATCCTAAATTTCCTCTCCTTATAAGGACTGATTATATTAGATAAAGGCCCATGCTAATGGGCTCATTTTAACTTAACGTCTTTAAACACCCTATCTCCAAATACAGTTACATTTTGAAGTACTAGAGGTTAGTTCTTCAATATATGAATATTTGAGAGACAGAATTTTACCCATAACAGGACTACTTTGGTTGCAGGAACAGATACTTACTCACGTTAGCCAAGCAAAAACAGGGTTTATTATTATTCTTGTTATTTTTTGAGACAGAGTTTCCCTCTTGTTGCCCAAGCTGGAGTGCAATGGTGAGATCTTGGCTCACCACAACCTCTTCCTCGCGGGTTCAAGTGATTCTCCTGCCTCGGCCTCCTGAATAGCTGGGATCACAGGCATGTGCCACCACGCCCGACTAATCTTGTATTTTTAGTAGAGACGGGGTTTCTCCATGTTGGTCAGGCTGGTCTCGACCTCCCGAACTTAGGTCATCTGCCTGCCTCGGCCTCCCAAAGTGCTGGGATTACAGGCATGAGCCACTGCGCCCTGCCAAGAGGGCTTATTTTTAAGGATGAGGCTATCTCATGAGAACTGTGAAGTAGAAAGCAACTCTTCCTATCTCTTTTTCCTCTCTGGATGGATGGTGGTTTTAAATCATGGTCACAAATTATTTGACCCTCCTCCCATAGCGAGGTGGGACCTGTATCGCTGCCTCTGGAATCTGGATGGGCTTATGACTGCTTCAACAAATAGAGTATCTCAGAAGTGATGCCATGTGACTTCTAAGGCTGGGCCTTACAAGGCCATGCAACTTCTACTTTGTTTACTGAAACACTGGCTGTTGGAGCCCTGACCCATCTGATAAGAAGTCCAGCTACCCTGAGAGGCCATGTTGGAAAGACCACAGGGAGGCACTCTGGTTAACAGCCTCAGCTGAGCCAGGCCTTTCAGCTGTCCCTGCCATGGTGCCAGATGTGAATGAAGTCATCCTGGAGATGCTGCGCCAGCCCATCTGCCAGCTGACTACGATGGAGTGACTTTTGCTATTCCGCGTAGAATAGAAGACCCACCCAGCTGAGCCTTGTCTGAATTCCTAACCCACACATTCATGAAACGGAAGGAAATGGTTTTTTTTTTGAGATGGCGTCTTGCTTTGTCACCCAGGCTGGAGTGCAATGGCGCAATCTCAGCTCACTGCAACCTCTGCCTCCTGGGTTGGTTCCCGATTCTACTGCCTCAGCCTCCAAAGTAGTTAGGATTACAGGCGCGCACCACCATGCCTGGCTAATTTTTGTGTTTTTAGTAGAGACACGGTTTGGCCATGTTGGCCAGGCTGGTCTTGAACTCCTGACCTCAGGTGATCTGCCCGCCTCGGCCTCCCAAAGTTCTGGGGTTACAGGCATGAGCCACCATGCCCAGCAGAAAAAGTTGTTGTTTTGAGCCACTAAGTTTCAGAGTAGTTTGATATGCAGAAATAAATAAGCAGAGCACTGGAAGTCTGTTTCTTTCTGCTCTTTCCTGGCTTTTATTTGTTTGCTTGTTTACTCGTATTTCCTGCTCCCCTCTAAATTTAACTTGCACATGGCTATAACTTGTTGTGGTCCCAGTTATACAACCAACTTTCTGCTGTAGCCCCCGCAGCTCTGTGGGTACTCTCCATATTAGTCAAAACAGTTGAGACTCTGATCAGCCAAGGCTAGGGACATGGTCATGTGTTATGGAAAGAGGGCAATGTCTTCTGGAGGTCAGGGCCCAGCAGACCCTGATTCTCACCTGTATCTAGTCCATGTCAGTGTCCCACCTGTATATGATCTGCATCAGTGTCCCATCCATATGTGGTCCGTGTTGTATACAGTCCGTGTTGGCATTCCATGCGTATTCAGTCTGCATCAGTGTCCCATCCATATAAGGTCCCCATCAGTGTCCCAGCCGTATATGGTCCGCGTCAGTGTCCCATCCGTATATGGTCCATGTCAGCGTCCCATCCATATACGGTCTGCATCAGCGTCCCATCCTTATACCGTCCGTGTCAGCGTCCCGTCCGTATGAGGTCCGCGTCAGTGTCCCGTCTGTATACGGTCCGCGTCAGTGTCCCATCCGTATACGTCCGTGTCAGTGTCCTATCCATATACGGTCTGTGTCAGTGTCCCATCCGTATACCGTCTGCATCAATGTCCCATCCATATACCATCTGTGTCAGTGTCCCATCTGTATATGGTCCATGTCGTATATGGTCTGTGTTGGCATTCCACCTGTATACAGTCCACGTCGGTGTCTCATCTGTATACGGTCCACATCAGGGTCTCATCCGTATACAGTCTGTGTCAGTGTCCTATCGGTATACGGTCTGTGTCAGTGTCCCATCCGTATAAGGTCCGCATCCGTGTCCCATCCATATACTGTCTGTGTCAGTGTCCCATCTGTATAAGGTCCGCATCAGTGTCCCATCCGTATATGATCCATGTCAGTGTCTCATCTGAGTCTGGCCTATGAGAGAGTCACTGTCTCCCACAACCTCTTCAGAGTGTACTGCCTTCTATTCTGACTCAGAATCAAATAGTCAGCTTTCAGATGGAAGAGGGCCCTGTGACCATCTAGTTTATTTTCCTTTTTGAATAGAAATTCCTTTGATGATGGCAGAAAGATGAAACCCCCCTAACTTCCTTATGATGCCCCCAGGACCAGCTTTCATTAGAGGCATGCATGCCAGGCATCCCTCTTACCATGGATCAGTTCTGCTTGTCCAAAAATTCTACAAGCAGAGTTGAAATTTGTTTTCCTCTCTTTTACTCTTTGGTCTTCACCCTGTCCTCAAAAGTCACCCAGAATAAGTAGTTCCCTCTTTTATAGGACAATATTTGAATTACTTAAACCCTTCATTTTAAGGCTGTACCTTTTCATAGGAAACCTGGGACTCAAGTTACCAGAATGGGCAACTGAGAGCGGGGAAGGTGAAGGAAGCTGATATGATTTCACGAGCAGCAGGGGGAGAGTGGGTAGGGAAGCTGCCCCTAAGTTCATGTTCTCAACTGCAAGCTTTTTTTGGTCATGTGTCCTTACTGATTTTTTATAAGAATGTATGCCTGGTTTGGCACTTCCTTTCTGTATCAGTCCCCTAGGGCTGCAATAACAAATTGCCACATACTAGGTGGCTTAAAACAACAGGAATGTGTTCTCTCACAGTTCTGGAGACCTGGAGTCCAAAATCAAGAGGCTAGTGGGGTTGATTCTTCTGGAGGCTCTGAAGGAGCATCTGTTCCACGCCTCTCTCCTAGCTTCTTGTGGTCAAAGGCAGCTTTGATGTGTAGACACATCACTCAAACTCTACTTCCATCTTTACATAGTGTTTGATATGGTTTGGCTGTGTCTCCACCCAAATCTCATTTTGAATTGTAATAATCCCCACATGTCAAGGATGGGGCCAGGTGGAGATAATTGAATCATGGGGGGCACTTTCCCCATACTGTTCTCGTGATAGTGAATAAGTCTCATGAGATCTGATGGTTTTATAAAGGGGAGTTCCACTGCACATGCTCTTTTTTGCCCACCCCGAGGTAAGACATCTCTTTGCTCTTCCTTCATCCTCAGCCATGATTGTGAGACCTCCCCAGCCATGTGGAACTGTGAATCCATTAAACTTCTTTCCTTTCTAAATTACCCAGGCTCTGGTATGTCTTTATTAGCAGTGTGAGAATGGACTAATACAGTGTTCTTACTTGTGTCTTCTGTGTGTGTCCACATATCTTTCTTTTAAGGACATCAGTCATTGGTTTAGGGCCCACCACAATGTCCTTATCTTAACTAATTACATGTGCAAAAACCCTAGTTTTAAATAAGGTAACATTCTGAGGCTCCCGGTGAACATGAGGTTTTGTGGGGTGGGGCACTATTGAACCCGGTGTGCTTTTTTCCCTTCCTCCTTTCCCTCCCTCCCTCCCTCCCTCCTTCCTTCCCACCCTCCTCCTTTTCTAGTGCCCTCTCTCCCTCCTCCTCCTTTTTAGTGCCCAGTGTTCTTGGAGGGATCATTATTTCTGCCCTGTGCCTCATGTAGCACTGTGTATAATTAGGGTGCAGTTCAAAAAGTTGCTGCTTGTAGATGACTGCTAATCACTCAGTGCTAATATCTGGATTAGATGTTTTAGCAGATGATGATTAAGAAGAAGGAGGAGAAAGAAGAGAAGAAGGAAAAGAGGATGGAAAGAAGAGGAAAAAAACAGTTTGTCAACTGAAATAATTTTTGTACCTTGTCTGCATGTCTAGAAAGAGGTGAAGTTGAGATGAAAGTTTTTCCTCTTAATGAATAAAGATGAATCAAGCAAGGATCCTGCTTTCCTCTCTTTGAGGTTTTTCTCAAAAATACACTTGGCATCAAAGACACTGTCAAGTCTTTGTAGATTTGGGCTGGCCAGTAACATAGCCATCAGCTGCATGTGGCTAGTCTAAAACGAGGTGTGCTCAAAGTGAAAAATACCCATCAGATTTCAAATATCTAGTATGAAAACAAAGAATGTAAAACATCACATTAATGACTTCTGCATTGATTACATGTTGAAATGATAATATTTTGGATATATTGGGTTATATTATATATACTATTAAAAGTCAATTTCACTTGCTTTCTTATAACCTTAAAAATGTGGCTACTGGAAAATATTAAATGCCATATGTATCTTGCATTACTACTCTCTTGGACTGCGCTGTTCAGAGTTCAAGTCAACATGGTGTAAAGCTGATTTGCAGGGTTTGGTATTGGCAAGTTGTGTTCTCTTGGGCAAGACACTTTGTCTCCGTGGGCTTCATTTTCCTCCCCTGTGAAATGGGTGTGACGTGATATGATACCTGATCTGCCTCCCATGGGGAGTCACTATGAGCATCAAAGGAGAGAAGGTATACGGAGAGGCTTCATAACTATAACATAACATGCAGCACTTAAAAAAAAAACAGCATCAGCTGCAGTAACAACAGCAAGATCTGGATCACCACCACGACCATCACCATCATTAACATCAGCATCCTTGCCTCCTCTTGCAGCCGAGGGAATTAGGCCACCGGGGCAGGAGCATAATACCAGACTCAGGGTACAGTGCAGCCTGCAAGAATTTCTGCTTTCAGCTCTTCCCAAACCTTGTGGCCGAGTTATAAGTGACTTACATTCTGCCAGCTGCCAACAGTGCTTTTGTCTGCTTGGAGAGGCTTGGGTGGGGGGCAGGTCTCTGAGAAGAACGTGCATTCTACCTAGTACTCTTCAATCAATACAGCATTTATGCATGCTTTCGGATTAGAATAAGACATCCAGCTTCCTTCCCCCACCAAAGGAATTCTGTTGCATCAGACCACCAAAGCATTTCTCCTCTCTTTTTTTGGCCACCAAATATTTTTATGATTTTCCACATAAACAGCTAGGGAAAATGCTAGCAGCCACTCAGGCGGCAGTGGCGGGCACACTATATCTCCCATGGGAGTAAGGGATTAAAAAACAACAACAACAACAAAACAACAAAACCAAAGTCTGGGAGTTGCGGGTGGCAAGGGAGTGGGAATGAGTCTAAGATACAAGGATTTCTATGAATTCTTCTTGGGAATTCTGGGATCCTAAGCTAGAATTCACTGTGCGGCTTTGGGCAGTGAGTGCTCACTTTTGAGAGATTCAAACATTTGCAGATGAAATTAGCCATCGGTGAGGTTAGGAGGTGGGTGTGGAGCAGTCATCTGAGGGCTAACCCTGGGTCCACCAGACCTGGCTCTTTCTGGCCTCCTCTCTTCCCAGCTGGACTTTCTGCCTCCTCCTCGTCTCTTTACTATGTGTGACTCACAATAAAGTTACGGACCAGCCTCCTGAGCAATACTGTGTGATAGCCAAGAGCACGTGGTAACTATTGATTATTTGGTCTTCCCTTTTACTCTTTCTTATTTCCATCCCTGACCAGCTTTCCCAGAGACACAGCGGGGCCTCTTGTTGCCAGCCAGCTGCTCTGTGCTGAGAGATTTAAAATCCTGCAATTGATTCTGACTGTGTCCAGAACAATGGGCGTCTGAATCTGATTTATTAATCTTCTGGGGAGTGAGGGAGGCAGCCTTCGGGTCCAGGCTGTTTACTGTGATGACAATGGGCAGGGCTTGGGCTTGCATTTCAGCTGGGTTTATTATGGCCCAAGGCTTGGGAGTGGGGGATGGAGGGTATGCAGTGGGGACCTACCAGCACAGAATTAGGGGAGACATGCTGCAGGAGCGCTAGGAGGGATGGGAGGCTGATTTAGGGAAGATCCCCAAATGGGTGACTGCAAGTAATGTAACCAGATGGTGCACATGGTTCCTGGTGATGCTCAGCATAGTTTATTTCACTATCTTTCTTTTGTGGTTGAATCTCTAAGGCCTCTGAAAGACATAAAGTGGACATTCATGGTTAAGGCATTCCTGCTTAAAAGCAGGGGGCTGCATGAGATGACCTTTGAGAAGGTATTTGAAGATACACAAATGGAAGACAGAGAAAAACCAGTGCATCCTGGTGGTTAAGAGAACTGGCTTTTGCATCAGGCTACCTGGGTTCAATTCTTAGCTCTGCTACCTGTTGGCTGTGAAACATGGAGCAAGTTACTTAATCCTCCTGCGCCTCCAATTCTCCATATCTAAAATGGGGATAGCAAAAGAACCTATTCCACAGGGTAGCTAGGGCCCCAGGGGGCAGACCCAGGAGCAAATGGATGGAGGTCATAAGGATGTTGATAGTGCTTCAACTCAAAAAAGAATGTTCTGCTAAATTGTAGAAACAAGGAATAGGAAGAAGGGAGGGAGGAAAGAAAAAGGTAAGGAAGGAGGGAGGGAGGGGCTTACATATCTACTTATGGGCAAGGGTAGGCCTGCAAAGGACAATGACATGCCAAATGAACATAGGAGATGACCACAACTCCAGCCTCGGTTAACTTCAGCCTATGTTGGGGCATTGAGAGAACAAAGCCCAGGAAAGCCTCCCTAGGCTGCTGTTCATTGATAACAAGAGAAGTCTTATGGCTACCTCTCCCACCTCCTCTCCCCAAGGTGGTTGGATCCCACCTCGGGGAAGTCTGTGAAATGGTGAGGAAATGATGGACTGACATTCCTGAATCACGTCCAGGGCAGCTGTTTGGGCTGTGTCTTCAGTGTGAGCTTCCAGATCAGATCCCTTAGGAAGCTGAGACTGGCACTGTCTAAGGGTAAGCACCGTGCCCAACCAGGAGCAGCCTGTGCCCCCAGGGTGGCATCTTCCTCCCATTACAGCCTCCTGGATGGCCTTTGCCCCACTCTCGATTGGAAAAAGACTGACTGTCCTCTATAAATAGCTCTTTCTCTGGCTTGGAGGCATCCTTCTTTTCCTCTTCCTTCTCCCTCATCCTGCTAAGCTACCTGGTTGATGCTGAGTCTATGCCAATCATCCCCTTCTCTCTATTTGCCCATCGCTGGCCTAGTGATGGCCTCCTTGTCTTTCTCCTGCACCCAGAGGCCCTTCCAGCATGGCATGTGCAGCTCAGGGAGCCCCAACCAATCTGCCAACCTTGACCTCTTCAGTCCTAATCTCCCCACCAAATGACCCTCTTACAGCCTTAGGTTCCTTGTTTGTAAAACGGGGCCTCCATGTGTATTCAGCGAGCTAATGGACATGAAGTGCCTAGCACAGAAATTACAAGCTACGATTATGTTGTTGTTCTTATTGTCAGATGGGGGGTGATGAGGCCAAGCCCTCCATGCAAGCTTGAGGATAAGACCCCAGCCTGGAAAGAGGCACCCCAAACTGAGAGTAAGACAGGGCAGGAGATGAGAGGGACTGAAAAGGAGTGGAGGGGGGCAAAGTGAACGAAGTTCATGCTAAAGATACTTGGCGGTAGCAAGGCCACAGGCCTGTGGCTGGGCGCCAGGCAAACCGCGAGCCTCATTTCCATATGCAGGTCAGCCTGCGGCATGTTTATAGCTGCCTCTCACACAGCTTTACCAGGAAGGTCCGGCCCCCAAGGGCCGTGGGAGGTAGCAGGCGCTGGCTGTGGGAGGTGGGCTGCATGCCTTTGACTGGCAGGGCACGGTTCCCATCAGAGTCAATTAGCAGGCCCACAGCCCCCGATGTGAGGTCAGGAAGCAGGCCCCAGGCACCTCGGGGATGTGTGAAGTGATGGAGGTGAGATCTATATGTGGGGCTGTCCACACATGGCTGTGTGGTTATAAATACACACAGACCGCTCGTGGAGCACTGTGGGTGCCCACACAGCTCTGCACGGGGCTATATATGAGATGTAAACATACACAGACACGGGCCTGTGGTGCAGGGGGATTGGAAGCCTGGGGGCTTGGCCGTAGCAGCACCTCCTCGGGTGATCTTAGGCAAGGGTTCTGTGCCTCCTGCTGCTGCGCCAGCTGCCAGGGGCCTGGGGCTCAGAGCTCCCACACTTACTTCTGGGGCTGTCCAATGAGAAGGCATGTGGAGGAAGTGCCGAGCCAAGTCTAGTTCTCAAAGTGCTTCTTTATAAATAGCTTTCTCGGGCTTGGAGGTATCCTTCTCTTCCGCTTCTCCCTCATTCCTCCAAAGCTACCCGGTTGAGTCTAATTCTATCCCAATCATCCCCCTTCTCTCCACTTTTGCCATCATTACTCAAGTCCTGGACTTAATTTTCTTTTGCTTGCAGTCAGTGGTAAAGGCTTAACCACTGATTCTCTGGGGGACTAAAAAGAAGCCCTACATTGTAGCGTTTGTAAATTCCTGCAGTGTAAATATCCCCATCATGGCCAATGTGAAGCTACCCATGTGAAGTAGCAGAATACAGAGTTGGGAAGAGAAACACAGTAGCATGTCATGGCATCTCCATTATGTGGATGCACTCAAGGTAAATAATCTCAAAGGCAAAGATAATAGTAAAATATCAGAAATAATGAGGAAGTGATGAGTTTTTGAGTATTTATTACCTTTGTTTTGTGTGTGTGTTTTCTTGTTGTGAGACAGGGTCTTACTCTGTCATCCAGGCTAGAGTGCAGTGGCGTGATCACAGCTCACTGCAACCTCCATCTCCTGGGCTTAAGCCATCCTCCCAGCTCAGCCTCCCAAGTAGCTTGGACTACAGGCGCACCAACACTCCTGGATAATTTTTGTAATTTTAGTAGAGACGAGGTTTTGCTATGTTGCCCAGGCTGGTCTTGAACTCCTGGGCTCAAGCAATCTGCCTATCTCGGCCTCCCGAAGTGTCGGGATTATGGCGTGAGCCACTGAGCCCGGCCACTTTTCTTTTAAATGTAATTTATTTAATTGTAATTTTATGTAGTATAATTTTAAAATAATGATGTGTTCAACAGTGGGCATATAAAAACTGTTGACTATTGACTTTTCCAGTTTTGATCCGGACCCCAGGCCTCACTCTCACAACAGGCCTCAATTTCCCAAATAGACTCTATCTTTATGTGTTTCTGAGACTTTGCTAAGGATCTTACACTGCAGAGACCCCCCTTTACTCTCGTTACTAACCCATAACTCCATCTTCACCGGGGGTATGCCAATTCATCCTTTAAGACAGGGGTCTGCAAATCACAGCCCGTGGATCACATCTGTCCCACTACCTGGTTTTCTGTGGCCCATAAGCCAAGAAAGTTTTTATATTTTCATTTTTAAGCATCAGGTTGGTGAAAAACGTATTTTTTAATGTCCGAGAAAAATACCAGAAGAAGAATGATGTTTCACGACTGATGAAAGTTATATGGAATTTAAATTTCTGTGTCCATAAGTAACGTTATTTTGGTACACAGTCACACCCATTCATTTATCTATTGTCTATGGCTGACCTTGTGTTACAGTGGCAGAGTTGAGTAGTAGCAGCAGAGACTGTATGGCCTGCAAAGCTTCATTTATTTACTATATGGTCCTTTACAGAAAAAAACCCAAGATTCAGTTCAGAGGTTGCTTCTACCTTGAGGACTTATCTGGCTTCTCTGGCAGTTAGCCATTTCCTCCTCTGCACCTGTATCACCTTCTTCCATTACAGCGATCACCACCAGTAGTTATTTGTTCACACATCTATCAGTCCAAAGCATGGTTGTTGGAGAGTCTTAGCCAACTTGATATCGCTTGCGTCTAGCATCGTGCTTAAGAACTTAATAGGTGCTCAACCAATATCAGCTGCATAAATGAAAAAAACAAGTGGTGTCTTTTTTCATCCTTTTCACCAGCAATAGAATAAAATGCCATCTTTCATATTCCATTCTGTAATTTTACAGAGTTGGAAGACATGTTAAACATGAAACAGCTCAGATGAATGTTGTCAAACATCATGAGATGGCTGCTTTGGCATTCTTGCTGGACCCCCATCTGCCTCCACTGAAGCTCTGGGAAGCGTAAAAGAAAAAAAGAATAAATGTGTGGTACCAACTTCACTTGTTATTAACCCCCTATTTAAGCCCAGGGTTTGCCCCACATGGGTGAAGCTCTATCCTGATTCCATGTTTTTGTTCCTGTGGGCTCTCCTCATTGAATTTTCTCCCTGCTTTTTCTCTGTTTTACTATGCTTCCTTCAGAATCTAGCTCAAAAGCCTTTTCTTCCAGGAAGCCCTCATGGCTCTTCTCTACCCAACTTTGAGTGCTTTCTTTGGGCCGAATATCTATGAAACTTAAAAGAGATATAAAACCAAAAACTATGCGTTTGCTCATGTGCTTTGTGGTGATGATTCTTCAGGTATTTCACAAGAGATTGAAATCTTTCAATCTTTCACTGAAACAATCAACCAATACATACATATATTCTGTATTGAGCTGGGGGCTAGGGACAGAAGGATGAAAAAGACATAAACTTGCCCATAGGGCACTCATGGTCCGAGATGGTGGGTTTCAAACTGGGATCTATGGGGTCCTATGGTTTCTGTGCAGAGCCTGATTCTCCTGGGGGTGGGGGATGGCAAGGCCTGGAGGGATAAACAGATGAACAGGGGACCCCCCCCCACCTCCCTCCCTTGCTTCAACCATCCCCTGCTCACCATCATGAACTGTTTTACACTTAGGCCTCAGCAGAAATGCTTCTACCACTAGAACAAGCTTGGAAATAATTTGGTTGTAAGCTCTCTGAGGGCAAGCATCAGGCCTCCTATATAATTGGCTTCCTCCATCCTGCTTCTCAAAGAGTAATAGATACAATAGCAGCACTGGTGATTCAACAACAGCAGACACTTACTAAAGTGTCCTACTGAAAGGCAAGCACAGTGTTAGACTCTTCTGGGGTATGCAAGGGTTGCTAAGACTTAAGGTCACTGGTTTATCATGGGCATCTCTGGGCTTGTCTGCCCAGCTTCCCCTCCCCCCATGCCCTCATCTTTTGGGCACTGCCCTTCCCTCCCTCCCTTATTCACATGAAGGCTGTGGCACTGCCCCGGCCCACAGTTGATTGGTCCAGGGATGGATGCCTGACCTGAGCAGCACACATCAGTTTTCTTCCTTGGGATTTTTGGAAATGAAACTGAGTGATTTATTCTCTGGCAGCTCAAGCTATTAGATATAAACCTTGAGAATTGCCACCTTCTATATCTCCTGCCGTGTGTACTCTGTCTATGGATTCTGTGAGCCAATCCATGTCTCTTCTTGTTTGGGCTAGTTTAAATTGGCTTTGTGTGCTGGGAAGCCAAAATATTTCTTACTAACCTCATATAGTGAGGGGAAACAGATGTGTGCATCATTCATTCATTCACTCCACAATAATAACTGGGCACCTCCTATGAGCCAACTGCTGTTTTTGGCCCTGGAAAAAACAGCTAATAAAATGAGGTCTCTGCTCTCAGGGAGCTGAAACTCTGATCCCCATCAACAAACACTAAGAGAGAAACACATAGCGTATTAGGGGCTGTAGGTGCTGTGGAGAACTAAGCAGGAAAGTGGAGTATGAGGGGAGGCTTGAGGAGAGATGCGGTAAAACCTCTCTTACGATGCATGAGAATGAATGGCCCAGAGGAGCAGCAAGAAGGGGAGTCAGGACTTGCCAGGTGGAGGGAACAGCAAACATCAAGGCTCTGAAGTGGTAGCATGATCATGTTGGTGTGGTTGAGGCCTCATCCAGGGGCCAAGGGTCCACATGAATGAGTTGGGTCTGCGTGGAGGCAGGAGCTGAGGTCAGAGAGATGGCTGGCCCTTGCTGAGGAGAAGCCTGTAGAGAGGTGACAGGGCCCTGTCCTGTAGGACCTTGTAGAGAGGTGACAGAGCCGTGTCCTATAGGACCTTGTAGACGGGTGACATGGCCCATCCCATAGGACCTTGTAGAGAGGTGACAGGGCCCATCCCATAGGACCTTGTAGACAGGTGACAGGGCCCTGTCCCATAGGACCTTGTAGACAGGTGACAGGGCCCTGTCCCATAGGACCTTGTAGACAGGTGACCAGGGCCCAGTCCCATAGGACTTTGTACAGAGGTGACAGGGCCCTGTCCCATAGGACTTTGTAGACAAGTGACAGGGCCATGTCCCATAGGACCTTGTAGACAGGTGACAGGGCCCTGTCCCATAGGACCTTGTAGACAGGTGACAGGGCCCATCCCATAAGACCTTGTAGAGAGGTGACAGGGCCATGTAGACAAGACAAGAGGTGACAGGGCCATGTAGACAAGGGCCATATAGACAGGGCCTTGTAGACAAGTGACAGGGCCATGTCCCATAGGACCTTGTAGACAGGTGACAGGGCCCTGTCCCATAGGACCTTGTAAACAGGTGACAGGGCTCAACCCATAGGACTTTGTAGAGAGGTGACAGGGCCCATCCCATAAGACCTTGTAGAGAGGTGATAGGAACCCATCCCATAGCACCTTGGAGACAGGCCACAGGGCCCCTTCCTGTAGGACCTTGTAGAGAGATGACTGGGCCCTGTCTCACAGGACCTTGTAGAGAGGTGATTGGGCCCCTTCCTGTAAGACCTTATAGAGAGGTGATAGGAACCCATCCCGTAGGACCTTGGAGACAGGTAACAAGGACCTGTCCCATAGGACCTTGTAGAGAGGTGAGTGGGCCCATCCCATAGGACCTTGTAGAGAGGTGAGTGGGCCCATCCCATAGGACCTTGTAGAGAGGTGATTGGGCCCATCTCATAGGACCTTGTAGAGAGATGACTGGGCTCTGTCTCATAGGACCTTGTAGAGAAGTGACTGGACCCATCCTATAGGACCTTGTGGAAAGGTAACTGGGCCCATCCTATAGGATCTTGTAGAGAGGTGAGTGGGACCCATTCTGTAGGACCTTGGAGAGAGGTGACTGGGACCCATCCTATAGGACCTTGGAGAGAGGTGACTGGGACCCATCCTGTGGGACCTTGGAGACAGTTGTCTTGGTTTTGGTTTATGGATCCAGGTACCTTGCATCCTATGGTGAAGACTTCGGGTTTATTCTGAGAGAGACTTTGCACTGAAGATTAATATGCCCTGAGATCTTTAGCAGCACCAGTCTTTAAAGAAGAGGTCTTGTGAAAGAGGAGGCCAGAATAAAAGGAGAACAATAGGGGACAATTGTAAAAATCCCAGCAAGAGATGTGGTGGCTTGGACAGAGTGTCCAGCAGTCTTGGAAGTGGCTGGAAAGGTCCAGCTTCTGGAACTATTTTGTAGGGAGACCCAGCTGGTGTTTCTGATTGTGTAACAATCATGGCAAGACAAGGCAAAATGGTATTAAAGGACTACCAGCATGTGGTAGATGCTGAGTGAAGAGGCAATTAAAGCTGACCAAGGGATTAGGGAAGGCTTCTCAAAGGAGGTCACTTCTGAGCAGAGCCCTGGAGGCTGAGTGAAGTGTCAAAAGATGGGGAATTGGGGAGAGTATCTGGTATTAGAAGAATAGTGTGAGCCAAGTCATGGAAATAAAAATGTATTACATGTCCATGGGGGAGTGGAGAGTGGCCCATCATAGTCGGTGGTAGGTGAATGGAGGAATGCAGTGGGAGGTGCACTTGGCTCTTGAAGGGCCTTGTTGGCAAGTAAAGGGATGTAGACCCTCTCCCCATGGGCAGTCAGGAGGCATCGATGGTCTTGGATGATGAATGACCCTATCTCTGATGATGGCATAGGAGGTTGTATTAGTCCATTCTCATGCTGCTAATAAAGATATACCTGAGACTGGGTAATTTATAAAGAAAAGAGGTTTAAATGACTCACTATTCCACATGGCTGGGGAGGCCTCACAATCATGGTGGAAGGCAAAGGAAGAGTAAAGCCATGTCTTACATGGCAGCAGGCAAAGAGAATATGTGCAGGGGAACTCCCCTTTGTAAAACCATCAGATCTTGTGAGACTTATTCACCATCACGAGAACAGCATGGGAAAGACCTGCCCCCATGATACAATTACCTCCCACTGAGTCCCTCCCACAACATGTGGGAATTATGGGAGCTATAACTCAAGATGAGATTTGGGTGGGGACACAGCCAAACCATATCAGAGGTCATCTTCAAGGCCATGAAGGCTGCAGACAGAGATACAAGGTAGGAGGCCACTGTAATGGCTCAAGTGTGAGAGGATGAGGGACACGCCATGTGGCTGGAGAGGAAGAGATGGAGTCTGATGAATTTTCCAAAGCAGAATTTGAAGCATAACTGATTGGTTCTTGTAAACCAGGAAGGTGGGGTAGACTAGAGGCGGAATCACAACTCCTGGACTCTGTGTCTGGGTAGATGGTGATGTATTGGCTGATGGAGGTCAGGCAGGTTTCAGGGTAAGGGATGGGGAGTCCAGTTTAGCATCTGATGAGTATAAACATGTGGTGCATATAAACATGTGCAATGAATGAAAGAATGAATCAAGGTCAGACTCTGAGTTTTGTAGTGAAAGAGGAAGATATCCCATGGGAGTCCTGACTGGCCCGACCCAATCTCTCAATAACTTGGATTAAACTGGACAATTTATAGCCAGGCATGCTGGCATGCACCTGTAGTCCCAGCCACTTTGGAGGCTGAGATGGGAGGATCGCTTGAGCCCAGGAGTTTGAGGCTGCAGTGAGCTATGCACCCCAGCCTAGGCAACAGAATGGGATTCTGTTTCTTAAGTAGATCAATAAACAAACTGGACAATTTACAGCAACAGCTGCAAGGATGCTCATCTCTGCCTAGCAGGTTCGGTGCAGGGAAGAATCCAGAGGTTGTGTGGGAAGGTATTTGGTTTTTGGTGATTTTTAAAAATAAATTTTTAATCAAAATGTAAGTGCAGAAAACTGCACAAATCCTAAATATACAACCTGAGGATTTTTTAGAAAGTTATCACACCTTTGTAACCAGCACCCAGATCAAGAACAGAACATTACTAGCTCCCTGGAACCCAGCTCTTTAATATACATGGTGGTTTCCTCTGCATAGCCCAGGTGCTCTGCTAATCATCTTGCCCTTAGCCAGCCTTGACTGGGGAAAGTCTAAACTTCTGTCCCTGGGATCTGGGGAGGGTCAAAGTCATAAATAAGAGTAGGCAGCTCTCCTCTGAACTGTGCCTGCCCTCCTCTATCCCCTGACCTCTTCCACAACACCTGGGACTGCAGTCCACAAATGAGACTGCTAGTGACTGGGGATTCTGGCCCCAGCCATGGAATTGAGTGACAAGCTGTGAATGTCAGGCCGTTTCTCTGCATCCCTGGACCCTGATGTGAGTGGGGTAAGACACAGCCCTGGGAAACTCCCTTTTAACTTCTATGATGTTTAAAGCAGAGTCATTATAAACTTCATTTTGATAAAAATAATAATTGCAGCTACTTTTTGAGCATTCACTCAAAGCCAGGAGCCTTGGGCACCTGTCTCCTTTAACCCTCTCATCCCTCTCTGAGGTCGCTGCTTGTATGTTTTCAGTGGGGGCATACATTTTCTCGTACTAAAATTATACATGCAGTGAAATTATAGTTCAAGGACAATTCTCTATAATAGATTTTCTCTTCCTCATGAGGTCCTTTTATTCCTGGAAGGTGGGGTTGGACAGAAAACCATACATTTTAGTTCAATCAGTAACCTTAGCCCAAGCCAGTAACTAACAGTCTCTTTGGGAACTAACCTTCCGCCTGGATGATTTAGGCGCCTACTCTATCCTTTAGGGTGACCCCCCCACCCCCACCTCCTTGTTCCTTTCTAACATGCCCCTGGGTGAAGAGCCTGCAGGGAAGGTGGAGGGCCTGGCAAACCACAGGATCACTTGGTGGTGATGTCTTTGCAAGGGCAGTGGATGTGCTTATCACAGAGATGGGCTCCAGGTTAAACTGGATGGAAGTGATTCCAGAGCAGTGCACCTACCTTCATGTCCCTATAAAATGCATATTTTTCTGGAACCAACAGCACAGAGGTGGCATCCAGGAGAAGGCAGCACTGAAGCAGAGGTAATGGAATTCCTGGGAGAAGGTCGGATCAGAGCCTCTGGGCAAGAGAAGCCAGTGACAAAGGTAAAGTGAGTAGCAAGTGACATGACATCAGCCTCTGGATATGCTTCTAATGCATAGTATAGGGGATAACTCATGACTGGCAAGTTGCCTTTTCCCTAAGCCAGGGCTGCTTGTCATCATGTCTGTCTGCACAGACCTGACCTTCAGCCAGATGAGAGCTGATGCCCTCCCATTAAATCTATAATTGCTAATTAGCATCCTACTACCCAGAACTCTTATGAAACATAGGCTGTTCTTTCCAGAGACTGAGGCTGGGATGTTAAAAGAGACAAAGACCCA
Organism: Pongo pygmaeus; assembly: GCF_028885625.2. Classification (NCBI taxonomy): domain Eukaryota; kingdom Metazoa; phylum Chordata; class Mammalia; order Primates; family Hominidae; genus Pongo; species Pongo pygmaeus. The sequence goes on from NC_072392.2 coordinate 61,993,916, forward strand.
TTAATGCCGCCACCACAGCCTAAACCTGGCCTCACTATTATCCCCAGTTGTGGGAAAAAAAAGCCAAGTCCAGCTTTCTGTCTTCCCCACCAGGTATAAAACCAGGAGGGTGACATGCACGATCCCCTAAGAACTTGGACCTGAGGTTTTCTTGGTACTGCTGCATCTGTAAGAGGAAGGGGACAGACTCTCTAAGGTATCAGGTAGATTTTCTGCGACCGGTCATGGTGAGAGCAGTCTATGATGGTATATTGGTGGGTGCATGACTGTGCCAGACTGGCAGCCCTGACCTTGGGAATCCAGCTATACCTGTTGCAGCTGGAGGACTGCATTGGCTTCTAGGAAGCCATCGCATGCCATGGCTCCATGCTCTGCTGGAGCCACTGCCAATGGAGGGCGACAGAGCCTCAAGCTGGGTTTGCTTCTGGCTCCTGTGTAGGCAGAACACAGAGCACTTAGGACTGTGCATGAAACAACCTCAGTGCGTGGCTGGAGTCTGGCCATGGAATGCCAAGACACACAGGAACCACTGTTCCAGCCCAGGTCTCCAGGGACCAGGGCTTCAGGGAATGCATACCTGGACATTACCTCCTCCCCAACAGCCGTACCACACTGTGCACAGGCTGGGGTTTTGGAGGATAGTACTGGGAACTGGGATGGAACTGGCCCATGGATGTGGAGTGTGGCTCTAAAACTGCTCAGAGGAAGAGCAAAAGTCGAGAACTACCAGATAGTGGAACAATGCATCATTGCAAAGGGGCTGAGCAGACAGACAACAATGAGGTTATCTGGCAGGATGAGTCACGGGTTTGAAAGAATGGGGAGGAGTCAAAGACTGGAGTGTTCCTTGAGGTGTTGAGATGAGACATGTAGAGGTGTATGATGGAATATTTTATAAGGAGTTGACAAATGTAGACCATCCATCTATCTGTCCATCTGTCCATTTGTCCATTCATCTATCCACCCGTCCATCTATCCATCCATCCATCCATGCATCCATCCATCCATCCATCTTCCCACCAATTGAGCCATCCACGAATCATTCATTCAACAGCACTTGCTATGTGCATGGAAATGTGTTGAGAACAGTGGGGGATATGAAACAAAATAAGGCCAGTTGCTCTGATGGTCTCCATCTCCCAAATAGAGCCACCCCGAGGCTCAAGGAATAGCCCATAATGGTACCACATCTTGCTTGAACATCTTACAACATGCTGCCTCTTGTACCCAACTTAATAACAATTGCTGTATTTTTGAATACCTACTGTAATGCTGCACTAGGTGTTGTGCATACATTATCTCATTTAACATTCACAGAAGCCCTATGAAGGAAACAAGATCTGGAAAGTTTAAGAAGTTTGCTGAAGTAACTTCCCCTGTTGTTGAGGGATGAAGTTGGAATATGAGTGAGATCTGACTCTGAAGTGAATGCTCAATCTATCCTGTCCCACTGCCTCCCTACTAGCAGGCTCCTGGCAGTGGAGCCTCCTAGGGGCATGGAGTGGCGTCCACAAAGCAAGTCCTTTTATTTCCAACACTGAGATCCTAGAGTGAGAGCTGTGAGGTGGAGCAGACCCACCCTTTCATCGACAAAAGGAGCTGTGCTATTATCTGGTTCCTTAACTGGCTTTTTGGGTAAGTGACTTATTATTTAACGTTTGCTTATCTGTAGTACAGTAGTCTTCCCTTATTCACGGGTTTGCTTTCCACGGTTTCAGTTATCCTTGATCAACTGTGATCCAAAAATATTAAATGGAAAATTCCAGAAATAAACAATTTGTAAGTTTTAAACTGTGTGCCATTCTGAGTAGTGTGATGAAATCTCGCACTCTCTCGCTCAGTTCGCCCTGAATCATCCCCTTGTCTAGCTTATTTGTGCTGTAGACACTCCCTGCCCGTTATTCATTTAGAAGCTGTCTTGGTTATCAGAGTGACAGGTCACAAGAAGGGTGAGTCCAGTACAATAAGATATTTTGAGAGAGAGAAAGAGAGAGAGAGGGAGAGACAGAAAGAGATAGACACAGAGAGACCACATTCACATAATTTTTATTACAGTATATTGATATAATTCTCCTATTAATTATTGTTGTTAATCTCTTACTGTGCCAATTTATAAATTAAACTTTGTCATAGTTATGTATGTATAGGAAAAAACATTGTATACAGAGTTTGGTACTATCCAAGGTTTCAGGTATCCACTGGGGGTCTTGCAACGTGTCCCCCGTGGATGGCTATAAGTACCTGTTACGGGGTTGCTGTGAGGATTAAGTGAATTGACACATGTGAAACATGTAGACCTGTGCCTAATGTGTAGTAAGTGCTCAGTAAATGTGGGCCACTAACACCACCCAAGATGTTTCCACAGAGGTTCTTACGGCTAACACATGTGCAGACCTGGTGGGGCAGCCCCTTCTGATTAGAAATGAGGAAACCCAGAGAAGCAGATCCCTCCCAGGGGTGTTCAGTGAACCCTGTGACCATATACCTTGGCAGTCTGTGTGTTGGGAGAAGTGTTTTGGGACAGGGGAGCCAGACCTGCTGGATAGATGAAGGCACAGGGTGGCTGGACCCATGAGTGGAGCCGGGTTACTGCCAGGAGCTGTCCCTTTCCTTCTAGCTCTCCTTAGAGGGCACCTGGAACCACAGCCAGCTTCCCTCACCCAGCAGCAAGTGTCTCCTTTGTGGTTTATCTGCAGTCCCATTCCTCTTCCTCCTCTGCTGGGTCCAGGCTGAGTTCTTGCAGAGCAAGGGCAATGTCTCAGGATCCCCGATCCACAGGCATTGGCACCAAGTAGGTACCCGGTAAATCTGTCTTTGGGGACAAGAGGGAATTTCTCCAGCACTAAAGAGGTGACTGGGTGGCACGTTTACATGTGATGTCAATTTGAGGTTAAACCAATGGTAGCTAATTGGGGTGCATCCAATATTTGGGATTCTCCTTCAACAGAGAGAATGACAAAAGTGAGTTGATAGACAGGATCCACACGCCTAACGAAGGGTCAGGTGGGGCAGGAAGGACCTTAAGACAATTTGATTGGAATTGCTTGTTTCTGTTGCTCTTTCATTGAATTCCAGGGTTCTTGGAATCATGGAGCATTGGCAATGTGTCTCTGTCTCCCAGCACCTTAACACAGGGCCAGGCACAGGATGGGTAAGTCCATGAATGGCTGTGGCCTGGAAAACCGCATGTGAGTCTGCAGCCCCCAAGCCAGTAGAGATCCCTTTGTTGTCCCTCAAGTGTTGTTTCTAATCCAACCAGACAGGCCTCTTCTTTCCAAGCCATCTCTGGCTACTTCATTATCCTTCCTGTCCCCTCTCCCTGAGTACCCCCTCAATCCCTAATAGAAACACAGGGAGACAGGGCTCTGAAGAAAAAGTCGCCTGCCCAGATTTGATCAAGACACAAGTGAGAGGCAATGATTTGTGAAGAAATCCCAGTGCTGTCTAATGGAATTTTCCCAAAATAAATTCATGTAAACAACTTCCCACAAAGAGGCAGTCAGCGGAGCTGGGTGTGTAAACAGCGTGAACAGTCGCAAGTACTATGGGCTCCAGGGGTGCTGTGTCGTCTGGAGTGGGGGCTGTGGGGAGACTCCCTTTAGCAAAACACCTTTGGCTCCAGTCCTTCTGACATCATAATGTCAGCCAATTCATTAACTTTAAAAAAAAAGTCCTTATTTTACTATCATCCCCAAAACAGAGCAATACCACTTTGTAGCTAAAATGTCTGCAGGATGGAGTCTGTTTAAAATTTTTATTCCACTTCAAACCCAATCAGCCAGGAGACCATCTTCATGTCTACAGAAAGTGGGAGGGTGCAGGAATGGGGTGGGTGGAGAGGAAGGGTGGCTGGAGAAAAGGCCCTGGAGAAGTAGAAAACAACGCCGCTTTGGGCCTAGTGATGGACGTGAATAAACTCATACAGTTCCTAGAATTCAGATGCAAATCGGTTCTTCTTAAGACACTCAGAAGGACACTGAATTCTTGTGGCCCAGATGCTTCTGGCCATGTCCCAGTGGAGGACTGTTGAGAGCTGGACTGTGTTCAGCTGTGCCGACCAAACTTCCGGAGGGAAGTGTGTGCAGGGAATCTTCGTGGGACACACCTTTTCCCAGACGTTTCTCCCAACCGAGTCTGACTTGCCCAAACCCTAGCTGTTTTCAGGATCTGGGTTTGATGATTTTTCCTTCCTCCCATTACCGGGGCCTGGAGAGAGAAGACCTGTATTCAAGTTTGGGCTGGGCCACTTTGACGCTCCCATGAGACTTTTAGCAAATCATAACTTCTCTGAGCTTCAATATTCCCACCCATAGAGTGGGAACCTGGAAAACAAGTCCAGCCCTGCGTACTTCATACAGTTATGAAGTTTAAGTCAGGAAATAGCTGCACAGCTGAGGGACTCTATTTATTTTGTGAATTGGCTTTTGAATTTTGCTGCAGTCCTGTTTTGGGTCAACTGGGTTTTGATGAGAACCTGACTGTCTCTGCAATAGCCAGAGCCAAGGAAAGGCAATGAATTGAGAGGAGGGTGCCTAGAGGCAGAGGGAGAAGCCAAGATATCACTGGGAGGGAGAAGGAGGTGGAAGGGAAGGGGAGGCCATCTGTAATCTCTTAGGCTGATGTGTCCCCTGCAGTCCTCAGAAAGATATCAGGACTGCTCTCTGCCAACCTATTAACCAAGCTAGAAGCCTGCTGGTAATGATGGTGAAGACAGTGACTGAGGCTGACTGGCCCTGGGTCTTATTTTTTTACCCCCTGGAATAGGATTGTATATCTCTACCTTTTTCCATGTGACTTTACAGTGCCCCCCAAATGTGAGTGGAGTACATGTTCCCGCCTCATTGATGTCAGCTTGGCTAGCTGACTTGTTTTGGCCAATGGGATGCTAAGAGTGTTCAGAGGCCTTAAATGTTCTAGTACCACTTGGCCTCTTGTACAGAACTCCTAGGATCTTCCATGAGAAGAATATGCCCTGCTACCTGCTGGTCCAAGAAGAAGGTGCAGACACACACATAGGTATGAACCCAACCCAGAGATTGGAGCCAAGCACAGCTGCCCTGCAGCCTGATACAGAGCTGCCCCAGCCACCTCAGACACCTGAGAGTGACACAGATCAAATGCTTGTGGTGGTAGGTCACTGAGTTTTGGAAAGGCCTGTTACGCAGCATGATTGCAGTCTGATACTCTGATAATGGCAACGAGGATAACACAGGCTGTTCTCGCTTTGCACAGCTCCACGGCAACTGAGAATTGTAAAGTGAGAACATGGTGATGATATCCATGAGTTTCAGTTAACATGGTGCCATGCAAAACAAGGAGGTCGATGAGACTTGATAATGATGTTTCTCTTTTAAAAAGCATCAGATGCCCTACATGTGTAGAACACATGGCCGATGCCTGTAACAACATAAACAGAAAATAAGATGCCATATAGCTTACTGAGTAAAAGAGCTTGGCCTCTGAAGTCAGGCAGTCATAGATTTGAATTCTGACTTTGCCACAATCAAGCTTTGTGATTTAGGACAAGTCACCTGGCCTCTCTGAGTCTTAGGTGCTTCATCTTTGAAATGAGGATAATAAGGGCGGGTGCGGTGCCTCACACCTATAATCCCAGCACTTTGGGAGACCAAGGCGGGCAGACCACTTGAGATCAGGAGTTCGAGACCAGCCTGGCCAACATGGTGAAACCCCTTCTCTACTAAAAATACAAAAATCTGCCTGGCCATTGTGGTGAGTGCCTGTAATCCCAGCTACTCAGGAGGCTGAGACAGAAGAGTCGCTTGAACCTGGGAGGTGGAGGTTGCAGTGAGCCGAGATCACGCTACTGCACTCCAACCTGGGTGACTGAGTGAGACTCTGTCTCAAAAGAAAAAAAAAGAAATGAGGATAATAATAATTTTTGTGAGGACATGTGGTATTAACATTTTTAATATAGTCCCTGCCACCCAGTGAGTGCTTAATAAATGTACTAATTATTTTAAGCTATGATTATGGATGTGAAATAATTATTGTTTATTTCCATAAAGCAATGTCTCCATTAAGGACCAAATATAGTGAAGAAGGTAAGTTGCCATGGGGGGATGTAGGTCCCATTTGCTAAGAGCCTCCTTTGGAGGGGGAGATCAGCTTGTTCCTACGTGGGGCATGGGCTCCAGGCAGCCTGGACTGAGTGAAGTGGACTCAGCCCTGCCTCCTGGGTGAGGTGGTAACACTCTTCACATTCTTGGGTTCTGTTCTCCATCAGAAGTCCTCTTTCTCTTTTGTCATCAGGAGCATCTGATAGATCTCTAGGAAACAAGGCTGCATTTGCTTGAGGAAGGGCATAAGGGTTGAGGAATAGAGAAGGAGCTATTTCTTCAGGATTAGGATCTGTGAATTGGGATTATAGGCCTTATCCAAGGAGTGGACATTCCCCCTTTTCCTTGGGCTGGCAGAAGGGTCTGGTCTTCCTGCTATAAATGTCCCCTGATCTGGACCCTTGAGATTCCTTCCCCATCAACTTTGGCCAAAGTTAATAATGATGATGACAATAATGATATATTATATTTCAGAACAATTTACAGTTTACTATGAAGTACATTATTTGATTTTGATTCTTACAACTCTATGAGGAAGGAAGGACCACATTTTTAGCTCCATTATTGGAGAAGCAGCAAGAAAAAAATCTTAGTCCACAAACTCCAATGTGCAAATAGTCAACTTTAATTTCTATTTTGAGCTCCCATCATTTTGTGGGGATAAAACTGGATTGTTGGCCAGTTCTATTTCCCTGTGGCCAGCTGCACTGCCTGCAGTGTTTCCCTTGGGGTTTCGTCTCCAATTGTATTATTGAAGGCAGTATTAGATGCCAACACCAAGAACATATGATAGTTTAAACACTGTAGAAGCTTCTTCATCAGTCATATGAAAGCCAAAATGGGTCTTCCTAATTGGCAGGTGGCTCTCTAGATACCTTCCATCTGTAGCTCCCTCATCCTCAACATGTGGCTTTCAAAGTTGCTGGGTATAATGGCATTAGGTCCTGAATTAAGCAAGAGTGTGGAAGAATCGAACTTGGAACACTTCCCAGGTCCAAGCCTGGAAGAAGTGCACACATCAGTGCCAATCACATTTTGTTGGCTGGAACTTTGTCCCATGGCTATGTCTACCTGCAAAGGTATCTGGGAAGTGCAGTCTACCTGCATGCCCAGGACCATGGAGAAAATGAACTTGGTAAACAGCTGGACTGTCTTTGCCTGGCATTGATTGATTGATTGATTGATTGATTGATTGAGATAGGGTCTCACTCTGTTGCCCAGGCTAGAGTGCAGTGGCATGATCATAGTTCACTGCAGCCTCTGAATTCTTGGGCTCAAGCGATCCTCCAGCCTCAGACTCTTGAGTAGCTATTATTCTGAATGTGAAATAATGGTTGCAACTACAGGTGCATGGCTAATTTTTTTCTTTTTTGCACAGATGAGGTCTTGCTATGTTGCCCAGGCTGGTCTCCAACTCCTGGCTTCAAGTGATCCTCTTGCCTCTACCTCCCAAAGTACGTGAGCCACCATGCCCGGCTCCACCATTTCTTCTTTATACGGAGGGATTCTTTAATCGATCTTGGCTCAATAACCTAATTCTGATGTATCACGTAACTGCTATGTCCTGAGATTCCAGGGTCTATCCATTTTTGAAAATAAAAAATGTTTGCTTTGCTTCTGATGTAGCTTTCTTTCTCTGAAGAAATAGATGCTGCAAAGTCCTGTGTCTAATGGGATAATGGACCTGACAGACAGGAAATACTAGAGGAAAACCCGTCAATGAGTGTTTCATAATCTTAGAGATAAAGTGAGCTGGTGACAACTACAGAGCTAGCGAGTGATAGAGCTGGGGCTTGATCCAGAATGCAGGGCCTCATAATACCAGGGGCCTCTACCTCTGCTGGGAATTCCCAATCCGTGACATCTGGCAAGCTAGGAATCCAGGGGAACCCCAGCTCATCTGTATTCTGGTGTGTGGTGTCTGGATCAAGGATGTCTGGGAAGTGTAGTCTATCTGCATGCCCAGGACCAAGGGAAAATGGGCTTGGCAAACAGCTAGGCTGTCTCTGCTCCACTGTTACTTTTTAGTGCAGTGGGATGAAAGAGGTGAGCTCTGAGACCGGAGAACTTCCTGAGGCCTTAGTGGAGATCTGCATCCCAGTGGATTTATGCTGGTCGGTTCCTCTCTTACCCACCCTTCCACCCTGGTCTCATCTTAGCTCTCCCTACTCCTTTCTAAGCAACCCCTCTCTACCAGCCCCTCTTATTCCCCAGGGGTTCCATGCTCTGCTGCTGCCAAGATCCAAATCAACATCAGAACAGTTCGGGGTCAGTTTGTGCTTGTAACCAAGACTTCATCCAACGAACACTAGTGAGCTCCCTGTCTGTAATGAGTACTTTTTTGTGAGCTTTTCAGGGTAACATGCTGAAGAAGACAGAGTCTTTTAAGTCGGACAAAGTCCAGTTTGAATTCTGGTTGGGCTGCTCAACAACAGGACAATGGGCCAAGCAACTTAACATTCCTGGGCTGCGTCCCCCTCATTTCTCAAGTGGGGGAAATAAAGCCAATTTCCTAGGATGTATGTTGAGGATTAAATGTGGAAGGGCCGGCCTGGCGCGGTGGCTCATGCCTGTAATCCTAGCACTTTGGGAGGCCGAGGCAGGTGGATCACGAGGTCAGGAGACCGAGACCATCCTGGCTAACACGTTGAAACCCCGTCTCTACTGAAAAATACAAAAAATTAGCCAGGCATGGTGGCGGGGGCCTGTAGTCCCAGCTACCTGGGAGGCTGAGGCAGGAGAATGGCGTGAACCCGGGAGGCGGAGCTTGCAGTGAGCCAAGATCGTGCCACTGCACTCTAGCCTGGGCGACAGAGCGAGACTCCGTCTCCAAAAAAAAAGAAGGGCCTTGCACAGAGCTGGGTTCTCACTTCTCTACAGTTCAATTTGACAGACCTACCTCTATGGGCCACCAGCTTCTCCTTTATCTCCTTATAGGCCCATCCGCCCACACGTGCTCTGGACCCAGCCCCACATGACCTCTCAGGCCCTCTCTCTACTATTATCCCCTCTTTTGCTGTGTTGTCCTTTTGCTTTCTCTAACAGATCATCCCAGCCAGTGCTCTAACAACTGCTGAATTTTTTTGAACTTTTTAAAGGGGTGAAAAACAGCCTTTGACCCCTTCCATCCCTATCTAGCTACAACCCTTCTTTTACTCCCTACCCATGCCAGACTCAAGCTGCTACACAGAACTGCCCACACATCTGCCCCTATACCCACCCAGTCTAATCTAGCGTCCACTCTGCCACTCCATGAGGCTGCTCTTGCCGAGGTCATCAACAACTGCCGTGATGCCAAATACAGTGGCTCCTTCTGTCTGTCTTTTTAAAAGTAGAGAAAGGGGTCTTCCTATGTTGTCCAGGCTGGTTCTCAAACTCCTGGGCTGAAGCCTCCCGAAGTGCTGGGATTACAGGTGTGAGCCACCACACCCATCCAATAGCTTCTTATTTGTCTTCATCTTACTTAACCTGGAAGTAGCTATAGACCCTGTGGCCCATTGTCTCCTTTTTGAAACATGAGTTTCTCCTGGTTTTTCTCCTATCTCTTCGGCTTCTCCTCGATCTCTTTTGCCAGTTCTCGTTTCTGTACTTGCTTTCTAAATGTTGAAGTCTTTAATCCCGATCCCACTTCTATTCTCTCTCTATAATTTCTCCCCAAGTAATTTTGTTCATTCCCATGACTTGACATGAAATCTATGTGCTCTCACTCTTAGACGTATTGCTCCTAAATGTACATTTCTTTGGAATTCCACATTTGCAGATAGAACATCTGTCTGGCATCTCTAAAGTTGATTCTTGGTTTTGCTTGACATCTGCGCCTCCTTCAGTCTTTCCCCAGGTTAAATGTGATCTTCATCCTCCCTCTCCCTCATCTCTCATATCTATTCTGTCACTATATTCATTGATTATATCTGCAGGTGTATCTCCAGTGTCCTTGCACTAGCCCTGGCCCCCTCCCTATTTATAATCACTTCCCTTCTGATGCCCCCAGTTCTATTCTTATGGTAATTAGCAGAGTGATCTTCTGAAAATGTAAATTAAGTCATGTGTGAAAGTATACCCTGTCCGGAAACACGTCACTGGCTTCCCACTGACTGAGAGTAAAGTGCTCATTTCCTCCAGCCTTAGGGCCCAGGTGCAGCCGACTTCTACCTGCTTCTCCAGCCCTAGCTGGAGGGTCCTTTCTCTCTTGTTCACTGCAAGGCAGCCACACTGGCCCTCTCCTTCCAGCTCCTGATGGCTCAGTGTCCTTGGCTGCCTCAGGACCTCGGCATCCATTCCTACAGCTCCTCATTTCATTCCTACACATCCTTTTGGTCTCAGCTTAAATTTCACTACCCCAATCTATTAACAATTCCATTGCCTCTCTTTATTCCTTTTATTTTCTCCATTAATACTATCCATTTTCTTCATAACGCCCATCACAGTGGTGATTATAGCAACATTTGTGTCTTACTTTCATGGCTTGTCTCTCGACCAGGTCTTTTTGGTTCACAGCTGCAGCTTCAGTCCTGGCACATGGTAGATGCTCAAGAAATAATTATTGTTGTACAATAGCTAACGGTTAATGAGCTCTTGCTCTGTGCCAGGCAGCCTTCTAAGTACTTTATGTTATTTAATCTTCACAAAAGCCCTAGTCTACACTTTACAGAAAAAGAAATGGAGGCACTGAGAGTCGAAGTGACTTATCCAAGCCCACCCAGCCAGGAAGTGATACAACTTGGATGTGAAATCCAGGCCCTAAGCCCTTAATTGCCTTGCTCAGCTGCCACTGAAGAGTGAATGAACACAGTAGGCTCTTAGGGAATGAAGCTGCCTGGGTGGTAGTTTCCACTCACTTCTCTTGGAACTGATCAGCAAGGGCACCTAGAACCTGTGGGCACCTCTTCTACCATAGCACCCTTATAACATGTCCCTCCATCCCAGTCTCCTCCAGCTGGTAGGGCAGAGGGACACTGGAGCCTCAGGTAGTTTGCGGGTTGAGGGAGGACAGTAGTGTAGAGACTTGGGGAAGCTGTCCCAGGCCATTGGTGGGAAGGTCACCTTGGAGAGAGGATTCACAAGCGAGGGGGTTGGGGATGGAGGTGTCGCCCGTGCCAGGGCAACATAAGTAGGGAGTGGGCTTGCCTGGGCATGTTCTGGGTGATGTGATTCAGGCCTTGCACATCTGCAACCCCAGGGAAAAGGGACCAGAGTGGAGGATAAGCAGGCTTAAAAATGACATTGAATTTTAAAAATTGCATTTCCTGAATCCCAAAGCAGAGGAAGCATCTCAGAAGACACAAAGGATGAGTGTGGAGAAGGCACTTGGTGGACACTGCTCTGTCTCTACTCTAAGCCTTTCTTTGCTCAGGCTGTTCCCTTTGCCTCAAGCTTCCCTAACCAACACCCCTGCAGTCCCAGACCACACATCATGTTCTGTCTGCATCTTTCCCTTACCTGGGTTGACCACAACCTCTTTGGGCAAGGGATTGGGTTTTACTCATCCTTGAATCTCCAGGTCCTCCCATTGTGTTTGGCGCTTGGTGGGTTCTTTCCTGTGTTTGTTGAACTGTTCAATCCATCAGACTCCCCCAGGATGAATTGGCTACTTTCTCCTCTGTGCTATCTTTCTAAACAGTACACAATTCTGTCAGAGTACCTGGCCTGTCGCAATTAAATATTTCTTTCTTTCTTTTTTTTTCTTTTTTTTTTGAGACAGAGTTTCACTCTTGTTGCCCAGGCTGGAGTGCAATGGCGCAATCTCTGCTCACCACAACCTCGGTCTCCCGGGTTCAAGCGATTCTCCTACCTCAGCCTCCCGAGTAGCTGGGATTACAGGCATGTGCCACTACGCCCAGCTAATTTTTTGTATTTTTATTAGAGACAGGGTTTCTCCATGGTGATCAGGCTGGTCTCAACTCCCAACCTCAGGTGATCCGCCTGCCTCGGCCTCTCGAAGTACTGGAATTACAGGCGTGAGCCACCGTGCCTGGACAGCAATTAAGTATTTCTTTATTCTTGTGCTGTCTCGGTTAGAATGCAAGCTCCTTGGGGACAGGAGCCATGTCAAAACCATCCTTGTATCTCAAATGTTCAGTGCTTTTGTTAAATGAATGAATGAATGAGTGATCTCCTTCTTTGCCAGTGTCCAAGAACCCTAGCTTCTCATGGGTGCTCCCCAAGCAGGTCTGACCCTGAAGCGGTGGCCCCAGAGGCAGTGGGTAGCTTCAGAGGTAGGGAGCTGGGCCCAGGAGAGGGCTTGCTACTGAGTGTTTCTTCTTGAAAACTTGCCCCAGACACACAAGACATAATGTTGTCTAAAGATTAGGTAAAGCTTTTAGGTATCAGACACATGCAGCTCCTTCCTAAACATAAAAAATTGCCATGAGTGTTTGCTAGATGCCTGTCACTAGACCTAGATTTATTTCATTTTTTGATACTTACAAATAAGGTATCATTGTTTTCATTATACAAATAAAGAAGTGGAAGCTCAGAGAAGTGAAATGTCTTGCCTAAGGTGGATGGAACCCAGTGTTCAGTTTCTTGGACACTACCAGGTTTTCTTCTCTTAGGGAAGAAAATAGGTCAGGTTATGCTTCCTTCCTGACTGTGGGGCCTCTTTCAACCAGGTTCCTCTTTATGGGACAGTCTTTTTTTGTGTGTGTGACGCCAGCCTCCCTAGGACCAGACTAGGTCTGAAGCCCTGGGCGAGATTTGCCAGATCTTATACTGACCACCAGGTGGTGCTGTTGGCCCAACGTATAGTCTTACAGCATCGGCCTGGGAAACGCTAGACTTGCTCAGGAAAAAAGCTTGCCCTGTTGAAATAAGAGCTACCTTGAGTCCTGCCATCTGTCTAAACTGTGTTTCCACAAGTCACCTCATTTGGGCTCTAAACAGCCCAAGAAAATTGTCATCTCCATTCAACGGAGGGCTCAGAGAATTTATTATAAATAATTGGAGCTAAGTTCTCAGTTACAGGTTGAGGAGCCAGGGACTTGAAGCCAGATCTGCTTGATTCCAAATCTTCAGATTCTTGGGGTTCAAAGGAAGTGAGGCCTCGCCTGTGAGTTGCGCAGCTTCCTTCCAGCCTCTACCTTACCTGGACTGGGTGGGGATAGATCGTCTGGAAAATGCCTGTGCAATGACAGGCCCCCTGGGCCAAGTTTTAAAGAACTCAGGTTTGCCAGGGTCCTGTGAGGGATGTGGGCCCCTCTATGCCACCGTAGTGCACGGTACCATTTCTTTTCTTGAGAGATGACATTATGCATTGGCCTTTTCCCACCTCAGTGATTCTCTAGGTGGAAACAGTATGTTCACCTTACAGTTATGGGATAATTCATGTGGCCCCTCTGGTAACTATCACTTGCATCTTCTTGTTTCTGGACTTATAAGTCATCTTTTCATTTTCCTCATTTTTCAAGCATGTGTTGGCCTAGATTGACTGTTGTCATTGCATAAATGGAAATTTAAAAAATCAATATTTTTTGGCCCTGTGTAAGACAACGGGAGATACAGGAAAGGCATTACCATTTAGTAGAATGAGAGTATAATACAGCATTAACAAAGTGAGTGCCCGGCCATTGACATCCTGGGAGACAATATGAGGCTGTTCTTGTGTTGCTATAAAGAAGTATCTGCGACTGAGTAATTTATGAAGAAAAGAGTTCTAATTAGCTCCCAGTTCTACAGGCTTTACGGGAGGCATGGGAATGCCTTAGGAAGCTTACAGTCATGACGGAAGATGAAGAGGGAGCAGGTATTTCACATGGTGAAAGCAGGAGCCAGAGAGTGAGAGTGTGGGGAAGGAGGTGCCGCACGCTTTTAAATGACCAGACTCTCCTGTGAACTCGGAGAGGAGCACACTTAGCACCAAAGGGATGGCCTAAACCATGCATGAGGGATCCACCTCTATGATCCAAACATCTCCCACCAGGCTCTGCTTCCAACACTGGGGATTACATTTCAACATGGTATTTGGGTGGGGACAAATATCCAAATTATAGCAGAGACTGATGGGAATCTGGCCCAGGCATGGTCCCACTGGCCATGATGAAAGCTTTGGTGTATGGTCTAGGATGTGCTAGGGAAGGTGAGTGGGTTATTTCTAATTCTCAAAACAGCCTGTGAGAAAGGTGTTATTGTCCTCATTTTATAGATGAGGAGGGAACACCCAGTATCCTTGTTCAGAGTATGGGCTCTGGAGTTGGATACCTAGATTTAAACCTACCTCTTCCACTGATTGACAGGCTGAGGTCTGCCTGGCCCATCTCGGCACTTGTAGGTGCCCCACAGTGCCTCCTACTTCTGCAGCCATCAGCCTCGGACCCTCAGGAGCCCCGAGGGGGTTACTTAGAAGGGGAGGTCCAGGTAAGAGAGGGGTCAGCCTGGCGGAAGATCAGACTTGAGCTGAGTGTTTTCAGGTGCCCTCAGGGCGGCCTTTGGGATCTGGGACTTTTGACTGCCTGTTTTGCATCCCACACATTTCCCACCTCCTGTGGCTCCTGGATTCTTAGCCTTCCTATGTCTCTTTGCCCAAACTGGTAATTCCCATCTTCTTTTCCCAACTACCTGGAATCCCTACGACTCCTTGCTCTTTATACTCTTCCCTGCAACCTCAAAAAAGAGGCTGGGTACGGTAGCTCATGCCTGTAATCCCAGCACTTTGGGAGGCCGAGGTGAGAGGATCACTTAAGGCCAAGAGTTCAAGACCAACCTGGGCAACATGGTGGGATGCCATCTCTATGAAACGTAAAAATAATAACCTGGTGTGGTGATGCATGCCTGTGGTCCCAGCTACTTGGGAGGCTGAGGCAGGAGGATCACTTGAGCCCAGGAGTTTGAGGCTGCAATGAGCTATGATTGTGCCCCTGCACTCCAGCCTTGGTGACAGAGCAAGACCTTGTCCCCCCAAAAATGGAAAAAAGAGTCACTTGAGGTTGTCCTGCCCGTCCTGTGGCCTCTTTGCGGGTCTGCTGGGACTTCATGAAGATGCTCTTCCTTCTCCTCCATCAACTCCCCGTATTCTCTTTGTCTAAATAATCAAATGGAAAATATCTGAAAAGAATCAAATGTTTGCTTGATTTTTCAGAAGAAAGTGGACCCCAGGTTTTTTCCAAGGGGACTCCTGGATGCTCCAGGCCTTTTGGCCAAGACGAACACTGCCTCCTAGTTGGGAATCTTTCTCAAATTCACTCCCTTTAGAGCTGGCTCCTGTCCTCAAAACTCCAGGCATCCCATCCTCTCCCCAAATGTCAGGACCAGGCTACATAGGAATCTGAGCAAGGGAAAGGCCTGTGTTGGGCTCAATTCCTGGAGCCCAACAGGACTTGATGATTCCCTCTGTTGTTAAGCCCGAGCTAGGCATTATTTCTAATCCTCTAAACAACCCTGCAAGGTAGAGATTTTTGTCCCCATTTTACATATGAGTTAATAGGGTACAGAGAAGTATGGTTCTAGGAACCACACAAGGGTTTGCCAGGGTTTCTGTGGGGGGGGATGTGGACATCTCTATGCCACTACAGAGCACTGTACCATATTTTTTTCTTGAGAAATGATGTTATTCATTGGCCTTTTCCCACCTCAGCAACTGTCTTGGTGGAAACAGCATGTTCACCTTATATTTATGGGATAATTCATGTGACCCTTCTGGAAAATATCACTTGCATTTTCTTGTTTCTGGACTTACAAGTCATCTTTCCTTTTAATTTTCCTTCTTTTTCAAGGAGAAACATGTTGGTCTAGATTGTCAGTTGTAATTACATAAATGGAAATAAAAAATTCAATACTTTTTTTGTCCCGTGTAGGACAATTTACTCAGATACTCACTGGCAGAGTCAGATTCAGAGCCTACTTTGAAGCGCTTGTTCCTTCTACAGCTCCACAAGGCAGGAGCCTGGGGCAGGAGTGCTGTGGAATGGACAATACATTTGTTTCCTAGGGCTGTTGTGACAAATAACCACAGATCGAGTGGCTTACAATAGAAATTTGTTCTCTCACAGTTCAGGAGGCCAGAAGTCTGAAATCAAGGTGTCGGCAAGGCCAGACTCCCTCCAATGGCTCCAGCAGGGTGGGTTACTCTCTGCTAACTGCTCTAAACAACTACCTGTAACTGGGTAATTTATGAAGAAATGAGGTTTCATTGACTCGCAGTTCCACAGGCTTAACAGGAAGCATGACTGGGAGGCCTCAGGAAACTTACAATCATGACAGAAGGTGAAGGGAACCCAGCACCTTCTTCACATGGCGGTAGGAGAGAGTGAAGGGGGAAGTGCCACACACGTTTAAACCATAAGATCTTGTGAGAACTCACTATCACGAGAACAGCAAGGGGGAAATCTGTGATCTGGTCACCTCCCACCGAGCCACTCCTCCAATTTGACATGAGATTTGGGTGGGGACACAAATCCAAACCATCTCGGGGGGGATCCTTCCTTGCTTCTTCCAGCCTCTGGTGGCTGCAGGCCTTGCTTGGCTTGAGGCTGCATCACTCCAATCCCTGCCTCCATCTTTACAGAGTCTTGTCTTCTCCCAGCGTGCCTTCTCTGTGTGTTTCTTATACATATATTGTCATTGGATTTAGGGCCTACCTGGATAATCTCAGGATGATTTCACCTGGGGATCCTTAATTATATCTTCGGAGACCCTTTTTCCAAATATGGCAACATTCAGATGTTCTGGGACGTGGACATATCTTTGGGGGCCACCATTCCACCCACTACAGACAGCTGACCTCCTACAGGATGACAGGAGCTCTCTTTTCTCTGTACTTAAGATTGGGCCAAAGAGAGTGGAAGCTCAAGGGACACATGTTTTTCTCACTGTAAAGAACGGTAGACCTGGTGCGGTGGCTTGCACCTATAATCCCAGCACCTTGGAAGGCTGAGGAAGGAGGATCGTTCAGGGTCAGGAGTTTGAGACCAGCCTAGGCAACATAAAAAGACCCCATCTCTGAAAAAAAAAAAATAGCCAACCATGGTAGTGCACACCTGTAGTCCCAGCTACTGGGGAGGCTGAGGCGGGAGGATTGCTTGGGCCCAGGAATTTAAGGCTGCAGTGAGCCATGATGGTGCCACGGGATGGGCAACAGAGCAAGATCCTGTCTGTAAACAAACAAACAAAAACAACACGCAAAAAATGTTCTAAGTCAGAGTTAATCAACACAGAGCTGGCCTGCCCTGTGGAAGAGGTGAGCAAAGGGAGGCTGGAGGAGGGCCAAGTTATCCCTTGGGTACCACACACAGGCACAGTGCTCAGAGGATGTAAGAATAGTTTTAGGGTCCCATGAATGTATTTTAATTTCTTTTAAAATAAAAAAAAATGAACTTTTAGGTCAAAGAAAATGTTTTATGATGTATTGACTTTTGTCTCTATACCAATGCAGTTGTAAAATATGTGCATTCATGTTTGTTTCATGGAGGAAGGAGCCCACAGGAGTCATCCTGTGGTTCTGGCTAGACTGCACCTTAGTGGGAAAGGGAGGGGGAAATCAGACCCTCAGCACTGGAAGGGGGCCTGTCACCATTCCTGAGCAGCTCATTCACGTTCTAACACCTGCATGGTTGCTTTAGTGTCTCATTGCGCTGGAATGAGTGCCCTCCACCTCAGAGGACAGAGTTCCCCTTGCAGGGACACCTGTTGCCGAGTGCCTGGAGCTGACACTGGAAGATGATGCCTCCTGGCTGGCTTGTCAGTGAAGACATCTGAACAGTGTCCACCCTCTGTGGGCACTGGTTAAAGATGAAAACACAATAATAATGCATAAATCTCTTGGCAGAAAGCATAAGAGAATCAACATTTCCTGAGAACCTACTTTCTTCTGGGCACTTTACAGAGGTATTTTATTTATTTATTTATTTATTTATTTATTTTTGAGAAGGAGTCCCGCTGTGTCACCCAGGCTGGAGTGTGGTGGCGCGATCTGGGCTCACTGCAACCTCCGCCTCCTGGGTTCAAGCATTTCTCCTGCCTCAGCCTCCTGAGTACCTGGGACTACAGACACCAACCACCACGCCCAGCTAATTTTTGTATTTTTAGTAGAGATGGGGTTTCACCATGTTGGCCAGGATGGTCTTGATCTCCTGTCCTCCTGATCCACCCACCTTGGCCTCCAAAAGTGCTGGGATTACAGGCGTGAGCCACTGCGCCCGGCCAGAGCTATTTTATTTATAAGCTCCGTTTTACAGGTGAGGAAAGTGAAGCTCAGAGAGGTTAAGAAGCATGCCCAAGCTTCCTGGTTCTTAAGGAATAGACACAGGCCTATTGGAAGCCAGTTGTGTCTGATTCTTGAGCTGGGTATCTTTCTACTACATGGCATTGCCTCTAAATTCCTGGACAGTATGTTACAGAAGAGAAAAAAAAGCACTGGATGAGAGCAGGGGGTGGGGAGGGTGAGGCTAGAATTAGGATGGACTTTCCTGCCCTGGATGTTTGGAGATAGGGGCCCAAATGTGTTTGGGTTGAAAGGAAACTGACTGGGACTCAGTGTGCCCAAAGCTGTCATTCGGGCTGAAAGGAGAGAGAGCTTGTCCCCAGGAGGCGGGACGTGGGGTTTTGCTGTGGCTTCTGCCGCTGGCCGCTCTGTGGCCTGGGAGAAGTCACTTCTGCCTTCTGGGCTGCGGCATTCTTATTCGTGAAACGAGAGGAGGCGGACGTGATCTCCAACATTCTGGGACAGGATTCATCCTTTCTTTAGCCCTTCTGCAGCTAGTTTCACCAGCTAGCTTGAAGGTTCCACAAGAGCAGGGAATATTTATGTCCCCCAGTTTAGTATTTCAATATCCCCATCTTTATGATTTTTGCCTCGGTAGGTATACCTCTTGTATTACTATTTACTTAATATGTTCCTTTAAATTTACTCGCTTTTAAGAAATGTTGCTTCTGTCCTAAACAATAATATTCATGAAATCATGGGCTCACTAATTCATTCATCCATTTGTTCAACAAATATTGATTGTATGCCTGTGGGGTACAGGCACTGTTCTATGTGCTGGGGATGCAGCAAAGAAAAAAGGAACAGGAAAAGTCTCTCTCTTATGGAGATCACATTTGCTTGGAGGAGATGGAGAATAAATATATACAGAAGAGAGTTTCAGATAACATCCGCTGCTCTGAAGAAAACTCAGCAGGGTAATGTATTAGGTCAAAATTTTTGATTCCTAGTAAGAAACTGATTTTACACCACAGCCCAATGTACACACAAGCATACAAAAAAGAGAAATGAAAATGTTAAGAAACACTACTTACCTTTATTACACATGATGTGTTCTGATATTTTCTCTTCTGTTTTATTTTAGAAGATGCTGGTTATGGGCCACATTAGATGGGTTGTACAATCTAGAAATGGATTGCAGCCTGCAGTCTGAAAAACACTAGAACAGCTAGGGAGTGGTGGTGGCATGCATGTCACAATTTTAGATAGAGCAGCCAGAAAAGAGTCTTTGAGGACCTGAAGCTTGAGCAGAAATCACAGAGGTGAAAGGAGGGAGCTGTGGGACAATTTAGGGGAAGAGCGTTCCTGGCAGAGGGAACAGCATGTGCAAAGACCTTGAGTGGAATCAAATTGGGTTGACGTGCTTGTTCTGTATACAGATATACGTGTCTTTTACCTGACCCATGTGCTGTAATAGAGTTAAAACATCCCAAGTCTGCTGTAACAAACCGCCACCAACTTAGTGGCTTCGAACAACACGGATTTATTCTCTCACAGTTCTGGAGGTCAGAAGTCCAAAATAAGTTAGCAGGGCTGTGTTCCTTTTGAAGGCTCTGGGGGAAAATCTGTCCCTTTATCCTTTCCACCTTCTAGAGGCTCATGACCCTGCATACTCCGACCTCCGATGACCTCTGCTTCCAGCATCACACGGCCTTCTCTGACTGACCCTCCCACCTCCCTCTTATCAGGACCCTTGTGATTATATTGGGCCCACCTGGAGAGTCCAAGCTAACTGATTACAAATGTTAATCACATCTACAAAGTTGCCTTTTGCTAGGTAAGGTAACAGATCCACAGGTTCTGGGTATTAGGATGTGGATTGCTTTGGGGGGCATATTCAGCCTCCCACACCATGCTAAATCATCTTATGTGGCCCATTGGCAAACCTCCCACTGTTAGGGGAATTCTCCTGCACAGAGCTTTGTCCAGTGTGCTACCTGCAGTGGGAGCTTGCCAAATGCTTAGATAAATGAGAAGAGCCTCCTTCCACACTTCCTCCTGCCATTCTACTCTCTCTTCCTCTGCGCTTCTGGAAATATCCTATCTGCTCACAGGAGCCACCCTGGCCAGAGACAAATGGGCCAGTGCTTGCTGAGGTGCACAAGCCTGAAAAACTGCCACTCTGTTCTCCTCCCAATCACACGAGACTTCTTGCCTATCAGAGCTGGAGGAACTCCGGAGATAACTGGTTCAACCCCCTCAATTTGCAGGGGAGGAAACGCAGCCCCATCCCATCACTTCCGTAGGTTCAGGTGGTGTTTTAATTATAACTCACTTTTATGGGATTATTTTATGTCCAAAATAGATGGTCTCCCCTTTCTCATTTTATCCTCAACCCATTGGCAAAGGGCAGGCATCAGTCTTCCGATTTTAAAGACAAGGAAACTGAGGCCCTCAACATTCAAGAAGTAAAATTGGGCCTAGAACACAGGTGTCCTGACTTCTTCTCACCTCCAAGCTCCTTCCATGACACCCTCCACTTCTTATCTTTAAGGGTCCGATATATCTGACCCCCCAGAGCACTTCTAGAAGGGCTTGCCATGGGAAAGAATGACCCATTGTGTTTGTGTCATGCCAAGGAGCAAAAGTGAAAAGTTTTAAGGAAACAAATTTAATTCAACATACGGGGTAGCAGTCTAAGAATCAGTAATGTCCAAACTAATAGGGCTGGCTGCCCAGGGAGAAACAGGGAACCGATTCCTTGCCACTGGACATTTCTTAGCAGAGGTTGGACTTGGAAATTGTTAACCTTATTTCTATTGTCTTTGAGTTAAAGGTTTAGCCACAGGCTTTTGAGACCTTAAGAGTGCAACCCCCCACACTGAACACTCCATTGCCTTCTCCAACTGGAGCTGGTTGTAGGGCTTTGGAGGAGGGGACGGGGGAAAGGGGGACAGAAAATGGAGCCTTGAGTCTTACAATGGGGGGCGGGGGCTGATATAAAAGGAAACCTTGAGCAAGGAGCCCTTCCCCATAGGAGATAACAATCAAATTATATACATTTTAAATGGCATTCTGGGGTCTTAGTGATTTTCATAAGAAAGCTCAGCTTGGAGTCCTTGGCATCTGTTTCTCCTTTTAGGACAGAAACCAAGAGACTATTTACATATTCTTAGGGCCCTATCACCAATTAAATCTTTTCAGAACCTCAGCCCTCCCTGTCCCCCAACCCCCATCAACTCTCTCCACATTCAGGATTAAATTTCTTGGCAGACGGTGGTTGCTGCTCTCTTTGGTGATTTATTTATTCAGTTGGATTATTTTTCATCTCGAGCCTGGGCATTTCAGGCCCCAGCGTCCACCTTCTGATCATCAGGAAGTGACCCTGCTTGGGGACCCTCCCCAAACTCGGCCAGGCCAGAACGCATTCCTTCAGGCGCCAAGAGGCGGCCTGTCTCCGTGCCATCCCTCTGCACCCCCGCCGGGCCCTCCCCCTTCCGGACTGTGACAGAGCTTCCTTCGGGAGATGAGGGAGCACAGCTGGGTGACGTCACCAGGAATGCACAGGGGCCTGTGCAGGGGCCCGGAAGGAGCAGAAGTAAGATGTCACTGGGAGCAACTGGACGGTTTGTGTCATCATTTGCCGTAGAGACAATCTGGTCCTACAGGGACTGAGGAATCTGTCGAAATGTCTGAGAAAGTTGTATCTGATGGAATGCTTCTCATAGCCGCCCCCTTCTCTCTGCCCCGCACCATCCCTACTTCTGTCTCTGGTGCTTCTATTCTCAGTGTAGAAGACAGCCTGGGAACACAGCCCCCAAAGAGCAGGGCTCCTCCACTGGCCCTGCTTCTAGCCAGCTCTGTGACCTTGGGCACATCACACAATCTCTCCGAGTCTCCGCGAGACATCTGAAAAATGAATCAAACAATGGGCCCTGCCCCAGCGGGTTTTGAGAATAAATAAATTTATGCCAATGGAGCCCTCAGCACCACTCCTGGCACATAGTAGGGAGGTAATAGCTCCTAGTTATTGGAAGTTGCAACCTTGTATTAATAGGTTGTATTAGAACTCAAATGTAGAGGCCTACAATGAGACATTCAGATTAATTAAACAGATCATTGAGTCTTGACTTTGCATCTTGACTGTGCTAAGTAGCGGAGAATTTAGGGTAGGGGTGGGTGACTTTGGGTGTTAACTTCACAAAGCCTATAGATAAATCAGATTATTTATAAAGTAAAAATAATACACATCCTCATGTGGTTGTTGAGTTATAGAGAAGATAATGCATGAACACACACAGAGAGAATAATCCATACATACGTGAGAGTAAATGTAATTTCTACTAATGTAGTGATCTATTAATAATACTGAATAATAATACTTAGACTATTGTAATACTTATAATAATAAAAGACAACTCCTGCATTCAAGGAGCTTGGTGTTTGGTGGGTAAGATTTCCTTTTTGGTTTTTCTTTTTTTTCTATTTCTCTACAATAGAGAAAGAAAAGAAAAGGTAGCACTATGCGGTGGCCTATAGCACAGTGGATTCTGGACCCAGGAGGCCGGGGTTGAAGCCTTCCTTCATCAGTCATTAGCCGTGTGATCTTGAGCAAGTAATTTCATGTCTCCTTGCCTCTGTTTACTCATCTGTAAAGTGTAGATGATAATAATACTTACCTTGAAGTGTTGTGGTGAGGATGAAATGAATTAGAATATGTAAAATTACCATTTATGTGGCAACTACCTCATGGTGAATGCTATTGAAGGATGGGTTTTGACTATCACCAGGAAACAATGAATATGGTGTGGGGCAAGAGAGACATTCATGTTGAGCATTGAAAGTTAAGGAAAACTTTCCTTGGTATGGGTGGGAGCAAGGTTCGGCATTCCAGGCAGATGGAATAGTTGGAGCTCCAAAGTCAAAAGAGGTGGTTTGTTTAGAAAATGAAGATCCAGCCTGGGTGCAATGGCTCATGCCTGTAATTATGGTACTTTGGGAGCCAAGGAGGGTGGATCACCTGAGGTCAGGAGTTTGAGACCAGCCTGGCCAACGTGAGGAAACCTCGTTTCTACTAAAAATAAAAAAATTAGCCAGGAGTGGTGGTGGGCACCTATAATCCTAGCTATTTGGGAGGATGAGGCAGGAGAATCACTTGAACCCTCAGGGGCGGAGGTTGCAGTGAGCCGAGATCATGTCACTGCACTCCAGCCTGGGCAACACAGTGAAACTCCATCTCAAAAAGAAAAAAAAAAAGAAAACGAAGATCCAACCAAGCTAGGTGGGTCACGCCTGTAATCTCAGTACTTTGGGAGGCTGCGGCGGGCAGATGGCTTGAGCTCAGGAGTTTGAGACCAGCCTGGGCAACATGGCAAAACCTCATTTCTTCTAAAAAATACAAAAAATAGATGGGTGTGGTAGTGTATGCCTGTGGTCCCAGCTACTCGGGAGACTGAGGTGGGAGAATCGCTTGAACCTGGGAGGTGGAGGTTGCAGTGAGCCAAGATCGCACCATTGCACTCCAGCTTGGGTAACAGAGCCAGAGCCAGTCTCAATTAAAAAAAAAAAAAAAAAAAAACAGAAAAAAAAATAAAATAAAAACCAGGCCAATGACTAGAGTGTAAGGGGGAGTGAAGGCAGATGGGGCAGGAGTGGAGGACTAGGTCAATGGAGAAGGAAATTGGACCCCAAGGGAAGGAGTTGGAGTCCCTCCCCTTGGATGTGTTAAAAGATCCGTGCTTTGGAGAGAACAGTCTGGCTGCGGTGTGAAGGGTGGATTGACTGCAGCAGAGGCTCCCACCATGGCTGCTCACTGGTGTCTCCCGGGGGAGTTTTGAAAAAACACCAGTGTCAAGATTCTGGACCTGGGCATCATCCCAAGTTTAGCCCAAGTTGGGGACCCCTGGATGAAAGGGAGAGCAAGTTATGAGCTATTTTAGCAAGTGGGATTGAGAGGGCTAGTGGCTGGGAACCCACTTGCCTTCCCCATGGATGCCATTAACTTCCTTTCTGGGGCTTGGGATCCCACTCTGTAGGAGTGTAGGAGGCAAGAGATTTGCTGTCAAGACCCAGAAGTTCTGGGCATAGGCATTGTGACAAGCAACTGGGAGTGTGATCTAAGCCAGGAAGGAGTCCCGAATTCTCCCCAGTTGATGAGGTTGTAACTCCATCCTCTGCCTCTGTAGATAGTGCTAATTTACCAGACTATCTCCCCAGGGCAGGCTATGATGTCATGGGTTAGTTGTTCTGGTGGGATGGGCTGGGCCTGGGGAGGTAGGGGAGTAGGGGCCGACTTGTCAGCCTTTGAAATTGGAGATGATGGTTTTTAATAATGTCAAATTTAAAAATTCATTTCTCATGTTGGTGCTTTGGTGAACATTTCTTAGGTAGGGCAGGTAGTCTGCTTTGGGGACCTCAAGGCCGTAACGGCTCAGCCCTAGAACACTGGCCTAATCCCCTTTCTCTTTCAAGGCCCACAGACACCCGCCATTCTTATGACGTCATGGTTTAAAGGCTCCTTTCCTTAATAACTCCCGAGTCACTCTTGTTATAGCTAAGCCATGGGCTTGGCTCTGTGAGGGACTAAGCTGTGGGCCTGCTTGTTGCTGCTTTCCCGCTGTCTCTGGGGCTGTTTTTCTTTCCCCTTTCAGTTTGCCTCAAAGTCTTTGCTTTTAATTCTTCACAGGGATGGTTCTGGTAGCACAAGCGTGGGTGTGAGTGTATTTGATGACTAGAGAAAGGGAACCTCAGATGGAGAAATCTACTGAGGGCAAATAAAGTGTGGCATAAACATTGGACTGGGAATCAGGAGAGGCAGGGTCTTGTTTCTGGGCTGGCCCCTTTCTCACATGGGTCTATTACCTCTTATCATTGGCCTCAGTTTCTCCCATCTGTAAATGATAAGGTCAGTGGGACTCCAAGTGTCCGACCTATTCTACCGTCTTATGGCTTCTTGAGGATAAGTTTTTAGCCAATGATTGGTTCCAAGAGCCAAAGGGATGAGCTCTTTATAGGATACTTCTAGAGGTACCTTATGGGGAGGAGAATGGCTTTTTAGGAAAACAGTCAAGGGGCACCTCATAAAGAATGAGGGAGAAAAGAGTCAGCATTTGTTAATATTAGTGTCTACCAGGTACTGCTTGAGATCGCTGCATACATTAGCATTTGTACCAGTCCTGCAAGGAAGGTGTTAGAAGCACCTTGGCATAGATGTGGAAACTGAGGCTTAAAGAGTTCTCAAATCTACCCAACTCTGAATTGTATTAATGGCAATCACAATAATAGCAACTTGTAGGTGTTGAGTGTTTGCTAAGTTTTAGGCTGTGTTCCGATAATCTTAGTTACTCCACATCACAACCCTTTGAGGTTGATACTATCAGGATCACTATTCACAGATAAGAAATCTGAGAGTTGGAAAGAATTCTTGCTTGAAACAAAGCAGCTGGTCAGTGGTGGGGCTGGGATTTGGGTCCCAAGTCTAGACCCTGAGAGCAAAGCGTAAGTACAGGTGGAGACTGCAGGAAGGCCACTTGGAAGTGCCAAGGTATCCCCACATGTCAACCATGGGTCCTTTCTGTTAGGGGAAAGCCATATCTCTCATATCCCTGCTCAAGGGGCAGCCAAATAGGTGGCTGATTATTCCATGTTCTGTCCCCATCCCAACTCTTTGGCCCCATAGAATCCCCAAGGGTGGGACTCAGTGGCATCCCTTACAGAGTCCACCACTAGGACACAGGTTTAGAGAAGGATGAGTGTATGCCATCATATTTCTTCCTTAGAGAATTTGACCTAGGAAATGATAGGAGAATGAGGCCGGTGGCAGAGGTGGCTGAAGCTGAAGGTTTATGACATACAGACAGGGTGTCATAGCCCCCTGGGCCCTCTGGAACCCAAGCAGCAGGCTGTAGAAACCATAAGGAAAGAGAAGCATATAGATGGAAGAAAGGGTGGGCCAGCTGGGAGCAGGAGAACAGCACATGCAGGAAAAGCTGGTCCCTGAGACCATGTCCCCACGAGAGAGAACCTGGTCAGTGGCTATTGAAAGGAAGACCAAGCCATCAGCTCCTGGAAGTGCCCTGGCATGGCAAAGGTTCCCTACTTCCTGTAGGTCTCAATCTTGCATCCCAAGCAAGATCCCTCTTTCCTCACCGGTGTGCTTGCCACACCTACCCCCATGCCCCACATTCCTTAATATTCAAGAGATTCTGCAGTCAAAGAGCTTGACAACAACTTCAACCTAGCTGCAGAGTCTGGGAAAAACAGTCCTCATTTTAGTATTATAGTTGTTTGGTTTTTTTGACCTGCTCTGCTCCATAATATTAAGGTGGATTGCAACTCCCTCCCACAAACCTCACAAACACATACTATCATAAGACGAAAAGTAAAAAGATAGAGATTCTGTGAAATAGAAAAAGAAAGGTAGTTGAATAAAATGCAGTAAAAGAAAATTTAGTGGTCGGGCGCAGTGGCTCACGCCTGTAATCCCAGCACTTTGGGAGGCCCAGGCGGGCAGATCACCAGGTCAGGAGACTGAGACCATCCTTGCTAACACGGTGAAACCCCGTCTCTACCAAAAATACAAAAAATTAGCTGGGCATGGTGGCCGGCGCCTGTAGTCCCAGCTACTCTGGAGGCTGGGGCAGGAGAATGGTGTGAATCTGGGAGAAGGAGCTTGCAGTGAGCCAAGATGGCACCACTGCACTCCAGTGTGGGTGACAGAGCGAGACTCCGTCTCAAAAAAAAAAAAAAAAAAGAGAGAAAATTTAGTATACATAGTGTGTCAGGGTGCTGCTGCAGATAATAGTAACACCACCTATCATTTATTGATGACCTATTATATGCTAGGCACATGTGATCTATCTATCTATCTATCTATCTATCTATCTATCTATCTATCTATCTGTCTATCTATCATCTAAATTTCACTTCCACATCTGCCCTATGAGGCAAGTGGTAATTAACTCTCTTTTACAGATAAGGTTCACAGAGTTTAAATGACTTGCCCAAGGTCCCATGTCTTGTCAGTGGGGACACTTGCAGGAGAACCTACATTCACATTGTGAGATCCTGAAAGGAAAGATGCAAAATCCGCTCTCAACATTTTTAGCGACCAATGCAAACATGAGGACACGACCCTTTTACACGTTCACATCACCTACCAGATAAAAGCAGCCACTTGCTGTCTGCCTTGACACTGAAGTCTGAGAGGAGACTCCTCATAGATCTTCTAGGGAGACACTGAGTGATGTTGGGAATACTAATGATATCCTGAGCCCTAGCAGTGATGCTGGGGGTGATATCCCTGGGAGAAAGAGAGGAATGGTGAGAAGTCTCTTGGATTTTAGCTTGGCCGAAGAGGCAGTAGGATGACCTTCCTATGAGTACACAGAGAAAAGAGTTCATGGTCTGCAGTTTGAGGATGTTGAGACTCAACATCAGTGCCTGCCTCTCTTCTTCCCCCCTCCCTCCTTCCTCCCTTTCTCACCCTCTCCTTCCTTCCTGAGGGTGAATTAAAGAAGAAAATAATTGACTTTAAGAGCCATCTTTTGTTTTCTGCTTAAAACAAAATAATTCTATCAAGTCCTATGAGGAGATCAAAAGTGATTTCTCAAGAGTTAGATCACCTACATAAGAGAAGGATGCTAATGAGTGAAGTAACACTAAATTTAACAACAAAAAGTATCAGTATGAGAATTTTTTGAGAGGCAGCACACATTGATGGCCTCTTACTATTCATCCCCAAATTAAATCATGGACCCAATGACACTAGGTGGGCCATGTGTGGCCTGTGGGGTGGGTTGCTCATCATGGCTTTACATAGTTTGGGTAGAATTCACCCAATGACTTGGCGCTGAGTCCCTGGGAGCACCCACCCAAACCAGCTGTTTAAAAAGTGAGAAATAAGCCTATCTACAGACAGTTAGTTGCCTCATTCTCTCTTCCAATCAGATGAGCGGATTCTGACTTTTAAGTGCACCCACCCTTCCCTGCCCCAGCCATCCAACATATTGCCATAAGCATGTTCGCACCAAGTGTGGACAGCTGCCAGGGTTCCAGGCTCCAGCCACCGGTGCTTTCCCTTCTCCTTCAACTTGCTGCTCTGCATCTGAACCCTGGCCCTGCCTCTGATTTCTTTATCTGTTCTGGTCCTTCCCCTCCCTCTGGCTCCCTGATTGGTGCCTGGCCCAGTACACTGCCTTGATCTTGTTCTTCTGATGGGTACAAGCCCAGGCTGAGGGTTCCCAGCACAGGGATTTGAAAAGTGGGCTTCCATAAAAAATGATGAGTTCATGTCCTTTGTAGGGACATAGATGAAGCTGGAAACCATCATTCTCAGCAAACTATCACAAGGACAAAAAACCAAACACCGCATGTTCTCACTCATAGGTGGGAACTGAACAATGAGAACACATGGACACAGGAAGGGGAACATCACACACCGGGGGCGGTTGTGGGGTCAGGGGAGGGGGGAGGGATAGCATTAGGAGATATACCTAATGCTAAATGACCAGTTAATGGGTGCAGCACACCAGCATGGCACATGTATACATATGTAACAAACCTGCACGTTGTGCACATGTACCCTAAAACTTAAAGTATAATAATAATAATAAAAAAAAAAGAAAAGTGGGCTTCAGAGTCGGGGGAGCTGGAGTCTAATGTCAACCCACCATCTGTTAGCTCTGTGACCTTAGGCAGCCCATGCCACCTCTCTGAGCCTCAGTTTACTTGTCTGGAAGGTGGAAACGATTAGATCTGCCTCACAGAACTATTGAGAGGGTTGAATGTGACAGCAATTGGCACAAGCCTGGTAAATAAGAAGCACTCAATAGGTACTGGTTATTATTGTTACCAGTGTGAGTTTTTTTTTTTTTTTTGACCAAATCTCACTCTGTTGCCCAGCCTGGGGTGCCGTGGTGCAATCTCGGCTCACTGCAACCACTGCCTCCCAGGTTTAAGCGATTCTCGTGCCTCAGGCTCCCCAGTAGCTGGGATCACAGGCGTGCACCTATTTATCATGCCTGGCTAATTTTTGTATTTTTAGTGGAGATGGAGTTTCACCCTGTTGGCCACACTGATCTCGAACTCCTGACCTCAGGTGATCCACCCACCTTTGCCTCCCAGAGTGCTGGGATTACAGGCGTGAGCCACCACACCTGGCCACCAGTGTGAGATTTTGAGTCCATCTGCACATGGGGTACCGGGAGCAATACAGAAAAACAATGCTTTTAAACACTGCATTCTCAAGGTTTTTTTTCCCAAAGGTACAGCCTTATAATAATAATTCCAAGGTGTTATAATACTCTCAATTTGGTGATGAGGAAACTGAGGCATAAAGGGAGAAATGAGGACACTTAATGTCACAGCCGGCAAATGGTGAAGCCTGGACTTGAACCCAGGCCTCCTGAGTCCCAGTTCCGGAAAGCAACACAGGCGGCTGCTTTGATCTTCCAAAGCTGCTGTCCAACAATGTGCCAAGAGGAAGACAGAGCAGAGCTGCTCCTCTGGCCCGGCCCCTCCGCCCTGACTGCTGGCTGGCGGGCCTCGCAGGAGGAATTTGAGCGGCTGGCTTGTGCTCATGCCTGAGGAATGTCTTGAGAAGTCGTGCCTAAGCCCTCTGTATCTGACTCATCATCTCCCCGTCTCCAGGAGTGTCAGAGAAGAGCTCCCTTAATCCCTCCTGTCCTCGGTCCCAGGCTTTCATTTGTCAAACTAAAAATATTCCCTCCGGGAACCTCCTTTTGCCAGAGGCTGAACGAGGTATAAGGGGAATGGCGTTTCAGTGTCACTTCCTGACAGCGCCTTGTTATTGTTCCTGGGCCAGAGGAGCAGAGCTGGG
Organism: Pongo pygmaeus; assembly: GCF_028885625.2. Lineage (NCBI taxonomy): Eukaryota > Metazoa > Chordata > Mammalia > Primates > Hominidae > Pongo > Pongo pygmaeus. The sequence continues at coordinate 62,023,965 of NC_072392.2, forward strand.
TGGCAGGAGCAAGGCGCCTCTGTCATTGTTGGGCTGGGGCCAGCCTGTTCACCTTTCTCGTGCAAGCAGCCTTCCCTTTTTCGTCTCTCAAGGCTCCAGACAATAGCCCATCAGTCTGACATGTAGCCTTGTCCCGGTCCCTTGGGGCTGCGTGTGATTCATGCCAGGTGAGGACTACAGAATGCCAACTTCATTTCCTTTGCAGCCTAAGGGCTGGCACAGTTTGTACTTGTCTGCAAGGCTGGTTTACTGATAAAGAGACGTAGAGCTCGAAGGTAAAGGAAAAAAAAAGGTAAAACAGATGGAGCTGGAACTCCCCAAGTAGGACAATGGCAATATGGGGAAGCCATCAAGATTTGTCTCCTGTTTCTCCCCTTCCTTTCCTTTCTTCATTTTGTCACTTCTGGCAGCCTGTTGGCCCCAGGGCTGATCCCAAGAGTCCATGACCTTGACTTGGCCTAAAATCTTGGCTCATAGCCATAGAGCCACCTCCCTGGCCCCACCAGGGAACCCACTTGCTCAGTGGAAATAGAGCACAGTGAAATCAAAGGAGCACAGAATTTGGATCCAGGCCCCCCTCACCATCTAGCTGTGTGAATTTGAGTAAGTTATCTCATTCTCTCAGCCTGTTTCCTCATCTATATGGGTGGATAATAGTACCCATTATACCAGGCTATTGTGAATAATAAATAAGGTGGTGGGTATAAAATAAGTCATACTATGCCTGTCAAATAGCAGGGTCTTGGATCATCACCACCATCATTTTTCCTCCAAGACCTTGCAATGGTGCCACTGCACCACTGGAATCAGAAGACCTAGTTCTAGTTTCAGCTCTGCCATTAACTAGCTGTATGGCTCCAGGCAAATCCCCTAATGTCTTGGAATCACATGTATTAATTTGTAAAATGAAGAAGAATTTGGGCTTGATTTCCTCTAAGGTGCTTCTAAGATCTAAAATCTGTGGTCATCGAGATACCTGAGAGTAGACATTCGTGGAAAATTTCATTCTTTTAAAGAATATAAGAATAACCTTAGTCTAGGCAACACAGCAAAACCCCGTGTCTACAAAAAATACAAAAATTAGACAAGCATGGTGGCATGTGCCTATACTTCCCGCTACTCAGGAGGCTGAGGTGGGATGATCACTTGAGCCCAGGAGGCAGAGGCAGAGGCAGTAAGCTGAGATTGCACTACTGTACTCTGGCCTGGGTGACACGGCGAGACCCTGTCTCAAAAAAAAAAAAAAAAAAAAAGAGTAAATTGGCCAGGTGCGGTGGGTCCTGCCTGTAATCCCAGCACTTTGGGAGGCTGAGGTGAGATGATCACTTGAGCCCAGGAGGCACAAGCAGTAAGTCAAGATCACACTACTGTACTCTGGCCTGGGCACTTTGGGAGGCTGAGGTAGGAGGATTGCTTGAGCTCAGGAGTCCAAGACCAGCCTGGGCAACATAGGGAGACTCTGTTTCTACAAAAAATAAAAAAATTAGCTGGGCATGGTGGTGCACTCCTGTAGTCTCAGCTACTTGTAAGGCTGAGGCAGGAAGGTCACTTGAGCTGGGGAGGTCAAGGCTACAGTGAGCCGTGATCGTGCCACTGCACTGTAGCCTGGGTGACAGAGTGAGGCCCTGTCTCAAAAAAAAAAAAAAAAAAAAGAAAAAAAAAGTAACTGCTTGCTGTGGACTAAATTGTGTCCCCTCCAAATTCATAAGTTAAAGCCCTAACCCCCAATGTGACTATATCTGAAGACAAGATCTTTAGGACATAATTAAGGTTAAATGAGGTGGTACCCTAATCTAATAGGACTGTGGCCTTATAAAAAGAGGAAGAGCAAGAAATCTTCCCCTCTCTTGCCATGTGAGGACCCAGAGAGAAGGCAGCCGTCTGCAGGCCAGGAGGAGAGTCCTCACCAGGATCTGAACTTTGCCAGACTTTCTTCTTGGCTTTCCAGCCTCCAGACTGTCAGGAAATAAATTTCTGTTGTCTAGGCCACCCAATCTATGGTATTTTGTTCTGGCAGCCCAACCTGACTAATACACTGCTGAAGGAAGGCCATCTGGCAAGGGAGCATTGAGGCAGAGAACGTAGTATCCAGCAAATCCTGGATAACCCTCATTGAACTGAAGAGGAATGATGGAGTTTCTACAGGCAGAGGGAGAAGCCACACACACCCAGCCAACTTTGCAGTCAGAAACCAACTGAAACACTGCTGTTAAAAGAAGAAATTCGGTCGGGCTCAGTGGCTCATGCCTGTAATCCTAGCATTTTGGGAGGCTGAGGCGGACGGATCACCTGAGGTCGGGAGTTTGAGACCAGCCTGACCAACATGGAGAAACCCCATCTCTACTAAAAATACAAAATTAGCCGGGTGTGGTGATGCATGCCTGTAATCCCAGCTACTCGGGATGCTGAGGCAGGAGAATCGCTTGAACCCAGGAGGCAGAGGTTGCCTAGGCAATAAGAGCGAAACTCCGTTTTAAAAGTAGAGGAGGAAGAAGAAGAAGAGGAAGAAGAAGAAGAAGAAGAAGAAGAGGAAGAGGAAGAGGAAGAGGAAGAGGAAGAAGAAGAAGAAGAAGAAACTCTATTTTCAAACATGAATAGTGATTAACTCAGGCTCTGGAGTGAGAAGTTGAGTTTGAACCTGAGCCCTGTTGCATGCTGGCAGAGTGACTATAGAAAAATTAATTGACCTCTTTGGGTCTCATTTCCTCAGCTGTCAAATGAGTCGTTGCTGCTACTTCCTAGCTCTGTAGAGTAAATGTGATAATCTATACAAGGTGCATAGTCCAGTGCTCCACACATAGTAGTACTTGATAAGTGTCTGCTGCTACTGGTAATAATGTCATATTGTAAATAATAATTATTAATTAATAATAATAATTTCATTCATATAACTGGCTTCACGTGCTTAAGCTAAAAAATAAGCCCATGCTTCCTGTGTTATTCAAGCTGAAACTGATCATAACCCTGTCTCTCCATCAGAAGATTGCCTTTCTCTCCTTCCTGGTGTCTACCCTCCCACATTGAACTGAAGAGGAATGATGGAGTTTCAACTTATAGTTGCAACCCTCCAAATGCTTATTCATATTAGATCCAGTCCCACTGGGGATTCTATCAGATGCAGGTGCGCCACCAGGAAGCTGGTGAGGCCCTGGCTGTCCTGGGTCCACCTTTGCCAAGTTAGTTGCTGGAGCAATGAATCTCCACCTGACATTCTCAGCTCCGGCTCTAGTCGAAGTCACGGCACGTTTTTCTGCTCCTTCTTGGGAGGCCCTTCATGTCCTTTCTGCTCAAGTGACTCCACTGTACAACCTCAATTCTTTAGGTTTTTGAATAATCTTAAATCCAAAAGCATTGATCTAATAGCCTTTTCAACAAATGATGCTGGAAAACTGGACACCCACATGCAAGAAACTGAAACTAGAGAGAGGCCTCCCACTCTTCATAAAAAATTAACTCAAAATGGATCCTAGATCTCAATGTAAAATACAAAATTATAAAACTCCTGGAAGGTAACACAGAATAAAATCTAGACAACCTTGAGTATGGTGATGACTTTTTAGATACCACACTAAAAGCATGATCTGTGAGATAAGTAACAGATAAGCTGGCTTTCATTAAAATTAAAAACTTCTGCTCTGTGAAAGACAATGTCTAAAGAAAGAGAAGACAAGTCACAAACTGGGAGAAAATGTTTGCAATCTGGGAGAAAATGTGTGTGGGAGACACACATCTGATAAAGGAATGTTATTCAAAATATACAAAGAACACTTAAAACTCAGCAATAAAAAAGCAAACAACCTGATTAAAAAGTGGTCCAAAGACTTTAACAGACACCCCATGAAAGAAGATATACAGACGGCAAATAAGCACATACAAAAAGGCTCTACATTATATGTCATCAGGGAAATGCAAATTGAAATGACAATGAGATGCCACTACATACCTATTAGAATGGCGGAAATCCAAAACACTGATAACACCAAATGCTGGTGAGGATGTTGAGTGACAGGAACTTTCATTCATTGCTGGTGGGAATGCAAAATAGTATAGCCACTTTGGAAGATGGTTTGGCAGTCTCTTACAAAACTAAACATACTCTTACCATGCGATCCAGCAACCGCACTCCTTGGTTTTTAACTAAATGAATTGAAAACTTATGTCCACACAAAAACTTGCACACAAATGTTTGCAGTAGCTTTATTCAAAATTGACAAAACTTGGAAGCAACCAAGTCCTTCAGGAGGTGAATGGATAAATAAACCGGGGTACATCCAGACAGTGGAATATTATTCATCGCTAAAAAGAAGTGAGCTATCAAGCCACAGAAAGACATGGAGTAACCTTAAATGCATATTACTAAGGGAGAGAAGCCAAACTGAAAAGGCTACATACTGTAGGATTCCAACTACATGACATTCTGAGAAAGGCACAACTCTCAAGACAGTGAAAAGATCATTGGTTGCCAGGGGTTAGGGGAGGGGGAAGGATGACTAGGCAGAGCACAGAGGATTTTCAGGCCAGCAAAACTATTCAGTATGATATGGTAATGCTGGATACATATCATTATATATTTATCAGAGCCCAGAGAATGTACACCAAGAGTGAACCTTCATGTAGACTGTGGACTCTGGGTGATAATGATGTGTCAATGTAGGTTCATTGATTGTAACGAATGCTTCACTGTGGTGAGGGATGTTGATAGTGGGAGAGTCTAAACATGTGTGGGGGCAGGGGGTATAGAGGAAGTCTCTGTACCTTTCTCTCAATTTTGTTGTGAACCTAAAATTTCTCTAAAAAAGTAAAGTCTTTAAAAAGCATTGATTTCCATGTGGATCTGATGCTCCCCTACACAAATTTACCCGTTCTTTCACCAGAGCCTTTGAGCTCCACAGACAAAAGGTACTGGATAGGGTGGCCTTTGACAGACCTTCAAAACTCCTTCCCCAGTGACAATAAGGTGCCTATTTGCTTTATATATCTTTATGCCTAAAGGACTATATAAGTGGCCCTTTTCACAGCAAGGAGATCTGCTCCAATAATAATTCCACACTTTGTCAGATCAAAGATATTGCAGGTTGTAAAAGCAAATCACCCAGAAAAAATGATTCTAGTTACCTATGACACATACTATTCTCTGAAAAACATCATAGTTTGAGGGATGGTAAAAATATGACCTGAACTATTCACAATAGCAAATACACGGAATCAATCCAAATGCCCATCAATGGTGGACTGGATAAAGAAAATATGGTACATATATACCATGGAATACTATGCAGCTATGAAAAAGGACGAGATCATGTCCTTTGCAGTAACATGGAAGGAGCTGCAGGCCATTATTCTAAGTGAATTATTGCAGGAACAGAAAACCAAATACTACATATTCTCATGTATAAGTGAGAGCTAAATGTTGAGTACACATGGACACAATGAAGGGAACAATGGACACTGGGGCCTACTCAAGGGTAGAGGTTGGGAGGAGGGTGAGGACTGAAAAACTATCAGATACGATGCTTATTACCTGTGTGAGGAAACAATCTGTACACCAAATCCACATGACACACAATTTGCCTATAAACCAAACTTGTACATGTACCCCCAAACCTAAAATAAAAGTTGGAAAGAATAAAACCCCTGAAAGTTCTGTGGAGTTACAAAAAGGCGGCCCAATGAGCTGTAAGTCAACCATGAGGAGGTTTTGAAAGTGCCTGTCACAATGCTGAATGTAAAGTGTGTGCGTACGTTGTACTTATATACTTATCTGGATGCTTTGTAGACACCAGATTTTCTCTGCTCATTCATCAACAGGCAGTTAAATGTTCTTGATTTCCACTTGACAAATTAATGTATTTTAGAAATTTAAATACTGGAATAAAATTCAAAATCAATATCTAAAAAAATAGGCTGGGTGTTGTGGCTTATGCCTATAATCCCAGCACTTTGGGAGGCTGAGGCTAGTGGATCACTTGAGGCCAGGAGTTCGAGACCAGCCTGGGCAACATAGAGAGACCCTGTCTCTACAAAAAAAAAAAAAAAAAAAAAAGTTAGCTTGGCATGGTAGTGCATGCCTGTGGTCGCAGCTACTCAGGAGGCTGAGGTGAGATGATTGCCTGAGCCTGGGAAGTTGAGGCTACAGTGAGCTGTAATTGTGCCATTGCACTGCAACCTGAGTGACAGAGGGAGACCCTGTCTCCAAAAAACAAAACAAAACAAAACAAACACCGTAAGACAAACCTATATGCATCTCAGAATCAATGAAAACATTAGGTAATATTTCTTGGGGATCTATCATCCCCAAGGTGATCCCCATCTACTTAGAACAAGTGCTGGGCACTTGTTCTAAGACTTAATTCTAAATAAGACTTAATCTATTTACTCCTCACATCAACTCTATGAAGTAGAAGCTATTACAGATGAGAAAAGTGAGGCACATATAGGTTTCACAACTTAATTTCATATGGTTAGGGAGGAGCTAGATTCGAACCCAGGCGGCTGTTGAATGCCATTATTAGACATGAAGCAACAGCAATTTTTAAACAGCAACTTTCTTCTCTCTCTCTCTCTCTCACACTCACACACACACACACACACACACACACACACACAGGATTTAAAATCCCAACTTACTGATTCCTCCAAATGCAATTATAATACCAACTTGTATTGAAGAACAAGAAATTGGGGTTGGAATGATTTAGTAAGTCCTCTTCAGGAAGGAATTTTGGTGCTAAAGTCCCTCCTGTGGGAAGGGGTGGTATACATACCCTTAGCACCATACATACCTTTAGCACCTAATAGAGAACAGATCATCCAGGAGACCACTTCGTTTAAAAGAGAAGTGTGCTTGGCCGGGCGTGGTGGCTCATGCCTGTAATCCCAGCGCTTTGGGAGGTCGAGGGGGGCAGATCTCCTGAGGTCGGGAGTTCAAGACCAGCCTGACCAACATGGAGAAACGCCGTCTCCACTAAAAATACAAAATTAGCCGGGCAAGGTGGCACATGCCTGTAATCCCAGCTACTAGGGAAGCTGAGGCAGGAGAATCACTTGAACTTGGGAGGCGGAGGTTGCGGTGAGCCGAGATCGCGTCATTGCACTCCAGCCTGGGCAACAAGAGCGAAATTCCGTCTCAAAAAAAAAAAAAAAAAAAAGAAGAAGTGTGGTTGAGCTCTTTGTTTCCTGGCTCTTTCCAATGGCTCTCCTTGGAGCGGGGACCTATTTATGCCCTGCAACATGGCTTTCTCATGATAATACTAGTAACATCCTCTCTCAGATGCTTTAGGAATGTTCTCAGCTGTAAGTAATGGAAAAACCCAATTAAAAGCAGCTTCAACAAATAGGGCATTCTATAGCTATCTATCTGTCTGTCTCTCTGTCTGTCTGTCTATCTATCTATCTATGAGTATATATATGTCAGAACTAAGAGAAACAGCCTGTGTGTTTGACACACTGAGCCAGAGCTGTACTGCCTGCCTTTAGACACTCATCAGATGAGACAAAAATATATATATTATTTATAAACATAAATATGTAAATCTATATTATTTATAAATAAATATTATATAAATAAATATTTATTTAATAAATGTATAGTATAAATATATATTTATATTTGGTCTCACCTGATGAGTGTCTGAAGGCAGGCATTCCAACCCTGGTGCAATGGCTCGGTGCTGTCAAACATGCAGGCTCTTTCTCTTAGTCCTGCCATCTTAGCTTGTTGACATGTTGCCTCTTGGTTTTCAAATGGATTTGACACCTTTGACTCTTATGTCCATGTTCTAGTAAGAAGAAAGGGGAAGGGCAAAAGAGCTTAGCTCTCCCAGGAGAATTCTTATAGCTTTTTAGCTAAAACTGGATCACATGTGAAGACCTTCAGGCCAATTACTAACCAAAGGTAATGAGGTGACCACAATTATTTTGGACTTGTTATGATGCATCCCCTAAGACTGGGAAGGTGTCTCCTCTCCCCAAGATCAAGGGATCCCTGACTGCTACCTGAGCAAGAGCAAAAGCAGGAAGTATGGATGGGTGATAGGTGGGGAGCCACCAGTGTCTGCTACATGTCTCCTTACCCTTTGCTCTCCTTCCCTAGCCCATCGCCTACTCTTCTCTACTTAGGCTCAGATAAAAAGGGGGGACCTGCATCCCCTACCATTGTATGGCCCTGAGGAACGTCAGTACTGTGAAGGGAGGGGCCGCCTCTGCTCCCCACACCATCTGTGAGCTTCTGACTTGCCAGCTGCATCGTAGGCACTCAGTGAATACAGGAGTGCACAGATGAATGAACATTGTCCTGGAGCCCACGTGTGTTGGCCACCCCCTCAGGAGCCAACAACGGAAGATCAGGCCTCCTGTGGCCACTGGCCTATGCAGGCAGTATGTGTGTGCGAGTGTGTGTGAGTGTGCATTTGTGCATGATTGCAGGTCCTCCCTGTTTCAGACTGAATTACTTAGAAACAGGCCTGTGCCAACCCTGGCAGGGTCTGCATTTCAACACAATTCCCTCAATTTCTTGAATTCTTTTGATTGGCAAAATCCAGAAATAAAACAAAACCCCACCATCTTCCGCTCAGCATGCCTCTGGAGCCCAGTGCCCTGCTTGAACAATGGGTTTCGGATGTTTGGGATGTCTCCTTAGAGCTGGCCAATTCGCCTTTCCTCCTCCACATGTTCCTGCCTTGGATCCCAGCCTCCGTCGTGGTCTCTCTCCAGAGCTCCATGTGCAGGACCAGGACTCGGAGCTCTGAGGGCTTCCTGGGCCCCTATTCCTTGTGGGCACTATTCCATTCCGTATCCTGAGTGTCTCTATCTGGGACATCTGTTGATGTAAGTCTCTTGACAAAGGAATTGAGAACATTTTTCCCTTTGTCTTCAAGAATCCCATTGGCCCTGAAATGGAGGCTGCTGAAATCTCTCCAGCCTCTGGACTCAGGAAGCGGTGTGTGGTTGGGTAATTTCATGTACCTTAATTTCTAGACACCAGGATGTGCAAACCACCTTTTATTATCTCACCCATGTCCAGGATTTTATACAAATGGATTTGTGAACTCCTTATCTATTGAATTAGTGAGTTAGATTAGAGTTTTCCCACAATTGTGAGTAGGTGGAATAGCAGGTGTTGTGATACTTAATATAACTGAGGAAACTGAGGCTCTGAGAGGTTAAGGGAGAGATTCAAGGTCACACAGTAAGACAGGAACAGAACCAAAGCTTAACTGAATTTTTGTCTGACGAGCTTTCTGGTATACCACCTTACCTTTCAAGTTACTTTCCTCGTCAATCCCCAGTGCAGCTAGGAACAGAATCCAGCCTCTCTCCAGGAAGATTCCTCTCATCTTCCAGCCCCTAAAATGTTGGTCAGGCAGGGCATGTCCTCCAGCCTGTGCCATGGTGGCGGATGTCATGTGGACGGGCCCCTATGACAAAGACCATCTGGAACTTGGAGCCTGGCACAGTCAGTGGCCTAAATCCCTTCTGAAACTCCCCCTGCCACATCACCTGCCCAGCCCATGCCTCCTCTGTGTCTATGTTAATTAAAGCAATCCCTTTCTCAATATCCATTCCCCTGTCCCGACCCCAAATGCATGGGCAAACAGCAAGTTCAGCACTCTACTGCTAGAAAGGAAAGAGCACAAGGCTGGGAGTTGAGAGGCAGGGGTCAAGGCTGACCTGACATGGCCACTCACTAGATGTGGGACTTTCTCACATCCTTTACTCCTTTAGGACCTCAACTTTCTCCTCCGTGAAATGGGTGGGTAGGGGTGTGTTGGATTAGTTGGCCTCTAGGCTGGTTTTCTTTCTTTCTTTCTTTCTTTCTTTTCTTTTCTTTCTTTCTTTCTTTCTTTCTTTCTTTCTTTCTTTCTTTCTTTCTTTCTTTCTTTCTTTCTTTCTTTCTTTTCTTCTTTTTTTTTTTTTTTTTTTGAGACAGGGTTTCACTCTATTGCACAGACTGGAGTGCAGTGGCTCGATCTTGGCTCACTGGAACTTCTGCCTCCTGGGTTCAAGCGATTCTCTTGCCTCAGCCTCCTAAGTAGTTGGGACTACAAGCGTGTGCCACCACGCCTGGCTAATTTTTTGCATTTTTAGTAGAGACCGGGTTTCACTATGTTGGCCAGTCTGATCTCGAACTCCTGACCTCACGTGATCTGCCCGCCTCAGCCTCCCAAAGTGCTGGGATTACAGGTGTGAGCCATGGTTCCCAGCCTCTTTTCTGTCAGTATTATGCTATAGTGTGTCTTTGTGGTGCTATTTAATATAGAAATGCACAGACATACATGGAACCAGGAACAGAATATTATCTATGCTGTTTGTTTCCATGTAGTTTGAAAACCTGGAAATATGTAAGGAGTTTATTAGGTGCAACCTGTGTGTATGAACCACAGCATTGTTAGAGAGAGTGGACACTAAGAAAGTGAACAGTTACGAACTGCTTTGTATGTGCTGGGCACATCATACTCCTTGATCTTATCTAATCCTCATTATAACCTCACGTGGTGGAACCTGAACCTGGCTCCATTGTTCTTTCTATAACTTCACACGGCCATGTATTAATGGTATCTTCTATTTACTGAGCATTTACTGTGTTTCAGAGCTTACTCTGAGTAATTTTTTTTTTTTTTTGAGATGGAGTCTCGCTCTGTTGCTCAGGCTGGAGGGCAGTGGCACAATCTTGGCTCACTGCAACCTCCGCTTCCAGGGTTCAAGTGATTCTTGTGCCTCAGCCTCCCGAGTAGCTGGGATTACAGGTGCATGCCACCATGCCTGGCTAATTTTTGTATTTTTTTTTTAGTAGAGATGGGGTTTCACCATGTTGGCCAGGCTGGTCTCGAACTCCTGGCCTCAAGTGATCTACCCGCTTTGGCCTCTCAAAGTGCTGGGATTACAGGCGTAAGCCACCATGCCCGGCCCTACTCCAAGTAATTTAAATACAGTATTTTATTGAATCCTCACAATAATCCTGAAAAGGTGAGGATTATCCCTTTTATGGATGTGGAAATGGAGGCACAGAGAAAGGAAGTCACTTGCCTAGGGTCACAGGGCTAAGGAGTGTCAGAGCCTGATTCTCACCCAGTTCTGCTTGATTGCAACACCCGTGTTCTTAACCACTGGACTACTTTACCTCCACTCTGCTGTAGGGACAGCTGACAACCCTCAGCAGGGTGTCTACTATGTACTTGCTACTATGTCTACTATGTACTTGGTACTTGCTACTATGTCTACTATAGTACTTCCTACTTGCTACTATGTCTGCTATAGTACTTGCTACTATGTCTGCTATAGTACTTGCTACTTGCTACTATGTCTACTATGTACTTGCTACTTGCTACTGTGTCTACTATGTACTTGTCTACCTTGTACTACTATGTCTACTGTGTACTTGTCTACTATGTACTACTATGTCTACTATATACTTGTCTACTATATACTACTATGTCTACTATGTACTTGTCTACTGTGTACCACTATGTACTTGGAGGGAGGTGTACAAACAATCTGTGGACATTTAAAAACAAGCACCATCCACCCTCTGTCCACTAATGATTTATATTCCTCCCATATGCAAAATACACTCACCCACCTCCCAAAGACACCCAAATATCATTTCATCACAGCATCAGAGCAAGTTCCAACATTTTTCATCTAATTTAGGAGCTGATGAGATGCCTCAGGTGTAATTCCTTAAATTCAGCTCTTTAAAGAAGACCTGTGTGAACACACACACTCAAAATGTAATGATGGAATGGGCATAGGATAATCAATATAGACATTTATGTTCAAAAATGTGGAAAATGGGAGGCATAAAAGTCACTAGTCCATAGAATGTCTGAAATACAATTAGAAAAATGTTGGAAGTTCTCTGATTAAGACTTGGTTTACTCCTGACTGGAAATAATTTTTCATGGCTCTTTGCCTTGCCATCTGGGGTCTTAGTTTGCCTTCTGAGTCACTTTTCCTTTTCCATGAGAAGTAGTCTTGTCTACGACTGTGTAGTTTTCTCAGCTTATTTCACACCAGGTTTTATTTGTAGGAGGTGGCGGGGTTGGGGGAGGAAGGTTCAAAGTTGTTTTCCATTTTGTACTGTTACTGTCTAAGCCAGTGGTGTTTCTGCAAATATAACTTTCTTAAAAAGTTTGTGAGTCTCTTCTGAACCATATTGGAGTCATTCCATTAAACAAAGTCATACCTAGAAATCTCTTTGAGATAAACTCATGGTCTTCTGCTAAAATGGCTGAGGGACATTAAGCTTCTTAGAATCTCTATTATTTGAGAGTATCTGTGAGGTACACACAAATTTTTTAGAGGTGTTTTGTCTGACTGAATAGTACTCTGAAATATTACCTTAGAGCCTTCCGAGGTCCTAACAAAGGGCTTTAACTGCCACACTCTTGGCTTCATCTTCTGACCATTTTTTCCTGCAGTGTCCTGAAAGTGATCATAGATGGAAGACATTTCTTTTTATTTATTTTTTCCTTCAATATATTACCACGTTAGGAAGTCTTTTTTTTTTTTTTTTTTTTTTTTGAGGCAGAGTCTTGCTCTTGTTGCCCAGGCTGGAGTGCAATGGCATGATCTTGGCTCACTGCAACCTCTGCCTCCAGGGTTCAAGCCATTCTCCTGCCTCAGCATCCCGGGTAGCTGGGATTACAGGTGCCCACCACCATGCCTGGCTAATTTTTGTATTTTTAGTAGAGACAGGGTTTCGCCATGTTGGCCAGGCTGGTCTCAAACTCCTGACCTTGTGATCTGCCTGCCTTGGCCTCCCAAAGTGCTGGGATTATAGGCATGAGCCACCGCGCCTGCCCAGGAAGTCATTTCTTAATTTTAGTTTTGATTGCCATCTTGGGAGGTTGAAAAATTTTAAGACTATCAAGTCCCGGCACCTCCATGTGTAGCAGTCCTTCTTTTAGCTTATCTGTCTCCCCTCACATTTTACTCTAAGCAGCAAGAAACCAGGTGGCACCTTTAACACATAGCTTAGTAATCTTTTTAGCTAGATCCAGTTCATTAAATACAGGTGACAGTGTCACTAAACTTTTTGCCACAATACAACAAGGACCCTCCTTTCTTCTACTTTCCAGTAACTTTTTCCTCTATTTCCTTTATGCTCTCATCTGAAGCCTCCTCAAAGATCATCATGCATCCACCAGCAGTTTTGTTGAAGCTCTTCAGGCCTTCGCTAACACTGTCCTCGATATCCTTCTATCTTCTGCTTATTGCTTGGTTCTAAAGCCACGCCTACATTTCTAGATATTGCTTTTGACAGCACCTCACTTCTGGTACCAAAATCTGTATCTATTGATGCATAACAAATTGCCCCCTCTGCCCCCAAACCCACATTTTAATCTCACCAGTTAAGGGCCAAGGAATCCAAAAATAGCTTAGCGGGAGGGTTCTGGCTCAGGGTCTCTCATGAGGTTGCAGTCAAGATGTTGGCCAGGCCTGGAGGAACCACTTCCACAATGGCTCATTCACATGGCTGTTGGCTAGAGGCCTCAGTTCCTCAAGGGCTACTGGCAGGAGGCCTCAGTTTCTCACCACATGGACTTCTTTACAGAGTTCCAAATGCACCCTTTTAACATGGCAGCTGACTTAGCCCAGAGTGAGTGGTTCAGGGAGAGCAAATATGAAGCTTCAGTGCCTTTTGGTTTTGGAAATGACAAACCATAACTTCTGCTATGTCCCATTGGTCACACAGACTAACCCTGATACAGTGTGAGAGGGGACTACTCAAAAGTGTGATTATCAGGAGATGGTGGATCACTGGGATCTGTCTTGAGGCTGCCTACCATCGACCTCCATTGATTCATCTCTCTGGGTATGGAAAATACTGCTGTGAGCTGGATTACAAGGGGAAGGAGAGGGAGATTGATTTTTTTTTTTTATGCTTTGTGACAAGAGCCCTGCTTTAATGCAGAATTTCAGCAACATTATTTTTTAAAAATTTTTTATTCAAAGCCTATCATTTCCTAGGATCTAGGCATGAGCCTATGAGGGAGGCTGGCAAGCAGACAAATCCAAGAGGCAGATGCTATTCTATAGTCAGAGCCACACTTCCTCCAAGCATAAGGATTTGTTTAGGCCCTGCTCCTCTGTCCAACTTCCTGTTCTTGTTGGGTGAGTTATTTCTTAGGAGTCCCCCTCAGCTTTGGATATGAATAAGTAAACTCCAGGCAGGACTCTAGAGCATCCCAGATGTGTGTTTGAGTCCTAGCTACAGACACAGCTTAGACACCAGCTGGGACTTTGTTAAAAAGGTCAAGAATCAGGATAGTGTAAGAATGTGACCTAGGGGAGAAAAAGAAGCAGAATCTGCCCTAAACATGCACTGTGTAGGCCCACAGTCCCTCAGCTGAAAGAGGCTTTGGGGTACATTTCTTGGGTAGAGAAGCCATGATGTCTCCAGGTGGTCAACTAGAATCCACTCTGGCAGCAAACAAAAGGTGTAATAAAATAATCTGGACTTCTCAATAGGTATAGTGACTTCCTGCATTTATATCAATCCTTGGGTCCTCATTCCTTTTGTGGCCTTCTGCTTCATACTTAAGATTTCTGATTTTTTCTTTTCTTTTCTTCTTCTTCTTTTTTTTTTTTGAGACAGGGTCTTGCTCTGTTGCCCGGGCTGGAGTGCAGTAGTGTGATCATGGCTCATTGCAGCCTCGACCTCCTGGGCTCAAGCAATGCTCCATCCCAGCCTCAGGTCCAAGTAGCTTGGGCCACAGGTGTGTGCCACAACACCTGGCTAATTTAAAAAAATTTGTTGTAGAGACAGGGTCTTATTATGTTGCTCAGGCTGGTCTTGAACTCCTGGGCTCAAGCCGTCCTTCTGCCTTGGACTCCCGAAGTGTTAGGATTACAGGTGTGAGTCACTGCACCTGGCCAAGATTCCTGATTTATTTCCTAGTCCAATGACCCCCTTCTGGAATGACCTGGGTACCCTCTGTGAATGAATACAATCATTACTGACCTAGTGGCCCACTTCTGGTGCCATTTTTTGGATCTTGACATAATTTTTCCCTGTACCATGGTGAAATCTGATTACACCCTCAGTCTGGCCTCAGACTGCCTCTCTACCCAGGCCTGTTACACCAGGGTATAATATTAAAGAGGGTAGTTCTAGATGTTTTGAAGAAATCTCAACTCAAGACTCACCCGCCATCATGCTAACAGGCATAAGCTAGTGGAAGGAGCTCCAGGGAGGGACAGATGTATTACAGGAATGAGCACTGTCCTCCTGAGAGGCGAAGTGGAATTTTCTGTGAGTAGAACTGCTGCGACTTCACTGGAAAGTATTCTGTCTTTAAGGTGTGCAACAGGCATGATGAAGAACCTGCCAAGAGTCATCTTGAAGACCTATCAGTTGCTACCTGCTTTTGCTGAGTTCCCTGAAGTCACTGGTGCAGTGAGCAGAGGTCTACACGACCACAACTATTTGGATGTTTTAATACTGTAGATAAAAAAAACAGGACAACTTGAAGGCATATTCATCTCTATTTCTCTCTTCTTTTCTCTCCTGAAATTGGGGCTTTCAATTGGAAAGAATCAGAGATCTTTACAAAAAAATGAAATAAAATAGCATTTGGTATCTGGGACCATGCTTATGGTAACAGGAGTGCCTGTTATAAAAACAACACCATACGTGAGAGGAAACTTGCCTACCTGATCAAAACTCTTTAAACTGAGGAAGAAAAAAAAGCGAAGATAAAAGGTATGAATGATATGAATGAATGAAAACATTCTTACGTCTTGCACCAGAAGTCCTCTTAAGAAAGGAACTGTTTTGATCAGGAAAATCCCCTGATAAGCAGTTTGCAATTGAAGGTAGGGTGCAGTAGAAATAATCTAGCATGCTTCAAGGGAAAAAAAGAATCAGCTAAAACCTCTGTATGTTAATAAAAAACAGGAATTTGCAGCAAGTGGGAGAGAGTGGGGATGAGAGCAGAAGGTAGACAGAGGACAAAGTACAACATTATGGCAGGGTAGATGAAGGACTTTTGAAATGAAGATGCTTCGTGTTCATTTGTAGTTGTTTTTCTGCTGTGCTTAGAAATACCTCGCTTGAGTATTTTTGTGTAGAAAATAAGGATAAGAACTTGGCTTTAAATGTGGGTCAATGTGATGAAGTAAGAGAAAGTGTAAACAAGAGAGAGAGATGATCCGTAAGCTGAATGCATGAGACATAGCAAAACCTCTGAACCAGGCTCTCCAGCAAAGGTAACAGGGAAACAGAGGTGTTCAGGAGTCTGCACAAGGCAAACTTGACATGTAACATGAAGAAGCAAGTATGATTTCAGAGAATTGGACATGTGCTGGGATCATGCTCATCTGGTAATGGAAGGAGTGGACGGTTTAAAAGGCAACCAGTCTGGGCAACAAAGCGAGACCCTGTTTCTACAAAAAATAAAATAAATAGCCTGGCATGGTGGTGCACCTTTGGTCCTAGCTACACAAGAAGCTGAGGCAGGAGGATCACTTGAGCCCAGGAGGTTGAGGCTATAGTGAGCCATGTTTGTGCCACTGCACTCCAGCCTGGGTGGCAGAGCAAGACTCTGTCTAAAAAAAAATACACAAAATAAAATAAAAGAGAGTTCTAATAAAGGCAGGGAGGAGTGTACTAGTACATATGAGGAGTGTGAAAATTAACTTAAGGGTGAACAGAGTAGAGAATTTGGGTGATAAGAGAAAAAATAATAATAATCCTTGCTAATGTTTATTGAGGTTTCTTTTATAGGTAGGCACTGTCGAAGCATATGGCATGAAATATATCATTTAATTTTCACTACAATCTTAAAAGACACAGACTATTATTATTCTCATATCATAGGTGAGGAAGCTAAGGATTAGAAAGGTCAGGCCATTTGTCTAAAGTCACCTTGAAAGAAAATGGAGTGGGAATCCAGACCAGGGAATCCACAGAGTCTAAGCTTTTATGCATATGTGGCCACCTGGAATAACAGAAGATACAGATGATTTTTTTTTTTACAAAGTTCTGATTCTCTAGCACAGACACAAGGTGAAGAAATGATAGAGACTGTAAACTTTCCAGTCATCTGCTGATGGTGGGGGTCTTATTATCTTAAAAGCTGAATCTTTGGCAAAGTGTTTTCACCTTGCATGGAAAATGACATCCTCTCTGAGACAAAGGAGAAGGAAAGAGAACTGTCCACATGCATTTTGTACATCCAGGGATGAACTGGCTGTTCCCATGGAAGTCATGGGAACCCTGGGAGAGAAAAACTATTCCAGTCCTATTGGAGGTTGTGACAGTGAAGAAGGAGGACCATTGCCCCAGGTAAACATGTGCCTGGACATTGGGAAGGTAGACGTATTAGTCAGGGTGCTCTCAATAGCCTGCAAAGGAAGGGAGTAAGTTGGCCCTAGTCATGGGAAGCCCATGGGTGATTGGCTTCAGGCACTGCTATGATCAGGAGCTCCAACGACAAGGCATTGAGGGCTCCTTTTTTGTTTTGTTTTGTTTTGTTTTTCAGACAGGATCTTGCTCTGGAGCCCAGGCTGGGATGCAGAGTTGTGATCATAGCTCACTGTAGCCTGGAACTCCTGGGCACAAGCGCTCCAACCTGCCCCAGCCTCTGGAGTAACTGGGACTACAGGTGTGCACCACCATATCTGTCTAATTATTTTTCTTTTTCGTTTTTAGAGATGAGGTCTTGCTATGTTTCCCAGGCTTGTCTCAAACTCCTGGCCTCAAGTGATCCTCCTACTTCAGTCTCTCAAAGTTCTGGGATTACAGGTGTGAGCCACCACACCTGGCTCCAAGGGCTACTTTAATCTCTATTGCCTCATCTCTTGGTTCCATGTATCGACATCTGCTGACAAGTGGGAAAGGCAACTGCAAACACTTTCAGATTTATATCTTCTCACCTTAGCTACCCTTTATCTCCTTCAGTTTCTATTTTTCAACTCAAGTCAGATCCCTAATTGACATGGCTAGGTCTCATGCCACACTCTGTACTAGTCACTATTGCAAGATCAATGGCATACTATGACTGAGCCAGCCTGAGTCACTGTTTCACCCAGAGATGGAGTTTGGGTTAGAGAGATGTGGGAGGAGCAGTTCCACAAAGGAAATATGATCCCTGGAACATTATAATGTATCCATCATATGTTCTAAATGTTCACAGAGAAGACTGGCTCTATAGCCAATGACCTCGTAAAGGAAGATAGGATGTGTTTAGAAAAGACATTATAAAACTATGGTCAGAGCTGATCCCAATGAGTAGAGGCATAGACGGGATGGAGCAGGTGACTAAAGCCACACTTGAGCCATGCAGGTTGCTCTATGGTGAGTTCTGACTTTAAAAGGACATAGGAACTGTAGGGTCCTGAGGATGATGAACAAAGAGTTGGGGGGGGGGGTCTTTGGAAATAGTTACAAGGCCGATTCAGCATGAACTCAGATTTAAAGAGGAAGACATTTTGAGAACAATTAAAATCTTTGGGGGCTTTGTTTAGTAAGCAAAAAACAGAATAAGCATAGACCCATTGCATGGGCAAAAGGAGATATTGTTAAATTAAAAAGACAGAGAAAGTAAAAGAAAAGTTGAAAATGTAATTTTTCCATCAAGGACGTCAAACCAGAAAGGGAAGAACAAACAATGTACAGTATTGAGATTCAAAGTCTGTAGAGAGACAGGGATGGCTCACTCAATGGTTATTTCCTCCCGCTCTTGTTGCCTAGGCTGGAGTGCAATGCTGCAATCTTGGCTCACTGCAAACTCCACCTCCCGGGGTCAAGCACTTCTCCTGCCTCAGCCTCCTGAGTAGCTGGGATTACAGGAGCCTGCCACCAAGCCTGGCTGATTTTTGTATTTTTAGTAGAGACAGGGTTTCACCAAGTTGGCCAGGCTGGTCTTGAATTCCTGACCTCAGTTGATCCACCCACCTTGGCCTCTCAAAGTGCTGGGATTACAGGTGTGAGCCACCGTGACCAGCCTTCGGCCTGATTTCTTTTTCTTTTTTTGAGATGGAGTCTCACTCTGTTGCCCAGGCTGGAGTGCAGTGGCGTGATCTCGGCTCACTGCAACTTCTGCCTTCTGGGTTCAAGTGATTCTCCTGCCTCAGCCTCCTCAGTAGCTGGGATTACAGGCACACACCACCACACCCAGCTAATTTTTGTATTTTTAGTAGAGACAGGGTTTCACCATGTTGGCCAGGCAGGTCTCAAGATACTAACCACAGATGATCTACCTGCCTCTGCCTCCCAAAGTGCTGGGATTACAGGCATGAGCCACCGCGTCCGGTCGGGCCTGATTTTTTAATGTGTCAACATTTCTTCCCCATGTCTGAGATGCAGTGATCCAAGAAGATCACTGGGGTTCCATTCTCCTCATCACGAATTGGCTTAAGGATGGACATGAGACTTACTTCTGACCAAAGAGATAGGGGAATTGTCTGCCTGCCTGGGTTTCTGAAAGTGTGTCCTTGCTTCTAAGTAGAAGACACATGAAACCAGAAGTCCTTTTATTGCTGGACATTGATGTATTTGCATAGCGTAGGTAGAGCTATAAAAACTGTTTTGAGATCATGAGGGAATTCAACTGACAATGGGCCACCTGAGGATGGTGGAACAAAAGGGTAGAGAAGTATCCTTGGAGATGCAATCCACCTACTGAAGTAATCAATCATGAAGCCCCTCTTCCTAGCCCCTCTCATTTTATGAGACAACCAATTTTCCTTGTACTTTAAGCCAGTTGAGCCTAGGGTTTCTGCTCTTTGCAGCCCAAGGTGTCCTGGCTGGCTCAGAGCTCAAGAAAGCTGAGGAGATCAGATAGGAAGAGGGCAAGAAGCTGATTTAATTGGGGCTCAGGAACTGGCCTGATGATTCACATCTCGAGGTGTGGAAAGAACTTTCCGGTGCGGCTGAGGAGCCACAGTCAGTAACTTTTAAGTAATTGTGGAGAATAGAAGGTGGTGCCAGAATCAGGAACTTGTCAGAGATTATCCTGATTTTCATAAAAAGAAAAATTGTTTCTGGAAACTCTAGACAAGTAGATTTGAGGTAGGTGACAACAGAGAAGCAGGATGCATTAAAAAGCAGATGGTGAGTGAGCATTTAGGAAGGAATGCAGTGGTCAGTTGAAAGCAACATGAGTTCACTGAGCACAAGTTATTCCAAAGTAACCTCATTTCCTTTTTTGATAAAGTTACTATGTTTGTGAATCAGGTGTATGCCATAAACATTGCAGGTCTTGATTTCAGCTTAGGGTTAACAGTTTCTCTCATGGTTTCTTGTGGTTAAGATAGTGAAATGTGGGTTGGATGAGAGCAGTGGTTTTGTGTATTTGCAGCTGTCTCAACAGCTGAATCCAAAGAGTGTTGAGTATTGAATGGATGTCACAGACCATGTGCTGAGCCCCATCAGGGTGGTAGGGAGAGAAGTCACACATTGGCCTGGGCCAAGGGCTTGGCTGGGAGTGAAAGTCTGACACTCTGGGTGAGACAGTATAGAGATGGGCAGGACTAGTGCCAGCAAACCCCGGACCTGTCACCCAGGGACCAAGGGTTGATCAGGGTGGATCAGGTGGACACAGGATGGGGGTAGAAGTGAGAAAGATCACGGAGAAGACCTAGAGAGGAGGATGCAGACAAAGAGATGGATTTCAGGAGGAAGGAAGAGGAAGGCGGGATCAGAGGGAAGTCAAAGGAAGTCATAGGAGTGGACGTGCATAGAGTCCTGCTCCAGGTTCCTGCTCCTTGCATCTTGAAGGTGGCCGGGTCCAACTCATGACAATGGATATCAACCTTCAAGGAGGTTTCTTACAAAGTGTCAGCAGCTCTAACCTTGATCCTGTCTGATTTATCATTAGATGAAAACTCAGGAGGCAAACTGATCAAAGGTGTAGATGTCACACATCTGAGAGGGAGAGTTAATACCAGAGGTGACAGAATGAGGGCCCAGAGTGGTCCTGACAGGTTGGAATGTTGGGTGAAAAACAATAAGATACAACTGAACAGGCCTGAATGGAAAGTCTGGCATTTACATGCAAAAAACAAGCGGCAAAAAAACCAGAGGAGGGCTCATTGCCTTGGCAGGAAATCACGTGAAAAATATCTGAGGCTTTTCAATGACCACCAGCTCAGAATAAGCCAAGAGTGTGATATGATTGCTAACAATCCGATGCAACAAGAGACAGAACTATTCAGAGAAATCCAGTACTCATGGGAAGGAGTGGTCTCATTATGTTTTTAGTCAGATGACATCTGGAGTATCATATTCAATTTTGGGCATCAGATTTTGAGAATGGCATTGATGAATCAGAGTGTGCTCAGAGATAGACTGCTTAAGATGAAGAAAGTTTAAGAAATTATGTGGTGTGAGGAGAGGCTGAAGGATCAGAGAACATTCTGCCTGGAAATGCAAACAGGATTTGTGAGAGAGATGCATGTGATTGAGGAAGAAGCTGAGGTAGAACTAAAACCAAAGGGTGCAAGATATAGGGAATACACCTTCCTATATATAAAGACAATCTTTCTGATCATTATAATCAAGAGAAATAGTGTCAGTTGTGTACCACTTACAAGGGTCAAAAGCATGAGCCCATTTGTAAG
The DNA here is from genome assembly GCF_028885625.2 of Pongo pygmaeus. Classification (NCBI taxonomy): domain Eukaryota; kingdom Metazoa; phylum Chordata; class Mammalia; order Primates; family Hominidae; genus Pongo; species Pongo pygmaeus. The sequence goes on from NC_072392.2 coordinate 62,045,532, forward strand.
GTGAGCTATTATTTCCATGCTATAGATCCAGGTAATTGGAATGATCAAGAAATTGCATACTGCTGTATCTTCAGCACCTAGACCATTACCTGGTAAATACTTGTTGAATGAGTGAGATATTACAGACGTTGAATGCCTTTCCCAAGATTGCACAAATGGATTCTCAGGGTTTCTGCCTTTCTGGCTCCACTGCATGCCTTGGAGCAACTCTGAGATGCCCCAGGCTGTCTTGAGGGGTTGAGGTGTCTTGTCTTCAGAGACCACGTGGACATCTGCCGGCATGTATTAGAGAGCTTCCTGGCATAGGGTGGTGGGGGTAGGGGGAACCAGAGTACCTAAAAAACCCTTCCAACTCAGAGGCTTCCCCCAAAATATTCCTAATTTAAGGAACTCTTAGTTGCTGCTTATGAACACAGGAAGGGTGTGGAATCTGTCTTCACACAGACCCAGCCAGCGGCTGTGGTTGATGCTATCTTCCCCTGGAATCTCTTCAGTGCTCTCCCTCTAGATCCCTATCTGGGTGTGGGTGTGTGTATCTAGTGCTTCTAAATCCATACACACAGGGTGAAATTTATACATACAAGTTATCAAGAAAGACAGAATTTCAGCTTACTGGGCTGCCCGATGCATACTTTTGATTTGTCTTTGTTGCCAACCTCTGTAAAAAGCGTAAGTCTCCATATCTGCTTTGGTAAAGGGGAAAACTCCTTTTCTCCAGAACATGGATTCTGCAGAGTTGAGGCCCATGATCATCTTAAGTGAATTCAAATATATATTCTTTTTACACTGATCTCCAGGATGGGCCAAGGAAAGTGTTTTTCCCTCTTATAGCAGAAGTATAAATTATGATATACCTAGAAAGTCCTCACCCCTTTAATTGTGATGGCGATGAGGTGATCAGACCGAGGGTCATAAAATCGACAATGTCAGCCTATGTTTGCATCAAATTCTTCTTTCTCCTCCAGGAGAAGTGCAAAAGAAGTCTCCAGTGAATGGAGGGTCCCAGTGGACCACCTTCCAATCAGCAGAGGCTTGGCTGCCTGTCCTGCAGCCGCGTGTACTACTAAGTGGTGTCCAAAATCTCCACTAGGTGGAGAAAAAGAGCGGTTACGAAACGTACAAAGCCCCAAATCAAAAACACAGTCCAAAGACTAAAATCCAATTCTAAATGGAACTCGAAAACTTGAGAAGTAATTTAAAGGAACCACATTAAATACTAGAATGTTTAATGGGGCCCATGTGTCCCGAGCAGAGAAAGAGAGTGCGAGAAATGGAACAGAGGAAATCAGGGAGACAATATGTCTGTGCGACTTGTTCTAATTAGGGGCACAGCGTTGCTGAGGATCATTCATTATAATTTGGTTAAATCTTCAGTATGGCCAAGGCACCTCTGCTGAGTGGTGTAAAACAAAGGGCTCCGTCGTAAACGGGGTGAGCGCCTCTCCGTTGGAGGTTAACGCCAGTCACTCGGGAGGGCCCAGGGCTGTACATCACTCTCCTGCCAGCTCTTCTTTATGACTCCAGCGCTGGGCTCCAGCTAGCAGATGTCTGCAAATTTCGGGGAGGAGAGGGGAGGGATGCCGGGGGAGGGAGGGGGCCCCCGGCGCTCATTGTCTCCAACTTGTCTGTCGCTTAATTCAGTATCTCTGTCTGGAGCGGGATGGGAAGAGTTCAAAGGAGGAAATCAAAACAATCCATAGATCAGAGCTTGGGAGTGATCGGTGTGGCACCCAGAAATCACCGGCACTCCTCCGGCTCCGCTTTGAAATGTGGACGCCAGCGATGATTTAGTGCGCCGCGCCGGCGCTCGCACCAGCAGCACGTGGAGCGCTTCCCGGGGGGTTATTTTTTAGAAAGGAGAAGGTAGCCAGAGGCTTGGGGGGTGGGGGGTGTGGTGGTGTGGGTCAGGTTCAGGTTTGTCCCAGGCTAGAGGCGGTTGTTTTTAGCTCAGAGCTAACAGTGAGGTGTGGGTGATAGGAAATATCTGAGGTGGAGTTGAATCTCCCCTCCGCTGCCCTCAGTGCGCACACAGTGCACCTCAGTCCGGTTTTGAACACTGCAGCTCAGTCCCTTTGGCATGGATGCTTCACCCAGGCCTCCTACCAAGCTCTCCAGCTTGGGAAGGTGCCATTGTCTGCTTTATGCTGTTGCCTTCTATCCCACCCCCAGCCAACCAGCTGCTTTGCTGTGGCACAGACAGGGCCTCTGCCAGCCTACGGGGTATCCTTAAGTACAAGGTGCCCCCTCTGGAAATAAGGGCAGAGCTTGGCCAGGCTGATAGTGTCTTTCTTGGGCTGACACAGCCTTGAGTCAGGCACATGGCTTGTCAAGTAAAACGCAGGTTGGATTTCTACATCTGCTTAACCTTCCCACCAGGTATGTTTGTGCAAAACACAGACTGCCCATCCTTAGGTATCTGTCCTGGGGATGGGCAGACTACTAGGCTAGGGCATTATCCCAGGCTTGTGGGGTTGAGCCCCAGACTGATTGTACAAACAAATATTCCTGGCTGTTAGGTCTTATGCTGGTTATTGACTGGGCCTGTTTCATTGGATGAGGAAGAGCTGCATTTCTTGGCTTCACCTCCACACCCAGGTGGTCCACCTGCAACTTGATGCTATTGATCAGGTTGAGGAGGAGGGAGAGAATAGATGAGTCAGAGTGACCTGTTCTGTGACTAGTAAAAAGCAGAGGTGCAATAACTTCTAAAGGTAGAATAAATGCTTCAATCCATGTTTCCACCTCCCCAGTTGGGCTAGATACCCTTGCTCTGTGTTGTGTATTTGTCCATTCACTTGTTTGACTTCCCCCTCTTAGACTTAACTGTGTAGTCCCTGTTCACTTTTAGGTCCCGATACCTTTCTAGGTGCCAGATTCAATAAGTCCTTGCCTCTTCACATGCGAAGAAAGTACTTTCTACTGTCTTGGCTCTTATTGAGCTGAGTAATTGTAATTTAATTCATTGATCATTTATTGAGCATCTGTGATGCTGGCACTGTGCTATGTGCTAGGGACATAAAGATGATTAAAATAGGTACCTGACCCTAAAGAATTTATACACAATGGTAAAGTAAGGAGAGAGCTATCTGGGGAGAACTGACAAGTACCCTGCTAAGTTGCAATGTGTAAGCCTAAGAATGCTTATGCACTAGCTACAGTGGGGTCCTAAACAAGGGAGTGATCCAGTTTGAGACAGCCCCAGCGGTAGCCCCAAAGGGGCTCTGGAATCGTCTTATCCAGGGTTCAAGCATGGAGAGGTGGCCTGCCTGGAAAATTGTGTTGGATAACACCCATGCAGCAACCAGACCTATACTATCCCAAATGCTTGGGTAGGACAAACTTGGTCACTTTCTCTGAAGACTCTTAGAAGAGAGGTTCTTCTCTGTTAACCAAATCCAGAAAGCCACCCTGTGGCAGCACCAGGACATAAACCACTGGGTGCCAGACTAGCTAGAAAGCCTGATTCATAGCTATCTTTGGACAAGAACAGGATAAGTGTTTCTCTGTTACCCCAGTTGAGATTGTCAACATAAAGACCTGAACTGCCCCGACTTCCACCTCTAAGGTCTACAATTGGTCCAGTCTTGGGCTTCTGATGAATGAGTGAACATGGGAAGAAAGGAATGAATAAACAGTGCATGCATCTGTAAAAATTGCATGCATAACTACAGAGGGGATGAGGAGCAGAGGACTGGGGGTGAAGAGCTCTGTGCTCAAGTTTGGCCTCTGTCTCCCTGACTTTGATCAAATCAACTCGTGACTTTGATCAAGTCATCTCGTGCCTTTGAATCTGTTTCTCTTCTGCAAAGGGAAGGGATTTAAAGAGATAAGCATGGATTAAACAGGGAAGTTGACACAGATGAGGTGGGCACTATCTGTGTTTTGCTTGAAAACCTTCTGGCTGTGGTTAGTGAGGGCAGCATATTGTGGGGGCTCTTGTAAACCAAACCATCTCCCCAGCATATACACATCTCATCAGAGCCTTTACTGATTGACATGCTGGCTGCAAATCATCATGAGCAGCCCTCACTTTGTCTGACTTAATTTCTCTCTCCTTAGGGGACAGGGATTCAACCACATAGTCTTCTAACATTTATTCAACATCTACGATATACTAGCCACAATGCTGAGTGTGAAGGAAACAAAGCTGAGAAAGATGTGGTCTCCCACCTGTACAAACCCACAGACCAGAGAATGAGATAGGTAACAGATAAGCAAGAACTTTCACACATTTGCATTTTATTTGCTGCATCTAATTATAAATTTCTCAAGGATAGATAGGGATTAGGAGTGTTGAGAGCACCAACTCCAAGGTCGGGTTATCTGGATTCACACCCCAACATCATCTTTTGTTGCTGAATGAGCTTGGGCAATACACTTTTATTTCTGGAAGTCCTGATTCCTTTAGTCATAAGTTGAGGCTGATAATAATGTTTTCCTCAAAGGACTGACGTAAGCATTAAATGAGATAATTCATGAAAGATACCTAGTATGCAGTAGACACTCAATAAATGTTAGCAAATATTATTTTTTGGTTTTCTTGATGCCTTTTTTGCAGCAACTTTAAAGATTCTCTGCAATTAAATGTTAAAGGGATGATTTCCTGATGGTTTCAGAAGTAAAGATTAGTTCATAAGGGCACCAAGATTCCTGTAATTCTTGTAGCATGTATAAATCATACTGCACAATCTAGCTCCATAATTACATAGTAATTCATTCTACAAACACTCTGCACCTACTCAGTGCCAGGTCCTGTGCTAAATGATGAAGATAAATAAGAAGGGAAAACCTCAAAACATGTGGTTCCTTGCCTTAAGGAACTCAAAGTTCAGAAGGTGAGGCAGATGAACAAGAAGATGTAATGTCCTGTAGTAGCCGCTGTGATGGAGATCCATGTCGTAATGATGGGGACACCAAGAAGGAGTGAGCGAACTGCTGGGGTGGCCAGAGGGGGCTTCCTAGTGCAGGAGCTGCTGAGCTGCATCCTGAAGACTGAAGAGGGGTTGGGTTGTTTTATGCCCTGACTCATCAATAGACTTGGAGGCTGCGATGTCTCATGTCGGTCTCCTAGCTATACCTGCCATGAGGCAGTGCATGGTAGTGCAAAGATCCAGGAGAGCTGGATTCAACCTTGAGCTCTTAGAGTGACTTGCTCCACAGCTTTGAGCAAATTATTTCTCCTCTCTGGACTGGAGGTAGCTTGCTGATCTAGTTGGCAGGAGCTTCTCAGATTGAATTCTTTTATTTTATATCCAAGAAATATTGGATATTAAATATTGTTAAGTACTTACTGTATGCGAGATATGATTAAGTACCAAGGAATCAAAAGAGCTGGTTACCATTAGGGGTGGCTAGAACTTAATCCCATGGTGGAGAGAGAGAGAGAGAGAAGGAAGAAGAGGAAGAAGAAGAAGAGAAGAAGAAGAGGAGGAGGAGGAAGAAGAGGAAGAAGAAGAAGAGGAAGAGGAAGAAGAAGAAGAAGAGGAGGAGGAGAACAAGAATGAGAACAAGAACAAGAATAAGAAGAACAAGAACAAGAATAAGAAGAACAAGAACAAGAATAAGAAGAACAAGAACAAGAACAAGAACAGGAACAACAAGAAGAGAAGAAAGTTAGAATTGCCTGTCTCTGGGCAGAGGAAGAGTACAGTTTTTGCTCTTGATGCAGCCTGTTGTACCCCATGATATTACTGCAAGTAAGGAGAAAGATCTTCCACTTTTTCTTTGTCACCTGAGACATGTGGTTCCTGAATGTACTTGTGAACTGCAATGACTCATAAGAAAAATGAAGGGTGCATATATCAGTTTACCCACTGAGCCAAAGTTCTGTAAGACTGTCTCATTTTCCTCCTTTCAGAGCTTGGAGGAAAAGATCAGATTTGCTGGCAATTTCTCTGGGTTGCTCCAGGATGGACGGGTTACTGTGGGTGTGGTGGTGAAAACCCCAAGCAATTACACATAAAGAAATGCCCCCAACAAGTGTCCCCCAAATTCCCTGTCAGTAGATTTTGTGGGTAAGAAGTACAGGTCCTCAGGCCATTTTCTGGGACTGAATCCCTATGTTAACACTTAGTCACTGTGTGACCCTCAGCAAGTTACTTAACTTCTCTAAACCTCAGTTTGTGCTTATCTATAAGAATCAGGGGCTTACTGTTGAGTATTAAAGGGGATAATCCATATCATATACCTGGCATCTAGGATATATACATGTTAGCAACTAGCATCCTGGCAAGGTTGAGGCTCAGCATGAGCTCTTCACAAAAGGATTGTCATTACATCCAGCCTTCAGATGGGTACACTGAGGCCTTAGAATTGTCAAGGAATGTGACAGAACATCTGAAAGTAAAATGGTCTCTCCTAATTCTATCTTTTGCAAACATCTGACCTTCAAGGGATGAAAAGGGCCTTAGAGATTAATAGAACACAGTGAAAGTGATGCTGTGAGGCCAGGTCAGAAAAGGCAATATGGCTTTCCCTGGCTCTCTCTTTCCATGCTCCATCTTTCCTACCATCCAGTCACCACGTGGTGAGGAAGCCCAGGCCTCATTGCAGGGATTCTCAAACCCCCAAAACCAGGAGGCAAGATTTTGGTACATGGATTATCCCTGGAAGGGGGTGAGGGAGAGGGGTAGAGCAAAGACCTTACCACAGACACAGGAAGTGTCTTTGAAGTCTTATTTATTTCCTTAAAAATTAATGTGGGTTTTGAAATCTGACTTCATAATAAATCTTTTTTAAATCTAAAAATAATTTTTAAATGACATATTGTCAAAACAGACCCTCTAAGATGTGCCCTGTTTATCCTGTGGCTTTAATTACTCCCAAGCATATTGGCATGTACCCTGGGGCCACATGGTCTCCAGTGTGAGAAGCAGGGTGCCCTGTGCACAGCCTTTACCCCGTTTCACTTGCTTTCTTCACCACCCTTCTTCTTCTCCCCAGATTGCTCTTTCTTTTCCCCCTGTCCGTTCCTTCACTTTGATTGGTAGCACCTAGGACTTTTTTGAACTTTACTTAACTGTGCTGATGATGTTCAGAACTGAGGAGATAAGTCACAGCTATGAATATGTCCCCAATAAAGCATGCTTTGGAAACTTAATCCCCAATGCAACAATGCTGAGGGTTGGAGCCTAAGGAGAGGTGCTTTGGCCATGAGGGCTCTCCCCTCATGAATGGATTAATGCCATTATTGTGGGAATGGGTTCCATTATCATGGGAGTGGGCTCCTTATAAAAGGATGAGTTTAGCCCACTTGCTCTCTCTCACCCCCTCTTTGCTCTTCCACTCTTCTGCCTCACCTCAGAGGGCTAAAACATTCAAGGCGCCATCTTGGAAGTGTAGACCATGACCCATGACCCTTACCAGACACCAAACCCACTGGCATCTTGGTCTTGGACTTCCCAGCCCCCAGAACTGTGAGAAATACATTTCTGTTCTTTATAAATTACCCAGTCTTAGATATTTTGTTAGAGCAGCACAAACAGACTAAGACAGCCAGTGATTCTGGTTAGGAGTGATATATCTCCTCCAGTCTCATTCATCCAAACATTCTCTGTGTGCCACGCTTGACGCTGTTCTCAGGAGATACTGTGACAAACAAGACAGACATAGACACAGTTCTGCCCTTGCCAAACTTAAGGTGGGGCGGGGGAAGAAGACAAACAACTATGTATCAAGTAATTATAGTAGTGTGTGCTGAGAGTTACGAGAGGAAAGCACAGGGCATAAAGAGAACATAAAGCCAAGATAACTAATGTCACTGAAGGGTCAAGAAAGGCTTTCCTGGAAAGTGCCTTCCAAGCTGAGAGCTGAATATTGAGGAGAAAGGGCAAGAATGCTCTGATTGGAGGGAACTGTATGAATAAGGTAAGAGAGAACACAGACCTTTTAAGGAGCCAAAAGCAGCTCAGCCTGTCTTAATGTGAAAGAAGAGTGGCAAGAGATGAAGCTGGAGACACCCGCAGGGCAAGACCTCAGAACCGTTCATAAGTCAGGTTAAGGAGTTTGGGCTTTACCTTGAGGCAGTGAGAAGTCAACTAAGGGAGCATGTGAGTGTATGCACTTGTGTGTGTGTGTGAGGTAGTGTGTGCATGTGAGGGAGTGTGTGAGTGTATGCCCTTCTTTGTGTGTGTGAGGGAGTGTGTGAGTGTGTGCACTTGTGTGTGCATACGAGGGAGTGTGTGCATGCGATGGAGTGTGAGTGTATGCACTTGCGTGCATGCGAGGGAGTGTGTGAGTGTATGCACAAGTGCGTGTGTGTATGACAGAAAGAGAGAGAACAGGGAGTGGACTTTTCCAGTGGCTGCCCCTTGAGGTCCGTGACGTAAGCTGGAACCTCATGACCAGCAGGAACATAATAAAAAATGAAGACACTGATATTTCATTATTGTTGCAGGATGTAATTAAGGACAACACAGACCCAGTGAGTCAGAGAACAAATTCAGATGAATCAGAAGGGATGTGTGAAAAACAACATGTTCGGGGAAAGAGGGTTAATGTTCTTCAGATGGTTCCTGCAGTGAACTAGATGACTTGTTGAGTATTTGACCATTAAGTGGCCTTTGTCAGCTGGGAAGATTGACTAGGTCCTCCTACCAGTCTCTGGAACCACAGTGGGGTGAAGAAGTATGGGCTGAGGACACCAGGTTCATAATCAGCTAACTCAGGCTGGAAGATTACCCTTCTAAGCCTGGAGGGTTTACCCATCACCAAAGGTCAAGCAGAGGAAAGTGGCAGGGGGCAGAGTGCAGGGAGGAGCGGATGGGTAGGGTGCAAGAGGTTCACCTATGCATGGGCCAGGTGGCTGCCTGGGATGCGAGGCTGAAGGGTGTGAGAAACTCACCAGTCACCCACTCTGCCTCCCTCCTCCCTCCCAATTTGGTTCATTCCTCTCTCTGAAGTTCTCAAGGGTTGACCTTCTGCATCCATTAGTGGTATAAGAGGGGCAGCCTTTCTCTCTCTTTCTTTTCTTTCTTTCTTCCTTTCTTCCTTTGCTTTCCCTTTCTTTTCTTTCCTTTTTCCTTCCTTCCTTCCTTCCTCTCTTTCTTTCTTTCTTTCTTTCTTTTAGTAGTTGGGATTATACATGCATGCCACCATGCCCAGCTATTTTTTTTTCATTTTTGTCAATATAGGGTCTTTCTATGTTACCCAGTCTGATCTCAAACTCTTGGCCTCAAGTGATCCTCCTACTTCAGCCTCCCGGAGTGCAGAGATTACAGGTATGAGCCACCATGCTTGGCCTAAGCCACCTGTGCCTAGCCACTTTTCTACAGCCTAAGAAGAGCCCTCTAGCTAAGCTAGTACTGTGTTAGAAATTGGTTTATCTATTAGTCTATTATACCAACTCTTCTCTTGCAAAAGGCGGGGCTATGATAGATTGGGATGGAGACTGGTACATTTTGAATGAGGAAGCTAGAGAAGATCTACAGCATGAGGCTGTGCAATGAAAGCCTTGTAGAGAGAGGCTTGAATAATGCTGAAAGGCGGTGAGGAAAGGTTCATTTGTTCAGAAAATGTACCAAGTAGTATGGGAAATGGTCTTCTCCAAAAATGTCCACAGCAATATTTTCAGGCCCACATATTCTTCCAGAACCTTGCCACTTCCCCTCCAAAGGCTGAGCCTATTTTCCCTATCCTTGAACCTTTGTGACTGCTTAATTAATAGCATGCTGTGGAAGTGATGCTGCAAGGCCAGGTCATAAAAGGCAGTATGACTTTTCCTGGCTTGTTCTCGGTGGTCTCCATCTTGGAATCCAATCTCCATGGTGTGAGGAAGCCCAGGCCATATGGAGAGGCCACATGTGGGTGTTGTGGCCAATGGGTCCACTAAGATCTTAGCTGACATCCAGCATCAACTGCCTGACCTGTGAGTATATTTTCCTGCACTTCCAGTCCCCAGCCTTGGAGCTGCCCCAATAGGTGCTGAGTGGAACAGAGATGATCTACCTCACTGAGTCCTGACCAATTACAATTTCTGAGTAAAATAAATGTTATTATAGTTTTAAGACACTAAGTTTTGGGTGTAATTTATTATGTAGCCACAGCAACTGAAAAAGTATCTGCTGCAAAATGCCTGAGAATGACGGGTAGCATTTGTAAGAGCACTTTAGAGTTTACAGAAGACGTTCACACAGTGATCTCAGCCAGATCTCTGAAGAAGCCTGTGAGGCAGGTATTGTTATGTCAGGTTCACAGAAGGGAAGCTGAGGCTTGGAGAGATGGAGTGAATGGCTCAGAGGCATATAGCCAGGAGCTAGCAAAGGTGGGAAGTTGAGTCCAGGTTTTCTTTTTTACAAAGGCATCTTCTCCTAGTTCATTGGAGCAAAGCCCAGTACTAAGGTCTGTGATAGCCACTTCACAAAAGCCCTGCATGAAAGCATCATGCAGATAGTGGAGGTTACACCTACATTACAAGGTACAAAGTAATAAGAACCCCCAGAGATGCATTCATTTAAAAAAATAGTTACTGAGCCCGTGCCATGTGCTGGGCACAAACCCCTGTCCTCCTGGATTTTCATTCTAGTGAGCGATGGAGAGATTGCAGTTAAATGCAGAATTATGTCTCTCACCAAATTCATATGAGGAAGTCCTACTCGCAGGAACTTAGAATGTGACTGTATTTAGAGGCATTTAAAATGGTAATTAAGGTAAAGTGAGATCATATGCATGGGCCCCAATGCAATCTGAATGGGGTCCTTATAAGAAGAAATTAGGGGCCGGGTGTGATGGCTCACTCCTGTAATCCCAGCACTTTGGGAGGGCGAGGTGGGTGGATCAGCTGAGGTCAGGAGTTTGAGACCAGCCTGGCCAACATGGCGAAACCCCATCTCTACTGAAAACACAAAAATTAGCCGGGCATGGTGGTGAGCGCCTGTAATCCCGGCTACTTGGGAGGCTGAGGTAGGGAGAATTGTTTGAACTCAGGAGATGGAGGTTGCAGCGAGCCAAGATTATTCCACTGAACTCCAGCCTGTGACACAGAAGAGGAAATTAGGACACAGACAGGTACAGGGTGAAGATACAGGGAGAAGACGGCCGTCTTCAAGTCAAGGAGAGACACCTCAGAAGAAACCAACCCTGCTGTCACCTTGATCTCTGACTTCCAGCCTCCAGAACTGTGAGAAAATAAATTTCTGGTGTTTAAGCTAAGGGTCCCCAGCCTTTTTGACACAGGGGACCGGTTTCTTGGAAGACAATTTTTCCAAGACCAGGGGTGGGGATTGGGGAGATGGTTTTGAGATGATTCAAGTGCATTACATTTATGGTGCACTTTACTTCTATTATTATTACATTGTAATATATAATGAAATAATTATACAACTCACCATAATGTAGAATCAGTGGGAGCCCTGAGTTTGTTTTCCTGCAACTAGATGTTCCCCTCTGGGGGTGATGGGAGATAGTGTCACCTGAAGTGTGTTGCTTATAATCTCATTTTGTTTGCTGTCACTGCAGAAAACCCTGCTTTACAAAGATAGGATGTTGGAAATGAAAGCAGGCTTTTCAGCACTTTTGTGGCAATCTCAGGATACTCTGCCTTGATTTTAATCCAGAATGTATGGAGATTTGGAGTTGTCTTAAACATACCTTTAAGGGCACCAGCAGCAGCTGTACAGTTGAAGTACATCAACTCACTTGCCACTATAAAGTCTGCCACCAGATGCTGCAGCTTAATTGTCACATGCCACTCACGGATGGAGTTTTGGTATGAGTCTGCAAGCAACTGATTTATTATGAACTCTGTCCAGTCAAACCTCTCTGCTACTGTTAATCTGTATTTGCAGCCACTCCCCAGCACAAGCATTACTGCTTCAGCTCCACCTCAGATCATCAGGCATTAGATTCTTATAAGGAGTGTGCAACCTAGATTCCTTGCATGCACAATTCACAATAGGGTTTGTGTTTCCTATGAGAAGCTAGTGCCACCACTGATCTGATAGGAGGTGGAACTCAAGTGGTAGTGTGAGCAATGGGGAGCGGCTGTAAATACAGATGAAGCTTGCCTACCACTCACCTCCAGCTGTATGGCCCGGTTCCTAACAGGCCACAGACTGGTACTGGTTCATGACCCAGGGGTTGGGGACCCCTGGTTTAAGCCATCCGGTCTGTGGAATTCTGTTATGGCAAACTAATATTGTTGCTGAGGGAGTTTGTGGTGGGTCATGATTACTTCTTCCAGGACAATGGTGGAGGTAGCATTTGAATTAGTTTTAAAAGGATGGATCTGAGAGTCACTATGACTTGGGAAACCTGGCCTTACCTCCTTGGAAAACACATGAATACATGAATAAATAAGTGGATAGGTCCAAAGATACTAGGTTAGGATAAGGGCAGGGCTGGGGGAGTTAGCTGGGAAGGGGATGATTTACTAGATTAGGGACACAGAGAATTGCAATATTATATAGCCCGATTGTATAATTTTGTTAAAGGAGAGGTAGGGGCATTAGGAATTATGCCAGACTAGGCCAGGTATGGTGGCTCATGCCTGTAATCCCCGCACTTTGGGAGTCTGAGGTGGATGGATCATTTGAGGTCAGGAGTTTGAGACCAGCCTAGGCAACATGGTGAAACCCACTCTCTACTAAAAATACAAAAAATTAGCTGAGCATGTTGGTGTTTACCTGTGGTCCCAGCTACTTGGGAGGCTGGGGATGGAAGATCTCTTGAGCCCTCAAAGCAGAAGTTGCAGTGAGCTGATATTGTGCCACCGCACTCCAGCCTGGGTGATAGAGTGAGACCGCATCTCAAAAATAAATAAATAAATAAATAAAACCAAGTAAATTATGCCAGACTGTCTAAATTTATTCCTAGAAACTAACTAGAAATTATCTTGGCTCAGCCCATCACTATTTAGGGGACAGGCATTTGAAAATTTCCTCCTTCTATCTATACAAATATAAGCAAGTAGGCACTCGTTATTCTGGACAAGGGGATAATAAGACCTGGGGTTCCTCTGTATGCAGATCTGATTGCTGGGAGAAAAGGCATCAATTTCCTAAGGGTCCATGGCCTTCAGAGAAGGAAAAGAACAGACATGCCATCCTGTTCCCCTTAGTTCAAAGTGAAATTGTTCCAACCAAGTTCCAGTGGCCAGATAGATAGGGGGCAAACTCCTTAAAATAAAATTATTTTAAGAAAGTAGAGTGTTTTTCCTGGGGCCTGGGGTCACCACATGGCTTCAAGATTCCCAGAGAGGGCTGGTCTAGCAAGGCTTGTTGCTGGCACTGCTAGAAACATGTGTGTTCCAAGTTTCCCAACACAATGGTTGGCTCTAGACAATACTAGGGAGGGAATGTGAACTACAAAGAATTATCTTGGTGCATCATAATAATGTGAGCAGGGTTCTGAACCAACAAGGACATTCACTAACTGTGGATCCATCCCCAGTAACCACACCACTGGGCTGTGGGAACTAAAAGTGATGATGAACTGATCAAATCCTAGGACTCTTTGTCTTGCAAGTTTAGATGGAGACTAGGCACTCTGGGTTGAGTAAGTTCTCAGTATTTTAGGGCAAATTGGAGTTGGGTGTGGTTCTCAAGGATGAGATACTGAACCTCTGTTGTTGAGGCATTGGGTGCTTGAGCTCTTAATTGGAAAAAAAACTAAATAAAGTAAAATAAATTGAAATTAAGACAAGATCTATCCTTGTGTACACCTTGATTATGTGGAGCAAGACATACTTATGCACAGTTCAAAGCTGGGAGAAACTACTGGGTCTCTTGTCCCTTGAAAATTATTGACCCTCCCCACTTAGTAGCACAGGACACTAAAGTTTAACTCAACGTGTTTCTTATTGGGGTGGGAGTTCATGGAGGGCAGAGTGAAATCTGGCTCCCATGGGCAGCCCCCACAGCCCGTGTGCCTCATAGGGATGGGACTGTGCTGTCCGCATGGAACAGATCATTCTCCCCACTCCCTGTGTTGCCTTATCTTGAAGTAGCTCCCCTCCTGCCACCGAAGCTTGAGCCCTGGGATCGCCTTACAGTGTGATTCTCAGAATCTCCCAGCCAGGAATAGCCTTTCCTGGATTTTTCTCTCTCCACTGTCCAGATGGCTGCAGCACTGGGAGCAGGAAGCCAGGTGGCCCAAACACGTGTGTGTGTGTGTGTGTGTATGTGCGTGTGCGCGTGTGTGTGTGTATTTCAGTGTTGTCTTAATTCTTTCTTTGCCACAGCCTGATTCCTTTATTGGCATGTCTCTCTGTGCCCCCAGCCCAAGCTGGATCTCTGTGTGTTGGAGATGGGAGCTGAGGGGAGGAAGTAGGCTCCGTGTTTGCATCCTTGGCAGGCTTAGGACATTGGGTTCAGGAATCACCTCCACATTTCTCAGAGCTCAGAGTTTATTCAAACTAAGCTGTGTCTTGCCAGGATGTACACAAAGAAAGAAGCAGCCCTGGAAATAAATAAAACATAACAAATAAACACATACATAAATACATAGATAAATAAATGAATGGGTCTGAAGATACTAGACTGGGGTAAGGTCAGGGCTGGGGATGTTAGCTGGGAAGGGGATGGTTTATAGGGTTAAAGATATAAAGAATTACAATATTATATAGCCCCATTGTATAATTTTGTTAAAGAAAGAACGCCCAGCGGGTAGAATGGGCTCAGGATGATCTGGTCTTGTAAATGTTAGTTCTTGTCTTGGGCTGACATTTATTGTCTCATCATTTTTCATTGTTTTCACAGTCTCTCTTGAGAGGAGATTTGTGATTTTTAACAGTACAGCATCAAAAGAGTAATAAATTTCACCTGCTTTTGATAGTCCTACTTCGTTTCTTACAGTTATTGTTTTTCTCCCTCTGGGATATTACAGTATGATGTTGGGGGGCTCGCTGGCCCCTCAGCCCCCTACCTCATCTCTTTACTCAAGAGATGTCTATTTGGCAAGAGAAGACGACCTGTCTTAGCCCTGTGCTGGCTACCTTACATTTTACTTGAAGCATCTCATCTCATTCTCCAAGCATCTTTCATGATAGGATTCTTACATAGGATATGGGAGGAGATGAAACGACAAGCCTGAGATCATGCAGGGAGTTTCGAAGAGGAGCCTAGATTGAAGCTGAGGTGGTTCTGACTTTAGAGCTCACGTTCTGTGCCCATCAACTCCACAGCATTTCTGGGCACCGGTTGGGGGTGGGCATGGAGGTGCTCCAGCTGGATCCCTCCTGGGTGGGTGGTGTTGTGGGAGGGATGCAGAAGCCACAGTGCCCCTGGGCTTTGTCTCTAATTGGAAGAACCTGAACACCATACTCACATCTCTCTGCAAAGCAACAGCAGTGTCTACTCTGGTCTGAATGTTTGTGGCCCCACCAAATTCGTATGTTGAAATCCTAAACTCCAAGAAGATGGTATTAGTAGGTGGGGTCTTTGGGAGATGATTAGGTCACAAAGGCTCCACCCTCATGGGATTAGTGACCTTATAATGGGATTAGTGCATTTATAAAATAGGCCCTAAAAAGAGCCCTCACCTTTTCCACTATAAAGGGCACAGTGAGAATATGGCCCTCAATAATGAATGAGCCCTCACTAGGTACTGAATCTGCCAGTATTTTGATCTTGGACTTCCCAGCCTCCAGAACTGTGAGAAATAAATTTCTGTTGCTTATAAGCAACGCTATTGTATGGCATTTTGTTATAGCAGCCTGAATGGACTAAGACAGTGCCTTTGGATTCTTCTGTAGCCTTCCCACTGGGTCTGGCCTAAGCCCCACCCACCCCCACCTCCTGGTGCTCATCTTCTTGGGACAAGTAGAGGAAGGTGGGTGAAAAGCCAAGAAAAAGATTTGCAGAGTGAGAAACCTCACAATCGCATCTCCCTCCTCTTTGGAAGTTGGTGTATTTTTATTGGAGTTATACTGGATGATAAATCACGCCCTATGTGTGGTTTCTCAAATGCGGAATAGGTATGCTGAAAGGAGTGAGTGCCGTCCCTCTAGGGTCTGCTCAGAGCCGTTCCTGTCCCCACCTGTTTTTGGCCAAGGTTCCAAAAGGAAGAAAGTTCACATTCAAAGCCAACCTGCAGAGGAGCAGCTGCTTGGGTTGGCAATCCTGGTCTCCTTCTCTGGGAAGGGTGTCTCGGAAGCTCTGATGTGGCTGATTTTTGTTGAAATGGGTGAGTTGGGGTGGACTGGGGAGATGGGGGAAAGGGAACTTGTATGAGTTGTCTTCCATCCTCTCCCCACCATATGACGTTATAAGCAGTGCTGGGTAACAATTTACTTTGCACATCTCTGGGAGAGTTAGAGGGTGGGGGCTGGGTTTTGGCTGGCTGGCTGGGGCAGCTGAGGTCCAGGAGGAGAATCACTTGGCTAAGGTCACTCAGCCAACTGTGGCCCCGGGCCCCTTGGCACCTGGCTCAGTGTCCTGCCCTTCTGGCAGTGCTGCCTGTGGATCCCAACTGAGGAGTCAGCAGGCTGTGCGGAGGACAGGATTTGACCCCCACGCCATTCTCCTGGGCATCCAGGCTGGTCCATCAGGTCCATGGAGCAGTGGGGAGCTGGGCACCCTGGGGACAAGCCAGAGAAATGAGAGAGTCCTTGCTGGGGTAGTGGGTCGGGGGCAGTGTCCTGGGCTCATGGAGTCTGTGTGAAAGAAACAGCCAAAAAGCATTTACTAGGTAACTGGATAAGAGACACATAATTAATCTAGGTTACCCTGAGTTTAGTGCCCCAGTTGGGTCAGCACTGAAGCAAAATCTGAAATTAGGTCAAGGACTTACCTGATTTCACACCTGGGGAGACACCTACCCTCAGTGCATTTAGCATTCTGGTGACACATTTTGGAGAGTCGTAGGACAGATGGGGCCTCAGCGTTGGCTCCTTGGGCAAGTAACCCACCTTCCCCAAGTCTTACTTTCCTTATCTGTAAAATGAGGTTCACATACATTTCTTCCTCGGGGGAAGTGGCGTTAACATCTTGTCTGGCACATGGTGAGGCCTCCAGGCTGTTGTTGTTGATTATTGGGACCCTCTAAGGATGAAAGGATGAAATGAAATAGAGGATAGGCTAAGTCATGATGTAGTGTGTGGAACTCAGTAACCACCAACCTCAGCATCTCCTCGTTTCCAACATCCCTCTGTGCCCCTGCCTCTTCCGTATCCTCAGCCTCACACACCCTACATGCCATGCCTTATCCTGCCCCTGTGATTGACCCTGTCTGGGGAAATGCACTTCAATAGGACCCTCTGAAGCCTAAGAGGCCTTCTCAGCCCTAAAGACACTAATCACATAGACGAGGAGGAGGGCTTCCTGCACCCTCACATCCTACCTCTGGTCCACAATGACTTCTACAGATAGGCCGGTAGGTGTCAGCTGCGGGAGGATTTTGCTCCCTCCCACCCACCTGGGGACATTTGGAGATATTTTTGGTTGTCACAAATGGAGGAGGGCTACTTGCATCTAGTGAGTAGAGGCCAGGGATGCAGCTAAACATCACACAATACACAGGATGGCCCCCCTGCAATAAAGAATGATTCGGACCAAAATGTCCATGATGCAGAGGGTGAGAAACCCTGAGATAGACTGTAAGAAGGAGCTATCCACAGACACAGGAGCACCACCAGAAGCCAGTACGCAGGGACACATGGTCGGAGGAAACAGGACTGAGAACAAAGAAGATTTGTGTTTATTAGGAAAAGGGCGGGGGGTGCCTGGAAGGAGTGCTGATGGAAGGAAGATGCTGGAGTTGAGTCTTGAGTGTTCTAGGCGCTCCAGGCACAGAAAGCTTTGGAGAGAAAAGTGGGGAGGGTCCCCATGTCCAGCATGGGCCACTATAACCAGGCCCTGGGTACCATTCCTGTTAATGGCAAAGGTTGGCCCCAAACACCCCAGGCTGCTGGTCAGGACCCGGAAGCTGTGCTCCGTGGACTCTGCTGTCGTGTGGCAGCTTGGGCTGGGCTGAGGGGCTTCCCTGAATGGCATTGCTTTGGCATCAGGGCCTTGTGGACACAGCCAGAATTAATTGACCATTGTTTGGGGGTGTGTGTGTGTGTGTGTGTGTGTGTGTGTGTGTGTGTGTGTTTTGTTGTTTTTCTAAATCCACTAGAGGGCATGTCAATGCTAAGATCTTCTGGCAGGTTGGACAAATGACATTTGTGCGAACTGAGGCTCCTGGCCCTGGGTGGTGAGGGGAGTGAAGAAGGAGTGGGTGACAGAAAATGGGGTTATTGATTTTGGCCCCTCCCCACCACAGCCTTCCCCTACCCAGTGATGACAACAAGATGATTTGTGAATTCATAGAGAAAGCCAGCCGTGATTCTCCCCTCAATGACATACACCATTAGGGAAGTTAAGCTGGGAAGAAGACAGGGATGGCAGAGGCAGTTTCTTGGAATGGAATCTAACCATGGTGTGACTCTGGGAAGGGAATTCCTCCTTCCAGCCCCCTCTCTCACCTCCCCAGGGGCCATGTCGCCATGGTGGCCTGGCCTGGCATGGCCAGGTGGCCTTCACTCCCTTGGGCCAAGCAGAGAGGAACGCGTAGCTGCTGAACCTCCAGAGGTCTCCAAAGGTTCTAAGTGCAGGAGCCAAGAGAGCTTCTGAAAACCCTCATTCTGCACAGCCTGGCCCACCCTCAGCCTTCTCTTTTGCATGTGGCTGCCCAGAGAGCTTGGCAGAAAGGCCCAGAGAGTGGGGTGACAGCCGGGGGCGGGCTGGGGTGAAGGTAAATGGAACTGTGTTGTTTTACTGTCCACCTTGATGTCAGGAGGGATAAGGGGGTGTCATCTGGGTGGAGTGAGTGGTGTGGGGTTGGGGAGGTGGGAGGCAATGAGGAGAGGCTGGGCCAACGGGCATCTGCTTTAGGAGAGGAAATCACAGGCATCCTGGGGTTTGGGCAAGAGAAACAAGCACCTCTCTGAAGGTAGTAGGTTTGGGCTGCGTCAGGAACAAAACTTGCTATTTTTAATTTGGATACACAGTTGGGAGGGAACATTTATTTGCCCTTGAGGTCTGTATTCAGATGTAGCAGGCTCTTTTCTCTTGTTTCTACTGACATAGCCCAGAGAGAAGTAAACGTTAGACTATATACTTATATATACAAGATCTGGTTCCAGAGCCCCTCTCAGCCACTGGCTTGCTCTGTGACTGAGGGCAAGTCATTTAACTTCTCTGAACTGGAGATTTCTCATCTATATATCTGAAGGGTTGCTATGCAGATTAACTGAGATAATGCATGAAAGTACCCATCCCACAGTGTAGTTTAAAAAAAGTCCCAGTAAATATTCACTCCCTCCTATTAACAATCTAGAGTCTGTAAAGGGGTCACGTGGTCACCAGGAAATACGTAAGAGGCCAAACCAGGCTCAAGGATCATAGAAGAACCAGCAGCCAGTAGGGTTGCATTGGTGCCTAACAATAGCACAAGCACTAGTACAGGTGGTGGGGGATGCTTATTGAAAACTCCTTGACAACTCACAAATAATGAAACTGAGTCTCAGAGAGGTTCAGCAATTTCCCCAAGGCCACACAGGCAAGCAGGGATTTTAAGAAGTGTGTGTGTGTGTGTGTGTGTGTGTCTGTCTGTCTGTCTGTCTGTCTACCAGTCTCCCAGATCTGCTTAAAATGACAGATGACTGTTGTTGTGGACTATTGCAGAATCCTACTGAAGCCTGAGGCCACTGAAAAAATCACTAATACCGATCCTGTCTATTTGAAATTTTGCATTAAAATTATGGATTTTTTGCATTAATTTTGATTCTCAAAAATACTGCATTTGATCCTACATATCTATCTCAATAATTGAATTTTTGGCATCCCCAAGGTGAGCTCTTCCCTCGTCTTCCCCTGGTCCCAATGTACCACTGCTATTACGCCTACAATTCTGGGTGGTCTGGCCTGGGGATTGTGACTCTCAAAAAGGCAGTGCACAAGAGCTAGAGGTCACTGCTCACTAAAGGAATGAAAAATCTCCCCCGTCAATATTGAAAGAGGTCTTCCTGGGAGGGGCCAGGGCCTGTGGCTAATGAACACCATGGTGAAACCTACTGGCAGGCAATAAAGGATCATCCTTCTCTGCAATCAGGCAAGTGCCGTGGCAACCTCATAATAAGCCAATATTGCACGTCTGTTAATATAAAATTCTTCAATCTATAAGTCATCAACATTTATTATCAAAAAAAAGATCAGAACCTATATATTGTTGATGCAAGTATAAGCTGGTATGGCTTCTTTCGTTAGCAATTTGGCAGTTTCTATTGAAACTAAAAATGTGCAAATCCTTTGAAGCAGATAGTTCCTTTTCAGGTATCCATCCTAGAGAAATGCTGGCTTGTGTACACAAAGAGGCATTCCAAGCACGTTCATTACAGTTTCAAAACACTATATATGTCTACCAATGGGGAAGTCATTATATAAATTATGGTACCTCCATACTGTGGAGACCTGTGCAGCAATAAAAAGGCATTAAGTTGACCAAACATGTTGAAATACATCAAAAGTCAGAAAAGAAACAAGTCATAAAGTCAAAGAACAACAGGGCAGAATGGTACCTGCTGTTTGGCCCATTTGTGCCTCAGGACCAAAAGTACACTGAAGACTCAAAGCAAAACTATGTACCTTTATATGGATATAAATGCAAAGAACAGCCTGGAACCATAAAGAAAGGTGGCCCAGTTTGGTTATTCTAGGAAAGTGGAAGGAACTTCCCTTCAACTCTTTGGTTTGATCTAAAAAATATATAAATATATTGTAACAAGAAAATAATATTCATATATCTGTTTTTTAAAGGAAGAAATAATTTTAAAGGAAGAAAGTTAATTGTCTTGGAAGTCCTTTCTGGATATGTTAGAGCATATGGGTGGAAGGGGTACACTCCTGTTGTATAAAAATTCAGGCAGTCTGTGGTCTCACTCTCCCAGATTGTCCACCGGGAGACTGAGATAGGCCATCTTTTCTCTTTCCCTGTCTCCAGGAGCAATAAGTCTCTTCTTTCAGGAGGAAGAGGATTAGTCTCTTCCAAGATTTGTTAACTGCAAATGACCGATGAGCTGAGCCACCTTTAAGCATCATTACCTTCACCCAGGTTGTTGCTGCTCTAAAGGTTTTTATCTCTCCACCACACTATGTTGACAATCATTATGATGGTTATTTCGGAATTTTAGCAAGAATGTCAGAATAAGATCAGCTCAGTTGTGGTAACAAAGAAAGGCCCAAAACTCAGTGGTTTAACCATATCAAGATTTATATCTATCATACAACATCCCCATGTGAGTCAAGTGAATCTCTAGAGCACCTCTCTTCCAGGTAGTGACTCAGGGTCTTGGTTGTTCCTGTCTTACAACTATACCAGGTCATCATATAATGTGATCACTGCAGCATGGAAAGAGAAAGCTGGAAGACTACACGGGGGCTGATAGCACTAGGTTTGGAAGTTGCATGCATCACTTTCTCCCATGTTCCATTGGCCAGAAATGGTCACATAGTTCTAATCCAACTGCAAGGGAACCTGGGAAAGGTAGGAGAGCCCATGGCTATTTAGTGAGAATTTAATGTCTCTGTCACAATAAGAGGAAATGAAAAATATAAATTAGACACTTCATAAATGCCATTTCTGTTAATGTAGCCAACATGGGAGGCCATTCAGTAGTTCATAGGTTCCTTGAGGGCAATGACTCTTGTTACTTTTTACCTCCATCCGAGTCCTGTTGATGAAAACAATGACATCTTTGCAGAGAGTCTTCATTTAATGTTAGCCAAATTGAACTACTACTCTTACTCAAAATCTTTTTTACAACTTCTTTTTGGGGAAATTTTCTTCTCAGTCAGTTTACAATTGCACAAGGAAATCAATTGCATTTTTTGTTGTTCTTTACTTTTTAATTTCCTGTACCTCCAAGTTAGATCTTTGGAAAGACTTTAAAGTAAGACAAACTAGCAATATTGGTCAAGATGAAGTGAGCAAAGGCACAGATAAATAATATGAATGAAGAATGAGATATCATTACACATATAGCAGAGATGAAAAAGATAAGAGAAACACTCTCACTCACTTTGTCTCAATGTATTTCTTTGAAGTTCCACCTGTTTTATTTGTTTGTTTTAACCCAAAGCGCCACACCTAGCATGAGTGATTATCTCTTTCTCTACCAGATTTGACTTGTGGTTATTTCTTAAAACAACAACAACAACAACAACAGCAATGTTGTTAAAATATGATATGGCTGTGTTTAAAATGGATATATTGAAGACTCTGAAGGTAGTCCCCAAAGAAATATGAAGACTTGATTGTTTGATTATTTGTCATTGGAACATGGCCTCCTTAGAGTCCAGGTTTGAAAGATGACTCTGTTCTTGGAGGCTTAAGGACCCATAGGTTTGTTTAAGTAATTACTAGTCCCCATTAATCTTCATCTATGTCTTGAACAACCTTGGATTTAACCCACCTTACTCCCTTTCCTAAGAATGTGGAGTTTTAGAAGCTGGAAAGAGAGTTCAAGGGGACTTAGATTCCAAGAAGAGATGGTTCTTAGGAAATAGTTTAGAAGTATCATTGTTCCAAAGATGAAAAGGCTTGCAGTAAAATCTGAGCCTGGCTGAATACATGTGCCATTTTCCTTTATGCCTTTCTTATGGAGAGAGACCACCAACTCCTCCTTCTTCCCCTCACAGTTTCGTGGCTGTGAAAACTCCATAGCTGCTGTCCCTGTCTCAATACTGTCCTCAGGTGCTCCTACCAGATTAATCTTCCAAAAACTCCTCTTTGATCATGCTCCTCTTGGAGGAAAAACATCTTGGCCTGCAAAAGTGGCCCCACCCTACCTGGCCAACTTTATGTTCACCTGCTTCCTGACACGAGTCTCTTCCCTAGGCATGTTCATTCCCTCCACTTTCCACAAACATGCTGTTCTTGTCCTGCTGCTTCTTTGCATTTGTTCATGTTACTCGGCAGGCCTGGGATGCAGTGCCAGGTCCACATCATAGGAATGCTTGACTTTACATAATGAATGGGTTCCCGGTTTGTCATTTAAAGTGTATGCACATGTGTGTGAAGCTAATCCCACTTCCATAATGCTGGGTGTTTAGCTTCAGAAGTTTGTCTTGATTTGTGATTCGTCCTTGATTGGCTGTGAGCCCAATTCTTAGTTTTATATTTTTCTGCCTCTTAGTTGCTGCCAATTTATAAACCAACACTTAAATCCTTCAAGGAAGTTCCTTTAATAAAAGCATCATTTTTGATAGAAAGTGAGGAAGTCACCCCTGCATTTAAAAAATTTGTTGTTAAAAGCTTGGATTATTGCCAACTGGATTTTCTTCAAATGGGGCCTACTTGCATATGTCAAACAACTTCTTTCCAATTTGAGATTCCCAGGGCGATATGCACTAAAGCCATCTTTAGGGTTTTATGTAGCCACATCCTCAAAGACTTTCCTTCTCACTTGACTTCAGTTGTGCAGGCCTGGACTTCAGCCAATTCATATATATCTGGTATACACCAGAGGGGTGGCCAGGTGAGTCTACTAGGGTTTTGTTTTGTTTTGTTTTGTCTTGATGGGAAAGGCTTATGTGCCTTAACATTTTGGGGCTGATAATGAGCTTTTGGACTAAGACTTCTTAGATAGTGATAAAAAAGGGTTACCTTGTCCTCCTAAGACTTTGTACTGGATGTGGGGAACTTGAACAGTTTGGTGGGAGAAGATGTCATAACTTGATGTGTAAATGACTTAGGAACAAGTTTGGGGAGTGCTAGTGATACTCTGGCCTGGTTCCCATGGAATAAGTTCCACAGTCCTCTGGGGGTGGGAGCTGTGAGAAGAGGGAAGAACACTCTTCATGGTATCAGTGGCCCAAAGACCACTTGTGACCCAGCATAAAATGGGTGGGTTGTGACTATAGCAGAAGTGATGGCATGTGACTCAAGGCTTGGCTCTTTTGGAAGGCTCACTCCTGGGATCCAGGCACCATGATGTGAGGAAGCCCAAGCAGCCACATGGAAAGGCCATGTGTAGGTGTTCCTGCTGACATCCACTGCTGAGGTCCCAGTCTACAGCCAGCATCACCTACCAGATATGCTTTAAGATGATTCCACCTGCCAGCCTTCAAGTCAGCTCCAACATGAATCTTTTCGGCTGAGGCCCTAGAGACATGAAGAAGAGTCATTTACTCCATGTGTCCTTTAAAAACTTCTGACTTAGAGAGAATCCCTGGGCATAACAAAACCATTGGTATTTTTAAAAAGCTATATATACCACTGAGCTTGGGGAGATGTGTTATGCAGCAACAGTAAGTGGGACAGAGAGCTACTTTTCTGAGATGGACAGAAGGGATTTGGAAGGTAACGAATGAGTTATCCAGGGAATGAGGCTGGCAGTTACAATGATATCTGAATTCTCTGAGCACCTCAAATTATCCGAGTCCTACCCTTAAGACCCAGAAACCTAGAGATCAAATGGGAATAGAAGAAAATGAGGGCAATTTGTGAGACCCCCATGACTTTAACCTCTTGATCTAGAGAGGAGATTTGGATTGGGGCTGCAATTTCAATGACCTTTCTCTTGAGAGGGGGCCAAGGAAGGACTGCTTCCTTCCTGCCTTCATAACCCTAGTGTTTTCCAGGCTGGAGACCTTAGAAACACTGGTAACATCTATTACATTTAGTGTAGAGTCAAAGAGGCTTGCAGGGCTTGTTCCTTATTGCTACAACAGCCAGGGGAGAAAACCTTGCAAAATAATGTAAAACTTTGGTTGATACTCATGAGTCTCTCTGGAAACTTCAAAGTAGCTAATACAGTGAGAGAAAAGAAATGACCTCAACTCCTTCCTGCGTTTTGCTTGCTGGTTTGGCATATCGCTATCTGTGCCTCTTTTAGGGAACTTCCCTATACAGGAAGAACTGAAGATTTTGCAGGATTATGTTGGGTATGGGGTGCAGTAAAAACGAATACCCTTTGTCTCTACTAACCTCCTCTCAATTCTTCTCCTCAGCCATTCCAAAATGCGTTACGTAGGTGGAAGCTGGGTGAGTGTCAGGAAACCAAACTCCACAAAATAAGATGACACCCTCTTGGAAGGTTCGGAAAAGTGTATCAGTCTTCAAGAGCCAGCTCAGCTACTACTTCTTCAAGCTAACCTTTCTTGAGACCTCCCCTTTACCTGCTTTCATCTATGCTGCCCGTTGACTTAACTGAATCACCTAGTGGACTGTGAGTTCCTTAGGATGCTGTCTTTAATCTTTGTATCTTGAATGCACACTCAGTTCTGAGCACATTCTACTCAAGAAATTTTTGCTGGGGGAAAAAACAACCCATTGTCAGCATTTGATGTATATCTTTCAGAAGTTTTCTTCCTATGTTTCTTTCTTTGTTTTGCATAGTGAACATACTATTTTGCTGTTTTCTCTTTGCTTACTGTGGTTTCAGATGTATTTTTCCTGTTGTAACATAATTTTAAAGCTTAGGAATAACAGTAGTAACAATTCCATTTATTACATATCTGCTGTGTGCCCAGTATGGTGCTAGGGACTCTGCACACAGTTTCTTACCTAATCTTTTCCATTTTCAAGGTGGGTGTCATTAGCTCTATTTTACAGATGAGAAACGGGCTCAGGGGGCTTAAGTAGCTTGTCAGCAGTAACCAGCTGATAGAAACCAAATTGGTCCCTCTAATTTCCATATTCATATCCCTGCTATTTTACCATGCCACTTCCCATCATTTTAAGTGGCTTCATAATACTTACTCTTTTGTGTAGAGGTGCCATAATTTGCTTAACCATTTCCCTATTTTTGGTCACTTAGGATATTTACTAATTTTAGATATTATAAACAATGAGGCAATGAACATCATTGTGCTAACAGACTTTCCCTTTATTTTTGGATTATCACCTTGGAATAGAGTCCCAGAAGTGGAATTACTGGGTTAAAGGGTAGGACTGTGTTTATGGCTTTTTATACTTATTGCCAAATTGCTTTCCCAGAGGACTGTGTTTAGTAAAACAGGCTCACTTTATAGGCCCAGGGGAGTCACCTCATTCCTCCAGGATGTCGGGTTGCCCTCTAACCACTAGAGGGTGTGAAAGGATATTATTGCTGAAGTGACAAGAGCCTGGCCCCCTCTAGGAAATCCCCAAATTTGCTTGAGGAGCCTTCAGAGTTGCCTGAGAGGCAACTCAGCGTCTAATTAGTTAGACGCTCCATGCCAGGACGAGCTGACTTTATTGGATTTCCACCGAAGGCGGGATGGTTTACTGTCTGGACTCAGGAGGAGAGGGCAGTAAATAGGGCCTCTGAGGCCTAGGGTTCGAGTTTGGCCATGCCACCTCCTGCTCGGTAACTGTGGGTGACTGACCTTCCTCTGCATGTCTCTGTCTAAGGACTTTGAGCCTCAAATCTCAGTGCCAATTAGACTGGCAGCAACTCTAAGCTTCTCCAGTGCAGAGAGTGTGTCTTGCATATTTGTTATGTCCACAACAGAAGCACTTAATAAGAGCAGAGTAAATGGTGACTCAATTAATAGATAAAATGAAACCAGAAATCAGGTGTGGACATGGCGAGGTTGGCACGGAGGCTTCCAGTCGTCACAGATGGTTTATTAAAGGAGGGATGTTGATTGCTTAACTCCAAGGCATTGAAAACGGGAAGATACTTAGAGATCATCTTGTTCACATTCCTGGGACAAAACAGAGGCCCATGCAGTTAAAACGATGACAGGGCCATCATTTCCACTTTTTTTTTTTCCATTTAACCAACACTTATTGAGCACCTATTGTATGCTAGGCTCTGTGCCAGGCATTGGGCATAGAAAGACGATCTTGAAAAGTTCTTGCCTTCAGGGAGCTTTAGTTTGTGCAGGGAGATCAGCTGCCCATATTAAACACTAAGCAAAGGCTGTGCCCTTTGAATGGTGAGGCTAAGGAAGGCACATAAAGCTGGGAATGCTGGACTTGCCTCAGATATTCCTAGAGGAGCACTTCTTAAAATGTGTTCATTGGAACATTTGTTCAATTGACCATTTAATAGATGTTAACTAAAATATGGTTTGGTGGTATATCAGTCAGCTATTGCTGCAATAATGCTGAGTAACAAAGCAGCCCCAAACTGAGTTGCTGACAATATTTATGACTATTTTTAAAGTATACCTACAGACCTGTGGGGCAGCTGTATGGAATGCCTCTGCTCCACAAGTCTCTCATTCTTGTGGGATCAGCAGGCTCCCCAGGGCACGGTTTTCTCATGGTTATGGAAGAATAAGTGGGCAAACTAACCTGCATAAATATATTTCAAGCCTTTTCTCAGGTCATGCCCATTAACATCCCATTGCCCAGACTAAGTCACATGGTCAAGCCCAGTATTAACAAAGCAGGGAAATATACTCCACCTGTAGTGGCAGAAACTGCAAAGTCATGGCGGAGAGTGTGGATACAGGGAGGGGTGAAAAATTGGGAGCAATAATGCAATCTACCACCGTGGTCATTTTTAGTTTAGGGAATCCTTGTGAGTTAGTTTGATTTATTGCAGGACTTTTCAGAACCTTTATAGATGATTCAATGTAGAGCCCTCACTTGAAAAGAAGGAAACTTTAACCCAGAGAGGAAAATAACTTGCTCAGGATTTGTAGCCGCTTAGTAGCAGTCCTGCAGTGAGACCCTAGACCTTGTAATTATCAGACAAGGGCTCTTTCTCTTACCCCACACTTGCTAAGGTGCCTTGACTAAACTAGGCTAGGCAGACAGGGATGAAGCAGTGCTTGAGTGACCCTCAGAAATATGACCCTGAGTGGGGCAGAGAAAATAGGCAGATGGAGTCTTGAGGAAAACTGTCATGAGGCCAAAATGAAGGACATATACTCTGGTGTCAGGTTGTCTGTCTGGGTAACCCTGGGCAAGTTATTTCACCTCTCTGTGCTTCCGTTTCCTAGTCTGTAAAATAGGGGAGGTAGATATACCTACCCTGAAGAGCAGTTGAGTTATAACTTGTATAGTGCTTGGAACAGGACCATAGGTCTGCTATTATTATTATTGTATTATTATTGTGCAGGGAGATGAGCCGCCCATATTAAACACTAAACAAAGGCCGTGCCCTCTGAACGGTGAGGCTAAGGAAGGTACATAAAGCTGGGAATGCTGGACTTGCCTCAGATATTCCTAGAGAAGCACTTTCTAAAATGTATTCCTTGAAACGTTTGTTCAATTGGCTATTAAACAGATGTTAACTAAAACATGGTTTGGTGGTATGTCAGTCAGCTATTGCCACAATAATGCTGAATAACAAAGAAGCCCCAAACTCAGTTATCTCCTCTACTATTGTTTTCCCTGTTTATCGATTTTTCCCACCCCACCAACCCCCTTTTTAATACTCTATTCTTGGCCAGGTGTGGTGGCTCACACCTGTAATCCCAGCACTTTGGGAGGCCGAGGCAGGCAGATCACTTGAGGTCAGAAGTTCAAGACCAGCCTGGTCAGCATGGTGAAACCCTGTCTCTACTAAAAATACAAAAATTATCTGGGCGTGGTGGCAGGCACCTGTGATCCCAGCTACTGAGAGGCTGAGGCATGAGAATCGCTTGAACCCAGGAGATGGAGGTTGTAGTGAGCTGAGATCGCTACACTGCACTCCAGCCTGGGTGACAGAGTGAGACTCCATCTTAACAACAACAACAACAACAACAACAACAAACTCTATTCTTGTTATTGGTTGGCAGCTAGTACCCACTAAGATGCATCAGAATAATTAGGTATTATTTAATATTAAAAAATGGGGACACTGGAAACGTTCAAGGTTCAAAGGAAAAGCAGGGAGTGGAGTTACACTTTGGAAATGGGAATCTTGTCTGAGGCCATATCAAATTTCACTCTGGCCGAACACCTGTCTCTTTGGATATTTGGAAGGAAATGGGTTGAGTGTGACTAGGATGGCAATTCACCCAGGTCTGTGGTTCTTAATCCCGGATGCACATTAGAACTACCAGGGAAGATTTCAAACAATAACAAAAACCCTGATGCCCAGTGCTACTCCAAACCAGTTAAATAAAAATCTCTGCGAGAGGCACAGATATGACTTAAAACCTCTGCAGGTTTGTCCAGCATACAACCAGGTTTGACAACCAGTGGCCTAAGGCATAGGATGGGTCCACAGGAGAATGTGAAGTCAGACACAAGTGGGTTTGCATCCCAGTCCTGCCATTTATTAGCTGTATGACCTTGAGCAAATGACCTAGTCTCTCTGAGCCTCAGTTTACTTCCCTATAAAGTGGGAATAATAATTGCTATCTTGCTGAGATTTTGTAAGAAGCAAATGAAAACCTACTCAATGCACTTTATGTAGCTGGTATGTGGAATGGGCTCATTAAGTATTTGTTAATTAAATGCATGATGATGGTCAATAACAGCAGCACTAAAGAGCAGGGTTGGTAGCATCTAATCCCAGACTGGAGCCATTTGGCCTCCTCCATGTTTGGGGTTGTTGACTCCTATGCTCATAGGCCTAAGTCCACTGCAAGAAGAATAACTGTGACCTGAAGGGGAGGCTTGCTCCCAGGTTATTCAGTCTATTAACTGATGAAAAGCACCAGGTGTTGGGGAGCGCAAAGGCTGAAATTCAGTCCTTCTTCGGATTGTCAAGTCATGTGCCTTCCGGGTTGGGGCAGGCTAGTTGGACTACCTTTTCTAATCAGTTCTCCCAGAGGAGGCATCTTATTCTAAGTCACAGTGATCCCATTACTGGGTATATACCCAAAGGATTATAAATCATGCTACTATAAAGACACATGTACACGTATGTTTAATGTGGTACTATTCACAATAGCAAAGACTTGGAACCAACCCAAGTATCCATCAGTGATAGACTGGATTAAGAAAATGTGGCACATATACACCATGGAATACTATGCGGCCATAAAAAAGGATGAGTTCATGTCTTTTGCAGGGACATGGATGAAGCTGGAAACCATCATTCTAAGCAAACTATCACAAGGACAGAAAACCAAACACCACATGTCCTCACTCGTAGGTGGGAGTTGAACAACGAGAACACATGGACAGAGGGTGGGGAATATTACACATTGGGGCCTGTTGGGGGGTGGGAGGGATAGCATTAGGAGAATTACGTAATGTAAATGACGAGCTGATGGGTGCAGCAAACCAACATGGCACATGTATACCTATGTAACAAACCTGTACGTTGTGCACACGTACCCTAGAACTTAAAGTATAATAATAATAATAATAATAATAATAATAATAATAATAATAAGGTACTGTATAGGTGAGCTCTGGCCCTGGACTCTCCATCTGAGGCTGGAGGCAAAGATACAGGAGGTGCTTAAGCTGTCCACTTTGCCTACTTTTCATTCTGGTCCTGACCACATTCAGCCAACAGCCCAGCTGGGCAGAAGGCTGGGATGCAGTGAGCAAAGATGCGGTAGTGCTTTGGAGCAGAGATATCAGGCAATGTGTAAGTGGTGGTCCAGTAGGCTCTTCCAGGTGGTAAGAGGCTTGGATTCTGGCCAGGTTTATATTTAGCCTGCGACAGCATCTGTGCCTTCGTTCTGATAATTTATTAATAATTCAGAATATTTGGTAAAACAATTGGGTTCTTTAATTTCATCGCCTCCCACTCAAAGATAGAGGACTAGGAAACTAACATTGGGATAGACACTTCAAATCATTATCTCAGCAGTTAAGAAATCATTAAAATAATACTTCATGGCCAGGCACAGTGGCTCACGCCTGTAATCTCAGCACTTTGGGAAGCCGAGGTGGGCGGATCACATGAAGTCGGGACTTCGAGACCAGCCTGGCTAACATGGTGAAACCCTGTCTCTACTAAAAATACAAAAAATTAGCCAGGCTGGGTGGCGTGTGTCTGTAATCCCAGCTACTCGGGAGGCTGAGGCAGGAGAATTGCTTGAACCTGGGAGGCGGAGGTTGCAGTGAGCTGGGATTGTGCCACTGCACTCCAGCCTGGATGACAGAGTGAGACTCTGTCTCAAAAAAGCAAAACAAAACAAAACAAAACAAAACAAAACAACTCCTGCTATCTGAAACTCTTTCTTATTCTATCTTCTGCTCAGTGCCACTAGTCTGGAATATTTTGTAAGCTTGACTCCTCTTTGTAGTTTGTTTTATGGAAACAATAGGTCTACTGAAATGTGTTCCAAGATACCGACATGCCCGCCGGGGACTAGGAGGAGAATCGTAGTGTGACTCATGAAATCCTCCGGACCTTCCCTGTAGAGGTTTGGAGTTGGTAGCATCCAGATTCCAGCCCAGCCCTTTGAATGCATCCTGTGATCTTTCCACATTAATAGTAAAACAAACAAACAATACAAAGAAATTAACAGCAACAAGTTAGTTTTACAAATATAACAAATAGAATCTAAATTTTCAAAGTGCAATTTAACATCTGGGGTGGATGAAAATTAAGATTTGAGAGCAGCAAGTCAAAATATATTTCTTGTGAGCCGGGTTAACGATACATTTTTTTATTGTATGAAAGTGAAGTGGGTGACAAGTTTACTAAGTTGTCAAATCAGAGACAGATTTGAAAATGCTTTGTAAACCAAAGAGCCATGCAAGTGTTAGTTATTTATATCAGAGATATTTAAGCTGGGGTTCATAGATCCTTGAGAAAGTCATGGATGAGTAATTCACCCCAAGAACCACCTATATTTGCAAGCAAAACTTCGTGCATATTCACATATCTAGTTTTCTTTAGTGAGAGAACACATAGTTCTCGTCGGATTCTCAAAGGTGTGTGTGGCTCAAAAATGACTAAAACCACTACTCTAGTCTGAACCTTCATATCATTTGCTAGTGAGAAGAACAAAGCAATGATTTCAGAATCCTAAGTGCCGCCTAAACTCTCTGCAATTTTCTTTCCATGTCGTAGGAACCCAGGGAAGAAGTAAAAGAAAATTTTCCACGGGAAGGAAGATTGAGTAAAGATCCTGTTTTCCCAGTGGCCATGGGCCTTGGAATTCACCCTAGTGTTCACATACTTAGCTGGAGAGAGAGAGAGAGAGAGAGAGAGAGAGAGAGAGGAGAGAGATTTTTTTCCTTTTTATGAAGGCATTGCTGCTTAAGCAGATGGCAGAGACACCATCCCTTTCAAAGTGATGAAGTGAGATTGCTCAGACAAATGCTTTTCAAAATCTTGAACCTGTGAGGTTTTGCTTTGAGTTCAGGAAATAACAGGATATAAATCTGCCTGAATCATCTCAGCTCACGCAAATTCAATGCTGGGCCACAGTGGCTCTGGCAACATCTTGTTCTTTCTGTGTAATGACTTTTGATGCTGTGGATTTAGACAGATTAGGCCATTTAGGGGAAAGAGGGCAATATTAATATACAAAATTGTTAAATGTCAAATGAAATCCCTTAATAATGTGTGTGTTTAAGGCGAGTATACAGGCACTTTGAAAACACCTCTAGCACCAGCTCAAACATTTAAGAAATCCATTTTGCAAGTCCAAACAAATAATCCCGCACCAATTATGCCATACCTGTGTGAGTCCAATGGGTAATTCTGCACAGTCTCAGTTGGGAGTGAAGGCACGTTCTCTTATTATTGTCAGTATCATTGGCACACCTAATTCTTCACCCAACTGGCTGAATGCTTAAATTCCACAGATAAGTGTACAGCTTGCAACCAAGAGTAGGTTTTAATATTTCACACAAATTAATTACGTAAGTAGTTAATTTTACTTGTTTTAAATGCCAATATGTGTTAGATCTGGGCAGTCTCTATCCTGAATATCCCTACGTTTTGGTCTTGACAAATAATGCCTGGGATTTGGAATAATTTTTGGAGGTTGGGGAAGCTATTGAGAGGGGTAAAAAAGTAGTTATGAGAATGTAATAATTTGTATTATATTATATTATATTATATTATATTATATTATATTACATTATATTTTCTAACACCAGTGCAGGCTAAAAACATGACCATTCTTTCATCTATTAATATAAAAAAGTCATACCATCACAAAGCTGGAGACAGGAATGCATAAAATCATCTATGATTTAAGACTGAGCCTGGTAACTCCTTTAATAGATATGAATGAAGGCCGATGAGAGAGAGAGGGGTAAGATTCTGTGTCTTACGGGTTTGGGACAGTCAGAGGCTAGTCGTGGAAAGCATCTTCGAGGTAATAATATTTGGACTGGGCTGTGGTAGAGGTGTAAGGTTTAGAAATAGCTTAATTCCCATCCTGTAGTAGACGTTGGCTGAATCTAATGATCTCAATAGAAAAGCAACAGAACTACATTAGAAGCCATTTAGAAAATAGAATAAAGAAGAAATATTACTCACATTTTCACACCACCAACTTTAGTTTGGTTGGCATTTGGCCGCTTTTCTTGTCAGCTTTTTCTCTGCTATTGCTTCTTCATAACTATTATTTGTCACATCATGTGCTATCATATTAAGCAGACATTCTTGTGTTTTTTTTTAGTGAATCATTAATTGGAAGCATTTTTCTTTTTTTATTGAGTCTCGCTCTGTCACCCAGGCTGGAGTGCAGTGGCACAATCTCCGCTCAATGCAACCTCAACCTCTGAGGTTCAAGTGATTCTCCTGCCTCAGCCTCCTGAGTAGCTGGGACTATGTGCCAGCATCAAGCCCAACTAATTTTTGTATTTTTAGTAGAGATGGGGTTTCACCATGTTGGCCAGGCTGGTCTCGAACTCCTGACCTCAAGTGATCCATCCACCTCGGCCTCCCAAAGGGGTTACAGGCATGAGCCATCGCTCCTGGCCAGAAGCATTTCCATGTTGTCACAAGAATGTGCATATTTAAAAGAGGAAGAGATGGGGAATCAGGATTCCTAGGGAAGGAGAAAGTGAAGGCAAAGTTCTCACTGTAGAAAGTGGCTGATTGGCAGGGAGTCCACTGTGGCTGTACCTTGGATTTTATGGAGGGTTGGGAATAGCCTGCTACGGAGCTGCAATTTTATCATGTAGGTGATGGAGAGCCATCGGGGCTCTGAGTGAGACGGTGACATAATTAGAATTTCATCCTCTCTAGGGATGGCTTTGGAAGTTCTGAGATTCCATGGGGAACTTTGGGAATTCCAGAGTTTCTTGTGGAAGTAATTAAGCAATCCATTAATCAATAAATAGGACAAAAATCATTAACTAGCATCTGGATGCAAATGCCAATGTGTCAGCTCCAATAGTGCAGGACTGTTCATTGAAGACTTCATTTTAGGAGCATCAAACCTGTCATTTGATCTCAATGATCTATCAGAACCTAACCTCTGCTTCCCCTTGCCAAATCTGATCTCCTAGTTCATGGATGGCAAACAAGCTTCAACATACCCAACACTTTTAGCGGTAGGCTGCAAATGTCCTATGAACTGTGTTAAGAAGGACTCTGAGGGCATGTCCGGACTTAGCAGGCCACTGGTGTGGGAGTGAGAAGCCTCAGCGTGTATGCCATACACTGCCTTTTCCATCCTTATGCTCCCTCAGATGTTCAGTTTAGATGTGTTATATTTAATATTCATATGGCCTAAATCTGTATAGTAGAGCCAAACCAAATGGAGTCCACAAAAGAAGCAGATAGAAGAAAAGTCATACTAGTCAAGATCTCCACAAAGTACTTGATCCATCCATCTATCCACCTATTATCCATCGATCCATCTATCCATTCACCCATTTATCTTTATTCTACATCTACAATGGGCCAGTCAATGTACCAAGCTCTGGGGATACAGAAATGATTCTTGTCTCCAGAATTCAGAATCTAGTAGGGGAGCCACTGAAGAGATGGATAAGTGTAAAATGGTGTTACAAGCTAGGCCAGAGGTTTGAACATAGTGCTATAGCATAGAGGCAGTACCTACAGAAGCAGACTACAGCAGGGGAGGGGATGAGGGCAGAGGTGGGGCTGTGGTTTACTCATTGAACTGAGAGCTCCATGTATTTTCTTCACATTGCATCCCCAGCACATAGCCTAGTGCCTGGCACATAGTAGGTGTTCAGCATATTTTTTTTGAATGAATGAGGTGTCCAAGGAGGGTACAAGACTTCCAAAGGTCATCTAGTCCATCCACCTGCCTCTGGCTGAGCCACACCTAAATCATCCCAAGTACTATTTTGGGTGCAGTTATTCTTAGCTGGCCTTTCTGACAGCTGGAAAGAATCAGAGAATCAACCTCTCCTCTGAGGCTTTAGCGCTACAGCCCACAATCAGGAGAAGCTCTGTTTGGTGGAAACAAGAGCTGGGAAGAGAAAGAGAGGCAAGTGGGTCCCAAGCCTGAAGCTTGGCTGGAGGTAACTCAGAGGTGGGCCAGTCTCCTTTTCATGGGTAATCAGAAGGTGAAGCTGAGACACTCTGATTCAGGAGAGGCTTGGAGGCTTTGCAGTTGGGGTTCCTGAGGGACTGGGTTGTTGCTGGGTGCCTGGCTTGGCCCTGTCAAATCGGAGGAGGAATTTTCAAGGGCCGGAGTCCCCCCATGTGCAGCTTACGTTAGGGCAGAGGTCTGCAATTTGCAGAGGACCTAGGAAGGGCAACTTCCAGATCCCCCTCCTTCCAGGTCGACTCAGTCCCTATATTCCCTCCCCCCAACCCCACCAATATCATTGGTGAAATAGGAGTTTGAGGCTGCAGCTCCTTAAGGAGATCTTTTTTTTTTTTTTCCAGGACCTGTTTTTTCCAGGGTATTTCGCAGTGGCTGGAGAGTGTCGGGGCCTAACACAGTCAGGCTGTACCAGGAGCCAGAGCCCAGAGTATTATAATCTCATGGGAAGATAGGAAGAAATGATTAGTGCGTGTTGAATGGCCCTGCTGTGAGCATTCTGAGCTGGACCGGTCCTGGGGCAAAATCAAGGGCAAGTTCTAATCTCATTTTCAGGTAGGGGAAGGGTAGAGAAGTGACTTTCTGGGGCAGTCTCTTGAAAAACAGGCATAAACAGGGAACAATGGTACCATTCCTTTCTGACCTACTCAACCTGGTGCTTGATACGAAAGGGGTGTGTGCTTGTGTGTGTGTATGTGTGTGTGTCAGAGAGAGAGAGAAAAAGAGAGAGAGAGAGACTAAGTATAAACTTGTGAACCCTCTTAGGAGGCTAATGCTTGTTCCCAAATCCCCCCGGGATAGGGATGGATTTGCCCCTTGTTTTCTTATAAAAACCTATGTTTTCTAAATGCAATACAAAAAGTGGCTCAGAGGAGCCACCCCTGAGTTTCAGACCCCTTGATGACTACATTGTCCCTATCCTTGCTTCTCTTGGCCCCACCCCCTGCCACCAAAGCTTCTTAACTAAAAATAAAAGTTACAGAACAAGATCAGAAAGACTTCTTCTGACCTGAGACAGTGGGAGATAAAGCAGTGACAGCTGGCTGAGCCGCAGCACCTAGGAGGATGGAAGTGAAGAGATAGCTGGCATTGGATTTGGTAGACATGATTGAACAGTGGCTTCCTACCTAGAATTGTGCTATGACCTGTAGACACCACAGAGAAGAATGTGATATCCTCTCTGCCTACAAGGAACTTCTACAACCCTGCCCACCTCATGCTTGTCTGCAGAAGGTCTTTAAAGACAAAGCCAGAGGCACCTGCTTTATTTAGGATGATAGTGAATATTAAGTGCTTTCTTTACTAGGAGCCTGACAATGTGAACACAGTAAAACCCTCCACAGTTGGCATTTCTGAAGTTCTAAGATATCCCTCACCAAACCTGCCCTTATCTGACCTACTCATAGAGGAGGCTTAAACATATTGGACTCATCCTCATTTCCTTACTCTTTAAATGGCATTGAACATATTCTGGCTTTGATACTTACTTTCTCTGTGGCTGTGCAAAAATCACTCACCCTCTTTAAGTTTGATTTTCTCCTTGATGTGAGGTTGGACCATATGAAATTGCTATATTCTGAGGTTAAAAATGACCAAATATCAGTAATTTCTTATGGTTCAACTGAACAAAATGAAGGGGCTGTTTTGCTGTCTGTAATCCCTTCTGTGTCTGATGTTTGAGACTCTTGGAATAATACTCGATTCTTCCCTACTCTGCTTTCAACAAAGTGAGTTCACCACTTCTAGTCACTTACCTATCAATGCCCCTGGCTAAGGTGTACTCACTGTCATAACAGCTTTCAGGCAAGTCCCCCTCCTGGATTAGGGGCTTATTCTGTTTTCTGGATCTAAAACGGCCTTATCACACTCCTATGCTGAAGAACTTATTTTTCAATGCCAGCTCCATGTTACCTGCCTTTAGGTGCTCTGGCTCTCTCAGCCAGAAATAATTTCCCCCTTTTTCATGCCCCAAGGCCCTTCTCATATTTTTAGTAACTTTTTTTCTTACTTTAAATGAAAACACCCTCATTGTAGAATATTTGGAGATAGAAAAAACATAAAGAAGGAATAGGGATCAAGTGTAATCCCCCATCACTCAGTGTCTACGTTTGATACATTTCCTCCCAGGCTCCCTTTTATGCCAAATTAAATGTATGTATGTTTGTTCTTCTAAACTGCCATAGGCCTTTAGAGTAGATTGCATTTCGGGCCCTAATTCCTCATTCCTTCCTGTATCTATATTCTTTGTCACGTGACTTTGCAGTTCCTCCCACCAAAGAGGTGGGAATATATTTCCCTTCCCCTTAACTTTGGGTTTGGCCATGTGACTTGCCTTGTTTGTTTACTCTGCCAATGAATAACAACTTTACCATAATTTTTAGGTGAATTATAATGATGTTTTCTTACTAGCTGACTCACAGATTGAAAGTATTTAGAGGATACGGAGTGGATCATCTCTCTTTTCTCTTAGAGTTATTGGCAAAGAGCAAATGTTCAGTAGGTATCAGATTAGTTAGTATTAGATGTCTATGCTAGTGTGGTTATTTACGCTGGTATAATAAATTACCCCCCCCCCCTTTAAATTCAGTGGTTAAAGCAACAAACACTTATTATTTCACAGTTTCTGTGGGGCAGGATTCTGGGTGTGGCTTAGCAGAGTCCTCTGGCCCAGGGTCTTGGGTGCTGGGGCTATCACCATCTCAAGGCTCAGGGGGAAGAATCTGCTTCCAATCTCACTTGGGAGGTTGTTGGTAGGATTCAGTTCCTTGCAGGCTGTTGGACTGAGAGTCTCAGTTCCTCACTGGCTGGTGGCTGAGGCTGCCCTGCTTCATAAACATGGCAGCTGGCCTGCAATGAGAGTGAGCAAGCAAGAAGGCAAATGAGGCGAATAAGGCAGAAGCCAGAATCTTTTGGTAACCTAATCTTGGAAGGGACATCCACACTCTATTCACTAGAAGAAAGTCACTAGATCCATCTCATGCTCAAGGGGAGGGAATTTTAAAAGGTCATAAATTTCAGGAGGGAAGACCTTTGGGAGACTTCTTAGAAGCTGCATACCACATGCACAAAGATAGAGTCAGAGTTTATATGACTTTGTGGAGCCCAGGCATTGGACTATGAAGAGTTGACACACATAAAACAGTGAATACCACAACACAATGAATTAGGCCACTTGTTCTCTGGGGGAATAAATCAGCTATGGTCTCTGTTCTCATGAAGCTTACAATCAATAAAAGCAAAATTATGTACACACATGGAGTCTGTATGTGTACATAATTTTGTATTTATGTGCATTTGGGGTATGGAGATCAGAATCAGGATCAGAGTAGCAGAAAGCTGAGCTACCAGACCACTGGGACACTGCCCTTACTTATATGATTTGGTTTAGTGTTAGAAAGACTTCATGCCCTGCCTTACCCAGCCTGGTCTGTTCATCTCTGAGGGACAAGAGGTGTTAGTTGGAATAGTCCAGAAAAGAAATATGATGTATCAAGGAGTGTAAATGAATGTTATTAGAAAAGATACTGAGTGTGCCTGTGTCCTTGAGGGTGGAGCAGATGTTGGGGCTCAGATGTTCAGGGTTAGGTTTAAGTAGAAAATGCTGTGGAATGCCCCCAGGTAAATGCTCAGCCTCTTTAGCATGCTAGTACAGTGGAGAGAGTTTTGGGTCAACTTATACAGAGCAAGATTTGGAACCTGGCTGGGCCCCTTCCTAGCTAGAAAAGGGTGACCTTGCACAAGATGTTTCACCTCTCAGAGTCATGGGTTCCCCATCTGAATTACAGGATAATCATAATACTTAACTCACAGAGCTAATGAGGGATAGTTTTCTTGTTTAAACCTCTACTTTGTTCAAAGGGAATTCAAGGCAGTGTTTGAAGCATAAAAAGACATAAATAAACAAAAAAAAAGGCCTAGCATTTCATCCATCCCCTGACCCATCTATTGACCCATCCATCCATTAACCCATTGATGTGTACAACTGTTCATCACACTTTCATCCATTCACCTACTGACTCTCCATCAATTCATCCATCCATCCATCCATCCATCCATCCATCCATCCATCCATCTACTCATCCATCCACATGTCCATCCATCTACATGTACACCTATGCATCCACCCATGCATCCACGCGCCAGCTTTCAGTCCATCTGTTCCCCCATCCATAATATTTATTGAGCACCTATAGTATATCAGGCATTGCACTGGCTGCCTTGGTTGCCTTAGACTCTGGGGGAATATGTCAGCTATGATCTCTGTCCTCATGAAGCTTACAATCAATTAAAAGCAAAATGAATGTTTTTCCTTTCTTCTGTCCCCGCTTTCCTTCCTCCCATCTGCCTTCCATCCTATTTCCTCCTCCTCTCTCCTTTCCTTCTTCACCTCTGGTTTTGGGAAAGAATTGATTCCACACCAAGGGTGGGGGAAAAGCCAAAGTTGTGGGAGGCCTAGCTTCGCATAGAGAGAGATTTGCTGTGGTGGAGAGTGCAGTGGCCAGTAGCTGGAGTAAGATCTCGTGATGAAAATTAAGTCCTTGCTTGAGCCACTGTGAGACACCAGCAGGAGTCCCTAAGATCTAGCTCCAGGTCTCTCTATGTATTGCCTGTCTAGGATTGGCCTGACCCATGGGTGGGGCAGGTAAATGCCTTATCTCTTCTGTCCCCAGCACCCCTCCTCATCTACTCTTTGATGCCTAAAGGGCCAACAAGTGAAGTGTATTTCTTGAGCTTAAAGCTTTGATCTCTGTGAAAATGAAAATCCCTGTGGGAGGGTCACAGTTTAAACTGGTACTGATTATTCACACTTGGTTGTGAATGAATATCACTTTTTGTTCCCCAATGGAATTAAATCAACAGGTATTTACAAGCCTGCTTGAGATCAGATTAGGTAGGCAATGGCATATTTGGAGAGAGCCCTAGATGGGGACACAGGTATGTTAGGGATGGTCCCTGCCAGGCCATCTGTGAGCTCCTAAGCCTTGTGCAGTCCCTCTGGGCTTCTGGGACTGGATGATCTGCAAGGTGGCTCCTAGGCTCTGAAGTGGATATGGAGGGAGTCACCGAGGGCCTGCTTCATGGGCATCCTCCTGAGCAGCTACATAGGGCTCTGTGCTGGGTTAATGCTCTCCTGTCACCATCTTGAATAGAATAGTTTTTGAACATGAGGCCCCACATTTTCATTTGGCATTATGCCAGGAAATGATGTAGCCAGTCTTGGTGGCAGCGGTGGTGGTGGTGACTCAGGAAAGGGGTCTCAAAGACAAATACTGCTCACTTTAGCAGCTTGCCCTCAGTGGCTGCTGCTCCCCATCCTCCGCAGTCCAGCCTAGGACTCACCTCCTTGAGAAAGCCATTTCCAGATAAATTCACCTGCCGGGAACGCTCAATTCCTCCCTGGCAAGTAGATAGATAACAGGCTTGGCTTGGTGAATCTTTTGCTTGTTTGTGATGCTCAGGGGGAATATTGGGTGGTTTCAAGTGCGTGTCCCCATTTCCCTGCTAGCGGTTCTCGGGGTGCTCCCCACCTTCTCTGGATGCCCTGCTGCACGGTAGAAAAAAATTCTTTGGAATCACATAGTCCTGGGTTTGAGTTCAGACTTCACTTCTTACAAGCTGTGCGATGAAGGGAAGATAGCATCCCCTTGGAAGCTCCCACCTGCCCTCCTGGATTACTGTGAGGATGGAGAGATGCGTATGTATAGCACTCAGCACATAGTAGGCGCTAAATAAATAAAAGCGCCTTAAACTCTCAGAGTCTCGCTTCCTTGCCTATAAAGTGGAGAAATCACTCCTACCTCTAGGCCGAAGGCTCAAGGCCATTTAGAATCATTATCAACTAAAAATACCCAGACCCCAGTGAAGTCTCCCCCGCCCCCACCC
Organism: Pongo pygmaeus; assembly: GCF_028885625.2. NCBI lineage: Eukaryota > Metazoa > Chordata > Mammalia > Primates > Hominidae > Pongo > Pongo pygmaeus. The sequence continues at coordinate 62,086,652 of NC_072392.2, forward strand.
CACCCTCTGGCAAGCAGAGAGCTGCGCCCAGCGGGAGTCCCGACAGCAGAGCGCTGCATCTCTAGGGTGATCGTGCCTTGCGAGTTTCTAGAGGCTGTTGAGCCCTTTGAGGTTTGAGTTACATTTTCACTTGGCAGAGTCTAGTTCTCTGATTCAAAGAGAAAAGCTGTCAGAGAGAGGGATAGGAAGAGAAGGGGGGTGTGTGTAAAAAAAAAAAAAAAAGTCTCCCACAGCTTCTCGGACTTGGAATGGCTCTGTGGAGACCAGGCGGGATGCATGCAAATCAGAAACACATGCATGAGGCTTTCCTCCCAGCACATGCGGGCTCCGGAATGAAGGCGCCAAGCCCTTGACATGTTGGCTCAAGACTGGCCAGGCTTGGGCTGGATTGGGATGTGGAGTTGGAGCCTGCACCTGTGTCCTCTTGTCCTGTCCTGGTGAAAGGGGAGAAGATGGGAGCAGTGGCTGGTTCTATGCTCGACTCTTGGACTCTGAAAGGTCCTGAGACCTTGAGACCTCCTGGATCAACACGCCAGGGAAAGCTTTGGGGGTAATATCTGGCAGCACAGGGCAGTGGAAAGATTATGGGCTTTTAAGTCAGAAAAACTTGAGTTAGCATCTTGGCCATGTCCCTTATTAGCTGTGTGACTTTGGGTAAGTTACTTAAGCTCTCTGTGCCAGAATCTTCTCAGCCAAAACTTGAGGACAATGATCACTATCCCAACAGGCTTAGTGAGAATAAAACCAAAGTTTGCATTTTGTTTATTTATTTAATGGAAGATTGATTTGATCCCTTATACTGCTTTTCTTTCCAGACAGGAGACAAGACAGCTCTTTTAAAAAATGCAGTGTATTAAAGAAACCGTGGCAAAAAGAAAAGAAGAGCTGAACAGAAATATGAAGCGAAGGCAGGGTTAGTACACAGGCATGCACAACTTGGAATCTTGCACAATTATTAAAGTTGTTTAGTAAATTTGTTTCTGAGCTTTTAGTTGGCCAGAATAAAGCAGAAGACATCATTGAGAAGATTTATGTTGTCTATTAAAAAAAATGGTTTCGGCTGGGTGCGGTGGCTCACGCCTGTAATCCCAGCACTTTGGGAGTCTGAGGTGGGTGGATCATCTGAGGTCAGGAGTTCAAGACCAGCCTGGCCAACATGGTGAAACCCCATCTCTACTAAATATACAAAAATTAGCTGGGCATGGTGGTGCACACCTGCAGTCCCAGCTACTTGGGAGGCTGAGGCAAAGAGAATCGCTTGCATCCGGGAGGTGGAGGTTGCAGTGAGCCGAGATTATGCCACTATGCTCCAGCCTGGGTGAAAGAGAGATACTCTGTCTCAAAAAATAAAATAAAATAAAATAAAATAAAATAAAATAAAATAAATGGTTTCTCTGGAGAGCAACTTTCCTTGACATTGAGGTCGCTCGCAGTCATTTTTCCCAGGGGTCCTCTCTTCGGGGTCATAGACTGGGAATAAGTGGAGAGCAGTTCCTTGTTGCACTGGACTGTACTTCTTATACTGACTCCCAGTGGAAGGAATTGGGAGGAGTGCAATGCATGTGCCTATCTTGGGTCCCGGTACATAGGGGGTGCTGTCTCTAATGGGCTGCTTATGGTATTGGGGTGATTGTCTCCTTGCAGGAGAAGGGCTGGAATCTAATACAGCTTTTATCCCACAGCTTTCCTCTGTGGCTTGATTTCACCTTCTGCCAAGCCAACCCGCTCCTCTCTCTCTGCTAGTCTGAAGCTTCTGTCAGGGGTGCCTCTTGGTGGCTCTGAGATGGAGATGATGCAGACAGATTGGGCTGTTCTCAGGAAGCCCAAATCCTCCTCCTGGAACCCTGCATAGTTGGCTCAGTGACATTTCATCTCTCTGGGTTCTGTCCCAGGGAGAAAACATGTGGGCATTCTCTAATAACTTGAGCATAGCTCCCTCCTGCCTTCCTTTGTTTTTCCTTCCTGGGCAAATGAAAGGCAGAATGAATGAAAGTTTCTATTCTGATGGGAAAACTCACTCTGGCCTTGTAATGAGCTAGAATAATTGATTTGTCGGTGAAAACCAAGTCTGTGGAATTGATGCTTAGTGTCAAAACAGTCCAGATCACTTTGGTACCAATTCATTGTCGCTGGAGGGAAGCTGTTAGCCAGGAGCCCAGTGAGAAAGGAGTAGGCTGAGTTGAAACATGAAAAGATTTGATTGTGCTAAAGCTCCCCAGCACAGAATTGCCCTGTTGGGATCTGATTTCAGCGCTCCAGATCGAAGGTCCCGGCTAATATTTTCTTTCTTTCCTTTCTCATGAGGGTAGAAATAACTTGGCAATTGCCCCATTGCAGCTACTGTTTGAACGTGGGTATTAATTTAATCTGGAGTTCTGTTACTCTTTAAATATTTAGGGGTTTGGCTGAGGCCGTTGTGCTTTTACAATGCAATAGACAGTAAAAATGGAATTGGAATGTTTCTACTCATTTTAGAAAGGACAGGGATTCTTGGCCCTGTTTCCCGCACACCCTACCCCACCCCATTTTCATTCCTTCATCTTCTGACTGCAGCTCCTGATGAGAATGAAAAGTTATTTTGACATATATGGACAGAGGCCATGGGGTGGAGGAGAAAGAGAATATACTTTAGAATCAGATGGATCCACAAGGGAATGTTCAAATCCTGGCTCTTTCATCATGAGCTGTGCAAATTTGGGTGAGTGTTTAAGAACTCTGTCCCCTCTTCTATGGACACCTACTCCATAGAACTGATACAAATATTCAGTGAGATATAATGTATATTTAAAGCAACCACCAGAATACTATTATTATTTTATGAAAATGCTATTGACTTAAAACCATATATCCCCAAAGCGTTCCTGCAAAATTCTGAAAGGGTATATTTCTTATAGGATGAAGCTAGTTACTTCTTGGGTTACCTGGTGTCCTTTTAGTTTCATGAGTTTGTTGAAGGAGTTGGGCTCTGTGCTGTTGTTATCTAGAGAAAGGCTCAGAAAAGAAGGGTGCTAGATAGAGCCCTTCTATGCTTCAAGTGCCACCATCTAATTCTCTTGTTTCCCCCTTCCAACAACTGCGGAGTATATTTTTATTTGAAAGATGAGGAAACAAACTCAAATATCTGGAGTCACTTGTCCCAGAGATCCCTGAGTCACTTGTGACTCAGAGATCACAGTGTGATTGCCTCCACAGTTCAAGTTCTTTTGGCTTGACTAAGATGCTGCTCACAGTTTATGATGGTGATGGGAGATAAGGGGGGGTCTTCCCCGTCTCCACTAGAGACCTGCACCTGGGACTCTCATTGTTTTGTTGTTGGCTTATTTTCCAGATATCTATCTATTGATCTATCTATCTATCTATCTATCTATCTATCTATCTATCTATCTATCATCTGTCTATCAAGATAGGTTCTTGTTCTGTGGCCCATGCTAGAGTGCAGTGGCCCCATCAAGGCTCACTGCAGCCTCAACCTTCTGGGCTCAAGAGATCCTCTTACTGGCTGGGCGTGGTGGCTCACACCTGTAATTCCAGCACTTTGGGAGGCCGAGGCGGGTGGGTCACCTGAGATCAAGAGTTCAAGACCAGCCTTGCCAACATGGTGAAACCTCGTCTCTCCCAAGAAATACAAAAATTAGCCAGGTGTGGTGGCAGACCCCTATAATCCCAGCTACTCGGGAGGCTGAGGCAAGAGAATCTCTTGAATCCAAGAGGCAGAGGTTGCAATGAGCTGAGATCGTGCCATTGCACTCCAGCCTGGGCAACAGAGCAAAAACTCCGTCTCAAAAAAAGAAAACAGAAAAAAGAAAAGAAGAGAGAGAGAGATCCTCCTACCTCAGCCTCCTGAGTAGTTGGGGCCATAGGGCCATCGCACTCAGTTTTTTTTTTTTTTTTTTTTTTTTTTTAGAGACAAAGGCTTGCTATGTTGCTCAGGCTGGTGTTGAACTCCTGGCCTCAAGCGATCCTCCCACCTTGGCCTCCACAGTGCTGGGATTACAGGCTTGAACCACCTTGTCCATCCCCAGATATCTATTAAGTGTCTATTCTGTGCCACATGTTGTGGGAAGTAAAAAGGAGCAAGACATAGTCCCTGGCCTCAAGGAACTAACAGTTTATTTAGAGAGACAGAGACACATAAGTAATTTTTTAAAAAGAGAAAGGAGGAAGAAAAGTTTTGGAAAGAGTGTTGGGTGCTTCTCTTTCTCCCTTATTTGTACAGGCACTGCTGAGCATGCAGATAGGAGTGTGCACAGAGTAGCTCTGCAATAAATATCCTCTAAGTGAATACAGTCTTTCTCCCCCATCATCAGCCCCCAAATGCCAGAAATCCCATATCTGGTTTCCTTAGACTTAAGACCTGGAGTCTTCAGTGCACAGTCAGTTTCAGATTGACAACCCAGGAATCTTTGCGCATAATAAAAGAAAGCCATAGCTGTGCAAACCAGACGAAGTGGATTCAGCCCAGGTAATAATAAGAACAACAAGGGCTGGTAGCTATTGAGGCTGACTCAGAGCCAAGTTGTCTGCACGTTCATTTACTCTTCATGACTACTGATGTGGTGGATACTTGCTATGGATGGAATCTTTATGTCTTCTACAAAAATCCATGTAGAAAATGAAACCCCAATGTTATGGTTTGAGAAGATGGGGCCTTGGGCAGGTGATTAGGCCGTGATATTGGAGCCCTTGTGAATGGTATTAGTGCCCTTGTAAAAGAGATCCCAGAGAGTTCCCTTGTCCCTTCCACCATGTGTAGACACAGCAACAAGATGGTTGTGTAGAAACCAGGAAGTGGGCCCAAATTAGATGCTGGATCTGTACGTGTTTAAGCCATCCAGTTGATGGTATTCTCTTATAGCAGTCTGCACAGTCCAAGATAGTAATCCCAAAGCCCAAGCTACAGATGGGGAAACAGACATGATGAGGTTGCCAGGCTACATCTCCAGGTACACAAAGAGGGTGGGGAAGAAGCCCCTTAGGCCAGGCCCAGGGAGAAACTGATGACATGTGGACACCTGGACATGAGGTGCCTGGGTTGGAGGGTGCCCTGAACAGCTTCAGGAAGGGAGGGTTGGAGCAGGCAGCTGTCCAGCATTCCTGAACTGGGCTGAGTACACGCCTTCTCCATCAGCCACACCCATACCCCTTCCCATGTCATCTCTACCTGCTGGCATACATGGAATAAGGGTCTCAGAGTCTGTGGCTCCTGAGACAAGACAGGCTTCGAGGAGTCCTCACTGGCTGAACCTGCTTTCTTGGGCCCAAGGAGCCTCCTGAGAATTTCTGGCAAGTTAATGGCCTCAGAGTGGGTACAGCTATTTATTTTGCTGAGAAGAGATGTCTTCATCTTCACTTTCTGTATTTCCTCTTCTGGCAATTCTTTCACTCACCCACCCCTCTCTTTTTCTTTTGACTCCTCCTCTTACTTTTCTATCTCCTTTTTCTTTTCTTCCTCCCTCACACACTTCCTCTTATGCATTCTCTTTTCCTTTTTCCTCCTTCTCATTTCCAAACAGTTGTCTTTTATACACACACATTTGTAGGTATACGTATAAGATGTAAGATTTTTGAAACAGATATTACATATGTGTATATGTATTATATACATATTTAAATATACAAATATATATTACAGATGTGTATATGTGTGCATACACACATATACGCATATATATGTACATATACATATAATCAGTGTAATTATACATCCAGACATGTTTTTCTGCTAAGAATATCGAAAATCCAGAAGCCAGTCTGACCAGAGCCCCATTAGGAGTCTCAAGGGCAGGCAGAAGAATGGTGGAGAAAGCAAGGACTTTTAGTGTTAGAGACCACTTGGGCTAGAAGTTTCTGATACTAAGTTGCTGTATGATGCTGGGAAAATGACCGTATCTCTGTTTTCTCTTCACATGGAAAACAAAACCTACATATGACATAAAGTTGGAGTGATGCTCCAATTAGAGAATAGTATTACAAAAAGTATGAATGTGTCATCCTTTTAATTATGTGTTGTTTCATTCTCTCCCTCATTTGAAACAAGTGAAGAACAATTGTGTGTATGTGGGGAGGGGGCAGGGAGGAACAAGGAAAGGAAAGGGAGGAAAGACTTCTTTTCACAAAAAAGTAGAGTAGTTTTTACATAATTCCTATTGGATTACTTATCCCCACTGTCTAAAGGAAGATTTCTTAATTTTCTTTTAACTGATGTCCAATACCACATTTGTCTAACTTTTAGTAATTTGTATAATTGAAATGAAACCTATTTTTCTTTTTGCTAGGTATAACCTTATTTTGCAACACCCAGTATGCTTTTCTGTTTGGTTGTTTGTTTTTTGAGACAGAGTTTCGCTCTTTCACCCAGGCTGGAGTGCAGTGGCGCGATCTTGGCTCACTGCAATCTCCGCCTCCCTGGTTCAAGTGATTATTCTGCCTCAGCCCCCTGAGCAGCTGGGATTACCGACATGCACCAGTACGCCCAACTAATTTTTGTATTTTGTAGATGGGGTTTCAACATGTTGGCCAGGCTGGTCTTGAACTCCTGACCTCAGGTCATCTGCCCGCCTCAGCCTCCCAAAGTGCTGGGATTATAGGCATGAGCCACTGTGCCCAGCCTACACCCAGTATACTTTATCAAACTTTCCTTTCCGGAAATGTGGATCTGCCCCAGTCTTGGGGGAATAGAGTATTGATCTCAAATCGTTTTGTGAACTAGGCTTGGTTACTCACCTTTTCTGAGCCTCAGTTTCCCCTTCTGTGAGATGGGGGATGAGATGCTTCCTCAGCACCTAGCAGGCCTGTTGTGAGGAATTGAAGTCCTTGCAGTTAACGATGCTTCATTGCAGAGGGGTTTCCTGCCACAATACTCAGGTCAGACCAGCAGAGGCAAGGCAGGGGTCCCTCAGTAACAACAGTTTCTCTCTGGGGACTGTCTCCTGGACATTCAATGTGATGTTTTTTCTCCCTCTCAGGAATCTGGCCAAACTCCAGGGCCACCTATCATGAGCAGCCTTGTTTTCTTGCAATTTTCAGAGTTGCAAGGGGTAAAGGACTGGCTTTGACTATTCAATCTTTCAGGTGAGTGTGGGGAGCTGCCTTAGACCGGAGGTGTGGACTTTTCCTTCCCTTTTAGGAAGAAGGCATTCCCGTATGTGATTCAGTGGAAGCGTGTGTGCGTGTGTGTGTGTGGTGATGGCAGTGGGGCAGGGGGGAGTGTAACACTTTTTTGAGTGACTGCTTAGTGCCTACACTGTCTTGCAAGATGTCCTCTTATTTAACATCTCTTATTTAATCATGCTGCTTCTGGCCAGGCGCAGCGGCTCACACCTGTAATCCCAGCACTTTGGGAGGCCAAGGCAGGCAGATCACATGAGTTCAGGAGTTTGAGACCAGTCTGGCCAACACGGTGAAACATCATCTCTACTAAAAATAAAAAAATTACCCGGGCGTGGTGGCGGACACCTGTAATCCCAGCTACTCAGGAGGCTGAGGCGATTCAAGGAGAATTGCTTGAACCCAAGAGGCAGAGGTTGCAGTGAGCCGAGATCGTGCCACTGCACTCCAGCCTGGGCGACAGAGAGAGACTCCATCTAAAAAAAAAAAAAAAAATTCTCTCTTGGAGGCCTGATTATCCCCATTTTACAGAGGAGGCCCCGGAGGCTCAGAGATGGTATGTAATTGTTCCCAGTCGTGTACCTAGGTCTGTAGCCTCAGAAGCCCATGTGGGAATATAGGAGGGAGGGAGGAATGTTTCCAAGGGATAACAGGGCAAGGGCCTAAGCTATTTCCTCTCTGCTATTTCCTCTGCCCATTTTCTTGAGCAGAATGAATTTGAGGAGGGGATGGCAATAGCAGCTGACCCCTGATTGTGCCCAGCAAGTGTCTTGGAGTTTTGGATCCTGCTATAGACGAAGCCAGCAGTTCAGAATGGGCTCTGCTCTGCCCGAGCTGTGGACGGTCATCCTTCCTAAGAACCACAGGTTTTGATAGATGAGCCCCTGCTTGTCTTCTTTGATGTTCACAGGCCTTGAGTCCTTGTCAGCATAATGGCCCATAAAGCCAGAAAATGCAAGAGAAGGGAGCAAAAAAGAGTATAGACTTTATTGTTATTATTTTTTTGAGACAGAGTCTCGCTCTTGTTGCCCAGGCTGGAGTTCAATGGTCTGATCTCGGCTCACTGCAACCTCTGCCTCCTTGGTTCAAGCGATTCTCCTGCCTCAGCCTCCCCAGTGGCTGGGATTACAGGCACCCACCACCACACCTGGCTGTTTTTTGTATTTTTAGTACAGACAGGTTTTTACCATGTTGGCCAGGCTGGTCTTGAACTCCTGACCTCAGGTGATCCGCCTGCCTCGGCCTCCCAAAGTGCTGGAATTACAGGTGTGAGCCACCGCACCCAGCCAAGAGTGTAGACTTTAGAGTCCAACCAATCCATGCTCAAGTCTTATTCTGCCACCTTCCAACTATATGGCTTCAGACCAACCCTGGCTCATCTTTAAGCCTCAGTTTCCTCCTCTGTAAAATGGAGATGAATCTCATTTACTGTAGGAGTGAACCAAGGTGAGGAATGAGGAAGTGCCCTGCATGGAGCCTGGCACATGGTAGGGATCCAGGAGATGCTGGATTGTTTTCTTCCTGGTAGAGAAGATGTGTAGTTGGGAAACCCTTGGCAAAGGACAGTCTCACTCTTCCCTGACCCCAGCTGCTTAGACCCAGGAGATGCTGGACTGTTTTATTCCTGGGAGAGAAATGTGTGGTCAGGAGACACCTTGTCAAAGGACAGTCTCACCCTTCCCTGCCCCCAGCTGCTCACAGTTAAAAGCAGGAGACATGCACCTCACAAGCACTAAACATCACATGGAGAGAAAAAAACAAGTAAGAAAGGGAGAAGGCAAGACAGACGGATGGGTCTGGATCTGCAGAGGTCATCACCAGAGTGATGCTCACAGCTAGCTGCCCCCAGTGGCTGCTCCGCAACAGAACACACCCAGAGGCATAGAGGATGTTTCTTATCACTCCAAGCTCTGCACTGGGCCTGAAGGGGGCTGGGATCCGGTTTTGATGAGGGGACACGAGGCCCTTGCCTTGCTGGCTGCAGAGGCAGGAAGAGCCCACCAGGGTGGGGCTCCCCATGAGGCTGTCTGGAATTGAGGAACACAGCCCACTGCAGATTCCAGAGCCAAAGAAACGAAACTCTCCAAGCTCAGAACTGTGGAGAAACACTTCTTCAGTCTGTTTTAAATCAAGCTCCCCACGCTGACACTTGGGCTCCATTCAACCATTAAAAAGTTCCACTAGCAAATAAACACTTAGCCAAATATTTGCTCTTATGTGTTTTCAATAGTAAATGCCAGCTATATTGCTCATCTCTGTATATCACCCTGGCGGCCCACCCCTGGTTGTCTTGAGCTAAGTGGCCTCTTTAAAGACAGGTGGAAACACCTTCCTAACTTCCTACCATGGCAGACAAGAGGGGTGGACTTAGACCCTGGTGGAAAAGAAAAAGTTCCCTCCCACCCTAAAGGGCAGACCAACTTAGGATCGTTCTGTGAGATTTGTACTTACATGTAGCACAGACCCCACAGCCCCCAGGCCCCAGAAATGTATTTCTGCTTTCCCCTTCTCTCGTGGGTCCTGCTCCTACCTTCTCCAGTGGTCAGTCACCAGCTCTAAAATTGCTAGCACACCTCTGAGAGGTAGGTCAGCGTTTACAGCTGCTTTCCACCCCATCTTCTAGCCCCTGAGGACTTTAGGGGAAGGTTTAGAAACTGGGAAGGCAGAATGGAGATGAGAGTGAGAGGGCAAAGAAGGGCTTCAGCTTTCACAGGTACAAAGGGTGTTTGGGACCTTAAGTTACACAAAACACAACTACACACACACACATACACACACACACACACTACCACGCACCATGCCACACAGCAACCACAGAATTGGCTAGCATTCCTTGGTTGTAAGCAACAGATACTGGTGGGTTAACTTAAATGAAAAAGGGAATTTATTGGAGGCATTAAAGGGAGCCCATAAGAGAAGAGGTGGGAAACTTAGGTTTGGAAAAGACAAGGCCAGGCAGGAGCTTCAGAGGGTGTCGGTAGCAGGAACTCCTCAGCAGCCTCATCCAGGTGCTGCCACTGGAGAAAATGTTCTTAGTCCCGGACACTGCTCATGAATCAAGTTCTCGTAAGGGAATTTTCTGTTGACCTTGATTGGGTTCTGTCCTTGATCGGGTTCTCTCCCTGTCGACCATGGAGGTCAGGATGCCTTGATAAATAGTCCTTCAGGGCTTGGTTGCCTTTTTTCTCAACTGTTTTTGTATTCTGACATGCAAAGGATACTACGCTTATAAGACATGATGGGGTGAAAGGATAAGTTGTTCTTCCTTATCTTAAGGCTACTTCTGGCCATAAGTGACTGCTGAACACTGCCTCCCCAACCAGGACAGAGGGGATCAGTGTCTCACGCACCTGTACCTTTTATGGAAATCACTGGGAGATTCAACTGTTTCCAAGAAGGGGAGGTAATCACCAAAATATTATCAAGATGCCACCAAAGATGGCAAATGGAATGGTTCCTGAAGACTCACTCCCCTCTCTAACATGCATTAAAGCCTCCAGCATCATCAATAAAGCAATGGGAGGTTCTCTTCTGCCTCTACCTCTGCCTCCCACTCCTCCCCATCTCATTCCAGCCACAGTATATTGAATTTTCCCACCTAATTCGTTTCTCAGTACGGGGATAGCAAACAAATACACTTTTTTTTTTTTTTTTTGAGACAGAGTCTCACTCTGTCACCCAGGCTGGAGTGCAGTGGCACGATCTTGGCTCACTGCAGCCTCCGCCTCCAGGGTTCAAGCATTTCTTCTGCCTCAGCCTCCCAAGTAGCTGAGACTACAGGTGCACGCCACCATGCCCGGCTCATTTTTGTATTCGTAGTAGAGATGGGGTTTTACCATGTTGGCTAGGCTATTCTTGAACTCCTGACCTCGTGATCTGCCCGCCTCGGCCTCCAAAAGTGCTAGGATTACAAGCGTGAGCCACCGCGCCAGGCCTAACAAACACATTTATATCTCTGCTCGCACATCACAATCTCTCCTTCTAAAGACTGTGGGCACTTGAGGGCCCAGGCTCCTTGGTATTTCACTGGCACCTAGACAAGTGCTCTGTACACAAGTCAGCCTTCAAAATAGACCCCAAGCTTAGACAAAACTTATACTCCAGATACATCAAATGCTTACATAGCTCCCAACATGCTCTGCTGTTTACAGGTCTCCTTGGAGGGCTTTCTTCAGTATTCACGATGTCTCTTAAAAGGGACTTTTGATGTACATTTATGGAATGAATGGAGAGAGTGTTAGAGTGGATTCCCCCCAAATAGTAATCAGGCCAAAGCATCAGATCATACAAAGATGTTCATTATATTCTTGTTTTTTTTTTTTTTTCTGGAATCTCTTATGAAAACTTGATCCAGTCGGCTATATTCTTGGACTGGCAAAACTGTAATGTTGAGTGCTTCTACCAACTGATAACCTATGGGAAATCAAGACAGAGCTGCTCTGGGATGACTATGCATGTTGAAGGAGGAGTGGAATTTCATTTACAAGACATTTTGATGAAGTCTCAGTAGGGAAGAAAACTAACTTCTGGAGAGAGCTTACCTGTGCTAGATAATTGTACTTGTATTATTTCACTGAATCTTTTCGGCAAAGCTTTGAGGTAGGCATTATAGCTCCCTTTGCGCAGATGGAAATACCAAGGAGAGATGTAGACATATGCCTAAATTTATTTTTAAACAACTGGTGTGAGGCAGAGCTGGGAGTCAAACCCAGGTGTTCTCCCTCTGACCCAGAGCACTTTCTTTCTTTCCTCTTTTCTTTTCTTTTTTTTTTTTTTTTGAGACGGAGTCTCACTCTGGTGCACAGGCTGGAGTGCAGTGGCACGATCTCGGCTCACTGCAACCTCTGCCTCCCAGGTTGAAGCAATTCTCCTGCTTCAGCCTCCCGAGTAGCTGGGATTACAGGTGCGTGCCACCATGCCTGGCTATTTTTTTTTTTGTTTGTATTTTTAGTAGAGACAGGGTTTCACCATGCTGGCCAGGCTGGTCTCAAACTCCTAACCTCGTGATCCTCCTGCCTCAGCCTCCCAAAGTGCTGGGATTACAGGTGTGAGCCACTGCGTCCAGCCCAGAGCACTTTCTACTCCACCTCTGCACCTCTTTGCCTGCTCTATCATTAATATCACCAGTTTTCTTTTGGGCTAGTTTTTAGTTCTGGCTTATACTGAAACTAATGGACATGCCACCTGATGTGGACAGAAGTAGCTTAGAGGATGTGGTCACGTTTTGGGAATCCAGTATCAAGACTGAGATCCAGCATTAACTGTGGCTGAGATCTGTCTCGAACACATGCACACATATGTGTTCTGTCTCGAACACATGCACACATGTACACCCACGTGCATTTAAGTAGAAACAATTGAGGGCTGATGATCCAATCAAACAGTTGATCTCTTCCAGTCGCTGGAAAGGCAGCAGAGAGGGCATGGAGACAGACACATCTGGATGAGAAACTCCAGCTCTGCCTACTTAACAGCTGTGTGATCTTGGATGTGCCATTTACTCTCTTGCCTCAGTTCGTTCATCGGTGAAATGGAGCAAACATCACATCCCTGGTGGTTGTGAAGATTAACCATGATCATGTGTATGTGGCACGTACTGTTACCTACCTGTTAACCCTTAAGTCACGGGTGAGGATTTGAAAACACTTGTGAAAGAGGGTGGTGTCAGCTGATGTATACATTTCTCTGTTTATCTTTCATTTTTCTTACTGTTCAAGTGAAATGCCAGAAGGTTGAGCTTCAGTCTGGTGACCAGGAGGACAAGGGGCACATGCTAGAAAGAGAAGACAATGGTGCCTTGGTCCCTATTGGTAGATTGAATGATTTGTTCAAAACATATTCTTGGTGCCTTTCTGTAGGACCCTGGCTCTTGCCCCTTCATGGGAGAGGAGAGCACTCCCATGCCATTCAATCAGGCATGGCCGTGTGTCTTCCATTAGCCAGTGGGATGTGAGCAGAAGTGACTATGCCCTGCTTGAGAAGAAGTTCAGCGCCATCCCATGATTTTACCTTTCCTTTGACATGAGGCCGCAAGTCCCAGAGAGGGGCTGCTCCTTCTGCTTGGACCTCAGAAAGAAGATACTAGGGGCAGAACTGCAGCTGACTTGTGAAGGGCATTTAATGGGAGCAAACAGACCTTTGAGATTTGGGGTTATTCCTTATGGCAGCACAGCTGGGAAAGCTGACTAATTAATAGCATCGCTGATGGCGTACTGGGGCTGCCACACTAGCTCTCACTGGTTTTACCTCCAGACTTCTTGCTACATGAGAAAAAACAACTCCTACTTGGCTAAGCCACCATTTTTTGTGACTGTGGTCATGATATCCAGTATCATGAAAGTACCAGGCACATTTGCACTTAATAAATTAATGTTAGCTATTATTAGGGTAATATACAGACATGTATTTTAGAAAATACTCAACTTATGCAGTCTACATTTAAGCGATAAATTGATGGTGGATTTTTAAAATGAAATTCGGCTTTGTTAATAACCTAATGAATTCACTTATTTTTATTTAAAAATTGAACATTACAAAACGTCGTAAAATGAAGATTTCTACCTGCCATTCTTTCAATACTTCTCTCCATTGATAACCTGTGTATCAGCCCAAAACATTTTTCTGTGTAACGGCCAGATTAAGGTGAGGCAAGTGAGGCACCTTGGGCACAAAATTTAAGGAGGCCCTCACTCTCTCGCCTGTGCAGGGCAGAGTTGATACTTCCATAAGCCTGAAAGTGAGGGCATCCTTAAATTTTGCTCCCTGGGTATGCCTTATTGCCTCACCCCAGTCCTGGCTTTGCTAAGCATTGCATACATTCACGCGGGTACTTACGCAGTTATTTTTCAAAACTAAAATCACTTTTATTGAACCGTGACTTGCTTTTTTGTTTTTTACACAATGAATCAGAACCATTTGTGTCAATTCCTACGAGTCTGTCACAAACTTTTAATTGTTTTGTAGTATTCTGTATTATGAATGAACCCAAGTTTAGCCATTTCCCTACTGATGAGCATTTAAATTTTAATCTTGCTCTTGCAGTGAATGCTACCAAAAACATAACCTAGCTCATATGTGCTTGCTAGTATTTCCAGGGGATACATTTCTAGAGGTGGCAATGCTGGGTAAAGGGATGTTTTAAAACTATGAAAGCTACAACCAAAGCACATTTCAAAAGTTTCAAACCAATTGCTGTTCCTACAAACAGTGCAGAAGGATATAATGGGAAACACTTTACATTAGAATTATCTGCATGATTTCTTTAAATAGCCAGCTTTCTTGGTACTTATGACTTCCCCAAATTAGAGTCACATGCAGTTTTCCAGCAGTCTGTTATTGCATAAATCCAGACAGGCTGCTGAAGTGTGTGTGCTGCCTTAAGAGCCAGCTCTTTCCCTGCTGTGTAGCTCAGCTGGGAAGTGATTGCTCTGACTTCTCCTATAGGCCTGGAGCTGGTCTGTGTTGGAAATGGGGTGCTGGGCAATCTGTAAGGTTACACCCTGGGTCAATGTCTCACAACTGCTCTCCAATCTCTCCAAAGATGGGAGCAGGATCATGAGTCCTGTGGGACATCAACAGCTGTAGAAAAAAAACTTTCCAACACGGAGGAGTTTGTTGAATCTGAATCTCTACATTTTTGAAGAACATAACTTGATGTGGAATATTGCTAGGCCTTCTGGCAAGGAAGAAGTGCTGGAACTGGTGACCATTTGAGATAGTTGTGTAGGATTCTGTTTTATGAATGAACATAGTTTAGCCATTAGCCTTAGCAACAGAGTGCTGGACCTGGTGACCATTTGAGGTTCTTGAAATCCTCCACGCTGGCCCTCCTCCTACACTTTCCCTACAATCCAGGATGGATGTGGATTCCTATCCATTCACCTTCAAATCAGGAGCTGGCAAACTCTGGCTTGTGGGTCCAATCTGGCCTGCAGCCTCCTTTTGTAATATAAAGTTTTATTGGAACACAGCCATGCTCATTTGTTTGCAAATTGTCTATGGCTGCTTTTGCAGCAGAGGAGTTGAGGAGTTGCAGCAGGTTGTTTGGTCTGCAAAATCTGAAATACTTATTATCTGGCCTTTTACAGATGAAGTATGCCAACCTTCTGCTCTAAATGTCTTTCAAGTTTGTTCCTTCTTTTTCCTTATCTTAGTTCATCACATCTTGCCTGGATGACTGCAGTGGCCACTAAGCTGGTCACAGATTGAGCTTTCTTAAATGCAAATGTCAGGATGGCAGAGCCTCAAGTGCTTCAGTTTCTCCAAGTGCCTGTTCGCTGAGTGGCATGCCATTGAAGGCCCTCTGAGTCTGCAGCTATCTTTCCCCTCTCATTGGTGTGTGCACCTGGAGCTGTCACTTTTTCAATAATGCATTTCTGACTCCTTCATCAACAAAGGTATTTACTCCTTCCTCTTTGCTGCCAATAAACCACTGAGAACATGCCTTCCTTTGGTATTTCAATGGCATTTGTAATTATGTTTCTTTCCCTGTCTTCCTCACTGATCTGTGGACTCCAGTGTGCAGGAAACTTGTCTTATTCTCTTTCACATCTAACAGGGTCTGGTCCAAATAAGTACTAAAGAAATGTTTGCTGAATGAATAAACACTAATATTTCTTGAGCTCTTCTTGCTTTTTCTCAATACTGTCTCTTAGAATCCTCACAACAGCCTTGTGGCACAGACACTGTTATATCCCTACTTTATAGATGTGGCCGCTGAGGGCACAGAGAAGTTAAGTCACTTGCCCAAGGTACAGAACTTGACAGGATTTGAACCCTGCCAGTTAGGCTTTATGGTATATATCAAACTCTAACTCCCATGGTAATAATGAGCAAATGAATGAATGAATGAATGAATGAATGCAGTGAGATTCCATGAACTGAAGATAGGAAAGGGAAATGCTACACGACCTTATAAAACCCATTGGTAGGGTTTATAAAAGAAAAACACAAAGATTCCAGGAGACCTGGCAGGAATGGAAGCTATGGAGGATCAACAGCCAGCAGAGTTCAGGCAGAGTTTAAAGCAAGTGGAAAATCAGACCCTCTTGTGAATTGCTGGGAGTGCTCAAAGAAGAAGCCATAGGGCTGGGCATGGTGGCTCATGCCTGTAATCCCAGCACTTTGGGAGGCCGAGGAGGGTGGATTGCCTGAGCTCAGGAGTTCAAGACCAGCCTGGGCTACATTGTGAAACCCCATCTCTATTAAAATACAAAAAATTAGCTGGGTGTGGTGGTGCATGCCTGTAATTCCAGCTACTCAGGAGGCTGAGGTGGGAGAATCGCTTGAACTTGGGAGGCAGAGGTTGCAGTGAGCTGAGATTGCACCACTGCACTCCAGCCTGGGCGACAGAGCAAGACTCTGTCAAAAAAAAAAAAAAAAAAAAAAGCCATAGGGCCACAATTAAACTAAACAAACAAAGCCTGCCCCTTGGTGCATTGGGTGAAGGTAAAAAAGCACCAACCTTAACATTTATGGCAAGCCTCCTGTATGCGCAACACCACACCAGTGAGCTGTACATATGCTGGCTCAATGAATGAAAATTACCTCCCCAAGCCCCGCCACAAAACCTTTCTTATTCAATACATTTTCATTGATCAGCTATTATGTGCCAAGCCATTGAACTAGATGCCGAGAGAACATAAATAAACGAACTCTAGGAGCTCCCAGTCTAGCAGGGGAGAGTGTATAATTCTAACAAAGTGCTGGGCGTTATCAGAGAGATACAACCAAGAGAACAGAGGGGACCTAACTCTGCCTGGAGATGTGGGGAAGATTTCAAGACAGTTATGACTGAGGTGGGTTTTGAAGGATGAATAGAATTTTGCCAGGTGGACAAGGCAGAGATGGGCTCCTTGAGAGAAAGCACAGTTAGTGCCAAAGCACAAAGGCAAGAATGCCAGGATGCACTCGGGGATCTAGGAACAATTCAGAGGGGAGAAACGAAGAGTGGAGGCCCATCAGGAAGTCTTGTAAGGCATGCTGTAGAGCTTGGCTTCCTCCTGTGGAGTGACTGGGTTTTTAAAGCAGATGTTTTAAAAAAGTGAGATGGTATTTGCATGACACTAACTGTGGAAGAAACAGAAAGGTGCAACTAGAAGTCAGGAAACCAGCTAGGAAGCTGTTGCTATAGCCCAGTGGGGAAAAATTCAGGTCTGAGCTGAAGACATGGACAGGGGAGGTGAAAAGCAAGCCAAAGACCAAGAAGTGTTGGTCTTGAAATGTTAAAATATACACTAACCACTTGCTTTTTGAAAAGGCTGGTTATTAGAATCCTCCTTTGAGGGGGCTACACACACAGAGAAGTGACAGTGTGGCCTTTATCTGGGAAGTGAACAAACACACCCTACAGAAAAATGGTAGAATAAAAGTATCCAACAAAAGAGTAAATATGTATAATAATTACAGTATTGGGCCGGGCGCAGTGGCTCACACCTGTAATCCCAGCACTTTGGGAGGCCAAGGTGGGTAGATCACTTGAGGCCAGGAGTTTGAGACCAGCCTGGCCACCATGATGAAACACCGTCTCTACTAAAAATACAAAAATTAACTGGGTGTGGTAGCACATGCCTGTAATCCCAGCTACTTGGGAGGCTGAGGCATGAGAATCACTTGAACCTGGGAGGCGGAGGTTGCAGTGAGCCGAGATCACGACACTGCACTCCAGCCTGGGTGACAGAGAGAGAATCTGTCTCAAAAAACAAAACAAAACAAATTATAGCACTGATGTAGTCTGAAATAAATGCATGTATTGTATAGGATGCCAGTAGGTAGGTATGATAAGAGTTGGATGGTTTTAGCTTGGGGATCTCTTGTGAGGTTGTAGTCAGGATTAGGTGGAAGTTTTGGGTTTTGGCTGGAGAGTCCAGTTCCAATATGGCTCAGTCCTGTAGCTGGCAAATTTATTTTGGTGTTAGGCAGAAAGCCTCAGTGTCTCACCACAAGAACCTCTCCATAGGGCTATTTGAGTGTCATACCAACAGGCTTCCCCCATGGGGAGTGATCGAGAGAGCAAGGTAGAAGTAGCGATGTCTGTTATGATCTCGCCTTGGAGGTCACATGCTGTCACTTGCACAATACCCTTTTGGCTATTCAGGTCTGTCCTCTTCGCTATGGGAGAAGACTGTACAAGGATATGAACCCAGAAGCGGGGATCACTGAGAGCCATCTTGGAGGCACAAATGGGCCTTGGTCTACCTGAGAGTGGGCTAGGTAATGTGGTGCAAAGGAAAGCAAGCAAGATTTGGAGACAGAAATTGGTTGACTGACCAATAGTCATCCTGCGTATATGAGCCTTGGCTCCTCATCTGTAAAATGAGGTGCATAATCAAAACCCTGATGGCTAGTGAAGGTCATTTGAGACAAGGCTTGTAAAATGCTTTTTGGGAACCATAAAGCATGATAGTATGACATACAGTGACTGCATAAATAAAAGGGATCATTATGAAGTCCCATATTTTATCTGGATGGAAGGTTTAGCCTTGATGAATCTCAGCGCTTCAAGAAAGACACTTGCTCCTTTATTTCTGTGGCTGTAGAAATCCAATAAATAACATTTATTGATCTTCTACTTCTACATGCCAGGAATGGCACCATAATAATTTCATTTCATTCCCTCAATGATGCTGAGAAATGGAATCTATAAACCACATTTTATAAGTGAGAAAACCAAGGCTCAGTGAGATTAAATAACTTGCTCTGAACATGGGAGAGCTGGGGACACCAGCCCAGTCCTGCTGGACCCCAACGCATGAGCATGAGGCAAATGGGAGATGGGCTTGGTGGGACCTGAAAAAAGTGTCCCCACCCTGCCCAGATCTGGGGCTGGGATGTCCTCATGGCTGGGGTTTTGCAGGTCTCTGGCAAGGGAGGGTGAACGGTGAGTGACAGGCCTCTCCTACCCCTGCACATCCTTGGTCTTGAACTGATGAGGGGTCTTCGTGTGTGTGTCTGTGTATGTGTACGTGTGTGTATGTGTGACCACACTGGCAACCGCTGCCATCCCAAAGCTGGGGACTAGGGTGACGAGTCCTACAGCGCCCTCCAGAGTTGGATGTAGGCCAGGGCTGCATTGGGCCTTGGACTCCTTGGAGGACGGCTCCCAGACCATTCTCGGAAAAGCATTTGCAGCAAGGCTACCCCAGGTGCCAGGCCGGGCCATCAATCCCTCACTCTTCGGAGCAGTGAGTTTATAAAGTAGCAATTAAATAAGAGCTCTGTAAGTGCTTCTGGGAACTGCCCTGAATGCATTTTCCAAACATAAATAACGGGGACCTCCACTCTGAGCAAAGTACATACAGAGCAGAGAAGCAGCGCCGAAAAGAAGGGAGCCCTGTTGTGCTAACGAGTTGGGCTACGTGCCCCTGGTGTGCACGTGTGCTCCGTGGAGGTGGCAAGTCCATTTGTCTTGCCTGCCTGGGTGGCATGTCAGCCAGTCCGGACAGTTCGTGGTGAGGAGATGGTGGCTGTGACACTCGCTCCCCTGGGAAGGCAAAGCATTGTTATTTCAGAGATAGTGATAATGATGGTGGAAGCAATGATGACAGCTGCTATTCATTGAGAACCTATGGTGAGCCAAGAGCTCGCAGATCCCCTATTACTGGGAGGATTAGAGACTTGTCCAAGGTGGAAAATCCTATAAGGTGGAGGGAAAGATAAATGAGAACTCTTCAGCAGCTTACATGTATTAGGCTCTTATTATATGACACATACTGTTCCAAGAGTTTTACTTGCATGAGCTTACTTAGATCTCCCAACAAACCTGTGTAGTAGGTACTCTTCTTATCCTATTTTGAAGGGGAGAAACTGAGGCATGGAGAAGTCATGTCTGTTTCCCAGGGTCACACTAAGCCAACATTCAGGTGCAGGCAGACTGGCTCCAGAAACCCTACTCCTAACCATCTCTGTGCTGCATTGGTCCTGAGCGCTGGTACCGGGTGCCATCCTATCTTTTCAGTTCAGGTTTGATTATTGTCAACAGTCTGTCCCTGCCCAAGTATGGGCAGCAATGTCTTTCTCAGAAAACAATACTCCCCTAAGTCCCCCTGCCTGTCTCAGTGAGCCCTCCTGGTCTTAGGCCCAGCCTTGGCCCGAGTCATCCTCCTGTCCCCAAGAGCTAGCTCTCCCAGCCGTGCAGGGATCCCGAAGGGCCGTGCTCACTCTGCTCTACCACTTCATGCCTTTGCCCATGCTAGTCCTTGCCCCTGGATGCTCTTTCCCTGCTTGTCTACCTTGGGATTTTAAGTCATAGAAGAAAGCTCACTCACTCTTAGAAGTATTTCCCGACCTCACCTCCACTTTAACCACCACCATCCAGCTGAATGCGTCCATCAGAACACATATCAAATTCTTTTATTTTTTATTTTTATTTTTTATTTTTTTAATTTTTTTTTTCTTTTATTATTATTATTATTATTATTATTATTATTATACTTTAGGCTCTATGGTACATGTGCGCAACGTGCAGGTAAGTTACATATGTATACATGTGCCATGCTGGTGCGCTGCACCCACCAACTCGTCATCTAGCATTAGGTATATCTCCCAATGCTATCCCTCCCCCCTCCCCCCACCCCACAACAGTCCCCGAAGTGTGATGTTCCCCTTCCTGTGTCCATGTGTTCTCATTGTTCAATTCCCACCTATGAGTGAGAATATGCGGTGTTTGGTTTTTTGTTCTTGCGATAGTTTACTGAGAATGATGATTTCCAATTTCATCCATGTCCCTACAAAGGACGTGAACTCATCAATTCTTATTATTGTTGATTTTCTAGTCTGTCTCCCCTGAAACAGTGTTGCATGTCCTGGGATCTATAGCTCCTCACATGGTGCCTGGCACATAGTAGGGATTCAATAGATATTGATAGGTAGGTGGAGCCATTTTCCAGAAAGAGTGGACACATCAGACCACACCTGATCCTGAGTTGCTAAGAGCTCCAGCCATGACTATGCCTGCTCCCCCCAGAGCAATGTGCAAGGAACAGGACTGAATAGAATGAGCCCTGACCTTGGGTCTGCCATGAACCTGCTGAGTGGCCTTGACCAAGTCATTCCACTTCTCTAGGCTTCCATTTTCTCATCTGTATAACAGGAACAATTATATCTTTTTGGCAGATCACCTGAGGCTTAAATAGGATACAGAAAACAAAGGCACCCAGCACATCATTGGAACTTGAAAAATATTAATTTTCCTCCCCCTTCCCCTTACCTGTGAAATGGGCTCTTGGTTTGGGGATAATTGAGTGGCACTGTAAGACACCCTTTGCAACAGATGCCTCTGCAGGTTTACCATTTTCCCTTCACGTCACTAAGGTATGGTCTCATTGTTTTCTGCAGAAGACCCTGCCACCACTAAGCTTCTTCCCTGCATTTCTTGGGGTTCTGAAGCAGCTTCTGGCCACCAACTCTGTTATGCCACACCTGAATGCTGTCTTCCCTGCAGTCACTCACCAGAGAATCCCATCGCAAAAACCCCATCAAGAATCTAGCCCCTGTTCATTCCAGAGTCAGGAGTCAGTGATTTCCCTGTCTCGGACTCCATCGAACTTGCCAGTGATTAAGAAACTCATATATTTTCACACTCATTAAAAGAAACATGATGTTCACTTTTCCAAGAAAAGCCATCCTTGTTTGTAGACCCTGTAATATATTGGGAACGCCTCTTAATTGGCTTCTAGGTCTCAGTGTCAGAAGTCAGACCCAAGTTTGTTTATTGACACAAGAAAAAAAATAAAACGTCGTATAATTAGTTGAGTGACTGACTCTAAATTCAGTAACTCCCATCGGTATGTGGCCTTGTCAGGGTTTAAGATTCCATTTTGGGTTATGAAAGAGGCCGGGTCCTAGGTAGTCCAGACGCGGGCCGCACTGCATCATAGCTATTGTACAAATGGGCTCAGTGTGCTGTTTGTGTTAAGATGGAAAACTTTTACATGTTTGATTTTTATGCAAGTCAATTAACTTGTTTTTTATAACTGTAAGGGCTTGCTTTGCAAATAAGATTACTTACCACTATAAATTATGGGAACATAGGGGCCTATTCAGACAAAATGTTACACACCCCTAACCCGTGCGCCAGGCTGCATGCCGGCCTTCTGCAGGGGGGACAGCCGAGGCGAATGGGACAGGGAGGTGAAGGAGGAGGGAGGGGTTATTTTGGTGGATTCTGAGGGGCCCTTCCAAGAAAGATGCAAAGGGGGAGTGGGGAGATCTGGGGGCGGAGATTAAGTGTGAACCGCAATACTCTTCTCTGTGCTCACCCCCACCCCAACTCTCCCAGGTTGCCCAGAGCTGGCCAAGACTTTCCTTACATGGCAACACAGGAATCTCCTTTGGGGATTTTTTTCCCCCAAATGTTTGCTTCTTGGTGACAGCACATCCCCCTGAAGTTGGAAAGTTGGGGAGGGCTAAGTCTGGGCTTTATCCTCACTGTCATTTGTTGTCCTTCCTGCATGATGGTTCCACGCCCATTCCAGCATTCAGTGGGCAGCCCCCTCCCAAAGCACAGGGAAGGAGCAAGTTTAGGACAGAGGGAGGGAGAGGAAGAGCAGCAGGCATTCCTGGGGGCTGCCACTCAATGGTGGAGAGGGGGCTGGGAGGGTTTCAGGCAGGACTGGGAAAGAGCAGGGCCAGTCTTTGGTCCCTCTGACCTACTCCTTCCCTTCAGGTCCTTAGCAGAGGGCACTGCAGTTCTATACATAGGTGTTCTGGAAAGCCAAGTTGGGACTCTTGTTTCTCAAGCCCTTTTGTGAACTTGGATGGATTCCTTCCTGTTCTAGGTCTCAGGTTTTTTCATCTGTGAAATGTGAGCAGAAACCCCAGCCCGGCATACCTCCTATGGGTAGGTTGTGATCCTAATGTGATCCTCAACAAGGTAGTTTTACAATTTTGCATTCCAACCCCATGGACATGTAGCAACATCCAGAAACATTGTAGCTGTTACAACTAAGGGGTGGGTGTGGGCATCTAGGAGTTAGAGGCCAGGAATTCTGCTAAACACCCTGCAAGATACAGGACAGCCCCTGCTCCCTGCCTTCCAACAAACAATTGTCTGGCCCAAAATGTCAAGAGTGTCAAGGTTGAGAAATTCTGTTTCTCCAAAGCATGTGAGGGAAAAGGAGACCTTCTTGGGGTGATCAGTATTTGGGACAAGATTTAATTTACTGAAGAATCAATACAGAATGTCTAGTCACTCAGAAATAAAGGGATAAGTCTTCAACAGTGGCAACAATACAATCCTTCACAAATAAATAGGACATTGCTGCTGATTCAGTGCTTTTAGATGCATATTTCACCATTAGAGTTCCACAGTAACTGTATGGGGGTAGCTAGAGAAATAATAATAATTTGAATAATCCTAATAAGGATTATGATATTATTCCTATTCTTCTGATAAAGAGACTGAAGCTTAAACATATGAAATTGGTGGGGTGAAGTGGCTCACGCCTGTAATCTCAGCACTTTGGGAGGCAAGGCGGGCAGATCACCTGAGGTCAGGAGTTCGAGACCAGCCTGGCCAACATGGTGAAATCCCATCTCTACTGAAAATACAAAAAATAGCTGGAAGTGGTGGTGGGCACTTGTAATCCCAGCTACTCAAGAGGCTAAGGCAGGAGAATTGCTTGAACCCGGGAGGTGGAGGTTGCAGTGAGCTGAGATCACACTGTTGTACTCAGCCTGGGCAAACAGAGCAAGACTCTGTCTTGAAAAAACAAAAAACAAAAAAGTATGAAATCATTAGTCTAAAATCACACAGCAAAATCTTCAAGCACAGGGTCCTTTTTACATATTTGTTGAAGAAATCAGGACGCATAACATCATATTATCATGAAACAACCGATTTGAGGCAAAGCCAAGTGACATTGTCAGGCATGACTTCACTGCACTTGCAAATGCTTCCCAAAGGGAGGCCTTCCTTTTTAAGATAATTGTGCTATCCTCCACACACCTTGAGTACTTTGTATCCACTCTTGTTGGGTCACAGGTTGTGGCTTCTATGTCTGCCACTTCTATTGAATTGGGGGCCCTTTCAGGGTAGGGGCCATATCTTAATCATGTTGACAGGCCTCTTCAAGCTGTAGTTTCCTCTTCCAGAAAATGAGACAATGGCTGCAATCTTACCAGGTAGATCTCCATTAAATGTCTGTGGAGCACTGGGGTGAAATAAGAACGCCGGCTTTCCCCAGTGCCCCAGGCTTCTGTGCCCACCCCTTCATTCTTTCCCTTGGCTTGTTTGATATTGTGCCAAGTGGCAGAGAAGGCAAAAGATTTGTAGAGAGTGTGAGAAGAGTCATTGAACTCTGAGGACTGTATTTTATTTTTTGAAATCTGGCTTATGGAAAATTGAGAATCACAGGTGTTAAGGGGAACTGATCTTTGAGAATCCAATTTTCATAAGAAATAGAAACCAGCGGTGAGATTTCAACTTGAAAATAACCTTCAGCTCTGGCTCCTCAGATCATCCAAGGAATCAAGTGTCCCCAAAGAGATGAAAATTCAAGCTTCTACTTGGCACATCTGGAACTCACAGAACTGTTAGCACTCGGCCTCTGCGTCTGGAAATGGCAAGATTCAAATCTGGCCTGATGTGTTCTGCCTTAGGCTGCTCATGATGTGTGTCTGCTGGATGGAGGCCTCAGAAAACTCATTTGACATCTTGGCTGTAACTTTGTCCAAGTCTGTGTCTGATGTCATTATGCAATCAATTCTATACTAGATTCTGCAGGGTAAGATCTTAAAAGACAAAAGCTTTGTTCTTCAGATCATCACTGGCTTTGAGGACATACCTTGTTCATTCATTCATTCATTCTGCAAATTATTTATTAGAGCAAATTAACTTCTGTGACTCTCAATCTTCTCTTCTACGTAACAGGAATAATAAACCTTGCTTCATAGGGTTAAGTTTTAGGCATATGGCTGGTACTCAAGAAATGATTATTATTAGATTATTATTATTATTAGATTCTTCACAGAAGTCTTAGTAGTAGTCAAAGCATAAAGGACATTTAAAGGCTGGGTGCTGTGGCTCACGTCTGAAATCCCAGCACTTTGGGAGGCAGATGTGGGAGGATCACCTGAGGTCAGGAGTTCAAGACTAGCTTGGCCAATATGGTGAAACCCTGTCTCTACTAAAAGTACAAAAAAATTAGCTGGGCATGGTGGCGGGCGCCTGTAGTCCCAGCTACTTAGGAGGCTGAGGCAGAAGAATTGTTTGAACCCAGGAGGTGGAGGTTGCAGTGAGCTGAGATTGCACCACTGCACTCCAGCCTGGGCAACAAAGCTAGTCTCCGTCTCAAAGAAAAAAAAATTAAAGAAAAATATTTAGCAATTCAGCAACATACAAACGAATGTTTAACTGTTGCCCCTATATACATGTTGGGGACACTAAACAGGCCCTCTGTGAATAATCTTGGAGGCTTCCCAGAGGAAGTGAGACGTGACTCTCACGTAAAGAGAATCCTAGATCGTAGAGTTAGAATCGAGATTAAGTAGGCCGGGCGCGGTGGCTCACGCCTGTAATCCCAGCACTTCGAGAGGCTGAGGTGGGCAGATCACAAGGTCAGGAGATCAAGACCATCCTGGCTAACACGGTGAAACCCCATCTCTACTAAAAATACAAAAAATTAGCCAGGCGTGGTGGCGGGCGCCTGTAGTCCCAGCTACTCAGGAGGCTGAGGCAGGAGAATGTTGTAAACCTGGGAAGCGGAGCTTGCAGTGAGCCGAGATCGTGCCACTGCACTCCAGCCTGGACGACAAAGCGAGACTCCATCTGAAAAAAAAAGAAAAAAAAAAAAATCAAGTAGGGTCTACCCCTTGCCTCTAGTCTGGCATAGTAGAATTATTGTTATTTTCTCATTTTTTTAGTTGAAGAAACTGAAAGTGAGGTGAAGAGTCTTATGCCCATGAACTGGACATTATTATTTCTTTCCTTTCACAAATGAGAAAACTGAGGCAAAGAGATGATATTTAACTCTCCCCTAGGGACATACCACTAATCAGCAGTAGATCCCAAGTAGGACTGCAGGTAGCCTGGCTCCAGAGACTAGGACTGTAGCCTCTAGAGTCAATAGGATTAGAGGCTATAGTGAGAAGAATATTGGATTTGGAGTTAGACCAATCTGGCTTCTAATCTCTGCTCCAGCACAGACTATCTTGAACCTGGAAAAGCCACTTAACTGCCTGAGCTCTGGTTTCCTTATCTGGGAACTGGAAATAATGATAATACCTACCCTGTAGGAAACTTGTAAGAATGAGAAATAACATATGTCATTCCTTAGGTAGTGTAAATTCTTAGACCATCATTGACATTTTTGCTTAGAGACAGGGTCTCACTCTGTCTCCCAGGCTGGAGTGCAGTGGTGCAATCATAGCTCACGGTAACCTTGAACTCCTGGGCTCAAGTGATCCTCCTGTCTAGGCCTCCCACAGTGCTGGGATTACAGGCATGAGCTCCCATGCCCGGCCAGGTCATCATAGACTCTTTAAACATCACAAGAACTTTTGCAAACATGACTGTATGGAATTAGCGCAGTCACATGAGGAGGAATATAGGAGAGAGATTTTTTTCCCTGTTTACAGATGAGGAAAGTAAGCCAGAGAGGAAGAGAAAGGGGGAAGGGAACTCTTTTAAATGCTTTCATTTATTCAATCAATAT
This sequence comes from Pongo pygmaeus, assembly GCF_028885625.2. Classification (NCBI taxonomy): domain Eukaryota; kingdom Metazoa; phylum Chordata; class Mammalia; order Primates; family Hominidae; genus Pongo; species Pongo pygmaeus. The sequence continues at coordinate 62,113,411 of NC_072392.2, forward strand.
CAGTTAAGCAGCTATTCAATTTATGTTGACTGATATCATTTATTTAATAAATGTCAGTTGAGCAGTATCACATCATGAGGGGTACAAGGATTGACCCTATTTTTTTCTGGATGAGGAACTGAGGCTCAGAGAAAGCATAACTTGCACATAGTCACAGAACTAATCATGAACAACACTGCAATTTAAACTAAGGTATGTGTGGACCCAGACATGCTCACAGTGGAGTGAATTTCCCCCAGGTCTCAGATGTAAGGGGCAAAGTCAAGGAAGGCTCTAACCTTAATCTTCTGTGTCCAGATCTAGTCCCCTTTCATCCCACCATGTGGTGTAGCCCTACAAATAAGTTGAATTCCAAATTCTAAGCAAGCATTGACTAATGCAAAAGTGGTTAAAAGGCCAGAACCCTAGAGGCAGGAAATGTCACCTTCCTTGATTAAACCTGGGAAATCTACCCATTATGGATAAGATTTACTGTCTACAGGAAACCTTCTCAGACATAAACTGATCCTATCTTCCAGCCAAAGTGATTTGAAGATGGCTTAACTAAGGAGATTTAAGTAGCAGACTACCTTCAAGGTAATCTATGAAAAGGGACCGCTGACTTCGGAAAGTGCGTCTACCACAAAAGTCTGTGAGGATGATAGGTGTGGTTCTGTGATAAGTGCATTCAGAAAGTCCATATGAGTTCTGAAAAAGTGCAGGTGACCTGGAGCCAGAGAGATGGGGTTCAAATCCTAGTTTCTCTCCCACTTTGGACTTATTTGTGTTTAACCATCTTCATCTGTAAAATGGAGAGAGCATTGTTTTGTTTGTTTGCTTGAGAATCTAGAGACATTAGGATGATTAAACCATACTGTACACATCTCTGATAATCTTTTAAGGAAAAATCATGGAGAATGGAAAAAAAATCAGTGAGTGAAAAGATTTCTCTGTATCATCGTCACAATCCAGAGAAAAGAAGTACAGAATCCAATGGTTTTGGACAACTTGGTCATCAGAAAAATGAAGTATGCCCTGTCTTTGGTGTATTTCACTAGGTTCTACCTTATGAACGTGATGACAATAATAATAAAAAGTACTTTGCTGTTTACTGTGTGCCTGCACATACGGTTCTTATTTTCAATTTCCTGAGTTGATCCTGTACTCTCTTACTTTTTGACCTTTGTACAATGTTGTTACTGCTGGAACATCTCTCCCCTCTCTTTGCCAGACCAACTGTTTATCCTTCAATATCAATTTAGATCTTTTATTCTCAGTTCCCGATCCACTCTACCACCAACCTGAGCGAAGAGCCCTTCTGGACGCCTTCTAATCCTACAGCTCACGTTGCAATTGCATATTTGTCTGTATCTTCACCTCTTCTTTCCATGAGAGCTGGGGTTGGGTCTGTTTGCCTTTGAACTCCCAGAGTCTAGCACAAAGCTAGGCACATGGAAGGTGCCTAATGGATAATGCTGTATGAACAAATGAATTTGATTTTCACAACAATTGCATTAGGAAGGCAGTAGGGCTAGAAGACACTGGAGAGATGGTCCAGGCCAACTCTCTGTTTCAGATGAGGGAATCAAGGCCCTTAAATTAAATAACAGTTCTGACAGCACTTTTCCTATTGGTAGCAGAGCCGTTTGACTGGTACCAGGCTGTTCTTTTTGTCCCAAGTCTGTGGTCTCCAAGCAGCCTCAAGATAATGATACAGATTTAGATACCTTTGTATTGGACTGGGAACGCTCCAGACAGTAGTCATTATGCAATGGAAAGAACATTGGAGCTATCCTTGACTCCTCCCTTCTCTTTATCTTCTGTATCAAATCAAGTCCTGACAGTCTAACCAAGCCCTGCCAATTTTACCTCCCAAGTTCTTGCATCAATTACTACCTCTCCATCTAAATCCTTCCATGATAAAGAACCACCCAATCTTGAACCCAGGCATTGAAGAGTTTTGCTTATTCGTCTCTTCCCTGCTGCTGATTTACCCTCTACAATGACATACAGAGCTTTTTCATGACTTCACATGAATGCTTCAATGATCTACGTGAAAGTCCTCTCCCACGAACTAGAGCACTTTAATAACTTCCAGTGGCCTTGCAGATAAAGTCAAAATCCTGAACATGGATTACAAGGCCCTCCATTGCATGGCCCTTGACTTCTACTCTAGTTTTTATTTGTCCACCATTCTCAGGCTCCTGCTCTATGCTTCAGGGACCTTGAATTGTGTAGCGTTCCCAGTACACACCAATCTATTTTAGATCTCCATGCCTATGGTCATGCCAGTCTCCCTTTCAGGAGTGTCTCTTTTCTTCTCTGCCTCCCCATTTTGCCCAGCTCACTCTTACTCATCCTTCAACTTGTTGAAGCTCCTGGGCTGGAACAAGAGTTCACATAGCAATACTTGTCCACCTCAAGATCAAGGAACATTTCTGATGTATCTCTGTGGCTCCAGCACTTAAACTGGAGTTTTGATCTCACCGTCTTACTAGCTGTGTGGTCTTGAGCATATCGCTTGACCTCTTCAGACTTCAATGGATAGATATTGTGTAGCTACTATGTTGTGTGCATGATGTAAGTCTCGACTTCCTCCACTGTGAAATGGAGAAGGAAGGATAATTGCATTACATAATCTTTAAGGTCCCCTCAAATTCTAAATGATATAGTTCCTGCATCAATTTCACTGGCATAATATTACCCCATTGTAATATGGTGTTAAATGTAAGTGATGGCTTTGGAACAGGATTGACTGTAGCACAGTGGTCAAGAAACCAGATTTGAAATCAGATGAAGAGGTTGTGAACAGCTGATAGGTATTTTCTGGGAAGAATAATCTTGGACCACTTGGATACTCAGTTTCCTCATCTCAAAAAAACGGCAGTGATAATAAGGCTCTCTTTTGGTTAATGAGATCAATTGAGATGCTATGTATAATGTGCTTTGTGCACCCACATGCTCAAGATAACTGTAAGGAATGGCTATTACTGGCTGGGTGCAGTGGCTCCCTCCTGTAATCCCAGCAACTTGGGAGGCCGAGGCAGGTGGATTATTTGAGGCCAGGAGTTTGAGATCAACCTGGCCAACATGGCGAAAACCCATCTCTACTAAAAATACAAAATTTAGCCAGGCGTGGTGGTGCAGGCCTGTAATCCCAGCTACTTGGGTGGCTGAGGCATGAAAATCACGTGAACCCTGGGGTGGAGGTTACAATGAGCCTAGGTTACGCCACTGGACTCCAGCTTAGGCAACAGAATGAGAAACCCAAACACACCAAAAGCAAACGATTGAAACCAAATGAAATGAAACCAAACGAAATGAAACCAAAACAAAAAGAATGACTATTACTGACCTGTCTTACATAAGAAGGAATCACATGAGCTGGGAGGGTCATCATCTGATAACTGGTGCATGGAGCAGATTCTATGATTCCAGATTTACAGGGACTGGGCTCAGAATTTTTATCCAGGGAAGCCCACCGGCCAAAAATGCTAGAAATAGCTGGTTTCCCTTAGTCATAACATACTACAGGGGCAAGAGCTCCTCAGTGGCACCCATGCATGGAAAAGGCCAAGGTGGGTGGATCACTTGAGGCCAGGAGTTTGAGACCAGCCTGACCAACATGGTGAAACCCCATCACTACTAAAAATACAAAAATTAGCTGGGCATGGTGGCCCACTCCTGTAATGCCAGCTACTCAGGTAGGACCTTCAGGGGCTTTGATTCTTTTGCTCTGTCTCCATCCTAGAAAGAGTTTTGTTGTGTTTGTTTGTTTAAGTGGAGATTCTACATCTTCTTTACCTTTGCCCCTCTCTTTTGGGAAAATGTCCTCTTGCCTTTGAGCAAGGCCAGCCCGGCCCTCTGAACAACACTTTTAAGTTAGATGGGCAGCCTTGATCAGCAAGATAGGGGTGTGAGGGAAACAGCAACTGTGCCACCTCTTCATTGCTGCTGGGATGTGTTGCTATGGATACCAAATTCAGGGAAGCAAAGACAGCAGCAGAAGAAAAAAAGCTATAGTGTGTATATTGATGTGGACACGTGTGTGCTCCTGCATGCTTGCACACTTGTGTATGAGAACCAGAGAAAAAGGAAAGGTGTTCATTGAGGAGGAGGCCTGATATTTTAACAATTAGATTGGCATTATCAAAGGTGGATTAGCATTTCCAGATACTATATTAGTGACCCGCCCCCATAGTGACTACTCCATAGTCAGAACAGGCCCCAGAAACTTGGCCTCTGTCTCTCCCCTTCTTGTTTCTTATTCTTGGTCTCAGCCCCAATAGGCGACAGAGAATACATTTCTTAAGTGCCCACATGTGGCAGACATTGTGCCAAGCACTTACATTTCTTACCTGCCTTTATCCTTGCAGTAACCTTGTAAGATAAATACTGTTACTGCTATTACATAGATGAAGAGGTTAAGGAGGCTAAGGGTATAGGCTGTGAAGTCGGAATGCTTGAATACATCCCAAATCTACCAGTCACTAGCTGTGTAATCTTTGATCTCTGCTGTGTCTCAGTTTCCTCATCTGTAATTGGTAGCACCACCACCAGCATGGTGAAGCGTGAGTTGAGACATGCTTAGCTCAGTGCCTGACACATCATAAGTGCCCAATAAATGATAGTTGCTATTATTGATTGTGCCCATGGACAAACAGCTGGAAAGGAGGGGGTTTCTAATTTGTTGACACTATACAATACCCGCCATGGGGTAAGTGCTTAACAGATGGATGAAAGGATCACAGTACCTTGATTTTGCTACTGTCAGGGAGGAGAAGGACTGATGAGATCATGGCTAGGTTATGAGTGGGCTGTCAATCCAGATGTCTCTTATTTCAAAACCAGGTGTGGTGGCTCACACCTGTAATTCCAGCACTTTGGGAGGCCAAGGAGGGAGGCCCACCTGAGGTCAGGAGTTTGAGACCTGCCTGGCCAACGTGGTGAAACCTTGTCTCTACTAAAAATACAAAAGTTAGATGGGTGTGGTTGTGTGCACCTGTAATCCCAGCTACTTGGGAAGCTGAGGCAGGAGAATCACTTGAACCTGGGAGGCAGAGATTGCAGTGAGCCGAGATCGCCCCACTGTACTCCAGCCTGGGTGACAGGGTGAGACGCTGTCCCAAAACACACACACACACCACGAGCTCTTTCTACTCATCATGTTGGCCTGATTCAGAAACTGGACTGATTTCCCAGCCTCAGGAAGGTTGTATCCCTGGAAATGTTTAAGGGTAGGAGTGACAACAGCCTGTCTTTGAGAGCTAAACTACCCTCTGGCCTGCAAGGAGAAGGTGTTGGTCCTAGGAACCTGCAGAGTACTGGTTCTTTCAATGCCGTCTGGGCTCCTCTCACAGCTTTCAGGGCTTTGGAGATGACAGATGTCTCTCTGACATTTGTGGTACAGTGGAGGTCTAATTGGCACATTCTTTAAAGAAATGCTTCATTTGGGAACCAAGAAAGAAGAGAATCATATAGAGCATTTTAAAAGAGTGATTTTAAGGCCAGGCGTGGTGGCTCACACCTGTAATCCCAGCACTTTGGGAGGTTGAGGTGGGTGGATCACCTGAGGCAGGAGTTCGAGACCAGCCTGGACAACGTGATGAAAACCTCTACTAAAAACACAAAAAATTAGTTGAGTGTAGTGGTGCATGCCTGTAATCCCAGCTACTTGGGAGGCTGAGGCATGTGAATTACTTGAACCTAGGAGGTGGAGGTTGCAGTGAGCTGAGATTGCACCACTGCACTCCAGCCTGGGTGACAGACTGAGACTCTGTCTAAAAAAAAAAAAAAAAGAAAAAAGAAAAGAAATTGACTTTAATATTGGGAGGATGATTATCAGGCATTCCATGGGTGTTACTTGAATCTGGTCCCAGCTCCAGTGCCAACCAGCTTTGTTACTTTAGACAAGTCTGTGCACCTCTCTGGGTCTTGATTTCCTTACCTGTAATGAAGCAATGACTGGGACAAATGGCAACCACTTTGGTCTCATGTCCCCTTGGCTCTATTCTTCTATGACTTCACCCCCAGCTTCTCTGGGTGTAAATAGGTCACAATTCCTCATTATTCCAGCTTTTGCTGAACCTGCTCCTTCTGGGACAGTAGTAACTATGGAAAAGCATCCCTCCCTGGTATTCACAGGCTTTTCCAAAAAAGAGTCCAGTGGTCTCCAGGGTTATCTGCCTCCACTTTCCCTCTCTGTCTCAGAGGAAACAGCTTGAGTCCTCTTTGGAGAAGCACATATTATTAATAACAATGGCTTGTGTTTGTTCAGGGTTTTAGAGCTTACAATGGAATTAATATTATCAGTCACACAGCTGGGATGGGATAGAGCCTAGAGCTTAGGTCCAACTTCAAAGTCCCTGCTTTTAACAACCCCACATTACCTATGTCTTCAAAAGGTCTCCTTAAGTTAAAGTTGGAATTAACTGATGTTCATGAAACAAACAAACCATTGTATTTGGATTTAATTTTAAAAGAAAAAACTGGAGCCCCTTCTCATATCTAGTCACTGAGTTCCTGATTCACCACACATTTATTAAATGCCTACTATCTACAGGCACTATTTTGGATAATATGGTTGCAAATTAGAATCAAAAACAGTAGCTGCCTCAAAGGGCTTTGAAACCCAGAGGTAGCCAGATATGGTTCCATACACATGTAGTGCAAAGTTGTAAGTGCTGGACACACTGTGATGGGAAAAAGTATGCAAGGTTGGAAAGAACATGGATTTTGAATCCTGGTTTTGAGTCCTGGCTTTGCCATTAACTAATTAGGAGTCTTTGGGTAAGTCACACAATCTCTGTGAATCTATTACATAGCAAGAGTTAAATACCACATAGGATTACTGTTGAAGTTTAAGTGATACAATGTGCATAAAGTACCGAGGACAGTGCTCATCACATGTGGGCAGTTCATATCTATTCATATTATTATTAGTGACCAGCACTGTGGGAGGATAGCATTGCTTGATTAATTCCACCCTGGCCAAGGGCTGAGGAGGTGCCATGAAGCTGGGCCCTTAAGTATGAGTAGGTCTCCCCTGGTTTGGGGTGACAGGGAAAGCAAGGGTGGGGCAGGGGGTCGTTCAGGGAGAGCAAATAGTGTGAATAAAAGCTCAGAAGCATCAAAGGGTTGGCAAGTTTGGGCAGCCATGAGTAAGTTGGTGTGGCTGGCTGGTGGGGGTGGGGTGGAGCAGAAAATAATGGCAGATTATAGTGGTAGGTAAATTGGGGTCATAGATTGTAAAGGGTTTGGGTGCCATGCTAAGGAACTTAGCCAGGGTTTTATAGAAAAGGGGAGTCACTGAAAGTTTGGAGTGTGTGTTAGGGAAACGGCCACTCAAGTGGCAATTCTGGGGCAAGGCTGGAGGTGAAGACATGGACTATCAGGCTATTGCAAAGGCCAAGGCAAAAGAGGACAGAGGCCTGAGGGTGAGGATGAGAAGATGGACTGACAGACAATTTAGGAGGTATTGGCGGATACTTTGTTTGTGACAAAAGGATGCTGACAAGGATGAAAGACCAGAGATTTTTTATTTTTTTCGATCTGTATACCTGGGTGAACAGTGGGGCCATTACTCAAGAATAAGAAAACTGAAAACAGATCAGAAGGTTTGGGGATAGGGTTAGGATTCAACTTTGAAAACGTATTTGATGTGGTGAAGTCCAGGAGGCAGTTGGTTCTGCAAGTGTGGAACTCAGGAGAGACATCTGCCTTGGGGGTGAGATTTGGGTGCTGGCCATCCCGTGGTGATGGCCCCCACTGTGGAAGCCCTGAGTTTCTTTTCAGGCAAAGAGATGGGAAGAGGCTGACCAGAACTCTGGGGAACATCAAGCTCCAAGGGTCCAGCCAGAAAGAGGAATTGCACTGAGCATGACCCTAGGAACCCCAGGGGTTGGAGCTGCAGAGCAGGCCTATCCATGGTGCTTGCCTTTGAAGGGAAGAGGAGACAGCAGCAGAGGCCCAAGCCCTTGGTTAACCTGTCTCAGAATGTGACATTTTGGGGAAGTTGTCCAACCTTGAGGGTGTGAGGCCCTTGAGTCCACAAGTTAGTTACCAGCAGCCAATACTCTCATCAAAGTTTCTCCATTACCCTTGGTCTCTAACTTGAGGTTGATATTGACTAGGTCACTTTTCCTCTATGGGTCTTAATTTCCTCATTCTCCACTGTGGTAGTCATGAGTAGACAGATGTCCTTTAAGGCACTGCATTGCTGACTTTGCATGTTGACTCTCTTGGGGCCCTCGGTCCTCTGTGGCTGTGATGATCTCACTGACAACCAGGTCTCTGCCCTTGAAGTGAGGCTGGAATGACACCAGTCAAGACTGTTTCTGGGAGGGAGTCACTTCTGCATAATTTCCAGTAAAGAGCCAATCACTAGAAATGAAGAATTTTTAGATTTAGAGCATATTAGGGCTAGTTTCCCTAGGCTGGATTCCTGCCTTTGCTCATGTAAAACCAACTCTCTGTTTTCCCAATTTCCTCCCATCCTGATTGAACTTTTTGTCTTTTCTCTCAGCTTTGCCTTTGGTCATTGGTTTTCCCATCCTTACCCGTTCTTTGTCTTATAATTTAAAAGAACAACAACAACAACAACCGCCACCAAAAAAATAACTGGAGCTAAATTAAAAGCCTTTTGTCACCTGAAAAAAGGGTAGCAATACATTCCGATGGAGAAGAGCGCAGCACAGGCCCTGGAATTAGGGAGACAGAAGGAAACCATCATTGGCTGGGTAGGGGCTACATGTTTGGAAGATACTAGAACATCCCAATAGCCTGGTAAGATAGGTGTCATTATGCCCATTTTAGGTATGGAGAAACAGTCTCAGGAGATCAGATGCCTTAACCAAGATCCACAGTTAATAGAGCCAAGATTCAAACCCAGGCGGTTCTCACTCCAAAGTTCAAGATGTTCTGTTTTGTTTTCCTCCATATTCTCAAGCTCCCTCTCCGCAGAAAGGTTTTTGCCTCACAGGCAAGTTACTCTTCATGTCTCAGTTTCCTTATCTTTCAAATGATAATCCAAATTCTAGCCATGAGCTGTTGTGTGGGTTTGAAAGAGATAACAGATGTGAAAGTGGTTTGTCAACTGTAAAGCATTAGACGTGAGTTAGTCATTGCTTAATTTTATTATTCCCTGGGCAGGAAAGATCAAGTTTTAACTGTCCAGCAGATAAGGCAATTTCTCCCATTTTTAAAGGATTTCAGATGTGGGGGCAGGTGATTCTTCCGCCCACTCCCTGGAGTCTTCTTAGAATTTTCTCTATGAAATCATTCAGTGCTATCTAGCTTCTGATGGGGAAGCTTTTCTAAGTAGTGGACTCTCTCTGACTGGGAGGGTTCTTGATTGGCTAAAAGGGTTTATCTGGCAACTCAGCTCTCCCTCTCCACCTATTCAAGGAGACAGGGGGTTTCGGGTTCAGTAACCTGGGAGTTCCTGTAATCCCCAGAACTGATAGTCACTTTAGGGTCTTCTGCTCCCTGCCCTGCATTTCACATGTGGGCACATTCTTAAATTCCCTCTGGATCACTAGTTAACAGCAGCTGGACTCTGAACTCTTAGTATGCTTGGAGCCCCAGATAGAACCTGGCTTATGCCAGGAAGGTAATTAATTAATATTTCTTCTTTTATGCAGTGTATTCATTTATCTCTCTCTACATATTGTCTACATGTGCCCCAAACAGCACCAGTGATCAGGGATATCATAATGAGTAAAATGGAGACAGGTGATCTATGTATTCAGAGAGAGAAGGCACACAAATAATTGTAAATTGTGCATTCCAACTACAAACCATAATACGGCCTATGAAGAAAAAGCACAGAGAGCTGAGAGATCATGCATCAGAGGGGACCCAATATGCTTCCCCTAAGACTGATCTGAAGGACAGGGTGACATTTAGGGGTGCAGAGAAATTACCCCAGACTGAAGGTGGGGCATGTGCAAAGGCCCTGAAGCTGTGGGGAACTTGGTGTGTGAGGGGACCTGAAAAGAAGGCTGAGCTCAGAGCCAGGGGAGAGAGGGCCTCAACTTGGTAAGGATCCTGGCCTTTATTCTCAAAGCAATGGGAAGCCACTGAGAGGTTTTAAGCAGGGGAGTGACAAGACCACATGTGTGTCTTAAGGTCACTCGGGCTACAGCGTGGAGAATGGATTGGAGCTGGGGTGAGCAGGGAATCAGGGAGAGTGGCTGGGATTATGAACTCAGGGAGCACTAAACCCCCTGCCTCTCCCAACAGCCCAGCAGAGTGCTAGAGCTAGGGCTGTCTGAATCTTGGCTCCACCACCAACGAGCTGTTTGATCTTGGGCGAGTCCCTTAGGCTTCCTGTTTTGCAAGTTTCTGCATCTGCAAAATGAGGGGAGGTCTCCTTGCTTAACAATTTTTTTTCCCCTCAATTGAATAAGTTGAACACCAGTCAGGAGTCCTTTACAACACTGGGTGGGAAGATGCTGACAAAAACAGTGACTATAAGGCCTGTTTTGTTTGGCAGGTGTACACTCCCACCATCTTCCTTTTGTTGCATAGACTTACTGGGCAATCTGCAGATGTGTGGTTGGTTTCTGGAGCTCAACACTGACCATAGAGAAATAGCAGCTGCTGGATCTCCCAGTGCTGATGGCACCAGCTCCTCCTGCCTCCAGCGACAGGAATGAACTCTGTGACCATCTGTCCTTAACTGAACTTCTCCGAGCTTCAGTTTTCTTATCTGTAAAATGAACCTATGTGCATTTATTCCTGCAGTTAATGTTTGTTAAGTGCTGCTATGGGCCAGGCCCTGTGCTAGGCTCTGGGGATATTAGACAAGCCTATTTCCTATCCTTGGGAGTTCTCATGCCTCATTTTACATAAAATTATGCACATGAAAGTGCTTTTTAAATTCTAATGCTGTTTAAACCTACAACAACTATAAAAGGAGGGTTGAACTGAAAATCTGGAAACATTGCTTCTAGTGCCATTTCTGTCCCAAAGTAAATAAAACTGATACAAGTCAATTGGCCTTGATAAGCCTTAGTTTCTGCAGTCAAATTAATGGGTAAAGAACTTTAAGGACACCCCAGCTCAAATATTGTGATTCTATCATCTTTCCCTCAAAATTTGAATTTATTTTTAAAATTCTGTATATGGTTTCTTTTGGGGCCCCCTTTTCTCTTATTTCAAAAGAATAAAAATTTGCAGTCTCCTCACTATATCTAATCCAGAAGTCCCAATTGCAAATGTCTACAAAGGTCATGGTAGGTGATATAATGACTGAAGTATGTAATAGAGAGAGGTGGAGGCTGTGGCAAAACATGGAGGGCACACTGTATTCAAAGGGGGCCGTTTATTTTCTGCTGCAGCAAATTATTGCTTCATACAAAAATGCAAGTTGGATCCAGCTTCTGTTTTCCTTTAAATCATCTGTCAGTTTTGTCCTTTTATCTCTTCTTCCTGATTATCTGTCCTTCAGGATTAGATGCAATCTCTTACATGGCCTTCCAGTCTGGAGTTTTACCTTTCTAATCTTTTTGTTTGTTTGTTTATTAGTTTTTATATAGTTTTAATCCAGAAAGTCTTCCCGCATCATCCTTTGCTCAATGACCTAGCATGACACCCTGTGGACACTCAAATCAGTCCATATTTCTTTACCTAATATTTAGTGAAGACTTACTATGTCAAGCACTATGTCAGAGACTTGTATGAATGGCCACACGAGAGTTTAGCTATCTCTTACTCTCAATGTCCTGTGTATGTGTGGGTTGGGGGTAAAGGAGGGACAGAACTCCTACATCTGAAATTCCTCTTCTGTGCATGGTCCTTTGCAGGCCTGAAGCATCAGGGGTCTTTTAAAATCTGTTCCTCAACCTCGCACTCAGTCAGTGACCAGGTCCTCTCTAGTCTTCTGAGAAACGATCTCATTTGTTGGTATTGATGCTCCTCAGGTATAGACTCTTACTTGACTCTTTTTTTTTTTTTTTTTTTTTTGAGACAGGATCTCACTCTGTCACCTAGGCTGGAGTGCAGAGGCGCGATCTCGGCTCACTGCAACCTTTGCCTCCTGGGTTCAAGTGATTCTCCCATCTCAGCCTCCCAAGTAGCTGGGATTACAGGTGTGCACTACCACTCCCAGCTAATTTTTTTTTTTTTTTTTGTATTTTTAGTAGAGACGGGGTTTCACCATGTTGGCCAGGCTGGTCTCGAACTCCCGACCTCAAGTGATCCACCCGCCTCGGCCTCCCAAAGTGCTGGGATTGCAGGCATGAGCCACCACGTCTGGCCTTGACTCTTTCTTGACCGTAGCAAGGCCCTCCTTAACTAATCTCCTGGCAGCCACTATTCCCATCTCCAATCTATTCAGGACACCGGCACCAAATTTAAATGGAAAATCACTGCATCGTTTCATTTGTGTGTCCTAGACATACAGTATAGAACCTGGACTTCAGAAGTGCCCACCACAAGATAGATTAAAGATGGGTGCCAATTATTTGCTACTCCTCCCATTGACAGGTGATGTCTAATTTCCTTCCTCTTGAATCTGGGCTGGTCTTAGAGACTTGCTTAACCAGTAGGCTGAAGTGGAAACAATATTTTGGGACTTTTGGAGTCTATGTCACAAGAAGCCCTGCAGCTTCCCTTCAGGCCTCTTAGAACACTTTCTCTCAGGGCCGTGAGCTACCATGTAGGTCCAATTAGCCTGAGCCACCAGACTGTGGGAAAATCCAAGCCACATGGAGAAGTCGCTTGCAGAGGCTCTGGCCAATATTTCTTCTGAGCTCCTAGTTGGCAGCTGGGTGCTAGAAGCCATTTTGGAAGTGGATCCTCCAGCTCTCAGCTGACATCATGAGTATAAGAGATGAACTGCCCAGCAGATCCCTTCCCAAATTGCTCACTCACAAAAGCATGAATAAAATGAAATGGTTTTTAAAGATTATTCATTTTGGGGTAGCATGTTATACACCAATGGATAACCAGAACAGTGCTCAAAAATATTTATTGAGTAAATAAATAATTCATTTTGCAGCAGTGCCCTAATGGGGTCCCTGCCCTATTTAAGAGCTCTCAATGGCTTCCTGTCACTATTCCCTTAGTTGGCATTCAACATCCTCCATAATTTGGCTCCAACCTGCTTTTCAAATCTTATTGCTTGCTCTTCTCAGCATGGATCTATCCTACGCTAAAGTTTGTTTGAGCTATTTCCCAAACACACACATACTTTTCCAGCATCATGTCTTCACTGATATTAATATATATTGCTTTCTCCATCCTCACATCTCCTCCTCCATCCTCACTTCAGTGGGTTGACATTCAGTCTGTTCTTTGAGGCTTCAGTCAAATGCCTTCTCTGGCTGTGAGCCCTCCTTTTTCCGGCCCAGGTTTATTTGATGCTTTACCTCCTCTTTTGTCTCTTACCCAGTTCTTCTTCTTTTATTTATTTATTTAGTTTTTAAGAGACAGGGCCTCACTCTGTTGCCCAGGCTGGAGTACAGTCAGGTCACGGTTCACTGCAGCCTTGAATTCCTGGACTCAAGAGATCCTCCTGCTTCAGTCTCCTGAGTAGCTAGGACTACAGGAATGTGCCACCATGCCTGGATAGTTTTTAAATTTTTTGTAGACATGAAGTTGCCCAGGCTGATTTTGAACTCTGGCCTCAAGCAATCCTCCTGCCTCGGCCTCCCAAATTGCTGAGATTGCAGGTGTGTGCCACTGCACCCAGCCACCAGTTCTTCATTTCTTATCTCCTCTATTGCATTGTAACTTCCTTGTGGGGGTATGGGGGGAGGAAGTGGGAGGTGCTGGCACATAACAGGGTGTGCAAATATTTTTTCGTGTGGCTTACCAGGCATGAACCCCTACAGAGCTTGACTTGAGACTTACCAGCTCACAGCGTGGCATGCATTTTGTCTCCCAAGATCGGTGTTCAAGTCCTTAAAGGAAGGAAGATTATTTGGAAGAAGCATAGGCTTTGGTGGTGTCAGCTTGGATTTTGAACTGTAACCGTGTCACTTACTATGAGGCTTTGGGGAAGATGCTTAAACTTTCTGCGCTTCAGTTTCCTTATTTGGACACTAGAGGCCTTAGATGAAAATGAGTGTAAAGGCCTAACACACCGCTTGGCACATCACAAACCATTAATAAACACCTGCTAAACAGGTACAACAGAAGGATTGATCCGCTTGCTGATGATCGGTTGTTACTATGTCAACTTTAGGGAGAACTCGCTCCCCTCAATTAAAAAAAAAAAAGCAAAGAAAAAGAGAACAAGAAAAAGAGAACCATGATGAGGCTCACTAGAGAGGCACCACCTAGCCAATCTCAACTGTATTAATCTGTGTGATCTTCAGCAAGTGGCTGCTGAGGTCTTAGTCTTCTCATCGGTAAATTGAGCGGTGGGCATTGGAATCCAAGCTCCCCTCCAGCTCTGACATTCCAAGAGCATTAAAGAAAAAGGATGAATCACCCCCTTCAAAATACCAATATGGGCTGGGCCCTCCCCCTGTAGTCCCCATCGAGCACAGCTAAGAGCTCTTAATACGCAGCCAGTTTCTTCTTGCAGCTGCCACCAAACTTCAACCCCCTTTCCCAGGGAGTCTCAGAAGCAAGACTGATAATGGACCCCTGGCCTTCTCCATCTCAACAGAGGACTAAATCCCGTTCCCAGACTCTGGGGGCCAGAGGACCCTCCATTGAGAGGGCTGACTTTCCCTCTCAGTTTGGTCATTGGGCCTCAGTTTGCTCTTGTGTGCAGAGAGAGAGAGAGAGAGAGAGAGAGAGAGAGAGAGTGTGTGTGTGGGGGGGGGGCGGGGGGAGGACATTGAAAGTGGAAGGAAGGAATAAAGCGGAGGCTTGCAAATAGGAGGTTGATGAGTGAATTCTCGAAATTCTAGTGGGAGGAATGGGTTGGTGGAAACCTTGCCATTCTCTTCCAGTATTTGAAAAAGTTGACATGTATGTATCTGTAATAGTTATAAATCTCCACTCTGGGGAGGCACGGCCCCCCAGCAGCTGCATAAATTCATAGACACAGGTGTCAGAACCGCAGAAGTCACCTAGATCAATTGTCCTCCTTACAGAAGATAGGCACTAGATGACCGAAGAGGACAGTCTTCTTGCCACTTTACCCAGAGCCCTCCCCTCCTTTCCGCGTTGACGCTATTATTAGTATTATCGGCATTAATAATAGAGAGGTAACCAGCTGTGCATTAGGCACAATGTTCCAGGACCAGCACTTCCTTCGTTAGCTTCTGGGACTGCCTGGGTCCCGCTGGGTCCTCTCTCGCGGCCGCAGCGGCTTCGGGCCTGCTCTCCGGTTCTGTGCATCCGGTGGTCTGTCTGTCGCCGGTCACGTCTGCAACCCGCGTCCTCCCAGCTCACACCGGCTCCCGCTCTGAAAGCCGAGAAGCTCGCCGGCTGCGGGCGGGTTTTCCAAGTGGGCAGGGGTGGGGAGGAGGGGCGCGGGCGGGCGGGCCCGCGGAGGGAGGAGGGGGCGTCGCGGAGGGGAAGACCTCGCATTGTAATCCAATGACATTGCCAACGTGGGGGTGGGGGCGCTGGCCTCGGCGCGCTCTCCGAGTTTTGGCTGCCCGCCCAGCTGGGAATAACTCTCTTCGCATAATTCGCGTGTTTACCAGGCATGAAAATTCTTGCTTTCGCCCCCCTCGCATAAGACCCCTCCTCTTCCCCACTCCCCACCACCTCCGCCCCTCGCAAGTGAAACTCTGTCTAAAAAAATATTGGCCCGGGGCACAGAAAGTTTTGCATAAATTCATAAGTGATGAATGGCTGATTTTAACGTTATTTGGGTATTTGTCAGAACTTAACAAATATACATGGGGACGGCAGTTCATAAACTTAAACATCTCAATATCCCCTTTCTTCTGGAAATAAATTACGTTTGTTTGCCCAGCTTGGAGTCTTAAGGTAGCCGACATTAGGAATATTTTAAAAGCCATCATCCATCGAGCATGTCTCCCAGGCGCCAGGAAGATTAAATGAAAGAATCATAAGATGGAGGTCTTTAACTTTTAATCCTTTTACAATGAAGCCTCAGATAGTCGCGGGGGCAGGGTGCCCTCTCTGGGGGGAATAATGCCGTTATTCCTCGGCTCTCAGTTAATGAATACCCTAACGTCTGTCCCACGGCTGACGGAGGCAGCGCCGGGGAGGGGGCTCGGCTCCGGGGCCAGGCTATTGAAATGAGGAGCCATCGAGGCTGCGTCGGGAGGGAAGAAAGCGCCCGGCTGGAGGGACAGGGCGGGCGGGGCCGGGGGCACTGAGACTGCGCTGGGGACCAGGCGCAGGTTTGAAATAATTAGCATAGATTCGCCGGGACTCCGGACTTGGGGGGTTAGGGGGGTGGGGGGTGGGGTGGGAGGAACGCCGGGAGGGAGGCGCGGAGAGGTGGCAGGGAGGTGGGGAGGGAGCAAAGGAGAGCGACTTTGGAGTCCAAGATAAATAAAGGGAGCGCTGAGCAGTGTCAGGAAGCTGGCCCACGTGGAGCTGTGCGGACGGGCGCCACTGGGGACTGAGGCGGAGGGACGCATGCGAGAGTCAGGCGTCGGTCCCAAGGAGTTGGCTTTTTAAGGGGTGGGGTGGGAGTGATGTTTTGCACGTCCCTTTAAGGGGTTACGTGTCTTCTGCCCCTATCTAATCTTAAAGCGCAAAGATTCCGGTTCCGATTTCTCCCTTCTCCCCACCCCTCAAGGGGAGAAAGTGCCCAGAGCACAGGCATACCCTCTTCCCAAAAACAGATGCCAGAGGTGGTGATTTTCACCCAGATTCGGACCCCTCCGAAACCATGGCTCTCAGTCTTCCTTAGGTCCCCGGGGAGAGGAGAGGCCAGTGTCAAATCTCCCTGATATCCCCAGCACCTCCGGCCGAGGGCCTGGGATTTCGGGGCTCGGACCTGCAAGATCCCGGAGGCTGTGAGCCTTGTTGATTCCAAGGGATTGCCTCAGCTCGTACCACCGCAGCTTCCGGGCATGCAAAGGGTTAACATGGGCTGGATATTGAGGTGGGGGGTACGAGGCGGGAGGGGTGGCGGGATCTGGGTGGGCGCGCTCTGATCTCCCCCCCTCCCCATTCCTCGGGGGTCAAGTTTCAGCGGCACTCCGCCCCCAGGGTAGGTGTGAAAGACACGTGTCCCCATTGTGAAGGGCCTGTCAGGCAGGACAAAGCGGCCGCCCACCCTCCCCCTGCCCCTCGGCCCAGCCTGGGGTCAGCTCCAGGGGGCCGGCTGGGTGTCGAGGTCACTACAGGCCCGAGCTTTGGTGACATAGGGGGAAAAGCTAGGAGACTAGGCGGAGGCCACGTGATGTTTTAGTGAGGGGTTAGAGAATATCGCCCCCCTCCCACCGCCCTCAAAAAACTAAGTCACCTCCATCATACCACAGGAGGGGAGTCCGAGGGGATGAGCCCCTTCCCCAACGGGGTAGGAGGCACAGCAGCATCCCCTGCCCGCCCCCTCCCACGCCCTCCCACTCCCATCAATCACCAACACAGAAAATCAGTGTGGAGCGCAGTCGGTTTTAGTGGTTTTCTTTAATCCTGCTCTGCACTTCTTTCTCATTTACTACACGGGATATTATAAAGAATAAATAGCAGATACTCTTAATTTACAATGATTAGTCATTCCATTTGTTCTCTATATTTACAATAACTGTAAAATAACATTGAACTCTATAGCTTCTTCGAGGTCCAAGGAAAACCAAAACACTTTCCGAAGAATGGAAAATAGCTTTTAAAAAGTCCTCTACAAAAGTTCCCCCGTCTCTTTGTACTTTAAGAAAAAAAATAACTTTTCCCCCCTGCTTCGCCATGCGAAGGGCACTGGAATATAAATAGCAGGTTAACATTATTAGCAACAACCAGAATAAGTCTCTCTTTTCTCTGTTCTTTTTTTTTTTCCTTTTGCTTACTTTTTTTTAAAAATACAGTAGAAGCCGGTAACTTTTAACGTATAATACTGACCTTTTAATAAGTAAATTAAAACTGGGACCGTATATACACACACATATACATTCCTACACAGTTAAACAGTGCATTACATGAACCAGAAAGCTAGGTCTCTGTAGCCCAAAAAAAAAAAAAAAAAAGAAAAGTTCATTGAAAACCCTCGCTAGAGGGTGGTGGAACTGGTTGGAGGCGGTGCAGGGGGCGTCGGTGGGGATCGATCAAGTGTCCGGGTGCGGGCAGGGGGCCCCCGAGTTCTAGCACGAGCACTTGCACTCGGAAATGATGGGGTACTGGATGGGAATCCAGCCGCAGCGCTGGCCCCCGCGCCGCTGACAGCGCCACCGCAGCACCGTGAGGTGCACGGACTTGGACGGCTTGCACACCATGCCCTCGGGCACGGAGCACGAGCGCTTACTGAAGCAGCTGCCCACCTTCACGTAGCGCGGCCAAAAGCGGCTGCCCAGGTCGTTCCACGCGTACAGCACCGGGCAGAATGTCTGCGACCACAGCCACATCTGTAACTTCCTCCGCAGCTTCTTGCTTAGGCGCTGCTTCTTGCCCTGGGCCAAGCCCTCGGAGAACTCTAGCCCTTTGATCTCGCTCGGCATGGCCCCCGACGGCCGCTGCCGCAGCAGCTGGTCCAGCTCCGCCAGGTCCTCCGCGCCCCCAGCTGCACCCCCGCCCCCGCCGGGCCGCTCCTCGGGGGGCGAGGTGGCCATGAAGCCCGGGTCGTAGTGGCCCCCGAGCAGCGAGCGCAGCAGTGTCTCGTTCAGATCCTTTTCCTTGGGGTCAAAGATAGGGTCTGGGTGTTCGATGAGGTCCACCAGGGGCAGGTTGTCGCTGGGCGCCGGGCGGATGTGGAGATAGTGCTGGCCGCCGGCCGGTGTCGCCCGCAGCCCCAGGACCACCACCAGGGCGTAGAGGGTGACCCCTAGGCTGGGGCAGCGCTCCATGCCTCCGGCGCGCGCCCGGGGCTGCTGCTTCGTCCCGCGTCCCCGGAGGAGAGCACGCCGAGCCCGCGGCGCCGCCGCGCTCCCCCGTCTCTCCGGAGGCGGCTCACCCGAGGCTGGGCAGGCGCAGGGCCGGCAGCATGAGCCGCCGGGAGAGCCCTTCGCGCAGCGCTGGCTCCCACCGGGGCGGAAGAAAGGCACACAAGTTGGCCGCAACTCCTCTCCCGGGTCTACTGGGGAAGGCGGCCGCGGCTGGGCATCCGAAATTACTCCAGGGCGACCGCGGGGCGCCGGAGGCGCCGGCTCCTCGCTGCCTTCCCGGGCCGGCGGCGGCGCAGGGCGCGTGGACGAGCCCCTCTCCCCTCCTCCTCTCGCTGCTCTTCGTCCTGCCGCTCTGTGCAAGCGCCGCTGGCTGAGCTGGTCCTAGGGGCACTTCCCTCCGCCTGCTCCGGGCTCCGCGGCCGGCTCTGCCCGGCGGACTCCAGCGGCGGCGGCGGCGGCGGCGTCCGCGCACGTTGGCACCGGTTTGTCTGTCTCGCAGGGTCCAAGCCTTTAAATTTCCTGCACTTTCAGCTCCATCACCATGGAAACCACTGACTCTCTCGGCGTTGCCCCCTCCCCCTTCTTCCCCCCAAACAACAACCCCACCCCCCACTTCTCCACCCCCGAGGAGCTGGAGCTGCACAGGCTCCGGGGGAAGCCGCCTGTACTCGCCGCGGAGGCGGCGGCGGCGGCTTCGGCAGCGCCCAGGGCTGTGCCCCGCCGGACCCAGATGCCCCGGGAAGCCGACAGTCCGGCTGCCCGCCGGAGCTCACAGGCGGCGGCGGCGGCGGCGGCGGCGGCAGCGGCGGTGGCGGCGGCGGTGGCGCTTGGCAGGTCTCCGCGCAATTTTCTCTCTCCCCCACCACCCACCCCCCTTCTCCTCCTCCTGCAAAATGCACCGCCCCCCTCCTTTCTCCTGGAGCAATGCAACTGGGGCTCTAGGCGCCCCGCCAGGGCCAGTCCTGGGGAAAGCTCGCGGCGGCGCTGGAGCCGGGCTGGAGGGTGCAGAGCCGGTGTTTGGGGGGACGGTGCTCGAGGTGGGGCTGGAGGGTTTCTCACTAGCTGGGTGCTTTGCACTGGGAGGGGAGCAGCGGGGAAGTGCTGGGGGCTCGTTTCTCGGTGCATGCAGTTCGGAGCAAGAAATTTCTCCATGTGCATGGAGCGTTTTCCCCGAGCGCGTCTTCCTCTCTCCCTGGCTCTTGCTCTAAGTCCCCTCCCCCCAACACACACACACACACACACACACACACACACACACACACACACAGCCCCTACCCCACCCCCCTTTGCACCAGGGAGTCCGAGAGCCGCAGCGTTGCGCAGCGTGATGTAATTCTTAGGAAGCACTCCTGTCTGTCTGCTCCTCGGGCCCACGAGGGGGTTCAGCTCCTCACCATCCTCCTCCTCCTTGGCCGGGTCCTGCACCCTGAGTGGCCTAGCCTCAGGGGCACGACTGGCTCGCCTGCGGCTCCCCTAGCCCGCCCGGCTCCGCGCGGCCGCCGCTCGGCTCCCTGGGGGCGGCGCGCCCTCTGCTGGCCCGCTGTGAGCCCTGCACCTGGCGCTGGCGGGGGCGGCCGTGCGAGGTGGGTCGGCCGCTGCCCGCTCTGCCCAGCTCAGCTTCTGCTTCTGTGTCCGTGTCACTTTGTGTGTGTCTGCGTCTGCTGACGGGTCCGTTTTGGTTCTGGCTATTTTCCCGAAGCTCTCCAAGCCCCCAGTGTAAACAAACTTCCTGAGATTCCTTCTCAGTCCCCTCAAATTTCACAAGAATGCGTGCAGCACCTTCTGCCTCAGGTAAATCGGTCTCTGGTCTCAGTGGGTGCGAGTGGGGACCAGAAACTTGAAAGGTGAGCTGACAGCAGAGGCACCTGAGTCTTTCCCGGGGTCCACCCTGATATAACTCGGACAAGTCATTTTCCTCACTTTTCCCATTAGTGACATAACTATTAATAGATTTCTCTTCCAGCCCTACCTTTCTGTGATTTTAAATAAACCTCCATGATGCTTTCTCTTTCAGAAGCAGTTTCTCTTTGATGGGAGATGGGTACTGAAGGGACACCTTCGGTTAATTTCCCCTTGGACGAGGAACTCAATCTAAGCTTTAAAATGCAAACTCAATTTTCTTTGTGGTGAATGTGATTGGAATCTGGAAAAAGCTGGAGAAGAGAGACTTGGAGTGGATGACTCAAGTATTTGCCAGTCTTCCATGGAGTGGGAGTTAAGAGGTCCCATTGTGACAACCTAAATCCCTCAACTTTCTTTCCCCAAAGATCTGGTTTTTCCTTTCAACCTGCCCCACCCCAACTCCCAAAGTTTATCATCTGTCTAAGGAAGAAAACACTTTGTTGCACACTACAGTCTTTCTGCAAAACCTCTATTAAAAGGGGTGGGCAGTTTCCGCTGAAAGCGTTTCCTCAATTTTAAAGTCTAGACAACTAGAATTAGACTATCAAGGGACTGCTCAAAAGGAGATCTTGCTTTGATGGATACTGGAGATAAAAACAACCCATTGGTTGTTTGAATTGGGCTGACTTTGAAATAATATGTGATTAGAACCTGGTACAGGCTGGGCACGGTGGCTCATGCCTGTAATACCGGCACTTTGGGAGGCTGAGGCAGGCGGATCACTTGAGGTCAGGAGTTGGAGACCAGCCTGCCCAACATGCTGAAACCCTGTCTCTATTAAAAAAAAAAAAAAAAAAAATTAGCTGGGCCTGGTGGCAGGCTCCTGTAATCCCAGGTACTCGGGAGGCTGAGGCACGAGAATCACTTGAACCTGGGAGGCAAAGGTTGCACTGAGTTGAGACTGCACCACTGTACTCCAGCCTGAATAACAGAGTGAGACTCTGTCCCCACCTCCCCAGCTCCTCCCCGCCAAAAAAAGAACCTGGCACATAGTAGGCTCCTAAGCATACCTCTTTCTTTTTGATGTGCTTTATGGGGATTCAGCACTAGTTTGTTTCCTTATGAAGATTACATGTTCCAGAGCAATTTTGTCACTGATGTGAATTAACTAAGAAAATTATTTAGTGGCGTTCAAGGGCTAAACTCTAGCTCAGCCCTCCTGAGATGGTGGGTTCCAATTAATTACATTATATCATGCTGGTTTCTGTTCTTTTAATCCCCCTCTCCTCTCCTTCAAATCACCTATTTTTGCTTGAAGACCAACCCAGATCCTTTATTTAGTTAGGCCGAGCAGATTTGACTGAACAGCAAAAAAGGTCCCTCAGGAACCAGAAACAAATCATGCTTGAGAACAGATTGGGTGACCTGTTTATGGAGTATCTACTGGGTGAAGACCATCAGGAAAAATACAAAGAAGAAAAAATTCATAGTCAGTCTCCATCCTGCAAGACTTTTGTAGTACAGTTAGGGGAGATATGACAAGCACAAGAAAAAAATAGTAAAAGGACATCGGAAAAATTTATAAATTCCCATAACAGTGTGGACTAGTTTTTTATAACCTTTTCTTTTTAAAATCCATGTCCCCTTTTGATAAACATAACAATATCATGCTCTTCTTTGAATGTTGTTTAAAGTTTTAAAAATACATTATTATAACCAAAAGGAAGCTCAAGCAATTATTATGTTAGCTATACTGTTTTCAAACCATATCTACCCCTCTTCAATGTGAAGTTCTGAAATGCCACATTTGGGAAGCTTGCAACTCCTAACTCTGTGCCACACTGGAGTAGCCCATGCGCTTAGGTACTGAGTGAACCTGGGGATGTTGGTATTAGAGACTAAGCAGTACTAAGACCTTAATGGTAGAGCTGAATTTTAGCTGAGCTTCATGAAGAAGGATGTATTTATCTGACTATGGAGAGGAGGAGATTTGAGAGATAGGATATACATCTACATGAAGAAGGGAACCACACTTGTATGAGGGACAGCCAGAAAATCTGGGGATATGAGAGGTGGAAGAAGAAATGTCCCAGACAGGGAAGCTCCATGACTTTTGGACCAGGTGGATTTAAGTTGGAATTCTGGCTGTGCCCCTCACCAGCTGTGTTACCTTTTTAACACAGTCATCTTAACCACCCCGTTTCCATTCTCTCATCTGTAAGATGGGGATGATACACACTTCTCAGAATCATCCCATGTAAAAGAGGTAAGGAATGCCTAGCCTAGCAAGGTGCCTGGGGCAGAGCCTATATCAGGCAATGGTTTTACAACATGTTACTTCTTTAGAGAACCCCACTGCCCTCAATTGGCCAGCCATCTCAGGTTTGAGCGGAAGAAGTTTGAAGGGGTGAGGATGCTGCTGAAATAAACTCCAACACCTTTGGACTTGCTTTCTGTCCACTCCATCTGTGCAACTTGAGGGCTGCCAGGCTTCAGGAGTTTGAGGGAGGGAGGACTGTAGTTTCTTAGGAGATTCTGTAGCCAACCCATTTTGATGCTTCTGTGGTTCTGTTGAAGAGGGAGCTTGACAAAACTGGACAAAGAGGGTTGTATTTCTTCCAAAGGAAGTTGTGGGTGGAAGATGGGCCAATGGAAGTACGGCTGTCAGCTTGACTCTCACCGCTGTGGGCAGTGTTTGGAGTGTAGTGGGGCTTGGTTGGGGACTTAGGCCTCAGGAGGCTACATAGGAAGAGTCTAATGAACAACATAAATGGAGGCCAGTCCCTGGGTAGCCCCATCCCAGGTTTCTGTCCCTGCAAAATTCTCTGGGCAAGGTAAATGGAAGCACTCTTTTAAACAGTCGCTGGGGCAACTCCAGGTCAAAGGCAAGAGGAGCCTGAGGGTGCTTTTATGTATCTTCTCTTATTTCTATCATGATTCAAAGAACAAATTGACAATCTTCTTGCTTCTTTGGCCCTGGAAACATAGACCTAAGGCAACTGTGGGTGATACCTAAAGGGCATGGGGCTTGAGGTCAGAAAACTTGCAATCTACCAGCTGTGTGACCTTGGGTGAGACACTCTACCTTTCAAGGACCGTGAGACATCCTTGGAGAATGCATGAGAACTGCCATCTTTTACATCTCGTGTCATCCCAGGCATTGAAATTCTCTACCCTCTGTTTCTGACAATCTCTTGGGACCCATAAATGTAGAATCTGATGGGCTTTCTCTTAATGAGACCCCAAAATGGCATTCTTGGGCTTGACTTCACTTAGCAAAGGGAGAACAAGTCAGCCATGAGGCTTGCCACATATCTCTCCTGACTGCCAGAAGGAGGTGACAGTAGAGGTGGCACTGAGGTCAGAGGGTGGTGAACTCCATGTAGCCTCCTGGGTCTTGGGGAGCACTGGCAAGTTCAGAACTCACAGTGAGGGTAGAAAGAACCCAGTTCAGCTTCACAGGGCATTATAATTGTGTGTGTGTGTGTCCCATTGGTGATTAGATTCTGGAGAGAAGTAACTAAAATGGGCATGCTGGGCAAAAGAGGGAAAATAGGAGAGAAAGAGGAGGGAGAGAGTGGGAAATCACTCTAAAACGTGGTCTGGGGTGGGAACGTGGGCAAATACATGTGAAATACATTTCCCAAAATAGAGACAAAGTTTAAGACCAAAGGAGGAAATGAGCTTCAGCTAGCTTATTCCATCCCCGACAGCCCCTTCCCTTCCTCAGTCTGGCTCCTGCTCTGCCTGTAGCCCCCTCCTCATCTGGCTCCACACTGGGGAAGGGGAGACGTCTCTGGAGCCCGGTGGCTCATTCATCTCCTGATAAACTGTTTATCTGAGTTTTAACGAGGGCGCCTCTCTCCAGCCCTGGAGACAGAAGCCTCAGCATGTTTAGCCTGCCCTGATGTGGGGGGCCTGGGGGTGGATGGGGGCGACGCCAGCAGGCATATCTTCTCCCCTTTCCTGCTTCAGCTCTCCTGGGCTTCACATTGCATTTCCTTGGCTGAAGTCTGGGTCTAGGATGGACCCAACGTTTTCCTATGGATAGGAAATCCTTGTACAATCCTTCTCTCTCCAGCCACTGCTTTACACACACACACACACACACACACACACACATTCTAAATAAAATTTAAAGACCAACAACACTTGGTTCTGAGTTATGGACTTTTACCATATGTGACCCAGTATTTCAAGGGGAATGAATGGAATACTACAGATACAGTATTGCTAGTGTGGGCCAAGAATCTCCAAAATGATGGGGGGGCTATGATGTGAACGGATAACTGTCATCGAATAGAAACACAAACTCTAAATGCTCTAGGACTTGCTTCCCACTCCCCACCATACACTGTCATAGATTTGCACAGGCACACAATTTTCAGATGCTGAAAGTCTACCTGTATTGAAGAGCCTACCTTCCAGGCCCCAATACATATGTAGTTAATCAATACAAACACACGAGTGCACATGCACACACATGCATATACGCACATATCACACACACTCGCTATGCACTGCTCCCTAACACACCACACATACCACACACACAGACATACACACCACACCACACACACACACCACATACCACACACACAAACCACACACACCACACGCACACAGACACACACCACACCACACACACACCACACACACCACACGTGCACACACACACATACACACAAACCACACACACCACACACCCATACTTCTGCCTCTTCTGTTCCTATCTGGGCTTAAAGGTTTCTGAAGGCGGTTCCCTTTAGCAACCTGCCATGGGAAATTGATACACTGCCTCCTCCTGCCAAAAACACGCAAACACCCATCTCAATGTACACTAGCATTTCCCCCACATCCTCTCATCCCATTGCCTCAGATAGATGTGTATTGAGATAATAAGGTCTAGTCTCCCTTATCCCGTCAAAGGCTCAAGATAACAAGCAGACAGAAGCTCAGTGGAGTGAAAAATAAGGGGAAAAATGACCTCATTTCAGGTGGGTGGGATGAATCATGGGTTCCAGCTACCGAATCCACCTAACACAACACCTTCACATCTCTGACTTTTTTCCTAGCCCCTACTCTGTCTCCTCACCATCCAAGTCATGGTGCAGCCTTGGATATGACTTGCTGTGACCACCTACTGTTATCTATCAGTCTTTTATTCATTTATCTCATCACCAGGCATGTACCCCAATTATAGACACATTGCTCAACAAGAGATAAGATGGAGTCTCATCTCTTGAGGAGGTCACAGATGATTGGGGAAAAAAAATAAAGATTACAATTCAGGATGTCAGCTGCCATGAAGAGGCATAGAAATGTTGGGCTGGGGGATCCGAAAAGGCTCCCTAAAAGATTTGATGTCCAAGTTGATTTTTTAGTTTCTTTCTTTCTTTTTTTTTTTTTTTTGAGACAGGGTCTCATTCTGTCATCCAGGCTGGAGTGCAGTGGCATCATCTCGGCTCACTGCAGCCTCTGCCTCCCAGGGTCAGGTGATTCTCCTGTCTCAGCCTCCCAAGTAGCTGGGATTACAGGCATGCGCCACCACGTCCTGCTAATTTTTGTATTTTTAGTAGAGACAGGGTTTCACCATGTTGGCCAGGCTGGTCTCTAACTCCTAACCTCAAGAGATCCTCCTGCCTCAGCCTCCCAAAGTGCTGGGATTACAGGCGTGAGCCACCATGCCTGGCTTGATGTCCAAGTTGAAAGACCTGAAAAATCAAGTGGTGGTTACAGAACAAATGGGTGAGGAGAGGCCACTGGCTGGATGACATATGGGGCAGTGGGGAGGAGGTGTGACATAATCCAAATTCTGGGGGTGGGTTGGCAGTGCCCAGAGTTAGGGATTGAGGAATAGAGACTGGAAGACCAGAGGCCTTGCATGGTGGACCACTGAAGGGTCTTAAGCTGTTTTAAATAGGATTTAAATTTAAATTTAGACTTGAGCTTAGAAATATTTGAAACAAACCTTAGAAACCATCTAAATATGGCGATTATAGGTCTTAAATATTTCAAGAGAGTCCCTATTAAGAAGTGGCCAGGCATGGTGGCTCACGCCTGTAATCGCAGCACTTTGGGAGGCCGAGGCGGGCGGATCACGAGGTCAGGAGATCGAGACCATCCTGGCTAACACCGTGAAACCCTGTCTCTACTAAAAATACAAAAAATTTGCCAGGTGTGGTGGCAGGCGCCTGTGGTCCCTCAGGAGGCTGAGGCAGGAGAATGGTGTGAACCTGGGAGGCGGAGCTTGCAGTGAGCCAAGATCACACCACTGAACTCCAGCCTGGGTGACAGAGCGAGACTCTGTCAAAAAAAAAAAAAAGAAGTGAAAATAAAAATTCATTATGTGTTACATCAAGTTTGAAATCTAGGATTTCAACTCTAGAGCCCTTGATTTTAATATGTATGCAGGGATTATTTTACGTACGAGGAAATATGTTAAAAAATGTTTGTAAGTCATTAGTTGTAATGATTATCCTAAAGAATGGGGTTATTACCCTTAAAGTGTGAGGTGAGGAAGAGAGAGAAGCTCACTTTTTACTTTATGTAAATCTGATTTAAAAAAAGATGGCAATCAGCATTTTTGTGTTTAAGGAAAAAATCAGTAAAAGATTAAAATCAGTGAATTTAGAAGAAACAATTTGCCCCAAAGTTACTATTAGGCATTAGTAAAACTGAAAATGGTGTTTAAAGTTCTAAATGTTAAAAAGATTTTTGAAGCCAGCAGCAGGCTGCAGGGTAGGCACGATTCTTATTCTTAGGTGATGTTCATTTTGTGTTGAGTTAAATGGTGCAGTGCTCATTTATGATGGTAAAGTGAAGAAGTACATTTGTGGAACTTTCGTATGCATATGTGTGTGTGCATGTGTGTGTGCGTGTGCGCACACATATAAGTAAGTGACAGACACTGTTTCATGACACTTTGATTTCCTGTCTCAGGCATCTACAGAGAAATCAGATTGCTTTCCAAATAAAGTGAAAACCCACTGCTGGGCTGGGAAATAAAACTAAAATGAACCAAAAACCACTCTCATGCTTGATTGAAAAAAATCTGTGCAGTCTGGAATGAGTTTGGTGTGTAAGCAAATGATTGGAAATAAGTTACCTAAGTTGAGGGTTTGGAGGATGAGGTCCCTAAATAAGTACCAAAGGAACTTACCCTTTGGTAAAATGGGGAGGTAGGGACAACTACTTCCCCATTTTATAGATAGAGAAATTGAGGGCCAGAGAAGTGAGGGGGTGTCTCAATGCTCTGCTCTTGACTCAAGGATCATCTATGGAGGCAGAGAGAGGCTTCTTAGCTCAGAGCCGTGAGCCCAAAGCGGGCTTCTTAATGCATCTGCTGTCTTGCTCTGAATCCACGTTTGACTCCAGAGATCGTCAGTACCAGCAGGCCAGGGAGGTTTACTTGTGGGCAGTGACTTTTGGCAACCTGGTTGAGTAGAGGAGAGGGCTCGTTTCATCTACCTCCCACTCCCCCGTCCCCATCCTCATCCCCACCTCCCATAATGGAGCATGACTGTAGTAAAACAAGGCTTTTGATCAAGCTTCTCCACCTCACTCTTAAGACAAACAATGTCTCTGAAACCCCCAACTGTTTTTTTATTTTTCTTATATCTAAGGTTTCATCTTAGTGTCTTTACTCAGCTTCATTTAAAAATGCCCTCAATTAAGGAAAAAAAATTTTCTTTTTTATTTTAATTCACAAAACATACCTACAACAAATGAAAGGAAGGCTTCAAAGTTACACAAACAACCACCTTAAAGTTCTAAAAGGGGTTCTTACTTTTCCTGTAACCCACTGGGCAACCGCAAACGTTTTACAATCTGTTCTTTGGCATAATAGGTTAAGATCATAAGTAAATTTATTAATTAAAATATGAATAAAAATAAATAAAGCAGTGGCTAGTCCTTTACCAGCATGGCTTGTGTTTCAACACAGGACTTTTTTGAGATATGATTCATTATTCATTGGAGTTTTGGAAAAAAATTAGTTTTATAAATTGTTGGTATGCTTATAAATTTAAAGAAAAAATTTTTTTTTCACTCATGATAGAGAGAATGGATAAGGTTAGAGCTGGTACCCAGGCTTGGGCCTCTTTGTCCCTTCCCTACAAAATGAATTCAGTACACTACAATTTCAGATAAATGTCTCTTTTCTCACACAAAAGCTTAACCATGTTAACTGGTTAATGTAAAGCTTGATTAAACTCGCAAAGATAATCCCTAAAATGCTGGGAGAAGGGCCCTTAAAGTGCCTGGAGGTGGCAGGGAGGAGGCGGGCCAGTAATGAGGCAAGGTTTTGATTCCAATCTCATTTTCCCTTTGCATTGTTTCAAAAGTGAATTACTGCAGTGGATCAGCAGAATACATTGAGAAAAATGCAAAGCTGCTTCCCGCACCTCCTCAAGGATTTGAGTCACCTCGGATAAGGCTTTAAATATAATAAGAGACATCGTAATGATCATGCCACGGGGGTAAAAAAATCCTGGCAGATCACATTTTATGGAACTCTGCTTTTCTTTCAGACCCTAGCCCAGAAGGAGAGGCAGCTACATTTTAGACTAAATGTTTATGGTTTAAGCTTCTTCAACAGCGTGAACGTTTACTTCTGAGCTAGTCCTATTGTTCCGTCTGTGATTTAAATATGCTTCTTCTAAATATTTTGACAGCAAAGCAAGTCTTGGGGGCACTTGTACGTTTTCTAGGGACTTCAGGGCTGTCACTGGTTGCAGGGTAGGGGTTTGGTGAGATCTCTGACTTGTCTTTTGTAGCAGCTATTCTTCATCTCACAGGTATGAGATCCTAGATGGGGTCTTTATCTCTCACCAAAGTTATGCTAAGGTCACCACTGAGAAGTAAGTCTTGCAGATGGTACTGGCCCACCCAAGACAGATAGCTTCCTGCTGAAATTCAGTGAAGTGCCGCCTCATTTCTCCCAAAGTCTTAGTATTCCTGAAGAAGAAACAGGCTAAAATAAACTGCTGTATAGGATGGGAATTGTAATTATTCAAAAACCTCTAAGGATTCTTCTGGTTACTCTCAAGATAAAGTTATGACATTTGATGCCATTTCCAACCTGACCACAATCTGCCTTTCTCCTATTACCTTGTTCTACTCTTTGCTGTTTGCTGTATATTTAGCTTGGAGGTCTCTACACATAGCCTGCACTTCCTCACTGTTACGTGTCCTGTTTACTCACTTTCTCCCTTTTGCAAAATCACTTGCCACCCTCTAGATCCTGCTTAAACGTTGCTTCCTCCATTCTTGATTCTGTCTGGGAAGATAAATTGCTCCCTCCTGTCAGTCCTACACCATCTCATTCCTTCCTCTAGCTCATCCATTAGTGACTGCATTCAGGCTTATGGCTGTCCTGCTTGCTGGACAACGAGCTCTTTATGGGAATTCAACTCCTTATTCCCAGTGCCTGGCCTTGTGTTTATTATACAGTAGGTGCCTAGTAAATGAACGAACACCTGAACTTGTTTAATTACTTCTGGTTACCATATTGGATCCTGGTAGTGGGTAGATGGAAGCGATGGTGGTCAAAACAATGCCCATTTCTTAATTAACAGCTTATGATGTTTGATCTTCTCTTATAAATCACATCCTTCTTCTTGGCTGAGTCTGTCTATTTACTGAAAAAAGTTTAATCAGATTCCTCATAGGTGTCTGGAAAATAAAAAGACCAGTTTGACCCAAATAGATGCTTTACAATTTAACTGGTATACACCAATGTCTTGTCCATGTTGAACTAGAGATGGCCTGGTTGTTGTACCAACACCCTCAGCAGCCTGAATCCTCACAAATTAGCAGCTCTGTATCTTGAAGTCAGCTGATTTTGGCAGCAGAAGCAATTCAGGGCAGGGGAGAGGGTGAGGGATGGTTGGCTCTCTCCCAGGAAGCTGCAGCTTGGGCTGTTGTTGGGGTGGGGTGGGGAGTAGTTGAATGATCCCAGCTCATTCTGGAAAGGCAGCAGCTGCTGTGAGATGTCAGGCTAACCTCAGCCCATGTCCTCAGAAAGGAAGATGGTGCAGGCTCCCACTCCCATCTTTGGGACCCCAGGATCTAGTTTTTGCTGGAACTGTTTTTCTTCCCTTCCACCCCACCGCTCCCAGTCCCTCCCATGTTCTTGGAGAGGTGGACTCAGAAGCCATTTCCAAAAGGGCAGAATAGCACTAATCTCTCTGAAGACAGCTCTCCTTGGTGTCCAATTCCTCTTTATGTAGCCAAAGAGCCTTGCTCACCATCTGGCATGGTCTGCACTCACTGGGGGTGGCTGGATCAATGGCTGGGTTCACTGTCAACACCGACTGGGTGCAATTCCACAGACATCTTTTAGGTCCTCTAAACTGTCATTCCCCAGTCACAATTGTCCGGATAACCAGGTCAAAGGTGCATCTTTGACTATTCTTTTCCCAGCCTGAATGACGCAGCCCAATGCAAGAGCTTCTCAGGGACAGCTCCATGTTATTCGGACTCTGTCCACCTGGCACAAAGGGCAACGCTTTGAAGAAGAAATGGATTAAGATATTAGATTACAGTTTCTCTAGCCAGGCTCAGGGCCTGTGCTGAATGTTCTCTCCCAAGTAGAGTGACTTGGCAGAGTGGGTCAGGCCTCCCGCCTTCCTTACTTTCCTCCACTCTCCACTGCCTTCTGGGTGGGAGGTGGAAGGGGAGAGGGGGACACTCACTCTCCATGACTTACATCAACATTTTTGTAAAAGTCAAACAGGGCTGCATTTTTTTTTTTGTCTTATACTTTTGCACATGTTCTGTCCTACCTCAGGGCAGCATGAAGATGCAGGCAAAAATAGTCAGTGGATCATGGATGAGAAATGGCTGTGGAGAGGCAACAACACAACAAGAACATTTGATTAATTAATTAATTAATTTATTTTGAGACAGGGTCTTGCTGTGTTGGCCAGGCTGGAGTACAGTGTCATGATCATGGCTCACTGCAGCCTCAACTTCCCAGGCTCAAGTGATCATCCCATTTCAGTTGCCTGAGTAGCTGGGATTACAGGTGGCACCACCACGCCAGGCTAATTTTTGAATTTTTTTGTAGAGAAGGGGTTTTGCTATGTTTCCCAGATTTTTCTCAAACTCCTGGACTCAAGCGATCTGCCTGCTTTGGCCTCCCAAAATGCTGGGAATACAGGCGTGAGCCATTGCACCTGGCCCAAGAAAATTAACGTTAACCTCTTTCTTCTCTTCCCCCTCCACCTTCCCAATTACTGAACTCTTACTATGTGCTGATATAGTGCATTATATTTGTTGTCTTCTTCAGTCCTGCAGACATCTCAGTTTATAATCTAGGACACTCAAGCTCAGAGAGGTCAAGTGACCTGACCAAGGTCACACAAGTAGGAAGTAACACAGTTGAGGTTTAACTCTCTGCCTAACTCCAAAGCTTCTGATTTATTCCATGTGGCCTTTTTTGGTTTCATCTGGAATTCTGCTTTTGGTATTCTTTGTACAACTTATAAATGTGGAAGGTAGTGATGGGGGTGGAGAAGGACACAAAAGTGGAATCCAATGTGACCCACAAAATAGTAGTATAAATTATTAATGAATGCAAATAGGCCTGGTAAATTTATACATGAATTGCAATCCTACACACCAACTTGGGGACAGTGCTTGCCTCTGGGGAGAGGGACAGAATGTAAAGTACTTGGTGGATACTTACGTGTATCTATACCATATTATTTCTTTGAAAAAGGAAAGAGATCAAAGCAAACGTAAAATAAATACAAATCTTTGGTGTTCAAAAACCACAATGTGATAGCACTCATACCCATTAGAATAGCTGATATCAAAAAAAGGGAAGGAAAATAACAAGTGTGATGGGGATGTGGAGAGACGCAAACCCTTGTGTGCTGCTGGTGGGAATGTAAAATAATGCAGCCTCTATGGAAAACAGTATGGCACTCCCACACAAAATTAAAAATGGAAATAGCATATAAACCATCAATTCCACTGCTGGGTATATCCTTCACATAACTAAAACAGGGACTCAGATATTTATACATCTTTTTTTCATAGCAGCATTATTCACAATAGCTAAAAGGTGGAAGTAGCCCATGTGTTCATTGATGAATGGGTAAATAAAATGTGGTATATCCATACAATGAGGTATTATTCAGCCTTAACAAGAAAAGAAATTCTGATGGCCTCAACATGGGTAAATCTTGAAGACATTATGCTAAGTGAAACAAGCATAAGTCACAAAAGGACAAATACTGTGTAATTTCACTTATATGAGGTATCTAGAGTGGTCAGATTCATAGAGATGGAAAGTAGAATGATGGTGGCCAAGGGCTGGGAGGAGGGAAAATGGGGAGTTACTGTGTAATGGGTATGGAGTTTTAGTTGGCGTATTAGTCTGTTCTCACATTGCTAATAAAGACATATCTGAGACTGGGTAATTTATGAAGGAAAGAGGTTTAATTGACGCACAGTTCCACATGGCTGGGGAGGCCTTACAATCATGGCTGAAGGCGAACAAGGAGCAAAGTCATGTCTTACATGGCAGCAGGCAAGAGAGCTTGTGTAGGGGAACTTCCATTTATAAAGTCATCAGATCTTGAGAGACTTATTCACTATCACAAGAACAACACAGGAAAGACTTGCTCCCATGATTCATTACCTCCCACCAGGTCCCTACCATGACACATGGGAAATATGGAAGCCACAACTCAGGATGAGATTTGGGTGGGGACACAGTCACAGCATATCAGTTGGGATAATGAGAAAGTTCTGGTGATGGAAGGTGGTGATGACTGCATAACAATGAGAATGTACTTAATGCCACTCAACTGTACACTTACAAATGGTTAAAATGGTGAATTTTACTTTATGTATATTTTACCACAACACAAAAATTAAAACTTTTAGTGGTGTCCATTGAGGGAGGAGCAGAACTTTGTAAAGAGTTCTCCCTCATAGGCCATCTTTCCATGGCTTGTTCCTCACCAGGAGTCCTAAAGTGAAGTCAGAGGCTCCCTTCCCTTGGGACTCTTAACAGGCAGCTTTCTTGCTTCTGGTAGGCCAGTAGCTGTGTGCAAAACACATTTCTCCATTCTTTTGTCTCTCAGCCAAGCCCTGGATGCTTTCAGGCTCAGAGGAAGTTCATCTGAAAATAAAAGCGGTCCTTCAAGGGTCCATTTGGACTGAAAGACTCCCTTCCTGGTAGCCTCTGAGGCTGAAGCACGACTCCAGCCAGCCCCCTGGGTATAGTAACAGCCCTGTCAGCCAAGGCAAAGCTGCCGAACCTCAGAATCCCAAATTAGCACCTGGCCCTTCAATAGGGCAACTTTGGTTTAAAGTTTAAGTGAAACCTTGACAGTCCTACTGACTTGAGGGGAGGCCCTGGCCGGCTCTCATAGGATGCTCTTTCTTCAGAGGAATGTGAAGGTGTGTACAGTGCGGTGTCTGCAAACAGTCAGTGCCTACAACTGCAATTAGGGCCTTTCAATGGAGGTGTTAGCCACATTCAAAGTCTGACCGGTCTCACCCATGAAATTCATAATGGGATAAAAGTTCCATTCCGGGACTGACAACTTCAAATGGAATTTGGTGTAATCTTTTATTTATTTACAGGGTTGTGGGAGTGGGGGATGGGGGTTATGAAAATCCCACCTCACCCTGCACTCCACCCCCCAAGCTTCCAAGGATAAAATGAGGGTTGGGATTACATTTCGAGGGAAGCAAGGCTATATTTAAATATGCTTTGGAAAGTGTGGCTCCATGTCTGAGGCTGCCCTGGGTGACAGCTTCATCCAGCCTGGCCGGGGACATTCCAAAGAATCATATTGAGACCTTGTTGCTAATTGGTTCCAATTTATCAGTTCCAATTTCTTCCATACCAGGGCCAGCCTGAATGCTTGATAATTTCAGAGGGAAGCAACACACTGGATTTACTCCAGGAGCTCAAGAAGGAGTCCATGCTTTGCCTCCGTCTCTGGTTTTCACTGATGACGATGGCTGTTTAATTAATTCCTGAATGCCCCTTCTTTTTAACCTAAGCTTACCCAAGTCATTATTCTATTAGCTGCCTCTCGGTAGATCTTTCAGTAACTTAAGTTCCTCGTATTTACGCAAAAGCAGCGGCTTTTTGTGGTATTAAGCGAGCTGGGAGAGCCAGGGGGTGGGGGTGGGTGGCGGATTTATTTGTAATTACAGTAGGGTTCTTGCTGCCATCCCACCATTCTGCCCATTCACAGGCTCTGGCCAGGGCTGGCGCCAAGATCTCCAAGTTGCCCTGTGTTTATGTCATTGAGACGAGGACAATATTTCAGTGTGGAGCCAAGCCACAGGGATCCACTCTATAAAACCCTCACTAAAAATAGACGTTCCAACCCCTGCCCAGCCCCCCTCCCCGCCTCCGCGACTCCCCCACGCCTGCCCCCAGCACTAGCAGCACCCAGCTTCAATTCGCAGGGAGACAAGCGTGCCAAATCGGTCGAATCTGGGGGCCCGGTGAGCTCTTTTCTTCCTGAGGAGTTTTAACCCAGAATAAAAGGCGTCAATTAGCAGCCTTTAGAGCTGACAGGGCAATTAAAGTTAAATTGCAAGACAGAGGGAGAGCTGGAAGAAGAAGGAAGGAAGGGAAAGGAGAGAAAGAGAGAGAGTGAGGAAGAGAGAGATTTCAAATGTATTTTTGGTGACAGCTGCATTTTTGAGGAGGGAGAGCCTCTCAAACTACAACTGGCTGTTTGGATATATTTTCACTTGTGAAGTGATATTTTCAGTGGACACTGATACTCCCAGTTTATTGCACTTTTCATGTTAGATCTGAGCTGCTTGGGAAAATTAAAACAAACACAAAGCAAAAGGATCTTGTCTTTACAAAGGCTCCCAACTGGCTGGGTCCCAACACACCCGTTGCTTTGGAGGGTGAGTTAGATGCAACATGAAATTGTGAGGGTAGATGTGTGGGTGGGTGAGGGCAGTTGGGATAGTCAGCCCTAAATCGGGTTTTGGGGCTCTCAGAGCTTAGAGCTGGTGACTTGGTCATAATGCTTCTGCACACCCCTGGGCTTTCAGTTCAGTTTCCTAGTCCAGGACACCAAGTCAGATTATAAAACTATTGGGAAATAAAACCTTTTTTTGGTCTACTTCTAGGTGACTTTCCTTCACTGATGACGATGGCTGTTTAATTAATTCTTGAATGCCCCTTCTTTTTAACCTAAGCTTACCCAAGCCATTATTCCATTAGCTGCCTCTTGGTAGATCTTTCAGGAACTTAATTTCCTCTTATTTACGCAAAAGTAGCAGCTTTTTGTGGTATTAAGCGAGCTGGGAGAGCCAGGGGGTGGGGGTGGGACCTGGGAGGGCTTTGGTTTGGGACCTGGGAGGGCCTGCAACTTTTTAAATGCAGATTGGAATTCATGACAAGAGCAGTATTGATTTGTGATTCAATCTTGCAACATGCCGGCTCAGGGCAATGAAGCTCGTGGAGCTGTGCACAGGGCTGGACCCAAGAGAGAAATGTAACATAATCAGAGCAGGGGTCAGCCTGGGGAAGCTAGAGCTTTGCCCACTTCCACAGCCTCTTACCCCACCACCACTCCCAGCCCCCAACCCGTGGAGGAAACAGGAACTACAGTTCCTGAGAGGGTGTTCCCAAAGTCACCCTTGCTTTGTCGGACCTCAGATTTCAGTCTCCCATCCTACGTCTATAGTTCTTTTTCATGATCCTCTGTCACTGTTTAGGGAAACTACCATTTCTGCCCATACCTGGAATGCAGGCTGGATCCCATTATTATACCTATTTGATGTAAGAGGAAACTGAGGCTGACAAAGATTCAGTAACTTGCTCAGTGTTGCCTAGTTCGTAAGAGGTGGTGCTGGGATTGGAACTGAGTCTAAATCTCAAGGCTGTGCTCCTTGGGCTGGGCACAGTGGGATTTGTAATCCCAGCAGTTCGGGAGGCTGAAGTGGGAGGATTGCTTGAGCCCAGGAGTTTGAGACCAGCTGAGCAACATGGAGAGATCCTGTCCCTGCCAAAAAAAAAAAAAAAAAAAAAAATTAGCTGGCTGTCATGGCACAAGTATGTAGTAGTCCTAGCTGCTGGGGATGCTGAAGTGGGAGGATCCCTTGAGCCCGGGAGGTCAAGACTGCAGTGAGGCATCATGGTGCCACTGCACTCCAGCCTACACAGCAGAGGGAGACCCCATCTCAAAAATAAAAAATAAAATAGGCTGTGATCCTAATCTTCACGTGAATCTTCAGAAAAACCTTTTTATTATTTATTTATTTATTTATGAGACAGAGTCTTGCTCTGTTACCCAGGCTGGAGTGCAATGGTGCAATCTTGGCCCACTGCAACCTCGGCCTCCCGAGTTCAAGCGAGTATCCTGCCTCAGCCTCCCTAGTAGGTGGGTATTACAGGCGCCCGTCACCATGCCTGGCTAATTTTTTTTGTATTTTTAGTGGAGATGGGGTTTCGCCATTTTGGCCAAGCTGGTCTCGAACTCCTGACCTCAGGCGGTCCGCCCACCTCAGCCTCCCAAAGTGCTGGAATTACAAGCATGAGCCACCATGCTTGGCCTGTTATTTATTTATCTTTATTTTTCAAGAAAAATTTTAATGTCAGATTAGGAGAAAGAAAGAAAACTGCATTAAGTGCAACTAATCAACTTGAAGGAAATAAAGAAGTGTAACATAAAGAAACCAGAATCAAATGCAATAATCTTACTTTCAGTATGTTTCTTTTTTGTCATTCTTATTACTAAACATCACTATTATATAAATGAATAATAATGAACTTGTGGTAAGTACTAATTGTTTAATAAAGTTTGAGATATGCATGGTTCATGATTTCAAGAAGCTTATAACCTAGCAGAAGTAATCACCATAATTAAAGCTAGAACTTACTGAACATTTACTATGTAATAAATATTCAACCCATGTTAATTAATTCAAGATTAATTAAATTCTTATTTAATCTGCATAACAATTCTATGTAGTAGGAACTGCTATTATTCTCATTTTACTGACAAGGAAACAGAATTACAGAGTTTTAGTAACTTACCTAGTATCATGGAGGGCTATCTCACCTCTGAGGCTGTATTCTTACCCATAGACAATAAAAGGAAATGGAGCAATATAGGATAATATATATCTTGATTATCTCAATACCAACCTAAATTCATGACATTAGTTCAATGACAAACAGAGAGAATGCTAGCTTGGTAGGAAAACTTTTTAATCTAGAATCAGTGCTCACTTGGAAGTTTTGAAGCTCTTAGTAAAGTGGGACTTGCTGGTCTCAGGACACTTTAAAGACAAAAGTCAACATGCCTGGAATCAGCACTTGTGAGCTGAAAGGACCTGAGAGTGATGTTTAGTGGAAGATCTCTCCAACTGGGGTCTAGGGTTCCTGGATTTTGGAGAACCTGTTCTCAGGAGTATAATGAGTTTAGATATTTGAGACATATCTGTCTGGCTCAAGCCCTGCCATTTTGACAGCTCAGGAAGGTGAGAGGCCAAAGGTCACACAGTTAGTTATGGCAGATGAAGTCTTAGCCAGGACTCTATCTTTGTCCAGGACTATTTCTGCTAACTAGTATTTTTCTGACAGTGAATTTATAGGTTTACTCACACAGCTCGATGGAAACCCCTTAAGGGTAGGGACTGATTCTTGGGGCTTTAATAGATGTTTGGAGAGTGAATGTGTAAAAGCAATTTAGAAGTAGTTACAGGTACGTAAACACTTGATATGCTAATTACAGACCAGTGTTACTTGCACTCAGGGGTATTGATATTTGGCCACAGATCAGTCTCCTAATGTCAATTGCTTAAATCAAGTAAAATCACCTTTCTTTGTATACCCTGAGTTCTTCTCGATTCATTCCACATTCAATAATATTTTATGGAGTACCTAATATAGGCCAGGCACCATTCCAGGTTACAAACAAAATAGACTAATTCCTCACTTCCCTTCACTATTAACTTTCTTTGTAAGATATTGACAGCCATATACACATGTACTTTTAATGAGATGGGGTCTTGCTATGTTGCACAGGTTGGTCTTGAACTCCTGGGCTCAAAACTATCCTTCTGCCTCCGCCTCCCAAATACCAAATAGCTAGGATTACAGGTGTGCACCACCGAGCCTGGCTGATATGCCGTATTGCTATGAAATGGGATTTGGTTTGGTTAGAGTTTGATAGAGAGAAGTCCAGTTTAATTTTTCCAACGTGGAGACAATGACTCATCTGATGTATTTTGTTGGCTTGTATTTTCATATTTTCTTCTATTATGCCTAAGTGAATGTTTCTTTCCTTTAAAAATTTTAAAAATCACAAAGCAATACACTAAAAAAGTAAATGCAGGAATATAAAAGTAAAAATATGAAAGTCTCCCTTATCCCTCCTTTGAGTAACCAGTGTTAATGATGTGGTGGTGTATGTTCTTACCTCATGGTACGTATATACAACAGTCATACAATATACAATATCTACTCATATATAAAGTGGACGACCATCCCTAGAGGGTACAGGGTTGGGGCAATTCAGTCAGTGGGGCTGGCCAGGATAATTATGCTTGATATGGTTCTGCACTTGTAGGCATTTTTTATAAGCCTCTTAGGACATCATTAAGAACAGAAATTTCAAAATTAAATTTTAATGATATTCAGAAAAGAGTAGTCAAATGTAGCACCTTACAGCTCCCTCTCCTTGCCCCACCTTCCCCGGAAGCCTAGGCCCAGAACAGCCTGCACTCTATTTGAGGCCCAAGGGGTGGGTCCCAATTTGAGTTTTCCTTTGTTTCTTTTTCATCTTCTTTTTTTTAAACAAAAATGTTTGATCCTATTATCGATGTTATTTTTTTTTCAACTTGCTTTATTTTTAACACATTTAACTACATGAGTATTTGTCCATAGGATTACAAGCAGAGTAGCACACTCTTTGTAATGGTTGCATGCTCTTCCATAGCATGGAGGCATCATGATTATTTATTTATTTATTGAAACGAAAAGTCTCACATATTTATTACTGAACCCAGCCAACCAATGTGTTCATAAACAGATTCACAAGAGAAAAAAATGTATTTCTGATAAAACATGTCCAACTGTCCAGATAGTGACATTTTCAGCTTGATATGATAAGATGGTAGTGACTTTGACACAGCATAAATATGTGTGGCATCTCATGTGCAATTCCTTATAGACCCAGCTTGCTTCTTCTCCAATGTCTCCTTTTGGAGTTGTACCTGATTTTATTACCAGTTTTCATCCAAATCCACTGGAGAATGAGACGATTCTGCTTTTGTTTCTTGGCCAGGAAACTTTTAGTCCTGAAAGTCTTGTGAGAAGACACGATGAGAAGGGGAGTCAAGCATATACCATGATGGCGGAGAAAGGAACATGATTTTTTAAAAAACAGTTTTCCTAATAAGAAGCATTTGGCTCTCTACATTTTTTTCTTTTTATTGTTATAATAGATAGAGCTGCAGTAGAACAGCTTTGACACATGTCTTCTGCTCACTCATGTGAATATTTCTTTAGAATAGAGTCTTAGAAGTGAATTGTTGGATCTGAGGGTTTGTGCATTTGTAATTTTGGTACTGCCAATTTCCCTTTAAAATTTCCAATTTGCACACCAACCAGAAGAGTGCCCTTTACCTACCCATACTACAGTGGGCATTTTTTGCTATTCATTATGCTAACTCCAGTCAACCATATTCAGTGGGATATAATCAGTGACAGGTCCTCAAGTGAGTAAGAGTGACAAACCAAGACTGTCCTGAGAATTTACCTTTGTTAAGTTTCCCTTAAACAACCCTTCCCAGCAGAAGTGGAGCTGAGATAGTAATAAACAAAATAAACAAATAAGACTTCAGAAACTCATG
Source organism: Pongo pygmaeus (assembly GCF_028885625.2). Taxonomy (NCBI): domain Eukaryota; kingdom Metazoa; phylum Chordata; class Mammalia; order Primates; family Hominidae; genus Pongo; species Pongo pygmaeus. The sequence goes on from NC_072392.2 coordinate 62,154,021, forward strand.
GGTATTTCTGAATACCCATGGTAGTTCTGAAGCAAATGGATTACATCATCTGAGCTGGTACAAGAAGACCTATTCTCCTTGCTGGCCTTAATCCTGCTGAGTTCTGTTTGGATTCTGTCCTTGGAGCTCTAGGAAGCCTCTGGGGTCTGGAAGGGTATGGGTCCCTTCGGTTCACAGTTCCCCAAATAGTGAGGGCTGATCCCTAAGCAAGCCTATCTTTTTGAACATAGCACATGATGATTTTTCACCCATAAGGAGATAGTTCATAAAAGGTGCCCTTGGCCTTTGACAGGTAGCCTACTTCAGGAGAAAGGCACTAGAATTAGAAGGAAGTATTAGAAGACTGGCTTCCAGCTGGTGTTTGCCATTTACTAGCTGTAGCATCTGGAGCTGTGGCACCTGTATTCACTACCTAGAATTCCAAGAACCTCAGGTCCCTAACCCGCTGAACAGGATTTTGTCATATAGTCTTCACACTTCACGGGGTTGCTATGAAGACAGCATGCCTCAGTGTCCCAGTGTGGTATGCGAAAGTTTTATAAAAAGGTATGTCATTTGGAAAACTGCAGATTTGATGGATCTTTGGTAGGAGGACTACTGCTTCGATACAGATACACAGAGCAGCTTGGATTGTATTTAAGTCTATGCATAGATATTAACGGACCCTGATATCTGAGTGCTTTGGGAGAAAGGGTCTTGGATTGAGTTTCTAAACCATGTTTCTTTGGGCTTCAGATAAGCTTTTGAGAAATTTAAGGAGTAGCAAGGAGCTCCTGGGGATGCTTTTGTAATACTGTGAGACATTTGGAGAGAGGATGACAGAATGGTGTGTAATTGCCCAAGATGATAAGGTTAACTTTTAGCTGTCGGGCTTGGCACATGGTAGGAGCCTAAGAAATAATGGAGTGAATGCATGAATAGTGCTCATACTTACAACCCAACAGTGTGAGTATTCTCTTTGACCTTGAGTTGGAGATCACATGCCAGTCCCTGACATTTTGCTCACTGCTTTAATGACATGATGCTATGTTATAGCATAGCTATGTTATTAATAGCTATGTTAATACCTGGCATTGTGCTTGACTTATTGGAGGGGCCCAGTTAGCGTTTTCATTTGGCTCCCTCTGCCTTCGTGGTCCTGCTCTCTTCATTGCACAGTTCGCATAGATTCCCCATTCCCTTCCCCTCCTTTTTTTTTTTTGGCATATGGGATAATTATGTATCATTATTGCAGCTAGATACAATGTGTTCCAGTTTCAACTATGCCATGTGCTTGGTTTAATGACAGTGAGTAAAGTACTTAACGTAGCTCTGCCTCAATTTCCCCATCTGTAGAATAGATAATAAATGGTTCAGGACTCTTGTGAGGTTTACATAAAATGATGGTGCAGGGTGCTACTCCCAGGTTTACAACCCAATACAGTGAGGCATTTGAGATGGTTATCCTTCACATGATTTTAGTTTTGATGACAACAACAACTAACATTTTGGTGTGTAATTGCTTACAAGCCCCTGTAACCACTTTAATTCCATTCTTATAAGAAGTCATGAAATTATGTCTCAGAGAGGTGAGGCAGCTTCTCCAATGTCCCACCACTAGAAATGGTGGAGCTATATTTCTGCACCAGGCTGAATCCCTAAGGCTAATTCAATGGTGCATTCCCGACTTGGCTCCTATTCCAGTTTCAGAGACCCATGGGTATTTGTCAAGTTCTGAAGCAAATAGATTGCATCATCTGAGCTAGTATAGGAAGACCTATACTTCTTGCTGGCCTTAATCCTGCTGAGTTCTACCTGGATTCTGTCCTTGGAGCTCTAGGAAGCCCCAGGGGGCTGGAAGGGTATGGGTCCCTTCAGTTCACAGTTCTCAAAATAGTGAGGGCTGATCCCTGAGCAAGCCCATTTTTTTGAAGTCTGTGGTGGGACGTGATCTCATGGGGGAGCAGGTCCCCAGGGAAGAGTGAGGTTAAAGAAAGCCAGACTGGGAATGACCTCCGAACACTGGCCTCTCCCTCCTGACCTCCATCCATCACTGCTTCCCTCTCCCGGTGTCTCCAATCTCCTGGGGGATGGCTGTCTCCTCCTTTCTTTTCTCTGTAGCATCAGGGAGGATGACTCAAATACTGCCTAAGGGCACCAAAGACATCCACAAATTGGTCCCAATCCCAGCTAATGAGGAAGGCAAGAGAGGAGACAGGAAGGCTGAGTCCTGTGGCTTTGGGCTGTGAGAGGAGGGGAGATGGGGTCAGCCAGCTAGGCCCTCCTCTGACCCCACACAGCCCTGAGGCCTGAGACCTGAGGCCCCATACCCTGGGCATGTGGATCAGACTTCTCTGAAATATCTCCTATTCCAAACCAGTAAATAAACAGATCTGTCTCCAACCTTCCTCCCTCTTTCCATAGTCACACTTACCCACATGAGATCAAGTGGCTCTGGTGGTATAGAGGAGAAGTTAAAAGCACATCTTTCATTCAGAGCCCAGAAGGTCTTAGTGTCTATTCCAGCTTGTGGGTCCCAGCATAAGCCACTCGACATCTCTAAGCTTTAGTCTTCTCATCTGTGGAATGGACCCAGTATTACCTGCTTTGGAGAGCTGTGAAGTAGAAGTTAGTTCAGACATGTGAATTGCCTGGAACCCAATCCTTCAGGAAGTGGTGTCTTTTATTATTTTAAACAACCTCCTTCCCCTGACACCACCTCTGTCCCCCAACACACACATTTAGAGCAGGCAACTACAGCACTGACACAAATCCCAAGATCCATTTTTCAAATCATTGCCTTTCTTTTAAAATTGATCCTAATATGACTTCTTGTAGTGTTGAGACCCTGCCCTCCCAGGCCAAACTGCAACACCAGCATCACTGATTAAATGCTCTTAGTGTCAAATTGGCGCAGCCCACTCCCTTGAATGACATGGGTGTGGGGGAGGGGAAATACTAACCAAATAATGGCCAAGGCTGTTCTGAGGTCTTCCATGCTAACTCTCTCCTTTCCCCATCACTAAGTAATCTCTTCTAATTTAAGGTGGTCTCCTCGGTTGATAAACTCAGCTGACTTCCTTTTTTTTTCACGCCTGGCTTGAAGTCGGAAATTATATTGGTAAGTCTCACTACGGTGGATGTTATTAATGTGCTTAATGGGCACTCAAGGCAGTTTAAAGATCTTAGCCTTTGCACTGTGCCTTTATCCCACCCTGGGGGTAAATAATGGAGATGCTAACACAGTCTGTAAAGGGGAAAGAGCAGAGGTGGCCTGCCTGCTTCACAGGGGCAGGATGCTTTGATGGCCTGTCTGCTGGCGGGTGATGAAATCAGCTTCCCTCATTTTTATATCCCTTTCAAAAGGCCAATTCTCCCAACACAATGCCCACTTCCAAGTCGTTTTTAATTTGGCATGAAAATGTCTTCTTTATCCCAGACTAGAGGCAGCAGAGTTAATGGGAAACACACATCTGGGCAGCTGTGCTCTCCCAAGTGAGGAGGTGAGCACTGGGGGCAGGAGTGTGGTGAAGGATTAAAGATAATGGCACTCAGGCCCCATCAGCCTACAGTGTTTAATCACACTGGAATTGTAAGTTTTCAGTGCTATCTGTGGCTCCTATGAGTGGCCATAGATTCCTTCTTTTCCCTCATGGAGGTGAGGTATGGGGTGGTGGGAGTGTCAGTTAACTTTTTGGTGGTCTTTAGTTCTTGATCCCAGGCAATGGGGGGCATTCTCCTTGAGCTCTCTATTAAAGGAGTCCAAACTGTTTCCTAGATGGCCCCTCTTTTGCTGTAGACATTCCCCATGCCTGACACGGATAGTGGGCACAAGTGCTAAGATGGGGGCATTTGGCAAGAGGATAATGGGGTAGGCTCTGAACACATCCATGCCAGGCTTTCGGGATTCTCCATAGTCTGTTTTCATTCCCTTCTCTGATGAGATTCTTTGTGTATGAATTCAAATTTAGTATGCATTTGTATCCAAGATGAGCAGGCAATGGCCCTGATAGACATCTTTATGTTGATAGTGGCCTTGTCCATGAATGCCTTGAGTTCTCTGCATAAACTTGCTCCATCATTATGTTGGTCTCAAGTTTTAGGCATACTTTTACCATATTTCAGTTTGTATATTATTTTTTAAAACTGTTCTTTAAGGCTGACATGTGTAGCCTAAGGAACCTTGGGGTCTATGAATCCCTTGGAATTGTCTATAAAAAATGTGTGTGCTCATGGCTTTCATCAGATTCTTAAAGGAATCTCAAAAGCTAAAATTAGGGTATCATACATCCCCATTTGCTTGAGACAGTCCAGTTTATGCCAGTTGTCCTGGTGTAATTGTTAATAGCAACTCTTCAGTTATAAAAGTGTCTTGGTATGGATGATAAGTTACAGTCTATCCTCATTATTTGCAGATTTCCTATTTGTGAATTTCCCATTGCTAAAATTTATTTGCAGTCCCAAAGTCAACACCCACAGTGCTTTTGTGGCCACTCACTGACCTATGCAGAATGGCAAAAAATTGAGTTGTCTGATATGCATGTTTCAACTGAGGTCGAACTAGGTGATACTTTATGTTCTTGTTGCAGCGCTCGTATTGTAAACAAGTGTTTCTTTCATGGTCTATCTATTACCACTTTTTTTGCATTATCTGTTGTTGGTGATTTTGCTCTTTGAAATGGCCTTCAGGCATAATGCTGAAGGCACAGGAAGGTGTGATGTACCTTGCAAAGAAAACAAATATGTTAGATAAACTTCATTCAGGCATGAATTATAGTGTTTTTGGCTATGAGCTCAATGTTAATGAGTCAACAATATATTAAACAAGGTGTCTGTATTGGTCAATGTTCTCCAGAGAAATGGAACCAATAGGATGGCAAGCTAGCTAGCTTAGATAGATAGATAGATAGAGGAGATTTAGTATAGGAATTGACTCATGTAGTTATGAAAGCCAAGAAGTCCCATGATCTGCTGTAATTCAGCCTGAGACTGAAGGCCTGAGAATTCCAGGGGCCAATGGTGTAAGTCTGAGTTTGCCTGAAAGCTGGAGAACCAGGAGTGATGATGACCAAGGGCAAGAGAAGATAGATGTCTCAGTTCAAGCAGAGAGAGCAAATTCACCATTCAGCCAACGCCAAAACTACTTTCTTTGCCTGTTGACTCAGAGGTATGAGGAGCCCAAAGTGGCCAGGTGGCAGGCAGTTTCAACTTCAAGTTCAGTGGAATCACTGTTGTGTCTCCTGGTGACAGTATTCCTGTCTCTGGAACTAAGACCTCTAGGCCAGGAAGGCATAAAAGGTGTGGGAACGGGAAGCAAAAATTTTGTTAGGTAGTCACTCTGGGTAATAGTGAGTGGTGCTACTCCCATTTTCAACCCTTAATTCTTGGACTCATGAATCCTGGCTATCAAATAACAGCACCATATATCAGACATTGATTCAAAGCATAGACAGCGTTCTGAAGAATGTTGTTCTATCCCTGCAAAGTACTACTACCTGGTTGGCATTGTAACTGAGTCTTCAAAATGTCATTCCCTTGTTCAATCAAGCCAACTGTTTAAGATGGTGAGAAAGATGGTAAGACCAGTGAATTCCATGAGCCTGGGCCCATTGCCAAACTTCTTTTGCTGTGAAGTAAATTCTTTGATCAGAAGCAATGCTGTGTGGAATCCTTGATCAGAAGCAATGCTGTGTGGAATACCATGACAGTGTGTAAGGCATTCAGTAGGCCCATGGATGGTAGTTTTGGCAGAAGCATTTGCAGGCAGAGAAGACAAAGTCATAACCAGAGTAAGTGTTTATTCCAGTAAGGACAAAAAACTGCCTCTTCCATGATGGAAGCAGTCCAGTGTAATCAACCTGATGCTGGATAGCTCACTGATCACTCCAGGAAATAGTGCCATATCTTGGGGTTCCATGTTAGCCTCTATTTCTGCCAGATTGGACAATCAGTGGTGGCCATAGGCAGGTCAGCCTTGATGAGTGGAAGTCTATGTTGCTGAGCCCATGCATAAACTCCATCTCTACCACCATGGCTATTTTGGTCATAAGCCTATCGGGCAATGACAGAGGTGGCTGGTATCACAGAATGGGTCATCTTATCTACTTGATTATTTAAATCCTCCTTTGCTAAGCCCATCCTTTGGTGTGCATTCATGTGGGATACACATATCCTCATGTTTTGCTCATTCAGAGAGGTCTATCTACATACCTCTTTCCCCAATTTTTTCGTCACCAATTTTTCAATCATGTTTCTTCCAAGTCCCTGACTATATAGCCAAACCATTGGCTATAGTCCGTGAATTAGTATATTACTGCATGTAAGGCCATTTCTCCTTCCAAGTAAAGTGCACAACCAGGTGCACTGGCAGAATTTCCCTTCACCACAGTCCTTCAGGGGTGTCCCAAAGATGGACTGTAGTGCTGCTGTATGGCCTGCACAATATGCAAGCACCGCCCAAAGTTGACAGCTTTTGGGTGGTGTTTGCATATTGTGCAGAACCAGCTGTAAACCAGGCCCAAGTCTTTTCTTCCCCAGTCAACTGACTATAGGGAATTCCTCATGAGGCTGTAGGGGCAGCCTGGTAGGGAGACAGGAGTGTAGCAGGAGTGGGGATCATGAGCATTTGGGCAATTCCCTCATGTAAACTGACCATTCCGTCAAGGCTTTCTCAGGCCTGATCATGTATGTATTACCTCCATTTGATGGTGGAGTATTGCAGTGCATGCTCAACTTTATGGTTTTGTGGATCAGCTAATACGCAGTTCATGATGGGCAACTCAGGTTATATGGTAACTTGGTGGCCCATGGTCAAGCACTCAGTTTCCACTAAGGCTCAGTAGCAGGTCAAGAACTATCTCTTAAAAGGTGAGTAGTTATCTGTGGATAATGGCTGAGCTTTGCTTCAAAATCCTAGAGGCCTGCACTTCAATTCACCAATGAGGGCTTGCTAAAGGCTCCAAACAGCATTCCTATCTGCCACTGATACTTTTAAGCACCATTGGATCTGCTGGATCATATACCCCCAAGTGTCAGAGCAGTTTGTCCAGCAACCTGGACCTGTTGCAGAGCCTTCTCTTGTTCTGAGTTCCATTGAAAACTAGAAGCTTTTCAGGTCACTTGTAAATGGGCCAGAGTAACACATCCAAATGAGGAATATGTTGCCTCCAACATTCAAAGAGGCCCCCTAGGCATGCTCTTTCTTGGCTGTAGGAGGGGCCAGATGCAACAGCTTATCCTTCACTTTAGAAGGGATATCTTGACTTGCCCCACACAACTGGACCCCAAGAAATTTCACTGAGGTGGAAGGCCCTGAAGTTTTTTGAATTTATTTCCCAAACTCTGCTGCAAAAATTTCTTACCACTAAACTAGAGTAGTTGCTACTTCTTGCTCACTAGATCCAATCAACATAATGTCATCAATATAATGGGTCAGTGTGACATCTTGTGGAAGGGAAAGGTGATCAAGATCCCTGAGAACTAAGTTATGTCATAGGGCTGCAGAGTTGATACACCTGAGATAGAACAGTGAAGGTGTACTGCTGGCCTTGCCAGCTGAAAGAAAACTGCTTTTTGTGGTCCTTATAGACAGGGATAGAGAGAAAGTCATTTGCCAGATAAATAACTGCCAGGTAATAGGGGATGTGTTAATTTGCTCAAGGAATAAAACCACATCTGGCACAGCACCTGCAACTGAAGTCGCCACTTGGTTAAGCTTACAGTAATCCACTATCTTTCTCCAAGATCATCTGTCTTCTGCACAGGCTGAGTAGGAGGGTGAAATGGAGATGTGGTGGGAATCACTATTCCTGCATCTGTCAAGTCCTTGATGTTAGTACTAATCTCTACAATACTTCCAAGGATGTAGTATTGCTTTTGATATACTATTTTCCGTGATGTTAGTATTAATCTCTACAATACTTCCAAGGATGTAGTATTGCTTTTGATTTACTAGAAGCAGTTTTAGTGGCTTCCATTTGGTCATTCCCATGATACTAGCTCTCACTGTAGAGGTCAGGGAACCAGTGTAGGGATTCTGCCAGCTGCTAAGTGTGTCTATTCCCATTATGCATCTGAAATTGTGGATATAACAACAGGATGGATTTTGGGGTCCAATGGACTCACTGGACCCACTGTAAGATGAACCTGAGCTAAAACTCCATTAATCGCCTGACCTCCATAAGCTCCTACTCTAACTGGAGAACCACAGTGATGTTTTGGGTTTCCTGGAATCAGTGTCAGTTCAGAGCCAGTGTCTAGTAGCTCCCCAAAGAACTGATCATTTCCTTTCCCCCAGTGCACAGTTACCCTGATAAAAGGCTGTGGGCCCATTGCGGGAAGGCTGGGAATAAGATTAACAGTGTGTGGGGGAGGAGCCAAGATGGCGGAATAGGAACAGCTCCGGTCTACAGCTCCCAGCGTGAGCGATGCAGAAGAAGGGTGATTTCTGCATTTCCATCTGAGGTACCGTGTTCATCTCACTAGGGAGTGCCAGACAGTGGGCACAGGTCAGTGGGTGAGCACACCGTGCCCCAGCCAAAGCAGTGGCGAGGCATTGCCTCACTCGGGAAGTGCGAGGGGTCAGGAAGTTCCCTTTCCAGGGGTGACAGACGGCACCTGGAAAACCGGGCCACTCCCACCCGAATACTGTGCTTTTCCAACGGGCTTAGGAAACGGTGCACCAGGAGATTATAGCTCGCACCTGGCTCAGAGGGTCCTATGCCCACGGAGTCTCACTGATTGCTAGCCACAGCAGTCTGAGATCAAACAGCAAGGCGGCAGCGAGGCTGGGGGAGGGGCGCCCGCCATTGCCCAGGCTTGCTTAGGTAAACAAAGCAGCCCGGAAGCCCGAACTGGGTGGAGCCCACCACAGTTCAAGGAGGCCTGCCTGCCTCTGTAGGCTCCACCTCTGAGGGCAGGGCACAGACAAACAAAAAGACAGCAGTAACCTCTGCAGACTTAAATGTCCCTGTCTGACAGCTTTGAGGAGAGCAGTGGTTCTCCCAGCATGCAGCTGGAGATCTGAGAACGGGCAGACTGCCTCCTCAAGTGGGTCCCTGACCCCTGACCCCCGAGCAGCCTAACTGGGAGGCACACCCCAGCAGGGGCAGACTGACACCTCACATGGCTGGCTGGGTACTCCAACAGACCTGCAGCTGAGGGTCCTGTCTGTTAGAAGGAAAACTAACAAACAGAAAGGACATCCACACCAAAAACCCATCTGTACATCACCATCATCAAAGACCAAAAGTAGATAAAACCACAAAGATGGGGAAAAAACAGAGCAGAAAAACTGGAAACTCTGAAAAACAGAGTGCCTCTCCTCCTCCAAAGGAATGCAGTTCCTCACCAGCAACGGAACAAAGCTGGACGGAGAATGACTTTGATGAGCTGAGAGAAGAAGGCTTCAGACGATCAAATTACTCTGAGCTATGGGAGGATATTCAAACCAAAGGCAAAGAAGTTGAAAACTTTGAAAAAAATTTAGAAGAATGTATAACTAGAATAACCAATACAGAGAAGTGCTTAAAGGAGTTGATGGAGCTGAAAACCAAGGCTCGAGAACTACATGAAGAATGCAGAAGCCTCAGGAGCTGATGCGATCAAATGGAAGAAAGAGTATCAGCAATGGAAGATGAAATGAATGAAATGAAGCGAGAAGGGAAGTTTAGAGAAAAAAGAATAAAAAGAAACAAGCAAAGCCTTCAAGAAATGTGGGACTATGTGAAAAGACCAAATCTACGTCTGATTGGTGTACCTGAAAGTGACGGGGAGAATGGAACCAAGTTGGAAAACACTCTGCAGGATATTATCCAGGAGAACTTCCCCAATCTAGCAAGGCAGGCCAACATTCAGATTCAGGAAATACAGAGAACGCCACAAAGATACTCCTTGAGAAGAGCGACTCCAAGACACATAATTTTCAGATTCACCAAAGTTGAAATGAAGGAAAAAATGTTAAGGGCAGCCAGAGAGAAAGGTTGGGTTACCCTCAAAGGGAAGCCCATCAGACTAACAGCGGATCTCTCAACAGAAACCCTACAAGCCAGAAGAGAGTGGGGGCCAATATTCAACATTCTTAAAGAAAAGAATTTTCAACCCAGAATTTCATATCCAGCCAAACTAAGCTTCATAAGTGAAGGAGAAATAAAATACTTTACAGACAAGCAAATGCTGAGAGATTTTGTCACCACCAAGCCTGCCCTAAAAGAGCTCCTGAAGGAAGTGCTAAACATGGAAAGGCACAACTGGTACCAGCCACTGCAAAATCATGCCAAAATGTAAAGACCATCGAGACTAGGAAGAGACTGCATCAACTATCGAGCAAAATATCCAGCTAACATCATAATGACAGGATCAAATTCACACATAACAATATAAACTTTAAATGTAAATGGACTAAATGCTCCAATTAAAAGACACAGACTGGCAAATTGGATAAAGACTCAAGACCCATCAGTGTGCTGTATTCAGGAAACCCATCTCACGTACAGAGACACACATAGGCTCAAAATAAAAGGATGGAGGAAGATCTACCAAGCTAATGGAAAACAAAAAAAGGCAGGGGTTGCAATCCTAGTCTCTGATAAAACAGACTTTAAACCAACAAAGATCAAAAGAGACAAGGCCATTACATAATGGTAAAGGGATCAATTCAACAAGAAGAGCTAACTATCCTAAATATATATGCACCCAATACAGGAGCACCTAGATTCATAAAGCAAGTCCTGAGTGACCTACAAAGAGACTTAGACTCCCACACATTAATAATGGGAGACTTTTAACACCCCACTGTCAACATTAGACAGATCAACGAGACAGAAAGTCAACAAGGATACCCAGGAATTGAACTCAGCTCTGCACCAAGCTGACCTAATAGACATCTACAGAACTCTCCACCCCAAATCAACAGAATATACATTTTTTCAGCACCACACCACACCTATTCCAAAATTGACCACATACTTGGAAGTAAAGCTCTCCTCAGTAAATGTAAAAGAACAGAAATTATAACAAACTATCTCTCAGATCACAGTGCAATCAAGCTAGAACTCAGGATTAAGAATCTCACTCAAAACCGCTCAACTGCATGGAAACTGAACAACCTGCTCCTGAATGACTACTGGGTACATAACGTAATGAAGGCAGAAATAAAGATGTTCTTTGAAACCAACCAGAACCAAGACACAACATACCAGAATCTCTGGGATGCATTCAAAGCAGTGTGTAGAGGGAAATTTATAGCACTAAATACCCACAAGAGAAAGCAGGAAAGATCCAAAATTGACACCCTAACATCACAATTAAAAGAACTAGAAAAGCAACAGCAAACACATTCAAAAGCTAGCAGAAGGCAAGAAATAACTAAAATCAGAGCAGAACTGAAGGAAATAGAGACACAAAAAACCCTTCAAAAAATTAATGAATCCAGGAGCTGGTTTTTTGAAAGGATCAACAAAATTGATAGACCGCTAGCAAGATTAATAAAGACAAAAAGAGAGAAGAATCAAATAGATGCAATAAAAAATGATAAAGGGGATATCACCAGTGATCCCACAGAAATACAAACTACCATCAGAGAATACTACAAACACCTCTACGCAAATAAGCTAGAAAATCTAGAAGAAATGGATAAATTCCTCAACACATACACCCTCCCAAGACTAAACCAGGAAGAAGTTGAATCTCTGAATAGACGAATAACAGGAGCTGAAATTGTGGCAATAATCAATAACTTACCAACCAAAAAGAGTCCAGGACCAGATGGATTCACAGCCGAATTCTACCAGAGGTACAAGGAGGAACTGGTACCATTCCTTCTGAAACTATTCCAATCAATTGAAAAAGAGGGAATCCTCCCTAACTCATTTTATGAGGCCAGCATCATCCTGATACCAAAGCTGGGCAGAGACACAACCAAAAAAGAGAATTTTAGACCAATATCCTTGATGAACATTGATGCAAAAATCCTCAATAAAATACTGGCAAACCGAATCCGGCAGCACATCAAAAAGCTTATCCACCGTGATCAAGTGGGCTTCATCCCTGGGATGCAAGGCTGGTTCAATATATGCAAATCAATAAATGTAATCCAGCATATAAACAGAACCAAAGACAAAAACCACATGATTATCTCAATAGATGCAGAAAAGGCCTTTGACAAAATTCAACAACCCTTCATGCTAAAAACTCTCAATAAATTAGGTATTGATGGGACGTATCTCAAAATAATAAGAGCTATCTATGACAAACCCACAGCCAATATCATACTGAATGGGCAAAAACTGGAAGCATTCCCTTTGAAAACTGGCACAAGACAGGTTTGCCCTCTCTCACCACTTCTATTCAACATAGTGTTGGAAGTTCTGGCGAGGGCAATTAGGCAGGAGAAGGAAATAAAGAGTATTCAATTAGGAAAAGAGGAAGTCAAATTGTCTCTGTTTGCAGATGACATGATTGTATATCTAGAAAACCCCATTGTCTCAGCCCAAAATCTCCTTAAGCTGATAAGCAACTTCAGCAAAGTCTCAGGATACAAAATCAATGTACAAAAATCACAAAAATCACAAGTATTCTTATACATCAATAACAGACAAACAGAGAGCCAAATCATGAGTGAACTCCCATTCACAATTGCTTCAAAGAGAATAAAATACCTAGGAATCCAACTTACAAGGGATGTGAAGGACCTCTTCAAGGAGAACTACAAACCACTGCTCAAAGAAATAAAAGAGGATACAAACAAATGGAAGAACATTCCATGCTCATGGGTAGGAAGAATCAATATTGTGAAAATGGCCATACTGCCCAAGGTAATTTACAGATTCAATGCCATCCCCATCAAGCTACCAATGACTTTCTTCACAGAATTGGAAAAAACTACTTTAAAGTTCATATGGAACCAAAAAAGAGCCCGCATCGCCAAGTCAATCCTAAGCCAAAAGAACAAAGCTGGAGGCATCACACTACCTGACTTCAAACTATACTACAAGGCTACAGTAACCAAAACAGCATGGTACTGGTACCAAAACAGAGATGTAGATCAATGGAACAGAACAGAGCCCTCAGAAATAACGCCACATATCTACAACAATCTGATCTTTGACAAACCGGAGAAAAACAAGCAATGGGGAAAGGATTCCCTATTTAATAAATGGTGCTGGGAAAACTGGCTAGCCATATGTAGAAAGCTGAAACTGGATCCCTTCCTTACACCTTATACAAAAATCAATTCAAGATGGATTAAAGACTTAGACGTTAGACCTAAAACCATAAAAACCCTAGAAGAAAACCTAGGCCATCGTTCAGGACATAGGCATGGGCAAGGACTTCATGTCTAAAACACCAAAAGCAATGGCAACAAAAGCCAAAATTGACAAATGGGATCTAGTTGGACTGAAGAGCTTCTGCGCGGCAAAGGAAACTACCATCAGAGTGAACGGGCACCCTTCAGAATGGGAGAAAATTTTCGCAACCTACTCATCTGACAAAGGGCTAATATCCAGAATCTACAATGAACTCCAACAAATTTACAAGAAAAAAACAAACAACCCCATCGAAGAGTGGGCGAAGGACGTGAACAGACACTTCTCAAAAGAAGACATTTATGCAGCCAAAAAACACATGAAGAAATGCTCACCATCACTGGCCATCAGAGAAGTGCAAATCAGAACCACGGTGGGATACCATCTCACACCAGTTAGAACGGCAATCATTGAAAGGTCAGGAAATGGCGGGTGCTGGAGAGGATGTGGAGAAATAGGAACACTTTTACACTGTTGGTGGGACTGTAAACTAGTTCAACCCTTGTGGAAGTCAGTGTGGCGATTCCTCAGGGATCTAGAATTAGAAATACCATTTGACCCAGCCATCCCATTGCTAGGTATATGCCCAAAGGACTATAAATCATGCTATAAAGACACATGCACACGCATGTTTCTTGCGGCATTATTCGCGATGGCAGAGACTTGGAACCAACCCAAATGTCCAACAATGATAGACTGGATTAAGAAAGTGTGGCACATATACACTATGGAATACTATGCAGCCATAAAAAATGATGAGTTCATGTCCTTTGTAGGGACATGGATGAGATTGGAGATCATCATTCTCAGTAAACTATCGCAAGAACAGAAAACCAAACACCGCATATTCTCACTCATAGGTGGGAATTGAACAATGAGAACACATGGACACAGGAAGGGGAACATCACACTTTGGGGACTGTTGTGGGGTGGGGGGAGGGGGGAGGGATAGCATTAGGAGATATACCTAATGCTAGATGACGAGTTAGTGGGTGCAGCGTACCAGCATGGCACATGTATACATATGTAACTAACCTGCACATTGTGCACATGTACCATAAAACCTAAAGTATGTTCAGTGGTGAACTAGGCTTTTCTTTGATGGGACTCTACCTCCTCTTCACTCAAGAAGTTTTGTGTTTGTAAACTAGCTCAAGTCTGGGAATTGATTGAGAGGCTGTGACTCTGTTTTTATGATTTGAGTTACACTTTTGTTCACTTGACCTAGAGCTTTTCTGCTTGTATGGATCAAGTAAGAGCATTGTAGGCTTCTTATTTATTTCACTTCTAGGAACACCATGATGAACCAGTGAATACCATGGATCTGCATGAGTCAGACTATCCTGATTGTTGCATCTACTCTGCTATCCATGTTGGTAACTATGTCCATCTTGCCTTTGGCAGTTGAGTGCCACACTTGGATCCAATTACACCAATTGCATTTAGATTTTCCAACTGAGTGGCTACAGTTCCTACTGTAAGATCTGGTCTCAGAGAATAGTGATCATGAAGCTCTTCAAGGATGCTGGAGCTCCCCTCAGAAATTTACTTCTCAAAGTATTGGTGAAATTTATGTCTTCTGGACTCTCCTGGTGTGGGTAAGCAGGTCTTAAATGACAAATCCACTCTAACATTCCAGTCTCCCTAATTCTTTGAATCCCTTCCTCTATATTAAACCACAGGAGGCTGGGTATTTCCAGTTTGCTCATGGTAGCCCATCTTTTGATCCAGGTTTCAGCCAACCAACCAAATTATTAGAGCTCTTTCTAACTTCTAGAGCTGCAACATTAAATGCAGAATCACTGCTTGGTGAGTTCATATCAATCAATTCAGCTTCATCTGACTTTGTTTCTTCCATCATTAACCCACACCCTTAATACCCATTCTTACACATGTTCCCCAGATTTCTGATTGCATAAATTGGAAAACTCAAGTACAGTTATGTGTTGCTTAATGATGGGGACATGTTCTGAGAAATGCATTGTAGGAGATTTTGTCATTGTGTGAACATTGTAGAGTGTATTTACACAAAATTCTATATGGTACAGCCTATTGCTCCTAGACTACACACCTGTACAGCATGTTACTGTCCTGAAAACTGTAGGCAATTATAACACAATGTTAAGTACTTGTGTGTCTAAACATATCTAAACAAAAAGTACAGTAAAATATGGTAGAAAAGACAAAAAAAAGTTACACCTGTATGGGGCCCTTACCATAAGTAGAGCTTGCAGGACTAGAAATGGCTCTGGATGAGTCCGTGACTGAGTGGAAAATGAATGTGAAGGCCAAGGACATTTACTATACACTACTATGGACTTTATAAACACTGTAAACTTAGGTTACACTAAATTTATACTTTTTTTCTTCAATAATAAATTAATTTAGCTTATTATAACTTTTTTACTTTATAAACTTTTAGTTTTTTTTTTTTTTAACTTTTTGACCCATTTCTAATAACTTTTTTTTCTTTCTTTTTTTTTTTTGAGACAGAGTCTTGCCCTGTCGCTCAGGCTGGAGTGCAGTGGCATGATCCCAGCTCACTGAAAGCTCCGCCTCCTGGGATCAAGTACCACCTGCCACCATGCCCAGCTAATTTTTGTGTTTTTAGTAGAGACGGGGTTTTGCCAGGCTGGTCTTGAACTCCTGACCTTAGGTGATCTACCTGCCTCTGCTTCCCAAAGTGCTGGGATTACAGGCGTGAGCCACTGTGCCCAGCCTGTAATAACTCTTAACTTAAAGCACAAACGTTTTACAATTGTACAAAAATAGTTCTTTCTTTATATCCTTATTATATAAGATCTTTCCTATTTTTAAATATTTTTATTTTTTTACTTTTTAAGCTTTTTAACTAAAAACTAAGACACATATACACACATTAGCCTAGGCCTACTCAGGGTAAGGATCGTCAATATTGCTGTCTTCCACCTCTGCATCTTGTCCCGTTGGAAGTCCTTCAGGGGCAATAACACACATGGAGCTGTCATCTATGATAACAATGCCTTCTTCTGGAATACCTCTGAAAGATCTACCTGAGGTTGTTTTACAGTTAACTATCTTTTTTATAAGTAGAAGGGGTACACTCTAAAATAATGATAAAAATTTACTATAATAAATACATAAACCAGTAACATAATTGTTTACTATCATTATCAACTATGATGTACTGTATGTGATTGTTATATGCTGTACTTTTATACAACTGGCAGCACAGTAGGCTTGTTTACCCCAGCATCACCACAGACATGTGAGCAATGCATTGCTCTATGATGTCAAGACATTAAGATGGCAACATTAAGGTGTCACTAGGCGATAGAAATTCTTCAGCTTTGTTATAATCTTATGGGACCACCATTGTATATGTGGTCCATGGTTGACCAAAATGTTATGTGGCGCATGACTGTAGTTCCTTCGGAGTGTAGCACACCTCCTCACAGCTTCATACTTTGCCTTTAGGGGCCTGCTGGGACATGAGTCTGCTTATAGGTCTAGAAGAAAAGAAGAGGGATGGGGAAAGGTTCTGAGGAGAGCTAGCATCATCTTGCATGGTAGCTGCCTCAGGAGAGGTTATTATCATTTCCTAAGGTAATGCAGGATTAACCCCTCAGATAGAGATGGAAAGGCTGTAGCTATTGGGAGTGGACAGACCACTTCTACTGCGGGTGAGGAGAACCCTTCTACTGGCAAAGAAGACTCATTTAGGGACTCAATGTCCCCATGTTCATCAAGGTCTTCCCACATATCCCCATTTCAACTTAAAGGATTCCATTTTTTCCCCCAATCAATGCCATCACTTTAACAGTGGACACCCTGTGATGCTGGGAGTTCAACTTGCATTGTAATTCAGCAAATTGCAAGATGAGGTTCTGCATTTGATTTTCAGCAATTTCAACCCTACGGCTACAGGAGATAAGACTCTCTTTCAGGGCATACCCAGAAGCTCTTAGGTCATTTATGCAATGCTTGAGCTTTGAATTCACATCCTTAAGCTCATACTTTTCTTTCACCACTTTGCCCAGTGACATTAGGAGCAACCCACCAACATCATTATATTCCTTGGTTTTCAAAAAATGTTTGAAAGTATCACATATAGAGTTACTAGCACCTTACTTCTTCTTTTGTATTTTTTTAAACTTGGTACTTATTTTATTTGAATAATATATGAGGAATCACAATTGCTTCAAAGCTTCAGGCCTTTCTAAATGAAGCTTCCCTTGCATTCCTAATCTTGAGGAGATTAAAAGTCTCTGAGATCTTATTCTGTTTTGTAAACTTTATTATTCCCTTGGAGATAGCAGTCTTATGATCAGAAACCTGAAATTTTGTCAGACTCCCCTTGGGATAAAGTCTCACTTAGATTCAGATAGTCAGACTCTGATGGTGATGAATTCAATTCTGTCTTGATGGTCTAACTATATGGTAGGGCTGCTTTCAATTTCTCTCTTTTTTCTTGATGGCTTTGTTCCTAAAGAGTTTACTGGTTCATTATAAAGAACACTGCAAAGGATACAGATGAAGAGATGTGTAGGGCAAGGTATAGGGGAAAAGGCATGGAGCTTCCATGCCCTCCCTGGGCATGCCACCCTCCAGGAACCTCCATGTGTTCAGCTATCTGGAAGCTCTGCACCTTGCTTCTTGTAAATAGGTGATTAGAAGTATCCCATGCAGACTTTTTTGTGTTTGTAAATAATTCACTCCATGGATTATCAGTGCTCATTTTACTATTGGAAACATAGTCATCAGTGTCTTTAAATCTAATCAGATTGGAGAGTCCATTTCAGAAACCCCAGAACCAATTCAGAAAACTTACCCTTAAAATTTTCTTCCTCTAGAACCATTCTCAGTACCAAACAAAATCTGTATTCGTCAGGGTTCTCCAGAGAAATAGAACAAATATTATATATTGGATAATATACATATGTTGGAATACATATATATAATATATATATATCCTGTCCTTCAGATAAATCCTATTCTTCATATATGTATGTGTGTGTGTATATATATATATATTTATATTTATAATCCTATAAAGATTTATTATAGGAGTTGGATCATGCAGTTATGAGACTGAGAAGTCCCATGATCTGCTATCTGCAAGCTGAACAACCAGGAAACCCAGTGGTGAGTCTGATTCAGGAGGCAGAATGCCTGAGAATTGGGGGTTGGGAGTGGAGTCGGGATGATGGTGTTAGTCTTGATCTGAGTCTAAAAGCCTGAAAATCAGGAGCATTGATGGCTGACAATAGGAAAAGATGGCTGTCCCAGCTCAAGCAGAGAGAGTAAATTTCCTCTTCCTCTGCCTTTTTGTTCTATTTGAGCCCTCAACAGATTGGTAATGTCCACCCACATTGGTGAGAACAATACTCTTTACTCAGTCTACCAATTCAAATGCTATGCTCTTCCAGAAATATCCTCACAGACACATCCAGATTTAATATTTTACCAGCTATATGGGCATTTCTTAGCCCAGTCAAGTTGACACATAAAATTAACCGTCATGGTGTCTTTAAACAGAAACACATTTAAAACAACATTATAAATTGATGGGATGATGGAGATCTTGTGACCAGAGGCTTGCAGGAACCTAATCTTGTATTTTGTTTAGGTGCAATGATTCAGTACTTGCTAATTCAGGTGACTTTATAGAACATAAAATGTGAATTGATTGTGTTTTGTTACCCTTGTTAAAATTCTTTTTTTTTTTTTTTTTTTTTAATGAGACAACCAGATTGCAATCAGTCAGACTTGGTTCCAGAACACTGCTCTGCTTCATGCTAGTTGTGACACCTTGAGTGCTCACTTCCCATGGGCAGACATCAGATTTCTTCTCAGTAGGATAAGAAGAATGCACTTGGGGTTCCCTTTCTTTTTGCCTTAAGTTGTACAGCTTGTTATTGTCTTGGAGAAGTAGATTATCTTGTGGAAGCCTGCTCCAGATGAGAGTTGAAGGTTCCTTCTTTTATCTGGAACAGACTAGCCTGTCTGTTGAGTCCTCTTGTGATTATGACTGGAGTGGGCCCCTCCTAGGGCCTCTCGTTGGAAATACTGGTAATTGCACATCCATCCCCTCCCTTTCATTGCCTCCCTTCTCTATCACTTCCTCCTTTCATGGAGTATCCTTAAATCAAGAGAAGTTTTCAGTCCCAGGGAGCCCAACAAATAGACCTTCCATACTGGCAGCATCCTGATCTATTTTATAGGTACACAATAAAGCCTAGTAGAGAACATCTAAATGACCCAGTAAAAAACAAGAAGACAAAGGAGTTGGAAGTTTCATGTACAGAGTGCCCACAAAGAGTTGGGCATTGTACTTTGTACTTCGATAAATTACTCTATTTCCCATAGCAACTTTGATAGTTAGATATTATTATGTCCATTTTAAAAACAGATATGGAAACTGAAGCTAAGTTAAAAACGCTCAGTAAGTAATTAGCAGTGTGAACAATTCAAACTCAAGTTTTTCTCACTCCAAATCCTATCATTTTCACTTCTTTGTGGTGTTTTCCAATAAAGCCTACTTTGGGGGAGTTTGGGGGGGACCTTCGAAGTCACAGGATCTCTGACTCCCTGGGGAACTTTGAGAAAGAAAGCAGATCATCTTGTATAATGGAAACTCCAAGGGGTTCAGTAGTTTCTTAGGAACCCTGGATTCCAGTGGCCCGTCTTCAGACCCTGGTGTAGGAGCAATAGTGGACCTCCAAATTAGTTGTTTCCCAGAATGGCACCCATGGCCTGTGGGCTGCTGTTTGTGGAAGGTCATTCTCTTAGCTCTGCTTGCTTTTTGCTGCTTTCGAGCACCCTTTTTCAGCACAGGAGCTTGGTTGCAACACTCTCTTTTGCTTGGCCCCAGGACAATTTTTCCACTGTCACCGCCCTGTAGCCTCAGCTGGCACAGAAATTCCAAAATAAATGAACGTGTTGTAAATCGGGAGAAAATATTGTATCCTTGTGGTGTTGATGTTGATTGCAGCTCAGCGGCTCAGGCAGCAATGACCACAGCTCAAGCTGCATATTTCTTTACCCAAACACGCAGAGGTGCTGCCGAGGCCAGAAGGTCTGCAGACGCCTCCATTCAGTATGCACTTCAGCTTCTTAGAGGTGCGTTGGGCTGACAAAGTGCCGTTGATCTGCAGCCACCAGCTAGGCCAGGGGCCCAGCCTGTCAAAGCCAGGCTGAGACAAGACGCACCAGTCTTCCCAATGTGGCGTTTGGGAACACAGGCCTGCCGATAACACCTTGGCAGGATGTACCCCCTGGAGCAGCCTGGTGCTGGCCTTGGGAATGGCCCTCGGGCTTGCATTTGATTGGGGCTGGCACAGCACAGCCAGTAGCTAACTGAGGCCCTGTGGTAAGAGGCTTCATGAGCCAAGGGTGAGGTCTGGGTTTGCTTGTCAGAGTCTGGCTGCAGGTTCTGCGGGGTCTTGAAAGTTTGACCACCCAGCGTCATTTTGGTAGGGGACATGAATAAGAGAGAAACAAAATCTTCTTTGAAGAGGGTTATGAGCAGGCAGAAGGAGAAACTGATCTGTCATATGATATTTTTTCCCCCCTACCCCAAAGATTGGGACTGAATTTTCCAGGCAGCAATGGGAATTCTTGTACGGGTTACTTTCCCAGAGTGTTTTGGAGAGACATCTATTATTTTTTTCTGTCCAGCAACCCCCATACCCTGCTTTAAGACATTGTTCCCACTTCCCAATCATGTGACTTGGTGGTACAGCCAATCAGTTTCTCATGCTCCTGAGTGTGAGGGTGGGACATGGTCATGACCTGCCAATCACAGGACTGCATTTCACTGTCAGGAATGGACATTTAACCGCAGCCAGACCCATCAGAATCTTTCCCTGGAACTTTTTTCTTTTTTTGAGATAGTCTCTCTGTCATCCAGTCTGGAGTGTAATGGTGCAATGATAGCTCACTGCAGCCTCGAACTCTTGGGCTCAAGCCGTGCTCCTACCTTAGCCTCCTGAGTAGCTGAGACTACAGGTGTGCCACCACACCTGGCTAATTTTTAAACTTTTGTAGAGAGGGGATCTTGCTATGTTGCCGAGGCTGGTCTTGAACTCCTGGCCTCAAGTAATCTTCCCACCTTGGTCTCCCAAAATGCTATGATTACAGCCGTGAGCTACCACACCAAGCCTTTTTTCCTCTTTTTCTTAGGGACTTTGGATTTGAAGGAGAAGGTGGTGCCTTTTATGACAGAGAGCTAGGAGGATATGAATTGGGGATGGCAGGTGGCCATCTTTTTTACAATTTGGTGATGACCTATTTGCAGAATAGGAGAGAATAAGGCAATATGCAGAAAAAGCATCAGTACCAAGCAATGGGGAAGAAGGTGAGAGAGGGTCTTGAGGATTGTGCTTGAATTCCTGGACCTAGGTGTGCCTGGAGCCAGGTTCATCCGTGATTTCCTGCTTTGATGGACCAATATAGTCTCCTCATCCTTATTCTTTAATCCTAAATTAGTCTGAGAGTTCTATCTCAAATAAAGGTCATGGCTTGTGGCCCATCCTCAGGCAAATCAAAACTGTGTTTCTGTGGGGGAGAAGACAGAAACTGGGAAAGAAATTGTGAACAGTCATTTTATGAAACCCATGCATGATAATGGTCTGTGGTCCCACCTCTATTCCTTCTCATTAATTTGTTCAGCATATATATATTAAATGCCCACTGTGTGCTAAGCTGGTGCCAGCACTGGGGATATTAAAATGAAGAAGGTGAAATCTCTTGCCCTCAAGGATTCCACAGTCCAATTGGAAGAACAAACAAATAAACAGGCAACAATAATACACGGTGATATGATGAAGTACTAGGATTAGACTACAATGCTAGGAAGGAAGACTGGCACCCAGGGAACATGGGAAAAGGCAGCTAACTCAGGAGTAAAGGGAGATCAGAGACTTCCAAAAGGAGGCAGCACCTAAGCTGAGCCCTAAGGGACAAAGGCTCCTGGAGATGGAGGTGCAGATGTAGCTGGATGTTCACCAGTAGCTCACCACTCCAAGCACTTTCTGATGGGTTATTATTTCTGAGAATAATGTGGAGGTGCTAGAGAGGAGCAGATATGGTGCTATCCTGAATTGTGCTAAGTAAGTTACAACAGATTTGGTCCCTCTTGAAGTGAAAAATATCCAACAGACTAATTTGGTGAAGACAAAAGAGAGAAAAGACAAAGGAACATACAGCTATAGAATCAAATTTGGCAAATGTGTATCATAGTTTTTGTATCCTCTCTGGTGAGTTCTGAAATGATTGAATGGCCAAACCCCAGGCAGCAATAACCAAGGGTCAGTGGGGGAGAAGGTTGGGAAACATTTGCTTATATGAGAGTGGAACTAACCATAGAATGAGTTTTAAAGGTAGCTTTATTGTTTATTTTTAATGTTTATTGGTATTTTTTTAATCAGAAAAAAACCCTCAAATCACTCAAAATACGATTACCCAGAGATTTCTACTACTAATATTTTGCTGAGCTTCACCTAGGCATTTTTCTAAGGATATATTTACATAGATTATTCATACATAGAGATATATGGCTATAATTTAATAAAAATGGTATCATACTGCATGTCCATTTACATAATCTTTTTATTACTTGATGACACGCTGCGTTAATCTTTACATTCTAACAAATACAGAACTACACTATCATTTTTAATGGCTGCATAATATTACATCAAATGGAAGTATTGCACATCAATAAACCCTACTGAAATATGGATGGACACTTAGAGGGTTCCCAAATTTTCACTCGGTTTTGATAGCAGTACTGTGATAAGCCTGTCTGTAAACACAGTGGAGTTCCTTAGGTTATGCCATATTGAGGACGAGCACAGCATTTTTCAGAAGGTCACTTTATCCTGTGTCTCCTCGAGCATTGGAACATATTGATTCTCTGCTTGGCTTGCATGTAGGGATTATGTCATAGGTCATGTATCTTTAAACACTAGCCTCAACATGCAGCATGAAGAGATGCTTATTCTAAGAGAGGCAGTTGGGAACTGAGGCCAGTTTGAGAGATCAAGAGATTAATTGTCTCCCACATCAAGCTTGCCTTGGACTTAGGCTTACTGGGTGGAAGTATTTCAGAATCACACACACACTACTTAAATGATTTCTCTTTTTCCCTTTTATTTATTTTTATTATTAATATTTTCAAAACTTTGAGCCTGGGTCTCACTACGTTGCCCAATCTCATCTAAAACTCCTGGGCCCAAGCAATCCTCCTGCCTCAGCCTCTTGAGTAGCTGGGATTACAGGCACATGCCACTGTGCCCAGCCTACTTAAATGATTTCTTTTCCTCTCTATGTTGCCGTCATATATTTTTGAGTTCATATTTGTTAAATGTTCATGTAATGTAATCTTCCTTATCTGCTGCACATCATTTTGCGCTTGTCCAATTATCTCTTTGGTGTAAATTCCTAGAAGTGAGATTACAGGCCAAATGTCTGCACAGTTTACATGTTGATACATACTGTCCAACAGCCCTCCAGAGATATTGTATCAATTTAGTGATCCCTTTTAACCATGGGGAAACAGTTTTTCTGGTCATGCTTGGTTTGGGGGTTTTTCAATGTTTCTTCATTGTGGAAAGCCTCCATTTAAAAGCAACCTCTTCAGGCAGTGCTAATGAGAATGACTTGAATTGGGTGGCCCCAATGGACATTTGCATCCAAGGGCTAGGTAAATGACAGAATATCTTTGTGGAAAGGGCTCTGCAATAGATGCTGATGATGTAGAGATGAGCCGTCCCTAATCCTTGGCTTGGAGCTCTTATTCTGGGGTTGGGGCTGAAAAGGGTTGGGAAGGAGACTAGAACAGAAATTATGGTAACACATGACTGGCTGGGGAGGCACTGGGGGCCATGACTCATGATCAATCAGGAGCTATAGACACTCACAGACGTTCAAATGTTCCCATCAGGAAATGATATTTCCAGGTCACAATTCATGTGCTCTATGCCTTCCTCACCTGCCCTTTTGGCCACTGCCTTTGCTATATGTCTACTATTTCCAACAGTGGTTTTCAAATATTTTTGATCATAACTTTCATTGGTAAAATAATTTTGATGAGGTACCCACAATATTTGTTTATTTATTGATGTACTGGTGAATAATATATATAAATAAAAGCTGTTGTGTCAATAAATTATGCAATTATAAAATATATTCAGAAGCAAGAAATTTTAAAGCATGAGATAAAAATGAAATAGTGTTCTAAAAGTCTCCCTAACTGTACTAGCCAAATACACATCAGCAGCTATGCCTTTAGAGTAAGGTTAATTGTAAATGCAAGTGGATTTGTAGCCACCCATTTTTCAAGTAGATTTTATTTTATTTGAGATAGAGTCTCTCTTTTTCGTCCAGGCTGGAGTGCAGTGGTGTGATTGTGGCTCACTGAAACCTCTGCTTCCCAGGTTCAAGCAATTCTCTTGTTTCAGCCTCTGGAGTAGCTGGGACTACAGGTGTGTATCACCACGCCCACTAATTTTTGTATTTTCAGCCGAGACGAGTTTTGCCATGTGGGCCAAGCTGGTCTCGAACTCCTGGTCTTAAGTGATCTGCCCGCTATGGCCTCCCAAATTGCTGATATTACAGGAGTAAGCCACCATGCCCAGCCTCAAATAGTCTTAATAATTTGATTTGTTGGACAATTTTCTTATCATATTTGATAATTTAGTTGATGGAGAGCTCACTGGAAGTAGGAAAAGCAGGATTGTCATTTTCCCTTTTTTTGTTGTCACTTGTGCTTGTGTTATCAGTATTATCCTTCGTCCATACTTTCTTTGCAAAAATTCTTTTAAAAACCGTTTGTTGATTTTGTGATAAGTTTGGTTAAAATTAGGTAATATAAAACATTAATCTACTTAACTGGGCACATGTAAACTGCAATACACATAGAAATGCAGTGAGATCAGGCAAACCAGGAAGGGCATGGCTGTCAGTCATCTGTATTTTGGGAGCCCCACTGAACCCTCAGTACACCTTGCATGCTATTTGTGCTACGTTTCCTCTGTCATATGGACCAAGGAAGACCACAAGTGACAACTTAGACATTAAATAACATACAGCTCAATTAATTCATTTTTAAGAGAAAATAAATATGAATTGCAATGCTAATATTTTCTCTCAGTTCTCGGGATTGTTGTGTGCATCCTCTGGAATGTTAAAACTAATTGTGTTGACTGTTGATTGATATGGTGAGGTAGACAAAAGGTGGCTGCAAATTCTTTGTTCCTCCTCCCATTGAGCAGTGGAATCTCATTTCCTATTTCCTGAATCTGAGTTGGTCTAAGTGCCTTGCTTGGCAGAAAGAACAGGGGTGGAAGTGACATTCTGGAATTTCAAAAGCATGATCATATGAAGCCTTGAAGCTTTGGACTGAACCTCTTGAGACACTCTCCCTGAGATCCCTAAGCGGCTGCATAAGAAGTTTGGTTACCCTGCCTGATACTGCAGGCTGAGCCTAGCCTTCTGGCAATCGCAGTGCAGATGTTAGAAGTGAGAGTGAAGCTCTCTTCTGTCCATCCAGCCAGGTGAATTCTTTGTTGACACTATGTGGAACAGAATAACCAGCCAGCTGTGCCCTGCCCAAATTCCTGACCCACAAACACATGAGATATAATAAAATGGTGTTGTTTAAGATACCACATTTAAAGGCTATTTGAAGCAACAGAGAGCCTTAACTTGTGGCTTTACCCTTCCAGCTAGATGCATATATAGTCCCTCTTGACTTTAGTGAGAACTTCCTTTCTAGGCTTATTTTTTTAAATCTCTGAATATACTTCCCAATAGTATTTATAGATGATAAATTACCATCTCTGGGAGAGAGGGCATCACCAGGAAAACACCAGATATTTTCAGACTCACAGGGAGGTGTGATCATTCCTGTCTTATCCATGCCTCTGGTTGGATTTGATCTGTAGCCGCTTCTCTGGATCTAATTCTGCTCAGAGATTTTCAGTCCCAGGGTGACATGATTTGGCTCTGTGTCTCCACCCAAATCTCATGTGAAATTTTAATCGCTGGTGTTGGAGGAGGGACCTGGTGGAAGACGATTAAATCATGGGGATGGACTTCCCCCTTGCTGTTCTCGTGATAGAGTTCTCATGGGACCTGGTTATTTAAAATGAGTAACACTTCCTCCTTCATTTTCTCTCTCTCCTGCTGCCATGTGAATATGTGCCTGCTTCCCTTTCACCTTCCACCATGATTGTAAGTTTACTGAGGCCTTCCAAGCCATGCTTTCTGTACAGCCTGCAGACCTGTGAGCCAATTAAACCTCTTAATTTATGTCTTAGGTATGTTTTTATAGCAGTGTGAGAATGGACTAATACACAGGGCTTTTCCCCCTCCTCAGCCTACTGACCATGTGGAAAGGTTTGTCTGAGATCCTCAGCCAGTGGGGTAGAACCTGTATCCACTCTGGCTTTTCTTACCAGTGCCTAGTCCCATGGGTATTGCTTTTGCATTAACAGAATTCTCAGAACAACCTCATTTGAAACTTGACCTTCAGTGCATCTCTGCCCAGGAGCCTAAAAGTTGTGTTCCTGTCTCCTCCCTAGAGAGTGACTTTCTTAGGCCCCCTAATACTTGACTTAGATCTGGTTTGGACTGAGGAAGTTTATCAGGACCAGGTCTTTGGGCTGTTGGTCTTTCTTTGAGGGAGTGGAAACTTGTCCCTTAATGTCATAAAACAGGGACTTCTTGCCAACTCCTCCCTTACCAGGTTCCCTTTCCTCCTTACCACAAAGACAACCTGGCTGGGCAGGCTTTACTTTCTCCCTGAAATGAAAACTAATTGAAACGTTGTATCGGTTACCTGCTGCCACAGTGATGTTGGTAGAAAGTCACCCCAAAGCTGAGTGCTTAAAACAATACATATTTCTTTACTTTTTTTTTTTTTTTCAAGACAGAGGCCCTCTCTGTTGCTCAGGCTGGAGTGCAGTGGTATGATCTCGGCTCACTGCAACTTCTGCCTCCTGGTTTCAAGTGATTCTAGTGCCTCAGCCTCCTGACTAGTTGGGATTACAGGTGTTTCCACCACATCCAGCTAATTTTCATATTTTTAGTAGAGACGGGGTTTCATCATGTTGGCCAGGCGGGTCTTGAACTCCTGGCCTCAAGGGATCCACCCTCCTTGGCCTCCCAAAGTGCTGGAATTACAGGCATGAGCCACTGCACCCAGCCAACAATATATATTTCTTATCACTCATGAATTGAGGGTTTGCCAAATAGTCCTTGTGGTCTCAGTTGGGGTCACTTTTGTTCTGTAGTCAGCTGTGGGTCTGGAAGGTGGCTCTGCTGTTCTTGATTGAGCATTCTCATATGCTTGGGACTTGGCTAGCTGTAGGCTCGTACATGAAGCCTTGGTTGGGAAAACTGGACTCTCCTTATGATCCTCCAGCAGGCTCTTTCAGTCATATTGTGAGGCTATCACCATCTCATGGTAGAAGTAGAAACATGCAAGTGTTTTTGTTTTTGTTTTGTGGAGCTGTTTTCCCACATAGCCAAGGCAACATACAGAGTAGGAGAGGACTATGAAGTTACAGGCAAAAGATAACCATAGGGAGGCCATTAATTGACCATTAATATAATTAACCTAACAATAAGATCAACTCTCTCTTCTACCAAGTGGTTGCTGAAATCTCACCTGGAACAATACAAAGGCAATCATTTGGTAGGAGCTGTAGTCACAAGAAAATGTGAATATTGGCAGATACACAGGGCTGAAGCAGGGAAAGGTGACAAAGAAATGTCCTGCTCACAATCTCTCCCTGATGGACAATCTCCTATTAGTGCCTTGCACTGTCCAAACCCAACCTGAAGCCAGCCAGTAGAAAAACCCAGAAGACACAGGCCAGAAAGGTCAGCCTCCCTGGTCACAGAGCATATAGATGAGGGCAGAGGGTATATCTGGGTGTACGTATCAAGCAGGTCATTCTTTCTTTAGCCATACCACAGGGACAGAACCAAAAAACTTTCCTCCCAACTCCAAGCTCAGGAACTTTGAGATGGGCTAGTTTCAAGCAAAGCCACACTCAGCAACCCCCCTCCTTCTCTTAATCCTTCCCTCCTTATATTGTCTAGGTACTCTGAGATGCAGATGCCAAGACAGGTTTAGACCCACTGGGAGAAATGACTGTAAGTAACAAAAGAAGAGGGAGCCAGAGGAGACTGGAAGAGCCATTAGACCATGATGCAGGTCTGACACCTTTGAAGGGAGAGGAGAGAGGGTTGGATACATAGAGTCTCAGACAGCAGTGCACTTCTAAGAAAGTTTCAGCTAGGCCAAAGGAAAGTCCTTGAACCAAAGTCCATATTAAAAGAGTCTCATGTTTTGCAGGAACTATATGCCCAAGTATCACTGCCATGCTTACCCTTTGACTGAGAGCAGCTGTGAGATGTGTGGTCTGTACACAGAGTGCTGCATTTGGAGCTTGGCAGCTGGAGCCATCAGTCAATTATGCACTTGGTAGTAGTAGATCTGAGAGGCAAATTTTCATGGCTTCTACTCTTCTTTCCTCCTTCTCTCCCTTTCTTTCTTCCTTCTTTTTTTCCTTCAGTTAATATTTTTGGAGTGCTGTTTAAGTTCAGGCTTGGTGCCAGGTACTGGTGATAAATAACAAATAAGACAAATATGATCTCTGCCCTTATGGAGCTTACGTTAGTTCTTCTTAATGATTTCATAAACCCTTTTTTTCTAGGGTTCTGTTGAGTGATCTCAACTGAAAGCATTTTTGAGTGGAAGGAGGGAGATTTGTCTAGCTCTATGCACTTTCTCCCCATCCTTTCACCCCACAGAGCCTAGCCAACTGCTTGGTACATCATTCAGAGAACCATATTACCTAACCCCAAACCCAGGCCATTCTTATTTGTGAATTTACTTACAGCAAAAGTCATAAAAAAAGTGTGAAAATTAAATCACATTTTTTCATAGTTTTAATGCATGCCCTTCAAGAATTAGGACAAATTCATGGAATTGAGCTGATCCTAGGAAGTCCAGGTCATATGTTAAATAAAGCAAACAGGTTGACTTAATCAGACTTGTTTGGATGCAAACAGAGATTCATCTAAGTTACTCATAGGTTTGTCATAAGTTAACATGTGCATGGGAACTCACGGAAAGCTATTTAGCTGGCCTTGGTAAGATGAAGAAGTCCAGCAGAATCTGAGCCATACAGAGACAGAAAGTGGAATTCAATGTCATTTGGATCCTGGCTGGTTCCAGGAATGTTGGTCTCAGGAGTGCATGGATCTTGACTCATCTCTTCTCCATGGCTTGGTCTTCTCTTCGTACTGACTGATTTCCTCAGCCTCTGTCTTTTATGTTCTTGACCTCATCTTTTATTTTGTATTTTTGAGACAGGGTCTCACTCTGTTGCCCAGGCTGGAGTGCAGTGGTGTGATCACGGCTCATTGCAGCCTTGACCTCCCAAGGCTCAGGTGATCATCCTGCCTCAGCCCCCCAAATACCTGGGACTATGGGCACATGCTACCACACCCAGCTAATTTTTGTCTTTTTAGTAGATATGGGGTTTTGCCATGTTGTCTAGGCTGATCTCTAACTCCTGGACTCAAGTGATCTACCCACATCCGCCTCCCAAAGTGCTGGGATTATAGGCTTGAGCCACCACACCTGGCCTCAACTTCATCATTTCTTTTTGTTTTTCAGACTGAGTCTCGCTCTGTCACCTGGGTTGGAGTGCAATGGTGCAATCTCCGCTCAATGAAACCTCCACGTCCCGGGTTCAAGTGATTCTCCTGCCTCAGCCTCCTGAGTAGCTGGGATTATAGGCACGTGTCATCACGCCCGGCTAATTTTTTGTATTTTTAGTAGAGATGGGGTTTCACCGTGTTGGCCAGGATGGTCTCTATCTCCTGACCTCGTGATCTGCCTGCCTCAGCCTCCCAAAGTGCTGGGTTACAAGTGTGAGCCACCACACCCAGCCCATCATTTCTGATTCTCATAATTTCACTTTGTTTGTGATGCATCATGATCCCTCTGGTTTCTTTCTGTCTCATGATCTCTGGCTATCTGTTGCTAAATGCTTTACTCTCCTGGTATTTCTATTGTTCAAATACTAGACAGAAAAAATCTGATTGGCCCAGGTCTTCTTTTATGACAGTCCACCTAATTGGTGCTGGACTGAGGAACCTTGTTCAGAAGTCCGATTGTGGTTCAATCGACTGATTAAACAGATTACAAAACCGAGACCCAGAGAGGTTAAATAGCTTGCTACAGATCATAGAACTAGCAAACAGCTGGCCCAGGGTTCACACCTATATTCTTGACCCCAGGTCTGTACTGTTTCTTCTTCAGCACCCAACTTCCCTTGCCCTTCAAGAGAGACACTTATGCCTGGGTTAGATACAACTAAAAACACTCACTTCTCTGCCTCCTTTAGCCTGACATACAAGTTTCCCCAGAATCCAGGGAATGCATGTATGTGCCTCTTTTTGTCCTTTACTTATCTCAGAATCCCAGTGACCATCTAGTCCATGAGGATGATGACTGTGTGCTGTCTGCTCCCTTCTTCATGTTATGTCGTCCTCTACCACACACCTTCCTCTGGGGTAGTAAAAATAATTTTAGATAAGAAGGTGTCAGAAGGCCTGAGTTTAAGTCTTGGCTCTGCTACTAATGAGCTGGGTGATCTTGGGCCACATTTTTCTGGTGACAAATGAGAAAAATTTTTAAGTTTCTTGGAGTCTCCATAGGCCATGCCCCAAATAAAGCATGGGTTCTTTCAGCTTATCTCCATGTCTGAAAGCTCATTGGCTTTGGCTTAGGATCCTGAATCTCTGGTCCTTCCAGGTGGATCAAAGTTCTTTCATAGCCTACTGCTGACCACAGCCACCGTGTGTAATTGTTTGGGAAATTGGAGGAGGCTGGGTTGCCCCTAAAAATGGCTTGAACTTTGAGTAACTGCTACTTTCCATCTGATTCAGGGCCTTTCACGTGGGAGGAATGTGAAATTTAGCTGAGTGGGAGAAAATAATTCTCCATAGTATGAATTCATTTTCTTCAGCTGTTTACCAAGACCATGCTTTTGATTCAGCAAAGCCCCACAGTTTCACACGTTATCATCCTAGTCTGTCTGGAGTCCCAGTCTGCGGATACAGAAGTCTAATCAATGGAGCGTTCATTGTCATCTCTTTCATTCATTAAAAACTGAGTGACATGGCATAGTTCTTGGTTACTAGGCTTGGAATAGTGAGGAAAACAAATATGACCTTTTCTTTTGGATTTTTGGATTCCAGAGGAGAGATAGTCAATAAGTAAGCGATACATATGTGGTTCTGACTTCTCAGATGACTCTTCTTTAGAAATCCCATAGGGAGTAAATCAAACGGTGCTAGTATCTTTTTTTTTTTTTTTTAAACTGCCTCTTAGTGTTATGCATAACAAATAAGATCTCATTATGCATAATTTCTCCAAATATCCCAATGGCTTTGTCATAGTAAAATTTACTTACAATGAGACCCAGTGAATCACAGTCCCATCTTAGGAGCTGTTGAAGCAGACATACCCTCATGATCACCTGAGAAGCAGCAGGATACAGTCAAATTTTCTTGGTTATATAGTCAGATAGGTTTGTGTTTAAATTCCCATTTCTCCACTTATTAGCAGTGTAACTATGGGCAAGTTACTTAATCTCTCTCAGCATGTATGTATCATTTATCAAATAGTTTGGGTTATCATGTGGTTTTACATGAGATAAAAAGTCAAAATACTTGGCACATAGTAGGTGTTCATTAAATGCTCATTTTCAATCTTTTCCCTAAAAGTAAATTAGTGACAAAATGGGTTCTGAACCAAACAGTGGAAGAAGGAAACTGTCATATAGACATTTTTGAACTAAGCCTATTGCTCCATTTATTAGATCATTTTTGCCGGTATTCCCATTATCATTAAATAATTAATTCTTGTTATGTACCAGGGCTACTAGGCCTGCTAGGTTACGGGAATGTAGTGGCAAGCAGGACACAGTCCTTGTCCCTGTAGAGCTGTTTTAAAATTTTTTCTTTGTCTTTGACTTCTTCCTGTCTCCCTCCTCCCCACCCTCCTCCCCTCCCCCCTTCCCCCCTCCCCCCCCTCCACCCTCCTCCCCTCCCCCCACCCTCCTCCCCCCACCCTCCTCCCCTCCCCCCACCCTCCTCCCCCCACCCTCCTCCCCTTTCCCCCTTCCTCTCTCCCTCCCTCTCTTCCTTCCCTTCATCCCTCCCTCCCTCCTTTCCTTCCCTTCCTCTCTCCCTTCCTTTCTTCTTTCCTTGTGTCCACCAGTGGGCTTTTCATGTAGGGTTATATTTTAGAAAGCATGATTAAAATGATGTTTGAAATTACATGGGAAGTAGTAACTATAGAGATGAAGAAAATGATAGGAAAATAATGGCAAGGAGGGGCAGTTTTGCTTTCTTCACCTTTTTTTCTTGTATGATGAAGAGCTCATAATCAGGATACTATTACTATAGAGAGTGACTCTTACATAGAAAGGATCCAGGGAGAGTGTTTATTGTATAGGAGCATTAATTATAACCATCCGGGCCAACAGCCTGCCATGGAAATAACCCTTTTATTTGTGTAGCTCTTTACAGCAATGGGATGTGCCATCCTGGAAGCTGACTTGTGTTACTCTCTGCAGGGATGCAGGCCGGTGACAATTTACAAGTCTACTATATTCTAAGGTTGCTCTAAACAACTGGTAACTGAGGTGATGAAGGGATAGGGGCTTTGCATAAATAGAAAAGCAAATGTATATTTGTCGGCATTGCTCTCTTCTCCTTTGCTTTTCCCTCTTTCCAAAAATAAAGTACATTGTTCCCAGGGAGTGGAATTTGCAGTGGCAGCTGTCTGCCTGGCTGACTCCTTCTCAGAGAGCAGAGCTCAAGGAAGTAACTAGGGTTAATTTGAGTTTGTTCTGTCCTCCATAGACACCGGGATTGATGCTGCCAAAATAGCTGCATTCACAGGGTGTGTCAGACTGAGCTTGAAATGCCCATTGCTCACACATTTACAAGTGACACACAAGCTCTGTTGGTACCTGGGTCCTTGGGTTCTACACAAGTGTTCCCTGTTGGAAAGTCGGCTCCAAATTGGTGCCATTTGTCAAGAGTGGCATAGCATTCCTTCTGTCCTTCTCCACTCTCTGAAAATCACCTCTCTTTCTCTGGGTCAACAACTCAAATGAGGTTTGATTTTGCCTATGCTATTGTTTGTCCACCTGTTAATCTGAGAGGCTAATCAAAATTGTGAAGGAAAACATGAACTTTGTACCATGCTATAGGGCTGGCTTTAAGTAAAATTTAGGATTTATGAGATGACAGCTCAGGGTTGCTGATCTAGGTTGTTTGCCCAGGAGACGAAACAATTTATTCAGGAAAGTTCTGTGGGCAAAATTCAGGTGCATAGTCAATGTTTCTGGAATTGAGTTAAGCTGATTTGAATCAATTCAACAAACGCTTGGTGTAGTTACTACACCAAGACATTTGTGTAAAACACTCTAGCCTTTCCTCAAATGGCTGCTTCAGTGTTTTACGTTAGTAGAGATATTATGGAGGGATAATCTGCATGTGATCCCAGGAGTATCAATCTTAAGTGGCAGTGGGAGAAAAGATAGCATTGGCACTTGGGAAAAATTGTTCTTAGCCACATTTTGTTAGCAGGCACTAAGTGTGTTAGGGGTTACGGGTAGTGACAGAACACCCGTCTGTCCATTCATCCATCCATCCAACCCATTTAAAAAATTGACTCCCCAGCACTTTGGGAGGCCGAGGTGGGTGGATCACGAGGTCAGGAGATCGAGACCATCCTGGCTAACATGGTGAAACCCCTTCTCTACCAAAAATACAAAAAATTAGCTGGGCATGGTGGTGGGCACCTGTAGTCCCAGCTACTTGGGAGGCTGAGGCAGGAGAATGGTGTGAACCTGGGAGGCGGAGCTTGCAGTGATCCGAGATGACGCCACTGCACTCCAGCCTGGGCAACAGAGCGAGAATCCATCTCAAAAAAAAAAAAAAAAAAATTGACTCTATGCTAGCTGTTACGGTGAGAATAAAATATATCTTTACCATAATAAGGGCACTTCTTGGATTATATGGTAAACCTCCCCCCTACCGCAAAGACATATATACATCTTAATCCCTGGAATCTGTGAATGTGTCCTCATTTGGAAACAAGGCCTTTACATATGTAATTAAGTTAAAGATCTCAAGATGAGATAATTCTGGATTATCTAGGTGGTCCTAAATCCAATGACAAGTGTTCTCATAAGAGACACAGAGAAGAGACACAGAGAGAAAAGAAAAAGACCACGTGAAGATGAAGACAGAGATTGGAGTTATGCAGCCAGATGCCAAGGATGCCTGAAGCCACTGCAAGCTGGAACAGGCAAGGAAGGATTCTGTTCTAGAGCTTTTGGCAGGTCCTGCTAATCCCTTGATTTTAGACTTCTGACCTCCAGAACTGTGTGAAAATAAATTTCTGTTGTTTTAAGCCACCAAGTTTGTGGTAATTTGTTGCATTAGCTCTAGTAAACAAATACAGGGCATTAGCAAGTAATTTTATTATGGAAATCCATAGTTGGAAGCCAGCTCTTTCTGAGCTTTCACAGGCCTTTATAATTCATTCATTCACTCCCTCTTGAAGCACAAAACTCAGGGCCACTATGTGCCGGGCACTGTTCTTGGTGCTGAGTAAACAAAGATGGTAAGATACAGCTTGGCCCTCTAAGGAGCTCACAGAGTGAGGCAAAGCAGTAACTTAGCCAACAGAGAAAGGCACTTAGAGGTGTGTGCTGTAGGAGCACAAAGTGGGGCTGGACACCTCAGTATTTTTGCGGGGAGATGATGAATAGCTTATTAAAACAGAGATACATGCTTTATGGTATGGATGTGCTCAAAACTAGGGCAAATCTGCTTTCACAGAAAGCACTTCTGGGTCAGGCGCAGTGGCTCACGCCTGTAATCCCAGCACTTTGGGAGGTTGAGGCAGGTGGGTCATCTGAGGCCGGGAGTTCAAGACCCTCCTGGCCAACATGATGAAACCCCATCTCTACTAAAAATATAAAATTAGTCGGGCATGGTGATGAGGTGCACCTGTAATCCCAGCTACTCAGGAGGCTGAGGCAGGAGAATCACTTGAACTCTGGAGGTAGAAGTTGCAGTGAGCTGAGATCACACCACTATACTCCAGCCTGGGTGACAGAGAGACTCTGTCTCAGAAAAAAAAAGAAAGAAAGATAGAAAGCACTTCTGTAGGGTGAGTGATGATTTCTCTACCCTAAACTTAGGCTCACTTAATAAACAAAGGCTGTAGCTCATAATTTATGGGGGCCCATGGGAAAGAAAACAAAAGCGTCCTTTCTTGAGTAGGCTGATTGTGTGTGGAGTTTATGTGTCAATCTCCCTCTGACATTGCCAGCCCTGGTTTGAAATCCTTATGAGCTGGAGATGGTAAGTGGTGATGGGTGGGTGGGGATGAGAGGGTGTGAGAGGGTGGAGTGGAGGGAGGGAAATTTGTCTGCACAGAAAAGACATTCCCATCAGGAGCTGGGCCTCAGCTAGATGTAGAATGCAATTTCCCAAAGATGCTGTTTTGTCTTAGAGACTTGTTCAGATACAGTCACTCTTTTATTCACTAATAAAACATTCATTTACCGTCATGAGATTAACAAGATGGACTGTGTTAGGGGTCAAGATGGGATGATCCTGGAAGGCAAGAAAATCATATCAGGAATGATTAGTTATACGGGGCATAAGACAAGACCTTGAGCTTGAGGAGCACTGTAAGGCCAGGCATGTTTAGCCCCATATGTGAGTGTATAGCCAGATGTGATGATAATGAATATTGATGGTTAGAAAAGGGAGATCAGAGATGGCCACCATGGCCAGGAAACGCATTCTGAGGAATGAGTGACTTGAGGTGGAGAGATGGGTAGGATTTATTTATTGTTATTATTTCTTATTTTTTTGAGACAGGATCTTACTCTGTCACTCAGCTAGAGTGCAGTGGAATGGTCACGGCTCACTGAAGCCTCTACCTCCTGGGCTCAAGTGATCCTCCCACCTGAGTAGCTGGAACCACAGGATTGCACCACCATGTCTGGCTAATGTTTAACATTTTTTTTGTAGAGAGAGAGTCTTGCTATGTTGCCCAGGCTGATCTTGAACTCCTGGGCTCAAGTGATCCTCTTGTTTCGGTCTCCCAAAGTGCTGGGAGTATAGGCGTGAACCACTGGTTGACATGGGTAGGATTTAGATGAGAGCAGGTGGAGGTTGATAGGTCTTCCTCCCTCCCTCCCTCCCTTCCTTGAACCCAGGGTAGGAAGAAGATAGCATGCTTAAATGTCTATTGTCAAAAAAATTGTCATCTGGGGAAGCAGATGAAACTTGTGTTAGCTGAAACATCAAATTCTGGTAAAGAAAAAAAACAATCTTGGGAGACAAGAAACAAATATAATTTTTTAAAGTAGAAAATATAATTCATTGCCAGATTGTGAAGTCCTTGACTGCCTGCTTAGATGTTTAGATATGATCCTAAAGGCAGTGGGAAGCCATTGCTGTTTCTTTTTTCTTTTTCCTTAAAATGAATAAAATTTATTTTTTATCCTAAAAGTAATAATCCTCATTATGGGAAGTAGAAGGATTATAGAAAAGAAGGAAAAATAAATAACCTGTAATTTCACCTTAAATAAATGATTACTGTCAGCATTGTTTCCTGCATATAATTTTTTAAATAGTTGAAGAAATCATATATATACATATATACTATTTTATATCCTTTTTTTAATCTTACTATTATAACACAAGCCTTTCCTGTTATTTTAGTCTTTCAGCTGCATAGTTTTTAATGCCCACATCTAGGAGATGCACATTAATTTACTTAATCTTTCCCCTTTGGTTGAATATTTGATTTACTAGCACTTTTTCATTATTATAAATCATGCTGGGATAATCTTCTTCCATATTTATGATTATTTCCTTTGGCTAGATCCCTAGATGGGGAATCACTGAATCAAAGGGCATGAACATCTTTAAGGTTCTTTGAACGTTCTGCCAAATTGCTTCCTTGGGGGTTGTTGAGCTTTGGAAGTACATGATGAAAGATGAGTCTCATAGCCGAGGACAGGCAGAGCCAGGCCAGAGAGAAAGAGCATTCCAAACATTCTAGCAGGAAGAGACATTCCAGAGTCACCGAAGCCGCAGTCCTCGTGGTGTGCTGTCCTGATATGAAAGCATTGCTGGTGCCCCTGCCATTTATAGAAAGCTGGCTTTGAATTCTTCCCTACAAGGACAGTAGTACTCCAGCCACGATGGTCTTCTATTCTGCTCTTGGAGCACACCAAGCTGACTTCCACCACAGGGCCTTTGCATTTGCTGTGTTCTACTGGGAATGCTCATTCCTCAGATTTTGCCATGCCTCGTGCTTTTGTATCATCCTCTGCCTCCAGCCACTTCTGTTAGGCTGATTTTATTCATAGCACTTATTTTTCCTGACCCATAGTCAATGTTCAGTATATATCTATAGAATGATTGAAGCCATTCACTCGTTCATTTAATCTATGAATATTTTCTGAGGGCCACTTAGAAATATTCTCATTGCTTTTCAGGTAAAGAACAAAATATTTAGCATAGCCTATAGAAGGGTTTCCAGAATGAATTTCTACTCAAACTCTCCCGTTTTATTTTTATTTTTTATTTTTTTAGACAGAGTCTCACTTTGTCATTCAGGCTGGAGTGCAGTGGTGTGATGTTGGCTCACTGCAACCTCTGCTTCCCGGGTTCAAGTTAGTCTCCTGCCTCAGCCTCCCGACTAGCTGGGATTACAGGCACCCACCACCACACCCAGCTGATTTTTGTATTTTTAGTAGAGATGGGGTTTCACCATGTTGGCCAGGCTGGTCTTGAACTCCTGACCTCAGGTGATCTGCCCACTTTGGCCTCCCAAAGTGCTGGGATTACAGGCGTGAGCCACTATGCTCAGCCTCTCCTGTTTTATCTTGTCTCACATCCTGACTTAGTCTCTGTTCATCAGCTCTACTCTCTTTATATTCTTGAATGTGTCCTGCTGCTCACTGCCCCAGGGACTTTGCACATACTGTTCCCTCTGCCTGGAACATACTTCCTGTTTTTATCTCATTAATTTCAACTCAACTGTTATATCTCAGAGCAATGGCACTTTCTTGGAAACTTTCCTTGACCCCCCCCAAACTAGATCAATTTCCTCTATTTCAAAATTTTTGTGGGAGTTAATTTCCAAAGATGATCCCCAATGAACCATACATTCCAGCATTCATGCACTTTTGTGGTTCCCCTTCCTTGAGTCTACCCCGACCTTCTTTTTTTTTTTGCCAATAGAATGTGGCAGATGTGACACTGTGCAGTTTCTGAGACAGTCACGAGAAGCCTTGCATCTTCCACTTGGTTCTCTTAGAGTGCTTGCTCTTGGGACACCTCCCCTTCTAGGAATCCAGCCACCATGCTGTGAGAAGCCCATGTTACATGGAGAGGCCGTGGGTAGGTGCTGTGGTCAAAAGACCTCGCTTGAGTTCCAGCCGACAGCCAGTGTCAACTGACCATGATGCTGAACTTTCATGTGCCTCCACCTCCAGCTGCTATCTGACTGCAACTGCATGACAGAGGCCAAGTCAGAACCATCCAGTTGAGCCCAGTCAGTCCATAGAACCATGAGAAACAAAAATACATGTTTGTCTTAAACTACTGGTTTTGGGATTGTTTGTTACAGAGCAATGGATACCTGAAACACATTTGCAGCATTATATTCCTTAGGGTACATCATTCCTCTCCTTTGCTGTACTCATCACAGCTGTGACTGTTTCTTGCCTAATTATTTAATTAATGATTCTCTAAGGATTCTTTTCTTACTAATCTATAAGCTATATGAGGGCAAAGACCATGTTGACCATGCATTTTGCTTTTATTTTGGGGCTTTGTTTTGGCTCATCATTGACAATTGTCACTTCATGGCCACTTAAGAAATATTTGGGGAGCCTTTTTTGGTGTAAGTTTCAGGAGAGGCAGGGATTTGCCTTCCAATAAGAAAGATGGAAAGTCTTTATGTGTCAGAGAATATCTGACAGATAGGGCACAGCATGTGCCCAGAGCTCAGCCAGTCAGATGCTCCTGCCTGGGTCTTAGAATCTGGAACCAGTGATGCAGAGAATCAGGGAGGGCTGAGGATTCTTTTCGGTGGCCCTGGTAGCAGCATCTGGTGTCCAGTAGTGTCAGCCCCGATGCCCTGACTGACTCCTCTGAGGTATAACCTTGGCTGTGCTATGGCTGCCCAAATTCCTTTATTTTCTGCCTATCCATTTTACAAGTTGGTTCTCCAACCTTGCTGGTGATCCTCTGGGCTACTTGATATCCCTTCAGAATTTCATTTATGTTTAAGTTAGCCAGAGGTGCTTTCTGTTGTGTCTAACTGGTGATGTTGACTAGTTACATAGTACCCAGCATGTAAGTATTCCTAAAGGAATGAATGTGAATGAGTTTCAGGGGTGAAGGTGGATATCAGAGATTCCAGGATAAATAAACCTCTAATTCAGAGATGCCTATTTCTGTTTTTTCAGATGGAGTCTTGCTCTGTTGCCCAGGCTGGAGTGCAGTGGTATGATATTGGCTCACTGCAACCTCCACCTCCTGGTTCAAGCAACTCTCCTGCCTCATCCTCCTGAGTAACTGGGATTACAGGCAAGAGCCACAAAGCCTGGCAAATTTTTGTAGTTTTAGCAGAGATGGGGTTTCACCATGTTATGGCCAGGCTGGTCTGGAACTCCTGACCTCAAGTGATCCATTGACCTCGGCCTCCCAAAGTGCTGGGATTATAGGCATGAGCCACTGTGCCCACCCAGCCAGAGAAGCCTATGTTTTACTAAGTTATAGATATCCATGTAGAGTAATTAGAGTTAAGTGCTGCAAGAATGATAGGCACAAAATTATGGGAACCAACTATAGCTAAGAGAGGAATGGGGAGGGGATCGCCTTGACTTATGTCAGTGACTGTAATTAGATAAACTGTAAATATTTATTTGTTGAATAAATTGATGAATAAATAAATGCAATATTGAAGAAATTAAATGAAAAGCTTTGGCAATTGTAGAGTAGTACATAAATGGAAAGTATTATTCTTAGACTAACACGTTGAATTCTGTATTATTTATGTTGCAAATATCAGAAAACCCAAGTCAAACTAGCTTAAGTAAAAAGAGAATTGGTTGGCTCATATATCAGAAAAGTCCCGGAAGTATAATATTTTCAGGTGCTTGGGTATTGTTACCAATATCTTCTCAGCTTTGATCTTATCTGCATTGGCATTATTCTTAGGTTCTCTCTAAATGGTGGTTCCCAGACATTCAAGACTTCCTGTCTCAGGTCCAGGCTCAGAAGACACAAACAAACAAGAAAATACTTTTGGTTGTTCCAGCAGAAAACCTTGGGTTTGCAGTGGACAAGATTGG
The DNA here is from genome assembly GCF_028885625.2 of Pongo pygmaeus. Classification (NCBI taxonomy): domain Eukaryota; kingdom Metazoa; phylum Chordata; class Mammalia; order Primates; family Hominidae; genus Pongo; species Pongo pygmaeus. The sequence goes on from NC_072392.2 coordinate 62,194,786, forward strand.
CCTACTTTGGGTAATATATGATGCTTGAATTGGCCAGACCTAGTTCATGAGCCTGAAGTTGTGTTAGAGTTCAGCCCTACTGCAACTACTAGTGGTTAGGATCATAGGCACTGCATGCAGTCTACCTGGCTTTGTAAATCTCGGTTCTGCCATTTAAGAGCAAATTGCATATTTATCTGTAAGTTATCTGAGACATCTCTCAAATGGGAATAATAATAGTACCTGTATCAAAGAGTTGGTATGAGGATTAAATGAGTTAATTATGCAAAATGCTCAGATCAGTGCCTGGCATGTGGTTAGTGCTTAATGTATGTTAGTTATCATTCTTAGCTATTACTGCATGGACTGAGAATAGTGAAGAGATGGTTTCCAAAGGAAATTCAGGGGACTGTTACCAGAAGACGGTACAAATGAATGCTTGAAAGGCAAAAACAACAAATGTCCACTGCACTTCATCCCCAGTTCTAACAACCAACTACTGGAGGTGGGCAGCCAATAAGCTCTTGCATGAAGCCAGCTGGGATTCACAGCTGCCTCTTGGTGTCAATCTTATCCCCCAAGGTGAAGTCCCAAAGCACAGTCATGCCCACCTGATCAACACCCCAGGAGGGCTGAATGTCTCTCTGGCAATCAGCCCTCATTTTTCTAGGCTTCACCTTTGTGGCAGTCTTAGAAAATCCATGGCTTGGCCAGCCTGAGTGCACATTAAACCATTTCAAAATGTTGGAAGAGGAAGTCTGCATGCTGAATGTGTAATTTAGCTGAAAGAACTGGAACAACTTTCATTTTGGTATGTTCCTCATTTTGCAAATGAACGTTATTTTCATAATGGACCATAATGGCTTGCTCAGAGTTATTCTGGTCTGTCATATTAATGTGGATTATGGTGCTTTAATAAGAGTTGACTTTTGAGTCTTTGGTCTGTGCATCCCGTATACCAAATCATCAGTCATTATTCTTGTGAATTGATATCTATTTCTTATTTCATTACTTCCATGGGATGAGAAAGAACATGAATAATACATCAACAAGCCCCAAGCACGTCAATGGCTTGAAGTGACAAAGGACTGTTTTTTTTTTGTTGTTGTTGTTGTTGTTTTTTTATTTTTTTCATTTGTTTGTTTCTTTAGAGACAGGGTCCCACCGTGTCGCCTAGGCTGGAGTGCAGTGGAGAGATCAGAGATGACTGCAGTCTTGACCTCCTGGGCTCAAGTTATCCTCCCACTTCAGCCTCTTGAGTAGTTGGGACTACAAGTATGCATCACGCACCTGGCTAAGCTTTTTAAATTTTTTATAGGAATGAATCTCACTATGTTGCCCAGGCTGGTCTTGAACTCCTGGGCTCAAGAAATACTCCCATTTCAGCCTCCCAAAATGCTGGGATTATAGGCGTGAGCCACTGCCCCTGGCCCAGAACTGGTTTTTAAGTCCTTCCAAAATTCCAGCTGAGGAAGAATTGTGTTCATTTTGTCCAATTTTATCTGGAATCTCCATGTCTTCATCATTCTTCTTGTCCCTGGAGATAGGCTCAAGAGATGATCCAGACTTCTAATTTTGCCTAATTCAATCTGTTTCAAGATGGGGGTGCTTATGCCATAAATTAACTGGGTAAGAAGGATATTCACAGTCAAGAATTCCTGGAGAGCATGTCTGGCAGAGAACTGGTTTTAAGCTAGGTTTCTGGAAAGAAAACTTAAGCCCTTGAAACAATTTCTTCGAGGAGTGCTGGAAAATCCAGACTCCTCTGTGCTAAGAGTTCCACAGTATTGCTTGGAGACACCTGGGTGGTGACTGTGACAATCTACAGCTACAAGGCTTCTGTGACACACTCTTTCCTTTGCCTGGCATACAGCAAGATTCAAGGCTTCCTTTGGCTTCTCGGTGTAGCATCTCATGAGTTCTAGACTCACTGTTAGAGGGTAACCATTAGCTCCTGTCTCTCCCCAGCACCCAATCTCTCCTCTCCCTCTCCACTTGGAAATGCATTCCTGAGTTCCATTCATTCCTTGCTTGTCCTGTTGCTTTCTACCTCAGCCTTACCCTCTTGTAGGGCAACCATTTATTTTATATATTCTAGGCAGACTCAATATCAAATGTTACATGGCTTCGTTATAACGTGTCCAGCTCTATATCGATTCTTAGTTTAGAACGTATGATCCCATGATTTTCCCCTCATCAACTCCATTACTAAAAGTCCTCAAATGCTGCCCCAAGGAACAGTAGACAGCACACATTCAGCAGAGCCAGAGAGACCTGGGTTCTCATCTCAGCTGGACAAACTTGCTAGCTATGCAATTTAGGGCAGGTTATATCACCTCTCTGATTCTCAGTGTCCTCATCTGCAAAATGGTCATAATCACATATACTGCGGGGGGATTCAGATGAAAATAAATAAAGCTGGGTGTGGTGGTGTGAGCCTGTAGTCCTGGCTACTTGGGAGGCTGAGGTGGGAGAATGGTTTGAGCCCAGGAGTTCAAGTCCAGCCTGGGCAACATAAGGAGATTCCATCTCTTAAAAAAAATCTAATTAATTAAATGAGACCATGTCAGTAACACATTTAGTGTACCGTTTGGCACACAGCAGATTTGCAGTAAATATCTGCTGTTGTTATTTGTGAAATCATTCAGGAAGATAGGAGGTAGATTTGCTTCATCTGTGGAGGACACTGGTTCCTATCCTTCTCCTTCTTTTCTAAACTTCCTTGGACCCTTCCCTGTCTTTTTCTTTTCCTTCCATTTTCTTCATGCTCTAGTCTCTTCCACCTTTTTCAATCCCACCCACAACTTTGAGATGATGGAAAAGGATAGAGTTGTTTATTTTGAGAGTAAATTCAACATTGACCCTCAGAAAAAACGACCCCTGCAATACGCTCTATTACCACATAAAGCATCACATTTAAACAAAGCCTTTTGGCCTGAACTGAAAATTACTGTCCCACTGGGAAGCATAAACTGGAGGGGCTGCCTGCATGAAGGAGGGACGCCTAGCAGCTGGCAGGGCTATGTCTGCAGGAAGGAGGAGCCGAGCTCTTTGCTTTATGCATTGATTTCATTTGGAAAATTGTGTTCCCCGTTTTCCCTCCAAAGACAGGGAAAACAAGAGCAATCTGTTAAAATGTTGGAAAGCAGGAAAGCAACAACTACCATATAATAAAATCAGTGAAACCCGCCCCCTCTCCCCCTTCAACTAGCAGCAGGAGAATTCTATTAGGACTGCAGAAAAGGTCCAATGATACAGTCTAAAAATGGCATGTTGATAGGACTTTGCACAAAATATCAAAAGAACAAAAAATGGCAGAGCAGAAGAACTTCCTTTGGCCTGGATAATAATAATGTTAATGTTGATAAAAGCAGACATTTATTGAGCACTTTTCACGTACCAGGCATTGAACTAGGTGGTGACTTCGCATATATAAACTAATTTACTCTTCTCAGCCACCTTGTGAGAGACGTGTTATTTTTATCCTCATTTTCGCAAATGAGGAAACTGAGGCAAGGTTCAGTAACTTATCCAAAGTCACACAGTTGATGATTTGAGCCCCAGCATTCTGGTTCCAGAACCCATTCTCTTCACCCCCTTCTTATGCTGTCTCATTTGGTGGGAGATGGAAGTGAGTTTGCACACACTATATGTGCACACCTGCACACACCTAGCCAAGGACACTGAACAAACATTTCTAAAACTGCATGGGTCTTTCTCATGGACCTGATACTATGTTGTCTTGGGTAAAGTATAGTCATTTGCATGCACGTCTTGTCGTCCCCTTAGAGATTGCAGAATTCTTGAGGATCTTTCCATTTCAGTGTTCTCTACAGGTCTGAATACTGCACCTGGCATAGAGCAGGGGCTCAATAAATAAATGCTTGTTGAGTTGAGAACAGGTAAGTGTTAAACAAGGCAATGCTGACTCTAAGTGTGAGCTAGACATTTCAGAGAAGATTTAGATCCGTGAGGGACAGAGAAGCTGCAGAAAGTTATGGGGAAGAAATGGACCTTTAACATTTAGATAGATAGATGGCTCAAAAAAAGATGCTCAGGGTGGGGAAGGCACATGGGAAAAAAAATGTTCAGGGTGGGGAAGGCACATGGGAAAAGGACAGATACAGGAGAGAGAATGGCATGGCAGGAGCTAATAGGGAAATCTGGTCAACCAGAGTGAGCACTTGAACCTGGTGCAGCTGGTGGTCACCTGGGCTGGGAGAGAGGTTCTTGAGCTAGGACAGTGCCTTGGGGAAGACAATGCTTTCAGGATCCCGGGGAGCCAGTATGGCCCAGTGGTTAAGTGCATGAAGCCCTTGTCCAGGGCTCTTGGGTGTGAGGGACGTTATAGGAAGATATGTATATGTTTAAAAAATAAGCCAATCTCGGCTTTATTTTTTTAAACATTAATATTTTCCTGGCACTGCTGGTTAGAATTACTTGTCTGAGTGTCCTCAACTCAGCCATTTTCCAGTTGTGGGACCTTGAGCGAATCACAAGCCATACATCCCTTTGAGGGTGTTGAGAGGATTAAATGAGATGATGTGTGGGCAGTGCCTAGCGCTGTCCCATAGTAAACAGTGCTGCCCTTATCTGTCTAAAGCTGTGAGATCAAGGATGGCGTTGTGTGGGGGTGAGTCTGAAGCCAACAGCAAGTACAAGAAGAAGAGGAAGAAGAAGAAGGAAGAGGAGGAGGAGGAGGAGAAGAACAAGAAGGAGGAAGAGAAGGAGAAGAATCATTAAGCAGCAGCTTTATACTCAGGCTTCTTGTTACATAATGGGGAGGTGAGTGGTTACCCTACAATTTTATAGGAGTTAGTGAACTATTTGGGCTTACATGCACTCTGTCCGGCTTCCAGGCCAATGGGCTTTCTCCCACCATATCTTGCCAATGTGGTTCAGGATATGATGGGAGAGGAAATTTTACTGGTGGAAATATCCCTAGGCTACAAGTTGGAGGACATCAGGTAAGTGCCCTAACTTTAAGGAGGCCTCTTTTAATTCCTTCTGCCTTTTGAGAAACACACCAGCCTCCCCCATCCTACCTCCTAGAGATTCTGCCAAAGGCACCTGTCCTCTTCTTTCTAAAGAATCACCATCTTCTGTGTTTCCCCAGTAAATGAGAAGCTTTGTGTGAAGCTTAACTTTCTGTAGTTTGTTTTACATTTCATTCCCGTTTTCAAACAAATTTGTAACATTGGGTTTTAAAATTTCTAGGACTAGAAGGTAAACTCCACGAAGGCAGGGCCTTTGTCCAGCTTGTTGACTGTTTTATCCTCTTCACTTAGAACAACACTTGGCACAGGATGGAAGCACAATAAACACTTGTTGAATGAATGAACATATGTTTTCAAACAACACATTCTCCTTGGGGATTCTGTGTATTCCTGGCACATATCCAGAAGATGATAGTTAGTATTATTTGTATGGCAATACACTTGCTCATTTGCCCAGCCCCTACTCCACAGCTAGACTGTTCATTCTGTACAGTCAGTGTCCTGGGGTCTTTAGAATCTTTTATATCTTATTTCTGAATTTTGTAAGGGGCACTGCACCAGCTAAGTGCTCAGTCAATGCTGAGAGATTGTTTTGTTGGTGTTGTGTAAGTGCATGTGTATGTGTGCAGGTGTGTGTGTGCACACAGGTGGATATGGGTGTGGTTTCCATACCAGTCTGCCTTCCATGCGCTTGGAGGACATTTGCTAAAGTTAGTCAGAATGGCTGGGACCCAGGACTCTTGGTTCTCTTCCTATGATTCATGGGCATTCTGGGGAAGTCTGTGAAGCCCTTAAACTGCAGTGAAAACTGGTATTAAAAAAAGAGGATGACTTCGTTCCTCGTTCCCTTTTGTACATTTTTCCACTAGCATACAGGCTCCTCCAGGAAATTTTGGATCTTTTGCTATCCTTAGAACAAGTCATTTCATTATTAGTATTTATTTTTGCTTTTTTTTTTTTTTGCATTAGCTGTCTACTAATTAGGCATTTGCTTATAACATTTCATTCATTGTTTAACACTCACTTACTCTGCCCCTACTGTGTGCCAGACACTGGCTGATACTACAGAAATGAGACACATCGCTGCCCCTGAAGGGCTCCTGAGGTGGGGTGACTGACAAGGGCCTGGGAGCAGGGACCCAGTAGAGAGGTGGGGAGGGTGGGGCAGGTTGAGGGTCAGGGTTCAAGGATGATTTCCAGAGGCGGCAGAACTCTCTTAATGAGAGCTCATGAGGTGCCAGGAATCATGCTAAGCACGTTACAGACATTATCTCATTCACTCCTCACCACTCTATGAGGTAAGTGCTATTATCCCTGTTTTCATGTCACTTTGGATGAATTACTTCACCTCTGTAAGTCTTAGTTTCCTTATCTGTAAAATGGGATTTGTAAAACCTCAGAGAGTTATGGTTTAAAACGTACACAAGGTATTTAACAACATGTTAAGCTGGAGTTACTAGATGGCTCATAAATGTTACCTACTGTTATTATGATGAGGGCATGGGGACTGCAGAAGGTGAGTGGCTTGCCCAAGTTCCCATAGAAAGTCAGCATCAGAAGCCAGGTTTAGATTCTGTGCTCTTGGGTGCAGGCCACACCACCTTGTATGTCTGCTTGGAAGTTTAGGAAGGGTTTGGAGAGTTTTTCCTGGATGGAAAGATGTATTACTGAAAGATTTTCAGGAGGGAGTGGCCGTCCCACACCTAATCTACTCTACTCCATGATCCCATTCATAGAAGATGTATTAGTTATCTGGTTAGCCTCTAACATGGACATGGCACCTCTTCCCTTGACCTCTAAACACTATAGCCCTTGAGCTGACGTTTCCTCTTTCTTTTGCATTGTCCAGGAATTATCTACAGTGGAAACAATGAAGCCAATAGAAGACTCGGGATTCTCGCCATGGAGTTTCTGGGTGGCAAATAACAAAAAGAAGTCATTTTTATGGGGGTGGGGGTGGGTGGAGAGTAAAAAAATAACATAGAAATAAAAGCAATCTGTTTCTGGCACTGGATTTGCTCATTGAAATCATTTTTTATCCTCTGTACAGAGTCACTACCGAGTTCTTCTTGGAGCCACCTCCCAGGGCAGTTGTAAGGAGCCCTGATAAAGATTTATGTGGTTTGTTTTCTTTCCCCAAACTTTTGAAGATCAACAGAGGAGGTAATGTTTATGGTTGGTTGGTTAACCCTATGGCTCTCTGGGGTCTCCTTCTGCGACCCCTGGGCTGTTTCTCAAGGCAGGAGGCAGCAGGCCTTGGCTGCCGTATCTGGGGAACTGGCTGTTTAAAGGCCAGGGTTGGAGAGAGTTTCAGGCCCAATAGTTCTGGAGGCTTTGCTCACCACAACGGCGTCATCCCAGCCGAACGCCCCCACCATCTTCGGAATAGAACCAATTTATCCCACAGGGGAGTGAACGCTTGAAAATCAGCGTCAAGAGGAAAAAAGAGGTTGGGGGTGATGCTTACAAGGTTGGGTTAGCGAGACACGAATAGATTTGGCTCTGAACTTGTTAATCCTGCTCAGGTGAAAGCAGAATTGTCCAGGGCTCTTGGGTGTGAGGGACGTTATAGGAAGATATGTATATGTTTAAAAAATAAACAAATCTCTGCTTTATTTTTTTAAACATTAATATTTTCCTGGCACTGCTGGTTAGAATTACTTGTCTGGGTGTCCTGAACTTCATTTCTGAGACCCAGCTGAAAACCCTGGACAGCTGGAGGGAAGCAGACACCTTGGAGAACCGAAATATTTGGTATGCCTTTCAGACCTTATTAAAAAACGAATCCATTTGGTTTTTTTTTCACATGTTCCTCTACATCCTAGGATAGCTACTGAGAGAACATTGGAAAAACATGTCTTTTTGGAGTTTCATTGGCCTACAGTTCAGGAAAACATAGTTCTTTGCTTCATGCAGGAAACTCCGATCTTAAAGATCCAAATCTTCCATTGCTGTTCAGGAACTCAGGAGCTAGCAGTGGGAGTCTTTAGAGTTACTCTCCTGAGTAACAGTCATAGGGGTTCCTTTGGGAACTTACACTCAGAAGAAATGTTAGTTTACCTATTTATTGATTAATTTATTGGTATTCTTTCAGTCAACAAACTGTCCATGAGGTACTGAGTAAATTTTCAAGTCATATCCAAGATTTCAGCTGGCCCACAGCAGTCCTATTAAGGGTAATGGTAGCAATTCTAACATATTATGGCCAAGGAAACTGAGGCAAGGTGAGGTTGAATAACTGGGTTGCACAGCATTTATGACTCTTTTCACTGCTCCAGGCTGCTTTTCCCAGAACCTATGGTAGAACAGTTCTAAACTTGGGAGCCAGAAAGACCTGAGCTCAAATTCCGTGCCTTCTATTTACTTCAGGTGAGGCCTTGGGCAAGTTGCTTAATTTATTCAAGCCTCAATCCATGCATTTGTAGAATGGGGATCAAAGCAACAATAGCAACTTTGCCAGGGTGGCGGTGAGAATCAAACCAGATGAGGTGTTCAGAGTCCTGTACAGATAGGTTCTCCATTGGAGTATGAATATTGTCATTATTAGGTTGAAGCTGTTATCTTTTGCTCTCCTCCTATGGTCCCAGAAGAGTGCTGCAAGTTGACAGAAAGCTTAACTGGCCTTTCTAAGGGGTAGATCCCATCTCGGGTGCTGTGCTGTCTGTGTTGGGCGGTGGTGGTCTTGAGAACTGTCAGCTTTGGTTTCTCCACCAGGAGGTAGAAATACTTAACATAACACAGTGACCTAATCAGGGGCATACCAGATGCTATCATCCATAAACAGCCATTTATTCAAGTCAAGCAGGCCCCACATGCCACAGGTAAGCTGGGAAAGAGAGATTGAATTGTTCAGTCCTGCAGGAGTGGAGGTCAAACAGAAAAGCAACACAACCCTTACTCATAACTTCCAATTGCTGCAATTTTTTTAAAGCAGGTTAAACAGGCTTTCCACTGGAAAGGTGTGGAAAAGACCCAAAGCGGGACAATGACAATATTTTATTTTTTACACAATCATCTTCCTCCTGGCTTTCTGCAAATTCTCTCATCTCAAACCATTCTGCCCCATCCCACATTTTAGCATTTGTCACTGCTCCTGTTTCCCACCCCTGAAGAAACATGGAAGGCACAAGTTAGCCTGATTCAACTCCATAAAGGCACAGTCTTTCCAAACGAGCAAAAATATTCCCACCTAAAACTATACACAAAATGTTTATGAAATGAGAAGGGGGAGATTCAGAAGTTATAGGAGCCGGGAAAAAGTAAGTAGTGCCCAATGTATGTGAGAGCACCTCTGATGGTTTCCTTTGCAATTGCCATTTAAAATGTGTAGACATGTTCTTGCTCCCTCCCTGGAAGGCCCCCCGCTCCCCACCCCCAGTCCCAGCTGCACATGCACACAAGAACCCACATATATATGCATGCTCGCTCTGACTGAGGAATCCAGCAAAACACGGGGCTGTTCTTTATAGGCCAGGGAGCTTGTTGTTTTAGTCTGTTGTTTTCATTTCTGTGCACCTGCACCCCTTCCCTAAGACCCTCACCACATTGCCTGTGCCTTGGCCAACAACACGGGGATGTGTGTTTCTGAATAAGTCACACATTATGCAATTTGGTTTCCTCAGGAATTTGGTAGAAAAACTCTGGATCCCGGTGAATTGGGCTTAATTGCATCCTTCAGGTCCTGGGCATGTTTCACCTGCCTTGGGTTTACTCTTTGGGATTCCCCAGTCCCCATCAGTTCCCTCCATCCCTCCCTCCCCCCAGGAGCTGCATGCATGATGAGGTTGAGGTCTTTACCTTTAGCGAGGCAATGAGCTCGGTATGTGGGTGGTAAGGACAGCCTGGGCTGCCCGGCATTCTGGTGGCCAAAGGGTGGGTGGAGGGTGGGCACCAGACTCCAGGTTGATGAAGAGTTATTTCCATGTATTTGACATCCAGCCACCATGGGATCCTGTATGCAAATGCTAAGTAACCCAGTCAATATGGTACAAATTATCAATAGCAGCAGGGGGAATGCTGACTGCTGCAGCTTGGGCTTTGAAGAGATTACTGTGCTCTTGGTGCAATCCAGGGCCAATAAGGTCTTAACTCCAATTTCAACTTGGTAGGTCTCTAAATCATGGTGGAGGTGCCATTGCAAAAACAAAGCAATGGCTTCTCCATGGTGGGAGCAAGCCAATCAGGCCCCAAATAAGATCCAGAGGAAAATCATGCCAGGGTTGCTTTGCATTGCTATGATGGTGACCTTACTTTCTTAACCAGAGAGAAGACTGAAGGTTAGGAAATCAATGATGGCTGGTTGGAATATGAAGAATGAGATGAAAAATAAAGAATTTGGGTTCTAAGCTCATGCTCATGCACCCAGTGTAGATATCACCTTTACAGTATCCTGAGAATTGGTGGTCCTGCTTCTGGTTGAACACAGGGATCTCACTTCTTCAGCTGTGAGTGGTGCCATTCCACTCTTAGACAAAAGTTTTCATTTGCAATTATTTTTTCTGTTAAGGTTAAATTGGTTTCCTTCCCAGATGAATCTTTTGGTCATTGTATTACTTATCTATTGCTGAATAACAAATTACCCTACAAATTTAGCAGCTTAAAAACAACAAACATTTATTATCTCACACAGTTTCTGTGGTTCAGGAATTCAGGAGCAGCTTAGCTGGTCGGTTTTGGCTAAGAATAGCTCATGATGTTGAAGTCACCCTGTTGGTTAGGACTGTTGTCAAACGAGGCTTGACTGGAAGTTGGACAATTGCTTCCAGAATGGTTTGCTCATATGGGTGTTGGCAGGAGACCTCAGTTCCTTACCAGGTGAGCCTTTCCATAGGGCTGCTTGAGTATCCTTAGGACATGGCAGCTGGCTTTCCCCAGAGAAAGTGATCCAAGAGAAAGAGCATGGAGGAATCCACGATGCCTTCTATGACCTAGTCTTGGAAGTCACACGTAATCACTTCTGCCACATTTTAGTCAATAGAAGCGTGTCATTAAGTCTAACCCACATTCAAGGGAAGGGGAATTAGGCTCCATCTTTTGAAGGGTATCAAAGAATTTCTAAACATGTTTTTAAACTATCACAGTCAATTCTCCTAAATGATGCTACATAAAGTAAATCTATTTAACAATTGTCATAGTAATTCTCCAGATATTTCACTGCAGTTATCATACCTTAACACCTCTGGCTAGACAGCTTCAATTTCTTTGACTATTCTGTGCATGACTTGGTATATATCTATTATCCTTGTATAGTGTGACAATGAAGCTAAAACATGGTATCCTGGATTGAACATAAGACTCAAACTATGAATAAAGAGTACTATGTAACTCTTAGAGTTCCTTAACACATTCTAAGCACAGTGCCTGGCATGTAGTAGGTATTCAACTAATGTTTGCTATTGAAAGAATGAACAAAAGAATGACTATATGAATGGATCTATTTCTGTTAAAATATCTAGAGATTGCACTAGTGGACTTTTTTAAAAAGCAGCTTTTTATACTGTGATTAATTTGAGCTTGTTAACTAAAACATCTGAATTAATTCTTTGTTTTCCCCCAATCCTTTGCCCAGCTAAAATTCTCTCATCTTGTTCTTAGATTACTTTAACCAAATACGGAAATTGTCTTTAATCTCTATTAAATGAAATCTGCTGGTCAAGACCATTTTGAATAATAGTCTATCATCTAGCATAAGCTATCTCTTTTAGATTTATGTGGTCTAAAAGTGTAATCTAGGAGTTGTCCATACAAGTCATTGATCAAATATTGCTTCATCAGGCAACCAATTTATTTCTTCTGTGCAGGTCTGCTCTGCCACCAGGGCTTCTGATTTCCTGCCCCTCTCTGTCACTGGGCTCTGTATGCAATCAGCACTCCAAAAATGACAAACCACCCATAACTAACTTGTTCTAACTGCACTTAAATCCAAGCCATCCTCAACAGAGCTGACTCGCTCCCTCAGTAAAGGCCTTTAGAGAGGGAGATTCCACTGCCTCCCACAGTTATCCATTTCCAGAGTCCAACATCTGGAGGTTAGGGAGAAAAGAGTAGGGAAGATGATGTATTGGTAGAATAATTGGGGTGGAGAGGATTTATTCCTGGCTTTTAGCAGGAACCAAAGTCTTCTTGGGGGTGAGTGGGTGGAGGGAAAAGTGGGAGCGGGAGGATAGTTCACAACCAAAATCTTAACATCCAGCAGAGGTGGCCATTTTAAAAACCAATATAGAGAATAAAGAGGGGATGAGTCCCACACAGATGTCAGTGTCTGGGGCCAATTAACAGAGTTAATTTGGATGAACCCAAAGACGTAAGGGAGGAATCTGAGTTTTCTTTGTTCAAATTAGACATGGCAAAATTCTAGGCTTAGTTTATTTTCTTTTTGACTTGCTTTATTATTGTTTTAAATTACAGAAAGAATATATGCTTTTAAAAATAAAAAGTCAAATAATTCAGAATCATATAAAAATGTTACTAATCTCTCCCTTCCTTTTCCTAGCCCAAACTCTGAAGTTAACAACTTATATTTCTTTTCATATTTATTTCTGTGTATGTTTATATATATACACACACACATATATATACACACACACATATATATATATAAACATAGATATGCATATAATAGAACTTAAAACAATTGCTTATAGCAGGCTGGATTACAAAAATACATTTTATTCTCCCACTTTCCTTCCTTACCTTCTTCCTCCCAACCCATCATAGAGATCTTTCTATGTCAAGGTAAATGGCTTTTACTCGTTCTTCATAACAATACTAAAGATGCAGCAGAATTTGTCCAATTGTTTCGCTATTTGTGGGCACTCAGGTTGTCTCCTGGTAGTTGTGTCACGACCAGCAACTTTGCAATAAGCATGTTTACAAATTTCTTTATCTACTACTGATTTTCTCTCTATTGGCTACATTTCCCAATGTATTGGTTTTACCTGGTAGCAAGTTTTATATTCTTTTATGCTAGTCAATGGTATGATAAACAATGTACTGTCTTCTCTCTCTTCTCTTTTTTTTTTTTTTTTTTTTTGAGATGGAGTCTCATTCTGTCGCCCAGGCTGGAGTGCAGTGGTGGGATCTCAGTTCACTGCAAGCTCCACCTCCTCGGTTCACGCCATTCTCTTGCCTCAGCCTCCCAAGTAGCTGGGACTACAGGTGCCCGCCACCACGAAGGCTAATTTTTTGTATTTTTAGTAGAGACAGAGTTTCACCATGTTAGCCAGGATGGTCTCGATCTCCTGACCTTGTGATCCGCTTGCCTTGGCCTCCCAAGTGCTGGGATTACAGGCGTGAGCTACTGCGCCCACCCTCTCCCTTCTCTTTTAATTTGCTAAGTCATTATTTTATTTTGTTATGCAGCATTTTCTTTTTCTTTTATTATTATTATTATTATTATACTTTAAGTTCTAGGGTACATGTGCACAATGTGCAGGTTTGTTACATATGTATACATGTGCCATGTTGGTGTGCTTCACCCATTAATTCGTCATTTAGCATTAGGTATATCTCCTAATGCTATCCCTCACCCCTCCCTCCACCCCACAACAGGCCCCGGTGTGTGATGTCCCCCTTCCTGTATCCAAGTGTTGTCATTGTTCAATTCCCACCTATAAGTGAGAACATGCGATGTTTGATTTTTTTGTCCTTGCGATAGTTTGCCGGGAATGATGGTTTCTAGCTTCATCCATGTCCCTACAAAGGACATGAACTCATCATTTTTTATGGCTGCACAATATTCCATGCTGTATATGCAGCATTTTATTTTTCAGAGTGACTATTTGGCTGAAGTAAAATCCAGGAAAATTCATCTGTTCACTGTTTGGGTAGGGGAGTGAGGTGAGTTAGTTTATTTGGACCCAGTTTTGAGATTGGTCTATATGTGTTGGTGAGTGTGTGTATATGTGTGTGTTTGTGTGTGTTTTAAATGACTCAGCTGAAATGCGAGGACTAACCATATCTAAATATCACTCCATGTTAAATAAAATAAATGGATTTTAATATTGAGGCATGGTACAGGATTTAAAGTCAGAAGACCTGCATCTGAATTTTGTTGTTGTTGTTGTTTTTTTTCTACCTACTGGCTATATTCTCTTAGAGTTGGTATCTTCATTAAAAAAAAATGGGCACAATCATACTGCCCACCTTATACATTGTGAGACTGAAGAGCAAGATTACATTGTAAACCATATGGCCTTTCCCATGTGTTTTAAATTTATTTAATGCTAGCAAAACACTCCAGAGGAAGGTGCTATTCTTTTTAAATAAGCCAGCCAGTAAGCAAACAGACAAACAAAAACATTAAGTTAGAAAAAGGTCGCCAAGACCTTATGTTGGAGGGGTCTTCCAGAGACTCAGGAAGGCAAATTCCAGAGGCATCCAGGGAACACAGAGGGGATGGCCAGGTTGAATGGAAGGAACCAGAGGCTTAAGAGTAAGAGTGTATTTCAAAACAGTCACACACAAAAGGCTGTTCAAGCATTTTCCGCATTTGAAAGTTCTTAAGTCACCTGGCTGACCAGGATTACTTTCTTCTGGAGAGCTGTCTGGTTTTGGTAATGGGTCTAAAGATGATTGCTGATAGATTGAGGCTGTTTGCTGGTTTCGTGCTAAGGAATCCTTGTATACTTTTCAGGTGTTTTCTTCTTTCATTGAGGCAACCAGTTCGTTGGTGTCCCCAGGACTTTTCTGGTTTTAAAACTGAAAGTCCAGTGTCCTCAATGCTAGGCATCTTGGACAGTTGAGCATCTTACGTCTTGATCTTCATACGTGAATAATTAAAGCTGTTTAAAGAAAATATGTCATGATCATGAGAGTTGTCCTCCATCTCTCACTTCCTTAGGGGCTATTCTTGATTCTTTAATTTTGCTTTTGTAGAATATTAATGTTCTGTGAGATGAAAGAAGGGGCTTTTCCATTAAAATGGAATAACAGCTATTTCTTCCAATTAACAGAAAAAAATTAAGATGACAGAATTTTCTCAATTTTAAGTCCTGTATTCATAATGATTTACCATATTATATTATAACATACGATTATATGTTAAATAAGAATTTTATGTATAGATATCATGGCATACTATAAAAGACTGTGGCTTTTAATGGGCTTTATGCAATAGAGTAAACTTTAGGGCCATTTTAGAAAAGATTACCTTGATGGAGTGTTAAATAGGAACTTTTCGAAAGGCTATAAAAGAATGGGATCCTATGTCCCAGTTTTCCCAGGTAGTCCCTGGTAAGCCAGTGTCCCAGGATTCTGTCCAGGTAGCACCCATTCTCACTATCAAAAGTCTGATTGATAAATTTTATTTTCTCTCCCTTTATAAGGGATCTGGCAGGATGGAACAATCTTTCTTTCTGGCTAACATTTGCCAGTGACACACCAGGCATTGGTTTGATCACTTTCCATGCATTTTGATCATTTAACCCTTAAGACCATAAGTAGGTGCTGTCAGAGACAAAGAACCTAAGTCCAAGAAAGGTTAAGTAACCTGCCCATGTTCAAAATGCTATTAAGGGACACATCAGGAGTAGAACCCTCGTCTGGCAAACTCCAGAGCCTGTGTGCTTAGCTGATATACTGGTCGGAGATGTTGGACTTGAGTCCTACCTAGCCACCTGAAACCCTCAAGAATTCCAAGATGTAACCTCAAGTGGCCAGCAGGGCTTCCTTCTGGGGAAGCCGTGTTCCTTGGTTAGAGAAAATGAAGTGTTTGTACTCATCTGAGTATTTCAGATAATCCCGAGGGACGCCTTGTCCATCCCTCATGGGTAGGGCTGGCTGTTTACAGGCATGCTTTTTTTTTTTTTTTTTTCGCAATTAGAGTATAACCAATCTGCTAAGACCTTGTCCCACACAGCCCTGCCAGTTGGGTGTTTCAGGGTAGATAAAATGAAGAAGTAGGAGTCCAGCGGCCTGCCTCGGGGTGAGAAGAGAAAAGGGCAGATCTGTGCGCGCCCTAGCAGCCTGCAGCTCTCCCTGTGCTGTGGCCTGTTCTGGGACTGCCAGCCGAAGGAGGCTTGGAATTGCTTAGACCTGCCTCTGTGCCTTTAGCCGTCCGGGTAAAAACATCACCTCTCTGGAGGCCTGTGCTGGAGCACAAACCCACGTATTGTCTGGCCCCTGGCAGGCTGGTCTGTGGAGGGGACACTCTAAGAGCTCTATTTTAATCTTTTGGAGCTAGGCCAGGGTAGGAATTCAGCTGCCAGCCCCAGGCTCCCCACCCCCCTGCTCTCACCCTGCCCCCACCCCCTTCTCCTGGTTTCATTCGCTCTGACCTCCCATCATGAGAGGTGCTGGTGTTCTTTCTCTCTCCCTTTCTCTTTTTTCAACTACCAGGGCTCTTTCATTGATTTGACCTCCCAAAGTGAGGCAGACCAGGGCTCCTCAGTGGGCTACTCGGGGCTCAGGGCTGGCATGAGGCCAACCCTTGAATCCTGAGATTTACCTCCAGATGTGTGTGCCTCTGTGCTTGTATGGACGTGTGTATTTGTGTTGTGTGTGAGTGAGAGATCTGCATGTGTTTGTGTGTTTACGTGTGTTTTTTGTATCTCTATGACTTTTCTCTCCATGTGAAGAAAATGTATGGATGGAAAAGTTGAGGAGAGGAGCAATTAGAGGCAAAGAAAAAGGGTGGCCTAAGTCCATAAACCTCCTCTTCTCCCTCTGCCAACAGTGCTTTCCCTGCCCAGAGTCAGATAATTTCAGCTGTCCCTCAACAGGGTCTTCTTATCCCCAAGTTTCTTGGATTTGTTTTTCTGCGTAGGCCTGAAGCCTGCAGAGAGACCACGTAGTAGAATGGGCATTGGACTCCTATATTAAACTTGAATTCCAGGCTTGGCTCTGCCAGTTGCTGGTTGTGTGACGCTGGGCATGCAATTTTCCTTCCTTTGAGCCTCAGTTTCTCAGTCTGTAAAATGTGGATGACAATGCTGCTGATTTTCACAAAAAGTATAAGGTAGAAGATTAAATGGCACTCAAAAGATGTCCCATAAATGTTAGCTCCTTTCCTGCTTACCTATTTCTCCCAGGATCAAGTCCTAAGGCAGCAGTTGGGCCTGGCTCTTGGTCCCAGTGAGGAAGCCCTCAGCTGGTAAGGAGGGGCTATGTTCTTCCTAAAAGGGTGGGAGGGGGAAGAGGGTGTGGTCTTTCTCTCCCACTGGGAATCTCCCATCTTCTCTCACCCCCATCCTTCTGGCCTCTGCCAATGATGTGCATTTTCCCCTCTGCACCGGCCTCCCAAACTGACTCATTACCTCGACAGGGTAGCAACTTCCAAAACAAAACTCTTTCAACCAAGGAAAATATAACTATGGAGAGGAAAACATTTCAATATCAGGCCTTCTGGGACCCAGGGAAATGTACTGAATGTTTGTCAGAGAATGATGATGCCCTGACTTCACAGCCTCTGCTGAGGGCAGAGGGAGAACAATGCCTGACACTTGGATCTAGCCAAGCCAAAATGGCCCAAGCAAAGTCCAAGCTGGTGCTCAAGTTGGCCCCAACTTGGAAGAGTCAGATGTGTGTCCAACATTGAGCTGCTAAACAGACCCACTGTGGGCTGATAAACATCCTTCATAAAGTGGGGCCTGGTGCCCTGTTCTATACCAGGCTCTCATCTTCCCCTTGACCCCAAAGGAGATGCCCAATACAGGCTTGCTGTCTGGCAAAGGGCCAGCTTGCTTCATGCCTAGGTTCTAGGAAGTGGCTAATAGAGAACATTCCACACTTAATAATAGTGCCCCCTGGAGTTGTGCAATGCCTTGACCCTTTCTGGGACACTCCAGGGAAGTGATCTTACAGCAGTGATCAGGCAAAATCTAAGAGAACAGCTGGTGGGCGGTGCTTGTGTCAGATTAGATGCTGGGGAAGATCCAAGGGATATTCCAGACCATATCTACTGTGATCCTAGTGACTTGGACAGCAAGGAGAGGGGAACTGAAATAGGTGAAATTGTTTCCTGAGAGAGACGGGGGTCAGGTGAGACAGAAGCCTGATCTAAATCTTTCTGCGATGAAAGATTTCTTGCGGGGCAGGGGAATACTGGGGACACTGAGCATGGACTTCTCACAGTTACTTTCTTTCTCTATAATAGATTCAATGTCATCTACGTAGCTCCCGCAACCTATGCACTCCCAAAAAACAATAACACAAAACGCATCCCCAAAATAGAAACATCCTGAGACTCCCTGCTTATCTCTGATAGGTAATCAATGTGAGTGTTTTAAATTCACGGAATTTCAAAGCTGAAATAGAGCTTACACATTTTATAGAGGCCTTTATCTGTACTGTAAGTTCAGAGAGGAAAAACACACAAACTCTTTCCCATGAGGCCCAGGTTCTAGCTCAGAGTCAGGCCCTCTGTGACTGCAAGAAAAAGTGTTTTGGTTGCAGTCACAGAGTGCCTGACTTTGCCTTGGGGGAAAGGGTTTGTGTGCTTTGTTGTCTTGTTTGGCTTCATTTGCCATCGTTATCTGTGTCTGTGTAAATGTCTCTTGCATGTCTGGCTATTCAGGGTGTCTTCCACAGAGACAGCTTCCAGTGGCCTTTTTTTTTTTTTTCCTCAAAGGACCTAACTCAATGGCACGTGGCACTCTGGAAAGTGAGGAGTCCTGGGCCCTAGTTTTCACTCTACTGAGCCTCACTCTTCTTATTTGTAAAGCGGAGATATACGTTCTTGTCCTTATAACCTCACAGGGCTATTTGTCAGGCTCAGAAAGGATGGTGCTTATGAAAAGTGTTTTCTAAACATATAGAAGATTGCAGTTATTAAAGCTGGATGAGGAAAATGGTGTGTGCAAAAGCAGCCTTACTGGGCCTGAGGATGAGACTTTTGCAGGTTTTCTGGGTATTCAGAGGGTGCGGCTGGGCTGAGTGATCTGCATGTCAATTCAGTGGTACCCAATCACTGGGCAAGATATCATGACACTCTGAAAACTGCTGGCCATCTGGAGGTGCATCTTCCACCATAAGAAAGGGCAGGTTTCTCCCCAGACCCTTGGCTTCCATTAGGTGGGCCAGCTCCAGATTGGACGGTACATTCCCACCCAATCAAGGTACTCTGGAGGTGATGTGTGGGGTAAGTGGTGCAAGTTTTCAGGAAATCCTAGAGAAATACTTTCAAGGTACCCTGAGGGGACAAATTGAGCTTCATCTGAGCCACTTTAGAGAGTCGCAGGCTGGCAGGCATGTGAAAAAGTCTTAATGTCCATTCTTTATGGAGAAATTAAGCAAGGCATGGGATTTAACCTGATTTTAAGTGCGTGCTCTACAATTTCTGGTGGTCATCGGTTTATCACTCATTTAACAGATATTTATGTCAGGTGCTATAAAATGTGCTGGGGTGGGGTGACGGATAACAAAGCAGCCAGTTGTTTTTCTCTTAGAGCATCTGATCTAGTCTAGTATGGAACTGGTACCTGAATTCCTGTAGTCAGTATCTAACACTAGTATTTTCTTTGGCAAAATATCTTAATGCAACATTTG
This sequence comes from Pongo pygmaeus, assembly GCF_028885625.2. Taxonomy (NCBI): domain Eukaryota; kingdom Metazoa; phylum Chordata; class Mammalia; order Primates; family Hominidae; genus Pongo; species Pongo pygmaeus. Next base: position 62,214,246 of record NC_072392.2, read on the forward strand.
ACAGGACAGGCCACTAGAAGGAGTATCATGTAAAGACGGGAATGCCACATGCTACCTGAAGAGGAAATGCATTTGCATAGTCAAAAAATCATTGCAAAGATCTAACTTGCTTGATATTATGATAATATCAGGTAAGATAATTTCCTTATGAATGTTTTTCTCCTGTCTAGGAGTCACTTTAAATTGATAAGAAACTGTTGGTTTAAACTTGCTTACGTCCCTAAAATTATTTCTTTTTATTATAGAGAAGAAGGAGTGATTTTTTGTTGGCAGATAGAAATACTGCATATTGCTTGGCATAACTTTTCGAAAGGGTTAGGCATTCACTGAAGGCATACTTCTTACTTAGCAGGTTACATTTGAAAAGGCTCCTCTTACTCTTCACCTCATTCTGTCCCTACTCCAATACCACCCCAACAGTGCTCATAGAAGACAGGGGATATTAGAGAAGAATGTCATCTGTTTGGTTTGAAAAAGAAGGTAAACTTTTATTTAGAGAAAGAATTAGGAAAAGAAAGTAATGGTTTGCTTAGAAAGATGACAATTTACAGAGGGAAAACAGCATATTTGGCCAGGACAACAAAACAGCCCTCTGAGACTGTCAAGAAAGCCGACCACAAACATGCCAATAAAGAGTTGAATTCGTCTGTGTGTAAAAGAATTCTGTAAAACAGCATAAGACAAATACGTGGTCCAAAGCAGCACATTTCCCACCCTTGGGAATTCAGGGGAAACTTTGTACAGGTTCCTAGGGTGGAAGCAATCTCTTTGTAGTGTTCTCAAACACAGAAGAAATCTCAGATCTCAGCCAGCGGGAGTGGGGGTAGAAAGAGCTTCACGGGTGTGGAAATAGAAGGGTTGGAGAAATTGAGATGGGACAGTACACGCAGCAATGCACCAAAGACATTTAAATGTGCATGCAGTGGAGGAAGATGCGAGATTATGATGGCCAAGCTCCTGGGTGCAACTTGGTGAGAGTATTTGCTGTGGCAACCTGCTGCTGTATTTTCAATTCTTGGCAATAACCAATTATGAAAGAGAAATAACTTGAATGGTACAGATTAATCAAGAGTCAGCTGGTCAGACTTTGCTGATAATTGCCAAAGCAATGCCACAAATGATAATTCTTCCAAAGTTTCAGTGAGGAGATTTTAAAATCTCAGGCTGAAAAATTTGTGTCTTTACTGAGACATGGAAAAGCATTAGGTAAGCCAAGTATTAATAATTCTATTTGTTTATTATTGAATCGACATTTTTCCACACTTAAGACAAATGGGCTTGGAAACTGTCCCTTAAACAGCAAAAAATCTAATGAAGAATAAAAAATATTTTTTGACTTCATGCTTGACTTAGATCTCAACAATATTAGGTAAGACATAAAGTATAATTAATGCTTATGAAATAAAGTCATTCCCTCTGTTAGCTTAGATTTCTTCTGTCAACAATTTTTCTTGAAAATACACTTAGGCAGGTAAGAAATTACCAAAAACACTTGCCATTAGAAAAATTACCTTAATTCTCATTTATCCCTGACCTCTTATAAATTGGTAGGTTGAAGAGGCATACATTTTACCTGTGCTGTTTTTGATTGAGGGTACTGGACATTTACAGTACACATTTAGATTGCTCAAATAGTTTTCAAATGTACATACAACAAAATATTATTGTTTCAAGAGTGGAAGTCACATTTAACACACCATACATGATTCATCTGCATATTTACAGAGGTTTAAAGCACACAGAATTGTGCAGATAGCGTACTGAAGTCTAAACTTTAACATACACTCAGTTGCATACATAGCAACAAGACACAATAAATTCTGAACAAATAACAACCAATAATCAGCCAGATTGCTATGTACACACTAGGAAGGAAGCAATTAAATACTGCCAAATGAGAATGTCACTTAAATTACTTTTTCTATGAAACATCTCTCTGACACCACCACACACGCACACACACACACACACTTTTTTTAAAATCACAAACATCAAACTGATGCTTGTGGTCACATACATGGATACCCCCAAACATCTGATTTTCACAAGGCAAGAGGCAACACAGCAACTCAGAGTGACTTACTATAATTTGCCATACTTGGCTTTTGAAAACCAGTCACTGGAGGGTGATTACTGTGAAAGTATATTCAGACTTTCATGTCATGCACTGCAGGAAGAGGAGCAAAGAGCCTTAACTAATAGCTTCATAACCTTTGCCACTAAGTTAAACACTGGCTTTTGCTAAAATTAAAAAAATATATATCTTTAGGAGAAAGACTCTATGATAATATTTAACACAACAGCAAATCTCCTACTTCCTTTATCACAATAGAATATTTTTCACAGCCCACCTATCCAATTGTTAAACAAAGCCAACCATCCTTTTGAATAACTGTTTTATGAAGTCATTATTAGTGGAAACAGAAGAAATAATTGAAAAAACAAATATAACTACTGTGTGCAGATGCGGTGGAAAAAGCAGAGACCCGAAATATGGCAAAATCAGTGCTTCATAAACAGTCAATGGATTTTTCTAAAAATACTTTTTGCTAATGGCAAAGTTCAACACCTCAGAAAAAGTCTGAATTAAGATCTCAGAATAAGTTTCCAAGCAGTACAACATGGTTTCAAATACACTACCCTTGTTGTTTGTAAGGCCGCATTGAAGTTTAGCTTAACAGTCATAAGCCACGTGTTTGAACATCTTATGAGAGGTGACCAGCAAAGAAAACAGTTTTTTTCCTTGCTCACCCTATTACCTATGAAGAAATACAATTGCTTTCCAAATAGCTATTTAAAAAATTTCCTTAAAGATATGACCTTGAAGAAAAAAGTCCAGGTTTGCTTCATTAAATCATCTGGAAAAATATTTAGACTTTATAAAGTGACCACGCAACAGTTTGAATTCTCAGAGAGTGTTCCTTTTGTTAATCTATAGCTACCTTCTCTAATAGGTATGTGATAGCTTAACAAGCACATATACCAAGAGATACACACTCTTAGCTATAGCTCTGCTACATACAAAATTGAGAGAGCTGTAGAAAAATGTCATCACCTTCCTAACATGTGTACATTTTCAGAAGCCAGTGAATTCTGTGTCTTGTTGACATAACTAGGCAACTTAAATGCGTTGCAGACATACCTTCTCTTGGAGAACTCACTTAAGCTGTTAAGTGAGTTCTCCAAGAGAAGGTAAGTACATCTTGGTTGTAGGATGAAGAACCAGAGGAGGCCAAGGAAGTATTTTCTGAGATGCCTCCTTGTCTAACAGAGTTATCTTCAAGGGAAGAGCTCCAAACTCACCAGGGCGCACATTTGTGTAGCAGGATAACAATGAACGAGGGGCCAGTTCTCTTTTCTACTTGTCTGGCATGATCTCCTGGCAAGGACACAGTAGGTGTTTGCCAGGTGGCTCCTGGACAAGGTTTCTTTGGGGGAGTACAACAAGGCTTCAGTCATTGCTTTTCATAAAGTGCTTTGGGATCCTTCAGGAAAGAGGACTGGCAAAATATTATTACTAACTTGTTTCAATTTTCAAACCAACTGAAACAATTTCTCCAGTGTAATTATTGCTTTGAGCATTAGTGAATGTTCTTTAAAGGGAATGGCTCTCATCTTTAAGTACCTACTTCTTAAAATACTCATTCCCTGGAGTGAATGTTTTTAATTACTGTCTCCCAGGCACCCTCGCCAATTAAGAGGATGTTTTAGCTTTGTTAAGTAGTTGCCAAACATATGCATCCATGACTTGCATTTTCCACGTTGTACTCCCTCAAGAGTCTATACAGCAAGAAGAAATCAAAGATGTAGCCCAACATGCACTATGTCTGCCTGGCTGAGGAGACAGGCTCCTGCCTCTTCTAAGAGATTGTTGAGAAGATGAATGGTGAATGTAAGGCAATGTACATTCTTAGATCAGATTGTGAGCTTCTTGTGGCCTAGGACTATGTTTCACACTTGATTCTTTGGATCTCAATGGGACTTAGAATTGAGATAGACATATGGGAGAACCCCAGTCAAGGATTTTTGAGGATTTTCACAAATGATGAAAGCTGATCAAGCATGTTAGAAAAACCCTGGAAAAGAAGACCTGGGACAGTTTCCTTCAGAAGCTCTCATATTGGATTAAAAAAAGAGTGAAAGACAAAAATCCATTGCATCCAAAATTAAACAAAACAAAAACAATAAAAGAAAACAAAATATCCTCAGACATTGTAAAGTCTCTGTAAGTAGGAGATCGGCCAAATGAATAAAGGACTGTAAATTAGAGAACACAGTTGTCTCTTACAAGAACGTATTAATTTAAACTGGGCTCACAAAATATTGCAAAGTGGAGGTATGGGGAAACCTACCTGAATAATAGCTAATTATGGAAGCTATAACATACCCACTTTTATTTAGGAATATTGCTAAGAAAATGCATTTTCAATTGATTTAACAATGCTCATTAAAATGTAACATGCATTATTCTTTCTGTGGGCATGCCTTCTTTCCTCACAGAAGATGAAAAAATAACCTTATGTCCCCAATATGAAATAGCAGGTTTAAAATTAATGCGGTTTTGGTCTAGTATGCCAGAACTTACTGACCAAATGAGGGGTCAGAAGGGTGGGTCAGTTTCTGCCTCTCCTGTTTGTTGAATGCCTCCCACCTGATTCAGTCACAAACTTCCTCGTATGCCACCAGAATGATCAGGATCAGGAAATCCCTTGGATTCTTAGTTTTTCACAATCCTAGAATCTCATCTCACAAACTCATTGAACAAAGCAATCCATTTTATAATTAGAAATAAGTAGAAACTGAGTGCAAATGACTCTGCCATTCTTGTTATTAACTAAGAGGCATAAATTTGAGATGATGTTTTTCCCAAATTTGTTGGTTAATTAATTAAGTTAACTTAGATGTGTATTACATGAAGTCTGTATTCCTTGGCAACAAGCAGCTCTGTAATACTGGAAACTTGTTAGGTAAAGGTTGAATTTGAAATCAGAAGTAGGTAGATGATCTACAAAATAGGAGGTTCCCTGTAGATAACAATCAAGAGTTAACTAGGTGTGGACCAATTCCCAATGGGATGGCCTGCTATAAAGGGAATGATTCTAGTTCTGACCCTAACTCTGAGACTAAACCAGCTCCGGGACCTTGAGCAAGTCACTTAACCTCTCTGGGTCTTAATTGCCCTACCTGCAAACCCATGGACTTAGATAAATTTTATGGGCCCATCTAGTTCTAACACTCTCCCTTTCCATGCACATAGAATTCACTTAGACAGAAGAAAATTGCATTTTAAAATCCTCCCAGGCATGAAAAAGGAGCTGTAGTGATTCTGATCAAGATTCTTTGAGGGTTTCATTGAGTATAAAATCTCTTAAAAAAATAAAGTCTGAGCTCTGGGCTTTAGTTTTCTAATGACCATAGGCCATGGGCCAAATCTGTACCTTTGCAGCAGGGTAATTATTTATGTTTAAATCAAATGTTTTTAAAATGGAAGGGATCAGAATAACATTGTGAACAGGGGACTTTGTATGAACTCCCATGAGGAGGAATGGTAGAACTCTGTGGACAAGGATAGGGCCATAAAGAGCAATATTTAACTGAAATGCCTGTGAAGCAGAAAAGGATCATTTAGAATTTCAGTGAAGTGAATGGGTCTTGGCTCCAGGAGATGAGGAGACTCGTGCCTTTTCTGAATATGCAGTGTGATTTGTCTAATTTGGATTCTTGTGAGAAATTCAGATAGGAGGTAATGAGACCAAAGCGATTTCCAGATGTTTTTAGCACATCCTTGGAATGAATCACTGGTAAAGGCTTCTGAGCATATTTTCCCTGATGCCAACTGGGCTAGATGATTTTGAGGCAAATTTGACCTAAGGAGAGGTAGGTTGAAAGGGGAAGGCAGCCACCCTAGCCCTGGACAATCTGCCCCTTGATCTATGATGTAGGGTGAGTGGATATGCCTGTGGGGTTGTGAGGAGCCCGTTGCTGACTGACCATATCTGCAGGGCACTTTCTGGTTCAATGACAATTTCATCACCAAAGAATCTGGAGCTGATCCACTATGATTTTCAGAGACACAGCCCCCATGGACTTACTTTGCTTAACTTAGAATTGTAAAGGAAATATATTTCTGCCCATGTTTCTCTCCCTCCCCTGTCTTATCTGTAATTCAGGCTTTCACTTTGCTTAGCCATCTCCTTGACCCCTGTAAAAATCTATGGTTCATTTTCATGCTTGGATGGGAGCTGAGTATACAGGAAGGGCTACTTCCTGTCCGATTCTGTCCTTGCAAGATAGAGCTGAAAGAGAATTCTCTACTTTTGTTTCTGGTGGTCTCCACACAGCACTACGCGAAGAAAAAAAGGCCTGTCAAGGCCTATTTAATCAGATAAGTACTGATGGATAAATCGGATAAGGTGAGCCCTGAGAACTCCGTACTTTGGAATGACCTAGTTTAGCTGACAGGGAACCAAGGTCAAGCCCACTTGACCCCTTGCCCTAGAGACACAACCTGGTGAATTTCCCTCAAACTCTTCTTAAGGTTTGGAATGGAGGGAGAAATGATGCTAATCTTATTTTCATTTGTAAAACTTCTCGTCATCAATCACAAATTCGTGAAAGAGCCCTAAACTAGGGGTCAGATTACAGAACCAGCCGCAGAACAGAGGATCTCTCTTTGGGATGGCCAACTTCAGTCATAGGTGCCACCAACAGGGTGGCATGTTTGAGTCACTGCATGTTGTATTCCATGTTGACACAACTCCCCCATGCCCTTTCTAGGCTGAAGTGGGAATGGCACTGGCATCTCTGGACTCCACTCACCACTCTATTCCAAAAAAAGAGGACCTTGAACTTGTAACCTTTGTATTTATAACATTCAAAACGCTTGAAAATGAGTGCGTACACAGTGGGGCAGGATGGGGGTAAGGGTGATGTAAAACGCAGGTAGTAGCGATGGAGGGGTGGACAGCCGGGATGGGCCTCCCTAAAGCATGCTGCTGAGTATTTCTGACACCGGAGAGGCGGTGGGGCCCTCCTGACTCACATCGGGGCCAGTGGGGCTGGGCAGGGTGCTGCGGCCTCCAGGGGGCGGGCTCAACCCTTCCCATGGTTTTTCGTCCTGGGCCACCAGGGCCGCTGCGTGGGGCTCCACGTAAGGCCTCGCGTCCTGGAGACTGCTGTTTCGCTCCTCAGGAAGGCTGGCAGCGTGGGCCAGAGTTAGGCCCCTGGGACCATCAAGGGCCGGGCCGGCCCGCTTGGCCTCCTCGGGCTCCTGGGCCAGACCACAGGCCTGGGACAGGTGCTGTGTGTAAATGCCTTCAGAGAGCGATAGCGACTGGGTCTCGCTGTGCATGCGCAACCAGCGATGATGGCGGCTGAAGCCTCCGTAGTGGGGGTGCTTGCCTGGCTTCCGCTTTCCCAGGAAGCCTAGCGGCGGCCGCGCACCGGACACAGTCTTGGCGTGGTTCTTGGGTGTGAACCCCGTGAGGGTCAGGCTATGGAGAAACTCGGCACATGAGCGATCGGGATTTGGGCCCTCGCCCTGGGGATCCTGGCCCGGCCCCAGTGGGGTTTTCACATCGTGCACTTGTAGGACGTCGGGGGCGCTGCCGCTTAGGCCCCTAAGGGTCTGCTGCGCAATGTCGTGAGATGATAGGTAGACCAGGTCCAGGTCTCTGGGGCTCAGGGCATCGCTGGAGTCGTAGTCACTGTCGGTGGGGAGGAAGACTTCTGAGCAGGCTTCTTCATCAGAGCAGGGCTGTGAATCTGCGAAGCCAGAAACTGATGTTAGGCAAAATATAGTCTTAGCTAGAGCCTGCTTCACAGGCGTAGGAACAGTGCATTTGACCCCGCACTTAGAAGGGTCCTGTGCTTCGTTTAATGTCCTGCCGTCACCTCCTGAAATGCTTATACATTTTGAACTAGGGGCCCCACATTTTCATTTTGCACAGGGCCCCACAAATTGTGTAGTGGGCTCTGGTCTTGGTGTAAGGGAAAGGAAAGAGAGGAACTCTGACAGGTTCAGCCCAGAAAGAAGTAGGGGAACCTTCCCTCATTTCCCGCACAAGCTTTTATTATTAGCTGGACAGCTGTGGAGAGGATGAAACAGGCTAGAAAGCTAAATGTTATTCATTTATTCATTCCCTATTATTTCAGAGATGATTTTTTGCATTTGACAAAGTAGCAGGAATTTAAAAGGTGAACGAAGAAGAGGAGACTCCAGTGGTGGACGTTGGTAAACCTGGTTTCAAATCCTAGCTGCCGTCCACCTCCATATTCTGAAGGACTACCTTGCTCATTAAAAAATACAACAGTTAATTGAAGAAAAAGCCCACATTCTAACCAGGTTACAGTCTGTTGATGGTGGAAAATCAGACATGATTATCATCGGAATATTGCAAAATTCATGGATAAAGTCTGATTTGTTAGGGAGTCAGTATCAAGATTTCTTCTATTTTAGGGACTAGAACTAGACGGAATGTTTTTCTTCCTTACTGTAGGAGATGATGTACATACTTGCTCTTAATTGGCAGGGCAAGATGTCAGTTTTGCCTTTTCACTCCTGGTTGTTACCCAGTATCCATTATCCAGTATCCATTATTGTTTGTTTAGTTACAAAATCTTAATTTTAATTGGGACACCAATGCACTTATGTAAAAGACCACCTTTTTTCAGCTTCCCCTGCAGCTAAGCATGGCGATATAATTAAGTTCTGGCCACTGAAATGGAAATGGAAGTATGGTATGAAACTTCTGGAAGGCTACATAAAGGGACCTGGCTTAGCTGGGTCATTACATTCTTTCTCTTTCCTTCCAGTTTGCCTGTAACTAGATGTGTGGGATGAGGTCGTGGAGCAACCTTGGAAATAGAAGCCACATGCTAGGACGGTGGGGCTGAAAAATAGAGCTTGTTGCCTGAAGACCATTATGACTGCATATCAACCTTGAATTGTCTCCTTTTGAGCTTCTTTCACACAAGAGAGAAAGTATCTTGTGTTTATGACATTCTTATTTGGGTCTTCGGTAACACAAACCCAAAATTTATCCTAACCAATAGGAGTATGGTTAAATAAATTGTGGTGCATCTGTATATGGAATATTATCCAGCAGCTACAAAGGATGAGATAAATTTATATGTTCTTTAAATAATGGCTACCAATAAAAGGATTCCCTCTTCTGCCTTTTTGAGTTCTACTGATCTGTTCAAGGTTTTCCTCAAACATAACCTCCATTAGGAAGCATCCCCCAACTGTTGGGGCAGAGATATTTAATTACTCTTGGGGCAGAGATATTTAATTCATCCATTCATTCACAATGAAGATTCTATATTACTTGAGATCCTGCTCTAATAGAAGCACTGTACTTGGTGCTTGAGTGGATATAACATTAATAAGAAATTATATCTGTCTCTAGGGAGTTTACTGTTTTAATGGATGTATAAAGAAAGTATGCATCTGTGAGACTGTGGCGGAACATAGGTTTTATAAGAGAAGTTCAGCAAATAAGTGCAGGTATATAGGAAAGAGGGATTATATTTTATTGGGACAGGATTGATGAAATACTCTATCATTTCATTTTTCTCCCTCCATTCATTCATCTCTATGTCTATATTAATTTATGTCTTCATCCACTTTTAAAAAATGACTGGAGGTAGCTTTTAATAGTAAATATACAAACAGTAAGAGGATTAGAAACAAAGAGGAAGAAGAAAGAGCACAAGTAGTCCTGTTTTGATATTATATGAGTTGTATAAAATGTTAAAATTGTGGGGGGCTGAGGGAAGGGTGCATGGGACTTCCTGTACATTTCTTTGTAATCTTCAGGGTCTATAATTATTTCAAAAAACATATTTTTAAAAACAGCATTTAATTTTTAAAAAGGTAGGGTGGAACCAGAGGAGGGTACTGAATGCTTAGATAAGGAGTTTGTACCTTATTTTGTAGCCGGTGGGTAGTCATCAAAGAATTCTGAAGAACTGACAAGATGAGAGCTATGATTTAGGATAGCAACTAGGATGTAAGATGAACATGCTGAGGAAGAGATAGCAGGGAGGCCAGCTGGGAAACTGTGGTCCAAGCTATATTTTCCCTCCAAATATTTATGTTGTTCAGGCTGTGGGGCTAAGCAAGAGCTGTGGTTGTGTGGAAGAAAATAGAAGTCCAGGAAAGTCATTCATTGAAAGATGTTTATGGAACAGTTATTTTGTGCTAGACAGACATGGTCTCTGCTTTCAAATAGCTCAAAGAGAGTGGATTAGACAATAAGTCAGAAAACACATAAGATTAATTTTGGGTAGTATGAAGTTCTGTGAAGACAATGAAAGTGGATTTTAACTAGAGAGTGACTTAGGAGGAAGATGCTTTTGATAAGGTGGCCAGGGGTGGAAGCATCACTGTACAAAGGGGAGTCTGGGTAAGAACCCAATGATCAGAAGGAACCAGCTATGTGAAAGTTTTAGGGATAAGTGTTCCAGATAACTGGGAGAAGCGAGTGTATAGGCCTCAAAGTTATTAGTAGATATCAAACTGTGATTCCTGGGAAGATAGGAAATTAAACTAAAGGAGTTAAATTTCAGTGCTGATTTGGGTTCGGTGGTAGAATGGATGGTAAATTTAATTTGGGACAGGTTGAGCTGAGGGGAAGCCAAAACATCAAGGAGGGGATGAACTGAGAGCATGTGGGTAGCAAAGCTGAAGGAAGGTATTTGTGATTGTGGAGAAGAAGAAACTATTGGAGACATAATGGTTGAATATGTGAGTGGTGAGGTTGATAATATAATAAGGAGAGGTGATCAATTGTGAGCACCAGTGCTGGCATTGGTGCTTAGTGAGAAAGATGGAAGGACACATTGTCCTCAGAGGGAAGTGGTTAGGAAAGAAGAAACATATATTTCCAGGTTAAAAGGAGAGAAATGTGTAAAGGCCTGGGCTAAATAACTTTGATATTCTTTAAAAAAGCCTTAGTACTTTTTTCAATCTTTAGTGGGAAAAACAGGACACTGCAAGGATTTCAAAATTGTTGATTGTTTTTGATGATAGCAGGGGTAGGTGCCTTAGGAGTGAGGAAGAAGAGAACATAACTGAGGATTTGAAATTGCTCTTGAAATAGGACCCATGCAAATAACTCATAATTGACTGTAGTTGAACTTCCTTCTTCATTTATCTGATCAGTGTTTTCAGCTGTGTGCGTGTATCCACAATGGTAATAACAATATCTGATATTTACTTAGTGCTTACTGTGAGCCAGCCATAATGCTAAGAGCTCTAAGTGCTTTATTTTGTTTAACACTTACGGCAATTCTCATTTTGCAGATCAGAATACTGAAGCTTAGGCTTATCAAATTTTCCAATTTGTATTCTTGATAAGTGGTAGAATAGGCAGCCAAATGTAAATCTGTCTCACTACAAAGACTTGCTATGCTGCCATCCACCTTAGCATTTCCATGACTCTCTGTGGAAAGTTCCTGAGAAGTGGTGCTTAGTTCATCTAATTCACTTTTTGTGGTACACAGAGTTAAATTACTTAAACTCTTAGGGCTTCTTGACATTGCTGCTACTAGAGAAACATACTAGATCTTGTATTAGTTTCCCGTGGCTGCTGGAACAAATTACCACATACTGGGTGGCTTAAAACAACAGAAATTTATTCTTTTACAGCTCTGGAAGCCAGAGTTTGAAATCAAGGTGTCAGCAAGGCCACACTCCCTCTGGAGGTTCTAGGGGGAGAATACTTTCTCTTGCCTCTTCTAGCTTCTGGTGGCTGTCAGCATTTCTTGTTAGCATGCCACTGTTATCTCTGCTTCTGTCTTCTCATGGCCTCTCTTCTGTGTCTGTGCCTTCTTTTCTGTCTCTTATAAGGGAACTTTTCATTGGGTGTAGGATCCACCCATATAATCCAGGATGATCTCATCACAAGATCTTTAATTTCATCTGCAATGACCCTTTTTTCAAATAATGTCACATTCACAGGAAGGGGAACATCACACACCGGGGCCTGTCATGGGGTGGTGGGAGGGGGGAGGGATAGCATTAGGAGATATACCTAATATAAATGACAAGTTAATGGGTGCAGCACACCAACATGGCACATGTATGCCTATGTAACAAACTTGCATGTTGTGCACGTGTACCCTAGAACTTAAAGTATAATAAACAAACAAACAAACAAAAAAACCAAATAATGTCACATTCATAGGTTATGAGGGTTCAGACATGGACATAGTTTTTGGGGGCCAGTAGAAGACTGATAGTAAAAATTACTAGAACTAGAAGCAACCACTGAAGTTTGCAACACTTTCAGTCCATAGTCAAGCACTTTGCAAAATCTATCTGTATTTTGATCTCCCAACATACGAATAGTGAGAACGTACTGTTTGGAGGGGACTAAGGAGTATACGAAATGTGCCTTAAATGAGCTGACAGTCTAATATTTTAATGGAGTATCATATTTTAAGACCCAATCTCTCAAGGAGAGCCTGTATTGTTTTCCCCAGGTGGAGTTAGTTGCTCAGTTCTTTTGCCTCTTAGAGCATTTTATTTATATCTCTGTAACTGCATTTACCAAGTTTTATTATAAATTATCCATTTCCTATTTGTCTTCCTCATTGGACCATGAACTCTAGAGAGCATGCAGTATGTATGTCTTACTCATCTCTGCTTAGTAAATATTGAATAAGTCAGTCAACAAAGGAATGGACTAAGGAACAAATCAAGCAAAGGGATGTGTAGAATCTTTTGTATTTCCCAGATCATGTAGTCTGAACATGGACATATGAGTGGACTATGAAGACCTCCCAACTACACTGTGTCTTAATCATCATTGTATTATTAACCTCTTGTGCTATAAATGGTACATAGAAGGCTCTCAGTAAAGCATGTTGAGTAGAACTGAAACAAACAAATATTGAAATCTGGGAGCATAACGAATAGTGATATTTGACTGTCTCTTAGAAATAATACTAAAAGCAAAGCATCCTGAAGGGATCTAATTTACTTAATCTACCATAGATTCCTGAAAACAATCACCCAGATAATTTTGCTTTATCTTTGCTGATATTTGACTGAAGAGCCAGCCCAAATATAGCAGAAAGAACAATTGTCTTAAAATTAGAGAAACCTGGACTGAAGTCCTGTCTTGCTACCTACTGCATATATGATCTTGAGCAAATCATTTAGCTTCTGTGAACTGGTACTATGAATAAGTACTATGAGGAGTAATTTAGTTTGTCAAAGATACTTTAAGTGGGCTGGGTGCGGTGGTTCACACCTGTAATCCCAGCACTTTGGGAGGCCGAGGCAGGTAGATCACTGGAGGTCAGGAGTTCGAGACCAGCCTGGCCAACCTGATGCAACCCTGTGTTTACTAAAAAAAAAAAAAAGAAAAATCCAAAAATTAGCCAGGTGTGGTGATGGGCACCTATAATCCCAGCTACTCGGGAGGCTGAGCACGAGAATCACTTGAACCTGGGAGTCAGAGGTTGCAGTGAGCCAAATTTGTGCCACTGTACTCCAGCCTGGGCAACAGAATAAATCTCTGCCTCAAAAAAAAAAAATGCTTTAAGTGCCTTAAAAACAGAAGATATTATTATTATTGAAATTCTCTTCACCCTAAATAGAGAATAACATATTAAGATCATTAAAATATAAACCAGTAATCAGATATACTTCAAGGTGAGAATGCTGTTGATAATAAAGGTGAATAATAATTTCTTGTATGGTATCTTCTGCTGGTGATGATCTAGTCCAGTAGATTTCCTAACCTACATTTTAGAGTGAATTAGTGAGTGATATAACTGATTTACTGTAGCTCCCAGAACATGAGAGATAGGAGATTTCATTTCAGGAAAGATGGGGAGATGACATTTCAGGAAAGACTGTTGACTTAAAGCTTCTCTTGATTTCAAGAGAAGACCTAGTTATAAACACAGTAACCTAGGAAGGAGATACAAAAGAGCTTGAATATTAAGTGGTAAATATTATCTCCTTGGTTCATGGACCCACACGTGGGAAACACTGCTGTAGTGGGAATCTAAATATTTGACTTGCATGGTGATTGTATTATTTATTAGAAGACTTAGTGGAACCTGTTGCTTAGAGTGGGATACCCCTCCCAGAACAGTCTGGGAAAATCTCCAGGATGCCAGCCAGGGCACTGAGGAGAGTTTCCAAGGACTTAGGCCACTGCTGCTCCCTCCCTTCCTGGAAAAGAATGCAAAGTGCAGCTTCCATCCCCAGATTCAGGCCATATGCTCCATTAACCATTGTAGGCACCTTGCCCAGTTGTTATTTTAATAAACTTGCTTATGCTCCTCAATTTCCCTGAGAGGGCCCACTGGGCAGGCCAGGACTGGTAGAACCTTGAATTTCTCCTCTGGTTGACCCAGGAGCTGTTTGATGAAAGTTCTGCTCATAGTATTAGTGCTGGCTTAGGAAGCTTGGCTTTCTTGCCATTGTAATGAGTGTTGTAACTCCTGGTCTCTGTGGGTCAGGCCAACAACAGCAGAGTAGAGTTGATGTGGATTTTGAGGGCGTTATGGGGAGATGACATTTCAGGAAAGAATAATTGACTTAAAGCTATTGCTTTTTTCTTAAAGACAGGGGGCATGGCAGAACAGAAAGAAAAGAATAATAATCCATATTTGCCCAAAAATCTATCTTCACAGTTTTAATGTACCACTGTCTGTATGTATGTACATATATATATATATAAAATTTGTGCTTCAGTGAATTTATTTCCACTGTGTTTGAGTAGACTTTAAATAATTTATAAATGAAGACTTTTACTGAATCTTTCATCAGGCCTTCGGTAGAACCTCTGGGGTTTGTTCACCTTCTGATATCCCAAGAGAAATAATATCTCCAGATTCCTGTTGATTTTTTTGAGCTATGTATTTTATGCCATAGTGCTCTTAACATCATCTGGAAAAAGGTTACCAAGATTTACATTTGGAAGATCAGGATAACCTTCAAATGCATCTGAAGGAAACAACACCCCCCTCCCCTCTATTGCCTCACCCATGTGTCACTAGGAGAAACAGCAGTATTGGAAAAAAAAATTGCTGCTGCCTGTGACCACTATATCCACAGAAAAGGAGTGGGAGAGAAAACACCAAAATACCCATGTGATGGACCAAATCATTCCACCCCCTGCCTTGAGCTGCCTTTTCTAGGAGCCAACTTTCCCCCTTGGGTCCTTGAGAGATGCTTAATTTTAATTGACTCACAGGAGTTCTACTTTGTGTTTTGAAGACCACACAGAAATGGGAAGTAAGTGAGAGTTCCATTCTCCATCCACTTACTCCCAAAAGATATACACAAACCAATTCAAGATACTCAACAGCCTTAAAACAGAATCTTGGGCTGGCACCAGAGGCTAGGTTTGTGATAGGCTCTATATTTCTAGCGGGCTCCTTTGAAGTTAGTGAATCCTATGCACACAGAATGGAATTGTGCTGCAAACTTTGCCCTGTGGGTAACCCAGCAGGTATGTTCTTCTAAATTGCATTTCCCCCTTTTCATAAATGGCTTTTGAATAATTCAAAGTGGTCACACTTGTGGGAAGGACAGAGAATGCAGTGACAGATTTCATTACTCTGAAATGCTTCTGCTTTTGTGATGGGTAGGACACTAAATGTTTCTCCCCAGTTTTCAACAGCACTTCCCCGTCACTGGGTTCCATTTGTCATTTGCTGCTTTCCACATCTTTGTGTTTCATAGCTCATGGAATCTTGGCTTCCAAGAAGTAAATGGACCCAAGAGAGAGTTATATTTTAAGAAACAGAATGATGATCGCTCACATTTTAAGTTAATAATAAAATCTGAATGTAATTGGCCAGATCCTCTTAGCAGGGAGTGGTGCAACCCGTCTTCAGGCCAACGTGAGAGTTTGGCACTTCTGTGACATAGAGAAGGCCACCCTCATACAGCCAGGGAGGAATCCACTAAGGACCCTGTGGCCAAGAGAAGATTAAACACTGGGAATGTTCTGTGCACTGAGAGGGCAGACAGGGGCTGCGAAGGTGGAAATAGAAATGAAGAGTTGTTTGTAGAGTTAAACAAATTGTGGGACATCGTAGCATACATAGCTTTCCTGCCTTAAAAAATGCCCTTTCAACCCTACACTTCTCTAGCTACTACCTTCCCTCCTTCTTCCCTTTTGCAGCCAAGATTTTAAAAGAGTGAAAATTCCTGTCCTACTTCTTTACCTCTCATTTACTCCCTGATTAGCTTGTGTTCAGTTTCTATTTCTTTCCTTTCAAAAACTGCTCTCATCTACATCACTGATGACTTCCTTGTTGAGAAAAGCAAAACAACTGAAGCTTTTCAGTTTTTGAATTTAACCTTTCTCTACACATTTTGATTCTGTGACACTACTCTCTGGTTTTTTAAATCTTCTTTCTCTGGTTGTTCCTTCTTAGTCTAATAGGTCTTGATGCTCCATTCCACAGGGATCCTTCCACAGTCTCCTCTTCTTATTCTACCTCCTCTTTCCAGGGAATCCCAAGCATTTTCCTAGCTTCAAACATCATTCACATGTAAACAAATTCTTAAATCTATAATATTAGCCCAGTTTTCTTTCCTGAGTTCTAGACTCCATGCAGCTTGTTTTCTCCTGAATGTTTCTTTTTGTACGGAATGTTCCAAAGCCAACGCAAATTCAACATGCCCAACCACCCAAGCTTGTTTTTCCTTCTCTCTTACCTTTTTTTTTTGGTAAGTGCCATCATGATACCATGAGGCACCCAAGCCAGAAAATTTGGTGTCTCCTTTGTTAATAACTTTCTAAGTTGCCTCTCTGCTTCAATAATTTTCCCTTATGGTCTCTTCATACAGCAACCAGATTTGATTTTACAGATCAGATTATATCAATCCTTGCTTAAAAGTTTCCAATGGCTTTCCATCACAAGTGGGATAAAATCCAGACTTTTTACTATGACCTACAGAACGCTGCCTACTCTGGCTTCTGGCTTCTGTCTTGCTCTCTACCCTATCTCTCACAATCTGCCCTTTTGTTCACTGTGTGTCAAAGATCTTGGCCTTCTTTCTGTCCCTCACCTACCTCAGGGCCTTTTGCTGTTTTATTGTCTGGAGTATTCCAACTCCAGAACTCTGCATTACTAGCTTCTTCTTCTGGGGTTGGTTCAAATGTCATCTTTCCAGATAGGTCTCTGCTGATCATCATCCTAGTGAATTCAACACACTTCCTGCCTACTCCCACTCCTACTGCTGTTTTGTATTATACATTGGAATTTTCAAGATCTGAAATTATCTTGTTTGTTTATGTTTTCACTCTTTGTCCCTCTTTCTAGAATGTAAGTAAGCTCTATGGGAGCGGATATTTTGCTTTATTTATCACTGTATCCCTGTTACTTCGAAGAGAGCCTGGCACATGGAGGGTGGCCAGTAAATATATATTTTTTAAGTAGAAAGAAAAGAATGAACAATGTTCTTAGATCCTGAGTTTCAGCCAAACTGCTTGCAATTCCCTAAACTACAAACAATTGTACAATCTGCTTTCTCTGCCTATAATGCTCTTCTGTTTCCTGTTTTTCTGCTCAACTCCTGCTTATCCTTCATACCAGATTCCGTCATCTCCTCCAGGAGGCTCTCTTTGATCATAGGAGTTTAATACTGATAACTTCATAGCAGGTAGGCAATTACCAGGTAATTTTTTGTTAATATATCTGTTTCTCTTATTAGCCGAACTTCTGGTAGAGATGATATTTGATTTGTATCTCTAGCCCAGTGGCAGTCTATAAAAATGCACTCTAGAAACTCTACTTAAATATTTTGTTATTTGGTAAGTCATAGACTCTTTTGGTAATGTAAATTAGCTGTCGCCTAAGTTCTTCCACTTGCCAAGTTTTGACTTTACACATTGGAGTTTTAAAAATATAGGTGCAGACACAAACTTACTCATAGAAAAGGCTCAGATTCCCAGTAAATTTTCTATAATAAAAATAACATTAAACAGGATATTGACAATATATTGTCTATTATATGACATGCATCTTTGGTATAGATTACCTTATTCACAAGTAACTCTTCAAGGTATAGGTATTATTCTCATTTTACATACATAGAAACTGAGTGTCAGATGTAGTAATCTGTTCAAGCTCATACAGCTAGTAAAACAAAGCTGGGATTTGAATCCAGGTCTCTGATTTCTAAGCGCAAGCTCTTTCTGTTACACCATGCCGCCCCCTATGGGACAAATCCACAAATCAGGCCTATTTATTAAAAATATTATGAAGCTTACAAAATTGGAGCTCTTACAAACTATAGAATCAAGAAAGATGCTTTGAATCGCCATTACTTTAATTGACCAGAAAATGGCACTAGCCTTAGCATGGCTAAGAGCTTTTTATTGCCTTTACCTAGTATGCTTTCTCTCTGTTTATAAGCATAGAGGTATTTTGTAGAAATTTATATTAACCCAGTCAGGTTTTTGCTGTTAGACTTAATACCCAAGGGTGGAGAGGTGCCTTGCTAGGTATCTTCTCCAGGTTGTTTAAAGTTCATTATATCCATGATGAGGCCAAGCTACTTACATGGACTCAGTTTCAGGATTCTAGTTTATCCAAGGTTTCTCTCTTTCCCACCTTCCACTCTAGAACACTGTGCTATGTGGATGGGAAGTTTTTCCTGAACTCTCACCCAGGTTGGGGCCTGCTTCCTGCCTCGTTCTTGTCAGATGCTATTTAATAGAGGTTGGGCCTGTTGTCTTTCCTTAGTTTGTCTTGCTCAGATTCCCTTGGCTTTTGTGGCCCTCACCTGGCATCACAGTGGTCCCCATTCTGCATCTTTGAAGCCGTATCCCTGCTTTATATCCTTTTGCATCTTGTAAATGTGACCTAGAACTGGAATGAATCTTCCCTGCCCCTAAATGGCATTGATCTTAGGTTACTGCTCTAGTTTCCTATTCCTCTACTGTTCTGATTTTGTTTCCTCTATGCTGTTAGACTCTTACCCCTGAGCAGTGTTTTCAACCACTTTCTGGAACCAATACCTCAGCATAAAAGTCCTCATCAGTGGAGAGAGGACCAAAAGTCCAGGGACTAAACAACAGAACTTCAGATCTCATTGCTTACCACTCACTGCCTTTCTTCTGTGCATCTCTGGGGATGGGGGTGGGGATGGAAGACAGTCTATATGTGATGATGATGTAGAATTGATCTTCTTTAGGCTCTGCTCATCTGAGGGGTCTATCAGCTTAGTGATGGGCAAGCCAGAGACTGGTTGTTTGTATCTTGCATACTGTAGAGCATCCATGATCCATCTCATTTCACGCCAGACTTCATCTATTTGCTTTGGAATAAAATGGTAAAAGACACTAAGTTATCAAGCAGTGATTAAAAAGGAATACCTTTCCCTGAGAGTCCAAGATGATCAATTTTCCACAATATTGGCTTTGAGCAAGAGTAAAATATTTTTAACATAGATTTGTTAAGCCAGAAAATACCTCTTTATTTTTTGTTTTGCGTATTTTTACCAGAGAAGCTCTGTCATTTAGTGAAAATAGTAGAAGACTTAGATGCTAGCTGGGATATATCACTTATTAGCACTATACTAACTCGTAGCAAGTCACTTGACCTTTTTGAGCCTTAGTTGCTTTATTTGTAAAATGTGGCCAAAACATTTTTCATTTATACCTCCCAGGGTTGCTGGGATGATTAGTTGAAATGATGAATTTCAAAGTGCTTTGTGATGCCACAGGGTACATTGCTCATACATATAAAGGGTTACTATATCCCAGATTTTAATTAAATATTCCTCATTAAGATATTGTGAAGGCATATGATAAAGCCTGAATCTCAGAATATCTTAAGAAAGAAATGTAGTCCTAGTTCTTATATGTGAACTAGAAAAGCAAAGCTGTACTGGAATATTTTTGCTAAGTAGAGATTTTTGGACCTATGTTAATAGAAAATAATTAACTTTATATATTAGACTTACTACTTTCTTACATACAGAGTAAGGGCTTCTAAAGTTCAAAACGGCCTTAACAGTTTAATCTTAAATAATTTACACATCCTTACATTTCTAGAGTAGTCCATCTTAGGTTGTTCCATTTTGATTTTTGGGTTATCAAAGTCATTTTAATGATATTTTCATTATAAAGTACAATAGTAGTTTCCTTGAAGCCTATTTGCATAAAATTCACTCAGATTTTTGTGTCTCTCTCTATATATAGATGACAAAAGTTTTCCAGATCTTGATAGACACGGGCCATGAGCTTTTTTGTTATTCTATCTCAAGGAGGGGCTGTTGGTTAAACATATTTTTTCTTATGACCCTGGAATTTGTGGTAGGCTTTCTATTTAATTTCACTCGATGACTTGGGCAAGCCATTAACTTCTTTGGGCCCATTTACTCAACCGTAAGAAGAGGTAGTTAGTCTACGTGATGTCTAAGTTCCCTTCCAGCTCTGAAACTTTAGGATTTATTTTTGAGGAACATTTGGAAATTTGGTATTACCTAACTTCCAGATAGAAGGTATTCATTATGTAAGTCATGCAAGGTTAATCTCTCTCTCCGATTGTGGAAGTTTTAAAACTAAAACACTACCTAGTGTTATATTTTATTTTCAAAATTTCTTAATAGGTCTTTAATCTGTACTTAAAACCTACTCATTAAGAATATCCACAAACCTGGTCCTCCCAACAAACACAGAGTAGGTCTGACATTCAGTCCGCCAAGCTGAGTGAAAAGCTAGCTAGAGTGAACTAGTGAATGGCAGTGTATGGTCTTACAGCCGTTTTCCCTTGCTTTCTAGTTCTTGTCACTCCTGTGGTGACAAGACTCAGCAGAGTATTCAGAGCCAGTGATGAAAGCATGAGATTGAGCTTCAGGCTTTTTTAGCTTGGTCAGTTGGGCAGGAAGTTCAGCAGTAGGCAGGCCCATGAGGAGGCACTAAGCCATTTTGAAGGGAGAAATCTAAAGTCTGGGGATAAAGCCAAAGTGGGAATCCCAGATGAGACTCAGATGAATTTTCCCAATGAGATTGTTGTTCTCTCAGCTGGCTTTTACTGGCCCTACCTCATGCAGCATAAGCTTGTTGAAAGTTATTTTAAAGGCACCGCATAACTGTGGATAGCTTTTAGAGTGCCCGACAAGGACAGGGATTGTGTTTTGGTATTTTTTGCTTTCAGCTTTGCAAAGTAGGTATGTACTCAAAAAATCACTGTTTAATGAATGAATGAATGATCTAATTCTTTAGATCTCTACCCACAAACAGAGTTATTATAAGGATTAAGTAAGATAATGTAGATGAGTGTACTTTATCAACTACATATTGTTATAAAATTTTCAGTTTTTATAATGACAATCATGATTACTGTAGTGGGCTGAATATGGAACCCCCCATAACACATCCATATCCTAATCTCCAGAACGTGTGAATATTATTTGATATGATACGAAGTAAATATTACTTTATATGGCAAAAGGTATGATTAAGTTTAGGATTTTGAGAGGAGGCGTTTATCTTGGATTTTCTGTGTGGATCCTAATTCGAACAACAAATGTCCTCATAAGGACATTCTTATAAGAGTGAGGCAGACGGAGATTTGTCAGACATAAGAGAAGGAAGCAATGTGAGTACAGAAAGAGTGAAATGATGTGGCCAGAAGTTAGGGAATGCTAACAGCCATCAGAAACTGAAGAGGCAGAGACTAGATTCTCCTCTAGAGCCTCCAGAGGGAGTGTGGCCTTGCCAACACTTTAATTTCAAACCTCTGGTCTCCAGAGCTGTGAGGGAATACATTTCTGTTATTTTAAGCCACCCAGTTTATGGGAATTTGTTACAGCAATCCTAGGAGGTTAATATAATTATTAATAAATAATCTACCTGCTGTCTTTGGATAAGATTGTTTCAGCTTTATTGCTGAGGATGAATACAGGGATTTAGCGTAGAAATTTTTTTAAAAGTATGTAGAAACAATATTTACTTCTTAATTTTTCTCAGTGACATGAAGAGGTCTTAGCTGAAGAAAAAACTTAAAAACCATATGGGTATAGGGAGGCCTGTGGATTGAGTTTAATGAGACTTAGCTAATTGCTCCAAAAGAAGGCCAATTTTCACCCATTTTACCTTATACTGTTGATCTAAAAGTAACTGACAACATAATCCCCCTGATTTTAAGGTCCAAATTCACCTTCTAAAGACTTGCTGACACATTTTAAAAAAGAAAGACCATGAATTCCCTAGGTCTGTTGATTAAAAGTTATGCATCCATTTCTCACTCTGCCCCTTAAAAATTTCAGTTTTCATCTCATAAATTATATTCCTTTCTCTTTACTCAGGCAAGATAATATTTTTATTAAAATGTAAAGGTGATTGGTTTTCTCACAGCACAGCTACAAGGTGCTCAAGGGGATGATAGATTGGCTGTATTTAATGAGCTGTGTTTCTATTACAGCTTAGGAGAATTTGAAGCATTACAGTATATAAATTATAGCCTAATTGCCCTTTAGGCTTTAGCAGCTCAAAATATGCCAAGCTCCAGGTCTTCACACTTTGACATTTCTGCTGCATGTGCTGTCTATAAAGCCTGTATGCCTTATCTATGATTTTCTACACCTCCCCTGGCCCAGCCCTCCCCCTTTCTGGCTGCACTTCTTGGCTTCTTTTCCTAACTGTATTTACATAGACTCCCTTGCTCTTTACAATGTTTGGTTTGTGTAGTGACTTCAACACTGTCTTAGATCTGGAATCATACAAATGCTCTCACGACTGGCGGTCACCCCTGCAGGTTATGGTGTGTGGTGGGCTGAGCTGTGAACACCAATGGGTGAGTGGCTACAGCTGGTTTTCATTTTGAGAGAGAGAGTGAGTGAGAGAGAGAAAGAGAGAGAGAGAGAGAGAGAGAGAGAGAGACCGAGACCACAAAGTCAACATAAAGGGAGAGATGATATTGAATTGTCTCCACTCAGTGAAGTTATCCATGTTGGGAGAAGGAAGGTGGTTCATTGAAGGCTATGGGTGTAGGGAGATGGTCTTGTTTTACCCAGACCAAGAAGTTATATTTTGAACCCTTTGAGAATTGGCTTTTATCCAAGTCTGTGTGTACCTGTCTGACTGGAAGGGAAGTATGTAGAGAGGGCTCTCAAGTTACCTGCTTTGGGAGACCAGAGCAGGCTAGAACTTTGAAGAATTCCCAGCCTGGCCTGCCTTTATCCAACCCACTTAATGGTGTGATATAAAAGAAAGAGAAAAAGGCAGTGGAGCCCTAGGCTACATGAAAAAGAAAGGAGCAAGGGTAGTAGTCAGGGAGTAGGAATAAAGCCAGGGAACTCTGGGAGGAGTTTGAGAACACAACAGACTGAAGAAAGTCAGCCTGCTTGTTGGAGGAACATACTGGATTCAGGGAGGCATAAGTGGAATAAGGCAGAAACAGAACCTAAGGCATGGGTAGAGAAGTGTTCCTCTAAAAATATCTCTGGTTGTTAAGTCATAAAACGTTAGAGCCAATTAGACCCACAGAAGTCATCTAGTCCAGTTCTTTCATTCTACATATGAGGAAATTGAGGCCCCCAGAGATCAAATGAATTGTCCAGTACTCCAGAGTTTATCAGAAGATTTGGGACTAAAAATGTGTGCTCCTTGACTTCTTTTTATTTTTTATTTTTATTTAATAGAGATGGAGTCTCACTGTGTTCCCCAGGCTGGTCTTGAACTTCTGGGCTCAAGAGATCCTCCCATCTCAGCCTCTCAACCTCCTCTGGGACCAACTTCTGATCTGTTGTTATTCTCACTAGGCTCCACTATCCTTTATATGGGGTTCAAAAATAAGCCAGTCTTTCGTATTCTCCTCATGCTGCACTCTTCCTTTTCCCACCCCTTCCCCACCATCTGTGTTCCATTTTTGCTGGAAATGAAATCAATGAAGTAAATGTTTTGAATGTTTAAATTCTACATTCTCAGGCCAATGGAGAAAGTAAGTTCTTGAAAGCTCGTTCTCTATTCTGAGAGGTCACCTAAGATATCTCATTCACGGGATGAGGAAAGTAGGATAATCCTAAAGATTTGTCTGCTCTCCACTTTGCAAGTAAATTACAATATTTTCTTCCTGAGTGTTTCAAACACCTCGAATCTCACATATTCATATTTCAAAGAATTTCTCCATCTTGTCAATGAATGAATGAATATATAATGTATTACATACTTACTACGTGCCAGGCATTTTGCCAAGTGTTTTATATGTATTATCTCATTGAATTCTCTCAGTAACATTATGAGATAGCCCTATTATTATCATCCCTATTTTACAGATGAGGAGATTGGGACTGTTGGGACTAAGAGAGATTTCTTTGCCCAAAGTTCACAGCATTTGTTCATCTTAAGTCCTCATAACATCTTGTCTGGATAGTTATAATAGCTTCTTATCTGGTTTCTCTGCCTTTAGTCTTCTCAAATCCTTATTTGGTGAGCATGACCAATCAGAGTGAATGCTTATAATAAACAACCAGTATGGCTATACCAATGTATACGGGAAGAGTATCCTCACTGCTTGAATCTATCCTAAACAGAGTTTTGAGAGCCTGTGACTTAACTTTCTTCAAAACTTCGGGTAGCTCCCTACTGCCTACAGAAAAAAAGTACAGATTTCTTAACTATGGCTTTTAATAAAGCCCTTGTGATCTGCTATCATTGCCATCTTTCGTTCTTGCCTAATTTCTACCTCTCATCACTCAATTTATGCCCCAACCAATCCTGACTATTTATCATTCCCCAAATACTATTTTTCTGCTCTGTCTGCCTCATCTGTTTATACTTTCTCTTTGAATGCTCTACATTCTATTTCACCTTACTGTAATCTAACCTATCCTTGTAGGCCAGGCTGTATATCAATTACATCCTTCATGGGAATGTTTCTGATACAACTGAAAGTAAAGTTTTACTTTCTTGTGCTAACACAAAACTTATTTGTTTGTTTGTTTGTTTTGCTTTGGTATATCTTTTTTTTTTGGCACCTAGCACATTTTACAAATTGTATTTACACACATTTCTTATCTACCCTGGTGGATTTTAAACTCCTTAAGATCAGAGACCATGTCTAATTCAACTTTATGTCTCGCATACAGTGTCTGACACCTGGTTGTTTAATAAAGGTTTATCAAATTGAACTGAATATGTATCATAGTGATATTTATCATGGGGCTATTGCTATTCTACTCATTTTGTGAACTGAGTAACTGATGGACAGAAAGATTGAAAGATTTGGCTAAGGGATTCAGAGGCAATTTTAGGCCAGATCCAAATTCTCTTGATTACTAGTCAGTACCCCTTTCACAAGACCCTGAGTTGTTACCATAGGCTTTACCAGACAAGACCATGGGAAGAGGAACACATTTTCTGATCTTAACAGCCACATATTAAAGTGTCAATTCTATGAGAAAGAAGCCCAAAACATGAGGAATTTTAGTTCTAATTGGATCTGGGTTAACATAAACTGGTAGGTCATTTTATTTTCTTTTTCTCTGAGATATTGAATTAATTAATACAATTTTTCTTTCCATTAGAATTGTCAATAGGCTACAAGGTAAGAATAATATTCTAGTTACTGCTTCTGGGGGGTGATTTTTCTCTCCCGTATGGAAAGCTACCACTACCCACCATGGTGACTGATAACATTTCTTAGTAATATTGTGATTTATCTGTAACTTTTTCTTAAGGCTTTGTTTGAAAACTTGTCTCCCTGAGCTCCACATTTTAACCAACTCAATAGGCTACTTACACACCGTGTTCTTTGAATCAGCCTGGACTGCTGTCCTTTCCCATGCTTGGCTTTTCACCCTTTCCACCCTGCCTCTTCTCCCTTCCTTTTACCCCAGAAGGAACAAACAATTACCTGAATGAAATCTAAAACTTGCTGGTGTCTTTGTTTGGCAGCTGCAACCTCGCTGTCTGAGATCGCTTCCCTGAGGGACTGTTGGGTATTCAGAGAATCCAGCTCCACAACAGCAGAAAGGCGGCAATACAGACTAATAAATTTCTCTCTGTAGCTGCAAAAATGAACTGGAAAATGGACAAGCAAAATAAAACATGTTAAGATTTGGTATCAAAATAGAGAAATTCATACCTCAGAGAAAACAAGTTGAATGAAAACATGATTTATTAATCCTATCAGTGGAAAATATTAAGCCATAAATAAATTATAAATGTGCTCTTAAGGGGCCAGTTGTCTGGCTTTAGTCAGACAGTATTCCCTTTTAAGGTTTACCAACTTCTAGTAAGGTATGGGGAAGTGGGACTGGCTAAAGCTGCAGTTATGTGGACTTTTCCCTAAAGTTGGGGCTGATTGAGTGTGTGCGTGTACACAGACACACACACACATATACACACACATACTGGGAAAATAAGCTTGCTTATCACTTTAAAGAAAAAAAGCCAAGTAGCAATTTGAAACCTAGTTTTGGTTTTCATGTCTGATTTCCAGTACATATCTTGCCTACTCCTTTCCAAGGCCAGAACCCCCAGAAGACAGAAGACATGCTTTTCTCAGAGTGTCTTCGGTCTGACTGCAAAACTTCCCCAAGGGCCTATTATGATAGGCTTTGATCCTCTTCTGCCTCTCCCCTTCTTGGCCCCTCTGGATGGATGATATGAGCTGTTGCTTGGACAGACCATTTCTTGTCTTCAGCAGACTTGGTTTTCTTCTCTCAACAGATAATGGGACAGAGACCACAGGAAAGAGTCCAGCCTTCATTTCCATCATTTTCTTTTTTCAGGAGGAACAGAGCAGTGTAGGATTGAGCCTGGTATAGGCAGCTTGATGTGGTCAGATTTCCTGTACTTCTCTGACCAGCTCTGATCTTATACCGTAACTTTGGATTCTGGTAGGATGAGGAAAACACCCTGATTCAGACTATCATAGTACTGGTTTCTTCCAGGGCATTGATGAATTTGGAGACTCATTCTTCAAGAACCTCTTTTACTCTGTTTACCTCTGACCTGTACCAGTGTGTTCCATGCTTTGGAAATAGGGCTGTTACAACCCAACAAGTCTGTTGAAACATTTTTATTCTGGCTTCTTTAGTGAGGAATTCTAGGAAGAACATCTAATTACAGGTAGTAATTACAGGTAGTAATTAGACGTTGATTCCTGAGACCCAGATCTGGCCATTTAGGGAAGCTAAAACCACATTACCTCAAAATGGGGCATTGGTCATCTCTACACCTCAATGAGGAAGCCCTACTTTTCTGCATATTGAGAGATTTTTGTCCACCCTACAATTCCCATGTTACCACTGGCTACTACTTCCTTGCTTTTTTTTCTCCGGGGATAAATCTTAGGTGAATACCAGGGCAGTGTGCTCTGTCTTTCCTTCCATGGAAGTAGAAGAGAAGAATGGGGTGAGAGTGAGAGTGGTCCATCCTTACTCCAGCTATGCCTCATTTCAAGGAGGTGTTTCTCAACTCAGGAGGCCTCTGTCCTGGTTTGATTTTTCCCTGTGGTGTCAGATCCTTCCTTCTCATCTTCTCTGCTCTGTTTAGCACTTTTTTTTGCCTGACACAGAGAACCGATTTCATATGCCCTCTTAGTAAATGACAAGCTATGGAGCTTCTCCCAAATGACCTAATTCTCATAGCATTTCCCTGCTTAAAGACTTCTACAGAGCTCCCTCTGGATCTGAGGACAAAATCCAAACATCTCTCCATAAGGAAAACTCCCTGTGATCTAGGATTTGAGTATATTTTCAGTCATACCTTCCCTCATGCTGCCACCTTCCAGCCCTAGTCCCTCATCAACCTTAAGCTTTGGTCAAGCTGAACTTACTACGAGTCCTTTTATACTTCCATGCTTTGAAACATGCCTTTTCCTCCTCCTCACATACCTTTCTTTACTAAAACCTCCAGGTCAACTTGTGATACTTGAAGATTCACGGTAAATGTTTTCTCCTCAGCGAAGTTTTCACTGACATCTCCCGGCCAGGTGGAACTAGTTTCTCCCTCTTTTGCACTCCTAGAGCACTTGTTTCTAAATATTTCATGACACTTATCCTACTGCATTGTACTTATGTGTTTACTTGACTGCCTTGGCATTAGATTGTGATTTCTTTGAGGGCAGGAAATATGCCTCCTATTAATTTTTATGTCCTTGAAACCTGGAACATTGTAGCTTCTCAATTAAGGTTTATTGACCAAATGAATTAATAAATAAATGCATGAACGGATCTGAAGAGGCAGACCCTTTGCCCGAAGGCTCCTCTTTTCTCCATTGTCTTTCCTTTACTGTGGGCTTGATTTTCCTGTTTGGAAAGGTGTTTCAGGTCTATGATATTTCCTGGCAGCTCCACAGGAAGGAATCTCAACGACTTTTTAGCTTACTCTTGACCCTGGTAGCTCCCTGAATGTGTCTTTATGCCTTTCAAGGAGGGATTATGTCCTGTTAGCACTTGACAGATGTCCTCTCTTGGCTGGAAAGTGACAAGAGTGAAGTGTCTCACACTCTGCCTTTCTAAACCAAGAGGTAAAAAAAAAAAATTTGTTTTTTTCCCCTTTCTAAAATATGACTGGAAAAATAGGGAGAGGCACTGAATAACTTCTTTAAAAGAAACACTATCAGTCTGATCTGAATTCTTACAAGCCGGGGTGTTCACAGCTTTCTCTTGTTGTGTCTCTGTAGTGGGAGCCTGGATCAGTGGGTGGTCTCACAGCACCCACCCTGTCCATGCCACGCACCACAAGTGAGTTATGAGGAGGTTTCAACTATAACGCTTCGGTTTCCCCGCTCCTGTGGTTTTTTTTTAAATCCAGACCCTTTAATGTTACTTTAACAAATGTTACTTTAACATAGTCTTTTGTGGTTTAGCAATGATATATTTGGTAGCCATAACTGAGGCAAGAAAGGCAGACTGGAAGCTTCTAATTTTTAAAAATGTGAATCTCATGCATTTTACAGATAAAATGGTATAAGGCTACAATAATGTCATTAGCTGGACCACATGATTTGTTAGTAATTCACAGACTAAGACTACATAAGATAGTGGCAGACTAACATAAGGTTGGCATCAACACTAGGAGTATAGTACAGTGGAAAGTACATGGGCTTAGCTATCTGACGGACCTGGGTTTGAACCATACTTCTGCCGCTCACCACCTGTGTGACAGTGGGCACGTGACCTCTGGGAGTCTCAGTTTTCTCATCTCTAACACAGGGATTATAATGCCTACCTAGGATTAAGTAATACAATGTATATAAAGTGCCCAGCACAGCATATGGCTCATACCCGATACAAAATAAATGTTTGTCCTTCTGCCACACCTTTTTACTACCCTGAAAGAATGAGGCAGTTAGTGGTAGTGATTAGAATATTAGAACAGGACTGGAAGTAAAATATTCTTCCTAAGGATATCTAACTCACTAAAATCCTAATCAGTCTGGGCCATGTGGCCTAGTTTGGAAGCCAAGGAATCAGCGAGATAAACTCCTGGGGTCACTTTAGTTCAATGAGTCTTTGCCAAGGTGTCAGAAAGAACTGGGGCACAAGGTGCCCCTCTAAAGATTCTTAGTAGTGAATGAGTTGACAGGTGGAATAAAGGAATGGTCTCTTAAATCATGTAAAATGGGTATTAGGTTGACACTATGCCATTTCTTGCAAGCCTGTGGCCTGGATTCCATTAGGCTCACTGCCTGGATATTCCATAGGTTCCTCGAAACTCATCATTTGTCATACTGACCTCATCATCACTCCCCTGCCCCAAACCTGTTCCTCCTTCCTATGGTCCATTTCGGTAGATGGTAACATTATCCGTCTCGGCACTCTTATTCAGACTCTCTGGCTCCTTCATCTTGCTCTTCAACCACATCAAATCAATCACAAAGTTCCATCATTTTAACTCCTAAATTCCTCATCTCTCTGCTCTCTCTTCTATACCCCCACTGAGGCTGCTGCCTTGGTTTGGATTCATGGACCCGTGAGATATGACCAGGTGGACCCGTGAGGTAGTCTCTTAATTGCTTAATTGTCTCATCATATCCAATGTCAGCCTGATTTATTTGTTTTTGACTCTCTTGCAATCAGTCCTCCATGAGCTGTCAAAATCTAGCAAGACCACATCATCCCTTTTCTTAAAATCTTTCCTTTGCTTCCTATTGCCTATGGGATAAAGTCGTACCCTCTTAGTGTTATATAAGTAGCCATGTATGATTTTGATCTTTTAAACTTTTAGCTTCATCCTCTGTCACTTTTCCTCAGATGCCTTAAGCATCCATCACAATGAGCTATTAAGAGTGTACTTAATCAGGCTGCAGGTCTCTGAGCTTTTGTACACACTGTCCCTTCTGCTTAAAATGATTTTCCTTTTCTGCCTGCCTTTTCTTTCCCATTCTGAATGTCTGTTTATCCTTCAAGATACAGCTCAAGTATTATCTCTATAAGGAAGAATTAGATGTCTTTCCTTTGAAACTCAATAGCCTGCCTCTTTTAGCAGTGCTTTCGTTTTATGAAGACTATCGGTAGGGATACCTGTATCCTCTAATGGATTTTGAGCTTGTGATGGGCAGATGGTGCCTTATTAATGTCTGTGTGGTTCAGTCCCAGCACAGTATCTGGCATATAGCAGAAGCTCAGTAAATGTTTGTTGAATGAAGGATGTAGCCAAGCACAAGCCGAGTATGAAATATATACCAGGCCTCAAACTATTATTTTTAAAAATTCCCTAGTTTTTTTTTTGTTTGTCTTTCTAGTCCAATTGGTTTAAATCATAAAGCCAAGAAAATCAACAAAAGCCAACTTTCCTTGTTATAGGCCTGCTGTCAGTTTTGAGCACCCACAAGGTCAGGGCAGGATGACCTCCTCTGTGCAGGCTAGGCAAGTCCTCAAGGGGCCACATCACCTGATAGAGTTTCTAAGGGCTCATGATGCTGCTTTTCCTTCTGTTCCTGGGAACTTTGTAAATAGTGATGCTTGTAGGCCCCCAGGAACATGCTTTATTACTGCAAAGGGGTCCTGTCCTGCTCCCACCCAAAGGATGGTAGAGTGTCAACCTTCAGGCTGTGGAAAGAGGAGTGGGTTTTTGGTGAATCCGCTTTGCCCCAGCTCAGTCTTCCTCATCCAGGTCTCATAACATCCTCCAATAGGACAATTTATCTTGACCCCACAAGTAATCCTGTGAAGGAATAGCCTGTGGGTTTGCTACAGTCTAGACCTTATTCCAGGAGACAGAGAACTAAGCTCCTTTATCATTTTGTCTTTGCTAGATCTACGCAGTGCTGGAATAGGCACAGATGCAGTTTCCATAGCTGGTTAGCAAGTTATTTATGATTCACTTAGGCCACTGGCAGGAACAAGGTCAGTTTGCCAAATCTCAAATTCTTTCATGGGGACAGGGATGACTTATACAAGTCAAACTGAAATATAGTGCAACCCTTTATTCTATTATAATTTACATATTCCCATAATTCACACCTTTTTAAGTTTCATTAGAATTCCCATGTGGTTATTAAAATTTTCTGAGTTCTGACTGAATTTCCGAAAACATTCTCTCCTTTCTCAGAAATGCTTAGTGTATCTCTTGACTCTTTACTATGTAACTACCTATGAATGGAATTTCCTACTTATAGAAAAAATAATGCTTAGCATCCTTCTTAGAGAGGCTTAGGACCACTGTAGCAGGCCCTTGGAAGTTCCCATATAAGGTGTCATTATATGCTGAGTGGCCAGATGCCTGATGGAGGAAGTAGTTATGATAAACTTCCTCTTGGAAAGCTCTGATTGCTTGGGGATAAGATGGAGTTTGTCATGATTCTTATTGAGACCAAGGCCCAGAAATGTTTTTGAAATTGTTGCTGGTGGTGCTGAAGTACAATAATCATTGTATTAGAGAGTGTATTAATTTTCTGCTACTGGCAACATTTCCTCCGGTCCCTAAAAAAAGACTAATAGAATTGTTTATGCCAATGGAACCAAGCCCAACCAAGTGGTTTTTTCTGGAAACTTACATGGTCCTCATTAATCAGTTGGATTACCAATGATATGGCAACAAGGGAGGACCAAGAAGGTGAGAAAGTATGTCTTACTCTAGGAAAAACCATCTTAAAGTCAGGCTTTGATCTATGGCCTATTTTTCATAGATGAAAGAAAGTATCTGATGCTTTCATATTGCTTCTAGCAATGTGAAGAGGTAAAACAGGTAAAAAGGACAGGCACAGTTGAATTTGGCTGAATTCCTGTGTTAACCACATCTCTAGTTTTGTATTTATGTATTAATCTCTTTGTCATAGGCAATACTACTTAAATTGTAGTCCATGGATTAGCAGCATTAGTATTACCTGAGAACTTACTAGAAATGTAAATTTTCTGGCCTCCTGCTGGACCTACTGACTCAGCATCTCTGGGGTTGGGCTCCAAGAATCTGTATTTTAACAAACTCTCCAAGTGATTCTTGGTTTTTTTATTTTTTTATTTTTTTATTTTTTTTGAGACGGAGTCTTGCTCTGTCTCCCAGGCTGGAGTGCAGTGGTGCGATCTCGGCTCACTGCAAGCTCCACCTCCCGGGTTCACGCTATTCTCCTGCCTCAGCCTCCCGAGTATCTGGGACTACAGGCGCCTGCCACCACGCCCGGCTAATTTTTTGTATTTTTAGTAGAGACGGGGTTTCACCATGTTAGCCAGGATGGTCTCGATCTCCTGACCTCTTGATCCACCTGCCTCAGCCTCCCAAAGTGCTGGGATTACAGACGTGAGCCACCGCGCCCGGCCTCCAAGTGATTCTTATGCAGGTTAAAATTTGAGAAGCACTGTTCTAAGGCTATCATATCCCAAAGTATATGTTCTATGGATTATTAATAAGTCCCATGAAAAACACTGCTCTAGTCATGGTCAAATGAATTTGGAAAATGCTGGGTTAAACAAAGTTGAGCTTTAAAAAAAATTATTTTTTAATTTTTTATTTGTTAGGGGGATGACCACTGGATTTTGCAGAGCTTTTCATACGTTACTCTACTGCTCAAAATCCTTCACTGGATTTCCAACATACTTAACGTAAAAATTCCTTATCATGGCCTGTGAGGCCCTGCGTGGTCTAGCTCCCATGACTCTCTGACCTCATCTCCTATCTTTGTTGCTTTTGCTTACTACACTCCAGATATGCTGATCTCTTAGCCAAGCACACTCTTACTCTAAGGCCTTTGCACTTACTGTTTTCATTGCCTGGAAATATTAGGTCTCCGCTCAAATGTTTCTTCTTCAGAGAGGCCTTCCCCGATCACCCAGCTGTATAAAGTGAAGCTTACTTCACTCGAGTCCCTTACCCAGATTTATTTTCCTTCATGACCTTTGTTTCTCTGATATTTACAATATTATGGTTTATTGATTGGTTTGTTATTTGTCTCTTCCACTAGAATGTAAGCTCTATGAGAAGTTTTTTCATTGTTGATTCTTCAGTGCCTGGAATAGTGCCTGGCACATAGTAGGTTACTCAATGAACATTTATTGATGAATGAATGAAAAACTGAATCAAGAAAAGAAATGGATGCTAACAGACTTCACAAAATTATAGAATGGAGAATAACAACAGTGGGACAAAGGGTGGCTACTCAAGAAGAGTGTGTGAGCCTCACAGAAACAGGCTAGAGAGGATATTTGCATGGCTTGGACCTTCAGGGCCTTAGGAGTCACATATATTGTAACGATTGATACCAAGTTGTAGATTGTTCCCACCAAAGCCATTGAGGCATGGGGAAATGAATTTCATGTGTTTTTGCCTGTAATCATGGAATAACAATGACTGTTGAACACAGAATGGAATCCTGGTTAGCTCTCCAGTGAAATGTTTTCTTTAATTCTTTTCTCTGTCAATTATATATCCCTCGGAAATCATTCATTTTCATGGCTTCAGCTGTTATTAATAGACACTGGACAGATTTCTGTGTTTAGTATCCAATTTCTCTCCTGCATTTCTACTGCCAGTGAAACATGTCCACTTGGATGTTGACTTAGCACCTTCAGTCTCAACATATTCAAAGCTAAAAGCATCACTTCCTTCAGCAAACCATTTTTTCCCCTCTGATTTCCTTACTTCTGATAAAGGCAGCAATAGCCTCATAGTCATTGAAGCTGAAAACAATGAGAGTATTCTCTAGACTTCTCCCTTTCTCATTTAAATAGTTACCTACTTTTGGGCAAGTTTTCTTTTTTTTAAAAATATCTGTATTTCTTTCCTTTTTTTTCTTCTTATTTTGGTTCCTACCCTAACACTGGATGAATAAAATAATCTCTGAAGGTTTTGACCTCTGCTTCCCATCTGTCATAAACAGATTCCGCAGCCTGATGCTGGAGATATTGCCCAATATGGCCCCAACTTGTCTGTACAGATTTATGTCCCACCTTTTCCTCACATTTCTCTGATCTAGCCAAACTGGACCACTTGTTCTCTTCCCCATTCTTTCTGAATTCTTCTGTTCTCATGTTTTTGCTCTTTCTACTCCCCCAACAAGAAAGCTTTTCTTTTTATTTATGTTTATTAACATCCTGTTTGTTCTTCAACACCCCATATCAGATACCCTTCCCTCCATGAAGGCTTTCTCATATCTTCTTTGAGAAAATGTGCTTTCTTTTTTTCAATATTAACACTTCCAATTTCTGGCATATTTCTACCTTGTTTTATAATAATTCGTATTCTCATTTTACTCCTGCCACCATACGAAAGCCTCTTGAGGGCAGAACCTTTGTCTTACTCACCTCTAAATCTCCACAGTGGGCACCGAATAGACACTTATGGAAATACCCTGCCCCACACAGTGTTGTTATATTACAGACTAAAAATGCTTTTTGGCTGAGGAACTCATTAAATGGTCACATTCACATCCAGGCCTCTTGGGAGTGGTATGGCCAATGTGATTAATTGTGTGACACAGAAAAGGTGTAGAAAGGTTAAGCAATTGCCAGTGTCACACAATAGGGAAACTAGGACTCTCAAGTCCCAGTCTACGTGTCTGATTTGAGCTTCTTGTAAGAACACTCCCTCCTCTAGAAATTAACAATTGCTGTTCATCAGCTTTTGGGCATCTGAAGTGCTTGGAGCAAGGAAAACTGAGAGCCTTAAGCATATCATCCTTGAGGGATAAATTCAGATGCAGATGCCCAGGGCTCAAATGAGACATCAGGCAGTGGCCTTGTCTGCTTCTAAATCTGGTGGCTGGGGAGCAATCCAGAGAGGGTCTGCCTCCATTCCACCCACCCACTCACTCACCCTCCTGCAAATTGTACAATTCATTTGAACTGACTGAACTCTTGCTAATTGCCTCTTACTGGCCTGTTACAAGATGAAGCATGGGAAGGGGACAAAGCCTCCCTATTCACAATCTCAGTGGGCAGCAGGGGTCTCTGCAAAAGTAGAGAAACTGGAGCCCAGGCTATTCATTTTTGAAAGTCAGGACAAGATCTTCCACCATTCAGAATCCCACATTATAATCACAATATTGCATCCTGGGAGATCCTGTCCATTTCTCAAATGGTCTGTCAGAAATTTAGAGTCTATTTAATAAGTCAGTGCTACTTAAAATTGTAGGCTTTTTTCCCCTCCAAAGTGATATGCACTCTACATTTTGATTTCATTATTATTTTTTTCTCTGGTTGGGGATGTGGGGACGGTGAGAGAGAAAGGGAGGAAAGGAGAGAGGAAGGAAGTGGGGAGAGAGAGGGAAGGGGAAAAAGAGAGAGAGAGAGAAGGGGCAGTGCTTTTCATGAAAACATCGGTTTTTATATTTATGTTTTAAGAAAGCAGAAGGGAGGCAAGAAGTCCAGCCTGATAACTGAACTTTCTGTTTAGAATTCCTTCTTCTCCATTGGGCCTTTGCTAGGTTTCAATAATTATTGCTCAGGCACATAGTCTTGGAGCTTTGCTTTTTCTCAGACTTGTACACATTTCTAGGAAGGGTTGTTGCCAAAGCCATCATGTGATTTATTGACCCTCCACTGGGACAAGGGGGAACAGATATAACTTTGTGATTTTATTATAAGGAGGCTGGGTTAATATTTCTAGGTGAAACAAGCTACTATACCAAGTTCAAACATCTGAAGAGGGAGGTTAAGAAACCCTGAGTGTGGGGTGTAAGGATTATTCTGTCCTGGGGCTGTACAGACGTCGTCTGAGGCAGGGAGCAGGAGAAGAAAGGACACATTGTGACCCATTTCCAACACCTCCTGTGTGTAGAGGCGGAAGTTCCTTGCCTGCAGAGGGACACGCGCGGAGGAAAAATAGGAGAGTTACAACATGGCACTTACATAAACAACACCAAACTGGCATAAAACATCTAACAAAATTACACAACTTCAAGCTTGGAATTTTTATACAACATAAATATTAGGGTTCAGCCCATTTAATAATGCTATATAAAATCAAGATTTAAGGCAGTAATGTTCCACATAAACTCTGAAAACAACATTTATGCTTCTTATAAAAGCAGAAAATGATTGCATTCTGTGGGCTTTTCAAAATGATGACTATAATTACATGAAGCAACAAAAATGGATTGAATTAAAAATCCACTAGTTTCAATTTAAGTTGGTTAAGGGGGAAAAACGTAGTTTCTGGCCAAGGACTGAGAAAATTTTACAAGTATCCAAAAAAAAAGTTGTATGCACTGTTAGGCAGTTAGGCAGCCTTCTCCCAACATGTATATGTAGCCTAAGAGTCACCAATGAAATATGAGCTGCTTCAAACCTGCTAAGTCCAAGAAACCCTTTAATAGTATTTACTGTCACAAGTGGAGCTCTTGCTTTTTTTTTCTCCTAGTGAACACACGGCCACCCTTAGAATAATCCAGTTGCTTCCCTATTGTCTTTAGGCATCTTGTGCAATTTAGTCTTCATTAGTGTTGGCTGTTTTAGACTTAAAATCAAAAGAGCACCCCAATGGAAGGACATTCTTAGAACTCTAATTTATTCCCCTGCCTCCATGGATTAGAGGCCAATTCATGGTTCTCTCTTGTATTTAAAGAGAGCCAGTCGCTCCTATAATGGTCTCCCAGTTTACAGGCTAAACTTGGTTCATCGTGTGTGTGTGTGTGTGTGTGTGTGTGTGTTTTGGGGAGGGAGGCAGGATTGATGAACATAGGCCCCCCCCCCAGAAAATTAAATAATGCTACTTCATGTTAACCTATTGGGCAGAGCCTAACAAAGTTTTACTATTCTCCTTTATGCCAACAGTTTTTCGTGAAGTTGCTTATTAGTGGAGGTTAGATTTGTACATTTTGATTTAGATACGACAATAATTTTGACAGAAAGTTCTTTGGGAAAAAATAGCATGGCATATCCTTGGGACATTGCTGTAGATTATACCACCGTTATCCTTCTATTCTTAGAGAAATCATTTGTACATGTGAGTACACCTTTATTTATTTGTATGTTCTCTTTGCTTTATGCTGTCTTGAAGCTGAGCCTGGTTGTCTTTTAAGGTAGACTAGCCATTGATTTTTTTTTTTTTTTCTGACCAAACCATAGTACAGTGGGGTCCAGAAAACGTGGAAGAGGTCCAACACAGAGGAGCTGGAGGAAAGGAACAGAAGCGCAGGCTGTGTCTACCTGTGGGCATCAATTCAAAATGTGCATGCACTTGCAAAGTGGTGTTTAAGTAAAGGAAAATTCACACACACACACACACACCCACCCCACTTAATGTTACAATGCAGTTTCCATGAGCCATAAAAAAAGAAGATAAAAATGGTAAAGTCTAGTACCTGGTGTAGAGGTATATTGATCTGCTGAAGGAGAGCTTTCACTGCCATCTGGAGCTCGTAGAAGAACAATTGCATGGGGCAGTCAGAAGTATGATCCACACTTTCCATAGATTCAGAGCCAGAAAGCTTTTGGATCCATTCCCATTCCTCTCTGTACGTTGAGTCAAGTTAAAATTAGAAATATAACAAAAGTTCAGAACACAGCTCAGAACTTTCTTAGTGTATGTGTCCAGAACCTGGATAACCAATGCTCGGTGGTTAAAATTCAGTGTAATTCATGAAATTTGAACGTTTTGCCACCCAAATGGAGCTTAAAATGATCTCTTTCTAATTTCAGCTTAGTTCACCTATCAAACCACATATACCTCAGAACAGCAGGCCTAATTTGTGTGAATCAGTTTTTGAGACTGGGGTTCTCAAATATTTTGTAATAATTTCCTGACTGTCCTCATTTTTCTTTCTCTGCAGATCCCCTGTAAATTCTAAGATCCTACATTTTACCACAGGGGCATCTGCTGGCTAATTCTGCAGTTTAGTAACCACAGGACTCTGGTCCAACTCAGGCAACAAACCACTTGGCACATTTCAACCCTGGCCTGTTGTAATCGTGGGGGATATTTTGGTTTTTCTCTCCTTCCAAAAGCTTGAGGAGAATCACAAACAGGAACACCAGACAATTCCAATAAAAGGAACCAAGGGATGCATATCACTGCTTCCATCCTCCTTACAAACCAGTCATCTGTGTCTTTATTCTGCATGCTCTATAATCCTTCCTAATGAACTTTTCCAAATGTCACACAGAAGGGAAGGGAAAAGAATGGCAGTGAGAGGAAAGCACATCTGCTTTGCCCCCAAAGGCTGCTCTTCAGAAGGAGCTTGAAAAGATCAAGGTAAATGCCTCTTGGGCAACATTGTTTCCACAGGTCTCTTAGCACAAGTCTCTAAACACATTCAGTTGGCCCAGATTCTCCTTCGAACTCTGCAGGGAGCAGCAGTAGGCTCTCAGGAGCAGGCTAGAGAGGAAAGGAAAGCCCTCCTCTCAGGGGATGGAAAGAGAGGAGGTGCTGACATATGTTCCCACCCTAGTGAAAACTCTCCGAGGCTTTCCCCAAAGGGCTCTACCAGCCTGGGCTCCAATCTGTGGGTCAGAAAACTAAATTGATTGTGGCATGAGCTTTTCATCAAAAACTACTCTCTTTTAACTAACTACCCTCTTAGAAAAGTTTCTGTTTTCAAGATATCTGTTTTATTTCAAGTCTCACACTGGACAAGACTACGGAAAATTTACCCTTTGTCCTAGTAAGAAAAGAAAAAAACCTCAAAATTAAATCCTACTTCAATCTGGGCATACTATTGGCTTCACAAATAATTGAAATCTTTGAGAACCTGCTTGGGAAATGTTTCTTTTTTCCCATCACTGATATGGAACAAAACGAGAGTTCTGTGACTAGCATATGCACGCATAAAACCTAAAGGACAACATGGCTAAACTAGCGTTTGTAATCAAGTTAGAAAATAAATTACCGGTAGGAATATCGTAAAAACACCTACCACTAATCAGTTTCTGCTAGAAGGATGAAGGAGATGGAACTGACAGAGAAAAGGCTACTGGAATCTTTTGTACAAATGAAAACTGGATCCTTGGCAAGGGAAAACTAGTTGATATAACCACTAGGAGATAGAGTTCAAGTCTTTAAGACACAAATCTAGAAAATGGATGAGTGTAATCTTTACTAAGTCAACCCACAAATGAACCATGTAACCTTTTGGGAAGGACTGAGGCGATAACGAATGTTGATTGTGGCAATGACCACCAGATGGCAGACTTAAAATCCAGGTGTAGTTGACAACTGAAGAGAGAATATGGTAGTCAGTGAGTTCCCTCCTCCTCCTCCTCATCATCATTTCCTCCATTGTCATCAAGCAATACTTAAGAAACCTAGTGAGATATTAGAGTTGATAAAGTCTTGCCACTTTAGGGATCACATTTTAAACTACCAAATTAGAGTATCCTTTGGCTAAGCAAATCCATGAGTGTAACTAGAATCTAGTTTATACTCTTTGGCAGTATCTAGTTTATGCCCTTTGAGGTCTGAAGAATTCTGGATAATTTCTTTTTTTTTTTTTTCTTGTCTATTCCTTCCTTTCCTTTTTTTCTTTTCTTCTCTTTCTTTTTTTATGTTGAGCACAATTCAGTTCATTATAGCAGACTTTCAGAGGCCTGCTATGAGGTTGTAAAGTTGAGCCAGATTACCAAGATTGGACAACTTTCCCAAAGCTAACAGGGTAATTCACCAAATGCCAAACTGTAGAGCAGGTTTCCAGAAGCTCGGGCCTTGTTACTTCTTTTCTTCCGTAGAGAATTATAAGGGTTGTAGAAAACATACAAGGTCCTCAGGCCAGAGGGTTAGAGTTAGGGAGAATGAGGGTGAGGAGATTTTTTAAGATCGGGGGAATCATTGGCTCTATGAAACCCATTCCTATAGGCGATATTTAAAAACAGAAAGCAAAAAGAACATGGCTGTTTTAGATTATAAAGAAAATATACTGGAAATAGCAGTGTTGAAAGAAAAGGTCAGCTGTTCATTAACCAATTGAACATCAGTGGTTTTACCATGAGTAATGTAGAGAAGAATGTGAAAGGACAGTATTCTCTTTAATGGGCTCATGCCTTCCACCAACCATCAGGCAAGCCCTCCTTATTCTAGTGTGAAAATTAAACTCTGGCCGGGCACGGTGGCTCACGCCTGTAATCCCAGCACTTTGGGAAGCTGGGGCAAGTGGATCACCTGAGGTCAGGAGTTCGAGACCAGCCTGACCAACATGGTGAAACCCCGTCTCTACTAAAAATACAAAATTAGCTGGGCATGGTGGCGCACACCTGTAATCCCAGCTACTTGGGAGGCTGAGGCAGGAGAATCATTTGAATGTGGGAGGCAGAGGTTGCAGTGAGCTGATATTGCGCCATTGTACTCCAGCCTGGGTAACAAGAGTGAAACTCTGTCTCAAAAAACAACAACAACAAAACAAAACACAACAAAACAAAACAAAAAAACCCCCCAAAACTAAGCTCTGCCCTGCTCCAGTGTGGCATCTGAGGACACCTCACCATAAAAACTGCACTGGGAAGTAACACTTCAGTTTCCTTCTGGCACATCAAGCTGGTCACTTGAGCCACTGTTTCATCACAAGGAAAATCTTAACTCCTGATCACTTACCTAGAAATGTTATTGTTTTCACGGATCTTCACGTGGCAGAGAATGTTGGGCAACTTTTGGGTAACGAGAACTTTGATTTGATCCACAGAGCTACAGAGCTTTAGGTAACCCAGATATAATCCAGGAGAGAGACGCTGATGACTCCTTTTGTGATAGGAGAGAATATCCTGTACAGTTGAAAAAAAAAAAAAGAAAACAAGAAAACACCTCGAAGGGCAATCTCAAAACCTTTTCCTTTCTAAGGCAGGCTTGTCATGGATGAAAAGAGCTGTCACTAAGTAATTTGGTGAGAAACCTCAGGTATACCATGAATGCTGGGGAAATGGTGGTACAGCTACTCTTACCTTAAGGAGAATTCTTGGCCAGGTAATCAGTTTTTAATATATTCTATATGCTTATTTGCCTAAGATTTCTGTGCCAGTGTAGGTGTGTGAGTTGTGTTTGGGAATAGGTGGTGGTGGAAGCAGCTAATAAAGAAAAATTGAGTTGATAATTTCTGTCCTTGAAGATTTTAATGTTTAGCTGGGAGAAAACAGGTATTTGCAAGTATAAAAGCTGACAGAACAGTTAAGGAAGCTTTGTAATTTCTGGATTGTTAAAATGGAAAAGTCGTTTAAGTAAAACGATTTAAAATAGAATCCAAATTTTATAGTAAGTAGGTTCCTTATCTTGAAAATTAAAAAGGTACTGCCAAGAGGTTTATTGAATTTTATGTTAACATTTAAGTTGTAGCTATAATTATGCACTAATTCTGAGAATGAAGAAAGAATGAATCAAGCACTGGTTCTTTTTTTGGCTTAATTTTTAAAATTAAATTGTATGATAGCTAAAATGATACTACTTATATTTGACTTTTACAATGTAACCATGAAGAAGATAATGTTTAGAAAAGTATTTGAAGTCTTCACATTTTTTTCCAGGCATCTTTTAAAAAATGTTGATATTCAAGTCACACTCTTATGAAATCCTTGTTCGTGTTATGTTTTTCAAATCCTTAACTGGTCTACCACTTCTAGATTCTCAGTTGTCAGTGGCTTTGCCTGTTATTTGATTAGGTCTCTACATCATCAGCTTCACTGAATTCTGTATCTTTTACAAGATTTTAAATTTTGCCCTGTAATGGATTTTCATTGAATTTGCATTATATTGTCACATCATAATATTCCAAAAGCAGCAGAGACTGAACAAAGCTGTTGATTCAATAGTAAGTGTCAACCAAGTTAAGTACAGGGATATCTTGTTTTTTATGTGGTCAGTTCTCCAGTGAACTATTTGGGTTGTGACTTTTGATTCTCTGTACAACTGCAGGGACTCAGATAACAAATAATTACAAAATTCAGATACCATCTCCCCACATCAGTAGGTAAAACTTTTTACATTTGGGCAGTGGGGGTTGTGACACAAAGTTAGGAGTGATGAGTCAGGTAACTTATTAATATGGTTTGGATTTGTATCCCCACCCAAATCTCATGTTGAATTGGAGGAGGGGCCTGGTGGGAGGTAATTGGGTCATGGGGGTGGATTTCCTCCTTGCTGTTCTCATGATAGTGAGTTCTCACAAGATCTGATGGTTTAAAATTGTGTGGCACTTCCTACCTCACTCTCTTTCTCCTGCTCTGCCATGGTAAGACGTGTTTGCTTCCCCTTCACCTTTTGCCGTGATTGTAAGTTTACTGAGGCCTCTCAGGCATGCTTCCTGTTAAGCCTGCAGAACTGTGATTCAATTAAACTTCCTCATAAATTATCCAGTCTCAAGTAGTTCTTTATAGCAGTGTGAAAATGGACTAATACACTTATTATAGGAGAAAGTTTCCTGTAGGTAGGAGCATATCCTGGTTTTCAAAAAAGCAAGGGTTAAACAACTAAGAGAGTAAAGTTCCAGTGCCTTACCACAAAAAAATGATAAGTAAGTGAGGTGATGGATATGTTAATTAGCTTGATTCAGTCATTCTACATTGTATACATATATCAAAACATCACTTTGTACCCCACAACTATATCCAAACATAATTTGTCAATTAAAAATAATACTAATGAAAATATTTAAAAGGGTAAGGTAAAGGGAATCAACTCTACCATTAAATTCAGGGAAGGTGAGAAAACAAACATTGAAATGTCTATAGAATTCTATATGGAATGGAAAAGTATGGGATCTTCCTTGACCGTCATACTCTAGAGGAGTGATCTTTTCTCTGTAGAGTTAACCATCTGCAACATCTAGCAGATGTTATTGTATATTGTCTCCTCTGTCTCATCCTTTATCAAACACATATTGAGTCCCTATAAAGTGTCAGGCACCATGTGAGACATTGGTGTTTCAGATGAATATGATGTCATCCCTACTTTTGAGGAGGTCAAAAGGAGAAGTAAACAGATGATCACAATATATTGAAATCAGTTTTATAATAGAGGCAATGTAGGCATACAGCAGAAGGAGTACTTATATTTTTCTTTCGTGTTATTTTCTTGAACTAAACTGTGAAATTAATGGTAAGGCTATGTTTTTCATTGCTTT
Organism: Pongo pygmaeus; assembly: GCF_028885625.2. Lineage (NCBI taxonomy): Eukaryota > Metazoa > Chordata > Mammalia > Primates > Hominidae > Pongo > Pongo pygmaeus. The sequence goes on from NC_072392.2 coordinate 62,257,662, forward strand.
GTGTCCTTAGTACCCAGTACTTTTCTGTATAAAATAGGTACACAACATGTGGAAAATTAGGACAGATACCTTAAACAGAACATAAGAGAATAGTAGAAGAGGGATAGAATAAGAATGGTCACAACTGGGAGAAACATCTAATGAGCATGTACAGAAAAGCAAAATCTAAACAATATTTTAAAAGATCACTTGGCCAAAAAAAAGGCTAGAAAAAAATTTGATCTCATGATGAAGAAGGAATTCTTATTAAGATCAGGATGGATAAGGCTGAACTTTTTAATGTCTTCTATCCTGTCTCTTCAGCCTAGATCACAAGTAAGTAGTTGACTACAATAAATTCAGTCAAGGTGGAATTTGGGAAATGAACACTAATTAAAGGAAGAGAAATGGTTAATGAGGGAAAGAAAAATGGAAGTATTCAAATCCACTGAATTTGATGATATGCACCCTTAGGGATACTTGCTAAACAAACAGATGTGGCTACAGACTCACAGGTCATTATTTTTGAGAAGTCATGGAGAACTGGAGAAGTCTCTAAAGACCAGAAAAGGACAAATATGGCTGTCTTTGAAACAGGAAGGGGAGAAACATGGAATGACCCTAGTAATTAAAGACCGCCAACTTATTGATCTTTAGGAAAAATGAGAAAGAACCATCAAACAATCAATTTGCAGTCATCCAGGAAATCTTGAGACACTGAAGAGGAGTCAACATGGTTCTGTGAGAGCAAAGCATACAGATTACCTTAATTTATTTTAGCAATAGAACAGGATTCCAAGACCAGAGAGAAGTCTCTAGTGTAATCTGTTTCACTGGATAACCTGGGAAAAGTAGAATCTGGACCACATTGCTTTTAACAAGCTGAATATCTGGATGGGAGATTTGTAGATAATGGAGATGGTGAATAAATAGTAGACATATTCAGTGATGGTCCAGTAGGGATTGGTCCTGAGGACCAGTCTGTTCAGCTTATTTATTGACATTCTGGACAAAGAAATCAAGAATGTGTGCATCAAATTTGTGGGTCCCAAATTTGGTATGGCTTTTCTTTTCTGGAAAATGGTAATAAAGTTCTAAATGACCCTATGCATTGAAAAAATAAGGCTATGATAATTAGGGTTGAAACTTAATATGAAAATGTGCTTGTAAAGACCTACATCCAAGAATACAAATACAGGATAGGTAAGAGTATCAGAGAAAAACATGTGGGGGTCAGAACTGACCACAAATAGAATGTGAGCTAGGAGTACACTGTGGTTATATAAAAACCAACAGCATTCTGGGATGGAGTAATTCACTCTTTCATTCAATTTTTTGAAAGACTATTACTGAGCATCTACTCTGTGTTTCCTTGCCTTTATGTAGTCATTTTCCCCTCTTTAAATGTTTTGGAGCCTGAGAAATGTGTGGGAATGGAAAGAAGCTGTCTCATCCACATAATCCATGATACACTAGAAAGGCCAACTTTTTTTTTTTTTTTTTTTTTTTGAGACGGAGTCTCACTTTGTCACCTAGGCTGGAGGGCAGTGGCTCGATTCTCTGTCTCCTGGGTTCAAGCGATTCTCCTGCCTCAGCTTCCTGAGTAGCTGGGATTACAGGCATGCGCCACCATGCCCACCCAATTTTGGTATTTTTAGTAGAGATGGGGTTTCGCCATGTTGCCTAGGCTGGTCTTGAACTCCTGACTTCAGGTGATCTACCCGCCTCGGCCTCCCAAAGTGCTGGGATTATAGGTGTGAGCCACTGCACCCAGCCTAAAAAGGCCTTCTAACACCAAATTGAATGCCTGTGGTTCTACATGTTACCTGATTTGACCTCTAATCTGCTTTTCCAACCTCCATTTCCACTATAGCCCTTTTGTGTTCCTTATCTCTAGTCAAAATGGATTGTTTTTTTCCTTTCCCCATACATGCCCTAATCTCACTGTTCTGATTGTTGTTTCACAAACTCACTCATTTTACCAACTTTTACTGAGCACTTACTATGTATCAGTCATTGTGGCTAGGATATTGATGACACTGAGATGAATAAAACATGATCCTTCCCTTCATGGAACTCACATTTCAGTGTGAGAGAATCATGTAAGCAAGTTTTTCTCACCCAACATCATAGAGGCCATAAGAAGACTGTGTAAGGCCCATTGTGGGCCTAAGGGAGGGTGAAATCCACTCTTCCAGTTTCTGCCTCATTTCTTTATCATGCTCTCAATTTAATTTAATTCCATCTATTTAATTCCTTCTTTCTTCTCTCCTTTATTTTGTTCTCTCTCTTTCTTTTTTTCCACCTGGTTAACTTAACTACACTCATGGCTCAGTCAAATGCCATCTCTTCTGCAATGCCTTCCCTGACATTTTCAGGCAGAATTAATAGCTGCTTTGTCTGTGTTCCCCATAGTACACCGTTTGTACTGCTATCAGGCTATAGTTTAATGCTGTCTTGTATTACCTTGATTTGTTTACAAATCTGTCTGTGTTCGTTTGACTGAATTCCTTGAGAGTAGGGACCTTGACTTATTCATTTGTTTTTTTCTGTAGCACCTAGAAGAGTGCCTGGTACCTAGTTGACATTGAAAAAAATATTCATTAAATATGAATTGAGAAGATCAGAGGAGGTAGGGTCTGGGGCTGGTCTTTAGGGAGAAAATATGCTATGCTTGCACAGTGACTAGGAAGGGTATATCCACCTTCTCGTCATTGATCAGAGATCCTGAGTTTGTTAGAGGAACAATAGGTAGTTGCTTTTTCAATAACTACAGCACTTTTATTTTGTTGGATGGAATATGAAAACTCAACCATCCATGATGGTAGAGGTGACAAAATGGTGGCTAGTGGTCTTTGTAGGTCCAAGATTATATGGACTGCAAATAATGTAATTTTCTGAATTATTTTCTAAATTAGAAAAATAAAAAGACTTTACCAAAATTTTTGATTTTCAACTTCTCTTCAAAACACTGAAAATATTTCAAGACTGAGACCACATTCTTCCATTGTAATTAGCTGAGGCTGAATCAGAGCTGCTGTCTTTAAAGGGGACAAGATTAATGTAGTCTCTTTTACTTACACTTGTTTCTTTTTATTTTAATTGAGCTATAACTCATATACCATAAAATTCACCCTGTTCAAGTGTGTAATTCAGTGGTTTTAGCATATTCACATGGTTGTGCAACTATCACCAGTGTCTAATGCCAGACCATTTTCATCACTTTAGAAAGAAACCACACATTCATTAGCTGTCATTCCCCTATCTCTCCCCCTGCTGTTCCTGAAACCACTAATCTGCTTTCTGTCTGTATGGATTTGCCTATTCTGGGCATAGCATATGAGTGGAATCATACAACATTTGGCACTTTGTGTCTGGCTTCTTTCACTCGGCATTACATTTTCAAGGTTCATCCATGTCATAGCATGGATCATATGTTATTCATTTTAATGGCTGAATAATATTCCATTATATGGATATACCACATTTTGTTTACACATTCATCAGTTGTTTGGCATCTAGTTTACTTCTACTGTTTGGCTATTGTGAATAATGCTTCTATGAACATTGGTGAACAAGTTTTTACATGAACCCAATTGTTTCCTAAGTCCAGCCCTATTGCCTCATTTCCAGCAATCTTTCTGATTCATGTAGTTTTTGATCCTTGTGTTTGCAGCTGCTTGGGGGTAGAAAGAGTAGGAACGTGCTGGAAAAAAAGCAGAAAAAGGAAGAAGAGGTCCTGGGCACCTAGGGTGTAAGAAGAAGACACTGAATACCTAGAGGTGATAAGGAATGCCTAAGGAGAAGAAAAGGAATGCAGGGATGAGAAGGAACAGAAGACATGCTTCACCACAGCTTCCCTAGGATCACAAAGGATGCAGAGAAAAGCGGGGGGGTGGAGAGGAAGGTGTGTACAGCAGCATGATGAAATGGGAAGGCCATCAGTCTAGGAGTCAGAAGTTGTGGGTTTGGTCCCTCTTCTAGCTGATATGACCTTGACAAGGTACTTCCTTGAAATTCACGGCTTCTTCCGCAAACTGGACACAAAACGACTCACTCATCCTCTTTGGGTTTGCATGAGGATCAAATGATATCACAGATGTAACAAAGTGTTAGAAAGTTGAATATATAGTACACGTGTGAGAGATTAAGCTTCAGGAAAAAACTTGCATGTGAGGCTTCCAAGGACTGAAGTGATCCCTGAAGAGAATGGTCGGAGCGACTTAGCACCTGAGAGGGGCCTTTCTCTTGGAAATACTCTCATTGCCAATTAGTTTGCTCATAGGGACTCTTGTCCACAATAACTCTCTTTTCCTTCCCAGGCAAGGGTGAGGAGGATTTTTTGCTCTTTCACAGATAAATGAGAGAGGCCTGTTTTGAAGGCCTGGCATTTGAGAAGGTCAGGAATTTGAGGGAGTTGGACACTGGAGTTTCCCTGGGGCCCTAGGGATTCGTAGATTAGTTATGGGCCCAGATTTTGTTAAAGCCCTTATCTTTTTTGAAAACCCCATCATGGATCATAACTTTTATACAGCTTTTCCTTAGTTGTGATGGAAAGGTAGAAAACGTGATAAAATGCCCCACGGAATGATTAGGCCATTACCAGAGGTCTCCGTGGACTGGGTGTGTCCTGAGGGCAGCCTAGCATTGCTTAAAATTTTCTGAGACATGAATGGTGATTATTATTAATAAAAATTCAAGAAACAACAGATGCTGGCAAGGCTGCAGAGAAATAGGAAAGCTTTTACAGTATTGGTGGAAATGTAAATTCATTCAATAATGTGGCAGATGGTGTGGCGATTCCTCAAAGACCTAGAATCAGAAATACTATTTGCCCCAGCAATCCCATTACTGGGTATATACCCAAAAGAATATAAATCATTCTATTATAAAGACATGTGCACAAGTATGTTCACTGCAGCACTACTTACCATAGCAAAGACATGGAATCAACTCAAATGCCCATCAATGATAGACTGGATAAAGAAAATGTGGTGCGTATACACCACGGAATACTATGCAGCCATAAGAAGGAATGAGATCATGTCCTTTGCAGGGACGTGGATGGAGCTGGAAGCTATTATCCTCAGCAAACTAATGCAGGAAAAGAAAACCAAATGCTATGTGTTCTCACTTAGAAGTGGAGCTGAACAATGAGAACACATGGACACAGGGAGGGGAACAACCTACACTGGGGCCTGTTGGTAGGGACAAGGGGAGGGAGAGCATCAGGAAAACTAACTAATGCATGCTGGGCTTAATATCTAGGTGATGGATTGATAGGTGCAGCAGATCACCATGGCACACCAATGTAACAAACCTGCACATCTTGCACTTGTACCCTGGAACTTAAAGTAAAATAAAAAAAAAATGAAAAAAAAATTTTCTGAGACATAATAAAAGTCACTAATATTTATTGAGCACTACTTTGTACTACTCTTTTAATCATTTATGTACTAACTCACCTATCTTCATTAGAACCCTATGAAGTAGGTTTTTTGCAGAGGAGGAACTGTGAGGGATGAGAAGTTAAATAATGCCCTGGACACATAACCAGAAAGGGTGGAGTTGGTATTCACACCCAGTCATCCTGATTTCAAAGTGGTGCACAGAATGTGATGTGATGTAGCAGAAAGAAGCCCAGGCTTCCAATGAGAAGGCCTGGTGGTCATCACTCCACCACCCCTGAGAAAAGAGAGTGGTCTGCGGCCTGTTATTGTGGGAATTACCAGCCTTCTTTGGGTACCACCAAGACCTGTCTCTCCCTTTATGTTGAGTTGGTGGGACCAACTCCTGATATAATTAAATCTTAAGTCTAGGAGGGATTGGATACCAGCCCTCATAGTTTTATTCCCCATTTCCTCTCTAGTGTGAGACTTGCATGGGAAGGAGGGGAGAGAGAAGAAGTAGGGGGAGGAGCAGGGAGTGTGGGGGTGGGTGGGAATGACATCAGGTGGGAATGTGCCAGTCAGCGGGGGTAAATTTTCCACTTGGATCTGTGTGGAAACCCGATCCTGCCTCTATTTTTGGTTTCCTTCTCTAACAACCTTTCACCAGATTGGAATTTTTCTGCACCTGTAACACATTTTTAATGTAATAAGTCTAGGAGAAACCAGGTATTATATCATGCTGAGGCCTGTGCTGTGTTTCTAGGAGCAAAGGTAGCCCAGACCCTAGTTTATCCCTATAGGGGATTAGTGTATTAGTCACCCTGTAAAAGCTCAATTTATTATGATTTTTTAAATGTTTCTTTTAGCACTTGCTTATAAAAGGTGAAGAGGGGAGCCTCAAATGTGTCTGTGTTCCCTGCCCCCACCTCCTTCACACAAGCACATACTCTCTGTCAATTCTCTATGAACTCAAATTCCACAAAATTAAATCCAGAGGTATTGGCTTTGACCAATTAGCTTACCTTTGCTTCATTGGCCTTTGTCCTGGTTTGGGCCGGTGCAAGTAATGAAAAAATGAGATTATTGTACTTGCCATCCCTTGGCGGGGAATGAAAGTAACTTAGAAAGTAAGTTAGCTGTTTAGGGTGACCACAAATGGCTCCCAGGACGGAAGCTCAGATTTGGGTTGTTTCTGTGCAACTAGGTCCTTCCTTCTGTCTTACTCCAGGTTAGCTGTCTGTGGATATGCTACTGCTTGCACGGGGCTCAGTGTAGATGTTTCTGCCAGCTTTTCTACCTAACCGAAGTGTCCTATACAATTCATCCCTATCACTGGGTTTAAAAAAAAAAAAAAAAGAAAGAAAGAAAGAAAAAAAGAAACAGTTTGAAGCCCATGTTCACAAAAGAATGTGTGAGGCAGAGAGAGTGTGCTGGACTCAGGAGCATACAAGGGTTGGTGTCCCAATTCCACCATCCAGGCCAAGGGCTGCATCTAAGCTACCTGGATTTTGAATTTTGGTGGCTATTCAGTATTCAAGTAAGCCTTTTATCCTTTATTTCATCTCCTGGACCCCACTCACTAAAATCCTGACTTCTACCTCAGAATATGACATAATGTAGCAGAAAGAAGCCTATTTGCAATCAGAAGATCTGAATTGAAGCCTCAGCTCTGCCATTTTCTAGCTGTGTGCCAAGGGACAAAATCAAGTTTTGTGGAGTCTCAAGTGGATATAGTTTCTGGTGTCTTTTTTTAAGGAAAACAACACAAAGTTATGAAAGCAAAGCTGCCAGGGTCCCTGCGAGGAACTGGAAGAGGCTTGTACAAGTGAAGGCTGAAGGACATCAAAGCTTCATTAGCTTCACTAAATTGCCTCTGTGTGTAGCTCTATGTCATTTAACTTCTTTGAGCTCTAGTTTCTTTTTCTTTCTTTCTTTCTTGTTTTCTTTCTTTCTTTCTTTCCTTCCTTCCTTTTTCTTTCTTTCTCCTTCCTTCCTTCCTTCGTTTCTTTCTTTCTTTCTTTCTTTCTTTCTTTCTTTTTCTTTCTTTCTTTCTTTCTTTCTTTCTTTCTTTCTTTCTTTCTTTCTTTCTGTCTTTCTCTCTCTCTTTCTTTTCTTTTCTTTTTATTTTTTGAGATGGATTCTCACTCCATCACCCAGGCTGGAGTGCAGTAGCGTGATCTCGGCTCACTGCAACTTCTGCCTCCCTGGTTCAAGCAATTCTGCCTCAGCCTCCTGAGTAGCTGGGATTACAGGTGGCTGCCATCACAACTGGCTAATTTTTGTATTTCTAGTAAAGATGGGCTTTCATCATGTTGGCCAGGCTGGTCTTGAACCCCTGACCTCAGGTGACCTGCCTGCCTTGGCCTCCCAAAGTGCTAGGATTGCAGGTGTGAGCCACCGCACCAGGCCTCTAGTTATTTCATTCCTAAAATGGACTTAATCATGCCTGTCTGTCCCAAAGGAGTATTGTAAGGAACATGCAGAAGTAAATATGTGTGAGAGTGTTTTTGTACATACACACCCATGTACACACACACAAATACACACACATGCACACATATATATACAATTTAGAAATGTATTGTTATTACAGTTCATTCAGATATTGGTTTAACGTTTTGATTATACTATCTAGAGATTCCCTATCCCCTACTCAATTATTTGTCTCAATGTTTCTTTTCTTTTCTTTTTGAGATGGAGTCTTACTCTGTTGCCCAGGCTGGAGGGCAGTCGCACGATCTTGACTCATTGCAACCTGCCTCCCAGGTTCAAGCAATTCTTCTGCCTCAGCCTCCCAAGCAGCTGAGATTATAAGTGTGCGCCACCATATCTAGCTATTTATTTATGTATTTATTTTGTATTTTTAGTAGAGATGGGGTTTCACCATGTTGGCCAGGCTGGTCTTGAACTCCTGACCTCAAGTGATCTACCGTACACCTTGGTCTCAAAGTGTTGGGATTACAGGCATGAGCCACTGCGCCTGGCCTCAATGTTTCTTACTGGCTCATTGGCCAGGGCATGAAAATGCTTTATTGGGTGCCCACTATTTGTATGAATGAATTCCAGATCTAGGGAGTGATAAATAAAAAATAAGCTTCTGCATTTGCAACAACATATCTCTGGACCCCCTCCACTCCATCACTGCATATGTAAATGGCTCTTGCAATAAATATTTCACTAGACCTTCAATAACTGGGTTTGGAACCTTAAGTATACCAGGGAATTAAGAAAAAAACTACGTACCTGGATGGTTATCAGTAAAATGTCTAAAGCTGTTGGCTCCTCAGGTGTTGATAGAGACTTTCTCTGGCTTTGCAGCTTTGAGATCTGCATCCATTTGCCATTAAAAAATGAGTAAAGCATCTCCACCTCCCTGATGGTGACTATAAGTATGTTTCCATGTCGATCTTTAATGGGCTCATAGTAAACTCTTCCCAAGTTGTGTGTCCCAAGTAAATTCTGGAAACAAATGGATTACTGGTAGCATAGAGGGTATTATGCTAACGAAGCAACACAACAGCAACAAAAGACACCGTGAATAATTATCTGATTTCTGAGAAGCTGTTTGCTCTCTTTTTTTTTTGCACTTAAACCTAGACTATATGGCATCATAGAAATGTACTTCGCAGAAGCTCAAAGGTCTTTACAAAGACATTTGTAAAGATTGCAGAGCCTGCAAAGATTACAGCAAGATGCATAAAAATTATGTTTTTTTAAAAAAGCAAATTCAGTATCTGTAAATATTTCTTACCCACATAGGCACACCAGTACATAAACCTCAGTTACCAGCACTTGAAGAGAATCCCAGATGTTTTAAAGAAAAATGTCTGATATTTAAAGTATGCTTCTGTGGAGTTCTCAGGAGATCTGCAGTAAGCTGGTATGAGGTGGGGTTGTTTAAAATGAAGAAGTGAATTGACAATGTAGCACATTGTACAGGTCCCCAAATGACTGCACATTCCCTTCAAGATACTTTAATTGGGAAATTGGCCTGGTTTGACTTATCTGCATTTCAGGGGCTTCTGTTTATTTAAAAATCTGTTAAAATTGCTTATAAACTGGGTCAACTGAGGCAGACAATACTTTTAGGAAGGTAGGAAGGGAAAGATGCCACACTCAATATGGAGGGGCTCAGGTAGTTATTCCTAAAATAAACAGGAGTTTTACAAATATGCAGGGTTTGAATATTTCTAACCTAGAACACAGGATGAATAGGATAAAATCCCCTCTAGCTTTAAATATCTATGATTTCTAAACATTATAAATCATCCTAGAGCTCCTAGCTGTTACTTTTGTGAGCTCACATAAGAGGTGGTGAGATGCCCTGTTAGCATGAATACAGAAATAGAACTGGGATTTGTAAAAGTGACAAGGATGACCTAAAAATGAATGAGCCAAGAAGTCCATATCTACACCTATGAAAACCCTGGAATTTTCCCTCACAGGTAGGGACTGCGGCCGAAATCTTATCTTCTTCCTTACAAAGACCAGACATAGGACAAATAAGGCATTTCATAAATAATTTTTGACATAAAAATTCATTTGGCAAGATTATGATTTTTTTGCAACGGCCTAATCACTCAGTCATATTTCTTCTTTCCAATATTTGACTTCTAAATCATAGAGAAGTGGGTGTGGCTTTTAGTCCAGCCCTGTGGGATACTAATAAGCAGTGTGATGCTGGTAAACTGGCTAGCCAAAAAGGAAAAAAAAGGAAGAAAAGAAAAGAAAGCCCTGATTTGTAGCACACGCCGGTTTCTGTGGTGTAAATACTCTTGCTGTAGTGGGATTTCAAACTACCCAGAGTTTGACAACAGGCTTTCAAAATCCCTGAATATTTAACAGCTGGCTCTCTCGGGCCAGTACAAATTGGCTCCAGCCTACCATTGCTATTAAGCCTTTACTTATATTTGGTATTGAATTTCAGGGTTGGCTACCATTTATTAACTGTTGGACTTCTGAAAAATTATTTACCCTCTCTGGTCCTGAGTATCATCACCTAAAAGTAAGAGTCTTTACAGCTCAGACAGCTGTTATGCTAATCCTTACCTCAGTGAGTGTTTGAGGGATTAAATCAAGCAACTCATGAAAAAGTATTCTGTAAACCCTCAAACTTGGTGCAATGTAGGGTGGGGGCTTTCTTTACTGCTTTGATTGGAATCCCACCCAGGCTTACATCTACTCCTTTTCAAGACCCATCCCAGATTTCACCTCCTCTGGGAAGACTTTTCCAACTCTCTAAGGTAGACTTCACCATCCTTCTTTTGTCCCTTACTGTTTCCTGTACAAACTTCCATCTTAGCATGTCTCTGGCTTTACTGCATGTATTGGTGTATGAGTTCACATTATGAATTCACAGTTGTTTCATCTTTGTGTCTCTGTGTCCCTTGCACAGTGCCTGCCACATGGAAAGGACTCAGCCACTTTTGGTTGACTTAATTAACATATTGTATTATCATTAAGATGCCGGAAAATGTGATTCACTTTGGACCAAAGCTGATGGGTAGACATTGACTACAGTGGTCTTTTCACTTAAACAAAGTTATTATCAGTGGTTCACTATCAGCTGTAGATAGGTTTTCTAAGGGGTTGAATAAGAAAGCACTATAAGCCTTCTTGAAATTTTTTATTGACATCAAATTAGGTTGGATAGCTAGCTTTGGGGAGAGCCCAATTTAAAAGTAGAATATTATTGTGAAAATAAATTGCAACCATCTTCCATGAGGGAGAATTCAAGGTTCTTTAGGGCCTAAAGGAAAAATAGACCATGTTAATACCTGTCATAATCAAGGTTAGGTGATCTGGGGCTCCTGATGATCCTACAAGAGCCACCTGATGGCTAACAGGAATGCATCTAGGTTATAACCAGGACAAATCACAGGGCTGTCAATAAGCCCTAGGCAGAGGCACAATATTTAGAGGTCTTTATTCAGTTTGGGGTGATGTGGACATGGGAAGGTGAAGGAAGTCCAGAGTTGGGATAAGGAGGCCTGAAAAAGAAAAGCAAAATTTTGGGAAAATCTTTTTTCCCCCTAACAAATGTAAAGAACACAGTATTCATATATTGTTACTTAGCTCTTACTCACTAATATTCATTTCTAAAAGCTATGGAGGAGGAAAGTTTAGCACAATCTGCAGTGTCAGATTTTTACTGTTTTGGTGGGATAAGTAGTTTAGACACCTTTCAATGTAAGAGCAATGTACACTTCTCCCTCTTTGGGCCCTCTGACATTTTCCTAAGAGAAAGAAAAACAATGTGGGCTTTTGGTCACTTACAGGATTTCTCATCTTAATTTTTTTTCCCAAATGCTGAGATACTTCTCTCTCCTCTGGCCTAGGTAATTTTAATTAAGAATAGACTTCTTTTTCTTTTTTACTATAATATGAATAATTTTTTCTCTTTAAAATTGTGTCTGCTTTTTTTGTAAATTACTACACAGTAAGAGGATGAAGTACTGGAAAGGATGCAGGCTTTCGAGTTAAATAAATCTGGATGTGAATCTAGAATCTGCCACTTCCTATCTATGTAACCTTGGGCACAAATGAGCATTTCTAGGCCCTAGTGTTACGATCTGTTAAAAGAATACCATAATAGTACTTTCTTATTAGGTTGTGGCAAAGATTAAATGACAGTAAAGTTTGTAAAGCACTCAACACAGTGCCTGGCACCTAGTCTGTTAAATAAATGAAAGTAGTCACTTCACGGTTACTATTTACTATTATATATTAAAGGAGCTCACTAGAGAGCAGAAACCCAGAAAACAAGGTGCAAATTGCACAGTGCTTGAAATGCACTGTGATAAAGGTAGGTCCCCTGACTTGGACACAGTGACTAAGCCCAGTGACTATGAGTGCAGATGAGGGGGAGAAGGATCATGATTGAGGCCTTTGTGAGCCGTGATAAAATGTCTGATCCACAACTGGAGGAGTCTAAGTCAGAGAATGCCTTGGTCAGAATCTTTTAGATTGGCTATTCTGGCCAAAGTATGGAAAGTGGATTGGAGGCTGTCAAGACTGGTGGCAGAGGGATGACTTTGGAGGCTTTTGACCAAATTGGAGTAATCAGGCAATAGTATACAAAACTGGAAAGGAGAGGAGAGTTAAATGAGATGCACCAGAGGAAAATCAATAGAATTTATTTACGGTTGATGCCAATCAAACTATGTATAATGCATTTTTACTTTCCTCAGAACATTGTTATTTTATTTTATTTTTTGTGAGACAGAGTTTCACTCCTGTTGCCCAGGCTGGAGTGCAATGGTGTGATCTCGGCTCACCACAACCTCCGCCTCCTGAGTTCAAGCGATTCTCCTGCGTTAGCCTCCCGAGTAGCAGGGATTACAGGCATGTGCCACCACACCCAGCTAATTTTGTATTTTTAGTAGAGATGGGGTTTGTCCATGTTGGTCAGGCTGGTCTCGAACTCCCGACCACAGGTGATCCACCCGCCTTGGCCTCCCAAAATGCTGGGATTACAAGTGTGAGCCACCGTGCCTGGCCACATTGTAAAATATTTTAAATTAGTAAAGTGATCTAACATATTAACTATGTGTCAATCCTCAAATTTCTTTTTCTTTCCCTTCAGAAGTTTTTCTATAATTTACGCCTCCCTTCCACCGCTCTTACCTCCCTCCCCAACAAAAGGTGCCTTCAGTATTTCCAGACATCTTCATTGTACAGACTAGTAAATAGTTTGGGCAATAGGTCCTACCAAAAAAAGTGATGAAAGCAACTTTATCATTGAACTAGGCATACAGAAACTTGGAGAGAAGGGCGTACATACAGCACTCAGGCCTTGATGGGGGCACTGTGAAGGTGACCATTTATTGAAGACTATGAGGCTCTCCGGTCATGGTGCAGGACCAGAGAGCTATCCATCCAGGTGGTAACTATGCTACAAGACATTTCTGTGATCCCTTTTCCCTTTGGCTAGATAAAGTTTCCCTCAAGTGTGATCACTGGGGTACATGGGTTTGGATTGACAGATATATTTATTTATCCAACCTGTACTTACTGAGTGTCTACCACATTCCAGGCATTGGGGATATAGTGGTAGCCAAGACAGACACATTCCCTGAACTGAGGAACTCACAATCCAAGTGGGTCACTAAACAGATAATAATACAAATAATAAACTCTGGGATTCTGATCACTTTCCTGAATGAAGAATACAAGGTGCTATGAGAGTGATTCACTTAATCAAGGGATCAGAGAAAGGCTCTTTAAGGAAGTATAAAAATTAAGCTGAGACCTGGAGGATATATAGGAATTAGTAAGGCAAAGTGAGGAAAGAAGGGGATTCTAAGCAAAGGAAACAGCCTGAAAACTAGCAAAGGATACAGAGAAAGACCAGCAAGTTGGAAGAAAATCGGAAGAGTGTGAAATTGTGGAAGCCAAGGGATATGCCAATCTACAAAAGGAGTATGGAACCAAGTGTATAAAATGTTGCTTACTGAAACTGAAGTCATTGGCATGACTAGATCCAGGTTTTGTGGGGGCCTGAACCATACAATTTTGGGGCACTCTTTAAGATAGAGAATACAAAATTACAAAAACAAGACTAGGTGTAAAAGTGAATCTTTATCTAGAAGGATAAAAGAAATTTCCTTCTCTCCAGCAAATACTAGAGTGTTTGGAATTTTGGGTCCCCTTTTCCCCTGAAATTTCTTAGGCAGTTTGCGAGAAATGCTTCCTGACTGCAATCCAGCTTCCCTTCCCTAAAACACTGTGGGTCCCACACTCACAGGGGCCCCGTGCTCATAGCTCATGCAAGTGAGGGGTCCTGAAGCTCCAGCTTTGGCAGCATCATCTGCCTCTGATTTCTGGTGCCCTTAAAGAGCAGTTTTGTATGCATCGTGGTAGCAAAAGTCAGAGACAGGGTTGAGAACTGGTAGGAAATGGAGATGGCAGTGGAGAAAGAGGAAGTAGGTAACTCTTCCAAGAAGTTTGGGTGTAAGGAAGAGAATAGTTTGGTAGCTGAAGGGGCATGTGGGGCTATGGGAGGAATTTAGGGGGAGATTTAACTGGAAAGACTTGAGTATTTTAAAATAAAAATGAGAGGGAAGAGATGGGACCCAGAGCACATGTGGAGGAATGAACTTATGATAAGAAACGTGAGAATTTATCTTCTGAAATAAAAAGAAAAAAAAGAAGGTTCAGTCTGTGCAAGGAGGTTTATACATTTGGCAGAATAAATTATTAATTTCCATTTTTTTTCTTTGATGAATTATACAGTGAAATCATCACCTGAGATGTGAAGGAGAGTGTGGGGAAGGAGAAGGGATGTGGGAGAATGAAGAAGGTTTTATTTTATTTTATTTTATTTTATTTTTAGACAGGGTCTTACTCTTTCACCCAGGTTGGAGTGCAGGGGCACAATCTCAGCTCACTGCAACCTCCGCCTCCCAGGCTCAAGTGATCCTCGCATGTCAGCCTCCTGAGTAGACAGCACTGCAGATGTGCATCACCACATCCAGCTAATTTTTGTATTTTTGGTAGAGATGGGGTTTTCCCATGTTGCCCAGCTGGTCTGAAACTCCTAAGCTCAAGTGATCCACCTGCCAGCCTCCCAAAGTGCTGGGGAGAAGGTTTTAAGATAGTTGCTTTACAGTGTGAGAAAGCAAATTTAGTAGAGAAAGGAAATTGGACCACTAGGTAACATTACGTGTGAGAATTGTAGTCATGAATTTAACATAAAACCAGTCAGCCCTTTTTTGTGATTTTTTTTTTATGTGGCAATGTGTAACTACTTTAGACATGTTAGATTCATTTAGGCGTGGGATTTTTCCAAATAAATAATATGAAGGGGAAAATGGAATATTTTCAAGGAAGTGATTAAGATGGGCTAAAGGAATCTAAGCTGGTCAAGGAAGGAAATGACTTCAGAAGTGGGCTGATGCATTATGAAAAGTGGTGAGGTCTATAGATTTGGAAGCTGAGGAAGTCCAAAAGTATTGTAATGGGAGTAGTTGAGTAGAGTCACACTGGCCATCATTGCATCACTCAGCATCTGACTGCACTGACTTGTAACAGTCTGATCCTTCTCATATTGCTGATATCAGATGAAAGTTCTAAGAAATCTCCAACAAACACATAATAAAGAGCCCCCCTTGAAATTCTAAGGTTTTTCAGTCTGTGAACCAGGCATGTCTAGGCTGTATGGTAGGATGATGGGAGGGTCCACTAAGGAGTCTGAGCCTCTCAGGAATGCATTTTATCCTAAAGAAAGAGTAGTATGAGGTGCAGTGGCATGGTTCAACTCAAGTGGGTCAGTGATGAAAGGACGAGGCACTTTGAATTCAGCACAGTCATCATGCCCTACTCCAAGAATTGCTTCTTGAGTTGGAAGAGAAGATTATGCAATCAAGAGTGAGTTGAGGCCAGGCACAGTGGCTCATGCCTGTACTCCCAGCACTTTGGGAGGCTGAGGCAGGTGGATCACTTGAGGTCAGGAGTTCGAGACCAGCCTGGCCCACATGGTAAAACCCTGTCTCTGGTAAAAATACAAAAATTAGCAGGGTGTGGTGGTGGGTGCCTGTAATCCTAGCTACTTGGGAGGCTGGGGCAGGAGAATTGCTTCAACCCAGGAGGCAGAGGTTGCAGTGAGCCGAGATCACGCCACTGCACTCCAGCCTGGGTGACAGAGAGAGATTCCATCCCACCACCACCCCCAACCCCCCCCAAAAAAAACCGAGTGAGTTGAAATGAACAGCTGTTTGCTAAAATCTCACTGAGCATACAAAGCAGCAAGCTACCTGTGTAATGGAATATATCACAGAGGAGCAAAATTTGCATTTCTGAATTAATTGTAATATCAACAAAATATTGCAGGAAGTTGAATTATTATTGTGAGAGTTTAAGAAATGACATTCCTATAGTTGCAGGTGGGGGGCAAAGCCATATAAATTTTTTTTTATTATAACCCTATTTTTATGCTGTGACTTACATGGTCTGGCCAAAAACAGCTTACATAGATTCCTGTTATGCATATTTCTGGGGTTGATGTAACTGCAGATTTGCAGGTACATACCCGTTACTGATAAAGGCTCAGTGATCTCTTAATGGCCCCAATCCCATGTAGCAGATATTTTTTTTCTGTGCTAAGATTCACAAATTCACTTAATACCAGAAAACAGTAAGAGGAAAACCCAGAAAATCTTGGTTAGAATTTAATGCTACTTCTAGGAGGAGCTCTGTAAACTACAAAGATTGGGGACTTGATCTGATGTGACTGAGAATATGGAAGGATAAATAAATTCAGGCTTAAAGATAATCTTTTAAGCGTTGTTTTCTATTTGTTTGTTTTTTTATAAGTAAGCAAAAATGTCTATGCTTTACCAAAATCATCACACCAAGAAACTGCTCAAAATAGCTGCTCATCTCTTTTTTCCATCTTCATATGCTCATTAATGCATAGGACGCCAGAGCAGCAACAGTCCTTCAAGTGATCTCATTAAACTTCTCTTATTTTGCAAGTGATGAAACTGGGGCCCAGAGAGGAGAACTGAGTTGGCTGATTAATATCAAATCTAGAACTCAAGTCTCCTTACTCCTTGTTTAATGAGTTACTCCTATACACTGTTCAAGAGAGACTCACTTGGAGGAGATTGCTAAAGGTACAGGTTTCCTACACGAAACCTGCATACCTACAGGTACGCAGCTCCAGCTGCTCAAGAGAACTTCACATTCTTAGGGGTCTGAAAGAGAAGGGAGCCCATCCTTTTCCTTTCTAGGTAGGACTGGTAACTGAATTTTCTACATTAAAAATATTTTCCTTGGGGGGCTGGGTTGAAACCTGGTCCCTTACCTGTAGCTGTGCTGTTGCTGCGAGCATCTTCTGCCGAGTTTGCAGCACTGTGGATGAGGATGAGGATATTGGTACACTTTGCCTCAGCCATCTTATATCTTCCCACATACAAGACAGCTGCAAAAGAAGGCATGCAGTCATGTCATCGTCCAAGCCAGTACATGATTTAGGTTGTGGCATCAAAGCAAAGCAGGGAGAAAGAAATCTGATCCCTGATGTTTATTCTCCAGTCCATTTTCAGACACACACGAAACAACTTTTTGATCTCTGTCCAATTGGAAAAAGATCTGAATGCTAATGAAACGGTCAGATCCACATTTTAGTCTTTGCCAAATGATCCCATAACTCAGAACAGTGGAGACACATTGTGACAGGATGCAAGCCTCTTTGCTTTGAAAATGTAGTGCACATGTTACTTTGGTGCTTTTTAAAATGACACAGGGCATACTAGGGCTGAAAAGGACCTTTGAGATACTTTATTTCTACCCCAAAACTTTGATCGCTGGAGACCCCTCAACTAATGTTTCAGAGATTTTTGTGCAGTAACATTGGTACAAAGTAGGGAAAAATGAAATCAGAACTTAGCATACCTTCGTGAACCACAGAAAATCTTGTGTAATAGAACTGGTGTGAGAGTCATCTATTTCAACAATTGGTACTTGATCTTCATTGGTGACTAAGATATTGTCTTTGTAATAAAATATAACAGCTATGTAGAGTCCCCTAAAAAGAAAAAGGAAAATAAAAGCATTGTCCTCAACCATCTTGGAAAAATATTGTTTTTGGACGTGATAAAAGATGAATTTAAAATATACCTAGGAACGTATTCCTGCTAAGTATCAAAAGTTCACTAGTTACAACTCAAAAGAGAGAAAATTACTGTCTTGCACAAATTCTCAGGAGAAAAGTGAACTTTATTGTTTTGAACACAAAAAAGAAATTTCTACCAAGTTTCCACTCAGAACCAAAACCAGCGCATTCTTGAAAAGTTAAGATTTCCTGAAAAAACTACATAGAACCCACCGTTTTAAGGTCTTCACAAACTTGTTTGAGGAATGGAACAGGTGTTTCAGGCTCCTTGAGACTGACTGCTTGCGGCCTGTGGTTTGTAATTTTGTACTTTCTGGAATGTATTTTAAAAAATACAGTATAAATTCCACTGGGCAGATCAACACTCCCAATTCCGTTTTCCTACCTTCCTGCCTTCCCCTCCCCCATCCCTTTAGTGTCACTTATCCTCAGGTTCATGTAGGGATTCTGCTCATTCATGCCTATAAGAAGCTCTCGTAGCCGGGCGCGGCGGCTCTCGCTGGTAATCCCAGCACTTTGGGAGGCCGAGCGGGGGGTGGATCATGAGGTCAGGAGTTCAAGACCAGCTTGACCAACATGGTGAAACCCTGTCTCTACTAAAAATACAAAAATTAGCGGGGCGTGGTGGCGCGCGTCTGTAATCACAGCTACTCAGGAGGCTGAGGCAGGATAATTGCTTGAATCCGGGAGGCAGAGGTTGCCGTGAGCCGAGATTGTGCCAGTACTCTCCAGCCTGGGCGACAGAGCGAGACTCAGTATCAAAAAAAAAAAAAAAAAGAGAAAAAAAGAAGCTCTGGTATCTTGAGATGCCAGTGGTTAACTCAATGAACAACTCCTCAAAAATGCTGGAGATAAGTAGTCTTTATAACTGCAGAAGAGATCACCTAGGTGTTCTGTTGATACTCTTTGCTTTGAAATTTTTGATGTATTTTAAGGTAGGATAAAAAGACATGGAATCAGCTCCTTTGCCCTTCTCCCTACTCCCGCAATTGCCTTCTAATATTCATACAATTCTCAGTGTTGGTAAAGTATTCCCTGTAAGTCTACATATTCCGTTAATTTTTTTCATTATAAAATTAATATAAGCACATTACAGAAAGTCTGGAGAATAGAAAAAAAAGAGCAAAACTCCACCCATACCATCTCATCACTTCTGTATAACCACTGCTAGCATTCTGGAACAGTTTTTTTCTCCATTGTGTATGTTGGTTTACAAAAATGGGTGTAGGGATGGGTATGATTATCATCCTCATTATTCGGAAGAAGAAACTGAGGCTGAGAAGTGAAAAGAATTGCTCAAAAAGTCAGTGCCTGGGAAAACAGACATTCATTAATTGGACAAATATTGATTGGGGGCACTACTATGCATCAGGCTCTGCAGCTACAATGGTAAGCAAATAATTCATTGCTTCTGTTCAGGTCTTATGCTTATAACATGGAGCTTGCCCTAATAAAGGTAGTAGACTTCCTATACTTCCTATAACAGCCTTTGCAAATAATATTGCATGGAGCTGGACTACATAATCACTGATTTTAACTCTCATATTCTAGGCAATGAAGGGAAAATGAGGTTGTTGGTATCACCACCAGACTGTTGACAGACATGTCACTGGAGATGAGAATATGGTCCATATGACTACTGTTAGGCATAGAAACCTGGACAGGTGGCCCATGACTGAGGGCCAGTGTGTCTTTGGCTATGATTATATAGGAAGAGCTGACTGACACAAGCATTCATGCCAGTTTCAAGCTTATGTTGGTAATGGTTACTCCTTGCAGAACAAAGCAAAATTATTTTTTTTTCTGACTTGAACGTGAGTTTGGCTGCTTGGAAATAGTGCTGCTGGGATTTCCAGTTAAATATGGAAGAGTGAACATATTCATTACATACTACCCTTTCCCCAAACCTCACTAAAGGCAGAGTAGAAATTAAGAAAAGAAGGAAACAGCATAAATTTTTAAAGACAGAGAGATGGGAAAGGAGACAAAAGTAAGTAAATTTCAGTAGCTGGAAAGCAGATGGATAGAAAGATTTAAGACTTGAGACAGATGAAGTCGAAGACAGCAGTGGAGAAAGTTCAGAAGTGATTTGATTCACTCCTTGGTCTCCATGGACTGCTGGAAGTGAGGGGTGAGTGTGAGCTAAAAACAAGGAGGATTTGTGGAAGCCTGTTCAAAAAGTAGTTAGACTTCTCGATCTCCTCCTCTACTACATGACTGGATGAATACCTCTTCCCCACTCTAGAAGAAAGCTAGTGGGTTGTTCTCTGGAAATCAACAGACAAATAAACACCCAAAACAACAATAACAGACATCTCTGGAGTGGGAGACATTAGGTAGTGTTGAAAATGGGGTGCTGATGATGGTGGCAGTGTACCCCAAATGGGCATATTTATGCATAAGTTTTTATATGTAATATTTCCTTATTGGGTTCTCAGAACACTGGTATCCAAACTTATACCTTCCAAGCAGGACACTGGAAGAAATTTCTGTGGAAAATTTGACCAGCCTAAGAGAACGTACCCAGAGATTCTGACACTGGGGATATCCCAATGGAAAGGTGGTGCCAGGTCACCCTACAATGAATCCTGTAAGTAAAGAGCCCTACCCATGTGCTCAGAACTTCCCAATGGCTATTGATTTCCCTTCTCTGAAATCTGAGCATTCACTGAAGGATCACCAGGCAGTTGAGAAAAGCATCTAACATGAAATACAAAGGCCAAAAATTAGTAAACAAAAGACCAAATTAGAGAAAAGAAAGATTATTCTGAGGAAAGAAAATATAAAATGAAACAAAGCGTATCATTAATATTCTGAGAGGTAAGAGAAGGCTTGCAACCTTATAAAGAGAGTAAGAGTCTATAAAAAGAACCAGAGGACAAAAGAGAGCATTGGCAATTAAAAACATGTTGTCAAAAGCTGAGAAACCCAATACAAGGCTTAGCAATTAAAGTTGATGAAATCTTCAATAAAGTAAGGCAAAAGGATGTAAGGACTGAAAGTAGAAGAAAAAAAGAAAAGAAAATTAAAGGACGAATGTAGGAGAACCAAAATCTGAATAACAAGAGTTCTAGTAAGATAGAGGAGAGGAAAAGAAGGCAAAGAAATACTTAAAGAAGTAATTTAAGAAAATGTCTCACAATTGAAGGGTATAACTTTTCATGTTGAGAGGACTTTCCAGGTGCCCAGTATAACAGACAACAGATGCCTTAGTACGTCACTGTGAAATTTTAGAACACTGGAGTCAAAAGAAAACTTAAAACCTTCCAGAGAGGGGAAAAAAAAGGTTTCATATAGAACCTCTGGAATTAGAATGACATCAGACTTAGTCCAGAAAGCTGGAAAACAATGAAACAATACCTTCAAAATATGAAAAAAAGGATTTCAACCAAGAATTCTATACTCATCCAAAACCTTGAATAAATGTTAAGTAGAATAAATACACCTTTAGATATACAATTTCTCCAAAAATTAGTTCCCAAGCCCCCTTTCAGGATGCTGCTAGGGGGAAAGCTCCACCATGCAATACAGAAAGAAGGAACCCAATATTGGAGAGCGATAAGAAGAGTCCTCAATATGGTAGTAAAAGGCAATCCAAGGGTGACAGTTGTACACTAGGCAACAAGTGACCAGTCTAGACTGGAGCAGGACAGAGGACTCCATGAATGTTTCCTTAAGAAGATGCAATAGAAACATCTAAAGCAGGGAGGAGCCAAGATGGCCGAATAGGAACAGCTCCGGTCTACAGCTCCCAGCGCGAGCCATGCAGAGACGGGTGATTTCTGCATTTCCATCTGAGGTACCGTGTTCATCTCACTAGGGAGTGCCAGACAGTGGGCGCAGGTCAGTGGGTGAGCGCACCGTGCGCCAGCCGAAGCAGGGGCGAGGCATTGCCTCACTCGGGAAGCGCAAGGGGTCAGGGAGTTCCCCTTCCAGGGGTGACAGACGGCACCTGGAAAATCGGGCCACTCCCACCCGAATACTGTGCTTTTCCGACGGGCTTAGGAAACGGTGCCCCAGGAGAGTATAGCCCGCACCTGGCTCAGAGGGTCCTACGCCCACGGAGTCTCGCTGATTGCTAGCACAGCAGTCTGAGATCAAACAGCAAGGCGGCAGCGAGGCTGGGGGAGGGGCGCCCGCCATTGCCCAGGCTCGCTTAGGTAAACAAAGCAGCCGGGAAGCTTGAACTGGGTGGAGCCCACCACAGCTCAAGGAGGCCTGCCTGCCTCTGTAGGCTCCACCTCTGGGGGCAGGGCACAGACAAACAAAAAGACAGCAGTAACCTCTGCAGACTTAAATGTCCCTGTCTGACAGCTGTGAGGAGAGCAGTGGTTCTCCCAGCACGCAGCTGGAGATCTGAGAACGGGCTGACTGCCTCCTCAAGTGGGTCCCTGACCCCTGACCCCCGAGCAGCCTAGCTGGGAGGCACCCCCCAGCAGGGGCAGACTGACACCTCACACGGCCGGCCAGGTACTCCAACAGACCTGCAGCTGAGGGTTCTGTCTGTTAGAAGGAAAACTAACAGAAAGGACATCCACACCAAAAACCCATCTGTACATCACCATCATCAAAGACCAAAAGTAGATAAAACCACAAAGATGGGGAAAAAACAGAGCAGAAAAACTGGAAACTCTAAAAAGCAGAGTACCTCTCCTCCTCCAAAGGAACGCAGTTCCTCACCAGCAACGGAACAAAGCTGGACGGAGAATGACTTTGACGAGCTGAGAGAAGAAGGCTTCAGACGATCAAATTACTCCGAGCTACGGGAGGATATTCAAACCAAAGGCAAAGAAGTTGAAAACTTTGAAAAAAATTTAGAAGAATGTATAACTAGAATAACCAATACAGAGAAGTGCTTAAAGGAGCTGATGGAGCTGAAAACCAAGGCTCGAGAACTACGTGAAGAATGCAGAAGCCTCAGGAGCCGATGTGATCAAATGGAAGAAAGGGTATCAGCCCTGGAAGATGAAATGAATGAAATGAAGCGAGAAGGGAAGTTTAGAGAAAAAAGAATAAAAAGAAACGAGCAAAGCCTCCAAGAAATGTGGGACTATGTGAAAAGACCAAATCTACGTCTGATTGGTGTACCTGAAAGTGATGGGGAGAATGGAACCAAGTTGGAAAACACTCTGCAGGATATTATCCAGGAGAACTTCCCCAATCTAGCAAGGCAGGCCAACATTCAGATTCAGGAAATACAGAGAACGCCACAAAGATACTCTTCGAGAAGAGCAACTCCAAGACACATAATTGTCAGATCCACCAAAGTTGAAATGAAGGAAAAAATGTTAAGGGCAGCCAGAGAGAAAGGACGGGTTACCATCAAAGGGAAGCCCATCAGACTAACAGCGGATCTCTCGGCAGAAACCCTACAAGCCAGAAGAGAGTGGGGGCCAATATTCAACATTCTTAAAGAAAAGAATTTTCAACCCAGAATTTCATATCCTGCCAAACTAAGCTTCATAAGTGAAGGAGAAATAAAATACTTTACAGACAAGCAAATGCTGAGAGATTTTGTCACCACCAGGCCTGCCCTAAAAGAGCTCTTGAAGGAAGCGCTAAACATGGAAAGGCACAACCGGTACCAGCCACTGCAAAATCATACCGAAATGTAAAGACCATTGAGACTAGGAAGAGACTGCATCAACTAACGAGCAAAATATCCAGCTAACATCATAATGACAGGATCAAATTCACACATAACAATATTAACTTTAAATGTAAATGGACTAAATGCTCCAATTAAAAGACACAGACTGGCAAATTGGATAAAGACTCAAGACCCATCAGTGTGCTGTATTCAGGAAACCCATCTCACGTGCAGAGACACACACAGGCTCAAAATAAAAGGATGGAGGAAGATCTACCAAGCAAATGGAAAACAAAAAAAGGCAGGGGTTGCAATCCTAGTCTCTGATAAAACAGACTTTAAACCAACAAAGATCAAAAGAGACAAAGAAGGCCATTACATAATGGTAAAGGGATTAATTCAACAAGAAGAGCTAACTATCCTAAATATATATGCACCCAATACAGGAGCACCCAGATTCATAAAGCAAGTCCTGAGTGACCTACAAAGAGACTTAGACTCCCACACATTAATAATGGGAGACTTTAACACCCCACTGTCAACATTAGACAGATCAACGAGACAGAAAGTCAACAAGGATACCCAGGAATTGAACTCAGCTCTGCACCAAGCAGACCTAATAGACATCTACAGAACTCTCCACCCCAAATCAACAGAATATACATTTTTTTCAGCACCACACCACACCTATTCCAAAATTGACCATATCCTTGGAAGTAAAGCTCTCCTCAATAAATGTAAAAGAACAGAAATTGTAACAAACTGTCTCCCAGATCACAGCGCAATCAAGCTAGAACTCAGGACTAAGAATCTCACTCAAAACCGCTCAACTACATGGAAACTGAACAACCTGCTCCTGAATGACTACTGGGTACATAACGAAATGAAGGCAGAAATAAAGATGTTCTTTGAAACCAACGAGAACCAAGACACAACATACCAGAATCTCTGGGATGCATTCAAAGCAGTGTGTAGAGGGAAATTTATAGCACTAAATGCCCACAAGAGAAAGCAGGAAAGATCCAAAATTGACACCCTAACATCACAATTAAAAGAACTAGAAAAGCAAGAGCAAACACATTCAAAAGCTAGCAGAAGGCAAGAAATAACTAAAATCAGAGCAGAACTGAAGGAAATAGAGACACAAAAAACCCTTCAAAAAATAAATGAATCCAGGAGCTGGTTTTTTGAAAGGATCAACAAAATTGATAGACCGCTAGCAAGATTAATAAAGAAAAAAAGAGAGAAGAATCAAATAGATGCAATAAAAAATGATAAAGGGGATATCACCACCGATCCCACAGAAATACAAACTACCATCAGAGAATATTACAAACACCTCTATGCAAATAAACTAGAAAATCTAGAAGAAATGGATAAATTCCTCAACACATACACCCTCCCAAGACTAAACCAAGAAGAAGTTGAATCTCTGAATAGACCAATAACAGGAGCTGAAATTGTGGCAATAATCAATAGCTTACCAACCAAAAAAAGTCCAGGACCAGATGGGTTCACAGCCGAATTCTACCAGAGGTACAAGGAGGAGCTGGTACCATTCCTTCTGAAACTATTCCAATCAATAGAAAAAGAGGGAATCCTCCCTAACTCATTTTATGAGGCCAGCATCATCCTGATACCAAAGCCTGGCAGAGACACAACCAAAAAAGAGAATTTTAGACCAATATCCTTGATGAACATTGATGCAAAAATCCTCAATAAAATACTGGCAAACAGAATCCAGCAGCACATCAAAAAGCTTATCCACCATGATCAAGTGGGCTTCATCCCTGGGATGCAAGGCTGGTTCAATATACGCAAATCCATAAATGTAATCCAGCATATAAACAGAACCAAAGACAAAAACCACATGATTATCTCAATAGATGCAGAAAAGGCCTTTGACAAAATTCAACAACCCTTCATGCTAAAAACTCTCAATAAATTAGGAATTGATGGGACGTATCTCAAAATAATAAGAGCTATTTATGACAAACCCACAGCCAATATCATACTGAATGGGCAAACACTGGAAGCATTCCCTTTGAAAACTGGCACAAGACAGGGATGCCCTCTCTCGCCACTTCTATTCAACATAGTGTTGGAAGTTCTGGCCAGGGCAATTAGGCAGGAGAAGGAAATCAAGGGTATTCAATTAGGAAAAGAGGAAGTGAAATTGTCCCTGTTTGCAGATGACATGATAGTATATCTAGAAAACCCCATTGTCTCAGCCCAAAATCTCCTTAATCTGATAAGCAACTTCAGCAAAGTCTCAGGATACAAAATCAATGTGCAAAAATCACAAGCATTCTTATACATCAATAACAGACAAACAGAGAGCCAAATCATGAGTGAACTCCCATTCACAATTGCTTCAAAGAGAATAAAATACCTAGGAATCCAACTTACAAGGGATGTGAAAGACCTCTTCAAGGAGAACTACAAACCACTGCTCAAGGAAATAAAAGAGGATACAAACAAATGGAAGAACATTCCATGCTCATGGGTAGGAAGAATCAATATCATGAAAATGGCCATCCTTCCCAAGGTAATTTACAGATTCAATGCCATCCCCATCAAGCTACCAATGACTTTCTTCACAGAATTGGAAAAAACTACTTTAAAGTTCATATGGAACCAAAAAAGAGCCCGCATCGCCAAGTCAGTCCTAAGCCAAAAGAACAAAGCTGGAGGCATCATGCTACCTGACTTCAAACTATACTACAAGGCTACAGTAACCAAAACAGCATGGTACTGGTACCAAAACAGAGATATAGATCAATGGAACAGAACAGAGCCGTCAGAAATAATGCCACATATCTACAACCATCTGATCTTTGACAAACCTGAGAAAAACAAGCAATGGGGAAAGGATTCCCTATTTAATAAATGGTGCTGGGAAAACTGGCTAGCCATATGTAGAAAGCTGAAACTGGATCCCTTCCTTACACCTTATACAAAAATCAATTCAAGATGGATTAAAGACTTAAATGTTAGACCGAAAACCATAAAAACCCTAGAAGAAAACCTAGGCAATACCATTCAGGACATAGGCATGGGCAAGGACTTCTTGTCTAAAACACCAAAAGCAATGGCAACAAAAGCCAAAATTGACAAATGGGATCTAATTAAACTCAAGAGCTTCTGCACAGCAAAGGAAACTACCATCAGAGTGAACAGGCAACCTACAAAATGGGAGAAAATTTTCGCAACCTACTCATCTGACAAAGGGCTAATATCCAGAATCTACAATGAACTCCAACAAATTTACAAGAAAAAAACAAACAACCCCATCAAAAAGTGGGCGAAGGACATGAACAGACACTTCTCAAAAGAAGACATTTATGCAGCCAAAAAACACATGAAAAAATGCTCACCATCACTGGCCATCAGAGAAATGCAAATCAAAACCACAATGAGATACCATCTCACACCAGTTAGAATGGCAATCATTAAAAAGTCAGGAAACAACAGGTGCTGGAGAGGATGTGGAGAAATAGGAACACTTTTACACTGTTGGTGGGACTGTAAACTAGTTCAACCCTTGTGGAAGTCAGTGTGGCGATTCCTCAGGGATCTAGAACTAGAAATTCCATTCGACCCAGCCATCCCATTACTGGGTATATACCCAAAGGACTATAAATCATGCTGCTATAAAGACACATGCACACGTATGTTTATTGCCGCATTATTCACAATAGCAAAGACTTGGAACCAACCCAAATGTCCAACAATGATAGACTGGATTAAGAAAATGTGGCACATATACACCATGGAATACTATGCAGCCATAAAAAATGATGAGTTCACGTCCTTTGTAGGGACATGGATGAAATTGGAAATCATCATTCTCAGTAAACTATCGCAAGAACAGAAAACCAAACACCGCATATTCTCACTCATAGGTGGGAATTGAACAATGAGAACACATGGACACAGGAAGGGGAACATCACACTTCGGGGACTGTTGTGGGTTGGGGGGAGGGGGGGAGGGATAGCATTGGGAGATATACCTAATGCTAGATGACGAGTTGGTGGGTGCAGCGCACCAGCATGGCACATGTATACATATGTAACTTACCTGCACATTGGGCACATGTACCATAAAACCTAAAGTATAATAATAATAATAATAATAATAATAATAATGATAATAATAATAATAAAAGAAAAAAAAAGAAACATCTAAAGCATCTGATTATATTGAGAGAAGACTGATTTAATTTGAGAATAGTTTGGGGATTAATTATTATAGCCATATAGAAAAACAAGCAAATGCACAATAAATTATTATTAACTACAGGGAAAACAAAAAGTTATCCAGGAAAGGAAAATAATCATATAATTTATCATTATGATGTAAACAGTAAATACTGATCTTACTAAAATTCAATATACATATATTAAGAGATTGAGAAGATAGGAACTATGCATGCAAATAAGGGAGGGGTGGGGTAAAAAGAGATGCATCATTACTTTCTTTAGTGAGGTAATGACTAAAATTGAAAAACATTATTAGAAATATGAGCACGTTACTTAGAGATATGGGGAAACTACTAAAAGAATTAGCTAAAGGTTAAGAGGTTATCTTTGGGGAGGAAAAAAATGGAAGAAGGAAGAAATTGCTTTTAAGAAAATAATAAAACTGTTTTAACTGCCTTACTGAAGTCATTCAATCCTTAAACAATGAATGAATGAGGTATATATAATTATTATCTGCATTTTAGAGATGAGAGAAATGAAGCACAGAGCCATTTAGGCAGTTTGCTCAAGGTCACACAGCCAGCAAAAGTAAAAGTACAGCCCGGATTTGAACTCAGGCAGTCTGGCTTCAGAGACACATAGTTATATATAGCTCACATAAAAACGAAGATTAAACTAAAAAAATCAGACTAAAAATAAAAAGAGAAAATTAAGAAATACTGCTACCAGTTTGGAAAAGGGCACATGCAAGCGCTAAATATTCCAGGTCTGGTCACATGGTAAAACTGTACTTTGGAGCCCTTGTGGTTGGATGGGGCCATGTGACCACCTCTGGCCAATGAGTTTTGGGTGTAATAACATGCAGAAACTCTTGCCCATATGAGACCTTCAAGAGTTATTTTTCCATCTCCTATGGTTGCTAGCAAATATTTCTAGAGAGAGGATGATAATAACACAGAAGGAGAACTCCCAGCTGATCAGTGGTAAATGCATAGCATGAGGGAGAGGTAAAAGTTTGGGGAATCATTTGGTTACTGTAACATAGTAGGGTTCACCTTGATTGACACATGAGCCTAAACTAACTTTTCTCCTAAGAACCTTGTGGCTTCTACACTGCACTTCTCTACTTGGTTGGGAGCTCTGGAGCAACAGTTCATTTTCTGTACTCTGAATGCAGTAGTTCCCTAGCTTGTAAGTGCATGGAGCATAGGAGTTTACTTCATTCATGTTGGCATGTCTAGCCCCTACTATGTGACCTACAAATTACATAGTAGGCAGGGTTTCAGTTACTATTGTTTGCAAGTTGAATAACTGGATAATAATATAAATTCATCCCCATAGGATATTGCTATGATGAACACGACTGTTGTTTTGATATTGTAATTCATTATGCACGTCAGTGTACTCACCTTGTGAACAATGAAGCTTGCTTAACATCTCCCTTGAATTTTCATCCCAATACTAATCATGCAGATCAGTTTTGGCCAGTTCGTTAGCCAAAATGCAGAAATTAATGTAGATGTTGGTACCTCCTATTTAGGATTTTAGTAGAAGTGATTTTTATTATTACTCCCATATTTGGAATATGTTGTATGGTTAGTGAGTCATTACAGGGTCATTACAGTACAGTCACCAATTACACTTCAATTCTATGGAATATCCATAAAGTGCCGAGGATGGAGAGTGGCCCCATTCTTAATGGGAGAAAAATAAGCTACAGTTTGCCAGGGAAAGACACTGTGTCGGGTGAATTTAATGCACCTAATTTACTCTTCATAGAAATCCTGCAAAATAGGTAATATTATCCTGACTTTGCTGATCAAGCAGCTGTGGATCAGAGTGGTGAAATCCTCTTCCCAATAATATACAGCTTGTAAGCGGTAGAATTGGAATCTGAAATAATGACTTTTTCTAATTGTAAAGTTGGTAAAAGTTTATGTCCCCAATAAACCACATAGTATTTCAATGTATTTGAATATTTTAAATAAAAATTTTGTAATAATAATAAAAAAATTTTGTAATTCTCTGTAAGCAATACTTATATTATTCTTCATTTGTCCTTCTGCATTTAGGGTTATGTTAAATCATCTTAGATTCATTCTTTTTGTGTGTGTATGAGGTAATTTATTTTGGCATATTATAAGTTAGCATTTCCCAAAATTTATGCTTTGGAATACTAATACTGTGAAAAAGTTGTACATGGCTAAAGAAGTTTGGAAAATGCTTGTTTAAGCAAATGTGATATGTCTGTTTATTAGAGTCTTTAATATTCTAAAGTATATTTTAAATTTCTAAGAGAAGGTGTAGAATTCAACATTTCCAAAACTTACATGACAAGACAACCTTTTTCAGCTGAGCATATTATTGGACCACTGATCTTTGGAACATACTTTGAGCACTGTTTAAGTGTCCAGAGTATATTTCATATAAAATATATTCTTCTTTTTTGGAAAGTTCTACCTTATGCCTTACTTAATTCTTTCCTGATATTGTGTGTATATTTACATTCCTCTGGGGGAAAAGCATGTACATGACAGAAGTTGGATGGAAACTATAGAAACAATTGGGCCATCTAGGCAATCATTTTTTGATTATTAGATAGGAATCCAGTGGTAATGGGGAGAGCATGAATCCTCAGATAATATTAAAAAAACTCTCATTCTCGTGAGTAGTTTCAGCTTTTCCCCTTCTGATCAAGACCAAACACACAGTGGCTTATGAATTTCCAAGAATTTCCAAGAATTCATTATATAGTATATATATACATATGTATAGTATATATATATATACAGATGTGTCCACTTGCTTTGTTACCTTTGCTGTCACACAGGAACCAATGGGCAGGGATGTGATGGAAAGGCAGAAGATGAGAAAGGAGCTTTGGTAACAACTGGCCTGGTTAAATGAGCCCTCAGTAACCGAGAACTGACTAGACTTTGGTCAGTGTGGAATATGCTGAAGGTCCTGGTCTGGGTAAAGACTTCTTAGAGATCTGGGAATGGAAATCCCACTTGGGTTTCAGAGCTACTCCATGCATATTTACATATCCTAATGAACTGGTCATTAGAAGAATATTATTTTCTTCCAAACACTTGTCCTCATTTCTAGCTAGAGCCAACATTGCTGAAGGGTCCTACTGTGATAGCTATGTAGTAATTGGGAACAACCTTTTGCTAATGCTCAGTATGACTTATCTATAGCAAGCTCAAACTCAGCGAGTATCTCTTAGTTTCAGCTGTGGATTTTTTTTCTTTTAAAAAATTTGCTAGTTTTAGAGACAGAGTCTTGCCCTGTTGCTCAGGCTGGAGCACAGTGGCATCATCATAACTCACTGCAGCCTCGAACTCCTGGGCTCAAGAGATCCTCCACAATAGTGGATTTCTTACCCAGCTGTCCCAGCAGTGCCCTAAATCTACAGCACACAATGGAGTTAGAGATCTGATGGGGGCATGGAAAATGAAAACTTTATGTAGGCTTTAATTCTCCAAATAAAACTAAGTACCTCTTCCACGAATCGTCACACAGATCAGAAATCTGACCCTGTCCCAATTGAACAGCCCAAGTAGAAAAGAAGCTTTTAAAGCCTTCTCAGAGATTCTCTGGGTGTAGCTGGTGAAAGTCTAGGGAATATGTGCTCTACTTTCCTGTGAGCAGTGGTACAGAGGAAGATTAAAATTCAGAGTGAGGTTACAGTTCAGTGCCCAGTCCTGATGTAAGGGTGCGGGACAAAAATGAAGTGTGTCAGGAAGACTGGACTTAGAACCAGAAAAATCCAGCTTGGAGTCCTGATTCTGTCTTTTCCTGGCATTGTGACCTAAGGGGAACACCACTTAGCCTCAGTGGTAATTGCCAAAATGAGGATGAAAATGAGATACTTGGTGTGAAATTGCATTGTAAACTATATTATTAATAAATATGGAGGTTTATTATTATTGTTGTTATTATAATTGGTTGGGCTCCTGCAGGGATACTCAGGGGATTTTCCTTGGAGCCAAAATGTTTTTGGGTGAATATCCCAAAGAGCTAGCCCCACTGAGGAGTCTTGTGAAGGGACAATTCCGAGAGAAGGGAACTCATGGCAGCTGCTGTTTTTCTTGTGCTTGTTTTCAAACCGTTCATATGGAGAGAGGGAGAGGGAAAGGAAGGGAGGGAAGGAGAGGGAGGTCTCTTCTGAAGGGTTAAAGCAAGATAGTGCTGTAAAGTGATTCCAGATGTACAAATATTAATATCTCTCTCCGTGATGAATGAGAAGGTATGACCCAGTTAGGAAACTGCTAAAATTACCGGCGCCACCGAGACCTCAGTTGATGGCCCAGCACAGATTTTTATCCTTACCCCGGCAACTGTAATGCTGATGAAGGGCTCGGACCTGCTGCAGCAGACCTTCCAAAACTTCACTCTGTCCCTTGTGTCTGGGCTCTCTGTCGTCATAGTCTTTCCAGTCTATTGAACAAAAGAAATAAACATAGTGAAATTTTAAAGCAAGGGAGGCCTCTTCCTTGCCCTGCCTCAGGAGCGGGAGTTTTGCTCATACTACCCACAGACTCCGCGGATGAGCACCCCGCACATGCAGAGCAAGCAGGCGATGCCAAGGATTTAGAAGCTGCCATTGTTCAGAGCTCTGTGCAAAACAGTAATTGTGGTTGGTTTCTTGTGTCGGGCAGTCTTAGGGCAAGAGAAAATGGTAATTGAAAGCCAAAAGAAAACAGGAATTTGGGAGTCCAATCTCACCTCTTCCAACCCCTTCTCCCCTTTTAGCCTTCTATATCCTAACCAGTTCCTCTGCCATCTCTCCACTTAGCACCCCGAGTCTCAACTGGATTTTCACAGTAGGAAAGAAAGGGGTGGGAATGTGCAGACTAGATGAAATCCACAGTCCCAGTGCTTTTATTGTAGGTTTCACACTTTTGGCCAAATTGACATTTCTTTCCAAGGAAAGAGCCCATGTCAAATGCCAAGAAATGGAAATCTACATTTTGCTCTAATGAATGTCTGCTTTGGTTAGCTGGCACAGCAGCCCCTGCACATACTCTGAGCCACCAACCACCCTGTCTGCTCAGTCTCTAAATATACAGTATTAGCTTACAAGGCAAATTTAAATTGCAATACCCACTGAGATTTTTCTCCCCCTTCTATTTTCATTCCATTTAGCTATAATGATATCAAGAGTAATAACCCATATGGGACTAATGTCAAGATTGTAATTCTGCTGTCTCCAACTCTTAATCTTTTTTTTTCAGCAGTTCAGTCATTTCAGAGTCCATCCCTTCTTCCTTCTATTTTCTTTCCTCCAGTTTTCCTTTCTGGAGGAAAAAACAGAAAGCAACAACTTAATGTCCTTCTTAGTTGAGATGCTTTCTCTAAAATTGCTAGTCATTCTTCCCCAGAAAAGCCAGTTAGTTCATGAGTGTATCTTGGGCTTAAGTTCTAGTTGAACAAGTTTCAAACTCCTTCCCCCACAGATTTATTTTAAAATATGGGGTCTCTTTCATTCAGAAACTTAAGTAGATGTCATGACAGTTAAAGTTATGTAAAGGCATTCCATAGTGGTTCATCCAAGGCCCAGGCATATAGCACAGTTAGGAGGACCATAGGTTCTGAAGTCGGGTAAACACAGGTGTGAATCCTGACTCCTAAAATTCCTAGCTCAGTGTCTGCAGGTAATTTACTTATACCAACAGGGCCTCTACTCCCTAACATGAAAAATGAGGATAGTATCTACTTTGCAGGATATTTGTGAGTATTAAAGGAGAGATATCTTAGGTGTCTGGCACAATGCCTAATTACATGATAGGCATTCTGTAAATATAACTTAAAAGGAAGGGAATTCATGATGGAAACACCATTTCTTACCCTATCAGATGATTACCTATGAAGAAGGGGGCCTCAGAGATTTTCTGATCCTTCTTCCTTTCCACCCTCCCCCATGTACCTGTCTTTATTTTACTTTTCAGGAGACCGGGGCTGATATAACCAATCCAGTTGTATATGACTCAGCTTGTTAGTGGCACAGCCAGGGCAATAATAACATCTCCTGACCCTCAATATATTGCTCATTTCATATACCATGGACATGCTTTTTATTTTTCTATTTTCTCTTAGGAAGGAAGGTCAGAAGCTTGGTTGGAGTTTGTGTGGTGTGGCTTAATTGTGGTCAATGCTGGAGACAGGGAATTGGCACAGGTACTTTTTGTAGAGTCTTTGTTCCTTGTGGTCAAGAACCATGACTTAATTTCTCTTTGCCTCAGATTTTTTCTTTGTAAAGTGAGGTTTTTCTTTTTCTTTTTCTTTTTTTCTGAGAAAGTCTCGCTCTGTCACCCACGCTGGGGTGCAGTGGCACAATCTTGGCTCACTGCAACCTCTGCCTCCCAGGTTCAAGTGATTCTCCTGCCTCAGCCTCCCGAGTAGCTAGGACTACAGGTGTGTGCCAGCAGGCCCGGCTAATTTTTGTAGCTTTAGTAGAGACAGGGTTTCGCCATGCTGGCCAGGCTGGTCTCAAACTTCTGGCCTCAAGTGATCCACCTGCCTTGGCTTCCCAAAGTGCTAGGATTACAGGCATGAGCCACCATGGGCCTGGCCTATAAAGTGAGGTTTTTGTTTTTGTTTTTGTTTTGAGATGGAGTCTCGTTCTGTTGCCTAGGCTGGAGTGCAGTGGTGCGATCTCAGCTCACTGCAACCTCCGCCTCCTGAGTTCAAGCAATTCTCCTACCTCAGCCTCCCTAGTAGCTGGGACCACAAGCGTGTGCCACCACACCTGGCTAATTTTTGTATTTTTAGTAGAGACAGGGTTTCACCATGTTGGCCAGACTGGTCTTGAACTCTTACCTCAGGTGATCCACCTGCCTTGGCCTCCCAAAGTACTGGGATTACAGAGTTTTTAAGTCTCTTTTTAGTTTGTCTGAGGTTTAAGAAAACAAAGCACCATCTGGGGCACAGAGCAGACTCGTTAAATGTTGGTGAGGCATTGTGAATAGAAGCATGATGATGTTCAGGTAGGATAAGATAGGAAAGGATTTTTACTGGAAAGTTCAAAAATGTTTGAGGAAATAAACACTCGGTATCCTTTAGATCATTTTTAGCACCCCCAGAATTGGGGCACAGTGAGAATAAATGTTGCTCTCATAGATTTCCAAAGGCCATTAGGAGTTTATTCTCTTAGTTGGATGAATGCATCTGAAGTGCTCATGATAAGATAAGCAAGGTTGTGTGTTTGAGTAAGACTCCTAGGTGGCTGAATTACTACGCATCCCTGAACATGCTAATTCATTCTAAGGAGTGTGACTGCTGCCATCAATATGAGGAGAGCTGAAATAGGCCTGTCTCTTTCAGCCCTATTACATCAGAGGCGAGCTCCATCTGATGACTTTATGATACATTAGAAAATTGCTAATGCTAAACTGCAGCCCAAGTGAGCACTGGACATAATGCCAAGGTTTTTGGAAAGAATGAGTTCTTCTCATAGATGTTTGGAAGGTTCTGACGACTACATAAAATAGGAGACTTTAGGGATGAGGGAGAAAATTGAAAATATATTAAGAAATCAGGAACCTGATAGGAATAAACTTAGCATGGTAGGAAAAGAGCAGATTGTGTCACATAATACAGCTCACTGTTCTGGTAATGAGACACTTCAACTGTGACACAATGCCGAGCTTACGTTCACTGGCGATATCGGGATTTTCCTGATCATAACTCAGACAAGCCTGTCTGGATCCTTTTCTCTTACTATGTACCGTACCATATAACATAAGTCTATAAAAACACATTAAGGCCTTTTGTAAAAATATTTAAAAAAAGTTTTATAGCCTACTGGAACATATTACCAAATTTCCAATTACCCTGTCATGTTAGAATACATTGTCTTCTAGTAAATATCTGAATACCGATATATGTTACATCACAATGTCATACTCTGTTTATAAATAGGAGTGTTTTTATATTGTTCCTCCCAAGCGATAGGGCATGTCTGCAACAACTATAACCACATGTTAGGATTTCAGTTCTTTGCCAGTTATCCCTACTAATCAAACATACCATTTTAGAAAGTGGTTGCTATTTGATATGTTAATTACCAGTTAATAAGTGACTCCTCCCCGTCCTGAACAACTATTCTGGTCATTCTGGAGATGGCACCTCAAATGGGCTGTGACAGATAGTGTCTGAATGGAACGTGCAGCTTATGGAACCTGAACCTCTGATCTTTATCAGCAAATGCATCTATATGCAGATCAGAACTTGCATTTGGAGTGGGGCTCCCCACATACCTCCTCACTTTCAGGTCAACTGAGACTAGCATTTTTGTGCATTTTCTGTCTCTCCCATAATATACACATACTACTGCCCATCCCCAACATGAGATTGGTTCCTTTTATCTTAATCTTAGAATTCTGTTTGTGTTTCTGGCAAATCTTTGGTAAAAAGACAACTAGAAATAAATGACTAGAAATAAAAACATGACTAGTCCAAATAAGACTAGAATAATGAAGTCATCAAATGCCAGGAGAGTCAGGGACCTTAGGGATCTCAAGCATTGGTGGTCCAAGGTCCTGTCTGACCTGGTGTAGTTATCTGAATCTGCCAGAGATGGTAGTCAGGCATAGATGGCCAGCTCTTAGTCTGCCTAATAGCAGGGCACTAGTTACTGTAACATCGGAGACATGCCAGATGACCAATTCAGGCTAGAATCCTGGTTCAGCCACGTACGAGTGTTGTGATTTTCGGAAAGGCAACATCTCTGAACCCCAGTTCAGATGCTGGGCTCTGTATATATGTGCCTCTATGTTTATAGTTCCCTCATCAGTAAAATGAGCCCAATGATAAAAATCACCTCAAGAGGTACGTTATGAAAATTAAATTAGTTAATCCGTGTGAGGTACTTAGATTAATGCCCCCCATATAATGAGTCTTGATAAAGGTTATCTCCATTGCTGATAGAGATGCAGATGATAGTGACAATGAGGCTTAGTTACAAGCCAGAAACAATGATGAAAGATTGCCGCAAGGATTAAGAGATACTGAGTTTGAAAGCCCTTTACATACTGCCTGATTCATGGCTGGTCTTGAGTAAATGGTTATTATAAAAAAAAAACACAGACATATTTAAAAAAACTAAAAGAGACCATAATCTCATAACCCAAATGTCCACTGATAAATTTGGAGAGTTATTAAGACACATGGACACACTCTAATTATATACAAACCTACAGTTGAATGTTATGTGAAAAAAATCCCACATTTGGCATTTTTTTTACATAAAACATAAAACTTACACTGTAGAAGTTTTTTTCCACACAATGTTTTTTAAAAAGACCATGTTTAGTGATTGTATTTTATTTGTAGTTACAGATATAAAGATAGATATATCATACTTTACTACTAAATTAATATTGGATATTTGTTCTCCCTACCACACATGATGCTTCATTTTATGAGTGCATGGCTACACATCATCGTACAGACTGGTTTGTTCGCATTTCTTTTTACTTAGGGTAGAGTCCTAGACGTAGAATTATGGAGTAAAAAGAAACAGATTTTCTTAAGGCAGTTGGTATAACATAGCAAATTGTGTTCCATAAAGGATGTAGCAGTTTGTACTCTCACAAGAAACATATGATATCACTTTTAACTCTCACATTAATAAAGTGCTTTTAAAAAATGAAAATACAATTCAGAGTACTGGGCTCATTACATAGAAAAATCTATGGTATGATATGTCTGGAGATATTTATTCCGGTTAATTACATTTTCTGGTTAATAGAGAGTGCCCAAACATACCAGACATACATAGACTGTTAATTTTCAAATAATCGGAAGGCCTTTGCTGGGTTTCTCAGCCACCACTACAAATGCTATAGATTATATTTGTGGGTTTGTAGCAGAATGCTGTTAGTAAGAAAGCTTTTTTTCTGACAGAGTGTCAAATCGGTAAGATTTGTTAGATTTCATTTTCTTATCAGGTCGATGTGGATGTGTGCACTGCGGGTGAGGAAGGGAAGAGGTGAGCTACAATGGACTGTATGTACTCTGGGCCGCAACTCCCACCGTGGCATCTGATCCATCCCCACAAAAGCCCTATGAAAGGGTGTGGTTAGACCAGTTCTAAAGACATGGAATTGAGTCTCAGAGACTTGGTTTTTGTTTTTTTCTTTAGAGGCAGGGTCTCAGTCTGTCACCCAGGCTGCAGTGCAGTAATGCGATCATAACTCACTATAGCCTCGAACTCTCTGACTCCTAGGCTCAAGAGATCTTCCTGCCTCAGCCTCCCCAGTAACTGGGACTACAGGCATAAGCCACCATGCCTGGCTGTTAAACAACTTTTGAAGGCCACACAGATGATAAGAGGCATAATGGGTATCAGATTCAGCCTTTCTGTTTCCAAATTCCCTCTCCTTTTACTCCACTGAGCTGGTTCCCCAGGAGCATTTCTGCAGGGGAATCATTCATTATGTGGCCCAGATGCTGCCCTGAGAAGGTCTTATTGGTGGCAAGCAGTGGGGGAAGGGAACGGCAATGGCACCCTGAGGATGGAGTTGCAGTTGGAGTCTGTTACCATGCTGGAGAGAGTTCACAGCCACCACCTACTAGAAGGAGAGGCACATGCCGGTGTCGTGGTCTGAGCAGGTCCCCATCCTTTCATATTGTAAGCCGAGACTTGAACAAAGTACTGTTGGCCCTGCAAAGTATTGAAATGATGCATCAGGCATTTTATTTAATCATTTTTACCCTAGACTCTATGGGTATACAGTTTAATAACTATGTTTGATTAACTCCTTCATCTCTTTGGAACTCTGTTGCCCATACTATAGCATTCTGGTTTTTCTAGATTATTATGTTTATATGTCACAGTAACCATATTTGAAGTTCCCTCTTAGTTTCTATGCACTTTCTTCTTTTCAAAATTTAAGTATCATAATGACTTTTCTTGACCCCCCTAAAACTATATATAAATTTTTAAAAGTCACATAGTTCTACAAGGTTTACTGAAAATAGCAATTCCCACTCTCACATCATTCTCCTTATTTTCCCCTTCCTATAGGAAATAGCTATCACTTCTTTTAGTGATCAACTTGCTTTAGAAAATGAATAAGTTATAATAAATATCTTTTCAGAGTAGTGCATTAAATACCTGCCTTGTTCTTTTTGTGGCTGCATACATTTCACTGTGAGCAAATATTCGGTATCATGTATTTAACCAGTCCCTGACTGGTGGACATTTAGATGGTTCCCACATTTTGTGCTACAATAAATATGCTGCAATAAACATCCTTCATTCAGTTGCATACACATTTAAAAAAATTGACTCTCTGATGTGACTTCAATTTTAAAGCCATTGTTAAGACAATGGCTTATATTCTTTAATGGTCTTTTGTGATGTTAAGAATTAAGGAATTGTTTTTGTTTGCTGATAATGTTTTAAAATCTTTTGTATAGTTTTTACATTTTGCTTGAGTTTTTATATTTTATATTTTGCTTTTATATTTTTTTTCCAGTGAACCCAAAGGACATTTGAGAAGCCAGCATTTGATGAAATATTGCTTGTAAAAATTGTAAAATGATGTTTGAAGTTAAAAAAAAAAAAGCGCATCTTTGGAGAGACTTTTCTAGGGATCACAAAATATTGACCTTACTCTGTTAGGAAATCAATTTTTTAATGTTGAAAATGGGTTTCTATGACCCCCAAAGTTATAGAGATTGTGTAAAGTATAAATCTACTCCTAGGCTTTTATATGATTACAATAGTGTCTGCATTTCTTTCATTAGATGGTCAAGTGGAAAAACTTAATCCCTATGGAAATTAGTTCAGATATTAGAGAAACTCTTTATGGAGAGTTTTCTATTTTTATCACCATACCACTTTTTCTTTTAAGCAATGAAAATTCCCTAGGGTTCCTTCTGGCCCTCTTCCATCTCGTGAGCCATAGGGTTGGAATCAGTCTTCTACTGATAGCATCTCTGGGGGCCACCCACTCAGGGGTTTGTTTGCTCTGGTAATCCACAGTTCTGGCCCCTGGTATAGATATGCGATTAGGACTAAACGTCAGGATTCCGTAGTGATTACCCAAGCATAAAAAATTCCATTAGAATAAGCAGGTTTAAACTTGAAGAAATGCAACCTGATGCATTTTTTTTTTAAGGCTGGGCTTTAGGATTATACTTTGTAGGTAACATTTTAATCAACCAACCTTTAAGAAAACAACAACAACAATAACAAAATTATCCCTCTACTTCCCTCATCTGAAGGTCCTAAGATATTAAATATTTGAATTGGACTGAAAAAGGTTTGATTTAATTTTACTTTTAAAATATTTTGAGAAAAAAGAATTTTATCTTTTGCATTTTAATTGCTTGAGGAAATACAGGGTTTGCTCCAGTTTGAACTGATTTACAAGGTTTTTTTTTTTTGCATTTCATATGCTCACATGTTCATAATTCTAAATAATTAACTTTTGAGTTTATATTAGTTAAACAAATAAGCAGTTTGTTCCAGTTTTTCACTCACAGTTCAAATTAGTTTAGGTTACTGAGAAACATAGCTCCACCGTATATAGTTTCTTTTTTGTGAAATCATATTTAGACAGACTTTTTTTTTTTTTTAATCAAGGGAAAAGGATTTCTCTCAGGAAATTATGTGATTGCAATTCATGACTGATCTCAACTGAGGCTGAGGCTGTGGGCATGAGGGTGAGATGAAGCTGTTATTTTTACCATCAGACAGGGAGTCAAAATTGGATCTCTCAGAGCCTTTGATCCACTCCCTGCTTCCCCCCAAAAGATTAGACTGTGATCCAAAAAGCAGCAGCTTTCAAGGCTTGCATGAGGCCAGTCTTTTTCTGATCTCCTTAGAACACGACAGTTTACAAAGTGATTCATGCTGTCTGCTTACTCCTTTGTGAAATTCAGATTATAGATACCAGACATATCATGCTTAATGAGTGGCAGTTGTTGCCAGAGGACTGGGCGTTGGCTGTTGCTTTCAGAATAGGCATTTGCTACTAATATCCCAGCACAAATATCAGCAATAGGGAAATGGAAAGTCTACTGGGGACATTTACCATTTTAAGTCCTGGGATTGTGCATCTCAGAGTCTGCAGTTTATCCATGATGATTTCTCCAGCCAAAGGAGAAAAGTCTTTGGACATACTCCATTCCACTGGAAGGAGTAGGGGGGCAGGGAGAGAGAGAAAGAGGGAGAATAAAATTCAGTCACACATCAAGAAGTATCATAGAAACTCTAGCATACAATCCCTCTCAAAAAGGGTTAAGTGCACCCTCCTTTCTTTATATTGGTGTGTCAATGTTCCTTGAGATGTCAATTTAGTTTCCAAGTTCACATTTTTTTAAAAGAAGAGCAGAAAAGAATAATAAAAACTTATCAGTTTTTTGAGCCTTGATAAATATAATGTATATTGTGGTACCATGTACATTTATGTGATGTTCTTAATGTCAGATGTAAGTTATATTAAGTATATTGCTCATGAGGCCATTGCCATATAAACACATTGTGTGTGTGCATTTGTGTATGTATGTGTACATGTATATGTATATACACACACATACTCAGGCACATTACATGTAACAGCTTGTTCTATATAGTAGATAACTTATTTACTGCATTTGAGAACCAAAGGATCCACTAGGACATTACCTTCTATTCGCTCTCCAAGTCTGACATCTGCTTCGCCATATTCTACTGAAAATCCTCTCTTAAGGTCTGAGTGAGATTTTCATTCCAAATAAAGAAGCCTCCTTTCATTATCTCCACATCATTTGACACCTTCTGTTTCTGAAAACATTCTCTTCCCCTAATGCCTTATATACTGCTCCCTTCTCCTTCTCTCCTTCTTCTCCCTGATACCCTCTTCCAAGCCTTTTCATTGGAAAAAGGGGTTTGTGGCTAAGGTGTTTAATGTTCTTCTCCCTTGACATCCCCAAGGTGAATGTTTATTCCTAGTTAAGTCATGCAAATTCTAACACCCCATTTTACTGTGATATCATATGCTTTCATCACATTTTCTATCAGTTGACAAAGCCATGGTCAGGAAAGATAAATTGTGCATCATCAGTAAAAAGTATCTTAAGTAATTGCTTATACCTGGTGGGATTTAAGGCAAGCGTAAATGAAGCAGGGACTTAAGGGACTTAAATCCCATGGGAAGCAAGGCCTCTGTTTCTAAACTTCGTGATAAACAATAGATCTTAAGATTTAAATGACATTCTCTATGACACTTTAATATTTCAAAATCAAACCATCTCCAAAGCCTGCTGTGCCCCTCGAGTCACACAGTTCGTCTGCTCTGGATGCTTCTGCATTCTCTCCTCTTCTTCAGAATGTTCCTGGGCATCTCGCTTGCTTTCCTCACACTCTTGAAACTGCTCTTCTAAAATTCTTGCGCTTTGATCATCGGCAACAGCCTCCCCTTGGGAAATCTTGCCATGTTTGGCCTTCCTTACTTTGTGCAACCTTTCCCCCACTGGTTTTGGTTGCACTTGCCTTTCTACTTCTCTTATCCATTAACTGCCTCTTTCTAGACTCTTCCTGGTTTCGCCCCTTCTCCTTCTCCCTTTGATGTGATGTTCCTTGGGAGTTTGATGTTTGGCTCTCTTTTCACTCCACATGTTTGCCTTTGGTATTGACTTTATCCACTTTTTATGGCTCTAACTATGAGTCTTAAAACTGTGATTCTATGTCCAGCCTCCCCCTTGAGCTCGAACTTCCTTCTGTTAATCTCTATTTGAGTGCCTATCATTCCGAGTGGTGGCATGCCCCTACTGTCCCAGCTACTCAGGAGGCTGAGAAGGGAGGATTGCTTAAGCCCGGGGGTTCAAGGTTGCAGTGAGTTGTGATTGTACCACTGCACTCATCCTGGGCCACAGAGTGTGATCCTGTCTCAAGAAAAAAAAATCCTCTTACTATACCCTGAATTATAGTTGAAAAATGAAGATTGAATGATTTTATTCCTCCACCTAGTATCTTGTCATAGTGTCCAGTTGCTTTGAAATAAAATGAAATCTCAGGAAGGCATTCAAGGACCTTCTTATCTGGTCCCAACCATATATTACTCTTCTAAATTCCTGCCATTTTTCAGAAGAAAGTCTTTGTTCTGTAAGTCTCTGTTACCTGATTAT
Source organism: Pongo pygmaeus (assembly GCF_028885625.2). Taxonomy (NCBI): domain Eukaryota; kingdom Metazoa; phylum Chordata; class Mammalia; order Primates; family Hominidae; genus Pongo; species Pongo pygmaeus. The sequence goes on from NC_072392.2 coordinate 62,300,566, forward strand.
TTTGTGCATTTTCTGCTTCTGTGTCTTTTCCCCATCTTCCAACCTCTGCTTGGTGAAACTCTACCAATCATTTAGGACCTAGCAAAGTCATCTCTAAATTCATCAGGAATAATTAATCAAATACACCAGTTTTTCTGCTTCCTAAGTCCCTTATTTCTGTAAAAGTGAGATTTATTATAATGTATTATGTTTTACACTATGTATCTCTTTCTCTTGATCATGAGAAACTTGAGAACAGGAAAAGTGTCTTTCACTTTTTTCCTTTCTAGTACGTGGGTCTGTGCTTGGTGCATCGAGGGTGCTTATTAAATACTTACAAATCAAATGCATATACACACACACACACACATACACACACACACACACCTAGAGTAGATTAGTTTTTCCAACACAAAAATATTTTTCTTTCATGTGAATCTTCTCCTTTTCTAGTTTCTTGCCCCTTGAAGCTCTCAGGCAGGTTATACCACCTAGTTAGAATCAAATGATTAAGATTATATATTAACTCAAATCGGGTCTGTACCTCCTTACAAATATGTATTCTAAAACACATATATATGTTTATGTATTATATATATGTTTCCATTTTTCAAAATGTTTTATTCCACTTACAAGCTACTAACTCTTGAAGAAGCCAAGTCTCTGAAAGTCAAATTGGGGAAGGTTTGTAATCAGAGAATAATGTTACACCTAATTTAGCTGTAGAAGAAAAACGGTATGCTTGAGTAAGTTATTACAAACAGAACAAAACAAAAATGTGTAGCAAATTTCCAAATAAATTTAGGAAGAGCAAAGAATATAGGAAAATTCTGGAAACAAAAATATCTTTGGTTGCCATTGAAACAGAGGGAGCTCTAAGCTGAAGGCTGAAAATCAAGGGCTGTGACTCCAGACTAAGAACTCAAGAGAACTTGCCAAAAGAAGAGCAAGGGATTAGCGGGAATAATACCAGATTATTTGGCAAATGATTAATGAAAAGTTTTTCAGAGATACAATCTTTAGAATTTCTAAAGAACCCTCAATTTATTTTTGAAATTGTTCAAGTTTTACTGAAACATGTTTTACAAAGCAAGTTTCAGGTGGAAAAGAGTGTCAGGCTTCTTGCAGAACAAAACATAAACAGAAGCTGGTTGTAAGAAGATGTGGTTCTGTTTTGGGAATTAATAGAGGGTTTTAAACAGTTAAGTCTAATTAGATTTTATAACATATCTGAGTTTCAAAAGGGAAGGGGCTAGGGAAAAAGAAGATTCACATCAAAGGCAAACAATTCTCCATGTTAGAATGGCCAATCTATTCCGGGGCAACCAACAGTCTTTTTCCCTCTGTGTATTTCCTTGGGTTGGTGGACTCCTTTTGGCATGAAGCCATAGAAAGAAGAAAGGAATTTCTGGGCATTTAAAGAATGAAGAGGGAAACAGAGTGAGCAGGAGTCACTTTGAGAGTGACTGGGAATTCCTTTTTTTTTTTTTGAGATGGAGTTTCGCTCTTGTTGCCTAGGCTGGAGTGCAGCGGCACGATCTCAGCTCACTGCAACCTCCAACCTCCGCCTCCTGGGTACAAGTGATTCTCCTGTCTCAGCCTCCCAAGTAGCTCAGATTACGGGCATGCACCACCACACCTGGCTAATTTTTTTGTATTTAGTAGAGACGGGGTTTCATCATGTTAGTCAGGCTGGTCGTGAACTCGAACTCCTGATCTCAGGTGATCAGCCCGCCTCAGCCTCCCAAAATGTTGGGATTATAGGCGTGAGCCACCGTGCCCGGCTGCAACTGGGAATTCTAAGAAGGTTAACTCAGAATGTTCTCTTTGGAAAGTTGTATGTAGGTAGTTTACAGACTTACCATTAAAACCCTGAGAAAATCACATATAAGCCGGTTCTAAAACTATAGAAAACTTGTAATGTTTAAGATAAAGATGAGAGAAACTGTTTCTACTTAGGTCTGAGAAGGAAAAGCAGGGCTTAATTGTGCAATGGCTCATAGCAGTTCAAAATTAGCAAGAAAGGTACTCGACAAAACCTAGATATTAGTATTCCCTAAAATTTGGCTCTGGCTCAAACTGTGATTCCTTGTATTTATATCAACTAACTATGACTATTTTAAATGGGATTCCTTGTTATTTTAACAAAACTTTAATTTTTATCTAGGTTTCAGATATGTAGAGTCATTTGGGCAGGGAAGTTCTACCTGAACACCGCCATTATCTGATGGCAGCTACGTAAATCACAGGCTGATAGATTAAAATGAAAAAGAGCCCCTGAAGCCTGGCCCTATCACCCTGAGGTCTATAATGTAATGAGAAATGTCACAGAATCAGTTACAAGACTAGAAAATTCACAACTCAGAAGAGTTAGGGTACGCAAGCAGAGAACATTGTATAAAGTTTACGTAAATTTCAAGGCTTATGATGTGGATTAGATAATCCACCCTGTTTTAGCTGAAAACACTGAAGTTGCAGGCCAGCTTTTGGAGAGGTGAAACTATGCTAATGTAAAGGCATAAAGAAAAAACAGTGCAGCAATGCCTATTAATTTTTATTCAATTGATCAAAAAAACCCTCATAAAACTTGCTGTTGTGAAGGTTCTCCCTAAAATCTCAAATGCCTCAAAGCCCAGAGTTGTTTTATCCTGTTCACACATTGGGAGGAATATACTGTAAAAGTTACATTCCTTCGTCTTAACCAAACATCACACAAATCCTCCACTTAGCCTTATCGGTCACTTGCCCTTAGACCCAGCCATTGCTTATGCTGTTTTCTCCTGTGGTATGGCCTCCTCTTCCACAAAAACTTCTATCCTTTTATTCAAACAGTCCTGGTTCAAAGTCCTTTCCTTTTTCTAGTTTTCTCTGGCTTCCCAAGGGAATCATCCTTGCCAATTTTCCCTTAGCAATTTTAATATGTCTCACACATTGTACTTGCTTTATTGTTTTATGTTTTTTGTTTTTCAATGATCCATCTCCTCTGTAGTCTATAAGCTCCTTAGGGCAAAGAGCATGTCTGATTAATATCACTTTCCAAAGCACCTATCATAGCACCTAGCAGAGTGTAGGTGGCTCAGTAAATGTTTGGTGAATACTTGATTCTTGACTTTGGAATGCTTGAAGTCTACGGTAGACAGGAATTTCATGCTGGTACAGACAGCATAAGACAACTGTGTCAGAATGGAGGGAAAAAAGTCAAAAGGAGAATGGCAGTTACTTGTACTGCTCAGTTAGTGGTTGAAATGGAGATTAATAACTGGCCTCCAGATTCCAAGCATCCTGGACTCTTCACTTGTCCATACTGCCTCTCAGAAACCAAAAAAACTGAAAGTGTATTTCCTATTCCCTATCAGCTCTTCGATGGAACCAAAACAGCATTCTTACTGGCCACATTCACCCTGGCGCCTTAGCTAATGAACGGAATTTGGCTAGACTGCCCAACCCAGCACCAGAGCATTATGAAATCTTCCCCCGATCCATCTAATTGTGCAGTTTCTAACCTTTCAGGCCAACCATAGCACAAGAAGAAGAGAGAGGGAGAGAAGGACGTGCCGAGAAACCCAGACCGAGATCAAATACAGTCATTTCTAGAGATGAGAAGATGTGTCTTGCTGCATGCAGCATGAACCCGCTCAACACTTGTGGGTTTTAAATTAGGAACTGACGTGAAAACTCTGGATCTGGGAATTCTGTTTAGCTCTGGCAAAATATGAGGTCGGAGCTGCTTGCATTTTTTATTTTAAATTCCCTTGGTAGTCTTAGGAACAGGGGCATGCATTACTTTCAAACAAGAATCTTTATTGTTTGCATAGCACACAGTCATCCAGTTAATTAGAAAAACATTTTTTTCCCAAATTAAATTTCCCTAGAAAAACAATGACTTAAATTAAGGGCAAAAGGCTTTTTCGTCTTCTTCTTCTTCTTCTTCTTTTTTTTTTTTTGACACTAGAAAAGCCTTCTTGCATCCACTACTTCTAGAAGATTAAAAGCAAAGTTGGAATCAGAAGGCTAGATTCATTTATTTATTGGCAGGTTCTGCCATCCACAAAAATAATATGTGCTTCTCTACATATATCATGTACTCTCCTAGTTTTGCTTATCATATGATAGAGCTACACACAGATGCAAGTAGGGAGCAGAGGTGTCTAAATGTTCAGGATTTTGAAAAATTCATAAGCACTATAAGTAACCACAAAAAGTCTCCTCCATAGTCTGAACCATTTGCTTGTTAATTGCTCTCCTAATAGTTACTATATTATGGCTCTTACCTAAATTTTTTTTTTGTTTAGATGCTGTCTTGCTCTGTCACCCAGGATGGAGTGCAGTGGCACTATCTTGGCTCACTGCAACCTCTGCCTCCCGGGTTCAAGCAATTCTCCTGCCTCAGCAGAGAAATTTGCTGACCAGTGGCTGAGACTTAAAAAAGTGATGGAGAAAATGTTAATAATGCAGACTAAATGTTTCTGTGACCATTACAGTTTTTTTTTTATTTCCATAGGTTATTGGGTAACAGGTGGTATTTGGTTGCATGAGTAAGTTCTTCAGCAGTGATTTGTGAGATTTTGGTGCACCCATCACCCGGGCAGTATACGCTGCACCCTATTTGTGGTCTTTTATCCTTCACCCCCTTCCCACCCTTTCCCCCTGAGTCCCAAAGTCCATTGTGTCATTCTTATGCCTTTGTATCCTCATAGCTTTAGCTCCCACTTGTGAGTGAGAACAAATGATGTTTGGTTTTTCCATTTCTGAGTACTTCACTTAGAATGATAGTCTCCCAACCTCATCCAGGTTGCTGCAAATGCCATTAATTCATTCTTTTTTATGGCTGAGTAGTATTCCATCATATATATATATGTGTGTGTATGTATATCTCACTGTTTCTTTTCTTTTTTTTTAAATTGCACAAAAAATTGAGGAAATATTCTTCTAATACTCAAAAACTATTATTTAATTCAACAAAGAAGTTGCTTATGTCATTGATGAATAAGTTCTAAAACAGGTCTTTGTTGCTTTTGGTTTTACTTCCTTCAAGTAAATAAAAATAGCAAACAACATTTACATGGAAAGTGCACCATTCCATTAATTGCAGCCATCATTTGGCTGCAGATTCAAAAGTTCAACAAAAATAAAAGCATTTTGATAGAATCAACGGGTGATAAAGAATCTACAATAAAGAGTATTGTGTATTTTATTATTATTTGTGAATTGTGTGCTACACATTCTATCAGTAAAATTTGCAATAGACTTATATGCATATATATGTCTGTGTGATTATATGCGTATGTATATAATTACATGCACATATAATCTATATATATAGATTTTTCCTCTCCAGGGTATCAGTTGTTAAGCATTTACCATCATATCACTGTATAAATGCTAGATGATTGCTCAAGCAGACTTTGGAAGGTGGAGTATCATGATCAGCAGGTATAATGACTGTCTGAGGGGTGTAGACTTCTTGGGCATAATTTGGGTAACATCCTGACATCAGGAGTCAAGAATGAGGTACTTAAACCCCTTTAGGACACAGGAGTGGCACAGTGAGGGAATCTGGGGCAGAAGGTCAGTTACCAAGCAGTCACCACCTGGGAAGTCTGTGCAGTGGCCAGGCTCCAGGTCCTGGGCAGTACAAGAGTCCAGGTTCCCTGCATTAGCTCTTGTCTAAGCCAGGGCTGGCCCAGAAACTCGTGAAGGACACAGCCTGCAGGGTGGGCATCTGTGGACCTGACTGAGCAACCAGGACAGCAGTCATGGACTGATAAACTAAATGCTGTTCTTATGGATGGCAGGCCATACCAGGCCACTACTCCCGATAGCATAAAAGATTACGCCTGAACAGGACTAACCATGCTTCATTATTATTACATTTCATTACTATGTGTAGTAATATTTTATTATACATTATTACAATATTTTATTTCATGTTATCTGGACCTTATGAGTAAGCACTTTTAGGACACTGAACTAAAAGTAGGCACACAGATCACTAACTCAGACAAACTCTTCTACTTTCTCTTCTTCCTTGAAACCCTGCCATATCCTTGAGTAAGATGTCCAGATAGATCGTCACTTGTTTAGACTAGTTTTTAGGAGAAACTGTCCTGATAATTTTTGTTCATGAAAAAAGTATGAGCTTTTAAAACACTATAATGGATGTAACTGAACAATAGCAAGACCTCTTAAAACCCAGTGACAATTGGAGATCAGCAGGCTTGGGCTGCTAACCCCACCACACCTCCCTTGAAAAGAGGCAGCCTCTGACAGCGCTTGCATAGGGCAAGAGCTCTCCTGGAGATGTTTCCTGGGATTCTGACGTTTTTGTTTTGTTTTGTTTTCAGCAGAGTGATACCCATGTTGCTTGCACGGAGAGAGCTCCAGCAAGCTATTTTACATTCCTAAAGGAACACAGCAAGGAGAGCACAGGATTAGCTGTCTGATTTATACACACAAAGACCAAGATATGTAGTCAGTTTACATTCACAGCTTTCTGAGTCCTGTTGGGCATTCCTGAAATTAAAATCACTAGCCACGGGGGCAAAAGCAAAAACAGTTCAACTTTCTTGCCAGATGCTGAGCTTTCATTTAGAAAGGGGCACTCTGGCTTTTCTTTTATTCACTTACCTCATCCATTGAAAAGATCCCATTTTCCTCCTTATAATTTTAAGTAATGAATTAAACTCCTTGAGGACAGGATCAACGCCAGATTGATCTTTGGACACCCACCCCCACTTTCTCTTGTAGAAGTACAGAATCGGGGCTCAGATTGAGTGGCTTTGACTTATGTGTGGACACAGATACGGGGAGGACAATCTTCATAGTTCCATTTTGCTCCCTGGGAGCCACAAAATAGGGATATCTTTGCTGAGCATTTAACCTAATTTCTGAGCCTTAGCTCACATTATTCCCTGCATTTACCCTGTGCCCAGAGAGGAAAAACCATTTAATGAAATTCCACCAGCTTCTTTTACAGAAAATGTCATCATTATTTCTCATAATAAATAATTTTAACATTTATCCTCACAATTCCTGAAAGATGGGCTAAGTCAGTAATTTAGTCATTCTATCCATTTAACAAGTGGCGTAACTGGGAATTAAAGCTAGGTCTGCTTCGACCCAAAACTCCCCTATCATTTCTGGAAGTTCTTGATCCTTCCCCTGGCCTACAAGGCCTGGATGGTCTGGGCCTTCTCCATCTACTAGTTTCAGTTCTATCATGCTTACTTGTTTTCTTTCTGTCTCTGGTTTTTAGATCCTGAAACATGCCAGACTCCTTCCTGTCTCAGGAAACTCACGCATACTGTTCATTTTGCTGGAAATGCTCTTTCTTCTGACTTCTGACTTCTATTTCGTTATTTATTTCTTCCTTTTCCTTCAGCCATCAATGTAAATGTCAGTTCTACATGGAACCCTTCTCTGATCCCCAAGACAACATTGGGTCCTGGTATATCCTCTTGGAGCACCAAATACTGTTCCTTTGTAGCACGGTAATTATTGATTTGTGCAATTATCTCTTTAATTCTGGTAAGCTCCATGAAGACAGTGACTATGTCAACTTTATATGGCACTATAGTCCTCAGCAGCTAGCATATGCCATAGCATGCAGAAGACCAATAAATACTTTTGGAATTGATGTTAGTTTTTTTAGCAGATGCCATTAAATTTTATTTTCCTTTACATTTTCAAGGTTTACAATATGATGTTGTGATATTCATATACATAGTGAAATGATTACACAGTCAAGCCAATTAACATATTCATCTCTCACATAGTTACCTTTGTGTGTGTGTGTGTGGTAAAAGCATCAAAATCTACTCTCTTAGCAAATTTTTCAGTAGACAATGCAGTATTACTAACTGAAGTCTACCTAACTATAACTTTTTGCCTTTTGACTTACATCTCCCCATTTTCCCTCTCCCCACCCCACTGCCCCGGTAACTGATATTCTGCCCTCTTTTTCTGTTTGTAACCTTTTTTAAAAAATTAAAGATTCCACATATAGGAGAAGTCATGTGCTATTTTTTCTGCATCTGGCTTATTTCACTTAGCATAATGCCCTCCAGGTTCATCTGTATCACAAATGACATTAGATTATTGATCAGCTAGGTTGTAGGGTTATGGAGAGGCAAATGACATGATCTCTGACCTCAAGGAGCTTACAGTTTAACATCATGGTCCATTTCTTACAGATGAAAACAGGAGGACCAATATTTTCCCCCATCTCAATGACTCTCCCTTCTCTTCTTGTCAAAAACCTACTCAAGTGAAAGACTTGTGGTTCATCAACTTCAAGTCATTCTCTCTGGTCCTCCAGAATAATTTCAACTGTCATTCTTTCTGGCATTTATATACTCTACTTCATATTATAATGATTTATGTGCATGCATTTTCAACTCTACCAGCACAACATATTTCAAATTGGCCTCCTATTAATTTTTTAAACTCCATTGCTATAATTACCCTCATCCAAGCCACTATTGTTTCACACCCATACTCCTACAACAGTTTTATAGCTGAGCTAGTCTCTCTGCCTTTATTCATACCCCCACCAATCCAATGACACCGGAACAATCTTTTCAAAGCATAAATCCTTTCACAATACTTTCTTACATAGAAACCTTGTACTGGTTCTCTAATGCACCTGGAATAAAATCTAAACTCCTCAATATAGTCTACAACAGGACCTGGCAAACTGAGATCTGTAGGCCAAATCCAGCCTGCTGCCTGTCTCTGTATAGCCTGTGAGCTAAAAGTGGTTTTTATGTTGAAGAAAAAGCAAAATATTTCTTAATGTGAAAATTATATGAAATTTAAATTCAACACATTGGCTTATGTATTGTCTCAATGGAAGGATTTAATAGTTGGCAAAGAGACCACATAACCTGCAAAGCCTAAAATATTTACTATCTGATCCTTTACAGGAAAAGTTTGCTAAGCTCTGGCCTACCAGGCGTCATGATCTGGGTCTTGCTTGTTTCTTTGAAAGCCCCCCTCTACCATTCTATCCATTTTGCTTCATCTGCCCTTTCAGTTTCTCAAACTTAGTAAGTGACTTCTACCAAGCCCATTTATGCCTGTCCCCTAACACACTATCTTATTTTATTTTTATCACTTATCACTATCTGAAATTGTTCTCTTTCCTTTCCTACTTGTCAACTTAAGAAAATGTGAGATCCATGGGTTCGTCTGTTTTTACCCCACTGTATACAAGAGGATCTGCACATGGTAGGCATTTAAAAAAATTGTGTTAAAGGAATATCTTATCTTCCCTGGAACTTCTTCAGTGCAGACTCTGCACCTAACTCAGTTTTGCATCCCTCACTGTGGCCAACATCTGTAGAGTAATAGTTCCAAAAATAGCTATTGAATGAATAAAATGACAGTCACTTCTCTCTCCTTCTGGGACAAAATGAAAAAAAAAAAAGCACTTGTTGTCAGCTGGGTCCCAAGAAACCATAATGTGTGCAGCATCTTTTTCACCTCATCTACACTCTACTGGTTGAGAGCACATTTTAAGAAGGGGTCATGGGCCGGTGCAGTGGCTCGTGCCTGTAATCCCAGCACTCTGGGAGGCTGAGGCGGCTGGATCACTTAAGGTCAGGAGTTCAAGACCAGCCTGACCAATATGGTGAAACCCCATCTCTACTAAAAATACAAAAATTAGCCAGGCATGGTGGCAGGCATCTGTAGTCTCAACTGCTTGGGAGGCTGAGGCATGAGAATCGTTTCAACCCGAGAGGCGGAGGTTGCAGTGAGCCCAGATTGTGCCACTGCACTCCAGCCTAGGCGAAAGAATGAGACACACCATCTCAAAAAAAAAAAAAAAGCTCCAATTATTTGAAAATTAATCAACTTTTAAGATATAGCATATAATTAATGTCACAAAAGGTGAACAGTAAAAAAAAAAAAATCCTGAAACAATCAAAACTGCAATGGTTTATTGGAGCTAACACTTAGTAATCTTTGGAGGATGCTGGGAGACCATCTATTAATATTTACTGGAGCCTTGTGCTTTAGTTATAAATATGTCTTTCTTTTTTTTTTTTTTTTTTTTGAGATGGAGTTTCACTCTTGTTGCCCAGGCTGGAGTGCAGTGGTGCGATCTCAGCTCACTGCAACCTCTGCCTCCTGGGTTCAAGCAATTCTCATGCCTCAGCCTCCTGAGTAGCTGGGATTACAGGTGCTCGCCACCATGCCTGGCTAATTTTTTGTGTTTTTAGTAGAGATGGGGTTTCATCATGTTGGCCAGGCTGGTCTTGAACTCTTGATCTCAGGTGATCCACCTGCTTTGGCCTTCCAAAGTGCTAGGATTACAGGCATGAGCCACTGCACCCGGCCATAAATATTTCATTTAATCCTCCTAACACTCCCATGTGGTAGGTAATGTTCTCTTCATTTTATAGATGAGGAAACTGAGACTCAAAACTTTTAAATAACTAGCTCAGATCCACACAGCCTATCAATGCAGAAGCTGGATTCAAACCCCTGTCTCTGTTATCTGCCTCCCAAATCCATATGCGGAGAAAGTAATAAATGGATTAATAGCCATTTTGAGGTCTTTTTGGCTAGAGAAAGCTCCACTATGTAAAGCTCAGATAGTCTGTGAGATATTGGACTTTCGCTGACTGAACTTAAGGCAGGGACTCCTGGTTGGCGCCTCTGTCCCCTTTCCCCAGGGGCCAGGGTTGTCTCTAATACTGTGATTTCCTTGTTATGCATTTCAAGAGGGAGAGAGGGTTGGGGGCAGTGACCACCAAGCAGAACAAGGGGTTGTACTGAGTCTATGAGTCTCATGAAGGTGTTCTGTATGTTCATATCAGCTACATGTGGCAATGGTGGCCAAGATAACTACTGAGTAAAAAAAAAATAAACAGCAATGTAAACAGTCACAGAAGACTCGTGTAACTTGCTGGCCCATAATTGGAGCCTGGTTCGTGTTATGGAGTCTTACTGGTGCCAAGTGTTTCTCCTCCTCCCCCTCTAATAGCCTACTCCAAGCACTCCCAGTTCTGGATAAGGTTCATATCTTTTAGTCACCTGTTTCTCTCTCTTCTGACTAGAGACATGTAAGCTAAGGTGAGAGACAGGATGGAAGACTTGGGAACAAAACAACTCCAAAGTAGCAGTGGGTCCTCAGGACCCAAAGGAATTTGTGGGGCAATAAAAATAAATAAAAAAGAAAAAACCAGACCATCTTGGGAGGCCAGCCCCAGTCTTCTTCCCTCTGTGTCTCACTAAAAAGAATGTGCTATTTTGGGCTTTTTTTCTTCTGTATTTGTTTTCACATTCTCCTGTAAATTACTCAACAAGGTGCCTTACTAATCCTGAAAAATCCAATCTTTAGATTTTCCCATCAAGTCAAGAAGCTTCCACAGCTTCCCAGGGAAACAAAGAGCCTTGTCCTCCATTCCCAGGCTCAGCTTCTGCTTTTGTGATGATCAGACTAGCTGATGTTGAGACATAAATCTCCATATGGTCACATGGGGGTTCTTTTTTGGGGGATTCTCAAATAGGCTTCAGCAGATCAAAGAAAACCCTTTATGTTATAAGCAAGATATATGTATTATTTTTTTCAGATCCCTGTGAAAGGTTAAACTTCTCAACATACATTGCATATCCTAGCAAGGGGTATTTGAAGGACTTAATTACTTTTCTTGGGAAAGTGCTGTAGTTATCTCTATTTTGTGTGTTGCCTTTGGTTTCTCCATATCTACTTGTATGTGATATCTCTAAATTTTCAACATTCACAAAACACAGTTAAAACAGTAGCTTTGACCTAAAATGCATAATGTTGAGTATTTTCCAGCTCATCTGCTTAACGGGTAGATTGACTCATGCATGCCTTTTACTTTGGTCCATGACAGCAGCTGGCACATAGTAGGTATCCAATAAAGATGTCTTAAATGAATGAATGCAGTTGTTCAATTAGTAAAGACTGTCACATTGACAGTTGAACAGGAAGAACAAGACTGCTATTTGGAAACATTCAAAAGAGGTCACTGGCTGTGGGGAGGAGAATGTGGTTGAAAGAAAGGAACTCTTCAGATTTTGAAAAGTTTTATGTATTCTAAAGTAACCAAGGTGGGACAGGAAGGTCATTGACCAGGATTAAATCTTGGGAGTAAGGTACTTGGCCCATAGACAGGAAAGAGAATTATGTGGACTTATTGGAGGGAAATATACATAATAGCTTCTAAATAAACATAATTGAATTTTTTGAATTTTGTATCTTTTGGTCAAATACTCAATACCAAGCTAATTGCTGGTACATTCAGGATAAGAAATCAAATCCAACTTTAAATATAGTGTGCTGATTGGCTGACTGATTTATCAGATTCTGACACCCTTCTAGGGACAAAGAAATGTCCTGGGGAGGTAAATATGAATAAAGCCCAAATCTTATCCTACAGACGTAACAGTACAATGGTGGGGAGCTAGACAGTCAAGTCAATTTAAGATTATAATACAATCTGATGAGAGTAATGATAGAGGCAGGCTTAGATTAGGGTAACCCTAAACAGTCTGGCAGGGAGTGGTTAGGGATAACTTGCTAGACAGGCTGGCTCCTGGCAGACTTCTGAAGGATGTATAGGAAAGAGTGGCTAAAGGCATTCCAGGCAGAGGTTGCTGTGTGTGCAAAGGCATGGAGTCATGGTGTGGTCTGGGAATTGCAAGGCAATTACAAGGAACAGGAGAAGAGACGAGGTGAGATGGGAGTGTGACTTTAGAAATAAGATGGGACAGGAGACAGGAGCTCAGGTTATGCTAAGAAGTATCAATATTATTTGAAAGCATTTTGGAGCCCTTGAAAGATCAGGCCATTATGTGATCAGATTTGCATTTTAGGAAAATTTCTCTTGTATTTTGTAGGAGGAAAATTGGAGAGAGTCAATGCTGTAGTTAAAGAGACCAGAAAGACATTGGTGCTATGATCTATGTCAGATGTGGTACCAGTTAAATTGTGGACATTATCTCCACCTTTGTGAGGAGGAGGAAATTTCCTGACTTCCTGTTACCCACCAAAACCACCTTTTCCTATTCATTGAGGCATCTGTGAGCCAAATTTCCATGTAAACCCAAATATTTGGCATCACAGCATCACGAGCTCTCATAGGAATGCTGAATACTGGAGTTCAGCTACTTTTTTTTTTTTTTTTTTTTAACTAAGAGCTGTTAGCAACAGTGTATACTTAAAAATTTCCAAATCAAATATCGTGGTCATATCAAAAACCATGCTCTCTCTTCAGGTGTATGTAACGGGTCTCAGCTTTACTCAAAGTTCAATTGCAAACAGTAATAAAAACATTGGCATCTCATTGCTCATTTAATATTTATGTAGCTGTCACCATCTCAATTCTACACATTTGAAACCTCAGAGTTGGTTGGAGTTGAGGTGAGCTGAAATCCCCTTTGACAGTAGGTTTTTTTGGGATGCTTTCATCCTTAAATAACTTTCAAAACAACACTCAGATAGTGGCAAGAGATCAAAGAAATGCTCTGTTACCACAGGGGCTGCTGAAACTGTTATTTCCCCAAGAAAAGTTTCCCCTTTGCAGAGAATAAAGTAGATCAGCTTTATTAGGGATTGGAGCAAATACTCCGTCAGGAAAAGCAGACCCAAGCCCAGCCAGATGTACATTCATACTGTTTCTTCTGCAAGGAATCCAAGAGAGAGATATGGGGGAAGAAGCAACCAAGGAAGGGGAGACTGGGGCTAATTGTCTACTTCTTGTTACAAGAGTAACACCTTGCGGTTCCATAACATTTTTACTTTTTGACACCTTCTTCCACATTTTTCTCCTTTGATTTTCACAACAACCATGTTATGTATTTTTCTCATTTTAGAGGTGAAGTTAAGGCTTTGCCAGACTGAGAGCACATACTGGGAATGAATGCGAGGGCCAGATTTCGAACCCAGGTCTGTCTGGGTTCAAAATCCAGTGCCTCTTTCTCACACAGTTTAATGAAACTTCAGCATGTACTCAAAAGTGTGGAAAACAGCAGTTGTAGAGAAGGAATCATGGAGGTACACAGGTTTGTAAGTTTTCATTTTGAGTAAGTCTGAGGGATGGTACAGTTCTATAGATCAGTGCAGGTCCATGATGAAGGGTAGAGCTTTATGTCTTTCAGGGTGTCACCCCTTAGTGCACCCACCTGCTACTCTGTGGGGCTCTGGAAAAATCTGTAGCATCTATATTTAGAAGGACTGTAACACCAGTTCCTTCAAGTGTAAAACTCTGAGACTAAATTCTCCTTTTATTTAGGTTCTCTACCTTCAATAATAGCAATTACTACATTTTAATGACACTTTCCAGTTTAAAAACATCTTTTATGTACTCAGGTTTCTACATATAAAGCCAATACATTCCTGAGCATCTTTAAGATTGGTGGGTGACACGGATGTAAACATAAATAAGAATTTATCTTTGCCCTAGAATTATCACAGCCCAGCATGCAGATGGATAAAGATACAGACAATTACAATAAAAATGTGATGCTCGCTATAACAGGCACATGAGCAAAGTGTTGCTGAAGTGCCAATGACCAACAAAGTTGGGGCAGGCAGGAAGATGGGAAAAATAAGGGAAGGTAATATTTGGTCTGGGTTTTGAAGATTGAGTAGGATTTCACTCAATCTTGGGGCATTCCACGGAGAGAGATTGAGAGCTGAAAAATTCAGGCACAATCATGTGAAAAAATGGATGTTCTGCAGAAGAGAAAGAAGAGAAAGGCAAGACGTAGGGGCTGAGGGATGGGTTGATATGCGGAAAGCCTTGTATGCAATGCTGAAGGTTTATGAGCAAGGGAATGAGGTGATCAGTTCCTGGTTTAGTTTGATGACCAGTGTTGGTGTAAGGAGAGTCATTGGAGACATTTAAATCTTACAAGCTCTCCTGTTCTTACTCATATTTCAAATCAGTGAGCTGCTTCTCATACTGTTTCAAGGACTTTGCCCACTGCTAGCTAGTAGGAGTAGGAATCGCCACAGCTTAGCTGTACAACCTCTGACTTCAATTCCTGTTGACCCCACGTGTCTGTGTGATGCGTGGCCTCAGCCTACTTGCTTTCTGTAGAGTCTTTGGTCTGTAATATTTGGGGTGATCTGCTCAGCTCATTCACTATCAACACTGAACAAATAACCTAGATTTCCCTTGAAGGATTGCTTTACATGAGAATAGTGAGATACCTACACTTTTTTAAAACTTCAATTTAGTTACTAAAAGGAATCTCCTCAGAATAATTGCTGGATGGTGTTGACAAAAGTTTGAGTCACATCATCTGACTGCAGTTGTGCTGACAGCAGTCCCTGGAGAACTCTGCTGCAGGGACCAATGGTTGCTTTCACCCTCCTAGGGCAGCACCAGGACTTTGGGGACCCAAACAACTATAGTTACAGACCAAGCACGTGGTCTAGCAAAAGCTAGAGTCCAGCAGAGTTAAAAAGAGTTATGCAGCTTTGGCCATCTTCTTTGTGAAACAGATTCCTCCATTTTTTTTTAGTGGAAAATGCTAAAACATTTTTAGCACTGGGTCAAGGGTGAAATCAAGAATTTCGGGGCATTGTAATGGTCACCACAATAATTTATTTCAAGTTATTTTGAATGGTAAGGGTTTATCAAACGTTCATCATCCTCATCTGAAGGCTTACAATAAAAAAAAATAACGAGGATCTTGCACTTCAAGGTTTTGAATTTCAAAAAGCATTTGCCAACATTGGATACTGAATATTTATCTAAAAATTGTAGTAGCATATTCAGAGAAGTAGTTGAAACGTGTGCGTACATGCGTGTGTGTGTATGTGCGTGTGTGTGTGCGTGCGTGCATTCGTGTGTGTGCATGTGTGTGCGTGCATGTGTGTGGTGGCAGCAGGGGTGGGGCTTTGGCTAAATGCTGCCTCGGACTGGAGAATGAAGAAATGAAAGTTTGTTTATTTTAGTATTTATCAAAATATTTATCAAAATATTTGGTATAAAACCACATGGTCCAATAAGGCTAGGAAAATCAATTTACAAGTAAAAGGCCAAGGAAACCCAATAAAACATTTGTGACATTTGTGACAACCCAATAACACATTTTGTGACAGATATAAGTACTATGTATTAGCAAGGTGCAGTGTGAACATGTTGCAAAGAAACTCACTTTTAAAATGCATAATTTATGCACAAATTATCTGACTAGTATTAGGAGGCACATGGTTTTAAAATTATGTATACATTTGGATAAAATTAGTTTTTATTTTCAGAAGACTTTGGAAATATCTGATTTTTCTAAATGTACTCATCATTTCACCCATTGAGAGGGATAAAAATACAGGTGAAAGTGGTAGATCTGACATATTTCTTTCAAAAAGAAATGTGACATCACACATGGAAAAAATATAGATGTTGCAAAAGGTTGTATCCCCCCTTAGCTCATGTCCCAGAGGCATGCTAATATCAGTTATTGACTCTCCCAGATATTTTCCATGTATATAAAGACAGAATATATTCTGATGAACCAGAGTGAAATTATGATTCCTCATGAGTAAAATGAGGCGGTATTTCACTGATTGGGTTGTTAAATGACATAATGATATGAAAAATCCTTGACAAACTTTTGAAGGGTTTGCAAATTTTAACCGATTACAGACTTCTTAATCTGGAGTCTGTGGACCTCTAGAAAGTCTAAAGCTTGGTTTCTGAGTGTTGTAGACAAAATATACAGGGTATGCGTACTAATGCATTATTAGAATTTGCTGTTTTATATTTTTCCTAGGCAGACAAAGCCATGATGGCCAAGAGTTTCTTAAAGGGAGAGTAATGCCAAAGAGGTTTAGTATCAGTGTTTAGAGCCCAGGGCCATTGTTTTGGGTTTGTGCCCTGTTCATTGAATGAGCATCATCAGATGAATGAGAGCAGGAAGATAGCAAGGTAGTTAATAGTTGTCCGTGGGACCCTCTGACTCCCTTTTTCTAGACCTCTCTCCCTGTTCTGGCCTTCATCCAGAACTGACATACACTTCACCCAGTGCCTATGTGTTCCTCATTGAGGCATCTCATTCCTCTAACTAAGCCCACCGTCTTGCACCATTGTGCCAAGCTTCCAGAATTACCTTCCAGCCTTCCATCATCAAAAATCTGAACCTAGCTATCACAGAGGAAAACACTTCTAACTAAAAATTAAAGATACATCTAATGATAAACTACTTTTTATCAAAGTGTGATTAATGGTAAGGGCATAAAGACATGCTCTGAGATCATTTTCATTTTTGTATTTTAATTAATTATTTATTTGTTTCCCACCCCCCCACAAATATTTTCATTTTAAAAGAATGAGACGGCTGGGCCCGGTGGCTCACGCCTGTAATCCCAGCACTTTGGGAGGCCGAGGCGGGCAGATCACGAGGTCAGGAGATCGAGACCATCCTGGCTAACATGGTGAAACCCCGTCTCTACTCAAAAATACAAAAAATTAGCCGGGCGTGGTGGCGGGCGCCTGTATTCCCAGCTACTCGGGAGGCTGAGGCAGGAGAATGGCGTGAACCCGGGAGGCGGAGCTTGCAGCGAGCTGAGATTGCGCCACTGCACTCCAGCCTGGGCGACAGAGTGAGACTCGGTCTCAAAAACAAAACAAAACAAAACAAAAAAAACAAAAAAAAAAAAAGAAGGAATCAGAAGAAGCAACATAGAACATTAATTTCTGCCACGGAGTTTCCAGGCTTTTATTTTTGCAGCACACATAGTGGATTATGAGTTCTCATATATGCTGAATTCCTATTGATGTATCCAGGGTCATGCACAATTACCTGCACCCTAGGTATAATTTCACCGCTTTCATACTAAAGATAGTGTATCAGAATGCAAGTGAGTAAAAGTAATATTATATAGATAAGCTTTAGTTTTCCATAACATTAAAAAACAAAAGAAATAGTTTGCCAACTTTGCCACTCCAACTTTAGTATCATAACCATTATTTTAACTATTTGCCATAGACCTCATAGGTGATAATCACAAGACTGGTGTGGCCCACAAGGATGCTGAGACTATTTATTAAGATAATAGAGGTGTAATTTTACTTTTTTGAATGGGAGCTGGAATTACTCTAAGTCAGCAGGTTCTCTAGTGCTCCTTAAATTATATGTACTCATTCCTTCATTCATTTTCCATCCATCTATTCATCTATGCAGCCACTTATTTATTCAGTCTAGATGTTGGGGAGAGGTAGAAAGGCATGTCATGCAGAGGGAATAACGTGGCACAATGGCATGAAGGCATGAGTGTATATGAGATTATGAGATTATATATACCAAGGTAACATGAGCTGCTCTGGGGATTTGGCCGTAGACTGTAGGATAAGTGGTAGGAGATGAAGCTGGAAAGGTATGGGGAACCAGGTTATTAAAAGATTGTCTGTCTATTTAGGACTATGGACCCATGTAGTCATTGCCCCATGAAGCTGGTTATGCTAAAGGGAATCCATATACGGAGCAAAATCAGATTATTTAATTTATATTTCTTTTCTTCTTATTTCTTTTTCCTTTTTTTTTTATTTTTTTATTTTTTGAGACAGAGTCTCTTTCTGTTGCTCAGGCTGGAGCACATAGCTCATTGTAACCTATAACTCCTGGGCTCAAGCTATCCTCTGTCTTGAGTAACTAGGCCTCTTGAGTAGCTAGGCTGTAGTAGTAGATACTACAGGTATGTGTCACCAATGGCTGGCTAATTTTTTTGTTTTTTATTTTTCATGGATATGGGGTCTTGCTAGGTTGCCTCAGGTGGTCTAGAAATCCTGGCCTCAAGTGATTCTCCTGTCTTGGCCTCCCAAAGTGCTGGGATTACAGGCATGAGCCATCATACTCGACCCAAATGTATATCTTTTTTTTTTTTTTTTTTTTTTGAGATGGAGTTTCACTCTTGTTGCCCAGGCTAGAGTGCAAAGGCAGGATCTCAGCTCACTGCAGCCTCCACTTCCCAGGTTCAAGCAATTCTCCTGCCTCAGCCTCCCGAGTAGCTGGGATTACAGGCGCTCGCCACCACACCTGGCTAATTTTTTGTATTTTTAGTAGAGACGAGGTTTCGCCATGTTGGTCAGGCTGGTCTTGAACTCCAGACCGCAGGTGATCTGCCCGCCTTGGCCTCCCAAAGTGCTGGGATTACAGGCGTGAGCCACTGCACCTGGCCCAAAATTTATATCTTAACATCATGGCCAGGGCCATGGAGAAGAAAGGCTAGTGGGCTGCTCCTATCCACTGACTGGGGGTTGGCCAACTGCCTGGAGATTCTGACCTGATGAGTTGGTTCCCATGGTCCACTCAGTTAAAAATGCAGAGATCTAAGGGCTGAGGTGTGAACCAGTAGAAGTAGCAAAGTCCTAAGAGTTCTCAGCATGTTACTCTAATCCCCCTGAGATCAGAGTTGAACCAAGCTTCTCTTGTTGAGAATGCTTAACTTCTGCAAACTCAAGAAATCTCACCTCAGTTCTACAAATTGCACAGATCCTGGGCAAGGTGCATTAACCCGTGAAGTTCCTAGCCTAGGCTTCAGACTCTCTGTGGTTTCTTGTGATTTTTTTTTTTTTTTTAACTTAGAAAGTAGTATACTATAGGGGAAATATAATGAACTGGGAGTCGGGAGTCTTGTATTTTTGTCCTGGCTCTGCCAAATAATTTTGTGACCTTGAGAAAGTCCCTTCACCTTTCTGGGTCTCAGTTTCCTCAGTTTTAAAAGAATAAATTGGGGCAGATAATCTCTGCTTTTATTTTGTTATTAAATTCCAGAATCCTGGGGTTTTCTTTTATTATTATCACATATATTTTAAATGGCTTCTAGTGTTTTACGATTTTATTCTAGCTTTTTAAGATCTCATCGCACTGCCATCTTAAGCAAAACTCTACGAAAATCGACTTATACATTTTCATTTTTATTTTACTCTTTTCATTACTCTGCACTACTTTTACTGTTTTAAAACAAAGGGGCTTCTCTTAAAATCATTTTAATCTCAGTTTTAAAAACCTATTACAGGGTTTTGATTTTCCAGAATTATATCAGGCAATGTGAGCAAAAGATCCATGAGGCCAAATTTTTATCCTCTGATCTCAAAGAACATCAAACCAACACAAACACATCCTTTGTCTTTGTTAATTCCTTACCAAGTAACAAAGAATTTATCACCACAGTGACAAATAGTTTCAATTATTTAGATGTGGAAGAACAAAACATCAGGAAATAAAGGGAGGTCTTATTTAAAAGGATGCCTCCAGAAACCACTTAATTATGATCAAACAAATTTACTAAAAAATCCTGGGGAAGTTTTGCCAAATGATTTCTATTGGATAGTAGAAGACTCCTCAAATAAAAGTTGAAAGAAATGAGATTCCCTGCCCCTGACTAGTAATGCACAGTATATTCTGATTCAAGAAAACACTCATGTAGAAAAGATGAAGCCTCCCAGAAGTGCTCATCCTCCTGGGTGAACAAAACTATCTTAAGACCTAACGCCTTTAAGAAAGAAAAGAAGGTGGACTTCAGAGAGTTCTAGTAGGCTCCCAGTTATAACACAGGGCAAAAAAATGGAAAGTCTAGAGTGATGTCAGCAACATGATGGAATAGGAAGCTCCTGCTTATCCCTCCTCCCACAGACACACTGAATAAACACCTACACGTGGATCAATTCTCTTCAGAGAAAGCTGGAATCCAGCTGAAAGACTCCTGCACACTGGGTGACTGAGCAAATATCCATAACAAAATGAGTAGAAAAAAGGCAGATACATTCATGCACTAACCCTACCTTGGGCACAGCGCCTTAAACTCGGGAGAAAACTCCAACTCCAAGCTTCTTCCCGAGGGGACAGGAACTTGTACCACACATATAGTGCCTGACTATATAGCCCCTGCTGCAGGGCTTGACTCTTAAGTCACCCTGCTTGAGAAACAGCAGGGACAAGGCATCAACGAATTTCCAACAAACACAAAGAACAAAGGGATTTTAAATTTATGTATTTTTAAAAACTTTTGTGGGTACATAGTACATGTATATATGTTGATGGAGTACAAGAGATACCCTGATACAGGCATACAATGTGAAATTATCATATCACAGAAAATAGGGTATCCATTCCCTCAAGCATTTATCCTTTGTGTTACAAACAATGCAATTATACTCTTAGCTATTTTTAAATGTAAAATTAAATTATTAATGACTGTAGTCATCCTGTTTGTCTATCAAATACGAGGTCTTATTCATTCCTTATGACTGTTTTTATTTTGTACCCATTAACCACCTCCATTATCCCCCCCCCAACCTCCCACTACCCTTCCCAGCCTCTGGTAACAATCCTTCTATTCTCCATCTCCATGGGTTTAATTGTTTCGATTTGTAGCTCCTGCAAATAAGTCAGAACATGTGAAGTTTGTCTTTCTGTGCCTGACTTATTTCATGTAACATAATGACCTCCAGCTCCATCCATGTTGTTGCAAATGACAGGATCTCATTCTTTTTTATGGCTGCATAGTACTCCATTGTGTACATGTGCCACATTTTCTTTATCCAATCATCTGTTGATGGACACTTAGATTGCTTCCAAATCTTGGCTATTGTGAATAGTGCTGCAACAAGCATGGGAGTGCACATATCTTTTTGATACACTGGTGTTCTTTCTTTTGTGTATATATCTAGCAGTGGGATTGCTGGGCTGTATGGTAGCTCTATTTTTAGTTTTTTGAGAAATCTCCAAATTGTTCTCCATAGTGGTTGTACGAATTTACATTCCCACCAACAGTGTATGAGGATTTCCTTTTCTCCACATCCTCACCAGCATTTGTTATTGCCTGTCTTTTGGATGAAAGCCATTTTAACTGGGGTGAGATGATAATCTCATGGCAGTTTTGATTTGCATTTCTCTGATGATCAATGATGTTGAGTGCCTTTTAATATGCCTGTTTTTCATTTGTATGTCTTCTTTTGAGAAATGCTTATTCATATCTTTTGCCCATTTTAAAATCAGATTATTAAATTTTTTTTTCCTGTAGATTTTTTGTTTGAGTTCCTTATATATTCTGGTTATTAATCCCTTGTCAGATGGGTAGTTTGCAAACATTTTCTCCCATTCTGTGGGTTGTCTTTTCACTTCGTTGATTGTTTCCTTTGCTTTTTAACTTGATGCAATCCCATTTGAGAATTTTTGCTTTGGTTGCCTATGCTTGCGGGATATTACTCAAGAAATTTTTACGTAGACCAATGTCCTGGAGATTTTCCTCCAGTGTTATCTTGTAGTAATTTCATAGTTTAGGTCTTAGATTTAAGTCTTTAATCCATCTTGATTTGATTTGTATATGGTGAGAGATAGAAGTCTAGTTTTATTCTTCTGCATATGAATATCCAGTTTTCCCAGCACCATTTATTGAGGAGACTGTCCTTTCTCCAATGTATGTTCTTGGCTTTTTTGTCGAAAATGAGTTTACTGTAGGTGTATGGATTTGTTTCTGGGTTATCTATTCTGTTCCGTTGGTCTATGTGTCTGTTTTTATGCCAGTACCATGCTGTTTTGATTACTGTAGCTCTGTAGTATAATTTGAAGTTAGGTAAAGTGATTCCTACAGTTTTGTTCTTTTTGCTCAGGATAGCTTTGGCTGTACAGGGTCTTTTGTGGTTCTATATAAATTTTAGAATTTTTTTTCTATTTCTATGAAGAATGTCATTGGTATTTTGATAGGGATTGCATTGAATCTATAGATTGCTTTGGGTAGTATGGATATTTTAACAATATTGATTCTTCCAACCCATGAACATGGGATATGTGTCCTCTTCAATATTGTGTCCTCTGCAATTTCTTTCATCAGTGTTTTATAGTTTTCATTGTAGAGATCTTTCACTTTTTTGGTTAATCCATAGGTATTTCATTTTATATATGACTACTATAAATGGGGTTACTTTTTAAATTTCTTTTTCAGATTAGTCACTGATGGCATATAGAAATGCTACTGATTTTTGTATGTTGATTTTGTTTCTTGCAACTTTACTGAATGTATCAGTCCTAACAGTTGTTTTTTTTTTCTGAGTGTAAAGTCTTTAGGTTTTACCAAATATAAGATCATATCATCTGCAAACAAGGATAATTTGGCTTCTCCCTTTCTAATTTGACTGTCTTCTATTTCTTTCTCTTGTCTGATTGCACTAGCTAGGACTTCCAGTACTATGCTGAATAACAGTGGGCATCCTTGTCATGTTCCAGATCTTAGAGGAAAGGCTTTCAGTTTTTCCCCAGTCAGAAAAGGCTGTGAGTCTGTTATATGTAGCTCTTATTATGTTGAGGTATGTTCCTTCTATACCCAATTTTTTGAGGGTTTTTTTTTTCTTTTTTTGAGACAGGGTCTCACTCTGTCACCAAGGCCAGAGTGCAGTGGTGCGATCTTGGCTCACTGCAACCTCTGCCTCCCAAGTTCAAGTGATCCTCCCATCTCAGACCCCAGAGTAGCTGGGACCACAGGTATACATCACCATCCCTAGCTAAATTTTTCTATATTTTGTAAAGATGGTGTATCACCACGTTGCCCAGGCTGGTCTCAAACTCCTGGACTCAAGCAATCTGCCCATCTCGGCCTTCCAAATGCTGGGATCAAACACATGAGCCACCATGCCCAGCCTTTTGAGGGTTTTTATCATGAAAAGATGTTGAATTTTATCAATGCTTTTCAGCATCAATTGAAATGATCATACGATTTTTGTCATTCATTCTGATTATATGATATATTACATTAACTGATTTGCATATGTCAAACCACTTCTTTCTCTGTATTATCTCTCTGCATCCCTGGGATAAATCCTGCTTGGTCATGGTGAATGATCTTTTTAATGTATTGTTGAATTTGGTTTGCTAGTATTTTGCTGAGGATTTTACAGCAGTATTAATCAGAAATATTGGCCTGTAGTTTTCTTTTTTTTGATGTGTCTTTGTCTGGTTATAGTGTAAATGTAATACTAGCCTTGTAGAATGAGTTTGGAAGTTCCCCCTCTTCCACCCATCCTCCTGTATTTTTTGGAATAGTCTGAGTATGCTTTGTATTTGTTCTTTACATGTTTGGTAGAATTCACCAGATGTACAAAGAAGAGCTGGCACCATTCCTATTGAAGCTATTCCAAAAAATTGCAAAGGAGTGACTCCTCCCTAACTTACCCTATGAGTTCAGCATCATCCTAATACCAAAACCTGGCAGAGATACTACAACAACAAAAAAAACTTCAGGCCAATATCCTTGATGAACATCAATGTAAAACTCCTCAACAAAATACTGGCAAATGGAATCCAGCAGCACATCAAACAGCTTATCCACCATTACCAAGTAGGCTTTATCCCTGGGATGCAAGTTTGGTTCAATCTATACAAACGAATAAACGTGATTCATGGCTGGATGCAGTGGCTTATGCCTGTAATCCCAGAACTTTGGGAGGACGAGGTGGGCGGATCACCTGAGGTCAGGAGTTCGAGACCAGCCTGGTCAACATGGAGAAACCCCATCTCTGTAATCCCAGCTACTTGGGAGGCTGAGGAAGGAGAATCGCTTGAACCCGGGAGGCAGAGGTTACAGTGAGCTGAGATGGCACCACTGCACTCCAGCCTGGGTGGGTGACAGAGCAAGACTCCATCGCAAAAGAAAAAAAAAAGCGATTATTCACACAAACAGAACTGAAGACAGAAACCATATGATTATCTCAATAGATGCAGAAAAGGCTTTCAATAAAATTCAGCATTCCTTCGTGTTAAAAACTCTCAATATACAAACTATTGAAGGAATATAACTCATAATAATAAGAGCTGAATATGACAAACCCACAGCCAATATCATACTGAATGGGCAAAGGCTGGAAGCATTCCCCTTGAAAACCGGCATAAGACAAGGATGCCCTCTGTCACTACTTCTATTCAACATAGTGTTGGAAATCCTGGCCAGGGCAAGCAGGCAAGAGAAAGAAATAAAGGGCATCCAAATAGTAGGAGAGGAGGTCAAACTGTCCCTCTTTTTTGAAGTGATTTACAGATTCAATGCAATCTCTATCAAAATTCCAAAGTCATTTTTTGGTAGAAACAGAAGAAACAACCCTAAAATTTGTATGAAACCAGCAAAGACCTCAAAATAATCAAAGCAATCTTGAGCAAAAACAAAACTAGATTTCAGAATATATTCTAAAGCTATTGTAATCAAAATTGCATAGTATTGTCATAAAAACAGACACATCAACCAACGGAACAGAATAGAAAGCCTAGAAATAAACCTACGTATTTACCATCAGTTGACTTTTGACAAAGATGCTAGGAATAATATAGTCAAGAAAAGACAATCTCTTCAATAAATCTCACTGAAGCAGAGTAGAAAGATGGTTACCAGAGGTTGGCAGAGAGGTGGTGGTGGGGGCTGGAGGTGGAGAGATGGGGAAAGGGAGATGTTGATCAAAGGATGCAAAGCTTCGGTGAGACTGGTAGAAAAAATTTTAGTGATCTATTGCACTGCTTGGTGATCACAGTTAATTAGTAATACATTATATATTTCAAAATTGCTAAAAGTAAAGATTTTTAATGTCCTTACCACAAAACAATAAGTTGGTGAGGTGATGGATATGTTAATTAGCTTTATTGAATTTTTCTATAATGTATGCATAGATCAAATCATATTATACCCCATAATTATATGCAATTCTTTGTGAACTAAAAATAATAATAATAGGCCAGGCATGGTGGCTCACGCCTGTAATCCCAGCACTTTGGGAGGCCGAGGTGGGCGGATCATGAGGTCAAGCGATCGAGACCATCCTGGCCAATATGGTGAAACCTGGCCAACATGGTGAAACCCCCATCTCTACCAAAAAATGCAAAAATTAGCTGGGCGTGGTGGCACATGCCTGTAGTCCCAGTTACTTGGGAGGCTGAGGCAGGAGAATCACTTGAACCTGGGAGGCGGAGGTTGCAGTGAGCCGAGATAGTGCCACTGGACTCCAGTCTGGTGACAGAGCAAGACTACGTCTCAAAAAAATACAACAATATAAAATTAAAATAAAGAAAATGAAAACTCTCTCATTTGGGGTTTTACCTCTTAAAATTGGCCTGGCTTTTCTTCTGCTTAATAGTACTCTACTTTCAGGTTTTTTAAAAAAATTATATATTATATTAAGTAATGGTGGATCCATTTTTATGACTCTGAAAACAGAGGCACTGCCTTTCTATTTTAAGAAGAAATTGAGGCCAGAGGGGTTAAGTAACTTGTTCAAGGTCACACAGCTAAGTAGAGGAACTGAGAACAAATTCAAGTTAATGAAGAAGGTAATCATGATTGCTTGTGTTTAAAACAATAGTACCTGTTTTTCCCTTATCAAACTAACGTTTTAGAAACAAGTTAGGCATAATAAGAGTATTATAATCATGATGTAGCTGTCTGGGAATAATTTGGCTCAATCAGGAGGAACAAGGGTCATGAAGTCCATTTGAGTATCAGTTAAAGAGATGCTGATTAACTTCTGTGAGGCTCTCTTCATCACAGAGCAGTCAGCTATCAGTATTAATTTTGATGGCTTTAGGAACAAACTTTTAAATAAATGACACTAGTATGAGATGTTCTTCAACTCCGAGTCCCAGAAGTCATCTCTCTGTTGTTCTTAGTCTCTGAGGCCACTAGCTGGTCTGCTTTCTTTCTTCACCTTCCAGGGTCTTCTTGTGCTTGCTTTATGTACAATGTTAAGTGTTTTTGGTTGCATTCAGCAGGAAGAATGAGGGAAAGTACATCTGCTCCATCTTCCTGTAAGTGCAAACAGTCCCAGGATGAGATTTTAAGATTATTGAAAGTCAGCTGCTTTCTTGGAATCTTATAAGGTGGGGAAACAAATCATAAGACACAGACATAAAAATAATCTTGGCCGGGCCTGGTGGCTCACGCCTGTAATCCCGGCACTTTGGGAGTCCGAGGCAGGCGGATCATCTGAGGTCAGGAGTTCGAGACCAGCCTGGCCAATATGGTGAAACCCCGTCTTTACTAAAAATACAAAAATTAGCTGGGCATGGTGGCAGGCGCCTTTAATCTCAGCTACTCAGGAGGCTGAGGCAGGAGAATTGCTTGAACTGAGATCGCGCCATTGCACTCTAGCCTGGACAACAAGAGCAAAATTCCATCTCAAAAAAAAAAAAAAAAAATCTTAAAAGCATTTACCGTTTTGTATTCTAAGTAACATGATCTCATGACTGCCTTCTAACTCTATTGTTTTTAATTTTTGCGTTCAAACCCAGTCTAAAGTGAGAGGAGAAACTTTTGTTTTTACATCAATTTAATCATCTATATAGAATCTGCAATGCTGATCTTTAAGGAGCTAGTTGCCTCTGTAACCAGGAAGGATGCTCACATCACAGACTACACCAAACTTCTCTCTCTCTTTTTTAGCCTGGCATAAATAATTTGAAATAGGTAACAGAAATAAAATCTTTCATTAGTCCAATAATCTAACCTTAGTATCTCTGACCCTCTCGTCTCTTTTTCTGCAGTATATGTGAGTTGAATGTAGCTTTTGAGAATGAAGAATCTGATTGCTCTTTCTTCACCAGCAAGATAATGCAGAGTGTGTCCCTGGTGGGTCCACATAAGAGCTTCCACCATTTTCACAGGTGTCTGTATCCTAATCCACTGCTAGTAATTTATATCTATATTAATTCATAACAGGAACCCAGAGTTAACCAGAGTATCTCGAAGAAAAGAAATGGAGAAAATATGGTTAACAAACACTCACATAGGAAGATAAAATTTGTATAAACATCTTTGATAATATTCAAAGAGACACCCAGAATATTATAATGGGCCAACTGATTGACCATTATAAATAATTTAAATATTGGCTGGGTGTGGTGGCTCAAGCCTGTAATCTCAGCACTTTGGGAGGCCAAGGCGGGTGTATCCCCTGAGGTCGGGAATTCAAGACCAACCTGGCCAACATGGTGCAACCCTGTCTCTATTAAAAATACAAAAATTAGCCGGGCATAGTGGCCTATGCCTGTAATCCCAGCTACTCAGGAGGCTGAGGCAGGAGAATCGCTTGAACCCAGGAGGTGGAGGTTGCAGTGAGCCGAAATCACGCCACTGCACCTAGCCTGGGTGCCAGAGCAAGACTCAGTCAAAAAAAGAAAAAAGAATTTAAATATTTAGCTATTTGTGCTTAACACAATGCTCTTCTAGAAAGTTTATATTGAAAACAGTTGTAGTAATTGGCATTATTGAAGAAAGCATCAAGAAATTTTATTGAAACATTTCTAAGATCATTCTAGTTTAACTTATTTCTGATACAGAAGTATGTAGCTAAAATGTCCTACAGTTAATGTAGCCAAATATTCTTTGTGATAGTGTTCTAATCTATTTTCTATTTTATTTTTAGTCCTATGGTACTTTGGGAGTTCTGAGATGGGAGTGGTCGGATTCCCTTTAATTCAAGCCTATGATTAAGAGGCCATAATCAAATACAAAGAATCTATTGATCATAAGTGAACTCTACAGAACAATAAAAGCCTCAATGTGTATTAACACTGACGGAGCTCTGATTTGATGTTATGAGCACACACTTCAGAGAAATATGTATTCTGGTTTCTTCACTTACTAGTTGTTAGACTTGGGCAACTTCTTAATTTTTCTGAACCTGAATTTCCTCATCTACAAAATGCAGTTAAGTCACACTCTTGTTGTGGGGTGGGGGAGGGGGGAGGGGGGAGGGATAGCATTCGGAGATACACCTAATACTAAATGACGAGTTAATGGGTGCAGCACACCAGCATGGCACATGTATACATATGTAACTAACCTGCACATTGTGCACATGTACCCTAAAACTTAAAGTATAATAATAATAATAAAAAAAGGAATATATCCTACCTCATAAGATTTTTGAGAGGATTAAGTGATATAACACATATAAAACATTTAGCTTGGCACCTGGTAAGAATTCAGTAAATATTTCCTAGTATTACTGCTACTACTCCTACGTCATTTCTCTCATAAATCAATCTAAAGGATAGCACTTTGTTCAAAATGCTCTGTATGGTAGACTGTTTTTAATCAGATACAGATTTTGTTTACTCTGGTAAAATAATTAAACCTCTTTCTGGGTTCCAAGCTCACCTCCAAGTTTGAAAACAGATACTTTTAGACAATTTTAGCTTATCAAATGTTTATTTTTGGAACCCCTGAGCTACAGAATTATCCACATTTCCTTCCCCTTTTTTCCCCTCCCTATTTATACCTGGCCCCATGCCAGACACTTCTTGGGGCTAATTCCAATTAGCATCCATTACAGATCAATCTAGAAAAGATTGGTTATTTATTGTCAGGTGGATACATGAACCATGGCAGTTTCAGAAACCAGAGCTAAAGTGATCTTATAAAGTTCTAGGTAGGTCAGCGTGGTACTGTGCTGGTCTCATGATGACTTTCATGAAATTACCTCTGAAATGCTATGCATTTTCCCACTCAGAACCTCACTCTAACTCTATAACTTATACCAAAGATCACACTGTACCTGCTCCTAGCCTTGTAAGTCTTACAAAAGCCTTTAGCCAAAAGCAATAAAATTTAACCTGACCTAATCCTGGAGTTGCAATGGATAATGTGTGTATTTTTCATTCAATAATTTAACGTAGAAATTAACTGCATGTGTCACATATTCCCCATGTGAAAGAGAGAGGGTTTATGCTTCTAATATTACACAAAAATTAAATACGTAAACACTCCTGTCATTTAAGACTCTTCTCTTTCTCGATAGCTTAAATAAGCACTATAAAAGACTCTTTTGGGGAAATTTATTATTTAATTCAGTATGGGAGCCTGCTCCATGAAATTCATCCTCTATGGTTACAGAAATGATAGCAATGGAGATATTTTTCTTCCTCCCTGAAAGATTTGAAATAATTTGCCCATTTTAGCTTACTGTATTGTTTTCTCCTGTTTGTCAATATAGGGGGAAAAAAACACTGTGGAAATTTACAGAAAACTTTGTTCTCGCTATCCCTTCTTTCAGGCATACTTTTGAATATTTTCTATTCCTGGGTATGGGATGAAAAGAGTCTGTACCTGGCCTCCTCTTTTTGACTGCCCTTACGTGATTTTAAAGACTATTCCTTTATGGTAGCCTTCTGTCTGACGTATTTTTTCCCATTGCCTTTTCCTCTCTTGCCTCACTCTGTTTCCTCTGTATCTCATTAACTTTATTTTTATTTTGATCCTTTTATTAAATTAAATGTTTTAAACAGATCTACATGGTTAAAAAACCAAAAGGTATAAACAGTTATAAAGCGATAAGACTCTCTTATTCCTTATCTACCATCTTCCCAGTTCTTAGATTTTCCCTCCCACCATAGATATCCATTGTTCTCAGTGTCTTATACATCTTCCCAGAATTTATGTATATTCAAGCAAATATGAATATAGATCCTCCTCCCTCAATTTTACTCAAAAGGTAGTATATTATATATATGTTCTTTCAATTTTTTAATATACTTTGGAGGTCCTTCCATATACAATTCAAAATGAGATAATGAGATCCCACATTCTTTTTTATAGCTGTTTTATACGTATGTGTATGATAATTTGTTTAACTAGTTCCTAATTGAAAGATACTCTATATTTTACTCTTTTAAACAACATTGATACAATTTACTTTTTAAAAATTCTTAGAAACAACTCTTGTGCACATGTTATTTTATATATATCTAGGTGTAGTTGTAGGATAAATCCCCCTACTTAGAATTACTAGGTCACAGATTATTTGCATTTGTAATGTTGATAGATATTGTCAAACTACTCTCCATAAGGGTGACAATAATTTACACTTCTGCCAGCATTATATGGAGTTGACTGTTTCCTAGAACTTAATCTATAGAGTGTATATTAAACTTTTGAAGTTTTTGATATTCTGAAAGGTGAAAAGTGATACCTCAAGTTAGTTTTAAGTTGCATTTCTTGCATAATGAGAAAGTTTGAACATCTTTTTATATGCTTGGGAGTTGTCTGTGCTTCTCTGTGAACAATCTTTCCCTCATTTTTTCGTATATATTTCAAGAGCTATTTATATATTAGAAATATGGATACTACTGATGCTCTCTGGAAAGGGCTACCTCCTGGCAGGAGGCCAACCAGCACAAAAATAGAGCGTTAAACCACCAGAGCTAAGAACCCTCATGGAGTTCATTGCACCACCCCCCACCACCACCTCCACTGGAACAGATGCTTGTATCCATGGCTGACAGACTCATACACGGTTAACACCACAGGACTCTGTGCAGACAACCTCCAGTACCAGACTGGAGCTTGGTAGACTCTCTGGGTTGCTAGACCCAGAAGAGAGACAACAATCACTGTAGTTGATCTCATAGGAAGCCACATCCATAGGAAAAGGGGGAGAGTATTACATCAAGGTAACACCCCATGAAACAAAAGAATCTGAACAACAGACTTCAGCCCTAGACTTTCCCTCTGATAGAGCCTACCCAAATAAGAAGGAACCAGAAAACCAACCCTGGTAATATGACAAAACAAGGCTCTTCCATACCCTCCAAAATCACACTAGTTCACCAGCAATGGGTCCAAACCAAGAAGAAATCACTGATTTACCTGAAAAAGAATTCATGAGGTTAGTTATTAAGCTAATCAGAGAGGCATCAGAGAAAGGTGAAGCCCAATGCAAGAAAATCCAAAAGGTGGTACAAGAAGTGAAGGGAAAAATATTCAAGGACATAGATAGCTTGAAGAAAAAACCATAAATAAGTCAGGAAACATTGGACACACTTTTAGAAATGCAAAATGCTCTGGAAAGTCTCAGCAATAGAATTGAACAAGTAAAAGAAAGAAATTCAGAGCTCGAAGACAAGGTCTTCAAATTAACCTAATCTAACAAAGAAAAAAGAATAAGAAAATATGAACAAGGCCTCCAAGAAGTCTGGGGATATGTTAAATGACCAAACCTAAGAATAATTGGTGTTCCTGAGGAAGAAGAGAATCCTAAATGGTTGGAAAACATATTTGGGGGAATAATCAAGGAAATCTTCCCCAGCCTTGCTAGTGACCTAGACATCCAAATACAATAAGCACAAAGAACACCTGGGAAATTCATCACAAAAAGATCATCACCTAGGCACACTGTCATCACGTTATCCAAAGTTAAGAAGAAGGAAAGAATCTTAAGAGCTGTGAGACAGAAGCATCAGGTAACCTATAAAGGAAAAACTCGGATTAGCAGCAGATTTCTCAGCAGAAACCCTACAAGCCAGAAGGAATAGGGGCCCTATCTTCAGCCTCCTCAAGCAAAACAATTATCAACCAAGAATTTTGTATCCAGTGAAACTAAGCATCATATATGAAGGAAAGATACAGTCTTTTTCAGACAAACAAATGCTGAGAGAATTCACCATTACAAAGCTACCACTACAAGAACTGCTAAAAGGAGCTCTAAACCCTGAAACAAATCCTGGAAACACATCAAAACAGAAGCTCTTTAAAGCATAAATCACACAGGAACTATAAAACAAAAATACAAGTTAAAAAGAAAAAACCAAAAAATCAAAGTACACAGGCACCAAAGAGCATGATGAATGCAACAGTACCTCGTATTTCAATACTAACATTGAATGTAAATGGCCTAAATGCTCCGCTTAAAAGACACAGAACCACAGAATGGATAAGAACTCACCAACCAACTATTTGCTACCTTCAGGAGACTCACATAACACACAAGGTGAACTTAAAGTAAAGGGGTGGAAAAAGGCATTTCATGTAAATGGACACCAAAAGCAAGCAGGTGTAGCTATTCTTATCTCAAAGAGGGACATTATATAATGGTAAAAGAGCTTGTCCAACAGGAAAATATCACAATCCTAAACATATATGCACCTAACACTGGAGCTCCAAAATTTATAAAACAATTACTAATAGACCTAAGAAATGAGAGAGACAGCAACACAATAATAGTAGGGGACTTAAATACTCCACTGACAGCACTAGATAGGTCATCAAGACAGAAAGTCAATAAAGAAACAATGAATTTAAACTATACCTTGGAACAAATAGACTTAACAGATACATACAGAACATTTCATCCAACAACCATAGAATACACATTCTATTCAACAGCACACGGAACTTTCTCCAAGATAGACCATATTACAGGCCATAAAATGAGCCTTAATAAATTTAAGAAAATTGAAATTATATCAAGCACTCTCTCAGACCACAGTGGAATAAAACTGGAAATCAATTCCAAAGACAGCCTTTAAAACCATGCAAATACATGGCAAATACAGGCATACTGCTCCTTTTGGGTCAAAACGAAAGCAAGATGGAAATTAAAACATTATTTGAACTACAACAATAATGACACAACCTACCAAAACCTCTGGGATACAGCAAAGGCGGTGCTAAGAGGAAAGTTCATAGCCCTAAATGCCTACATCAAAAAGACTAAAAGAGCATGAACTGACATTCTCAGGTCACACCTCAAGGAACTAGAGAAACAAGAACAAACCAAACCCAAACCCAGCAGAAGAAAAGAAATAACCAAGATCACAGCAGAACTAAATGAAATTGAAACAAACGAACAAACAAACAAAAATACAAAAGATAAATGAAACAAAAAGCTGGTTCTTTGAAAAAATAAATAAAATTGACAGACTATTAGCAAGATTAACCAAGAAAAGAAGAGAGAAAATCCAAATAACCCCACTAAGAAACCAAACAGGAGATATTACAACTGACACCACTGAAATACAAAAGATCATTCAAGGCTACTATGAACACCTTTATGCACACAAACTAGAAAACCTAGAAGAGATGAATAAATTCCTGGAAAAAATACAACCGTCCTTGCTTAAATCAGGAAGAATTAGATACCCTGAACAGACCAGTAGCAAGCAGCAAGATTGAAATGGCAATTTAAAAATTACCCCCAAAAAGTCCAAGACCACACAGATTCACAGCAGAATTCTACCAGACATTCAAAGAATTGGTACCAATTCTTTTATCACTATTCCACAAGATAGAGAAAGAAGGAACTCTCCCTAATTCATTCTATGAAGCCAGCATCACTCTAATACCCAAACCAGGAAAGGATATAACCAAAAAAGAAAACTACAGACTGATATCCTTCATGAACATAGATGCTAAAATCCTTAACAAAATACTAGCTAACTGAATCCAATGACATATCAAAAAGATAGTCCACCATGATCAAGTGGGTTTCATACCAGGGATGCAGGGATGGTTTAACATATGCAGGTCAATAAATGTGATACACCACATAAACAGAATTAAAAACAAAAATCACATGATAATCTTAATAGATGCAGAAAAAACATTCAACAAAATCCAGCATTGCTTTATGATTAAAACTCTCAGCAAAATTGGCATACAAGGGGACATACCTTAATGTAATAAAAGCCATTTATGACAAACTCACAGCCAACATAATACTGAATGGTTAAGAGTCGAAAGCATTCCCTCTGAGAACTGGAACAGGACAAGGATGCCCACTCTCACTACTCCTCTTCAACATTCAAAGAAGAATTGGTACCAATCCTAGCCAGAGCAATCAGACAAGAGAAAAAAAATAAAGGGCATTCAAATTGGTAAAGAGGAAGTCAACCTGTCACTGTTTGCTGACAATATGATTGTTTACCTTGAAAACCCTAAAGACTCCTCCAGAAAGCTCCTAGAACTGATAAAAGAATTTGGCAAAGTTTTCAGATATAAGATTAATGTACACAAATCAGTAGCTCTTCTGTACACCAACAGCAGCCAAGCAGATAATCAAATCAAGAACTCAACCCCTTTTACAATAGCTGCAAAATACAATACAATACAATACAATACAATACAATACTTAGGAATATACCTAATAAAGGAGTCAAAAGACCTCTACAAAGAAAACTACAAAACACTGCTGAAAGAAATCATAGATGACACAAACAAAGGAAAACACATCCCATGCTCATGGATGGGTAGAACCAATATTGTGAAAATGACCATACTGCCAAAAGCAATCTACAAATTCAATGCAACCCACATCAAAATACCACCATCGTTCTTCACAGAATTAGAAAAAGCAATTATAAAATTCATGTGGAACCAAAAAAGAGCTCACATAGCCAAAGCAAGACTAAGCAAAAAGAATAAATCTGGAGGCATCACACTGCCTGATTTCAAACTATGTTATAAGGCCATAGTCACCAAAACAGTGTGGTACTCGCATAAAAATAGGTACATAGGCCAATGGAACAGAATAGAGAACCCAGAAATAACCCAAATACTTACAGCCAGCCGATTTTTGACAAAGCAAACAAAAACGTATAGTGGGGAAAGGACACCCTTTTCAACAAATGGTGCTGGGATAATTGGCTAGCCACATGTAGGAGAATGAAACTGGATCCTCATCTCTCACCTTATAAAAAAAGTCAACTCAAGATGGATTAAGGACTTAAACCTAAGACCTAAAACTATAATAATTCTAGAAGATTACATTGGAAAAACCCTTCTAGACATTGCTTAGGCAAGATTTCATGACCAGGAACCCAATAAAAACAAAGATAAACAGCTGGGACTTAATTAAACTTTTGCATGAGCTTTTTGCACAGCAAAAGGAACAGTCAGCAGAGTAAACAGACAACCCACAGAGTGAGAGAAAATCTTCACAATCTATACATCTGACAAAGGACTAATATCCAGAATCTACAATGAACTCAAACAAATCAGTAAGAAAAAAAAAAAAAAACCATCAGAAAGTGGGCTAAGAACATGAATAGACAATTCTCAAAAGATGATATACAAATGGCCAACAAACATATGAAAAAATGCTCAACAACACTAATGATCAGGGAAATGCAAATCAAAACCACAATGCGATACGACCTTAATCCTGCAAGAATGGCCATAATCAAAAAATCAAAAAACAGTAGATGTTGGTGTGGATGCAGTGATCAGGGAACATTTCTATACTGCTGATGGGAATGTAAACTAGTACAGCCACTATGGAAAACAATGTGGAGATTCCTTAAAGAACTAAAAGTAGGACTACCATTTGATCCAGCAATCTCTCTACTGGGCATCTACCCAGAGGAAAAGAAGTCATTATTCAAAAAAGATACTTGCACATGCATGTTTATAGTAGTACAATTCACAATTGCAAAATCATGGAACAAACACAAATGCCCATCAATCAACAAGTGGATTAAAAAAACTGTGAGAGAGATATATATACATATATCACTGTATATATATCAATATATATATATATGAAATGGAATACTACTCAGCCATAAAAAGGAATGCTCTCTCTCTATATATATATATAATGGAATACTACTCAGCCGTAAAAAGGAATGAATTAACAGCATTTGCAGTGACCTGGATGAGATTGGAGACTATTATTCTAAGGGAAGTAACTCAGAAACAGAAAGCCAAACATCATATGTTCTCCCTGATAAGTGGGAGCAAAGCTATCAGGATGCAAAAGCATAAGAATAATACAATGGACTTTGGGGACTTGGGGGGAAGAGTGGGAGAGGGGTGAGGGACAAGAGACTACAAATATGGTGCAGTGTATACTGCTCGGGTGATGGGTGCACCAAAATCTCACAAATCACTAAAGAACTTACTCATGTAACTGAATACCACCTGTACCCCAATAACTTACAGAAAAATAAAAACCCAAAGCCTAAATAAAGGGTTACAATTTGTGTGTTGAGAAATTAAAGAAAAAAAGAAAAAGAAATATGAGCCTATGTCCATTGTTATGAATATTTGTCTTATTTACTTTGCTCACAGTTTTTTTGTTGAAGTTCTCTTAAAAAGTGAGGTTGAGTTTTTTCTTGATATTAAACCGTACTATGCTATAAATGCCTTTCCTTCTGTAGGTATAAAAGATTTCTCCCATGTTTTATTCTAGAAATTTTATTATTTTATTTTATATGGAAATCTCTGGTCCCCTTATAATGCACTCTGGAATAATGTGAAACATGAATACAATTTTATTTCACGTTTTAGATGGTAGTCCAGTAGCCTTCTTATTGAAATTTGTGTATTTTCCTCACTGGTATGTGACATCATTTTTATTTTATACAAAATTTCTGTATTTGGAGCTACTTACAAATTTTCCTTTCGAATCCATTGGTCTATTATGCACCAGCATGGCATTGCTTAATTATTTCGGCTTTATGACCTTTATGTTAACCTAATAGTGATAGCATTATCTTACATTTATACTGCACATTATAATTTACAAAGCATTATAACTTATATTATCTCATTAGTTTTGTTCTTCATAATAGCACGTGGGGCAGCTGGGACAGTAATACTCTCCTTATCAGAAGAGATGAAACGTTTTCCAAGATCACAAAGATGTTAGGTGGCAGAGTAATGACTTGTCTCTTGGTTCTGTGTCTTTGCCAATTCATGGTTGTACGTCTCAGGGCATCTCATATAATCTCTGGGTATCTCTTCACCAGAGAGAGCTTGTGCATTTCCATAGATTAACTCTATGCTATTGAATACTAAATTTATGCAGGATCATCAGCTTTATTTAACTTTTGGATTGAGGAAGAGACTAAATAATGAAATTATGGAATGCTATAGAAGGAGACCTGAGGGATCACAAATTAACCTAGTTGTTTTAAAGAAAAGGAAACCAAAGCTCAGAGAAGTTATGATCTTTATACTCAAGGTCACATAGTTAGCAAGGAGGTAGGGCCAAACCATAACTCAGACACAGTTCTTTACACTTGGTGTAGCAATAACGAGAAGGAGGAAAACAATGTGTTTTCTTTACTGAGACTAATCATATCCATGTTCACAGGCACTTCCAGGGCCAGAAATGAGAGGTATTAATTCATTCATATATTCATTCATTCAATAATGTATCATGTACCATGTGCCAAGTACTGGGCTACTCATTGGGTTTCTAATGGTGAATTAAATAGGCATAGTCTCTGCTCTCATGGAGAATATAATCTAGAAAAAAACAGATATTAAGTCATTAATATATAAATAAAGATGAAATTACAAAGTGGGAAAAGGACTGTGAGAGAAACTTACATGGTCCCCTGAAAGAATACAACAGGAAGACCTAATTTAGAAAGCGGAATCTGGGAAACCCCCTACTGCCACCTCCCCTGTCACTTCATGTTGTCCCATAGGCATCTCTGTGGAGACCTAAGTTTCTATAGATGTTTGAAAACCGCTGATTTAGTCTTATTCCCTAATTTCTTCACAGGGGAGAACTAAGGTTTAAAGAGGAGATATGACTTACTCAAGGTCACATAGGTAGTTACGGCAGGACCAGAACTAGCACAATAGCCTCCTGACTTCAGGCTAGGTCTCTTTCCTCTACATAATTCCGTCTTAGTGAAGACTGTGGTTCTGCTACCAACGTTTGCAATGACCTCATCCTTCCCAGGTCATGGGCTCACAGAGGATTGTATCACTTTGGCTTAGTTTATATCATGCCATAGTTAACACACTGTATAGAACAGACAAGTCAAGATTTTGACAAACACTTGCTATTGATGTGAGGCATTTTTTAGAATATAGTTAACCTCATTTTTCTTGAGGGGTTCATTAGTCATTGTAGTAAAGAGTCTGAAGGGTGGGATGGACTTTCCTAAACCAAATGCACATTGTCAGAATTTAAAGCACTTTGTAGAACAGACTAAATCCTTCCTTTGGCAGTGGACAGTTCTTTGGCAGTGAACAGTTTAACCACCATTCCCTTGATGAATTGTTTCTATTGATCGGTGTAGTCCTTAGCACACACGTCATCAGAAATGGAAATGGTTGATTAGAAGATCTCCAAACCTATTTATTTAGATGCGGTGAATGTGTAGGCAGCCCATCCTTTTTAGCCTGCTCTCAGCATTCATGGATGTGTTCCCATTTAACATCTGAGGCAGTGGGATTAGTTAGGGGTGATGGATGTTCATCTATTTAGATGCCAATTTTTGTTAAAATTTAAGCTACTTGACCCATGTTTTTGAGTATGAGCATAAAATTAACTTTATAATTTTATAAAACTATATATAATTTTTCTAATTTTAAAAAGTTTCTTTATTTTATTTTTCTTTTCTTTGGAGGTGGGGTAGACTGGTAGAATAGGAGAGTTTGATATTATTTCATACACTACATGTAGCTTTCTGCAACTATGTGATTTGAAACTAGAAAAATCAAGATGGGGGAAGAAACTATTAGAACCTTCAAGCTGGTGGGTGGTGGAAAAGCTGGTGGAATAGTGTAGTCCTTAAGAGGAAAGACCCTGGGATCAATGATTGGGATTAAATTTGATTCTGGCATATACTGACTGTGGGACCTTCAGAAAGTTCTTCTCTTTGCCTTAGGTTCCTCATTCATTAGGAGAGGATAATAGTAGTACCTACTCCACAGAACTGTGTGAGGTTTAGAAGAAGCAATGTTTATAAAGTCCTGACCCAATGGCTAGCACATGGTATGGGCTTGACAAGTATTCATCATTATTTTTAGGTAAGTATAATAATATTATAATAATTATTAAATATATAATCTCAACTTTGTTATAAAATGTCAAAAAAAAACAGGTTTCTTCAAGGAGTAGATTTCTTTGGGATGTGAAAGTAAGAATGATTTTTTCCTGGTTTTTGCAATGTTCAATGTTCTTTTTTTTTTGGAGACGAAGTCTAGCTCTGTTGCTCAGGATGGAGAGCAGTGGCGCGATCTCAGCTCACTGCAACCTCCGCCTCCTGGGCTCAAGTGATCCTCTTTCCTCAACCTCCTGAGTAGCTGGGATTACAGGCGTGTGCCACCATGCCCAGTTAATTTTTGTATTTTTAGTAGAGACGGGGTTTCACCATGCTGGCCAGGCTGGTGTTGAACTTCTGACCTCAAGTGATCTGCCCGCCTTGGCCTCCCAAGTGTTGGGATTACAGGTGTGAGCCACCATGCCTGGCCCGTGGCCCCTTCTTAAAAAGTGCTCTCAAACAGTAGGGTGTAGATGAGGTGAAAAAGATGCTGCACACATTATAGTTTCTGGGGACCCAGCTGACAACAAGTGTTTTTTTGTTGTTTGTTTTTTTTTTTTTTTTTTTTTTCATTTTGTTCCAGGAGAGAGAAGTAATGTAATTTTATTCGTTCAATAGCTATTTTTGGAACTAGTACTCTACAGATGTTGGCCACTGTGAGGGATGCAAAAGTGAGTTAGACGCAGAGTCTGCACTGAAGAAGTTCCAGGGAAGGGAATCATGCTTCCCCCCACCTTTGCTTTTCTTTTTTGAGACAGAGTCTTGCTCTGTCGCCAGGCTGGAGTGCAGTGGAGCGGTCTTAGCTCACCGCAACCTCCACCTTCTCGGTTCAAGTGATTCTCATGCCTCAGCCTCCCGAGTAGCTGGGATTACAGGCATGCACCACTATGCCTGGCTAATTTTTGTATTTTTAATAGAGATGGGGTTTCTCCGTGTTGGCCAGGCTGGTCTCGAACTCTTGACCTCAAGTGATCTGCCTGACTTGGCCTCCCAAAGTGCTGGGATTACAGTTGTGAGCCATGGCACCCGGCCTACAATGTTCTATGATTATTACATTGGTTTTTCCATTGGTCCTCTAGAACAATTTGTCTTTTCAGTCTTTTCACCCTGGAATTCTTTATGGACCTTCTCTGTCCCACTCTGTGTCTTTGGGAGGCTGACCCCTATAGACTGCATCACCAGGGCCCCTGGCCCTCGAGCTGCTAGTTAGGTACAGCCAGTGCCTCTGTCTGGCTGTGGTTGTGTCTTTTCACACAACAGCGTCTGATTGGTGCTCCTCTCACCCCACCTTTTACCCCACTCCTTTCCAAGTGTAGGGGTGATAAGACCGGCTCAATGTTGTTAGTCCCTAAGTGCTTTAAAATCCCTTGTCCTTTCATGAACCCTGGTCACCTCTCTGTAAATAATCCCTTCATTAAAATTTCTTCAAAATTCAAGATGAGCGTGGCTTCTGTTTTCCGCTGGAACCCTAGCTGATATAAGGAGCCTACATTATTTTTATAATTGGAAAAATTGTATTAAAACAACCCAACGGGACATCTTCCACCCCCCACCTCCCAAAGGGAAGTACTCTTCAGGGACTGGAGAGGCCCCTCAGCTTCCAGACTTGAGGGTGATTATTTTTGTTTCAGTTTTGAGCCTTCTCATGAAATTAGGCTTCAGGCTACAACACCTATTTCTTAGAAAAACACACTTTTTCCTGGAGAGAAATTCTAGAAAGCAGTCGCGGGCTATTGACAAACTATAATGCTGCAAAGGGATCTGGCCAAAAATGATTCAAGAGAAAAATCTCTGCGGGGAGAAAGTGGCCTAGAAAGCGGCTCATCATCTGCAGTGCCGGCTGCGTGTCCAGTTGGGTAGTCACAGACACAGCTCTGCTTGAGTCTGCATGTGCCTTGAGTGGAGACCTGCCTCTGTGGCCACTGGAAACTCATCAGCCCCTGAAGCGTATGGGCTCAACAACTGCCAGGCTCCCAGGGGATAAGTGATGCCATTTGTTCAGTCCAGGGGTAGGGATGGTGGGGATGGTGGTAGCTGGGGGGCAGGGGAAACTTGGCACGTCACTATGCACT
The DNA here is from genome assembly GCF_028885625.2 of Pongo pygmaeus. Taxonomy (NCBI): domain Eukaryota; kingdom Metazoa; phylum Chordata; class Mammalia; order Primates; family Hominidae; genus Pongo; species Pongo pygmaeus. Next base: position 62,342,139 of record NC_072392.2, read on the forward strand.
GCTCCACTGTTAAATCTCCACTGGCAGGCTGACTTTTCCCCAGGAGGAAGTGTGGAGAGGAATCTCACAGTTGCATGGCAATAAAGAGCTGCCTGGTGGGCCTCCATCTCTGCCAAGAGGCTTCATGGCTCCAGAGTTCTGGAGGGGTGTGTGACAGGGAAGAGGGAGGGATAAGCTGCTCTACTAAGTTGGTGACATAATCACCTTTGCAGAAACTTTCCAGTGGCAAGCAAGTGTGTTGAAGACAGTGAGCTTGGAGGCGCCACCATAGTGTAAGATGAAACTGAAGACAAGGGGCAGGGGTCTGAGAAGAGAGCTCTGAACCACAGTACTTACAAAAGAAAATGATTTGAGGTGAGGCTCACTGAAAGAGGGTGTTGGACAAAGTCAGTTAAAAAGTCTTGCCTCAACACTTTGGTCAATGACAGGCTTTATTTTCTTTACACTGCAAAGCGAATTCTTATGTTGGTGAGCTTTGTTTTCACCACTAACATCCAAGCTCCATAAACAAGGGGACTGTGTTTAGTCTGTTCATTGCTGCATACTCAGAGCCTTGTGCACTACCTGGTACATCATGAACACTTAGTATTTGTTGACTGGTAAAGGAATGGATGCCTAAATATTAGTAAATTCCTGCACTGCTTGGCTAGGAACTCCACTATTATGGCAGGAACTGTGCTGATCTTATTTACTGCTGCATCTGTGGTAACTAGAAAAATGCCTGGCACATAGTAGGAACTTCAGTGGTGCTTGTTGAATGATGGGTGAATGAGTGAATGAATAAGTAAATGACATCTTAACTATATGCTCCCTGCGGGGAGAAATCATGTATAATACATCTTCACTGTGCCCACATTACCTAGCTGAAGGTTTTTTGAATAACAAACAAATAATACCTCTTCTTATGTTTTCCTTTTGCTTTTACATAGAATTTTTGCTTTCAAAGTTGTTTCTCATCAAGAGTTTAGTTCAGCTCAACAACTAGCCAGGTACTGTGCACTGACAGTTAATAAGGTGTAATTTCTTTTTGCCCTCAAGTTATCCATAGATACAGGCATGCAAATAAACGTCATGTTGTCTAATGTGTTCAGTGAAAATAGTGTTTGCAGGACACTGAAGTGTTACAGAGGATGTAAGTGGCTGGTTCTGTATGGGTGGGAGGTGGGGGCCAGTGAGGGCTTTGTGCAGGCAATGCCTGCACAAAGTTTTGGAGGATGACTAAGGGTTTATTGGGCAGAGAAGAGGTTTGGAGGAAGGAAAGAACATGTCTAAAGACTGAGTTAATGGCGAAATTTCCACTGGACTCTTCCCTGCAGTGATTTTAGGTAGGAAGAGATTTAGGTGGATTCCTCAGAGGTATTGTATCCAAATGGCCAAAGACTCAGTTCTGTTGGTATCAGAGCCACTCAGGCCACAGGACTGAAGGTTTTGTTTTAACTGTGGGCCTTACACTTAGGAGAAAGAGTCACTATACCGTATGAAGGCCAATGAAAGGAACAGGGGATATTTTATGGCCTGGAACAAAATGACCTAAGGCAGGAAAAAGAGGAAGGTGATAGCAATTTTCAAATATTAGAAGAGCCGCTATTCAGACTTCCTGGGTGCTCTTGGAAGTCAGAGCTAAAATCAGTGGAAAGTTATCAGGGAGCTTTTGTATATGACAGGAGCTGGCACAATGCGAGGCATATAATAGTTAAATGGTAAATATTAGAGAAAGTTTCCTGAAATATGTTTCCTCTAACTTCTGATGCTGTTTCTGATTCCACAATCTGGAGCAAAAGGATTGGCAGACGGTCCTGAGATTGAGAAAGCCAGATAGACCCTGAGCCTGCTTATTGGCCAGACTGTAAATCATCTCAACAGTTGTTTATTTATTTTTGGTTGGTTCTGAAATTTTTCCATACTGTGTGAAATATTTGGAGAAGATTAGGAGTTTCTGTAGTGTGTTTGCTGTGCCCACGGTGTGTTTATTTTATCTGTGACTCAGCCCACCTGATTTTAAAATGAAGGACACAAGCCAGAAAGGTTAGAAACTCCTATCCAACAATGGAAAATGCTGCCCTACTGGGAGGTGCATCCCTTGTGTGCAGAGCTATTCACTCCAAGGCTCGAGATGCCCTCTAAGGGACCTGTGGGGGTAGAGCAGAAGATAGGAGATGGGGCTAAATGACTGGCTTGCCATCATGAACAGGATACCTCCTTAGGCTTTAGGTGATTCAGAGACCAATTCATGCATTTGTTTATTCATTCAGAGACATTTTATCACCCAGGATTTGCTGGTGGTTACTGCATGGGCCCTTGCGTAACAATGTGTGCGTTCAACTCCCTGCTCAGCCCCTACTTATTATGGGACCTTGCACAAATTTCTTAACCTCCTTGTATCTCAGTTTTCTCAACCATGAATTAGAGGCAATAATGCCTCCTAAAGATACGCTGTGAGAATTCAGTCAATTCATGTATATAAAGTCATAAGAACATGGCTTGGCATATAGGAATCACTTAGTATGTATTATTATTACTCCATAAAATGTAAGCTCCACAGAGATGGGGATTTTTGTCTGTTTGTTTATGGTTACATCCCCACTGCCTAGAATACAGTCTGACACATAATAGCTGTCACTAAATTGTTAATGAATAAATACATTAATTAACTGAGTACCCATTATATATATGGGTAAGTCCTATGCTAGGAATACAGGAATGAACAAAACATTCTTGCTTACATGAGACTTACAGTCTGGTGGGAGGGATAGATATTAAAAACTTGACCATATGTTCTCAGCCTAGATGAACATTAACATCATTTAGTAGCTCTTAAAAAATATGTATTCTTGGTCAGGCGCAGTGGCACACACCTGTAATCCCAGCACTTTGGGAGGCCGAGGCGGGTGGATCACGAGGTCAGGAGTTCAAGACCAGCCTGGCCAAGATGGTGAAACCCTGTCTCTACTAAAAATACAAAAAATTAGCAGGGCATGGTGGCACATGCCTGTAATCCCAGCTACTCCAGAGGCTGAGGCAGAGAATTGCTTAAACCTGGAGGGGGAGAGCTTGCAGTGAGCTGAGATAGTGCCACTGCACTCCAGCCTGGGTGACAGAGCGAGACTCCGTCTCAAAAAAAAAATATATATATATATATATGTGTACACATATGTATGTACACACACACACACACACACACATATATATATACATTCTTGGGCCTTCACCCTGCAAAGACTCAGATTTGATTGGTCTTAGAAGGGATCCCCAGTGATTCTATCGTGCAACTTGGTTTGAGAATTCCTGGTCTAAATATTCTGAAGCGTCCATGAAACATTTTCCCCATGAAACATCCAGTGGTGGTCAAATTAAATTCGGGAAATATTTTATTATATATATTAGATGTGAAAGACTCTAAGAAGTTCTATAATAAAGAAATCTGTTTAAACTTTAAAATATACTATATAAATAAATAGATGCTTGCAACTGTAAATATTACTTTGAAGAAAAGGTGGAGGGCATAATAGCACTTACGATAGGCCTGGTCTAGAGTAAATACTTAGAAAATGCTTCCCTGAAGACATTTATGTGGCCAACGAACACATGAAAAAAAGCTCATCATCGTTGATCATTAGAGAAATGCAAATCAAAACCACAATGAGATACCATCTCATGCCAGTTATGGCAATTATCAAAAAGTCAGGAAACAACAGATGCTGGTGAGGATGTAGAGAAACAGGAATGCTTTTATACTGTTGGCGGGAGTATAAACTAGTTCGACCATTGTGGAAGACAGTGTGGCAATTCCTCAAGGATCTAGAACCATAAATACTATTTGACCCAGCAATCCCATTACTGGGTATATACCCAAAAGATTATAAATCATTCTACTATAAAGACACATGCACAAGTATGTTTATTATAGCACTATTTACAATAGCAAAGACTTGGAACCAACCCAAATGCCCACCAATGATAGACTGGATTAAGAAAATGTGGCACATATACACCATGGAATACTATGCAGCCATAAAAAAAGAACGAGATCATGTCCTTTTCAGGGACATGGATGAAGCTGGAAGCCATCATTCGCAGCAAACTATCACAGGAACAGAAAACCAAACACCCCATGTTCTCACTCATAAGTGGGAGTTGAACAATGAGAACACATGGACACAGGGAGGGGAATAACACACACTGGGGTCTGTCAGGGGGTGGGGGGGCAAGGGGAGGGAGAGCAATAGGACAAATACGTAATGCATGTGGGGCTTAAAACCTAGATGATGGGCTGATAGGTGCAGAAAACCACCATGGCACACATATACCTATGTAACAAACCTGCATGTTCTACACATGTACTCCAGAACTTAAAGTAAAATTAAAAAAAAGAAAATGCTTCTCTGAAGAAATGTCTTTTAAAAGACACCTGAACAATCAGTGGGCAAGTGAGTGGGAGAGGCAATGTGCTCAGCACAGGCACCATCGTGTACAAAGGTCCTGTGGTGGGGGAACTGGTTCAAGAGCAAAAAGAAGGCCAATGCTTGTGTAATGTAGCAGGTGTGGAACAGAAATGAAAAAGACACAGTTTCTGCCTTCAAGGAACTCATATCTCAGGAAAAAACTCATATATTCCAAAAACTTCTTATTACTCCATGGGTTTATAACTTTCCAAATATTACAGGAAGAAGAAGAAATCAGTGTCAGGAATAATCCTTCACCAACTGACATAAAACCTCAGTTTTATGCTTGTCTCTAGCTAACTTACACAATTTTTTGAAGTACCAGATACACTTCCACAAGTGTTGGCTTAAGCTAATGTTAGTCTGAGGTCATGTTTACTGAGCATACAGCTGAATAAGAAGGAGAAGTGACTTGGAACTTGAATTAAGAGGCCAAACCAACACACATGCCTACCTGTCCCTTTTCTCTCTAAATCCTTTAAAAGGTAAACAAGGTATTTTAAAATGCATCCATTAGCTAGAAAACAAGAAAGGGAGCTATACACACCCTCTTCTTTCTCCCTCTTCTCCTCTTGGCAACCACTAATCTGTTCCCTATTTCTATTATCATTTTAAAAGTGTTACATAAATGGAATTGTGTAGAATTTAGACTTCTGGGATTGCCTTTTTTACTTAGTAGAATTCTCAGAAGATTCATCCAGATTGTTGTATGTATAAATAGTTTGGTTTTTTAATTGCTGAGTAGTATTCCATGGTACGGATATACCACAATTTAACCATTCACCAATTTAAGGACATCTGGATTATTTCCAATTTGGCTATTAGGCATAAAGTTGCTATAAACACTTGTGTACAAGTTTCTCTATAAAAGTAAACTTTTATTTTTCTGGGATAAATGCCAAGTGGTAGGATGTATGGTAGTTGCATGTTTAGTTTTTTTTTTTTTTTTGAAATTGCCAAACAGTTTTCCAGAGTGGCTGTATCATTTTACATTCCCACAAACAATGTAAGAGCAACCTAGTTTCTCCAAATCCTTGCCAGCATTTGCTGTTGTCACTATATTAAAACGCTTTGTTACTGTGATAGGCATGTAATGATAGTTCATTGCAGTTTTATTTTGCATTTCCCTAATGGCAACCCTAATGAGTTATTACTATGTAGTGGAACAGGAGTAGAGAATACGCTGAGAGGGAAAATAGATACTACTCTTGGGGAAATAAGTAATACTCTGAAAGGAACATTTGAAAGGAAATGAGAATATGTTGATTGTAAATAACGTAGAAGAGAAAAAAGGTAATTAGAGATATGAAGAAAATACATGGAAAAGGAAATATAATCATAGTACACTACTTTGCAATATCAAAAATGTACACACTCATAATGTATAAACATAGTTGGCAATTAAAAATAGAAATATAGCTATGTTGAGAGAATAAGGGAGTGCAGAGGAGTGCAGTATTATGAGAGTGAAATGCTTTTCTTTTGTAGCTATAATTGCACAGATATTGATAAATCAAGAAATAGCTGACTGGGTGCAATGACTCATGCCTGTAATCCTAGCACTTTGGGAGGCCAAGGTGGGTGGATCACTAGAGGTCAGAAGTTCGAGACCAGCCTGGCCAACATGGTGAAACCCCGTCTCATTAGCTGGGCGGTGGTAGTGTGCACCTATAGTCTCAGCTACTCAGGAGGCTGAGGCATGAGAATCACTTGAACCCAGGAGGTAGAGGCTGCAGCGATGCAGTGAGCCAAGATCCTGCCACCGAACTCCAGCCTGGGTGACAAAGTGAGACTCCATCTCAAAAAAAAAAAAAAAAAAAAAGAAAGAAAAAGAAAAAAGAAAGAAATAGCCATAGAAGCTTATTAATTAGAGAGGTAATTGCTAGAACTAAAAAAAGTTAAAAGTGGCTGACTATGAGAAGAAGAGAGTAGGAAGAATGAAGTAAACCACTGCCTATTTTTCATTATAAGCTTTTCAATACAAATTTTAAAAAATCCCCTATATCACTTTGGACAAAACAATTAAATGTGTATACAAAAAAAGACAGACTCTTAGACTGAGTATATAAGTTAACTATATACCCTTTACAAGAGACAAATGCATTGCAAATGTCCTAGAAAGGAGAACAACAGGTAGAGAAAAGACAGCAGGCAATGGAAACGTAGAGGAAGCAATGTGAACTACAACTGAAATAGAAATCAAGTTAAACTGCATGAAACAAGACAAATCAAGCAGCTTTTTCAGCGATCAAAGACCAAAGGAACAAATATTTTAAGGAAAAGCCAGGGTATTTGAACAACACACACACATTCATACTTCATAACCTAACGGAGTTTACACACTCTTTTCAAATATCACATATGGCACATATACAACTGATTCAGTAGTTAGCCACAAGTAAGAATGTTAAATTCCCAAAAGGACTGTAGTCCATATTTTTGGATTTTTAACATATGATATGTGCATAATAAAATTAGACATTAACGATAAAAATACACCAAATAAAATCTGGTCACTTGGAAATTAAAAGTGATTCCTTGAAAAACTCTTGGATTAACATGGAAGTGAAACAAATTACAAATTGTTTACAAATAAGTGACAGTTACAACACCACATTTTAAACTTTTTGGATATGGACAAAACAGTACTCAGGGGAACATTTATAGACTTAAACCCATGGATTAGAAAACAAGAAAAATAAAGGAACAAGTAAATTAAGTTTCAAATAAAAGAAAAGCAAAACTAGTAAGGAAACAATAAAGTAAACCCATAGAAAGTAGCAGGAATTGGTAACATGAAACCCAAAATTAATAAGATAGAAAATAAGCATAAAATAGATTTTATGAATCAAAAACTCTTCAAACAAACCAACAAAATAGTCAAATGTTCAACAATTATAAAAGAAAAGGCACAAAAGCATAAACTTTTGAAATATTAAAGGGGCTATAATCACAGTGATTTAAACATTATGTTCAACAACACTGTATCAATAATCGTAATCCAGATGAAAATGATGATTTTCTAGGAAAAATATAGTAAAATCACGATACAATTTAACATATCTTTCTTAAACAAAATAAAACAAAAACACTTCTTATTAAGCTGGTAAGAAAATAAGACTTCTTTAATTTGATAAAGGATATCCACCAGAAACCTACAGTAGATGTGGCATACTTAATGGTAAAATATCAGATGAATTTTGATAAAAGCCGATAAGAGAGACAGATACCAACTCTCACAGCTACTATTCAGAATGTAGTGGGAACTGAATTCACATTGATTCTTGTCAAACAAGTGAGACCAGAAAAAGAAAAAAAAAATTAGAACGAGACAAATGTATTGTTCTTAAAGACAACATGCAAAAAAAGAACAAACTCATGAGATGCAAGATAATCTACTGATAAAAAGCTATTGCTAAGAGATTTTAGTAAAGCAGCCAATTAAAGTTTTTCTTAATTAGCAATACTCTTCTACTGTCCCGCAACTAAATGTCCTGAAAAGAGAGTTCATTTGTAACAGCCATAAAAACTGTAAAATTTAGCTAGCATGAAGCTCAATAGGAAGTATAGAATATCTATATAAAGAAAATAATTAGACTGTTCTGAATACACACAATTCAGCCTGATTAGGAAGACATCTCATGGATGAGATTCTCCCCAAATTGATTTAGGAATATGATGTAAATCCAACAAATAAGATTTTTAAAAGTGAACTTGACAGGCCAATTCTAAAATTCATTTTTAAGAGACAATGTGTGTGAATAACAAAGACATTTTGAAAAAGATTTTAATGGGGAGGAACTTGCCTTACCAGATCTTAAAATATTCTGTAAAATCATGGTATTTATGATAGTAACACAGGTATAGACAGATCAATGGGACAATGTGTGAATCCACAAAGAGTCCCTTCTGCTTCTAGTTAACAATACTAGAAAAATATTCTCTAGATAAAAGAGAGATACATATAAGGATTGTAACATTATATAACAGAAAAAATTAAAACAACCAACATCCAACAACAGGAGAATGATGATACCTCTTTCTGTGGAATAGGAATACTATACAACTGTAAGAGGAGCCAAACACATTTACATAGATTTGTAATTTATACTGTTGAACTGTAAAAATATCACTGAGTTGAAAAACATCCAGTTGTAGGACTAGAAAAACAATATAATATTTGTATTAGAGCACATAAACAAAACTTTGTACATATCCATGTGTATATACCTATCAAAAAAGAATTTATAAGGACATACATCGAACTCACTATAGAGTTTGAGGTATGAATATGACTGGAAGAAGGGTGAAGGACTTTGACTTTTTTTTTTTTTTTCTTGAGATGGAGTCTTACTCTGTCACCCAGGCTGGAGTGCAGTGGCACGATCTCAGCTCACTGCAAGCTCCGCCTCACGGGTTCAAGCCATTCTCCTGCCTCAACCTCCCGAGTAGCTGGGACTACAGGCACCCACCACCATGCCCAGCCAATCTTTTGTATTTTTTAGTAGAGACGGGGTTTCACCGTGTTAGCCAGGATGGTCTTGATCTCCTCACCTCATGATCTGTCCACCTTGGCCTCCCAAAGTGCTGGGATTATAGGCATGAACCACCGCGCCCGCCTGACCTTTTATATATATATATATTCCTACACAATATAGTTTGAGGGTTAAAATTTTGTTAAATGATGAAAATGCAGAAAAGCTATTCTTGACAATATACATTATCGGAGAAAGGTTTTAAGGTGGTTTACAAGATGGTTGGAGAATAAATTGGCCGGATCCTGACAACTCAGCAACTAGTGAATGAAAGTAGGATGAGTAAGGATGTAGAAGCCTTAGCAGCTTAGAAGTGACTCTTGAGCAGTGTTGCCTTTCATTTTTCATCCTCTCACCCCCACCAGACTTGTTATTTTTCCCCATCATACATTTTAGTCACTAACCCCACTTTCATATTTTCATCCCAACACAAAAAATGTTAATCCACTAAGTTTCATGCCCTCCGGACATAACATTTCCTGCTCCTCCTCGTTGCTCTCATCTGCAAATCTTTGGCCACCTCCCCACCTCTCTTTCCCCAAACAGGCTAAAGAAAGTTATAAATACTTTTGCTTTGTGGAATTGTATCACTTCAACCTAGTAATGAAGGTAGCTACCTCATACCTATGACCAGATTAGTCCTTCAATTAATTAAACATAGAAATAATTATATTATTTAATGGAATGCATTTTTCTTGATAGATAAATATCCACCCAACTACAAGGTATAGGAGGAAAAAACAGAAAGGGTAAAAAGAATATAAATCACAGAGCAATGGGAACCCGTGCTCTGTGATGTCAGGGTTTTCTCCATTCCTGTAGAAAAGATAGTCCAAGTCGTCAGGTTATGTTCAAGTTCACACTATTATTATTATAAATGATCGACCCTGAGGGTTTTAATATCCCAATGGTAGACTCTCCTTCCTAGAAGCTGAAATGCCCCCTCATACACCTTCCTGGAATTTTTTGGCTGCTTCTCCTGAGAAAGAAACTGAAAGTGGTGGTCGGCAGACATATGGGCCTGGTCACTGCAGAAGCAGATACACTATGAGCTCCTGAAAGGCCCTGGCAGTTTCTACAAGGAGAGATGCTTTTTAATTTTAAAAAATGTCATCAAATGAAGAGCAGTTAAACAATTTGCTATTACAAGTCTTTGTAGGGAGGAACTAGGGTGGTGGTTTCTAATCTGTTAGGGAATGAGGTAGGAAAAGACACAGGCAAGGATACCACCCAGAACCCAGGTACTGCACTCAGGCAATGCAGCAACTACTGCAGCATGTCGTAATTAGCAAACCCCAAGGTGTGGCCACTTTGAGGCCCAATTAAGAAAAAAAAACAAAAAAACTCGAAAATGTTTCATCTTGTGGATGGAAGAGAGGTATTGTGCCGCACCTCTTTCAGGATGCCTTCCTAACCATCCCCCAACCCTGCAAGGAGCAGTAAAATCACTTTTGCAAATGTTTTCTATCTCAGGCCTGCAGAGAAATGACATAATCTGCAAATGAGAGGTTCAGGTAGGTGACCCAAGGCAGTGAGGAGAAAATGTGGAACAAACGTCTGGCAATTGTCCAAAGCATCAAAGCATCTGAAATAACTGTAGGTTTTCCTCTGTCAGCCATAAAAATGGGTGAGATGAGACCAAAAGATGCAAGCCTCCTTTGAATCCAACGAGAAAACACCTAGAAACAGAGAGTAGCTCTCCTAGCCCCGTTTTACTGCATTCAGGGGGAAATTCAGAAAAAATCATGTGGGTCTCAACTGAAAACTGTTTCCTAGGTTTAATGTGGAAATTGATGTCTTTAACCTTCAAATTGTGATGGCAGTTGGCCTGGTGCATGCCCCCATGTTGTGAAGCAAACTTAAAAAGGGGTGCTTTTAAAAAGATGTCTACATATCAACAAACTCTTATAAAACAATATGTTGATGGGTTGAGTGTAAACAAATGAGAAACAGAAGGATTTAGATTTCCTTTCAAATACACCCTAGCTTAAGCATGAAGGAGGAAAACATTGAGTTGTCAAAATAGGCTTGAGGTTTTGCCGAACCCAGAAATTCTGGAGAACAGTCTGAGATATTTTTGCCAAACTCTAAATACTGCAGGAGTAAGCTTTCCCTCTAACCAATTAGATAATTGCCATTTCATTCTGTAGATTTCTCAATTGTTTCTTCTTTTTCTTTTCTTTCTTTTTTGCAAACAAAATAATTACGCTAATATTTTCATAATTAAATAATTACTTCAACCCCTGAATTAAAAACTGCACTGCTGTTCCTGTGGGTACAGTAGGCTGCCAGCTGTTTTAAATAACCCTTGAGAATGGTCAGGTTAAGGACTCAATTTATGACCTTATAAATTAACACAAGGAAACCTACTCCATAATGCAACAGACAATTCTATTTATAATGCTTAATTAATCCCCTCCAGTCTCTAACAGAACCCACTTGTGACCTTTCATTTCAACCTCACCCAAATGCAAGTCTCCTGAGATGAGAAGTGTTAATATGTGAATGCGGATAGAATTTGCCGGCATTATGGGCAAGTATTAAATTGCTGACAGTCTGGACTGTTTGGTTCCTGATAGCTCACTCATCGAAGTAAGAAGGAAACGTCAAGGTGGGCAGCACTGATGAAACTCTTCATCGAAATCCTGAGCTGGAGAGAGGCAGAAAGAAAAGAAAATGCCCATATCTAACATTGCCCACAAATGCTTGCTCTGAATTTCAGTCTTGGCAGATGAGACAACCAAGAGAAGGTATCAGAATTGTTTCAAAGGATGGTTGTGGGGGGCCAACCTGGGTGGTTTCATTCATCTGCTGTCCTTAGTACCCTAAGGCTGCTTTCTTTTAGACTGATACAGAAAATCCAGGGATAATCAATTCAATGCTGTCTTATCTAAGGTATTACAAACACAGTAGCGTTATCTGGAAAATTCTAAGTACCCAAGAAAGCTACAGGGTGTGGGCAGAGTAAAGTTTGCAGAGACATATGAAGTACCCCTGAGGGACAGGCCTGAGAATGAGAAAGGAAGGCCTGTGCAACTACTTGAACATGTTTGAGGGCAGAGAGAGCCATAGTGACCTGAATGCAAAGAAAGTCCACACTGTAGCCTGGAACCTTGGAATATGTGTGGAGAGCTTTATCAGCTTTTAGGGCTGTTCAGTGTAATTCCATATGTCCTTACGAATCCAGAAAATAGCTTTCCTTTTTTGTTCCTTGTATTCAAGAGTCAGCATAACGTGATGATTCTGTCTCTGTTGTAAGCATTTAGGCAAATTCCTTAACTTCTCATTGCCTCTGTTTTTCCATCTGCAAAGTTGGAATCCTAACAATACCTGTCTCATGAGATCATTGTGAGGATTAAATAGAGTTAAAACTTTAAACGGCTTTAAATGGTGCCTGGTGCATAGTAGGTGCTATGTAAGCATTAGCTGTTATCATCACAATACCTCTGCAGTCCTTTTTCCTCTGGGCTTTCCCTTTCTTTTCCCAATGCTGCCACTGTAGCCAGGTCAGGCTGTCATGACCTCCCTCTTGAATAGGTTCATAATTCATTTCCTTATTCTAAATCTCGATTTCTCTCAATAAATCATACACAGTATTACCACTCCAATCTTTCAAAAGTCTACCTCTGATCCTGTCCCTACCTTACTCAATGGCTCTACTGAATTCATCACATAAAGTCTAAACTCCCTAGCCTTAATTTCAAGCCTCATTCTGTCCTTATCTGTTGATCATAGTTTCATTCTTTAATCTTAACATCTTACTGTACCTTCTCATGACCCTATGCTTATTCGGAGCCATGCTATTTTCTATTCCCTCTACTTGTTCCCTTAGTTTGCTCTACCTGACCTGGTATGTTCTTGGTTTTATACCTGTGTTCACTGTCCTTTCCATTTGGAATTTACTTTCCCCTCAATATCTTCCAGTCCAAAGCCTACTTATCCTTCATAGCCAGGCCTGAATGCCACCTCCACCCTAGGGAACCCTTACCGATCCCACCATTTTATCTTCCCTTTGCTCTTTCCTGACCTCCAGTGTACTTTATCTGCATTTTTGAAAAACCTCAACCCTGTTACCTGGCTTTAGTTATTGTTTTCTTTTAACCCCTACTTAGTATGTTCCATATCACAACACCTCTGATCCTTGGATCAAGTCTGATTCTTCAGTGTTTCCTACTCAGACCTGTCCCCAGCCCTATGCTATGCATAGAGCAAGTCCTCTGCAAAGATGAATGAAACAGTAATTGAGGGACTTGAAATGACAGCCTGGTCTTGTGGTTCTTCCTTTGTGTGACATTCTCAGTCACTTGATTGTTCCTTTACATGAGCGCCTATGGAAATATTTCAACTCCAAAAGTCAATGGGATAAAAACATTCCTATCAGTAGGAAAAACAAACACACAAAATGCACAATTGATTCTCAAACAGCAGATGCTTTTTTAAGAAGGAGTGATGAAAAAATGTCTTGGGTCCAGTACCTTTATACCTGGTTACTACAGCTGCATTGACGCTAAGAGGCTCTTGGAAGCTGACAGTGAGTGATGTGCTGCTGGTTACCATGAGACAGACATTGGTTGGCATCTCAGGGGCTCCTGGGACAGAAGGAAAAACACAAGGATCTTAACATAGCAAATCCTTTTCAAACAACGTTCCTCCCTCTTCAAAGGATACCCTGAAATGAACACTATGGAAACATTTGTTTGTAGAGCCTAATAGCTTTTGCTTTTGAACATTTTCATTAGACGTCTCAATGGCTTTTATTTGTTGCCATTGGGGTCTTATTTGAGCATTAGAACATTTTCTGAAAAGGTACATAATACCAGTTAAGCCTTCCTAAAGTATCCTGCAAACATGATAGGAGATTGGGCTGGATCAGTGAAGAGAAGGGCAGGAAGTGATAGCAGGATCCTACATTGTCGGTGGACACCCTTACGTTTTATAAAGTACATCATTTCACTGGAGCCTTTTTGCAGCCCTGCTAGGTAGAAAGGGCAAGTAATAGCACACTCACTTTTGGTATGAGGAAACTGCAGCCCCAAGTGGCCAAATTCCTTGTTCAAGAACACAGTGAAGACAAATAGCCAGGATGAAAGCCCCTGGCTTCAGTTGCCTACTTCTGGGCTCTTTCCAGTACTGATAGAATTCTAACTCACCTTGCTCTCAGGCTTTCTCCTATTACAAATGAGCAGTATTTTCTGAGAAAAAAATTTATGGGTGGATGTCATGTCCACTAACCTCAGGTTTTAGAGGACTCCTGATGGCTTTTGGTATTGCTTAACACATAGAAGATGTTTTATAATTTAGCAAATTACAAAAATTGACATCAAATCTGAAAATATGTCTGTTTCTAGTATTAATCTGTCCTAAATGAGGCACAATAGCAAATGCATTTATTAAAGCAAGTGCTGAATCTCTTTAAACAAACCCATGCACCAGCCTTGCTGGAGAGTGTTGATGTTGAAAGCAAACTTTCATTAATGTTGCTAAGTTATTTGCTCCAAGAGAAAGGATTAGGCCTGATTTGGTATTTAGTGTACTTAAGAAAATATCATCACTGTCTTTGGTCTTTGTCTACATCACAACTAAGTTTCCTGCAACAGAGGCAGAGACCTTTCAAACTAATGAATTTTCCCTTATATTTAAAATTTCCAGCCTAATTTTTTTGTTGTTGTTTAGATAAGATCTCCTTCTAATATGAGAGTTTAATATTTCACAAGTGTTTGAATTTTATATTTTGTTTTTATATCAGGAGCTACACTTAGCATTACTTTCCAGTGCTAACGAGTATTATCCAAAAAGAAGGCTTTTCTTAAACTAACAAAAAGAATTGGTAAAGAAAATGGAAGTGCAGACAAAAGCATAATTCTTGAGTTGATTGTTCTTTTCAGTTGCCTGTGTTAACTGAAGTTCAGTTTATAGCTCTATATAAAAAATGCAGTAGAGAGTTGAAAACAACTTAAACTTGAGCTTGAAGCAGAAACTGGACAAACAGGCAAACAAATATTTTTCCACCTCCGTATCCCAAAATATAGCCATCTAGGGCATCAGACCATCCAGATCATTAGGCATTAGGGCATAGCGGGTGGAAAGTGCTAGATGAGTGTGACATGGTGGAGAGAGGCCAGAGGCATGAAGCCTCATGGCTGTGGTCAGAGCACCCATCAGGAGCCAGAAACTCATGCAAGACAAAAGACCCTTTGACAGCCTCTCAGAGCCCTTGCTCCATACAGGCTGACAACGGCCACCCATGACCCTGTAGAGCTGAAAAAAAAAATCCGTAAAAGAAGACCTGGCTGTCTCAAACTGAAGCTCAGTCTAGTGAAATGTAGACGTTTTCTGCTTATACTCACTGGCATGCTCAAAGCCTGTTTTCATGCGTCTGTAGAGCCGATACCTCCACTCCCAAGCTTTCAGCTGTTTCTCTTTCTCTGTGTTGTCCAGAGTGAATCCTTCATTCTCCACCTGGGCAGACAGTTCACTCACCCTCTCCTGGGCTTCCTGGACCAGTGTGTTGAGGTGCATTGCTCGGCTTTCCAGGCTGACAACTAAAGAGAAAGAAATGGGATTACTTCTCTTTCTTTCCGGGGAAATGCTGCTTCATTGGAAAGATATATCCCAGAGTCTACTATGATTTGAAAAAAAAAAAAAAATGCCTGGGAAAAGTGGGATCTGTGTTTGTTATCAAGTATCTTATTACGATAAGGTCTAATTAGTGACACTTACAATCAGATTAAGTGGTAAATTCATCACATTAACATATTCCCATTGCTCTCCAGCCCTGCTGTAACACACACCTCAATTAGCTGCTTAACTCAGCTAATTAGAATTCCACCATCAAGTACCCAAGAGGACCACTTCTCATCCAGAGAGTACACATTTGTTGCCATGACCTCTAGAAGGACAAACATGTAGGGGCAAAACTCCGTACGGCCAGGAAGACCCTAGGAAAAGTTATCCATGAGGCAAGTTGCATTCTGATGAAGTTTTGTTTTGTTTTTGGTAGAACCTGATTCAAATTTTCTGCCTTTAACACATTCTTCCCAGCTTATAGACATTTTTGTATGTATATCTTAGAGGCATAATTTTATTATTGTTAATCAATGTATTTATTGCTTACAAAGAGTTCCACTACTGCTGCCACAGTGGAGCTAGTGAGTTCTGATGACTGGCTGACTTGAATGTGATCAGAAATTGATCTTTGACTGTGGTATAATGGTAGGAATGATCTCCAGAGATACCAACGCTCAAGAGGACAAGTTATATAAGCCCCTCTTGCTGGGAAGGGTTGTAGAGCTTGCTATTTCTATTTTACCCAATATGTGATAGTCTTCATTTGATTTACATCAGATTGTTTAGCCATCCTGCTCTTGTGTTCATGTCAATGAATGGGAAGGAACGTATGTTTCCCTTTCTTGTGCTGAGCAGTGAGGCTGCCTCTCATGGTCTTGTGGCTGTTATGCATATGAGGGCCTGCCATGATGTTCACTTGGTCACTTCAGAGCCCCTCCTGGTTAAGTGATAAAAGATAGCCTCAGCATGGGAATATGGTAGGGGATCACAGAACAGTCAAGTAAACCAGACTAAAGTCCTGCAGATCTGTTGCTGAAATGTGTTCGACACTCCCTGTGACCAAAACAATATTTCTGCCTGGTGGGTGGGAAAGAAATCCAACTATTTCATTCTTCTAATTAAGGGGGAAAATATTGTGAAGATAACTCAAGTGAAAATTTGTTAGGTGTATTTTGAAATGGAAATTAGGTGGTTATATATTCATATTCTCTGTGTTCATGGGCATGTTTGCATTAATTACAGGAAATGAATACTAATTTATTATTGCCTCTGTGCACCATCTGTCTAAATTTATTTACAGATGAGGTCAATGAAAAATTAGTTGAGCCTTTTTTCTTTTTCTTTCTTTCTTCTTTCTTTTTAAAGTTGCTGTTTAGAACACTCAGGACTGTGTTTTGCTGCAGATTTGTCATGGTTAATGAATGTTGCTGTAGCAGTCAATCATGTACTCTAAATACTGTCACACTTTTTTTTAAAAGCCTCAGTCATGAGCCATGACAGAAAAATAAACAAATAAATATAAAGCTAAAAAACTCTTTCACTGAGCAGCTACACTATGCAGAATCCCTGGGGAAGGCTAAAGGAGGCCAGAATAAATGATAATATAAGTGCTGTGGACGTAGGGAAGCAATGATGGGGTATGAACGCAGAGGTTCTGGAGAAAAAAAATACACATACACACACACGGGCGCACACTCCAGTGGAAAAATTGGCAATATTAGTAGCCTCAAGGTGCAATTTCCTGGAGCAGTGAGATTGACAAGTCAGTACTAAATGCTGTTAATTTAACTAACTTCAGATTAATGGTAGAGTCTGCTATGACTGAAGCCCTCAAACACAGTCTCATTATAGCCTTGCTGGGAAGGTCCTAAATATAGGCATTGACAGTTTAAAACAAATTCGTATACATTTGTGTATTTTTAGACATAGGTTAGGCGTCAGAGTTTGTGTCACAGTTTTCAGGTTGATTAATTGACCCAGTAACTGCACTCTCTACCCACTCCCCCCTCCTTCTTCCACTCCAAATTATAGAGAAAATGGGGGAATTGTCCTTGTTAAGTTATCCAGTGAGCTTTTTATTGTATGCCTGATGTTTGAATTGCATGCATGCGTCAACACTTGGGTGATAGACACATGATTTATAAAAATAAATTTTTCTAATACTATGAAATCCCCCCTATTAATTTTTATATCCACAACAGTTATTACTGCTGTGAATTCCAGGTGGCATTTCAGATGGACAGCTTCTCTTGAGCTATGCTTGGCTCCTTCTGACAATTTTTCTGCTTTCCCAAGAACCACACATTTTGTTTCTGCATTTTCCCTTTCCTTCTAGGCTTTAGATGCAATTTGAGTTGTAATGGTAAAGGAATTCCACCTCTTCAAGATAATGCATTTTGCCTCTTCAGAGACTAAAGACAGAATTTTATAGCTGGGTGAGCTCTGCAAGATTATTTAGATCCCAGTGCACCTCAAACTGGGATATCTAAACTCTAACGTAATATGGTGGTGATGGTGGGTGAAGTAGGGGGTGAAATGATCATCTCTGAAAACACAATATGAATGAATGTGTCTTCCTGGAGCATCAAATTTTACATGCAGATTTTGATTAAGCATATTATTTAGAAATTAAATAGGTCTATTAGGGAGAAGAATGGAAAGTGTTTCCAAACATTAAAAATTTTGAAAAAAGGGAAACTTTGTAAAACTCTATCCCTTTTTTCCAGGTTAAGACAGCAAGTGCCCTTGAGACTATCATTTGCATCTGTTGTTAAAAGTAATTCAATGGACAAGTCAGAGAAGCACTGACTGAGCCACTGGTTTCCAACCATTTCAGCAAGCAAAGCTTTATTTATTTTTTCCAGTGGATTTTTTTAATAGCTTAATAAAACACCCTCTTTTGAAAGATTTTTTTTGTCTACCAAACCAGCTGACTTATAAAGTGATCACGTTTCTCCCTATTATTAATGACCTATATAACCATCAATAGAAGCATCTGTTCAGAATGAGATAATCAACCTAACAAACTGGGTTAATATATTTTAAGCAGAAGCAAGTAAATATGACAATTATAGTAGACTGTGTAGTTTATCTTGAGTAATGGTGTGATAGTTAGGCTTTTTGAAAGCTTGAAAATTGTTCTGGGAACCCAGTTTCCATTTTTGCCACCCTGGAATGGGGGCATTTATTTTTTTACAATTGAGAAATCATATTTAAAAAATCATTGTCAATTTTTATAATGTTTCAAGCCCATTCTTTGTTGATAGCCTCCACATTTATACGGTTAAGTCATTTTTGCTGTGCTTCTTATCTATGACATTACTTTTATATCCCTTCACCTGTGGATCTTAAGATGTTGCAGAAGGTTCATTCCTGTACCTCAATACAGATTCACTTCCTTTAGCTGCCTTTTCTAGCGCCAATGTGCTTTAAAAAAAAATGTGCAAACAACAAGCAGTGACAGTGGCCAATTCCTCGAATGTCCAGATTAATAACTGTAGCATGCTAAAGAAAGGTGTGTGTAAATAGCTGGAGATGGTGTATGGTCCAGGGTCTAGCATAAATGTATTTCCTTTCTGAGCATTCCCTCCGTTCCCCTAACCCGAATACATGCATTAGAATGTAGCAAAACCCTTGGGAAACTTCTCTTAGCCAACGGCAAATTTATCTGTTGCCACAAGTGCAAGGAAGTAGGATGTGAACCAGTATATCACAAAGCTCTTTAGCCACTTCAGTTGGCGACAGAACACAAAAGGAAAAAATTCCTATGTATACACATCAGTCTGTCTCCACTTTTTATAAAACTGGAATAAAATGGGAAAGTGTCACCTTTATTAATCCTAATTGAATTTTAAATGTCCTTTTGACACAAGGTATATACATGACACAGCTACACAACCTTTTTTCAACTGGACAACAAGTGCCAAAACCCTGTGGATGCATAGGGTAAAACAAGATTGGTTAGGAAAAGAGAATTTTTCCTATAACTGGTAATCTGACACAATGTCCTATTGCCATTAAAAAAAAAAGGTCCATTTTCAGCCGGGCGCGGTGGCTCACACCTGTAATCCCAGCACTTTGGGAGGCTGAGGCAGGCAGATCACCTGAGGTCGGGAGTTTGAGACCAGCCTGACCAATATGGTGAAACCCCGTCTCTACTAAAAATACAAAAATTAGCCTTGCATGGTGGCTGGCACCTGTAGTCCCAGCTACATGGGATGCTGAGGCAGGAGAATTGCTTGAACCTGGGAGGCGGAGGTTGCAGTGAGCCAAGATCGTACCATTGCACTCCAGCCTGGGAGACAGAGCGAGACTCTGTCTCAAAAAAAAAAAAAAAAAATGTCCATTTTCAGTTTATTCAAGTTTGTTTTCATGGTGTTTTATACCTCTTGATAAAAAAAATTTCAGACTTTTGTAATTTGTGTATGCTGATCTTCATCAAAAGGTTCATTCTCTGGATCAGAGTCAGTGGTGTCAGAATATCTATAATGATCAGGCTCATTGTCACTAACATCTGGTGTTACAGATGTGTAACTACTAGCCTCTGGATTTGATGGCAGAATGGGGCTATTTTCAACTTCCTTATTTTAAAGATGAAGAAATTGAGACTCAGGGAGATGGGATGACTTATTCATGATCTTCATCTAAACCTTAAAGAACTCGGTGGATTTTCTGTAAACCAAATAGAATACAAATCAACCTATTATTTATATGTTACAATTTCCTGATTGTTATCTATTTGGTATGAAATTGGTGAACTCAGTTTGGCTGGTTGGTTTGATTTAGAAAATAGAAAGGCTATGTCTGTTTTATCATTCCTGCCCATCCACTTCTCCTTTTCTTGGATTCATTCCCCTTTCGCTTCCACCCACAGGACACTTTTCCCTGGAGGCCATACTCCTGATCTCTTTGCAAGGTTTGGTCTTTTCTCTCATTGCAGTTGGTTCCTCTCCAGCCAAGCAGCTATCCCTCTGAGCAGCCATGCCAGCACAATGGAGGGTCTGTGACTGCATGGTAAGCAGTCCAGCAGGGGCAAGACCACTCAGTGGCTCCTGAAACAGGCTCTGTGCTATTGTGGTGTTTAATTATCAACAGCATTTCTACCTCCCAGTGCTTCTGAGTGGGCATTTGTTATAAGACTTACGCAGCTAATTAACTACGGGATGGGGTGGGGGGTGGGGCGGGAACTTTGTGTTCAAAGAATACAATTAGAGTTACTGTTTAAATCCCGAGATAAATAATGATCAGGGACTGGAGGGGTTTTCTTCACCATTAGAATCTAACCTATGGATTACTACTTACAGTTTGTTAATTTTGCCTTTGCCTGCAATTGCTAAATTTGGGTCTGGTTGATAATTGCTCAAAGCTTGAAAATACAATGAGTGTAAAAGGTAAACTAATTTTAACTTTTAATTAAGAATTTTAGGGAACAATTTGTTTGGTTTGCTTGAAAAAGACGGACATATTTGTCTATTACTAATGATGTGCCATTTTTCAATTTAGTAACAGCTTTTCCGTTATTATGGGTATGTTCCTCTTTTTCAATGATGAGAAAATAAGGCACTAAGACAATCATTTAATCTCAGAGTTAGAAGGATACCTTACAACCAACCTCAGATACCTCTCCTTTAGTACCCTTGGTCCTGTATAATTTCCTACATGAGGGGAACTCACTGTTTACTGAGATGACCTTGTCCATTTTCATACAACTCCGAATTTTAAAGTTTCCTTATCCTGAACTGAAATCTGCTTTCCTATTACAGTCATGTGTCACTTACTGACAGGGGTATGTTCTGAGAAATGCATCCTTAGGCAATTTCATTGTTGTGCAAACATTACAGAGTATACTTACACAAATCTAGCAGGTATAGCCTACCACACAGCCAGACTATATGGTATAGCCTATTGCTTCTAGGTTATACACCTGTACAGCATGTTGCTGTACTGACTACTGTAGGCAGCTGTAACACAATAGTATTTGTAT
Organism: Pongo pygmaeus; assembly: GCF_028885625.2. NCBI lineage: Eukaryota > Metazoa > Chordata > Mammalia > Primates > Hominidae > Pongo > Pongo pygmaeus. The sequence goes on from NC_072392.2 coordinate 62,363,666, forward strand.
ATCTAAATCTATTACAACATAGAAAAAAGTACACTAGGAATACTAAAAATATGGCATAAAGGATAAAACATGGTAGAGCTATGTAGGGCATTTACCCTGAATGCAGCTTACAGGACTGGAGGTTGCTTTGGGTGAGTCAGTGAGTGAGTGGTGAGTGAATGTGAGGACGTAGGACATTACTGACACTGCTGTAGACTTCATAAACACTATACAATTAAGCTACACTAAATGTATAAAAAATTCTTTCTTCAATAATAAATTAGCATAGATGGACAGCTTCTCTTGAGCTACGCTTGGCTCCTTCTGACAATTTTTTTGCTTTCCCTAGAGGCACACATTTTGTAACTCTTTTGCTTTATAAACTTTTTAAAACTTTTTGGGTCTTTTGTAATAACAGCTTAAAACACAAACAAACAGTACCACTGTACAAAAATATTTTCTTTATATCCTTATCCTATAAGCTTTTTAAAAATTAAAAAAACAATTTTAAACTGTTTTTGTTAAAAATCAAGACACAAACACACACACCTATATCTAGGGTGACACCTATGCCTAGGGTCAACATTATCAATATCACGGTCTTCCACCTCAACATCTTGTCCCACTGGAAGTTCTTAAGGGGCAGTAACATGCATAGAGCTGTCATCTTTTATGGTAACAATGCCTTATTCTAGAGTACCTCCTGAAGGACCTGAGGCTGGTTTACAGTTAACCATTTTTTTAAATAATTAGAAGGAGTGCACTCAAAAATAACGATAACAAATATAGTAAATATATAAAACAGTAACGTAATAGTTTAGTGTCATTATCAAGTAGTGTATCCTGTACATAATTGTATGTGCCATACTTTCATGTGACTGGCAGCACAGTAGGTTTGTTTAAACCAGCATCACAATGAACATGTGAATAATGCATCGTACTATGATGTTATGACAGCTACAACATCATTAGGCAACAGGAATTTTTTAGCTTCCTTATAATTTTATGGGACCACCTTCATATACGTAGCTTCATATACGTTGACGGAAATGTTATGCGCATGTGATTGTACTTCCAAACTGCAAGCAATGTGGTAAAAGGGCTTTGGGGTCCTATAGCTCAAGTGCTGCCCTTACATATGGGTGATCCTAACTAGTTACTCTGCTATATTGAGCCCAAATTTCTCATTTGTAAAACTGGCATTGTAACAGCACTTGTCTTATAACTTGTAACGAATTAATGATAATCTTTACATAGAAGACTCTCTTAGCGGAGGTTTGCTTATTATTATTACATCTATTGATCTTATATTTTTAGAAGCACACAAAATAAATCAAAATACTTGTTTTATAAAATAACTCTATGTTCTTCCATCAAAAACCCCTCTTGCCTCAAATAAATTTTTTCCATCCTAGCTACTGTTCAGAAATATACACTAGCAAGTGATATGAATTTCAACCCTATCTGCTATTTCAAGGCAGAAAACAAGGTCACTTAGATTTGAACGTTGCATTGTAACAAATATACTCTGGGCAGTTAATAAAATTTATTTTTGCTGAATATAAGCGACAGCCTTCTAACAACTTCACCACTGACTTGTTTTAAGGTAGGAATGACAAAGTAATGTAGGGGAATTCTAAAAATTAAATATTTTTAATTCAAAAACTCTTATACCAGAGAAACACAAAACATAGTTCCAATTTATCCATCTTAAGATTCAGGATACAAGACTCATTTTGGCTTCACTTAGGTCTCAAGCTGTTATTACATTTTCAGATTTTCCCAAGGACATTGAGATGCGGTTCCAAAAAGGTTTTAGAGATCTGGAGATTAAATGTTTCATTTTAATGACTGTGAAACTTTCTTCTCCTACAACTTACTACACACCCAGACATGGGGCTCTGAAGTGTTCTCTGCAACTTTCCAGCAGAATGTTGACTCACAGAGTCCTTATATAACTTAGATTGTAACTGGTGATTTCTTAAGAATCCAGAACAAATGACACAGAAAGGAACTATTGGGACTCATCAAACTCAGAGGGGAAAATGGACATCTTCTCTAAAAGCACAACATGCAAGCCACTTGAGTGGATTATTTAGGAAATTCAAAGGAGATTGCCCCATGGCATCATAGGAGGTTTAAGTAATGAAACAAGATAACCATGTTTTCTGCCAATATTTTCAGTGCTGTTCATAGACATATAGTGTGAGCCACATCATTTAAAATTTCCTAGTAATGACAATAAAAAAGCAAAAAGAAATAGGTGGCATTAATTTTAATAATATATTTTACTTAACTAGATATATCCAAAATGCTACCATTTCAGCATGTAATCAATATAAAATTTATTAATTTTATATTTTATGTTATTTTTGGTACTAAGACTTTGAAATCAATGTAATTTTACATTTAGAACACTTATTCATTTGCATTAGACACATTTCTTTTGTAAATTTTATTTTATTATAAATTGATAATAATGTCATATGTATTTACGGGATACAAAGTAATGTTACGATTTGTGAATACAATGTGGAATAATTAAATCAAGCTAACTAGACATATTCATCACCTCAAATATATATCTTTTTTTGTGGTGAGAACATTTGGAATTTACTCTTTTACCAATTTTGAAATGTACAATACACTGTTATTAACTATATTCATGACACAGTGAAATAAATTTAATAAAACCAATTATTTCTCCTGTCTAACTGAGATTTTGTACACTTTGACTATCATCTCCTCATTGTTCCCAACCCCCTGACTCTGTAACTACCGATCCACTTTCTGCTTCTATGAGTTCAATCGTTTCAGAGTCCACAAGACTCTAAATAAATGAGAACATGAGATATTTGTCTTTCTGTGCATGGCTTATTTCATTTAGCAGAATGTTCTCCAATTCCATCGATTTTGTCACAAATGACAACATTTCCTTCCTTTTTAAAGGCTGAATAGTATTCAATTATGTGTATATATAATACATAACATTTAAAAAATCCACTCATCTGTTAATTGATACTTAGGTTAGTTTCATAACTTAGCTATTGTGAATAGTGCTGCAGTGAACACGGAAGTGCAGACATCTCTTTGACAAACTGATTTCAAATCTTTTGGGTAAATACCCAGAAGTAGGATGACTAGGTCATATGGTAATTCTGTGTTTAGTTTTTTGAGGAACCTCCACTCAGTTTTTGTAATGGCTGTGCAATTTACATCCCCACCAACAGTGTACAAGTGTTTACTTTTCTCCACATCCTCACCGACACTTATCTTCCATCTTTTTCATAATAGCCAGTCTGACAGGTGTTAGATGATATCTCATTTCTCATTGTGATCTTAATTTTCATTTTCCTGAAGATTAGAGGTACTGATCATTTTTTTCCATATATCTGTTGGTCATCTGTATGTCTTCTTTTCAGAAACTCTATTCAGGTTCCTTGCTTATTTTTATTTTTATTTTTGAGATGGAGTCTCACTCTGTCTCCAGGCTGGAGTGCTGTGGTGCGATCTCGGTCCACTGCAACCTGTGCCTCCTGTGTTCAAGCGATTCTCCTGCCTCAGCCTCCTGAGTAGCTGGGATTACAGTAGCTGGGATTACAGGCACCTGCCACCATGCCCAGCAAATTTTTGTATTTTTAGTAGAGATGGAGTTTCCTCATGTTGGCCAGGATGGTCTCGGTCTCCTGACCTCATGATCCTCCCGCCTTGGCCTCCCAAAGTGCTGGGATTACAGGCATGAGCCACTGCACCTGGCCACCTATTTTTAAATTGATTTATTTATTTTCTTCCTGTTGAATTGAATTCCTTACAATTTTTGGACATTAACCCCTTACTGGATGTACAGGTTGCAAATATTTTCTCCCAATACACAGGTTGTCTCTTAACACTGTTGTTTCCTTTGCTGTGAAAAAGCTTCTTAGTTTGTTTTAATCCCATTTGCCTACTTTTGCTTTCGCTATCTGTTTTTGGGCTTATATGCAAAAAATCATTGCCTGGACTAATGTCATGTAGTTTCTCCCCTATATTTTCTTCTAGTAGTTTTACAGTTTCTGGTTTTATGTTTATGTCTTTACTCTATTTTGAGTTGGTTTTTGTATATGGTATGAGATAAGGGTCCAATTTCATTCTTCTGCATGTGGATATCCAGTTTTCCCAACACCATATATTAAAAAGACTATTCTCTTTCCATTGTATGTTTTTGGTACTTTTGTTGAAAATCCATTTACCATCCATTCATGGTTTCATTTCTGGGCTCTCTATTCTGTTCCATTGGTCAATGGCATAGATATATTTCAAATGTTTGATAGTCATATGTGGCTAGTGGATTCTGTGTTGGACAGTGTAGTTTTAGAACACAAAAGTTACACAAATTTTAAAAAGTGCTTAATAGGAAGTGTTTTGGAATACAAACTATATAACTAATGGGTAAAATATTTAAATTCTTTACCAAAAACTCTTGGGTCATTTTATTTTGTTTTTGAGAGTTATGTTGGCTAACAATTTTTAGAAATCAATTACAGTTGGCCAGGTAATGTGATAAATGTTTTAATGGTATTATTCCACTTAATTCTCAATAATCTTATATGGGTAATAAGGTAGCCAGCCTCCAGGAGGGCCTGCAGTGACCTATGTCTGCTTGTATTCACACCCTTGTATAGTTTTCTCCTACACTGAACAACCAGGGTTGTTCTGTGAGATCAGCAGAATTCTGCAGAAATGACACTATGTCACTTCAGAGGTTAGGTTATACATGTGACTGTTGCTTCCACCTTGACTGGTCTCTCTTTCTCTCTTTCTCAGATCATTTTCTCTGGGGGAAGCCAACTGCCATGTCATAGAGTAGCCATATGGAGAGACCCATATAGTAAGAAATGTGGGGCTCATGCCAGTAGCCACCATGAGTAAGCTCGGAAGTGGGTCCTGTAGCTCAATCAAGCCTTAAAATGACAGCAATCTCATGGAGTCACGTGAGATTATGACTGAGCCATAACCATCTAGCTAAAGCCATTCCCAGCTCAGACTCACATGAGATAAACATTTACTATTTTTAGTTGCTGTTTGGGGGTAATTATTACACAGCAATATATAATAATACAAGTTAAGTACAATTATTATATCCATTTTGCAAATGAAGAAATGGGGCCACAGATAGGGTAAGGAATTTTCCCACAGCTACAAAAGTTCAGATGTGGGATTTGAAGCCAGAACTCTCTGACCCCAGGAATTTAATTTTTAGCCTTTTCTAAGGGTTTAATTTAAAAGCTGCTCCCCAAACAATTCTATTGCTTTTGTGTTTATGTTAAAACTCATAGGGAAAAGTCTGCCTACCCTCTAGACTGATAATAATGGATATATTTTGGGTTTTGGGGGATGGGAACCTAGATTGTGTGTGCATGTGGGGATGCATTGGGTGGGCTATAAAAGATACCTTTTAACTTTATCTATAATCTTTTCATTTCCGACAAGGAGAAGATATTCTATGTTGCATGTATATTTAAAAATTTTTAAAAAGAAAAAAAAGATGGCTATAAAACAACATGGATGAACCTGGAGGACATTATTCTAAGTAAAAAAAGCCAGACACAGAAAGAGATAATGGATGATCTCACTTAAATCTGGAAATTTAAAAAGTCAAACACATAGAAACAGAGGGTAGAATAGTGGTTGCTATGGGCTAGGGGTGGGGAAAATAGGGAGATATTGATCAAAGGGTACAAATTTTCAATTAGAAGATGAACAAGATCTGGGGATCTAACGTACAGCATGGGTGGTGATGGATCTGTGAATTAATTTGATTATGATAATCTTTATACAACATGTATATCAAGTCATCACATTATATACCTTGAATGTATACAATCTTGTCAATTAAATATTTTAAAGCAAAAAACCAGAAAAATGCAACTATCAACTCAAAGAACAGGTGACACGAACTTAGGCTTTGGCCATCTGATGTTTAAATAATTATTTGAAAACATAAAAAAGATCAATGAGCCCAATACTAAGTAAAATCATTCTTTTCATAAGGGATAATATATTCACACCCCTCAAAAGAAATAGGCTTGGGATTGATTCAATTAAATTCAATTGAGTGTCTACTGTTTGCTGGGGATTCAGTAATAAATGAGAGAGGTGCTGTCCTTTGGAATTTGTGTTCTATTGCAGAGGAGACGAAAATAAGCAAATAAAAACATCAAGAAAAATCGTAAGGGCTATGCACAAAATGACAAGAGAGTGATGTGATGAGAAAATGTCATTTTAGACTTTGGACTTGGTGGCCAGAGAAAGCCTCTCTTGAAGATGTCACATTTAATCTGAAATGTGAATGTTAAGAAGGATTTGGCCGTGTAATGAACAAGATTAAAAGCACTCAAGCATTCCAAGTAGATGGAATAGCCAATACAAAGGCCCTATGGCAAGATAGCCTGGCACGTTACAGGAACAGAATGGAGGATGGTGTGGGTGAGGAGTGCACAGTATAAGAACAGATTTGTAAGTCAGGGTGAAGATCTATACCCCTATTTTAGTGAAGCAGAAAAAAATATTGAGGGCTCATTATAGAGACCTGTCTGAGGCTTGTTCTTTACATATTCTTATTGGCTGCAAATCTTTGTCCTTTGAGGGTGGATTTGATTTCAGGAAATCTCTCTAAATAGTTTGAAGCCAAGTCTGGTGAACACAGAGGGTGATGATGCTAGGCAATGCTGTTTTGGAACAAAAATCAGGTGTGACTCTCAGCAACGAGTCAGATTTTCTCATAAACTGACTCTGAGGACAATTCCAAAGTGTTCAGAGTAATGGCAGCACTGTTGGAGCAAGTGTGGGGTCTCCCAGGAGGACCATGTGGAAGGATAACATTCGCTTGGACTGTAGACTTTCTAGTGTGTTTGTTTACATAAAACCAGCCTCATTAGTTTATAGTCACACCTCTTAGACATGGCCTGACCAGTCCCAGCACAAACACGAACCGCTTACTACTGCAGAAATGAGTGGTGCATCCTGACAAGACTGCCAAAATTGTAACACTGGTGTCTGCACCATGCTCAAATGACAGCAATTCTGTTAATTGCATTTTATGAAGTAACTGGACATAACAAATTCTGAGTGACACTTTCTAGTTCCACAGGCAGCATCTGAGAGAAAGTGAGAGGGAGGCATTCACCAAGAAATGCAGAGGGAGGGGAGAGGGACTAGAGAGAAGGAGAACGTAGCTAAGGGAAAGGGCAGAAAGACTGAAACAAAGAGGTATTCTACTATTCTTACTGGTCTATATAATTAAATAGTGCAAAAATAAAAACAACTAGGCTACATCTACAACCAAATTCTGTAACAATGTCTGGAAAACAATAACAGCATTATTAACGACAAAAGGTGCCCCAAAGTTTAAGTTACTGGAAGACTTGAAGGTTTTTTTCCCTACATTCTGTGTATGCATGTGTGTGTGTCTGTGTCGATGATACACATAACGACTGTATATGTGCACACTAAGACTTGACATTTGTGACTCCCAGTAGCATAAGACAAGGCTGTCACAAAGGCTAAAATTTCAACAGTAATTTTCTGAGCATCTACTATGTACTAGGTACTGGAGTCAAAGAATGAAATAAAATCTCTGTGAGTGACCAAATTTGTACACAATAGGCAAAAGAGCTAGTTTCTTTATGATTACTATCTACGGGGCCTTAATGGCCATCTCAGAAAGGCAAGACTCCCATTGATGATTCAGCAAACTCCTCCTGGAGGCTATTGGTTTGAAGGTGGGGGCAGAATATGAGTTAGTCAGAAAAAGGGAGGGGTTTATGACTGGGTGCTTTTATATACAGAGACAACAAGTCTTTCTTTGACAGCAGTTGTTCAATTGAGCATGAGTCATAGCGACTGGGATCCTAAGTGTATGAAACAGTCTATGGCATACCCATAGGTGTCCTGTGGTGCCTCTATACATTGGCTTTCCTAGTTGCAGTCCTTTCAGATTCGGTGGCTGTTTTCCTAAGCTCAGCACATCAGTCTGCAAGAAAGTACTTGGGACTCTACTTCAATAACTGCTGATTGTTTTTCTGCAAGGAAAGGATATTACTTTGTGCTGTTTGCAAAAAGGTAGGAGGAACAGAAAAAAGTCATTGAATAAAGATAGTAGATTCATCTAATGAGTAGGCTGTGGTTCTGTATATATTTAACTTCAGAGCAGTGTGCAAGTTTAGATGGCTGCTTCTGGTATTTTTCTATGAGTAAGGAAACATACGTGGTTGAGTTTCAAGCTATGCATATAAAGAACACATCCATGTGGCTCTGGCTTCTAGAGGTTCAAGATAGAAGACAGGCCTGACCAATGGTTTAGGAGTTAAGTCCCTAAACCCTCCGTGTCACTGTGCACGGAGAAATGGAGAAAACTACAGACGATGTTCTTCTGAATTGTGTGAGGATACTTGGTTGGCATAGTGAAAAGAATGCTGGGCTAGTTTTCAGAAGAGAATACACAGAGAAAGAGAAGAAAGAAAATTAACCTTGTTAGAAACCCTGGAGTCTGCACTCTGCTTTGAAATATGCAACTGTAATTAGAAGAGGAGCAGATGGAGAGCCAAAATAGGGAGGAATTGAGCATCTAATGTGTAACAGTGATGCACGCCAAAGCTTTCTCACAAACACCAAGGGAGTTAATACAGATCTGGGTTCAAATCCTGACTGCACCACCTATTAACTTTGTTGTGTTGGGATAACTATTTGACCTTTAAAATTCCAATTTCTTTATTGATAAAGATGAAGAAAACAACGTCTCCCTCACAAGCCAGTTGTGAGGATCAAGGGAGATGATGTAGACAAAAGCATTTTTGTAGGTGTAAAACACTCTAAGAGCTTCAGACCTCATCGTTATTTTTCCTCTCTTATATATCCTGCCTCTTTGGCTTCTGGGGAACAGTTTACGGCAGGTGTTTGCTTATCTGGTTCTGGCTGGCAGACTAGTTTTTCTCTTGGGCTTGCTCAAACTCATGTACAGAAGCATTCTGCTTCTTTTGTACTTGACATATAAAGTGAATTAAAAATGCCTGAAAACACTATGTTTTTCTATCCTGCCTCTCTCCAACGGGAATGACACCTTAATGCACAGAACAGAACAAAGAAATACATCATATGACTTTAGCAAACAGTAGAAAGGGAGAGATGCAGGGGCCCAGAGGCCACAGCCCTCCATATTGGTTATGTGGAAAGGCAGTGAGTTTGTGTGGAAAGATTCCAGGTGTTGGCATCCTACAGATTTGGGCTTGAGTCCCTGGCATCCCTATTCATTTGCTGGATGTGTGACCTTGGGCCAGTCAGTTAACTTCTCAGAATCACAAGTTCCTCATCTTCAAAATGGAGTTAATAGCCTTATCCTGTAGGGTTAGTGTGAAAACCAGAGATGTTGTATGTGGAGACACAACCAATCTTGCATTGCCATTTTTACACATGTGAGTCTATATGTGGTAGTATCTCTTTGCCTTCTTAGGTAGCCAAGGTGACTTAGGTGTCATGTTTCCTGGAGGCTGAAACCTGGGTTTATCTCCCACCATTTGTCCTTTACAACTTTGTGATAGTAACATGGCTATCATCCCAGAGACAATGAGGATGAAAACCAGGGATCTCTTGAACAAATTTGCTTTTGGTTTAACTAGATATTTAGTACTTGAGTTCTTTTATAGAGGTTTAATTATGCACAGGGAGATTTGGGAGGTAAGGAGTCTTACTGTTTTCACAGAAAATGCAGAGTTCTTTGTAGTGTCACAGGTAAGTGAGTAGGACTAATGTTTCATCCAGCCCAGTGCAGGATGGCCATGGCAACATCTGGATGAATGGTCTCCTTGTTCCTGTAGAATGGGGCTCAGTCTGCATTCTCCATGTTCAGACCCTCTGATTCTCTCTCCACCCTTCTCTCACTGGATCTTTGGGACAGACGTTGTTGCAGAATAAACCAGAAGGCAGCAAAGATGCCATTTCAATTTCTTCCATCCTCATTTATCATCCTTCCAAATCCTCCAGTTCCACTAAAAAGGGGCAGCACTTTGACTATAGAGCTCTTTTGAAGAGCTCAAATCCTACCGAATCCAAATCTTCACTGTCTCTGACATGGATATGGTGAGCTTAGCATTTTTATAATAAGAAATTTTCTGATACAAGGATCTGCTTCTGTACCTAGTCTTTGGGTGGTGGCGATTTATGAAATTTAGGGGCAGAGATGTGACCTCTAATTGTATATTTACTTGCTTCTCTTTCAGCCTTCTGGGTCTCACCACTTGGAAGTAAGTGAATCAGTATTAGTGAAACTAACAGTTTGATGAGTTTACTCTTTTCTTTAAGGAAACATAAAAACAGTGGCTCACAGCCATTGTGATCAATGGGTCAGAGAGTTTTCACTAAGGGGAATGTGAGTGCCTACTTCATAATGTTGCTGTGAGGATTAAAGGAGTTAATACATGGAAAGTGCTCAGAAAAGTGCCTGACACAGGGTGAGTGCTGCATGATATTATCCCATCCACTCCTGGATGGGGTCTGCCATTGGCCCCAGTGCAACTTTCTTCCCCAAGTACTATCAGCTCTACTTCAAAATACATCCAGAAAGAAGCCAGTCACAGAAGACCATATATTATATAATTCTGTTATGTGAAATGTCTAGAACAGGCAAATCTATAGAAACAGAAGGTAGGTTCATGGTTGTCAAGAGCTGAGAAGAGTTGGGGAGGTTGGGGAGTGATAATAGTTAAATGGTATGATGTTTCTTTTCAGGGCAATGAAGCTCTAAAATTGATGGTGGTGATGGCTGCACAACTCTGTGCATATACTAAAAACCATTGAATTGTATACTTTAAATGGGTAAATTTTATGGTATGTGAATTGTATCTCAATAAAGCTGTTAAAAATATATCCAGAATTCTGACACTACTCAACATCACTGTGATGTGAGTCCAAGCATCCAGTCTGTCTCCTGGACCACTAAAATGACCTTGTAACTGGTCTTCTCAATTTCACAATTACCTCACCACTGTCTCTTTTCCATAGAGCACTGTAGTGATCTTCTAATATAAATCAGAATATGTCATTTACCTTCCTAAATTGCTCCACTGCCTTCCCATCATACTCCACAATTCAAGTTGAACACTGACCATGGCCTCAGGGTCCTGCATAATCTGGTCCCTGTGACTTCTCTCTCAATCATCATTCTCCCTCTTGCTACTTTGCTTTGGACCCATTGACTTTTTTGGTTCCTCCAGTATGTCAGTCTTATTCTTGCCTGCCTCAGCATCTTTCTATTTGCCATTCACTCTGCTGATAATTTGACCCCCACATCTTCTCATAGTTCATTCCTTCATATCATCTAGAATCCAACTCAAATATCACCACATCAGAGAGGCTTTTCTTGCCCAACCCTATTTATGTATTCATTTTTAATTGACATATTGTAACTGCCCATATTTATGGGGTACAACTGGATGTTTTCATATACATGTATGTTGTATAATCATTAAATTAGGGTATTTAGTGTATCCATCACCTCATGCATTTATCAGTTCTTTATGGTGAGAAAATTCAAAAGCCTCTCTTCTAGCTACTTTGTAATATACAATACCTAACTGTTAGCCATTCCAACATCACCCTACTGTGCAGTAAACACCAGACATTCCTCCTAATTGTCAAAATTAAAAATAGAACTACCATACGATGCACCAGTCCCACTACTGGGTATATATCCAAAGGAAATAAAATCAGTATGTTGAAGAAATATATGCATCCCCATGTTTATTATGGCACTATTCACAATAGCTAAGGTGTGGCATCAACTTAAGTGTCTATCAATAGATGAATAGATAAAGAAAATGTTGCATAAGCCAAGCAAAGAAAGATAAACATGGTGTGATCTCACTTACATGTGGAATTTTTTAAAAAGTTGATATCATAGAAGCAGAAATTACAGTGATTACCGAAGACTGAGGGGTGGGGATTGTGAGAGATTGGTCAATGGGTACCAACCCTATTTAAAATAGTCCCTTCCCTATCAATCTCTAGCCACTCATCCATTTTATTTTCTTCACAGCATATATCACTATTTTGAGTTTGTATTTTGTCTATTTACTTGCTTATTGGAAGTCTTCCCAACAAGCATGTAATTTCTATGAGAATAGGGATTTTTGTCTTGTTTGCTGTTACATTCCTAGCACCTAGAACAGTGTCCTGCACTCAGTGTTTATTGAATGAATGAATGAATGAATGAATGAATGAATGAAGCCACTGCATTGACTGTGGATACAAAACAGAAACACACAAATGCTCATTCTTCTATATATATCTCCTATTCTATATCCTCACTTGGAGTATCTCACATATTTTAAAGCTTGTGATAAAATTCTTAGAAGTTCTTTGGGGGTTCCTTTTTAATGCCATTCAGCATATTCTATTTAGAAAGGAACTTGATGCTTAGACCAATAAATGCTGTCACTATTTGCATGAAAGTCCATGAAAACATCCAAAGCCTATCAGAGTCTATGCTTAGTCAACAATTCCTGCTCTGAAAGTCAGCAATGGCTATTTTGGTGGCATAAGGCTGGAATCTGGCTTTAACAGTACATGTGTTTATTCTCAGGTTACTTACAGTGTGGACTTTCTCGGGCCCCTGTCCTCAGAAGAATCCTTGCAATGGGCACATTGTTGGTCATGATGGCAATATCCAGGGGTGTCAAGCCCTCGCTGTTAGGTGTGTTGAGGTCGAGTTCTTCTGGTGTGTACTGATACAGGAGGATCTGCACAGCATCCATGTCCTGCTGCTCGACTGCCTCAAACATGGCTTCATTGCCCTGGAAATTCTAGAGAGGAGCAAAAGTAGATTAGCACAGTTTCTTAAACCAGTGTGTCTTTGTAGCTTAGCTCTTTTGAAGCTTAAAGACTGTTTCAGGGACTACATGTCTACTTATAAGTGGAATAACTACAATTTATCCCAAGGTCTCCAAAGTAAACACTCTGTTAGACTTCCCCTCCATCATTTCTAATGGACATTGAATAGATGCACTGAGAGAATACAGGATAGCCTGGCTGGGCTGTAGATAAGAGCAAACCTCAGCTTTTCTCAAACCAGTCTTCTGAAAAATACTCTAATAGTTCATTTGGCTGGGCATGGTGGCTCACGCCTGTAACCCCAGAACTTTGGGAGGCCGAAGTGGGCAGATCACTTGAGGCGAGGAGTTTGAAACCAGCCTAGCCAACATAGCGAAACCCCATATCTACTAAAAATATAAAAATTAGCCGAGTGTGGTGTTGGGTGCCTGTAATCCCAGCTACTCCGGAGGCTGAGGCAGGAGGATCACTTGAACCCAGGAGGCAGAGGTTGCAGTCAGCTGAGATTGCGCCACTGAACTCCAGCCTGCGCAACGGAGGGAGACTCTGTCTCAAAAAAAAAAAAAGTAATTAAGAGATGTTCTATGAAGAAAATAGCATGTGGTCAAATCAATTTGATAAACATTAGATTAAACCAAGTGTACCCCATTACTTCCCTGTAGGCTTCCTCAGGGTCTTTAATAATTTTTACATGTATTTTATTGCATTTGCTTTGACTACTCCTGGAATAGTGTTCTACAGAACACAGTTTGAGAAACGCTGGCATAGGTAATGTTAGCACAGGTAGCAGTTATGGCTAGCTTGGAATTGAGAGTACACTTTCTCTGTTTTTCCTCAAACTCACCCCTCCCTCTCCATCCCCAGCCTCTACATTGTCATCTCGTGTCTGGACCATGGCAATGACCTGTCTGCTGCTAGTCTTGGTCTCCCCCAGCTCTCACTCTACACTGATACAAGAATAATCTTCCTGAAATATACATGTTACATGTTACTTCCTTATTTCCGAATATCTACTAGCTCCACACTGCCTGTGGGTTGATAGTTTCTGACCCCTGAGATGAGGAGTCCAAGTGGTAGTGTTCAGGGAGAGTTTCAATGGCTGGATGGCAAATTGGTTTTGGACCTCATGGGACCAGAGTTGAATATTTATAGAATACAGTTCACTTGCAGAAAAAAATAGCTTAAGAAAATATGGTTCCTTTGAAAAGTTCTTTCAAAGGATTAATAGTAAACAAAGGAGAAGAACTCTGGAATTCTTTTAGGTACATATTTCTTAGCACATGGGAGAAGACCAACACACTTATTATTTACACATCTATCTGGTATCTTCACCAAGAGTTGCTTGGTCTTTAAAAGAGTTGAAATACCACTGGTTTTAACCTGCATAGGGGTCACCTGATTAACATGTGGAAGATCTCCAGTGACCAAATGTTCAGGTGGTCAGGTTTTATTTTTAGTCTCATTAAAAATCAATTCTCCCTATCAAAGGCTGCAGGTCAGCTTTAGCTGAGTACATAACACAAAATTGAAATTTGAGGAAAATACAAAGCTATTATGCAAATGCTTGTTTTGACAATGGGGACCCAGGGAATAAAGCTATTTTGGTATGCAGTTTTCTTTGCTACAAGACAATCTGCTGAATGGTAAAGTGTTTGATCCACAATCTGCTAAACTGAAGAGCCTCTGATGCTTAGGCCCCAAATTAACCACAGCCAAGTCCTCCCAAAAGATGAGTTTGAAATGAGAAAACATATTAGAAAACAAATGAGTTCAAAGTTAAAGTGCCACCCTGTCCACAGTCGCGTATTTGTTTTTGGCTCTTAGTATTCCTAATTTCTCATGTGCCATATTTACTTTGACTCTTAAGTCATTTCCTCCTCCAAGCTTTTGCTGGCAAACTTTGGCATGCTTCTATCTGGAAAGGCTAGGACTCATTTCTGTTTTAAGAGCAAACAAATGGTGCCATTACTCCCTGCAAAAATCCCCTTGCTGAGCATGTTAATATTATGCTCTCAGCTTTTACTGAGGGCCATTCTGAGAAACTATTATATGAGAATGCCTATAACATCATCAGTTCCACTATTTACACCATTCTCTATTACATAACTCACTATGACATCTACAAGGTCCAGAGGACTGAGCAACAGGTGAATATTCTTTCCTCCTGATGGACTGAGACATTTTTAGTTATCAACAGATGGGATGCTATAATCAATTGTGTTTCTTTTTCTGCTTTGACTTTCTGGGAAGTCAGAGATGAATGTAATGATAAATTTCAGGTACAGGTACTATATTTGCCTAGATTTTTTGATATATCTATTTTTGTTCTTATACCCAATATTTTCTTTTCCTAGTTTTTTTTTTTACATTTTTCCTTTACTTTCCTTCCTTCCTCCTCTCTCTTTCTTTGTCTATCATATAATACATGTGCATTCTTTGGATTCTATTTTGAATGCCTTTGGAAAGAAAGTGTGGTATACATTAGAAATAAGTAATAATATTGTTATTTGAATGAACACTGGAACTCTCAGAAAGCCCATTTAACCTGAGACTTCATATTTGTCAAGCTGCTCTTTTTTGAGGTTTATTTATTTTTTGGTGTAGTGGTGAAATAAAAATTAAGGGAGAAGAAAAAGAAACAAAAAGAAAGGGAAACAGCTCACAATCACTCAGACTTTGTCTAACAACATAAATATGTACAGTTACTGCCTTACCTGACTCTATTCCAGCATTTATAAAATTGCAAGCATCAACTTCTGAAGTAAACGTGAATCATCTTAGAATATCCTTAAACCCAAACATAACTGAATAAATCAAACTGACACAAGAATAAAAAGTTTTGTTACCACCGAGGTCTTCCTGAGACTCAGCCGATCAGTTCTTGTCCTAAAGTAGGCCTCATCGAAGGAAGAGTGGCTCCCCTTCAGTTTCTCAGAGAGGTTCCTGTACAGGCGTTTGGCTGCGTTGGGAGATGAGGGAGCACTATGTTTTTTTGACTGACAGAGATGTAAATTTTGCATTTGTTGCGTCATTTTCACACGACAATTCCTAAGAAGAGGAAAGTCTGATGTTATATCTTTTACACCACAAATTATAAGTTGACATATAATTTTATCATCTCCAGTCAGTATCTGGAATCCAAATACAATATTATAGCTGGTAGGGACCTTAGAGATGATCAGACCCAGCTTTTTCATGTTTTAAATGAGAAAGCTGAAACCCAGGGAAAGGAAGCAGCTTACTCATGGCCACAGAGCTAATTGGTGGCAGGAATGAAATGACAACCTCCGTTTACTATATAAACGTATTCATTTACATACAGACATATATATGATTGAACCTCGACTCAAGTCTTTACTTCTCTATCCCAAGTGAGGAAGTGTCTCTCTGTAACCTAGGTGGTCTGTTCAATTCCTCTTGGGTATATATAATTGGGACTTTTCTACTTACATCCCCCTAGATGTTGGCTTCTGTTGGGTATATAAGAAAGTGTGGCTCTGTCTCAGATGGACAGATGCAAGTTAACTTCTGCATAGCCCCAATCTCTTGAGGTAGCAGTTAACTTACCTCTGTCCTCTGTCCATCTGAGGCTTGGCGAACTATCTCAGTATGCAGAATCTTGGGGAATTTGTACCCATAGGTCCATCCCTGCTCACCCCAGATACCCTGGCTGGGGTCCACCAAGGCACTCACTACTGGCATTCCTCACCAATGTCACAACTGCAGTCAGTTTCCAGATCAGCCATGCCATTCAAAAGCCACTCACAATTACTTTGGGTATTGCTCTTGAAATTTTGATGCTATAAAGGCCCAGGCTGCCTGGCATGTGTATATGTATTGGATGAACAAAGGAATGAGAGAAATAACTAGCCAAGGTAATTATGCGCAAAGTGTCTCCCTGGTAGAGCCTCTGATGCGCTGGGCCCAGCGCTCTCTGGAGCATGTCACTGCCTTCTCACCACTTCCCCTCAAATGTTTTAAATTTAATTTTTAAAATTGGTATATAATAAATATACACATTTTGGGGTATATGTGATAATTTAATACATTTATATAATTTATAAAGATCAAATCAGTGTAGTTGGGATTCCCATCACTTTAAATATTTAGGAGCCTAGTATATAGGAAGACTCATAGTAGCTAACATTTTTGTTGTTGTAGGCATTCAACAGATAGTTTAGAATAAATGAGTGCACATATGAGAGTCTATTATATTTAATATACTAGAGCACTACCCAGAAGTTAATTTCATCCTCATGCCTTTGAACTGGGTTCCATGTCTGCTAGCACAAACTAACTTTGATTCACTTTGACTTTAAGAAATGGAGATTCATCTTCATTTCATTGTTAAAGTGCTCAGGCTTTTTTTATTTTTTTATTTTTTTATTTCCAGCTTTTAAGTTCATGGCTACATGTGCAGGATGTGTAGGTTTGTTACATAGGTAAATATGTGCTATGGTGGTTTGCTGCATAGATTATCCCTTTACCTAGGTATTAAGCCCAGCATCCATTAGCTATTCTTCCTGATGCTCTCCCTCTTCTCAGCCTGCACCCTCTGACAGGACTGAGTATGTGCTGTTCCTCGCCATGTGTCCATGTGTTCTCATCATCCAGCTCCTACTTATAAGTGAGAACATGTAATATTTGGTTTTCTGTTCCTGCATTAGTTTGCTGAGGATAATGGCTTCCAGCTTCATCCATGTCCCTACAAAGAACATGATCTCATTTATTTTTATGGCTACATAGTATTCCATGGTGTATATATACCATATGTTCTTTATTCAGTCTATCATTGATGGGCATTTAGGTTGATTCTGTGTCTTTGCTGTTGTGAATAGTGCTGCAGTGAATATATGCATGCATGTATCTTTATAATAGAATGGTTTATATTCCTTTGGGTGTATACCCAGTATTGGGATTGTTGGGTCAAATGGTATTTCTGCCTCTAGGTATTTGAGGAATCACCATACTGTCTTCCACAATCATTGAACTAATTTACACTCCCACCAAAAGTGTAAAAGTGTTTTGTTTTCTCCACAACCTGGCCAGAATCTGTTGTTTTTTGACTTTTTAGTAATAGCCATTCTGACTGGTGTGAGATGGTATCTCATGGTGGATTTTATCTAATGATCAGTGATGTTGAGCTTTTTTGCATGTTTATTGACCACATGTATATCTTCTTTTGAGAAGTGTCTGTTCATGTATTTTGCCCACTTTTTAATGGGGTTGTTGTTTTTTCTTATAAATTTGTTCAAGTTCCTTGTAGATGCTGGATATTAGACACTGTCAGATGCATAGTTTGCAAATATTTTGCCCATTCTGTAGGTTGTCTGTTCCCTCTGATGATAGTTTCTTCTGCTGAGGCACCGTTTAAGTTTTGTCTGCAACTACCTTCAAGGCAAAAAAGACTTCCTAGATCCTTTTAAGGTGTTCCTACTTAGTCAATCTTAGTGATGTCTGGGAGGCCCTACGCAGTTCTAGCTAAATGGACATATTTACATTTGGAAGGATGATGCCAAGCATTGTCTGTAATGTGTATGTATGTGTATGTTTTTATAAATCTTTAATAACCTTCTCAAAAGTAGAAATGGAAAGGGAGGTGATTTGGCAACTTTTTTCTTCCATCTACAAATCCTTTACCTTTGATTCAATAGCAAATAGGAGGTTTTCTCTAACTTATTTTTTTCCATTCCCATAAAAATTCCAGATTCATATGCAAGCTGGCTCACATGGGGATTGCCTTAACCTTTTTCTTTCTGCCTTCTGTCTCTAGCTTTTTCCTTCAGCATTAATGCCCCAGTTCAAGCCATCTGTTTTCTCTACATCATTATTGTTCCCAAAATAACTCTACATTCTTTTGTATCTCCCGCAATGCCCAGAAGTCCAGAAAATAAATTCTTGTCTATTGATCAAATTCCAGCTACTTGCCCTCTAACTGATGACACCTACCCACATGGCCCCTTTTGTCTTTGCTCACCTCCCATCTGTTCCCTTCAGTCAACATAGGTTGACTTTCTCTGTCTCTCTGACTTCCTTCTCATCCTCCCCCAGCTGTCCCTTCCTTCCAGGCTATTCTGTAGCTGCTTCCACTCTTCTAGCTTTCATCTATCATTATGTTTTCTTTTTCTTCTTTATATTTAAAATTTTGTCAGATAAGATGGTAAGAAAAACAACTTTCTGTTATTTGTTATTACAAATACCCATGACCCTCCCAACTAATTGTGCTCTTAAATTTTTACCCTTATGGAAAGAGACAAGCAATTGAGAATCAGTGTAGCTTTAGTTTTGGAATTTGGCAGACCCAATTGGAATCTTGATATTGTTACCTACAATCTGTATGACTTTGGGAATCTTATTTCAACTCTTTGACTTCATTTCATCATTTATCAAAAGACATTTATCAAAACTCTTTTTTTCTAGAGTTGTGAAGATTAATCAACAAATGAAAGGTTCCTATTCTGTTTTGTGCATAGTATGCACTCAATAAACAGTAGAAATGATCACCTTAAGTCTTTTTCTCAAAATAGAGACACCAAAGTATATCATAACAATTTAAATAATTTTATTGCTTGTCTTAAATAATGTCTTGAAATTAATTTTATGTACTCAAGTAGAGACTTCTGTGTGTTTGTTTTTAGTAACATATACTAAAACAGATATAGGAAGTGGAAACTTCAAACTATTAGAGGGAAGGGTGGAATAAAGATTAATCTAAAATAATTTAAAAATTAAAACATAAAAAATATAATAAATAGAAAATGTAAAATGAAGTCGTAAGGTTAATGTCCTAATATTGTCTTTTCATAAAAGATGAAATAAACTCAGGGAATTTAAATAAGGTGCCCAAAGTCACAGAGATTGTAGGTAACAATATCAGAATTTCATTTGGGCCTGCCAAATTCCAGAACCAAAACTATAGGTTGAATATATCTGTGTGCACAATATATTCAAAAGTTTACTTTTCCTAATAAAAGACAAAGACTCTGCAACTGCAATTCCTAAAAAGCCATTTACAAATGGTACACCTAAATAAACATTTCACATAAAGATTGAAAATAAAAAAAAACAGTATGACAATAGGAATGGCAGAGAAAGGACTTCCAAAAGTCCTTTTCTCCATAAAAGAAAAGAGAACCATAGCAAAAATGGCTAAAATTAACTTTTTCAGGATCTGGGAAATTAACCAAAGGCTTGCAGCAATCCAGGATGTCTTTATTCATGAAAAATGACTGAATTTAGTAAGAACAGCAAGCTTTGTGGAATTTTAACTTGCCTTATTCCCATCTTCTCCAGCTCTGTGGCAGTCTTGGAAACCAACAGTTTACAGTCATGGTAAAAGCAGTGGCCTGTCTCATCAAGTTACCATTGACTTTCTTGGCAGAATCAGAAAAAACTAATTTAAATTTCGTCTAGAACCAAAAAAGAGCCCGTATAGCCAAGACAATCCTAAGCAAAAAGAACAAAGCTGGGGGCATCATGCTATCTGGCTTCAAACTATACTACAAGGCTATAGTAACCAAAACAGCAAGGTACTGGTACCAAAACAGAGATATAGACCAACGGAACAGAACAGAGACCTCAGAAGTAACACCACACATTTACAACCATCTGATCTTCAACAAACCTGACAAAAACAAGCAATGTGGAAAGGATTCCCTATTTAACAAATAGTGCTGGGAAAACTGGCTAGCCATATGCAGAAAACAGAAACTGAACACCGTCATTACATCTTATACAAAAATTAACTCAAGATGGATTAAAGACTTAAATGTGAAACCCTAAACCATAAAAATCCTAGAAGAAAACCTAGGCACTACCATTCAGGACATAGGCATGGGCAAAGACTTCATGACTAAAACACCAAAAGCAATTGCAAAAAAAGCCAAAATTGATAAATGGGAGCTAATCAAACTAAAGAGCTTCTGCACAGCAGAAGAAACTATCATCAGAGTGAAGAGGCAACCTAGAGATTGGGAGAAAATTTTTGCAATCTGCCCCTCTGACAAAGGTCTAATATCCAGAATCTATAAGGAACTTAAATAAATTTACAAGAAAAAAACAACCCCATCAAAAAGTGGGCAAAGGATAAGAACAGACACTTCTCAAAAAAAGACATTTATGTGGCCAACAAACATGAAAGAAAGATTATCATCACTGGTCATTAGAGAAATGCAAATAAAAACCACAATGACATACTGTCTCATGCCATTTAGGATGACAATTATTAGAAAGCCCTGAAACAACAGATGCTGGAGAGGATGTGGAGGAACAGGAATGCTTTTACACTGTTGGTGGGAGTGTAAATTAGTTCAACTATTGTGGAAGACAGTGTGGTGATTCCTCAAGGATCTAGAACCAGAAATATCATTTGACCCAGTGACCCCATTATTGGGTATATACCAAAAGGATTATAAATCATTCTACTGTAAAGACACATGCATGTGTATGTTTATTGCAGCACTATTTACAATAGCAAAGACTTGGAACCAACCCAAATGCCCATCAAAGATAGGCTGGATAAAGAAAATGTGGCACATATACACCATGGAATACTATGCAGCCATAAAACAGAATGAACTCATGTCCTTTGCAGGGACATGGATGAAGCTGTAAGCCATCATTCTCAGCAAACTATCACAGGAGCATATAACCAAACACTGCATGTTCTCACTCATAAGTGGGGTTGAACAATGGGAACATATGGGCACAGGGAGAGGAGCATCACACACTGGGGTCTGTCGGTGGGTGCGGCCAAGGGGAGGGAGAGCATTAGGACAAATACCTAATACATGCAGGGCTTAAAACCTAGATGATGAGTTGATAGGTGCAGCAAACCACCATGGCACATGTATAGCTATGTAACAAACCTGCACATTCTGCACATGTATCCCAGAACATAAAGTAAAATTAACAAACAAACAAACAAACAAACAAAAAAACAGCAGCCTGTCAGCCACTGGAAGGGGACAGAATGGGGTTGTAGCTCCTTTAAAACCCACTTCCAGAGAACTATCATTTTTTCACCTGTCTGGGGGTTTTCTAGAAAATCCTATTCACAAGGCTTATCTTTATTTGCTCTGACTTAGAGCTCACGAAGGGCTAATAGCCTTTTCTTCTTTTTTTTTTTTTCCAAAAACAAAGATTAGTAATTGTTTAACAATAGTTTAACTATGTTAGATGGGGAATTAGATGTCCATAGAGGGCTTTGAAAAGCTCTGTCATTTTCCTGAGAATCTAACAGACTACAGGGCTGGGAGCATGCTCAGAAAAGACCTGAGAAGATCCTAAAATCTCATCTCTCTCTGACTTCATGGCTCTGCAAGCAGGAAGTGAAGACTAAGGTGGTATTTTCAGCTGCCTAGCTGAGTATTGAAGGTGTGCCCCAACACACATATGCAGAGCTCTTCAGCAAAAACTAGGATGCTTATCAGTTCTAGGCATTTAAGGAAATCTCTGTTCAATCATTAACTCGCCACTAAGTTAACCAAGTAGCAACTTCAGTGGCCACATATAACAAAAAAATACAGATTTTACAAATTTAATTCTGAAAAATCATTAAACAACAATGAACACTGGGGAGAAGGGGTAATCTAGTTTCCACAGTTGCTACATCATTAATAAAATGCTTAGTTTTCAAGAAAACTATGTATGAGGGCATGCACAGAAACAAAAACTATGTCCCATACAGAGGAAATAAAGCAGTCAATAGAAATGATTCCTGCAGAAGCCCAAATATTGGACTTACTACACAAAGACTTTTCAATTAGCTACTTTAAATATGTTCAAAGAACTAAACCATACCCAAAGAAATAAAGAAAATTCTTGGAATGATGTCTTGCCAAATAGAAAATATAATAAAGAGATTGAAATTATGAAGCAAATCAAGAACCAAACAGAAATCCTAAAATTTAAAAGTACATTAACTGAAATGAAAAATATACTCAACAGCAGATTTGAGCAGGCAGAGGAAAGAATCAGCAAACATAAAGATAGATCAATCGAGATTATCCAGTATGAGGAGTGAAAAAATATGAAGAAAAGTGAAGAGTGCAGAGATCCTTGGAACACTGTCAAGTATACCAACATACAAATAATAGGAGTCCCAAGAGAAGAAGAGAGGTATAGAAAGGCTATTTGAAGAAATAATGGCCAAAATATCCCCCTATTTAAGTATGCATCCGCAGGCTCAATGAACATTAAGTAGAATAAACTCAAAGACAGCCACATCTAGATACATCATAATCAAACCATTAGAAGCCAAAGACATAGAGAGAATGTTAAAGACAGCAAGAGAGAAAAGACTCATCACATTCAAAGGATCCTCAAAAAGATTAACAGCTAATTTTCACCAAAAATCACAAGGGCCAAAAGGAAGTGGTACAACATAATCAAAGTGATGAACAAAAAAGACTGTCAAGAATTTCTCTACCCAAAAAAACTACACTTCAAAAAAAAGAGGAAATTAAGATACTGCCAGATAAACAAAAACTTTGATATTATACCTACTGTATGATAAACACAAACACGACTCCTTCAGGTTGAAATGAAAGGACACTAGATAGTAATGCAAATCCACATGAAGAAAGATAAAGAATTGAGCAATGACACATATAGACTCAAAGGGATGGAGGAAAAGCTACCAAACAAATGGAAAACAGAAAAAAGCAGAAGTTGCAATCCTAGTCTCTGGCAAAACAGACTTTAAACCAACAAAGAACAACAACAACAACAAAAACCAAGAAGGACATTACATAATGGTAAAGGGTTCAATTCAGCAAAAAGGTCTAACTATCTTAAATATCTTAATATATATGCACCCAACACAGGAGCACTCAGATTCATAAAGCAAGTTCTTAGACACCTTCAAACAGACTCAGACTCCCACACAATAACAGTAGGAGACTTTAACACCCCACTGACAGTATAAGACAGATCACCAAGAGAGAAAATTAACAAAGATGACCTGAACTCAACACTGAAACAAATGAACCTGATAGATATCTATAAAACTCTCCACCCCAAAACAACAGAATATACACTTTTCTAATCGCCACATGGTACTTGATCTAAAATTGATCACATAATTGGAAGTAAAACACTCCTTAGCAAATGCAGAACTGAAATCATATCAAAAATCTCTTGGACCACGTTGCAATCAAATTAGAACTCAAGACTAAGAGATTCACTCAAAACCATACAATTACATGGAAATTGAATAACATGCTCCTGAATGGCATTTGTCATTAATTAAATTAAGGCAGAAATCAAGAAGTTCTTTGAAACTAATTAGAACAAATATACAATGTACCAGAATCTCTGGGACACAGCTAAGGCAGTGTTAAGAGGGAAATTTACAGTACTAAGTGCTCCCATTGAAAAGTTAGATCTCAAGTTAACAACCTAACATCACAACAAAAAGAACTAGAGAACCAAGAGCAAACAAATCCCAAAGCTAGCAGAAGACAAGAAATAATCAAAATCAGAGCTGAACTTAAGGAGGTAGAGACGTGAAAAACCATTCAAAAGATCAATTAATCAAGGAACAGTTTTTTTTGAAAAAAATAAAATAAAATAGATAAACCATTGGCTAGAATAATAAAGAAGAAAAGAGAATATTCAAATAAACACAATCAGAAATGAAAAGGGGGATATTATCACTGACCCCACAGAAATACAAACAACTATCAGAGAATATGATAAACACCTCTATGCACATAAACCAGAAAATCTAGAAGAAATGGGTAAATTCCTGGTCACATACACCCTCCCAACACTGAACCAAGAAGAAATTGAATCCCTGAAGAGGCCAATAATGAGTTCTGAAATTGATGCAGTAATAAATAGTCTACCAAGCAAAAAAAGCCCAGGGCCAGATGGAGTCACAGATGAATTCTACCAGATGTACGAAGAAGAGCTGGTATCGTTCCTACTGAAACTATTCCAAAAAATTGCAAAAAAGGGACTTTTCCCTAACTGATTCTACGAGGCCAGCATCACCCTGATACCAAAACCTGGCAGAGATATAATAAAAAAGAAAACTTTAGGCCAATGTCCTTGACGAACATTGATGCAAAAATCCTCAACAAAATACTGGCAAACTGAATCCAGCAGCACATCAAAAAGCATATCCACCATGATGAAGTAGGCTTCATCCTCGGGATGAAAAGTTGGTTCAACATATGCAAATCAATAAATGTGATTCATCACATAAACAGAACTAAAGAAAAAAAGCCACATGATTATCTCAATAGATAAAAAAAGGCTTTTGATAAAATTCAACATCTCTTCATGTTAACAACTCTCAATAAACTAGGTACTGAAGGAACATACCTCAAAATAATAAGAGCCATGTATGACAAACCCACAGCCACCATTGTACCGAATGGGCAAAAGCTAGAAGCATTCCCCTTGAAAACTGGCATAAGGCAAGGATGCCCTCTCTCACTACTCCTATTCAACATAGCACTAGAAGTTCTGGCCAAGGCAATCAGGCAAGAGAAAGAAAGAAAGGGCATTCAAATAGGAAGAGAGGAAGTCAAACTATCCCTGTTTGCAGATGATATGATCTTATATCTAGAAAATCCCACAGTCGCAGCCTCAAATCTTCTTAAACTGATAAACAACTTAAGCAAAGTCTCAGGATACAAAATCAACGTGCCGAAACTACTAGCATTCCTGTATACCAACAACAGTCAAGCCAACAGCCAAAACAGGAATCTACTCCCATTCACAACTGTCACAAAAAGAATAAAATACCCCAGAATTCTGGTAACTAGGGGGGTGAAAGATCTCTACAAGGAAAATTAAAACCACTGCTTAAATAAATCAGAGATGACACAAACAAATGGAAAAACATTCCATGCTCATGGACAGGAAGAATCAATATCGTGAAAATGGCCATACTGCCCAAAGCAATTTACAGATTTAATGCTACTCCTATTAAACTACCATTCACATTCTTCACAGAACTAGCAAAAACTATTTTAAAATTCATATAAAACCAAAAAAAGAGCCCGAATAGTCAAGACAATCCTAAGCAAAAAGAACAAAGCTGGAGGTGGCACACTACCCAACTTTGAACTATAACAAAGGGGTGCAGTAACCAAAACAGCATGGCAGTAGCACAAGAACAGAGACATAGACCAATAGAAAAGAATAGCAAACCCAGAAATAAGACTATGCACCTACAACTATCTGATCTTTGACAAAGTTGATAAAGACAATAGGGAAAGGATTCCCTATTCAATAAATGGTGCTGGGATAACTGGCTAGGCATAAGCAGAAGATTGAAACTGGAACCCTTTCTTACATCATATATAAAAATTAACTCAAGATAGATTAAAGACTTAAATGTAAATTCCAAAACTATAAAAAAAAACTCCAGAAGACAACCTAGGCTATGCCATTCAGGACATACGCATGGGCAAAGATTTCATGATGAAGACGCCAAAAGGACTTGCAATAAAAGCAAAAACTGACAAGTGGGATCTAATTAAACTAAAGAGATTCTGCACAGCAAAAGAAACTATCAACACAGTAAACAGACAACTTACAGAAAAAGAGAAATTTTTTGCAAACTATACATCTGACAAAGGTCTAATATCCAGCATCTACAAGGAACTTAAGCAAATTTACAATAAACAAACAACCCCATCAAAAAGTGGGCAAAAGACATGAACATACACTTTTTCTTCAAAAGAAGACATACATGCAGCCAACAATCATATGAAAAAAGCTCATCATTACTAATCATTAGAGAAATACAAATCAAAACCACAATGAGATACCATCACACACTACTCAGAATGGCTACTATTAAAAAGTAAAAAAATAACAGATGCTGGCAAGGTTGTGGAGGAAAAGAACACTTATACACTGTTGGTGGGAGTGTAAATTAGTCCAGCCATTGTGGAAAACAGTGTGGTGATTCCTCAAAGACCTAAAGACAGAAATACCATTTGACTCAGCAATCCCAATACTGTGTATATACCCAAAGGAATATAAACCATTCTATTATAAAGACATACATGCATATGTTCATTGCAGGACTATTCACAGTAGCAAAGACATGGAATCAAACTAGATGTCCATCAATGATAGACTGAATAAGGAATATGTGGTACACATATACCGTGGAATACTATGCAGCTATAAAAAGAACAAGATTATGACCTTTGCAGGGACATGGGTGGAGCTGGAGGCCATTATCCTTAGCAAACTAACACAGGAACAGAAAACCAAATATTGCAGGTTGTCACTTATAAGTGAGAGCTAAATGATAAGAACACATGGACACATAGAGGAGAACAAGAGATACTGGGGCCTTTCAGAGGGTGAAGGATAGGAAGAGGGAGAGGATCAGGAAAAAAGACTAATGGGTACTAGGCTTAATACCTGGGTGATGAAATAATCTGTACAACAAAACCCCATGACACAAGTTTACCTATATAACAAACATGCACTGGTACCCCTGAACTTAAACCAAAGTTAAAAAAGAGAAAGCATTGAGAAGGAAATTATACAGACAAATATAAAATACAGTATAAATATAAGGAGAGCATAAACTTATCTTTTATTTTTGTATTTTTTCTCCTTTCTGATTTAAATGACAAATGGAAATGAAATAAAGAAAACAATTTAATTTACAACAGCATCAAAAGATTGAAATACTTAGAAATAAATTTAACAAAAGAAGTAAAAAAACTAATTTTCAGAAAATACAAAACACCATTGAAATAAATTAAGAAAAATATAAACAAATAGAAAGACATTCTTTGTTCATGGATTAGAAGCCTTGATATTGCACACCCAATGGGAGGCACTGGCTGGAAATTGGAGAGTAAGGTAATGATATTTACCTCTCTTCATCTGGGGGGTATCCCTTTCAATACAACTTATTTCCTCTGCATTACAGAAATTGCTCCTCCTTTTGTCCCTTCAGGCTTTACCATTCCTTACTGGTTTTCACTAACTTGCCCATTCTTTTGTAAGTGTTCTTATTAGTAACCTCCCCTCTGTTCTTCTGTTTGAATGCACTATATGATTCTTGCTGGGATCTTGAATAATACATCATGTAATCTCTATAGCATCCATAAGAGTATGTTGAAATGGATAGCAACAGTACTCTTTGCAACTTTAAACTGAACTGAAAAAAAAAATACTCAAGTGTTAAATAAATATACGGCGGGTAAAATAAATACAGAGTCCTTTAAAAAGACTGGACAAGGAAACTGTATCTGTTGTGTTAAATCTGGGATATCACTCTTAAAAGAGCATTCTTTATTAGCCATTTTCACTGAAAAACCTGCAGGTTGAAGTCTATCATTACATTTTATTCCATTCTTCTTTTTTAAAATTATACTTTAAGTTCTAGGGTACATGTGTGCAACGTACAGGTTTGTTACATAGGTATACATGTGCCATGTTGGTTTGCTGCACCCATTAACTCATCATTTACATTAGGTACTTCTCCTAGTGCTATCCCTCCCCCACATTAGGTACTTCTCCTAGTGCTATCCCTCCCCCAGCTCCCCACCCCACTACAGGCCCTGGTGTGGGATGTGCCCCACCCTGTGTCCAAGTGTTCTCATTGTTCAATTCCTACCTATGAATGAGAACATGCGCTGTTTGGTTTTCTGTCCTTGTGATAGTTTGCTGAGAATGATGGTTTCCAGCTTCATCCATGTCCCTGCAAAGGACATGAACTCGTACTTTTTTATGGCTGCATAGTATTCCATGGTGTATATGTGCCACATTTTCTTAATCCAGTCTATCATTGATGGACATTTGGGTTGGTTTCAAGTCTTTGCTACTGTGAATAGTGCCGCAATAGACATACGTGTGCATGTGCCTTTATATAGCATGATTTATAATTCTTTGGGCATATACCCAGTAATGGGATCGCTGGGTCAAATGGTATTTCTAGTTCTAGATCCTTGAGGAATCCCCACACTGTCTTCCACAATGGTTGAACTAGTTTACACTCCCACCAACAGTGGAAAAGTGTTCCTATTTCTCCACATCCTCTCCAGCATCTGTTGTTTCCTGATTTTTTAATGATCACCATTCTAACTGGTGTGAGATGGTATCTCATTGTGGTTTTGATTTGCATTTCTCTGATGGCCAGTGATGATGAGCATTTTTTCACGTGTCTGTTGGCTGCATAAATGTCTTCTTTTGAGAAGTGTCTGTCCATATCCTTTGCACAGTTTTTGATGGGGTTGTTTGTTTTTTTCTTGTAAATTTGTTTAAGTTCTTTGTAGATTCTGGATATTAGCCCTTTGTCAGATGGGTAGATTGCAAAAATTGTCTCCCATTCTGTAGGTTGCCTGTTCACTCTGATAGTAGTTTCTTTTGCTGTGCAGAAACCCTTTAGTTTAATTAGATCCCGTTTGTCAATTTTGGCTTTTGTTGCCATTGCTTTTGGTGTTGTAGTCAGGAAGTCCTTGCCTGAGCACCCAGATTCATAAAACAAGTCTTTAGAGACCTACAAAGAGACTTAGACTCCCACACAATAATGATGGGAGACTTTAATACTCCACTGTCAATATTAGACAGATCAACGAGACAGAAGGTTAACAAGGATATCCAGGACTTGAACTCAGCTCTGCAGCAAGTGGACCTAACAGATATCTACAGAACTCTCCACCCCAAATCAACAGAATATACATTCTTCTCAGCACCACATCACACTTATTCCAAAATTGACCACATAGTTGGAAGTAGAGCACTTCTCAGCAAATGTAAAAGAACAGAAATCACAACAAACTGTCTCTCAGACCACAGTGCAAGCAAATTAAAACTCAGGATTAAGAAACTTACTCAAAACTGCACAACTACATGGGAACTAAACAACCTGCTCCTGAATGACTACTGGGTAAATAATGAAATGAAGGCAGAAATAAAGATGTTCTTTGAAACCAATGAAACAAAGACACAACATACCAGAATCTCTGGGACACATTTAAAGCAGTGTGTAGAGGGAAATTTGTAGCACTAAATGACTGCAAGAGAAAGCAGGAAAGATCTAAAATCGACACCCTAACATCACAATTAAAAGAACTAGAAAAGCAAGAGCAAACAAATTAAAAAGCTAACAGAAGGCAATAAATAACTAAGATCAGAGCAGAACTGAAGGAGATAGAGACACAAAAAACCCTTCAAAAAAATCAATGAATCCAGGAGCTGGTTTTTTGAAAAGATCAACAAAATTGATATACCACTAGCGAGACTAATAAAGAAGAAAAGAGAGAAGAATCAAATAGATGCAATAAAAAATGATAAAGGGGATATCACCACCGATCCCACAGAAATACAAACTACCATCAGGGAATACTATAAACACTTCTACACAAATAAACTAGAAAATCTAGAAGAAATGGATAAATTCCTGGACACATACACCCTCCCAAGACTAAACCAGGAAGAAGCTGAATCTCTGAATAGACCAATAACAGGCTCTGAAATTGAGGCAATAATCAATAGCCTACCAACCAAAAACAGTCCAGGACCAGACGGATTCCCAGCCGAATTCTACCAGAGGTACAAAGAGGAGCTGGTACAATTCCTTCTGAAACTATTCCAATCAATAGAAAAAGAGGGAATCCTCCCTAACTCATTTTATGATGAAGCCAGCATCATCCTGATACCAAAGCCTGGCAGAGACACCACAAAAAAAAAAAGAGAATTTTAGACCAATATCCCTGATGAACATCGATGCGAAAATCCTCAATAAAATACTGGCAAACCAAATCCAGCAGCTCATCAAAAAGCTTATCCACCAGGATCAATTTGGCTTCATCCCTGGGATGCAAGGCTGGTTCAACATACTCAAATCAATAAACGTAATCCATTACATAAACAGAACCAACGACAAAAACCACATGATTATCTCAAAGATGCAGAAAATGCCTTTGACAAAATTCAACAGCATTTCATGCTAAAAACTCTCAATAAACTAGGTATTGATGGAATGTATCTCAAAATAATAAGAGCTATTTATGACAAACCCACAGCCAATATCATATTGAATGGGCAGAAACTGGAAGCACTCCCTTTGAAAACTGGCATAAGACAGGGATGCCCTCTCTCACCACTCCTATTCAACATAGTGTTGGAAGTTCTGGCCAGGGCAATCAGGCAAGAGAAAGAAATAAACGGTATTCAATTAGGAAAATAAGAAGTCAAATTGTCCCTGTTTGCAGATGACATGATTGTATATTTAGAAAACCCCATCATCTCAGCCCAAAATCTCCTTAAGCTGATAAGTAACTTCAGCAAAGTCTTGGGATACAAAATCAATGTGCAAAAATCACAAGCATTCCTATACACCAATAAAAAAGAGAGCCAAATCATGAGTGAACTCCCATTCTCAATTGCTACAAAGAGAATAAAATACGTAGGAATCCAACTTACAAGGGAAGTGAAGGGCCTCTTCAAGGAGAACTACAAATCACTGCTCAATGAAATAAAGGAGGACACAAACAAATGGAAGAAGAGTCCATGCTCATGGTCAGGAAGAATCAATATCGTGAAAATGGCCATACTGCCCAAGGTAATTTATAGATTCAATGCCATCCCCACCAAGCTACCAATGACTTTCTTCACAGAATTGGAAAAAACTACTTTAAAGTTCGTATGGAACCAAAAAAGAGCCTGCCCTGCCAAGACAATTCTAAGCAAAAAGAACAAAGCCGGAGGCATCATGCTACCTGACTTCAAACTATACTACAAGGCTACAGTAACCAAAACAGCATGGTACTGGTACCAAAACAGAGATATAGACCAATGGAACAGAACAGAGGCCTCAGAAATAACATCACACATCTACGACCATCTGATTTTTGACAAACCTGACAAAAACAAGCAATGGGGAAACGATTCCCTATTTAATAAATGGTGCTGGGAAAACTGGCTAGCTGTATATAGAAAGCTGAAACTGGATCCCTTTCTTACACCTTCCACAAAAATTAATTCAAGATGGATTAAAGACTTAAATGTTAGACCTAAAACCATAAAAACCCTAGAAGAAAACCTAGGCAATACCATTCAGGATATTTTATTCCATTCTTTATGGTGGTTTTAAGCACAGTATTAAAAGCATGGCTCTGATATAAGGCTGATCGAACTTTATGTTTTGGCTTTTTAACTTATTAACTATATGACCTTGAGCAACTTATTTAGCTTCCCTGAACCTCAATTTCCTCATAATTAACATTATTCCTCATGTTAATAGTAATAGTCATGTATTGTCCAAAAAGGGATATCAGAATTTTAAATGAGCAAATACATATACATTGTTTAGCAGAGTGCTTGAAAAAATAGGTGTTCAATAAATATTAGTTATTATCCTTTAACAGGTCTTTTGAGGTATAATTAACATAAAATAAACTGCATGTTTTAAAAAGTACAATTTGATTAGCTTTGACATAAGTATTCACTCATGAAACTATTTGTCACAATCAAGATAACGAACATACACATTATCCTTAAAAGTTTCTTTGTGTCTTTTTGTAATCATTTCCCCCCTCTCCTGATTAAAATCCCTTCACTGCCCCCACAGTTTCTAGGGAAGTATCAACATTCTTTCTGATACTACAGATCATATTTCATTTTCTTGAATATATACATGGAATATTCAGTATGCACACTTTAAAAATCCACCTTCTTTAAATCAGCATAATCATTTTGAGATCCATCTATACTCTTTGTGTCAATAGTCCTTCAGTTTTTATTGCTGAGTAGTATTCCATTGTATGGATATGCCACTATTTATTCAATTGTTAGATGTTATTTTAATTTAAGAATACTTAATATTTAATAAAAAATTAAATCCCATGGGGTTTGCTTTAAGCAAGAAGATGTATCATTTTCTTCCTTAATAAAGATGTAGGGGACCCAAGTTCCAAAGAGAGGGAAACACACGGTTGGTCAAAGGTGGGCTGGTCTGTACAACTTGGCTATAGGACCAGGCTTTAGGAGATATTAGCTAGGAGACCACGTTTTATGGGAATGTTAATTTCTAGTTTTACATTTTGTTTTTCTGTATGCTAATAATTTATCCTAAAATCTTTAATAAATGTCATGTTAAATGTTACAGCCTCCCAAACCTTTAAGGAACGATACCAATTCGACATACAACTCTTCCAAAATGTTGGCTTCATTTTCAAGGCTAGTACTGCCTTGATACTAAAACCAGGAAAAAGGCAAGACATGAAAAAAAAGGTATGGACCAATGTCTATCATGAACATGGTGTTAAAAAATTTCAAAAAACGTTAGCAAATTAAATCCAGCAATGTATATTACATAAAGAATAATGCATCATGACTAGGCAGGGTGCATTCCAAGAAGGCAAGGTTAGTATAACATTTATCTACCCATTAATGTCAATGTAATTTAATACATTAAAAGAGAGGATAAGGAGGAAAAACTATATGATCATCTCTATGGATTCAAAAAAACAATTGGATTTAATAATATACAACATTTATTCATGGTAAAAAAAATCTTTCAGGAACATAAGGGAACTTCTTCAACCTGATTAAAAGAATCTTTTAAAACCTATAGCCAATATCATACTTAATGAGTAAAGACTAAGCTCTTCTATCTAAGATCAGAAACAAGGCAAAAATGTCCACTCCTACTTTTTCTATTGTACTGGGCATCCTAGCAAGTGAAGTAGGGCAAGAAAAATAAGTCAAAGACCTATATATTGGAAAGAAAGAAATGAGATAGCCTTCATTTGCAGATGACATGAAAGTTTACATAGAATAATCTAATAAATCTATAAAAATCTACTTATGAAAAGCCTGGATGCTGAACATGACATGATATTCAATAATGAAATTAAAGAAGAACTATATATATATACACCTTGTTCATGGATTGGAAGAATAGGTATTGTTAAAGTGTCAGTTCTTCCAAACTGACCTATACATTCAATGCAATCTCAATCAAAATCCTAGCAGGCTTTTAATTTTAGTAGAAATTGACAAGCAGATTCTAAAATTTTTATAGAAATGGAAAGGATCTAAAATAGCCAAAACAAATTTGAAAAAGAAGAACAAAGTTGGAAGACTTACACTATGTGATTTCAAGACTCCCTATGAAGCTACAGTAATTAAGACATATAGGATTGGATTAAGGATAGCCGTATAGATAAAGACAATATCATAAAGATAGAAATATAGATGAATGGCACAGCATACAGAGCCAGGAAACAACCTGTATGTATATGATCAATTCATCTTTGAAAAAGGTGTCAAGGTAATTCAATAGGAAAAAAGATAATCTTTTCCACAAATTGTACTGGAACAATGGTATATCCATACTGAAAAATGTAAAAACCCTCAATCCCTATTTCACATCATATACAAAAATTAACCTGAAATAGATCATCCTAGACCTAAATGTAAAAGCTAAAACTATAAAATGTTTAGAAGAAAACATAGGAAAAAAATAGTACAGTAGCCTGGAGAATGCAGGTCCAAAATGGGAAGAGTAGCCTGTGCAGAGTGGAGCCTCCTCATGTTGGCTTCACAAGCACCTGTTCCCTGGGCTTTGCTGCTTACATAAGCAGAGAGCCTCGATTGCCGCCACCATCCTGTCTCCTAACACTACCAGCTGTCTCAGGTAGAGGGCGTGTTTTGACACGGTCTCCATCATGCTTGTTGTGACAGTAGCTGCAGCAGCCCTGACCCAGCAAGACCCATGGAGGCCTTAGCTTCGCTTGTGGCTACCCTAAGAGACTGAGTAACACCACCGAAAATGGAGAAAATTGGACCAGTGAGACACAGGAGACTTTCAGTAGCCAGTAGATAATTTCTTCTCTATTGCTTGCTGTAGACTGTTCTGAGGGCTACCTGGAAGCCAACACATACAAAAGAACAAGAAGATGTGTTTTCTTGTGAAGCAATTGCTATTTCAGTTACAGCCACCTTTGTTTTCCTTTCTTCTTTGACTCACTTCCCTTTTTTCTTCACTCTTGATGCCCTGAGGTTGTATCTCCCAATACCCAATAGATAATTTGCAATTGGCTTTACCTTAAGTTTTGTTTGTACATGCTAAAACAAGATATAATAATAATTCTCTGAGGAAATAGCTGCTTTGACTATATTATCATTTTACTGAGGCCCAGAGAGGTTAGCTAACCTGTCCAAGATGTTACAGCCAGTAAATTGAGCAGCAGGATTTGAACTCTGGCTCCAAAGTCCATACTTATAACAACTCTGCTATTATTATTTCTAAGGGACCTCGATCTGGCTGCCTGTCAGCTTCATCTCCCTAGATCTTGATTCTGAAGTCAAGACTTCCTGTCATGTTGTGAGTCCTGGCACCTCCAGAGTTCATGTTTCACTGGAGCTTGGTTGTGGGACTTTCTCAGCATATTTGTACTGTGACAAAAGGTCTGAGTCAGTCTGGATGAGAAGCAGCTGTAAGACACAGCATATTCAAAAGAGGAGTTCTAACCATGCTTGACAGGTGGGTAGACAGATATAGTCAGTGAGAGGGACATTTCTGACTGGGAAAAGATTGCTTTCCTAGCTGTGATGTGAACTAGGGGACCTTAAGGCTTCAACCTGCCTGTCACTAGGCAGAAAAGAAAGTTAGACTCTTTCCATTTCCCACCTGCTGTTAACATAACAGGTGTGTCTTTGAGTGCTAAAGAGTGGCCAATCCTATTACAATGATGATGCAGAGTGGAAGCCACCTTTCTAGTTCCTGTGCACTTTAATGTATATATATTAAGTGATAAGTTTTGAAAAGTCAGCAGTAACTCCTTGGCAAGAGGAACACTATTTTTGAAGTATGAAAGCATATGTTTATGAAGAAGAGAATAGAAAGATGATTAGTATTGATTCTACAGTTCAACAAATACTTATGGATGATCTACTTTGTAACCTGTGTATCCTGTGATAGACCCAAGGGATTAAAAAGTAAGATAGTATCCCACATAGGGTAACTAACTGTCTTAGTTTGTTCAGGACTGCAGTACTTTCAGAGCTAAAACAGGGAAAATACTAGGCAAATTGAAATGAGTGGTTACCCTACCTGTTCCCAAGGAGCTCATATGCTAGAAAGGAAGTCAGTTATGCAAATGCATAGCTATGAAATAGTGTGGTATGTGAAATTATGGACTAATAATACTAGCTTATATTTCTTGATATGGCTTGGCTGTATCTCCACCCAAATCTCACCCTGAATTGTAATAATCCCCACATGTCAAGGGCAGGGCAAGGTGGAGATAATTGAATCATGGGGGCGGTTTCCCTCATACCGTTCTCATGGTAGTGAATAAGTCTTATGAGATCTGATGATTTTTTAAATGGGAGTTCCCCTGCACAAGTGCTCTTGCCTGCCACCCTGTAAGATGTGCCTTTGCTTCTCCTTTGCCTTCTGCCATGATTGTAAGCCCTCCACAGCCATGTAGAACTGTGATTCCATTAAACCTCTTTACTTCATATATTACCCAGTCTTTCCTTTATACATTTCCTTTAGTAGCAGCGTGAGAACAGACTAATACACTTCTATAACACTTTCTATGAGCCAGGTGCTATTTAGAATAATGCCTGTCTTAGTTCCTTCAGGCTGCTATAACCAAATACCATAAACTGGGCGGCTTGTAAACAAT
Source organism: Pongo pygmaeus (assembly GCF_028885625.2). Classification (NCBI taxonomy): domain Eukaryota; kingdom Metazoa; phylum Chordata; class Mammalia; order Primates; family Hominidae; genus Pongo; species Pongo pygmaeus. The sequence goes on from NC_072392.2 coordinate 62,400,136, forward strand.
ACATTTATTGTTTACAATAATATTTGTATTTCACAAATATTTATTTACAAACATTTATTTCTCACAGTTCTGGAGACTGGAAAATCCAAGATCAAGGCAACCAGTAGATTTGATGTGTGGTGAGGGCTGAATTTCTGGTTCAAAGACAGAACCCTCTTGCTATATCTTCACATGGTAGAAGGAACTAGTTAGTTCTCTGGGTCTGGGCACTAACTTCAATGATGAGGGCAGGGTTCTTACAACCTAATATCTTCTTGAAGTCCTCAGTTCCTAATACCACCACCTTGGGGGTTAAGATTTCAACATTTGGCTTTCAGAGAAACATAAGCATTCAGTGTGTTGCAGTGTTTTTACATGTATCAACTTATTGAATCCCATAATAGCCATGTGAAGGAATGACTATTATTATCTCCATTTTACACAGACAGAAATTGAGGCACTACTAAAGAGTAGTAAATCTGGGATTCAAACCTAGGTAGTATGAGTCTAGATTTGAGATCTTAACCTCTATACACTTTTCTCAAGAAACCTAAGACACAGAAGTAGCACAGAGGGGTGAGTGATGAACTTTCTGTGTGACAGGATGTGGTCATCAGATAAGAGGTGGTGGGAAAATGGGTTAGAGAAGGTGATGCCTGAGAAGGATTTTGAATGATGAATGATGAATTAACTAGCAGGAAGGGGAAAAGGGGCATTCTAGGTATAATAGTTCAGCTTGGCTATAGAGATGGGAAACATCATGGTGTCACTGTTAAGTCAGTGCCGGTGAGGGTCCCCATGAAGTTTTTCTGGGCTCGGACACTCACAGTGGTACATTTCATCAACCACGCCAGGACCTTTGGAAAGAAGCCTAAAGATGTATGTAGCAGGGCCAGACCACCAAAGGACTTGCATGCCATGATAAGAATCATAGACTTTAACCTGTACCCAACGGGGCAGCATTGGAGACTTTGAAGGAAAAATTGAGATTTGCTTTTTTAGAGAATTGCTCTGGTAGCAGCTAGAGGATTGCTGGAAAGGGGAGGGATGTAGGAACAGTGGTGGGGGACAACCAAGTATGGAACTCTTAAAAAATTACCCCATGAGTGCTGGTGACTTCAACTAAAGCTTGTGGCAATCGGGATGGGGTGGGCTCAACAGATTCAGAAGATGAAGGAAATAAAATAGACTAAATTTTGTTAGTGATTGGATGAAGGGGCTAGAGAGATCAGGAAACCCAGTGATAAATTCTGTGAGCCTTATTAGCTGACTGGGTGCATGATAGGTTGCCGTCCCCACTTTTTTTTAAAGGAACATAGGCAGAGAAGTGAGTTTAGAAAGGGAAAAGATAGTGAGTTTGGCTTTCCACAATGTGACTCTCAAAAGCCCATAGGAAATCGAGATGGTATTGTCTAATCCAGATATCCATAAAAGAAGGAAATAACTTGCCCTAAGGGTACTTATTTTTCTGATGAAGAGTGAAATAATAATTATAAGTGAAGTGCTTAGAGACAGGTATGAAGCAAATACAAAGCAGAATAATTAATGGAATACTAATTCCACATCCTTTGGGTTAACTTTGAAGCAGAAACAATTTAATACATTTATTTATCATAAAGTATCAGTGGCTTACTTTACTATTTCCCCTAGGAATGTTTGAATTTTATAAAAGACATCAATACTTAATTGAATCTCTGATGAAAGAATTCCAGGTGCCCTAATACTAAGAGATGGGACAAATTTTGGGGGATGCAAATAAGCCTTCTAGAGCTTCTCAAATCATAGTACATTTGCAGCTGCTAATTCGATATGCATGGGAACAGGAGCAATTTGAGCAACTGAAAGTTGACATAAGTTCTATACATGGATTATACCCATATCTGAACTACCCTCTGAAAAAAATACTTCCATGTTTGTTTCAAAATACTAATGATCTTTAGGATCTTGGGGTCGTAAGTATAGCAAATCAGTTATCACTAATCAATATTTTTAAAAATTCTGTTTATTTACATGACCTATTTATTTGAATTTGAATTTTTTTAACATCACTGCTCAGCTCCATTCTCCTCTTCTAATTCCCTAAGTGTGATCATGCTTCCTTCAGAGTGTTCTGGATCCCTTAGATGAGGGAAGGGACATATATCTTCTCATCCTCACATAAACTCTCATCTGTGTATTTCAGATGAATGACCCCTGGATTAAAGTACATGAACAATGATCTTGAATACCTAGTTCATCATTTAACAAAAGAACCTAAAGTAGTATCTCACGAATACATTAATTGAGCTTAGCATGTCTTCTTTGAAACAATTAGGAATAGAAGGAATGGCAGAACAGAGATCCACAGAGGCTAAGGAAATTTCCAAAAGACACATCTTTAATCTGGGAACCAGCACAAATATGCAACTATCCTGACATCTCACCATTCCTGTAACCAGTGGGCAATTCAGTCTTCTTGCATTAGAATGTCATCATTTGTAAAATAGCCAAATCACCTGGGAGAATGACCTTGGCTCTTGTGATTGAGTGGCTTGGAGATCCTTTCCACCAGGCAGAACTTCACCCATCTCTCCAGTTTCATAACTTTGGTTTTTATTTAGAGAAGCATGCTGCTCATTGTTCTAACATCATTCATCTTTGTCACACCCAAGGCCACAACTTTGTCTGAACAGTCTGAACAGCCAGTGACATACTGCAGATAGAGTGCACCAAAGACATTAAACTCTATATGACACTTATATGGACTCCGAGTTCACCAGAGATGGATTGGTGCTGCCATAAAGCCTTGGGGTAGCCAGGCAAACAAAAGACTAAGGAGACTTGTGGGGGTGGGGATGGTGGTAAGAAAAGCAATATCTTTCTACATTCACTTTCTCTCTCTGCTGAGGTTGGCCTATCTCTTATTTAGGAAATGAAGAAACCAAGTGAGTATGTGGATTTTTGGAGCCCAGTACAGAAGCAAACTCAGTCTTGATTATCAGCGGAGCTCCTGATGGCCGTGACCAGGCCAATGATCAGCACGGGTAACTGGATAGTTAGAACATCCCACTTTGAACCCAGTGCACCTCAGCAACCATATCTTTATGAAATAAAGAAAAGACTTAAATAATATAGATGCAAAAGTAGTGGTGGATCAGGCAACGATTTAAATATATGTCCATTGATTCCCTTGGCAGATATCCTCAGTATCACAGTCATAATGTTATTTATGGGCACACTCACCCAGGATGAACAGAGTGCTGGCATTCCACTCTGCTTGCCCAGTCTGAAAATTGGATTAAAGACAGTAATATATCTGGGTTTGCATTTAGGATTATCAGCACGATGGAACCCATCTTTACCTGACCCAACAGGTGTTTTGTTAGGTATTCAGGAACCTGACTGGAAAATGATTTTATACAACAAAACAGTAATTTATTTTTCATAGCTAATGCTAATCAGTTATGCAAGCACTTAATGTGATTAAGCTTACTGCAAACAAATTGCCCAATTATCAGAAATGGGGCTTCCCTACCCCCATCCTGTCTCTCCACATGGACGTGTATATACAATTGCAGACCACTGTGTGTGTGTGTGCTTGTGTGTATTCTTCATGGACCACCTGCAGCTAACTTTGGAAGATGCAGATTTTTAAGTATCATTTAAGCCACAGCAACATATACACATTTAAAAATAATCAGTAATTAAGAAAGCTCCATATTCACATGAAGAAATACAACAGTAAATTTGACTTACCAGTTTATGCTGTTTGAGGCAGCAGAGGAACACGTTGTTGGTAATTGTCCAGTGCTTTCATTCAATAAATCACATTGGCTTTGCTTTCTCCTGTGGCTCAGCCTCTGTGCAAAGCAAGCGAACCTCCTTCCTATTCTGTGTAAAGAATAAAACGTGAACAGGATCACTACAGGCAAGAGCCGAAATCCATGATCATGAAGCTGCTCTTAATGCAAAATAAAAGAGCAAATGATGCATAGGGAGAGAAAGGGAGAGGTAAACAGCTTGGCTCAGAGGCTAGGTGTATTCTCTACACTGCAGCCCGGGGAAGGCTTGATTCCTGTAGCTTGTGTGCGTGTAGTAAAAGGATACCATGACTTCAGTGTGTGCTTAGCCTATTGTATCCGTGAGGACCATTTGAAACGGCTTGTGGAGACAACTAGCTTCATAGCAAACAAGACTGAATCCGAACCGACTGTCACTCAGAGGTGAGCAGAGGGGCAGTGGGTCACTACATCAACGGCAGGGAAAGAAATATTGTCTGGCATCCAAGAGCTCATCCAGCAATCTGTGAGTACAAATGATCTACAGCCCTTCTGGGGCCAGATGCCCCCTTGTTTCCACAGCCGTCTGGGACCAGAAGCACACAAGTGGCCGTCACATCCCTTCACCACAGGGCACCTGCGCAATTCCTTATAAGCTCCTAGCAGGAGCTAGCGGGGGCATCTTAAGAAAGCTCTAAATCCAGTCAGGGCTGCTGAAGCTGTGTTTGGGATTTTGTCTGAGCGGGTTCTGAGAAAGTAGTCAGCAGATGTGGGACTTAGGACAGCAAGAGGCTCAGTCTCAGGAAGAAGATTCCAGTGCTGCTTCTGTGCCAGCCACATATGGGTATACCGGGCTCCTTTCACAGCATTGTGCTTTACGTGACTAATGAAAGACACAAATAGATTTCCTAGAAAGCTGCATATGTAGGCATTTTTAATGGCTCTCACTGAAATAAAATGGCAAATGACCTTCACAGGCTGTTTATTATGTTGAGGGGTGGGACTTGCCGATTGATAGCACATATGAATACTGCACACATGCACACACACACACAGTGACACTAACAACAGCATTAAGAATCTTTCTAAAGCTCTGTTCTGATTCTTTCTCTGCCAAATGAATGTTTAGCTGCTGTGATGACTTCAGGAGTAATTTTGGACTCTTCTGCTAGGCACTGACTAGTCTGTTATTTATACCTGGAGCCAAATAAACTCTCAAATTTTGAATGAGACTCTGTAGCAAGTCAGGAGAAAGTCTCTTGATCATAAACAAGAGGGTGGAGAGTTAAACTTTGGCCTGGTAATTGCTTAGAATCCTGGAAATGACATCTTGTATTCATGAAACTCTCCCCCTTTCTAGAGACATTATCTCCCCCTGATAGCTCGCTCACCCCCAACAGGTGGCTGTTCTGGAGCTCTGACCTGAGGCAGGGCTCAGTGACTCATAAAACCTGGGTGGCCAAAGGAAGAGCTTGGTTTAGCTTTTAACAATTGTCTTACTTTTTCTTTTCTTATTAAAAAGGCAAAATCTCTCTTTTGAACATTTACTATCACTTTCTATCCTTGGATTTATTTGTCCATGGAAGCATTGCTATGAATAATCTAATTTAGGAATATTCATGCCCTTGAGGTTTAGAGGGCTATGTTTTTCATCAAGGATTAAGAGAGTCCGGCTTCTCTTGCACAGCTTAGGCCAAAATGATTGCCAGGTAAAACTTTACCGTTTCATCTAGAAAAATTTTGGCTTGAATGCAGACTTACTTGAATTACATCTGCTGTGGTAAGCTAGGTGACTGAGTAACTCTACTAAGGTTAGGGGGTTGCCTCACAGGGGTCATGAGTTACACGTGCCAGGCAGACCTAAGGGGAGAGTACCTCTGATAATAGTAGCAACACTTTCTAGAGCAAATACTCAAGTGGAGTCAAAAAGCCCATGTTTATTGCAAAGGAAATTCATTAATTCATCCATGTATTCATTAATTTACTCTTCAATAGACATTTAGTAAGTATTTAGTAGGTTAGATTCATTGTGCTACATACTTTAACGTTACTTAGAGCCTATTGATGAAGTATAAACTCCTTGACATACCCTAGAAAAATTTCCCATATTCTGGCTCTTCCTATCTCTCTAGCCTAATTTCTCACCACCTTTCTATTTGCATTCCATGCTGTAGCTTTTTTGAATATCTCTTAGTTCCTTGGACATGCTATATTCTTTCTGAATACCAGATCATCAAATATGATGGGTGTTCTTCTGCCTGGATGCTCAGTTTCCTATGTCTGGCTAACTCCTGTACAGCCTTGGAATCTTGGCTTAAACCTCAACTCTCAGAGATATTTTTCTAGCCCCTAGGCTGTTAGGGTCCCTGCTCTGTGGTCTGAAAGCACGACACCTTATACTCTGCCATCATTATATCCATTATATTTTATTACACTTCATTGTTTAGCATCAGTCATCCCCATTATATTGTAAGAGTTTAAGTGCAAAGTCTCTTATTCTCTGCTGTATGTCCAGGGTTTAGCAGAGTTCCTGGCACATAGAAGGCATTCGATAAGTATTTGATGTTTTGTCGAAGTGCTTAGCATGTATTTATTGAATGAATACATAAATCACCTCAAGTAATAATGGGAAATGGAGTCTCAGAATTGAAAGGAACCTTAAAGTTCTCTTGGTATGTCTAATGTTTCTTGCCAAGTGACCATCCACAGAAGGCTTGCCTCCTCTAATTAATCCTTCTGGATTAATCTCAGCCCATATTGATCACACTCTTACTTTGTCTCCCACTTCCTAGCACTTTTACAGGATGTTCTTCCTTTTTGTTCTCTGGCTGTTTCCTGGAGTTCGTCTCATCTCTGCAGACTGGTACTCTATAACTCTTAGCATAAGCCTGCAATTATTTGATGCTTGATTCATTGAACATCAAACACTTGAACAGGGAGTTAAATGATCACAGTCTTGTTTTGGGAAGATTTCTCTGGTTCTGAGGGAAGTATAAGTGAGATTAGCTAGACCTAGAGAAGACTCTAATAATGACTACAGCACGAGATGGGATCTAAAGGCAGCTTTGCCGTTTCTTTCCTTCTACTCCTCCCCCATTACTCCACCCTCCATGTCATAATACCAATGTTCGCATTTGGAACACTGAGAATGTTTGTTCCACACTCAGAACTTCCCCTCCACCCAATTCCACCCCCACAGTTATTTAACTTGCTTAGGATATTTGCGAATGTGTCTCACTGATTCAATTAAAGGCTCCTTTAAAGACAAGGATTGTGTTTTATTTTGCATCTTTCTCCTTCAGCCACTACACCTCCTGCCCTAGTGAGTGCTCAGTAAAATTAAGAAAGAAAATCATTTATTATATGCAGATATTAAATGAAGCAATGTGGTTGGGAGGGCGCATTGCTCCCATTCAAAGATGAACAGGGCATCTTTTCAAAGATAAAAGAGATATACTTAGCAAGAGATATGCAACCGATTACAATACAAGGCAGAATTAAGTAAGTGCCATAAAAAAGTATGAGCAATGTGCTAAGGGAACATAGAATTATTACTTCTTTCTGTAACACATAGAAAAGATTCACAGAGAAGGTGGCGTTTGAACTGGAACTGGAGGAATGAAGATCTCTCTACAGGTTGAAAAGAAGAAACAGGTTCGGCATCAAGGCATAGTGTCAAGGCATAGAGTTCCGGGGCTGTTAGGGAATGACAAGTAGTCCAGTGTACTGGAATGAATAATGCAGGGAAGAGCTGATGGAATTGGTCTCAAAAAGTAAGCAGGAGCTAAATTGGGGAGAGCTCGAACACCATGTTAAAGAGTTTGGATGTTATGCCATAGGTGACAGTGATCTGAGCAGGAGAATGCCAGAATAGTTGATTAGGATCCACCTGGCCTGGCCATTGTGGATAGTGGTGAGAACCCAGAAGCAGGAAGACACTGATGGTGTGAAGGCCCGTGAAGATCTAAATTAGGAGATGAAAGTCCTATATATGGAGATAGAACTTACAGGATTGCCAATAGTATAGGTAGGGGATGGGGAGGATGAGAGAGAGACAAGTTGAAGGTGACGTAAAGTTTTAGCCTACATGATGGCGGATGATGATGACATTAATTTATTCCAGTACATACACCTAGAGATAATTATGGCATGCAGGTTATGGTCTGTGCTCTATTTTTTTAAGACAGAGAAAAGAACAGAAGCTGAGTCCTTGGAGTCATGTCAATGTGCCTAGACGTTCATAGAATGCTTTGAAGAACCCATTTAGCACCAGGTAAAGATTTTAGCCCAGGCTGTGACAGATGAGCTGCCTCTAGCAACATTCAGGGCCATTTCCAGGGGGCATGGGTACAAGGTTTCCATTAAATGTGAGAGTCTGCAGTTTCCCACTGCAGTTGTTTAGTTCATTGGAAAGAACCTGGGTCTGAGAATGGGGAGTTTGAACTTGAGTCCTTGAGCTGCCCCTCACCAGCTGTGTGATCTTGGGCAAGTTACTTTTTATCATTGGGCTTCATTATTCTCACTTGTGAAATGAGAGTGTTGGATCAGTTAAATTCAAAGGTCTCTTTTAGTATACTCTCCTCTGATTTGTGACATATGATGTGTAGAATTTCAGAATACTTGCAAAATTAGGCCAAAGCCCACCAATATCAGAAGCCAGTAATGTCCACTTTCCCCTGCAAAATCCTGACCATATTTTGAGAATGTCCATATATCGCTGCAAATGCATGTCTGCCCTGTGGTTAGTTCCATGTGGTTTGTTTGTTAGACATAAATTTAAATTGATCACTTTTTGATGGCTATTTTCTAACAATTTTTCACTTTTTTTCAGCGAAGATTTTTTTTTTTTTTTTCTTAGGGAGTGCCTTTTCATCAGGATCTCAAAATGAAATTATAAGAAAGTGGCATTCCCTTACTGTGGTCAGCAGAGAGCCTGGCCAGCCTACTTCCGTTCCCTAATCTCTTGACCTTCCTTAGGGCGCGGCTGCTCAATAACGGCTCCGATTCTTTTTTAAAAAATAAAATGTGCTACTTACCGAAAGCTGCTAAAAAGGAGACAAAAAAATAGGAAAAGAAAACTAACACCCCAGGGTGTATCTGAATATGCTTATTATGTGCAAAGTTGTTAGTAATGAATGTGAAACTCTTCTTCCTCCTCCCTCTCAATTTCTAATCCCCAAAGAAAAAAGAAAAGGGGTGGGGGAATGCATTGGCTATTCAATCCAAAGCAGACTTTTTTTTTTCTAAAGAAAAGATGCAGACTGCTCACGGGCATGCTAGTTCTTGATTATTTTGTTTTAAGCACCAATTGACCTTTCAGACTAAAAGTAACGGCCTCAAAATATCCTGAGAAAGCCTCTTTTGGAATTTTTCTCTAAGTCTTGGAGACGAGACACATTGCATTCAAAAAGACTCTTCGGAAAGAGATGGCCCATATTCCTCGTAGTGCAGTCCGATGACAGAGTGTTTATCTGAACTAATCATGTGGGATTTTCCAGTGCCACATTTTTGAGAAATGGGATTCTCTTAAAGGAGGTTACAAACACTTCACTGAAAGCTTTCCAAGAACGGCTTCATCCGTCCTCTCAGCAGCCTCTCACCGGCCTGTAGCACCGACGTGATAATCAGAGTCCATGCTTCTGAAAAGCCTTCTTGTCCTGGCTGCCACCCTCCTTTCAGTCATCATTAGAATTCTCAAGCTATGAATCCCCTATTGTCTGTATGAGCCCAGGATCCCCCACACCATGCCGAGGAAGGAATGTGAGCCTCCTGAGTCTGGCTCTAAGTCTCAACCTTATCCAGCAGGTCACAAAGCCCCATTTATATGCAGCTCCAACATTTTATCATAATTCTTTATCTGCTCGGCCCCATATATCCTCTAGGGCAGTCAGGAGACATTTGGTAATGAAGCCCATTTATCCCTATTTTCTCAATTGGCACACTTCAGGTTCTAATATTTATGTTCACACTGTCTTAATTTTGGATGTCAAAGATACTATACTAGACAAGTAGCATTGCCAAAGGATAATGGAACCATGTGGAAGAGTTCACCAGAGTCTGATACATGATGTGGTTTGTCATATTACCAATCATTACATCAAAATAGTTAATTTTAATAGTTCAGTGGAAAAATAATAATAAATGCTGCCATTTATCAAATACCTTCTACGTGCCACGCAATGGTATCACTGAATTCTCACACCCTACGAAGTAGGATTATCCACTTTTTATCGATGAGGAAACTAAGGTTCAGAGAGATTAATCAGCTTGTTTATGTGCATTTAGGGACTGAGCTGAGACTCAAACCCAGGTTTCTGCAAAGTTTTTGGTATTTCCATTTCATTCCTTTGCCAAGAAATAAGAAATAATACATAATATGTATAATAATATAAGAAATATAATACATTTCATTAGCTGTTTTATATTAATGTAACATAATTATTTTTCGCCAAAAACATGTAAATAATTATGAAGTTCGGGCTGATAAAATGCTTTGGCCAACTGAGAAATGAGATCTGCTTTGATAAGCATTAGCACATCAGTAGGAATTTGTAGCATAAATTTCACCTATCAATAGGTGGCAGTATTCACCTAACTCTCTTTAAAAGGAGCCAGCACAGGTTGCTTCTTATGACCAATCCCTAGGCCATCTGTATTTTTTGATGCACTAGATTTGGTCATAATGAATAAAGTGTGTAATAGGTTGGTGGCTAATTGGACCTCAATCATGCCTTTGTATAGTGATATCTGGACTATAGTGCAGTTGTGGTAGAGGACTATTATCCATGGCAGAGATGTTGGGATCCCTCTCCATTTACAACACTCATTTTGGCCGTTCCTCTGGGGAAGTCTTTTACTGGTGATTCAAAGCCAAAGATGATTTTTGTGTCTTGGTTTACTTTAAGGATATTGTGCAGAATTCTCAAACAATTTGAAAATGAAATGGTTAATACTCTAGGATTTGATAACTCATAAACCAATATTTGTCTAGATTAAAAAATAGAACATTTATCAGACTTCAGAGTTTCAGCTTTTTCAAAACCCTATGTATGTGTACAGCTACCCATCAGATCATATGAATCTTCACCAGTAGGCACGGAAGCTGGAATCCATGAGGTAACTATTTAATAGACAAGTCAAAATGGTTGAGTTGATTAGTCAAAATACTGAAGGATAAAGGACCACTCAATTTTAGGCAGACCCTTCCTCCTCCTCTTCCTCCTTTGTCTATGTTTTTTCTTCCTCCTCATTTTTTTTGTAAAGAAAATCTTAATATTGAAATATCTGTAGTTAAAAGTCACAGATTCAGTCTCTATTTTCTACTTGCCAACAGGAGTCCACTTAGGAGAATTTAGCTTTATAAAGTCAAGAAAACAGGTAGATAAAAAGATAGAAGAATAAGCTGAAAGACTCTTTGACCTATCTTTATGCTATCTTCTCCATTTTCATTTGAGATACTTGGGAACAGATCATTATCAATGATGACAAACAAGCACTTAGAAATCAGATAGGATGAGTAGTCCTAACTCTCAGAACTAAGAAGCTGACTCCAATAAGATTCTCAGCAGACCAGATTTTCTTAAAAGAATACAGATTGGCTGGTGGAATAAGGAAGGTGGCCCTGAAGACAGCCTATTCACCTCTCTTCTATGTTCCCAATGGAATGAATGTCTTTCTCCTCTCTCCTTGTAGTATTTATAACGATGTTAAAACTCTCAGCACAGCCTAACTTCATTAGAGTTACTTGGGGCTCTATGTAATTCCCTTACTGGATTGAAATCTCCATGAGGGCAGGACCTGGGCCTCATTGATTTTTGAATTTCCCTCTCAGCTCTTGGATTGGGGCCCTGTGCATGGTAGATAATTTTCAATACATTTAGGTTTAATTGAAAAGAATTAAAGATAACTCAGAGGAATGCATTTTATACTTTTTCCCAGTTTAAGGAAAAGGGCAGCTTTGGTGTTGGATGCTATGCACGCTCATATTTCTAATTTCTCATCTGCTTCTTCCATTTCAGAACAGTATTGGTGATGGTAGAGGTATCATGCCAAAGGCCAGCACACCCCCCTCAGAACCATTAATTATCTATTTTTACATCCTTGGCAAGGCCATCTGATTTTGTAGAAAAATGCCCTGGTTATATGAAGGTTAAATGCAAAGGCAGGCCAAAAAATAAAAATAAAATTAAAAAAAGGCAGTTACAAGGGACATTAAGTGACCTACTGTGTCATTCCAATCACTAATATTTCCTGTCTTTGTGGTCTAGAGACTTAATCTGCACTAAAGAGCTGAACAAGGCAACGCTATTTCCTGGTGGTAGTTATCATTGTTTCCCATATTAGGACAAAGCTAAGCACAAGGGGAGACAACGTGTATCGTGTCTCACAAGGGAAGGGGAAGCATCCTCAAAAGCTTACAAAATTACATTGAACCCATTTAGGCATATCAGGAGATATTGCCAAGCCAGAGAAATGAATTACCCAGCTGAATATCACAGGCATAATGAAGTTGTCAACAGCAACAGTGCAGCTGTAGATTGTCTGATTATGTGTTGACTGCGCTGGCCATTCAGGGACACACCAGGAAGGAAATTGTTGTCATATTGTCCACCACATTCCAAGCCCCATCCCAGCCATGGTGATAAACCTGATACCCTTAGGAGTACGTGGAAAATAAAAATAACAACAGCAAGCCAGAAAGAAAGAGCATCCTCTTCTGATGGTCTCTTATGTCTAGCATTGCTGGAGTCTCTCCCTTTGTGTGACTCCAATCTGTCATCTTGTTTTAAAAAAATTACCATGACAAGGAATGCAAGTTTAGATTCTGGCCCTCCAAACAAACATTTCACAATGGGCTTTTTAGCCTTTGTTAAATTCAAAATAAGCAGGAGTCCAGCAAGAAAGCTTTAACTACGTGGGTGGGATTTACACCTTTCCTATGAGTCAAAGATGAAGGCAAGCTGGAGTTTTCCCTTTTGCTGAAGCATCTAAAAAGGTTGATTTGCAATGTTTCTGGACAGCAACTGGAATGTTCTTGAAGATTCTTCTGGCTTTTTTCTTTTTTTAAAACACCTTCAGTTTTCTCCTCTAAGTGAGGGGGTCACGCTAGATGATGTTGAAAGTCACTTCAAGCTCTAACATGTTATGATATCAAGAAGCCATAGAGCACTTAACACATAGAAGAACTCTGCCACAAAGAAAAAAATGCTTTATTTCAACCCGGCTAGTCTTGGTTTGTATTGGACATATGGTCTGATATTTCAGAGTCAATATATGTGATCTCTTCAGAGAGTGCGCTGAAATCTGCTTTAAACGTGTGTTATTTATCAGGAATGTTTTCTTTTTTAAAAAGGAACTAATGTAGATGTGCCTCACTCATTAATAGAATTCTATTCTCTATTCAGGTTTTCTTCAGAGAAAGCCAACAAGATGTTTCTATTAGTGGGACTGGTGCTTTATAAATGCTTACAATATAGCACAGGAGCATTTGATCCTTTAATTACCCTAGGTGGCTCCACTCAGTGGGTGGTGATTTGGGTGAGGAATCTGGATAGCTTTGGTGGTCAGTCAAGCCATAAAGAAAACTCTCCTCCTTCCACCCTCATTTATTTTTCTCTCTTGAGTGCCAATCAAAACGAGGTTTTTTTTTGTTTTGTTTTTTTGTCAGTTCTTCTAGGAATACTTCTGTTTGGCATTTGAATCTAGGCTTAAGTTAAATTTTAGGCCCCCAAGACCAAATTTCCAAAAGGGTCCTCTACCCTTGGCTAACTGCTAAATAAATAAATCTCTAAAGAAGCCTTCCATATTTTCCAGGTCCTTTTCTCCATTTATTTCACAGCCTAAGTGTTCCTTAGATGATATTTGTGTGGGTGGCTTGTGACCCAGTCTCCTGCCAAATTGCTCAGCTTTCTACTGCCATAAGAAATACCTCCTCCATTTGACAAATGGAAAAGCCACCTTGGTTTATCTCCACAGCTTCATGGAATCAGATCCTTAGTATTAAAGAGAGAATTCTTTGTAATTAATCACAGCGAGAATTTGAAATACTAAGAGAAGCAAGGAAAGTTAATTCTATTTGCACATTCAAACATAATAATAAAGACATATAGCTGTGTAATAAGACCCAGCAATTATAAAGGCCATCTGCACTATCAGTTAAACATTGACTGTAAATGCCACTTTACCCATTAAAATTACTCTCAGCTGAAAATAAAAACTTTGTCCCCTTTCTTCTAAAAACGTCAGATGAAGTTTGCTGTACAAATGTCAGGAGCGTCTGACCTAAGGCATATAGCAACAAAGAGGCATTTAATGAATTGGAGAAGAAAGAAGAACAGAGGAGGAAAAAAAAAAAAGAAAGTTGAAGAGGTTGTAGGAACACTTTTAAGAAGGCTTGACTGATTCATCTTGTTAAATTGTAGCCTCATCTCTATTATTCCCATCTTCTCTTCACAGACATTGGTGCGACCCTTTTATTTCTGGCCTAGTTCTTCTGTCTTCAGACTCCTGTCCAAATTCTCTTTCTTCATTTTGTCCCAGATTCTGAACTCCTATGAAACCAGATAGAGCAGGGTCTGAATGGGCTGCTCTAGCCACTTTCTAAGGAGTAGAGGAGCTTTCTCAAGGACTGCATATGCCAAATATTCAATGTCATTCTTCCGCATTGTGAAACCTACTGGATGCACCTTGCAGCACAGCAAAGGCATTGAATGGAATTAAAAGGTCAATGGCTTATTCACTTCCTTCACTATTTGGGAGAAAAGTACAAGATTTTGCTCAGAGAGGATTAAAAGGACAGCAACAGGCACCTTCTGTCTGGGCTGCCCTGCTAGCTAGCATAGTCTCCTCTTAGTTTGAAAGGGGAGTCACAATGTTTCACCCATTTGTCAGATGCTCAAACTCAGTCTGTCAAATACAACTATAACCATGGCTGGTTATCCATTCTCATTGTTCCTTCAGTGATTTATCTTCAGCATCAAGGAAAAGTGGGAGTTTTCTATGACATTTTCAACCTCAAAGTACATTTAATTCTTAAAGAAAAAGACAGAGAGAGAGAGAGAGAATGAATCATGTTCCATATTCACCATCTCCTCCAGCTATATTAGTGAGAAAATCAAGCCTCAGGAGCATCTACATTTCATTAAGCAAATATTAACTTACTGCAATGTGGCATATGGACAGGAGAAATTGTGGCTATTTTAACTGATTGAATTAAAACCAAATAGGCTGAAGAGAGTTACATGTAGCCCAGTGAAACACATTTGCACCTGAACAAGAAGGGCTTATTTCAAGCTTGGTAGCATTGAGTAGTTGAGACTGAGAATACATCTCTGCCTGAGAGGGTATCAGGTATCAAACAAGAACTCCAGAATTAGAGTGATGGTTTTGATGACTATTTAAAAAAACATTTTGTTGCTTTCAGTTAATATAAAATCATTCACCTCTTCTTTTGTCTACATCTATAAATTTTTTGACTGTGCCCTTATCTAAAAGGTCCTGAGGTTCAGGATGCTGTAAAGATTACCGATGAGGGCAGCTTAAGCTTGAGACCCATTGTAGGAAAAAGTCCAGTATATTGGAAATGAAATACCAGTTAGAGTCAGGAGATATGAATAAAAGACTTGGGTTTGCTACTTATTAGCTGTGAATCTTTGCAGTCTTTGGCCACTTGACCTGAGTCTTAATTTTCTTATCCATAAAATGAAATTAATAGTAGTCACCCTGCAAATGCTAGAATAGACATATTACAATAGAAGATATACAAATGGTCAATAAGCACATAAAAAGGTGCTCAATATGATTAGTCCTCAGAGAATTATAAAATAAAATTAAAATGAGATACTAGTTTACTGCCACTAGGATGGCTAAAACCAAGAGTTGGTGAGGTTGTGGAGCAACTATAGTGCCTTTAGTTTGCTGATTGGAGTATAAAATGGTATACCTTTGGAGAACTGTTTGACAGTCTTTTACAAAGTTAAATATAATATACCTTATGACTCAGCACTTCGACTTCTGGGTTCTACCCACAAGAAAGAGAAATAAATGCTCACGGAAAGAATTACACAAGAATATAGCAGTCTTAGTTAAAACAGCCAACCTGGAAATAGCCCAAATATCAAGAATAGAGTAATAGCTAAACAAATTGTGATATATTCATTCTATGGACTATTACTCAACAATAAAAAAGGAATAAACTACTGAGACATACAATAATGTGAACGAATCTCAGAAACATCAGATTAAGCAAAAGAAGCTAGACACAATAGAATACTTACTACACAATTACATTCCCGTGATGACCAAGTACTGAAAAAACTGATCAATAGTGACAGAAATCAAAACACTGGCTACCTAGGTAGTACTGGGTTGGTGGGATATTTGGTTGGACAGTGGCAGAAGGAAACTTTCAGGCCCGTTGGAAATGTTCTGTATCTTGATTTAGGTGTTGGTTAGGGGGTATATACAATTATTGAAACATAACTAACCAAAACACAAAATCTATTCATGGTATTGTATGCAAATTATAATTAATGAATAATGCCTGCCCTAGCTACCTTACAGAGAAATTGGAAGGTCAGATGAGATATGAAGCAAATGTAAAATGCCATGTAAATCTGAGTTGTTATCATTTGATAGATAAGATCAAACATAGACTAATCTAAGAATGGGCAGGCATATGGGGATGGGTATTTGTAAGCTGAGGGCAAGATCCCAGGATGTGAACCCAGGCTGCAGTCCAAGGACCAAGAGAAAAGGACTCAGAGCCATCCTCTTTCCATCTGAAGGCTCAGATTATTACTAGCTCACACAGTGTCTTTATGACGCTCAGAAAAAGAACCTGTTCCTTCCCCTTACGGTGGCACACTGCTTGGGGAACAGAGCCTGGCTGGGTTTCAGCACTCCCTTTACCTCCAGGACCAGGCTTGTTTGTGCCCTGAACAATCTGCACAGCTTCATATGAGGTCCTCTTTAAGGCCTTTGCACATACTGTTCCATCGGCCTAAAACATCTGTCCTTATTTCACGGGACTGGCTCCCTTTCATCTCTCAGGTCTTGGCTTAAATATCATTTCCTCAGAGAGGAAATACCCTTCCCTTATCTCCATTAATCTTTATTTCAGCACCCTGTTTTTTTTTTTTTCTTTTTTTTTTTTTGAGTTGGATTATCACTCTGTCGCCCAGGCTACAGTGCAGTGCCATGATCTTGGCTCACTGCAACCTCGCCTCCCCGCTTCAAGCAATTCTCCACCTCAGACTCCCGAATAGCTGGGATTACAGGTGCCCGCCACCACCCCTGGCTAATTTTTGTATTTTTAGTAGAGACAGGGTTTCACCATTTTGGCCAGGCTGGTCTTGACCTCCTGACCTTGTGATCCACCTGCCTTGGCCTCCCAAAGTGCTGGAATTACAGGCGTGAGCACCGTGCCCGCCCCCCTGTTGTTTTTCTAAAAGCACCAACCACAGTTTGTAACTACTTTCTTTACTTGTCGTTTGTTAGTCTGCTCCCTTTTAGACTGTGAGTTGCATGGGAGCAGGGAATCCATCCCTTGTTCACTATAATACCCCAAGGTTTAGCATAGTGCCTAGCACATAGTGGGTGCCCTACAAATATGTGATGAATGACAAAATCAGATGCAGGTTTGGAGAGGTGTGAGGCTGGAAGCTAGTGACCTTTCCAGTAGGTGATCAGGTAGCAAAGACTGAAAAACTGGAGACCAGCAAAGGAAAGGAGGTTTGTGGAGGACCATGGAGGGCCAGAGATTTGGCAGTTAGGGCAGCTGAGATTAGGAGAGAGGCTCCAAGAAAGTGGGAAGTACCTATGTTAGGGATTCAACTAAAGGAGTGTGAAAGGAGGTACTGGGAGAATGGGTCAGAGTAAGATCAGCAGAAATAATGCCTAGATGCTAACCCTGAGGTCTCCTGGGATTGGCTTTGTTTTATACTCTAGATCTAGACTACATAGGCAGTGCTGGGCCACAGACAGGGTCAAATCAAAAGGCCTCTGGGAATTGGCAGCCAGACACATGTGGAAAATCAAGCACCTTCTCACAGAAAAGTATCATTTAATTTTAAGCAAACCAGAGGCAAGGTGGGAGTGGGCAGAAGCACAGAACACAGGTCTACTGTCAGGTAGGCTAAGGATGGCTTCCAGTAACCACATGGTAGCCCTCAGGATATGGAGGGGCAGATCCACTACGGTCAGACCAACACTGGGTGGTGGGGGTGAAGGAAGATAATGTTCAATGGGAATAGAATATTTAGGAATGGCTCCTTCTTTTTAGAATCAAGTTTTCAGGTGAACCATAGGCCTGAAGAGGAGACCGCAAAGAGTTCTAGATTCTGTGATCAGAGAGTGATCACAAAATAACAGCACTGATATCACAAAATAATGGGACTACAAGTGGAGTATCCCTTCTCTGAAATGCTTGGGACGAGAAGTGTTTCAGATTTTGGATTTTTTCTTGGAGTTTAGAATATTTGCATATATATAAAGAGATACCTTGGGGATGTCACCCAAGTCTAAATACAAAATTCACTTACATTTCATATACACCTAATACAAATACCCTGAAGGTACTTTTATACAACATTTTTAGCTAATTTTGTGCATGAAGCAAAGTTTGTGTACACTGAACCAACAGAAGGCAAAAGTGTCACTATCGCAGCAACCCATGTAGACAATCTGTGGTTGTTTGGCATCACTGCCATTCCTGTCTCAGAATTTATATGCTACCAATAAGCAATCGCGTTTGTATACGTTTTCACACATAAGTACTTAACAGTAAAAAAATATGACATACAGAGAAGTGGAGGTGGAGCCAAGGTGGCTGAATAGGAACAGCTCCGGTCTACAGCTCCCAGCGTGAGCAACGCAGAAGAAGGCTGATTTCTGCATTTCCATCTGAGGTACCGGGTTCATCTCACTAGGGAGTGCCAGACAGTGGGGGCAGGACAGTAGGTGCAGTGCACCGTGTGCTAGCCGAAGCAGGGCGAGGCATTGCCTCACTTGGGAAGCGCAAGGGGTCAGGGAGTTCCCTTTCCTGGTCAAAGAAAGGGGTGACAGACGGCACCTGGAAGATTGGGCCACTCCCACCCAAATACTGCGCTTTTCCGACAGGCTTAGGAAACGGTGCGCCAGGAGATTATAGCCCGCACCTGGCTCGGAGGGTCCTACGCCCATGGAGTCTCACTGATTGCTAGCACAGCAGTCTGAGATCAAACTGCAAGGTGGCAGCGAGGCTGGGGGAGGGGCGCCCGCCATTGCCCAGGCTCGCTTAGGTAAACAAAGCAGCCGGGAAGCTCAAACTGGGTGGAGCCCATCACAGCTCAAAGAGGCCTGCCTGCCTCTGTAGGCTCCACCTCTGGGGGCAGGGCACAGACAAACAAAAAGACAGCAGTAACCTCTGCAGACTTAAATGTCCCTGTCTGACAGCTTTGAGGAGAGCAGTGGTTCTCCCAGCACGCAGCTGGAGATCTGAGAACGGGCAGATTGCCTCTTCAAGTGGGTCCCTGAACCCTGACCTCCGAACAGCCTAACTGGGAGGCACCCCCCAGTAGGGGCAGACTGACAGCTCACATGGCCAGGTACTCCTCTGAGACAAAACTTCCAGAGGAACTATCAGACAGCAGCATTCGTGGATCATGAAATTACGTAGTTCTGCAGACACTGCTGCTGATACCCAGGCAAACAGGGTCTGGAGTGGACCTCTAGCAAACTCCAACAGACCTGCAGCTGAGGGTCCTGTCTGTTAGAAGGAAAACTAACAAACAGAAAGGACATCCACACCAAAAACCCATTTGTACATTACCATCATCAAAGACAAAAAGTAGATAAAACCACAAAGATGGGGAAAAAACAGAGCAGAAAAACTGGAAACTCTAAAAAGCAGAGCACCTCTCCTCCTCCAAAAGAATGCAGTTCCTCACCAGCAACGGAACAAAGCTGGACGGAGAATGACTTTGATGAGTTGAGAGAAGGCTTCAGACAATCAAACTACTCCGAGCTACAGGAGGAAATTCAAACCAAAGGCAAAGAAGTTGAAAACTTTGAAAAAACTTTAGATGAATGTATAACTAGAATAACCAATACAGAGAAGTGCTTAAAGGAGCTGATGGAGCTGAAAGCCAAGGCTCGAGAACTACGTGAAGAATGCAGAAGCCTCAGGAGCTGATGCCATCAACTGGAAGAAAGGGTATCAGTGATGGAAGATGAAATGAATGAAATGAAGCAAGAAGGGAAGTTTAGAGAAAAAAGAATAAAAAGAAATGAGCAAAGCCTCCAAGAAATATGGGACTATGTGAAAAGACCAAATCTACATCTGATTGGTGTACCTGAAAGTGATGGGGAGAATGGAACCAAGTTGGAAAACACTCTGCAGGATATTATCCAGGAGAACTTCCCCAATCAACAAGGCAGGCCAACATTCAGATTCAGGAAATACAGAGAACACCACAAAGATACTCCTCAAGAAGAGCAACTCCAAGACACATAATTGTCAGATTCACCAAAGTTGAAATGAAGGAAAAAATGTTAAGGGCAGCCAGAGAGAAAGGTTGGGTTACCCACAAAGGGAAGCCCATCAGACTAACAGCGGATCTCTCGGCAGAAACTCTACAAGCCAGAAGAGACTGGGGGCCAATATTCAACATTCTTAAAGAAAAGAATTTTCAACCCAGAATTTCATATCCAGCCAAACTAAGCTTCAAAAGTGAAGGAGAAATAAAATACTTTACCGACAAGCAAATGCTGAGAGATTTTGTCACCACCAGGCCTGCCCTAAAAGAGCTCCTGAAGGAAGCACTAAACATGGAAAAGCACAACCGGTACCAGCTGCTGCAAAATCATGCCAAAATGTAAAGACCATTGAGACTAGGAAGAAACTGCATGAACTAACGAGCAAAATAACCAGCTAACATCATAATGACAGGATCAAATTCACACATAACAATATTAACTTTAAATGTAAATGGGCTAAATGCTCCAATTAAAAGACACAGACTGGCAAATTGGATAAAGAGTCAAGACCCATCAGTGTGCTGTATTCAGGAAACCCATCTCACATGCAGAGACACACATAGGCTCAAAATAAAAGGATGGAGGAAGATCTACCAAGCAAATGGAAAACAAAAAAAGGCAGGGGTTGCAATCCTAGTCTCTGATAAAACAGACTTTAAACCAACAAAGATCAAAAGAGACAAAGAAGGCCATTATATAATGGTAAAGGGATCAATTCAACAAGAAGAGCTAACTATCCTAAATATATATGCACCCAATACAGGAGCACCCAGATTCATAAAGCAAGTCCTGAGTGACCTACAAAGAGACTTAGACTCCCACACAATAATAATGGGAGACTTTAACACCCCACTGTCAACATTAGACAGATCAACGAGACAGAAAGTCAACATGGATACCCAGGAATTGAACTCAGCTCTGCACCAAGCCGACCTAATAGACATCTACAGAACTCTCCACCCCAAATCAACAGAATATACATTTTTTTCAGCACCACACCACACCTATTCCAAAATTGACCACATACTTGGAAGTAAAGCTATCCTCAGCAAATGTAAAAGAACAGAAATTATAACAAACTGTCTCTCAGACCACAGTGCAATCAAACTAGAACTCAGGATTAAGAAACTCACTCAAAACTACTCAACTACATGGAAACAGAACAACTTGCTCCTGAATGACTACTGGATACATAACGAAATGAAGGCAGAAATAAAGATGTTCTTTGAAACCAGCGAGAACCAAGACACAACATACCAGAATCTCTGGGACACATTCAAAGCAGTGTGCAGAGGGAAATTTATAGCACTAAATGCCTGCAAGAGAAAGCAGGAAAGATCCAAAATTGACACCCTAACATCACAATTAAAAGAACTAGAAAAGCAACAGCAAACACATTCAAAAGCTAGCAGAAGGCAAGAAATAACTAAAATCAGAGCAGAATTGAAGGAAATAGAGACCAAAAAAACCCTTCAAAAAATTAGTGAATCCAGGAGCTGGTTTTTTGAAAGGATCAACAAAATTGATAGACCACTAGCAAGACTTATAAAGAAAAAAAGAGAGAAGAATCAAATAGATGGAATAAAAAATGATAAAGGGGATATCACCACTGATCCCACAGAAATACAAACTACCATCAGAGAATATTACAAAGACCTCTACGCAAATAAACTAGAAAATCTAGAAGAAATGGATAAATTCCTTGACACATACACTCTCCCAAGACTAAACCAGGAAGAAGTTGAATCTCTGAATAGACCAATAACAGGATCTGAAATTGTGGCAATAATCAATAGCTTACCAACCAAAAAGAGTCCAGGACCAGATGGATTCACAGCTGAATTCTACCAGAGGTACAAGGAGGAATTGGTACCATTCCTTCTGAAACTATTCCAATCAATAGAAAAAGAGGGAATCCTCCCTAACTCATTTTCTGAGGCCAGCATCATACTGATACCAAAGCCAGGCAGAGACACAACCAAAAAAGAGAATTTTAGACCAATATCCTTGATGAACATTGATGCAAAAATCCTCAATAAAATACTGGCAAACCAAATCCAGCAGCACATCAAAAAGCTTATCCAATATGATCAAGTGGGCTTCATCCCTGGGATGCAAGGCTGGTTCAACATATGCAAATCAATAAATGTAATCCAGCATATAAACAGAACCAAAGACAAAAACCACATGATTATCTCAATAGATGCAGAAAAAGCCTTTGACAAAATTCAACAACGCTTCATGCTAAAAACTCTCAATAAATTAGGTATTGATGGGACGTATCTCAAAATAATAAGAGCTATCTATGACAAACCCACAGCCAATATCATACTGAATGGGCAAAAATTGAAAGCATTCCCTTTGAAAACTGGCACAAGACAGGGATGCCCTCTCTCACCACTCCTATTCAACATAGTGTTGGAAGTTCTGCCAGGGCAATTAGGCAGGAGAAGGAAATAAAGGGTATTCAATTAGGAAAAGAGGAAGTCAAATTGTCCCTGTTTGCAGACGACATGATTGTATATCTAGAAAACCCCATTGTCTCAGCCCAAAATCTCCTTAAGCTGATAAGCAACTTCAGCAAAGTCTCAGGATACAAAATCAATGTACAAAAATCAAAAGCATTCTTATACACCAATAACAGACAAACAGAGAGCCAAATCATGAGTGAACTCCCATTCACAATTGCTTCAAAGAGAATAAAATACCTAGGAATACAACTTACAAGGGATGTGAAGGGCCTCTTCAAGGAGAACTACAAACCACTGCTCAATGAAATAAAAGACGATACAAACAAATGGAAGAACATTCCATGCTCATGGGTAGGAAGAATCAATATCATGAAAATGGCCATACTGCCCAAGGTAATTTATAGATTCAATGCCATCCCCACCAAGCTACCAAAAACTACTTTAAAGTTCATATGGAACCAAAAAAGAGCCCACATTGCCAAGTCAATCCTAAGCCAAAAGAACAAAGCTGGAGGCATCATGCTACCTGACTTCAAACTATACTACAAGGCTACAGTAACCAAAACAGCATGGTACTGGTACCAAAACAGAGATACAGACCAATGGAACAGAACAGAGGCCTCAGAAATAATGCCGCATATCTACAACCATCTGATCTTTGATAAACCTGACAAAAACAAGCAATGGGGAAAGGATTCCCTATTTAATAAATGGTGCTGGGAAAACTGGCTAGCCATATGTAGAAAGCTGGAACTGGATCCCTTCCTTACACCTTATACAAAAATTAATTCAAGATGGATTAAAGACTAAATGTTAGACCTAAAACCATAAAAAACCCTAGAAGAAAACCTAGGCAATACCATTCAGGACATAGGCATGGGCAAGGACTTCATGTCTAAAACACCAAAAGCAATGGCAACAAAAGCCAAAATTGACAAATGGGATCTAATTAAACTAAAGGGCTTCTGCACAGCAAAAGAAACTACCATCAGAGTGAACAGGCAACCTACAAAATGGGAGAAAATTTTCGCAATCTGCTCATCTGACAAAGGGCTAATATCCAGAATCTACAAAGAACTTAAACAAATTTGCAAGAAAAAAGCAAACAGCCCCATCAAAAAGTGGGCAAAGGATGTGAACAGACACTTCTCAAAAGAAGACATTTATGCAGCCAAAAGACACATGAGAAAATGCTCATCATCACTGGCCATCAGAGAAATGCAAATCAAAACCACAATGAGATACCATCTCACACCAGTTAGAATGGCGATCATTAAAGAGTCAGGAAACAACAGGTGCTGGAGAGGATGTGGAGAAATAGGAACACTTTTACACTGTTGGTGGGACTGTAAACTAGTTCAACCATTGTGAAAGTCAGTGTGGCGATTCCTCAGGGATCTAGAACTAGAAATGCCATTTGACCCAGCCATCCCATTACTGGGTATATACCCAAAGGACTGTAAATCATGCTGCTATAAAGACACATGCACACGTAGGTTTATTGCAGCACTATTCACAACAGCAAAGACTTGGAACCAAGCCAAATGTCCAACAATGATAGACTGGATTAAGAAAATGTGGCACATATACACCATGGAATACTGTCCAGCCATAAAAAATGATGAGTTCATGTCCTTTGTAGGGGCATGGATGAAATTGGAAATCATCATTCTCAGTAAACTATCGCAGGACAAAAAACCAAACACCGCATGTTCTCACTCATAGGTGGGAATTGAACAATGAG
Organism: Pongo pygmaeus; assembly: GCF_028885625.2. Classification (NCBI taxonomy): domain Eukaryota; kingdom Metazoa; phylum Chordata; class Mammalia; order Primates; family Hominidae; genus Pongo; species Pongo pygmaeus. The sequence continues at coordinate 62,424,603 of NC_072392.2, forward strand.
AACACATGGACACAGGAAGGGGAACATCACACTCTGGGGACTGTTGTGGGGTGGTGGGAGGGGGGAGGGATAGCATTTGGAGATATACCTAATGCTAAATGACAAGTTAATGGGTGCAGCACACCAGCATGGCACATGTATACATATGTAACTAACCTGCACGTTGTGCACATGTACCCTAAAACTTAAAGTATAATAAAAAGAAGATGACATACATTAATACAGTGAAAATATAATGACTCAGGGTAGTTTGTAGCATCACATTGGCACTGAAAAGTTTTGGAGTTTGGAACATTTTGGATTTTGGATTTTTGGATTAGGGATGCTCAACCTGTACTTGATGAGTACCTTATACTCACCAATTCTTTTGAACCCCACAGCAACCCTGTGATGGGAAGTAGCGTTAGAAGCATCTGAACTTACAGATGAGAAAAGTGAGGCCCAAGTCTCATGGCTAGAAGGTGGCAGAGACAATACTTTATAAAAAGAATCACCTTCACATGAACAGTGAGTAATGGATAAAAGAAATGTGGTACACACACACACACACACACACGAGAGAGAGAGAGAGAGAGAGAAATATTATGTAGCCCTAAAAGGAGGAAGTTCTATTATTTGTGACAACATGGATAAACCTGGAGGACATTATGCTAAATGAAATAAGAAATAAGCCAGGCACAAGAAGAGAAATACTTCATGATGTCACTCTAGTGTAGCATCTAAAAAAGTTGAACTCAGAAGCAGAGAGTAGAATGGTGGTTGCCAGGATCTGGGGGCAGGGGGAGGAAATGGGGAGACGTTGGTCAAGGGTTACAAAATTTCAGTTACACAGGTTGAATAAGTTCTAGAGATCCAATGTACAGCATGGTGAGTATAGTTAATAATACTGAATTGTATACTTGAAATTTGCTATTAGAGTAGATCTTCAATGTTCTACACACACATACACACACACACACACAAAGTAACTGTGAGATGATGGATATGTTAATTAGCTTGCTAGTGATAATCATTTCACAATATATATCAGAACATGGAATTGTATACCTTAACTATATACAATTTTTAATTTTCTTTTTTTCTTTTTTTTTTTTTTTTTGAGATGGAGTCTCACTCTGTCTCCTAGGCTGGAGTGCAGTGGCTCGATCTCGGCTCACTGCAAGCTCCGCCTCCTGGCTTCACGCCATTCTCCTGCCTCAGCCTCCTGAGTAGCTGGGACTACAGGCACCCGCCACCACATCCGGCTAATTTTTTGTATTTTTAGTAGAGATGGGGTTTCACCATGTTAGCCAGGATGGTCTCGATCTCCTGACCTCGTGATCCGCCCACCTCGGCCTCCCAAAGTGCTGGGATTACAGGCGTGAGCCACTGCACCCGGCCCAATTTTTAATTTTCAAAAGCACAGCAGTCTCTCCTAATTTGTGTTTTTGCTTTCTGTGGCTTCAGTTATCCGTGGTCAACTGCAGTCTGGAAATATTAAATGGGAAATTCCAGAAATAAACAATTCATAAACTTTAAATTGTACACCATTTTGGGTAGCATGATGAAATCTTGCACTACCCCAATATCCTGCACAGGACGTGAATCATCCCTTTGTCCAGCGTATCCATGTGGTATACACTACATGCCCCTAGTCATTGATTTAATCTGCTCCTGATACCTAACTACTGACATCATCACGGCTCGATGATCCAGGATCATGTGAAGCAGATGATCCTCTTTATGATGTATCATCGGAAAGTCAGGAGTAGTTTAGTGCTACATCACAACGCCCGTGCTATTCACCTCACTTCATCTCATCCTGTAGGCATTGTCTCATCTCACATCATCACAAGAAGAAAGGTGAAGAGAGTGCAATAAGATATTTTGAGAGAGAGAGAGAACACATTTACATAACTTTTACTATAGAATATTGTTATAAGTATTCTATTTTATTATTAGTTATTGTTGTTAATAACTTACTGTGCCTCATTTATAAATTAAACTTTATCATAGGTATGTATGTATAAGAAAAACATAGTGTATATAGGGTTCAGTATTATCCAGGATTTTACGCATCTGTTGGGGGTTTTGGAATGTATCCCCTGTGGATGAAAGGGCACCATTGTACCACAAGAAAGCCAAAAAAGATTTTAAAAAATTCTTCCAATCTATGAATCAAAAAAAGAGCAGAAATCTATAACATTGATAATAGAAAAACAATAGAGAAAATCAATGAAACAGAGAAAATGTCTTTTAAAAGATAAAATTGGCACCTCTATTAACTGTTGAAGAAAAAGAAAAAGAGATGCAATTTATCAATATCAGGAATTAAGTGGGGATGTCATTACCAACTGTACAGATATTAAAAGGATAATAAGGGACTATAATAAACAATTTTATAAGTATAAATTTGATACCTGTAATGAAATGGACCACTTTCTTAAAAAACAGACTATCACAACTCACCCAATATGAAACAGATGATTTTTAACTGTCTTTTAACCATTAAGGAAATTGAATTTATAATTTAGAAACATCAAAAAAAGTAATGTCTAGTCCAAGATTGTTTCACTGGAGAATTTTCTACCAAACGTTCCAAAAAGAATTAAAGAATTAATACAAATGTTATACAATCTCTTCCAACCCAAAAGAGGAGGGAACACATAATATTTTATCTTATAAACCTAATATTATCTTGGTAACAAAACTGGATAAAGACAGTGCCAAAAAAGAAAATATTACTCACAAATGTAGATGCAAAAAATCATTAACCAATATTAGCAAATAGAATTCAGAAATATATAAAAAGAATTATATACCATGACAAAGTAGCGTTTATTCAATGGATGCGAGGCTTATTCAATATTTGGACACCAATCAATGTAATTCACCATATTAACAGATAAAAGGCGCAAACTCACATAATCATATCAATTGACGCAGAAAAAGCATTAAACAAAATTCAGCATTCATTCATTCATGATAATAACGCTCAGAAAATATCAACAGAACGAACATCCTCAGCTTGATAAAGAACATCTACCAAAAATCCAGCAGCTCACATGAACAGTAAATGGTAAAAGACAATGCTTCCCCCTAAGATCAAGAATAAGTCATGCAGCTCTCGTCACTCTTATTTATCCTAATTTTGTGAGTTCTAGTCAGTAATAGAAAGCAAGAAAATGCAATAAAAGGCATTTTATTGAAATGCTAACTAGAAAAAAATCACTGGCTTGAAAAAATAAAACCATTCCTATGTGCAGATGAAATTATTGTCCATAGAAAAATCCCAACTAATCTACAAAAAGACCAATAGAACTAACAAATGAGTTCAGCAAGGTCACAAGATAAGAGATGAACATACAAAAATCAATTGTATTTATGTATACTAGCAATGACTACATGGATGCAATTTAAAAGTGCAATACCATTTACAATTGCTCAAAAAAATTAAAATCTTTTTTTTTGCACTCTCATTTTTTTTTATGCTTTAACTTCTTTTTTTATTATACTTTAAGTTTTAGGGTACATGTGCACAACATGCAGGTTAGTTACATATGTATACATGTGCCATGTTGGTGTGCTGCACCCAGTAACTCGTCATTTAATATTAGGTATATCTCCAAATGCTATCCCTCCCCCCTCCCACCACCCCACAACAGTCCCCAGAGTGTGATGTTCCCCTTCCTGTGTCCATGTGTTCTCATTGTTCAATTCCCACCTATGAGTGAGAACATGCGGTGTTTGGTTTTTTGTCCTGCGATAGTTTACTGAGAATGATGATTTCCAATTTCATCCATGCCCCTACAAAGGACATGAACTCATCATTTTTTATGGCTGGACAGTATTCCATGGTGTATATGTGCCACATTTTCTTAATCCAGTCTATCATTGTTGGACATTTGGCTTGGTTCCAAGTCTTTGCTGTTGTGAATAGTGCTGCAATAAACCTACGTGTGCATGTGTCTTTATAGCAGCATGATTTACAGTCCTTTGGGTATATACCCAGTAATGGGATGGCTGGGTCAAATGGCATTTCTAGTTCTAGATCCCTGAGGAATCGCCACACTGACTTTCACAATGGTTGAACTAGTTTACAGTCCCACCAACAGTGTAAAAGTGTTCCTATTTCTCCACATCCTCTCCAGCACCTGTTGTTTCCTGACTCTTTAATGATCGCCATTCTAACTGGTGTGAGATGGTATCTCATTGTGGTTTTGATTTGCATTTCTCTGATGGCCAGTGATGATGAGCATTTTCTCATGTGTCTTTTGGCTGCATAAATGTCTTCTTTTGAGAAGTGTCTGTTCACATCCTTTGCCCACTTTTTGATGGGGCTGTTTGCTTTTTTCTTGCAAATTTGTTTAAGTTCTTTGTAGATTCTGGATATTAGCCCTTTGTCAGATGAGCAGATTGCGAAAATTTTCTCCCATTTTGTAGGTTGCCTGTTCACTCTGATGGTAGTTTCTTTTGCTGTGCAGAAGCCCTTTAGTTTAATTAGATCCCATTTGTCAATTTTGGCTTTTGTTGCCATTGCTTTTGGTGTTTTAGACATGAAGTCCTTGCCCATGCCTATGTCCTGAATGGTATTGCCTAGGTTTTCTTCTAGGGTTTTTTATGGTTTTAGGTCTAACATTTAGTCTTTAATCCATCTTGAATTAATTTTTGTATAAGGTGTAAGGAAGGGATCCAGTTCCAGCTTTCTACATATGGCTAGCCAGTTTTCCCAGCACCATTTATTAAATAGGGAATCCTTTCCCCATTGCTTGTTTTTGTCAGGTTTATCAAAGATCAGATGGTTGTAGATATGCGGCATTATTTCTGAGGCCTCTGTTCTGTTCCATTGGTCTGTATCTCTGTTTTGGTACCAGTACCATGCTGTTTTGGTTACTGTAGCCTTGTAGTATAGTTTGAAGTCAGGTAGCATGATGCCTCCAGCTTTGTTCTTTTGGCTTAGGATTGACTTGGCAATGTGGGCTCTTTTTTGGTTCCATATGAACTTTAAAGTAGTTTTTGGTAGCTTGGTGGGGATGGCATTGAATCTATAAATTACCTTGGGCAGTATGGCCATTTTCATGATATTGATTCTTCCTACCCATGAGCATGGAATGTTCTTCCATTTGTTTGTATCGTCTTTTATTTCATTGAGCAGTGGTTTGTAGTTCTCCTTGAAGAGGCCCTTCACATCCCTTGTAAGTTGTATTCCTAGGTATTTTATTCTCTTTGAAGCAATTGTGAATGGGAGTTCACTCATGATTTGGCTCTCTGTTTGTCTGTTATTGTGTATAAGAATGCTTGTGATTTTTGCACATAAATCTTAAATGTAAATCTAACAAAACACATACAGGACTTGTATGCTGAAAACTACAAAATGCTGGTGGAAAAAAATCAAGATCTTAATAAATAGAAAGACATACTGTGTTCATGGATTAGAAGATTCAACGTAGTAAAGATGTCCATTCTCCCCAAGTTAGCATATACATTTAATACAATTCTTCTTAAACTCTCAGCAAGACGTTTTTTAGGTATGGAAAAGATTTCTCTAAAATATATAGTTGAAAAGGCAAATGAACCAGAATAGCTAAAACAATTTTGAAAGACAAAAATAAATTGGGAGGAATAAGGTTACTGAATTTCAAGAGTTACTGTATATCTATAGTAATCAAGACTGTCTGATGTTGGCAGAGAGATAGACATATAGATTAACGAAACAGAACAGAGAATCCGGAAATTAACCCATACAAATATGCCAGCTGAGTTCTGACAAAGGTGCAAAAATTATGCAACATAGAAAAGGTAGTATTCTAACAAATGATGCTGGTGCAAGTGACCATCCAGAGGCAAAAAAAGCAAACCAAAAAAACAACCCTCAACTTAAGCCTCACATCTTATATATGAAATTTAATTCAAGATGGACTACAAATTTAAATATAAAATGTAAAATGATACCACTTGTAGAAAAAGCAGAAAAACATCTTCAGGATCTAGTACTAGGAAGAGTTTTAAAACTTGCCACCAAAAGCACATCCATAAAATTAAAAAATGACAAGCTGAACTTTAACAAAATGAACTTACTTTTTGTGAAAGATCCTGTTCAGTGGCTAAAAAGACAAGCTACAGAGTGAGCAAAAATATTTTCAAGGCATACCTCTGACAAAGAACAAGTATCTAGAATATATAAAGATTTCTCAAAACTCAACAATAAAAACCAAACATTCCAATGAGAAAATGGGCAAAAGACATGAAGAGATATTTCACTGAAGAGGATACATAGATGGCAAAAATGAAATCAGCATTTGAAATAAATATGTGAAATTATATTCAACACCAAGAAAAGCTGCAGAGTGAGAAAAAATATTTTCAAGCCATATTGATACGGTTTGGCTGTGCCTCCACTCAAATTTCATCTTGTAGTTCTCATAATCACCATGTGTCGTGGGAGGGAGCCAGTGGGAGGTAATTTAATCATGGGGTTGGTTACCCTCAGGTTGTTCTCATGATAGTGAGTGAGTTCTCACAAGATCTGATGGTTTCATAAGGGGCTTTTCCCCCTTTTGCTTGGCACTTCTTGGTGCTGCCATGTGAAGAAGGATGTGTTTGCTTCCCCTTTTGCCATGATTGTGAGTTTCCTGAGGCCTCCCAAGCCCTGCAGAACTATGAGTCAATTAAACTTCTTTCTTTTATAAATTACCTAGTCTCAGGTATGTCCTTACAGCAGGCTAAGAATGGACTAATACAACATACATCTGAAAAAGAACAAATATCTAGAATATATAAAGAGTTTTCAAACCTCAAGAATAAAAACCAAATATTCCAATGTGGAAATGGCCAAAAGACATGAAGAGATATTTCACTGAAGAGGTTTTATAGATGGCAAAAATGCAACAAGCATTTTAAATAAATGTGTAAAATTATACTCAACACCATTAGCCATTGAATAAGTATGTGAAATTATATTCAATATTATTAGCCGTTAGGGGAATGCAAATTGAACCACAACCACATTAAACTTATCAGAATAACTAAAATAAAAAAAAAAAAGAAAACACCAAATGTTGGTGAGTTTGTGAAGAAACTGGATCACTCATACATTGAGTAAGAATGTGAAATTGTACAATCATTCTGGAAAACAGTTTGGGAGATTTTTTTTAAAACTAAGCATGTAATTAACATATATTCCAGCAACTGCACTATTAGGCATTTATCCCAGAGAAATAAGGACTTTGGTTTGCACAAAAATCTGTACACAAATGTTTATTAAAGCCTTATTCATATTAGCCAAAACCAAAAACAACTCAGTTGTCCTTCAACAGATGAATGGTTAAAATAAACTGTTATTTACATCAATTCCATAGAATATTCCCTAGCAATAAACAAGAACAAAATTTTGATACACATAACCACCTTGATGAATTATCCTGAGTGAAAAAAGCCAACATTAAAATGTTACATACTACATTATTCCATTTATATAACATTTTTGAAATGTAAAATTATAGAAATAGAGAACAGATTAGTGGTTGTCAGGAGTTAAGGAGGGGATGGGGTAGGAGGGAAGTGGGTGTGGTCATAAAGTGGAAGTTAAAGGATTTTTGTTGTGATGGGAATGTTCTGTTTCTTGACAATATCGATATTCTGTTTGTGGTACTGTTATCATTGGATGGAAGATGTTACCACTAGAAGAACCTGGGTAAAGAGTACATGGAATCTGGCCGGGTGTGGTGGCTCACACCTGTAATCCCAGCACTTTGGGAGGCCAAGGTGGACGGATCACGAGGTCAGGAGATCGAGACCATCCTGGCCAAAATGGTGAAACCCTGTCTCTACTAAAATTACCAAAAAAAAAAAAAAATTAGCTCAGCATGTTGGTGCATGCCTGTAATCCCAGCTACTCGGGAGGCTGAGGCAGGAGAATCACTTGAACCCGGGAGGTGGAGGTCGCAGTGAGCTGAGATTGTGCCACTGCATTCCAGCCTGGCTGACAGAGTGAGACTCCATCTCAAAAAAAAATAATAATAATTAAAAAAAGAGTACATGGAATCTCCCTCTATTATTTTTCTCAACAGCATGTGTGTAGAGCTACAGTTATCTCAAAATAAGAAGCTTAATTAAAAAGTTGATCCACTGTGAAAATAGCCTGCTTCAATAGTCTGGTTTAACCTCCTTTAATATACCTCCCATTAGTGGTTCCTCGGCATAAAAACTAAAGTGAGCATTGTGGAGTGGTTCTGGTGATATTATGGCTTTGTCAGCTCGGATGGCAACAATTTGGTGTTGAGCAGCAGATGAATTTTGTACATACTATTTACTCCAGTGGCCTAGAGGTAGCTACCAGGTTTACCACTGTTTAACCAGGACCTAGTGCAGCACTTTGCACATGGCTGTACCCTCATCCCCAACACGAACAAATCAATAGGTATTTATTGAATGTAATAATAAATAAAAGGACACTTTCATTACTCTGCTAACTCTACTGCCTCAGAGTCGGACTGTGTTGATTTTACCTCAAGTCTAATGGAATTGTTGGCTTTTAGATTCCCTAGTGATGAAGTCCAAAAGAAAGATAAAATTACTTGTCTGAAAATTTGGTATCCAACTTACTGAGAAATCAACAACATCCCTTGGTGGAAGCCAAAGGAAGTGGCCTTGTATAGTAGACAGAGCATGAGTTACATATTATCCTATAATTATCCATCACTAAATGTGCAATAACATATAAACAGGCAGCATACATTTCATTAAAGTAGTGCCTCTAGTCACCAAAAGTTGAAGTCAGTCAAACTACTTAAGGGACTTTAAACCATGACAATTCTTAGAATAGAATACCATGCAGCTATTTAAAGGGATCTGGTAGGTATGTATTACTGACACAGAAAGATATTCAAGAAGAATTTTAAAAAGCAAGTTCTAGAACAGTTCTCATTTTTGTGTAAAAAATTTATATGTATGTCTCTTGGTTTGGTAGCTTATACGTAGAAAATATAGAAATATATACTCTGTCCTATTAACATGGTTATCTTGTGGGGGTAGGATTATGAAGAACTTTAACTTTTAACTCTGTTCTCTATCTCTTTAAGTTTGAATGGGTTTCTATTAATATCAAGAACTTTTGTTGTAATTAGACAAATACATTTTTCTTTTTTCTTTCTTCTTTTCTCTCGCTCTTTCTCTCTCTTTTTTTTTTTAAGAGGCAAGGTCTCACTCTGTTGTCCAGGCTGGAGTGCAGTGATGTGATTATGGCTCACTGCAGCTTTAAACTCTTGGGCTCAAGCAATCCTCCCACCTCAGCCTCATGATTAACTGGGACTGTCACCATGCCTGGCTAAGTTTCTAATTTTTTGTAGAGATGAGGTCGTGCTATGTTGCCCAGACTGGTCTCAAACTCCTGAAATCAAGTGATCCTTCTGCCTCAGGCTCCCCAAGCAACAGGATTACCGGCATTTTTCTTTTAAAGAAAGAGTACGGGCTTTGCAGGTTAACAGACTTGTGTTTGAATTCCAGCAGATTACGCAAATTTGGACAAGTTTTGTTAACTATGCAAATTTGGACAAGTTACTTGGTCTCCCCAGTAAGTAATTTTAGGAGCCCCAGTTTCCTCATCTGTAAAACAGGGAGAATGATACTTACCATAAAGTTCTGTAGATTCAGTAAGGTAATATATGACCCAGGACCAGGCTTAAAGTGGTTAATCTATAAAGTAAATTCCTGCCAAGGAATTCCTTTTTCAATTGCCAAGACTGTTGAAGAGTGGTAGATTTCTGATCATTGCACTTGCCTACAACATCTCAATCATGTAAAACCTTGATAGCCACCTGGCCCTGTGGACTCACTGAATTTCTAAGACTGGCTACTTCCTGTCAGTTGTTTTCTATTCTCATCCAAGATCCAAAGTCAATATCATGTGCAGTCTCAGTACCCTGGTTTGGTGTTCATGTTCTACAGACATGGTTATCAATTATTTTTCATTCAGCCATTCAGGTTCAGAGTTTCACCATTCTCTCTCTCTATTACAAGCAATTTAGTGATGGAGAGAAGCCCTTCAAAGCTCTGTGTCCTCATCATTCAGTAAATCCAGCTAAATGGGGCTAGGTGTAGAAGCCACCAGGACGTTCTTTGATTGGATCTCTTATTTGCAACTTTGTTTTGGGAGACAAGTGTTCCCCTAGCTTTTGGCCCCTGGGGCAGAGAAAGCCTTAGCTTGGGCCATTGCACTACAGAGTTCTGATGCTGTGTAGGGAAAATGGGTTGAGATAAGCCAGCCAGATGATTTTAGAGCATTTCAGATTAAACCAAGCCATTATGGTTGATTAGTTCCAAACTATTACATGCCATACAATGTAAGACTCTGTGACCCTTAGTGTCCAGAAAGATTCAGCCCAATCTGGCAATGAGCATGTTGTCAGGAAGGAGACAAATAAAGATGAATGCCAGCTGAGGGTAGAAGAGGTGACATGGCTAACAACGTGGAGCTGATGCAGGTCAAACAACTCCAGACATCCCCTCTTATGGCTGAGAGGTGGTACAAACACATGGGACATTTCTGCCTGCACTGTGGATATCTGGGACATTGTGTGAATCCTTTCAGTGACAGGAAACTCACTAACTTTGGAGGAATGTCATCTTCACCAAGCTTTGTGAGAACATTGCCTATGGCTACTAATACAAGCATGCCAAATTCTGTGTTTTCTCTCTAGGGATGATGTGGAAAGCTATCCTAAAAAACAGTTACTATGTTTTGGAATTAGTGGCTACAATTCTCTTAGACTACTTGTATGCATGAGTTTCTAATGCTGAACTTCAGGATTTGACTAAGGCAGAGGGACCCAAATTCTAAGCAACATGGAACAGATCTCTCAGTACAGAAGCACAAATAGGAGAAAGACTCTCAGGCTGGTGGGCAACCAATCAAATATCTGAGGACTCCATCACAGCACATTGCCAATGATTGACATCTGCCTAAGTGTGGAATCTATCTTCCTATCATCCTTAGGAGCAGCAGTGAAAGATGACATTTTCTCAAATGCATTGCTCCTTGAGCTTGTCTGTCTGACCCATCACTACTGACTTTGAGACTTTCAGTTCAATTCGTTTTCTTTAAAAAAACAAAAACAAAAACAATTTCCTGTGTCTAAGGGAGAGAGGAAAGGCTAAAAAATATCATTATAAAGGCTCCAGAGATTTTTGGGACATCAAATTGCTCTGACAAACCATTTTTATGAGTTAAGTGTAAAGAAAACAGAAACATGTGGATTAAATTTCCCTTAAAATACACATGGGCTTAAAAATTAAGGGGGAAAAGAAGGACTTGGCAACGTGGATTTCAGGCTTTGCCAAACCCCAACTCCTGAGAAATAACTTGAGATGCTTGACAAACCCAAAAAGCAGCTGGTTCTGCCCTGTGCCCTCATCGAGCGACATCTAGAGTCCTGTGTGATTGGAACCTCTGTAACTGAAATGTGCTAATTTACAAACTCATGCTCTGATTCTTCAAATTACCCTGAGCATTCCCTGTTTATAAGATTTCTCCCTAAAGGCCTAGTTTTCCTCAGGTTTTCCTTGTACCCAAGCAGAGTCAGAGATCAGCATTATAATTCACATTTCATGGGTGAAAACACGGAGTTCCATGAGGTTTAAACTAGAGAACTGGTGGCAGGTTTCTCAAGACAGAAAATTTACCATATGCATCCCGCACTTGCCGTAAGTACAGAACACCCTTGGTTCATTAAGTTCTGTGGTGAATTTGTAGACAGATGACAAGTATAAACTTTTTGTTGAGCATTGAGAATTCAGAGGGGTGTGTATAAATTTAACTAATAGCATTCATTCATTCATTCATTTAGCCAACGAACGAATGCTTATGGAGTCTAAATGTACTATTTGAATCACAATGGAGAATAGAAATAAAAACTGCTAGCTCTTATTGGGGTTTACCATGTGCCAGCTATTGTGCTAGCCCCTTTACATGTAGTATCTCATTTAATGCTCACTTCAACTCTCAGAGGTCTCTGCTACAACTATCTCCATTCTACAGATGAGGAGGGAGACGTAGAGGAATTTGATAATTTTCCTAAGATTGGCCAGAAAGAACGGATCTGTGATTCAAAGCCCAGACTGATGTTAGAGACACCTGGATGCTGCCTTCTAGAACCTTGGGAGTCCCCTGGGCAAGCTAAGTCGTATTCAAATGTAAATATAATAAAGAGGGATAAATATCCCAAAGACATTCAGAATGTACAGGGATTACTTTCTGCTAAGATTAGGAAGGCTTTATGTAGGAGGAAGCTTTTGCAAAGAATTTTAAAGGATGGGTACAACCTGAATACCAGGGGAGGGGTCAGAGTCCTTCCTGCTGGGGAGACCATCCAAGGGTTGGGGAGAGGATACTAAAGAGAGAAGCCCAGGGAACACTGGAAGGTACTGGAGAGATATGGGGAGACCTCACCACATGCAGCTTTGACCCAGGCAAATGCACTTCTGTACTATCAGCCACCACAACAAAAAACAAATCCTCCAAAGTAATTTAAATAGCTCAGGCAATTTCATCTGCTATTGCCCAGAAAATGAATATAAGATAGAAGGAATCTGTTATTTCCTCATTTGGGTTCTGACTGAGACTCTCTTGTGGTGTGAGCATCTCACAGTGCTAAAGTGATTAAAGGTGTACATTTTTGCACAACATAGCCTCTGCCATGTTGGCTGGGACTCAGATGAAGTCTATTCCAAGACTGTTCCAGTCTATGCTGGTATCACTGAGATGGGGTAAATGTGATCATATGTGATATTGGCTGTATCTTCTGATTTTAGAACTTAACTCTCCTGTATAAATGCAGATCCACTATATCTGCTTACTTTGTAAATGAACTCTTGAAATTAGAAGGGTCAAGTTGTTAAAAATGCTTTGAGAAGATGTAGCCAAAAACAAATAAATTCAAAGAAACTGTACGTTGTGTGTGAAAATATATGCAAAACTTAAAATTGTTACTAATGGATGAAAATATATTAATCTCTCTCTCTCTATATGTAAAGAAATATTGTGCTTAAGGAAAAAACAACTATTTGCTTGTTCCTGACTAACAAAGCATAGAGATCTTTGATGAGAATGTTGTTTATAAATAATAGCAGGGGGCTTTAAGACTTGGGGGTGGGAAAGTCAGTAAATAAGCAGCGAAGCTGAGAAAATTCATCAAGGAAAATACAGGGAAGTTGATTTGCAAGAAAAAGAAATTGAAAAACACTGAAGATGCATGAATAAATCTTCAAGACAATCTTAATATGGTATGAGTTGATATGATACATGTGTAGCAGGAATACATGATAACAATTCTTTTGACTTTTTTCTCTAAATACGAAAGCAAAATATACTCATTTTTTAAAAAGTAGAATATACAGAAAAAAATCTCACAAAAGATAAACAGGAAAAAGCAAAAATCGTCCATAATTCTATAATAGAGAGAACTACTATATCTTTTGGTGCATTTTCTTCCATATGTATATATTTTCCATTGATTTGGGCTCTATATCAATTGCTTTCAAAATTTAACACACATCAATTCACTTGGCTATTAAAACACACAATTGCTCACCCTTGGAGTCTCTGACTTAGTAGGTCCAAGGTAGGGCCTGATAATTGGCATTTTTACCAAGTTTCCAAGTTTCCAGATGCTGCTGCTTCTAGTCCATGGACCACACTCTGAGATCCACTGCTCTACAAGGTCTTGGTTCTTGCTATTTTCTCTGTATATTGCCGTAGGAGCATTTCCCCCCAAGCCATTAAAATTACATAAAAGTATATTTTCTAATGGTTGCAAAATGTTTTATTACATGATTTATTAACCATCCCCCAGTGTTGTACAGTTTTTCTATACTCATTAATTGGAGGTTTCATATTTCTTTACCAAAATAATTCTAAGATGACTGAGATATACCTCCAGCCTTGAGACAGAAGCACATCTAAGGTTGTGAGGCACTAGGAGACGTCTTATGGTTATTTTGCATTTTAGAGGATCAGATCACAACACTCACACCACCAATAGGAAGGTTCCTGATTAAATAATTTTAGGTGTGCAGCAAGGACCTCCTAAGCTGAGGAAAGCTGCATCTCCCATGAGGTTGCTATCAGTGACTTCTACAACGGACCAGGTGGTTCTTTTGAAGGAGATTATCAAAATGAGTCTCAGAGACTGTTGTTTTGAAGTCCAACCAGCTGAAAATCTTGTTCTGGAAGCTGCTTGATAAACTTGTGGTTCCAAAGAGACCTTTGAAGCTCTTGGTGAGCAGACTCACCACAAACAGAATCACGAGTAGATTGCTCTCACCCTCCTGCCCTTTTCTCATCCTCAGCAATGAGCAACAGAAACAGTTAAACCGCCAGCAGCTCCCAAACAGTGGTTTCCGCCCTTAGCGACTGCCAGCCCCTGCAGGCTCACCACACACAGCCTCAGAGGTCTGGCTCCGAAGCTCCTCTCTGCCCAGACGCCGTAACAATAAGGAGAAAGGAAAACTGCAGCCACCACAGAGCTTCAGAGGCCAATGATCCGAAGCAACCTCCACCCTTACCCCACGGCCTGTGCCTTTCTTCTCATCCATTACCTTTCCCCAAAAGTTCACCAAAATCAATGACTCTCTTTCTCATTCATTGTCTCACACTGTCCCTGAAGAAAAATTCCAAAGAGATCCAATGAGTCTACATTTCACAGGAAGGATTCTCTGGACACTCTGGTACTATTAACCATGGGTGAACCCAGTAAAATAATAGTAACAAGGAGACCAAGTGTTGCTTGAACAGTGATATTTACCAAGCATGCTATGTGTGGGTATTATCTAATTTAATCCTCATATGAGCCCTGGGAGCTCAGCACTATTACTCTTCCCGTATTACCAATGTAAAAAGAGGACCACAGAGGTTAAACCACTTGACCAGTGCCACTCAGCAGTGGACTTAAGTCTGACTCCAAAGCTCATGCTCTAAACAGCCGTTTTTTTGTTGTTGTTGTTTGTTTGTTTGTTTTTTGAGATGGAGTCTCACTCTGTCGCCCAGGCTGGAGTGCAGTGGTGTGATCTCAGCTCACTGCAACCTCTGACTCCTGGGTTCAAGTGATTCTCCTGCCTCAGGCTCCCAAGTAGCTGGGACTACAGGCATGCGCCACCACATGTGGCTAATTTTTGTATTTTTAGTAGAGATGGTCTCAAACTCCTGACCTCAGGTAATCTGCCTGCCTCGGCCTCCCAAAGTGCTAGAATTATAGGTGTGAGCCACCTCGCCTGACCCACAGCCTTTTTAATCAGCTTCTTTTACAAAGATATCTAGTATTTAATCTTCTGTTCATCAGACTCATTTAAATGCCAAAGGCCAAATGTTTCACTTTTTTTTGGAGAATCTTAAATCATAGAGTAGATTCTTAATAATCTAGTTTAAATTAGTCAATAGAATGTTCTCTGATTTCTTAGGTTGCTGGTTCACACCCTGCCCCCTCAACTCCGTACTCAGATCACAGGGAGCATGTGGAGGTTAGTGTAGAAGAGACTTAGAGTTATCACATCAAACAGCAAGAGGTTTCAATAATAAAAGCTACTACCTTAATTTGAAAAAAACCCTGAATTTAAAAAATCCATAATTTAGTACATATACATCCATAATTTTATATATTTAATACACGTGTATCCATAGTGGTTTGAATGTGCCCCCCAAAAACTATGTGTTGGAAAATTAATCCCCAGTGCAACAGTGTTAAGAGGTGGGACCTTTAAGAGAAAGTTGGCCCATGAGGGCTCCACCCTCATGAATGGCTTAATGCTATTATCTCAGGAGTAGGTTCATTATAAAGGATGAGTTTGCACCCCCCTTCTCTCTCTCATTCTCTCTTTCCCCTTCCACCATGTGGTGCATTCTGCAAGATGGCCCGTGCCAGAAGCTGGTGCCTTGATCTTGTACTTCCCAGCCTCTAGAACTGTGAGAAAAAATTCCTGTTTATTATAAATTAACCAATCTGTGGTATTCTGTTATAGCAGCACAAAACTGACTAAGACAGCAATTGAACACACACACACACCCCACACACACGGCTTTTTCTAATATCATGGTGGACCCCAGATTTCTTAATGAAGAGTAGAATAGTGGTTTTCATGTGTCAGTGTGCATTGGAATCATCTGGAGGGATTGTTAACAACTGCTGGGCCCCACCCCAGAGTATCTGCTTCAAGAGTCCTGGGTGAGACCCAAGCAGCTGCTGCCCTTCAAGATTCCCAGGTGATACTGATACAGGTATTACCGGTCTTGGGATCACCTTTGAGAGTGATAGGAGTAGAGGATATACCAAGGCTTGACTCTGGAGAAAGGAGACTCTGCCACAATATTTTAAAGGAAATTGCCTTTCTTCCTTGAATTCATACTGCATTGCCTTTTTGTTGAAATGAGTGGTGATATAACTAGAAAGGACGACTGTCTCAAGAATTGGGCCCACTTCAAACTGAGTCTTTCATATCATGACATGGGGTTTCCCCAAGGAAGAGTTGTAGCCCTTAACTCCCAGGGGTGGTCATTAACAGATAAAAGCCAGAGGAAACCCAGTGTTTTCCAATAGGCTGGCTTAACACAGTCTCCTCTTTGTCAATAATGGGAAAAGATATTGGCTTCTTTGTTACCTGACGTAATTTCAGAGATGGTCACAGACAAACTCAGTCATTTTCTGTAGCTGTCACAGAAATTGGATTTTCCTCCTGCTGCCAGAAAGATCATGGTCTCTTGCTAGAATGGTGATTGCTTCCCAGATTTGCCCATCAAAATGCCCTGTGAAAGTTCTTCCAGGACTCGATGGCTCAAGCCTTGTTCTGTATGCATTGATTCTGGAAGTTTCTTTGTGTACAGAGTACAGAAAGTTTAGAATTAGCATTTAGTAATATTTTCATCTAAATTAATGGGTTGAGTTCTGTGGCAGAAAGTTTCTGCTATTTCTGCCAGACTTGGGCTGTCCCTGAATGACACAAACAAGCAGGTCAGACCCCTGTTCCAGTTTGAAATTCTTTGTGTCTTGAACTAAAGTAGAATGGCATCCCAAGTGCTGTACTAGGCTACACATTCTGTATTATCAAACAATCAAATTCTCAAACCTCTACTCCCTCTGCCTAGGATGGAGAAAGCCAGTCTAATTTCTAAGGCTTGCAGTCTGAGAGAGAAGCAGAGAGCTAGAAAATGTAAGTCTGTTTTCTTCTTTGATAAGCTTTCTTGGCAAAGTCCAATGACCTGAATTATGGTGTGGCCTGTGGCCTAAGAATCTTGAAGTCGGCTCCTGGCTTCCCCTGCCTCTAGCCTCTCTTCAGGCAGTGGTGCCTGGCCCATAGTGCCGTGGATCTATCACTTGGTTTCCAGGGGCAATCATGCATTCTTTTCTTGATTACCAGCCACTGGAGGGAAACAGGGCCACAGATAACCCTAAACAGAGCTAAACCAGAAGCCAAGTCTAGTGTTTGGTTTGAGAAGGCATTATTTGGTTTCTTTATATAGCTATTTTGCCCTTCAAGTTGATAGCAAAACAAATTTTTGCTCCCTGAGTACACAAGGTCTCATGGTGATGGAGGTGAACCAACAATTTGCTAATCAGGGAAGAAAACAAAACCTGAAATTTAACAAAGATGACCGAATATGCCTCTAAAGGATTCCTCCTTTGCGGAGAGAATCTGCCAGGTGGCTAAACCACATGGTGAAAACGTTTGTGCCTAGGTTATTAAGAAGAAAGCTTGTGGGGGCCTGCATTCCAGATCTGTTCCCTAGATCCCTGGAGAAGGGATAGAGGCCCTGGGACTATAAGAGATAATTAGGGCCCAGCTCTCTCCCTCAAGGAGCCAAGGACCAACAAATGGCCTAATACTTAGTCATTCATGTAGCGAATATTTATTGAAGACTTAGTATGTGCCAGGGAGATTGTTTTGGCAATCAAATCTCAGAGTGGAAAATCTCTCGATTTGGGGTTACAAGTCTCCTGGGTAGCATCTGTTCTGTGCTGTCCTTCGTGGGTCATCACCTGACTTCCAACCACATCTCACCTTTGTGAGACAGCTTATCCCACTGTCCCACAGTCACCATCACTTAAAGGTTCACTTTGTACTGTCCTGAATCTGGGATCTGCCTTCTAATATCTTACCCTGCATGAAACTGGTGCATATTTGCAAGAATACGTTGGAATAACTCAATAACCTTACTCACCCATCTGAAGCCTACCCTCCTCTCCCTTTAAAATGACCACAAACTTAAACACACACAAAACCTGAAAAGTTGTTGGGCTTGTTTTTGCTTCTGTGCTTGGTGGTGATGTTGGCATTTGTGTGATACAATGAATTAAAAACAAGATGGGGAAGAAGATTAGGATAAATATGTTTGGCCCTGTGCCTAACATGGTGCCTGGCATGCAGTAGATCTTCAGCAACGATTTGTCAAATGAATAAGCAAATGAACGAATGAATGACCAGATGAATGAATAAAATGTGAATTACTAACTAGACCATAAATTTTTAATGTTATGGACTTTGTCTCATATATCTCCATATGCCCAGTACCTAAGACAGTACTTGGCCCATTTATAGGGGTTCAAAAATAAGTAATTTCTGAATGAATAAGTGAAGTCATAAAATTGATGACCATTGGTATATAAGTGGGCATGAAATAAATGTCTGAACAAATGAATGAATGAATATGCAAGGCAAGGAAAGATGCTTCACTGGGGATAGTTATTAGATTTCAGCTGGAAAGACATTATAATTACAATGGGTAGGTGAGCAAAGTATGAGTGTTTAGTAGGGCTATGGTTGCTTTCTCAGCATGAGAAACTTTTTCCTGTTGTTGACTCAGCAGCCCAGGCAGTTGGGCTTCATCCTGTGCTCTTTTCTAGCATGCTAGTTTTCGCTAGGTGAGATGGCAGTGGTTTTTTTTTCCCCCTAAATCAAACTGCTTTGCTTAGAGATGCTACATTTGCTTGATTCACTTCCCAGTTGCTTAAGGGAATGTGGATGTTAACTAGAAATGGTTACAGATGCTAACAGAGAAGCTTTCTGGTTTGGTATTGGAGAAAAGAAAGACATGGAGGAAATGAGCAATGCGTACTGATGTCTGTGCCCCTGTCCTCGTAGGACCACCTGGAGATCCATCACAGACACAAGAAAAGGGTGGACATTCCATTTCTTCCAAGAGATTTCTTCTTGAATCTGGAACACTCTTGGTAGAGCAAGTTTATTTCTCCCAGGCACGGTCCTTAGCTTCTCAGAGCCATACTCTCTGAAGAGGAGATGGTATTTTTCTTTCGATCTCATCACTTCTGGCTTCTGGAAGGCAGCCCTAAGATGGTAGAGGATTAAGAGTACTAAAATCTGATTTAACTTTCCTCCTGCAATTGTTAGATCCTTAACCTCTGAGTCAGTTTGGCTACACTCTGCAGGAAACCAAGTTTTACTTTGCCCTAGCAAAAATCTGACTCAGCCTCTGCCTCTTTGGAAGGCACTGTGATTTCCATGCCAGTGATGAAAAGGAAAATGAGGGAGGTACAAATGATGCCCACTACTTAGTAACAGACATTCTCACAAATCTCCTCCTTCTGAGATGTCACCTGATTGGCTCTCCTATGCTCTATTAAAATGAAGAACAAAATACTGGCAGCAGTATTTGGGAGATACGAAAGGCACAGCCCTAAAGGTAATAAAAATTTGTCATAAACTTTAGGAGAATTACGTGTAGCCTAGTGGATTAAGTACCTTCCTCTCTAAGCTAACTAATTCCTGGTTCTTTGTTAAACTAGGGTCATTTGACAATCTATTTGTGAGGCAAGTATTTGGTGCTAAAAAGATACTTTAGAGAAATAAGTGAATAGACTAGGGAAGCTCAACAGATGTCCTGAACCATGTGTCAGAAGCCATCACCCTTCCTTGCTTCAGAAGGATCCCTGAAGAATTTCTGAATGGCCCACAGGAAGAGCCAATAGCATCCTAGTTGGCTAGGCCATCTGCAGCAAAGAACTACAGGCCAAGTTCACAAGAGAAGTGAAGGGTACTCAAGGCCACTCTTATAGGCAGCTGGCCAGTGTTCAGGTCAGCCTAGCTAAATGAAGCCAGTTAAATTAGCTGGGATAAATCATAATCATCATCATAATAAATAAATAATAATAAATAAATAATACCATAAGGCCTCTAAATGTGTGGCTATTAGACATCTGGGTATCAGAAGGTCAGTTCTGTGCAGTAGGATAGCACATGTCTATTGACACAGGCTTGACCCAGATTGATTTGCCCTACTTGGACATTACTTGTCATCGTAAGCAGGTATCTCCCAGTCATATGAGTGTCTTCTGTTATAAGAGTGAATCCACTCCAAATAGACAATCCCATATGTTTAGTCAATAATGAGTTAAAATACCATCCCAGACAAGGAATTTAGGGAGATATAAAAAAGATTCTGAAGAGACATAGTCCTAGAATCAAATACACACAGATTTTTGAAATGATCCAGTGACATTCTCCTGCAGATGTTTTGCCCCCTCAGAAATTACTGACAGCTTCCACAGGGGTCTATCTATTCTGATCATTTGTCAGGATAGAAGGGGCTGACTGATCCAGACTCTTCTTTTCAAACTAGAAATAATACTTTTAAGAGTTGAGGGGCATGGTTTTGAGATATTGCCTTTCTTTGCCTCTCTAGGATGGAACTATTTAAGTCCTCATTTATTAAGTCATTGTTCTCTAAGCATTCCAGTCCTTCATGGCTTGGAGGCTGGAGACAGGCACTCATGAAAGCTTGTCTTCATGTCGTTAATTTTCAGAGGAGGGGAGGAAATGAGATCAGACTCCGTTCCGAGAGTAATTTTGATATTAGATATTCTTTCAAACATCTGCAAATCAATAAAAATTGAGATAAGAGGGGTCACTAAGAGGCATGGTACAGTGGCTAATGAAACTAATTACCATCTATCTGCCTAAACTGGACTGCAAATAGAGAATTTAATACTTTCACTTTCAATTTCTGAGATATCCTTATTTACAGTACCAAATAGACTCAACTCTTCACTGGGTTCTTAGAATATTTAGTTTGCATGTTTCTCCAAGTAGAAAGGATGGTGGGGGAGAATTCCCTGGGGTTTGACTGAAATTCAAATGTGCCAGTTTAACATTATTCAAAATGTTAAGAGAAGGTTAAATCACTACATCAAGGCATATATAAATTTGATCTAAAGAGATAGGTTACATGTAGGTCCTATATCAATATTTCCTTGGGCTTTTCTGGCTTAAGAACCCTTACAATTCTATTATCTTGTAATTACACACATGATATTCTTATTTCGTAGCTGGAGAAAATGAGTCACAGAAAAGCAAAGAGATTCCCTATGAGTTATTTAAGTTCCTGTTTAAATTGCTGGGTGAACAGTAAAGTTGGTGCTGTAATTCTAGAGGGTTCTTGGTCCTGCCTGAAATCCTTTGTAGAACAAGAGAGTTGAAGAGAATGAAGAGAAACAGATTGAGCAGGAGGAAGAAGGTAAAAAGGGTGCAAGGAATGGGCAGAGGAAAACAGAATTGGAGAGAAAAGGGAAAGGGGAAAATTAGAAGGGTGGAAAGGAAGAGAAAATAAAATACTCAGCCATGGCAGTGAAAGATGTAATGATCTGGGAGTTTGCATCCCAGCCCTACAACTAACTAGCAGCATGATTAAACTGTCTGAATCTCAGTTTTCTTATCTGTGAAATGGGACTAACTATATCTGCCTTGCTTTTTTTTTTCACAGGGCTTGCCAGACCACAGGAGACCAAGTATATGAAAGAGCTTTGGAAAACACAAAGTGCTGTTCAGCTCCTTAAGGCAGCACTATGGCAGAAACAGTTACTCCATATTAGGGATTTGGGATTTTGGTTACCCTGGAGGGTCACTTCAGACGTTTTGAACTCCCCATTGCTATTGAGTGAAGAGTGCCACACATTACAACGGGGCCAATGTGGGCTTCCTTTATAAACAGTGAGGATTCCAAAGCAATCCCGAAGGGAGGAGGGTAAGCTGCCCTGAAGCATGGGCTCCAGGCGCCAGGAGAAACGGGGCTGTCTCCCTGCTTTTGGATGCCAAGACATCAACACTTAAAGCAGCCACAGGGCAAGTTTGATTCTGAACCAGCAAAGCAGAGAAAGAACTCAATTGAGATGCCCTGCCCTGTAGGCTAGCTTCCTGCTGACGTGAATGAGAACTTCACACTGGTAAGGAGCTGAGGACTGGCTCGTAAATTTTAAGTATCCCTTGGGTTTTCTTATGAGCGAATCTGCTGTCCTTTTGGCCTTGGAAGCAGAATTAGAGGCCTTATAGTCAGACCTAAGTGATGGGCAGAAAAAAAATGGAAAACTATTTCTGAACGCCAGCAAAATGGCTCTTTCTGAGTCTACAAAGCAACTTCTAGGACTATAAAGTGAGGCTCTCCCCTATCCTCATGGCATAACTCTCAGGAACTATAAACACTGATTAATTTAGCCCCTTCACTTGCCTCTCATTAATGGCAAATATCAGACTGCCTTTGCCGGTAGAATACTCAAGAACATTTTCTTGAAACAATGAGAGAAAAATGCAGGGCCTTTCAATGACTCTGGGTCCACCATCACAGAAACGGATACATACACAGTTACATTTAAATGGCATCTGAGGGTAACTTACTGAAGGCCTGGCAATTGTGTTAACCTTGTGCTCTGCCCAGCCATCAAAGCTTGGCCCACTCAAAGATCATTATGTAGCACCCATCCCCACACTGTGTAACAAAGCAAACCTCCCTAGCCCCAGCAGCCTCTATATTCAGCCTTTTGAGCTGGAGATTTAATATTAGCCTATATCCCATTCAGTAATGTCTGTTTAGAGGAGTTTGAGAATTGGTTGCCCTTTTTAAGGTTTCATTTACAAACTTATGAAAAAGAACAAATTTTGCTATGAAAAAAGATCTAAGATGATTGGCTTGCCATGTGATTTGAGGATGGTTCCCACCTATACCCAGATGCAGAATATCTTTTGTTTGTTGTGGCCCAGATCAGCGTTTACTTCTTCAAGATCTTTTTAAGAAAACCTGGCTCTAAATGTAGTGTATCAGCTGTTAGATAACACACCATTATCAAAATTAACCTCTTAGGTGCTGTTTGGGGGTCAAATGTGTGTTAGGCACCATCCTATGCACTTCATGAATATCATTTAATCTCATGGCAGGAAATAAACGCATGAGGTAGGTTGTATTGCCTTCATTCCAAGGATAAGAAAACTGAAAGTCAGGGAAGTGAAGCTCTTTGGCCAAAGCCACGATGCTGTAGAACCAGGACTCAAAGCCAGGCTTGTCCAATACAAAGTCTGGGCTCAGACTACAGTACTGTGCTGCTTTTCCGTTCGTCGAGGTTGGTTGGTAATGGAAGGAAACCCAATGCCACATCTCACTGACTGCACTGAGTCCCAGCTCTGCGACTTTGAATAAATTATTTACCTCTCGGTATGTCCTTTCTCACCTGTAAAAAGGGGAGAATAAGGCCTGCCTTATCTGCGTCACAGAGTTGTGAAGACCAAATGCAAAGATCTTGCAACTGTAACATGCCTCACAACTATAAGGGATTAAAGTATTTCTGATTAGAGAAGCCTCACCCCCACATCACAATATCAGGGAACTCATCCTAGGAAAATTTTGATAGAAGAGGGTAACAAGAATGGTGACCCTTTGCCTATGGTTGGCAGAGTTCTTGGAAGGGGTGGCTGATTATATTTCCCAAATATATACATATATACACATATATGTATACATACATGTGTATGTTTCTATGTGCATATATATGTATAGATGCCATACCATATGATCATCTTACCAAAAGGAGTGTAAAGGTAGTGGTCTAATGTTCTTTGCTCTTGAATCTTGGCAGTGGGTTGCAACTTCCTTGATCAATGTAATATGGTGGAAGTCATGCTATGTGACTTGACAGTTAAGTGAGTCTATGTCATCTAAAGGATACAGCCTCCACCTGGCTCAGGATACTTGCCTTTGGAATCCTGCTGCCATGTTGTAAGGAAGCCCCAGTCACATGGAGAGGCCATGTATGGGTGTGTTCTAGGCAACAGACACAATGAGGCCCTCAGCTGACAGCCAGCATCAACCTCCAGACATGTGAGCAAATGAATTTTCAGATTATTCCAGATATTTGATATCTTCAACCTTTGAATCTTCTACCTTAGGTCCCAGGCATCATGAAACAGAGACAAGCTATCCCCAACATGTCTGAGCTGAATTCCTGAACCACAGAAACTATAAGGGATAATAAATGACTATTGTTGTTTTAAGTCACTAAGTTCAGAGTGGTTTGTTATGCAGCAATAGATACCTAATGTAGGGAAACACTAAAAATAGGGTCAGATAGACTCCGGGATAACATCATAGTTCTCTCTAAGATTCATCCTGCCAGGGGAGCTTTCCATTCTTGATGTTTGAGATGATGCTGGGAGCAGGAGATGTTGAGTCTAGGCCAATTTGGAATTACAGACTTGAAGGATGGACCAGCTGCAGGCCACTAGAAAATCGTTAACCAAGCAGGCAGAGCAGGATACTGGATAGGGTAACTTTTCCACACTGAGATGCTTTATACAATTTTTTGAAAGTGAAAGGGGGTATAATTAAAATAAAGTCACTCTGGGACTTTGGGACAACAGGTATAGATGGAGATGTCCTGGGTAAACTAAAATTTGTGTTACAAAGACTAGGTCAGCACTGGGTAGATCAGTAGGAGGTGATCATCATCATCTTCATCATCATCATCATCTGACAGACTGGCCAACCACAGGAGAGGGAAATCAAGGAAGAGGATTATTTGGAAAGGAAGAGGAATCTCTTCTAATTAGACTATTTGGAAAATTGAGGAAGAGGACTATTGGAAGGAAACCGAGGAAGAGGACTATCTGGGCAGGGAAGTCTGTGTTTGCAACAGTTATAGAGTCACAAGCTGTGGTGTAGAAGCAGGAGTTGAGTTATACGTGGGGAGAGAGGAGCCCAGTTTTAATGACAGAAAAGCTAAGAAGGAAAACACATCAGCATTATACTGCTCCAACACTGAGCAGTATCTTAATCGAGAGGGTGAATTTCATCTACATCCATTTTCTTTTGAGAAACTCCTTAACGAGAAGTAGAATAAGGAGTAAAAAAGGCATAAAGGAGTCATCTGGAGTTTGTTATGTATGGAGAGCAGGCAGGCAAATAAGAAAAGGAGTAGAAGGAAGTTCTAGAGGGAAGATACCTTGGGCTAGGGTGCTGGTAGCTCTAGATTCTTAAATACATAAGGATGGGATGCCACCTCCAGCCCAGCAGTTCCAGGGAATAAGTCTTTAGGAGCTTGTCCAGTGTCTGCCTCATACTCTTTAGAGACTAGGAATTTGTCTGCAAGGGAAAGACCACACACAGTCCCCAACCACGCCCCTGCTGTCACCCTAAATGACATTGGTATGGTTCAATTAAAATTCTGTGAGAGAGGAACAGATTACAAGGACATTGTAGTTGTAGATTTCTCCATGAGGTGATTTACCGAAGTACTCAAAGATTCCTTTCTATCAAAAAAATACTGTAATATTTATAGGTCACAGAAGAAATAAGATCTTGACTTGTGCCATATATTTTACACGGCTCATTCCAGGTAATTTAGGTTCTTTCTGACACGTTTCTGACAATTATGGCCATTGTTCCTTCTCTGGGGAGTTGGGGAGAATTTTCCTGCTCTTCTTTACTCATCTCACTAAGGCTGTGCTCAATGAACTAATGAAGCCTCTCTTTGGGGCTGCCTGGGAATTTCCTGTTTGTTCCTGGACCTCTTTCACTTCTATACGTCGACACTCCTAAACTCCTGTTCTTAGGCCAGATTTGAATTTTCTCACCTCTTTTGTGGAGTGGACGTTTTGTGCCATTGCATGGTGTGGTGGCCTTCAAATGTTTCTGCCCATGACTCAGTAAATGCATACACTGCATATGTAAAACTGAAACAAAAATTTCACAACATGTTATTGACCTCACATAGCACCCTGCTTTGTACTCTAATGGTTTCCATCACATATTGTTTTGAGCTGTGCTTTCCTATGCTGGGCGATTCTATTAGATTAAGTGAAATTCAATCACTATAAATTGGCAATCATTAGCCCTGATTGGAAACATTTTACACTTAAGAAGATTGACTATGTGTTTACTTGTGAAGAAAAAGAAAAAAAAGGAAATATCATAGGAGTATTTTCATCTCATACTTTTAAAGACAACTTTAAAAGGTGAGTTACATTTGGAAATTTTATACTTCTCAGTATCCTAGGAATGGAATTTGTAACAATTAAGTCTATTGCTGAAATTTTACAAGCCAATTTTCCCACAAAAATTTCCCAGAGGAAATTTGAGTATGTTGTTTGTATGAAAGTAGGACAGAGCCTATAGTGGGATTTAAGGAAAATCAATCTCTTCTCTCATACATGAACATGAGTGTTTGCCTGTGAACGTGCGTGCACACACACACACATTTTCCAAATCTCTATGAAACTCTTATCAAATACCAGGATACAGAGCATTTAATTTATCAGTCAGATGTGTCTCTGAAAGTCTATTACTAGGTGAGGAAACACACAAACCATAACCTAGTCAGTCTTTTGAAAGCGGTAAATAATATCAGATAATTTTCTATTTTTAAAGTTGTTGGGTTGTGGTGGTTAAAAAAGAATAAGATTTTTAAAAAAAATTTATTTCCATAGGTTTTTCGGGGAACCGGTGGTATTTGATTACATGAGTAAGTTCTTCAGTGGTGATTTGTGAGATTTTGGTGCACCCATCACCTGAGGAGTGTAAACTGAACCCAATTTGTAGTCCTTTATCCCTCACCCCCCTCCCACCCTTTCCCCTGAGGTCTCCCAAGTCCATTGAATCATTCTTATGCCTTTGCATCCTCATAACTTAGCTCCCACTTACGAGTGAGAACATATGATGTTTGGTTTTCCATTCCTGAGCTACTTCACTCAGAATAATATTCTCCAGTTCTATCCAGGTTGCTGCGAATGCCATTAATTCATTCCTTTTTATGGCTGAGTAGTATTCCATCATATATATATATATATATATATATATGTATATCACAGTTTCTTTATCCATTTCTTGATTGATGGGCATTTTGGCTGGTTCCATATTTTTGCAATTGCAAATTGTTTATAGCGATAAACATATGTGTGCAAGTATCTTTTTCGTATAATGACTTCTTTTCCTCTGGGTAAATACCTAGCAGTGGGATTGCTGGATCAAATGGTAGTTCTACTTTCAGTTCCTTAAAGAATCTCTACACTGTTTTCCATAGTGGTTGTACTAGTTTACATACCCATGAGATCATGTCCTTTGCAGCAACATGATGGAGCTGGAGGCCATTATACTAGGTGAATTGAGGGAGGAATAGAAAACCAAATACTGCATGTTCTCACTTATAAGTGGGAGCTAAACACTGAGTACACATGGACACATGTATGCTTAAGGATGGAGAGTGGGAGGAGGGAGAGGATTGAAAAACGACCTATTGGGTACCATGCTTATTACCTGGGTGATGAAATAATATATACACCAAACTCCCTTGACATGCACTTTACCTATATAGCAAACCTGCACATGTACCCCTGAACCTAAAATAAAAGTTAAAAAACAAAATAAAATCATATAGGGTAGCAGTTCCTTTCCATCTGCTACCATACCTAAGGGGAAAAAAGGATGTGATTTCCAGTATGACGTTTCTTATACTTTTATTTTTTAACTTCAATTTAAAGGTACTTTACTAAAATTGCCAAGAATAACAATTCATAAAGTGAATGTGCCAACACTTTGTCAAAGCTTACAGTTTAGGTACAGATAGGTACAGATCACTCCTAGTACCAGGCCTTCAAAAAAAGTCCTAGTTAGAGTGGGTTAAAGGGTGCTGCGTTCATTTTCTAAGTTATAAATTAAACTCATTTTGTTGGATGTAATCACTTCAAATACGCAGATGAAAACTGGAAACTCAGAGCTACATCATTGTTTAGCATCAGTTCACTATTGCAGTCATCTCAAACTCATCTTTGTCTTGAGAGACTTCAAAAATTAAAACACTTTATAGTACTTATATAACACTTTATAGTTCACAAAAATGGTTTTTGAAATTTTAATTTTTGGTGTATGCTTACATACAGATTTTAAGTCTGATGAGTTTTAACAAATGTTTTGATAAATGTATATACCTATGTAACCCACACCCCAATCAAGATAGGACATTTGTAGCACCCCAGAGAGGTCTAGTCTATTGCACACCCTCTTCCCTCCAACACACACACACACACACACACACACACACACACACACACGGCACCTGTTCTTCTGATTTTTATTATTATATAAATGCACTCATACTGTATGAATACTTTTGTATCTAGCTTCTTTCACTCAACATGTTTTTGAAATTCATCCATGCTGTTGTTTGTATTAGTAGTTTATTGCTTTATATTATCGAGTATGAATATACCAAAATTTATTTATCCTTATATCTGTTGATAAATATTTGGGTTGCTTTCACTTTGGGGCTATGATGAATAAGACTCCAATAAACATTCATGTACAGGTCTTTGAATGGACATGTGTTTTCCTTTATCTTAGGTAAATAGTTAAGAGTAGAATTGCTGGGTCATAAGGTAGGGATATGTTTAATTTTATAATCAATTACCAAATAGTTTTCCAATGTAATGATTTCATTTTATACTCCCATGAACAATGTATGTGAATTCTAGTTGTCTACATCTTTACCAACATTTGGTATTGTCAATATTTTTAGCCATTAAAATAGTGTGAGGGGTACTTCATTGTGATGTTAATTTGCATTTCCTTGATGTCTAATTAATTTCAGCACTTAAAAAATGTGCTGCTAATTATTTTTATATCTTCTGTGAAGTGTTTGTTCAAGTTTTTTGCCTATTCTAAAAATTGGGTTGTCTTTTTGTTGTTGAGTTTTAGTAGTTCTTTATGTATTCTGAATATAAGTCCTATGTGACATGAATATATTTTTCCAGCCTGTGGCTTGCTTATTCGTATATTTTTAAATGGAATCTTTTGAATTTTTAATTTAGATGAAGTACAGTTTATCCTTTTTTAATGGGTAGTACTTTTTGTGTCCTGTTTGAAGTCTTTGCAAATGGTTTATCTTATATTTTCTTCTTTATAATTTTAGCTTATACATTTAGGTCTGTGATCCATATAAAATTAATTTTTGTATGAGGTAGGGATTGAGATTCTTTTTTTCCCTTCAAATTATGATCTAGTTGTTCTAGAACCATTTATTGAAAATGTTTTCTTTTCCTGATTTGTTTTGGCACTTTGGCTGAAAAATCAATTAATTGTTTAATAAGGGTCAAGTGTTACATTATCTGTTCTCTATTGGCCTACTCATCTGTGCTTACACTAATACTATATATCTGGATTACTGCAGTTTGATAGTCTTGAGGCCTCTGTATTAGTCCATTTTCATGCTGCTGATAAAGACATACCTGAGACTGGGCAATTTACAAAAGAAAGAGGCTTATTGGACTTACAGTTTCACATGTCTGGGGAGGCCTCACAATCATGGCAGAAGGTGAAAGGCCCATCTCACATGGTGGCAGACAAGAGAAGAGAGCTTGTGCAGGGAAACTCCCCTTTTTAAAACCATCAGATCTCATGAGACTTATTCACTATTATGAAAACAGCATGAGAAAGACCTACCCCCATGATTCAGTTACCTCCCACTTGGTCCCTCCCACAACATGTGGGAATTCAAGATGAGATTTGGGTGGGGACATAGCCAAACCATGTTAGCCTCCAACTTTGTTCTTTTTTTGCAAGATTGCTCTGACTATTCTATATCCTTTGCATTTTTATAACATTTTGGAATCAATTTGTCAACTTCAACAAAAAACCTCTGTGATTTTATATTAGCCAGGGTTCTCCACAGAAACAGAACAAATGGGATATATATAGATGTATCAGAGATTTATTATGGGATTGGCTCATGCAATTATAGAGTCTGAGAAGTCCCACAATATGCCATCTGCAAGCTGGAGAACCAGAGAAGCTGGTGGTATAGAATTCAGTTCAAGTTCAAAGGCCTCAGAACCAGGGCATCCAACAGTGGACAAAGACCTGAGAACTGAAGGAAAGAGCAGGGTCATTCTGGCGTAAATCCTGGAGCTGGAAGGCCCAAGAACCAGCAACTCTGATGTTAGAAGGCAGGAGAATATGGTCATCCCAGTTTAAGAAGTGAATCGCCCTTCCTCTGCCTTCTCAGTGGATTGGATGCCGCCCTCCCACATTAATGAGGGTGGATCTTCTTTACTCAGTCTACTGATTCAATCGCTAATCTCTTCTGGAAAAAAGCTCACAGATACACGTAGAAATATGTATATATTTCTATATATAAAAGACGAAAAATGAGCCGGCCATGGTGGCATGCACGTGTAGTCCCAGCTACTCAGGAGGCCGAGGCAGGGAAATTGCTTGAACCTGGGAGGCAGAGGTTGCAGTGAGCTGAGATCGCACCACTGCACTCCAGCCTGGGCAACAGAAAGAAACTCTGTCTCAAAAAAAAAAAAAAAAAAAAAGACATTATGTGGCTCCCGACCTGAAATGTTCTGATTTAATTTGTTTGGCAAGCAATCTGGGCATCAGGATTTTTAAAAGCTCTCCTTTTAAAAGGTGATACTAGTGTGCAGCAAACTTTGGGAACCACTGGTTTAGTGCTCATATTTATAATGTGAAAACTGAGGCCCAGAAATGATACGCGAGTTGCCTAAATTTTCAAAACTTACAAATAGATTTACTTTAAATGTCATATGAATATTTTGTTCAATAATTGTGTGTAGACCTTAAAAATCAACAACCACTGCAGCTTCCAACCCAAGCCTAATAGTTGTCACTTTTCTGCCAGCAGACAATGTCATCTAGCTCTTTGTGTTGTACTGAGCAAAGTTCTATATATGAATATCCTCAGGGAAGCAACAAAGAGAAAAAACAAAGAGGGGGGAAGATTGGAAGAAAAAACACAGGCATTAGGACCAGGTGTGTTATTCTACTCCTGGATGCCAAGTCAATAGCTGTCTTTGTGTTGTCAATTTTCGAACTACAAAAACAAAAGACTATCTGAAGAAGCTCTATGAAGCCTGAAGCCTTATGCTTCTTGGGTGAAAACACAGAATATCTGATAATATTACTAATTTCAATATTAGCAATTTCTATTTAAATTTCATTTAGAGAAAACTGCTTTTAGACATCACAAGAAAAAAGAACATTGCTCAGCATGAACATTTATTATTTCTCTCTGTGGGATTCCACTTCTTTCTGTTTAGAAAATGGAAATTATAGGACAATAGGTGGAAAAATTGATGTTATATAATTTTTAATTCTTTATATTGGGTATATTAGAATTTGTAATACCTTTTTTTTCCAGCATAAGAGTTTTTAATCTCCTCAAAGGCAGAGGCTACACTTTCCTTAGCTGGTATATTCTCATTAGCACTGTGCATGGCACAGAGAGGGGTGTCAACAAATGTGGAACTGACATATCTTACTAAAGAAGAAAAACTAAACGACATATTAAAATGCTTCCAGCAAAAGTCTCACAGCTTTTACTTTAAGAATCAGACACTGTTCATTTTGAAGCTTAAAAAAATCCACACTAAATAGATCTTTCACCTTTAAGCTTCATGTTGTACATCTTTCAAATTAAATGTCAGTTTCACAGTTTTTATCACTTCAAGGCATTTCAAGACAATAGAAGACTATTCTAATGTACCTGTTCAGTTCAAATGTCTGAGCTGTTAGGCTTTGTTTTTGATTATTTGTATTTGGTCATAAGGTATATTTTAAGATGTCTTTCAAGCTGTCTCTTGGTCATCCACTCTCAGAATTACTGTTATCAATAAAAGATCCATTCTCTTGTTTTTGAAATAGAACTTAAAAAAATACTGGTGATGGGCAAGATGCATATTCAGAATCAGTCTGCATATTCCTAAAACAATAGGAATTTTTTGAACTAGAATTGTAGTGGGGTCTACCCTTAAAGCTGTCCTGTTTGGACTGGGGCCAAATGAAGAAAGGAGACCAGCAACATTTTGAAGTTTACTTTTGGGATAGTAGAGGACAAAATGAGACTTCAAAGAGATATTTCTTTCTGTTATTTTTATCTGCCAGATTAGAGGAGAAAATCATGATGGAATAAACATGTACTTAATTCCTAATTTGGGAATTTTGCAGAACTTAGATCCAAGAGGATGGCTGAGGAGGGGAGTGATTGAGGGAGGGTGTGTGGCAGCACAGAAGGAATCCCTCAGGGATCCTCTTGCCAGAACCTGAATTGTATTCCCCAGTGGTTACCTTTAAGAAGGAAGAGAGGTTGGCAAAGAGGCATTTAGATGAGTTAAGGCTTCATTCAATGTGAGATATAAGCTGCTTTGATCATTCTGATATTGTTGTGGATAGGTAATTCAAAGGGGCTTTTATTGGGAATTGCTTTTAACAAGTTATCAACTGATAACATAGAGCCAGTTTATCTCTTGATATTTGCTCTATAAATGTTTACATTCCTAAGGAAGCAAGGGTTTTTCAAATGACCCTTACTGGACATTCTGACACACAGAGTGTATATAATGTCTTGATCTTATTTGTAGAGTCATACATTGAAAAGGTCACCTGTGATGATGCCACTGATTGTGATACCACTCTCTCATTATTCGAAATACTGTAGATCATGTGACTCAATATCCTCTCACGTAAACATATACCTATACTGCTAGCTTTCAGGCTTTGATAAAATCTCTCTTTGAATGTACAATTTGGGGCTAAAAATATGATTTTATGGCAGTGAGTGAGCTAGAAAAAACTCAAACTCTGAAGGGTTGCAAACTCAGTTCTCAAGCAGTGTACACTATGGCTAATATGGAGTTAGCCATATTTGGGTTTGAGTCTGGTGCTGACATTTATTATCATGAGATTTTGTACACCATTTTTTAAATCTTTAATGACATCCTCTGTAATGGGAATACAAATACTGTCTTCTCAGGTGTACTGTGAGGATTATATAAGAAAATGTACATGAAGCATTCAAGATAGTGCCTGGCACATTGTAGGTACTCAATACATGAGAGTGATTATTATTATTATAATTAGCATTATTATTAGTATGCTACCACAGGATAACTCTGTAGGTCAATAAATGAATAACAAATAGTCTTAAATAAAAATAAAGAGCTTACAAGATTGATGTCCTGCAAGTCAAACATGTAGAATTTGGAATTGTAAATTCCTATACTTCTCGTTACCAGTTTGTGTAGGAAGTGTTTAGTCATTACTCTAGAATGAGATCAAAGTTACTTAATTTTATTAGTGTTGATTCAAACAGATATTTTATTCTATTGAACACTGTAGGAATAATTAACAGAAGCTGGACATACCAAACAGCTGCCATTTGATAGTCATTCCCTTACATGGTAGTGGGAGCTTGGCATGAATGGCTTCTATATTCTAGATCATTATTTTTTAGCTGAGATTTTAGCAGTTAGTGGGGGTAACCCATAAACATTACTACCATTGTGCATAGAGTACACTTTTGTTTAAGAAGCCTCCTTTCCCTTAAACAAACCTCAAAATGGAATTTCCCACAATTCAAAGGAAATGCAGTGAAGTTGGGGCTCCCTCAGCAAAAAAATCATCTCATTCAAAGCATTTAAATTATAGCCTATGATGAATCAAAATAGATCATGAATGAGAAAAAATTGGGGGAGAGGTAAGTTATTAAAAATAAAGGGAATGATTTGTCTGTGGGAAAAGGAATAAGAATAAACTCCCTTTCAGCTAGTATCCAGAATCTACAAAGAACTTAAACAAATTTACAAGAAAAAAACAAACAACCCCATCAAAAAGTGCGCAAAGGATATGAACAGACACTTCTCAAAAGAAGACATTTATGCAGCCAACAGACACATGAAAAAATGCTCATGATCACTGGTCATCAGAGAAATGCAAATCAAAACCACAGTGAGATACCATCTCACACCAGTTAGAATGGCGATCATTAAAAAGTCAGGAACCAACAGATGCTGGAGAGGATGTGGAGAAATAGGAGCACTTTTCCACTGTTGGTGGGAGTGTACATTAATTCAACCATTGTGGAAGACAGTGTGGCGATTCCTCAAAGACCTGGAACTAGAAATACCATTTGACCCAGCAATCCCATTACTGGGTATATACCCAAAGGATTATAAATCATGCTACTATAAAGACATGTATGTTTATTGCAGCACTATTCACAATAGCAAAGACTTGGAACCAACCCAAATATCCATCAGTGATAAACAGGATTAAGAAAATGTGGCACATATACACCATGGAATACTATGCAGCCATAAAAAAGGATGAGTTCATGTCCTTTGCAGGGACATGGATGAAGCTGGAAACCATCATTCTCAGCAAACTATCCCAAGGACAGAAAACCAAACACCGCATGTTCTCACTCATAGGTGGGAATTGGATAATGAAAACACATGGACACAGGGTGGGGAATGTCACACTCTGGGGCCTGTCGTGGGGTGGGAGGCTAGGGGAGGGATAGCATTAGGAGAAATATCTAATGTAAATGACAAGTTGATTTACAGGGTGCAGGAAGCCAACATGACACATGTATACCTATGTAACAAACCTGTATGTTGTACACATGTACCCTAGAACTTAAAGTATAATAATAATAGTAATAAAAAAATACAGTGCTGATCTAGGCCCTATTCATCGCTTGCCTGGAGTTCTGCAGTATGTACTCTGTCTTTCCTGCCTTCTGTCTTTCATTTCAACAGTTTCTCCTGCATTAGGTACTAAGTCCATTTCTTAGAAATATTCTGTGCTCCCCAGTGTTTTCAAGACTAGACTTCACCCTAAAAGTCTTTAACAATTTGGGGGTCATCTGCCCAATCATTCATCTACTTTTTTTGCCCAAAACAAACTGTCTCCTTGCTATACTTTTTAAACACTGTATTTGACACCTCCTTAATGCTTTTCTTCATTGTGTGCTTAGCCTTAATACCATCACACTTAAACTTTCAACTAAGTCTTATTTTTCATTCATGGCTCTACTGAAATTCTTCATTAAGCCTTTTCTGATCACTCTGAACAGCACAGTCTTCTCCTAATCGTCTATGGTAGTGGTTCTTAAATAGAGGTATTCAGCCGAAACCTCTATTTTAATCTAAATTTTTAAAGTACAGATGCTTGGGCCCTCTGTCTGGAGGCTGTTAAAAAAAAAGAAGAAGAAACTCCCTTTCATAATGTTCATCTCCTTGGTAATCAGCACATATTCCAATTTTTAGCAGGGTTAAATCCTCCTCTATGAAAGAATGGCCTTTCTTAATTTATCTGTCTCACTGTCACGCATTATGCTCAACTTTAGATATTGGATCTGGAATTGGAAGCAACCGTTTCCTGAGGAGAGGTAAGGATCAGTGATTATAGCACATGAAGGGGTGGTGATGATGCCTGTGGTGGTGCGTTGGGTCCCATCACCAACCAGTGAAAACGAGGAGGCAAGCATGGCCCTAAACAGGTTCCATGCATTAGCTCACTGAATTCTTTTTAGAAAGAGAAGGGACTGTTATTCAGTCCATTTTACAGATGAGGAAACTAAGCTTAGCTTAAGTGATAACTGCAAGGTACATGTTTCCAGGGATAAGATTTGAACTCAACCTACCTGCCTCCAAATCTAATGGCTTTAACCTGGGGTCCATTAAGCTACAAGTCAGAATGAGTGGGAGTCACCTCCTCTGGCTGAATGAATGAATACATTCAGCTTGAACAATTATAACTATGTGGAGACCACAGCCGTATGCAAAAAACCCAGGCAAATTGCCAGCCCCAAAGGGACTAGAGTTAGGTTACCCTAGGATCGCAGGTGTGAGGGCCTGGTCAAGCTCTTCAGTGCTTCTAATAGGGTGAGACAGATGGGAGCCTGTATTTCAATCGCTCTCTGCTACTTACTAGCTGTGTGATCTTGGAGAAGTCAAATAAGCTCTCTGAGCCTCAGTTTCTGATCTAATAATGTGGTTAGCAAGAGCTTTTGCCTACAGTAGAATTACTTCTCTTCTTTTTTTTTTGAGGCGGAATCTCGCTCTGTTGCCTAAGGTTGGAGTGCATTGGGGCAATCTCGGCTCACTGAAAGCTCCGCCTTCCAGGTTCACGCCATTCTCCTGCTT
Source organism: Pongo pygmaeus (assembly GCF_028885625.2). Taxonomy (NCBI): domain Eukaryota; kingdom Metazoa; phylum Chordata; class Mammalia; order Primates; family Hominidae; genus Pongo; species Pongo pygmaeus. The sequence goes on from NC_072392.2 coordinate 62,460,837, forward strand.
CAGCCTCCCAAGTAGCTGGGACTACAGGCACCCGCCACCACTCCCAGCTAATTTTTTGTATTTTTAGTAGAGATGGGGTTTCACCATGTTAGCCAGGATGGTCTCGATCTCCTGACCTCGTGATCCACCCGCCTCGGCCTCCCAAAGTGCTGGGATGTAGAATTACTTTTGCTGCTCAGCATCCATTGACTCCCCCCTTGTCAAAGAGTCCCAGATTTCTTTAGGGTTCTGCTCTCTAGCCCATTCCCAGTTCCCATGCTTTGGATGCCCTTGTATGTGACTCAGATCTATCCAATAAGAATGTCGTATTACTGTGGTCACAGAAATGTGACATGCTAAGAGTCAATGACTTACAATGAGATTTTGGCCCAGGCTCTTGGGGAACCTGTCACTGATGAGAATGAAGCAAACATAGAAGAAGTCAATGTCAAGAAATAGAGGGAGAGACAGTAACATTTGGGACCCTGAATCAAACTGTACCTGAAGCTAAACTTATCCCAGGCTTTTTCATTTAAATGAATAATTGCTTGGGATATTGCAACTAAAAATGCCCTAACCTTACTATATAGTTGTGAAGATGAAAGATGTTTTTGTACATAAATACTCAACAAAATTTCTGACACACATCCAATGCACAATAATATTAGCTATTTTAATTTTTCTTATGTTTTGGGAACTTAAACATTTTTATACTTTTAGTTTTTTCTTTATATCCTTTTTATTTCCTTTAGGTTTCAGTAATATTCTTTATTCAATGAGTTGTGTTGCAGTTAGTAACATTTACAAATGCACTAATTACATATGTGAATAAAAACAAGATTAAATATCTGGTGAGTGTCTGTAATTGTACTGTATTCTTAGAATCTACTTGACAATATTATCAAAATCCTTAAACATTTCCATTGTTTTTGATTCAGAAATTCAGTTCTGACACTCTTCCTTAGAAAAGCTACATAAAATTCAGACAAAGATTTGTGTGTCAGCACATTATTTATAATAGTAAAAAATTGGGAAAAAATCCAAGTGTCAAACAAGGAGTGGCTAAAAAATTATATGAGCCAGTTATAGTACTGGGTGTAGTATACCCATTAAATAAAGACATTTACAAAGAGTTGTTTATAACAACGAAAATGAACACACTATACTGTTAAATGAAAAAGGGATACTGAAGGTACACATAAATTTAGTCATGTGAAATATTTTGTCTGTCTTGTATTATGTATAAATATAAAAAAAGAAAGGAAACACCAAAGTATTTTTTAGAGAGATTCGGAGTGTCAGCCATGTGCAACATGTCCCGTACAAGATAGAATTTGCTGTCTTTTGTGTCAAATTGATGTCTTAGGCTGTTAAGATGCACTAACAGCTGTATCTAGAAAAAATATTTGGGCTGTTAAATCAGGGGCCCAATTCAGGCATCAACTATCAGTTTTCCCTGGCAAAAATGTAAAGGAAACAAATGGAAGAACATTTTCCCAGACAGTCAGGGTAACTGTGGAATTAGGATCCCTTCTACTTGGTATTCCACTCCCTCATTGCATTTCCCTCCTTAAACCTCCACTTCAAAATGTAACAGGTGCACCGCTGGATGGTAAAACCACTACGTACTGAAAAATATTATGGTAGTTCTTCAAAAAACTTAAAAATAGAATTAATATATGATCCAGCAATTCCACTTGTGGATATACTCTCAAAAGAATTGAAAGCGTGGTCTCATAGCAACCCATCTTCATAGCAACATTATCCACAATAATCAAAAGGTAGAAGCAACCCAATTGTCCATGGATGGATTAATGGATTAACAAAATGTGGTATATGCATACACTGGAATATTATTCAGCCTTAAAAAGGAAGGAAATCCTGACACATGCTATAATGTGGATGAACCTTTGGGACCTTATGCTAACCTTGATGATATTATCCTGAGTGAAATAAGCCTGTTACAAAAAAGACAAATATTATATAATTCCACTTATATGAGATTCCTAGAGTAGTCAAATTCATAGAGATAGAAAATAAATTGTGGTTTCCAGGAACTGAGGGGAGAGGAAACAAGGAGTTGTTTAATGTGTATAGACTGTCACTTTTGCAAGATGAAAATAGTTCTGGAGATGAATGGAGATGATAGTTGTACAACCATATCAATGTACTTAATGCCACTGAATTGTACATTTGAAGTGGTTAAGATAGTACTTTCTAAAGGTATTATACCATAATAAAAAATAGAAAAATAAATGCAATTTTTGGATTGGTTAATTTTCCAGGTCATTATTAGGACAGGTGTTCTAATATTGTCCTAATATTGTAACAAAACCATGTTTTCTGGGCTCATTATAATTAGAATGTTTGCAACTGTAGTCTCTCCAGTAACAACAGCTACTATTTATTGGGTACCCTTTTTATATCAGATCTTGTGTTTGGTACTTATACATTTGATATTATACAACATGCTGTTATCATGCCCATTTTGCAAAGAAGGAAACAAGCTCAGGGAGGGTAAACAGCTTGCTGAAAGGCAAATTGCCAGTGACTTTCAGGGGCAGGATGTAGGCCTTGGCTTACCCAGCTCCGGATGCAATCTCCCTGAGCCACTCTGGTCTTTTGCAGGTGCCATGTCCCAACTTGTCTTATAGCATCAAGCCTTCTAATATTCCAAGGGTTTGGGTCAGAAGTTGGTCCTCTATAGTCACCTGTTTTAGAATCCCCTGCCTTTCCTGGTCACTGTCACAGCAGCTGCCTGAATGGCCAAATACTTGAGAGCAATGCATCGATACCACCTTATCCAAGACAGAAATGGTGTTCTTCTAGGTCTGCTTGCTTCTGCTGCTCTAAGACCAGGAGACATTTATTTCCCTGGCTTCTTAAGCTTATGTATGACTATGGGTTAAACAGTTGTCAAGGACAGTCATTCAGTTACTCACTCATTTAAATATTGAGCTACTTCCCTGTGTCAGGTATTGCTCTAGACACTGAAGATTCAGAGGTATCTAAGGAAGAATGGTCCCCGACCTGAAGCTTACAGTTTGGTGGGGGCCAACAGAAATAACCATATAGGCCAGGGATGGTGTCTCACACCTGTAATTCCAGCACTTTAGGAGGCTGAGGTAGGTGAACTGAGTCCAGAAGTTCGAGACCAGCCTGGGCAACGTGGCAAAACCCCATCTTTACAAAACACACAAAATATTAGCTGGGTGTGGTGGTTCGCCTGAAGTCCCAGTTACTGGGGAGGCTGAGGTGGGAGGATCGCTTGAGCCCAGAAGGCAGAGGTTACAGTGAGATGAGATCATGCCACTACACTCCAGCCTGGGTGATAGAGCAAGACCCTGTCTCCAAAAAACTAAAAATTAAAAAAAAAAATTTACAAACAATGGCACAATTAAAATAATTTTAGGTGGTGGTGCTAAGTGCTAAGAAGAAAATTAAGCATTAAAGAGCAAATTAGGGTGGAGGTACTACTATAGCTGGAGTGATAAGGGAAGAGGAGTATCTGAAGAAAGAAATAAATAATAAGATGGAGGCAGCCATATGACAGCAGGAAAAAGAACATTACAGGCTGAGGAAACAACAAAAAGACCCTGAAACTGAAATGAGCTTGACATGTTCAAGTTAGAGAACAGAAGCTCTTTCACTGCAGTAGAGTGGATGGGGAAAATCGTAAGGGCTGAGGTTGGAGGAGCCAATGAGGCTTGGTCATGATGACTACTTTGGCCATAGTGAGGAATTTGGGTTTTATTTAAGGTGCTCCAGGAAGCCATAAGCCAGGGGAGGGCATGCTCTGATTTATGTCTGGGATGAAGGAGGTCAAGAGTGGACGCACAGCCACCAACTAGGAGGGGGTTGCCAGGATCTAGAGGTAGGATGATGGTGATTAGGACAGCTTACCTTGCGAGCAGAACTGTCTTTCCCTGGGGTGACTGTCTTCTTCTGAGCCAGCAGTTCTGTAGCTTTTCTCTCTTTCTGTAGCCCTGGAGGCTAGGCAGGACAGAGAAAACCCTTTCCCTCAAGTCTGCAGCCTTGTCTGTTTCTTGCTGGGCCTTGTGGTGGTCCACACGGGCCTGGTCATAGGCAAGCTGCCCTGTCTCAAGCTTCTTCGGGCTCCCCTTGTGAAGCCCCGTGACTGTGGACCCTCGGAGACTCTGCTAACCAAAAATGTCCCTCTCAGTCTCTAAGCAGATTGGGGTGTGCCTGTCCACTAGGCTCTTTAAGTGTCCCACTTTGTTACGTGTGCTCAACTCAAGCACGAACATGCCAGTAAAAACAAAATAAAACAAAACAAAAAACAAACAAGAAAAAAACAACTTCCAATGGCTTACTAAAAGGAAAGGAAAATATTACAAAAGATTTTGGACACCAGATAGCTCTTCTTAAACAGAGCTTGATGAGTTAAGTGTAAATGAATCAGAAACATGTGCGTTGGATGTCTCTTTGCAGGCACTTGGGTTTAAAAATGAAACACAAGGGTTAGGGGAATGAGGGAAAACATGGCTGAGTTTTGCAGAGACCTCAATGAGAACTTCACAGAACAGAGGGCCCCAAACATGGTGCAGTTTTTCCCTACTCTAATTTCTTTCATCCCCAGACTGTGAAAGCTGCTTGATGTATGTGGCATTCTGTTGCATTTTCCTTGCAGACACTATGTCCCTAGTATTCCTTGTTTCCTTGCCAAAGGCTTTGTTATGCTGTGGGTTAAAATTATGCTTCACCAAAACTATTTTGACTTAAGCATCTCAAGAAGTTCATAGACTTTTTTTCTCATGAAATCCAGGCTTTTGATGGCGAGAGCTGACTCTATCTTTTAGGCTGTGCTGCAGCCTCATGTAGTTGAGAGAGGACACTGTTTTGGCACCATTCAGAAACTTACATGAGCTCCATGACCTTGGGCAAGTCAGTAATGGTAATATCTCAAAGTCAGCTTTCTCATCTGTAAAATGGGTGACAACTCCTTCATTACCTGCTTCCAGAGTTGTCTGGGAGGGCTGTGTAAATTGCAGAACACATATAAATAAAATGGACGATTACAATGAATATACCAGAAGAGTTGTGAATGACTTTAAAATGGTACAATCACCTTATCTGGAAGAGATGTGTGGTAGAGGGGACAGTGAAATGTATTTGTCTTCTTTTATGCTGAAGAAGAGTCGGAATGAGAGAAGAGTTCAAAGTCAGCATGGCTTCTGGTTCATATTAAACAGCTATCATGACCTAGAACCCTAGAATTCCAGGGCTTGGAGAACATCGTGTTAAACTCTTTATTTCACACTTGAGAAATCTGAGTCAAATGGGGAAACAACTGGCCCAGGTCATATAACTACCCCCCAAAAACTGCCAGGATGCCTGTACCTGATAGAATAAGGTGCATTCTTAGCTGTGGAAATGTCACAAAGAATAGGAGTCAGTTATTTGTAAAGCATTTTCTGAGCATTTTGTGTCTTTATTTATTTATCTTAAATCTCCAAGGCTTAGCATAATTCCTGGGATGACATACACATTTAATAAAAATTTGCAGACTGAGAAAGAGGGAAGAATGTCAGGCAGGAAGAAGATGAGTTGAAAATAAAGGGAAAGCATGATTTCCATCCTGGAGAAACTTACGGTCCAGCTTACAGTCTTGTCTGTGGAAACAAGATGTATATGGAAAAAAAAAAAACTTTTATTAGTCTAACTAGCAGTTTATCAATCTTATTTATTCTTTCAAAAAAACAACTTTGATTTTGTTAGTCTTTTGTATGGATTTTTGCATCTCAGTTTCATCCACTCAGTTCTGATTTTGGTTATTTGCTTTCTTCTGCCAGCCTTGGGATTGGTTTGCTCTGGTTTTTCTAGTTCCTCTAGGTATGATGTTAGGTTATTAATTTTAGATCTTTCTAGCTTTTTGATATGGGTGTTTAGCACTATAAAATTTCCCCTTAAAACTGCTTTAGCTGTATCTCAGAGATTCTGGTATTACTCTCTTTCTCTGCCTATCTGTCTGTCAGTCTCTCTCTTCATTAAGTTATCTTAATGATAACGCTTTTTAATGATAACGCTTTGTTATCATTAGTGTCAAAGAATTTCTTGATTTCTGCCTTAATTTCATTATTTACCCAAAAGTCATTCAGGAGCAGATTGCTTAATTTCCACATCATTGTATGGCTTTGAGATATTTTGGTATTGATTTCTATTTTTATTGTGCTGCGGTCCAAGAGAGTGGTTGATATAATTTCAGTTTTTTAAAAAATTTGTTGAGAATTGCTTTACGGTCAAGTGTGTGGTGAGTTTTAAAGTATGTGCCATGTGTAGATGAGAAGAATGTATATTTTGTTATTGGGTGGAGTATTCTGTACATATCTGTTAGGTTCATTTGGTGAAATGTTGAATATAGGCCCTGAATATCTTTGTTAGTTTTCATTCCATGCTTATGGACAGGAAGAATAAATATTATTAAAACAGCCATACTTCCTGAAATAATTTACAGATTCAGCGCTATTTCTATCAAAATACCAATATTTTTCACAGAATTAGAAAAAAAATTCTAAAAATCCTATGGAACCAAAAAAGAGCCCAAATAGCCAAAGCAATCCTAAGTGAAAAAAAACAAAGCCAGAGGGATCACAAGACCTGACTTGGAACTATACTAGAAGCCCACAATAACCAACACAGCATGATACTGGTACAAAAACAGACACATAAACCAATGAAATAAGTTATAAAACCTAGAAATAAAGCTGCACACATACAACCATCTGGTCTTTCACAAAGTTGACAATAACAAGCAATGGGGAAAGGACTTCTTACTCAGTAAATGGTGCTAGGATAACTGGTTAGCCATATGCAGAAGATAGAAACTGGGCTCCTTCCTTTCACCATACACAAAAATCAACTCAAGATAGATTAAAAACTTAAATATAAAACCTAAAACTAACCTAGGAAATACTATTCTGAACAGAGGCCCTGTCAATGATTTCATGATGAAGACTCCAAAAGCAATTGAACAAAAACTAAAATTGATGAGTGGGACTTAATTAAACGAATAAGCTTCTGTACAGTGAAAGTAACTATCAACAGAATAAACAGACAACTACCAAGGGGAGAATGCATCCAACAAAGGTCTGATATCCATAATCTATAAGGACATTTAAAAAATTAACAAACAAGAATCAAACAACCTCATTTAAAAGATGGGCAAAAACATGAACAGACACTTCTTACAGTAAATTATGTCCTTTGCAGCAACACACATGCAGCTGGAGGCCATTCCTAAGTGAATTAACACAGGAACAGAAAACCACATACCACATGTTCTGACTTATAAGTGAGAGCTAAGAAGGGAGCAAGGGACACTGGGGCCTACTTGAGGGTGGGGGTGGGAGGAGGCTGAGGATGGAAAAACTACTGAGTGGAGGAAAGAAGAGTCTGCATGAGTTCAGAAACTAGGATAAGGTTCAGTGACAACTGAGTGAAAGACTAGGCACTGAACTTCTTGGTAGCCAAGGCAGAAAAGAGGAGAGATGAATCCCTTTCCTAAATTAAAACAAAAACAAGAACAAAAACACTCCTCTAAACATTCTTGAGTTTTGTGGCTGTTAGATACTAAACACAAACAAAATGATTAATTGAGATGGAAAAATAATTTTTGTTTTTTAGTGATGAATCCTAAGAAAAATTGGTCACATGGTTCTTCATATAAGGGATATTGAATTACACGGTCTTTAACAGCAAATTTACAAAAGATGCAGAAACATTCTTCATATGACTGTTTCATTTATTGACATTCAACAAAAACCAAGGACATTATGAAATTATAGCTCTTTGTAGGAATGTCTACACTGGCAAACTAAGGTCATGTAACCTGACACACTGTTTAGAAGATCTCAACTTACACAGGGATAGATAGGCTTAAGGACTCTTAGGAGGGACATTTAACAAGTTAACCCAGTGGAAACCACCAATGTGCACAGAGTAGGTTATCACCTTAGTTAATTGCTAGTGGAGAAAGATGAGAATAGGGTTCTGAATGAAAGGTATGTATGTAGAGTGATTTTGACAGTAGAGGAAGGGAGATGGAAGGGCAGGATGGAAGGGCTCAGGTTGAAGCAGCATACAGACTCATGATGATTCAACAACAATGTGTCTGGGAGGCCACAGAACTAGATTCAAAGGTAGGTAAAATTCTCACAGAGTATGCAGTGCTCGTGCAATGAGGCCTACATTTGAGGCCCCAAATAAAAAATTAAAGAGACAATAAATAGCCCAGGGTTCAAATGATTGTATTTCCAAATGGAAGATCTCTCCAATGCCCAGATAAACAGTGTTATTTATGATTCAAGCACTACTGAAAAATGTCAAGAAAATCAAATTTTATGATTTACAGCTTATAAAAGTTATCTACTCTGGTGTTCCAGAGAAAAGCCAGTAGCTAGATACTCCTCCAGGTAATAAGACCTTTTTACATGTGTCCCTCCCCTATCGGATAATATGCCCTTTGACTGGTTACTTTGCCAATAGAGTAAGCTCTTTATATCTACAGGTTCTGCATCTGTGGATTCAACCAACTGAGGATTGAAAATACTTGAAAACAAAAAGAGAGTAAAACAATAAAAAGAATACAAATAAAAACAATACAGGGTAACAACAACTTATATAGCATTTGCATTGTATTAGGTATTATAAGTAATCTACAGATGATTTAAAGTAAATAAGAGGATGTGTGTATGTTATATGCAAATACTATGCCATTTTATATAAGGGATTTGAGCATCCATAGATTTTGGTATCCATGGGGGTCCTGGAACCAATCCTTCTTGATTACTGAAGGCCAGCTGTACAGTCCTATACTTGGCTTCCATGCAGTGAAAGTCCTTTTCAGGCTCCTGAAATCTCTAACCACAGCCTAAAATTCTGACTTTATGAAACATTGCACATGATATGGTTTGGCTCTGTGTCCCCATTCAAATCTCATCTCAAATTGTAATCCCCACATGTCAAGGGAGGGACCTGGTGGGAAGTGATTGGATCATGGGGATGGTTTCCTCCATGCTGTTCTCAAGAGAACTGAAGGTTTTAAAAGTGTTTGGCAGTTTGCCTCTTCTCTCTTTCTCTCCTGATACCTTGTGAAGAAGGCGCTTGCTTCCCCTTTGCCTTCCGCCATGATGGTAAGTTTCCTGAGTCCTCTCCAGCCTTGTGAAACTGAGTCAATTAAACTTTTTGTTTATAAATTACCCAGTCTCAGGTAGTATCTTTAGAGCAGTATGAGAATAGACTAATAGAGCACTGTTTGTCCAAATCTTGGGATTGTTCTCAGAATATCTGTGATTCTTTACTTCCCACAAAACCCATGAGCCTATATCAACATTTATTATTATTTTGAAATAATATTAAACTGGCATGGAAAGGGATGTGTGGAGCAGAGACAGTCAAGAGGGACTTTTCAGAGTGGGTATAATTTAGATGGGGGTATCACATAAAAATGCGAAAAAGTAGATGAGGATATGGCCTGAGCTAGAGGGCTGGGGGAGGGTAATGCTGCTTATCCCAAGAAAAAAAAGAAACCCCAAAGTATCTGTAGAGGGAAAATATAGCCCTAATAGGTTTCATGGGTCCCAAATAAGATGGACTATGAATCATGGAAAGGAATTTTGAAGCCACTTTAACAGCCCAATGTAGTCACTTACAAATGAGGAAACTGAAGCCCAAGTAGACTGCCATTTTTCTAAGGTCAGAAAGTGGCAGAGCTAAGGTTAGAATCCAAACCTGTAGAATCCAAGGTCAGTGCTCTATGCTCACTATGCTGAAGAGCTGTGAGTATGGAAGAGCTCTCTTGTTATCCTGAGAACTCATTGACTTTGAGGGGCCTGAAAAGCACAGGGAACATGAGATATGTGTGGGAAATGTTCCCAAATCAATAGAAAAGGAGGGAAAGAGAGTGTATGTAGACTGCAAACTTGAAATTTCCTTCTGATGTCTTAATGAGCTCTTGAAAACCAGAGCTGCTGAAAAATATTGAGAATCCTCTAAGTTTGGGAGGTCTAACAGGCAAAGTAGGCTTGTGATGCACAAAAGATGTCCATGTCAGCCCAGGCAGGCATGTAGCCGGCAGGCCTGGCTGTTCATATTTCAGAAAAAGGGCAAAGAGATCGATGGAATCCTTCTGCAGAGGAGAAGAGGCTCCAGCATATGAGTAAGTTACATAGCTCAGCCTCTTCAGAGACCACACAAATCCACTGTGGTCACCTGACGTTATTCTGTGGCTTTCCCACAGATTTGACCAACATTTAGCAATCCTTTTCTCAGAGTTCCATGGCATCTTTCTGTCACCTTGATTGGTGGACAGCTCCTTTAGGAACTTGGGTCTCTATGATCGTCTTCAGTGGGACTACAGTACTGTATTACCTGTCTGGAAAGTGAGGGGTACGGGAGTCTCACACAAAACACTTTCTCTCCTCTTTTCTTTTCTCTCTTTGATTTTTAACAAAATGTAATGTCACAATGGCAGCCTCAGAGGTCAGACTTCCATTGTTACTTGGCCCCTAGAAGGGGTCTTTAAATCTAGAACTGTTGAAAGTCCTTTGGGATGGAGGTTAAGGTACAACAGCAGGTATCAGAGGGACTATGACAAATGAGAATGGTATCAAAAGAGACTGCTCAAATAAACAGTTGGATGCTTGGAAGTATAGCCTGAAGACCTCAGATCTTTCTCTCCCCTCTGTTATTCTTTCCCCCCAAAACAGAAGATTAAGTTTGCTGTGAACATGAGCTGATGAAAAGAATTCAAATAGTGCTTTGAATAGGACCCCAGTCAGACCCACAGGAGAGCTACAAATTGCTTTTGGAGACACCAGTCTCCCTTTACAGAAAGTTAGCAGAAAGCCCACATATCTTCTTTCTATAAGGTACTAACTTGTAAATTAACCTTTAATGGTGTATAAATGATGTTCTGAAAGAACTGCTTATGCAGCTATATTTATGATCTAGAAAATTGCAAATATTTACAAGATTATAGGTGTTAATGGTCTGTCAAAAATGTTTGTATATTGTACATACATTAAACCCCAGTTTCAGACCACCCTGGTATAAAAGACCACCACTCTCTAGTCCCATATAGTGTTTCACTTTGAATCCATATATGCCAATCCCTATAATTAGCCTGCTCCCTAATATAGATCAAGTCCACTTTATAGGGAATTCTCTCGATAGCTTTCATTTAGTTTAAATCCAGTACCCAGGCTGCCTATGTAAACTGTTTGCTAAATGGCCCAGGATGGCCAATCGATCTTATGTCAGCAATGGCCTGTGAACATGTTTGTCTTGTTTCTGAGTTGGCCCCACTGTAGGGCCTAAGTGCCCTTGTTTGATTGCTTTCTGGAAATAAAATTAAGCATATATTCGTGCCTCCGTGACTTGACCTCTCTGCTAACGTTTGGTCATTCGAGCACAAATGTACATAAGCCGCAGACATAATTCAGTTCCAAGAGCTGCTTAATGTTACAAAAGCACCTTAACAATGGTGCTTGACAATGGGAAAGGGCATAGACAAAGAGGGGAAAAAATCTTCTTTCTCCTGTAATTGTTACTCCTTTTATGGCTCGTCTCTCTAACTATCTTGCTGTGTTACTGCTCTGTGAGGGGGTATGGCAGGAAAAAAATAAAAAAGGTCACAGGTTGTTTTGAAATGGTTCTTCCATCCTCATTTATTATCTCATTTGCACATTTTCATTAATGTCAAACTGTTTCTATGGCTGTCTCAAGATGATCGTTCTCCCGAGGCATTTGCCAGAGCTATGTCTGCTTCATAGGAATTTATAGAGCAAACTTATTTTCAAATGCTACAAAAGAAACTGCCTTCCCACCTACTCTGATAAAAACATGCAGGAATACGGTTGCTGAAAGTCTTGACTTGAAATGGGTAACTTTTGAATTTCCATATAAATCTCCAAATAATCCCTCCAACCCTCCTCCCCCATCTCACCCTTAAAAACAGAGTGGGGAAACAATAAAATCAATTTTCCCTTAATCCCTTTAATGAGCCTTGACGACATACACTTAATTTTCTTGAAAATAAAATAGGTGTTTGGGTGGCTGCGACGGATTGAAACCATTGAGGTTACTGCAGAAGTCTTAAACGGAACAGGCCAAATGGCTTCAGACTCCAAATGAGGAGCAGGATGCCCCAGATGGAAGGAAGAGGCTGGTGACTGCCCTGAGGCATCAGAAACTCTGTGTTGGGGAGAGGGTGGTGGAGCCTTCAATCCTCTCTAGCTTCTCTCTGAGATGATTCTCAGAGCTACCAAGTCTTTCAACCTGCCTAATATTTGGAAAAGATTTGTTAAAATTATATCAGAATTCTTGGAGGGCTTGGACCTAGAGAATTCCACTGGAGCTGGTCTGGAAATCTCTCCACCTTGATCTTGAAATGCCTTTCAGATCGCTTAGGCTAATGATTCTCCATCTAGAATTATGGCCCTTGGGGACCTGGGCAGGGAGAAATGGTCTTCTCTGAGATATTCCCGACATGTCTGTGATGGTTAATATTGAGTGTCAACTTGATTGGATTGAAGGAGGCAAAGTATTGTTCCTGGGTATGTCTGTGAGGGTGTTGCCAAAGGAGATTAACACTTGAGTCAGTGGACAGGGAGAGGCAGACCCACCCGCAGTCCGGGTGGGCACCATCAAATCAGCTGCCAGCACGGCTACAATAAAAGCAGGCAGAAGAACGTGGAAGGACTAGACTGGCTGAGTCTTCCAGCCTTTATCTTTCTTCCATGCTGGATGCGTCCCGCCCTTGTACATGGGACTCCAAGTTCTTCAGCTTTGGGACTCTTAGACAGTTGACCACAGACTGGAGGCTGCACTGTTGGCTTCCCTACTTTTGAGGTTTCGGGACTCGGACTGGCTTCCTTGCTCCTCAGCTTGCAGATGGCCTATTGTGGGACTTCACCTTGTGATTGTGTGAGACAATACTCCTTAATAAACTCCCTTTCATATATACATTGATCCTATCAGTTCTGTCCCTCTAGAGAACCCTAATACAATGTCAGAAACACTCACTGGGGTTATAGAGCTACCCAGCTTCAACTGCAAAGGGGAACTAACATATATTTTCTTTTTGTTAACTCAAATGCTAGCAACTCAATGTGTTTCATGTTGGTCTTCTTACAATGGCAGTTTTTGATTAATAAGAAAATGAGAAAATTATTTCTCAATAACAGCATCTGGTGTGTAGACAATATTGTTCAAAATATAGTAGCCGGGAGAAAAGGAAGCTAACAAGGTCCGTGCAGGTGACAAGTGGGGTGCCACTGGCTTACGGGTGGGACTCTGCACAGGCTACTAAGTACCAGGTCACTGCTTTTTAATTTAGGTGCCACATGAGGAAGCCAAAAAGCAAATGCAAGATGTAGAACCCATTTAGGGACAGATTCCAATCTCTGTTCAATTACCTTTTATGTTTATCTAGGAGAACAAATGGCTGAACAGTCTACTGTATTTGCATGCTCTCAAAAGCGGAGTAAGTTAACTCTCTCTGTCATTTGGGAAGTGATCGTCTTTTGTCTAGAAAATGTGCATATTAAAATTAGGAAGCCACCCAGGCACTAAGCAGGTGAGACTGTTTGGACCTGGCTGTTCCCTAGTGTTGTTTAAAGGAGAGGTGGCTGGAGTAATCACCCAAACAGCCATGCTTCTACTGTGCCTGGTGAGGCTGGCAGGGCCTGGGAGGGATTCAACAATTGTTTCAAATGATTGTTTTTGAACATTATGGGTTTGGCAAAACCCCAGACATACTTTACCAAGTACTTTTTTCCTTCATTTTTAAACCCCATGTGTATTTCAAATGTAATCCGTATGTTACTGATTCATTTACACTTAACTCATCAAAAATGCTGGTTGGGATGAATTAGTTGATGACCAAGGAGAAGTATGGTCTCCTTTTAAAGGAGATGTTAGAAACCTTGTCCCCACCCGCTCCTACTTGCCAAAGGCAGTGTAAAGTGAATCAGCACCCCTACCCCACCCCACCACCACCACCACCGATTTTTAATAACATTAGAAAACGCAATTCCAAGGAGCACTAAATTTGGGGAAATTCTTTATTCCACTCTCCCTCATTTAAAAATCTTGTGCATTTTAAGGGAAATCTAATCCATATGCCTCTGATTCATTTACACTTAAATCATTAAAATGTTGTTTTGAACAAGCCACTTGGTGAACAGAAATGAATATGAGCTTTCTTTTATTATTATTTCTTCCAGCTCTTTTCTGCAAAACAGGAAGTCACATTGGGAAAGCTGAATATCCTCCAAAAGTTTAAATTTGGTATGATAATTCTTAGGCCACCATGGTTTAGATAAATCTATATTTGCCTATCCTTGCATGGAACCCAGTACAGCTCTCTGCTTGGATGGCAGATGTATGCTTATAATTGCATGTAATCCGCTAAATTGCATGTGCGAGTATGTTACTTCCTTTGAGTAATGTGAAAAGTGTGTGTGTGTGTGTGTTTGGAGGTGGGGTGGGGGAGTGATACCAACTCTTTTGGATCGTATATATACCTGGTAGAATGGGACTGAAAAAGAAACTATATGCTGAAAACAGAAGAGGATTTACTTGAAACTGCTTATATATTTGCCACAAGCATTAACAGAAAACACATTAGATATAGTTTTCATTAACCACGGAGTCACTGAACTAGTATTATCAAGCTCACTGGCAAATTAGCAAATTTGTAGTCTCCTTTTTCTCCATCGTCTGTGATGCAAGATGCCAATGAACTTCACTCTCTTTTTTATCATTTTATTTCCCTTTCCTGAATCTCATAATAGCTTATGGTCATTCTACTGGGAATACCTCCCTACCCCAAGCTTTTCATTTTACGGAGGAGGAAACAGAAGTCTAAGAGTTAGTGACAAAACAGGGACAATCCATAGAAAATTGGGCTCCTAAAGTCAGGTAGTTTCACCACTTTGACCTAGTAGTACTTACCAAAAATCAAATGCCTATATACAGATATCTGGCACATCATATACATTAATCTCTTCCAATCCTTAAAGCAGTCCTAACGTAGCAGCCACTACTACTCTCCTTTTTCAGATGTGGAAATGGCAATTTTGAGCAATATTACAGAGTTTGTAAATAGAAGAGTCAGGATCTCACATGATATCCCACAGAGGCAGCCTAGCATGGTGATTAAAAAGGAGGTCCGTGAAGTGTGTTTGAGTACTGGCTTCAGCATTCAATAGTTGATGATTTTAGGCCTGTTACTTTACCTTTCTGCATCTTTGTTCCCTCAAAAATGGAGATAATAGTACCTATACGACAGAGCTGTTGTGAAGATTACATAAAATACTCCACGTCACAGTGTCTACATATAATAAGCACTCAAGTCACACGGACACTTTATATCTCTAATACTTTGGAAATTTCATGAGCGCAAAGGAACATCTGTACCATTTAATTCTATTTATTTATTTATTTATTTATTTTTTGAGATGGAGTCTCACTCTGTCACCCAGGCCAGAGTGCAGTGGCCCGATCTCGGCTCACTGCAAGCTCCGCCTCCCGGGTTCATGCCATTCTCCTGCCTCAGCCTCCCGAGTAGCTGGGACTACAGGCGCCTGCCACCATGCCCGGCTAATTTTTTTGTATTTTTATAGAGATGGGGTTTCACCCTGTTAGCCAGGATGGTCTCGATCTCCTGACCTCGTGATCCGCCCGCCTCGGCCTCCCAAAGTGCTGGGATTACAGGCTTGAGCCACCACGCCTGGCCTCTACCATTTTATTAATAAAGATGCCAGTACTAGATGCTGTGGGCCAGTTAATTTGTGTGTATCCTGAAGTATTGTGTCTCTACCAGTCTCTTATTCCAAATTCTGCCCAGTGGTAAACAGGCTCCACATGCACACAGGTCTGTGGCAGAAAGCACGTGGTGTCACCATCTTCCCAACATGGAACTCAGCATCAAACCCTCACACCTTATGGGAATGTGAAAGCAAAATTGAGATAATTTAGAGGAAAAAAATAGCATCATAGCAACCATTTTACAATATTGTCTTTATTTTCACATCAAGAGCCTAGTGCTGTCTTTAAAATACAATTTTTAAGCTAGAGTAGAGGGCGAACATTTCTAGTTTGGACCATGGGTCATGAAAATTCCTAAAAGTTCACCTAACAGGTAAAGCCATCAGAAGCCCATTTAAATTGTGGAATGAAGATTTCATGGCAAATAAAAATGCTATATCACTTTAATAAAATCATCATGTGCAAGCGAACATGGAAAGAAGAAGGAACTGAATTTGTAAGTCCTTATCCAGCTCTTTCTACTCTGGCTGAAATTGTAAACCTCCAGGAGAAGAGACTGTTAGCAGCCACGTCATCAATCTGCTGAAGAAGCTGGTGTTAGTGTCTAGATCTTTCTCATATTCAAAGTGGAGTAATGACAGTGAGGCTTCCAGGGCAGCATCTGAATAGGGACAGAGCTAGCAGCTGACAACGTGCTCTTAGAAGGTGGAGGGGTTAGAGAGAGGGAAGAGGACTTTGCCAGGTAAGAAACCAACATGTTTCCCCTTTGGTTCCAAAATCGTCTCCTGGAGCTCCAAATACTACTTGGGAAAACCTATGGCAACCTGTTTTCTAGATTGAGGGTGTCACACCCTTTAATAATAATTTCTCGAATTGTCCAGAGGAAAACTATGGCTATCTGTTTCCACTGTGCTAAACACCTGGATGAAGGCTGGTGAGAGGGAGTCCCCTGAACAGGCCCCGTGTCCTCATTTCCTCGTAGCCTGGAGGGTCGGTGACTGTGAGTAAACTGGCAAGGGATCTGAGAGGGCATCGTCCTGGGAGAGAAACTAAGTTTGGTGTGGAGAATGTTGGAAAATGCTCCCACCACCATATCATCCGGGTGTCTGCAGGGCCTGAGCCTGTGAGATTTGCCTTCTTTTTCCAGATGTATGAGCAAGACAGAGATTGTTAATGTTTAAGGGCCAGTGAATAACCAGACGCATAGCACATCACATTAATGTGGCCCTATTGTTTGCAGTTCCATCTGCAGCCAAAGGCAAGGAACAGTGAATCCTATAGATGCTTATGGGCCCCAGGATTCTAGGATCTCTGATCATTAACTTAGCCCTCTAGTGTCAGTTTTTCTTAGTAGAGTAATGACATCTCTACCCCAAGTACCACTGCATTATCATCATCGTCATCACCACCACCACTGACATAAAAACTATTGAGTTCTTACTATACCAGGCACCAAACCAAGGACTTCAGACAATCATTTCACTGATCTACTGTAACCCTTTGAAGTTGGTCCCATCACAATATTGCTATTTTAAATCAATAACCCATAGTTAAGTGAGTTAAGTGACTTTACTAAGGTCACCAGGATAGCGAGTGATAGGTCTAAGACTTGACAAAGCCTGTGATGTTGCTGTTAGGCAATCTGGGACTAATATGAATGAATCAATGAATGAGTAGACAAATAATTATAAAGATCCATTCTGACTTAACTCCCTTTAGTGACTCTTGATAATATCAGGGGATAGTAGTATTTGGTAAGAGAGCTAGGCTTGAGTTTGAATTCCAAATGAGTCACTTTCTAGATGTATGGCCTTAGGCTGGTAATTATATATCCAAACTTAATTTTCTATCTGTAAAATGGAGGATATTAGCCACTCTAGATTTGTTATAAATATTCTTGTGTATAATAGATAAAGGGCTTGTTTCATAATCGGTCCTTAATATGGGTTACATACTATTTTCTAACATTTTAAATGTTTATTTTAATTAATCATTACATGTGACCTAAAGCTATCATTCAGAAAAAGAAAACCGTCGGCTGGCAGTCTCATTTTCTGCCCCCTCACTTCCTACAATTCTTATGCCTTCAAAATGTGAGACTCTTCTTCTTCTGTTCTTTACTCCAGGTTTCACAACCCCAAATAATTCTGCACCATGAAAAAGCAAACCCCGCACACTGGAGCCTCCTTTTATGAGGACAGAGAACTAGACAAGAATAGGCTTTTGTCTGCCATGAGGAAAATGCCTGAGTTTTGAGAGACTAAAAGAAATATTACATTGTTCTTATTCTGCAATTTGTAAATAATTATTTCCTTCCAAGCTCACAAACAAGGGATTAAAATAAATATTTCCCATTTCCCAATAAAATGGCTTGGCTTGAGTTTTTGAAAATGTTTTCATTAATCTTTCCTAACTCCTTTGCAGCTGTTCTCAGACTAACTCTAGCACTGGTGATGTACACTGCTAGAAAATGAAGGAATTCAGAGTGGAAATGGCCACTCTTGGGGCAGGGTTCAGCTCATGATACATTCTTTCTTCAGGCAAAATTACTATCTCTATATTTTATTTATTTATTAAAATTAAAATAGATATAGAGTTTTGCCAGGTTGCCCAGGCTGGTCTCAAACTCCTGGTCTCAAGTAATCCTCTTGCCTCGGCCTCCCAAAGTGCTGAGATTACAGGCATGAGCCACTGCATCCAGCCCCAAATTACTATCTCTAATGAGTTTTCTCCATGGTAATTTTGCAGTTCCTACATAAATTCCTAATATTAGATTATGGATGCTTAACAAGTAATGATAAAATATAATCACGGTACCCAAACGTTTTAAACTTGATGGTCTTGAATGTCTAACATTTAACAAGCGTGTGTAAAGGCTGTGCGATATATAATAGCCCAGTGAAAAGTTGACCCATTTACAGAGCATGATTGGGTTACACTGCCACACTGACCTTCTTGCTTTATAAACAGGCCACACTTTCATAGGGTAACATGTAGATTAAATTTCCATTAAAAAATAACCACTTCTAAATGTATGTCATTAATTCTGACTTCTTTGTGGGGCCAAGGAAGAGATGGAAATGCAGTATTTTCATTTTCATTTTTCCAGTCTGTTTCTCACAAGGAATATCCCTCCCACACTGCCTGAGTCTAAAGAGAGTAACGATTGTCTTTCATGGGGGCAAACCTCTGTGGTTAGGGGACTGTGTTGGCAGAGCCGGATAAATCCTACTCCTAGGTGTTTGGACCTGTGCTATGCCTCAAAATAGGGAGGAATCTGAGAAAAGCTGAGATTACTTCTTACTCTATCCCCTCTGCATCCCAAGCCACCAATGTTCCCTCCAGTATATTTGAGGGCCCCTGGTTCAAGGACTGTGGAGACACAACCAACAGTACCATCTTCTCCAAAACACCATCAACACAGGGCTGGCATAAAAGGGAATCAGCCAAGAGTTGCAAGGCCATGGTCAAGGCTGGTTTAGAATGGAGGAATTCCTTCCATGGCTACCGTTGTCCCCACCCTCAGTCCTTTCTATAAGGGTTTGTTGTCTCATTGCTTACTCTTTCTCTTTTGGACCTTCTCTGACAGCAGTCATTTAAGTCTAGTGTTAATGGATTTCAGAGGCCAGACTGGTCTGATGGCTGGAGGCAGGATGTGCAGAAAGGGGTGAAAGAGCAGGGTTCTTTGTGTCTGGGGGTTGCCATATATTTGCAGCCATGGCTACAGAATTACATTCCTCTCTTTCAGAGCACAGGTCCTTCACTCCTTCATCAGCCTCCCTCCTCACTATCCCTTCTTTCCAGGGATCTGGTGCCCATGTTCATGGTGTCCTCTCTTGGTCTCTGCTCTACCTCTGTCTTGTGAAAGTTCCATCCAAGAGTGGCTGAGGTCAATGCAACCTGGATGGAGGGCTTTTTCAAAGCTCCCCTGGTGATTCTGATGTGCACTAGGGGTTGAGAAGCTCTGCTATGAAGGAATCAGAAAGAGGACCCTTGTTTCTTTCAGAGAATCAGCATGAATGCTAGGGAAATTAGACTGCTGGAAATGCCACAGGAAAGCAGATATGGAGATAGAACCAAGGGAAAGGACATACTGGGACATCCTGGCTACGAAAAAGAAGCATAGTCATTCACAAAATCTGGTAAGTACAACTAACCACCCTTAGATAATGAAAGGTACACACAGACAATGTCAACAGGGCAGCTTTGTTGTAACTTTCAATGCATAAAACCACTGTGATTCATCTACACTTAGGCTCCCATTGGCCATGTAGCACTATCTCATTGTTATAACTTTAAAATTGGTAAAAACATTCACACCTTGCACTCTCTTGGCACTGTAGTGCTCCAGAATAGTATAAATTACCAATTACCTGAGATGATGGTGAGAATGGGGCAGTGGTTCAGAAATCCAGCGTGCTGAAGGATTGTTTTATTTGCCTTTGCTCCTCTAAGCATTTTCTGACGCATGTTCTGTTCTGGTGAAACATTAATTTTCATAAAAGGCTATTGGGGTCAGCATTAGAAAAGTTTCAGCAATACTGAATATTTGTTCTCCAAATTCTCGACAGAATATATGACCTTTATAACCTTGAATGTTCCATCTCACAGTCCTTATTAAAAACTCAGTTTAAAAAGATAATAAATAGGGCTTGCACAGAAGATATGAAGATATGTATGTAAATACCCAAAATACAATGTCTGGGCACACTCCAATAGCCCAATCAAAGCAAATCCTTTATTATTGCTCTAGATGGTGTAAGTGTTATCCCGGATACCCCTGAAAAAAGCTGGGCCCTCAGTGAGCTGTACACCTGGACTCATAATGTTCTGGCCTTTTTATTTTTATTTTTATTTTTTTGAGACAAGGTCTTATTCTGTCACCCAGGCTGGAGTGCAGCGGTGTGATCTCGGCTCACTGCAATCTCTGCCTCCCAGGTTCAAGTGATTCTCTCGTGCCTTGGCCTCCTAAATAGCTGGGATATAGGTGCATGACACCATGCTCTGCTAATTTTTGTATTTTTAGTAGAGATGGGGTTTCACCATATTGGCCAGGTTGGTCTCAAACTCCTGAACTCAAATGATCTGTTCGCCTTGGCCTCCCAAAGTGCTGGGATTATGGGTGTGAACCATTGCGCCCGGCCTGGCCTCTTGTCCAGATGTTTTCATTGTCCTGGGCGTTGTACAACCACTGGCCTTCAGAATGGCTCAGGAAACAACCTGTCAGAATTCACTGTTGAATTAATAGAAGCAATGTCTTTTCTGAGGCCCTAATGGAGAAATTTCATTGAGGCTTTAGGGTGAGAGCAGTTGTATTTCTTCTGAGAGTCTAGACTCTTTTGATTTGATGCCTACCAAAATTTATGTTTTCTTCCTTTCTCTGCTGCTAGGAAGTACAGCATTAATTGGCAGCCCATTTTTAGCAACTATGTAGAACTTTTTCAGTGCATTTAGTTTACTAAAGCTACCTATTGCTTCACTTGATTTTCCTCACTCTTCTTTCTCACTCTAGGTTACATCAATTATTATTATTATTTGAAGACAAGGTCTCGCTCTGTCATCCAGGTTGGATGCAGTGACACAAACATAGCTCACTGCAGCCTCAAACTTCTGGGCTAAAGCAATCCCCCCACCTCACCCTCCTGAGTAGCCAGGACTACAGGCATGCACCACCCTACCCAGCTAATTTTTAAAAATTACTTGTAGAGATGGGGTCTCACTATGTTGCCCAGTCTAGTCTCAAACTCTTGGCCTCAAGTGATCCTCCCTCATGGGACTCCCAGAATGGTGGGATTACATGTGTGAGCCACCATACCTGGTCCATCAATTAGTATTTTTATCTTATTATACTGTAAGTATTTTTATCTTATTATACTGTAAGTATTTCAATTATCTTACTATACTGCAATCCCCCCACCTCACTCTCCTTAGTAGCCAGGACTACAGGTATGCACCACCCTGCCCAGCTAATTTTAAAAAATTACTTGTGGAGATGGTGTCTCACTACGTTGCCCAGTCTAGTCTCAAACTCTTGACCTCAAGTGATCCTCCCTCCTGGGACTCCCAGAGTGGTGGGATTACATGTGTGAGCCACCATACCTGGTCCATCAATTATTATTTTTATCATATTGCACTGTAAGTATTTAAAATTTAAAAGAAAAAACTTGTAAGAAGTAGGAGGAAACCAAACAAGCAAACAAATAAATGCAGCTGGACTAGAAATACATTTAAATAATTATGTTGCAGGTTTTATGCCCTCATTTTCTCTGTAGTGAAAAGAGCATATTACCAAGAATTCTAGTCTTGGTTCCATCATTGGTTAGCTGTGTAACTTGAACAAATCACTTTATTACCTCCAGGTCTTCTGTTTCTTCAGCTATAGAATGAAGAAGTGGAAATACATGATGAAAGTTACTTTCAGTAGTCACAACCTTAGATGTATAAAGGAATTTGCATTCTCTGAGCAGATATAATCAACTCACAAAGGCTCTGAATGGCAAATGGAAGCTAGCTTATGATCCTCTATTATTCCGTGGTTAAGCCGGAGTCTGTAATTCACAAAAAAATACCTGAGGGTTAATTGCCTTGAGCCAACTTGGTACCTTCTAGGAGTTTATAATCTAATAGATATCTCTGCAATTCATTCTTCTCAATATTCTAAGGAGAGCAGGCATGCAGTAAGCATTTACTAAATAAATAGAAGGATGAATGAGTGGATGAATACATTCTTGAATAGCTTTTCAAATTTAGGATTCTCTTGTAGGGTCTCAAAGATCTCTTTTTCAGAAGCTAGGAGTATTGGTGACATTTTTTCTCTTCTTTTAACTCTCCTGATAGAACATGCATTTCCATGTTAGCTTTCAAATTTCATCTGGAGTGGGAATCAACACAAATGAGATGAGGTCAAGTAGTTGGTTGTTACCATCAAAAGAAGTAAGTAAAAATAAACACTGTGCAGTTCTGAGGTGGATGCCTAATCTGGAACCTTGGACAATGGGGACAAACCTTTTGGGTAGGGAGAGATTCACATATTCTGCTAACTGCTTCACAAAAGTCTTTCCTGATCTATGTGCAATTAAGTGAAATGTTGGCTTAATTAGAAAAAAACCTGCCCCAAACAGAGGCTTCATTTTTAAGAAAACCAATTACATGCACTTTAATAAGATTTCATTTATTACTTTACTCTTTGGGTCAGATATTGTGTTTTCAGAGTCTCACTCTATTGCCCAGGCTGGAGTGCAGTGATCTCAGCTCACTGCAACCTCTGCCTCCTGAGTTCAAGTGATTCTCATCCCTCAGCCTCTCTAGTAGCTGGGATTACAGGCATGTGCCACCATGCCTGGCTAATTTTTCGTATTTTTAGTAGAGACAGAGGTTTCACCATGTTGGTCAGGCTGGTCTCGAACTCCTGGCCTCAAATGATCTGCCCACCTTGGCCTCCCAAAGTGTTGGGTTTATAGGCATGAGCCACTGCGGTCAGCCTTCAGAAGCACTTTTTCTACGTGACAGTTGAAACATTATTTTACAGCATTGCAAAGCTATGCATAGCTCTCATGTTAAAGGAGACCAGTTAAAGAAATACTGAGTAAATACAATTTAGCTTTCTTTGGGAAAAAAAAATTACCAATCTTTATTTTGTTGTTAACGAGATTATATCTGGCTCTGTGGTAAGCAGTTTCAACTTGTTTCTGGAAAGAGGTGAGGTATAAATTCATTCAATAAATAAAATGATGTGATGGGTTTAGCTTGCCCTCCAACTTTTCTGCATGGGAAAAATTGTCCAAATTGTTAAAAAGTAATAAAGCTTCAGATGATAATCAATGATAGTTACACTATTTTTAAAAATGGTCATACATAATGGTCTATTGTACTGAGAAGGGAAACCTCGGGCTGAACACCATATTTCCTAATCAACTGTTGGCTTGCTCAAGGCAATTAACTCTTGAGGGTACCGTTTTCCCATAACTTAAGAAGAGCTGTGATATGATGTATAGATCTAGTTTGTGTGGCATAGATGCTTTAAGAAAAAATACTCTGTGTGCAGAAATTGATAGTGATTTACTATTTTCAATATTAATATCAAGCTCCCTGGGTTAATGATGTAATAATTATGCTTTTATTTTTAGATAGGAACATGTCAATTAAAGAAGGATAAATTCTTGGCAAGTATGCCATCACTTTCCCCTACTGTGCCCATGGCAGACATGACTAAACAACTCTGCCCTTCTTTTTCAATAGCTGCGCTGTGGCTTTAGGATCATTTGAACCACTGTTTCAGTGGATGGTAGTGCTCATGTAAGATGAAGCCTTATTTGCCATGCATTTTGAAGTGGGCAAAATATATGAGAGGAGGGTCCATGGAATGTTTTAAATAGGTGTATCTCAACACTGGATTCTAAATGAAGAGTAAAACTGGGTTTTTTGAACTCTAAGTTTCCAAAGGAAATACAGAAGGGAGTATCCTTGGGTTACTGTTGTCTTTTCTGCTCCATTTTTTAATGAGAAAATGGGCCTCTGTTCCTATGGATATGCTGGGGGTGGGTGTATCAAGGGGAAGCTAAGCAAGTGGGGCTCCAACGTCCTTACCTTTGTTTCAACCACTGTATAAATGTGTACAGTAACACCATTCCACAGAAATTTGTTTTTTCCTTGGAAATAATGCTAACAATGGTGCAGCAGAAAATCCAGAAGCCCTGGAAACTGCCCCAGTGACTACATCTCCATCAGTGAGGTGGGACAGTTGGCTTTCTATATGGGAAAAAGTAAAATCCTCTCCTAATTTACCTCCATATAAAAAACCAACAGATCCACAGCACTGAACAATCTACCATTCCCCACTGATGTCTCACGACCTCCACTTTTGTTTACCAGGGCCCTGTATGGATCCATTTCTGAGATCTCTATCCTAGTCCAGCAACCCTGGGACAACACATACTACCTTAATGGCTGCAACTTGGTAAGTCTAGCTGTCTATTCATGGAAAGTTTGCCTAACCTTTATTATTTTTTTTAATTGTCTTGGCTATTCTGGGACTTTTGTTCTTCCATATGGAGTTTTGAATCAGTTTATCAAGTCCTATGAATAATCCTGTTGGGATTTTTATTAGATTTCCTTTGAATTTGCAGATGAGAAATTAACTGGACATTTTTTTTTTTTTTTTTTTTTGAGACAGAATCTTGCTGTGTCATCCAGGCTGGAGCGCAGTGGGGTGATCTTGGCTTACTGCAATCTCTGCCTCCCAGGTTCAAACGATTCTCCTGCTTCAGCCTGCCGAGTAGCAGGGATTACAGGTGCCTGCCACCACACCCGGCTATTTTTTGTGTTTTTAGTAGAGATGAAGTTTCACCATGTTGCCAGGCTGGTCTTGAACTCCTGACCTCAGGTGATCTGCCCACCTCGGCCTCCCAAAGTGCTGGGATTACGGGCATACTTCAGATTTACTTTTATGTCTTTCAACAACATTCTCTTAGGAAAATCTCAAAGGTTAGGATGATCTTCACTATAGGTAAATTACTTGCTGAATGATACCCCGAGCTGTTCTAACCAAACTATAGGTGACCTGGAATTTTTCAGCTCTATTCTATGCTATTTCCACATGACAGCGTTCTCCTCACCACCTCCCCTGTGCCCTTTGGTCCTAGTCACTCCAGCAGGATTAAGTTTGGTTGCTCACAACGTGAATTTATTGGATAATGGATCTTTTTGGCTGTCTTCCCTTTTGTCGCTCACTTCCCTACTCTCTTACTCATGTTCCCTGGGATCGCCTCCTAATAAACCACATGTACTTTCATCCTTCCCCTAGGATCTGCTTCTGGGGAAACCATGACAAGTGTTAAATAGATTTCCAAACCAAATGTAATAAAATCTAATTCTCAGAGCCTAGAAGCAAAATCTCCATTAAGAGTAATCTCTGGGTAGAGTCATTCCTGGGCAGAGGATAGGCTTTGGGGTCTGGTAGATGCTTAAATTCCAGCTCCTCTACTCACACTGCATGGCCTTGATTCACCTCTGCCTTCCACCTGTGTGAAAATAGTAATGTAAGCCTCATAATATGTTCTGATCATTAAATGATGTATAAAGTCTTATATTCATTCAACAAATATTTATCCAGACATAATATACATTAGGAACATAATTAAGTAACTGGCACAGACTGTTGTACAATAAAAGGAAACTATGAGATTGTGTATACTAATGAATGAGAAGCAGAACAAATTTTGGGGGAACTTGAGACAACAGCAATATTTGGTAGTAGAGGGACACACATCTGCCAGAGAAGAGGTCTATTACCTCTTCTTCTCTCTGTAGGTGCGTGCACCAAGGCTTCTCATACTCTGTAACATGAGGTGAGCCTCTAAGGGCAGAGGCTGGGTTCAAATACCCAGTGTATTAACTTGATCTTGTTAACTTCTCTAAGACCATCTGTGGGATGGTAATCATGATATCTACCTAAAAGATCACGGTGAAGAGTCAATGATGTAACGGACCAAAAGGCCAGGCTCCAGCAATGTTACTTCTCTTAATCTCTCTTCCTGAAGGCCTCATGGTTGCTGACTACTAAGTAAATTGCATCATTTTCTTCTGAAATGATAATGTGTTGCATTCAAATGTTGTTTAGACAAGTCTGATTGGAAGACACTGCTCTGTCCAATTCTTCTCCAGAATTAACAGTAGTTAAAACAATATTGCTTTTTATACATTTGATATAGGCAACAAACAGGACCCTGCTAACCATTGTCTAAGAAATTTTCTAGAATGGGGCTTTGAAGAAAACATACCAAGGTCAAGTTAGAAGTCTGGGGAAATGTAACAATTTCCCCAGACTTCCCCAGATAAATACAAATGAAGTATTTATCTTCGTTTTGTTTGTTGATTTGTTTGTTTGTTTTTACCTAGGGTTGTTAGCCCAAGGCCTGAAATATTTGTGAAAAGTCTGTGTCTTACTTGCAATACATGTGGTGCTCAAGTTTTAAAAGTTTAACTTTCAAATGACTGGCATTTTTGTATATTATACATTTAAATCCCTAAATTTCCTTTCCTGCGTCAAATTCAGACTTGTGCCTTAGCTTATCAAAGAACCATTTCAAGTTTTCTTTATGCGGTGCTGCTTGCCAATCAGATTTCATGGCAATGCCAATGTTTTCTGCAAAGCAGCATTTATCTGTCAATTATCTGAGTAGCTTATTGTATTTTTGTTGTTATTTTATAAAAATGAATGGAAAATGAAAAAAATGATAGATAGGATTCTAGTAATAAGCACAGATTTAAGAAGGAAACCATTCTACATGTTGAAAGCAACAGATCTTTAACTTCAGCTTGATGTTCTTTTGACATAAGCTAGTTAACTGTGTTTTCTGGTAAAGAAAAATTAAACAGAACTCTGGGATAAGTAATTGATGCTTGAAGCTTGTACATAAAAGGGAAGATGTAACTGGGAATTTTATAATGCTTTTTCAGTTTCTCTGAATAGAAACACCCCTACAACATGTATGTCTACCCTTTAATATTCACGTACCAGGTTATATCATAATTATTAGTTATGTATTATATAAATCAAAGGAAATGGCCTGTGTTTTTTTTAAAGTCTAATCGAAAATATGAAGTTTCTTTGTTTTTTTTTTATGGAATTGTAACAACTCACATATGACATCAGCCAAATCAAAGTTCTGATTGGCAATTTCCAGTTTTGATTAATAAAAATTATAACATTTATTGCTAATTAACTATTTACTTAGTAGGCTAAGTCCTTCAAGGCATGTGCTCCACCAGGGAAAAAAATTGCAAAAGGAGTTTGTAAAGAAAATACTAAGAAAAGGCTAGAAACCAAATAGGTCCAACACACATAGCCTGAGCTGTAGCCATTAACTTTAGTTACAAAAGTGGGTCAATGGCTAATATTATAATGTATCTGTTAGGGACTTGATATCTTTGAACATATTATTTTCTTTCTTTTTTATTCACAGAAGGGAATAGAGCAGATTATTTTCTTAGGAGATGAACAGATAAAAGGTCTCGGTTCAACCCTCACTAAGCCGCTGCCCATGATACTACACTCCATCATAGCCTAAAGGCCGAGAAGTGATTGCCCATAATACTATGAACGAGTCAGACTTGCTCCAAACAAGCAAATTAGGAAGAAGACCTCTGAGTATCCCAAGTTATATTTCAGATGCAGTTTGGAATCACATTGCAACTCCCACTGACTCATCTGATTAGAGGCAGTGGTGGTGTGGAACTATAGAAAGGAGCAACTTTGATTGCAGGTGCTTGTTTCTGGAAAAATTATATATTTGTGTCTATAAAGAGATGCTATCTTCTAATAGGCAAGACCATTTTAACTTGATTCAGAGGAAGAGGTCCATCTGCTTTTTTCTCTTTGACCTTTTGGTAGATTGATGCTACCTGTCTTTGTCTTCTTTTTTAATACGTTGTAACAAAGCTCTCCTATTAAAAGAATCCATAAAACGTGACTTGGTGCTGTAACAAAGCTACAAAAACCAATTACCAGCAGAGCTCCTACAGGTCTGTGTTGAAATGTCAAAGTAGGATTCTCTGGTTTCCTTAGAAAAGTGCTTTTCCCTTGATAGTGTCTCTTAGCTTCCACTTCTGTTTCTTCTTCATTTTAATGACATAATTAAAGAAGACTAGAATGTTTCTACTTTAAAACGTTATAAATGAATTTTTATCCAGATAAAACAGTATTACTTTAAGTGTTTGCTATCAGCTTTAAAATATTACTGATGAAATTTTACAATTGCTATCAAGTCACAGTTCATGTGGGATTTAGGGTTTAAAGTTAGCATGTAAGGTAAAAATAATCAATTGTCAAAACTAGCAGTGAAATTTCATTAAATCACCCATAAAGTACACTACAGAACCACCTTTCAAGAAGTCCAGCAGAAGTGTGGCAGGAAGGATCACTGGTGAGAACCAGATAAAGTAGTTGTCTTCTGTTGAGGTGCCATGATGTTAGAACAAATAAACAAAGGAAAAAACCCTCTAAATACTAGATTCACTGTCTACCTGACAAGCTCTTTATGAGAGTTATAAAGGGCAGGGAATGAATTACCTGAGGAACCACAGCTTCAGACCCTCCACTGATTCCTGTGCCTGGTAAAGGATCATTGTGTGCAAAGACATATAACATTTCTCACATGATTTAGCTGTTTTTATTTTCCAGAACGATATACAGTTAAATTTATCTATTACAGAAATAGACTATTGAATATAAAGAATTTGAAATACAAATAGGGTTTTTTGGAGCTATATCCAAAAAATTTGGAGCAAATTTCAAGGGGCTACAGACAAGTAAGCAATGTATGATTCATATATTCAATATTATTGAAAGCCTCTTTTGGGAAACATATGTTGAAATTAGAAAAACCTTAATTACATAGACTAAGGAAATGTGTTGAAATTTGAATGGAACAAAAAAAAAATGGCCATCTGAGTGATACTTGTCTAAATTAAACCCTTCCAAACACAAAGCAGTGGCTTAAATTCTCTGTTTTACTGAGGAGCAAATTGGGACAAGCTTCATAGAGCCACAGTGGGAATTCTAGGAAGCTTGGTCTCTTTATGCTCTATAACCTGCTGGTACTCTTAGTAAGTACAGCTCCAACTGCTCTGCTGAGGTTGTCTGGACCCAGCAATGCTCATTCCTTACCTGCTGGCTATACGCAGCCTGCCTGGATTCATGAAACGACTCAGCATATAGTTTCAAGCACAAAAATCCAAAAATCATAAAGATGAATGGTAACATCACTCACTCATTCAGATTACTCATACCTTGGTATTGAGAAAACCCTTCTAAGCTGAGTAATTTCATTCTCTCCTTTGGCTGCTGGACCCTGAGAGTTGAAGATTGAGAAGTTCATGATGCGATAACTTTGAGTCATGGAGCCAGCTTCTTCTAGGCATGTGACTTTGGGTACCAGCACACAGGGAATGCTATGTCAAATCTTACTGAGGAAATATTCCCTTACAGCTATTCTGCCCTATCTTCACTTTACCTTTTCCATTGGAATATAAGCTCCTTAAGGGAATAGGCATTGTCTGTCTCTTTTTATTGACTTCACCTAGCACAGTGTCTGACAAATAGTACATGTTGATACATATTTTTGAAATTAATGTATTGAAGTTTACAAGATATGAGTAGAGAAAGAAAGCTTATCACTTACACAGTATTTTATAGTCACCACTCCTTTTCTGTCACATGTCACATTCTATGTATGCCACTCAGAACTTCTCTCCAAACAGCACCCTATCTCCACCTTCCTGCTTTCCTAGTGACCCCCTCCACTCCCTACCCCTGATATTTCATGAGGGTCTGTGGCTAAACTAGGGCTAACTGGCTTCTCCACCCCAATACAAGGAAGTTTCATTTAACTAAAAATGTCTTCAAAGGCCCAGAACTACAGAACATGATAATTACATAGATTTCAAATTTTAATTAAAAACCTAACATTCTTGAAACACTCCTTAGTTCATTTGGAGATTAAAACTAATTCCAGATTTAAAATGCATGCCTGTATGTGTGTATGTGTGTGTGTATACATAATTCTATAGATCATAAGTTAAACCGAAAACTAAGGAGATAAATAGGGGATGAGATGGGGTTGGAGGCGAAGCCCTTAGCCACCTGGACTTCCATCTGGAATCAGGGCTAGGAAGGACTAGAATTAGGGAGGGCTGTAGCACCCGTAGTTTACTACAAAGTTTACTACAAAGTAAAAATGCTTCATATTAAGTAGACATCTGAAGATGGGCTTACTACTTGAAACCAGGAGTTAATGTAGGTCTTCTCAGTTTGTCAAAGGAGGCAGAAAAAGGTCACTGTCCTTGGGACTATTGAGTTATGGCCCAGGAAGGCTGGAAACACTGGCTTCACCTCACAGGCAGCAACTGAGCCAAACTATCGCTAGCTTGGAGGCTTGGCTCTTGGATATTCCCAATATCACCACGGAGCAGGAGCATAATCCCCTATTAAAGGTATGGTTGGACTGGGAGTCTTGGGTGAGGCTCTCAGTAGAGGCAACAGCAAAACCTTTATATAAGGAGGGCTAAGGAGAGTGAGATGGAGGGAGGAAGAGAAAGAGAGGAAAGTCTCAAAGAAAGTAAGATATTCATAAAATTCCCAAAGCACAAAGAAATTCAATGCTAAATAAATGTAAAAAAGAATATAATGACAACCACAACAACAAAAGAAAATTATAGACTATTCTTGCAAGGGAACATAAATGAGAAAAATTGAATGGAACATTTGCAAATTGTATAGCAATACATTTTTAAAAAGCATTACCAAGTAGAGTTTATGCCAAGAATGCAATAATAGTTTCATGTCAGAAAATCTATGAATATTTCACATGAAAGGATCAACAGAACAAAATCATAGCATCATCTCCATAGAGGCAGAAAAATATTTGATAAAATTAAATACACAATCATTTTTTTAAAAAAAATCCTAGTAAATAAGGAATGAGAAGACTTTTTCTTAACCTAATAGAAGTCATTTAACAAAAAACGTACAGCACGCATTATTCCTAACTGTGAAATTTTAAATAAATTCTTATTAAAGTCCGAGACAAGTCAAGAATGGCTGTCATCATCCTGGTATTCAACATGAATTGAAGACCCAAGGCAATGCAATAAAACCAACAAAATCAGAGGCTCAAAGAATTTTAGAAAGCATGATACAAAATTATTCTTATTTGCAGAGTATATGATTGTAGACAATCTTTGAATAATCTACAGAGATACCATTAAAAAATTAGAGAAATTAGTAGTGTTGCTGGATTAAAAATCAAACATGAAAATCAATCGTATTCCTAGATAGCAAAATAACTATTTTTAAAAGTATAGAATAAAGATCATTCACATAAAAACCTATACTAATAAATACATCAAAACATGTTTCAGAGTTTTGTAGAGAATACTGTAAAACATTTTTAAAGTTTATAAAAGATTAAGTATATTATACAATATGTTATACCCATGGATGGAATAGTACAGTATAACAAAGATGCCAATTCTCCTGAATATAAATTCTATATAATTTCATCAAAATTCTTACAGAGATTTTTGTGGAAATTGACAGACCAATCTTAAAAGTCACACAAGAAATTAAAAGACAGAGAAGATATAGGCAATATTGAAGAAAAAGATCTAGGTACAGAATCTTGTCCTATCAGCTATGAAAAATTACAGCAGTCCTACCTTACTCACAGTTTCATTTTCTGTGGTTTAAGTTAACAGTGGTCAAACAGTATACCAAGAGTATTAAATGAAAAATTCCAGAAATAAATAACTGTTCATTTTAAATGGTACACCATTCTGAGTATGGTGATGAAGTCTCACACCATCCCACTTTGTCCCAGCCTGGCGTGAATCCTCTCTCTGTCCAGCATATCCACACTGAATATGCTACCTGCCCCTTAGTCACTTAATAGGCATCTTGGTTATGAAATTGAATGTGAGAGTATCCATGGTATTGCAGTGCTTATGTTTACAAGTAATCCTTATTTTACTTAATAATGGCCCCGAAGCACAAGACTAGTGATACTGGCATATTGTTTTAATTGTTCTATTTTATTATTAATTGTTATTAATCTCTTACTGTACCTAAGTTATAAATTAAACTTTATCATAGGTCCACTCGCATAGGAAAAGACATAGTATATATAGTATAGGTTTTGGTACTTTTTGCAGTTTCAACCATCCACTAGGGGTCTTGCAACTTACTCCTCATGGCTAAGGGGAGATTGCTGTAATTTAATGCTACAGTATTTTAAGAGAATGTGCCTTTGGGTCAGACGATGATCAATAGGCTATTTGAACCGAGTAGATTCCTCAGAAACAGATCCAGACATATGGAAAGCAAGTTCATGATAGAGATAGCATAGCAATTCCATGGGGAAATCATGGACTATTTATTTGTTACATCATGCTGGATGAGTTGATTTTCCGTAAGAAAAATATAAAGTTAGACCCCCTACTTCACAGCATACAAAATATAACTTTCTTTTTTTTGTTGTTTTGCTTGTTTGTTTGTTTGTTTTAGAACAGGGTCTCACTCTGTTGGTCAAGCTGGAGTGCAGTGGCGCAATCATAGCTCACTACAGACTTGAACTCTTGGGCTCAAGTGATCCTCCTGTCTCAGCCTCCAGAAAATGTAACTTTCATATGGATAAAAAACACAAATGTGAAATCAAAACTTTAAAACTTACATAACAATGTACAGAAGCATATCTTTACATCATCAAAGTAGGAAATTAAAAAAGTCTTAAATGAAAATCTTAAAAATATAGATTATGTTAGAATGTCAATGTCTCTATAATTAAAATTATTCTACAAAAAGTTAAAAAAAAACAGGCCAACAACAGAGTTGGAAAATGTATTTGCATATAACATACAATAGATTACTAAATGGAAGAGATAATTAACTTATACAAAACCATAAAAATAAAATAGTAACTCATTAAAAAATAGTAAAATATGTGAATAAGCAATTCACAAAAATATGACCAAGAAACATATTAAAAGATGCTCAATTTCACTAGAAATTTGGGAATTGAAAACTGGAAAAATGACACACCATTTTACTCTCATCATATTGAAGAAAAATTTTGAGGTCTGAAAATAACCCATGTTGGCAAAGACTTGGGGAAACCGAAACTTACATACCTACTCATAGGAATGTAAACTGGCCAACCCTAGGAGGGTAATTTGGCAATATCTGGTAATATTAATGAGATATATACCTTATAATCCAATAAGTTTACATCTTAGTATCCTGGAGAAAATTCTGCCCAGGTACATGAGGCTACAAGGATAATCATTGCAGTATTTTTTTTATAGCAAAAATTGGCAACAACCTAATTTTTCACCAATAGAATGAATGAATGAATGAAAATAGTAATATATTCATGCAATGGAATACTATCTAGAGATAAAATAGCAAATCATACCCACATGTCCAGTTGGATAAATCTCAAAAACATAATGTTGACTGAAAAAAAAATACAGAATGGCACATATGGCTTGGTATCATTTATGAAAACTTAAAAATTATGAAGCAATGATGGATATTGCTCACTGATAGAGAAAAACAAGGATAAGCATACAGGATTGTGATTTTTTGTGGGAGAATGATAGAGCAGAATCAGATCAGGAAAGGGGGCATATAAAGATTTAATTATATTTAAAATAATTTATTTCTTTAAAATCTATAAAAATCTGAACCAAAAATTGATGTACTCAAATTAGTTAAATGTGCATGACAAAACATAGTTACTCATTATATTATTTTCCTCTATGTTTGAAAGATTTCATAACGCTTCTTCTTTTTAATGAAAAAGCCTATGGATACTATACTAAAAATGTCAATCATTATGTTTTTCTATTCACAGCTCCCGAATGTGTAAGCTGTCCTTGTCCATAGTCCTGGATGTTCCTCTGACCCTATCCCTTCCCACAACTCTGCTAGAGTCACATCTAATGGAACCAGAAGTGTTTCAATCTGAGGAACCCCATTTGTATGCTGACCAGTAGCCTGACAAGGAAAAAAGACTTGAACCATGTGAATTTTTTTTCTTTGGAGTTTAGAAATCCTTGTGGATTTCCCAAGTGGAAAGAGGAGCTAAAATGTCTAATCCTTGATGCCTGTAGCTGCCATTTTGGGACATATGCAATCTGGAGAGTAAATAGATTGGCCTGGTCAACAGAGGTAGGTGATACCACGAGGCCCCAGAGAGAAGAGAGCAGCTCTGATTCCTTTTTAAAAATATGTATTTTA
Source organism: Pongo pygmaeus (assembly GCF_028885625.2). NCBI lineage: Eukaryota > Metazoa > Chordata > Mammalia > Primates > Hominidae > Pongo > Pongo pygmaeus. The sequence continues at coordinate 62,495,401 of NC_072392.2, forward strand.
GCTTTCAAAAAGTTGATACATTTAAAAAGTTGCACACATTTATGGAGTGAAAGTGATATTTTGATACATGCATACAATGTTGTAATGATCACATCAGGGTAATTGGGATATCCATCACCTCAAACATTTGTCCTTTGTGTTGGGAACACTTCAATTGTTAGCTTATGGCTATTTTGAACTATTGCACCATATTATTGTGAACTACCTTTCTCTACTTCACTATTGAACACTAGATCTTTTCCCTCCAGCCATTAACCAACCTCTCTCCATTTCATATGGAGCTCTGCAGTTCAGATTAACATGATGCAACTGAACTTTTTTTTTCTATTTGTGGATTTCATTAAATATCTATATCTTACAATCCTCTCCTCCTCATTCTCTTTAACTTGTGATTCTTGTAGTCTAAAAAATTGTTTAGAAAAGATAGAATGATGAAATCTTTGAATCATAATCAATACTAAAGATGAAAACATTTTCATGGCAAGGATGGTAGAAACTGCCTGCTGAAGACTTAGGAGATTGTCTCTGATCTTGGCAAAAGTCTAAAACAGATTTTTTAAAAATCGTAACTTGAGAAAAAAATCAACTTAATATTCACAATCATATCCCAATCTCTTCTTCCCATTTCCTACCCTCACTGCTCTCTAAAGAGGAAGGACCAGTGTTATGCTAGATTTGTACCAGTTTGCCGGGGAGCAATTGTCAGATTTTCAAGAATTTGTATATTTCTTAAACACAATCATTGTTACAAATTAAATTATTCAAACTTACAGTTAAACAACTTACATTAAATACAGGGGACTCATGGTATGCTGTCTTCATGAGACCCATCTCACAAATAATGACACCGATAGGCTCAAAATAAAGGGATGGAGGAAATCTACCAAGCATATGGAAATTAGTAAAAAAGCAGGGGTTGCTGCCCTAATTTCAGACAAAACAGACTTTAAACCAACAAAGATCACAAAGGACAAAGAAGGGCATTACATAATAGCAAAGGTTCAATTCAATAAGAAGGTCTAACTATCCTAAATATATATATATACTCAACACAGGAGCACCTTGATTCGTAAAGCAAGTTCTTAGAGGCTTACAAAGAGACTTAGATTCCCACACAATAATAGTGGGAAACTCCAACACTCCACTGACAGTATTTTTGAGGACAGATCATTGAGGCAGAAAATTGACAAAAATGTTCAGGACCTGAACTCAACATTGGACCAAATGGGTCTGATAGACCTCAACAGAACTCTGTCCTCAACAACAGGATATACATTCTCCTCATCACCACATGGCACATACTTTAAAATCGACCACATAATTAGACATAAAACAATCAGCATATGCAAAAGAACTGAAATCATAGCAAACATACTCTTGGACCACAGCACAGTAAAAATAGAAGTCAAGACTAAAAAAATTGCTCAAAGTCATGCAATTACATGGAAATTAAACAACGTGCTCCTGTATGACTTTTGGGTAAGTAATGAAATTAAGGCAGATACCAAGAAGTTCTTTGAAACTAATGAGAACAATGATAAAACATACCAGAATCTTTGGGACCCAGTTCAATCAGCCTTCAGTGGGAAATTTATAGCACTAAACTCCCACATCAAAAAGTTAGAAAGATTTCAAATTAACAACTTAACATCACAACTGAATGAATTAGAGAAGCAAGAGCAAGCCAACCCCAAAGCTAGCAGAAGACAAGAAATAACCAAAATCAGAGCTGAACTGAAAGAAATTGAGACACAAAAAAAACCATTCCAAAAGATCCAGGAGTTGGTTTGTTATAAAAATTAGTGATATATAAGCTACTAGCTAGACTAATGAAGAAGAAAAGAGAGAAGATCCAAATAAACACAATTAGAAATGACAAAAGGGATGTTACCACTGACCCCACAGAAATAAAAATAACTATCGGAAACTACCATGAATACCTGTATGCACACAAACTAGAAAACCTAGAAGAGATGGGTAAATTCCTGGACATATACATCCTCCCAAGACTGAACCAGGAAGAAATTGATTCCCTGAACAGACCAATAATGAGCTCCAAAATTGAATCAGTAATAAATAGCCTACTGATTAAAAAAAGGGCAGGACTAGATGAATTCACAGCAGAATTCTACCAGATGTACAAAGAGATGTAAAAGATGTGAGTGTTTAGAGCTGGTACAATTCCTACTGAAACTGTTCCAAAAATTGAAGAGGGAACTAACTCTTCCTCACCTCATTCTATGAGGCCAGCATCATCCTGATACTAAAACTTGGTAGAGACACAACAACAACAAAAACTTCAGGCCAATATCCTTTATGAACATTGATGCAAATGTCCTTAATAGAATACTTGCAAACCAAATCCAGCAGCATTTTAAAAAGCTAACCCACAACAATCAAGTAGGCTTCATCCCTGGTATGCAAGGTTGGCTTGACATATGTAAATTAATAAATGGTATTCATCACATAAACAGAACTAAAGACAAAAACAACATGATTATCTCAATAGATGCAGAAACGGCTTTCAATAAAATTCAACATCAGTTCATGTTAAAAACTCTCAGTGAAGGAACATAGCTCAAAATAGTAAGAGCCATCCATGAAAACCCACAGAGAACATCATACTTAAAGGGCAAAAGCTGGAAGCATTTCCCTTGAAAACTGGCACAAGTCAAGGATGCCCTCTCTCACTCCTCATAGTCAATGTATTAGGTTGGTGCAAAAGTAATTGCAGTTTTTGCCATTATAGTAAATGTAAACGCCACAATTACTTTCGCACCAACCTAATAGTATTGGAAGTCCTGGCCAGAGCAATCAGGCAAGAGAAAGAAATAAAGGGCATCCAAATAGGAGGAGAGGAAGTCAAACTACCCCTGTTTGCAGACCACCTGATTCCATATCTAGAAAACCCCACAGTCTTGGCCTAAAAATTCCTTCAGCCAATAAACAACTTTGGCAAAGTTTCAGGATACAAAATTATGTTCAAAAACCAGTAGCATTCCTATACACCAACAACAGCCAAGACAAGATTCAAATCAGGAATGCAATCCCATTCACAATTGCCATGAAACGAATAAAATATCTAGGAATACAGCTAACTAGGGAGGTGAAAGATATCTACAATAAGAACTACAAAGCATTGCTCAAAGAAATTAGGGCCGGGCGCGGTGGCTCACTCTTGTAATCCCAGTACTTTAGGAGGCCGAGGCAGGCAGATCATGAGGTCAGGAGTTCGAGACCATCCTGGCTAACATGGTGAAACCATGTCTCTACTAAAAATACAAAAAACTAGCCAGGGGTGGTGGCACATGCCTGTAGTCCCAGCTACTCGGGAGGCTGAGGCAGAAGAATCGCTTGAACCTGGGAGGCAGAGGTTGCAGTGAGCCAAGATCATGCCACTGCACTCCAGCCGGGGTGACAGAGTGAGACTCTATCTCAAAAAAAAGAAAGAAAGAAAGAAAAGAAAAAAAAAAAGAAATCAGAGATGACACAAATAAATGGAAAAACATTCCATGCTTATGGATCATGGATAGGAAGAATCAATATGATTAAAATGGCCATACTGCCTAAACTGATTTACAGATTCAGTGCTATTTTTATCCAACTACCAAAGGCATTTTTCACAGAATTAGAAAAAACGATTTCAAAATTCATATGGAACCAAAAAAGAGTCTGGATAGCTACAGCAATCCTAAGCAGAAAGAACAAAGCTGGAGTCATCACCTTAGCCAACTTCAAACTATAATACAGGGCTGCAGTAACCAAAATAGCATGGTACTGGCACAAAAATAGACACATAGGCCAATGGAACAGAATAAGGGGCCTAGAAATAAGGCTGCACACCTACAACCATCTGATCTTTGACAAAGCTGACAAAAACCGTCAGTGAGAAAAGGACTCCCTTTTCAAGAAATGGTGCTGGGGTAACAGGCTAGCCATATGCAGAAGATTGAAACTGGACCCTTTCCTTACACCATGTACAAAAATCAACTAAAGATAGATTAAAGAATTAAATGCAAAACCCAAAACTATACAAACTCTGGAAGACAACCTAGGCAATACCATTGTGGACATAGGAATGGACAAAAATGACATGATGAAGTTGCCAAAAGTAATTGCAACACAAGCAAAAGTTGACAAATGGGATCTAATCAAATGTAAAAGCTTCTGCACAGCAAAATAAATTATGAACAGAATAAACAGACAATCTACAGCATGGGAGAAAATATTTGCCACCTATGCATCTTGCAAAGGTCTAATATCCAGCATCTGTAAGGAACTTAAACAAGTTTATAAGAAACAACAACAACAGCAAGCATTAAAAAGTGGGCAATGGACATGAACAGACACTTCAAAAGAAGACATACGTGTGGCTGACAAGCATATGAAAAAAAAGTCAAATATCACTAACATTAGAGAAATGCAAATGAAAACCACTGTGAGATACAATCTCATACCAGTCAGAATGGCTATTAGTAAAAAGTAAAAAAATAACAGATGCTGGCAAGGTTGCAGAGAAAAGGGAACACTTAGACACTGTTGGTGGGAGTGTAAATTAATTCAACCATTATGGAAAGCAGTGTGGTTATTCCTCAAGGAGCTAAAAACAGGACTACCATTCAACCCAGCAATCTCATTACTGGGTACATACCCAGAGGAATGTAAATTAGTCTACCATAAAGACACATGCATGTGAATGTTCATTGCAGCACTAGTCACAATAGTAATGATATGGAATCAACCCAAATGCCCATGAATGACAGATTGGTTAAAGAAAATGTGGTACATATATACCATGGAATACTATGCAGCCATAAAGAAGAATGAGATGATGTCTTTTGTGGGAACATGGATGGAGCTGAAGATTATTGTCCTTAGCAAACTAATGCAGGAACAGAAAACCAAATACTGCACGTTCTCACTTATTAGTAGCAGCTAAATGATGAGAACTTATGGACACAAAGAGGGGAACAACAGACACTGGGACCTACTTGAGGGTGGAGGGTGGGAGGAAGAAGAGGATCAGAAAAAATAACTATTGGGTATTAGTTTAGTACCTGGGTGATAAAATAATCTGTACAACAAATTCCTGTAACATAATTTTACCTATGTAACAAACCTGCACATGTACCTGTTAACCTAAAATAAAAGCTAAAAAAAAAAAAACCCCAAAGGAAATAAATGCTAAAAACTCATCACTTCTTAATTATTTTGCTGCATTTTAAATTACCTATGTCTTTTAGTTTATTTGAACGTTTTGTATGCATATGGTGTGAATACCATATAAAGGTGTGTTACTGCACATCTTCCTAATTACACATTTAGTGACATCATGTTGGTAACTTGAAAATGGCCATGGCAGCAGCATTTACACCACAGAAATTGGCAAATGCTACCAACCAGGTCTTGATTTATTGTTTTGTTGATTGTCTACATTTAAGAAAGTGATGAGAATGTTAATAATGCAGATTAAACAAAAAGGAATGTTCTGTCTATAGCTGTCATATTGTAACATGGAAATTTGAGGAAATATTCAACTGTGTTCAAAACTATTATCCAGTTTAGCAAAGAAGTTGTTCACATTTATTGAGGAAGAGTGGACCTGTGATGTATATCTTTTCTGTTTCATTTTTGTCTTACTCATTAACATATATATAAATATCAACCACATTTACATGGAAACTATATTCATTCATCAATCATAAATTTTGTTACACATCTATTATATCAGTGAAAGTCATAATATATATTATATATAGGCATATAATATATAATGTACACACACATGTACACACAGGCAAACATACACATCTTTTCACATGCCACCTGGAAGTGCCACATAAAATTATATAGGGAATGGAGGAGTTGTAGACAGAAAAGATTAGGCTAGTAATTTAGTAGTTCTGGAGAACTGGACATGATTAGGAGAGAAGAGGTAAGTGAGAAAAAAACAAGAACAAAACAGCACATTTTGTTTTTATAAAGCACAAAGAGAATGGTAAAATGTTTGAGTTGTTACTCAAAATGAGAAATTTGGGTTAAGAAGATCTTTAGAATATTTTGCTGTGGAATGTAACATAATTTCCCTCTGAAGGGCTTTAGCAAAAGTGTACATTGTTGTCATCTTTTTAGATGTTTTGATTTTCCATTTTCCAATGCATGTCTGAGCTTAAATGGCCCATGAAGCAGTCGGTTACACTCAGATCACACTAGCATTTTGATAATAAAATTATTAGTTGAAGTCAATATGAGTTTAATATGAACAAGTTATATCAAAGTTGTTTTTTGTTCCTCTTAGGATTGGGTGGTTCTATTAGCATATATTGAAAATAATAACAAAAGCAACAACAACACAACTATTACTACTATTATTATTTTTATATTACCAGAATTTTTTCTATATTCCTTACATGTAATTTGAGTATGCATTTACATGCCTCACAAACACCTTATGAGGCAGATACAAATAATTTATTACCCTATTTTATTTGTCAGGAACAGACAAGGTGATCTAATTTGCTCTAAAGCACATAACCAGTAAAGTCTAGCAAGATTAGAATTCAGACTATCTAGCCCTTGAGGTGGCACTATTAGTTAACTCTACAATGCTACAAAATTGCCAAGCATTACCAGTATAGTGTATTTTAAGTATTTATCTTAGTTTCTAAAAGGCACAGATATCAGTCTAAAGATAGGTCCCAGTCTGGGTGTTGGAAAGCTACTTTGTGTTTGATTCTGTTGATTGAGTTAATGTAAGCATTTACTGAGCATCTGGTTGTTTAAGAGAACATCACAGACATTTCAGGAGAGACAAAGATGAATAAAACATGGTTCCACCTTTGAGGAGCTTAAAATCCAGATATTCACTGTCTTTACCAACCTCTTGAATGAAGCCAAGTGGCAGATCAAACTGACAAAGGATTTAAAATAATTTAAATTCAAAAAACTCCTAATAGTTTCACTTATATTCTGAAATTACTAAGTGTTGCATGGATAAATGTATTTGGCATCATATTCAAAACCAAGTGCAAAGATACATGACTGAAAAATCTGTTTTTGTAGCAGCTTTTGTATCTAGGGGTTTTAGATTAACCTCCGGACTAAAGTGCTGTTAAAATTTTTGATGTGCTCTTAGTTATTGTAATAAAACTAACACACCAGAACGAGAATTTCTTTTTGTTTTTGTTTTTTCTAGAAGCTCTATACTGGTCAGCCATCTCAGCAGTATCCTTTTCAGTTCAGGCTGTAACATTTTTAAAAGGAGCATTGAAAAATGCAACTGGGATAAATGGAAAAGGATAACTAAATCTAGTCATGTGAAGAATGGCTGAAGGAATTGAGGATGTTTAGCCTGGACAAGGAAGACTCAGAGAGTATACGGGATCAGATTCCAAAATATTTGGAAGGTTGTCATGTGGGGAAGGAGTCAACTTCTTCTGAGCTGCTCCAGAAGGGATAAACTAGCACAAATGACCCAAAGTCAGAGGGAGGTTATCTCAGGTTAGCGAAAGAAAGTTTGAATACTGAGCTATTAAAAAATGGATTAGGCTACCATATGAGATAGAGGAAGGGCTTCGAGAGAAGATGTTGTGAGGACAGCTAGGGGTGGGCTGCTGAACTGCATCATATTGAAAGCATCTTCCAAAATTAAAGTTCCATGATTTATGATTCCATAACAGAAGTAATTCCCTAAACATTTACAACACACACACAGTAAAATCATATTTTCCTGAAATACGTGAAATTTGGGGGATTGTAATTAACATATGAGTAGCAATTACCTTTATTGTCCTTTTAGAAGTATAAGAAGCAGTGACATTTAGGTCATGACAAGAGAAGAAATACGTAGCCTTTGTGCATGGAAAGCCCAAGAACGATGGGCAAAGGCCCTGGGAATCCACTCCTTTGGAAACAGAAGACTGTTTTGATATAAAAAAGCGAACAGAGAAAGAATACAAGGTTAACACTGGATGCAACTTTAAATCCTTCAGCACAGTGCCTAGCAGCCATAAAAAAGCAAACAAAAGTCTGCAAACCCTTTCCAGAGGCGATGAATAGAAACAGAACAAATCACTCTTGCCTAGATAAATGCTACATCCCTGTACTGCTTTGCTGGCCATAGACCTCCTCTGCAAAAGGCATTAAAGCCATAGGGAAGGGGAAGAAAAGGCACTCAGAATGAGGGCAAAAAATTCTGATGTATAGCTCTTGAGCTAAATTACACAAACCAAGTTAATGTAATTGGCAAATGGATACTTAGAGATGGAATATTTAAAGAAAATCCCTCTTGAAGAGGCCAAGGAGCCAGTGAAAGAGACTGCTCTAGGCTTGTTGAATACAGGCAAAAAATGAAGAAAAAAGATTGACATTGTAACCCAAACAAAGCTCAGTGGAGAGGCAAGAAGAATTAAGAGAACAGGTCTTTGCCCAGACAATGAAAGCCTCAGCTAAAATCCTAGCCACACCATGCAATTTATTAAAAGTTGTTTCTTCCCCCATAACCAACCAGCTTCCACTAGTCTCCAGCGTTCTTTTCTGACTTATTTCATTAACATTTCCTTCTTTTTCTGGAGCAGTCAGGGCCCCAGGGAATCTCTTTTCCCCCGCCTCACCCCCACCAATGGGGCATTGAATGAGAGCCAGGGTGTTGTCTGTGAAAAGAGAAATTGCAAAACCACAAATTGCAGAAAATGGTTACTGCCAAAAATCGAAAGGAACACACGATATCACCAAGCCTCTTAAAAAGCAATTGCGCATTTTACAGGCCTCTAGATAATTCAGGTTTCTTTGGCAACTTTCTCACCCATACCACCCAGAAGATAATTCTCTTCCACCAGAGGCAGTGGTCCTAAAGAATATGAGCGGTTGAAAAGAAAAAAAAGAATGTGGGTGCAAGTCTTTCCAGAGCACTGACCTGGCCCAATAGTGTTCTATTTTCTTCTATTGTGTAGCATTAATTTGAAGGCCCAAAGCTTGCCACCAGAACACCAAGGACTCCCACTAAAACAGGGAGGGTCTCCAATAATTTAATAAGATTATTGGCAATACAAAGCATTTTTAGATGGTAAAATTTTTCCAAAACATTATATCATGTGATTATCACAACAACCTTTCGAAGGGGTCAGGAGAAAATGTCTTCCTTCCTCTCTCCTTCCCCAAAAAGATACTTTGAAACCGAAGGGTTAAGTAACATACTCCAAGTCATACTACCGAAGGAGTGAACTGGGACTTAGCCATTGGCCTTTTGATCTTTGCTCCTGAGTTCCTTCCATTGCCAGCCTTATTCCTCTATGGGGGCATATTTTCCTGACTTGGCTAAAGCTGTCCTCCATCCGTGGGTTGGGATTTTATGTGTTGCATATACATTTCCAGGACCTTTACTTGGAAAGTCTCCTGTCATTCACTATAGATCTAAGTCTTGTTTGAATGGAACGTTGATTAGGTTGTTTTCCATTTGTATTGGTTGAATAATACAATCATCATTAGGACAAAATGTCAACTCCAGAAGGGCTGGTTCAATGTAGCTTCCAAAAAGAACCCAAGTCAAGACTGCCTGGTGATTTTAATATGTTTCCGTGACTCCATGGGTCAGACCAACCTTTCCCCAGTTGCTCAGAGATTGCTTGGGGAGCTGGGTAGACCCATTTTGTCTGGATTGTGTATAATCCCAGTGCAAGCTTCCTTCTCAAAATATTTACTAATGAAATAGGTCACTAAGCACCCTGTATGTTTCTGAGAAAAAAAAATGTGAAAAGAAAACAATCACAAATTGAGACCTCTAAAGTAAAATAGCCACCCCCCCACCCTTTTTTTTCTTGCAGTCTGAAAGATAAACGGTGCTTTCAACTGAAATTTTGATAAAGAGATCCTGGGGTAACACGTAGGTGTTTACATTTACATATAGTGACTTAAAATGCTGCCTTAAATTGCCCTTCATCAAATTTTCATGATTAGTATATACCAAGTATCTTTTGGTATTTAACATTAACTCATTTAAAATACTAGTAAACCTAAATAGGCAGTAACAGTATGGTAAAGAGCTACCAAATATGAATATGCAAGAAAGTAAACATAGGCAATTTCCCCTGAACAGCTTTCTGTGTTCAAAAGAAATAATACAGTCAAAAGTTAACATTTGTACAAACAATATACTCATGATAGCACATGAAAAGGAGACTACTCATAAAATCTAACATGACTTTCTTAGTAAAAGCTGCTTAAAACATTCATAGCGTGCAGGTGTCTTGATAATGCAATAAAGACTAAAGCAAGATAATACAGAGACTGACATTTTAAAAAATATCAGTGAATGCGTAATACGTTGACATTAAATCTGAATGTTTTGAGGGTGAATGTCTTTTGTGCTAACGCTTGAGTATTTGATGTACAGCAGTGGGATCAATTTATTCTAGAGAGCAAACAAAAAACCATCATCCAGGGAAATCAGTAAAAACTAAGTTTTTCCTGCAGTTCAGCTGAACACATAATCTTCTCAGGGACTGAATGATTCAAAAGAGAATTTATTAGAACATGTATAATATATATAATTCAACTGTACTCTTTGGATTCTGATAGGTACTAGAATGTCTAATTAAATGCTTCAGTGACTACTGAGGTGCATTCTCTGCTGGAAATTCTACATGAATTAGAAGTTGATGTATCCTGCATGAGGGTACATGACTCAAACATCTACCTTATAGTTGTTGATTACTTGCTTAGTGACAAGCAACTTACTACATTTTGAGCTACTTTTGAACAGCTAGGGTCTTTATACTAAAGCTAAATCCACCTCCTGCTTTTGGAAATTGGATATTATTAAATTACACCAGAGACATACGAAACTTTCTTTTTTTCATTTGTTAAAATTATTCTTACCTTCATTTCATTAAAAAAGAAAAAAAAATCACCCTAATTCCAAAGACAAAACTCAGAACTCCCAGTTCAGATCTGCTATAATTTTATTTGGTCTTTCAGAATAGAGGGGATTTGTAATTTGGGTATAGACGCTGGAAGTACTAAGAATAAAGAAACATAATACACAGGAGATTAGTTCTGGAGAGAATACTGGTTTACCGAGTGGCCATAACACAGTACACACACGAAGGAATTATTAAGGTTACTACCATGTAAACGAGAAACAGTCTGTGACTACACGGTGAGGAGCAACTGGGAAAAGAGTAATAAATTAGTCATTTGAGAGAACTGAATATTTAAATGTTTAGTGTCACATGGTCATAATATATAAATGAATATTGCCTATTTTTTTACTCCTCACTTTTATCTAGCTTTAGATGCAATATTGTCACAACCACAATTAAGTTCAATCTGCTTCCAAAATGGTTTCTGAAATGTTCCATGATGTTATACAAATCAATAGTATGAAATGTTAGATTGGCTGTGTGTGTTGAGCCAGACTTTAAAAATGCAGCAATGTGAGATGGGAGCCTTAAAGATTAGGAGGCTTTAGGAATTACAGCTGAGAAGTAGATACTATTTCAAGGAGGAAATGTACTTACATTTTGCTGCAAGTAAAATGCCTGTCTTTAAAGAGTAGCCTCTGAAACAAAGAAAGAAAAAAAGAATGTTAAAAAATTGTACAGTAATCAATTCAAAATGAAAAAGGAGTCACGTTCGAAGCCACTGACTGAAAAAAAAAGAGAAAGAGAAGCCTAGCCTACAGACGAATATGTATTTATTGGGAGAATTTTCTTGGGGATACAGGAGGCTGTAGCCTAGAAAGAAAACATTCATGCTAGCTGCTGTATCTCATCACATGCTCAGCTCCCTGCTCCTTAGTATCCTAGAATTTCAAGACTACTTGATGCTCACTTTGTCTCCCAGGTCCAATCTTGGAGACAGAAAACATGGTAAGTCTGGCTGGCTCATTCAATGGCTTAGACGCTCATCATTCTCTTGCTTCTGGTTCATGCTGACATTGTACCTTGTTCTTGTTGGCCAAGTTCTGACACATTGTTCCTTTAAATGAAACTTCTCCTAAAGATTATGGTTTTTTCAACTCATACTTATTAGGATAAATGGACAGTTTTCTTTTCCAAGAAATAGAAAGCTTTTGTGGGAGATGCGAGGAGGGGGATTGAAACCAATGCCAAGTTTCTCTTTATTCAAGATGTTGGTGAAAGGGGAGGGACAATTAGACTGTGCCTATGCTTGGAAGGCCAATTGTGCAGGTAATTTATTCAGTGTGACAGCCCACCAGACAATTCAGCTTGCTTCCAAATCCATAATTTATTGGACCTATTGTGGTTATATTGAAAGGGGTACTTTTTAGTGTAGTAGGTTTAATAGGAAATGGCAGGAAAGTCCCTATGATTGATATGAACTATTTGCATTCTGAGATTCAAGTGATTCCAGATCATCTCTAAGGCTAAGCACTCAAATCATGGTGTCCTCAGACCTACAGAAAGATCTTTCCACACCACCTGCACTGATCTGGATAGGTCAGATTAATTACTTCAGTGATCAATGTTTTTCCAAGCTCTGCCATTTCTTAATAATAGTAGTGTGATTTGGGCAAACTGGTTCAATGCTCTGAGATTGATAGAAATATTACTAGTGGCTATTTCAAAGAATTGCCATAAGGGTTAAATAAAATAATATATATAAAATAGTTAGATAAAGTCCTCCTCATGTCAGTGTGAACCAGAAGCAAGAAAATGATGAAAGTCTTAAGCCATTGAACTAGCCAACCAGACTTATTGTATTTCTTCTCTCCAGCACTCTCTCCAATTCTACCTGGTGTTGTTACTGTTGTTATTATTATTATCAGAAGGCCAAGTTGTAAAACCAAATTAAGAACATATGATAAATCCATGAAATGGGAGCTGGGAAGGTAGCTATGGAGGTTTTGCTTGGGTAAGATGTTTCCATTTATGACAGTCAAAGCTGTACCCTTGTCCCAAATTCCTCATCCAGATTGCTTTTCTCCAATTTTCATTCCTCCAACTACTCAGTATCTCCAATCAACATCCTTATTAAAAAATCTCTACGTGTTTTAGCAAGCCACCTAATTCCTCATTTACTATCTGTGAAGACGGTTAGGAGTGGGGCTCATGGATTGACAAATTGTTAAATTATTAAATTTCTGGGCCCATAAATAATACAGATAATTCCTCTTTATACAGGTAAGAGGTTGATGCATTTTTATTGGACTGAATTTCTTAGATGGATTCTATAGTTTGACCCGACAAGATCTCACATGTGTCACTAAGCACTGAAAATTCTTCTGAAATTGTGTACCCTTCAGCTCCTTTGAAGAACCTGTTGCTAGGAAACAAATTTGGAACATTCTCACCTACTGAGAAAAGTTTTTACTGCTGCCTCACATAATGCGTTCTTCTTTGGCCACAAAAGTATTCACAAAGAAAATTATCTGTCTATTACTTCACAGATTCATTGGACAAGAACTCTTCATTTGGGCAACATTTTCACAGCAATATTATTGATTACTTTGAAAACTATTCAGGGATGTCCTTGAGACTGCCTTATGTATCTATTCAATTCAATGTTACTGATCATTTTTCTTGAGGTACAAAATAAATCAAGCAGTTAAGCATACTGTGGCAGTGTGCTCTTTCAGGCCAGAGAGTTACATAAAAACTCACCTCTGCTTTTTTAAAGCTTATTTCCACAACAGACAAAGAAAAACCTGAATTCTTAAAGGAGAAAGAGAGGCCTTCAAATTGTTAACTCCTTCACTGAATGCTTATTGAGTGCCTACTATGTGCAAGGCACTGTGCTGGGCCCTAATAACACATCCCCTCCCCTCGTGATTAACCTCTGTCTGGTTGGAGGGACAACTGGACAGTTTAGAGGGATCACATCACAATATAACACAAAGTTACAACAGTGGTCAGTGAGGAGGGAAGACGGAATTGGGTAATCAATCCAGATAGAAAGGTCCAGGAAGTCTAATGTGGGGAAGCATTGAAATAGCATCTGGTAAAAAATTCATATTTAATAATAATAGTTAATAATATGGAGTGCTTAATGCATCAAGAACCTCCTAAGGTACTGAGCAGTTTATTCCTCATAATAACCCTAGGGAGATATTATTCTTACGCTAGAGCAGGACATAAGAAGGCAGATGGGGAATGTGGAGCAGACCAAGCAAGGGAACATCACCGAGTGCAAGAACCCTGGGCAGCAGGAACTGGCTCACTTGAGGGACCACCATTTGCATGATTTGTGTATACTTTGGCAGAGACCATTCTCCCACCACATAAGGGTTTTTAAGAGATCATAAATGGGGATCTTCTTATGTGGATCCTAGAAGACTTTAGCTAGGGAAGCCTAGTCTCTCTGCTCCCACCTCAGGGGAGATGTGAGGTACATCCTGGCTCTGCCCTGTGCTATGCCCACCTCAGAAGATCTGCATGGTCAGCAGTTTACCCTCCTCGGATCATGGTAGGACATGTGCCTGATTCAGTAGCAAGGTTCATACAGAACAGACTTTGTCCGAAGCCCTGGACACATTCTTTGGTCCCTTTGCTGGAATCCGCTTTCATATGAACTGTGCTGAACACTGAGGATACATCTCTGTCTGTGATCTCTTCTGAGAACATCTTTATCTTTAAACCAAGTGCTCAACCAGGGGATTCTTCACACCATTCATTGATCTCAACTCCTCACCCTGGTTCCTGTGGTTGATCCCATCTGGTTGTCATCTGTAACCTACAATTGACACTCATTAGAAAATAAGATCACTTAGAAATTTCTGAGTGTTTTATGCTGATTAGCCTATCTAGCTTGAGTTGTCAGTTATTTAAAATGTTTATGGTTTGTAAGAAGTTGCATCAATGCAAGTATAATTGCATAATGTAACCTATGGAGTAAAATCTCCTATATACCTATTCTTCTTTATGATACACAATAATCTAGTTTCTATATGTTCAAGATTATGAATGTTGAGATGAGGTGGGTACTGTCCTCTTATTCTGAATTTTGAATTAATTCTATTTTATGTTAATTTTACTTATTTGCTTAATGCTATGGTAGGACTACCTATTTTCTATCCCACTGATTCTCAGGAGTATAGGTAACCACTTAAATTACCTGTGAAATTAATTTAAGAATGAAGGTTTTATTTAAGATAGAATATGCCAGTTATCAGATAATAAAAATAATTTATGAATAGTGTATCTCCTCTTTGCTTTGATCAAGTGTTCTTTAAAAGCCAAGACTATGTGATGAAGGCATAGGGATGTGATGTCAAGAGTTGTAGGGGCTCTGCCCATGGCCCCCACTCTGGGGGCAGAAGCAATGTCAGGGGGCCAGGAGTTCAAGTCTCGATTCTTCCACCAACCTCCAGTGTGACCTCTGGCCAGTTATTTAATCTAAGTCTCGAGGCCTTCATCTATAAAATAGAAATAAGAGTAGCACTGTACTTCTCCTAAGATTGTTGTGCTTATTGGAGGATATATATATAAAGCATTTGGAAGAGAACTTGCCCAATCCTAGTGCTTACTATGTGACAGTTATGTTGTCTTCATTAAGTCCAAACTGAAAATTTACTGTACAAAGAACTGTACCATCCATTGGATTAAAATATTCTGTACTAGTTTCTTAAATGGTTATAACTGGGGGACATGACCTCTTTTGTCTCTGTGGGTTCTGATTTGACCCACAATGAGCTCAACTTTAAAAAGTGATATCAGATTGTTTTTCATGACTTCTAATAATTTTGCTCACAGTTGCTTTTTAATCCCTTGGCCTCACTCGTGTTTTACTAATTTTATAAACACTGCCAATGGCTTCTCCTACGGTATTGGAATTTTGCTGTTTTTTGTTTTTTCCTAGCCTTGACTCTGTGCCTTTGCTGAGGCCTTGGTGAACCATTCCACTGACTTAGCATGTTTATTTATAAATGACTCCTTGTGTTTTGATTTCTTTATAGCTTTTTAACAGTTAAAAATATTTTTAATCTAAATAAGCAATTTTCATTATCAAACATTTAGAAAATATTTAAAAACCCACTCAAATAAAGTAAAAGAACTCAGAACTGCACAGATTTATTTTGAAGCACACAAAGAAGTGAACACTTTGTCCAACACCCCCGTTTTCCAGAAGTAATTCTATCAACAGCATGTGAGGGTATCCTTCTAAATATTTTTATGCTTATGAAAGCATGCACATATAAACTTTTATCCATACATACGTATGTCATGAAAATTTTTATAACAAAAACAAGGTCATGCTAGATAAATTTCTATAATATGCTTTTATCCTCTTAATGACATTTTTGTGGACACAGATTCCAAGTCAGTATATAGAGATCTCCTTATTCTTGTTAGTGGCTAAGTAGGATTCCATTTATGGACATGTCCTAACTAATCCCATATTCATAGACATTTACGTTGTTAGTAATTTTTTGCAATTACAGTGGGCTTGTAATGACCAAGCATTTTGAACATTTGCTTTTAGACGTGAGGTTTTATACTCCAAAGTAGTTCTTAGAATTGCAAGTACTTTATAATAGGGTAGATGCAGCTTAATATTAGATGAGTTGTGCAAATCACTCTTCAAGAAGGTTGAAACTATTCACCCTCTATCAACAATAAGATGTGTCCTCTATATGTATTTTTCACTTAGCATGCATAACTTCCATTTCTTTGAGTTTTTCTTCTCTGTGTGCTAATCTTCCACCTGAGCTTCAAGATCCTTATTCAGTTTTCAGCAATATTTTTGAGTTTCAAGAACTCTATTTTTCTCAGATCATTCCTTTGTAATAATTTCCCTAGTCTCCCTAGGAATTTGCATTATATTCTTTTAGTGTCCTTTGTCTTTCTTTCTTTAAGACTATCTCACAGAGAGCCACCTGTTCTGATTGTGTTGTTCTTTCCTCCTTCAAACTGCTGAGTCATCTTCAAGGCCTTGTGCATTTTTTCTCCTCACTGTTACTTGTCTGCAAACATCCAGATCTTTCTGACCCATTACAGTGAAATAAGTTCTCAGCACACATGTAGGCAGGCTTTTGGGGTCTCCTAACTAGTAGTGGGTCTGCAAGTTGTGAGAGGGAAAGGAGGAATATTTTCCTGGTGAACAGGCTTGTAGGCTAGAACCCCTCAACTGAGGGTGCAGGTGAAGCCTCCAAGTTCTCAGGATCCTCCAGGCAAGTGCAGAGTGTGGCAAGTCTCTTCGTATCACACAAAAAGAGTCTTTTGGGCTCCTCCCCAGCCATACATCTAAAGCAAGCAGTCCTGCTGAGAACAACCACTAAGGCCAATGCTCCCTATACTTGAATGTGTCCACAGATCACCTGGGACCTTGCTAAAAAGCAGATTCTGATTTGGAAGGTCTGGGGTGGGGACTGGAATTCTGCATTTCTTACAAGTTTCCACACAGGGCAGTAGGCTCTATGGGGTGGGCCCCTTGGACTGAAGAGAAAAAGAGCCTGTGTTCCCTGTTTCCTGGGAGGCAGGCATCTTCCCAGGCTTCAGTGCCCTCACCTTCCCCAGCCCTGTAAATGATGGTGTCCAGAAGATGCCCACCAATGGCTGAATCTGCTCACCACCTCCAAAACCTGCAAGCCAGGGTGTCGGGGACTCCTGTACTGCAAACAAATGTAGGCTGAGCTTTAGCTTTTCCCATCTACAGATAACTGTGTTCGAAATCGCTTTGTCACCCCTGCAGAGAGCTGGGAGAGAGTTTCTTCAGGTAAAGTTCATCCATGTTTCCAACCACTTCAAATTATATTTGGACTTCTGTATATCTTGATTGCTATAAGAATATTTGAATGTATTTTTAACCATTTAAAATTATTCTTGGTATAGACTTATATCTGGCTATCACTGAACTTAAAAAAAGTATTAATTTCTTGTACATCATATAAGGTTCTGTTTGATTCTAATGTTTATTGACATTTAATTTTCCTTATAAATTTTCATAATTTGGTCACCTTTCATCTACTTCAGGCCTTTCATCAATAGGCATATATACAAGCAGATGTATAAATATGGCACATATTTACATATTTGATACAGTTTGGATGTGTGCCCCACTCAAATCTCATGTTTAAATGTAATCTCCAATGTTGCAGATGCAGCCTGGTGGGAGATGACTGGATCATGGAAGTGGATTTCCCATGAATGGTTTAGTACCATCTCTTGGTACTGTCCTCACGATAGTGAGTTCTCATGAGTTCTGGTCATTTAAAAGTGTGTGGCATCTTTATGCTCTCCCTCTCTTGCTCTTGCTCTGGCCATGTGACCTGCCTGCTTCCCCCTTCACCTTCTGCCATGATTCTAAGTTTCCTTAGGTCTCTCCAGAAGCCGAGCAGATGCCAACATCATGATCCTGTACAGCCTGCAGAACCGTGAGCCAATTAAACCTCTTTTCTT
This sequence comes from Pongo pygmaeus, assembly GCF_028885625.2. Classification (NCBI taxonomy): domain Eukaryota; kingdom Metazoa; phylum Chordata; class Mammalia; order Primates; family Hominidae; genus Pongo; species Pongo pygmaeus. The sequence goes on from NC_072392.2 coordinate 62,513,757, forward strand.
TATAAATTACCCAGTCTCAGGTCTGCCTTTCTTTCGTTCGTTCGTTCGTTCCTTCATTCCTTCCTCCCTCCCTTCCTCCCTCCCTTCCTTCCTTTCTTCCTCCCTCCCTCCCTCCTTTCTTTCCTTCCTCTCTCTTCCCTTTCCCTTTTCCTTTTTCGCTTCTGTTTCCCTTTCCCTTTCCTTTCCTCCCTTCCTCTTTCTTTCTTTCTTTTTAGATCGAGTCTCTGTCACCCAGGCTGGATTGCAGTGGTGTAATCATAGCTCACTGCAGCCTCAACTTCCCTGGTCTAGGTGATTCTCCCACCTCGGCCTCCCGAGTAGCTGGGACTACAGACATGCCCCACCACACCCAGCTAATTTTTGTATTTTTTTAATAAAGATGGGGCTTTGCCATGTTGCCCAGGCTGGTCTTGAACTCCTATACTCAAGCCATCCACCTGCCAAGTTGTCCTCCCAAAGTGCTAAAATTACAGGCGTGAGCCAAAGCACCCAGAAGCTATTTCTTTATAATAATGGGAGACTGGACTAGTACAATATTTAAATGTGTTTTGTTTTTGTTCCCATTGCATTAACATAGCTTCAGGGCTACAGTTTTATCATTTTATTATCTGCATTAATTAATTCAATATTTATGAATATCTCTTTTTCCAGGTATTGTATTAAGCATGAGAGTGATCAATAAGTGATGAGCTCCCCCTTTGAGGGGCTTGCATTTCATTTGGGAGTGCCTTGTTGAATGCTTTCAAGCTTACACAGTTTTTCCATAGATCATCTCATGTAATTCTCACACCTTCAGAAGACAGAGAATAAGTTTACCAGCATACTAAGTTACTGGAGGAAACAAGAATCAGTGAGATTTAATGATCATCTCCAAATCATGCTACAAGTGATTTGAACTAGAATACAGATTTTCTGACTTCAATGTTACTGCCTTTTAAGGTCATTTTGGATTTGAGCTTAATATTAAAAAGCCAAGGGCCTCCTAATACCTTTAATGAAACTGCTCTGACAGTTTGTACTGGTTTCAGTAGCCGCCATTGGGGCAGAAAATGACCCCAAATAACTCACAATTGAGTTGTGATCTTTAGTTGTGGTCTTCTTAAAAAGCAAAACACACAACAACAGCAACAAATTCAAAACTGACTACCAAAACAATAAAAAGATTTCCATGCCAATCCCAGATTAAGAAGCCAGATCAAGCATAAACCCTTATCTTCAGGATAATGACATTAAGAAATTCACTTAAACATGGCACTGTCAGAAAGCATGTCAATATCATAAATTATATTCTATCTTGAATATTAAAATATGTTATCAAAACAATTATATTGGTTGGCCACAGTGGCTCATGCCCGCAACTCCAGTACTTTGGGAGGCCAAGGCGGGTTCACCACCTAAGGTCAGGAGTTCCAGACCAGCCTGGCCAACATGGTGAAATCCCATCTCTACTAAAAATACAAAAATTAGCCAGGCATGGTGGTGCACACCTGTAGTCCCAGCTACTTGGGAGGTTGAGGCAGGAGAATCACTTGCTCCCAGGAGGCAGAGGTTGCAGTGAGCTGAAATCACACCACTGAACTCCAGCCTGGGTGATGGAGTGAGACTCTGTATCAAAAACGAATAAACAAACAAAAACAATCAATCAAAAAATGCACCTACTCTTTAACATAGGTGAATTATTAATAGCAATGAACTAGATTGTCCTTTGTCCAATAATGTATTTATTTATCAAATATTTATCAGATATCTAAAATGTGTTCTAGGTATTGGATGTATAATGCTGATAAAAACATGGTGATTATTTTATTATTGAGACATTTGTAGTCAGTCTACTGTATATGAGACCTATTAGAAAATGACTCTGCAATTATAGGGATGTGTGAAAAGTATTGTAATAGACCTATGCCTGGGGTACCTATAGGAGCAAAGGAAGTTCTTCCTAAATCAGATGAAGGCAAAATTTTCCAAAAAAAGATGATAATAGGTTTGCAGAAAAAATAAGTTAAATGTTCAAGTAAGTTTGGGAAACATTGGATCAAAGATCAATAAATGTTTTTATGGCAGTCTTTTTTCAGAACTTGTAATATTCTAATATTGGGTATGAATTCCAGGGAGAGGAACTGTCACAAATTTATGTGATGAAAGTACCCTTTATTCCAAGGGTATTTGAGGGACACACATGGTGAAGGATGGCTCTGGTGATCCAGAGACACTCTCCCAGAGAAGTGATGTTCATGTCAGAGCTGAGATTTCAAGATGATTAGGTGTTGGGCAAGAAGAAAATGTGGAAAAGAGTATTCTTTGCTGAAAACAGCATGTGTGAAGTCCCCGAGACAGGGCACGTGCTGAAGTAACACAAAGTAGCTCAAAAAAGTTAGACCAAAGAATTCCACATGGAAGAGTGAAAAGAGATGGGACAGAGACAAGCAAGAGTTAGATAATCTCAGCCAGGTAAGAGGTTGAACATTATTCTGAAATCCAAGAAATGTATTTAAAAGTTCCTAAAATAGGGAAGAAGTATGAATGGATTTGTACAGCATGGATTTTAGAAAGGTCAGCTTGGAAAAAGGAATAGTCAGAAGGAGTTATTTAATTAACCCAGATATCTGTGTTGAGGAACTGAACCAGAGGAGAAATATAGGGGAGGGAAGAGGGGAGGGAGGGGGGGGGGGAAGAGAGGGAGGGAGAGGGAGAAAGAGAGAGAGAGAGAGAAGGGGCTAAGGAGAAACAGGCTGTAGGACCAGGTGATCTATTGGATGTGGGTAGGGGATTAGGTGACACCTGGAGAATGGGGTGGTTGATATGGTTAGCCACAGAAATGAGCAATATGAGAGAAGATTTTGTTGGAATCTAATGACTCACTAGGAGGTAGAATGCAGGTGAGAAAGGATGAAGTTCTAAGCTATAGCTGTGGCCAAAGTAGTTTTAGACACGTTGAATTTGCGGAGCCACTGGGACATGTAACTGTTAAGATCCTAGCAAGTAAATCTGTTAGAGATAACAGTGCTAGAAATCTAGAAGTCACTAATTATTCTTCAGGGAACACAGACATCACTTAAAAGTTCTATACCCAAAACCCCTTAACTAGGGAAAGACAAGTACAAATTATTTTTAAACATAGTATGGTAAAAAAAATTATTATTCAAAAGCTAAACTGACTAGCTTCCTTTGCCTTTGAAGGAGAGATGAACTTACTCGTAACAGTGGGAAAATAAATTTCTATATTGGTTTCTCAACCTTAGTACTATGGACATTTGGGGCCTGATTGATTCTGTGTTGTGGAGGCTGTTCTGTGCATTGTAGGATATTTGGCAGTGTCCATGGCCTCTACCTGCCATATGTCAGTATTATCCTCTTCATCATTTGTGACAACAAAAATGTCACAAAACATTGTCAAATGTTGCTGGAGGGGCACAATTGCTGGGCCCTTCCTCCTCAATTAAGAACCACTGCTCTATGCATTCCGTTCAACATAACGTGGTGGAATTTCGAAGAACTCTGCTAACTCTTTGGAGTCACTAAAATTGAAACCATGAGGAAATGGTCTTTGACTTAGCAAATGCACAGTTGGTCTAGACCTTGAATCGGTGGTCTAGGAGTCAAACGCTGCTACAGAAGACAGTGAGAGGGATGCAATTCCTAAAGTCAGCTAGGGGGAGTTTGTTGAGCAGTAGAGAGGTGAGATCTCTGGAGAAGGGAGGGCAGTGTGAAATTTTTGCTGGCTGGAAGGATGGAGGGAGGTCCTTTAATGACAGGGATGCTTCGTATTCAATCCTCAATTATTTACTGTTCTGTGGAGTAAGATTCCTCCCTTGTCCTAAAGTCCTGATGTGGGTGAGAGAATGTTATCTCCCAGGATTTTGTAGAGATTTTAAGTGTGGGGTTTAAGCTTACAAGCTTTGACTGCACCATCGTCATCTTCTCTTTCTTTTTATATTTTCCTTTTTCTTCCTTTTATTTCACATCCTACGATAGAAGCTTTCCTTCTTTGAGCATTATTTCTCTGACTAGAATTCCCAATAGGCTTAATTATCCCATGGGATGCTGAATTTGAGGTGTAGGAGGCCAGAAAGGGCCCTTTAGGCTGATCTGGGCAGAGTTTCACCTAAAGAGCAGCATCATTAACAATGTGGGGTCCTCCACCTGAGGCTTTGCTTTACAGATAGGTAAATTGAGGCACAGAGGAGTGTGCCTTGTTTAAAAAATAGAAATTAGGTCTTTTGGCTCCCATTTTTATGCTTTTTCTAGCAGAGCGTATCATCTATGGAAATCACCCTTCTCTGATTAACTGACATCAACATTTAGAAAGGTCTTTGATTTCTGCACTAGCCACTTCAGTGTAATAACCCTGCTAGAATAAAAAAGCAGAACAAGAGTTGTTTGACTAAAGACTCTCTCCAATGATGCCTCGAAGTTCCATTTATATTCAAATCTTTTCTACATGACATCATTATGATCCGACTCTGAATATTTTCAACTTTCAGACATTTCAAATTTCTAACTCCAAGTTGTCAGCTGACAATTCAGACTCACAGAAATCTTTCATGTCTCGTAGGCTACTGTCCAAATGTTATAATTAAATAATAAATTTCCAAGGATTAGTTATTCCAATATCAAAGCAGTAGTTTTTGGCAAGGAATAAAGGATCTGCTTTCAAAACTGCTGTGGATAATATGAAAGCTGATCAATGACCAGTGTTTACATATTTAGCTATCAATTTTAATAGAACATTTTCTTTGAGGCCACTTACAAAATATTATGAAGCCTACATACATAAAATTTTGGGGAAAAAAAGCCACACTGAAGTTCTTTCTCACAAAAGGTGACCTCAATTGATGCTGCTCTAAAACCCTTCTAACAGGAGAGTAAATGGCTTGAATTCCTTATGAATCGGAGCATGAACTCAGGCAACTGTTTACTCATCTTTTTATCCTCCATGGTGTCTAGCATATTCAACACATCATGGCTATTCAATAGAGTGCAGTGAGGTGAATGAACCTCTAGGCTTCTCCAGCAACACAATTCTGTCTGCCCAGCAGCCTCCCACCCACGCTGCCTCTGGCACCGATAGCTGTGCCTGGGACCAGGTACATCGTTTGTGGGGCTCTGTGAAAAAATGAAAAAATGGTGCCCCATGTTATAAAATTATTAAGAATTTCAAGACAGTGACAGCAGAGCATTAAACTGAGCACAGAGTCCTGTGTGGCTTCACTAAGTGCAAGCCCATGGAGCTGACCCTATCTGTGCCCAACTAGTTTTGCAGCTTTCTGATTCCTTCATCTACATGAATCGCACCTCCTCTGCCAAGTGAAAAACCTATGCTTGGGCTACCCTGAGCTCCTTCTTTCCTGTCTCAATCGGATTCTTTCTTCTCGGGCCCATGCCTCTCCATCTTCCTGTTCTTGTGCCTTTCATTGTGTTTTCTGGACCCCTGTTCTAAGTTGAGAAAACTCACCTCTGTCTCAGCCTTCTCAGTGTGTCTGCTCACCTTATTGGTAATGGGCTTTCTCACACAATAACCCTGTAAGGTAGGTGCTATTCTCATCCCAATTTACAGATGAGGAAACTGGGTGTGGTGAAGGCCAGACAGAGAAGTTAAAAACAATGCCCAAAGTCACAGCTGGTAAGCGATAGATTCTGGATCTGGACTCAGGCAGTGTACTGCTCTCACACCTAAGCACAGTGCTCTGCTGCTCCAGGATCATCCCCAGTCAGGGCTAAAGTACACAGCTTCCTTGTACAGAGCCCAAATTACTTGGCCACAAAAGGTGACTCTATACCAGAGGCAGGAGTTTGGAGACGAGGATGACAGATAACCATAAGTGAACATAAGCATCATGCAGGAAATCCTCAGAGATACTGGAAAAGTAGGTGGATTTCCTCCAGTTATGTGGATGGGGACTTATTTATTTAACTTGGTTATGAAAGGAAAGGGTTACTGCCCCAAAAGGCTAGAGGCCTTGGGGCAGTTGGTTTATACATATCAGTACACATTGCTATACATCCTTATTTTTAATAGCTGTATATTATTTGTTTGCATGTTAGCCCATTTTTTTCCACAGAGGACAACAGCAGCAGATAATAGAAACCATTAGGAGAAATAGACTCAAATGGGCTGAAGAGGACAAGTGGGTTAAATATTCCAGAGGTCTAAGAGAATGAGGGCTGACTAGTAGCCTCTGGGATTAGTGATGGAAAGGTCAGGGGAAATCTTAGAGAAAGATATTTTGCAGAGTGGAAGGAGTGGAAACCAGATTAGAGAGAATGAGGAGTTAGTGGGAGCTACAGTTGAAGAAAGAATGACGGGGGGAGACACTAGCATTCTTTTTTGCTAACCATGTATGTATGAGGCATATGCATGATCTAATTTGAATCTCCAAATCACCTGTGCAATAGGGAGCATCATCCCGTTTTTTAATACAAGAAAGATGTAATCTCAGAGATGTAACTATTTCAGGCCACACTCCTGGCTTACCTATTTTCAAAATTTGCTTTTCCTACTCTTTGACCAATTTTGGCTTAGAAAGGCAGCAGCCCCTCTGTGAAGCTTTTCTTGATGCCCTCCACCCTCAAGCTTCACCATCTCAGACAGAGATCATCACTGTGTATCTTGGATGTATTCTTATTAACGCATATTTCGTTCCTCTAAACATTTTCTACTAAAAGAGCTCTACAACAGAGGTGAGTTAAAGGCACATCCCCAGAGGTTTGAGGATATGCCAAAGAGACCTCCCCACATTTTTGTGAAGTCTGATGTATTCTCTTAATAAATACAGGCTAATTGTGCTTCTGCTCCCAAATACATTCTAGTTTGTGTTAATACTAAAATGTTTTAAATTAATTACCACTGAGGTCACTCAATCCATCTTTTATACCTATATCTGGAGTAAGAGACACCCTAGTTTTAAACTTTCTGCCATACTACTCTCTTGCTTCCTGGGGCATGAGAATGCCCATTTGGGATGTGTGGATATATATTAAGAACAAGTCTTCAGGACTGTCCTCCCATCCTTTGCCTCCCTGGGCACAGTACGATCCCTAACATATGAAATGTTTAAGTGAACTGAAGTGAACTCAAAGGGATTTCAGCATATATTAAATAGCCATGTGCTTATTGCTTTAAGAACAGCTTTTGGGGTAAGAGTTATGTGGACTGAAATCCCAAATTACTTCAGCCTCAATTTCCTTTGTAAACCAGAGATCATATTAGTCTTCCCCCAAGATTGTTAGAAAGTTGAAATGTGTTACTCTATGGGCAGCACTTAGGATGACACCTGGTATATAGCAAAGCTTTCTTAAATCAGGGGAAAGGTGTAGATAGCTTAAATAGATGGGAGGGAGAAATGTTTCTCCTTCCTCCTGCCTCCCTCTATTTTCCTTGAGGTGGAGGCTTCCACACTCCCACACATGAGTGAGGGATGTGAAGTGAGAATGACTGACTTCTCTCTTCACCCTTTTACTTTCTCCTCTGTCTAGGAGGAGATTGTCTTACTGGACTGTGCGAAACCAGACATCCAGTGTGGGCCATGTTTTTATAGTGGGTAGGCTTGTTGGTTACAGCCACTGCTCGTGTACACAAGAGACCGGGGTTCCTGTGTTGATGCTGCAAGTCAGGGGCCTGCTGTCTTGGGGCCAGCTTTTCAGCCTGTGATGGGATGGTTGAGTTACATTGCTCTGGTGCCAGCTCCAGGCTCTTCAATTAGAGAAGGGTAGTTAGAAACCCTGGTTTGGCTTCTTTAGTCAAGCTTCCCAGCTGCTCTGTATGTTAAAGTTACTGGATACTCCCTGGCTACCAATAAAGTTGATAGTTTGATACCATTTAGTGAAGAAGAGGGGGTGGAGGATTAGCATCTCAATCCTAATAAGTTAGTGCACTGCCTGGAAACCTTAAGAATAAATACAAAGAACTCAGATGTGAGGCTGCTGCTCTTGGTACAGCTATTGTGAACAGCTTTAGCATGAATGGGCAATGCCAGTCTTAGCTTCTGGCTTGCTTTGGTAGCAATGTCTTGTAGTAAATGTGCTGCTGAGACCAATGTTGTGTTATTTGGACCAACTAGCAAAAAAACTCCAGCTACATTTCATGCAAGGTAAAGAGAACTACAGTGAGTGGTTTGGGCCTTTGGGTATAGTGCTAGGCACTGGAACTACTAGCTCAGCTGATCCAACTTGGGTTCCTTTTTCTTTTGTATGGAGTTGCATAGGCTCAAGGAGGACTGCTGAAAAACTAACCTTCTCATTCATGTAGCCTGCCCACAGGCTTCTGGTCTCAAACTGGATTTCTTCATACAGCTTATTTCTTATCCTATTGGCACTATTCCAAAAGAGAGAAAGAGATAATCCTCCCTAAATTACTGTATGAAACCAGTATCACCCTAATATCAAAACCAGGAAATAACATAGCAAAAAAAGAAAACTACAGACCAATATCCCTGATGAACATAAATGCAAAAATCCTTAACAAAATCCTAGCTAACAGAATCCAACAGCATATCAAAATGATAATCCACCATGATCAGGTAGGTTTCATACCAGGGATGCAGGGATGGTTTCACATCTGCAAGTCAATAAATGTGATACACCACACAAACAGAATTAAAAACAAAAAGTACATGGTGATCTCAATAGACACAGAAAAAGCATTTGACAAAATCCAGCATTTCTTTATAATTAAAACCCTCAGCAAAATTGTCATAGAAGGGACATACCTTAAGGTAATAAAAGCCATCTATGACAAACCCACAGCCAATATTATACTGAATGGGGAAAAATTGAAAGCATTCCCCCTGAGAACTGGAACAAGACAAGGATGCCCACTCTCGCTGCTTCTATTCAACATAGTACTGGAAGTCCTAGCCAGAGCAATCAGACAAGAGAAAGAAATAAAGGGCAACCAAACTGGTAATGAGGGAGTCAAACTGTCACTGTTTGCTGATGATATGATCATATACCTAGAAAACCCTAAAGACTCATCCAGAAAGCTCCTAGAACTGGTAAGTGAATTCAGAAAAGTTTCAGGATACAAAATTAATGTACACATATCAGTAGCTCTGCTATACACCAAGAGCGACCAAGCCGAGAATCAAATCAAGAACTCAACCCCTTTTATAATAGCTGCAAAAAAATTAAAATACTTAGAATTTACTTAACCAAGGAGGTGAAATACCTCTACAGGGAAAACTACAAAACACTGCAGCAAGAAATCATGGACAACACAAATGGAAACACATCACATGCTCATGGATTGGTATAATCAATATTGTGAAAACAACCATACTGCCAAAAGCAATCTACAAATTTAATGCAATTCCCATCAAAATGCCACCATTGTTCTTCACAGAACTAGACAAAACAATCCTAAAATTCATATGGAACCAAAAAAGAGCCTGCACAGCCAAAGCAAGACTAAGCAAAAAGAACAAATCTGGAGATATTACATTACCTGGCTTCAAACTATAGTATAAAGCCATAGTCACCAAAACAGCATGGTATTGGCACAAAAAAAATAGGCATATAGACCAATGGAACAGAATTGAGAACCCAGAAATAAAGCTAAATACTTACGATCACCTGATCTTTGACAAAACAAACAAAAATGTAAAGTAGGGAAAGGATACCCTATTCAACAAATGGTGCTGGGATAATTGGCAAGCCACATGTAGAAGAATGAAACTGGATCCTCATCTCTCACCCTATACAAAAATCAACTCAAGATGGATTAAAGACTATAATCTAAGACCTGAAATTGTAAAAATTCTAGAAGACAACATTGGAAAAACCCTTCTAGACATTGGCTTAGGCAAAGGCTTCATAATCAAGAACCCAAAATCAAATGCAACAAAAACAAAGATAAATAGATGGGACTTAATTAAGCTAAAAAGCTTCTGCACAGCAAAAGAAATAATCAGCAGAGTAAAAATCCCACAGAGTGGGATAAAATCTTTGCAATCTATACATCTGACAAAGTACTAATATCCAGAATCTATAAGTGATATGGTTTGGCTCTGTGTTCCCACCCAAATCTCATCTTGAATTGTAATCCCCATTATCACCATGTATCATAGGAGGGACCCGATGGGAGGTAATTGAATCAAGGGGGCGGTTTCCCCCATGCTGTTCTTGTGATGGTGAATTCTCATGAGATCCGATGGGTTTATAAGTGTCTGGCATTTCCCTTGCTGGCACTCATTCTCTCTCCTGCCACCCTGTGAAGAGGTGCCTTCCGCCACGATTGTAGATTTCCTGAGGCCTCTCCAGACATGCAGAACTCTGAGTCAATTAAACCTCTTTTCTTTATAAATTACCTAATCTCAGGTATTTCTTCATAGCAGCATGAGAATGGACTAATACAACAAATAATTCAAACAAATCAGCAAGAAAAAAACAATCCTATCAAAAAGTGGGCTAAGGACATAAATCGACATTTGTCAAAAGAAGATATACAAATGGCCAACAAACATGAAAAAAATGCTTAACATCATGAATTATCAGGGAAATGCAAATCAAAACCACAATGTGATACCACCCCACTTCTTCAAGAATGGCCATAATCAACAAATCAAAAAATAATAGATGTTGGCATGGATGTGGTGAAAAGGGAACACATTTACACTGTCGGTGGGAATGTAAATTAGTGCAACCACCAAGGAAAACAGTGTAGAGATTCCTTAAAGAACTAAAAGTCAATAAACCATCCTGATCCAGCAATCCCACTCCTAGGTATCTACCCAGAGGAAGTCATTATACAAAAAAGATACTTGTACATGCATGTTTATAGCAGCACCATTAGCAATTGCAAAAATATAGAACCAGTCCAAATGTCCATCAGTCAACAAGTGGATAAAGAAAATGTGATGCATACATTATCTATCTATCTATCTATCTAGCTAGCTAGCTAGCTAGCTAGCTATAATATACATACCATGGAATACTACTCAGTCATGAAAAGGAATGAATTAATGGCATTTGCAGCAACCTGGATGGAACTGGAGACCATTATTCTAAGTGAAGTAACTCAGGAATGGAAAACCAAATATTGTATATTCTCACTCATAAGTGGGGAGCTAAGCTATGAGGACAAGAGGCATAAGAATGATACAATGGACTTTGGGCACTCAGGGGAAAAGGTGGGAGAGGGGTGAGGGATAAAAGACTACACATTGGGTACAGTGTACACTGCTTGGCTGATGGGTGCACCAAAATCTCAGAAATCACCACTAAAGAACTTATTCATATAACCAAACACCACCTGTTCCCCAAAAGCCTATTGAAATAATAAAAAAAGTCACTCTCCTAAAAACAATACAGCTTATTTCTTATATAAGATATTATTTCTTAAATGCATATCTGGTTATGACCTCTGATTTAGGAGACCCTGTTTCAGATAATGGTTAAAGAGAATTGGGGCCTCTGGTTTGTTATCTTCAGGCATTCAGCTAAGAAGTATATTTAAAAGGCTGTTTTCTTGACAATCTGTCTCTTTGACACTAGGGTAATTCCATTCTTCCTTAACCTTCTGAGTAAGTTTACCCTAGTGCTGTTATCCTATTGATATCCTATCATCAGGGATATTGATCTGTAGTTTTCTTTTTTCGTTAAATCCTTTCCTGGTTTTGGTATTTGGGTGATATTGCCTTCATAGAACAATTTAGAAAGGATTTCCTCTTTCTCTATCTTTTGAAATAGTGTCAATAGGATAAGAGCACTAGGGTAAATTTGCTCAGAGAGGTAAGGAAGAATGGAATTGTTTAAACCACAGGCTTTGATCTTGCATTTAGAACATGAGCTGGTGGAAATGAAAGAAAAATGATGGAAGATGCTTTGATGAGTGGAAGAAAAGGAGTTACTTTTTTAGGAAAAATGTTGTTATTTTAGAGACTAGGTTGGATGATATAAACATGAAAAGTTTTAAATGCTCTTAAAGTCATGTGCCTGTAGTCCCAGCTAACTCGGGAGGCCTAGGCAGGAGAATCGGTTGAATCCGGGAGGTGGAGGTTGCAGTTAGCTGAGATCATGCTACTCTAGCCTGGTGACAGAGTGAGACTCTGTCTTAAAAAATAATAATTATTATTATAAAATGAAAGAGGCATCATGACTGGTGCCTAAACATCCAACAAGCAAAGAAAGAAAAGAAAGGAGACCTCTGTCCCGAAAGATTGTCCAGATGTGGGGGACTACTAGGAGATGTACTCTTAAAGCTGCTGCATTAAGGAATAGGACAGCCACACCGAAAAGGGGTGTAAAATTTGTATTGGACTATAAAGGATGACCAGGAAGATCAGAGTGAAATTTCTCAGGGATTATTTCACTAGTGCCAAGATGACACAGTTATTATAGCAGTCAGGCAGGATCAGCGGATATCATGAGGAACTGCATGCAGGTAATCTTCTAATGGAAGGTTTAGGGAGAATGAGATAGACAGACTAAGGCACTGGCTTTCCCCCTGGGAGATTTTGCACCTTACCCCCAGGGGACAGCTGCCAATGTCTGGAGACATTTTTTGATAATCAGGATTTTGAGGGGCAGGGAGGGGGTGAAGCTACTGCCTGCTAAAAATCCTATAATGCACACACAACAAAGAATTATCTAGTCCAAAACGTCAGTAGTGCTGAGATTGAGAAACCTTGTCTAACGGCCAGGTATGGTGGCTGATGCCTGTAATCCCAGCACTTTGGGAAGCCAAGGCAGGCGATCACCTGAGGTCAGGAGTTTAAGACCAGCCTGGTGTTGGTCAGGTAACATGGTGAAACCCCATCTCTACTAAAAATATAAAAAATCGGCCAGGCTTGGTGGCATGTGCCTGTAGTCTCAGCTATTCTGGAGGCTGAGGCAGGAGAATTGCTTGAGCCCGGGAGGCAGAGGTTGCAGCAAGCCAAAATCGTTTCACAGCACTCCAGCCTGGGTGATAGAGAGAGTGAGACTCTGTCTCAAATAAGAAAAAATAGAAATCTTGTCTAAGGAAAGCCAGTCTGGGCTACAATATTTGAGTCCAGATGGAGTCAGATGTTGCACTGATGGGTACAAGTATCCTGCTTGGAGAGTTAGACGTGGACAAGATTTGCTTACACTATGGATATTTTTGCAGCTTCTGAAGTTACTGGCTTCACATCTATTATTAAGGAGGATCTAAAAGGACAAAATCTGGAATAGTGTCATGATGAAAACAAATGAATGGGGATGAAAGCAAAGAGAAAGAGAAGGAAAAAGGAGAGATGTGCTATGATCCAGCCAGGGTATTAGCACCATATATGGAAAAGGGAGGGAGCCAAATTAGGAAGAATATTACACGTTTACAAACAGCTGAGTTTGTTTGAAAAGAGTGGAGAATGAGAAGACAAATGAAACAGCAGAGGCATTTGCCACTGCAATAGGAATGAAGGTGGTAGAGATCAATGTTCTGGCTATCAATGAAAGTAGCATAATTCACTCAAGGCCTGGAGATTTAAGGACCAAGGAAAGGAGAAGCACATGGTAGAGGATGGAATGCCTACCTCAGCAAGCCAGCTGCAGCTGCATCCATAAGAGCTTCAGTTGGAAGATCTGTTGAGATAACTATGCCAGCAGAGGAGGTACATCACTCAAAGACATGACTACAGCAGTGGTTCTCAAACACAGTGTGCATTAGGATCACCTGAAGAGCTTGTCAAAATCCAGATTGCTGGGCCCCAGCTTCAGAGTATCTGATACAATAGGTCTGCAAGCAGTTTGAGAATCTGCATTTCTAATGAACTCCCAGGTGATGCTGATGCTGCTGTTCAGGGGGCACATTTTGAGAAGCACTAGTCTACAGAATTCCAGTGTAGAAAGCAAAGACAATAGACACTGCCTCCTGTGATTCTGCTGCAGATGGAGAAATATAAAAAGTAGAACAAGATTGAAACTCTGGGGAAGGCACAATCATGCACCTTGCTTAGACAGGGGCCTCTCCCTCTTGGGGCACTCTGCTCTGAGAGGTAGAGGATGCTGGGCTATTGTAAAAACCTACCCTTGATTGAGCATTGAGGAGGGGGCAACATGTAGGGCTCAAACCTGGAATGGAAATTAAAAACATTAAAATGTACAGCACAGAACTGAGCCACAAGAATACCCAGAGACACAGGCCACCTTTGAAATTTCTTAATTTTGCTAGTAGAGAGGAGTGTCTCAAAGGCCAGTCTGTGAGAAAGGAAACAGGATGCATGGGCCCATCCCTATCTCTTGCCAAAGGATATGGGAAGCATGGGGATAGTATTAATTTCTTCATATCGCTTGGTACAAAATTTCTATGTTCAATTATTTATGCTCCCAGGTCACGAATGCTAGACCGGCATTCTTACAAAACTGAAACCAAAAACATTTTCTCTTTTTCCCAGATGTTTCTGCCAACCCTTCTCCCCCAAATAACACTGTGATCCATAGCTGATAACCACAGTGTGGGCCCAGTACTTTCCATCCCATCGTCTTCTTTGCCGTTCTCCATGCATATTTCCTACCAGCAGAAAGGGGGGTTGAATAGGTAGATTCAGGCAACAAACTCCATCCTGTGCTTCTCAAATCTAGTAAGAGACTGCTCAACTAAACTGTATACATCCATCTACTAGGGGACTATCATGTAACCATGGGCCCTGGGGAGGGGAGAACTTTATGAACAGTTGTAATTACTTGGAGGAAAAGCTCATGATACAATGGAAAATAAAGCAGAAGAAAATTGAATAGATAATAATATGATAATTACATGAAAACATAGAAAATAAAATACTATATACAGACAAAATTATAAATGGAAATACACTGAAATATATACTAGGGCTATTGGTAAGTGGTGGGCATTTTCTCCAAAATTTTTTATTATGAATTTAAATTTGATATATAATAGGAATAATAAAATTTATCAACTTTAAGTATTTTAATGCAAATGTTAACATTATAAAGTCATGAGGATCTTTATTTCTCAAAGACAGGAAAAGCAGAAAAATAAATTTCAAAATGGCAGGGAAAATGTGGATGGAAGCATGCTTTGAGGTGATGAAGAGACTTGTGATCTGATAGAGGATGTATGAAGAGGAAAGGGTGATTACTTCTCCTGTAGGGGAGGGATTATTAACCAAGAGATTCTGACATTTCTTGATATTTCAGGACTAGTGTAGATTTGATGCACAATAAAAGATGTCAAGCAAAGCTGGCCTAATATTGCTAACCAATTGCAGAAGTGTGAAAGAAATTTTAACACTCTATAGATATAATGAAAATCAACAAAGTTGAGAATGACTTAATGAATACCACATGGAAAAATAGAATGAATTGGCTATGAAAAAAAAAAATCAGAAATTTCTCCTCGAAGGGATGGCTATAGTATCACTTTTCATTATAAATGAGGAATATAAACACACTGCCAAAAATACACATTGTCAAATGAATTCAAACAAAAATATTTTAGCTTTCTGTCAGTTGAGTAGAATAAGTTTAGGTTTTAATTTAAGTATCAAGAGAAAGGATCTAAAGGCTTATAAGTAACTTTGCAGAGAGCAGGAGCAATAAAAATTGCAAACAGATGATATGTAAATAAATATTTGCATCAACTTTTATAAATATTTAGAAGCGCTGACAACTCCCAATTATTTTGTTTTAATTGGTTCACACAGAAACTAATTTTTGACAATTGTACCTGGCTAATTAATACTTCAGTAGCTCAGCTAATGTCTTTGATCTGAAGAGTGCTTTGGGGAACAAGACTGGGTAGTCACCCCTTTGTACCACAGAGAAATAAACTCTTCATTCAGTCCTGAAATCACAGTGATTTGCAAGCCTCCTTCTGCAGCCAGGGAAATCTTGATTTAGGAGAATGGAGCCAAGAAGGGTATAATACAAAGTTTTTGTTTTGTTTTGTTTTGTTTTGAGACGGAGTCTCGCTCTGTCGTCCATGCTGGAGTTGCAGTGGTGCAGTCTTGGCTCACTACTAGCTCCGCCTCCCGGGTTCACACCATTCCCCTACCTCAGCCTCCCGAGTAGCTGGGACTACAGGCACCCGCCACCACGCCCGGCTAATTCTTTTGTGTTTTGAGTAGAGACAAGGTTTCACCGTGTTAGCCAGGATGGTCTCAATCTCCTGACCTCGTGATCCGCCCACCTCGGCCTCCCAAAGTGCTGGGATTACAGGCGTGAGCCACCGCACCCAGCCAATACAAAGTTTTTAAAACTAGTGGTGCTGGGATTACGGATGGGGAGGAGGTACAGGGGCAAAGCTCACAAAAAGGGTTTGACATTGATTTTGAAATGTCTATGTTATGACAGTGGTTTTCAATCCGTAATGTATGATCATAAACAATGCCTGAGCCAGGCACAGTGACTTGTGCCTGTAATCCCAGCACTTTGGGAGGCCGAGGTGGGCAGATCACTTGAGGTCAGCAGTTCGAGACCAACCTGGCCAACATGGCGAAATCCCAGCTCTACTAAAAATACAAAAATTAGCCGGGTGTGGTGGTGGACACCTGTAATCCCAGCTACTCGGGAGGCTGAAACAGGAGAATTACTTGAACCTAGGAGGCGGAGGTTGCAGTGAGTTGAGATCATGCCACTTCATTCCAGCCTGGGCGACAGAGCAAAACTCTGTCTCAAAAATAAAAATAGGCTGGGCGTGGTGGCTCATGCCTGTAATCCCAGCACTTAGGGAGGCCGAGGCAGGCGGATGACCTGAGATCAGGAGTTTGAGATGAACCTGGCCAACATGGTGAAACCCCAGCTATACTAAAAATACAAAAACTAGCCAGGTGTGGTGGCGGGCACCTGTAATCCCAGCTACTCAGGAGGCTGAGGCAGGAGGATCGCTTGAACCCAGGAGGTGGAGGTTGCGGTGAGCTGAGATCGTGCCATTGCACTCCAGCCTGAGCAACAGAGTGAGACTCTGTCTCTAAAAAATTAATTAATTAATTAATTTAATTTAATATAAATAAATAAATAAATAAATAAATAAACAGTACCTGATTTCCTAAGTGGGACCATTCAGATATCATTTCAGAGAAAAAGCAGGCATAGTGTGAAAGTTTGCCCATTTCTTGTCCCTCTTCCTCCCAATTTATATCCCACTACAAGCTTCCTTTGCTAGTTATATATTTTTTTTATAAAAATAGATGCCCCGGGCTAGATTATGCCTAACTTGTATTCTAAACCAATATCCAACTTTTATTGAGCCTCGTAATAATTACTTACACTCTTTGCCAACATTTCTGACTCTCCATATTCTAGGTACATGGAGAGCTGACTTCCTGACTCCTTTGTACCTGAATGAAATCACATAACTAGTTCTAGCCAATGAGTAAAGAGCAAACACGAAGAGCAGGAAGTTACTTCCTTGACAGCTCATTTATTTGCTGAGGCAAGACTCTGGAAACTCTGTTTGCCCTCTGGCATGGCAACAGTCCGGCTCAAGATGGTGGGCATTCCCTCAGTCCCTGAGGTCATGTTTTAGGAAAATGAAGCTGAACACAGTGTGAAGCGCGGCTTGGAGACTGGCCACGGAGATCAAAGTCCTAGAGATCAGGAATGAATATTGAGGGCCTAGACTTGGCTAGGGCAGTCGGAAAAGCACCATGAGGGGAGCATCACCATGACGATGGAAGTGAATGGGCACAGGAGACGGACGGGGAAAGGAGATGTCTTCATTATGTCCCTTATTAAAAGTGTGGGATGTGTGCACTACAATTTGAGGCACTGGGGATGAAAAGGCCTAAGATGTATGTATGTCCTGTGGAGATCTTAGATACTTAGGGAGACCTTCAGAATGATGATATATTCCTAAAAATAAAAATGTCCCTGGAAACTTACAGTAGATTACCTACATCATGGTATGAATTAAGAGAGAGAATATTCATCAAGGTCTGAAATGGCCTGTGTGTATCCAAAGTCCACGTTCATTGTATCTTTTATTTATTTTCCTTCATAATAAAAGCAGAGCATGTTACAGAAAGTTTAGATACCACAGAAATCTAAAAAGACAACAGTAGTAGTAACTCAAAGTTCCCTGACCCCAAAATAATAAGGGTTAACATTTTAGCTAACATTTCTCATTAGTATTTTATGTGTGTATACATGCGTATGTATTTTTTTAAATTATAAATACAGTTTTGATTTTTTACTTTTTACAGTTACGTGATAATGAGCATTCTTTCACATCATTATATTTTTTTCAAAACCTTTTTGAACAGTTCCATAATATTCTAATATACAGACACTTCATGGTATCTCCCCCCTATTATAAAGGACAATCTACCCCTATACAAATCTATGTTCTTCCATTATGAATCACTTCATCTGAGCTGATGAAATCAAGGATATCTTCTTGGAGGAGGCAGAATATTTATTGGTCCCCAAAAGATAAATAGGTGAATGGTGAAAAGGGTGTGGAGGGGGGAAATGGAACAGGAACATCATGGGTGATTTATGGACTTCTTTGGTTCATCATACATAGGTTAATTGGAGAGGAGAGTAGGGGCAGACTGGAAGGCTAGCAATGCTAGGATAAGAAGCTTCCTCAATATTCCACAAACTGTGGAGAACCTAAGAAAGCCCCCACTAGTGTCCTCTCTGTGCATACAAGTGTTTTAGGAAGATTATGTTGGTAACCATACAAAGGCCACCCAGACTGGAGGCATGGAGACAAGTTAGGAAAGCCCTGCTGTAGGCTAGGCTGAGGAGGAGAAAGTCTTTGACTCCTACTAATCATTTAGGTACTAATTCTGTAACTCTTGGATGTGATACTATTGCTGATCATATAATTTACTTTGGGTACCATGAGGGTTAACTGTTTCTTTGAGCTCACATCCATTTCCAACTCTCCCCCTGCTCTGTTGTATATCAAGTGTAATCACTTCCCAGGCTACTTTGCCTTCTGGCCCCTGGGAAAGGGTTGGAAAAGATTAAAGGACTGGAGGAATGGGGAAGATAGGACATTTCTGCCCTTTGCACTTTGCCTCCAGAAGCATCTCCGGCAGAAGCAGTTTTTCCTCTGTGCTCTGGCTCCCATGGACATATCCTTCCACCATGGTCTCAGTGCCCACTGGACGGCCCTAGTTTATTTCTTCTTCCAGTGCAGGGGTAGCAGTAGTTTTCTGCTATTGCTAATTTGTGAGTTGTCTTATGGTCTCCTATTTAGTTTTTCATTGGTTTTACCCCTGTGAAAATACTTTATTAAATTTTCTGTGTTAAAAACGCTAGAGTAGTCTTTCCCCACTTGTGGCTGGTATGAATAAAACATTAAGTCACAACCATTACAGATATATACAGAATTAGATATACTGAATAGCTAATTTGTTTTTTTCACAAATAACATTCGATCAGCCAAAGCACTTATTACTTCTTAACTCTTGTGGCAAATCTTTGTAAAAGGTATGAACACATTTTTCTATCTCATAAGTAATTTAATCAGTAAGTATTTATTAAGGATACATTATATGTCAGACACTGTGCTGCTGGATTTTTATGGGGTTTACAGTTTATAGTTTTGTAAAGAAGATAGACATTAATCAAACAATCATATGAACAAGCATGGATATACAATGATAACAAGTGATTGTGAGGATATGGGCCACTATGACAGTGTACAATAAGGCAGTCTACTTACAGCTGAGAAAGGAGTGCTCAAACAAAGGTCTGCTGGACGAGTTGGTGTTAACTTGGAAAAGAGAGAAGGGAATAGTTTTCTAGGTAGAAGAACAGCGATGTAAAGGCTTGATGGTGGGAGGAACTATGGTGGGTTTGAGGAGGAGCATCCTGGCTAGAGAGAGAGTGCTTGAGAGGTATCCAGGACTGGGTGAGTTTTACTGAAGGCTGTTCATTTTATATTAAGAGCAATGAAAGGCAACAGTAATGGTGGGAAGGCTGCAATATGTGTGACATGATGGGGTGGTCATTTAGAAAGGGTCACTCTTGAGGAGGCAAAGAGATTGGACTGTGAGGGCTCCACCATTAGAAGGTGATTGCAGTAGTCCTACCCACTGGGGCTATTCTGGAGAGATGCAAGGAGAAATCTAGCATACCACAGAAATTAATCTTTTTATGTAATGCTTCAGAATCTTCTGATGACCTTGATCATCTCTATGACTAACTATTTTCATTGAATGAGACTGTAGCTATAGAGGATTGGGATGACTTCAGACTAATAGATTGCCTCTGCTTCATCAAAGAAGAATCAAGAGTAGATATCAAGCACTGGTTACTTGAGATGTTACTCTCTATATATCTATATGCCTATATCTTCTCAGGTAATCTGTACCTGATTATTATACTACAGTACCATGTACATATGTCAAAGCAGATTGGGACGCTGGTCTTGAAGACTGTACAGCCCAAGGGTGTCCAATGTTCTACAAAGTTCCTTAAGGGGCCACTCCGAAGGGCAAGGGGGAGTTGAGTTGGGGGACCTTGGACTTGCTGCATCTTCTTCAAATAGAATTGCTGTCTTTTACCTGCATTAGATGTTGAGGTTCTGTGTAATATTTCATTTCTAAGGACCCCACCACTAAAACAATGCTTGATAACAACTCCTATTGCAATGGTCTTGTTTTACGGATGAAGCAACTAAAACCAGGAAGTTGAAGTGACTTGTGCATGGCCAAATAGCCAATTCATGGTAGAGTCAGAATTAGATTCCGGGTCTCTTGATTCCATTTTAGTGCTCATGGTTCTTTCTAATAATAAAAAGATAAAGTCATATATTCACTTATCTTCTGAATTTAAAAAAATTCCAGTTTTGAAAATTTTAAAAACTGGCTGTACTTTTCTCTTTTTCTTGGATTCTTTGGCAGTTAGTAAACTCAGTCACACCTGTTTGTTCCTCTACTTAAGCCTCAAAACATTTTACAGTTCATGTGTTCCAGTAATACTCAATAGTTGATGATCTGCTTGCCATCATTCATGCATTTTGAAAATTCATTTAACAACCAAATGCGTAGGATACATCAGCTGCCAGTAGCTTCTGAGGATATGAAGTAGCAAATGAACATATCATTATAGCAGAATATTAACGAAATGATAATAGACAAATGTGCATAGAGATGTGTGATCCCAGATGTGAACTTGGCTTCAGAATTGGAACTGGCACTAGGGTTGCCAGATTTACCAAAGAAAAACACAGGATTCCCAGTGAAATCTAAATTTCAGATAAACAACAAATAGGTTTTTAGTATAAATGTGTTCCAAATATTGCATGGGACACATTTATACTAAAAGTGTATTTGTTGCTTATCTAAAATTCAGATTTCACTGGGTGTCGTTAATTTTATCTGGCGACCCTGGCTGGTACACCTGGACAGACTAGAGGATGAAGTTCCATGGGGTGAGTGTTAGAAAAGGGAGCTCTTTTCCAAGACACAGAGAGATGCTGGAATGCACTAAGGGGAGTCGAATCAAATGCCAGGAAAAGGAGGATATTTAGGGGCTGGGCTGGGGAGAGAGAAACATCAAAGTTGGGAAATCAAAATTGATTTTGTGATTTCATATTGTTCTGGAAGTTCAGGCCAATGTAATGAGAACCAGAGCAGAAATGAAGAGCATGACCTTTGCCTATTGGAAAAGAGAAAAGAAAATCATTATTTTCAGAAAATATCTTCTTAAAAATCCCATAAGAATTAACTGAAAAAATGTTGGAATAGAAGAGAGTTCAGTAAGGTCATAAAGTATGAAATAAACATTTAAAAGTCTGTGTCTTTTTTTTTTTTTTGTAACAGCAATAACGAGCTAGAAAACATAATGGGAAAAATTGTATTTGGATTGTCAACAAAAAATATAAAGCAACTATAGGTAAACTACAAAACCACAAAATGTGCAGGACTTATAGGAAAAAATTTATCAGAGATGTAAAAGCAGATGAAAAGATGGGCGCCATGCCATATTCTCATATGAGCAGAGCAAATAATGTAAAGACGTAAATTTTCTCAAAATTTATTTTTTAGGATTAATGAAATTTCAACCAAGATCTCAGTGGAATATATCCAGAACTCCTAAATGATTCTAACATTTATCTGCAAGAATAAGTTACTAAGAAGAGCTAAATAATTATTAAGAAAAAGGATTAGAGAAGGTGGTAGCAATCCCTACCTGACATTAAAACATTCCCAAAGCTACATTCCTTACATCAGAGTTGTGTTTGGGAAGGAATAGGCAGGAAGACACCAGAATGGAGCTGAGAGCCCAGAAACAGACACAGGTGTCTGAAACATCTCCTTACACAACATGGGAGAAAATACAGATCAGCAGGGAAGGAAGGATCACCTAAGAAAAGGTGTTATAAATAGTTGAATATTGGGAGAAAAAATAGTAATTTTTACCTCATAGAAAACACGAATTTTCAGATACACTGAAGAGTGAAATGTGGAAATAAAACCAAAAAGAAGAAAATAAGGACAAATGTTTAGCTCAGGGGTCCCCAACCCCCAGGCTGCAGACTGGTGCCTGTTGGTGGGTGGCCTGTTAGGAATGGGGCCACACGGCAGGAGGTGAGCAGTGGGTGAGCAAGCAAAGCTTCATCTATTTATAGCCACTCCCCATCACTCATGTTACTGCCTGAGCTCTTCCTCTTGTCAGATCAGCAGCGGCATTAGATTCTCATAGGAGCGCCAACCTTACTGTGAACTGCGCATGTGAGAGATCGAGGTCGTGAGGTGGAACAGTTTCATCCTGAAACTGTCCAATGGTTTGTAAAAGGATAGTTTTAATGAAACCTATTTTTATTATTCCCATATACGAGACCTCCCCACAATTCAGGTCTTTTAACCTCTGTGCCTAGCACAATCAAATTCAGTGTTTCCTAATTTCTATGTTTTGTCTTCTCAGTCTCTGCAAACACAGTACAACTAAGTTCCACTGTAATCATCCTGAAACTGCTTCACCTCAGATCATCAGGCATTAGACTCTCACAAGGAATGTGCAACTTAGATCCCTCACATGCACAGTTCACATTAGGGTTGTTTTGTCTTTTCTGAGACAGTCTCCTTCTGCTGCTCAGGCTGGAGTGCAGTGGCACGATCATGGTTCACTGTAGCCTCGACCTCTTGGGCTCGACCAATCTTCCCACCTCAGCCTCCTGAGTAGCTGGAGCTACAGGCACATATCACAGGCATCCCCCGCCTTCCCACGCCCCTGTGGATGGAAAAATTGTCTTCCACGAAACTGGTCCGTGGTGCAAGAAAGGTTGAGGACTGCTGGTTTAGCTGATCTTTGGATGTAAATTATTTTCCACTTGGTTTAAAAGTCTTTGAAGGATATAAATCCAGGTAGTCAGACGACATAAAGGGTTTTTAAGGGGATTTGTCCTTTTCAGAGCATTTGCTAACTGAGGAGAGAGTACCTGCAGTCAGCAGGTTAGTTAGAAGACCATTGGAATAATCACCCAGAGACGCCAGGAGCCTAACTCAAGTTTAGCAGTGAGGAAAATGCAGAAGAAAATGGAAACTAACAGCAGCCTCCCTAGGAATTTGCTGTGTGTACTATGTGTCTAGACACAAAGGAATACACTAGGGATACCTCTGTCCGATGGTTTGTAAAAGGGTAGTTTTTAGTAAAACCTATTTTTATTATTCCCACATACAAGACCTCCCCACAATTCAGGTCTTTTAAACTCCACGCCTAGCATAATCAAATTCAGTGTTTCCTACTTTCTATGTTTTCTTTTCTCAGTCTCTGGAAACACGATATAACTAAGTTCCACTGTAATCGATAAAATATTGTACAGTGTGTGCAGAATCAGATAGGTCTGTGTTTTTATAAATGTACATTAGAGAGGGACAGGAATGGAACAGAACAAGGCTGACTTGTTCATGCTTTTTAATATAGATACGCTGTACTAAACAGCATGATATGTCATAAAACGAAACCTAATATTCGAAAATGAGATTGCAGCCTCTACATGTTTAAATGGTTTTCCTGGGAGACAAATCTTCTTTCATTTGAACAAACACAAAAGTGTTTTTTATGAAGTACTAGGAAATATCCAACAGTAAAGTTGTTTCAGTGAAGTAAATACCGACACAATTCAAATCAAGACACACTTAGACCTGCTCACATTAGGATTTCAAATTGCCAGGTTAGAAAGGGTCATTTGCATGACACAATGTGCATGACCTTTCTGATGGGCCATAACTTCTTCCCAAGTCCTTAATAGTCTATCAGGCACCAGAACAGCTATGGCAGCTCAGAATGAAAAAGAGCATCAGGGAATCTTCCTTCTCAGGATTTTTTGTTTTTTTCTTTGTGACAGGGTCTTGCTCTGTCACCCAGGCTGGAGTGGAGTCATGCATTCATAGTTCACTGCAACCTCAAACTCCTGGGCTCATGCAGGCCTCCCACCTCAGCCTCCTGAGTAGCCAGGACTACAGGGTATGTGGTGCCATGCTCTGCTAAATTTTTTAAAAGAATTTTTGTAGCGACAGGGGTCTCATTATGTTTCCCAGACTGGTCTAGAATTCCTGGCTTCATGCGATCTTCCTGCCTTGGTGTCCCAAAGTGCTAGGATTACTGATGTGAGCCACCATGCCTGGCCCTTTCTCAGGACTGAAAGGCACTTGATCCAGTCCTCCTGGCTGCAACTCTGATTAAACCTTCAATTCTCATACTTGATTCCCTAGTAGAATTACCTGACTGA
Organism: Pongo pygmaeus; assembly: GCF_028885625.2. Classification (NCBI taxonomy): domain Eukaryota; kingdom Metazoa; phylum Chordata; class Mammalia; order Primates; family Hominidae; genus Pongo; species Pongo pygmaeus. The sequence continues at coordinate 62,538,367 of NC_072392.2, forward strand.
GTACCTGGAGGAAATAACAATTCTTTATATCTACATGTCCCCTAAATGGTGTCATGACTTCACTTTTATCGTGATGGTGGTGGTCGTTTTGCCTTTTTGGAGACAGGGTTCTGTTGCCCAAGCTGGAGCACAGTGGTGCAATCATGGATAACTGCAGCCTCAACCTCTTGGGCTCAAGTCGATCCTCCCAAGTAGCTGGGACTACAGGCACGAGCCACTATACTTGGTTAATTTTTGTATTTTTTGCAGAGAGGTGGTTTTGCCATGTTGCCCAGGCTGGTCTCAAACTCCTGGTCTCAAGCGATCCTCCTGCCTCAGCCTTCCAAGGTGAGAAGGCCCATAACTTCACGTTTTGAATGCTTTACTTGATATCATCTCTTCTCTTAAGTATCCCTTTTTATGTTAATAAGCAGTGTTAAAATATTTGAGGGAGGAACTAATTATACTGCAATGTGGCATATATATGTACTATGCTTGAGCATTTTTATTTTTTCTCCTTATTTTATTTTTTCTTCTTGTTTAAGTACATGGGAACATCATCAATAAAGATACATGCTCTGTTATGGAATGGAAGCTGAAAAGCTGTAGGCACTCGCAGAGCAAAGGGAATAATATGCTGAGTGATACTTTAAGTCATTTGCCCTGAGTCTGGCTGCTGTCATAGACCCTTGAGAGTTTACTTGATGAGGAGAAGGAAATGGGCTCAGAGTTATTCTTTTTGCTTTGAGTATATAAGCATCTGCTTCCTTCTGGGTCCTGGGTTTTCCTACAGAGCTAGTTGTTTAAGTAAAGATTGGATGTTTGGCACCAGGGTTAGAGACAATGACATGGAGGAAATAAGGCAATTAGAGATGCGGGCCAAGAAAGGGGAACCAGTAAGAACTGAATTTGCCTCTGGACCTGTGATTGTGTAAAATAAAATCCTCTATAACGCACTCGTCCCATATACATTTACCAAGGACTTGCCTGCAGGAGCTAGGTAAACCCTTGAATAGGCAGAGATGAATTAAACACAGTCTTTGAGAAGCATAGAGTCTAGAGAGGGAGAAAACATGATTTCTGGATTACAAGTTAGTTTTTAACATTCAAAATGGTAAATGTTCTATTTGTATTGTGTGCAAAGTGCATGGGAGCACCAAAAAAGCCATCCAACTTCCCAAAAGGGCCAAGGAAGACACCAATCTAGGTGGAGGAGTTTGAAGGCCAAAGGAATATTAATGCTCTTAGGTGAACTGTTCAAATAGGTTGATCAAATATTCACTGTAATGCAAAAAAGGGAGCTAAGAGATGCAACTCATGTGCCCGCTCCTAAGGTGTCTTCTGTTTCTTCTCCCCTCTTTCGTTCATGAAACATCTTCAGCTGTCTACATGAGTCATAGAGAACAGAGATGAATGATAGGAAGGAGGGAAAGGATGGCTCACCTATATTGTTGTTTTTTGTTTTAAATAGATTTTTATCTTTTAGAGTAGTTTTAGATTCACAGCAAAATTGATAGATGGTACAGGGATTTCCCATATATCCTCTGCTCACACACCTGCCTAGCCTCCCTCACCAGACTGGTGCATTTGTTACAATTGATGAACATTGACACACCATTATCACCCAAAGTTTACAGTTTACATTAACTCTGGGTTAACTCTCAGTGTTGTATATTCTGTGGGTTTAAGACACATGTATTAATGTGTATCCAACATTATAGTATCATACAGAGTATTACTACCTAAAAATACTCTGTGCTCTGCTTAATCATCCTTCCCACCCTGCTAACCACTGGCAACCACTGATCTTTTTACTGTCTTCATAGTTCGGCCTTTTCCAGAACGTCATATAGTTGGAATCATACAATATGTGGCCTTTTTCTTACTTAGTAATAAATATTTAGGCTTCCCCATGTCTTTTCATGACTTGTTAGCTCATTTCTTTTAGTGTTAAATAATACCCCATTGCCTGATGTACCACAGTTTTTCCACTCACAAACTAAAGAACGTCTTGGTTTCTTTCAACCTTTGGCAATTATAAATAAAGCTGCTATAAAAATCAATGTGCAGGTTTTTGTATGGATACAAGTTTCCAACTCCTTAGGATAAATACCAAGGAGTGTGATTGCTAGGTAGTACAGCAAAAGTATGTTTCGTCTTGTAAGAAATCACCAAACTGTCTTCCATAATGGCTTGCATTGCTGTCAGCAATGAATAGAGTTCCTGTTGTTCCACATCCCCACAAGCATTTGATGTTCTCAGCATTCTGGATTTTGGCCATTCTAATAGGTGTATAGTGGTATATCACTGCTTTAATTTTCGTTCCCTAGTGACAAAAGACATGGAGTACCTCTGCATGTGCTCACTTGCCATCTGTATATCTTCTTTGGTGAGGTATCTGTTAAGATCTTTGCCTCATTTTTTAAATAAACTTGTATGTTTTCTTCTTGTTGGGTTTTAAGATTTCTTTATATATTTCAGATGACAATCCTTTATCAGCTATGTCTTTTGCAAATATTTTTTCCCAGTCTGTGGCTTGTCTTTTCATTATTTTGACAGTATATTTTGCAGAGCAGAAATTTTTAATTTTAATGAAGTCTGGCTTATCAATATTTTCTTTCATGAATTGTGCCTTTGGTATTGCATTTAAAAAGTCATTGTGAAATCAAAGACCATCCACATTTTTGCCTATGTATCTTCTGGGAGTTTGATGCTTTTTATTTGGGTCTGTGATCCATCTTGAGTTAATTTTTGTGAAATGTATAAGGTCTGTGTCTAGATTCTTTTTTTTTTTTTTCGCACGTGGATGTCCAGTTGTCCCAGCATCATTTGTTGAAAGGGCTGTCTTTTCTTCATGATAATGCCTTTGCTTCTTGGTCAAAGATCAGTTGACTATATTTATGTGGGTTGACTTCTGTGCTCTCTATTTTGTTCCATTGAAACCACAAGTCTTAGAATTGTATTTATGAATGATAGAGCAGAATTACAAGTTCAGACTGAAGTTTTGTTTATTCCAGCTGTGGTAGACTGAATTATAGCCCCCTCAAAGATGTCCAAGTCCTAATCTCTGAAACCTGTGAATATGCAACATTATATAATAAAAGGGACTTTGCAGATAGTGTTTTTGGAGCTGTTTATCAATCATAAGCTGGCATTAGATCCCACAGTTAAAGGGTTCAGTCCCATGAGACTGTATTCAACTTCGGATCCCAAAAGTCCCAGGTTGTCACCTGCACTTCTGACCAACTGGCTATAAAGTGAGGGTCCCTTCATCCCCTTCCTCATGCTTGATACTTTGCTTATAATGACTCACAAAAAGTCAGGGCAACATTTACTTACTTAGGTTTACTAGTTGATTATAAAGAATACAACTCAGGAACAGCCAGATGGAAGAGATGCAAAGGGCCAGGTATAGGGAAGAGGTGTGGGATTTTTACGTTGTCTCGAGGTGCACCACCCTCCCAGTACCCCTATGTGTTCACCAACCCAGAAGCTCTAGTTCAGGGATATTTACAGAGGCTTCACCACATAGGCAGGATTGATTAACTCTGTCTCCAGTCCCTATGCTTTCCTTAGAGGATGGGGAAATGGGACTGAAAATTTTGAGCTTCTAATCAAGGTTTGGTCTTTCTGGTGACTAGCCTCCATCCTGAAGCCATCTAGGAGCTCATCAAGAGTTGCCTCATTAGGGCAAAAGATACTCCTATCACTCAGGATATTCTGAGGGATTTAGGAGTTCTGTGTCAAAGACCAGGTCAGAGACCAAATATTAGCACAAAAGATGATTCTAATACCCCTATCACTCAGAAAAGCACACGTGTTTCAAGAGCTCTGTGTAAATAACTGGGAGCAGAGACCAATATGTATATTTCATACACACACACACACACACACACACACACACATATATATCTTATTTTATTTCCTATATATAATAAGAAATACATATGCATATACATATTTAGGAAACACGTATACTTATTTAATACTTATAATAATTATCTCTTATTATTTCATAAGCAGCCTCTAGAAGCTGAAAAAGGCAAGGAAGAGGAATATCTTTTAAACCCCCTAGAAGGAAGAAGGCTTTAAGGGAGATTCCTCTTCCTTGCCTTTTTCAAAATCAAAGACATTTTGATTTTAGACTTCTGGTTCCAGAACTGTGAAAATAAATTTATGTTGTTTAAAGCCACTAAGTTTTGGATAATTTGTTACAGAAACACTGGGAAATTAACCCACCAGCATTTCATTAATATAGATAGAAAAAGCGACCTCAAAGCCAGTGAGTTCTTAGGCAATACCAAAAGGCACAGTAACTTACATTAGCCCATGTGAGTTATTTATTTATTTATTTATTTTTTATTCTTATACTTTAAGTTTTAGGGTAGATGTGCACAACGTGCAGGTTTGTTACATATGTATACATGTGCCATGTTGGTGTGCTGTACCCGTTAACTTGTCATTTACATTACGTATATCTCCTAATGCTATCCCTCCCCCAGGCCCCCACCCCACGACAGGCCCTGGTGTGTGATGTTTCCCACCCTGTGTCCAAGTGTTCTCATTGTTCACTTCCCACCTATGAGTGATAACATGCGGTGTTTGGTTTTCTGTCCTTGCGACAGTTTGCTCAGAATGATGGTTTCTGGCTTCATCCATGTTCCTATAAAGGACATGAACTCATCCTTTTTTATGGCTGCATAGTATTCCATGGTGTATATGTGCCACATTTTCTTAATCTAGTCTATCATTGATGGATATTTGGGTTGGTTCCAAGTCTTTGCTATTGTGAGTAGTGCCGCAATAAACATACATGTGCATGTGTCTTTATAGCAGCATGATTTATAATCCTTTGGGTATATACCCAGTAATGGGATGACTGGGTCAAATGGTATTTCTAGTTCTAGATCCCTGAGGAATCGCCACACTCACTTCCACAATGGTTGAACTAGTTTACAGTCCAACCATCAGTGTAAAAGTGTTCCTGTTTCTCCACATCCTCTCCAGTGCCTGTTGTTTACTGACTTTTTAATGATTGCCATTCTAACTGGTGTGAGATGGTATCTCATTGTGGTTTTGATTTGCATTTCCCTGATGGCCAGTGATGATGAGCATTTTTTCATGTATCTGTTGGCTGCACAAATGTCTTCTTTTGAGAAGTGCCTGTTCATATTCTTTGCCCACATTTTGATGGGGTTGTTTGATTTTTTTCTTGTAAATTTAATTTCTTCGTAGATTCTGGATATTAGCTCTTTGTCAGATAGGTAGATTGCAAAAATTTTCTCCCATTCTGTAGGTTGCCTGTTCACTCTGATGGTAGTTTCTTTTGCTGTGCAGAAGCTCCTTAGTTTAATTAGATCCCATTTGTCAATTTTGGCTTTTGTTGCCATTGCTTTTGATGTTTTAGACATGAAGTCCTTGCCCATGCCTATGTCCTGAATGGTATTGCCTAGGTTTTCTTCTAGGGTTTTTATGGTTTTAGGTCTAACATTTAAGTCTTTAATCCATCTTGAAATAATTTTTGTATAAGGTGTAAGGAAGGGATCCAGTTTCAGCTTTCTACATATGGCTAGCCAGTTTTCCCAGTACCATTTACTAAATAGGGAATCCTTTCCCCGTTTCTTGTTTTTGTCCATCTACAGCCCCATGCGATTTTTAACACCTTTAGGTAACAGGATGCCATACACTAGTTCCTCATTTTGCAAGTGTGTCCTAAGCAACATGCAGCTAGTCTGTGCCTGAACTGGGCTGTATGTGATCCTTAGCACTGTGCTCTTGTCCTGGTGTAGACCATTTCTCTGATAGCTGGGGAGCCAGGGGATAAGTCATTTCCTGTGCCAAATAGTTTTCTTCTACACAAAATGACCTTAGAGATTTTTGCTCCGATTCATACATTTTTGCTCTTTTGCGTCACAGTGGACAACGCGGAATGCTCTGGCGCCAGGATGTTGTTGGAATCACTGACCAATTCTTAGTAGCTCCTTGGACAAGCCGCTTAACCCCTCTTGAACTGTAAAATGGTATCACAACACAGATCATTCTTAACTCGCGTTATTGAGGATCAAACATCATAATATATGTGAAAGGGCTTTATAAGTTCTATAATGCTATTCAGATGTGAGGAATTATTATTTTTATATGCTCAAGAAGGCTGGCACGGCCCCTCTCCCAGGTGACTAAAAAGCATATGTGATTTTATTTGCTCCAATAATTTTATTCTTATTAGTACTTGTTCAGTATACTACACGGGTATGCACAATGCACAAAGCATTTATTCTTCTGGCTACAGTAACTACCCACGCCCCTCCAAACTTACCCTTGTAAAAACAAATAAGACTTGTAAAACAAAACAAAAGTAGAAAGGGGGGAGATGGCATTATTTGTAACTGTGTGCCATCAAACAAACTCACCTGTCACTTGAAACATGAGCTGCCTTTGAGAGTGGACAGTTAATTCTTTTCACCAAACAAGTGCCCAAACTAATGGGTCTATTTGCTTTTTCTTCTTTCTTTTTTTCGCTTTAATTTTTAACATGGTTTCCTAACCCTCCACTTCAGGAGGTAAATACAATTCTGGCAGAGTCCTGGTCGAATTTAGTTTATTAGGGCTTTTACTACAAGTTTTTAAGCACTTGCTGATTTTCAAAAACATATTAAAATGGCCATGGCCAATCTCATAGATTGGTACAAGTCCACATTTCCCAAACGACTTAATAGTCTGCAACTTGTGCCAGACAGAGAATGATTTCACCATTCTCTTTCCCACAACTTAAAGGCTGGACATTGTTTTTAACTCTGTGGTGGGAGGGAGCAGTTTGCTTTGCCATGTTAGTCTCCTCCCTAGAATTCCCTCCTACAAGTTTTATAGGTCCCACTGTCCTGGAGGGCACATTAAGTCCCCAAAGAACATCTTTGTAGGCCATTTTTGGAACAACCAGCCGTGCTCTGACCCATTCTTGGACAGAGAAGCTCTTAGGGATGTTTCTCCACACAAAGTTTGGTATTATGGGAAGGGGGGTTATAAAGATTATGGAGACCCTGTCCTATGGCAAAATAATTAAAACTGGGATTTATGTCTCAAACTTTTTTCCTTTTCTATTTCTCCATTTCTTTTCCAATTGCCAGTAAATTCAGCAAAAATTTATGCAGAACAAATACATGAATGGATAAATATTTGAGACCTTCTACTGCCAGGCTCTATGTTGAAAACAGGATCACAGGAGTGAACTCACAATCTAGTGGGGGAAGTCACATCAGTATATATGTACCATATAACACTCTGGGATGACATTTGGGATTGGAGTTTAGGTCGGGGTTTCAAGGTGGTACAAGGTGAACTACATAGTTAACTACATGGACAGAGATTGATGAAAAGCAAAGATGGCGGATTCTCCACAAAAAAGACAAAATCACCCATGAAATGCTATTACATGAGCACTGTGCCTGAGATTCTTGTTCCATCACTTACTTGAAGGTTGACATTTTATTTCCTTCTGTTAGCTTATGTGCAGCCCAGAGTGTTATTCTTTGCCTGAGGACCTATGGAAGACAGCACAGTACTTTAACATTCTGGCATAACAGCTGAGGGGGAGTTCTGGTTTGAGTTCTACCACAAGTGGTGAACTGACCTTGGATGTGTCGCTTCGTTTCTAAGATGAGACAATAGCACAGGATGTGCCGACCTCTCAGGGCAGATCTGAGGATCAAATGAGATCATGGGAACGATGATTTATATTTAAAAAGTTTGAAAATTTTCTCAAATGACACTGAAGCACAAAGGAGTGCATATGTGTATATGCCTTGAGGAATTACAGCAACAAATATAATTAAGTGGTTTTGAATATCAAAATCAAAGTTAATATCATTTGCATGTAGGAAACAGGCCTACCTTGGGAAATGGCAGGTTGAGTTCCAATGAAGCAAATCTCACAATAAAACAAGTCGCATTAATTTTTTTGTTTCCCAGTGCATATAAAAGTTATATTCACAGTATACTGCGGTCTATTAACTGTGCAACAGCATTATGTCTAAAAAATAATGCACATATCTTAATTTAAAATATTGTTAAAAATTGCGTACAATCATCTCTGAGTCTTCAGCAAGTCTTAACCTTTTTGCTGGTGAAGGGTCTTGCCTCTATGTTGCTGGCTGCTGACTGATCAGGGTGGTGGTTGCTGAAGGCTGGCGTGGCTATGATAATTTCTTAAAATAAGACAACAATGAAGTTCACCCACACTGATTGACTTTTCCTTTCACAAAATATCTCTTTCTACAAAATGCTGTAGAAAGATAGCATTTTACCCACAGTAGAGCTTCTTTCAAAATAGGAGTCAATCGTCTCAAACTCTGCCACTGCTTTCTCAAGTAAGTTTATGTAATTTTCTAAATCCTTTATTGTCACTTCAACAACGTTCACAGCATATTCACCAAAGAGTGGATCCCATGGCAAGAAACCACTTTCTTTGCTTATTCATATGAAGCAACTCCATATCCATTCAAGGTGTATCACGAGATTGCAGTAATTCAGTCACATCTGAAGGCTTTACTTCTAATTTTAGTTCTCTTAATATTGGTACTACATCTGCAGTTTCTTCATCTGCTGAAGTGTTGAGCCTCTCAAAGTCATCTACAAAGGCTGGATCAACTTCTTCCAAATGCTGGTTATGTTAGTCTGTTTTTGCATTGTTATAAAGATATACCTGAGACTGGGTAATGTATAAAGAAAAGAGGTTTAATTGGCTCACAGTTCTCCAGGCTGTATAGGAAGCATGGCACCAGCATCTGCTTGGCTTCTGGTGAGGCCTCAGGGAATTTTTACTCATGGCAAAAGGTGAAGCAAAAGCAGGCATATTATATGGCAAGAGAAGGAGCAAAGGGGAGGCCCCAGACTCTTAACCAACCAGATCTCATGTGAACTAACTTTGAGAGAACTCACTCATTACCAAGGGATGCTAAGCCATTCATGGCGGATCTGCCCCCATGATCCAATCACCTCCCACTAAGCTCCACCTCCAACACTAGGGATCACATTTCCACATGAGATTTGGAGGGGACAAGCATCCAAACTATATCACCGGCTAATGTTGGTATTCTGACTTTCTTCCATCTATGATAGATGTTCTTAACGGCATCTAGAATGATGAATCCTTTCCAGAATTTTGTCAATGTACTCTGCCAGGATCCATCAGAGGAATCACTATTGATTGTAACTATAACCTTATGAAATGTACTCCTTAAATAATAAGAGTTGAAAGCCAAAATAACTCCTTGATCTATGGGTTGCAGAATGGATGCTGTGTTAGCAGGTGTGACAACGACATTAATCTCCTTTGCAGATCTCTATCAGAGCTCTTGGATGATGAGCTGCATTGTCAGTGAGCAGTAATATTTTGAAAGAAATCTTCTCTTCTGAGCAGCATGTTTCAATAGTGGGCTTAAAATATTCAGCAAACCGTATGCTGTAAACAGATGTGCTGTCATCCATGCTTTCTCATTCCATTTATAGAGTACAGGCAAAGTAGATTTAGTCTAATTCTTATGGGGCCTACGATTTTCAGAATGATAAATATCCACTGGCTTTGACTTTGGCCACCAGCTGCATTGGCCTCTAACGAGAGAGTTGGCCTGTCCTTTGAAGCCAGGCATTGACTTCTATTCTGTAGCTATAAAAGTCATGAATGGCATCTTCTTTCAATAGAAGGCTATTTTTCCTACATTGAAAATCTGTTGTTTGGTGTAGCCACTTTCACCAATTATCTTAGTTAGATCTTCAGAATTACTTGCTGCAGCTTCTCCATCAGCACTTGCTGCCTCACTTTACACTTTTATGTTATGAAGATGGCTTCTTTACTTAAACCTCATGAACCAACCTCTTCTAGCTTCAAATGATTCTTCTGCAGCTTTGTCATCTCTCCCAGCTTTCAGAAAATTCAAAGAGTTAGGGTCTTGCTCTGGACTAGGTTTTGTCTTTGGGAAATGTTGTGTCTGGTTTGATTTTCTATCCAAACCACTAAAACCTTCTCCATATCAGCAATAAGGCTGTTTTGCTTTCTTATCATTTGTGTGTTCACTGGAGTAGTACTTTTAGTTTCCTTCAGGAATTTTCCCTTTGAGTTTACAACTTGGCTTACTGGTTGGCACAAGAGACTTAGCTTTTGGCCTCTCTTGGCTTTCGACCTGCCTTCCTCACTAAGCTGAATCACTTCTAGCTTTTGATTTAAAGTGAGAGATGAGTGGCCCTTCCTTTAACTTGAACACTAACAGACCAATGTAGGGTTATTAATTGGCCTATTCTCAGTATTGTGTCTCAGGAAATAGGGACATCCAAGGAACAGGAGACAGATGGCAGAATGGCCCATTGGCAGAGCAGTCAGAGTACATGCATTTATTGATTAAGTTTGCTATCATATATGGGAGCACTTTGTGATGCCCCAAAACAATGACAATGGTAACATCAAAGATCACTGATCATAAATCACCACAACAGATAAAGTAATAGCAAAAAAGGTTGAAATATTGCGAGAATTAACAACACATGACACAGAGATATGAAGTTAGCACATTCTATTGGAAAAATGATGCCCATAGGCTCACTGCAGGGTTGTCACAAACCTTCAATTTGTAAAAAACACAATATCTGCAAAGCACAATAAAACGAGGCACAATTAAATGAGTATGTCTGTATATATAAGCATATAAAAACATATATACGTACATATATGACATATGTGTGTATATGCATTCATACATGCATAGGTAATTGTTGTATATGCTAAGAAGAGAAAGAAAACAATAGGCAATAAGCAGTGATCTGATCACTGGAAGTTGCACTTGACTGGTCTACAGCTGTAATGGATGATTAGAAATTCATCCTCGAAAGCCAGCCTGCCTGAGCTTAACTAGTAGTGCTCCCACTTATTGTCGCGTCATCTTAGATTAGTCACTTCACCTTTCTAAGCCTCAGTTTCATCATCCGTAAAACAGACACATAACAGTGCCTTCCTTGTCAGGTTGTTGCAAAGATGAAATGACACAGTGTTTATATAAAGTGCTTTGCAAAGGATTTGGCACACAGTAAGTGCTCAATAACTAGTAGTTACTGCTATTATGAAAATGTGTACTTTTTTAAAAAAAACTTTGGGGGAAATCCTCCAGTCTCAGAGATCAGAATACAAAAAGAATATTAAAAATATATAGGAATAGCTCTAAAACTTTCCAGATAAAAAGGCATTCATGCAAGAAAAATGAAACTTCTTCGCTGTGTTATGCTATAGATATATTGACATTACACAGAATTAACATTACTTTTCTAATAACAAAGAGCATCACTCATTCCCTAGACTCAAACAGCCAACTGGACTCTGGGGAAAGGCATATATTATGTTAGCAATTTGGAATAGAAAGTCCCTTTGAAAGCTGCTCAATAAAGAGCCCTTAATGTACTACGCATAATGTAAGGCAACATGTTTTGTAGTTAATGAACCTAGAAGCTAAAGCCATTGGTGTGGCTTAGAGAACAGCACTCCTTCCTCGATGCTACAAGGTAAATTAGCATCAAGTCGTGTGTCGTGAAACTTTCAATAAAGAACTGATTATATAAGGCATTAAGTCTTTCTCTAATTACAGCTGTAAATATAGATAATCAAGTCATTCTGAGTACTAAAATCAATTTTACTGTTTATGCTCTTTCCATTTTATATATTTAGCTGTTGACTTTTAACTTGAAGACATAAGCAGCTGGCGAAAAATATGCTTAGAATACTAATTATGTTGTCATGGGGGATACCAATATATGTCGCCTGTAGGAGAGTTAATAAGGATTGAAAACAGTGTAATTGTTCTACCAATGAAAACACTGTATACTGGGGGAACCTATGATTTCATTTTATAAATTAGATGCTAAATACTTTGGTGATTTTCAGTAGTGTCATCTCTATAATAAAGTTCCTTTTAACTGCTTAGTTGAATGTTATGTAGAAGTCTGAGGCTCAGATGAAGGCTTCTAGCCTGAATCTTAGGGTTTGCACATTTGGGTAATGTGAGGAGGTAAGAATGGGCTTACAGAAGAGACCCTGAGTCCCCTTACACAGCCATAAACATGGATGAGGACCACAGACACGCTGACACACCTAGCAACAGGTAGAACAAAGAATGGCAGGTCTGCTAAATTTGGCTCTATTCTACTTGTAGCTCAGAGACAGAATATGACCTTGCCTCCTAGAAAAATGTGGTCTAGTGAACTATCAGAGTAACCACACTTCTCTCTTGGAGAAGGTCGAGTAAAGGGTAGAGGCCAGAAGAGTGCCCACCAATACTCCATGTATGAGAAGAGGAATAGAAGGCTACATGCAACCCCTGGAAATCACTTCTTCCTCTGTGAATCTATGGTTCTCTTTGTTGACTTATTTATTCAAGTATGAATATTCAGTCATACAAAAGTATTTATTGAACACCTTCCCTCATTAGGCATCAAGCTATGAGATGAGCTCAATCTACTCATTTTGATATAATAGAATGTGCAATGAATGCTTCTTAAATCAAAGTAAGCTTAAAGTAAATTGCTTCCAGATTTTGGGAAGGAAGGAAGGAATGCTTTATTAGGCTTAGTATGTCTCCACTAAACACCAGGCTCTGTACTGGGCATCTTACAAATATGATTTCATTGGTTCCTTAGAGAACTCCTATGTAGGTAGACAACTCAGTTTTACAGATGAAGCAACCAAGATTTGGACTGGTAAAGTGACTTGCTTGAGGTCACACAGTTTGCAAGAAGCCAAGCAGGGATTAAAATTCATGCCTCAGATGGCCTTTCTTCCTAACATTCAGCTCCTTCAGGTCTCTGTGTTTTCCCAGCCCGAGCTAGGGGCAGAAAAGCCAAAGCTCATTCTGCTGCCCTACAAATGACTCTTGTCTCGATTTTTGCCTGTTTTTTTATCCCCCCTCTGGCACTTTGAAAAAATGTGTTCCGTTCTTCAAGTTGTCTGGAGCAGGAGTACTGCATTTCAAACAGGCTAGGGATGTACCAAACAAGGCCAGGTCAGCACCAAGAGAGCAATGGTGACTGGCAGGAGCCTGTCCTATTGCTCCCAGTTAAGAAAACACAGGAGAGTTTGTTTTCCATGCTCTTGTGTTAAGAAGCTCTTGTGTAAAGGCTTAGAAAGTGTTAACAGGGAGTCTCTCTGCTTTGTCTTCTCCTTTCCTAAGCCTAGAATTCCCTGAAGTATGTTTTAAGGGACATTTGACCTATGATCACGAAACATGTTCAAACAGGCTTTAGAACTTGGTTAAAATAAAGTTGGTATGGATTTGCAGGGGAGGGTGAATGACATCTCAGCACCCCCAAAAAACTGATAACCAATTTTAAGGGCTGGTTACATTAATACACAAGAAAAATTAGTGACTGGAAATTTCTTTAGCAGTTATTCTGCATTTATAATCGATTCCATTGTTACTTTCCTTAAGTGACAGTGAAATCTCAACTAAATAACGAACTTAATTGGAGAATATTGCATAGAAAATGACTTAATATTAATAATAGAATTTCCCGAAGTCTGTTTTAAGGGACATTTATCCTATGATCAAGAAACATGTTCAAATAGGTTTGGCAAATGCTACACGTTACATCCTTCAAATGCTTTATGATGTCCATCAGCATATAAAAGGTCTGAGAATTTCTGCAGCAAAAACCAGGTAAATGAAACGCATTATCTTTCCTCGACCTATGCCTTTCAACTAAACCATCATGCCCCCTGGAATGTCATTCCCGCCTACCCTGAGGATAAAAATCCTACTCATTCTTCAAGGTTGAGTTTTAAAAATATATAGATCCTCAGGCCCACGCCAAGAGAGTCTGATTTGGGAAAAGCCTAGAGAATCTTAAGTACCTTCATAAGTATAGATTTTAAGTGACTTTAATTCTAATAAACAACTGTTGAATTCACAGCTCCTACCTTTGAGATTCTCCACATGCATCCTCGAGTCTGAATCTAGGTTAGCACTCTATGTACTCAGGAATCCATAGGCTAAAATGTGTTTACATCCGCAAAATTAGCTTATGTTGCCAAACTATATTGGGAACTTTACGTATCTCATGATATGATTTATAGTGGGGCATATTTAAATCAATGTCCCCCAAATAACTATTTTAAATTTTTGAAGCAGTTCTTATGATTCTCTTGGTGCCCTCAAGTCATACAATACATGAAGCAGCCTGATGGGTCAGATCATTCTGGGGTCTTATCAGAGTTTAATCCAGGCCCAGTTCACCTGTCTGCACCTCTCCCTCTGAAGAGTCCTACAACCTTTTAGGACTTTTCAAGTTGGTTAAAACAAAGTTGGTATGGACTTTCAGGGGAGGGCGAATGACATCCCGCTACCCCCAAAATATTGGCCATCAATTTTAAGGGCTGGTTACATTAATACACAAGAAAAATTGGTAAATTTCTTTAGCAGTTATTCTGTATTTATAAGCAATTCCATTGTGATGTTCCTTAAGTGACAGTGAAATCCTAACTAAATAATGAACTTAATTGGAGAATATTGCATAAAAAATAACTTAAATATTAATAATGTATTAAAATAAACCCCAGGATCTCACAAAAACAAACAAAACAAAACAAAATAAAAACAAAACCGAAAACCTATGTTGGCAGTTATAGTAAAATTAGGAGCTTAGGCAGTTAAAATACCAATATCATAGAAAATAATATTTTCACATCTTTATTTCTGCTGTTGCAGACATCACGTACTTCAGCCTATAAGAGGAATGTGGTTTCTCAAACAAATGTTATATTGATCTTTTATTTTGTGAGGCACATTCTGATTCCCACAACTAAGTCCATCTGGAACGTGGGAGTCACTGATGTGTGGGCTTGAGCATCAGCCAAAGGAGGAAAATTAATCATAAGTGGATTATGAAAAATATTCCCTTGTAACCTATTTTAACAGGGCAGATGGAACAGGAATCTCCAGCTTGTACTTGGCTCTTGCTTCTGAGAGGCCTATTTAAGCCCAAGGTGAGATGATTTTTCACATCACACATATGCATCATGGAAAATGGGCATTCATTCCCATGCTGGGAAACCAAAATTCCATCTGTGTTGTTGGGCAGCGGCAGAAGGGCATGCACACAGTGGCCTGAGGCTGCGCCCTCTTAAACATGGACCCCGTGAAGCTTGGGAAGATCATGCAGGTCTGGCATAGGCCTGTGGTTAGATGGGAACCCCCTTGGGAAAACCAAACCAAATGGTTGAACAGAATCTGTGGTGGATAGTCAACTGTTCACTCTGCTGGTCAGGCTGGAATCATGTCATTTACCAAGGAGAAAAGGGCAGGGGGGCCTTTCACCTGGGGGCTCTGGGGAAATCCTTACGATTCTACAGTCAAAGAGGGCAAAGATGGCTTGAGTTCCTGGAAACTCCAACCTGGCCTTCTTGGAATTACCTGGCTTGCTTGTTTTAAGTGACAGTAGGATTGAGTGATATTCTTTAGGGGGAATAGCAAGTGTTTCAATCTGGACAAAAGGCATTGTGTCCTGTGAGACTCCATACTCCCAATGATAAGATGAATTTTTTTCTCTTACAATATGTAATCAATCCTGAGGCAGTGACATTACAGGAAAATAGAACATAAGCTGGAGTGTTCAGCTCTTTCTGGCTCTACCTTCACCTTTGTCCTTTGCTTCATATTATCTACTCTGTCCTCAAAGAAATGTTTTCCTACATACAAGACAGGTGACCTAGTTCAAGGCTCCATTTGCACATAAGTCTTAAAAAAGTGCTTTGAGTACCTTGGGCCAAATTCTCTTTCTCATTTAATGTCTTTTGAGGGCCAACGGTCTTCGAAATAAGGGATGAAGTACAGACTTTGACATAGTGACCACAAAGAATGGTGAAGACAGTCTGCTTTGCTATAAATGGAGTTCTCTTAACTCCTTGTGCGCATTGAATGGGTTCCAACCTATAACAAACACTCCGATCCCATGCATTCCCGAGTGCATATCCATCAAATCCAAACTTTAAACTTGAGTAAATATATCTGTCTTACAAAGTCCAAGGTATTTATTACAGGGATCACCCACTTCAGGAATTTAAACAATGTTCAGACCAAGGAAAAATTCCTTACCAGGGGTTTTAAACTCCATTTCCCCTCTCTCCAGCTGGCTAGCAGAACCTGGCATGAAAGCAAGCGAACCAAGTGATTGCCATTCTTCCCTCCCTCAGTCCCTGACTCCCTAGCCTCTTTAACCCCTCCTTGCCCAACCATATGGATTCGCATCATTTACTAGAAAAATGCAGTAAGTTGGTGCCAAGCTGGCTGGAGCCCCCCAGCGGACTCACAGCAGGGTGATAAGAACAATCCTCCCCTCCCAGTACCCACTTTCATGTCACACTCTGCAAAAATCAAATAAATAGATTTAAATTAGGAGATCATCAAAAAGGTATTTTTTTGTCTCTCTCTCTCTCCTGCCTCCTTTTCCCAGACCCCCCACCCCCAACCCCCCCACCCCCCTACTATCTTATAATAGGCTATTAATTCCAGCCATTTCAGACCGTCTGAAGTGTGGTGTGTAAACTGTGGCTGCATCAATCAGAGTTGTGTGTCTAGTTATTTCAAGCATTCCCTGTTGGCATAAAGAAAGGCTGGTTTGTCCTGCTCCAGCCCAAGTGCAGCTGAGATCTCCATTGATTGATAACTGAATGCATAGGGCTGGAAAGTTCTACAGCTGGGACTGCAGGAGTAAGCATATCTGAGTAGTCCAAGGAGGGAGTGAGGAATGGTGGAAATGGATGGTGACAAGGCATTTTATCCAGTGAAGGCAGGTGGGGATCTGGACTTCACCATCACTTGTTAACTGGCCTCACTGGCTCTGACTTCATGAGCTGAGTTGCTCATTTCTGAAGATGTCTTACAAGGGCTTTGCAATGTGTATAGCAAATTCCCCAAACAACTCAACTCACCACCTCACAGCACCAGGTACAGTGGCATCATCTTCGTGACAACACAGGGGATTTCAAGGTGTTAATGTCCATGAGTGTTAGTGTCTTCACTCCCAACCAGTTATATCTAGGTGTTTTGCTAGTTGTTATTTTTTTGTTTGTTCGTTTTACCTCTCTCCTTGTAAAAACAAAACAAAACAAACACAAACAAACCGACAAGAACTAACTGTCTGGCACTCAAAATTCCTACCCTGTCATATCATAAGTAACCTTTTCCAGACTAAAAAATGACAATATGAAGTAGGTCCTCAATCAATGGAGCACTTATTTTGATATCTTACTATGTATAAGTAAAATCCTGCAGACATCAAAGAATAATGGTAGATGGTAGTCTAGGTGTAAAAGTTAGAAAATATTTGCTTAATACAAACGTGGATATAGGTTTTTTTCCTGTATTACTCTTCATTTCAAAAGGTGGGTGGGGGTGATCAGGAAACAGGAAAAGAAATTATGGCACAGAGAGAGATAATTAACTCCCTCCCACTTAATAGAAAAATAAAGAAAGACGGTCCACTTAAGCTTATGTATCTTTTAGACTCATTTTGACCTGAGTAAAATCCGTTCCCTGCCACTCCCTCTCAAATCCCCAGGGTTAAGCTTGGCTTTCAAACTGACATTCAGTCTGGGGGAGGGGAAAGATGAAGGGAATCATAAAGGTGGGAGGAGGGACTCCTCTAGGGAGATCAATCTTTGTTCATCCTTATTCTCTGAGGTGGGAGTCAGTGAATAGATTTGAGAGTGAGTAGGTAGGGGTCTGAGTGTCCCTGGAGACTTCTCTGGGCAAAACACAAACAGGGAGCTGTAGCTCTTGTACTCTGTCTAATTATAGGACCCTTAGCAGGAATGAACAGCTGATCCATAGGCAGAAAACAACCATGAATCACCAAAGATGATGGTGAGAAGGGGGAGAGGCTGTCCCAAAGGCACAGAGAGACTCCAAGGAGGGGGGAGCGCAAGTAATTGCACCAGGTCTAGCCAGAGAACCCTCAAGCAATTCACTAAAAAGATCACTGCTTGGAAGATTTGGAAGCCAACTTCAGCCTCTGCTCCCTCCTCCAATCCAGCTGTCCCAGAATGTGGCTGCTTTGCACACTTGGTAGGGATTCCACGTGGCATCAGCTCCAGGGTCCCCTGGCTAGGCTGCCTGAGGCTTTGCAGTGAAGAGTGTCTCTGGAGGGCTGAGTGGGCTCACAAGTCTTTGAAGAGCTGCTGGCAAAGAGAGAACCCTGCGGGCATCTGGCTCTGTGGCCAGCCCAGGAAATGAATGCAGCCTCCAGAGAATGAATGCAGTCCTTCCCCTCCCAACTGCACCACCCACAATGTCAAGCTGACCCACAGATTCTTGGAAGGCAGCAATGGCACCTGATAGCACAGCAAGTACAGGGGAACCTGGCAGATGGCATGGACCTGCCTGGCCCCAGGACTCAGCTGTATCAGAGAAAGGAGGCAGGAGTCTACCCTGATGAAGAAGGAATACTCAGGGCAGATTGTGGAGAATGTCAGCCAAGTAATTAATATTTGGGATCAGTGGGTCTCAGAAATCTGAATTTTGACATTTCCCAGCTGATACTTACTCATTCATTCACCAAATATTTATAGAGTATCTTCTCTGTGCCAGGCACTGTTCTAGGAGTTGGAGAGACAGTACAGTAGTAAATTAAAAGGACAAAAATCTGGCTGGGTGTGTTGACTTACACCTGGAATCCCAGCGTTTTGGTAGGCTAAGGTGGGAGGAACGCTTGAGGCCAGAAGTTCACAACCAGCCTGGGCAACATAGGGAGAACCTGTTGCTACAAAAAAAGAAAATAAAAAATAGCTGGGCATGGTAGTGTGCATTTTTAGTCTCAGCTACTTGGAAGGCTGGGGTGGGAGCATAAAAAAAAAAGACAAAAATCCTTGTTCTCCTATAATTTCCATTCTTCTGGGAGAGAGACTGAAGTATATGGCAAGGTGGCACATGCTGAGTTCTATGGGGAAATACAAAGGTGTAGGAAGCACAGGTGTCTATGCAGTATAAACCGGGGTGGTAGGACGGTTAAGGAAAGCCTCACTGACAAGGTGATACTTAAGCACATACTTGAACATGGGTGGTGAAAGAAGCCATATCCATGTCTGGGGAAATACATTCTATGCAGGGGGAACAGAAGGCAAAGGGTGAAGGCAGGAGTGTGTGGACAACCGCCAGGTGGCAAAGTGGCAGAGCCCAAGAGTGATGAGGAGTGACCAGAGAGGGGAGCCAGGAGCTAGCAGAGGACAGGCACACAGACAGATCCACAGGCATGCTGACGTTTGAGGACATCATTCTAAAACTACAATTATTGGAGCTAGTTGATAAAATCCACTTTCACAAATTTTACTTAGGGTCAGATAGAGGCCCAGGGAATGGATGGAGAAAGCCAACCCACAAGTGTAATTGGCATTCTTGCTCTCAGCCTGCCCTCTAGGACCTTGTATCACAGTGGTGGGGACTGAAAACTAACCACACAGCATGACATTTGCCAAGAGCTAAGTGTGCAGTGCCGACAACAGATGATACAAGTGCTCCAGGGAGGGATCGGTGTGTCCCTGTCTGCTGGCTGGTTCCAGAGGACTTCCTGAAATGGGCCTTGCCTGACCGGTAGTATCAGTTGTCAGGTAGTACCTTTAAGACAGCGTGGGACAAAAGCCAGCTGAGAAAGTGCTCCCACTCCAGCACTCCCTGGATGCCCCATATCGGCTCTCCAGGCCAAACAGCTTGTTTCAGCAAATACACCCCATGCTCCTGTCTCCAATTACTTGGCAGCTCCCCTGGCTCTTAATCCTGGGCTCAGCCTCTAGACTCTGAGTTGGCACCTGCCATGTCCTGCTCTTGGGACCAATAAGAGCTCTCACTGCCACCTCCTAGCACTGAGCATGGCAGCTTTCATGGCCCTGCCTTTTGTATCACACTGAGCTTGTCACCTGCTTGCTGCTTCCTGGTCCTGAATCTGCTGGATACAGTTCCTCCCAGCCTGATGCCTTGGCGTTTCACTTGATATGATAATTAAAAATCAGATAAGTGAAAGAGTGAGAAGAAGATGCTGCTTGCAATCAAGGATGCAGAAGAAGAAAGCTACAGGAGTTGTTGAGGGAAAGAGGACTAGACATACCATTTCCCCTAAAGTTAAAAGGCAAATAAAAGGAATAGCGCATCACAGCCTTTCCAAAGGATGCATTCTTTCAAATTAGACACGCATGCATTTGAAATCAAGTTCTGCTTTGTCTCATCAGAGTTATTTATCACATTGAGATTAATTTTTCTCATTCATAAAGTTAGGATAATAATACTTACCTTTCAGAAAAGCAGAGAGTATAAAACAAACTATATTAATCATTCACGTATGTAACAAGAACATGGTAAGCCTACAATTAAACACAGAGTTGTTTTTGTTTTTTGCTATTATTATTGTTGTTCCTGATAACAGCAAATACCAAAGGATGCTGGGGATTAAGTTCTAGAAGATCTTGATCAAGGAGGTTAAATGTCAGGGTGATAAATAGAAAAGCCAGGACAGAGACCTTCCTTGATTCTTTTGCTAGCCCTGCTAGCTAGGAGTTTCTTCCTTAAGACCTCAGGGTATGTCTGGGTAGAGTTTGCATTTCAATCACTTGTTTCCCTGCTGTTTTCTATCTTCTCATCTGTGCCTGGACAGTCTTAATGGGTCTGTGTGAAGACCCAGACTCAGCATATTTGACCCAGCTGTGGACAGCCTCTTGTTTCAGAGAATTGGCCTCTTCTCAGAGGGATACCAAAATGAAGAAAACTTTTCCTTGGCAGTTTCTACAAAGTGAAATGCCAGTCCCCAGCCTTTGGACTTTTTTTCCCCTTCTGTTCACCCACGCTGTTTATGGAAAATGAATCATGCCACTCATTCACACAAATGGAGAGGTAGTTTGGGGATAAACAACACAACTTCCTGGAATGCGCTTGGCTGCTCATCACACTGCTGTTATAACCATTGCTGTAGACCGTTGGTTTGCAGAGAGCCTCCTGGGGTATAGAAGGTGCTGCTTAGATCAGAGGGAAAAACACAGGCTCCTGGCCCATCCACCAGGCTAATTAATCCTGGAGACAGGATTCCCGTCTGTACATTGTTCCTTCCCTGCCATGAATCAAAACCACTGGCTCCAGTCTCCTCAGCACTAGTCCCTCACTTCCTTCAAAAGGGAGAGTGAG
Source organism: Pongo pygmaeus (assembly GCF_028885625.2). Taxonomy (NCBI): domain Eukaryota; kingdom Metazoa; phylum Chordata; class Mammalia; order Primates; family Hominidae; genus Pongo; species Pongo pygmaeus. Next base: position 62,559,537 of record NC_072392.2, read on the forward strand.
TACAAGGGGCCAGGGGAGATGGAAATAAGACAATGCTTCCTGGTACTTCTACCTTCAAATGGAGGGTTCCTAGTGAAGCCCTGAGGCCATTTCCCATGTTATGCATTTCCCCGCCAGTGCTGGTCCCTGCTTCCTTCAGAGACTATCATTGAGTTTCTAACTCCTGCAAATACCTTTCTTGAGGATCAGCCCCTGCCACACCTGGTCCTGAGAAAGCTTTACCATGCCTGCTCTCCATTTCCTTGCAGCTCCCCCAAGATAAGTTTAAAAGTTGTTCTTATTCCAGAGACTTACATCAACTTGAGAAAATAGGGATGTATGTGTGTATGGCGGTGGTAGTAAGGGCAGGTAACTAGATATATAAATATGGGGACTATACATATATATATATGTATATATACACTATATATATGTATATATATGTATATATACACGTATATATGTATATATATGTATATATACACGTATATATATGTATATATGTATATATACGTGTATATATGTATATACGTGTATATATACGTGTATATATATGTGTATATATGTAAGTATATATATGTGTATATATGTAAGTATATATATGTGTGTGTGTATATATATATACGTATATATATATATATATATATTTTTTTTTTTTGACAGAATCTCACCCTGTAGCCCAGGGTGGAGTACAGTGGTGTGATTTTGGCTCACTGCAACCTCCGCCTCCCAGGTTCAAGAGATTCTCCTGCCTCAGCCTCCCAAGTAGCTGAGACTACAGGCACACGCCACCATGCCTGGCTAATTTTTGTATTTTTAGTAGACATGGGGTTTCACCATGTTGGCCAGGTTGGTCTTGAACCCCTGACCTCAGATGATCCACCCGCCTTGGCCTCCCAAACTGCTGGGATTACAGGCGTGAGCCACTGCACCCGGCCTGTTAGGTTATTTTAATACATTTAATAAAGATTGGCATTAAACACATCCCTATACTTCCCGATGATCCACTTAGCTCCAGCAACCTGTCTGCCTCCTGCAGACTCTGTCGCTCCCCCTCTGAGTTCTTATAGCTCTTATACGTACTCCTGTATTTGCATTGGTAATTATTGGCTTAGGTGGCTATCTTACTCTCTGGGCAGGTATCCCTGAAAGGGCAGGGAGCCTTCCTTCTTCCTCCTGGAGGAGGAATACAGTAGGAGCTCAATAAATGTTGACTGACTGAGTGAATGGGTGCCTTCACTAATCATTTTCTTTGACTCCAAGGTCATTTTTTTAATATTCTTCCATATTTGTTTTTCAAGATGGAGCAAAGAAGGTGAATGAATCCCTCAGTCTTAGAACAAGAGGACACTTTCAGGACATGGGATGGGGGCTTGCAAGGTCTTTTTTCTTCAGCATAGCTGCCACCGATCCATGTGGATTTACCAGATTGACCTGATCAGGGCCTCTCTCTGTTAACCCAATCTCTGCAGTCTAAGCTTCTGGATGGATCATCAGATTGACCAAAGTCAATGTACCTACTTGATTAGGATTACAAAGAGCAGCCTTAGGGGACTTGCTCTTGCCTGCTGCCTCCCCAGCACAAGCACCTTTAGGGTTTATCACTGAGGCTGCCAACAGGGCAGAACAGGAGTAGCAGGGCAGCTTGCCATGATGTGTTATTAACGTCTCTACACTGAGCCCTCGGGATGGCTTGGCGCTGTCTGCTGGGATCTCTAGGAAGCCTGCTCTGCCACTCTGATCAATGCCCATCTTACTTTTCTGCCTTTCTTAAATCTCCCACTCATCCTGCTACCCTCCATCCCTTTCCTTCTCACTTGGTGGACGTACTACTTCATAAAAATATTAGAAGGCTGGGCTTCGTTTCTCATGCCTATAATCCAGCATTTTGGGAGGCTGAAGTGGAAGGATCACTTGAGGCCAAAAGTTGGAAACCAGCCTGGACAACATAGTGAGACTTTGTCTCAATAAAACATTAAAAAATTAGCTGGATGTGGTGGCGTGCCTGTAGTCCCAGCTACTTGGGAGGCTGAGGCAGGAGGATTGCTTGAGCCCAGGAGTTCAGGGTTATAGTGAGCTATGATTGTGCCACTGCACCCTAGCCTGGGCAACTGAGTGAGATGTCTCTGAAAAAAAAAAATAATAATGATAATAATTTTAAACAGAATTAGAAGCTCTCTAATGGAAATTAAATTTTTCCTGCCAGGGCTACACACCTCCCTGCCTCTGCACACTTCCTCTGCGCCTCTCCTTTAGCTTCAAACGAGAACATGCCCCTTCTCTGGTCCAGGGCCAGTCCTTCAGATGATTTCTGGATGTGCCTCTTTGATGCTCTCTAAAGACCATTGTTTTCCCCGCTTTCTCTTACATCTCCAAACTCCCCCTGCCTTCCAGATCATTCCTCACAGTATTCAAGCAGGCTCAGTTCCCTCCATATTAAATTGAAAACAAAACAAGACTCCTTTGAAACTACATCTCAACAAAGGCAGTGATCTCTAGTCAAAATTCTAGAAGCAATGGTCTAAGCCTACTGGCTCCACTTATCCATTCACTCCTCAACCTCCCTTTCCAAATAGCCTCTACCCCTCTAAAGTAACTGTTCCAATTAGGGTGATGTTGGGATTCATTAGCACCTGTATGAAACCAGCTTCATCATGCTAACAAGATGCCACATAATAATAATGAAATATAGGCTTATCAACAAGTTGTGTGAATTCTAAAAGCGTTTGTGAAAACAAACTAAACCAAAACAAAACAAGAAAAAACAAAGCTAAAAGCTTACGATGTCTATCGATATTCTAGATATGACAATTATCCAAAATGGTAAGTTAGTCTTGCAATTGATTATAACCACAAAAATACATTTCCTGTGAATTTAAAATAACCTATGAAAAACAATCGCAAATTTCTTATTTAAATTATTTAGTGAATATTTACTGAGTAATATGTGCAAACACTTGAGTTTGAAATGAAAAAGGAATAACAAATACATATACAACTTGTCCCAATTCATTAGGAAAAAAAGAGGAAAAACACCAACAGTTGCTGAAGGCCTGTCCTATCTGCCTGATGAGGTTATTACATTTCATTCTCCTAAGAGTCCTACACAGTAGTCACACTAGCCATTATTATCCTCATCAGCCTTTTTTTTTTTTTTGTGACAGAGTCTCACTCTGTCATCCAGGCTGGCAGGATCTCCTCTCACTGCAACTTCTGCTTCACGGGTTCAAGCAATTATTGTGCTTCAGCCTCCTAAGTAGCTGGGACTACAGGCATGCACCACCATGCCTGGCTAATTTTTGTATTTTTTGTGGAGATGGGGTTTCGCCATGTTGGTCAGGCTGGTCTCAAATTCCTGGCCTCAAGTGATCTGCCCTCCTTCGCCTCCCAAAGTGCTGGCATTACAGGTGTGAGCCACCACACCTGCCTATTCATCAGACATTTCTAGTGGTCACTGACATCTGGTTCACCTCTCTTTCTGAGTATGTGGAAGCCTGCATTTTCCAGGCCCACTGAAGTTAGGTCTATGACTAGAAGTGACATAGGTCACTTCTGTGTTGGCCATTAATTGCTTAAATGAGAGCCTTTACACACTCTCTCTCCCTCTTCCCCTGCTGGAACACTGGAAGTTTTCACGTGTTCCAGATGACATAGTTGTAAGGTGGTGAAGCCTCCATCAGCCTAGGTCCCTGAGTGACTACATGGGGCAGAGCTTCCTGCTTGCCTGCAATGGATATGTAGTATGAGTGAGAAACTTTTATCATGCTAAACCACTGAGATTTTGGAGTTGTTACTAAACTACAGTGCAGTACATTTGAATATACACAATGAAGGTATTCAGGAGTCAAGTAACTCACCCAAAGTCATCTAAGGCAGAAAAGTGGGGCTACAAACCCAGACTTAATTAGGCTCCAAAGTTTGCACTGCTTTACCACACCATGCCAGCTTTCATAATTATGTGAAGTCCTTGGCATACAATTGGAATTTAATAAGCATTTTATCTCTTATTATTGTATTATTATTATTGATAGTAACTTAGACATTTTCAACATTTGAGCCAAGGTTTTCAATTACATATATATACACACACACACACAAACACACACACACACACATATCTCTATGCACACACATATGAATTTATATATGTAACATACATGTATACATGATATATGTTTATATAGCATGTTTAACATATAATATTTATGTGTATATGTATATTCATTTAACTTCCACACTAAGCTCATGAGGTAGATCTTAGTAAATTTCTCTCTTTATGTCCATTTCTTCCTTTCTTCCTTCTGTTAAACAAGTTATTATTGAGTTTCTAAGCTATGCCAGGCACAGCACTAGGGGCTGGGTATATAGTGATGGCTGATCCAATAATTAAAGAGATTCAGTGATTTATCTCATGACAACTAATGGGAAGAACTGGACTTTGAACATAGGTTGTCTGATTTTAAATTTCAGGAGTTTATAATCTAATGGAAGGCAAAGAAAGCTACACAAATATTCAATACAGCAGTCAAAAAGCTCAGAGAGGGGGTATAGAGTTTGTCGTCAATAAATGTTATAACTAAACAAAAAAATACTATGGGGATTCAGGAGTGAAGGGCATGGTCACGTCCAGCTAAGTTTACTGGCAAAGGCTTCAAGGGAGAGGTGGAACTCACCTCAGCTTCGTAGGGCGGGTCAGATTTTGACTGAAAACTGTGACTGAAAGCATTTTAGGCCCTTCCAGTGGCCTAAAATTTTCAAAATGCATTTAGAGGAACTGTTCAAAATGCCGTTGGCTGCAGTATGGGCTTCACGTTAGAAATAGTAGGTGGTTAAGACGGAAAGAGGCTGTAGAATTGTGGAATGTTAGAGCAGGAAGCAACCTCAGAGATCATCCCATTGAGGGAGGTAAAGGGCTTTGATTTCAAAAGTTAACTGGTCTGTTGGAAGTGACTGCATGGATAATTTTGAAGCTCATTAGGGCTCGGTGGGAAAAAGCCAAAGATCAATTAACGATGAATTCCAAGGACACTATAGGAAAGTAGTGGTGCCTGAATGTCATTCATCTGGCATCTCTGATCTTGTCCAATCACTTCATTCATTTCACGCTCAAGAAAACTAAGATCTAGAGAGGAAAAGCAACTCTTCAAAGGTAACTACAACCTAGAGAGGGAAAGTAGCTCTTCCAAGGTCACATGGTTACATTGTGGCATAACTGGAACTAGAACAAAGACCACCTGATTTCTTTTTTTATGCATTTTTTCTTCACACTAGGCACCAGATTTTGGAAGATCTAGTGCATTTGAACTATCTGTAGGTGAGAGGGAAGCTCTGCAAGTTTTTCAGCAGGGAGATTGCATTGAAATGATGGTGAGAGTATGGTAGGCAGACTGACATGTGGAAAACAGAGGCAGGGAAGGGTTAGGTAAATTCCCAAGTAGAATTAGGACTCATGGACTAGGAACTGAACTGGGGCACTAGAGGTAAAAAGGATGGATGAGTGTGATTTCAACAGAGGAGAAACAATTCGTTGTTAGTAACAACACTGGCACTGTTGTTCATAAACAGGATCAGATCCCTGTTCTGGAAAGTGATGTTGAAAAGAACATTTTCCTCCAGAAAACCCAGACTAATCCCATGTTTAAACAATCCTTGGATCCTGTATTCCAGGCTGAAGTTGATTGTTTCTCTGAGGGCCAAACAGCCATATGAAAACTAAAAAAAAAATGAGTCCAACATCTGAATATTTGGTCTATATGACGCCAAGCATCCCACACGGCTGATTCAGAGGCAACAAGAGGGTGTGTGGTGCTGACTGTTGATGTGGACATTTTATAAATTCCACTAGGACTCTGAAAAATTTGGGTATGTAGAACATGTTACCTAGACAACACTTATTTGAATCCTTTTGGCAGATCTACTTCACTTGACAAGGAAATGAGACATAAATCATACCCTATCTCATTTAAATAAAATCCTGCTTAGAATAGTGAGTGGCCTAGTTAATAGTGGTCTTGTGTAATATAGAATAGCAGTCTATGTAATAGCAAGTATAATGGCATGGAACACTGACTCGATGGGTGATTATGAAATATTTTCTTAAAGAAAAGTAATTGCTAAGCCATGAGCTAGATAGAGGATGGTATAGAAAGAAACAGGTCCTGTGTGACCTTAAAGGAATCTGCATTTGGGTTTACTCAACTTTGAAACACTTAACAGAATGAAAGGCACACAGCAGTTACTCAAGCAATATCAATTTTCATTCCATGATACTGACACAGAGCTTAAAGTTCATAAGGCAACTTGAGTGAACCTATTTTACAGGATGAAAAGCAAATTAGGTGGGCTCTGAAACATTAACTAAGTTGTCCAGTGCCACCTAACAAGCAGATGATGGGGACCAGGTTTGATGCCTTTTGGCTCTAAATCCAGTGTACTTTTCACTACACCATAATAATGAGCATTTTATGTATATTACCAATTCTTCTTAGTAGGTTATAATTTTGGCAGTCTGTACTGGATTTTATTTTCCAGAGTGGCTTGTGCAATAGTTATCACCATCAAGTACTTTTAACTGACAGAACAGATTTCTATTGAGAAACAAATTGATGCATTATCCTGAGAAACTGGCTGAACTTTATGATGAGAGGCCCCAAGAATAATCTACAGGTCACAGACAATTTTCAACTTGGAATCTTGGGGGCATTTGACTGTGTTAAAAAGACTTTGCTATTTTCAAATAAAGAGGCTTTCAGAACTTCCAGATTGTTGATATTAAGAAAGCTGTGCCTCTAAATATTTTTTTCACATAATTAATTCATTTCTTCATTCAATCATTGATCTACCCATTAAACATTAATCATGTGCCAGCTACTGTGCTAAGGGCTGGAGAATAAGAGGTGAGATAGATCCCCACCCTCAAGCAGCACGGAGTCTGGGTAGAAACAGACAAACTCACAATGAATTAGGGTACAACATGAGAACAGATCCAGTAGAGATGGGCAGCGAACTATGGCTTGTTGAGGAAGGGCATCTGACTGAGACCAAGGAGTAGGGAGATGGGCAGAGTATTCCCAGAGGATCTGGCATCTAGGCTGAAATGCAACACATGAGTAGAAGTCATCTGGGTGTGGAGGAGGGTGGGATGCAATGGAGGTCTTTCTGGACCAAGGGAGCAGCAGATCCAAAAGCACAGAAGGGTGGAAAAGCAAGGTGAGCGGAGTATGTGGCCAGAGTTGAGGGGAACAAAAGACAAGGCTGGAGATATGGATGGAAGACAGATCATGAGAGGCCTTGGGGGTCCACATTTTTACTGTTTGACTCACATGGGGGATTACTCTTTACACCAAAGTCACGCCTGCTATTGCTGATGCGGATTTACCCAAATTCCATGATGATGTGTACAAACACCAAAACACACACACCACACAAAACACATCACATTATGCCTATACTCTGAGGAAAGAATAATAAACCAAAACTGTTCTGCATGTCTAGATGCTTTCTCCCTCATAGATGGGAGTTGGCGCCTTCAGTCATGTAGCTTGTGTGTTTGTTCAGATTGTCTTCTAAGTCTGATGGATTAATATTCACAGGCATTGGAAGGGAAGGAAAAGGAAGGCAAACACTATTAGGTAGAGCTAAATGGACGAGTTCCCGTTGATGGGCAGGCCTTGTGGCACTGCTATGCTACTTTTCCCCCTACAAAGATGTCAACAGCATAAACTACCTCTAAACTTTCAGGAGTAAGCTACCTCTCAGTTCCTTGGTAGGTAGAAGCCTGTTGCCAAGGGCACATCTTTCCAAGGAAACATAGGTATGGAGGTATGAAAGTTGGCATGGGTCCTGGAAGAAGCCCACAAGTATGTGTGTTGAGAAAATGTGAATCACAGAATTATAAACCAGGGGAGCTGGAAGTTTTAGGAAGCAAGCTAGATAGCCCAGGAGCCAGCCAGGGCTTTCTGCACCGCTACATGACTATTACTTGCTTCATGTATTGCTCAAGGCTGGACAGTGTCAAGTTTAAACAGTGGCTAGTGTCCAGATGAAAATCTGTATGCATAGTGGAGGTAATAATGAGTCATTTCTGCTTGGCTCTGCTCTTAGAAAAATCTCTGTGAACAATGTTATAGGCAAAACTGGCACCTCGGTTAGAAAGGGTTTTACCAACTTTCATTTCTTAAGGTTCGAGTATGGGTTTAAAAGAGAAAGAACAGGTTGGAGGAGAAAAACCTGTTTATCTCTGTTCTGACGAGCTCAACCAGCAAGTGTGGAATGTTAAATAACTCTGTAGACTTTACTAAGTGATTACTCTTTTTTTTTTCTTTTTTTCTTTTTTTTTTTTTTGAAATGGAGTCTCACTCTTGTCACCCAGGCTGCAGTGCAGTGGCGCGATCTCAGCTCACTGCAACCTCTGCCTCCAGGGTTCAAGCTATTCTCCTGCCTCAGCTTCCTAAGTAGCTGGGATTACAGGCGCCTGCCAGCATGCCCGGCTAATTTTTGTACTTTAGTAGAGACAGGGTTTCACCATATTGGCTAGGCTGGTCTCAAACTCCTGACCTCAGGTGATCCACTCGCCTCAGTCTCCCAAAGTGCTGGGATTACAGGCGTGAGTCACTGCACCTGGCTGATTACTCCATTTTTACTAAAAGTGTTATAGATAAAATAGGTGTTTGCTAATTGATATTTCCACTCATCTGTGTTTACAACATGTAGTTACAGCCTAAATTTTGTTCCCTCACCCAAATCCATATGTTGAATTTCCACACCCTAGTACTTCAGAATATAATTCTGTTTGGAGGTAGGGTCTTTAAAGTACTTAAGTTAAAAAACAAAGTCATTAAAGTGGACCCTACTCCAATATGACTGTGTCCTTATAACAAGAGGAAATGTGGACAGATATGTACAGAAGAAGGACCACATGAAGACCCAACGACAGGATGGCCATCTATAAGCCAGAAGAAAAGCTTAAAACAGACCCTTCCCTCATAGTCCTCAGAAGAAACCATCCCTCTTGACACCTTGATCTTGGGCTTCCAGCCTCTGGAACTGAAAGACAATAAATTTCAGCTGCTGAAGCCACTCAGTCTATGGTGGTTTGTGAGGCGGCCCTAAGCAAATAAACATAGATGCATACTCATTACATATAGATATTATTAAGTTTATAATGTGGACATTTTAAATTTGGTTACAGAATCCTGACTTCTTTTAGGTAAGGGAGAAGTACCTCTCCTTAGTTTTATGTATTCTTGGTGAGGCTCTAAATAAGACCCCCTGCCCTGACTACACTTGGGGGTGGGGTGGACATGTGACCCAAGCTAGGCCAATCAGACTCTTTTCTGACTTTGACTTTGAAGTGGAACTAGGATGAAAATAACAACAGAAACTTACTCATGGTGCTGATCAGTGAAGCTGGTAAAGTTTCTGCTCTCACAACTGTGTTGCCGCCTGCATCCTGCATTTTGGCAAGCATGGATGTCCAGCATTCCCATAGACCCTGAAAACTGTCCCAAATCTTCTACAAATTATTTTCTTTTAAGTTAGGAAGACACATTTTCTATAGCTTGCAATCAATTATATTTAGAATCCAATTCATGAATTTTTTTTTAACTGAAATCTAAGAGAAAAGTTAATTTTTTTAATTTAAAATCTTTTCCTTGCCTAGTCCTCTATAGGGTTTATGCAATAATTCATCAGTCAATAAATGTTTATTAAGTATATATGTGTCACACATTTTGTTAGCTGATTTCATCCAACTAGATGCTGAAAGATGTTCTGAGTAATGTGGAGAATTATGGAAATTTAGAAATTAGTTATTTCATATATTAACAAATTGCATTATATACAGCCTGTATAAGTTTGTATCAGCAGCTCAAGCAAATTTCATTTAAACCTAGAATTTTAAAATCAGGAAGTATTTATTGAGCACCTACTGTGTAGGAGTTTCGTATCAAAGTAATACAGAGTGGGATACAAAATGGAAATAATGATTATCTTCCCTGAAGGCAGTTACTAGGACCCCTTCAGATACATTTCTCAATTAGTAAATAGGAACAAGTTCTATAGTAAATACCAAACCTTAAGACAATGAGAAAAGTTATTCTGAATACTGTTAACCCTAATGATACTACCACGATAGAATTTGTTGTGTTTATACTATGCTAAGCAATTTAATGCATAATCTCATTTAATCCTTACAGCAAAACTCTGAGGTCAATACTATTATAATCTTTATTTTACAGAGGAGAAAACTGAGGTTAAATGAGACTAGGAAACTCTCCAGCAACCTTTATAGTTCTTAAAGTGGCATACAAATCTCCTCTAATTCTATTTGACCTTTGGCATCATCACCATCTCAAGTATTAGAGGCCAAAAGAGCCCTCTTGTTTTTTCAAAATAGTTAACAAAACAGAACAACTTCACACCCCAAGGTTCAATAGCATGAGAACCTGTGCACTATGTGCCACTGTCTCTTGTCTTCTCCTGGGTTTAGAACTTTGATTTATTTGATCATTCCTTCTTCACCTCTAAGGTATCATTACTGTTTTATTTCTGAGCCTGGAGGGTGTGAGCTTTAGCAGCAGTCTCTACCAAGACTGGAATTTCAGAATAAATCAATAGGCATCTTCCACGGGATTCGTTACAATGGGATTTCATACTTACCATTACTCGGCTCCTAGACTAATTTAATGGAAGCAATCGGTAGCTCCCATCTCTTATAAAAGTTTCCATAAGACAAAACATGAGAGCTCTGTTCCATTTTTTTCCTGGAACTCTTTATCTCTTATGAGCATCAGTAATCAAAGTGGCATTTACTAGCTTGACAAATGAATAAACCTTTACTTTCCCACAAGTTCAGTTGTAGGCATCAAGCTCTCCTAAAGTTTCCATAGCAAACAGACCGCTGAATGTAGTGGAAAATAAAGAAAAAGAAAGAAAAAAGAAAAAAAGAAAGAAAGGAAGAGAAAGAGAAAAGAAAGTTAGCTATAAGGAAAAACTGTGTAACAAGGACCACACTGATCCTACATTACTTTCCTAGAAACTTGCAGAGTTTGTAATTTTTATCATTTACCTTTCTCTCCACTACACCAATTCCTAGGGGAGGGTTCATTTTTTATTCATTCTGAAAGTTTACCATCAATCATCCTCTTAAAGAGCTTGCCAGAAACTTGGACAGAGCCTCATAATAAAATTGCAGAGACAGAGGACTAATTGATTTCTATAAATAATGTTTAGCTGTAAAGATATGAAAGGTGGTTAGAACCACATGTATTAATCTCCCTTTTGCTCCATCTGTGTCTGCAAAAGCAGACTGTACCTTGACAAAGTACCCTGACTATTTTGCACTGCAAACACACAGCAGGAGAGTTTAACACCAGATGGCCCACCCCTCCCATCTCTCTGCCCTGCCCTCCTGCCCTGCCCCCAGCTCTGGTCAAATCCTCTAATTACTCCTATCCCCTGCCCCGCCCCGGCCCTCTTGGTTATATCCTATAATTTTAAAATGCTATTTCCATTACTATCCCTGCTCTACCAACACGCAGGAAAGTTGACAGTGTCCCATTTCTCTCTGCCCCTCCATCTTTCTGTCCAACAAACAAAAATACAACCCAAACCTCAAATGCAAAAGCATTTAATCAGACTGCAAGACTGACGATGTTCAAGAAAAACAGTAACTACTGGTGCTAAAGTGTTATTAATGCTTGTGTCTTGGAAAGGGGGAGGGTAGAGTTTAGAGTGTGTCTCCAATGGACACTCTCACACACTACTAGCTTTAATCACATCGCATAAAAACACTTAGCAGTTATTACTTGTCAACATCTTATAAAATGGGAACAAAATTATATCTGGGGAAATATATGCTGGTTGGACAAAGATAATGCTATAAGTCTCATATTTATTTCAGAGTTGCTGAAAAAATGTTCAGAACTCACAGAAGTACTATCTGCTCAGGCTAACTGTGATATGCTGAAATAAAAGGCAAATTAGAGACAGGGCAGGGCCTGTGTGATAGATGTCCAATTCTAAATTATGAAATTAGGTCATTACAGACTCAAGTGCTGATTCATAGGGGCAGCACTGTAGCCTGTTCAGTCAATCAACTGGTTCCAATCCCAACTAAACACAAAACAAAATGTCACACTTAACATGGAATATCATTTTCTGGATATTGATTGATTAAATGCAGAATGATGACTTTTATTCAGGAGACAGGGGAAGTTTTCACACTAGACAGAATTCAACAAAATTGGCCCATTTCTTCCTCTTCTTCTTCTACTTCTTCTTCTTCCTCCTCCTCTTCCTCTTCTTTCTTCTTCTTCTTCTGCTTTTTTTTTTTTTTTTTTTGGCCTAGACCATTCCTAGATGGTGGTAAATATTTTCTATAAATAAGAATGCTAAGGAATCTTGTTAATGGGGCAACACGAATGACTAAATTGCTGTAAATAAAGCAATTCTATATTAGTTCACTTCTGATGGCATCAAGTATTCCTGATAATTATCCTACTTGAAATATGGTAATAATTTTAAAAGCTTTCACAGATACCTTCCTTTTCTGTAGCTTTTCACGTGAGGCAGATCAAAATTCCCCAAAGCTTTTATTTTAGGGGGGAAAATACATGCGGTGTTTAGCAATTTTAAGCCTCAGTAAAGTTAACCACACTTATAAAAAAATCATTTATTTTTAGCATGCGCTCCTCTATAACATTCCCTCCCTCTCCACATGCTGTGTTGTTGTCTGTCTTTACCCCCTTGAATCTGCTTGCTCAATTCATTTCAGCAGTTTCTTATTTTGATGGTACATTCCAAGAAAGTAGAAGCTGTTCTAGCTCCACTTGCTTTGTCCAAGCCCCCAGTGGCTTAATGAAGGCTACTAGCACTGATAATAGCCAGCAGTGTTTTAGATTTGCTGACTTTTTCTTATAGTTTCATTTCGTTTCATTTCTGCTAGGGCCGTAACCTCATCTAAGCACCAGGATGGAAGAAGGCAAATGGAAGGGATCATTGTGGAGGCTAAGATTGCTTTTCTTCTTCCCTTTCTTTTTAAAAAGGTCTTGAGTTGGGAGGATGAGCCCATGTTGGAACTGGATTGTCATGCCACTTGAACTCAGTTACTGACCAACTTCTAGGAATTAGGCAAGATAACCATTGGGGTGTATGTGAGGGGAGTTGCTCAGCCTGTGAATTAGCTTGAGTGTTAGGGCACTGGGTGACTGATCCAACCCTGAGTCCATGGTGTTCAAATGGCTGAAGCATTCCCAGCAAGTGAAAAATCAGCACATCTGTTCATTGGATCAGTGGGAGGAGCCTGCTGAGCCTGAAACACCATGGCAGATGCGTCTGGTGGATTATTTAGCATTGCTGAAAGCTGGGGTGTTCTCCATGTAGGCTGGCTGGAAAGTTATGAGTGCCAAGAAATACATGGCACTATATTTATATTACCTGGAGTTGAAGAACTGTGTAACCCAGTTTCCACTGCTTAAGGCAATAAGCCTGAAAACGGGAGTGGAGAGGAACATGTACTGGTAAAGCTAAAGTTCGGATTCCACGTATCCAATCAAGTGAAGCCTCCACTGCCTTTTGACCTATAGATTTACACCTATAAATGTACCCTCAAGCACTAGATTAAAACCTTGAGGTAGGTAAGTAATCACTTGTCAAGACTGAATGCATCAGTAAGTTTAAAGGAAGTGGAGTCCATGTAGAAGAGCCTATTTAAGTGCCTCAGTGGGAACTTGGAAATCCAAACACCTGAAGCTAAGCTATGAGCTTCTTGAGTGCCAGGCAGGGAAATAGTCCCTGGTAAGACACCACAGTCCACACATACTCCTAAAGTCTCAAGAGAGGAAGGAGGAGTCGCCAGGACTCCATTTGCATTTGGACTGTGGTCTCTGGGAATAAGCAAGCATTGTTTCCCAGTGTGCTAATGATGGTCATCCAAGAGTATAAAGTGATGAGCAGCCCTGAGGTCCAGCTGATCCCTGATAGGTGTGTCCCAGAGAGACCCACTCAGCAGTGCACATTCAAGTTGTGGTCGTCAGATAAAGCTGCTGCATTGCCCATTTCCTGAGCCCTCTACATTCCTCCTCACTGTTTTAGATAGCTGTCTCTGGGGTCTGAAATAGTTAAGAGTAAGTATTTGGGATTCCCTTCTTCTCTACCCAGGTACCTATGCCCAGAGTCCCCATCCTCTCCCTTTTCTGTCCCCTGCCAGGTGACCAGTGTGTTTCTGCTGGCTCCCAGTGGCCTGAGATCTCTCACTGCAATATTCTACCAGGACAGTGCTCTCCTCAAGAGAACCTCTGAATCCCACTGTTTTGGAGACCTAGAGAGGCCAGCCCTTCCTATTTGGTAACATCTAAGCTAAATACAATAAAGCCATGCCAATTAAGGGAGAAGAATGGTGCAGATGGGGGGCTGGCAAACTTTTTCTGTAAAGTGCTGGCAAGTAAATATTTTGGCTTTTTGGGGCTATACAGTCTTTGTTGTAACTACTCAACTCTGCTGCCCTGGTGTGGAAGCAGCCACAGATAGTATATAAATGAGTGAACATGGCTGTGTTCAAATAAAACATTATTATAAAAACAGAAGGCAAGCTAGGATTGCCCTGTGGGGCTGTAGTTTGCTAACTCTAAGCATAAAAGAAAGAACATGAGGCAGGAAAAAAGAACCTGGCCCCTAGACACAGCCCTGACCTTAACCAGCTGCAAGACTTGGCACAAGTCACCTTACTCCTTCCTTTTCCACCTCCCACATTCCCAAAGGAAGCAAGGTATAAAGAGGATAATATATGAAACCTACCATGCACCTTACGTTTCCTGTTGTCTTGCTCATCTGTGGCCCATAGTGCAAAGGTCATGGGATTAGTTTGGACAATAACACTATCATTTTAAGCAGCTGCTTTGAGATAACATATGTAATCTCTCTGCTTTCATCTTCACAACTCATTGAGGTAGATAATGTGGTCCCTCTTTAAGAGGTGAGGAAACAGGCTGGGCGTGGTGGCTCACACCTGCAATCCCAGTACTTTGGGAGGTGAAGGTGGGTGGACCACTTGAGGCCAAGAGTTTGAGACAAGTCTGGCCAATGTAGTGAAACCCTGTCTCTACTAAAAATACAACAACAACAAAAATTAGCTTGGCGTGTTGGTGCCTGCCTGTAGTCCCAACTACTCGAGAGGTTGAGGCATGAGAATTGCTTGAACTCTGGAGGTGGAGGTTGTAGTGAGCCAAGATTGCACCACTGCACTCCAGCCTGGGTGACAGAGTGAGACTCTATCTCAAGGAAAAAAAAAAAAAAAGAGAGAGAGAGATATGAGGAAATGGAGAAGAGGGAAGTTAAATAACTTGCCCAAATTACATAATAGGTCAGCCTCAAGATCAGGATTCAAATCCAGGCCTATCCAACCACATCCAAGTTTCCCAGACACCATGTGACTTCCTACGTAGGCTGCTTAGTTTCCAAGCCCTTCACTGTAACCAACCACTTTGCAGATATTGTCTATAGAACACTGTTCTCTGCGCAGTTGCCGGAGTGATCAGATATAATTATTTCTATGTAAAAATTTATCCAATGGCTTCCCATTGGTCCCTATCATGACCTACAAGGCCCCTGTGATCTGTGTCATCTCACTCCAACCTTCTGACCTCTCCTCTCTGCTTCACTCTGTTTCTGCCCCAGGTACCTTGCTTTGCCTTAAGACATGCCAAGCTGACTCCCCAAATCAAGAGCCTCATACTTATGGGGGTCCTCAGCCTCGAGCCAGTGCTATTCTCCCAGTGTAAGCACAGCTTATTCCTTCACTTAATTGGTGCCTCAGCTTAACTGTCACCTCCTCAAAGAGAACCTTTGAGGACCATGCCATCCAGAAAAAAGGAAAGTTCTTGGCTTTCAATAATTACCTGTTGATTGTCGAATAAATGAAAGACTATATTGGAATGAAGAGACAGAGCGTGGCTGGCTTAGGACCAGCTGCTTGGCACATTCCAAGGGCAGCGATTCAGACCTCTCAGAAGTGAGAAGCCTTGTCTCATGGAAGAAAGGTAGCTTGCTTGCCTGTATCAGAACAAATGACAGTACTGCTTTGTGTCATCTTCAAAAGTACCTAATACAGGAGAGGTGACACAAAACTGGGAGAGATTAGTCTCATGACTCTGAATAAATGTCAGAGTTACAAGGGACCTGAGGAGTCCTCTAAGGTCCAGCATTTTCCAGCTTCCAGTCTCTGAGCCACTTCTTGCTCTACTTCCTCCTCTGTCTGCTATATTCCTCTTTGCAGCAGCTGCTCTTGACAAGACAGGCCTCCCTCTCCCAAACCCTCCTATCCCCCAGGGTTGAGGGGGGCATGAAGGCTTTAGATAACTACTTTTGTTGGGAAAACACTGTTCTCATTTAAACTCTGTCACTTCATGGATGAAGAAACTGAGGGTTAGAGAACTGAAATAGTATGGTCCAAGTTCTGCCACTAATTAGTGTCAGATCTGAGCCTAGAGCCTAAGTCTTCTGACCACAAGACTAGTCCTAGCTCTACACTTCATGGAACAAATGGTAATAATACCCCACACTGTTCATTCAATTCAGTTCTACAATCATGAATGGAGCCCCCCAAATGTACCTGGCCCCCTAACTGGTTAGAATCAGGGGTAAAATATTGAAAACTGTATAGTTCCTGTCCCCAAAGGGTTTACTGAAAGTTCGAATACATAGTAAAAGGAATAAGTTTTTTTTGTTTGTTAGTTTGTTTTTTTGCATTGGCATATTGGTTAATAGGTTAATTCAGTAACCAGTTTAAACTCAGCGAGTACTTCAAGTACCTTCTCAGAGGTTCCATAAGCAGTTATGCTTAGGCCTCACTCTGGATGTGATTTTATAAGGAAGGAAGGAAAAAGAAAGAAAGGAAGGAAAAGAGAGAAAAGGAAAGGAAAACTGAACGGTGCTCTGGCCTCCTCCTTTCATGCCTTACTTGCACTTATCTCTGGTTTTTTCAAAGGTCTTAAGCTTCAGGTTCATTCTTGAAAAGCTTTTTGGTAAGGTCCTCACCTACTCTGAACTCCTGAGGGGAAGTGAAGTAGCTGAATCAGTTCCTCCTATTAGTATCCCCTACCAGGACCTCAGCCAGGACTTCAATAATAACCTTCTGAATTATTGTAGAAACCTGTGATTAGTATTAACCAAGTCAATAACAGGCATTTCCTCCATCAACCAAAGGCACATTTGAGGTCTTCTGGACCAACCTGGGTCAGTAACAGGAATTCCAATACCACCAACACAACCCACAGGGTTAGTATGTGTCAATCAGTCCTGTCCTGCCTAGCCCTGGCTCAGTTCTTCAGAGATGACCTCTTACAAAAAAAAAAAGTCCACTTCTAACTTTAGAAAAAATTTTACTTCTCCATCATCATGACAATAAAGTCCATAAAAAGTGAGAGAGAGAGAAGGAGAGAATCCATGTGGGAGACAGTGAGAGTGCATGAACAGTCAGAAATCATGAGCAAGAGTTGGCATTAACATGGAGACAAGTAATCCCTGGTTTCCTTGTTTTATATAAATAAAATGATAAGGATAAAAGAGAAAACAGACCATAAAGTAAAAACTTGTCTCTAGAAGCCTCTCTCCTTTGATCTCCCCATTCTCCCACCTCCCAAAAGACAAAGACACACATTACAGACCCAAACTACTTCGGAGCAACATTTGCCTGTTTACAGAAATGAAATCAGCTTTCCCTCTGTCTGACCATGGATGCTCACCAGCTAACGCCCGAATTCACTCGCCCACTCAACTCACATTTTCCTGCCTGTTGAATGCAAAACAATGGTCTCCAAACACCAATTACCGATATTCAGAACTATTGTTTTCCTACCCTGGTTAGAGACGCCTCCATGAGAGACACGGGACTGAGCTCTTGAGTTGAAAGAGGATCTGGGGGGGTGGAGGGAAACCCCTTTGAGAATGTCCACACGGTCCCGTTGCCAAGGGAACCCTGGCTTTATCCAGGGAGACTGAGCATGGCTGCCTCTCCCACGGCTTGGCTCCAGGAGTGTCCAGATTACACTGCAGGGTCAAGAGGAGAGGCAGGGGAAGTGCCACACAGGCTTGGTGACAAAGAAATCGTTTTCAAAGAATGAAAGAAATGGTGAAAAATATCTTAGGAGGTGCCTGGTGGGGAGGGAATAAGTTTATTGATGATGCTGCGATCAGATTTGAGTTGGTCTTTGTGCCCCTGAAAGGGGTGGGATTCGAAAGTATATCTGAAAGGAGACAGGGTGGGAAGGAAAGAGAGAGTGAGACTGAGAGAGGAAAGGTTGAAAGGGGTGGGTTTTAGCCTCCTTCTGCGGATGCTGAATACTAATCAGGTAAACAATTATTTCATTAAGATGCTCAGTTGAAGATTTGGAATGGATTATTTTGGCTACTGGATTGGTTGGAGGAGCTGTCTGGCTGTTTCCTAGAAGTCTGGTGGGAACTGGAGGGGAGATGATAATATAATCTTGATAGTCAAGCAAGTTTTTATTTGGCCTGCACTTTAAGGGCTGAGGCTGGCCTTTCTTTTCAGAGTGAAATCTCTTGGGAAGTGTGCCAAAGGAGGCACATTATGTGCATGCTTATTTTGAAAACCCATTTGTCAAAGGAGGAGTATGTTGAGCAGTGGTTTGGAGAGTTTGATTGGACCCTGATTCCTCACCTAGTACCTGGCACAGTGTAGATGTTCAATAAAACATTTGCCGCCTGAATGGTTGCTGAAGGAAAACTTGTTTCCAGCAACTTGCCTGTCCAGCAAGGATGAGTACTTTGAAGCAGTTGAGGCTCAGGGGATGTGGCTTACCTATTGACCCACAGATTAATGGGAACGAAATAGAGGACTTGAGCCCAGAGCCCCATTACCCTTGATCATGATGTCTAATTGCTTTTTAAAAAACAGAGAATTCAAGGGAACTCTCTATCTAAATGTTGCTGCTACTATGCAATAGGAAAAAAAAAGGCAAGTAAATGAAAAGAAGTAATAATAAGTATCTCTGCAGGTGATCTGGGCTTAACATGGAGTGAGGCTATTTGCACTGAGTTACAGTGATGCACTCAGAAAAATTAAACACACACACACACACACACACACACACATATATTTCCCTGCAAGATGGTGAGCTTCTTATATTACTCATCTTCCAAGGCTTAGCTCTGGCATCAGTTACTCCAGGAACTTTCCATTACTATCCCCAACCTCAGCTTCCATAGTACTTTTTACGGTTTTTCCTCAGAATGCTTACCAAATGGATTTAGTTGTTGCTGCATGTATATATAATCACAGGAATGGCCCTCTACCAGAATAGAATCTCCTTGATAGAAGGCACCATGCTTCATTCCTTTTCTTTAAAAAAACTCTTTAATACTTAGTAAAATGCTTGTTACATAGGAAGTGCATGATACATATATTCAAGAATTGAACAGCAATGAGTCAATTTGTGAGTGTTTTGTTGAGTGTCAGCTACATTAAGCTCAAGGGAAGATTCAAGTCAAGGTGAAGGTATAGTATCTGCCTGCTTCGAAAAGCTTAAAATCTATGTAAGATGAAGGTGACTTGGTCTTTAACATTACTTAGGCTTATTGCAGTAAGTGTAGCTGAGAGTAACAGAAGTAATGCTTTTATTTAATGGATAAAAACCAGCTCTCTCAGTGGTGCTATTGGTCAGATTGTGGCTATGAAACCCCAGAAACTCAGAGTTGCAAAAAGCCCAGTTAGGCTTGCGTGGTACATGCTTATTTCTTCTTTTCAATACCCTTGGCTTTGTCAGCCCATCTCCTCTAAAGAGGCCCCATTTAAGGGCGCATTTCCTAGTAATAGACAGGCTGGAAATAGCCCCATCCCAGCACTTTCTCCACTGTACCATGCTGCTTATTTTATAAAAAGACTAATCTAAATCCAACAAAACCTACTAACAAAATGCACAAATTACAACCGGCACATAGCCACAAACCCAGCGTTTTAGACATTCATATCATTTGGGAATATCTGGACCCAGATTTCCTTCTTATTTTCTTCAGGGAATGACGACACAATACATACCTTGCATGGCTGACAGCACTAACCAGGGGAAGATTCCGACCAAAGGGAGCAGATCCTGTCCTCTCACTGCACCTTGATGATGAAAACAGCAGGTAGAGGGTGTTAGGTGCCAAAGTGAGTAATAGAGGACCAATGCTTTAAGGTCATAAGGAAGTCACAGATGAAGACTGAGGACCAGAGAGGTGGCTGCATACTGAGTGAGCAGAGATGGGACTACACTCTTAGCCTGGAAACGCTCAGCCACAGCTTCCCTAGTGGGCTCCCCATGTCAGGTCCTTGTCCCTCTATCCTGCCTCTCACTCTGTCCCCAGAGTGAGCTCTCCAGGCTGATCATTCCACCTGGTCAAGTCACTCTATTCACTTCCCCGGTGTCCCAAATCCTTTCCCAAATAATCAACTAATTATTTCATCACATTCTTTCTCTTGCACTTTCCTTTGCCAATATGTGACTCAAGTGACAGCAATGTCACAGATATCTCCCTGAGTCAGCTGGCAAGATCACTCTGCTTGGGCTAGGGAGTAATAAGCGAGACATCATGGAATGAGAGTCTTGGTGGAAGGAGGCTAAACTGGGGTTATGTTACACTACAGTGGCAGGAAGGGACAATATTTTGGTGCTCAGCATTCATCATAAGGTGCTGAGCATTTTGGGAAGAGAATGTGATTAGCAGAAGAATGCCTAAAGGAAGGGGAAAGGAATTAGAATTCAGTCGTATCTACTACCCAAGTGCATTTATAACTTCTGGGCACCAACTAGCTTCTGCTTAAACCAATACCATTACCACACATTGGGATCTCAAAGTTAAATGCCTACAGAGGCCAGCTAAGTGAGACAAATGAGGGCAGTGGGCTTTGTGTCAGGTAATAAAGAGTGGTGGAGACTGTGGCAAAATAGGGACCGAATGCTACGTGTGAAGGGGGTATCAGTAACCCGGCTCCAGCTGCTTACTGACATGTGGGGTTCTGACCCAGGACTGCCACGGCTTTTCATATTTTCAAGAGAAGCTAGAAATGTGAAAATGTGTGAAATTTCCCAACTTAATCATGTTGATTCCAAGTGTTAACAAACATTGTGTAGGTCAAAGAAAATTACATATCGGTGGGCCACATCTAGTTTCTGGGCTGCCACTTTGTGACCTCTGCCCTATATGGAACTTTCCAGTGTATGCATAGATATCTGCAGGCAGGGGTTTGTAGCTGTTGTCAATAATTCAGGCCAAAAATCTTACGTAGAAACATTCTTAGGGTAACAGAGAGTCATAAAAAATGTCAACATGCTACTCAGCAAAAGAGAGGGTGATCCAGTGAACGGACAGAAAAGAATGGAAAACAAAATAATATAATAAGATCTACTCCTCAGAAAGCATGGCTTTGTTTGAAGTGGTGATGGGATTGATAAAGGCTTCCTTCCAACCCTGGAAGCTGGACAGCTCCAGAGGCGGTCTTCCCGAATCCTCCTGCAAGGAGGCTGGGCTTGTGGAGGGGTAGGGAGGGACGTTGTCATGGAGAACAGGATTGCCATGCCAGGTGTGTAGACACATGTGTGGCTCAGCACAGGTTTTTCTTTTTCTCACTGGCCTCAAGCATACTTCTCCTAGCTCTTAGCCAGCATAACCTCAAGGCTTCGCATCTGGGGAGGGGCTGACAACGGTGAAATTCCCCTTTCCAAGGAAGCTCTTTCTTTACCTGTGACCACCTGTAAAGGCACTGGCACAGGTACATGTGGCCCAGTCATTCACAGTGGCTGCCCTGCCTCTAGCCCTCTCTGTTTAAGCCTGAGGAGGAAACAATGCTGGCCTTCAAAACCCTTTTCATCTCCTTTCTCACAGTGATGATGCTGTGACTGTACCTCCCGAGAACTCGCCGTTGGTGCCATTTCAGCTCTTCCTTTTCCTTTAGTTATGATTCAAGTCTCACCAGTTATTTTTCTACAGAGCTTACTCATCCCAAGACATCATTTTCTATTTCTACAGCCACCATCCTTTATCCAGGTGCCCAAGATTTCAAATTCCTATTACTATTCATGGCCTGTGAAAAAGGGGTTTCTTGCCTCCAGTCTCTCCCCACTTGCCCCAAACACCACTTTCATCATGTCATTTCCTTCCTTCTATTATCTCAAATTAAAATACACAAACATGACCTGAAAAGACCACCCCCTCTCACCCTCCTACTGCCTCCATGTACAGCCTATCCAGTTACTACCTTCAGGCAACAGAAAGAGAATACATTTTGGAATCACACTGACCCAAGTTTATGTCTTGACTCTGCCATTTGCTCCCTGTGTGACCTGAACGAATTATATAACCTCTCTTGCCTGTAGTTACCTCATCTGAAAATCGGGATAAATAATATGTACCTTTCATGGTTGTTGGGAGAATGACATAAGCAAATGTGTGCTATCTCATTGTAAGTACTCAAAAAATAGTAGCAGTCATTAACATAACTCTCCACAAATGTAGCCTTAGAGAGACAAAATAAGAGGGTGTTTGCATCTGTCAGCACATGATAGAAATGTCAAAAGAATCTGAAGCAAAGTAAATAATTAATGGAAATGTGCAGTTATTTGTTCAGCTATTGGGCAAAAGAAAATTTTTAAGAATTTATCAAAAGAGAAGATAAAAGTCTACTGCTACCAAGTTTTACCATTTTTTTTTCCTCCTAAACATTTTAGCTGTGTCATACCTATGTTCTCCTCCAACACAGATAGGTGGTTCTGATCAAAGTCCCTGCATGTCCCCTTGTAAACAACTAGAACATGCTCAACCTTGTGCAATCTGGCCTGCAGTCACCTTCCACCTTCATAGCACAATTAAGCATGGCAGAGCGGAAACATGTGAATTGTCTGAGGTCAAACAAACCCAAGTGTGAATCCTGTCTCTATGTCCTAGCTGTGGGACTGCAAGCAGGGTATTCAATCTCTCCAAGCCTCAGC